>NC_091084.1:73130000-77930000 GCF_032405125.1 Capricornis sumatraensis
GGAGTAAGCGTCTTTTAATTTCATGGCTGCAGTCACCATCTGCAGTAGGAGACTATTTGCCCAGGGTCCTACAGTTTATAGAGGTCTGTGTTAGGATCTAAATCCAGGTCTGTCTGTTTTCAGAGTAGAACACTTATTCCCTATGCTGTGCCTCAAGGCACAGTTCTTATGAGCTCCTGGGAGACAGGAGAGAAAGGAAAGGGATTTTAAACTTTTTCTGTTGCTTGTCATTGGAATAAATCATGTGAGTTTGGGGCTTAAGGAAGGGCATTTCAACAAATCTCAGAGCCTTTCCCATATTATCTTTTATACATTTTATTTTGTTTTGTTTGAATTCTGGAACATTCCCAGAGCTATTGTTTTGGGCTGGATGCTTACGTATAGGCAACCTAAGTCTGCAGCTGAAATGACTTTCACAAAAGCTTTCCTTTCAGGATGAGCTTGATAGAGATCAATGCACTTAATATTCATTTCAGGCTAATTAGCTAAAGCAAGGGTCCCATGAGCACCAAGAGCCAGAAGAAGGGACAATTCAGGCCATCTTTGTCTAATTCCTCTTTAAATGCTAATAGCTTTGAGATTATTCTATTAACAGGCAGTATCAGAAAAGGAATAAAAGGACTTGTTTCATTTAATAAAGGGATCACCAAATGGATCGGAATGTTTATAACAGCCTGAATAATTATCTATTCATTTAGGTCAAACTGCTGTGGGCATCAGGAAAACATAACTAAGAAGAGCAATTCGATTTATGTATCACCTGCAACAGGGCTTCATTATGAAATGACCCCTGATCCCTGTGCTTCACATGCCTGGTGGGAAACAGATCAGCTCTGCAACAGAGTGTGAAGACCCCTATCCTTGGTGCCCCAGAACTGCAACTCACATAATATAATATGTCAAATAAAATCTAGGTTCTAATGCAATACATGTTATTACCTAAACAATGTGTTTCAGAAAGGGGGCAAAGGAGGCCAGGATCTCAAAAATCAGAAAGGTTTGTGTCCACATCCTGGTTTGTCCTTAGTAACCCCACATACACCCACCCCAAAGGGTGAGAGTTGTGCAATGTTACAATTCTCCCATTCTTTATTAGGATGCTAATTAGGCAAGTTATCTAAGGGTTCTAGGCCTTTGTTTTCTCTTAGGAATACGCATTATGATAGTATCAAGCTTGCCAAAGTTGTTGTATGGATTAAATTAGATAATAGATGTGCAGAGAGATTCAGCCATAGTAAATGTACAATTTTGTTGTTCAGCCACTAAGTCATGTCCAACTCTTTGCCACCCCATGGACTGCAGAATGCCAGGCTTCCCTATCCTTCACTATCTCCCTGAGTTTGCTCAGATTCATGCCCACTGAGTTGGTGATGCTATCTAACCATCTCATTCTTGCCACTCCCTTCTCTTCTGCCTTCAATCTTTCCCTGCATCAGGGTCTTTTCCAATGAGTCGGCTCTTCACATCGAGTGGCCAAAGTATTGGAGCTTCAGCTTCAGCATCAGTCCTTCCAATGAACGTTCAGAGTTGATTTCCTTTAGGATTGAGTGGTTTGATTGCCCTGCTGTCCAATGTACAATAGATGGTGCTCATTATTACCTGGCTCACCTGCAGAGGTTGGCTCTGACAGAGACACCTGAGAGGTCCAAGGGCAAGGTGATTAGCTTAAGAGTTTAGGGACTTATTATTCAAGAAGGATCTGTCCCAGTAAGTGGGTCCTGCCAAAGAAGATGGATGATACTCTTGTTAGGTGAATGGTGACATCAATCTATTCTTAGGACTTTAATTTTTGGCTTTCACAGAGAATAAGAAAATGGTCCAGCCATCTGGGAAGGAAGTTGGGAAAACTCGGTGGAGTACTTATGCTCCAGGTGAACAGGCAGTGGTTCTGTTAGCTGTTCTAACATGCTCTGCATTGCCTAGGGTTGGCAGCAAAGTCATCAGAAGAGCTTCTGAAAAAAATGCAGATTCTGGGTCCTAGTCCAGGTCATCTGAATCTCCAAGGGGTCATGTCACTGGAATATGACTTTCCTAAAATTTTCTCAGGACACAGTTCAGATTCTGTGAACTAGTTTTTAGAGACCAGTGAGCTAAGGAAGTGGATGAAACTGGACCTGCTACACTGAAATGTCACCTTGATGATAGAGGGCCTTCCTGAATACATTCTATATATCAGCTTGCAGTCAGATCTCAAAGGGAATGTATCTGAGGCCAACTAACATTCATTTCACAAAATGCCCATTGCCTATGTGTCTTATTTCTGCCTTCATCCACTAATAAGCTATTTTTAAAAATGGGAAATATAAGATAGCTCTTCATGACATCCTACTGATATCCCATCAGGCCTTCTTTCCCCGGACCCATCTCTTGCCTACAAATGTGAGAACCGAAGTAATGCAGAAGGCACTTTAAAGCTGGCATGTAAAAACCACCTCGTTGTCATGACTAGAAACCTAGGTATGACTGTTCAGCTTCCCCAGCAAAAGGCCACTGCAGCATATTAATAAACCAAGAATGAGGCTGAAATTTTTTTAGATGTTTCCTCAAAGTGACTAGAGAAGGTAGAAAATAAATATATTCAGGAGTAGAGCCACTGGATGATAAGTCAGGTATACAGGCAACTTAGGCAAACACTGCCTAGAAGTTTTGCAAGGCAATGGAACAAAGGTATACTCTCTCCAGCGGGCAGGAGAATTCTAATTCTTCTACATTCTCAATGTGACATGGGCTGTCCAGTCTTCTTAATTAGCCATTCTGGTGAGCTTCTTCTGAGACCTCACTGTGGTATTAAATTTTCTTTTTTTTTAAATTAATTGATTTATTTTAATTGGAGGCTAATGACTTTATAACATTGTAGTGGTTTTTACCATATATTGACATGAATCAGCCACGAGTGTACATGTGTTCCCCATCCTGAACCCCCCCTCCCACCTGCCTCCACATCCCATCCCCTGAGCACCCTGTCTCATGCATTGAGCCTGGACTGGCGATCTGTTTCACATATGGTAATATACATGTTTCAATGCTATTCTCTCAAATCATCCCACCTTCGCCTTCTCCCACAGAGTTCAACAGTCTGTTCTTTACATCTGTGTCTCTTTCACTATCTCATATATAAGGTCATCATTACCATTTTTCTAATTTCCATCAGTTCAGTTCAGTTCAGTCACTCAGTCATGTCCGACTCTTTGCGACCTCATGAACCGCAGCACACCAGGCCTCCCTGTTCATCACCAACTTCTGGAGTTCACTCAAACTCATGTCCATCAAGTCGGTGATGCCATCCAGCCATCTCATCCTCTGTCGTCCCCTTCTCCTCCTGCCCCTAATCCCTCCCAGCATCAGAGTCTTTTCCAATGAGTCAACTCTTCGCATGAGGTAGCCAGAGTATTGGAGTTTCAGCTTCAGCATCATTCCTTCCATTGAACACCCAGGACTGATCTCCTTCAGGATGGACTGGTTGGATCTCCTTGCAGTCCAAGGGACTCTCAAGAGTCTTCTCCAACACCACATTTCAAAAGCATCAATTCTTCGGTGCTCAGCTTTCTTCATAGTCCAACTGTCACATCCATACATGACCACAGGAATAACCTCAGCCTTGACTAGACAGACCTTTGTTGGCAAAGTAATACCTCTGCTTTTCAAAATACTATCTATGTTGGTCATAACTTTCCTTCCAAGGAGTAAGTGTCTTTTAATTTCATGGCTGCAATCACCATCTGCAGTGATTTGGGAACCCCCAAAAATAAAGTCTGACACTGTTTCCACTGTTGCCCCATCTATTTCCCATGAAGTGATGGGACCAGATGCCATGATCTTAGTTTTCTGAATGTTGAGCTTTAAGCGAACTTTTTCACTCTCCTCTTTCACTTTCTTCAAGAGGCTCTTTAGTTCTTCAGTTTCTGTCATAATGGCGGTGTCATCTGCATATCTGAGGTGATTGATATTTCTCCCAGCAACCTTGACTCCAGCTTGTGCTGCTTCCAGCCCAGCGTTTCTCATGATGTACTCTGCACATGAGTTAAATAAGCAGGGTGACAATATACAGCCTTGACGTACTCCTTTTCCTATTTGGAACCAGTCTGTTGGTCCATCTCCAGTTCTCACTTTTGCTTCCTGACCTGCATATAGATTTCTCAAGAGGCAGGTCAGGTGGTCTGGTATTCCCATCTCTTTCAGAATTTTCCACAGTTTATTGTGATCCACATAGTTAAAGTCAATAAAGCAGAAATAGATGTTTTTCTGGAACTCTCTTGCTTTTTCGATGATTCAGTGGATGTTGGCAATTTGATCTCTGATTCTTCTGCCTTTTCTAAAACCAGCTTGAACATCTGGAAGTTTACAGTTCACATGCTACTGAAGCCTGAATTCCATATATATGTGTAAATATACTGTGTTGGTTAAATTTTCATTTCTCTGATGTATGATAATTTTACATGACATGCCTATTATGGGTTCTGCCTATAACTCATCAATTTCACTCCTAAGTATACATGCAAGAGAAGTAAGCACATATGTCCAAACAAAAGTCATTTCAGTCATGTCCAACTCTGTATGACCCTATGGACTATAGCCCACCAGGCTCCCTTGTCCATGGGAATTATTTAGTTAAGAATACTAGAATGGGTCACTTTGCCCTCCTTCAGGGATCTTCCCAAACAGGGATTGAGCCAGCATCTCTTATGTCCCCTGCATTGGCAGGCTGGTTCTTTGCCACTAGTGCCACTTGGGAAGCCCCCAAAGACATATATAAGCAGCTTTATTCATAAGAGCCCCAAACTGGACACAATCCAAGCATCTATCAACAGAAGAGTAGATAAATAAAGTGGAGTTTCCTATCATGCAATGAAATATACACAGCAAGAAAAACTTTAAAAACTACTAAAACGTGTAACCTCATGGATATTCTCATAGATATATTGAGGGATAAAGGAACAGATGAAAATGAGTATTTACTGTTTAAAATCTTTTATATAAAGTGTATGAACATAACATAGTAAATATTTGGGTAGCAATCAAAGTTGGAATAACAGTTAGCTCAGTTGACAGGGCATGTGATTGGGGCAGCCTTCACAGGTGCAAGCATCATAAGGCTCCACATTTAGAAGGTCCTTTGCTTACTCTAATGCTCTGCTCTCACCATGTTGAAATTCTTAACGTTCTTGAACAAGGGGACCTAGGTGTTCATTCTGGACTGTGAGCTGGAAATGATGCGACCCACATGTAATCGACTAAACAAAGGCACAGGGGAACCTCCCACATGCTGGAAACTTTCTGTATCTTGACTGAGGCGGTATTTACATGGGTGTATGTATAATGTTAAAATCTACCAAGTCATATACATAAGACTTGTGCAGTTTATGTAAATTAATAAATTTGAACAAAGATGTAAGAGAATAAGTAGAACATATAGCAATGTGAAGAACAATCATGCTGGGGTTGTCAGCGCCCTCCTGCACAGCTCTGGGAAGGATTCTAATAAAAGCGGCTCCAGATGCAAAAAGGAACCTGGAGTGGTGGATGTTAACAAAAGCTGAGAGAATCTACTATGTGTCAGGCATCATGGATATCATTTTATCTATTCTAAATCATTAAATCTTCCCAGCAACATTGCAAGACAGAATTAGGCAATTTATAGGTAAGGAAAAGGAGGGTCAGAGAGGTCAAGCAACTTGTCTGATGATGGACTGTGTGAGTGGGCAAACGGAGTTTCAAATCCAGCTCCATCTGCTTCATAGGCACATCTTTTCATCCCCACTGCAGTGCGTGCATGCTCAGTCATGTCCGACTCTGCAACCCCATGGACTGTAGCCCACCAGGCTCCTCCATCCATGAGATTTTCCAAGCAAGAATACTGGAGTGGGATGCCATGTCCTCCTCCAGGGGATCTTCCTGACCCAGGGATTGAACCTTAGTTTCCTGTGGCTCCTGCATTAGCAGGTGGATTCTTACCACTTGAGCCACCCATTTACGCCAACTTGTAAAAATCTCCTAGGCATGTATCTGAGGAGACAAAAAGGCTGACCACATTCCAAAAATATTTCAATGAAACATAACTATTCAGAGATGAGAAACAATGTGGAGAAATCCTTTTACTGCTCTTGCAGGCGTGCTATGCCCTCCCAGGGCATGAGATTTGATTTTACCCAGTGAGCATAACTGTAGGTATTGGCCCTGGAAATACAATTAACCATCACAAGTATTTGACTCAAGGACTTGGTTCAGCCTCTGATTCTACAGCTTGCCGATGGGCCATAAGAAATAAGCATTGTTATGTGACCTTCAAAACATGACAGATGAGTAGCAAAATAAATGATTCATTTAATGGGCTTAGATATACAGGGCCTTCTTGTGCTTCAGCACTGAGGTCTTATTTATGGCCTGGTCTTAACTGAGTTTCTTTGTGTGGAAGCTTTGAAAAGCCATTATGGTCAAAACCTTTCGCAGGATTTATTATTAGAATGCTTTGAAAATTTCTATGTAGAAAACAGAGGCAGGGGAACTATTATGTCTGTTATGTGGCTGCAAAAAAAAATTCACTTAAAGAATAGATTTCTGAAGGTTTGACACTGTGGAAATAATAAAAATGGGGAATAATCTATACTTAATGTGATTTAAAACATATGCTTATGTAGGGTTTCATGAGACCTTTGAATAATTTTTATCCAATGTATTAGTCAATAAGGGCTTCCTAGGCGGCTCAGCAGTAAAGCATATTTCTGCCAGTGCAGGAAATGAGGGAGACACAGGTTTGATCCCTGGGTCAGAAAAATCCCCTGGAGGAGGAAATAGCAACCCACTCCAGTATTCTTGCTGGGATAATTCCTGAGACAGAGGAGCCTGCTGGGCTATAGCTCATGGGGTCGCAAGAGTCGGACTCGACTCAGCGACTGAACATGAGCCACTAGTCAATAAATCTGTACTGAGTATCTTTATGGGGCTTCCCTGGTGGCTCAGTGGGAAAGAATATCCCTGCAATGCCAGAGCCGCTGGAGGCTTGCATACGATCCCTGGGATGGGAAGAATCCCTGCAGAAGGGGAAGGCAACCCACCCCAATATTCTTGCCTGGAGAATCCCAAGGACAGAGGAGCTTGACAGGCTACAGTGCATAGGGTCACAAAGAGTCAGACACGACCGAGTGACTCAGCATGCAAGCATGACCATATTTACACATATGTCAGTATGCTGGGGATTCCTATGCATGTGAGATGGGTGAGATACACATTTGACCTTCTGGACGATAAGAATAAATAATGTCATTTAACATGTATTTACATGTGCATAGCACAAAAGATGGTGTAATAAATGAAAGAATTATAGCATCAAGAGAAAGAATGATGGGAGGATCAAGTCCTACCCCTTATCTGTGTCAGGAAAGTTAGTGATTGCCAGAAATACAATGGAATTACCAAACAATATAAATTAACTATGTGGGCAGTATGATTCCTCTTATTTTTCATTTTCCTCCAGGCAATTTTAGAGACTATTCATCTTAATCTTTTATCCATGGCTCACTCTCTATCTCTATCTCTATTCCATAGTGCTTTTCCCTTCTCTGTCCTCACCTACATCAAAATTCCTAGGAGAGATTAAGGAGACACGCAGAAGGGGCATGAAATCACTGTGTCCTAGCTCAAGACAAAGCCTGGGTATAGAATGGATTTAGAAAAGGACACAATAATAGCTAGTATTTATTAAGCACTTATGATGTACCAGGCTTCATTCCAAGCTCTTCGTGCTTTAACTCATTTACTCCTCATTACAATCCTGGGAGGTGGTACTATAATCATAGCTACTTTAAACATGAGAGAAATGAGGCAAAGATTACTTAAGTGAAATGTCCAGTCACATCATATGCTCGTAAGTGATGAAGCTGAAATTCAAATTGAGGCAGAATGGCTGGAGAGCCCTCTCTCTCAATCATGATGCTGTGTTACACAGGGCAGTAAAATTGTGGGATGTGGGGGGAAAAAAAGGATGTAAAATGACCAATAAGTATAAACAATGCATCTGTGAGCCTGTTTGATTTCTTTTTATCATATTACCCTGTTATCTCAACTGTTAAGGGATGCCATGAGAGCTGAATTTGGAATGAGATGGGAATCATGTCACAGGAAATAGTCAAATTATAGATAAGAAAAGTGAGCCTGGAGAAATCAAGTGAGTCCCCATAACATGCATAGCTTGGATTAGATCCTAAATAGTCTAAATTCTAG
Source organism: Capricornis sumatraensis (assembly GCF_032405125.1). Lineage (NCBI taxonomy): Eukaryota > Metazoa > Chordata > Mammalia > Artiodactyla > Bovidae > Capricornis > Capricornis sumatraensis. The sequence continues at coordinate 73,138,218 of NC_091084.1, forward strand.
GACCTATATGTTTTCTGTATAACCACACCAGTGTATACCCCTGATTCTGAGGTCCCCTTCATCTCCTCCATCCTTTTAAAATCTCCCAGTCACACGACCTGTCACTGCACACCAATACATGTACTACAAACCAAAGATAGAACCTTTGAACACTAGAAGAGAAATGTCCTTATATATGACCTAGAAAACCCTTTATTCCCCATACTTGTTTTATATAGATGGGAGGACTGACAAATGGAAAAAGAATAGATGTATTGTAAACTCATATATATATTAGTTCAGTTCAGTTCAGTCACTCAGTTGTGTCCAGCTCTTTGCAACCCCATGAATCACAGCACGCCAGGCCTCCTTGTCCATCACCATCTCCCGGAGTTTACTCAAACTCATGTCCATCAAGTCGGTGATGCCATCCAGCCATCTCATCCTCTGTCGTCCCCTTCTCCTGCACCCAATCCCTCCCAGCATCAAGGTCTTTTCCAATGAATCAACTCTTTGCATGAGGTGGCCAGAGTATTGGAGTTTCAGCATTAGCATCATTCCTTCCAATGAACACCCAGGGCTGATCTCCTTCAGGAAGGACTGGTTGGATCTCCTTGCAGTCCAAGGGACTCTCAAGAGTCTTCTCCAACACCACAGTTCAAACGCATCAATTCTTCAGCGCTCAGCTTTCCTCACAGTCCAACTCTCACATCCATACATGACCACTAAAAAACACCATAGCCTTGACTAGACGGACCTTTGTTGGCAAAGTAATGTCTCTGCTTTTCAATATGCTATCTAGGTTGGCCATAACTTCCCTTCCAAGGAGTAAGTGTCTTTTAATTTCATGGCTGCAATCACCATCTGCAGTGATTTTGGAGCCCCCCAAAAATAAAGTCTGACACTGTTTCCACTGTTGCCCCATCTATTTCCCATGAAGTGATGGGACCAGATGCCATGATCTTCGTTTTTTGAATGTTGAGCTTTAAGCGAACTTTTTCACTCTCCTCTTTCACTTTCATCAAGAGGCTTTTTAGTTCCTCTTCACTTTCTGCCATAAGGGTGGTATCATCTGCATATCTGAAGTTATTGATATTTCTCCCGGCAATCTTGATTCCAGCTTGTGCTTCTTCCAGCCTAGCACTGCTCATGAAATACTCTGCACAGAAGTTAAATAAGCAGGGTGACAATATACAGCCTTGACGTACTCCTTTTCCTATTTGGAACCAGTCTGTTGTTCCATGTCCAGTTCTAACTGTTGCTTCCTGACCTGCATATAGGTTTCTCAAGAGGCAGGTCACGTGGTCTGGTATTCCCATCTCTTTCAGGATTTCCCACAGTGTGTATATATATACAGTAGCTATTTGGGAGTAACTTTCTTCTACTTCCTACTTCAGTGTCCCTCTTGTAGAACATATCATCCCATATTTAACAAGCTTTTTATCAGCAATGACAGACAATAGATCATATGTGAATAATCTCCCACCTTTTATTTTCACATTGAATGTTCAAATGACTCATAAAAAACATACTAAACTGATTTTTCAAATCCAAACTTATTTTTTAATCCAGTCATTAAACCTCCAAGCACTAATGACTTCAAACTCACTATTGTTTCCACTCTGGCCCATCTGTCTCTCTGCTCTTTAATATCACACTTTTCTTGGTTAGATTTTTTTTTCTATTCTGTACCAATTAGCTATGAACCACAAAGCAGTGATATGTACCTCAGTTGATACCTTGTTTAGTAAAGATGCATTGTGTCCTTTCTGTGTACTTGCAAGAACTGGAGTATTTCATGCCATATTAGTAAGGGAGAATTTCACAATCAGCTATCCCAGCCTTCCACCTGTGAATTCCTGAGCCCCAAGGGCACTCAGGATGAAGAAGATTACCTGAGCAATCTGGCAGCCACGAGGCTGCAGCCACTCCCCCTGGTGAGCCCCAAGGAACTCAGAATGTGAAAAACACAGCCCACTGGCCCCAGATAGCTGAGAGGTGTATGAAAGGAATGATTTCAGTGAGTCCAGACTCTTGCATCTTCCTATATATGCTGTGCCTGCATGCATAGCTGTTTCCAACTCATTACGACACCTTGGACTATAGCCCTTCAGACTCCATTCATGGGGTTTTCCAGGCAAGAATGCTGGAGCAGGCTGTCATTTCCTTCTCCAGAGTATCTTCCCAACCCAAGGATCAAACCCACTTCTCTTGTGTCTCCTGCATTACAGGTGGATTCTTTACCTGCTGAGCCATCAGAGAAGCCCACACATAGAAAACAGATACACAGAATCCCCCATACACAGAAATGTGCAATAGAAACAGATACACAGAATTCCCATACACAGAAAAGCACTAAATCCCTTAACTTAGGATGCCTGGTTTTCTTGTATTCACAAATACTTTTGATGTTCAGACTACATGCCCTTTGTTGCAAAATTCTATATAACCTGACTCTGCCCCTGACCTCCTCAGACCAGTTACCTCAGGGTCACTTGAGATGCTGTCTCCCAGTTTTGAAGTCCTAAATATTCCCCAAATATAACATTACTGTCAACTTTCAGGTCGTGACTGGTTTTTAAATCGACATTGTACACTAAGTACATGTGTAGACATATACGCAAGAATATATTTATATATACATATACACAAATGTATACCTTCATAATATTTAAGAAACACAATATATCTCTTCATACACTCATAGCATGTCATATGATCTATTTCTTCAAAATTGTTACATAAAATTAATACATAAGAAACAATGTGAAATAGTTGACATAAAATACTAATGACAATGAAAAATATTAGACAAATCTGTCCAACTAAATAATCTTTTATATTGCCTGCAAAGTTTTGCTTATGTAAAATACAGTTACGAGAATTAATTTTGTATCTTACTTTGATTTTTATTCAAGACCAAAAAGCAATGAAACTAAGTTGAATTTCCCTGTGAGCTTTAAAAAACAGAAAATGGCTGACAAGTATGCAAGAAGTTGCTCCAGTCCTGAAAACTGGCTGAACAAAAGGCTGAAACCTTCACCACCAGACTCCACCACAAAAAAGCCTAAAGTGGGCAGTAAGGCAGGTCAGAGAGCCCAGAGGGAATCCCTTCTGAATAACAGGGAACAAGATTAAGAAACTTGTGTTAAGGAAAAACATAATCTGCTTCTAGTAAAGAGAACAAAGAAATCCAGACCAACCAAAGATATGTCAAGCATGGGTCTATTTTAGCATCATTTGGTTCTGTCTTTGATATAATAAGAGCTGACTGTCTTACACTTAGGAGAGTTTGACATACTGCTGGCTGTAAATACATGCCTTTTCTGTGCATCCCTCTTGAACAGTTCAGTTCAGTAGCTCAGTCGTGTCTGACTCTTTGCGACCCCATGAATCGCAGCACGCCAGGCCTCCCTGTCCATCACCAACTCCCAGAGTTCACTCAGACTCACGTCCATCGAGTTGGTGATGCCATCCAGCCATCTCATCCTCTGTTGTCCCCTTCTCCTCCTGCCCCCAATCCCTCCCAGCATCAGAGTCTTTTTCAATGAGTCAGCTCTTCACATGAGGTGGCCAGAGTACTGGAGTTTCAACCTCAGCATCATTCCTTCCAAAGAACACTCAGGGCTGATCTCCTTTAGAATGGACTGGCTGGATCTCCTTGCAGTCCAAGGGACTCTCAAGAATCTTCTCCAACACCACAGTTCAAATGCATCAATTCTTTGGCACTCAGCTTTCTTTATAGTCCAACTCTCACATCCATATATGACCACTAAAAAAACCATAGCCTTGACTAGACGGACCTTTGTTGACAAAGTAATGTCTCTGCTTTTCAATATGCTATCTAGGTTGGTCATAACTTTTCTTCCAAGGAGTAAGCGTCTTTGAATTTCATGGCTGCAGTCACCATCTGCAGTGATTTTGGAGCCCCCAAAAATAAAAAGTCTGACACTGTTTCCACTGTTTCCCCATCTATTTCCCATGAAGTGATTCTTGAACAGTGCTTGCTAAGTAAAAAAAGTCACCTTCTTTCACTTCTATGATCAAAATGGTCTCTGATATTTTATGCTACTTTTATTAATTACCATTTAATATTAACCCAGCACAGAAGCACCATAGAGGCCTTCATATAAACCTAGTATCAGGCTGGATGCTTTGTGAGCATTAACATAATTAGTCCTTACAAAACTCTGTAAGATGCGTCTTATCGGGATCACAATTTTAGAAATAATAAAAAAAGAATATAAAGTTTAAACAACTTCTTAACTGCTCACACAACCGACTAGTGCCAAATGAGGTAATAAACCAAGGCCTGTCTTATGCCAAAGGCCTTTAACCACCAGAGACACTCTCTGGAGAAAACCCACATTCAAAAAAGAACCTTATGAAGGCAGATTTCAATTAAACACACATAACTCCCATAAAGGACAATTCCCAGCATTTTGGAAGATGCTGTATGCTCTGTCTCTGCTCTGGGTTTTAAGGAAAAGGGAATCCTTTCATCCCTTTCAGCCATTGGACTATTGGCCTTGCTCTTAAACCTGCTTGTTATACCTACTCTCCAAAGCACCGGGTTCGACCCTTGGGGGACTGTAAAAGAAAAGCTGACCGAAAACAATCACCACTCCGGCAGCATTTAAGGGACCCAATTTAAGTGGATTGAGGTGTCAAATTTTACCATAAAAATTCACCTCAGAAAAGGCCAGAAATGTCAATTTATCTTTGCAGTGAGCGTACCTTAGAGCCAAAACTGAGAACATATCCCAGTACAAGAACCTTCCTTAGCCAAGAGCTTCTCTGAACCACTGTTAACGTCTCTTCATTCCACAGACACTAAGCAAAATTAATTCTGCTGTCAGAGAGCAAGACGCCTCCCTTTCTGGACACTCGGCCTGTATTAGTCTACCAGGGCCGCCGTAACAAAGGGTCACAGGCTGAGTGGCTTAAGCAACGCTATTTTGCTTTTCACAATCCTAAAAGCCAGAAGTCCAAGAACAGGATGTTGGCAGAGTTGATTTTTCTTCCTAAGGCCTTTTTCCTTGACTTATAGATGACTGGCTTCTCGCTGTGTCTTCACTGGGTCTTTCCTCTGTGTGTGTTTGAGTCCTAATCTCTTCTTCCTATGAGTCATATAAGATTAGGGTCCATTCACCTAGCTTTGTTTTACCTTAATAACATCTTTAAAGGCCCAATCTCCAAATTGTCATATTCTGAAGTACTGGGGGTTAGGACTTTAACATATGAATTATGGGGTAGGGAGGAATACAATTCAGCCCTTAACACAACCCACCTGAAATAATCTTCATTTGTATTGTTCTATACCAGTGCCTCTGAAAATTTTATTGCTGTTCAGTTGCTAAGCCGTGTCTCTTTGTGACCTCATGGACTATAGCCTGCTAGGCTTCTCTCCTGTAGGCAATTCAACAAATGCCTACAAAATGCAGAACAGAATTAGGTTTTGTGCTACAGCGTGTACTCTTAACAGGAACGTTATTCTCTCAAAAGGGATAAACATCAGTTCTTCTGGCAGTGGAAAAATCTTGTTCTCCTTTATGTATAAAGCACAGTGCATTCAATAAACAAATAAACATGGAGTATACTGTTGGCATTACAACTTCATGAGGAGAAAGGGACAGCTGGGGGGAATCTCTCCAGAAAGAATTCTTAGAAGAGCAATAATTTTCAAAAAAGGTTAAGAAACTCTGTGCCAAGGGAAATTTGAAGAGATGCAGATATAGACAAGTGTGGATGCAATAAACCATGTGGTAGAGGAATATACAAGGCACAATAAAGATCAAAAGAGAACTTTTCAAACCTACAGGGACAGGCGATCAATGAAGAGTCTAAACAGTCATGTGGAAAAGGCTACCTTATCTTATTCTGAAAGCCAAGTAATCAAGGAGAAAAAGCATACAGTCAAGAGGGGTCACTGAGCAAAGCTTGGAAGCATCAAAGGGTGTAACTCAGCCTGACTGGAGTTTAGGCTGTAAAAGGGTAAGCAAGCAACAAGACAGAGAGGCATATTGGGGAGGAATAACTTATTAAGAGTGGATTAAGCATACAAGTCTTTTCTCCTCTCTTAAAAAGAATTCTGGAAGGTAAGAAGCTTCTGGCTTCCTTTCAGCAGCTCAGAGTTGTCAAGGTTGGCAGTTCTGAAATCCGGCCTTGGTGTCTGCCACCCCATCTATTCTAGGTGCCTGGGGTAGCTCCAGACACATGTTTAAGACAGGAAAATGGAGAAATTACATTTATGCTACACATCAGCTAGCTTTTATCAGGAAAATTAAAACCTTTCCCAGAATAATATCTCCATCCCTACCCATTTGATTCATTGGCCTGATGTTGGTCACTTGGCCATTCCCAATCACAAAAGTGAAAGTCAGTCATGTCCGACTCTTTGTGACCCCATGGACTACAGCCTACCAGGCTCCTCTGTCCATGGGGATTCTCCAGGCAAGAATATTGGAGCGGGTAGCCTTGCCCTCTTCCAGGGGATTTTCCCTACCCAGGGATTGAACCTGGGTCTCCCGTATTGCAGGTGGATTCTTTACCATCTGAGGCACCAAGGAAACTCCCCACTCACACAGGAGACTGGTAAAATGGAGAACAGAATTGTCATATAACTTGTTTCGACTAAGTATCCCAGCACTAGAGATAGACAAGTTGCTGTGGCAAAATTAATCTCAGGACTTTTGGAAGAAATATGGGGGAAAATAAGTGTTTTAGGCTAAAGGAGAAATGATCTAAAATCCAAGTTATTATTTAGCTCTCTGTAGCTAAGACTAGGCATAGAATAAAATTCCAGTATACTATAGAAATTACAGAGAACTGATAAAATTAGTGATGATTTCTATGTTCCTCTTCATATTTCCAAATTTTCTAGAGTGGATATTTATTAGCCATATTATCAAGAAAAAAACAAACATTATACTATTTTTAAAGAAACAGTTCCCAGTAAAATTATTGCCTGGGGAAAAGAAGTAGACCTCTTTAAGAGTTAAGCTGGTAGAAAAATTAAGTATAGTGTATTTAGGTAACTGGACTGGAACACACAGAAAATGTGGGGGGGAAAGGGGAGGTTCAAGAAGAGAGAAACATTAAGTAGTTTCCTGAAGAAAACTCACATCAGCACTTGAAAGCTGACAGATAAGTTTAGGGGGACTTTGCAAGCTGGTTTGTCAAGCACAGCCATTATTTAAAGATCAACTTATATAAACTAGAGGTTATGTCTGTGGTAGTTGTTTGGTGGAAATACTAAGTAATGCTTGCTCCTGAGCATCTCTTCTCAACTTCCCTTTCAGTGACAAATCACAGATAGCCTGAAATAGACCACAGCAGGTGTATTCACACCACGGAGATTGGCACATGCTATAAACCAGAGCTTAATGTATTGTTTTGTTGACTGTCTATACTTAAGTGATAGCAAATGTTATTAATAAAAATTAAACATATTGTGTCTTGTCTATAAACAATATATCATAATTGGCACAAAAATTCGAAAAAATATTTTTCCATCAACATTATCAATCACCATCTAATTCTTAAAACTTTTCCCTCTCTTTTCTATTTTTAAAAAATCAAGATTTCTTTATTCATTGAAAACTGAACATGTAACTACCATAATGCCCAGCAACTGCACCCCTGAACATTTATCTCAGAAAATGAACATTTGTGTTCAGAAGAAAACCTGTACAAGAATGTTTGTAGTCGCTTTATCTGTAATAGCCCAGATCTAAAAACAACCCAGGCATCCTTCAGTGCGTGAGTGCTCAAGCCAACGGTGGTAAATCCATTCCATGGAATATTATTCAGCAGCAAAAATGAAGAAATTCTCAGTACATACAGCAAACTGGATAAATGTCGATAGTATTCTACTGAGTGAAAAATCCAATCCCAAAGGCTACATACTATGGAATTCCATTTATATAAAATTCTTGAAATGTGAACATTATAGAAATGCAAACAGATCAGTGGTTGCTGGGGATTAAAGAATAGGTGGGGATGGGGGAAAACAGATGTAGCTATAAAAGGAAAATAGTAAGGATCTTTGCAGTGTTGGAAGTATTTTGGATCTTGACCATCAATATCAGTATCCTGGCTATGATGCTGCAAGATATAATATTATCACTGGTGAGATCTCAGTAAAAGGTATATGGGATTTTTCAATATCATTACTTTATGACTGCATGTGATTCTACAATTATCTCACAATTTAAAAAGCTAGCTAAAAAATAGAAAGATACCAGTAGCATATCCAATTTTTGTGAATATTCTGTATCAATTTAAGAAAGCTCCCTCTATGTGTAGTTAGATGATAGCTTTTTCTTTTTTAAAACCAAGAAGTATTGAATTGTTTGTCAAATGCTTTTTCTACCACTATTGATACAATCTTGTAATATTTTTTATCCTATTGATGTAATTAATTGATTTTCAAGTGTTGAACAAGTCTTGCATTCCTAGGATAAATCACACTAGGATGTGGTGTACAATTCATTTTTGTACACTGTTGGATTCATTTCCCTAATATTTTGTTGAGGATTCTTGCATCTATGTTCATGAGAGAAACTGATCTGTAGTATACATTCTTTGTGGGCTTCCTCAGTTCAGTTCAGTCACTCAGTCGTGTCCGACTCTTTGCGACCCCATGCATCGCAGCACGCCAGGCCTCCCTGTCCATCACCAACTCCCGGAGGTCACTCAGACCTGCATCCATCGAGTCAGTGACGCCACCCAGCCATCTCATCCTCTGTCATCCCCTTCTCCTCCTGCCCCCAATCCCTCCCAGCATCAGAGTCTTTTCCAATGAGTCAACTCTTCGCATGAGGTGGCCAGAGTACTGGAGCTTCAGCTTGGGCATCATTCCTTCCAAAGAAATCCCAGGGCTGATCTCCTTCAGAATGAACTGGTTGGATCTCCTTGCAGTCCAAGGGACTCTCAAGAGTCTTCTCCAACACCACAGTTCAAAAGCATCGATTCTTCGGCGCTCAGCCTTCTTCACAGTCCAACTCTCACATCCATACATGACCACAGGAAAATCCATAGCCTTGACTAGATGGACCTTAGTCAACAAAGTAATGTCTCTGCTTTTGAATATACTATCTAGGTTGGTCATAACTTTTCTTCCAAGGAGTAAGCATCTTTTAATTTCATGGCTGCAGTCACCATCTGTAGTGATTTTGGAGCCCCCAAAAATAAAGCCTAACATTATTTCTACTGTTTCCCCATCTATTTCCCATGAAGTGATGGGACCAGATGCCATGATCTTCGTTTTCTGAATGTTGAGTTTTAGGCCAACTTTTTCACTCTCCTCTTTCACTTTCATCAAGAGGCTTTTTAGTTCCTCTTCACTTTCTGCCATAAGAGTGGTGTCATCTGCATATCTGAGGTTATTGATATTTCTCCCGGCAATCTTGATTCCAGCTTGTGTTTCTTCCAGTCCAGCATTTCTCATGATGTACTACTCTGCATATAAGTTAAATAAGCAAGGTGACAATATACAGCTTCGACTTATTCGTTTCCCAATTTGGAACCAGTCTGTTGTTCCATGTCCAGTTCTAACTGTTGCTTCCTGACCTGCATACAGATTTCTCAAGAGGCAGGTCAGGTGGTCTGGTATTCCCATCTCTCTCAGAATTTTCCACAGTTTATTGTGATCCACACAGTCAAACACTTTGGCATAGTCAAGAAAGCAGAAATAGATGTTTTTCTGGAACTCTCTTGCTTTTTCCATGATCCACCGGATGTTGGCAATTTGATCTCTGGTCCCTCTGCCTTTTCTAAGACCAGCTTGAACATCAGGGAGTTCATGGTTCATATATTGCTGAAGCCTGGCTTGGAGAATTTTGAGCATTTCTTTACTAGCATGTTAGATGAGTGCAGTTGTGCAGTACTTTGAGCATTCTTTGGCATTGCTTTTCTTTGGGATTGGAATGAAAATTGACCTTTTCCAGTCCTGTGGCCACTGCTAAGTTTTCCAAATTTGCTGGCATATTGAGTGCAGCACTTTCACAGCATCATCTTTCAGGATTTGAAACAGCTCAATTGGAATTCCATCATCTCCATTAGCTTTGTTCATAGAGATGCTTTCTAAGGCCCACTTGACTTCACATTCCAAGATGTCTGGCTCTAGATTAGTGATCACATCATCATGATTATCTGGGTCGTGAAGATCTTTTTTGTACAGTTCTTCCATGTATTCTTGCCACCTCTTCTTAATATCTTCTGCTTCTATTAGGTCCATACCATTTCTGTCCTTTATCGAGCCCATCTTTGCATGAAATGTTCCCTTGGTATCTCTAATTTTCCTGAAGAGATCTCTATTCTTTCCCATTCTGTTGTTTTCCTCTATTTCTTTGCATTGATCACTGAAGAAGGCTTTCTTATCTCTTCTTGCTATTCTTTGGAACTCTGCATTCAGATGCTTATATCTTTCCTTTTTTCCTTTGCTTTTCACCTCTCTTCTTTTCACAGTTATTTGTAAGGCCTCCCCAGAGAGCCATTTTGCTTTTTTGCATTTCTTTTCCATGGGGATGGTCTTGATCCCTGTCACCTGCACAATGTCACGAACCTCATTCCACAGTTCATCAGGCACTCTATCTATCAGATCTAGACCCTTAAATCTATTTCTCACTTCCACTGTATAATCATAAGGGATTTGATTTAGGTCATACCTGAATGGTCTAGCGGTTTTCCCTATTTTCTTCAATTTAAGTCTGAATTTGGCAATAAGGAGTTCATGATCTGAGCCACAGTCAGCTCCTGGTCTTGGTTTTGTTGACTGTATAGAGCTTCTCCATCTTTGGCTGAAAGAATATAATCAATCTGATTTCGGTGTTGACCATCTGGTGATGTCCATGTGTAGTCTTCTCTTGTGTTGTTGGAAGAGGGTGTTTGCTATGACCAGTGCATTTTCTTGGCAAAATTCTATTCGTCTTTGCCCTGCTTCATTCCACATTCCAAGGCCAAATTTGCCTGTTACTCCAGGTGTTTCTTGATTTCCTACTTTTGCATTCCAGTCCCCTATAATGAAAAGGACATCTTTTTTGGGTGTTAGTTCTAAAAGGTCTTGTAGGTCTTCATAAAACTGTTCAACTTCAGCTTCTTCAGCATTACTGATTGGGGCATAGACTTGGATAACTGTGATATTGAATGGTTTGCCGTGGAGATGAACAGAGATCATTCTGTCGTTTTTGAGATTGCATCCAAGTACTGCATTTTGGACTCTTTTGTTGACCATGATGGCTACTCCATTTCTTCTGAGGGATTCCTGCCCACAGTAGTAGATATAATGGTCATCTGAGTTAAATTCACCCATTCCAGTCCATTTTAGTTCACTGATTCCTAGAATGTCGACGTTCACCCTTGCCATCTCTTGTTTGACCACTTCCAATTTGCCTTGATTCATGGATCTGACATTCCAGGTTCCTATGCAATATTGCTCTTTACAGTATCAGATCTTGCTTCTATCACCAGTCACATCCACAACTGGGTATTGTTTTTGCTTTGTTTCCATCCCTTCATTCTTTCTGGAGTTATTTTTCCACTGATCTCCAGTAGCATATTGGGCACCTAATGACCTGGGGAGTTCCTCTTTTGGTATCCTATCATTTTGCCTTTTCATACTGTTCAAGGCAAGAATACTGAAGTGGCTTGCCATTCCCTTCTCCAGTGGACCACATTCTGTCAGATCTCTCCACCATGACCCACCCATCTTGAGTTGCCCTGCAGGCATGGCTTGGTTTCATTGAGTTAGACAAGGCTGTGGTCCTAGTGTGATTAGATTGACTAGTTTTCTGTGAGTATGGTTTCAGTGTGTCTGCCCTCTGATGCCCTCTTGCAACACCTACCATCTTACTTGGGTTTCTCTTACCTTGGGCGTGGGGTATCTCTTCACGGCTGCTCCAGCGCCAGTTTTAAAGAGCCTGCCTGCTAGTATAGGAGACTTAAGAGACACAGATTCAATCTCTCGGTTGGGAAGATCCCCTAGAGAAGGGCATGGCACCCCACTCCAGTATTCTTGCCTGGAGAATCCCACGGACAGAGGAGCTTGGAGGGCTACAGTCCATGGGATTGCACAGAGTTGGACACAATTGAAGCAAGTTGGAAGAAAAGTTATAACCAACCTAGATAGCATATTCAAAAGCAGACATTACTTTGCCAACTAAGGTCCATCTAGTCAAGGCTACGGTTTTTCCTGTGGTCATGTACAGATGTGACAGTCAGACTGTGAAGAAGGCTGAGCACCGAAGAATGATGCTTTTGAACTGTGGTGTTGGAGAAGACTCTTGAGAGTCCCTGGGACTGCAAGGAGATCCAACCAGTCCATTCTGAAGGAGATCAACCCTGGGATTTCTTTGGAAGGAATGATGCTAAAGCTGAAACTCCAGTACTTTGGCCACCGCATGCGAAGAGTTGACTCATTGGAAAAGACTCTGATGCTGGGAGGGATGGGGGGCAGGAGAAGGGGATGACAGAGGATGAGATGGCTGGATGGCATCACTGACTCAATGGACGCCAAGTCTGAGTGAACTCCGGGAGTTGGTGATGGACAGGGAGGCCTGGCATGCTGTGATTCATGGGGTCGCAAGGAGTTGGACATGACTGAGCGACTAACTGAACTGAACTGAACTGAACTGAAGCGACTTAGCATGCATGCATGCATACGTTTTCATAATGTTTTTGTCTGATTTTGATTTTAAGGTAACACTGACTTCATAGAATGAGTTAGGAAGTATTTTCTCTGCTGCTAGCTTCTGAAACAGATGGTAGAGAATTGATATAATTTCTTCCTTAAATGTTTGGTAAAATTTACTGGTGAACGTTTTTAGGCCTGGTGACCTCTGTTTTGGAAGGTCATTAATTATCAATTCACTTTCTTTAACAGATACAGGTCTAGTCAGATTCTCTATATCTTCTTGTGTGAGTTTTGAAGCCTTGTGTCTTTCAAGGCATTGGTCCATTTCCTCTAGGTTATTAAATTTGTGGACATAGATATTATACTATTCCTTTAACATCTTTTAAAGTTCATAAGATCTATAATAATGCCTCCTCTTTTGGTTCTGGTATTAGTAATTTGTGTTCTATTTCTTTTTTTCTAGATAAATAGAAAGAAATATATCAACTTTGTTCATCTTTACAATGAACTAGCTTTTGGGCACACTGATTTTATCGATTTCCTATTTTCAATTTTATTATTTTCCCCCTAACTCTTATAGTTATGTACCTCCTTCTCACTTTAGATTTAATTTGTTCTTCTGTTTCTAGTTTCCCAAGGTGAAAATTTAGAGTACTGATTGTAGATCTTTCTTCTTTTCTAATAACTCCATTCAATGCTATAAATTACCCTCTAGGCTCTTTGTTTGCTGCATCCCACAAGTTTTGATAAGGCATGTTTTTATTTCATTCAAAATATTTATAAATTTCTCTTGAGATTTCATGTTTATTCCATGTGTTATCTAAAAGCATATTGTTTAATCTCCATGTATACTGGGATTTTCCAGTTAGCTTCGTGTTATTAATTTCAAGTTTAATTCTACTGTGGCCTGAAAGCAGACATTATGTAATTTCTTCTTATTTAAATTTGTTAAGATGCATCCTGTGGTTCCAAATGTGGTCAGTTCTGGTGAATGCTTCATGCCCATCTGTTTTTGCATCCTACCTATATCATCCATCTAACTTCCCTGGTGGCTCAGACAGTAAAGCGTCTGACTACAATGTGGGAAGCCTGGGTTCGATACCTGGGTTGGGAAGATCCCCTGGAGAAGGAAATGGCAACCCACTCCAGTACCCTTGCCTGGAAAATCTCATAGACAGAGGAGCCTGGTAGGCTACAGTCCATAGGTTCACAAAGAGTTGGACACGACTGAGTGACTTTACTTCACTTATATTATCCGTTAGAGCTCTTAGCATATTGATCAGATTTGTTTTAAATTCCCTGTCTGATAATTCCAATATCCAGCACCCTGCCTTGTCTGTTTCTTTCTGATGCTTGCTCTATCTTTTCAAATTATGTAGGAGTTTTTTGATTTTGGTATGTCCTGTAATTTTTTTCCTGATAGTCAGACATGATGTATTGAGTAAAAGACATCCAACTTTTTGCAGCCCCGTAGACTGTAGCCCACCAGGCTCCTCTGTCCATGGAATTCTCCAGGTAAGATTACTAAAGTGGGTAGCCATTGCGTTCTCCAGGGGACCTTCCCCATCCAGGGATTGAACCCGGGTCTCCTGCATTGCAGGCAGATTCTTTACCATCTGAGCTACTAGGGAGCTCCTTAAGTAAATGGAATGATTGTAAATATGCAGTTAGTAATGTGGTAGTAAGATCTGGGATCCGGGGGAGTGTGCTATGTCCTACAATTAGGTTTCAGTTTTTAGTGGATTTATGCCCCAGGACTGTGAACTTCACATGCATTTCTCAGTTCTTGTTTTTTTTTCTGCCCGCCCCCCTTAAGTGGTAAAGGACAGTTAGAGCAGGCTGGAGTTGGGTATGTTCCTTCCCATAGTCAATTAGGCTCTGATAATACCTAGGCAGTTTAGGCTCTGGCTAACTAGTTTCCATGGAGACAGGCTGTATTAAGACATGCTCTAGCCTATTAAAAAAATGATTCCTTTCCCCTCCTACCACTGGAAGCATGAGGGGATTTTTATCAGATATTTCATGTGGGACTCTGGTTCAGCTGCTGCTGCTGCTGCTGCTGCTGCTGAGTCGCTTCAGTCGTGTCCGACTCTGTGCGACCCCATAGACGGTAGCCCACCAGGCTCCTCCATCCCTGGGATTCTCCAGGCAAGAATACTGGAGTGGGTTGCCATTTCCTTCTCCAATGCATGAAAGTGAAAAGTGAAAGTTGCTCAGTCGTGTCCGACTCCTAGGGACCCCATGGACTGCAGCCCACCAGGCTCCTCCATCCATGGGATTTTCCGGGCAAGAGTACTGGAGTGGGTTGCCATTGCCTTTTCCCCTGGTTCAGCTACTAGAGGTAAATTATGCAATATTCTGGGGGGCCTCTTATGATTGTGTCCCCCTGGAGTTTTTAACTCCAAGAGTTGTCCACACCGAGCCTCTGGGAAATTGTCAATCATAGTTCTGGTTTTCTTATCCCAATACTAGATCCTGTAGTGATTGCTGTGGCAGTTTCTGCTTTTGAGTCTGTATTCTGTTAAGTTGTAATTCCCTGCATTTGTTCATCTTTCCAATCTCAGAAGCAACCAGCTCCCTGTGTCTTTCTCTCTCTTATGGATCCAAGGGGAGGAATTGATGTTTAAATCTGTTCTGCTTTTAACTTCTTGTTAGGACAGATGGGGCAACTTATACGCAGAACCTGAAACCAGAAGTCCCTCTAATAATACATTTTTAATTACAAAATAAAAACTAGTTTATTAGCAGAAATTATCATGAAGAAACTACATGGGGAATGCAACCATTTGAGGGAACTTGTAGCTATTTCTATCCCTCTTTGTACCATGACCATTTCAATAAGACCTTGAACTTCTTCCCATAATAAATTTGATTATCTTTCTTTGCCTCTCAAATATATGGGTTGGGCTTGTGGCTTGCTTTGGACAATAAGACATGAAATCCCATGGACAGAGGAATCTAGTGGGCTACAGTCCAGGAGGTTGCAAGAGTCAGACATGACTTAGCAGCTAAACAACAACAAAGTGAAAATGTGGCAGTTCTGACTTTAAGAGGTGTCACACCGTTCCACCCTCTCTCTTACGTCTCTGCCTAGGCAGGCTTGCTGGAGAATGACAGACACATAGAGCACAAGAAAGTTAACTCAGCCAAACCATCCTAGATCAGTCATTTCCTCTGCTAACGGTCTTTTTAGAAGGATAAGAATGGAAGAAATCATGTAGCTGTAGCTAATAGCGCCAGGGAGTAAAGACTGCAAAGGTGACAACATCAAGAAAAGAGATGTGAGCGGGAGAGCGACAGTGTAACAGGGACTGAATTTCTGCCCTATTCACATCCCATTCTCACATACGGAAAGGTAATCTCACCTAACTCAGGAAAAGACCATTTTACAGATATACTCCTTTGCCATACTTTTCACAATAAATTCTTTTGATGTTCTGTATCCCTAAATTATTTTTTTCTGACACTATGACATTTTCTGGAATATGTCTAACTAAAGACCTATGAATGTGTTTTTAAATATTGGGTATAATTACCACATATGTTTACACCATATTTTGCTTTGGCCATATGTTAAGGACACCTGTTATTTTTAACTGATTCTGCATTTCCTGTTTTTTGTTCTCTCTGCGTCCAGTGAGGGATTCATTCTCTAATATTTGAGTAGATGAACTCCATAGGAGTGAGCACAAACTCCAGACTTGGTCAATTAGAATATCCCATATTCTTAATAGGCTTATATGTATGTATAGATAGATGTAATTTCCAAGGTGGCACAGGGGTAAAGAATCCTCCTGCCAATGCAGGAGACTCTAGAGACGTGGGTTTGATCACTGGGTCAGGAAAATCCCTTGGAGTAGGAAATGGCAACCCACTCCAGTATTCTTGCCTGGAAAATTCCATGGACAGAGGAAGCTGGTTACAGCCCATGGTGTCACAAAGAGTCGGACATGACTGAGAGTCTGAGCAGTCACAACAAGTACATATATATATATATTTCCAGTCTATACAGAACAGTCTTTATTAGA
The DNA here is from genome assembly GCF_032405125.1 of Capricornis sumatraensis. Taxonomy (NCBI): domain Eukaryota; kingdom Metazoa; phylum Chordata; class Mammalia; order Artiodactyla; family Bovidae; genus Capricornis; species Capricornis sumatraensis. The sequence continues at coordinate 73,154,859 of NC_091084.1, forward strand.
GTTCTCTGCAGTATTTACTAAGAAAGACGGTCCTTTTCCAGTGAGTTACTAACCTACTAAGATGTGAGTCTGATGCATCTGGAGCTGTCTTACCTATTTGTGAGAGAGCTTATACGAAAGATGGAGGGAAAGAGAGTGCCCTGATAATATCATTTAAGTCCCTGGATCCAGTCTTGGCTGAAGCTTATGTGCCAATAGGCTTTCTAGATATGTGAGCCAATAAATCCCCTTTAATGCCTAATGCAGTTTCAATTGTGTCTCCATCTCTTTCGACTGTGATTTCTAACAAACATGTCATGACTTTAGGATCTTGGTAGCCACCGCATCCATTCTGTATGCATTAATCTGCTTGATCGAGGACTGACCGCATCATTTCCTGAAATTATAAACTCAAGATACATCTCAAGGAAAAGCATTCCCAACCAAGCCATTGAAATGGTTATACAAGGAAGTATGAGAGAGAATCTATGCAAGAAATGTCTCAGAAAAGGCAAAAGCAAACACAAAATGCATAGGATAAATACAGGAAAAACACAATTTGACCACGTGGCACAAAGAATGAGAAATGATTAATTCCAGCAAGAAGGAGCAAGTGAACTCACTTTGTGTCCTGTGTGTGTTCATGGTAATGAGAAAGTTTATGAAGTGCTAGTTAATCAGGAACTTAGAAAGCCTGGTAATTTCAAGGAAATGAGAGAAAAGGAAGGAAGGAGAGAGGAACCTGCTTCCCATAAAACAACACTAGATGTGATTTCCCCCCTATTTGCCCCTAGCATTTCTCTTATTGGATGGCACTATGTACACTTTCAGTTATTATCAGGCTTGAGTGTTCCTTACTTATAGAAGCTGTGCCCAGGGTCTGTTCCTGTTTGTTTTAATCACAATAACAAAAGAAAAGAAGAAAGAATCCTGGAATATCTCTTACCAGTCTGTGTCCTAAAACTTTCCTTGAAGCAGTTGATGGAAATCACCACCTTCAATCATGTCCTGGTCCTCCAGTACAAGGCCAGTGGGGACTCAATAAAGTCTTTCTTGGCCACTGACTCAGCAGCAGAAGATGTTTAATCTCAGCCACTGACTTCTTTGGAGAAAGAAGAACTACATTATATTACAGATAAAGCTCTTTTATTATAAAAAGTTTCTGGGTAATGTAGCTATTTCCATATGCCCTCAGGTAGCTCAGAGAATCAGTTCTCTCAACTGAGTCCTTAGGGTGACAAAGTCCTTAGGGTGAAGCAGTAATCAATTCTTCCAAGAGAAGCACTTGGTTATTCACTGTTTATATGAAAATAAGGAGAAAGGAAGCCTTAAAAAAAAAAAAAATCTTACAATCACATTGTAGACTAGTATTTAAAAAGGGCCTTCGGGGATATTAAATTTGAAAACAGTCCTGAGAGGTAGATAGGAAGAAAGATATTCCATCCATGTTATAGTGTAGAAACTGAAATACAGAGGGTAAATTTCACCTTAAGATGAGCTTAGAGTTGCCATATAGCAGCTAAGTATTAATAAAGAGCCAGGATTGCAGCAAACATCTCTGGAATGCAGCCATGCATCCATGTATTTAATAAACCACAACTGACCACCTATTAAGCTCTTGTTAGTGCTTCAGTATTGGAGATACAGCTCAGACCTAAAATTTCATTGCTTACACCAATTTATATTCTGATGCAATTTCTTCAGTGGAAGGAGAAAAGGTAGCATTAAAATCAACATACTTAAGACATTATGTTGTAATGCACACACATGCAACAGAATAAAGGAATAATGGAAGCAAGGAACACGTAAACCAGTCCTTGACAGGGAACAGCAGAAATCCTAAGGAACAAGCGGTCAATTATACCTGGAAGAAATTGGAGATTTAAAAATAAAGATGCCTTCCCAGCATAGATAATATAACAGCAGGTTATGCTAGTGAGTGATGAAACTTAGCGGCAGGAGGGAAGAGTGTAAAGAGAGGCACGAAGGTCATATATGAAAACATCAGACCTTCACGGAGGCTATGCAAGGATACAGGCTTCCCAGGTGGCTCACTGGTAAAGAATCTGTCTCCAGTGCAGGAGACACGACTTCCATCCCTGGGTGGGAGCGATCCCCTGGAGGAGGAAACGGCAACCCACTCCAGTACTCTTGCCTGGGAAATCCCATGGACAGAGGAACCTGGCAGGCTACAGTCCATGTTCAGTCCATACAGTTTATTAAATACATGGGGTCACAAAGAGTTGAACACAACTTAGCAACTGAAACAACAACAAATATAAGGATACGTGATGAATTATAACACACAATTCCTTTAAGAATATGTTAGCATTTTATCTTAATACTGTGATGCTGCTTCTGAACTTCAGAGAACTTTTCTTTGATCTTTAAACATCAATTCCCCTCATACCCCTACCATTAATTGTAATTCAAAATAGTTCCTCTTTGGCTTAAAACATATGGAAACTCCTGTCAAGAAATCCTAGTTAACCCCTAAACTGTGAGTTAAAATCAAATATAACAGTATCTCAATAATTTCAGAAGCCCAGAGGAGAAAAATAATTCTGAAGAGGGTATGCTTGCATATACATTTGTGTAAAAATATGAATATTATTTTATTTTTCTGTAAAAACCAGCAAGGAATTAAAGTCAAGAAAACCCTTCCCCTTGATTGTAAGTATTAGAAATAACATATATATTTTGTTTTGGAAGACTGAGTTTTGTTGGAATCAGTTCTTATTTACACTATGAAGAGACAGGAGGATCGGATATCACTTTGGTAAATTTAAAAAGTCTCTTAACATTATGCTTCATATACTCCCTCAGACTAACCCAATATCTAAACCACATCTTTCACAGTATTCATGAGGTTTTATTATTCATTCAAGAAATATGTCTTGAGAACATTTCATATATAACTTATGAATTTAGGCACTACCATGGTGTACAATTTCATGCACTAAAAGTGCATTCAGAATCTCCAACACATCTTTGGGGCAGTAAGACAGAATACAAATAAATATACTTATTTGGTCACTAGCATATATTATTTGCTTCAGCAAAAATTCACTCTGGCAAGAAACAGGTCTTGGTTGAATCAAATACCCTTGACTACCTCTTAGTGATAGAAGATTAAATATTAACCACTCCTAGCTGTTAATAAAGTTCCTCCATCACGTTAAATATTATACAAAGTCTCTCATGTCAATGTAGTAATTTTTCATATCTACAGTTTTCAAACTTCTGGCCTCAGGATACTCTTATATTCTTAAAAATTATTGAGGACCCCTTTGCAAACTTTCATTTGTGTGACATATCAATCTATAATTATGATATTAAAAGTTAAAGCTGGAAATTTTCAAAATATTTACAAATTTACTTATAATTACAAACTCATTCTGTGTCAGCATAAATGATTTATTTATGAAGAATGCATGTTCCAAAACAAAAAAGGAATTATAGTTATTATGAAAAGTAGCATTTTTTTTTAGTTTTGCATAACTCTTTCAAGCCTAGATTAATAGAAACCAATTATATTTTCTTTCCTGCTCCCTCATTCAATTTGCTGCAATAAAGCATACTGCCTCTGAAAAACTCCTTTTTATACTTGTGAGGGAATGAAAACAAAAAGACAATGTTTCAATATTATTAGGAAAATCTTTTTGATCTTGTGGCTCCCCTCTGATACGCAACAATGATATCGTAGAGACTCCAGGGATTCCTGGACCACAATCTGAGATGCACTCCTTTAGTTGCTATGCGGTAGAGATTAGAACTCTTTCCATTCGCAGTGAAAGGGTCACATTCTGTAATACATGAAGCTCCTGCTACCTAAAGCTGCTGTGTACGGAGTCACGATGGTGGCGGCAGAGGCATACCTATTTATACAACTAAAGTACAAAAGGCAGCAAAACAGCTTGCCAGTTTTGATGGAAAAATAGAGAGAGAGCCCCATTCCCTGTTCAAACTGCCAAAGTCCACCACCCTGGGGAACCAGCAACTCCACCTGTAATTCCTTGCCTCCTCTCAATTCATTTCCCCACATAACTCCAAGAACATTCTTTTCTTTTAGAAAATCTGATCGTGTTACCCTCTCTTCTTAAAACCTTTCGGAAGATGGCCTTCATTCTATCTTTTTTTATAAAGATTGATGAATTGATTGATTTGGGCTGTGCTGGGTCTTCCTTGCTGTGTGAAGGCTTTCTCTGGGGGCTGCTCTGCACTGCGGTGTGCGGGCTTCTTGTTGCGGTGCCTTCTCTTGCCGCAGAGCGCGGGCTCCAGGCTGGAGGAGGACCGTAGTTGCAGCTCTTGGGCCCTAGAGCATGAGCTCAGTAGCTGTGGTATATAGGCTTAGCTTTGGTGTACAGGTTGGATGGCGTCACCAACTCAATGGACATGAGTCTGAGCAAGCTCCGGGAGTTGGTGATGGACAGGGAAGCCTGCTGTGCTGCAGTCCATGGGGTCACAGTCAGACACGACTGAGCGACTGGACTGACCGGCTTGGTTGCTCCCCAGATGTGGCTCTTCCCAGACCAGGGATTGAATTGATGTCCCCTACATTGGCAGACAAATTCTCAATCTCTAAACCACCAGCCTTCATTCTTAACAAGTCTTACAAGGTTGGGTGTAACTGGCCCCTACGTACCTCCCCAACTTCATCTCACTTTCTTGGTTCCAGTAACACTGCCTCATTTTAATTCTTTGACTGCAGGCTGCTTCTCATTATGGGGCTTTACTCAGTTTCCTTCCTTTTACCCTGAGGGCTCTTGCTTCCTCTTGTATCTTAAATACCTACTTCTCCTCCAAATCTTTACTTAGCTGTCATTTCTCAGGAGACAGTTTACTTTCCTCTTTCCCCCCAAACTAGGTCAAATCTAACTGCCTTACCATCATCTTCTCTCGCACAGCATTTAATACAGCTGTATTTTTAAAGTTTATTTCCTTCATTCATTGATTAACGTCTGTCTGCCCCCTTAGAATATAATCATTTTGAAGGTCGGAACTTTGTTTATCTGTTTGGTCATATATTTGTTTGTGCTGACCACCATATTCTTAACGCCCAACAGCTTTGTCTGGCAGTGAACAAATATTTAATAAGTGGCTGAATGAAGAAACCAATGAATGTATGGTGCATCATCAAAGCAAGCAATTTCGAATTGGATAGATCTGAGTTGGCATCTTTCTTGGCCACTAATTAGCTAAGTCTCCCTGGACAACTCACTTCTCTGAGCCTCAGTTTCTTCATCCATAAAGAGTAAATAACAACAATCTATTTACACAACAAATAATAATTGAATACCCCGACATTTTTAGTGCTGTGTGTAGAGCTGGGGATTCAGTGGTAAAAAGTTAGAAATAACTCATATACTCATTGAACTTAAGTTCTCACTGGGGAGACAGATAGGATACAAGTAAATGGACAAATAAACAATTGTGAAAAGCACTGTGAAGCATCCAGGAAAGGGGCTGAAATAAAGGTGTCGGGGCCGGGGGGCGGGGGTACCTGCATTACACAGACTGGTGAGGAAAGACATGCCTGGTGAAGGAAATTGAAAGTGAACTCTGAATGTTGAGAGTTTGTGAGAGAAAACATTCTAAGCATAGGAAATAACATGGGCAAATGCGTTGAACCCGCAAGGAAATTTCAGGCAGATGAAAAAAAGTGACAGTATAATGAGTGTGAGAGAGCGTGGCATCAAACGACAGTCAGGGCCACAACTCTGCAGAGCTCTCTGGGCTGCCAGTCAGGATCTCACGGGAGTCAGCTGAGAATGTGAATGAACCCCGAGGAAGGAGTTGGCACATGAGGAGTGCTCAATACACAGAAGCCGTTAGGATCACAATTACTGTTTCACTAATCCCAAGAGGACAGCAAAAAGATAATAAAAAATACTGGAATTTGCACAGTCCTGTAAAGAGGTGGCTTGGTCTCCCTTTGAAGAGAATCTTGACTTGTTGAGGTCTCTAGAGAATTGAGTTTCACCAACGTAATTAGTGACCTTTTCTATTAATGGTATTCATTTTCAGAAAAATGTCCTGGGAGAAGGAATATAATGTTCAAGTTAACATCTCACAAATCTCATCTCTTCTCTCTCTCATACACACACATGCACACATGTATGTATGCACACATGTAATATGGTTTTATATTTTTTCTTTTTTTATATATAATCATGATAAAGTGCTTTCTCCCTATCCCCAGCCTCCAAGGTCTGGGAGGCAGGTGCCCTCTCTGCCAAGGTTTTAACAATGGTCACATTAAATATGCATTTGCTGTTGAGTTTCTTAGATTGCTTAGGGACTATATATTTTTCAGAATAAATCACTTTCAACAGCATATTTAATATGAGATGAGAGTATCTGTCCTGCTCATCAGGGTAATAATTTTTTCAAAAGTCGGGAATTATCCTGGGGGCATTCTTAGTGATATTCTTTTCTTATTGGATATTTTATCAATCTGGTGATTTTTTTTTTTCTTGAGATGCTGAGTTTGAGCTTATGATATTCTGCCTAGTTGACTTGATAATGATTAGGTGACAGATGCTAAAAAGCGTATTAAAAAGCGGAGACATTACTTTGCCAACAAAGGTCCATCTAATCAATGCTATGGTTTTTGCAGTAGTCATGTATGAATGTGAGAGTTGGCCCATAAAGAAGGCTGAGCACTGAAAAAATGATGCTATTGAACTGTGATGTTGGAGAAGACTCTTGAGATTCCCATGGACTGCAAGGAGATCCAACCAGTCCATCCTAAAGGAAATCAGTCCTGAATATTCATTGGAAGGACTGATGCTGAAGCTGAAGTTCCAGTACTTTGGCCACCTGATCCAAAGAGGCAACTTATTGGAGAAGATCCTGATGCTGGGAAAGATTGCAGGCAAGAGGAGAAGGGGACGACAGAGGATGAGATGGATGGATGGCATCACCGACTCAATAGACATGAGTTTGAGCAAGCTCCGGGAGTTGGTGATAGACAGGGAGGCCTGGCGTGCTGCAGTCCATGGGGTCGAACGAGTTGGACACAACTGAGTGACTGAACAACTACCAGGTGACAAGGTGTACCCCCTCTGTGTTATAATTGCCTTCACCTCTGCCCTCCACTCTTTCCCCTCTTCCCAGTCACAGACAGTAAGTCACTCAGGATAGATACTTATGCGGCAGTAACAACCCCAGAATATCAGTACTTTACACCAATAACTTATTTCTCACACCATCGCAGGCTGGCTATACTACTTTCCATTATCTTCACCCTGGAATCCAAGTTGACAAAGCAGCCTTCACCTGCAACAGTCCTGGTCTTGCGTCAGGGAGAAAGAACACAGTGATGTATGAGTCAGCTGATAAAGCGAGCTGCCCAGAAGTCACACATGTTACTTTCACATCAATTGCCCAAAACAAATTACATGCGCAGGCCTGCCATCAGCAGTGCAGGGAAGTTTAATCCTCTTAAAAGGAGGGGTAGTAAATATTAGTGATCAATAAAAGAGTTTAGCACAAGCAGGCTTCCCCAAGGAACAGTCTATGCCTCCTGGAGGGAGAAGATGAAAAAATGATTCTGCTTAGGATATGTGAGACCTAGATTTGCCTTCTGGCTTTGCTCCATGGTAACTATACTATCTCAGACTATCTCCAAATTTTTGGCACTTGGTTTTCTCATCAGAAATGTAGCAATAATAATAGAACCTCAAAGGATCATTGCTAAAAGTAGAGATGATGCCTATCAAGCAGAGCAATCCATAAAATTGTTTAATTCATTTTAAGTTTTATCTTGAATCTCTCGATCTGTTTTCTTTATTCCAGTTCTCTATAACACCCACTGAAACCTGATTTTGCCCCATCATTCTGCTGCTTCGTTTAAGATCCTAGTGACTACCTGTTTGCCAAAAGGACGCTGCTTAGCCTTTAGCCTTCTTGACTTCTCATTCATCATCATTGACTACTTCCAAGATGGAATTCTTTCCTTACCAACAGCTTCCCTTTCAGCTCCACTTCTGTTTCCTTCTCATGCACAGAGTGCCTAGTTGGCCCAAGGTCCCAACCTGGGCTCTCTTCTCTCTATACTTCTCCCATGTGAGACAGTAGTTGGTAAAAGTAGAACTTTTAGAAGTTGGGAGTCCTGATCCTTGATCTGGTCTCTGCTACTTACTCCTCTATGACTTAATTCACCATTTCTTCATGAGCAAAACCAGGATGCTACTACTTACTTAAAGAAGATTTGTTGGAAACATGAAATGAGAGAATATACATGTGGTGCCTAGCTAGCACTGTGCATAGAGTATATTAAGCACAAAACCCATGTGAGTTCCCTCTTCTGTCCTTGCCTGCCTTGAAAATCTTCTGCAAGTCCTATCACTTGATGTGGAGTATTGTTCAAAATCATACCTACTCACTTTTCTACTTGAGTATTTCAGGAGGAATAATGTCAATATTGACTGAAAATCCCATCATCGCAGACTACCTGCATTTTGAAAGACTTTCAGGTAAAAGCATACATAAGACAAAGGAATGTACCACTAACTGTATTTACTTCAGACCCTAACATAGCATTAATTCCACAGTGTAGTGAGCAGTTAAGAGTTTGAGATTTATAGCTAAATTTGACTTGATTATTTTGTTTTGACTATTGACTCAAACTTCCTAATTCTGAGCAAGTCACTTAGCTCCTCTATACACACTTTCTCCATCTGTAAAATGGGTATAATGATCATAATAATCTTATTGCACTGTTGAGAAGATTCCATTTGTTAATAAAAGCAGTGTGCTTAAAAGAAATATGTGACATATAGTAAGCATTCAGTCAATATTAGTTGTCAACATTGCTAGAAATGACATTTCTGGGAAGAGAGATTTTCCATTTCCTATCAAAATACACTGTATCATGGCCCTACTAGGAGTTACCCTCATTCTTCTTCAAAGATTTCTGTGTTTTCTACCTTCCCTCCTTACTGTTTTCTCTCTTGCGACTCAGAATGGAACAGTATTTGTTCCTGGCCTCATAGGGATGTCAGGAGGATTTATGAGATAACATCCATAAGGCACTCTGAGCTCCCTGGAAGCAAGGTGTTTGATAAATAAAAGGTTATTACCACTGCCAGTGATATCTTATATTACTCTCGCCTTTTTCAGCCCAGAGGGATCTCGAAGTAGTTTGCAAAACTTGAAGCACAAACAAGAATCATTCAACAAAAGCTGAGATGAAGCAGTTATTGCACATACAGTCATTGATTCTTTAGCGCCTACAGAGATCTAAACCCACTGGTTCCATCAGGGGCATAAAAAGCACTGAGATTGATGCAAAGGGTGCTTTGAGATATAAACTACTTAGAGGTCAGTCTCCTGAAGAGAAGAGGAGACAGATACTGGGTCAGAGACTCAGAATGATGTGTAAAATTACCAGTCAGTAAGAAAAACCAGCAGGTCAATTTTCAGACTAAACAAGGATGAGGCCTGGTTTAATACAGAATTCCCTGTTTTCTGCTCCATATTCTTGCAGTCTTATATGGTGAGTTTACCTTCCATAAAACAAGCTATTTCAGTGCTCACTCAGTCATGTCTGACCCTTTACAGCCCCATGGACTGTAGCATGCCAGGATCCTCTGCCCATGGAATTTTCCAGGCAAGAATACTGGAGAAGGGTGCCATTTCCTACTCCAGGGGATCTTCCTGAGCCAGGGATAGAACTCACATCTCTAGCATCTCCTGCATTGGCAGGCAGGTTCTTTACCACTAGCGCCACCTGGCTGTTCCTTTAAGACAGTCCAAAGTAAGCAAATAAATCCTGAAAATATGCAAATATGACCCTAGTCTTTCACAATGAATCCTATTTCAGTTTAGCATTATATCAGAAATTAACCTAATGTGCACTACTCCTGAATCTAAAGTTTCCTCTTCTAAACTGTTGACATAGCTCGGGCTTGAACTCTTAACTGTGTCCACTAATCGAATGTAAAGAATCGCACTAAAGCTATCCTAGTGACCAAACCTTCGCTACACTTGCTCTCTTCATTCCAGCCTGCTGCTTTGATTCTAGGCTTCCCTGGTGGCTCAGATGGTAAAGAGTCTGCTTGCAATGCAGGAGACCTGGGTTTGATCCCTGGAACTCTTGACTCTGAATTTTAATCCTTTGATTACATTTATATCACATGATCCATTGGGCCTGATCTTTAATCTTCAACCACTGTAAGTCAACATTCAGACCAGGGGCTGAATTGCTAGTTTATACTGGCCTCTTCGCTCTGTGACACACAGTTAAGTACTCCACAATGAAATATACTACAGGAATATCCCCTAATCCTGTAACTCAAATCATACCACAAATATCAAATGGAAGTAAGTAAAATGTTTACAGCTGAACATATCCTATATGTATAATTAGAAGAGTCATTTGAAGATAGTAAACTTTTAACTTTAGGCTTCTGATTCTATATGCCTCATTAAACCTGCCTTCTCATATCTACATCACAAATAATTTTTGGAAACACAATATTGAAAAAGAAACAAAATGAATTAGTACCATCTCCACTAGTTTTGAAAGTAAACTATTCAAGTAGAGTAAATTTAAAATTTTGGAAATAAAACATAATGGGATGAATAAATAACAAGTGGGATTAATATTGATTACATTTGGAAATGAAAATTACTCAGATATTTACTTTACAGCCTATACCAAAGATAAGTCCCTAAAGATGCAAGATTTAAAAATAAAAATATAAAGCCTCAAAAAATTCTAAAAGAAAATTTTAGACAATTATTTCATCATCTCAGAATGGGTGTGGTTAATTTTAGTATGACATTAAGTCTAGGGACTATATAGAGAAAAATTTTAATGTTATTACAGAAAATAAAAAAGCCCACGGCCATCACAGTATATATATTTTTTAAATGAAAAAAAAAGTAATTTAAATGTAAAATAAAAAAGAAAGAATTGTTAGAGGTAATCCAGGCCTATAAGATAACAAGAAAATGTATAAAAACCCAAGAAGAGTCTGTTCTGTGTCTGTGTCTCCATTCCTGCCCTCCAAATAGGTTCATCAGTACCATCTGTCTAGATTTCATATATGTGTGTTAATATAAGATATTTGTTTTTCTTTTTCTGACTTACTTCACTCTGTCTTATAGGCTCTGCTGCTGCTGCTGCTGCTGCTAAGTCGCTTCAGTCGTGTTTGACTCTTCACGACCCCATGGACTGCAGCCTACCAGGCTCCTCCGCCCATGGGATTTTCCAGGCAAGAGTACTGGAGTGGGGTGCCATTGCTTTCTCTGCTTACAGGCTCTAGGTTCCTTCAATTAAAAAATAAATTTAAAAAATAGACACCAGAAAAAAAAATACTAAGAAGAAAATGAAAGAAAGAGAGGTAGAATAGGGTTGCAGAATATGAAGTATGACATAAATACAAGATCTTTGACATCATTAATAAACAAACTCTATGTAAATTAAAGCAATAATGAGGTACCATTTTTGAAGAGGGATGACGAGATTGTAGGGAAAAAGGTATTCATATAAATATGAATAGATTAGTATTTACTCATAAATAGTACATAAATTAGTACAATAGTTTTCAAGGTAATAATTTTCCAGTTTCAAATTTTACATGGGTTTGTTTCCTTTCACACAGCGTCTTCATTTCTAGTAATCTATCCTAAAGATACATGTACACAAACAGATATGAATTGAGAAAAAAACTACTTATTAAAACAAGTACATGTTACCTATGTAAACAAGTAGAAAAAAGCTAGAAATTTCTTTAGTGTACATTACTACTTGTTAGAAATGGTGCAGAAATTAAAGGTCAAGTTTTAATGTGGAGTAACGTTTTAGTATTTTCTAATGTTGAGTGGTAGCGTATGAAAACATGAAATAAGCATGCAGAAGAAAAAGTAATCCCATTTTTGAAAAGACATTTACACACATACATAATTATGTATCAGTATGTGTACTGGGTGTGTACACATAATATAAAAAAAAAATTTGGAAAGATATAAACCAAAATGTTACCTTTGGGGCATAGGATAGCAGCACTCTCTGTTTTTTTAAGAGTTTTTTTTTTTTTTCAAATTTTTTATTAGAAAATTGTTTTCTAGAATCAATGAAAGATATAAAAGAAATCAAAGAAGAGCAATGTGAGCAAATTAGAGAAGAGAATAACATAAAAATATTTGAAATAATGGATCTAAATAAATACTTAATATCTCTATGGAAATTAAGGATTAGCATTACACTTTGAAAGTGAGATTATGGTAAGATTTCACCTATTTCTTTACAGTATATTATTTTAGTTTTGCTTTACAGTGCCACTCAACATTAGAAAATACATTAAAACCTGACTATAAATATTGTCCTGGAGACTGATCTCAGTATGGTGTTAGCCACCACGACTAAAGAATTTGTGTTGACCCAGGGACGGCTTGTAAGCTTTGTGACCTCAAGTCTCTCTTTTAAGATCATAGTGATAGTGTTGTCTCTCATTACATTTGTGCAATTTAAGAGTGAATCAGAAACAGTGCCTGAACTTGTTTCAAAGCAAGTACTATAAAAGTATTAAATTAACATGGAATTGAGCAGATGGTGTAGTAAAAGTACCCAAACTTCCCGACTCGTTTGTTGTTCCCAATTCTTTAGGATTAAATGTTAATTAACATAATTAACTGTGACATATTTGCCTGATACACAGTAAACTCTCAGCTTTTGCTTGTTTCACTGAATTAAACTGATCAGAACTTTTTTCTGTATATTTCATGTTGCCCCAATAATCTGAAAAGTCTTGAACCACAAGCAGTCACTACCTCAGTCATATAACCTAGAGATTCATTTATGGTAAGATCACTGATGCTTCAAATTGAGTCCCTCTTCCTGATTCACACTGATTATTATTTTAATATTAAGTGCATTACCAGTGGCTACTGTATTCTATGTGAACAGTATGGGGAAGAAAGGAAAGAAAAAGTAGGAAAAAAGAAAAATCTTAGTAATAGAATGTCAACAGTATAATTGAGTTTGGCAAGAGAAAATAGGACCCAAACCATCTTCTGCTACTGCTGCTGCTAAGTCACTTCAGTCGTGTCCGACTCTGTGTGACCCCCATAGACGGCAGCCCACCAGGCTCCCCCTAGCTATTTAAATAGATGTCAATTAAAACAGCATATATGCTGTAACTTGCTTAATTTCTCAAATTATATTTTCTTATTTCCATCATGGGCACAATAATACCTTATGTTCCATTTGAAAATTAAATAAAACATAAAAGAAGCACCTGGCGCAGTGACTTGCACAAAGTAGGCACCCAAAATATCAATAATGTTAACAAGATTTATTCCTTCATCCCAGTGGTTCTCAACCAGGGGTAATTTCGTCCCCTAGGGAAAACTAGGTGACTTTTTTGGTTGCCACATTTGGGAGGGTGCTTAATGCTGGCACAGAGTGGGTAGAGACCAGAAATGCTGCTAAACATCCACAATGTACAGGGTGGTCTCACAAGAATTATCTGGCTCAAAATGTCAACAGTGCCAAGGTTAAAAAAAAAAAAAAAAAGAAAGAAAAAAAAAAACCTGCTTTACTCCCTAGTTTCTGAAATCCATTATCTCACGGTCTGAGACAGTCAGGGGGACTTAGAGAGCACATATACAGACACAGTTTAGAGAAATTCCTTAGAAATCTCCCCATCTTTTCCTCAAGCACTACAACGCTCTATTTGGGTGCCCTGTGTTTACCATTCAAATTATATCACCCCTTTGCCACGGCACCTCCAAGCCCTTTCCTTCTGTATCTGGAGTGTCCATGTCCTTCACTGTCGTAATGACTGCATTCCTTCCCTCCCTAAGGCCCCAGTCTGTCTCCTTATGGTCTTTAAAATCCAATTTAATTGAGTTGAATTGCCTTTCGATTCCTCCGCTCCTCTGTAATAGCAAGTCCCTTTAATTCTCTCTCACACTCAGTCCCTCCTCTCATTTCTACTACTCCCTAACTGAAGTCAATGTATTACCTTTAATTTATTTGGGGACTCTAAATAACACACCACAGAAGTTAGCATTTATAGCATGTATTCATTTTTTTGCTATCCTGTTACAACACTGAAGTTAATAAAATTGACATCTAATTACAACTAACAAGCATTGTCTTATTGAAACTAAAACAATAAAGAAAGCAGTGAAGATTGCATTACCTGTGTGATGCATTCTCCTACAGGAAATACTGGTTACCAAGGCTAGGGCTCAGTGGCCCCACATGAGGGGGTCAGTGTCAGACACCAAGGGACAGGAAAGAGACCTGGAGCTTCATTGAATGTTTTAAACAGACTTGCAATCCTAGAAGACACCAAGACTGAAGAACACTTTTAGGGTTAGATTGAAGAAGCCAGAGTCTTGTTAGTGTCAAAATACAAAGGGAGGACTCCTGTGAAGATGACATCGGGCAAGAGGGAGAGATACGGAAGAATGAAGCAGAATGTGTGAGACAAGCTTCAAGAACTGTTGAGAAAAATCAGAACCGCTGCTGCAAGCAGGTCTGTGATGCTCGGTTATCTTTCTTACAATCTAATTGTTAAATGGCCTTCCCAGGTCACGCTAGTGGTAAAGAACCTGTCTGCCAATATGGGTAGATGTAAAGAAACTTGGGTTTGATCCCTGGGTTGGGAAAATCCCCTGGAGAAGGGCACAGCAACCCACTCCAGTGTTCTTGCCTGGAGAATTCCCATGGACCAAGGAGCCTGGCTGCCTACAGCCCATGGGGTTGCAAAGAGTTGGACACGACTGAAGAGACTTAGCACGCACACACGCAAAGGTGTTGAGTGATCTTTTGCTTTGTGTTAAAAGCACAGTCAGAGCTTAGACACAGAGACTCTAAGTGCAAGAGCCAGAGGAGACACACCACTCTTCCCTACATCCAGGAGGGCATGTTATGAAAGCCCTCTCTGGTACAAAGAAACTAAAAGAGAGTGTGAGCGCCTGGGTTTTCAACAAGACAAGGTTTATTAATCAGAAAGCAGGAAGGATAATTCTGCTTTAGATTATTTCAAAGACCCAAGTTCTGTGTCCAGGTTCTCCAATAGGAGAGATAAGGGTAGCACCACCTTGTAGTTCTACAAACTTCAGACAGTTGTCTCATGAGTTGTCTCATTTGATCCTCACCAAAACCCATGAGATCAGAGGTGCAGGCAATCACAGTCCCAACTTAAAGGATTTGGAAACCAAGACTCCATACAGTGACTCTAACTCACATGCAGAGGGCATGCGCAGGACTATAACTCAATCGACAGCTCTTAAAAATCATTCCCACATTTCTAGCTCTACTTGAGAAACCATTCGTTCAATTTGTTAAGTGGGCAGACTCTGAACATTACCTGGCTTCAAACCCCAGTACTTCTATTAGCTAGGTATAAGACCTCATGGAAGTTATTTATCTTCAGTGGGCTCATTTGTAAAGTGGGTTAAATAATAGGACTTACCTCATAGGGCTGTCGTAAGGATTAAGAGTTAATGTATGCAAAATGCTTTAAAGCATTTCTAATGTGTTCTTTATGAACACCCAATAAGCCTTAAATTTTCCTTTTCTTTTTTCAAGCTTTACTAGTATAAGGCAATTTAACATCCAAGCTTTCATGCTTACAAGGGAGTGAATAAAATTAGCCTTACGCCATATACTGTCAAGAGAACTGAGATGCCAGTGACTGTCCGAAAGTGAAAGTCACTCAGTCATGTCAGAGTCTTTGTGACCCCAAGGGCTGTAGCTCATCAGGCTCCTCTGTCTATCGAATTCTCCAGGCAAGAATATAGGACTGGGTTGCCATTTTGCTCTTCTCTGCCAGATTGCTCTTGTCCTACAGATCCACGTGACCAACTCACTTCCTTATGATCATCACACAGAATTCACCTCCTTGGTGAGAACTTTCCAGGATACATCATTGAAATAAATATAAATGTTCTCTTCCTATATCCCCATCTCTGCTTTACTTTACCATTTTCAAATTTTGTGTTTGCATTCTCTGTTCAGTGTGTAGCTTCTGCCATCCTTTATACATACTTGAATGTGAGCTTTTGAGGACAAGATTTTCTTGGTCTGTTTCATTCACTGCTATATCTCCAGAACCTAGACTAGTGCCTGACATATAACACATGCTCAATGAGTATTTGGAAACAGAATGAATGAATGAATGCATTGGTGTGGTAATACCAGATGCAGATTTAGACACAGATCAGGTGGGAGGTAATTATAGAAACAAAGGAATGCTTTGATCAGAGCTATTTTGGACTAGTTTACCAAAGAAAAGAAATGTTCCCACATTGCTCATCCTTCTTTATTGCAGCACTGATGGTTGGGGTCCACGTACATCTATCAGAATGGTCCTTGGTTTCCCTTCTGCCATTGTTTAAAAAGGATGTGTGTAGCATCCTTGGAAAAGTCTGAGATAGACAGGCCTAGAGTTGATCTGGGCAGGATCTAGGAATTCCTGCTTTCTCTAGCCTCCAATGCTATCCGGTCGTTCTTTACTGTGGTAGGCAGAACAGGTGTCCACACCCCAACCTCTGAAAGCTGTGAGTATGCTGGGACACACAAGAGGACATTTAGGCTGCAGAGGGACTCTAGACTCACTTAACTTGAGTCAGGAGAGAGTGTTCTGACATATCTAGGTGGGCTCCATGTTATCACAAGAGTCCTTTATAAGTGAAAGAGGAAAGGATTCAGAGAGAGAGAGAATGGTAACAGCGCCTGAGGTCAGAGTGATGCAATTGCCAGCTTTGAAGAAAGAGGTCATAAGCCAAAGACTTCAAGTGACCTCTGCAAACCAGAAAAGACAAGAAAACGTATTCTCCCCTAGCATCTCCAGAAGGAACACAGTTCTGCTCATATCTTGATTTTAGCTCAGTGAGATGTATTTCAGACTTCCAATTTTTACATATGTAAAATAATAAATTTGTGCTCTTTGAAGTCACCGATTTAGCAGTAATTCATTGCAATGGCAATAAGAAACTAATAAGCCTACCATCATTTCTAACCAGTACCTTCATAATTAGCACTACCATCAAGTACAAAAGAAAATCCAGCCTGAAAATGCCCTACCACAGAATTTGACAGAGAGAAAGGCTATCTTTGCTTGTTCTGTCATTCAATTTACATATGCCCCAAAGGGTGAGATTTTAGTCCCTGCTTTCATCAAGTACATAAAACAAATGTTATCACCAGTCATAAAGTCTTAGTGATAAACTTAATTTTCTATATTCCAAATGCCATCCAAATAACAACTCTGACTAAAGCTTTGTTTTTCCCCTCTCTCTAGATACATATTCTGAAAAGGTGGCTAGACTAAACTAGTAAAAAAAAAAAAAAAAAAAAAAAACCTATTTCCTTCTTTTAGCAACTGACAAAACACATATGCTTTCCACTCAAAAGAATTTAGATTAAAATGGCACCTTCCATGAATTACGATGGTTTGGCTTTTTCTAATTTAGCCCAATTTAAGTAAATTCCTACCTCTTGCTTCTAATTATACCATTTTCCTCCCTCTCTCTCTTTTTTTTTTTATGATTACTAGAAGACTAAAGATCAAGAAAAAAGGAGTTAGCACTTGAAGCTGGTTTTTTTTTTTTTTAAGAATGTGTTTTCTCAATTTAAAATGGGAAAGGCTTTCAACAGCAGGTCTGTAGATTTTTGAAAATCCTAATTAGACTGAATTAAATGACTAAAATGCTACTAATTACTTTTTAATTTCAAGAGAGATGTTTACAAAGCACAGTGTAATGAGTAATACAGCACTTCAAATGATTACTAATGTTGCCATTTTGTCTGACTTAATCTCAATTAGTATAAATCACGTTGTCATCATTGTTAATTGCCATTTCTCTCAAGCAAAATGCTAATTTCTCTTTATAATCTTACAATTGTTGTTTGTTTTCTTCAAAATATTCCATTTGAAAGGCCTAATAAAGAGAACATTTATAGCCCCCCTATTTTCTGCAGTTTGAAGCAAATGTGTTTGTTTTTATCCTATTTGGAAGGTAGTGGTAATTGCTACTTACTTTTTAATAAAATGAAACTTTTAACTTTGTTGTCATGCCAAATGTAAATGAATGGGTAGCTATAGGTCCATAGAAGAGTCTTTCTCCATCTGAAAGCCAGGTAGAGTTTCCATTAACGATTTCTAAGAGGCATCATTTATGTTTCACCTCTCTGAAGAAATTCATTATTAGAAAAGAGGAAATAAGCTTTAATCAAAAGAATATAGAAATGTTACAGGTTTTTCCTTCAGTTTCTTTCTGCTGTTCTTCTACTTATGTGGAAATAAATCTTTCCCTTGAGGCAATTATCTCATCAACCATAGACTATTGGGTTTTCATTCCTTTGCTATTGTATATCCTGGGGAAATTTCCCCCTATTTTTATTGTCATCATAGAGAACCTTAGAAATCATGAAGGTACAATATTTCTTAAATGAGATTTTAACCTTTCGCCAACATTTTAAGAGCTCTTCTAGACTTAAAACCATTTTTCTTGGGGGAAAAAAATGTTTAGAAATTAGATATTAACATTTTTTTTCTCACACAAAAGTTTTTTGCTTAAGTCTTCAGTGCAAAATTATCTCTAAAACTTAGTAGCTTAAAAAACAATAGTTTTCCACTCACGATTTTGCAGGTAAGAATTTTGGGATGGGCTTGGCTGGCTGGGTTGTCTGTGTGCCATACGCCACTGCTGAAGCCAAAAGTGTAGGATCGACTCCCAGGAGAGCCTCTTCATGCATACATCTAACAGTTTAGTGCCTTACACATTGCCTTACTCCACACAGCGACTCATATTGAAGTCGCTGCATATTCTTTACCAACTGAGCTGCAAGGGAAGCTAATAGAGTCCTTAGGAAGTAATTTAGTTTAAGTAAGGTTGTAGCTTCCCTGGTGACTCAAACAGTAAATAATCTGCCTGCAATGCAGGAAATCCAGGTTCAACCCCTGGATGGGGAAGATCTCTTGGAGAAGGAAATGGCAACCCACTCCAGTATTCTTGCCTGGAGAGTTCCATGGAGAGAGGAGCCTGGCAGGCTACAGTCCATGGATCAAAAAGAATTGGACATGGCTGAGCTAGTAAGTTTCCCTTTCAAGGTTGTAAAGGGCCTTCCTAGGTGCCTCTAGTGGTAAACAATCTGCCTGCAAATGCAGGACATGTAAGAGATAGTTCGATCACTAGGTTGGGAAGATCCCCTGGAATAGGAAATAGCAACCCACTTGCTGGAAAAATCCCATGGACAGAGGAGCCTGGAAGGCTACAATCCACAGGGTTGAAAAGAGTCAGACACAACTGAGAATACACACACACGAGGTTGTAAAGACTGGGCCCTAATCCATAAGACTAGTATTCTTATAAGAAGAAGAGCTCTCTTGCTCTCCCCCTCCTCCCTAATCCCACACACTCAGGAAAGGCCATGTTGTGCTAAGGCAGCCCTCTTCAAGCTAGGAAGGAAGGTACCATTTGATCTTGGACGTCCTGACACCTAGAACTGTGAGAAAATAAATTTCTGTCATTTAAGCCACCCAGGCTAGGATGTTTTGTTACAGCAGCCCAAAGTAACTAACATAGTTGAGATCCTATTTGATTAACATGATAAAATATAATTTGGGGCAGGTATATTATGTTTCTTCATATTATGTTTAGCAGTTCCAGAATTCTGTTGATTTTGGCTTCTTCAGGATTCATTTCTCCTTCTGTTAATAGCAATTTGACTTTTTTTTTTTTTCTTTAAGAATTCATCCTTCTCCCTTTGGATACAGTACTCTGGGACTGTCAACCAAAGACCCCTTTATTTATTTATTTTTGGCCAAGAAGAAGATACATTACTTGATCTAGACCAATAATGCTTCTCCTATAGAATTTAAATCATAAGAAATGTGGCACGAAGTTGAAAATCACTTGGTCTACATGTTTCCCGATGTTGGTACCCTGCAACATCTAATACTTAAATCTTCTCTAGCACTTTTATCCTAAGCTTTCCTGAACAGGGTCTTTCAGAGTGTTTTCTCTGACTTCGTTAGCCACCTTTTAGTCTTGATTTGTGGCTGCTACTCACCATAGCACCCCTTTCTATTCCTTCAAAACAAGACCAACAGATCCTAACAGACATCAAAATTGGAACAATGAGTGGTGCGTCCTAAGTCACTTTAGTCATGTCCAACTCTTTGTGACCTCATGGACCATAGCCTGCCAGACTCCTCTGTCCATGGGATTCTCCAGTCAAGAATCCTGAAGTGGGTTGCCATACCCTCCTGTAAGGGATCTTCCCAACCCAGGGATCAAACCCATATCTCTTACATCTCCTACACTGGCAGGCGGGTTCTTTACCCCTGGTGCCACCTGTGTGGGGCTACCCATAAACATTAGAATATAAGCTCAATGAGTATGAGGAGACAGCAGTCATGAATCATTTGGCATTAACTATATAATTTCAAAATACATTGAATAAACACTGCAGACATTCAAGAAAAAGATCCACAGTTATAGTTAAAGATATATAATGGGTATAATCACTATAAAAAGGGAAATATTAAGTCAGTATTCAGGTTAGTTATATTAATATCTTAAAACTTAGTATCACCCTTATATTTCTTTAGCCTTTCATGAAGACATTTTTACACGTACTCATTCATATGAACTTCTCCTTGCCTCTCTAAAGTAAACCAGGTAAGCAAGGAACAATGCAATCTGTGGAAGAGCTGTAACAGTTTAGAACTCAAGTCTCCAGGTTTCAAATTGTAGTCTTTTCACTGTATGTCTGGTAATGCAGCTTCTTGGTCTACCAGCCAGCTCACTACTACAGAGGACCTGAGCTTTCAAAGCAGTAGATATGTGCTCCTAAACGACAACTGAGTAGATAAATTCAGAGTGTGCTTAGTTGCTCAGTTGTGTCTGACTCCTTGTGACCCCATGGACTGTAGCCCACCAGGCTCCTCTGTCCATGGAATTTTCCAAGCAAGAATACTAGGGTGGGTTGCCACTTGCTATTCCAGGGATCTTCCTGACCCAGGGATTGAACCCACATCTCCTGCATTGACAGACAGATTCTTTACCACTAGTGCCACCTGGGAAGCCCAGCAATTACTGCTACTACTACTAAACACCATGAAAACTCTCTATTATTTCTAAGTTGACTTTTCCTTTATCTTTGTTCTGAGAATGTCATTTGCAGTATTCAGATCACTCATTGGTCTCAAAACGCTCTTCTGAATGAGATCTCAACTGCATAACCTTTATATATGGTAGTACATTCTGACAAACCATTCATTAAATGGCAAGAGACAATACAGAGAAGGCAAAGCTTCAATAGTCGGGCAATTGCTGTGCTTTGTTAAATACCATAAGATTACCTTCCATCTCAGTTCTGCTGATTTGATATGAAAGAAGCGTCCCCAGAGAGCACCACAGCATCTGAATTCCACCAGAATGACTGACTTTCTCTTGCAGACACAACTACTTGGTACTTTGCAAAGTCTGGTCTTTAAGACTGATTCTAGAGCCAGGTTGTAACAGCAGTTGGGGTCTAATAAAACCAGTGATATTTACTCCTTAAAGCAGTCCCTCTTTCCAGGGTGTGCTTTCTCTGAGGATTGGTGGCCGTTTTTATTGTCTGAGCTTGTGAAATGAAAAATGATTAAAGGTACATCTATTTTTTCAGTCCCATCTCTGTCATTTCTTTAGTCAACAGAGGCAGAGTCCTAGCAGTTTCATATATGCTTACATAAAAGGTCAAGTTTAGCCATCAGTGCTGAAAAAAAAATCTTAAACGGCAAGATTGCTGCATGGTAATGAGTTTGAGGAGCACTTTCAGGCCGATGATAAGCTAAAGGACTTGTGATCTTTCCAAAAGCTCCCCAATTCATTTTTCTTCCCCAGCATGAGCCTCACTAAACAGATCCATTTCCATATCATTATAGAGCATGAAAAGGAAATTTCCTCTCCAGAGCCACAGCTTGGAGTCATTCTATTAAAGTCTTTTCCATCTTCCCAGGCCCCATTGCCTGTTTGACATTCCAGGACACCTCTCAGCTTTGACTTCCATTTGATTTACTCTCACTGCGGGCTGCCAAGGTCTCTCACCCTTTCCTTTCTGAAAATCACTTCTGTTCACTTCTTCTCTGTCCCATATCAAGCTTTCCAACTGCACCTTTCATTTAGGAATTTTCATGTGGCAGGAGAAAGAACTCAACAAAACTGTTGTGGGTGGGAAGTGATTGAAGTGCAATCGTGAAATGAATGCTCAGCATAGCTTATACTAGAACTTCAGGCAATAGTTTACTGAGTGAGCCATCTCTCCCCAGAGGTGGCCTCATTAACCAAAGAATAAACACACACATCCCAACGTTCCATCTCCCCGCTGGAGAGAAGGCAAACCTGTAAAGAGCATCTGCCCCACCTGTCCTAGGGGACGGGCTGCTGTTATCCAGGTCATAAGAAGCAAGCTTGGTCTGGCATAACTTGGACATGATGGGAACTGAGTCGGGGCAAAGAACCCAAAATCATTAGAGAGGAAGTAAAGCCAAGCTTCTGGAGAAGGAAATGGCAACCCACTCCAGTGTTCTTGCCTGGAGAATCCCAGGGACACAGGAGCATGGTGGGCTGCCATCTATGGGGTTGCACAGAGTCAGATACAACTGAAGCGACTTAGCATGCATGCATGTAAAGCCAAGCTTCAAATCCTAGGGATAAGTAAGAGCTGTAAATGTGATACAAATCCAGAAATTAGAAGCTAGGGAATCAAGTGTGTGAGACAGGTATTTGTGGGGAGGAAGGAGATAAAACATTTTGGGTTCAAATTCCAGCGCAGCTACTGACTGACTCGTGGGCTTTGGGTAACTCTGAAACTACTGTAAACCTCTGTTTTTTCACCATTTAACTGAATTCAATATTGTTATTGTTTTGTTGTTAAGTCACTAAGTCGTGTCCAACACTGAGACCCCATGGACTGCAGCACGCCAAGATTCCCTGTCCTATACTGTCTCCCAGAGTTTGCAAAACTTCATGTCCGTTGAGTCTGAGTCGGTGACGCTATCTTCCTCTAATGTTAAGATGAGGATTAAATGACATAATGGTACTTACTGGGATGAATATTATTTAAAATACTAAACTCTTATGCAAATAAAGACCAATCAATGAGAATAAGCAGAAGCTGTTTAATTAGAGCTTGTTCTACCAAGTGGATCAGCTACCATCACTTCCATTTGGCAGAGATACCAAGGCAGCCAGAGGAGTGGGAAAGCTTTCTAATGAAAAAAGGGAAAGACTTCAGGAAAGCTTTGAAGCCTGTTGGAGTGTGCAAGCTAGAGGGGAGCTGACTAGAAGTGGGACATCCAAACAATCAGTTAGACAGTATATTTAGCTATTTCTGATTGTCCCTAAGTTGGAAGCAGGGACAAATGTCGTAAAGGTGTCAGTTATTAATCAAATTCCAGCCATTTGAGGCCAACTGTTACAGGGTCATTGTTTAGCCAGAGATAGTGGTCTGACTTCCTGTAAGTCTGACTTATAGTAGGCTGGCTTCTAGGCTGGTTACTGCAGATCATGGGTTAATGTCCTGGGACACTTGCTTCAGACTATGGGGAAGAGTTCTGTCTTTACACATGATCAGGCCAATGTCCGTTTGTATATCCAGTGTGTACACTTCTGCAGTTTTCACTTCTCTTAAGCAATGACTACCTGGACCTCCCCCATCAAATCTTACCATCTGTTTCAAGGTTTCAGGTAGAGATAGGCTGCAACAATGAAGCTATTGCTCAACTTTAATTTTTAAATTAAATTGTAAATGTATTTTAAATTACTCTAAAGACAGTAGTCTCTAGAATATCAGCTTTTGCAAAGACAGAAAGGGATTTCTAATTTCCAAAAGACTGCTTCACAGGTGTGATCCTAAATTACTCAGATCAAGGAAATCCTCATGACTCAATGTGAGAAGTCCTTTTGCAGTTTTCTTTATGGAAAGATAATAAAAAAGACAAAGAAGAAGAGAGAAAGCTTTGTGCCAAGTCAGTTCAAAGAAACCTTCCAGTTTCCACAGGCAGCCTAGGGTCATGAATATGTTGAACTGAAATCCTATGATACTTAAGTGCATCTAAGAGATTCTCAGGGCTTTCCAGGTGGCTCAGTGGTAAAGAGTCTGCCTGCCAAGCAACAGATGCAGGTTCGATCCCTGGGTCAGGCAGATCCCCTAGAGAAGAAAATGGCAACCCATTCCAGTATTCTTGCCTGGGAAATCCCATGGACAAAGGAGCCGGCGAGCTATAGCCCATGGGGTCGCAAAGAGTCGGACATGACTGAGGGACTAAACAGCAACAACAAAGATTCTCAGCTCCTTGAACACCTGACATCTTGCTGTTAATAAACCACCCTGTAAAGTGATGCACTGCTTTTTCATTTCTTCTTAAAAAAAAAAAAAGGCTTGTCTTTATCATATTCAGTCCTTTCTATGCATTACATTTAGGAGACATTTACACAGAAGCTAAGAAGTCAGTCAGGATGGCGAACAGGCTCAAAGCTATGTCGTATAAGAATGGAATAAGGATTTCTTAACTTCAGCACTGCTAACATTTTGGACTGGATAATTCTTTACTGTGAGAGCTCTCCTGTGTACCTTTTAACACTTAGCAGCACCCCTGGCCTCTACTTTCTAGATATAAGTGGACCCCCTCCCCAGTTATAACAGCCAAAAGTGTCTCCAGACATTGCCACGTGTCCTCCGAAGTACAAAATTATTTCCAGTTGATAACTACTGGAAAGTGAAGATTCCTGTACAGAATTCCTGAAGAACTTGTTAAAATGATTGACTCCAAGAATCTACTGTGGTGATTGTGACCCCAAAGGATTAGAAAACAGTATGTCTTAAGAGTTTCTCAGAGCTGTGATCATCAGACAGTTTGGAAATCACTTTTTGGTTACTAACCATGAATAAGAATTGACTCAGTTCAGTTCAGTTCAGTTTATTTCAGTTGCTCAGTCGTGTCCGACTCTTTGTGACCCCATGAATCACAGCACGCCAGGCCTCCCTGTCCATCACCAACTCCCGGAGTTCACTCAGACTCATGTCCATCGAGTCAGTGATGCCATCCAGCCATCTCATCCTCTGTCATCCCCTTCTCCTCCTGCCCCCGCCATCCCTCCCAGCATCAGAGTCTTTTCCAATGAGTCAACTCTTCACATGATTGGCCAAAGTACTGGAGTTTCAGCTTTAGCATCATTCCTTCCAAAGAAATCCCAGGGTTGATCTCCTTCAGAATGGACTGGTTGGATCTCCTTGCAGTCCAAGGGACTCTCAAGAGTCTTCTCCAACACCACAGTTCAAAAGCATCAATTCTTCCGCGCTCAGCCTTCTTCACAGTCCAACTCTCACATCCATACGTGACCACTGAAAAAACCATAGCCTTGACTAGACGGACCTTAGTCGGCAAAGTAATGTCTCTGCTTTTCAATATGCTATCTAGGTTGGTCATAACTTTTCTTTCAAGGAGTAAGCAAAGGGACCTTAAAGCCATTTTCAAATATTTAAAAATTTACCTGATAGACATGAGACTCACCTTTTTCTGAGTAGCTATAGAGAAAAGAGAGAGCAAACTAAATTAAAAAACAAAATAACATAAAAATTATTCTGCTGCTGCTGCTGCTGCTGCTAAGTCGCTTCAGTCGTGTCCAACTCTGTGGGACCCCATAGACGGCAGCCCACCAGGCTTCCCCGTCCCTGGGATTCTCCAGGCAAGAACACTGGAGTGGGTTGCCATTTCCTTCTCCAAAAAATAATTCTAATAGAACAGCAATCTTTTTTTAAGTGAAGTATAGTTGATTTACAATATTGTGTTCATTTCACGTGTAGAGAACAGTCACTCAGTGTTTTTTGCAATTTATACTCCATTATTGGTTTTTACCTATAGATAATGAATATAATCCCCTGTGCTATACAGTATGCTATTGTTGCTTATCTTTATACATATATATATGTATATGTATATGTATATATATATATGTATATGTATATGTATATATATATATATATATATATATATATATATATATATGTTAGTTTGTATCTGTTAGTCCCAGGCCCCTAATAGAACAGTAGATTTTTTTTTTTAATAACTGAAGGCATTTAAAGAAAAGGTGAATGACCATTTGTCAAGAAAGTTGTAAAAAATAAATAAATAAAATAAAATCAAGGAGGATTTTGAACAGTGACCTTCAAGGCACATTATAATTCTGAAATAATATGATTCTATTTAAATAAATTATGCCTCAGTGCAAGTTAAAATTTCAGTCTACATTGAAATAAAGGAAAAGGAATTAATGTTACTTCCATCTAAACCACAAGTTCTCAATCCTGGGTAGACAGCAGAACCACCCAGAGAGCTTTCAGAAAATACGAATATTTGAGCACGTGGGGAGTGAGAGTGACTGGGTTACTCCACGACACGCAGACATCAGTTTATCATTTTTCATGTTCAGATGAGAGCTCCAAATATAAAAGATGGGACAATTAGCTCAGGCCACAAAATCTCTGAGTAGTAAGACAGGCATCTAGTTCTCTCTGACTTTAAAGACCAGTTCTCTTCCTCACGAGTCCCACAGTGACTCACCAAAGAGAAGAAAGGAAGAGTAGATATTTTTGAACAGCTGCTCTCTTCCAGGCCTTTGGTGCGTGACCTCAGAAAACGTTAAAATGACCTTCAGCTTTTTTGACAGTTTTGTCTCATGCTAACCGAAGAGCAGAACTAAAACAATGAGAACCAGAAAAGACGGTTGTTACTGAAAAGGGAGAAAAATTATACTTAAAATAAAATTTAGTGAGCCTTAATTTCCCAGAGAGGATCATGTCTACTGAGAAGAAGGTGAATCACTCTACTGTGTGAAGCGGAGTCTATTACCAGGCATGTTGTTGTTGTTTAGTTACTAAGTCGGGTCTTTTGCAACCCATGGACTCTTTTTGCGAATCATGGGCTGTATGTAGCCTGCTAGGCACCTGTCCATGGGATTTCCCAGGCAAGAATACTGGAGTGGGTTGCCATTTCCTTCTCCAGGGGATCTTCCTGACTCAGGAACCTGCACCTCTTGCATTGGCGGGCAGATTCTTTACCGCTGAGCCACCAGGGAAGCCTGTTACCTGGCAAAGTTTGCACAAATTCCTTCCACTGCTGAAAGTCATGATCCACATTTCACAGATGTAGTTCACACTTCCAGTCCTAATGTGTCACCCCAACATATGAATGTTAATCAGACTGAGGAATTAGCTAAGATTTCTATCATATCCTAAGCCAATGCTGATTTGACCCCCAGTCCTGAGGTATTTCTCATGATGGATAAGGATCCAGGTTGCATTTGATAAGATCATCTATGATATAGATGTGAAGGGGAGATGGGTGGGGAGAAGGCAGAGGGGATCAAATTGATAAATTAGTGTAAACTTGAAAAGAACAAAAGAACGTAATTCAGGACTAACAATAATCAGACAATGTATTAAGTGTCATATGAAGGATCAGAAAAAGTGCTAAATAGTTTATATACATTCAGCACAATTGATGGTTTCAAAAATGCTTCATGTTCTTAATGGCTAACTCGTGTGGATGTAGAACAGAAATCAAACCAATACTGTAAAGCTATCATCAATCAATTAAAAATAAATATAATTAATAAAAAAAATGCTTCATGCTATAATTCCATTGTACACCTAAAGAAATAGAGTCAAAGTTAACTACTTGCCCAGGGTCACACAGACTGTGCGTGTGGATGGAAACCAAACCTTTCTAACTTCAGCATATGTACTTGCAATATGTACCCGCCCACTCTCCGTTTTATTCCCACACAGATCTCTTCCATTTTCAAGCACCAGCTAATGATTGACTGTGTGGAGATGTCAGGCAGGGATCCCGTGGTTTCATTCCATTCCAGTTCCACCCACTCTTTTAGGTTTTGTTAGTGGAGTTCATCATTAAAAGCTAATTTGAGGAACCTTCTAATGAACGTAATAAAAGTGAGGCAGCCTTTTGCATTTGGGAATGCTCTTGGCTCTCACATTCTAGCTGATTCCAGCGATTGAGCTCAGCTCCTGAGAAATCAGGTTCAGAGGCCTTTAGTCTGAATATGATTGAGCAGATGGGCAAACTCTAAGATCCTGAATTTGTTTCTGCAAAAGCAAGGCAGCTGAAACACAGGAAGGGTTCGAACTGGACCCAGAGTTATTCTGATTTTGTACTTGAGCATTCAGGCACACTTGATGTTTAGTCAGAACGCCAGAGTCCCTGATGCTAAGAGCTGGCACCCACATAGGCAGGGCCGCAGACTACCCAGCAGTGGAATTTCAGGACGGCTAGGAAAAGAGGCCTCAAGTGATACATTCCTCCTGCAGCTGAACTGAAACCCTCCTGCTTTACCTTGAGGCTTGTTTTCTCTTAAAATTCAAATAGCTTCTTGTTAGCCTGTGATCAAGAACCGGCCATGCCCAGGAAAGTTTATTTAAAGCCACTCTAAGCACAATCCTTCCATCCTTGCTCCAGACCTCACCCACCAAAAAGGGGAGAGTGAGTCCCTTCGCTGTTGCTTCACCCGTTACAGCCTTGAACCGTGGTGCTCGCAGGGACCCCCTGCTATCCTGCTGTGGGTCTTCTGGCTTCCTCTGCCCCCCCACACTGCCTGCCTTTCATGCTTTCCACGTTGTTCATCTTCAAGGATAACTTTTGACCTCCATCCAGGCCCTTCTTGCCATGTTGCTGACTCCCATTGCCCTTCAGTAAGCATATTCTTCATTTTCTCCCCTCTAGACACCTCTGCTTGCCCACTTCTTGCCTCCAAGTGATAACAAGATGGTGAAGCGTAACATGAACCAAAAGGTGGACACTTCACAAGGAGCAGAGACTTGGGTAAAGCCTGAAGGCTGAAGCACCAGGGAAACCAACCTAGATTATCAGCCTTGTATTTAGTGTCTACCATGGACAGCTTAAAATGAAAGAGAAACCAGGAAAACCACCACGTCATGTCTGCCAATGGCAGTGAAGGTACTATAATCTGTGCATCTGGTGGTGGTATAACCCTAACAATAGTAGTGAGAGCAGAAACATGCATCTTTCTTTATATTTCACGAATCACTTTCAGTTACATGACGCTGCTCAGTGCCGTGTTCAGTTCTTCCAAATCTACTGTGAGGTAGGGATTGTTTTGCTCGTTTTAGATATTATGCAGTTGACGTCCAGAGAAATAAAATGAATAAGGCAAAAAAAGTCAAGTGGCAATAGAATCACGGCAGGAGTCTGAGGTCTGCCTGAGTCTACATAGAAAGGTTGATGGCGTATCCCCTGGCCCTCTGCTTTGATTGTTCCCTTTGACATGAACTGAATGATGGTGATAATGGGTCAGGCCACAGGAGCAGGAGTGTGTAGGAGCGAGACAAGGAGGATGGAGCCCAGTCCCCTTACTTTTTCTGGCTATGTGAATTTGGTTAAGTGGCTTAGTTCTTTCATACCTTTGTTTCCTATTCTCTTTAGTAATAATTGCACCAACCTCACAGGATTCTTGTATTAAAGAAGATAATACAGAGATTATGGCACTTGGCTCTCACTAAACCAACATTAACTGCTATAATTATGCATGCTGTTGTTATTTATTAATGTGATGATGATGATGGTGATGAAATTCCTTTAAGATCCTGCTGGACTTGGGGTCTGTGAAGGAAGAATACATCCAATGCAGGGCAAGTATGGTTTTTGAGACCTGAGAGCAATTTCAGAATTTAACCCGAGACTTCTTTTAAAACACTAGCTTCAAGGATAATTTCTCAATGTTTCCACTGTCTTCAGCACTCCTTAATGACAGGGCCATATCCAGAAGAAAGAGCAGGTGTTCCACATGTACCAAAGTCAACACTGTGATCAGGGACAGCAGCCTCTCCTCCATCCATATCTTCCTGATTCTCACATGTCTGATGTCCTTATATAGTACAGATCTGCTATCCAAGGTGGTAGCCACTGATCATTTGTGGCTATTTGAATTTAACTTAATTAAAAAATAAATAAAATTGAAAATCTTTCTTTCTTCTCAGTTCTCACTAGCCACATTTCAAGTGATCAATACCCACAGGTCACCAAGGGCTACCATATTGGATAAAGCAGAAGAGAACATTCCCATTATCATAGAAGGCTCTGTTGGCCAGTGCTGGTTTAGACATGTCAAAACCACTTTTCATTAAAAAAAAAAAAGTTAGTGTTAATAATATTCTGATATTTACTTTGCCAGAAGATATATATTGTGGGTTTTTTTATAGTAATCATCTTAATCTTAATTTCCATATGAAATGCAAATAAAATCTCTATCCATTAAGATGGACACTACAAAAAAAAAAGTGTTGGCAAGGATATGGAGAAAATACAGGAAAATGCATTTTCTTAATGATTAGTGGGGCTTCCCTGGTGGCCTAGTCAGTAAAGTACCTGTCAGGAAGACCCCCTGGGGAAGGAAATGACAACCCACTCCAGTATTCTTGCCTGGGAAATCCAATGGATAGAAGAGATGGTGGGCACATGGAGTCACAAAAGAATTGGGCACAAGTAAGCAACTAAACAACAACAATAATTAGCAATCATCTTTTCAAGTATTTTTTGGCCATTTGCATATCTTCTTTGGAAAGATGTCTATTCAAGTCTTTTGCCCATTTTAATATCAGAATTGTTGTTGTGTTTTATTTTCTTAACTTTTATTCATTTTAATTTTTTTTTTTTGCTGAGTTGAATTTTTTTGGATTCTTCTGAAGCATTATTTTTTTATTATTTTAATTGGAGGCTAATTACTTTACAATATTGTGGTGGTTTTTGCCATACATTGACATGAATCAGCCATGGGTATACGTGTGTTCCCCATCTTGACCCTCCCTCCCCCCTCCCTCCCCATCCCATCTCTCAGGGTCATCCCAGTGCACCAGCCTTGAGCACCCTGTCTTATGCATTGAACCTGGACTGGAGATCTATCTCACATATGATAATATACAGGTTTCAGTGCTATTCTCTTAAATCATCCCACCCTCGCCTTCTCCCACAGAGCCCAACAGTCTGTTCTTTACATCTGTGTCTCTTTTGCTGTCTTGCAAATAAGGTCATCGTTACCATCTTCTATATATTCTGAATCAATCTTTTCAGATAACATGATTTATAAATATTTTCTCCCCTCTGTGAGTTGCTTTCTTACTCTGTTGCCTTTTCACTCTGTTGATAATGTCTTTAGATACACAGAAGTTTTTTTAATTTTCCTGAAATGCAGTTTCTTCTTTCTTTGTTGTCTCTGCCTTTGGTGTCAAATTGTGCCAGATTTGTTTGAAGTGTCCTATTTCATTGCTGAATATACTTTTCCTTGATCAAGTAGGTAGATTGGTTAGTTATAATAGTAAGGAACCATGATTTTTATTCCACTTACAATGATCTTTTACTGTGTGAAAATAGCTTGGTTTTCCTTCCCTGGACATAAAGAGTAGAGTTAAGATTATGGTTAGCATACTGGCTCTGGTAGAGTTATACTGCCAGAAGATGTGGTCCAAAATGCATCTGAGGAGTAAATTTCTAGTGTTAAGCTAATCAAAGATTTAATATTGGTATGTCTGCATATTCTTATATACGTGGTTATTAAAGTTGGATATAGGAGCCAGAAAGTCCAAGAACCCTACAACCAAGGCTGGGAAACCACTTTTGTCTGATTCTTGTCAACTCATAAAACATCAGCAAAGAAGGAACATTATGGTGGTCACCTCACTAAGTTAGTAGCCATAATCATTGAGTAAGCGTAAGAATTAGAATGCACTGCTTTAGAAGTTTAGTATTGATGACATATAGGCATAAGGTGTTTTTAAAATGTTGAAGACTACTACACGCTACTCACTGTTGAAAGTACACGAAAGATCAGAACACAAATCAACCTGAGTCCTGGGTTTCATGGAGTTTATTATCTGAAAAGGATGGTGGACAGAGATAATGAACACATCGGTTCAATTCGGTTGCTCATTCATGTCCAGCTGTTTCCGACCCCATGGACTGCAGCACTCCAGGCCTCCCTGTCCATCACCAACTCCCGGAGTTTACTCAAACTCATGTCCATCGAGTCAGTGATGCCATTCAACCATCTCACCCTTGTCGACCCCTTCTCCTCCTGCCTTCAATCTTTCCCCACATCAGGGTCTTTTCCAATGAATCAGTTCTTCGCATCAAGTGGCCAAAATATTGGAGTGTCAGCTTCAACATCAGTCCTTCCAATGATATTCAGGATTGATTTCCTTTAGGATGGACTGGTTGGATCTCCTTGCAGTCCAAGGGACTCTCAAGAATCTTTTCCAACACCACAGTTCAAAAGCATCAATTCTTTGGTACTCAGCTTTATAGTACAAATCTCACATCCATACATGACTACTGGAAAAACTATAGCTTTGACTAGATGGACCTTTGTCAGCAACGTCTCTGCTTTTTAATATGCTGTCTAGGTTGGTCATAACTTTTCTTCCAGAAGGAAATGGCAACCCACTCCAGTATCCTTGCCGGGAGAATCCCAGGGGTGGGGGACCCTGGTGGGCTGCCGTCTATGGGGTCGTGCAGAGTCGGACACAACTGAAGTGACTTAGCTTAGCTTAAGGAGCAAGCACCTTTTAATTTCATGGCTGCAGTCACCATCTGCAGTGATTTTGGAGCCCCCAAAAATAAAGTCTGTCACTGTTTCCGTTGTTTCCCCATCTATTTGCCATGAAGTGATGGGACCAGATGCCATGATCTCAGTTTTTTGAATATTGAGCTTTAAAGCAACTTTTCTCTCTCCTCTTTCACTTTCATCAGGAGGCTTTTTCGTTCTTCTTCACTTTCTGCCATAAGGGTGATGTCATCTGCGTGTCTGAGGTTATTGATATTTCTCCCGGAAATCCTGATTCCAGCTTGTGCTTCATCCAGCTGAGCATTTCGCATGATGTACTCTGCATATAAGTTAAATAAGCAGCATGACAATAAATAGCCTTGACATACTCCTTTCCCAATTTGGAACCAGTCTGTTGTTCCATGTTCAGTTCTAACTGTTGCTTCTTGACCTGCATACAGATTTCTCAAAAGGCAGGTCAGGTGGTCTGGTATTCCCATCTCTTTAAGACACATACACATACAGTCTCTATAAAATATTATGTATATATATATATATATATAATATATTTTTAATAAATGTAATATAATGTAATAGTCTCTATAATATATAATAAAATATAATGCTCACGTACAGTCTCTATAATGAGACTTGTAAAGCAGGAATGAAGGAAGTGAATAGTTACACATGTGTCATTCATGATAACCCCCCTGATTTTTTAGTAGAGGCTATGACATTTAGGAGTATGTGTGAGCTCAGTTGCTTCAATCATGTCCAACTCTGTGACCCCATGGACTACAGCCCACTAGGCTCCTTTGTCCATGGGGATTCTCTAGTCAACAATACTGGAGTGAGTTGCTGTGCCCTCTTCCAGGAGATCTTCTCAACCCAGGGATCTTCCCAACCTAGAGACTGAGCCTATGTCTCCTGTGTTTCCTGCATTGCAGGCAGATTCTTTACCCACTGAGCAACCTGGGTCATTCTGAGCTATGTGGGTAACTTAGGAGTAACCCATATGGATATCTGTAGGATGAATATTCCAAACAGAAGCAGTAAGTGTAATACAAAGGCCTTGCAGAGAAAGTTTACTGATTGCAGTAAGGCAACAGAAGAGAAGAATGAATAAGAGAAAAAATGGAAGGAATTATAATTAAAATTTAATTGTGTTTATCACATATGAATGCCTGTCTTCATCATTAGAATTTAAAGCCTATGAGAACGTTTATCTTTTGTATGCCTCTTTCTCCAGGGACTAAAAAGATGGCTTGCACAAAAGTTACATTAATGAGGTAAGTTTTATTTTATGCACAAATGAAAGCAAGGAAGGAGAAATAAACAAGGGATGACAGAGGATGGCCAAGAGCTGATAGTCTGGCTTGTCCAGTTTTCCCATGAAGAGAACTTTAGGACAAGGATTTCAAGGTAACCTGTGTAGGATCCAAAAATTGGTACAGCCAAGGAAACATCAGGCAACGTGACAACACTTACCTTCACCCATTTAAGTAACTTCCCAGCATAAGCCTGGTTTATATATTCAGAAGGTATAAAACACATGATTGCAGATTGCAGTAACAACTCAGTTCTTCACCCATCCCCAAATCCATGGTGGTCCTTTGCCATGAAACAGTTTAATGTTTTTTTCCCTGTACACAGGGTGACCTGCATTGTCTCTGGTTTTGGAGCTTACCTGTGTGGTTTGCCTAAGCTTAGAGAATAAGGTGAGATTGACCATGTGCCAGGTCTAAACTCAGGTTTCAAAACACATGGAACAGAACTGAGTCACCCCAGTCATTCTAACAGAGACAAGCCAAAATCAGCAGGGCCACCTATTCAGCCACACTGAACACATGTTTGTTGCTCAGTTGTGTCCAACTCTGCAATCCCATGGACTGTAACCTACCAGGCTCCTCTGTCCATGGAATTCTCCAGGCAAGAATACTGGAGTGGATAGCCATTCCCTTCTCCAGGGGATCTTCCCAACCCAGGGATCTAACCCATGTCTCCTACCCTGCAGGCAGATACTTTATCATCTGAGCCATCAAGAAAGCCCACTGAACACATATTCATGTGTAATAAACACTTTCTATTATATGTCACTGAGCTTATGTGGTTATTCATTTAATGTCAAACCCAAATTGAAAAACACAACCTTTCAAATTCCCTCTAAAACATTCTTCAAGCTTCTCTTTATGACAAAGAGGAACAATATAAAATCGCACAACAGGAAGATCTTCCGGTTTACAAGAAACGTTATGATGAGCTCTTCCCACCCACCCCTGGCAGACACAGCCACCTTATTAGTCAACTCTGAAGGTCAAGTCCTTGGTTACTTTGACATTTAAATTGAATTTTATTTTCTTCTCAAATGGCTCATACATGATCAGCTACTGCTATAGATTTTAAGGGAACCTGGGATTTCTTTGGAAAGAATGACGCTAAAGCTGAAACTCCAGAACTTTGGCCACCTCACGTGAAGAGCTGACTCACTGGAAAAGACTCTGATGCTGGGAGGGATTGGGGGCAGGAGGAGAAGGGGACGACCGAGGATGAGATGGCTGGATGGCATCACCGACTCAATGGAAGTGAGTCTGAGTGAACTCTGGGAGTTGGTGATGGACAGGGAGGCCTGGCGTGCTGTGATTCATGGGGTCGCAAAGAGTCGGACACGACTGAGCGACTGAACTGAACTGAACTGAAACTCATCTCTACTTCTTATACCATGGGAATGTATTTGACCAGAAGATAACAAGTATAACAACTAGAAAATAAAGTGATTTTCCTACACAGCCTGAGAGTTGCTATCATCAGACTCCTTAAAGCACACACAATACCCATTTCAGCAAAACTCCTAGTATTTGCAGTTGTTTCCCACTGGCTATCTAGATGTTCAACTGAGCTCTGTTCTGCACTAATAAAAAATGATAATGAATGCTTTTATATTTTTCAACAACTTGTCTCTTGTAAATTGTTTAAAGAATATATCAGCCAGGTTTCTTGCCTACAAACAACAGAATTATGTTTACTAAATTAGCCAGAAATGAAGGTTTGGGGAAAATATTTAATATTAGGCAGGTAGATGGCTTAATTCACAGAGAAGAGTGTGCTATAGGGTGAGTCTGCTCAGAACACCACTGGCACTGAATACCTGAAACCACTGCTGCCTGCATCACAGCACTTGGACACCGGATATTCCTGCTGTGGCTGGAATGAATTCTCCACTGACTTCTTTACAGCACTCACTACACAGTCAGATTCCGAGGTAGCAGCAAAGTTTTCAATCTTTTCTAAAACCTATAGAGCTACTGCTTCAAGAAGCTCAGCAAACCCCAATCTGGATAAATACTAAGAAGACAACAAAGCACAGCATGATGCGATTTCTACAAAATAGTGCAGAAGTGTATGTGCACTAACACCCTCGCAAATCAGGGAACTCTTTAGTTTCAATAAAACCGGAACAGCTGTTGCCCCACCTAAGATAGCTGGGGAAATGAATATCTGATTTTTTTGCTTTCAAGAGCAATATGTAGGTCCTTGTTTACCCCTGAGACAGGTAAATCAAATATTTCCCCAAATATAGAAACAGAATATTGAAAAATAACAAACATGTACTATACAGATAATATTTTATTTATCACTCAAGAAAAATAAACATGAGATTTCCAGGGTAGGTATTTTCCTAACTATCTGATGCATAAGAAACTAGGAAATCATTTATTAACTCATTCAACAAATGTTTTTTGAATGTGCCAGGCATCCTGTTAGTCACCTGGGAAGCATATGAAAAAGACAAAATTCAGGAGTGCCTGTTACAGGCAGGGTGCTTTAGGTAAATGAATTTATTATATTGGGTAGTAACATTTGCTATGAAGGAAAAATAAGTAAGTAAGGAAATTGTGATTAGGTGAGAGAATGAAAGGTATCTATTTTTAAAATGGTAGTCAGAGAAATACACTCTGAAGAGATAACAACAAAACAAATCTTGAAGTGAGGGTACAAACATTAAAAACAAGTTGAACAGGAGTATCGTGGACAAGAGAGAAGCAAGAATAAAGAAAGAAGTCTGAAGCAAACTTGGCATATTTTAAGAATAGCAAAAAGGGGATTTCTGTGGTTGTCCAGTGCTTAGTACTCAGCATTTTCAGTGCAAGTTCAATCCCTGGTAGGGCAACTAAGATCCCACACAAATAATCAAAAGAACATGCAGAGCTAAAAGACATGATGCATAAAAGTGAAAATTCATTAGAAGAGCTTAATGGCAGATTAGATTCTGTAGAAGAAAAGACCAGTAACCTTGAAAACAAGGCAATGGAGGTTATATTTGAAATAAAGGACAAGAAATAAAAATGTGAAAAAATGACTTGAGTCTCAGTGACCTGTGGGTGGTCTGGAATATGAAAGTACAAGAAGTAGAGAAGAGAAAAGGGAGGAAAAGTCAATTAATGTTTGTCATCAGTGTATCAAAGTTTTCACTCTTTTATAAAACTTCAGAGCTACTGTTTCAGGAAGCTCAGCAAACCCCAATCTGGATAAACACTAGGAAGACAACAAGGCACAGCAAGATGAGATTACTACAAAATAGTGATAAAACCACAGACTCAAGACACACTGTGAACCAGAGCAGTGCATACACATAACAAAAGATATCCAGACATATCATAGTGAAGAGGAGCTAAAAAGCCTCTTGATGAAAGTGACAGAGGAGAGTGAAGAAGTTGGCTTAAAGTTCAACATTCAGAAAATGAAGATCATGGCATCCAGTCCCATCACTTCATGGGAAATAGATGGGGAAACAGTGGAAACAGTGTCAGACTTTATTTTTCTGGGCTCCAAAATCACTGCAGATGGTGATTGCAGCCATGAAATTAAAAGACACTTACTCCTTGGAAGAAAAGTTATGACCTACCTAGATAGCATATTCAAAAGCAGAGATATTACTTTGCCGACTAAGGTCCATCTAGTCAAGGCTATGGTTTTTCCTGTCGTCATGTATGGATGTGAGAGTTGGACTGCGAAGAAGGCTGAGTGCCAAAGAACTGATGCGTTTGAAGTGTGGTGTTGAGAATACTCTTGTGATTCCCTTGGACTGCAAGGAGATCCAACCAGTCCATTCTGAAAGAGATCAACCCTGGGATTTCTTTGGAAGGAATGATGCTAAAGCTCAAACTCCAGTACTTTGGCCACCTCATGCGAAGAGTTGTCTCATTGGAAAAGACTTTGATGCTGGGAGGGATTGGGGGCACAAGAAGAAGGGGACGACAGAGGATGAGATGGCTGGATGGCATCACTGACTTGATGGACATGAGTCTGAGTGAACTCCAGGAGTTGGTGATGGACAGGGAGGCCTGGCGTGCTGCGATTCATGGGGTTGCAAAGAGTTGGACACGACTGAGTGACTGAACTGAACTGACGTATGTGTTCTTAGGTAAATTTGGGGGGTGGGTTAAGTTGCTTTATGATGCTGTGTTTGTTTCTTCTGTACAGCAACATGAGTCAGCTATGTGCAGGTTATGCTATGTTAGTCGCTCAGTCGTGTCCAGCTCTTTGCAACCCCATGGACTGTAGCCAGCCAGGCTCTTCTGTCTATGGAATTCTCCAGGCAAGAATACTGGAGTCAGTAGCCACTCCCTTCTCCAGGGGATCTTCCAGACCTAGGTACTAAACCCAGGTCTCCTGCATTGCAGTCCGATTCTCTACCATCTGAGCCATCAGGGAAGTCTTGAGTCAGCTATAGGCACACACATATTCCCTCGCTCTTGAATCTCACTCATAATCAGTTTCCTCATTTGTATTGGTGAAAACCATATTTTCCTTTTAGAATTACAGTGAAGAATTAATTAAATAATATCTATAAAGTGACTCAACAAAGACTAGCACAGCCAATGATTTATGCAAGCAAGCCTTTTTCATATTGCTGTTAAGATGATAGCAAGTGAAGGGGGAAAGGTGAGGATGCTGAGAATATTTCAGTAAATCTAGAAGCACAATCAGGTGAAATCCTCGTTACCATTACCTTATTATCTGTGTCCACTCCCTCAGAAACTCCTTTCTCATGAATTTGGGTCTAAGTTGGAAGCAAAAAATAATTACATTGGTAATGGATGCAGTACATTATGAACATATTCATGCAGAGACCAGGAAAAATAACTATCAAGAAACTGGAACTATATCTAGAGCTTTTGGCATTTGAAAAAATTATCTTATATCAGTACCTTCCAAGCCATTATGGTCATTGCCAAATTTCTTCTTCTTGGATTTATAAAACATCACAAGATACGAATCATCTTTCTCCCAATTCACAGAGGAAGGTGCTGTTAAAACTGAAGCTTCAGTAAAATGAGTATATTTACCCCCAGAACATGGCAAGTCCAGACCTAGGAAATCAGTGTTGCAAGTAGTCAGACTATCTGTCTGAAAATTTCACGTCATCCTTTGAGCTTTCAAATATGTAATTCTTCACTGGCAAAATATGGAAGAGAATGCCTGCTTCTCAAGGACAGTTCTCATTTAAATATCCAGTCCTGCAGATTCCATAAATGCATTTCTACAGTCTATTTTGTGCATCCTAATTTGGAATTAACAAAATATGATGAGTACTCTGAAGGAATTCTATAGGAGATGATAATTAGGAGAATAACCTAAATATTAAGTAAAAATAAATTTTAATTTAAAAAGTATTGTGGTATAACAGTACTGATTTTTATGCCAGGATGATCTTGGGAAATTACTCTATCCTGCTGTGAGTTAATGAGCTTTCATTTCTGGCATTTCAATCATTTAATTCTTCAGTTGCAAGACTCATCAGAAATCATTGTTCTCATCATCCATCCCCCTTACCAAAAGAGAGAACAAGCTCAAGGAAGGAAAGTGACTTGCCTGAATTCACATAGTCTGCTCGTACCAAATCTGAAACTAAAGCACTTGAGCTCAGTTCAAGTGCATTCTCTAGAACTCTAACAAAGAACAGAAAGTCAGAGTTCTGCCTGCCTAGCCAGAGGAACTGGATTCAAGTCTTGCCTTGTCATTTTTCAGTAGGTACAGCTTGAATGAGTTACTTATTTTTAAGCCTGACTTCTTTCATCAGAGAATGGCACCCATCTTAAGGAATATACTGATAATAAATAGAAATAAAAACTCTAACACACTACCTGGAATATTGCAAGAGATCAATAAATATTAGATGTTAGACTATTCACTGACAACTTCACATTCAAGAAGGCAATTTTGACAATGATGATGCCAATGACCACTGTGAATAAGCCAAGAACAAGCATTGCCATGTGTTTTTCTTACTAGTAATAATGAATCAGAAAAGGCTGTTTCAAAATAAATCAATAATTTCATTCTTCCAGCTGTAGATGTTGCTTACATCATGTTTCTAAATTTACTTTCTGTTATAAATATGAGTTCATAATTGGCTCAGAGAAATTGTGGATATCTATGAATCATTGCCTTCAGGCTAATATCAGAAAGTTTTCTTAATAATTTTCCAGACCTTCTCAGTAAGGTATGTCTGCCATTTAGAGAATGTAGTTAATTTTTGTGTATACATGTATATGGTATTTTTATGGGGTACTGTACATG
Organism: Capricornis sumatraensis; assembly: GCF_032405125.1. Lineage (NCBI taxonomy): Eukaryota > Metazoa > Chordata > Mammalia > Artiodactyla > Bovidae > Capricornis > Capricornis sumatraensis. The sequence goes on from NC_091084.1 coordinate 73,195,014, forward strand.
GGAATATATAGATCTTTTGCTTCATGCCATTCTTTAATGAAGGAACATGATTGAGTAAAAGGAGAATTGTCTAGGCTCATTTCTATATCTTTCACCAACTGGCTGTCCTAAACTTTGACTTTCATTTGTGTCAGCTGGAAAATGGTTGTGAAGAGCAATAGAAAAGACCCACAGTCTTCTCTCAGGTTCCCTTCCTTTCACTTCTCGGAAAAGGGTAAAACGATACTCAGTGATTAAAGGACATGGGGAAACAATATGAAAAAGTTACTATGGTGATAGTAATCAAAAAGATGATGAGATGTTTCTTAGTCTAACTTAATCTATGGCCATTTACCTTAGTGAGAAAACTAGTCCTGCACACATTTCATAAGAGCTGAACTACACATGAAAATACTAAAACAAAGTGTTCGTTGTTCATGGAAGCAAATGAAATAACTAAAAAGACTGCTAATGCAATAATAATGTCCACCAACAGAACATCCATGAGTAGACGGATGGATGTTTAAATAAAAAAATAATCATTCGTCCTTAACAAAAACCACGCTTCCACACGGTATGTGGTTCTCTCATGTAGCCTGAAGAACCAGTTTATGGAACAATCACTTGGATTTCTGTAAAAACATGAATTTAGATATGGAAAGCAGGAGGAAAGGAAGATAAATCAATGCGGCAAAATAACTGATTTGTTTAAAGACATAGCCTGGCTCTTAAAATTAAATACTTCATGTATTATGTCCCACATTCATTATTTTTAGAAACATTTATTGAATCAGGTGCCAGGTGTCGAACTGGATGCCAGGAATACAGAGATTAATAATATTTCCCAGACTCTCAGGGAACTCACAGTCTAGTGAAGTAAATGAGGTGATGAGAAGACAATTCCACTACATACTTCCAGAGCATGCTAAGTGGTACAGAAACAGACTGTAACATTAAGGGAAAGACTCCAACAGAGACACACCCAAACTGGCTCCTAAAACATATGAAAGAAGTTAAAAGGACGGACAGAGACCTTAGATAAGCGTATGGGGAAGCATGCCATTCTGGAAATCAGAGCTGTCACAAGTAAATCCAGATTTATTCGAGTGATTTACTAGATTGGGATTCTGGTGGTTCAGACAGTAAAGAATCTGCCTGCAAAGCAGAAGATGCCGGTTTGATCCCTGAGTTGGGAAGATCCCCTGGAGGAAGGCATGGCAACCCACTCCAGTATTCTTGCCAAGAGAATCCCGTGTACAGAGAAATCTAGCAGGCTATAGTCCATGGGGTCACAAAGAGTTGGACACAACTGAGTGACTAACGCTTCTTTACCTCTGCTTCTTTACTAAATTAACTAGTTTAGCATGGACACAGAATTAGAGCAAGTAGGGAAGCTTGGAAATGGAGGAGGGCAAAGAAGTCAGCAGGGACAAATCATAAAAGTCATCTTATGCTAAGTAGTTTGAATTGACTATTTTTCTGAGGCTGATAGGGATGCATCTAAAACTCATATTTTTTTTAGAAGTAGAATTATATAATTAGGTTTACTTGGGGTAGAATATGACTCAAAGCCATCTGGGACAGTCCAGCTAAGTTCAAGTCCAGATATTGGAAAAACATGAGGGGTGAATACAAGAGGTTAAGCAGTTAAAATACCCAGAACTTGGTGACCAATGAGACAACAAAAATGAAACAAAAACTTGATCACAGGAATCATTCAGCTCACCTCCTCCTCTGATTAATTCAGCACACCTTTATGTCATGCCACGGAATAAACTTTATGCTTTATCTTGTTACATCTAGATTATGCTGTGTAATTAAGGTATTGCTTTTGCTTTTCCTTAAATATACCAAATACAGTCTGACCCCAGGCTCACTGCATTTGCTAGAAAGATGATTTTTCGCAAAATAATTGCAAAACTAATCTGATAATTTAATTCAACTCTCCATTGCTATCTCTCAGATAGGACTTTCTTTTTTTTTTTTTGAGATAGGACTTTCCCAATTACCTGAAATAAACTCTCCTGCCTGGTTACTCTCTCAATACATGTTTTTTATGGTATTTATTAATACCTGAAAACTAAATCATATAATTATTTGCTTACTTATTTACTGACAGTCATTCCACCAGAATTTAAGCTCTCCAGGCCCAGAGACTTCCTCTTTTATGACCATATTCCCAACACCCAGAATAAAACCTACCACAAGCTAGCAGGCAGTCAACACACAGTTATTGAAAATATGAAGCCTTTATATGTCTTATGCCTTTCCAGTTAGGCAGGAAAAAACTCCTTAACATTCTCTGATGTTTGAGTCAGAGCTGTCACTGGGGTAAATCTAGGTAAACTGTCCTATTTTCAAGATAAAGAAATAGCATCCTAAAAAAGTTAGAAAGGCTTTATGATCCCTTTAAACTCCAAAATCTAGTTCCTAGAAAAGTTCAGGATTTCTGACTCCTAGCACATCTCTTTTCTTTTGAGCATATTCTCTCTCCGCCAGTGTCTTCCTTGGTGGCTCAGATGGTAAAGAAACTGCCTGCAATGCAGGAAACCAAGGTTTAGTCCCTGAGTTGGGAAGACCCCCCTGGAGAAGGGAGTGGCAACCCACTCCAGTATTCTTGCATGGAGGATTCCATGGACAGAGGAGCCTGGCGGGCTACAGTTCATAGGGTCAGCAAAGAGTCAAACATGACTGAGCAACTAACACTTGCAGTTTTCTTGCTCCACCATGGTTAGAAATTGTACCTTTTATTTTTTTTTTTTCTTTCCTCCAAAGTACCTATAACCGTACTAGGTACACTGGTACATGAAACATTTACTTCTTATTGAACAGACAATCAAATGTATTCAACATCTCTCACCCTCAATAATGAAACCAACTTATCACTTTCAATTCCATCTGAAATTCTGACCCTTTTTCTCTTAATAATAAGTGTCTGCAGTTTCAATTATAGGAACAATATTGCTTTTTCTTGAACACAGATAATGTCAGAATCACCCTACTGGCTTTCCATGGCTTTGGGGTAGGGTAGAAAAATAAAATTGGTTAAAAAAAAAAAAAAAAGCCAGGTTGTAGCTCTTCATGAATAGAGAGAACTTTTGAATAGAATGAATTTAAACTATTAGTCATGCATAAAGCCAGTAGAACATAATCTATCTATTAAGCCTCAGAGTCCTGAATTGATGCTAGAATAAAAAGACATTGATAGCTATTACTTCACACCTCAACAAACAGTTGCATTTAGCTCCCCAGCTGTCAGTGGTCACAGCAATTTTTCACTCCAGAGTTCCATATCTCCTTCAATGTTAGCTTAAAATACTTTCCCAAAGCATAATATATTTCTCCCCCTCCCACTGCCACCAACACACAAAAGAGCATTTTGATTTTCATATCCATGTCAGACAGTAATATATAAATATGTATTAGCCATGTTTCAGGGGCTTTCCAGGTGGCACTAGCGGTGAAGGACCCGCCTGCCAATGCAGGAGATGTAAGAAACCTGGGAAGATCCCCTGGAGGAGGCCACAAGCCCACCCCAGTGTTAGTGCCTGGAGAATCCTAGGACAGCGGAGCCTGGTGGGCTACAGTCCATAGAGTTTCACAGAGTAAGACATGACCGAAGCGACTTGCGACACATCAGCCGTGTCTCAGAGGCTGTTAGAAAATAATATTATTTCATAGATTTACCATTATATGATCTCAATTCCACTACCAATACTTCCTGCATTTGACTTGTAACCTCTAGTTTTCCAGGTTTACTAGTTGCTTTTCTAACAAGTTGCATTTGAAACAACAATAAATAGCACAGGTCTGAATACTTTCACTTTCTCTTTTACTTTCACTCTAGGTTCTTCAAAGTACCTCAAGATTCTTCATACCACTTAATCTCCTCCTCCCACTGCGGGTAAAGTGTGTCTCCCTAGTTCATGCATGTAGATCTGGACCACGAATCTCACTTCAACCAGTAAAACAGCCGTGGGCAGGATGCAAAAGTGTTAGTCGCTCAGTCGTGTCTGACTCTTTGAGACTAAATGCACTGTAGCCCGACAGGTTCCTCTGTCCACGGAATTCTCCTGGCAAGAATACTGGAGTGGGTTGTCATTCCCTTCTTCAAGGGATCTTCCTGACCCAGGAATCAAAGCCAGATCTCCTGCATTGTAGGGAGATTCTTTATCATCTGAGCCACCTACCCATTTCTAAATCCTATATTTCACAGCATCTGCCTGACAGTAGAGGATGCTACTGTCATAATGTATAAATTATGACTACTCATGTGCATTCCCTTCCTTAAACCCTTCCTGTATGAACAGTCCTGCTTTGATAGGGAAAAAAAATATGTAATTTACATGCAGGTCACTCCTCCCCAGTCTGTACTTCAGAGGTATGTAACTATGCCCTACTAAACTGAAGTTCTACACCACTTGGGCCATAGTGATTGGCTCATTGGGTACATGATCCAAATCTGGTCCATCAGTGCCCATCCTGAGGCCTTTTCTGAAGCTACAGAGATTGAGGTGCTCTGTCTTTTCTCCTGATTGCACATTAAAAGTGCAACGCAGGGATGGAACCAGGGTCTCCTGCATTGTAGGCAGATTCTTTACCATCTGAGCCACCAGGAGCAATGGGGCATGCGTGCATGCATGCTAAGGCTCTTCAGTCATGTCTGACCCTATGTGACCCTATGGATTGTAGCCTGCCAGGCTCCTCTGTCAATGGGATTCTCCAGGCAAGAATACCAGAGTGGGTTGCCATGCCCTCCTCCAGGGGATCTTCCCGACCCAGGGATTGAACCTGCATCTCTTATGTCTTCTGCATCGGCAGGTGGGTTCTTTACCACTAGCACCACCTGGGAAGCCCGCAATGGGGCATAGAGATCTTCAAAGTCTTCAGTCCTAAAGACCCCTGCCAGCTCTATAAGACAGATGTCAACGTTCCTTCAGCCACTAGGAGATACCAATAGTTACTGGTCATCCCCTGGACTAGATTAAGTTGGTAGCTCCTTCTGAGTAGGTTTTCCTACAAACCAGTTAGTAAGAGAAAGGTCAAAACCCAAACTATTTCTTTCCAAAAGACCTAAGTACCTTTCAACAGACAAGGTTCCACCTGCAAATACTGCTCAGTCATGTTTTGAAAACAATTTCATTTTTCTGGTATATCAGAACTTCTCACTCCCTTGCTTTCAAACACAACAGTCCAACCACACTCCTTTCTAGTCTCTTGATCCCTATTCTAATCTGTCCTAACCTCATCAAGCAGTGACTCAGAGGGAGATGTATATATTGAGTGTATCGTAGGTGGCATCCTCCTGGGGCAGTGAATCAGTGTATCAGTGAACTTACTGTCCTAGAAACTCTGCTTATTTCTAACCACTTGGAGCTCATCAGTTTCAAGTAATTAGTCTCTTGGTATTTCTTACTTCCTACATTTATAATAATCAAATTTCCCCAGGGTGCAGCTCAGTTTCTACAGTTAGACAGATCACCCTTAGATCAACTTGTGGATATTGACTTTGGTGCCCTCTTTTACCTCCAAATAAGAATGCCCTCCATCCCATAGGTATCATGAGGTCAAAATATTTGTAAGCTTTTTGGCAGGATTCATCAGTGTGGCTTGAGCCTGAGCAAAGTTAATTTCTGACGAAAAATGGGATGATGCAAAGAAGTCATAAAGGGACACTTGAAGAATAAGAACATCAGGAAATAATTTAGTCAATATTTTATTTCCAAATTGTTCCATGTTCTATAATCTAGATGCCATAGAAACTATGACTCAAATGTTTATTCATGTACTTTTAAAGGCTGCAGGACTCATGAATTTTATGCAAGCCCCTCATGTTATAAGTAAGAAAATGGAACTCTTTATTTGATACAAGCTAAGACCATGGGCAAATCACTGCAGAGAGGAAGCAGTAGGTACCCAGTGTTATTATGGCCAGTGCTAGCTTGCTTTTTCTCCATAAAATTGTGCATGTTTAAACTTAAATAGTGTAACAGAACAGGTGCATATAGAAACCCACATAAACCCACATGCACATGAACACAGGGTAGGTTTAAATTACTTGGAACCTTTTCTGGGGTGGTTTGCACTCTCTTGGTTCTACCCACCCACATAGCTAAACCTCTTTAGTCCCTGCAGTGTCATTATTCTCTCTCTCCTGTTTTTGCAACATTCCCGAATTAGTATCATCTGAGAGCACAATTAAAGTGCCATTTATTCTCTTTTATGTAACATGAACTGATAAATGTGGAAAAGTTGAAAATTCCTAAATGCAGTTGGTTTTGTCCTCAGGCTCCTTTCTCAGTGCAATGCAGAACATAACTGTAGTGTCCCACATGGTCTTAATAGTCTTTCAAGAAAGATGACGCTATAAATCCAAAGTAAAATCATGTTCTATGAAACAAAAATCTTATTCTGGCAAAGGGGAGAGAAGAAATGCTGAAGACGCAGCATTAGAAGCAGGCAGAGAAAGCAGTAGTCAAAGTCTTGTATGGAGTCCAGGGTGTACGTGGAAATGAATGGAGACACCAGCCTATCTCCACTTAAATTCAAATTGTTGAAACTACGGGAGTGGGTAGGGGAAAGGGAGGAACGGACATGTTCATATACTAGCGCAGGGAAAGAAATGACGTCCCTAAGATAAAAATCCCATCAAGATTAAAAAGAGAGAAGAGCTGCGGGCTAGTTTTCATATTGAATATGTGTTTTCACTTTTCCCCTCCAATTTGACTTTCAGATATTTCATCCTTTGCCCTTTAGAATGTTGATTTAGTACTCAGTTGTGATCATTCCACTTTACAAACTTCTTTTGACATTTTTACAAATTAGTTATTCAGATAGGAAAGGGGTTATATTTTCTTACAATCTGTCTTTTAAATGGATTAAAATAGAATGACCTGTGGGAGTCCTGGTGCTGGTGGTCACTCCCATAATGAGCAAGAGTCTCATAGGAGATCAAGCTAATTGGGAAGTAAAATATTTCCCATTGCCCTGAGGAAATTTAAATGGGATGATGTTACATTAGTCATAGGGACACTTCCGTAGTAATTAAGAATATCAGTAGAAACAAGATAAAACAAACACTCACTCTGGGTTGTATGGTATTTCCTGAGATGAATAGCTATCTCAAGGAAGATAATTCTAATAAAAGAAGGGTTCCTAGGAGTAGAAATCACGCACTGTCTTTCTTACAAAATTAAAACTGAGGTACACTTAAGATACTCAGATGACAATTGCCTACCATTTATGGAGTCCCATAGATAGGCATGCATTCTTCGGAGAGTCAAGATTTCAAAGGAGAAAAAGCAACATTCCTTCTCAGGAATTTTAAGAAGAAAGGAAATGTCGTGATAAAGGTGATAGTCCCATATCAGGAAAGGCTCTTAGCTGGGTACAACTCAAGACTGAATGTTAGCCAGGCAGCCAATGGTGCCTTCAATGACAAGTAAGGATTTCAAAGGTCATTATAGTACAAAGGGCAAGACTCCCTCTGGGAATCAACCGCCATCTCTTTCTGTTTGTTTGTCCTTGCAGTTTGAATGCAGAAGAAAGGACATCAAGATGATACTGAGAATATAAGTAAAACAAGGGTGAAACTGGAACATCTAAGATGGTCACAAATTTCAGAAGAGACTATCCAAAAAAATAAAATTTCTTGGGGATAAGATAACAGTTATTCTGTTTCCTAAGAGTTTTGAAGGGGATGTGGAGATACATGAGTCATGCTTGAAGTTTCATATTAGGTTTCTTAGTAGTTTTATGATGACTGAGAATATGAAGAGAAACTAAGGCAGGAAGGCCACTCCCTAGTTCCACACAGAAATGACTCTGATCCACACTAGTCTCTTTAGTTTTATGGCAAAAGGTATGAAAGTATGACAGTGGCTTGTGGGCATTTCTAGCATGGGTCAACCATTAAAGAAGTAATGACCTAAGTCAGGAAGTCTTTTTATTTAGATGTATACCCCCAAGAACAGCCAGAACCTCAGAGGTGACCAGTCTGAAACAACAGACCTATTGCTTTATTCCAGTTTTAAACAGTGAGCTTCACTGATGGCCAGCACTAGCTGCCCTTCTGGGAAGTTCCAGGTTGCCAGAGGAAATCAAGAAAAGACAGAACTGCCTTATAATAATGAGTTGCAAGTGGACCGATCTGAATACGTCAACATGATTCTGGGCATTGTTTGATATTTACAATTATATCAGAGGCAAATTTTGATAGTAGGATCAATGAGAAATAAATCATCATTAAGTAATTTATCCATAATTTTAAAAAGGATCCAGGTTCACAGATTTCTATATATGTAAATGCATCCATGAAAATGTTTGTTTATATTTGATTTTGTTTGACCTTAGCATTGCACTTATTTTATAAGTGTCCTAGGTCACATCATGAGAAGGACAAAAATTTTGAGAACCCCCAAAGAGTCACTACCTTTTATGTCATTCCAGAATTATACTAATGGCTAAAAAGCATAATTATTCTTACTCGCAAACTGGGATCATTGTTTTCCTTATTTGGTTTGTGTATGTGTGTGTGTGTGTGGAGTAACTGACTCTTCTAGATTTAAAGTCTTTGGTTCTGAGTCTAACGTCTTTCCAACTTTATAATAATGTGGGACTCATTATGTGTTGTTGCTTGGACTTATATCTTAATCTGATTACTTAGATTTCTTAAATTGGCATCTAACAGATTTACCTAACTCACAAAGAGAAACATTTTTCACTCCAGAAACTCATTAAATTTGGCATATAACCATTAAATTCTTCACTATCATGAGCTAAACTAATCATAATATGAATTTCTGGAGTACAAAATGGATAGACCTTCATTTACTGTACTGAAATATCCTCAGAGGTGCAGGGAATAATGTGTGCAATTCATATTATGATTAACACAGGTTGAGAAAATTTTTCACTGATGAAACTCTTCCCCTGAATTAGAGCAAACTCAAGACCAGTTACATAATATTGTATTATTTCTCTAGCACTAATAGATCTGCATCCAAAAGAATCTCCATGGATGAGCAGCAAGGCCAAAGTAGTCTCAATCAAGGAAATGTACCAAACACATTCCTATGAGACATGAAAATTACTGTTAAGCTTTAGTAAAATATATGTCTTTCCCACACTGCACTGATTGATTTCAGCAGTAATATTCAAAGTGTGGTTTGAAGACCTTTCACAATTAACTAACATGAATGTTTAAGTCACTGTTCCACCCCAGATCCAGAAATCTTTGTCTTCTGGTCTTTAGGAATTTGCATTGTAGCAAACCCAACATATCAATTCTACTACAAAATAAAATTTGAGTACCACTGGTACGAAAAGCATTACACTAATGGGGAAGGTAAGAAAAGGACAGGTTCTCCAAGAAGCAGACAGCAAATAGGATTAAATATGCAAGAATTTTTCATTTGGCAAAAAGCCTGTGAGACAAAATGAAGAAGAAGCAATTGATAGCACTGAACTTTACCTAACCTCTGTGCTCCTGAAAAACTGTGATGGTTAAGAAACCCAACCCCTTTTGTGTTCTAAGAAATGGCTTCCTGCAAAAAATATACCCTTGACTTAGATAAGACTGGTGGATGAACAGTCTATGCCAAAATTTTATTTATGACAAAACCAGACAGAGACTGCAAATTCCCATTCTTTGCCACCTGAATTATTGGCTCAACTGTTACCACTGTCCAACTGGGTAAAACACCCATTAACCTTACTTCCCTGGTGGCTTAGTGGTAAAGAATCTGCCAGCCAATGCAGGAGACGTGGGTTCCAATCCTGGGTCAGGAAGAACCCCTGGAGAAAGGAATTGTAACCCTGGTGGTTCAGAGGTTAAAGCAGGAGACCCAGGTTCGATCCCTGGGTCGGGAAGGTCCCCTGGAGAAGGAAATGGTAACCCACTCTAGTATTCTTGCCTGGACGGAGAAGCCTGGTAGGCTACAGTCCATGGGGTCGCAAAGAGTCGGACATGACTGAGCGACTTCACCCTTCACCCTATTATTCTTACCTGGGAAATTCCATGGACATTGGAACCTGGCGGCTACAGTCCATGGGGTTGCAAAAGAGTTGGGCATGACTTAGTGACTAAACAACAGCATTAAAAAAAAAAAAAGAGCTCTTTTCTGCCTGACCCTGTAAGTCTCAAGGTCAGAAAACTCTCTATATTTCAACACTTCCCTCCCCTTATTGCAACAGTTTTTTCGAATAAGTTTCTCCTTATGCAGGTCTGGATCTATTTCTTCTTTGACACAACTAAAGACCAGGGAAAGCCAACACAACGACATAGAAGTCTACCTAAAGGAAAGAAGGATGGGTGGAATCATCCTAGAGTTTTCTACAGTCTGAGAAAAGTCAGCCATCATATCTGCCATCACTTGTTACTGGGAGACGTTAGCCATACGTCTGCCAGTAACAAGTCTGCTTCAGAGTGCACAGCTGGGGTACTTGTGAGTCAATTAGACAACTCGAAGTTGAAGTTTTCAAAGCATACACTCATGGCTGTTACAATGTGTTTCAAATTATAATTCTGGAGCCCCTTAGGACTCCTTCTTCCACCACATTGGACACAATTCCAGTAGTGAGCCTCTGCTAGAGAAAGCTGTGTAGAGTTGTGAAAAGTGAGAGACCTCTAGGTAGGGATATTTCCTTATGTGAGCCTGTGAATATGTTAGGACGCGAAGGGAGAATGCGCAATAAATTGTGAGTTTCTAATGGGAGACTATCAAGCAGATGCTTCTGGTGATTATAATTTATCTTCTGCGGCTGAGAATACTGTGGGGAAAGATATGCTTGTTTGAACTTCTGCTGTCTCCAGTCAATGTGCGCACTTTGAGAAAAGCACAAACACAGCAATACAGATGGGTAGTGACACTGTTGGAATCCAGCTTTTGTAAACCCGGACAGTTCATTTTGCCCTGCTGGGATTCGTCATCTGAAAAATAGTATCTATTTATCACTGTACCTCACAGGGAAGTGGAAAAACAACATGACGTGCCTATGAAATGTTTCAGTATTCTTAGGAAAAAGACACAGCCTGGATGCAGATTTAATGTCAGCTTGAGTTTTTCCTGAGATGAAAGGGAGACATTGTTTTGCGTGGTTTTACAGTTCACAGAAACTGTAGGCCCTTTTTGAGTTATTCTGTGAAGCTGAAGTCTTAAAGGTAGTACTTAGAGATGGCAGGAATATAGGAAGAGAAAGGGAATAGTGCTGAAGGAGACAGTTAGATTTGTTGGCTTCCTCCTCTGGTGCCTGGAATCGTGTGAAGTACAGACTTGACCACACATGACAGCCGTTCAGCTAAAGCGTAAGCGCCCTACTCATAAGTGATTCTGCTGTCTGGACACTGACTCTCTTTTTTTTCAAGATGATGACTTTTTTGCTTCCCAAAACACATTAAATACATACAGCATAAAAGTAATTGAGATCTTCCCTGTAGCTCAGATGGTAAAGAATCTGCCTGCAATGGAGGAGACCTGGGATCGATCCCTGGCTCAGGAAGATCCTCTGGAGAAGGGACTGGCAATCCACTCCAGTATTCTTGCCTGGAGAATCCCACGGATAGAGGAGCCTGACGGGCTACAGTTTGTGGGGTCGCAAAGAGTCGGACACGACTAGATGACTAACCCACCCACCCATAAAAGTAATATTTCAACATTATGGCTTCAGGTAAAGACATATTCACCAATTTACTTGAACCAAAGCTTTCAGTTAGAGAATATCATAAAGAATAAATTTGATGAGTTATATTTTGAATAAACTTAAATGAATCTGTTTTGCATATAAATGCTCAGCAAGTGCTATAACAAGGCAACACTAAGACCCCTCAGTCTGCTCTGCGTGAATGGTGTTCTTGTGTGTTTTAAAGCACCACTGTTGTAGCTTTTATTTTGGCATAAAAGGGTTTGTTTTCTAAGCTATCAACTTATTAAATGTAGATTGAAGGTAGAATCACTAATTCCCTAAAAGGCTAAACATTTGTTGGAGAAAATAGCTTTAAAAGAATGAAGTTGTATTATACATATATATATATATATATAATCTCCAAAGGAAATGAGAACAGGATATTGAAGAGATAGCCAAACCCCTATGTGAATTCTGCTGTTCACTGCCGCATTATTCACAATAGCAATTTATAGAAACAACCTACATGTGTTATCAATGGATGAATGGATAAGAAGACGTGAGGTATACATCTCTATATATCTATGTATCTGTGTATCTATCTATCATTATTGTTGTTCAGCTGTGCTGGAGAATTGATGGTTTTGAACTGTGGTGCTGAAGAAGACTCTTGAGAGTCTCTTGGACTGCAAGGAGATCAAACCAGTCAATTCAAAGGAAATCAGTCCTGAATATTCATTGGAAGGACTGATGCTGAAGCTGAAGCTCCGATACTCTGGCCATCTGATGTGAACACTAAATCATTGGAAAGGACCCCGATGCTGGAAAAGATTGAGGGCAAGAGAAGAAGGAGGCAACAGAGGATGAGGTGGTTGGATGGCATCACTCACTCAATGGACATGAGTTTGAGCAAACTCAGGGAGACAGTGAAAGACAAGAGAGCCTGACATGCTGCAGTTCATGGGGTTGCAAAGAGTTGGACACAACTTAGTGACTGAACAATAACAAGTTGCTAACTCATGTCTGACTCTGCGACCCCATGGACTGCAGCCCTCCAGGCTCCTTTGTCCAAGAATACTATAGTGGGTTGTCATTCCCTTCTCTAGGGGATCTTCCTGACCCAGTGATCAAACCTGCATCTCCTGCTTTGGCAGGTGGATTCTTTACCACTGAACCATCATAGAAGCCCTATCTATATATTTATATGCAATTACATATAAAACTCAGCCACGAGAAAGTGGGAAATCCTGCCACTTGCAACAATATGGATGGAATTTGTGGGCCTTATGCTAAGTGAAATCAGCCAGACAGAAAGATAAATATCACATTGTATCATTTACATGTGGAATCTTTTTATAAAAAGTCAAACTCATAAAAATGCAGAGTAAAATGGTTGTCAGAGGCTGAGGCATGGGGAAAATAGTGAGAGATTGATAAAAGGGTGAAAACTTTCAGCTATAGGAAAAACAAGGACTGAAGAGCTGCTGTAAAACACGTGACTACAGTTGATAACACTGTATTGTTAATTGAAATCTGCTGAGAGAGGGTAAGTCAAATATTCTCATACTCCAAAAAACGTAAGCATGGGAGATGAAGGATGTGTTATTGACAATTAACTTGACAAGGGAATCCTTTCAAAATGTCTGTGTATATCAAATCATACAACATTCACTTGAAATTTCTTACCATACTGTATGCCAATTATACCTGAAAAAAGCTGCAATATAAACATATATAATGTGCTTGTAAAGAACAACTCTCTGCACCTTATTTTAAAACTATCCATTACACATCCAAGTTTCCCTGACTTCTTCAGTAACTAAATCTATGTTATATTAAATTTTAACTGCAAATCATAGTAATTTATTTGCATATACTTTTTATTACTTTTTAATTATGCAATTGATATATTCTTCTATTTTTGAAAATCATCTTAGATTGGGAGCAAAAGTTTCATAACTTTCCCATTGAAATTAATAAAACTATATTTATATTTAATAGTTTTCAGCTGCAGGCAGGGTCATCAGGAATAAATCTAGGTTATTAAGAAAATGACCTATCATGAGCACTCTTTCATGGCAACCTCATGGGTATGTATTACCATTATCAACATTACTGTTTTAATCACCATTGGCATTATTACCATCATCACCATAATTACTTTAATTTTTATCACAATTCCCAGGTAAGGAAACTGAAGCATAAAGTAGTTGTGGGATTTGCCTAAGATCACACAGCTAATGAATGACAGAGCCTTTGTGTGCCTGAGAGTTAAGTCACCTCAGGCATGTCCACTCTTGGTGACCCAGGACTGTAGCCCGCCAGACTCCTCTGGCCATGAGATTCTCCAGGCAAGAGTACTGGAGTGAATTGCCATGCCTGCTTACAGAGGATCTTCCTGACCCAGGGATTAAAGCTGAATCTCATGTCTCCTGCATTGGAAGTTGGGTTCCTTACCACTAGTGCCACCTGAGAAGCCTAGAACCATGATTCTATTTAAAACTCACCTGACTCCAAGATCAATACTGAGGGCATTCAAGTCAACATGAGCAAAACTTCACAAGGAGTCAACCAAGATCTTTAGTTTCTAACTCTCCCATATGTCATATATGTCTACATGACATAATTCACACTTTGAAAGTTCACTAACAAAACACTGAAACAATTAAAACAGATACTATAGGAAATCACTCAGTTTAGTCACTCAAGTCATGTCTGACTCTTTGTGACCCCATGGACTGCAGCACGCCAGGCTTCCCTGTCTATCACCAACTCCCAGAGCCTACTCAAATTCATGTCCATTGAGTCAGTGATGCATCCAACCATCTCATCCTCTGTCATCCCCTTCTCCTCCCGACTTCAATCTTTCCCAGCATCAGGGTCTTTTTCAATGATTCAGTTTTTCACATCAGGTGGGCAAAGTTTTGGAGCTTCAACTTCAGCATTAGTCATTCCAATGAATATTCAGGACTGATTTCCTTCAGGATTGACTGGTTGGATCTCCTTGCAGCCCAAGGGCCTCTCAAAAGTCTTCTCCAACATCACATTTCAAAAGCATCAATTTCTTGGTACTCAGCTTTCTTTATAGTCCAACTGGCACACCCATACATGACTATGGGAAAAACCATAGCTTTGACTAGATGGAACTTGGTTGGTAAAGTAATGTCTCTGCTTTTTAATATGCTGTCTAGGTTGGTCATAGATTTTCTTCCAAGGAGCAAGCATCTTTTAATTTCATGGCTGCAGTCACCATCTGCAATGATTTTGGAGCCCCCCAAAATAAAGTTTGACACTGTTTCCATTGTTTCCCCATCTATTTGTCATGAAGTGATGGGACCAGATGTCATGATCTTAGTTTCCTGAATATTGAGCTTTAAGCCAACTTTTTCACTCTCCTCTTTCACTTTCATCAAGAGGCTTTTTAGCTCCTCTTCACTTTCTGCCATAAGGGTGGTGTCATCTGCATATCTGAGGTGTTTGATATTTCTCCTGGCAGTCTTGATTCCAGCTTGTACTTCATTCAGCCCAGCATTTCACATGATGTACTCTTCATATAAGCTAAATAAGCAGGGTGACAATATACAGCCTTGATGGACTCCTTTCCCTATTTGGAACCAGTCTGTTGTTCCATGTCCAGTTCTACCTGTTGTTTCTTGACCTGCATACAGATTTCTCAGGAGCAGGTAAGGTGGTCTGGTATTCCCATCTCTCTCAGAATTTTCCACAGTTTGTTGTGATCCACACAGTCAAAAGCTTTCGTATAGTTAATAAAGCAGAAGTAGATGTTTTTCTGGAACTCTCTTGCTTTTTCAATGATCCAGCAGATGTTGGCAATTTAATCTCTGGTTCCTCTGCCTTTTCTGAATCCAGCTTGAACATCTGGAAGTTCATGGTTCATGTATTGCTGAAGCCTGGCTTGGAGGATTTTGAGTATTACTTTGCTAGCGTGTGAGATGAGTGCAATTGTGCAGTAGTTTGAGCATTCTTTGGCATTGCCTTTCCTTGGGATTAGAATGAAAACTGACCTTTTCCAGTCCTGTGGCCACTGCTGAGCTTTCCAAATTTGCTGGCATATTGAGTGCATCACTTTCAGAGCATCAGCTTTTAGGATTTGAAATAGCTCAACTGGAATTCCATCAGCTCCACTAGCTTTATTCGTAGTGATCTTCCTAAGGCCCACTTGACTTCACATTCCAGGATGTCTGGCTCCAGGTGAGTGATCACACCATCGTGATTATCTGGGTTGAAGATTGTAGAGAATAACTTATTATAAAGGAAATAGAACTTTGGGAGCTTCTGTAGTTGTGCTGTGTGAAGTGTAGAGGAGGCTGAACAGGAACAATCCAAGGCCACAGACTTCAGCCAAGATGTTTGCTTTTCTGTGGGATTTGTATATTGAGATTTTTGCATATTTTACTTGAGAAGGGGGTTGCATTATGTTTTTTTTGCACAAAATGATTTTGGAAATTATTTGCAATAAATGAATTGTGATACTCAACTTGGAAAGTCTGGGCTTCTCTGATTTTGTGTAGTTTCCTAGGGCAGTGATTCTCAACCTAGCTACACAGTGGTGGTTAACAATGAACTCTGAGGCTTTTATTAGAAATAGCTAAACCTGCATATGAGTGAAACATTTCAGATCTGTTCAAAGGTATCCCATTCATTATGTCAACTATTATTTACCTGAATTTTCATATATTTTAGTAAGTGGGAGGTGAACATGGATGAATAACAGTTCTTAACTTTATATGGGTGACAACCATTTGGGAATCTAACAGAAGCTATACACTTTCTCACCATAAAAGCACATATTCCAATACCTGACTTGTGTGTGTGTGTGTGTGTGTGTGTGTGTGTGTGTGTGTACACTCATGCACATTCAGCTGACTGCTCAGGAACATCCACCGCAGTAGGCTGTATTTGTGAATACAACCTTTGACCACCACTGAAATATAAATTTATTTTTGCACATGCTCTGATAGTTGAGATGGAAGTGACTCTTCCTAAACAGGTATAAATTGCTAAGCTCACCTGAGTCTATGCACAACTTTGCCACCTTGAAAGATTTCATTCACCATTTTCCATCGAGCTTACAGTTGGGGCTGGCAAAGTGAAATCTGCTCATAAACCATCTAATTTCCCCAAACTTGTCAACAGTTATGGTTTCAGACTATACCATCTACACAAAACTGAGTGTTATTCTTCACAGAACTAATAACAATATTGTGCCCAGAGAGACACAATGCAGATTTTGTTGTCAATTAATTCTTACTCTTTTGAAAATATCTCATTGGTGTCATTTCTTTTCCCTGGGAAGAAAACCAGGTGGGAATCCTTTCATTGTTGTTCCTTTCTAATTTCCTCTTAATATGCTGATAAACAAATTTACTGATGAGAAAGAATAGAACATGGCAATACTCAGTATGCAAATAAACAGCTAGTGAGGAAATCCCACTAGTAGAAAGCACTGCAATGGGGTTGGGTAGGGCATGGGCCTTGGAAAGAGGATATATGGTTTCTTCACCCAGGAGAAAAAAAGAAATAGTGAAATTAAACATGATAACTATAGGTTATTAATTGGTGTCATCAAAATCCAAAAGCTATCTTATCTTTTAGTTGCATGTGTTATTCAAATTTGCCCTATAAAATGTATCATTACACTTTTATTCTTTCTACAAATGTTTCTCATATATGAAGAAAAAAGAAAACTACTTCTTTCTATTAGTTCAGGTTAGATCCTTATTTAAAGCTCTGCCATATTTGATAAGCCTCCTACATTGACAGGGACACTATCATCACTCCTTTCAACCCTTAGACCCTCATTTCCACCTCATCAACATAAACTCTAGGGAAGATCCCCTGGAGAGGAAAATGGCAATGCACTCCAGTACTCTTGCCTGGGAAACTCCATGGACAGAGGAACCTGGCGGGATATAGTCCATGAAGTTGCAAAGAGCCAGACATGACTGAGTGACAAAACAGCAACGGAAATGGCACAATCTGTTAGGCCTATGTGGAACACAGTCTTCCTGTTTCTTATTTAAATTCCACATCAGTATGATATATATTATTGTTTTCCCTTTCAAAGAGAAAATAGGAGTCACGGTGTCAGAATCATTGCTTTCTGTACAAGTCCTTTGTGCAACTTATAAACTAGACATTTTAATTCAAGCTACTGAAAGATACTTAACTTCTACCTACTGCAAAATATCCATAATATAGATTATTTTTAAAGAATAAGACACTCTACTGCCATCATGCCATAGAAAGAGACTGATAGAGCATTACTACTTCTGTAGTCACTCAAACTTCAAACATTTTCTGCATTGAGTTCACTAACTCAGTGTTTACTGTCCTGTAGACAATAGTTTGCTTGGCCAAGCTTATGTCCTTTGCTCATTCCCTCAATAAAATATGTAGAGGGAAGATCAAGCTTCCCGCTATTGACTTTGAGTGAGACATCAGGAAGGGACAGGGGCCAGGACAGCCCTTCTCACTTTGCTGCTGTTCAGTCTCTAAGTTCTGTCCAGCTTTTTGTGACCCCCAGGGACTGTAGCACACCAGGCTTTCCTGTCCCTCACTATCTACTAGAGTTTGCTCAAATTCATGTCCACTGAGTTGGTGATGCTCTCTAACCATTTCATCCTCTACCACCGTCCCCTTCTCCTTTTGGCTTCCATTTTTCCCAGCATCAGGGTCTTTCCCAATGAGTCCACTCTTCGCATCAGGTGGCCAAAGTATTGGAGTTTAGCTTCAGTATTGGTCCTTCCAATGAATATTTAGGGTCGATTTCCTTTAGGATAGATTGTTTGATCTCCATGCAGTCCATGGGACTCTCAAGAGTCTTCTCCAGCACCACAATTCGAAAGCATCAAATTCTTCACTACGCAGCCTTCTTTATGGTCCACCTCTCCTTTCCCACTTAGGCAGCACATTAAGAGAAAGGGAGATCAGGTAGCTAATAGGCCAAGGGTTGGATGCTGAACAGTCGAAAAGATAACATCAAAAGTCTTTCAAAAAGACTGTGGTAGTTGACGTTTTCACATACAGGTTTCATTTTATTCTCACTGCCACCCTTTGTGATCAACACGAGGAGGAGAAAACTGAGTTGCAAAGAAGGAATGTGTTCAAGGTTACAGAAATACCATTTGATCAATTTATGATTTTAATCCAGACAACATTGGCTCCAAAGCCTATTATTTTCCCCAAATTCAGCAAGGCAAGGAATATGAAATTCCATGTAGGTGACTCATATTTCCTTTTGGAATTTTCATTTCTTGGAAACAGAAACAAAAACTACAAATATCTTCCTGATTATCTAAAGGTCTGGGTATATATTTGCTTAATCAATGTTATTTATTATTTAAATGATCTCTGCAGTTATAAAATAAATATATAAATCTAACCCATAAACAAAAGTAAGAAATTATTTTTCCCTCTATGCAATGCCTTTTATTTGTTCTAGAATATTCTAAGATATGACGAGAGAGGTTAGTAAGCATACAAGGAAAATGATTCTATACCTTGAACCCCTTAGAGATGAAAGGGAGAACAAAAGGTCTAGAAATGCAGCAAAAAGACACAACATCATCAAAAAGACGGAAGAAGGAATTAAAGTATAATCAGGTTGGAAGGACTAATGTTGAAGCTGAAACTCCAATACTTTGGCCACCTGATGCAAAGAGCTGACTCACTGGAAAAGACCTTGATGCTGGGAAAGATTGAGGGCAGGAGGAGAAGGGGACAACAGAGGATGAGATGGTTGGATGGCATCACCGACTCAATTGACATGGGTTTGGGTGGACTCCGGGAGCTGTTGATGGACAGGGAGGCTGCAGTTTATGGGGTCACAAAGAGTAAGACACGACTGAGCGACTGAACTGACTGAACTGAAGGTAAGGGATTGCCCTGACACTCCCCCAAAAGAAGGGTGACTAACAGACAAAAACTGTTTCTAAACTGTTTTCTTTAAAGGCACAATCTCAACAGGAAAGGAACAACGGCACTCACCTTTTGGAAAAACAGCTTCAAAAGAAAAAAGTTCTAATACCGAAAAAGAGCAAACGTATATGTCAAGACTAAACTGTAGAGGATTTAGAAGCCACTTGGCCTGCGGAGATGATTCTGAGCTTTTCAGAACTTAATTAATGAACTTCGCAAATCACTAGCAATTAATTTGAAAAGGTTATCTTGATACACAGCAAAAGGGAGAAATTGGGTATAACATCAACACGCACATAGTTAGGGGATAGAGTTCATGGACTCTTCATAAGAATATGATAAGCCATTATCAGTGAAGCAGTAGGATATAAAAAAACATTTGCCTGGAGAACATCATCATATTTCATAATCATTCATACCTACAGATTTTTCCTAGAAGGAATGATGCAGTCTCTAAATATAAAATATTATGGATCCTTATGTCACAGCCATTACTTTTATGTACCACTAAATTAGGCTTAGATATCTTTGCTCCACAGACACACGGAGATAAATAGATGGGATTTTATGTCTAGTGTGTGCCCAAAATGGCATCATCTGAGTCATCCTAGGAAAAATCCTGACTTTACAATTTAATTCCTGGGGTTTTTTTAACACTACTGTCCCTACCTGGGCAAGTCTACTTAGTCTTTTTAAAAATTCCTTAAAGAGTTTGGCATTTATTTCCCAAGCATTTGGAAAGACAGTCCTTTAGGGCAGTCTTTAAAGTTAGACCTCAACTCAGTTACTTGATGCCTCTGAGATCATGGGCCAGTTACTTGAATCCTCAGATTTATGGTTTCCTCATTTGTCAGTAGGAACTGTAAATATCTACTTCACTGGACTGGACATAAGTCCTACATCATAGGATTTCATAACGTATTACAGGGAAAAATCTTAGCCATTGAGATTTTCTAGAGTTAGGGAAAGAGATCCAGACTGGATACCAAAAGATCTGGGTTCAAGCCTTGGTTATGCAACATGACAGTTATCTAGTTTTATGATATTACTTTCATTAGACTCGGTGTGTGTGCATGCTCAGTCACTTCAGTTGTGTCCTGCTCTTTGCAACCCCTTGGCCTGGAGCCTGCCAGGCTCCTCTGTCCATGAGGATTCTCCAGTCAAGAATTCTGGAGTGAGTTGCCAGAAGATCTCCAGGGGATCTTCCTGAGCCAGGGATTGAACCTGTGTCTCTTATGACTTCTGCACTGGCAGGTGGGATCTTTACAACTAGCACCGCCTGGGAAGTCCTAGCCCCAGGGTACACATCTCTAAAATAGAACTGACAGCAGCAACTTTATGTCGTGGCCAATGGTTTTGATAATATATTCAAATGATGGATACGGAAGTACTTTGTAAACTGTAAGAGTGTTAGCCACAAATTCAAGGTAACATTAATGCAAAGAACAGTGACTATTCAGCACACATATTTTAATGTCTGTGTTCTCACCAGAAATCCAATTATTACACTTCTGCATTTACTGTACCTACACTAATATTTTATATATATTTTCAGTGGTATTTTGTTCTCTGCTTCCTATCACATCATCACCAAGTCAATAAGGCACATCCTTAAAGAGTGAATTCCTAAAACCTATGGCGTATTAGAGTTGGAAAGAATGTCAAATACTATTTATATATTTTTATGTTTTTCTATAATGTATGAGGAGATTGAGTCCCAGGGATCCACTTATTCAACAGAGCAAGGTAAAAATATGACTTGAATCAGAAATACCAGTTTTGTGTAACTTTCCACTACCATACTATTCAAAAATATGTTTTTTTCCCCCCATGGGACTGTTGTAGTATGAAATACATGTTGAAATAATAGGACATCAATCAGAGTTTAAAAAGCAATTTTTGGAAATGAAAAAAAACTCTGCTAGATTAATGTACTAGAAAATAGGACTTGACCTGTACTCAGGGGAATTTAATCTTTTCTCTTGGGATGACTTGCTTTCCTCCCTCCAGTTAGTTTGCCTTTTAAGCTAATTTTGTAGCTTCTGAGGTTACTATTTTCATTTTCCAATTTGTAAGCCCCTTTCCATTTTCCAGATCATTACCATTTAAGATGTTCTGATCATTCTTCTTGAGAATTCCTGAAGTAATTAAAAGAAATCCTCCGATGGGTCCCAGGCCTTGGGCAGTACTCATCAAATGCTTCAGGGCTGGTGCGAGGCTCAGAGCCTTATATATACCCCACTCGTGCAGTGCCTCATAAGACACGCTCTCACTCATTCATCTGACAGAGATTTATCAAATGCCAACAGTGTCAAGCACTGTGTTCACCACTGGGCCAGCCTCCCACTTAGAGAGAGGGAAACAACAATTACAATGTGTCCTGATAAGTGCTGTGATAAAAGCATTCACGGGCTTATGTGTGAAGCCCAACACCAGAGGGCCAGGCAAGAAAGGACTCTTTGCAGAGCTGTGCGAACTTCACAGGGCGCATCAGTGCAAATCCTGGCAGAGGGGTGTTTGGGAACTGCATGGTGTTTCATATGTCCAGGGAAAGGGTGTTTGCCCTTCCTTTTTCAATAAAATAGCAAACCTTCTTTATTTTACTTCCTAAATATATTCAAAACCTATCCACTTCTCTTTCCTAATACAACCACTGTTGTCCAGACCCTCACCATCTCTTAACCTGAATTATTTTCCTTGGCATACTAATTGTTCTCTGTCCCCACTCTTGTTAAGGATAATTTATTCTCTTCTTAGCAGCCAGGATTATTGGTTAAAAAGCAAATCAGATCATGCTCAAACCCTTCATTAGCTATCCACTGAACTTAGAATAAAATTCATCTTCCTTGACATGACCTACCAGAAGCTATGATCTGCCCCTTTCCTCTTCACCACCACCTCCCGCCCCCATTCAGTATGTTCAGAACAAATAATCTGTATTCTATTTCTAAAATACAATATATCCTTTCTTTCACACCATAAGGACTTTATACTTATTGTTTTCCTTGCCTGGAATGACTTTATCCTAAACATTTGCCACAGTGAGAATTTCTTACTTGTAGTATGAAAAGTCCCATCACCTTCTCAGTGAATCCTTATGTAACAATTCAATCTAACCTTATCTGCTCAGATTATATCACATCACCCTCTTTTTTGATACAGTAATTACCACCATAGAGATTCATTTATTGATTCATTTGCTTATTGCTTGTTTCACTGTGCTAGAATACAAAATCTTGCTTATGTTGTTTCCCATCATTTCCCAAATGCCTAGAGCGTATACGGCACACAGGAGGGAGGTCCTCAACAAGCATTTTCTGGATAAAATGTAGAAAAATGTAGTGGGCCAGCACTAGAGAGAAAAGCCTGGAATATGTTGTAGTCATAATGATAAGCAAGATGGACCCTCAACCAAAATGTGGTTCAGATGTCAACACTGATGATGCCACACATAGCAAGTGGGTATTAAAATGTTTAGTAATGATATAATGAGACCTCTGAGAGAGGACAGAGAAGGGTTCCCAAGCTGGCCCAAAACTGACTTGAGAGACCAAGGTCAGGAAACTCACGTGGGGGTTTTCACTGTGGTTAGGATGCAAGGCTGGGTAAGGATTCTCACATGTGGATTGCAGCTTACACGGACTGAATCTTATGTCAACCAAGGGAGGCAGCACGCAGGCTCTCCTACAAGCTTGCCCAGATATAAGCAGAAGGAGAAGAGGGAGGAATGAGGATTAATACTTATTAGAAATGCCAGCACTAAAAACTGGAGCCCGACTCTATTGTAGAAAGTCATCCCAAAGTGTTCAGACTGTATTAAAAGGTGTGCATGGGAGACTCTTGAAGTGTTTTAATCATGATGAGATTTATATTTTAGAAGTATTGATCTGGCTCAATATTTGCAGAATCAAAATGCACAATGATTTGTGCAGCGTGGAGAAAGTAACAGGAGCATGACAGAAGATCAGGAGAATACTTAGGTTATTGCAGTGACACGGGTAGAGATGATGGGCGCTCTAAAACAGACATTCTTGGAGGCTCTGAAAAGATAGTGCAGAGGCTCAGGGAAGACCCTGAGAGACATGCAGTCCTCATGTGCTCAGTTGCTCAGCTGTGTCCAGCTCTTTGGACCCCATGGACTGTAGCCTGCCAGACTTCTCTGTCCATGGAGTTTTCCAGGCAAGAATACTGGAGTGGGTTGCCATTTCCTATTCCAGGGGATCTTCCCAACCCAGGGATCAAACCTATGTCTCTTGTGTCTCCTGCATTGGTAGGTGGATTCTTTACCACTAGTCTCACATGGGAGGCCCATCATGCAATCCTTAGTGGGAAAATATTATATTACCAGCTTACACTTCTTCAACATCATATCTGATTTGGATTCTGCCAAAACACCCATAGAAAGTTTAATAAGTAGCATAAGATAAAAAGGCCCCTCAACGTGGAAAAGATTGAACCTATGGACCATTTTTGAAAACGGAGTCTCTGACAATTATAGGACTGCATCGCGTAGATAACATCAAGGAAGAGAAGTTATCGTAGGGAAGTAACTCATAACTCAGGTGAATTTTTGAGCAGGCTCTAGATTACTTTTGAAATTGATCATTAGTGTTGGACTCATATTTGATCTTAGATACGATCATATCTAAGATATGAGCTTAGATACTTGATATTAGATCTTATTTCAAGTTCTGCTTCCTGTTGAACTCAAATCTTAGACCCTTTCACTGGGACATGCTGAGCTGTTTTTACATGTATACTTGTATATACGAAACTCTTAGAAACTTGACTCAAACTTTCCAGATGCTTGCAAGGAAAGTGGGCCCTATTGACTTGTTCTTAGTGCTATGCTCTGTCAAAGATGACAAAAAGAATAAAGTTTCAAAACTATTCTGTTTGCTAGCAGTGTTGTGCAGTTAATATGTGACTTTAAAGTTAAGCACTATGTCTCTTAAGGGCTTGGATTTTTACTTCTACTGTTCAAATAAAGTGCCTTCCTTTCTTCTGAATCATGCCTTTAACACTCATGTCCCCTGTTGCCAGAAATCTTCCAGGTGTTGTCAAGTTAGTTTTGTTGTCTCTATCTGGTTAAGTAACTTAACTCCCAAGTGTACCCTTAAAGACCTGTAAGCATTAAACCCCCCGCCCCACCAACTTTGCTGAATTAGCTTTTTTTATCCCTTCTGTAAAGCCATGCAGGAATTAGTAAAAAGACGTATGTAGCAAGGCAAAACTCAGTTGGAAGGTATACGTAGCCAGTTTCACCTTCTTCTCATTAAGTGTATTTTCAGATATTTTACTTCACAGATTCATTAAATTTGCTCATTTTCACCAACAGAGACTGATAAAAGACATTTTGCTATTTTTGTCTTTTT
Organism: Capricornis sumatraensis; assembly: GCF_032405125.1. Classification (NCBI taxonomy): domain Eukaryota; kingdom Metazoa; phylum Chordata; class Mammalia; order Artiodactyla; family Bovidae; genus Capricornis; species Capricornis sumatraensis. The sequence goes on from NC_091084.1 coordinate 73,219,931, forward strand.
TGCTTTATCTTAAAATGAGTCAGTTGTATTAAACCAGAAACTTCCAAACAATTTAGCCGAGGAAAGATTTTGCTGAAGTTACCATAATCTCCAGTTTTTGAAAGATGAACACTATTAAGAAAACCCCATTTATTAAGCAGCTATCTCATTTCATAATTTTTATTCATCAAAATTATATTTGTACTCTTGAGAGCTTGTAATGAGCTATATGGGATCTTCTTGCTAGGTTTTCCAAAACAGAAAAACTCAAATGGTATAAAGGAAAAGTATATATACGATAGCAAAATATGTGTGTTTCTGTGTATAGAAAAAAAAATCATATTACGTATATTACGCTAAAGAAAATTTGCAACACATGTAACGGAAATAAGCATTACCACACAATATACAAGTAACTCATCCAAACTGATCAGAAAACTGACAAACAAATCAAGGGACAACTGATCAGTTCAGTTCAGTCGCTCAGTCGTGTCAGACTCTTTGCGACCCCATGGACTGCAGCACTCCAGGCCTCCCTGTCCATCACCAACTCCCAGAGCCTACTCAAACTCATGTCCATTGAGTCAGTGATGCCATCCAACCATCTCATCCTCTATTGTCCCCTTCTCCTCCTGCCTTAAATCTTTCCCAGCATCAGGGTCTTTTCTAATAAGTCAGCTCTTTGCATCAGGTGGCCAAAATTTTGCAGTTTCAGCTTCAGCATCAGTTCTTTTAATGAATATTTGGGACTTTTTTCCTTTAGGATGGACTGGTTGGATCTCCTTGCAGTCCAAGGGACTCTCAAGAGTCTTCTCCAGCACCATAGTTCAAAAGCATCAATTCTTCAGCACTCAAATTTCTTTATAGTCCAACTCTCACATCCATACATGACTACTGGAAAAACCATAGCTTTGACTAGACGAACCTTTGTCGGTAAAGTAATATCTCTGCTTTTTAATATGCTGTCTAGGTTGGTCATAGCTTTTCTTCCAAGGAGAAAGCATCTTTTAATTTCAGGCCTGCAGTCACCATCTGCAGTGATTTTGGAACCCCCCAAAATAAAAACTGTCACTGTTTCCATTGTTTCCCCATCTATTTGCCATGAAGTGATGGAGATATATTTGCAGGTCACAAAAGAAAAATTTCACTTGGCAATAAACATAATAACATATCCAACTGGAAAAATCATCAGAACAAAGCAAGTAAACAATGAAATTATATTTTCACACTTAAAATGGAACACATTAGTACACCTTTGAAGACATGAAAAAATGGCTCTTCTTATATGTATATTGCTGCAACTTCTTTATAAATTGTATAGTAATATCCTTTAAAATTAAAATAGATATAACCTTTGACACAGAAATAACAGTCTTAGGTCTCTGTCACATTGAAATAAAAGTACAAGTTGTCAACTCAAAGTACTAAGGGACGTTTTACTGGATCACTGTTTGAAAAGGAGAAAAAACTGGAAATACTCTGAGCAACATCAATAAATGAAGGGTTAAAAAAAATAGATAATGAATGAGAACTTACTGTATAGCTCAGGGAACTCTGCTCAGTGCTCTGTGATGACTTAAATGGGAAGGAAATCCAAAAAAAGAAGGCATATATGTGCACAGATAGCTGATTGACTCTGCTGTACAGTAGACTCATTGTAAAGCAACTACACTCCAGTAACAATTAATTTTTAAAAAGTATAGTAGTTTATTGCTGTGAACACTTATGCAGCTCCTTGAAAATATAATGCTTTAGGGTTATAGTTATTGACTTTAAGGGATGGCCACAGTACATTAAGAGAGAAAAATCAATTTTCAAAGTAACATGTAAAATATGATACTATTTTGTCAAAAGGAATAATCCCCATGTGTCTCTCTATAATTATAGAACCTTCTGTGATATGGAAGCAATGAAAACGGGATAGGGGAAGATTTTGGTTTTTTACAACTTCATGTTATATTAGCAGTTTCAGTAAATAAAGCTTTGTTGTTGACTTTCTGGCTGTTGTTTTGTACCACAGGCAAGAAATTTAATAGGAGAAATACATTTAAGAAATAGTTCACAGAATACTCTCCCTCCATTTCCAGGATTATGAAGGGGTCAGACACTCCAGTAAATAATCTTGGGTCCCTTATCTTTCAAAAATTTAACCCTACATGATAGTGGTTTAATACTAACCTCCCCAAACTCTTCAGATTGATGCCATCAGCTCATAGTTGCTTCATTATTTTTAAGCAACCCTTCCATGCAGCTTGATTGAATATAAACTTTCCTCTAAATGTATATTTCCCTCAATTACCATTTGGTCTTTTTCTTCTAACATAAACTCTGAGATTATAGGTTTCAAGTAGAGGATATATTGATTCATCTAAACAGCGCCGGCTTTTATGAGAAATGCAAGCACCCATCCACTTGGCTTCCATGGAAGCAGCAATTTCTGTACAATATCATCCTAACACATTTTTCACAGAGGTAAACAGCAGACCCTGGCTAGGATGATAAGACCCTTCTTCCAGGTGTATATAGTATTTGAGCCACAGAGAACAGCAGAATAGTCTCTTTTCAGTGATAAAACTATAATATAGAATTTGTGAGTTGTCAAAAACTAGGTTTCCTACCATGTGAATAAAGCAAAACTGCAGGGAAAGAAAATGAGGCAAAATTCCCAGGAATAGTAAGAGATGAAGAGAGGACTGATGGTACTGGAGTCCCTAATTGTTTCTGAGTCCCAGCACTACCCTGCAATCAACTGATTATTCAAGTTTCCTTTGGGTTTGGTATCACTTGCAATTAAGAAGGGCTTCCTCAGTAGCTCAGCAATAAAGAATCCACAATGCAGGAGGTTCATGAGTCACTGGTTTGATCTCTGGGTTGGCAAGATCCTCTGGCGGAGGGCATGGCAACCCACTCCAGTATTCTTGCCTGGAGAATCGCATGGACAGAGGGGCCTGGCAGGCTACAGCCCATAGGGTGACAAAGAGTCAGACATTACTGAAGCAACTGAGCAAGCAAGCACAATTAAGAAAGGCCTAGCAAATATGCATCACATATCTGGAAGGTCCTGTAAAATCTAAGACAGAGTTTGATACACAGAAGATAGCTATACCATAGGTATCTAGTCCATTAATCTGGACACTGACTCAATGGACATGAGTTTGAGTAAGCTCCAGAAGTTGGTGACGGACAAGGTGGCCTGGCGTGCTGTGCAGTCCATGCGGTCACAGAGTGGGACACAACTGAGTGACTGAACTGAACTGAAAACTGAGATGAGCAGGGAGAAAGGCAGAGTCCTGAAGACCTAATACCATCAGAGGAAAGAACCCAGGCAGTGGGCAGATGAAGTTCAATATGAAATTAAAAAGAAGAGAAGGATTATTTAAAGCAGCCATAAAATAAAGAGAATAGACAATACAAAGAAGAAAATTATAGCAAGGAAACCTGATATTCCACATGAAAACAAAAAGATATTCAAAAGGCAATTATATAAGACTAAACTTCCCAGTAAGGTGGCCTAATTTAATGAAGCATAAAAACTAATAAAGAAGGCAAAGATTTTTGAAAGTTAATTATAATTATGCCTCGGAGATATTGTGGTTTGGTTTCAGATAACCAAAATAAAGCAAACATCCCAATAAAGGCAGTCACAAGAGTTGTTTCATTTCCTAGCCTGTGCATATAAAAGTATGCTTACACTATGCTATAGTCTATTAAGTGTGCGATAGTTATGCCTGAAAACAACATACAAACCTTAATTTACAAATACTTTATTGCTAAAAACTCCTAAACATCATCTGAGCCTTCACTGAGGGTCTTTTGGCTGGTGGAGGGTCTTTTGTCTGGTGGAGGGCCTTGCCTCAGTGTTGATGGCTGCAGTTAATCAGGGTTGTGGTTGCAAAAGTTGGATGGCTGTGGCAATTTCTTAAAAATAAGAATGGTGAAAGTTGCCCACATGGATTGACTCTTTTTTTATTGAGCATTTAGAGGCCACTATAGGATTATTAACAGGCCTAAGTTCTATATCGTTGCATCCTGTGAATAGAGAGCCTGGGGAGAGGGCGGTGGGGAGTGACTGGATGGTGGAGCAGTCAGAGCACAAAAACGTGTACCAGTCACGTTCATCATCTTACGCAGGCACGGCTCTCGGTGCGCCAAAACATTAAGAGCACGCACGTGAAAGATCACTGACCCCAGATCACCATAACAACTAACAGGGACAAAGTCTGAAATACTGTGAAACTTACCAAAACGAGACATGGAGGCGCAAGGTGAGAAAATGCTGTTTGCAAACCGGTATCGATGGACTTGCTTGATTCGGCATTGTCACGAATCCTCAATTTGTAAAAACCACGTAATCTGGGAAGCACAAGAAAGCAAAGTGCAATAAAACAAATTATGCCTGTATAGTTGGTTTGATACAGTATATGCTGGGGTATACCTGGCTAGTTTTATAGATGCTGTTACTTGTCTGATTTAAAAAAAAAATGTCCAACACTGTCCTTTTTATCTGCAGTCAGTGGAGATTAAGGTTTAGTTGTATGTTCCCAAAGGGATCAAGAACCTTTCAGTATATTCACCAATAAATGTTTTTTCATATCCATTCAAAAAATGTTGATTAAGCACCTACTCTGTGCCACATACTCTTCTAGGTATTACTTGCAAGATACTGCAGAATAAACCAAATTGAAGAGAACTTTCTTTCCTAAAGAAGCATATCTTCTAGCAGATAGAGAGGAAAGCGAGCACCAAGTATAATATATGCTTGAAGAACCTGATGCATTCAATGATCATCAGTGTTTTTTAAAAGGGGAAAGTTGAGCAAGAAAGGGAGAATCAGGAAAGCCAGGTCTGTGAAGGCCAAGGAAGATAGAATTTTAAGCGAGTTCCTTAAAATAGGCCTCAGGGAGAGGTGGCATTTGAGGAATGATCTGAAGAAACCGAATTAGTGAGCTATGTAGATATTTAAGGGAAGACAGGGCCAGGCAGTACGTGTCCTGGGTCAGAGTTAGACTCTTGAGTTCTTACAGAGAAGAGAATGACCAATCTGAAGAGAAAGAGGCAATGAAGTCAGAAGAGTAGTAGGTGGGTAGAAAGCTATTACATGAATGTCATACTTTGGTTGAAACGGGGAATCAAGGCAGGACTTTTGAGCAGGGGAGTGGCAAGATTTGACTCAGGATTTTAACAAATCTCTTCAGCAGTCATGTGAACAGAGTGTAAGGGACAAAGCAAAAATGAAGTGAGAGTACTTTGGAAGACAGATAATGACTCAAAGTGTAGTGGAAGCAGAGGAGATATAGAAAAAAACAGAGAAAGAGGAACTCACTAAGTCAGATAAACACACACGTCTACGACTGCGGAAAAGAGGTCCTGATGAATATATAAATTTGAGAGTTGTGAGTACAGTACGAATCGATATAATCCTGAATGAAATCATGAAAAAGAGAGCAGAGAGAAAAAAGAGATAAGAAACAAGGTTTTATTCAAAGCCAGAAGATTGGGGAAAAAAAAGAGTTCAAAGAAGAGATTTCAGAAACAGAGGTTTTGCCAATGATAGATCACAAACTCCGGATGTCAGAGTGGAAAAGATTCAGCAGTTTAGAGAGAGTGGAGAGTTAGGAGAAACAAAGAGGATACGCAGAGCATTAGAGTAAAAAGAACCAGGAGGTAAGGAAAAACCAAGCTGTTTCAGGCTTCTTGTCATGACTGACAGAAAGGATAAGGTTCAAGATGGTATCAGTGCTGGTCAGGTGGAAGCAGACAGCATGGTGAGTGAGGGTATTGTGAAGTCAAGAGCTGTGAGTTTCTGGAATTTTTCTCTTGACCCTTTCCACTGGGGAAGCAGGCTTAGTCCCAGGCTGTGAGCTATTGTTATGGAGGGCATAAATCGAAGAGACATGAGCTAAGACATAATCGAAGAGACATGAGCTAAGACATAATCGAAGAGACATGAGCTAAGACATAATCGAAGAGACATGAGCTATCTAGAAGGTACTCAAGCACCAAGGTGGAACAACATGGAATGATGAACTATCTAAGCAGCCTCCAAACTGAGAGCAGGGTCGTCTGACGTTTCCTAAACCATGTCCTCCATAAATAGATAATACCAATATTTTATTATGCTCCTTACCCAGAGTCAGCGTAGACTGACTTCATCTCTGTGTATATCCGTTTCCCTCTTAGGAAAATGTAGATGAAAATAGAGTCTACCACAAAGGGTTGTTGAGACGATAATGGATTGCTGTTCACAAAGAAGCTAGCACAAAGTCAGAAAATGTTTAAATGTCTATAAATGTTATATTCTTGATATTATATATTTCACCAAAATAGTTTTCAGATCTGCCACCCTTCCAGTTCTATATACTCTTGCTGCTGCTGCTTTAGTCCTGGTCCCCATCGCCACTCACCCTGAACTGCCGCAGTGTGTCTCTATGAACACGCCCATGGCGGCTCCGCGGTAAAGAATCCACCTGCAATGCAGGAGGTCCATGTTCCATCCCTGGCTCGGGAAGACCCCCTGGAGAAGGAAATGGCAACCGGCTCCAGTATTCTTGCCTGGGAAATCCATGGACAGAGGAGCCTGGCGGGCTCCAGTCCATGGGGCTCCAAAAGACATGACTGAGTGACGAAACAACATATAGTCTTTACAGAAATGTCTGTTCAAATCACAGCCCATTTTGTGGCTGATTTGTCTTTATGATTGAGCTATAAACTGTCTCATTATTCTGGATAAGTGTCCCTTATCAGATATATGATTTTCAAATATTTTCTCCCAATCAGTGGATTGTCTTTTCACTTCCTAAGTGCAATCCTTTGACGTAAATAAGCTTTTTTAAAAATTTTTTTAAGAAATCCAATTTGTCTATTTGCTCTCTTGTGACTTGTGCCTTTGAGGTCAGAATTAAGAGACTCTTGCCTACTAAAGGTTCTGAAGATGTACGCCTATGTTTTCTTCCAAGAGTTTTCTATTTTTAGCTCATATTTAGGTCTATAAACCATTTTTAAAATATTTTTTGAATAGAGAATAACATAGGGATCCAACTACATCCTTCTGTATGTGACTATCCAGTAGTTTTTGGACTATTTGTTTTCAAAACAAATTTATTTCCCTATAACATGGTCTTGGCATCCTTGTCAAAAATCAATTGACCATAAAGATTTATTTCTGGACTCTGAAGTCTACTTCACCAATCTACATGTTTACCTTTATACAAGTACCACATTGTTTGAGTTCTATCACTTTTCAAAATTTTCCAATCGTGAAGTGTAAGCCCTCAAATTATTCTTTTCCAGATTTTTTCTTTTTCTTTTCTTTTTTTTGCTATTCTAGGTCCCTTAAAATTACATGTGAATCTTAGGATAAACTCACTCATTTCTACATACAATCCAGATGGGATTTTTGCTATGAATTGCACTGAATCTGCAGGTCAATTTGGAGATTACATCATCTTAACGGTACTAATTCTTATCTATGAACACAGAATGTCTTTAATTTAGGTCATCTTTAGTTTCTTTCAACACTTTGTAGGTTTCAGACTATACATTTTGTATTTTTTAGTGTGGATGAAATTTATTTCTAAGTATTTATTCTTTGCAATGCTACTGTAAAGGGAATTAATTTTGTTTATATGTTTATAGCTAGTATGCAAAATTGTAATTAATTTCTATATATTGAGCCTGTATTTTCCAATCTTTCTGAACTCATTTATTAGTTCTAATAGATTTGTGTGGATTTCTTAGGAATCTCTATGTGCAACTTCATATCATCTGTGACCAAGGATAGTTTTACTTCTTTCTTTTTTTTTTTGAGATTCGTTTTATTTCATTTTCTTGCTAATTGCTCTGACTAGAATCTCCAGTGCAAGGATGATTACCCATGAGTGTCCATCACTGTGGTGCTTCTGATTTTAGGGAGCAAATGCTCAGTCTTTTATTTCTTAGTATGATGCTAGCTGTGGTATTTTGTAGTTACCCTTTTTTCACATTGAAGAAATTCCCTTTTTTTCCTCATTCATTGAGCTTTATATCATGAATTTTTTTCAAGTGTTTATTTTGCATGTATTGATAGAATCATATGATTTTCATCTATTATTCCATTTATATACTGTATTACATTAATTAGTTTTCAGATGTTAAAGTAACCTTTTACTCCCAGAATAAATTCCAGTTAGTTGTGGCATAAATTTTGTTTTATGTATGTTGCTTGCTTTAGTTTTCTATCATCTTTCAAAGGAGTTTGGCATCTATATTTAAAAGAGACGTTGATCTGTAGTTTTCTTCTTTGTCATGTTTTGATATCAAGGTAACACTGACCTTGATATTCTGTATCAATATTGAGAATACAGAATATCTGTATTGACATTTTATATCAATGTATATTCTGCTGTTGTTGGATGGAATCTTCTGTAAATATGTTAGGTACAGTGAGGTTACAGTGTTTTATGAGCCTTGTTAATTTCCTTGTTAATCTTCTGCCTACTTTGTTATGTCCATTATTGAAAGCGTGGTATTTGAGTTTCCTATTTATTATTTCATTTTCGCATGTTCAGTTTAACTACGCTTTTGTTAACTTTGATTTTTTTTTTCCTTTTTTAAAATTATTATTATTTTTTAACTTTACAATATTGTATTGGTTTTGCCACACATCAACATGAATCCACCACAGGTGTATACGTGTTCCCAATCCTGAACCCCTCTCCCACCTCCCTCCCTACACCATCCCTCCGGGTCATCCCAGTGCACCAGCCCCAAGCATCCTGTATCCTGCATTGAACCTAGACTGGCGATTCGTTTCTTACATGATATTATACATGTTTCAATATTATTCTCCCAAATCATCCCACCCTCTCCCTCTCCCACAGAGTCCAAAAGTCTGTTCTATACATCTGTGTCTCTTTTGCTGTCTCGCATACAGGGTTATCATTACTATCTAAATTCCATATATATGCGTTAGTATACTGTATTGGTGTTTTTCTTTCTGGCTTACTTCATTCTGTGTAATAGGCTCAAGTTTCATCCACCTCATTAGAACTGATTCAAATGTATTCTTTTTAATAGCTGAGTAATACTCCATTGTGTATATGTACCACAGCTTTCTTATCCATTCATCTGCTGATGGAAATCTAGGTTGCTTCCATGTCCTGGCTATTATAAACAGTGCTGCGATGAACATTGGGGTACACGCGTCTCTCAATTTTGGTTTCCTCGGTGTGTATGCCCAGCAGTGGGATTTCTGGGCTGGTTTTTTCAAAAAAAAATATTGTTTTTCCTTTCAATTTTGTCCATTTTTGCTTCACCTTCACATATTCTGGGGCTCTGTTGTTAGGCACATATATATTTACGCTATTTGTAAACCACTGGACATTTTCCTTTGGTTCTTTGAACATATTTATGATAGCTGGTTAAAGGCTTTGTAGTAAGCCTAATATCTGGACTCCCTCAGGGACAATTTCTATTGCTTTTTTTCCTTGTGTATAGGCCACACTGTTTCTTTACATGTCCTCTAACATTTTATTTTTAAACCTTGACATTAAAAATACTTTGGCACACAAATAATTATACTGTGGCAACTCTGAAAATCAGAATCCCCACACCCTGCAGGGTTTTTGTGTTGTTGGTGCTTTTGTTACTGTTTGTTTAGTGAATTAGTTTTATTTAATTCTGCAAAGTCTGTATTCCTTGCTATGTCTGACTACTGATTGAAATCTCTCCTTAGTTATCTCAGTGGTCAGTTAATGATTGGACAGAGATTTTCTTTAAATGCCTTGAACCAGGCAGTCTCTCACTCTTTGCTATGGGGCTCTGATTGCTACTAGGGTGCATCCTCAGCCCCTCAAGTTTACAAATCTGTCTCCACCTTTACTTCCTGCTTGTACAGATCTTTAAGGTCAGCAGAGGCGAAAGGACTTTTTTAGGTCTTTTTGGGTGGGTGCACTGCCCTGTACATGTGCATGGCCTCCTAAATCCCCAGGAATATTTCAGAGCTTTCCAAAGCCCCCCATAGACATGTTATACACCAGATTTTTTCTTTATTCTTTTTTTGGTCAGTCTCTTGTTTCCCTCAATTGGCAAAATTGCCTTACGCAGTTGTGGTGTTAAACAAATGTCAATGATTATCAGCAGATGCCCTGAAAAAGGAAGCTTTTCCCACTGACTGATCACTGAGTCAGATCAAAAAAAAAATAATAATAATAACAAGCCCTGTGAATAGCTTTTTCCAGGGAGCTGCCAGGCAGGTCAAATAGGGACAACTCTCTGAGGATAAGGCTTTTTGAGAGGCTCCATGCCTCTCCAAGGGCTATTAGCCTTCTGGATTTCATAGCTACCATGTTTGCAAGGCTGCCACTTTTCAAAGTTATCCGAGAGCTGGGGAGTGGGAGACAGGAATGAGGCAAGCTAAAACACACCAAGTCATTGTTCATATTGAGTTTCGACTATTTTTCTTAACAAAACAGTCCTTAAATTTTTGCAAACCTTTGGTTAATTTCGAGTTCAGAAAAGCTGATTTTTGCAATTCTTGCCACTATTTCTTTTATAAAGGAGTGGGTTTTCGATGTTCTTACTTTGTCATTCTGGAAATTCTTCTCCTAAAGCAGTATCTTTAAAAGCTGTCTCAGTATTTAACTCTTCTTAAAATTATGCAATAGCTTCCCTTTAATTTTCAGGTAAAATCCCCATAGTGACCTACAAAGCCCCCAAATAATCTGGCCCCTCCCTCCCTCCCTCTTAGTCTCAAACTTCATTTTCTCCCCCTGGACCTCCTTTTTCAGTCCCTATCATAAATCTTCTTCCCACTGGCCTTTTGCACAAATCATTCTTTCGCCTATAACTCCCTTTTTCCCCATTCCACCCCTCATTCCTATCAACTAATTCCTGCTTCTCAGTTCTCCCAGTAAATGCTACCTCCCAGGGAGCCTTCTCTGACTCACAGCTAGATTCAATCTATCAAATGCTCTCACAAGCACCCTGCCTGTTTCCTTCCTAGCACTTATCATAATCGTAACAAAATGCAATTTGTATATGTGTTGAATTTTAAGATTCACGATGGCAGAGATTGAATCTGGTTCAGAGGCAAACGTTCAATAAACATTTGTTTAAAATAATGAATGAATAAACAGAAGAATAGAATATAAATGCATGGTGCAAATACCTGACCACAAAAGTGGTTCTATTTTGGGGAAAGGTGACAGAGGAAAGGGATAAGCAACCTCACTTTAAAGCAGCTCTGAAGCTTCATGCACACATTACTGCTTCAGTGAGCACAGCTCCTCAAAAGATCTATGTTGAAAATTAAAGAGGATTATAGTCTTACAGTGAAAATCTTTAAGTCCCTCATTTTCTAAATGAACATACCCACTCCAGGGGAGCAAGGAACTTTTTCAAGAGTTGTCAGACTGTAAATTACACAAGGAAAAAAATTTAAAATACCCATGCCCAGATCACAGCTCCAGAAACTGTCATAATTTGCCCTTCACTGTGGCCCAAGAACATGGGTGTTCTTGAAAAGCTCACTAAAATTCTCCCAATGTGCAGCCAGGTTTGGGAACCATTAGAGATAAAAAGTATCTTGTACCAGGTTTGTTCCTGTCAACCTTCCATTCAAGGTACTCCAGTCCGTACAGCGAGGAATGTAACAAGATCTGTGGACAATGTGATAAATGACCACCTTAGAAAGATAGGAAGATAAGCCACGTGGGTGTCCCTCAACCAAAAAGACTAAAGCAAAGGTACTCTTCGCATTGGAAGTAACAGAAAAAGCTTGTCGCTGGGGCAAGAAACAACCTGTTTCCTGCTAACAAACTCTAAGGTGGCTTTTGTGGCTGCCTTGATTAATTGGTGACGATGAAATAACCAGTGCTCAGGGATACATGAGATGGCAAAGGATTGTAAGTGACAATCTGCTGTTAAAATTCATCGGCCCCTGCAAAGCGCTGTGATTAATGAAGTCGCTGTGCCTGCCTGGGCTCCGAGGAGGTGGGGCCACTGTGGGAGGGAAGGGAAAACAAATTTGCAAGGATGCTCTCGCTAAAGAGGTTCGGCACCCGGTTGCATTTAATCTATCTGCTGTTCCATTACGCCGGTACCTTCTCCCTCTCGACTGTTCACTGGCGCTGCCATTAATCACAGACTACTGTAAAGAGAAGAAGCGTAGGGAGGAGGGAGGGGAAACAGAGCTCTCCTTCCCGGCTTGTAGCGGGGGAGGATGATGCGTAAGCAGGGGGCCCAGGCGGGGGACCGCTGGGTTAAGATCAACCAGAGGAACTTAAAACCGGATTCACAGAGTTGAGCCTCAGCAGGCCACAGCTGGACGCTCCCCGCCTGCCGCGGCCTCTGCGGAGGTTCTTGGTGCAACATCGCCATCTACAGCCAACCTAGCGAACTGCTCCGAGGGAGTCGCTGAGCGCCAGAGAAGGCGCGGATTTCAGATCACTTGCACATCCGGTGGTTTTAGCAAATCCCCGCGCTGCCCAGGAAGGCGGGACTACTACACTGGCTTCCATGACACAGGACTCCCTTCCTTACTTGGTGTTCGGCCGGGACAGCGTGTTCTCCTGCACAAGGGTCAGCGACTACCAATGGAAATATGTCATAAAGTACAGGTTCCCATAAAATCAACTGAAGGTCCTCTTTTGTCCCTAGGGAAAAAACAACAGCAGCCTGTCCTCATATTTGCAGTTTACCCAGTTAGAGGAGGCTGCTGCACTGCGTTGGACCTTTCTTTGAAAACAGTCTTCAAAGTTTTCAAAGTCAGTGTTAAAATCTCTTTATGTTGCTATATTCAACGTAAGGACATCTCAGTTCACAGTTCAGTTGCTCAGTCGTGTCTGACTCTTTGCGACCCCATGAACCGCAGCTCAGGCCAGACCTCCGTGTCCATCACCAACTCCCAGAGTCCACCCAAACCCATGTCCATTGAGTCTGTGATGCCATCCAACCGTCTCATCCTCTTTCATCCCCTTCTCCTCTTGCCCTCAATCTTTCCCCAGCATCAGGGTCTTTTCAAATGAGTCAGCTCTTCCCATCAGGTGGCTAAAGTATTGGAGTTTCAGCTTCAACATCAGTCTTTCCAATGAACATCCAGGACTGATCTCCTTCAGGATGGACTGGTTGGATCTCCTTGCAGTCCAAGGGACTCTTAAGAGTCTTCTCCAACACCATAGTTCAAAAGCATCAATTCTCTAGCACTCAGCTTTCTTTATAGTCCAACTCTCACAACCATACATGACCACTAGCAAAACCATAGCCTTGACTAGACAGACCTTTGTTGGCAAAGTAATGTCTCTGCTTTTTAATATGCTGTCTAGGTTGATCATAACTTTCCTTCCAAGGAGTTCAGTTCAGTTCAGTCCAGTCGCTCAGTCGTGTCCGACTCTTTGCAACCCCATGAATCGCAGCACGCCAGGCCTCCCTGTCCATCACCATCTCCCGGAGTTCACTCAGACTCACGTCCATCGAGTCCGTGATGCCATCCAGCCATCTCATCCTCGGTCGTCCCCTTCTCCTTCTGCCCCCAATCCCTCTCAGCATCAGAGTCTTTTCCAATGAGTCAACTCTTCGCATGAGATGTCCAAAGTACTGGAGCTTCAGCTTTAGCATCATCCCTTCCAAAGAAATCCCAGGGTTGATCTCCTTCAGAATGGACTGGTTGGATCTCCTTGCAGTCCAAGGGACACTCAAGAGTCTTCTCCAACACCATAGTTCAAACGCATCAATTCTTCGTCGCTCAGCCTTCTTCACAGTCCAACTCTCATATCCATACACGACCACAGGAAAAACCATAGCCCTGACTAGATGGACCTTAGCTGGCAAAGTAATGTCTCTGCTTTTGAATATACTATCTAGGTTGGTCATAAATTTTCTTCCAAGGAGTAAGCGTCTTTTAATTTCATGGCTGCAGTCACCATCTGCAGTGATTTTGGAGCCCCAAAAAATAAAGTCTGACACTGTTTCCACTGTTTCCCCATCTATTTCCTATGGAGTGATGGGACCAGATGCCATGATCTTCGTTTTCTGAATGTTGAGCTTTAAGCCAACTTTTTCATTCTCCTCTTTCACTTTAATCAAGAGGCTTTTTAGCTCCTCTTCACTTTCTGCCATAAGGGTGGTGTCATCTGCATATCTGAGGGTATTGATATTTCTCCCGGCAATCTTGATTCCAGCTTGTGTTTCTTCCACTCCGGCGTTTCTCATGATGTACTCTGCATAGAAGTTAAATAAGCAGGGTGACAATATACAGCCTTGATGTACTCCTTTTCTTATTTGGAACCAGTCTGTTGTTCCATGTCCAGTTCTAACTGTTGCTTCCTGACCTGCATACAGATTTCTCAAGAGGCAGGTCAGGTGGTCTGGTATTCCCATCTCTCTCAGTTTTAAGTTTATAGAGTCATAGTCTCCAAGTCGCATTATTCTTAACACCTGAATATTTTCTAAAATGTGATGAATAACAACTCAGTATTTGAAGAGCCCTAGATCCTAGCATGTCAGGAATGGAAGGGTCTATTTGGAATTTCTGTTACTCAGCAAATTCCTAAAGTGTACTAAAGAGTTTATGGACATCATCTCATTTAATACACACTAAATCTAAGTAATAGAGGAATTCCCAATTTATAGATGAGAATAATTTAGATGAGAGGTTTTCAAAAATATCTAGGTACCTCCCCCAAGGTCCCACAGCTACAAATTTCATCAAACTTTGGTTCAATCAATAATATAATGTCATCCTCCCAGGCTCCATGAACATTGCTATTCCTCTCTGAAGACAATGGGGCTAATATCCCAGCAAAGGATGTCATCCCAGCTCTGCTAGTATAAGCTGTGTGATTTTGAACCAGTCATTTGACCTCTCTGAGCCTTCCTTATTTTTGCCTGTACACTGATAAGGCTGGGTGAATGAATTAGCTTTGGGATGCTAGAATAGAAGTTGAACTTTTTTTTTTTTTTAAGATACTGAAAATTGGAAGTGATTCAGTGATTGAAAGTCGCCAAATACAACTGGACTATTAAACGGTTTATGACAATACAAGGCACTGGTCATCCCTGGACACCCCCGATCCACCTCTCTGCTTCGGGCAGGAGGTTAATTATTGACAAGAGGAAGCATCTTTCCATCCTTGCTCTGACTTGCAGTATGGGAGATGGCTTTGAATTTCATGGCCTGAAGAGCCCGTCTGCCTTCCTGCTTCGTAGCATCCAGAGAAAGCTAACCTGCACAAGTGCATCTTGGCAGCACGTGGCCCACCTCTGAGCCCACTTCAGAGGGCTACACTGCAGAAAAAGATGTGGGAAGCAGCTGCTCCCTGGCAATGTTCAAACAAAGGAAAAAGTATATTCTAAGAATCTGAAGGTTTGGTTTTTTTTTTTTTTTTAACAATCTTTTTAATAAAGCCACCTTGGCATAGGACATGGTTGACAGCATCTCCCCAGACAGAAGGTAAAATATGGCATTCAAACCAGAAAATGACTCACTGATTTGCCCTGGAAAAAGATAAATGTCTATTTGACTCTGTTCTACTCCAGTGTGGGCTTTCTCATTTTTAGTGGAACAGTCTGAGCCAGCCTCCCTAATTGAAGCAACAGAGCGCATGAACACGGCAAGCACACGAGGCAGGAACCAGCCCTTGCCAACCACACTCAGCACCCCAGAAGGCCGCCCACAGCCGCTGAAAGCAGGCTGCGCACACCAGCTTAACAAGGTTGCCCTCACTACCCTGGCGCAGCGGCAGACACAGCCCAGGAGAGAAACAGAGGTGGCAAATGAAAACTCCGGCGAAGGATGGAGCGGAAGCAACAGCTTATCATTCCCTGCCCTCAAGAGCCACGAAAGTCACTACCGGTTCGGCTTTGGCGCGAGACAGTTTTCATAACGACAGGTGACTGCCATCTGTAAGACCCTGCCAGACCACATATGCCTAATAATGGTCTCTCATTTTTACCTAGTGCTTTACAGCTCACAGAGGGCCACCGCGTGCCCAGGCTTATCTGAGTCTCTTAACAACCCCATTAAACAGGTGGTGCTGGTACTGACTGCACTGGCTGCGTTTTGTTTCTCAGAGAGACGCTGTCAAGTAGTACTGTGTGTCTGAGTTGGTTCGGCGAGCGTGTATGGAGGGTCAGGTCGGTTCTAGGGGCTGGTGGGGGGGAGATGCAGGGGCACAGAGAAGGAAGGAGAGAAAGCAGAGGTGAGTCAAATATGACCTCCTTGTCAATGTTTTCAATGAGTTAATAAATCTCAAGAGGGAGGCAGATGGGTAAACAGATACCTCTAATTGCATCTGGACAGAACTGAGAGGGAGGTATGCATAACCCTCAAGGGAAACGCAAGGGAGTAGTGATGGGGTTATGATGAGTTTTCTGAATGATAAAAGGAGTTTGAGTATATTTTTCACTCTGATTCTTAGAGGAGAATGTTATAGTTATGAAACAACATGCACTCTGAGTTTCAGACTAGTTAACGAGCTTATAAAATATTTTGTTGTTTATTTTCTTGAGACTAACAACAAAACCTCCAGGTAAGATGAGCAAGCACTATTATCCTTATTTTACGGAGGCTTAATGGCTGGTGCGAGGCAATAGGTCAGGAATTCTAATTTACTAGGGAACTGCTTGAGCTCAGTTTGAATCTGGATTCTAATCCGGTGTTTCTCAAAAGCAACGAATCTAAAAACCACTTGGGGATCTTGTTCCCCAAGATCTTGTTATAGATTCAGGTTTATTCAGTCTGAAGTGGGGTCTGAAAGTCAGTCTTTCTAACAAGCTGCCTGACAACACGGATGCTGCTGGTTCATGGGCCTGGCTTTGAGTAACAAGAATCCAGAGTGATGTCCTTGCCCTAGATGTGTGCATTGTATGGGGGGTGAGGGGGTGGGTCGGGAGTCAGTACACGAATGCTAGCAATGGTGAATTAGTTTCTCATAAACTAGAGGGGAAGATAGTAGAAAATTTGGGGAAAATCAACTTTAAAATTTAAGGACAGGTCCAGGGTTTTGAAGATCTAACTTAGCTGAAGGGACCTTAGACAAAGCCAGTAGTATGAAACCTGGAGTTCCCAATTCTCCAGGGGTCTGAGGAAGCAGTGCGGAAGGCCTTTGGATTATTTTAGAGATTAAAAAAATAACTATAAGAATTGAATATTTACACAAGATAAGGCCTCATTTACCAACGAAAACCCAGACTCATTAAAAAAAGATTTACTACTGCTTTGTTCCTACCCTGGGCTTAATTCTACTGTCCGTACTGTCTGCTCATATATATGTATGATTAAGAACAGGAAAACAAATTAAGTATTAATAATGCAGTTCACGTAGTAGACGGAAATTAAGAGGAGGAATACTCGGTATTGAAAATGTTGGGAGCTAATTCAAACCCCTTATTTTATGCAGTTGTATTTATTTGTTGCTTTGTTTTATCTTTTGTGGGGTTTGTGCACTGAGTTGTTCACTCAGTCGTGTCCAACTCCTTGCAAACCCATGGACTGTAGCCCATCAGGCTCCTCTGTCCTTTGGATTCTCCAAGCTAGACTCTGGAGTGGGTTGCCATTCCCTTCTCCAGGGCATCTTCCTGACCCAGGGATCAAACCCAGGTCTCCTGCATTGCAGGCAGATTCTTTACCATCTGAGCCACCAAGGAACCCTAGTTTTGCATTAGATTAGGCCCATAAATATTAAATAACTAAGCAAAGGTTTAAGAGTAAGCAAAAAGAAGAACCAGAATCAGATCCCAATTGTTTTGACTTCAAGTTAATAATAGGTACCATTTATGAACAGCCTATAATGTGCCAGGCACCTGCGTTAATTATCACATTAAATCATCAAAATAACTGCGAGAAAGTAACTTAAATCACCATTTTATTGCATATGTATATTTTTTATATCACCATTTTATAGGCAAAGAATCTGAACATCAGAGACAAGCAGTAACTTGCCCAGGAAAACACAGCAAGTAAAATCTTTATCCAGAAATAGAGCTGAAATCTCTGCCCCAAAGGCCATTCTTGTCATTGAAATCCCAGTTTCAATTCTTTCCAGTTGCTGTTAGATTCCAGGATCATCATACTGGGTATTTGAGCTCTGAGGAGAAGTTACTGGTCTATTTATTTGAACCTGGCCTCTTTGCGAAACTGATTGTGAGATCTAGAGGAAGCCTGAACAGAGTCACCCAGAGTTCCACCCAGAACAATGTTCCCCTCAGCAGCAGATCAGTGTGTGGCCGTTTCTCTAAAAAACTCTGAAACTTTCACGCCTGCAGACACACTCAAAGAGGGGCATATATCGTGGAAAGAGATTGCTGAGAATGCCAACCGAATTTTCTACCTTTTACCCCATGGGTACAGCAGAATAAACACAAGTTTAGGAATCAAATAAATCCAGATTCTCATCCAACTCCCCATTTATGGTACTGACTTGTGATCATTACAGATCACTGGTCTCTCTGAGCCATTTTTATCATCTGATAAAAGAGAAATAATACCACCTGCTTTACTGGATGGTGGTGAGGATTAAACACCCTTGTGTAGGTAAAGCCTCTGGCACAGGTCAAGAACTAAACAAATGTGTCAGTAGCCCCTATTTGATGAGCTAGCAACCACCTTAGAAGACACAATTTAATTCTGGCCTGTCTCAGCCGGGCATGGGCTGCCAACAGAAGTCGCCCTCTTGGCCTGAGATAATCCAGCATGAAAAACCTGAGCATTTGTTTATCCACCTTTATTTCAGACATATTCCAAAATACTACGCCTGGTGACCATAGGTTTATGACAGTATCCATTTTGAAAATAAATGTCACTTGGCAAAGACCACTAGTGTGACCAGGGTGGAATCACAGTAACCAGCCTGAGGATAATGTCCATTTCTCAGGTTAAGTATCAGACTCTTGCTGTTTAGTCACGCAGTCATATCCAGCTCTGTGCAACCCCATGGACTGTAGCCACCATGCCCCTCTGTCCATGGAATTCTCCAGGCAAGAATAGTGGAGCGGGTTGGCAGTCCCTTCTCCAGAGGATCATTCTGACCCAGGGATCAAACCCATGTCTCCCCCATGGGCGGGCAGGTTTTTTACCACTGAGCCACTTGGGAAGCCAAAGTATCAGACTGGATATCCTAGTTTGGACTTCATTTTTAATCTCTGTCTATTGCCAACTAAAAATTGTCACTGGACATCAGCTTCTGTAAGAATGACATCACTAATCACGGCAGTTCCTGATCTTCTACGCAGTCTGAAAGAATTGAAGGAGGAGATCAGGAATGAGGCACTCTGTGCTCTGAAAAAATCTGGCAGAATGTACCGTCATAGAATTAGATATTTTCTGGAGAGGATTTTATGAACCCCATTGCTCACATCTTCTCATATCTACAAAAGTACTAAAAATGATTAATGGGGACTTCTCTCTCTCATGACTAGGAGTGACCTTCTTGTGACTAGGAGAAAACCTCTACCAAAATGTGTGCTTGACTACCCATATCCCCCTTCACCAAAATCACATATATACTGGCCTTCCCTTCAGAGCAGTTCCTCAGAGCTCTCTGAGAGGGTATCTCCTGGACTAGAGCCCATATTTTGCTCCAAATAAAATTTAACTCACAGCTCCCACGCTGCTGTTTTTTCTCAGCTGACACTATCAGGGTTGCAAGGTGAAGTCATGTCCCCCCGGCTTCATCCAGCCCAATTATGTTTTGCTTACCTCACTCAATCTGAAAAAAAAAAAAATCAATTTTCCCAACTAGCAATCCAAACAAAGGAAGAAACGTAAACAGAAGAACCCTGTGGTGCCAAACTGGTTATACTGTGACATCTTGGAAAGTAACGTGGCAGGTGCTGAGACACAGCAATGCAACCCTGTTTCGCCTGCCTTTAAAAAGAGAATGATGCAAAAAGATGGAAATATAGATCAATGGAACAAAATAGAAAGCCCAGAGATAAACCCACGCACCTATGGACACCTTATCTTTGACAAAGGAAGCAAGAATAGACGATGGAGAAAAGACAATCTCTTTAACAAGTGGTGCTGGGAAAACTGGTCAACCACTTGTGAAAGAATGAAACTAGAACACTTTCTAACACCGTACACAAAAATAAACTCAAAATGGATTAAAGATCTAAACGTAAGACCAGAAACTATAAAACTCCTAGAGGAGAACATAGGCAAAACACTCTCCGACAAATCACAGCAGGATCCTCTATGACCCACCTCCCAGAATACTGGAAATAAAAGCAAAAATGAACAAATGGGATCTAATTAAAATTAAACGCTTCTGCACAACAAAGGTGCAGAGCAAGGTGAAAGACAGCCTTCTGAATGGGAGAAAATAACAGCAAATGAAGCAACTGACAAACAACTAATCTCAAAAATATACAAGCAACTTATGCAGCTCAATGCCAGAAAAATAAACGACCCAATCAAAAAATGGGCCAAAGAACTAAATAGGCATTTCTCCAAAGAAGACATACGGATGGCTAACAAACACATGAAAAGATGCTCAACATTACTCATTATCAGAGAAATGCAAATCAAGACCACAAAGAGGTACCATTTCACACCAGTCAGAATGGCTGCGATCCAAAAGTCTACAAGCAATAAATGCTGGAGAGGGTGTGGAGAAAAGGGAACCCTCTTACACTGCTGGTAGGAATGCAAACTGCTACAGCCACTATGGAGAATAGTGTGGAGATTCCTTAAAAAACTGCAAATAGAACTGCCTTATGACCCAGCAATCCCACTGCTGGGCATACACACCGAGGAAACCAGAATTGAAAGAGATACATGTACCCCAATGTTCATCACAGCACTGTTTATAATAGCCAGGGCATGGAAGCAACCTAGATGTCCATCAGCAGATGAATGGATAAGAAAGCTGTGGTACATATACACAATGGAGTATTAGTCAGCCATTAAAAAGAATACATTTGAATCAGTTCTAATGAGGTGGATGAAACTGGAGCCTATTACACAGAGTGAAGTAAGCCAGAAAGAAAAACACCAATACAGTATACTAACACATATATATGGCATTTAGAAAGATGGTAATGATGACCCTGTATGCGAGACAGCAAAAGAGACACAGATGTATAGAACAATCTTTTGGACTCTGTGGGAGAGGGAGATGGTGGGATGATTTGGGAGAATGGCATTAAAACATGTATAATATCATATATGAAATGAATCACCAGTCCAGGTTCAATGCATGATACAGCATGATTGGGGCTGGTGCACTGGGATGACCCAGAGGGATGGTATGGGGAAGGAGGTGGGAGGGGGGTTCAGGATGGGGAACATGTGTACACCCGTGGTGGATTCATGTTGATGTATGGCAAAACCAATACAATATTGTAAAGTAATTAGCCTCCAATTAAAATAAATATATATTTAAAAAATAATAAAATAAAATTTAAAAAAGAGAGAATGATGGCTTTGTTCAGGGAACTAAAACAAAACCCTAGGGTGTGTGTGGGGGGAGGGGGGAGTTGTGGACACAACTTTAATTTTCTAAGACTTCCGGTGCTCAGGGAAACCAACCGATGCCTAATTCTTTGGCTCTATTCAGATTCTCCTTGCACAGCCAGCACCAGACCTCCCATATTCTAACAGACTGATGAAGACTGATTGTTAACACCACCAGTTGAAGGACTTCTTAGTCGGCTCTAGGGAATACACGCGTGTGGAATGAATTTTGCACGTTGAGTCAAGTCAGCTCCAGCTGGATCCCTTCTCCTGCTGCCAAGGCAAGCCCAGCAAGGCAGCCTGCACCCCAGCAAAGGGCAATCTGCTACCCAGGGCAGCCACAGCTTTCTGAGAATCCCCTGTACTTCCTAAGACATGGGTCACTCTACGGAGTCAGAAAGGGAACTACAGGTTCGACCTGAGTAAAAAGATATTTGGGATTGAAGTGGATGAAGTGAGTGTTATTCACTCAGTCGTGTCCGACTCTTTGTGACCCTGATGGACTGCAGCCCACCAGGCTCCTCTGTCCATGGGATTCTCCAGACAAAAGAATACTGAAGTGGGTTGCCATGTCCTTCTCCAGCAGATCTTCCCAGTGCAGGGATTGAACCTGAGTCTTCCACACTGCAGTCAGATTCTTTACCTTCTGAGCCACCTGGGAAGCTGGATGAACAACAGGGAATTTAGGAGTCCCTTCTCAAGGCTGTGAAACACTGAGAAGTTCGCCATGACTTGACTTAGCTTGCTTCTTCAGTCCCATGACTGCACTTTCCTGCCCTTGTAGCTCCAGCCGGTTGAATTGTCGGTGCCACGCCTGCTCTCACACTCCACGTCTGCTCAAAAATGTGTCCTCCAAATACATCCCCCTTTTAGTAGCCCTTATCCCAGTGTATTGCAAATGCCTGTTTTTTAACTTCTCTTGTCCCTGATACGATGAGTTCTTTGAGCCTGATGGGCTGGATCTTTTTCATTCTTGTGCCTTCAGTGCCTAATAATTTGCACTTATTGATATTTTGACTAAATACTAAATGTCTGAGTGAATGAATAAAAGAATGAGAAAAGGCTGTTTCCAGCCCTATCACTGGTAGGCTCTTGAAAACATATTAAGCCATAGCATTTAATGAGTTCTCACTTGTGCTGGTAACAAGCTAAGTGCTTTATATACAATGTTCCTTTTCATCTTCACACTACCACTGTGAGAAAGTAAAAATTATTAGCCTCATATCAGCAGGAAAAAATAATAATTAGAGGCCCTGGAAAGAGAGAAACTTACACAAGTTCACACATTTAGAAAGCAACAGTCAGGATTCGCATCACGATGTGTCTCCCTATGATATTCAAGGTTTGAACAAAGGCTGGGGACACTCCAGGTATAGAATAGTTAAAGTTCCTCTCTTGAAACATCTAGTTTTCATTCATTCGTTCATCCACCAATTTTCATATCCATTTGGTATTTATTTAGAAACTACTTTAAATGGGGTCTGTGTAAGCCTTCCCAAGTGGCGCTAGTGGTAAAGAACTCACCTGCCAATGCAGGAGACATAAGAGAGGGGAGTTTGATTGCTGGGTCTGGAAGATCCCCTGGAGGAGGGCATGGCAACCCGCTCCAGTATTCTTGCCTGGAGAATCCCATGGACAGAGGAGCCTGGTGGGCTACAGTCCATAGGGCCACACAGAATTGGACACGACTGAAGCAACTTAGCACACACGCACATTGAGGCTCCATGAGGATGGAAAAATGAACAATACCCCTTATTTTCAAAGAACTTGCTGTTTAAATGGAAAGATGATAACTCAGCTGCTCTCGAAGTTAAATCCCTCAAAAGCTATGACATGTAATAGAAATTAAAGCAGAAAAAAATCTCAATCACAGCAGTTTTCAACAGACCCTTTTGTCTCTTTCCATTGCCCAAATAGTATCCCACCTGCTCCACCAGCAGGGATTCAAGAAGAAGCACCTCTTTCATTTAATCAATTAAAACGCATTTTGATCAAGGTACTGCCTGTTGTCAGGTAGGAGGAAACTTTCCCCTCTACCTTTCTTAAATTCTTCTGGCTTGGACTAACAATAAAATTAACATAAAACAGATTAAGAGAAAAAAATGAAACAAATTTCAATTTGTGCGTAATTTGTCTCATAGAAATAGGACCTAAGAAGTAATAAAAGCAAACAGCTCTTTTTTGGGGATTAAGAAGCAATACATTTGCAAGAAATTAACAGGACAAAGAAACTTGGATTTGGGTGCTCAATTAATGATGACTCTACTCTGAAATGGCAACCCACAGTATTCTTGCCTGGAGAATCCCATGGACAGAGGAGCCCAGTCGGCTGCCATCTATGGGGTCACAAAGCACTGGACACGACTGAAGCGAATTAGCAGCAGCAGCTGCTACACAGAGTTTGGGTTTGGTGTGGTAAATTAAAGAAGAAACAAGATCTGTGTATACAGGCTTTGAGGACTGAATTCCCTGCCTCTGTTACTAAATGTCCTTCCTTCTCTAGATTCAGGCGGTGCACATTTCACAAGGGAGGTTTATCTCCTGCTGTCAGTGAGGGTCAGAATGTACCTTATTCATCGGCCATTTCTTACATAAGTTTACGTAACTTTAATTCAAAATAATCAATATACCATTGTGGTATATTCCAGGGCAGTCTAACCTGAGCCCCCAAACATTCAGTGACTTCTCATTATTAAGCAAAAAACTGAGCTCATTAAGAAGCTGTAATCTGGTCCTACCTACATTCCCAGGTTTATCTCCTTCCTCTCTTTTAAAAGTCCTGACTGGTTGTCACCATTTTAAAAATCTACCCTGTACCCTCCTGCTTCTGCATTTTTGCTCCAGTTACTTGCATTGGGGTGAGATTTATTCTTTTCATTTAGGCTTTTCTGCCACCTGTACAATTTCTCCTGGATTCTCCTAAAACATTTTTCTTCATAAAGATATCTCCTTTTTCATACAACTTTGTCAGAAAATATCACATTCTCCTAGGTTGGAATTATGGAGAAGGCGACAGCACCCCACTCCAGTACTCTTGCCTGGAAAATCCCATGGATGCAGGAGCCTGGGGAGGCTGCAGTCCATGGGCTTGCAAAGAGTCGGACACGACTGAGCGACTTCACTTTCACTTTTCACTTTCATGCATTGGAGAAGGAAATGGCAACCCACTCCAATGTTCTTGCCTGGAGAATCCCAGGGACGGGGGAGCCTGATGGGCTGCCGTCTATGGGGTCACACAGAATCGGACACGACTGAAGTGACTTAGCAGCAGCAGCAGCAGGTTGGAATTAACTGTTTATATCTCAGAGTCCTGTTCTAGACTATGAACATCTTAATAACTACAATAGCTTCTCATCTATCTCTATATCCTCAGTATCTAACACAGTGGAATCTGCTGCATACCTGGTGAATGTCTGCTTAAATGGATGGACCAACTGGTCTTGTGTAACGTCCACTTGTTCAGACATCCTATTTCCCATTCAGTTTGGAAGCTTTGTGAGAGCTGAGATGGTAAGTATGTTTTCGCATCTTCCACTTTCACCTCATCATAGTTTCCAGTACAGCATACAGACGGTCACCAGGAAATATTTTTTTGATGAGTGGAAAAATTGTCCATTTTATGAGAGGAGTGATTTTATCTAGTTTACTCATTGCTGTGTTTCTTTGTGTCTACCCATGGTAGATAGTCAATAAGTGACTGTAAACTACATGGATTGCTGTTGTTTAGTCGATAAGACGTGTTCGACTCTTTTGCAGCCCCATAGATTGTAGCTTGCCTCTGTCCATGGGATTTTCCAGGCAAGAATAAGGGGGTTCACATTTCCTTTTCCAACGGATCTTCCTGACCCAGGGATTGAACCTGTGCCTCCTGGGTTGGCAGATGGATTCTTTATCATGGAGCCACCAAGGAACCAGTTCCCAAATGTCTAGCCAGGGAATGAAACAGACATACTATTTGCCTGCCCTGCCCAATTCTTCTGGCTCTTTCCCTTCTCCACATACGGTAACTTCAAAAGTAGACCTTTTACAAAAGGTGTGACTTTCTCCCAACTGGAGTTGATGAGTCCAAGGAAGAGAAACCATAATCAAACTGCTAATTCTAGCTCTTTCCCAGAATTTTTGGAATTTCAACACATGAATGAAGTTGACTGACTAGAGTTGTTAAATGAAAAAATTAAGGCAGGAGATAGTCATGATGACCCCAGGTTTTTGAGTGCAACTGTCCCTTAGGTGAAGTTGAAAATTCCATGTGTTCTTTCCATGACACAGTTGTGCTGTACGATATCTGGGAAAATAAACATCCAGTGTTTTGTTTCTCAAACTGTTGAAGGTGGATTTTTGTCACTTACTTCCAAAAGAGCCTTAATGATTGCAGAGATCATTCTGATAAAAGACGCAGGTGATGTTAGAGCCTGAGGGATAAAGAAGGATGACTAATGGAATTCTTCAGGCAAGAATACTCTGGTGGGTAGCCATTCCCTTCTCCAGAGGATCTTCCAGACCCAAGCATTGAACCCACATCTCCCATATTGTAGGAACATTCTTTACTGTCTGAGCCAGCAGGGAAGCCCCAACACTAAACTATAGAACTACAAACATTTATCAAGGACTTTTCTGAAACAGGCGCTTCCCTCATAGCTCAGTTGGTAAAGAATCCACTGGCAGTGCAGGAGACCCCAGTTCGATTCCTAGGTTGGGA
The DNA here is from genome assembly GCF_032405125.1 of Capricornis sumatraensis. NCBI lineage: Eukaryota > Metazoa > Chordata > Mammalia > Artiodactyla > Bovidae > Capricornis > Capricornis sumatraensis. The sequence goes on from NC_091084.1 coordinate 73,246,039, forward strand.
AGATCTGCTGGAGAAGAGATAGGCTACCCACTCCAGTATTCTTGGGCTTCCCTTGTGGCTCAACAGGTAAAGAATCTACCTGCAATGCCAGAGACCTGGGTTCGATCCCTAGGTTGGGAAAAATCTCCTGGAGAAGGGAAAGGCTACCCACTCCAGTATTCTGGCCTGAAGAATTCCATGGACTGTATAATCCATGGGGTTGCAAAGAGTCAGACATGACTGAAAGACTTTCACTTTTCCAAAACAAGGGGACTCACACAATCAAGAAAGCCACTAAGAGGTTGTATGATAGAATAAGACACTGTTTGATAGCTTTATTTTTAAATTTTCTAAGCAATATAGAAAGGAAGCCAGATCAGGAAATGTCAACAGTATTCAATGAGAAATGATCAGCAGCCCAACTGGATTTGGAATGACAGAGATGAAGGTAGAGGATAACAATGGGAACTTGGCTAAGTGCCTAATTTGTCACTAAGAAATTCCTTCCTTCCTTCCATACACACACACACACACACACACACACACACACAATATCTTTTATATGCCAGGCACACTGTGTGCGTGCAAAGTCACTTCAGTCATGTCCAGCTCTTTGTGACCCTGTGGACCAGAGCCCTCCAAGCTCCTCTGTCCAGGGAATTCTTCAGGCAGGAATACTGGAGTATTCTTTCCAATATTAGAAAGCTTTGTCTTACTCAATAAACAGAATGAGTAGTATATTCTCTCTGCTCCAGAAGCAGCAAGGGAGGAGAGTGTAATTCACTAGCACTAAATATTTCCTTGCTAGTGAGGCTATATTCTAATGCTCAGGTAGCAGATTCAGTATCAGTTCAATTCAGTTTAGTTGTTCAGTCATGTCTGATTCCTTGTGGCCCCATGAATCGCAGCACGCCAGGCTTCCTGTCCATCACCAACTCCTGGAGTTTACCCAAACTCATGTGCATCGAGTCAGTGATGCCATCCAGCCATCTCATCCTCTTTCATCCCCTTCTCCTCCTGCCCTCAATCCCTCCCAGCATCAGAGTCTTTTCCAATGAGTTAACTCTTCACATGAGGTGGCCAAAGTATTGAAGTTTCAGCTTTAGCATCAGTCCTTCCAAAGAACACCCAGGACTAATCCCCTTTAGGATGGACAGGTTGTATCTCCTTGCAGTCCAGGGGACTCTCAAGAGTCTTCTCCAACACCACAGCTCAAAAGCATCATTTCTTCAGCGCTCAGCTTTCTTCACAGTCCAACTGTCACGTCCATACATGACCACAGGAAAAACCATAGCCTTGACTAGACGGACCTTTGTTGGCAAGGTAATGTCTCTGCTTTTTAATATGCTATCTAAGTTGGTCATAACGTTCCTTTCAAGGAGTATAGGAAGCATAAAATCAGTGTTAATGAAGCAAACAGTCAAGATGAATGGGGTTAAATGGGAGTTGACACTTGGCTGCCATGTTGAGAGGCAAGAGGGAGTGGTGAAGACTGTGTCCAAGCAGATAGTACAGGGCCTATATACGTGTACAACACTCTTCGGTTCCAAAAAATTGTTGTCATGCAGGAACACAGCCTCAAAATTTCTAGATCTTTCTTATTGCCAAACGGATACAGATTGTGTGGATGTAAGAAATTTCCTGACACTAACTTAACACTCCATTTCATGAATGTCAGTCTTTCAGTTAAACAAAATACTTCTGAAAGTCAGAAACATATCGGAGCCCTATAGCTTGTGATGTTTGAATTCAAATTTAGATGACAGACATGCTAAAAATGTATCTCAATCATCTGTCATGAATCTCTCCCTTCTAAGTTTGAATTAAACTTCAGAGTTAATTGGTATGTGGTATAGTGACTCTTTTCCTAAAGGGAAAAACCTGATTTTCCCCCATTTCTTTATATCCTAAGATCTGGCCTAGACTGCGAATTATTTCGGAATTGAATATCACTATCAACTAGCATGTGCGAAAATAGTTTCGATATTTTCTTTAAAGAAAAACCATAAAAGCCTTAAGTTCTAAGACCTGAACTTTCCTAAGTATTATATCAGCCACTTGAGAAATAACAGGGTTATTCAGGATGCCACGTGCTAGTTAGTGATAGCATCCCTAACTACAGAGTTGGGGGAACAGAGGAGAAGCGGGCAATGTAAGAGAAGAATCCTTATAAATATCCATCCTTGCTTCATCTTTCTGCTTATACTCACCCTAAATGCTCCCTGATCTGCCCTGTACTTATTACCTCTAAGTGCCATTCATGTGGCAAGGAATATTAGATTTTCACCATCACCTGCCTCCATGGAAGACATAAATGGTTCATGTTACTGTGTTAAAAAGAGTGATTAAGTAGAACAAGTGTTACAGTTATGGAAATTGAGACTCAGAGAGATCAATAATAATAATGTTTGGCATTTCTGTGATGCTTTTAGTCTTCCAAGGGCGTTTCTACCACCTAACTCCTGTGACATATGTGATAAGGTTTTAGGTAAATGGGGCAGAGATTATCATCTTTATTATGCAGAGGAGACTGAGGCTTCAAGCAAGTCACTGGTCTAACCACACATTAAATGTGTGAGATTAAACAAGGTATCTTACCTCTATGTGTGTGTCAGTTTCAAATCTGAAATAGGAACATTAGTTGAACTTATAAGGAATGAAACTGGGTCATTTGTAGAGAGGTGGATGGACCTAGAGTCTGTCGTACAGAGTGAAGTTAAGTCAGAAAGAGAAAAACAGTGTATTAATGCATATATGTGGAATCTAGAAAAATGGTGCAGATGGACGTATTTCCAGGTCAGGAATAGAGACTCAGACATAGAAAATAGCCATGTGGGCACAGCAGGGAAGGGGAGAGTGGGACAAATTGGAAGATTGGGATTGACATGTATGCATTGCTGCTGCTGCTGCTGCTGCTACTAAGTCGCTTCAGTTGTGTCTGACTCTGTGCAACCCCATAGATGGCAGCCCACCAGGCTCCCCCGTCCCTGGGATTCTCCAGGCAAGAACACTGGAGTGGGTTGCCATTTCCTTCTCCAATGCATGAAAGTGAAAAGTGAAAGTGAAGTCACTCAGTCATCTCCTACTCTTAGCAACACCATGGACTGCAGCCCACCAGGCTCCTCCGTCCATGGGATTTTCCAGGCGAGAGTACTGGAGTGAGGTGCCACTGCCTTCTCCACATATATGCACTATCGTGTGTAAAATAGCTAGCTAGTGGGAACCTGCTACAAAGCACACGGAGCTCAGTGTGGTGCTCTGCGGTGACTTAGAAGAGTGGGATTGGGTAGGGAAATGGCAGGGAGGGATATAAGTACACATTGAGCTGATTCACTTCACCATACAGCAGAAACTAACACAACATTTTAAAGCAATTATGTTCCAATTAAAAAAAAAAAAGAACTTACAAAGATGCTGTTTTACAAACCGGAAGAGACAGCTCACGGGAGCCCAATGCTCATCTTAATGCAAGGGCTCAAAAATATCAGCTTGTCTTATCATTGCTATAATGAAGGTGTTAACACTAGCTAACCTCAAATCTTGGAATCTCAGTGGCTGTACCCACTTTTATAAAGTCCAGTTGGCAGGTGGAGTGGGGTGAGCAGATTAGGGAGTAGAAGTGGTCTTGACTCCACTGGGGAAGCCCCAAAGTCTTCTATCTGCTTCTAGGTGACCCTAGAAAGATCCCCTGTACTTGGCCTGCATGAGGAAAAGGAGAGACAGAGAAGGGAGGTTTTTACTTTCTATGCCTGTAAGTGGCCTTCTTTCCTTCCACCCACATCCCCTTAACCAGAACTTAGCCATGTAACCAAGCCGACTACAGGGAGTCTAAGAAATGCAGCCCAACTGTGTTTAGGAAGAACAGAGAATCACTTTGCATGAACACAGGGCTGACTCGTTGGAAAAGGCCCTGATGCTGGGAAAGATTGAGGGCAGGAGAAGCAGGCAACAGAGGATGAGTGATTGGATGGTATCATTGACTCAATGGACATGAGTTGAGCAAGCTCCGTGAGATGCTGAAGGACAGGAAAGCCTGGCATGGTGAAGTCCAAGGGGTCACAAAGAGTCAGACGTGACTTAGCAACTGACTAGCAAGAGCCATCCATGCCACAGGAGTGACTTTGCCCAGGTCATCCCAGCTGCTAACTGTGAAAGCTGGAACTTTAAAGCAAGCCATTGGACTCCAGGTCCAGAACTCTCTCTTCTACAATCGCCCAAGGTCCTACATGAAAATAGCGACCAGGTGTTCGGATTTGGAACTCCAGGATCTTTGCTCCCACCTGCTGTGCCTGGCAAAATCATGTTGATGAATTATAAACGGCAGGGCTCTTTCCATCACTATGCTGTGCTTCATTACAAGCTCTGATAGTCAGCACATTTCACTAAACCGTAAGAGTCACCCAAGCTTTCTCTTCTCTGATGGCTGAGATCGCCAAGAGTGGTCTTGCTCTGTAGCTGTTTCGTGTCTGCCTTGTGGGTGACAGAACTGACCGTTCGCTTCCCTTAAACGAGAACAATTTAGAGCAACAGCTAATTACACAGGGAGTGTTTGTGTGGGGGGATTTATGGTATGAGGTCACACTGCTTCATCATTTTTCTGCACGCTGCAGCTGAGGATAATTGGGCTATTTTTCAAAGCCAATGGAGTGTGGCTTTACTGAGAGGTATTAGCCACATCCAGATTCCTCATTACTTGCTCCTGCTTTAGGTTCTTTCTTTAACTTTGGATCATGCCAGGCTCTTCACCTGCTTCGAGGTGAATTTAGAATGATTCAGGGAGAAGCCCTTCTGGATGATCCAAGCTAGAGGGTGCCAAGGCCCAACCAGACTGCATCTCACCCATCGGCGTTGTGAGTGGCCTCACGCAATCGGACCAAACATGCCAAGCCTGCCTGAGAGACACGGCCCTTTCTTTCCAAACATGAAACCTCTACTTCAGGGAATTTCCCCTGAGTTAGCTATCATACCAGTTTTTAAGCTGTGGGCTTTCCTTAACGCTTGGGAACTGAGAACCACCATCTAGCAGGATATGTTCTGGTTACTTTCTAATCTCAAAACTTGTTAGGGAGAGCGCAAATATGAACGCAGAGTGTATATTCTCTGAAGGCAGACAAAATTCATTTCAAACAGTCATTTTACTTCGTAATCACTCCAACCTATGAGCCAAATCCATCTCACCATCTGCTTTAGAAAATAAAGTTGGTGTTGGAACAGGGCCACCCCCATTTATCTACGTCTTGACCGCGGCTCCTTGCCCCGCATGCTACAGTTGGCATATGTGGGTGGGACGTATGTGGCTGCAAAGCGATAGAGGCTCTGGCTTTGTCCTCTTACAAAAAATATTGCGGATCTCAGCTTTCTTTTCTCAGTTAAGTACAGGTAATTATAACACAAAGCTGTGGTGAAAATTAGATGCAAAGAGTTATAAAAAGCACCTGGGGCAATTCCCAACACAAAATAGTTTCTCCCTAAGGAGGGGGTTCCTTTTCTCCAGCTATTTTGCGTTGTAGTACATTTGGGTGGCTGGAGCGCGGAGGCTCAGGGACACACAAATTCAGCGGGACACACAGAGAAGTACCACTCTTCAAGGAGTAACCCTCTCAGCCCCCTACCCACGTGCAACTCTTGGGCTAAAAGAGCAAAGGCAACGAAAGGAGAACACTCTCTCTTTTGTATTAACGTATACACAGAACGGCAACCCACTCCAGTATTCTTGCCTGGGAAATCCCATGAACATGTAGCCCTGGAGGGCTACAGTCCCTGGGGTCACAAAAGAGTCGGAGACAACTCAGCAACTAGACAACAATAGGTGATCCACAACGTTGTGTTAGTTTCTGGTGTATAGCAAAATGATTCAGTTATCCGTATATGTACTGTCTTTTTTCGTATTCTTTTCCATTATGGTTTGTTATAGGACATTGAAAATATCCTGTTCCCTGCGCTACACAGTAGGACCTTGCTGTTTATCTGTTTGTACCTGCTAATCGCCTGCCCCGAATTTCTCCCTCCCTCCTCTCTTTCCTTCAGGAACTATAAATTTGTTTTCTCTGTTTGTGAGTCTGATTCTAAAACATGAACACTTTCTAACGATAGCTATATCCATGAAAAAGGCAGGGAGATCAGGAAGGGGGCCTTCCATTAGCTTAATATTCACTGTGACAGGGCAAATCAGCCCATTTTAATGTTCTTTTATCTTATCTACCTGAGCTTCCCTGGTAGCTCAGATGGTAAAGAATGTGCCTGAAGTACAGGAGACCTGGGTTCAGTCCTTGGGTCAGGAAGACTCCCTGGAGAAGGGAATGGCTACTCACTCCAGTATTCTTGCCTGGAGAATTCCCTGGACAGAGGAGCCTGGAGGGCTACAGTCCACAGGGTCTCAAAGAGTCAGACACGACAGAGCGACTAAAACGCAACACCACCTTATCTACCTAAGAAAGAAGTACACAGCAATTTTGCGCTAAAACCTCCTTCTCCAACAACCCATTTTACTCTGGAATTTATTATCCGCATCCTCTTATGCATTTGTTTATTATGCATATGCATTTATTATATGCATCCTCTTGGAATTTAGTATATGCACACTTCCTCCAAGAGCCAAATATATTCTGTAATTCAGAGGAAGGAAAGTATTCTTAGTGTTCTAAGACTCATCATTAGTAATTGATGCATGTGGCTCTAGATTAGGCCGTTTATCAATAAAATTGCACCCTCTCAACAACCCTTTAAGACATCTATTATCATTCTGAATCTACTGATGAAGAAACTGGGAAATGGAATAACCTTCTAAGTTTGTGCAACCAGTAACAGGCATAGTTATAATTCAAAGCCACTCTAACTCTCTTCTGAGTCTGCCTAATCTTTAACAAAATTGGCAGGGTCAGGAACTGCGAAAGGACTGGATTTTAACTGAACCGAAACAATACTGTCAAAAGCCTGGACAGCTGGCGAGAGGGCAGAAGAAACAACTTTTACAAATATACTCGGAATAACAAGCGTCAATATATTTTAAATCCTTTCTATGGGTACTTTATATCTCTCACTCCTCTCAAATAAAAGTGTGGTGAGAAGCTTTGGATCAGACGAACTAAGTCCTGGGCTCTAGTAGTGATTGAACCATCCCCCTGCTCTCAGCTTTTCTATTTGTAAATGGAAAACGCAGATGGTCTTCCAGGTCACTCTATCTGAGTGTTTAGATACATTCCAGGGAGCAAGTCTTAGGTACCAGGGAATGATGCCCAAATGTGCAGCATCCTCCTGTGAGCCTGGCCCAGGGCTCCTGCCACTGGGAAATACATGCACACACACAGACACACAAGTACCTATTTTCTGCTTGATTTAAAACATACACAAATTAAAAGCAGTCAGTGACGGAAAAATAACCTCCATAAACACACAGAGCTGGGTAGATAAAGGAAGAAAATAGAAACGACATTTGCATAAGGTTTTCTGACACTGATTGGGAATAAAATATACATGAAAAGACAACAAAAATGAAAGCATACCAATTGGCAAAAGCAAAGAAAAGCTTAATCAAAAATATGCGCTTGTGTGTACACACACACACCCCCTCCCCCAAAGACATACTCCCTCTATGGGCAAACAGAAAAAAAGTGAAATTTTTAGGTTTTCTAAGTCCAGGCACCTACTTGAAGAAGAAAAAAGACAAAAGTGGGCCTGGCTACCATTTATCAAGGGACTACCCTGGGCTAGACCCTGGACATAGCTGATTGACAGCATTTTCAGGGCAGCCTAGGCCAACTAATTTTTCTCATTTATAGTCACAAACATTGCTCATAGGGGTGAATGTTTTGCCCAAGACTACACTGAGAGTTTCACTATTCTTGCCTGGAAAATTCCATGTACAGAGGAGGCTGGCAGGCTGCAGTTCAGGGGGTCGCAGAATGTAGGACATAGCTGAGCACTACTCTGCATTTAACAACTAACTAGCAGTTGCTCACTCACGTCCCACTCTTTGCCACCCCCTGGACTGCAGCCCACCAGGCTCCTCTGTTCATGGAATTTTATGGGCAAGAACACGGGAGTGGCTTGCCATTTCCTCTTTCAGGGGATCTCCCCACCCCAGGGACTGAACCCACATCTCTTGCATCTCCAGCAACGGCAGGTGGATTTCTTACCACTAGCACCACCTAAGAAGTTCAGTTAGTTGTTAAACTGACCATCAAATTCAGATCCAAAGGTCTTGTTCTTTCCTCTCATACTACCTTACAACTCCAAGAAAATTCTCATCATCATATTTGCCTCTCTTAATTTTTAAAACGTAAGAATAGGAGGGCAAATATTAGTTTCTGCGCTTTCTTTTTAAAAAGAGAAACTAATGCTTAGAAATATTAAGCACCTTGCCTAAATTCACACACCGAGTAAAAAGAATGATACGAATCCATAGGTTCTGACTAGTAAATAGTTCCTCAGCTACTATTTTATGATGAAACTTTTAGCTAATTGGCAGGCTTTCTCTATTGAGAGGCAAATGTCACATGTCCAGAGAACAGATCTTAAGAGTTACGTGAATCTGTGTTGAAATCTGAGCTTCAGTACTTTTTGCCTATTTAGGAAAAATGGGCAAAAATTAATGTGTTCCTCTGTAATGGAGGGTTAATGATATCTACTGCAAAGGGTTTTGTGTAAGAATGAAATAACAGTGTGACTGGACCAGCAGTGCCTGATTGAAAGCTAGTGGTAGTCTTAGGTAGGTTTCTTCAGAAGCAGACCATGAAAGGAGGATGTGTGCTCCCAGGAGAAACTAAAAGGGAGTGGGAAATGCAGGACAGGGAAGTGAAAAGAGCCAAGGAAAGGGTTTTCTTTCAGGAAAAACTCCCACTACAGCCTGGTCCAACAGGAAAAGACTAGAGAACAAATTATATCTCAGATTTGCCGTACTTCCCGCCTTTTAGACCCCTGTCCCACTCAGTCACTAAACGAAACTTGTAGCCAGAGAGGTGAGGAGAGAGAAGATAGCAAATCCCAGGACCTTCTGGCTCTACTAGTCTGCAGGTAAACTAGCTGGCATAAGGGCAGAGTTACAGGGCAAGACGGGGCAGGAGCAGAACTGGAAGGAGAGACTTAATAAACAAGTGAAAGGAGGTTCTAGGGCCTGGGCTGGAAGAAGCGGTGTCTGCTACACTGGCCTTATTATCATCATCACCTTTTATTAGGAGGGAACTGCATCTCTCCTTTATGTGTGTCATTTCGATACATACTGGGAAAAACCCATAGAGTCTCCTTGAGTCCAAGGTAGAAATCAAGCCAAGACCAGGGAAAGGATATTAGTTCACAGAGAGATATATCCATGCCAAATGATGGTCGAAAATGGAAGCCCTAAGCTGAAAGCTTTATTAGGCAACCTGCGGCATCCATCGTAGGCACTGTTCCCAGCCAAGGGACTAGAGTCCAGCCTCTGTGATTTATTGCAGATGAGATGCAATGAAACAACACAGAAAATGGAGACTGGGAGAGACAGCTCTTTTATCACAGTAATAAATGTATGTTCCCAGAGCCCCTGAAGCCTTTTTAAATTCTCCACCCCTTATTTAATACAATTAAAGCCTGAATTAATTGTACAAAGGGTAAACAAAGAGATATACCTCTGTCCAGAGACTCAAAAGGAGATCTAGATTACCTTTCTGCAATAATGCTACCTAACAAATAAACCTCTGGGCTGGACATAGGTTAGCACTAGGCATAAATTGGAAAGAAATTAATCTGCCCCCCAAGTTTATGGTCCCAGCTAGTTTCCTGTGATAATTCTTTTTTAAAAATGTGTGCTTTTTATGCTTCACATTTTTCTCTGAACAGGACATGTTATCTCCTAATGTCATGAGAACAGGTCATTGGGTAAAAAGTAAGGAGATGGACACATGCAGATTTTTCCTAAGTAATGACTCAGAAGTCCTACTCTGTCATGAAGAAAATAAATCTGACCCTAGCTTAAAAAAGTAAAACTTCATGAATTTGAGTTTTGGGCTATATTCATGGCAGTGGATTCTTTGGGGTGTGGAGAGCCTTGATTAATTACAACTGGCTCGTCAGGGTGGGGGAAGACTTTTTTAAAGTGGCTCAGTGGTAAAGAATCTGCCTGCTCATGCAAGAGACACTAATTCAACCCCTGGGTCAGGAAGAGCCCCTGACGAAGGAAATGGCAACCCACAAAGTATTCTTGTTCTGGAAATCCCATGGACAGAGGAGACGGGTAAGCTATTGTCCATGGGCTCACAAAAGAGCCAGACATGACTTAATGACTAACACTTTCTTTCACTTACTTTGTTGTATGGTTTTGGGTCAGCCTTGAAGGCATGGAAAAGTCGAAAAAAAAAAATCACCTGATATACCAGACCACCATAGTGGTGGAATAATGGAATGATCTGAAAAGTAAACTAGCTAGAAAAAATTCATGTTAGTTGTATGACATCATTGGGAAGGTAGTTCTAGGGAAAATCATGTGAAAAATTACTTGGTTGGAGTGTATCTTAGTTTTCTCTTGCTACATAAAAATATTACCACAGATATAGAATAACACACACATTGATTCTCGCAAAGTTTTTGTGGGTCATGAGTGTGGTCACGGCTTAGTGGAGTTCTCTGCTCAGTGTCCCAACGCTGTAATCAAGGTTTACTTTGGGCTATGTTCTCATCTGAAGGTTTGACTGTGGAAGAATCCATTTTTACACTTATTCAGGTTGCTACCAGAACCCGTTTCCTGTGGCCAGAAGATTCAGGACCTGGCTTCCTGTTGGCTGCAGGCTGGAGGCCGCCATCAGGCTGTGCAGCCACCTGCAGTTCCTTGAGGCTACCCACAATGCTTTGTCACGTGGGCTGCCCCAACCTGGCCATCTACTTCATCAAGCCTCTGTGCAGTGCACGGTGATGGAATCTTATTCAGTTTAACACAATCACTGGAGTGAGTTTAAAGGAGACCATCCATTACCTTAGTCATATTCTACGGATAGAAACAAATCACAAATCCCACTTCTACACCAGTGGATGGGATTATACAAAGATGTGTGTATATAGAGTCTGCCTCCATCTTTTTTATGTTTGACTGATGACAGCTTTTGAGCCTCACTCCTTCCTCTTTCCTTTCTGCCTCATGTCTGGGCAAGCTGATAAGAAAGCCTGCGTACTCTCTCACTTGACCCTGGCAGGTAGTTCAAATCATACAAGCCTCTGGCCATGCACAGTAACCCTCACTCCCCTTCACCCCTTAAACACCATAAAAACCTCAAGCCATTTCAGACCTTCTTGGGAGCCACCGTGGTCTCCCTTGAAAGCCTCATTATGTGCATAATAAATATTTTCATACTCTCTTGGGCTGTGTGCGGTGTCATCAGTCTTGACGTCTGAATCAAATTTCAGGCAGACGTCCATTTCCACTCTGTGTGGGGGGCTGTAACTGTATCGTTATCTCCGGGAGGGGTCATGGGGGACAACCTAAAGGCAGTATGATTATCGCCAATGTGAACAGGAATCTGAAGTTTTCTAAATTATGACTCCACCTGTGTCTGGCAAATTTTTAAAGAGCTTAGCAGTTTTAAGTGAAAAGGTTTTAAAAGGAACTCTTTAACTGCTGGAAGAATTAACCTACATATTTTGTTCATTGATTCATGATTTCATCCACCCATTCATCCTAAAGGAGTTAGTGAACATCTGTTGTGCACCAGCCAATATATTTCCCACTAATAGAAGCTACAGAGGAGTGAGCAAACAGCTGCATCCCTTAAACGTTGTGACCTGAAGTGAGAACTGGAAGATGAGTAAGAAATAGTCAAGTGAAATGTATAACCATAAATATGGGGGAGAGTGTTATGGAAGAACAGCTGGGGGCATGGGGGAATGGTTCCAAAAGACAGAAAGCATGCGACGATGTCCAGCAGCAAACAAAGAACTGGAATATTCAGGGGACTAAAAGTGGTTCAATAATTTAAAGTAATGACAGAATGTGGCTGTTATTTTAATCCCTAAAGAGCTGCTCTAAAATAACACGGGAAGCAGAGGACATCAAATGTTAGGAATCGAGTCTGAACTTTATATTCAGAAAGGTTTGAGTTTTTCTCAGTTTTCTGGTACACAAAGGGAAGATCTAAAGATCTTGCATTAAAACCTTTCTAGAAACTTTTCACTATTAATTGGGGATTCTAACACAGGCCTGTTGGATCTCCTGTGTAACTATTAAGATGGGTTCAGTTCTCCAATTTTCTCTGGAATAATCACAATGGAACATGATCACCTACACGCATGATCATCATGGTGAGTGCTCCGTACACTCAGATTTATAGTTTAGCTTCTCCGCTTAAGAGCTATGTAGTCTGGGGTTTCTTTGATCCCCAGCTGCTTCATTTATGAGTAAGTAACAATGATATTTGCAAAGACGTCACTTAGGAGAATATTGGATTTCTTTGATTACATGAATTCTTTTTGTGTTCCGTATTCCAGAGCTGTCATTACAACCCACTCCAAAGTTGGAAAGGATGGAAAATCTCCCCAGAGAGAAAAACCAAACATGGCTTCACAATGAAGTCTCCTTCAATCTGAGTGGTGCAGAACTGCCATTTTTGATTCATTTTGTGCCAGAAACTTAGTGAATTGTGTTTACAGTTATGCTGGCATTTTGAATCTCAGGAGGTGTGACTGAAATACGAAAAAAGACAAGGGAAAACAGAAAAAAAAGGGGGGGGACCTTTTAAAAGCCAGAGCAAGTGCTGAAGTTTGTTTCTTCACTTTGGATTGACATCTGAAGAACTTTTTGAGGTATCATTCTATATGATTTCACTAAGGAGAAGGATGCTAGTTAAGAAAGAGAGAAGGAGAGAAAGAGACAGTGAGAGAGAAAATTTATAGGAAGTGTATTCAAATACAATTTCAATTACTATTTACTGAATCTCAATGTGTAGGGGCTTACTTTCTTAAAATGCTACTTAATTTCTTAATTTTCTGAAATAGATCTATACAGAGTAAAATCTGTCCAGGCACAAAATCAGAGGCAGGAAATTCAGAGTCTTGACATAGTTTCCATGAGAACCTGACTCTGCATATCATACATGTCCTCTGAGATTGGCTGAGAAAAAAGAAAGGATAATACATCAAGGTTAGTGCAATGGGGCAAACCAAAGGACCATTCTCTTCCTTCATGAATGATTCCCAACGGCAGTGAAACACTTCTGTCCTCAAACTCAATTCAATGAGCATGCCTGCACGCCAACACAATCTTTATGTATCTTGAATTTATTCAAAAGATAAGTCTAGCTAACAAAACAACCTATTTAGCCCTTCTAGGTGTTCCTTCCCCTGGAGAAGGGAATGGCTGTCCACTCCAGTATTCTTGCCTGGACAATTCCATGGACCAAGGAACCTGGGGGGCTATAGTACATGGGGTCACAAAGAGTCGGACACAACTGTTCTTTATTTCTTGATCAGCTTGAGGAAGAAGGACCTTGTAGATAAGGAAAGGAAAGGCTTCAGGTTTAAAAAGGCTGCAGTTATGAACACTGAGAACTTCCCAGGTGGTGCTAATGGTAAAAACCCAACAGCCAACACAGGAGATATGAGACACCAATTTCATCCCTGGGGCTGGAAGATCCCCTGGAGAGGGCACAGCAACCCACGTCAGCATTTTTGCCTGGAGAATCCCATGGATAGAAGAGCCTGGCAGGCTACAGTACATAGGGTCACAAAGAGTTGGACATAACTGAAGCAACTTAGTACAACACATGAACACTGAGCTTCCATTTCACTACACAAGCTTCCAGTTCAGATGGTTAAAAGAACCATCACACCCTTTGTTATTTTGTTACCCTTATTCCAGATGGTACTTCTAGTTGTTCAATATGGTAATCGTACATCCCATAACCATTTTCAAAATTACCCTCTTGCACACCAGTGATGAATCTATCCCAAAGACTGACAGTAACAGTCCCCAGAACACAGCCCATTCTTTTTATGAAAGAGCAAAACAGTGATTCCTGAAAGGTGACCCAGCAGGCACTGGAAATTGGTTCAAATGCTTTCAGAAAATCAGGACTGTCAACAGGGCTCATTTCTAATAATGGAGTTGTAACATCAACCTAATTGTCTAAAAGCAGGGGATCAATTAAGTAAAATATGCTATAACCTTAACATGAAGTTCCACACGGTTATTACAATAAAGACATATTTGATAGCAAGGGGAACTTAAACACTCCTGCAGTGTTAAATGACAGAAGACAATACACAACCCTGCGATTCTATTCTTGCAATAAATTAATGTGTATGACTCAGACAGTAAAGAATCTGCCTGCAATGCAGGAGACCCATGTTCCGTCTCTGGGCAGGAAGATCCCCTGGAGAAGGGTGTGGCAACCCTCTCCAGTATTCTTGCCTGGAGAATCCCATGGACAGAGAAGCTTGGCAGGCTATAGTCCGTGCAGCCACAGAGTCGGACACAACTGAGTAACTAATACTTTCACATGCCTAGAATGTTCTCTTTTTCCCCCACACCTCTCTCTAATTATCTCTCTCCCCACCCCTGCCTGCCCTGTGTGTGTGTGTGTGCATGTGCAAGTGTGTGTATGTACAATGCATACTCACTCTTAGAAAAATCAGCCAGAACTTTTTCTCAACCTTCCCTGGACACTCCATCTAAAATCCCACGCTTTTCTCAAACACTTGTTTATATTTCCTCTTTAGCATTTATAACTTGTAGCATGCTAAATGTATCTGTCAAAGTCTTAGAAAGAAACAGATGGCACACAGAGTTTAGTCACTGAAAAGAATTTAATGCAGGGACTATTTACCAAGGTGTGGGCAGAGTTAAGTAAAACAGTGCAAAGCATTCCAGGATGAGCAATAGTGGGAGAGCCAATGGGAGAGAAGGAGTTAGAGGGAAGAGCAGTTATCGGAACCTGGCAACTAAGTGGTAACTGCAGACAAGGGCTGCCAGACAAGTGCTTTGGCTTCAGCGAAGGAGCAAAGCCTCTGTACACCCATGGCCCGTGAGCATTAAGTAGCCTGGCCTCTCTCGCCTTCCACCTCCTGACCTCTAGCCAGTGCCTCACCCTTTCTGAAGTCAGCCAGAAGGCAGAGGACAAAGGAGCTGGTTGATGTGGTTCTTAAATAAAGTTCATTCTCCCACCGCAATGTGGAAATATCCAAGCAGAGTATCCAACAACTGCCAAGTATACTTATTTATTTACATATTACTCACCCCCACTAAATCCAATTTCTAAGAGGGAAGGGATTTTTGTCTGCTTTGGTCAGTAGATTTATTCCCAGTGCCTGGAAGACTGCTTATGTCTGGTAGATGGCTTAGTAAGTATTTGATGAATGACTGAATGTTGAGTGATATGTGGGCTTCCCTGGTGACTCAGACGGTAAAGAATCAGCCTACAATACAGGAGTCCTCGGTTCGATCCCTGGGTCAGGAAGATCCCCTGGAGAAGAGAATGGTTGCCCACTCTAGTATTCTTGCCTGGAGAATTCCGCAGACAGAGGAGCCTTGAGGGCTACAGTCCATGGGGTTGCAAAAGAGTTGGACAGAACTGAGAGACTAACACACACTGAGGGACACATATACAGTGTTGTATCTGGGTCATGAGTGAGTTTAATTTGTTCATGTGCCTTTTTATATTTTCCAAGTTTCTTCAGTAAACATATTTGTTTTACATTCAGCTAGATAGGTAGACAGATAGACAGATAGACAGACAGTTTGGAGTCTGGCAAGAAAGCAGGGAGGAGGAAGAGGAGGAAGGCAATCTGCATTCTGAATTCATCAAATAATACTCAGGTGTTCCCCAGCTCTGGACCATGAAGACTCAATCATGTCTAGGAAGCACTGATCAATATCACCTTTCCAGACTTAACAAATACTCCAGACCAATTGCCTGTATATTATTTACACTGTCAAGATAATATTTAGGCAATACATAATTAAACAACAGCCATCTCTGGAGACACAGGCAGAGCACTGATCATGGAAGAATCCAGCTTTATTTTGACAAAAGGAAGGAAAGGCATCCTTCAGGGTTTGACAACTACTTTTTAATAAAACCAGACAAGCAGCTTGGCAGTTCTTTTTCCTGGCAGGGGCCCCAATCTTTAGCAGTGCATGTCCCAAATGAATATCATTAGTTACACTTTTATCTAGTTATCTGTAATTTATAGTTACCTTTATTTTGAGCCCAATTCAATCACTGGTCCCCAAACACAAGGCCAGAAATGGATTCTAGCAATGTGTTTCCCAAGGCAGAAGTTATTCTGTCAGCATCAGAACTGATGATTGGATGATATCAAATTGCATTTTATTAGTTGACTCAAAACATATACAGTAAAATTCCGTTAAAGACGCCTCACTGTACCCAAGTTTTACTTGCCCTAGACACTAGGTGCTCCATCATACAGCTGTCACCAAAAGCCTACTGCAGAGTTGTTATCTTATACATTCATAGCAGCCTTATAATAGGGGTTGCCAGGATTTTGAATGCAATGTAATAGATATTGATTTGCACACCCAGGTGTGAATCTTGCGCTTTTTCTTTTACCACCTTTCAGCTTAGAAATAAATGAGCTTCTATTTCTGTTCACCACTGCCCCTTTCCTCACTCCAGATGTTGCTCCTTGCTTTTCAGTATGATAATTGCACATCTAAAACCTGAACACTCCTTGAATACGGGGAAAAAAAAAAGAAAGATTGCATGAAAGTGTTTTGTCAATCAATACGATGACAAAGTCTTAATGTAGTTCATAAGTTAACTTGCTTCATCTATATTATATATTTGCTTATTCATTTGTTGGTATATTTATTGACTTTTTCTTCATTTATCATGAAGTTTCATGAACAGCATCTTTTACTCCAAGAACAATTCCTATTCAGGTCAATGATGATAAGAATGTAAAACAAGGCAGTCTGCTAGGAGCAAGGGAGAAGATATGATATTAATGCTGTTTGCTGGCACAGCATTAATCCACTGAGAGTCTCTGGCTAAAGACCATTAACACACGTTCCAAGGTTCCATGGAGCCCTGGCCAGGATTTCACGAGCTCACCAGGAGTGAAGTGCAGGAAGCAGCATCAGTACCTTTGATTGGAGTGAGGAATTGATCAATAAGTAGTAACCAAATTTGTACAGTGTGACGATGACTGATTTGACACACCAGTTCATCAGGGTAGTATCTTCATGCTAGATTAGCAATGGCAACTTCAAGAAAGGGGAAGAGCAGAGGGGGTGAAGAAGCCTGGTGCGCTGTTGTTCAGTTGCTTAGTTGTGTCAGATTCTTTGCAACCCCATGGACTGTGGCACTCAGGGCTTCCCTGTCCTTCACTATCTCCTAGAGTTTGCTCAGACTCACGTCCATTGAGTCGATGATGCCATTCCAACCATCTCATCTTCTGTCATCCCCTTCTCCTCTTGCCCTCAATCTTTCCCAGCATCAGGGTCTCTCTCTCTATGTATATCTTTATGGGTCTTTAATTTACTATGTACACACATCTGTATCTATCTTCTCAGTGTTGTTTGATTCTCTATTTGCTTTGGTCTTTTTGTGACTTTTGCTCACTGCATAAAAGGGAATTAGAAGAACATACACATTAGTTTTTTAATGATGCTGAACCACAGAGTATAAGAAAAGAAAGCCCATATCAAATGAATGAAGGATTTGGCTATGGTTTTGATAATATATATCATTTGACTAACATTCCTAAGTATCTACTAGGTACTACAAATCCTGTTAAGCCTTGGAAAAATATGAAGTCCTGTGCCTCACAGAAGCTCAGCGCTGGTGGAACTCAGCCACTTCAACAAGGCCTGAGACACAAAGAGATGGCAGAACGTACCAGGTAAATTAGATACATTAAGGGAACTAAAATAATTCTCACAGCTGGCATAAAGGGTGCTTTTGAGCCAGTGAGATGGTTTGGAGAAGTCACTTTCACTTTGCTTCATGCAACACAGTATGGAAAGTATGGCCAGACTTAGAACTGAGTCACAACCCTCAATACATCACCTAATAGCTCATAACTTTGGGAAAATTATGTAACCCCCTTGAGCCTTAATTTTCTTATGTGGAGAAAGCAGATAATGATAGCAGTCTTCCCATAGAGTACTGACACATACTAGATTCCAAAAAATCAGTAAATTTGACAGCATTATTAAATAATATTATTACTATTGAAACGCACTGATCCATGGTTCTTGGGTCATCCCTCAAAGCAAAACGGTTTCCCTTTAGTCTGCTGTCTCCATTCATTTCTGGAGAGAAACTGCCCACATCTTAGGGAGGATAAAATTCACTACAGACTATCACAGAAACAGTAGGATGGCAAAGAGTGTCACAACATGTTGAGTCCAACCATATATTTTTCTACTATGCCTGTGGGTAACAGCTATTGGAGGTAACAGCCTGGAAGCAGCTCTCGTGATCTGCAAATGCTGAGGGGCCACTGGGTTTCATCTCTTCACCCCACTGCTAGAACTTGCACTTCAGTACTGTAGCTCAAGCTCCTCAGCTAGGTTCACGTGGGTTCCATCATCATGACATGGTGGTTTTAAGAGCCCCAAAGTCCAAAAGGAAAAAAAACAAGGGAAAAAAATGACTCCTCTTTTTCTTTTCAGCCACCGATACTGAAAATATTACTTTTCCCCCAACTGCTGCAGTGAGAATTGATGATTGAAAGCCAATAAGGCTTCTATTGACTCAGAGTACAAAGGGATTTGATTTATCACAGAATATGGCAGAAAAAGTATTATACAGGTGTGTCCTTTGTCATAAATAATGCAGATTTACTCTCTGCAAATTTCATAACTGCCGTGATACTGAAAACACCTTGACTCAAGTGTATATGCCAAGACTCCATCCTGGGAATCAATTGTTTACACGGTTGACAATTTTCTAACATCTGTTTTAAGATTTTGAAGTTTAACACTGCTATTTTTCATTGACTATACTGACACATTCACCAAGCTCTCCTTAGCTAATCTTGGACCTTGGCTTGTTTAATTCACAAAGCACAGGTGCATCTTTAGAGTTTCTGGGGACAGTGCAAACAGTACCAGACTCCACTTTCCACCCTCCTAGGGAAGCTGCAGTGTGGCGCAAGGAGCCCAGGCTGGTGCTCTGTGATGATGCGGGGGGACGGGATTGTGGGAGGAGATAGATGTATCATTCCGACTGATTTGTGTTGTAGTATGGCAGAAACCAATACAGCACTGTAAAATATTTTTTTAATTTAAATAAAAAAGAATTATGAAAAAAGGAAGCAGCATGGAGCTCTGTTGTGAAAAAACTGACTCTCAGAACTTAGGACAGCATTTACTTTGTAATTTTTTAATGTATGTATGTGAATCCTGTCAAGTCAGCCTATAGCTTATTCCAAAAGAAAGAAAAATCTTGGGTTCTTCTGTGCATGTGAACAGAAAGTGATATCTGGCTGGTTCAATATTAGAAAATAATTGAAACTATTGCTTTGTTTATCACTAGGCTCCGAGGTTGAGAGTCAAAGGAATCCTGCAGAAAAATAATTCTCTGGACTTTCTGTAAGGTATTTAACAGGTACCGTTTTATTATTTTTTGTGAATGAAATAGAAAAAAAAGAGGGGGGCACACTTAATGAAGCTGGCCATTTTTGGAAGAAAAGAATAAATAAAGGCAGACCTTCAAATCATAAAAGGGTTCCCACATGGAATAACAACAACATTCTAATATGATTCAGGGAAGCTTAGAGAACTCTAACATGGTATTGAATGTCTTCCCATTGATGAGTCCAGGGTAATTTCAGAACACTTTTCTGAAGTCCT
Source organism: Capricornis sumatraensis (assembly GCF_032405125.1). Taxonomy (NCBI): domain Eukaryota; kingdom Metazoa; phylum Chordata; class Mammalia; order Artiodactyla; family Bovidae; genus Capricornis; species Capricornis sumatraensis. The sequence goes on from NC_091084.1 coordinate 73,265,795, forward strand.
AAAATAGGTAGGTCATCTAGATATAGGAAGAACCTGAGAAGCTGTTGTAACTACAAGGTCAATCCCCATCCTATGCCTTTTCTCATGGTCGAAAAAAGGCCCACATTGTGATCCTCTGATGTTTCAGCTTGGCTAGCCATCACTCTTGCCAATCCTGTAATTTAAATACTAATGTGGATGTTTCTTGAAGATATATGGTATATGCGAATAAATCCAGAATTGATCAACTTTAAGTAAGGGAGATTATCCTAGCTATTTAGGATGGACTTCATTCAATCAGTCAAAAGGGCTTAAGAGAGGGTCGAGGCTTCGCTGATGAAGAAATTCCACCTGGATTGCAGCTTCAGCATGTGTTAAGAGTTCCAGCCTGCCTTTCCTGGTTGTCTGTCCTATGATTTAGAACTTTCCTAGCCAGCTTCCATGATCATAGAAGCCATTTTTTTTTTTTTTTCTGCAGTAAGCTTCTTAATGTAAGTCTCCTACAGGTTCTCTTTCTCAGTTGACCCCTAACTAGTGCACTCAGATCTCAGCGATCTCATGTGGTTCAATCTGACATAAGGTCATTTGGCAAAGGAAATAGATGTGAGAATGATGTGAAGTTTACTGAAAAATGAGAAAATGACCTTAAAATGAATATGAGGAAGCTGTTACGTTGTAATTGAATATTACCTTCTCTGTATATTATGTGGTTACGATTTTGTACTTTCTTCTACTTGGTATCTGAATATAAATATTTGAATATGTGTAATAAATATAAAGCACAGTTAAACCATTACTATTTTATTAATTATTATTACTTAGTGAGGTTTAATCTATGTCAGGGGCTTCCCAGATGGCGCTGTGGTAAAGAGCCTGCCTGCCAATGCAAGAGATATTAAGAGAGGCCCTGGGTTTGATGGCTAGGTCAGGAAGATCTCCTGGAGGAGGGCACGGCAACCCGCTCCAGTATTCTTGCCTGGAGAATCCCACGGGCAGAGGAGGCTGGCGGGCTACAGTCCATGCGGTCGCAAAGAGTTGGACATGACTGAGGTGACTCAGCAGGCACACAGGCAGATTCTGTCACCTCTTTCTAGTCAATTACCTTTTAAAAAGTGGGACAAAGGAGACACACATTTTGATAAGAAGGTTAAAAAAAAAGGTCTTCGAACTGTCAAAGCTGCTCAAGAAGAGCGACTCCAGCAAATTGCTCTGGTGATGGGGATACTTGATGTGTGGTACTTCCTTGTCACTGGAGGTGATGTCTTGCTCCATCAGATGTAGGGTCTTGACAAGAGACCCTCTTGCTGGCCCAGTTTCCCTACTTCTTCAGATCAATGCTTTACCATTAAAGTGCCGCTTAATGCCACTGTAAGCCAGAAAATCCTAAATATCTGCAGATCCCGTTCTTTGTCACCTTTTACAATATTATAACTGTAGCCATCACCTCGAAACACTCTGGAGTCAAGTACAGCCCTAAGGTTGAAGCCAAGACGCCACCTCAGGCTCTAGTGGTGAAAAGTATACTTGAGTAATAAACAGCTTCAGTGAAAATCATCAGCATGTTGAGTAGCACAGGTACATTCAAGGCTCTTCAACGGGTGTTTCAGAATCAGACAGGTTCCCTTTAAATGAGAATTTGCGGTTTTACAAACACAGAGCTTTTGGAGATGGACTCACACGCAGGGGGAAATAATGAAGAGAAATACCAAAGGTAAGCTATGACGACAGCAATGGCCCTTGCATGTTTTCTCTAAAATCCATCACAAACGAATCACCAACATGTTCTCTATTTAATAGGAGGTTGCTCTCTGACACCATAAATCCAGCAATAGCAGTTTAGTTATTTACCAAGTGATTAAACTGTAGTAATTTATTCTGCTTTTGCACCCATATTTTTTCCCTCAGGATCCTAAAAGCTTTTACTGCCTCTCATAAAGCATTTTCACTCTAAATGATCAATATGGATTTAATGATATCCTATTATTTTTTAGATTTATTTTCCTGTTTTTGCATGAAATTCGAACTTCCACACAGCTTATAAAAAGATAAAGTAGCTCACTTCCAAAAACCCTCTCTGGGGTCCTTCTTCCATATCTTTACCTGGCTGCCATTTCTGGGGAAACTATCTTTGACAACCCCTCAAAATGTGGTTTGACTTAGTTGTTCCTCATACATATTTTTATTTTTTTATTTTTTTTTTATTTTTTATTTTTTTAAATTTTTTATTTTTTTATCCTTACATGTGTTCCCAAACATGAACCCCCCTCCCACCTCCCTCCCCATAACATATATTTTTAAAGAGAGAAGGGATGAAATGGATGTGCTAAGTTAAAGATAAAAACTGTATTAATGTCTGACGCAGGATACAGCATGATTGGGGCTGGTGCATGGGGATCACCCACAGAGATGTTATGGGGAGGGAGGTGGGAGGGGGTTTCATGTTTGGGAACACATGTAAGAATTAAAGATTTTAAAATTTAATAAAAAAAAAAATAAAAAAAAAAATCACCAAAAAAAAAAAAAAAATGTAGAATCTCATTTTTACTGTTGGTGTTCTTGTTACATGTCCCTTAAATCTCTAGGCCATGATGGTTATGATGTTGGGGAGGAATCTTCAATAAAAGAAGAACTCGCTGCATGAAGTTAACACACATCCAGGGCAATTATTTTCCCTCAAATGTTTGGGGGAAATATTTTATATCAAACCAATAAGAATCATATTATTTTAAATGTGAATGCATTCTGGATTAATATATTATTAAAGTGATATCAAATATTAAAATTGCATACAGCTTTATACAATTTGGCACTGTATTCTGTAAAATAGAATAATGAATTGTGGTAGGAATTTATAAGATAAATTGCAATAATTTTCCAAAATATCAGACTTTGGGATATACTTTCGGCTATCATTTAGTGTGTCACCTTATATATTGTTCTTCTGATTTTTTTCTGTTTTCCTTCCCTCATCCTATTTTAAAATATATGTTCACTATTCTCTTTATTTATGGGTACTCTGGTGAGACAGTTTGAGAAATATTATGCTAGAGGTGTTGATCTTGAGGAAAGGTATTTTCAGCATTGTGATCAGGACAGAGCATGGTCAGGATGAGTCAGACAACTTCTTAGCAGGTAATAGCTAAGAGCTATAGTTCCTTATGGAAGATTTTAACAAACGTCCACGTTGTTTGAGGGAGCCATGAGGATGGGGCTAAGTAAGGAGTCATGCTTCAAAGATGCCTGCATCCAGGCACCTCTAACAGAGATCCAAGGTGGTAATTGCTACCACTGTGCTTCTGCTGGCATCTAATACAGAAAAGCTGGGCATTAGTGGGTAAGCTCTTCATAAGCTGAAAGGCTTCTGTTGGCCTCCAGCCAGTGTACCTTATCATCAATGTCTTTAGACAGAGCTACACCTTTGAGACAATAGGCTGGTCTGAAATAATGCAAGGGACATGCAGAACTGAAACCAAATGCCTCAATGCCCCCCTTTATGGACTTCCTCAATGGCTCAGACAGTAAAGAATCTGCCTGCCATGTAGGAGACCCAGGTTTGATTCCTGGGTCAGGAAGATCCCCTGGAGAAAGGAATAGCAATCCACGCCAGTATTTTTGCATGGAGAGTTCCATGGACAGAGGAGCCTGGTGGGCTACAATCAATGGAGTTGCAAAGAGTTGGACACGACTAAGTGACTAACACTTCCACATTTTTTTCTTTGCTCCCTTTATAACAGCTCTAAAACTGTTAGGACTGGACGAGAACCCTTGCCAGAGGTTAAAGTGACACTGTCCCATCCCATTCCACCTCCTGTTCAGTGAAAAATATTCATGGGAGAAAAGACAGTTTTTTCTTTCAATGAGAATCAGTTCAGTTCAGTTCAGTCGCTCAGTCGTGTCCGACTCTTTGCAACCCCATGAATCGCAGCGCGCCAGGCCTGCCTGTCTGTCACCAACTCCCGGAGTTCACTCAGACTCACATCCATCAAGTCGGTGATGCCATCCAGCCATCTCATCCTCGGTCATCCCCTTCTCCTCCTGCCCCCAATCCCTCCCAGCATCAGAGTCTTTTCCAATGAGTCAACTCTTCGCATGAGGTGGCCAAAGTACTGGAGTTTCACCTTTAGCATCATTCTTCCAAAGAACACCCAGGACTGATCTCCTTCAGAATGGACTGGTTGGATCTCCTTACCGTCCAAGGGACTCTCAAGAGTCTTCTCCAACATCACAGTTCAAAAGCATCAATTCCATGAGAATATCACTAAGTAAAAAATTTTATTAATACTAGGAAATGCCATGCAAGAAAAAGGGGTGTTGAGCCATTGTGAATGGAAGGCCACTGAAATTCGAGGGGCTCTGTTTCTCATCACCTCTGAAATGCCTGCTTTCATTATTTCTTTGTGCCTATTCCCCAAATTACTAAAATGGAAAGTGAAAGTGAAAGTCACTCAGTCATTTCTGACTCTTTGCAACCCCATGGACTATAATTTTCCAGGCCAGAATACTTTCCCTTCTCCAGAGGATCTGCCCAACCCAGGGACCGAACCAGGGTCTCCCGCATTGCAGGCGGATTTTTTTTTACCACTGAGTCACAAGGGAAGCCGTAGACCCTCAACAAAACCCCACTGAGATAAAATGCTTTCTACTTTTAAGACAGTTTTAAAATAACACTGATAGATTTATTTCATACACATGCATATATATCTTCTTCAAAATAAGCGCAATTGTATATGAAACAAGTAAAGACATTTAGCAGGGTCACTAGTAAAGTTAAGCAATAGCTTTATCATACAAGTTACAATTCTGTGAGTTGAAGTATTGTCTTTAAACTATTCAAAAAGAATGATTTATCAAGAATACCAGCTGAGGACCAAATCCAAAGCAAGATGTAAAGTTTAAGAACATCTTTGGATAATAATATATTAAATGTACATTGTTTATTCAGTTTTGCTCTATTGAAAGTAAAGCATGTTAACCCAAACAGCCATATGATTATGACTAATTAAAAAGACATACTTGTCCTTTGCCTTTGATTTCTATCCTCTACCTGAGAGTGAAGTCTACTAACCAGACTCCAACTCCATATAGATGGTGGCAACTCATAATTTATACGACTTCTCTCCCTTTGTGCGAATATGAACACACCATAAATTGGAACTTCTCTGTGTATTTTCCACAGGCAATTTTAAAAGAGTAAATCATAAATTCTGATATTTGTCAGTTTATTTTCTTGGTCCCACTCTAATGCCACAAATTAAGTAAATCAGATTTTAACCTAATTTAACTCTCCTTTTAGCTACTAAAGTGTAACTCTTTGTGCTAAATTCCACACCAGCAAAAATACTAGAACTTCCCAACATGTTGCAAATAGGCCAGTGAAGTTCCTATCTCTTGTACCAAAGAGCGCTTCATCCCCTCATGCCTCATATTCAGAGCTTGGATAATTCACTCTGTCATACACACACACACACAAACACACACACACATACACATACACATACACACATAAACACACAGAGACCCATATACACATGCGTACACATACACACAAACACACACAGTCATGCACACACATACACACACACACACACCTCTTTCATTTTCACCATCACCCTTAAGTAACTGTGTGTTCACAGACAAGATTCTTTTCTTACCCACACTAATAATCTTCTTTTGTGAGTAAGAAACAACAAAAAGAAATTTATCTAATTTATTTTTAGATAAGTGGGCCCTTATCTAATCCATATTTACTTCACAGATGTCAGGAGTGATCAGATGCAAGAAAAAGGAGATATATTTTTTCTGCATTGTAGAATAAAGGATTTGGATTTGGGTCTGAGTTTTCTATTTATGCATCCTTAAAATGCAAATGCAATAATGCTGGCACAAAATGACCTGACTGTGTTTTTCAATAAATACCAAGACTGTTATCCAACTCATTTCACAAGCTTATCTTAGAGGTAAAAAAAAAAAAAAGATGCATTAAAGAAAAACACAATTATCTTAGAGCTGTATTGCACCTTTCCTCTGAGACTCTTCAAACATTCTGGAAATTATGGTTCAAATACTGTGCTCAGCATCTAACTATCCTCCACTGGTCCTCTCAGTGAGAAATACAAGTACATAGCAGTGGATAAAGATGACCCTCCAAATAAATACAGTTAATCATTCTCTCCTGAAGTAACAACCATTTGGGATAGATACCCACAATGAAAACCAAAGGTGTGTGAAGCCTAAGAGGTCCCTCCCAGGAGTTTCAGGCTTACAGCCCCCTGGGACTGAATCCAATTCATGGACATTGTTTGCTTCACCTGCAAGTGTGAAAGATTAGACAATTTCACATAAGTCTAGGTTTCTACCCTCTTGAAAAAACGGGAGGCATTTGGAAACACTGAGCCCACATCCCTTACGGCAGTAATTGGCTGCATCTGAGAACAACCCTCTCCTCTTTCCTGGTACAGGATATACAGTTCTTTTCCTCCATTTGCTACGCTTGCTGTATTTATGTTAGCTGCTCACCTCTGGAAGTAATCAAGCTTGAAACTCTGGTGTTAATCTGTGCAGACATGCTACCATCCTTTCCTAAAATAGGTTGTTTATCTCCAAGTGCTTCATAATCACACCTTAAAATTTAGCTATTGAGATAACCTTTGGGATGACAATTCATATTGTAACCTGGTCTTACTCATTTCCTCAAATATGTGTTAAATGCAGGGCAAAAGGCGGGGACCTGGAGAATATACAGGAATGGATTGGGCATAGACCCCATCCATGGGAAGCCACTGGCTTCATAAGGAAAATAAAACATGAAAGCCAATTTCAAGGCAGAAATGTATTAATATGGTAAGAGGGGTATTAAAAGGGGTATTTCCTTTCAGAGAAAAGAAAATTCATGTCCACTGGGAATGGATGAGGGAGAGCTCGGAGAAGGAAGTCTCTTGGGTCTCTTTCTCCGTGAGCAGACTCTGAGATGGATGTGTATGCAGGTTATTCACTAAGCATGCTCTCAGGATCAACATCTGTGGGGGAGTGAAAGGAGCAAGCCTGGGAAGAGCAGATGCTGAACCAACATGCAGTCACAACAAATGGTTTCAGCAGAGCTCATGTGGAGCTTTGGAACTGGGATGCCCCTTGCAAGTAATTCCAAATTCCAACCCTTAGGAGCCTAGATCTGCCTATGTCTGCCAATCTAAATATGTGGTTTATCTATAGGCAAAGATGCTGGTTCCCAATAACTCCTCCCTCCTTTCACTTTTTGGACTCATCTATGGCCAAGCCTGCCTTACATATTGCTGAATTCGCTAAAGCCTTTGTGTGGATCACAACAAACTGTGGAAAATTCTTCAAGAGATGGGAATACCAGACACATTACCTGCCTCCTGAGAAGCCTGTATGCAGGTCAAGCAGCAACAGTCAGAATTGGACATGAAACAACAGATTGGTTGAAAATTGGGACAGGAGTACATCAAGGCTGTATATTGTCACCCTGTTTATTTAACTTCTATGCAGAGTACATCATGCAAAATGCCAGGCTGGATGAAGCACAATCTGAAATCAACATTGCTGGGAGAAATATCAATAACCTCAGATATGCAGAGGACACCCTCTTATGGCAGAAACCAAAGAGAAACTGTAGAGTCTGTTGATGAAAGTGAAAGAGGAGAGTGAAAAAGCTGGCTTAATACTCAACATTCAAAAAATTAAGATCATGGCATCTGGTTCCACCACTTCATGGCAAATAGATGGGGAAACAGTGAGAGACTTTATTTTCTTGGGCTCCAAAACCACTGCAGATGGTGACTGCAGCCATGCAATTAAAAGACACTTATTCCTTGGAAGAAAAGCTATGACAAACCTAGACAGTGTATTAAAAAGCAGAGATATTACTTCCCAACAAAAGACCATCCAGTCAAAGCTACGATTTTTCCAACAGTCATGTATGGATGTAAGAGTTGGACCATAAAGAAGCCTGAGCACTGAAGAGCTAATGCTTTCCAACTGTAGTGTTGGAGAAGACTCATGAGATCTCTTTGACTGCAAGGAGATCAAACCAGTCAATCCTAAAGGAAGTTGACCCTGGGTATTCACTGAAAGGACTGATGCTGAAACTGAAGGTCCAATACTTTGGCCACTGGATGTGAAGAACTGACTCACTGGAAAAGACCTTGATGATGGGAAAGATTGAAGGCAGGAGGAGAAGGGGAGGACAGAAAACAAGATGGCTGGAGGGCATGACCGACTCAATGGATGTGAGTTTGAGTGAACTGTGAGATGGTGAAGGACAGGGAAGCCTGGAGGGCTGCAGTCCATGGGGTTGCAAATAGCTGGACAAAAGGGAGCAACTGAATAACAACAGCACGCAGTAGCACTTCCATGGTGGCTCAGCCAGTAAAGAACCAGCTATAATGCAGGAGCCCGCCTGTAATGCACAAGACCTATTTCAATCCCTGTGTCAGGAAGATCCCCTGGAGAAGGAAATGGTAACCCACTCTAGCATTTTTGCTTAGGAAATCCCATGGACAGAGCAGCCTGGTGGGCTACAGTCCATGGAGTCACAAGACTTGGACACAACTTAGCAACTAAACCACCACCCAGACAGTAAGCATACAGGGCTGGGCCTACTCTGCTGGTTTTTCCTGGGTGAGGCTCTGACTGCATAGATGAGGCAATACTTGCTCTCCTGGGCAATAATATGTGTAAGCAGACCCGGGCTACTTTGTGTTCACAGTCACTCTCCTCTATCTTGGTCTCATCATCTCTGACTCACTCTTGCTATTGCTCTCGCTCTTTCCTGGACATGCCTGAATTTGCAGATCCCTAAGTGTAAATTCAAAATGCAAGATAAGCAGTCCCACTTTGGCGTGAGGTCTATCATCTTATTTAAGTCAGTGTTTATCAGAAAGTTCCACATTGGAATTAGATTATTTTTTCACTTTGCTAACTCTTTGATATCTTTGCATGGATATTCTATCAGCCAAAATGCCAGAGGAGAAGTGAGTGTCACCCCAACCTAAGGAATGAGTGTGTTTTGGTACCATTACCAGAATCACTCTAACTTATGCCAGCGTATTATTGCAAGCATTATTTTATGCCACTGATCTAGATCCTTACTGGCCAGGACTACCTTAATAACAATAAAAAATAGTCATAGTTATCAATTATTGACTTTTTATAGCAACAGGTACTGGCCTGGCCAATTTGCTAATATCTTCTTTAATTCTAATATCTACTCTTCAAAACAGATATTATTTCCCTTTATTGACTGAATAAACAGACGATAATAAAGAGAAAAATCCTGCTCATATAATTAGTAAGTTGAGTGTCTTCCCTGTGAGTGTGTTCAGTCACTCAGTCGTGTTCGACTCTTTGTGACCCCATGGACTGTAGCCTGCCAGGCTCCTCTGTGCTATGGAGTTTTCTAAGCAAGAATACTAGAGCAGGTTGCCATTTCCTTTTCTAGGGGATCTTCCCAACCCAGGGATCAAAGTCGCATCTCTTGTGTCTCCTGCATTGTCAGGTAGATTTTTTTTACCACTCTGCTTCCTGGGAAGTAAATTGAAAACTACAGTTCAAATACTGTAGATCCAGCTCCTTCAGTGGTACTTCTTTCTCCTGTACTCACTACCTTTAAAAACAGTAATTGATTATCAGTCCCTACCAGGTGTAAATTTCTTTACATGCATTACTTAACTGAATATTTACAACTACTCCACGACATTTATTATTGCCTGCTTTTCCCATGTGGAAAATGAGGCTAAGAAAACTTGCCAAGAATCAATGAGCTAATAAGTGGTCACACCAGGATTCAATCCTAGGTCTGACAGTTCCCTGAGCCTACAGCCCTTCCACTCTATCTCAAGGTCTGTCTCTTTGGTAAGAGAATAGAGGACTTGGAGAAGTCAAAAGGAAATGTTCATACATCGCTACAATCTATAGAAGTCTTCAGATACTGTCAACATTGACTACTACATAGGCAGATTAATGTCAGAGGCCAGTGGGTCCCTATATTTCAGCAGTAAAACAGATATAATGATTGGTATTCTCCCTGGTGGCTCAGATGGTAAAGAATCTGCCGGCCAAGCAGGAGAACTGGATTTGATCCCTGGTTTGGGACGATAGCCTGGAGAAGGGAACAGTCACCCACTCCAATATTCTTGCCTGGAGAATTCCATGGACAGAGGAGCCTGGCAGGCTGCAGTTCATGGGGTCGCAAACAGTCAGACACAACGGAGTGACTAACACTTTCAATTTCCTCCATATTGAAGTCCACTTGTAAGCCTTTAGGAACACAAACCCCTGGGTCTCAAGACAAATCTCAGAATTCTCAAGGAAGATAGTCGTCACTTTATAGAACCATTGAGAGACTCACCAGCACCCATGAAAGTCTGGTAGAAGAGGACAGATGTGTAGAAGAGGACAGAGAGAGTTCAATGAAATGTTGGTAAAACTTACTGAACCTATCACTGGGTTACCAGAGTACTTGGGACCCAAATATAACTTCTTAGAATGACTTCAGATACATATAGGCCTCCACCAGACACTGAGGAGAGATCTAGCAGAAATAGTATTTATATATCGTAGCCCTTCCCAACATTCACCATGAAGAAATCTCAGAAAGATGACTTCAAAACAGCAATTCAAGGAGCTGGTGAGTCAGGATGGATGGAAGGATGCAAGAGTGGTCACACTTGCAGGGTTCTGCCACAATGTGTCTAAAAGCTGAAATCTTAATAAAGCTGACTCGTGATACACTATGTGAAAGAATGCAGACACAGACAGTACACACTGTATGATTCCATTTATAGGAAATGTCCTGAATAAGCAAACCTATAGAGACATAATATAGATTAGTGGTTGCTGATGGCTTGGTCAGGGGATAAAGAGCAACTGCTAATTGGCACAATTAATTTTAAGGTGTCAAAATACTCTAAACCAGACTGTATTGATGGTTGCATGACTGTTTCAGCTCAGTTCAGTTCAGTTGCTCAGTCGTGTCCGACTCTTTGTGACCCCATGAATCGCAGCACACCAGGCCTCCCTGTCCATCACCAACTCCCGGAGTTCACTCAGACTCACGTCCATCGAGTCAGCGATGCCATCCAGCCATCTCATCCTCAGTCGTCCCCTTCTCCTCCGGCCCCCAATCCCTCCCAGCATCAGTCTTTCCCATTGAGTCAACTCTTCGCATAAGGGGGCCAAAATACTGGAGTTTCAGCTTTAGCATCATTCCTTCCAAAGAAATCCCAGGGCTGATCTCCTTCAGAATGGACTGGTTGGATCTCCTTGCAGTCCAAGGGACTCTCAAGAGTCTTCTCTGACACCACAGTTTGAAAGCATCAATTCTTCGGTGCTCAGCCTTCTTCACAGTCCAAGTCTCACATCCATACATGACCACAGGAAAAACCATAGTCTTGACTAGACGGACCTTAGTCGGCAAAGTAATATCTCTGCTTTTGAATATACTATCTAGGTTGATCATAACTTTTCTTCCAAGGAGTAAGCGTCTATTAATTTCATGGCTGCAATCACCATCTGCAGTGATTTTGGAGCCCCAAAAAATAAAGTCTGACACTGTTTCCACTCCCCTCAAACATCAAACTGTACATTTTGAATGGGTGACTTAGATGGTATAAAATTATATCTAGATAAAGTTGTTTACAGGGAAGATGATTTACCACATCATAATAAGGTGTTATTAAATTACATGTGTCGTGCTATGCTTAGTTGCTTTGCCATGTCCAACTCTTTGTGACCTCATGGACTGTAGCCCGCCAGGCTCTTCTTTCCACAGGGATTCTCCAGGCAAGAATACTGGAAGGGGTTGCCATGCCCTCCTCCAAGGGACCTTCCGAACCCAGGGATCGAACCCAGGTCTCCCGTACTGCAGGTCTCCACATTGTGAATTCTTTGTGAATTCATTGTGAATCCTGCAAGGTGAATTCTTTACTCTCTGAGCCACCAAGGAGGCCCATGAATACTGGAGTGGGTAGTCTATCCCTTCTCCAGGTATCTTCCCAACCCAGGAATCGAACTGGGGTCTCCTGCATTGCAAGCGGATTCTATATCAGCTGAGCTACCAGGGAAGCCCCATCATTAAATTATACTTTGTAATAAAAAGAATAATCAAAAGGCATTACAAATATGATAGAAACCAACATAAGATTTTATCGAAAATCATTCATTAAAATCAAAGTCTGAAGTTCAGTGCACGCTTTGTCTAATTTGAAATGCTTTTCCTATTTTGAGTCTTTAGTTAAGGTTCCTTGAGAAAAGCATCTGAAATCACAAAAGGAAATCAATACCACAGTTGACCAAGGCCAGGTTCAATACTGCTGCCCACATTGGAGCGCAGTGAAGGAAAACAGTATTCATTAGTCATATAATAACTACATGGCCTCCTGCTTATCTAAGAAATTTCTCCAAGGAACACAACCATTTCCCACCTATTATTTCCTATTGATTTTTACCACCCATCAAGAGGCAGAGAGGAGTTGTTATCGAGGAAGGTGAGACCAGAGAGGGCAAAAGGAGTGGAGAATACCGCTCAGCTCCTCGGATGTGATAGCAGATAGGCGTGCAAAGCTTTCAACTCATAGCTCGTTTTTCTGTGTATTCAATTCTCTCATCCTCTGATCCAAGCTGATCCTGTGAGAGTAGGAATTCTATTTGCTCACCTGAAGCCTAGGTTCAAAAGAATTTGAGGGCAGATCACTGGATTGATAATTCCATCATTATCATTATTATCCTGTTGTTATGACACATATTAGCATATATACAAATATACTAATATTATCACAATTTCAGCTATTTTGTATTATGAATGATAATCACAGCTAACATTTACTATCATCATCAGCGAGCTCTCCCCTGAGCAGCCAAGGTTGTCAGAGGACCCCCGAGATGTCAATAGCAGACAGGACCCGTTTCTTACAACATGTGAAGAAACTTAACACACGCAGTGTTTAAGTGTTCTGTTCTAAGGGTTTTACATTTAGTAAGTCACTTAATTCTCAGAATAACTCCATGGGGAAGGTATCTTAATGAAAGCCTCTATTTAACAAATGAGAAACTGAGGCATGAAATCTAGGAAGTTATACAAGGTCACATAACTATGAAGTGGTGGAGGGGAACTTGAGAAAGCAGTGTGCTTCTAAATGCTCACTCACAACTGCCCTGCAAACTGGCTTCACAGGAGAGGGAGCTCTTTCAAAGGGGAACATTTTAACCTAGATTTATGTTGTCCACAGAGACCCCTTGTAGCCAAAGCGCAGTAGAGGTAGCAATTCTGATCATTCCCTGAGTGGTTAGGTTTTATTTCGCCAATGACAAATACTAGCACTTTGGCTTTATCTAAGATCATGATTTTATCAATCTTTTAAGATCAAAAAATTGCTGAAATACTATGTATCAGATCCTATTAAGGCCTTACAAATACTATGCTCATATATTTATTGATTTGCTGAATGTTTGATATATTAATACATCTGGTCTTGTTCTAGGCATGAGGCACAGAACATGATAATCCGGGCAAAGCCGTGCTCTTTCGTGCTTTCTTCTGGTGCAGAGTTTCTCAGTCTAAGCCACTGTGAACATTTTGGGCAGATAATTATTTTTGTGGAGAGCTCCCTAATCTATTGTAGAATGTGGAGCATGGGAACCAAACATATCTCCAGGTATTGCTAAATGTTCCCTGGGGGGGAACAAAACCACCCCCAGAACCACTGTTCTAGTATAAATCAAATTGAAAATAAATGAAGAAATGAATCAGCAAAAGATAAGAAGGATCACATTATGAAAAATTGTTCTGCAAAATATTAGAAGACTTATATTTTAGGAAACAATAGTGTGACTACTTTACATTGCGTGGTCAAGATGACCTCTTTGAGGAGGCACCAACTAAACTGAGATCTGAATGTCGAGAATGAAGATTATGGAAAATAGCATTATGAGTACCGGGTGAATCTAGGGCAAAGTCCCTGAGAAAGCAAAAGCTTAACTCGTTCCAGGGTCAAAAAGCCCAAATGGATAGGACAGAAAGAGAAAAGAGAGAGTAGTTTAAGGCCAAATCATGAAAGAAAACATAGCACCAATCACAAACCATGCAAAGGGCATCCGCTGGAGAGCTTCAAGCAGAGTATTCTACTATGTACAGGGTGGACTGCAGCGAGAGAAGAGCAAAAGCAAGAAAACTGGAGAGTTGGAATACTGCTGCAATATTAGAATGGAAAACCAGTGTTGGTTTGGAAGAAGATGGTACAGGTGGGGATGGAAGAAAATGAATTATCTGATTGAGTGAACAGACGACATTTGTCAGAACTTGCGGATGGATTGAATGTGATAAGGAAGAGAGAGAAATCCCATCCCTCCTCCTTCCTCTTACTCTCTAGAACAGGAGAATGAACAATTGTTGAGAAGAGTGAGAATAGAGTGAAGGGGAGAGATTCAGACCGAAGAGTTTTAGCTGGCCTGTGTTTAATTTGCTGCTGTGATGTGCTTATTCGCTCTGTGGTGTCTGACTCTTTGCGAACCCAGGGACTGTAGCCTGCCAGGCTCCTCCATCCATGGGGATTCTCCAGGCAAGAATACTAGAGTGGACTGCCATGCCCTCCTCCAGGGGATCTTCCCAACCCAGGGACTGAAGCCAGGTCTCCCTCACTGCAGGCAGTTTCTTTACCATCTGAGCCAGGGAAGCCTAAGAATACTGGAGTGGATAGCCTATTCCTTCTCCAGGGGAACTTCCCAACCCAAGAATAGAACCAGGGTTTCCTGCATTGCAGGCAGATTCTTAACCAACTGAGCCACCAGGGAAGCCCTTATTTTAGTTTACCTACGTTAAATCTGAGCTGCCTCTTAGACTTTCATGTGCAGATACCATGTATGCAGTTGAAGCTCCAGGGTCAGGCCAGAATTAGAGACAGAGTTTGGGAATATTATCTAAGTTATTATATAGTTTTTAAGTTGAGGGTCTGGATTAAACTGTCCATGGAGACTCACTTGAAAGACAAAATAAAGGGACTCAGGGAAAAAAAAAAAAAGCAGGACTCATCAAGATTTAGAGATAGACCCTGAAAGATAGAGAAAGTAAAGGAAGAAAGTGAGAAAGAATCAGCCATGGATACTGAGGAAGAGTGACAAGGTGGATGGAAAAAGTTTGATTATCAGGAATTACCTAAAATAAACTGCCAAGCTTAAGGAAGCTACAAAAGGAGTATTTATACAGATATCTCATCATTAAAGCACTTCTGCCTTAAGAGAGCTATCAGATACCTAATTTGAGAACAGAAATAAGGGTAAATCCTGGAGTATGCTTATTAGCTGCAATGTCTACATCAATCTGTTTAATATTATGGCTCCTTAACCTTAATATAAGTTAACAGAGCACACTGTGTGTAGAAGCATTATCCTAAGTGCTTTTTAATCAACAGTCACTTTTTTAGTCCTCTCAACTAGCCTACAAGAAAGTACTAGTAAATGAAGAATAAACATGGGTATAGAGCTCACTGTGAATCCAGCCCTGTTCAAGCACATTATATAAATTAACTTAAGAGATAGGAACTGTTCATATTACCATTCTCATTTCATAGATGAAGAAACTGAGGCAGGGAAACTTTAAGCAGATTGTCTAAGAACACACAGCTAGTAAGAGGTGGATCCAGGGTTTGAACCCAGCAATCTAACTCCATTCTGTACAATTTACCACTGAACTACGTTGCTCCTGTTTAGCTACAGGCATTTCTCAAGTGCTATTAACAATTATACTAAGCTAATTTTACAAGTGAGGGGACTGAGCCTTGACAGGGTTAGGTTACTTCACCAAGACCACTTGGATAATGAGTGGCAGATCTGTGTTTTGAACTCAAGTCTCTCACTCTTGAATACTATTAAGCAAGTACCATAATCAGGAAGATATATAGAGAGAAACCAGAATTACAAGAGAAATATGATTCTGTGATCACACCTCTCTAAATTAATGGAAAAAAGAGAAACAAAATTAAGATCAAGGCTTTAGCTAAAAGACACCATGGCCTTGCTCTTGAAAGCAAATGCCAGTTTCTCTTTATTTCTTCTGTGGACACTTGGGGTTGGGTGTTGTTTGCCATTCTTAGCACCTGATAACCCTCCTTCGCTTCCAAGGAACCATCTCCTTCTTAGAATGGACCACTCTACTTTTTAGTGTCTTCCCTTTCTGAACAATTCAAGTGTTATTAAATTTTATTTTTATTGATATATAGTTGATTTATAATATTATGTTTATTTCAGGTGTCCTACATAGTGATTCAAAATGTTTCTACGTTATACTGTATGTAAAGTTATTATAAAACAATGGCTCCAGAGGGAGGGGATATATGTGTAAATATGGCTGATTTACAGTGTTGTGCAGAAGAAACCCGGGCTTTCCAGGTGGCTCAGCGGTAAAGAATCTGCCAGCAATGCAGAAGACATGGGAGACTCAGGTTCAATCCCTGGGTGGGGAAGATCCCTTGGAGGTGAAAATGGCAACCCACTCCAGTAGTTTTGCTTGGAAAACTCCATGGACAGAGGAGCCTGATGGGCTATAGTCCATGGGGTCGCAAAGAGTCAGACACGACTGGGTGACTGAGCATGCATAGCAGAAACTAACACAACATTGCAAAGCAATTATATTCCAATAAAAAAAAAATAAAGCAATGGCTCTATTCCCTGAGCTGTACACTGTATCCCGGTAGCTTATTTGTTTTATATGTCACAGTTTGTACCTCTTAATCCTCTACCGTATCTTGTCCTTTTCCCATTCCTTCTGCATGCTAGTAACCACTTAGTTTGCTTTCTATATCTGGGAGTCTATTTTTATTTTGTTATATTCATCATTTGTTTGTTTTTTAGATTCAATGTTTAAGTGATAATATAGAGTATTTGTCTTTCTCTGACATTTCATAAAGCATAATACTTTGCAGGCCCATCCATTGCTGCAAAAGGCAAAATGTCACTCTTTTTTAAAGTAGTAGCATTCCATTGCATATATACCACATTTTTCTTTATCCATTCATCTGTTGATGGACACTTAGGTTGCTTCCTTATCTCGGCTATTGTAAATAATACTGCTATGAACATTGGGGTGTCATGTATCTTTTCAAATTAGTGTTTCATTTTCTTTGGATATATACTCAGGAGTGAAATTGCTGGATTATATGGTAATTCTTGGTTTTTAGGGGAATATTCTTACTGTATTCCATAGGGACTGCACTAATTTACATTGCCACCAATCGTGTATAAGGATTCTTTTCCTCCACATTGATCAATTCAGTTTTCTATTCAGATATCTATCTTTCAGTTTACTTTTTAGGAAATCATATCTGCACAATGAATATATATTAAGTAAATAAATGAATTCTATAGAGTGATTGTACAGATCAAATTAGATAATGCTTATAAACCACTTAGTTCTGCACATGGAACACAGGGACTGCCCAATAAATGGTAGCTACTCTGTTATCCTTCTTATTGCTCTTATCATCATTTTAATTATCATTATAGATGTTTAGTATAGGAGAGAAAAAAATGTATAGATATGTAGTAAATCCCAAAAAATGAGCCTAGTCACTGGAAAGAATTCATAGAGGAAAGAAGGAGAGATTATTTTCCTGCCTTTCATTAGGGGGACCAGTAGAGAGTTCAGAGGGTATGACTACAACTCAGTATGGCACATCTTCAATTCAGAATCTCTCATTGGAAGAGACCCTGACGCTGGGAAAGATTGAAGGCAGGAGGATAAAGGGACGACAGAGGATGAGATGGTCGGATGGCCTCACCGACTCAATGGACATGAGTTTGAGCAAACTCCAGGAGATGGTAAAGGACAGGCAAGCCTGGTGTGCTGCAGTCCATGGGGTCGCAGAGTCAGATACTATGAGCGACTGAACAACAACAAGGTATGGTCTAGATTAATTGTCATATGTAGATTGGCTTAAATATAAAAATGAAGAAAAATTTTTACTTAAAATAATAATTTAATAACACTGCTATTTGGTTTATTTCAAATACATAGTTCTAAAGTACCTAGTTACTATTTTAATTGCAATAGATTGCAATAGAAACTGGAAAGTTCAGATAAACAAAATGAAAACCCCAAATTAAAATTATTTATTATTCAATAATTTTATGGATTACATATGAATAATGCTTCCCTAAATGTATGCTGCTGCTGCTGCTGCTGCTAAGTTGCTTCAGTCGTGTCCAACTCTGTGCGACCCCATAGACGACAGCCCACCAGGCTCCCCCATCCCTGGGATTCTCCAGGCAAGAACACTGGAGTGGGTTGCCATTTCCTTCTCCAGTGCATGAAAGTGAAAAGTGAAAGTGAAGTCGCTCAGTCCTGTCCGACTCTCAGCGACCCCATGAACTGCAGCCCACCAGGCTCCTCTGTCCGTGGGATTTTCCAGGCAAGAGTACTGGAGTGGGGTGCCATTGCCTATGCATATACGTGAAGTGAAGTGAAGTTGCTCAGTCGTGTCCGACTCTTTGCGACCCCGTGGACTGTAGGCTACAAGGCTCCTCTGTCCGTGGAATTTTCCAACCAAGAGTGCTAGAGTGGGTTGCCAATGGTGTTACTATTTAGTATTATGAAATTATTTAGTATTTAGTTACTATTTAGTATTACCAAGCTATTACTTGAG
The DNA here is from genome assembly GCF_032405125.1 of Capricornis sumatraensis. Classification (NCBI taxonomy): domain Eukaryota; kingdom Metazoa; phylum Chordata; class Mammalia; order Artiodactyla; family Bovidae; genus Capricornis; species Capricornis sumatraensis. The sequence goes on from NC_091084.1 coordinate 73,284,424, forward strand.
TCACATATATCCTTTTAGAATTTTCCTTTTTTTTTTCATAGAACTTTTTTTTTTTTAATTTTAAAATCTTTAATTCTTACATGTGTTCCCAAACATGAACCCCCCTCCCACCTCCCTCCCCATAACATCTCAGTGGGTCATCCCCATGCACCAACCCCAAGCATGCTGTATCCTGCGTCAGACATAGACTGGCAATTCAATTCTTACATGATAGTATACATGATAGAATGCCATTCTCCAAAATCATCCCACCCTCTCCCTCTCCCTCTGAGTCCAAAAGTCCGTTATACACAGCTGTGTCTTTTTTCCTGTCTTGCATACAGGGTCGTCATTGCCATCTTTCTAATCAAATTTGTATTTTCCTTCCCCCACTGTACACACACACATGCGCATACAAACATATCCACATACTGTATTTTTAGGGTTGCATGATTTTGTGGTTCTTAATAATTCTGTTTATATATATAAATAGGACCTTAGACCTCTTTGCTATTAGCAAGCATCTGATCCAGAATAAAAAGCAACAAGGCCTTTAGAACTATATAGGACATTGATTTTTCTGACTACACATTAGCTTTTCCATGTTTCATCCATCAGCTTCAGGTAGGGCGTCACTCCTGTTTCCAGACAGAGAACACATCACCCAGCCCCAGCCACTCAGCAAAAGGATTTCGCTTGTCCCGACGACTGGTTTAGGAACAGTGGACATACGACTGTGCCGTGCTGTGCTAAGTCACTTCAGTCCTGTAACCCACCAGGTTCCTCTGTCCATGGTTTTCTCCAGGCAAGAGTGCTGGACTGGGTTGCCATGCCCGCCTCCAAAGGATCTTCCTGACCCAGGGATTGAACCCATGTCTCCTGCATCACAGGCAGATTTTTTACCACTGAGCCACCAAGGAAGCCCATGGATGTGTGACCTATATTGGTCCAATTAGAATGCATCTCAGGAATAAGGTAGGGCCTCTTTTTCCTGTTAGACCTGAAGCTACCACATGGAGCCTGCAAGTGAAACTAACAAGGGTCAGTTTCAATGTGATATCGTAAAAATTCCAAGAACTTATGGTAATTTTTGAGCCCCTAGATCATTATCTACATATGTTTGTACTCTGGCCTCAATCACATCAACAAGATAAAAATTCCTATTTTGAATATAGCTGATGAACAAAGTTTTGCTTTTGTGCAGCAGAAATCCTCTTAACCATTACAAGCACAAATCACAAAAGCCAAACTTGAGTTTTAGTTCTAATGCCTCCCCTATGTCCTTTTTTCTTAAAAAGAAATTCCTTTTCTCTATAAACTAATGGGTAGAGGGAGTGAACACACTCAGACTTAGGCCAGCCAAGAACACATGGCCCCTTAGAACAGATCATGCCATCTGTCTCCTGCTGGAAAGGCCTTTCTTTCTGTACGTTTCAAATACCCCTCTGTGTCATGGATCTCTAAATGCCAAAAGTTGTTCTAATTCCTCAAGCTCAGCAAGCAAACAGAAACTATAAAATTTTGATGAACATCAATCAGGGAAGAAAATCTTACAATCAGATTATAAAATTTCCCTCATGAAATGGTTGCACTTGTGAAAGACATCTGTGGTTCAGAATAACAAGTTATTTCTCCATCAGTTCTCATCAAGTTTAACAAATACCCACCACATAGAGTGACCCCTTTTATTACTGAACTCTTTGTTCTGTTAGGCATCAGACTTTCAGCACATCAAAATGGTGCCCACCCCCGCTAGAGGCAATAATATCTCCAACCATCCTTGCCATGGGCCAGGATGACAGAGCTTTTCCCAAAGGAAAACACAAACTTGGTATCAAAAAAAAAAAAAGGCATCAGAAGACCTTGTTTGAAAACTAGAGCAAAGAGAAAAATAATGCAGTCAGATATAGTCAAGGGGCCTACTAAACAAATATATTACACTGTTTTACCATACTGACATTTTGAAGGTAACACTTTATATCTATTTTAAAACCTTGTTGTGTTCTGTAATCTTTCTAGCCTCTCATACCCAGAGCAATTTATCTGTACTTCTTTTGTGGAATTTATCATTTGCTACTGTTATTATCACTCTCTGCTTAGTGTAAGTCTTATCTTTGCTACAAGAATTCAGACTCCTTGAGGGGAGGGAGCCTCTGTATCCCTATATCTCAGACATGACATAACACAGAAGCTTGTAGATACTGGCCTTCCATAAATACTAGAAAAATGAAAAAAAAAATGTTGAAGTGTGTTTTTTTAAAAATCAGGGTAAACCTGAATGGAAACAGAAACCTTGTCTACTCTTGTTAACATAGATTGGTTAGAACAAAGTTGTAAAAGTTATTTAGTAAAGGATTGCAGCTCAAATTTTGGTGAAGAAATCGTTTTTCATAGAAGCTCAGTTGTTTCCAAATATATATAAACTCACTTATTAACTGAAGTAATATTTTTTAAAGCTATTGATAAAACTAAGAATAGAATGAAAATTGGAAAGCGTTAGTTCCATGGAGAGACGGGAAACTGCTGCTTTTTCCAGACTTCAGTATTTTATTCAGCCAGTGACATCATGGAATTTATGTCACCAATCTTGCTTAATAGGACATGAGGGAAAGGCAGGGTGGTCAGAGTAGAGAACTGTCAACTGAGAAGGCACTTGTGCCCTAGCAAGCTAAGTAAAGAGAACTGAAGGGTTTATTTTTATTTGCATTTGTGGTAGGGAAATTGAAATCTAGAAGAGGAAAAAAACCGTGAAAGAGAATGTAGAACTTCTCTAAATTCCCAAAGAACAAAAGACAGAATTATGAATGAGTCCCAGAAAGCCTGCTGAGATGAAAAGACACCATTTTGACCAAAGAATTCTTCCTTTCAGACCTAGTAGTTCATCTTAAAAATTTGAAAACCTGAATTTAGAACAGTCAGAAATTAGTGTGATATGAGCGGCAAGTTGTACCGTGTTCACTGGTTTCATTCAAACCTAGTTCTAAATACATAGATAGTTTAAGACATTGATATCTCCAAAGTCTACACTTTTCTTCTGGAAAATGTGGTAGTAGTTACTTATTATTTTACCTTGTATTCAAAAAGAAATTATTAGATCCAGATGGGATGGAATTGTTAAAATAAAGCATAAAACAAGAGGCCAATAACAGTGATAGATGACTAAGAGATCCTTAAATTCTAGTCAATGTGCAGTTAGTAATAAAGAACAATTTCTTACCAATTATACTTCATTAAAGCTGAACGATCACATGTAAAACTTGTAGGAATTTTTCTACTATAATTACGTTTAAAAAGGAAAAACAAAAACAAAAACCTTTCCTTTGAGCTGGCTCCCATTCATATAAATAAACATTACAAAATCACAAACCCCCTCAGAAAAGTATAAAGAATAAAGAAAACTATTTATTATTCTTCATTCTGTAAGTAGAATCCTCAGTTCTATAAATAATAAGTAAGTATATTTGTATTCAACAAAATAACCATATTTAAATTCATTCTAATTAAAAAAAAAACCACCAAAAATGTTTCCTCCATTCTTCTTTTCTTCCATTTCTCTGTGTACATGTTATCCCAGTCCACAGTTCAGGCATACAAAATAGACTCTATTTTTTCTTCCATAGAAACATTTTACCCTTCAAGATTTGGATAATGTCATGAAACCTCAGCCAATTTGATTGTTTCCCTTCTCTTCTCCCTGGGGAAGCTTCTGAGTTCCAGAGAGGGTTTGTACCAGCTCCATGGATCAAGATAAGGATTCTGTTCCTTGGTCTCATTTCTCCATGCAGGCACCAGTTGGTAAGTCCATCATCTTCTTTTGTCTTCGGTCATAGGTCCACACAGGTAGCCAAAGTGATAGGCTCAATTTCCACTCACATGAGCCCTTCAAGTATTGTTTCTGCTGTTTCTGTGCAATACTTGGTTTTAGAGGAAGCATTCAGCTTCTGGGTCACTCTGGGCCACCTTCTGAGGCTTTGGAAAGATGTCTTTGGATGAGCAAATAATGGAAACAGTGAGAGACTATTTTTTTTTGGGGGGGGGTGCTCCAAAATCACTGCAGATAGTGACTGCAGCCATGAAATTAAAAGACGTTTGCTCCTTGGAAGAAAAGTTATGATCAATCTAGATAGCATATTAGAAAGCAGGGACTTTACTTTGCCAGCAAAGGTCCGCCTAGTCAAAACTATGGTTTTTCCAGTAGTCATGTATGGATGTGAGAGTTGGACTATAAAGAAAGCTGAGTGCCAAAGAATTGATGCTTTTGAATGCTGGTGTTGGAGAAGACTCTTGAGAGTCCCTTGGACAGCAAGGAGATCCAACCAGTCCATGCTAAAGGAAACCATTCCTGAATATTCATTGGAAGCACTGATGCTGAAGCTGAAAAGCCAATACCTTGGCCAAGTGATGTGAAGAGCTGACTCATTGGAAAAGACCCTGATGGTGGGAAAGATTGAAGGTGTGAGGAGAAGGGGACGACAGGATGAGATTGTTGGATCTCATCACCGACTGGATGGACATGAATTTGAGTAAGCTCTGGGAGTTGGTGGTGGACAGGGAAGTCTGGCGTGCTGCAGTCTATGGGGTTGCAAAGAGTTGGACACAACTGAGCAACTGAACTGAACCTTGGATTGAACTCAACAAACAATCATTTCTGGGGATACCACTGCTTCCTGGAATTCAGTTTGTTCTTGTGCTCAGTCGTGTCTGACTCTTTTACAACCCCACTGACTGTAGCCTGCTAGGGTCCTCTGTCCATAGAAATTAAAGGCAAGAATACTGGAGAGGGTTGCCATTTCCTTCTCTAGGGGATCTTCCTAACCCAGGGATTGAACTTGCATCTCTTGGATTTCATGCATTACCAGGCAGATTCTTTACCACTGCACCACCTGGGAAGCCCAGCCCAGATTTCAGTTTAGATGAATTTGTTCTAGAAAAGATGGACACAGTGATAGAAGGAATGTGCAGAATCAGCAAGGGAGGGGGAACAATTTCTTCTATCTCATTGTGTTTTTCCAAACATAATTGGCTTGGAGCCCTCTCAATTCTATTAAAGGCTTTAGGCTGGAAACCAAAGTCAGGGGAAAATTGGCGTCCTAATTTTTTTGTTTTTTTTTTTTCTTTCTGGCTTGCCACTTCCCTCTCCTGAGGCAAGGACCAGGGGTGCCCTGGCTTTTTGAATAAGAAGAAAGTCCAGGAGAACAGAATTATCAGGAGGGGAGAAAAAACAATCAAATACTGTTTAATATTTCAAGACTTTCCCAGGAAATAGGAAAAATGCCTATGAAGGTAAGGAAGAAAATTAGCATAAAGGTGAGTTTAGGTGAAAGAAATTAACATAAATTAGAATAAAGTACTGATTTTGCTGATCTCTTTGCCTCCAAGCAATCCTATAGAAATGAACTTTGAATCTCTTTCAAATTGAGAAATTTGACGAAGGCATTCTTTCCTATTACATATTCTTCTGTAGGTTTGGTGGTATGCCCTGAAACATCTCTAGGGAAAAGCTTTTTTTCTTTAGAAGAAACTTTCCCTCTATACAATATATCTAGTACCAATAACTGGTCATCCTGGTCCTTGGATGTCTTTCTAAGGCATACAGATAAAGTTCTTTTCAAACTCTTTAATAAATTAATCCTTTCCAAACCAATGTGGACTTCCCTGGTGGCTTAGCTGGTTAAGAATCTGCCTGCCATGCAGGAGACCTTGGTTTGACGCCTGGGTTGGGAAGACCCCCTGGAGAAGGGAATGGCTACACATTCCAGTATTTTTGTCTGGAAAATCCCATGGACAGAGGAGCCTGGTGGGTTACAGTCCTTGGGGTTGCCAAGAGTCAGACACAGCTGACCAAGCACACTTGGGTTCTGAGGAAGTGACAGAAACACATTTCTGAGCATATACGAATTAATGTTCTGGCCATTGTGGTGAGAGAGGCACCTGGTTCCTTGTAGGTAGCAATAGGAGAGCTTCTGGCATCCAGACCTAAGTACAATAGAGTATCATAGGTCAAACAGTGATGGAGCAGCATTTTCCCACGAAAGGTCCTTTAGTGGGACTAAAAATTGTCCCTGTATTTGTGACTCAAGAATCTAGTACTCCTGCCCTCCTGGAGAGTCATAAGTTGCAAGTAACCTTTCATAAATTTCTTCTCTGGTTAGAGTTGCTATTGCTTGCAAGGCAAAACACCTTTACAATTACTGAACAAATAAATAATTAATCAGAGAGTATTACATTTATAGATTAAGTTAAAAAACTATTTTCATTCCTATTGACATGTTAACACTGTTACTGAGATTCTAAAGAGAAGAAAACACCCAAACATTTAAACGCTAGCCATTTTTTATATAGTCCAGAGGACATGGTAACCCAATCTTAGTAAGCTAATAGATTTTCCACTTCTTTTCTTTTCCTGTTTATACTTATGGTGCATATATGTTTTTGAGTTGTTAAAAAGAGCGAGTTCTTACAGGTATAGTTTTTATTATGGTGATTTGTTTTAATACAGTTCTATGAAAGATGAAACTGAGCTGCCTAATACAATTACTCTAAACACCAAGGCATTCATCCTGTGAGCAATTACTGACTACTTTCTGTATATATTGGGTAGCTAAGATGGAATGCACAAAATTAATAATGAGTTAATTCCAGCTATCAAGCAGCACTCACTACCACAGTTTCCATGGAAAAACAATGATATTCAAACTAGAAAAGTTCTGCTTGCCTGGCGTGTGTGCTCAGTCTTGTCCAGCTCTTTGTATCCCGCCAGGCTCCTCTGTCCATGAGATTTGCCAGGCGAGAATACTGGAGTGGGTTGCCATTTCCTTCTCCAGAGGATCTTCCGGACCCAGGGATCGAACCTGTCTCTTGCCTCTCCAAGGTCAGGCAAGTTCAGTTCTTGGCCAGCTGAGCCACTGGGGAAGCCCCTAAAGTTCTCCTTATACTTCCATAATTTTCATTCATTTCTCAAATCAATTGTTCTTTCCCTGGAAATTATTTATTGCTGAGATTATCCAAGGAAAATGTCATCCTGTCCCTATAGGTCTCACTGGTACTATTGAGAATTGTCATTTTACATTAAGAAACAATATTATTATACTGCTTCCGTGGACCATGTTAACATAAAAACTGCCCTTCGGGAAAACAAACAGATGAATCAGTTAGGTATCCCCAACAATGGCCGTGTGCCTTGTGAGAATCCTAGAGTCTCCCACCCACCCTACTCTCATTCTAACAGCCCTGTTTTGTGGCATCAATAACTAATTACATTACAGTTTTGCTTCCGTAACACAGATTGATGATTTCATTATGCTCTTTAATTAGAAAAGTTTTTAATTTATCAGGAAGAAATGGTTTAATTGGTGAAAGAACAGCTGTCACAGGTCACATGGAAAGAAAATGACTGAGTAACAGAAAATGGCAAACTTTGCAGTGAACTCCAGGGTCACTTAAGGCTTCAGGAGTATATTACACAAAGGGAAAGAAGTCTGCCATCTGTCATATTTCATCTAATCAACACTTCTGAGCTTCATCACTAATGTTACCAGTACAGGATGCATGGGTAGCTGCAAGAAGTATTTGCAGAGCCAAGGTCTACTCTAGATCAATAAATCCCATTTCCCCATAATATGGCATCACTACAGTTTCAAGGTATACAAAGGAGAACTTTAGTCCCTGGATGTAGCTGCTTCATGGGTAATAAACACTACTCTTCTTCTGTTGTCCAAAATAGTAGCAGGCATAACTATTTTATTAGAGGAATAACTAGGATTCGACTTGTCAGACTCTAGCTTGATTTCCTCGTATCAGTCAGGGATGCTGGGAGACAGGAAATCTCAGGAAGGACTTCTATGTTAAGTTTTGATGTGAAATTTCTTTTCTGAGAAGCCCCAGTTTCTGCTCTTAAGGGCTTCAACTGATTAGATGAGACCCACCCCCATGACTGAGAGTAATCTCTTTCACTTAAAGCCAAACTGATTGTAGATGTTAATGACGTCTACAAATACCTTCACAGTAACATTTAGACAGGGTTTTGGGTAAACAGCTGGATATCACAGCCTAGCCAAAAGGACGTAAAACATAACCACCACACTTACTGGCAAAAAACCTCCCAGGGTTCTATTTTCATATTTTACCCTTAGCTCTCTAGATAAGAACAGGATGTTTCTGCATGAATGTTATCTCTCTGTCTTCATGTATACAAGGAACACATTAATCAATTATGGTACACTTTTCCACTGAGTGCAGAAATATTTCTCAACCCAGTGCTCTAAAATGCCACTTCCACTTTACTAAAGCTAGCATGCAAAGTAAAATATATTGACTCTTCAGTCCTAAGTAATTGACGGCTTTTAGCTTTTGTTTATGTGCTGATTGTTACAATATAGTTGGGAGCTGAATATTGAAATCATTCAGTAAGAATCATTCAAAGAGGCCATGGTCAGATATGACTGCAAAAAAAGAAATGACGGAACTGCAAAATTCCAGCACTTGTAGAGGGGGATGAGAAGATCCACAAGAGATGTATCGTAAGTCAAGTAATGCATAGGGCAGTTAAAGTAAGTATGAACCAAGACAAAGTTGCCACAGGCAGTGACAAGAGGGAAGAGCTGAAATTTCATTATCAAAAGGGATAAGGCTGAGTCAAAGAAGATTTCCATGGCAAATCCAAGATGAGTGTTTGTGTGGAGAGGATGTTCTGAGTACGTTAAGGATCTGTCCTAGATTTTAAAGGTGTTCTCTGCCAAGCTGAGGAGTCACAATGGTGGTTAGTAGATGGTCACAATTACCATCTCATAAGCCTTGGTTACCATAGTCTTTATAATCTGGGAAGACACTGAGCCTAGTTTTTAGGCTTCCTGGTCAAGACGAGTACTATGACACAGTGGTCTTCTTCTGCTGCCATCAACCAAGTTCATGGATAGTAGGCAGTATAATCAACATGTGATTAATCAAAAACTGTGATTCTAATTGCCACCTCCAACCTATTGAATTTTTACTGGGTTTGACCGATCTTTTATGAATCATGTGGAATTCATGTCCTTTATCCTCATGTTTCTCTCTGTTTCCTTATTTCCCTTTGCGATTTGAACAATCACAGCCATCACTGTCTCATACAATCAGAATGCCAGAGGTATCTTTGTCTCAGCATCTCTCTCAGTGTCAAAGCACCAAGTCCTATGATTTCTCTCCACTCTTCCTCTTTGTCATTTGCCCTCTTTGCTCATTTATTCTCTTTTACCTAGACTTCTTTCAAGATCTCTTTAGAGACCTCCTTGTCTCCTATGTCTGCCACTCTTATATATATATTCCCCCCCTTTCAATAGATCAAAGGTCCTTAAAACAGGATTTGGGTGTTACTCCTTGTGTGCTTAGATGTTAAGTCACGTCTGACCCTTTGGGACCCCATGGACTGTAGCCCACTAAGCTCCTCTGTCCACAGGATTTCCCAGGCAAGAATATTGCAATGGGTTGCCATTTCCTTCTCCAAAGGATCTTCCCAACCCAGGGATCCAACCCACATCTCCTATGTCTCCTATGGTGCAGGAAGAGTCCTTACCCACTGAGCCATCAGGGAAGACCCCATAATCCTATAAAGTAAGATATAAATTCCTTAATTTAACATTCTGTGTCTTCTCTAATCTAGAAGATTAAACCATCTTTCCAGCATTGTCCCCACCAGCATCCTACTCTGAAATTTACAATTGAAAAGGTTATGCTACTTGCCATTTCCAGACAATGACCAGTATACACTTCCACACGTGTATTGCCTACTGGTTGGTTTCTATGCCTCTGTTAGACCTTTCTTCAAACTCCAACTATAAAAATACTTCTTTTAGAAACATCTTCCCTGACCTCTTACTTCAAGGGAATCCTCTTTCTTTTTAATGAATCCTTACAACCCTTGTAAAATATAGCATTTTACTACATTCTATCCAAGAACAGACTGTATTCCCCTTACCACGTAAACTCCTTGATGATGTGAATCATTTTTTCACTCATCTTTTTTTTTTACCCATACTGTATTTCACCACTAAACTAACTTTCACTGACAGTGTTAATTGTACACTGTACATTTGGCAAGTGGAATAATACATTAAAGAATGAATCAATCCTTGGAGAAAACTCATTCCACAGTCACCTCTCCTAATCCACGTGAATGAAAGATTTGCTTAGCAGAGATAATTGCAATCTCAAGAAAATCCCTCAATTTTGCAGTAGGCACTTCTCTAGCAAATCCTTTTACTGAAGCAATTTACAAATAGTGAAAAAAATTCAGTATGAGTTATCTCCTTCACTCTCTATACTCAACCTCGTTTATTCTTATATTCTTCCATTCAACAGGCATTTGCTGTGTTTTTAATATATTCCAGGCCCAATGCTAGATGCTAGAAGTATGGAGGACACAATTCCGGCCTTCAAGGCCTTTCCAGTAGGGTGTTATTTTTAAAGTCAACTTTAATGTAATCACAGTAAAGTAAGACAAGGGCTGTAACAGAAATGCAGATGGACTTGGAAGGCAAAGGAGGAATATCGAGATTCAGTGAAGATTTTGCTGAGATGGGAAGATCTCAACTGGTAATTTTAAGGAAAAATAGAAGCTAGGTAGATTAACACTTTAAGAGAAGGGAGCCCTCCAGGAAGAGAAACTGCATACATGAGTGCACAAAGGCCAAGCCTGGCCTTGCCTCCTAATGGGAAAAGTCTCTTCTGAGCTTACAAAGAGCAAGGTTAAATGATGAGTTCCTAGTGTCTTCTTTTACAATTCAGGATGCAGTAAGCAGGAAGTCCCAGAAAGTGTGCTAACATGATTGTTGTCCTTGACGACATGGTGCATACCTTAGGCCCTTAAAGTCCTGACTTCTCGTAGGGACCAGGTGGTCTCCAGGTCACTCAGAGAGTCACCTCATGTGTGAAAGACGTTACCACCAAAGTATGGAGCCCTTCTGCCCTGCCTCTGGTGAGTGAGTCCACCATTTTAACTTTTAATTTGCAACTTCAAAAGTTTAGACAACCAAACAACATTAATTTTATTGCATATTCCAAGATATCATCATCGTAATTAATCTCCTAGAAAATAATATTGTCTTTGTATTTCCAGAAAAGCAAGGGGCTAAGTTTATTCTTGATGATTATCCCCAAAGGGTGCTACTAACCTAAATGTGCTACTATATTATTTAACTTTTAAACAGTTTAATACAGTTCTTGATTGTAATATGATTTTAATACTGATACTGCAAAAGGATAATAATGTTATAGAGCAAAACCAGGAGGAAAAGGTAAAATTATCATCACTATTGTTAATTCTCTGCTGGTAGGCGATGCTAAAAACATGTTTTATTATTTGGGTCTAACAGCACTGCAGATGGTGACTGCAGCCATGAAATTAAAAGATGCTTGCTCCTTGGAAGAAAAGCTATGACCAGCCTAGACAGCATATGGTTTATCCAGTAGTCATGTATGGGTGTGAGAGTTGGACTATAAAGAAAGCTAAGCGCCAAGGAATCGATGCTTTTGAACTGTGGTATTGGAGAAGGTTCTTGAGAGTCCCTTGGACTGCAAAGAGATCCAACTAGTCCATCCTAAAGGAAACCAGTCCTGAATATTCATTGGAAAGACTGGTGCTGAAGCTGAAACTCTAATACTTTGGCCACCTGATGTGAAGAACTGACCCATTTGAAAAGACCCTGATGCTGGGAAAGATTGAAGGCAGGAGGAGAAGGGAATGAGAGGATTAGATGGTGGGATGGCATCACCGACTGGATGGACATGAGTTTGAGTAAACTCCGGGAGCTGGTGATGGACAGGGAAGCCTGGCGTGCTGTAATCCATGGGGTCGCAAAGAGTCATACATAACTGAACAACTGAACTGATCTGAACTGAACTTAACAATTCAGAATAATATGAATCCAATCCACCAGGGAGCCAGAAAAAGGGGGAGTGGCTAAATTCTTTTTCCCAACTGCATAATTCAATAAAATTGAGATATAAAGGTGTTTCCATCATTCAGAAGAACAAATGTTCATTTACCAAATATTTGTTGAGCACCTACTAGGTGTGAAGCCCTAGATTAAGCATCTAGGCTCTAAAATTCCTTTTTCTCAAGTGGTCACATTTTATTTGAGGAATCGGATGGGAAAAGAATAGATCAAACTGAGTTACATGGTAGAATAGAGGCATGAACCAAGCACCCTAGGCGCACAGAGAAGGAAACTACTTTTTCCTCCTGGATAAGCCCAGAAAGGGTGAAAGCTCACAGAAATAATCTTACAGCAAAGGTGAAATCTCACAGAAATAATCTTACAGAAATGGTAAAAGCAGATGACAGGTAACAGTTCCTCTACCTAAAAGAGAAAGAGGAAGTGCCTGGGCCCATGGCAGGACACGCACATTTGCATGGACTCGTCCATCCTGTTCACTGTCATATCCGCTGCCTGGCAGGCTGTTGCTGTCACTCAGTATTTATTGGACAGATAAATGAACTCTGGTACAAGGATAACAGAATGTGAGAAGTCTTATTATCTTGACTCCTATCTGACCGTGCATGCTAAGGTGCTTCATATTCGACTCTTTTCTACCCCATGGACTGTAGCCCTCCAGGCTCCTCTGTCCATGGGATTCTCCACACAAGAATACTGGAGTGAAGAATCCTACTCCAGGGTATCTTCTCAACTTAAGGAAAGAACCCACATCTCTATGTCTCCTACATTGGCAGGCATATTCTTTACCACTAGTGCCACCTGAGAAGCCCCTGACCATAATTTTCCATTAAACTATTAATAATTTCTGCTGTCTAATGCAGGTTTACAGTCCATTATTAGCAATGCAAAAATGCAAAAACTTCTGAAAGCCAGAAAGTATTTTTCTGATTTCTACAGTGTCAAAATATAACCTGACTTGATCTCATTCAGTGGAAAAACCTGACCTGGACTAACATAAGGCTATTTTTAATCTTTGTTTACTCTAATTAGTGTGAATTTGTATCTACTCTGCAGAGAAAATAATAGTGTGTTTGATAATGGGGTGTTGCCCCAGACTTTGCCAGGACTGGTGTATAACATGTTTTATATGTACCTTTTTAAACCTGAAAAACTTTGAATTTCAAAGCACATTTGCCCCCAAGAGTTTTAGATGAAAACCCGTAGACCTGTAAAACATTATGATAAACCTATGAAATTTACAGATCCTGTAAACTTGTGCTTCTTTATTTCCTTCTGGTTTATTGTTTGAGGTTTGTCTTTTGCTAAACTCAGTCCAGGCTGGTGTGTTGCCTTCCTGTGGCCCCGAATTACTGTCACTCATGTATGTGATGAACTCCAGTCCAACCTCCCTCCCTGTGGCTTGACGTAGCCAGGGGTCCAGTATTGGCTCCAAATGACCGAAAGTACTTCTTTCACTTGACCCTGATACACTGTCACTGTTTCAGAGATCATAAAATGTCTAGTACCTCTTTAACAGTCATAGAGGCAGGGTTCACCCTCTGTGTGCCAAATGGAAAGAGACAGCTAAGTAAGAAATTACCTTCACCTTAATGTGAACGGACTATTGTAGGGTGCCTCAGAGACCAGAAAATTCTATACACTGAAAGAGAAAAGTGCAGAGAAGCAAGGAAATCAAGGCAAAGACAAACACTGTCTATCGAAAATCTTGCACAGACAAAACCTGAACGGGACGATAAAGAAAATCTACTTGTACTGAGCAACTCGTATTTATTAAATGCTGCAGCTGTTGATTTGTCGTCACATTTAATCCACACAATTACCCAGAGAGAGCTATTGGGATACTTTTATTTTACAAAGAAGGAAAGGTATATTAGGATAGAAAAAACTTCCCTTAAAGATATAGAATTGGGAAGAGGCAAACCTGGACTTAGGGAGGACAGAGATAGGGCACTCCCACAAAATATGCCACACTGCCTCACACAGCCCTGTGTTTAAAGCCACACGCCAAAGGATGCTGGCTGGAAAAGAGGAGTGGCCCCCGCTTTGCTCTCCTAGACAGTGCATAACACCCATTTGGTTTATCACTATTAGCAGCAGTCAATAATGAAGAGTCAATCGGCCATGCCTGCGTACACTGTGTCTAATTTATTTCTTTGGTGATCAATAGCCATGGAACAGTGAACCGCTACCATAGCCTGGGCTTTGTCCCGGACACTTCACTTATAGAGAATTGTCTTCTCCTGCAAGAAAAGCATTACAAATTCTAAGATTCAGAGAAGTTGAGTAAATTTCCGAGGGTTCCTCTACTAGCAAGTGGTAGAGATGGGATTGAAATATACAATTAACTAACTTGAAACACACATGTTCTTCCCATACATCATGCAGAAACACTCAAATATGGAGCTATTGCTGGCACTGAATCACAAGGGCCATCTATTATTCGCAGCACTTACCCTTGAAGCGTTACTGAAGGGGAACAGAAGGCTCAGTACACCGCCACATTTGATCTTTCCCAACAAACGAGAGGCACAAAAGCACACGTGGAATTTGAAATGCCCGGGAATAGCCACCTCTGATTTACTTGGCTCTGAGAATACACTCTCCTTTTAGAAACACAAAACCAAAACATGTATTTCGACATATTGTAATCCACTCACTCTTTATACAAACTAAGGAAGCCGTCCATTGATTCTGGAAGTTGTCCCACATGTGTACCACTAGGCCACACTGGACTGTGCTATGGACAGGCCACCTGTGATGTGATTTTTTTAAACCTTGCCACCTAGCATCTGACAGCATGAATGAGAAGGTGCACAGATGTAAGAAAATCGGCCCTACTCCCTTCAATGAGAGGGGCTGCAGTAAGAAGATTCTCTTCTAAATATAACATGCAGTGGGACTGAGAAGCAGGCTATGTCCCTAGCACAGAGCCCTGAGTCCAGGTCTCCTCTCTGTAGCCGCATTCTCAATGACCTGTGAGACACCCCTTCCCACCACATCCCCAGCACCCTAAGAATTAGAGCTGCAGGGGCTCTCAGCCCACCCCCATCCCTCAGGGTGGTAGAGTTGCTGGTGGGGATTAAATATGTATGTGAAGCGTGGGAAGTGTTGCTGTTGTCACAGGGAGTGGAGATTTGATCTTTTAGTGGGAGGGGATGAGAAATCTAAAGGGGATACATGAGACTGTCCAGGAAAATACCAAGATATCAATTCCTTTGTTGGGAAATACTGCCATAAAGCCGTTGCTTGGTCCCAAGCGTGTGACTGAAGTCTGATGTCAAAATGCTTCCTTGCCTCTCTGATCCCTCAAACACTTCTCTCATGCAAAAGGTATTACTAGACACCATATTGCCTCAGATACTGAAATTGGTAGCTCAGCTGGTAAAGAATCTGCCTGCAGTGCAGGAGACCCCAGTTCAATTCCTAGGTTGGGAAGATCCCCTGGAGAAAGGATAGGCTGCCAACTCCAGTATTCTTGGGCTTACCTTGGATGACTTATTCTTGAGTGGCTTGCTGCTGCTGGTGCTGCTGCTCCTAAGTCACTTCAGTCGTGTCCAACTCTGTGCGACCCCATAGACAGCAGCCCACCAGGCTCCCCCATCCCTGGGATTCTCCAGGCAAGAACACTGGAATGGGTTGCCATTTCCTTCTCTTGGGTGGCTTAGATGGGTAAAGAATCCACCTGCAATGTGGAAGACCTGGGTTCGATCCCTGGGTTGGGAAGATCCCCTGGAGAAAGGGAATGGCTACTCACTCCAGCATTCCTGCCTAGAGAATTCCATGGACAGAGGAGCCTGGTGGGCTACAGTTTATGGGGTCGAAAAGAGTTGGACACAATTGAGCAACTTTCACTTCATTTCATGTTCTACAAGTTTAGCTATAAACTGATAAACAATGTAGAGAAAGAGATGCAATGGGAGAAACAATAGAAGGATTCTTAATCCAAGTTGCAAATATTTGATTTCTTGACTTAAACAATTAAGGCTTGACCTAGAAAGGGTCATCATAGAAAAAACGGCATTGTTCTTCATTGTCCGAGAGTAATCTTTCAGGCACCCTCCCTTAATTCTATACCTATTTCAATCCCAAATGTAATCCTTGGTAGGAGTAGATGGAGAGAATATTAATTATCTGCTTCTGTGCCAGGAGAGGTACATTCTGGTTGAGTATCTGCGTATACAATGTGTTACAGCACTCAGCACACCATGACCTGCGGGCCACATTCAGTCAGGCCGTTTTCATATGACCTCGAAATTAGGAATGCTTTTTCCACTTTCAAAGAGTTAAAAAGAACAAAGGGGGAGGAGGAGGAGGAAAGGGAGGATATGTGACAAAGGTACCACATGGCTTCACAAAGCCTAAAATACTACCTTGGTCTTTGGGCTTCCCTGGTGGCTCAGAGGTTAAAGTGTCTGCCTCCAACGCAGGAGACCCGGGTTCGATCCCTGGGTCAGGAAGATCCCCTGGAGAAGGAAATGGTAACCCACTCCAGTATTCTTGCCTAGAGAATCACATGGACAGAGAAGCCTGGTAGGCTACAGTCCACGGGGTCGCAAAGAGTCGGACATGACTGAGCGACTTCACTTCACTCACCTTGGTCTTTATAAAAAAAAAAAAAAATTGCTGATTTCTGTATTGGGCTTCCCTGTTAGCTCAGTTGGTAAAGAATCTGCCTGCAATGCAGAAGACCCTGGTTCAGTTCCTGGGTTGGGAAGATCGCCTGGAGAAGGGATAGGCTACCCACTCCGCTATTCATGGGCTTCCCTGGTGGCTCAGCTGGTAAAGAATCCACCTGAAATGTGGGACTATCTGGGTTCGATCCCTGGGTTGGGAAGATCCCCTGGAGAAGGGAAAGGCTACCTATTCACTTCAGGCATTTTGAGAGCAAGGTGGTAATACTGGCATTCTTTAGAGAGTACTGATGAGACATAGCACCATGTAAAAGATCCCTAACCTAGGACATATTTTTAATAATGAAGATGAAGATTAGATAGCTCCTAATGTGCCACACCTGTATGTGGACAGGAAAAAGTCACTCAGTCGTGTCTGACTCTTTATGACCCTATGGACTGTAGCCCGCCAGGTTCTTCTGTCCTCAGAATTCTCCAGGCAAGCATATTGGATCAGGTCGCTATTTCCTTCTCTAGGGGATCTTCCTGACCCAGGGATCAAACTCAGTCCTAGCACTGCAGGCAGAATCATTACCATCCGAGCCACCAGGGCAGCCGTATATAGACAGGAAGCTGTTAGCAAAAATAAAACCCCATTGCCCTTCAGCAAAGCATCATGTCCTGGAGCTTATTTGCAAGAATGACCTCCTTTTGCCTTAAGAGTATTTACCAACAGCCCTCTCTTCTTCCAGGTCTTTATTTCTGTGTTAGCCATTCTCCTGTTCAACAGTCATTCTGGGCTCTCCCTATCACTCCTACCTCAGTTTCCATTCATTCTTTTCTGTTGAGCAGTAATAAATTAGGCAAGTATTGCCAAGAAGAGAATTATGAAGATCATAATTAACAAAGGAGTCAGCTGGAGGATTTAGAGTGAAGGCTGATCCCAGTCTAGTTTCACTGGGAGACAGCATCGTCTCAATCCCATTTGCCAGTAATTAGCTCTGCCTTTATTGCATTGTAAATACTGCCTTAATTACCAGGCTTCTTAGTTCAGAAGATGGAACTCCATCGCCTTATTGGATTTCACGTTCTGGCAATCCCTCGTCATCACTGTCGGAGACTTTGCTGTGTACAACAGATATATGCAAATGCAGCTGGCAATGGCAGAGCGAGAGGATTACAAGGGGCAGAGATGAGCATATGAGAGATGGCACAGTCCTGGAGAAGGAGCCACCTGCCTCTCCCTAATTATCATCCTGATGCCTCTTATCCTGGGGTCTAGAGAGGAATTAGCAAACACAGATAAGGCAACCCTGTTGGGGTAGCCTCTGAAAAGGCTCAAGAAGCTTTTGGATGAGATAACCATCTTCAGAACTTCCAGGCTACAAAAAGGAAGTAGCCAATAATTAGGCACTAATTAGCATCAGCTAGGAAATGGACCCAGAGATACAGAGGCCAGAGAGCAGGGGATGCAAATTTGAGGCTCAGTTTACCCACTAATTCACTGTGGGTCTTAGATAAATGATTTCCCCTTTGGACCTCAGCTTTCACCACTGAAAAAAACGGAGTTAGGTTATGTTCAGATGCTCAATTGAGTTCGACTCTTTGCTACCCCATGGACTATAGCCCCCTAGGCTTCTCTGTCCAGGCGATTTCCCAGGCAAGAATACTGCAGTGGGTTGCCATTCCCTTCTCCAGGGGATCTTCCACTCCCAGGGACTGAACCTGGGTCTCCTGCATTGCAGGTGGATTCTTTACCAATTATTCTGGGATGGCTTGGGATTAGGCTAAGTGGTTGCATATAACTCCAGATCAAAAACTGCATGAATTTCAAAATTCTATGCAGAAATTCAATGGGAATTCAACTGCAAGTGGGCTGGACAGGCCGATGCCATTTCCCATCTCAAGCACATGTCTTTCCTTTCCATGTTCTGCTCCACGGTCAGCTCACTAAGTATCATGCAAGTAGAACTAACTGTTGGGTGCGACTCTCAACAACCAGAGGATAAGAGTGTGGGGTGGGCACTCCACTCTCCCATCTTCCGGGTGGATGATCCTGGGCCACATCAGGCAGGCTGCTCAGAAATATCAGAAGAAGCGAACTCTGCTGCCTACAGCAGTGACCTCAATAATGTTCCCCTTCTCTCAGCTTTTCTTCCTTCCTTACTCCTTCACATCTGCTCCCTAAGATCACCTCCTAAAAAAATCCTCCTTCCTCCCAAGTACCTGTTTCAGGTTCTGCTTTCAGGGAACACAAACTAAGACAGCCTTTCAATTTACAAAAGAAAGACATTTAGGGTGAGAAGGAAATAATGCAACTAGACTGAGGGCAGTGTTCTTTCTGCTGCCCTGGGTGGGTATGGATGGACAGCCCACTTGGTTGAGAAACATCCCCAGAAGAGACCCTCCTTCTTAGCATCTCATCCAAAAAGATACAATCTACTAACAGAGAAATAGTAAAAAACCTCATTATATAAAGGGGGCTTTCCGGGTGGCACTAGTGGTAAAGAACCAGTGCAGGAGACACAAGAAATGCAGGCTCAATTCCTGGTTTAGGCATTTCCCCTGGAGTAGGAAATGGCAAGCAACCCACTCCAGTATTCTTGCCTGGAGAATCCCATGGGTAGAGGAGCCCGGTAAGATACAGTCCATAGGGTCCATACAATCCATAGGGTTGCAAAGAGTCGGACACAACTGAAGCAACTTAGGACAATTATATAAAGAATAAGAAATACCATAAGTGATGAAAAATTATTAGCAACAAAAATAAAAGAACACAAGCTTTGATATCATATCTAGGTAGAACCCTTGCTCTGCCATTGCATGGCTGTGTGACCTTGATGCAGAAGCTTTTTACAGTTTACTGTGCGACTCTGTAAGAAATCAGAGCTGGTGCACTGGGATGCTCCTGAGGGATGGGATGGGGAGGGAGGTGGGAGGGAGGTTCAAGATGGGGAATGCATGTACACTCATGGCTGATTCATGTCAATGTATGGCAAAAACCACTACAATATTGTAAAGTAATTAGCCTCCAATTAAAATCAATTAATTAATTAAAAAAAAGAAATCAGGAATAAATAGACTTAAAATAACAGTAAGTGAATGAAGTGCAAGTTGCTCAGTCGTGTCTGACTCTTTGCGACCCCATGCATTGTAGCCTGCCAGGCTCCTCTGTCCACAGAATTCTCCAGGTAAGAACACTGTAGTGGGTACCCATTCATTTCAGGTAACTATCCCAGCCCAGGGATTGAACCCAGGTCTCCTGCATTGCAGGTGGATTCTTTACTGCCTGAGCCACCAGGGAAGCCCAAGAATACTAGAGTGGGTGGCCTATCCCTTCTGCAGGGGATCTTCCTGACCCAGGAATCAAACTGGGGTCTCCTGCATTGCAGGCAGATTCTTTAAAAGCTAACCTCCCAATAAATGACCATTATAATTTCATCACTATTACCATTGTTATACATAATAATTTTGTGATTGCTATTCAACCAAAAAAAGAAACGTATCATGCTGCAAATGATAACCTCACTCAAAACTGGAGTTTTAGTTACTTTGTGCCCTTTGGAAACAACGGGCAGGGAGTGTGTCTTTCTTCTTTTCTGATGATTGTAACAGCAAGACACAGGAAAATATAAATGAAAAGGAACACTGCAGATTGTACCCCCTCCCTCTCTCTGCCGAGGACTTGGAGAAGGCCCATTGATGACTCTTGGCACCAAAGCATTTCATTCCTTTGGGTTGTGGACTGACACTCCCAGGGTTGATGAAGACTGAGACAGAGATCCACCCTCCCTGGCTCTCCCTTTCCCGAAACCACCTGTGCCAACTGTTACGGAATGCATCCCAGATTTTGCAGAGGCAGGCAAGCATCCAGTAATGAATGTGCCGGGATGCAAAGCTATGTCAGAAAATCATCCGATCTCAAGGACCTTAAATGTCAGCAGATCTCTCCTACTGTGGCCTTGCCAAGTGGTTGCCCTGCAACTCCTGAACACTGCCACGTTCCGAGACGGCCTATTCCATATTGTGATAGCTCCAACTTCTAGAAAGCTTTCTATTCTTTCTATTCATCCAAAATGTTTTCCCTGTAGCTTATGCTTATCATTTGTTATACTTCTAATCTATTAAGTCATTTAGAGTAAAAGTGAATCTTTTCTCCATATGGTAACCCTTGAAAAAATTGGAAACCTCAGTCGCTTCTTCCCTTGGTTGCCATTTCTTCTGGCCAGACAGCTCCATATCTTTCTTCAGTTCTTCATTTATTCCCCACCATTCAGGGAGCTCAGGAAAATAGCTTGAATGTATCTAAATAACTGCCTTTGCGATAAAATAATAATGATAGTATGGTTTAATTTTTTTTTATTTTATTTTATTTTTTTAAATTAAATTTTAAAATCTTTAATTCTTACATGTGTTCCCAAACATGAAACCCCCTCCCACCTCCCTCCCCATAACATCTCTGTGGGTCATCCCCATGCACCAGCCCCAAGCATGCTGTATCCTGCGTCAGACATAGACTGGCGATTCAATTCTTACATGATAGTATACATGATAGAATGCTAAACAAATAATTGAGAATTGGCAGTATGATCCAAATAGAGTCCATAAATACATGTCACTTAAAAGAAACTGATTGTCCCTCAGTCAGGTCTGATTCTGTCACTCCATGGCTGTGAACTTTGCAAAACGTCCCCCTCCTCTGTCTCTGGTCTCAGCAGTTAATATGCAGATTGTGTGTTAGTCACTTGATTGTCCAACCATGGGACCCCATGGACTGTAGCCCGCCAGGCTCTTCTGTCCTTGGAATTATCCCAGCAAAGATACTAGAATGGGTAGCCATTCCCTTCTCCAGGGGATCTTCCTGACCCAGGGTCAAACCCAGGTCTCCTGCATTGCAGACAGATTTTTTACCATCTGAGCCACCAGGAGCACCCATCACTTAAAAGGCAGATGGTTATTTAGGAAGAGCATGGCCTCTGGGGTTAGACCAGCTTGATTCTGAACGTCAGCTCTGCTGCTTACTGGCTTAGTGACCTTGGACAGATTGTGTAACACCTTTCAGCCTCAGTTTCCTTGTCCATAAAATGGACTTAAAACACACATCCCAGAGAGTTACTGTGAGGATTAAATGAGAGAAATGACATAAACGTACTCTGAGTACAGCCTGGCCACATGATGCAATAGAAAGAACATGAGTTTGGAAGCTAGATGGAAGAGTTGGAATCTTGTCTGTGCTACTGCTTATCCATGAAAATCTGCAGGAGTAAATGAGGTATTCTGAGCCTCTCCTTCATCTGTCAAATGCCAAACAACACTGAATTTTAAAATGTATTGTAAAGATGAAAAAACTATTTGTAATGTGCCTAGAGCAGAGTCTATTTCTTGAGTTATCCTTATTTTTTTAAAGTTACTTTTTCATTTCAATCTCATTAGAAGATGCAAACCAGGATAGCCTTCTAATTTGGGGTTTCGACCGAGGTGGTGATAGAAGGAAGGAGTATTATGAAAAAAAGAGATGCCAAGCATTAAAAAATCCAGACAATTCCCCTAAAAAGTAAAAAGTTTATGAGAATTAAACCAATAATGTCAAGACAGTATACATTTTGATTTTTTACATATTTATATTCAAAAAGAGACCAAGAGAGTTACACCTATGATACAACAGGATATTAGTGAGTCTGTGATTTTTTTTTAAGTTTAAAATATCAGGAGAGGAATTCACAGGGATGAAGCCAGATCATGTTTGGGCCACTGGGAAGAATGTTAAATATTCAGGATGGTGCAAAGAAAAGGCAGAAAGAGCACATGGAACCTCTCTACAGGCTGTGTATCTATTCAAAAGGTGTGCGCAGGCCCAACAGATGTAAGACAAAGATGATTGCTATGGGCTTGATGCCAATCCATCACCACTCCTGGAAAAATATGCCCCAAACACTCATTACCTTTGAGAAGGACTGTCTGAGTGCATAAAGGGCAAATCAGAAGTAACGACCTATAGGGTAAGGACACTTTGACTTTCAAGTCTAAATTTAAAAGCCACTTTGAAAACATTCAGTGGAAAAGGTGTCCAATGATTTCATTTCTGACCGCTTCTTCAGCCTGCTTCGTACCCTGAAGAAACTGCTTTTCCTCTCTCTGCACCTCTGTGTAAGATGTAAGGTGGGCTCGCGTGCGCTGCTGTGGTACATGTACACAATGGAGTATTACTCAGCCGTTAAAAAGAATTCATTTGAATCAGTTCTGATGAGATGGATGAAACTGGAGCCGATTATACAGAGTGAAATAAGCCAGAAAGAAAAACACCAATACAGTATACTAACACATATATATGGAATTTAGAAAAATGGCAATGACGACCCTGTATGCAAGACAGCAAAAAAGACACAGCGGTGTATAACGGACTTTTGGACTCAGAGGGAGAGGGAGAGGGTGGGATGATTTGGGAGAATGGCATTCTATCATGTATACTATCATGTAAGAATTGAATCACCAGTCTATGTCTGACACAGGATACAGCATGCTTGGGGCTGGTGCATGGGGATGACCCACAGAGATGTTATGGGGAGGGAGGTGGGAGGGGGGTTCATGTTTGGGAACACATGTAAGAATTAAAGATTTTAAAATTAAATTAAAAAAAAAAAGATGTAAGGTGGACTGAGGGTGCGCTGGCCAGTTTCTGGGCTCCCTTTCAGCACCAACAAATGCTATGTTTCTTTTCTGTCAAAAGTATTCAAGATTGATTAGCATCAAGAAACCAGCAAATTTCCAGGCAGCTTTCAGCATAGAGCCTGGAATGGTCGAAGCTGAATGAGAGTATATGCTTGGATGTGCACTGTTTCAAAATTAAAATCAATCAATGGACGTCTAGGTGATGCTCAAAGTGGTTAGATAACATCTGGTTAACTGAAATCTAAGATCACTTGCAGGATACAGGATTTTACTACACTGGAACTGGTACAGACTGACATCCCATTCTAGAAATTCTTGCATTAAACCATGATTTCAGCAAGAATATAAGTGGGTCGCCTCCCTTCCTTCAAAAGTCTTTGTTCAGTCTTAAAGGTGGTGACATGAGCTAATGTCCTCTAAGCCAAGAAGCAGGTTTCCATCTCCTCTTTTATACACATCCCTTCATCCTTCTTCCTTACTCTCAGTCCCTGGCATGTTTTATCAGGAGGGAGAGGCTGAGCACGTTCAAGTTTGTGTCCAGTACAGAAAGCAGAGGTAAGTCTGGGGAAAGGATTTGGTGTTTGGGGCCTTAAGGACTTGAATACAAGGCCACCTACACATCATCCATTCATTTGCTATCTAGAGAAAAATGGAGCCGCCCAGATGCAATATCCTCAGACATGTGTCCCTCCTGGAGATATAGCCTGTGCTTGCAGGAGTGCGTGCTCAGCCTCTTCAGATGTGCCCGACTGTGTGACCCTGTAGACCATAGTCTGCCAGCTTCCTCTGTCCATGGGGTTTTCCAGGCAAGAATGCTGGAGGGGGTTGCTACGCCCTCCTCCAGGGGGTCTTCCCAACCCAGGTATTGAACCCACTTCTCTTTACGTCTCCTGCACTGGCAGGCAGGTTCTTTTATATTCGTGCCACCTGGGAAGCCCACATATACAGCCTAAATATTCAGTATTAATGACATCATTACGTAATTATTACATGTGATGACAATAATGATACTCATTTGACCAACATAATGGAACACAAACACTGTCCTTCCATCACAGACACGTATCATGTTGTCATTATGGAGGTCATAACTTGCTTCTTCATGGACTATTTCCCCAAAGAAATGAGGCTGCTCCAATGCTTTGTCCTCCTGGTCATCTCTAGGGTAGTTGGTTACCCTGATGAGTTGCTGAAGGAAGCAAATGCCAAACCCCTTCCCCTAGCAGGGAGGAAAGGCAGTATTCATCTTGGGCCACCCACTCTCTATCTTATGCTTCATCCCTTTCATCAAATGACTTTGCCATTCATTCCAGCAACAGAAGGCCGGGGTGGTCCAGCCGGATGGCATGGTGCTGAAATCGCTCCCCATAAAAACGTGCCTGCAATGTTACAACAGCTTTGATGCTGTTGTAATGCACCCATAAAATCAAGGAACATATGTAGAGGCAGCTGCTGGTGGCAGCAAAGGAATGTAAAAAATATGGGGCTGTTGAAAAACTCTGATAGATTTTACTGCCAGCCAAGTACATATATTTTTTATGGTCTGCTATGTGAAACTGCAAACAAATGCCATGCCTTTCTTTAGTGTGTTTATTCATTGCATCATTTACAACAAATTTCTGAGACAAGCTAGTAGCCTGGATGACTAGTTTTCAAATCAGTGGTTTCTGTTTAGCCTTAAGTAACTCAGAGAAAAAGAAAAAGGCTTTAATAACTGGCCCTTGGAAGGCAGTGGGGAAGTCCTAGATATTAGGAAAAAGCTAATGTCACTCCCCCTAAACCATTTCCCTACATCACACCCTCTGTATACATCAGGACCCTCAGAAGATGGCTTCACAACAGCTTTGATCTGGCAAGCAACTAAGTAGGGATATAATAATTAGGGAAGAAAATATCAGATTACCGAAGCCTAAGGGAAGGCTGATGCGGGGAAAGATTGAAGTCAAAAGGAGAAGAGGGCAGTAGAGGATGAGATGGTTAGTTAGCATCACCAACTCAATGGACACAAACTTGGGCAAACTCCAGGAGATAGTGAAGGGCAGGGAAGCCTGGCATGCTTCAGCACATGGGATTGCAAATAATTGGACACAACTTAACCACTGAACAACAGCAACAACAGCAACAACAACAAGGGTAGTATTAGTATAAAAACAAAAGGATGCACAAAGTAAATCAATGGGATGTGAAAAGAAAATATTACAACTACCATTACATTTATTTGTATGTAAAATAATAGAGAAAAAAGTATGTTTACTAATGTTTAACATATACTCAATGGGAGTGCTCTTATTACTAGCAGGTCAATGCAGGGGAGGACTCAATCCAAAATTCATATGCTGCGGCCATGAAATTAGAAGATGATTGCTTCTTGGCAGGAAAGCTATGACAAACCTAGACAGTATGTTAAAAAGCAAAGACATCACTTTGTCGACAAAGGTTCTTACCATCAAGGCTATGGTTTTTCCAGTAGTCACATACGGTTGTGAGAGCTGGATCATAAAGAAGGTGGAGTGCCAAAGAATTGATGCTTTTGAATTGTGGTGTTGGAGAAGACTCTTGAGAGACCCTTAGATTGCAAGGAGAACCAAGCAGTCAATCTTAAAAGAAATCCATCCTGAATACTCATTAGAAGGACTAACGCTGAAGCTGAAGCTCCAATACTTATGCAAATAGCCAGTTCGTTGGAAAAGACCCTGATGCTGGGAAAGACTGAAGGCAGAGGAGACGAGGGTGACAGGGGAGGCAACGGTTGGATGGTATCACCGATGCAATGGACAAGAACTTGGGCAAACTCTGGGAACCGGTGAGGGATAGGGAAGCCAGGCATGCTGCAGTCCATGGGGTTGCAAAGAGACGTACATGAGCTGGTGACTGAACAACCACAACATAGTCATATATCGGGATAAATTTTCCAAATTCTTTATTATAAATGTATGACAAAAACGTTTAGAGACTGCTGAGTTAATAGCACAAAACTCTTTACCTCACACAATGAGAAAAGGCCCAAATTATCAAGAAATAGTTTTTTTTTTAAGACCATGAGGTATTTATTGCTTTCTTATTTGCAAGATCACATTAGTGACTAGTGCAAATGAAAAAAAACAGTTGACATCAATGCCATTCAAAAGAGTAATTTAATAAGAATAATGTCCTGAGACAGCCACTAAAATCAAACTTGAAGACTAGGAAAATGGTCATTTTTCATCAGAACTGGAATATATAAAATATTAAATGTTTTCTCCATTATGACATTTTAATCACATCACATAGTCTTCATATAGAGATAGGAAATAATTCTTATATGATATGATATGTTCTAGAGCATGAGTGAAAAGTGAACGTGTTAATTGCTCAGTAATGTCCCACTCTTTTTACAACTCCATGGATTGTGGCCCGCCAGGCTCCTCTGTCCATGGAATTCTCCAGGCAAGAATAGTGGAGTGGGTTGCCATTCCCTTCTCCAGGGGATCTTCCTGACCCAGGGATCAAACCCAGGTCTTCTGCACTGCAGGAAAATTCTTTACCATCTGAGCCACCAGAGACATTTTAATCACATCACATAGGAAATATAGACATAGGAAATAATTCCTTCATATAGACATAGGAAATAATTCTTCATATAGACATAGGAAATAATTCCTTCATATAGACATAGGAAATAATTCTTACATGACTTGTTTCAGAGTATAAAAGTGCGGCAAATTTCCAAATTATTTTATTTGGCTGGAACATGTGTTCTCTGGTTGGTTGGCTGGCATATGTTTGTTCTTGCTTTGAATGTGATCTTTTGGTGACTCCCATCTAGACACTAGTTTTATTTTTTCTTATATTTTTTATCCTACTGGCATTTTTAATGGAGATATGGAAGGCTCAAAATGCATACACCCACAATGTCCCCTTACCCTGCTCTTTCCAGTTCACCATGTGATCCTCCTTGCGGCAAACCACAGTCAGCTTCAGAAGAGGAAAAACCTGCTAAGCGGCTAGAGTAAAGCCGTAACTATAAATGTTAGTAATTGAGAATTTGGTATAGTTTTAAATAAGCATGGGTTTGATAACAGAAGAAGGTTCCTATTCTGGATCTGCCATTAACATGGCTGTGTATAAGTGAGCAAGTTAGTTACTCTTTCTTAAACATAGTCATCTGTAAAATATAGATACTTTATTCATACCTTAACAGGATTGGTGATACTAGATAAATGGAAACT
Source organism: Capricornis sumatraensis (assembly GCF_032405125.1). Lineage (NCBI taxonomy): Eukaryota > Metazoa > Chordata > Mammalia > Artiodactyla > Bovidae > Capricornis > Capricornis sumatraensis. The sequence continues at coordinate 73,311,823 of NC_091084.1, forward strand.
ATTATCATGAATATTGTGACATAACATTTATTGCCTGTAACATCTGTCCACTGAAGGGCAAATAATTCAGAAGATTTAATATGATCATTATCATCATTCAAACAAGGTTGGGAATACAGGAAGTAATGGAGGAAAATCAGAAACACTTGTATGTAGAACGAGAATGAAGGAACTTTAAATATGGTCTAATGAATCTCTCTCAGAGTTCCACTTCGCGCAGCAAGACAAAGGAGTTAACACAAGGCTACACAGCCAGGAACTGCTGCTATCTTTGGGAAGAGACATGGCTTGGCTTACATCTTTCCAATGGTCTTCAGTGATTTATCTCTTGACCACACAGGAACCAATGAAACAAGCACATTTCCAGTCCCGAGTTCTTGGGCTCAGGTGAAAAATCTATTAATAGGCATGAAAGGCCAGATGGACTGGCCAAGGCCTGGGGCACGGAGTTAGGTTTAGAGAAACCATCTGGGGTTTGTTCTTACGCCTTAGTGAAAAAGCCAGTGAGAGCCCAGAACACAAAACAGTCAATTAGTTGGAGGCCTGCTGGTTCTGTCGGCCTTTTACTGATACAGAAAAATGCTGGTCTGAAGAAGGGAAAGGCTTAGTTAGTGTCTTCTTCCTTTTCTAATTTTAAAAACTGAATACATGTTGGTAGCTAGGAAAGTAAGCTGAGAATTCAGGATTCACCCAGGTCCACATTTCCCAGCGTGAGAGCAGACAGTTCCCAGAACCCCTTCGTTTCATCCGAGGTGTTGTTCCCATAGCAGGGGGTGAGAGAGGTCTGGCTCTGGGTGTTCGCTGGAGGAAATATCCAAACTATCCATCTGAGTTTGTCAAACACTTGTCTTAGAAACAAGTTGGTTCCACTCAGTATTACCCACCTTCCAGAAGAGTTCATGCTAAACTTTCAGAATTACTGAGTTTCCAAATGTAAAAATAAAAATTTCCATCATCACAGCAATAGAACAGAATGCTTTTAAATGTCAGCTCCTTACTTACTAGTCATTTGATTTCACACAGGTTACTTAACCATTCTGACCTGTAGTTGCTTCATGTTAAAGGATGATAATAATAAAGTGTCTTCATGTTAAAAGATGACTTAAAAAAGAAACAATTTATATAAGAAAGTTAGCGCAGTTCATTCATTGTTTTCATCCATTCATTTTGTCAACATGTATTCACTGGGTACTAACGCTATTCCAGGCAGAGACGGCATAGCAGTGAAAAGGTATATAATATACTCGCTTATAATAGGCAACTAAATTACAGCAGCTATTTTAAAAAGGCAGAAATTTGGGAAATAGGAAAAAAAAAAAGGAAATTTTTTAAACCCATAACCCTACTGGCTATAAATAATCAATTTTAGTATTTTTTATATAATTCTTTGCTTTGATTTATTTTGAGCAACGATGATCTAGATAAAGCTAAACCTAAAAGAGTATAAAGCAACTGCAAAGGGTGGACTTTCTATGAGAATATGTTACAAGCAATATTTAGAAAATGCTTACCGGTAATTTTGTATTTTATTATGCGCTAACATAGGAGCATTACCAGAGTTTTAGATTATGAGGGTATTTTAACTTTGGAATAAATGAAACAAAATTTTATAATTTGGGGCAGACAGATCTCATTGTGACTCTAGCCTCTGCCTCTAACCAGCTGTGTGCTCTTGGGAAATTTTATTTCTCTAAGACTCAGTTTTCTCATCTTCAAATTTAGTTAACATTCTATTTATGATCTAGTTATTACCAACGTCTAAAAGAATACAAGCTTTTGTTATTTCATGAAATAATTGATAAATGCCTGCCTCTAATTTTATGGTGGACTTAATGACATTTCTGTAGATAGAATATTAAAGTGTATGCTTTGAACGAAGCATCCAAGAAAAAAAATAAGTATATCTTAAGCGACTTTATATTGAAAGCAAAATGATAGCATAGAATATGTCAAATTTATCTACTGGAAGATTTTTCTTTCTCTCCTTAAAAAATACTTTCAGGTATAACTAAACTGAAACCAATCAGTAATCACACCTTTTTTAAAAAAATGAAAATAATGTCTTTGTGAATTTTTGAACCTGCAAGAGATTTCAAGTTACAGAAGTAAAATAATGAATTTTTATGTTTGTTTGTCTCTTGATAGGTTTTGCTATTAACTGATGAATTTTCAGAATTTTTCCAACCTGTGTCCTAGTCCCCAGATATACATGCCCTTGCTTTACATGAAGTAGAGCCTGGTTAAAAGTAACTGGAGAAGTATGCTAAACTACCCATTTAAGGGACAATATTCAGTCAAAGAGAGAAGCAACTCATAACTGAAGGTGTCCTAGATTGAGACTCCTTCCTCCCTTTTCTTTCTCTTACCTAAGACAGGGGCACATATATACCATGGAGTATTATTCAGCCATTAAAAAGAATTAAATAATGCCATTTGCAGCAACATGGATAGACCTAGATATGATCACACTAAGTGAAGTAAGTCAGAGAAAGACATATCATATATCACTTTACGTGGAGTTTTTAGAAAATTATACAAATGAATTTATTTACAAAACAGAAACAGACTCACAGACTTAAAGAATTAACTTATGGTTACCAGGTGAGAAGGATGGGGTAGGGGATAGACTGAGAGTTTGGGGTTGACGTGTCCACACTGCTATTTTTAAAAAAGATAACCAACAAGGACCTATTCTGTAGCACAGTCTGCTCAATATTCTATAATAACCTAATTGGGAAAAGAACATGAAAAAGAATAGATATGTGTATATGTATAACTGAATCACTTTGCTGTACATCTGAAACTAACACAACATTGTTAATCAACTATACGCCAATATAAAATAAAAATTTTTTAAGAAGACAGGCATAATAATAATAGAGACAATAAAGACAGTAACACCCGTCTACTTCTGCTATCCAAATTTCCTTTCCTACCATTGTTGAGATATATGCAGTTTTTAAACTTAGAAAATAAGATATTTGCTCAGACAGATATCAGGATAATTTAGGTTGCTTCCAATTATGTATTAGTAGGAATTCTAGAAATTTTTGTATTCTGCATTATCTCCAATTCAGACCATGAAACTGCCCCTCAGAGTTCTCACCACCACACCTTAGAGTCCGCCTTTGTATGCCTAGAATATGTTCAGCTTGGCGATTTATTTTAAAGCATTATGGTCTACTGCCCTGACTTGTGTCTTCCCACCTACAGTGTTCCCGCCTGAAGGGTGGGACTGGAACTTTCATTTCTCTTCCGTGCTCCATGGCACAGAGCACTGAGCAGCTCTGATGAACTGACAGTAGCAGAATCCCTGGCACCAGGAGGCCAAGTCTGTGTGGTATGTGTGCATACAACATAAGGAGGGAAACCAGTCCACTCAACTTGCAATTTTTGCTGGAAAAAAATTTAAAATGTTAAAAATTTTAATGATTTTTGGTAAAGCTATGTTAGATGAAAGGCAAAATGACTCTCACAGTGTGACTCCTTTCCTGCTGGAAGTCACCAGTTGATTCAAAAATCCCATTCCTCTCCTCAGTTCTTACAAATGAGTGTTGCACAATCGAAGACTTTCTTTCTTCAATTAATGTCAAGTCTCTTTACTAGTGAATATCTAAGGAAGGTATCAAGTGAAAGTGAAAGCCGTTCAGTCGACTCCAACTCTTTGCAGCCCTATGGACTATACAATGCATGGATTTCTCCAGGCCAGAATATTGGAATGGGTTTCCATTCCCTTCTCCAGGGGATCTTCCCAAACCAGGGATCAAACCCCGGGTCTCCTGCATTGCAGGTGGATTCTTTACCAGCTGAGCCACCAGGGAAGCCCAAGCAAGGTATCAAGAGCTATGAAAATAAACTCCATAAGCTAAAATTAATGTTTTACTTGAACATACTAAAGAATTCAATTAAATATTTTATAAAAGTAAAGAAGGGAAAACAGTGTCCTCCAATTGGAAGTGCATTTACCATGGATACAGGCCTGTGTAGACACAAGCACATTACTGGAATTTTGCTTCAAAGTGTGATTGACTGGTCGAGGTGGATCTTGCACCCTCCAATGCCCTAAGCAGGAAAAAGGTTAAAAGGAATGCATGATGCTAAGATCCATCTATATTCTAGTTTAGATCACAGCCTTTGTAGAAATGCCCACCCAGCCATTATCCACTGAAATGTCTATGAACCAGACAATACTAGAGTCAGCGATGAAATAAAGAAATACCATCATATATTGCTGTTGAGAATGTAAAATGATGCCACCACTTTGGAAAACTTTTAGCAGTTTCTTGAAAAGTTAAACACACAGTTATCATGTGATACAAGAATTCCACTCCTAAGTATTTACCCAGGAGAAGTAAAAATATATGTCTATACAAAGACTGTTCACAAATGTTCATACAGCATTCTTCACAATAACCCTAAAGTGTAAAGAATCCAAATGCCTATCAATTGGTGAATAAACAAGCAAAATATATATCCATTCAATGGAAAATTATTTGGCAATAAAAAGCAACAGAAATACTGATACACACTAAAATATGATGAGCTTCAAATACATCATGCTCAGTGAAAAAAGCAAGATATAAAAATGCACATATATGATCCATGCATGTAAAACATCCAGAAACGGAAACTCTATAGAGACTGAAATAGTGGTCGTCTTAGGTCTGTGGGTAGAAAGGGAGAGTGGGCAAGATGTTTCTTTTTAGGTTGATAGAAATGTTCTACTTAGATTGTGATGAAGGTTACACAGCTCCATATATACCCTCCTGATATACTAAACCCACATCCAGATTTACCAAGAAATGAAAGGAGGGTGAGGTGATTCATTGTGATAGAAATGTGTTAGAAGATGGCTAACTTTACATTTCTTCCAAAGAACTATTAACACATCATTAGATTTCTATAAGTTCAATTAGCACACGATTTCAGAGGGACCACCGGTTGTACAAAGAGAGGCCACCTGTGCCGGTCAAGGAGTTATGTTAATTTGTGAAGACCTCAGAGACTTGTTTTCAATTAGTTTAATCCCTAACATGCTTTGATTTCCTGGGTGTGAGCCCAGCCCATGAGATGATTCAGCACTTTCCTGAAAGAGATTCCCAGAATTTCTACTTCTAAGACAAAGGAGGCGAGCAGAAAATGCAAGAACTGGAAGTCAGGAAATTAACTGACTCAGTCCTAAGACCTCATGGTAGACCAGAAGTTTTAGGAATAGCAACAGACACAAGACCCAGTCTGGCTTAGTCAAGAATACGACCGACATGCTATGCCAGGACACATTTTATATTAAGGTCAATCATCTTTCCAAGGTATGTGTTTGAGGTCAGTTTCTTCTGAGTTCTGGGATGCTAAGAGGCTAATTCTCAAAGCCAGATAAAGTGAAGAAGAGCAGTTGTTCCCATCACAAGGCACCAACACACCTAACCTTGAACATTTCTACTTTTGATTCTGAGCCCCAAAACCAGAGTTCACGCCCTCCTTCCCCTAACTACTAATCAAGTCTGATTATTTAAAAATTACTGGACTTCCCAGGTGGTGCTGTGGATAGGAGTCTGCCTGCCAATGCAGGGGATACGGGTTTAATCCTTGGTCAGATCGATTCAGTCACGAGCCATGGAGTAAACTAAGCCGCTGTGCCTCAACTACTGAGCCCGCGCTCCAGGGCCTGCGCTCCGCAACAGGAGGAACCACCGCAACGAGAAGCCCGCGCTCCACGGTGAACAGCAGCCCTCACCTGCCGCCACCAGAGAAAGTCCAGGCAAAGCAGCAAAGACCTGGTGCAGCCCGAAATACATGAACTGATTTCAGTTATTGAAAAAAAATTCAAGCACATGCAAAAGTAGAATACTCCTGTAATAATTATCAATGTACCTAACTTCTGGGTTTAACAATTATCATCATCTGATTTCAAAATATGTCTTACCAGCTCTTACTAACAGACCCACTTATGATAGTAGACAATTGGAAACAGCCTAATAGTACAATAATGGAGTGTGCGATGTTAAAAACCCGCGGGGGTGCATCCACATAACAGAATATAGTGTGGCCGCTGGAAACGACAACTCAGCAAACAAGATGCCTTACGGACACGCCCATGAGAAAATTACAGATGAACACACCAATGACAGCACAGCAGCTCTTGAACAATGCTGCCAAGTTACGCTCTGGGGAAATATTGTTACTCACGTCAGAAATACATGAGGGTCCATTTCCATGAATACCCACTAGAACTAAATAGTATTAATTTTTAATGAATGTGAGTTTGCCACATTTCATTTTAAAGTATTATTTGAACGTTGGGCACCCCCTTCGGTGGAAGTCCTACCATCAGACACGGGTCTTCTATTCCGAGGGGTCACCCCCTGCTCCCTGACCTACCCCCACATTTTGTAATTTCTCAGACCCAGGTCAGGCTGTGATATTGGGCATCCTGCAGCTTCTGGCTTCAGGTCCAGAGTAACTTCCACTATACCCGGTGACCTTCTCTATCATCATTCTTAACCTCATTTAATTTTTAAACAGCAAAGCATTACCATGCCACAGTTTTTTAATACCAACTTCCAACTGATATTAGGAGCACATTTTGCTGCATAATGTTGGATCACTTTTTATATTGGAAGAGAGGGGGCGAGTCACTGCAAATACAAACACAGCAGCCAACATCAGACTCATAATATGTGCCAGAGGATATTAATATCTGGTGTGGTTTTAGAACCTGTGATAATAAACAGTAAATAAATAGTTCTTTATAGTGAAGCGACTGAATGATGGTTTGACAGATCCTAAACTTGAGTGTGTGGACATCTGAACATTACTTATCAGGCTCTGTCCACACCAGAACAAATCATAAAAGATTGTGAATTGCATTTTCTACCCCTCTCCCTCCTTCACCAGTTATGAGAGCTAAGAACTGGTTTTTTTCTCCCCTCACCATGACATGTGGTGGACCTAATGGGGAGTATAAATAAATTTCACCAGAGGATAAGAGTGCCATTTAAAAAATAAGACTTGTTTCCATGTAAGATATCATTTAAAAAGAGACTGTAGTTACCAACTTCTCTCTGATTAGTGAGTTCAAGATGAAATGTGGTTTGGTTTGAGAAGAAAAATCAACACAACCTTACCAGCTCTACACAATGCAATTAATTTATTAAACTAATCTAGGTATCAGCTATTTTTCATATACTACTTCCCAGATACAAAGGAATCAGATCTCTAACAGCATAATAGTAAGAACACTACCTCTGGAGTCAGCAAGGTTCAGATTCTGACTGAACCTTTGATTCCAAGCAAAGTGCATGCTAGGCTTCAGTTTCCCCATCTATAAAATGGGGATAACGATATCTCAACTCATAAGAAACCTCATCATGTTGTTGAGAAGTAAATGTGGTTAGTATTAATTAAAACATGTGACCCTTACCTATAGTTACTGAATAGGTAACTATAGGTGAGGTATTCAGGACGCCAGGATTTGTTAGGAAAGTTAGCATAGCAATTTTATTTTAGGGATAGGAAAGCCTGAATATAGGACAGGAGTGATTTATTGCACCAGATTTTTACTAAGATTTTCAGTGTGGCTAATGCTTGATTCTGTAACATAAAAGGGAACTGCTGAGCCCACAGCTGTTAACACCAAGGAGACACAGTGAAGGGTAAAAAGAGATCCCAAAACAAACCCACCCTCTACTCTCAGCTCTATTTCCTCTTTACAATGTTTCAGCATCCTTCTTCCATTCCTTCCCATGATCTTGTGTCCCTGGATCAAATAAGTACTAACGTTTATAAATGTAAAGTCCAATGGAAGTAGGAATTATTTAAAATACTCACCTACTAATTTTTACTTTATTCTTGTTTTTGAAAGTTTTCTTGGATTCAGTAGTTCATTCCCTTATCAATTTCTGGATCTTGGAACCAATTCTGTTCACTTACTTCACACCACTAGAGCCTGAGAGAAGAATGTAATAAAATCATAAACATACTCTATTGATAATGGGGCCAAAACCACCAAACAGGAAAAAAGAAGTTATTATTTTCATCAAATTGAATGAAAACACCAAGGATGTATTTTGCTAGCACATTACATGTGAGTGTGTGTGCACATCTATCTTTCTTCCTGGAGAAAAAGATGAGGAAAATATTGAAAGATGACCTGTTTCCTCCCTATATTTTTTGGTGATAACTTTAAGCAGTTCTCAATAAAATATAAGTAAGCTAAGTACAGGAACACATAAAAATGATTGCTAAGTGACCAAGTGGGACTTATATCAGAATGCAAGGTTGTTTTAACATTAAAAAAAAAAATCAACTACCAGAATATTATATTAGAATATATGGGAAAATGCACAGACATCTCAATAAATGTAAAAGAAAAAGCATTTGCAAAATTCCACACCTATTCATCAATTCTTAATGAACTGATGCTTTTAAACTGTGGTGTTGGAGAAGACTCTTGAGAGTCACTTAGACTGCAAGGAGATCAAACCAGTCAATCCTAAAGGAAACCAACCCTGAATATTCACTGGAAGGACTGATGCTGAAACTCCAATACTTTGGCCACCTGATATGAAGAGCTGACTCATTGGAAAAGACCCTAAACTTCTGGGAAAGACTGAAGGCAGGAGGAGAAGGGGATGACAGAGGATGAGATGGTTGGATGGTATCCGTGAATTAATGGACATGAGTTTGAGCAGACTCTGGGAGATGGTGAAGGACAGGGAAGCCTGGCGTGCTGCACTCCGTGGGGTTGCAGAGTCGGACACGACTTAGTGATCGAACAGCACAAATCTAGAAAGAGAGAATACTCCTACAACTGAATAAAGAGCACCTATGGAAAAGCCACAGTTAGCGTCGCAGTTGGTGATGAAATGTTTGATAGTTGTTGTTCGCTCAGTCACTCAGTTCTTCAGTGCTCAGCTTTCTTTATGGCCCAGCTCTCACATTCACACACGACTACTAGAAAAACGGTAGCTTTGACTATACGGACCTCTGTTGGCAAAGTATTGTCTTTGCTTTTTAATATGCCGTCTCGGTTTGTCATAGTTTTTCTTCCAAGGAGCAAGCATCTTTTAATGTTGGATAATTTCTCCCTAAGATCAAGACCAAGACAAAGATATCTATTCTTATTCTAGTCAACATAGTGCTAGACATTCTGGTTAGGTCAATCCAGGAAAGACAATGAAATAAAAGACATCCACACTGGAAAAGAAGAAGTAATCCTACTAGCAAACAACATGATTCTGCATATAGAGAATCCTAAGAAATCTACCGAAAATCTATTAGAACTAATTTGAAAATGCTGCAAGGTGGCAGGGAACAAGATCAATACATAAAATCAATTGTATATCAATATACTATCAATGAAAAATCTCAAAATGAAACTAAAGAAACAATTTCATTTACAACAGGATCAAAAAGAATAAAAAGGTTAAAAATAAACAAAAGAAGTACAAAATTCATATGGTGAAAACTCCAAAACACTGCTAAAAGAAATTAAAGATCTAAGTAAATATGAAGATGCCTACATTCCGAAATCCAAAGAGTTAATGTCAAGATAGCAATATTCGTATCAATTTACTGATTCAATTCTATCTACCAAAACTTAGCTGACATTTCTCAGAAACTGACAAACTGATATTTAAGTCTATAGAAATACAAAAGACCTAGAGTACTCAAAACAATTTGGGAAAAAAAAATATTGGGTCTTATAATTCCCAATGTCAAAACATATTGGAAGTGTATGGCAATCAAGGCAATGTGATACTAGCCTAAGTGTGCACATTTAGGTCAGTGGAATAGAACTGAGAGTCTAGAATTAGACAACTGCAATGATCATCAATTGATTTTTGACCAAAGTACCAAGACAGTTCAATGGTTGAAAAAATGAGTCTTTTCAAGAAATGGTGCCAGTACAACTATATATCCATATGAAAAAGAAAAAAGCTAGACTTCAATTTTCACAAAAATTAACTCAAAACAGATGAGAACACTACCAGTAAGAGCTAAAACTACAAAACTCTCAAAAGGAAATAAATATAGGAGTAAATTTTCGTGACCTTGGTCTTCATAGAGATGACACTAAAACTATGAACGTGAAAGAAAACTAAGTACTATAGATTGGACTCTATCAAAATAAGAACCTCTGTACTTTAAAGGATGCCTCTAATAAATGCATAAAAGTAAGAATATAAAGTAAGATAATACAGAGAATGTGATAAAATATTTGCAAAGCATACATCTGCTAAGCAACAGTATCTAGAATATATAAGGAACTCTGATAATTCAACAATAAAGACAAACAAACTAATTTTAAAGTGCATACAATATCTAAATGAACATTTCTGAAAAGAAGATACATAAATTGTCAATAAACACATGAAAAGATGCCTAGCATCATGAGCTACTGAAGAAATGTAAATAAAAAGACATATCCGTTCAAACCCATGAGGATGGCTACAATCAAAAAGAAAAATAGTAGCAAGTGCTAATGAGGCTGCAGAGAAATTTGAACATTCATACACTGGTACTGTGAAATGGTACAGCCACTGGAAAAGCCTAGCGGTTCCTCAAAAGATTAAACATAAGAGCTGCCACATGATCCAGCAACCCAACTCCTAAGTATTAACCTAAATGAAAATACATGTCCACACTAAAACTTGTACACAGATGTCCACAGCAGAATTATTCACCATAGCCAAAAATGAGAAACAAATCAATGTTGCTAAACTAAGGAATGGGTAAATAAAACATGGTATATCCACACAAAAATGTATTACTTAGCAATAAAAAATGAAGCATTTGTACATGTTACAACTTGGATAAACCTTGAAAACAGTTTCCAAAAAGAATGAAGGCAGTCATCATATAGTGTATGATTCCATTTATATTATATGAACTGTCCAAAGTAGGCAAATCTATAAATAAGTGATTGCCTAGGTTTTGGGAAAGGGAGGAAAAGAGAAGTGACATTAATGGGTAAGAGGTTTCCTTTTAAGGTGATGAAAATATTTTTAAATTGACAATAGTGGTGCCTGCATAATTCTGTGAATATCCTAAAAGTCATTGAACTGTATGCTGTGTGAATATCTGAATAAAGCTGTGGGGAAAAATACAGAATTCAAGCATGAGGGACTCATGACAAACCTCCAAGACAAGACAATGGACCATTTTCTCTCTTACATTATTTTACATTTGTTTCAGAAATCTGAAGACATGGTGGTATTTCTCAGTGGGGAAATATTTTCCTTCCAGGAATTGTTCACCTAATAGAGAAACAATACCCTTAACTGTCTTATTCTGCCAATAAGGATGAGGCTTAAGAATTGCTGTTATTTAGTCGCTTCCTCGTGTCCAACTCTTTTTTTGACCCATGGACTATAGTCCCCCAGGCTCCTCCATCCATAGCATTTCACAGGCGAGAATACTGAAGTGGGCTTCCTTTTCCTTCTCCAGGGGATATGCCTCATCCGAATGCTTTCTTTGCATTGCAGAGGAATTCTTTACTGCTGAGCCACCAGGGAAGCCCAGAGGCTAAATACATTGAATCAAACACTTTACAATAGAAAATGGAGGTGGAAGCATTAATACAGAACAGCTATTTTATTTCTACAGAAGCTTTTTTTTTTCCTGCTGTTGCTATGTGTGCTGTGCTATGCTTAGTCACTCAGTCATCCCGACTTTTTGTGACCCCATGGACTGTGGCTAGCCCACCAGGCTCCTCTGTCCATGGGATTCTCCAGGCAAGGATACTGGAGGGGTGGTCACGCCCTCCTCCAGGAGATCTTCCCAACCCAGGGATCAAGCCCAGGTCTCCCGCATTGCAGGTGGATTCTTGACTGTCTGAGATACCAGAGAAGCCCATGTATCACAGTAAACACATCATGATATGGGAGTTTCACTTATTTTCTAACTGGGAAAAGACATCCAAGAGGAGAAAATCTGACATGAATATGTTGATGAGTGGATAAGAGAGGCTTGTTGTGAATTCCTCAGCACCACGTAACGTCCTTGATGGCCAATCTGATAAGGACCAGTGTCCAGGCATCGCAAGGGCAGCAACATCCCTCTGTCCATTCCAACACATCACTGTGCGTAAGAGCAAGGTAACTGCCACCCTCTGATGCCCCTTGAGGATGCCTTCCTGCAGTGCTCCAAGGACAATTTAAGGCTAAAGAGTATCCTAAGAGAAGGGCTAAGGGACAAGGTACGGTCAAAGGGGAAAACTTCAACACCCATATTTGAAAGGGCTGCAGTCAACAATCCTGTCCACTAAGCCGATTGTCTGTCACACACACACACACACACACACACACACAGAGTGTCACATACATCAGGTGCTCATGGTACACACTTTTTCATATGATTGTTTATAAGAAATCCTTTGAAAAGGGATTCAATTTTACTGAAAATATTTATTATGATTTACAGTTGAGTCTGGTACTTCAGGTAGGATTTAGAGTAAACAAAATATTTTATGGGGAAATCATACCATTTATTAAAATAAGTGTATTATATCAAAAGCACTATTAGTCTACATCATGGGAGGTAAATGCTGCTTCCATTTTGTAAGTAACTTGAGTCTCTTAAATAATAAATATCTAACTTAGACTCACACTGTTAGTAATGGCGGAAAAAAACCTCACATCTTCACCTTCACTTGTGATATTATTCTTAGTTAATACATTGCCTCTGAACAGTGAATAACAGTAGAAGCACCATTAACAAAAAGTGTGTAGTGATGCCTTTGTAGGTAGCAAGGTAATATTGTTCACAGTAGATGCGAAATAAGTATTTTTAATTATTTTATTTTTTACTGAGATAACTATATTGACTGAAGGAAAAGGACACAGTGCTGTTTAGAAAACTTCTGATCAGCCTGCATGTTATAATCAGAAGCTTTTTGCAGCTCCACTAATGCCGTGGACTTCCCATCCCTTTGCTAAGAATCTGATCACATGCTTCAGCCTTGCTGTCTGATCCCAGCAATACCCCCATGGATAACCCAATTCCAGAGAACACTCAAGGTGAACACCTATCTCTAGTTTCACTAATAATGAAAGCCATACATCATAGCTGCAAATTGCCAGGGACCCTGGGGTAGGCTAAGAAGAGATATTTTAATGGCCTTAGGTAATTACTAAGCACAGACATTTTCCATACTAGGAAATGGAAGAAGCTGTGTCTCAGGTATAATCCAGACAGTAAGAGGGCTGACCCCCTTTCTATAGGCATCTTCCAGCAATTTAGAGAGTATCACAGGAAGACTTATAAGATCAAATCAGCTTTGTTGAAAAATCCCAAGTTGTGTAACTGAATGAAGCTGAATAAGTAGAATAAACTGAAGTTTAAGATTGCCCCAGAGGAAAATTGAATGACTACAGTTTTTATTTTTTTCCCCACTCCCTAATTCATTTAATAAACATAATTACCAAGATGGTAGTTTTATGCTATGAGTACTAAAAGGAATTGCTTTGAGGAGACATAAGGGAAATCTAAAGACCTTAAGTGAGATTCAAAAGCATCCTATACAGAATTGAACATATAGGCCATACCTTTAAATAAAAATATATGAATAGTTATTTTTTTTTAAAGCCACAATATCAGTCAAGTGGGCAGTGGACTTCTCTTTAGCTGCCATTGCCTCCCCAGGTTGTGGCATGAATGCAGTATGAGCTCTGCAGTTCTCCTAGCTCCTGCTCATCAGTGAGCTTCCCTGGGCAAATTTCTCATTACTTTACCCAATAGGGCTGGTGCTTCTTCAGACGCCATGTCCTGCTTCTGTCTGTGTTCAAGCCTTCAGTTCAGTTTGTCCACCTGGAGTTCTCTTAATGAACAGAGGCAAGCTCAGCTTAATTTCCAAATCATATCAGCTTTCTATTCATTCAGTGTCAAGGTCACCAATGACCTTCATGTTTTTAAATCTAACGGACAGTTCCTGGTCCTAAAAACACATTATTTTCACTTGACAATTAGGATCCCAAACTCCCTTGTTTTTCCCCCAACTTCTCTGTCTCCCAGAATTCTTCACTGATTCCTCCTTGCCAATCTTCATTCTAAATTTTGCAGTGTTTTAGGTCTCATTTATTGAGCTTCACATCTTTTCTATCTGCATTCACTCCATTGCTGACCTTACCTAATCTTGTAGTTTCAAATGCCATTTCAATAATTCATCAATGTACTTTTCCAGTCCTGATCTACTAATTCCTGAGCTCCAGACTCAATGAGGCTTTTATCTACTCAACATCTTTATTTGGATGGCATCTGATATTTAATGAGCTTCCCAAGTGGCACTAGTGGTAAAGAAGCTGCCTGCCAATGCAGGAGGCATGAGACAAGGGTTTGCTCCCTGCGTCAGGAAGAGTCCCTAGTGGAGGGCACAGCAACCCACTCCAGTATTCTTGCCTGGAGAATCCCATGGACAGAGGAGCCTAGTGGGCTACAGTCCATAGGGTCACAAAGAGTTGGACAGGACTGAAGTGACTTAGCACACATGCACGCTGCAAGTTAGTAAGTATTAAAAAAAAAAAATTAGGGCTTCCCCATTGGCTAAGGGGTAAAGAATCCATCCACAACAAGAACAGCAGGAGATGCAGGTGTGGTCTCTGAGTCAGGAAGTTTCCCTGGAGAAGGGCATGGCAACCCACTCCAGTGTTCTTGCCTGGAGAATCCCATGGAGAGAGGAGCCTGGCAGGCTACCGTCCACAGGGTCACAAAGAGTCGGACACGACAGAAGCGATTTAGCACTCAGCACGCATTAAAAGTTTATATCATTTCTCTGTACCTACTATCTGTATCTACAAACATGTGATCTTCCACTCTTAATCTAGTCCTCTTCATATCCCTGTCATAGTAAATGACAACCCATCCTCTTTCAGTTCAGTTCAGTTGCTCAGTTGTGACCAACTCTTTGCGACCCCATGAATCGCAGCATGCCAGGCCTCCCTGTCCATCACGAACTCCCGGAGTTCACTCAGACTCACGTCCATCGAGTCCGTGATGCCATCCAGCCATCTCATCCTCTGTCGTCCCCTTCTCCTCCTGCTACCAAACCCTCCCAGCATCAGAGTTTTTTCCAATGAGTCAACTCTTCACATGAGGTGGCCAAAGTACTGGAGTTTCAGCTTTAGCATCATTCCTTCCAAAGAAATCCCAGGGCTGATCTCCTTCAGAATGGACTGGTTGGATCTTCTTACAGTCCAAGGGACTCTCAAGAGTCTTCTCCAACACCACAGTTCAAACGCATCAATTCTTCGGTCCTCAGCCTTCTTCACAGTCCAACTCTCACATCCATACATGACCACAGGAACAACCATAGCCTTGACTAGACAGACCTTAGTCAGCAAAGTAATGTCTCTGTTTTTGAATGTGCTATCTAGGTTGGTCATAACTTTTCTTCCAGGGAGTAAGTGTCTTTTAATTTCATGGCTGCAATCACCATCTGCAGTGATTTTGGAGCCCCAAAAAATAAAGTCTGACACTGTTTCCACTGTTTCCCCATCTATTTCCCGTGAAGTGATGGGACCAGATGCCATGATCTTCGTTTTCTGAATGTTGAGCTTTAAGCTAACTTTTCCACTCTCCACTTTCACCCACCCTCTTTAGCTCATAGCAAAAACCTTGGAATCACCCTAGTTTCATCACTTTCTCTTATAATCTAAATCCAACTAAGTAACAAATATTGATGGTTTGTCCTTTAAAATATATCCAGAAGCTTATCACTTTTTTCCACACCCACCACGGCCACCCTGATCCAAGTAACTAACCTGCTCACCTGCATTATCCTAAGACATTTTTAGCATTGTTTCCCTATATTCTATCCTCAACTCAAGCAAATCAATACTTTTTCAAAGTAAGTCAAATCATGTTATTCTTCTTTTCAAAAGCTACTAAGGGTCTTCTCTCTCAGAGTAAAACCCAAAGTCCTTAGGTGGTTTAGAAGGCTTTAAATAATTTGCTCCCCTCCCAACCCACCTCTCAGATCTGGTCCCCTGAGATTCTGTCTCTAGCTCCCTCCACCCTGGCCCAATGGCCCCTTCTTGCTCTTTGCTAAGCAAAATAGTCAGGTTCAGTTTCAAAACTTTGCACTTGCTTTCTCCCATGCCCAAAATGTTCTTTCCTTCATTCTTCATCTCCTTTGGTTCTTTGATTAAAATGTCACCTTCTCTGTGAGACCTTCTCTGACACTCCTATTTTAAATTGCAACTCCCACCCGGAATCAACTATCACTCTTCTGTGTTTTGTTCTTCATTTTTCTTCCTAACATGTTTCACTATCTGGCACATCATATATTTTATCTTTTTTGATACATTGTCTGTGTTCTCCCAGGTATGCAAATTCCATGAAGTTAGGTTTTATCTTTTTAATTCAAGGCTGTGCCCCAGTTTCTAAAACAATACTTGTCAGATCCAAAATGGCAGCTAATAAATAGATTTTGAATGAATGAATGAATTCTTTTCATACTTAACCCCTTCATATTTAATAGCAGACATATTTACTTAATGGCTGAGGATAAGACAACTACAGTTCTAAATAAGATCTTCAAAATCATCCTGTCCCAAATGTCTTCCTCTACACCTCTGGGTGCTTCCCTTGAATGGGTCCACACGGACTGACCCTCCAGGGCTGTTTCATAATCTATAGCCACATCAGGGTTACAGGGATCTCCCATTTCCCTCTAAAGTTTCCCTGCTCCTTGTGCCAATAACGACATAACAATGACAATGATGATGTCATAGCACTAACGAACATTTTTTTAAGTGTTTACTATTCATCAGCTATTGTACTCAGAATTTCTCATTGCATTATCTCACTTAGTTTCCACAACAAATCTACTCGGTAAATACTATTATTAATCTTTTATTTTTTTAACATGAACTTGATACTTAGCAAGATTAAGTAACGTAAGAGTTTATACAGCTAATTAGTAACAGAGCTGGATTAGGATCTGAGATCTGCCCGACTCCAGAATCCAAGATCTTAGCCTCTAGCCTACACTGCCTCCCTCAAGTCTCAGCCTATTCAGGGATGGAATCTCCTTGGTGGTCCTGATGGTGGCCACCATGAAGAACAACATCATACAAAGATCCAGATAATGAGTGCTTTAACATCCTGGAGGTTGAAAGGTCAAGGCTCCTCCCTATTCATTGCAAGAACAAAAATGACTACAATTGTTAATTTAAAATCATGCATGTGGGTATAAACATAGGAAAATAAATATTATGAAACTTTCAACAGCAGTCTCTATTTCAGTTTCCAACACTGCTCAAGATATTAGAAAATTTGAACTCAATGAAACTCCTGATGCAAATGTACATTATCTTCTTGTTCAAAACCAAAAATAGTTACATGTGATCCTTTAAAAGTCCTTGCTACTGGAATTGTCTAAATTAATGATCTTACAAAGCAATTTTGTAAAATTACATAATGAAATAAATTTCTTTTTCATTAAACTATTAAAAGCTTTATCAGTTTATTCACATGGACAAAAGATATACTCATATCCCATGAAGCAAAATCTCGTATACTTAGTTTAAATCTTGGTTATAAATACTTATTGGATGTAGACCTTACGGATGGCTTTTAGCCATGGCAGACCTCAATTAATCCATTTTTAAATGGGATTAATACCACCTATCTCTCATGTGTTTTGAAGGCTGAATGATATTATACATATAATTGCCTTGCACAGTAGCTGACATATAATAACTTCTCAACAAAGGTTAGCTTGAAATTAGGGTCTCTAAAAAGTTTTAATTAGCAAAGTACAATGGCATGTTATCATGTGCTAAATGAGTTTCAAGAGAATTTCTGGAAGTGTTTTATTAGCCTGTCATTTCTGAGGCAGTAAGCCTTACTATTATGGGCCCCATAGATCTTTTGGGTTTTGTAAATGTAAAGCTTAGAAGAAAGATAGTGATGTGCTGGAGAGTGAAGCCACCTATAGCTCATTGTGAGAAACCGGAGATGATGGTTCCTGTGTTAACACTGAGCATGTATGTATGTGGCTGCCAAACCCAGCATGTGATCGTGGAGCAAATGAAGGAGTCAGAGTATCTCATAAAGATGAACAGGGTGCTCAGGAAGAAAGACCTGGATATTATTTACAGTAAATACATAATTATTCTTCATAACAAATAAAAAGATGCAGTATAAGGAGTAGGCTCAAGTGATTGTGGAGACTGAAAGGTCCCTAGATCTGCCGATCTGCAGTCAGCAAGCTAGAGATCCAGGAGTCCACAATATGTGTGTGTGTGGGGGTATATATATTTACGAGGTATTCACACACACACATAAATACATGCTAGCAGTTCTGCTCGTGGTTCTGCTTCTCTGACTGAAGCCTGGCTAATGTGTGTTATTATCAACATGAAGCCTAGAGAGTAAGAAACCCCCATAGTGCTTTTTTTCGTAGAACCTGAGGTCATCCAAGACCATAAAAAGCAAATTTGTCTGCAAATATGTAATAGCTTTAAATATGTCCATATGTGTCAAAAGCCATGTGAGACTGAGGGGTCATCACGATAATGTGGTGATGGTATTCCATCAGAGGAGCAAGGGATGCTCGAATCCTACACAACTACCTTTCCAAAGAAAGGTAAAGTAACATATGACAGAAAATGGACCTTCAAAACTCTGTTGAGATGGTGTATAGATCAGTATGTGTGGTGCAAGAGGAGAAGTGGCACAAAAGATAATTCAATCTCATTTTCCGTAGCGTAAATTCAACAGACCGTGCTGAAATTTAAAAATTACATGTGCCAACATAAGCATGTTAATTAGAAATACAGAAGTAAATATCAAAAAGAATAGCTACAATAATAGGAAGTGGTTGCCTCTAGGGATAGAAAATGTGGTGATGAGAAAGAGGAGTAGAGAACAGTGCTTTGCTTTCTTTAATATGGCTTGTACAAGTACCTGATTCTTCAAAGTATATGTATATATAACTGTTTAAAATTGTAAAATAAACACAAAAGATTTATACACAAAGATGCTCATCACAGAACTGTTTATAAAAATTAATGCTAATATCCACATTCACGAAATGAATAGCTAAATTACTATTTTCTATATAATGGAATGTACTACTAACGAAATCACCTTTAGCTCAAGGTTTAGTAAATACATGCTGAAAAGTTAATAGTGAGAAGCAGGTTTCAAAGCTGTACAATCAGCATCATCTTAAATAGGAAAGAAATTAACTGAAGCCGGAGTGAAACTAACTGAATGGTGGAAATTTCTGGATTATGAATGGTGAAACATAAGTGAATGTTTCCCCGCTGTTTTTCATGTGTACATTCATGCTTTCTAAAATTGTTAAAGTATATTGTAAAAGGGAGGAAGGTACGAAAACAGGAGGAGGCAAGAGGAAAAGGGGAGAGAGAAATGGGGTACAGTGGGTTGGGAGAACAGAGCAGAAGGAGGGGGGGGGAGGGGGGAGGGGAGGAAGAGGAAATCACCTCTGTCTGTCACCAGGGGCCAATCTTCTCTGCAGCCCCTCTGGAGTTCTTGTGGCTGAACTAATAGTAAAACTGACACAAGACAGATTAACAAGAGAAAAAGAAACACATTTTAATTTGTGCTCACAGATGTCACACAGAAATAGGACCTAAGAGGCGGCCAGAGCAAGCAGCTTTTACATTTTTTAGACAGAGAAATAACACAATTGTGAGGAAGTGACAGGACAAAGGAACTTAGGTGTGGGGTACTCAGTTCCCAAAGACTCTAAACAGAGTTCAAGCTTGCTGCTCGAACTGCTGTTGCCAAGTCACTTCAGTCATGTCCGACTCTTTGCAACCCCATTCTCCAGGCAAGAACACTGGAGTGGGTTGCCATTTCCTTCTCCAATGCATGAAAGTGAAAAGTGAAAGTGAAGTCGCTCAGTCATGTGTCAATTGAAATCACAAGGTGTGTGCATAGCCTTATTGCCCAGATTCCCCCTCTCTGTTCATAAGTGTCCTTCTAGCTTCGGATGTAGGGAGTGCGCCTTTCACATGAGAGATTTATTTCCTGCTTTCAGGGAGACAGAAAGGAGAGTCCGAATGTTCCTCTTGTACTTGCCCTTTCTTATGTGACTTTGATCCAAAATAATCAAGATGCCATCATGGCATATTTGGGAATGATCTGTCTTGAGCCCCAGTATCACCATGATACCCAATGGGTCCTATCTTAGAGCTCTGTTACCTCTTTGTCAAGCATACACAAGTGTGCATGGTAGGAACTTTGTGCTTTTGGAGCTAAAGGCTATCTCAGACCGTTCTGAAGAAATGGAGTATTATTTTCTTAAGGGATGGCCTGATAACTGTGTAATTAACACATAATCCTCTGCATTCCATTTTTCTCTACCTTTAAAGCACAATTTACAAACAATAAAATGCACCCGTTAACACTTTAGGACTTCTGACAAATGCATATACTTGAGTAACCATCACCCCAGTCAGGACATAGAGCATTTCCATCACCCAGAAAGTTCCCTTGTATTCCTTTCAGGAAACCACTGGAGTCAACATCCATCATCACAGTTTATTTCTATCTGTTAAAGATCTTTGTATGAGTGTAAATGCACAGTATAAACTCTTTCCTTGACTACATCCTCTTGCTTAGCATTTTTTCGGGAATTTATCCAGCTTGTTTATATTACTAATAGTCAGTTCTCCTTTTTATTGCTGACTGATATTACATTACTCTGCTGACAAAGATCCAAAGAGTCAAAGCTATGGTTTTCCCACTAGTCATGTATGGATGTGAGAGTTGGCCTACAAAGAAGGCTGAGCACTGAAGAATTGATGCTTTCAAACTATGGTACTACAGAAGACTCTTGAGAGTCCCTTGGACAACAAGGAGATCAAACCAGTCCATCCTAAAGGAAATCAACCCTGAATATTAATTGGAAGGACTGATGCTGGCGTGCTGCGATTCATGGGGTCGCAAAGAGTCGGACACGACTGAGCAACTGAACTGAACTGAAGCTGAAGCTGAAGCTCCAATATTTACTTGGCTACCTGCTACAAAGAGTCAACACACTGGAAAAGACTCTGATGCTGGGAAAGACTGAGGACAAGATGAGAAGGTGGTGACAGAGGATGAGATGCTTGGATGGCATCACTGACTCAATGAACATGAGTTTGGGAAAACTCCAGGAGATAATGAAGGACAAGGAAGCTTGGTGTGCTGCAGTTCACGGATTGCAAATAGTTGGGCATGCCTTAGCGACTGAACAACAGCAAGTATTACATCACTGGAGTGTACAACTTGCCCATCTGTTGGTGGATATTTGGATACGTCCCAGTGTAAACTAATATATAAAAAACACTGCTATGAGAATTTTGTACATGTCCTTTTGTGCACATATGGCTTCCTTTCTTTTCAGTAAATATTTAAAAATGATATTGCTGTGCGATAATGTAGGTGGACTACGCTGTCTGTGGTTCAGCCAGTAGAGAGTCTGCCTGCAATGCAGGATACTAGAGGTTGATCCCTGGGTCGGGAAGATCTCCTGAAGAAGGAAATGGCAACCTACCCCAGTATTGTTCCTGGAGAATCCCATGGACAGAGGAGCCTGGCCGGCTACAATCCATAGGGTCACAAAGAGTCGGACATGACTGAGCGACTTCACTTCAGTGAGGGTGGATGTTGAACTTTTTAAGAAATTGCCAAATTATTTTCCAAAAAGACTATTCAATTTTATAGTCCTACCAGAAATGTAAAAACAGAATCCAGTTGCAATTTTATGATTCTATCTATCACCTTACTCAGAGTTTTGTGTACTGTTTGCCTTTGTGTTTCTAGTAGAAGAACTCCTTTCAACTGTATGGTGATGGATGGAAACTGCATTTTTGGTGATGAGCATGTGTTAGCACACACAGAAGTAAAAATATAATTTGTACATATGAAGCATACACAATGTTATCAACCAATGTTACTATAATAAAACTAAATTTAAAATAAATATATTATTCTTTAAAAATTAGTTACTCTGCATCTTCACAAACATTTCATGTTGTCAGTCTTCTTAATTTTAGCCACTCTACTAAGCACAGAGTGATATCTTATGATATTGAAGATATCTGCTTCTCCATTTGCATATCTTCTTTTGTGAAATGTCCATTCTACTCTGATTTGAATGTTTGAGGAACTGAAATGGGGATTTTGTTTGTTTGTTTTCTGGATACAAACTATTTGCCAGAAATATGCATTGCAAATATTTTTCTCTAGACTGCGGCTTGCCATTTGTTTTTAATGGTGTTATGATAAGCAGAGATTTGTAAATTTTTACTCTAAGGAGATCAAACATATCATATTTTTCTGTTTTTATTTAGTGCTTTTTGAGTTCTAAGAAATTTTTGTCTACTTCAACATTGTGAATTGTGTTTTCCTTTAGGTATATTCAGTTCAGTTCAGTCGCCCAGTCGTGTCCGACTCTTTGCGACCCCATGAATCGCAGCACACCAGGCCTCCCTGTCCATCACCAACTCCTGGAGTTCACTCATACTCATGTCCATCAAGTCAGCGATGCCATCCAGCCATCTCATCCTCGGTCGTCCCCTTCTCCTCCTGCCCCCAATCCCTCCCAGCATCAGGGTCTTTTCCAATGAGTCAACTCTTCACATGAGGTGGCCAAAGTACTGGAGTTTCAGCTCTGGCATCAGTCCTTCCAATGAACACCCAGGACTTATCTCCTTGAGAATGGACTGGTTGGATATCCTTGCCGTCCAAGGGACTCTCAAGAGTCTTCTCCAACACCACAGTTCAAAAGCATCAATTCTTCGGCACTCAGTTTTCTTCACAGTCCAACTCTCACATCCATATATGACCATTGGAAAAACTATAGCCTTGACTAGATGGACCTTTGTTGGCAAAGTAATATCTCTGCTTTTAAATATACTATCTAGGTTGGTCATAAATTTTCTTCCTAGGAGTAAGCATCTTTGAATTTCATGGCTGCAATCACCATCTGCAGTGATTTTGGAACCCCCAAAAATAAAGTCTGACACTGTTTCCACTGTTTCCCCATCTATTTCCCATGAAGTGATGGGACTGGATGCCATGATCTTCATTTTCTGAATGTTGAGCTTTAAGCCAGCTTTTCCACTCTCCACTTTCACTTTCATCAAGAGGCTTTTTAGTTCCTCTTCATTTCCTGCCATAAGGGTGGTACCATCTGCATATCTGAGGTTATTGATATTTCTCCCAGCAATCTTGATTCCAGCTTGTGTTTCTTCCAGCCCAGCATTTCTCATGATGTACTCTGCATATAAGTTAAATAAGCAGGGTGACAATATACAGCCTTGATATACTCCTTTTCCTATTTGGAACCAGTCTGTTGTTCCATGTCCAGTTCTAACTGTTGCTTCCTGACCTGCATACAGGTTTCTCAAGCAGCAGGTCAGGTGGTCTGGTATTCCTATTTCTTTCAGAATTTTCCACAGTTTATTGTGATCCATACAGTCAAAGGGTTTGGCATAGTCAATAATTAGGTATATTACTTATCTCAAATTTTTATATAAGGTGGGAGAAAAGAATTAATTTTAAAATTTTATTTTGTTTTTCTATATGGCTATCCAGTGGTTTCGGCCAGTGTGTTGAAAATATTTTACTTTCTCCATTGAATTATCTCTCTGCTTTTGTAAAACTTATATTTGCTTTTGATTAGGGTCCTAGAGTCACAGCTTCCTTCCAGAAGAGAGGTAGTTGAGAGTTTCTGTGTTCCTCACCTGCAAGAACAACCAAGTTGCTGCTGCTGCTGCTGCTAAGTCGCTTCAGTAGTGTCCGACTCTGTGCGACCCCATAGACAGCAGCCCACCAGGCTCCTCCATCTCTGGGATTCTCTAGGCAAGAACGCTGGAGTGGGTTGCCATTTACATCTCCAATGCATGAAAGTGAAAGTGAAAGGGAAGTTGTTCAGTCATGTCCAACTCTTCGCAACCCCATGGACTGCAGCCCACCAGGCTCCTCTGTCCATGGGATTTTCCAGGCAAGAATACTGGAGTGGGGTACCATCACCTTCTCCAGAACAAGCAAGAATAGTACCCAAATCATCTTGAAATACCACCCCTTTCCTGAGGAGTTCCCTGCTGGTAAGCCCAATGGTCATTAAGCACATCTAAGAAAGGAATCACTTCAGAGAAGAATATAGATGACATATTATAGAAATCTAAATCTCTGTTCATGCCTCAGATCTTCTTTGTTGCTTCCAGGGGTAAAGCAGAGGGAACTGATAACTGAGTATTTATGTTTTGCCAGATACTTTAGAAAGCACTTTACAAACATTGTCTCAATGGATGTTCTTTTTGATACCAGGAAATATTTATTTGAATTCTATTACGTAGATAAGAAAACTTAGACTTTGCCACAGCTCCTTGGCCAATTGGTGGTAAAGGCAGGATTTGAACTCCTGCTTCCTAAATTTGACCTTCCTAAATACAGCACAGTTCTTTCTCATATCTCATGCGACCATTTCACAGAAGATATCTGAAGAACACCCCATTAGGAGCCAAGGAAACAGATGAAGAGTATTTTCAGTTATTCCTGACCGATCAGATCACTGATTCTCTTTCAGTCTCCTCAGTTGTTACAGTTTTCTTCTCTCATTCTAAAATGACCATCTCAGTTTTGGTCCTTGAACTAAATTTCAAATAACATAATACCCCAAAAGTCATTGTGTTGTGAGAATCCCAGGAATATGTGTTGGTAAACTCAATAACAAGAGAAAATATATGTTTGATATATTTCCAGTGGAATTTTTAAAATAAACATATTTACCCTAAAGCAAATTTATTGGATGACAGCCTACAAATTTACTTATAATTGCTTCCTTCCCATTCATGTGCACATACACTTTTGAAACTAATAATTATAGGATTCCTTTGACAGCATTTTACTTTCCCATGCAGGAAATAATCATTGTCAGCTGTAAATAATAATAAAAAGACAAGTTTTCCATTGTAAAATAGAGTTAAGGTGGTTTGTTCTAGTGTAAAAGAAAGAAGAAAGGCAGATACTTGTCCTAACAATCACAGGAACTTGGAGTGTTCAAGTTCTTGTCTGTTAGTTTGACAGTATCATTTATCATTCCTATACCATTATTGCTACATTTTGGAACAAGAATTTTATTTGGGCAGTATTGTATGCTGCCAGATATATATTGATTAAAATACATTTGTGTTTTCAAGAAGACTGAAACCACACATCAATAAAAGCTCAGTTCAGTTCAGTCTCTCAGTTGTGTGTGACTCTTTACTCAAACTCATGCCCATTGCATTGGTGATGCCATCCAGCCATCGTATCCTCTGTCGTCCCCTTCTCCTCCCGCCTTCAATCTTTCCCAGCATCAGGGTCTTTTCCAATGAGTCAGCTCTTCACATCAGGTGGTCAAAGTATTGGAGCCCCCCCCCCCAACCCAGAATAAAGTCTGCTACTGTTTCCACTGTTTCTCCATCTATTTGCCACATGGACTCCAAGATCACTGCAGATGGTGACTACAGCCATGAGATTAAAAGACGCTTGCTCCTTGAAAGAGAAGCTACGACCAACCTAGAGAGCATATTAAAAAACAGAGACATTACTTTGCCAACAAACGTCCATCTAGTCAAAGCTATGGTTTTGCTAGTAGTCATGTATGGATGTGAGAGTTTGACTATAAAAAAAGCTGAGCACTGAAGAATTGATGCTTTTGAATTGTGGTACAGGAGAAGACTCTTGAGAGCCCCTTGGGCTGCAAGGAGATCCAACCAGTCCATCCTAAAGGAAATGAGTCCTGAATATTCACTGAAAGGACTGATGCTGAAGCTGCAACGCCAATACTTTGGCCACCTGATGTGAAGAGCTGACTCACTGGAAAAGAGCCTGATGCTGGGAAAGATTGAAGGTGGGAGGAGAAGGGGATGACAGAGGCATCGCTGACTCAATGGACATGAGTTTGAGTAAACTCCGGGAGTTGGCGATGGACAGGGAGGCCTGGAGTGCTGCAGTCCATAGGGTCACAGAGAGTCAGACACAACTGAGTGACTGAACTGAACTGAACTGATGGGACTAGATGCCATGATCTTATTTTTCTGAATGTTGAGTTTTAAGCCAACTTTTTCACTCTCCTCTTTCACTTTCATCAAGAGGCTTTTTAGTTCTTCTTCACTTTCTGCCGTAACGGTGGTGTCATCTGCATATCTAAAGTTATTGATATTTCTCCCAGCAATCCTGATTCCAGATTGTGCTTCCTCCAGCCCAGCATTTCTCGTGATGTACTCTGCATATAAGTTAAATAAGCAGGGTTACAATATACAGCCTTGACGTACTCCTTTTCCTATTTGGAACCAGTCTGTCATTCCATGTCCAGTTCTAACTGTTGCTTCTTGACCTGGATACAGATTTCTCAAGAGGCAGGTCAGGTAGTCTGATAGCCCCATCTCTTTCAGAATTTTCCAGAGTTTGTTGTGGTCCACACAGTCAAAGGCTTTGGCATAGTCAAGAAAGCAGAAATAGATGTTTTTCTGGAACTCTCTTGCTTTTTCCATGATCCAGCAGATGTTGGCAATTTGATCTCTGGTTCCTCTGCCTTTTCTAAAACCAGCTTGAACATCAGGGAGTTCATGGTTCACGTATTGCTGAGCCTGGCTTGGAGAATTGTGAGCATTACTTTACTAGCATGTGAGATGCATGCAATTGTGCAGTAGTTTGAGCATTCTTTGGCATTGCCTTTCTTTGGGATTGGAATGAAAACTGACCTTTTCTAGTCCTGTGGCCACTGCTGAGTTTCCCAAATTTGCTGGCATATTTAGTGCAGCACTTTCAGAGCATCATCTTTCAGGATTTGAAATAGCTCAACTGGAATTCCATCACCTCCACTAGCTTTGTTCATAGTGATGCTTCCTAAGGCCCACTTGACTTCACATTCCAGGATGTCTGGCTCTAGGCTGATGATCACACAATCATGATTATCTGGGTCATGAAGATCTTTTTTGTACAGTTCTTCTGTGTATTCTTGCCACCTCTCCTTAATATCTTCTGCTTCTGTTAGGTCCAGACCATTTCTGCCCTTTTTTGTGCCCATTTTGCATTAAATGTTCATTTGGTGTCTCTAATTTTCTTGAAGAGATCTCTAGACTTTCCCATTCTATTGTTTTCCTCTATTTCTTTGCGTTGATCACTAGTATACTTATAAAATTATACTTCTTTTATTATAATCTGAAGGACAAGGTGCAGGGACCATGTAATAATTTTAACCTGCCCACCAGGTCTTTTGAGTTTCTAGCACCCACCAGCTCTGGAAGTGAAAAAACCAATCACTTAAATCATAGTTGTTAGTTGAGATTTGGTTACTACCTTCCCTCTCATGATATTGGCTGGTACTATGAGCAAAACAAGCACTCTCTTGTTAAAATGATAGCTTTGCCAAACATAAGCCTGCTGCTGCCATGAGCTTTCTTTGCTACCTTGAGACAAAAGGTCTTAACCAAAGTTTCAAACAAATGAAGGAAAAAACAGAGCTGAGAAATAGAGAGTAAGAAGGAATGAATGCTGATACAATTCAAACTTTGAATTCACCCATATCTAAGTCAGACTTGATTTCCAGCAACTGAACTATCACTGACCAATCCAAGGTAAGTCCATGGGAAAAAACACCACAAATCCATGTTGCCAGCATGGATTGATCCATAAGCCTCAGAAATTTCAAGCCAAGTGGGCAGGTGAGTAAGCTTAAAGGGCCAGAAAAAGGAACCTTGATTCTCAAAGCAGCTTCTGACCAACAATATATTTTCTATTATGAACTCACTGGGGTTGGACCTAACACCAAGGGCAGACAGAACAGAATAGAACAGAACCAGTTGGTAGGAGGCATCAAGCGGAAGAGAGACAGGTACATTCTGAAACACATCAGTCCCACTTACTTGGCACAAAAATCACACACTGCCTGATGACATTGTTTATTCCATGTCTTGTGTTGTTATATAGCTTTTCACGTGAACTTGCCCTAAATCTCCCACTACATTATAAGCTTCTAAAAAAAGTACTAACTATGCATGATATTCTTTTAAAATGACTAGCAGTGCCTGGTATAGGACTATAGATGTAGCATATTATTAATAAATATTTAATGAATAAATAGAGGAATGAAAAATGAAAGGAAAGAACAAATACCATCTAATTAGTATTTAAGATCATTGTATAAACAATGTTTTGTCAACTCCCACTTATCGTATTTCTTCTTTACTCTGTTTCTACCTTCCTTGTCCTTATTTAAAATAACTCTCTAATACTTTAAAGTCTCCAAAGTGATTCCTCTGTACGAAGGTTTATTTTATGTTTGTATCTGTTCAAAACTCAAGTAACATTCTCCAGCTCCCTTCTCTTGAATTCCATTTTTATCTTTTAAGAGTCAAATGATTTTTCTTATACCAGTAACATTTTATTTGTAGGATATATGTCCATGGCTTTTCAAAACAAGACAACCAGTGTGTCTAGAGATAATTCAGAAGGCAAAACTCTTGCCCCATTCTAACCCACATGCCATACTCATTGTCAAGAGAAAATTAGGACTACATCCCCCAAAGTGAAACATGCATAGGATTGGTGTTATGATGCTGACTTCTTAGCCATATCCCAGACCTACATCATGGAGTCAGATCTCTGGCAAGGTCAGAAATTCTTTTTTGCCTTTTTTCCCAGTTATCCCCCGGGTGAATTCTGTGCTCATTAAAAATGGGGATTGCTGTGAATTTCTTGACTTGAGGGACAAGGAGAAGAAAGGCATCACCCTGATTTCAAAGGACTCACTATGGTAGCAGATATAGAGTTAATTGTTAATAAGCACCTGCCGCTTAACCTAAAAGAGGAAAGTTCTTAAACAAGAAAGGTAATTGGGGGCAATACAAAGAAACATCCTACACAGAGATAAAGTTAGAAGCCATTTCATGTTCCAACATCAGACCTGGGAATCCCTTCCAAAAATATTTTCAGGGCAATCAAAGAATCTCAGTTTAAATGAGAGATTCAGGACACAGGGGTTACCTTTGGACATCTGTGCCCCCCTCTCCTTGTATAGGACAAAGCCACCAGCATATAGGTTTATACTTAATGACTCACTTAGATGTTGCTGAGACTATCCCAGCTGAAGCCCTCAGAGTCTGTATGGATGGAAACTTGGGAGATTTCCTTTATGAGATCCCTGGAATTCCCAGATAATTATTTTTCCTCCTCCCAAGAATAGTTGTATTGAATGACTGTAGTTATTTTTTTCTAGATAACATATACTGCATTCTCTGAGCTCCTTCTAAAATATAAGCTGCATATCTACAATACTTAGAAAAGACGTGTGGTCTAAAACTCCTCCCTTAGAGTTTTCCTTTGGTAAGAAGCCATGTATGCCTGACTTAGATGTTTCTATAAAAGACTGGGTAAATTTTTGCCTCATGGTGTTCATTGTAAGTAAGGTAGAGAATGTTGTGATTAGAATACATTTTGACCCAAAGTTTCTCCTCTGGGAGAGAAAATCAAAAGGCCTTAGAAGACCTCTTGATTCCATAATAGTCCCTCAGTATAGCCCACAGAAGATG
Organism: Capricornis sumatraensis; assembly: GCF_032405125.1. Classification (NCBI taxonomy): domain Eukaryota; kingdom Metazoa; phylum Chordata; class Mammalia; order Artiodactyla; family Bovidae; genus Capricornis; species Capricornis sumatraensis. The sequence goes on from NC_091084.1 coordinate 73,341,363, forward strand.
ACACAAAGAGCAGGTGACTTTGTATTATCACCAGGAAAACAAAGGAGTTCCGGGGCCCAGTCTCCACACAAGGCTTCCCTGGTGGCTCAGATGGTAAAAAATCTGTCCACAGTGAGGGAGACTGGGGTTCCATCCCTGGGTCGGGAAGATCCCCTGGAGAGGGGAACAGCAACCCACTCCAGTACTGTCACCTGAAGAAACCCATGGACAGAGGAGCCTGGCGGGCTACAGTGTACGAGATCGCAAAGAGCTGGACACGACAGAGAGACTAGCAGTTTCAGTCTCATCTCCAGGAAAAGGTAGCACATTGGAGGTAATACTCAGCCATCTTTTGGTATTATAGTCGTTTGATTCTATAGTCACTAAAGTGGGGTGCGGGAGAAGCATATCCCTGGCTAATATCTATCTCACTGCAATTTTAAGAAACAAATAATCAAAATTTGGTCCAGAAAGAGAGCCAGTTCCTCAAACATCCTCCCTGGAGAAGATATGGATAATATGGGGCATAACACAGTTTTAATAACTTTGGATAATGTAGACTTATGTAATTTTGATGATAGAAAATCCTTGGAGATAATTTAGTTCACTGGTTCCCAAATCTGGCTGACCATACAAATTACCCTAGACTTAAACATTTGAATCACCAGGGGTAGAAGACAGAAATACATATTAATTTTTCAGTCCCCAAACGCACCTGAATAGAGAAGGGAATTGAAGAATTAAATGATTTGTTGAAAGATGCATATCTTGTCAACAGCAAAAGGAGTCCAGAGCCTAAGCCACAAATTCCCAGAATTAAAAAGTATCTCTGAATGTCATCTTAGCATAACTGTCTAAGAGTGGTCCTTAAGCTATAAAAGATTTTCTGAGGGAACTCAGATTCCCACCCCCAAAGACATTTTCAAATGCTGAGTCAGAGGTGAAGCCCAGAAACAGACCCTTGTAATAGGCCCGTTAGTGGATTCTGAAGGAGGGTAACCGCTACACGGAGCAATTAAGGACATTTTGTCTACCAGATGTCTGAGCTCCTTGTATCATGTTCCCTCGCTTTGTTTAAACTCATTGCATCTATATGAAGATTAATACCACTGTAATAACTTTCCTTTATTATAAGTCTGTTAGAAACAGTTTTCTACATTTTCCCCCCAGAAACCTAGTCCTGTAATTCTGCCTCACAGAAGTTATCCCTGCCTCTCTGGGCCTTACAAAATGTTTCTTCCCAACGCTGTATGTTAGTTTTTGGAGAATTCAAAGCCAGTCTAGGACTCCTCTTTCCAGGGGAGAGTGGAGATGAAAAATCCCTCTAATTCATCTCTCACCTCTCCCTCCTCTCCCTCTGTGGCTTGTTTCACGTATGGCCAAAACCCTTCTCCCACCAAAAACACAAATAAATGCATAAAAATAAATCGCTGAAGCAGCTTCTTGCTGTCTTATGGCTCTGAGCCCTAAGCCTTAGGCAAAGCAGCTGGGTCTGATGCTGAAACCAGAAGGGCCTGACTACACGGGAACAGAGCCAAGCCTGTTTTCCAACAATTAACTTTCCTCAACCACAGCCATGCTCTGAGGAGAAATCAAAGGCAGAACGGTTTCCTTCCGCCCATACCTTCCCCACCCTAAAGGGTGAAGATGCAGCTTAAGTGGCCACCCCTGCAAAAGCAAGTCTGAAATGATCCCGTCACCTGGTACCTATTGTCCCCACCTCTCTGCTCCACTCCAGCTTAACTGACAGGTCGACCCTGTCTCAGCTAGGCAGCCGCCTCTTTCCAATACTCGCTCACTCTTCTCTCTGATGTTTGTCTAGAACAAAGTGGTTTCTTCCCTGAAAGGGATGGAAGCAGGCACACTTCTCAGGAGCCACAGAGAGGGAGAGTGAAGGAGGACTTTATTTAAAGTTGAAAATCAGGGACTTCCCTGGTGGCTCAGTGCTAAAGGATCCATCTGCCAATGCAGGAGACACAGGTTTGATCCCTGGTCCAGGAGGATCCCACATTCTGGGAGGCAACTACTCCCATGCACCACAACTATTGAGCCTGTCTCTGAGCCTGGGAGCTGAAACTGCTGAAGGTCAGGCAACTAGAGCCAGTGCTCTGCAACAAGAGAAGCCCCCACAATGAGAAGCCTGCATGCCACAACTAGAGGAAAGCCTGCGCAGCAACGAAGACCCAGCAGAGCCAGAATAATAATAATAATTCATTAATTAAAATTAAAAAAATACAAAGCTGAAAATCATTCAAGGGTACTCTCAAAAATGCCTTGACGTATGGAGGGAAAACTAGAACTGTGCTTAACTAAGAAGAGTTTGATGTTATTTGAGGGCACAGGCTCAAAATAAAGAATGAAACAAGGAGGCAAAGGAAAACAGGAAGTTGTGAAGACTCAGAGTGAAGAAGACCCCAAAGACACCAAACTTTGCTACACAAATGTCCAGATCCTTCCTCAAAAACACCTTCCCCTTCAGGCTGCCAGCCTATGCCTGTCTTGTGCTTCGTGAGACAGTAAGCGTGGGAGGTGGATCCACGGGAGGGGCTCTGACGGCACATGGGCAGGAATTTGTTGCATCCCTGCTCTGTCAGTGACTAGAAGCCACTTAACTAGTCTGCCTCTCAGTTCCATCAGCTAAAATTGGAGATAATAATGCCCCGATTGTAGCAGCACGGGCTAGGTTCAGCCAGCAACCCCACAGGATCAGGGGCTACATCCACCCCTAGTTTATTTGCCACTGAAGCTGCATGTCTAATATCAGTCAACAGGGGGCTCCACCACCCACAACCACTCCCTATATGAGCAGCCAGGAAGACTAGGGCCTCTGTCCTTGTCGAAGGGAAGACGAGGAGACAGCCTGAAGAACTGCTTAGGGCTTCACCCAGCCTCAGCTTGGAACTGAAGTGTGTCTGTTCTATTCATGTGTCAGACTTATGAACTGGCTTCTAACCCCATCCCACCACGGGACTGAAAAGTACAGTTCTCTTTGTGCCTGCAAAAAAAATAAACAAATAATAAGGTATTGACAAACTTCGGCAGCAGGGAACCATAGGGCTGTTGTGCAGAATAAGAGGCAAAATGCTGATAACATGGTCAGTGAAGTACCTGGCCAGTCATGATGGTCATGATCAAAACCAGCAGTTGTTACTCCACAAGACCCCTGTCAGCAACATTGCCCCCTTGCCTTTCATTATCAGATCTCATTATTCCTCTAACACACAAGAAACACCTCACCCAGAGCTAGAACGAAGCCCGACAATGCCCTATCCCAGGATCCATCTTTCTAAACTAGAGGGCAGGAAACAGCAATCACCGGTGACAGTCTTCTGTATCTTAGAGCTTGGTGGCACTTGACAAGTCACTGAACGCACTGGAGCCAGTATAAAAGGGGCCAATACTTAATGGAAGGAAATGTGGTTGACGGGAAAAACAGTGATTTGAATCCAAGTTCTAATCTTGAAATTTATTAGAAGTAGAACCTTGGATGAGTCATTTCATCTTTCTGGAATTTGATGTCCTTATCTGAAAAAGGAGTGGATTATGCCAGATTATGTAAAGCTCCATAAACTCAGAATGCCAATGATTAAAAATAATGCCTTTGCAAGGATGGCTCTATCTTCAGGGAACATGGGATTTTAGAATATCCTATCCAATCCTATAGCCCTAGGCCCTAGTTTCTGTCTAGTTAAGGGAGCTCCCCCCACCCATCCCTGCCCCAGAACCCTGAATAACTTAAACCAGGTCACATTGTATGGATAACAGTGAAACAAGAACGACTCTTTGCTCTAGCTTAGGGTTACAGACAAAGTGCTACGAGTGCCCTGAGTTCCCCCATCGCGAACTTTAATGTCAGCTCACTCTCAACCGAAAAGGATGTCTTCCCCCTAATAAAAGGTATAGACCATCTGGCAGATTGTCAGAGAACAATAGAGACTGAAGAGAGGGAGAGACTTTTGAATCAGAATGCAGAGATAAATAGACAGAAGTTCCAGAGGGAGGTAAAACTACCCCTCCATGCGATACACACAGTAATAAGTCCCCACAGATATTCCCTTCCTAATCCCCAGAACCTGTGAAAATGTTACATTTCAGGGTGAGGATTAAGGTTACAGATGGAATTAAGATTGTTAATCAGCTGACTTTAAAGAGATCATCCTGGCTAATCCAGATGGGCCCACTGTAATCACCAGAGTCTTTAAAAACAGAAGAAGGAGACAGAAGAGTTAGTGCCAGAGTGATGCCATAGAAGGAAGACCTGGCCCATCACTGCTGGTTTCGGATGGGAGGAGTCACGAGCCAAGAATGTGGGAGGCTCAAGAACCTACAAAAGGCAAGAAAGTGGATTCTTCTCTATCTCTGTAAGCTAATAAACTTGTGTTACTTAAGTCACTGAGTTTGTGGTGGTTAGAGACCAACACATTCCATGATGAGTAATTAGCAGCAGGCATTTAGCAAAGATGAAAACAATTTTGCACAGAAGCCTGTCAATAAGGATAATACTGATAGGTAACCTGGAACAAATGGGCAACACCGAAAGTTTTCTGTAAACTCTAAGAAAAAGAAAGTCAAGTTGCTCAGTCGTGTCTGACTCTTTGCGACCCCATGGACTGTAGCCTACCAGGTTCCTCCGTCCATGGGATTTTCCGGGCAAGAGTACTGGAGTGGATTGCTATTTCCTTCCCCAAGAGATCTTCCCGACTCAGGGATTGAGCCCGGGTCCCCCACATTGTAGGCAGACGCTTTTACCGTCTCAGCCACCAGGGAAAGGTACCAGTCATTTGGATGCACACTACGTAAGGGCAAGAATATGGGCCCTTTCTCTAGAAGTGAGAAGGAACTAAGAGTTTGGAATCCAAAGTGTACTGAATATCATTTACACGCTTTGCACATATTCTGAGGCAGAAGGGTTGAGAGCATGAGCTCTGTCAGTTGTTCATTCTGTTGACCTTGGGCATAAACACTCAAAGTTTGCTTTCCTTATAAATAAAATCAAAGATGATAATACTTACCTTATGGAGTGATGAAAATTAAATGTGCTAATTCAACATAAAACACTTAGCACAGTACCTGTATGTAATAAGCTCAATAAAAGTCATTTATTTGCATTATTTTTACATTCCTATACGGATAGAATTTTCATTCTGAATGCTAGCACTTTAAACAAATCATTTTTCTGTTTTCATAAAGGCCCAATTAAACAATTGCTCCTGGGATGGTACAGTGTTAGGGTTGGGTGGACCCAGTGGAAGAATCACAGTCAATATTCAGGTACCACACAGTAGGAAAAGCCAGGTAAGCATCTCTGCTGGCAGAATTTTGCCCTAATGAAGGGCTATTTCTGCTTGGGTGACTACACATTAGAGCAGCATCTGGAGCTAATCTCTGCACCCAGCAGGTGTCTGTGGACACCAATGACTCCCATTCCTACTATAAGAGAGGCAGGTAAAGAGTTGAAATCAACTAAAAAGCAAGGTATCAGGAACACCCATGGTTCTTGGCATTACTAAGCCTGAAGAATGGCTGAATTGATTCCTTACACGGCAGCACAGATGTTAGTAACTTGCACCTGTGCTTATATGTGAAAAAAGGGGTGGGGGTGGGTAAAAGAGAGAGAGAGGGAAACAGGAGCATCAAGGGTAAAAGTGAGGGCCATTCTCAGAAGTAGTCACTTAGACCATCACTCACAGTCAGAATAAATAGCCATTTGAGGGCCTATGTTCCTCAACAAACTGAGTTTTTCACTGCAGAAAATGTCTTCATCATCGTCTCACATAGTAGATCTCAACAAATATTTATTCAACTGACCTGAAAGTTATACACTATAAAATACAAAATTATGAAATGTGTGGCAGGATAATTTAATATATGATATATTTTATGATAACTTAAATGATATATTTATATGATAAATATATTTTATGACAATTTAAAACATGATATATTTTCCCTACTGCAGAAGAATCAGAAAGAACTAGATACATAATATCCATCCCCAGGGAGAAAATGGAAGTCTTTGGATCATGAAATCCAGAGATCTTCACAAGAGACTTTAGTCAAAAGTCAAGGCTTACAGAGGCAAAGAGCTAAAGTTTATGTATCGGGTGGAGGATACACCCCTGAGATGTGTGACTAGAAGAAATAGCTGAAAGGGATTGTCCTAAGGCAAGTGGACAGAGTTGGGTATTTGGTGGAAGATGTACAAGTGGAGGACGCCCAGGAGACAGAACCTTGGACCAGGTAGCTTGTAGATATTGGGAACCTCAATGCTGAGAACTATGGTATTGAGAGCTATAGCTTTCAAAGCCTTACATACAGCTTCCCGGTACTGTAGGATAGAGAAGACCGATCAGGATAGTCTGGTCAGTGAACGTCTCAGTCCAGACTGTAATGGATTAAAGACTAGGAGCTCTTCACTTCTGGGGTTCCATATAAATCTCCAGGGGCTTCCCAGGTGGTGCTAGTGGTAAAGAACCTGCCTGCCAGTGCAGGAGAATTAAGAGACACTGGTTCGATCCCTGGGTTGGGGAGATCCCCTGGAAGAGGAAATGACAACCCACTCCAGGATTCTTGCCTGGAAAATGCCATGGACAGAGAAATCTGGCGGGCTACAGTCCATGGGGTTGCAAAGAGTCAGACATGACTAAAGTGACTTTAGCACACATAATTCCCTGATTTCTTAAGAAATCCTAGGAACAAAGGATATCATACCAAAAAGGATTCAAAGACATTTAATTCAATCTGGAGAAATAAAAATATGTCATGCTTCTTGCCAGTATACTTGGAGGGCAAAATTCATACCCATTACTTATGTATGATAATAGGACTACAATAAGACATTAAAGTAGTTATCTCTGTACTGTGTTATTATAGGTAGTAGTCAATTTTTCTTCATATTATATATATATATATATATTTATATTTAAAGTTATGTTTAAAGATAAAACTACAGAAAGCCCACGTTCCTACCCTTGACCAGCCAGAAGGTGATGCGATGATCCTTCCTAGGAGCAATGGGACCCAACCTCCTTTAGAACAAGGTCAAACTCTGTGTTTGGTTTGGGTCCCTGAGAATCTGGAGAAGCTGTGATGTTCAGAGAAACACTCTGGCTCTCGAAGAGTTTTTAATCCTCAAAAAACTCTCACCAGTGGTGTGTTCCAACGCACATAATGATTTTGTTGGATGTTAAAGAGTACAAAGTTCTCCAAAGGAAAAAAAGCCAACTCCTCTCCATCAGCAATATCAAGTCACTGACGTTACTGAAATTAGAAATGGTTCCATGAATCTATGGGAAAGTGTGTGTGTGTGTGTGTGTGTGTGTGTGTGATATACATCATTTCCAGTGATCTGCATTTCTCTATGTAGATCTGGATTTCCAGCTGGTGGTATTTTCCTCCTGCCCAAAGGACTCTTTACAAGAACATTCTCATATCACCAACATCAGGGTATGACCACTAATATATTACTACTACCTAATCCTCAGATCCCATTTAAGCCAGGAGTCCCAGTAAATTCCTTTACAGCAAAAGAATAACAGGCACTAGGTTAAGATAACCATTCTGTTTTCTAGATTTGTTGCTTTATTCATTGCACAGGAAACATATTTTGATGATCCACTCCATGTCTTAATCTGAGAACCAGCCATAAGTAAATCATAATAATCCAATGACTAAGGGCTGTAAAAGATATGCAGGGGCCATTTCAGGACTAAATAAATTGCTGCCCAGCCCAGGGAAGGAAGTGATTCACTCTGCCTAAAGAAATCAGCGACAATGTCACAGAGGAGGAAGCCACTGCTATGACTCTTAAAGGATGAGTAAGAGTTTTTGAAACAAACTGGGAGGACAGAGCACCTGAAAATGAGTTTCTCCCCACATTGTCTCTCACAGTTCTATGCTCTCAATTGTAACTCAGTGTTAGTGACATAAATAACACTGAAATGGCTAGCCAACAAACGAGCTGCAAGGAAGTGAATCCCAACCCTTTGCCTTTCCACCTGTGATTCAGTTCATTTGAGGACCTCTGCAGGTCTCCTTCCACACAAGGACATATTTTGTGAAGTGACATCTTTGTAGAGCATAAAATCATTCGTGCTCTGCTTGGTCCTAACATTTGGTTTTGTTTAATTCCACTGTAATCTTCCAAGCTGAGATTTCTTGGTAATGATCAGACAATCTGTGCTGCTGCTGCTGCTGCTGCTGCTGCTAACTCGCTTCAGTCGTGTTCAACTCTGCGCAACCCCATAGACAGCAGCCCACCAGGCTCCCCCGTCCCTGGGATTCTCCAGGCAAGAACACTGGAATGGGTTGCCATTTCCTTCTCCAATGCATGAAAGTGAAAAGTGAAAGTGAAGCCACTCAGTCGTGCCCGACTCTTAGCGACTCCATGGACTGCAGCCTACCAAGTTCCGTCGTCCATGGGATTTTCCAAGCAAGAGTACTGGAGTGGGCTGCCATTGATTAGACAGTCTGTAACAATGTTTAAAGAGACTTGCTGCCTTAAGAGTAGGTTTGATTTTATTGATTTTCTTATAATGTCTGTAACTGTTCAGTTTGTTGGAGCTTTTTTCTTTCTTTTTTTACTTCCTAATTGCTTTATCTTTCACAGAAAAGATTTGTTTGTAGCTTGTTGATCTTTTCTTCCATTAAGAATGAATGTTGCAAGAGAGACTTTTGTGAAGAAAAGCAAAACTCCATTACCAAAAGTTTCATTGTACCCACTGATATATGTTTCTCTTTCTTAAAAACCCTACAAACTGTCTTTGTCCTTCGCTTCATGAATAACTGGACTCTCTGGAGGAGGGGAAAGAATCTGTTATGTTCAGTACTTTCATTACAATGTTGTGTTATTAGTGTCTGGGATATAACATTTTCACTTGGTTATTTGAACATCTTTGTCCTTCTTAGTGCCTCTGCATTAACATCTGTGCTTTAACAAATGAAATGAAGAGCCATTCAAGGTCAGTGAGGAGGAGCACCCTATACATACATACGTTCATTCGGCAAAGATTCATTGAACACAAACTAAATGCCAAGTAGGTCATCGATCACTGGGAACAAAGAGAGAACAAAACCCAGGTATCCTAATGCTAAAAGCTGGATGAAACTGCAGAGGGGGATCGGGTCTGAAGGGGAAGCAAACTTCAGCCGTGATGTTGTGCAGCATTTAGGCTCAGACCAGGGACTCTAGAATCATACAAGTGTGAGTTCAAGTCCCAGTTTTGCTATAAGGGAGTGACCTCAGGCAAATACCTAAGATATTTGAGTCTCAGTTCTCCTGTCTACAATGTACAGATACCAGCAACACCAGCCTCAAAATTTCTGTATTAAATAAAATATTGCAGGCAAAGTGCTAATCATGTTGTCAGGAACCTTGTAAGTGTTCAGTAAACTTTAGCTCTAGATAATGCTGATCTTGCTGCATTTATGTTATAATATTAAAAACATAGAAGGATCTCAATACATGTTTGTTGACTAAAGCCAGTCCAAATTTTCCACCCTCAAGGAAATCAGTCGGTGTAACATCAGATATTCAGTTGCGGATTTTCAACCTAAGCTGGGAAGTGGTAGGTGGGGGGATAAGTGTATAACTTGGGTATTGAAATCCAAATTCTCACATTAACACCAAAATTAAAATATTTTGAATGCATGGGTCTACTTATATATGAATATTTTTTCAATAAAATGCACTAGAGCACTATGCCATCCACAGTTGGTTGAATTTATGGATGTGGAACCTCAGATATGGAGGAACCATGGATGAGGGGCTGGCTATAAGATATAAGCAGAGTTTTAGTTGTACTAAAGGTTAGCACCCTAACCCCTGTGTTATTAAGGTGTCAACCGTATTTCTACCAATAGAGAGTTAAGATGATGATCAACAGCTGTCTGAAAATCCACCACAATTTCAGCTTATGGTTAAAGAAAATACAGCTTGGGCAATGAATCAGAACATAGTTCTTGGTAATCAAATTGCATCTTCCATTATTTAGACCCAGCTTTGGTCCTTGAACTTACAGTAAAATGAGAAGACTTTTAGGGATGTAATTAATACAAACTGCACAGGGTGCTTGTCCACCAGAGGTCTCCCCCAGGATGTAAGAAAGCCTAAAGAGGAGGATAGCTCCAGGAGACGGGAGAATCACACAAATTTACACTGATTTTCAGAGAAAATCATTACCATCTTAAAAATCATCATATGAAGAAATAAGAGTTCTTGACAGTGGAGAACAGCTGGTTCCAAAAAGCAAGCAGTAGTAAATTATTGAGTACCTTTTAGGCCTTCAGTTCAGTTCAGTTCAGTTGTTCAGTTGCTCAGTTCTGGCCGACTCTGTGACCCCATGAATCGCAGCACGCCAGGTCTCCCTGTCCATCACCAACTCCCGGAGTTCACTCAAACTCATATCCATCGAGTCCGTGATGCCATCCAGCCATCTAATTCTCTGTTGTCCCCTTCTCCTCCTGCCCCCAATCCCTCCCAGCATCAGAGTCTTTTCCAGTGAGTCAACTCTCTGCATGAGGTGGCCAAAGTACTGGAGCTTCAGCTTTAGCATCATTCCTTCCAAAGAAATCCCAGGGCTGATCTCCTTCAGAATGGACTGGTTGGATCTCCTTGCAGTCCAAGGGACTCTCAAGAGTCTTCTCCAACACCACAGTTCAAAAGCATCAATTCTTCGGTCCTCAGCCTTCTTCACAGTCCAACTCTCACATCCATACATGACCACAGGATAAACCATAGCCTTGACTAGATGGACCTTAGTCGGCAAAGTAATGTCTCTGCTTTTCAACATGCTATCTAGCTGATCATAACTTTCCTTCCAAGGAGTAAGCATCTTTGAATTTCATGGCTGCAGTCACCATCTGCAGTGATTTGGGAGCCCAAAAAAATAGTCTGACACTGTTTCCACTGTTTCCCCGTCTATTTCCCACGAGGTAATGGGACCAGATGCCATGATCTTCATTTTCTGAATGTTGAGCTTTAAGCCAACTTTTTCACCCTCCTCTTTCACTTTCATCAAGAGGCTTTTTAGCTCCTCTTCATTTTCTGCCATAAGGGTGGTGTCATCTGCATATCTGAGGTGATTGATATTTCTCCCAGCAATCTTGATTCCAGCTTGTGCTTCTTCCAGCCCAGCGTTTCTCATGATGTAATGTACTCTGCATAGAAGTTAAATGAGCAGGGTGACAATATACAGCCTTGACGTACGCCTTTTCCTATTTGGAACCAGTCTGTTGTTCCATGTCCAGTTCGAACTGTTGCTTCCTGACCTGCATATAGGTTTTTCAAGAGGCAGGTCAGGTGGTCTGGTATTCCCATCTCTTTCAGAATTTTCTAGAGTTTATTGTGATCCACACAGTCAAAGGCTTTGGCATAGTGAATAAAGCAGAAATAGATGTTTTTCTGGAACTCTCTTGCTTTTTCCATGATCCAGCGGATGTTGGTATATTGATCACTGGTTCCTCTGCCTTTTCTAAAACCAGCTTGAACATCTGGAAGTTCACAGTTCATGTATTGCTGAAGCCTGGCTTGGAGAATTTTGAGCATTACTTTACTAGCGTGTGAGATGAGTGCAATTGTGCAGTAGTTTGAGCATTCTTTGGCATTGCCTTTCTTTGGGATTGGAATGAAAACTGACCTTTTCCCATCCTGTGGCCACTGCTGAGTTTTCCAACTTTGCTGGCATATTGAGTGCAGCACTGTCACAGCATCATCTTTCAGGATTTGAAACAGCTCAACTGGAATTCCATCACCTCCACTAGCTGTGTTCATAGTGATGCTTTCTAAGGCCCACTTGACTTCACATTCCAGGATATGTAGCTCTAGGTGAGTGATCACACCATTGTGATTATCTTGGTCGTGAAGATCTTTTTTGTACAGTTCTTCTGTGTATTCTTGCCACCTCTTCTTAATATCTTCTGCTTCTGTTAGGTCCATGCCATTTCTGTCCTCTATTGAGCCCATCTTTGCATTAAATGTTCCCTTGGTATCTCTAATTTTCTTGAAGAGATCTCTAGTCTTTCCCATTCTGTTCTTTTCCTCTATTTCTTTGCATTGATCGCTGAAGAAGGCTTTCTTATCTCTTCTTGCTATTCTTTGGAACTCTGCATTCATATGCTTATATCTTTCCTTTTCTCCTTTGCTTTTTCTTTTCTTCTTTTCACAGTTATTTGTAAGGCCTCCTCAGACAGCCATTTTGGTTTTTTACATTTCTTTTCCATGGGGATGGTCTTGATCCCTGTCTCCTGTACAATGTCACAAACCTCCGTCCATATTAGCATTTTCTAAAAGATTATCTGAGAAACTCTGCCCATGCAAGTAACACTCTGAACAGGTATCAAAGAAATGGAATAAACTAGACTCTTCTGAACTATAAAATCAATCAAATTAGCAAAAAAAAAATGCTGTGTAACATTTACTATATATAGTAAAATATATAAAAAATAAGTACTATATATATAGCAAATGTTACACAGCAATCAGTTTTCAACATAAGACACAGAGGAGAGTGGTGAGTAGAATTTCTATGGAAGTCTAGAATAAATTTGTTTAAGGAGATAATGCTCAAGGCAGATCCTGTCAAAAGCAGCACATCAATTAAGTAGTGACTGTGGTTTATAGAATTCTCCTTTTTGGGAAGGTTAATATTTACCATCATCCTGATAAATGCCTCCTTATAATCCGTTCATTCTTCATTGGCCCATATCTCCCACCCCTAGCTTTATTGCATAAGAAATGGTTTTTAGACTGTTCAGAGATAAATCTCTAAACAGATGGAGGGTTTTCCCGCTGCCTGTTATATGCCTATCTAGCCTCAGCCAACAATTTATTACCAGCTGAAAAAGGAGGCAATGTGGTAAAAGACTGAATTGTTTTTATGGCCATATCTATATTTCTTAAAGAGTAAGAACCTTTATAGAAGAAATTCATTCTGGAACCACATGAACCACCATTTATTTGGAGTAAAGTGAACTTGTTATAAAATATTGAAAACAGAATCACACGCTATGAGGGTGTCACTCTTTTTACTACCAGGAGCTATCAAAACCCCCACCCACTTACTTTTTGCCTTTTACCAACTCAGTTCTGTGAGCCTGTAAACATGAGTCTTTGAATACCCCAGATATTAGTTACAATCAACACATGACATTAGAATATAGGGCCCTAGCATCACGCTGGTTTAGGGAAAGTCTCCTGAGTCTGATATTTGAATTATCATTGGCCTTGAAGTATGTATCATGATAAAAGAAAACATCAGCTTTAGCCCCAGGTCGATCACTTTGTGACCTTGGACAAATTATTTTTTCTGTGCCTTATTTTCCTAATGTATATAATAGAAGTTTGGATTAACTGACTTCCAAAAGTCTTTTATTCAGGTTCACTATTAGTTGAATCTGTAATTACCAATCAATACAAACCACTAAGTACAAACCTGCCTTCTGAATACCACGCCCACCGTGGAGAAAATCCACATATTTTAGATTTTGCTGTGTACTAAATTTAGTGGACATTCTCCAAAACAAAATATATGAATTGTGCAACACCTCTTTGAAAACAGAAAGCTTTAATTGTGGTGAAACATGACTTTACAAACAGACATTTAAATTCAATCCAATGAGCAATTAGTAATGGGTTAATCTCCAACTGCTAGATAAAACAGTCAGATCTTTGGCAAAAATCAACAGATTTCTCCTTTCTTCCTGTTCACAGCATCAGTGTTAGGACGCAGTCACTACCCTGAATCTTAAGGTACAGATTCTAATATGATCAGCACTGCCAAACACTAGGTAAGCAGACAAGCATAAAGTAGATCTGGTGCTAAAAACCCAATGGAGACAGGCAATCTTATCAATAGATAAGTATATGTATCCTTTTGAACTGTGGTGCTCAAGAAGACTTTTGAGAGTCCCTGGGACAGCAAGATCAAACCAGTCAATCCTAAAGGAAATCATTCCTGAATATTCACTGGAACGACCGATGCTAAAGCTGAAACTCCAATACTTTGGCCACCTGATGCGAAGAGCCAGCTCATTGGAAAAGACCCTGATGATGAGAAAGATTGAAGGCAGGAGGAGAAGCGGACAACATTGGATGAGATGGCTGGATGGCATCACCAACTCCGTGGGCATGAGTTTGAGCAAGCTCTGGGAGATGGTGAAGGACAGGGAAGTCTGGTGTGCTGCAGTCCATGGGGTCACAGAGTCAGACACAACTGAACAACAAAAATTTATCCTTAACACAGAAAGAGAAGAAAAGGATTGGAAAGGTAAGGTAAAGCAAGTCAAGAATATATCATTTTTCCTCCAGTCCTGGCCAGCATCATCCCTGGCCTCTTTGGTTTTCTGAGAGTCCCACTCACAAGCACTAGGTGATTTTATTTGGCACTTGGGCTTTCCAGGTGGCTCAGTGGTAAAGAATCTGAATGAAGTGCAGGAGACACAGGTTTGATCCCTGGGTCAGGAAGAGGAAATGGCAACCCACTCCAGTATTCTTTCCTGGAAAACCCCATGTACGGCAGATCCTGGTGGGCTGCAATTCATAGGGTCACAAAGAGTCAGACATGACTGAGTGACTGAGCAGGCACACAGAGGATTGTGGTCCATTCTGATGGATATTCTTATAAGACATATGTGGCCCTCTTTCTCTACCTCAGAGAAAGAGGTAGAATGTCCTGAAAAACATCGATCTCTTTGGGGAAGAAGCAGTTTGCATGCTCACATGACCATGGAATGAATGAATGCTAAGTCACTTCAGTCATGTCCAACTTATTGCAACCCTATAGCCCACCAGGCTCCTCTGTCCATGGGATTCTCCAGGCAAGAATACTGGAGTGGGTTGCCATTTCCTTCTCCAGGGGATGTTCTCCACTCAGGGACTGAACCCATGTCTCTTACATCTCCTGCACTGGCAGATGGATTCTTCACCACTAACCACCTAAAATGCCCACATGACCATGGAGATGGTCATTAACCTCATTAGGTCCCCCTTTCGTAAGTTCAGGACCAAGGATATGATAACAACTATATTTTCTGGTACACTGATGTCTGTAAGAAGGCCAATGAAGGACTTTGGATCCTTTAGTCCCATGGCAGAAATAATTTTATCAATTAAAAAAAAAATTTGGGTTTATTGAAGTATAAGCCATATAATTCACCAATTTTAAGTATATGGTTTGATAGATACGGACAAATATCCATGATAGTGAACCCATCACCACAATCAATTTTGGAACACTTCTATGACTCTCCAAATCCCCTTATATCACTTTATAGACAATATCTCAGAGAAGGCAATGGCACCCCACTCTAGTACTCTTGCCTGGAAAATCCCATGGACGGAGGAGTCTGGTGGGCCGTAGTCCATGGGGTTGCTGAGTCGGACACAACTGAGTGACTTCACTTTCACTTTTCACTTTCATGCATTGGAAAAGGAAATGGCAACCCACTCCAGAGTTCTTGCCTGGAGAATCCCAGGGACAGGGGAGCTTCATGGGCTGCCGTCTACGGGGTCACACAGAGTCGGACACGACTGAAGTGACTTAGCAGCAGCAGCAACAACAGCAGACAATATCTACCCTTACACTCAGAAAACCAATGATGCATTTTCACTAGGATTTTGCCCTTTCTTTTATTTCCAACCTTTTCAGTATAATCTTATAGTACCTTACTGATTTGACTCCAGACCTGGCTATGAGAATTACCTTGGTCAATGGAGTTTAAATAAATATAATTCAAGATGAGGCTGGAAAAAGTGCTTCTATCTTTCTACTTACTCTCTTGCCTTCTCTTATTTCAATAAATAAGAAGAACTATGAGCCTTTGATGAAAGTGAAAGAGGAGAGTGAAAAAGTTGACTTAAAACTCAACATTCAGAAAACTAAGATCATGGCATCCAGTCCCATTACTTCATGACAAATAGATGGGGAAACAATGGAAACAGCGACAGACTTTATTTTTGTGGGCTCCAAAATCACTACAGATGGTGACTGCAGTCATGAAATTAAAACCCATTTGCTCCTTGAAAGAAAAGTTATGACCAACCTAGACAGCATATTAAAAAGCAGAGACATTACTTTGTCAATAAAGGTCTGTTGAGTCCAGGCTATGGTTTTTCCAGTAGTCATGTATGGATGTGAGAGTTGGACTATAAAGAAAGCTGAGCACCAAAGAATTATGTTTATGAACTGTGGTATTGGAGAAGACTCTTGAGAGCCCCTTGGACTACAAGGAGATCAAAACAGTCAATCCTAAAGGAAACCAGTTCTGAATATTCATTGGTAGGACTGATGCTGAAGCTAAAACTCCAATACTCTGCCTCCATGATGTGAAGAACTGACTCATTTGAAAAGGCCCTGATTCTGGGAAAAATTGAAAGCAGAAGGAGAAGGGGACGACAGAGGGTTAGATGGTTGGATGGCATCACCAATTCAATGGAGATGAGTTTGAGCAAGCTCTGGGAGTTGGTGATGGACAGGGAAGGCTGGTGTGCTGCAGTCCATGGGGTCACAAAGAGTTGGACATGATTGAGCAACTGAACTGATTTCAATAAAAACATGTCTGAGCTAGCCTCCCAGAAATAAAAGATAGTGGTTCAGAGTCAGGTTGACTCAATCATCCTAGCCAAGTCTATTTATTGCAAATCAACCCCATCACCTAGAGACCTCCAGGCATATGAGCAAGCCCAGCCCCAGTCACACCACCCAGTTGAGCTGCAGCTGACTGTAGGTTCATGGAAAAGGCTATCTGAGATTACCTAAGGCTGGTCGGAGCAGCTGTAGCTTGCAAACACATTTACTGCTCTATGCCACTGAAATTTTACAACTGTTTATTATGCAGCATTGTTCTGGCACTAAAAAGCTGATATGGTAGATTAGAATCAGCCTGTATAAATCCCATTTTGTTCAATCCAAGAATACCAATTAGTTATCTGAAATTCTTCCATAATCTCAAAGCATAAAACATGGCCCTCCTCTTTCTGCAAGTGTCTCAGATTAAAGGGCATGAGCTATCATCATCTCACTGTATATGAATTTTTTTCCTCATTTTAATGAATTTTTCCTGTTCCGATGCCTCCTGCAATAATATTTACAGTGTCCTTGCAAACATTATTTATATGTGTGTGGGAGGAGGAGGGACTATGCAGTTGGAGAGAACCAGCATTTGATAATACCAAATAAATTTGGCCTACGGTTACATGCCAGAAGTGCTTGTCACCTGCCATGTTTTTCTCTGGCTCCAAACTCAGTCCCCCTTTCCTTGTGCTCCAGCACGAGAGGAGTCCTGGCAATGACAATGCAACATTGCTCTTGCGATTCCAATTTCACAGTTGAATAAGGAACAAGCCTGAGCAGACAGCAGCCCAAGAAAGGCATGACAAGCATGGCAGATCAGGGAGTCTAGTTGTCGATTCTGCATCCCTTCTGCTTCCCATGACCCTTGCACGCTGTACCATAACAACAACAACAAAAATCGAGAGTAGGCTTCAAGTCCTGAAGAGGCACCAGATGCAGTCTTTAACTTCCCTAAATGACTAGATTCCAATCAGGCAGAAACATGGGTTGGCATCTCCCCATTAATCTCTGATTGTGTTTTCTGCTTTAAGGTTTATTTAAAGAATGAGTGTCTCCTTCAGGTCTGTGCAACTGGAGGAGACAGGGAAGACAGAACAGCCAAAGTGACATCTGTCGGCTAGCAGTAATTAGGAGAGATGTGTGGAGTTTCAGCGCTCTAAATGGCCCCGTTAAAATGTTGATGAGCAGTGAAATGTCTGATTAAATTTTAAGCAGGAATAAATGGGCCAGCCCCACCATAGGATAAAGCTAATGGAGTAGTAGACTGAGAAAATTAAACGAACAATGTGTCAGTGCAAGCGAAGAGACAAGCTGGCACAAATAGGCCTCTTCTGGAGCCTGAACATAGCTTCCTCTGCATGACCGCAAAGAAAAGATTTTCTGCAAGTACCACCTGAGCTTCAAAGTAGATCATGAGCTACGGCATCAACTTGAATATTAGGAGGCAAGAGGGGAATGGGCACATTTGAAAAGGACACAGGAATCAGAACAGAAGAACAGAGTAGTGGTATGTGCGCTGATTAAATCTTAGAGAGCAACTCATTTCCCCTCTCTCTTAAGTCAGGAAACCAGAGGCGGAGGGACTTCTGGCTTCTAACAACAAGACTTTAGAATGTGCAAAGGAGCATGAGGTTATGGGGCTAGGGAAGTCTGAAGATGTTTGCTTCAGCTCTGGTTAACCAGAGAAACACTCGCAAGTCTGTTGGGCCAGTAAAACCATTGCAAAGGTCTAAGACTATGCAACTTCTTGACCTGCATACAGGTTTCTCAGAAGACAGGTAAGGTGGTCTGATGTTCCCATCTGTTTAAGAATTTTTACAGTTTGTTTTGATCCACATAGTCAAAGCCTTTAATGTAGTCAATGAAGCAGAAGTAGATATTTTTCTGGAATTCCCTTGTTTTCTCTATGATCCAATGAAAGTTGACAGCTTGATCTCTGGTTCCTCTGCCTTTTCTAAATCCAGCTTATACATCTGCAAGTTCTTGGTGCTAAGGAAGACTCTTGAGAGTCCCTTGGAATGCAAGGAGGTCAAACCACTTAATCCTAAAGGAAATCAATCCTGAATATTCATTGGAAGGACTGATGCTGAACTGAGGTTCCAATACTTTGACCACCTGATGTGAAGAACTGACTCACTGGAAAAGACGCTGGTGATGGGAAAGATTGAAGGAAGAAGGAGAAGGGGTGACAAAGGAAGAGATGATTGGATAGCATCACTGACTCAACAGACATGAGTTTGAGAAAACTCTGGAAGACAGTGAAGGACAGGGAAGCCTGGCACACTGTAGTCCATGGGGTGGCAAAGAGTTGGACACGACTTAGTGACTGAACAACAAGACTAAACAATAACCAACAACAACAGCAAAACTCAGCAAGACCCTAAGGATCACCAGACCCAGATATTGCATCTGGTGTTTCTCTTGCTCTTAAATCTGCAGCTATGATTTCACTTCTTCTGAATTCTCTTTGCATTTTCCACCTTCATCCAGCCTCTCTTCCACATTAATGACCTCGCCTCATACTCCATGAGAAAGAGGAGCTATTAACCACAAACTCCCATAGATCTCGCTACAGAATCTACAAACATGTCAGTACCTTCATCTTTCCTTTTGTTTTTAACAAGGGGAAACCCTCAACTTCCAGTCGGAAGCCTTAGGTCCCCTTCTTCCTTGACTCCTCAGTAATCTCAGTTCTTATATTATTCTCTCTCTTTATCTCTTAAGTCTCTACTTCTACTTAATCACCCATTCCCATTAGCAAACAAACATGCTCTACTATTTCTTATTTTTAAAAAATAAACTATTCATTTGTTCAGTCTACATTGCCCCCTATGAGGTACTGATTTCTATTAAGCTTCTTAAAAGTGTTTGTGAATGTACACATTCAAACACCCCACTACTGCAAATACTGTTTAGATAGTTAGATGATAAAGACAGATGGCCGTGCTTTTCCACTTCTCTTTTACATTATGGCATTTTCTTCCTTGTTTTAAAGTTAGACATTGCTTCGGGAAGGATGCCTATTGTTAAAGCCAAAAAATCCAGATAAAGAAAACACTGCTTGTATCAATTCTCAAGGATGACATTTTGAGTATTATAAACACATGTTAGTTTTGAAGGGCAGAATTGGTCAAGAAAGAAATCGAATTTTCAAATTCTAGAAATGACCTCTATGGAAAACAAAGCTTCTCATGGTCTGAAAGTGGATTCTTACTAGGAATCATGGATTAGAGAGACGGAGGATACTATGTGAGCAAGTTATCTCCCCACCTGATAGGAAATAGAAGACAAAAGCCAGTCTAGCAGGTTCTGGATAGGAGGGAGGGTGAAGCAGTGAAAGATACATGTCCCCACTCTCCATCCTAAGTCAATACCATGGATAGATAAAGCTGTTAAAATAACCATAAAATTTGGGCTAAGACAAAATAGAGCTTGTTTTCTCACTTCTTTGGCCATATAGCAGGGAAGATTCAGTTTCCTTTAAAAAAGTACTGATTTCAATAAGATATTATCAAGGTGTTAGGCTAACAAACAGCTGTGGGATAAAGCTAAGACAGGGCTTCCCTGGTGGCTCAGATGGTCAAGAATCTGCCTGCTATGCAAGAGACCCAAATTTCCTTCCCTGATCAGGAAGATCACCTGGAGAAGGGAATAGCAACCCACTCCAGCATCCTTGCCTGGAGAATTTCATGGACAAAAGAGCCTAGCAGGCTACAGTCCATGGGTTTACAAAGAATTGGACACAACTGAGTGATTAGCACACACATAGACACACACACACACACACACACAGGGAAAGAATCAAAGATAATGTCACTAGAGTCTCCCTCATCATCCATGGATATGAATATGGATATGGAAATTCTTACTGACTCAATGGAGGAAGCTAAGTGTAGCTGAGTCAGTAGTCTAAGGGCCTGTCATGGGACTACCTTAGAGAAATCCTTAGAGAAGCAGTCCCTGGCATGAGACTATTTTTAATGAAAGTTGAAGAGTGATAGCTCTGTCCACACGTGAGATGAAAGGTATTGCCAAGGTTTAGATTATTTGCTATGACGGCCAGAGATGGAGGCAAGAGGAAGGTATACACTCTGACAATGCCATAATAATAAAGACTTTTTGCTTCATTAGCAGGATGCCTCAATACCGGATACCATTAGGATGCCAATGATCATAACGACTAAAACTTCATCTCCATGGGATTTACCAAGGACCCTCAAGACAGCATAATAAGTTACACGTGGATCTTCTGACTCTTCCTCACATTTGATCATAAGAATATATATGCATGCAACTACAGTCCACCAGCAGCTTATCCAGAAGGAAAATAAATCATGGTTGGAGAGTCGAGTCAGAAATGAAATAAGCCTCTCTATTGTGCTCCATTTTCATATAACAAACTGCCAACTTGACATCTTTACTTGTATGTCCCAAAGGCACGTCACACTTAACACAGCCACATACAAATTCTTCATCTTCCCCGCCTGCTCTGTTCCTACTTCAGATTTCATCTTCTCATTAAATGACAAATGGCACTTTGTGAACCCATCCATTCAAACACTTGGGAGACATTCTTGAAACATCATTCATAGACTCATAAATCTCACAAGTGAATCTACTTCTCTCCATCTCTACTGCTACTTTTCTGATCCAAGGCAATACCATCTTTTGTCTGGGCTGCTGTCCTTGGCAGTGAACTGAGGGAGTTTTCTTCTATTTAGAATTGGGATTTATGGATCTTCATGTCCCAGATTATCACGATGGTGTGATCACTCACCTAGAGCCAGACATCCTGGAATGTGAAGTCAAGTGGGCCTTAGAAAGCATCACCACGAACAAAGTTAGTGGAGGTGATAGAATTCCAGTTGAGCTATTTCAAATCCTGAAAGATGATGCTGTGAAAGTGCTGCACTCAATATGCCAGCAAAGTTGGAAAACTCAGCAGTGGCCAAGGGACTGGAAAAGGTCAGTTTTCATTCCAGTCCCAAAGAAAGGCAATGACAAAGAATGCTCTAACTACCACACAATTGCACTCATCTCACATGCTAGTAAAGTAATGCTCAAAATTCTCCAAGCCAGGCTTCAGCAATACGTGAACTGTGAACTCCCTGATGTTCAAGCTGGTTTTAGAAAAGGCAGAGAAACCAGAGATCAAATTGCCAACACCGGTTCAGTTCAGTTCAGTTCAGTTGCTCAGTCATGTCCAACTCTTTGAGACCCCATGAATCGCAGCATGCCAGGCCTCCCTGTTCATCATCATCTCCCGGAGTTCACTCAGACTCACGTCCATTGAGTCTGTCATGCCATCCAGCCATCTCATCCTCGGTCATCCCCTTCTCCTCCTGCCCTCAATCCCTCCCAGCATCAGAGTATATTCCAATGAGTCAACTCTTCTCATGAGGTGGCCAAAGTACTGGAGTTTCAGCTTTAGCATCATTCCTTCCAAAGAAATCCCAGGGTTGATCTCCTTCAGAATGGACTGGTTGGATCTCCTTGCAGTCCAAGGGACTCTCAAGGGTCTTCTCCAACACCACAGTTCAAACGCATCAATTCTTCGGCACTCAGCCTTCTTCACAGTCCAACTCTCACATCCATACATGACCACAGGAAAAACCATAGCCTTGACTAGACAGACCTTAGTCGGCAAAGTAATGTCTCTGCTTTTGAATATGCTATCTAGGTTGGTCATAACTTTTCTTCCAAGGAGTAAGCGTCTTTTAATTTCATGGCTGCAATCACCATCTGCAGTGATTTTGGAGCCCCCCAAAATAAAAGTCTGACACTGTTTCCACGGTTTCCCCATCTATTTTCCATGAAGTGATGGGACTGGATGCCATAATCTTTGCTTTCTGAATGTTGAGCTTTAAGCCAACTTTTTCGCTCTCCACTTTCACTTTCATCAAGAGGCTTTTTAGCTCCTCTTCACTTTCTGCCATAAGGGTGGTGTCATCTGCATATCTGAGGTTATTGATATTTCTCCCAGCAATCTTGATTCTAGCTTGTGTTTCTTCCAGTCCAGCGTTTCTCATGATGTACTCTGCATATAAGTTTAATAAGCAGGGTGACAATATACAGCCTTGACGTACTCCTTTTCCTATTTGGAACCAGTCTGTTGTTCCATGTCCAGTTCTAACTGTTGCTTCCTGACCTGCATACAGATTTCTCAAGAGGCAGGTCAGGTGGTCTGGTATTCCCATCTCTTTCAGAATTTTCCACAGTTTATTTATCACTGATCCAACATTGGCTGGATCATGGAAAAAGCAAGAGAGTTCCAGAGAAACATCTATTCCTGCTTTATTGACTATGCCAAAGCCTTTGACTGTGTGGACCACAATAACTGTGGAAAATTCTGAAAGAAATGGGAATACCAGACCACCTGACCTGCCTCTTGAGAAATTCAGAAAACTGAACTGAACTGTAATTCAGAAAATTGAACTGAACTGAACTGAGCTGATGGTGAAATTTAAAAATATATTTGCTGTTTGCCTCTCTTCAAACCTGCCTTAATCAAGAATTGAACAATAAAGATGTATGATGAAGAAATCACAAACTTCTATAAAAAGGGAAGACATTGAAAAAGTAAGCAGATAGGAGAAAGCCAATTAGTCAGTGTTGGCAGAGAAGAATGCAGACCAGAAATCAGTTGATTCAGCAGTTTTCACTGTAAATCTCCACCACCAAACCCCCCACCTGAAAGGCTCAAGAGTAACAGGTCCCAGCACTGGCATTCTGGTAAATGCTTAGCAAGTGGCTTTCCAGGAAAATGAATCCATCAGACAAACAAACAAAAATACGGATTTATAGTGTTTGCTGATTATCATGAAGCAAATACACTATGGTCAATTTCAAGTTACTAATGTAAGGTCACTGGGTGCAGATATAAGAAGAAATGTACACTCTGTCAGTACAGGTGATATAATCCCTAAATGATACCCATGCAGCAAGCACAAAAGTTATGAACCATAAGGAAAGCTGAGTGCTGAGGCATTGATGTTTTTTAATTGTAGTGCTGGAGAAGACTCTTGAAAGTCTCTTTGAATCCAAGGAGATCAAAATAATCAATCCTAATGGAAATCATCCCCGAATATACATTGGAAGGACAGAAGCTGAAGCTCAAGTTACAACACTTTGGCCACATGATGCAAAGAGCCAACTCATTGAAAAGACCCCGATTCTGGGAAAGATTGAAGGCAGGAGGAGAAGAGGGTGGCAGACAATGAGATGATTCGATAGCATCATGGACTCAATGGACATGAATCTGAGCAAACTCTGGAAGGTAGTGGAGGACAGAGAGCCTGGAGTCCTGTAGTTCATGCAGTTGCAAAGAGCTGGACGTGACTTAGCGAATGAACAATAAAATAGCAAATGAATAGCTGCACGAAAAGGAAGTGAAGTCAGTGAAAAATACTCATTTAGCAATACTAATGCTGTAAACCAGGGATCCCCAACCTTTTGGCACCAGAGACTGGCTTCACGGAAGGCAATTTTTCCAGGGACGAGGGTAGAGGGAACGGTTTCAAGATGGTTTAAATGCATTACCTACATCACGCATTTTACTTTTATTATTATTACATCTGCTCCACTGCTGCTGGAAACAATGAGTCATTATTTCTGCAACAGGTGATAAAACTGTATTAGGAAGAAAACACTGGGACAGTAGGGATGGCACTGTCACCCTCCATAGCTGAAACAACATACGTAACATCTAAACATGTAAAACAAAGACTATTACTTACAATAAGAATATTGCTTATAGCTGAAGCAATTGAAGAGATCGTCCCTTAGGGGAAAAGAAGTAGGTGAGTAGAGGGTTTCTATTTCTCTTTTCTGGAAATCTTGCAGGCTGGGTATTGTTGGGATTAAGAACATGGTGTCTGGCACCACACTGCTTGGACTCATCATTCTGAGCTCTAGTAGCCACGTGACCTGGGTGAGTTAGTTAACCACTCTCATCCTCAGTTTCTTCATCTTTATAGTGAGAAGAGCAAGAGGCCTATTTTGCAAGGGTAATTGTGAGGATTAAATGAGGTAATATATGTAAAATACTCAGAACAAGATTTGGCTCATAATAAATAATAAATATTAACTTTTATAATTACTATTTGCCTTTTTAAAATTATGTAACCAAGTTATTCTGAAGAATATGAAAGACTAAGTTAAAAGAATAATAAACATGATGGGTTATAAAAGACTCATAATGAAGTAGAGCCTTTTTTCAAAGTTTATGTTTGGCAGTATCTCATTTGAGATTGAGGTTTGGAAATATATATATATATAGTGTGTGTGTGTATTTTTGCATGAAAAAACTTGTAAACATGAGAAGTTTTGTTTCTTAGGAAGACAATTTGTAAGCAAACCACGGTATCTTTCCAGGGAAAAAGATTAAGATCCTCAGTTATTCTCCCCAACGTTGAAAGTCACTAAAACTTATCCAGGTGTATTGGCTTGGTCATGATGTAGACCCAGAGACACAGAAGGGCCTATCAGTCTCTTAGTACAAAATCAGTATGAAGGAAGAATATGGCACTATGGACAGATCAGTATTAAAACCCAGAAGATAATGGCAGTCTAGCTTCATGAGGACTCAAGACACCAGAACCTGTTCTGAGGCAGCCATCCTAGTTATCAGCCTTTTCACTCCAGGAATGGTCATATTAGTTCATAATATCAGCTCTACCATTGAGAAGCCAACATAATTTTGGAATGGGGCTCACCTGGCTATGTGGGACAAGATGAGGACTTTCTCTTATGTTTTAAATTACCAATGAGGCTTGTGCAGTATTAAAAGTGGGTGGAAAAGGAGGCTTAGTGTTTTTCTCCAGCCATGACAAAAGCGAGAAGAAGCATGTCTACTGTTGCTATGTGCAGGCTTCTTACCCAGTTTTCTTTACCCAGTTTTTTTACCCAGTGCAGGCTTCTTACCCAGAAATAAGGATGGCACATTATTCTTGAGGTACTGACTTCACATCATAGCTGTAAAGTTCTCTTGCCTCATGATTATTTCAGACATGGAGGAGCAATAATGGCTTTTGCACATGAATGAGCCTCTGAAAGGTTCTTTTGGTAGGGTGTCTGTGTTAGTAGCTCAGTCGTGCCAGACTCTTTGCAACGGGATGGACTGTAGCCCGCCAGGATCCTTTGTCCATGGAATTCTCCAGGCAAGAGTACTGGAGTAG
The DNA here is from genome assembly GCF_032405125.1 of Capricornis sumatraensis. Taxonomy (NCBI): domain Eukaryota; kingdom Metazoa; phylum Chordata; class Mammalia; order Artiodactyla; family Bovidae; genus Capricornis; species Capricornis sumatraensis. The sequence continues at coordinate 73,367,086 of NC_091084.1, forward strand.
GTTGCCATTCCCTTTAGAATCCACAGAAAGAAACTAAACTTCATGTTAACTGAGTATGTGGGTTTCAAGTTTTGTGTTTGAGATGCTACTCTGAGATAGTATTCTTATTGCAAATTTTAAGGAACACCCTGGTTCCATATACTTCCCTGATATGAGAAAAATTAGTCAGTTGGCTTTTGAATGTATCCTAGTCCCTGCCTGGTTGAGATATGTAGAGAAGCTAGAGCTGTATACAATTGACCCGTGAACAACACAGAGATTAGGCGTGCCAACCCTCCTTGCAGAGGAAATCCTCATGAAACGTTATAGTCAGGCCTTTATACCTGCAGTACCACGTCTGAGGATTCAGCCAACCATGGGTCCTATAGGACTGTAACAGGCATTTAGTGAAAAAAAAAAAAAAAAAGCTTATATAAATGAATACAAACAGTTCAAATCTGTGTTGTTCAAGGATCAACTGTATTCATGTTTTCAGTGTTTTTTGCCTGGCTTTGAACTAGGGCATCCAAGCCTAGAGATTCCATTTCTCCATTTAGAAAGAAACATAATGAATGGTTACCCCTTTCCATCTCACAAGAACACTGAAAGAACCAAGGAGTGCATTACATTAAACAGCATGAATAAGTATAATTTTCCAATTACTTACTAGAAAATACCATGCTAAGTATTTATTAATAACATATATTATTCCACTTCATTTTTTACAAAATAAACTGTGAAGGAGGCAACATTATCCCCAGGTCACAGAGAGGAGAACCAAGGCTCAGAGAAGTTATGTAATGTCTCCAGAGATCCAAGTTAGGATTTAAGTCTACTCCTTTACGAATAGAAACACAATTACCACATAAAGCCATCATTACTATTTACTTTCAAATTTCAAAACGTTGATTTTGCTTAGGATCCTCTGATTTTCCTGGATCCCACCCACTAAAGATTAGTTATAGGTATTTTCCTCTGTGAAATGTCAATGTCTGAGGTTATTAGAAATCTTAAGTTATTTTATTTTAAGTATGTGAGATTAAATATTTAATCCCTAAATTTGGAAATTAGATACAAGAAAAATATTTATCCAAAGATCGCCATCCTCACAATTACTTTTATGGACTTTTCTTCATATGCATTTAGTTATATGGTTATAATCACCATGTACCTGCAATAACTTTGCTTAGTAGTCATATTATATGTTCTAAAAAATGACTTCATAATATTGCTTTGGATTGACACTCTAGAGTGTTTTAGTCAACCCCATGATAAAAGGTATTTTTCTATTTCAAACTACTTATTGAAACAGCTTGAAATAAATAATTCTGTACTGAACATTGTCTTATGTATATATTTTAAATACATTTTTAATTATAGGCTTGACATGCTAACTGTTTCAATTCATTATGATGCAAAATGAATACACAGTTCACAAAATGTTCATTTTCTCACCAACATAGACAAATTCTCCTTTTAAATAACTCAGCATTTATATAGTAATACCTACTATTATAAGGTCTTGATTCTATTTTCATAGTGTCAGGTTCTATGCCAGGAATTAGAGCATATATTCCATTTGGCTATATGGATAACCCTATTTCACCAATTCCATACAGGAAATTATCCTCAGGGTTTCCCAAATCATGAATTACCATGAAAATCATAGAAAGAAAAGGGATATAATTTGAGAAGCATGACTTTTAGGCTTACCATCTAATCTCCTGTATCTACCCAAAGTTTAAAGAGCCACTAGGCACATGGATTGGTATTTATATCCACGGCTTGTGACACACCCCAGAAACTTTGAAGTGTGTGCTATGAATAGATCAATTTCCACGTCCTGTCTTCACATCTTTGTTTTCAGCTATTCAGTTAGGGACCCTGGGCAAGTGTGCTAGAAACTGTGTTACCCCTATCACGCGGTGACAAGCAGTGCCATGAGTAACAAACGAGCCCATTACTGCTGTACAGGACAGGAGACAGGTCACTCCTTTGCTAAATCCCTGTGCTCTGTGTCCTCTTCCTTGTTCCAATTACCCAGGAAGTGATGGCACTTTCTCATCTACAGCCTTTCGAAACTTGCTGACATGTATTTAAGACATTGCTGGGCTTGTAAGTCTTAACCAAACTGTCCTCAGTAATTCTCGTGGAAAATAAGATCCAATACTTTCTCAACTCAGACCACACCCATTTACAAACCAGAGGAAGAACTAAGACAGGCAGAAAGAGAAAGATTACTTTCCAACCAAAATATTTATTTAAACCCAGAAATACAATAATTGCTGAAAAACTGGCCATAGAATATTGTCATTAACTAACATCCTGATTTTCCTAAAGAGGAAGCTAATTCCCTCGAAAATGCAGCAAGTTGCATAAGCTAGTTTGTGGCACAATCCCGAAGGAAAATATGCCCTGAAACTTTGGGTTTTTTTTTTATCATTAGCAATTTAGATTCCCTTAGCTTTTGGAGTAGCTTTTTATTCATTCAAAAAATAACTTTTGAGTGTCTTCCATAAAATTACTACTCTGGCACTAGGGATTCAGCCAAGGTTGAAATGTAGTGGTGCTGGAAATATAGAATCAAAAGTCACAGTCTGACAAGGAGACAGGTTTGTAGACTGATGATTTAAGTGTAACGTGATGAGCAGAATCCAAACAAATAGAACTGTAAGCAGTGTGCTACAAAAAGTCTGCCTGAGGGACTCAGGGGGAACTTCCCAAAAGAGGTGGCCTCCTTTCAGGAGGAACAGTTTACAAGGAACGACACGCCGAATAGCATAGGAGGCAGAGAGGCCACACATATAGGACAGGATACTTGAAAAGCAACATAGAGTTTGCCCCATGTCTTGACTTTGGTGACACACTTGGTTTCCCAGGTGGCGCAGTGGAAACGAGTCCACCTACTGATGCAGGAGAAGCCAGAAACGTGGGTTTGATCATGGGGTCGGGAAGATCCCCTGGAGAAGGGAATGGCAACCCATTCCAGTACTCTTGCCTGGAAAATTCCATGGACAGAGGAGTCTGGTGGGCTATTGTCTATGGGGTCAAAAAGAGTTGAATGTGACTGAACAGACACGCATGCGTAGCTTATTTAAAACCGCTTTATTTTCGTCTTCCACATCCCCTTGTGAGTGCCCCTTCCTCTGCTCCAAGTTTGGGGTTCCTAAGGGTCCTGTCCTCCGCACTCTGTTCTTCCTTTCGCTACACACTCTGCCTTAGATCCCACTAAAGACATATCCTCCCATGTTTCTCCCAGATCTTTCTCTCTTGAGCTCCAAATCAACAAATTATAACCGTACAAACACTAAATGTTTGAAAGTATTTTCAGTGTTTTGTATTCAAATTCTATGTTCCTACCCTGTGTTATCTCAGTAAATGGCACCATCACCAAGTTACCTGAATATCACTCCTGACTATTCTGTCTCCTTTATTCCTCACATTCAAAATCTATCACCAAATCAGCCTAAAGGTAACTTCCCTGCATTCCCCAAGAGCCCTTTTACCACCCTGTCCAAACTTTCCTTTTTGCATCATATTATTCATTATATTTTGCCTTTCAGAAGTTTCAAATGTCTACAGACTGATTTCTCCCCAATTTCCAGGCCACCAATGGTTTGTTTAGAATAGTTTGATATATAATAAGCTCACATAAAATCACATGGGGATAGTTCAGATGGGATAGTCATTTATTTTCCATGGCAACTGACATAAAAGCACAGAAAAATGTCACTGTGACTGAAGACTGGAGAAAAAAGTTGTGATAGATAGATTAGAGAGAGAAAAGGGGAGATATTGCCAGGGTCAGAAAAAATAGAGATTAGTTTTAAATATTAATTCAAAGCTGAGGATAAATGCTCTACATTATTGGCAGTGATTTGTGATTTGCTTCTCACATAGACAAACCTATGTTAGATAACTCCCTGATGAGTAGCAGCAAGAATTGATGTAATATTGTTACATTTATTACTTATTCTATAAGCTTTTATTGACTACACACTCAGTGACAGGCACTAGGCTAAACATACAGTAAATATAAGAGATATGTCTCTAGCTTTCAAGCATCCAAATTAGAAGGCATCACTAGCCCGCAGAAAAGAAGCAGAAAATCATATCACTTTATGACATAGTTCAAGAGAGACGGTAAAACAATGCAAGGGATTTGGAAGAGTCTTCTCTTTGGTATGCATAATTCCTAGTCCTCAGAAAGTCCTACAATTGTTCAACATGGCCTATTAATTGTGATTGTGTTTAAATCAAGGAAAAGTCACAGAAAGCTTGACTCTGTATGTTTCAGTGCATATGCTACACTTTCCAAATTATTTCTAACAAGTATAATGCCGTCCAGCTCAATGGAGATGAGTCTGAGCAAACTCCAGGAGATAGTGAAGGACAGGGAAGCCTGGAATGCTGCAGTCCATGGAGTCTCAAAGTGTTGGACATGACTTAGCAAATGAACAAAAATAATCATTTAGTTAATTCTTATTATGTACCAGACCAGTGTTAAGAATTTTGTATACTCTTTGTAATATCTTCCTTGTCTTACATTGTTTATTCAGACACACATTCTCTAGGATTTTAGCTGGCCATCATTTCTGGGTAAATGTATAAACAGAGGGTTAGTGGGATAAACTCCAGCCCCAGCTACTGAAGTTGGTCCTGAGGTGTAACTAACATTCACCATCTTCTACACCACCCAGAGATATCCCTCCTCTCTGCTGGTAGTTTGCCTGAATCGTAGACCCAGAACCTCAACCCTCAGGGATCTGAATACCTGTTTATCAGACAAGTGTTGCTGTACTTGCCATTTACAGCTAAAACTTGGCATGATAGTGCCAAAAATATGTTAGATATCTGCCCTCTGCTCCCATGACATAGCAGCAGCCTTATTGCCTCATGATGATCAGGGTCAATTTCTTCTTCAAATGTAGTAGCTCTGCTCTGTGCTGCCTTATCTATTGACATGGGAAGCTCAGAGTGACCAGACCACAGCTATAACTGTAGCTGTAGTGAAACTCTCAATAAGTTTCCTGTTGGAAGCATCTCTTCTCCAGAAATAGGTACTCTAGACCCATAGAGCCTGAAGTTATACAAATGGAAAAACAAATTCCCCCAGTGGGTCACTGGGAGTGATAGGCCTACTTTCCTATCTTGGTTCCCAGACTCAGTATTCTACCTCTTGTGGACACCCCTACACAATGGCTGTTGGCTTAAGGAGATCTATTACATATTGAACGATAGCGTCTCATAGACACACGGTGCTCTTTCCAAGCCGGCACCACAGCTGCACCCTCATGCCACTGTTCCATGAAGCCAATATTAATAACATTATGGTGTGGGATGACAAGGGTCCAGTGGTTCTGGATTCATGGTCATATGCCTAATGTTGTACTTTCATTGCTATAAAGGAGGTCCCTTAGTTCAACTAGAAGTCATACAGAATCCAAGCTGGAATGCTCTTAGACAGTGATGTTGATTGAACACTATAGCCGGAAAAGGCAAACCATCCCTGGAATATGTTTCAGCTCCAATCTGGGTGAATTGCTACCTTTTCCAGAATGGTAAGGGGTCTAATGCAATTAATTTTACACAAATGTACCAGAGAAGGTAACTTATTGAAGACAGTGCTGAGCTCTGTTATTGGAAGGTAACGCTGACATTCAGCAATGGCAGTAAACTTGGTAAGAGGAAGCTCAGGCTAACAGCCACGCATACCCTCCGTCACTGTAACTGTAACTTTTTCTTTTAGTCCACTGTTCAATTAAGAGTGACTGAAGACAAAAGAATGGGTAACATTTACTGGTCAAGTCATCCTATATAGCCATTTGTTCAAGTTCCTCTCCAATAGACACTCAGTGATAAGTGTTAGTATATGATACAAAAATCCCCTTACTTCATATTTATTCCCATAAATTCATCAACATGACCCTCCCCCAGGCCTTCCTGTCATAGATCTTCCAATCATTTTCTCCTTTAAGCCTCCTAACCAACCAGTAAAGCAATTCATCACTGCATGTGAATTTGTACAACTCAAATGACTTAGTTTTCACACAAAATAGATGACAAATGAAATCAGTTAAAACTCGTCCACTCCTTCCCACTTGGACAATTTCAACTCACCACTATTTTAGAAGGCCACTCATGAGCAGGACTGTCCTGAAACCACCTTCTATTTTTAGTTCGTATCAATATATTAGAAAAGGTCAATTTTCATTCTAATTCCAAAGAAGGTCAATGCCAAAGAATGCTCAAACTACCGCACACTGCACTCATTTCACATGCTAGCAAGGTAAGCTCAAAATCCTTCAAGCCAGGCTTCAACAGTACATGAACCGAGAACTTCCAGAGGTACAAGCTGGATTTAGAAAAGGTGGAGCTACAAGAGATCAAGTTGCCAGCAACTGGTGGATCACAGAAAAAGCAAGAGAATTCCAGAAAAACATCTACTTCTGCTTCATTGACTACACTAAAGCCTTTGACTGTGTGGATCACAGCAAACTGGAAAATTCTTAAAGATGGGAATACCAGACCACCTTACCTGCCTCCTGAGAAATCTGTATGCAGGTCAAGAAGCAACAGTTATGGAAAAGGCATGGAACAAGAGACTGGATGCAAATTGGGAAAGGAGTAGATCAAAGCTGTATACTGTCACCCTGCTTATTTAACTGATAAACAGAGTATGTCATGCAAAATGCTAGGCTGGATGAAGTGCAAGCTAGAATCAAGATTGCCAGGAGAAATGCCAATAACTTCAGATATGCAGAGGACACCGCCCTTATGGCAGAAATCAAAGAACTAAAGAACCTCTTGATGAAAGTGAAAGAGAAGAGTGAAAAAACTGGCTTAAAACTCAATATTCAAAAAATTAAGATCATGGCATCTGGTCCCATCACTTCATGGAAAATAGATGGGGAAACAATGGACACAGTGAGAGTCTTTATTATTTTGGGTGCCAAAATCACTGCAAATGATGACTGTAGCCATGAAATTAAAAGAAGCTTGCTCCTTGGAAGAAAAGCTACAATAAACCTAAACAGCATATTAAAAAGCAGAGACATTACTTTTCTGACAAAGGTCCTTCTAGTCAAAGCTATGGTTTTTCCAGTAGTCATGTACGTATGTGAGAGTTGGACCATAAAGAAGTCTGAGCACCAAAGAACTGATGCGTTCTTGAACTGTAATGTTGGAGAAGACTCCTGAGAGTCCCTTGGACTGCAAGATCAAACCAGTCAATCCTGGAGGAAATTAACCCTGAATATTCATTGGAAGGTCTGAGCCTGAAGCTGAAGTTTCAATACTTTGACCATCTTAAGCAAAGAGCCAACTAATTGCAAAAGACCCAAATGTTGGGAAAGATTGAAGGCAGGGGGAGAAGGGAAAAACAGAGGGCAAGATGGTCGGATGGCATCACCGATGCAATGGACGTGAGTCTGAGCAAACTTCAGGAGACAGTGAGGGACAGGGAAGCCTGGAGGGCTGTAGTCCACGGGGTTGCAGAGTCAGACGCAAGTGACTGACTGAACAACAATATATTAGAACTGACTTCTGCATAAACCAAGTGCAGTTTTTCTCTTATCAGCTGATCATACGGAATTTTCCATGAGGCCACAGGTGTGAACTGAGGGAGCATCATCAGTGCAACAATACTGAGTGATGTGGAAGCCAGGGCTACTTATTCATATGGTTAACCTGTGACTTCTGAAGCTAATCCCAGAATTACTATACCATCTTGCATTGGACTGCTGCTGGGCACACTAAACTCAGACTTGGTGGGTTTAACCATTTACCCACATGTAGTTCTGTGATGAATACTGCTGGCTGCACACTCACCAGATACCCCACAGTCACATAACCAGTTTCTACCAGGGCCCAGTATCATTCTTGCAGCTACTTTTTGAATAATGTATAGTTTTTCTGCAGATGGCATGGCCTTTCTCCAGAATCTTAGGGGCCTGTGCTGTAACTTTCCTTCCAGAGCTTAGCAGAGACACCACATGGCGTCTTTGCTCCATACAAATACCTTAGTGACATGAGATCAGCCAAGCCATATGGCTCAAGTGGCAAAGCAACAGACTGGATCTGTGACAAAGGATTTTCTTGCTCTGAGCCTCACTCAAAATAAGGAGCCTTTGACATCACCCAATAAATGGATGAAAGCAGCATTCACATTTGCAGAAAGCATGCTCTTCTAAAACCCCAAGAATCTTAGTCATCAGCTCAGACTGCCCTCCAAGTTTCAGAAGATTATATCTTTTTAAAAGTAGCTAAGGAGGCCCTCTGAATTTCACTTTGCTTCAAATCCGTGATTAATAGATGAAAACTTGTCATTTTCTCTCCTTAGTGCATCAAATGGTGCTTTGTACCACCATCCAGTTTCACAAGACCTATCATTATTATTCCAGTAAAATTCCAGTCCAATTGCAAAAGCTAATATGTCCCCTCCCACTGATTTCCTGTACCAGTTCCTCACAGGTGAAAACCTAAGTGATTTCCCAGCTGCAATACCAAGCCAAGAATCATTAATACTTTACCACCAGTAATAGGGTCCTCATTGGCATTCAGCCAGCAGATAACCCAACTTGGAATCCCATTCTTTACATCCAGCTTTCTAAGATCACTCATGGTCTTCTGTCAAATTCCCTAAAAGCAGAGTCTGAGACAGGATTTTTGTACCAGTGATTCATTGGGAGAATTTCTCAAAAGAAAATTATAAAAAGATAATCAGAAAGCAGGACAGAGGAGAACAAAAAGCTAAGCAAAGATCTGATTTTGCTGAAATATAATCATTAGATTGATATCTCAGAGAAGTGAAGTGAAATGAAGTCACTCAGTCATGTCTGACTCTTTGCGACCCCATGGACTGTAGCCTCCAGGCTCCTCTGTCCATGGGATTTTCCAGGCAATAGTACTGGAGTGGACTGCCATTTCCTTCTCCCGGGGATCTTCCCAACCCAGGGATCAAACCCGGGTCTCCTGCATGGTAGGCAGACGCTTTGCCATCTAAGCCACCAGGGAAGTCATCATCTCAGAGAACTCTAGAACATATAGAGACCTACAGAGTTGTCCCATTTTAAGGAAGGTGGTCAGACTTTTGAACCTCCATATTTGTCAGGCATTGGCAAACAACCACTCTAGGAGGGCACAATCTCCCAAACATTTGCATGTGAAGAGGCTCATGTCATCCAAGGAAAATCTTTAGGAAATCAAAGTAAGTGTGAGATGGATGCACCAGTGTGATAAAGGTTATCTAGAGGGGCCACCAAAAGAGTTTATTGCAGAAAACATGAGTTCCAAGATACCTACCACTGTATTCTACCCAGAAGTCAAGGAATCAACTCTCCTGCTGGCTTCTTGCCTAGGCTGACCCAGGTGACCCTCACCATCTTCCCAAACATCACCCGTTGTCTGTTGTTGGGTACTGCCTGGTGTCAACCATCTTCAGCACCTGTTACAATCAGAGCGCATGTCTCCTCAGCCAGTATAGTGCACAAATGTGAGTCACAGGAGGTAATACAAGCAATTTCACTTGTAGCCCTCTCCCTTTCAAATGTACTCAGTGGCGAGACCTTTTCAATTGTTTCTGACTTTAAACTCAGGTGAACTCAATGGTTTTTCTCACTCTTTTGGAGAAGACCAGAAATTAAAATATCTTAACTCAACAGTCAAACTCACGAACTTGCTCTAAAGTTCAAGACCCTCCCCTTCCTTGGGCTAGCTCCCGAAATCTGGGAAATGAAAACGTGGTTGGTTTCTCTTCCCAGGTTGATACTGAGGATGGAGAAGAGGTAAGAAGGTGAAGCAGAAGTATTCTTATTGGCTGGCTCTCTTATGAGTCTCTTTGTACTCGTTGGGCTGAGTGTATACTAGAAAGCTGACTTTTCCTCTGGGAGGTACTTTCATAGGTTTGTTCAAAAACACATCATTCACCACTGAAATGCTCCTGTCTGCAGTTTTCTTGATCTTGACAAATAAATCTTGTTTCAGCTAGTCACTTACTCCTTTGTCAGTTCCTAGGAATCTGGTGATAACATCAGTTTCTGTTGCCTGAAGAATGTTCAGCCTTTTAGATAGCTCTGTGCTCAAGTCATTCAGTTGTGTCCGACTGTTTGTGGCCTCATGGACTGTAGCCCGCCAGACACCGCTTGCCCATGGAATTTTCCAGGCAGGAATAGTGGGGTGGGTTGCCATTTCCTTCTCCAGGGAAACTTCCTGATCCAGAGATCAAGCCCACATCTCATGCACTGCAGATGGATTCTTTACCATCTGAGCTACCAGGGAAGCTCCTACATAGCTCTGCTGCTGCTGCTGCTGCTGCTGCTGCTGCTGCTAAGTCGCTTCAGTCGTGTCCGACTCTGTGTGACCCCATAGACAGCAGCCCACCGTCCCTGGGACTCTCCAGGCAAGAACACTGGAGTGGGTTGCCATTTCCTTCTCCAATGCATGAAAATGAAAAGTGAAAGTGAAGTCACTCAGTCATGTCAGACTCTTAGCGACCCCATGGACTGCAGCCTACCAGGCTCCTCTGTTCATGGGATTTTCCAGCCAAGAGTACTGGAGTGGGGTGCCATTGCCTTCTCCGTATATAGCTCTAATGTGAACCAAATTCCAGCTCTCTCCCCTACATGTGGCCCATGGGAAACACTCCCTCATTCTTTTCCCCAAACCCTAGGAATGTAAGATATCCCTGTGCTACAATACCACTCCTTTGCTTCACCTCAAATCAAGTGACTGATCAGACTCTTGCTAGTTAAATTTCTCAAGCCCAGTTTAGAAACAGGCACACTGTTCTCCTAACTAAAGAGGACATCTACTGATGACTAAAACCAGTCATTAGGTTCGAGGTGCATCTTCCCCATCTCACCTGGTTTGAGTGGTGAGATTCACAACACACCAAAAGTTTTCTTCAGATTTTATATTTATGAAGTTAATTTCCATTTCATCCTTTCCGACACGTTTTATAAATTTTAATATGGGTAAATGGTACAAGAGTTTTATAATCAGTTATTGTTTTATTAAATCTTTTAAACGTACATCTGCTCTCTGCCCTTCACTTTGAATATGGCATTCTCTGCATCTCAGCATTTGTGTAACACTTTTACTTTAACATAGCATCACATCCAGTTTTTAGTTCTAGGTCTGACCTCTTCAGTTCTCTCTCAAAACTGATATTCTAAAATCATGCCCTTTCCACAGTTCTCTGCAAAGGATTTTCATCTAATCGTTTTACCTCTCTTAAACCTAACCCTAAATAGACTTTTTAAATAACCAGCTATATTCAGAAGACAATGTATTCGCCCACATTTTGACCAAAGTGATCTAAGATTAATATCAAGCTCTGGCATTTATTTGTTATATGATCTCAGGTCAGCCACTTAGCCTCACTGACCCTCATCTGTAAGATATTTGCCAGTTTTAAAATGCAGCGTATCAACAAACATTGGTGTCCTTTCATAATTTTACCCACAGTTTTGCTTCAGGTTGTTTTGCCACAAAAATTCCAGTCAAATCCTAGCATCTTTTTCCTTGCTGTCTCCCACACAGCAACTGGAAATCAATATCCTAATTTGGGGCTCATATCACCAAGATGGGGTGGGGTGGGGTGGATAAGACTCCAGTTTCCATACTGTCACAAAGACCAACCATATGACAGTGATCTACAAACACAAGCAGCTGTGAGAGAATTCAGGAGCCCATTTAATAAACTTCTGAAACACACTGGGACCCAAAAAAAAAAAAATCCTTAGGATAACTGCACAAAAACTAAGAAAGAATGGCTTCATGTCACCCGCATCATCTCATCCCCCAGGTTAGCACTTCTCGATGCCAAGAGGAAACGCTCCAGCTACAAAGAGTGCCCATCACTGGAAAGGGAGAAAGGAGTATGGGACTAGCTTCCTTGGCCTTTCAGGGCACTGAACAAGAACCCACTTTAGATTCATCCCACCCAGAGATCAGCAAAGCTGAGCTATACAAAGACAGTTAAGAAGCAGGAAGAAGGGCAAGGGCAACTAGTATCAGCCACTAGAGATACTGTGAGTGGGAGCAATCATACTTCCCAGTGACTTATCAAGAAAAAAAGAGAGGACTCAAATAAATAAAATTACAAATGAAAGAGGAAACATTGAAACTGATACCAAAGAAATGCAAAGATTTATAACAGACTACCACGAGTAATGATACCCAAAACAAAGTGTACAAACTAGAAGAAAGGGATAAATTCCTAGAAACATACAAACTATCAAGACTGAATCATGAATATACAGAAAATCTGAAGAGACTGATAACAGATTAGGAGATTGAATCAGTAATCAGAAAATTCCCAACAAAGAAAAGCCCCAGATAATATGGTTTCACTGGTAAATTACACCAAACACCTAAAGAATGAATGCCACTCATTCTCAAGCACTTTCCAAAAAAATTAAAAAGGAGGAAGAGGAGAAAATACTCCCAACTTATTTTTGAGGTCAGTATCACCCTGACACCAAAGTCAGATAAAGATACTACAAGAAACAAAACTATAAATCAATATCCTTGATGAATAGAGATGTGAAAATCCTCAATAAAATATTAGCAAAACAAATTCAATGGAACATTAAAGGATTTTTTCACCATGATCAATGGGGATTTTTTTTTTTCAGAGCAATCATTTGGAAGAACAAAGCTGTAAGCACATTTTCTGATTTCCAACTATACTACAAAGCTATAGTAATACAAACAGTATGGTAGTGGCATAAAACCATACATATATGGAATAGAATTTAGAGCACAGAAGTAATCCTATACATATATTGTCAATTAATGTTTGACAAAGGAGTCATGAACACACAGTGGGGAAAGAATTGATCCTTTATTAAATGATGTTGGGAAAATTGAATACTCACATGGAAAAGAATGAAACCAGATCCCTAACTTACACACACACACAAAATTTAAACAGAAATGGATTAAATAATAAATGTAAGACCTGAAACTTTAAATCTCCTGGAAGAAAACATAGAAGAAAATCTCCTAGACATCAGTCTTAGCAAGGATTTTTTGAATATGATACCAAAAGCACAAGTAACAAAAGCAAAAACAAACAAGTGGGATTATATCAAATTTTAAAAGTTGCACACCGACAAAAGTCAACAAAATGAAAAGTTAACCTATGATTTGAGGGAAAACATTTGCAAACCAGGTATCCTATAAGAGGTTAACATCCAAAGTACATAAGGAATTGGTACAACTCAACAGCAAAACACACACATAATAATTTAACTGATAAAACAAGCAAGCAAGCTGAATAGACATTTTCAAAAAAGTCATACAAATAGCCAAGAATTATATGAAAAGATGCTCAACATCCCTAATCACCAGGGAAGTACACATCAAAACCACCCTGAGATATCACATCTCACCTGTTATAATGGCTATTATTGAAAAGGCAAGAGATTAAAAAACGCTGGAGAAAAAGGAATCCTTGTGCACGGTTGGTAGAAATGTAACTTTACAGAGCTACTATGGAAAACATTATGGAGGTTCCTCAAACAATTAAAAATGAAACTGCCGTATGATCCAGCAATCCCACTTCTGGGTATATGTCCAAAGAAAATGAAATCACTCTCTCAGTGACTTATCTGCATTCTCATGTTTATGGCAGCATTGCTGACTATAGCTGAGAAATGGAAACAACCTAAGTGTCCGTCAATGGATGAACAAATACTGCAAATACTGTATATACACAATGGAAAATTACTTGACCATGAGAAAGTAGGAAATCCTGCCATTTGGCACAACATGGATGGACCGTGAGGGCCTATATTTACTGAAATAATTCAGACAGAGAATACAAATACCATACAATCTCAAGTACGTGTAGAATCTAAAAAAGCCAAACACACAGAAACAGAGAGTGAATTGGTGGTTGTCAGGGTCTTGGAAGTGGGGAAAATGGGGAAATGTTGATTAAAGAGTTCCAACTTCCAGATATAAGAGGAATGAATAAGTTTTGGGGTAGCAACGTACAGCGTGGTGACTAGACTTTACCATATTACATACTTGAAAGCAGCTATGAGAGTAGATAGCAAAGATTCTCATGATAACAATAACAACAACAACAAAGGTAATTATGAGAGCATACAGACCTGCATACAGATTTCTCAGGAGGTAGGTAAGGTGGTCTGGTACACAGGTCAAGAAGCAACAGTTAGAACTGGACGTGGAACAACAGACTGGTTCCAAATCAGGAAAGGAGTACATCAAGGCTGTATATTGTCTCCCTGCTTATTTAACTTATACGAAGAGTCAGTTTAGTTCAGTCACTCAGTCGTGTCCGACTCTTTGTGACCCCATGAATTGCAGCACGCCAGGCCTCCCTGTTCATCATCATCTCCCAGAGTTCACTCAGACTCACGTCCATTGAGTCCGTGATGCCATCCAGCCATCTCATCCTCTGTTGTCCCCTTCTCCTCCTGCCCTCAATCCCTCCCAGCACCAGAGTCTTTTCCAATGAGTCAACCCTTCGCATGAGGTGGCCAAAGTACTGTTGTTTCAGCTTTAGCATCATTCCTTCCAAAGAAATCCCAGGGTTGATCTCCTTCAGAATGGACTGGTTGGATCTCCTTGCAGTCCAAGGGACTCTCAAGAGTCTTCTCCAACACCACAGTTCAAAAGCATCAATTCTTCAGTGCTCAGCTTTCTTCACAGTCCACCTCTCACATCCATACATGACCACAGGATAAACCATAGCCTTGACTAGATGGACCTTAGTCAGCAAAGTAATGTCTCTGCTTTTGAATATGCTATCTAGGTTGGTCACAACTTTTCTTCCAAGGAGTAAGCGTCTTTTAATTTCATGGCTGCAATCACCATCTGCAGTCATTTGTGAGCCCAAAAAAATAAAGTCTGACACTGTTTCCACTGTTTCCCCATCTATTTCCCATGGAGTGATGGGACCAGATGCCGTGATTTTCATTTCCTGAATGTTGAGCTTTAAGCCAACTTTGTCGCTCTCCTCTTTCACTTTCATCAAGAGGCTTTTTAGCTCCTCTTCAATTTCTGCCATAAGGGTGGTGTCATCTGCATATCTGAGGTTATTGATATTTCTCCCAGCAATCTTGATTCCAGCTTGTGCTTCTTCCAGTCCAGCGTTTCTCATGATGTACTCTGCATATAAGTTAAATAAGCAGGGTGACAATATACAGCCTTGATGTACTCCTTTTCTGATTTGGAACCAGTCTGTTGTTCCATGTCCTGTTCGAACTGTTGCTTCCTGACCTGCATATAGGTTTCTCAAGAGGCAGCTCAGATGGTCTGGTATTCCTATCTCTTTCAGAATTTTCCACAGTTTTTTGTGATCCACACAGTCAAAGGCTTTGGCATAATCAATAAAGCAGAAATAGATGTTTTTCTGGAACTTTCTTGCTTTTTCCATGATCCAGCAGATGTTGGCAATTTGATCTCTGGTTCCTCTGTCTACATCATGAGAAATGCTGGGCTGGATGAAGCACAAACTGGAATCAAGATTGCTGGAAAAAAGAGCAATAACCTTAGATATGCAGATGACACCACCCTTATGGCAGAAAGTGAAGAAGAACTAAAGAGCCTCTTGATGAAAGTGAGAGTGAAAAAGTTGGCTTAAAACTCAACATTCAGAAAACTAAGATCATGGCATCTGGTCCCATCATTTCATGGCAAATAGATGGGGAAGCAATGGAAACAGTGACAGACTTTATTTCTGGGGGCTCTAACATCACTGTAGATGGTGACTGTTGTCATGAAATTAAAAGATGCTTGCTCCTTGGAAGAAAATCTATGACCAATGTAGACAACATATTAAAAAGCAGAGACATTATTTTGCTGACAAAGGTCCGTCTAGTCAAAGCTATGGTTTCTTCAGTAGTCATGTATGGATGTGAGAATTAGACTGTAAAGAAAGCTGAGCACTGAAGAATTGATGCTTTTGAAATGTGGTGTTGAAGAAGACTCTTAAGGGCCCCTTGGGCTGCAAGGAGATCCAACCAGTTAATCCTAAAGGAAATCAGTCCTGAATATTCATTGGAAGGACTGATGCTGAAGCTGAAGCTCCGATACTTTGGCCACCTGATGCAAAGAACTGACTCTTTGGAAAAGACCCTGTTGCTGGGAAAGATTGAAGGCAGGAAGAGAAGGGGATGGCAGAGGATGAGATGGTTGGATGGCATCACTGACTAGATGGACATGAGTTTCAACAAGCTCTGGAAGTTGGTGATGGACAGAGAACCCTGGTGTGCTGCAATCCATGAGGTTGCAAAGAGTCAGACACAACTGAGCGACTGAACTGACTGAATTATGAGAGGGGAAGGCTGCACAAATAATCCTGCTGCTGTAAACATTTCACAATACATATATGTATTAAATCAACACATTGTACACCTTAAACTTAAATGTTATATGTTAATTATATTTCCATAAAGCTGGAAGGGAAAAAAACTATCATATTTTCAAGGACAGGGTTATAGCCCTAGGATTTGAAACTATATGCAAAAACCTATGAATCTTGGGTGAATGAATGATTGTCTGCATGTGTGCATACTCAAGTCACTAAGTTGGACTGTCTCTTTTCCACCCCATTGGCTCTAAACCACCAGGCTCCTCTGTCCATGGGATTCTTCAGGCCAGACTACTGGAGTGGGTTGCCATTTCCTCCTCCAGAGGATCTTTCCATCTGAGGAACTAAACCCACATCTCCTGTGTCTCCTGCATTGGCAGGCACATTCTTCAACACTGAGCCACCTGGGAAGCCCCAAATGAATAAGAGTTACTAAAACAGCTACATCATTTGCAGGGCCTGAATGCACTGAAAATGTGGTGCCCTTTGTTCAAATTTCACTAAGAATTACAAAATGTCAACAGAGGAGCAGAAAAACAAGCACGTGACCCTTACTGTCAGGCCAGCCTTTCACAGAGGTCTGAACTCTGTGACTGGACCCTGGCCTCCTACTGCCACTTTCTGCTGTACTAGAAAAACTTAAGCAGACAAATGAAATAGACGTGTTCCAACTTCAGCTTAATTAAAGCTGATCGGGCAAAACCTTAATGAGTGAGATAATGACACTCCCCTCCCCTCTCGTATAAATAGAGGGAGTTTTACACAGTTACCTACCATATTCAGCTGACAAGTAGTGTCAGAAGGCAAATTCTTTGCAGACCTTTGCAGACTATTTAAATGTCTTTATCAACTCCATGTAGCTTATAGCTCAAGCAACTTGAGGTCTCTGAAGAAATAAAGAAAGAGAGAGAGAGAAAGAAAGGAGAGAGAGAGGGAGGGAGGGAGGGAGAAAGGAGGGAGAGATGGAGGAAGGGAAGAAGGAAGGAAGGAAAGATAATCCCACTTCTATAAGGTATCTAAAATAGTCAAGTTCGTGGACTTAAAGAGGGGAATGATGGATGATAGTTATCAGGAACTTGGGGGGTGGGAAATGGGGAGTTATTAGTCAATGAGCATAAATTTTCACTTAGGCAAGATAAATAAGCTCCAGAGATCTGCTAAAGGTTGTATCTATAGTCAACAAAAATTTACACTTTAAAATTTGTTATGAGGGTATATCTCATGTTCAGTGTTCTTATCACAAAGAAATAAAATTAAAATAATAAAAACAATACCTCCCCTGCAGGGTCATTGCAAACACTGAATGAAATAACCTAGGAAAAGTGCTTGAAGTGCATGCAGCGGGTCTCCCTCATCCACTTTCAGGGCTTGGTGCTCCACTGCAACCTGCTGCACCTTCCTTCAGGATTCATTCTCCAGGTGCTCAGTGTTGGTGCTCAGGGGAGTTTGTCATTTGAAGAGAGCCTCCTCCCCCATGATCATCCATCCTCCCTGGGGACAGACTCTGTCCAATGACCGAAAAACTCTTCCCCCACTGCCCCCCGCTTCCTTTCAGCAAAACTCTAAAGCGCACTCCGGCTTCAGAGCTTCTTTAGAATGAGGCCTTTGTGGAGAATGGACCACCATTTACCTGTCTCATCCTACCCTCCTCATGCCCCAACAAGGACTCTCTACTCAACTTCTTGCACACAAACCTCCAAGTGAGAGTATGCTCTGCAAAACTTGGTCTGTGATTGTATTGTCTCCAGAGATATGTAAAGCCAAGATATGTGGGTCGGCAGCCAATAGCTGAACTCTTAAGAAAGTGGGCAGACAAGCACAATGAGGAGAAATGGCAAGAAAGTGCGGGTTCATGAGAGGCCTCAAGTTCAGCAGATAAGAGAGGAGTAGATAGAAAGACAAGACTGCCTTTTACAGCAAGATTTCAAGGCCTGAGAGAAACAAAGGAGCAACTGATCGCCTTGGCCACGAGTGACTGAGCCATGGCAGAGCAGGAAAAACAAAAAAGAACAAGCTGCTGTACCATGAGGTAGCGCGCCTCAGTGCAGGAAGCTGACTGTTAGAAGTGGAAAGCAAGGCAGAATGGAATAAGCAAATGGCTAAAGAAGCTGAGCCACCGATGGGACTTCCCTAGTGGTCTAGTGGTTGAGACCGCACCTTCCAATGCAATGGGGTGTGGGCTTGATCTCTGGTGGGGGAGTCAAGATCCCACGTGCCTCAGGGCCAAAACAACCAAACGATAAAACAGAAGTTCTAGTGTTAAGACTTTAAAAATGGTCCATATCAAAAAATCTTTAAAAAGGTGCAGAGCCCCTGAGTTCTGGTCTACCAACCACATTGGCAGGGGGATTCCACAGCAGGGACTGGAGAGGTTTAGGAACAAGTTGCTGAGAAGATCACAAAATCTCAGGGACTAAGAAATTCATGACTCCAACTGGGTTTTAGACTCTAGCAGGACGTGACATTTGTGAAGACAGATGTCCCTAAGATGCAGCTATATGGTTTCTCTCTGTGCATACTCCCGCCTCTGCTCAAACATGATCTGACCAATGCCTTGTCACTCCACTGATCTTTCCTCTGACCTGATCCAAAATTAACAACATTTTGTTATTAATATGAAGTTTTCCTTTTCTGTAAACTTTTTCCTATGGCTCTTTTATGTGCTGACATACTATAATAAATGCTTAATCCTCTATTAACTTAATCAAACAATAAATACAAATATCAATGTGATTAACAGAGCAACGAATGGAGAGCACACTGCCCCATTCACCTCTGAAATGTACATTCTGGACAAATCTTGTTTTAAAAAATAAAATCTTCCTTCTCACACCTTGCCCCTCTGAGCTCCACCCTAGTTTGGAGACGTTGTATGGGGAGATTTCCTCCCAGGTTCTCTTTGTGAGCAACTCTCAGTGTCCTGGGCTATTCATCTTTCCACCTTCTTGCTTGCAAATGTCCCCAGGGATTAGCATCAAAAAGCCAAGAATGAAAAGGCAGATGCTACAAATCAACCAAAGGGAAAGTAAGACAAAGTATTCTCTGATGAAAGGTACTAGAGTTTTCCATCAATGACTCTATTTAATAAAGAAATATAGATGTCTAAAGAATCCGAGACCGAAAATTATTAAATTGGAATTCAGGCTACTGCTATCTAAGAGTCCAAATACCTTACCAATTCCAGTTGAAGTCATCCATAATATATAATGATAACTCTTTGAGCCAGACAGCTAAAGGCAGGGATAGTATTTCCAGAAAACTATTATTTTGTTAAAGTTATTCAAAGGGAGTGTAAGCCCTCAATTTCCCTCTTAATCATTTCCAGATGATCAGTAGCCACTAAATTTATCATATTAATTTACTGTCATTTTATAAAGAACAGAATCTGCTCTAGGACTTGTATAAGAATCAGGAACTGTTCAAAGAAAAACATAGCAGCTTCTTGGAATTTGTAAGTTTGGGCCAGGTTTTAAATATCACATTCTATTACTGGACAATGAATTCTGACTTAGAGGTTTGATTGCCATCTCATGTGCTGGGAAAGAAGAGGGGAGTATGTAGGAAGATAATTATTCCTCAATCTTCTGGTTTCCATGAAAATAATTTTTCCCAAATTCTGGTGGCTTCTTTTTCAATTCCTTTGCTCTTCCTTAGAGATAGACAGACAGGCTTGGAGAGGATTCTAGAGTTGGGGGTTCAGTACTGGAAAGGCCAAGGTTGCTTCACACTGAACCTCATTCTTCAATGTCAGCTCTATTATGATCAAATTGACAGTGGTCTCCATCTGCCTCTTCCTTCATCTTATCTCTCAGTTGGCTTAACATTCAGGTGGGAAAGAAAATTACTTTTTATCCAGCCCCTTCAAAATCTACCATTAATACAGGATATTGGTTCTGGGTTGGTAGGGGAGGGAAAAAGAAAATGTTTGGAGAAGTTTGGAACTGTAGCCAGAGTGACATCTCAACAGAGTCCATATGGATGGAGTATTGGAGTATTTCTTTAAAAAAAAAAAAAAAGCCTCTATACCAGGAGCCAGAAATTTCAAGTTTTAAAATTTTAAACAAACTCGGTGTTGCCTTCATCAATTTTTCCCCTACCTAGAGTGAATGAGAACAAATGCAGTAAATGTATTTCCATCTCTGAACTAGATAATTTCAACGTGTCTTGTTGAGCTCCAATATTTCCTGATCCTGAGGTTAGCTGCCATTTGACTTCCTTATTAATTTTGATAATTGCTGGATTCTCCTTTCCTCCTTTTTCTTATAGTACTCAAAATCTAGGTAGACAACTTTCCCACGCGCGGACCCCTTGCCCATCACTTCTAGCTTTTGACAGGTAAATTTCCTTATTCTATCTTCATCCTTTCTCTTTAACACTGGTAAAAACCTCTCAGAGAAATGGAATGCAACCTTCCTTAATGGAGTTGAGCCTGGGCAAACCCATAGTTTCAAAGTTGTCATACTATGGCTGTCTTAATAAGTAAAATTTCAAAATTATTTCCAAAAAGATTCTCAGTGTTTCCTGGGAAGCTATTTCAAAAGTTCTAAAATTAAAGAAAAAGACACATTTGAAAATATCCAACTACATATCAAATTAATGGCTCAGACCATGAAGTCTCTCCTCAGCTACTCAGTGCTTTCAATAAATATGAAGGCTCAGGAAGCAAGGAACATGAGCAGAAAGAAGAGAAAAAGAGAAGGAAAGAGAGAGAGGGCAGAAGGGAAGGAGAAAGGGAGGGTGAAAGGGAGGGAGAGAGGGAATATTTACACTATTATACTTTTGAGTATTTCAGCTAGGTACATTCACATAATTTGCTTCATTTACTTAAGATTAAGCCTAGAGTGTGGAATCAGAATTGCCAGCACCCTGTTGCACATATAGAAACTGATATTTCAAATAGTCCATGAACCCACTCCACCAGATGCGCGATTTCAGATTTTCTGTTTGAAACGATACCTCCTAGAGCATGGGGCTGATACTTCCTCTAAGAGACAACTAGCGTCTTCGTAGCAGTTAAATCTGGCCTTACCGTTCCACTGAGTTCTTGTTCCAGTGCTCAGCCTTCTGAGTTAGTTGGAGTAAAACTGAGCCAGATCGGTAACAAAGGCTCATCCCTCCATAGTCCAGAACTAACTTCTAATGGCCTCGCGATTTTTGTGAAATTCATATCTGATGGAGGCCGAGAGAGGAATGGAGGAGAGTGAGAAAGGGGAGGGAGAGGCCGCCCTGCCGATGACCTTGGAGCACTGTGAATGATGTGTGATGTTCAGCAGTTAGAGGCTATCAGACACTAATATACTCTCTGGGCTGAATTGAATAGGCCCATTACTCTCAACTGCAATTCGCCATCTGTGAAGTGAGCTGGTGGCTTCAGACAAGACTACAAATTGCACCTGATACCAAAAAAGACACGGAGGGGATTATGATGCAAAACCAAGGGAAGAGCAGACAGACACTGAGTGACCAAAGGCCATACAAAGATAAGAAGGAATAAAATTGAGTCTTCAGAAGAGCCCCAAAATGACCCCAGCCATTCAGAAGACTGAATTCATGGATCCTAACAGACTGCTTGGAAGTTCCCAGGATCAAAGGTCTGGTATTGTTAGGAGAGTTTTGCACAGCTGAAGCTGACAAAACCCTCCTCCCCCCACATCACGCAGCCCTTTCCAGTCTGTTGTCACAATTCATTAGCTCCTTCTGACATTCATCTGACATCATTGCAGGAAAGGGATCTAATCACAGCCCAAAGAAAGAGGCTTTCAAAAGAATGATGGCTGCAGATACAGAGCAGTTCATAAGCTCTGAATAACGATGATGAGGATGGTAACGACAATCCATGATGCTGACGAATAACATGTTTTCCTTCTCATTACAAGCAAATGCCAGTTGACACATGTGGCTTTAAAATCATACATGAACTTGTGTTTAGATCCCGACTCTGCCACTTAGGAGCTGTTATGGATGGAACTGTGTTCCCTTCAAATGTGTATGTTCAAGACCTAACCCCCAGTGTGACTGCATTCAGAGACAGAAACTTTTAGGAGATAATTAAGGTTAAATGAGGTAATAAGTGAAAGTGGAAGTTGCTCAGTTGTGTCCGACTCTTTGTGACCCCATGGTCACATACAGTCCATGGAACTCTCCAGGCCAGAATATTGGAATGGGTAGCATTTCCCTTCTCCAGGGGATCTTCCCAACCCAGGGATCGAACCCAGATCTCCTGCATTGCAGGCAGATTCTTTACCAGCTGAGCCACAAGTGAAGCCCAAGAATACTGGAGTGGGTAGCCTATCCCTTCTCCAGGGGATCTTCTTGACCCAGGAATCAAACCAGGGTCTCCTGCACTGCAGGGGGATTCTTTAAACTGAGCTATGAGAGAGGTAATAAGAGGAGGGTTGTAATCTGACAGGACCAGTGTCATTATAAGAAAAGGAAGATGTGTTAGAGATCTCTCTCTTCACATGCATAGAGAGGAAAGGCCATGTGAGGACACAAAGAGTTGATGGCCATCTGCAAGCCAGGAAGAGAGACATTTTCAGAACTCAACCCTGCTGGCACCTTGATTTTGGACTTCCAGCCTTCAGAACTGTAAGAAAATATGTGTCTGTTACTTAAGACACTCAGCTATAGTATCTTGCTATGGCAGCATGAGCAGACAAATATAGCAGCAATACTATCTCGGCAAGGTGTAATGATACCTTGGACAGTTCAGGGATATATTTGAATATCGAGGGCTTAGCATGCTGACTGGCACATAGTCAGTAACTGGTATCTCTCAGCACCTTCCCAATGACATTCCAAGCAATTATTATATTAAGGAAGCATAAGCCCAGGTACCAGGAATCTATTGAAGCTAGGCCAGCTGGGAAACAGCAGAGGGCTTTTCAATCAACAGTTAAGAAGTGGGTAAAAAACCTTCATTCATTAAACACCTTCTACACGCCAGACACTGCCGTGAGAATTCCCAGGCTCACTGTCTCATTCTTACAACAACTCTGAAGGAGGTTATTACCACTCAGAAAAGTTAGAGTCTTTCCTAAGAATACACAACAATTAGGAGTGGAGATGAGAACCCAGATCTCACAGACTGCAGAGCCATCATCTAGCACGATCCTCACAAGCCCTAGGAGGCAAGCCTATGTGTGCAGGACATGCAGCCTGATGCTGAGAGCTGCTCACCCAAAACACACACAGGAGGAGCAAGCAAGAGAGAGTGGTCTGATCAGGCCAAGTCTGATCAGTCAACTATGATCAGATCAAGCAAAATCAAGTTAAGAGAACTAAAACCCACTTCTTTAGGAGTACCTAATTAACATGGGGTTGGGGTAGTATTATGATAAATAAGTGGAAAGCAGCATATGCAAATTTTAAAACCTATGATTCCATGAATATGGTAATTTTTTCTGACATTATTTCAGGAAAAAGATACCTCTCATGGTATACATTTAGATGTATACATATTCATGCAGGTAAGAGCAACAGGAAATACACCAAAATGTTTATTTTGTAGGAAAACTGTGTCCCTCTCCATACTTTCAGTGTTTTCTATAACTATAAGATAATTATATATTATCTTTTTATTCCCTGAAATTCATATATTTATTGGATTTACTTAGTTTTAACTTAAACTTTTTTTTTCGTTTTAGGATTCCATCCAGGAACTATATTGTATTTAGTGGTAACGTGTCTCTGGACTCCTCTTGGCTAAGACAGTCTTTCACACTTCCCCTTTTTTTGATGAGCTTAGTGGCTTTAAGTATCACTTAAGTATTTGGCAGGATGTTCCTCAGTAGAAATCTGTCTGATGTTCTTTCATGATTGGATTGGCATTATGTGTTTTGGGGCAAAACAGCACTGATGAAAAGTGGTGTTTCCATCACAAAATATCTACGGTACATACTATCATCATGACTTTTCATTGTTGATTTTGAGGGGGCATTTGTCAGACTTTTCCACTGTAAACTTTCTCTTTTCCACCCCACCCTTTCCATACCGTGCTCTTTGGAAGGAAGGTATTTTGAGCAGCTTACCCTTAGAGAGCAGGGAGTTATGTCTTACCATCTTGAGGCCAAAGGATCTCTATAAACGATTTGGAACTCTGCATGAGAAATGTGTCTGTTTTCCACCATGTATTTATTTATTTAACCGTTCACTTACATTGGTATGCACTCATGGATATTTATTTCATACTTTAGGATGGAATTCAACACTATTTTCTTGCTTAATTTATTTCAGCTCTAGCCATGAGGAGTTCCTCAGTTGGCTCTTGTGTCCATTTGATACATTACACCAATTTGGGTATTTTTGCTTTATATTTTAGAGCAGTTACACTCATTTAAATCCTTCAGGCTAGGCTTCAATAGTACGGGAAACGAGAACTACAGGTGTACAAGCTGGATTTAGAAAAGGCAGAGGAACTAGAAATCTACTTGCCAACTTCCATTGGATCATAGTAAAAGCAAGAGAGTTCCAGAAAAACATCTACTTCTGCTTCGTTGACTATACTAAAACCTTTGACTGTGTGGATCACAATAAACTGTAGGAAATTCTTAAAGAGATGGGAATACCAAACCACCTTACCTGCCTCCTGAAAAACCTGTACACAGGTCAAGAAGCAATAGTTAGAACTGGACATGGAACAAAAGACTTGTTCCAAATTGGGAAAGGAGTACACCAATGCTGTATATTGTTGCCCTGCTTAACTAAGTGTTATGCAGATGTGAAACGCTAGGCTATATAAAGCTCAAGCTAGAATCAAGATTGCTGGGAGAAATATTAATAACCTCAGATATACAGATGACACCACCCTTATGGCAGGAAGCAAAGAGGAAATAAAGAGTCTCTTGATGAAGGTGAAAGAGGAGAGTGAAAAAGCTGGCTTAAAGCTCAACATTGCAAAAAGTAAGATCATGGCGTTTGGTCCCATCACTTCATGGCAAATAGATGGGGAAACAGTGAAAACAGTAAGAGAGATTATTTTCCTGGGCTCCAAAGTCACCACAAATGATGACTGCAGCCCTGAAATTAAATGACGCTTGCTCCTTGGAAGAAAAACTATGACAAACCTAGACAGCATATTCAAAAGCAGAGATGTTACTTTGCCAACAAAGGTCCGTGTAGTCAAAACTATGGTTTTTCCTGTAGCTATGTAGAGATGTAAGAGTTGGACCATAAAGAAGACTGAGCACCAAAGAACTGATGCTTTCCCACTGTGGTACTGCAGAATACACTGAGAGTCGTTGGACTGCAAGGAGATCAAACCAGTCAATCCTAAAGGAAATTAACCCTGAATATTCATTGGAAGGACCGATGCTGAAGCTGAAGCTTCAATACTTTGGCCACCTGATGCAAAGAGCCAACTCACTGGAAAAGGCCCTGATGCTGGGAAAGACTGAGGGCAGGAGGAGAAGGGGCTGGCAGAGGATGAGATCATTCAATGGCATCACTGACTCAATGGACGAGTTTGAACAGACTCCAGGAGATAGTGAAGGACAGCGAGGCCTTGCATGCCACACAGTACATGAGGTCGCAAAGAATCTGACACAACTAAGCAACTGAACAACAGTTCTTGAATATTTCAGTCTGTTTTCTTTTTATTTTTTTTAATTTCAGTTTATAGTTTCTATGGACATCTTCAAGCTCATCAATTGTCTTCTCAGCTTTGTCTGCTCTACTGATGAGTATATCAAAGGCCCTCATTTCTGTTATAGTTTTTCATTTCTAGCATTTCCTTTGATTATTGCCTTCATGTCTGTGTCTATATTGCCTTCCAGTCTTGTATTGCTATCTGCTTTTCTATTCTAGTCCTTAACATATCCATGACAGTTACTGTAAATTTCCTGTTTAATATATCTAACATCACTGTCATATCTGAGTCTGGTTCTGATGTTTGCTTTGTTTTTTAAGACTGTTTTTTATTTCTTGCCTCATAATTTTTTCTTAAAAACTATGCATGTCATATTAGGTAATAAAAGAATTATGTAAACAGGACTTTAATGTGAGGATTGACATAAGTCTGGCTAGGATTTGATTTTCTAGAAACTGTAAGTGTCAGAAGCTTCAAATTCCTCAAATGTCCCTGTTTTTGTCTCACCTCTTGACTTTGGGCCACCCTAAAGTAGTCCTCCTCAGAGACAGTGTGTCTTATAGCTCTTTCAGCTGCAACATGCTGTTATCATACTGGAGCCCCCACTGTAGGCATGAAGCAAGTAAAATGGAAAGTGTTAGTCGCTCAGTCATGTCTGCTTCTTTGTGACCCCATGGACTGTAGCCTTCCAGGATCCTCTGTCCATGGGATTCTCCAGGCAAGAATACTGGAGTGGGTTGCCATGCCCTTCTCCACAGGATCTTCCCGACCCAGGGATTGAACCTGGGTCTCCCAAATTGCAACCATATTCTTTACCATCTGAGCCACCAGGGAGGCCCATTGTAGGCATAAGGTACTTGAGAAAAGAAGAATTCTGTATTCTTATGATTAAACCCTAAACTTCATGGGTCTCACTTCCTGGGTTGTGACTTTCAGAAGTATTGATCCAGTAGTATGGAATCCCCCTTCTCACCACCACAAGGTTAAAAGGTGTAAAGTAGGAGGCATGACCTTTCTCCAGGTGTGATGAGGCTGTTTTAAAGACTCTTCTGCTGGAGAGTAGTCCATTGTTTTCCTGAACAAATTTCACAATGGTTATTTCATTACTTCCCCTCTCAGAGCCTTAAGGGGATATTTCTCAGATCTTACCATTAAATTCTGGTGGAGTTCCTGGAGGTAAAACCCACAGAAGTGTGCAACCCTCACCACAACTGTCTCACAAAAGTTTCTCATTTCACTTTAGAGTAGAATCAGCCCTTAGCAACTTACCAAAATTACCAATGAAGTATTCTGAGCATGTATGGTTCCTGGTATTCACCAGTCTCCAGATTCCAGGGTGAGGGTTTGTCCTCTATTTCAATTCCTAGATAGGTCCAATAAGTGTCATTAATTTTCTGTTTGCTAAGTTTCATAATGTTGAAAATACAGGAGTGATGGTTTGCAAGCTCTTTCCATGTTGGAACTGAAATCAGTATTTGCATATTGCTTTTATAATCAGAAAACCATATTAAAAGAAAAGGGGGAAAAGAACTGTCACAGTAACCACTGGTTTAACAAAACCGTTAGGCACAATCTTAATTTTAGGGGTAAAAATTTAACAGTATTTATTTTTTATACTAAATTTCTTTAAGTAGGGGTACTGTTTTTCTATGGCTTAGGTCAGTGTAGCACCATTGCTGGAGCATAATGTTTGCCTGAAAATAGATTCAAGTCATATTTATGCCTCTGACCAGTGGAGCAAAGCCACTTGTATTTCAGCCTCCTTATTTCTCAACCTAGGGTAGTATCTATACCATAGGGATGTTATGAGAATAAAATGACATAATCTACATGGAAAATACCACATAAAGTACAGACTTCTTTTCCTATAGAAACACTATATTGATCAGAAGCCTTTTACAAGTATGAATTCTCTTTCTCTCTCTCCCTCCCTCTCTCTCTCTCATGCACACTCTCTCCTTCTCTCTCTCACACACACATGTGTTTCCTAGGGCTATGACTGATCCATCTCATCAGAAATGAAAATGCTATTTACATTTCCAACAAATCATCCCCAAACCTAATCTACTATCCTTTATAGACTGCATCTTGGCCCACATTTGGATAGAATTTTCTTTCATGAACCCAAAGGCAACCATTTGTCAAATTTCCAACTATCACATCTATGGAGACAAGAGTCTGAGAGGGTAAAAAAAACAGACACGGTGTGAACTGACAATGAGCCACTGGCATGCCCACCTACTCTCACAGTGGGAACAACACAAAGGAAAAAGTGATAGACCTAGGGGATTGTGTAACTCATCCTTTCTGGCACGTTCCCCAACATCACAGACACTCCTTCTGCCATCTCTCCAAATGTTTCCTTAATGGAGCCAAAGAAACAGTGTTTGGGAGTCTCTAATTCCAATTCCTCATGTACAATAGGCTGAGTTTTCCAAATAAACAAGAAGTTAAGAAGTTCCAAGTTCATTAGGAAGTCATCAGTGCATTGATATTTGTGTGAAAAGTGATGTGATTCAGAACCAATTCCACCCATAATGCATGTGGTCTCATCCTTTAGAAATGGGCCCCTAGATTTTAATTATGATCCTGTGGCTGAGAAAAGAAATAACCTTCACTTCTACTCTCTCTATACTTCTTGTCACATATACACTGTCTTTGTTGTGTTGGGGTGGGCAGGGGGAAGGAGAAAGAGAAGAATTAGAACAGTATAAGGAAGAAGGTCTCAACCTTGGAGTCAATGACTGGGTCAATTAGAATGTTAATTATCTGGAAATGAGAGGTGTCTTTTAGATTAAACTTCCAAACTGGCTGGGCATCATCTGAAGAGTTTCATAAAAGTCCTCATTCTAGAGGCTTAGTATTTAGTGAACAAATCCCCGTCTTCATATTGTTCTAATCTACATTATTCATGACATGATAGCTTTTACATCAGTCCTGCTCCTATGAACCTTATTCTTCTGCACATGAAAAAATCTCAGTCCCTAGCGTCTATGTGGTTTATTCTGCCACACTCTAGTCCCCCATGGTTTGGAAATAGAAGACCTGTTCTTTCCTCCTCTTTGATTCTCTAATTAATCTGCAATAAATGAAGGCTCCAAGTGTTTTATGGCACTTCAGTTTCCCATTCCCCTCTGACATTTGGAGGGAAAATTGAACACACAGCAAGACTTTTGAACAAGAAGTAATAGCCGTTAAATTGAAACATGATGCAAGGTTTTCCTAACCATGAGTTCATAATACGTGTGTTCATAGAAAGTGATGTGCTTGCTGCCTGCAGCAAAACCAGATGCTCTCTGTTTCCAGTTGATCAATGTTGCTGTAAGGTAGGAGGGCATGTCTGAATTTGAGAAAGAATTAAAGGGACAGGATGGTAATTCTACCTCGAGAGGCCACGCAATAATGGTGATGAGTTAGAATGCACTGAATTTTGGATTCCATTCAGTGACACTAGCATAGCATTATGGAAAAACAATTACCCTCGTAAACTGAGATTTGGGGCTGAATTGGAATAGGATTTGCTACTTTCCAGCCAACTGATCTCAAGAAACAGGAACAACTACCACATAGCAAACCTGTGACAAGTTAATGGACATAGAGAGACACTGCCCAGCACCTGCTCAACAGAGGGCGTTTGCCTAAAAAATGAGAGGGACATTATAATATTTTGTTTCAATTTCATATTTATGTTTTATAGAGAGAGGTTGTATTAGTCGGTTAGTGTCTCATAACAAAATACAACAGACTGAATGGTTTAAACAACAGAAACCTATTTTCTTACAGTTTTTGAGGTTTGAAGTTCAAAGTCAAGGTGCTAGCAAGTTTGGGTTCTCTTAAAACCTCTCTCTTTGGCTTGCAGATGGCCCTTTTTGCACATGACTCTTTTCTCTCTGTATTTTCATTCTCTCTGTGTGTGTGATGTCTGTAAGTTCTTATTAGGGGACTAGTTTTAATTAGCTCAGGGCCTGGCTACCCACTCCAGTGTTCTGGCCTGGAGAATTCCATGGACTCTATAGTCCATGGGATCGCAAAGAGTCGGACATGACTGAGAGACTTTCAGACATCCGTAACTAACTCTTTAAAGGCCCCATCACCAAGTACATTTACATTGGGGATTAGGGCTTCAACATAAGAACTGAAAAAGATGCACAATTCAGTTCGTAAGAGAGGTATTATAAATACCATCTGATATAATAAATATCACTTAATGATTTTTTTTTAAAAAAAGCCTTTTGTGTACCTATAGAAAGTCACAAGGAAATATTAAACATCACATCTAGTTTGTCTCTGAACAACAGTAAAGCATTTTGTCCCCACCCTATCTCCTTGTCTACAAAGTAAATATCACCTTTAGTTTCTAACATACTTGAGTAGCAGTTTCTCTGGCCCTAACTCTGAACCACCTTAGAAATAAGTAAGTTGACTAGGCATCTTCCCGCTGGAGGTAGGATTCTAATCAGTTCATTTTTTAAAGTCTTGCCAATGAACTAAGATTTGGAGAACAGAGAAATACTCAGTGATAAGTTCAGATATTGGTAAAATGTAAATAAGATTCACAAAACTAGCTTCTATAGTGTCCTACTGGGTGATTTGGCGGCTTTTCTAGGTTTCATTCACTATTATCATTACTCTCTCACACTCTACAAATAAAGAAAATAATTAATAATTCTGTTCTCTAGAAAATAGATATACATATAGCCTGCCAGGCTCCTCTGTTCATGGAATTCTCCAGGCAAAACTACTGGAGTGGATTGCTATTCCCTTCTCCAGGGAATCTTCCTGACCCAGGGATTGAACCGGGTTCTCCCACACTGCAGGCAGATTTTTTACTGTCTGAGTCACAAGGGAAGCCCTATATGTGCATATGTATATAATCCAATTAACCCCCATTCTCTCCCTTATCTAATCAACTGCACTTACAGCTGCCAAAGACAGCATTCTGCAATACCATTTAGATCATTCCACTTCTTCCTAGAAAAATATCAAGAACCTATTAGGATTTTCTCTTATTTTTCCCAACATTTTTTCTCAGCTTTCTCAGGATGGCCTCCAAAATATTTCCCCAATGTTTCCACCCAGATCACCAGCATGGTTTCTTACTCCCCCAGTCAGACCCACCATCACCAGGAAGGAGTAGATTTCTAGGCATTCTCTGCAAAGTACTAAGTTCCAGCATAAGCACGCATTACTCCAGAGGCTCTGCTTGCTCAGGGACATTGTATTTTCACCTTTGATTCCATCATTTCACAGGGAATAGGGGCTAGGACATAAAAGGTAAATGAACTACAAGTGATTGACAGAGCGAACGCTTGTTTCTTTCTATCTATTTAAAATCTAGTTCTAAATTGTCCCCCTCGAGGAACTCTTTTAAGACTAATCCAACCAACTGATGACCCACTGGCTATCTGACCTCTGTTCTCATACTTTGATTAGACCTTGGTGACAAGCACTCATTGACAAGTTGCTTTCAGGATGTCATTTCATTAGACAGCCATTTAAGAAGAATGTTCTATGTCACCCAGAAGGTAGAACAAGCCTTTGTACATAGTACATTCATATGTTAGTTTTGTTCAATAAATTAATCTAACATTTCACTCATTTTCATAGCCCACACCACAACTTACTTCTAAATATTTAAACAAAGGCAGTGGATAGAGCAGCTTATTATTAAATAATGTTTTAAAATGCTTCCCTGATGGCTCAGATGGTAAAGAATCTGCCCTCAATGTGGGAGACCTGGGTTGGATCCCTGGGTTGGGAAGATTCCCCTGGAAAAGGGCATGGCAACCCTCTCCAGTATTCTTGCCTAGAGAATTCCATGGACAGAGGCTATAATCCACAGGGTCACAAAGAGTCAGACACGACTAAGTGACTAACATCTTCACTTTCACTTAGAATGCTTACCTTTTTTCACAAATTGGACTGAGAACAGACTTTACGTGGCCCCACAATGTCTACAAAAACCTCTGATGGAAACTGAGAGTAAACCGGGTTACCCACTAACTCAAGGTCACAGAGTAAAGTAAGTCAGGGTGTCAGGATCCACATGCAAGCAATTCTGACTCCAGAGCGCCACGTATATTTCCTCATAATTTGATGCCTCTAAGATTAGAGTGTCCACTTAATCCTATCCCAGAGAAAGATCTGGTAAGATGTTTATCCTTCACATATTCTATGAAGAGAGCAATCGATAGGCAAAGATAGACTTATATGCTTTCTCCCTAAACACAGATAGCTTTGAGAGAAAAAGAGAATCCTACTTAATAAAGTCAACTTGGTTTGGTCTAAATTGGCAAGGATGGGAAGAGGTCATCTAGGTAAGTCCCCTGCCACCAAATAAAAGCACACTTTAAGTATTCAGGATTAATCACTGACCATCTTTAGACCAATCTTGATTCTAACCAGTCTCAGGAGAGCCACTAACAGGACTAGGTGGGCCTCCATTGCCCTTGCATGGGTTAATGTGGAACTGCCTCAGTATCTTAGCAAATTTTGCAGAATTCTCTAGCATTCCCTCAATTAAAGGAAACGTGCTTATGTGGAGCTTTTTACTGTTTGGGTCTCTTTCTTTAAATCCAGCTTAATATTTTTCAAGTCATTAATTACAGATCGCTTCAATCTGTACCCTGGTGAGAGGAAAAGATTAAAAACTGCATGCACACACCAGAGGAGACCCTTTCAAGAAAATGCAAAGTTTATTCTTCAGCAAATATCTAGAGAATGAAAAGAAATGTGTTTTTTTTTTTTAATGTGAAACCTAGCGGCTTTCATATGCCTGAGTTCTGATTGAAATCTGGCTGGGTATGATTGCGGGGAGCTCCTGAATCCACAGATGAGTTTTAATCCCGTCAGTGGAGGTAGAGAGCAGTATGCTTCTGCTAGCTGATTTTGTAAGTAGATCATCTCACTGCTTGCATTTTTATTTAAAAGATGCAAAGTATTTCCTTCTTGGAAGGAGTTGAAGTTGGAGGAAAAGAGAAGATATTCTGAGTCTGTGGTGCTCAGTTGCTCGGTCGTGTCTGACTCTATGCGACCCAACGGACTGTAGCCCACCATGCTCCTCTGCCCATGAGAGTCTCCAGGCAAGAGTACTGGAGTGGGTTGTCAAACCCTCCTCCAGGCTGTCTTCCCAGTCTAGGGACTGAGCCCACATCTCTCACATCTCCTGCACTGGCAGGCAGATTCTTTACCACTAGCGCCACCTGGGAAGCCCTATTTAAATGCTCCTGGGCGACCCAGGTTTGATTCCTGAGTCGGGAAGATCCCCTGGAGAAGGAAATGGCAACCTACTCCAGTATTCTTGCCTGAAGAATCCCATGGACAGAGGAGCCTGGCTGGCTACAGTCCATAGGGTGGCAAGAGTCGGACACGACTTAATGACTAAACACCACCCCCCACTCCAGGAATACCTTATTGCTGGAAAAACTGAAATGGTATTTCAAGGAATAGAAATATCTCTTTATAGATAGCGGGGGGAGATGTGTTTGTGTCTGGCTCTGTGCCTCTGTATGTTGGTTTTATTGGATTTTTATTTCTTTGAGATCAGACTACAAACTGTCAGAGGGAAGCATAAAGTCAAGCAAAGCAAAAACCTTTCATCTTCACAAGGCCTAGGGTTGGATACCGAGTTAAGCTCATTTAGAAAGATAAACCTCCAGGATCTCAAATTATTCTCAATCAAGCCACATCCAAAGACTAGAACTTCAGTTGAATAAGATCTCAAATACAAAGGCCAGGGAGATACTGCAAGAATGAGAGAAACTGGTATATTCACACTTCATAAAATGCCAACTTGACTTTTTCTGGCACAAGTTTAGAAAGGGAAATAAAATTTCAAAAATAAACAAGATATTATCTTGCATTTTAATTTTGAATGTCCCTTTACCATGTGACTTTACAGCCCTTCACACGAGATGAAGTGAACTTCCCCATCCTTTGTCTTTGGAATTTGTCATGCAATTTACTTTGACCAATGGAATACCAGCAGATACTACTCAAGCAGAGGCTTGAAATGTGCTTTTGGGACCAGGCTTTCACTCTTGTACTTCTTCTATCATGAAAACAACTTATCCCAAGGGGCTCAGTGGACTGAGAAGGATGAATGACACCGGAGTAGCTCTGTGACCTGAGCAGGGTCCTGCCAGGCCCAGCTAATATCAGCAAAATAATTCTGGCTGGTGGACAAGCATGTGAGTAAGAACAAATGATGGTGATTTAAGTTGCTGATGTTTGCAATGATTTGTTATATAGCATTTTATGGGATAATGGACTAACAGAAGCTTTTACTCTGTTTTTGTTCAAAAACTTCTTGAAGAATATGAGGAAATCTATGGGTTCTCTTCCTAAAGCATATGCATAAATTTAAAATTTTGCATATGGTTTTAGAATTCACTGACCTCCAAATTACACAAGGAGACGTGGTTATTAAGTATATTTATTTTATCATCAGTTCATTTCAGTTCAGTTGCTAAGTCGTGTCCAACTCTTTGTGACTCCATGACCTGGAGCGCGCCAGGCTTTCCTGTCCATCACCAACTCCCAGAGCTTGCTCAAACTCATGTCCATTTAGTCGGTGATGCTATCCAACCGTCTCATCCTCTGCTGTCCCCTTCTCCTCCTGCCTTCTATCTTTCCCAGCATCAGGGTCTTTTCCAATGAGTCATCTCTTTGCATCAGGTGGCCAAAGTATTGGAGCTTCAGCTTCAACATCAGTCCTTCCAATGAATATTCAGGACTGATTTCCTTTAGGATGGATGGGTTGGATGTCCTTGCAGTCCAAGGGACTCTCAAGAGTCTTCTCAACACCATAGTTCAAAAGGATCAATTCTTCCATGCTCAGCTCTCTTCATGGTTCAGCTCTCACATCCATATATGACTACTAGAAAAATCATAGCTTTGACTATTCAGATCTTTGTCAGTAACGTCTCTGCTTTTCAATATGCTATCTAGGTTTGTCATAGCTTTTCTTCCAGAAGCAAGCTTTATCATACTTTATTACATGCCTAAATAAAATGAGCAAACTGGCATTTCAACTTAGAATAATATGCAGAAGAAAAAAATGTATCTATTTTTCTTTGCAAATAATTTTTAATAATTTATCTAGCATGTCCCCTTTTTTCCTCAGCTCCTACATTCAACCCGTTAGCGAGTCCAATTGGTAGCAATTAGAAAGCATATCTTAAAACTGTTCACTATTCTCCACTTCCACCTGCCATTAGTGATATGTAAATCACAGAAATTTTCAGAGTATTGGAGTTAGCACAGAATTCTGTAAGGGAAATTATACAATCAACAAATAAATAAAAGATATGAGATTATCAGCTCTTCAATCTAGAATTTAGGAAGGCAGAATTCTAAAATTTCAAAGGAAAAATATATGATGCTAGGATCAGAAACTCTCAAGAGAAAAATTACTCATACAAGATGAATACTTAAAATGAACATCTAGCTATGTGTAGTATTTATGGGTATACAAGGAACTTTCTGATAATCTCACAACTAGATAAATAGTAATTCTGGTGATGATCCAAAACAGTGTCACTCGTGTAAAAAAGACCAAGAATTTTCCTTGAATCTTTTATTTTCCTCACCATAGCATGTAGTTTACTTCAGCTGACCACGTGTTTTTATAGTTTCATACCAGTCTTTTTGACATCATGGATAATGGAACCATACTCTTATCTTTGTACATATCTTTCAAAAATCTGAATCTATTAAAGATATAAATCTATTAAAAATGCTGATGACAATAGATAGCATTTTACGTGCATGTGTGCTCAATCACGTCCAACTCTTTGTAACCCCATGGTCTATAACTGACCAGGTTCCTCTGGCCCTGGGATTCTCCAGGCAAGAGCACTGAAGTGGGTTGCCATTTTCCCCTACAGGGGATCTTATCAACCCAGGGATCAAAGCTGAGTGTCCTGCATCTCCTGCATTGGCAGATGGGTTCTTTACCACTGAGCCACCAGGGAAGCCCATTTTAACTTATTGTTTACTTTACATGTGCATTCATTATATTTATATTTACATAAACAAAATAAGAAAGAACTACCCATCTACTCCAAGAAGGTGGTGTAGTAGTATCAGATAATATAAAAAATTAAAAATCCAGCAAATGCTCATTGTACCCCTGCAGTTCTGCCAGACACTTTGCTCAGCCCTAAGGATCCAGCCACAGGGCATACAGAACATTTGCAGTGTCTTACATTTTTGCAAGTGGAGCTATTTTAATTTGTATGGTCAAAGCAGCCTTTTCTGATGAGTAAGTTTTAAACTTCCGCCTGAAAGGAAAGAGAAGCAAATCAAATGAAGAAATGTGATCAGCAAGTCCAAAACCTAGGAAAGTAATAAACTGGGCATGTATCCAAAGGAGTTTAATACCACAGATAGCTGAAATATGTTAAGTATAGAAATGAATGAAATAAAGTCTGAGAGTTAGGCAGTGATAGCCTATTTGTCTAGGGGAAAGAATTTGGATTTTACCCTGAGGGCAACAGGAAGTCACAAGTTTACTTTAAGCAAAGAAGTGAGTGACATGGTATGATTTGCATTTTAGGAGATAATTCAGCTGCTCTGTGAAAAACTGAGTTCTTTCAGAGACAGGCAAGGAAGGTGGGGCAAGAAGACTAGCCAAGAGGTCACTACAGTAAATTAAAAGAAAGATAAAGATAGCTTAAACTATCTTGGTAATAGCAAAAAGTGAAAGATGTCAATAGATTCCATGTGATATCAAAGATGTCAATGTGATTTGAAGGTACCTCCACCAGGTGTTAATGAAGGATTCAATTATGGGGTGTCAGGGAAAGAGAAGAACTGAAGAATGCTTTTGGTAATAATGATCATGGATGATGATCGTTTAAACAAAGTGGAAATCCATGGGTCAAACTGATATAAATAAGCAAATTAAGCAATGCAAAGGGAAATTTGTATCTACAATGGAATAGTACCTAAGAAGTACTGAAGGAATATTAGAAAATCATCACATAAGAACCATCATGATAATTATTCAGTCAAAACCCAAAAATGATGGCTCAGATGGTAAAGAATCTGCCTGCAATGCAGGAGACCTGGGTTTGATCCTTGGGTCAGGAAGATCCCTTGGGGAACAAAATGGCAACACACTCCAGTATTCTTGCCTGGAAAATCCCATGGACAGAGGAGCCTGGGGGGCTACAGTTCATGGGTCACAAAGAGTCACACACAACTGCGTGACTAACACCACTTCACCAATATATGTTATGAGTTCTGGGTGAAATTTGGATACAGGTGGGATATTTACATAGTCTCAGAGTACTTTCTAAAAGTGCTTATTAATATAGAAGTGAAGTCACTCTAAAGTGGTAGAAGTGATCAACTTTAACTTGGCTAATAACTAGACAAACTGAAATTAGGATTCAGTGAATGAAAAGACCACACTGATGTCATGTTCAAATTTCATTACCTCAAAGTAATCATGAGGAATCATCATAAAAACCCAAACTGAGAAACATACAAAATAACTGACTTGTAATGTTTAAAAGTATCAAGATTTTAAAAGCCAGGGGAAAAAAACTAAAGAAAGTTTTCCAAGCTAAAAAAGATGATTAAAATAACTATGACAAATAAATGAAACACATGATTTGGGATTGGATCCTAAAGAACATAATTGGGACAACTGGCAAAGCTTGAATCTGTGGATTAGGTAGAAACAATTATCCATTTTACTTTCCCTGAATATTCATTGAAAGGACTGATGCTGGAGCTGAAACTCCAATACTTTGGCCGCCTGATGCAAAGAACTGACTCATTGGAAAAGACCATGATGCTGGGAAAGATTGAAGGCAGGAGGAGAAGGGGACAAGACAGGATGAGATGGTTGGATGGCATTACTGACTTGAGGGACATGAGTTTGAGTAAGATCCAGGAGTCGGTGATGGACAGGGAAGCCTGGCGTGCTGCAGTCCATGGACTGAACAACTGAACTGAACCAACTTACTTTCCCTATTTTCATAGCTGCATTAATGTTGTAAGAGAATGCCCTTGTTTGTAGGGATTACACACTAAAATATTCAAGGGTGCTGATGCATCATAGGTACAACTTCCTCTCAGATGATTCAGAAAAATTTCTTTCAACTATTTTTACAAACTTGCTGAAGCTTAAAAGCATTTTAAAAGAAAGAGAAAAAAAAACAACCAAATTATTTTGCTATTGTAATTTTATTTTCTTTCAGTTTTGGTGTTTGTAAAACGAATGGTCTTTAATTTTTAATTGCAGGAAATTTGCTTTATAATGTTGTGTTGGTTTCTGCCCTACAACAATCAGCCATAATTATACATAAATCTCCTTCCTCATAAGTCCCCCTCACCTCCCCTCATCCCACCCCTCTTGGTCATCACAGAACACCAGGTTGGACTCCAAGAACCGTCTTTAACTGAAAAATAGAGGCTAAGATAGATGAAAAGATAGTAAAAGTCTCTCTGCCAGCATGAACTAGACAAAAGAATGCTGAAACTCAGATATATTTGCAGGGTCACGGTTTGAAATCTCTGAAAATTCATAGAGAACTGGAGAAATGCCAGTTACAGTCAGGGAAATCCTCTGTCCCACTTCACTGTGGTTTTAGAAACTACAAACCTGTAAGCCCGATACTTACCCCTGGCAACACTTTGGAACAGGCTATTACAGATATGACTT
Source organism: Capricornis sumatraensis (assembly GCF_032405125.1). Taxonomy (NCBI): domain Eukaryota; kingdom Metazoa; phylum Chordata; class Mammalia; order Artiodactyla; family Bovidae; genus Capricornis; species Capricornis sumatraensis. Next base: position 73,405,675 of record NC_091084.1, read on the forward strand.
GAAGCATTTTGAAAAGGCTAGTGACCATCTGGAGCCAACTAACTAAAAACAACTCACGGTTCCCTTCCCTCTTCTCTTCTTTAGGCAGGTGGTTTTGGGTCTGGAGAGTTCCATGGAACGTATAATCCATGGGGTTGCAGAGTCAGACACGACTGAGCAGCTTTCCCTTTCACTCTTAGGTCAGTAGATGATGGCAGCATGGCAGTGTTTCCACTCATTGAGGACATAAAATATGACCTCATCATATACGATCTGATACTAATACTCTGCTGGGGTGTTAGGGCACTCAGTGACTATTGTTAATGAGAGAAGGGGAGGGAGAGAAGGAAGGGAAAAAGGAAGGAGGAGAGGAAAGAAGGCAACAAGGGAGGGAGGGAAGAGGGATATGGACAGGCATGGGATATTTAAACGTATCCAGGAGTCTACTTAGGTGTATCAATAAACGACCAAATAAACATACTGAAAACATTTCATTCGTAAAATAATGCCAATCTGTTCAGTTCAGTTCACTCGCTCTTTGCGACCCCATGGACTGCAGCATGCCAGAATTCCCTGTCCATCATCAATTCCCTGAACTTACTCAAACTCCTGTCCATCGAGTCAGTGATGCCATCCAACCAACTCATCCTCTGTCATCCCCTTTCTCCTCCCACCTTCAATCTTTCCCAGCATCTGGGTCTTTTCCAATGAGTCAGTTCTTCGCATCAGGTGGCCAAAGTATTGGAGTTTCAGCTTCAGCATCAGTCCTTCTGATGAATATTCAGGACTGATTTCCTTTAGGATGGACTGGTTGGACCTCCTTGTTGTCCAAGGGACTCTCAAGAGTCTTCTCCAACACCACAGTTCAAAAGCATCATTCAAGGGTTATCATATGGATCTTCTAATTCATTCAAGGTCCATCTGTCAACCCTAATTCCTCTGAATGCTGCCACATCTTCTCTGTTAGACACTTTGGAAGCACAGTCCACCATCCAGCTCTAGTTTTACTTCCCAGGCTGCTCTGCAGTACACAGGAATCTGCCTTCAGTTCCATCACTCCACAGAAAATGTGTTCTCTCCTAGACATCAATAACATGTTAATTTCCAAATGCAAAACCATTTTTTGAACCCACTCCCACAGAAAACCATCTTCTAAGATCATTTCTAGCTGTAATGCTGTGACTTAAATCTTGTTTCATTGTGTGTGTGCTCGTATTTAAGGCAGACTTCTTTATAGCATGGAGAAGCTGTTATTAATAGAGTATATGCCCAATTCTAAACTCACAGCAATTTAGCTTTTAAAAAAACTTTTAAAATATATTCTGTATGTGGCATGTGATTTAAGAGATTCTGAAAAGAGGAATAATAAAAGGAGATGAGATAAAGATATATGAAATAATGATAATAATATTAAAAAAAACTAATGGTGTAATCTGATTAACCTTGTCCCATCATATAAAACTATGACAGGGTTTAGATCAAAGGAAAGTGATCTTTACATAATGTAAAATTAACCTATAGAGTTCTGAAAGGGGTATTATTGAGGTAAATTGCTCAGCAAGTTCAAAGGGAGAAATGAGTAACCTTTCAGATAAGGAGAAATTGTGAAGGCCACTCCAGAGACTAAGATTTAATGATCTCGGTTTCCAGATGGAAGGCAGAGGTAATCGCCATCTTAATCCCTTGTAATCTGTTATAGCTAGAACGTTCAGCATACAGAATAGACATCTTTGTTTAGGTAGAGACCAATTAGATGTGTACATGTGTGATGTCAGGGCTGAATAAAACACCAGCAAAGTACAGTTTCAAATCCTTTCCTAACAGTTTCATAATACTTACTATAGCTAGGCTTTTTTGCAGAAGAATACAGTATTGATTATATTACCAGTTTGGAAAAGGATCTGATGTTCAAGGGGGCTTCCCAGGTGGTGCTAGTGGTAAAGAACCTGCCTGCCAGTGCAGGAGATGGAAGAGACCTGGGTTTGATCCCTGTATCAGGAAGATCCCCTGGAGAAGGCAATGGCAACCCACTCCAGAGTCCTGCCTGGAGAATCCCATGGAGAGAGGAGCCTTATGGGCTACAGTCCATGGGGTCACAAAGAGTCAGACAGAACTGAAGGGATGCACCCACCCCCACCTCAACCAAGGTTCAAGGTCCTAGCTTAGGCTATGTCCCTGAGTCTCTTAAGGCTTCAAATACCAAGATACAATGGAAAGAATAATAGCTCTGAAGCCAAAGAGCCCTGGATTTGAATTATCAGACCAGATTATCTTTACCAATTGTAGACCTTTATTTATGTTTTAAAATTATTAGTCTCTGTTTTGTATCTTTAAAGGGGGAAATTCAAATGACTGTAATAGAAGCTAAAAATTCACTGTAACTAATATAATTTCTTCTTTCTTCATTAACCAGTCAAGAGTTTTAGTTTCCATACCTATAAGTTGAAGTTAATGATCATTGGATAGTCTATCTCAAAGGGTTATTGAGGAGATAAAACGTGACCCATGTGAAATTACTCTGAAAAGTGAAAATTAATCACAAAGTTTAGGGTAGTATTCTATCCTTATGATTCTTTATTAACTTGTGTTTGGAGGTATCAGTGATAGATGAATGAATGACAAGAACAAATGAGAACCAAAACACTAATTTACAAGGATTATATAATAATGATGTCTACCTTTAAAAACCTGTGGCAAACAAAGTGTTAAATCTCTCCACTGTCATTTACTGTCAGCAGGACTGGTCACCTGAGTGTGAATTCTGTATTCAGGCAACATTCTAGGTGCATAACAGATAGTCTCATTCAAAATTCATAACAACCCAAATATGCATTCCTGCTTCTGCACCTTCATTCTTCCTGGGTAACTGCATGGATAAGAGCTAACGTATATAAATCATAAACATGACACATGATACGTGTTCCATAAACAGGCATTATAGTTATCACTACCATTGCTGTACCACGGTAGAGGTGGCTTTCATTTCTTTGGTGGATGGGAAACTTTCAGACCAAAGAGCAGAAACAGTTGCAAATACTTACAAGACCAGTCAGACTCATACACTGTCTAATGACCCTTTAGAATCAGGTGAAACATGTATCTTTTTTTTTTTTTAATTATCCCAAAGACCAGAAAATCTGGATTCCACCAGAAGATTACATGTTAATAGTACCTACTAAACCTTAGCTTCATTTTTATCTACAACCACGAGACCTCAAAAAAAGTCAAATTCTGGAGCGGACGTCAGGACTGAGTTTAGCAGGTCCAGTTCAAAACGAGGTGCCCAGAGAAAGCCCCAGAAAGGATCAAGCAAGTCCTCCTGGACTGTGTGGCCGGTTGGCAAATCGCCAGCACCAACGGCCACCACTTGTGTTGCTCCCCAGAAATCCTTTTCCTATGTGGTTTTTGGTTAGGGATTGTCAATGAGAGGCGTTTCCGGGAGATCTAGAAAGTATACATAAAACTGAGATCATTAATATTAAGAAGTCATGAGTCACGCAAGGCAGCTACCTTGACTTGGCAGTTTTCCAGACCTCCCCAGAGGCTCCCACTCCACGATCACAGCAGTTGAGCGGGACCTGCCAGGGGTTCCCTCTTTGTAATAGCAAGACTCACTGGTTTCTCTAACTTCCTCAAAAGCTTCCATGATTCTACCCAAGCCAGGGCTCTGAAGCAGCTGGTGACTGCTTCTTCATGTCTCAGCTCCTCCCACATCCTCACGCATACCAGTCCCTGATTTAAAGCTTTCACCTCCACACTATGTTTCTGGTAGTGACCAAACCAGACTGCTGCAAGCCATCTTTAGAAATGCACTTTGAATTAACTCTCTTTAGCTTCTCTTTTTCTCCCCATTTATGCATTTTAAAATACATAAGGACTATTGTTGGCCACTTTCAGGAGTAAATCTTATTTTATTTCAGACAGGGTCCATACAGAGTTTGCTGTATGTAAGGGACTTTAATTAATTCATTCAACAAATATTTATTAAGTTTTCACTCTGTACCAAACTCTGGGAAAAACAATGATGAGACATGGCCCTACCCTCATGGAACTTACAATTTGGTAGGAAAAACTGACATAAATTAAATATTTAAGTGAGTGAATGTAAAATTCCATCTGTGACAAGGAGTAAGAAGAAATTCTCTATTTTCTGCTAGTCTATATAGCAAGGTCTGACCCACTCTAAAACGTCAGAGATTTCCCTGAGTGATAAAAGTGTAAGGATAATAAAATAAGTCAAATGAGGAGGGAAGGATATTGCTTGCAGAGAATATTTAAAAAATGTACTATAATTTGGTGGGGAGTTAGAACGGAAATAACAATAAATAGAAAGAATTAAGAATATGTGGCTATAGCAAGGTAATGGTGGAGGTAGGCAGAGTGAGGATGTTGAATTACCAGATGTAGGAAATGACCAAACCACCCAAGTTAGTATCAGTTACGTTAGCATTCTATTTAATCCTAAAAACAGTCTAAAGTCACAGGACAGTTTTTTCAAAGGATGCTGGCATTATCAGATTTATACAGTTTAAAGATCACTCTGAATAAATATCAATGAACAGATTAGAGAAAGGACTGAATAAAGCATGGGACTTTAGGAAACTATTTCATTAGCTGAGAAGAGGGACATAATCACTTCTTTCACATACAGGAAGCCTCAGAGGTGGTGCTGTATTGGATGAGGGGAGTAGAGAGAAGAAGGGGATAAGGATTCACCCCAGATTTCTGGACTGTGCAACTGAATAAATGATGGTGCTATTTACTAAATGAAGAAGTATAGGACCAGGCTTTGAGGAGAGGACATGGTTTGATTGTGGATATTTTAAGTTTGGTGGACCTTTAAAATATCCAAAAGAAGTCAACTAGACAATTAAGAAACCTTTGCAATGGGATTAAAAGTGCATACTGCATAAATCAGAGGTAGCCACCCCCTCCATTCTTTTTCCATTTTTTGAAGCTTATCTCATCAGGTTCTTAGCCTCAGTTCCAGTTGTTCAGGTGACAAGACTGTCTGAAAGCTATGATCATGTGATGATGCCTAAGATTAAAAGGAAAGACAGTCATGATGGGATTCAGCCTGAGAGTCACATGCAGAAAAGGAACTATGGCCCCAAATATTTGGCTACTAATTATGGGACCTCTGGCAAAATGCGAAATCCCAACATTGTCAGAGTGAATAAGAAATAAGCAAGAGCCACCTAAGGGGAAAGTGAACTTACGTAGGCAGGTGAGCAGAGGAGGTTCAGCTGACTCCCCAGAGCAGGAGATAAGAAAACCTGGAGCTGAATCTTGGATTGGAGTTAGGAGAGGCTGAAGACCCTCTCAAAGGACATGCAGATGATGCGAAGGTCCCAGTGGACAGTCTAGTCTCAAAGGCTCTAAGAGCCAGACCCACGAGATGCTTCTGAGCACATGTTTTTTATCCCCACTGCAAACAACAAAAACTTGGGGGGAAATGTAGTGAAAAGTTATCTCAATCTGATTCTTCACCATCTATGTCCCCTCTATACATATCCACCAAAACGGTGAATATACTCATTTCACGACCACTTCCCCAGATTAATATTGAGTCAAAATTAATCATTATCAATAAAGCCAACAAACTGTTTCAGCTCCATCTATATACTTACCTTAGTGATCATCTTAAGTAAATAGATGGATAATTTGTGTTCTCACTATATCATTGTATCTCAATGAGTTCTCATTGTATCTTTAAAAATCAAATTAAAAACCTCCTCAGTATAAGAAACGTGTGCTTCTCAGGTATGCGCAGCGCGGCTGGAGCCAGAGAAGCTGATATATCGTGGAATTCAGATGCGCTGTTCTTTGTTTCATCATTCAGTCCTTGCTGGCAGGCTAGAATGGTCTTGCTGCTGTAGTACAGAGCTTTGGAAGGGAAGGGGAGGTGAGGAGGGGGAATTTACAGTTACCTACTGATTCCAGTCTCAAGTTGAGAAGAGAAAAGAAGAGATACATAAAAACACTTTTATCAAGTGTTTCGGAGCCTGTAACCTATACACCAAAGTAAAAGCAAATGTAAGAAGGGTACAGATGAAAAGCTACAGGAATTCATTGACTTGATCGTGCTGCTTATGGAATATGGATGTTGACTTCCTGAAGGAATGTTGAGGGATAGGTGAAGTGGTGAGAGAGGCTTTACAAACAAAAGAAAGAAGATAAGCAAAGGCAGAGAGGTGGAACCAAGGGGGTGTGTAGAGAACGCAGGAAGTAGGTCAGCTTTGACTCTGCTAATTCTCTCTCACCTCTAGGTCTTTGCACACGGTGCTCACCCACGCATCCCTTCACACAGCCACAGCCTAGTAGCTTTCTGGCTCTTGAACAGAACCCTGGGGAGTCAGGTTGAATCCTAGATCAGATTAAGTTTTCTTCTTTTATCCAGTGCTTCCCTGCTCATGACCTTCACCACTCTCCACTATAACTGTTTGTCTGGTTGGTGTCCCGCTCTAGACTACGAATGGCTTCAAGAGCAAGGATCTTGTTTAGGCTGAATAACTACCCTCCAAAAGATGTCCATATCCTAATTCCCAGTATAAATACATGTGATTTTACATAGTAAAAGGAACTTCAGATGTGATCAAAGATCTTCATTTTGGCAAATAATGCTCTAATGTCTGGCGAGCCCAATGTAATCATAAGAGTAGTTATAAGAGGGTAGCGGGGGCAACAGAGTCAGAGAAGATGTAATGACGGAAAATGTCAAAGGTCAGAGACTAAAGTAGCTGCTGAGCGGCTGGCTTTGAAGATGAAAGAGGGATTGAGACAAAGAATGCAGGTAAGCAGCAGCAGCAGCCTCTGAAAAGTGAAAGTGAAAGTCGCTCAGTCGCATTCGACTCTTTCCCACCCCCATGGACTCTTCCAGGTCAGAATACTGCAGTGGGTAGCCTTTCCCTTCTCCAGGGGATCTTTCCAACCCAAGGATTAAACCCAGATCTCCCACATTACAGGGGAATTCTTTACCAGCTGAACCACAAGGGAACCCCAGGAGTACTGGAGTGGGTAGCCTAGTCCTTCTCCAGGGGATCTTCCCAACCCAGGGATCAAACCCAGATCTCCCATACAGGGGGATTCTTTACCAGATGAGCCACAAGGGAAACCCAAGAATACTGGGGTGGGTAGCCTCCCTCTTTTCCAGAGGATCTTCCTGACCCAGGAATCAAACCAGCGTCTCCTGCATTGCAGGCAGATTCTTTACCACATGAGCCAGCAGCAAAGCCCACCCAGGTAGCCTCTAGAAGCTGAAAAAGACAAGGGTAACTGATTTTACCCCTGAGCCTCCAGAATAATCACAGGCCCACCGCTGCCTTGATATTAGCCCAGTGAAACTGGCTTTGGACCTCTGACCTCCAAAACTGTCAAATAACGCACTTCTGTTGTTTTTACCTACCAAGGTTACAGTAATTTCTTGCAGCTGTTGTTATTGTTTAGTCACTAAGTCATGTCCGACTGTTTGTGACCCCACTGACTACAGCCCACCAGGCTCCAGAGTCCATGGGATTTTCCAGACACGAATACTGGACTGGGTTGCCATTACCTCCTCCAGGGGATCTTCCCGACCCAGGAATGGAACCCCCATTTCCTGCTTGGCAGGTGGATTTTTCACCACCTGGGAGCCACCTGGGGAGCCTTCTGCAGTAGCAATAGGAAACTAATACAGCCTTGACCACATTTTTTCCCCTAACACAAGACCCAGGGGCTTGCATAAAATACAATTAATAAAATTATTAGATGAAGGAAGAAATGCTGTTCCATAATTATGAAGATTGGAAGGCAAAGACAGGAGTGACGGAAGTGTGAGTAATACAATAATGTCATATTATTGAGAGGGAGCCTGGCCTGAGCTGGTGGGACAAGCAGTGGTGCACAGAGAAGAACCATCTGTCTTGATAAACAGAGAGAGAAGGAAGAGGTGACGATGGCTGGGAACTTACTGCCACAAGAGACTAGAATGTGTCTGGAACGATCCATAAAAAAATTGAGACATCTTCTGAACCAAATCATATAGTCGTCCCAGGTGTTTTCAAGGAATGGGTTTGACTTTAAAGAATTTCGAGCAAATCAGCACTTGAAACTATCAGGTTTGGGGGTAAATTGGTGAAAGGCAGGAACAGCAACTTTATTAACTGATTTTGACCAGGTTTTGTTTAACTGATTTCCAGAGGATCAATACATTCTTCATTTCTTGTGACACCATCATCCCTCATTTGCATAAGACTTCTTTCCTGTATTATTTAGTGTCTCTTATCCCAAATATTCTAATATATTTGATGTTTACTCTTTTGTTTGTATAGCTTCTTAAAAAAACATGTAACATTGTTTTCTCTGAATGCATTTTTTATAGTGTTATGCTATAAATCTCAGTTTGTGTCTCAAAATCTAGCATTGCATTTTTAGATTTACACATGTCTCTGTGTGCATCTCACTTCTAGATGCCATTTGGTGCTCCTTGGTGGAGCCTGCTACATTGCACCTGTTTATTTCTTCGGGACTGGCTATCTAAATCGCCCAGACTACTTCCAAATCATCACAAACAAAGCTACAATAAATATCCTAATAATGTCCCCTTACAGGTCCATGTAAGGATTTGTTTAAAAAGTATACTCATGCAATGACTTGCTGGATCATAAGCCGCATGCATATATATATGTATATGTATACGTGTGTATATATATATATTTGATTAAATGCTGCCAAATTCCTACCCTGAATATCTACCTGTACCAGTTCTCACATTCGTCAGGAACTCACCTGGGTTCCTGGACCTCCACAGGGCAGGGCTGAGTCCAGAGAGTAAATGGCTCGGGTGTGCAGGAGCAGAGGTGGCAACTGGGACTTCCCTGAACCAGAGCTAATCATATAACCATATCACTGAAGCTAAAGGTTTTCCTGGCCAGATGAAAGCTTTATGCCCCCAAAGGGAAGCCAGTAATAAAATCAAAAGAAAACAAAACCAACAAACCCACAAACAGAACGGGAAAAACTCATTCAACAAACCAGTGCTTTCACACTCTTTCCTGCCTGCATGCCTGCATTCAGGGTTTCTGCTTTTACTTTCTCCTTCGCCTGCGCGGAGTTTCCCAGACTCCCAGGTACTGGGTGGGAGGAGGCGAGAAGGGTGAGAAACTCCAGGAGACAGCTCTGGCTCCACTGGTCTTCTCGTCCCCTCGGCGGACACTTCTGTTCCCATTAGCAGCCAGGACTAGTGTTTTCATTTCAGAAGCGATCTCCACCAAAGCAGGGGCCAATCTGTAGCATTGAAAGCAAGGCTGAGTTCCCCTCACGGCGTGAGAAGAGGTCGGGGCCAGGATATTTGTCTACCCTGGCTCCACACCAGGACTAAAAATGCTGCTTACTGCCCGCTGGCCGCCTTTGCGGCCACAGGCTGGGGCCGCCTTTCCAGATCTGTCCTTGCAACAGCTCAGTTAGAGGGAACCCTCGTGGCAAAACTTCAGATCTCCAAGTCAGGGAGTCCGATGTTGAGGATCTACCACGGTGAAACTCGAGAAGGCCATGAGATGACTCCCCGACGTCTCATGAAAGATAATTAACCTGAGCTTGAAAGTAAAGTGAAATGTTAGTTGCTCCATTGGGGCTAAGGATAGCCTCAGTAGTGTTTGCAACAAGGGGAGGTTAAAATGGAGAGGAACCTATTAGCTCATCCACGTGTGGATTCCTGGACTGAATCCCGTCCTGAGTGATCAGGACTGAATGATGCAGAACCTGGAGGACACGGTGTGGCAGGACAGGAAAGCATCGTGTGCTCATCCGTCTCAGAGGAGAGTACTGGAACCACCTTGGGGAGGCCCTTCTGGCACACGTTTCACACTATCCACCACATGTTCTTCCCAGATGCAGAAGACCCTGGTAGAAAGAATTCCCTGCAGCAGGAAGAGAGATGCCATCTGAATCATCTCAGTCATCTGGTCTGATATGGGTACACTTTATCAGGACTTTATCTGCAAAGGCAAGCAAATCATTTGTCCAAATTCCAGATCAGATGGCGAGTGCTACAGAGTGTATGCATAAGGTTTATTAACAAATCCTGATTACTGCAATTCTCACTCACCTCACCTCGCCTCTAGACCTTCAGTATATCTTGGCTCATAACAAAATAAACCCAATGAAATAAAAACACAATGATATTGCCCCTTTACAAAATCTTTTAATGGCTCTTCATGGCATTTTTGCCTACCATCCAAACCTCTTAACTTGATATTTGAGGCCTTCCATCTGATGACCTGCAGTTTTTCTACCTTGAAAGAACTCCAGGTAGGTGCTGTTTTCCCACGGAGCCCTCTCCCTAAATTTTGGTCATACCAAATCACTCTCCCTGGGTCACATTGCTCTAGGATACCTCTGTTCTTTCCCGCTAGTGGGCTTTCTGCAGAGACACAACCCCAGGTCTCTCACCTCCTGCTAAGAATCAGTTTCAACATTCTATTCCAATAACTTTTTTGGGATTATGCCCCAAGATCAGAGTCATCTCACCTGTTCTCACTGCCCACTTGAGTAAGCCTACCATCACAGACATCACATGTCTAATTTACATCTGTGGCCTCGAAAGCTAGCACAGCACTGCACGGCACACTCCAAGCGTGGTTAGTGTCCCTCCCACCTTACTAATGGGGTGGGAACAATGGCTTCAACTCAGGCCCCCCACCTACCCATATAAGGAAGAAATCCAGCCTTTCCCTATACAGTTCTTCTTTTCCCTGCTTCTCTCAGAATCCCCCATCTCAAAAATGCTAATTTCTTTGTCTCAACACAGGAGTCACAGCCCAGTGATGCCCCCTTGCGACTGGCATATCCCACAACAACTACGGGAAATTGCTTGGCAAATTGCTCGGGGCTGCCTATCTCATCTGAAGCAAGCAGGCTGAGCTCTTTTCCCTCATACAGCTCCTTGCCAAGAACGTAAATGTTCTTCAGACTATGAGAGAAGAATGCTTCCTGGCTTGTAATACTCAGGCAAGTCTGACACCCCAAATTGACCCAGGTTTCCAGTATCCCAACTCTGGAACATATTTCTCTCTCCATTCCCCCAGGACACAAATTTGCCATAGGGAGGTGAGCAGGGATAGGGAAGAACTTGAACCATCATTTTGTCAAAGACACAAACTTCCTCTTCCTTCTCCATCCCCCAACTCCTTTCAACAGATTCAGCGCAGCATCAGTTTGCTGGCCCCAGGTCCTCTCTGCAGTGAAAATTTTAGAGCGGAAGCCTTGGGGCCAGTGCCTGCCTTGGTATTGGCTGGAGTTAACCTGGTCCACCCACTTTAAGAGGTTCCAGGAGCCTCACATGTTATAATGAAGATTTAGGATCTCCATCCTTTCTTCCAACCCCTTATGCAAGTGGACCCATATTTCTTAAGGAACCTTCACCACATGACAATAGTCTTTCTCTCTCATGCACCTATGTATGTTTCAAGTGAGGGAAAAATCCAAGAGATGCAAGCAGCAAGTCCTCCAAAAAGAGAGGGCTAGATTGACAAAACGAACATCGGGAAACAGAGCCCCTCCTTGAACACACCTATTGCTCCCCAGTCAAGGTTTCTTTGTCCCATGACCAGATCTTTTGAGGAGAAAGGCTGATCCAGGCTTCCACGTGCTGAGCCCAGCCAGTCCTTGGAGAATTGAGCCTCAGGTATTCCCACTTGGTTCCAGTTCAGTTCAGTCAGTTCAGTCGTTCAGTCGTGTCTGACTCTTTGTGACCCCATGAATCGCAGCACGCCAGGCCTCCCTGTCTATCACCAACTCCCGGAGTTCACTCCGACTCACGTCCATCGAGTCAGTGATGCCATCCAGCCATCTCATCCTCTGTCATCCCCTTCTCCTCCTGCCCCCAATCCCTCCCAGCATCAGAGTCTTTTCCAATGAGTCAACTCTTCGCATGAGGTGGCCAAAGTACTGCAGCTTCAGCTTTAGCATCATTCCTTCCAAAGAAATCCCAGGGTTGATCTCCTTCAGAATGGACTGGTTGGATCTCCTTGCAGTCCAGGGGACTCTCAGGAGTCTTCTCCAACACCACAGTTCAACAGCATCAGTTCTTCAGGGCTCAGCTTTCTTCACAGTCCAACTCTGACATCCATACATGACCACAGGAAAAACCATAGCCTTGACTAGACGGACCTTAGTCGGCAAAGCAATGTCTCTGCTTTTCAATATGCTATCTAGGTTCCAGCACCCCTTTATTCTTTCACTTTAACAAACTCATTGACATTTCTATTTCTTATTAATCAGCTTTAACACATTTTACAAATTGTCTGGGTAGCACAATCACCAATCCTCTGGATTTATAGAACTCACCTCACTTCCTAAATATCACTTTTGACAGAACATGTGTCACTTTCTATAAATATTGAAAAATCAATAATTGCTGCCAGAAATCCTGTAATTGTTCAAATCCCAGGCAAGATAGATAGAATGACTAGAAATACCATTCTCGTTTACAATTCCGAAATAAGACAGCTCTGATTGCTTATTCCTCTGATGCTTCTACCGTGCGCCTGGCTTCAAGAACCAGAGACACAGCCTGCCTCCTTCACTCTTCCTTCTGCCACATTTTTATAGCTCTATATCTATCTCTAAATGAACAGATTCAGCATGCCGCCTCATCAGGCAGAGGTGAGAGGCACAGGTCTGCACAAGAAACAAACAGATAGCCAGCTGGGACGGGAAGGAGAGTAGAGTTAAATACAGGCATATGGTCCCAAAGTGCTGTACTGGTGGTACAGAATTTGAGTTCTTTATGCGCTAATACAGACTATACACATAAATTTATATTTATATAAAGCACAGAACTACTATAGATTGTTAATGTGCTTATATAATATATTCATATATAGTTAATACACCATAGGGAAATGACAACTCACTCCAGTATTCTTGCCTGGACAATCCCAAGGACAGAGGAGCCAGCGGACTACAGTCTATGGGGTCACAAAATGGTTGCACATGACTCACTGACTAAACAAATACACCATAAATATAATTCACATATTTAATTAGAGATTATGTTATAGATATAGTTACATTTAATATGAATACATACATATCTGTATATTTAATGTTAGTGTCATATAAGTATTATATATTATACAAAACATATATCTTAGTCATATATATTCACTAAATACTGTCAAGATATATAGGAAATATTAGAAACGTTTACTGTTCAAATATTTTAGAAAGAAAATGATATTAAAACGGTGTGGTCTATACAATAGAATATGACTCAACAATAGAAAAGGACATCCTGACATCTGCAATAACATTGGTGAATTTGAAGGCCATAATACTAAATGAAATAAGCCAGTCAGACAAATACTTCAGAGTAACATTTATCTGTGGAATCTAAAAAAAAAAAAAGATCTAATGCCTAGAAACAGTGGTTGCCAGGGGATGAAGGGGGGTAGGAAATTGATGAAAGGATGAAAAGGGAGAGGAGATATTGCTAAAAGGGAACAAATTTTCAGCTGTAAGAGGAATATCGTCTGAGGATAGAATGTATAAATCTTGACTATAGTTCATAAGACTGTGTTATATAATTGAAATTTGCTAAGTGAAGACTTTGAACGTTCTCATAGTAAAAGATAAGCATGTGAGGTGATGATTAACTAGATCCCTTCACAACATATACATGTATCAAATCAATACAATGTAAAGTTTTAATATCTCCTAATTTTATGTCAATTATACCTTAATAAAGCTGAAATTGAAAAGAAAATGAAAATGAGGACTTCCCTGGTGGTCCAGGGGTTAAGAAGCCACCTTGCAATGCAGGAGACACTGGCTCAATGCCTGGTCTGGGAAGATCCCACAAGCCGTGGGGCAACTAATCCCCTGCGCTCTAGCGCCTGCGTGCTACAGCTACTGAAGACCCCGTGCCCTAGAGCCCACGCTCTGCAGCAAGAGAAGCCACCTCAGTGAGAAACCAGCGCACCACGACTAGAGAGCCGACCCTGCTCTCCCCAGCCAGAGAGCAGCCGGGCAGCGACAGAGACTCGGCGTGGCCAAAATAAATAAATAGCTTTTAAAAAAGAAAACGAGAGAAAGTACAAGCTGAAATATATTTTTCTGTTTTCCCAAGGGGTTGTGTCTTGTATACTATCTGATAATTAAGCCAGGAAATTTTTCCTGGAAAAGGCTAGATACTAGGCTTTGCATACCACACGGTCTCTGTCACAGCTAATCGACAACGCCATCATAGCATAAAAGCAGCGCTAGACAGTACAGAGATGAGCAAGTGTGGCTGGATTCTGATGACAGTCCACTTACAGAAACAGGCTGCGGGCCAGGTACGGCTCCACTGGCTGGCTGCAGCTTGTGGGTCCCTGGCTTAGAAAACACTGAACAGATGTTCCAGGAAGTAGTGTGGAGGCAAGCCAGGAGAACTACTGAAAACGTCACTAACTTGCCACTTTTTCTCTGTTTTGTTCTCCCCAAACTCTTCTTCCTCATGGTTCCAGACCCATTTGGTACCCCAGATTGAGAGCCTGAATCTAAAGCAGAGAATGAGGCCAGCACATATTGATGCAAACATCCAACCATCTCATGCAAACATCGCTTGAGTGCCTGGATTCAGCTGTCCCTGAAATTAGTGAAACTGTAGATATGCTTCCTTTGAGTCTGAAGGAAAGGAAAGTATCTTTCCTATCCCCATCTCGGCTGGATCCTATAACAGAAGACAGGAAAAGCACAAGCAAATTTATTTAATGTAAGTTTCACCTGACATGAAAGCCTTCATCAGGAAATGAAGACCCAAAGAAACAATTCAACCTGAGCATTTTTATACTAGTTTTGATGAAGCGTGGCAGGTCACGGGAAAATGTGCTAGGACAAAAAGTGCGAGCTAAGAGCTGTGAACTGGGGAAAGACTTAGCAGAGCCTGTTTGTTCCAGTTCTTCGTGGTATCCCTTCATCTGTGGAGATAAGGATGCTTCTTTCCTCCAGGTAAAGGGTGGGCACCTCTCACAGGAGGGTCTTAAGACTTGCTTCAGGGGAATGTCAGAAAGTCCTTCCTGCTCATGCTGTTTCTCAAATTCCTTCAATTTAAAATATTCAACATGCCGAGGTGCCACATTTGGCTATAATATATCCTGAAGGCCCTAAATTCTGTTTTAGTTTTTGTTGATTTGGGTTCTTTTTTGTCACTTGGGGCTAACAATGAGCAATAGATACTGATTAACAGTGCATTATTTATTTACTCCTAATACTTTGGCCACCTGATGCGAAGAGCCCACTCATTGGAAACGACCTCAATGCTGGGAAAAACTGAAAGCAAAAGGAAGAGACAGACGGTGAGATGGTTGGATGGTATTACCAACTCATTGGACATGAATCTGAGCAAACTCCAAGAGATAGTGACGGACACGGAAGCCTGCCCTGCTTCAGTCCATGGGGTTGCAAAGAGTCAGACATGAGTAAACACTGACCAACAATGCAACTCTAAGAAAGAAATACTTCCTCACCTCGCAAGCAAGGAGACAGAGGTTCAAGGAAGCTAGTTACTGAGTGCACACTTCCGGGAATGCTTAGAGCCAGGCTGTGAGCGCTGAGGGGCTGATGGCACTAAGTCACTCTGGTCCTGCGATCCTGACAGTCTGTCTTGCAAACTCGTTGCATCTGGTGTAGCCCTCAGAAAAGAATAAATACACAGAATTCCTTCCAGAAGCCACCACTTGTGTCACTGAGTTAAATTCCTGTTTAACTAAGAGAAAATGGGTATTGACCACAGTGGGCTTGATTGCAAATGTCAGGCTCTTTGAATTATTAGGAACGGCAATGAAAAATTGATTACATTTAAAACATCCTGTGAAAAGTTGTACAACTGCACATTAAGAAATGGTGTTAAGCAAATACGAACTAATTGTTCTCAGCTGCACTGGTAATAGCCCTGTCTGCCTTCCCAGTACAATGCATATTCATTTCATTTGAACAAGAAAAGTAAATAAAAATAAAAAGTCCCAGATCTCATTCGCATTCAATCACTATAATTCTGAGCCTACGGTTATCCTCCAAAGGGAGGACAGAATGCAACAGATGCTTTCCCCAGTCAGTTCAAACTGGTCTAGAGACCTCAGCCTGACCCAGGTCCTAAACCTCCCCTAAAATTCACAGGATAAGAATACCATACACCATGCATTAGATGTGCATCGGAAACTTTGCCTGTGAATTTAAGGGATGGATTAAATTATTGTAAGGGTACATAGGGAGTTCACTTTAAAAACAAATGAAAAGTTGTCAAAGTAAATCTGCCTTCTGCGCTCACATGCCTTCTGCATCAGTTGGCAGGACTCTGACCCAGAGTTCCATTTAGAACTCTGAGGTGAGCTAATCATCTTGGCCTCACTTCCTCATACATCATTAGGAGTCAGAATAGAGCACTCTGGTCAGCTCCCCACATCTCTTCCCATACTGTGATTCTTCCCTTCCTGCAGCAGTCTAAATAGGCTAGTCTACGTTGTAGGAACAAGGCATGCCAAAAAGTTCCGTAGCTTAAAACTACAAAGGCTTATTTCTCATTCAGGCAAAATATCCATCACAGACTCCTTCTAGTTTGCCTTGGACTTTCACCGTTTTTGCACTAAAACTGCCAGAAAACTAGGACAACGGTTAGAGAGCTCTGTACCATATTATACCACATAATTGGACAACATATTCTTAGTTGGACCTTTACTTTGAGGTAAACCATTCCACAATGGGAGTGATAGGCATATTTTTAATTTGATGCTCACTCTAATCCTGTTTTAATTGCTCTGTTCCCAAGTTTTCTCAATTATATCTTTTTCTGTTTGGAATTGGAAACTCATTTGGAGGTTTGTGACATTGTACAGGAGACAGGGATCAAGACCATCCCCATGGAAAAGAAATGCAAAAAAGCAAAATGGCTGTCTGGGGAGGCCTTACAAATAGCTGTGAAAAGAAGAGAAGTGAAAAGCAAAGATGAAAAGGAAAGATATAAGCATCTGAATGCAGAGTTCCAAAGAATAGCAAGAAGAGATAAGAAAGCCTTCCTCAGCGATCAATGCAAAAAAATAGAGGAAAACAACAGAATGGGAAAGACTAGAGATCTCTTCAAGAAAATTAGAGATACCAAGGGAATATTTCCTACAAAGATGGGCTCGATCAAGGACAGAAATGTTATGGACCTAACAGAAGCAGAAGATATTAAGGAGAGGTGGCAAGAATACACAGAAGAACTGTACAAAAAAGATCTTCATGACCCAGATAATCATGATGGTGTGATCACTCACCTAGAGCCAGACATCCTGGAATGTGAAGTCAAGTGGGCCTTAGAAAGCATCAGTACGAACAAAGCTAGTGGAGGTGATGGAATTCCAGTTGAGCTATTTCAAATCCTGGAAGATGATGCTGTGAAAGTTGATGCTGTGTGTAGCATATTGAATGCTACACTCAATATGCCAGCAAATTTGGAAAACTCAGCAGTGGCCACAGGACTGGAAAAGGTCAGTTTTCATTCCAATCACAAAGAAAGGCAATGCCGAAGAATGCTCAAACTACTGCACAACTGCACTCATCTCACATGCAAGTAAAGTAATGATCAAAATTCTCCAAGCCAGTCTTCAGCAATACGTGAACCGTGAACTCCCTGATCTTCAAGCTGGTTTTAGGAAAGGCAGAGGAACCAGAGATCAAATTGCCAACATCTGCTGGATCATGGAAAAAGAAAGAGATTCCAGTAAAACATCTATTTCTGCTTTATTGACTATGCCAAAGCCTTTGACTGTGTGGATCACAATAAACTGTGGAAAATTCTGAAAGAGATGGGAATACCAGACCACCTGACATGCCTCTTGAGAAATCTGCATGCAGGTCAGGAAGCAACAGTTAGAACTGGATGTGGAACAACAGACTGGTTCCAAACAGGAAAAGGAGTACATCAAGGCTGTATATTGTCACCCTGCTTATTTAACTTATATGCAGAGTACAGCATGAGAAACGCTGGAGTGGAAGAAACACAAGCTGGAATCAAGATTGCTGGAAGAAATATCAATACCCTCAGATATGCAGATGACACCACCCTTATGGCAGAAAGTGAAGAGGAACTAAAAAGCCTCTTGATGAAAGTGAAAGAGGAGAATGAAAAAGTTGGCTTAAAGCTCAACATTCAGAAAACTAAGATCATGGCATCCAATCCCATCACTCCATGGGAAATAGATGGGGAAACAGTGGAAACAGTGTCAGACTTTATTTTTTTGGGCTCCAAAATCACTGCAGATGGTGATTGCAGCCATGAAATTAAAAGACGCTTACTCCTTGGAAGAAAAGTTATGACCAACCTAGATAGCATATTCAAAAGCAGAGATATTACTATGCCAACAAAGGTCCATCTAGTCAAGGCTATAGTTTTTCCTGTGGTCATGTATGGATGTGAGAGTTGGACTGTGAAGAAAGCTGAGGACTGAAGAATTGATGCTTTTTAACTGTGGTGTTGGAGAAGACTCTTGAGAGTCCCTTGGACTGCAAAGAGATCCAACCAGTCCATTCTGAAGGAGATCAGCCCTGGGATTTCTTTGGAGGGATATTCATTGGACTCTGAATATTCATTGGAAGGACTGATGCTGAAGCTGAAGCTCCAATACTTTGGCCAACTGATGCAAAGAACTGATTCATTGGAAAAGACCCTGATACTGGGAAAGATTGAAGGCAGGAGGAGAAGGGGATGACAGAGGACGAGATGGTTGGATGGCATCACTGACATGATGGACATGAGTTTGACCGAGCTCTGGAAGTTGATGATGGACAGGGAAGCCTGGCATGCTGAAGACCATGGGGTCTCAAAGAGTAGGATACAACTGAGTGACTGAACTGAACTGCTTGCAAATTTGCCCTCTTTCCCCTAAATAGACCTTCCCTGGTGGCTCAGACGATAAAGCATCTGTCTACAATGCGGGAGACCCGGGTTCGATCCCTGGGTTGGGAAGATCCCCTGGAGAAGGAAATGGCAATCCACTCCAGTACTATTGCCTGGAAAATCCCATGGACAGAGGAGCTTGGTAGGCTACAGTCCATGGGGTCGCAAAGAGTCGGACATGACTGAGCGACTTCACTCACTCACTTCCCCTAAATATAGCCATCTACATCAAACACATGATACTGACGTTTTGTTCTCTGAACTTTCACCATGGACTTACATTCACTGGTACATGGTCTGCCTCCCAAGTCACCTCAAGTGCTTGTTTTACCAAATGCTTTAGCACAGAATAGTATGGATTGTCACTTTTCTAGTCTGAAGCAGCTAATTTTTTTTTTACCATTAAGTCCCTATGCAAACGCCGTATATTTAATTTTTTTAATGGCAGCACCATTTTGAGGCACTAATTCCTACATCAGTCAGAATAAGCTAGGTTATGCTGAGATTACCAACAAACTCAAAATTTCAGTGGTCTTAAAAAACTCAAGGGTTCAGTCCCAGTTCGTGCTTTGTGTTGATTGTAGATCAGCAGCAGTCTCCAGGAACCCGAGCTGATGTGGCTTCAGCATTTAAAATGTCCATGGCTGCCAAGGCACAGGCAAGAAGACACGGTACACCCTGGACAAGCTCTTGAATCTTCCCTCGAGAAGTAACACACACATCACTTCTGTTCACTGGTCACCTTGGTCCAGGCAAATCAGAGGAAAGTGAAAGTGAAAGTGAAGTCGCTCAGTCGTGTTCGACTCTTTGGGACCTCATGGTCTGTAGCCTACCAGGCTCCTCCCTCCATGTGATTCTCCAGGCAAGAGTACTGGAGTGGGTTGCCATTTCCTTCTCCAGGGGATCTTCCCAACCCAGGGATCGAACCCGGTTCTCCTGCATTGGAGGCAGACACTTTAACCTCTGAGCACCAGGGAAGCCAACACACCCTTAATTCCAGAAGGATGAAAAATACAGTGTTGCAGAGAAGCCAATTCTGACTCCATTTTGCAAACTATTTCTTTGACTTGCTTTTTGTTATTATAATCATACAGAATGACTTGCTTAAAAGGACCTTGCCCCTGTGTCTGACTGTTAAACTAATGTGTCTTTGTATAGAACCCTCTCTACCTGTAGAGATGGCAGGAAGGAAGAGACAAACATATCCTCTGCCTAAGGGTTGGCCACTCGAGGAGACATTTTCAAGATTAAAGGCCTTTTTACTTTGCCTTCTCATCTCCTCCCATCTCTGATCTATAAAAGAATCTGACATCCAGACCCAGATAAGATGGTTATTTCTAGGCGCTAGCCTGCCATCTTCTCGGTCAGCTGGCTTTCCAAATAAAGTCGTCTTCCTTGCCTCAACAGCTCATCTCTCGGATTCACTGGCCTGTCGTACGGTGAGCAGAGCGACCTTGGACTCAGGAACACAGTTATGTCATGTTCCCTGAAGAAGAGATAACTGTAATATTTGTGAGCAGCCCTAGTGACCACCCCAACCCCAAACTCAGTCTTCATTCTGACATTCTCTGAAACTCTTTCCGTTGTTAAAAGGTATATCTGACCCTAGAATATTCTTTCCATCTGTGACTTAACTGTCTCTCTCTTAGATTGCGATGGTCAGTAACCCCTTTTCTCTTTTTTCCTTTCTCTCTCATGCACACAGTCGCCTCCTTCTCTTCCCAGAATCACCATAGAGGGTCAGAATACTTGCTGTGTCATCCTATCCTGCTCCAGAGCAGCGGTAAAAAGAGTCGGCCTGAAATGCAGGAGCTGCAGGAGACGTGGGTCTGATCCCTGGGTCAGGAAGATCCCCTGGAGGAGGGCATGGCTACCCAGTCCAGTATTCTTGCCTGGAGAATCTCATGGGCAGGGGAGCCTGGCAGACTACAGTCCAAAGGGTCTCAAAGAGTCAGACGTGACTGAAGCGACTTAGCAGGCATGCATTCCAGACCATTATTATTCTTCCATCCTTGTGTAAAAACCATATTTCTTTGCTGTTTTTAAACAGACTCAGTGTTCTTGCCTGAAGAATCCCAGGGACGGGAGAGCCTGGTGGGCTGCCGTCTATGGGGTCGCACAGAGTCGGACACGACTGAAGTGACTTAGCTTAGCAGCAGCATCCCTTCTAACTCTTCTTGTGGTCACCATCTAGCCCAGACTCTCTGTTCAGTGACCTTCTGAACACCAGTGACCTTTTCTTATTTTTGAATACAACCTCTCAACCCCATGACCACACTCCAGACCTTATATCCACCTGGAACTTGTCCCCTACCTTAGATATATTAAATATGAGTATCCCATTTTCTGGTCCCAACATCCTGTCCTTTCATTCCTGTTGGAGGCTATCAGTATTATACCTCTCAATTCCTTTACTTGGCTGTTAGAGTAATTCACATGTAAAATTGACTACCTCCCTCTTAAACACCTTACCTGCTTAAAACCTTCAGAAGCTCCCCATAGCACAGTGGTTTTCAAACTTGGTTGCACATTAGAGTCACTTGAGGAGTTTTTTAAAAATCCTGATGCTAGACCACATCCCAGATTAATTAAATTCGAATTTTTTGAATGTCAAGCGCCAGTACATTTTTAAAGCTCCCAGGTGATTCCAGTATGCAGCCAAAGTTGAGAGCCACTGACCTAGAAGATAAAGCCCAACCATGAAAGGTATGGTACTTAAAAATTGGCAGGTTTTTTTTTTCCCCCAAATGCCTTTTTCCAACCACCTGCATCAGATCATCTATGCTATTTATTTTCCTGGGCTCACCCTAGGAGACTGAATTATAGTGCTGCTGCTAAGTCGCTTCAGTCGTCTCCGACTCTGTGCGACCCCATAGACGGCAGCCCACCAGGCTCCCCCGTCCCTGGGATTCTCCAGGCAAGAACACTGGAGTGGGTTACCATGTCCTTCTCCAATGCATGAAAGTGAAAAGAGAAAGTGAAGTTGCTCAGTCGTGTCCGACTCTTCGCTACCCCATGGACCGCAGCTTACCAGGCTCCTCCACCCATGGGATTTTCCAGGCAAGAGTACTGGAGTGGGGTGCCATTGCCTTCTCCAGAATTATAGTGACTCTAGCTACATTCTCAAAATCTGAGTTTCACTAACTCTCCAGGTGACTCTAAGACATGCTAATAGTTGAGAGTCACTTCCTGACTCGCACATTAACTTCGGCACACTAAACTTTTGATATGTCTCTATGAATATGGATTAGGGTAGCCAAGCCCATCCGACAAAAATGTGGCCGCTAGCACATCTGCATGTCTGTCGCATTACGAGAGCATGGAAAAGATGAAGTGGATGAGTAGAGAAACCAGGACACCATGAGAGATCATGAAGACCAAGGGAAGATATATCCGTAGAACTATCTTGGATTCTGACGTCTCCTGGTCAGTTCCATGGTGTCCTTCCTTTAAGCCCCCCTTTACCTGAAAAAGGCCAATGTGAGTCTATTCCTTGGATCCCAAATCTCCTGATTCCCTATTTTAGTACTTTTCCAACAGTAACTCTCTGTCCCTCAAGCTAAATAAAATTTGGTAAATGAATCAATTTTTGGTGCCCCCAAATTCTGTTAAAGGAGACAGAACTTCTCCTCTCTGTCACTAAGATAATCACGACAACACTGTCATATTAATCAACTCTGTAAAGACCTAAAGTCTCCATCTATTCCTGCCAGAAATTTCCAGCTACTTTTTCCCCTCTCAAAATACAGGTCTCTCTTCCATATGCCAACAAATACTAAGGGCATCACATTTCCTACTCATATAAGCCAAATCCCTTCTTCTCACCCACTGGTATCTAGATGTCAGCTCATGAGAGGCAGTTGTCAAATATTCAGGAATTTTGTTAGCTGGTTTTCAAATCTTTATAAATCTGAAATCAGCCATGGTGGGAGTATTTATGCCATAAAAATTGGCAAATGCTACAAATCAGAGCTGGGTTTTTTGTTACTATTATTTTGGTAAAGAACATTTAACATGAAAACACTACTCTCACATGAATTTCTTATTTATATGGCCATTTAGAGTTTACCAAGTTCTTCAAATTCATTATTACATTTGAATTCCCATATACTATGAAGAAAGTATTGTCTTCTTGTTTTTGCATAAAGAAAATTGAAGCTTAAAGTGGTTAAATAACTTGCCTATTGTCCCTGAAATTCAAAGAAATAAAAAATAGATATGATTTCTAATTTATGCCTTTCTTCAAAGCAGTACTTTATTGAATGAGGTTGGAGAAGGAAATGGCAACCCACTCCAGTGTTCTTGCCTAGAGAATCCCGTGGACACAGGAGCCTGGTGGGCTGCTGTCCATGGGGTCGCACAGAGTCGGACACGACTGAAGCGACTTAGCCTGCATGCATGCATTGGAGAAGGACCTGGCAACCCACTCCAGTGTTCTTGCCTGGAGAGCCCTGGGGATGGGGGAGCCTGGTGGGCTGCCATCTATGGGGTCGCACGGAGTCGGACACGACTGAAACAACTTAGCAGCAGCAGCAATAACTTCTAAACCTATGGCAAAGGCTACAAAGTCTTTGCCTGATTCATTCACTCCTGAATTGCATTCATCAACAAACAATTTATTTAGTAACTACTGTATATCAGACTCTGTGCCAGGCACTGGGATTATAAAGATAAATAAGACACAGTTCTTGTCCTCAAGGACTTCCCTGTCTGTTGGGAAAGAAAGACATTTTAACATATAAATCACAGTGGAGTATGGTACATAGAGCCCTGGGCCAATATATATTCACTGTGGCTGGGAAGAAGTCAGATATCTGCCAATGAATTGTGCTCTTGACGGTAATGAAGTTATCCCATTTTTAAGACAACCAGAAATGGTACTTTTAAAACCTCATGGTCTCATTCTTCCCAGTACACATAGTGGATGAGATGACAATTCTAGGAAACACATCATTACCTATATAATATGCCCCAAGATCAGGGACAGGAAGAAAAGACTCATTTTCCCCTCTCAGATGTACACACCCAAGCAATACAAACATATTATTGGTGGTTTCCTTATATCTGCCAAGAGGCAATATGTCAAATAAATAATTTAGACTAGCTGAGGCACCACGAGAAAACAAAGCCATCAGTCATCTAGGCTGCATTATTGATTGCCAATAACAAGATACTTGCTAAGACAAATGACTCAGCTGTTATACTAGTGAGGTTTTAGCCTATCTCAACTACATGAATCATATTGAACTGTTTGTTGTTTTAAGATGTACAAACATATCTATAATCATTTGTCCCCCATTTTTGCAATCTCTGTAAGGTGGCTCTTCATATGCAGAATGTAGATTAATTATTTGCCCACTAACACAATTTTTCTTTCTCTGTTCAGATGTTACCAAATGTCTGTTGCATCTATTTAACGGAGAACTGCATCTGCTTACACTTATTGCTATAACACCTAGTTATTGGTTTAGAGAAAAAAAAGATTTCAAAATGCAATCACTTTAATCAAATTAGTTTACTTCTGATAAATCAAGGTGTGAGAGAATAAATAGACAACGATTAGAGTCAGCAGACCCAGGTTCAAGTGTAGCTTGTTTGTGGTGTGACCCAGAACATGTCTTATTAAAGGTTTGGTTTCCTTTACAAAATTGGAATAACAGCAGCTGATCTGTTACCTCATGAGGCTATTGTGAAACTAATGAGAAGGAAAATAAATGTTAAGGCACTCAACACAAACACGCCTTCTTATGAATTAATTGTCGGGAATAGGGGTATCTGCTCGGCATCTCAAGTGAAAACGGCAGAACGGCCAAATTAAAACAAGCCCAGAGCTGCTGCTTTGCCAAGGGACTCATTGCAAAGGTGTGAGATCCCAGGAGCCCCAAGAGAGAGTTCGGGAGCCTGAAACTGGCAGCTTCAGGGCTGTGATTACAAAAAGCCTGAAAAGTAGCAAGGCAGGAGGGATTATGTAAAGAACCCAGCAGGACAGGAACAGGAAGATCAGGCTAGCTGAGAAGAGCAAAGATCGATCCTGTTTCACAGGCACAACTGGCCCCAGGTGACCTCACAGTAAAATAACTAGAGAGATGCACTCTCCTTTCTCCCCATTGGCTACACCCTACCAGGCGCCAGGAGCTACAGACACTTTGTTTATGTAACTCACACAGGTCAGGATCCCAGCACAAAGTGCAAGGTGCAAAGGGGAAAGGGCTGTATCTGGAGGGACAAAAGCAGAAATCCAGCACAGAAGGAGACAACTTTTGTTATGATTATTTTATCACTCAGAATATCCACCTCAAAGCCACATTCTACTTTTCCTCTCCAAAGCTTAACATTTCCAAGTAAATAGTGTCAGAAGTGAGTAAAATTGCAGGACGCCCAGCTGGTGCTGCCAAGAACCGATTGCAGTGGATGAAAAGCTCCACATATTTGGTGACCAAAAGTGTCAGAAGCGAAGCTTTGTTAAGTGTGATAGTAGTGTAAAAGTAAAGGAGAAACACACAGGAGGAGAGCAATAGGTTTTCTTTTATAGCTGCATATACTCGGCATCATGTGAGAGGAAATGGCGTTTAGGTCAGGATATATAGGGACCCTAGCACGAACTACAAAGCAACAGTTTATACACAAATGTACATTAGACATATCTTCACAGTGACTCTAATTATCTTGCTGAAATTTCAGAATACAGAGACAAATTTCCTAAGTGATCTCTGCGACTGGGTTGGAGTTCTTTCCAGTCCTTTCTAAATGACGCATTTCATTCATTATTATTTGAGCAGCCAAGTGTGGCATAATTATAGCTGTAAAAAAAAAAAAAATATTCTTGTTGCTGCCAACATTTTTCCATTCTAACCCACCATCAACATCATCCAATGCCCTGACTGTTACTCATCTCCCACGGACTGATGGAGAAATTAACACACAGCCAGAGAAACAAAACGGGGCCCACAAATAAAGCTTTAACATGGACCTGGCTTTAATATAAAATTACACTATCCATGCCCATCCAAATCAGACAACAGCTGTAAAAAGAACCAAACTTCTCCATTTTCTGATTATATTTTGCTTAATTTTCACAATAAAGAGGAAATAGAATGAGCTTTAGATTTCCACAAGCTTGACTGTGAATCTCATTTGCTCTCGTTATGATTTCGAGCAAGGGACCTCTCTAAGCGTTGGTTCCCATATCCCAAACATGGGAATAATACCACCTATCTCTGGGTCATTGTGAGGGATGCAAAATTTATGGCACAAAGTCAGTGTTCAGTGTTATGAATCATCAAATGGCTTTAACAATTGTGAGCCTAGTTTTCTAGTATAGAAAGGTCGATGTCTAAGATAGTGGCAAGAAGCTTTTCATTCCTATAATGTCAGGGTTCCCTTTCTTAGAGATGTGAGGTCTGAGACAGGCGATGGTATTCTATCAACAGCTCCCTGGCAAGTCAATCACTCAGCTAAAGTCTGTGAACAAGTAATTCTTTAGAAACGGTGCTCCCCAGGAGGAACAAATTGATAATTCCATGTTATGTAGGCATTGCTTCCTTCCCTCTCCTGTGTTTGTTTTTTGGTGTGTTTGGTTTTGTCATGCTCACATGAAGAGAAGGTCTGACCAGAATAAACTTCTGCACTCATCCCATGCTCTGACTCAGCCTTCTCTGGAAGAAGCGTCATCTGATTATCAGTTGGGAAAAAGTATCTGGACGTAGCAGACCACCTTCCTCTCTTCCCAGTAGGTGCAGTCCTCCCTAAAAGAATGTGTGTGTCGCACTACGCCTCTACGTTTTTGATAGTTTCACAAGGGCCAGTACTACCTGCAACTGAGTGAAAACCAGGTTTTCTAGATTCAGTGTTAATAAGCTCATTTATGTATAGTTAGAAGTTGCAGCTTCCATGATGAGTTTTATGAATAGCAGCAGTGACATTTTTCTCTCTAGTCTGCCTTACTCTTTTGTCTGAATTCCCAATGGATACAAAACTTAAAATAGAAGCTATTTTAATAGGGCTATTATTGGGGTGGGGCCTCTCAAACTTATGAAAAACCAGTGTTTTCATAAATAAGACTTCATCACCATACTCATTCACTGTATCAAAACCATTTCCAAGTTCCTAATTACAGTGATTCTCCCAAAGCAGACTTCACAATTTGTTAACAGAGTAACTTAGTGTCGGCTACATTTATTTGGCAATTTACTGTGGAAGCAGTACTGATTTCCAGCTGGCTAAACCCAAGATCCAGAATCATAAAACTAATTTTATTCCTAATCTCTAAGGAATCGATAATCTCTAATTCAATAGTAACCCAGTCCCCCAATCTCTCTGTGAGATCTTCTTCTGAGGGAGAACACCAATGTTTAATTTTTATGTTAAAAAGACAAAACCATTTTAAATGCCCGATTTCTATAGCACTTTTCAAAAAAGGATTTTACATTTATGTTGGTTTTGCTTTCAATTCACTTTCACATTTGTGTCTGTTTTTCATCCTCATAAAGTTCTGCAAGGTTAAAAGAGAGTATTAGTCTAATATTTTTAAAAGTAAAGAAAATAAGCTTTAGAGAAGCAGTCGTGATTAAGGCTACAAAGACAATAACACAGTTAAAACTGAAGTTCAGTTTATCCAATAACCTACCCTCAGCTTACTTACAGTCTAGTTGGAGAGGCAGAAAAGTAAACAAGAAATTATGGTCCAGATCACAGTTACCAAAACAGCCACCTTGGGACACCACATAGTAGGAACTCATGATCTAATCCAGTAGAGCTAGAGAAGACTTGCTGGAGGAGAGTGAAGAGATAAGTTTTAAGGTCTGAATGTTGCAAGCAAAAGGAGCAATCTGTTCAAAGCAGGAAAAAAATTGCTCAGGGAACCCCAAATTGTTCAGAAGGCTGGAGTGCAAATTGCTAACACTGAGTAGGAAGAGGTTAGACTGGAGAAATAAGCAAGAACCAAACAGTACCAGCTTTTTTCTTCAAGTATAAGAGTACAGACTTCATTAAGAAAATATGGACACCTCACGAGACCATCTCTCATCAGATCAAGTCAAATATAATATATCGGTGCCTCTTTACCTCTTAAATCCAAAGCGAAACTGAAGACAACTACAATAGAGTCCCCAAAGGGTCAAAATTGCTGCGCCGTAACAAGGCCACCCTCTGTTTGCCTGAGAAGAACATTTTAGTTTAAATGACAGTTAGCTATAAACCTGACAATATATTCCCAAGATCATTCCACATTCAGTGAGCTGCTCTTCCAAGCAACCTGCATTTCATATCGGTCACTGTCTCCCAGGGCTGAGTGATGAATCGCTGCTGTGTTTTCAGCCAGCTGTGCTTGGGCATTCTGGTAGAATGTGACTGTCAGATGATTTGATTTTTTAGCCCATCTTAAGAGTTTTCTTTTCCTTTTCCTTCTAGGACAATCAACTTGTCATAATGCATTACATTGTTCAATATCTATACATTTCATTCTCACACATGCAAGCAGAGTTATTTAGAAATAGGAATCTTCTGACACAGGCAAACACAGACACACACACTGATGTTAAGTGGATGCATATCTCAGAATGGCACATCCAGAATATACAACAGTAATAACTCCTTATATTTGCATAGTACTTTTTATTTATAATTTATACACAGCTGCTCCTCAAAAGGATGTGAGACGGCTATAGCACTTTATAATTTATAAAGCATTCCATCTTCTGACAAGCCTGTGAGGTAGTAAGAACAGAGATTAATATTCTTATCAGGAAGAAAAGGGAAAACTGAGGCTTAAAAAACTAGGCTGACTTCTCAAATCCTATATCCAGAACTCAAAAAGCCTTGAGCTGTGTTCTTTAAAACTTGCACTGGACTCTCTCCTTTGCCAATCTGTAGCCCACCAGGCTCCTCTGCCCAAGGAATTCTCCAAGCAAGAATACCGGAGTGCGAAGCCATTCCTTTCTCCAGAGGATCTTCCCGACCCAGGGACTGAACCTGGGTCTCCCACACTGCAGGCAGAATCTTTACCTTCTGAGCCACCAGGGAAGCCCCAATAATCTGTGCACCAACAGCAATCCTTAAAGACAGTCTGAGATACAAATAAATTTAAAACTCATCACAGGTATGAGAACATATTCCAAACACCCTGCACTTACTCTCCATGTCCCCACCCTCAGTCTCTGAAGTGTTAAGAATGATTGGTAATATTTATTGAGTGCCTAGGATGTGAATAGCACAGTTTTAAGTATTTTGCCTGTATTGTCTCATTAAATGCTCACAATCGCCTTATAAGTTAGCTAATATTAAATCCATTTAATGGATGAGAAAAGTGAGGCAGAGAAAAGTTAAATAACTTGCCCACGCAGATATAACTAGTAGGTTTTAGAGTTAGATTTCACACCAAGGCAGTATTAAAGGCTCATTTGTTTGGCTCCTATTCTATTTTTGCTCTTTACCCAGTAATTTCTTCAGAATAGAGGAGTCACAGGAAATGGGTTTTGTGCCAATAAAGGGGTCTGCTCATATATATGATGTGTAGTATGCTCCTCTTTTTCCATGTGCTTCAAAGAACCGATGACTCTTCAAATGACCCGTGCAATCTTCTCACAATAGATACAAACCCTCCCAAATCCGTATGCAAGCAGAATTTCTCCTGGAGTTATACTCTTGATTGCAAACTTCCATCCCCACGGTAACCAGTCAGCCTGGTGTCACTGTCTAGGCAGAGCAATTTGACTTGTCCCATAAGTTATTTTACAAAATACCAAAACTATTTTGTAACCTCCAGATTTAGAGATATAATGGTGACTCATGATGCCTTTTTGCCTTAGAATAAGCTATACTACAATTGGCACCACAATGCCCATCCATCTACTGCTGAACCCACCAAATTTTTGCCTTCCCACTTTCATCCCTGATAGGTAACATGTGCTGTTATCTATGGGGTTCCCTGGTGGCTCAGATGGTAAAGAATCTGCCTGCAATGTGGGAGACCCGGGTTTGATCCCTGGGTTGGGAAGATCCCCTGGAGAAGGGAACAGCAATCCACTCCAGTGTTTTTGCCTGGAGAATCCCATGGACAGAAGGGCCTGGAGGGCTACAATACATGGGGCTGCAAAGACGACCCTGAATCATCTCTGTAGCTTACAGCATTTCTGATTCTTTTAAGCCTGAACCTCTAATAATTGCTACCCAACTGTACCCAAGGGGTCTTAGCTAGGTAAGAGCCTGAGTGGTCATTAGAAATACCAGAAAAAGAAAAGAGTAAGAGATTAAAAGAGAAATAAAATGGGGCAAAGTTCTTGGATAATAACTGATGGTAAAAAAAAATGTCCAGGGAAAATACAAGGATCACCAGTTTATAGTCTATTCTCTCATCCTGACATATATTTTTCCATTTACGACACCTGCCTAAATGCCGTTCAAATATTCTCATCTTGTAGCAAGGATATATGACGGATTCTGGTTCAAACCATCAATGTCAGAATCAATCTCATGTGATTTTTATAAAAGTTTCTTGCAATTTTCATTGAGAATAGCCTTATTTAGCTGATAAGAGTAATCCAAGTATTTAGGATATTTAGCAATGTCTGTGCTTACATAACAAACCCAATCTGTGTACCCAATGTACTTGTCATGTAAAGCCTGGGGAGAAACACAAGATTAATTTTTTTAAAAAAGTTTGAAGACCTTTAGCAGTAAAAGATATCAGTACCAAGGAAAATACAAGAAGCTTTTATATTTAAATATTTATAAACCTTTGGTAATGTTTCAAACAATACCGAAAATTTACTAAGTGTCAGGCATTTTGCCAAGTGCATTATGGACATCATCTCATTTGTCTTTTCTATCTATTAGGTAAGTAACATTTTAGACCCTTCTCCCATATTGAAGACAAAATACTTGATGCTCAGATGGCAATTGCCCAGTCACACTTCTAGTAAGATTCTAACAAGCCCAGTTTGCCTCTTCCATCAGTGAAATTAAGCATTTCATTCTATCACCTCTCAGCAAGCAAAAGGAAATCAGAACATAAAGTAAATACTGATTTTTTAAATGTACTTTAATAACAAACATAAAAGTCCAGTCAATTCCAACATGTTTTATGGCAGAGTACAAGCAGGCAGAGGGGAAGTAAAAGTGTGCCACTTTTTGCCTTGTTTGATAGAACTAGATATGAGTTAACTTCAAGTTTGTTAAGTTGAAGTTACATCTTAAGAAAGATATAAGTTTACATATGCCTGTCAAAAAAAATTTTAAGCCATCACTGATAAACTAAAAGTAAGATGAGTAACTTTGAAGTCAGTAGTGAGGGAAAATAGAACAAAGCAAACTCTATCAATTCAATAAAGTAAGAAAAAAGGTAAAAATATAAACAAGATGTGGCAGGTTTATATTTCCTAAAGGTGATCATACCACTCTATATACTATCCCACACGTTCTTCCTAAAATGTGTTATGGCATATCACCACTGAGGAATGAAGTCTATGTTCCCCTCCCCGCTACATGCATTTCGTTGTTCAGTGACTTAGTCCTGTCCAACAGTTTGCAACCCCATGGACTGCAACACGCCAGGCTTCCCTGTCCTTCACCATTTTCTGGAGCCTGCTCAAACTCAAGGCTAGGTCATAAAAGACAAGGAAAGAAACCTTGGAGTTAGCAGAGGCCAAGAGAGAGAGACGCTTGGAGATTTGTAAAATGCTCCCCTCGAGGATTCATCTGAGTACTGGCAAGAACATGGAGGTGAGGAAACTACTTATCACCAGATAAAGAGTCACCTAACCGGAAGTAGGGAACCAACCCTACAGAACACAGAGACGGGAATATTTCTGTTCCTACAAGCCAGAAGAAGAAACTTTGTAATCAACCAGAATGATGGAAGGTATTCAAAAGGATATTGGCTTTTAATGAAACAAATTTAGTTCTGGAATAAAGGCTGTTTTGGTTTTGCCTAATGAAGTTTAACAGAAAACTTTGAAGGGACTAAAGTATTTTACGATCAATTAAATACACTTCCAGAACAAAACTCAAGAATAATTGTTGCTGGTGTTGTCCAGTCGCCAAGTTGTGTCCTATTCTTTGTGACCACATGGACTGCAGCACGCCTGGCTTCCCTGTCCCTCATCATCTCCCTGAGTTTGCCCAAGGTCATGTCCGTTGAGTTGATGATGTCGTTAACCATCTCCTTCTGCCTTCAGTCTTTCCCAGCATCAGGGTCTTTTTCAATGAGCTGATTCTTTGCACCAAGTGGCCAAAGTATTGGAGCTTCAGCTTCAGTATCAGTTCTCCTAATGAATATTCAGGGTTGATTTCCTTTAAGATTGACTGGTTTGAACTCATTGCTATCCAAGGGACTCTCAAAAGTCTTCTCCAGCACTAGAGTTTGAAAGCATTTATTCTTTGGTGCTCTGCCTTCTTAATGGTCCAGCTCTCACATCCATACATGACTAATGGAAAAACCATAGCTCTGACTTATGGACCTTTGTCAGCAAAGTGATGTCTTTGCTTTTTAATACACTGTCTAGGTTTGTCATAGCTTTCCTGCCAAGCAGCAATTATCTTCTAATTTCATGGCTGCAGTCATGTCATCACTCCATGGTAAATAGAAAAAGAAAGGGTGGAAACAGTGACAGATTTCCTCTTCTTGGGCTCAAAAAATCCCTTCAGATGGCTACTGCAGCCAAGAATAGTCATATAAATAAAGAAGTATCCAATACTTAATAAGGTAAAATTACATATGCCTATCATCAAATCAAAAAAATTAGAAGGCATACAACAAAGCAGGAAAATACAACTTATGAGATAGAAAAACATTTTTAAATATTGAAAGAAAAACTGTCAACTGTTAATTATATTCCCAGCAAAGAAATCTTTCACAAATGAAGGAAAACAAATATAAGCAGAAAGAATTCATCACCAGCAGACATGTATTACACAAAAATGTTTTTTAAAAGTCCTTGGGGCAGAAGGAAAATGATAGAAATCTACATCAACATAAAGACATGAAGAGCACTGGAAATAGCAAAAAGTAGAAGTGTATGACCACTGAACATATAGACTGAAGGTTTGTGTTAAGCTTATAAAACAATGATCTCAGCTTCCACCTTTGGAAACTAGAAAAATAACAAGTGACTTTCCCAGTGGCTCAGATGGTAAAGAATCTGCCTGCAATGTGCAGACCTGGATTTGATCCCTGGGTCAGCAAGATTCCCTGGAGAAGGGACTGGCTACCCACTCCAGTAGTCTTGCCTGGAGAACTCCATAGACAGAGGAGCTATTTGTCCATGGGGTTGCAAAGAGTTGGACATGACTGAGCAACTAATATTTTATACCAATAATAATCATAAGAATGAAAGTAATACAAAACTATTAAATTTTGTTTATCATGAAATTTTTTATCCAAATAGAACATTTTTTAAAAATTTAGGCCAATAAATTGAATAACAAATGAAATATACAAATTACTTGAAAGATACACACTATCAAATTCCTTCATGAAAAAATATTGTGTAGATTGAAAATTTTTGTCCCTGAAAATTTCATATGTTGAAACTCTATCCCGAACGTGATGGTGTTAGAAAATGGGTTGGGAGGTAATTAGGATCAGATAGTCCTAGAATAGAGTCCTCAAAAATGCAGCCAGCCAGTCCCATATGAGTCACAATAAAGTGTCTTTCCCTCCCTGCTGTCTGGCATGTCAGTTCAGTTTAGTCGCTCAGTCGTGTCCAACTCTTTGCAACCCCAATAACTGTAGAACACCAGGCCTCCCTGTCCATCACCAACTCCCAGAGTTTACCCAAACTCATGTCCATTGAGTCAGTGATGCCATCTAACCATCTCATCCTCTGTCTCCCCTTCTCCTCCTGCCTTCAATCTTTCCCAACATCAGGGGCTTTTCAAATGAGTGAGCTCTTTGCATCAGGTGGGCAAGATATTGGAGTTTCAGATTCAACATCAGTCCTTCAAGCCTGTATATTGTCTGGCATGTGGAGATCCAATAAGAAGTGGACAGTTGTGATCCAGAAGAGGATTCTCTCCAGAACTTGGCACCCTAATCCTGAAATTCCAATCTACAGAACCTAATAAAATACATTTCTGTTGTTGATAAGCCACCTGGCCAAAGTACTTTGTTACAGCAGCCCCAAACAGACTAACACACAGCCTGAACAGCCATCTACACCCTCCAAAGAAACTGAACTTGCGATTAAAAATCTCTCAGAAACAAAACTCTGATAGAGATGACTTCACTGGGGAACTTGACCAAACATTTAAAGAAGAAAAAAATGCTAGTTCCTCATAAACTCTCCCCAAAAAAGACAAGATGAGGGAATGCTTGCCAACCTGTCTAAGAAAGCTCCTATCATATGCTCACACCAAAAACAAAGAGAATGCCACATCAAATCCCTCAGCTACATAGATGCAAAATTTCCGAACTCAGTTTCACCTGATGAAATCCAAATGCAACAATACACAAGCAGGACAATGTGTAAGACCACCAGTTCGATTTAACATGAGAAAATCAATCAATGTAATTCATCGTGAACTTAAAATAGGAACAAATGTGGTAATTTCAATAAATGCAGAAAAAAGAGTTAACAAAACCCAACATTTGTTCCTAATAAAAATTCTTAGTCACCTAGGAATATAAATGAACTGCCTGTGCTTTTCCACTAAAATCAGGCACAAGGCAAGCATGTTCACCTCACCACTTCTATGTAATATTGTATTGAAGATTCTGGCCAGTGCAGTAACTGAAGCCAAGGAAATTAAAAATATTCAGATGGGAAAATATGTAAAAATGTCATTATTTGCACATGACATGTTCAGCTATAAAAAAATTATCTGAAATCTATATCAAATTTACTAAAATAAGTAACACAAAAATTGTAGGAAAAAAGATAAATGCAAAAATAATTTAGAGATCAATCCATGTTGCTGCATGTATTCATCTATATAATAAACCATCAATTTTTAAAATCTATTCACAGACCATCAGTGTTTATGAGCATTTGGGTTGTTCCTAGTTATGGGACCAATGCAAATAAAATTGTTGTGAGCATTTGTGTAAGATTTTTTTTTTAGACATTTCGTTTCTTTTCAGTAGGATAAATACCTAGGAATAGAACAGCTGACTCATATGGTAGATGTATGTTTAACTTCTTTAAAAAACCACCAGATTGTTTTCCAGTGTTCTTGGAAAGCATATTTCAAAAA
Source organism: Capricornis sumatraensis (assembly GCF_032405125.1). Classification (NCBI taxonomy): domain Eukaryota; kingdom Metazoa; phylum Chordata; class Mammalia; order Artiodactyla; family Bovidae; genus Capricornis; species Capricornis sumatraensis. The sequence continues at coordinate 73,440,737 of NC_091084.1, forward strand.
AGTATACTTTATATATGTATCAGCAGATTATGAGTGTTCCAGTTGTTCTAAATCCTCACCAGCATCTCACACAGCAGTAATTTTTATCTTCTTCATCCTAGTGGGAGCACAGGAGTGTCTTCCCATGGTTTGCATTTCCCTAATCACTGGACGGCGGAGCCTAGTAGGCTACTGTCCGTGGGGTCGCAAAGAGTCAGACACGACTGAGACTTCACTTCACTTCAATCACTAATCAGTCCCTTGGACTGCAAGGAGATCCAACCAGTCCATTCTGAAGGAGATCAGCCCTGGGATTTCTTTGGAAGGAATGATGCTAAAGCTGAAACTCCAGTACTTTGGCCACCTCATGCGAAGAGTTGACTCATTGGAAAAGACTCTGATGCTGGGAGGGATTGAGGGCAGGAGGAGAAGGGGATGACAGAGGATGAGATGGCTGGATGGCATCACTGACTCGATGGACGTGAGTCTGAGTGAACTCCGGGAGACGGTGATGGACAGGGAGGCCTGGCGTGCTGTGATTCATGGGGTTGCAAAGAGTCGGACAGGACTGAGCATCTGAACTGAACTGAACTGACTGAATCACTAACGATGTTGAATTTTTTTTTTTTTTGCTTTTTTGCCATCTGTATATCTTCTTTGGTGGATTCTAGATACAAGTTCTTCATCAGATATATGTTTCCATGTTTAGTCATTCAGTTGTGTCCAACTCTTTGTGATCCCATGAACTGTAGCCTGCCAGGCTTCTCTGTCCATGGGATTTTCCAGGCAAGAATACTGGAGTGGGTTGCACTTCCTCCTCCAAGGGATCTCCCTGACCCTGGAATAGAACCCATGGCTCTGTGTATCCTGCATTGCAGGTGGATTCTTTACCTGATGAGCCATTGGGAAAGCCCCAGACATATGTTTATAGATATTAAAAACTATGTTCCTCAAAAGGCAGTGCTCCAAAAATGAAAAGGATTAGTATCTAAAATATGTAAAAATTCTTAGAACTGAGTAATAAGAAAACATAAAAATAAGAAAAGTAATACAACTAATAAGAAAAAATAAAAATTGGGCTAAAGTTTTATACAAATATTTCATCAAAGGAACAGTAGGAGAAATAACATTCCAGGTCAGAATCACTCTGTGTGGATACCCTGAGGAATGAAAGAACTTGATGTGTTTATGCAACTGAAAAAGACCTATGTCACCGGAGCATTATACTGGAGGTAAGTGCATGGGAAGCGGTTAAGGTAGGCAAGAGACAAGGTTGAACAAAACCTTGAAGCCATCGTAGGCAGTCTGCTAGTTGAACAAACGTGGTCAGCTTTCTTAAACTCTTGTGTCTTTACTGTCAAAAAGTCGAAATCAGTGTATTATTAAACTCACAGAGTAGTGAGTTAGGAAATGTAAAATGTTTACAACAGTCCCTGGCACATAGTAAGAACTATAAAGCATTTGCTCCACTGTTTCCGCCACAACACATAATACCCTGTATCCATTTGACATCATGGGGTGGAATTTTGATGCCTAAACTAAAGGACTTAAAAGTTAAATACTCGTTTCCCATTTTCAGTGGGACCTATGTAAACCCTTAGCTATCTCCTTAAAACACTCATGTTCTGTGTGTGTGTGTGTGTGTGTGTGTGTGTGTTAGCCACTCAGTCATGTCTGACTGTTTGAGATACCATGAACTGTAGCCCACCAGGCTTCTCTGTCCATGGAACCCTCTAGGCAAGAATACTGGAGCGGGTAGCCATTCCCTTCTCCGGGGGACCTTCCCTACCTGGGAATCAAACCTGGGTCTCCCATACTGCAGGTAGATTCTTTACCATCTGAGCCACCAGGGATGCCAAAACACTCATACTAGTGACCAACCATAAATAACAAAACAGTGACAGACAAATAACAGCAATGGCATTACCTTATCTTTCCCTGCCCTCAAGACAAAAAAAGTCCCTTCTGTATGTTAGGGTATTTGCAATTGTTATACAGACTAATCTGTGACTCTATTATTTGTTAAAAACAGAAAAAAAACCCTTCCTCTGCAATGCCCCTAAATGGAAATAGAAGCTGATCTGCAGGAATATTGTTCTTCATTCAGGGATTACCTTATATCATGTGACGTGATTCACATCAGTGGTCTTAAATGGAGACTTATGAGCTTTGTGCATATCTCCCTGACTTCTGCTTTTCCATCAAAACAAGATTTCCCAACCACTTTTTGTAAATCACAGCCACTTCATTGCTTCTTAATTAGCTTTAGTGTATTACTATTAAAAAATACATTAGGATGATGAAAACAATAGAGAGTTTAATATGGCAAATACCAGTGTAATTACTATCTAGATTCTTAACAATAAAGATTTATGAAATGAAGTCCCCTGCTTGTTCCCATCTTCCTCTTTCCCTGGTCTCTGTAGTAAATCATTCCCCTATATTTGACCCTTATTCCAAGGCAAAATGTTTCCTGTATATCTCCGTATCTACAAACAATATGTAGGACTGTATCCCAGATTTTAATTTTATATAATCAGAATCATGCTGTATGGCTATGTGGTAGCCATTACAACGTACCACTCAAATCTTGCTCAAGTGGAGATTTCCTGATGGCCACAGCTGCTGCCTTCTGGGTTCTCCCCTGCCTGCTGCTCACGAGTGCGTGCCTGCTCAGTTGCTATGTTGCAGGAAGGGGGACCCCTTTCAGGGCCCAAGAGTGGACCCTTGTCTAACACTCAGATATAAATGGTCTGAGGAGACGCATGTGCTAACACTTCAAGAGACTTTGTTGGGAAGGGATGCCTGGGTAGAGAGCAGGAGGGCAAGGGAACCCAGGAGAACTGCTCTCCCATGTGGCCTGCAGTCTCAGGTTTTATGGGGATGGGATTAGTTTCCTGGTTGTCTTTGACCAATCGTCCTGACTCAGGGTCCTTCCTTGTGTCATACACACTGCTCAACCAAGATGGATGCCAGAGAGAAGGATTCTGGGAGGTGGAAGGACAGGTGGCATCCCCTTTGGACATTTCCCCAACTCTTCCAGTGGGTGATGGCTGAACTCTTAGAACCTCCTGTTGTAAAATAATTTACGCAATGGTTACTATGGTGCCTGGCCAGGGTGGGTGATTTCAGTCAGTGTGTTTCCCTGAACAGCTATGCTGGTGTGCTGGCGGCTGGTTGTTCAGTCGTGTCCAACTCTTTGCAAACCTATGGACTGTGGCCCACCAGGCTCCTCTGTCCATGGGGATTCTCCAGGCAGGAATATGGGAGTGCGCTGCTGTGCCCTCCTCCAGGAGATCTTCCCAACCCAGGGACCAAACCCAGGTCATCTGCATTGCAGGCAGATTCTTTACCATCTGAGCCACCACGGAAGCAAGAATACTGGCGTGGGTAGCCTATCCCTTCTCCAGCGGATTTTCCCAACCCAGGAATTGAACCAGGGTCTCCTGCATTGCAGGTGGATTCTTTTCCACCTGAGCTACCAGGGAAGCCCCAACTATGCTACTTATAGCCAAAAGCTGAGGACAAGAGGATTGCTAATCAGATACATTCCTGCAAAATGCAGACCTATTTTAATGGGCAACTTTGGTTCTTAAATTCTATTGTTTAGGCATCTAAATTCTAGCCCATGGTATTATAATGAATCTAGGGTGTTATGTATTGTGGCAGAAATAATAGAAAAATGCTTTATAGCTCTCAGTATGTGCCAGGGACTGTTGTAAATATTTTATATTTCCTAACTTACTACCTTCATAATTAAATAATATGCTGATTTTACATTTTCAAAATAAACACACAGAGTTTAAGAAAGTTGCCCAAGTTCATACAACTCCTCCACAGAACTTAGAGGTGCATCAGAGTCTGAAAACTCTTCCCACCTTCTCCAGCTCCTTCCCCTTCTCTTTCACAGATGTTTCCCCCAATAAATTATACTTGTGTCTAATTTTCTCTTGGTGTCTGCATTTTAGAGTACCTGGACTAACAGCATTCTTTTCCAATTTGCTTTCTTCACTTAGCATTATGTTTTTTGTGTGATTTATTCAGATGGATACATTTATCTCTACTTCATTAATTTTAACCGCCGTAAAGGATTCTGTTGAATGAATAAAGTGGAATTGATTTATCCTTTCTCCTTTTAATGGACATTTATGTTGTCTCCAATTTTTTCACCATTACAAGCAATGCCTCAGTGATCATTCTAATACCAGAGGTCATAGGGTAGGTTCTCCTTTACCAGCTATTTCAGCTGCCCTCTCAAGTCAGTGGATCAATTTCTACTTTTCCCAGTAGTATAAGAGCGTCACCGAGCTTCCACTTTCTTCTAACAACTGAAACTGTTAATTGTTTTAATTTTGACAATTTCACTGGTACGAGATGATACTTCATTTTGGCTCCAATTTGCATTTTCCTGAACATTACTGATAGAATGCACAGCTCGCATTTGTTGGCCTTCTGAGTTTTTTTGCATGGTGATCTATCACATAGTCTTTGCCTATCATTAACTTGGATTGTCTTTATCTTTCTGTGTTCTAGGCGTTCTCTGAGCACGCTGCACAATAGTCCTATATGTTATTTTGGTTTCAAAACTCTCTCCATCTGTGACACATACCTTCTCACTCTGTTTTTTCATATCTTTTGATATAGAGATTTTAATATTTACCGCGGTTCATTTTATCAATCTTTGGCTTGACAGTTTTGTGTTCCATTTTCTAAAGAAATTCTCTATACTATACTTCTGTTGATGTTTTCAATACTGTGTTCTAAAAACTGATAAATTTTGTTTATCGTGAAAATTTTCAACCCAAATAGAACTGATTTTAGAATAGGTTATAAAGAACAAGTTCAATTTCGCTTTTTTCATAAGGGTAACTAGTTGTCCTAGATCCATTTCTTGAATAGTCTCTCTTTCCTCCCCGACGGCAATACTATTTGCGCTATTTATCAAGTTTCTTTATGTATAAACTCTGTACAGCCTTCCTGTTGTGTTCAATATTTCTATCTCTGAGTTAATAGAACATTGTTTTAATGAATAAAACATGGTAAGGATTCTTGATATTTGTAAGTTTAGTCCCCTAGTTTTGATCTTCTTCTATAAAACTGCCCTATCTATTCTTGACTCCTTGTTTTTCCATGTAAGCTTTAGAATGAGATTGCCAAGGTCCACGGAAAATCCTACTAGGACTTTAACTGCAAATGATGTGGGTCTATGAATTAATTTTTAGAGAATGAGGATCTTTATGATTTGAGACTTCCCATCCATAATCCCATCCATATCTCTACATTTTTAAAAGCCATTACATCTTTAACAAAGATTTAAAATTTTCCTCTACAAAAATATTATACATTTTTTAATTTTACATTTTAAATATTATCTTTTTATATTTGCTGTTTGTGGCTGATGGTACAGAAAAGCCTTAAAGATGTTTATATGTTGGTCTTGTATTCAGTCACTGTTTTGAACTCAGTTCTGTTACTTCATCCAAAAGGTCTCTTGTATTTTCTATGTAGGCAATAGTAGACTCTGGAAGGAACAAAAGTTTTGCTTCTTCCTTTTGAATTTTTATACCTTTTACTTAATTTTGTGTCTTATAAAACATTAGAGCTTCTTATGCAATATAAAATGAAAGCTGTGATAAGTGCATCTTTGGTTTCTCCTGGTCTTTAGAGGAAACATATCTAATATTTTCCCACTGGGCATGAAAGATGTTCTCTGTTTCTCTTATGTACCTTCACATGGTTAAGGAAATTCCTGTTACTACTGCCAGTTTGCTAAGAGGCTTAGGGTCGTTGTTGTTTAATTTGTTTTTCTATATTTAACATGATTTGTTTAATATGGTAAACCGCTTTAATAGGTTTTTCTAAAACATTCTTGAAATCACACAAATGGCTTAACATGTATTCTTTTCTTAAACATATCTGGGTTTAGCTTTCTTTTTTTAAAAAAGTTAGTGTTATTTAATCTTGATTTATTAGTGTGATTGATCTCTAATTTTTCCTTCTCAGCTCTGATTTCAATATCCAGATGATACTTAACTGTTAAAATTAACTAAAAAGCACTGTCTTTTACTGCCCTCTAGAATAGTCTGCATAAACTTGGAATTAGCTATTTTTTAGTGTTTACTGGAACTTGCCTTGGAGAAGGAAATGGCAACCCACTCCAGTGTTCTTGCCTGGAGAATTCCAGAGACGGGGGAGCCTGGTGGGTTGCCATCTCTGGGGTTGCACAGAGTCGGACACAACTGAAGCGACTTAGCAGCAGCAGCAGCAGCAGCAGCAGAACTTGCCTATGAAAAGTCATCTAGGCAATATGATTTTGATTTTTCCAGCTTTTAGATTTATTTTAACCAATCATTTAACCTCTTTGTGCTCAGTTATTCAGTCATGTCTGACTCTTTGTGAACCCATGGACTATAGCCCACCAAACTCCTCTGTCCATGGGATATTCCAGGCAAGAATACTGGAGCAGTAGCCATTTCCTTCTCCAGGGGATCTTCCCAAACCAGGGATAGAATCTCTATGTCCTGCATTGACAGGCAGATTCTTTACCACTAAACCACATAGGAAGCCCCTAATTTCCTTCATTTTGGTTCATTTCAGTTGCTCAGTTGTGTCCGACTCTTTGCAACTCCATGGACTGCAGCACGTCAGGCCTCCTTGTCCATCACCAACTCCTGGAGTCCACCCAAACTCATGTCCAGCGCATTGGTGATGCCACCCAACCATCTCATCCTTTGTCGTCCCCTTCTCCTCCTGCCGTCAGTCTTTCCCAGCATCAGGGTCTTTTCCAAAGAGTCAGTTCTTAGCATCAGGTGGCCAAAGTACTGGAGTTTCAGCTTCAGCATCAGTTCTTCCAGTGAATATTCAGGACTGATTGCTTTTAGGATGGACTGGTTGGATATCCTTGCAGTCCAAGGGAATCTCAAGAGTCTTCTCCAACATCACAGTTCAAAAGCATCAACTCTTCTACGCTTAGCTTTCTTTAGAGTCCAACTCTCACATCCATACATGACTACTGGAAATATGATAGCATTAACTAGATGGACCTTTGTTGGCAAAGTAATGTCTCTGCTTTTTAATATGCAGTCTAGGTTGGTCATAGCTTTTCTTCAAAGGAGAAAGTGTCTTTTAAGTTCATGGCTGCAGTCACCATCTGCAGTGATTTTGGAGCCCCCAAAAATAAAGTCTGTCACTGTTTCCATTGTTTCCCCATCTATTTGCCTTGAAGTGATGGGACCATATGCCATTATCTTAATTTTCTGAATGTTGACTTTTAAGCCAACTTTTTCACTCTCCTCTTTCACTTTCATCAAGAGGCTCTTTAGTTCTTCTTCGTTTTCTGCTATAAGGGTGGTATCATCTGCATATCTGAATATCTGAGGTTTTGATAGTTCTCCCATCAATCTTGATTCTAGCTTGTGCTGCATCCAGCCTGGCATTTTGCATGATGCACTCTGCATAGAAGTTAAATAAGCAGGGTGACAATATACAGCTTTGATGTACTCCTTTCCGGATTTGGACCCAGTCTGTTGTTTCATGTCCAATTCTAACTGTTGCTTCTTGACCTGCATACAGATCTCTCAGGAGACAGGTCAGCTGGTCTGGTATTCCCATCTCTTTAAGAATTTTCCACAGTTTGTTGTGATCCACACAGTCAAAGGCTTTGGCATAGTCAATAAAGCAAAAGTAGATGTTTTTCTGGAACTCTCATGCTTTTCCTATGATCCAGCTGATGTTGGCAATTTGATCTCTGGTTCCTCTGCCTTTTCTAAATCCAGTTTTGCTCTTTAATGATTATGTATTCAAGTTTTCTATTTTCTTTTGCATATCAATAAAGCATAGCTTTGTAGGACACTGTCAATGTGCTTACATTCAAATTTATTGTCATAGACATCTTAACAGATTACATTATTTTTAAATATCTGCTATATTTATGTATGTTCCATTTTTTAAATCTCTAATATTTTTATTGTGAGTCTTCTTTTTATTCTTGATCAATCTTACCAAAAATATATCTTTAAAAATGTGTAATGTGAAATGAAATATTTTCTGCTCTATGCTCTACCAGTAAACAAACCTTTTCCAAATGCAAATTTCTGAGCCCAGTGAAACAAAGCCAGCTATTTGGAAGCCATCAGCCACCTCCTCCCAGGTAAGCACTAAAGAGCTGGGAGAATATAAGATGTAGCCATCAGCCGCATTCACCATCTCTTATTGCAAACAAGGTATTAGTGTGAATAAAGCAAATAGGATTGGTCCCAGATTGCAAGTTACCATATGAAAGAAATGATTTTAGCAAGCTAGGATGCTTGCATCTTTTCATACATAGAAGATATCTAAATGTCTTCATGTGAGAGATTTAGTGTTCTTTCTTAATTAACAGTAATCTTTTAATATTCAGATTACCTGCCCCTTTGGGCTTCGGAAGGGGGCCAGAAAGGATGAAATGTTTGGATGGCATCACCAACTCAATGGACATGAGTTTGAGCAAGCTTTGGGAGTTAGTGATGAACAGGGAAGCCTGGCGTGCTGCAGTCCATGGAGACATGACTGAGTGACTGAACTGAACTGAACTGAAAGCTCAGTTGGTAAAGAATCCGCCTGCAATGCAGGAGACCCCAGTTTGATTTCTGGGTCAGGAAAATCTGCTGGAGAAGGGATAGGCTACCCACTCCAGTATTCTGGCCTGGAGAATTCCATGGACTGTATAGTCCATGGGGCTGGAAAGAGTCGGACACAGGACTGAGTGACTTGCACTTTCACCTGCCCCTTGCAGCAAACTTGTATATAGCCTGGCTCCGCCCCACCTCCTTGGAGTCAGCTCTCTTGAGATACTATCTCCCGGGCTCAAGTCCTAACATTCCCACCCAACAAAACCTATGTCTCAACTTTTAGATTCTGCATACTTTTTAGGCAACACTAATAAAATTAGAGTATTCAAATAACCTGATTTTGATCTTGAGTTACTCTATTGCACCTTTTTATTATTCATTAATATCTATGCATATATTAATTATACTTTTATATTCCATAAGCTTACTATGTTTTTCTAATATTGAATTGCAAACTTAGTCCCTTAATTTCCAGTCTTTCTTCTTCTCCTATATAATCACTTGTGGTCTACTCTATTGATTTAGTTATTTGATGTGCAGTACCTTTATTTGTGGTTCAACTTTAAGTATTTTTCTCATGTCCAGTATGCTCTATTTTATTGTTTACATTAATTCTTTTAAAATTTTCAACCCTGTCATTGTAATATATTTTTTCTTTAGGTTAATATTTGGCTTCTGTTTTCCCATCCTTTCACTTCAAATATTTTTTTCCCATTTTAAAATATTTTGGGTCTATCTCTTATAAGTAGGCAATTTCTGAATTTTTATTTTAATTCAACACAATACATGCTGTAACTGGCAAGTCCAGGCAATTTATAATTACCCTTTTTATATTTAGACTTACTTCAATCATCTTATGTTGTACTATTTGTTTTTCCTTTTCAATAGATATTCTTTTTCTTCTTTTCCTTCTTTCTAACTTTGCCTTTTTAATTTATCTTCTGGGTATCCTCCCATACTTAGAAGGTACTGTGGAACTTTTTCTTCTTATGTTTTGACTTTTTTAATGACAGAACATGTAAAGATACTTAAAGAAAAATACATATCCCTTCTCTCTATATTCTGATATATTCCCAGGAAGCATTTTGAGCCTTGAGGACCATTGCTCTGAAATATACAAATCCTAACCTATCTGGAAAACTCTTGCTTTTATTCCCCACACTTCACTTTTCAGAATCAAATGTGCCTAACACTTGTGCAGTGATTCCTATTGGCCAGAACATTCCCTCCATTAACTCTGCATCACTAGAAAGGACACTGGCATACAAAGCTTCAGTTAAGTTCACACAGTCAAGCAGCTGTGAAGGGCTGGAACTGGGATTTAGAGCCAGACCTAATTCTAAGCCCAGTAGACTCTCTGATAGTCCTACCTTCTCTATATTTCTAAGGAGGCTACTCCTGTTATGAACTCATTTCAGAACTCACGATGCCATCAAGAAAGCAGCAGAGATAGAAGTGAGAAGGCAAATGAGCAGAATCAGATGACTGATGAGATATTCAAGCCATTAACAAAAAGAATTCCTAAAATTTGCTGATTATTTCAGAATGTATAAATGTTAGACTTGCCCCCTTTGCTGCTGTGTGGCAGGATTGAGGAGCACAGGGATGACACCAAATGTTAGGAAGGCAATGGCAAGTTTTCAGTGGAGACTGACACAGAATGATTCTGAATCCTGGGCAGCTGTGCTCACTAATCAGGGTGTTATTGTGCCCAAATTTCTCCAGGGTCATTTCATTTGCAAATTCTCCACATGCGCTTGACCGCCGCCCCCCCCCCCCACCCCCCACCCCCCCCACCCCCCGCATTAGCCCAGTTGTCCTGAAGGCAATGTGCTGACCTGAATGTGTTCTATTATGTTTGATTTCCTTTTCTTCCTTGGCTATGAAATTCCACTGAACCCACCATTTATGGCCTGAAGAAATTATGGAGTAGATATATAAGGCATTTTCAAAGCCCCTAGTTTATCAATACTATTTATGCTAAGTCAGAGAAATCACTGTTGACATTCTCCATCATCCTTCCCATCCTGCAGAGGACTCATTTCTCTAGTTCAGGCAAGTCCTACATCCTTAAGAGCAGAGCTCTGGGCTTTAGCCTTGGCTCTCAAATCGGGATGTGGTTGTAGCCTTGCCTGGAGAGGTTTTTCTGATACCTGCTAGACAACCAGCCAACAATTCAAGCGGATGCATGGCCTAAGTTTTCCCTGCTACATCATTTAATACAAAAGATGGAAGATGGATGAGTGGATTCACTAACGAGTTAAAGCCTTACGGAAGATCGGAGATACCTCTCTGCCAAGAAAAATATCCATAGAAGCAGCAGTGATGTGTGTGTATGCGAGAAGATGACATGCCAACAGAAGGAAAAAGTAAACTGGAATTGGTTGGTTAGTTTATCCACTTCCCTTGAGAGAAAGTGTAACTGATATGTATATGCGTACAGATTCAGTGCATAACCAACTCAGTGCATAACTGATGATATGTCTCAGATTGCAGAGCAGGTCTCAAAACAGTGATAATCTCCTTCAAGTTGTATGAATTCAAGTTGAAGTGGTGAGGATTGAAGCATACTGGTGTGTGCGTGCTAAGTCACTGCAGTAATGTCCGAATGACTCTGTGTGACCCCATGGACTCCTCTGTCCATTGGATTCTCCAGGCAAGAATACTGGAGTGGCATGCCATTTCCTTCTCTAAAAGCATACTAGCAATAGAAGCAACTAGCTTCTATTCACCAGTAAAAAAATTCTTTTAATATAATTTTGTAATACAGAAAGTTGCCCATATAACATAATTAGATGAAATATTTACCCAGATGGTTACTTCAGTTGGTCACACCACAGACATAACCATGCAAGATTTAACTAAGAATCCCAGATCATGATATTTTCAGTGTTTTGTGACATAGAAAAACATGCCCAGAAGGCACAGCTCTTAAAGAACTAATGTTTGTTTGGAGACATGCAATGCAAATGATTTCCTCACAAGTTCTTGCTCATGTAAGGTGTATACCTTATTGGAAAAGATATTTGTTAAATCTTTCTAAGAAGAAAACAATGTTATTATTGAATAAGCTTAAACCAGAATGTTATCACAGGAATTCCGCTAAGAGATTGCAAAAATAGGAAGAAATCTCACCCTTTTATACAGCTACGCAGATACAATCCATAACATACATGCTCTCAAGATAAACACATGTGTGTGTGTGCACGCTCAGTTGCTCAGGCATGTCCAAATCTTTGTGACCCCATGGACTGTGGCCCGCCAGGTTCTTTAACTAGACCTCATGTAAGAGAGCTTGACAGCGCCATTTGGCACTTGTAATTTATCGTGAATTCACCTGGTAATTGAGGTGACCATCTGTGTTACCTAACTGGGTTTGTCCAAAGGAAATCTGTACTTCTCATCTGTTTATGACAAGTGTAGTTTTGCAGCTTGCATCAGGGCACCTGCACAAGTTAGATCTGTACCTTCCGGCAGAAACTCCAGTATTCTTGCCAGGAAAATCCCACAGACAGAGGAACCTGGAGGGCTACAGTCCATGGGGTCGCAAAGAGTCAGACACCAATGAGCAACTGAGCTTGCACACGCACACACCTACAGAAACAGGGAGGTGGGGCCCTATCCTCTTGATGCTTACATTTCAAAGAGATGGATCCCAGGTCCTTGAGAAAGACATTCCTGGGCTGTGAAGCTAACAAGAGACTTATTTAATTTTTAAAAAGATTTACATATGTTTCAAACAGACAGGATAAGAATTTTAAATTAGAGATTTCCTAAAGAAAAGGGAAGGAGTGGGAGACGAGACGGAGTGAATCTCTTCACTGTTTTCAAAAAGGGAGAATTGTTTTCCTTTTTATTCCCCCAACTTTGTTGAATTATAATTGACAGGCAAAGATGAGTATATATTAAGTTATAAAACTTGATTTGATATATGTATACATTGCAAAATATTCAATGTATACATTGCAATGTATACATTGAAAAATATTGATTTGATATATGTATACATTGCAAAATGTATATGAATACACTGCAAAATATCAAAACTTGATTTGATATATGTATACATTGCAAAATATATTACAATGTATACATTGCAAAACTTGATTTGATATATGTATACATTGCAAAATATTCACAATTTAACAGGGAGAATCCTTAATTTGCCCTTACAATGTATACACCCAGCTCTGCTGTTGGAGCAGCATAAGACAGTTAAGCTCTCACAGAGGGAGGAAACATCAGATCTTCCATCAGGCTGATGTTCTTAGTCTCACCCTGTGGTTCTAGTACTCTTAATTCTTCACTCTCCCACACGGAAATACTGTATTTCAGCAAAAATTTCCATGTTTTATCTCAAAAAATTTGTGCAGATGCAGCTCCTATACCCTCAGAATGCTTCAGCCAGTTTGTCCTGATTTGCAGTCTCTAATCAACTGGCAAGATAACAAGAACTGCCACTGCAGCTCCAATAAGTTCCATCTGCTTCAGAAAAGTTGGTGTTTTGTGAGTGCAATGACAAATTTTACATTTATTTACTGTCTATAATCAGACATGCATAGTCCTGATACTACCAATTTAATACTGAGCTCATTTTTCATTAATTAAACATAAAAGTTCTTATATTAATTATAGTGAGAATTAAAAGATCACTGATAAGAGCTCTTACCTGCAGGTGTGGGGGGCGGGCGCTGGAATTTGAAACTAATAATATTCATTGATGAAAACATAAAGGGCACTGTATGTATAAGAAGATAGGATGATTTCATGGGTAAAGCACAGATTTGAAGAAAAGAAATCTTTTAGTCCCAGCTAAACCACAGACTAGCTATGGAATCTTACCCAAGTCATTTTCTAGCTCCCTACAAATACATAAACACAAACATATTCCTTGGGGATTGATTTCTTTATATGTCAAATGAGGATAAAAACAACTTCCCTGTTTGATAAGGTTACTAAGAGGATACAATAGACTCATAGATATGAAAGAGTTTTGAGAAAAAGTACTCTATTAAACAATGTAATTATTCACTGCTAAAAAAAAAAATTAACCATTTTGGACAAATGCTAAATCTTAAAGGATTCTGAAGCTGAAATTTGGCTGGGATTTGGTAAAGGGGGTGATCAGTGTAGGCACACTGCCTGATGGTATATCGTATTTACCAGGAGGCTGAAAATACTCAGGAGCAGCATTATGGTATAGGTGTATTCAGTTGAACATTGAAGAATGCTTCACCTCCAAATTGACAGAAAGGAAGAATAAAAAAAAGTTCCCCAAATGGGGAAACAGCAAAAACATAAGTGAGCATCTCAGCATGACCTGGAGAGTGAGGAACTTAAGAATCACCCATTACTGCATATCACCCAGGTCTCAAAAATGCATATGGCCTGCCAGGCATAAGTAGAGAATATATGAACCACACAGATGGCTGCCTACATTACATCTCCAGGCCTCAGCATCAAGAGGCCTAATTGGCTAAATTCCAGAATCAGGAATAAAACAACAAATCAGAAAGGTCTTTGGGCAACAAAAGAAGGAATTCAGAGACTGTCAACCAAAAGTCAAGAATCTATGTACTACTCTGAGATATTCCTAAATCCATGTTACTTTGCCATGTGTGTTTCTCTTGACTCCTTCCAAGGAGCAGAGGTAAAGCCTTTAAGGGGAAGAGCTAGCGTGATTAACTTTGGGGGCCCAGTGATGTAAGTCTATCAGAGCCAGGCTCGCAGAAGAGAAGACTAAATGAGACACTGAGCAGCAGGGAGTCAGAATGATTCTCTAGGGCCTAGGACAAAGGTAACAAAGAGAAAAGCACAGAAGTCCGCTCAGAACAGAGACATGGCCGTAGGAGCTTAACAGTGAGGGCCTTGGTTTTCTCTCCCAGTGTGGGAAGGTTGAAGATGGTCAACAACTGAATGATGGAGGCTATACACAAATATTATCCTTCCTTAATGATTCCCACACCTACTTGGTACCTGCACAGGAGCTAATGCCCAAACTTATTCATCCATTCTAAGGCAGAAACCCTCCACATTCATTACTGCTGATCTCTACAACACTGAACTTGGCCTTGGAATACAGAATGAAGCAGGGCAAAGGCTGATAGAGTTTTGCCAAGAGAACACACTGGTCATAGGAAACACCCTCTTCCAACAACACAAGAGAAGACTACACATGCACATCGCCAGATGGTCAACACCGAAATCAAACTGATTATATTCTTTGCAGCCAAAGATGGAGAAGCTCTATACAGTCAGCAAAAGCAAGACCAGGAGCTGACTGTGGCTCAGATCAGGAACTCCTTATTGCCAAATTCAGAATTAAATTGAAGAAAGTAGGGAAAAATACTAGACCATTCAGGTACGACCTAAATCAAATTCCTTATGATGATACAGTGGGAGTGAGAAATAGATTTAAGGGCTTAGATCTGATAGATAGAGTGCTTAATGAACTATGGAATGAGGTTCATGACATCGTACAGGAGACAGGGATCAAGACCATCCCCATGGAAAAGAAATGCAAAAAAGCAAAATGGCTGTCTGGGGAGGCCTTACAAATAGCTGTGAAAAGAAGAGAAGTAAAAAGCAAAGGAGAAAAGGAAAGATATAACCATCTGAATGCAGAGTTCCAAAGAATAGCAAGAAGAGATAAGAAAGCCTTCCTCAGTGATCAATGCAAAGAAATAGAGGAAAAGAACAACATGGGAAAGACTAGAGATCTCTTCAAGAAAATTAGAGATACCAAGGGAATATTTCATGCAAAGATGGGTTCGATCAAGGACAGAAATGGTATGGACCTAACAGAAGCAGAAGATATTAAGGAGAGAAGGCAAGAATACACAGAAGAACTGTACAAAAAAGATCTTCATGACCCAGATAATCACGATGGTGAAATCACTCACCTAGAGCCAGACATCCTGGAGTGTGAAGTCAAGTGGGCCTTAGGAAGCATCATCACGAACAAAGCTAGTGGAGGTGATGGAATTCCAGTTGAGCTATTTCAAATCCTGAAAGATGAATCTGTGAAAATGCTGTACTCAATATGCCAGCAAAGTTGGAAAACTCAGCAGTGACCACAGGACTGGAAAAGGTCAGTTTTCATTCCAATCCCAAAGAAAGGCAGTGCCAAAGAATGCTCAAACTACCACACAATTGCACTCATCTCACACGCTAGCAAAGAAATGCTTAAAATTCTCCAAGCCAGGCTTCAGCAATATGTCAATCGTGAACTTCCAGATGTTCAAGTTGGTTTTAGAAAAGGCAGAGGAACCAGAGATCAAATTGCCAACATCCGCTGGATCATGGAAAAAGCAAGAGAGTTCCAGAAAAACATCTATTTCTGCTTTATTGACTATGCCAAAGCCTTTGACTGTGTGGATCACAAGAAACTGGAAAATTCTGAAAGAGATGGGAATACCAGACCACCTGACCTGCCTCTTGAGAAACCTATAGGCAGGTCAGGAAGCAACAGTTAGAACTGGACATGGAACAACAGACTGGTTCCAAATAGGAAAAGGAGTACGTCAAGGCTGTATATTGTCACCCTGCTTATTTAACTGCTATGCAGAGTATATCATGAGAAACGCTGGGCTGGATGAAGCACAAGCTGGAATCAAGATTATCAGGAGAAACCAATAACCTCAGATATGCACATGACACCACCCTTAAGCAGAAAGTAAAGAACTAAAAAGCCTCTTGATGAAAGTGAATGTGGAGAGTGAAAAAGTTGGCTTAAAGCTCAACATTCAGAAAACGAAAATCATGGCATCTGGTCCCATCACTTCATGGGAAATAGATGAGGAAACAGTGGAAACAGTGTCAGACTTTATTTTAGGGAGCTCCAAAATCACTGCAGATGGTGACTGCAGCCATGAAATTAAAAGACACTTACTCCTTGGAAGAAAAGTTATGGCCAACCTAGATAACATATTGAAAAGCAGAGACATTACTTTGCCAACAAAGGTCTATCTAGTCAAGGCTATGGTTTTTCCAGTGATCATGTACGGATGTGAGAGTTGAACTATAAAGAAAGCTTAGCACCGAAGAATTGATGTTTTTGAACTGTGGTGTTGGAGAAGACTCTTGAGGGTCCCTTGGACTGCAAGGAGATCCAAACAGTCCATTCTAAAGGGATCAGTGCTGGGTGTTCTTTGGAAGGAATGATGCTAAAGCTGAAACTCCAGTACTCTGGCCACCTCATGGAAAGAGTTGACTCATTGGAAAAGACTATGATGCTGAGAGGGTTTGGGGGCAGGAGGAGAAGGGGATGACAGAGCATGAGATGGCTGGATGGCATCACCAACTCAATGCACATGAGTTTGGGTGAACTCCGGGAGTTGGTGATGGCTGCGAGGCCTGGCGTACTGCGATTCATGGGGTCGCAAAGAGTCGGACATGACTGAGCGACTGATCTGAACTGACAACACTGAAAAGCAGCTATTATCTTTAATTTACAAACAGGAAATGACTGAAGACCAAAGATTCATAGCATCCTGCACAGTATAAATGCACACTGTGTGACAAGCACTTTTCTAAATGCTTTAGCCTCACTACTCATTTCTTCTCACAATAAGCCTATGAAGGAGCTTCTATTATTATTTTCATCCTATAGATATGGAAACTGAGCCACAATATGCTGAAGTCAGAACTTACATTCCAGAGGAGGTCAGCCTGTCTCCTTTTCCTGATATAAAACACTACCTCTGAAAGAAAACCAAATATGCTAACTTTCAAGAGTAGAAGCAGGTGTTAGTTCTAGTAACTGGACCATAATTGCTAAGCTCCATCCATTAGAAAATCTGTAGTTGCTCTCTGCATCTTCTATCTCTACCACCCTCCCCAACAATGCCTCCCCCTTTGAAACCCCTCCAACATGCCCACTCACAGGAATTTGTGAGCGGGTCTGAACCCTGATCCCTTTGACAATGTTATTATCACCACAGTCATAGAAGCTGGTAAGTTCTAAGCATTAGTTCTCCAACTGGGGATTGAACCCTCTCCACCTACAGTAGAAGCGCAAAGTCCTAACCACTGGGAAGCCAGGGAAGTCCCCCTGCATTGACTTTTAGTAAAAGTTTTATTCTTACCCTGACTGTGCAACCTCCAGTTTTTGACAAACACAGTAAAAAGGGATCAGAAATGATCCATAATCAATCTGTTCACAGGACAAGGATTATAATGGAAATAGACAGTGGTACCAAGTTATTGTTCTTTTAACAGAGACGATGGCTAGAACACAAGTGGGTCAACTCTTAAAGAGACACAATCCCTTTCTCTCCCACAGTAAATCTTGGGGAAATAGGAGAAATCACCAACAGAGTCCTGTGTGAAAGATGTCATACATAAGGGCAAAACTCTGGCATGTTTGCACTGGACAGAATGAAAGAAGTTGTATTCTTTCTTGATCTGCTCACTTAAGAGAACTGTTCTGAATGTTACTTTACTTTCACAGGTTATCAGCAACCTGCTGCTGCTAAGTCACTTCAGTCGTGTCCGACTCTGCGACCCCATAGACGGCAGCCCACCTGGCTTCCCTGTCCCTGGGATTTTCCAGGCAAGAACACTGGAGTGGGTTGCCATTTCCTTCTCCAATGCATGAAAGTGAAAAGTGAAAGTGAAGTTGCTCAGTCATGTCCAACCCTTAGCGACCCCATGGACTGCAGCCCACCAGCTCCTCTGTCCATGGGATTTTCCAGGCAAGAGTACTGGAGTGGGGTGCCAGTCTCCTTTAAAAAGAAAACAGCACTACCATCTTTCTAATGAAGACCATACCCTTGGTTACTTTCTCATTCTAGGTCTGTTAGAACAATAGATTTGTCCCAGATGGGATCATATTTTAATAATGGGTGAATTAACTGAATACAGAATGGGGAGGCATTATCCTAGAAGGGAAGGGGAAAGCAAATTTTAAGTTTTCAAATGTTGACACAAGGACAGTCTTGCTTCCCATTTAATTAAGCTTCTAAACAGATTCTTAAAATATTCTGACCGGCAGCTACAACATCTTTGCATTCTGCTATTATCTGGTTTATTTTCACAGTTGCCCTGCTTACCTAAGCTTCAATTCAGGCCGAAGATTCCGAGTGGTCTGTTTTCTTGCCTTTTAACATTTTCTTTTCTAACTATATTGTCTTCTTCAGCGGCCTGTTATTTGCTGAGCAGCTGAAACTATTTTGTCTTAAATTAACTCCAACCATCTGAGAAAAGAGAGCATGTTCTAAAATGCGAAGCCACGGTGAAGAGTAATGCATTAGTGACGCAGGACAGATGAAGGAGCGGCCAGCAATAACAAATAGGAAAACCAATTTGGAGGGAGTAAGAGAAAGCAGCACCTGAGCCTTTCACCTAAACATCAGACTCAAGGCATCAGCTCTCCAGGATCTGTTTAACCCTCTTATCAATTTCCTTGTTTCCTTCTGAAACATTCTGACTTCCTTCTAAAGTTTACAACAACCTTAAAATATCCTCATTTTGCACATGAAGAATCTGAGGCTCAGAAAGGTACCTCTCCCAAGACTGGCCAGTGGGGGCAATGATGCAGAGGTGGAAGCCAGGCATAGATGATCCTAAAGAAGTCCTATTTCACTCTGCCTCACTGCCTCTCAAATTAAGATGAAAAATCTAATATTCTTTCAGCAACGGAAGACACTCAGTTCAATGATCAAGTCTTTGTGTGGTAAAAGGTAATTTTATTTCTGTCCAGCTATTAAACTGGCAAAATTGAGAGCCATAACTGAAACGATGTGTGGATTATTTCATTTCTTCTTTGCATTGTGTTTTGTAGATAGATACATATATACATATGGCTATAGACAACATACAGGACATATAGATAGATACAGAATATAGAACCTCCCAATACACTAGGCTTAGCTGCTGGCTCAGATGGTAAAGAATCTGCCTGCAATGCAGGAGACTTGGATTTCATCCCTGGGAGGGAATGGCTACTCACTCTAGCATTCCTGCCTGGGAAATCCCAAGGACAGAGGAGTCTGGTAGGCTACAGTCAAAGAATCAGACACAACTGAACAACTAACACTTTAACTTTCAATACATTAAAGGATACCAAATTTCAGCTCTCTTAGCATTCTTTTTATTTGAAGTACATTCATCTTTGATATAATGCACACAAGCAAAAATGACATGTTATTTATCAACGGCTTGGAAAAGAATAGTGGGGAAAACACATGTTCCCCTTTTACAAAGGAGGAGTATGGCTACCAATCTCCTGTCCCTGTGAATCTGGGCAATTAATGTATTTTGGATCTTTGCCTGTCTGATTCCAAGGAAAGCTGTAACTGCTTTGCTATACAGATAGAAGAAGCCTTGTAACCACAGAATTACTTTGCAAAGTCAATCCCTGGGACCTCAGTGCTAATATCAGTCACCCACAACTTCTGCCTCCAAAAATCTCTCCTTTTGATTCCTCATCAGAGTGCCTTGAAATTGTTTTAATGTTAAGCTGTCATGGTGACTTTTTCCTTTGTATAAATGAAGGTCAAAAACATTTGAAATAGACTAGACTATAATAGTATGTGGCCTCAAACTGTATATATTATGTGATGAGCCTTCTAGCAGCTTTGATTGTTATCTGGGATCTAAACTAGAGAATGGAGAGTGTTCCAACTGTGAATGAAACAACACTTATTTAGACCTTCATCTCTATTTTTAAAAAATATATATACATATATACATATTTATATGTATGTATTTATATATATTTATATATAAGGCAATGGCAACCCACTCCAGTACTCTTGCCAGGAAGGTCCCATGGATGGAGGAGCCTGGTAGGCTGCAATCCACAGGATCACTAGGAGTCGGACATGACTTCACTTTCACTTTTCACTTTCATGTATTTGAGAAGGAAATGGCAACCCACTCCAGTATTCTTGCCTGGAGAATCCCAGGGACGGGGGAGCCTGGTGGGCTGCCGTCTATGGGGTCGCACAGAGTCGGACACGACTGAAGCGACTTGGCAGCAGCAGCAGCATATATATATATATATAGTCTGTTTATGCAGTGCACGCATTTGTGTATGCACAATAGTCAAACCACAATTTCCGGGCTGCTTCTCACAGGAATGACATCTCAGAGTGGGACACCAGAACTAACCAAAGAGTATTGTTGTATGTTTTTAATAATAAGAAGACAAAACTTTGCAATCGCTCTCAGCCCTCGGGATATTTTTTTTTGCTGGCCAAAAGACAAGATGTTCGATAACGATCATCTTTCTATTTCCCTCTTCACTTCTTCTCTTTAATCACCTCTTACCCTTCTAGTCCCAGACCTTCCAAAGCAGCTACAGCAAGAATGTTCACTTAGCTGGAGTGAGGATACATCCTTGGAGGATATGACTACATCACACAGGATGGAAACCAAAAGCAACTACAGTCTGTTAACAAAGACGTCATATTTTTAAAATCCAAACTTTGAGTAATTACAGAGAGTGTCTGAGAACCCTCTGCAACTGAATTAACTATCAAAATAAAAAATGATCAGGTCCAATGAGGAATTCACTAACATAGGTAAGATGTAAAACAAGAACAAAGAAGAGAATTCCTAAGATTAGGATTATGGAAGAAAAGCATTTAGATTGGAAGCAGGACAAGGAATTTCTCCTTATCTATACATACTTGAGGATTTCATCAGAATCCAGCAGAAAAACATATTTTTAGCTCCTGAGTAATTATAGAGGTGTTCCTATTTATGCTTTGATGCATGTGAAAGTGTCAGTAGCTCAATCGTGTTCAACTCTTTGTAACTCTATACACTGTAGCCTCCCCAGGCTCCTCTGTCCATAGGATTCTCCAGGCAATAATACTGGAGTGGGTGGCCATTCCCTTCTCCAGGAGATTGTCTCAGCCTAGAAACTGAACCCAGGTCTCCTGAATTGCAGGCAGATTCTTTACCATCTGAGCCACCAGAGAAGTCCATTTATACTTAAGGTAAGTTTAGAGTTAATTCTATAATGCAGTATCTTTAGAAATTGTTTTGCAGGTATAAGAATCCTCCCTAGGGTTCAACCAAGCATAACCTTAATTTTTTTCCCCACAAGGCTGCCTCTAGTTCTCCGAAATCACTTCCTCCTACTAAATTTAAAATTCAAATTTCTCACACCCACCAAAACTCTCACAATTATTAATTCCACCTCTCCTCACCAACTCCTTCTCTGGGGATTTAGCGCATAGGAATAGGACAAAACTAAGCAAAAACAAGAAAATCTGGTTAGCCTTTCCTTAATCATAGCAGTTTCAATGAATATTATTATAAAAGGTTATAATAAGGGTGACCAGAAAGACCTGATTTATATTTTGCAATATAAATATGATTTTACAAAATTCTATTTGCCAGAGTGGATAAAGGTCACCAGTACCTACAAGAGCCAATGCCTTAATAAGAATCTGTTCTTTTTTAGGTATGTCACTGTATTCCCAGGAGCTAGACCAGCATCTGGCCTTCAGAAGATGTTCGATTAATATTTGCTGCATAAATTAAAAAATAGCTAACTTTACCTTTCTGACCTTAATTTTATTAACTGTAGAACACTGAGCACCTAAGGGTTTTGTAACATTGTGTTTAGCAGCTAATCTCATTATGATTCTTTAAAAACCCTTATGCTATGCCCAGGCTTCCCTGGTGGCTCAGATGGTAAAGAATCCACCTGCAATGTGGAGACCTGGGTTTGATCCCTGGGTTGAGAAGATCCCCTGAAGAAAGGAACAGTCCTGATGCTGGGAAAGAAGGCAGGAGCAGAAGGGGGTGACAGAGGATGAGATGCTTGGATGGCATCACTGACTCAATAGACATGAGTTTGAGCAAGCTCCAGGAGTTGGTGACAGATAGGGAAGCCTGGTGTGCTGCAGTCCATGGGGGTCGCAAAGAGTTGGACATGACTGAGTGACTGAACTGAATGCTATGCTAAATTCTAATACGTAAAATAGAAAAGGTGGAGGATGAAAATAGAAGCCTGGGAACCCACCCTCTCATGCATCCCTTGCACTCACAGCGCTTCTACAGCTTACAAGGATTCCAGCTAGAGTGATCCTGAAGGCTTCCTCTTCCCAGTTCTCACATTCCATGATTCTGTGACATCCCACACAAGACAGAATTTTATTCCCTGAAGCCTCAGAGAAATATCCTTGTTTTATACAGGAAAGACAGACTTTGATCTGAAGCATGAGGATAAAAAAAATACCCGTCAACTTGAGATTCCACTCATTCCCTCCCATCTGACATCATGGACCTATAAAATGAAAGCAGTTTCTACCCAGCCTCAACCTTTTGATAGACCTCAGCAAAGTAGCAAAGTAATCAATCAGGTTCCTGGTTGTATAAATGCTCAAAGGTGATTCTGAGCCTGAGATATTGATAATGGTTGCAATCAAAGCTTCATTTCAGACAAAGCCTCAGCATATCCTCAAGGCTAATGTCAAAAAATAAAATTACCTTATTAAGGAAAGGTCAAAGCAAAGAACTTGGGCCTAAGTTGGGCATATAGTATGACTGAGGGAGGGGGTGAAGAGGAGAGAGAAATATAAAAGAAATCTACAGGAGAGGAAAAGAGCAAGCCCTTCTTCAGTGTGCAGACTGAGATCTGTTTTCTAGAAAGTATCTGTGACATGAAACTAACGCTCAATGATAAACTTATGTTTTGTATCTGAATAGTAGTATTAATGTGCTATGCTAAGTCACTTTGGTCTTGTCCAACTCTATGCGACCCCTATGGACTGTAGCCTGTCAGGCTTCTCTGTCCATGGGACTTTCCAGGCAAGAGCACCAGAGCGCATTGCCGAGCCCTCCTTCAGGGGGTCTTCCCAACCCAGGGATCAAACCTTCGTCTCTTACATCTCTGCACTGGCAGGTGATTTCTTTATCACTAGCATCACTGGGAATTTATTGACCCCTTTTAAGAGCCAGGCACAGTCTTAAGTACCTAAACTCCACTGTCATATTTAATTCACATGATTTAATTCACATAATTCACATTATGAGCACATTTTTACCTCCAATGTATAATGAAGAAAATGAAGTTGAGGCTAACTGAGAAACAAGCTCAAGGTCACACAACTAATAAATAGCGACGTGAAAGTGTCTTAGTCGCTCAGTCGTGTCCAACTCTTTGAGGCCCCATGGACTGTAGCCCACCAGGCTCCTCTGTCCATGGAATTCTCCAGGCAAGAATAACTGGAGTCGGTAGCCATTTCCTTCTCCAAAAGATCTTCCTTACCCAGGGATGGAACCCGGGTCTCCTGCATTGCAGGCAGATTCTCTACCATCTGAGCCATCAGGGAAATCCAATAAATAGCAAAACCAGGATTCAAACCGAAGCCTACCCAATGTGTAAACTCAGATATCCTCTCCATGCTGGGCCTCTTGGGAATCTAATAGCAAAGATGCCCTACAGAATGCCAGACCATGTTCCTGACACCAAACCTCTTGAAATCAGGTAAACTTTCTGACAGCCATATCCCCATCAGTCCTGCCTTAGCCTGCCTCTGATCTTTTGCTGGAAGCCAGGTACAACATCTCAAAAAGGCTAGAAAGTCATCATGTTCTGCCATCTCTCGTTAGTTTCCAGCTTGCCTAGTTTTGTCAAGCAGACAACAATAAAACAAGCAGTCACTGAGAACTCTTCTATTGACAAGGATTAAAAATGCTACAAATGCTATGCCAATGAGATGCTCATCTGGAAGTTAATGACATCAGTTCAGCTCAGTGTAGAGAAGGAAAAAATGCAACTTGAGTCCAGCTCCTAGTTCTGCCATGGAAAGGAGGATAGCTTGGGAAAATCACCTAAATGCTTGAAAACTCAAGTCTTCCTGTCTCCCTAAAGGACCAATACTACCAGTCTTCATACATTGGGATGGGCAAATGAAATAAAATGAGCCTGTTTCTATGGTGTATAAATGTCGATGAAGGAGACGACTGTTTTTATACTCGTTGGTGCCTTGACACTAAACCTTCAATTCTGAAAACAGTTCTCAATTCAAACCTCAGGTTTATTACTTTATAGCTCTGTGACTTTGGACAAGTTTACTATCTTATTTAAGTAGTATACGTGGACTACATCATGAGAAATGCCAGGCTGGATGAAGCGCAAGCTGGAATTAAGATTGTGGGAGAAATATCAATAACCTCAGATACGCAGATGACACCACCCATATGGCAGAAAGCAAAGAGGAACTAAAGAGCCTCTTGATGAAAGTGAAAAAGGAGAGTGAAAAAGCTGGCTTAAAACTCAGCATTCAAAAAAACTAAGACCACGGCATCCCGTCCCATCACTTCATAGCAAATAGATGGGGAAACAACGGAAACAATGACAGACTTTATTTTCTTGGGCTCCAAAATCACTGCAGATAGGGACTGCAACCATGACATAAAAAGATGCTTGCTCCTTGGAAGAAATGAGATGGTTGGATGGTGTCACTGACTCAATGGATATGAGTTTGAGCAAGCTCCGGGAGCTGGTGATGGATAGGGAAGCCTGGCATGCTGCAGTCCATGGGGTCACAAAGAGTCAAACACGACTGAGCAACTGAACTGAATCTAGATAGCATATTAAATAGCAGAGACATTACTTTGTCGACAAAGGTCCATATAGTCACACTATGGTTTTTCTAGTAATCATGTATGGATGTGAGAGTTGGGCCATAAAGAAAGCTGAGCACTGAAGAATTAATGCTTTTGTATTGTGGTGTTGGAGAAGACTCTTGAGAGTCCCTTGGGCAAGGAGATCCAACCAGTCCATCCTAAAGGAAATCCGTCCTGAATATTCATTGGAAGGACTGATGCTGAAGCTGAAACTCCAATACTTTGGCCACCTGATGCAAACAACTGACTCATTAGAAAAGACCCTGATGCTGGGAAAGATTGAAGGCAGAAGGAGAATGGGATGACAGAGGATGAGATGGTTGGATGGCATCACCAACTCGATGGACATGAGTTTGAGCAAACTCTGGGAGCTGGTGATGGACAGGGAAGCCTGGCATGTTGCAATCCATGGGGTGGCAAAAAGCCAGACACAACTGAGTGACTGAACTAAACTGAACTATCTTGTACTTTGCTTTTCTGAACTATAAAATGATATAATAATAGCCACACCACAAAGGGTTGTTGTAAAGGCTGATATAGTAGTAGGATGATAAGCACTAATAATAATGACAACAGCTTATTAAGTGCATGCTATGAATTAGGTATTATGCTTACTTTTAAAACGTAATATCAATACATAATATATATTTTATTATTTTTAACATTACCATTATTTATTGTCATGAATTTCTTTCTTAGGAATCAATCTTTTCCATACTGATTCAAGGAAGCTTAATTAAACAGAAAAAATTTCTGATATTGTCTGAGCCCCTGAAATAAACCAAGATAGACACCAGAACTAACTAAAACTTTTAATATTGTGAACTAATAAATATTTAAAGCAGTATAAATTGTGTATTTTCTCTCTTAAGCCCAGAAAGAGTTCAAACTGATAGAGCTGAATTCTGTCAAAGAAGCAGTTACCCTCCAATTGTGTAAAATTTATTTCTACTAAAAAAAAAAAAACATAATCCTAAATACCATGGTTTTCCTTTTAGCCAGTGTTGAAATACAGACCCTGTCACTGACATTCACCATCTGGAGAAAAGTCTGGAGCAGATGAGAGTGCTAAATGAAGACAGATTCCATGTCAGCATCTGGTCTGAGTCCCACATAAGATGTTAAGGAAATTATAATATTATGATGTCCAAAAGTGAAAGGAACTTGTAAGGAGTAGTTTCCAAGGGTGTGATGTCTTAGGAGAGAACTATGCAAGCAGAGGCTGCTGCAAAGAGACTCGTGGGTTGGATCCAACTCTAAGGAAAGAATACATACTTGGTCTTCCAATTTAAACAACAGACTGTGCTCAAGCAACAGTCTCTACCCACTCCTAAAACCCTATTTAAATAACATTAACTGGATTTTTAAAAGACTTAGCCCACAAGGGCAAATAATGTGGAAGAAAAGGCAATGGCAATAAAATTTTGTAAACTTTAGAGTCTGTTGCCTCTTGGGAAACCTATCTGCAGGTCAGGAAGCAACAGTTAGAACTGGACATGGAACAACAGCCTGGTTCCAAATAGGAACCAGGAGTACATCAAGACTGTATATTGTCACCCTGCTTATTTAACTTCTATGCAGAGTACATCATGAGAAACGCTGGGCTGGAAGAAACACAAGCTGGAATCAAGATTGCCGGGAGAAATATCAATAACCTCAGATATGCAGATAACACCACCCTTATGGCAGAAAGTGAAGAGGAACTAAAGAGCCTCTTGATGAAAGTGAAAGAGGAGAGTGAAAAAGTTGGCTTAAAGCTCAACATTCAGAAAACGAAGATCATGGCATCTGGTCCCATCACTTCACGGGAAATAGATGGGGAAACAATGGAAACAGTGTCAGACTTCATTTTGGGGGGCTCCCAAATCACTGCAGATGGTGATTGCAGCCATGAAATTAAAAGATACTTACTCCTTGGAAGAAAAGTTATGACCAACCTGGATAGCATATTCAAAAGCAAAGACATTACTTTGCCAACAAAGGTCCATCTAGTCAAGGCTATGGTTTTTCCAGTAGTCATGTATGGATGTGAGAGTTGGACTGTGAAGAAGGCTGAGCACCGAAGAATTGATGCTTTTGAACTGTGGTGTTGGAGAAGACTCTTGAGAGTCCCTTGGACTGCAAGGAGATCCAATCAGTCCATTCTAAAGGAGATCAGTCCTAGGTGTTCTTTGGAAGGAATGATGCTAAAGCTGAAACTCCAGTACTCTGGCCACCTTATGCAAAGAGTTGACTCATTGGAAAAGACTCTGATGATGGGAGGGATTGGGGGCAGGAGGAGAAGGGGATAACAGAGGCTGAGATGGCTGGATGGCATCACCGACTCGATGGATGTGACTTTGAGTGAACAATGGGAGTTGGTGATGGACAGGGAGGCCTGGTGTGCTGCGGTCCATGGGGTCGCAAAGAGTCGTACATGACTAGTGACTGAACTGAACTGAGTGAATACATGGAAGATAATTGATTTAGCAGAATGGGGGGGGGGTGTTGTTGGGGAGAGGGGGTAGAATTCAGCCAGCAGTAGAAGATGGCAAGAAGCACACCATTTTATACCTCATGATCCTCCAAAAGTCTCAACAATTAGAAAGCACAAGATAATTTTGAAAATAAGAGTGGAGTTAGGATATTTTTAAAAAAGAAGAGAAAGAAAATTTTGTTGAATAGTATTTTAAAATGTAGTTAGGTCTCAAGGTTTTCTCTAATCTAAAGAGTTGGACTGTGAAGAAGGCTGAGCACCGAAGAATTGATGCTTTTGAACTGTGGGGTTGGAGAAGACTCTTGAGAGTCCCTTGGTCTGCAAGGAGATCCAACCAGTCCATTCTGAAGGAGATCAACCCTGGGATTTCTTTGCAGGGAATGATGCTGAAGCTGAAACTCCAGTACTTTGGCCACCTCATGCGAAGAGTTGACTCACTGGAAAAGACTCTGATGCTGGGAGGGATTGGGGGCAGTAGGAGAAAGGGACCAAGGATGAGATGGCTGGATGGCATCACGGACTCGATGGACATGAGTGAGTGAACTCCGGGAGATGGTGATGAACAGGGAGGCCTGGTGCGCTGCGATTCATGGGGTCGCAAAGAGTCGGACACGACTGAGCAACTGAACTGAACTGAACTGAAACATAAAGTTATAAAGGTAAGATTTATTCTCTGAAAATACTAAAACATGGTTTGTCTGGACTGAGAGAATTCAAGAATGATTAATTGAGGATCACCATATGGAAGCAGGGCCATGGGGAGTCAAAGCATCCCTATTGAATATTGAGGCCTCAGTCATTTTTCCTGCATCTGCCTCTTCCTTCCATAATGTGGGAGCCAGCAATATCCCCACTAAGCAGGAAACAGGAGGACCTTTCTCTGAGGAAACTAACCAGGCAAAAAGAAGAGAACTAAAGATATGGACAAAAGAGTTTCTTTAAGGAAATACTTCAGATAGATAGTCCTCTGTTGAAATACAGAGTTGGAACATCTTATTTATACATACAGAGTTTCCAAGAAGCTTCTGAGCATCTCACTCTAAATATAAGCAAACAGCCAATGATCTCAAGCTATTAATAGCATGCCCCTAAAATAACTGACAGAAAAGGGACAGGAAGAAAGAAAAAGGAGGAAAAACGCTTAGAGAAAGAATAAACCAGTTCAGTTCAGTTCAGTTTAGTCGCTCAGTCGTGTCTGACTCTTTGCGACCCCGCAGCACACCAGGCCTCCCTGTCCATCACCATCTCCCGGAGTTCACTCAGACTCACGTCCATCGAGTCCGTGATGCCATCCAGCCATCTCATCCTTGGTTGTCCCCTTCTCCTCCTGCCCCCAATCCCTCCCAGCATCAGAGTCTTTTCCAATGAGCCAACTCTTCACATGAGGTGGCCAAAGTACTGGAGTTTCAGCTTTAGCATCATTCCTTCCAAAGAAATCCCAGGGTTGATCTCCTTCAGAATGGACTGGTTGGATCTCCTTGCAGTCCAAGGGACTCTCAAGAGTCTTCTCCAACCCCACAGTTCAAAAGCATCAATTCTTCGGTGCTCAGCCTTCTTCACAGTCCAACTCTCACATCCATACATGACCACAGGAAAAACCATAGCCTTGACTAGATGGACCTTAGTCAGCAAAGTAATGTCTCTGCTTTTGAATATGCTATCCAGGTTGCTCATAACTTTTCTTCCAAGGAGTAAGCGTCTTTTAATTTCATGGCTGCACTCACCATCTGCAGTGATTTGGGAGCCTCCCAAAATAAAGTCTGACACTGTTTCCACTGTTTCCCCATCTATTTCCCATGAAGTGATGGGACCAGATGCCATGATCTTCGTTTTCTGAATGTTGAGCCTTAAGCCAACTTTTTCGCTCTCCTCTTTTACTTTCATTGAGGTTTTTTAGCTCCTCTTCACTTTCTGCCATAAGGGTGGTGTCATCTGCATATCCAAGGTTATTGATATTTCTCCCAGCAATCTTGATTCCAGCTTGTACTTCTTCCAGTCCAGCGTTTCTCATGATGTACTCTGCATAGAAGATAAATAAGCAGGGTGACAATATACAGCCTTGACGTACTTCTTTTCCTATTTGGAATAAATAACGG
This sequence comes from Capricornis sumatraensis, assembly GCF_032405125.1. Taxonomy (NCBI): domain Eukaryota; kingdom Metazoa; phylum Chordata; class Mammalia; order Artiodactyla; family Bovidae; genus Capricornis; species Capricornis sumatraensis. The sequence continues at coordinate 73,470,490 of NC_091084.1, forward strand.
GGGGAAATTAAACAAACTACCAAACAAAAATCTAGCATTTAAATCATAAGTTTGTAAGAGCAGATATTTTATTAATGAATCAAAGAAAGAATAGCATAAGCCCTTCCCTAGTGGTCCAGAGGCTAAGACTCCACGCTGCCAATGCAAGGGGCCCGGGTTCAATCCTTGGCCAGGGAACTAGATCCCACATGCAGCATATGGAATCTTCAGTTGCAGCAACTAAGACCCAGTGCAGCAAATAAATAAATATTTTTAAAAAAAATCTGCTCCTTTAAAAAAAAAGAGTGGTATAAAATCTTAGAACACTTGAAGAATGAAAAAATCATCTTTGGCAATAAAAATGCTGCAGCAGAAATGAACAGAATAACAGAAGACTTTTGTATGACCACAAGAAAACAAGGGGACAGAAAATAGAAGAAAAGATTCTAAAAATCCACACACATATGGACACCTTATCTTTGACAAAGGAGGCAAGAATATACAATGGAGTAAAGACAATCTCTTTAACAAGTGGTGCTGGGAAAACTGGTCAACCACTTGTAAAAGAATGAAACTAGATCACTTTCTAACACCGCACACGAAAATAAACTCAAAATGGATTAAAGATCTAAATGTAAGACCAGAAACTATAAAACTCCTAGAGGAGAACATAGGCAAAACACTCTCAGACATAAATCACAGCAGGATCCTCTATGATCCACCTCCCAGAATTCTGGAAATAAAAGCAAAAATAAACAAATGGGATCTAATGAAAATGAAAAGCTTCTGCACAACAAAGGAAACTATAAGCAAGGTGAAAAGACAGCCTTCTGAATGGGAGAAAATAATAGCAAATGAAGCAACTGACAAAAAACTAATCTCAAAAATATGCAAGCAACTTATGCAGCTCAATTCCAGAAAAATAAATGACCCATTCAAAAAATGGGCCAAAGAACTAAATAGACATTTCTCCAAAAAAGACATACGGATGGCTAACAAACACATGAAAAGATGCTCAACATCACTCATTATCAGAGAAATGCAAATCAAAACCACAATGAGGTACCACTTCACACCAGTCAGAATGGCTGCGATCCAAAAATCTGCAAGCAATAAATGCTGGAGAGGGTGTGGAGAAGAGGGAACCCTCCTACACTGTTGGTGGGAATGCAAACTAGTACAGCCACTATGGAGAACAGTGTGGAGATTCCTTAAAAAATTGCAAATAGAACTACCTTATGATCCAGCAATCCCACTGCTGGGCATACACACCGAGGAAACCAGAATTGAAAGAGACACATGTACCCCAATGTTCATCGCAGCACTGTTTATAATAGCCAGGGCATGGAAACAACCTAGATGTCCATCAGCAGATGAATGGATAAGAAAGCTGTGGTACATGTACACAATGGAGTATTACTCAGCCATTAGAAAGAATTCATTTGAATCAGTTCTGATGAGATGGATGAAACTGGAGCCGATTATACAGAGTGAAGTAAGCCAGAAAGAAAAACACCAATACAGTATACTAACACATATATATGGAATTTAGAAAGATGGCAATGATGACCCTGTATGCAAGACAGGAAAAAAGACACAGCTGTATATAACGGACTTTTGGACTCAGAGGGAGAGGGAGAGGGTGGGATGATTTTGGAGAATGGCATTCTATCATGTATACTATAATGTAAGAATTGAATCGCCAGTCTATGTCTGACGCAGGATACAGCATGCTTGGGGTTGGTGCATGGGGATGGCCCACTGAGATGTTATGGGGAGGGAGGTGGGAGGGGGGTTCATGTTTGGGAACACATGTAAGAATTAAAGATTTAAAAAAAAAAAAAAACAGCAAAAAAATAAATAAATAAAGTTCAATAGAACTAAAAAAAAAAAAAAGAAGACCTATGCATTAGGATTAATGTCAGAATAGTAGATACTAGAGAAAGAAAGAGACAAGAAAGAAAGGGGAGAAAGTAGGAGAGTGGGGAATCATTAAAGGAATAATTAAAGAGAACTGAAGGAAATAAGTTGACAGAATAAATGGGCCATCATATGATCAACATCAGTTTGGTTCAGTTGCTCAGTCGTGTCTGACTCTTTTGGACCCCATGAACCACAGCACACCAGGCCTCCCTGTCCATCACCAACTCCCAGAGTTCACTCAAACTCATATACATTGAGTTGGTGATATCATCCAACCATCTCATCCTCTGTCGTTCCCTTATCCTCCTGCCCTCAATCTTTCCCAGCATCAGGGTCTTTTCCAATGAGTCAGTTCTTTGCATCAGGTGGCCAAAAATATTCGAGTTTCAGCTTCAGCATCAGTCCTTCCAATGAATATTCAGGACTAATTTCCTTTAGAATGGACTGGTTGGATCTCCTTGCCCAAGGGACTCACAAGAGTCTTCTCGAACACCACAGTTCAAAAGCATCAATTCTTCGGCGCTCAGCTTTCTTTATAGTCCAACTCTCACATCCATACATGACCACTGGAAAAACCATAGCCTTGACTAGACGGATCTTTGTTGACAAAGTAATGTCTCTGCTTTTTAATATGCTGTCTAGGTTGGTCATAACTTTCCTTCCAAGGAGTAAGCATCTTTTAATTTCATGGCTGCAATCAAATGAAAATAGACCCATTCTAAGACATATCATTATTAAGTTTGAAAACACAGAGAGTAAATAACATACCCAAAATGTTTTCCAGTGAGGGAAAAATACACTTTCCTAAAAAGATTTTGGAAACAGAATGGCTCTGGACTTCTCAATGTTGCATGCATGGTGGCTCAGACCATAAAAAAACTGCCTGCAATGCAGGAGACCAGGGTTCAATCCCTGGGTTGGGAAGATCCCCTGGAGAAGGGAATGGCAACTCAATCCAGTATTCTTGCCTGGAGAGTTCCATGGACAGAGGAGCCTGGCAGGCTACCATCCAAGGGGATGCAGAGTTGGACACAGACTTCTCAGGGCAACACTGGAAGCCAAAGAAAGAACAGAGTAATGCTTCAGATGCTGAGGAAAAATTAACTTCCAGCCCAGAGCTGTACATCTAACCAAATTATCAATTAAGTGTGAGAATATTATGAGCCCATTTCTAGACATGCAAGATCTCAAAAATTTGCTTCCCAAGTTCTCTTCCTCAACAAAGTACTGGAGGCCACATGTCACCAAAATTATAAAGTAAAGCAAGAAGAAGGATTAGTGAAAGAGAGGGCAGAGGAATAGCAGGGTAACAGTGAAAACAGATTCCTAATGCAATGTGCATACTTAGTTGCTCACTTGTGTCCCATTCTTTGTGACCCCATGGACAGTAGCCTGCCAGGCTCTTCTGTCCATGGAATTTTCCAAGCAAGAATACTGGAGCAGGTTGCCATTTTCTCCTCTGGGGGATCTTCCCAACCCAGGAATCTAATGTGTATCTCCTTTTTCTCCTGCAATGGCAGGCAGATATGTTACCACAGCACCACCCGGGAAAGTGCTCTAAGGCAACAGCTAAGGAGCAAACTGGTCAAAAGGTTTTAGGAAAATTATGTCAAGAAGTAAGACTAAAACTAATTCTTAATGTATCTGACCATATTCAAAGGAAATTTACCCAATGGAAGAAGAGTACAGGGATGACTGAACTACTGAGTCACAGAAAAATAAGCCAATTATGAAACAACATAAGCCAAAAACAATGATTACTAAATCCAAAGAAAAAAAATGTTGCGTAGGAAAGGAAAAGAAATCATGTACATGGCATGGCTCAGCTAAGAATAATGTGTACGATTCAAAATTGTGTAAACACTGACTCGTGACCAAAGTACAGTTCTCAGGGTAGATATGGGGAGGGTGAAGAGATGAGGTGTGCGTGTACATATGAGGCGGCAGTGGGCAAAGACAGCTCAATCTTCATCTTCCGTTGCGGAAAACTGATAGATTGTGCTTAAAAGTGGACTATCCAGGAACAGCAATGAAAGCACATTTTCAAAATACATGATTCAAAAGACTCAGCCAGAAGACTTGAAACTGGTTGCTTCTGTAGAACAGGAGACACAAGAAGGGTTGTTTTCATAACAAGAATTGTTAGGTACCTTGTAAATTTGCTTCATTAAAACATGTACTAATATAATTCTGATTTTTTTTTAAAAAAAAGGAAGTAGAAATGAAAACCAAGGGAGACAAAATAGACCACGAAGGGCACTTGCTCATATGCTACATGAAGAAAGCATGTATCTAGAAGGCTATCACTTCAAGGGGCAAAATCAAGATAACACTGGGGCAGATCTAGCACACAGATGGAGATATATAGTTAAAGATCTGCGTTTATTCAGTATACATTTACTGTGCTCCTCAGGAGTCTCTCCTTCTCTTATCCCAATCCTTCTTCTCCCTCCTCATCACCATCACAACAAAAAAATCACCAAGCAATTACTCTGTGCCACAGGGGCTTCCCTGGAGGCTCAGTGGTAAAGAATCCACCTGCCCGGCAGGAGGCATGGCTTTGATCCCTGGGACTGGAAGATCCTCTGGAGATCCACTCCAGTACTGTTGCCTGGACAATCCCATGGACAGAGGAGCCTGGCGGGCTGCAGTCCACGGAGTGACAAAGAGTCGGACACGACTTAGCTACTGAGGACGTACACACTGCCATATACTATGTCAAAAACCACACAAATCATGTTATTTAATCTTCATAATAACTGCATAATAAGATATTTTATTACTTCAATTTCACAGATAAGAAAACTGGGGCACAGAGAACTTAACTTGCCCAATTTTGCACATCTCGTTAAGTGACAAGCCAGCTTTCACCATTAAGTGACCACACAGTTTTATTCCAGAGCCTGGGCTCTTACCCACTGGCTAAACTACTGAGCACAAAAAAGACATTCAATAAATTATTATTGAATGAAATGCAGACAAGTGCATATCGTGAAACAGGAACTAGGAATACAAAGATGAAAAAGAATTCAGTCCCTGAAATCTGGGAGTTTATAGTCTCGTGGCTTAAAAGCATAACTCTGAAACCAACTGTTGGATGTAAACTTGGTCCTAATGGGTTAACTTTTTAATCATGACAGCCATCTCATTCTCAGCAATGACCTGGCTGTTTGGAGTCACAATATACAAAGTTTATACTTTGTCAGAGAGGTCAGCTACTCCTCCATTTTGCAAGTAGGAAAATTGAGGCCAAGAAATTTTATAACCTTCTCCAAGATCAAATAGAGGCCAAATCAAGATTAGAATCATGCCCCTTGGCTCCCACTTGGGTGCTCATTTTTACTAAGTCAAAATCTACATAAGTAGTGATTTGTAGCTATTAACATTTGCCTCTTGCACCCACAGAGTAAGTGGTACCACTGCGAGCCACTAACCAAAGAAACCCACTGGAAAAGAGCTGGAGGAATGGATCTGAGCAGGTGACATTACAAGGACATTTCTGAATAAACAATGAAGCTTTAAAGTAATGGAGGCCATATTTATTCTGCTGCTCAAATTGATTGCTTGGATATGGTTTATGATATTAAAATATTTATAAATATATATTTAATTTCCACCCATCTCTACCAGGAACCATAATGTAAACTTTAATCAGCATTTTCCTTAACAGTTGAAAGGCAATTATAAGACTATATTAACATTCATCTTACATGGCTTCTTTAAAAAGCTGAATTGTTTAGCATGGCTTGGCTGTTAAATCATTAAGCAAGCACACTATGTGATATCATAAACAGGACTGATCTGAATTCAATATTTTCTTATCTAAATCATGTTCCTGGAGGTGGATTAAATAAATTACCTAATTATCATGCAAGAGTCAGATACAATTCTCTGATCAATCTGTCATGTTGATGAAACTATGATATCACTACACTTGTAGAGTTAGTCATCAAGTACTTCAAATGAAATAAACTTATCTTCGGCAAATACAAGATTTGTACTTACTCAAGACATTTTCAATGGTACAATAAGGGAAGTAACAAGGTATGTGGGAAGAGTCAAAGAAGTAAACTTTTAACACAATAAATGGTAGTTAGATAATCAGTTCAGTTCAGTAGAGTCGCTCAGTCGTGTCCGACTCTGGGACCCCATGAATCGCAGCACGCCAGGCCTCCCTGTCCATCACCAAATCCCGGAGTCCACTCAGACTCATGTCCATCGAGTCAGTGATGCCATCCAGCCATCTCAGCCTCTGTCGTCCCCTTCTCCTCCTGCCCTCAATCCCTCCCAGCATCAGAGTCTTTTCCAATGAGTCAACTCTTTGCATGAGGTGGCCAAAGTACTGGAGTTTCAGCTTTAGCATCAGTCCTTCCAAAGAAATCCCAGGGCTGATCTCCTTCAGAATGGACTGGTTGGATCTCCTTGCTGTCCGAGGGACTCTCAAAGGTCTTCTCCAGCACCACAGTTCAAAAGCATCAATTCTTCGGCACTCAGCCTTCTTCACAGTCCAACTCTCACATCCATACATGACCACAGGAAAAACCATAGCCTTGACTAGACGGACCTTTGTTGGCAAAGTATTGTCTCTGCTTTTCAATATGTTATCTAGGTTGGTCATAACTTTTCTTCCAAGGAGTAAGCGTCTTTTAATTTCATGGCTGCAATCACCATCTGCAGTGATTTTGGAGCCCCCCAAAATAAAAGTCTGACACTGTTTCCACTGTTTCCCCATCTATTTCCCATGAAGTGATGGGACCGGATGCCATGATCTTCGTTTTCTGAATGTTGAGCTTTAAGCCAACTTTTTCACTCTCCACTTTCACTTTCATCAAGAGGCTTTTTAGTTCCTCCTCACTTTCTGCCATCAGGGTTGTGTCATCCGCATATCTGAGGTTATTGTTATTTCTCCCGGCAATCTTGATTCCAGCTTGTGCTTCTTCCAGCCCAGCGTTTCTCATAGTTAGTTAATAGAACCTCATAAAATTCTGGAGAGATCTTCATTAATCCTATCCTGAAATTTAGAGAGAGGATTTCATGCTACCTTCTTTTTGTCAATTATTATAAATGACTGAGCTTTCTCTCGGGATCTTATTGATTGTCCAAGGAGTAGGCTCTACTTAACAGGTTAGATACCTGATTCTTCCCAGGCAAAAAAAAATATATATGTCTTTTTCATCTTTAACACATTCTGTCTATCCGCTTGCCATTTTTAGTTGATTTCACCTTTCAAATACCTTCCCTTTTCCACAGCCATTTCCTTACTCCAAGCCTTCATTACTTCTAACTTAGTGTAACCCATTCATTTCAACAAGTCTTTATCCAATCTTGTCTCATATTAGCTAATTCATATTTTATATTATATCCACAAAGAAATACCTACTGTTTCCCCAGAGTCTAAATTATTTGGGCTGACATTCAAAGCCTTCTCCCATTTGTCCTCTTTCTACCAAGCTTACTTCCTTCCCATTAACCAACTCATCCCCACCCCACCCCTACTCCCCAACCACACACATATTAGAATATAAGCTCTGTGGTCAAGATTTAGGGCTGTTTTGTTCTCTACAATAGCAGTTTGCAACCTTTTTGGCTCCAGGGACCAAGTTTCATGGGAGACAATTTTTCCATGGATTGGGAAGCTGGATAGGGGGCATGGTTTGGGGAAGATTCAAGTGCCTTACATTTGTTGTACACTTTATTTCTATTATCATTACATCAGCTCCACCTCATATCATCAGACATTAGATCCTGGAGGCTGGGGACTCCTGCTTTACAGAATCTCCAATGCCTAAACACAATGTGAGTGTGTCCAACGCTTTGTGACCCTATGGACCGTATCCTGCCAGGCTCCTCTGTTCATGAGATTCTCCAGGCAAAAATCCTGGACTGGGTTGCCATGCCCTCCTCCAGGGTATCTTCCTGACCCAGGGGTCAAATCTGCATCTGTCTCCTACATTGGCATGGGGGTTCTCTACCTCTAGCACCACCTGGGAATTCCTGCCTAAACACAATGCCTCAACACAATGTCTCATACTTAGCAGATGCTTGGTAAATATTTGTTGAACATAGAAATGAGTGTGGCCTACTCTCATTTTATACTAAATAAACCATTGTACAATTACACTCAGCTTTGAAAGTTCTGGGATCCAATTATATTGATCAAAAACTTCCCAGCAATCTTTCAAACTTCTCTTCAAACAATGCCTCCTCTAAGAAGTATTACATTACTTTGCCAACAAAAGTCCATATAGTCAAAGCTATGGTTTTTCCAGTAGTCATGTATGGATGTGAGAGTTGGGCCATAAAGAAAGCTGAGCACCAAAGAAATGATGCTTTTGAACTGTGGTGTTGGAGAAGACTCTTGAGAGTCCCTTGGACAGCAAGGAGATCCAACCAGTCAATCCTAAAGGAAACCAGTCCTGAATATTCATTGGAAGGATTGATGCTGAAGCTGAAACTCCAATACTTTGGCCACCTGATGCAAAGAACTGACTTATCAGAAAAGCCCCTGATGCTGGGAAAGATTGAAGGCAGGAGGAGAAGGGTACGACAGAGGATGAGATGGTTGAATGACATCACCAACTCAACAGACATGAGTTTAAGCAAGCTCAAGGAGTTGGTGATAGACAGGGAAGCTTGGCATGCTGCAGTCCATGCGGTCACAGAGTTGGTCATGACTGAGCGACTGAACTGAACTGAAGAAGTATTGCTGACACCCTTAGTATCTCATTTGTTCCCAAAAGCCCTTATTTTATCTTTCATATTGCACTTTTTATTGTATTAAAACATGCAAAAAAATAAATTTTCCACTTTAACCATTTTAAGTATATATTTCAAGAGCATTAAATACATTCACATTATTGTTCAACCATCACAGTTATCACCTCCAGAACTATTTAATCATCTCAAACTGACTCTCTGCACTCTTAAACAGTAAGTTTTCGTTTCCCCCTCCCCCACTCCCTGGCAACCATCATTTTACTTACTTTCTGTCTCTATGAATTTGACTATTCTAGGTACTTCATATCACTGGAATCATGATATTTGTGTTTTGTGTCTGGCTTATTTCACTTAACATAACATCTTCAAATTTGTTCATGTCACTGCACATGTCAAAATTTCATTCCTTAAGAATGAATAATAATATTCTATTGTATGTGTGTAAAGACACACACACACACACACACACACACACACACACACACCCCACACCACATTGTTTATCCTTTCATCCATCAATGAACATTTGAGTTGTTTCCTCCTTTTGGTTACGGTGGATAAGGCTGCTATGAATATGGGTGTGCAAATATCTGTTTGAGTCTCTGCTTTTAACTCCTTTGAGTACTCAAATACCGAGAAGTAGAATTTCAGGATTATATGGTGATTCTTTATTTTGGGATAACCACCATAATATTTTCTGCAGCAGCTGAACTGTTTTACACTCTAATGAGCAATACATAATTCTCAACATCTTCATTAACACTTATATTTTCTGGTTTTGTTTGTTTTGATAGCAGCCATTCGAATAGGCATGAAATGTTATCTCATTATGGTTTTCATTTGCATTTCTCTAAAAATTAATGACACTGAGCATCTTTTCATGGGCTTATTGGCCATCTGTATGTCTGCTTTGGAGAAATGTCTACCAAAGTCCTTCGTCCATTTTTCAGTTGGGCTGTTTCCTTACTGTTGAATTATAGGAGTTCTTTGTGGATTCTAGCTATTATAAAACATATTATCTGCTAATATTTCTCCCATTACATGAATCGCCTTTTCACTCTGTTGATGGTGTCCTTTGATGCACAAAATTTTTAATTTTGATGAAGTTCGATTTTTTATTCCGTTGCCTTTGTTTTGTGGTGTCACATCCAAGGAATTATTACAAAACTCAATGTCATGAACATTTTCCCCCAGTCTTTTCAGAGTTTACTATTCTGCGGTCTTCCATTTAGACTGTTGGTCCATTTTGAGTGTAATTTTGGGTATGGTATAAGGTAAGAGTTCAACTCCATCCTTTTGCATGTGGATATCCAGTGTCCCCAGCACCATTTGTTGCAAAGACTCCTTTCCCAGTGGATGGCTTTGGCACACTTGTCTAAAATCATTTGACCACATTCATGAAAGTTTATTTCTGGGTTTTCTATTTTATTCCCTGGTTCTATATGCCTACTCTTGTGCTAGTACCACACTGTATTGATTAGTTTTAAAGTTAAGTTTTTAAATCAAGAATTATGAACCCTCCAACTTTGTTCATTTCCAATACAATTTTGGCAATGTGGGGTTCCTTAAGATTTCATATGAGTTTTGAATATTTTTTTTATTTCTGAAGAAAAAAAATGTAAATAGGATTTTTACACAAATTGCAGAAAATTTACAGAGTGCTTTGAATGGAATTCAAATTTATAGAGTGCTTTGAATGGATATCTAAACAATATTAAGTCTTTCAAACCATGAACACAAGATGTCTCTCAAATTATTTATTCTTTCCCTAATATCCTTTAGCAACATTTTGTAGTTTTCATTGTACAAGCCTCCCTGGTTAAGTTTTCTTACATGTATTTTCTTTAATGCCATTGTAAATGAAATTGTTTCCTTAATTTCCTTTTGGTGATTGTTCACTGTTACTTGAAACAATGTAATGTAACTGATTTGTAACTGAAATATAACTGATTTCTGTGAGCTTTGTATCCTGCAACTGTTGCATTAATTTATTGATTCTAACAGTTCTTTGTGGACTGTTTAGGATAATTCTGCACTTTTAAAATTTCTTATAATATGCTGTGTTTATGTGTCTGCCTATCCCTTTCAGACTTACTTGAGTCCTCTCTTTACAGCCCCTAGCCTACTGTTTTGTGTATGGAAGTGAGAGTGTTAGTTGTTCAGTCGTGTCCAACTCTTAGCAATCCCACGGACTATGCCTCTGTCCATGGAATTTTCTAGGCAAGAATACTGGAGTGGGTAGCCATTTCCTTCTCAAACCCAGGTCTTCTGCATTGCAGGCAAATTCTGTACCATCTGAGCCACCAGGGAAGCCCCATTTTGTGTATACATGATATAAGTAATTTAAACAAATAAATCAGCATCTGTTTTAAAGGAATATCTATGATCCTAAATAATGGCAATATTCTGAGAAGGGACATTCCTGGGACTGACCAACAGGGGGTGTCTTGGTCTTTTTGTCCTACAAACCCTCTGGTCTCCTTATGACATGTTTCAGAGTCAGAGGATGGGGAGGAGAAAGAGTCAAGCTAATATTTATTGAATACTGTCTCTCTGCCAGATACAGTGCTCATTTCATACTCACTCCTGTGTTGAAGCCAGTATTGCCCTACTCATTTGTCCAATGAGACTTCTGAGTGTTAGAGAAGGTAACTGAGATTATATACCCAGGAAGTAGAAAAGCCAGAATTCCATAGGGAAATTATTAGGCAAGGAGAAACTTTGGGATTTGGAAAGAGGTCAAGAAGACGACAAATCAGGACTAGATAACTTTACCACAGAGTCTTTGAGGAGAGAAAGTTAGCCTCATTGAGACTACAAATATGATTCTGAGTTGGAAATAGGAGTGGAATCTGGCATGTGTTTGGGGGTTTCTGATAGTACAAAATCAATTCATATTATTATACTATACTGGGCCTAGGTATGAAGTATTCATAACAGAGCTGAGGTTGTATCACCCTGTGCATTGAGGTAGGAGCTGAGAAACACCCCCCTGAAAACCCTTGTCAAACTAAATGGTGAATAAAAGTCACTCAAAGTTTCTGCAATAGCAAGGATTCTGGTTATTCTGCACCTATGGAGCCCTAGAAGTTATGAGTCAATATATTCGAATCTCTGGTGTATCTGACTTTGAGGATAGTTTTTACTTCATCGTACAGAGTTAAGACTCATTATTTCCTAGAAATGTATGCTTTGCATCAAGATACTTTATCCTCAAGATACTTCTAACATGGCCAGAATTAATTATACCATATCTTGTATTACCGAACCTTGCAAAATTTTTTTATTGCTCTCCCAAAAGTATTTGCCTTTTTTCACTCTCTGCCTGTTTCTTTTCTTTCTATTTTTGCCTAGAAGAAAGAACTAGATAAAATAATTCATTTTATAGTACTCTGCTATTATGGTATTTAGTAAATACTAAGTAATATGCTTATAATTGCCAAATATGGACAACAGCTGTTACTATGGATCATAGATGTTCTCTATGAAAAGATTTTTATTAGATCTGTTTGAGGCTGAGATGACATTGCTATTTCTTGGTTTTGTGTTTGTCTTTTTTCAGTCACGAAATGAATAATCACAGAAGAGAACTGACTGACAATAGCATTCTGAAAACCACTGTCTATTGCTTGGTCTTGTCTCTTCTATATTTGATATCACACTTGCAATTTGTATATTTTTAAAGTTCCTTTTCAAGGTCATCTTTTCCTTCACAAGTTTATCAGGAATGAGCAGCGTATGTGTGTATGTGTGTGGCATGTCCATGCCTAGGTGGAGATGGAGAATAAGTAGGGGTTAAATAGTTGATCTATGTCCAAATATAAGCTAAGAGGACTGCTGTCTATGATATTAAGTGTATATATACACAATAAAATTCAGTAAACATCATTATGTCCCAATCTGTCGATGACAGTAGTCTTTACATCCAAAGCTGGACTCTCAACTGCAGGCCTCAGGAAAACAAAATTCTAACTTGCAATAAAACCGTTTCCATCATTCTTTGTGCCCTGTCAATTTTCTAAGCTTCTTCTGCCATCAAACTACTTTTTTATCTCTGATATCATTAAAACCCTGACATTTAAAAGGTTAACTCTGCACAAGAACTTTACTCATTTTACTGAAAATGACTCTTGCTGTGACAAATGACTGGGGAGAATTTACAAAGGAGTTTCCTATACAAAAATAATCCTGATTTTCATGAGAGAAACTGCATTTTTACTGTCTTATCAGCTCTAGAGCTCCCAAAACAACTCCAGAAGGTCTGAGCTCTCCTTTACCTTTCACGTCAATAAGATAATTGTGAACGACAATTTGGATCACAGAAGGTAGAGGGCTGATGGGGCTCCCTGGGTGGTTCAGTGGTAAAGAACCCACCTTCAATGCAGGAGACGGGGGTTCAGTCTCCGGGTCAGGAAGATCCGCTAGAGAAGGAAATGGCAACAACCCACATCAGTATTCTTGCCTGGAAAATCTCATGGACAGAGGAGCCTGGCGGTCTACAGTCCATGGGTTGCAAAAGAATCGGACACGACTAAGCAAGTAAACAAGATGGCTGATGGAAGAGTTAGAAATGATGGAGCGTGTTTTTCCAAACCTAGGCGGAGGATATGGCTGGATCTTTAGAAAGCTCTGCTGAAGCTCTGTCCTAGAATTCACAGAACCCTAAAAAGGGAGTTGGGCAGAAATTGACTTCTCAGCAACTCCCCTCACTTACTTCAACAGAGCAGCACTCTTACTTTGAATAACAAAAAAGGACAGCACAGAGATGCTGAGGCCACTGTGAGGGGTTCTCTGGGGCTCGGTTTGAGCCTTTCCTTCCTTTGGATTCTAGCTTCAGAGGGCGGAAAGCAGTTCCCTGGTGTTAGGAAAACTTTGTTTCATAGCACTAAAGTCTACAGGGGAGCAAAGCGAAGGAGCGGATGTGAAGACCGTGGCCACAGAGGAAGAGACTCACTGATCTGGCGAGCTCTCTGTCCATGAAGGGAGCAGTCAACAGAGCAGTGAGCCGGCTCTTAGCTGCCTCAACTTTCATCTCAGGAGCCAGGACTCACAGAGGAGGTGGCTGTGAATCTCTTGCTCCGGAAGTCCTGACACTACGGCTGTTCTTCTTGATCAGGAACCAAGAACAGTCACGCAGGACTGAAAATACGAAAAGGAAGACAAGGAGGATGGCTTAGTTGGTTTGCAGGCAGTGCTGCTGGTGCTAAAGTTATGGACTTGATTATGGCAAAGAAAAACAATAGCTTAGTACATGGAGAAACCAGCATTGCATATCATGGAATCTGGCAAACAGTTACAATGTTAGTTTCAAAATGAATTAAAAGGAATTGATCACTGAAAAATTTACTTTCTTCTTTTGAAAACAGAAATGGGTGACCTCATTTACTCATATTTGCACTGGATAATATACCAATAATCAACACCATCAAAAGGGAAGAGATGGACTAGGATAAACGTCAAAAGAAAAAGCATCTGAGTATTCACAATAAATGAACTATATCTAAACACTTAAAAGTGACCTTGACATCCTCAAAGCAACATGCTCACTTGTCGTTTCTATGTGTTGTTCTTGCCTCCAAATCTTTTTGTTTGTTCTTTTTTTCGCCTTCTTAAGCTATGAGGCTTGTTGTCTTAAAAAATGTTCATTTCAGAACAGACCCATGAATCAAGAAGGTCTGTGAGACCTACCATTTCCTGCTTGTGACAGGATACCCAGCCTTCTAGGGCTCCAAGTCTTTTCATTGTGAGATATCCATGGCAGCAATGACTAGACACATGAGGGCTTCATGCAGATGTGGTCAGACTGAAAAGGATTTACCCTGTGGCTCAATCTGGACTGAAACCCAGCAGAAACTTTCTAGTCCTAACTCTGCCAAGGTATTCTCCTGCCTAAACTTCAAAGTCTTCATTTTCAAAATAGATAATATTGGCATAGTTGATTTCCAAATTCTATATCAAAGGCCCATAGAACTTTCAAAGCAACAATGGATTACCAATGTTACTGAACAAGAACTCACGTGCTCGTAGTACTGGAAGCCAAACTCCGACAGCAGGTGTTTGCAGCAAGGTAAGGATTTATTTGCAGGGCACCAAGCAAGGGAGAGAAACCTCAGATCCACTCTAACTTGATGTTTGAGTCATGGGATTTTTTAGAGGGGAAGAACAAAGAGGCAGGGATTAATCACCAGCTAGTGGCATTTCTGTGACATTTCTTAATGGTAGTTTCAGGAGTCAGAGTGTCTCTGGTTTATGATTCTCAGGCCAGGTGGTCTGTGGCTCAGGGATCTGTAAGCTCATCTTGCCCTGGAGAAACAACCTGGGTTTGTATATTAATGATGATATCTGCAACAGCAATTTTAGTGCATTAACGATGCTATCAACAATGGTGATCTTAATCATCTGATTGATTTAGCTGTCAGTTAGCATAGAACTGAAGTCAGACAGAACAAAGAGAAGGAATCAAGTTTTGGATACAAAGATTAATCATAAACTCAGTAAGGGAATTCAGTTTTAGGAGGATTCAGTTTCATTATTGTTGATAATGTCAACCAAAGTATAAAATATTAATTTAAAAAACACCTCAAAATTCTGAGAAGACAAAGGGTAATGCTAAATTGACATAAACTCCTTCTATTCCAAAAGCCCTCCAGCCCAGGTAATTTGAAATAATTGTCCCGATACAAGAAATTCAATGACAAGAATACTCTGCCTTTGTACTGTATCAGATTTAAAAGGTTCTAATGCATCTGTATTGGATTCCCTGCTCCTGTGCCCCTTGGTGCACTTACAAGTAGGGTATTGACTGAGGCTTTCTGAAAAGGAAAAGGAGAAAAAAGACAAGACTTTTTTCTCCCCTCAACTGCCATGAGTCATGCTCTCACATTCAACCTTGCCTGCCTTCCTCGGTCTGTGGTCCAGGGACAGATCAGGCATTTGTATCTGTGCAGGCACCATTCTCTTTTTCTCGGCTCTAGGTTTCTGAAAAACACTATTTGCAAAAAAGGGTGGGGGGAAGCTACAGTGTTAGACTTGTTCTGATCCCAGACTGAAAGCATGCCTAACAAATGAAGGGACTGGGTGTGATTTAATGTAATGCCAGCAGCAAAAACAGAACTGTAAATTATTTTTTTCCAACTTGCTCTCTGAGGCTCAAATTGCTGTTTTGCTGTCTGCATCTTTAATGATGGTTGACACATCCCCTAGGAAGGAAAATACTGATCTCCCCTATCTTGATTTAAAGATCAGTTGAACTGATTTTATATTATATTATATATACATACATAGAGAGAGAGAGCGAAAGAGAGAGAGAGCACGCAGTCACCAAAGTCAATAAAGGCAAGATAAAAGAAGGGTGGGAAAGAATAATCAGGGATCAATGTACCATAAGTGGAAAACAATTTCCATGTATAAACAATTCCTTTATCTCAGTTCTTATTTAACCTGCTTTGGATTTAAACAATAAAGAATTCTAGTACTTATGGCAGGTTTTTTGGTTTTGTTTTGTTTAAGAACAGAGCAGACCAATGTTTTTGTAGTAATGTCAGAGGGAGTTTTTGATAAGCCAATATGATACTTTAAATTGAACAGAGAAAGCAGTAAATGTAGCCAAGATGTTTGCCAGTTAGGCCAGGGTAGCATCCTGAGACTTTAAATAGCATCTAATGCTTAATCCTTCAATTCACAGATGAACCGCCTGACCAATTCAAGGTCACAAGTCTGGGAAAGGTAACAGAGTTGGGGGTTAAAGTCTTCCAAGAAAAAGATAGCAGCTGAGAACTGAAAAATGGATAGAAACTAACCAGAGAAGGAGAAGGGCCTACTGTACTCTCCTCTTATGCAGAGATGTCGAAACACTAAATATCATGGATTGTTCCTAAGGAAAGATAGAAGATGCTGCTCACCAAACCTGCAGGCGACAAAAGCTTTGAGGAAGAAAAAACATGTCTCACCACAGAGTTCTGCACCAAATGATGACCAAAGGCTGAACAATGAATCAAGTCTTCACAATAAATTTAATATGAATAAAAGTATACCCCTCCACATGAGTTCCAAAAGAATTCTTTTTTTTTTTTTTATTCTAAACACTTCTACAGGGTGGAGTAGACACAGATCCACAGCAATGAGCATTCTAGGAGGTTGTAAATGCTGCTGTATCAACATCTAGAGAACCATCTGGGGTTGAAGAAGGTAAGAAGCCCGCTCTTTCTTCTCTGCTCTAAGCAGATCATTCCGCCAAATGATGTGCTGTGGTCAGTTCCTCATGAGAAAAACTAAAGAGATCAAGAAAAGAGGAGCACAGAGAAAAGTGACTGGGACCGCTGTAAACTTGAACCAGGAAACAAATCTCTTGGTGATGATGCTCTAAGCATGTACACGCAGAAGGTCTCAGCTCCATGCTCACTTTATTTCAGGGGCAGCCAACTGATTTCAACTTGTTGCATGACAAGCATGGTCAATGGGTATAACTTCCTAGAGTGACGTGATAAGCGTGCCGAAGAAAGTGAAAGTGAAAGTCGCTCAGTCATGTCCGACTCTTTGTGACCCCATGGACTGTACAGTCCATGGAATTCTCCAGGCCAGAATACTGGATTGGGTAGCCTTTCCCTTCTCCAGGGGATCTTCCCAACCCAGGGATCAAATCCAGATCTCCCTCATTGCAGGCAGATTCTTTTATCTGGGCCACAAGGGAAGCCCAAGAATATTGGAGTGGATAGCCTATCCCTTCTCCAGCGGATCTTCCCAGCCCAGAAATTGAAGCGGGGTCTCCTGCACTGCAGGCAGATTCTTTACCAACTGAGCTATAGGAAGCCCAAGGGTGCAGAAACTATGCAGACTCAGCCAAGAAATCAATTAGCAGCTATTGTCACAGCCATGGGGCAGGAGTGGTAGTACTTATCCAAGGTGCTGGCCGTTGCTGCCTGAAGAGCAGCATCCTTTGACAAGCAGAAATTCAATTCTGGGCCTTGGGCTCACCTTCACCTCATATGGTGGCCTCTCCCTAAGAACTCTGGTAAATCCTTCTGGAAAGTAGCCAGACCAAAAATGAGACCATAAAGCCACCTTAATGAGCACCAGTGAGGCTGCAGGCAAATAGTAAACTCTGCTGCTCTCCTTTGGCACCCTTCAAATGAATTAGAAGGAGCATGTCTGAGCTGGTGCCACATGTAAATTGCCTTTCTGCAGACAGTAGGGACTGAATTCTAATGAGTCTTTCTGGTCCCTAGGAATGTACCCAGAGAAATAGAACTTTAATAGGTAAAGAATGCAACCCCTTGAACAAGACAGGTAAGAGAAGGTCAGCCCTTTGGTATCATCACAGTCCCCCTCTTCAAGGCCCTTTCTCCCCAAGTTTTGACTCAGAGGCATCCAGAGTTCAAATGGACTCATCTTCATGAGTCATGGGAAACTTTGTGAAATGGTGCTATGACTAGTGGGGTCTCTTGGGGTAGTAGACGTTAAGAAGACGTTAAGTCTTTGTTCTTCTTGTCATAATTAGGCCTGTTTGGCATGGCTAAATGAGTCAGAAAAGCAGATTTGAATCCAGTTTTTGCCAGATAATATCATAGACAAATTATTTAATCCTATTAGAAACTAAAGCCCAGAGAGCCCTGGGCTTAGTTGCTTTAAGGATTAAATGATGAATAGAAACTATTTTTGCTTCATTTTAAAGTAATACATGATGAATGCCAAAAAAATTATCAGAAAACAGAAAGACATTTTAAAAGAGATAAATAAATCATTTCCAAACCTACAACCTATAAATAACAACAATGATCATTTCAGTGTATAACATTTACTGAAAAGGAATAGAAGTACTTAGTACACACAGCCACATAAACACACATACACACTTATACAAGGAACAGTAAGCCTTTCTTTTGCCCCCAGAGCCCGGGGTGGTCAAAACTCAAAGTTACTGGGCAGAAATAAGTGTCAACAGTTGCTTCTTTAGCCTTCTAAAATTTTGCTATGCAATTATAAGCAAAATACATAAATTCATCTATTTTATACAGCATTTAAATGTATTTTAAAGCATGTCTTAATGTTAGCAGAGGCACCATGTAACTGTGGGATATTTTCTTTTGATAAGCCCTACTTATAATAAGACAGAGAGATTAGAGGATATTATTGGCCTCCAGAACCCCTATTATGCTACCAGAAATACAGAATCTTCTCAAATGGTATATGCCCAAATAGATGCCATTATTAGATGAGCCTTGGCCCCAAATCACCAGTTAGTATTCCATTTAGCTTTTTCATATATTTTTTCACACTCTATACCTTCTAGGCAAATCAAGCAGCTTTTTCCTTGGCCTCTCTCCTCCAGAATCACACACTGGTTTGGCCTTCCTGGATCTCAGCACTTAGATGTTGAAAGGATTATACAAGACAAGTATAAGTAAGAAAGTCAATAGCTGAAACAGATGGGCCTAAGAAAACCATTCCCTATCCTGTTCTACTGAAGAAAATGTTAAACTACCCAACTACAAGAAACTTATGAATGAGCAGAAAAGAAGAGTCAAATTTGTATTTTAGATAAAACTCTTTTGTTTCTCCACTGAAAGTTTTCTCCTAAACTTCATGTTCAATCACATATCCCTGAGAATACCTTTTTTTATTTCCAACTTGCTTATCTTTGAGTGGAGGAGGAGTAGTGGGAAGTGATGTCTTGCGCTCCCTCTGCAAGTTAACCAGGGTGACAATTTATTTTGTTATCTGTTCCAACTCTCTCTATGACTATTGCTGAAACCCATTCAATCACGGATGAGTTAGAGTAGAATCACGTTGTATGGCTGTCAAATAGAATCAATTATCCAATGAAGTTATAATCACCCACAAGAGGCTGCCTAATTAGGAATAAATAATTAAGGTCAATGTCATTCCCTTTACACTGACCCTGATGAAGTCTTAGAAGTCAGCGGTAGCGCTGACCATTTAGGTCATGTGATCATTTACCCAACTGACACAGGTATCTACAAGGCTTCCCTGGTGGTCCAGTGGTTAAGAATCTGCCTGACAGTGCAGGGGACAGAGGTTTGAACCCTGGTCTAGGGAAAATCAAACATGCTGTGGGGCAACTAAGCCCACGTCCCACAACTACAGAAGCCCAGAAGCTTGAGAGCCAGTTTTCTGCAACAAGAGAAGCCACTGCTGTGAGAACCCCACGCATCACAACAAGAAAGTAGCCCCTACTCTGCACAACTAGCGAAAGCCCAAGTGAGGCAAGGAAGACCCGAAGCACCCAAAAATAAGTAAGTCTAAAACAGAAAGTTACTTACATACATCAGCCATCCATTCATGAAAAGCAGTTTTAAATGGTCAACTAGGCAGTTGGTGAAGCTGGGCAGAGTTGCCTCTTACCTGGACATTGGCTACTGAAGTTATATCAGACAACAAATACATGTAAGAAAGCATGATCTTGGAAAGTCCACAAATTGCCAATAAATCATAGAAAACTTTTCGTATATAATCCTAAAATAATTTTCATCTAAAGTTCTGACCTTCAGCCAATGTTTTGTTTTTTTGATTTTTGTTTTTTGTTTTAGCCAATGTTTTGTTTTTCTGATTTTTTGTTTTTTCTTTTAGCCCTCAAAAATGTCAGCAATTGGTCAATGGGGGTTTTCATAGCTTTGAATGATGAAACAATGCTTTCCCATAGAATTAACTCCTTTGGACCCATTTGCCTACAATATATGCATATTGAATTGAATGAAGTATACAACCCCTAATCCTATTTAACTTGACATTAAATCAATGGAGATTTTTACATAGAATTGTATGAATTTTAGTTGCAATGATAGCCTGAAGGGAAAAGGTATTTAAAGGTTTAGTTTAGAGACATTTATAGGTTCATATTCTCTGATTCAGCACTCTAAAGTCAAATGACAGGAAAACTACCACTTTTTTGAATGATAACATAAATATCTGCTTTTTATTCAATTCCTACTGTCAAATAAGCACTTTGTAAAGCCCTTAAACAGTCTTTCAAGATTAGGCTTTAACATCTCCATTTTCTAGTTGGGCTTGGAAATATTAACTAACTTCAAAGCTTTGAAGCAAATACAGACCGCAATTTGAGCACAAAGAGCTAAAGTTCATGTTCTTCCCATCAGTCTAAAGAAAGTCTCTCCTTTGAAAATGGGATTTGAATTTCCCACATCTGATAAAAAAAACTTCTGCTTCAACAATGGTGTCACTCAGTTCAGTTCAGTTCAGTCGCTCAGTCGTGTCCGACTTTTTGCGACCCCATGAATCGCAGCATGCCAGGCCTCCCTGTCCAGCACCAACTCCCAGAGTTCACTCAGACTCACGTCCATTGAGTCAGGGATGCCACCCAGCCATCTTATCCTCTGTCGTCCCCTTCTTCTCCTGCCCCAGTCAGAGAGTAAATCAGCATATGATTTATCCTAGTACATGAATTCATCTATGAAGAAGTATGTCTCTTTTTTGTCAGCACTTTCTCGATAGTTGATCTCATTCTGAAAACACTGCATCTGCTTAGCTCTCCTTGCCCAGTGTCATCCTTCTTCAGGTTAATACTGGCTCTTTGCTAAAGATCTAAGCAATGGTTCTACAAGCGTGGTTACCAGCCAAGCAGTGTCAGCATCACTTGGGAACATACTAGAAATGCAAATTCTAGGATCTGCTGCAGACCCACCAAATTAGAAACTGTGGGGGTGAGGCCAAGTGATCTGTGATTTAAAAAGCCCTTTGTGTGATTCTATGCCAGGGTCAAGTTGGAGAACCACGGATCTACAGGAAAAACTCCCTGCAAGTCTCTCAGACCCTGAGACGTCCTTCTCAAAGATCTAGGCAAAAAGCATTAATGAAGTCTCTGAATTCAAATGATTTAGAAAGTGCCAAGACTAAATTTGTTTGACTGCTCTTTTCCTTAAACAGAAAGACTCTACTTCCATCAAAAAGTCCATGCAGAACAAAGGGCCCTTGCCCTCCGCTAGGAGGGATTGATGGGTGGGAATCGGAATCATGGGCATCTGTGAATACAGACATAAACACACTCACTGACACCCAGAAACACCAAACACACAAGCAATGAAGGGATCCTGCCTAGGTTCAACAATTGCAGGGATCTCTGTGTAGGCTTAAGAGTTCTGGGACAGTACTTGACTTAAAAAAAAAGTGAAATTGCCTCTGTATGCATCTCTATAGAATACAAGTGCTTTGGACTTCAGGCCACTATCTTGCTGTGTGATCTCAGGCAGGTAAGCAGCCTCTCTTGTTCTCAGTATCCTCATCCATAAAATGGGTGAGTAAACATGCATTGGGCACTTTACACGGGCCGAGCACTATACCAAAGGTTTTACAAGCACTCCAAACTTGCTACTTATGACAATCCTGTGAGTTCGGTATTAAGCCCCTATTTAACAAATTCTAAGTTCAAAGAGGTCAAACCAGTTGTTATAGATCACACGATGATTTAGTGATGCAGGGGGATATAATACTCGCTTGTGACTTCAAAACTTAAGCTCTTAACCACAGTCTTCCTGGAGAATTTCTTCTATTTCCATCACTTTCCTATTTGAGGACTCAAATACACCTTCCTCATTCTATCTGAAATTTGTTGGGTTTTTTTTCTATTGTTGTTATTAACATGGATTATTTTGAATTCTTCATAGATGAGTAGGTCACACTTTAAGCTGAAGAATTTCCAAAAAGTTTGAGGGCATAGAAAAGAAGGAAGTCTTTTATATGGACATTTGGGATAAATTTAAATATATGTAGTATTTATTTTTATATCCATAATGGATGGATTTAAGGTCACTTCATTAGGACAGGCAAAAATAATATACAACTTGTTCATAAAATTATATACTACATAACTTGTAAGAATATAATTTATGATATATAAAATATATAATTTTATCTATGAAATTACCATGTGTGAAATATCCAGAGATGAACTGGCTTGAGCAGGGAGAAAGGAATAATTTTGTGGTTCTGTAACAGCCCACAAAAGTGTGCAACGTTTTTAAATGTAAATTTCTTAAAACCAGAAACTACTCTGTCTTCCTTACTTTGTATCTCCACTATCTGTTGGGATCAGTAAATGTTGTTGAATAACCTAATTAAAAGGGAACTAATATAGAAACTGGGAAATCTCTTCCTATCCCTTTAGTAAATTCTTAAGATAAATTTATTCAAGAAGATTGTTTTCCTGCTGCTTAGATAAAGCTACTGATTTCAGTATATGAATTTTAACTGGGAAATATTATAGTAAAATAGGTAGTTTTGAAACCTAGTTTTTAAGAGATAAATTGCTACACTGTGGCCGAGAAGCCCAATAAACTGTCTGGGGCAAGGATATCCCAGGACAGGAAGAAGTTGGGCTGAAGGACAAGATAAGACAGGGTCTAACTTAACTTCAGGCTAGGCACACATTCTAACAATAAAGACTTCCCCACAGGCAGGCATGTAACCAAAAAGGGGCCAAGAGCCATCTAATAAATAAAACAGGCTTTAAATTCCCTGAGGGTAGGGGCGATATCCACTCACATATTCCCAGGAACTAACTCGTCCTAGACACTGAGCTGTCACTGTATAAACGCTTGTGCTTAATAGTCAGCATCATACCTGCCATGTACTGAGCATCCCATTCCATGCTGGATGACTTCAGTGCATTTTCTCCCACCCTACAAACTTTCAAGCCATGATATTTATCCATATAATTGATCACAAAAGGTTTTTTGAGTGCAGAAAAGAATAGAATGTGACCATTCAGTTTCATTAAAATCAGGTTAATTTGTGGTGTATTCAATACTTAGAAAAATAAGATCCAGCATCAGTCTTATAACATAAATATATGTATATGTATATATATGCATTAGATATTTATTCATACCTATATACTGTAAGCCCTGGAAACTCCAGCTTTACCCTAGTAAAACAGAAATAGCAGAGTCAGTGGTCACCATTTTGCCAGTTATTTAAAGGTTGAACAAGTTGGTACTAATGGTAACAACATCCCAATGGGGTGGAGATCCTTTTTTCTCCCACAAAATACAAATATTTTTAACATAAAACTCCACCTGTATGCAGAAGAATAGCAAGAGATCACAGCAAGCCTTTTGATCTACATCAAAATGATTCTAAGAATGAAGAGCTTCGTGGAAGAATTTAACACGGTGTACTTCAGTGTAGTCTGCAACCAGGATCTCACACAGACCAAGAAGAGGAGGCTTTGCCCCAATGGCGTGAAGACAAGGTTCCCAGGTCACAAAGGCA
The DNA here is from genome assembly GCF_032405125.1 of Capricornis sumatraensis. Classification (NCBI taxonomy): domain Eukaryota; kingdom Metazoa; phylum Chordata; class Mammalia; order Artiodactyla; family Bovidae; genus Capricornis; species Capricornis sumatraensis. The sequence goes on from NC_091084.1 coordinate 73,494,352, forward strand.
GAGAGCCATTATTATCATCCCAACAGGATAACTGAAGAAAGCGACATTTACAGGTGGGAAATGATTTGTTCAAAGCCACGTGGCTAATATGTAAGGTAGATAAGACTGGACCAGAAGCAACAACACCTTGATCCACAACTCCTAGCAAAGCACACCTAGGCTCCAAGGTTGAGGAGAGAGACTGTTAACAAAGTGCTAACAAATGAGCTCTACATTATCAGGATGCAGGGTTCTGGGACAGAAAGGGAAAGATGTGTCTGGAAATATACAGACAAGAGGGATAAATCTCATCATCAGATGATGACTATCTGCTGTCAGTTCCTTTTTCCTTTGCTACTCAGCACCCCCTCCAGGTCATCCCATAGGCCCTGCGTCCCAGCGTTTGTATATCAACTCTGGAAGTTGGGAACAAGACATATTAAAGGCAGAAAGCCTCAGGCTCAGTGATCCAGCTAGTCCAGCACTTTTTTCTGCCTACTCAGAGATAAACAATAGGTCTTTTTGATGTTCCTTGCCAATGATATAGTTCTTGACCTCTTCACTAGAATCACAGTCAACAGGTAAAACCATCCCTGAATGGTAATGGTTGTTTTGATTATTTTATTAATTACCAACAGCCAGACAAGACGCTGGGGCAGCAGAGCCCTCTGGTGCATCTACTAGGGTCAATATAGACAAACGACAGCCACCCTCCTTGAGTCCTCCAGGGTGACGGTCATTAGAAGTTTGCAGCTTGATTACTCCCTCATCTAATATTTTTATTCATCATGCAGAAACATTGTTCTTACGCTATTCTGGTTTCCTCATGTAACAAAGGAACAAAAGAATTGAAAATCAATTATCTAGAAGTCCCTCTATCAAATGGGACCCAATACTGCTAGTCGCTTCAGCTGGATTGTTTGCTGGCTATCCTGTCCTTGGTTAATCTGAAAAGCCGATGGAGGCAACTTTAGGCTGCATGTCAGCCATGGGGACAAAGAAGGGGAAGAGCTGATGAAGGGGTAGACGCACGGAAGGAAGAGAAACAGGAAGGAAGGCATTACATGTGAGAGAAGAGATGGAGGAAGGGAGGAAGAACAGAGGAAAGGGAGAGAGGAGGAGGGTCAGAAGGAGGAAGGGGAGGAGGCAATTAACGTCCTGGCACACTCACTCGGTTCCAGGTTGGGGCCAGTACATTTCATGCTTTTTAAAAGAATCCAGAGTGGTTCTAACATACACAGTGATTGAGAAGCACTGGAAGGAGACAACCAACCAAGGAAAACACAAAGATGGAGTTCACTATTTATCAATAATCTATCTTCTCTGAATAAGTATCCTTATTTGAATATAATATACAGATAATATATTTACAGTACACAGAAATAACCACAATAAAAGATGAGACGTGATCAGCATCATGAAAAGAATAAATTGAATCTTCGTGGGCCTCCCTAGGGGAAAGAAATGACACTGCCACCTTGAGGCAGAAACCAGAGGAAGGGTTTAAGAGGCATGGAACCGTTTTAGCTCTTAGAATAGGCTGACACTTGCTTCCCTGGTGGCTCAGAGGTGAAAGCGTCTGCCTCCAATGCAGGAGAACCGGGTTCGATCCCTGGGTCGGGAAGATCCTCTGGAGAAGGAAATGGTAACCCACTCCAGTATTCTTGCCTGGAGAATCCCATGGACAGAGGAGCCTGGCGGGCTACAGTCCACAGGGTCGCAAAGAGTCGGACACAACTGAGCCACTTCACTTCACTTCCATGGGAAAAACACAGTCTGGATATTAAACCCAGTGAAAATGGTTATGAATTTCAAAAGTCATAAATACAAATACTAACAAGTTCAACTTTCTTATACTTTTCTTACCACAGAATATAGTTTCTGTCTGAAATAGCTATTCTTCTACCTAGTAACAGAAATTTTATCTAGTATTTCCAGGTGTATTTAGTCTACGTTGGGTAAATTCAGTCAACATAGGTTGCAGATGGGGCAGTTCAAGGTTTTTAGCTCTGTAAAGGGCTGGGCAGGGGAAAGTTCTTTTTAGCATCAGGCTGTGATAGGGTGAGACAGCAGGCCCACAGGCATGCTAGGACCTCTGCAGCCTTCCACTAACATGCAATCTGTCCCCACGATCTGCCCTTCCTGCAGCATCTGGCGCTGATGGCCACATTGCTACCATGCCCTCTGGTCATTAGGGCCCTGCTGGAGGCCATGCTGCCTCTTCCATGTTTGGGCTCCATCTGGGCCGCCAGCCTCTCTAGGCTAGCTTCTTGCACCTGCCCCATGGGAATGTCTGGGCACAGAAAGGCTCAGGGGGCTGCCCTCGTCCCTCTAATCCCTAGACCCGGCACGCTGCCATTTCCACAAACCACTGCTGTCTCGGAGGAGGCGGCTCGCTCTCCAGGGCCTCCCTGAGGATGAGCACTTGTCCTTTCTGCCCACAGATCCCCTCCCCAGACCTCGCTGTAGTTTCCATCAATCTATTCCCACAGTGGGAGAGTCCAGAAGTGGGGAGGGAACAGAGACTCACTAGCGCCTAATATATTTTTTTACATCTTTCCCCATCAGTCTCAATCCTTAGCTACCTTTCAGGGATAAGGTGGTCTTACTTCCTAAATCTATTATTTAGGGCATAAGCTTCTGGTGTTCAAAAAAGAAAACAAAAGCAAAATAAAACAAAATAAAAAGTAGGTTCTGGCAACATACAGCTCACGCATTCACGCACACACACACACACACACACACACACTTTCCTCATGAATACTGTATATTATCTCTGTCCCTGACTCCAAAGGTCAGTTTTTTAATTCAAAAATAGCATTAACTCATTTCTTTCTCTCTACATTAAGCATTAATTTGACCCAAAGGGCAAGAGAAGCAAAAAAAAAAAAAGTCTTGCAAGGTACTTCTTTGTTTTAAAAAAGGGGGATGGATGGGGTTTATATTATGTCAAAGTATTCGCAATTATGAAATAAAGTGGGAAAAAGGAGAGCAAACGGTCTGATATTTAGAAGTCTACTCTGGTCCACACGTTTAGTTCAACTTGCATAATATCAACTCACTGAACAAAACGTGATGTTTAAATGGGAAGGCAGCTATCCTATTGGGTGTGGGGGGCCTCCACCAAGGTGCATTCAACTGTGCCCCAGCATTCCAGAATCTATGATGTTCAGAACAGCGAGCAGGCTCAGTTACATGACGAGCTCCTAAGCCCTGGTGTCCCGAGTGACTCTTCTGAAGACATTTATATTTCTCTTATTTAAACCTTTGTCTTTTATGATTAAATAATCAGCTCATTGGTTCCCATGGGGTGTCTTTCCCCTGGGATGTTCTAAAAGAGCTGCATGCATTGGCTAGGAGGCCAGGGTAATTTTGTTCAGGGTGGGGAAGAATGCCACGTGCTTGAGCTGTGACAGAACAAATATTTGCTAATTTTCTGTTTGGGGATTTTCAGTTTTCCACTTGAGTGGCTGCTGCCAAATGAAATGAAAATTTTCACATTTTGCATACAACATAATTTAGGCAGGAGACATTCAGTAATGACTCCAACTAAAGCCAACTGTAAAATTAGCCAAACATCCTTGGGTCCAAAAATGTATACTCAAAACAATTGCTAATTGATCTGTTTGAATTTTCAGTTCCCTTTTTTCAGGGATAGAACTCTTCAGTAAAATAGATCCATGGGAAATTGTAGGCATTTATCTATCACCCATTCAGTTTAACATAAGAACTCCCATACTGTCTCACTTCACACCCATTATTAATTGCCAAGGATGAGAACTGAGGAGTACAGTACACCTGTCAGGATAGTAAATGGACCCACATTCACCCATTCCAACTCAATTCAAACCAGCTCTACCCAGGAGACATCCATGTGCTTCTTCAAAGTTGGAAAAACAGAAGGTGAAACCCACAAGGTGAATCCCAAATCACCAGGTGAAGTCAGGACTTCTCAGTCCTATCAAATCACTTCTCTACTAGTTTTTTTTTTTTTTTTTTTAAACATTGGTGTAATACAGGGTTTGGAGAGTAAACCATTCTGGCCATGATATTCTCCTCCCATAACCATGGCAACCAGTCATTGAAGCCTGAGTTCAGCACACTTTTCCACTGAGCCCAAACTTGCCCCACAAGTCTAGAAGGTATACATAAAACAAACAGATTTATTATCATCATATATAAAAACTTGGTATCTTGGGTGTATTGGATATAAAAATGGATGGTGAATTAGATCTAAATTTGAGACCTGACTGGCATGAACTGTTTGAGACTAATCACCTATGTCTCTGTAAACTCAGTTCAAAGCAGAGGAGAGAGGGGCTTCCAGTCTTCATGAGGATGCAGCGATCAGAACAGAACTTGCATTTCTGCCATGTCAGAGATAAACCTGGAAAAACCATAATAGGTAACTGTTTTTAGGAACTGAACAACGGAACAGTATTGTAACAACTGAGAGAAAGGAAATATAGGCTGCAAGCCCCTATTTCTGAGACTTTCTCTTTAGAGACACTTTCAGAAACCAGTTACCAAGAGTACCCTGAACCTAGAAGCAAAGTAGAACAGGACTTCTCACTGAGCTGAAGAAGCAAGAATCAGAGTTTGGAGCTGATTAAACAACTGTAATTTGTGAGAAAACATTTCCATTGATCAGGGAGCCAAAACAAATGGGGCTACAGTTCTGCACTGGGGTTCCCTGTGCTCAGTCACTCAGTCACGTCCGACTCTTTGTTTCTCCATGGACTGTAGCCACCAGGCTCCTCTGCTGGTGGAATTTTCCAGGCAAGAATACTGGAGTGAGTTGCCAGTTCCTGCTCCAGATGATCTTTACAATCCAGGGATCAAACAAACATCTCTTGCATCTACTGCACTGGCAGGTGGATTCTTTATCACTAACGCCACCTGGGAAGCCCCAAATTCTAACTCCTGAATGTGGTTATAATGCAGATGTTGCACTCAATATGCCAGCAAATTTGGAAAACTCAGCAGTGGCCACAGGACTGGAAAAGGTCAGTTTTCATTCCAATCCCAAAGAAAGGTAAGGCCAAAGAATGTTCAAACTACTGCACAGTTGCACTCATCTCACATGCTAACAAAGTAAAGTTCAAAATTCTCCAAGTGAGGCTTCACCAGTATGTGAACTGAGAACTTTCAGATGTGCAAGCTGGATTTAGAAAAGGCAGAGGAACCAGAAATCAAATTGCCAATATCTGCTGGATCATCAAAAAAGCAAGAGAATTCCAGAAAAACATCTACTTCTGCTTTATTGACTATGCCAAAGCCTTTGGCTATGTGGATCACAACAAACTGCAGAAAATTCTTCATGAGAGGGGAATACCAGACCTCCTTACCTGCCTCCTGAGAAATCTGTATGCAGGTCAAGAAGCAACAGTTAGAACCAGACATGGGACAATGGACTGGTTCCAAACTGGGAAAGGAATATGTTAAGGCTGTATATTGTCACGCTGCTTATTTAACTTATATGCAGAGTACATCATGTGAAATGCCAGGCTGGATGAACCACAAGCTGGAATCAAGATTGCCAGGAGAAATATCAATACCCTCAGATATACAGATGACACCACCCTTATGGCAGAAAATGAAGAGGAATTAAAGAGCCTCTTGATGAAAGTGAAAGAGGAGAGTGAAAACATTGGCTTAAAGCTCAACGTTTAAAAATCTAAGATCATAGCATCTGGTCCCATCACTTCATGGGAAATAGATGGGGAAACAGTGGAAACAGTGTCAGACTTTATTTTGGGGGGCTCCAAAATCACTGCAGATGGTGATTACAGCCATGAAATTAAAAGACACTTACTCCTTGGAAGAAAAGTTATGACCAACCTAGACAGTATATTCAAAAGCAGACGCATTACTTTGCCAACAAAGGTCCATCTAGTCAGGGCTATGGTTTTTCCAGTGGTCATGTATGGATGTGAGAGCTGAACAGTGAAGAAGGCTGAGTGCCGAAGAATTGATGCGTTTGAACTGTGGTGTTAGAGAAGACTCTTGAGAGTCCCTTGGACTGCAAGGAGATCCAACCAGTCCATTCTAAAGGAGATCAGTCCTGCGTGTTCTTTGGAAGGAATGATGCTAAAGCTGAAACTACAGTACTTTGGCCACCTGATGTGAAGAGCTGACTCATTGGAAAAAGACTCTGATGCTGGGAGGGATTGGGGGCAGGAGGAGAAGGGGACGACAGAAGATGAGATGGCTGGATGGCATCACCAACTCGATGGACATGAGTTTGAGTGAACTCCAGGAGTTGGTGATGGACAGGGAGGCCTGGCGTGCTGCAATTCAAGGGGTCGCAAAGAGTCGGACACGACTGAGTGACTGAAATGAACTGAATTGAACAGTAACATTGTGTCCAGCATCCTGCTTCCAGCATAGCAGGTGTAATCAGGGCTGCAACTCAATTAAGACTGTGGTGGTCGATGCTACAGTCAGCCTCTGGGATTCATTATATTTCTGGAGGGGTGAGACCAGTGAATCAAATGGAGATGTGATAGGAGCCAACAGTCTAAATCCTTTAGGTCTATAAAGTTGGTGCTAATCTCTGCCTAAAAATGCAATGTTGATTTGCTTTGTTTGTTATGAGCTATCTTGGCCAGGGGATGCAGGTTCAGAGGTTTCCACTTGGCCTTTCCCACTACAGAGTCATCTTCTGGACCTTCATATCATGGTTGCTCCAACTGCCAAGTACATCAATTCCAATATACACTTGGTTCAGGGGATGACCATAGGGCTTGTGCACAAATACAGTGGATTCACTCTGAGCCAGACTTTAGCCAGGATTCCACTTATTACTGGGTCTCTGTAAGCCCCTACTCCAACTAAGAAGAATTACAATGCTTTCAGTTTTCAAGTATTAATGTGAAATCAAGCCTGCCCAGACCCTTGAAATACATAGATATTCCCCTTTCATCAGTTTACAAATACCTGAGTAATAGCCATATGTCCTATTGGGGAAGAAACATAGGAATCATAGAAATAGGGTATACTTGCCACAATGCTTCAAGTCCTTCCTCAGACTGGCTACCTTATGGACCAGTGGTTCCAGATATTAAAAACTGATTTGGGTCTGAGACTGAGCAAGGAATTGCTGACTTTTTATGGGGGCAAACACACTCAGACTTCTGCTTTAGGGGCTAAAGATATTAACAGACCCTGTGGTTGGCTGCTGGTCTCTTCTGCACCTAAGGAGAGCAAACGTCACTCAGTCATGCCTGACTCTTTGCAACACCATGGACTACACAGTCCATGGAATTCTCCAGGCCAGAATACTGGAGTGGGTAGCCTTTCCCTTCTCCAGGAGATCTTCCCAACCCAGGAAACGAACCCAGGTCTCCCACGTTGTAGGTGGATTCTTTACCAGCTGAGCCACAAGGGAAGCCCAAGAATACTGGAGTGGGCAGCCTATCGGGGATCTTCCTCACCCAGGAATTGAAGCAGGGTCTCCAGCATTACCATCTGAGCTACCAGGGAAGCCCACCATACTCTGTTAGCCATATCTATAATTCTATTAGCTATATCTAATTCTTTGTGAGTCAAGCCCCTTTTACTGCCCTTCCAACTTTCCAGCAGTTATCGTAATTGTGACCTCCTGACTTCAAGTGGTTATATACCACCCTACCTCCATTACTTGGGCCCACTGTCCCTGATAATAATGAGCCAGCTTTGTGACACCCACCACCCACCCCCTCCCATGTCAGCCTTGGTCTACAGAGGAGAGCCACCAATGAACTTCTTAGCGAGACTGCTGCACATCACACCAGCATATTCCTGATGTCTTAGTGAAGGGTGTGTCCCCAGGCCTGCCTCAGAGCATCATCCTCTGCTGGGTCTATTATGTCCTAATTTTAATATGTACTAATAATGCACTAATTTTAGCATGATGACATCTCTAAATCTCTTTCACTATCCTTTTACCTGCCAGCATTTTCCTCAACCCTTTTCCAGGGAAATTCAAGTATTTCCGCTTCCCTCCCTAGTCATTATGGATGGAAGTCCATAGTATTGTACAGGAGGCAATGACCAAAACCATCCCAAAGAAAAAGAAATGCAAGAAGGCAAACCAGTTGTCTGAGGAGGCTTTACAAATAGCTGAGAAGAGAAGAGAAGCGAAAGGCAAAGGAGAAAGGGAAAGATACATCCAACTGAATGCAGAGTTCCAGAGAATAGCAAGGGGAGATAAGAAAGCCTTCTTAAATAAACAATGCAAAGGAAACAGGAAAACAACAGAATGGGAAAGACTGGAGAGCTCTTTAAGAAAATTGGAGATATCAAGGGAACATTTCATGAAAGAACAGGCACGAGAAAGCACAGAAATGGACCTTATGGACTTAACAGAAGCAGAAGAGATTTAAGAAGAGGTGGAAAGGATATACTGAAGAACTATACAAGAAAGGTCTTAATGACTTGGAAAACCACAATGGTGTGGTCACTCACCTAGAGCCAGACATTCTGGAGTGTGAGGCCAAGTGGGCCTTGACTGTGTGGATCACAGCAAACTGGAAAATCCTTAAGAAGATGAGACAACCACACCTGTCTCCGAAGAAACTTATATGAGGATCAAGAGGCAAAAGTTAGAACCAGACACTGAACAACTGAGTGGTTATAAATTGGGAAAGGAGTTCGACAAGACTATATACTGTCACCCTGTTTATTTAACTTGTATGCGGAGGACATCATGTGAAATGCTGGGCTAGATGAATCACAAGCTGGAATCAAGATTGCTGGGAGAAATATCAACCACCTAAAATAAGCAGATGATACAACTTTCACGGAAGAAAGTGAAGAGGAACTAACAAAGCCTCTTGACAAGGGTGAAAGAGGAGAGTGAAAAACCTGGCTTAAAACTCAACATTCAAAAAACAAAGATAACTGCATCCAGTCCCACAACTTTATGGCAAATAGAAATGGGAAAAGTGGAAGCAGTGACATATTTTCTGTTCTTGGATTCCAAAATCACTGCTGATGGTGACTGCAGACATGAAATTAAAAGATATTTCTCCTTGGAAGGAAAGCTATGACAAACCTAGACAGCATATTAAAAAGCAAAGATGTCACTTTGCCAAGAAAGATCCATATAGTCAAAGGTATAGTTTTTCCAACAGTCATGTACAGATGTGTGAGTTGGACCATAAAGAAGGCTGAGAGCTAAAGAATGTATGCTTTTGAATTGTGGTTCTGGAGAAGACTCTTGAGAGTCCCCTGGACTGCAAGGAGATCAAATAAGTCAATCCTAAAGGAAATTAACCCTGAGTATCCTTCCAAAGGACTGTTGCTGAAGCTGAAGCTGAATCTCCCATACTTGGCCCATCTGATGCAAAGAGCTGATTCATTGGAAAAGACCCTGATACTGGGAAAGATTGTAGGCAAAAGGAGAAGGGGGCGACTGAGGACAAGATGATTGGATGGCATCACTAACTCAATGGACATGAGTTTGAGCAAACTCCAGAAGATAGTGGAGGACAGAGGAGCCTGGTGTGCCGCAGCCTATGGTGATGCAGAGAGTTAGGTGCAACTTAGTGACTGAACAGCAACAGCCGTTAGTCGTCACTTCTGCCAGGCTCCTAAGTGTGACAGTTGCTCAGCCGTGTCCAACTCTCTGCGACCCCACGGACTACACACTCCATCGAATTCTCCGGGCCAGAATACTGCAGTGGGTAGCCTTTCCCTTCTCCAGGACATCTTCCCAATCCAGAGATCAAATCCAGGTCCCCTGTATTGCAAGCAGATTCTTTATCAGCTGAGCCACCAAGGAAGCCCAGTCTCCTAACAGCCACTCTATCAGGGAGTTGGCCCTGTTCCCTGAGGTCCTTTTTCAGTTGTTAATGTCCAAGTAACTTGAGAATAAACATAGTAGATTAGACACCAGAGGAGTTGAGATCTAATCTTATTTCTGACTAGGTCAAATTTTCTCAGTAAAATCCCAAGTTCCAAGGGTTAAATTTCCACAAAATTGTCTCTAATATACCCAAGTTCTATAACTTGCAAGTATTCTCCTTGAGATACTAACATTGTGATGACTGCCGTCTCTTCATATGACTACAACCAAGAGGAGGTTGCAAGGTGAAATATAAACTATTACAAATATTTCAATATGTCCTGACACCAAGGTAGGAAGAAATATTTTAAATATCTGGTTAGTCAAAAAGTTAATTTGTTTTTTTTTTGTAACATTTTACAGAAAAATCCTAACGAACTTTTTGGCCAATGCAATAGAATAAGAGATACTTAAGCTTGAATTTTTGTTAAAAGTTAAGTATATTAAATAGTGTAAATTTTGTTGGGAAGTGTGTTATTTTTTCAGAAAACAAATAAATGAAAGATATATTAAAAACTAACCATTAAAAAAAGAAAACCACAAGCGTTTCAAACTCATATGCTTGCAAGGGGTATGCCTTTAATATAGACCTGTGATATTAGCCTCGTATTAAAAAAAAAAGTAGGTGCTATAATGCTTACCTAACATTTGAGCATAATAACTCCCTTGTTCCATTGTTACACTGCCTTCTAAAGTATTTTGTGATCATAACAAATACACCATAATCTGTTTAGTGATCCCTGATATGAAGCATAAAAGCATAATAAAATACAGAAGAGACATATATATCCATTTGTTTAGTTACCTGTATTTAAATCCGCATGTGCACACACACACAATCATCATGTTTTAAGAGATAAAAATGGAAATTTCAGAAAAGGCTGCATTAACAGACTTCACTTTCTCAACATGTAAAATTTCGAAACCCAAAAGACTATAAACAGAACTAAAAGGCGTGACAAATGAGGAAACGTTTATAGCATTTAAAACAATCTAAGGATTAACATACAATATATATTATAGTTTCAAAAATCAATAAGAAAAACACAAAGAAGTTAGAAGGAAAAAATACACAAATATGATAAACAAGTAACTTGATAAAGGAAGGAAAATAGTACGAAAGAGATATAATTCTCCAGAGAATTAGGCCATATGAAACACCAATCACAAAAGGTTATGTACTGTATGACCCCATTTATGTAACATTCTTAAAAATGACAGAAATATAGAAATAGAGAACAGATTAGTGGTTAATGCAACAAAGGTTAAGTTGGTGAGGCAAAATTGGGAGTGGCTATAAAAGTGTAACAAGAAGAAATCTTAGATTGACAGAATATTCTGTACCTTGACTGAATTAATGTCAATATCCTGATTGTGAAATTGTACTGTAACTTTATAAGATGTTTACCATAGGGGGGGAAATGGATAAAAGATGCACAGATCACTATTATTTCTTACAACTGCATGGGACTCTACAGTGCATCTCAAAATTAAAGTTTAATTGAAAACACACACACCACAAAATCCCACAGTAAATAGGGACATGTGAATTAAAGCTACGGTTTACTGTCGAACAACAGGGATACGAAAGGCGCAGGTCCACTTATACTCGGAGTTTTTTCAAGTGTGAAAAGTGAAAATGTCAGCTGCTCTGTCACATCCAACTCTGCAACTCCATGGATTGTAGCCCACCAGTCCTCTGTCCGTGGGATTCTCCAGGCAAGAACCCTGGAGTGGGTAGCCGCTTCCCTCTCCAGGGGATCTTCCCGACCCAGGTAACCAACCTGCATCTCCTGTGTTATCTGCATTGCCAGGCAGATTTGTTACCATCTGAGGCACCAGGGAGGCCCTTTTGCAAGTGTACAGGTGTGGAACTGTGGGTATGAAGGAACCACCGACAGAGAGGAAGGTCAGCTATAAGTTATATGGATTTTCCACTGTGTGGACAGTCGGCTCCCTGACCCTCATATTGTTCAAGGGTCAGACGTGTACTGAGACAGCATTTTAGCCAAAACAGATTGGCAAAAATAATAAAGGTTGATAATAACACACTTTAGAGAAGGAATGAGAAAACATTTACTATAAGTACTCTTCTGACAGTAATATAAATTGGTATGCCATTTTTTGGAGTATGTTTTAGAACATCTATTTTAAAAATTAAATAAGCATACATTTGGACACAATTATTCTACTTCTTTAGAGAAGGAAATGGCAACCTGCTCCAGTATTCTTGCCTAGAGAATCCCATGGACAGAGGAGCCCATAGGGTCACACAGAGTCGGACACAACTGAAGTGACTTAGCGTGCATGTATGCATTGGAGAAGGAAATGGCAACCCACTCCAGTGTTCTTGCCTAGAGAATCCCAGGGACGAGGGAGCCTGGTGGGCTGCCGTCTATGGGGTCACACAGAGTCGGACACGACTGAAGCGACTTAGCAGCAGCATTCTAATACCTGTTTGTATCTAGCCAGGAAATAAGAAAGAAAAGAAGTGAGAGAAGGGGAGTGGGAGGGAATGAGAGAAAAAAAGGGAGAAAAGAAGAGAGAGAAAGAAAAAGGAAGTACATATTGATAGTCATCATAACATTACAAATAGTGATTCCTAGTCTAAAACTTGTGAGGCTAGTATGATTCCAAGCATCTTACATATATCAAATTATTCAACACAAAACAATGGCTCTTTTTTGTGTCAGGAAACTGAGGCACAGTGGTAAGCAACTTGCCCTAACTCAGTAAGCAGTGGAGCTGGCTGCATAGTCTCTGTTCCTAACAGCTACCCAGAGTTGCCTCTGCTGCTGCTGCTGCGTCGCTTCAGTCGTGTTCGACTCTGTGTGACCCCACAGACGGCAGCCCACCAGGCTCTGCCATCCCTGGGATTCTCCAGGCAAGAACACTGGAGTAGGTTGCCATTTCCTTCTCCAATGCATGAAAGTGAAAAGTGAAAGTGAAGTCACTCAAGCGTGTCCAACTCTTCAAGACCTCATGGACTGCAGCCTACCAGGCTCCTCCATCCATGGGATTTTCCAGGCAAGAGTACTGGAGTGGGGTGCCATTGCCATCTCTGAGAGTTGCCTCTAGATGCCCATAACAGCAAACTAGACATTTGAAATGTCCACCAAGAGAAGTATAATTAAACAATGGAAATGTATACTGTGGAGTATAGAAACTGGCAGTGTGTTCAATGAAATTATATTTGTAAAATAATGAAGTATGATATATTTGTAGGAGGAAACTTCACAAAATAAAACTATATTACACACACACACACACACACACACACTAGAATATCCCAAAGGTAATTAACAATATGATAACAGTGGTTGTCTTATGGGAGGAGACTGAAATTTCCAATGATGTTCAAAAGTAACTTTGATTTTATCTATATTAGATGAATCTTTTTACCAGAAAGGATTGACCAACTACTAGCTGACTTTAAAATGCTTAAGTAGTACTATCAATTTGGATGACTTATTTGTGCAGGCTGCAGGAATTCCCCTGCTCACCTCTAATATATTTCTTGACTCAAATTTATATCATATAACATGGCTTTACTGCACATACTATACAATTATATAGTTTCTCCCATACACTGCAAATGGCTCCAGCCTCTGACATGCACAGCCAAGTTACAGGAACCAAGAATCAGTAGCATCAGTGGTCCCAGAATGTAGCATCCCAGATTATGGATCCTTTCTGGAAGGAGTTAATACCACATCCAGTCATCTCCTTCCATGGTTCAGGACCAATCATTCTTTGTAGAAAGAAACAGGATCAGAGTACTGCTGAAGCTCAGAAGTTTCCACTCTGAACCTCTCATCCTGGCAGGACCCAAATCTGTTTGATCCACTCAACCTACAGAAACAGAAGCCCATGACCAGACTAAGAAAAAGGACTTAGTATTTTTGTGAGGCATTATTATAATACTCATGGCATACCCATGAAGGACAGTAAGAAAAAGCAAAGAACCAAGATCCTATTTCCCCACAAATAAAACAAGAAATGCTAACTAAGAGGAAGTGAAGAAAGCATGTGAAAAGAATACAGTTGAATTATCCAAATGAAAAGGAAAACTCACATCACCTTGTTCACTGGATTTCATACTGATAATTAATTCAGTAAGCAACTAAGCTACAGAACACACTGTGTGGTATGATTTTCTTCTAAAACTTTCACCAGCTTCTAAATAAAAAGTATAATAAAAGAAATACACATAAATGTTAAGAGTAGCTCCAGCTTATAGACTACCTTTTATAAGTCAGTATATTACACAGTCATCACCTTTACAGGTATTTCTAATTTTCTTTGAATTCTCAGAACAACTTTATAAAGTAGCATTTTTATCTTTCTTTACAAAAGAATTGCAGGCTTCCCTGCTGCTTCAGACAGTAAAGAATCTGCCTGCAAGGCAGGAAACCTGGGTTTGATCCCTTAGTTGGGAAAACCCCCTGGAGAAGGGAATGGCTATTGTTGCGGTTCAGTCTCCCAGTCGTGTCTGACTCTCGGTGACCCCATGGACTGCAGCACCCCAGGCCTCCCTGACCCTCACCATCTCTCAGAGTTGGCCCAAGTTCATGCCCATTGCATCAGTGATGCCATCCAGGCACCCCATCCTCTGACACCCTCTTCTCCTTCTGCCCTCTTTCCTAGCATCAGGATCTTTTCCAGTGAGTCAGCTGTTCACATCAGGTGGCCAAATATTGGAGCTTCAGCTTCAGAATGGCTACCCACTCCAGTATTCTTACCTGGAGAATCTCATGAACAGAGGAGCCTGGTGGGTTATAGTCCATGGGGTCACAAAGAATCAGACATGACTGAGGGACTAACACTTTTGTTTTTACAAAGGTCTTGAACTCACTGCAACTGACTTATTAATTAAGAATAATAGAAATAATCTCCTAACTAATCATCTTTTAGCCATTGTATTGAATGCTTTACAAATGTATTTGTGTGTGCATGCTAAATTGATTCAGTTGTGTCCAACTCTTTTTGACCCTATGGACCATAGCCTGCCAGACTCCTCTGTCTACGGGATTCTCCAGGCAAGAACAGAGGAGTGGGTTGCCATTTCCTCCTCCAGGGCATCTTCCCGACCCAGGGATTGAATCCATGTTTCTTATTTCTCATGTGTTGGCAGGCGGATCCTTTACCACTAGCGCCATCTGGGAAGCCCCAATGTATTTGTAGCAGGCATAAATTATATTTCTTAACACTAGGGTGAAAAATGGTCCATTTATTTCTCTTAAATTAGTTAAACTTTCTTTATTGGAAGAAAACTCAATTTCCATCAGAGAGAAAGGTGAGTTGGGGGAACCTTTTAACCCTCTAATGATAAATAAGAATCTGAGGTCTTTACCTGGGCCTCCCTATTGGTTCAGACCGTAAGGAATCCACCTGCAATGTGGGAGACCTGGGTTTGATCCCTGGGTGCGGAAGATCCCCTGGAGGAGGGCATGGCAACCCACTCCAGTATTCTTGCCTGGAGTATCCCCATGGACAGAGAAGCCTGGTGGGCTACAGTCCATGGGGTCACAGAGAGTCAGACACGATTGAGTGACCGAGCACAGAGGTCTTCACCATAGAGATTCTATGAAAAAGACCTTGTGTTCTTTAACTCACAGAGCATGTGTATGTGGTCAAGCGAGGAAGCCGAGAGACATGATGTCAGAGCTCCCTGGGTGAGCACAGCTACTGCCCTGAGTGCCTTTTCTGCCCAACACATCCCGCTCCCCCACCCCGCCTCCCCATCCATGACTCTCACAGAGCCTGCCTCTTTGTGAACCTTCCCTGGTCTCAGAAGAATCTCCCCAAACAAACTCTGGTCTGTGTTTCTTCCTTTCACATCTCCTGTTACCCCTGAATCTTGACTTCTCTGATCAGAGAAAACAGAGGTTCTCCTAACTCACTCAAGTGTCAGAGCTCTGGCTGCATAAGGGGGAAGCACTCATGTATTTGTCTGAGGATTCAACTGTCCTCTAACACCCAAATTTGAGTAAAACCAAAAGTCCAAGCTTGAAAGGACTTGAGACTTTATCTAACAAGTCAAAACCTGCCCAACCAAAAAAAAAAAAAAATCCTCAGACTCTCCTATAAAGGGGATTTTTTAAAAGAAGAATTAAGTGGCTTCCCTGGTGGCTTAGATGGTAAAGAACCCACCTACAATGCAGGAGACCAGAGTTGAATCCCTGGGTGGGGAAGATCCCCTGGAGAAGGGAATGGCAACGCACTCCAGTACTCTTGCCTGGAGAATCCCATGGACAGAGGAGCCAGCCTGGTGGGCCACAGACCATGGGTTGAAAAGAGCTGGACAGGACTGAGCAACTAACCTTTCACTTTCACTAATGGATCAGTTAGTTTCACGGGCGCCCCCTGTCTACATTCACAATGTAGAAAGCTCTGTTAAAATCCCTGAACATGAGAACCTCATGGTATGTTCCTAGAAAGGAGCACACCTAGCAGCTGCTTAGCACGTGTGAAAGAACCAAGTGAAGTTGCCAAGTCATGTCCTGTCAGGGAGTATTTAACAGGAGGCTTCCTGCGTGCTGTTTTGGATCTGTCAGGAATCCTCTGTTCCTTATTAATCCCTGCATATTCAGGAATTAAGAGGAGAGGCAAGCCTCCCTGCGGGCTCAGGAATCCAGGCATTTCCTCCATTAGTTTTTCAATACAGTGATAAGTACCCTCTTCCCTCTTATGAACCACATGGTAAAAGTAATTGTTTACAACTCTCTCTTTAATATGGATCGCCTATGTTTTGTAAGTCTGGAATTTTAATCTTTATGTTTGCTGAGAATAACTACAGTGTATATACCCACATCATGTTGATTAAAACACCTTTGTTCCATCAGAGCTTGGGTCCCCGTGTCTTTCTTTCTTTCTGTCTCTCTCTATTTCTGGCTGATTTCCTGGAATGTGAAAGCCAGCTGCGTGACCCAGGAAATATTAGCCTATCTCCTCTTTCACTTTCTCATAGTCAACTCCGGACCACCAGGTTCAGGTCCATTAAAGGACCTCAACAATGTCCAACTCTTTGCGACCCCACGGACTGTAGCCTGCCAGGCTCCTCTGTCCATGGGATTTTCCAGGCAAGAATACTATAGTGGGTTGCCATTTCCTTCTCCCAACCTAAAAAATGAAAAGGAAAAAAAAACAGGGCAGAAGGCAAAGAAGTGCCAAGTAGAAAAACAATTTCAGCACAAAAAAATTCTGAGTAAACACTACTGATTTTTTTTTTTTCTTTAGCAAAGTCTAACCTTAACATGCATTCTCAGTAATTCCCTAAGATGATGATGAAAATAGATGCTCTGCCTGGCTGGTACCCTCTCTTACACTTGTTGGCTTTCTATCTTTCTTCTAGGACCTCAGCAGTAACTTCCCAAGATGCTGCCCTGCTTTGGTGTATTTTAACAGAAGCACCAGTCATGTTTTAATCATGCTTTTAGAGAGCATATTAGAAAACATCAGGCCTGTACATTACCCTGTATGTATATACAAGCCTATATGTATTACCCAATATATATATATAGGGGGTGTTTTATGTAAATCTGTGTTAAATTAAGCACTATAAACATGCTATAGGGATTATTTATAGGAAATATCTCATGACAGAGATTCTTGTGAAAGAATCTCTCTTTCACATGAATAATCAAATTTTATCCTGTTGCATGCTTCGCTGTCACATGTATCAGAATTTCATGACATGGTGCTCATTGGTGCAACTGAGTACAGAGAAGGAAACAAGTTGTCAAAATCCTGCAACCATGGAAAGAAAGGGGAGGATTTGGGGAAAAGTAAGTATGTGTGTCTGAGAGCTTAGAACTCAGAGTTCATGAGTTTCCTCTACAGTGTCATCTACCAAGGGCATTCAGAGGTCATCTTGTGAGGGATGCTTTTATTACTTGTTCTAGAGACCAAGATCAGCTTTCCCCTTTCTTGGTACCATCAAAAGAAAGAACTGTCTCTTCTATTTGCAAAGATTTTACTGATGATACACATTTAACTTGAGGCAACACATACTTATGTCTCCCTTCTTACAGGAAAGATACTTCACATTGGAATTAGGATCCCACAGTGCATGAGATATAGCAGCTGTCACCACAGGGGCCAGGAAAGAAAACAAAACAGAAAGCAGACTAAGGATAGCTGCAGTGAATTTAAGTACATTCATGTCCTGAGTAATAGGAAACATAAAGATGAATAAGAAACAACACAGGCCCCCAAAAGGTTCAGCCCAGGGAGAGAGGCAGATACATAAACAGGTTATTCCAGCACAGCACTGTGTTGTAATATGTGCTTAACTACCTCACTAAGTTACCCAACTAAAGACACTTACCGTTGTAGGATGGAAATGACAAGTTATGATCTACAATTTTCTTGGTGCCAACATCCCATCAGTTCCTGTTCAGCTTAAAAAGCCTTTTCTTTTTCCTAGATAACCTGCCTGTGTCACATATGGGCAGAAAAGCTTTTGTTGAGAACAGCCAGGAAGCTTCTCAGAAGAGAGAAGAGAGAGAGAGAGAGAGAGAGTGTGTGTGTGTGTGTTTCAGTGGAGTCATTATTATGCCAATTCAAAGACAGGACATAATAGATCCATTTCTTCTAATGGATAGATAGTATACAGTTTAAAGATGGTTTATTAACTTCCATCTTATGATACACAAGTGCTATTTGGGTACATAACTTATCTCGCCGGTCCGTAGTCTGACCCATAAACCTCAGCAGCACTTTCTGCCCACCTTTTTGACTAAATAGAAGTTACTGTGCAGTTACAACCCTGTTATGTGTGATGTTAATAAATGTGCTGCACTGACTGTCCACTCTTTTAAGCAACTCTGCTAACCTGGACACATTATCTGAGATTTATACTGCTGCATAAAGTCTGAGGGGAATGCAGGGAAATGGCTTTACAGATAGAATTAGACTGGCTATCTCTCTTACATTTCAGACACAGCAGGAGAAGAGCTATTCAGAGGCACTTGGAAAGGACGAGGGAGGGCAGAAATAATAAAAAAAGATTTTGAGGAAAATCTATGCTGTTTTGCCAATATGGCTGATTGTAGATTAAGCTTTGGTTGTTAAAAAAAATCCTTTCTTGTCTTTATGAAGAAGGGAAAAATAAGCTCCAGTGAAACTTAACATTTTATGCCCTTTAGTCAAGTTGCAAACCTATTTTGAAACTCCAGTTAGAGAACTAAAACATAGTACTAAGTTGTTGAATAAATATTTGTTAAATAAATTATAAACCATAAAGCTCCTGAAGTCTGGAATCATTCAGACTGTTCTCTCCTGCATCTAGAAGGACGCTCAGCACTAATTATTTACTTCACGAACAGATGACATAAATAGCAGTATGTCTTAACATTCACTAGTACTGAACAGATACCAACCCGTGTCTGCTCCTGAGAGGTAGCGAGGAATATTTTATTGTTATTCCACAAGTTAAAGAGCTCAAGGTAAAAGTAAGTGAATTGGTTTGCATGTTTCCACATAACAAATGATTAAAATGAGAGGAACAGAATCCCTGGGGTTCAACAATGGAATAAACAAGATGGCAGCCGACATAGTTAAGAGTGAAATGACCATTTCCTGGTGGCTCAATCGGTAAAGAGTCAGCCTGCAATGCGGGAGACCCAGGTTCAATCCCTGGGTCAGGAAGATCCCCTGAAGAAGGAAATAGCAACCCATTCCAGTATTCTGCCCAGAGAATTAAATGCACAGAGAAGCCTGGTGGGCTACAGTCCATGGGGTCACAAAGAGTTGGACATGAGACTGAGTGACTGACACTTAAGATAACAGTCAAGGACTCCAAATTCCAGCCTGGTGCCATATCGTGTAAACATGAGTTAGAGATGCTGGAGAATAATATTATTCCTTAATTACTTCCCCTGGAGCTTCAGTCCTTTGAATTATGCTCTCTCCAAAGCTACAATGCTTTTTTATCTTCCAAAAGTATATTCTAAGTTCCAGTCTGCACTTGTGATGCAATGCAAAAATAAAAAACCAGATTCATATGTACAGCATACTCAATTTAAGTCTGATATGGCTACTTAGGTTATCAATGGCTTTCATAGCCTGAAATGTATGCACAATGCCAACTCAAATTTGGAACTATTCATCTTATACAACCATATTTTTCTTACTTGTTGCCTACACAATTAGTTCTACAGTTTGCAAACACTTGTGATAAAATGGTGCTCACTTTAGCCAGAATATCCCTCTGTCCACTTCTCATGCCCTGGAATGCCTTTTTCTGCCACTGTGTACCTCCTCTTGGTCCTTTTCTGCTTTTCAGGATGCTTTGTCTGAACTAGACCAGATAGGAAAAGATTCAGCTCAAGTGTCCGGCTTTACTGCAGCCTTCAGTGTTTTCCTTTGTGATACAAGTAGCATCTCATATCAGTTAGTTTTGCTGCATAACGCGAAGAGTTGACTCATTTGAAAAGACCCTGATGCTCGGAAAGATTGAGGGCAGGAAGAGAAGGGGACAACAGAGGATGAGATGGTTGGATGGCATCACCGACTCAATGGACATGAGTTTGGGTAAACTCCAGGAGTTGGTGATGGACAGGGAGGCCTGGCATGCTGCAGTTCATGGGGTGGCAAAGAGTGGGACACGACTGAGCAACTGAACTGAACTGAAACCACTCCAAAATCCAGTAGTTTAAAATAATTATATAATTGCTCATGATTTTGTGGGGTGGCAATTTGAGCAGGGATCACCTGGGATGACTCATCTCTGCCTCAGATAATGTCAACTGGCCTGAAACTCATGTGGTCAAGCTGAGAAGTCTGGGGTATCTGGGGCGTCTTCTCATATAGTCTCATAATCCACCATGGGAGCTAAGGCTTCATGTCGAATCACAGAACTTCCTAACAAAAATGAATGCCACAAAACCCCCATGGCCGTCTAACCTTAAAAACTGCCCGATATCTCTTCTGACACATTTTATTGGTTAAAAGAAGCCACAGACACTACAGATTCAAGGATGAGAAAAACAGACTTATTTTCTTGATGGAGTGGGGGGGATGCAAATAATTGATGAGTGGTCTTTATTTATTTTTTACTATTTGTTACACATTTGGATTTTTCTTTTAAAAAATCTAAAAGCTTTAAGCACAATTAAAAACAGCAAAAAAATTCACCAAATAACTGTTACAATTTATTTAATGCCAGTGCCAAGCATTAAACACTTTATATAATACATAGTGTTTCATTCTTGGGCTTCCCTGGTGGCTCAATGGGTAAAGCATCTGCCTACAATGCGGGAGACCCGGGTTCGATCCCTGGGTCAGGAAGATCCCCTGGAGAAGGAAATGGCAACCCACTTCAGTACTCTTGCCTGGAAAATCCCATGGACTGAGAAGCCTGGTAGGCTACAGTCCATGGGGTCGCAAAGAGTCGGACATGACTCAGCGACTTTCCCTTCCCTACCTTAAAATAAATAAAAGGCTGGCAAAGTATGGCCTATGGGCCAAAGCCAGCCTGCTGCCTGCACCTGTTTTTGTAGAGCCTGCAAGCGAAGAATGTTTTTTATGTTTTTAAATAGTTGAGGGGGAAAATTCAAACAGAAAATAACATTTCACGACACATTAAAATTACATGAAATTCAAATTCCAGTGTCCATAATTAAAGTTTACTGGGAACGTAGTGTGCCCATTTGATTATATATTATCTATTTCTGCTTTTATACTACCACAGCAGAATTGAATATTCGCAACATGGACCTAAATACTAAATACTAAAATAACTACTACCTAATCCTTTACAAAAAGTTTGTTGATCTCTGAAATAGATACTATTGATACTATTATCTCCCTGACACTAATAGGAAACCAAATCTGTAAAAACCTAAACACCTCAGAGATAGAATTTAACTCGGATCTGCATGACTCACTCATACTCTACTCCTAGAAAAATGACAATAACTGCCATTTGTTGGATGCATGCCTGTGTTGTGATTCCTAATCCTTTCAGTTCAGTTCAGTTCAGTTGCTCAGTCGTGTCTGACTCTTTGCGACCTCATGAATTGCAGCACGCCAGGCCTCCCTGTCCATCACCAACTCCTGGAGTTCACTCAGAGAGCCATATGTGAAGGCTTGAACCCCTCCACACCCTTTTTCAAATAAAAAATTGCATCCTTTGGGGAGTGATTTGGAGACCTTTGTCCTATGGTCTGCTTCTCCTCGTGTGTAAGTTGCTCAGTTGGGTCTGACTCCTTGCAACCCTTGGACCATAGCCCACCAGGCTCCTCTGTCCATGGGATTCTCCAGGCAAGAATACGGGAGTGGGTTGCCATGCCCTCCTCCAGGAGATCTTCCTGATGCAATGATCAACCCGTGTCTCTTAGATCTCATGTATTGGCAGGCGGATTCTTTACCCACTAAGCCTCCTCTGTGTACTTCTGAACCTGAGGGGATATATCTCTGGACATCAGATGACCAGGCAGTTGCAAAAGGACTTCTGTTCTTGGCTTACAAGAAACTTTGACAGTTTGAAGAGGTTAAAGTCTCCATTAAACTTGTCATATTGTACTAGTTTAAAGCGTTTAGGAACACCGACCCTTCTTTCCACAAGCAATTGCCCAAAGGCATCTGTGTTTGGAACACACGCAGGCAGGCTGCTATAAGTGCCCATTAGTCTCCAAACCTGAAGTGCCCCTAGAACGAGTTACAATGAAAAACACGTACCACCGCAAATGAAAAATAGCAAAATACAGCAAGAGTTCAAAAGGTGGGAGTTGAACAAGATGATCTCATTTCATGCTACATTAATACGTCACTCTAATTTTATGTAAGAATGAGCCTTTATACTTCCAATCTGGAAGTCTGAAATATGTAGGTATCCAAGCAAGGGTCAATCTATTTTATAACTGGGGAGAAGGGAGGTAAAGCTTCAGTGTAGGAAACTGTGCTGAGTTTTCAGGCCAATGAATATTAAGAGAAAGAGAATGAAAATGAAGAGGAAGGGAGAAGAGAGTGAAGGAAGGAAGGGAGGGAAGAAGGATGGAGGAAGAAAAGGAGGGAGAGAGGAAGGGAAGACAAAGAATGAAGCCCCTGCCTCATTATAGCCTCAGCAGATTTATGTCCACAAGCAGCAAGCCTGCCTTTGTTCTCCTGGAGAGAATACATGGCTTGATTAAGAGCCTGGGTGCTAGAAGTAGACAGTCTGAAGTTTCTGTCTTGGTTCTGCTACTTACCAGCCATGGGGTTCCTGGTCCAGGACAGGACTTAGACTGTCTGTATGACAGTTTCCCCATCACATATACGGTAATAACAATATTACCTACGCCTAGAGTTACCAGAAGAATCCAATTAAGATAATTCATGGAAAGTGCTTAGAATGGTACCTAGTACATAGCAATAAACTTTGAGCTATTATCATTCTAATAATTTTAGATCAAGGATAAGGAAATTGCAAATCATCCCATGTCTTAGTGTCAAAATTGGCATCATTTCACATAGTCATCAAATTGTCTAATCAACAATTCTCAAGAGGAAATAGCTTTCTGGGTCTCATGTCTCCTCTCCTTCTTCAAGTACTTAATCCATATATGATCAATTTATTTCACACTAAATCCCACAAAAAGAACTGTGTCACAATCCAAATTCTATGCACTTCATCAGCCTATGACTACAAACCAGAGCTACATTTTCTTACAATGACCAATTTCTTCTAGTGCCAGTCCCCTTTACTCTAATTGCCAGAAATTAATTTCCCCTCAAAGACCTCCCCTTCCTTCTTAGAGAGCTTAAAGAGACACATCCTAGTTTGTGAGGCATACCCATCAAAACATCCATTTCTCTTCTGCTTCCTCTTAGTCCATGTTTCTGCCTGAGGAGACATTTGGGGAGGTCTTAGTTCCCTGGAGTCCATATCCATCACGTGAAACCTCATATACAAGCACACGGTTGTGTCCCTATATCCTTCAAAGCTCACTTCTTTGGTGGACATTCGTTTGTTGATGCTGCTAGCTTCCACCTCTAGGAACAGTACCTCCTAGGTCTCTTGGTGAGCCATGTCTCCATCACTGTCAATCTGGGTAGTTTCGCTGCCTGACTACGATACCAGCATGTGACACCTTTCAGAGTAGTTAAGAGTCAGACCCAAGACTTTTGTGATAACCCTAGATGAAAATAAGGGATTAAAATAAAAATCTAAAAGTTCTGGCAGCCACCCTACCATCACAGAGAAGTCACACTAAGACATCTGAGTAGACATTCAATACAGAAAAGAGACAGGTTGGAGGGAGAGAGAGATATCAAGCAGTGATGACCTCATTTGAGCCTCTGGATCCAACTATGCCTAAAGCCAGAAGATACAGTCCTAAATACTTCTATTAAGAGAGCTAATAGATGTATTTTTTGCTTTCATCAATTTAGGGTGACTTGTACTGTTATCTGAAACTGAAAGCATTCTGAATAATAATTTTTCTAATCTTTGGAGTGCCAGAGTCTTTCTGGGCTTCATACAGAAATGAGGAAGAAGGGCTTTTTTCTAAACTCTGCCAAATTTAGTTATTAGGCCTTGATAAACTTCTGCCTATGCTCAGAGTCTCACAAAAAAATCTGATCACATTTTGGTCCTAATTATCCTATCCATAGAATGTCAAAGCCAACCCAGGTGTCCTGACCCAAAATAGACACTTAAACATCATTCTGTCCCCTTCTGTTGGTCTACTCCCCCCCAAAAAAATTATGCCTTCTTCAGTTCAGTCACTCAGTTGTGTCCAACTCTTTGTAACCCCACAGACTGCAGCAGGCCAGGCTTCGCTGTCCATCACCAACTCCCAGAGCTTACTCAAACTCATGTCCGCAGAGTCGGTGATGCCATCCAGCCATCTCATCCTCTGTCGTCTCCTTCTCCAACCTTCAATCTTTCCCAGCATCAGGGTCTTTTCCAATGAGTCAGTCCTTTGCATCAGGTGACCAAAGTATTGGAGTTTCAGCTTCAGCATCAGTCTTTCCAATGAATATTCAGGACTGATTTTCCTTTGGGATGGACTGGTTGGATCTCCTTGCACTCCAAGGGACTCTCAAGAGTCTTCTCCAACACCACAATTCAAAAGCATCAATTCTTCGGCACTCAGTTTTCTTTATAGTCCAAATCTCACATCCATACATGACCAATGGAAAAACCATAGCCTTGACTAGACAGACCTTTGTTGGCAAAATAATGTCTCTGCTTTTTAATATGCTGTCTAGGTTAGTCATAGCTTTTCTTCCAAGGACCAAGCGTCTTTTAATTTCATGACTGCAGTCACCATCTGCAGTGATTTTGGAGCCCAAAAAAACAAAGTCTGTCACTGTTTCCATTGTTTCTCCATCTATTTGCTATAAAGAGATGGAACTGGATGCCATGATCTTAGTTTCCTGAATGTTGACTTTTAAGCCAACTTTTTCACTCTCCTCTTTCACTTTCATCAAGAAGCTCTTTAGTTCTTCTTTTCTGCCATAAAGGTGGTGTCACCTGCATATCTGAGGTTATTGATATTTCTTCCAGCAATCTTGAATCCAGTTTATGCTTCATCCAGCCTAGCATTTTGCATGATGTACTCTGCATATAAATTAAATAAGCAGGGTGAGAATATACTGCCTTGACGTACTCCTTTCCCAATTTGGAACCAGTGTATTTTTCCACGTCCAGTTCTAACTGTTGGTTCTTATCCTGCATACAGATTTCTCAGGAGGCAGATCAGGTCGTCTCGTATTCCCATCTCTTTCAGAATTTTCCACAGTTTATTGTGATCCACACAGTCAAAGTCTTTGGCATAGTCAAGAAAGCAGAAATAGAGATGTTTTTCTGGAACTCTCTTGCTTTTTCAATGATCCAATGGATGTTGGCAATTTGATCTACCTTCTTGATCAGTTATAAAACAGGACCTGCTATACATCTCAATGGTTAGAAACAGATATACAGGAAAGAGAATTATGAATGGTTATTATTTAGCCTGTCAGAAATGCCCTGGTATACACATCATTGCCTATCTGTATGAACTGCCATTTTTTGTGTGGTTATCACGCACTAAGATTATGTGCCTCCTTACGTTTTAAAAGAGGCTGTCATAACCTTGGATCCCCAACCTTACATTTCCTATAAAGTCCAGTCTTAAAATGGATTCTCTTACTACTTGGTTTTTAGACACATAGCTTCCTCTGGGGAAGAAAGAATAGAGAATTCAACTTAAGTATCATAGCTAGAAAGACTTGATTAAACACGACTCAGTCACAAGCTGCCATTCAAGACAAATCTGTACCAACGTTTAAATCACCTAGTCTTTCACACAGCCATGAAAATCAATTATTCTTCCATTGATTTTTACTGTTCTCTCCTAGAAAACTTGTGCCGTTACCTTTAATCATCATCATCATCAATGGCAATACCACTGTGGACCAACAGCCCTGATATTCTTACATTTGAAAAATTTAATGAAACAGTGAAGTATATTGACATTTCTTTCCACCATCAATTTTTCAAGCTATTGAATATCACCCTTTTTCTATCTTCCCACTTCTCCCAGTTGTTAAGGTCATTTTCAATTTCAATCTTGTTTCCAAGGCATTAGCCAACACATCTAACTTCCTGTCAATAGGGTATTTAATAAGCACACTCATTCTACTATCCAAGACAACAATGAAATTTCTAAGTATCAACATTACAGTAGTAGTACTCTCAAAGTGTCTGAGAAGTCACTCCTTACTTGAAGTCACAGTGACCCATTGCCAAGCACTTTCAACTTGGGCCACGTGCACTTAATAGTAAAATGAGCAAAACTCTATTTTCTCAGTTTCTTGGTGAATATGACATGTGGGACTGAGTTTTTAAAGCTTCAGGAGGCACAATGAAGGGTTGAAACACATCCATCTCCCCTTACATGACAAAATAAAAAATAGCAACTCTATCAGGTAATAAACCTAATCTTTCAGGTTTTTTCTATTATCTGTAAGGTCCTCCAGTCTCTAGGTGTTTCCTGAGTCACTGATCCTAATTTGTTGGAGGCAGTATGAGTCTGGGGCCAAACATGCCTCAGGCAAAATTCTACCTCTGCCACTTTGTGGGACTTTGGCGGGGAAAGGGGAAAAAAAGAAAGGAAAGCTTTACTTTTTTTCCCCCAAATCTATTTCTCATCTGTAAAACAGGCATAATTATTAGCTTTAGCATAGTTTCAAGGACCAGCAACTTGCCTTGGCCAGAGTATAAGTCCTATAAAAAGCTGGTCTTCCTTTGGCTTATTTGGAAGGCTGCGTCTGTATTATAAAATTGCCCTGTAATCAATAGGAAACGTCAGGCACCTTCATATTATGTTTGTGTGAGGCATGACTGTTGCAGTATATTTCATACTTTTGGACACTTTCTAATTTCTTACACTCTGGGGTTGTTGGGCAGGCAGTGCAAGTTCAAGCATAGTCTTGTCATCCATCAGGGTGAACCTGACTAAGCCACTCGTTAACTACAGACCTTGAAAAATTCTGTTACATTCTCAAAGTCTATTTTCCCTTCTGTCTCTGATTAAATAATGCACTCTATATACACACTTCAAATATGAGCCAGGATGTTCTATTCAATTGTCTAGATCTTGCGCCTAGACAGTGCCTGTCACATGGCAAACGCTCAGTAAGAAATTGTTGACTAAATGACGGATGAATGAATGAATGCAAACATCTTGGAGTTCACATCAATAAAGTCTGAATTAGACTGGGGACAGTTGTTCATTGATACTACCACATGACTCCTCAATTAAGGTTTTCCAATTTTCTAAAGTACATCAAAAGATTTGGGGCAACACAGTACCTATAGTTAACAATATGGTATTGTACACTTAAAACTTTTGCTAAGAGAATACACCACATGTAAAGTCTTCTTTAAAAAAACAGAGAGCACAAGAAAACTTTGAGAGGTAATGGATATGTATTACCTAATAAGGTAATAATAAATGTATGCATATGTCCAAACTCATAAAAATGTTTACATTAAACGTGCGGTTTTTTGTACATCAATTTTATCTTAATAAGACTGTTTTAAAAAAGACTGGGGCTACATCTCTAAATGTCAACAGCATGATTTATTTCCTGATAAACTGTGAGTTCTCTAACACCATTAAAGGGTTTGTTATTAAAATATAAAGTCCAAACAAATATAAAATGATTGCATGACAGCCTGATAGAGCTATGATTCTCAAAATCTCATCCAAATTCTTCAACTGGCAGAAAAGAATGACTAGGTGTCCCTGGGGGATTCAAGAGCATGGATAAATACACTCACTCCCACACATGTACCAAATGTTTTCAAGTGTCATCCTTTTATCCCAAGGACAAAATAAAGTGCACAAAAATGCAGTCACAAGGATTTTTATCACATTCTTTTCATAATCATAAAAATGAGAATAATATAAATATATGTAAAAATACAGTAACTGAATTATAGTTTAATCCAACTATAAATTCTATATAGATATTAAACTATATTATCTAAGAATATAAAAATACATGAAAATATTTTCAACCTATATTGCTAGATGGAAGAAGCTGGTGACAACATCTAGTTATCATGACAATATCACTAAAATGACAATAAAGTGCTTTTTCTATCAAAGACCCACAGAGGCAAAGGTTATAGGAGAAGACACAGAATATTGGAAGGTGGAAAGTAAATAGACATGTAGTAGTTTCTTGTGTCGCAAATGAATCTGAAATTGAAACTAACTCTGGGAAGCCCTCAAAGTAGATGATTCATGCTACACAATCTCAGAAATGCTCTAGAATAAGAAATGCCACCTAATTCTGAAAGACGAGGTGTATATGTTTACAGTTCAGATGAATGGATAAGAAAGCTGTGGTACATATACACAATGAAGTTTTACTCAGCTGTTAAAAAGAATACATTTGAATCAGTTCTGTTGAGATGGATGAAACTGGAGCCGATTATACAGAGTGAAGTAAGCCAGAAAGAAAAACACCAATACAGTATACTAACACATATATATGGAATTTAGAAAGATGGCAATGACGACCCTGTATGTAAGACAGCAAAAAAGACACAGATGTGTGTAACGGACTTTTGGACTCTGAGGGAGAGGGTGGGATGATTTGGGAGAATGGCATCGAAACATGTATACTATCATGTAAGAATCGAATCGCCACTCTATGTCCGATGCAGGATACAGCATGCTTGGGGCTGGTGCACGGGGATGACCCAGAGAGATGTTATGGGGAGGGAGGTGGCGGGGGGGTTCATGTTTGGGAATGCATGTACACCCGTGGTGGATTCATGTCAATGTATGGCAAAACCAATACAGTATTGTAAAGTAAAATAAAGTAAAAATAAAAATTTTAAAAAATAAAAAATAAAAATAAATTGAATATCCTTACAACAAAGTATTTAAATCTAGGATCACTCTCAAACCTTACTACCATTCCCATAGAAAACTAGGGATTTACCCTCTGAGGAGGTTAATTCAAACACACTCTCAAATGGTCACTTGGAACAAGTGAAGTTAAAGTACCATATTAAAATATGCGGATTAAGTGAAAGTTTAAATGTTGAATCATGTAGTCCCTGGCCCCCTTCCTCCACTCAACTACAAAAATGCTTTTAAGTTCTTTCCAACTTGGCCTTATGGCTTCACTCAGCATTAGTTTCTTCAAAATTCTTTTGCTTGGCAAATTTAAAGTTTGAACAAAATCTTGAGAGAAAATGCTTAACCTGCTACAGAATATAAGCGTTTTAATTACTGAACAGCACTCTTTACAAACAATTTTCATAATCTTTGTAAACGTTATGTAACAAAACATATAGCTTTGTTAGTGCTGAAGAGGGACCTCTTCAGGAGGTCTACCTGGGAACACTATAGTCGATATTAATTTTTTTAATTGCATGCTTAAGTTGCAAAATGGGCATTTCTTAAAACACAATCCATAGTTTACACTTTCTACTGACCCTCATTTGTCTTCTCCCAGTGGCTTTGCATTAAAGTCATTGTATCAAGAGAGTCTGGGAACGGTAAGGGAGGAGGCACCTCATATCCAGCCCAGCTGTCTCCTCAATTACCAGCCAAAGTGTGAATAAGGAACCCAAAGAGGTCTTTTTAAATCATGCATATACAGCCCTGCCTCCAAAAGCTCTCAGACCCTTCAACTATTTCCTAATATAAAATCACCACACACATCCTTTGAAAATGTAATGAACATGTGAGTGGGAAGTAGCAGGAAATCAACATCTGGCCAAACTGAACAATTCTATACAGTCTGAGCTTTGGACAACCCCAGAGAAACATGACTTTCAAGGCCCTTTTCCATTTTATAATTTTTATAACTCTTTAGTGGAAATAGAGTCTGTCCCTAACTATAGTAATTGGCACATAACCTAGGTTAGACCAGTCACCCACCGGCACCAGTGACCAGTCAGTCACAGTGATTCCTTGGAATTTTTCAAGGTAAAGATAGCATGAAAGTGCCTTTTCCACTGTGATCATGAAAGTATAAGCACATAAAAGCAAAGTTTCTGGAGAGCATGTCCTCCACTCCAGGGATAGGCGGGGCTCAGAAAGTAAAGCTGGTGAAAACAGGGGAAACAGAGATTAAGGAGGAAAGGAGAGACTCCCCTGGGAATCTGGGTTTCTGATTAAAAGCAAGCCTATAAATTCCCCTTCTGGCTTAAATTAGTTTGGAACTGAATTGAGTTCGAATTTTGCTACTTGCAAACAAGAGGGCCGTGCTAATTCATATTCTGTTTTAAACTGTAAACTCTGGAGGGCAAAAGGCAGCATTGACAGACACTATATATGGAGAATACTACCTCAATAGTGGTGACTGTAGTGGCAACAATGATGAAAATAAACCAGTGAACACTGACTACTTCCCATGCACTGCTTCAGAACCACCGCAGGGCCCATGGCAGAGGTGTTGTAACGTTCTCTCTGACACTACAGTTCAGGAAACTGAGATGGCACAGCTGAAAAGTCAGGATTTGAACCTAAGCACTGCACTTCCCTGGTGGTGCAGATGGTTAAGAGTCTGCCCGCAGTGCAGCAGACCCAGGTTCAATTCCTGGGTCGGGAAGATCCGCTGGAGAAGGGCATGGCAACCCACTCCAGTACTCTTGCTTGGAGAATCCCATGGGCAGAGGAGCCTGGTGGGCTACACCATGGGGTTGGAAAGTGTTGGACATAACTGAGACACACACACACTCACACACACACACACACACCCTGGCTCCAGAGCACATACTTTAAACCACTATAATATTCCTCCTCATCACAAGTTGGTTAACCAGTCCATTAATGTCTCAGACAAAGTCCATTTACAATTCCCAGGAAATAAAAACAGAATCTAGATGATAAAGTCTAAACTATTTTTTTTCCTTGATGCTTGGTCTCGTTTCATTTGTTAACAGGATGTGGCTTGCAGACACTCTGTCCCCAGCACTTCAGACCAGCGTTCCTAGTGTGAAACAGCTGTGCTCAACAAACACTTCAACTCCAGCCATGTGTAGAAGCGCTGCCCAGGACACCACAACTCAAGATGGCAGCGGCGGGCTGTGTGTGGCGACACGGTGTGATCTGGAGCATGAGCAGCTCCGCGGTGACTGTCCCGTGAGAGTTCAACCCCTTCCCTGCTGACAGCACCTAGTAAAGCAGCCCTTCCCGTAGCCTTTCAGGGAGTGCTCGCACTTGACACAGTGAGCTCCATCTCTCCATTCTTTGATCACAGAATACAACTTTCCTTTGCTTCTGAACCAAACTGGGTCTCGTTCAGTTGGCTCAAATGACAACAACCAGAAGGACCCTTACTGGGGACCAAAAGGAAGGTTAAAAGTGAAGTCGCTCAGTCGTGTCCAACTCTTTGCGACCCCACGGACTGTAGCCTACCAGGCTCCTCCATCCACGGGATTTTCCAGGCAAGAGTACTGGAGTGGGTTGCGATTTCCTTCTCCAGAGGATCTTCCCGACTCAAGGATCGAACCCGGGTCTCCCGCGTTGTAGGCAGACGCTTTATCGTCTGCGCCACGAGGGAAATCCCTCCAGGAAGGTTGGTTACCTTAAAAATATATCCTTTTAATTAAAGCACAGAGACCAAAATCTCTCTCAACTTTGAGAATGTTTGACCTTCTGAACATTCCCAACTGCTTTGACATTTCAGATCGTGCTGAAAAAGGAGCCTTACTTCACTACTGGAGTTTACGTGTGAATTTCCTGGAAAATACCCTGTGGAAACAGCTCCATCTGTAAGAAAATGGAACATGATAAATGATGACAGTCTAATGGGAAGTGCCATACAGAGGTTGAAAACCCTGAACTATTTCTGCTTGACTTGTGGTTTGACCTAGCACCAATCATTCCACCCTTGACTTCTCTGGGCTCTGTTTATCTCAGATTTAATAAATGGTAATTTTCAACTTCCCCTCACAATAGAAAGAGGGCACTTTTAAGGGAAATCAGCAATGCATAAAGTTCTCCATGTTTCTTAATATTTTAGCTAGAGAAATTTAAGAGAAGTTTGCAATCTCACTGTAAAAATATTAGCTAAAATGTAAAGAACTCATACAACTCAATATAAAATAATGGGCACAGGATCTGAATAGACATTTTTCCAAAGAAGGCATACAGACGGCCAACAGGAACATGAAAAGATGCTCAACAGCACTAATCGTGAAGGAAATGCAAATCAAAACCACAATGAGATATCACCTCACACCTACCAAAAGACAAGAAATAACAAGTGTTGGGGCAGAAGTGGAGAGAAGTGAATCCTTATGCCCTGTTTGAGGGAATGTAAATTGGTACAACCAGTATGGAAAACAGTATGGCATTTCCTCAAAAAATTAAGATTAGAACTACCGTATAATCCAGCACTTAAGTATCCAGTAGTTCTGGGTACTTACATGAAGTATATGAAAACACTAATTTGAAAAGATTTACTCACCTCTATATTCATTGCAACATAATTTACAATAACCAAGATATGGAAGCAACCTAAGTGTCCATTAATAGATGAATTAATAGATGAATGGATAAAGAAATGGATATATACATACAATGAAATATATTTCATGCATATTTCATATATATCATATAGATTTAATATATATGCAATGAAATAGTGTTCAGCCATAAAAAGAATCAGATCTTGTCACTTGTGACAACATGGATGGACCTAGAGGGTATTATTATAAGTGAAATATTAATAAGCTGAACAGAGAAAGACAAATACCATATTTCACTTACATTTTCACTTGCATTTGGAATCTGAAAAGCAAATGTCACAGATAAAACAGAAACAAATTCACAGATACAAGAGTACAAACTGGTGGTTGCCAGAGAGGAGGGAATAGGGGATGGAAGAAATAGGGGAAGGGGATTAAGAGCTACAAAGCTCAGTTATAAGGTAAATACGTCACCACAGGTGTGTAATGTACAGCATAGGGATTCCAGTCAATACTATTGTAATACCATTTCAGGGCAACAGATGACAACTAGATTTATCATGGTGATCGTTACATAATAAATAAAAATAATGAATCACTACATTGCACACTTGAAACTAATATAATATTGTATGTCTTGTATTATATGTCAATAAAAATGAAAACGAATCTTTGGTTCAGAGCACAGGATCTTGGGTACACATTAATAAATAACAAAACAGCTTAGAAGCCAACTAGGAAAATAAAATAGAAAACTTCAGGCAGAAAGAGAAACCCAACTTGTGGAGCAAAACTCTTGTTGCTTCCAAATTTGAAAAATGGTAGTGAAAAATAATAATGTCACTAACAATAATAACAACAATAATAATATACATTATCAGGACTTTCCAGGTGGCAGAGTAGTAAAGTATCCACCTGCCAATGCAGGAGATCCAAGAGACAAGAGTTTGATCCCTGGGATAGGAAGATCCCCTGGAGTAGGAAATAGCAACCCAAGCCAGTATTCTTGCCTGGAAAATTCCATGGGAAGAGCAGCCTGGTGAGCTATTGTCCAGGGGGTTGCAAAGAGTCAGACACGACTGAGCAACTGAGCACACGCAGTATCAGCTACTGAGCACTTACAGGGTCCCAGCACTCTGAAATGTGCACACACGAGCTCATGCAAGCCTCACAGCAATCCTTATATCGCAGATGCTACTATTAGACCCATTCAACAGGTAAGGAAACAAGATCTAAGTGCTTGAATTCTTATGGATGTTTACAAAAAGTGAGGATTAGTTATATGAGTCACCTTGACTAGGTCATGGTATACCCATTTACCTTGTCAAGCATAAGCCTAGATGTTGCTGTGAAAGTATTTTTATTAAGATGAAATTAAAATTTAAATCAGTAGAGTTTGAGTAGAACAGACTATTCACCATAATGGAGGAAGGGTTCATCTAATATATTGAAGGTATTAAGAGAAAATAGACTGAGAACCTTGAAAAAGATAAAATTCTGCCTCCAGCCTTCTTTCAGACTTGAGGTACAATATCACTTCTTTCCTGGGTCTCCAGCCTGGGCCTATGCTGTAAAATTCAGACTTCCCAGGCCCCAGGATCATATAAGCCAATTCTTTAGAATCTGTCTCTACTTGTCTCTCACATATATGTATATACATATTTCCTAGTGGCTCTGTCTTGAGAAACCTAATACATACATACACATAGTAACTGAAAAACTTTGAATTTAAACTAAAAAAATCTTATTACAAATCCCATCCCAAAGTTTGTTTTCAACTCACAAAATTTTCTTTAGCCATTATTGTTCTTTACAGGGCCATGACAATAGTATCTGAAAACTGGCAATACCATTTGGTCTGAAAAAAAAAAAAAAAAAAACATGGGAGGTATTCTCTCATTTTCTCCTAAGAATTTATTCTCTTGCCCATAGCCTAAATTTAATTAAGCTCAATCAAATGTCTTTGATTCCTGCCCTCCAAATCTATTTGATTTCTCACATGCTGTCTATAGTTACTTAGCTTGTCATATACTCTCTTCCCTGAGCAGGGAGACTCGAAGGAAGACTGCTCAAGCATGTCAGGATCACTTTGAGACTCAACTGTGGGCACAAACCTCTTGCAATGAAGGAAAGAAGGGCTAGTAGGAGGCAGAGTAGCAGAGTGTAATGAATAGCCTTTGAAATCAGCAGATCTGGGTTCAGATCTTGACTTTACCAAGTAAAGTCATAACCTTGTGCAAACTACTATATGCCTCCAAACCTCAATTTCCCTACCTGTCAAATGGGGATAGGCATACCTATCCTGAAGCATTGTTTTGAAAGTCAAGGAAACATGCTAAGCAAAGCACAGTGAAGGTACTTAAGAAGTCATAGCTCTTATCATTAGCAGCACTTCCACCTTAGAATTTAAAGCCTAACATCTGCTTCCTAAGCTCACTTCTAATCAGACAACTGTTGTTGTTTGACCATATTTCATTGACATTGTTGTGATCTGAGGTGAAGGCTAAGTCTGCAATTATTCTATCTCCTATCTGACTTGGCAGCATGTCACATCGAGTGCTATAAAAACTCTGGGCTCCTTTCAGAGACCACAAAAAAGAGGGTTAAGGGTGGAATCAGAAAATCAATTTAGTTTCCGCCTAGGCAGCCTTTTGCTATAATGTTTCTTGAACAACATAATGGCTCTGTGGAGCTGATGACAGAGGGCAGCAGAAGAAACAGCCCAGTCGTGATGCAAGTTTGGCTGCTGGATCTTGAGCTGGCATTCCAAGGACAATAGATTCTTTAGCACTATGGGTAATACTTGCAGAAAAGGTACTGATGTGGCAACCTCAAGTATGCCCTGAAAATCTATGTGCCAAGGTCTAGGTTCGGTATACTGCCCACTGTGTGTGTGTGTGTGTGTGTGTGTGTGTGAACTCACTTCAGTCGTGTCAACTCTTTGTGACCCTATGGACTGTTGCCCGCCTTTGTCATGGGGATTCTCTGAGAATCCTGAAGTGGGTTGCCATGCCCTCTTCCAGGGTATGTTCCCCGCCCAGGGATCGAACCTATGTCTTCTGCAGCTCCTGCATTGCAGGTGGGTTCTTTACTGCTGAGCCACTGGGGAAGCCCATACTGCCCACTATCTAGACTTAATTCTGTAAATAAAGTCTGTCCTCATAAAGTGTCTGGAAAAAAATCAAAAAGTAGACAGAAGAACAAAATATTTGTAGCCCCAGTAATCAAAGACAACTATTGTCAGCATTTCAGCAAATTATTTCTAGTTTTTACTAATTTTGAGCATTGGTGCAGCTGTTATTATATGTTCCATTACATATTCAATCATGTAACACCCTGAACAAGGAGTTGGCAAACTACACCAACAGTCTATGCTCTGAATCACCGCCTATTCTCATAACTAAGATTTTACTATAACACATCCAAACAGGGAAGCCTGGCGTGCTGCAGTCCGTGCAGTCACAAAGAGTCAGACACGACTGAGCGACTGAACGTCTATTCATTTACATGTTGACTGCTGTCTACGGTTGCTTCCACACCACAGAGGCAGAATTGAGGCACTGACACAGAGACCATACTTAAAATACTTACCTATCTAGACCTTTGCCAAAAAAGTTCACCAACACCAGCCCTAGACACACGGTCACTGAATGGATCAGCTGTGAGGAGCCACTGGGATTCCTACCTCCACCGCATTCTCTGTACGCCCAGATCCTAACCATCTTTCAAGAATACAAGTACTGCCACATCAGAAAATCTTCCTCTCATATTCCCTACTGGAAGGCAGCTCTTCCTCTCCTAAACCCCAAAAGATCTTGATCCCTATTTTTGTTAATACCTTCTCCATTTTACACCACTTTTTTTGCATGCATGTTTTCATTATGTATCTTTTCTCATCTACTAGTCCATATTTATTTCACATCACTAAGCTCAGAATCTAGTACACAAACAACATAACTCTATATATTTGCTGAACCACAGTATTAAAATATAGTCTCCAACCTCCAAGAAAGGACAGCCTAGTTGAGAAAATAACATCAGTCACATTAAAACAAGGAAGTATAGTTTTGATATAAGAATTGTTAAGAGAAGGAAGCTGTAGCTTGGACTAGTATAATAAGGGAAAGCTTCTTGAAAGAAGAGGAATTGGGAGTGAAAACATGATTTTTTCCCTTTTTAAAAAATTGGGGTATAGTTTCTTTACAATGCTGTGTGAGTTTCTGCTGTACATCAAAATTAATCAGCTACATGTATACATATATCCCCTCCCTCTTGGGTCTCCCTCCTCCCCCACTCCATCTCACCCACCTAAGTCAACGAAGAACGCTGAGCAGAGCTGCCTGTGCTATGCAGCAGCTTCCCACTGGCTATCTACTTTAGACATGGCGTGTGCTGTGCTAAGTCACTTCAGCTGCGTCTGACTCTTTGTGACCCCATGAACTGTAACCCGCCAGGCTCCTCCCTCCATGGGATTCTCTAAGCAAGAACACTGGAGTGGGGACTCTTCCCCACCCAGGGACTGAGCCCGCATCTCCTACACCTCCAGCCCTGGCAGGCAGGTTCTTGACCACTAGCGACACCTGGAGAGCCCTCGCGCACAGCAGTGTGTGGATGTCAACCCTACTCCCCCATTCCGTGTCACCTGCCTGCCCCCACTCCATGTCCACATACCTGTTTTCTACATCTGCATCTCTATTCCAGTCTTGCAAATAGGTTCATCTATACCATTTTTCCAGATTCCATATATGTGCATTAATATACAATTTTCTCTGACTTATTTCACTCTGTAAGAGAGACTCTATAGTCCATCCACATGTCTACAAAGGACCCAGTTTGGTTCCTTTTTATGGCTGAATAATATCCCATTGTATATACATACCACAACTTCATCTATTCATCTGTCAATGTACATTTAGGTTGCTCCCATGTCCTAGTTATTGTAAATAGTGCTACAGTGAGCATTGGACTGCATGTGTCTTTTTGAATTATGGCTTTCTTCAGATATGTGCCTAGGAGTGGGGTTGCTGGGCCATAGGGTAGTTCTATTTTTAGCTTTTTAAGGAACCTCCATACTGTTCTCCATAGTGACTGTATCAATTTATACTCCCACCAACAGTGCAAGAGGGTTCCCTTTACTCTATGCCCTCTCTAGCTTTTATTATTTGTAGATTTTCTTTATGATGGCCATTTTGACCGGTGTGAGGTGATGCTTCATTATAGCTTTGATCTGTATTTCTCTAACAATTAGTGGGTGTTGCTGGGAAAACGGGACAGCTACATGTAAAAGAATGAAATTAGAACACTCTCTAACACCATACAAAAAATATATACTCAAACTGGATTAAGTATCTAAATATAAGACCAGACACTATGAAACTCTTAGAAGAGAACATGGGAAGAACACTCTTTGACACAAATCACAGCAAAATCTTTTTTGACCCACCTCCTAAAGTAATGAAAATAAAAACAAAAATAAACAGGACCTAATTAAACTTAAAAGCTTTTTCACAGCAAAGAAAATGATAAATGAGAGGAAAAGACAACCCTCACAAAGGGGGAAAGTATTTGCAAATGAAGCAACTGACAAAGGATTAATCTCCAAAATATATAAACAGCTCTATGTAGTTTCAAAAACAAACAAACAATCCCAATTAAAAATTGGGGGAAGATCTAAATAGGCATTTCTCCAAAGAAGACATACGGATGATGAAGAAGCACATGAAAAGATGTTGAAAATCCCTTATTATCAGAGAAATGCAGATAAAAAGGTGATTTTGAATAGAGAAAGAATAGGTGGAAGGCAGCAGTAAAAACAGGAGGATGAAGAGTGCTCAACATTGTGGAGCACAGGGAAGAAAGACCTTGACAAGGTGGTGAGTGAGCTCAAGCAAGAGAGGGAAACTATACAAAGATATTGGGCATAGCCAGAAAAACGCAAGATTTTGATAAACAACAATACAATCACTAGAGAAGAGAAATAGAAGAGAAGAGAAATAACCACAATAGAGATGCAGAAGGACGTGCACTCATCTTCTCCTGTAAGAACTCCAAAGTTACAACTCCCTGCTGAACAATCATCGACAGGAGAATGTTGGATACCACCAAAAAAAGATACCCCATGTCCAAGGGCAAAGGAGAAGCCCCAGCAAGATGGTTCAGTTCACTTCACTTCAGTTCAGTTGCTCAGTCGTGTCCGACTCTTTGTGACCCCATGAATCGCAGCACGCCAGGCCTCCCTGTCCAGCACCAACTCCCAGACTTCACTCAGACTCACATCCATTGAGTCAGTGATGCCATCCAGCCATCTCATCCTCTGTCGTCCCCTTCTCCTCCTGCCCCCAATCCCTCCCAGTATCAGTCTTTTCCAATGAGTCAACTCTTCGCATGAGGTGACCAAAGTACTGGAGTTTCAGCTTTAGCATCATTCCTTTCAAAGAACACCCAGGGTTGATTTCCTTCAGAATGGATTGGTTCAATCTCCTTGCAGTCCAAGGGACTCTCAAGAGTCTTCTCCAACACCACAGTTCAAAAGCATCAATTCTTTTGCACTCAGCCTTCTTCACTGTCCAGCTCTCACATCCATATATGACCACAGGAAAAACCATAGCCTTGACTAGACAGACCTTTGTTGGCAAAGTAATGTCTCTGCTTTTCAACATGCTATCTAGGTTGGTCATAACTTTTCTTCCAAGGAGTAAGCATCTTTTAATTTCATGGCTGCAATCACCATCTGCAGTGATTTGGGAGCCCCCCCAAAATAAAGTCTGACACTGTTTCTACTGTTTCCCCATCGATTTCCCATGAAGTGATGGGACCAGATGCCATGATCTTCGTTTTCTGAATGTTGAGCTCTAAGCCAACTTTTTCACTCTCCTCTTTCACTTTCATCAAGAGGCTCTTTAGTTCCTCTTCACTTTCTGCCATAAGGGTGGTGTCATCTGCATATCTGAGGTTATTGATATTTCTCCCGGCAATCTTGATTCCAGCTTGTGCTTCTTCCAGCCCAACGTTTCTTATGATATACTCTGCAGATAAGTTAAATAAGCAGGATGACAATATACAGCCTTGACGCACTCCTTTTCCTATTTGGAACCAGTCTGTTGTTCCATGTCCAGTTCTAACTGTTGCTTCCTGACCTGCATATAGGTTTCTAAAGAGGCAGGTCAGATGGTCTGGTATTCCCATCTCTTTCAGAATTTTCCACAGTTTATTGTGATCCACACAGTCAAAAGCTTTGGCATAGTCAATAAAGCAGAAACAGATGTTTTTCTGGGAACTCTCTTGCTTTTTCCATGATCCAGCAGATGTTGGCAATTTGATCTCTGGTTCCTCTGCCTTTTCTAAAACCAGCTTGAACATCTGAAAGTTCACGGTTCACGTATTGCTGAAGCCTGGCTTGGAGAATTTTGAGCAATTCCACATATAAGTGATATCATACCCAGGCTTCCCTGATGACTCAGCAGGTAAAGAATCTTCCTGCAACACAGAAGACACAAGAGACTTGGATTCAACTCCTGGGTCAGGAAGATCCCCTGGAGGAGGAAATAGCAACCCACTCCAATATTCTTGCCTGAAAAATTCCATGGACAGAGAAGTCTGGCAGGCTACAGTCCAAAGAGTCACAAAGAGTTGGACATGACTGAATGACTAAGCATGCACATAAGTGATATTTTATGATATTTGTCTTCCTCTAACTTAGTTCACTCAGAATAATAACCTCTAGGTCCATCTGCCTTGCTCCAAATGACATTACTTCATTCTTACAGCTAAGTAACATTCCACTGTGTGTACGTGTGAATCCCATCTTCCTTTTCCATTTAGTTGTGCGTGGACATTTAGGTTGCGTCCATGTCTTGGCTACTGTGAATGGTGCTGCAGGGAACATAGGGGAGCATGTATCCTTAAAATTTATGAGTTTTGCCCAAATATATGCCCAGGAGTAGGACTGCTGGATCATATGGAAATTCTATTTTCAGCTTTTTTAAGGACCCTCCATACTGTTCTCCATAACTTCTGTACAAATTTACTTTCCCATCAACAATGAAGGAGGGTTCCCTTTTCTCCACACCCTCTCTAGGAGTTAATGTTTGATGATAGCCATTTTTGATGATGGCCATGCTGACTGGTATTAGGTAATAACTCACTGTAGTTTTGATTTGCATTTCTCTAGTAACTGGCAATGTTGAACATCTTTTCATATAACTTTTGGCCATCTGTATGTCTTCTTTGGAGAAATGTCTACTCAGGTCTTCTATTTTTTGATTTTTTTTTAATATTGAGCTATATGAGTTGCTTGTACATTTTGGAAATTAATACCTTTTCAGTCACATCATTTGCAAATATTTTATCCCGTTCTGTAGGCTGTCTTTTCATTTTGCTATGGCTTCCTTTGCTGTTAAAAAGGTTTTAAGTTTAACTGGGTCCCATTTATTTTTGCTTTTTTCCCCATTATTCTAGGAAATGGATCCAAAAAATACTGCTGCAATTAACATCAAAGAGTGTTTGGCTTATGTTTTCCTCTAGGAGTTTTCTAGTATCTGGTCTTACATGTAGAACTTTAATCCATTTTGAGCTTATTTTAGTATATGATGTTAGAGAATGTTCTAATTTCATCCTTTTACATGACCTTGACCAGTTTTTACAGCACCACTAATTGAGAAGACTGTCTTTTCTCAATTGTATATTCTTACCTCCTTTGTCATAGATTAATTGACCATAAATGTGTGGGTTTATTTCTGAGCTTTCTATCATCTTCCATTGTTCTGTGTGTCTGTTTTGATTAGTGTAGCTTTGAGGTATAGTCTGAAGTCAGGGAGCATGATTCCTCCAGCACCATTCTTCTTTCTTTAGATTATTTTGGTTATTCAGGGTCTTTTTTGTTTCCATACAAATTTTTTTAAATGGGGTTCCAGTCCTTTGAAGAATGCCATTGGTGATTTGATAGAGATTGCCTTGAACCTATAGATTGCCTTGGGTAATATGGCCATTTTAACAGTATTAATTTCCCAATCCAAGGACATGATATATCTTTCCATCTGTTTGTGTGGTCTTCAATGTCTTTCATTAGCATCTTATAGATTTAAAATAACAGGTCTTTTGCCTCCTTATATAGGTTTATTCATAGGTATTTTATTCTTCTTGTTGCAGTGGTAAATGGGATTGTTTCCTTAATTTCTCTTTCAGATAATTCATTGTTAGTGTATAGAAAATCAAAAAATCTCTGTATATTAATTTTGTATCCTACAACTTTACCAAATTCATTGATGAGCTCTAGTCATTTTCTGGTGGCACTTTTAGGACTTTTTATGTATAATGTCATGTCATCTGTAAACAATTGAGTTTTATTTCTTCCTTCTCAATTTTGATTCCTTTTATTTCCTTTTCTCCTCTGAATGCTGTGACCAGGACTTCCAAAACTATGTTGAATAAAAATGGTGAGAGTGGGCATCCTTGTCTTGTTCCTGAGCTTAAAAGGAATGCATTCAGCCTTTCACCATTGAGTATGATGCTAGCTGTGGGTTTGTTATATCTCATAAATATTTTAACTTTCAGTGACATCTGATGCAGTTGGGTCCATAAGTTCGCACCCAAACTTCAGAATGATATCACTACATTAGAGGAAAATTTTAAAAGTCACAGTAGAGCATTGTTTTTTTTCAAAGACATGTTCCATCACCAATGTTCTCAATGGCACAGCAGATGATACAATACAGAAAAGGTGATTTCAAAGAGCTGAATTCTGAACATGAAGTTTTAGGAACATCTTAATTTATCTTACTGATATTTTCCTTTTTATCTGAAATAGGGAAAAAGTTTTTTCAATAATCATAAAGTAAAAATTCTAAATGATAAAAAGGTGTCATGTCATAGCATAAGTGGCAGGTTGTGCCTCTCTGAGACATGGACTTATAGTTGATAATGTCTTTCTCTTAATGATGCGCCATATTTGCTGCTTCTCTCTGACTCCAGGTTAAAGAAAAAACCTCCGGGGAGAGAGAAAAGAAGCTTCTGGGTTGCCAGGTCTTCAAGTCACAATTTAAAATGACAGTGAAGTACAAGCCCAATTCTGTCTGATTGTGTCAACTGCTTGTTTTATCTTCAAAATCCCAAGAGAGCACATTGGTCCCAGTTTCAGTCAGATGTCCACTCCAACTGAATGAGCCAGTGGAGTAGAACTAGCCTGGATCAGAAGGGGAAAGCTCACAAGGACAAGATGGAGACATGGTCCGGGTGTCCAAAGATGAGGACAGAGGTGAGTCTGGACCGGGAGCAAAGTGATCCATCCCAAGTGGTGGAAAGGTAACGTAGGAACCAAACTCTTCACTTACTTGGTATTATTATTTGGGTTTGGTTTTATTAAATTGCTAGTATCTCTTTTTGCAAACTATCTCTTAGCAGACCACCTGGAGATTTTTTTTTACAAGCTCAGTTCTCAATTACTTGTTTGGTTTTATTTAATAGAGCCCTGAGTTTAAAGATCTTTGATGCCAGATATTACTTGTTGATTTTCCACACCGTGCTCTTCCGTGTACCAAAGAGGCTGATATCTTGGAAGTGTCATTGCTCAGAATCTCTTATCACAAGAATTCTAGTACGACTCGGTCAAGAATCTAAGACTTTCATGTGAGATGCAGAAGGAAGAAGTTGGAGTCAGTCCTCTGACAGTAGCGTTGGTGTCACGTGGGGGATGGCATGTTTCAGATATGAAGCTTGCTCTTGGTTTCCTGTAGTCCTCCTGAGACTCATCCACTTAGAAGCTCCAGCCAGAAGAGGTAACTAACAGCAACTTACCTGTAATTTCTGCACTTTAGGATTCCTTGAAAGTCTGGAATGGCCATGCTGCCTTCTGCTCCCTAACCTCGTCAAGAGTGATGTAACCTTCTAATCTCCTTTATTAAATGGTTTCTCATTCAAAATGCATAAGGTAGGCTTATGCTATCTTGACTGAACTGCCTGGTACATCCTTTCAAGTGGTGGTGGTGGATTAGTTGCTAAGTTGTGAAG
Source organism: Capricornis sumatraensis (assembly GCF_032405125.1). Lineage (NCBI taxonomy): Eukaryota > Metazoa > Chordata > Mammalia > Artiodactyla > Bovidae > Capricornis > Capricornis sumatraensis. The sequence continues at coordinate 73,538,079 of NC_091084.1, forward strand.
TTGTGTCCAACTCTTTGTGATCCCATGGACTGTAGCCCTCCAGATGCCTCTGTCCATGGGATTTTCCAGGTAAGAATACTGAAGTGGGTTGCCATTTCTTTCTCCAGGGCATCTCCCCAACTCAGGGAGCAAACCCATGTCTCCTGCATTGGCAGGTGGATTCTTTACCACTGAGCCGCCAAGGAAGCCCAGAGACTGAAGGTTCAATCCCTGGGTTGGGAAGATCCACTGGAGAAGAGAATAGCTACCCACTCCAGTATTCTGGCCTGGAGAATTCCATGGGCTGTATAGTCTATGAGGTTGCAAAGAGTGCCGGGAGAAGCCACCTCGCACCCGAGGCCCGGGGCAGTGACCCTGAGGAGCCACCCCGAACCCGAGGCCAGGGCCGGCACCCAGGAGGAGCATCCCGAGGAGTGGTGGCTGCACAGGCACAGGAGGGCCTAGAGGAGCTATCCCACGTTGAAGGTCAGGAATGGCGGCGGTAAGGAGATACCCCTCGTCCAAGGTAAGGAGCAGCGGCTGTGCTTTGCTGGAGCAGCCGTGAAGAGATGCCCCACGCCCAAGGTAAGAGAAACCCAAGTAAGATGGTAGGTGTTGCAAGAGGGCATCAGATGGAAAACACACTGAAACCATACTCACAGAAAACTAGTCAATCTAACCACACTAGGACCACAGCCTTGTCTAACTCAGTGAAACCAAGCCATGCCTGCGGGGCAACCCAAGATGGGTGGGTCATGGTGGAGAGCTCTGACAGAGCATGGTCCACTGGAGAAGGGAATGGCAAGCCACTTCAGTATTCTTGCCTTGAGAACCCCATGAACAGTATGAAAAGGCAAAATGATAGGATACTGAAAGAGGAACTCCCCAGGTCATTAGGTGCCCAATATGCTACTAGAGATCAGTAGAGAAATAACTCCAGAAAGAATGAAGGGATGGAGCCAAAGCAAAAACAATACCCAGTTGTGGATGTGACTGGTGATAGAACCAAGGTCTGATGCTGTAAAGAGCAATATTGCATAGGAACCTGGAATGTCAGGTCCATGAATCAAGGCAAATTGGAAGTGGTCAAACAAGAGATGGCAAGGGTGAATGGCGACATTCTAGGAATCAGCAAACTAAAATGGACTGGAATGGGTGAATTTAACTCAGATGACCATTATATCTACTACTGTGGGCAGGAATCCCTCAGAAGAAATGGAGTAGCCATCATGGTCAACAAAAGAGTCAGAAATGCAGTACTTGGATGCAATCTCAAAAACGACAGGATGATCTCTGTTCCTCTCCAAGGTGAACCATTCAATATCACAGTAATCCAAGTCTATGCCCCAATCAGTAACGCTGAAGAAGCTGAAGTTGAAACGGTTCTATGAAGACCTACAAGACCTTATAGAACTAACACCCAAAAAAGATGTCCTTTTCATTATAGGGGACAGGAATCCAAAAGTAGGAAGTCAAGAAACACCTGGAGTAACAGGCAAATTTGGCCTCGGAATGCGGAATGAAGCAGGGCAAAGACTAATAGAGTTTTGCCAAGAAAATGCACTGGTCATAGCAAACACCCTTTTCCAACAACACAAGAGAAGACTCTACACATGGACATCACCAGATGGTCAACACCGAAATCAGATTAATTATATTCTTTGCAGTCAAAGATGGAGCAACTCTATACAGTCAACAAAACCAAGACCAGGAGCTGACTGTGGCTCAGATCATGAATTCTTTATTACCAAATTCAGACTTAAATTGAAGAAAGTAGGGAAAACCGCTAGACTGTTCAGGTATGACATAAATCAAATCCCTTATGATTATACACTGGGAGTGAGAAATAGATTTAAGGGCCTAGATCTGATAGAGTGCCTGATGAACTATGGAATGAGGTTCATGACATTGTACAGGAGACAGGGATCAAGACCATCCCCATGGAAAAGAAATGCAAAAAAAAAAAAAAGGCTGTCTGGGGAAGCCTTACAAATAGCTGTGAAAAGAAGAGAGGTGAAAAGCAAAGGAGAAAAGGAAAGATATAAGCATCTGAATGCAGAGTTCCAAAGAATAGCAAGAAGAGATAAGAAAGCCTTCTTCAGTGATCAATGCAAAGAAATAGAGGAAAACAACAGAATGGAAAAGACTAGAGAGCTCTTCAAGAAAATTAGAGATACCAAGGGAATATTTCATGCAAAGATGGGCTCGATAAAGGACAGAAATGGTATGGATCTAACAGAAGCAGAAGATATTAAGAAGAGGTGGCAAGAATACATGGAAGAACTGTACAAAAAAGATCTTCATGACCCAGATAATCATGATGATGTGATCACTCATCGAGAGCCAGACATCTTGGAAATTGAAGTCAAGTGGGCCTTAGAAAGCATCACTATGAATAAAGCTAGTGGAGGTGATGGAATTCCAGTTGAGCTATTTCAAATCCTGAAAGATGATGCTGTGAAAGTGCTGCACTCAATATGCCAGCAAATTTGGAAAACTCAGTAGTGGCCACAGGACTGGAAAAGGTCAGTTTTCATTCCAATTCCAAAGAAAGGCAATGCCAAAGAATGCTCAAACTACCGCACAATTGCACTCATCTCACATGCTAGTAAAGTAATGCTCAAAATTCTCCAAGCCAGGCTTAAGCAATGATGTTCAAGCTGGTTTTAGAAAAGGCAGAGGAACCAGAGATCAAATTGCCAACATCCGCTGGATCATGGAAAAAGCAAGAGAGCTCCAGAAAAACATCTATTTCTGTTTTATTGACTATGCCAAAGCCTTTGACTCTGTGGATGACAATAAATTGTGGAAAATTCTGAAAGAGATGGGAATACCAGACCACCTAACCTATCTCTTGAGAAATCTGTATACAGGTCAGGAAGCAACAGTCAGAACTGGACATGGAACAACAGACTGGTTCCAAATAGGAAAAGGAGTACGTCAAGGCTGTAAATTGTCATCCTGCTTATTTAACTTATATGCAGAGTACAGCATGAGAAACGCTGGACTGGAAGAAGCACAAGCTGGAATCAAGATTGCCGGGAGAAATATCAATAACCTCAGATATGCAGATGACACCACCCTTATGGCAGAAAGTGAAGAGGAGCTAAAAAGCCTCTTGATGAAAGTGAAAGAGGAGAGTGAATAAGTTGGCTTAAAGCTCAACATTCAGAAAATGAAGATCATGACATCCGGTCCCATCACTTCATGGGAAATAGATGGGGAAACAGTGGAAACAGTGTCAGACTTTATTTTTGGGGGGCTCCAAAATCACTCCAGATGGTGATTGCAGCCATGAAATTAAAAGACACTCTCCTTGGAAGAAAAGTTATGACCAATCTAGAGAGTATATTCAAAAGCAGAGACATTACTTTGCCGACTAAGTTCTGTCTAGTCAAGGCTATGGTTTTTCCAGTGGTCATGTATGGATGTGAGAGTCAGATTGTGAAGAAGGCTGAGCACCGAAGAATTGATGCATTTGAACTGTGGTGTTGGAGAAGACTCTTGAGAGTCCCTTGGACTGCAAGGAGATCCAACCAGTCCATTCTGAAGGAGATCAACCCTGGGATTTCTTTGGAAGGAATGATGCTAAAGCTGAAGCTGCAGTACTTTGGCCACCTCATGTGAAGAGTTGACTAATTGGAAAAGACTCTGATGCTGGGAGGGATTAGGGGCAGGAGGAGAAGGGGACAACAGAGGATGAGATGGCTGGATGGCATCACGGACTCGATGGATGTGAGTCTGAGTGAACTCCGGGAGTTGGTGATAGACAGGGAGGCCTGGCGTGCTGTGATTCATGGGGTCGCAAAGAGTCGGACACAACTTAGCGACTGAGCTGAACTGAGTGACTTTGACTTTGACATTCAGTTTCATATTAAAAACAAACACATAATACTAGTAGTGGTTCCCAAACTTCAATGTGTACAAAATTATTTAGTGGACTGCGTAAAAATTCAGATGCAGCATTTCTTGAAAGAGCCCAGAAAGCTATATTTTTTATCAAGCATTCCAGGTGACTCTGATGTAAGTGGCCTGAGTCCACACTGAGAAATGCTGCTTTAATATTCAGGACCCCTGCTCTACGTGGACTCATACTGGAGAATATTCTGATGCCCAGATCAATCACTCCAGGTAGGCAGCACACTTCGCAACCTAGTGGCAAAAACAAAGTTTATTCCTATCTGTAAGTGCTCTCATCATATTCTTCAAATTACTCACTCACCACAAGTATGTTATCTCTGATACATTACTTATCTACACAGTACAATAGAGTTTAAACATGAAGAGGACAGGGTGAGACCTGGGATCAAAGTCGGGTTTTGCCACTTACTGGTATATGCTATTAAGCAGGTCATAACTTACTTATCCATCAACACCTACCTCACAGAGCTGATCATTATGTATATAATAGGATTAGTGTTTACCGTCCCCTCTTATACCTGGAAATCCATAAAATGGGAACTATATCTAATATATTTATTGCTTTATCATCATTCAACAAATAATTATTAATATGTGTCAGACTTTACACTAGATCCAAATGAGGAAACACTGCTTATAAGCAATGTTTAGAGAATTCATACATACCAAACTTTTTCAGCAGCAGCATCAGCAGCTAAGATCAGTAACTTGCTTTTAAGAGCCTGTTGTAAATGGCAGGTACATTAGCAAGTCATACAGGGCAAATAACAGTATGTTAAAAAAAATATTTCATACAATAATAGCAGCAGCCTATGTTATTAACAGAATAAAAGTGTGATGGGAAGGAAATACTTAAGTCCTTAGGTGTGAGCTACCCTCTGTCACACAGTGCTCATTACCAGCTGCGCAGGAAGCACGGCTGTTATGGCAACACAGGCTGAAAATGGTCTTACGGCCACTTGAGGGTGGGGAGATCGTCTAATCTGGAGTTTTAATTTCTCATGCTCTATCTTGTGACATGGATCTAACTTCACCGCCTAACATCCCCTTCCTTCTGGGTCTAACTTCCCCAGTTAGACCTCTATTAATATCACTGTGAAGAAAGACCCTGGCCATCCACTCATTTGAAACAATGCAGTAGGTCACACCCCTCCTGGTTCCCTAAGTGAATGGCTGTTGCAATTGATAATAAGCTGTCCCTCCTGAGCATCTGATCTGACCTGAGCCCCACTGATGCAGAGGGACAGAAGACACCCCCATAGACTGAAAGAAATTCCTATTCCCTCTCCTGCTCACAACATACGTGAGCAGACAGCAAGGCTGATGGCAGAGAGCTTCTGTCTGCACCTTCCTGTATTTAAAATGACGAGGACAGACCTTGAGAAATATTGGGGCATAATTTACCTCCAACAACCCAGGCCTCTTTTCAACAGGTCCCTTACAATCAATTGCAATATGCTTCCCAACACACAAACATCCAGAGTGACTGACTCACAGGCTTCTACTTTCTATGTAGTTACATCAACCTTTTGATTTTTACAAATAGATAATACGCATGGAAAGAAAGTAAAAGTGGTAGTCGCTCAGTCATGTCCAACTCTTGGCAACCCCCTGGACTGTAGCCTGCCAGGCTCCTCAGTCCATGGAATTCTCTAGGCAAGAATACTGGAATGGATTGCCATTTGCTCCTCCAGGGGATCTTCCTGACCCAGGGATCGAACCCAGCTATCCCACATTACAGGCAGATTCTTTACTGTCTCAACCACCAGGCAATCCCAAATGAATATGGAATCTCTGCTGGGAGCCAGCATGGGAGATCCCACCCATGACAAGGTCATGCAGAAGAGCCTGACAGGTCAAGGGGGATCAGGTCTCAAGGGGTCCTCTGCCCAAGCATCTACCCTGAAACCAGAATCTGTCTGTTTTATTATTTCATGTCTCTCACCAACACCTCTGACATTAACAGAGGGCTATCCCCGACCACCTCTCTCTAAAGAAAATTAACTTAGAGCTCTAGTTAATAAGTTTCCTGGGTATAATTGAAGTGTTTCTATTCAAACCCCTCTGATAGCTTTCTAACTTGCCTGACAGGTTTGTCCGGACTTTTACAACTGCGAATATGATTGTTTACAGCCTCCCAAATGCGCCAGAGGCACAGGAGGCTTAAAAATTCTAGAAATGTAGAGCCTTTTGAGGAGTTAAAAATAATTAGAATAGAACTGATTAAGGGTTTCATTGTTGAGCCAATACTTGCTGCCAAGTTTTCACATCCTTTATTTGTTGTGTACCCAGGAGTGCATTAATTAATATAGTTGGTATATAGAGAAAACAAGTAGCAACATAGATCTTTGGGTTAAGTACTTTCTTTCTTGTAACCCACTACACCTTTATTCTATAAGGATGTAACTTTATTTAGTACTTTGAGGGTGATGCAGATTAAAGAAAAACACTTCAGGGAAAATGAGATTAACATTCATCAAGGAAGAGAGCCATAAAATGTTAACAGGCCTCTTGGCCAGAAGATAATGTAAATCACCTGAGACCTTTTGTGTACGGAAAGATATGCAGAAAGAAACCCTGGTATCCATAAGGGTCAGGACTGCTGTCCCTGCATGGCTCTGCATCTTCCATTATATAAAACTTAGGGTATATAAACACTTTTGGAAAATAAAGTCATGGGGTTTTTGTACAAGCTTGGCCTCCCCCGTGTCAACTCTCTCTCTCTCTCTTTCTCCCTCTCCCTCCCTCTCTTTTTCAGGTTGATCCCTTGGAACACAGAGGCTCTTTGCATTCACTTTTCTGCCCAGGCTTCTAAGACCCATGCGAGAGGGAGCCCAAGGCGGGGCACTCTCCGCTCTTCAAGTGGGCGCCTGTGGCCTACGTGGACAGAGCAAGTCTCTTGTCTTGAGACTTTATTAGCTTTCTGTGTAAACCAAGAAATATCAGCCTCTTTTCTCCTCTATTTTTTCACTACATTATTCTTTCCTAATCTCTCTTTATATCTCTAAATAAATAAATCTCTCCTCGCCGACACTGTCTCCCCTTCAAATTCCCTGGATCCACCGGGGCTGGACCCTGGCAAATCTCCCCAACCCAGGGATCGAACCCATGTCTCTCATGTCTTCTGCACTTGCAGGAAGGTTCTTTACCATTACTGCCACCTGGGAAGCCCCATATGCATTGAGTGCTTACTAAATTCCAGGTACCAGCAAGCACCTTGCATGCATTATCATGTTGATTTTCCCCGTTATGAAATGGCACATTTTTCCTGCCTTACAGAGGAGGAAATGGGGACCTAATGCCATACAGCAAGAAGAGCTGCAGCCTTTGCTTCATCTGACTTGAGCATGCCCATTCTCCACCCTCTCCTGCTTTGCCTCCCTAGACTGATCTCTGAAAAAGAAGTGTTACACTGAGTTAGAGCAGCGGCCGGCAAAGTTTTTCTATAATGGTCCAGACAAAGTTAAATACAATAGTCTGCCCATTCTGGGGTTCTACCATGACTAATGCTCTGTGGTTTACCGTAAAACAGCCAGAGGCAAGAGGAAAACAAGTGGGCGTGGTGGCTGTCTTCCCTTGAGTGAGTAAAAGTCAGTCATGTCTGACTCTTTGTGACCCCATGGACTATGCAGTCCATGGAATTCTCCAGGCCAGAATACTGGAGTGGGTAGCTGTTCCCGTCTCCAAGGGATCTTCCCAACCCAGGGACTGAACTGAGGTCTCCCGCATTGTAGGCAGATTCTTTACCAGCTGAGCCACTAGGGAAGCCCAAGAATACTCGAGTGGGTAGCCTATTCCCTCTCCAGGAAATCTTCCTGACCCAGGAATCAAACCGGGGTCTCCCGCATTGCAGGTGGATTATTTACCACCTGAGCTACTAGGGAGTCCCTGTCTTCCCTTAAAACTTTATTTGCAGAAGCAGGCAGTGGAATGGATTTTGCCTGCAGATCATCTTTGCAAAACCCTGAGTCAGAGGAATGTCAAGCCATACAGACAAAGCTATCAGGCTCAGCAGAAAGGCAGCCTTGCCTCAGTTGTCTGGGGTTTCTATGGGACCACCCCTGGGAGACACAGGTTTTGCATATTTTCTACAAGCTTCTGCTGTCCTGAGCAAGGGATGACTAAGATGGGCCCCAGGAAGCTCCTGATGTCCATTACTGAGAAGAGAGATTTCAGATTCATCAGTTTCTCTCACTGCCAAGCCCCCATGTCAAAACTCAGGGCCTCAAGCACTACCCATACTTCCTTCTAAGATGCCCCCCATGCACTATTGACACCAAGTATAACTCACAAGGACCTACTGTATAGCACAGAGAACTCTACTCAATGCTCTGTGGTCACTTAAATGGGAGTGAAAGGAGTGAGAGTGTTAGTCGCTCAGTCCTGTCTGACTCTGCCACCCCATGGACTGTAGCCTGCCAGGCTCCATTGTCCATAGAATTCTCAAGGCAAAAAATACTAGAGTGGGCAGCCATTCCTGTCTCCAGGGGATCTTTCTGACCCAGGGATCAAACCCAGGTTTCCTGCATTGCAAGCGGATTCTTTATCATCTGAGGCACCAGGAAAGCCTGAAATGGGAAGGAAATCCAAAAAAAAGAAAAAGAGGGAATATATACATACGTATAGCTGATTCACTTTGCTGTACAGCAAAAACTAACACAACATTGTATAGTAACTATACTCCAATCAAAATTAATTAAAAAATAAAATTCTCCCCCACCAAAAGTAATACTGTTCCAGAAAGAATGTATTTTACCATAAAATTCTTAGAAAATAAATGTATCATTTAAAATGGCTATGTCAACTACTAACAAATTTTAAATTCTTAAAATAAAGTTTAAAGAATGAAATAAGCTGTCCCCCAGTCAGGGTCCCTTTCTCCCTGTACACATCTCCCTCACGTGGATGAAGGTCAGTGACACTAGAAATACAAAACCAAACAGGAACAACAACTGGAAAAGTAAAGCCTGCTCTGCTGGTGAGAGCAATAATATTCAGTGCATGTGTGTGTATACACCATCTACCATTTATGTGCAATGACCATGCAACACAATAACAATTACGAATACTGATTGGGAGATAACAACTTTTTTGTATACTGTATTTGATTACAACAATGAGCTGTGTTCACACTCTCAGGCTTCACAGTCTGTCACACATGAAGCATGAGTGTGTCAGCTCACAATTAAATATCATGATATAGAGCATCAGTCCCCATCTTCATTTACTCTCACATTTTTCAGATAATCCATACAGTGCCCACACCAATAAAAGAACAAATCTTCTTGCTATAAGGCAGCATGCTATAATGTGAATGGAACACCAGACTTAGAATATTAATTGCAAGCCATTTATCAACATGTCAGGCACGGTCCTAAACAGATTGCATAAATTATCTCCTATTAACCTCAGCAACTTCATGATGGGAGTACTATTATCATCTCTAGATCATAACTGAAGACACTGAGGCTGCCCTCAGAAAAAGTCTTTTCCATTGCTTTCATGACAGTATAGGATTTTGCTTTACCTCTCTGCAAAAAAAAAAAAAAAAAATTCATTGTACCTTCAGGAACTGACAAACAACTCTTAAAATGTCGATGTCTCCTGTCATGAGCTCAGGGTCCTCTGTAAACTGCAAAGGCGCTCCTCTGAGATCACCACATTGCCACTTGACTCTGATGTCAACCTCAAATGAAAAAGCACAATGATCTGAGTGGGTCTGCATGCCAGACACTGACAGTTCCTTTCAAGGCCTTAGAAAGAAAGAAGAGAGCAGTTAAAGGCAAAGGATTAGATTCTACACGGCAACATGCTGCTGCTACTGCTGCTAAGTCGCTTCAGTCGTGTCTGACTCTGTGCGACCCCGTAGACAGCAGCCCACCAGGCTCCACCGTCCCTGGGATTCTCCAGGCAAGAACACTGGAGTGGGTTGCCATTTCCTTCTCTAATGCATGAAAGTGAAAAGTGAAAGTGAAGTCGCTCAGTCGTGTCCAACTCTCAGTGACCCCATGGACTGCAGCCTACCAGGCTCCTCCATCCATGGGATTTTCCCAGCAAGAGTACTGGAGTGGGGTGCCAACATGGTAACATGGGTAGATCTTAAAAAGTACAATGTTGATTTTAAAAAAATGAGTAGGTGTGATACTTGACATCATATCACTTACCTAATGTAAAAGCACAGGTGTGTAAAACTGCAGTGCACATTTTGGAAGACAGACACACAGCAAAGGAGTATGAATTGGTTGATTAGAATGGTTGTCATGAGGAAGGGAGGGAAACAGGAGTAGGTATAGAATAGGGATAAAAGTAAAGACAAAAAATAAAATAAAATAGCAGAGGTCTTGAAAGTAGTAGAGACCATGCACCTGAATCAAGATATGTCACTATTCAATCTACTGAAACTGAGGTCTAAGAAAGAAACCAGAAAAAAAAAAAAAAGTGTCCCATCCAAAGGATAAACAGATAATGAAAATGATCATGACAAATAGATCTGTGTAGGAAAGGTAGGGGTTGATCTGGTCTGAATCTACTCTGTCCCCCAAACAGTACCATCTGGGCTTGTAGGAAATAAAGAATGTCTGTAATGTAGCCTTGACAAAACAAGGGCACAGCCATCAGCAATGCAGAATCACTCTTATTGAGCAATGATCCTGGCTCAGTAATATTTTCTCAGGGATAAACCGACAGCTCAGTAATAGATCAAACAGACACAGCCATTAATACATCCACTGCACTAATACATTTCTTAAATTAACACTGTATAAAATTAAATGTCACACAAACAAGATAGGCTTGTTCATTAAATAGAGTTGAGGAGAGGGAAAGGGTAGTGATCTCTGAAGCTAATGGGTTTCTTGAGTCAGGCCAGACATATCGAGAATCTTCGTAGCATTGGCTAATGCAAATGGGGGGCGGGAATTTTGCCATGTCCCAGTCAAACTGGGAAGAAAAAAAAGGTTAGATCATGGCATAAGTGGAGTCTTTGCTTCTTCTCAATTTTGCAAACATCACATGTCTGATGGTCTCTTGATGAGTCACTAGCTGTCTCAAAATCCAAAGGCTATAGAATAAAGTAAGAACAGAGAAAGAGAGCTGAGTTGTCTCACACAGCTCAGCCGACACTGGAGTTTTGAGGAAATTCATTTACTTTGAAATATATGCCTGACAGCCTATTCTCAAAGCAAAGTACCCTACTTTTGCTGTCGCCATTACAAGCTCACTAGCCAAGAATGTCAGTATGGCCATGACTGTCTCCCAAGGAATGCTTGCATGCACAAGAGTCATACCAACATCTGGTAGATTGCTTTAATGAGAAGTCTAAATAAGTACTAGCATTGACAATTGCAAGAATGACAATGAATTTCAAGAGGCTGGAAATCCAACAGTGTCTACCAGTCCAGTAACCAGGGCAAGGCTCAGTTTCTGCTTTTCATCATTTCTCATGTATCTGTGAGACCAAAGGATAGAGAACTGTGTCTGGATGGCCTGGTTCAGTTCAGTTCAGTCACTCAATCATGTCCGACTCTGCGACCCCATGAATCGCAGCACGCCAGGCCTCCCTGTCCATCACCAACTCCCGGAGTTCACTCAGACTCACGTCCATTGAGTCCGTGATGCCATCCAGCCATTTCATCCTCAGTTGTCCCCTTCTCCTCCTGCCTCCAATCCCTCCCAGCATCAGAGTCTTTTCCAATGAGCCAACTCTTCACATGAGGTGGCCAAAGTACTAGAGTAGGGATGTTTAAAAAAAAAAATTCGGTTCTAGAAGAAGACAGTCCTAGGGATGAATTCTATGTCTGCCACTGTAGCAGCTGTATGAACTTGGGCAAATGACATATCTTCTCTAAGCCTTAACTTTCTCACATGTGAAAGGGGAAAACTAAATGAGACAGTATGTATAAACATTCGGCATAGATAGTTAAATTCAGTTAAGTACTTAATAAATATCAGCTATTACTAAAATCACTTGCCAGTAGGTCCTGAAGGATGTAGCTGGGTAGCATCTATTGATCATTCAGTACATGTCCAGCATGGTGCAGACACTAGAGAAACATAGATGAACAAGCCACAGAGCTGGATAATCCTACTTGTGAGTTTCTCAGTTGTTTGAATTACAGCTTCTGAGACCAACCATTATCTCTACTAAATTCTACATTCCCACTGGCAATAAATCAATATACTCAAAAAGGAAGCATGTCTGTTTTCTGTGCCCGTCTCACCAATATCAATTTGCCATCAAGTGAAGCATGTGCACAAAAATGTGAGAACAATTAAAAATAAAGTAGAGGGGCACAGAATTGCGCTCAGAAGGCAGGAGTTTGTAACTTTGAAGAAGCTATCACTTATTAAGTGCTTACTGAATGCCCGGCACTGTGCTTTGTACCTTATATTGAACTCCCCTCCCACTCCATGATGCCTAATGCCTTGGTTTTACTAAATGCCTTGGTTTTACCTAAAGCTTTGGTTTTACTCCACTTGACAAACACCAGCTGTCCAGCCCAGGAACCCATCGACCTCCTACCTCAATCCTAGAACACTCATTTCTTTTCTGTTTCTATACTAATATCCTTCAGAAGGCATTTTAATCAGCAGATGGCTTATGTGATTCTTGAACCCAGGTGCTGTATCTCGGCTGCCACTAAGAGGGCAGTGTGTCATTAACACACCTTTATGAGAGCAGGTGACACAGACGAGCGAAATGGACTAGGTACAAGATAATAAGGTGTGGTAAAAGCTGTGCAATGTTGGTGTGTGTATGTTTCATATCACGTAAAGGAATGAGCAGGTACTCAGTATTGACCATTTTCCCCAGAGTGACACACAAGCACACATTGCCAGATTTTCTAGCATTTAAAGAAACAATGGAAAAATAGATAAATAAAAATAAAAAGAGTGGGGAAAAAAAGAAGCAATGTAAATATCATGGGGCAGTGGGGATTGGATGAAGATGATCGAAAGGTATAAACTTCTAGTTATAATATGAAGTAGTAGGGGTGCAAGGTACAATATGTTTAATATAATTAGCACTATTGTATGTTATACATGAAAATTGTTAAGAGAGTAAATCCTAAGAGTTCTCATCACAAGGAAAAATATAGTTTTCTTTTTCTTTTATCTTGTATCTATATGAAATGATGCTGCTGCTGCTAAGTCGCTTCAGTCGTGTCTGACTCTGTGCAACCCCATAGACGGCAGCCAACCAGGCTCCTCTGTCCCTGGGATTCTCCAGGCAAGAACACTGGAGTGGGTTGCCATTTCCTTCTCCAATGCATGAAAGTGAAAAGTGAAAGTGAAGTCACTCAGTTGTGTCCAACTTTGCGACCCCATGGACTGCAGCCTATCAGGCTCCTCCATCCATGGGATTTTCCCAGCAAGAGTACTGGAGTGGGTTGCCATTGCCTTCTCCAATATGAAATGATGAATGTTCACTAAACTTGTAGTAATCATTTCATGATATATGTAAGTCAAATCATTATGCTGTACACCTTAAACCTGGAATGGCTATTCACTCCAATATTCTTGCCTGGAGAATACCATGGATGGAGGAACCTAATGGGCTACACAGTCCATATGGTCATAAAGAGGTGGATGTGATTGAGTGACTAACACACACACCCGTTAAATTTATACAGTGCTGTATGTCAATTATACCTCAATACAAGTGGAAAAATAAACAATGTAAACACAAAATTTTATGTACATTTTTTCAAATTTTCAAACATATTGTTGATCTAAAACTAGCCAGTTTTCTAACGTGGGTGTCTGTGTTTTGCACTCTCACATCTGTCAAAAGTCAGAATTTCTTTTGTCTTCCCAGAAAATGCCTTTCTCTTTTACAGATTCACTTTTTAATAGTTTATATATTTTCTAAATGTCTATCCCATTCGTGTATAAGCTCCTTAAAAATACAGTTTCTTTCAGAATTCTAAGCCTCTGGTTCAAAATTAGTGTGCAGGGTTTATAAAGAGAGAAAAGGGGGTTGATCTTTCCTGAAAGATGATGCCAAATGTGCTCATTAAACAGTCAACATATATTCCTTGAACACTTTTCATCATAGCCAAGAATGGTGTTAGACATTAGGATTACAGCAGTGAAAATGATGACATACTTTGAATCTCCCCATTTCTACTGGCAGTGGAAGAGCTTTCCTAGTCTTTTTTGGCACTTACTTGTATCAATTCAGTTCAGTTGCTCAGTCATGCCCAACTTTTTGAGACCCCATGGACAGCAACACGCCAGGCTTCCCTGTCCTTCACCAACTCCCAGAGCTTGCTCAAACTCATGTCCATCGAGTAGGTGATGCCATCCAACCATCTCATCCTCTGTTGTCCCCTTCTCCTCCTGCTTTCAATCTCTCCCAGCATCAGGGTCGTTTCCAATGAGTCCGTTCTTTGCATCAGGTGGCCAAAGTATTGGAGCTTCAGCTTTAGCATGAGTCCTTCCAGTGAATATTCAGGACTGATTTCCTTTCAAATTGACTGGCTGGATCTCCTTGCAGTCCACGGGACTCTCAAAAGTCTTTTCCAATACCACAATTCAAAAGCATCAATTCAAAACACCAATATAGTATAGTAATGCATATATATGGAATTTAGAAAGATGGTAATGATAACCCTGTATGTGAGACAGCAAAAGAGACACAGATGTATAGAACAGTCTTTTGGACTCTGTGGGAGAGGGAGAGGGTGGGACGATTTGGGAGAATGGCATTGAAACATGTATAATATCATATAAGAAATCAATCACCAGTCCAGGTTCGATGCAGGATACAGGATGCTTGGGGCTGGTGCACTGGGATGACCCAGAGGGATGGTATGGGGAGGGAGGTGGGAGGGGGATTCAGGATGGGGAACACATGTACACCCGTGGCAGATTCATGATGATGTACGGCAAAACCAATACAAAATTGTAAAGTAATTAGCCTCCAATTAAAATAAATAAATTTAATTTTTTTTAAAAAAAGCATCAGTTTGCTCAGCTTTATGGTCAACTCTCCATACACCCTCTATTATTTGGACTTCCCTGGTAGCTTGGCTGGTAAAGAATCCACCTGCAATGCAGGAGACCCCGGTTCAATTCCTGGGTTGGAAGATCCCCTGAAGGAGGACATGGCAACCCATTCCAGTATTCTTGCCTGGAGAAGCCCCATGGACAGAGAAGCCTGGTAGGCTACAGCCCATGGGGTCACAAAGAATCAGACACAACTGAGATTTAGCGGTTCAGTAATATACAAAGTTTCGGAAGGAAAAGATACTGATTTACTGAACTGATTGAAAGCAGACATATTAATCAACACTCTCAGTTCATAGCAGCAGTGGCAATCTTTAACTACTAGCAAGGAAGTGAGATGGAGAGAAAGGGAGAGAGAGAAGGTGAGAGAAGAAAGGAAGGGAGGACAGAGGAAGGAAAGAAAGAAGGGAGATGGGAGGGAAGAAGAGATAGAGAGAAGGGGAAAGGGGGAATTTGCTCATATAACCTGAAAATCTTGGGATACGTTTTAGGGCTTCAGGCACAGCAGGATCCATGAGCTCAAGCATTTTCATCAGAATTCAATTCTTAGGCTCCAGCCATGTGTATAAATATTATGATCCCTGGCAGCACAAGACACCTTCGAGATCTCAGCAATATCAGAGGAAAAAAGAACATCTCCAATAGCACTGGTGAAAGAGCACTACAGAGGATTCTCATTGGTTTACATTGTTCACATATTTTTAAATGAACCAGGAGTCACAGGAAAAAGATTCTGTTAACATCACAGGGAAGGAAAAAGCAAGCCAACCTATGTCCCCTATGACAGTAATAAAGCAACATGGTGTTCCTGACAATCCTTAGGAAATGAACCTAGACTGGGAACTCTGTGAGTTAAGTCAAAAACACTCTGTGTTAAGTCAGCAAAAAGGAAACACAGACATTAGTTTGTTTCCCAGGATGCGTTGGTTATGTTTGACTCCAACATATCATCAAGTTTTACATTTAATTTCTACCACAGAATCTCTCAAAGAGTATTCCAAACAAAGGAGCTCACTTTTTAGTACGTTTGAATCAACAACAGAGTTTGGTGAAGGTATTCAGTAGTCAATTAAGTGCAGGAACCTTTTGGTTATACAAGGTTAAACAGATTCCTTAACTGAAGAATTTCTCAGAGGTTGTACTCTGTGATTGGGTATCATAAATTCTCTAAAGTGGTGACTTAGACTGTCTTCATTCCCAGATTAACTCAGCCATGAAACACTCTGGTTCACAGAGCGTCTTGTAGGCCTGATGTTCTACAGAAGACATGCTTGAATTCTGCACTCCACAGGAGATGACAATGACCTGTTTTCTCTGTGCCTTTGAAACGTGATGGATAGTGGTGTGAAAGCAGCATAGATTTTCACATCAGCGCTGTGTCTGACTTCATCACCTTTGTGCTTAGTCATTCAGCCGTGTCCAACTCTTTGCAACCCATGCACTGTAGCCCACCAGGCTCCTCTGCCCGTGGGATTTTCCAGGCAAGAATCCTGGAGTGGGCTGCCATCTCCTTCTCTAGAGGGTCTTCCCGACACAGGGATCAAACCTTAGTCTCCTACATTGCAGGTGGATTTTTTACGATCTGAATTACCAAGAAGCCCACTCATTGATTACCTTTCAGTTCAGTTCAGTTCCATCGCTCAGTCGTGTCTGACTCTTTGCGACCCCACGAATCGCAGCACACCAGACCTCCTTGTCCATCACCATCTCCCGGACTTCACTCAGACTCATGTCCATCAAGTCAGTGATGCCATCCAGCCATCTCAGCCTCGGTCATCCCCTTCTCCTCCTGCCCCCAATCCCTCCCAGCATCAGAGTCTTTTCCAATGAGTCAACTCTTCACATGAGGTGGCCAAAGTACTGGAGTTTCAGCTTTAGCATCATTCCTTCCAAAGAAATCTCAGGGCTGATCTCCTTCAGAATGGACTGGTTGGATCTCCTTGCAGTCCAAGGAACTCTCAAGAGTCTTCTCCAACACCACAGTTCAAAAGCACCAATTCTTCGGCGCTCAGTTTAGCCTAGATCAAATTACTTAAAACTCTCTGAACTTCTTCATCTATATAAAATGAGGTAATATGGCTTATAAGATAATATACACCAAAAAGTCTAGGACAACACGTCCTCACAGAATACACTTGTTAAAGTTACTTTCATTTCATTTTAAATGGATGTAGGCATGATAAAAACTTTCACCAAATGTAGCAAACTCCAACAAAATCTGCACAAAACTCTAATAATGCCTTCTCTGATTTTGCCTCTTTCCTTGATAACAGTATATTTAGACAGCTTTTTTTAAAAAAGTGATATCTGTAACTTACAGTAAATCTTCACCTAAATTATTCAAGCTATTTGTTTATAAATGGCACAACCAGTCAAACATGAAGTTTAAATTGGAAAATCAATTTCCCTGGAAAATATTTCGGGCTATATGGAGTGTCCCAGAAAGTCTGATGGCTGCAACGATTTTTTTTGTTGTTTGTTTTCATGACATCACTCACGTAAGACAGCGCTGCAGGACTAACACAGACACAGTCCTGAATTACAAGGCGGATAGTAACACATGAAAAAATTGACTTGCCCCTCTTTACAAGGATTCCCTTATTTCTTTCACCTCTTCACTGTCATCACCTCCAGAGCTAATATGCCAGATGAGTGCAGATTCGCTGTAGGAATGTGATCAAAGATTATGAATTAAAATTTATCCAAGCCTCAGATTCATAGTGATCTAACAGTTTCAGTATTTTTAAAAATCTGTCATAAATTCATCTTTAAGGAAGTCATAACTCAAAAACCAAATGATAAATAATGAACCAAATTATAGTTTTCAAAATTATAATTATGTTAGCAGATACTCCTGATTATCCAACTGTTATCTTTCTCTCTTCCCTTCTAACAGAATAAGAAATTGTATTCTGGCCTCTGCCCAGCTCCCCTCATGGGCTTTGGAGGTGCCGTAAGGGATGGATGACTCTCTTGGGTCTAAGTCAAACGTGTGTGTGCATACAGGGTACAGGGGTGAGCATGTAACACAATTCTTGCCAAGACATGAGAAGTCCATTAAAAGGTTTTTGGGGCTTCTCTGGTGGCTCAGTGGTGAAGAATTCACCTGCCAGTGTAGAAGACACGAGTTTGCCCTCTGATCTGGTAAAATTCCACATTCCAGGGAGTACTTAAACCCATGCACCACAACTTAGATCCTGTGCTCGAGAGCCTGGGAGCCACAACTACTAAACCCATGCGCTGAAGCTACTGAAGTCTGCACAACCTAGAGCCCGCGCTCTACAAGAAGAGCAGCCACTGCAATGAGAAACCCGTGCACCGCAGTGAAGAGTGGCTGCCACTCTCTGCAACTAGAGAAGAGTCCCTGCAGCAACAAAGACCCACCACAGTCAAAAACAAATAAGTTCATTTTATTTAAAAAAAAAAAAAAGGTTTTCAAATGAAGAAATTTCATTCTTGACAAAAAGAAAAGAGGGATAGGTCCCTCTTCTTCCTACAGATGTTGCCATGTGTGGATCTAATATCTGGACCCACTGCAGTCACCTTGCTTCTAGCATAAGAATGAAGACAATTGTAACAGATGGCAAAGGACAGAGATTTTAAGAAGCCCAACTCCTTCAGCCAGCTCTGAATTCCTTCCTACTTCTGGGCATCCTAGTGTGAGATCAGTATTTTTCCTAATTATTTTTGCTATCCGAGTTGCTGATTATTATAGGACAAGGCATCTGATACAGAGGCCTCAAAGAAAATAACAAAAGCATGGTGGATACTACTGTAAACCCCCAATGTCTATGTTCCCTTTCTACCTCACTGATATTACTCTCCATCCTGTTTCAAGTAGCCCAATTGCAGAAACACAGTCATTTGCAGACAATAAAATGTACACAGATATCTACTATTGTAGCTGATGAGAAAGCAACTATTTGTCTTATTAAAATAAATTTGAAAAGGAGAGATGGCTCTCAGTGTCCTTTGCCTTTTGCTTTTTTCACCTTCTTCCTGCTTGATATGTGGACTATATGCTCAGAGGTGGAGCTACCAATATGCTAAGGGTGATAGCACGGTAAACCAGAAGGAACCTGGAATCTCAA
This sequence comes from Capricornis sumatraensis, assembly GCF_032405125.1. Lineage (NCBI taxonomy): Eukaryota > Metazoa > Chordata > Mammalia > Artiodactyla > Bovidae > Capricornis > Capricornis sumatraensis. The sequence goes on from NC_091084.1 coordinate 73,557,080, forward strand.
TGCCTTCCTTGACCAGCTATGCTGTCCCTGGAAAACATCACTCCAGACTTTCATGGCAAACAAAGAAAGCCCTGCCTGAACAAGTCCTTACAGGTCTGCTTCACTTGTACAGCTGATGCAACCTCAATACAAAAATAATAAGCTATTCACTTATCAGCAAATAGCAAAACAAATTAAAGATTGGGAGGACTATAATGAATGGATAAAGGGGTGGGCCCATGCAGAAATAAACTGCCTGGGTTTGAAAGCTGGCTCTGCCTTTTGTAAGCATAGGATTTTAGTTGTTATTTAATTTCCTAAGGCCTTGGCTTCCAGGTAAAATTGGAATGATAATAAAAGTAAATTTACTCCAAAGAGTTATGAGAATTTAATAAAACAATCCATACGGTGGGGGGTGTGGGGAATGAGCCTGGAACACAACATCACTTCATCCAAGAACTATTGAACCATGTACCAGACCGTGTTCTAGGTACTAGGACTCTAACAGTTGACACAGCTAACAAAAAGCCCCATTCTTAGAGGATGTGCATCCTACTGAGGGAAAATAGATAGTAAACAACATAAGAAAGAAATGCATGCAGTGTGTTAGATAGAGCTACGAGCTATTCAAAATGAATAAGCTGGGGAAGAGAAAGAGAGAGTAGCTGGGGTGAAGGCTTGTAATTCTAAACAGAGTGGATGAAGACAGCCTCACTGAGAAGGTGATATCCTTGTAAAGATCTGAAGGAAATAAGAGAAGGAGTCATGTGAATCCCTGGGGAAGAGGCATACATGCAAAGGGAAAAGCTAGGACCCGAGGGAGAGCATCCCAAGGAAAACAATACACAGCAGAGGTTTTAACAGCCAGCTTGAAATAGTTTATTCATGTTCAGAAGCTAGTCTAGAAGCTTTAGATTTCCAGCCAACTCTTTCTAAATCATCAGAATACAAAATTAATATGAAAATAGTGAAAATGCCTATATGAAGATTTCCCCATGCTCGATTTCTCTGTGTGTCCTCTCTAATGTATCAGTGTATTATATGGATACTTCACATGCATTACATGACCAAATGACTGGCCCTGTCTTAATCAGCTCAAGCTCTCATAACAAAATGCCACTGACGGTAACTTAGATAACAGACATTTATTTCTCACAGTTCTAGAGGTGAATGTCCAAGGTCAAGTGTCTGGCATATAGTAACTGTTTAGTTAACATCATTTTTCTGTTATGCTATACTGGCAAAAAAAAAAGATGGAGAGAATGAAGAGATGGGGGCTGAGAGAAGACATCCAAGAAGGACATACATATGGGGATAAAAGAAGGCGTTCTTGAATTCGTGGAGAGACAAATCAGTATCCCAGTGCTTTGTTCATAGGCTGGGCTACTTTCAACTCGGAAGTGGGCAACTTCTGTTTGAGGTGAAAGGTCATGGGAAGTGACTCAGATGCTTCCAAATGACTGTTTCTTTGCAGCTATCTCGTAAAATGGAATCAGGCCATTTAGGAAACAGGGAGTTAGAAAAATACCACTGTGAGCAACAGGTTGTTACTATTATTATTCCTATTATGAAGTGGTTTCTCTGTGACAGGTACTGAAATCAAGCCATTGTATATATGAACCTTTTTTCTTTTTTTTGGCCTGCATCTCACAACATGTGGAATCTTAGTTCCCCACCCAGGGATTGAATTCACATCCCCTGCTACAGTGGAAGCATGGTGTCTTAACCACTACATCGACAGTTAAGTCCCTAATTCTTCTTTATTTGTACCATCTTTCTCAAATTGCAACCAAGAAGGGTTCTACGCTTTTAAAGATTCATGGGATTCGACTGGACCTGCCTGGATAATCCAGAATAATATCCCCATTCCAGAGTCCTTTTGCAATGTAAAGTAACAAGTTCACAAGTTCTGAGAATCAGGGCATGATCAGTTTGCAGGGGCATTTTTCTGCATACCATGCTGCAGTAGCTCAGTTGCTCAGTCATGTCTGACTCTTTGCGACTCCATGGACTGCAGCATGCCAGGCTTCATCATCTGCTGGAGTTTGCTCAAACTTATGTCCATTGAGTCCGTGATGCCATCTAACCATCTCATCCTCTCTCTATCATCCCCTTCTCCTGCCTTCAATCTTTCCCAGCATCAGGGTCTTTTCTAATGAGTCTGCTCTTCGCATCAGGTGGCCAAAGTATTGGAGTTTCGGCATCAGTCCTTCCAATGAATATTTACAGTTGATTTCCTTTAGGATTGACTGGTTTGATCTCCTTGCAGTCCAAGGGACTCTCAAGAGTCTTCTCCAGCACCACAGTTCAAAAGCATCAATTACCCTGTGCTCAGCCTTCTTTATGGTTCAACTCTCAAATCCACACACGACTACTAGAAAAACCATTGCTTTGACTAGACACATCTTTGTTGGCAATGTAATGCATACCACATGGAGTGACAAAAGTGACCCTCAATAAGTTTGATCCTCACTAACTCTGATGCAGAGCATACTAGTTTCCCTATTAAATCTGGAGGAAGAGGGCCAGCTTTACCACCTGAGACATCTGGGAAGGCCATCAATTTGTTACACAGCACTAAAAAAAGAAAGCAACTGATACACAGCCTAAATTAGTTATTTAGATGCAGAATGAAGTCACCAATATTGAAGAAAGAATTTTATAGTCAAACCACAATCCACTGTCAAATATGGGTAAGTGAAAATCACCTGGAACTAGAACTGATAAAAAAATAGGAATTCATTACAAGTTTGTATAACTATGACACATGTCTCAGAGCTCTTTATTTTTATTCAACTGGTTTAAGAAAGCTGTGGTACATATACACAATGGAGTATTACTCAGTCATTAAAAAGAATTCATTTGAATCAGTTCTGATGCGATGGATGAAACTGGAGCCGATTATACAGAGTGAAGTAAGCCAGAAAGAAAAACACCAATACAGTATACTAACACATATATACGGAATTTAGAAAGATGGCAATGATGACCCTGTATGCAAGACAGGAAAAAAGACACAGATGTGTATAACGGACTTTTGGACTCAGAGGGAGAGGGAGAGGGTGGGATGATTTGGGAGAATGGCATTCTAACATGTATACTATCATGTAAGAATTGAATCGCCAGTCTATGTCTGACGCAGGATACAGCATGCTTGGGGCTGGTGCATGGGGATGACCCACAGAGATGTTATGGGGAGGGAGGTGGGAGGGGGGTTCATGTTTGGGAACGCATGTAAGAATTAAAGATTTTAAAATTTAAAAATATATATACATAAATAAATAAAAATAAAATAAAAAATAAAAAAAATAAACTAACAGAAAACTTGTTGTCTATGTAACAAAGAGTTCAAAGAAAAGATGGCTTTTGAAATTATCGATTCAGTACTCCATCAGAGTATCTTTTCTCACTTTTTGCAGTGACCATTTATTTCATTACTAGGCTGACTTTCCTCATGGTGGCAAAACTACAATATTCAGAAGAAGAGAACTCTGGCTTCAGGCAGATCCTTCAAACTTATCCTCACATCTTATCAGCCCACTCTTGGCCATTGGCCTATTCCTGAACCAATCCCTCTGGGCAGAGGAATCCTATGTAGAAGGGGTGTTGAAGACATAAGTAGATAACTCCAGCCAGACCAGAAGTCATTAGTAGGACTAATGACACTAAGCCTAATGTGAAGGAGCAAAACAGAATCAGAGAAAAATAAATAGTCGAAGGAAAGTGAATAGAGAATAAGAAAAAAGGAGGCACATAATCTTAGCAACATTTTCCTAGTGTTCCTGAAACTTGAGTAATGAACAGACCACCTTTAAAAGAAATAAAAGAAAATTTAGATCATTCTCGTCTGTGTTGCCTGCCCCTCACACTGACAGCTTGAAGCCAAGATGACGGCTGAGGTCACTCAGTGACCCTGCAGCTGAAGCAGCTCAAATCATATCCTGTGGCCAGAGTGAAGCTGGCCCACCAGTAACAACAGTTAACATGAATTAACCTCTTAAATCTGTGCCAGGCATGGCTCTCAACGTTTATATTTACCTACAAGGCATGTGTTTTTATGACCCCGGTTTACCAGGGAGTGTGAAGGAATTAGGCACCATGAAGTTAAGCAAGAGCGCCAAGAGTACGCAGGAGGTAAGCGGAGGAGCCAGGCTGAGAACCTAGGCTCTGTGGTTCCCACAGCACCACAGAGACAAGCATTCCAGGGAGCTTTGCCCCGTGTACTTCACACCTCGTTCATCACCAGCAAAAAGCTTGTCAGGGTGAGACTAGGAAGAGGGTGGCAAGCTCCCTGTGACAGAGGAAACAGCAGGAAAAGAACAAGATGAAGAGGGTGGGCGTGGGGAGTGGTCATCTTTCTGAAGCAAAGCGGTAATATTTGCACTGAAAAGAGGATCCCCATGTGTAGGTTTGAATTTCTGTCATGCTAATAAATGGGCCATCAGAGCAGCTGGCAGCATGCTCATCACTGCTGTGGGAGTTATTCACACTAATCCTTTCCCTTGTAGCCTGGCCAGACAAGGATGGAAATCCCCAGCATCAGGTATTAAAAGAGATGGTGGAAGCACAGGAGCCTATTTAGGGGGTTTCACTTGACCAGTTTTCTTCATTTGAGTCCTATTAGCTCTGATAATGTATCCTCACTTATTAAGTGGTCGGGAGGGCAAGGCAACCTGAGTGTGTGTGTGAAGGCAGCCATACGCCCAGCAGCCTTTAGGACTGGCTGAGAGTACTGGAGTTTCAGCAAGAAATGCAGAAGAGCATCTGGGGCAAACCAGGAGAAGATCTAAGTGCTTCTTCTAAGTCTCAGGAAGCATAGAAGTGACCAAAGCAGTGCACATTCCAAGGAAAATAACAAGAAATCGAATGCAGTGGAGTTCTGTACAGCTCTGCCATGCTTTGGCTGTTCTCTGCACAAGGCACTTTTCACCTCTTTTAGCTTCATTTCTTCAACCTTAAAATAAAGGAAATTATATGCTCTGCACAGGAGTTGTGGCTCGCTGAAGTATGGATACACTGGTCTTATTTCGATGCCCATCACAGAGAAAACACTCCATAATAACAACAGCAATCATAATTATTAATTACCTATTGTTCACAGGGGTGTTTTTCTAACTCCCTATTTCCCAAAAGACCTGATTCCATTTTAAGAGGAAGCTTCAAAGAAACAGTCATTTGGAAGCATCTGAATCACTTTCTATAATCTTTCACCTCAAACTTGGTGCTCAAAGTTCTCTTCTCCTGACATCTTTTCACTGAAGTTGCCCTTGTCTGAGATGAAAGTAGCCCAGCCCATAAGCAAAACACTGGGACAGTGAGGCGTCTTTCCACAAATTCAAGAACTCTTTCTTTTATCCCCGAATCTTCATCCTTGGATGTCATCTCTCAGCCCTCTGCCTCTTCATCCTCACCACTTCCTGCCTGTGCGGCAAAACAGAAAAACACAGCCTGATGATTTCAGAACAGACTCATTCTCTCCCCGCCTCCCGAAGTTCTTATTCTTGTTCAAGGCTTCCCACGTGCCACCTCGGTGATCAACCAAAAGCCCTCAAAATGGTAATGCTTTCTGGCTCTGAGTCAAGGTGGTTCTATTAGTCAGCCCAATATCTCAAGAGGAAGACTCAGAAAAAGCAAGAGGTTCAGAGATCACGTGTAAGCAGGAGGGGCCGAGTCAGAGACGAACAGTGGAAGTTTCACCAAAGAAAACATATTGCTAACAAACATACCAAGACGACTGACTACATTAAACATAAAGAGGCCCAGGAAATGGGCACACAGTGGATTAAGGGCTTTGACTGGAGTTAATCCGACCTGTCAGAGCACTAGCACATACTAGGTGCAGCATCTGGGATAAGACATTTTTCTGAGCTTTAGTTTCTTCATTTGTAAACTATGGATAATAATAACAATTTCACAAAGCTTTTATGAGGATTAAAAATTTCTGTGTAGAAGTGCTTAACACACAGCTTGATACATACTAGGAGCTCAGATATAGGTACTATTTAGCCAAAGAACTAGTCTTGTCGCATCCATGTTTTCTAAGATGTTCCAACTTTCTCTTTTTCATTTTTTATACATTTAAATCTTAAATGATTATTTAATAACTAGAACATACAAAAACTGTGCTGGCAAAAAGTGACGAAGGATTAAACTTATCCAGAAGAGTCTTCAGGAAAACCACGATGAAGAACAGATAGCACAAGAAGATGTATTTAGGTTGCTGAAATATGGAGAAGCCTGAAGAATCTGGAGGAGTACTGTGCCACGGGATATTCCCAAATACAAGCTGGCTGGGGCCGGGGGCACTTACTCAGGTGGACATGTCCAACAGACAGTTCGCTAGACTAATCCAACTTGTGGAAGAGGAAGGTCTTAGCACTTGACTGGGCACAGTGCTCTGGAGCACCTACTGACCCCTCTCCAAGGATAGGCCACCCAAGAAAAGTGCAGAAAGTCAGACAAAATGAGGGCAAAATGCTATAAATGCCCGTATTTATGGGCTCGGTGAAAACCAAGTAAAGAGACAGAACATGTTTCAGTGGAAAGAATCAAGGACTAGTCAGTACATTGCCCATAACCACTGGATAATTCATTCATTCACTCATTCAGCTAATACTTAGATTATGCTTCATACGAGGCAGGAATTACACTGGGGGACATGGTGGGGAACAACACAACTCAGACTCTCCCTTCATGAGGCTGACTGTCTAGGAAATAATTCAGATATCCACAAGGAGCTGAACAAGTCCACTAAGAGATCTTTCAAAGAATCAACGGGAATAGAAATCAGAACTGAAGGTAGAAGAGAAAAGGAAGACAGCAGAAGTAAACTATTTCAACAAGCTCAGCTATACAGTAAGAAGAGGGGGGATCCGGAGTCAATGTTCTAGAAAGATATCAAGCATCTCATGGCAATAGGGGGCTTCCACACTTGAGATACGATTACTCTCTCATGAATTTCTGGGTTTCTTAAAAGTCAGATACCAGCACAAGTCATGTCTAGACTGACTATGATGAAAGCAGCTGCCTAAGCAGACTGACTGTCCTTTTGGGTCTTCAGAGACTCTGGAACCAGGCGGTCTCCCCGTAGTCCCCGCACAGCATATGTTCTCTCCTGCAGAGTGAGGATATCTGCATTAGCCTAAGTCATACAGCTGGCCCTTTAATTAATGCTCAATACTCTTCACATATTAGCAAATATCACTGTGTCCCCTATGGTACTCTAAGGCGTCTGGTAGACTTGTGTCTCCCTCAAGAACCTGCTTGTTTCTCTTATAGTCAAAAGGCACAAGTCGTATACTCTTAATGTTGCCCCCAAATCATGGGAAGAAGCCCTATCCCCATTCTTTGGCCTTTAAGCTCTCACTCTGGGGCTTCCCAGGTGGGGCTAGAGGTAACGAACCCCCCTGCCAGTGCAGGAGATGTAAGACATGCTCTACTTTTGACAATAAGAAGACACCAGAGAAAAACAACAAACTTGGAAAGGTAAATAAATGGCAAACTCAATAAAGATAAATAATAAAATTAGAACAGTCTTTCCCTGAGGTAAGTGATACAGAAGGCACTTCTTAAAATAACAGTTTTATTAAGACATAATTCACATACCATACAATTTATCCATTCAAATGGTTCAATTCAATGGTTTTTAGTATAGTCACAGAATTATACTACCATTACTTCAATCAATTTTAGAACATTTTCATCAACATCCAAAGAAGCCCTATATCCATTAGCAGTCACTTCCCATTTTTCCCATACCTTCAGTTCAGTTCAGCTCAGTTGCTCAGTCATGTCCGACTCTTTGCGACCTGATGAATCACAGCATGCCAGGCCTCCCTGTCCATCTCCAACTCCCGGGCTTCACTCAGACTCATGTCCATCGAGTCCGTGATGCCATCCAGCTGTCTCATCCTCGGTCGTCCCCTTCTCCTCCTGCCCCCAATCCCTCCCAGCATCAGAGTCTTTTCCAATGAGTCAACTCTTCCCATGAGGTGGCCAAAGTACTGGAGCTTCAGCTTTAGCATCATTCCTTCCAAAGAAATCCCAGGGTTGATCTCCTTCAGAATGGACTGGTTGGATCTCCTTGCAGTCCAAGGGACTCTCAAGAGTCTTCTCCAGCACCACAGTTCAAACACATCAATTCTTCGGTGCTCAGCCTTCTTCATACCCAGGCCACCACAAATCTCCTTTTGTCTCTTTGGATCTGCCTGTTCTGGATATATCATACAAATGGAATTACAACATGTGATCTCTTGTGGCGAGCTTCTTTCATTTGGGGTTCAACCAAGTTTGATCCTTGGGTAAGGAAGCTCCCCTGGAGGAGGGCATGGCAACCCACTCCAGTATTCTTGCCTGGAGAATCCCATGGACAGAGAAGCCTGGCGGGCTATAGTCCATGGGGTTGCAAAGAGTCAGACATGACTGAAGCAACTTAGCATGCATGCAGGCTCTCATTTTGTTAGCTGGTTTTAACTCTAAACTTAAACCCTCAAAGTAATGGATCTCAGCCTTAAGATCTTTGTATCTCTGATGACCAAATACACGAGAATTTTGGGTGGCACACTCAGGTCAGTTCAGTCGCTCAGTCGTGTCCAACTCAGAAGGGTTAAAAGGAAACTGTGAGTATTTACATATACATTCAAAAATGAAATTAAAATGAATTGTCACTACTCTACGTAGCTGGCTACCCTTCGGCTTTGCATTATGGTCTGAAATACACAGTTTATTTTTTACACTAATGACACTCATGTACATACACTCCCAAGGCAAGATCCTCTCATGTACACAGGCAGTTCAGCTTTGCTCTGACATTAAGCTGCACTTTTAGACCTTACTTGCAAAAAGGTACCCTACTCTACAACCCTTCATCTCAGTAATCCTTCTCCTAAATATCATCATAACACTATAATTCCTCAGTTGGCAACCCACCTGCAGAAGTTCACTGGAATGCCTGTCTACCATAATACACAGGTTAAATAAGCAATTTAAGCTCTGTTGCAAGCAAAGAATATTTGAGAGTTCAAAGCTGGGAAATAACTTTCCAAAATGAAGATAATTTACTGTATGTATTTTGGCTGATAGGTAGAGACAAATAACCTAGAAAAATTTCTCATCTTCCCTCAAAACCTCAAATCCTATAGCTGTGGATATAACCTTCAAAGCTGCTAGAGGGATCCATTCCATTCATCAAATGTAGTTGAGTACACGTCTTAATTTTCCCAGAACGGTATCAGTTAATGTCCATTTTCCGAGTATTTCAGTGTTCTAATGGTAGCATGCCATTTCTCTCTCAAATGTGTTTTAACGTGAACAACAAATTATTTGGTTATCTCAGATAGAGAATATCTCAAATCTCCCAACCAACTGAATACCAAATTTTTTTCCAACTTCTTTGCCAGTTTTAAAGTCATATAGGTATTATTTCAAAGAAACAGTCCTCTAAAACACAAGTAAGTGGAAGCCAGAACATTTGAAAAAGAAATACAAAATTTTTGAGTACCATAGTGCATCTGGGAACAAGTAAATATAAAGTCAACTGTCATTTGATGCTGAGCCTGGAAAGCATTATAAATAAGGACTGAAAGAAGTATTCAGAGCTTTAGGTCCACCTTGCGAAAAAGATTGTTATGAGACTATATGAATACATCAGGAATATGATCATGATGAAAACGTTAGTATTGTTAACATTACCATTGATTTTAAGCTTTTAGAAAAAGTTCTGAGATTACCAGAGGTACCAGGTCAGATACCATAAGTGAGTTTAAAAAATGTGTCTGACTTTAATCATTCTGAAGGTTCTGCCTTCAAAATCATTTTGAAGGTTCTGCCTGAGCTAGACACTAACACTCATATCCTTCACTGAACAGGTATTTCATTAAACTACACACAAACCAGACAGAGAAGTGCTGAAAACTATAGCATTTGGTAAAACCCTGTGGCAGTTTGAATGAACATTTTGTGCATTTGAATTTATGGGCTGACTATTTCTATGTCTTATTAGCATCCTTTTTGTTTTACCTCAGTGTTTGTTCATGCTTGCAGCTCTGAACTTTTAAAAAGCGGTTATTCCATGCTTCCCAGGTGGTACAAGTAGTAAAAAAACCCACCTACCAATGCAGGAAAAGTAAGGGACATATGTTCAATCCTTGGGTCAGTAAGATCTGCTGGAGTAGGAAATAGCAACACACTCCAGTATTCTTGCCTGGAAAATCCCAAGGACAGAGGAGCCTGGTGGGCCACAGTCCTTGGGGTCGCAAGGAGTCGGACACAACTGAAGTGACTAAGCACACACATGCATATACTTACTCTTTACTTCATCCTTCCAAACATTCACATAACCGTACATAGGACTTTCTCTACCTTCTCTCAGACCCTACCAGTGGTTTCTGGATCTTCCCCTAATCCCAAATCCCTGAAATTTTGCATTACCTTCTGTTAACAGACTCCGAAGTGATTTTTTTGAGACAATAGGATTCTGTGTTTAGCCAAGCCAATTTTGCTCAAATTTGCAAGTAAAATTTCATGAGAGGCTATAGCAAATGCTTTATTAATCTCCAAATATATATTCTAAACTCAGCCTTAAATTCATGCTGTTCTTTATTTACCAGAGAACTTATTTTCCAAGTCTTTTTCTTTAATATATATGTAAAGTTTTTTCCTCTTCTCTTTTAACCTCCTTGCCATGTTTTCTAGAGGTAATAGACCATGCCACTTGATATGACCACAGAGCTGTGCTCTGCTTTTCTGTTTAAAAAATTCAAATTAAAGTGACCAGAGTGGTGTAGAAATCATCTTGAGGGCAACTGAAAGAAATAGAAATAGTGAGCCTGTCCAAAACAGGCTTAAATAAAAAACATAGTATCTGCCTACAGGCTTCCCTAGTGGCTCAGACAATAAAGCATCTGCCTACAATGTCGGAGACCTGGATTCGATCCCTGGGTTGGGAAGATCCTCTGGAGAAGGAAATGGCAATCCACTCCAGCACTCTTGCCTGGAAAATCCCATGGACGGAGGAGCCTGGTGGGCTACAGTCCATGGAGTCGCGAAGAGTCAGACACGACTGAGCGACTTCACTTCTTTCTTTCTTTCTTTGTTGTCATACTAAAGGACTGTCATACTGTAGCACTGAGGAGCAGAACAGAGCAAGAAATAAGAATTATGTGGCAGAATGTGCCTCAACAGAATTCACTCATTATTTCAGCAAATATTGACTACTGATAGCAGTCTACATATAAAGCGTTATGTTGGACCTGTGGAGTATGCAAAGAAAAACTAGTCAAAATCCCTGTTCTCAAGTACTTTACAACTTAGTATGGTCACAGAATGCAGGAGAATAAATATAACTGTGCAACTCTGGAATGGACTGAGGCATGGAGCAAGGAACTGGTCACAAGAGAGATACAGGTAAAAGCTGCATGACCCCGTCCAGTATACTATAGGAACGAGTCCTGTATTGGCCAGATACTTATTTACTTTTTCTCTGCCTTGTTTCAGAAAGGACTCTTAATCCAGACTTTTTGTTCTCCTAAGCCATGCATCCCATGAGTAACAGGGATATTATTTTTAAATCTTTCTCTAGTAGGAAGGCAGCAGTTCCAAGATCCCTTTACCGTTGAGGACCTAGGCAAAGTAGGACCTAGGCGGAAGTAGAAGACATAGAAGTCTTAGCCAGAGAGAAAGAAGAAAAACAATCTCATTGGCCTTGGAGAAATGGGAAGAGAGAGGGAGAGTAAAGAGGTCTCATGCACAGGTTCTCCTATCCTCTCATTAGAATGGAGCCATAGGGAGAAAGGGATGGGAGTGCCACAGCAGCTGTAGGAAATCCTCAGCCCTGGGAGAAGGCAGGATTCATCAGTTCTGCTCAGAGGAGGTTTTAAGACTCTAGAAACTTCAATTACGTTCAATACACTGCAAAACACAGTTCACTGAAGACTGACATAGTATGCTGAGCATATGAGTTTGAAATAGCACCCTTGGAATTCTCAGCCCCTGTATAAAATGAGGATGATCCAGAAAGGGTCTTAAGTCCCACTGAGGAAACAGAAGCAGAAGAGGTGTGCAAAGGCCTGGGGCTGGAACAGAGTCCACAGTGAGCAGTCTCACTGTAAATGGAGGCAAATGGTTGCAACCATAGGCCCCATTCAGATGCATCACCGTGTCTCAAAAGGCTAGAGATCAGCAGGAGACTGGAACAACAACACAGCCAAAATTGGTAAGAAGTCATGGGATGACTTATAGATATCAGACCACTCTTTTCTCTAATAACACAGAGTAACCTAGACCTCCTTTCAGTTTGCAGATAGCAACCTGGAGGAAAGCAGCAAAAGAGAAAGGAAATTTGAAGGAGTGAGTGTAGCCAACATAATAAAAAATCCAAAAGGGACATTTAAATTGGAAGAGATTGAAATACTATCACCAACTGGTAGATTTCAGATTTTCTCCCAAGCTCTCTAATAAATATATGGCCCTCTAAACCCCTACACACATAAACACAAGCACCCTGCTACCCAGTGAAATAGGCTCCCGTAGGAGAGATTTATTTCATTTTACAAAATCAAGAAAACTAAATGCTCTCATTTACCTAAGTAGTAATGTGTGTACATGCTTGATCCCAACAAAAATTCTTGAGCATGTATTCACGTTTGTGATGCCAAATGGTTAATCATTCATCAGGAAAATTTTTCTAGAAGGTCAACAGGGTCTTTTTTCAGTGGGGACATTAAGAGGCCCCTGTGCAAATTCACATTGTTTATTTCTGTCTTCTACAATGATTACTTTCTCAAACAGGATTATTCGCCTGTTTTAATGCTATATTTTAATCTCCTTCATGTTGCTGAGTTTTAATGTTTTCCACGTACCCTGTATGGCTATTAATTTGCACTCTTCAAGAAGTCAATTACCCATACATTGCCGTACTTACTGAACTCAGGAACCTACTCATAAGCAGTGTGAATTACAGCATAATCACTAAAAGATTTGTCTCCTTTTTCCACACAATATTTTCTGCCCCATCAATGCAGGCTTTCCTTCATTTTAAGATATCCTTGTGGTTTTCGATAATTAGACACTGTGGACCACTGTATATGAACTTGATGCCACTGGGTACCATATGGAATTATCACTGACAAAGGAATGCTACTCAACATAAGTCATATGCTCACATATTGCTCAATATTTATCACAGCAACATGCATGTGTCAAATCAGGTACATCAGAACAAGCCATCAAATCTCAATATGTAAAATAGATAAGTGAGTGAAGTCGCTCAGTCAGGTCCGACTCTTTGCGACCCCATAGACTATAGCCTACCAGGCTCCTCCATCCATGGGATTTTCCAGGCAAGAGTACTGGAGTGGGTTGCCATTTCCTTAAGGCATATGAAAAACTATTACCAAAATCTGTCCTAGGTAGCTGACATTTCATTTCCTACCAAAGAAAGGAAGAGAAAATTTAGCTAGCCTCTCTCAATTTATCATTTGGTGTTCCTAGTGAGATTGGGGGAAAAAAAAATGTTGGGAGAGCTGTTAGAAAGCAAGGCTGTTGTATCCATGAGGACTGGAGAAAAGGGAAAAGTATTAATGTGGCTAAATGAGATCTAGATCAAGAACCCTGGAACTCAGGGAGGGATGAAATTAAAACATCAAAGTGGTAGCTCCTTTTGAATTTAGACACTGTGATTTCCAATTCCTCTGGATTCTCTCAACTTTCTCCAAATACCAACGTTCAAAAAGAAATGTGACAATGGTCACAACGGGCTACAAATACATCTGTCTCCCTTTATCTAGAACTGGTTATATAGGTTAGTTTGATTTGTCACAAGAGGTCATGGTATTTTTACTACAAAGGGTTAAAGTGCTAGGTAAGGCAGGAGGTTTCATGTGCCTTTGAGTCCAGCCAGCACAAACACAGTCAATCCTGGCCACAGTTCCTTTTCTTACAGTGGTTACTGAAAGGCTATTAAGTCTCTGAAAAGCTGTATCGAATACCAAACAAAACCCTGAAAGGTGGCAAAACTGAAAGAGGACACTGAAAGCAGCCAGCCAATGCCTGAAGCCCAAAGCCTCTGTCTGCACAGTTGCTTCTTTTCATCATCTCTCAGATCGTAAGTTGTTTTAAGAGTTGTGAAAGGTGTCAGAAAGACAGCCTTCTAAAGTTAGGTAAAATCTGGGATGTGAATGCATAAGAATTCTATCAGATTGCTTACTCTCACCCAAACCCTTCAGGGGAGTTTTAAAAAACACATTGAAGACCTAATACACAATCATTCTCAGAGATCTAAAGCAATGTCTAAAAGATGTTTTCTCTCCAGGTGAAAAACGAAAATGCAATTTCAGGAAAAACCTTCTCATTTTTTTTTCTGTCGTCTCCAATCTGTCCTGGAAGGATCACACTGATGGCCTTATTTCTGATGCTTGAAACTTTGCTTAAAGAAAACTTGATAAAACACAATACTTGCTTTTGTACTATCAGAGAAAAGAAAAGAGATAGGGATAATTTTAAATTGCAGAAAATGGTACAGTCATTATTGTTTGGCCTGGGAATGTATTATTTATGATTAAAAGTACGCCTATCCAGGACTTATTTTCTGGTAAAACTCTGATCTCTAGGATCCAATGAGCAACAAAATAACAAATGAATCTATTTACCAAAATGTTAAAGGAATTTACTGACTTCATGGTATCTTTCATGCCATGGGAATTAAGCAATATTTTGCTGTTCTCTAATTTTTGCATAGGTCATAACAAGACCCCTCGGTGTTTCAGGAATTTTCAAAAATCTTCAATTTGCATACCAAATAGGAGGAAGAATGAATTTTGTTCAAGAATAATATTTAATTCCATTAACTGATATTAATTTTTTTTAACCTCATGCCATTCAAATCAATATAAGTTGAGGACAAGAAAAAGACATCAGATCTGAAAGCTTATAATATCTTAGATGTCTTCATAATTAATATTAGGTTTCTGTAGATCATAGTTCAACACAAGTTTTTATTACAATGAATTTGCATTTGCTCAGCAAAAATATAATTGAAAGAGATGTCTGCATCCATCCATGAAGGAGTAACTGGAAACATATTTATCTTCCTGTCTTAAAACAATTTTAAAAATACAAAAAATACAGAAAAAAAAATTTTTTTAATACATTGGACAATAGGTAAGATGGTCACTGTTCCCCAAAAAGAGGAAAATGAGGCAAGACCAACTGTATTAGTCAGTTTGAGCTGCTATAACAAAATACCACAGATTGAGTGATTTAAGGGACAGAAATGTATTGCTCACAGTTCTGGAGGTTGGAAGTCTCAGATCAGGGTCCAGCATGGTTGAGTTCTGATAAGAGCCCTCTTTCCTGGCTTGCAGTCACTTTCATGCTATGCTCTCACATGGCAGACAGAGGGAGAGAGAGCACTATCTCTTCCTCTTCTCAATAAGGTCACTAATACCATCAAGGGAGCTCTACTCTCCTGACCTCATCTAAACCTAGATACCTTCCAAAGACTCCATCTCCAAATACTGCCACATTAAGCACTACAGTTTCAACATACAAACATTTCATGTAAAGCATCTACAATTGCCCCAGTTGATTGAATGGTATTAACAAAGTCTGGCAAACCTCCTGAGTTTAAAAGACAGTTCAGAATTCAAGAGGTATATGGTAGGTAGAATATATATATGTTTTGGCAGCTAGAATTGAAAAGACAAAAGTCAGGAAAACAAATAATAAAGCTGCACAAAGAAAACTCCAGAGACCTGCAAAGAGTACCTAATGAGTTTTCTTCTGTGAAATGACTAGAAAAAGCATATGAAAATCTATGCAAGGCATGGGAAAGAATCATCAGAAGGATCAGATGTAATAGTTTTTGGAGCTCACACAGGGATAAGAATAGTTTGTATTCCCACTTCCTAAGACATGGAGCATCAAGTAGAGTCCTCAGAAGAGTATTACTTCAAGATAGGGCCAAACAAGCCACAGTTCTTGTTGTTTAGTCACTAAGCCATGTCCGGGCTGCTGTCTATGGGGTCGCACAGAGTCGGACACGACTGAAGCAACTTAGCAGCAGCAGCAGCATGTCCAACTCTTTGCAGTCCCATGCACTGTAGCCTACCAGGCTCCTCTGTCCATGGGATTTACTAGGCAAGAATACTGGAGTGGGTTGCCATTTCCTTCTCCAGGGGATCTTCCTGACCTAGGGATCAAATCCATGTCTCTTGCATTGGCAGACAGATTCTTTACCACTGAGCTACCAGGGAAACCCAATTAGCCATGGAGAAACTACCTAACAGTTTAAATGGACCAAACTGTTTCCAAGTGACTTAATTTCTGCATTCCATAAAAAAGCAAAATACTTAAGACAACATTAAACTCCATCACCTTACAAAGCAAAATTTACAATGCCTGGTATCCATTTAAAAATTACCAGATATTCAACAAAGCAGGAAAATATTAAATCATAATGAAAGAAAAATCAATCAATATAGACAGACCCAGAAATGACAAAGAGGATTGAATTAGCAGACAATGACAACTAAGCAACTATTATAAATATACTTCAAATGTTCTAGAAGATTGAGTAAAGTAAGCATGGTAAGTTACAGCATATAAAAAATTAATCGTTTACATGTCATCCTTGCACAGGGGCCATGCTAATCTTCTCTGTATCGTTCCAATTTTAGTGTATGTGCTGCTGAAGCGAGCACAAAAAATTAATCATTCAGAGATGAAAAATTCAGTATCTCAAATAACAAATTCAATTGATAGAATTAATAGATTAAGAAAGTGTAGAAGAATGATTAGTGCTCTTGAAGACACAACAATTGAAACAATACAAAATAAAACACAGAAGAAAAAATACTGAAAATTAATGAACAGTGTATCGATGAGCTGTGAGGAAACATAAAAACATAAAATCAGACTAAAATGCATTTAATTGGAATCCAGAGGAAAGAGAAACAGGAAAAGAAAAAAAATTGAAGAAATAATAGCCAAAGATTACCACAATTTAATGAAAATTATAAATTCACATAACCAAGAAGTTCAGTGAACCTCAAGCACAAGAAATATGATGAAAATTATATCAAGGCCTACCATAATCAAATTGCTCAAAACCAGTTAAAGAGAAAATCTTAAAAGAAATTAGGAAAACAAAAAAAAAAGGAACAGAGGGAAAAAGATAAGAATGACAGAAGGCTCCTTATCAGAAACAACGCAAGCCAGAAGACAGTGGAGAAACACCCTTAAAGTATTGAATGAAAAAAAAATGCAGGTATTTTCCAATAATTAAGGCAAAATGAAAAAAAAATTTTTTTGCACATACAATAGCTGAAATGATTCACTATCAGTAGGTCATCACCATAAGAAATGTTAAAGGAAGCCCTTTAGACAGAAAGAAAATGATACTAAATAGGAATCTGAATAGCACAAACTAATGGATAATATTAGAAATAGTAAACATACAGGTAGATACATCATTCTTTTAATTTATTTGAATGTGGATGGATAACCCACATCAGTTGGCTGCTGCTAACTAATAAACCACCTTAAAACTTAATGATTTAAAATAATTATTTACTTCTTTGGGATATGTGCCATTTAGATAGTTCTACTGTTCTAGGCCATGCTTGGCTCATCTTGGTGAGTTCAGTCATGCATCTGTAGTCAGCCTGTTAGTCAATTTAGGGACTTAGGTACCCTAGGATTGCCTCAGCACAGATGGCTTAACATTATTCATAAATTCCCTCTAGCAAGCCAACCTGGGCTTCGTCTCATGACATGGCAGAGGTCTAAGACTGAGAAATCTCAACTGTGCAAAAAGGAAAAAGAAAAGCACAGTCACTTTTCAAGCTGCTGTTCATGTTACATTTACAAACATTCTATCATCCAAAAAGAGTCACATGGCCAATCTCAGAGTGGGAAGGGAACAAAATTTTTAAAAATGTAAGGCGAAAGTATGGATACAGGGAAACCATCAATTGGGAGCATTAACTCGATATATGGCGGAAAGTGAATAAGAACTAAAGAGCCTCTTGATGAAAGTGAAAGAGGAGAGTGAAAAAGTTGCCTTAAAGCTCAACATTCAGAAAACGAAGATCATGGCATCTGGTCCCATCACTTCATTGGAAATAGATGGGGAAACAGTGGAAACAGTGTCAGCCTTTATTTTGGGGGGCTCCAAAATCACTGCAGATGGTGACTGCAGCCATGAAATTAAAAGATGCTTATTCCTTGGAAGGAAAGTTATGACCAACTTAGCATATTAAAAAGCAGAGACACTACTTTGCCAACAAAGATCCGTCTAGTCAAGGCTATGGCTTTTCCGGTAGTCATGTATGGATGTGAGAGTTGGACTATAAAGAAGGCTGAGTGCCGAAGAATTGATGCTTTTGAACTGTGGTGTTGGAGAAGACTCTTGAGAGTCCCTTGGACTGCAAGCAGATCCAACCAGTCCATCCTAAAGGAGATCAGTCCTAGGTATTCATTGGAAGGACTGATGCTAAAGCTGAAATTCCAATACTTTGGCCACCTGATGTGAAGAGCTGACTCATGTGAAAAGAGCCTGATGCTGGGAAAGATTGAGGGCAGGAGGAGAAGGGGACAACAGAGGATGAGATGGTTGGACGGCATCACCGACTCAATGGACATGACTTTGGGTAAACTCTGGAAGTTGGTGATGGACAGGGAGGCCTAGCATGCTGAGGTTCATGGGGTCACAAAGAGTTGGGCAGGACTGAGCGACTGAACGAAACTGAACTCAACAATGCTACATATGTAGCTCCTTGGCATACATTCCTTTTTATTTCTTGGTACTATTTTTAAACCTTTGTATCTATTCTTTTATCTTTACCCCTGTATCTTTATATTTGTCAGAGGTGTCACTATATATCTATGAAGAGACAGTGAATGTTTTGGCAGACAGAATTAAAAATGTAATCTTACTACATATATTAAAAAAAAAAAAAACTTAACTCCCTGCCTATTTTCTCCTTTATAAGAAGGTGGATTCCAAATGGAGCAATATTCTAAATGTAAAGAAATCCTACAAAGCCAAAAGAAAAAAATTTAAAATACCATGGTGACGTTAGGGTTAAGGAAGACCTCTTAGGCAAGACCCACCAAAGTTAATAGATTTGAGTAAAAATAAAGTCACATGTAGGATTTTCCAAAATGAAAAATCAAGATGATAGATTTTAATTCTACTAATAATGACAAGAAAACTGAAAAAAATAATAACTGGAATAAACAAGGAGCTACTGCAAACAAGTAAGAAAAAGACAAGAAAACTAGGTTTAAAAAAATCAGTAGATAATTCATGTAAGGAGAATTTCAACAGTGAGAAAAAGATAATATATGATCTCTCTTATATGTGGAATCTTAAATGTGGTACGATGAACCTATTTACAAAACAGAAATAGAATAACAGATGTAGAAAACAAATTTATGGTTACCAAGAAGTAAACTGGGAGATTAGAATTGACATATACACACTACTATATATAAAATAGATGACTGATAAGAACCTAGCACATAGCACAGGAAACGCTACCCAATACTCTGTATGGGAATAGAATCTAAAGAAGAGTGGATGCATGTATATGTACAACTGGTTCAGTGTGTTTTTATTTACAGATGTTTGGAGATTTTCCAGATATTTGTCTTATTAATTTTCAGGTTCATTAGCCAACAAACTCTGAATTCTTTTCAGCATTTTAAATTTAAGTTTGTATTATGACTCAGCATATGATATTCTTTTGACTATTTCACATGAGATTGGAAAAAATGTATATCCTGCAGTTTTCAAGTTAAATGGATTTACAGTCCTATTCACATTTCTATATTCTTACCTCAACACTTACTGAGAGGTAAATATTGAAATACACAACTATAATTGTAGAATTGCCTATTTTGCCTTCTTTTTTCTATCAGTTTTGCTTCATGCATTTTGAAATATTTTTATTAGACCTATATGCATTTTGGACTGCTATAAATTAACACGTGAACCATTCCATCATTATAAAATAGCTCCCTTTATCTCTTATAATAATTCTTATCCTTAGGAATATGTTGTATAATATTAACACAGCCATTCCAACTTTCCTATTTTTCGTACTTGCATAGGATAACTTTTTCTCATCCTTTTAATTTTGATCTACTTATATCTTTAAGGTACACCTCTTATATATTGCATATAGCTGAGTTTTGTTGTTTTATCCAGTTTTATAAGGTCTTACTGTCTAGCACAGAACTATATTCAATTTACTATGATAAGCCATATTGGAAAGCCATATTTTTTAAAAAGAATGTAAATATATGTATAACTGAATCACTTTGCTGTACAGCAGAAATTAATGCAATGCTGTAAATCAACTATATTTCAACAAAAAAAATGGTATCCAGTTTTAGATTCTATTTAATAACGTGATAAACATTGATATTAAAAAATGGTTGTTTATATGATTGAGTTTTAGGCTACTAACCTGGGGATTTGGGGTCCTAATTTTTTTCTTACTCCTTATGACTCTCTTCTGGTTTTCCTTTTATTAATTAAGCAATATTTAGCAATCTGTCTTGCCTTGGAATGTTTTATTAGCCTTAACATTGTTTTTAGTGGTTTGTGTAGGATTTTAAATGTCTTTAATGTCTACATTCTACCTTCAAATAGCAACATACCACTTCAGTTAACATTATACCACTTCAGTCATAATAACTTTCTAAGGCATACTTCTGTTTTTAAGCCTCCCATTCTTCCTATTAGGCGTGTAAGTTTTACTTCTGCACACAGCACGTTTAAGTACAATTTTATAATTTTTCTTTGATAGACATAATTTAAGTACACTTTTAAATAAAAGAAAAACTTAACATCCACCTATTTACCATTTCCATTGCTCTTCTTTGCTTTCTATAGATCCCCCTTTCCATTGAGTATCATTTACCTTCAACCTGAAGAACTTCCTTCAACACTCCAGGTAGTGCAGATCTGCTGGGGAAAATTCTTTTAACTTTTGTTTTTCTGAAAATGGCTTTTATTAGCTTTCATTAGCCTTCATATTTGAAGAATATTTTCAACTCTGTATAGGATTCCAGGTTGTAACTTTTTTCTTTCAGAACTTAAGGCTGTCATTTTATTGTCTTCTAGCTTGCATTTTTTCTGATAAGTAGACTGAATCATTCTTGCCATTTCCCTGTAGGCAACATGCCATTTTTGTCTGGCTGCTTTTAATATTTTCTCTTTATCCATTTATTTTCAGCTGTTTGATTATAGTGTGCTTGGATATGATTTTGAGTTCATCCCTCTCCTTCTATGTGCTATTCATAAATAAGTACTATCTATTTTTTTAACCAAATTTGGAATTTTTTCAATCCTGATAATTTCAGTTTTGTTTTTTTTTTCTGCCACAAATCTCTCCTTCCTGCTTATTTGGACTCCAAATTACTACACATACACAGGACCATTTATACGTCAGGCACAGTCTGATAAGTCACTAAAGCTCTGTTCATTTATCTTCAGCTTTTCTTCTTTTGGTTTCAGTTTGCATAGTTTATTTTTCCCCTTTCTACTAGCTTACTAACATCTTGTTCTGGAGTGAATAGCCTGTTGTTAACATTATCAAAATTTTTTTAATTTCAGATATTAAGCTTTTCATCTATATGTCCCATTATGATCCTTTTGATATCTTCTATTTCTCTATTGCCATCATTTTTTCTAATTATAGGTCTATATATATATTTTTTCTTTTATATCCTTGAACATATTCATATTAACTGTTTTAAAGTCCTTACCTGATAATTCTTTCATATTTATAACTGGGGGACAGATTTCTAATAGATGATTATTCCTCTGATTATGGAACATATGTTTCTGCTTCTTCACATCTCTCATGTATTTTGGTTGTATTATGGAATAATGGATAGTATATTTTTTTGCACATGTGGTAGAATGTTGGGTTTTATTCCATAAGGCAGTGCATTAACTTGTAGCCTCCTTGATCCTTTTAAGTCTTACTTTTGTGATATATCAAAGTGGTTCTAGAGTAACATTTGTTCTAGGTCTAAGCTAGTCCTCCTTCCAGAGCATGGCTTTTCTAGGTTCCCTACTGAATGCTGAGAGTGTTCAACAAGGTCTTTCTACTTTGGATAGAACCTGAATTCTAGCACTGTATAACCTCAAGTCAGTTCATAACTCTCCAGTAGCTGTTTTTTTCTCCAGTAGTTGTTCTTTGCTGGGACATAAGGAATCTCACTCTATCTGTGCACAGATTAGTATTTGGCCAAAGAGTCAAGTGTGTCCCTGTACAAATTTATGACCTTTTTTCCCCATGTGGCTCTCTTCTCCACACTTCCCCTTTTATACCACAAATTTCAATGTCCTCGTGAGCCTCAAATCCTGAACTCTGAGTACTCAGCTTAATGATACCGCTAGGTTCTATCTGGCTCATTCTTCCTGCACTGGAGAGTGGTTCCAGGCAAAAATCCACTGCCTTGTAGTAATACAAGTATCTCATTCATGGCATGGCTACCACACCCTCTGTCATTTTAGATGACATTTTTAAGGCCAGCCTAATATTAATATAACTTATTTGCCTTCCCCTGTGCTGGTGTAAAAGCTCTATCCAGATGTTCATCATCAAATTCTTTCTTAAAAGCACTTTATGTTGTAGAAAAGGCCATTTTATCTTTTTTACATTTGAAATTCTCACTATATTCTTCAGGCTGTAGTTGATTTGGGGATAAGAAGATGGGCTGGATACAAGCCTTCCAGAAGGTAATTAATCACTTTTGTAATCAGAACTTAGAGCCATTCGCAGAAGGTGAGTGAGTCAAGTGGAGAAAGAAGTGACTTCACCATCCTTTCAGGGTTATTACAAACCCTGCTAAGGTTACCATCATTAAAATTGCTATTAACTTTTCTTCCCTCATCAGGATAGTTAATTAATTCTTCCCTAAATTTTAAGACTAAGGCAATTAAGGGGGGAAATAAAAATTAACTTGTCCATACATGGGGCAAACTGATTCCTTTAGGAAGTTTTAGGAGAGCTTCAAAGAAAATGGAATTGTGGTACATTAATCTGAGGCCCAGCTCACAAGGTAAAAGTCAGCAGTCAATGAATACTTTATATATCTACCTCACTAGTTTGGCCTAAATTCTTCTATTTTGTCTTGGACATTGCTTTTCATTTTGATTTCGAAGATCCAGATTTTACAAATCCTAAAGTTTATATAATTTAAGGTAAATGCTTTAATAAAAAAAAATATATAAGACCTTTCCAGGACCTTTTAAGGGGCTGTAAAAGTGGTAAATCTGTTCTTGTTGATATCCTCTTTAGCAAATTGCATTTTAAAAAATCTTTAGTCATCATGTAATGACATTTTATACTCCATTTTATCATTAGTGATTTCATATTATCTGTGGTTAGTTTATTCTTTATCTTCCCCATATTATTCTGTAACATTTGTGTAACCAGGGTGAATGCCTAATTTTTAAGGGCAAAATAGCCAATATTTTAAAGCATTTACAATGTAAGATAATTTTCTGGGCTTCCTGGTGGCTCAATTGGTAAAGAGTCTGCCTACAATGCAGAAGACATGGGTTTGATCCCTGAGTCAGGAAGATCCCCTAGAAAAGGAAATGACAACCGACTCAAGTATTCTTGCCTGGAGAATCCCATGAACAGAGGACCTTGGTGGGCTACAGTCCACCGGGTCACAAGTGTTGGACACAACTGAGTGACTAAACCTACCTACCTACCTAGATAACCCTCTAAAATTCTTCTTGTGTATTAACTCACTTAATTGTACTAATACTTTACAAAGTAGATTCCATATTGTTTTTCCACATTTTAAAGATGGGAGCACATGCATAGAGAAGCATACAGCTTGTTAAAGTGGCAAAACTGGCCTCCAAACCCAGAATCAGGCTTCAGAATCAGGGCTCTTAAACACTATACTTTTCTGCTTCTCCTTGTTGAGGGCTAGAAGAACACATAAGATGTTGAGCAGTATCCTGGGCACCAAGGTATCCTGAGTCCCTGACTCTAAGAATACCTAGTCAAATATTGATTGGCAGATGCTGCACAGTTAGAGCCAATGAGATCAAGAATAAGACTCCAGAAAACAAAATTGAGTATTTCACATCCTGTCCAGGTAATGCTCCATCCCACTGCTGCTACTAGATATTGAAAGATGATGAAATGAAAGACTGTTTTGCATAAGCTATTGAATATTTATTTACTCATTTAGTCTTCATTTGAGATGCCCCATTGTCTACTTCTGGGACCCAGAAAACATGATTTATGATGTCAAAATTTTTTTCTTTAAATTAAGCAAGACAAATTGATCTCTGTCTTTATGACGTTATCCTGGTGACTCCAGTAAGGCCACAGCTACTGCTGAAGGTCTTCAATATTAGTAAAACAAATAGTTACCCATAACCAGAGCCTCTCTTCTTAATGAACTTATCAATATCAAGAGATATTAGTTGCAATTATACAATAAGCACTATATACAAAAGTAAATATCCAGACACAATGCTAAAGATTCAGATGCAATAAACCTGCAGTGGAACCCAGACATTTATATTTTTAAAGCTGCGTTCTGATTTTGATGTCCAGCCAGGGTGGAGAATTACCTTAGACGAGTGACAGGGGGGTGAAATGGCGTGGGGAGTAGAGGGTCACGGGGATTCATGAAGGAACTCCCAGTCTGGTTCGGAAGGCCAGATCCAGATGACTTTTTGGAGGATGTGGAATTGAAGCAGAGACTTGAAGGATGAGAAACATTAAGTAGCTAAAAGGAAACACTGTGAAGAAAACAGTACATTTGAAAACCCAAAGGATCTACGCTGTGCTCAGTTGCTCAGTCATGTCTGATTCTTTGCAGCCGCATGGACTGCAGCCCGCTAGGTTCCTTGGTCCATGGGGGTTCTCCAGGCAAGAATACTGGAGTGAGTTGCCATGCCCTCCTCCAGCCAATCTTCCCAAGTCAGCAATGGAACCCAGGCCTCCTGCATTGCAGGCAGACTCTTTACCAGCTGAGCTACCAGGGAAACCCAAGAATACCTGGCAGAAGCTAATTATGACTGGAGCTTGGATCACAGTGGAGATGAATAGGGCTGAAGGTGGTTAAAGGTTCCCCAGGGAGGAAACTCAATAGAAGAAAGCCCCAAATTCATGCCTGAACCCACTTACAAAAGAGTTCAGTTGCCCTGAACTATAAGAAGGAGCAGATTATATTCAAACTTCTGCTTGGGAACTTCGTCCACCGGCTACTACCTATAATTTGACACGTTCCTCAGAAAAATGAGGACTGCCCAACTGGATCTTGAAGTTGTTAATGGAAACCTGCCTGACTTCTTCAGAAGAGACCAGCAACCAGTCATGGGAAAGAACTATGTCTCTCACTTCACCCAAATGTTGTTCTAAATAATTTCTATAAACTCATCCTATTACTTCATTTACTTAATTCAGACCCCATTATAACACAATCATGTTTAAACGGGAAGCCATTTTGTGAGCAGAAATATTCATTTTAATACTAAATTTTAATTATACAAATAATATGTGAATATATTCGCCATATAAAGAAATAAAACATTAGACATAGTTTTTCTCTAAACTCTCTGCCTGTCTTAATTTCCTCCTTAGACCTCAGATGTAACCACTGCTACCAATTGACTGTGTACGTTTTTCAGACTTTTTACACACAGTCATAGAAAATATGCAGCCTTATTTTATGGCTTTTCTTTTTAAAAATATATAAATATCATCATATTGGACAGCTGCTTTTTCACATAATAATTTTTCTTGGCAACTGAACAATGCTTTGTACAAAAAAATTGGGCTCCCCTGGTGGCTCAGAGAGTAAAGAATCTGCGTGCAATGCAGGAGACCCAGGTTTGATCCCTGGGTCCAAAAGATCCCCTGGAGGAGGGCATGGCAACCCACTCCAGTATTCTTGGTGGAGAATCCCATGGGCAGAGGAGCCTGGTGGGCTACAGTCCATGGGGTCACAAAGAGTTAGACCCGACTGCATGGCTAACATGCATACAAATTAAATAAATAAATAAATAATGATTACAAGCTCCTCAGTGAAGCAGACTTAAGTTTGAATCTTGGCTCTACTACTTTGACCTCAAGCCACTGCTTTACCATTAAAATGGAGTTAATATCACTAATGTCTTAAGATTATTATAGTAAAATACCTAGAACAGCATCTTTCCTCGAAAAAAAATTTATTTCTGCCCCATCTTAATTTACTCATCAAACTTGGTACAGCATCCTGCTGCTTCTAAACACATAGGTCTACAAGGAAAATCTTCCAGTGCCTCCTGGAAATGTTCACGTGGCATCCCAGTGTGTCCAAAATCATGATATTCTATCCTCAACAGACTTCTCTTCCTGAGGAAGCCATGTCCACTTGCTGGTTCACGTGGCCTCATCGTTGCCCCTAGGCAGTTCTTCCCACATTTTGGTCTTTTCCACTCATCTCAACAGCTCAGATCCTCATTAGAGCTTTCTGGGATTAGAGTTCAACCCTGCAACTATTCTCTCACTCTCCAGAATCTGTATACTTTTCCCAGGTCTTCTTCAGCCCTAATCACCAATAAGTCTTCCTATCACAATGGCACCTCACTCCAGTACTCTTGCCTGGAAAATTCCACGGATGGAGGAGCCTGGTAGGCTGCAGTCCATGGGGTCGCGAAGAGTCGGACACGACTGAGCGACTTCCCTTTCACTTTTCACTTTCATGCATTGGAGAAGGAAATGGCAACCCACTCCAGTGTTCTTGCCTGGAGAATCCCAGGGACAGGAGAATCTGGTGGGCTGCCGTCTATGGGGTTGCACAGAGTCAGACACGACTGACGCAACTTAGCAGCATCACCCAACACAAAAGTCAACATCTTTGAGCTGAGGGCTTTTCACCATCTGGTCCCAAATGGTGTTCCCAAGTTTCTCCTTCCACACACACCAGTAGTTCCAACAAAATCACCTACTCTCTGTTGACTGTTTCCTGTACTTTCCAGTCTCTGCATCTTTGCTCATGTTGCTCCCACCATCTCTAATACTCTTTTCTTACAACCTCAGATAACATAGTGAATTTAAACACAGAGGTAAAGCCAAACATACCTCAGTGTAAATACTAGCTCCATAATCAATTAGGTATATGATGTATCTTTTTAATGTCTGTTTTCTTCACTTATTAAGCTGAGGTGATAAGAGAAACTCCTTCACTGGATCTGAAGAACAAATTTAGATAAGGAATATGAACAGTTAGGCAGAAAACTGGTGCTAGGTAATCATCAACAGTCACCATCAATACTATTTGGGGTCTACCCCAAGTGCCATTGCTTCCATAAGGTCTTCCCTACATAATACTAAGTGATTTCTAAAAAGCAACAGCATTGCACTTGTGCTTTTTAAAGGTATTTACAAATTTATGTTCTACTATATTGCTACATTTCCAAAGATCAAATTTTTTAACCCAAAACTGCAATGGATTTTCCAAAGGATTTTCTAGTCTCAAACACTGAAACTTAAATTAGATGTTCTTTCCAATCTTATTTTTGTCTCTTCCAGTCCACTATAAAATTGATCTGGAAATCACATTATATTAGATAACGTTTGCAAATGGGACAGATGGAAAGGTTCATCCTCCTGGGTTGGAGAAGAAATTTATTTTCACGAAACTTCTCTGGTAATATGTCTATGTAAACCTGAGTGGTCCCAACGCTCCTTTGAATTAATGATAATTTCAAATATAGCTCCAAAGCCCGTAATGATGTAGAGCAGTAATTTAGAGGAATGATTGGTTAGACTTCTATCACCAAACCAATTAGAATTTTCTTATTTGACCTAGTAAGATTTAATGTACGTACACTGAGGTTTGCTTGTTTTTTAAGAAAATTAAAGGCCATAATAAAATTTCAAATGTTACCTTGACTCCCCTCAGTCTTTGTACCTTCTTTTCATGAGCAATGAATGGCAAGCAATGCTCAAACTGTCCTGTTGCAGACAGATAGGCCTTGCAACATATTTCACAGAGCCTGGAAATGGAGAGAAGGCATGTCTCCTGGAACAGAGAAAAGAAAGCAGCAATAAATATTTCTTTTGTCATGAAAACATACCAGAACAATTTGTGCAATGAGTTCATCAGAAAGTAAAAATCATCAGTAGTAAATATTAATGGTAAACTATATATAATTTTAATGTATATATACAGAATATATATAAACTATAAGTGCATATATGATTTTAGAATGTTCACCTACACTACTGTATAATATGCTCTATATTTAATATTACAAGACAACATGAAATTAGGTGAGTAAAGCCTCTAAATTACTATGTTTTCTTGAATAAATGCTTTAAAATCTAAATCACAGGAAAAGGACAGCCACCTTTAAATATTTAGCACCAGATTTCAATAGAAACAGCAGAGTTTAATTTAAAAAGTGTTAGTAAGTACCTTTATTTTGTCAAGTACTATTGTCCATGGATAGAAAGCTTGGCAGAAACAGAAGGTCAGGTATTAAAAAAAAAAAGAAGATTCTGCTGATTAAAATATAATAGCCATGCTAGGAATTATAATGCAAAACTACATAATCATTCCATTCCATTTCTAACCCACAGAACAAAGTGAATGCACTAAAGGACAAAACTAAATAGGACCTCTCTTGAGATTCAAATGTTTTAAAATGACAATAATTTGGGGAAGGGCTCTTCATTAGGACACTTTAAAATGGCAAAAGAAAAGCCAAAAGGTACTTTTATACCAGGAAAAGCAGAGCTGTAGATAAACCCAGTGGCTAGATACCTACACGGCAGCAGAAGAAAGAACCACAGTTCAATATTTAAAGCAGAAGATGTACATATTAAGTGTTGATAAAATGGAAGATTAGTGTGAAAAGCTGCCATATTCTATGCGTTTTTATGTGTCCATGAATATTGCTGCAAATTGTGGATAAATGTTTCATATGTTAGAGATCAGTTCATTGTTATGCATCTTTAAAGATAATCGCATTTCATTAAAAAAGCATAATTTTTGAGCTAAAAAGAGTTAGAAAATTACCTAATCTAACCCTCTCATTTAAAAAAAAAAAAGAATCTCCTGCATATTTTAATGTCTGATCCAGGGTTACCCTGCAAGAGATAGGGCTGGAACCAGCACTTGCGTCTTAGTACAGTATTTACCTTGTGTGATTGTATGTATAGGCTTAGGTTTCTAGTCATGTGATTTTGAGCAAGACTCAGTTTCCCCATATAAGAGTGATAACTGTATTCAACTCAAAACTTAGAGTAACCCTCAGAAAAAATGACATATATGCTCCACACAAAGACACTTAAAATGTCTGGTATGATAATATGCTCAGTATTATAACTAGCTCTTGCTACTGTGTTGAAACCCAAAACTCCATCGAACCTAAATGGGATGCCTACCATTTAAAGCAATGTTTCTCAACCCAACTTCATATAAGAAAATCCTGAACAGCCTCTTTGAAACACAAGTCTTAGCCCCAGGCAAAATTTATCTGAAATTCTAGAGAAGTATTCTCAAATTGTTGGCCTTTTAAATGAGTTATCTCAGAGAATTCTTATACAGTCCTGTCAGTAATGGCTCAAAGCATTTGGGAACCACTAGCAAGACTTCAGAAGTGCAGTCCAGGAATATTTCTGTATCCAAAGAGAGGGGTAGAAGAGAGGGCTTTACAAGTGTCATAAGGAATTTTTTGTGTGACAAATATTTTCTTGATTGTGGTAACGGTTCCATGGGCATACACATATATCATAATTTATAAAATTTAAATATGTTCAATCTATTATATGCCATTTATAGCTCAATAAAACTTTTTTCTTAAAATATCTGTAAGAATTCTTAAGCAAAAACATGTAGATGCAGTTAGCCTTTCATGTAAATGTTTGTTCAAAAACATGTTGCAAGCAAAAAATAGAAAACACAAAATAACAAGTATGAATTAACTTAAATATTCATAAAATGTTTAAATAGATTATTCAAATAAAATACTTAATAATAAAAGGCCTAAAACTGTCAAAATATAAACATAAATAAAATAGCCATACCACCCAAAGCCATCTACAGATTTCACAAAACCCCTATCAAATTTCCCATGACATTTTTCGCAGAACTAGAACAAATAATCCTAAAATTTATATGGAACAACAAAAGACCAGAATTGCCAAAGCAATTTCAAGGAAAAAGAACAAAGTTGGAAGCATAACCCTCTCAAACTGCAGACGATACTACAAAGCTACAGTAATCAAAACACTGTGGTGCAGGCACAAAAACAAACACATAGAGCTTGGAAATAAACCCACGCACCTAAGGTCAATCAGCAGTCAACAAAGGAGGCAAGAACGTACGATGGATAAATGGCGGTCTCTTCACTAAGTGTGGCTGGAAAAGCTGGACAGCCTCATGCAGGTGACTGAAGTTAGAACACGCCCTCACACCATAGACAAAAATAAACGCAAAATGGCTTAAAGGCCGAAATGTAAGATCTGATACTGTAAAACTCCTAGAAGAGAACATAAGCAAAACATTCTGACATAAATGATAGCAATATTTTCTTAGATTGATCTTCCAAGGCCATAGAAATAAAAGCAAAAATAAACAAATGAGACCTTATCAAATTTACAAGCTTTTGCACGAAAGATAGTATAAAACTATAGATACTACAAAAGATACTATAAAACTCCTAGAGGAAAACATAAGCATCCACTATTTGACATGAATTGCAGAAATACGTTTTGGCTCTGACTCCTAGAGCAATTGAAACAAAAATAAACAAATGGGACCTAGTTAACATACCGAAGGAAATCATAAACAAAATGAAAAGACAACCTACAGACTGGGAGGACAACTCGCTGTCAGAAAAGCGAACAACACAATCAAAAAATAGGCAGAAGACGTAAACAGACATTTCTCCAAAGAAGGCCAAAAGGCACATGAAAAGATGCTCAATATCACTAATCATAAGAGAAATGCAACTTAAAATTACAATAAGGTACCACCTCACACCAGTCAAAATGGCCATCATTAAAAAGCCTACAAATAATAAATGCTGAAAAAATTATGGAGAAAACGAAATGCTCCTACACTGTAGGTATGGAAATTGGTGCAGCCACTATATATATACTGTTTTATAAAAACAGTATACAAGTTCTTTAGAAAACTAAAATAGAGTTATTATATGATCTAGTGATTCCACTCTTGGGCATATATTCAGAGAAAACTCTAATTCTAGAAGATACTTGCACCCCAAAGTTCACAGCAGCACTATTTACAATAGCCAAGATAAAGAAGCAACCCAAGAAGTGCCCATCAACAGACGAATGGATAAAGAAGATATGGGTGGGTGGGTGGGTGGGTGTGTGTGGGTGTGTGTGTGTGTACACAATGGGATATTAGTCAGCCATAAAAAAGAATGAAAATGCTATTTGCAATGACATGGATAGACCTAGAGATTATCATACTAACTGAAGTAAGTCAGATAAAGTAAAACAAATATATCATATCATTCCTATGTGAAATCTAATTTAAGAAAATGATACAAATGAAACTTACTTACACAATAGAAACAGACATATAGATATGGAAACAAATTTATGGTTACCAAAGGGGAAACATGGGGAGAAAGCATAAATCAGGAGTTTGGGATTAAAATGCACGCACTACTATGTATAAGATGGATGACCAACAAGGACCTACTGTATAGCCCAGGGAACTCTAGTTAATATTCCGTGATAACCTATCTGAAAAAGTATGAATATATGTACGTGTATAAGTGAATTACTTTGCTATTCACCTGAAACTGACACATTGTAAATGAACTATACTCCAACAAAAATTTTTTAAAAAGAAATAGCAGTTTGGGGAGTCACAAAAATTATATTTGGAGATGGTAATAAAACCTGGTATCACACAAATTAAATTAAGGAAAAGAAATGTATGACTAACCAGGAAAATCAGCCTACAATTTAGTGGGGGAAAGCATTATCAACAACAGAAAGATAACACCTGGATTTCTGAGTCTAAGCATTTTATTAGTTGGGGAACTGCACATCTTAGCTTACCATGTTCATTTATTTCTTCTTTTTTATTTTTTAAATTATGACACTATGATAACACATTTACAGGAGAAAATGCAGAACAAAGTTACATACAGTTCCACTATATATTATAATTATATTTTTTAAGTAGATAAATTAAAAATTTTAGTTGGAGTTTCAATAGCAAATTCTCAAAAATTAATAGAATGAATAAACAGAAAAGTAGAAGAACACAGTAAACCTGAAAAGCACTATAAGGCAATTCAACATAATTAAGATTTGTTCAATTTTCACACAATAGCAGGATACACATTCTATTCAAATCCCCATAGACTATACATCAGGAGACACTGGAACATATCTAGTGACATAAAATAAGGTGCAAAAACTTCATGGTCTAAAGGTATCGAAATCATACAGAGTCTGTTCTCTTATCACAGCGGAATTATGTTAGAAATCAATATCAAAAGATATTTGAAAATAATCCACATATTTTCAAGTATGGTGTGACATTTACCAAGAGAGATGTTTGACTTAGCCATTCAAAGCCTCAATAAAGTTGAAAGACTGGGGAAAAAAAAAAAACAGTATTACAGAGAAGAAAGCATTTAAATGAGAAATTAATATCAAAATGAATATCAAAGATACTTTAAAAAACATGTATTTGGAAATTCAATGTTTCACTTTTAAATGATGGGTGTATCTAAGAAGCCATAGCAAGGAAAATGAATATCAAAGATACTTTAAAAAACATGTATTTGGAAATTCAATGTTTCACTTTTAAATGATGGGTGTATCTAAGAAGCCATAGCAAGGAAAATTAGAAACTATTTTTTAACAGCATAAAAATGAAAAGATAATTTATCAGAATTTATTGCATGCAGCTGAAGCTGTTCAGTGCACCAAAATACAGTGTGGAATCTTGAATAAACTATGAAACCAAATAATGGACACTAGCACAAAATTTTGTGAAATTTGATGTATTTATTTAAA
The DNA here is from genome assembly GCF_032405125.1 of Capricornis sumatraensis. Lineage (NCBI taxonomy): Eukaryota > Metazoa > Chordata > Mammalia > Artiodactyla > Bovidae > Capricornis > Capricornis sumatraensis. The sequence goes on from NC_091084.1 coordinate 73,590,109, forward strand.
TTCATCGCTTTAAACATACAAACTCCTTGAAAGAAGAGAGCATGTCTTGTTTAGTCATCTTGTATTCTTAGCACATGAACTTACACCCAGCACATAGCTGGTGCTCAATAACTGCCTGATGAACAAGGGAATAATGGAATAATGAATTTAATGAATTAAAGTCATAATGAAGATCGCTTCCCTGATTAGAATTTAAATTTTTAATGGAGGAACAATTGTTTCTGAATTCGGGAAATCAAAAGTTGGAGTGAGTGTTGCTCAGTTGTGTCCGACTCTTTGCAACCCCATAGACTGTAGCCTGCCAGGCTCCTCTGTCCATGGAAATCTCCAGGCAAGGATACTGGAGTGGGTTGCCATTCTCTCTCTGTCCTCAGGCAACTTTTCACAAATCCCTGACTTGTTCCTAGACTTTGCTTTTACATTTGGAATCAGTGGTCTGAATGTGCTTCTCAGGCATCACAATTCTATTCAAGCAGTATTTTTCAAGTCCTTGCAAAACCTTAAGTGATAGAGACACATTCACCAAGAATTATTATATTATAATAGCACAGAAGAGAAGGATTCTTAAAATCAGTTTGCAAAAAACAGCCACTTCAGCGGGTTTCTATCTCTGCCCCAGTTTTTCAAATCAGCCAATAACAATCATTCCCTATAAATCAGACCTCCCTGAAGTTTTTTTCTTCTTTACAGTTGTAGCAAGCTGGCTGCTTTTCCCTCATTACATTTTATGTCTTTGTTTTGTTTGCACAGTCCCCTTTCTTCTACCATTGTAACTCTTAACTGTGTCACACGATGCTAAATTTATGGGTGCAAAAATGTGGGTTTCTAGCAGCTCTTAATAAAAAATGTATCCTAATTACAACAAAAAAGGGAATTAAAAATCAGAACACAGCACTCTTTGCAAGGACTGATGTACTTGCAAATTCTGACAAACAACCTGTGAAGTGGCAAATTACCCTGAAGGGAACTCTATTTCACATGTCCTGAGATCTACATGCAGCCACACTCAGTAAAAGAACTCCTCTCTATATGGGAGAGAAGTTATTCTATATACATGGCTAGCATCCAATAGGAAAGAAAAATAAAGAGCATGATAGAGAAAGCACAGCCAAGTCTAGCTTCCTCCAAAAGGATGATCTCTCTAGACCTAAGCCCTAAGACACAGCCCTCTAGCTTCACAGCAAAAGACTTAGGGATCAAAGAAAGAAAAGTAGTGACTGATCACCCTAACTCATTATTTAAGCAGAGGGAATGGTAATATAAACAGTTCTCTGAGAGACTGAGTGAAGTCGCTCAGTCATGTCAGACTCTGCAACCCCATGGACTGTAGCCTATCAGGATTCTCCACCCATGGGATTTTCCAAGCAAGAGTACCGGAGTGGGTTGGTTGCCTTTTCCTTCTCCAGGGCATCTTCCCGACCAAGGGATCGAACTCAGGTCTCGAGAGATTAAACATCAATTAAACATTTGTGAAACCCGATATCTGGTCCTACTAATCCTCCCTCTTCTGTATATTGGACATACAATGCTATTGCCTTTATTTGCATCATTATCTATATTATTGCCATTATTCTGTGTTAATATATATATATCCTCAACCCCCCTAAGGCTTCCCAAGTGGCTCAGTGGTAAAAATCCTCCTGCCAATGCAGGAGATGTGGGTTCCATCCCTGGGTCGGGAAGACCCCTTGGAGAAGGAAATGGCAACCCACTCCAGTATTCTTGCCTGGGAAATCCCAAGGAAGAGGACCCTGGCAGGTTACAGTACATGGGGCTGCAGAAGAGTTGTACATAATTTAGCAACTAAACAACAACAACCCCAATAAGACTGAGGGCACTTTAAAAGCATTAGGAATTCATCATATTTTGCTCACAGAGACTGGCATAAAGATGGCATGTCATTGATGCATATTTGTTGGATATATGTTTTTGTAAAAAAAACTGCCAATGGCCACTCTTTAAGGACAACCAAGAGAAAGACAAAATTGCTTTTACTGATTTCTCCATTTCAGTCCAGTGACTACAATCACACCCAAATGTAAACTGTTTTCTCCCCCATTTCAGCTACTTCTGATGGCTCCACCGAACTGGCAAATAAGAATAGGTGTTGCTATTTTTTAACTTATTAAAAAGAAGATCATTATTTTAACTTCCAAACCCCCCAACATCTAATTGTGATATTGTGATGCTGATTTAACAGAACTACATAGATTATTTTAAAGTACTTTTATGACCTTCCATGAAACCTGAAAAGGATAATCTGAGATTAAAATGATAGTGTATTAATATCAAAAAACTATTTGAGGTGACAAAAAGAAAATTGTAGCAAAAGATTCACTAGCAATAGTCCCATTAATAAATGAATACAAATATGAAACTGATCAGTAGTAGCTGAATTACTGAGCCCCAGGCCCATCTGCTCCAGTTTTATGAGTCAAAAATCAAAATTGCATGAGTTGGTGAATACCCAATCCTCACAAACATCAGAGTCAAATTAAGGAAATTATCCAATGCACCAAATGCATCTCAGCAGATCATCAAACCATTTAAAGCACAACTTCATACCAAAAAAGAACCAAACACACCATGATCTTGTGCAAATGAATAATAATAGCCAGATGGAACAATAAACTCTGATGCTTGGCAGTATGAACCTTGGCACAGTGATTATAAGTCATGTGGAAAGTCAATAGGAGGTCATCAGAGAATCAGCAAAATGATACTCAGGAAATTCACCCTGAACAAAGGGAAGAAGAAAGGCCTTCCCTGGATTTTAAGAAGCCAAGAAAACCAGATGATATGGGTATGACAGAAATAGTAGGAATATTAAAGTGGAACCAAACCAGATACATTCAGAAAACAAAGATCATGGCAGTTTCATTACTTCATGGGAAATAGATGGGGAAACAGTGGAAACAGTGTCACACTTTATTTTTTGGGGCTCCAAAATCACTGCAGATGGTGACTGCAGCCATGAAATTAAAAGATGCTTACTCCTTGGAAGAAAAATTATGACCAATCTAGATAGTATATTCAAAAGCAGAGACATTACTTTGCCGACTAAGGTCCGTCTAGTCAAGGCTATGGTTTTTCCAGTGGTCACATATGGATGTGAGAGTTGGACTGTGAAGAAGGCTGAGCGCCGAAGAATTGATGCTTTTGAATGGTGGTGTTGGAGAAGAGTCTTGAGGTTCCCTTGGACGGTAAGGAGATCCAACCAGTCCATTCTGAAGGAGATCAACCCTGGGATTTCTTTGGAAGGAATGATGCTAAAGCTGAAACTCCAGTATTTTGGCCACCTCATGTGAAGAGTTGACTCATTGGAAAAGACTCTGATGCTGGGAGGGATTGGGGGCAGGAGGAGAAGGGGACGACAGAGGATGACATGGCTGGATGCAATCACGGATTTGATGGACGTGAGTCTGAGAGAACTCCGGGAGTTGGTGATGGACAGGGAGGCCTGGCATGCTGCGATTCATGGCGTCGCAATGAGTCAGACACGACTGAGTGACTGAACTGAACTGAAACCAAATACTAACAATAAATCTATCACCTATTACTTGAGGCATTAAATTGTTAGCTCTTCTGTTTCTTCTAGAATATAAGAGTCAAGGTGCCCACACCTCAGAGTTGCAGGATTAAATACTACATTCTTCAAAGTAACAGCACACGCTCTCAAACATTGTTGATTGAGAAAACAAGCAAGAACCAGTGAATAGTGGAAATCCCATCACAGGTTTGCATCGCTAATATTATCACTGCTGAAAAACCACCAGAATCTCATCTTCTATCTAAACTGTGCAGTGTTCTGGATTCCAAAGTAGTTTCCCATGACAGAGACAGTGCTACGTGTTCAAGTCATTCTTCCTGGACGCATAGAAGGAGGTTTCCAAGCCTCACGTAAAATGGGTTCCGGCCAATTTAAAGTGAAAGTATCGGTCACTCAGTCGTGTCCGACTCTTTGCGATCCCATGGACTATAGCCTGCCAGGCTCCTGCGTCCATGGAATTCTCCAGGCAAGAATACTGGAGTGGGTAGCCATTCCCTTCTCCAGCGGGTCTTCCTGACCCAGCAGGCAGATTCTTTACTGCCAATTAGATGCAGGCAGAAAGAACACGCCACTGCTAGTTCTGCAATTAGAATCTCTTGTGGAAACAGTACTACATCCTTCAGCCTGTGGTTTTTCCACCCTGTTATGTTCAAGTCTTTTTCCACCCCTTAGCAATAATTTCTGCAGATTCTAAATTTTATTATTTCAAATTATTAAAATACAGTTCAACCAATTTAAAACTTCATTCAAAACTTCCCTTTCCCTTCCCCAACACAAGCTACAGGGACCCTGGCTTCCCAGAATGGAGAAAGATCATGAGAATAAATGGCTGCGCCCACCTCCCTCCTCTAGGCAGACACTGATGCTGGGCCAGGGAGGAAGGGTAGAGTATGGCGTCTCCTTCAATTGCTGTCCATCTCTCTGTCATCGGTGAGGATTAAGTCCCTGGCCTCACTCTGGTTCACTCGAAGTTGCCTGACGTTTATTGCCTCCTTTTCTGTGTTGGCCTTCACATCGGCACGTGATTTTCTTGGCTCCTCTTCTCTCAGGCTCTCTGACCTATGGAGCAACTATTTCTTGCATAAATCTTGCCAGCTATATAAGGCCTCCTTGCCTTCTTCAGGTCGGCTGTCTCTTTGCCAGGCCTAATGGACCCCTAGGAAGCCCTCAGCTGCTGGTTCTTCTCTAGCGTTTGAACTCCCCTATGCAGAGCCCATGGAAATGTTAAGTCTGAACCGAACCCTCTGAGGGCAAAAATGAATGGGACACGGTAGAGTCACCTCATATTCTTCTCAAATACATTTCATCACATGACTTTTGAGCCTGTGGATCTGTGCCACACCAATGGTCTCCCACCTCCAGATCCCCACAGCAAAATCAGATGAGTCCTTGTATTTAGCAACACTCATGCCCCCCACCCAAGAACAGGGCCTGCATGTTTTGGAGGCAACACCAGGGTGAGCTTCCTGAACTTTTAACTCAGCAAGTATTTCACCAAGGAATCGATGGTTCTTCTTTCAAGCATTCCTGATTCTTATAGGCTATTTTCTTGCTGCTTCACTTGGCTCCACTGCACTCCAAGAGAACAGAGAAAAAAAATTCTAAGAACACAGCTCTCAACATAAGGCCAGCCACTTGATGGTTCCAGTCCTTACTCGAGTCCCCTTCTCATTTAAATTCAAGGAGGGGCTGGGGGAAAGCGGTGAAAAAGGAACCATGTCTTCCAACTCTCAAAAACCTTCAGGAAGACCCAATAATAGGCAATTCCCTGTGGCTCCCCTTAGAAGTGGGGCCCTGAAGACTTCTCTTTTCAGCTTTTGCCTTAGTCCAATTTTGGTACAACAGCAAAAAAAAAAAAAAAACTTGATTCAAAATCCCATTAGCTTGGGGCTTCAATACTAAGTCATATGCAGCCTTTTTGAAGTCAGATTTCTAAAACAAGAACAACATTTATCTCATACACTTTACCATAATGATATTTTTTTCTTAATATGGGAGTTTTTTCTTATCTCATGTGTATCCCTCTAAACTGGACTATGAGTTATTTAAAGGTAGAGGCCACATAGTACCCATCATTATGTCCCCAGAAATGAGCAAATGCTCAATACTCAGTAGCTACTCAATAAACCTTGAATAATGAAATTAATGAGTTTTCTGATTTGTTAACCCCTACTTTAGCCCAGGTCATCTAGAAAAGCAGAACCTGAGGCCAGGACTAAAGAACTGATACTTTGTTGAAAAGGCACAAGACCAGAGTGGTACAGGGAAGGAAAATAAGAGGAAGTGAGCTGAGGAAAGATGGGCAGTAAGAGATAGTGTGCTACCACACCAGCCTTCGCTTCACAGCCAGCCATGAAGAGAGGCTGCATATCCCTCACCAGGCACATTCTCTCAGCAGGGAGGACTTCTCCAGATGGTTGACAAGGAGAAAATGTACCTTGGAGCTGTCCTTCTAAGAGGGGGAAGATGGGTAATTTATCATCCCAGTTTCCATTTCCACTGGAGAAAATTTACTCCATGAGAGCTGGCTTTTCCACATTTCTGAATTCTGTTATCTGACCTTTTGACAGTTGCCCAGGAAGGCTGGCTCTGTTCCTCAGGGTGTGACATTTTGTCTAAGTTCAGAGTTGAAGGAGTTACTCAGTGTAAATTCATCTGGAAGGGCCAGGGCTTCTGGTCACACCCCCAGCTGCACGGGGTGCTCAGCAAGGATGCTACAAGAAACAGCACCTGCAGCGCAGCCTGGGAGGTGGTCGGCAGCTTTGGAAAGAAGGGTATCAGAAAAAAGCGCACATGGTTTCCATTTACTTACTACATTTCTCTTTGTACTCACTCAGAAGGAAACTAAGTAAACATTGAGATTTGGAGATATTCAGACACGATGCGTCTGAAGGACTGTAACCCACCATGCTCCTCTATCCATGGGATTTTCCAGGCAAGAATACTGGAGTGGGTCCATGCCCTCCTCTAGGGGATCTTCCTGACCCAGGGATCGAAGCTGCATCTCCTGTGGCTCCTTTGCAGGAGGATTCTTTACCACTGAGCCACCAAGGAATTCCTCAAAGAAAATACCTCTCTGCAATTTGAAGATAGAGGACATTGAATATGACTAAGTGCTACACACTTGTGCACCATGTCATACTGCCTCTAACATAAGGATAACATTTTGCCTTCTCCTGGCAGGAAATGAAGCTTTGCTAAATTTGTCCGTTCTGATTCTTTGAAGAAGTTCTATCCACTCCGTGCTCAGAAATGGGAATGGAATCCTTGTGATGAATGAGAGCGGCAATGAACCTCTGCCCATTCCCGGGCAAGCCAGGGCACACTGTGTCACTCTTTGATGGCTGCAGAGACACCCAATCTTTCGAAGCCTTTGAGAAGATCCTCTTTTCCATGTTTCACGTATCACTGGAGGGGTGGGTGAGGCCAGGGGCATTCTGCCCCAGAGTTCAGGGGCAGCACAGTACATAAACCAAAGCTGGTCGGGACAATAGAGAGAGGGTAATATCGAAAACCTGTAGAGCCTGGGTGATTTTCTCATTCATCTTTGACCGATGGAAGAAGGTCTGCTGCTCAGTGAAGGATGGGCCCCCAGTAATGAAGCCGTCTGCAGCACTGAGAGCTGCTTGCCCGTGGCACATAGCTCAGAATTACTGCAACTGCCTGGGTGTCAGAAGCCATCAATTGTCCCAGACTCACCTGCTGGGCACAGAGCCATAGACCGTGGGGGCTTAGACATCATCATTCTTCCAGATGAGACCCCCCACTTACCTCTTCATCATCAGGACCCCTCCCCTTCCCCCAAACACTCCCATTGATCAAGTCCCGTTATTTCTCCCGGCACAGAGTCACGGAACATAGAGTAGGGTCATCATTCTTCCTCACAGTTCATATCCACGGAGGGATTATTTCCTTCCCTCTCTCATGAGTTACTGTCGGACAGCCTAGATCTTTGCCTTCTATGTGGCCTGCATACAGAGTGAGGGGTGTAAAAGGTCCAAGAGCTCTGTTCTGCGATAAGCAACTCTAGCCATCATTTCCGCCATTTTGTCAAAGGGTCTTTCCGGTCTATTTACATCCACAGAGCACTCTCCAAATAAGCCATGGAGAATATTTGGAAAGAAAGCCTTTTCCTTGCATTTGAGTCCATTTTAAAGCTCATCTGAACCCAATCACCTTTGCATTTCAAGGATCCCGCATTCTGATGGCCATCGTTTTCTCAGTTTAAAACCCTTCCAGTGAAGTGAGGTAAAGACTGTCCCAAAGATGTCACTTCATCGATGGAAATGCCTAATTGTATAGGACTGGCCTAGTCCCCATTCCTTCTCAATTCTCATAAAAGTGTAGTTTCCACAAGTATTTTCTTCTAAATTCTCCAGCATTATCCTTTTAAAATACTATATGTGAAGTTTTACCCAGTATTTCAGGCATGATTTCATCTGTGAGGCCTACAGTAGGAGCCTAGCCTTAATACATCTCTACACTTTATTTCTATAAATAATACTCCAAATTCCATTAAATATATAATATATTAGATTTTATTAAAGGCTGGTCTTCCCCTGTGGCACAGCAGTTAAAAATCCTGCAGGAGTTGCAGGAGACAGGGGTTCAATCCCTGGGTTGGGAAGATCCCCTGGAGAAGGAAATGGCAACCCACTCCAATATTCTTGCCTGGAGAATCTCATGGACAGAGAAACCTGGAGGGCTATGGTCCATAGGGTCACAAAGAGTCAGACAGGACTGAAGCGACTGAGTGTGCGCGCGCACACACACACACACACACACATTAAAAGCTGCATCATGCTTTGGTCTATAGAAACTTATCAACTAACACTCTGGCAAGATCTTTAATATATACTTTATTTTAAGGTATATATCCTCCTAGTTTGTAACTCAGTATTTGTTTTTTTTTTACACTTAACTGTAGTATTTTCTATTTACTCCCAATTAAATTATATTTGGTTCACTGTTTCAGTGATTCCTCTCTCTTTGGATTCTGACTTTCATCCAGTACATTACTAATAACTTTCCCTTCCAGCTTCCTATCACTCCAAAATGTAATCAGTGAGTTATAATCTAGTCCTAGTGATTAATAGGAAACTAGAGCTCTGAATCTAGAAACACTTCACAGAGAGATAGTTCAAAGCCCACACTAATACATTAGCCAACATTCTTTGAAGTGTATAATATTTTAGTACTTATGAACCTAGGTAATTCCACACATTTAATCATCTTCAATTCAACCCATTAAATGCTTGCTTAGTCTCTACTGTGTACCAGTAAGTACAAATATAGTATAATCTATTCCCTGCCCTCAAGAAGCTCACAATCAAATGAGGAAATGATCATGCAATCAGTGAAGCAGCTCCCTATGATGGGTCATATGCTACAAATGGAATTGAATTCCAAGAGGAGTTCAAGAATGATCACTGGACTCTACCTGGGGTTGTAGTGGTTTTTCAGTTGCTAAGTCGAGTCGACTCTTTGAGACCACATGGACTACAGCACGCCAAACTTGCCTGTCCTTTACTATCTCACACAGTTTGCTCAAATTCATGTCCATTGAGTCAGGGATGCTATCCAATCATCTCATCATTTGTTACCCTCTTCTCCTTTAGCCCTCAATCTTTCCCAGCATCAGAGTCTTTTCCAATGAGTCAGCTCTTTATCAAGTGGCCAAAGTAACAAAATTTCAACGTCAGTCGTTCCAATAAAAACTCAGGGTTGATTTCCTTTCAGTTCACTTCCTTTGCTCAATTGTGTCTGACTTTTTGCAACCCCATGGATTGCTGCACGCCAGGCTTCCCTGTCCATCACCAACTCCCGGAGCTTGCTCAAACTCATGTCCATCGAGTCAGTGATGCCATCCAACCATCTCATCCTCTGGAGTTCCCTTCTCCTCCTGCCTTCAGTCTTTCCTAGCATCAGGGTCTTCTTCAATGAGTAAGTTCTTCACATCAAGTGGCCAAAATATTGGAGTTTCAGCTTCAGCATCAGTCCTTCCAATTAATATTCAGGACTGATTTCCTTTAGGATTGATTCATTTGATCTCCTTACAGTGAAGAGTCTTGAACACCAGAATTGGAGAGCATCAATTCCTCAGTGCTCAGCCTTCTTTATCATCCAGCTCTCACATTCATACATGACTACTGGGAAAACTATAGCTTTGACTACATGCATCTTTGTTGGCAAAGTGACGTCTCTGCTTCTTAATATGCTGTGGAGTTGTTGAGGAAACCTAAAAAAAAAAAAGAATGCAAGAGTATCCCTTCCCCCCAGTTCTCATTTTTTTGAGTTATGTCTCAAGAATATGAAAAGGTAAAGACTTTTATGGTAGTCTAACAGCAAGGGTGGTAAAGGAAGGAAAAGATAGATTCTGCTAGGTCTACCCAAGGACAGGTCCATCCCACATAATTACCTCCCCTCTAGGCTACACTCTCCATCCTCCAGCTCTGGGCTTAGAACTGTCATAGGCATTAAAGGAGGAGTTGTCCACAGAGGGTGAGACAGACACGGAGCAGACAGCCATCATTCATGCCAGGATATCAGTGGATAACATTGCTGTCAGAAAGGGAGGTGATAAAAGGCAATGAGGAGGTCAAGGGGCAATGCCATTTTCCAGGTGCTCATTAGATCTAGCCATCTCATCTCAGGTCTCGACTTTTCATTATCTCATCTCCACCAGGAAAAGCTTTATCTTTATACATCAAAGTACTCTTCCACATCTTTTTTCTAGCCCAGAAGTTTTTTCTGTTTCCCTGAAGACTTAGATTTTTGAAATCAAAAGCCAACAACAGACTATTTTTTTCCACAGCTTTTTTTTGATGTGTCTTCACTTATCCAGTGAATGTTTTCAGACAACCCAATTGACTCAGGGAGGGCCAAGGTTGGAAAGGACTTTTTTAAATGTTGCTTAATATTCCAAACATATTATCCTGTCTCATACAAATAGGCAATTATCAGCAGATGATGAGAGGATGAATTTCCAAACAGAGTACAGCAGGTGTAAAATGCATGAGAAAGTAAAATTTATGGGCAAATTTCCCAATATTTTACTAAAATATGGTTATTTTCCATCAAGTACATCCCTATAATAAAAAAATTCAGTGAATAAAACAAATAAGGGAAATAAAATAAGTTTAGCCAGACTTCATCATTTGGAACTCATTATTTCCAATAATCTCATCTTCCTTTCCAAACCACTCACAATCCATCTCTAAATATTTTGGTCCTGAATTGACCAGGAATTGATGTCACATTCATTGATATGCTCTTTTCAGATTTCATCTTATTCCCTTTTGTGAAAACTGGTGATTTTCCCATTTCAGTCATCCAGTATCTTTTTTAACTTCTGGCAATTCTATTTTTTTTTTTTTGAAGGGAAATTTTAGCACATGTGGTAAGTACTTATTATGTTTCAGGCACGATCTTAGGTATCTACAACTATTCAAATTCAAGTTGGGCCACACCATCCTGCCCTTTCCAACACGAAGGTCATTTCTTTCAGGTAGACAATGGAAGCAAAATAGACATAGAATCATCGTCCCTCCTTTCATCCACTAACTGTATACCATCTGCCCAAGCAGTAAGCCCATCACCCCCAGTTCTTCTTTAAATATGGATAAATGAAACTCTGCATTTTCTGTAGTACACATTCACTGAGCTGCACTGATACTTCATAGCTTTGTCAGTATTATCCTTGAAAGTTTATTCCACTCTTTTGTATCCATTCCACAAACAAAAAGGGCCAACTGCTTATTTATTGAAAGATTCACATCTAAGCGGACTTGTACAGTTCAAACCTGTATTGTTCAAGGGTCAGTTGTTCAAGGGTCCGTTGTACATACTCTTTTTGTAACAAATTAAATTCAAGTTCAGAAATAGCCATAAAGTCACACCACCACTACTTTCTTTTTCAAAGGAATATGTGACCTCAATGCCAAGCTTTTCTATTTTCTAAACTCTCCCGTTGCTCTTAATCATCTTTTATGTCAACGATTTGAAATATATCCCTCCTAGAGTCTCAGGTAAATACCTGACTATGATCAACATTTGCTTTCATCCCTATGATGTATACTATTGCTAAGTTATTTCTAAGATGTCCTTCACTTCTACTTCAGTTCTCCTGGCCAGCAATGAGTCTAGAATTAGACATCTTCCTTCATTGTTTTCTTTACCTTCCCAGAGATGAAATCCTCAAGTCAAGAGTTCACTGGAAATTGGGGAAGATATTCTAATATCAAATATATTTTTTAAAACCACAAAGAGATCTATGAAGAATGTGACATTCCTTATGACCTAAAAGAATGCTTCCAAAATCACAAGTAAGGCTCAAATGTAGAAAAAGTTATTATCAAAAAAACTAGCATATTCCACAATAATGGTAATATAGAACATATTCTTTAATGACTGTGTGACCTACAACAAACTCGTTAACCCTCTGGAACTCACCTGCTTCATCTGAGAAATAGAGATTTTCATTATTTCTGAAACTTCAGAGTACTATTATAAAAATCATATAACATCATATGAAAACACTTTGAAAACTAAATGCCATACTAATATAAGACATTGTCACCTACTGTAAAGTGCAGGGAACTCTACTCAGTACTCTGTAATGACCTACATGGAAATAGAAACTATAAAAGAGTGCACACATGTATAATGAACTCACTTTGCTGTACAGGAGAAACTAACACACCATTGTAAATAACTATATTCCAATAAAAATTAATGTGAAACATACATTATCATATTGTCTCTCTACATCATCTCTTATCCTGCTTGATATCAAGTTCCTGAGTCTTTGTCTCCCTTCTTTTTTAAGCCAATAAACGTGCTAATAAATATTAATACATTCTTCTGAGTCTTTATAAGGTGATTGTTTTCCCCCAAAGAGATCATCATTATTATATAAAATCACAATCTAGAAAAACAAAGCATATTCTTCAGTATGATCTATGTCACCAGGAGTCATGGACAGAATGTTTGTGTTCCTCTGAAGTACATATGGTGAAACCCTGCTTCCCAATGTGGTAACATTGGGAGGTGGGGCCATGGGAGTTAATAAGCACTAGATGAAGTCCTGAGAATAGAGTCCTCAAGAACAGAATTAATGTCTTTAAAAGAGTTACAGGAAAAAAATGGTTTCATCTCTCTGATCTCCACCATGGGAGAATACAGCAAGAGGCTGGCAGTCTGCATCCTGGAAGAGGGTCTTCATTGGAACCTGGCCATGCTGGCACCCTGATATCAGACTTTTATCCTCCAGAACTGTGGGAAATAAAAACTAGCAGGTATTTTGTCATAACGGCCCAAATGAACGAAGACCAGTATCCTTCCTTTTCTCCTCAAATTGTAGCTTTCTACTAGAAGAGCTGAATACAGCCAAGGTCTTTAGTCTTCTGTCCATAACTAACCCTTGAACAACATAGGAGTTAGGAGTACCGACCCCCATGCAGCTGAGAATCTGCATATAACTTCACAGTTAGATCTGTGGATCCACGGTTCCACCATCGGCAGATTCAACCAACTGCAGATCACGCAGTTCTGTAGTACGTATTTGTACAAAAAAAAAAAATCCATACATAAGTGGACCCACACAGTTCAAAACCTGTATTGTTTAAGGGTCAACTGTATGGCTACACCGGTGTCTTCTGTCACTAGAAGTGACAGAAGTGTCACTAGCAACAGTATACCTCCCACCCCATGGATCAGAACCAAAAGGCTGTGAGCTTGATGTGCCTGACATCTGTTTGCAGGGCCTCCTCTGAATTCAATAGTTACATCCAGCCTCTTTCTCTTTTTCTTTCTCTCTTCCTCCCTCCTTGCATAACATAATCCTTGACTAAACTTCTATACTCTAATGTATAACCCATAATACGTAGTACTTGGTATGTGATAAACCCATCTGAGTGGAAGTACTAACTCCTCAATCTTCCCATCAACCCAGAAGATATGAACAGACTGAGTTAAAAAAGAGATAATATAGCAAGAGCATGCTCTTCAAAAACTGGTCTAGCTTCCTTATCTAGGGTCAGCTCTTCCTGCTACTCTACATTATAGATACTATGGAAACGCCCTAAAGTGCCATTGTCTCTCACACCTCTGGGCCTTTACCGGGCCTGTTTCCTCCCTGGATACCTTCATCTACATTTTTATCCGGAAAAATCTAACTCACCTTTTAAGGTCAGGATCAACTGCTATTTCCTGTATAACCAAACTCTCTTCTCTGCTTCCACTGGTCTTTATAAATACATTTCTTGTAGGATTTATCATATAATGTTACACAGACTTGATTATTCATTTCAGGCCTCTGGGGTCAGTAGCTATAGTCATATTGGCAAACAGACAAAATCAAGGACAGTTCTGTCTGAATACTTCGTTTAAAAATCTTATAGACAAAGGCATTGAAAATGTGGCCAAATCTTTACACAAGACATCTGGGAATTTAGCATCATTCATAGAAACTCTGAAGGGAAAAGAAGAAGAGAGAATTCTCCAGCTGTTGGACATGCTCAAGTATGAAGACAAGGTCTTATTCATTTTGCACACTCAGCACTGGGCCTGGGGCTTTTCACACACAAGGTGTTAAATAAATGTGGGTTGGATGAACTTTTGGAGATAAAGTTAAGGATCACGCTGTTCCTATGAACTGTGCTTCCACTGTCTTCCCAAATAAACAAACATGGAGAAGATCAACTGCTGACATGCCTTGTTTAACAACAAAATACTTAGCTCAAGTTTCATGAGATAGAATATCATTTAGAAATCATAGACCAATTAGTACTCACTGAGAGGTGAACTTTCTAGGCCCACTTTGGTAGAGATAAGATTTCCAAGCTCTCAAAAGAGGTACAGTCATTGTTCTCATAACTTTTTGAATAGAATTTGATCTATGAAAGCTGAACCAGAACAGCTAGCTTTGACTGGATATATGTAATTCCAAGCAATGTCTTTATGTTGTCCCTTAAAGTAGATGACCAAGACAGTCTGAGTTATTACACAGGCAGCAGAAAACAGTGAAATTGACAGATTTCTTTATACTCAGTGATAATAATAATAATGATGATCATGTCCTGAATTCCATCTCACAAAACAGCAAATGGATTTCTAGGGTCTTCTCTATAGAATGAGAGGTTAAAGCAGAAAAATGAAATATGATGCTCTCTGGATGATGGTCGGAGAAATATTGCTTAGGACAAAAGCATCAGTAAAGAGACCAGTCTCCGAGATTTGGTTTTCTTCTTGCAGGTTGATCCTGCTTTCTGGTCTCAGGAAATCCTTTGAGTTTTATTTATGAGAATTCAAGCTTTATTATCCTCTGCCTTTAGGTTAGTCCATGACCATTCTCTTCCCCAAGGCTTCCCTGGTGGCTCAGATGGTAAAGAATCTGCCCCAGTGCAGGAGACCAGGGTTTGATCCCTGGGTCAGGAGGATCCCCTGGAGAAGGGAATGGTAACCCATCCAGTATTCTTGCCTGAAGAATTCCATGGACAGAGGAGCCTGGTGTGCTATATAGGCCATGGGGTTGGAAAGAGCTGGACACAACTAAGCAACTAACACACATTCTCTGCCTCATCTTCACTTGGGAGACAGAGCAAGCAAATCTCTCATGACAGGCCTCATGACAGGCTCATGACAGGCTCTCATGAGAACTGTGTGTTAGGACATGAGGGTTGTTAGTAGGACCTGAGAGATGTAGCAATACGCAAAGGGGGTCTAACCTGTAACTATACTTCCATTCAAAATGCCAACAAATACCAGGAACTTTATCTAAATTCTGGGAGTCATATTTGGCCTCTGAATTTTTTCACATTGCCTCCAGAAGTCTCGGAGGGTTGGGTTGCAGGGAAGAGGTGCTTATCCAAGCTAAGTTACTGAGATCAGTAACAGTCACAGCTGGTACTTGAGCTCTGATCCCCTGACTCCAGTTTTCCTTCTGCTCCATCAGTCTGCCTCTTAGCTTCTCTAAGTCTCTGTTTCCACATCTGCTAAATGAGAGGCTGGAGCAGACACTAAGGTCACTAACATTTCAAATTCTATGGTCTCTTTGCCTTCTAGTAGCATCCTTGCCTGGCCCAGATCCCTCCCTTCTCAGGGCAAATGCTGCCATTCCTTTCTCCTCTCCTAGGCTCGCTCTTTTCCAACCCAAGGAAATGGATTGAAAGGAACCCAGGTTTTCCTATTCAGGACTTGCATGCTTGGTCACTCAGTCATGTCCTACTCTTTGCAACCCCACAGACCATAGTCCTCCAGGCTCATCTGTCCATGGGATTCTCCAGGCAAGAATACTGAAGTGGTTTGCCATTTTCTTCTCCTACTCAGGACAATGCCAGCTGAAAACAGAAAGTCTCAGTGAGAAATCACATGGACCAGCCTTATTGCAGACAAAGGATCATTATGTTTGTTTACTTGGGGCCAGACAAGCCTCTCTTTAAAGTTTAATTACTGAGGAATCAGACAACTTCTTCTATATATTGAATGCCTGTGTAATACGGCATTGGTTTAACTGCCATTCAAACTCAATTTCTTTTCTTCCCTTCCCTTTCCCTCTCCAGTGCCACTCTGGCGACTTCCTCCACACTAGTGAAACATCCATAGATCTCTCAGGCATGGCCAGAAACCCTGGAGACTCCCGGTCACCCGTGGGTCATGCGTGTGTTTCCTCACAGAATCACTAATGGCATCTGGAAAAAGAGAGAATACGTAATAACCTGGCCATTGATTTCAGAAAAATAAAAAAAAAAGTCAAACCAGAGTGATCAGGCACTAAAGGTGCGTCTCAAGCAGGCAGCCACTGAAGGAACACTGTCAGCATGGAGGGTTTACTGGACTTGCAGGAGAGGCCCTCCCCACTGCGCTCCAGGACAGGTGATGGCTTCCGGGTGGAGGTGAAGGGCGTGTCATTACTCCTGATCCCCGGCCCAGGTTGCTTTGTGCTCTCCCATGGGCTCGATCCAGCCAAGACCCTGACACTCACTGGACCCTAATCCTCCTCCCATTTGCTTTACTCCTCAGACCTCAAACGTCCTATGAGTGTGGCTGCAACACGTCCAGGTAACCCCAGATTCCTTCCTTCCCCTCTTCTATGGGGAAGAGACACGTGTCTGTGTCTCTTTACTATCTCCGGGCCTCAGCTCCCATCACAGAACCTTCCAGCTCACTCACATCAGTCACAGTTTGCATTTGCATTCATAGTTGAATCTTCTTCTTCCAGGATTCGAACCCCCACCACCACCACCCCACACACACACACACACACACACACCTAATCAATTAATAAAAGTTAGTGGCAAAGAATTTTCTCTTGGTAATTAATAACATTCCTCGAGATGGGAACAATAGGAAGAAAACCAGCCCACAGTTCTTTTCTAAAGAGCTCATTCAATTAGTTTGGATAAGGAGAAGGGCCCTGGGGTGGCATTCTCAAGTGAAAATAACCCACAGAAGCTGGCAAGAGGGATGCTTGCCAAAGATGAGGCACAGGAGCCACGGAGATCTACCCACTTCTCAAGAGAAAAGTGTGAGGTGTGCAAAGAGCTGACAGACCCCAGCATCAGGGCCTTTGAGTCAAGGACAGGCTCCATGCTCTTCCTGAGCACAGCAGTCCTAGGACCTTGAAACTTCTGCCCAGCAAAGGTTTCCTCCAACAAATAATCACTCTCTGCAGCCTCCCCCTTCCCCTGGGCAAGATGAGACCTCAGAATTGCACTGAGGTCTGAGGATCTTTCAGCCCAATCCTCCTTTTTGCCCCTCTCCATTCACAGGGGTGAGACCAGCATCCTGGTCTAAAGACTTTCTCTTCCCACTCCTGTTCCCTCTCTTCTATCTTTTGCAGGTTTGATTATTGCTTTTTTTTTTTTTTTTTTACAGCTTATAACACAACTTTTATTAGAAAAGTTATACATAACATCAACTATTTTCAAGAACAATATTAAACCTGATAAGCAAAAACCAGACTAACAAAATGTGAAACTAATGACCTTTCTATAATCAAACATTCAATTATCTACAATGTCTTTATACAAAGGGAGAAAAATCCATGGTTTCCAAGCACATGGTACTGAAATAAAGTGGCAATAGGAATTTTGTGCATAGAAACTGCTATGATGCTATTCCAAAATGCATTTTGTGATTGATTTTGTCCCTGTATCTCCTTCTTGTAGATCCCAAACCGACATACGAGGAGATGTATGTATGTATGTTCTCTCTCAGGTGGGGAGACATCGAGAAAGTTGTAAGGGCACTGACTCATCTACCATTTTATCCTCAGTACCCAGCAAAACAAATATGACTTTCATGGGCCACAGACTCCAAAGTGTAATAATGGGTGGATGCCACATTGATATCCACTGGGACACGAGTTCCCATCTCGTCCCTGTGATCAAGCCACACCGGGCAGAGTCATCCATGCAGTGACGGCAAGGTCTCTCCAGATCCACCCGTTACTACCAGGCCCCTTTTAGGAAGGTGTGAAATGCTGTTGGCTCATTTCCCACTACTCCCTGGAGCCACAGAGAGGCTACTGGAGCTGTTTCAGGCCCTTTCGGCCTAGACACTGTGCCAACACCACTCACTGCCCTCTACCAATCCCCAGGTTTCTGGGCACAGAGGTTTTCTATAAGACTTGCCCCACTTCTAGGCCTCATATGATTTTAAAATTCAATCAGTAAAACAAATGAAAATCCATGCATTATTCCTATCTGCTATCAGATTCCCAAACTTATCTGATATTCACGTGGCTGACTCATTATCATTCAGGTTTCAGCTTAAATGGGACCTTCCCAGAGAAGGCTTTCATGGATATCTCATCTAATATTGTACCCCTCTGTCCCACTACCTTCTTTTGTCATAGAACTTATCACTGTCTGAAATTTTCTTCATTATTGTTTCCTACTTCTTTCTTATTCTAGAAAATATACTTCAGAAGAACCAAGATATTAAGTGTCTTTTTCTTTCCTGTGTCCATAGATTCTCAAGTCTGCCAGGCATGTACCTGAATGAATGACAGAAATGGCCCCTGTTTCCAGGGAGCATATAATCTAACTAGGTAGGCAAAAGCTGAGGAAGTAATTGCAGCATCTTTTACAATCTTATTTTGGGACTCCAAGCTCCAACTCCCAGAGCCAGGCTTTTCCTATAGCCTCCTTGCTCTTCATTCACTATTCCTTTTGGCTAAGAAAAAGCCCATGTGTAAACGACTATGCCACTTTCACCCCGGAGGAAATTGCTTTTGGTGCTAATCTGAGCCAGTACTCTAAAACCTTTTTTGGTCACTTATCTTTATCATTAATCAATTTTTAATAACACTCACAATATATGCTTGCATCAATAAGTTATTTGTAGTACCACAGTGCTAATGAATTGTGTGCATTTGAAAAACATTATCAAAAATTGAAATGCACACAGATAAGAACAGACAGAAATATAAATTGTTGTTTTTTTTATTTCCTTTTATCCCCTTTGGATTATCTTATATACCCCCCAGCATATGTACGGCATCTTTTGAAGGCCACTAAACAAAGTGGTTTTTACCTAGAGATAGGAAGTTGCCAGGAGTTATGGGTGGGAGACGTGCCAAGTATAAGGGGCAGCACAGGAGCATGCTTTGGGTGCTGGAATTGTCCTATAGCCTGTTTGTGGTAGTATTAGACTCTACTCAAGTGTTAAAACCCATAGAACCGTACACACCAAAAACAGTGCATATGACCATATGCAAATTTTTTCAAGGTTGAGAAAACAAAACAGGAATCCTAAGAATGTTAAGACATTGAGCATTTTAGTTTTCTGGCCAGTGGAAAATCCTGTAAAAACCCACCTTTCACTCCACGTTCCCAGAGACCAGAATCACATCACCGCACAGGAAACAATGTACATTTACAGCCACCTCTCCGATCCCTGAACTCTACAGCCAGCTATGGCAGATGGCTGCCATGCCATCTGCTCCCCCTCCACCTGCTCTTCTGCAATGGGACCTGCCCACCTGCTCAGGAAGAGGTGCAGCCCCTGCCCTTGAATCTGGCCTGGCCTTAATGACTCACTCATGACTAATAACAGACATGAATGCACAGGCTATGTCAGAACAGGTCATACAGCTAATGCCCAAACCTCTTAGAGCATCTTCTCTCAGAACAGAGCCCCCATACTGAGGAAAGCCCAAAGCACACAGAGAGCCACAGAGACCGGCTTTAGGTCCAGCTGACCACCCCAGATGAGGCCCATCATCCCACCCTACAAAGGCTAATGTGTCCACTGGACTGGATGACAGCATGCTCAGATATCTGGTTAACGATTATTTCTCAGTGTTTCCAGAAGAAATTCATGTTGGAACTGGTGGAGTGAGTAAAGTAGATGACCCTTCCTGGTGTGGGTGGGTATTATCCAATCCAGTTAGGACCTGAGCAGAAGAAAAAGCGGGAGGAGGGCTGAAGTCACCATCTGGCTTCTGGTGAGCTGGGATGCGGACCATCTCCTGCCCTCCATGTTCCTGGTTCTCAGGCCTTCAGATTCAGACCAGAATCGACACCACTGGCACCTCGGCTTTCAAGCCTTCAAACCATGCCACTGGCTTTCCAGCTCTCCAGCTTGCATGTGGGACATTGTGCAACTTTTCAGCTTCCAGAACCACATGAGCCAATTCCCTGTAATAAACCTTATTAGATAGGTAGGTAGGTGGGTGGGTAGTAGATAGATCCTATCAGTTCTGCTTCTTTAGAGAATCATCCCAATACGCATCCCAAGCAGGAACTCCTGAAAGTTCCAGTTTCCTGCTTTTTTGAGTCACCCCAGATATTTGAGTCTTCCCAGCTGAGGAAGATAGTATGGAGCCAAAGTGAGCCAGAGCACTGTGCCCTGTCTGAATTCCTAACCTACAGATTCCATGAGCGTTATAATATGATTACTGTAGTATGCTATAAGTTTGGGGCAGTCTGACAAGACAGATAGTACTTGTGTCCTACGTACCATCCGTTCTGCTCTTCTTTCTTAACACTATAACCTGGATTTTGTTCTGAAAGCTCTGTTACAAATACTAAATCTTCTAGCTAACATGCAGCAAAATATGGCCAAGTAAGACAATCATGGCCAATGAGAAGTGAGCAGATGTAGCTGGAGCTTCACAAAAATTAAGCAATTAAAGTTCTTTTAGAAGACAGATGAGATGGCTAGTTTCTTCGACTTTCTGCCTTTCTTTACTTGCCCCATCCTTCCTGTCAGGCATGCAGTTCTGATGTCTAGAAGGGCAGGAGCCATCTTGCCACCAAGAAGTTGAAAGCCACAATCTAGAAATAGTGGTGCAAAATGATACAAATACACAGGTATCGTGATGATTTTGTAATGCCATTAACCATACTGAACTGCCCCCCCCCACCTTAGACTTCATTATGTCAGAGAAATAGATTCCTCCATGAATAAGTAGTTTTCATTAGAATTTTCTCTTGTTCTGTGTGTCACTCAGTCATGTCTGACTCTTTGTGATCCCAAGGACTGTAGCCTGCCAGGCTCTTCTATCCATGAGGGATTCTGCAGGCAAGAATCCTGGAGTGGGTTGCCATGTTCTCTTCCAGGGGATCTTCCCAACCCAAGGATGGAACCCAGGTCTCTTGCATTGCCGGTAGATTCTTTACCATCTGAGCCACCAGAGAAGCCCAAGAATACTGGAGTGGGTAGCATTTCCCTTCTCCAGAGGATCTTTCCAAACCAGGAATTGAACTGGGGTCTCCTGCATTGCAGGCAGATTCTTTACCAGCTGAGCTATCAGAGGTTTCTGTAACAGACAGTCAAACACATTTGATATCAAAAAAGATGATGCACCAAGAAACAGAACCTTAAATCTGGCTTTGCTGAATTTGGCTAAGGAGCACAGGCTTCACGGGGGCTCAGAAGTGCCAGGTGCTTGATTATATGTTCTGCTACACTTGTCTTGAAATTGTTAGTAATTCTGTTTGAACTAATGTTTTGTAAGTGAAGCCTGGTGAGACAATAAAGCATGCATAAACACAGAAGAGACAAAAATATATGTTTGTTTCTTGCCAACTATTCACACAAGCCTTCATGGTGCCCCATGAGCACAAGATCCCAGTGGACCCACAATGCATCCAAGTTTAGGGAAAGATGTATAAGGAAAATGTGTTACAGCTAAGACTGAACAAGTAGGTTAATAGGGAAGCACTGACGACCTCAAAAGGCTACTCTTTTTATTTGAATCAGAATTTGCTTGAACTATAGAGACAAAACAATGTCATTCTAAGAAAAATAAATGAGTGACGAACTCCATCATATTCTTTCTGACTCCTGTTACTTCCCAGTAATAGCTAAGGACATATGCTGAAAATGGTGACATAGAATGCTATGTACTGAAGCGTGTCCCCTCCGCTCCTGCAAACTCATATGTAGAAGCCCTAACCCTCAATGTAACTGTATGTGGAGACAGGGTCTTTAGGAGATATGGGTGGCACTAGAGGTAAAGAACCTGCCTGCCAATGCAGGAGACCTAAGAGACACAGATTCTATCCACGGGTTGGAAAGATACCCTGAAGGAAAGCATGGCAACCCTTTCCAGTATTCTTGCCTGAAGAACCCCTTGGACAGAGGAGCCTGGCCGGATATAGTCCATAGCATTGCAAAGAGTTGGACACAACTGGAGTGACTTAGCATCCACACATGCAACAATTATAGTTAAATGAGGTCCTAAGGGCGACTCCAAGGTATCCACTGGAAAGAGGAAGAAGAAGGAACTTGTTTGCCTTTCTCCCACCCCTGCCTCCTTTCTCACTAGACAAAAGTCACTCTATAGAAACTTGATCTGCTTATATTTCTCGAATACATCATATGGCCCTTTCAGCAGCACCCAAGAAGTTACATCCCTCATCCCATAGTATAACACTTCAAGGCAATATACAAGTGTCAGGAGAAGCCTGAGAAGTAGGCATGTGGCCGGTTGGTAATGGAGGCAGCGAAGGTGGCAGACTCGCTAAACTGAGATATAGGATGCGATGTGGGATAGGCCATGCGCACCTGAAATGGCACATAAAACATGTCCAACAGAGTGATTCACACAGGGTCTTTCTTGCCACCTTCAGCAACGTTCAGCAGGAGACAGATGGAATTAGCCTGGAGTAAGACTGTAAGGGGAGAGAAATGGAAACACCAATTTTCTAAGGAGAAACTATGCCAGTGGCTTGTAATTTAAGTGGAAGTCCCATAATTTGAAACCATGCAGTTGAAAAAGCCAGGCTCTTCAACAATCCTAAAATAAAATGGATTTAAGAGGGCAGCGGTGAAGCCGCAAGCCTCCCCCAAACACCTTCCATTACTAGTTCTCTGCAGGGAGAGGAGGCTACCTGCCAGCACGGAGAAGATGAAGAGGCCGTCCTGCCGCCGAAACCTCTTGTCTGATCGGCCTCAGAGCAGATGCTTTGAAGCTCAAAGGCAGGTGGCAGTCACAGCACAGAGAGGAAGAGGAGACCGGGAAGCAGCCTCAGGCTTAAAATCATCTGAACAGGACGTCTGCTCTTATTGCTCTCAAAGGCCATGACGAGACCACACACCTGCCAATAATTCTGAAGGAACTTTTTACCAAAGGAACTCCAGGCCTGATCACCAGTGGTCTGTGACAACTTAACCCCTAAAAGAATCCCCAGCCCTTGGCGTCCATCTGCAAGAAGTGGGCTGTAGAGGCCCTTCAATGCAGTCCTAAATTGTGGCCTTGCAGGAAAACGGACAAATGTGTCATCCCAGAGAGTAGAGTCCAAGGCTGCCAGTTGGCATGCAAGGCCCTCAGCCAGCTAAGTGTGCTGGGGCAAGAAGGCATCGCTCATGCTTCCCAGAGGATCTCATCACCATGGTGGACTGCTGTGCCTCCAATTCACCTCTTTCCTGAATTGTAGCTTTATTGCTTCTCATTGTTTATTATTTCCTTCCCTCTCCACAACTGTACACTGGCATGTGCAGGAGGAGGCAGGCAAAGCTTGTTTGTTTTTTTTTTTTTTTAATTTCTCTGTTTTTATTTTTTTTTTCTCTTTTTAATTTTAAAATCTTTATTTCTTACATGCATTTGCTTGTTGTCAGATTTCTCCTTTATGGGAACTCAAGAACCTGACAAATACTTTGGGACTTTGAGTGGAAGGCTATAATTGAAAGAGAGTTCAGGGATGTTGACCTATGTTTGAAAAGAAGGACACTTACAGATGTTGTTGAACAAAGATAGATACCAGTCTGCACCTGTGGCAAGCACTGGTCATTACCCATGGAGCACCAACTCTTTGTTCTTCCTTACTCACAGAACTCTATCTTGTATGAGACAGCAAGGTGCCAGATTCTATGGCATTTCAAGGCGGTCCTGTGTCATTCTCCTGGCCACTGATACACTGTTTAAATAAAAAGCAGAGTCATTTATACTGTTTCTACGGCTTTTTAAAAAGCTTTACAAGCTGGAATCAAGATTGCCGAGAGAAATAGCAATAACCTCAGATATGCAGATGACACCACTCTTATGGCAGAAAGTGAAGAGGAACTAAAAAGCCTCTTGATGAAAGTGAAAGAGGAGAGTGAAAAAGTTGGCTTAAAGCTCAACATTCAGAAAACGAAGATCATGGCATCTGGTCTCATCACTTCATGGAAAATAGATGGCAAAACAGTGGAAACAGTGTCACACTTTAATTTTGGGGGCTCCAAAGTCACTGTAGATGGTGACTGCAGCCATGAAATTAAAAGACGCTTAATCCTTAGAAGAAAGGTTATAACCAACCTAGACAGCATATTAAAAAGCAGAGACATTACTTTGCCAGCTAAGGTCCGTCTAGTCAAGGCTATGGTTTTTCCTGTGGTCACGTATGGATGTGAGAGTTGGACTGTGAAGAAAGTTGAGCACCGAAGAATTGATGCTTTTGAACTGTGGTGTTGGAGAAGACTCATGAGAGTCCCTTGGATGGCAAGGAGATCCAACCAGTCCATTCTGAAGATCAGCCCTGGGATTTCTTTGGAAGGAATGATGCTAAAGCTGAAACTCCAGTACTTTGGCCACCTCATGCGAAGAGTTGACTCATTGGAAAAGACCCTGATGCTGGGAGGGATTGGGGGCAGGAGGAGAAGGGGACGACAGAGGATGAGATGGCTGGATGGCATCACTGACTTGATGGACGTGAATCTGAGTGAACTCCGGGAGTTGGTGATGGACAGGGAGGCCTGGCGTGCTGCGATTCATGGGGCAGCAAGGAGTCGGACATGACTGAGCGACTGAACTGAACTGAACTGATAGTGGATCAGCAGTAAAGAATTTGCCTGCAATGCTGGAGCCGCTGGAGACAGGGGTTTGATCCCTGAAGGCATGGCAACTCACTCCAGTATTCTTGCCTGGAGAATCCCACGGACAGAGGAGCCTAGCAGGCTACAGTCCATAGGGTTGCAAAGAGTCAGACACGATTGCAGTGACCAGGGACAGGGGTAGCCTGGTGGGCTGCCGTCTATGGAGTCGCAGAGTCGGACACGACTGAAGCGACTTAGCAGCAGCAGCAGCACACACATAGCTGATTAACAATGGTCTGATAGTAAACAGCAAACAGATTTCAGGTGAACAGCAAAGGTCAGCCATACATATACATGTATCTAATCTGCCCCAAACTCCCCTCCCATCTATGACATCCCTTATATGTGGAATCTAAAAAGAAATGATACAAATAAACTTATTTTCAAAACAGAGACTCACACAGAATGAACTGTGGTGGCCTGTACACACTGCTATATTTAAGATAAATAATGAACAAGCAATGGGCTTCCCAGGGTAAAAAAAAAATCTGGCTCAAGGGTAAAAAAATCTGCTTACCAAGCAGGAGACATGGGTTCGACCCCTGGCTCAGGAAGGTTCCCTGGAGGAGGAAATGGCACCCCACTCCAGTATTCTTGCCTGGAAAATCCCATGGACGGAGCAATCTGGCGGGCTACAGCCCACGGGGTGATGAAGAGTCGGACACGACTTAGCGACCAGATAACAACCACGCAACAAAGACTTACCATATAGCACATGGAACTCTGCTCAGCATTGCTTTTTTGCTTTTTGTTTCCCTTTTTCCCTACCTCCTCTTTCCTGTCTGGCATGTGAGTGTGAGGCCTAGAAGATAAAGGAGCTATTGTGTGATCTTGAGAAGGAAAATCGCACCATCTATACGGCACAGTGGAAAAGGAAGGGAGTCTTAGTCCTTCAAGGAGTGACTAGATTTGCTCATGCATTTTGGTAAGTAGGGGAAACATACGCCTATGTGATGAAACTACCACTGTTTGGGGTTGGATGACACGCAGATCCTCAAATGGAAAAGCATAACCAACAGAACGCTTTTGCCTACTGCTAAAAATCACTCTGTGGTGAAGGAGAACACAGCTGGAAATACAGGAATAGAAATTTTTAAACAATTCTTCAGAATAAATTAGAAACCTCCCAGTGGTAACGAGATGGGTTCCTCTCCTTGCCAAGCTAATACTTGGTGCCCTGAGTGCTAAAGTAGGCATTGTGTCCCCGTAGGTGCACAGAGACCCCTGAGCACCAGGAGCACTTTTGATACATTAACACAGCACATTCTATGCGAACCCAGCATCTCCACTGTATGTGGGGGTTTGGTTTAAAAAAAATTATAATAGACCATGAAAGAGAAATATGTTTGAGTATTGCCAACATCATTTAGGAACTATGTAACCTCAATGACTCTTAAATTCTATATTAAAAGTTAGAATTAGATAAATGAACACATGTTGATACTTAAATAAATAATAATTTATAATATCAAAACAAACCTGGGGTATCCACAAGACACCACAGTATCAGAGTAGCTGTCTCCCAAAAGGGACATAGTAACTACCTCTGTCTTTTCTCATTTGTAAATTAGCATTCTTCATTTCTTTCTTTCCTTCCTTTTTTCTTTTCTTTCTTTCCTTCTTTCCCATTCATTCAATCAAACTTCATTAATCACTACTCTGTGCCAGGCACTGAATGTGAAGTGAAGTTGCTCAGTCGTGTTTGACTCTTTGCAACCCCATGGACTGGAGCCTACCAGGCTCCTCTGTCCATGGGATTTTCCAGGAAATAGTACTGGAGTGGATTGCCATTTCCTTCTCCAAAGGATCTTCCCAACCCAGGGATTGAACTCAGGTCTCCTGCATTGTAGACAGACCCTTTACCGTCTGAGCCACCAGGAACACACAAAAAAAGAAGGCCCGGAGCCTGTCTTTTGAGGAGACAACTTACTGTCTAATGAAACTGGAAGGATAATAGACCAAAAAGACCCATGAGATAAGACTGATGACAAAAAGAAGCCAAGCCCAGGTGAAGTATACATACAGGGAACCAAGGGGACTGCACAACAACACTGCTAGACCTTTTTCCATTTCTCTCCTGAGCATTCTGTTTACCACAGACTGTCCAACAAAGGTATGGTGTGGTTGGCAGTGAGATGCAAGGAAGAAAGGCTGTGGAATTTAAAACCTGGTGACAAGGAAAATATCAAACCTTCTAGTCCAAAGCAGTCAGTGATCCTAGTGGCTCGTCTGGCCAGGGGAACATCTTTTATGCATAGTGCCCTCCCAAGCTGCAGCATGAAAGTTACTTAACAACAGGAAAGAATTCACCATTCCGAATGGCCTACATATGTCATTTTCCCTGCAAGAGTATGGCCTTCCTAGGTTGCACTTGTGGTATAGAACCCACCTAACAATGCAGGAGATGTGAGAGACGTGGGTTCAGTCCCTGGGTGGGGAAGATACCCTAGAGGAAGGTATGGCAACCAGCTCTAGTATTCTTCCCTGGAGAATCCCGTGGACAGAGGAACCAGGCAGGCTGCAGCCCATAGCGTTGCAAGAAGTTGGACATGACTGAAGCGACTTAGCACACAAGCACTGGAAGAGTATATACCCAAATCCTAGATGATCACAGCTACAGATTATCTACCAAACATGCCTATTTCAAAAACAGGACATACAGTCATTCTAATCAAGCCTCTTCAGTCCTCAGATTCTGGGAATGAGAAGAGACGATTAGAACTAAGCTGTTCTTCTTTGGATACCGATAGCAGCATCATCATGACTTCTCTCCGCTGTTGAGTCCTTGTTGGTTGCAATGATTAGGTCTGGCTATCTTCAGGCGTCTAAGAGAGGAAACCAAGGTCGTGACACAATGTGGTCATTAATGAGCTCATGGTGCTGGTAATTAGAAGAGGATTACTTCGTGACCTGGTATCAGAAGGGTGCTGCTGTTCTGTCCCCTCAAGAGATTATTCATGTCATTTCAATAATACAATTTACTCTTGGTTTTCCATTCTAGACTAATCCAAAATGGAAGGCAATGAAAGTCAAAATGCTCGCCAGATGAGCAATAGTGGTAAGAGTCAGTAATATTGATTGGAACCTAGATGACAAAAAACACAGACTAGACCAATTAGAAGCACCTGAAGATAAGAACGTGAGAAATGCCTGGGAATCACATGTCAACTGTTTGAATTCCTGGATGGTGGTGCCATTTCCTGTTATGGGAAAGAGTGGATGGAGGGGGCAAGAACTGATATTCCTATTTTGGACATATGTTTGAGCATTTATTAGATATCAAGTCAAGACTTCAGGACAGTTGCAGGATATATAAATCTGAATTCCATCCCTCTCCTTTGCTTTAAAAAAAACACAGGCTTTAAGGGTCATCAGTAGATGAATGCTACTTAGAGTTATCAGCCAGGGTAAAGGTGTCAATGAAAAAGAGAACTTCTCCCACATTCACTGGGTAAAGAGTGGATCAGTCAGTAAAACAGGCTGATGAGGCAGTTTGTGAGACAGATATTTTGCATTACAATAGCCCGGAAAAGACAGGGTCAAATCAAAGAAGGAGTGGTCAATGTGTCAAGGCTATTGGGATCCTACAAGATGAAGAAAGAAGTCATTGTTGGCTTGGGCAAAATGTGGGTCACTGGAGACCTGGATAAGAATCATTTCAATGGAGTGAACATAAAGTTCTTTAGAAGGAGTTAGGAAAAGAATGAAAAGTGGAAAAGAAGAGAGAATGACTTGAACAACTAACTCAAGAAGTTTTTCTGTGAGAGAGAGCAGACAAGTAAGATCGTACTTGTGAAACTTAGAAATGAGCATCAAGGGAAGATGTTTTAGAGCCATGTTAAGACATGCTTTGCAGGGCAGGAATAGAGAAACAGACACAAAGAACAGACTTGTGGACACAGGGCAGCTGGGGGAAAGACAGTGGAATCAGCTGAGAGAGTAGCGCTGACATATGTATACTCCCGTGCATAAACCAGAGAGCAAGTGGCCAGCTGCTGTGTTGCACAGGGAGCTTGCTCCGCACTCAGTGATGACCTAAAAGGGTGCACAGGGTTGGGAGGAGCTCAAGAGGGGGGAGATAAATGTGTACATACAGCTGTGTCATGCTGTTGTACGGTAGAAACATAAAGCAATTATACTCCAGTTTCTTAAGAAAGACATGCCTGAATGCCAATGGAAATAATCCAGTAAATTGGGGGAAAGGGTGTTATGTGGCTGGACAAGATGGAGATGATCTTTTGCAGGAGAAAACTCACAAAGTAAATGAGAGGAGGATAAACCAAAACACAAGTGGAGGGACTGGCCTTGGACAAGAGCAGAGACACTGCAGCTCAGGGGGAAAGGCAAAATGCATGGAGACAGACGCAGGAGGCTGACAGAGTCGCTGTCACATAGGCAAATTAATTGTTATTTAATTGCACTGTTTCTCCATAAAGTCTGAAGTAAAGGTGTCAGTGATGGAGGAGAGGTGCTAGAGATTTGAAGATAGAAGAGGAGTTAGGAAATATCCTTGGTGACTGGAAAAACAGAGTTGGTTAGGAAATTATATTAGGATTAGCTGATACTGTTGAATGTCCTTTTAAGATTTATGGTCATCGATTTAAAGTGAATGCAAAAAGTATTTTGCATAAATTTTTACAAAAATTTTTTCAGGCTGCAGAAATTGGGAAGGAGAAATAATTTCTTTGCAAACCCAGCAAGTTCTAACTTCCTCACACTTTTCTCTAAATTCTGTTTGAAAACTAAAAAGTTCTTTCTTTAGCTCATCTTGATCTTCTTTCCAACCAGTCCATCCTAAAGGAAATCAGTCCTGAATGTTCATTGGAAGGACTGATGTTGAAGCTGAAATTCCAATCCTTTGGCCACCTGATGTGAAGAACTGGCTCATTTGAAAAGACCCTGATGCTGGGAAAGATTGAAGGTGGGAGGAGAAGGGGATGACAGAGGATGAGATGGTTGGATGGCATCACCAACTCAATGCACATGAGTCCGCATAAACTCTGGGAGTTGGTGATAGATAAGAGAGGCCTGGCATGCTGCAGTCCATGGGGTCGCAAAGAGTCAGACAGACATGACTGAGCGACTGAACTGATCTTCCTTTTACTGTATGACAGGCAGCTAAAAGGAGCCACCTGGCACTTTCCACATTCTTCCTGGATATCTTCTTACCAAATCCATAAACAGATTACACATTCTGTCTTCCATGTGACCAGGGCAACAGTTTGGCTAATTGTCCTGCCAATATATATACAGTCAGTGTCAAACTCTCCAGCCTCCAGCAGCAACTTTCGCCACTCATCCAATCCCCACTTCAGGCCTGTGCTCAGGCTTTTTGGTCCCCGTCACCACCCCTTGGCAAACCCAGTGCTCCGCGTCCTACACTTTTCGCTATAGCAGCAGACTACATTTGGGTACCATTGTTTGTTTCCACTATTTATTGCTGTAAAACAAACTATCCCCAACCTTAGTGACTTCAAACAACTCTCATTATCTTTCACTAATCTGTGAGTCAGGAACTCAGAGAAGACACAATAGGGCTTGCTCATCTCTGCTCCACCTAATACATGCCAGGGTTGGAATATTCCACCTGGTCTCTTGACATATCTAGCAGCTCAGCTATGATGGCTCAAACATCTGAGGACTGGCTGCAACCCCTTGACTAGGGTGATACATCTGGGTCACAGTTCTCACTATTGGCTGGTCTCCTCTGTTCTCCTCCAAGATTCTCAGACTCTCTCTGTGGTCTCTCAAGTTGATCTCTCCAGAAGGTCATCTTCTGTCACTCAAGGCCCTCAACTGTGCAAAAGTAAAGCTACATGGACATCTTTAGGCTTGGACTTGAACTAAGACAGGATCACTTATGTCATACTTTATTGAGTAAAGCAGGTCACGGAGTCATTCCTATTCCAAGGGAGGAATCTACATAAGTGCAAGAATGCACCGTTTATTAGTCACAAAATGCAAAGTTAACCCCACATACTGACTTATCCTCATAAAGAGAGTGGATGGAGCCTATTTCGACTCGTAGTAGCCCTTGTTCCTTCAACTTGAATAATTTCATCTTCAACAGTACTTGGTCAAGTAAGTCCTATACCACTTCTCTTTCTCTACATTATAGCGTAGCTACTTGCATTCTTGTCTTATCCCATTCACTAGATTACAAGTATCTCAAGAAGAGGAAAGACTCATATTTAATGTTTTAATCCTCTGTTCCCACTTTTTATGTAAGTACCAGTGGCTCTATTAGTGTCCCTGGAATTGGTCTTAAACAGAAGCATGAAATTTATGAATGGCATAAGGATCTGTTGAAGGAAGAGGCACCAGAAAACAACGATGGCAGTTATTAAAGAGCTTCTGCTTTTTAACTCATGTGCCCAACCATCACCATAGCCAGTATATGCTGAACACCTCTTCCTTGCAAGGCACTATATGAAGAAGCATTATTAATCTACACCCCCATCGAAGATCACTGGGAGGTTATGTGACTTGCCACTGGCCACTACATTATTAAATGCAGATAGTTATGATTAAAATCCAGGTTTGTCTTTGCAAGGTCCCTAGTCTGTTTACCTCTTCGCAATGACCACATCTATTAGAAGTTGCTATAAAAGGCAACTGTGCTCAGGGCCAACTTCGTGGCCCAGTGACCTATACATATACTCACAGGAGGTTCTGGGCTTGGTCTAAAGCTCCACTGTCACTGTTTGAAATTCTGAAAAATTTATAAACAGAACACCTTGTGTTTTCATTTTGCACTGGGCCCCTCACAAACTATGTCACTGGCCCTGAATGTGCCCACATGTAAAACATTTTGGAAGTGTGACTTAATCTTTTGTACAACAAGGTTTCTGTTTCACAAACGTGGGGGCTGCTATATGGGCATGCTGTGGGTTCTCTGAGTTTAAAATCTACTTAATATTTTCCCCAAAAATGCCGCCACAAGACATTCATTCCTTGAGATTCACAAAAGACACCCCCACCACAAACAGTTTTATATAGCCGATTATCTCACTTCACTCACCTTAATTACCCTTTTTATCTCTCGCCCCTTAGCCAAATAGTTTCTAAAAACACTCTTTTAATTCCCCTTAATACTGCTGCAAGGACGTTCTTTAATAAAAACTCCAAATCTCTATTTGTAAGGAGATAAATTACTGGGTGATTATTCAGAACACGAAGGATTACTCACCATGGCCTCCTTTAAATGTACCCTGAAAGCTCATTCCTTGTTTACGAGCCGTTAACCACTGGAACATTATGGTGCAGAGGAAATGAACTAGAGGCCTGGCAGACCCAAGGCCGAAGACAAGGAGCTGTGGGGCCTAAGGCGCTGATGCAGGACAGCGACAGCTGGGAAAGTGGGCCAGAGCGAGGGCACG
Organism: Capricornis sumatraensis; assembly: GCF_032405125.1. Taxonomy (NCBI): domain Eukaryota; kingdom Metazoa; phylum Chordata; class Mammalia; order Artiodactyla; family Bovidae; genus Capricornis; species Capricornis sumatraensis. Next base: position 73,622,344 of record NC_091084.1, read on the forward strand.
GGGAGAAGCCGCTGCATCGGTACAACCTGCAGCGTCATCGCAAATGTAGCCTTGGGACCCGGTTAAAGGAGAATGCTAAGGCTTACTTGGGCTCCCTGGTGGCTCAGATGGTAACGAATCCGCCTGCAGTGCAGCAGACACAGGTTCAATCCCTGGGTGGGGAAGATCCCCCCTGGAGAAAGGAATGGCAACCCACTCCAGCATTCTTGCCTGGAGAATCCCATGGTTAGAGGAGCCTGGTGGGCTACAGTCCATGGGGTCGCAAAGAGTTGGACACGACTGAGTGACTAACACATAAGGCTTACACAGGTGTAGAAGTAGAAAAAAAAATTTAGAATACTTAGTGCATTATCTAGTGATTTGAACGTTTAGCTCAACTGACTAAACAGTGGAAAGCTCAGCCTGAGACAACTATGATACCAACAAACAGACCTCTATACCTCTGCACCTGAGGCTTCCCACTCAGGCACGTTTCACCAACTCTGGTGATAGGCGCTAGTGTCCCCCAGTGACGGGAGAAGCTTTGGGTCCTAGGACAACAGCCTTTGTCTTCAGTGTACTCCGGGTGGGTTCTGAGGTTGGCTCCTGATTCAAACATGTAAGAGACAATGAGGTCCAAGGCCATCGGTTTTGAATGACGTGAAGAACGGTAGGGTTCTAACAAGCCCACTGTCGTGACACAGGGCACGTGGAGATCAGTACCTATGCCAGAGACAAGTGCGCTAGGAAAAGAATGACCTAGAGTAAGACAGCCCCCAGAAGCCAAACTAGAACCCTCCCACCTCCAAGATCTACCATACCAGAGTGCGAGGGAACAAGAATATCACCTACAGACTGCAAATACTACAATACCTGCTTTAAATCTTCTGTAGGTTTCCCACTGTGCTTAGAATAAAATCACCCTCCTCACCATGTCTTATCTGGCCAAGCATCTCCGGCCTCATCTCTTCCCACTCTGCCCTCCCCCACACTCGTCCAGCCCCAGTAATCTGACTGCGGTTTCTCCAATGCCCACCACGCGGCATTTGCACTTGCTGCTCCAGCTTCTAGATCCCCTCTTGGGCCCCAGATGTTGGCCTGACTATTTCCTGTCATTTGGAGTTCAGACCAAATTCATCTCTTGAAGGGGGTGTTCTCTGAAAAGATGCTACTCGTTTGTATGACCATTTATTGCCTGTCTCCATCATCTAAAAGGGAAGCTCCATGGAAACAGGAAAGCTGACTGCATTGTTCACCAGGTCCTAGAACAGCGCCCTGGCATATAGGATAAAGTTAATAAATATTGTTAAATGAATAAGTACATAAACGTACTATTTAGGTGCAACCTGTAATCCAGGTGATGGAAACTGGTGGACAAAGTGAGGCATGGCATTGATAAAGCTGAGCTGGAGTGAGGTGGAAAGGGGAGAAAAGGAGGACGAGAGAGACAACAGGAAGACAAGATAACATAAAGGCATCCCTGGTGTCCCAGTGTGCTGGTGGGAGACACTCGGAGGGAAAGGCTTATCCCCAGGAGTTTCACTGGAACGTATTGGGACGCACCACAGGGCTCTCTGCAGCGGTTCGAGGCACTGGACTAGATGCACAGAGAGCCGCACGGATGAATAGTACAACAAACGCAGGCTGTACTAAATAAATAGGCAGGAACAGAAAGTGTATCATATAATCTCATGTATATAAACTAATAATACACAAGCGTAAAGCAAGAAAACACACTTTACAAGATCTCATACACAAGTACATACATTAAAAACATTAGAATGTTGGTCTATGAGGGGAAAGGAAATGAGAGTTTGGGGGAAAGATAAAAGGAAAATGAATTTATTTTTTTTTTTAATTAGAAAGCCTTTGTATGGCCAGTGATGATGATGCATGTTAGGACACTTCAGCACTGCAGTGCTGAAGAACAGTCCCATGCAGTGAGGACCATGCTTAATTCAACCCTCCACACTCAAAGTACAAAGAAAATAGAGGTTTCCATTTTCTGATTCAAGTCCTTTTATGCAGGGTGCTAAAATTCAGACAAGGAGGTTAAACTTGTCAAAATACATAAGAGCATCTGAACCCTTCCTGATTAAGAGCTATTTTAGATTTCTCCAGAGTCTAAAGCTAAAAATAAGCTACATATTAAAGCTACTGATTTGGAGGGCAGGAGAAATGGGATCCAAGAGGGTACTCAGTGGCTGAGAGGGTCACGGCCTATTCCCACAGAGAATGCTAATAAGCCACAGTTAAGAAAATGGGGTACTGAAAAATTGGGGGCCCCATCATTGTCAAAATGGAATCATTCCAACCACAATGGAGGACATGGATGAGAGAAAGGAGCATATATTCAAAGCCTGTTATTTAGCAAGTTCAGATCTGATATTAGATTTACAACATTCATTCATTCATTCATTCATTCATTAAATCAATATTTATTGAATGCATCTAAAGTGCCAGGCTTTTTTCAAGTGAGTAGAGATACAGAAATGAACAAAACAGTCTACCTCATTTTCATGGCTACATAAATAACAAAACACATAATAAACAAATGAACAAGTTAATCAGATAAGAAAAAAGATAAATGCTGTGCCAAGAATTAAAACTGGGTGAAGTGAGAGAAGGTGACCAAACAGCTTCTTGAATCTGAGTGGTTAAAGACTTAATGATTAAATACTAATTTCCTGTATTTTAGATTCATAGCCCAGTTCTGTCCTAGCTGTGTGACTTTGAACAAGTCACTGGACCTTCCAGTGCCTCTGTTTCCTTACTTGTAAAGTGAGGATAATAATTTAACCCACCTCATAAACTTGATGTGAAGATTAAATGAGTCAGGACATATACAACGCCATAGTAGAGTTCTGAGCACACAGTTAGTACTTGATACATGTTAATGATGATGATGGTGGTGATGCTAATGATGATGGTGGAGGGGGTAAGTTGGGCTGAAACATATTTGATGAGAACATAGCATGCAAAAATTGGGGGCACAAGCACTCCAGGCAGAGGGAACAGCGGGTGCAAAGGCCCTGATAAACTGGAAGAAGTTTGGCATGTTGGAGGAAGGAAAAGTAGACGAGTGTTCAGATCATTGTGGGCAAGAGGAGAGGGGTAGGTCATGATGTCAGAAAGGCAGGCAGCGGCCAGATCACAGAGAAAACACTTCACCCAGGATAAAGACTTGGAATTTTATTCTGAATCCTGTGAGAGAAGTTACAAGCAAGAAATATGACTCCCACAATAACCTTATAAGAGGAGCAACGTTGTTCCCATTTCACAAGCAAGGGAACGGAGGCTCAGTGTGGTTTAGAAAATTAACCAGTCCCATACAGCTATGGACCAGTGGAGCCAAAATGTGTACCCAGGTCAATCGGGCTCCCATCAAGCACCATGCTTTATACCAAGAGGATTCCTGAGAAGTTCCCTTCCTGCTACCACTAGCTTCCCATTAACAGAAGCAACTCTGGAAACATTTGGCTAAAATCAGCATGGTAGCCACTTTGCTTTCTGTGCTTTGCTCTCCAGTGTAGACAGAGGAAAACCAGACTCTGTAGGCCAGGTGTTCATGCATATGAATAGGGTCACATGTCAAACTGGCCTTCTCTGAGGATGCCTGGCTTCACGTGACACCATGTGTGCCTTGATGCAACTTGTGCTTACAAATTGCCACCCAGCTCCTGGGTCCTGGCAGTCTCTCCTTAATTGGCATGTTTGATTACTTGGGGGGAGAATTTCTCCACTTCTATTTTCTTCAGCCAATGTTAAGTGGGAGGAGAGGGAGAAAAAGAACAAGAGAGAGAGAGGAGGCCAGAAAATGTTACCATAGTGATTAAGTGAGCCTGTTCTTAGTTTCCAGGCTAAACCAGACATTCAGAAGAATACATTGTTCTGTTTTGAATTTATTTTGTCCTTTTTTTGCTCTCCGATATAACTATGATCAGCGACTTCAAGGGGAAGGCTGAAGAGTACTAACCATTGAAGATCTGCAATCTTTGTGCACCACAGTATTTTTCTATTCTTCCTATTCATCAGTAAATCTGGAAATCCATCTCATCTTTCCAGCAGTAAATGACTACAATTAAATTCATAAAATAGCTAATAATAATAGCAAGCACTTTTGATATGTCAGACACTGTGCTGAGAGCTTTTTGTTCAGTCTCTAAGTCATGTCCGATCTTTGTGACCCCATGGACTGCAGCACACCAGGCTTCCCTGTCCTTTACTATCTCTTAGAGTTTGCTCAAACTCATGTCCACTGAGTCAGAGATGCCATCCAATCATCTCATCCTCTGCCGCCCCTTCTCCTCTTGCCCTCAGTCTTTCTCAGCATCAAGGTCTTCACATCAGGTGGCCAAAGTATTGGAGTTTCAGCTTCAGCATCAGTCCTTCCAATGAATATCCAGGGTTGATTTCCATTAGGATTGACTGGTTTGATCTCCTGGCTGTCCAAGGGACTCTCAAGAGTCTTCTCCAGCACCATAGATAGAAAGCATCAGTTCTTTAGTGCCCAGCCTTCTTTATGGTCCAACTCTCACATCCATGCATGACTATTGATAAAAAGAACTTAGCATGCATTATCTCATTTAATACAGCATCCTATAAAGTGTAAGAAAATGAAAACTGCAGAGGGAATATGGACAGAGCCCTGAAGTGTTTGTTGATGATAAATACTGACCTGACTTCAAAATACATATGCGGAAACATTCAAGGCACTGAGAAATTCTACTGTCCACTTCTTTTTTAGTAACTGATGAATATTCATAGATGAATTTGAGTCTTTTCCTTCAGGGAATCTCAATCACAGAGTTAAAGCTAAAAGAGAACCATCTGATCTAAGGAAAAATAGAGTTGCCTTCAGTTCAATTCAGTTCAGTCATTCAGTTATGTCTGACTACTTGCGACCCCATTGACTGCAGCATGCCAGGTTTCCCTGTCCATCACCAACTCCCAGAGCTTACTCAAACTCATGGCTATCGAGTCAGTGATACTACCCAACCATCTCATCCTCGGTTGTCCCCTTCTCCTTCTGCCTTCAATCTTTCCTAGCATCAGGGTCTTTTCCCATGAGTCAGTTCTTCTCATCAGGTGGCCAAAGAATTAGAGCTTCAGCTTCAGCATCAGTCCTTCCACTGAATATTCAGGATTGATTTCCTTTAGGATGGACTGGTTGGATCTCCTTGCAGTCCAAGGGACTCTCAAGAGTCTTCTTCACAGTTCAAAAGCATCAGTTCTTTGGTGTTCAGCTTTCTTTATAGTCCAACTCTCATATCTTTACACAACTACTGGAAACACCATAGCTTTGACTAGATGGACATTTGTTGGCAAAGTAATGTCTCTGCTTTTTAATATGCTGTCTAGGTTGGTCATAACTTTCCTTCCAAGGAGTAAGCATTTTTAAATTTTGTGGCTGCAGTCACCATCTGCAGTGATTTTGGAGCCCCCAAAAATAAAGTCTGACACTGTTTCCACTGTTTCCCCGTCTATTTCCCATGAAGTGTTGGGACCAGATGCCACGATCTTCGTTTTCTGAATGTTGAGCTTTAAGCCAACTTTTTCACTCTCCTCTTTCACTTTCATCAAGAGGCTCTTTAGTTCTTCTTCACTTTCTGCCATAAGGGTGGTGTCATCTGCATATCTGAGGTTATTGATATTTCTCCCGGCAATCTTGATTCCAGCTTGTGCTTCATCTAGCCCAGCGTTTCTCATGATGTGCTCTGCATAGAAGTTAAATAAGCAGGGTGACAATGTACAAACTTGACATACTCCTTTCCCAATTTGGAACCAGTCTGTTGTTCCATGTCCAGTTCTAATTGTTGCTTCTTGACCTGCATACAGATTTCTCAGGAGGCAGGTCAGGTGATCTGGTATTCCCATCTCTTGAAGAATTTTCCACAGTTGGCTGTGATCCACACTGTCAAAGGCTTTGGCGAAGTCAATAAAGCAGAAGTAGACTTTTCTGGAACTTTCTTGCTTTTTCGATGACCCAACGGATGTTGGCAATTTGATCTCTGGTTCCTCTGTCTTTTCTAAATCTAGCTTGATCATCTGAAGAACTATGGGTAGAAGTTCATGATATTGTACAGGAGGCAGTGATCAAGACCATCCCCAAGAAAATGAAAGGCAAAAAGGCAAAATGGTCGTCTAAGGAGGCTTTACAAATAGCTGAGAAAAGAAGAGAAGCTAAAGGCAAAGGAGAAAAGGAAAGATATTCCCATTTGAATGCAGACTTCCAAAGAATAGCAAGGAGAGATAAGAAAGCCCTCCTCAATGATTAACACAAAGAAATAGAGGAAAATAATAGAATGGGAAAGACTAGAGATCACTTCAAGAGTTGCATAGAAATGGTAAATCCACATTTCTCCTCTGGACCCTCCTCGAAGCAGATATCAGAAATCCACCACAAGTCCACACATCAGAACCCTTCTCAACATAAACTATTAGTCAATCCATACCTTTAATTTAATAATTCACTTCCTAAAAAACTATTTATATAACATACATTATGGTCCAGGCAAGGAACACAATGATGAGGAAGACTGGCATTCGAATACCTTCCAAATCACACATTTACTGAGAATCTTCTGATTCTTCTCACACCCCACTTCAACTCTAGTGTTAAATTTCACAAGTATATTTTACAGAGTAAATTTCATGAGTTGCTTGTTCTTTTTCCTCTATAAGCATTAGATGATTGAGTCCATATTACAGATTGAAGTCATGACCTGATTGAGCATTCTATTATAATTAATGTAAAGGCTCTCTGTTTTAGCTACAAACCTGTATAACACCTCCAGACAGGGGCAGAATAGACTACCCTGTTTTATCGATGGTGTGGCTGGTCATGTAATTTGCTTTAGCAAATGGAATGTGAGTGGACATGATGTGAACAGCAGCTCTAAATGTCTTGTCCATTTTGCCCCACCCTAAGATTCTCCTGTGATTCTGTCATGAGAAGAACTGTGTGGGAGAGCTACCAGTACAAAGAAAATGGAGAAACAACCAAGAATGACCGGAACCCAACTCAAACGTTTGACCCCAGCCCAGCCAGTTCCCAGCTGAGCCCAACACAGTTACAGCTAACCTACAGACCTGGGAACAAGAAAATAAATGTTTGTTGTTGTAAGCCACTCAAGATTTTAAAATTGCTTGTTGTTCAGTAAAAACTGAACAATATGTAACCCTCATTTTCTTAGAATTCTTTATATTCCTTTCATTTCCACTTTCAGGCAGGAGCTATTGCTTTTCACTAGGGATCATACCTCACCAAGAAGCAAAATTTCATCTCTTTATTAGAGCTGCTGTGTATGAGACCAACACCTGTTTACAGCAAAGCCAGTCTAAAATGTGGATACTGGTCTGTCCACGAGGTACACTCACTGGCTAGTAATATACACGTTTTCCAGTATAAATAATTCAAATCAGAAGATTAAAACTACATGCCACAAAGTTCAGGATCAGGCAATCATCTTTCATCTTTTCAATCAGTGTTTAATTAGACAAAAAAAAAAATCACTGTAGGTATTTAAAGTAAGAAGCACATTACTATAGAAAAATAGAGACTTGCATAACCATTCAAAGGTTGCAGGAATAAGTAACACTTATACGGAATACTAGAAATATGGGACTGATGAACCTATTTGCAGGGCGGCAATGGAGACGGACACAGAGACAGACCTGTGGACACAGTGTGGGAGGGAGAAGGTGGGACGAATGGAGAGAGGAGCATGGAAACATATGCCTTACCATACGTAAAACAGACAGCCAGGCAATGTGCTGTGTGACTCAGGGAGCCCAACCCAGTGCTCTGTGATAACCCAGAGGGCTGGGACAGGGTGGGAGATGGGAGGGAGGTCCAAGAGGGAGGGGACAAATGCATACCTGTGGCTGATTCATGCCATGTATGGCAGAAACCAGCACAATATTGTAAAGCAGTTATCTTCCAATAAAATTAAAAAAAAAAAAAAGGCTGCAGGAATAAAGGGCAGGAAGGCTGCTCTCAGAAAATGCAGAAGGGCAGGATCATATGGAAGCTACTACCTGCAGTCTTGACTACCTACAGCACCAATGTAGGCGATTCTCCAGAGAACACTCAAAAGTTATGGATGAAACATCGTCCCTGCCATTTCCAAGGTCCACACACCTGTTCACAGAAGTCACCAGAGGAAGAAAGGCTTCTTTTCGCTTCCACCTTCCGAGCCTCACATGAGGGCCAGTCGTTAAAAGTGAAAGCAAAAGTCACTCAGTTGAGTCCGACTCTTTGCGACCCTGTGGACTATACACTCCATGGAATTATCCAGGTCAGAATACTGGAGTGGGTAACCTTTCCCTTCTCCAGGGGATCTTCCCAACCCAGGGATCGAACCCAGGTCTCCTGCATTGCGGGCAGATCCTGTACCATCTGAGCCACAAGGGAAGCCCAAGAATACTGGCATGGGTAGCCTATCCCTTCTTCCGTGGATCTTCCCGACCCAGGAATTGAACCGGGGTCTTCTGCATTGCAGGCAGATTCTTTACCAAATGAGCTATCAAGGAAGCCTGATGGAATCTAATTAAGATCCTGGGGATTAGGGAGTCCAGTTGCTAGGCTTACTTACTCTAGTACAGGAGAGAACTCAGAGGGCTAGGATGACACCTAGCATCAACAAAAAAGATCTCTTTCATGCTTACTAAAACCTTACACCGGCTCAGGCACTGAATCAAGGTCTGGGGACTCATGATTATAACAGAGGAAACCTCTGCATTCACAGAAGAGACAATCCTAGGGCAATCTTGCTCAAAAGCAACTGAAATCTGGTGAATACAAAGGATAATTATAATTTGATGTGGTACACACAAAGCATTGAGGAACAGAAATGGCAAGATTCTTACTCATCTAAGGGAAGAGGCAGGGCAAGATCAGGGAAATTTCTTTCTCAGCTGAATTCACACGGATACATACACACACACACACACACACACACACACACACACACACACACACACAGAGCCCTGGAAAAACATTACACATGTGACATACAGAAATCACCATGTAGCCTTAAGGACAAGGATAAAGACTGGGAGAAGTAAATGGAGTTCTAGAGTATTTGGGCTCTGTTACCACAAAAGCTATCGTCATTAGGATTAGCTGCACTTAACCCAAAATTTATTCTTGGGAGCAATATCAAGGCCTCAATTTATTTTTATTTTTCAAGGTGTGGGCTTCCTGTGGTGTCCTCTATGCCTCTGGGAATGAGCCAACTTCTGAGCCTCCAGTTTAAAGGCACCTGCTTTCTGACATGGATTTATGCAACCTGGGTGTCCCATGGTAACACACTGTGCAGGTATTTTAAATTAAGGCAGGGTTTTGTTTTATTTTTTAATGGAAGGTTTCCCCTCATTCTTTTTCTCATGAATTACTTTTAAGTCCTAAAACTTTCAAGAAGTCCTGAGGTGCTATATGTTAATAAAAGCGTTTCCTAATGGACAGTGGGTGGGAAGGCAGGGAATTAATTGGAAACCAGACAGTAATATGCTTAAAGAAAATCACTGCTGTTTTTACTTTTGTCATTTCCCTGCCAAATAGAAGTCTTATATTCTACGTAAATGAGCAGATATTAGAAAGCCACAGGAGTTCAGTTTCATTTAACACGCTTTTCTCCAAACAAGCCCCCAGAAGCACTCCAGCCACCCTTGTTGAGATGGAAGACATCAGCTTGCTTTTGGCAGGGAATTTGCATACAGATGTGGTTAAAAAGATCCAAGCTTACTTCAAATCAATTTACTTGAAGCCTCATATGAATATAGGGCAGCAATCTTAACATTTTCTATGACAAAACTCAACTCAGATTGGCTTAAGCAAAAGAAGAGATGTATAGTCTCCTGTTACAAAGAAGCCCAGAGATTTCCTGCTTCAGGCAACGCCTGAATCTAGGACTCACACAGTGCCAGCAGAAATCTATCTTTCAGCTCTGCTTCCTCCTGAGTTGGTCTGTTATGAAATAGGATCTTCTTAAGCAAGGACAAACCCGCAGCTCCAGGCTTTCACTCTACCAGATTAGCAATGCCAGGCAAACAGAGGGCTTCCTTCCTTCCCAATAGCTCCAGTTAAAATCTCAGAGCTGGTGCTCATTAGACTAACATGGGTCCCAGACCCCAAACTGTGTGTAAGGGAACGGAGTACTCTGATTGGCCAGCCCTAGGTCAACTTGTACCCCACCTGAGTCAGCCTTATGAGAACTACACAGGTGGAGGGGCAAGCATACATGTGCCACAGAAGGTATCTGCTACAATCCTTAAAAAATGATAGCAGCTAACTTCTATTAATATTTGATAGTTAATTATATCCCAGGCACTAAGTGTCTGGGATATAATTGTGCTAAGCACTGGGCAAGCATCTTATTTAGTCCTCACATCATGATACGAAGCAGATTCTATCACTATCTCCATTTTAAAGATGAAGACACAGAGTCCTTGGCCCCTTCGTCAAGATCTCCCCTCTCTCAAGTTGTCATTGCTCTCTTCACATCTAAATCATATCTGTTTCCAACAAAGGAACAGTCACACTTCAGTAAGGACACAATTTGATGACCTGGCTCTCTCAGGACAATGTGCATTTCAACTCCCCTCTAGCTGGACAATGCAATATGTTGCCCTCTGTTAAAGGAATTCCAGGCATCAGCAGACACAGCACTTGGACAATGGGAATAGTGACAGGTGGATCCTGAGACCCTACAGTCTTGTGATTTTGCCTCCCTGAAAGGCAAGGCCTGTGTTTTATCACCTGGCAGAACCTTCTTTCTGATGATGTTTTATTTTTTTCTTTTTAAAATTAATTAGATACTTGGGTAGAAGAAAGAAAGAAAAACATAGAAGAGTCAATGATTTAAATGCTGCCTGAAACAGAACACATTCAAATCCACTTGGCAAATATTTATTAAAAGTGATGGGTCCTGCAGCCAGACCCAGCTAAAAAGAATGCAACCACAGTACACACAGATATGGATTTATGCAAAAGAAATTAGGAGCAGGGATGCTCACTTTATAAAATATCTTCACATGATAGAAAATTGACCATCTGCGTTCTTTGTACATTTTAAAATTTACTTGACTGTCTTGAAGTATATGAACTTATCTGCTCAGGAGTCTGCCTACTGTGTAAAGGGAGTTATGTACAATCTGCAATAATAGTGAGGGAATAGCTACATGAAATAATTTAGTGAATGACATGTGGAAATTAGGTGATGTCTTCAGGTGGATTAAAGATCTAAATGTAAAAACACATTCATAATAATAAAAGAAACTATGGGTGAATAAATTATTTCTTAATGTTGAAAAACTTTCTTATAGACAGAAAAGTCTTTTAGAAAAAGGAAAAGATTATCTGACTAGATTGAAACTTAAAGCTTTTGCATGATGAAACACAAAATACATTCATAGTTTAAAGGTATAAAGTAAACAGGAGAAAACATTCATAGTATATATAATAGATTAAAGTCTAGGCCATACAAAGGATGCTTAGAAATCAACAATACAAACAGTACAATAGAAAAGTGGGCAGAAATACAACAGACAATCAGAGAAGAGAAATTATGAATGGTTAACAAAAATATTAAAAGATATTTAATCTTACTAGTGAACATGGAAATGCAAATTGAAACTATGATGAAATACATCTTTTACTTATTATATTGGCAAAAAGTATTAAAGCGTGATAATATTAAGCCTTAGAGGCTGTAAGGAAATGGATGCCATCAGACAAAATGTGGACAGCCACCTTGAAGAGCAATTTAGGAGTACTGATTAAAATTTTAAATGTGCCTATCCACTTCAAAAGAAGATATGTGTAAAGGCATTTATTGTAGCATTGTAGTAATATAAAATATTAGAGACTAATTATCTTTAAGTAGGAAAATGGTTAATTAAGCAAGCTATGCCAAATTATGGAATTGTACACAGTAGTTTTTAAAAATAAAGAACACCCATACGGAGTGACTTAGAACCAACACCACAACACATTGTAAATGAAAAGTTAAAGCTGTGGAATATGCATTCTCTAATACCATTCATCACACCCACACCCATGCATTCACAATGAAGGTATATACTTAGTAAGCATGTGCAGATTATTGCTTGCAGTGATACTGAGATACAGATAGAGATGCTGTTTGAATCTAGATGGGTCTAGAATGACACACAGCAAACCGGAAGGAAGTTAGGGCAGTGGGCAAAGATAATTCTTGCCTTATCTGCTAAGGTACTCATTTCTATAAGGATATTTTATTCAACTCTTACTTATGAAATTACAACTGACATTGAAGTTTTTTATATGGTTGAAAATCGTATATATAACATTTAACTCTGCAAATATTTATTATGTCTTAAAAATATACAATATGTGTATGCTCAGTTGCCTCAGTCATGTCTAGCTCTTTGCTACCCTATGGACTGCAGCCTGCCAGGCTCCTCTGACCATGGGATTCTCCAGGTAAGACTACTGGAGTGGGTTGCCACGCCTTCCTCCAGAGGATCTTTCCGACCTAGGAAATGAACCCAGGTCTCCTGCACTGCAGCGGATTCTTTACCATCTGAGCCACCAGGGAAACCCAACCACCAATAGAAAACATAAAGTCTCTGGCTCAGTCTTGCTCATTCATTTACTCATTTTCATCTAGTAAAAATATTAGTGAGACCTATTATGAGCCAGGCACTGTCTCAGCAGGGATGGGACAAGAGGGTAGGGAGCCCCACTCTCGTGAAGCTTACATTCTAGTAGGGGTGAAGATAATAAATAATTACATGGTGTGATCGGTGGTAACAAATAATAAGAAAAAGGAAGATTGAGGAGTTAGAGTCTACTCCTTATACCCAACAGAAGTATTTCTCTGCTCAGGTGTTGGGGACAGGCACTCCATAGTTCTGTGAACCTCTCTTCCTAAAGAGAAACTTGGAAGAAGGAGGTCGGTGGGCTACAGTTGATTGTTGGGCCAAGACTAATATTCAACTTCTGCCCCCTCTACTCTCCATTCAATCCCCTTGCCCTCAGCTACCACCTCAGCAGGTCCTGGTACCTTCCTAAGAGTGGAATTTCTATGTCAAAGGATAAATATTTGTATGGTTTGCTAACTACTGCTGAAGCCCCTTCACAGTGTTTGTATCACATCCAATTTCCAAGAGCAGTGACTGAAAGGGCCTATTTCCCCACAGTTGTCCATCTGAGTTTTCCCAAAAATGTTTAAAGTCAACGACAGTATCTCTCTGGGTAGTTTAAGTCTGCATTTCTATTGTTTATGGGTGAGATGGAGCATTTTTTTATATGGTTAAAAACCATATGCATTTCTTTTCCTTATCCGCACCTCATTTTTTTCCTTAAGGTAACTGACATGTTTCTTCTCTATTTTTAGATACATTTTATAATAGAGATACTAATCCTTTATGATAAAAGTTATGAATACTTTTTTAAAAATTCACATTTTAGCAGAGATGAAGAAATGGAGTGAATGAGGCAGGCAGCTATGTGAACTGAGTGAACACAGCTATGTGGGAGGAGTGTCTGTGCATCTGATAAGAGGTGTATGGGGCTATAGCAGAGTCCTCACTGGAAAACATAGGTTATGGATCATATACAACGTTGTGGGCAGTTAAGTACTGAGTTTGAAATTCAAGAAAGAGGTTGAAACTAGAGATACAAATTTGAAAATTGTCACCAGAGAGATGGTGTTTAAAGCCATTGAGCTGCAATTACATAGAGATTGAATAGAGACAGATGGCATACAATTCTGTAACAGCAAATTTCGTACCTGTACACACACCTTGTATGATGAGCGACACCTGCACTGTATTTGTAATCAAAAGCATAGAGTTTGCTTCTGCCAACAAACCATTATTGAGCAGTGAACACTGATGCCATGATACAGTCTTGTATGTCTGGCACTTGAGTGAAAGATTCACTGGGTTTTATCACAATTACTCCTTTTGAGAGAACAGATTTTTAAAAATGGGTAAGTTATCAAAGGAGGATACTATATAGAGCAAAGTGCCAAAATATTCCAATTTCTTCAACACTTGACAAAGGAGAGTCATATAGACCCTTCCCAGAAACCAGAGAAAAGGGGGGAAATCTGTGAAGCATCCTGTGGTCTAGGAACCCCTGCACATTTGGGCGCCAGTCATCTCTTTCTATCTGTGTGTCTGGAGCATCTGCTCTCACTGCTTGAGATGTGAGGTGTCCAGCATGCTTGCAGGGTGGAAGATACCTGCTAGCAGAGAGAAAGAGCCAGTTTGCTGGAGTCCTGGAACTGGCTTCTCCTGACATCTGGAGTCATAATTAAACCTCTCCCAAGTGGACAGTTGTTTACATCAGTCTAATGATCAGAAGTCTATCTCCGGGCAAAACACTGTGCATTTCCAATAAGCATTATAAATATTATATGGCATATTTGAACATATCATTTCAGGGCAATGGCACTGACCCTTATTCCACCAACAAAAAGATCATGGGTGGGAAGGTCAGGGCAGTGAGGAGAAAAATAAACTGCACTGGAGAGCTCAAGCATCAGTCTGCCATGACTTAGCATGGACATGGGCAAGTTACCTGGAACATCTTCATAACTGAAATGTACTGACTATTAAGAGGGAGCAAGAGACATTTACAAGCTATCTAGTCCCACTTCTCAATTTATTGATACACAAAGCAAGGCTCAGCCCATTCTGGGTTCTCTTGGAGTGACCAAGCCTCTTGCCAAGAACATGTATTCTAGTCTGTTCTCTGCCATGAAATATAACAACAACAAAATGTTCCTGCATGAGTGCCTGCAATGCACTGGGTGGATAAAGCTGTTGGATCCTGAAGTGTGATATTAGCAAACTCTTGCACCTTCAGGTGTCAAAGTGTGTGCCATAGCACAGTTTATCAGGGACAAAGGCAATCGTTTGTCTGAGCCTCTTGGATCCACACTCAGAGAAAAAAGAAAACAGTGATATTTACACATTCTCCCCAAATCCAGCCAACAATATTCAGGCATAATAAACTGAACTTTCTTTTCAAAATGCAAACATTTCACTTAGAAAACCTGATATTAACATATTAATATCCACATACTTAGTGCTAATGAGTCTCAGAGTAGACAGCTGCCCCCTGGAGAAAAATTATATCCCTAGAAAAAAGGGCACAAACCAGGTTAAGTTTAATGGATAGATGACAAAGATCTGGAACAAGAAGGCTATAGGCAGACTTGGGATATCACCCACACTGAGGAACCTAGGAAGCTAGAGAAAACACATCTTCAAAATCAGCCAACTCAACAATTTGTCTCAAAAGATTTCCTCCTCCGGGAATTCATACAACCATATTTATAAACTGAGTGCTCCCTGATTTGCCATTCACCAGCCACATCAACACTGTTGCATTATTTCACCTTCCTGAGCTTGGATTTCTTCACCTATAGTTTGGCATTCCTACCATGTATTTGCTTCCCACTGGTGCCAGGCAGAGCAGTAACAGAAATACTAATAACTTTGTATTACTTAAAATTTCCTATGTCCCTTAAGGGTCTCCTCCTACTATATGAACAAGCGTAACACATGAACTAAATAATTTAAACTCCACAAGAACTCTGTCAGTTCAACTGGATCCCACAGATAAGGGAATTGAGGCACAGAGAAGTCAAGTAACTTGCTCAAAGTCACACAGCTAATAGCAAAGGGAGGCAGGATTTAGGCCCAACCATTCTGATTTGCGGAAAAGGCAATGGCACCCCACTCCAGTACTCTTGCCTGGAAAAATCCCATGGATGGAGGAGCCTGGTAGGCTGCAGTCCATGGGGTCGCTAAGAGTCGAACACGACTGAGCAACTTCACTTTCACTTTTCACTTTCATGCATTGGAGAAGGAAATGGCAACCTACTCCAGTGTTCTTGCCTGGAGAATCCCAGGGACGGGGAGCCTGGCAGGCTGCCATCTATGGGGTCGCACAGAATCGGACACGACTGAGGCGACTTAGCAGCAGCAGCATTCTGATTTGAGAACCTCTTCTTAAACTGAAACTCCATGGTGTTTCTCCTCTCTCACTGCATTTTAAAGAAGACAAAGTCCAATGCGGGCACATTCAGAGCAGAGAGAGAAGTATACTAGGTTGCTGTTCGGTCCCTCAGTCATGTCCGACTCTTTGCGACCCCATGGACTGCAGCATGCTGGCTTCCCTGTCCTTCACCATCTCCTGGAGCTTGCTCAAACTCATGTCCAGTGAGTCAGTGATGCCATCCAACCATCTCATTCTCTGTCGTCCCCTTCTCCTCCTGCCCTCAATCCTTCCCAGTATCAGGGTCTTTTCTAATGGGTCAGCTCTTAGTATCAGGTGGCCAAAGGACTGGAGCTTCAGCATCAGTTCTTCCAGTGAATATTCAGGGTTGATTTTCCTTTAGGATTGACTGGTTTTGAGCTCCTTGCTGTCCAAGCAACTGTCCAAGGGAAGTATACTATAATACTTCTTAACTACTAAGCTAGGTCATCAATGCGAGGCCAGGTGGACTCCAGAGCAAGGTATTTAATTCCAAGAGTGCACAGAGTACATACTGTTCACCTTCATAGATTTGCTCAGAGAACTTTAAAAATGTTGGGTGTCTTATAGTCAACAGTTATTAATGCATGTACATACAGCAACGAATTTGCAACACATGCAAGTAAGGCATAAACTCTCTTGAAAGGAAGGAAAAATGAGCAAGAACTTGTTTACACTGATAAAGGTAGCATGTTCATTTCCTGTGGCTGCTGTAACAAATGTCAGGTCATCCTTCCGAACAGACTGAGGCTTTGAGGCCTGAGCTGCCGCCATGGATGCCAGACTCCCAGGAAGGCTTAAAGGCTTCTGAGCACAAGGCCAATTTCCAGCTCCCCAAATGTGCTGCTGATCTCTGGTTGCTTTGATCAAGAGAAATAGCAGCATTTTTTCCATGCCCCAAAGTCAGTCCACCCCGACCTTTCTTCAATCAAGTCTGCTGTGGACTTCATAAAAAGAAAGCGTGTGCAGGGTAGGACTCTGACAAAATGCAGAAAGCAAATTCCAAGGCTGGTGGAAGCCAGTCTGGGCAGACATCAGAAGCAATACACCAGCCCAAAGGCACCCACCAGACAGCAGTTAAGCCCTTGGACAAGCCCGATTCCAAACAGAAATTGAAAGAGGGTTGTGGAAATGGTATCTTCTCTTGAGGGGGAAAGGAACCAAGTACAGTAGCAGATGGAACATGGCCTTACACTAATCCAGGCTCCATAATTAAATTCCGGAAGCTTGCCAGCAAAGGAAGACGGTATTCAAAAATAGCAGGTGTCTCCTAAAGATTTTTGCCAGAGTGGCTTTTGTACACCATCAGGTTTATCGTCTAGGGATGAAGACACTGGTGAAGCTAAGTATCTAGCTAGCTCTACAGAAGAGACCAAAATGATCTGGAGCAGTTTTTCTATCCCCTGAGGAAATACTGACTCCTATGCAGATTTAACTGCCTCTGGGGTCCTATAAATGGACTTTGTTGATGAAGCGGCAGGCACAGATAATGCAGTGGGCCTGGCAGCAAAAATAACCACCCACCTGCCTGCATTAATATAGCTCCCAGCTACTGAGTATCTCAAAGCCACACCAGAGAGATATTTCAGAGACAATGCCCATTAATGTGATCCAGCCAATTCTTCCAGACTGTATAGAGTGGCAGCATGACGTGCTGATTTTAAAACTGGACTCTGGAGTCAGATGGCCCTAGATGGTGTTGCGCTCTGCGACTTACTAATATGTGAACTTAGGGAAGTTACAAAGCCTCTAACAAGCTGTAGGTGCTTTTCATCTGTGAATAGAGATTATAATATTTCTTACATGAGAGCACGATTGTGAAGAATAAGAGAAGCCGTAACAAGGCAATTAGCTCATAGCATGGCACGTGGTCAAAGTGTTCAAGAAACGTTAGTCACTTTTAAGATAACAGGGCTTAAATGGATCAAAGAGCAAACACTAAAGGCTATCATGCATGGAAAGTTACAAAAAGGGAAGCAGGATCAGCAGCCCTCGGAGTTGTCAGTTTTGTGGCTTTTATTCGTTTGCCTCAAGGCTGAGGGATGCTTGCTCCTTTCATCTGGTCTTGGCAAGCCAGGAGAGTAGACAAAGACCGCGCAACTGTCACACGGTGTAAGCTGGAGCTCTCGGGCAGGAGCTCAGCCGCAGGACAGCACTTATGGTCCCACATTCCCCGAGTATCCCACAGATATGCCAGAGTCAGGCACAGCTGGACGCATCACCAGCTGAGCTCCAGGAAACAGACCCCTTTGCTGCTGCTGTCCTCTTTACAGGGTTTCAAGGAAGCAGCCTTCCAAGTTTGGAAAACCAGTATGACTGGGCTACCAGCTGCTTCGGGAAGTCGCACAACAGTCCAGAAGCCCCAGCTGATAGCACCTGAAATGCCTGTGTGAAGTAAAGTTGCAGCTGCTCCCACTGATGAAAGAGGGACCACTCGTCCCAGCTGCCTCATTTCCAGGCAACCTTGGGAGCCTCATCCAGTGGACAATTGTTCCTGGATCCCATAGTCTTTCTTCAGTCAATTAAGCAGGGATTTATCAAACACCCATCCTGGTTGGCATAGAGATACAGCCCATCATCATGGTTGGAAGTTCAGCTTTGAAATTCAGTAGTCATAGATTCAAATGGCAGTTTCACCATAAATCAGTTATGTGACCTTGGACAAGTCAGACGGTCTTTCTATGCCTCAGTTTCTGTAACTGTAGAAGGAGGATATAAACTGTACCTACCGTCACGGTATCATTTTAATCATTCTGAGGAATTAGTGAGATAATATTCATGAGGCACTCAACATAGAGGGTCAAACATTTGGTAGCACAAATACAGCAACCAGAACAAGCTGGGCTCTATGCCGAATATAAAAAGTGCTAGGCCAGGTCTCTTCCACTCAAGTTGATACCTAGGGTAATACAACATATCTGTGTGAATAAACATCTCCTTGTCAGTTCCTTCCAAAACACAAAATATCTGCAGTTGAAATGGAACTGCAAGATCCACCTCAACTTTTCCCTTCCACTTCAAAACCCTTGCCACTTCATGGCAAATAGATGGGGAAACAGTGGAAATAGTGGCTGACTTTATTTGGGGTGGCTCCAAAATCACTGCAGATGGTGATTGCAGCCATGAAATTCAAAGAAGCTTGCTCCTTGGAAGGAAAGCTATGACCAACCTAGACAGCATATTAAAAAGCAGAGACATTACTTTGTCAATAAAGGTCTGTCTAGTCAAGGCTATGGTTTTTCCAGTGGTCATGTATGGGTGTGAGAGTTGGACTGGTAAAGAAAGCTGAGTGCTGAAGAATTGATGCTTTTGAACTGTGGTGTTGGAGAAGACTCTTGAGAGTCCCTTGGACTGCAAGGAGATCCAACCAGTCCATTCTAAAGGAGATCAGCCCTGGGTGTTCATTGGAAGGACTGATGTTGAAGCGGAAACTCTAATACTTTGGCCACCTCATGTGAAGAGCTGACTCATTTGAAAAGACCCTGATGTTGGGAAAATTGAGGGCAGGAGGAGAAGGGGACGACAGAGGATGAGATGGTAGGATGGCATCACCAATTCAATGGACGTAGGTTTGGGTAGACTCTGGGAGTTCGTGATGGATACAGGGAGGCCTGGCATGCTACAGTTCATGCGGTTGCAAAGAGTCGGACACGACTGAGCGACTGAACTACCCAAAACCTTGGAAAGTTTATAACTGCTATTACAGAGATTTCCCAGTATGTCTTTACTGTAATTTCTGTGGTTCCTAGTCCTTTATCCTATGGCATTGCATCCTATATTCCCTTATCCTAGTTCTGGTCTTCATAATTTCTCAGTACCTCTTACCTAATCTGTTTCTGGAGGTACCTTTTATTTAATCACTCATTATTTTAACAAATGTAAGCCCAACCAACTCTGATGAACCCACACCATTCCAAGCCCAGAGATACAATTACGAATAAGATAAACAGGGTCTCTGCCCCTGAGAAAGCCTACAATCTATGAAGGAAGGCGGTGGATGGGTAATAGAGTTGTAATAGTTAACAGCAGCTCAAAGCAGGTGCAAGTAACCCGGTCTCGAGAGTGAGTGGATAAGGTTAGTTGGGGAAATCTTCCAAGAAACATTTAAGCAAGGCCAAAAGAGTGATTGGGAATTACTCAGGAAAAGAAGAGAGAAAAAACGTGTTTCAGGGAAAGACAATCCAACTATCATTCTTGACCGCTACTTTGGGCCCAGCTCGAGTCACAACAGCCTAGTAGGAATTATTGACTACTGTCATTAATCCTCCCGACCCACTAGCAAAACTTCAAAATGGTAGCCTTTCAAAATTTCTGCACCTCTCAAGCACTAAAGCCTCTCCAGTTCAACCTCAATTCATTCTAAGGAGAGAGAGAAAGAAAAATGGGTTGCATTCAGAAAAAGCTTGAAGGCTCTCCATTTGTGAACTGTGGAGGATCCCTGTGGATCAGATTGCCAGAGAAAACCAATAGAAATGCAGAGTCACATTCCTTTCTCCCTTTCAAGACGGGAGCCCCAAACTGCCTTCAAAGCCAAACTGAGAAATGCCCCACTTGACAAGGTCAGGCTATTTCTTTGCCTGTCAAAAAAATGGACTTTCTCAGTTTCCACTGTGGATGAAAATGTAATATTTCTGTTTGCAATTTCAATTTCACAGCTGACTGGCATCTACAGAGACAGAGAATTCTAATAAAATTGCAGAAGCATTTAATACGGTGACTGGCAGATGGGGAAAAGGTTTGTAGCAACTCCATTTTTCTGTTAACAAAACATGGCATGTGCTTTCCTAAGGCACGGACCCTGTTTCATTTACAATTTAAATCTGATGACTAAAAACAGTGATTAGGACTTTTGAGGGGCAATGCTGTTTACCACCTGAATGGTTTAATAATATATAGATCCTTTTCTTCCCCCTCCTTTCCAATCAGACAAATTAGTATTCTGGGTTCTGACCTAATAAAGCTACACAGGGCAATTTCAAAAATTGTCTGAGTGCAACACTGCATCAGTAAATTATTTATGCACACTTGATTTGGAAATTAAGCAACAATGGAGTATTCTTTAACCATAATAGAAAGCGCTTTAAATAAAAAGTAGGCCCAGTGGGGCATTATAAAACCAAAAGCCATTACTGATAGAACAGGATGAGGCTTGTGAGTGCCAATGGCAGGCAAAGCTGCTACTCAGCTGGCTAAGGAAAAACATGTTGTCCCCTTCTCACTTGAAACACAGCCAACCTGTCAACACTTCCTAAGTGGTCAGTGTGAAGGAAAGGCTAAAGATAATCATAAAGCCAGTCATGGAGGCAATCTGCTTATAACCTTGCTCTGTGACTAGCCAAGTTTCCTGGGCCTCAGTTTCAGGATCTTCCCTAGTGGCTCACATGGTAAAGAATCTGCCTGCAAGGTGGGAGACCTGGGTTAGATCCTTGGGTCAGGAAGATCCCCTGGAGAAGTGAATAGCTACCCACTGCAGTATTCTTGCCTGGAGAATTCCACGGACAGAGGAGATAAGCAGACTACAGTCCATGAGAAACTTTCACAATAAAGTTTCAACATTCACAAACTAAAATGTGTTGACTGGTTCCCAACTGCTAGTCTTTGGACTAGAGTCTGAATGCCTGTAGCACTGGTATCATCGGCAGAGTTTTGTTGCTTCCATTCCTTCTAATACAAATTCCTGGGTTTCCTGGACTCCAACCACCAAGAGTCATATTCAGTGGGGCTGAGGGAGGGCCCAAGAACCTACTTCTTAAAGTCCCCAAAGGATCAGGCAAGCCAGGGGCCTAGATTCCCTCCAGGTCTAAGAAGTGATCATCCAACCATATAAGAGGAAATTCAAGGTACAGACTTGCATTTAAATAAAAATGGCAAACGCAGAATATTTTTAACTAACTGACTTTGTAGCTATATCCAGAGAGTCTGAGATAAGACGTAGTTCCGGGCTTTTGTTAGGTCACTTTACTTAAGCTGAGTCTGGTGATCCTGTCTGTCTTCAGACCCACTTGTATGGCTACATGGAACATATGTCAGCCACTGGCAGGCTAAGCTGAGCAGAGAGGAGAAAACAAATTAAAAGTCAAGAGCCATTGGAGCAAGAGAGAAAGGACAGACAGCACTTCACATGGAGCAAAGGCTGCTTTTCTCAGGGGCAAGACAGGAACTGGAAGCCACAGTCGGCTCTGAGGACAAACAAAATGTACTTAGAGGAAAATGGTTCTTTCTCCTGCACCAACACATAGGCTTTTCCTAAGGATGCTGAGACAACACACACCAAAGTGTGTGTTGCACAGTCATGTCTGACTCTTCGTGATGCCATGGACTATACCACTGTCCATGGAATTCTCCAGGGGAGAATATTGGCATGGATAGCCATTCCCTTCTCCAGGGGATCTTCCCAAACCCGGGATCAAACCCAGGTCTCCTGCCTTGCAAACGGATTGTTTACAGTCTAAGCCACCATGGAAGCCCAACTCATACCAGTTCAGTACAGTTCAGTTGTTCAGTTGTGTCCGACTCTTCGCGACCCCATGAATTGCAGCACGCCAGGCCTCCCTGTCCATCACCAGCTCCCGGAGTTCACTCAGACTCACGTCCATCAAGTCAGTGATGCCATCCAGCCATCTCATCCTCAGTCGTCCCCTTCTTCTCCTGCCCCCGATCCCTCCCAGCATCAGAGTCTTTTCCAATGAGTCAACTCTTTGCATGAGGTGGCCAAAGTACTAAGTTTCAGCTTTAGCATCATTCGTTCCAAAGAAATTCCAGGACCGATCTCCTTTAGAATGGACTGGTTGGATCTCCTTGCAGTCCAAGGGACTCTCAAGAGTCTTCTCCAACACCACAGTTCAAAAGCATCAATTCTTCGGCGCTCAGCTTTCTTCACAGTCCAACTCTCATATCCATACATGACCACAGGAAAAACCTTAGCCTTGACTAGATGGACCTTTGTTGGCAAAGTAATGTCTCTGCTTTTGAATATGCTATCTAGGTTGGTCATAACTTTTCTTCCAAGAAGCAAGTGTCTTTTAATTTCATGGCTGCAATCACCATCTGCAGTGATTTTGGAGCCCCCAAAATAAAGTCTGACACTGTTTCCACTGTTTTCCCATCTATTTCCCATGAAGTGATGGGACCAGATGCCATGATCTTCGTTTTCTGAATGTTGAGCTTTAAGCCAACTTTTTTACTCTCCTCTTTCATTTTCATCAAGAGGCTTTTTAGTTCCTCTTCACTTTCTGCCCAGAGAAGGCAATGGGACCCCACTCCAGTACTCGTGCCTGGAAAATCCCATGGACAGAGGAGCCCTGGCAGGCTGCAATACATGGGGTCGCTAAGAGTCAGATACGACTGAGCAACTTAACTTTCACTTTTCACTTTCATGCATTGGAGAAGGCAATGGCACCTCACTCCAGCACTCTTGCCTGGAGAATCCCAGGGATGGGGGAGCCTGGTGGGCTGCCGTCTATGGGGTCGCACAGAGTTGGACACGACTGAAGTGACCCAGCAGCGCAGCAGCACTTTCTGCCATAAGGGTGGTGTCATCTGCATATCTGAGGTTATTGACATTTCTCCCAGCAATCTTGATTCTAGCTTGTGCTTCTTCCAGCCCAGCGTTTCTCATGATGTACTCTGCATAGAAGTTAAATAAGCAGGGTGACAATATACAGCCTTGACGTACTCCTTTTCCCATTTGGAACCAGTCTGTTGTTCCATGTCCAGTTCTAACTGTTGCTTCCTGACCTGCATATAGGTTTCTCAAGGGGCTGGTCAGGTGGTCTGGTATTCCCATCTCTTTCAGAATTTTTCACAGTTTATTGTGGTCCATGCAGTCAAAGGTTTTGGCAAACTCATACCAAAGTGAGAGTGAAGTCGCTCAGTCATGTCTGACTCTTTGCAACCCCATGGACTATACCCTACCAGGCTCCTCTGTTCATGGGATTTTCCAGGCAATAGTACTGGAGTGGACTGCCATTTCCTTCTCCAAGAAAGAGGAAGGCTGTTTCCGCCCAGTCCTCAAATAGTGCTCTGCCAGTTATATATTTTTAGTCTTCAAAAAACTGTAAAGTACAAATTCTCTCAAAGGCCATAAATAACATCTTAAGCTATATTACCATTTAAACTCCTCACGCTGATAATCAGGTGGAAGAAGGACCCTGAGAGAGAGAGAGGCCTGCAACCATGGAGGGCTGAACAGTGAGAGTCAGCAAGTGCTGCCTCATATATTTCCTGAGAACATCCCGCCAATCCGCAAGACAAGAAAAATGTCATGCTGTGCCTCCCACCTCCCTGTAGGCCTGCAAGGTTAGGGTTGACGTTGCCACAGGGCACCCCGGTTCTATGGAGAAATTAGCTGTGTAGATCCACTCTGGCCACCACTCACCTAGGGCAGTTTGATTGCCAAGTTGAGCTGATGATTGGCGGGAGAACACTTAAAGAATGCCATTTCCATCATTTTGCTATCTGACCTGCTGCCAGTTGAGTCTTCCCAGACTGTTTCTGGTCTCATTAGTTGCCATGGATGCATCTCCTTATCTAAATGACAGTGCAGTCAACATCTGCCCTGTCACCACGCCCTGAAGAGGGGTGTGAGTTCTCTCTCCAAAGGGAACTCTGGGAACATTTCTGCCTATTTCTTTATCATCATCACCACCACCACCATCATCATCATTTCACTATATAGTTTTCAGCTCATATGAAGTCTTTCTCTCCTGTTGAGATTTTATACAGTAAGATTAATGAGTAAATTAAATCAAATCTAGGGAAAATTTCCAACTAGACACCCCAACTTATGCACATATTTATATACAAGTACAAAGCCAGCTCTTCAAAATGATGGATTCCACATCTCACTAGTTCAGCAGGCAAACAAACATGAGCTCAGTACTTGCTCATGCCCAGCACTGTGCTAGAGCCGTTATAGCACTATATTTAAGCCCCTGGCCCTGTGGGATTGTCGATTATCCTATACATAGGTGAGGAAACTGAGGTTCAGAGTGATAGATATGATGGAAAATACCACATGCCGAAGGCTTGAATGTGGGCCTGGCCTGTTCTGAGAGATCTGCACATATCAAGTGATTTAAAATGACAGTGAAAGTGAAGTCGTGTCCGACTCTTTGCAACTCCATGGACTGTAGCCTACCAGGCGCCTCCATCCATGGGATTTACCAGGCAAGAGTACTGGAGTGGGCTGCCATTGCCTTCTCCAGGTCTCCTGTACTGCAGGTTTTACCAACCGAGCCACCAGGGAGCCCTTAAGTCATTTCATCCTCATGACCACTTGTGGAATGGGCTTAATTATTCTCATGTTAGGATGAGCACACTGAGGCACAAAGGAGTTGGTCAGCTTTGCAGCTTCACACAACGAGGCAATAGCAGAGCCAAGAAGTAGATCCAGGCAATCTGACTCCAGAGTCTGTGCGGTAACCACTACTCTGCCTCGCTGCTGAGTGGCCTAAGGTCATGAAGAGAGCAGTTAATGAAGATGGATTTGAACGCAACAGGAATCCAAGTAGGGTACTGACTCTATATGCTTCCACATATTTCACTTGAAGGCATATGCTTTCAATTCAGATCAGAATTTAAACTCTTTCACAGCATAGACCTGGACCCCAGGAATCATTGAAGCTAAGCACTTAAATCTTGGATGCTTATTAATCAATGCCAACGGACTCAAAGCTTCATCTTGAGTCCTTTTCAAGCTGTTTATTTAAGAAGACACATGCATTTAAACCTCAGTCCCATATACCTGGAGGTTTCCAGACAGAGGTGCTTATGACTTAAATGATGGACCAGAGTTAGCTAGCAGGAGGGTACTACAGGGTAGGGAAATGGAAGAGAAGGAAATGGAAAGAACAGAGAAGAAATAACAAAGAAGAAAGAAATCTGCTGAGTACCTACCACATTCCAGGAATTCTGCTAGACAGTTGGAACACATCAACGTGCTTTACCCTCATAACAACCTATGAAGCATGTAATAGTATCCCCAAGAACACCTTGCTAGCATGCAGAACAAATCAAGTTTAAGCAAGTGTCAGGACATCCCTGGTGGTCCAGTGGCTAGGACTCTGCACTCCCAAAGCAGGGACTCTGGGTTCGATCCCCTGTCAGGGAAGTAGATTCTACATGCCACACCTAAAAAGTCCCACAGCTATAACTACAGATCCTGAACATCGAAAAAGACTGAAGATCCCGTGTGCCACAGCTAAAAGCTGGCACAGCCAAATAAATAACAAATATTTTAAAAAATTAAGCAAGTGTCTGTCCAACTTCAATGCCCAAGCTCTTTCCATTAGCCTCATGCTGTCTTCTTTAAGTCTGTGCTCAGTCATTCAGTCGTGTCCGACTCTTTGTGACCCCATGGACTGTAGCCTACCAGGCTCTTCTGTCCATGGGATTTTCCCAGCAAGAATACCAGAGTGAGTTGCCATTTTCTGCTCCAGAAAATTTCCTGACTGCTCCATTTCCTGACTCAGGGATTGAATGTGCATCTCCTGGGGGCTCCTGAGGGTCCTTTAAGTTCAGCTTTTCAGTTTTTATTCCATTGTGCAAAAAAATTTTTTTTAATTGTCCAATCTCTCATCTTCATCTCCCCATCTATTGAAAAAAAAAAAAAAGTAGTTTTTTTCCTCACAGTTGTTCTGAAGATTAAATGGAAGACTGTTTTTAAATCG
Source organism: Capricornis sumatraensis (assembly GCF_032405125.1). Classification (NCBI taxonomy): domain Eukaryota; kingdom Metazoa; phylum Chordata; class Mammalia; order Artiodactyla; family Bovidae; genus Capricornis; species Capricornis sumatraensis. The sequence goes on from NC_091084.1 coordinate 73,649,029, forward strand.
CTGACAGCCCTGCTTGGGCACACAGTAAACCTCCAATCATCAGCACTGTTGATGGAGGCACTGTAGAGCAGTAATTCTCAAACCATAATGTGCACACAAGTCACTTGGGAATCTTGTTAAAATGCAGATTCTGATTCAGTAATTCTGGGCGGGGACCTGAGTGTCCATTTCCAGCAAACTTCCAGGTAAAGCCCTGGCCCAGAGACCACACTGTGAGTAGCCAAGATGTAAAGAGCTGCTTTCCCATTTCCTACTCTCTAGATCCCCCCTCTCGAGCGCCTGAGATAATGAAAACAAGCCAGGGAAAATAAATCATCTTCAACAGCCAAATGTCAAATAAATTAAAGTCTCAAGCCCTGAGACTATCACAGCTATTGAAAACAGCTTCCCAGGGGCTCCTGGGATGGGAAATCCTTCCTGCACATTCTCCCAGCCGTCAGCTAATCACCGAGAGGAGCGAATGCCTCCGCATTCCTCTCCCTCCTCCTGAATCAAAAGGAGTCAGAATAAATCTGTTGTATGGCTCCAGGTCCAATTTGTAGGCTAAGTCCTGCTGCAATCTATTTAAACTCCCAAATTTATCCAAAGAAGAGAGAGGCCTAGTTTACTCGTGTCTGTTAAGAGTGTTGGTACTCTTTCTCCTCTCATGGCATTCCTTCTAATCGACTCCCTCTACCTGATTTTTTCCCCACCAGCAACATTCCAATGTAATCAGCCCTATTAGGGAGACAGATGCTCCCAAGTTCATCTGTTTTTAAGTGACCGCAGTAAGCAGCAGGGAGTCTGATAAGTAAGTCAAATTGTGTCCGTCAATAGCCAATAGCCCTGTTCACTCATGCCGCCCAAGATCCTAGAGTCACATCAATTAAGACATATTAAGACAAAGAAAGTTGAGTTGGAAGAAATATTCTTTCTTCCAAGAGATATTATTGGCCCCATGGTGTGATTCAGGACACGGGAGTCAAGAAATGTTTCGAGTCTGACTCTGAGACAAGCTTACAGAAATATTTTATGAGTTCTATAATTATAATAACTCACCAAGTGTTTGTTTCTTGTTCTGCCCCTTCCAGGTATGGAACCAAGACCTCCCATATCCAAGCAAGAGGGGACTGGGTGAAATGAGGATGTGCAAGGAGTATGTTCCTTTCACTTTGGACCTAGGCAGCCACAGATCCCATCGTTCCCTGGTATTGTTAGGATTTTATAATCCTCATCCACTCGGGTACAGTGAAGAAGCCAGGCTCCCCTGGAGACTAAGTGCTGGTTTTTGCCCACTGTTCACATCTAACCCCTTTGGCAGGATGTGTTCTAAATGCTCTCAAAGCACAGGGGAAGGTGCCTTGGTTAAGCACGTAACACCAGCAATCAGATTTCTCGGGCTCTGACACTAACTATCAATGTGATCTTGGAGAAACCAAAGCTTCTCTTGGCTTTATTTATTCATGAACTCTGATAAGTAAAAGCACTAACCTATAAGGTTACTGTGATAGTGAAATAAGATAATGCATATAAAGTGCTTAGCACAATGCCTGGCATGTGTAAAAACTAGTGCCTTCCTGCCATGCAGAGCTCCCTAGTTGTAAATGAAAAAAGAAGCAAAACTTTCAAATTTTTGTATGTCTTAAGATTAAGTTATTGGGTGATTAATAATACAATTCAACACCAAAAGATGACTGTTTCTTCACTCTCTAGACTTCCCTGGTGGCTCAGACTGTAAAGGGTCTATCTACAATGTGGGAGACCTGGGTTCTATCCCTGGGTCGGGAAGTTCCCTAGAGAAGGAAGTGGCAACCCACTCCAGTACTCTTGCCTAGAAAATCCCATGGACGGAGGAGCCTGGTGTCCATGGGCTCGCAAAGAGTCAGCCATGACTGAGCGACTTCAGTTTCACTTTCAACACCAAAAGATGACTGTTTCTTCACTCTCTGAGCCTTAGCACCCTTATCAGTAAAATGAGGTGACTATATTACGTTGCTCATGAAAGCCTGCTGCTGCTGCTGCTGCTAAGTCGCTTCAGTCATGTCCGACTCTGTGCGACCCCCCAGACGGCAGCCCACCAGGCTCCCCCGTCCCTGGGATTCTCCAAGCAAGAGTACTAGAGTGGGGTGCCATTGCCTTCTCCGCATGAAAGCCTACTCAGTTCCAACAGGAACTGTCTAGATTTTGTTAGGCAGTGCTCCACAGATGCAAGCAAATCCCCTCTTGAAAGCTGAGGTGGGGACTGAGCCCATGTTGAAAGTATTAGTCACTCAGTCGTGTCCAACACTTAGCAACCCCATGGACTGTAGCCCACCAGGCTCCTCTGTCCATGGGATTTTCCAGGCAAGAATACTGGAGTGGGTTGCCATTTCCTTCTCCAAGGATTGCCATTTCCTTTTCCATGGCGTCAACCCAGGGATTGAACCTGGGTCTCCTGCATTGCAGGCAGACTCTTTACCAGCTGAGCCACCAGGGAAGGAAGCCACAGGTAGGAACTCCATCACACTATTTCACTTGGTACTGTCTGTGTATACCTGCATCCCTGCATCTAGCAGGAAGGTCATTACCACCGGCTGGACACTAACTGAATTGCCAACATGTCTGGCACTAACTGAAGTGCCAGGATGTTTACATAAGTGAGATGTGGCCCCTAGAGCCAAAAGATTTATAGACCAATAACATAATCAAATCAGGTCACTAATGACTAGAGACTGGTGGCGTCAGGCAGTGGAGATCTTTTTTTGTTACCTGCAGCACAGAAAATGGTAGTGGTATTCTTCAGGGTATTTCCCACGGACCCCAAGACTTAAGTAGAGAATAGCAACCACCACAACTCCTACAACTCTGCATATTCATTGGAAGGACTGATGCTGAAGTTGAAGCTCCAATATTTGCCTATCTGATGAGAAGAGTCAGCACATTGGAAGACACTGATGCTGGGAAAGACTGAGGGAAGGAGGAGAAGGGAGCAACAGTAGATGAGATGGTTGGATGGCATCACTGACTCAATGCACCACATGAGTTCAAGCTAATTCTGGAAGACAGTGAAAGAGAAGGAAACCCGGTGTGCTCCAGTCCACCGGGTCTCAAAGAGTCGGACACGACTTAGCGACTGAACAACAGCTACTACTATCATCTATCAGTGCTTAAATGATTACTCTGTACCTAGCCTATACTAGCTACACTGAAGCCTCTACAACAATCCCCTGAATTAGGTATTGTTATTGTCAATGGGCAACAACCATCATCTTCCTACGATGGCTTCTTCTAATAGCAACCACCTCCCTCCTAGCTTCTTAGCCTAAAAGACTACACTTGGTTTATATGAATTCCTCCTGATGACAGCGATTAGACCATAGACAAGAACATAAACTAGGTCAATCAACTCATGCATTAGCTGAAAACAGTCAACATGGCCAATTAAATTCTCTAGGCTTTCTCTAGCCAGGCTACACAGTAGAATCACCTGGCAACCTCTTTAAATATTCAGGTACCAGGGTTCACTACCAACTATTTAAGTCAGGCTGGGGGTTTGGGAAACTGAATATACACATGTTGCAAATTGCTCTTATTGACTCTGATATGAAGTCAAGGGTGAGTGTCCTGGCCTTAGAGCAGCGGTTCTTAATGTGAGGTCACGAAAACAGATGCATCCGATGTTTTCAGGTTTGCGAACCATACGGCTATCACAGCCACTCAGCTCTGTGGTTACAGGGTGGCAGCGACCACAGAGCTTTCATATGTAAACAAGTGAGCATGGTTCTGTTCCAATAAAACTTTATTTACAAAAACAGGAGGTAGGTCAGATTTAGGCCTCAAGCGGCAATCTGTCAAACCCTGCTGTAAACTTTTAAAAGTAGATCCCTTCAGAGGCCTGAGACTTAAAAGAGAGATGGAAAATTTAAAAGAGAACTTTCACTTTTACCCCACATATTTATGTTCTGTTTGAATATTTTGTCCACTACTGAATCCTCAGTCCTTGGCACAGTGCCTGGCACATGGTACTCACATATAAAGACATGTTTTATAAATCAAGTGGATGAGTTTAGTTTTTTAAGAATAAAATTTTAACATGAAACAGGCAATAAGTGTAATACATAGAGTGACGGAGGAGGTATAGGACCCTCCGAGGGCACATAAAAGGGATGGTAATCCCAGACTGAGATTGTCAAGAATTTATTCCCAAGAAACTAAGATCCAAGTTCACTAAGACCTATCACTGCATTCAGTGATATCCAGGTGAAGGACTGTCATGTCTCACAAATGCCTGAGCAGCACAGAAATAGCCAGACCACTTAACAGTATGTAAGCAGGCAGTTCAAGTGGGACGCTCCCAGGTGTCAGGGATCAAGCTGTGTCCCGGGCTCTGCAAACCCTCCTCCATGACCCCAGGCCAGACCACACTGGAACAAAGGCCGGAGAAAGAGTGTGATCCCCAACAGAGGGTCATGCCATCCAGACTTAACCACGGAAGAGGCAAAATGGAGAGACCCTCCGCCTTCCCGCTGGAAGGAGGTTTTGAGAACGGCGAGAAATTACAGGTTTGAGCTCTTCCTTACACACCTGTGTCTGTGGGCCATTACTCCCTGCACCAACAAAGCGTCAGTCACTTCTCTCAAGAGAGCAGCCTGTGAACAAAGAAAAGACAAAACTGCGACTGCTTCCTAGAAGCCCACTCTACACACTCCTCTTGAATAGCTGTCATTCAAACATCTCCCCGAGGAAGGAGATTAAATCCTACCTCTGCGACTTCCAGCTGCCTTCAAAAGAAATCAGAAATGAAATCCAGCTTTGCCACTGAAGTTTGTTTTCTAAAGATCAAAATAGCTTAGTTTATTAAATAACAACAGACCAGAATGTTTCAGGTATAGCATATGCATTGTATTAAACAGATACAGAGTTAACCAAAACCTGCATGATCCCATGCAAAAATCCTCTTTGACCTTTTGTTACTTCTCATTATCTGTCCTAGCTTGAAAAGGAGAAAAGTGTCATTTTCCTTCAAGGATTTGTATGTGGCTCTTTGGCTCCACTGGCTGGCAGCAACTTAAATATGAATGAAAATCAAGCGGAAGGGGTGGTAGAGGATGTGGCTAAGGGCACGGAAGCACGGAGAAGTGTTCTTCCCTAGAGTTAAAGACGTCTCTTTAGGAGGATTGAATCCATGTGCTTAGGAGAAACTGTGTGCATTGAGTGTTTACAGATCTCCAGTTCTAATCCCTAGTGAGTTCTACGAAGAGACTAACACTCTCCAGTGTTGGGGGGAAGGATTCCTTCACACCAGCAGAATATCCCCAGTCAGTCTCTCTCTGACCCCAGCTTCTCTTGGTGTTCTCTCCTAGCTGTTACTATCATGGTTTAGGGCCTTCCACGTCATCAAACTATCCCTAGGTCTTTCTGCAATCCATTAGCTTATTTGGCCTTCCCTGTAGCACAGACGGTAAAGAATCTGCCTGCAATGCAGGAGACCCGGTTAGATCCCCAGGTCGGGAAGATCCCCTGGAGAAGGGAATGGCAACCCACTCCAGTATTCTTGCCTGGAGAATCCCACGGACCGAGGAGCCTGGTGGGCTACAGTCCATGGGGTCTCAAAGAGTCAGACACGACTGAGGCACTAGCATTACCACTATTAATATTGGCTTATTTATCCCTTGGTATCACATCCAGAAAACAGCTCCTGGCAGTCAGGGTCTATTCTGACTCCTCTAGCTAAACTGATCCACAGCCAATCCCCTTCAGGATTTGGGGGGACCCTTTAGAGCTGCTTCTGGGGAGAAAGACTATGGAGCATTTGTCTCAAACTCAGGATCCTTGGGAAAGGGAGGGCCAGAGCAAGGACAGAGCTAAAGAGGAAGTGAAGACAGACACAGCTCTCATCTTCCAGACAGTACACTCCCAGGAAAGAACAGAACCAACATGCTCTCAGTTCAATGTGGGTCTTGGCCTAGGTCTTATATTGCTCCTCAATACTGCCTCAAGGGTAACTAATACAAATTGAGTCCCTGAAATTATTTTATTTATTCATTCCCTTGGTAACTTTTTCTGCATGAAACGAGGGGCTTCCTTGGTGGCTCAGATGGTAAGGAATCTGCCTGCAATGCAGGAGACCCAGGTTCAATCCCTGTGTCAGAAAGATCCCCTGGAGAAGGGAATGGCTATCCACTCCAATATTCTTGCCTGGGAAATTTCATGAACAGAGGAGCCTAGCAGGAGGCGATTATTGTCACACAGGGTGGAGAGTGCTACAATCTCACAATAAGGAATTTTCTCCTTTGAGGTTGCTGTGGTTTAACACATGCTTGCCTTAAAGACAGAAACAAGGACACTGATCTCCCTATTTTCTCAGCTGTAACCACAGAACCCAAGATATAAGTACTCTTTGATGGATGAATTACCGAGTATGTAAGTCATATTTGCAGTAATTCAAAATTAGACTGCTCTGGAGTAATTTTAAACCCAATCCATCTCTTGATGGCCCCTTTCATACCTATTTTTATTTCCCTCTCAGTATAATTATGGAGGATGTATATCACTTACAACTATGCATTATGACATTTCAGGGGCTTCCCTTGTGGCTGAGTGGTAAAGAGACTGCCTGATAAGGCAGGAGACGTGGATTCGATCCCTGGGTCAGGAAGATCCCCTGGAGCAGGGCATGGCAACTCACTCCAGCATTCTTGCCCGCGGAATCCCATGGGTAGAAGAGCCTGGTGGGCTATAGTCCATGGGACTGCAAAGGAGTTGGACACGACTTAGCCACTAAAACAACAATCACGACATTTCAGGCTTTTACTGACTTCTCATAGAAGATCCACACCCTTCGTTGGGATCTTGCTCACAGAGTTCCCACACTGCATCTCACCTTAGCCTACCACCCACCCTCTGGCAGACATCCAGGGTACGGCCCACACATCATATGTATTAGGAAAAACCACCCGTTCCTGTCACATACGCTTGAGCTCTGAGCCCGAGATAAACCCCAGCCAGAGGTGCACTTGCCTACACAGAAACCCACAGACTGCCTCTCTCTGAGCTCACTCTCTGCCCACCTCTAGGGCTTCCTAACATCCTCCTCCTCTCTACCACCTTGTCTATTCACTTGACCTTTGAGAAATTTCAAAACTTTCTTATAACTCTGGACCTGCTCTTAGGGGTTGAATTGTGTTTCCCCACCAAATTCATATGCTGGAGTCCAAACCCCCAGTTCTTCAGAATGTGACTTTATTCGGACACTGGGCTCTGGCAGAGGTAGTAATCAAGTAAAAACGAGGTCATTGGGGTAAGCCTTACTCCAATATGACTGGTGTCCGAGTGAAAAGGAGGCATGTGGAGGCAGACACGCATATAGAAAGATCACCATGTAACCATGAAGATAGACATCCAAACGCCAAGGAAAGGCGCCGGGCACAGACCCTTCCCTCACAGCCCTCAGCAGGAACCAGCTCTGCCAACATCTTGATTTCAGACATTTTGCCTCCAAAACAAAGACAATAAATTTCTCTTGTTAAAGCCGCCCAGTTTGTGGTGCTTCACTATGGCAGTCTAAGGAAACTAATACATGCCTCCAGTTTCTCCTCTTCAGGGCATGTCTACGGGCTTCATAGGCACAGTGACGCTTCTTGACCAGGAGGTAATGTAATAGCTGAGGGCAGGGTCACAAGGTAAATCACCGGGGCTCAAAGCTTGCCTCTAGCACATGCTAGGTGCATGAGTTTGGTTACATTCCTTACTCGTCCTGTACCGCAGTATTTGCATCTCTAAAAAGAGACTATACCAGAGCAACACTTCAAAGTCTAGCTCTGCGGATTAAATGAGAGAATCCAGTGGAGCGCAGGCACACAGTAAAAGCTGGCCAATGTTGGTTGCTGGCTTTGGAGGTAACGGTAAAGTTAAAGCATGTAACTATCATTAGCATTTCTGCCGCTAGGGTACAGTAATTGCTGTAGAGACACTGAATACTGGATACTGTGCTGTTGCTCAGTGGTGTCCAACTTTTGGTGACCCCATGAACTGCAGTCCGCCAGGCCCCTCTCATGGGGATTCTCCAGCCAAGAATGCTGGAGTGCGTTGCCATGCCCTCCTCTAGGGGTCTTCCCAACCCAGGGATCGAACCCAGGTCTCCCACATTGCAGGCAGATTCTTCACCATCTGAGCCACCAGGGAAACCCATATAGGCACTGTGATAAAAATATAAAGAGGTAAACGGAGTTTCAAGGCAATACAAACGGACCTGGATTCAAACTCCAGTTCCATTACTAAGTAGCTTTGTGACTTTGGACAATTCACTTTCGCTCTCTGAACATCAATAAATAGGAGACAATCTAAAAATCAGCTTGGCAGACTCCTCCGTCCATGGAATTCTCTAGGAAAGAATACTGGAGTGGGTTGCCCGTCCCTTCTTCAGGGTATCTTCCCAACCCAGGGATTGAAGCCGGGTCGCCTGCATTGCAGGCACATTCTTTACTGTCTGAGTCACCAGGGAGGCCCATAAAAACTGGAGATAATCATGTAACCGTCACAGAAGTACTGCAAAGATTAAATTAGAAAATTAATACAAAGCATTCAGCACTGTCTCAAGTCAACACCCCCATAATGGCCACTTTTAAGTACAGATGATCTGATTCCTCGCCTCACTCCCACTTCATTTTTTAATTTAAACTATAGCCTTTCCCCAAGACTCAAAGATATATAATTTTGCAAGACAAAAAGACTGAAAACAGCTAAGCAACAGCTGTTCTTCTTTATCTACTAACCCTAATGTGGGCAATACCATTAAAATGCATTAGTACCCTCATACTAGGAGGCAGGCTCAACCCAGGAGGGCAGTTCATTTCCAAGCCCACATGTTCTCCAACCAAAATGAGCCACACATCCCTCACAGTCACTAGGAACAGCATTTCAAGGTCACTTTGTGAGATAGGAAATTGTCCCTCAGCAGTCACATAACTGACATTTCCTTTCTTTTACCTTCAAGGCCCCTTAAGTGTGCTGAGTGAAATTTTTTGCCTTCAAAGACTGTGCTGCAGGTAGATGCTTCTGACTGCTGAGTGCCTGGGGCTTAGGAAAGCGCTGTCTCTACTCCAAATGACTCATAAAGCATCCTGCTTTTTTAAACACATACATCAAGGACCCAAGAAATAATTTAAAAAATCCTTTTCCACCTTTTAACCTATTTGAAAAAGTTCTTCTCAAACATTTTTATTGATGATTTTGAGCATTTGCCATTATTCTCCTGATAAATGCAAACCTAGGGGGAAAATACAAAGAAGGACAGTTAACTATTATTTTTATAATCCTTGTAATCCTTATATCCTGAAATCATTTTTCTAGCAGTAACAAAGTATTCCTATAAGTTACCCTTAAAAGCTACTACAATATTAATAAACATTCTCCCCCAAATTTAGGATGAGTGATTCTTTTTTTACCTGACGGAAGAGGAAACCAAAGTTTAATGTCTATTTTACAGTTTATATGATGCTCTCTGAGTACTACTCTACTGCCATTCAATTCCTCTCCCCACCAAGCTCCTAAGCATTTGACAGTCACCAGTGAGACTTTCCTCAGTTTTTATGGATTCAATTTACAGGGAGTACTTGGAGAGCTATTCCAGCAGCAAAATACCCTCAGGAGGCTATACCTGCAAAGTTGTGTGGGGAAAGATAGTTATTTCTTAATATCCATATGAAGATAACTAAGCATGAAGTTGAGTGGCAAGCTCGAGCAAGAATCAGGCTCTGAGAACACAAATGCCACCCAAAGCAAGTCAGTCAGCTCCACGAGGATAAGGTGCATCTCTGCCCCGTCCAATGTTACACACCAGGTACCTGGCACAGGGTTGACCCAGAGGCCTGTGAGCACGTGTAAACACCCGACATACCCGGAGCCTCTCTGATGTGATACACTACTTTATTCAGTAGTTATGAATGTGTGTGGGTTTTGTGTAACCCACACATACCTACCATGGCGGGTTTCTAAAAATTAATTGCTCACCTGTCTGGCCACCAGTACTATCAAGTATTTATATGCCATGATCTGACTTAGACACTAGGATATGGCTTCCATGGTAGCTCAGCCTGTAGAGAATCTTCTCTACCTGCAATGCAGGGAGATCGAACCCCAGTTCAATTCCTGGGTTGGGAAGAGCCACTGGAGAAGGGATAGGCTACCCACTCCAGTATTCCTGGGCTTCCCTGGTGGCTCAGCTGGTAAAGAATCTGCCTGCAATGTGGGAGACCTGGCTTCTATTCCCAGGTTGGGAAGATCCCCTGGAGGAGGGCATGGCAACCCATTCCAGTATCCTGGTCTGGAGAATTCCATGGACTGTACACTATATGGGGTCACAAAGAGGTGGACACGACTGAGCCACTTTCACTTTTACCTGTTTGGTTACCAGTACTATCAATTCCATGATCTGAGTTAGACACAGGGACATGCATTATCTCATATAATAGACATGATAATCTTATTGGGCAAAGTACAATACCCAATTTACAAAGAAAAAACACAAGTTAAGTAAGTTGTTCTAGGTCACACAGCAGTGAGTAGCAGAAATTAAATTGGAATCCACACCTGACTCAGACATCCATAATTTTCCCTCTACCATATATTTCCCCAAGAGTTTTAGTAGCACTCACACACATACAAACTCACACACACACATACACACTCACATATACACTGCACAGTTAAGTGAGTTCAAGGATCTTAAGTTTGCTTTACTGCAGGTATTCTCAGAGGTTTTTCCATGTTAATGAAAAGTGTACATCTCCAAGAATACACTGAGATTGAGTGGCATTCCCCAAATTAATTTTACAGAATCCTTTGTTCATGGGGCATCTCATGGAACCATTATTCCACAAAGCAGACTTTAATAAGCAGTGGGCTCCATCACCCTGTATCTTAATAAACACCTGGTCTTAGATCTTGGAGAACACCAGTTAAATGACAGAGGGCACAGCCTGGGAGACATCCACCTCTCTATCATATTAATAAGCCCCCAAATCCCTTAGCTCTTCATAGAAACTGAATAAGAGGAATTCCATTCCGTGGAAACTACCTAGTGAAATCCAAAAGTTACTGTCATAGAAAAGTGAGCCTCTAACTTCCTGGGCCATTAGTGATCACAGTAGCCACTAAATCTTAAAGCTCCAGAAATGCACTGGGGTGCAAAGACGGACTGTTTCACTAAATGGATATTTTCTAATTTTTTTTCCTTTTCCTATTCCAAATATATCCTCTTTGAGGATCTTTGGAGGTTCCATATTCTTTCTCTCTTGGTTAAGAATCTGATATTTAATCAGATCTCCAAGGTAGCTGAATAGGAACAAGGGCCATTATATTTAACAGAAGTGAGAGACTGAGCAAAGCCTAAGTTGAGAGTCTCCTAAAGCTGACTTTCCAGATTTCTAGTCCTAGAAATTACCTCAACTACATCAACACGGATCTTTCACTTTTTTTTTTTTTTGAGGTGGTAAGATAATTTATTTGCAGTTTATGTAAACAACCCAAAATATCTTCTCAACAGCTATGGCAAATATTTTCATAAGATTTTGTATTTTCTTTTTTCCATGAAACATTTTATTTTTTCATCCCTTTTTAAAGTTTTCATTTTGTATTGGAGTATAATTGATTCACAACATTGGGTTACTTTCAGATGTCCAGTGATTCAGTTATACATGTATCTATCCTTTCTCAGATTCTTTCCCCACTTAGTTTATTCCAGAATATTGAGCAGAGTTCCTCGTGCTGTACAGTATGTCCCAGTTAGTTATCTATTTCATTTTTAATGTTTCTTGTTTCTGTTTCTGTATTATAAGTGTGACATAAGATGAGCCTTAAAAACAAAATTTGTATATTACTTCGAATGTCTGCCCACCAAGGTGAAAGTTTCTACGTCAGAGGTGATGCCTAAGGATCTACCATGTCTGTAGCACAACACTCATTCATTCACACATTCATTCACTCTTCCAGTTCCTGGTACATAACAGAGCACTGAGAATGCAAAACAAAAGAGATACTGTGCCTGCCATCATTTACAACTAAGCTGGATGCCATACTCAGAAGCAGAGGCTGCCCTGGAAGTAAAACAGAATGATATCGTATCAGCCTAAAGGGACCCGGAAGTATTCCCAGAATAAGAATATGACGATCTCAGAGCAGACTTGTTCACTCATTCTGCATATCGCTATTAGGGTAACCACCTTGTGCTGAGCACCATTCAGGACTTTATATGAAAGGGCCCATGTTTCTTTTTTCATGGTCTACATTCTAACAGAAGAACAGAAGTAAAAAACAAAACAAAAAAAAATGTCAGGTAATGATAAATGGCAATAAATGCTTGCTTGGCTGAAATGACAGGAAGCAGCTAGTGATATATTTCAGATTGAGTGATGGAGAAAATCCTCTTTGAGAAGGTGACATTAAACTGTGACTTTAAAAGCAAGGGAGAGGTAAGCGTGTAATGACCCAGGGCAGCAGTTTCAGGAAGAAAGGTAGGTATGCAGTGGTCCACAGTGAGGACCAGCTTGGCTTGTCCTGAAACAGAATAAGCACCTTGCAGCTGGCCCTTAAGGAGCTAAAAGAGACAGACAATGGCTTGGTAACACATCATGGCTAGCACCTGTCAACGGAAAGAGTTTGCATTTTTTTCTTTTTTAATTTCTGAGGGGTTTTCAGATGCTTTTCAGTTGGTGAGTGCCAACAATGAAAGGGTTACTTGCTCAGCCATGTTCGACTCTTAGCGACCCCATGGACTGCAGTCCAGCAGGCTCCTCTGTCCATGGAGTTCTCCAAGCAAGAATAATGGAGTGGGTAGCCATTTCCTTCCCAGGGGATCTTTCTGATGCTGGGATTGAACCCAGGTCTCCATATTGCAAGGAGATTCTTTGCCATCTGGCAGTAAGAAGAAGACAGTAAAGAAGGTAAGAGCTTACCCTGCCCTCCAGCGGCTCATAGGAGTTTTCTACATGCACATTTGAAACCCTTTCATTACCAACCCATGCTATACTTCTGAGGATAGAGGAAGCCTTTTTCCCTCTAATTTCCCCATGCAGCTTTTGCATGTAACCCAGCCTGAGTCAGTGACTTTATTCAATTCTACCAAGAATCTTTTTCATACACAGGACCTAGGACAGAGGGTTTATAAACGTTCCCCTTGAAACATGTTCTCAATACCTTTTATTCATTTCTCTAGAAGTCCCTCCCTTCACCCTCTCATCACTGAGTCTCTATCCCTCCAGGAAAGCACCAAAGCATCTGAAATATGGCTAAATGCAATGAACCACAGCCAGACTGGTGATAACTTCCTCTTCATACCTGATATGGAGGGAAAGGGTTACATAGCTTATTCTGCCTCTTGCTTCCCCCTTGCTTCCATCCAGTCCTTAAGAATTACACATAGATGGCAGAGGAGTAGGTGGATGTGGAGTACATCTCTCTCCACGGAGGCATCAGGAATACACCTTCAGACACAGAAGTGCATGCAGAATACCAGCTGAGAGCAGACAGGAGTGCCTGACCACCAGAAAAGAATATATAGAACCTCGTAAAACTCAGTAGGATGGACGAACTAGGGGGAAAAACTGGAGTGTTAGTAAGACTGGACCTGCCCTCTGGGGTGGGGGAACTGAAGCAGGGGTCCGATCCCCACATCAGGGCAATTGTCTGAGCCAGAGGAGAAACATTTAAGGCTGAGAGTGAAACAGCTGATCTGTGCCAGCCTAAATGGAATGAGAATCAGACAGTCCTTGCCGCAGCCATGCATACTCCAGACAGGGACGCAGGTCCCCTGGAAGGCACAGCAGCTGGGAGCTGAAGTTTAGGGATTGTGGAGGAATCCCAGGGTGATCGCTGCTGTTTACTGCAGGGAAATGGATTGAGGGGATGTGAGGCAGGAGATTGTAGTGGGAAATGCCTGTGGAGGAAAGCTGGGCAGCCACGGAAGCAAGGCAATACTGCTGAGTCACGCATAGCGGGTGGAGCCATCACCATAGCCTCTCTCTCCCCACACACCTCAGCTGAATAATAGACAGCCTGGCCCATCATCACCTGACACACTGAACTACTGAGCAGGACCCCACCCAGGGTGCTCTTTAAGTGACTGATGTGCCTAACTAGAGAGTAGGACCCCACTTGGGGGGCCCCTTTAAGTGCCTGCGCACCGATCTACAGAGTAGGGCCCCAGCCAGGGGGGCCCCTCTGTGTGCCTGAATGCGCGGAGCTATGGAGAAAGACTGACCAAAGCGGCCTTCTGATTTCCAGCTACCAAAGGCTTGAAAAAAGACTGATAGGGCCATAATTCCTGCGGTGGAGGCAGTTCATGTCCCTGCACACTTGGGGCTGCCAGGGTCCCCGCAAGCCAAGCAGCTGCGCCACCTTCATGCTCAACCCTCACTGGGGCAGAGCTGCCACAGGCAAAAAATGTCTTGCATCTACGCATGCAGGGTCACTTCAGTCGTGTCCAACTCTTTGCCACCCTGTGGACTATGGCCTGCCAGGCTTCTCTGTCAGGGGAGTGGAAATAAAACCACAATTGAAACCCAGGGGCAGTGTGGCTGAGGAAGATGACCCAAAACCTTCCCACCAGCTGTACAAGCTGCAGATTAAATCCACACGATCAACTAGGCAGACTCTGTGTCTATGGAAAATATAAAAGGACATTGGAGAGCTCCCACAAAAGAAAATGCACAAGCTCTGATAGCTGTGGACATTGGAGGCGAGAACACAAAGGAACAGGACCTGATTAGAATCTGCGCTGCCCCCACAGCAGGTCCAGAGACCAGCACAGTGCTGGAGGGCCTCCTGGGGAGGTGAGATAGAATGCAACTCCCAGTGAGGGAAAGGATCCTGACAGCAGTGACTTAAGAAAAACACTTATTATTCTTATGTTTTGACTTGTTCTGTAAATTCTTTTCGATTTTTTTTCCTTTTTTATCCCCCTTTGTTGTAGTTGTCAATTTTATTGGCATTATGAAATCTAATTAAACTTTTGACCCTTTTTTTCCTTCTCAGTCACATTTTTTATCATTGTTATAAATCTCTGCCTCTATGTTGGGCTTCTGCAGTTCCTTGGAGCTTTCCTTTTTTTCTTTTCTTTCTTCATCCTTTTTTTTTTTCTTTTCTCTTTTTTTAAATTTTAATTTCTAATTTTTTAAACCTATTATATTTTTTCTACATTTATTCCTTTGTTTGCTTTCCCTACTGTTCTTTCCCCCTTTCAGTTCATCTTCAGTGTACATAAATCTTCTTTTCCTATCTCTATTTAACTTTGCATATCTATTCTTTCTTTCTTTTCTTTTTTCCTTTCCTCTCAGCATATTAGTTAGTTCTGTTTTCATTGCTTTATTCCCCACTTGGCACCTTGCTTTAGTTCCATTTTCCAGTTTGTGCTTTAGTCGGTTTTCTTCTTAACTGGTGCATATAATTTTTGGTTTCCTTGTTCTCCAGGTCAATCTATTGTACTTTATTTTTGTTAGACTGTTTCTATTTTGCTTATAGGTGTACATGTATATGTGTATATTCAGTCACACTTCTTATTGCTGCTATAAACTTCTGCTCCAGGTTGGGCGTTTGCAGTTCTGTGGAGTTTTCCCTTTTTTTTTTTTCTTCATTTTCTTTTCTCCTTTCTCTTAATTTCTAATTTTTTAAACCGATTATATTTTTTCTACATTCCTTTGTTTCCTTTTCCTACTGTTCTTTTCCCCTTGCAGTGCATCTTTAATGAACATAACTCTTTTTTATCTGCCTCTGTTAAACTTTGCATATCTATTCTTTCTTTCTTTTCTTTCCTCTCAACATATTTGTTAGTTTTGTTTTCCTTGCCTTATTCCCCACCTGGCACCATGAGTTAGTTCTGTTTTCCAGTTTGTGCTTTAGTTAGTTTTGCTCTTAACTGGCAGATATAATTTTTGGCTCCCTTTGTTTGCCAGGTCAATCCACTGTACTCTATTTTTGTTGGACTGTTTTGATTTTGTGTATGGGAGTTTATGTATATATGTGTATTCCATTAATTTAATTATTATTTGCCTGGTTTTGTAAAACTGCCATTTGTCTGGGATTCATCTTTGGTTTCTCATTTTTGGCTATTTGTTTTAATCTCACTAATGCCATAACAAATCACTTGTGGAATCTCGTTCCTGACCAGAGATCAAGCCCTGAAGCCTTTAGAATGGGAGCACTGCCTCCCAGACCCTGGACTACCAGAGAACTAACCCTAGGGAGGATCAGATAGTGAGAACTCACACAGATGAAGCCGCTTAAATACGAGACCCAGCATCACCCAGCCACCAGTAGCACCCTGTGCAGGACACCTCATCCAAACAACAAACAAAACAAAAATACAAACACAATCATCAGCAGACAGGATCACCCCCTCACAGCCTTTCCCACCAGAGGAAAAACAAACAAGCAAAAAGTTGGCACAAATCTCACCCTACATGAAGGTTACGCAAACCACTAGACCAACCTCAGGAAGGCAGAAACTGGAAGGAAGAAAGAATTCAGCCTCAAAATCTGGGTAAAGGAGACCTCAAACACAATACATTAAAAGTAAGTAAATAATGAGAAGACAGAGAAATACTACACAAATGAAGGAACAAACTAGAAGTCCAAATAAATGAAATGGAAAGGGGCAAATAACCTGAAAATGAATGCAGAACAATGATAGTAAAGATGATCAAAACCCTTGAAAACAGAATGGAGAAAATGCAAGAATCACTTAACAAAGACTGAAGAATTAAAGAATAAACATACAGAGACAAGCAACACAATAACTGAAATTAAGAATACTCTAGAAGGAATCAATAGCAGAATATCTGAAGCAGAAGCACGAATCAGTGAGCTGGAAGATAAAATGGTGGAAACAACTTCTGAAGAGCAGAATAAAGTAAAAAGAAGAAAAGAACTGAAGATAGTCTCAGAGACCTCTGGGACAATATCAAACGCACCAACATTCGAGTTATAGCGGTCCCAGAAGAAGAGAAGAAGAAAGGGCATAAGAAAATTTTTGAAGAGATTATAGTTGAAAATTTCCTCAGTATTGAAAAGGATATGTCAATCTAGTTCAATAGGCACAAAGAGTCCCATACTAATCACATACGAATCAAACTAAGACACATACTAGTCAAACTAACAAAGAATAAACACAAAGAAAGAATATTAAAAGCAGCAAGGGAAAAGCAACAACTAACATAAAAGGGAAATCCCAAACGTTTAACAGCTGATCTTTCAGCAGAAACTCTCAGGCCAGAAAGGAATGGCAGGATATATTTAAAGTACTGAAAGGGAAAAATCTACAACCAAGATTACTGCACCCGGCAAGGCTCTCATTCAAAATTGATGGAGAAATAAAAAGCTTTACAGACAAGCAAAAGTTAACAGAAATCAGTACCACTAAACCAGCTTTACAACAAATGTTAAAGGGACTTGTATAGTCAAGAAACACAAGAGAAAAAGATCTACAAGATCAAACCCAAACAATTAAGAAAATGGCAACAGGAACATATACATCAATAATTACTTTAAATGTAAATGGATTAAATGCTCCAACCAAAAGACACAGACTGGCTGAATGGACACAAAAACAAGACCCATATAGATGCTGTCTACAAGAAACCCACTTCAGACCTCAAGACACATATAGACTGAAAGTGAGAGTATGGAAAAATATATTCCATGCAAATGGGAAAAAACAAAGCTGGAGTAGCAATCCTCATAATAGACAAAATAGACCTTAAAGATTATAAGAGATAAAGAAGAATACTACATAATAATCAAGGAATCAATCCAAGAGGAAGACATAACAATTGTAACTATAAAAGCTTTTGCACACCAATAAGCAACGTGAAAAGACAGCCCTCAGAATGGGAGAAAATAAGATGAAATGAAACAACTGACAAAGGATTAAAATTTCCAAAATATACAAGCAGCTCATACAACTCAATACCAGAGAAACAAACAACCCAATCAAAAAGTGGGAAAAGAGCTAAACAGACATTTCTCCAAAGAAGACACAGAGATGGCTAAAGATGACTTGAAAAGATGCTCAACATCGCTCATTGTTAGAGAAATGCAAATCAAAACTACAATGAGGTATCACCTCCCACCAGAATGGCCATCATCAAGAAGTCTACAAATAAATGCTGGAGAAGGTGTGGAGAAAAGGAAATGCTCTTGCACTGTTGGTGGGAATGTAAATTGATGCAGCTGCTATGGAAGACAGTATGGAGATTCATTTAAAAACTAGGAATAAAACCACCATATGATATGACGCAGCAGTCCCACTCATAGGCATATACCCTGAGGAAACCAAAACTGAAAAAGACACATGTATCCCATTGTTCACTGCAGCACTATTCACAATAGCCAGAACATGGAAACAACCTAGATTTCCATCAACAGATAAATGGATAAACAAGTTGTGGTACATATATACAATGGAATATTATTCAGCCATAAAAAGGAATGCATTTGAGTCAGTTCTAATGAGGTGGATGAACTTAGAACGTATTATACAGAGTGAAGTAAGTCAGAAAGAGAAAAATAAACATCATATTCTAATGCATACATACAGAATCTAGAAAAATGATACTGAAGAATTTATTTACAGGGCAGCAATGAACAAATAACCATAGAGAATAGACTTATGGACATGGCGAGAGGGGAGGAAAGGGTGAGATGTATGGAAAGAGTAACATGGAAACTCACGTTACCATACGTAAAATAGATAGCCAATGGGAATTTGCTGTATTGGCTCAGGAAACTCAAACAGGGACTTTTTGCATCAACCTAGAGGGGTGGGATGGGTAGGGAGATGGGAGGGAGGTTCAAAAGGCAGGGGATATATGTATACCTATGGCTGATTGAGAGTTGGACTGTGAAGAAAGCAGAGTGCCGAAGAATTGATGTTTTTGAACTGTGGTGTTGGAGAAGACTCTTGAGAGTCCAGTCCCTTGGACTGCAAGGAGATCCAACCAGTCCGTTCTGAAGGAGATCAACCCTGGGATTTCTTTGGAAGGAATGATGCTGAGGCTGAAACTCCAGTACTTTGGCCACCTCATGTGAAGAGTTGACTCACTGGAAAAGACTCTGATGTTGGGAGGGATTGGGGGCAGGAGAAGAAGGGGATGACTGAGGATGAGATGGCTGGATGCCATCACTGACTCTATGGACGCAAGTCTGAGTGAACTCCGGGAGATGGTGATGGACAGGGAGGCCTGGTGTGCTGTGATTCATGGGGTCGCAAAGAATCAGACACGACTGAGTGACTGAAATGAATTGAACTGATGGCTAAAATTCTGTGAAATAATTATCCTTCAATTAAAATTCTTTTAAAAGAAAATTACACATATTGTCCCATTTTGTTGTCCTTTCATTGATGTCTTTTCTTTTTTTCTAATTTTTATTTTATATTGGAATACGGGGCTTCTCTAGTGGCTCAGATGGTAAAGAATCTGCCTAAAATGTGGGAGACCTGGTTTCAATCCCTGGGTCAAGACAATTCTCTGGAGAAGGGAGTGGCTACCCACTTCAGTATTCTTGCCTGGAGAATTCCATAGACAGAGGAGCTGGGTGAGCTACAGTCCATGGTGTCATAAAGAGTTGGACGTGGCTGAGGGACTTTCATTTTTAAGGGCTTCCCAGGTGGCTCAGTGGGTAAAGAATCCACCTGCAATTCAGGAGCCACGGGAGATGCAGGTTTCATCCCTAGGTCAGGGATGCCATGACCTGATGCCCTCCATGGAGGACCCTTGGAGGAGGGCATGGCAACTCACTCCAGTATTCTTGCCTGAAGAATCCCATGGACAGAGGAGCTTGGAATGTTATGGTCCATAGGGTCGCAAAGAGTCAGACACACCTGAAGTGACTGAGCATGCACACATCGTTGATTTTATAGTGCTGTGTTAGTTTCAGGTATACAACAAAGTGATTTAGTCACTGATGTCCGTTCAATTTCAGCCTCAATGACATTTAAATAGAGTTATGAAATGTTTCTTATTCATTCATTCAAAGAAAAACAAAAAGATAAAAATTAACAGGCCACTACCCACCCGGTAATTGTAACTTAGACTTGTCCCCTAGAGCTCTGAGGGATTGTGAAGACTGTCAAGGAAGCATGACATGCCAAAAGGTACTGTGTGAATGGTACTCCCAATGAAAGGAATAGTCTTCACTCAAAAGAGCATTTGAAAATACTTCTGACTTGTAAGTCTTAGTGACATATAGATATGCTTTCTAAACACAATCCATAGGACTCTCCTGGCAGTCCAATGGTTAAGACCTCTGTGCTTCCAATGCAGGGGACTTAGGTTTGATCCCTGGTCAGGGAACAAAGGGGGCTTTCCAAGAGCCGCAACCGTAAAGGATCCATCTGTCAATTCAGGAGATATCAGAGATGAAGGGTCAATCCCTGGGTCTGGAGGATCCCCTGGGGTAGGAAATGGCAACCCACTCCAGTATTGTTGTCTGAAAAATTCCATAGACAGAGGAGCCTGGTGGACTACAGTCCATGGGACTGCAAAGAGTCAGACACGACTGAGTGTCTGTGTGTGTGCGCGCACACACACACACACACACACACATATACACACACACAAACACACAGAACAAAGATCCCATGTGCTGCATGGTGCAACAACAACAAGAAAAACACATACACATCCCACAACTTTATCTGTAAGTGTATTTCTTTAATTATAACTTTCCTTATTAGAAAGGCTATCTATGTTTATTATAAAAGAATTAGAAAATGTGGTTTTTCAGTAAGAAGGAACTAATAAAACTCCAGTTTCCCATGCCCAAAAATAACCACTGTTAACACCTTGAAATGTAAGTTTTTAGGTAGGCAGATAGACAGACAGACACAGTCATATGAGGTTAATTTGTTAACAAAAATGGAAGTCTTGCTCCACATGTTACCTTGTAACCTAAATTTTTCACTTTATGTATAGGAGATAACTTTTCATGCCAATAAATGTTTACCCACAAAATATTTTATATTTTACCCTCAGAATCTCCCTCCTTTATGCATTACACCTGCTGTTCTGTGCTTTTTCTCTTCAATACCCACCGCATCCACAACTCAGAGATATTGCATGATCACTTCCCAAAAGAGACTCCTGTCTTAGCAGACTTTCCTGTTCATGGGGGAACAGCAGAGAATTCCCCAGGAATGCTTGGATCTTCCTTCCTTCAGTCACATCTCTATCTAGCTGTGCAATCATTGGCTAAATTTCTTGCCTTCTCTGGGTCTCAGATTCCATTCTAAAGTTAAACGTGAATGATATTTGTACTGTCCTTCCTGGCTGGAGAAGGGTGGAAACAGTATGGAAAACTTCAGGTATGCATCCTCCAATTTTAAATAGTTCCATTTGGTCCAGTGAACACCAGTCCTCACTAACTGACCAACACAAATTGACTAGAAAATTCCAGACCAAAGCAGTATGAGTTGAACTGCCCCTGAAATGATTCAGACAATTTTCAGATGTTGGGTTGGGGGGCATGGGGTAAAGGGGGAGAGCAAGGAAGTAAATCTGCAGACCACTACTGTTGACTACTTCTGATCAACAGACAAACCAGCAGCCCTACCCTACAAGGTAAGGACTGCATATAACATGGAAAAGTACAACCAGAAGACTAAACATTGCTGAAATCCCTGAAGACTCACGAGTTTCACATCTGGACAAATGACCTCATTAGGATTTCACTCAGAGTGGAATAGAAGATGATGACTCTGATTGCTAAACTGAAACATTTGTAAATTGCCCTTTACCAGCTGCTTGACGTTATCAGGGAAGAGAAAAGGCCTCATCTGAAACAAGGTTTTAGAGGGAGGGAATGGGACAGAACTTTCTAACAGCAAATAGAGTATTTCAAGATTATTATATAACAGCAGAACAATGGGTAGCAGGGAAGACAACTGAAATGAAAGAACAATAGGGACTAAACTGCTTCTTCTATACAATGGGCTAAAAACCAGCCTTCAAAATGACGGCTGTACAACTTTATGAATGAATTGTTCGGAATCCACAGTTAAGGTGGAAAAGGTAGGCCACCAATCAGCATATGTAGTGCAATTCACTTTTATAAAAAGGAAAAATCTATATTTACATCTTTATAAGATTTGTGTCTGGGTGGTGAGATAAGCATATACATCCCTAACTTTTTATTTATGTGCTAAAATGATAGAAACTTAACATTTAAAAAATGTTTCCTCACTCTGTGGGACTTTCTTCTTCTAGCAGGCTTCTGCTAAGAGGTGGATATTTCTTCCTTTCCTATTCAACTGCGGTAGGTGTATATTTTCCAGCTGCTTTATTTACCACTAGCTCTTTTGGAAGTACCTTTCATCAGTCCTGGTGGCTTCCCTGGTGGCTCAGATGGTAAAGCTTCCACCTACAGTGTGGGAGACCTGAGTTCAATCCCTGGGTGGGGAAGATCTCCTGGAGAAAGGAATGGCAACTCACTCCAGTACTCTTGCCTAGAAAATCCCATGGATGAAGGAGCCTGGTAGGCTCCAGTCCATGGGGTCGCAAAGGGTCAGACACGACTGAGCGGCTTCCCTTTCCTTTCACTTCTCATCATTCCTACTTCTTGTTTCTCTCCTTTCTGGTCTCTTCTTCTGTCATTCTCCAAATCAGCCAATCTCTGAGCTGAAAGGCCTTTGATTTTATTCTGCCTTCCACCTCAGTAGCTGGTAAGATGCAAATCAGTTAAGCAGCAGAGAACCTCAACTCAAGTGTCTAAACCATGGTTCAGCAAACTACTGCCTGAGTGACAAATACTGCCAGCTGCCTCTTTTATGGGAACTCAGACGTGCTCATTTGCTTACATATTGTGTATGACCACTTCCACTCTACCATGGGAGAGCTGGCCTACAAAGCCTAAGGTATTTACTATATGGCCCTTTACAGAAAAATATTTGCCAACTCCTGGCCTAAACAACCAAAATTTATTACTTTACAAAGCCAGAAGCTCAAAATGTGCAACTCCCGGACTGACTGACTTGACAGGTCAACAAAATCATCAAACATCTGGTTCTTCCCCAGTGTCCACTATGCAACCTCACTGTATCAGCTTTATTCCCAGACCAGCTCCCCTCAGAGTTGCAAGATGACTACAGTGATTACAGGCATCAC
This sequence comes from Capricornis sumatraensis, assembly GCF_032405125.1. NCBI lineage: Eukaryota > Metazoa > Chordata > Mammalia > Artiodactyla > Bovidae > Capricornis > Capricornis sumatraensis. Next base: position 73,672,140 of record NC_091084.1, read on the forward strand.
ATTATGATCTAGACAATGTCTGCAAAAGAAGATATTCCATCTGATATGTTTTCTTCTAAGAGTGGGGAAATCTGTCTGTTGTTTATGTTGTTCAGTTGCTAAGTCGTGTCTGACTCTTTGTGACAGCATGGACTTCAGCACAGCAGGCCTCCCTGTCCTTCACCATCTCCCAGAGTTGGCTCGACTAATGTCCATTGAGTCAGTGATGTTATTTACAGGGGGTAAAGCAAATTCCTCCTCATATCACATTGGTCAGATTTCATCAGCTCCCACCACATGTTCATGCCTAAACCAATCACTCAAAAGACTGGATTTTATATGACAAACTAATCAGTTTACAAGTGAGCTGGAGATGCACTCTGACTGGTGAAGTATCTCTTAGGGACTGGGCTTGTGTTTGTGTAACACAGCACCTAAATCATAGTCCCCTGAAGTGGAACCCATTATTCTTTCATGTTTCAATTTCAGAAGAGTTTCAGAACTGGTTCAAGGCTTCAAACGATAATGCCCAACAAACATGGCTACATCTCTCTCAGTCTTTACCTAACCATCTATCACAAGGTGGTTTCTGTAGCCCCATACATCATGTCCACAGTTTACAGAGGAGGAATGAAAAAGGGGGAAAAGGCCAAATGACTCTACTCACCTTTTAGGAGCTCTTCTAGAATCCACGTAACAAGTTCCCCTTTCCTCTCACTGGCCAGAATTATGTTCCATGATCACCCATACCATATACCGTAAACCCCAGCTAACATTATATTCAATGTGAAAAACTGAAAGCATTTCCTCTAAGACCAGGAACAAGACAGGGACATCCTCTCTCACCACTCCTATTTAATATAATACTGGAAGTCTTAGCTAGGGCAACCAGGCAAGGCCAAAAACCAAAGACATCCAAATTGGGAAGGAAGAAATAAAATTGTCATTCTTTTCAAATGGTATAATTTTGTATATAGAAATCCAAAGACTCAACAACAACAACAAAAAAATAATAATAATCTTCTGGAACTAAGAAACTAATTCAGTTAAGTTGCAGGATATAAAATCAACATAGAGAAATCAGCTACATTTCTATACAATTATAGTGAAACATCTGAAAAAGAAATGAAGAAAATTATCCTATTCACAATAGCATCAAAAACAGTACAATACCAAGGAATAAATTTAACCAAGGAAATGAAAGATCTGTACAATGAAAACTATAAGACTTCCTTGAAAAAAAGAACTGAAGAAGACACAAATAAAGACTTCTGTGTTCATATATTGGAAGAATTAATATTGCTAAAATGTCCATACTACCAAAATCTATCTATAGATTCAGTGCAATCCCTATCAAAATTCCAATGATGTTCTTCCCAAAAATAGGAAAAAAAAAAAGAAACCCAAAATTTGTATAAAACTACTAAAGACCCTCAATTACCAAAGCAATCCCAAGAAAGAACAAAGTCAGAGGCATCACACTTCCTGACTTCAAACTATACTATAGAGTTGCAGTAACTAAAACAGTGTGGTATTAGCATTAAAAAAAAAAAAGGATACATCAATGGAATCAATTAAACAGCCTAGAATTAAACACTGGCATATTTGCTCAACTAGTATTTGACAAAACAGCCAAGAACATCCAAGGGATGTTCAAAAAATCTTGTTGACAAAACTGGGTAAATACATGCAAAAAAAATTAAATCAGAACCCTATCTCACACCATTCATAAAATGAACTTGAAATGAATCCAAAAATGAAACATAAGACCTGATACCAAAAACTGCCTGGAAGAAAACATAAGGAAAAAGCCCTTTGACACTGGCAATGCTTTCTTAGATATGATACCAAAACCACAAACACCAAAAGCAAAAATCAACAAGTGGGACTACATCAAACTCAAAAGCTTCACAAAGCAAAAGAAACAATCAACAAAATGAAAAGTTACCAACAGAAAGTGAGGGAATATTTGCAAAGCATATATTAGATAAAGAATTAATATCTGAATTGTATAAAGAACACATACAACTCAATAAGAAAAAATAAACACACCAACTGAAAGTGGGCCTAGGAACTAAACAGATATTTCTCCAAAAATGACATCTCCAAATGGCCAACAGGTGCATGAAAACACTAATAATGAGGGAAATGCAAATCAAAACCATGAAACATCACATCTGTTAGAATCGCTGTCATAGAGAAGACAAGAGCTAAATGTCAGGGAGGGTGTGTAGAAAAGGGAACCTGGGACACTGTATGAATATGACCTGGAGGCCCCTCAAAAAAATTAAAAATAGAACTACCATGTGTTCTAGCAGTTCCACTCCTGGGTGTATATCCAAAGGAAATGCTGCTGCTGCTGCTGCTGCTAAGTCGCTTCAGTCATGTCCGACTCTGTGTGACCCCATAGACGGCAGCCCACCAGGCTCCGCTGTCCCTGGGATTCTCCAGGCAAGAACACTGGAATGGATTGCCATTTCCTTCTCCAAGGCACGAAAGTGAAAAGGGAAAGTGAAGTCGCTCAGTTGTGTCTGACTCTTAGCGACCCCATGGACTGCAGCCTTCCAGGCTCCTCCATCCATGGGATTCGCCAGGCAAGAGTACTGGAGTGAGGTGCCATTGCCTTCTCCACCAAAAGAAATGAAAGGCTATCAAAGAGAAATATGCATACCCATATTTATTGTAGCAGGATTCAGAATAACCAAGACATAAAAACAACCTAAGTGCCTGTCAACAGATGAATGAAGAAAGATGTGAGATACAGACACACACAGAGAGGAATATTATTCAGTCATGAGAAGGGCTTCCTTGGTGACTCAGATGGTAAAGAATCTGCCTGCAAGGTGGGAGACCTGGGTTCAGTCCCTGGGTCGGGAAGATCCTCTGGAGAAGGAAATGGCAATCCACAGCAGTATTCTTGCCTAGAGAATCCCACAGACAGAGGTGCCTGGTGGGCTACAGTCTATGGGGTTGCAAAGAGTCAAACACAGAGCAATTAACGCTTTCACTGTCTTTCATGAGGAGGAAGGAAATCCAGCCATTTGCGGCAACATGAATGGATACTGAAGACAATATTCTAAGTGAGATAAGTAAGGCAAATGCAGTATGACATCAGTGATATGTGGAATCTAAAAAATTCAAACCCATAAAAACAGAGTAAAAGGACTTCCCAGGGGTTGGAGGGTGGGGAGGTAGGAGAAATGTCCTTTGAGGGTATAAACTTACAAGCAGTAGACAATAAGTCTTGGAGATATAAAGCACTCACAGTGAATATAGACAAAAATATTTTATTATAGTTATCAAATAGGCTAAGAGATTAGATCTTAATTATTCCCACTACAAATAATAATTATGTGACCTGACAGAGATGCTATCATTACAGTGAGTCATATTACAATATATAATGTATCAAATGAACATGTTGTATGTCTTAAGTGTATAGAATGTTATCCATCAAATGTATATCAATTTTTTTAAAGGAGGCTGAAAAGGGAGGGAGGCTGAAAAAGGGAGGCAGAAAAATATCTGAGCATTTTTACTTCTTGTAGTCAAATTATTATGAATAAGTAAAAGCTGGTATTGTGTAGGTAATTATAAATTTCTGCCAGAGGTGGCTACTTGAAAAAAAAATTAGTGTTTTGATTAAAAAAAAAAAAGAAACCCAGGAAGGAATGAGGATTGGGTAGCTGATCCACATATGTCCAGCTAATCCACTGGACATATTTACTATATGCCCAGTGAAGGAAAACCTCTACAGCATTTCTGATGAATAATTTTATTTTACCACCTAAAAATCTCACATTGTCCAGTCTAGGCAAGAAAAGAAACTGTAAACAAAACTCTTGCCTCCCTTTATTTTGATAGAGAATGTGTCAACTACACTGGGGATTAATGTCCCCTGGCCCTCGGCATACCTTCCATTAATAATACTGCAAAGGAAAAGAAAGAACCTTGACAAGGTCCTTTTCTTTTGGATTCTTCATTTGATCCACCTCCTGGGCAGGCTGTTCCTTAGTTAACATTTGGGATGGAAGGTGATGCAAAAATACCATATTACAAACACAAACAGAAAGTATTTCTTTTATGGAACAGAATAATTTTCATCTCTGAATTTCTATCCATTCCATTGGAAACATTGCTTAAAAACCATTTCAATTTCATTCATTTCATCTGACAAGTTAGCATTGAGGTAGCTCTTTAAATATTTAATAATTGCTTGAGACACTTCCCTTTATTATAATCCTATGCTCAGAATTCCCAGACTCTCTCATCAATCCCAGGGCCTGGAGCAAACAGAGGCAGTTAATTTCCAGGCAAACGCAAAGTCATGTGATCTCTATTACAATTTCCTGAAGGTCAAGTGAAACACTGGGTTTAAGGGGGTGTGTGCATTCCTCTCCTTCCATTTCACTATTCATTTTTCTCTCACTGCCCATCTGACTCTCCCCACCTCCACCGACATACACCCTCCCCATCAAATCAAACCGGACTTCTCTTAATCATCATCAAAGGTGAGACAAAAAGGTATACCTTTGGAGCATCAAGCCACAATTTCACACTCCATTTGCACAAGAACTCAGAAGGCCACTAATGAGCTGTTTGCTTTTTTAGCAAACATCTTTACAGTCATCATGGAAATGTGTTTTGGCGCATCTCCCAAGGCACGAGAGCTATTTATGAGACCTATCTTGAAGACCTAACATACATCATTAGGATGTCCACTACCATCTGCAAACTGGACACGGCCCAGAGACAGTTGGGAACAGACTAGGAGAACTTTGATATATGAGGAAGGTGAACGTAGAAGTCACTTTTCATTTGTTTCATCCTGCCTGCCTCTCCAGCAATCCACTCCAGGCACTTGTAGGACCCACCTTTCATTATCCCTCTTCTAGATCACTTAGCAGCATACACTCTTATGTTTTAACCCATGGTGATGACCCAAGTTATAACCAGCCTTTCTTTGCATGTTCAGTTCATCAACAATGGAACAAGAACTGTTTCTCACTTTCTATCTACCCTACCATCCATCACCCCCAGATCAGGGAATACCCTTCCCCAACATTTACCACACAAAACACTCAAAGTAGCAAGAGAAATCAAGGCCAAAAATCACCTTTGACTCACTATTTGCTCTCATAACAACTGTAGTGTCAATACTTCTTGCCACACTCTTCAGGATTTCTGAGCTTTGGCTGATTCCCAGCCACCAAGAAGTAATTTGTAAGTCAGTTCGTTTCCATTCAGTCTCTAGTTATTGAATACCAACTACGTGTCAGACACCAAAAACATGGAAGAATCCTTTCTCTGGAGGAACTTGCAGTGTACCAAGGTCACTGAGACCTTGTATGTTCAGTCACTCAGTCGTGTCCTTCTCTTTGTGACCCCATGGACTGTAGCCCACCAGGCTTCTCAGTCCAAGGGATTTCCCAGGCAAGAATCCTGGAGTGGGTTGCCATTTCCTCCTCCAGGGGACTTTCCAAACCCAGGAATCAAACCCGCAACTCTTGTGTCTCAGGAGAAGGATTCTTTACCACCGAGCCACTAAGGAAGTCCATATGTATTAATATACATATAAGAGTATTAATTTTAGTGGTGTGTACATACAAATGCTAGGACACCGTGTGTACAGATGGACATATAAAAGCACAGAAAAAGGACACATCACAAAACCAGAGAAATTAGAAGCTGCTTCCTTGAGAAGAAGAAACACACTGAGTTATATTTTGAAGGATATATATAAGATCCTTTTTAGTCATGTTTAAAAAGAAGGAGATCCAACCATTCCATTCTGAAGGAGATCAGCCCTGGGATTACTTTGGAAGGAATGATGCTAAAGCTGAAACTCCAGTACTTTGGCCACCTCATGCAATGTGTTGACTCATTGGAAAAGACTCTGATGCTGGGAGGGATTAGGGGCAGGAGAAGGGGACGACAGAGGATGAGATGGCTGGATGGCATCACGGACTTGATGGACGTGAGTCTGAGTGAACTCCAGGGGTTGGTGATGGACAGCGAGGCCTGGCGTGCTGCGATTCATGGGGTTGCAAAGAGTCGGACACAACTGAGCGACTAAACTGACTGACTGAACTGAAAAAAAAAGAAGAGAGTAGAAGAAATCACAGGAGAAAAGATGCAGAAGCAGGAAAACTAAGAGGAGGAGAAAAAAATAGGCAGCTCTGTACAAGAGTGAACATGTGAGGCCAAGAGTGAAATGAGATGGAGCAAGAGAGACGCGCTCAAGCCAGGGCACAGAAGGCCTTGTATACCATGCCAAGGAACATAGATTTTATTCCATGCTGGGGAGCAGTTGAAGGGGTTTTAGCAGGGGAGCTATATGCTGAGATTTATGCTTTGGAGAGGTCACCCTGGTATCTGAGCAAAGGATGAATTTAAGAGGGAAAAAGCAGAAGCAGCTGGCAGTGAGGAGGCTGTGGCAACAGAGCAGCAAGGATTTTACGTGGCCAGTCATCGTGGAGATAAAAGGAGGAGATGCACTCAAGAAAACATGGGGGAGGCAAGCCTGGCAAGACTTGGTGATTATCTGGATCCATGGAGTGAAAAAGAAGAAGATCAGAGGACCCCCACGCTGGTGACTTCTGTGAGTACAGACGCAAATACAGAAGAAGGAGTTAGTGTGAGGAAGAGAAGAGACCCCGTGTTCTGTTTCGGGCACACTGTGTTTTGGAAGGCACTGTGGGACAACTCAGTGGATATACCCAGACGAGAACTGGCTATCTGAACGTAGAACTGGGAGAAGATGCCAGACGGGAGACAGAAGTGTGTAAATGAGTCACCGACGGGAGTTATTAAACTGTGAGACAAAGTGCAGTTCACTTGGTCAAAATGTATAACAGGAGAATAGGAGTCGACTATGGGAGGAAGGGCTGGGAAAGGCCACTGTTGAAGGGGAAAGCAAGGTGAGAGCAGCCCATGAGAAGCAGAGAGGAGGAACAGACAGAGCTAGGGGAAGACCATCAGACAGGGGCAGAAGAGAAGCTGGGGAGGTTCAGAGTTCCAGGAATCAGAGTGGAAAAACAAAGCAAATTCAGCATACACACATTTTTATTTACTACACTCCTCTCAAAAAAACACACAAAAGGACCATTAAAATGGGTTTAACTAACAAATGCACAGAAATATAGACTAGGAAATACCAGCAGATTAGACATGTCAACAAAGTTTTGGAAATTAAAAATGTCAACAATTTAGTCAACTGGGAAAGAAAAACTAAAATATAGGTTCACAAGAGCTCTAGAGTGGAGTTAAAAAAAATAGAAAAAAACTATGTCTATGATATGATCAAGAACTGGAGAAGAAGCACGTTTGCATCTCTAAGTATTTCCAGGCTGAAAGGATAAGCTAATTTGAAAATTTGTATAAAGAAGAGTTAAACTTATGTCCCATAGCTGGTGACTGCCCTGCCCAACCCAACCCCAGACTGGACCTCTGGAGACATTGACAAGAGAGGTTCTGGTCTGAGGGACATCAAGTCCAGATGAGAGTAGGAACAAGGACTCTCACTGAAAAGAGGGCAAGGCAGGAGAACTCTAGCGGGGAACTTCAAGACTCCCGTCTTCCTCTTCTCCCGGGCTCCCAGAGTGCTGGCAGCCTCCTCACCTGTGCCCGCTTCACATCTCAAGCAGAAGACAGAGGACACTTCCGTGGGAAACTGACCTACTTAGGAGGAAAGAATTATACATACCAATAACTGGAGGTGCACCAGTGAAAATGCCAAGTCATCATTTTATCAGCCTTCACTGAAGCTCTGCTATTCACAAGAACTTCCAGTCGGTTCCAGACACTTTTATATAATTAGAAGTGCAGTCAGTGGTCACCACACACTTGAGGAGAGCACCTAATGTAGAGAACAGGGTCTAAACAGTGTTTTTAGAAGGGGATATAGGGGGAAACGGGCAAGGATGCAAAGCTCTTAAAAGATGTAATTAGTATCTTCAAAAGAAGAAAGAAGACACTGTACCTGTGCTGCTCGAACAATATGGCTTTTCACCAATAAAACAAATGGTGACTGAAAGCGGAATGCATGATAGCAGAAATTTTAAAATGTATGCAATAGGATTAGAAGATGGAAGTAAATAAAGTTTCTGCAACAGCAGAAAAACACACCAAAACGCAATAATTTCCAGACAGAGAGAACTAAGGAAACACAACAGAGATTAACAAAGAAATGATCAAAGAAAACTTTCAGAACAGAACTGAAGGACATGAGCTTCCAGAATAAGATAATCCAACATGTGCCCAGCACAAAGGATAAAGAATCCGGGAATTCCCTGGTGGTTCAGTGGTCAGAACTCAGTGCTTTCACTGCCAGGGCCTGGGTTCAATCCCTTGGGGAATTAAGATCCCACAAGCCACATGGCATGGCAGGAAAAAAAAAGAATTATCACACTACGGTATATCAGTACATCATTGCAAAACTTCAGGAATATCAGAAAAGATCCTAAAAAAATTCCAAAGAGATAAAACAGGTCATAAAACAGGCTTATTTATTTAATAAATATTAATTGAGGGCCTATAATTTATTCATAAAGTGACCTAAGATTTCAGATTAGAAGGAAATTTGGGAGTGAGCATTATGGATGTAAAACATTTTAGTCTGAGCTTACAGTGTCCTGGCAGTACAATCTCCTTGCAATTCTATTTGTTAACCATCAGTACCCCTGTCAGCTACTACAGCAAAAGTTCTTTCCTCGATGTAATTCTCAAGCTGATGCTGACCAATGACAGAAATGGCATGGCTTTCTTGCCTCTTAATTTTTTCATCTCTAGTAAACAACACCAACTGGAAATAAGTTGACAAAATAGGCTGGGGGAGATAAATCATATTCTTAATCTGATCAGAGCTTCAAGGCTCAATCATAATGGCCCTATGTCCCTCACAGCCTTTTTAAATTTTATCTCATACAATTTGGTATCTAGAAACAATGGGTCTTCCAAATGAACTTCTGGGTTCTTCCTATGCCTTTCATTCTGCTTATAAATCAACTGATTCTTTCTGGAGTCCCTCTTTTTCCTTTTAGCACTTTATCAAATATAGCCAATAATAACATACACACCACAATTCTATATTCTAATACTTGAACTAAAGAGCCTCTTGATGAAGGTGAAAGAGGAGAGTGAAAAAGCTGGCTTAAAACTCAACATCCAAAAAACTAAGATCATGACATCTGATGCCATCACCTCATGGCATATAGATGGGGAAACAATGGAAACAGTGGAAGATTATTTTCTTGGGCTCCAAAATCACTGCAGATGGTGACTTCAGCCATGAAATTAAAAGATGCTTGCTCCTTGGAAGAAAAGTTTGACCAACCTAGACAGTGTGTTAAAAAGCAGAGACATTACTTTTCCTACAAATGTCTGTATAGTCAAAGCTGTGCCTTTTCCAGTAGTCATGTATGAATGTGAGAATTGGACCATAAGGAAGGCTGAGCACTGAAGAATTGGTGTTTTTTAACTGAGATGTTAGAGAAGACTCTTGAGTGTACCTTGGACTGCAAGGAGATCCAACCAGTCAATCCTAAAGGAAATCAACTCTGAATATTCATTGGAAGGACTGATGCTGAAGCTTCAATACCTTGGCCACCTGATGCAAGGAGCCAATTCATTGGAAAAGACCCTGATGAAGGGAAAGATAGAAGGCAGGAGGAGAAGGGGGCAAAAGAAGACAAGATGGTTAGATGGCATCATCAACTCAGTGAACATGAGTCGGAGAAAACTCCAGGAGATGATGAAGGACAGAGAAGCGTGGTGGGCAGTCCATGGGGTCACAAAGAGTCGGACACAACTGAGAGATTGAACAATAGCAATGTGAATTCTTTAGCAATAAGTCTGCCTCCCAACATATCACAGAAAATGTTTTAACCAGATGTTTTTCTTCATTACACAGAAACCATCATTACTGCCTGCCATGAAACCACCCAGGAGTGCCACCTATTCTAGGCTTCTGTTACAGCAACACCCATTCCAGACGCCAATTTCTGTTTTCAGTTAAGGTAATTCTAGCTATCGTAAGAGCCAAATCCCAAATTCACAGTGGCCTGAATCAAAGTTCAATGCAATCAAAGTTCAAACTAATGTTCTTGCTTGATGGTCAGCCTTTCACCTGATTACTCTGGGATCCATGCTCTTCCCATTTGTGGCTCTATCAGCGGAGAAGGCAATGGCACCCCACCCCAGTACTCTTGCCTGGAAAACCCCATGGACGGAGGAGCCTGGTAGGCTGCAGTCCATGGAGTCGCAGAGTCGGACACGACTGAGCGACTTCACTTTCACGTTTCACTTTCATGCACTGGAGAAGGAAATGGCAACCCACTCCAGTGTTCTTGTCTGGAGAATCTCAGGGACGGGGAGCCTGGTGGGCTGCCGTCTGTGGGATCGCACAGAGTCGGACACGACTGAAGAAACTTAGCAGCAGCAGCAGCAGCAGCAGTGGAGTTCCCTGCCTCTAGTCAGCAAAAGGGAAGAGTGAATTTAAGAACAGGAGTGAGTGATGTCTTCAGGCCTTGTTGTTGTTCAGTCACTCAGTTGTGTCAGACTCTGCGACTCTATGCACTGCGGCACACCAGGCTTCCCTGTCCTTCACTGTCTCCCAGAGTTTGCTCAAACTCACGTCCATTGAGTCGGTGATGCCATCCAACCATCTCATCCTCTGTTGCCCTCTTCTCCTCCTGCCTTCTATCTTTCCCAGCATCAGGGTCTTTTCCAATGAGTTGGCTCTTCACATCAGGTGGCCAAAGTATTGAAGCTTCAACATCAGTTTTTCTAATGAACATTCAGGCTTAATTTTCTTTAGGAGGTTGGATCTCCTAAAAGGTTGGATCTCCTTGCAGTCCAAGGGACTCCCAAGAGTCTTCTCCAGCACCATGATTTACAGGCTAGGCTGGGAAACAGTACATGACACTTCTCACAGCCCTTTGCCTGCACCTTAATCAAATGGCTATATTTAAATGTAAAGAAGACTAGAAGTGCAGTCTAATTGTGCCCCCTGGATGAAGAGGGACAGGTTCTAAGAGCAGCTATCTGGTCTCTGACACAGAAATAATCAGCATACGAATGCATATTTAAAAGCAGAAGATCTGATGAGATCATGTGGCAATAATTACAGATTAAGAAGACATCTGAAGACTGAACCCTGGGGCACTCCAGAATTTACAAGTCAGGAAGCTAAAGAGAAATCAGCAAATGAGACCTAAAAGAAACAAAGGTGAGCTAGGAAGAAAACCAAGGAAGTGAAGGACTCACAGAAGTCAAGTGAAGACAGCTTTTCAAGGCAAACAGAGATCACCATTTACAAAGTGCTGCCAACAGGTCAGGTAAGATGGTGAACGAAAGCCCAGCATTGCATGTAACAACATGGAGATCACCACTGCACTTGAACAAAGCATTTTCCAGGAAGAAAGGAAGATGAAAGCCTGGGTGAGGAGGGACTGGGACAGTGAGCATGGATAAGTCTTCCAGAGAATTCTGTGGTGAAAGAGAGAACATAAATGGGATGGGAGTGAGGCAGGAGGTAAATGGGCCTCCAGTTAGACATTTACAAGGAGCCTCCTGCTTATGCTTTGAGACAGAGACAATAACAGGATCAGGATAAGCAATTGGACTTTGTCTCCTGTGGACACTTTGTCTCCTGTGGACACTTCCGGATAACTGTAATAGCAGGAGCAGAGACAGGCTAATCCCTGCTTAGATAAAAATAAGGAAGCCACATATTTCTCATTCTTATGGTCAAGGAGATCCCCCCAGACCACACACCTTTCTGGTGTGTAGAAGGGTTCTGAGGAACCTTTTTCAGCAGAGGGGGCACTAGCCCATAACATGGCCTCAGACCCTCAGAGACCTCCCAGAGACCCTTGCACTGAAATCCATCTTGGCTAAAAGATGCATGTGCACACAGGGTAGGGCCTTGAGTCAGATCAGATACAGGGGTGAAGCAAGATGGCTGGCCAGAGGAAAACAAAGATCCAGAAAACTGTCCCTATATTAGCCATCTAAGCCACCCCCACAGCACGTAACTTTCTCTGAGTCCTGCCCATGTGTCTAGCTGCACGTACTTTTCTAATAAACACTTTACTTGTTTCACCGTTTTCCACCTCTCTGCTAAAATTCTTTTCACAAAGAAGACAAGAGCCAGGGTCCTGCTTCCAGCCACTAGTCCCTGGTTGTCTAATGGTTAGGATTCAGCACTCCCACGTCCTAGGATCAGTTCACAGACAGGGAACTGAAATCAAGCTCCTAAACGCCACGCTCATCCTAGATGAGTAGCAGGATTAAGAGTGTGTGGTCAAGTGAAGGTGTGGGGTTTGTTCTGTGTATTTATCTGTTTATTAACATAGGAACTATTACAGCATTTTTCAATTGATGCCAATGACTCAGGAAGAGGCAAATGTTATGATGTAGGAGAAAGAGGGGACTCTCACTGGAGTAATGTCCTCTGATAGTGGAAAAGGGACAAGACACAATGTACAAGGAAAGGGGGCTCCTTAGATAGTTTACAGCAGCAAAAAGGGAAGGCAGAGTATGTGATACAGATTCAGGGACTTCTGGTTGCCAGTCCAGCAGGTAAGGAGCTTGGAAATCATCACTCCTGTCCTCAGTGTGGGAAGAGAGATGAAAAAAACTGAAGACCAACAACTCTTCTTGGGTCGATCAGAGAACTGAGTGAAAGTGATAGTGAAGTTGCTCAGTCGTGCCCAACTCTTTGCAACCCCATAGACTGTAGCCTACCAGGCTCCTCTGCCCATGGGATTCTTCATGCAATAGTACTGGAGTGGATTGCCATTTCCTTCTCCAGGGGATCTTCCCAACCCAGGGCACAAACCCGGGTCTCCCGCATTGTAGACAGACGCTTTACCATCTGAGCCACTAGGGAAGTTCCAGAGAACTGAGGTCAGAGGGCAAATCATTGTCCCCCTAACTGGGGAGACAGATAGGTAGAGACAAAGAACCACAGCTTACCAGAGCAGAACTCACTACCGGAACTAGTAACAGGACTGGAAAACTTAAACTGTAAGTGACAAAATGTTTGTGACTCTGTGTGCACAAGGTTGGAAGTTAAAAATCCCAGAAGGGCCCAAATTTATGGTGTGCCCCCGTCTTTTATGTGCTTTGCCTATTGAAGCCCTATGAGGTCCTGTGCTTCTGGCAGTGGGAAGGGAAAAATAACCATTTCAAAATATGCTCAGAACATTCTTTTCTTAACAAGGCTCTTCCTCAAGGGAAAGGAGGGAAGGGAAATACCCAACTCCAGATAGAAATACCTTTCTATCCTTCCTGACTCACCTAAGGGAAAAAAAAGGAGAGAAGCTCTTGTGAAGATGACAGCCTAAGGACAGAGCTCACTAAAGGACATACCTAACCACAGAACTCCTTGGAAGAAAAGCTATGACCAACCTAGACAGCGTATTAAAAAGTAGAGACATTACTTTGCCAACAAAGTCCGTCTAGTCAAAACTATGGTTTTTCCAGTGATCATGTATGGATGTGAGAGTTGGACTATAAAGAAAGCTGAACACCAAAGAATTGATGCTTTTGATCTGTGGTGTTGGAGAAGACTCTGGAGAGTCCCCTGGACTGCAAGGAGATCCAACCAGTCCTAAAGGAAGTCAGTCCTGAATATTCATTGGAAGGACTGATGCTGAAGCTGAAACTCCAATACTTTGGCCACCTGATGTGAAGAGCTGACTCATTTGAAAAGACCCTGATGCAGGGAAAGATTGAAGGTGGGAGAAGAAGGGGACGACAGAGGATGAGATGGTTGGATGGCATCACCAACTCAATGGACATGGGTTTGGATGGACTCTGGGAGTTGGTGATGGACAGGGAGGCCTGGCATGCTGCAGTCCATGGGGTTGCAAAGAGTCAGACACGACTGAGCAACTGAACTGAACTATGGAACATGTTTCCTAACCTCACACCTTACTGCGACATCAACAGGGCTCCTAAATCAAACAAAGAAATACAGCAGAAAGAACTGCACATCTGTTCTCGTTTACATAGAAGGTACGAGGAAAACTCAGACACCAGGAGGGACAAAAACAAGGACATCATAGGACACTTTACCTGTGATGACTATAGCTACAGCACACAGTGAGCACAGCCTAACTCCTAGCCAGATAAACAAAAGACCTCATGTTAAAGGTGGAGCCACCTCAGTTCTTTGACCCAGTAAATATGCCCACCTCACAACAAAAAATTACAAGTAATACTAAAAGACAAAAATACATTTGAGGAGACAGAGTAGGCATCAAAACCAAACTCAGACATTGTAGACATTTTGGAATTGCCAACTGAAAAAAACAATGCGCTACATATGAGCTGTGATTTGAGTTTTATGTGGGGCAGAATTAGGACTATAACCCATTTTGGAGAGCTCTAAAAAACTGCTCCAAAGCGGTAGAGAGGAAGGCCAGTATACGGATGATTTTGGTGAAGGGAGAGTACGTACAATCTAGCACGTGTTTTTTTTACAAAAGGCTTCTGCTAGCCTCGTGAGGATTACTGCTAGTCAAGAGGAGCAGACATCACCACGAGAGACTTTAGTGCTTTTCTAGATATGAGGAGATGTAAAAAACTGGGCTCATAAAACCTTCTGAAAATGTCTAATTTTTGGAAAAATGCCAATTTTTTTCCCAGAGCACAAAGTCTCATTTCTGCTCTCTACTCTGAACTTTCAGGGGATGTTGAAGGTCAGCAGCTGTGGCAGCTCATAATTTAATCCCGTAGAGGTAGATGGCAAGTGCCAAATCATAGGTGACAAAATTATCAGACCAAGAATTTAAAACAACTATGATTAATATGCTAAGGGCTATAATGGGAAAAAGTGGGAAAAGTGCAAGAACAGAGAGGCAATGTAAAGAGAGAAATGGAACATTAGGAAAGAATCAAAATAAAATGCTGTTTTCTTTTTCTTTTATTTGGAAATAAAAATCACTGTATCATAAATGAATACCTTTAATAGGCTTATCAACGGACTGGAATGGACACAGTTAAAGAAAGACAAATGACTTTGAACACGTAAATAGAAACTTTCAAACTTAAAACACAAAGGAAAAAAAAAAGAATGAAAATGGTAGAACTGTGGGATAATTACAAAAGGTGTAACATAAGCATAATGGGAATACCAGAAGGAGAAGAAAGAAAGGAACCGATGCAAAGAATTTGAAAAAGTGAGAGAGAGTAAATGCGTTCTCTTAATTTCTTCCATTCTCTCAGGGAAATATGAAGCAAAGTCATCATCTGGGAGTGAGGACAGAAAAGATTTAGAGATGTAAGGAGAAAGTGAGGCAAGCAGGGGAGGGAGGAGAGGAGAAAGAGAGAGACAGGGAGAGGGAGAGAGGCTTGCAGAGGAGGTGTCACACATAAATAACCCAGAATCAAATGGCATTCATGTTGCCAACAAGAAACTAGAACTCTTCAGAGAAATTGTTTACAGCCTGGAGTTTCTAGCCCAGCCAATCAGAAATCCATCATAAGTAAGTAAAGTATCTTTTATGTACTCCTTCTCAGGAACTTTCTAGAATATATGCTCCAGAAAAATGAAGTAGTCCAAGAAAGAGAAAAATATAGGATCCAGGAAACAGGAGCTCAGGGCTCTGTAGTGACTTAGATGGGGGGTGGGAGGTGGGGATGGGGAGTAAGGGGTGAGAGGGAGGTCCAAGAGGGGATATATATATATATATATGCATATAGCTGACTCACCTCATTGTATAGCAGAAACTGATGCAACAGTGTAAAGCAGTTATACTCCAATAAAAAAATAAAACACAACGTCAGGTTCTGATACATGGATTTGCAGATAATAAGAATCTGTGGAGACCCGGAGCCACAAAAAACAACTTGAAAATTTTATCCAGAGATTCATGTTCAAAACAAAGTCAGCCTTTGCCATGCTATCCTTCTAAAAGGACAGCATAATTAAAAGAACATGGACTTGGAGTCAAATAATACTTAATTCAAATCCCAACTCCGCCACTTTATAGCTATGTGATCTGAAAGAAATGACATTGACATTCGTGAGCCTCTGAAAAGGGAGGGGAACCATTTTGAATTAGTATGTGGATACATACGATACTGCACATATCACAATTGCCAACAGAGTAATAATAGCTATCTTTTTTAGTGCTAACTATGTGCCAGGTGTTTTTCTAGGTGCTTTATTAATCCTCACAACAACCTTATGTGGTAGGGACTATCATCATATCCGTTTTTACAGAAGAATCTAGAAGGGGAGCTGTCCTCCAGAATCAACCCTCATCATCCTTGTGTAACATAGAAATATGTAACATATGTATCGGGCATTCATTACATATCTGAGCTTTACCTAGACCCTAGACACAGTCTGGTTTCTACCTCCCCAGTCTACAAAAAGTCTCACAGAACACTTACCAGTAAGAATTAAAGATTTTAAAATTTAATAAAAAAAAAAGGAAAAAAAAAAAAAAACACTTACCAGCTTTAAAAATTAAACAAAGCTCCAAATAGGATGATAGTTATCTCACTCAGTTCTACCCAAAGGGTTAACTTCTTCTTGGCACTTTTTCATTATAAGATTTCTCCTACAATCGCCAGTTTCTCTAGTGTGTGCACGCTCAGTCAGGCCTCTTTGAGACCCCGTGGACTGTAGCTCGCCAGCCTCCTCTGTCCATGGGACTTTTCAGGCAAGAATAAGGGAGTGGGTTTTCATTTCCTACCCCAGGGGATCTTCCTGACCCTGGGATCAAACTCAAATCTTCTGCATTTCCTGCATTTCAGGCATATTCTTTAACCACTTGACACTGCATTAATAATATGCTTCCAGAGACAAGAGTCCTTAAAAATGTGTTTATTCGATCTCCCTCCTCAAAGCTTTGGATTTAAGTGGACTGCTGCTGCTGCTGCTGCTAAGTCGCTTCAGTCGTGTCCGACTCTGTGTGACCCCATAGACGGCAGCCTACCAGGCTCCCCTGTCCCTGGGATTCTCCAGGCAAGAACACTGGAGTGGGTTGCCATTTCCTTCTCCAATGCATGAAAGTGAAAAGTGAAGGTGAAGTCATTCAGTCATGCCCAACTTTTAGCGACCCCATGGACTGCAGCCTACCGGACTCCTTCGTCCATGGGATTTTCCAGGCAAGAGTACCAGACTACTACCTACCAAAATCCTTGTGAACTCAGGTGCTACAGAAGATAGGAGGCCAAGAAGCGACATCCCCGCCCACAAGCTATTCACAACCCCAAGGGAAAACAAACACTGGAACAATTCTCTAACATCTGCCGAGGATGAGAAGTATAGGGAAGGGAAGTCGCTCAGTCGTGTCTGACTCTTAGCGACCCCATGGATTGTGGCCTACCAGGCTCCTCCATCCATGGGATTTTCCAGGCAAGAGTACTGGAGTGGGGTGCCATTGCCTTCTCCAGGATATATTCCTAGACTAAGTCAAAAGGAAATGCCCTTACAATTCTGATTGCTACTACCAAATTGATCAGTCAGTTTTCAATGCAGCAAACAGAAACCA
The DNA here is from genome assembly GCF_032405125.1 of Capricornis sumatraensis. Taxonomy (NCBI): domain Eukaryota; kingdom Metazoa; phylum Chordata; class Mammalia; order Artiodactyla; family Bovidae; genus Capricornis; species Capricornis sumatraensis. The sequence goes on from NC_091084.1 coordinate 73,689,632, forward strand.
TTCTAGATACTTAAAACAGGAAGGCACTTGTTACAGGGAATTTGGTGCTTACAAATTCAGTGGAAGGGCTAAGGAACAAGTTCTGGGAATCCAGGTTGAGTTTCCCAGGATTAATCCCGCCTTGATACAAAACAAATTCACCAGGGGAGCTACTATCTCTGCGATCGGGAAACGGACAGAGTACTGTAAGAAGAGATAAAGGAAAACAGACGGAAGGTTCAGAACATAAAGGTTATGGAGACAAGAAACTGGAGGCAGGAAAGAGGGATGGTGGAGCAGAATGTGGGGAAAAGGTCCACAAAAATCCACCCGTTGAAACTGAAATCATCAAAAGTCAACACATAACAATTAAGATCAGCCACCAGGGGGAAAAAACACTGATCCTGAGAAGTAAACTTACTTCTTATCAAAGATTATAGTCCAACTGCTATATCAGATGCTCAGGATGGAAAACAACTAACTGTCTTTTCCCATCAGGAAGTTTGCGGATAACGAGGGGACAGGAACAAGCACGTCGCAATACAATGCAGCGTGTGGCGCGGAAGAGGCAAGCAGCGGATGCTCTGGGGCACTTGGGTGGGCACTCAACCCAGGCTTGGGGGGACGGAGAGGTCCTGGGGAGCCTTCTGGAGAGGGTGCCAGCTTCCCTTATGTCTTGAAGATGTACAGTTGGCCGTTCATGGGGCCTCAGAGAAAGAGTAGGAGGGTGTTCCACTGAAGGGTGTCCACCAGAGGAGGATCCTAGTTAGATCTATGTTTTAGAAAACTCACTGGCTGCAGTATGAAGGATGAATCGGAGGCATAAAACAGCGCAGACAGGAGTGGTTATGAGACTGCCGTGGGGACAAGGCATCTAAACTAAGATAGCGTCAGTGGGGATGGAACAAACGGATGTGAGTGGTATTAAAGAATAATAATCAACTCAGAATCTCTATTTAAATAAACATACTCGCTAACACTGCGCATTAAGTATTTGTTATATGCTGGGCTCTGCTTCGAGTGCTTTCTGGGTGGTAGCATGTTTGTCATTTACCGCAACCACACGAAGAGCAGACGGGAACGCTGAAATGTCTGCTGGGACTCAGTCTGAGGCACTGGATCCCGATTCTAAGTGTATCCCCGCTACCCATTTCACCAGGGCTGAACTAAATGCATGCCTGGAAATGCAGAGAGGGGAACTATGCCATATCTCGATACTGCCACGAAGACCTCGTGTCCAGTGAAGGAAGAAGCCTGGTCAGGCAGCAAGCCCAGCCCTGTCTCCCTCTGGTCAGATTAAGTGGGGCATGCCGGAGTGAAATGATGAGGCGAAGGAAAAGACAGAAGGTCGGGATGAGGGGAAAGAAGACTGACTGTGACGTGATGCAGAGGGGTCAAGATACGGTCAAACAGAGGCAGAGATCCCCCTGGATCGAACAAGACCAAACCTGATGAAGCAAAGACGTGAACCACGTGGGAAGATGGTCCCGAAGTGCTGCTGAATAATAACATGTAATTTACAGGGCAGGAGGTGAGGGTGACCCCACTTTGACTAATGGCAGTCATTTCTGAACTATGAATCTATTTTTTTTTTAATTTTTCTTCCTTTTGGTTGTCCTTTTCCTAAATGACAAATGCATTATTTTGGTGGAGGTAAAATAATCTATACACTGGCTGGAAGTGCGGGAAAGGAAGATTGGAGCAGCTACTGAAGTCAGGGGGGAAAAGGAAGAAAACTGTCCTGGAGGTGAAGAGCTAACCTTACTGAGGTTGCAAGGAGGATAGTGTAGTTAAAGGATGTGAGATTCAAGAGGGAGGAAAGGGTGAAGACCCAGATGCATGTTAGAAACAAGAACTGTACCGACTCAGCCATGTGCAGCATGGGAGACAAATCATGGCAGGGGGCTGTCAAGGATTACAGTATCATCAGGGGAAAGATAAGTTTTTTGTTTCTGTTAAGTCCCTTTTTTAATGGCAGAAAAGCACATAGGGCTTCCCTTTGGCTCAGATGGTAAAGAATTCACTTGCAATGCAGGAGACTCGAGTTTGATGCCTAGGTCAGGAAGGTCCCCTGGAGAAGGAAATGGCAAAACCACTCCAGTATTCTTGCCTGGGAAATCCATGGACAAAGGAACCTGGTGGGCTACAACCCATGGGGTCACAAAAGAGTCAAGACATGACTTAGCGAAATTTTTCTAATGGCAAAAAAAATGCATAACACTACTATTTGCCCTCCTAACCATTTCAAGCATACAATTCAGAGGTATTAAATGTATTTACGTTGTTAAGGAACATATTTCTAAAACTTTATCATCTTCAAAGCTAAAGCTCTAAACCTATTAAATACTCATCCCCCTGCCCTTGGCAACCATTTCCTGTTTCTATGATTTTGACTACCATATAGACTTCATGTAAGTGGATTCATATCAGTATGAGTAAAAGAATAGCATTTGTCCTTTTGTGACTGGCTTACTTTGTTCATCATAGTGTCCTCAAGGGTCATCCACACTGTAGCAAATGACAAGATTTCCTGCCTTTTTAAGGTGCTGTAATATTACATCATACGTATATACCACATTTTCTCTATCCATTCATCTGTCGACGGACATTTGGGTTACTTCCACCTTTGGGACACTGTAAATAATGTTTCCATGGATACAGGTATGCAAATGGAGACTGGATTTTTGGTAATGCAAAGAAGGGAAAATTCAAAGTTTGTGATACAAAGAAACTTGTTCTCAAAGGAGTGGTTATAAGTGAGAATCTGGATTCAGATGACAACAGAACAAGATACCAAAGAGACATGTCTACCTGTCTCTACTCAAAAGACTGAAATTTGTGCATCAAAATAATAATTCAAAGGCATCATCCTCATCTCCATCATTCAGGCTCAAAATGAAATTGTTTATTGTCTCCTCCAGCCAGTCAGGAGTGATTTTCAAATTTATGAAATCTCGAGGGGGCGGGGAGATAATACAAAGGATAATGCCTTTAGTAACAGAACAACTGTTAGTATAAGCAGACTTAAAAGTGCTTCAGACAAACCATTACTCATGCTTCTTTTTTAATCGTTACCATCTTTCTAAATTCCATATATATGCGTTATTATACTGTATTGATGTTTTTCTACTCATTCTGAAATTGACAATAAAAGACTTAAAAAGGAATCTGTTGGTCTGTGTGCATTAATAACAATTGCATAGGTATTCATTTTAGTTCATTTCTCCAGATCTCTTATTATAAATAACCTAAGCCAGTGAAACAGCTGTTTACTTTCTTTTGATGTTCCACATACACTAGGAGAATGGTATCCGGCCTCCAACAGTGCCTCAAAATAGGAAATCAAAGAATTGCTGTAATGAGATGTAAGGAGCTAACTCCTTCATCTGCAGGCTCAGATTTCTCTTGATTCTCCCCCTGACTAATTGCCCAGCGATGAAGAGTTAACTTTTTTCTCTCCATCCTCAGCCTCTGCAACTTGCACTTGAGCACATTTGTTGTGTGATAGCTTATCAGGGCCATTTTCTTACAATCAATACCACGTGCCAGGTCTGTCCCGTTTACAGCCACCCAGGAAAGCAGAAAAGGAACAGAGTTTCTAGCAGAGATGCATTAGAGAGTCCAGTTGTGCCGACACGTAATGATCTTCTCTGCATTACAGCCAGTGTTTTAGGTAATTACAAAGCCACGCGTGAATGCATCTCTGCCTAGGACTTGACTGAGATGGACATATTCTAAAGCTGTTAAGGAGTGAAAATTTAAACCCTCTGTGGAAATTATGCTTTGGAGAAGTATCTTGATGGAATAGGATAAGTATTCAGCTTATCAAGTGGAAGAAATCCTATTTTACCATCTGCACCAACTTCCACAGACTTCAATAAAGTTTTCGTGAAGTTTCTAATGGCATTTCCAGGGACCAGAGAGCTGCTGTTTTGGGTTATTGGAGAGAAGGCAAGGTAGACAGAGGAAAAAGGAGTCACAGGAGCAGTTGTTATGAAGGAGACATCGCAGCAGTAGCATATGACAACATTGGGGCCCTAATTAACAGCAGGCCAGCTCTAGAGGAGATGCAATAGCCTCGTACAGAGAACAGGAGGTCAGAGATCAAATGATACACTAGCACAGTCCTTAATGTCACAATATCTCAAGAAGCTAAGAACAGAAAGAACACATTTACACCTTCAAGCATGTAATTTTCTCTACTCAAAACACCAACATGACCCTATTAATCGAAATCAAACCAACAACTTATGACATTTTTCTCATTTGAAAGCTTAATATTTAAGCAGGCATCTTAATTTTTGACCCTGAATTTAAAAATTAAGAACTTAACCTTGCAGGGTTCAAGAATTCTGGGTTCTCTGAAGCAGAAAACGCAAGGCAGGATAGACTGCGATTCATCAGTCACCTCACTACATCATGAATCTCCCAGGCTGGCTGACCAAACCTAATTTCTCCTGCTAGACCCACTGCCAGGAATAAAGGCCTGTGGACTCAGGAATCGCCCCACGTGCTAGTGCTGATTCAGCTCTCCATCTTTTATTTCTCTTAATTCTATATAATTTTGATCTCTCTTTCAGATAAACACTTAATTTCTACTATGTGTTAGAGGGCTCCTAGGCGGCTCAGTGGTACAGAATCCGCCTGCCCATGTAGGAGACGCATGTCCAATAGCTGGGTCGGGAAGATCACCTGGAGAAGAAAATGGTAACCCACTCCAGTATTTTTGCCTGGAGGGCATGAGGAGTCTAGTGGGTTACAGTCCACGGGGTCCCAAAAAGTCGTAAACGGCTGAGCATGCGTGCACTATGTCTTAGACACTACCTGATTTCTGTAGATAAAATAAGTGCTGTGTTTGTTCAGTCACACATTCTTACTAAGTCTTCCTGGCATGCCTTTGAGACTATGAAGACAAACTTCGTAAATCCATTTACATCTCAGTACTCTAGTGCTGAACTCATTAACCGAATGCCCCTACTAAAGAAAATAACTAGTCATAGACCATACCAATCATGCCATTTGTACAGCAATATCCATAAATATATCAAGAAATGATACACTGTTAACTTTTAATTATCCACACTAATGAAGGGGAACAGTGGCGTGGTTAATCCAAAAAAGTTTACAATCCAATAATAATTTCTATTAGGATTTGGAATTCATTATGCGACTTTCTTCCCAGAAGATTTGCCTTCTGATTATGTTTTCCATGATAAATATTCAAGTGAGAAACTTAATTTCTATCTTAGAGTTTTACAGATTTGTAAGCTTCAGCCTCCATGCCAGGCGTATAAAACTAAGACAAAATGTCTTTCATTAAAGTTTATGATACTACCACAACTTCAGATAATCCCATCCTGAACTTTCCATGAATGATGAGTTATCATGAGGTTCCTAATGTCATGCTTTTCCAAGAAATAGATGCACAAGGATTCCACTCATAACTTTTAAGCTCTTCTCTCATAATTATTTTCCTCTCTCTCATTCTTTTAACTCATCTTTCTTAGTCTGTTTAGGCTGCCATAACAAAATGCCACGGACTGGGTAACAATGAACATCTCTATCTCACAGTTCTGAAGGCTGCTGCATCCAGGATCAAGGCACAAGGATGGTGACATTTACTTTGATGAAGGCTGTTTTCCTAGTTCATAGCTGGTACCATCTAGCTGTCCTTACTTGGTGGAAGCAGCTAGGGATTTCTGTGGGGTCTTTTTCATAAGGCACTAATTCCATTCAAGAGGGCTCCACCATCATCTTTGGGGGGTTAGGATTTCAACATATGAAATGGCAACCCCCTCCAGTACTCTTGCCTGGAAAACCCCATGGACAGAGGGGCCTGGTGAGCTACAGTCCATAGAGACACAAAGAGTTGGGCACAACTGAGCATACATAAAGAATTCTATGAATTTGGAGAGGACACAAACACTCAGACCACAGACTCATCTTGTTTAACTGTGTATTACTCATCCGCATATTGGTTCAAACCTGTGAGTTCCTTTATTAGTCAATCATCCCTGTAACAATACTGAGTGACAAACTACCTCGAAGCCCAACAACTTAAAGCAACAGCACTTATTTCTTGCACACAGATCCTCAACTTAGCTGAAGTCAGATCAAGCTCTAGACCTTGTTCAGTTCTGCTCCTTGCGTGCCCGCAGTGGCCCCCAGTCCAGCCAGCAGCTCCAGTGGAGCACAAGAGCACAGGAAGACAAGACAAGCACCCAGGCCCACTGAAAACCTCTGTTTACATCATGTCTGCTCACACTCCACTGGCTAAGGAAGTCACACTGCCAAGTTCAAAGTCAACGAGGCAAAAAAACTGTATAACACCCCCCTACTCCAGAAGGAAAGAGTGAAGGCAAATTTTTGCTCAAAAACACTCCAATCTATCATTTAAAGTGTATTAAACTCTCCAGTAGACTCTGGAAATATCAGAATGAATAAGCCATGACTTCTGTCCTCAAGGAACTCACATTTTAGAGAAAAAAGTACTAAAAAGACAATGCTAGAACTGTTAAGTCAGAGAAGGCAATGGCAACCCACTCCAGTACTCTTGCCTGGAAAATCGCATGGATGGAGGAGCCTGGTAGGCTGCAGTCCATGTGGTTGCTATGAGTCAGACACTACTGAGCGACTTCACTTTCGCTTTTCACTTTCATGCATTGGAGAAGGAAATGGCAACCCATTCCAATGTCTTGCCTGGAGAATCCCAAGGACGGTGGAGTCTGGTGGGCTGCCATCTATGGGGTCGCACAGAGTCATACAGGACTGAAGTGACTTAGCAGCAGCAGCAGCAGAACTGTTAAGTAAAGACCCATCTGAAATACTATGTGAGAAGAGGGATGGGATGAAGGAGTCCAGGGCTTCCTGAGTTGAAGGAACCAGCAAAGGCTTTACATCTGAGTGCCTGAGGTGATATTTGACGATAAGCATGAGTTTCCAGGGGAAAAGATAAAGATGCACAAGAATGAGAGTAAATATTCTCTTCAGTAAATGACGGATCACACATTATGACTAGAACCCAGTATATGTGAGGGTAGCTGAGGAGAAAATCAGTCGTATAAGCTAGTAAGTTCAGGCTACAAAATCCCTATGGACCATATTGATAAGCTGAAAATTCATCCTATTTGGCAATGGGAAGATAGATAGATATCAAACAGAGGAGCAAGAGATATCCCAGATATCATCAGAACTTGATTTTGAAAAGACATCCAGTGGCAGGGAGGAGGAAAGACTGGAGGGATGTTGGGGAGAGGAGATGTGGGAGGGTCAGTTCATGGGCTCTGGCAGGAGTTCAGGCAGACCAACCACGACCTGAGCCAGGACAGCATCAGAAGCAGCAAGGAGAGAGAGACAAATTGGGAGACATTTTGGATGTAAAATCAGAACCTGCTTAGATGACAGAGAGAAGATGAAGGAGGCGGGAATTATATCCCAAGCTTATCCAACTAGCTGAGAGGTTCAGCTGTATCTTCTTTCCGCTTTCCAGAGCGCCCTGCAATACGGCTCCTCCTTTCCACATCCACTCAGGAGACAAAGAAGGCTGCCTCTCAGCCTAATTAAAAGTCCTAGGGCAGCAGAAGAGAAGAGGGGTTTAGGCAGAGGAAGAGTCATTTGATGAGAAAAGATTGATACATCCCTTTCCATAATCAGTGGAGCACAGGTGAGTAGATGGAGCAGGTTCTTTATCGAGTGCCTTTAATCACCTAACTCAAATCAATACCCCTTTAAAGACACATAAATTAATTCTCCAAACAAACAGCTAATGCCTGTGGAGAGATGCCCACAGTGTTTACACACTCCGGCTCCCCTGTGATGGGCAGTAATGAAAGAAAGACAGCTATGAACCCAGAGGCAGAACCTGTGCTTGGAAGTGCACAGCGTCAGAGAGCAAAAACTCCTGACCGTACTGACGCTTCATCTGAACTGACGCCGGTGGCCAGGTACCCACAGATGATGCAGCCCTCCACTGGCCTTAAGCACTCAAATGCTGGAGAGAATGGCTCTGCTATTTCTCCTCTCTGAGTCCTTCCCATCTTTCCACATCCACTAGGTTGGAAGGAGAGGTAGTGAGAAGGGAGGAGCTTAATGGATCTCCCAGAATTCCAAGCTCCCGACACCGCCTAGTGGAAAGGACCAGAGAAGGACTGTGCTTCAAGGCTGATTTACCAGCCATGAGACGCTGGACAAGTCTCTTCACCTCTGAGTCCCCGTTAATGAAAGTTAATACCTACTTTTCCGATTATAGTGATGCTGGGATAAGATGATCCCATGGGTCTACAACTTCAGGTACACTGAAATGTGTTAGAATAGTTTCTCCCTCATCTCATATATTCCTTTGCTAAACTGGGGCTGATTTACTTAAAGGATTGTCACATAAGATTTCTTACAAAACTTCCCCAAGTAGAAATTCTGCAGAGACAACATGTGGCTTGTATAATGCAACCTAGCATGATATTGTTAGCCATCTTCAATCTTTCTCCTGCTACTTCCTCTGATGGGAAGAGCCAGAACAAAATTCTAAAGATCAGCCATGTGTGCTGAGAGCAAGGCCAAGGGTTAATGCAAGCCTTTCTAAATGATCCTAGTTGTTGTGCTAAATAATGGTAGCCATTATCAGTATTAATAATAAAGGCCATTCCACCAAACGGGTATGTGTGTGTCTTGCTTAAATGTGAGGCAAAGAGGTCAAGGCATGAACGATGAGACTGGATTTCTTTTTTCAGGGTGACCTCAGGGCAATTTCTAAGAGATTCAACCAACACAGGAAATAGGCACACAGCTTCTTCCTGCTTCAGGCCCCTTCCTCCAGATCTGACATCATTTCTGCAGCCTACAGTAATCCCCCAGATTGAGAATTAATATGCAAATCCCTAATTACATGGCCAAGAATTTTACAGGTCTCACTGGGAGTGGCAAATGATTTCTTAGGTCTCTGCCTTCCTCAATAAAAGACTCTGGGAACCTCAACTTTAGGATTGTCACTGAACCCCTTAGTGTCACTAAATTAACCAGCCCTCAGAATTAGCCCAGAGAAAGTGTATATTGATCTGACTTAGCGATGTGAGAACAGAAGCAGTCACTTTATGATTAATCTTTTCAGAGTCTTCTTAGGCTACTCATATTTCTCAGCCAATAGAAAGATTACTGAGGAATCATTAAAACGTCTCTAGAACCACTGAGTCTGTGTGCCATTATTTCCCTTAAAATAAGCAAATTACTTACACCTTCAACTTGTAAGCCTCATCTAGGTTACTTGAGGCAAAGAAATGGAGACACAGAAATGTAAAAAAATGATCCCTAGCCTTTAGCAACTCAGTATTTAATAGATAAAATTATTATCCTTTCCATATCATGCTGAAGTTAACAAAATGTTTTTTACATTTTTTCATTAAAATGTTCACCACTATGAGAGCTTTATCCCTGATTTATATATTAAGACAAAGACAACACAACTGCCAAGAGTCTCACAGTATTAAGAACCTAGATAAAGGAGCAATTAGTTCTGTAAAGATGGAGTGGAAGTATGAGAGATCAGGAAAACCTACGAGCTTGATGAGGTTCTGGGTGTTGAAGGGCCAGCAAAAGTTGAATGGATCATCTAAGCAATGTACAAAATACCTACTATGAACCAAGCATCATGCGTGAGACTGAGACATACAAACACAAGGCAGGTGCCATCCCTGCCCTCCAGCAACCTACACTCCAGTAGAAGTCAAGACATGTGTCAAAGACAAGGTCACTTTCAGACTCCACCTGTGATCTACGTGTAAAGTAGAGCGTAAGTCCCCAGTGGGCACTGTACGCCTCCACCCTAGCCAGCAGCTCCTCTCCACCCATTAAACACACGAGTCACCAAAAAGGAACGGCCAGTAAGTGACCTGAATTTATTAACATCAGCCTAGATCTGAAATCTAGGTTGGTGAAAAGAAAGGAAGGCAGAAAGGTGGCCCACACCCTGGGGGTCAGGAACCGTCCACAGCAGCTATGTGCCTAGGCAGTCCTGGGCTCCAGGGATCATGGGCTGAAAGAGAAGAGAGCAGAAGAACCATCTTAGAGACAGGAACCTGTATCCAGTATTTATGGATCTGCCCAAGATTGCAGCCTTGTTCTAGAGAGGAGAAGGAGGCCCCTGAGATGCTCCGGTTTTGGGGAAGGGGAATGATAAACAGAGGCAGCACAGAGCATGTGTTGGAGCGCCAAACTTTCACTGGTTTGGCTCTCACCTCCAATGAGTGTTTGGATGACCTTGGACAAGTTATTTCATCTCCTATGACTAAGTTTTCTCTTCTGTAAAGTGAGTATGCTTAATAATACTGCCTACTTCAAAGAGTGCTGTTAAAGATTAAAAGACTTCATTTAAAAATGCCAAGCACTTAGAATAATGCTTGGGACAAAATAAGCACCATTTAAGTGTCAGATGCTTTTATACGTTGAGGCTGAGGGTTAGAGGGACTCAATCACTCTGACCTTCTTCTAAAGCATGTCATATAATCAATTAAATTCCTTATATTTGACTCTTCAAATAATTATTTCCAATATGCAATTCAAATGATCACTCCAAAACCAGTTATTCCTCTCCTTCACGCCTGCTAAAACCTAACACCTTAGGAAATATGACAGCTTCCTGGTGGGCATGATAATTTTAGCAGTACTGTCTGATATTGACTCATGATTTGCTCTGAAACCTTCCATGACCATATGCACACAGACACACACATTTATACACACACACACACCAATATAGTGTAAGGTCTTTTGTGTCTGATAAACCCAGGTTCAAATCCCCTACCATTTACAAGTGTGTGATAATGGACAAATTGTTGAATTTGCTAGCCTCAGTCTCCTCGTCTTAAAATGGGAGCAATAAAGCCCATCTTAAATAAAATGAGTTCCTGTCTATCAGCATGTAGTCCGGGCCTGTCACAAGGAAACATTCTATAAATGGCAGCTAAAAAGCACCCATAGAACATTACTCATCTGGAAAGGGGCCTCACAGAAATGATGCAATTTTTCTTTACAATGAGGTTATTGATTCCCTTTAAGGAGACTCTCAGCAGGATAAATGACCCTTCATTATTACCGTGGCAGACTCCTGGCATTTGGGGGTTCCAAACAAATCTGATTTACCACATCTGTGAGTCGCAAAGGTCGATAGACATTTCTTTGTAATGGCAGAAAATTATCACATCGATAAAAATTGACCATTGTTCACATACAGAATTTCTCCAAAGAGCATTGTCTGGGGCCTTCTGGAATGCAGAAGGCAAGGTTGATTAGGATCTACCATCTTTATTCAGAGGATCCTTAAGGGCAAACCAAGCCAGGCACAGTTACAAAATAAACCAGAGTGTAGAAACGAACAAATGATTCTCTGCCTCTAGAAAAGCATCAACCCTCAACACTGCTTCTGCAGGGATGCCTTAAGATCCATACTTAATTATGTCACTTTCTCTTTAAGATCCTTCAATGGTGCCCCACTTCCCATAAGCTAAAATCCACCCTAACTCACCCTCGCTCACTACATCTCTTCAGCCTCATCTTTCACCATTCTCCCTGACTCTGTCCACAACCTATACTCCAGTCCCACCAATTCTCACTGTCAACTCATCAAATCCCTCCTTAGACTCATGAAAGTTTACATGTCACCTCTTTGAGTCAATAATGTTACTGCCAGCCATTCTGACGGCGATTCAACAGACTCTGTGATGATTTATTATCTTGCTCATCTTTCAGTCATGCCAAATCAGCAACGAGAGCAAGACTCATATAGTGCCCGATGCTCCCGTGTCCTGTTTTAAGTCATAACCAATTTCCCATCAACTCTAATACAGGGCTTATTATTTAACTTTACTAGAACTAACATCCCAAAAAAGATGTCCCTTTCATTATAGGAGACTGGAATACAAAAGTAGGAAGTCAAGAGGTACCTGGAGTAATAGGCAAATTTGCCCTTGGAGTACAAAATGAAGCAGGGCAGAAGCTAACAAAGTTTTGCAAGAGAATGCACTGGTCATAGCAAACACCCTCTTCCAACAACACAAGAGAAGACTCTACAGATGGACATCACCAGATGGTCAATACCAAAATCAGACTGATTATATTCTTTGCAGCCAAAGATGAAGAAGCTCTATACAGTCAGCAAAGAAAAAAGACCAGGAGCTGACTGTGGCTCCTTATTGCCACATGAACTCCTTATTGCCAAATTCAGACTTAAATCATGAACTCCTTATTGCCAAATTCAGACTTAAATTGAAGAAAGTAGGGAAAATCACTAGACCATTCAGGTATGACCTAAATCAAATCCCTTATGATTACACAGTGGAAGTGAGAAATAGATTCAAGGGATTAGATCTGATAGACAGAGTGCCTGATGAATGACATTGTACAAGAGGCAGGGATCAAGACCATTCCCGTGGAAAAGAAATGCAAAAAAGCAAAATGGCTGTCTGAGGAGGCCTTACAAATCGCTGAGAAAAGAAGAGAAGCTAAAGGCAAAGGAGAAAAGGAAAGATATACCCAATTGAATGCAGAGTTCCAAAGAATAGCAAAGAGACATAAGAAAGGCTTCCTCAGTGATTAATGCAAAGAAATAGAGGAAAACAATAGAATGGGCAAGACTAGAGATCTCTTCAAGAAAATGAGAGATACCAAGGGAACATTTCATGCAAAGATGGGCTCGATAAAGGATAGAAATGGTAAGGACCTAACAGAAGCAGAAGATATTAAGAAGAGGTGGCAAGAATTCACAGAAGAACTGTACAAAAAAGGGCTTCACAACCCAGATAACCATGATGGTGTAATCACTCACTCAGAACCAGACATCCTGGAATGTGAAGTCAAGTGGGCCTTAGGATGTTATCACTACGAACAAAGCTAGTGGAGGTGATGGCATTCCAGTTGAGCTATTTCAAATCCTAAGAGATGATGCTGTGAAAGTGATGCATTCAATATGCCAGGAAATTTTGAAAACTTGCAGTGGCCACAGGACTGGAAAAGGTCAGTTTTCATTCCAATCCCAAAGAAAGTCAATGCCAAAGAATGCTCAAACTACTGCACAATTTCATTCATCTCACACACTAGCACAATAATGCTCAAAATTCTCCAAGTCAGGCTTCAACAGTACATGAATCGTGAACTTTAGATGTTCAAGCTGAATTTAGAAAAGGCAGAGGAACCAGAGATCAAATTGCCAACATCCGCTGGATCATTGAAAACGCAAAAGAGTTCCAGAAAAATATCTCCTTCTGCTTTATTGACTATGCCAAAGCCTTTGACTGTGTGGATCACAACAAATTGTGGAAATTTTTCAAAGAGATGGTAATACCAGACCACCTGACCTGCCTCTTGAGAAATCTGTATGCAGGTCAAGAAGCAACAGTTAGAACTGGACATGGAACTATGGACTGGTTCCAAATCAGGAAAGGAGTACATCAAGGCTGTATATTGTCACCTTTCTTATTTAATTTATATGCAGAATACATCAAGTGAAATGCCAGGCTGGATGAAACACAAGCTGGAATCAAGATTGCCAGGAGAAATATCAATAACCTCAGATACACAGATGATCCACCCTTATGACAGAAAGTAAAGAGGAAGTAAGGAGCCTCTTAATGAAAGAGAAAGAGGAGAGTGAAAAAGCTGGCTTAAAACTCAAGATTTAAAGATCATGGCATCCAGTCCCATCACTTCATGGCAAATAGATGGAGAAACAATGGAAACAGTGAGAGACTTTATTTTCTTGAGTTCCAAAATCACTGAAGATGGTGACTGCAGCCTTGAAACTAAAAGACGCTTGCTCCTTAGAAGAAAAGTTATGACCAACCTAGACTGCATATTAAAAAGCAGAGACAACTTTGCCAACAAAAGTCCATCTAGTCAAGGCTGTGGTTTTCCCAGTAGTCATGTATGGATGTGAGAGTTGGACTATAAAGAAAGCTGAGCACCAAAGAACTGATGCTTTTGAATTGTGGTGTTGGATAGGACTCTTGAGAGTCCCCTGGACTGCAAGGAGATCCAACCAGTCCATCCTAAAGGAGATCAGTCCTGAATATTTATTGGAAGGACTGATGCTAAAAGTCCTGACGATCGAAGGTGGTAGGAAAAGGGGATGACAGAGGATGAGATGGTTGGATGGCATCACCAACTCAATGGACATGAGTCTGAGTAAGCTCCAGGAGTTAGTTATGGACAGGGAAGCCTGGCATGCTGCAGTCCATGGGGTCACAAAGAGTCAGACACAACTGAGCAACTGAACTGAGGACATCAAGCTCTGCATTTGAGAATGTCTGCAGTGTCTGAGCTCAGTCATTCAAACTGTCCTTATATTTCAACTCCCTTTGAAAGCAGCACACCAACCAAGGGCAGCTAAGCACAAGCGGAATCCTAATCAAGATGAAAGGAATGATCTGGTTGGTCAGCTCTAGTATTGTAAGAAGAGATCCCTCTGCCTATAGGGCTTTTGTGTTGTATCATTTCTTGGCATATCAAAGAGGCAACCTGGGACAGTGTTACCAGTGTGAGCTCAGAAGACAAACTTTCTGGGTGTCAATCCAGCTCTGCCACTTAGAAGACATGTGACCTGGGGCATGTTATTTCATTTCCTTGTGCCTCAATGTTTTCCTTTGTAAAATGGGTATAATAATAGGTCCCAACTTGTAAAGTTGTTGAGAAGATTAATAGGGTCAACAGTTGTAGAAATATACACAGAGAAGAGAGCCTGGAACATCATAAACACTGTACAAATGTCTTTTAAGTAAAATAAATACAATAATGCATGGTTATATTGCTAATGGCAGCAAATGTTTCATGACAGTTATCAAAAGCTGAAATCTGGGAGGTTTCTTTTTAGGATAACAAAATAGATAATTACATTAAGTGCCAGAAAAGTCCGTTGTTTTTTTTTTTTACTAGAAATGGAAATTAGTACCACTAACCTTCATCAAATATTACTGACAAAGGTCAGAAATCTTCATTTTTTCAGGAAGAAAAACTTAGCAAAAGGTAATGGTTATAAAGTGTCAAAACACTGGTGTAAAAATACCCTGCTTTATCCAGTAACCCACCACTCCTCTGAGACCAAGTTTCAATAGGACAGGTTAACACCACCATGGAGCACCTTTGATAAATGGGTCTTAAATGCCTCTTTCATCCTAAATGAACTCTGTTTATGTAAGAATTGCTGACCACCACCAACAGTGGGAAGAAAAAACCAGTGAAACTAAAGGGCATTATCACCGAGTGACAATTTTTAAA
Organism: Capricornis sumatraensis; assembly: GCF_032405125.1. Lineage (NCBI taxonomy): Eukaryota > Metazoa > Chordata > Mammalia > Artiodactyla > Bovidae > Capricornis > Capricornis sumatraensis. Next base: position 73,704,866 of record NC_091084.1, read on the forward strand.
GAGCTACCTATTGGAATAAGGGAAAGGAGGCTACCCTCGCTACTCCTAAGTCTACGACCAAGTCTGCTGCAGCTTTTAAGGGCACACAAAGATATGCACAAGGCCAAAGAGCTCCCAGTCTCACCCAGGACTTGCTGAACCCTGGAGCTGCTGACAGTCCACCTGGAATGATGCAAGGAGAGGAGTCTGCAAAGCTTCCTGGTTTGAAATCTGTTGTCCTAACACCTATTGTCTATGAGAAGTTGGGTAACATATTTGCTTTCTTAGAGTCTCAATTTTCCAACAGGAAAAAAAAAAAAAAGGAAATGATACCTTACTGAGCTAGACTGGTTGACACAGTCTACAGAGCTTTTATACGGTGCCTGATACAGCAAGGCACACCCAATTCTCTAGCACTCCTCTTCTAATCAACGTAAGTATCAAGTCTTTTCCAGAATCTAGGGAAGGAAATTAGATCAGTTGTGTGATCCTTATCACCACATGGAAATTATATATGCAATATCCTTCCTATGCTCCACACATCCTCCAGTTTTTCCCAACATATATTGGGAAGGGTTCTTGTTGCAAGTGGTAAAAACTGACAGTTAAGAAACTGATACTTTTATACAGTTAGGTAAAGAAATTTATGGAAAGGATCAATTAAGGTTCTAAGGTCCAGGCCTGAAAAGCAGGCAGGAACCATGCTTGCTACAGACTTGCCAGCAGGACTCCCCGGCAAGAATTACAAAACAGGCACAAGTCGGTGTGCAAGACACACCTGCTCCACAGTGAATCTGATCTTTGAATCAGGGTCCCTCACTCAAGGCTCAGTGTCCCTAGATCTAATAGTGCTCAGAGCACAACACGCCGGCCACTGACAAACAGGACATGTATGGAGGAAGGCTCTGACTTCCTTTGCTTCCAAAGGAAGAGGGGAGAGGCAATGTCAGAAATAACCCTACTACCAACACTAGGAATCCTCCAGAAAGGAGATGGAGATACTAATAGGAAGAAAGGGCTATATGCTGGACAAGCAAAAAGGACATTCACACACATTGAGAAAAAGGGAAGATAAATGACCTGTATCCTTCACCCCAGTTTTGAAACAGGCTCCAATGTGCCTCCATCCATTCATTCAACAAATATATATTGACTATTTACAATTTCCATTCACTGAGGAGACAGTGGTCAAAGGTTCATGGATAATCCCTGCCTTCAAAAAGATAAATAAAAACAAATATCACAGTATGTAATACCTGCAAGTAAGCACATGTCAGGGAACCTAACCAGTCTTGAAAGAGAGAGAGGCAAGATAATCTTAAATCTGAAACATAAAGTTAAAAATAAATCTACCTTTTTGCCCAACCTCTAAACTCCTGCGTATACCTCTTGATTCCTTTAGACAGCTGCTATCAAGTCTATCCTTTGAGAGTCTGGTCTAATTTAACCCCAGACAACCCTACTGCTCTCCTAACCCAGATCAACAAGAATTAAACTAGCTGGCTTCACCATAACAAACGAAGTGACCAGGTCCAGTCCACAGCTAAATTCTGGAGCCAGCCGTCTGTGGCTCTTCTCCACTTCTTTTTCTGTCTTTGCTACAACCTCTCACATCCTAACAACCCTTCTCCTAGATAACCTAAGATTCAAAACTCTCACTGTATTTGCACCCACACCTGAGATGATCCCAAAGTTTGCTGTGGGCACTCAGAAATAAAAACATGAAAGTAAAAAAGCAACACTGGTTTATGAAATTTTTATTATACTTCATAGGGGAGGTTAGCCTCCTCCTAATCAGAAATTTACAAATAAGTAGCAGAAGCATCATCTGAATTCAGGCTCCCACGTGGAGCATCCTGCTAGATTTCTTCCACTCACCTGCCCTGATCTACTGTCTACCTTTCTCTTCCCTGTCCTATGCCCTGTAAGGTCAACCTGAATAAACTATATGAATAAACTCTCTCAAGGATCAACTAACAAGAGATCAGAGGGCAGCAAGGAGAGTGAGGTCAAGGTATTTCCTACCCTACCTTTTTCTCTCTGCCACTATCGCTTTACTGAAGGTCACAGCTCCTGCCAAGCTGCCCTCTCTGGATTCTGGTAACCTGTCCCTCTACTTGCCCTCCAGTCCTAAGAGTGATGGGCTTCCCAGGTGGCTTAGTGGGTAAAGAGTCCACCTGCAATGCAGGAGACACAGGTTTGATTCTTGGGAGGGGAAGATCCCCTGGTGGATGGCATGGAAACCTGCTCCAGTATTCTTGCCTGGAGAATCCCATGGACAGAGGAGCCTGGTGGGCTATAGTTCACAGGGTCACAAAGAGGGAGTCATGACTGAAGCAACTGAGCGTGCATGTACATGTGCCTAAGAGTGATAAAAGATCCCCAGTTGGTAGCCTCAGTATACTTTAATACCTCTTAATGATGTCTTTAAATTAAGTGTTGTTAACTTTAGCACTCTTAACCTTAGGGCAGCTCATTGGAGGAAGCTGTCCTGATGAGCAGTACGCCCAACTTTTGCCCACTAGACGCCATTAATACACTATCTCCCAGCTGAAACAGCCAGAAATGTATTCAGAGATTTCCAAATATCCCCTAGAGGACAAAAATCACCCCTGCTTGAGGACAACTGAACTAAACCTTCCTACACTTTTGCTAATGGTCCCATCACAAAAGTTTTCTCAAATAATCCAAGTTAAGTGTACTTATCCCTGACTGATACAAGAAGTCTGTGGGCAAAACTGGGCAAAACTACCACATTAAAGTATATTTAACCCACTGTAATGTAAATTCCTGAAAGATGATGCTGTGAAAATGCTGCAGTCAATATGCCAGCAAATTTGGAAAACTCAGCTGCCGGGGTCCAGCCCCGGTGGATCCAGGGAATTTGAAGGGTGGACAGCGTTGGCGTGGAAAGACTTGTTTATTGATTGATATAAGATTAGATTAAGAAACTATAGTGTAGTAAGAAGATTAAGTGGAGGAAGAGGGCTGAATAGCTTGGTTTACGTGGAAGACCAATAAAATTCCAGACAAGGAATTTGCACCATCTATGTTGGGCCACCGGCGCTCGCTTGAATATCTAAGGGTGCCTCACCTTAGGCTCCCTTTCGCGCGGGTCTTAACAGCCAGTGCAAGTAAGTAGACTTGGCGGGCCTCCGCGCCCCAGGTGGAGATTGAGCCTGAAATTAAAGTAAAGAGCAGAGGGAGGGAAAGAGAGAGGAGAGAGAGAGACACGAGGGGAGCCAGATTCCCAAGAAACCAGGCCGAGAGACTGGTCCGAGAAGCTGGTCCCTTCCTTTATTGTTCAGAAGGCCTTTTATACTTTTGATAAAATATGGAGATCAATGGGTAACACAAAATTATGCAGCGTTCGCAGCCCAGACTCTTTCTATACATCATTTTGTATACAAAAGGTCTCAGGTGATTTACATTATCTTCTGGCCAAGAGGCTTGTTAACACTTTTTGGCTCTCTTCCTTAATGAATGTTAATTTTGTTTCCCCTGAAGTGTTTTTCTTTAATCTGCATCTCCTTAAAGCATAAAAGTTACATCTCTACAGAACAAAGGTGCAGTGGGTTATAAAAAAGAAGGTACTTAACTCAAAGATCTAATGTTGCTAATACCAGGTCTATTACTTGTTTTTCTATATACCAACTATATCTAAAAATAAAGGATATGAAAATTCAGCAGCAAGCATTGACTCAACAAATAAAACTTTTTTTTTAATTTTAAAATCTTTAACTCTTACATGTGTTCCCAAACATGAACCCCCCTCCCACCTCCCTCCCCATAACATCTCAGTGGGTCATCCCCATGCACCAACCCCAAGCATGCTGTATCCTGTGTCAGACATGGACTGGTGATTCAATTCTTACATGATAGTATACATGATAGAATGCCATTCTCCCAAATCATCCCACCCTCTCCCTCTCCCTCTGAGTCCAAAAGTCCGTTATACACAGCTGTGTCTTTTTTCCTGTCTTGCATACAGGGTCGTCATTGCCATCTTTCTAGATTCCATATATATGTGTTAGTATACTGTATTGGTGTTTTTCTTTCTGGCTTACTTCACTCTGTATAATCGGCTCCAGTTTCATCCATCTCATCAGAACTGATTCAAATGAATTTCTTTTTAATGGCTGAGTAATACTCCATTGTGTATATGTACCACAGCTTTCTTATCCATTCATCTGCTGATGGACATCTAGGTTGTTTCCATGTCCTGGCTATTATAAACAGTGCTGCGATGAACATTGGGGTACATGTGTCTCTTTCAATTCTGGTTTCCTTGGTGTGTATGCCCAGCAGTGGGATTGCTGGGTCATAAGGTAGTTCTATTTGCAATTTTTTAAGGAATCTCCACACTGTTCTCCATAGTGGCTGTACTAGTTTGCATTCCCACCAACAGTGTAGGAGGGTTCCCTTTTCTCCACACCCTCTCCAGCATTTATTGCTTGCAGATTTTTGGATCGCAGCCATTCTGACTGGTGTGAAGTGGTACCTCATTGCGGTTTTGATTTGCATTTCTCTGATAATGACTGATGTTGAGCATCTTTTCATGTGTTTGTTAGCCATCCGTATGTCTTCTTTGGAGAAATGTCTATTTAGTTCTTTGGCCCATTTTTTGATTGGGTCATTTATTTTTCTGGAATTGAGCTGCATAAGTTGCTTGTATATTTTTGAGATTAGTTGTTTGTCAGTTGCTTCATTTGCTATTATTTTGTCCCATTCAGAAGGCTGTCTTTTCACCTTGCTTATAGTTTCCTTTGTTGTGCAGAAGCTTTTAATTTTAATTAGATCCCATTTGTTTATTTTTGCTTTTATTTCCAGAATTCTGGGAGGTGGATCATAGAGGATCCTGCTGTGATTTATGTCTGAGAGTGTTTTGCCTATGTTCTCCTCTAGGAGTTTTATAGTTTCTGGTCTTACATTTAGATCTTTAATCCATTTTGAGTTTATTTTTGTGTGCGGTGTTAGCAAGTGATCTAGTTTCATTCTTTTACAAGTGGTTGACCAGTTTTCCCAGCACCACTTGTTAAAGAGATTGTCTTTACTCCATTGCATATTCTTGCCTCCTTTGTCAAAGATAAGGTGTCCATATGTGTGTGGATTTATCTCTGGGCTTTCTATTTTGTTCCATTGATCTATATGTCTGTCTTTGTGCCAGTACCATACTGTTTTGATGACTGTGGCTTTGTAGTAGAGCCTGAAGTCAGGCAAGTTGATTCCTCCAGTTCCATTCTTCTTTCTCAAGACTGCTTTGGCAATTCGAGGTTTTTTGTATTTCCATACAAATCTTGAAATTATTTGTTCTAGTTCTGTGAAAAATATGGCTGGTAGCTTGATAGGGATTGCATTGAATTTGTAAATTGCTTTGGGTAGTATACTCATTTTCACTATATTGATTCTTCCAATCCATGAACATGGTATATTTCTCCATCTATTAGTGTCCTCTTTGATTTCTTTCATCAGTGTTTTATAGTTTTCTATATATAGGTCTTTAGTTTCTTTGGGTAGATATATTCCTAAGTATTTTATTCTTTTCGTTGCAATGGTGAGTGGAATTGTTTCCTTAATTTCTTTTTCTACTTTCTCATTATTAGTGTATAGGAATGCAAGGGATTTCTGTGTGTTGATTTTATATCCTGCAACTTTACTATATTCATTGATGAGCTCTAGTAATTTTCTGGTGGAGTCTTTAGGGTTTTCCATGTAGAGGATCATGTCGTCTGCAAACAGTGAGAGTTTTACTTCTTCTTTTCCAATTTGGATTCCTTTTATTTCTTTTTCTGCTCTGATTGCTGTGGCCAAAACTTCCAGAACTATGTTGAATAGTAGCGGTGAAAGTGGACACCCTTGTCTTGTTCCTGACTCTAGGGGAAATGCTTTCAATTTTTCACCATTGAGGATAATGTTTGCTGTGGGTTTGTCATATATAGCTTTTATTATGTTGAGGTATGTTCCTTCTATTCCTGCTTTCTGGAGAGTTTTTATCATAAATGGATGTTGAATTTTGTCAAAGGCCTTCTCTGCATCTATTGAGATAATCATATGGTTTTTATTTTTCAATTTGTTAATGTGGTGAATTACATTGATTGATTTGCGCATATTGAAGAATCCTTGCATCCCTGGGATAAAGCCCTCTTGGTCATGGTGTATGATCTTTTTAATGTGTTTTTGGATTCTGATTGCTAGAATTTTGTTGAGGATTTTTGCATCTATGTTCATCAGTGATATTGGCCTGTAGTTTTCTTTTTTTGTGGCATCTTGGTCAGGTTTTGGTATTAGGGTGATGGTGGCCTCATAGAATGAGTTTGGAAGTTTACCTTCCTCTGCAATTTTCTGGAAGAGTTTGAGTAGGATAGGTGTTAGCTCTTCTCGAAATTTTTGGTAGAATTCAGCTGTGAAGCCGTCTGGACCTGGGCTTTTGTTTGCTGGAAGATTTCTGATTACAGTTTCAATTTCCGTGCTTGTGATGGGTCTGTTAAGATTTTCTATTTCTTCCTGGTTCAGTTTTGGAAAATTGTACTTTTCTAAGAATTTGTCCATTTCTTCCACGTTTTCCATTTTATTGGCATACAACTGCTGATAGTAGTCTCTTCTGATCCTTTGTATTTCTGTGTTGTCTGTTGTGATCTCTCCATTTTCATTTCTAATTTTATTGATTTGATTTTTCTCTCTTTGCTTCTTGATGAGTCTGGCTAGTGGTTTGTCAATTTTATTTATCCTTTCAAAGAACCAGCTTTTGGCTTTGTTGATTTTTGCTATGGTCTCTTTTGTTTCTTTAGCATTTATTTCTGCCCTAATTTTTAAGATTTCTTTCCTTCTACTAACTCTCAAATAAAACTTTTAATCAGTCCTATTCTAAAGATTTTGACTCTTCGGAAGCCCCTACATTCCCAGGATGTTTTAAGCTTCCTGTGCCTCCTGCGGTCAGGAGGCCTCAAACAATCACATGCGCAGCTGTATGAGTCCTGCAGGCAGGCTAGAAAGCCGTCAGAGGGTTTCTGGATCGAAACACTCTTTCAAATGCAGAAGACTAAAGCCCTGAATTGACTTTTTCCAGAAAATGTCAGAAGAGTGGAAAAGCAGAGCACAAAAACCAGCAGATTTTTGTTGGGGTACATGCTTAGGAATTTCCAGAGGGGCCCCTGAAGTCTGAGCATGCCTCGCGTATGTCAGCTTCCTTCCTCATGACCTTGTCACGGGCAGGATTCCTCACACTGGCTTCTGGCACTCAGCAATGCCACAGGACTGGAAAAGGTCAGTTTTCATTCCAATCCCAAAGAAAGCCAATGCCAAAGAATGCTCTAACTACCGCGCAATTGCACTCATCTCACATGCTAGTAAAGTAATGCTCAAAATTCTCCAAGCCAGGCTTCAGCAATACATGAATCATGAACTTCCAGATGTTCAAGCTGGTTTTAGAAAAGGCAGAGGAACCAGAGATCAAATTGCCAACATCCACTGGATCATCGAAAAAGCAAAAGAGTTCCAGAAAAACATCTATTTCTGCTTTATTGACTATGCCAAAGCCTTTGACTGTGTGGATCACAATAAACTGTGGAAAATTCTCAAAGAGATGGGAATACCAGACCACCTGACCTGCCTCTTGAGAAACCTATATGCAGGTCAGGAAGCAACAGTTAGAACAGGACATGGAAAAAAAAAGAAAAAAAAAAAAGAACTGGACATGGAACAACAGACTGTTCCAAATAGGAAAAGGAGTATGTCAAGGCTATATATTATCATCCTGCTTATTTAACTTATATGCAGAGTACATCATGAGAAACGCTGGGCTGGAAGAAGCACACACTGGAATCAAGATTGCCGGGAGAAATATCAATAACCTCAGATATGCAGATGACATCACCATTATGGCAGAAAGTGAAGAGGAACTAAAAAGTCTGTTGATGAAAGTGAAAGAGGAGAGTGAAAAAGTTGCCTTAAATCTCAACATTCAGAAAACTAAAAGCATGGCATCTGGTCCCATCACTTCACAGCAAATAGATGGGGAAACAGTGGAAACTGTGTCAGACTTAATTTTGGGGGGCTCCAAAATCACTGCAGATGGTGATTGCGGCCATGAAATTCAAAGACGCTTACTCCTTGGAAGGAAAGTTATGACCAACCTAGATAGCATATTCAAAAGCAGAAATATTACCTTGCCAACAAAGGTCCGTCTAGTCAAGGCTATGGTTTTTCCAGTAGTCATGTATGGATGTGAGAACTGGACTGTGAAGAAAGCTGAGCACCAAAGAATTGATGCTTTTGAACTGTGGTGTTGGAGAAGACTCTTGAGAGTCCCTTGGACTACAAGGAGATCCAACCAGTCCATTCTAAAGGAGATCAGTCCTGGGTGTTCATTGGAAGGACTGATGTTGAAGTTGAAACTCCAATACTTTGGCCACCTCATGCAAAGAGTTGACTCATTGGAAAAGAGTCTGATGTTGGGAGGGATTGGGGGCAGGAGGAGAAGGGAACGACAGAGGATGAGATGGCTGGATGGCATCACCAACTCAATAGACATGAGTTTGAGTAAACTCTAGGAGTTGGTGATGCACAGGGAGGCCTGGCATGCTGCGATTCATGGGGTCACAAAGAGTCAGACACGACTGAGCGACTGAACTGAAAGTAAATTCCACACAGGGAGGATATTATCTGTCTTGTTTACTGCTATACCCTCCTCTGTCAAAAACAGTGTTGAATCTTAGTACATACTCAGTGAATGTTTTTCAAATGAATGAATGCAAGCTACAGCCTTGACAATAATAGCATATCTAAAGAAATACAAACATTACCACAGAAAATAAGAATATACATACAAAAAGATTAAATGATATAGAGGTTCAGCAAGTACAACATAGAGGAGATGAAGCCTTGGCCTATGGCTTCAAGTATCAGGAAGCCTCTGTTAAGGCAACTCTCACTGCAGAATAGTCCCTCAACCTAGCTTGTCCATGGGAGTATTAGCAAGATCATCACTATTAGTAAGATCACTTCCTCACACTTGAATTCCAGATTTATCAAGGCAACCTACACTAGCAACTCCGTCAGAGCTGAGATACAGCCTGCTCAGTTGGTCATCGTATACTCCCCACCTTGCTCAATGTTCAACGTGTATATTCGTCAAAGTGAGTGACTCAGTGGAAGGACCACTTGATTATTATGTGGCTTCCAAATGAATTAGCCCTAGGGGAAAGGAAAGATCTGATTTTATCACCATCATGGACATAAAAAATATGGTTTATAATATTTACTAGTAAACTAAAATTATATGTTCTCCTGTCTCATATGCCTTTTAATTATACTGACCATCCTCACAGAGGCTGATTACTCCTGACTCAAGGAAAAGTCAGCAGATCAGAAAAGCAGATGATTCACTTTGCTGTACAGCAAAAATAATAATAATAATAACACAGCAGTTAAAAGCAACTATACTCTAAAAAAAATTTAGAAAAAAAAAGCAGAGAGTTAGATTCTAGGATGTGGAAACGAGGTTCAGAGTAAAATCATATGAGTTCTACAGCATGTAGTAGCAAAAAGCAAACAAAAACAAGACAACTTTTCTACATGGCTAACTAATGCCTAAAGGTTTAAATAATAGCTATGGTTTTTCCTGTGGTCATGTATGGATGTGAGAGTTGGACTGTGAAGGCGGCTGAGCACCAAAGAATTGATGCTTTGGAACTGTGGTGTTGGAGAAGACTCTTGAGAGTCCCTTGGACTGCAAGGAGATCCAACCAGTCCATTCTGAAGGAGATCAGTCCTGGGATTTCTTTGGAAGGAATGATGCTAAAGCTGAAGCTCCAGTACTTTGGCCACCTCATGCGAAGAGCTGACTCATTGAAAAAGACCCTGATGCTGGGAGGGATTGGGGGCAGGAGGAGAAGGGGACGACAGAGGATGAGATGGCTGGATGGCATCACTGACTCGATGGACGTGAATCTGAGTGAACTCCGGGAGTTGGTGATGGACAGGGAGGCCTAGCATGCTGCAATTCATGGGACTGCAAAGAGTCAGACATGACTGAGCAACTGAACTGAACTGATAAATGTATCAATTGAATACATTCTGCACCTTAAATTTACACAATGTTACAGTGGCAGTAGTGGTTAGTGGCTAAGTTTTGTCCAGCTGTTCTGCGACCCCATGGATTGTAGCCTGCCAGGCTCCTCTATCGATGGGATTTCCCAGGCAAAAATACTGGAGTGGGTTTGCTTTTCCTTCTCCAGGGGATCTTCCTAACCTAGGACTCCAAACCACTTCTCCTGCTTTGCAGGCAGATTCTTTACCACTGAGCTACCAGAGGTTCCCTACACAAAGTTATAAGTCAATTACATCTCAATTTTTTTAAGATTTAAATATTAGAGACTGACTCCCTTTAACACATGAGTTTTGTCTCCTATTTTAAAAATGCATGTACTTGCTCTCTATTGCCGTATAACAAATTATCCCAAAAACTTAGACACTAAGACAACACAGATTAATTACCCCAGAGTTTATATGGAATAGAAATCTGGACACAGCACAGCTTGTCCTCCACTTCAGAGTCTCTCATAGGCTGTAATCAGTGCCCACTGAGCTGTGATAATCTCAAGGTTCAACTAGGAAAGGATCCACTTTCAAAATCATTCACATGGATTCACTTCCTCAAGGACTGTTGGCCAGAGGCCACCCTCAATTCCTTGCCATGTGGCTTTCTCCAACATGGCAGTTTGCTTCATTGAAGCAGGCAAGAGAAAAGGCAATAGAAAGCCCGCCAACAAGATGAAAGCCACAATCTTCTGTAACCTAATCACAGAAATGACATTTCATCATCAGATTCTACAGGCTAAAACAAGTCACTATATCCAGCCCACACTTAAGGAAAGGAGAATAAAGAAGGAAACCAGAACCAGGAGGTGGGGATCATTGGAGGTCATCTTAGAAATTTGCCTGAAAAAATGAAAAGTGAAAGTGAAGTCACTCACTCACGTCCAACTCTTTGCAACCCCGTGGGCTATAGCCTACCAGACTCCTCCATCCATGGCATTCTCCAGGCAAGAATACTGGAGTGGGTTGCCATTTCCTTCTCCAAGAGATCTTCCTGACCCAGGGATCAAACCAAGGTCTCCTGCCTTGCAGGCAGATGCTTTACCCTCTGAACCACCAGGGAGGCCCCAGAAATCTGCCTAACACAACACAAATTAGCAAAAGGAAAAAGACTTATTTCACAGATTCAGTGGAATCTGTGGAGCTCATGGAAAAATGAAGTTTGAGGCCTTTGGATGTCTTGGTTGGAAAATGAGGAGAAAGTGGAACCTCAGTAAAGTGCTAGGAGCATTTTGTCAAAATCAGTATCACCTAGAATACTGAAGGAAAGGCATTCAGAACCTCAAAAGAGCAGAGGAATGAGGGAACCAGGCATTTCCCCCATCCTCACACTACTACCGTACACATGCGTGCTAAGTCGCTCAGTCGTGTCTGACTCTTTGTGACGCTATGGACTGGAGCCCGCCAGGCTCCTCTGTCCATGGGATTTCCCAGGCAAGAATTCTGGAGTGGGTTTGCCAAGCCCTTCTCTAGGGGATCTTCCCAACCCTGGGATCGAACTCACGTCTCCTGCGAGTCCTGAATTGCAGGCAAATTCTTTACCACTAGCGCCCCCTGGGAAGCCCCACTTTACTGTTACAAGCTGGATATTATTATGTGTTCTGAAGTTGCATAGCTAGTTAATAACTGTTCTAACCAACACAGACATCACAACCAGACAGAAATGGACTGAAGTACGATTGGGCTGTACCCCCACTTATTTGCCATATGACTATCTGAAAGTAACCTGTTCATGTTTTTACTGCTATATCCTGACTGCCCAGCAGGTGCTTAGTAAAAGTTTCAAGGAATTAATCAACCTCAGTTCGCTCTATAAGATGGGCTTAATAATGGCACCTACTTCTAAGGCTGCCGCAAGGATTACGTAAGATGATCCAAACACTTAGCATAGTGCCCAACTCCTGGTAGGCGGTCAAAAAAATGATAGTTTTTATTATTATCCTACTTGTCCCATTCCAACCTTAACCTCAAATACCAGCTCCAGTTGAAACACACGTGACTTTTACAATACCACAAACCTCCTGCTTTCCAGTGTCCACCTCGCCCAGTCTCTTTCTGGTGAAACCCTCACATCAAGAGTTAATTTCCAGTTCACTGAAACAGATATTTGCTACTCCAGAAAAACCATTTCACACAATTCTGCACAGACCCTGCACGGTCTCCAAATCCTCTGCTCCAGGAAAACTGGGCCCCACCCGTTCCCCCTCTTCCACACCAGAAGAGCTAGACTCCTCTCCTTCCCATGTACACAGCACGTGGCTCCCCCATCCTCTGTACCAGGAAGACTGGACTCTACCTTTTCTTCATGGGCATCATCTGCTCCCACACTCTCTGCTCCAGGACACTGGACCCCACCTCTTCCCACAGGAACACTGCGTGGTGTTATTCTCTGTCCCAAGAAAACAGAGTCCCATCCTTCCGGCATATGGACACCATATGGTTCCTGTACCCTCAGCTCTAGGAAAACTAGACACCATCTTTCTGTACGTGGGTACTATATGGTTCCCACACTTGCATCACTGCAGACAGGGGTCCTTGTTTGGTTATATAGAGACAAATCAACCTGGATCCAACTCTTAGGAACTCCTTTATCATCTCTGAGCTTTGGCAAGAGCTGCACAGTGTAATCCTTAGCAAATGACCCAACGAAACATGCTGAACAATTAGAGTGTCCTTGGAGGAAGCCAGCAGAGATGGCTGCCCTACTTCACTGTACCTTGCCACGGGCTGGACAGGAGCTTAACCTCCAGAATAATACTGCCATCTTTTTGCTTTATTTGGCCTTATTGTTTCTCCATTTGGGAGCCAAATTATAGTCTCATAAAACAGCAGGAGTGCCAGAGAAATTGCTTAAATACAGTAACTATTAAAACCTCAAACTGCTGTGCTAATTAAATTGCCTCATTGCAACAAATTTTGTAATACAAGGCAAGTAAAAATGCCAGTCTCTCTCTTTGGCAAGAGGAAATAAACCCTTCTAGTTATGCTCATGCTCGACTCCAAGGCAGACTGCAGCCCAGCGAGAGAGTGTACTCTCAGATCAGCTGGCTGAATTTCCCTCTACTCCAGGGAGGCTTCTACTTAGTCCGAGATGGTTACTCATGGCCAGTGGATGACAACAGAAAAACAACTGCCACTGAGTAAGGGCTGGTTGCTGGCTGGATCCAAGAGTTCAACAGAGAAGCTCAGAGGGTTTTGTGCAAACAACTAGTCAGCAATAACTGAGCACCTGGTGTCTGCACGTGATATATTGTTATTAAACCCCCTGCCATCAAGTCCTTGCATAAAAGAGAAAGACTGCCCACATGAAAAGGGTACACAATGTAATTCTTAGGTCAGAAAGGTTAATGATGCAGATTCTGGAGCCAGATTGCCTGATAGGCACTCTCGTCTACCACTTAGTAGCTGAATGCCCTTGAATTAGTACTTAACCTCTCATATGTAAGACAAGGCTAATACCAGTAAGTGTTTAAGAGGGCTGGATGAGAATTAAATAAGTTAATATAGGAGAACAGTTTAACATGGAGCCTAGCACGTCTGTTTATTTACACTAAATTGGGGAGTATTATTACACTTACTATCAGTGATCAAAATACTGATGAGGAAATCAGAATTCCAGTCTCAGCTCCTATCTGAGGCCATTCTGGTCTGTGTCTTTAAATTTATTAATTTGTAAACTAGAGGAAGAAGAAGGGAGACTTGAATTTTCTCTAACTCTCCTTCCAGCACTAAAATGTCATGACCAATCACAGTTGTACACAGTGAAGTGTGATATATTCAAGCACAGTGTGGCACGGTGCAGGACACCAAGGAGAAGACATTAATTCACGTGTCTACTGAGCACCTCATGGGTGCCAGGCACTGTGCTAGGCACTGGCTACCTGCCTGGGGCAGTAAAAGGAGGACAGTGGGTTGAGTCTATGTACATCAAAACATAAGCCCTGGTGGGAGGGATGTTCAAGCGGAAGGGAATATAGGTAAACCTATGGCTGATTCACACTGATGTTTGGTAGAAGACAACCCAATACTGTAAAGCAGTTATCCTTCAATTAAAAATAGATTTAAAAAATTAAACATAAGCCCCTGGCTATGAAGCTGGTTGCCTTTCACTGACTCTCAGAGTCCAGAAAACATACACAATATACCCGTCCGAGTCACAGGAGAGAGGCTTCATATCCAATAAGGTAATTCAACAAGGGTTTACTAAAAGGACTATTTACAAAGGGCAGGGCAGTGTGTACAGGGAAACTAAAGAGGCCACTCTTAAATATTCCCAGGATTTGGCTTTAAGTCAGGTATGGTGACCAGGAGATCATTGCCAATGAAAAGATAGTTTGTTACTCAGAGTTCCCAAGGGGAAGGCATGTGCTGCAACATAGGGGATCACGTGGGGAACACCCAGGGCCGGTCAGGAGGCAGAAGGAGCAGAAAGAAAATGTGGGTAACAGCCTTCATTATGATTTCCTCAAGAGAGAATAGGCAAGGCAGGGTAGGCAGGTTTGGCAGATTCAGAATTTGCTGCTGCTGCTGCTGCTGCTGCTGCTAAGTTGCTTCAGTCGCGTCCGACTCTGTGCAACCCCATAGACAGCAGCCCACCAGGCTCCGCCATCCCTGGGATTCTCCAGGCAAGAACACTGGAATGGTTTACCATTTCCTTCTCCAATGTATGAAAGTGGAAAGTGAAAGTGAAGTTGCTCAGTCCTGTCCGACTCTTCGCGACCTTGTGGACTGCAGCCTAACAGGCTCCTCCATCCATGGGATTTTCCAGGCAAGAGTACTGGAGTGGGGTGCCATTGCCTTCTCCGCAGAATTGACTAGTTTGGATAATTTGAATGGCCTCTCACCACAGAAGTGGGTCCTAGCTGTCTGGCTCCTGGTGCTTGGGTGATTTAGGGCAACAAGGGTAGGGACTCTCACTGTAGGAGTTCTGTTATAAAAGAAGGCAGTGAGGGTAAGGACTCACTTATCAAAGGCATGCTCCAGGCAAGTCCAAGAATTATCTCTAAGAATGTGCTGATTCAGAGAGGGGCAGTCTCATCCCCTCCTTGGATTCCCTAGGCTCAAATATGTTAAAGCATCATAAATACAGTAAATAAGAAACTATTTTATAATACACACTTGTTGACCTGAAGGAACAAGAAAGGAAGTGGTTACCGGAACCCCAAAACAGAGAATCACATGTAGAGGGACACCCTGAAAAGACCTGCAACCCAGTCAAAGGATCAATCAATCCATGGTGACTGAGCACAGAAAGTCACCAGGAAGAGAAATAAATACCTAGCCCCTCTCCTCCTTTCCTCTGACTTCCTGTCAGGGTTCCGCCTTGGCCAAATTCAGCTAAAAGCCAGAAGGCAAGGCAGACCATTGACATGGTCCATACTGGTCTGCCTGCCACAGACAGCAGGATGGAGAAGGCTGGGGAGTGGAACTGGAGGGGCAAAGAGAAGACTTCAGCACACACATGAAAAACACACCCAAATCACACCGGAAAAAAACCGAGAATGGCTTCCGATTCAGGAAGAACCTGCATATGGCCTACCCAAAACACCTAGGTTGAAGACTGCCTAAGGTAAAGCAACCCAAGATGGAAGGAGACATTACTTTCTTCATTCCAGCCCTTAGCCTCTTCCTTCATCTCAGCAGAAAACGTGGCACACTGCGGGGAGAGGCAGACATGATTTCATCCATCTCTCGACAGGAATCTTCCGTGAGCACATCCTTCGGGCACTTGAGAATGTTCGAAAGCCACTGTGCAAGACTGCTGACCTCACCTCTGTTGCCAAGAAACCTGCTACAGACTCTTGTGCCTGAGCAACCACATCCCTGCTGTCCCCAGATGACCCAGGAGGAAAACGGGCCAAAGCCGATGCCTATGGCTGGAGCAGATGAGCACCTACCAGGACAAGGAGCATAAAGCCCAGCTCTGACCCTTAAGGAGTGTTAACAGAAGTGGCCTAGATTGGGGTCCCCTGGTGGCTCAGACAGTAAAGAATCTGCCTGCCAATGTGGGAGATCTGGGTTTGATCCCTGGGTCAGGAAGATCCCCTGGAGAAGGGAATGGCAACCCACCCCAGTATTCTTGCCTGGAAAATTCCATGGACAGAGGAGCCTGGCTGGCTACTGTCCAGGGGGTTGCAAAGAGTCAGACATGACTGAGTGACTAACATACACAGTACAGAAGATATGAGCTTCAGCTCTACAGCAGACTAGAGTTTGAACCCAAAACTCATCACCTATTATCAAATCACTTAACTTCACCCAACCTCAGCCCTTCTTCTATGAAGTAGACAGGAAAAATACCTACAATATTGATAGAGTGCCCAGCCTGGGCCAGGGGGTGCTCAGAGCAGTGAATGAAATAGTTTCCTTCTCTTTGGAACTTAGGCTCTAACAGACAATCAGTTTAATTCAGTTCAGTTCAGTCGCTCAGTCGTGTCCGACTCTTTGCGACCCCATGAATCACAGCACGCCAGGCCTGCCTGTCCATCACCATCTCCCGGAGTTCACTCAGACTCACGTCCATTGAGTTCATGATGCCATCCAGCCATCTCATCCTCTGTCGTCCCCTTCTCCTCTGCCCCCAATCCCTCCCAGCATCAGAGTCTTTTCCAATGAGTCAACTCTTCGCATGAGGTGGCCAAAGGACTGGAGCTTCAGCTTTAGCATCATTCCTTCCAAAGAAATCCCAGGGTGGATCTCCTTCAGAATGGACTGGTTGGATCTCCTTGCAGTCCAAGGGACTCTCAAGAGTCTTCTCCAACACCACAGTTCAAAAGCATCAATTCTTCGGCGCTCAGCCTTCTTCACAGTCCAACTCTCACATCCATACATGACCACAGGAAAAACCATAGCCTTGACTAGATGGACTTTAGTCGGCAAAGTAATGTCTCTGCTTTTGAATATATTGTCTAGGTTGGTCATAACTTTTCTTCCAAGGAGTAAGCGTCTCTTAATTTCATGGCTGCAATCACCATCTGCAGTGATTTTGGAGCCCCCAAAAATAAAGTCTGACACTGTTTCTACTGTTTCCCCATCTATTTCCCATGAAGTGTTGGGACCAGATGCCATGATCTTCGTTTTCTGAATGTTGAGATTTAAGTCAACTTTTTCACTCTCCTCTTTCATCAAGAGGCTTTTTAGCTCCTCTTCACTTTCTGCCATAAGGATGGTGTCATCTGCATATCTGAGGTTATTGATATTTCTCCCGGCAATCTTGATTCCAGCTAGTGCTTCTTCCAACCCAGCGTTTCTCATGATGTACTCTGCATAGAAGTTAAATAAGCAGGGTGACAATATACAGCCTTGACATACTCCTTTTCCTATTTGAAACCAGTCTGTTGTTCCATGTCCAGTTCCAACTGTTGCTTCCTGACCTGCATACAGATTTCTCAAGAGGCAGGTTAGGCGGTCTGGTATTCCCATCTCTTTCATATTTTCTGCAGTTTATTTTGATCCACACAGTCAAAGGCTTGGCATAGTCAATAAAGCAGAAATAGATGTTTTTCTGGAACTCTCTTGCTTTTTCAATGATCCAGCGGATGTTGGCAATTTGATCTCTGGTTCCTCTGCCTTTTCTAAAACCAGCCTGAACATCAGGGTTCACGTATTGCTGAAGCCTGGCTTGGAGAATTTTGAGCATTACTTTACTAGCGTGTGAGATGAGTGCAACTGTGCAGTAGTTAGAGCATTCTTTGGCATTGCCTTTCTTTGGGATTGGAATGAAAACTGACCTTTTCCCATTCTGTGGCCACTGCTGAGTTTTCCAAATTTGCTGGCATATTGAGTGCAGCACTTTCACAGCATCATCTTTCAGGATTTGAAACAGCTCAACTGGAATTCTATCACCCCCACTAGCTTTGTTCATAGTGATGCTTTCTAAGGCCCACTTGACTTCACATTCCAAGATGTCTGGCTCTAGATTAGTGATCACATCATCATGATTATCTTGGTCGTGAAGATCTTTTTTGTACAGTTCTTCCATGTATTCTTGCCACCTCTTCTTAATATCTTCTGCTTCTGTTAGGTCCAGACCATTTCTGTCCTTTATTGAGCCCATCTTTGCATGAAATGTTCCCTTGGTATCTCTAATTTTCTTGAAGAGATCTCTAGTCTTTCCCATTCTGTGTTATTAGGTGCCCAATATGCTACTGGAGATCAGTGGAGAAATAACTCCAGAAAGAATGAAGGGATGGAGCCAAAGCAAAAACAATACCCAGTTGTGGACATGACTGGTGATAGAAGCAAGATCTGATGCTGTAAATGGCAATATTGCATAGGAACCTGGCATGTCAGGTCCATGAATCAAGGCAAATTGGAAGTGGTCAAACAAGAGATGGCAAGGGTGAATGGCGACATTCTAGGAATCAGTGAACTAAAATGGACTGGAATGGGTGAATTTAACTCAGATGACCATTATATCTACTACTGCGGGCAGGAATCCCTCAGAAGAAATGGAGTAGCCATCATGGTCAACAAAAGAGTCTGAAATGCAGTACTTGGATGCAATCTCAAAAATGACAGAATGATCCCTGTCCATCTCCAAGGCAAACCATTCAATATCACAGTTATCCAAGTCTATGCCCCAACCAGTAACACTGAAGAAACTGAAGCTGAATGGTTCTATGAAGACCTACAAGACCTTTTAGAACTAACACCCAAAAAAGATGTCCTTTTCATTATAGGGGACTGGAATGCAAAAGTAGGAAGTCAAGAAACACCTGGAGGAACAGGCAAATTTGGCCTTGGAATGCGGAATGAAGCAGGGCCAAGACTAATAGCGTTTTGCCAAGAAAATGCACTGGTCATAGCAAACACCCTCTTCCAACAACACAAGAGAAGACTCTACACATGGACATCACCAGATGGTCAACACCAAAATCAGATTGATTATATTCTCTGCAGCCAAAGATGGAGAAGCTCTATACAGTTAACAAAAACAAGACCAGGAGCTGACTGTGGCTCAGATCATGAACTCCTTATTACCAAATTCAGACTCAAATTGAAGAAACTAGGGAAAACCACTAGACCATTCAGGTATGACCTACATCAAATCCCTTATGATTATACAGTGGAAGTGAGAAATAGATTTAAGGGCCTAGATCTGATAGATAGAGTCCCTGATGAACTATGGAATCAGGTTCATGACATTGTACAGGAGACAGGGATCAAGACCATCCCCATGGAAAAGAAAGGCAAAAAAGCAAAATGGCTGTCTGGGGAGGCCTTACAAATAGCTGTGAAAAGAAGAGAAGCGAAAAGCAAAGGAGAAAGGGAAAGATATAAGCATCTGAATGCAGAGTTCCAAAGAATAGCAAGAAGAGATAAGAAAGCCTTCCTCAGCGATCAATGCAAAGAAATCGAGGAAAGCAACAGAATGGGGAAGACTAAGAGACAATAACTACATAAATTAACAAGTGTGTCCTACATTGTCAGGGAGTGATAAGTATAGAAAAGAAAGATAAACAAAGTAGATTTATAGAATGAAGAGTGGTAAGGAGCACTGTCAGGGTTTCCAGACAAGGATTCTTTGAGGAGGTGCGATTTAAGCACAGACTTGAACGAAGTGAAGGAATAAATCCTGCAAACATCTGCGGAAGCAGTCTTCCAGGAAAAGAGAACTAAATACAAACATCCTGAGATGGGAACATGCTTGGTATTTGGGGAGTGTTGCCGCAGTGAATAAGGGGGAGAGTGGTAGGAAATGAAGTCGGAAAGTGAGCCATGGGCCAGGGTTTTACTTAAAGTGGGACCAGGAACAAGAACGGGGGAATGACATGATCAGACCTATGTTTCAGGAAGGTATCGCTGGCTGCTGTGTGGACGATGGACATGGGGGCAAGGAGAGCTGAGAGAGCACTTGGGAGGCTCCTTATATAGGTAAAGCACTGAACACTAGAGGTGATACAACAAATTTTCAATAAACAAGACCTTAAAAAGTCCAGTGAGGCAAAGCAGCATGAAGAATTTTCATCACGTCTCCTCCTTCATTTCTTGTTGCTCACATCAGGGCTGAATCCAGGGCCAAATAAAACCACTGGTCCCATCCATTAACATTTTATTCAACACTTAAAAGTTCTAAAATTTTACTCATCATCAGCTTCCCAAACTCCTTTTTTTAAGGCAAGATTTTTCTAAGCCTGTGGCACAGGCACTTACATCCTGGTGCTCTATGGCATTAAAAAAAAAAAAAAAAAAAACTTTATTTTACAATGGTATCAACTTAAAATGACCCTAGCTGATCAAGAAGATATTTGAGAGTTTCAAGAGGTGTCCATCTCACTAGTTTAAGCAAATATCAGCTCCACATCCCAGTGCCTGAAATACATAGTAGGTAATAAATAATCTGTTGAAGAATGAGTGAATAAGTAAATAATCTTAGAGTAAACTGCACTGTGGAGACAAAGAGCCTAAAGAAAGATTATTAATGTGTTGCTTTGGGGCTGTTTATCTAACAATTAGTAGAGAGTCTCTTCATGATGGTTTATTTCTAGAATTCAGGAAATCAAAGTGATACCACAGGCTATAAGACCAAAACTTGGTGATACACCTTTTAAATGAATTTTAATTAATCATAGTTTCATGGATGGAGATAATTATCCAGCAAGAATACGAAGTACAGTAATACCTACACAAGGTCAAGGGCTAGGTTATACCAGATGCTCAATAAGTATCTGCCATCTTATTCAAAAAGCATATGAACAGAATTTGTTTAAAAGGATGCTTGTGTCATTTTCCTCAAGTTCCAATAAATTCAACTCCTATGCAATTCCCTGCATGTAGAAAAGCCAGTGACTTCTGCTTCACCTAAACCCATTTTAGGAATGTGGTGGGCAAGTAAAACAAGGTTCCTTACCCATACTTGGTTCAGTTCAGTTCAGTCACACAGTCGTGTCTGACTCTTAGTGACCCCGTGGTCTGCAGCACGCCGGGCTTCCCTGTCCAACACCAACTCCCGGATCTTACTCAAACTCACGTCCATCGAGTCAATGACGCCATCCCACCACCTCATCCTCTGTTGTTCCCTTCTCCTACCACCTTCGATCGTTCCCAGCATCAGGATGGTTTCCAATGAGTCAGTTCTTTGCATCAGGTGGCCAAAGTATTGGAGCTTTAGCTTCAGCATCAGCCCTTCCAATGAATATTCAAGACTGACTTCCTTTAGGATTGACTGGTTGGTTCTCCTTGCAGTCCAAGGGACTCTCAGGAGTCTTCTCCAAAACCACAGTTCAAAAGCATTAATTCTTCGGTGCTCAGCTTTCTTTATAGTCCAACACTCACATCCATATATGACCACTGGAAAAACCATAGCTTTGACTAGACAGACCTTTATTGGCAAAGTACTGCCTCTGCTTTTTAATCTGCTGTCTAGGTTGGTCATAGCTTTTCTTCCAAGGAGCAAGCCTCTTTTAATTTCATGGCTGCAGTCACCATCTGCAGTGATTCTGGGGCCAAAAAAAAAAAATAAAGTCTCTCACTGTTTCCATTGTTTCGCAGTTTATTTGCCACAGAGTGATGGGACTGGATGTCATGATCTTAGTTTTTTGAATGTTGAGTTTTAAGCCAGTTTTTTCACTCTCGTCTTTCATTTTCATCAAGAGGCTCTTAGTTCTTCTTCACTTGCTGCCATAGGGGTGGTGTCATCTGCATATCTGAGGTGGTTGATATTTCTCCTGGCAATCTTGATTTCAGCTTGTGCTTCTAGCCCAGCATTTAGCATGATGTACTCTGCATAGAAGTTAAATGAGAAAGGTGACAATATACAGCCTTGATGTACTCCTTTCCTGATTTGGAACCAGTCCATTGTTCCATGTCCAGTTCTAACTGTTGCTTTTTGACCTGCATACAGATTTCTCAGGAGACAAGCCAAGTCTGCTATTCTCCTCACTTGAAGAATGTTCCACAGTTTGTTGTGATCCACACAGTCAAAGGCTTTGGCATAATCAATAAAGCAGAAATAGATGTTTTTCTGGAACTCTCTTGCTTTTTCAATGATCCAATGGATGTTGGCAATTTGATCCCTGGTTCCTCTCCCTTTTTTAAATCCAGCTTGAACATCTGGAAGTTCATAGTTCACGTACTATTGAAGCCTGACTTCGAGAATTTTGAGCATTACTTTACTAGCGTGTGAGATGAGTGCAACTGTGCAGTAGTTAGAGCATTCTCTGGCATTGCCTTTCTTTGGGATTGGAATGAAAACTGCTCTTTTCCAGTCCTGTGGCCACTGCTGAGTTTTCCAAATTTGCTGATATATTGAGTGCAGCACTTTCACGGCATCATCTTTTAGGATTTGAAAGAGCTCAACTGGAATTCCATCACCTCCACTAGCTTTGTTCATAGTGATGCTTCCGAAGGTCCACTTCACTTTGCATTCCAGGATGTCTGGCTCTAGGTGAGTGATCACATCATCATGATTATCTGGGTCATGAAGGCCTTTTTGTACAGTTCTTCCATGTATTCTTGCCACCTCCTCTTAATATCTTCTGCTTCTGTTAGGTCCATACCATTTCTGTCCTTTATTGAGCCCATCTTTACATGAAATGTTCCCTTGGTATCTCTCATTTTCTTGAAGAGATCTCTAGTCTTGCCCATTCTATTTTTTCCCTCTATTTCTTTGCACTGATCACTGAGGAAGGCTTTCTTATCCCTCCTTGCTATTCTTTGAAATTTAATTCAAATGGGTTTATCTTTCCTTTTCTCTTTTGCCTTTCACTTCTCTTCTTTTCACAGCTATTTGTAAGGCCTCCTCAGACAGCCCTTTTGCTTTTTTGCATTTCTTTTTCTTGGGGATGGTCTTGATCCCTGCCTTCTGTACAATGTCACGAGCCTCCATCCACAGTTCATCAGGCACGCTGTCTATCAGGTCTAGTTCCTTCAATCTATTTCTCCCTTCCACTGTAGAACTGTAAGGGATTTCATTTAGGTCATACCTGAATGGTCTAGTGGTTTTCCCTACTTCCCTCAATTTAAATCTGAATTTGGCAATAAGGAGCTCTTGATCTGAGCCACAGTCAGCTTCCAGTCTTGTTTTTGCTGACTGTATAGAGCTTCTCCATCTTTGGCTGCAAAGAAATATAATCAACTTGATTTTAGTATTGACCATCTGGTGGTATCCACGTGTAGAGTCTTCTCTTGTGTTGTTGGAAGAGGGCGTTTGCTATGACCAGTGCGTTCTCTTGGCAAAACTCTGTTAGCCTTTGCCCTGCTTCATTTTGTACTCCAAGGCCAAATTTGCCTGTTCCTCCAGGTGTTTCTTGACTTCCTACTTTTGCATTCCAGTCCCCTATAATGAAAAGGATATCTTTTGGGGGTGTTAGTTCTAAAAGGTCTTGTAGGTCTTCATAGAACTGTTCAACTTCAGCTTCTTCACCATTACTGTTCAGGGCACAGATTTGGATTACTGTGATAATGAATGGTTTGCCTTGAAAACGAACAGAGATCATTCTGTCATTTTTGAGATTGCATCCAAGTACTGCATTTTGGACTCTTTTGTTGAGTATGATGGCTACTCCATTTCTTCTAAGGGATTCTTGCCCACAGTAGTAGATATAATGGTCATCTGGTCATATCTACAGTAGTAGATATAATGATCACAGTAATAGATATAATGGTCATCATACCTTGTTCACCAGGAGTCAAAAGGTTAATCGTGAGTACATTGGCAAGCCAAGGAATTCAACAATGCCCAGCGGAAAAGCCTCCTGGAGTCATTCTTATTACTCTTAATGAAGGCAGTCAATTCCAGCCCTCTCTTCCCATCACAGAGGAATGAACAAGGATTGATGAGACAGTAGCTCTACAGAACTCTTAACCATAAAGCAACAGGCTAAAATGGAACAGATATTTTTAGATACATCTGTCTTTGAGAGATATCACATTTCCCACTTTTTTCATCTGAAACCGGATTAACTGCCTGGGATTAGGTAACCAGGGAGTTCCAGGACATCAAGGCAGTTCCAATTTACATAACTTCCTTGACCCTATGGCTCTGCCCTCCACTGTCAACCATCTTAAGAAGAGAAGAGAATGCCTTCCCCAGTCTCCAACCAGTGGAAAATGAAAAAAATCTGACTTTCACCCCATATCATTTTCATATTTCATCTTCATTATCACCACCAAAAGTACAGAAATCATTATCTTTACGATGATGAACATCCAATTAGCATTTCCCATATAAATTTCATATTATAAAGGAGCTTGTAATGGATAATGCAAATTGCTAATAGCCTTTTTCTCCTGAGCTGAAAAATTGAGGTGCTTAACAAAATGAAATTAAATCTGAGCCATTTTCAAACAAGTCAAGAACTTTAATTACTTGATGGCAAAAGAGAAGGAGAGACAAACTAAATTTTTAAATAGTCACATTTTAAAGCAGTTTCCCTTTCCACCACACTGCTCAATCTATCCCTCTGTATAGCTAAATGCTTGTCTTGTTGTGCTCAATAGGTTTTAAGCTATTGTGAAGATTGTTAAATATGATTTTTTTCATTAGCAGTACTATTCAGTAAGTTGGAAACTTATTCCAAATAAGCATTCTGTTTGCTTGATGACATTTTAATGGGTTTCCATCCACCATAGTTCCTCAAAAGACAGATCTCATAAGTGACACCATGCCCCCCTCTAATTAGAACGTGTTGGTTTAAGCAACAACAGAGGACACTGTGATTTAATGAAGCAGAATCCTAGCATTATCCAGTCAGATCAAGCTGGCCTACGTGTTAGGCAACATGACAGTGGCTGAACGTCCGTGCTCTGAAGCCACAAACCTAGACTCAAAACTTGGCATCACCACTGAGCTCTGTTAATTAATCTCCCTGAAGTGAAATGAAAGCAACCTCTGAGAAATACTGTGAGAACTATCCACACACACACACATATATATTTATATATGTATGAAACACTTAGAACAATGGCTGAAAAATAATGTGCTCAATAAACAGTAGAGAGAAAAGGAAACTTAATTCTGACTTAAAAATTATGAATGAACTATCTAGCCATTCAATAAATATGCACTGAGTTCAATATGTACCAGACACTTGAGATGTATCAGAGAAGAAAAAAAAACTTACAAAAAAATCTCTGGGGAAATAAACAATAAATAAAATAAACAGGTAAATCATCTAGTAAGTATCCCTCAAAAGAAATAAAAATAGAACCAGGTAAGGGAGATTGGGAAGAGGGTAGATGGAGATGGTTTGCTAGTTGCAATTTTAAAATATGGTAGCCAGATTTAGTTAGGGCAATTTTAAGTCAGGTGACCAGAAATAGTTCTAAACAGAACTCTAGATTTTGAAGGTAGAACCAAAAAACTTACTGAAGGACTGAACGTGGGGTGTGAGAGAAAGATCAAGTGTTAAGGATGACTCCCAAGATTCTGGCCTGACCAATGGCAAGGATTGAGTTGCCACCAGCTGAGATGGTAAGGACTGAACGCATATTGCCAATCCGATGGTGAGTGTCTATGCATATGGATATGAGATGTGAGAGAAAGAAGAGTTAAGAATGATTCAAAGTTTTTGGCCTGAGCAACTGCAAGGATGGAGGTGCCACCGAGATGGGAAAGACTAGAAGTGGTACCAGTTGAATGGTGAGTGTATGTGTGTGCTATACCACCTCCCAAGCATCCAGAGACAGCAACTGCCTTAATAAGATGTTAGGGAAACTTCCAGATCTTCCATTCTATGATGTTTTTATTTGGCTCCAAGGAATGTCTCATTTTATTACGTTAGTAAAGGTGTGGTTTCACAAAACTCCCTACTCCTGCTTTATAATGAAGGAAGTTAAAAAGGGAGGGGGTATATATGCATTAAAAATAGTCAAATATATACAGGTATCTAAAAATGTGCGTGTATTACTAACTGGTTATTGGAAGTAGTAAGCATTCAATATTTTTTTTTTTAACAAGTATGACCACATGATATGAACAATGAGCAGACATTAGCAGGGGGCCGTGAATGGTGCTGTGCGGAGGCAATATGGTACGGCAGAAGCTACACCCCAGGGGAGTCAGGGTGCAGCCATCCTGCTTCACACGAGACTCTCCTGGTTTAGTACTGAAAGTTCCATGGCCCACAGAACTCCCCTGTGCTGAGCTTAGTCACTCAGTCATGTCCAACTCTTTGCAACCTCATGGACTGTAGCCCACCAGGCTCCTCTGTCCATGGGAATTCTCCAGGCAAGAGCACTAGAGTGGGTTGTCATGCCGTCCTCGAGGGGATCTTCCCAACCCAGGGATCAAACCCAGGTCTCCCACATGGCAGGCAGATTCTTTACCAGCTGAGCTACCAAGGAAGCCCACAGAACTTCCCAACTCCAGGCAAACCAGGACAGCTAGTCATCCTAGCATAGTAATGTCTATTTGATGTTCAAGTGTTGATGTCAAGTACAGATGAATACATGAAACTGTTGTTAAAGAGTGAGGAGAAATAAATTTGGTTGTTGCCAGCATAAAAAATGGTATTTAAAAAAAATGAAAATGTATCATATCACTATGAGATTTTACAGTCAGTAACAGTATTCTCCAGTACAGATTTGTTCAGTACATCCTGAATGCCAGGTCCTAGGAATTCAGGTAATAACAGTTCAAGCCCTTTCAACAGCCACAGACAAATAACCATCCAGTTACAGAGCATTTTGAGGTGTACAGCATCAGTGGTGGTCCCAGCAGGAGCAAGATGATAGTGCAAAGGCTCTGAAGAATGAATAGGAGCTTTAAAGGCAGATGAAGTGGTAGAGAGAGGGGAAGTGAATTCAGAGCACAAAAAATACAGTACATATGATAACATGGAGGAGTGAACCAGCATGGAAGGTTTCAGAAAACTCAAGTTTGATGGTTCAGGCTCATGAAATGAAAAGACAGAAGTGGTAAGAAATGAGGTAAAAATGCCCCATTTATCACCAACAGGTAGGCACTTGAATTTCAGCACAACCAGAAACACAGGGCACACTGACCAGAAAGATGGCTATTTTCAAAGACCTACTATAAGTAAATACAGCATGGTGTTGCTGTTGAAACTTCACTACTCACTAAAAATATAAATGTGGGAGAGTAGTTTTCTTTATTTTTAGTTCTTTCACCTAAAAACAGAGATAACAATAATCATGAAATATTTGGCCAAGTTTCTTCATGGATACATAGGGGTAAACAAACTGACAGATTTACAAGGATAACAACTTTTTCGTAACAATGTTGACTTTATCATTCTAAACAATGCCTAAAATCAACTATGCCCAACAGAGAAAGGAAAGTCAAAACACAAGTGCATTTGTGGAAGTGAGGGCAGATGGAGGCCCACATGAGTTCTGTCATCCACAGTGTGGGTGACATAAATCTGTAACATTTTAGAACTAGAAGAACACAAGAATTATGAGTTTGGCGGGTTTTTAACTTACTTTAGCAACAGAACACTTTTGTCATACAGAATCCTATAGATAATCTCAATTTATAAGTTTACTAAAAATGGAACTGTCCCAAGTGAGTCCTGGACTGGGGGGAAGGGAAGATAGTTCTTTCCATTCAACTTCCCTAAGGCTCTCCTCACAGGCCACTAAGACATAACCCAGAAACCTGGAGCTCCACACAACGGTTTTAAGACAACTGCAATAGATAATCTAACACAATCCCCTCGTTCTATAAGACCGACAGCCAAGAGAAGACTGTCATTTACCCAGAGTCACAGAGTTCATCAGCCTCTGCTGAGCCATATTATTTCCCCATGGCACCATTCCTAAGGCCAAACATCAGAATTCTTATCCAAGGAAAACAGGCTCCCATTACTACCCCATTTCCCTTCTCCCTACTCTTCCCCCAGTCCCAAGCCCTAACACAGGTTCCTTGGGAAAAAAAAAAAAAAAGGCAAAGAAGAAAGCCAGATAAATGAAATCTGTAATACTACATTTTTAGGAAATCTACTTCCCAACAGATCTCAGCTGTGAGCATAGAAAATTAGCAGGAACACAACAGAACAAGAGCGACTGGTTTACACTTTATTCATTGTTCCGCGGAGCCAGAGACTATTCATTCATACTCATTAAGCGCAATCAATATTCTGTAATGGAAGCATCAGTTGCTATATTCCTGACATAAACAACCAACACAGTAAGTCCAAATTAAGAACAAGCTTGGTTTCCAGACTCAGGCTTGAAACTCACTGCTCAAGAGTTCATTCCCCTGGAAAGCAGTCACAACATTATGAGTGTCATTTTATACAATCACATTTACCATGCGCCCTTATCCTTGCCCCCTTACTCTCTTCCTGAAATTTAACACGCGTCCATTTTTTCTCTCTTTAAACACATGATTAAAAATTGTATTCTGTTCTCTTTTTTCTTTAAGATTTTAGCTAATATAAGTTAAAAGTTGCTTTACCTATAAACATCATTCAAGAGTTTGACTACCTCATGCCTTTCAAAATAAATCCAAAGAACCCTAGGAGCTGGTGGTGGTGCTCAGTCGTGTCCGACTCTGCGGGACCCCAGGGTTGTCGCCCGCAGGCTCCTCTGTCCATGGGATTCTCCACGCAAGAATGCTGGAGTGGGTTGCCATTCCCTTCTTCAGCGGATCTTCCCAAACCAGGGATTGAACCTGCATCTCTTGCGTCTCCTGCATTGGCAAGTGAATGTTTTTACCACTGAGCCACCTGGGAAGCCAAAGAACCTTAGGACTTACAGCTAAAAGAGGATTGGCCACGTAACTTTAATTACTCTCTCTCTCTCCAGACTCTCAAAATTATAGTATAAGGATCAAAAAAATATAAATTCATAGTGACAAAGAGAATAAGAAAGATAGCAGTAAACATAATAGTGTGATCCATTTCTGGAGGACAGAAAAAGGAAGAGAATGGAAAGTGAGAAGGGGAAGAGGTCACAGCTTAAGCACAGGCAAAAGGAAAAGTGAAGGTTGAAAGGGCTTATTTTTCGCTGAAGCTCAGAGAGGCTCAGTCAGGGCTGAGAGCTGCAGATACAAGTGATGTTAGCAAAGGGTTGCGGGCCTGAAAACAGGGAGACTGGCTAAACGTCAGTATTCAGAATAGTCTCCCTAACACACACAGACACACACACATACACACCCCTGCAAAGCAGATCTGCATTTTCGTATTGAAAGGGCACACTGAGTACACATCATAGTAAATGACAAAAGACCTACATCATGGCACATTCATGTGAAATTTCAAAACATCAGTCATGAGGAGATGACCCTACAAGTTTCCAGAAAGAAATGTGTCACTTGGAGAGGAATGAAAATCAGGAAGGCACTGAACTTTTCAATAGCACAACAGACTGCTAGATGATAAGACATATTTAAGACCCTCAAGGTACAACACTGGGTCAGAAATTGATTTTTATGTGCAGTAAAACAATGTAAGTAAAAAGGTAGATACAGAATTATATGAACAGGCAAGAATTAAGGGAACATTGCTCCTGTGATCCTCTCCTGAAGACTCTCTCATGGACCAAATGACTAGAAATAAATCCAGAGTCTAAAGGTGAACATAAATTTGTATTTACCTGTAAAACTAAGATTAAATGATGTTTATACAGGAGACGATATAATAGATATATCCCCTTACAAAGTAGACATAGTACAACTACCAAAAACTAGCACAGGAGGGAGAGAGAGTGTCTGAAAAGGAGATTAAATTCACTTATTGTCTTATAGATATTAATGAGAATAAAAAAAAATACTACTTCAAATTAGGGGCTTCTCAGGTGGCGCTAGTGGTAAAGACCCTGCCTGCCAATGCAGGAGACCCAGGAGATGCCAGTTCAACCCCTGGGTCGGGAAGATCCCCTGGAGGAGGGCATGGCAACCCACTGCAGTATTCTGGCCTGGAGAATCTCATGGACAGAGGAGCCTGGCGGGCTACGGTCCATGGGGTCACACAGAGTGGACATGACTGAAGTGACGCAGCACTCCCACATGAACTTCAAATTAGATGCTTGATATAAAGAGGGAGTGGAAACAAAAGTTTGCCAGCTGATTTCAACACTGCTTATACTCGGGAACAAACAAGAAATAGGCCAAAGATAAGGAGACTAAGACCACAAAAACGTCTTTGAGTAAAGGTTCCCATTCAAACAAAAGTACAATAC
Source organism: Capricornis sumatraensis (assembly GCF_032405125.1). Taxonomy (NCBI): domain Eukaryota; kingdom Metazoa; phylum Chordata; class Mammalia; order Artiodactyla; family Bovidae; genus Capricornis; species Capricornis sumatraensis. The sequence goes on from NC_091084.1 coordinate 73,735,028, forward strand.
TCCCAAAATAAATGAAAAAGCATACCCCCAAAAAAGAGACAAAAGAGAGCAAGTAAATAAAGTATATAATTAATCACTTTATATGTGTGTGTACTTGTTTATGTACTTACATATATGCTTACATTAAAAATTTTTTTAAGTTAAAAATTTTAAGTAAATATACTTTTTAAAAAATTACTTACAGAGTTGAGAAGGAACAGACTGGAAGAGATAAGGTTTGAAGCTCGAATTCTTAGAAAATATCTTGTGCTATATATTATACATTAGAATAGTGTAAAAATTTTACATAATTATAAAAACAAAATTAAACTAAGAGCAATTCCTAAACTTTAATTAGATAAGTTAGCCTAACTATACATGATTAGTGGAATACCTACCAGAAAACAATAAGTGACTTTATATAGTAACTTGGCTGTACAGTCCTAGTATAAACACACAAAAATAATTTTAAAAATTATTTTCAGTCTTCCTGTCATTGATGGTAGTTGTGGTACCATTGCTCTGAGGCTGATTTCTGCATAGTGCAGGATAAAACAAATAAGTTATTGTTGTTACTGAGCATTAGGATTTGCACACTGGAGGATAACATACAGATGTAAGAATAATGAGATTAAGCAAATACACTGTAATCCTAAATGTGATTTAAAAGAATCAATATACGACTATGAAATACTTTTTCGCTGAAAACTAAAAATATATACTCCTTGTCAGTTTTCATTCCAACCCCAAAGAAAGGCAATGCCAAAGAATGCTCAAACTACCACACAATTGCACTCACCTAACACGCTAGTAAAGTAATGCTCAAAATTCTCCAAGCCAGGCTTCAGCAATACGTGAACCATGAACTTCCTGATGTTCAAGCTGGTTTTAGAAAAGGCAGAGGAACCAGAGATCAAATTGCCAACATCTGCTGGATCATCGAAAAAGCGAGAGAGTTCCAGAAAAACATCTATTTCTGCTTTATTGACTATGCCAAAGCCTTTGACTGTGTGGATCACAATAAACTGTGGAAAATTCTGAAAGAGATGGGAATACCAGACCACCTGACCTGCCTCTTGAGAAACCTATATGCAGGTCAGGAAGCAACAGTTCGAACTGGACATGGAACAACAGACTGGTTCCAAACTGGAAAAGGCGTACGTCAAGGCTGTATATTGTCACCCTGCTTATTTAACTTCTATGCAGAGTACATCATGAGAAACGGTGGGCTAGAAGAAGCACAAGCTGGAATCAAGATTGGTGGGAGAAATATCAATAACCTCAGATATGCAGATGATACCACCCTTATGGCAGAAAGTGAAGAAGAACTAAAAAGCCTGTTGATGAAAGTGAAAGAGGAAAGTGAAAAAGTTGGCTTAAAGCTCAACCAGAAAACAAAGATCTTGGCATCTGGTCCCATCACTTCTTGGGAAATAGAGGGGGAAACAGTGTAAACAGGATCAGACTTTATTTTGGGGGGCTCCAAAATCACTGCAGATGGTGACTCCAGCCATGAAATTAAAAGACGCTTACTCCTTGGAAGAAAAGTTATGACCAACCTAGATAGCATATTCAAAAGCAGAGACATTACTTTGCTGACTAAGGTCCGTCTAGTCAAGGCTTGATTCCAGGGCTATGGTTTTCCCTGTGGTCATGTATGGATGTGAGAGTTGGACTGTGAAGAAAGCTTAGTGCCAAAGAATTGATGTTTTTGAACTGTGGTGTTGGAGAAGACTCTTGAGGGTCCCTTGGACTGCAAGGAGATCCAACCAGTCCATTCTGAAGGAGATCAACCCTGGGATTTCTTTGGAAGGAATGATGCTAAAGCTGAAGCTCCAATACTTTGGCCACCTCATGCAAAGAGTTGACTCATTGGAAAAGACTCTGATGCTGGCAGAGATTGGGGGCAGGAGGAGAAAGGGACAACAGAGGATGAGATGGCTGGATGGCATCACTGACTCGATGGACGTGAGTCTGAGTGAACTCTGGGAGTTGGTGATGGACAGGGAGGCCTGGCGTGCTGCGATTCATGGGGTCTCAGAGTCAGACATGACTGAGCGACTGAACTGAACTGAACTGAAAATCACTGCAGATGGTGACTGCAGCCATGAAATTCAAAGACGGTACTCCTTGGAAGGAAAATTATGACCAACCTAGATACCATATTCAAAAGCAGAGACATTACTTTGCCAACAAAGGTCCGTCTAGTCAAGGACATGGTTTTTCCTGTGGTCATGTATGGATGTGATAGTTGGACTGTGAAGAAAGCTGAGCACTGAAGAATTGATGCTTTTGAACTGTGGTGTTGGAGAAGACTCTTGAGAGTCCCTTGGACTGCAAGGAGATCCAACCAGTCCATTCTAAAGAAGATCAGTCCTGGGTGTTCATTGGAAGGAATGATGCTAACGCTGAACTCTAATACTTTGGCCACCTCATGCGAAGAGTTGACTCATTGGAAAAGACTCTGATGCTGGGAGGGATTGGGGGCAGGAGGAGAAGGGGATGACATAGGATGAGATGGCTGGATGGCATCACTGACTCGATGGATGTGAGTCTGAGTGAACTCCGGGAGATGGTGATGGACAGGCAGGCCTGGCGTGCTGAGATTCATGGGGTTGCAGAGTCAGACACGACTGAGCGACTGAACTAAACTGAACTGAAGCTTCTATAAACGCCTAGAAACAATTAACCCAAGCAGTATTAATAAGCACTCTTAGTATCCATATTGGCTTCCCCGATAGCTCAGCTGGTAAAGAATCTGCCTGCAATGCAGGAGACCCCAGTTTGATTCCTGAGTCGGGAAGATCCGCTGGAGAAGGGATAGGCTACCCACTCTCTATTCTTGGGCTTCCCTTGTGGCTCAGCTGGTAAAGAATCCGCCTTCAGTGTGGGAGACCTGGGTTTGATCCCTGGGTTGGGAAGATCCCCTGGAGAAAGGAAAGGCTACCCACTCCATCTGGTAGCTCAGTCAGTAAAGAATCTGCCTGCAGTGCAGGAGATGTGAGTTCTATCCCTGGTTCAGGAAGATCCCCTGGAGAAGGAAATGGCAAACCATTCCAGTATCCTTGCCTGGAAAATCCCATTGGCAGAGGATCCTGGAAGGCTGCAGTTCACGGGGTCGCAAAGAGTCAGGCAAGACTGAGCGACTAACACTTCACAGTACCCACACAGAGGCCCCCAAAACTACTTCCCACTAAAAACAAACAGGTGTCCTTGCAGAAATGGCTGAATCTAGATTTAAGGCATAAAACTACTATCTCATCATTGAAAACAAAAATGTCCATGATATGGAAACATGGATTTTGTCATGGACCACGTCAAAAAGATTACAGAACCAAATGTGAATAAGCTTCCACTGGCCAAAGCTGGACCATCTGAGTATCAACAAAGATACCTGCAATTATTTTAGACACATCATACACATTTAAATGCATAAGATCATAATTAAACACACAAAATGTTCATGGGTAACTTTCAGAGAATGGAAGGGACCCTAATCATTCTATTAAAAATTGGTAAATAAAAGGAAAATAGTAGGCAGTTATCCTGCCTTTTCTATATAAGTCTGTGAGGAAGCTGGAAAGTTGGAAAAGAAAACCAATACAGAAAGAGCAACATGACTAAGACCAAGAAAGATCCAGTAAAGCTGAGAAACAGAACCAGTGATAGAGTGACCAGCTCAAACTTTTCCCTGGTTTAGTAATGAAAGTTCCACATCTCAGGAAATCCCTGGGTCCTAGGCATTCCAGAACAGTTGCTCACACTACCTACAGAAAAACTCCCAAGGTCAAAATCTCACATGGATACAGAAACTAGGTTATAACAAAACTAGCCTAACACTTGCTTGAAAGCTTAGCTTCTGCCCTTGGAGATACGATTTTGTTCATTTTAAAGGGGTTACTGGTACGACGTTATAATTGGTATATAATGGTCTCTTTTGATCCATAATGATAACAATAGCTTCTAATTACTGAGAACCTATCTTTTGCCAGGCATAATATAAGCACTTTACGAGGAATTTGTCATTGAGTATTTATGCTAACCATATGAGATTAGTACCACTTTTATTTCCATTTACAGATGAGAAAACTCAAGTTTCCATGGGTTAAGGTCGTTTCCTAACGTGGCCCCTCTCCTAAGTGGCAACACCTGGATTAGACCATAGGTCAGTCTTGCTCCAAAACCTTTCCTCTTTATCATTACTCCACATTGTCTCTTGCTTATTCTCTCTACCAAGCAAATATTCCAATCAGTGATAAGAATTAGATACAGGATCTTAAAGCAACCCATCTGCTATAAGATCAAGAAATGTTTTGGATAAGCTCAAATACAGAATATATTAATAACTTAAGAGTATTATTCACCTAACTATCAAATCTAGGTCTAGACTAGCCAATATCAATTTAACTTTGCTTTATGGAAGAATCAAAGTAGGGTCTTTATAGCCTATCATTCTAATTGGTGTTTGACTTATAAAAGCCCATGAGATTATATGGGAGCGTGCCAAAGTTTTACTACCATACCAGATAAATAACGTCAAAATTTTAAAACTCCCTGACAGGGAACAAAAAAGGCAACTGACAAGTGAGAATCAGCAGCAAAGTAGTAATAGATTCTCCAAACTCATTCATTGCCATGTCTTAATGGTGACTGGCAAGTCACTGCATTTATGGAGGCAGAGAGGTGAGCAAGGAGACCTCTTTCAAGTTCCTGACTGACAGCCAAGGATCCAGTTTCTTAAAATACAGCCTTTACAGCAATCAACAAAATCTACCCATCGTAAAACTAGAGACCGTCTGCAGTGCGGGAACTCAAACTCTGAGCCTAGGGCTCAGCTGAGGCGCTACTACTACCAGAGTTATAGCTATAGATAAGTATGCAGAGAACACAGCCAGGATAAGATTAAAAGAAGCCATTAAAACGAAATTAGGGGGAATCCTAATTTAACAAATATTTAAGTATCCTTTAACAAACATGTGGGAGTCAGAGTATGATACATAGTACACAAAAGAATACAAACATCAGGCCCAAACAGACCCAATATCTCATCTTACTCTTCCAGTTAGCAGTAATAATTACAATTATTACTATTGCTAGCATGTATTAATTGCTTAGTATATCAAGCTCTGTAATAAGTATCTGACTTATGTTCAAATTAAGGACACACAAGGAAGTGAGACCTGCATTCTAATCAGTCCATCTGACTTTAAAATCTATTCTTCACACCACAAAGACCTTCGAACAGACAGATGCCTGGGGGATCCAGCACTTCCAGAGAGGCTGGATTTCTTCTCTCCCTCCTTCCCACACAGCCCTCATCCTCATCCAATGTACTTACTAGATGTGGGAATTGGCAGAATTGCTATGGACCCTCAACTTCATCTTCAACGGGTGGATAAGCACTTGCCTCTTTGGGCTGTTAAGAGAATTACATAAAACCATAACCCAATAGTGGAGAAGGAAATGGCAGCCCACTCCAGTATTCTTGCCTGGAGAATCCCATGTCCATGGGGTCACAAGAATTGGACACAACTTAGCAACTAAACCACCAGCACCACCCTAGCCCTAGAGAGGCTTATCTCACCCAATAGAGGCTTATCTCATCGTAGGATTTTCGTTAAGTATGAGCTCCCATTGTATACAGCTGTGCTAGGTAGTAATGTGAAACTCCAAAATTATAAAACCCAGCCCTTGCCCTTAAAATATTTACAGTCTATTTCATGTCATCCATAAAGTGGAGCAACTATTCTAAACTGACTAGTGGTGATTTGATTTCCACCTTAGGGCGATGTTCTGGGCCAGATGATGCCCTGATTTGATTCAATAGAACATTTCGTTTGCCCTTAGCGCTTTAGCTTGCACAGTGCCCTCCCTTCAAAGGTTTCCTACCTGTGAAGACGAAAAGATTGTCCAAAATCTTGCTCTAAGACTTAGTTTCAATCAAAGGAAATGCTGCAAACTTCCTGACACAGCCATGACCCCCACTAGATACTGTGTGGGCTTTAGAATGCTAATAGCAGAAGTTCCGAATGCAGTGTGTGCCCATTCTTGTGAGGATGCAGCCACAATCCATTAATTATCAATAATAGTTCAATTCAGTCGCTCAGTCGTGTCCGACTCTTTGCAACCCCATGAATCAATCGCAGCACTCCAGGCCTCCCTGTCCATCACCAACTCCCTGAGTCCACTCAGACTCACGTCCATCGAGTCCGTGATGCCATCCAGCCATCTCATCCTCTGTCGTCCCCTTCTCCTCCTGTCCCCAATCCCTCCCAGCATCAGAGTCTTTTCCAATGAGTCAACTCTTTGCATGAGGAGTCCAAAGTACTGGAGTTTCAGCTTTAGCATCATTCCTTCCAAAGGAATCCCAGGGCTGATCTCCTTCAGAATGGATTGGTTGGATCTCCTTGCAGTCAATAATAGTTAGAATACCAAAATCATCGTTGCTTTTTTTCATAAATGTGAACATCATCATAACAACTAAAATAGTATAACTCTTATTGTTAACTTTCTAATACATCTTGCTGAGTAAGACAAGGGTGGGATTATGACTGGCCCACTAGAAATTATTCACATGACAATATTCCAAATTAAAGGTTATGTCAGAAAATTAGTTTGAGAATTACTTATCTTTGGGGCGGGGGGGAATGAAAGGGATATTGATCTTGAACCAGGATATCAAGATATATATAACAGACATGACATCATTTGATATCACTGTGTACTTTTCTAACAGATTGATTCAAATTAACACATAATACTAATAATTTAGTTAACTACACATCCAGGCTACAGATTAGGTTTCAAATACTATTCTCACACTATCTTTCGTCTTATACCCACCGTGCTTCTGAGTTTTGTTCTCAAACCTGCCATTAAAGATGATTTAATTATTATATCCACATCACAAAAAAAATGTTTCGGTTCCTGGGAAAAATACCATTACTGAAATGTGCCATCTCCATTTCACCATTCATCCATCCAAGTATTTATGAAGCATCCACCACTTGCCCGGTCCTTCACTAAGCATTCACAAGGTTAAATGAAGGCCCTACTTTTGCAGTCTTGAAAATAAGACCTATTCATCACTATCAATTTATGCATCATGGGCAAAGCAGTAAAGCACAGTGGTTAAAACCTCCAGTCTTGGGCCCAGACAGCTTAGAGCAGGGCTCTGGCCCTGGCACTGCACAGCTTTGTTCCTGGAAGGCAGAGCGGTGATAGCTGTCATTGTACTGGGGACGACTAGATTGGGACGGTCGGCTGTGGGGGCTATGGAGGTTGGGACTGCATGAGTGTGGGGTGGATGCGGTGACTCATGAAAGAGGAGCACACAGCAAGTGCTGCCAATTCCCAAGCAGGGACAGGTTCATTTCATTGAGGCGATCAAGAAAGGCCTCGTGGAGAATGTGACATTCCAGCTTGGCCTGGAGACATGAGTGATGATGGACCTAAGGAGAAAGACCAGGAAAGGGGCCCTGCAGGCAAAAAACACATCATGAACAGAAGCAAAATAAAGGGAATGTCCGTCTGAGCCACCAGGGAAGAATCTGCCCGCCAATGCAGGAGACACAGGAAACGGGGGGGTTTGATCCCTGGGTGGGGAAGATCCCCTAGAGAAGAGAACGACAACCCACTCCAGTATTCTTGGCTGCTAAATTCCCTGGACAGAAGAACCTGGCAGGTTACAGCCCATGGGGTCGCAGGTCAGACACCACCAAGCAACTAACACACACAAGACACAGTAAAGGGAATGAGAGAGGTACATTCTGCAAACACAAGCAACGCATCCTGGCTAAAGGGCAGAGACAGAAATACAGCTGGAAGGTAAGGTGCAGGTTAGCCTGTGGAGGATTTTAAACTCCAGAGAAGCTAAGGGATTTAGACTTTAATTAGCATGGACATTCAGAAGAAGCCTTGGAGTGCTTCTTAAGGGAAAGTCATCTCTTGTGAGTAAGGCACAGGTCCCAGTCGAAGGTGATAGTTTAATAAATTTCTATTACTATAATCACAGACAAATCAATAACTCTACAGTGTATTCCACGCTGGAATCACGTCTGCTACCTGTCAACAGACCCAAGAGAAACGGCTTCTGGCAACTAGAGTTGAAGGGAAATGTGTTTATCGATGCTTAGTTTAATTTATTACTGCTACAAGGGGTTGACAAAGAGAGAAGGCGAGCTCAGAGGAAAATTGCAAGGGTGGTAACATGGCTCAAATCATTTTAAGGAAATACAGAAATATTGTATTCTCTCAAACTATCAAGACACAACATCGAGTTACTATTGAAGCCCTTCAAGGATTTAGAAACTGAAAGAGATACATGAAATCCATCCAGAGTTTCCCAAATCAGACTACCCCAGGAGCAGTTATTCACTCTTTCGTGTAACAGCTAATTAAATAAAAATATTTGAGGGTACAAAGTCAAAGAATCCTAAGACTTCATAAAGCACTGAAGTTACATACAACTCTCACTTAGCTTCTGGTAATATTAGTCAGGGCTCTTGCAGCTATTAAGTGACAGAAACTCAACTCAAGCCAGGTTAAACGGAAAGAAACTAACTCACATAGCTGCAAAGCCTAGGAATTCAGACAAACATAATTCCAGGTGTTCAAACAGTGTAACTGTCCGCTTTTACCATCACTCACGTCTGCTTTTCTCCGGGCTGGATTTATTATTTTCATAAGGAATAAGAATAGCCACAGCAATTCCAGTTTATGTTAATATTATTAATATATTACCTTATAACTTATGATCCCCTCCAAATTAAAATATCATACCTCTGTGTCACCATCACGTTTCCCAGAATGCTTAGACTGGTCTGCTTAAAACACATGATCACTCCTTAAATTAATCACAATGGTCAGTTAGAAAATGTTCAGCCTGCCCACCTTTATTATTAAAGGTAACACCCTTGTGCCAGGGTATCATAACAACCCTGAAATCTCAGAAACACGAGAAGCTTATTTCTTGACCAAGCATGAGTTCAGAATGAAAGAAAGTGAAAGTGACTCAGTCGTGTCCAACTCTTTGTGACTCCATGGACTATACAGTCCATGGAATTCTCTAGGCCAGAATACTGGAGTGGGTAGCCTTTCCCTTCTTCAGGGGATATTCCCAACCCAGGGATAGAACCCAAGTCTCCCATATTGCAGGCAGATTCTTTACCAGCTAAGTCACAAGGGAAGCCCAATAATACTGGAGTGGGTAGCCTATCCCTCCTCCAGGGGATCATCCTGATCCAGGAATCGAACCGGGGTCTCCTGCATTGTAGGCGGATTCTTTACCAATTGAGCTACCAGGGAAGCCCAGAACGGATGTTCCTAATTAGCAGAGGGGAACCCAGTTCCACACAGTCAAGTACATGTGTCTGGACTTTACATTTTGGAAAAGAAACAAGATCCGATGTCTTTGTTCTACAAATAAGGATGGTATAGCGTACGTCTGAAGGATCACAGTTCCAGACCCAGAACAACAACTTGTAGGCTGGTACCCTAGAATCTCTCTCTTCATTTGATCTGAGAGTCGCCTCCCTCATTTGTAAAATGAAAGCATCAGGCCATGTCACTACTTTGCTCCAAATCTTTACTTTTTAAATATCAATACAGTGTATGTATACAGTACTCAGTACTCCTTACAAAAATTGATGCATCTCTTCAAAATATAGTTGAGACTCACTATGACATAGTGAAGGGGATGGAGGGAGTGAAAAGACTGTGGGAGTTTGATCCTAGCCTACCTGGTATCAAAAACAGAGATGACGCTGTTCTCACAAGATAGAAATAATGTTTCCTACACCCACATCTTGACATATGGATGTGGATGGTTTTGTGATGGGAGTGTGATAAGTTATTGTAATTTTAAAGTTTATATAATCTTGTGAAAGCCTTATTCTCTGAGTCAAGCTTGGATGAGAAAATGGTTCCAATAAGATCTCCTAAGATTCTGCCAGAAAAGTACCTTATCCATCCTATGACTCCAGTGAACTGTAATTACTGGTAACAACAAGGGCTCCTGGGGCTTGAAATATCTAGACTCTAAACCAGTAGATTCTATTACCTAGCATAGATCATGCGTCAGTAAATGTTCAGGAAAGGAGGGAAGGAGTAGAAGGGAAAGGGGAGGGAGGAGACAGAAGGAGAGGAGGGAAAGGTTGGTAAGTTGAAGGTCATATAATGGTTGGAAAGGCTTATTTCAGTGCTTACCACACACACACTCATAGGTATTCACTTACCCTTTGCTGCAACCAAAAAGCATTTCCATGTGCCCAAAGAAACTGCTTTCAGCAACCTTCCCTCATCAACTGCTCTCAGAAACCTTTCCCATCAGAGGTGAAAGGGAATCGTGGTAGGAAATAAAAAGGCCCATTAAATATATTCTTGTCTGGTTGTCATGGTTTAATCATTAAGTCGTGTCCAGCTATTGCGACCCCATGAACTGTAGCCCACCAGACTCCTCCCTCCATGGGATTTTCCAGGCAAGAGTACTGGAATGGGTTGCCATTTTCTTCTCCAGAGGATCTTCCTGACCCAGGGATCGAACTGGGTCTTGTGCATTGCAGGTGGATTCTTTACGGACTGAGCCACCAGTGAAAATGAAAGTGAAGTCGCTCAGTCGTATCCGACTCTTTGTGACCCCATGGACTGTAGCCTACCACGCTCCTCCATCCAAGGGATTTTCCAGGCAAGAGTACTGGAGTGGGTTGCCTTTTCCTTCTCCAAAGGATCTTACTGACCCAGGGATCAAACCTGGGTCTCCCACATTGTAGGCAGATGCTTTATTGTCTGAACCATCAGGGAAGCCCATAGTCTTGTCTGCATGTACCCATTTTGTGCAGATTACATCCCCATATGTGTCTATTATGGAGATCAGTCAGGAAGGAAATGTTTTGTTTTCAATGAGCACCCTTGTAACATTTAAATATCAGTCAAAGGGGGTTAAATGCTATAACAACTCCAAATGTAAGTAACTTAACATAGTAATAGGCAAGTTTTCCTATCACAGTCTAGACTGGGAGACGGCTCACTCAGTGACTCAAGCTCCTTCCATCCTGGGACTCCACAGTCCTCTAAGTCCTTGGAATCCTCCCAGTTCAGCTATAAACTTGGGACAAAGAATGGAGAATCACTCACAGTAGGTGGGCCACACCTAAAACTGCCTAGAATCTGCCAACAGTCCATTGGGCAGAACTCAGTCCCATGGCCCCACTTACCTGCAAGGAAGGCTGGGGATGTGATCCCGCTGTGCTTTGGAGAAAACAGAAAATGGTTTCACAGCAATCAGTCTCTGACACAAATTACATGTCACTTCACCACTAAGTCCAGATTTGTGCTACATTTCTGTGACTTCCAATGCCAACAGTTTTTTTTTTTTTTTTTTTTAATAATTTTGATGCTGGCTACAGTCAGCACTTCCACCATCCAACTCCCAATTCACTAGGACTGTTACAAAAAACAGTAAAGAATACTTTGGGGTTGCCAAGGTGCACATCTCACATTGACCAACCGGTAGATCCTGGTCTCCAACCCCATCTCCAGCCACAGTCTAGGTGGGGGCTCCAGAAATGTGAGCAGCCTTTATTACTGAGCAGCTGTTTATTTCCTATTTCACAGAGCTTCCATGACTTCTCCCTGATATTTCTGCTTGGGAGTAAATCCAACCGTCCTACTTATCATACCTATGAGTTTGAGCAAACTCTGGGAAATACTGAGGGACAGAGAAGCCTGGAGGGCTGCTGCAGTCTATATAGTCAGAGAGTCGGAAAGGACTTAGCGACTGAACAACAATCTGTAATACGAAGTAACGTCCATTTACTTGTAAGACCTCTTCAGAGAACCCTTCCAGTTATAAAGAAAAAGAAAAAAATATCCTCTTGGACCAGCTCAAGTAAAAGGGTAGTCGGTGGTAAATATCCTTTGATATCTCATGGAAATCCAGGGAAAGCTGAGCAACCGTACCTCAAAAATAGCAGACATTGAAGAAGCTCCAAGGAGCAGCTACTCTTGGTCGCCATCATTCCTTCACCTTCCTGTTTCCCTCGTTTTCTCCTGAAGTCTTCTCACTTCTTTCTTGATCATACTTTCCTGAGCACCATTCTCTCAACAGTTGGTATGTATACATTCCCATAATGACTGTCCCAACACAAACATTATATGACCTTTAAGTACAAATGCTACTGGCAAGTCTCCCCCAGACCTTTTTCAAATTTCCAGAAAGCAAATAATTTTTAAAGCTATTACACATACATCATGAGTCATTAGCTATATACTGTAGGTTTCCCCACCTACCCCAAGAGTTTCCCACTCCTAGCTGTATTCACAGTGGCTGAGGGGTGAGGCCTTGAAGCCGGCTGTCCATTATCTGAGACACCAGAGAACCAAATCATTCCATTTCCCAAGTTCTCACCAGCTGAGACCAGCACAAGGGACAAAACCAGCATTAAGTTAGCACGCCCTCCTTATTACTGGTACACCTAGGCTGCAAATCACAGCTGGGCTTCCCCACGTCCACCTCGTCTCTAAATATAACCAATTACAGAAGCAGAGAGCCTAAAACAGAGAAAGTACAGGCCTAGGTAGAAGCAGGCTCCTTCTGGCTAATTACCAAGGGTAGAACAGAAGAGAAACCAGCCCACCCCCTTGAGCACACACCTCTCTAGTACTACTACTATGTCGCTTCAGTCGTGTCCGACTCTGTGCGACCCCAGAGATGGCAGCCCACCAGGCTCCCCTGTTCCTGGGATTCTCCAGGCAAGAACACTGCCATGGGTTGCCATTTCCTTCTCCAATGCATGAAAGCGAAAAGTAAAAGTGAAGTCGCTCAGTCGTGTCTGACTCTTAGCGACCCCATGGACTGCAGCCTTCCAGGCTCCTCCGTCCATGGGATTTGCCAAGCAAGAGTACTGGAGTGGGGTGCCATCGCCTTCTCCACACACTCTCTAAGAAAGAGCAAAAGGGAAGTGCCTAGTTTTGGCAAACTCTTGGAGACCACACTGGCCATTGCAAAGAATCTTATTAGCCATTTCTCCTCCCAAGGAGAGAGCCAAGTAAGGAAGTGAAGGAAATGAAAAAAAAAAAAAAAAAAAGATTCCTCTCCAGAGTTCAGAAGAACAGACATGCTGCTTAGTAATGTGGACTGAAAAACAGAAGAGCTCCCCTCTACTGATTGATCAGGGCCTGGAGGCAGGAGCTCCCTGGTTTTGGGGCTTCCAGGACCCACAGAGAACTGAAAATCTCATTTTTCAAATGAAATCCGAGCAAGGCCAAGCAGAGGGCAGGAGGAAAATATCAGTGATATTTAAAACCCTATATAATAAGAATCCTACTGTATTTCCCTTTTGCTTCAAAATTGAAATCTATAAGGGGAGGCAACTGGGATCCAGAGGAATTTCAATGCCAAGAGGATATTAATCAGAAGAAAGATAAGCAATCAGCATGGCCACCTGGGCATTCCCAGTGGAAAGGCACTGGGGAAGCATTCAGAGTTGCTGCCTCTCCTGCTGGACTGACAGATTGAGAGCCATTTCTTTGGAGGGTCAGGAGTGAATCTGATCTCTTACCTATCTGCCCTGCATTGGGCAGGCTGCGGGGTTGTCAGCAAAAGAGTTCAATTCCCTGAACACCCCCCTGCAAAAGAATTCCTTTTCTACTTACAGCCTGAATGATTTGTCTTGGCATTTGCCCACAGTGGTGATATTACTAGTTCTAAACAGGCTCTTGACACACAGAGAGCTCTGCCTGAACAGAGCACCCTTGTCTGCAGAGGGGAGGGATAAGGAAGTGCACCATTCAGGGCCAATATTTTCCTCTGATACTCTGGGGTCCACTCCAGTGTACGTGCAAAGGAACAACAAACTCCCCAAAATCATATGCTAAAAAGAGCACTGTGGGTCTCTGACAATGTGGGAAAAATGAAGTAATTCAGTCATTCTTTTATTTGCTCTTCATTCAACTAGTAGTTATTAAATGTCTACTCCATGCCTGCAGATTTTATAAAGTTCATATACACACCAAGAATCTTTTATAGACTGAATAATATATTCCTTTGCATATTCATGAAAGACTATTTTTTAAAGTATTTAGTGGAAACAAGAGGCCACTCTTCTGCTGTCTTCTCACCTCCATCCTGCTCCAAGTCTCACGTATCTTCTCTTGACGTCTATTCCTTGAGTGATGTCACCTAATTTCATGGCTTTCAAAGCTATCTGTTTCAGATGCTTTCAAAATTTCTATCTCTAGCTCAGACCACCCCCGCTGAACTTGAGCCTCGAATATTCCATTCCCTGATTGGTATCTACATGCTTATGTCTCTGGGCTAAACAGGCCCCAAACTAAGCTACTGATCATCTTCTACCAAGCATATTCCTTCCATAGTTTTCCTTATTTGATGAATGGTTACATCATCCCTCAAGGTGCTCATCCAAAAAGCTTAGGACATCTTTATACCACCTCTCTCTTAAGTTACCAGAAGTAACCAATCTCAAATTCCATCAGTGTTACATTCAAATTTATAGAGACTCCAACCAATTCCTACCCCTTTCACCACTAAATATCTCTGGACCAAGCTACCTTCAACTCTCACATGGATTATCCTGTCTCCCAACTTACCTCCCCAGTTCTGTCCTTGATTCCAAGACAACGACCAGAGAGATCCTTTAAAAACATAAGTCAGATCAGTTTACTCCTCTGTTTCAACCCTTCCAACAGCTTCCTCTTTCATGCAGAGTTTTGGTTTCCCCAAATGTGCATAAGAGATACAAACATCTCTACACGATGAGAGATACAAATAAGACCACAAATCCTTTCAGTGACCCTTAAGGCTCTTCTTGATGTGAATTACAGCTGTCACACTCCACCCTATTCCTATACATTTGCTTTAATAAAGCCATAGCAGTCTCTGCCCTTCCTTCAAACAGCTAAGCAGACTTCTTCCTCCAGGCCTCTGCACTTGATGTTTTCCCCTCCAGGGACACTCTCCTCTAAATCACCAGTATGGTTCACTTCCTCACTTCCTTCTGATATGTCAGATTACATATGCCATTTTGTATGAAATAACTACTCTCCTTCAAGACTCCTTACTCCCTCCCCATAATTTATTTTCCCTTTGCTGTATTTTTTCCTTATATTTTCACCATATTACATAACAGAGTGCTCTTGTTTGCTTCTCTCCATAAAAGCATAACTTTGTTTCATTCACTGGGACATTCCTAGCACCTAGAACAGTCCCTGAAAAAGTGAAAGTGTTAATCACTCTTTTGGAGCCAGGCTCCTCTGTCTATGGAATTCTCCAGGCAAGAATACTGCAGCGGGTTGCCATTCCCTTCTCCAGGGTTCTTCCCAGCCCAGGGATCAAACCCAGGTCTCCCGCACTGCAGGCAGATTCTTTACCATCTGAGCCAACAAGAACAGTCCTTATAGTTACAGTCCCATAGTAATTCCCCAGTAAGGAAAATGTATGCATTATTTGATGCATGAATAAACTGTTTTAGAAGCTGGTAACAGTATTTCTCTTAGAAAGAGAAATTACTTTATTGGTAAATACCCTAATAAGTCTTTGAGACAGAAGGTGAAGCCTTGGGGTCATGGGTGTAAGTAATAGCCAAGGGAACAAAGAAGAAACTCATAAAATAAGAATTTGGTTCTTCTTGTGAAATGGAGAGATAAAAGAAGGGATGGATAAAGTAGGGGGAGTGATGGAAACGGTGTGCATATGAGGACCAAGAGAGGTAAAACAACCAGTGGAAAAACTCTACAAGGTAAAAAACAAAACTTATTATAAACAGAGGTATCCAATGTTCAGTTTGAAGTTGTTTTGATCAACTTCTCATGTTTCAATGCAAGAATCTTGTCACACCTGTATATCACCTTATGTGCATCTTACATAGGCATGGCAACAGCTCATAATACTGAGCTCTTTCACCTGGGCAGATTGAGGGATCCAGGCAAAGGGGCAGGAGGCACAATCAAAAGACTAGAATCTGAGTCCTAGTGCAATCACAGAGTCGGACACGACTGAAGTGACTTGGCAGCAGCAGCAGCAGCAGCAGTGCAATCAGTTCTTAACTGTAACTCTGTGGGCATGGCTCCAAGCTTTGGTTTTTCCAGACTATACAGCTACACACACTGGAGATACAAATACAGTCACATCACTTCTATCAGCTTTATTAGCAATAAAGCCAGTATCTCCTCCCTCTTGAATCTCCTCATTTCCATGAATTATCCAAGAAACTCAAGGGTTCAGTTCAGTTCAGTCGCTCAGCCATGTTCAACTCTTTGCGACCCCATGAATCGCAGCATGCCAGGCCTCATCAACTCCTGGAGTTCACCCAAACTCATGTGCATCGAGTCGGTGATGCCATCCAGCCATCTCATCTTCTATTGTCCCCTTCTCTTCCTGCCCGCAATCCCTCCCAGCATCAGGGTCTTCTCCAATGAGTCAACTCTTCGCATGAGGTGGCCAAAGTATTGGAGTTTCTGCCTCAGCATCAGTCCTTCCAATGAACACCCAGGACTGGTCTCCTTTAGGATAGACTGTTTGGACCTCCTTACAGTCCAAAGGACTCAAGGGGTTTAGAGGCCTATAGAAAGGTTTTTCTTACCCAAGGGAATGGAAAATAGAGTCTGATCAGCCAAAAGGCCTGCCCTCATTTCTTTGCTGGAGCCAGTGCTTTACCAAAATTGCCGTGGATCCCCCGCTGTGATATCAGCAGGGAAACACTGCTTCAGATTTCAGCACAGCCTGCAGTCACTCTTTGAAGGAAGTCTCAGTCCCTTTAAAGTTAGGCTCAACCAACAAAGCTGCAAAGTTGGAATTCTGCCAGGTACAGATCTAATGACCAACACTTGTAGTTCCCAAATTTAGCCACTTTCCAAGGAACTATCCAGCCCCGGGAGCACTGGGTCACTCTAGTTTGTTTATCTCTGTTTCTCCAACCCAGAACCACCTATTCACTTTCTTTCCTGACCCAGGAAATGGGATGCTTTTCTTCTGATGCTCTCAGAACTAAAAAGGTCTGATTACAGTCACTGCCTCCAAAATATGGAGCTGCTCGCCTACCCTTTTTTTAATGTGTTTTTGATGAGGAAAATACTATAATTTGAATGGGAGAACAGGCATGCCTGAATCAGACAATTAACAGAGGAAATATAAATGAAAAACATGGGAAAATGTTCCAAATCATTAAAAACCAAACAAATTCAAAGTATAAAAATAACATTGAATTTTTCTCATATTACACTAGCAAAAAGTAGAACAGTTAATATTCACAAGCCTACAATTAAATAGTCCCATGTATTACTGGTCGAAATGTAACTTGACAAAACTCTTCTGAAAAACATCTGTTTACATGTTTGAAAGTTTTACATATTCTTAAATTTACAACCTCCTAGGTTCACTAATAGTTAAACATCAATTAATTAACATTTGAGTATATTTAGCTAAGAATATATCCATCCATTTATTCTTCCTCTATACATTCATCAACAAACTTTGATGCATTTTTGAATTAACTCTAAGTCTCATCTCTAAACATTTCAGCATATATATATAATTAACTAGTTTTTCCACCCCTTTAAGAGGGGCTTCCCAGGTGGTGCTAATGGTAAAGAACATGTCTCCCAATGCAGGAGACATAAGAGATGTGGATGTGATCCCTGGGTCGGGAAGATCCCCAGGAGGAGGGCATGGCAACCCACTCCAGTATTCTTGCTTAGAGAATCCCAAGGACAGAAGAGTCTGGTGGGCTACAGTCCATAGGTTTGCAAAGAGTTAGACACAATTGAACCAACTTAGCATGCACTCAGGGATTTGAGAAACACAAACCCCACCACCCTAAATAGGATAAGCCTCTATGGCTTTAAACACATTATGTATGGATGTGAGAGCTAGACTATAAAGAAAGCTGAGTGTCAAAGAATTGATGCTTTTGAACTGTGGTGTTGGAGAAGACTCTTAAGAGTCCCTTGGACTGCAAGGAGACTCAACCAGTCCATCCTAAAGGAAATCAGTCCCAAATATTCATTGGAAGGACTGATGCTAAAGCTGAAACTCCAATACTTTGGCCACCTGATGCAAAGAACTGACTCCTTGGAAAAGACCCTGATGCTGGGAAAGATTGAAGGCAGGAGAAGAAGGGGATGACAGAGGATGAGATGGTTGGATGGAATCACGGACTCTGTGCACATGAATATGACCAAGCTCCGGGAGTTGGTGATGGACAGGGAAGCCTGGCATGCTTGCAGTCCATGGGGTCTCAAAGAGTTGGACACAACTGAGCAACTGAACGGAACTGAACCCTTCTAAAAGGATGCTTCCTATGTGATATTAAAGTGATTACTCCAAACAAGAGGGATCAGCATGTGTTGATTCCAAGCTGATTTGCTAGAAGCCAGAAAAAATGTCTCTTGGGAGCCACAGCACTGTATGTCCAACTTTGTTTTTGAAGGATTATATGTAATAATGTGAAAGTGCCTCATTAATCATGGTGCATTATACTGACATTAGTTGTAGTCATAAACGTGGATGAAAAAGTCTAGCATAGCTCAAAGAATGAGCTGCAGAGAAAAGCAGACCAGGAAAAGAACGCAACTCTGCCATTCACTATCTTTGTGCAACTTTGTGTAAGTTACTTAACCTCTCTGAGCATTCATTTGTGAAATCGGAATATTATATGAATATTTAGTAATAATATTCATATATTACAAATACTATAGTAATATTATTACATCAACAATGTTATATTGATAATTATCTCTTATAGTTATAAGGAATATCAATCGAAATATCAAAGAGGCAAACTGTTCGATTCAGGCAGGGAGTAACAAGTCCTCAATAAATTGTAGCCATGATTATTATATTTATAGCTCCAAATGAGGATGTTCTTTAAATACAAGATATAATAAAACTTATTTATGCCCATACTGCATCTGTGCACAGGTACTAAATCACTTGTGTGCCCCTCTGGACCACAGCCCACCAGGCTCCTCTGTCCATGGGGTTATCCCAGGCAAGAATACTAGAGTGAGTTACCATGCCCTACTCCAGGGGATCCTCCCTACTTTGGGAATCAAACCCAAGTCTCTTGTATCTCCTGCACTGACAGGCAGGTTCTTTACCACCAGCACCTGGGAAGCCCCCAGCTGCCGGTAACACAATTAAGCCTTGGATAACACAATTGAGGCTTAAATAACACAATTAAATAGGGTGGTATGTTGCCAGAACTGTACTAAAAGAAGGCAGCAGGTGGGGTATTTGTATTCAAGTGTTCACACCAGCGACGTAACAAACTACTTCCGTGCTCAGCGACTTATAATATCAGCGTTTATGCCAAAGCTCAGGAATGTGCAAGTTGGTTGACTTTGATTCAGCTGATATGCTACCCTCAGCTGCAGACCGTGGATCAGCTGCATTATCTTACTCTGGATCCCAGGCTGAAAGAGTGGCTACCAGAACCATGTCCTTCCTATAACGGGTAACCAAAGCACAAGGGGGCAGGCCCAAGCACACAAACACATTTCAAGTCTCTGCTCCCATCGCCCCTGCTAACATCCCAAAGCAGGTCACGCACAGCTAAGTTCAACACCAGTGTAGAAGGGAAGTATAGAACACTACAGTGCTATCCACCGAGGGAGGAATATTTTCAGAACAATAATTTGAACTGTCACATCAGGTCTCACCAACTCCAGAATCCAAGCTCTCACTCATTGTCCTGCAAAAACCTCTGTTCTGAGCCAGCACCTGCCGAACCAAATCATTATTGAACCTCTCACAATGGATCTGCACAGGTTCCTAGGTTGTTCCTTTTACTTATTGCGTACAGTCACCTGGCCTGGCTCTTCCCATCAGCTGAGAGAGCCCAGCTGGAGGGTAAATGTAAAGTTGATAGCCCATCACTCCATGCTCATAGCAAAAGCCAGACTGTGCGGCCCCAATAAGCAACCTGCTGGGTCTACAAATTTGCCATGCTTCGCTCTGTTAAAACTTTATTGGGCACAGTATGGTAACTCAATTAATAGTGAGAATGACACAGGGAAGTGTCACTGGAATTGCAACCAATTATTTTTTCCTTAATATCTTTTTAAATCACAAGCTGACCAAGCTCAACAGGAGCCATGTCCTTCCACAGGGCATATTTAGTCTGTCTCTGCCTTCCTCATTAGCCTCCATTGCCAGGGTCCATCAACTATGTCACCAGCTACAAGCCTTTCTCTTCTCCCAACAGCAGTACAGCTTCCCCCCAAAGGAGCTAATTGAAAACACAAATCAGGCTGTTTGGCAGGATTTTTGTGTTGCTGGTAGATTTTTGTTTTGTTTCCTATAAATCAAAAATTTGCTGATTTTATTCCTCCTTCTTACAGTGGTCCCGATTTAGAAAACACAAACAGAAATGAACCCTGAAGTCAACCTGAATTACCACCTAAAGAAATGCATGAGGACGGATTCAAAACCACCAACAAGGGTTTTCTGCCCTGAAAAACCCATAGGTACCTTGCCTTCCTGGACTCCAGCTGTTCCATCAGACTTGATGTCTTCAGTTCAGATTTGGAACTTGTTTGGCTCACAGTGGTCAGCTAGGCTGCACATCCTCATAGCTAAAGGTCAAATGATGACTAACTTTATGCATAAGCAATTGGCTTGCCCATTTGTGATTTTTTTTTTTAATTCTACCATACGTAAAGTTCAATCTAGACAAGTCTCATGACTGGGAGTTGTTCCAAACCTTTTAAGCTAAAGTCCAGATAGGCAGGGGATGACTCTCTATATTAAACACATATTTGTCAAGATTGAGCAAGTCCGTGTCATCAGGAAAAGAGAAGATATATGTACATAAGAGTTTCTCCCAGAAACAAACATTCCACCTTGTCTCTTGGGGTTGGATTCTGAACATTATAGACTGAAGAACAGCCCCCTGAATGGATGCTGCTATACTTGCTGAAATACTGCAGGATCACCCCTCCCGGATCCTGGTATTCCTTCTCCCCACTCAGCAGTACAGATAGACGCCCCCATTGTCTCCAGTCAAAGCAGACTGAAACTGTCTTCCGGCCAGATCCCCATATCCTTATGGCTAGTTTGGGGGTTAATGTTAAAGTACAAAATTTCTGGACTCAGCCCAGTCCTAAGCTGATGCTACATCTGGTAACAGGTCACCGTAAAAGCTTCAGCGAGCTCCACGTGGTCAGAAGTTAGTCCATAAGGTTAGACCCAGAGCCAGGGTTCCCAAGCAAAAATCACATTAAGTGATCCACCTTGGCTTGGAATTTGCCAGGCACACTTTCAACCGCAAAACTCAGCTTGCTGTGCTCAGACTGCTGAACCGGGTGCCCTTTTTATTCCTCGGTGGCTTCAGGGTCTTGTACCAGCTGAAGTTCTTTCCTTGCTCCGCGGCTGCTCTGCTTCAGCGGTGCTTCAGCAGCGCTCTAGCTCCAAGAAAGATCCACTGGAGGGAAGACGCCACTGTGGGTCTAAATGAATATGGGCACTAACCCATCATTCTT
Source organism: Capricornis sumatraensis (assembly GCF_032405125.1). Lineage (NCBI taxonomy): Eukaryota > Metazoa > Chordata > Mammalia > Artiodactyla > Bovidae > Capricornis > Capricornis sumatraensis. Next base: position 73,756,502 of record NC_091084.1, read on the forward strand.
CCCAGGCAGGGAATACGTATACTTGGTCACTTTCAGCCCTACCTCCTGAAATTTCTCACCTGCGGTGAGATGAGAGTAAGGAACTCAAACTGAAAACACTTGTCACTTTTGGCACTATATTGACATCTAAGGAGGCCTCACGAGTGACAATGTTTATAGTCTTGGAAGCGAGGGGGAGAGGGGGTGCTGTGTTCACACGCTATAAGGAAAATAATTATTTATCTTAACAGTCATTTTGCTTTCCCCACACTAACGTTTCCTTCTGTGGCAGCTGCCTCACCAGGCCTCGGGGCTCCGAGAAGCGCATGCTCAGCTTCCATTTCCGTTTTCCCCTTGCAGGGATGGGTAGGGGTGTTAAAGGCACCACCCCAGGTCCGCCCAGCTCAGCAAGGCACCTGCGCTGAGTTTAGCCAATGTTTAAACGGCGGCCTTCTCAGGTGGTTCCCCAGGTGGCACTGGTGGTAAAGAATCCGCCTGCAAAGCAGGAGATGTGGGGTTGATCCCTGTGTTGGAGTGATACCCTGGAGCCAGGCATGGCAACACACTCCAGTATTCCTGCCTGGAGAATCCCATGGACAAAGGAGCCTGGCAGGTTATAGGCCTTAGGACTGCAAACAGTTGGATAGGACTGAAGCGACTTAGCAGGCAAACTGAGGGTAAGTTTAGTTACTTGGGGCTTCCCAGGTGGCTCAGTGGTAATGAATCTGCCTGCCAATGCAGGAGACTTAGGAGACACCACTTTGATCCCTGGGTTGGGAATATACCCTAGAAGCAGGCATGACTACCCACTCCAGTATTCCTGCCTGGATAATTCCATGGGCAGAGGAGCTTGGAGGGCTACAGTCCGTAGGGTTGCAAAGAGTCAGACACAACTGAGTGACTAAGCACAGCACAGGGAAGAGAAGAGTCTGCATTTCTAGTAGATTCCCAAGTTCTGCGGATGCTGCTAGTTTACAGACCGCACTTTAGGAACCACTGCTCTGATTTCAGGTGGTTTGAGAAGAAACAGGGTGGGGGGGAATGGAGAAGGTCAAGACTGAGGGCCATCCCCCACCTTCTTCTCCCGAACAAGAACTCTGTGCTTCAGGCATCCTGCTTTAGGATGAGATTTCCGCTGGGTGAAGTTTTCTGCACTAAAGTAGTTGAAAAACCACTTCTCTAGGTGAAATTGATGTGTGAGATTGTGCAAACTAAATGCAGAGAAACAGTGACATCAGTTCAGTTCAGTCGCTCAGTCGTGTCCGACTCTTTGCGACCCCACGAATCGCAGCACGCCAGGCCTCCCTGTCCATCACCACCTCCTGGAGTTCACTCAAACTCACGTCCATCGAGTCGGGGCTGCCATCCAGCCATCTCATCCTCAGTCATCCCCTTCTCCTCCTGCCCCCAATCCCTCCCAGCATCAGAGTCTTTTCCAATGAGTCAACTTTTCGCATGAGTTGTCCAAAGTACTGGAGTTTCAGCTTCAACATTAGTCTTTCCAATGAACACCCAGGACTGATTTCCTTTAGGATGGACTAGTTGGTTCTCCTTGCAGTCCAAGGGACTCTCAAGAGTCTTCTCCAACACCACAGTTCAAAAGCATCAATTCTTTGGTGCTCAGCTTTCTTCACAGTCCAACTTTAACATCCGTACATGACCACTGGAAAAACCATGGCCTTGACTAGACGGACCTTTGTTGGCAAAGCAATGTCTCTGCTTTTGAATATGCTATCTAGGTTGGTCATAACTTTCCTTCTAAGGAGTAAGCATCTTTTAATTTCATGGCTGCAGTTACCATCTGCAGTCATTTTGGAGCCCCAAAAAATAAAGTGTGACACTGTTTCCACTGTTTCCCCATCTATTTCCCATGAAGTGATAGGACCAGATGCCATGATCTTCATTTTCTGAATGTTGAGTTTTAAGCCAACTTTTTCACCCTCATCTTTCACTTTCATCAAGATGCTTTTTAGTTCCTCTTCACTTTCTGCCATAAGGGTGGTGTCATCTACATATCTGAGGTTATTGATATTTCTCCCAGCAATCTTGATTCCAGCTTGTGCTTCTTCCAGCCCAGCATTTCTCATGATGTACTCTGCATTTAAGTTAAATAAGCTGGGTTACAATATACAGCCTTGATGTACTCCTTTTCCTATTTGGAACCAGTCTGTTGTTCCATGTCCAGTTCTAACTGTTCCTTCTTGACCTGCCTCAAGAAAATGAGAAGCAGGAAAGCAAAAGCTCTTTTCATTTATTCAGCAAAATCTGAGGGTTACTATTAATATATGCTGAAAGGTTGTGCTTGTTGCTGAGATGAAAAGACAAACCAGAGCCTTACTCGGGGGGACTCACATGTATAGCAAGGTAAATATGCAAAGCAAATGAATGCAACTAATGTTACACAGGGCTTCCCTGGTGGCTCAGCTGGTAAAGAATCCACCTGCAATGCAGCAGACCCTGGTTCAATTCCTGGGCTGGGAAGATCCCCTGGAGAAGGGAAAGGCTGTGCACTCCAGTGTTCTTGCCTGGAGAATTCCATGGAGTGTATAGTCCATGGGATCCCAAAGAGTGGACAGGACTGAACAAATCTCACTTTCACTGTTACATAGTTGCTAGGACAGAGGTCTGTTTATGGAAAACATAATAGTTTATATGTGACTCACAAAGAATCTTCTCCCTTCTCATTAGGGAAAACTTTATGGATTACTCACAGTATACCTCCCCCAGATCAAATCCCAGATTTGATCTCAGAATCCTTCTCAACCTATTACTCTAGCACTGAACCACAAGCAATTGATTGAAGTTAGTATTCAAATGGAAATAAGTGGGCTATTACTGATTTAAGTTCCAGGTGGGAACAGCCTCACAATTCAACCTCAGTTCAGTTCAGTTCAGTGACTCAGTCGTGTCCGACTCTTTGTGACCCCATGAACTGCAGCATGACAGGCCTCCCTGTCCATCACCAGCTCCCGGCATTCAAACATTCTGCTATATACAGAATGTTTGCATTCCCTCAAAATCGTTATGTTGAAACCTAATCCCCAGTGTGATAGTATTTGAATGAGATCTTGGGAGGTGATTAGGCCATTAATGGGGACCCCTCATGAATCGGATTAGGGCTTCCCACCTGGTGCTAGTGGTAAAGAATCTGCCTGCCAGCGAAGGAGACGCAAGAATTGCAGGTGTGATCCCTGGGTTAGGACAATCCCCTAGAGTAGCAAATGGCAACCCACTCCAGTATTTTTGTCTGGAAAATTCCATGAACAGAGGAGCCTGGCAGGGTATAGTCAGACACTACTGAGCACGGGCATAGGATTAGTGCCCTTATAACAGAGGCTCCAGAAAGCTGCCACACCCTTTCCACTATCTGAGGACAGGAGGAACCAGGAAACTAGTCTTTTTCAGTCACTGAATCCTCCAGTGTCTTGATCTTGGAATTCTCAGCCTCCAGAATGCTGAGAAATGAGTGTGCACTCTTTCTAAGCCACCCAATCTGTGGTGTTTTGTTAGAGCAGCCTGAATCAGCTAAGACAATAGGTTTAGGAAATAATTCATAGGGAAGGTGGTGCTTGCTAAGATCATGAGAGATGAATATAAGATACACAGGAGTTGAGGTGGAGAAGAGAGGAGGTAGTGATGGGATATTCCAGCTGCACAAAGGGATGAAATTCATTAAGAGGATTAAGAAGTGGACGGTGGGATCTAAAACTCAATACAAATGAAAACGTCTACAAGACAGAAGCAGACTCACAGACATAGAGAACAGGCTTATGGTTGCCAAGGAGGAGGGCCTTGGGGAAGGGAAGGATTGGAAGTTCAGGATTAACAGATGCAAACTATTACATTTAGGATGGATAAACAGCAAGATACCACTGTGGAGCACAGGGAACTAAATTCATATAGTTCAATATCCTGTGATAAACCATAATGAAAAAGAATATATATACACATATATGTATGCATGTATATATATATATATATAACTGAATCAATTTGCTCTACAGTGGAAATTAACATGACATTGTCAATCAACTATTCTTCAATAATTTTTTTTTAAAAAAAGAAGATGGTAAGTGGAGCCAGCATCTATAGACTATGCCTGCATAGATCTCATATTGGAAAGAAAATAGATTATTAGAAGTGCCTAGAAGTGCACACAGGGTCAAGGGACTATTTTTTTCAACTTAACCAGGTCATATTTATGAGCTATGGAGAAGGACATAGAGAGAGAGAGAGAGCTTTAAAAACAGGAAAAAAAATAGACAAGAAAGGGAATAACATATGGAGCAAGTCCGCAGAGGAAGCCTGAGGCTGGTACTTCCTCGCAGCATAGCCTTGAAGTTGTCTATTCCCACTCTTAATAGAGAGGCTGTGATGAAAGCAGGACTCCACAGCCACAGAAGAGAAATACCAACGATCATATCTGAGGGGAACCAAGGCTGGACCACAGAAACATGCCAAGAATGGCTTGGGGACGGAGTGCCAAGGGATTAGTGAAGTCAAGAATAAGAAGTTATCTCCTTTGAGCTGGCAAAAAAAAAAAAAAAAGTGGTCCGGAGGATTTCTAAAATAAAGAGGGAACACATGTCCATTGGAATTTTCACTGCCTCCCAACAAAGGTTTGTATAGGAAGACCAAAGAATTTTTAAAAAGCTGGGATGACATAGAAGCTTTGTTTTAAGATCGTGACCAATCCTTAAGGAAACCAATTGCCCAACCATTTTTAAGGTTATTTTTTTTCCTATAATGGAAGTAACTAAACTGTACCAGGCAATGTGCTAAATGCTTTCTATGTGTCATTTCTTTTAATTTATTCCTTATGAGATATGAACTATCATTACTTTCATTTTACCTCCGAGGAAACAAGCTTGCAGCCGTTAAAGCACTTGACAGGCTTGTCTGAGACAGACAGCTAGGATCTGAACCCAAATTTGTTAGCTCCCAGGGCGCAGACTTCTATCCTATTCACTCTATTCACTTTTATCAAAAGCACCTCTTGCCCCACAAAAACACAACCCCTTTTCACTGAACACAGATTGTTTTAATTTTTTTCCCCTAAGCATCTTTCAAGGCCCATCAACATTGAAGGAAGCCTTAAGGTCAGTTAGTGGTACCCTGCTCTGTCCATCCCTAGAGTCCCCAGATACTTCACACTTACCTTTCTTGGAGCTCTCAAGCATTTGATGATGGTCAGTCACATGTGAGTTTGCATCTGTTATTCGCTTGAAGCAAGGCATAACAGAGCAGACATGGGCTTTGATGTTAGTTAGAACTGGTTCTTCCGCAGATCATTCTTCCGTAGATTTATGAACTTAGGCAAATATTTTCATTAGTTTTTTGGTGGATTTTTTTTTTTTTTGGCTGCACTGGGTCTTTGCTGCTATGTGTCAGCTTTCTCTAGTTGTGGAGAGTGGGGTCTACTCTTCGTTGCGGTGCACAGGCTTCTCTTTGCAGTGGCCTCTCTTGTTGCAGAGTGATGGCTGTAGACACGTGACCTTCAGCAGTTGCAGCGCTGGCTCAGTAACTGTGGTGCACAGACTTTAGCTGCTCTGTGGCGTGTGGCATCTTCCCAGACCAGGGATCAAACCCATGTCCCCTGCATTGGTAGGAGGATTCTTAACCACTAGACCACCAGGAAAGCTCCTCTATGAGTTTAAAATAAGGATAATGCAAGAGGAAATGGAAGTAAAAATTTAAATGAAATAAGATTAGGTTAAGACCTGACAGAGGGTACTCAATAGATAATAGAAATGTTTATAACTACTTGCATAACTGTGCAGTCAATGAAAGGCAATTTTATCTTGACCCACGATTGCTCTATTCTGAAATGTTCAGATAGCAACATTTCCTTAAAAGATAAATTCCAAGGAGCATATTTAACCTCCCCATTTAAGAAACAGGAGCTTTTTATAAGTACATGTTTACAAACAATTAAAATATTCCTTTAAACATCTAATAGCCATCAAGATAGATCCCCTAAGACCTTGTCTTTCCAGTAGTTAAACTCGAGTTACTATAAGATTTTTAAAATCATAAAACTACAATTGTCTTGAAATGGTTGAGAAGTGCTTAACTCAATTAGATTTCAACCTCTTTCCTCTAATTTATCTCAGTGAGTAAGGTTTTATCACAATGCCAATAGTGCAAGAGTGAAACAAGGAAGACACAGACATCTCAAATCCAAATGTTGTTGGAGGACCATAGCAAAAGTCTCTTTCAGATTAACTGTAGGATAAAGGATTTCTAAAGGAGCCTGAAAACAATCTCGGTCTCCAGTAAACACATCATCCTCTGAGGGTATATGGAGAGTGAGACTGGTCATGTGAGTGATGGTTATGTGGGGTTTCATTATATTCTCTCTATGTGTATAGGGTTGTTTGAAATTTTCCATGATTAAAAAAAAAAAAGGTTTAACAAGAAGCCAAAAATAGCTATTTTTTCATATCATCCTATCATTATTTGCTAAATGTATTGAGCTTTCTAGGTTCAACCTCTCTCTTAATTCATGAAATTACTATTAATACTTCCTTTTGAAGAGGAGGAAACTTAAGCTTAAAGAGATTTACATAGATTTCTCAAATTCACATTCCTAGTAAGCCACAGATTTCAGGACCCCAAATTTTTACCAGTTCAAGATATTCAAAAGGAGAAAGGGGGAAAACTGGTATTCTCCAGGGGAAAGAAATGTCTCCTTTGTGAAAACTGTAAGCAGCTTCAAACAAAGATGAACCGCGCCCCACCCCCCAACCCCCACCCTGCTCGCAGTCTAGCGTAATGTGACAGCTGGAGACCCATATGAGGCCCGTGGACTCCTGGGGAGTGGAACCAGCAAAGCAGACCCCAGCAATAACTGGAGATGGAGCTGGCAGAAGCGAGAGAACAGCACTTCCACAGGGATCTATCAGAAAGGTAGATGAATCAGAAAATTTGTCGAATCAGAAAATTCAGAATGTGCTTGCTGTGGCCAAAAACTGGAAAAGGAATGAATAAGCCACCCTAATGGAGACTCATCCAGATGTTTCCTCTCCAAGAAAAAGTGTGAAGTGAGTACTTTTCTCTGAGTTTCAAGAAATGCCACGAGCAGACCCAGGTGAAGCATGTAACCCAAGGTCTCACAGATAGAGCAGGGTATCCATGTGAGTAGAGGAAGAGAGTGGGCATGCAGAGCCCCAAGTCAGCCAGGAATGCTCGGTGACAAAGTGAGATGCTCACGTCCGTGCCTTGTGTCAACGTGCAACAATTTATTGAGGAAACATGTTCAGCTCCGTGCTAGATGCTCAATACAATAGTGAAGAAGACGGATTCAACCCTCCCAAGTCAATGGCAGAAGCCAACAAAATGAGTAAAAGAAAAATTAAATAAAAATTTTAAATTCTAAGTACCACTGTGTCTGTTTTCTAGGGCTGCCTTAACAAAATATCACAAACCATAGAGATCAGTTCAGTTCAGGTCAGTCGCTCAGTCACATCCGACTCTTTGCGACCCCATGGACTGCAGCACACCAGGCCTCCCTGTCCATCACCAACTCCCAGAGTTCACCCAAACTCATGTCCATTGAGTCGACGATGCCATCCAGCCATCTCATCCTCTGTCGTCCCCTTCTCCTCCCGTCTTCAGTCTTTCCCAGCATCAGGGTCTTTTCCAATGAGTCAGTTCTTCGCATCAGGTAGCCAAAGTATTGGAGCTTCAGCTTCAGCGTCAGGCCTTCCAATGAATACTCAGGACTGATTTCCTTTAGGATGGACTAGTTGGATCTCCTTGCTGTCCAAGGGACTCACAATTCTGGAAGATAAAGGTCCCAGATCAAGATGTCAACAGGTTGGTTTCCGGGGCCTCTGTCCTCGGTTTGCAGAGTCCCGTCCCTCTGTGTCCTATGCTGTGTCCCCTTCCTCTGCATCCCACGGCTGCCTGTGTGATGTCTGTGCTCTAATCGCCTCATACTAGGACATCAGCTGTATAGGATTAGAGCCCATGCATATGACTTCATTTTACCTTAATTGCCTTTTTAATTACCTTTATTACCTTTGGCCCTCTCTCCAAATACAGTCACATTCTGAGGAAGTAGGGATTGGGACGTCAACACACAAATTGTGGAGCAGGGGGACACAATTAAATCCTTAACAGCCATGAAATTGGAAAACAAGGTGCTGTTCTCACCTCTTAGGGGAAGTGCTGTCCCTCCAGCCTGAAGGGTTAGACGCTGACTCTTTCTCATAGCGTGGGTCACTTCCTCTTCATGCTGCCTTCACAGTTGCAACTTTATGTTTCCTTGCATGGATATTCCTTAGTCTTCTTTCGTCTCCTCACTGTAAGCCCCAAGAGGGCAAGAATCTTTTCTTCTTTTGCCCCTCATTGTATCCTTTAACACTTACAAGTTAACAGTGCACGTCATAGAACAGTGGAGGTATCTATGAATGTGATCAATAAAAAGGATGAATGAATGAATGAAGATTAAGATTGAAAGCAATGTTGGGATGGGAGGTAGCATCAAAACTGAGACCTGAAGCGTGAGATGCACAGCTATCTCTGGGGATAGTAAGCGGGAGAAAGACAACTCCAGCCAGAGAAGAGTATGTGTGAAAGGCCTGAAAAAAGAACCTGATGTGTTATGACATATATGTTTGACACTGTTGTTTGTTAAACAATGTGACATTGATGTAAGATTATCTTGTGTTTCCGATACTCTTATATATGCTGAGAAAGTTTGGAAGAAAGGACCAGCAAAATCCTATGAAGCTAATCACTTTAGGGAACTCAAACAAAATGAACCAGTGAGGAAATAACAGGGATCAATAATTCCTAGTTTTGTCCCCAATCTCAACCTAGGAAAGTATCTCTCTTAATCAGAAGTGAGCCCTCCCAGGTTGCAAAACATAGCAATCATCAATCTGTAGGAATCCAACTACCATGAATACCCCGTGAGTATGAGACTTTATTACAATTTTGCAGCTAAATTTTGTGTGACTTTGGACTCAATTTATTGTTACTGTACGTGAGTTTTTTAGAGCACCGAATCTGATCCAAGAATACAAATGTTGCTCCAGGGGTTCTGAAACTCCTGCAGAGGAATAATTCTTTCTGTGTGTGCACATAACTTTGAAAGACTGCTTACACAAAGCCTTATGAGTCTTCATGGAGAGCTGCAGTTGGTAAGATAAGCAATAAACATGTTTAAGCTTCTGCTCCTAAATTACACACTACTGGAAATACATAAATGTGTGCATCTTTCATTAAACACACATACAATGCACTGATCACTAGGGTAAGAACAGAGTCTAATGGTCAAAATATCCCATATTTGAGTCCTAACCTTGACAGTAGTCAGCTGTATGACCTTCATTACAACATCATCATGATATATTCATGTGTGTGTTTGTTTCCATTACTAGATTATATTAATAATTCCTTAAGAGCAGAGGTTGTATTTCATTTTTTAAAATTCTATACCAGCTCCAGCTCTCATCAAATGAATATTGGGTGGCTAGATGGAATAAACAGTGCCTGTAATAGACAGTTCAGTTCAGTTCAGTTGCTCAGTTGTGTCCGACTCTTTGCGACCCCATGAATCGCAGCACGCCAGGCCTCCCTGTCCATCACCATCTCCTGCAGTTCACTCAGACTCACGTCCATCGAGTCCGTGATGCCATCCAGCCATCTCATCCTCTGTCGTCCCCTTCTCCTCCTGCCCCCAATCCCTCCCAGCATCAGAGTCTTTTCCAATGAGTCAACTCTTCGCATCAGGTGGCCAAAGTACTGGAGCTTCAGCTTTAGCATCATTCGTTCCAAAGAAATCCCAGGGTTGATCTCCTTCAGAATGGACTGGTTGGATCTCCTTGCAGTCCAAGGGACTCTCAAGAGTCTTCTCCAACACCACAGTTCAAACGCATCAATTCTTCAGTGCTCAGCCTTTTTCACAGTCCAACTCTCACATCCATACATGACCACTGGAAAAACCATAGCCTTGACTAGACAGACCTTAGTCGGCAAAGTAATGTCTCTGCTTTTGAATATGCTATCTAGGTCGCTCAGAACTTTTCTTCCAAGGAGTAAGCGTCTTTTAATTTCATGACTGCAGTCACCATCTTCAGTGATTTTGGAGCCCCCAAAAATAAAGTCTGACACTGTTTCCACTGTTTCCCCATCTATTTCCCATAAAGTGATGGGACCGGATGCCATGATCTTCGTTTTCTGAATATTGAGCTTTAAGCCAACTTTTTCACTCTCCTCTTTCACTTTCATCAAGAGGCTTTTTAGCTCCTCTTCACTTTCTGCCATAAGGGTGGTGTCATCTGCATATCTGAGGTTATTGATATTTCTCCCGGCAATCTTGATTCCAGCTTGTGTTTCTTCCAGTCCAGCGTTTCTCATGATGTACTCTGCATAGAAGTTAAATAACAGACTCGTTAAGTAATAGACAAGATAGGTATTATCCTGCTTTGTTGTTGTTTAGTTGCTAAGTTGGAGAAGGCAATGGCACCCACTCCAGTACTCTTGCCTGGAAAATCCCATGGATGGAGGAGCCTGGTAGGCTGTAGTCCATGGGGTCTCGAAGAGTTGGACACAACTGAGTGACTTCACTTTCACTTTTCACTTTCATGCATCGGAGAAGGAAATGGCAACCCACTCCAGTGTTCTTGCCTGGAGAATCCCAGGGACGGGGGAGCCTGGTGGGCTGCCGTCTATGTGGTCTCACAGAGTCAGACACGACTGACGTGACTTAGAAGCAGCAGCAGCAGTTGCTAAGTTTGTCTGATTCTTTTGCAAATCCATGGACTGTAGCCTGCCAGGTTCCTATGTCCATGGGACTTCCCAGGTCAGAATTCTAGAGTGGGTTGCCATTTCCTTCTCCAGGGGATCTTCCTGACCCAGGGATTGAAACCACATCTCTTGCATTGCAGGGGAATTCTTTACTGCTGAGCCACCAGGGAAGCCCTATTTTTACCAGTGAGTTAACTGCAATAAAACAAGTGCAAAATGTACCCAACTGAGGTGAAATTATATGATATTGATGATAAATTCAATAGAGGGGAGAGAGTAAGGCAGACTAACTTGTCTCCTAACTTAGCCAAGGTGGTAGTCGACTCACTTAAGAACACCTCTGGTTGGTGCATGTAAGCTAACTGGCAAAGAGGCAACAAAGAATGGGAGGTTGTGTGGTACCTGCTCTGGTTCTCCTCTTCTCTGGTTCTCTTCTTCTTCCCATTCAATCTCTTTAGAACATATCCATACCCAGCTTCTGCTGTAAAAGAAAGTAATAGCTTCTTTGTTTTTTTCAACTGTTATATTTTTTTCAAACCTGTTATTTTCACTTGGTTCCATTTTGGAAGATTACTAATATCTTCCTTTATTTCCTTAAGCATATTTGTCATACTTCTGTTAAATTTTCTTTCTATCTGTTCAAATAATTTTTCTTCAGATGGTAACTCTTAACCAGATTTGTGTCATCTCTTTTGTGGGGAAATTTTTCTACTCTGGTGTCTGGTTATTTTGGCTGGTGAATTCATGTTCTCCTGGGGGTATCAGCAAGTTCTTCTGGCCACACACATTGAGAAAGGCCCAGAGGTGAGGCCATGTCTTTGTCACAACAAAGATTAAGGATGACAAGATGATGAGTCACAGGGTAGAGAATCCCAGCCCTAGAGTGATCATTCTTTTTTTCTAAGTGAAAAGTGAAAGTCACTCAGTTGTGTCCGACTTTACCACCCCATGGACTATATATATAGTCCATGGAATTCTCCAGACCAGAATCCTGGAGTGGATAGCCTTTCCCTTCTCCAGGGGATCTTCCCAACCCAGAGATCAAACCCAGGTCTCCCTCGTCGCAGGCGGATTCTTTACCAGCTGAACCACCAGGGAAGCCCAAGAATACTGGAGCGGGTAGCCTACCCCTTCTCCAATGGCTCTTCCTGGCCCAGGAATCGAACCAGGGTATCCTGCATTGCAGGTGGATTCTTTACCAACTGAACTATCAGGGAAGCCCCAAGGGTAAAGACTCCGCTTGCAATGCAGAAGACCTGGGGTCAATCCCTGGGTTGGGAAGATCCACTGGAGAAAGGATAGGCTACCCACCCCAGTATTCTTGCCTGGAGAATCCCATGGACAGAGGAACCTGGCAGGCTACAGTCCAAGGGGTCATAAAGAGTCAGACATGACTGAGTGATTATGCACACACTCACTTTTTATTTTATATTGGAATACAGCCAATTATGGAGAAGGCAATGGCACCCCACTCCAGTACTCTTGCCTGGAAAATCCCATGGACGGAGGAGCCTGGTAGGCTGCAGTCCATGGGGTCACGAGGAGTCGGACACGACTGAGCATCTTCACTTTCACTTTTCGCTTTCATACATTGGAGAAGGAAATGGCAACCCACTCCAGTGTTCTTGCCTGGAGAATCCAGGGGATGGGGGAGCCTGGTGGGCTGCCGTCTATGGGGTCACACAGAGCCAGACACAACTGAGGCGACTTAGCAGCAGCAGCAGCATAGCCAATTAACAATTTTGTGATAATTTTAGGTGCACAGCAGAGCTACTCAGCCATACATATATACATGTATCCATTCTCCCCTAAAATCCCCTCCCATCTGGGGTGCCAGATAACACTGAGCAGAGTTCTCTGTGCCATACAGTAGATCCTTGTTGGTTATCCATTTCAAGTATAGCAGTGTGTACATAAGAATCACCATTCTTGATTGCTGCCACCTCACCAGAGAACTCTGGCCAGAATTTCACCTTTAAATCCTTATGCTATGCTATGCTATGCTAAGTCACTTCAGCCGTGTCCAACTCTGTGCGACCCCATAGACAGCAGCCCACCAGGCTCCCCCGTCCCTGGGATTCTCCAGGCAAGAACACTGGAGTGGGTTGCCATTTCCTTCTCCAATGCATGAAAGTGAAAAGTGAAAGTGAAGTCGCTCAGTCGTATCCAACTATTAGTGACCCCATGGACTGCAGCCTACCAGGCTCCTCCATCCATAGGATTTTCCAGGCAAGAGTACTGGAGTGGGGTGCCATTATTTAGGAACAAAGACTTTTGAAATAACTCTGTTAGGGGAAGCACACTGATTGAAACCACCCACCCTGGCCAGGCACCATAGTAACCATTTGCATGAGTTGTTTTACAACAGGAGGTCCTGCTAAGGAACACAAAACTAATAAGCCACCACCAACTGGAAGAGTTCGGGAAGGGTCAAAAGGAGACACCACATGTCCGACCACCTCCCAGAATCCTTCTCTCTGGCATCCATCTTGGCTGAACAAGGCGTGCACCACCAGAAAGGACTCTGAGTCAGAATAATTGGCTAAAGACAACCTGGAAACTAATCCCATCACCATAAAACCCGAGACTGCAAGCCATGTGGCAGAGCTGTTCTCCTGGGTTCCCTTACTTTACTGCTCTCCACCCAGGTGCCCTTTCCCAATAAAATCTCTTGCTTTGTCAGCACATGTATCTCCTTGGACAATTCATTTCTGAGTGTTAGACAAGAGCCCAGTTTCAGGCCCTGGAAGTGGTCCCCCTTCCTGCAACAACTCCACCTACCCCACCCCACCAGGTGTCACTTTTGGATCACTTAGAGCAGAAGTCAGTGAAAGCCCATAAGACTCCGGGAGAGATTTTTGCCATAGTCGTGCAGAAGAATTTAGACAGAGGTCTTGTCCAGGAAGAGAAACATCACCAGCGGTAACTACAAAGAATATGGCTAGGTATAGTAAAACATGGAGAAGCTTGGCAGGGCGTAAAGATCAGAGTCTCCGTGTCCCAATGTCTCTGCCTGACAACAGCAAACCTTAGCCCGGCACTGGAAGAACTGGACGTCAATTTGTCTTAAGGCAGAGGTGGGGAGAGGGGTGTTTCCTTTTCACTGTTGCAGTGAAAAGGAAAAAAAAAAAAAGAAGAAATTTTTCTTTCCCTTTCTTAAGAACAAAGAAGGTAAAGAGGACAGTGAGCAGGCCTGAACATCCCTAGTTTTTTAACTTTAACTGCTCCTAACCCTGTATGTCTGTAACTAAGTTTGCTTTTCTGCCCCCTAACTGTGCAGGGGCTACACTTCGCACCTATTTTCCTTCGACTCTATGCTAAATACATCCTATATCTGGTGTTCACCCTTAGAACATCCTTCCCCTTGTAGTTACATATTAGAAAGAAGGCCACAGAGCCACCAAACTGCCAGATTCAATTACCTGGTTACTGATGCCAGGCTCTGACTGTCTTTGAAACAATGCAAGAGAAAAAATCAAGATCCTATCACCTTTGTTCCTCATCACTGACTCCTGACTGCAAGTCCTCATCTTGTATAAGCTCCTAGACTCCTCATGGGTGGGTGCAGGGGGTGGGGGGGGATGGGCACAGTTCTTGAGGCATAAGCCAACTGTGTTCCCCCTCCTCTCTGCCAGTTGAGAATTAGAGCCATTTTCTATCTCCTCCAAACTCTGTCTCCATATTTTTTATTCACCTTTGGGCAGAGAAAGTCAAGATTTTGGCCAGTAACAATCCCCAAGGATTTTCTCCAGTCCCCAGACACAGTCTGGCTTCCCTGTGTCTCTGTCCGCAGTCAGCTACTTCTTATGCTCATCACTCAAGAGAGTCCTCAGTCCCCCAAGGCTTCTCACACTTTGTTTTGCTTGTTCCTAGATTCCACTATCCTGGATCCTTACATCTATAGATACTCTAAGATTAATTTTGGAGTGGGCTGCTGGAAGCCCAAGCTGTTCTGCTTACTTTTAGGACCTGGAAGACCGTCTCCCCAGTGGGTTGTGTATAACAGACATTTTGGCCAGCTTTCAGGTACGGTTAGTCAACATGCAAATTGTGTTTGAGAAGCAGTTTAGCTTCATGAATCAAAGATGCTTCAGATGCTCTTAGCAAAATTCCACTTTTTCAGAAATGTATCCTAAGGAGATGAGCCGACATGAATGCAAAAGTATTTAAGATGGTCTACTGCAGTGTTATTGCTAGCAGGAACAATTTGGGAACACGTTGTGTACTCATCAACAGGGGATTGGATAAATACAATCTGGTATACAAATGAACATGATGCTATTTAGTCATAAAAATGATGATATTGATCTAATTTATGGGCATAAAAGAGAACTCAGTGACTGTTAAATTGCTTTTATAATATGATTCCATTTATGTAAAATGAAAGAGAAAAAAGGATTAAGAGGTCTGGACCACATACAGCCAAATGTTACCAATAATTATCTCTGGGCTTGGAATTTAGGATTAGAGTTGCTCTCTTCACTATGATTTTCTATATTGTTTAATATGCAAACATTTATCTTTATAATCTCTATGATCAGAAAGAAATATGTCCAAATTTTTATCTTTGAAAATTAAAAAACACTAAAATTCACCAAACATGAAGCCACAGACTAAACTTCCCTGATAACTTTAATCCCATTCATACAGTGGCAAGGGCTTCAAAATAATATCTTTCAGCAATATTTTGCTGTTTTATAACTTTTAAGCTCCTGTAACCCAAGGGTACAATAAAGTAGGAGTGCTAATAATTCAGCGGAGCTGAAGGAAGACTAATTTTCTGGGGAGAGGATTTCCCCGGGGCTTAGTCACTTGTAACCCTTGGTAGGACCACCAGGGCCAAGACAGCAACTGCAAGCTGATGAATTACTCAGGTCTTGTCTGCTTGGAGAGGTTCGCCTAAAGCATTGTTTATGCTGCTATTTCCTACAAGCCCGAGGTGACCAGTCAGCTAATGATTCATTGGGGGAAGGGGGTAGCAGTATACGTAAACATTGTCAGAATCTGGTGATGAAAGCAGGAATCAAGAATAAGACAGACACCTTGCTGAGGTTCCCTGCCCTTCTGACCTTGAGATTCTTGGCTTAGAATCTGGAAACTTGATTCAAAGGAGCTAATGGGCTCCCCTGGAGCAAAATGGCTTTTGGTCCTGGTGAGAAATGAAGAAACAGCTAGTTTCCTAAGGCATCAAAAAAGGATCAAAATTTGAGTCAAATACAATGGTTGAAGCTTCCCAAGGTGAGGGGAAAATTACTCTAGGACATCCAGATCTGGGGTCTGCTCAGTGTTTATTATTAATATTAAAATACATTTATATTTATTAGGTACTTCAAGAAATTGGGTTCTCCCATTATTCAAAGAAGAGAAACGGAGACTGAGACCAAGTTATCTCACAGTATGTCTCCACCTGCTATATAAGGAGGGACAAAAAAGCAGCCACAGTGGATTAAATGACCCAAGAAAAAGTCATTACGCTATGATTTCAGAGTCAATTTAGTGATTATAAACTGAAAGGGAGCTCACCTACTCTGTACCACACATGATGCTAAGCACTTTATATGCATAATTATTATTTCTCACAAAACTGAATGAGAAAGAAGAATTATATCCAAGTTACAGATAAGGAAAAATGAGGGTCAAAACATAATTATGTTGGCCCAGATTCAAAGCCAATTAAGAGGTTCATACCCTGATTCAAAGCTCAGCTCTGTTAGCTTCAGGAACACAATAAATGCTCTTTACATCCACTTACTTCATTGGCTCCCAAACTCTTCTCACGGACTAAAACAGCTGCAAATCAAATATCCTGTAGTGTAACCTCCACAATGAGTGTCGTTTGAGGCTGGATAACTTGGCGAGGTTGGCTTGGTAGGCATACTAAGGCTTCTACCATGGACTAAAACCTTGATTATTGAACCAGTATCCAGTCCTCTTTCCCTCTTACAGATTATATCTCCAAGCAGCCCATGTTTTAATGCTTGAGGAAAGGTTGACTCCATCCCAGAGCTCCAGGGATTAAACCTCATCTACTCAAGTCAATCAGCACGTTCCATCATTCTGGCCAGAATGCTTGGATGAGGGAAGGCATGTAATCCAAATACATCTATGAAGGTTAAGTTTCAAGATTCTTGCTTTGAATACTAATGGGACCTGGTGTGCAGATGCAAAGCCTGGAACTGCCACAGCCTTTTTACCATCAGGTGCCAGGCCCAATGTGGGATGAAGCTGACACAGTAAAGGGCTGAATAAAGGAGGGAAGAAAGGAGAAAATGATACTTGGTCCTCGATAACAGCACTAAATTGCTAGATCAGCCACAGTTGAGTCTGCATGTTGCCACTATGTGAATCAGGAAATCATTATCTAAGACAGTGTGAGTTTTGACATTGTTTCCTAACTGATACCGAGTATGGTACCAGAAGTGAACTGGTGGAAATATCAAAAATGAACCTATAAATGTGGAATTGGCTGGACAGAGAAGATAAAGAGAATGGAAGTAAGAGCCTGTTTATCTCAAACTGGGAATATGGTGTCTTTGGTCCTTGATTATGAAAAAACGTGTTATACAATAGCTTACTAATAAAATTACCATATAGTTGATTATTCAAATGGATCATATTTGAGAATGAAACAGAGGTATCACTAATAATTATGTCAGATAGTCCTTCACTGTTCAGGTTTCCACCCACTTTTGTTCCTTAACACATGGAGCCCAGTGGTGTATTTATGGTACATATTTGTGGTAATTTGTCTAGGATCTGGCATATTTCCAGTTCCCCCTCAGAATATGCAGCATGTCTTTATAGTGGATATAGAAGTTTCACACCAGTTCACTATGGTTGGACTGAAGTTACATGTGAGGAAGAAGCAAGCCAGGAGAATAGAAAATAGGCAAGAGCTGAATCACAAGAAGCTTTTTCACTGCGCTAAAGAGGCTGATTTTATCATGAAGGTGATGGGAAACCATTACAAGAGTTTAAAAAAAGAAGGCTTTTTCTGATGGCTCAGAAGGTAAAGAATCTGCCTGCAATGAGAGACCCAGGTTCGATCCCTTGGTCGGGAAGATCCCCTGGAGAAGGGAATGGCTACACACTCCAGTATTCTTGCCTGGAGAATCCCATGGACAGTGGAGTCTGGCGAGCTATAGTCCATGGGGTTGCAACTAACATTTTCACTTTCTTCAGAATTCTATCAACCTCTCACTAAAAACAACTCAGTTTTGTGCAATGAGAAAGATAGGTAAGACGTAAGCAAGTTACATGTGGATGACTGCTCTAAGAATAAAAACCATTTTTAACAGAGATAGTGGCAAGGTAGAGAGGAGGGGACACATTTGAGACATTGAGAAGCAAAAGGGGAGCTGAGCAATTTACCTGAAGCCAGTTCTCATACTAATACATTGGCCTAAAATTCTAAATAACAAACTAACATTTTAAAACTTGATACGACAGTGTCAGCCCATTTTGAGAACACTCATTCTTTTCGGTTTCTCTTTTTTTTTCTTCTGCTTTGTTCAAGGAACTTTCCTCAATTTATCTGAGAGCGTGTTCACATTTAGAGCATATGGCTCCTAAGTGTTTAATGGATATAATGCATTTTCTATACAAAATTCTGTAGTGTCCCTTTCGTCTGTTCTTTTCATTCGTCCAGCTATTTTTCCAGTTACGCCTACCACTGAGCTTTTCAAGGATTCTTGTTCAATTAGTCTAAGGGCACATCTGTCTGAGTTTTTAAGCCATTTTTCTAATGCGTTTATCACTTTTGTAGAATTCCACGTCTCTCCTAATTTATCCCTTTTGAGGATTCTTGCCTCTTTCTTCCTGGATTCTGTGTATGCTTTGCATTTTCTGAGTACTAAATTGATTTATTAAGCAAATGAGATCATATCTAATATTTTTCCATGTTTCACTAAGTATGACCTTTTATATAGTGGAAATCAAAAGATATAATGGATATATAAAAAGTCCCTTTAGTGCCACAGAATTTCATTTTATATAAAATAACACTGGCTCACGAAATTCTAAAAACAAAATTACCATAATATCTCATGTCATTAGGAACTGTATACTGGTAATCAGAGGCATTTTCATGGTATAATTTCAAGGTATCTTGGCTAGATTAATGAGTCCAGGACATGAAGTCAGACAAACTTGAATACTAGCTGTGACACTTTTAAACCATGTGACTATGGCCAAGTTATTTGAGTTTTCTGGGCCCTAATTTTCCTCATCTCTATAGTACTAAGATTCATTTCATAGGACTGTCACAAATATTAAATAAAATAAAATAATACAAAAAAGAAAATAAATTAATTTTAAAATAATAATAAAAGGAAAGAAAGGACTTGGTGCATACATGCATGAGAAGCACTTTAAATAGTAGGTATTGTCATAGCTGGGCCCTCTGCCTTCAGTGAGTTAGATAGACACCCAGTGATAGGACAGCTAACAAGCTTGTGGCAGTTGGGATAAAAGTATTACCTCTTTTGTAGGGCTATAGTGAGAATTAAGGGGCTTTCCAGGTGGCACTGGCAACCCACTCCACTGTTCTTGCCTGGAAAATCCCAAGGACAGAGGAGCCTGGTAGGCTACAGTCCATGGGGTCACAAAGAGTCGACACGACTGAGCGACTTCACTTCACTTCCCTTCAGGTGGCCCTAGCGGTAAGAATCTGCTTACAACACAGGAGACACAAGAAATGTAGGTTTGATCCCTGGGTCAGGAAGATGCCCTGGAGTACGAAGTGGCAACCCACTCCAGTGTTCTTGGCTGGAGAATTTCATGGACAGAGAGCCTGGCAGGCTACAGTCCATGGGGCTGTAAAGAGTAGGACACGACTAAATGGCTGAACGCAGTGAGAATTAAATGATAGGTATACAAACATATGGCATTGTGACTGATACATACTGGGCACTCAATTAGCCATTATCAAATATTATTACTAATTTTTACTCTGATTAAATGTAAGTTAATTACACTTGTAATTAAATGAGTATCTTATTCAAATACTCATCATGAGTTGAGTTCTCAGTATCTTACATCTCAAGAACTAAAGCCAGCACTAATAAGTCCCAAACTTGGTTTTAGCTATAAAGATAATCAGTTGACCATACACAGTGTTGAAAGGACCTCTTGTCGATTTCAGATGTATTTCTTGTAACATCTCAAAATCTGTTATCTATAGAAACAGAACACTGTAGGTGTGAAGTTGATAACCAGCACCTGAGTGCCAAGATTACAGTTTGTGTGCCACCACTGAAACTTCCCTTTTCAACCTTGGCCAGGCCAAAGAGGAGATTTTAGGAGTCTGAGGGTCCAGCAACCCACACTATGTAAATTAGTAGACTCACACTATGGAATTGCAACTTCTTATAATACTGGTACTTTATTGACATCTTGAAAGAGCTCATGGAAACAATTGCTCTCACAAATGCACCTAGCATCATGGACATCCTGGAGGTGAGATCCCAGAACCCAGCAGATCAGTTCACCAAGAGAAAAAACCTCTTTATGAATCTCTGCCTGAGATCCAGAACCGGTGCAGGTCACCCATAACTGCAGCCTTTTAAAGCAATGACTTGATAGAGGGTTGTATTAAAATGTGGGTTCAGTTGCTGTTGATACCCCACATTTATTTATCTCTCATTTGATGATGTGAATTTATATAAGCAGTCCATTGTAGCTCAGTGACCCAAGTGCTTTCTAGGTTTTTGCTCCACAGTCCCTACAATATGACTGTCATCTTTAAGTTCCAAGATGGCACGCCATAACGGCCTCACTCCGGCAGAAGAGTTCAAAGAGAAGGGCACACTCCTTTCTTTCAAAGGCATGACCCAGAATTTGTGTATATCACTTCCACTCATATTCCATCAGCCAGAACTTAGCCACATGAACACTTACCTGCAGAGAAGGCTGGGAAGTGTTATCTTTGTTTTGGGTGGCCAAGTACCTGGCTAAAACTTGGAGTTCTGTTAATAAGGAAATTAAAAAAGGAAAGATAAGAAACAAATAGCAAATGCTACCTAAAATGCAGTTTAGATTGGTAGTTGAGACAGGCCTTGGAGGATGAGAGCCTGGGTTTCAGTCTTGGAATAACAATTAAGTAGGTGGATTAGCTATCAACTCACTAGGTGACCTTGGCAAAGATACTCATCTCACTAAGCTGCAGTTTCCCTATAATATAGTGCCTATTTCATCAGATTATTGAAAGGATTAAAACCACTAATCCAAGTAAATTTCTCAGCATAATTCTTGGCACTTGGTAAGTATTCAATAATGCAAACTCATATTATCAGTAATTAGGAACATCATTAGGTTCCTAACAGTTCCTCATTAGGGAATTCTTTTTGGAAGGACAGAGAGCAAGGACTATGTCTTGGATTTTCTCTTGGAGAGGAGGTGAGTGTATTTTGCCTGTAGACTCTGTAGGGACAGGAAAAGATGTTTTTACATATATGTTTTTTCCAAATAGTCTCTTTAAGTGAACTCAGTATATCTCTGTGTTGAGTGTTGGAAAAAATGTGCCAAGGTTTATAGGGTAAGCAGTGACTCTCACATGCTGCTCTTGGCATTGGCTGCCTTAAAAGCTTCTGACTCCTAGTAAAACACGTGGATTCCTGAGTCTCCCACAAGCAGAATCTCCGAGATTAAGGTACAGGATCTGTGTTTTTAATAAGCTCTCAGATATGCTGATATGCTACTAAGGTTTCAGAAGCATTACTGAATAACATTTCTAATACTAGTAAGTTTTTGTTGTCATTTACAATGACCACTACACTTATTTAGCCTTATTCTGTGCCTGGCATGGGTCTAAGCTCTTTATGCCATTAGCTCATTTAATCTTCACAATAACCTTGTGAATTGTTGCTTTTATTAACTTCATTTTACCAATTTGAAACTGAAACACGAAAGTGTAATCATTTTCCCCAGATTAAGTAGTTGAGCCAGGATTTGACCCAGTCGTGCTCAGAGTCCATATTCTTAACCGCACCGTTCTGCCTTCACTGGCAGTGGAAGGGAAGTGCCAACTGGACCTGGAGCCAGCTGGTGGAGAGTCAGGGCTCCAGATAGCCTGAGTTCCCTTATGTGTCCCACCTACTCTTGTTCACTCAGAAACCCCTATGACATGCCATTATAAACTGGAATAAACTGACTCTTGGAGAACATGACCACGGAAGAAACCTTTTTCCAGGGACTTCCCTGGTAGACCAGTGGTTACGAATCTGCCTGACAATACAGGGGACAATGCAGAGGTTCCATCCTTTGACTGGGAACTAAGATCCCATACACCACGGAGCAACTAAGCTTGTGCCCAGCAGCTACTGAGGCCCGTGTGCCCTAAAGGCCATGCTCTGCAACAAGAGAAGCCCCTGCAATGAGAAGCCTGAGCACTTCAACCAGAGAAAGCCCGTGCCCAGCAACAAAGACCCAGCACAGCCAAAAAAATAAATAATTCTTCTAAAGAAAGAAAGAAAGAAACATTTTTCTAAACATAGCAAAAGACAGCTGAGCTTGATCTGGGGCTGTTAAACAAGCAAAGTAGATAGAAACTGCCTTGAGCCATGCTTGGCACTTTCTGGCCATAAAGTTAGTTTTGAGTTTCCTCAAGCAGATGTCTAGCTGAGCTTCCAGCTGTGCCAGGTTCCTCAAGGGGAGGGTGTGGGGCAAAGATGCAGGAATGATGCAAAGTGCTACTCAGAAAAAGACGGAGAATTTCCAGGCTAGATCACCACCGCCATGACAGCTTCTCCCCACTGAATCTGCCCAGTACCCAGGCAGTCCAGGACTTGTACTGGCTATTTTCCCAAGGTAGCTCCTTGTGTTTGAGCGAACTCCCAAGCTCCGTGCTACCCTGGGCATTTTAGACGCGAATGAAATAGGTAGTCTTCATGTGCCTAGGTGCTCAGTTGTGCTCTGCTCTTTGTGACCCCGTGGACTGTAGCCCTCGGGCTCCTCTGTCCATGAGGATTCTGCAGGCAAGAATACTGGAGGGGGTTGCCTCGCACTCCTCCAGGAAGCAGCCATCATATTTATAGTTCAGTTCAGTTCAGTTCAGCCGCTCGGTCGTGTCCGACTCTTTACGACCCCATGAATCGCAGCACGCCAGGCCTCCCTGTCCATCACCAACTCCTGCAGTGCCTGTCCATCACCAACTCCTGCAGTTCACTCAGATTCACGTTCATCTAGTCAGTGATGCCATCCAGCCATCTCATCCTCTGTTGTCCCCTTCTCCTTCTGCCCCCAATCCCTCCCAGCATCAGTCTTTTCCAATGAGTCAACTCTTCGCATGAGGTGGCCAAAGGACTGGAGTTTCAGCTTTAGCGTCATTCCTTCCAAAGAAATCCCAGGGCTGATCTTCAGAATGGACTGGCTGGATCTCCTTGCAGTCCAAGGGACTCTCAAGAGTCTTCTCCAACACCACAGTTCAAAAGCATCAGTTCTTCAGCACTCAGCCTTCTTCATAGTCCAGCTCTCACATCCATACATGACTACTGGAAAAACCATAGCCTTGACTAGACGGACCTTTGTTGGCAAAGTAATGTCTCTGCTTTTGAATATACTATCTAGGTTGGTCATAACTTCCCTTCCAAGGAGTAAGCGTCTTTTAATTTCATGGCTGCAGTCACCATCTGCAGTGATTTTGGAGCCCCCCCAAAATAAAGTGTGACACTGTTTCCACTGTTTCCCCATCTATTTCCCATGACGTGATGGGACCGGATGCCATGATCTTTGTTTTCTGAATGTTGAGATTTAAGCCAACTTTTTCACTCTCCTCTTTCACTTTCATCAAGAGGCTTTTTAGTTCCTCTTCACTTTCTGCCATAAGGGTGGTGTCATCTGCATATCTGAGGGGTCATGGTGAAGAGGTCTGACAGAATGTGGTCCACTGGAGAAGGGAATGGCAAACCACTTCAGTATTCTTGCCTTGAGAACCCCATGAACAGTATGAAGAGGCAAAATGATAGGATACTGAAAGAGGAACTTCCCAGGTCAGTAGGTACACAATATGCTACTGGAGATCAGTGGAGAAATAACTCTAGAAAGAATGAAGGGATGGAGCCAAAGCAAAAACAATACCCAGTTGTGGATGTGACTGGTGATAGAACCAAGGTCCGATGCTATAAAGAGCAATATTGAGTAGGAACCTGGAATGTCAGGTCCATGAATCAAGGCAAATTGGAAGTGGTCAAACAAGAGATGGCAAGAGTGAACGTCGACATTCCAGGAATCAGCGAACTAAAATGGACTGGAATGGGTGAATTTAACTCAGATGACCATTATATCTACTACTGTGGGCAGGAATCCCTCAGAAGAAATGGAATAGCCATCATGGTCAACAAAAGAGTCCAAAATGCAGTACTTGGATGCAATCTCAAAAACGACAGAATGATCTCTGTTCGTTTCCAAGGCAAACCATTCAATATCACAGTTATCCAAGTCTATGCCCCAACCAGTAACGCTGAAGAAGCTGAAGTTGAACGGTTCTATGAAGACCTACAAGACCTTTTAGAACTAACACCTAAAAAAGATGTCCTTTTCATTAAAGGGGACTGGAATGCAAAAGTAGGAAGTCAAGAAACACCTGGAGGAACAGGCAAATTTGGCCTTGGAATGCAGAATGAAGCAGGGCAAATGCTAATAGAGTTTTGCCAAGAAAATGCACTGATGATAGCAAACACCCTCTTCCAACAACACAAGAGAAGACTCTACACATGGACATCACCAGATGGTCCACACCAAAATCATATTTATAACCAGTTCTCAAAATACCCCTTCACTTACCTGTTTACCTATCTCTCTGCCTCACCAGATGGAGTGACCTAGCAGCAAATAAGTGTGCTGCTGCTGCTGCTGCTGCTAAGTCACTTCAATTGTGTCTGACTCTGTGCAACTCCATAGATGGCGGCCCACCAGGCTCCTCTGTCCCTGGGATTCTCCAGGCAAGAATACTGGAGTGGGTTGCCACTGCCTTCTCCAGTGCATGCATGTACACTAAGTCACTTCAGCGGTATCTGACTCTGTGCGACCCTGTGGACTGTAGCCCACCAGGCTCCTCTGTCCACAGGATTCGCTAGACAAGAATACTGAAGTGGGTTGCCATTTCCTTCTTCAAAATAAGTGTGGTGGACTGCAAAATTGGGTACAAATACTTCCCCCACCACCAAGTGGTGGAATTCAATTTCCATCCCAGAATTTGGGTTAGCTGTGTGACTTGCTTTGGTCAAGAGGACACTGGCTAACGGGGAGGGAAGAAGAGGGTAAGCAGAGACTTGAGCAGTGATGGTGCATGGGGGCTCGCTCTCTTGCTGTGCTCAGAACCCTGGGACCACCACGGGAACAGGCCCAGAACAGCTGCTGAATGGTGAGAAGCCAGGGAGACAACTAGGGAGCCTCAGAAAAAATGGCCAGTCAACCTTCAGACATGTAACTGAGACCATCCTTGATCCTGCAGTTCCCAGCCACCCAGCGACTGACCACAGATGCATAGGAGGGCGCGTGTGTGCTGATATGGCTAAGACCAGGAAAAGTCCCAGCTGACACAAAATCATGAGCTAAGTAAAACCGGTATTGTATTAAACCTCTAAATTTTGGAATGGTTTGTTACCCAGCAAATGCTAACTGATGCAAGGTGGTAAATTATTAAAGGCAGAGGCTTTCGAGTCAAAAACCGCCTGGGCTCAAAACCTAGCTTTTCCTTTTACTGGATATGTGGCTATAGGCAACTAATTTAATTCCTTTGACTCTCCATTTCTTCATCTGTAAAATTAGGAAGACAAATAGAGCAATATCCTAGACTCTTCTGAAGAGTCGGTGAGAAATGTGGGCAGCACTGTGTTTGCTACGTGGCCTTGTTATCCTTATTATTACTATTATCATCATCGTTATCATGATACTTCTTTGAATGGAGCTACATGCTAGAGCAGAGATATTGCCAGTTTCCAGAGATAAAGAAATGAATGTAACAATATATTGGTCTGAGCAAGGAGTGAATAACTATCTACAGACAAGAACTGTGTTGTGTAACTGCAATCCAAGGTTGCACAGGGCTCCCAAAAAACATCACCAAGACTCCACTTCTCAGGTTTTAAGGAGAGGAGGAGGGGAGGACAGAAAGCAGCAGCAATCAAATAGGAATGGGGGCATCCTGTTCCTACAGGATAGAATCTGGGGGAGTGGATGGAGCATTGGCTTTAGAGAGAGAGAGGTGTCCAGTAGGAAGCCCCACTGGCCTTCAGAATCCTTATGAAATAGAAACAAGAACCAAATATCCAGAAGGAGCTTGGCATAATGAGAAACAACACAAATTCTGGAATCTGAAACCACTAGTTCAAACTTTAAACGAGTCTCAGTTTGCTCATCCATAAATTGGGACTATAGCACCAATATGATTCATATGTTGGTTCGTAAGATAGCTGCGAGAATTTGACAAAATACCAATATAAAATGCTTCCCACAATACCTAGCACATGGTAGGTGATCAACCAGCATAATGTCTTTCCCCATCTCTTCCATATTCATAAAGCTACTTTGTTGTTCTTCTCCTGACATAACTAATGTCCTATAACCTGGAGACATAGTAATATCTGAAGGCCAGCTCATGACCACAAATATTTGTAGCCTTGTGACCTTGAACCAATCACTTAGCATTTCCGTTTATCAGCTTCTCACTGGTAAAATGAGACTAATACTTCCTGTCCCTGAAGCAGTTCTCAAGGATAGCGGGATGATTCATTCAGTTTTAAAACCTAACTCGGGACTTGATGACGCTGTGTAGAAAATAAAACACAAAAGGAAAGTCAAATGACTAATATTTAAAGTCCCGGGGCCCTAATGCATAGTCAGTGGCATTTCCATCACTGCCAATTCCTTTTTGTCTCTCTCTTCTTTTAATCCTAGACCTCACAGAGAGATGCCCTCCTTAACCTGGCTTTACTGCCTCTTTTTCCCCCTTCTCCCCAACCCAAGCCCACAGCTCTTCAAAGTGGTCAGAAAGCCAAGAGTGAGTGATGAATAGGCAAGCAGAAAGCAGAGGTAGAAACGGGCCTGGGGAAATAACACATTAATAATGTACTGAGCACTTGCTCTGTGCTAAGAGCCCTGCTACGGACTTTACATGTGCTATCTCATCTAATCCTAACAGGTCACTGAAGGAGACACTGTTTTAATCTGGTCACACAGTTAATAGTAATAGCAGAGCTGGGATTTAGATCCAAGCTGGCTGACCTCAAAACTCTCTAGAGGTTTACCCTGTTGAGTATGCTGCTGCTGCTGCTGCTGCTGCTAAGTCACTTCAGTCATGTCAGACTCTTAGCGACCCCATGGACTGCACCCTACCAGGCTCCTCCATCCATGGGATTTTCCAGGCAAGAGTACTGGAGTGGGGTGCCATTGCCTTCTCCATTTTAGAGTATAAAATGGAGTAATAGTTGATTCTATAGGTTTTGGAGTCAGATGCTTGCTTTGAATCTTAGATCTGACTTTACAGAATGAGCAATCACTTTGTAATATCTAAGATATATGATATATGTACAGTAGATTATACTATATGTATATAATATGATACTTTATATGTAATTCCAGTTGAGCTATTTCAAATCCTGAAAGATGATTCTGTGAAAGTGCTGCACTCAATATGCCAGCAAATTTGGAAAACTCAGCAGTGGCCACAGGACTGGAAAAGGGCAGTTTTCATTCCAATCCCAAAGAAAAGAAATGCCAAAGAATGCTCAAACTACCACACAATTGCACTCATCTCACACGCTAGTAAAATAATGCTCAAAATTCTCCAAGCCAGGCTTCAGCAATACGTGAACCATGAACTTCCAGATGTTCAAGCTGGTTTTAGAAAAGGCAGAGGAACCAGAGATCAAATTGCCAACATCTGCTGGATCATAGAAAAAGCAAGAGAGTTCCAGAAAAACATCTATTTCTGTTTTATTGACTATGCCAAAGCCTTTGACTGTGTGGATCACAATAAACTGTGGAAAATTCTGAAAGAGATGGGACTATCAGACCACCTGACGTGCCTCTTGAGAAATCTATATGCAGGTCAGGAAGCAACAGTTAGAACTGGACATGGAACAACAGACTGGTTTCAAATAGGAAAAGGAGTATGTCGAGGCTGTATATTGTCACCCTGCTTATTTAACTTATATGCAGAGTACATCATGAGAAAAGCTGGGCTGGAAGAAGCACAAGCTGGAATCAAGATTGCTGGGGGAAATATCAATAACCTCAGATATACAGATGACACCACCCTTATGGCAGAAAGTGAAGAGGAACTAAAAAGCCTCTTGATGAAAGTGAAAGAGGAGAGTGAAAAAGTTGGCTTAAAGCTCAGCATTCAGAAAACGAAGATCATGGCATCCAGTCCCATCACTTCATGGGAAATAGATGGGGAAACAGTGGAAACAGTGTCACACTTTATTTTGGGGGGCTCCAAAATCACTGCAGATGGTGATTGCAGCCATGAAATTAAAAGACGCTTACACCTTGGAAGGAAAGTTATGACCAACCTAGATAGCATATTCAAAAGCAGAGACATTTACTTTGCCAACAAAGGTCCATCTAGTCAAGGATATGGTTTTTCTAGTAGTCATGTATGCATGTGAGAGTTGGACTGTGAAGAAAGCTGAGCACCGAAGAATTGATGGTTTTGAACTGTGGTGTTGGAGAAGACTCTTGAGAGTCCCTTGGACTGCAAGGAGATCCAACCAGTCCATTCTAAAGGAGATCAGTCCTGGGTGTTCTTTGGAAGGAATGATGCTATAGCTGAAACTCCAGTACTTTGGCCACTTCATGCGAAGAGTTGACTCACTGGAAAAGACCCTGATGCTGGGAGGGATTGGGGGCAGGAGGAGAAGGGGACAACAGAGGATGAGATGGCTGGATGGCATCACCGACTCGACGGACATGAGTTTGAGTGAACTCCAGGTGTTGGTGATGGACAGGGAGGCCTGGTGTGCTGCAATTCATGGGGCCACAAAGAGTCAGACACAACTGAGCAACTGAACTGAACTGAACATACAATATGTATAGTGTTCATATGTTAGTATATTAATAATAATATATCTATAGTATGTACTATTACTACATGTGATGTGTATTTTAGATATACACATAGTAGGTTTTATATATATTCAATAGGTAGATAGATGTGTGTGTCTGGGTGTATATATATAAGTATGTATGTGTGCATATATATGCGTATATATATGTATGTGTGCATATATGTGTGTATATATATGTATGTATATGTTTATATATTTACCAGATCTGTTAATTGTCACAACCCCTGGAGGAAGGTAATAGTATTACCCTACTTGACTATTGGGGGAAAAGTCTGTAGACTTTTTGAGACCCAAAATGTC
This sequence comes from Capricornis sumatraensis, assembly GCF_032405125.1. NCBI lineage: Eukaryota > Metazoa > Chordata > Mammalia > Artiodactyla > Bovidae > Capricornis > Capricornis sumatraensis. Next base: position 73,785,607 of record NC_091084.1, read on the forward strand.
GAGAATTTGTTCAAGATTACATTGCTGGTAAATGGCAGAGACAAGATTCAAACTTGGGCAGTTCAGTTCCAGAGTCTACAGCCCTGACCACCGTGCCATTCAGCTTCCACTGTGTGAGGACGCTCTACTTCTGCTCTGGCTCCTTGCCATGGCTTTGAGAACTACGGCTGCTTTGCGGCTTCTTGATCCCTGCCAAAATCTAGGAGGCACAGATCGTCTCCAGAATTCATACCACACTCCACTCTGGCCCAGCAGCAGCATCAGCAGAGCCCAGGAGCTCTTTCAGTTCAGCAAGAATCCCACGAGGCTAGAGCAGAGATGCGAGATAAGCCAGGCTCTCTACATACAGGAAGCCCCAGTCTCCATGACTGGTTCTCCAGGGCCCCTCTTCTGGCCTGAAGTGCTGTGATGGGGAGAGGAAGCTCCTTTGATTCCACACATTCCCTTCCGAAGAGACACTGCTTCTGCCACCGCACTAAGTCCCTCGGGATCTCTTTTATCAGCTCATCCTCCAACTTCAGCAATGCTTTGCTGCTAACAGGGCACCTGGGACATTCAGAGGGTGGCCTTGAGTGCCAAGAGCTAAGAGCAGACCCTATGTGGGAGAACAGAAAGCCAGCTCCCCTGCCTCCTGACAGAGCAAACCCTGAGGTGTAACTTCTACTCCCAAGTTCCCCAGGGATGAGCATGATCCGGGGACCTCAGCTGAAATAGCACCCTCCTGGGTCTTCATCCTCACTGTTCAAACTCCCTTTTCATTGCTGCTTTCTCCAGGAAACACTTTCTTAATAAACTACTTGTACATGAGTCTTGGGCTCAAGGTCAGCTTCTGAAAGAATCCAACCTAAGAGAGAATTTCTGTTTTATTTGTCCTAATGTCTCCTTAAATGCACTTGCTAAGTATGACCAGAGTTGATGGGCACCTCTTAGCAAGTCGTACATGGATTGATTGACAAGTTTCTTAGCAGAAGGTGTGCGTGTGTGTTCAGACACTCAGTCATTTCCAGCTCTTTATGACCCTATGAATTATAGCCCACCAGGCTTCTCTGTCCTTGGGATTCTTCAGGCAAAAGTCCTGGAGTGAGTTGACATTTCCTACTCCAGGGGATCTTCCCAACTCAGGGATCAAACCCCCATCTGTTGCATCAGCAGGCAGATTCTTTACCACTGTGCTGCCTGGGAAACCCAGTAGGAGGTATGAGCCTTTATCAATCAATGTCCTCAGCTTCAGGGGCTCAGCTGAAGCTCCAGAGAGAGCAGGACATTTTCTATTTAACACTCTGTGATTTTTTTCCCTCTTAGTATTGTCCAGACTCTGCGATAAGAGAGAACCTGTTTCTTTTCTTCCTTTTATGCCTGTTTTCGAGGGAAACTTTCTCCTCAGTTCTGACACATTCACTGGGGCTCTTATGCTTCAGCTGCCACACTGATGAGTTGGCCTCCATTTGGAGAACTGACAGGCAGGAAAAAAATATTTCTAAACAAAAATCAAAACCAAGACACCTGGCTGCCAGCCGGGAGCTTGATAGTGTCACATGAAGGCTTTCTAACAGGCTGCATGAAAGGCCCCCCGATTGTCTCTCTAAGGTTCATTCCCCAGAAGCCAACAAATTCCTTCCCTGTGATGCAAGCCATGTCCTGGGAGATCATAGACTTCAAGTCATGAAGTCCTAACACATGCTGGGGTAAACGGAAGAGGTTGCTAAGAGCTGGAGGTGACCTTCCTGGGACTTCTGCTGGCACTGACCCATCCCAGGCAGAGCTATGGATTTGGATAGCAGCTAATGTTAGAGTATTAGACCTAAACTCTAATAGCAGGCAAGGAAGCCCTGGTTTAGGGGTTAAGGAAAGATAAGAAAAGGATTTGGGGGTCCAAATATGCCTGGGGTAGTCCTATGTTGTAGGGAACAAGGTATAAAGAAGGTTGAGAAGTGCTTGCAAACGAGACTCTCAACCAGGGCTGAACATTCTTGCAAACGAGATGTTCAGCTAGGAATCCTCTGTTTGTTCCCGTGGGAAAAGAACATTTCTTGCACACAAGGATGTTTCTCTGATTCCTCAAAAGGAACAGACCCAGGGACAAAACGGATTCTAAGTTGATAAGAAAGTTCCCCAAAACAAAGTCTTAGCTGCAGTAAATAAGTCAAGGTAAAGGTTATCTCGCCCTGTGCCTGCGCACTGTATAGTCTCTGAATTATGGTGTTTGGCAACTTGCCCTGTAGATTGTTGTGCAAGGGATATAAAATAAAGCAGCTGTAAGAAGCAAGTGTTAAAATATAAAGATTCAAACCACTCTGCAGTGTTGGTGTTTCATTCCGTAGCCAGCACTATGTGAAGTCTCTTACTTTATGACATCAGTGACATCAGGTGCCACAAGAGTAGCACAGACAGATGCTTAGAGGAAAATCAGCAGATAGTGTCACCAGCGAGTAAGAGAGTCCCTTGGACAGCAAGATCAAACCAGTTAATCCTAAGGGAAATCCACCCTGAATATTCATTGGAAGGACTGATGCTGAAGCTGAAGCTCCAATACTTTGGCCACTTGATGCGAAGAGGCAACTCATTGGAAAAGATCCTGATGCTGGGAAAGATTGAAGGCAGGAGAAGAATTGGACGACAGAGGATGAGATGGTTGGAGGATGAGTCGGCATCACCGACTCAATGGACGTGAGTTTGAGCAAGCTCCGGGGGCTGGTGATGGACAGGGAGACCTGGCGTGCTACAGTCCATGGAGTCACAGAACAACAAAAAAGCAAGTGAGAGCGCAGGCTTAAAGTCACCCAGATCTGTGTTCAAAACTCTTATTGGAGTTGTACCTTAAGGTAGTTTGTACCTTTAAAAAATTATGTAACTTCTTGGGATTGGCAGTCCAGTGGTTAAGGCTTCTTCTTCCGGTGCAGGGGTGTGGTTTCAGTCCCTTGTTGGGGAGCTAAGATTCCACATGCCTTGTGGCAAAAAAAAAAAAAAAAACATAAAACATAAAACAGAAGCAATATTGTAGCAAGTACAATAAAGACTTTTAAAATGGTCCATATTAAAAAAAAAAAAAAATCTTGGACTTCCCTGGTGGTCCAGTGGTTAAGAATCCACCTACCAATGCAGAGACATGGGTTTCATGGTCTAGGAAGATTCCACTTGCTGTGGGGCAACCAAGCCCATGTGCCAAAACTGCTGAGCCAGTGCTCAAGAGCTGCAACTACTGCAGTCCGTGCGCTCTAGAGACCATGCCCCACTGCAACAAGAGAAGCCACCACAATGAGAAGGCCCAGGTACCACAACAAGAGAGTAGCCTCAGCTCTCTGCAACCAGAGGAAGCTCACACACAGCAACAAAGACCCAACCGAGCCAAAAACAAATTGATTAATGTGGAAAACCTTCTAGAAGAAAAATTGTCACTTCTGAAAATTTTGTTTCCCCATCTGCAAACTGGAGGTCCTGCCTTAGAAGGATGCTTTGAAAATAAACTCACAAGATATGCAAAACGATTTTCACAGTGTGTGGTGGTTTGGGACAGTCAGTTCAGCCAAGCTACAACTACGTTTCTCAGAATTCCCTTCCCTGCCTGATCCTGGGTTAGGGTGTGTGAGATCTGGAAAGCAGAAGTGAGGTAGGAATGACCTGGTGGTCCAGTGGTTAGGAGTCCACTGCTGGGGGCCTTGGGTTCGATTCCTGGTTCGGGAATTAACATCGCACAAGCCCCGCAGCGCAGCCATAAATACGAAAGTGAAGCAGCAGCAATTGTCCCTGAAGCAGCTGGGTGCCAGGCATGCCTGTAGCCGACCCACGTGGAGACTGATCTGTCGGCACCCCTGCTGAGTGTTCCAGTCTGGGCTCACTCTTCAGGTTCTTTGAGTCTCCGGCCAGTTTTGTCCTCTCTCTGCCCACTTTACAGCTGGTTCTTCTCTCCGACTGCCCACTCTGCCCACTCACAGTGGCTTCAGGCTCACCACCAGCAGCGGTGCCAACAGCCTCCCATGCCCTTCTCCACCTCCACAAGTATGCAAAGCCCAAACAGGAATAAACACTTGATTGCCTATGACTCATAGAGGTTCTGCGTCCCAAGCAAACCTAATGCTCACAAAAGGAAACACTGGCCGGATTTAAGTATAGACAGTTGTTGAGGGTATTATCTTCCGGTTCCAATCCAAACTCCACTGTGAACAAATCACTTAGTCCTTCTGAGACTCAGTTGCCTCAGCTATAAAATGGTGGTAATAAGATGATTTATTTCATTGCCCAATGGAAATAGTTAAATGAGATTCAGCACATAAGCATGGTGCCTGACATTAAAAGTAACAGGGAAAAAATCTTTATTTCCCATTTCATGGGTTTAACATTTGGAAATCCCTCACCAATAAATAAAAGCTTCATCCTTCAAAAGATCTTTGTCAACAGTGAAATAATATTTTCATCCTCCAACTGTTTTATGTCATTTATCAATTAGTTTAGAACGTAGCCATGAAAATAGGATGCTGCTTATTAGACCCCTTCAAAGACCCCCTTCTCCCCCATTGCCGCTCAACTGTTGGAACTCAATAAATGATAATAAAAACCCTTTGCTTTTGTAAGAATTCAGTAAGGACCCTTTCATCAGCGTTATCTCATTTGCTGCCTCAACAAGGCTATGACACAGACAGCATTAAATTGCCGGATGCTACAGACACTGGACCTGAACTCAAAGGACCTGGGTTTTCACCCTGGTTCTGCCAACAAGCATTGATCTCCTCACTTGTCTGAGCTTCAGTTTCATCTGCAAAAAGGAGAGGGTTGAATTCACAAAGTCTTTCAAATCCTGGCAAACCCTAAGTCTATTATTATTTTCACTTTACTTATGGGGCGAGGAGGGCTTATAAGAGATTAAATAGCTTAGTTAACTGCTTTCATAGTATGGTCCCAGGACCACCACCAGCAGCATCACCCCAAAATTGTTAGGAATACAAATTATCAGGCCTCATTCTAGACCCCCAGAATCAGCAACTCCGGGGGTAAGACCCAGAAATCTGTGTTCAGCAAGACGTTCAAGTAATTCCAATGCCTGCTCATGCTTGTGAGCCACTGGCTCTACTGAAGTTTCACACCGAAAAGCAAGCGGCTTAGCCAGGACTCGAACCCAGGTCTACAACTTCTTTCTAGTTGTCTTACGGATCTGGAGAAAAGCACCCAATCAGAACAAATTCATTTGAAGACACAGAAAGTCCAAAAATATAAACAAAAGAGCAGAATTAAATTGTGAGCAATATTCTAAAAGCTCTTGGGGGCCTACAATTGAGGGCCTTCGGTCACTGTCCCTAGACTGGACAGGAGCTGAGCTCATGCCCTCTCTGATACAGCCATCTGGACTTTTCAGTGGATTCTTCCACTGAGCTGGTCAGCTGGCCGCCAAGAAGCATGCAGCCAGTAGAGAGGCATGGTGCCACAGAGAAGAAGGAGGGCGGTTCGCTATCCAAATTTAGCATCTGAGACTTCATTTCTTTCAACATATACACATGTATATTCAAGATGCACAAACATGATAAATTCATGGATGCCCTGGATATTTTTTAGCTCTGTATTTTCCTTTTCTTGATTCCTACCTCCCTCTTCTTTCCTACACCCACTCAGATAATATATGTCAATCACCTAGTGTATTTTTCTCCATGGTGAGATAATCAAATGCACATACTTTCACACACATATCTTGTTTTGCTCATACTTCATGTCAGTCCTTCCACAATGAGAGATATAGTACAGCTCTCATCTAGGCTTCTCGAAAGCTACGTAATAGCCCCATAATGTGAACCTACAATAATTTACACGGGGGAGTGCCTGACTCATGGGAATTCACTAGGTTTCCAATTCTTCACCACCTCAAGTGTTGTTACGATAAATAATTATATATATATGTACTTGTGAAGTGGTGATTTTATTTGTGTAAGATAGATTTCCAAGTATAGAATATTGGACTCAAAGGCTTTATGCATTTTTAATTTAATAGATGGTGTCATGGCTCTTCAAAACGGTACCTTTTCAGGTACGTTTTCAGAGCCGTGTATGGGAGTGCCCATTCCTTGCACTGCAGCCAACAATAAATGTTATGTCTTTCACATTGGAAAGAGATATCCAGTTGTTAGCATTTTCCTAATTTACATTTGAATTTGACCTTTTCATGTCAAAGGACTTTCTCTTCCGGGCCAGCTATTTCATCTTAAAAGCGGTCATTTTGCCTGAACTCATCAGTAGCTGTAGGAAATGATTTTTTTAGCTCTAAGACATCCTTTCAAACTGTACTTGAATGTTTTTAAATGTACTTACTTTTCTGTCCATCTTGTCTCGCTTCCTCCAGCAGCTCTCTTATGACTGAATCCCGCATGCTCTGCTGGATCTGGCTATCTCTGACTTGGACATACTGTGGTTTTTCTCGGTGGCTGAGACTCAGGTGGTGTTGATGGAATATCCCACCAGGGAGCAGTCTGCAGGTGGATGGAGGCAAAACGGCCCTTCCTGATCCTCAAAGGCAGGGATGACTTAGCCTGTACTTTGGGCTACTTCTCAGCATCTCAGGTGTCATGGAGATCGTGGCGGGATCGTGGGGGAGGGGGGGTGGGCGGTGGAGAGAGGCATCAAACTTCTTCCCCAAATCCACAGATCTCTTTGGGCCAAACTCTTCCTAGCATCACCATCTTATACTCCCTGCCTCAGGGCTCTCTGTCACCAGAAGCTAGACATTTGCTCAAACTGCAGAGCAGAAAACCTTGTACCAATTCTCTCTGTTGCGACTGCCACAGAGTCCAAGGCCTCATTTCTACTCAGCAACCTGCAGGCCCCAGTTGACTCAAAGGAGGGAAATATAATGGAGTAGACTGAAACTGAGTGGAAAAGAGAGTTAGGTCCATGTTGCTGTCTTTCCGGGGCTTCCCTGGTGGCTCAGAGGTTAAAGCGTCTGCCTGCAATGTGGGAGACCTGGGTTCAATCCCTGGGTCAGGAAGATCCCCTGGAGAAGGAAATGGCAACCCACTCCAGTATTCTTGCCTGGAGAATCCCATGGACGGAGGAGCCTGGTGGGCTGCAGTCCATGAGGTCACAAAGAGTCGGACATGACTGCTACCTTTCCAGAAGCCCTTCTAGAATCAGCATCTTCATTCAACCCCACATCCCAGTGAACCTGTTTCTTCCACCCCAAAGCAACAAGTCCAACTGAAAGATCAACTCTGGGGTCAGGGATTTGTGTTCAGATCTGCCCCTTACAAGGGCAATCTTGTGCATGCTACAGAATCAATATATCAGAGTCTCAATTCATTATTTATAAAATGGTATTAATTGTGAAGAACAAATGAAATAATATACTTAAAACACTACCCCGAGTGTGATAGCTTTTGCAGAAATGTTATTCTGTTTACTCTGTGATTTGATTTTCAAGAAGTTATAGTTGACCTATTGGCCTTCCTCTTGGTTGACATTTCAGCAAAAACAGTTCTTCTCAGTTGCCATTCCTTATACTTGCTCTTGAAGTCTTCCCAGGTGGTACTAGTGGTAAAGAACCCACTGGCCAACGCAGGGGACATAAGAGATGCGGGTTTGATCCCTGGGTCAAAAAAATTCCCTGGGCGAGGAAATAGCAACCCACTCCAGTATTCTACCCTGGAGAATCCCATGGACAGAGGAGTCTGGTGGGCTACAGTCCATGGGGTCACAAAGAGTCGGACATGACTGAAGCAACTCAGCACACAGCACACACATGTATCACAAAAGGAGAATCACCACTGACCTCGGACATAGTTAGAGGCCAAACTGGAAAGGAATGTTCAGAAATCAGCTCTGACAACAAAAGATGAAGACCTTAAGAACATAATTATCCTTTCAAAGGTTATCATGTAATTGAATCTCTAATTTTGCTTGAATGTAGATTAATTCACTCCACTGAGATCTCTAAGAAAAAGCAATATCCCTGGAGCTCTGCAGGAAAGCCAAAAGAATTTTTAATTGCAACCAATTATATGAAGAGATTCTGCTTTATGAAGGGAAAATATACGGCAAATCTTTTGGGGGTAATTGATGTGAAAGCTATCAAAGCCTGTTAATAAGGGCCCTAAAACCCATACAGGGCTTCCCAGGTGGTGCAGTAGTAAAGAATCCACCTGCCAATGCAGGAGATGCAAGAGACTTCAGGTTTGATCCCTGGGTCGGGAACACCCCCTGGAGTAGGAAATGGCAACCCGTTCCAGTATTCTTGCCTGGAGAATTCCATGGACAAAGGAACCTGGCAGGCTACAGACTATGGGGTCACAAAGAGTTGGACATGACTGAGCACATAAAATCCATATGTGTGTGTGGTCTTGGTCACTCAGCTGTGTCCAACTCTTTGTGACCCCATGGACTGTAGCCCGCCAGGCTCCCCTGTCCACGGAATTTTCCAGGGAAAACAAGGCTTTTTTGAATCCTCATGCTAACGGCCTTGAAAATAACTGTGTAAGGCTAAGTAGGAGGGGGTTACAAAGAAATAGAAACGTGTGAAAGTGTTAGTTGCTCCGTCGTGTCTGACTCTTTGCAACGCTATGGACCCCACCAGGCTCCTCTGTCCATGGGATTCTCCAAGCAAGAATAGTGGAGTGGGTTGCCATTCCCTTCTTCAGAGGATCTTCCCAACCCAGGGATCAAGCCTGGGTTTTCTGCATTGCAGATTCTTTACCATCTAAGCCGCCACAAAGAAACAGGAAATAAGAACCTAAATAGAGAAGGAGGGAAACTAATTTAGAAAATCTCTATTTTGTACACACAAACCCATTTCCCTCCTTACCTCTACCCTAAACACATATATGCATGCACACAGGGAGACACTTCACGTACTTTATTAGATGGTTTACAACAAAAATTGAAAGGGAGGAGCAATTGCATAGGGAAGTCATTTCCTGAGGTTACCAATAATGCCATCCTGGGAGAGCAGCTGGAGGGCTCTCCGGACGATGCAGGTGGACGTTGCTCTGCCCGCCCAGAGGTAGCATCTGATATCTGAGTCAGCGCTTTAACCCCATCAAATCTTTTCCTTGTTTGTCACTAACTTGAGTCACTTATGATTCTTCAAATGCCCTGTGCAAATGTACAAAAGAACTTCGACACCTGACGATGAAAACACTACCATAGGGAAATCATAGACCAGGGACATTTGTAGATTCCTTTTCTTTGTTTTCTTAGAGGGTAATCTGAATTGTTGTCAGAATGACAAATAAAAGGATGAAAAAGCAGGAGGGGAACATGGAAGTCTGCTGGGAGGCGTCACTTTGAAGATGAATAACATGTACTGACAGAGAGAAGGGAGAGAATAAAAAAGAGTGGTATCAGCCCTAAAAATAAACGCAAGAGCCACATGTGAATACACAGTTGAGCATTAATATAAATGTGCTGAGAATGGGTGGTACATATAACTCATAAAAAAGAAACTATTGATACACACAAAAATCTTCAGGGAATTACACTGATTGAAAACAGTCAATCTCAAAAAGATAACGTAGCATGTAATTCTATTTCTATAAACTGCTTCAACTCACAAAATCAGAGAAATGGACAACAGATTAGTGGTGGCCAGAGGTTAAGGAGAGGGTGGAGACAGGCGCAAAGAAGGGGTGGCTATAAAAGGGCAACAGGAGAGGTCTTTCTGTGATAGGAATGTTCTGCATCTTAACTGCTTCTGTAACAGTATTCTAGTCCTGATGTTGAACTACTGTTTGGGAAAAACAGGTAAGGGGTACATAGGACCTCTCTATGCTGTTTATTATAAGTGCATGGGAATCTACATTTACCTCAAACAAAAAAAGTATAACAAAAAAATAAGGAAGTAAGGTCCCAGACAATAACTAGCCAATAGAACCGAAAGTGTTGACTCTTAGAACCAGATATCGAGGGTGGAGAAGGATAAGGGAAGGGGCTACTCATTTTCATTAAAAAAACTTGTGAAAGTGAAAGTCACTCAGCGTGTCCGTTCTTTGCAACCTCATGGACTATATAGTCCATGGAATTCTCCAGACCAGAATACTAGACTGGGTAGCCTTTCTCCTCTCCAGGGGATCTTCCCAACCCAGGTATGGAACCCAGGTCTCCTGCATTGCAGGTGGATTCTTTACCACCTGAGCCACAAGGCAAGCCCTGAAACAAAATAAATAAATAACCTTGTAGAACTATCTAAACTCATTGAATTGTGTGATAATTTGTTAACGTGTTGAGAGATACTATCATAAGAAAGAGACTAAAATGGAACAGACTTATGAAGTCTCACCTTTTTTAATGGAAAAAAAAAAATTACCCACAGTAACTGAGCACCTGTCATTTGCCACATGCTAAGCATTTTGACATACACAGTCTCATTTAATCCTCAGGGAAATCTGGGAAGTGAGTGCTTCTTTCCCTCCATTTCCATTCATAGACAACTGAGGTTCAAAGGGTTGAGGGACTTCTCAGAGTCACCTGGCTAGTAAGTAGCACAACCCAGCCAAGCATTCAGACTTCAGGGCCCGTGTTCTTAACGACACCGAAATGGAGCAAAATCTTATGATCCTTGCCCCACCACTCCCCCAACATCCCCAGCCTGCCTTTTTTCTGTGGAAAAACTTTAGTCAAAGAGTAGGTTTAATCATGGAAGTGAGAAAATGTAGAAACAAAGGAAAATAGTCAGGTGGAAGAAGTGAGTGTCACGATGACCAGGCTGCAGCCACAACACGCAAGCTGCCACAATTCCAGGCACTGAGCTCAAGAAATGGGAGCACTAATGAGTGTTTTTGTTTTGCATTTTGTTTTAGTTGGTGTCTACATGCATCATATCTTACATTTATTACAATCGTGTTTGCAAAAGACCGATACTATTTCTGTGTGTCTATGTATGTTCTGATCTTATTGATGTCTTCCCTCCCCCCATTTATCATGTCAGATCAACTAAGTCTCCAGTCTGGTTTAAACATAATCTGTTGATCAAACCATTAAATTTTTTAAAAAATGTTTGCCAAGGCTTTCTAAAAAATATTTAATTTAACTAATTAAATGAAATAAAAAACTGACCCTGGAACTAAAAGCTAACTGTACTTAAGACAATCAAGATGACATTGTTCAGACCATCGGTGACCAATTTCAAGATGAATGTCAGAGCTGACTGTGCAGTTTCTATATGTAGCCCCCTCTCTCTGCCTGTAAAAGCTCCAACCCACTGATTGTCAGCGGCAGACCCCAGCCTTTGGACAGGTGTCTGCCCCCACAAACCCCCGGTGGCCAGCACCCAAGATAACGCAAGGTTTCCTTTCTACAAATCTTGCCTTTCTATTTATTGGCTTTTGAGTGGTGAGCAGTCAGACTCCACTTTCAGTTATAATACTCCTTGGGGAGGGACCTACTCCTGAGTAAAGAGAGGGAGTGAGACAGACCTTGGAATCAGACAGATCAAGGTTAAAAACCAAGTCCTATCAGGGACTTCCCTGGTGGCCCAGCGGCTAAGACTCCATGCCCCCAATGCAGGGTGCCTGGGTTTGATCCCTGATCAAGGAACTAAGATCTCATATGCCACAACCAAGACTTGGTACAGCCAAATTAAAAAGAATTAAACAAAAAAAAAGTTCTACAAATTTTAGTCATGTGCCGTTTTATGAGTGATTCAACCAGTGTGAGCCTTTTTCCTCATCTACAGTATAGGCAGAACAGTATTAGTCATCTCAGGGGGCTTTTGGGAGAATTAAATGAACTATTGTATACTAAGTGCTTGGCACAGTACCTGAGAAGTAGCTCTCAATTAAGGGATGGCTATTATTACTAGGATCATTGTAATGCCTGACATTGTTATTTCTCATGACAGGTTTCAGGTAAAGCTCTTTCTCCAAACCCTATCCAGAGGCCATTGAACTTTCCTTTGAGATGGTGCTAAACTTTGTTTTTTATCATATGAGAGAGCAGGAAGGAAGGGTTGATTTTCATGAATGACATTAGTCAGAAAACCACCAGCAATTCTCTGATTGCTGAGCTCTCCTTTGGTATCCAGGAGACTCAGAGGGGGGAAAGAAAAACAAAAGCAAACAACACTGCCTGGCTAAGGAGCTATTGATTTTTGCTTTGTTCTGTTCAAATGAAATACATCAGACATGCAGAAAAAGGCAAAGACTATTATAACACCCAAGTTCGCATCTCTCAGCTTTAACCAATCTGAACATCTTTCTGTATTTGCTTCACGTCCTCTTGTTGAAAAATGAAACATTGCCAATGCATATGAAGGCTTCTCCCACGCCCCTTCATCGCATCCTTCTCCCTCCCTCCCCAGATGCTCACTTTTCAAGACAGCTTTGAACAGGTCTAGGTTCCTCACGCAGGCCACTTTCTAGTCTTAAGGGCTGACATCACATCTAAGTCCATTTCGAAGTCATTCCCAAGCTTCTGCCCTCTGTTAAGCATGAATGAGGGATCCAATATCATCCTCCCAATAAGAGCTTACCATCAAAATGGGATGATAGGCATTGAGATAGACATATGCCCTCATTTCTCTCTGGAGAACCCCTCGGCCCCATGGCTTGACTTCGGCTAACTCTACACTCCGTCTCCAGGGCCTGGCCAGTGAGGATCCCCCTTGTTCACTAGTAGCCATGTAATCTGAGTTGGGCTGATTAAAGCAAGCCCAGAATTTTACTGGAGCTAACAGAAAAGAGGTGCTACCTAACTGCTGAGGGGAAGGATATAAACCTAATACTGGAGGCAGTGCCATAAATAAAGCATCTGCCCGGAAATCAAAGTAGCACAGAGAAACAAACATTGCTAAGGGATACCACTGAGTCCCGGGATTAAGTTGATGCCAGTGTTAGGTCAATCACTGAACCTCCCAGTTAATGGGCCATAAATTCCTGTTCCATGCTTACATGGGTTTGAGTTGAACTTCTGTCCTGCGTAATATAAAGCAAAACAATGAATGAGCAAGACAGGACATAACAAGTACTTATGTAGTTCTCACTATGAACACTGCATTCTTCTAGGCATTTTACTTGTAGAAACTCATTTAGTCCTCACCAGAACACTCTAAGGTGCAGTTTCTATGATGGTCCCCAGTTACAGAAGAGGAAATCGAGCACAGAGAAGTAACTCGCTCAGGAACACTGACCTATTCAACAGCAGAGCTGTGATTCAAATCCAGGAAACTAAAGTGGGAATCTAAATTGTTAACCATTCCTGCACAATTCAGAAAATGAATGGTTACAGGAATTCATGACAAAAGAAAAAATGGGAACCATAGTTACCAAAAATAAAAAAGATACCTTTCATAAAGGATATCGTGTTTTTAACTGGGCTTTAAAGGATGAGAAGCATAAGAGGAAAGAGAGGGAGAATCCCAGCAGAGAAAAGACATGGGCAAAGGGAAAGAAGTGAACACAGTAAGACTGTATTGAGAGAGGATAAGTAAAAACTTTACACTGTTTTTTTTTTTAACTCTCAAGAAATTGTGCATAAGATTTAATGTGTACCATGGTACTTTTACTCTGTAATTACTATTTCAGAAATCTAACAGGAAGAGCAGTTCAACTAAATCCATGAGCATGTCTGAGATCTAGAGGCTAACCAGGGAGAACCAAGTTACCTTCTCTCCGAATCTCCCAGACTCTCTAACCAAGTTGGAACCTCACAGAGCATATGGTGGTATCTGGCTAATGTTTAAGAGCTTTACAATTAGATAAGTTAGGTTCGAGAAAGCTTTGCAACTTACAAGTTATTTAATATCCTTGAAGCTGTTTCCTCATCTGTAAATGGGGTTCAGAAGCTCAACCTCCCGGCATTGCTTTACAGTTGAAATGAGATCACATCCATATGTGTTTAGCAGAGTGTTTGGTGCAAGCAAATTCCCAATAAATGGTTGACATTGTCAGTAATATTTGTAAGAGTAAGAATGGGGCCTTCGCTGGTGGTCCAGTATTTAAGACATTGCCTTCCAGTGCAGAAGGTGAGAGTTCCATCCTTGGTCAGGAAGCTAAGATCTCACATGCCTTGCAGTCAAGAAAGCAATACATAAAACAGAAGCAATATTGTACGATAAATAAAATGGTCCTCATTTAAAATAGATAAATAAATTAAATGGTCCTCATTTTTTTTAAATATAGATTTTTTTGGGCCTGCAAAGATCCAGGCCTTGTGGCTGGATCAGCTGAGCTGTCTGTCCCCCTGGGAGGTGGGAAAAGGAGCCCTCAAGGCCAAAAGAAAGCATCTATCACTTTCCCATTTTAAGCCAGCCAGAGTAATTTTTCAGCCACTGAAATAACAAAAAAGATGTTCAATCTGCTGATAATTTGATTCTAATTAGAATCTCCATCCACAATGCTGGAATTGCAAAGAGGAAAAAAAAGCAGAAATGAAACAGCAATTAACCTTTGGTTCTGAGCTTTATTTGCTCCTACCCAACATGGGTCAGTTGCCATAGAGATTGTCCCTACATGATCTGCAGATGTGACCAAAGCCGCCTGGAGCCTCTGAACCAGCCTCCTTTCGGTGTGGCTTTAGGATAATTAAAAATCTGCTAAAAAGAGAAGTGAAAGTTGATCTGAAGCTCTAATCCAAGACTGACTTGAATGGAAGTTTGAAGGGAAGCAGGGAATGGCAAGGTAAGCATGGAGTCATGAAAAAAAATAACACACATGACTTGGCCTGACTTTTCATTTAAAAAGTTGGTTTCTTTCATCCACAACTTTCCCGAGTCTGTCTTTGACTTGGGAGGACTGTGATGATGAGTTGGAGGAAATGAGGGATATGAAAAGTTGTTGTTTCTATTAGAAGGAGACCTCTCAACTCTGGGCTGTGGTCAAGCCTCCCTGAGCCATGGAAGCTAAAGGGCAGAAGAGCTCAGCTACAGTTGGTTTCTAGAGAAGAGTAAGCACAACGGGGCTACCAAACAAAACCAATGAGTGCCATGAAGATTTCTTGGTCCAGGTCAAACCCGCAAGAGAGTGGCAGTAGCTGTCTGGACCAGGACTTCTAGCTAAAAAAAGGAAAAGCCAACACCCTGGGTTCTCACCTCCCTTCAGGGTGTTCATTCCCCACGTGCCCACTGAATTCTTTCACAGCCATCAAGCTTGGACTACATCTGTCTCCATCCTGGCCCCTTTCATACCTTTTGACTCAGCACTCACAACATCAAGGTCAGGCAGATAATTAAGTTATTTTCCCCTCTAAATCTAAGAGCTGTTAATTACCCAAGACAGTGCTAATCACTATTAGGGAGCAAACTAACATCTGATTTAAGTGGATTCTAATTAAAACGTAAGTAGTATCTTCTAGAGCAGTGACTTTGAAAGTTTTTTTCGTACACACAGGATATTTGATATCCATATAGGAGGCCACGTTCCCTGCGGTCCTCTGTAAATGTCCCCTCCTCTGGGAAGCCTTCCCTGACAGCACCCTCTGCAGTAGCACCCCTCACTAATTCTTGACCACATCATCCTGTTACAAATGACTTCTTAGAAGGTATTACTTGCTGGAATAATCGTGTTTATTTGTTTGCTAACATTTGCTAAAAGCTTCATAAGAGCAGGGAACCTGATGCCTTCCTTTCACCTGGATTTTCAGCGCCTAGAAAGAAGACCAAGACAGAGCAAATATTCTATATGCATTTGTTGACCAAAAAAAGGAATGTTCCCATAGGCTTACTCAGTTTATGTACAACTTGCAATAAATCAGTTATCATCCCCCTCCTCCTCCTTTCCCTCTCTAGGAAGGTTTTCAGAATGTGTGAGTGAGAGTGATAGAATTATCGAACTGTTCGGTCTTTCTCTCAACAAATATGTATTGCGTGTTTACCACATGTCAGGTACTATGCTAGATGCTGGAAAGAAAATGGTAAATAAGTTAGACAGGGCGCCAGCCTCGTGGCAGCTCCATTATACTAGTGAGAACAGCAACTGTGTGTTGATATCCGAAGAAAAAGTAAGACTTAGTTGTTAGCAGTGGTGATCCTTGCTATGGGGGAGACCAATAGGTGAGGTGATAGAAAGTGACCTGGATAGCAAGTGTGGGGGGTGATTTCAGCTCAGGCTGTCAGGGAAGGCCTTTTCCATGAAGTAACATTCAAGATTCCATTACGTAAAGGGCTGGGATAAAGGAATTCTAGGCAGAGGGAATGCAAAGCACAAAGCCCTCAGGTGGGAAAGAACTCCGTACTCTCTAGAACTCCAGGGTAGTAAGTAGTCCAGGGGGAGAGAAAAAGAAGTCTGCAGAGAAGCATGTTCACTTAGGGCAGGGTTTTGAGGCTTGGGGAAGGGCTTTGCATTTTATTTTGCAGTGGGAGGAACAGAGTTAAGCAGGAGAATGACACAATCTGCTTTGCATGTAAAGAAAATTAGTCTGGCTGCTGCGTGGAGAAGGAAAGGAAGGGCAAGACTCGACAGGACAGAGCAGCAAGGGGGCCAGTGCGGTGAGATGCTGGCTCATGCTTTGTCCTTGGCTGGTTACAAAGGCAGGCAAGTAGAGATATCCTCAGCTCATTCTAATATATATTATTATGACATTTTAAAATAAACCACTTGCAAATCTGTGTTATTCATTACAGCAACAAAACGCATCGTACTGGTCAGGACACAGAAGCATGCCAGGATATGATGACTGCCAACAATTATTCTAGAGAAATTTACTCCGATGGGGCAGCTGAGAAGAGACCTAGGAAGCCAGAGTTTATACCCAGGTACCCTGTGTCCTGTAGGTATATCTGCTTTACTGGCCTCTCCCAGCCTGTTATTGAATTTGTCACCTCTTGCCACCACACATCGACCTGGGGCCTGACCCCAGCAAGGCCACATGGATCATGTTGCTTCGAAGCCGAGTCCGTGGCTACTGGGTTAGTTAGCACTCTGACTCTCATGATCACTATTCCCCAACAGTGGCCATTGCAAGACACCCACTGGTGACCCACTATCTGGGAACCAAGTCACACTGAGACAGAGATGGGGATGGACAGTGTTTCACCATCAAAACCATCTGTCTCCTAGGATTGCCCAGTCCAGTGATTCTCAGCTGAGTGGCACAGTTAGAATCATTGGTAGCTTTTTAAACACTAAGGTTGCAGAAGTAAGAATCTCTGCATCTAGAGTTCAGAGATATTTATGCTTTTACATCTCCCCAAAGGATGCTAATGGCACCCAGGGCTGAGAATCACAGCTGTCTCACCTACCACAGCCTACTTTGTTTACAGTCCTCTGAGATCTTCTGTTTACCATCCTCACTCCTATGCTGGGCTTTGACAAAGGAATACGTACCTTCCAGCAGACTCTAATTGCTATTGTTTAATTAATGCTCACCATACGCCCAGCACAGTGATCAGTACCTTGCCAACATTTCTTCATTTTACACTTATAACTACCCTCTAATATAGCAGCATCCAGAGAGGCTGAGAAAACTCAGACTCAAAAAAAAATTTGGTAAGTTGCCCAAAGTTGCAAGGCTAATGGGAGACAGGTCACGGTCTGTATCCAGGTCTTATGATTCCACAGCCCATGTTCTTTATTACTAATTGTAACACTCTCCCTTAGAAAAACCAAGATTTCAAACCCAGTCCTGTCTATACAAGCTGCATGACTTGAGATGAGTCATTTAACTTCTCTGAATCCCAGGCCCCTCTCAGTAAAGTCTTTTGTCCTCCCAGCTCTCCCCTCCCCCATACTTTTTTCCACAAAGTTATTAGTTCTCAAAAGTGTTGCATCTGCCTGCTACCTGCCTTGGTCTTTATCTGCCACCACCATCTTACCATGGGACTCTTCCAATCTTAGCCAGAGACCCTCAGCACCTAGGTCAGAATTTAGACCAAAGCAAGCAGTCAAGGTCCACTGAACTGAACAATGTGGCCTCCCAGTGGGAAATGTCACATAATTTGGGAATGTTGGCTGTGCTCCACAATGCAGCCAATACCGCCTCCCCTAGCAGGAGCCACATTGACCCTACTGATCTCTCCTATCAGGTGACTGGGGGTTCTCAGAGGAAAACTGCAAAGATCAAGCTGTCTGTGTGACCCAGGTGACTCATTTAAGAGGACTGACTATATTTGCATAACTTTGCATATGTTATTCATCAATCTATGATATATTTTTTTCCAGGCAAAGAAGTTGCAGTTGTATAATACCAAAGATTCCCACAACATGTAATGCAATTCTATAGCCCTCCTCCCATCACAGCCAAAATTGGGGCATCCATACTATCAAAAGGTGACCATTGTCAGAGTGAAAAGGAGGATGAGCCAAGGTCAGTGTAGAAAATCAAAAACCAAGAAATCTAATCAGAATCCTTTGTCTCTACTCCTACCCTTTTACTCCTATGAGCATGAAGGCTTAGAGGACAGGAAATATAGGGCTCACTTTTGCACTCCAAAATCCTTGCAAATTACCAAGAGACTATTTGTAGTTTGAAGATCTTTGCATTAAACAAAATCAACCATTCCTTCAATTACAGAAATGATTTTGCTTTAAAAGATCTTTGTGAAATAACAAGTACTTAATATAATAATAATTTATTTGTATTAATTCTTACCTTTGTTCATTTATTCATTCAACAAATATTTGTTGAGCGTGCACTCAGCACCCTTATCCCCTTCACTGTGTTACTGCGGTTACAGGGGAGAATATAATGATATCTTTCAGTTCAATTCAGTTCCGTTCAGTTCAGTTCAGTCGCTCAGTCGCGTCCGACTCTTTGCGACCCCATGAATCGTAGCATGCCAGGCCTCCCTGTCCATCACCAACTCCTGGAGTACACTCAGACCCATCCAGCCATCTCATCCTCGGTCGTCCCCTTCTCCTCATGCCCTCAATCCCTCCCAGCATCAGAGTCTTTTCCAATGAGTCAACTCTTCATATGAGGTGGCCAAATTACTGGAGCTTCAGCTTTAGCATCATTCCTTCCAAAGAAATCCCAGGGCTGATCTCCTTCAGAATGGACTGGTTGGATCTCCTTGCAGTCCAAGGGACCCTCAAGAGTCTTCTCCAACACCACAATTCAAACGCATCAATTCTTCAGCACTCAGCCTTCTTCACAGTCCAACTCTCATGTCCATACATGACCACTGGAAAAACCATAGCCTTGACTAGACGGACCTTAGTTGGCAAAGTAATGTCTCTGCTTTTGAATATACTATCTAGGTTGGTCATAAATTTTCTTCCAAGGAGTAAGCGTCTTTTAATTTCATGGCTGCAGTCACCATCCGCAGTGATTTTGGAGCCCCCCAAAATAAAGTCTGACACTGTTTCTACTGTTTCCCCATCTATTTCCCATGACGTGATGGGACCGGATGCCATGATCTTAGTTTTCTGAATGTTGAGATTTAAGCCAAGTTTTTCACTCTCCTCTTTCACTTTCATCAAGAGGCTTTTGAGCTCCTCTTCACTTTCTGCCATAAGGGTGGTGTCATCTGCATATCTGAGGTTATTGATATTTCTCCTAGCAATCTTGATTCCAGCTTGTGTTTCTTCCAGTCCAGCGTTTCTCATGATGTACTCTGCATATAAGTTAAATAAGCAGGGTGACAATGTACAGCCTTGACGTACGCCTTTTCCTATTTGGAACCAGTCTATTGTTCCATGTCCAGTTCTAACTGTTGCTTCCTGACCTCCTTATTGATATAAAATTCACAATCCAAAGAGACAAAAAGCAACAAAATACAACATGAACTTGAGCAGCTTCGTTCATTGAGCCCGAATTTCTTTGTCTGAACAATGGAGACTAAAATGCAATTTCCCATGGTTACTGTAGTAGAATATACTAGTCTCAGTGGATTGTTAACACACAGTAGGTACTTAGTGAATGAGTTATCATCATAACTATTATTGCAATAATTATGGACAGCAAAGAGACCAAACCAATCAATCCTAAAGGAAATCAACCCTGAAGGACTGATGCTGAAGCTCAGTTCAGTTCAGTTGCTCAGTCTTGTCGGACTCTTTGCGACCCCATGGACTGCAGCACCCCAGGCTTCCCCATCCACCACCAACTCCTGGAGCTTACTCAAACTCATATCCATCGAATCAACATCCAAACATCTCATCCTCTTTCGTCCCCTTCTCCTCCTGCCTTTAATCTTTCCCAGCATCAGGGTCTTTTCAAATGAGTCAGTTCTTCACATCAGGTGGCCAAAGTATTGGAGCTTCAGCTTCAGCATCAGTCCTTCCAATGTATATTCAGTACTGATTTCCCTTAGAATTGACTGGTTGGTTCTCCTTGGAGTCCAAGGGACTCTCAGGAGTCTTCTCCTACACCACAGTTCAAAACCATCAATTCTTCAGCACTCAGCTTTCTTTATAGTCCAACTCTCACATCCATACATGACTACTGGAAAAACCATAGCCTTGACTAGATGGACCTTTGTTGGCAAAGTAATGTCTCCGCTTTTTAATATGCTGTCTAGGTTGGTCATAGCTTTTCTTCTAAGGAGCAAGTGTCTTTTAATTTCATGGCTGCAGTCACCATCTGCAGTGATTTTGGAGCCCAAAGATATAAAGCCTCTCACTGTTTCCATCGTGTCTGACTCTTTGTGACCCCATGGACTATACAGTCCATGGAATTCTCCAGCCCAGAATACTGGAGTAGGTAGCCTTTCCCTTCTTCAGGGGATCTTCCCAACCCAGGGATCGAACCCAGATCTCCCGCATTGCAGACAGATTCTTTACCAGCTGACCCAACAGGGAAGACTGATGCTGAAGCTGAAGCTCCATTATTTAGAACACCTGATACAAAAACCCCATCACGGACTTCTCCACTCACTGGGAAAGACCCTGATGTTGGGAAAGACTGAGGACAGAAGGAGAATGGGGGAGACAGAGGATGAAATGGTTGGATGGCATCACCAACTCAATGGACATGAGTTTTGAGCAAACTCCCAGAGATAGTAAAGGACAGGGAAGACTGGCCTGCAGTCCATGGGGCTGCAAAGAGTTAGACGTGACTTAACAACTGAACAACATTGCAATAAAGGAATATCATGAAGTTACCATGGAATCACAGAGGAGGGAATATATAATTCTGGGAACTATGCAGTAGGGGAAAAAATGCATCATGTCACCAAGAGTTAGACATCAGCTGTCACTGTGGATGTCCGTATCATACTTCAGAGTCTTACAGCATCACAGCTTATGACCACTTAGCAACTCCCAAATGCCTATTAACTTGTCATTTGGAGACCTGATCTCAGGGTTCTGCGTCTCTTTCCAACCACAGTGACAGCTGATGTCTAACTCTTCACTTTCCTGATGGACCTTAGGGGTCTACAGAGGGAAAAAAATAGAGAAATTGAGGGCAGGTAACCATTAAAATTAATTGCTCACAAACATTAGAACCCAGACACCCATTGCAGTCATGAAATATGGATAAAGTTTTGCTGAAAGCCATTTATATTAAATTACTTTTATAATAATATTTAACTTTTAAGCATTAAATATTCAGTGCTCCTCTTTGTCATTTGTAAAGAAGCTTCCAGCTGTTTCATAGCTGGAGGAAACTATGCCCATCCTGTCTTGAAAACCTACAGGGCTGAACATCAGAGCAGTAGCTCTCAGAGCTGAGGCCAGCAGATGTCACTGACTCAGTCTCAGCCAACTCTCATTCATTCAACAAAAACTTACTGAAGCCCCTGGGGTTCCAGACACCGGGTTATAAAGATACACAAAGCATGATCCCTGAACTCAAAAACTAGTAAGATGGACATGAAAATTCAGTAATCACAAAGTGCTGCCTATATTTCCTCCACTTTCATGGCCAACAAAATTACTTAAGTCCATGGGAGAACTGAGAGTTGGCAGGGTAGAGGATGCCTGTTTAAAGCACTGAGATTAGCATGGGCAAAAACAGGAAGGCGAGAAAAAGCAAGCTGCATTTCAAAGACTATTAAGTAATTTTGTTGGCAATGAGAGTGGAGGATATCCATCCCTTGGCAAGTACACAGGCCTTGTTTCCGTCTGCAGATCCCTTTGAACCATTTCCAACCTGTATTTGGAACAGCCCCGCTGGGTCTTCTTGAAATTGTAAGATAATAGCATTGGCATTCCATATTATATGGGTAACCAAAAATGTAAAAATAGACCCAGAATGTGTGATAGTTAAACATAAAAGAAATGCGTGTGCTGTTTACATAACAGTATAGGGAGATAAATGGACTGCGGGGTGGGGCTGAGAGGTTAAGGTTTTGCTCCAGACAGTCATCGGGGAGCCACACTAACAGACTTCCATCTTTTGCATGTAGTTTTCATCACTCCAAAGAAAATCTCCACAACCACGAGCTGCTTAGGAGAAGAGCACTTGGAGATATGCGCATTGCTTGTGCTCATCTTCCATTGGTCAGAACTAGTCACATGGCTGCATCTACCTGCAAGGGATGCTGGGAAACATAGTCTACGGTATGCTCAAGGAGAGAGGAAACAGATTTTGCTAAGCAGGGTGCTGGGGAAACTAGCCATCAATTCATTCCATGATCTCCTCTATCTCAGCCCTCGCTCCGTGCAGCCCGGACTCCTCTTGCACAGGAATTCTTAGCCTTTGATAAGAGGTGAAACATCCAGTCCCTACCCTGAGAGTGCTCCTGTTCAGCCTTTAACTGCAGCCCAGACTAACCACTGGGATCACTCTGCCTGTCACAGCACAGAAAATTCCAACCTTTATACACCAATGACGTTACACCCACCAGCGGGGGTGCACGAATCCATGCTGGCTGAAAGGAGGTCTGATTGCCCAGCAAGTCCATTTGTTCCTTGCTTTAAAGCAATCAATCATTTACTCAGATTTCAGTGAAATGGCCTGAAACGGGTAAGGAAGAAAGAGCCCAGAGCTTGGGCATGGGAGATTAGAGGTGAGTCTCAGCAGAGGCACTGAGCAGGCAGCCACATCAAGAAGAACAAAGCCTCAGGGCTCCGGACTTCTCACCAGGAGTCGAGGGGTTGCTGCGCAATTGAGGCTCAGTGGGTTCTGTTGCTGCAGCTTCTGCTAAACTTCAGCTGCAGTCCCTTCACTGACTCAGTATTTAGAGCCTTTTCAGGTCAAGGTCATTCCTGGAGTCCCTCCTTCAGCTCCTGAAGCCCCAGCCCCCTCTAGTTTATTTCGAACAACTCTTCTTCTGTAATCACCAATAAATATATACCGCCAAAGATTTCACCCATTCAGGTCCTCTGACCCAGCAATTCTACATTTAGGAATCCATCCTAATAAAATAGTCCTGAATCTGGAAATAGCCTTAGACACAAAAATGCTCTGAAGAATTGACACTTTCATACTGTGCTTCTGGAGAAGACTCTTGAGAGTCCCTTGGACAGCAAGGAGATCAAACCAGTCATACCTCATGGAAATCAACCCTGAATATTGGAAGGGCTGATGCTGAAGCTGAAGCTCCAATACTTTGACCACCTGATGTGAAGAGCCAACTCATTGGAAAAAGCCCTGATGCTGGAAGATTGAGGGCAGGAAGAGAAAGCGGAGACAGAGGATGAGATGGTTGGATGACATCACTGATTCAATGGACATAAATTTGAGCAAACTCCGGGAGACAGTAAAGGACAGAGAAGCCTGGCATACTGCAGTCCAAGGGGTTGCAAAGAGTTGGACACGACTTAGCAACTGAACAACGACAAAGATGTTCACCAGCAATAACAGAACAGTGGCAACAACCTATTGTAAGGAAGGTTGGAATATCATCCTTTCTTGGATGCTTGGAATAGCATCACCAGCCCAACAATAAGACAGTTGCTTAAAGGGTGAAATATCAGGACATTGAAATACATGTTTATCATGAATTTATTATCAAGTGTCTAGATGATTAATGTTGAGAGAGGAGTAGGAAACAGTAGTAGCATAAGTACAGTTCTGTAAAAAAAAGTTAATAATTAACAGAACCATGATTATATAAGATACTATCATAGGGTGAAACTGGGTGAAAAGTACACAGAAACTATACCATTTTTGAAACTTCTGCTGAGTCAAACTATTCCAAAATTAAAATTATTGTTTGAAGAAATTTGTCCTGAATTTCTTCAGGACAGCATAAAATAATAGCTAATAACACATGCTTTAGAAAACTAAATAAATGTAGGCGATCAGTTATGAAAGGGATTTTAAACCCAATCTGCTTCTTTCATTTAATCTCTACTCATAAAAAGCTCCCATAAGAATTCTTTCAGACAAACCCTACTTCTTGCAGCTGACCATCCTATCACTTAAGTCTTTTTTTAGCAGAACAGGCCAGAAACCACAGCTGACACAGAAAGTTGGTTTCTTACAGCTGTAATCATCAGAACAGTAGTAACATTTATTCATCCTTTACCACTGTGGACCAAGCACCGGGCTACGTGTTTTACAAAGATTAATCCTCACCATGACTTTCAAAGGCAAGTATTAATAATTCTGTTTTAAAGATGAGAAAATAAGACTGAGAGGTCAAATGAGTTGTGCAGCATATCATGAGTAACCCACGCAGAATTTAAAACACAGCCACAGAACTTCAAATCTCAGGCTCCTTCCAACACAAAGTATTTATCATTTATTTAATTTTTTAAAGTTCCCTTATGTAATGTCACAGCAAATGCCCCTCAAGGGCCTCAGTTGCTCGTCTATGAAACTGAGCTTTTGGACTAAATAAGGGTTCTGCCTAAGACCTAAGGATTCCCCAGAAATTTCAATTCTCTCTCTCCCTGAGATGCTTCTGCCACCAGACAACAGTCTCTTAATTCAGTGATACCCAATCACTCAGAGAACTTTGAATCGCGTGGGTGGGATCGCAAACCCAGAACCTCTGATTTACCTAGCCTGGGCTGAGAACCACTCTCCTGACATGCTGACCTTTCTTGTTCTCCAATTTGTACGCCATCCCATGACCCCACCAAAGCCCTCTAGTCTGCCTTTCCAAATCATGCCTCACTGGAACCAGAATGATCTTCCTAAAACAGGCGTGACACACGTGGAACTCCTTCTTTAAACAACTTCACTAGCTCCCCAGAGTTTACCAGGTAGAGTCCTTACGATGGCTCACAGGGCCATTCCCAACCTGGCCCCAGACCGCCCTTCCAGCATCTTCTTCAGCCACTCCCGACCAGCTCCCTACACTGAACACTTACATTTCCCAGCACACCAGGCACGACCACACCACTCAGCGCAAGCTCCCCTCATTTCCCCTTATCTGGAAGGCCCTCCCAACACCCCACACCTACTTTACCTGTTGAGCCAGACTTCAAATCCATTGCCCCATCCTGCCTCGCTTTTTCTTTCACAACCCCCTGCATCTTCTGAGGATGTTCCTCGTCCCCTCAGGCAGAGCTTAGAATCCTGTCGTCCATGTTCCTGTGTGTCTCATAGGCAGTTATTAAAGCCCGACCAGGCTGAATTATTAAGAGAACCAATGTTGCTTACTTCTCCTCTGAGACTGCAAGTTTCTTGAAAGCAGTGCCACGCTCACTGCTGCACCCCTAGGGCAGAGTTTGAGTCTAAAATATCCTGTCAGATACCCCTGGGGGTCCAGTAGTAAAGAATCCGCCTGCCAATGCAGGAAACACAAAAGGCACAGGTTCTATCCCTGGGTCAGGAAGATCCCCTGGAGTAGGAAATGGCAACCCACTCTGGTAGTCTTGCCTGGAAAATTCCATGGACGGGGGAACCTGGTGGGCTACCATCCATGGGGTCACAAAGAGTCAGACACGGCTGAGCAAGTGTGCGCACACACTTTTTCCTAGACTATCAGAGAATCAGGCAAGCTTCACCTGCATTCCCACCAGGTTACAACGACTTATGTGTGTGTATGTTGCTCAGTCATGTCTGACTCTTTACAACCCCATGGACTGTAACTTCCAGGCTCGTCTCTCCATGGAATTTCCCAGGCAAGATTGCTGGAGTGGGTTGCCATTTCCTACTCCAGAGGATCTTCCCAATCCAGGATCTAACCCAAGTCTCCTGTGCTGCAGGCAGATTCTTCACTGTCAGAGCCACCAGGCTACAATGACTGGAGCTGGGTAACTACTGAAAAAGCTCAAGCACTTTCCCCTGGCCACAATCCCCACCCATCCCTACTGTCTTCACTCAGCTCGCCTCTCTCAGTGATGTTTCCTGCTTGGCCCCTGCAGGCATCTGAGTCTACCACCACCAGTTTAGACAAATCTGCTCAGCTTAAGGAGCTACAATGCCTGTGTGTGCTCATTCCTTGCTCCAAGAATAAGAGAAAGGATCTTTTCATCTCCATTTCTCTCCAGGCTAAGGAGTTTAATAAAACGCAGCAGATACTGCATGGATTTAGCCCTGAGAATACCAGGGGCCAGGGCTGAGAAAAGACACCCGGGTTGGGGAGGAGTGGGCACAAAGAGGCTATCTGGAAGTGTGACCCTCGCTCCACTGGGCTGAGATAAGCTGCTCAGCGGGACTGTTTTATGGGAGGTGAGGAAGGAGCTGGACACACACAGAGGAAACAGTCAGGCAGGAATTCCCCCGCAGTTCTGGGGACTAACAGCTTCTCACGAAGCTTTAGCTCCACTCACTGGCTAGCTATAAATTAAGCTCCAGAAAATCCACAAACCTCAGCAAAGCCTCAGGCAGCCCCCAAGGCACTGCTGGGGAAAGGAACTTCGATTCACACTTTAGCAGAGCCGTGATGGAAGTCGCAACCTGTGCTAGGAAGAGGGTCAGCCAAGAAGGGGGTTAACATCTCCTCACTCCTGACCACCCCTTCCCAGGGGTCCGGGTCTCCCCATCTTCTTTCTCCTGCTCTGAGACCCCACCCTCTAGGAGACAGGTCAGCTCACTTGTTTCAAATACCACCACTGCTAGGCTTGGGATAACCTGGTGGCTCAGCGGTGAAGAATCCACCCGCCAATGGGTGGGGAAGATCCCCTGAGAAGGAAATGACAACCCACCCCATTATTCTTGCCTGGGAAATCCCTTAGACAGAGGAGCCTGATGGGCTATAGTCCATGGGCTCACAAAGAGTCGGACAGGACTTATTGACTAAAACACAATAACAACAAATGGGTAGGCTCGAGGCAGACGCAGGTTTTGGGCTCATCTGGTTTCAGATGTCCCTTTTTGTAAATTTTTTTTTTAAACCAGAGGATAATTGGTTTACAATGTTCTGTTACTTTCTACCATACAAAATGTGAATCAGTCATAAATATACATTTGTTCCCTCTCTCTTGAGCCTCCCCCCCCCACCCCTGTCTCGTCCCACCCGTCTAGGTTGTCACAGAGTACCAGGTTGAGTTCCCTGTGTTATAAGACAACTTCCCATTAACTAGCTGTTTTACATATGGTAATATATATGTTTCAGTGCGACGCTCTCAATTCATCCCATCCTCTCCTCCTCTGTGTCCAAAACTTGTTCTCTATGCCAGATGCCCTTTTTAAAAAAAATGGTTACAACATTATGACTAGAGTGAAAATGAAATATGAGTAGACTCAGGGCCTTTAAAGGGCAAGCTTCTAGTTAATCCCACTCTGGTCAGGGGTTTTTCCCTATGCTATTTCAGAGCACAGAGGCTGGGCTCATATTCTGATGCTGCTACCTCCTAGTTGGCAGGTAAATAACCTCTCATGCCTCAGTTTTCTCTTCTGAGAAATGGGAATAACACTAGACTCACTCAAGCTGTTGTTGGGAGGAATGAGATAATACATCCAGATGGCATTTGTTTATTTAATAAATGTGACCTATTACTGTTAGCTCATTTATCTTCACAACAGCCCTGTAGAGCAGACGTTATTCTCTAGATTTTACAGGTAAGAGTGGAAAGGCTGCCTCCTCCCTATCCACTGAAGATTACACCCAAGCCTGCCATTGAGTGGGATCCCAGAGTGCCTGGACTTTCTTATATCTCCCCAGCTGCAACCAGGACCACCTAGCTGTCTTTTGTTCTCTGAGGGAGGTGCTGGGGCATCTGACAATCCAACCTAACCCATCGAACAATAAGTTGTGATGTATTCATAGGTGATAAGGTATAGAAGGTAACTTACTCTTCCTTGATAGACATTTCTGCAGGGGTCTTTCAAAAAGAAAGCTTTTACCCAAGAGATGGAAATGTCAGGTACCCAGGGATATATCCCTGAGAGGTGCATGAATCAAAAAGGATGCCATGGTAGCATGGAAGAGCATGTACTTGCAGTATGATGACCTGCTCAAGTCAGCTTAATTCTTTTAGCCAAGGGGCCTCCTTTGTAAAACAGGAAGAATAAAAAATAATATAGGGTTAGTGTATAGCATAAATGAGGCTAATGTGTATGAAAACACTTTTGTTGCAGTAACAATAAAAAAATAGTTTTAAATGCTTATAATTGTTTTAATTTTTTAATAAAAATAACAGTTCTCTGAGCTATTACTTCACATGAGACACTGAGTGCTCCATATGCATTAGATTCTTGTTTACTGGGCCCAAAAGCTCTATTAGATACTATCATGTTGTCCTTTCTCAGGGGAGCATACTGACTGAGGCTGGGGAGCCTTTGACCAGTCTTCGGTAGAGGGACCAGTGATAAATATGGTGCTTTAGAAAGCTTCCTCTGTGTGACTGAATTAGTAAATGAATAAATGAGTGAGCATTGCCAAAGCTCATCTACCCAGGCTGCTGTTTTCTGCAAGCTGGGTGAATGGCCTTCCCTCCCCCAACCCCCCGCCTCCACCCCACTCCCGTCTCATACAGTCATTCTGGAGGAGGAAATGGCAACCCACTCTAGTATTCCTGCCTGGAAAAAAAACCCCACGGACAAAGGAACCTAGTGGGTACAGTCCATGGGGTCACAAAAGAGTTGGACACACTGAGCAACTAAGTATGCATGGACATGTAATCATAAAAAATCAGTAATTATATTACTCGATGGATAATAGACCTTTAGTGCAATAGATGTAAGTCAATTAACATTTCTGAGGGGTTTCTATGTGCTGTATGCTTCAGATTTATTATCATGCAAAGTGAAACTCATTACCCCATTTACAGATGAGGAAACTGAGGGTAAGAGATATCAAACAATTTACGTCAAGCAACAAAGACATCAGTAAGGAAAAGTCTGTATCTGGACCCAGGCCTTTCTGACAACAAAGCCCATCTCTTTCCTCTACTCTACAACCTATATTCTATGAACAAAAATATTTATTTTCTTTGAGTAAAGATTGTCATTTTCAAAGAGAAGGCAATTGCATAATTAGTTCAGTCATGTTTCAATATACAAGTTTTCCAAGGAAAACCAACATATTTTAACTTACACTATTAAATCAGCATTCATCACACATGTGTGCTCAGTTGTATCTGATTCTTTGTGACCCCGTGGACTGTAGCCCGCCAGGCTCCATGGGATTCCCCAGGCAAGAATACTGGAGTGGGTTGCCATTTCCTCCTCCAGAGGATCTTCCCGACCCAGGGATCAAACCCACGCCTCCTGCATTGGCAGGTAGAGTTTTTACCACTGAGTCACCTGGGAAGCTATCAGATTCACACTAATTAAAGAAAGAAACTTGTCCATCGTGTAAAGTTTCTTACTTAGAATATAAACGATTCAAGTGAAGGTACATCTGCACTGGAAAAATTACCTGAAAGGACACTGCTGAACGCTGACAGCGCTGCAGCCTCTGAGACTACTTTAACAAATGTTTGCTTTGATGCACACATTTCTCAAAAGCATGTAACCAAGGAGAATAAAAATAAAAGCTTATCCCCATCAGTAGGGGATAGAGGGAAAAGTCTTAAATGTGTAGACAAAAAAAAAATGAGTTCAAGCTCTTAATTGCTGGCTAATGTGGGTCAAGACAGTGATCTTTTTTTTAACTGAAGTATAGTTGATATACAATATTATGTTAGTTTCAGGTATACTGCATAGTGACTCAGTATTTTTGCAGATCATACGTCATTATAGGTTATCACAAGATAACAGCTACAATTCTCTGTGCTACTCAGTATATCCTTTTTGTTTATCTATTTTATACATAGTATTATATAGTATTATGTATTTTAAACATAGTTTGCTGAAGCTGAAACTCCAATACTTTGGCCACCTGATGCAAAGAACTGAATCATTGGAAAAGGCCCTGATGCTGGGAGAGATTGAAGGCAGGAAAAGAATGGGACGACAGAGGATGAGATGGTTGGATGGCATCACTGACTCGATGAACATGAGTTTCAGTAAGCTCCAGGAGTTGGTCATGGACAGGGAGGCCTGGCATGCTACAGTCCATGGGATCACAAAGAGCTGGATAGGACTGAGTGACTGAACTGATCTGAACTGATCTGAACTGACTCATGATAGCTTGTATCCATTCATCTTACACTCCTGATTCTTTCCTCGCTCATCCCCTCTCTCCTTTGGTAACAACAAGGTTGTCTTCTTTATCTGTGAGAGACAGCTACCTGTTCTGAGCCTCAGTTTGTTCATACTTAAATTGGGAATAATAATACCTACATCACAGAAGGCAAGGTGAAGACTGAAAACTGTAAACCCCTGTTCTATATGAATAATCAGTCCTTAACATTAGAGGAGAAGGCAATGGCACCCCACTCCAGTGCTCTTGCCTGGAAAATCCCATGGATGGAGGAGCCTGGAAGGCTGCAGTCCACTGGGGTCGCTGAGGGTCGGACACAACTGAGTGAATTCACGTTCACTTTTCACTTTTATGCATTGGAGAAGGAAATGGCAACCCACTCCAGTGTTCTTGCCTGGAGAATCCCAGGGACAGGGGAGCCTGGTGGGCTGCAGTCCATGGGGTCGCACAGAGTCGGACACGACTGAAGTGACTTAGCAGCAGCAACACATGAGAGCAAAACAGTTTAAGAGCTTACAATTGTTTCCTGTTCCTAAGCGCGTGTGCATTATAAAGAGAGCCTAGAGAAGATACTGTTACATTAAAGAAATAGGTCACACTGGTTGGTTTTATTTTATGCGATTTCAGCATTTGACCCATCATGAAAAGGCAATATTTGGGGGTTGCTCTAGCATCCTTTACATCTTATTAGAAAGATGGCCTCCTGACTGAGACAGCACCTCTTTGAAGATATACAGGTTCACCACATACAGTCACCCAGCCAGGGTATTTGCCCAAGACCTAGGGGTGCCATTCACCTAAACTGGCACTTCGTGGGGTTGGATTCCAGGGCACAATCTGTATAACTGTTGACCACAGAACTAGTTGGGAGTTAGCAACAAGTTAGCAACAAGCTTATTTGATCAAAATGGGATTTCCCCATGAATTCTCAAATGGGAAGATGCCATTGTCAGAGTCGGGAATTTCATACACATCACACTTTGCTGTGAACCTCTCTTCTAAACAAACAACAGCACAGAAAGCTACCTGCTTCCATACAGGGTTTGGTAAGAACCCAGTTTTCTCATTTTCTGAATGAGGTTAGTAATCATTGACCTCATGGAACTGTTGTAAAAATCAAGTGGCATCAAGACAGGGCAAAACTTACACACAGGTAAAGAACTGCCGTGAGTACGGTGAAGGGGCTCATGCAGGGAACTGCTGAGACTTGGATTTCTGTTTCCAATGTTAATAAACATGATCTGCCTGGAAATACAATCTCCCCTCATCTCTATAGTCCAAGAAAGTGTCGCTGCTATGAAACAAAGTGAGACATCACCAGGGCTGTGGCTCTCAACCTTTGTATAGATCAGGATGCCTTCAGTTCAGTTGTTCAGTCATGTCTGACTCTTTGTGACCCCATAGACTGCAGCATGCCAGGCCTCCTTGTCCATCACCAACTCCCAGAGCTTACTCAAACTCAGGTCCACTGAGTCAGTGATCAGCTTTAAAAATACATCAGGGATGGGGCCCCTTCCCCCTGAAACTCCAGTTAACTAGTCTGGAAATAGTCCCAGGTATAAGAAGACCATGCTCACAAGACAACGGAACAAATGTCACCAAGTTAGGAAGAAAACCTCTGTGAGATGCTAGAAAGAGCCAGGAGGAGTCAGAAGACCTAAGTCTAGTTTTGCCAGTTTGATCTTGGGCAAGTCACATGTCTTCTGTGGGGCTCTTAGCACATTTATAACATAAAGGGTCTGACCTCCTGAGCTCTCAGTTCCCATCCACTAGCACATTACAAAACAAGACCCCAGGTTTGTCATTAAAGTGTGACTTTCAAAATGTTAGCTTCTCTGAGCTTCAGATTCTCTGCCAGTCAGATCAGAAGTCAATGGATTAAAAGAGCAAGATCATGGGGTGTCGTGAAAACCTTCTGCTCCATCTCCCTATGATTTTGCCAGCCAATAAAATATCTCTTGGGTGTATTTGGCAGAAAGCATTGCTCCCTACACTTCCACTGGTTTCTCCTCAGAGGAGACTGAATGACTCATCTAACAGGGGAGATGGTAAGAGGCAGACATCCCAACATCCATATACTTCCACTGGGGAAAGGTGAACTCTGCTATAGGTCCTGTGCATGGAAGAGCTTCCCCTCCCAGGCTCCCTGCACTCACCTGCTATGAGGCACCTGGTTACAAACCCAGTGAAAGGGAAAGTGTTAGTCACTCAATTGTGTCCAACTCTTTGCAACCTCATGAACTGTAACCCTCCAGGCTCCTCTGTCCATGGAATTCTCCAAGCAGGAATACTGGAGTGGGTAGCCATTCCCTTCTCCAAAGGATCTTCCTGGGCCAGGGAACAAACCTGGGTCTCCTGCACTGTAGGCAGATTCTTTACCAACTGAGCCACCAGGGAAGCCCGGTTAGTAGCCCAACCCTTCCCAAATGTGGACCCCAAGATCTAGCTGCTGCAAGGGTTGGGGGGGTAGAGAATGAGGAAGGGCATTTGGCCACAGACACAAGATATGAGCTCCAATCCAAGCAATAAACCTGAAACTAGGATCCCTGACTATCGCATATACTCTGCAGACGATCCAGAAAGCAGGACGAATCTGATAAACTAGTCAATAAAATCCCAATTCTAATTCCCCCATGTATCTCCAAAGGGTTGTTGTAAGGATCCAAAGAGATAATGGATGAAGCAGTCCTTGCTTCCCCATCAGTTCTCCAATAAAAGAAGGTGAATTTCTTAGACACTGAACAAGCAGGCTCCAAGGCAAAAATGAAGAGTACCACTTATTCCAGGGATTCTCTTAGAAAGGCAGCTTCATGTTTTAATCATGAGTTTCAGTAATTGCTTAATGAGCACGCCCTTGTTTCCTCCCTGGTGCCACTGCTGTACAGCTAGCCTCAGAATTCAAATGGGAATGTCTCCTCCAGCCAAGTTCACTCCTGGCCTTTCAAGAAAAAACGCAAAACGGTTTTGTCATTCATTCTGTTTTTTGGTAAAGCGAGGAGAAATGCAGAGCTGGAGTGAAGCTGTCCACATAGAGCACAGTGGGGAGAAGAAAGGTAACGTTTTTACAGACTATCAGCTTTAGG
The DNA here is from genome assembly GCF_032405125.1 of Capricornis sumatraensis. Classification (NCBI taxonomy): domain Eukaryota; kingdom Metazoa; phylum Chordata; class Mammalia; order Artiodactyla; family Bovidae; genus Capricornis; species Capricornis sumatraensis. The sequence goes on from NC_091084.1 coordinate 73,818,901, forward strand.
GCCAAGCATCCGGGCTTCCCAGGTGGCACAGCGGTAAAGAATCTACTTGCCATTGAAGGAGATGCAAGAGACATGGGTTCAGTCCCTGGGTTGGGAAGATCCGATGGAGTAGGAAATGACAGCCTGCTCCAGTGTGCTTGCCTGGAAAATCCCACAGACAGAGGAGCCTGGTGGGCTACACTTCATGGGGTCACAAAGAGTCGGACATGACTGAGCAACTAAACACACACAGGCTGGGCATGAATCCTTGCTCTGCACCAACTGTCTCGGGCAACTCAGACTGCTGCAGCAGAATACCACAGACAGGGGTCTGTGAACAGCTGCCATGTGCTTCCCACAGTTCTGGAGGCTGGGAAGTTGAGCGCACATCCTGGTTCACAGAGGGCTGACTTCATGCTGCATCTCCACCTAGCAAAGCAGGGCAAGAGAGCACACCAGAGGCTCTCTTATGAAGGAGTCACGGGGCTCCACCCTTTTGACCAAGTGTGTGTGTTAGGCACTCAGTCATGTCCAACTCCTTACAACCCCATGGACTGTAGCCTGTGAGGCTCCTCTGTCCATGGGGATTCTCCAGGCAAGAATACTGGAGTGGGTAGCCATTCCTTTCTCCAGGGGATCTTCCTGAACCCAGGGATCGAACCCGCAACTCCTCCACTGGAGGCAGATTCTTTACCATCTAAGCCACTGCTGCTGCTGCTGCTAAGTTGCTTCGTGTCCGACTCTGTGCGACCCCAGAGACAGCAGCCCACCAGGCTCCCCCATTCCTGGGATTCTCCAGGCAAGAACACTGGAGTGGGTTGCCATTTCCTTCTCCAATGCATGAAAGTGAAAAGTGAAAGTGAAGTCACTCAGCCATGTCTGACTCTTCGAGACCCCATGGACTGTAGCCCACCAGGCTCCTCTGTCCATGGGATTTTCCAGGCAAGAGTACTGGAGTAGGGTGCCATCGCCTTCTCTGATCTAAGCCACTAGGGAAGCTCTAATCATCTCCCAAAGGCCCCCACCTTTTAATACCGGCACACTGAGGGATAGGATTTCAGCACATGAATTTGGAGAGGACACAAGCATTCAGTCCATAACACCAACTGTGAGACTCAGGATGATTTGTTTAATTTTACTGGGCCTGTTTTCCTGACCATAAAAAGAGGATAACAGTGGAATTTCTCCTCTCAAGCGTTGAGAGGATTTCATAAGATGCTGTGTATCCAGGGTCTAGAGCAATGCTTAGAACATGCTACCCACTCAATTAACTTAGCAACCATTGGTATTTTCAACTGGCCACTTACTAATAGCTGGGCAATATACTTAGCCTCTCCGAGCTTCACGTTCCTCCTTAGGAAACAGAGATAATAAAATGCCTCCATTAAAGGGCTGTCATGAGAACTGTAAAAAGACTAACATAGCTATCACTTAGAAGGTACTCAAAAAATATCTCTATTATTAGAGTTATTATGAAACTGGGGAAATTGAATGTAACTATTTATCAGAAGACATTTTAGAATGAGTTTTTTTTAAGCCTCTGCTCAAAAATAAACTATTCAAGAGAAGAAACTGCATCTCCTTTCATCTTTGCACTCCCAGTACCTGATACCTGCAACACAGTAGCAACTCAGAAAAATTCTGGTTATGTGAACTAGACAAACTCCCTAGCCTATCCCTCAGGCTTAACTTCGCGGGTCAACTATGGCAAATTTTCAGCCCCTGACAAAACATTCATTAAGGTTGTTGTTGTTGCTGTTGTCTAGTCACTAAGCTGTGTCCAACTCTTTTGTGGCCCCATGGAGCTCAGTCCTGGGTGTTCTTTGGAAGGAATGATGCTAAAGCTGAAACTCCAGTCCTTTGGCCACCTCATGCAAAGAGTTGACTCTGGAAAAGACTCTGATGCTGGGAGGGATTGAGGGCAGGAGGAGAAGGGGACGACCGAGGATGAGATGGCTGGATGGCATCACCAACTCGATAAGTTTGAGTGAACTCCGGGAGTTGGTGATGGACAGGGAGGCTTGGCGTGCTGCAATTCATGGGGTCGCAAAGAGTCGGACATGACTGAGCGACTGAACTGAACTGGACTGGACTGGACTGCAGTCCACCAGGCTCCTCTGTCCATGGAATCCTCCAGGCAAGAACACTGGAGTGGGTTGCATTTTGTTCTCCGGGGGATCTTCCTGACCCAGGGATTGAACCTGCATCTCCTGGATTGACAGATGGATTTTTTACCACTGAGCCACTTGGGAAGCCCATTCATTAAGATATTGGTCTTTAAATTGTAATCTCCCTCTAAATGTGGTTAGAGATAATACAGTTTTCTCCTACAATATATGATCAAGAAAAACTTCAAGGCTTTTCATTAATCTCACAGTATTCCCGCTGCCAGGAGCTCCCACCTCCCTCCCTTCTTCTGTCCCATCTCTGCTCCTTCTCTCACACCTCAACCTCAGCAAATGCTTTCCTGGACACTTTATGAGCTTATGCATGCTCCCTCTCCTAAGGACTCACAGAATCAAGGCATCATAAAGTCATGTGAGTATTCTAAAGATCATCTCAGAGAACCACTCATCAGAGACAGTGATACCCTCTGCAAATACTCTGGCTAAGTGCTTATCCAGACTAGCTTAAATACCTTGCATGACATGAAACTCATCTCTATATTAGATGGTCCAACCCATCTTTGATCAGTTATGTCAGAAATTTACATTTAACTCAGACCCTTCTCTCTGTAGCTTCTACCACTTTCCTGGTGGTAGCTTTGCCTTTTGCAGGCTCCCAGTATGAGATGACTCTGCCTTCAATATTACAAACTGAATTTAACTTATGGGGCATGTATCCTATCCTCACAACCAGATTAAAAGTTTCTAGCAGGCAGTCACCATGTTTCATCTTCTTGGTGCCCAACAGGTGCTTAATAAATATAAACTAAATAAACACTGGAAATGCTTCCTTGCTATGTTGCCTTCTTTCTCCTGGCCAAGGCTCATCCCACTGGAACCACCATAAACAATTCCTTTTTCTCCTCAGGTGCTTAACAGCGGGGTCACGTAATGCTGAGTAAATGGAAAGAGAAAAGAAGGAAGAAAAAATGTTTTTTAAAATTCCACCTTCAGGTGCACCGAGAGGCAATTTTCTTTTGCAGGCACATTATTTGCAACCCTGACAGTCACATATCAAAGTAAGGAACAATCTAAGTGCCGTCCATTTCCCTCCCAATATGCATGGGAGCTCAGGTTATGTCCTGGTGAGCTGTGAACAAATGGAAAGAAGTAGAATATATCCCTAATTGCTGTTTGCTTGGATTATTTTGAAAGTGGTCAGAGGGCTTTCCACTTTGCTGAGTGCTTTATACATCACATTCAAATTTTCACTGACTATTTAAATGTTTGGTCCACATTCAAGCATTTGACAGCTAGTTGTGTTTTTTCCCAACAAAAAGAAGATAAAGGGCTCCACACTTGCCATAAAATATTGAGGTAGGAGTTGTCTGACTAACTGAATACTGTCTAGGGTAAAGGAACTCAAATCTGTTCCAATTTAGAAAACATTCTGATTTTTAAATGTAAGAACGATCAGTGTTTTGTTTGTTTTAAATGGGGGATGGGGAAGTGATATGACTGGAGGCTATATTCATAAAATTGTGTGAATAATAACCATCTAACCATATATACCACTTTGCAAGAGAATATCAAAATGGCACTTTTTCTACTGTGTGTCTGGACTGAAGCCCCCAGAATAAGAGTAATAGATGTCAGTTACACTCACATTGTAGTACAAAGTGCTAGGTTTGCAAAGATGACAAAACAAGGCTTGCAATAAGCCCAATAGGTTGGTCAGCCAACTGAGGAGTGATTAGGAAACCTTTGGTGTGGGGGAGCTTCAGAGAAAGCCTGTGGGGACTTGTGGTTTAGAATCTGCCTTGCAATGCAGGGGACATGTGTTTGATCCCTGGTCAGGGAACTAGTCTCCCGAATGCCACAGAGCAGTGAAGTCTGCATGCCGTAACTGTTGAAGCCCGCACACTCTGGAGTCAGTGAGCCACAACTAGAGAGTCCATGCACCGCAACAAAAGACCCACACAGTCTAATTAATTAATTATTGAAAAAGAAGCATTTGGAGAGCTTGGCAATGGCCCCTGGAATTTGGGAAAACACAAGAGCAGTTACTTGAAGTATGCCTGAAAAAAGTCTAAACACAAGAGTTTGGTCACCCTAACAGCAGAGTGAAAAGGAGTTGAGGTTGTCTGAAACACGATTGCACTCTTGCTGGAGTCAATTGACAGAATGAGCCTGCCTGCTCCTGAGGGTTCCCTGCTGTCTCAGCCGCCCCTAGAGTCTCCTGGAGAAGGACCACTTGGGGGTGAGGATGGTAAGCCCAGCAGAAAGAAGCTATATGAGAACTGGCAGAGATTAGGGACTGAAAGCAGAGGAGTGGGGCAGATCAGGACTCTCCTGTAAGAGAAGCACTGTGGGCAGCAAGGAAATCACAGGTGTGTTAAAGGAGCCTCCCAGGAAAGGGAGGGCCTCATGCCCTCCTACCTGCCACCCTGGAGGAGTCAGAGGCGGCCCGTTCAGCGGGAGAGAGGGAGGAGAGAAGTCGTGTGGAGAAGCAGGTGATCACACCCCTCCCGGAAAGCGAGTTTGAAGCCCACCCACCTTAGGCTCTGGCTAAGGGTGAGAGAGAATTTTGTAATTGGATGAAAATGTGAAGCTCTGATATGAGACTGAACCATGTATTTCATGAACTAAAACAGAGAGACATTTGTTCATACCTAAGAAGAATCAGAAAAGTAATGCTACCTAGCTGTCATCCATAATCTAGGAAGAAATAACTTAATGGAGCAAGTGTAACAGAAAGTGATAAGAAAGAATAAATGTCTGTTTTGATCCCCCTGAGTCCAGCTGCCAAAGCACATTAGTTGTAAACATCTTGCTTTACAAAAGTGAAAATGAAGCAAGACAATAGCAAAATATTACTCTGAGATAAAGCCCCAAATCCCCACACATCTTGTGTTTGTGTATCTGGCCCCGATCAAGCTTCTGAACTTCATTGCATATCACTCTCCATCTCAGTGGCTCCAGCCACATGGCTTTCTCAAAACGCCTCAAAAATGCCAGTAGCTTATTAACTCAGGTGCACACTCTGCCCTCTGCCTTGGAATTGTGTGCCTCCTCTTCACCTGACTAATTCCTCCTTGTTCTTAGCATGCTTTGGTTGTAAGCAACAGACATTTGCAGAAACTTGAGCAGGAAATGAATTAACTGGAAAGGTAAGAAGTAGCTCACACAATCAAAGACTATTAAAATAAATAGTTAGTTTAAAGATTCAGAATGGGAACGAGTGAGATTCCCCAAACAGAAGAAGAAATGGGTCAGGTGATAGATAACCATAAAAAGAAAGATAAATACATAATACAGTCTCATATCCAAAGCTTACAGTAAACTTATTTTCAACCATTAGACTTGAACATGAATTCACAAAACCAGAATGTGTAGTCATGCATCTAATGACCTCCTGTATTCAATCACTTCTAAATTCAAATGAAAGCAGATAACAAAATATGGAAGCTATTGAGGTGAAATATGCCTTCTTTGATCTCTAATTTGATCATTAAATTAAACGAAAATGCTTTAAGGAATTTTTAAAGACTCATTTAGTTGGTCAGGTCACCAAATGACATGAAGGAGTGCTTAGTTTTATCTCTCCATCACATTGTCCCATTAGATTTAATTGAAACCATATCAACTACCTGTCCAAAAAAAAAATAATGAAAGAATACCTTATTTGTGGCAACCAAATAACTAGAGTTTGGAGTAAATATTAAATGTCATTACAATAAAGAGAGAACAAAAATCCCAGACCTTAGCTCATCAAAGTCTTCCATTCAAAATAGCCATGCAGCTACCATTTTGCCTTCTTTTGTATATCCTCAAACTCATCAAATTGTATGTGTATATTAAATATGTACATATTTTATGTCAATCATACTTCAGTAAAAGTTTAAAAAATAAAATCTGAAGGATCCTTCACTCTACCATCCTCAGCAAATAAGCAGAAATGATGCAATAATTATTAATATCAGTTTAGTTCAGTTCAGTCGCTCAGTCGTGTCTGACTCCTTGCAACCCCATGAACCACAGCTCTCCTGTGATTCAACCACAGGCCTCCCTGTCCATCACCAACTCTCAGAGTTTACCCAAACTCTTGTCCATTGAGTCAGTGATGCCATCTAACCATCTCATCTTCTGTCGTCCCCTTCTCCTCCTGCCTTCAATCTTTCCCAACATCAGGATCTTTTCAAATGAGTCAGCTCTTTGCATCAGGTGGCCAAAATATTGGAGTTTTAGCTTCAACATCAGTCCTTCCAATGAACACCCAGGACTGATCTCCTTTAGGATAGACTGGTTGGATCTCCTTGCAGTCCAAGGGACTCTCAAGAGTCTTCTCCAACACCACGGTTCAAAAGCATCAATTCTTCGGTGCTCAGCTTTCCAACTCTCCAACTCTCACATCCATACATGACCACTGGAAAAATCATAGCCTTGACTAGATGGACCTTTGTTGACAAAGTAGTGTCTCTTCTTTTTAATATGCTGTCTAGGTTGGTCATAACTTTCCTTCCAAGGAGTAGCGTCTTTGAATTTCATGGCTGCAATCACCATCTGCAGTGATTTTGGAGCCCAAAAAAATAAAGTCTGACACTGTTTCTACTGTTTCCCCATCTATTTCCCATGAAGTGATGGGACCAGATGCCATGATCTTCATTTCCTTGTCCTGAATGTTGAGCTTTAAGCCAACTTTTTCACTCTCCTCTTTCACTTTCATCAAGAGGCTTTTTAGTTCTTCTTCACTTTCTGCCATAAGGGTGGTGTCATCTGCATATCTGAGGTTATTGATATTTCTCCCGGCAATCTTGATTCCAGCTTGTGCTTCCTCCAGCCCAGTGTTTCTCATGATGTACTCTGCATATAACTTAAATAAGCAGGGTGACAATATACAGCTTTGACGTACTCCTTTCCCAATTTGGAACCAGTCTGTTGTTCCATGTCCAATTCTAACTGTTGCTTCCTGACCTGCATACAGATTTCTCAGGAGGCAGGTCAGGTGGTCTGGTATTCCCATCTCTTTGAGAATTTTCCACAGTTTATTGTGATCCACACAGTCAAAGGCTTTGGCATAGTCAATAAAGCAGAAATAGATGTTTTTCTGGAACTCTCTTGCTTTTTCCAACCACACAAAATGCAAAATGTTGACTTAGTACATCTTTAATGATTATAAATTAAGTATTCTTGATGAGAGACTACAGTCTCACAGTAAATCATGAAGCACGTTTTCATAATATGGAAAATTTAGTTGAAGGAGTTCTCAAAACACATTCTAAATCACAAAATGTTTAGCACAAATGTCTATAGATTGTTCTTTCATTAATTCCACAAATATTTATTGAGAGAAGCTTTATGTTATGCATTGACCATTAGGCATTGCCAAGTTAGAAAGATATATTAGTTATACACTAAATGGAAATATTTATGCATTTAAACTGCTAGGCAGCTACTTTATCTTTTACATTAAAGAGTTAGTGCATACCCCTAATTAATCTGTAAATCCAAATGCATTTCTAATCAAAATCCTAACACTGTTTTTTACAGAATTTATATGTCAATTCTAAAATTCATATGCAAGAGTAAAGGGTCAAGAATAATCATAATTATTCTGGGAGAAAGAATGGGAGACTTACCTTAGTAGAGCTTAAGATATATTGGGTTGGCCAAAAAGTTTGTTTGGGCTTTTTGGCCAATCCAGTATAAAGCCATAGTAAGGAAGACAGTACTGTTTTGCTTCAAAGAGGACAAATATACTAAAAACAAACAAACAAACAAAATAAAAATGCTAGAAGCAGATATGTGCATATATATATATATATATATGAAAATGTCATATAAGACAAAACTAGTATTTCTGATTCCTAGAAAATGAATAGACATCCAATAAATTGTGTTAGAACCGTTGGCTTTCTATATAAAATTACATCCGCTTGTCACATCATGTATGAAATTTTTATCAGTTCCAGATAGACGGGAGACCTAAATGTAAAGAACAAACTCTTACAGCTATCAAGGAGAATACATAGAGGAATGCCTCTATGACTTTATGGAAGTGTTTCTTAGATAACATCAAAACTTGACCACATCAAAATTAAAACTTCTGCAAGATCAGCACCACAGTAAATGAAATTAAAAGTCAACTTACAGTTTGAGTATTGACCTTTACAGTGGTATATAACAAACAAAGAATTAATTATATGAAAGGATGATGTTAGCAAAATCAAGACTAGACTGAGAAAAACAGATCCAAGAACCATACATTAAAGATCATAAAACTCCAGCTGTCACTCCCATCCGAGCTCACCGAGAGATGCAGTTTCAATAGAACTCACCCTGCCATAACCCCTAAACCTCTGATTTATATGTAGCTGGAAGGTAGTTACATATAAATTGCCATCTGTTTGTAAATAGTAGCTATTTCCCTTTTTTCTGCCTCTCTCTGAGGGAAGGAAAAGAGAGGTTTCCTCTCCCCCAAACCAAAGGAACACTCAAGACAATGACTGGTACTCTGATGATGGCTGTAAGAAGGTCATATTGATGGGTTGCTTCTGGCAGGATGCTTGATTAGCCACTGAACGTGATGGTCTCCCTTGCACTGAGGGAGTAGAAGACAGAACTGGGGGGGATGGCATGGTGGCAGATCGCAGGTCAAGGAGAAGGAAGGCCAGGATTCCTGGATCCCAAACCTGTATTTCAGCTTCCTCAGATATGGCGCTATAGTCTTGCCAGGGGTCATCACATCATGAAGCAATGGGGCACTCGAGTCCAAGAAATATTCTGTAAAGCTGTCAATTGAGGATCAATGGAAGATACAGCCAATCAATCAGGAAAGGAACCCACAGTGCCTTCAGAGGCTGCTTGAGAGGAGATTATCACTAGCTGAATCTATTGGAAACATTATCTTGCCCTATGGAGCCTGCAGACATCAAGTTCAAACACCATTTAGAAAGGAACTAAGATTCAGCACTTTAGGAGCAGTGGAGCCAGGCAGATTCGTTCTCACATCACTTCCACCTGCCCAGCGCCCCTTGTGTCTTGAGATTAGATGTGTTCCACATGTACACACATGTACTGTTCCAAACTCCTAGTCCCGCAAGCCCCACCTGTTTAGGAGAGAAACCTAGAGGATTTGTTTTCTAATTGGAGTATAGGTGTTTTACAATGTTGCATTAGTTTCCAATGTACAGCAAAGTGAACCAGCCATATGTACACATATCCCTTCCTTTCTGGATTCCCTTCCCGTTTGTGCCCTGTGTGTGCTTAGTCGCTCAGTCATGTCCAACTCTTTGGGACCCCATGGACTGCAGCCCCCCAGGCTCCTCTGTTCAAGGGGATTCTCCAGGCAAGAATACTGCAGTGGGTTGCCATGCCCTCCTCCAGGGAATCTTCCCAACCCCGGGATCGAACCCAGGTCTCCTGCATTGCAGGTGGATTCTTAACTGTCTGAGCCACCAGGAAAGCCCCTCCTTCCCATTCCGTTCATTTCAGTCGCTCAGTCATGTCCAACTATTTGCAACCCCATGAATCACAGCACGCCAGGCCTCCCTGTCCATCACCAACTCCCAGAATTCACTCAGACTCACGTCCATCGAGTCAATGATGCCATCCAGCCATCTCATCCTCTGTCATCCCCTTCTTCTCCTGCCCCCAATCCCTCCCAGCATCAAAGTATTTTCCAATGAGTCAACTCTTCGCATGAGGTGGCCAAAGTCCTGGAGTTTCCGCTTTAGCATCATTCCCTCCAAAGAAATCCCAGGGCTGATCTCCTTCAGAATGGACTGGTTGGATCTCCTTGCAGTCCAGGGGACTCTCAAGAGTCTTCTCCAACACCACAGTTCAAAAGCATCAATTCTTCAGCACTCAGCCTTCTTCACAGTCCAACTCTCACATCCATACATGACCACAGGAAAAACCATAGCCTCGACTAGGCGGACCTCAGTCGGCAAAGTAATGTCTCTGCTTTTGAATATGCCATCTAGGCTGCTCATAACTTTTCTTCCAAGGAGTAAGCGTCTTTTAATTTCATGGCTGCAGTCACCATCTGCAGTGACCACAAAGCACTGAGTTCCCTGTGTTATACAGTAGGTCCTCGTTAGTGATCTATTTTATACATAGTATCAATAGTGTATACATGTCAGTCCCAGTCTCCCAATTCATCCCATCGCCCCCTTTCCTCCTTGGTATCCATGGTTTTGTTCTCTACATCTGTGTCTCTATTTTTGCTTTGTAAATAAGATCACCTACACCAATTTTTCAGACTCCACATATATGTGTTAATATATAGTATTTGTTTTTATCTTTTTCTCTTTCTGACTTAATCAAATGAGACTTAGATTTTAAAACACATAGGAATAAAACTTAGTAAAAAATACTATGAGCCTGTTCTAATAACAGAATATGGCTCAAAAGTAATGAAGATGCTGAGATATTGTCCTAGTGGAAAAGGGAGCTTCAACATAGTACAACTGGTAGCAATTAATGGAAAAAAATAAAAGCACTCGAGTTTACACCTTGATGATTCAAGATGCCTCATCAAAACACTAGGAATTTGTATCCATAATATATAAAGAATACTTTCTAACTGACACAAGAGAAGATTAACACAAGAAAAATGGGTATTTTCATTATCTAAACTTGGTGATTCAAAACCACAATCATCATTTCTCTGCTTTTGAGCCTGCAATTTTGGCAGGGCCCCAATGGGAACAGCTTGTCTCTGCTCCATGTGACATTTGCCGTGGCTGGAATGTCCAAGGTGACTTCTTCACACATATGTCTGGTGCTTCACCTAGGACGGCTGCAACAGCAGGGAGGGAGAAGTCCTTTCTCTCTCCTCATGGCCTCTCCACGTGGCTGGATTGGACTTCCTCACAGCATGGCAGTCTCAGAGTAGTTGGGTCTCTTCCACAGTATTTGGCTTCCTCCAAAGAGCAAAAGTAGAGCTTGCTATGTCTTCTCAGGCCCAGACTGGCACCATGTCAGTTCTGCCACATTCTATTAATCTTCCTAGAGAAACATGCCCTCCCTGCACCAGGACATAAAGATGTCCATCACAGCATCGTTTGCAATATCAAAATACTGGAAATGGGATGGAGGAAAGATGGGGGGAAGGGATAGTTAGAGAGCATGGGATTGACATGTATACACAGCCATATTTAAAAAGGATAACCAACAAGGACCTACTGCATAGCACAGGGAACTTTGTTCAATATTATGTAACAATCTAAATGGGAAAAAAATTTGAAAACGAATAGATACGAATAGAAAATGAATGTATATGTTTAAGTGGGGCTTCCCAGGTGGCGCTGGCAGTAAAGAACCCACCTGCCAGTGCAGGAGACCTGAGATGTGGGTTTGATCCCCGGGTCAGGAAGATCCCCTGGAGGAGGAAATGGCAACCCATTTCAGTGCTCTTGCCTGGAGAATCCCATGGACAGACTACAATCCCATCACAGCCTACAATCCACAGGGTCCCAAAGAGGCAGACATGACTGAAGCAACTTAGCACATATGCATAAATAAATCACTTTGCTACCTGATACTATCACAACATTGTTAATCAACTATGCTCCAACATACTATAAAATGAAAAGTTTAAGGAAATACTGAAAACAATCCAAATGCCTAATCAGTGGTGTTTAAATGAATAGCATATGTTATACTCATACAATAAAGCACAAGAAAGTTAATAAACGGTATCATTATTCATCAATAAGAATAGATCCAAAAAAAATGTTGAGTGAGAAAAGACAGTTCAAAAATCATACACTATGAAACAAATGATGTGGTTTTTTTAAAAAACGCAAACTAGAACTACACACGTTTGCATATATAGTAAAAGTATTAAATCATGGACTGTAAGGCACATACCAAAATCAAGATTGGTAATTGCCTCCAGGAGGGAAGAGAAAAAAAGTGTTCTGAGAGGGGACAAAGTAAAAATTGAACTTTATTTGTAATGTTTCACATATTTTATTTTTTAAATCTGGTGGAAATAAGATGGCATTTTAACACTTTCGATGGCTTTTACTATACTTGTCTGAAATATCCTGAAACTTAAATCCTCCTCAAAATAAAAAAAAAAAATAAGAGTGGATTAGCCTGTATTAAATTGCTAATCCAGGTGGTAGGCCCAAGATACTTTACTTTGAAAATTATCAACAGCTATGAAGGATCTGAGATTGCATTCTACTCATAAGCTAACAATGTAGCCTGCCTCAGTTTCATGTATGCTAGCAGACCACATAGATTCCTAGGTCAGAAATAAAAGACTTACTACTCATGATGATAACAGTAGCCAGAGTATCAGCATTTGTGCCAGCTCTCAAAGGTCCCCATTCCCTGGGAGACTGGGACCTGGAAAAGAATCCACCTGCAACACAGGAGATGTGGGTTTGATCCCTGGGTTGGGAAGACCCTCTGGAGAAGGGAAAGCCTACCCACTCCAGTGTTCTGGCCTGGAGAATTCCATGGACTCAGTCCATGGGGTCACAAACAGACACGACTGAGAGACTTTCACTTCGCTTCACTATCAATACTACGTATAAAATAGATAACCAATGAGAGCATACTGGATAGCACAGGCCACTCTCCTTAATGCACTGTGGCAACCCAAATGGAAAGGAAGCTCAAAAGGGAGGGGATAAACGTTTAAGCAGAGCTGACTCATTTTTCTGTACAGCAGAAACGAACGCAACATTGTAAAGCAAGTATCAGTTCAGTTCAGTCGCTCAGTCGTGTCCGACTCTTTGCGACTGTATGCCACTAAAAATTAATCTTTAAAAAATTCCAGTTCTCACAGGAGGATACAGAGAAGATTGCATTATAAGTGATTAACACTGAGCTTTGTTGCTGTTGTTTAGTCACTAAGTCATTTCCAACTATTTTGTGACCCCATGGACCCCTCTGTCCATGGGATTTCCCAGGCAAGACTACTGGAGTGGGTTTCCATTTTCTTCTCTAGATCTGCCCAACTGAATTCTTTACCCCTGAGCCACCCGTGAACCGTGAACTTCCAGATGTTCAAGCTGGTTTTAGAAAAGGCAGAGGAATTAGAGATCAAATTGCCAACATCCATTGGATCATCAAAAAAGCAAGAGATTTCCAGAAAAACATCTACTTCTGCTTTATTGATTACATCAAAGCCTTTGACTGTGTGGATCACAACAAACTGTGGAAAATTCTTCAAGAGATGGGAATACTAGACCACCTTACCTGCCTCCTGAGAAATATGTATGCAGGTCAGGAAGCAACAGTTACAACTGAACATGGAACAATGGACTGGTTCAAAATCGGGAAAGGAGTCCATCAAGGCTGTATATTGTCACCCTGCTTATTTAACTTATATGCAGAGTACATCATGCAAAATGACAGGCTGGATGAAGCACAAGGTGGAATCAAGATTGCCAAGAGAAATATCAGTAACCTCTGATATACAGATGACACCACCCTTATGGCAGAAGGTGAAGAAGAACTAGAGAGCCTCTTGATGAAAGTGAAATAAGAGAAAGAAAAAGTTGGCTTACAGTTCAACATTCAGGAAACTAAGATCATAGCATCTGATCCCATCACTTCATGGGAAATAGATGTGGAAACAGTGAGAGACTTTATTTTCTTCGGCTCCATAATCACTGCGGATGGTGACTGCAGCCTTGAAATTAAAAGATGCTTACTCCTTTGAAGAAAAGCTATGACCAACCTAGACAGCATATTAAAAAGCAGAGACATTACTTTGCCAATAAAGGACAGTCTAGTCAAAGCTATGGTTTTTCCAGTGGTCATGTATAGATGTGAGAGCTGAACCATAAAGAAAACTCAGTGCCAAAGAATTGATGCTTTTGAACTGTGGTGTTGGAAGAAACCCTTGAGAGTCCCTTGGACTGCAAGGAGATCCAACTAGTCTATCCTAAAAGAAATCAGTCCTGAATATTCATTGGAAGGACTGATGTTGAAGCTGAAACTCCAATATTTTGGCCACCTGATGCGAAGAACTGACTCATTGGGAAAGACCCTGATTCTGGGAAAGATTGAAGGTGGGAGGAGAAGGGGACGACAGAGGATGAGATGGTTGGATGGCATCACCGACTCGATGGACATGACTGAAGAAACTTAGCACAAAGACATCACTTAAAGTTTTTAAATTTGATGTAGTACTCAGCTAATATAAACCCCTGTGTTGGGGGAGGTTTTTGAGATGTGACTGCTGGTTGACTGGAGAGCTGGATCCGGGTCATTGGAAGTTCCTCCTCACCCACACACCTGTCCTTGGGAGGTATGCTCTGCCCACCACTCCCAGAGCCAGAGTCATTTCAAGGACGCAGCCTTGAGAGAATAAGGTGTTTTTGAGACCATCTGAACCAAATATGTGACTGAACTCAGATAAGGCCCCTACATAAACTTTTAAGATGATGGGAGGCAAATGCAGAGATCTACTTGTTTTGCAGACACCCAAGACAAGCCTCATAAGTAATTTCCCTTTCTCATTAAAACTGCCACCAGACTTCCCTGGTAGTCCAGTGGTTAAGACTCTGCACTTTCAATGCAGGGAGCAATGGTCCAGTTCCTGCTTGGGGAACTAAGATCCCACATGCCACGTGGCATGGCCAAAATAGAAAAAGATAATTTAATTTAATTTAAAAAAAAAAAACTGCCACCTATCAATCTGGAGTGGTCTGCCCCTTCCTTCAGTGTCTCCTTTCCCCCTGTGTATAGGGGAGACTTTGCAAACCAACACTCCACAAGCTAAAAACTAAGAATTATGGAAAAAGCCAACTTGTAACAAAATAATAAAACAGCTTGCACCTCAAATACAGTGTTTCTTAAAACATTAAATGTCGTTTTAAAATTTTATCAGGAAGGAAAAAAACAACTACAGAAGATCAGAATATTTAAAGGTATTCTAACCCATAAATATACTATACTATAAACAAAGTGCCATAGCATGAAATAAAATGAGCCCTTGATATGCTTTAGAATTAACTTCAGTACACTTTATGATGCATAATAGCTGCTGGAATCTTTAAACAACTTATAATGTATGTTTTACTTCTTTCTGTTAGTATGAAAAAAATTCAAAATGCTGTACAAAGCTTTTCCAAAGGCCTACATTGAAATTCTAAGAAAGTCAACCTGAATTCTGTCATAAGGATAACGGATAGTTCTATAAAACTTTTCAGTCTATAAAACACATAAAATGATTTTTACATGCAAAATATTAAAATGCTAATTCCCATACAACTCAGAACCAAAAAAAAAAAAAATTATTCAGATATATACTACTTCCCTGTCAGTGTGCTAAGGACTTTTTAATACGCTGTGGATACTGGTTAAAACGTGATTATTTTAGCACACAGGGACTGCACAGGAGTTGGAGACAGTGTGGAAAAGCACGAGCTTTAAAGGCCAACTTGGCCAGCTTTGAATCCCAACTTTGCACTTTATAGCTTTGTGACCTTTAAGCAAGTCACAAATTCCATAATAGTCAGTTTCTTCAACAGCAAAATGAAGAGAATAAGATCTAAATTATATTTCAAATGGGCTGCTCAAATGTCTGGCACATGAGTCTCAATATTAGTTCTTTAAGTTCCAAAGTATTTCTGCCTTAATTTTAAGTAAGAAGATTTAAAAAGTACAGGTCAGGGCTTCTGCAGTGGCTCAGTGGTAAAGAACCCACCTGCCAGTGCATGAGACAGGAGTTCAATCCCTGATCCAGGAAAATCCCACATGCCAGGGAGCACGTGAGCCCTTGCATCGTAATAGTTGAGTGTGTGCTCTAGAACCTAGGAGCCACAACTCTTGAGCCCACAAGCTGCAACTACTGAAGCCCCCTCACCCTCGAGCCTGTGCTCGACCACGAGACAAGCCACCTCAATGAGAAGCCACAACTCGAAAGTAGCTCCCGCTCTTTGCAACAAGAGAAGAGTACTTGCAGCACTGAAGACCCAGCACAGCCAAAAATAAATAGGTAAATTAAAAAAAAATTTTTTAATTACAGGAGAGTGTAACTTTTAATTGCAATTTATTACATGCCAGTAATCTTACTCCATAATTGAAGATCATCCAGAAAGGGGCATGGCTGATTGATTCTTATTCAGGGAAACATTTAAATGTACTGTCTTTTACTTAAGTTCAGGAGAAACTCTTGCCTTCTGTAAGTTAAGCCATTCTATCAAAATATCCAACAAATACAAAGAAAGCATGCTGCATTAACTTTACTATAAGGACTAAGATAAAACCCAGGAAGGAAAGAGTTGGCTTTTAATTGTCAGAATAGCCAAGTCCTTCAAGAGACAGTTAATATCAGAGCACCGTCCTCATTACGTGCTGATAAAATTGCTCTGGATAAAATGGTACAGAGTGAATCATTCTGCCTTTTATTAACCAGGAATGAATCCCCATTCCACACATTTCATGAAGGAGTCATTAACCGCAAAAGAACTAATCAAATGCATATAAACCATGTTCCCTGCTCTTCCAAGCTGTCGTGCAAAGTTTGTATCCTACTCTAAAAGTCCCTGGCGTGGAGGGCCATCACACAGAGCTGCACAGCTGTGTGCCACACAGCCCTGGGGATGCTATTCACATGTTAACTTACATGAATGGCACTGCGTGGAGCTGCAGGGTGTGGCCACCCTGCTCACACACCCTGTTCAATCTCGCTTTCTTGCCGTGTTCCTCACACCTAATGGGCACTTGAAAAATAACTGAAGTGCCCAACCAAGTGACTGGGAAGCAGAATAGAAGCTGAACGTATTCATACGCAATACATGTTCTCGCGCACACACACATACACACACAGGCCCGCACACACACATTCACACACAGGCCCACACACACACAGACCCACATGAGGATAATGGCACACTGATTATGTTTAACCATTTCCCTACTCGGTCTACTTAGGTAAGAGATGGACCAAAGGCCATCTTCAGTGACAATACAACCTGGCATTGTGCAGATACCATACTCTAAACAGGTGTCATAAAAAAAAAAAAAAAAAAAAACCCTTATTTAGAATCTCAGGATTATTCTGGTGTCTAAACAGTCAGGACAAATTGAGAACATTCCTCAGGAATGTAGAGTCACACAAAGCAGTGCGAGCTTTGACTCAGTCTTGCAGCCAGTGAATGAATGTAGTATCTCAACTTCCAAGTTTACCTGTCACTTTACTAAGTGTGTACTCTGTGGCCGGTATTATGCTGAGTGCCTTATATCCATTATTTTATTTAATATTTTTTGGACATGTGACATATTCATATGATACTGATGGAAAATTTGGAGCTCCAAGGAGGTAGCAAATTGCAATGTATACTGTTGGTTGTCTCTCTCTTCTTTTCTAAGAGGGCATCAGTCTTGTTCAGGTACCACTCCTCCCCCAAATTATTCAGTGTGAGCCTCATCTCAAGTTCCCAGACTAGAAATTCTTTGGGCTAAGTTTATCACAATTATCTTGTTCACCTGTCATGACAGGTTTAGAAATGGGCATATTAGCCTATTCTGTCCAATGAAAAGTGAGGAAAGGTTTGCTGTGAGGCTTTTAGGAATGGTCTTATCACTCCTACAGAATAGACACAGAAATAAACTAGTCTGGCTTATTCTTGAGATTCTCCTGTCTAGATGTGGTACCCAGAATCACTGCCGCTATCCTTCTACTCTCTTGCAAATTAAGCCAACTCTTTGCGAGGGATAGAACCAAGAGAATCACAGGGGTAGAGCCAGAATCCTGACAAACTAGGCTTGCAGCTACCTTGCCTCTGCATTTCCTGATGTGTGAGACAACACATGGTCTCTTATCTAAAAATTCAATCTAAGGTGGGTTTCCTATTAGGTGCATTTGACAAAACAAATGGTAGCGCTGAGGTTTGAACACAAATATCTCTCTCTCCTTTTCATACTGCTCATGGGGTTCTCGAGGCAAGCATACTGGAGCAGTTTGCCGCTCCCTTCTCCAGTGGACCACATTGCATCAGACCTCTCCACCATGACTCATCCGTCTTGGGTGGCTATGCACCACACTGCTTACACCTTCATTGCGTGACACAAGGCAGTGACCCACATGATCATTTTGGTTAGCTTTCTGTGATTGTGGTGTTGATCCATCTAGTCAAAGCTATGGTTTCTCCAGTAGTCACGTATCAATGTGAAAGTTGGACTGTAAAGAAGGCTGACTGATGGAGAATTGATGCTTTCAAATAGTGATGCTGGAGAAGAGTCTTAAGAGTCCCTCGGACAGCAAGTAGACAAAACCAGTCAATCCTAAAGGAAATCAACCCTGAATAGTTACTGGAAGGACTGATGTTGAAGCAGAAGCTGCAATACTTTGGCCACCTGATGTGCAGAACTGACTCATTGGAAAAGACCCTGATGCTGGGAAAGATTGAAGGCAAAAGGAAAAAAAGCCGACAGGGATAAGGTGATTAGATGGCATCACTGACTCAATGGACATGAACTTTGGCAAACTCCAGGAGATAGTGAGGGACAGGGAAGCCTGGTGTTGCTGCAGTTCATGGGGTTGCAAAGAGTCGGACATGACTTTAGCAACTGAACAACAGCAACATATCCATCTCCAATGCTTGAGCCCTTAACCAGGGCACTGTATTTACAGTGAGGGCTGAATATTTCTCTAATGCTTGGAGCATAAGCATAAGCATTTCCTCACATCCTTCCCAACACTTCCACATGCACACACCCTTGTGAAACTCAGCTTTTGACTTGTTTTCCCCCACCTCCCACCCAGCACTCATACTCCGGACCACTTGAGCTCATCCAGAAGTTAGCCTGTTTGGTGGAGACAGAAATTGATTTAGGCTTAGTTCAAAGTGCAAGCTCCATCTCAGCTTTCTCAGTCACTGGAAGAGCTTCTTCTTAGAAACACTACAAATACCAAACCAAGGACTACTCATTAGAATCTCAGATGTACTTACACTGTTGAGCATATGCAGAAATCATTCAGCTTGGATCTGCTGCCACTGTTTGAATGACCTGCTATGACTCACCTTGTCTCTCAACCCAGATGGCACAGAGCTTTTTCCCAAATAAAAAATTTCCCTCACTACTATACGATGTCTTTAGAAAACCCATATATCAAATCTTATATCTGCTGTGTTGCTGTTGTTGTTTAGTCACTAGGTCATGTCCAACTCTTTTGTGACTCCGTGGACTGTAGCCCACTAGGCGCCCCTGTCCTTGGGATTTCTCAGGCAAGAATACTGAAGTGGGTAACCATTTCCTTCTCCAGGGGATCCTCTCAACCCAGGGATTGAACCCGCATCTCCTCTGTTGGCAAGAGGATTCTTTACCACTGAGCCACCAGGGAAACCCATATCTGCTGTAACTTGAAATAATTTGATTTTTAAAATACAAGAAAAGAAACTAGACTTCTAAATTTGTAACCTAAAATTATCAGCATCCTTCAGAAGCATTGAGACACCATCCACTGCTATTCAAAGAAGAGAAAGAAACCAGCATCAATTGAGAATCTATGCCATATTATCTCATATTATACTCAAAGCAATCTGATGAGATAGCTATTACTAGTCCCTCAAATGGAAGATGAGCAAATGAAAGTAAGATTCACTAATTGTGTTTAGACAGAATAACTAGTAAATTTAGAGTGAGATTTGGAACCCATGTCCAGCTAAGCCTGGTCTCTGCAGAGAAGGAGGTCATCCACAAGCATTCTGAATCATCCCAGGAATATTTCTCTGATTAAATAAGTGCACAGACTGGGTCCTAGCTCTAGCCTTTGATGTTATTTTAGCCAGAGATATGCCTGTGGTTTTCCTGCCAGACACATTGCCCAATGCATTGGTGACGGGGAAGCGTAATAAGAAATTAGATATGACTATTGTAAAAGATTTAATAATAGTCATGACTGCGGAGAAAGAAGTAAACTGTGTCATTATCTACCTCAAAAGAAAGTGTGGGTCAGGAAATAGCTAAGGTTAAACTAAGTCTGGGTCTCATCATAATTCAGTACCACGGGCTGCGAAAGAGGGCCAATAAAACTGAAATATGAGACAGACAAGAGTTAAAGGGAGAAGAAAGAAAATGCTTAACTTCCAGGTTCCTCCAAAGGAATTTCAGACTGTCGAGGGTTTTATTCACCCTCTCATTCAGAGCTATTTATCTTCCTTATGCTATCCAACTCCTTCCTGCAGGAGAGCCATTTTCCTTCTTCCTTGACAGGGCAGATCACTTCCTCCATGGGCTTCAAATCAGTCTGTTTAAACTTCACAGTGGCTTTACCAGCTCAGGAGTCAAGCAGCTTCCTAAAAATCATTTTGAGGAGCACAAGGTGGGGGCCAACCACTTCTTCCTCTGTGAAAAAGTCGAGCAGCACCCAAGACCAGGAAGGACATGGCACCAGATACATCTGTACCGGTTGTGCAAGCAAAAAGTGTTTCCATTTTACTAACACCTAAAAATGACTGAAGTGACTTAGCAGCAGCAGCAAAGAGCACCTAGTAAAGTGGAGACTGATAAAAAGCTGTGACTCCGCATCCTTCATAAACTACAGAAACGACTCATCAGGTCTGATGAAGAGTGCCGGGAACAAAAATGAGGTTAAAAAGGGATATATTGTGAAAACAGACAGGGGTACACATGAAAGACAAAGATGAAAACTTCTAGAAAAGAATAGGGCATTATATGAATTTACCAGTCAGTCAGTCAGTTCAGTCACTCAGTCGTGTCCAGCTCTTTGCGACCCCATGAACCACAGCACGCCAGGCCTCCCTGTCCATCACCAACTCCCGGAGTCCACCCAAACCCATGTCCATTGTGTCGGTGATGCCATCCAACCATCTCATCCTCTGTTGTCCCCTTCTCTTCCTGCCCTCAATCTTTCCCAGCATCAAGGTCTCTCCACATCAGCTGGCCAAAGTATTGGAGTTTCAGCTTCAACATTACTCCCTCCAATGAACACCCAGGACTGATCTTTAGGATGGACTGGTTGGATCTCCTTGCAGTCCAAGGGACTCTCAAGAGTCTTCTCCAACATCACAGTTCAAAAGTTCTTCGGTGCTCAGCTTTCTTCACAGTCCAACTCTCCCATCCATACATGACTACAGGAAAAACCATAGCCTTGACTAGACGGACCTTTGTTGGCAAAGTAATGTCTCTGCTTTTCCATATGCTGTCTAGGTTGATCATAACTTTCCTTCCAAGGAGCAAGCGTCTTTTAATTTCATGGCTGCAGTCACCATCCGCAGTGATTTTGGAGCCCAGAAAAAGAAAGTCTTTCACTGTTTGCACTATTTCCCCATCTATTTGCCATGAAGTGATGGGACCAGATGCCATGATCTTAGTTTTCTGAATGTTGAGCTTTAAGGCAACTTGAATTTAAGCCGATATGAATTTACCAAGTGATTTGTAAATACACCTTGAATTTGAAAAGATGAGTTTGTAAATTCACCTTGTTGTGAAGCCAAGCTACAAGTTTGTAGGAATATACCCACTGCAGTCAGTCTTAAAAGAATTTCTCTACTGTTCACGTGCTAATGGATTCCCAACTCCACTATGACCAGCAGTTCTTTACTGGATCATCATACCCTGTGCTTATACTATTCTTTGAGAATTGTACTATTATTATAACTATACCATTACACTATACAATATGATACTATTACACTATATATACGTGTGTGGTTGCTAAGTCACTTTAATCGTGTCTGCTTCGTTGTGACCCCATGGACTGTAGCCTGCCAGGCTCTTCTGTCCATGGGATTCTCCAGGTAAGAATACTGGAGTAGAGTGCCATGCCCTTCTCCAGGGGATCTTCCTGACCTAGAGATCAAACCCCAAATCTCCTGTGGCTCCTGCACTGCAGGCAGATTCTTCATTGAGCCACCAGGGGAAGCCAATTACATTATATTTAGAGAGATAGATAGATAGATATAGATAGATATAGATATACACACACCATATATGTATATATATCACATTATATATGCTATACATTATATATAGTGTAATAGTATAGTACATATTATTATGTTTTATGCTATATTGATAATATACTGTAATACAATTATACTATTCTTTGAGCTTTATTGGGCAAGGCAATCACAACTTCTCATTCCTAACAAGCTGTTTCTCCCAAAATGAGCCCAATAACATATTCGGATTTTAATAGGAAAAGAGAACTACTTTATGCTTTTTTCCAAAGAAATGTTTTCTTCTGTCTAAGAAAGTTGTCCTTCTCAGTGGAATAGAAAGCTGTACCTGAAGCACTGCAGAAAGCATAGAGTATCTACATAAGCTATCAGATCGACCAAACAAACTACGATGGCAGTCTTTCATAGAGTCATATATATCATGAGCTGACACACACCTCCATTCCCAGAATTAAACACCAGGTTGATTTATGAGCATCTGAAGAACCTGTATTCAACAGCTTGGACTAAAGGGCAACTTCCACGTTGTTATTCAGTCACCCAGTCACATTTGACTCTTCATGACCCCATGGACTGCAGTACACCAGGCCTCCCTGTCCCTCACCATCTCCCGAATGCCCAAGTTCATGTCCATTGCATTGGTGATGCCGCCCAGCCATCTCATCCTCTGATGCTCTCTTCTCCTTCTCCCTCAGTCTTTCCTAGCATTCCAGTCTTTTCCAATGAGTTGGCTATTTGCATCAGATGACCAAAATACTGGAGCTTCAGCTTCAGCATCAGTCCTTCCAATGAGAATTCAGGATTGATTTCCTTTAAGATCAACTGGTTTGATCTCCTTGCAGTCCAAGGGACTCTCAAGAGTCTTCTCCAGCTCCACAGTTCAAGAGCATCAATTCTTCAGCATTCTACCTTCTTTACAGTCCAGATCTCACAGCTGTACATGAGCACTGGAAAGACCATAGCATGGACTATATGGATCTTTGTTGGCAAAGTCATATCTTTGTCAGCAAGGTGATATCTTTGCTTTTCAAGACAATGTGTAGGTTTGTCATAGCTTTCCTGCCAAGCAGCAATTGTCTTCTGATTTCATGGCTGCAGTCACCATCCACAGTGATTTTAGAGCCCAAGAAGAGGAAATCTGTCACTGCTTCCATATTTTCCCCCTCTATTTGCATTGAAGTGATGGGCCAGATGCCAAGATCTTAGTTTTTTTAATATTTAGTTTTAAGCCAGCTTTTTCACTCTCTTCCTTCACCCTCATCAAGAGGTTATTTAGTTCCTCTTTGGTTTCTGTCATCTGAGGTTGTTGGTGTTTCTACTGCCAATCTTGATTCCAGCTTGTAACTCATCCAGCCCAGCATTTCTCATAATGTGCTCAGCATATAGGTTGAGTGAGCAAGGTGACAAACAGCCTTGTCGTTCTCCTTTCTCAATCCTGAACCAAGCTGTTGTTCCATATAGAGTCTTAACTGTTGCTTCTTGACATACAGATTTCTCAGGAGACAGGTAAGATGGTCTGGTAGTCCCATCTCTTTAAAGAGTTTTCCACAGTTTGTTATGATCCACACAAAGGCATTAGTGTAGTCGATGAAACAGAGATAAGTGTTTTTCTGGAATTCGTTTGCTTTCTCTATGATCCAGTGAATGTTGGCAATTTGATCTCTGGTTCCTCTGCCTTTTAGAAACCCAGCTTGGATGTCTGGAAATTCTTGGTTCACATAATGCTGAAGCCTCACATGTAAGATTTTGAGCAACTTCCCATAGTGGGATACTACTTGCTATTATTGAAAGTGATTCAAGTCAACTTAGTTTGGGAAATTCTGGCTTAATTTTTTTTTTTTTTTTTTTTGCTGACACACTTCTTGGAGACTAACCTCTTCATTTGTATTAAGAATTTCCAAAAGTGGTGGTATCTTATGGTAGAATTTTTCATAATAAAAAAAAAAAAGCTTTTGGTGGGAAATTCTTTTATCATGGACAACTTTCTATCCTGTTGTCCTGAGGAAACACTGGGAAATAATTGCACATGATTTAAAGAGAATATTATCTTGAAGCTTGCATTTAATCATAGAGGTAATAACCAGATGACAGACTCTTCACTGACAAAAAGAGAAAGAAGATAAAGGGGGAGGGGAACTCTGACTCTGATAATGTTTGTTGATGTGTCAAGTGGAGATAGGATAATATTTAACAGAAGATGCTGGGAGCCAGCACGAGGAGTCCCGCCCGTGGCAAAGGTCATGAGGTTAAGGGGCCCGACAGGCAAAGGCAAGTCAGGCCTTAAGGGAGCCTCGCTGGATCTGCTCATGCATCTGCCCCAAAACCAGAGTCTGCCTGCTTTACTGTGTTATGCTTTCCACCTACTCTTCTGACATTAACAGGGGGCTGTCCCCCCACCATTTTTTCTGGAAAAAGTTAATTTAGAGCTTTTAGATAATAAGTCTCCTGGGCATAATAAGAGTATTTCAATTCAGAAACCCCTCTGATGGCTTTCTAGCCTGCCTACAGGACTCTTACAGCTGCACATGTGATTGTTTACAGCCTCTCAACCCGAGAGGCACAGGAAGCTTAAAACATCCTAGGAATGCAGGGGCTTCCGAGTAGTCAAAATCATTAGAATAGGACTGATTAAGGGTTTCATTTGTTGAGCCAATACTTACTGCCAAGTTTTCATATCTTTTATTTGTAGATATAATTGGTATATAGAAAAAACAGGTAATAGCCCTGGTATTAGCAACATTAGATCTTTGAGTTAAGTACTTTCTTTGTTATAACCCATTGCACCTTTGTTCTACAGAAATGTAACTTTATTTAGTACTTTGAGGGTGAGGCAGATTAAAGAAAAAACACTTCAAGGGAAAAAGAGTTTTCTGGTTGATAGACATTTATCTAGGAAAAGAGCCATAAAAATGTTAACAGGCCCCCTGGCCAGAAGATGATGTAAAACCACCTGGGACCTTTTGTATACGGGAAGGTATGCAAAAAAAAAGCTTGGTCTCAATAAGGGTCAGGACTGCTGCCCCTGCATAACTCTACATATTCCATTATTTCTTTATGTACAATTTGGGGTATATAAGCTGCTTTTGAAAATAAAGTTGTGGGTCTGGCACCGATGCTTGGTTCCCCCATGTCGTTCTTTTCTCCCTTTTCTGGCTGAATTCCCATCTGGAGTGTGGAGTCTCACCGTGTCTACTTATTTGCCCTGGCTTCTAAGACCCACATGAGAGGGACCCCAAGGCGGGGCACCCTCTGCTATTCAAGCGGGTGCCAGTGGCCTACGTAGATGGTGCAAACCCCTTGTCTCGGAGTTTTATTGGTTCTCCACATAAACCAAGTTATTCAGCCTCTTTTCTCCACTAATTTTCCTACTACACTATTCTTTCCTAATCTCTCTTTATATCTCTGAGTAAATAAGTCTTTCCTCACCGACTCCATCCCTGCTTCGAATTCCCTGGATCCACCAGGGCTGGACCCCGGCAAGAAGATAATTTCACTGAGAGATCGGACTCAAAGACTGTGACTATAATGTGAAATTATCTGAGATTGACTAAAATGTGCAGACAATTATAGCCCTTAATAAAGATGAGGAACTTGGGCTTCTTTTTGTAAAACTCACTGGAAGGAAGCCCTCTTTTGATAAGAGACTACTGCATGCAATTCAAGAATTAAACAAAAGAGGTGATCCCTGATGGCTCAGACGGTAAAGAACCCACCTGCCAATGCAGGAGATGTAAGAGGTATGGGTTTGATCCCTGGGTCAGGAAGATCCCCTGGAGAAGGAAATGGCAACCCACTCCAGTACTCTTGCCTGGGAAATTCCATGGACAGAGGGCCTGGTGGGTTACAGTCCATGGAGTCCCAAAGAGTCAGATACAACTGAGCAACTAACAGAACACACACATCATAAAGCTATTTCTGTGCAAATTATCCTTTCCTAAGTAGTGGTGAGGGGGGATGCTCATACCCTAAGCCCTATTTTCCTCCCCTAAAATTTTGAAACTCTACTGTTAGATTGGTGCTATAAAGTCACCAATCTGGCATAGCATGGTACTGTACATGAATGACCAATCCAGTGACAATTTATTAGCATTATTATTAGAAAATAATATTCTGGGTAGTCACACTCAAATTAGTTTTCTTTTAGAAAAAAATAGAGAAGCAAATCAAATATCTACATATACTTATATACATGTATGTGTGCATGTATACATATGCATATATTTCCTTCAAATATTTATCTGTTGCATGCACATGTTGTTAATACAAAAAAAAAAAAAAAACTTTCCCCAAAAGCAAAATTTGGATGAAAATCATGCAAGAGATACAAATCTCCTACTAAACCAAAAGAAACATTAAACGATAAGAGATGAATGATAATCTCTTTGCCGGGTAAGTCAGCTCTAACTTCACTTCTTCCAAATACCCCTCTTCTCTACTACACCAGCCCCCTCTAGAAGATATGGTAATTCTGTCACTATGTGCCAAGGAAGCTTTGAACATTTGAGCACTTCATATATAAAATAACAGTACAACATCTAATGTCTTCAAACCTAGAACAGGCTTTCAGAACAGCCCATGACTTCATTCCTCTTATGCTCAAGATAAAAGGGTTAGGGGGCAAGAAATGAGTCTGTGTAATTTCAGGTCTCTTTGCTGAAGAACCTCAAGGTAGCAAAGACATCTGTATCTCTTCATTTGCTACTCTTCAAGCATAAATATGGCAGACGTTAGTTTTTTCCCCTTAGCGAGAGAAGTGTTTCACTTTTGTTTAGAAAGCATCTCTGCCTCCCTGGAAATTAAACCTTGTGTCTTGGGCTTCCCTTGTAGCTCAGTCAGTAAAGAATTTGCCGGCAGTGCAGGAGACCTGGGTTCGATCCCTGGGTTGGGAAGATCCCCTGGAGAAGGAAATGGCAACCCACTCCAGTATCCTTGCCTGGAAAATCTCACGGACAGAGGAACCTGGTGGACTGCAGTCCATGGGGTCGCAAAGAGTCAGGCACGACTGAGTGACTAACACACAACACACACTAGTCTAAAAGCAACAGGAAGGTAGAGTTTCACAGTTATACTCTCTACCATTCTGCACACCTATATCTGTAACCTACTCTGAGGCCATCCTTCATTTTCAACACTTGCTTATTACATATTGTAACTGACATTCAGCAGCATTTAGCACAACACCTGGCACAGTAAGTACTCAAAATATTTTTGTGTCATAAGGGACAATCGCAGGAGAAATGGGGTAGTTTGACCAAGACTAGCTAGAATGGCATCAATATTTCACTCATTTCTTCTTTCATTCTTTCATTTAAGAAATATTTGTTAATCATGGCATAGTGCTATGCACTAGAAATACAAAGCATAGTAAACAAAACATAGTCTCTACAATCCTAGGGTCTACAAACTGCTAAACCAAGGCCAGTGTTTCTGGATTGTAAAGCTTAGAGAGAAGAACACAGAAGCCACGTTATCACAGAGCTTTGTAAGCTGTGCTACCACTCTCTGTTCCCTGAAAATAAAAGAAAGCCCTGAACAGTTTTAAAGAAGGGAGAGAATTAGATATGACTTGTATTTTTTAAAGGTTCCTCTGGCTCACTGTATAACACAGATTGTTGGAAAGGAAAGAGGGGGTGCAAGATTCCAGCCATTACCTGACTTTTCTATTGAAGATTAGCTCAAAAAGTTCTATGTCATAACTGAGATGCTCTTAGCAAGTTGACTGGGTGATTTCATGGGAACCAAGGAAATCCTCATGCCCAGAAGATCCCTAATCTGTGGTTTCAGAAATCGTGTTAAACACAAAAGGGCCTTTAATTCCATAATTCACGGGATTCTTTCAAATTCAAAACATTTCCTTGGAAGCCTGATTTAACAAAGGAGAGTGAAGAGAACTGGGGGCTTCCCTGGTGGCTCAGCGGTAAAAATCCGCCTGTGATGCAGAAGATACAGGAGGCCCCGGGTTCGATCCCTGGGTTGAAAAGATCCCCTGGAGGAGGGCATGGCAACCCACTCCAGTATTCTTGCCTGAAGAATCCCATGGACAGAGGAGCCTGGAGGGCTACGGTCTATAGGGTCGCAAAGAGTCCTCCACAACTGAAGCGAGTAAGTACAAATGCACGAAGAGAACTGAGGGTGGCTATTACGCTCCCCTGGTACGAGAGAGGTATTTAAACACACTTCTAGGGACTTCCCTGGTGGTCCAATGGTTAGGACTCTGCACTTTCATTGCTGAGGGCCTGGGTTCAAGCCCTGCTCAGGGAACAAAGGTCTCTCAAGCCATGCAGAGCGGCAAAAAATAAATAAGTAAATAAATAATAAAAATGTAAAACACATGCACGCACACACACTTCTACTTCTTCACCCTGGTGTCTTTACCATTTACATTTCTCTGTATTAAAAGAGAATGACACTAATAGTGGTCTGAGAACCAAAATCAAGCACCTTGACATGCCAAAGCTCTCATCTCTTCCAAGGTTCAAAATATGTTTTCTCTGATCCCATATCTGTTTGCTTCCTTTTATGAGTTAAGACAACTTCACTACTTCTTAAATTACATTGTTCTAAACTCAGTAAAACACATTTCTACATGAAGGGAAAATTAATAAGCCAACTTTCATGTATTTTTCCTTCAGCTTTTCAATGTTTCTATTGCTTTCATAAAAATAATGTAGAGAGCCCTCCAAGGATAATTAAATACATTCTTTTAGTTTTTACCCAGTGACTATGTAGCCTACAAATAATTTCCCTTTAGTATCTTGTGAATTACGCTAGCCTGTTCACCACGTACACAGAGTACTACTGATAGGCTCACTTGCAAGTCTTAAACTACAAAAACATCCTCTTAATACAGGATGATCTATTTGATACAGGCTGAATTAAACCTGGAATTTGTTTTAAATGAGCTACGAGCACTTCAGGCAATTGATCATTTGGTTTTGTTATAGTTCCGCAAGTGGCTTCTACTCTTGGCAACAGAACGAGACTGCTTCAGTACCACAGACAGAACCTGGCTCCCGCCTTTGGCTGTATATCCTTATCTATAGCTTTCTTAGGTCACCACAACTTCTAGCAATAAATACAGAAACTCAGTACTAAGGGTTAGAATAATAATGTTTAGGTGTGAATAAGAAGTTTAAGAACCAAGAGCGTACTTGATTTGTGCTTTAAAAAAAAAAAGAATGCAGTTTTACTTTAAAAAAGAGATCTCAAAAGCTGAGTCGAGCATATAAAGCTCTGCAGAAATGATACTTCCCTGGACCGATGTCTAACTGAAGGATATTCACAGAAGCTGTGAAGCTAAAGTTCTAATGAAATTTCTAAATAAGTTTCATTCATCCAACTACTGTCATACCATCATAAAGTTCATAAAGTTCATGCATATTTTGAGGGATTTCAACTCTTCTCAACAGTGTTTATTAAGCAACTACTCTAGCTAAAGTGAAAGGGCCTTAATAACTCAGTCAAACTAAACCAGAGTATGGAATATTTTTTACTTTATTATAAGACCCACTGAGTTCTAGGTATTAGGTCTTTGTCACGTCTGAACTCCGGGGTAGTTACCAGAGGTTATAATCATAAATCTTAGCTCAAATAGTATGAAAATAACCCTTCAAAAATATAGAAAAAATACTAGAATTTATTTTACCGAAATGACTACACGAGATATTAAGTAGAATAGCCCAATACAAAGAAATTTTTTTCGTATTAACTCATTCAGAAACCAGGAAATAAAGGCATAAAACCCTTTATCATAAATCTCTGGAGCCATTAACATTTCAGAACATTTCAGAAATCAGGAAATTTTTAAAAGATATAAAATTGTACATTATGTACCCCTCCTAGAATGGTCTGTGGGAGCACAAGTCATCAAACACTAGTATTTATGCAGTAAAACATATGAATATTCACCTTGAGGATAAAGACCATAAATAGTTTCACATGATTGGTAAAAATTTCTACCAAGTGAAATCAGATGAGGTTTTGCCACCAAGGGGATTTCAAGAAAATAATTTACAACTTCTAGATTTCAAGATTTCAAATATGAGGTTGTTGAAGAGCAGGCCTTACCAGTATATTAACACTTAATATTTACAACAAACCTCTGAGGGACATCAGTTAAGCATTTGGGGCTGTGCTGTGTCTTCATCACTCTGAGGGCTTTCTCCAGTCGTTTCAAGCAGCGGCTACTCCCCAGTGCTGCAGGGTGCAGGCTGCTTATTGTGGCGGCTCCTTCAGTCGCCGCACATGGGCTCTGTGGTGCGCGGGCTCCAGTCGCGGTGGCTTGCAGGCTCAGTAGTTGTGGCACACGGCCTTAGTTGCTCCACGACATGTGGAATCTTTTGGAACAGAGATTAAACCTATGTCCCCTGCATTGGCGAGCACACGTTTAGCTACTGAGCACCAAGGAAGTCCTCTGAGGAACATTTTATTATTTCCATTTTATAGATGAG
Organism: Capricornis sumatraensis; assembly: GCF_032405125.1. NCBI lineage: Eukaryota > Metazoa > Chordata > Mammalia > Artiodactyla > Bovidae > Capricornis > Capricornis sumatraensis. Next base: position 73,849,336 of record NC_091084.1, read on the forward strand.
AAAATGTAGGCTCAAAGAAATTAGTAAAAGTCACTCAGCTGTGTCCGACTCTTTGTGACCCCATGGGCTATACAGTCCATGGAATTCTCCAGACCAGACTACTGGAGTGGGCAGCGTTTCCCTTCTCCAGGAGATCTTCCCAACCCAGGGATCGAACCCAGGTCTTCCGAATTGCAGGCAGATTCTTTATCAGCTGAGCCACAAGGGAAGCTCAAGAGTACTGGAGTGGGTACCCTATCCCTTCTCCAGCGGATCTTCCTGACCCAGGAATCAAACCAGGGTCTCCTGCATTTCAGGCAGATTCTTTACCAACTGAGCTATCAGGGTAAAGAAATTAAGTAACATGATTAAGCTCACACACCAGTAAGAGGGGTAATCAAGAATCAGAGAAGTCTCTTGTGCCTCCATCACCAGTGCATTTCTTTCCATGCCTTCTCAAAGGAGCACCACTGTGGCAGGTAATTGGACAATCATTATTCTGTCTGCTTTCCACTGGGTTCAGAGAGTAGCAGAAAGGAGTGCAATATTATCTTTATAAGCCAAAATTGTAACTGGAGGTTTCTTACACTTCACTGAACATGTTTGTGGCAGAGAACTTCATTTCACTTTACTCCACTTCAAGCATGAGAAATAGGGCCCAGTTTCTAAGCTCGTGTCATTTTGATGTCTTTACTAAGTCCACTCCCCTTCTGATTTCAGTGTGTCGTGAATATTATCTGACACTCATCAGTTGATGAAAATCACAAATTCTGCTCTCTGCAGCTGGCAGTAAATGAATGAGCAACATTTCCTGGAATACACCCAAATTTGCTGAAAAAAAAAAGAATTGTTAGCGTGATCCCAGGTCCCAAAACTTCTTCCATTGTTGTGACTAATGGAAAGTTTAAGGAACCTGAAAGATGGAAAAGCCTTCAGTGATCATCTAGCCTAATTCTTAATATTGTGGATGAAGGGTCTGAAGCCCTGATACATATTTTCACTATTACTTTATGGGCTTACTTTGAACTTCATTGTAAACTGAAAATTGAAGTAAACCAATATTTATCAAGGAAACAAATGTGATGATGTACTTATGCAGGCATCATCTTAAAGTATGTGTGTGCACCCAGTTGTGGTCTGATTCTTTGCAACCCCATGGACTATAGCCCACCAGGTTCCTCTGTCCATGGAAGTTTCCAGGCAAGAATGCTGGAGTGGTTGCCACTTCCTACTCCATGGGATCTTCCGATCCAGGGATCAAACCCGTGTCTCCTGTGTCTCCTACATTGCAGGTGGATCCTTCACCACTAGTGCCATCTGGGAAGCCCTATCTTAAGGTGAAGGTGAAGTCACTCAGTCGTGTCCGACTCTTTGCAATTCATGGACTGTAGCCTACCAGGCTCCTCCATCCAGGGGATTCTCCAGGCAAGAATACTGGAGTGGGTTCCCATTTCCTTCTCCAGGGGATCTTCCCGACCCAGGGATCGAACCCAGGTCTCCCACATTGGAGGCAGACGCTTTAACCTCTGAGCCACCAGGAAAGCCCTTACTTCCTGAAAACATTGCTTCTTAAAGCACAGGGCTTTATTCTCAACAAAGCAAACAAACACCCCCATCAGCAGAAGTAGAGTCTGGGGAAACACAGCTAAAAGAAGGCACAGATCACCATGGGTGACCTGGGACCACCCATGGCCAAAGAATGTGCCAAAAATTACCAATTTGCATATAATATGACAGCACTGCCATCAAGCTAGACGCAAATTTTCCAATGATTTCTCATGGTTGTTGTTGTTCAGTTGCTAAGTCATGTCCGACTCTTCGCAACCCCATGGACAGCAGCACGCCAGGCCTCCCTGTCCCTCACTGTCTCCCAGAGTTTGCCCAAGTTCATGTCCATGGAGTCAGTGATGCTATCGATCATCTCGTCCTCTGTCACTCCCTTCTCCTCCTGCCCTCAATCTTTCCCAGCATTAAGGTCTTTTCCAATGAGTTGGCTCTTCACATCAGGTCACCAAAGTATTGGTGCTTCAGCTTCCAATCACTAGATAGCCTCAGTTTATCATGTATGGACATTAATTCCTTTTGCCTCGCTGGCTTTTCCAGTTACATTTGCTATCATGGGGATGTTACTACTCTCCCCAAATTGGGCTTTCCTGGTTTCTCAGATGGCAAAGAATCTGCCCACAGTGCAAGAGACCCAGGTTTGATCCCTGAGTTGGGAAGATTGCCTGGAGAAGGGAATGGAAATCCACTCTAATATTCTTGCATGGAGAATTCCACAGAGCCTGGCTGACTACAGTCCGTGTGGTCCCAAAGAGTCGGACATGACTGAGCAACTTTCACTTTCATGAGGCCAAGAGAAGTTCCATACTGTTAATCCATGTTAAAGACAGATGAAACTGTGCAAAGTAAACAGGTGCCCTGAACTGAGATGTGCCAGTGTGCTAAATAGCAATGAATTTGATGCTGAGCGTGAATCAGCCAAAGACCAACACAGGGAAATGGTTTCATACAAAACTGTGGCTGAGAACATAGATACCCGAGGAAGATTAAGCCTTGACTGTGCTACTTGTTAGAGCGGCACGATCTTAGGCAAGTTATAATTCTGCTGTTTCACACTTTTGTATGTTGATTATGTATTACTTTCATAGTAAGGAAATAATTAGATGTATAAACTGGAAAAAGCTGCCTTACTGTCTATGACTGAATTGTGCTTCACACACATGTTTAGGGCATCTGGAGGTCGGAAGAAAAGTTCAGACTAATACATTGGAGAAAGCTGTGTCAGAGAAAGAGCATGAGCTGGTACTACTGCCCTTCATAAATCTCTCAATTCTGTACATTTTAGTTTCCTCATATTCCCTCATCAGAATATTTATCTATCAAAATAGTAAAAATATTTATATTTTTAAAAATCCAGCCTTGTACTTACTAAACAGTATCTGTTCAAAAAATGATAGTTCTCATTTTTACAATGCACTTAAGGCCTATCTATTTTCTTTAAACTCTAATCCAAATAAATTCCTCACAAAGATTGTTAGGAGTGATGTTTTCCTTTTATCCAATTTATTTTTCTGAGCAACTTAGACCCCCAACTCTCTCCTCCTGTAGGGAACACAGTCTGTTAACTTTGGATTCAGTTGAATTGAAACAGCCTATATTCAGGTGATACTCAGGATGTCTACTCAGGAGGAACTCAGACACTGAGGAAAGCCCAATCTGGTGCTTGGGAATAACTTGGCAGGTGCAGTAATACATAAGGAGGAAGAGAATTGCAGACAAAAGCAGCATAGTGTCCAGCTATAGCGGTCAGCCACCGAAGGAAGGGGGACCAGAATTAGATGACGGTAATGAGGAGGATGAAGATAAGAATGCTGGTGATGATGACGGAGAAGAGGTCAACAACGGTGAAGAGAAAACAGAGTCACAGAGAAGTTAAGGGAATTGGTCAAGTTTATGTAGCAGGTAGGGCTTCCCTGGTGGCTCAGTGGTAGAGAATCCACCTGCCAATGCAGGAGACACAAGTTCCATCCCTGGGTTGGGAAGATCCCCTGGAGAAGGAAATGGCAACCCACTCCAATATTCTTGCCAGGGGAAACCCACAGACAGAGGAGCCTGGCAGGCTACAGTCTATAGAGTCGCAAAAGACTCAGACACAACCTAGTGACCAAACGACAAGAGCAACAGTGATACAGCAGGTAAGATGCAGAATTTAAATTCGAAACTTAGCAATCTGGCTCCCAAGCATTTGCTCTTAACTCCAAAACAATGGGATAAGTACAATTCCTAGTTCTTGAAAATGGAAGGTAAACCACCTCACTGCCATGAGAGCAGATCCAGCTGTTTCTATAACAAACCTACCCCATGTCTACCACTCAGCGGTTGCTTTTCAAACACTGTTCCTCACTCAAAGCCATTTTTTTTTCTGACCCCGTGCAAAGGAATCAGCCCTGTTTGTAACGATTCAGGCAAAGCACTTCCTGGACGTGGGATAACCTGTTAAGGCTCCCTTCATCCCTCTAATCTTAAGATTTGGACAACATTAAAAGGGAAATACAAAGCAGGCCTTATTTTATTTCACTGATAGTCATTCTGAAGTGGTTTAGGTGAACAATATCCTTGCCTCATTTCCAGTATAATTACAGCCCACAGCTTTGATGAAACAGAATTTGAGGAACGAAATGATTTTTTCTTAACAACCAACAGGGAAACACGCATATAAACATACAGATGCATAAGATCTGATGGGTATGTCTGCTTGTGCATGTAGAAAGACGGAGGGAGAGAGGGTCCCCTTGAAAACCCAAAGGGTTTCAGCAAAGCGTTTTTAAAGGCAAAGTGAGGAGGGGCATCCCAGGATGTGTGATCAGTTCGTGAACAATTCTCTGATTGGTTGATGCTGAGGTAGCAGGGCAGTTAACACTGTCAGTCCTTAGGCACCAGAAGATCTGAGGGCTACTACGCATTCATAATCATCAAACAGTTAATTTCGTTAGAGCAGGCAGAAAGCTAGATATGAGCAGAGAAAGGAGGGCATGAAAATGGCCAGAAACCATACATCTTGTAAACAACAAGCGTCCTTGGGCAGAAAACAAAAAAGCAGAAATCTCTGAACTGACAAGAAACCACACATTTTGGGGTGACAAGAGTCCTGGAGGCAGCCAAAGAAAATGAGGAAATGGAAGGAATCTCTGGTTTCTGCAAGTAACTTTTGCTCATTATGCTCTCATTACAATAAAATTAGCCTTGCAAATAAGAAGAAACCACCATGCACCAAGGCGGTGACACTTCCTATCAAGGCTAAATAAGGACCAAAATCCCTTCTCCTTTAGGGAAATTACACCCTTCCAAAATTGACAGAGAAGCACCTTTCTGATTCTCCCTACCCACTTCATATCCCTCTTTTTGTCAGTGCCTTTCCCCCAAGTTCATGCACTGACTAGCATTTCAATCCCAGGTAAGTTCATAGAAGATGATTTCTACCTTATAGCCCTGCTATGAAATCATAAAGATGGGAAGGTAAGGGCATCAATATCTCTACTGCTTCCAGGAAAAAGTAGTCCATTCCTACCAAATGATGGTAACAGTGACTCAGCAGTTAAGGGCCATTATCCCATTAAGAATTCCATTGTATGGGAATTTTCTCTATGACTCAGGGAACTCAAACCAGGGCTCTGTACCAACCTAAAGGGGTGGGAAGGGGTGGGAGGTGGGAGGGAGGTGAAAGAGGGAGAGGACACATATGTACCTATGGCTGACTCATGTTGATGTATGGCAGAGGCCAACATAATGTTGTTGTCCCTCACTTGGTCAGTGATTTATAATCTGATTTATAATCTAAATAGATTAGAGTTTCATAAAGCACTATAAAGCAAATTTCCTTCAATTAAAAATAAATAGGTTTGGAGAAAAAAAAGAATCCCACTGTATGATGCAAAGAACTACCTCTGTAGTCTGGCTGACCTTGGTTCCCAGTCTGGTTTAGTGGTGCAAGGATTCCATGCTCTTCTAAGTAACTTACTTTACTGCTATGAGTCTTTGTTTGCTTATACATGAAATAGGAATGATCCAACCTACATGGAAAGGTTACAGTGAGAATAATTTATTTATGCATTCATGTATTTAAAGTGCCAAGGTAGTGCTTGTCTCATAGTAGGCTCTTATTAGTAGAAGATTAACTCTTAAACCCCACAGTGTACTTTCAAGGCATTATCATTGTAATACTCACTACATTCGAGTCCTGCAGGAAGCTGCCTTCAAAAAGGAGAAGATTTATAATCTGAATAGATTAGAGTTTCATAAAGCACAATGAAGCATGCAAGGGGCTCTATCAAAAACCATAAATAAACCAAGATGCATGAATTATGCAGTCAACTCTCAATATTCATGTAAGGAAAGAAAGCAGATGGGGACAGTCCAAAAAGAGTGAGCAATCTAAAAAAACTCTTTGAGATTTGTCTTGACATTTGCAGTGAATTCAGATGTTTGTGATATTCAGGGGAAGGGATTTTTAATGTATTTTCCATACGGAATCCTGACTCAGGACCATCAGCCTGACCATGGCATTTTCCTACATCTCTTCCCACACAAGAACTAAACAGCTCCTCAATGATGCTGATTCCAAAAGAGCAATATAAGCCAGCCTTCACTCACTCAAACTTCCCCAACAGAAGAGACAGCTTCATTCCCAGGATAAAATCTGCACGTACAATAAGTGCAAATAGAACTGCCAAAGATTTAAAAAAAAAAAAAAAAAAGGCCCAAAATAACCTCACTTGTACTGAATCCCAGGATACCAATCCTAGACTTCATAACACCTAACCTAATATCCCTGGAGAAGGGCACGGCAACCCACTCCAGTATCCCATGGACAGAGGAGCTTGGTAGGCTACAGTCCAGAGAGTCGGACTCAACTGAAGCAACTTCGCACACGTGACACAACCTAACTGCAGTTTCAACTTCCCCAGAAATGTACTTTTTTAAGGTTTTCCTTTTTTTCTGTTTATTTTATTGGAGTATGATTGCTTTCAGTGTTGTGTTAGTTTCTGCTAATGACGTGAATCAGCTGTACATATATATATCCCCTCCCTCTTGGACCTCTCTCCCACCCCCCCCCACCTCCCCCCCACCATCCCACCCATCTAGGTCATCACAGAGGACAGAGTTGAACTTCCTGTGCTGTGCAGGGAGCTTCTCACTCTATTCAGCTATTCAGCACTATATACACTGCTATACAGCAGGTTCTCACTAGCTATCGATTTCACACATGGCAGTGTATATCCCATACAGACGGCCAAGAGGCACATGAAAAGATACTCGACATCACTAATTACTTGTTGTCGTTCAGTCAGTAAGTCGTGTCGCACTCTTTGCGACCCCATGCACTGCACTGCAACACGCCAGGCTGCACTAAGTTATTAGAGAAATATAAATTAAAACTAGAGTGAGGTATCACCTCATACCAGTCAGAATGGCCATCATCAAAAAACCTACAACCAATGAATGATGGAGAGGGTGTGAAGAAAAGGAAACTTTCTTGCACTGCTGGTGGGAATGTAAGTTGGTACAGCCACTGTCAGTGGAGAACAGTACAAAGGTTCCTTAAGAGACTAAAAGCAGAACTACCGTATGACCCAGCAACCCCACTACTGGGCATATACCCTGAGAAAACCATAATTCAAAATGACATATGTACCCCAACATTCATTGTGCCACTATTTACAACAGCCAAGACATGGAAGCAACCTAAGCAGCCACTGACAGGTGCATGGATGAAGAGGCTGTGCTACATATATACAATGGCATATCACTTAGCCAGAAATACAATCTTCATCAGTTTGGAATTTTCTGGCCAGCACCAGTAAAGTAGCAACACTTGCACCCTCTTCATCTCTCAGTGGAAGAAGAGGTAATCTGCCTGATAAAACCCTTGCATTCCTTTCCCAGAAAAGATGTCCTGGCCTAAAAAGAATCTTTTCTTTCCTCTTGCCAACAGCTCCTTTGCCCTACACTTCTACCTATAAACCCTTCCATTTTATACAACCCCTGGAGTACCCTACTAATTGTTAGATGGATGCTACCCAATCCATGAATCACCTAATAAAGTCAATTAGATCTTCAAATTTACTTGGTTGAATTTTATGTGTGTGCATTAATATATGATATTTGTCTTTCTCTTTCTGACTTACTCCATTCTGTATCGTAGGCTGTAGGTTCATTCACCTCCTTAGAACTGACTCAAATTCATTCCTTTTATAGCTGAGTAATATTCCGTTTTGTATATGTACCAAAACTTCCTTAGCAATATTGTAATTATCCTCCAATTAAAAAACTGTATGATTTCCAGCAAAATGGCTTCTCCGAGTTCTATGGTGCTCCACAGGCTCATAGAACTTGTCCAGAGAAATACCCAACTAAAGGCCTCTGAGTCTCTCTTACATCGAGACTAATTTCCACACTCTCCCGATCTGAAGGCAACAATTGCTGGAAATATCTGAGGGCCGAGAACTGCCTTTGGGAATTGGTCCAAAATGACCAAACCACTTCCATCTTTACTTAAATCTTCATCTGTAGGTTCCCTCAAGAAAATGAGATTAATGTTACAGCAATAGCGCTTCCCAGAGCCATTTGTTAAAGCAATTTCTTTCAGTCCTTATGAGTTACAATTAAAGAAGAATCAGAAGAGGCCAACCATAATAAGCCTTAACAACATTTTATAGGCAGCAACCACACAGAGTTACAGCGTATTGCCTCTGCTCCGTTAAAAAGCAAGTTTCTCTGGATCCATAGAGAAAGCTAGGCTTAATGTTCAGTCACAGAGGACTCGGGCAAAAACAGGGGACCACAGGGTATCTGCAAAATTGTTTGGTTGTTTAGTGACTAAGTCGCGTCTGACTCTTCTGTGACCCCATGGACTATAGCCTGCTAGGCTCCTCTGTCCATGGGATTCTCCAGGCAAGAATACTACTAGAGTGGGTTGCCATTTCCTCCTCCAGGGGAATCTTCCCAACCCAGAGATCGAACTCACATCTCCTGCATTCGCAGGCAGATTCTTTACCACTGAGCCACCGGGGAAGGCCTATCTGTAAAGTGGGTACCCCTTATTAACCTGGGAGGAAAGAGTGAAATCCATTTTGGTTTACAAGCAATCTTTCTGGGAAAAAAAGAAGTTTGGGGGAAAGTTTTAAATGGACCAAATACCCAAGAGGATCAGCTCGGGGAAGAAAAAGAGAACACAAGAATGCATATAATGAGGCACAATTCTTGGAACAAATTTTGGTTCCGAGGGGATGCTCTGGGCTGGTCGTTTCTGCTCTATGGATTAGTAACAGGGGAGAGAAGAAAATGACCTGAAGGAAGACATACAGCTCTCCTCCTTCCGTCCTGGAAAAAAGACATCACGTTCCTTTCCCCTCACCCATGACAGTGTTGAGGCTGGGATCCCCTTTCTCTGGTCTTCAGAGACAAGAGTCTGACAGGAGCCACTGCTGCCGAAGGTAGCAGCGACCTCGCAGCCCACTCTAACCCTGGCCCTGCCGGGAGAGAAAGAGCTTGGCGCTAGTGGCTCTTGGATAAATGCAGCTCAGAGGAAGGGGAAAACAACGGGAGAGCTGTGCAGTCAGTATCAGGCTCTCCAAGACCCAAGGACAAGGAGCATTTGACCTTTGGGGAAGCTGCCTCACAGCTCGTCTCTTATCTGCACCCAGGGTCTCACCTGCTCTCTCCGAGTTAATGTATCATAAGCGCACTCTGCTCAGGCAGACAGAATAAAAACAGTCATCTTCTCTTGACAGCCTCCTTTCTACCTTGTGCTCTTCTTCCTGCTGCTTCCTCTGAGACTCAAGAGGTTTATATGTAGGGCCTCAATGGAGGAATTGCTATTATATCCGCACAGAACCTCAGGCCAGTTCTGTTGGTTAGCTTAGCTCTGTGGTCAAATCCCAGAGGTCGAGAGATGGAAGGTGGGACTCTCCTGGTGGTCCAGTGGTTAAGAATCTACCTGCCAGTGCAGGGGACGTGGGTTTGATCCCTGGTCTGAGAAGATCCCACGTGCTGCAGGGCAACTAAGCCCACGTGCCACCACTGCTGAAGCCTGACCACCCTAGGGCCGGTGCTCCACAACAAGAGAAGCCACCATAAGGCATCGCAAGGCGAGAAGAGTCCCAGCTCGCTGCAACTGGAGAAAGCAGCATCGAAGACCCAGGGCAGCCAAAAATAAAAATAAAGTAAGCAATTTTAGAAAAGAGACAGAGATGGAGGGTGGTTCTCATGACAGGCCGCCACATACCATCTCTCCAGCATCCTTCTTGGGAGTCCTGATGTGAGAGACTCAGTGCTGATCCAGCCCAACAATGAGGAAACAAACAAATCAACCAGCATACCGGGGGCGAGCAGGCCAGGCGTGCCATCAGCTTAAACAAGGAACAGCTTCTTATTGCAAAGCACTGCATTTCTTTTCCCCTATTCAGAAACCATACCCTTCTTCACCCGTGAGAAAGTTTATTAAGTTGAAGTGTTGGTTTATTCTTGCTCATTCCTTTCTGAAAATTTCCCCTAGAAGGCTTAGGGAACATGTCTACAAAAGGCAAACCTTCAAAACAACCCAGGAGGAACTAATCTCGCTTGCAAGTTTTTCCGTATCCAACATGAAAGGTTCATGGGAACAGGTCTCCTTGGGGACATTCTCTCAGCAGCGAAGTTGAAGAACCCACCTCGGGTACCTTCCTTCCAAAGCAAGTCACACGGTCTTGGCGACAGTGCTAAATAGCCAGCTGTGTAGGTGCAGATGTGTTTGGAGATGAAATCCTGCCTGTATTTTGGCAGATGGATCTTTTTTAAAAAATTCATAGTTCTATGTCCATTGCCTACTTGTCTTCAACTCTCCTCTCTGTGATTTCACATTAGAGAAGTCGGTAGCAATTTTGTTGGTTGCACAGTGCCAGACTTCCCCGGTGCTCTCTCCACCCAATCAACAGTTCCCCTTAGGCAGCACCTACTGTATACCTGGTAGTGCAGTCAAGCTTTATTTACAGTGTCCCATCTAATTCACAATTCTATATAGTATATGTAATTATCCGTTTTTTACAGATCATAAAAGAACTCAGAGAAGATGAGTGGTCATAAAAGTAAGAAATAGCAGAGGTCAGGATTCAGAAGCCCGTCTAACCAGCTCCAGAGCCAAATTCTTAATGACAGTGCTCTATTCTCCTTGAACTCATTCACCTGCTGATTGGCTCTACCATCTCTGTGAAGGCTTTCTGAGTCCATTGGCTGCCTCAGGAAGGACCAGCTCTTGACATCCAGGAAATCGGGATAAGAGGGCTTGCTAAAGGGCAGTGCATCTCACTCAAAATCCCATTAGCTCTTCTGATCACCAACTCCAGGGCCAGAACTCACACAAGTCCTCTCTCCCAAGGCCCACCAGTCTCCTGTGAGGTCACTAGCCACAGGCGCTCCACTTGGAGTCTCTATCACTCAGTCGTCAAGTGTGCCTGCCTGGAGGGAGTCACCTCTGGCTTAGAACAGCAGTCGCACCTTTGAGCAGGCTCCTTTATTGCACCAAACTCGGTTTCCTCACATGTAAAAGAGGAAAAGATCGCATTGCCCTGCCTCCCATAGGATAGTCTGAATAATCAAAGGAAATAATAGAGATGAAGTGCTTTGTCGGCATACCATCTGACACTAAGGTTTAGTAGGTGGAAATCAGGTATATTTGTATTGGAGATGTGGGTCAACATTTTCACACAGTGAAAAACGGATGTGCAGGGGGAAAAAATAGCTTGCTGTCCTTTATTGGACATTAAGTAGCATCACATGAGGTGACCCCATGTCACTAATGGTTGAAAAAGTAGTGGAGTGGAGGAGCCTCCCTGCTCTGTCCCCTCTGATCTCTGCAAGAAACACCTCCACCTTCCCTTCTTGTTGACTAGAAATTACTTATACATCATGCCTTCCTTCATTCTTACTCTGGGGACATCATTGCTCAGGCAGCCCCTCCTCTCTCCTCTCACTTGACAGAGCCCCTCTTTTCCTCTCCCATGGCTCATCCTAAATGGCAAACAGGAAGTAAGGAAAGATGTGGACATTCCAACAGGGCTATGAAGATTAAAGGATACTTCACACACTCCTTAAGTTAAGAAATTCCATGGTAGAATGGAGATGAGATCCATTTCACATTTATCAGATTTGAAAAATTATATAGTCTGGGTAATACCAGTGTTATAGAAGATGGAGAAATTCCTCTCAAATGGCTGAAAAAAAATAAAAATTGTTACAATTGCCCTGAAGAGTAACCCTCTACCATGTCATTCTAATCTGCCTCTTTCCCAACTCTGAGAATCATTGATCTTCAATACTTAGAATGTGCCTGGAGCTTATATATATGTATACATATGTATATAGTACATATGTGTATATATATATATACATATATATAGCTCTATTGCACTTCACAGATACTGTGTTTTGTACAAATTAACCTTGCATTGAGCAAGTCTAGCGGTGCCATTTCTTCCAACAGTATTATTTTTAAGTATGTGTATTGTTTTCTTAGACATAAAGCTATTGCACACTTAGTAGACCACTGTGTGGTGTAAACATAACTTTTACATGCACTGGAAAACCAAAAAAAAAATTCACATGGCTCACTTTATTGCAATTATTACTTCATTGCAGTGGTCTCGAACTGAACCTACAATGTCTTCAGTCAATTCAGTCACTCAGTTGGGTCCAACTGTTTGCGACCCCAAGGATTGCATCATGCCAGGCTTCCCTGTCCATCACCAACTACCGAAGCCTGCTCAAACTCATGTCCATCGAGTTGGTGATGCCATCCAACCATCTCATCCTCTGTTGTCCCTTTCTCCTCCTGCCTTCAATCTTTCCCAGCATCAGGGTCTTTTCCAGTAAGTTCTTCACATCAGGTGGCCAAAGTATTGGAACTTCAGCTTCAGCATCAGTCCTTCCAGTGAATATTCAAGACTGATCTCCTTTAGGATGGACTGCTTGGATCTCTTTGCAGTCCAAGGGACTCTCAAAAGTCTTCTCCAATACCACAGTTCCAAAGCATCAATTTTTCGGTGCTCAACTTTCTTTATAGTCCAACTCTCATATCCATACATGACTACTGGAAAAACCGTAGCCTTGACTAGACAAACCTTTGATGGCAAAGTGTTATCTCTGCTTTTTAATATGCTGTCTAGGTTGGTCATGGCTTTTCTTCCAAGGAGCAAGAGTCTTTTAATTTCATGGTTACAGTCACCATCTGCAGTGATTTTGGAGCCCAAGAAAAGAAAGTCTGTCACTGTTTCCATTGTTTCCCCATCTATTTGCCATGAAGTGATGGGACTGGATGCCATGATCAATGTCTTCAAGGTATGCCTGTATATATACACCTTATATATGTGTGTGCATGTGTATCTTATATATATATATACTTTTGTACCTTTTATATATATATATAAATGCTATATATATTTTTCCTGCTATTTTTCTGAAGAAAGGGACTGCTTATGAAGCAAGCTGGCCTGAAATCAGAGCCTGCAGAACTGAAATAGCTGGGCACTTGCTTAAGAAGAGCTTGTTCTTGTTCTAGATCTGCTTTTTTGCTTTCTGTATCCCCCTGGATGAAGTGCTCCACCCCTGGGAACCTCAGCTGTCTCATCTAGGTCACGAGAACAATAATAACCCATGTCCTACATGCCACACACGTGTGCACATGTAGTATAGTTGGTTGTTGTGCAGATAAAAGGGGTATCATGTGGAGGAGCTTAGTGTATTATAAAATGCTATGCAATTTGAGTTATTCATCTGATTACTCTTAGAATCTTTCTTTATGTGAGTTACCCCATAAAGGAATCTAAAGTAAAAGTCCCTTATGTACGCATGGTTTATTTGGAAACATTATCCCTGGAAGCTGGAAGAAGTAAGGGACATGGGGGAGTGAAACAGGAAAAAAGGAATGACCAATACAAGGATGTATTTTTTTTCACAGTTTTCTGTGATTTATTTAAGGCCACATTTGACAGTTTTTCACAGAATATAACACAAGTGACTAATCTCTCTCATGCTTTCTGCATCTTTAACTTAAATTCCACCTCAATCTAGTTCTAATGGGTTTTTTTTCCAGTAAGCTAGGAGATACCCAGTAAGATTATCCTCCCAGAAAAAAACAGGAACACAAGAAGACCTCTTTGCTCTTCTCTTCCTTCTAGCTGTAGACAGTTTTGTGGGTACATAACTAGATGCTCTATGTGAGCTTGTTGAATGAATGAATGATTTTTTTTTTTTGAGACACCACATTGATCAGTGGGTTGTAGGTAGCCCAGAGAAGATTCAGTCCCAAAACAATCCTTTGGTATTCTCACAAGGACGTGTTTTGAGTTGGCCACCACGATGGGGCCAGAATATTCCTGGACACATACCGAAGGGCATATCAGAGCCATCCTCCAGGAAAGTAAAAGAGGAGTGTTTTACGTATCAGTTTCTGTCTCATCATGAGGGGCACTATAGAGTCACTGATTTCTTTGCATTTGAGGGGTGCCTCTATTCCCATAGGTGGCTGACATCATTAAGTCAGAGGGGTCCTTGGTGAGAAGTAGGAGAGGGGAGCATTTGGGTGGGCCCTACATGAAGCTGGTCTCAGTCTGCAGAATCAGTTGCCACACAATAGCTGGAGTAAATGGCTTGAGATGATCTGAAGCAGACAAGGAATGTCCTGCAGAGCCCTATTGAAAGATTATCAACTTTATTATCCCTCATTGGGATAACAAAGAAATGCAAGCGCAAAGTCATTACAATGTAGAGAAGGACAGGGTTCTAAATTCCCTTTTTCTTATCTTGCAGGCAAACAAATGGTCACATGATCCCATTTTCCCAAACCTCTGCTATTCACCCCCAGCCCTTCCTCTCCCCTTGACCCATCTTTCAGTTACAAGATGTAGCTTAATGTAAAATCCACAGTTCAAAGATTTTTCAAGAGAGCTCAAGGTTGGCTGGATTTTTTTCTCTTTTTTCTTGTGGAATGAAGTGAAAAAATATAATTGGAAACCTTGCTGGCTACATGAGCACAATTTCCTGTCTTCCCAACTGCAGCAGCGAGGTAATTCAGCCATTTTGAACTGCCATTCAGATGCAGTCAGTCCTGATCCGTAATCAGTCAAGCGATGTACAAGTTAGCATTTGGATGGCTTTGTTAGCCACATTTGAGCAAAAAGTCTCAATGGACAGTGTTGTCCAGAGAAAAAAATGAGTCAAATACCTTGGTGTCAGACATACAAGGATTCCTTTTCTTGCTTTGACTCATGCAGCTGAGTGACATTAGCCACCAGCACCCACCAAACAACAAGCCTATATTTCCCCATCTGTAAAAAGGAACCTATATCACAGAGTGGACTTCCCTGTTGTTCTTACGGTAAAGAAATTGCCTGCAATGCAGGAGACTCAGGTTCAATTCCTGGATCAGGAAGACGCTCTGAGGAAGGGAATGGCAACCCAACTCCAGTATTCTTGTCTGGAGTATCCCAGGGACAGAGGAGCCTGGTGGGCTACAGTCTGCAGATGTGCAAAGAGTCAGACACGAATGAATGACTAGCACTACTACTACTATATCATAGGGTCGTACCAAAGATGAGAAATTAGAGATGATATGTGTTCTCACCTAAAACAATGCCTAGGAAACAGGAAGCATTCAATTAATCACATTATCATCATCACCACCACTGTACTTTGGTTAACCTTTAAACTTCTGATGCTTCTTGCAGAAAATCTAAGCTGATGTTCCCAGCTCCAAAGTTGAGATCGGTGACAAGCCAGAGAGGAAAGTCAGATCTACTAAACAAATCTACTAAAACAGCTCTACACACTTCCAACTCAGTGGTATGTTTACCAGGCATAGGAGCCCAGTCCATTCAAGCAACATTTATTGAGCACCTATTGTATGCCAGGCACTGTGCTAGGTAGAGATTATAGTCATGGTGAAGACTCACCATTTGACGGACAGACATTTACTCTCTACTATTGTTCAATTGTTTTTTCTTTAAATTTACCCTGTTTTAATTATCTATTTCTGCTATCTTCTAAGAAGTGATAATTGTGAAATTCTAAATTTGATGTGATAGTTTCACATTTTTCTAACCCAGTTACTATCCTGTAAATAAAAAATATTCAGCTTGTGCTATGAGTTAAAAAAAAAAAAAAAAAGAGTCATACAAACCATATATTTGGAAACACTAACTTAGTACAATGCCGAGGACACAAACATGTCAAACAGAAACACAGGTGAATAAATGAGTGAGTATATATTGATCCGCCAGCCCTGAGCCTGACCCTGATAAGAACCTAGCTGGGAGACTGAGGGTCTCAGACTGACTTTTGAAATTCCTTCCTGAGCTAATAAAATTATTGGCCATTAAATGAACTCAGTAAGCAACCAATCCTATACTTAAAGCTAGAAACTGGAAGAAAAGGAGGGAACAGGCTTCTGATAGTCCTGACTTGGCCACACAAAGTGTGTTTTTTAAAAAAGACATTTCAGGAATTCCCTGACCGTCCAGAGGGTAGGACTCCCTGCTTCCCCTGCAGGTAGAACAGGTTTGATCCCTTTTTGAAGAGCAAAGCTCCCACATGCTGTGTGATGTGACCAAAAATAAAATAAAATAATAAAAGATAGACATTTGTAATCATCAGGCAGCAGTTAAGAGCTCCTTCCTTGGCTGCATCTGCAGTTGTGTGAAGATCCTTCCTCTCATGGTCCATTAGCTCCCAGGAAACAAGTGAAGGGTCTGGCAACTGTCCTTTACTGGATCTTTGTGTCCCTCAAAGGAAGGAAAGTGCTTTCAGGCTGAGCGCTCATGGAATTGGAATCCATCTTTTCTTTGGTCGCTTTCATCAACACCCCTTAACCCTCTCACATCCAACTGCTGCCTGAGCTCTGGGCGCACATTCACACAGGAGGAGGGGGCATCAGTAAGGAACAAAGGGGGCATTCAGATTTATTTCTTCCTGCACAGCCCCCTCCGTGTCTGTATCAAACAAGTCTCAGCATGAAGTTTAAATGGCTTTTTTTTTCTTTTGCTCAGAATGTGTTCTTATTAGTTAGAGTCAGACCTAAAAGCTATATACTCTGGTACAATGGAAATATCATGACTGTTAGAATCAGAAAAGTCCCAATATTTAATCCACATTTTGCTATATACTCCCTGCGGGATCTCAGGTAAACAAGGAACCAGTGAACTTCAATTTTAGTTCCATGAAGGGAATATAGGAGGAGATGACCACCCAACCTGTCTCACTATGAAAATCCAGCCATGGGGACTTGCCCTCCTTTAATTTTGTTTCATTAATAGTGGCGCAACCTACTCCCGAGAAAAGAACCATCCGCTCTGTCCCTAACTGCTCCCTATCTATTCTTTCCAGAAGGAAATAAATATTTTTCTTCTAGGGGAGAAGGGAGTTGTCTTAGGTTTGTTTTGCCTTTGTTTTAAGATTGAGGGTTTTTCCCCCAGGTGCTAATGGTTTGGGAGGTTGACAATCGTGCGTGAAATTGCAAGATAGAGGAAGTGTATATGTTTTTCCTGTTGGGTCGTGGTGAGGACTTAGAGGGGGCAAGAGATGGAACACACTGAGTCTGGAGTGATTTGCTGTGGCTTGATTTGACACCGGAGAGCTTTCCAGAAAGCAAGCCTCTCTTCCATTCCCACCGTCTGTCTCAATATACACCCATGGGATGTGGTCTGAGAGCCCAGTAGCCACATTGGATTGAAGTTTTGCCAGGCGACGAGCCCACTGGTATTCAACAGAGAACTCATAGTAGGCACCTGCGTCCTGCCATGAAAGCCACTCTCTAAGAAAGGGGAAACTGTTCCACCCATAGCAGCCTTGCCTGGCGGCCTCCCAGCACAAATGATGGGTGACCGTTTCCACAAGGATTCACTCTGTCCATAACCTGTGCAGGCAGGTGGCTCCCTACAAAGTTCTAATGCGGCTGACTCTATTAGAAGGAAACTTGCCTGAGTGTGAGATGGTTCATAAATGCTACAATTAAATGAGAATTTTGTCCCTTCAGCTTTTGGGGGTTTTAGGGGATCTGTTTTGTTTTTGTTGTCTGGGTTTTTTGGCCATACTGTGTGGCCTGCAGGATCCTAGTTCCCCAACCAGGGATTGAATCCCGGCCCCCAGCAGTGGAAGCACAGAGTCCCAACCAGTAGGAGCGCCAGGCGATTCCTATCACCTTAAAAGTACCTTTTTAGGGACTTCTCTAATGGCACAGTGGTTAAGACTCTGTGATTCCAGTATCTTCCACTGCAGGGGGCTTGGGTTCAATCCCTGGTTAGGAAACTAAATACCATGTTCTGTGCTGTCCAGACCAAAATAAAAGGTAGGGGGGTTCTTTAAAGACTTGAATGAAGTGAAGTGGCTCAGTCGTGTCTGACTCTTTGCGACCCCATGGACTGTAGCCCAGCAGGCTCCTCCGTCCATGGGATTCTCCAGGCAAGAATACTGGAGTGGGTTGCCATTTCCTTCTCCAGGGGAATCTTCCCAACCCAGGGATCGAACCCGGGTCTCCCGCATTGCAGGCAGACGCTTTAACCTCTGAGCTACCAGGGAAGCCCTAAGCTAATGAAAAAAGAGAAACCAATCTGTTTGATTATTTACGTCTTCTTCCTTTATCTATACATTACCTACTCTGAGTTTTGCCACGGCCAAGGAAATGGCTAAATTCAACAGCTTTACCCCCCGCCCCAATATTGTGATGTCATCTCTAATTACACCAATACCTTCTGCTTTTTGAGTTGAAAAAAAGGCAACCCTGCTGATCCCAGAAGCAAAACTCAGGATAGCCTGTTAACAAACTTGAAAATATAGAATGTCCGAAGAAATGTTATTCCATTTTTGGATTCCTTTTATTAGGACATATCAGCATTAACACATTAGAAACCATGTTGATGTTGGTACTGAGAACATCCTTAAGAAGGAATACTCACTGAAAACTTCTGACCCTACCCTTGACTCTCTCCTTTGTGAAGGGGACAAGAGAAGTGTAGGCATTTGGGAGGTGGCTCAAAGGAGGAAAATGGCACATTATATTCTGGACATTTCCGGATTTAATGTTTGCAGGTTATACAGAGGTTCAAAATATAGAATAACTCTTAAGGCCGTTAAGCCAGAATTTGAACTTGGGTCACAGAACTGGTGTTCTGGACCAAATCATTTAATGAGTGAGCCTAATGGATCATCTGACCTCAGCCTCCCAAGGCCACTACTTGTCCTCTGGATTCAGTAACTTTCACAGAGTTATAAAAGGAAAATACGGCTTAGTATCAAGAAGGCCAACTATGGGCGCAGACACTGGAAATGAAGAGATCTAAGAAAGCAATGACTTCATCAGAAAACAGAACTTGTGGGTAAGGCAAAGAGTAGGGAAAGCTGGGATCAACTGCAAAGCAGAAACTCAGGTATGCTAGATGTGTGGTTCTAAATTTGCTTTCTGCGTCAATCTCCAGTTCCAGTTAGGGAAGGACAGGGAAGCCTGGCGTGTTGCAGTCCATGGGGTTGCAGAGTCGGACACGACTTAGTGACTGAACAACAAAGCACCCTCACAGTGGCTGTGCATACAGAACTTCTGCAAAGATGGTCCCTCTTTCACAGCAGGCTGATTTGGGGGCTGTCTCCTTCCAAAAGATTCCCCCTTCCCCAGGAAAAATTGGAGCATAGACAGAGCTTAATTTGAGATATTTTGGAGGTTCTCATCACTCCAGAGATATCTTTATTTCTTGCCTCTATTTGGAACCTGAAATTTCATGATTTATGCTTTCATCTTTTTGTACCTTTGTTATTATATTTTTTCTTCTTCAAGAGTCTTGGGGTGATGATAATGTCTCAAGCCTTTAGCAGAGATTAATTCCCACTTGAGTACTGGAGACAGTGTCATCTGAGATCAAGAGACCCAATCCTGAGGCTGTAACTGACCTGCTGGGAAATGAAGTCAGCTTCAGATTTCCCATCTATAAAATGAAGAGTCCGGACTGCTGCTCCATGTGACTCTGAAACACCACTGAGTCCTGTGGTTTATAAGACAATTGACAGACAAATGCCACTGAGAGAGGAAAATGGGATAGATGGGAAAGAGGATAAGAATGGAGCATGGGAATAAGAGAAGGCAGGATTCAAGTTCAGTTCAGTTGCTCAGTCATGTCCAATTCTGTGACCCCATGGATTGCAGCATGCCAGGCTTCCATGTCCATCACCAACTCCTGGACTTTACTCAAATTCATGTCCATTAAATCGGTGATGCCATCCAACCATCTCATCCTCTATCGTCCCCTTCTCCTACCTTCAGTCTTTCCTGGCATCAGGGTCTTTTCCAGTGAGTCAGTTCTTCCCATTAGGGACCAAAGTATTGGAGTTTCAAGTTCAGCATCAGTCCTTCCAATGAATATTGGGGACTGATTTCCTTTAGGATGAACTGGCTGGATTTCCTTGCAGTCCAAGGGACTCTCAAGAGTCTTCTCCAACACCACAGCTAAAAACATCAATTTTTTGGCACTCAGCCTTCTTTATAGTCCAACTCTCACATCCATACATGACTACTGGAAAAAACCATAGCTTTGACTAGACGGAGCTTTGTAGGCAGTGGAATGTCTCTGCTTTTTAATATGCTGTCTAGGTTGGTCATAACTTTTCTTTCAAGGAGCAAGCTTCTTTTAATTTCATGGCTGCAGTCACCATCTGCAGTGATTTTGGAGCCCCAAAAATAAAGTCTGCCACTGTTTCCATCGTTTCCCCATCTATTTGCCACAAAGTGATGGGATCAGATGCCATGATCTTAGTTTTCTGAAGGATTTGTAAAAAAGCAGGCCTGAGGGCCTTCATATTCAAGCTTTGTCTATTTCCCAATTAAGTCCCAGGCCACTTCACCTCTCCCCTCCCCATCCCCATGTCTCCAGCTGCAAAGACAGGTGTGCAACCATGAAACCCAGATGGATAGGTTTACACTTGCCACCTATCCTGATGGCAGCTCCAACTCCCCCGCCCCTGCCTTTTCACCACACCCTGGCCACTCTCCATCCTCTGTGGCCTGTATATCATCTTTATAGGCTCAGGTACTAAAAACCAGGAAGTTATTAAAGCCCAGGTCTGGCAATTTCACCGAACTTGACAGATCATTAAGAAGATTCATTCTAAATACATTCAGACCATCTCTGGCACTTTCCCCAGGCCTGAAAGATAGACTCTCATCACACAGGGCAGAGGAAGGCTAGCTCTGTCATATCAGCAGCGCCTTGCCTCTGACAGCCACAGAATCCTTTGGCACACAATTCCCAGAGCCAAGAACTGGAATTGTAGATCCTGGTGGCCAGTTTTCTCATCATGGAGCAGCTCTTTCTGTAACAGATGGCTTTGAGCTACCTGTATTTGCATACGGTTTGCTTATATAGGAGACATAATTGACATTTGTTTCTTGTCAGTTCTTTGTCACCTCTCAAACTGATGTTTTTGGGGCTATTTTTCTTCTGTGATTGTGTGGCTTGATTTTATTTCTTGGTCTACATATACATGAATTCAAAGTGTAAGTCATTCAGTCATGTCTGACTTTTTGTGACCCCATGGGCTGTAGCCTGCCATGCTCCTCTGTCCATGGAATTCTCCAGGGAAGAATACTAGAGCAGATAGCCATTCCCTTCTCCAGGAAATCTTCCCGACCCAGGATCAAATCCACATTTCTTGCATAACACGCAGAATCTTTATCATCTGAGCCACCAGGAAAGCCCCTACATACATACTTCAGTTCAGTTCAGTTCAGTTCAGTTGCTCAGTCGTGTCCGACTCTCTGCGACCCCGTGAATCCCAGCACACCAGGCCTCCCTGTCCATCACCAACTCCCGGAGTTCACTCAAACTCACGTCCATCGACTCAGTAATGCCATCCAGCCATCTCATCCTCTGTCGTCCCCTTCTCCTCCTGCCCCCAATCCCTCCCAGCATCAGGGTCTTTTCCAATGAGTCAACTCTTCACATGAGGTGACCAAAGTATTGGAGATTCAGCATCAGTCCTTCCAGGGAACACCCAGGACTGATCTCCTTTAGAATGCACTGGTTGGATCTCCTTGCAGTCCAAGGGACTCTCAAGAGTCTTCTCCAACACCACAGTTCTAAAGCATCAGTTCTTCAGCACTCAGCTTTCTTCACAGTCCAACTCTCACATCCATACGTGACCACTGGAAAAACCATAGCCTTTACTAGACAGACCTTTGTTGGCAAAGTAATGTCTCTGCTTTCTAATATGCTATCTAGGTTGGTCATAACTTTCCTTCCAAGGAGTAAGCATCTTTTGATTTCATGGCTGCAATCACCATCTGCAGTCATTTTGGAGCTCCCCAAAATAAAGTCTGACACTGTTTCCACTGTTTCCCCATCTATTTCCCATGAAGTGATGGGACCAGATGCCATGATCTTCGTTTTCTGAATGTTGAGCTTTGAGCCAACTTTTTCACTTTCCTCTTTCACTTTCATCAAGAGGCTTTTGAGTTCCTCTTCACTTTCTGCCATAAGGGTGGTGTCATCTGCATATCTGACATTATTGATATTTCTCCCGGCAATCTTGATTCCAGCTTGTGCTTCTTCCAGCCCAGCGTTTCTCATGATGTACTCCGCATATAAGTTAAACAAGCAGGGTAACAATATACAGCCTTGACGTACTCGTTTTCCTATTTAGACCAGTCTGTTGTTCCATGTCCAGTTCTAACTGTTGCTTCCTGACCTGCATACAGACTTCTCAAGAGGCACGTCAGGTGGTCTGGTATTCCCATCTCTTTCAGAATTTTCCACAGTTTATTGTGATCCACACAGTCAAAGGCTTTGGCATAGTCAATAAAGCAGAAATAGATGTTTTTCTGGAACTCTCTTGCTTTTTCCATGATCCAGCGGATGTTGGCAATTTGGTCTCTGGTTCCTCTGCCTTTTCTAAAACCAGCTTGAACATCTGGAAGTTCACGGTTCACGTACTGCTGAACCTGGCTTGGAGAATTTTGAGCATTACTTTACTAGCATGTGAGATGAGTACAATTGGACAGTAGTTTGAGCATTCTTTGGCATTGCCTTTCTTTGGGATTGGAATGAAAACTGCCCTTTTCCAGTCCTGTGGCCACTGCTGAATTTTCCATATGTACATAACTGACCACAAACCATTTCATATCAAATGCAAAGAGCAGAAGTCAAGAAGATAAGCAAAGCCAATAGATTTTAAAAACCACCTATTTCAGTGGTGTTCTATCTGGTATGTATAGGGCACTCAGTATATTTTTTAATTAATGAAGGAACAAATGAATGAAAACCCTTACTCCAAATGAGCTCTTAATTAGATGTGTGTATTGAGCAGTTGCTACTGCATTATAAACAACCACAGACATATCAGTGTCACACAATATGTGTATTATTAACAAGTGTCTGGCTAAGCCTTATGTGTCTCACTCTGAGGATCAGGCTAGAAGAACTGCAACTTCCTCGGGCATATTCTTCTTGTAGCTGAATCTGAAAGCTCTCAGGAAGGGTGAGTAGAAAGAGCAATGCCTCTCTAAGGTCAGGTTCAGAAAAGGTAACTTGTCACATCTATTCACATTTCGTTGGCCAAAGCATATCATAAAGCCAAGTCCAACATCAATGAATATCTGCCCCCCAACCAAAAAATCTAATCTATCAAATATAGAATAGGAGCTACAGCTGCCCTGGTTGATGGTTAGGACCAATCAGCCCAGAATCTTCTCTAGATATCTAGTTTCTCTCCCCTGCCTCTTACGGTGGTTCCTGAGATGCTTCATCAGAAACCAGGACCCACGAGGACACTATATAAAAAGAAAAGCAGTGCTTATATTTGCTCTGAATATGATACCAAAGCACTTCTCAGGTGGCGTTAGTTGTAAAGAACTCTCCTGCCAACGCAGGAGACGTAAGTGATGCAGGTTCGATCCCTGGGTTGGGAAGATCCCCTGGAGGAGGGCATGGCAACCACTCCAGTATTCTTATCTGGAGAATTCCAGTGACAGAGGAGCCTGGCAAGCTACTGTATATAGGGTCACACAGAGTCAGACACGACTTCAGTGACTTAACGCAGCACAACAGCATGGTACCAAAAAAGTAACAGATTCAGGAGTAGGGAGGGAATTCTAGGCTGAGAGAACAGGATAAACAAAAGACAGTTGTTGTTGGGTTTATACATAGGAATGTGAAGTCGCTCAGTCGTGTCCAACTCTTTGCAACCCCATGGACTATAGCCTATCAGGCTCCTCTGTCCATAGGATTTTCCAGGCAATAGTACTGGAGTGGATTGCCATTTCCTTCTCCAAAGGATCTTCCCAACCCAGGGATTGAACCCGGGTCTCCCGCATTGTAGACAGATGCTTTACCATCTGAGCCAACAGGGAAGTCAAAACAGTGTTGCCTGAGGCCCCGCTGGGATTTGAACCCAGGATCTCCCGTTTACTAGACAGGCACTTTCACCAGCTAAGCGAAATGAAAGTGAAAGTCGCTCAGCGGTGTCCAACTCTTTGTGACCCCATGGACTATACAGTCCATGGAATTCTCCAGGCCAGAATACTGGAGTGGGTAGTGTTTCCCTTTCTCCAGGGGCTCTTTCCAACCCAGGGGTCGAACCCTAGTCTCCCACATTGCAGGTAGATGGTTTACCAGCTGAGTCATACATATATATAATCCCTATCACCAAGTACCATCCTTAGTACATTATAGGTACTTCTTAATCAATGTTTGACAAAAACAAACAAAAATCATAGTGAAAACAGACTCCCTCGCTGAACAAAACAGGGTGTAAAATTTTCAGCTAGATTTACAATTTAAATTTAGTATCAAACACCCTTGACGCTTCATCCAAAAGGCTGTCAATGGAGTCGGTGTAATTAGGACTCTCAAGATGCAGACAATATTGTGTAAGAACCTCACACCTGGTTTGCTGGGAAGAACAGAGCTAGTTTCCATGATCCTAAAATACACCGAGAAATTACTAAAAAGATGTTGAGGCACAAGTGAAACAAGTAAACACACCCATTATGCAAATAATCCTTATGGAGCAAATGGAGCCGGTTCCACAACATTTGTCCAACTATTCGGCCATTCCAGATCTTGCCTTTTGACCTCAAGATCCCTGGGCTGGATGACCCACTTTCCAAACTATTGATATTTAGCCACTGCTTGGGAAAGTGTTCATGCAGTCCAACAAAAGGGCCATAAACTTCATGACCAGCCCACTCATCCTAGGTATAATAACCAGCAGCAATGAGGCTGGCTATATTTATTACATAGAGATGATTTCCAGGTAAGAGAATTCATTGCTGGAGAATTTCCCTCCCAGTTGCCCCAATGCAGCTTTTAAAATCTGGACTATTTGCCCTCATCCTAATGGGGCCACTTAGAGTTTATCATCCACTGATAGGAAAAGTTATCTGCACAGCTGTGAATCCACATTAGTTATGCTCTGAGCAGGACAACACTGTAAATTATTTGCAATATGCTGGAACTCAACATGGACTGAGTTTATAAATATGATATTAAACTCTTAAGAGGGAGTTGCAAACCTTTTATACAGCCATTAATTTTTTAAATGGTTTAGAAGTCCAAATTAGCAGCTGGAGGTGAGTGCCATCTTCCAAAAACAGATGGCACTGACTCTTCTAAGAACAACAAGATCCCAAGATCAAATAGGAAAATTAGGACTTGGATGCCTTTTGGAAATCGACTTCAAAGCCCAGAATAATGAGTGAGATTCAAAGTGTAATTCCTAGAGGCTTCCCTGACCACCCCAGTACATGGTCTGAGACTCACACTGAGCTCCTATCACCTTGCTGCATGCTGTATGCACTCAGTCGCTAAGTTGTGTTCGACCCTTGCGACCCCATGGACTGTAGCCCACCAGGCTCCCTTGTCCATGGAATTTTCCAGGCAAGAATACTGGAGTAGGGTGCCATTTCCTCCTTCAGGGGATCTTCCCAAGTCTCCCCCATCTCCTGCACTGGCAGCAGATTCTTTCCTATGGCGCCACCTGGGAAGCCTTTGCTGCATGCTGTACGCATTTGAAAACTAGTCACACACAGTTTTGCATTATATACAAAATTTCAGTTCTCTTATTTACATCCTATAGTTTTCCCTGACTAAACACTGAGACACTAAAGGACTAAAATACTTTTGCTTTGTATAACACCTTCTAGAAATATATTACATAGAAAAAGTTCCCCATAATCTGACTTCACAAGGTAACCACTATTAACCATTTAGTGCAGAGTTCTTCAGATATTATTTCTGGTCCATGGACTGATATATATGTATTTTTAAACAAAAATTATGCCACTTAAACTATTTTACAATTTCCTTTTTTCCTGCTTCCTCAATATACACAACATTCAGAAAACGAAGATCATGGCATCCGGTCCCATCACTTCATGAGAAATAGATGGGGAAACAGTGGAAACAGTGTCAGACTTTATTTTGGGAGGCTTCAAAATCACTGCAGATGGTGACTGCAGCCATGAAATTAAAAGACGCTTACTCCTTGGAAGAAAAGTTATGACCAACCTAGATAGCATATTAAAAAGCAGAGACATTACTTGGCCGACTAAGGTCCGTCTAGTCAAGGCTATGGTTTTTCCAGTGGTCACATATGGATGTGAGAGTTGGACTGTGAAGAAAGCTGAGCGCCGAAGAACTAATGCTTTTGAACTGTGGTGTTGGAGAAGACTCTTGAGAGTCCCTTGGACTGCAAGGAGATCCAACCAGTCCATTCTGAAGGAGATCAACCCTGGGATTTCTTTGGAAGGAATGATGCTAAAGCTGAAACTCCAGTACTTTGGCCACCTCATGCAAAGAGTTGACTCATTGGAAAAGACTCTGATGCTGGGAGGGATTGGGGGCAGGAGGAGAAGGGGACGACAGAGGATGAGATGGCTGGATGGCATCACTGACTTGATGGACGTGAGTTTGAGTGAACTCCGAGAGTTGGTGATGGACAGGGAGGCCTGGCGTGCTGCGATTCATGGGGTCGCAGAGAGTCAGACACAACCGAGTGACTGAAATGAACTGAACTGAACTGAACTGAACTGAAGCTCCTTAAAGGCAAGGATTTTAGCTCAATAAATTATTTACTCCACACTTATTAATTATCTACTGTATATTGTTGTTTTTGCTATAGTTTTTAATCATTAAGTCATGTCTGACTCCTTTGTGATCCCATGGACTAGCCCACCGAGCTCCTCTATCCATGGGATTTCCCAGGCTAGAATACTGAAGTGGTTTGCTATTGCCTTCTCCAGGGCATCTTCCAAATCCAGGGATCAAACCTACATCTTTTATGTCTCCTGCATTGTCAGGCGGGTTCTTTACCACTAGCCCAAGTTGGGAAGCCACGTTTGGTCTATATCACAACCTATTTCGGTAACTGAGGACTGTCTATCTCATTACTTCCATCAAAACTTCCAGTTTAATCCTTCTGTGTTGGTAGCACATCCCTAATCTTCCTTTTTAACCAGTTCCAGAGGCTACCGAAAGGTGGAGAGAAAATAGCTAAAGTTGGATCCGTTATCTAATTGCTGAGATAACAAACGACCCAAACCCAGCAGCTTAAGACAAAAAGCCTTTATTATGGTTCGTGGGTCTGTGGGTCAGCAAGTAGCTCTTTTGGTCTCTGTTGGACACACTGATACACCCATGGGCAGCTCTGTGCAGTTTGGCATGGCTTTCTCACAGATGTGGGAGTCGACCAACTATCAGGACTTGTTCAGGATGGCCTTAGTGATGGAGACAAAGGTCCAGGAGAGCATACAAGCTTTCCTGAGGTTCAGGCTTGGACTGGCACACTGTCACTTCTACTATATTCTAATGATTAGAGCAGAGCACAATACCAGCTCAAGTTCAAGGGACTGGGAAAAAAGATTCCATCCTAATATAGGGAGATGTGAATAATTGGGGCCACTGTACAGTCACTCTGCATACTGGGTGTGGTGGAGAATCTTACTGTCCATCAAAATTCACTGTCCCTTCTTCCATAACAATAGAACTTCAGCCAGCCATGTAGATTATAATTCACAGTGTCCTTGGCAATAAGGTGTGACCACAGATGGCTATGTTCTCCTTATGAGCTAAATTTTCACCAGTAGACTCTGAGTAGTAGTGATGTGTACCACTTAAAGATACCTGGACATGACTTCTAGGAGGTTCTACCCACTTCCTCACCAACTAACATCTCCATGCAGTAATAACCCAGTATCATTTATGCTGCTGCTGACAAAGTGCCAGGGGATAGAGGACTAATGTCTTGTGAGGAACTTGGGATCCAAATGACCAAGATAAGACCTGATCTGGCCTGCTCACATCAGGAATGTTATGTAAAAAAGAAATTGACCTTTGGCTCTTTAGACTGCTCTGTGTTGGGGCCTCTTTGCTACAGCAGCTTACCATCTCCTAATCAAAACATTGGTTCAATGAGAAGTAGAATCTCCAGTCATTTAGAAAACGGCTTCAGATACTTTACTCTGATACTTTGTAGAAAGAACTTGAAGTCAGTCCTAAGACACCCACAGCCCAAGGCTTAAGAGAGAGAAAAAAAGAGCAATGATCTGAGTATGCCTTAGAATATTTGGGTTAGGAAGGCAGCAGTTGTGGGAGGTGGGGGTGCAGTTGGTGGCTATCATTCTTTGTCAAGTCTTGGTAAACATATATATTCATCTAGAAGCTGGTACTCCTCTTATCTGATGACTCTACATCATGAATCTTTAGCCTTTGCCTGAAGTACTTTTGATTATGATTGCTAGGGCTGCAAAGCGCCGGAACATTGAAATTCTGACATCACAAGTCACTGATGGAGAGTCTGTCACTCACTATACTTTCCTCCCAGCTGGAACCTCTGAAAATGCTGAGGGATGGTGGAAACTAACTTGAAGAGTGATCAAAGAGATCTTCCAAATTAAGAGGGACGTTATTACCGAAGTTTAAAGGAGCCTGGTGACTAATAAAGGAGAATCAGATTGCTCCTCTATTTTTAAAATCTTCAAAGAATTCCTAATTTTAAACCTTAAACAAGGGCTACAGGCCCTGAAGGATCTAGCCCGTTCCTACTGCACAGCCTCACTTCACCTCTCTTGCTCCCTCCTTCCTTTGATCCTCCCTAAGTGGCATCCTCAACATCTCTTTATTGCACTCAATTTTCTTTCGGCCTTCTCTCTACCTGGATGACTTTCTCTAGATTCTCTGCCCAAATTCTGTTCCTGTTTCAGATCAAAGCTCTCAGTTCCTCAGGGAAATCTTTCTTGCACCCTCAGATTGGGATAGAGACCTATTTTACATTCTCATAGAACCCTTAATAGCACTACACTAATGATAAGTAACAAATAGTTCTTTACTGTTGAATACTAGACTGGATTTCCCAGGTGGCTCCCCGGTAAAGAACCTACCTGAAATGCAGGAGATGCAGGAGGCCTGGGTTCAATCCCTGGGTAGGGACAATCCCCTGGAAGAGGGCATGACAACCCACTCCAGTATTCCTGCCTGGAGAATCCCATGGACAGAGAAGCCTGGTGGGCTACAGTCCATGGGGTTGCAAAGAGTTGGACACGACTGAAGCAACTGAGAAAGCACACACTAGACTGAGTCCCTTGAGGACAGAAACATTTGCTTTCTCAACTGCTAAGTCTCAGCACCTAACAGAATAGACCCTAAATAAATACATATTTTTAAAATAATTGTTTCTTCTTCATTTTTTCAGCTGCACCATGTAGCTAGTGGGATCTTAGTCCCCCGACCAGGAATCAAACCTGGGCCATCAGCAGTGAAAGCACAGGGTCCTAACCACTGGACCACCAGAGAATTTCCTAGACCTTCAATTAATATTGAATGAAGGAATACATGGGCTTCCCAGTTGGCGCTAGTGGTAAAGAACCCACCTGCCAGTTCAGGGGACGCAAGAGGCACAGGTTTGATCCCTGCATCAGGAAGATCCCCTGGAGGAGGAAATGGCAACCCACTGCAGTATTCTTGCCTGGAGAATCCCATGGACAGAGGAGCCTGGCGGGTCGCAAAGGACCCCATGGGGTCGCAGAGAGTCTGACACAACTGAAGCAACTTAGCTTGCTTGCTTGAAGGAATACATAAGTAGATGAATGGAGGAGACAGAAAGAAAGGGGAGAGACAGACAGACACAGCACAAGGACAGGCAGAGAGCATCAGCTTGCATCCTGATAGAGAGATTTGCATGTCAATGAGATCCTGGGGGCACAACCCTCCCCTCACTCCTGATTCCCAGAAGAGACAACCAACAGCTCCTCTCCATGTCCAACTGGTAATTTCAGCTGCCAGGCAACTCACTCATCCTCCTTGGAGAGACACAGCCCTGAGGAACTGGAATACATTCCCTGCGCATTCCGTTGTACGAGCAGACACGGTGAATTAAATCAACAGCCTGGGCTTAGGGACAAATTGCATTTGGAAATTGTATTTATGTATCAAAAAACTAATTACTGCCAAGTTCCACCTCAGTAGTACTTGATGATTTCATTATTAGATCTAATTGCGCTTCTATTCAGGATAAGAGTTTACTGTCTTTTAATTGATAATGGAAATTGAAGATACAAAAATGTGAACGGCTGTAAGGCCTCTTTCCTTCGCTGATTTCTGGCTCATGGAAAACAAAGTAGACTTCACCACTTTCAGGCCAAAAATGTAAAGATTTCTGTTATGTTTCCCCCCCGTTTTGTGGCTTTTTGGGCTCTGCTGCTGCTGCTGCTAAGTCACTTCAGTCGTGTCTGTGTGACCCCATAGACGGCAGCCCACCAGGCTCTGCCGTCCCTGGGATTCTCCAGGCAGGAACACCGCAGTGTGTCATCATTTCCTTCTCCAATGCATGCAAGTGAAAAGTGAAAGGGGAGTCGCTCAGTCGTGTCTGACTCATGACTGAGCAACTAACACTACCAGAACACCAGGGAAGCCCAAGAGCAGCCAGTTAGCAGCTGAAGCACAAGAATTTGAACTTCCAAAATCTAACAGGAAGATCCCAATCCCAACCTACACCCAGAAAGAAGGAACCTCTCTGCTTTAATAATGAGTTTAAATTTTTAAAAAAAAAAGGGAAGAAAAAGATCAGGGCAACATCACATAGGGCTTTGAAGGTAGAAAATAAAAACAGCTTTGGAAAAACCCTGTGGCCTTTCTGCCACCTCCATGAAGGAGCAAATGCTGGCTGACGGATGGATGGATGGACAGATGGACTGATGGACAGATGGATGGTTGGTGCCTGTGTTTCCTTGTTATGACCAAGGCCCCTGTTTCCTGGCTTCCCACACTTTTACCTCTTTGATTTGTTTGGTTGTTTGTTTTTATTGGAGGAAAATTGCTTTGCAAGGTTGTATTGATTTCTGCCATACAACAACCCTTTACCTCTTTCAAGCACTTCTGTTGGCCTGTGGCTCTTTAGCCCAAGTCTGTGCAGTCAGTCAGTTGGAGGGTAAGAGCAGAGATCCAAGGCCAATGGGCAGCTAGAGGACAAGGGCACATCCTCAGTAGAAGATGACTTTGGCGGGGCTCCCACTGTTTAATCACCTTCTTAACAGGCTGCACTTCCTGGTTCCACGGCACCCTGCTCTCGTCAGAACAGCTGAGGGTCTCTCTGAGGATCCCCAGGTCTCTTTGTCTTGGCCTTTGTTGTTTTTGGTTTCTTTTCCTCTCGCTTGTTCTCATTCTCTCTGCGTCTCTTCCTTCCTCCCTTTCTCACTCTCCCCACTCCTATCCCTCTCTCTCTCTCTCTCTCTTTCTCTCTCTCTCTCTCTCTCTCATGCTCTGTGTCTCTCTCATCTCTCTCTTTCTCTCTGTCTTCTTTGTGTCTCTGTCTCCCTACATGTCTCTCGTTTCTTCTGTGTCCACTTCTCTCTCTCATCAGAAAAGCAAAATCCAGTATATCCAGAGAAAAGCATGGTATGAAAGGATACGTGCACCCCAGTGTTTGTGGTGTGTGTGTATATATAATGGAATATTACTCAGCCGTTAAAAAGAATGAAGTAATGCCATTTGCAGTGACGTGGATGGAACTGGAGATCGTCATCCTGAGTGAAGTAAGTCAGAGAGAGAGAAATGCCATATGATATCCCTTATACACAGAATCTAAAAAGAAATGACACAAACGAACTTGTTTACAAAACAGAAACATGATCACAGACTTGGAGAATGAACGTATGGTTACGAGGGGGGAAGGATGGGAGAAAGGAATAGTAAGGGAGTTTGGGATGGACATGTACACACTGCTGTATTTAAAAAGGATAACCAACAAGGTCCAACCTGTGTAGAGCACAGGGAACTCTGCTCGATGTTATGTGGCAGCCTGGATGAGAGGGGAGTTTAGAGGAGAATGGATACGTGTATGGCTGAGTCCCTTTGCTGTCCGCCTGAAACTATCAAAACATTGTTAATCAGCAATACTCCAGTATAAAATATAGAGTTGTTTTTTAAAAGAAGAAAAGTCCAGACCTTGCCACCTGTTGGGGTTGAGTTGCCTTTCCATTGGTCCCCCCAACACCTCCACAAGGTCATGATTTCTGGCCCCCTCTCCCCTTCTCCTTAGAAATCCAGAACCAGCTCGTCTCTTCCCTGGGTCCACAGCAAACTGCTCCCCAGCTTTGGTCCTTTTGTTAAGCCCCACAGCTTTCCAGTGCTTGCCCCCTGCAGCCTGGATCATCTCCTCCTGACAACCCTTCTCCAGGGTCTTCTCCTTCCCCCTGCCTTCCTACTCCACAGTTGCTCCAATATTCCCTTCACCTCTCTTGGAACAACCCACTGGGGCACCCAATGCTTCTCCTTTTCCAAGAATCCCAGTTAAGCCACAGAGCAGCATTGAATCATCCTAGTGCAAAGCCAATATGGGCATGTCTAAAGTCCATTTTTAATAAGATTGCTCCATTGTTCCTGGCCTATTCAACTAAGGAAATACCCAAAGTCATGTCCATTTTGAAGAAGAGAGATGTTGCTATACAATCCCTACAATGCCTATTTAAAACATTTTCTTCCTGCAGTTTTGTAAAGAGAATGCATCTACTCATTCTACAGATTTCTACTGAAGGCCTGCTACATGCTACCACACAGGGCCACTGATTAAGAACAGGAACTCGTATTTCCTGACATGCTCAACAGGCCATGATCCAACACACCCATCCCCTGTGTAATGACCCTCATTTACTCCTGAAAACCCTGCCTCTATGGGAAAAGCCATTAAATAAAACACTAATTTTATTAAATTTAATGGTGGCTCAGTGGGTAAAGAATCCACCTGCAGCGCAGGAGACGTGAGTTTGATCCCTGGGTCAGGAAGATCCCCTGGAGAAGGGCATGGCATCCCACTGCAGTATTCTTGCCTGGAGAATCTCATGAACAGAGGAGCCTGGTGGGCTACAGGCCGTAGGGCCTCAAAGAGTCTAACACAACTGAAGCAACTGAGCATGAGCATGCATGGGAAAAGCCATTAAATAAAACAATATTTTCATTCATTTTAATGGTAAAAGTTAGAATACATCATCCTAGCCAATGATAACCAATTTGTACAGGTAGAATAATTTATCAATTGAACAGTGAAGGCAAGTTTCTATAAGTAATAAACAATAGTTTGAAAGTAAATGCAATTGGTACATGAAATATGGTGCAACTGAAGTTTATTACATGTCACATGGGTGGAAGAGGAGGTGGCAGACGATGGGTGAAGGGAAGTGACTGGGAACCCAGTTGGGGAAAGGTACATTCTTCTTTCTGCACCGCTGGCTCCATCAACGTGTATACCTGTGGCAGATTCATGCTGATGTATGGCAAAACCAATACAATATTGTAAAGTAATTAACCTCCAATTAAAATAAATAAATTTATATTAAAAAAAATAAAAATAATAAATGATCAACCACACACACAAAAAAATGCACTTGAAATAAACTTGTAGCATAGAAAAAAACATTTAGGGAAAAATGAAATCCAAACAGAAGTCTTCTAAACATGGGGAAATGACGCTCTTACCTAACACACTGCAAAGTCTAGTGAATGTGACCTCCTCCTCTTTCTCTTCCTAAAATGGACTGGTACAAAAAAGTGTGCAGAGTAGTATTGCTTGCAATGACACTATTTTTTTTAATGATTTTTTAAAAAATAACCCTGACCACCACTCAATGACCATTGATAAGAAATGGAAGTAAACCATGATACATCCATGCACAGTAATAATTTGTAGTAATTTTTTTAATCAACAAGGTAACTCTATAGTTAATGATACAGAACAATGTCCAAGATATGAAAAACAAGCTGTGGAAATACATGAGTATGATTTATACACTCATAAATATATGCTTGTTTTTTTTTTTAAATGATCTTCAATGGATAACACAAGAAACTATTTATAGGTGTTCATCCTAAAGGTGTAAAGGAAGAAGAGGTATTTATTTAATATCCCCAATGACTGTTTGAATTTTATCATAAGCATTAAGAACTTTTAGAATAAAAGGTAGGGACTTCCTTGGCAGAAGTGGTTAAGACTTAACCACTTAAGTAGTTAAGAAGTGGTTAAGACTTTGAGCTTCCACTGCAGGGGTTGCAGGTTCAATCCCTGGTTGGGGAACTAAGATCCTGCATGCCCCGTGGTGTGGCCAGAAAAAAGAAAAAGGACAAAAGTAAAGAAGAATTTTTTAATTAAGATCAAAATGTAGAGGAAATTTTTCTAACTGAAAATTCCATGTTGTTGTCTAGATATCTGATTCCTCCAGGATACACAGCAGTGCTGGGAGCATTCCCACGGGGGTCACTTTTCCGCTTTGAGTTTTCCTGAAATGTTCCCTCCTCCAGCCTCCAGCTCAGCCATCCTCCCAACCTCTCCTGGTGGAAGGGTAGCACCCAGCAGCTTCCTCATTTATCTGATTTGCCCACTCCACTAACTCACTTGAGGGCTTTTCCAAAGGAACAACTCCCGCTTCTAGACGTTAATTAAAAAGTCAAGGTGCTGTTTCACTTAGTATCCTAAGGTCCAAACGGAAAAGTCGAACTTCCCTGACTCCACAGAGGCCCACAAAAGCCTCTCTGAGGAGACTTCATATAAGCAAAGAAAATTCATTTGAAAAGGTGAAGCCCGTCGGTCAGCAGAAAGCTCCCGGTCCCGCAGCAGATACGTGCCAGGCGCTGCCCTCCACTGTAATAATACCTGTTTCTGTGGAGAGGGAACTAAATTCCATCAGGCTGGGCTCTCAGAGCCCTGGTTCACGACGTGGTAACCTAAGCTGATGCCTCCTGAGGTGAATCCGCTTTTTAATCATCTCCTCCATTCCAGGGTCCCCATCCCTCAAACATGGGTGCCGATGCTTACCTCTGCTGCTTTGAGGGAAGAAGAAATCAATCAGGGATGACCAAAGCACGACGTGCCCACAAAATACAATAAAATAATCGCAGCTATTTCAGCTTGAAAACCCACCAGGGCCTCCAGATCACTTGGGGAAAGCATTTTATATGTGAATAGAAACCGCACCATCTGCTCTCTTCCCCTAGTTCTTAAATCAGATCGGTGCCAAATCACAGATCGAAGAGAGGAGAAAAGAAGACCTTTCGGAACCTCATCATAACTTCGTGTCTCTGCGTCCCGTAGAAGCTCAGGTTTTCCTTCTAAGACCTGGGTCTTCCCCAAGGATAGTCACTCAGGTCAATTTCACAATTGACTCACTTTACAAAAAGAAGTCTACATGATACACACATAACCCCCCACTGGAAGGCACTCTCCAAACACTGAAAAGAATTGGTATCAGATTATCATGTAGGAAGGAAAGAAGGGGGTTTTTTGTTTGTTTATCTGTTTATAATTCTCTCTAAGAAATGTTTAACAACCTTAGGTCTTTTTGCCTTTTTTTCAGAGCTCATTTTATCTTATTTATTTATTTTTGGCTAGGCCATGCGGCTTGCAGGATCTTACTTCCCTGACCAGGAATTGAACTTGTGCCCCCTGCAGTGGAATCTTGGACTCTTAGCCACTGGACCACAAGGGAAGTCCTGAGGAAAGAGTTCTTTTTTAAAATTAACCAAACTAGGGTTCTAAATACGAAGAAGTTGGTGAAATAGACCAGAAAGTAAAGCATCATTTTCACAGGTAAACATGTATAATCTCCTCCATCTTCATTCAATAAGTATTTAGTCACCTACTAAGGTGAAGTGGAGAGTCGGGAATACCAGACCACCTGACCTGCCTCTTGAGAAACCCGTATGCAGGTCAGGAAGCAACAGTTAGAACTGGACATGGAACAACAGACTGGTTCCAAATAGGAAAAGGAGTCCATCAAGGCTGTATATTGTCACCCTGCTTATTTAACTTATATGCAGAGTACATCATGAGAAACGCTGGGCTGGAAGAAGCACAAGCTGGAATCAAAATTGCTGGGAGAAATATCAATATGCAGATGACACCACCCTTAGGGCATAAAGTGAAGAGAAACTAAACAGCCTCTTGATGAAAGTGAAAGAGGAGAGTGAAAACTTTGGCTTAAAGCTCAACATTCAGAAAACGAAGATCATGGCATCCGGTCCCATCACTTCATCGGAAGTACAGTGGAAACAGTGTCAGACTTTATTTTGGGGGGCTCCAAAATCACTGCAGGTGGTGATTGCAGCCATGAAATTCAAAGATGCTTTCTCCTTGGAAGGAAAGTTATGACCAACCTAGATAGCATATTGAAAAGCAGAGATACTACTTTGCCAACAAAGGTCCGTCTAGTCAAGGCTATCGTTTTCCCAGTAGCCATGTATGGATGTGAGAGTTGGACTGTGAAGAAAGCTGAGCACCGAAGAATTGATGTTTTTGAACTGTGGTGTTGGAGAAGACTCTTGAGAGTCCCTTGGACTGCAAGGAGATCCAACCTGTTCATCCTAAAGGAGATCAGTCCTGGGTGTTCTTTGGAAGGACTGATGCTGAGGCTGAAACTCCAATACTCTGGCCACCTCATGTAAAGAGTTGACTCATTGAAAAAGACCCTGATGCTGAGAGGGATTGGGGGCAGGAGGAGAAGGGGACAACAGAGGATGAAATGGCTGGATGGCATCACCAACTCGATGCACATAAGTTTGGGTGAACTCCGGGAGTTGGTGATGGACAGGGAGGCTTGGGGTGCTATGGTTCATGGGGTCACAAAGAGTCGGACACGACTGAGCGACTGAATTGAACTGAGCTGAGGATGAAGTGGGAAGGCCTGGAAAGAGCACAGACTTTGGGAAAAGAATGAATATTGGCTCTACCACTTGCTACTTCTATGATTTGGGGCAAGTTGCCTCACCTCTTTGATCCTAGTTTTCTATTAAGTGAGGATTTTAATATCTCCTTAATAGAGCTGTCTTGAGAATTAATAACATAACATATTTAAAATACTTAGCATAGTCCTGGCACACGGGACACCATCAAGGTTTGCTATCTATTCTCATTCTCTGTCCTGAGCAACAGTGAGAGGGAAAACAGAGTTCTGGCCCTCAAAGGGCCAGAGAAACCTACCAGAGAAATGTTCCTCCCAAATCCTGTAGGAAAACACTGACGTCACACCTAGATTGCGGACGTTAACATCTCATCAGCTTCCAGATTACAAACACAGCTGAACTATACACATACAAGGGAATATCAGATGGCAATAAACCCTTTCCTGAGGAAAACCGGGGCTAATCCTGCAATGCAAAACTGCCTCGCACCAATTATTCCAATCCAGGAGGAGGTGTCTGGGTATAGTGAATAATTAGTGGCTGCCCCAGTCTTGGCACTGACATGACTGCTGCTATTTAATGTAATTACATTACAGTAAAATGATGAGTTTTCCCATAATTGGTAGTTACAGCATAATTGTGACTACACAGAATATTAACACCCTAATTGCCAGAGCCTTCCAAAAACCATTAGCTAAGTAAATGTTTCCCTTCTCTCTGGGTAGCAAAATGAGGGAACTGGAACTTTCTATGATAGCCACTCCCTTATGCCCTTCTTGTACTTCATGTACCAATCTCTTCAGATTTTTCAAGGGATGGGACTTTGAGCTCTGCAAGGATTCCATGTCATGGGCTTACGACCTTCCTTCCTTATTAAACCTGCAGTGACAACCAGCAACCATCCAACAGACTCGTTCACAAGTGTGACAGCAAGCACTAGGCTCAGAGTGAGGCAAGTCTGGTTCAAATCCTGGCTTGCCCACTTTATTTCCCTGTGACTTTAGCAAGCACATTAAGGGACTTCCCTGGTGGGTTAGATGGTAAAGAATCTGCCTGCAATGAGGAAGACATGAGTTCAATCCCTGGGTTGGGAAGATCCTGTAGAGAAGAGAATGGCAACCCACTCCAGTAGTCCATGGGGCTGCAAAGAGTCTAACATGAATGAGTAACTATCACTTTCAAGCTAACTAAGCCTTCTTTTCCTCACTAAAATGGAGACTATACCACTCACCTCGTGGTACTAATTTAGCAGGTAAATGAGTTACAGCACATAGTAGGTGCTTAAGAAATATTAGTTAAATTTGAGGGTAACTTACTAATCAAAATGAATAGGCTGGGGACTTCCCTGGTGGTCCAGTGGCTAAGACTCCACACTCCCCATGTAGGTGACCTGGGTTCAATCTCTGGTCAGGGAACTAGTTCCCACATGTCACAACTAGAGTACCCATGCCAGAACTGAAAAAGATCTCTCATCCTGCAACAAAGGTCCAAGACCAGAGCAGCCAAAGAAATAAATACATAAATATTTTTTTATAAAATAGGATGTTGTTCCCAGGATAATTTCCATTTTTAATGGTAAAACAAACATTTTGAATTAAGTCACAGTCATAATTCAGACAGGTAAAGTATCTGAGGAAGTAGAACAAGTTTTTCCAAAACTCCTTAAGTGTCATAATAGTGTCTAGCCACTTCAGAGGTAGAATAGCCTGAAGGTTTAATACACATACCACAAATCCAGACGGCTCAGGTTCAGATCCCAGCTCTGACACTGTCTAGTTGCAGGGCCCTAAGAAAGTGGCTTAACCAATCCACATTACTATCTCCATCTACAAGGGAGGGTTATTAATTGTACTAAACTCCTGGGGTTGTTATGAGGACCAAGTAAGCTAAAACACATAAAGTTGAGAGTAACTGGCACATTGTAAGCACTCAATGTGTTGATGTTATCAAGATTCTTATTCTATCGACTGCTGATCTAATTGTACTTTCGCTGATAAAAGGGATAAAATAATCACTAGAACAATGGCACCCCACTCCAGTACTCTTGCCTGGCAAATGCCATGGACGGAGGAGCCTGGTAGGCTGCAGTCCATGGGGTCGCTGAGGGTCGGACACAACTGAGCGACTTCCCTTTCACTTTTCACTTTCATGCATTGGAGAAGGAAATGGCAACCCACTCCAGTGTTCTTGCCTGGAGAATCCCAGGGACAGGGGAGCCTGGTGGGCTGCCATCTATGGGGTCACACAGAGTCGGACACGACTGAAGGGACTTAGCAGCAGCAATCACTAGAACCAGAAGAATGTCCATTTGCATCAGGAAAGCTACAAACTTGGAGAAGGAATGAAAGGTTTATAGTCTCATAGCAGTGATAACTTATGTTCACTTTATGATAAATGCAATAATCTAAGAGTCATTATGAAAAGTAAAATATGAACATTCCTAAACCCCACCAGTGATACAAAGGTATTAATGTCATTTTGAGACCCCAGGGTACTCTAGGATAGACCAATGGAAGGGCTCAGAACCAGAACCTGGCTCAATAAAGGGACAAATAGTGAAAAACTCATCAATAAAAATATTTTGTTACTTCTAAATTCAAGGATTAGATTAATTAAACTGTAGCTGGATATAAGTTTATGCTTCTCCTTTCCAAGTTTGACCAGTCCAATGAGATGCTTTCAAAAAGCATTTTACTTGCCTTATATTTTGCCAACTTCTATTACCTCATATTTGGAAAGGTGGTTGACAATACTAAAGAAATAGAAATTTGTGCCTTAAATTGTGTCATCTCAGAATCTCCATAGAGATGAACGTCAAGGTGAAACAGAATTCATTAAATGAAAGGAGACAGATTTATGCCCTGTGGTGAAATTGCTCTCATTTTGTCTACCCAAGATCTGATTCCTGGTGGAAATGTCATTCCCTGCTCACCCTCCTCACGTACAAACTCTAATCGTGAGGGCTACATAGAAGTAGTCACTTTCTTAAAGATCACAACCCCAAGACCACCAATGATTTATCCTGCATTGGGCCACAGACTCAAACAGAGAAGATGATAATATTCTATCCAGTTGGCTGCGATTGATCAGCTCAGGGGAAGCCATCTAACTCCTCCCATCACCCTCAGCCAATCAGATGTTTTCCAAGGATTGACTCATAGATTGTCTGATTAAGTTGTTTCCAATGGTAAGAGTTATGAGACAGAAAACTTAGAACCACTGGTAGCAATGGTTCCCCTTGCTTTGTAAAAAAAGAAAAAGGAAAGAAAGAAGCAGTCTCTAGTGAGAAAAAGTGTAGGCGACACAGTGACAAATAGGAGAGGACTAGTGATGCCCCAGCCCTTCTTTCAGTCTTTTCTCTTCCTGTATTTCTAGGATTTGATTAGCTAGCCTCCCTCGGATTCCATGGGCTAATCAATTCTCCTTTCTGACAAGTTATATTTCTGTCTCTTGCAATCAAAAGAGCTTTCCGTAGATGTGTCCCTAAATTCTGGAAGAAGCAAAATGTCACCTTTAAAAAAGCGTAAGTAGGTGAGTTTTGATACCATCTCCCAAAACTTTCTCAGATGTTTTCACAGAAGGAAGAAAGGACAGGCCGTGTGGTTCTGTGAATAAAGAAGGAAACTTCCAGGCCTTGGACTGAAGAACTCCTTCCACCATTCTCTAGTTAGTCACTTGGGCAGGCCCTTTAGCCTATTTAGTCATTTATAAAAGGATTATATTACAAGACTTCTTTCTAAGACTCCTTCAAGTGCCCAAATCCTAATTTTCAGTTATATGTCTCTAAGTCAATTGCTTCCGGGATATTAAGATTCCCTGGTGTCTGTCTAGCAGAAGTTGTTTTTTAAAAAAACTTCTCCCCATTCTCCTTTGGTTAGTCTGGAAGCCTGTGTTAGCATTTGAGCCAGTAATTTTCTCACTCATCCTTTCTTCAATTAAATCCAGCACTTCTCAGAAAATGGCTGGAAGGCTACAGCTTGGATGGCAGAGAAAGAGGATTAGCGGGAGCGGCTTATAACAATTATAAATATATATGCACCCAATATAGGAGCACCGCAATATGTAAGACAAATGCTAACAAGTATGAAAGGGGAAATCAACAATAACACAATAATAGTGGGAGACTTTAATACCCCACTCACACCTATGGACAGATCAACTAAACAGAAAATTAACAAAGAAACGCAAACTTTAAATGATACATTAGATCAATTAGACCTAATTGATATCTATAGGACATTTCACCCCAAAACAATGAATTTCACCTTTTTTTCAAGTGCTCATGGAACCTTCTCCAGGATAGATCACATCCTGGGCCATAAATCTAAACTTGATAAATTCAAAAAAATCGAAATCATTCCAAGTATCTTTTCTGACCATAATGCATTAAGATTAGATCTCAATTACAGGAGAAAAACTACTAAAAATTCCAACATATGGAGGTTGAACAACACACTTCTGAATAACCAACAAATCACAGAAGAAATCAAAAAAGAAATCAAAATATGCATAGAAACTAATGAAAATGAAAACACAACAACCCAAAACCTGTGGGACACTATAAAAGCAGTGCTAAGAGGAAAGTTCATAGCAATACAGGCATACCTCAAGAAACAAGAAAAAAGTCAAATAAATAACCTAACTCTACAACTAAAGCAACTAGAAAAGGAAGAATTGGAGAACCCCAGAGTTAGTAGAAGGAAAGAAATCTTAAAAATTAGGGCAGAAATAAATGCTAAAGAAACAAAAGAGACCATAGCAAAAATCAACAAGGCCAAAAGCTGGTTCTTTGAAAGGATAAATAAAATTGACAAACCACTAGCCAGACTCATCAAGAAGCAAAGAGAGAAAAATCAAATCAATAAAATTAGAAATGAAAATGGAGAGATCACAACAGACGACACAGAAATACAAAAGATCATAAGAGACTACTATCAGCAGTTGTATGCCAATAAAATGGACAACGTGGAAGAAATGGACAAATTCTTAGAAAAGTACAATTTTCCAAAACTGAACCAGGAAGAAATAGAAAATCTTAACAGACCCATCACCAGCACGGAAATTGAAACTGTAATCAGAAATCTTCCAGCAAACAAAAGCCCAGGTCCAGACGGCTTCACAGCTGAATTCTACCAAAAATTTCGAGAAGAGCTAACACCTATCCTACTCAAACTCTTCCAGAAAATTGCAGAGGAAGGTAAACTTCCAAACTCATTCTATGAGGCCACCATCACCCTAATACCAAAACCTGACAAAGATGTCACAAAAAAAGAAAACTACAGGCCAATATCACTGATGAACATAGATGCAAAAATCCTCAACAAAATTCTAGCAATCAGAATCCAACAACATATTAAAAAGATCATACACCATGACCAAGTGGGCTTTATCCCAGGGATGCAAGGATTCTTCAATATCCGCAAATCAATCAATGTAATTCACCACATTAACAAATTGAAAAATAAAAACCATATGATTATCTCAATAGATGCAGAGAAGGCCTTTGACAAAATTCAACATCCATTTATGATAAAAACTCTCCAGAAAGCAGGAATAGAAGGAACATACCTCAACATAATAAAAGCTATATATGACAAACCCACAGCAAACATTATCCTTAATGGTGAAAAATTGAAAGCATTTCCCCTAAAGTCAGGAACAAGGCAAGGGTGTCCACTTTCACCGCTACTGTTCAACATAGTTCTGGAAGTTTTGGCCACAGCAATCAGAGCAGAAAAAGAAATAAAAGGAATCCAAATTGGAAAAGAAGAAGTAAAACTCTCACTGTTTGCAGATGACATGATCCTCTACATGGAAAACCCTAAAGACTCCACCAGAAAATTACTAGAGCTCATCAATGAATATAGTAAAGTTGCAGGATATAAAATCAACACACAGAAATCCCTTGCATTCCTATACACTAATAATGAGAAAGTAGAAAAAGAAATTAAGGAAACAATTCCATTCACCATTGCAACAAAAAGAATAAAATACTTAGGAATATATCTACCCAAAGAAACTAAAGACCTATATATAGAAAACTATAAAACACTGATGAAAGAAATCAAAGAGGACACTAATAGATGGAGAAATATACCATGTTCATGGATTGGAAGAATCAATATAGTGAAAATGAGTATACTACCCAAAGCAATTTACAAATTCAACGCAATCCCTATCAAGCTACCAGCCATATTTTTCACAGAACTAGAACAAATAATTTCAAGATTTGTATGGAAATACAAAAAACCTCGAATAGCCAAAGCAATCTTGAGAAAGAAGAATGGAACTGGAGGAATCAACTTGCCTGACTTCAGGCTCTACTACAAAGCCACAGTCATCAAAACAGTATGGTACTGGCACAAAGACAGACATATAGATCAATGGAACAAAATAGAAAGCCCAGAGATAAATCCACACACATATGGACACCTTATCTTTGACAAAGGAGGCAAGAATATACAATGGAGTAAAGACAATCTCTTTAACAAGTGGTGCTGGGAAAACTGGTCAACCACTTGTAAAAGAATGAAACTAGATCACTTTCTAACACCGCACACAAAAATAAACTCAAAATGGATTAAAGATCTAAATGTAAGACCAGAAACTATAAAACTCCTAGAGGAGAATATAGGCAAAACACTCTCAGACATAAATCACAGCAGGATCCTCTATGATCCACCTCCCAGAATTCTGGAAATAAAAGCAAAAATAAACAAATGGGATCTAATTAAAATTAAAAGCTTCTGCACAACAAAGGAAACTATAAGCAAGGTGAAAAGACAGCCTTCTGAATGGGAGAAAATAATAGCAAATGAAGCAACTGACAAACAACTAATCTCAAAAATATACAAGCAACTTATGCAGCTCAATTCCAGAAAAATAAACGACCCAATCAAAAAATGGGCCAAAGAACTAAATAGACATTTCTCCAAAGAAGACATACGGATGGCTAACAAACACATGAAAAGATGCTCAACATCACTCATTATCAGAGAAATGCAAATCAAAACCACAATGAGGTACCACTTCACACCAGTCAGAATGGCTGCGATCCAAAAATCTGCAAGCAACAAATGCTGGAGAGGGTGTGGAGAAAAGGGAACCCTCCTACACTGTTGGTGGGAATGCAAACTAGTACAGCCACTATGGAGAACAGTGTGGAGATTCCTTAAAAAATTGCAAATAGAACTACCTTATGACCCAGCAATCCCACTGCTGGGTATACACACCGAGGAAACCAGAATTGAAAGAGACACATGTACCCCAATGTTCATCGCAGCACTGTTTATAATAGCCAGGACATGGAAACAACCTAGATGTCCATCAGCAGATGAATGGATAAGGGAGCTTTGGTACATATACACGATGGAGTATTACTCAGCCGTTAAAAAGAATTCATTTGAATCAGTTCTGATGAGATGGATGAAACTGGAGCCGATTATACAGAGTGAAGTAAGCCAGAAAGAAAAACACCAATACAGTATACTAACACATATATATGGAATTTAGAAAGATGGCAATGACGACCCTGTATGCAAGACAGGAAAAAAGACACAGCTGTGTATAACGGACTTTTGGACTCAGAGAGAGAGGGAGAGGGCGGGATGATTTGGGAGAATGGCATTCTATCATGTATACTATCATGTAAGAATTGAATCGCCAGTCTATGTCTGACGCAGGATACAGCATGATTGGGGCTGGTGCATGGGGATCACCCACAGAGATGTTATGGGGAGGGAGGTGGGAGGGGGTTTCATGTTTGCGAACACATGTAAGAATTAAAGATTTTAAAATTTAATAAAAAAAAAATAAAATAAAATAAAATAA
Source organism: Capricornis sumatraensis (assembly GCF_032405125.1). Classification (NCBI taxonomy): domain Eukaryota; kingdom Metazoa; phylum Chordata; class Mammalia; order Artiodactyla; family Bovidae; genus Capricornis; species Capricornis sumatraensis. Next base: position 73,893,873 of record NC_091084.1, read on the forward strand.
AATAAAATAAAATAAAATAAAAAAAAAATAAAAAAATAAATAAAGTAATGAGTATTTATATTGTGAAAAAAAAAAAAAAAAAAAAGACTAATGGAGAAACAGTGTGCAGTGACCACCTCTCTGGAGAGGAGTTTAACCTTGGGGAGGAACCAGTGGCGGCTACAGACACCCATTCCTTTGAGAGAAGGTTGCAGAAATTAGCCTGCAGGGTTACACTCAGCAAGGCAGAAGGCCTTAAGGAAGGCACTTGGAACTGATTCAGGCCCATCTGTGGGCAGCAGATGTCACCAGGAGCTTGGGGCTGGGATGTGAGCCAAGGTCAAGGAGGAAGTCAGGAAAGCTCAGGTGACAGGGCTGCGGCGCCGGCGGCCACGTACGCCACAGAAACGAACCGCTTGCTTCCAGCACTGGAGCCGGCTTTGCCGTATCCGAGAAGCACTGGAAGGAAGATGGAAAAAGCGCCTCCCAAGCAGCTCGCAGCCTTGCCTGGGATGTCTGAAATGGAATGCTTAATCCCGGTAGCACACTTTCTCCAGCCTCCTGGGGACAGAAGGAAATCCCTAATGAAATGATTGTTCTGCTGACTGAATGAAAGATTTCCAGTCAGGATGCTTGTAAACACACCGCGTTAACGCGTTCAAATGTTAATGGCGGCAGCTTTGTGGAGACCCTGACCCTACAATGAACTCATCTCGGGCAGCAGTGTTGGGAGAAAATGGAGCTAGCCAAGGAGAACCAGCTGTGGTTGCCAGAACATTCTCAGCCTGGAAAAGTAGTTCTGATTAGGAAAAGGGGGAAAGGGAAAGAAGAGGACGAGAACTGTACCCAAAGACAGAAGGGGGATTTCCCTGCTGTTCCAGTGGCTAAGACTCACCACTCCCAATGCAGAAGGCACAGGTTTGAGCCCTGGCTGGGGAGCTAAGATCCTGCATACCACACTGCATGGCCTAAAAAAAATGGATTTTTTAAAATTTAAAGACGGGAAGGAAGGGGTCTGGGGACAGATAAAGCCACTTGGACAACCTCTGCCGTCTCCTCCACCCAACTTTATACCAACTCTCTTTTTTTACAAATTGATTTTTCATTTTATTTTATTTTTGGCTGCGCTGCATCTTCATTCCGGCGCACAGGTTTTCTCTAGTTGGGGCGGGGCGGGTGGGGATGGGGACCACTCTTCGTTTCAGTTCATGGGCCTCTCATTGTAGTGGCTTCTCTGTTATAGAGCACAGAATCCAGAGCACAGGGGCTTCTGCAGTTGTCTCGCAGGGGCTTGGTTGCCCTGAGGCCTGTGGGATCTTCCCAGACCAGGGATCGAACCTGTGTCCTCTGCACTGATGGGCTGATTCTTAACCACTAGGCAACCAGAGGAGCCCCACACCCACTCAAACTTTCTCCTTACTATCCCAGTTTTTTAATCATATATTCCACAGTTTGAAGCCACACTGAGTATATCTGCCCAAGGTCCATCTAGTCAAATCTATGGCTTTTCCAGTAGTCATGTATGGATGTGAGAGTTGGACTATAAAGAAAGCTGAGTGCTGAATAATTGGTGCTTTTGAACTGTGGTGTTGGAGAAAACTCTTGAGAGTCCCTTGGACTGCAAGGAGATCCAAGCAGTCTATCCTAAAGGAAATCAGTCCTGAATATTCATTGGAAGGTCTGATGCTGAAGCTGAAACTCCAATATTTTGGCTACCTGATGCAAAGAACTAACTCATTTGAAAAGCCCCTGATGCTGGGAAAGACTGAAAGCAGGAGGAAAAGGGAATGACAGAGGATGAGATGGCTGAATGGCATCACCACCTCAATGGACATTAGTCTGAGCAAACTCCGCGAGTTGGCGATGGACAGGGAGGCCTGGCGTGCTGCGATTCATGGGGTCACAGAGAGTCAGACGTGACTGAGCAACTGAACTAACTGAGCCTCACACGCTGATCCAACATGTTGGAGAGAGAAATACTTTTTCTCCCCAGTGTGTTTTTTAAAGCCATCAGAAGGGTGTGCATCTTTAGAGGTGGCCAGCTCACCTGTGACCTCACAGGGTCCACAGCGAGGATGACACACACAAGCCAGCCTTAGAGGTGACAGGCGGCAGCCCACTTCCTGCGATGGCCCTGCTGCCATCTGCATCTGAATCAGTGGGGGACCCAGGCCCAGCAGGCCGCGACAGTGCTGCCAAATTACAGAGCAGCCGCACGAGGGTGGTGGGGGCGGGGAGGAGGAAGCCCACTAATAGCTCACGAGCATGTCTTCTAAAAAGCGTGTTAACCAAACAAGCTGCCGTCCCTTAATCCCTCCAACTCCTGCCTGAATGTATGCTAATTGAAAATTAAGTTTTCAATTTGAAGCCATTTTCTAATTCTATCTCATTCAGGAGCAGTTAGAGCCCCGGTGTTTTGCTGAATTCCCAACTTGCTTTTCACAAGCTGCCTCAGGAAGCCTACAAAAGAGCCTTGTCAACACGTCCCTGACAGCAGCAGGCGGGGCAGGGGCCAGGCTAAAGATGCTACAGATCTTGACTGGAAGTGGAAGACGGTTCCTCCTTCCTTTTCACACCCCCTGGGTCAAATCTGGCAAAAGAGACTCTCTCATTCATCACTGCCCCATCCCCAGAGTGTTAGGGAAGCCTCGCCAATGAGACCACAAACTCCCTGCGGGCAGATACTCTGGTACCTAGATGGCCCTTGATCTTCTAGGGTTTCAGACTCCAGGGTATGGACCTGCTTAAAAGAAGAGAAAAATGTCATACTAAATAATGAAAAATGGGTTTACTGGGGGCTCTGTATGGCGGCTTCCCTGGTAGCTCAGATGGCAAAGAATCCACCAGCCATGCATGAAACCAGGATTCAATCCCTGGGTTGGGAAGATCCCCTGGAGAAGGGACTGGCAACCCACTCCAGTACTCTTGCCTGGAGAATTCCATGGACAGAGGAGCCTAGTGGGCTACAGTCCATGGGGTTGCAAAGACTCAGACACAACTGAGCAACTGAGCACCTGCGTTGAAACCGAAAATGAAAATTACAGAAATTGATTTATTTTTGCTTATATGTGATCAAATGTAGGTCATCATTATTCCAGAACCAAGAATAAATCGTATATTGATTCCTTTGGCGTAATTTTTCCACACAATTGTATGACTGCACAGTCAAGCATTCTTGATTTTGTATTTAACTTTCACAGCAAGAGCAAATAAGAGAATCCTTTTTGAAAAATACTTAAAATCTTTCTCAGTTTTCCCAAGGGATGTCTCTTAAGCATTGGATATTCTAATCATTCTCTCTTGAAGAAGCTCAGACATCCTCATCCTTGTCTATGGCTTTAATTTTGAAGCGTTCTTCACAATCCAGTTTGCCAAACAGTATACGTGCAATTCAGATGATCTTCCAACCTCAATTCCACTGACTTCATGAAATCCCATCCCTTTTGTAGTATCTCCAGTTTCACTTTGCAGTTGACTTACATTGAATTTGCTTTGCAGTTATCAGATGTTCATCCTTCATCAGTCATCAAGAGCCTGACACCCACCCACAAAGACACTGAGTAACACAAGAGGATGGAGATCAGGGCAGATCAGGGAAGGATGTCTGATGGGAACTGTTGTAAGTGGTGGGTTCATTAGAGAATATTTTCATCTGCAAAGCCTTTCCTGAGCAATTTCATAGGATTCCCATGATTTGTTAAGTAACTCAGAAATCTGCCACAGGTTGTTACTGGGGGGCTGATTTCAAAGTAATCTAATTCCAGTGAATGGCTAGGCTACTAGGGAGGAAAAAGGAGGCGGCTTTTGGGGGAAATTTAATTCATGAAGTCTTCCCAAGATGTCATTATAAATAAACTATGATAAATGACATGACCACTACACCCCCCTCTTCTCAGTGTCTGTGCCAAGCAAGAATCTCGTGTGCTTTGACTGAAATGCAGGTCTGAAAACGCAGATTTCGTGATTAATGGAGCTTGAGTGACATAAGTGGAAACTGAAATCTTGGGAACAGAAGGAAATGGGTAAGCAATACGTGTGAATTTGCCTGGGGCTTGAGAAATGGGAGAGGGGAGCAGGGATGGTGATGCAGAAGCTTAAAGGAGCTTCCAGGGGCAGGTAGAAGTATAAAGACTGGAGGAAACGCAAAGCTCAAGCAGGACAGGAAAGGAAAAGAAAGATCCAGGGTAAATATAGGCCCACCTAGCTGGAACTGGACTAAGACACCAGCTATTAAAAGTGCAGTTCACAGAAAGAAAAGCAGTGGTTTGAGTGCTTATAGAGAATGTAGTTCAACAAGGAACTTGAGAGTTGGACTTGGTTCTCCCGCCTGATTGTGCTTCAGATCTGAATCCACTGTTGTATGACCACAGGTAAGTGACCTAACTTCTCTGCCCTTCTGTTCCTCATTAATAAAACAAGATGTCACTTTCCATTTCAAAGAGCCTTTGAGGGTTAGAGCTAGTATCCATGTTACTGTGACATACACTGTATCCTGCCTGGTGCACGTTAGTCTCTCACTCAGTGGTAGCTATGACGATAATAATGATGATGATATGGGTGGGGCCAACGCATACCTGAACTTCCCAGGTGGCTCAGTGGTAAAGAATCTGCCTGCCAATGCAGGAGACGCGAGAGACACAGGTCTGATCCCTGGGTCGGGAAGATCCCCTGGCGTAGGAAACGGCAACCCACTCCAGTATTCTCACCTGGACGAGCCCACGGACAGAGGAGTTTGGAGGGCTTTAGTTCACGGGGTTGCAAAGAGCCTGACGCAGCTGAGCACACTGAGCACACACGTGCCCAGCCACAGTAGAACTGTATAAGCCTGAGCCGACAACAGTTACTAGTCCTAATCGCACTGCAAAGCAGACCGTGTTCTCTATACACGTGACGGAGGTGTGAGCACTAATAGGCCATCAGAGCCAAGTAAGGAAGAGACTGTAGCCATCCAGCACTGAGGCAAAGTGAAGGGAAGCCTCCAGAGTTAGCATGGGCTCTCAGAGGTGACCAGGAGCAGCTTCCCCTGCGTGTGGCCAAGAACAGTCTCAGCCCAGAAATCAGCCAACGTGTGTGTGAAAAGTTTTGCCATCCTTGACATTGCAAGATTAACAGCAGGAAAAAGAAGACACCACTGCAGTACCAAATAATGGAAAAGGCAGGATGATTGGGAGGTTAACTCCTGGCTCCTTGAAAATGATAATAAGGACATCAATCTAAGGCTTTCATGCCGGGTACCTGGGTCAAGTCGGGTTCTCTGGCAGCAGAGCCTAAAGCCATCACTTGGATGCATGTGATTTATTGAGGTCATGCCCTCAGGAAGGACCTGAATGGGAGTGAGGCAGTAGGAAAAAGCTGGGCAAGGATGCGGTCTCAGATGAGGTCTAGGCTTGGTCAGTAAACAGGGAGGGGAGATCAGCCTCCCAGGCATCTCCAAAAAGGTGGCTCATGTCAGCCAAAGACAGGGCTTCATAGAAGGTCACAAGTATGAGCTGTTAGCCATGGGTCAGGATGGGTGCCCGACCTCATAAATGATCTGAGAGGGGCATCAATGGTTTCGACTCCAACATCATTCTAGGCAGGTGCTTTGGGGGCATTCATTCATGATGATCCCCCGAGATCCTCCTGATCTACAAAGGAGAAAAGTGAATCTCGGATAGTCTAAGTAACTTGCTGTCAGTCACCCAGCTTATGTGACATCCAGGATATGAACCCTGGCACTCTGGTTCTGGAACCCATACCCCGGGCCACTGTTCCACCTTATGAGATACTGTTATAGGATGAATTGTGTCCCCTCCAAAAAAGATGTTTGAAGTCCTAACCCTCAAAATGTGACCTTACTTGGGTATATGGTCCCTGGAGATGGAAGGAGTTAAAATGAGGTAGTTGTAGAATAGGACATAGAGTCGGAAGTGTCCTTAAAAGAAGACACGTGGGGAAAGAACATCATGTGAAGACAGAGGCAGGGATTAGGGTTATGCAGCAGCAAGCCAAGGACCTCCAAGGACTTTTGGCAAAACACCAAAAGCTTGGAAGAAGTGAGGAAAGATTCTCCCCTCAAAATCGGAGAAGGCAATGGCACCCCACTCCAGCACTCTTGTTCGGAGAATCCCAGGGACAGAGGAGCCTGGAGGGCTACCGTCTATGGGGTCGCACAGAGTTGGACACAACTGAAGCGACTTAGCAGCAGCAGCAGCCTCCAGAATAGGGAGAGAAGCCTGACCAAGCCTAGACCTCTTCTGTTTTGGGTATTTTTGTGTTTTTTTCTGGCTGCAATGGGTCTCAGTTGCCTCACACAGGATCTTCATTGCAAATAATAGACTGGTTCCAAATCGGGAAAGGAGTACGTCACAGCTGTATACTCTCACCTTGCTTATTTAACTTCTATGCAGAGTACAGCATGAGAAATGCCAGGCTGGATGAAGCACAAGCTGGAATCAAGACTGTTGGAAGAAATATCAATAATGTCATCTCAGATATACAGATGATACCACCTTGTGGCAGAAAGGGAAGAACTAAAGAGCCTTTTGATGAAAGTGAAAGAGGAGAGTGAAAAAGCTGGCTTAAAACTCAATATTCAGAAAACTAAGATCATGGCATCTGGTCCTATCACTTCATGGCAAATAGATAAAGAACAGTGGAAACAGTGGCTGATTTTTTTTTTTGGGGGGGGTGCTCCAAAATCACCACAGGTGGTGACTGCAGCCATGAAATTAAAAGATGCTTGCTCCTTGGAAGAAAAGTTATAACCAATCTAGACAGCATATTAAAAAGCAGAGACATTATTTTGCCAACAAAGATCCATCTAATCAAAGCTATGGTTTATTCCAGTAGTCATGTATGGATGTGAGAGTTTATAAAGAAAGCTGGGTGTGGAAGAATTGATGCTTTGGAACTGTGCTATCGGAGAAGATTCTTGAGAGTCCCCTGGACTGCGAGGAGATCCAAAGCAGTCCATCCTAAAGGAAATCAGTCCTGAATATTCATTGGAAGGACTGACGCTGAAGCTGAAACGCCAATCCTTTAGCCACCTCTTGCCTACTGACTCTCTTGTTATGAACCGAGGGTTCAGGAGTGCAATGAGGGCTTAGTTTCTCCTCGGCATGTGAGATCTTGGTTCCCTGACCCAGGATCGAACCTGCATCCCTTGCACTGCAAGGTGGATTCTTAACCCCTGGGCTACCAGGGAAGTCCTTTTTACTGTTGCTTTAAGCCATCAGCTCATGACACTTTGTTACAGGTGCCCTCGGACCCCAATATAGGTACTCAGAGAAGGTACTAAGTATTGGGAAAGAAGCTGTTCTAGTATAGTTATTAAGTTTAAGCTCAAAATAATGGTTTACTCAAATGTACATTATAATCACAAGCAAGTGTTTCAAACTGATGTTTGTACAAGAAATTCATACAAGCCTCAGGGAGACGTTAAGCTGCATGTTTAAGCTCGGGAGCTTGGAGGCATACTGGCTGGTGATAAAATTCTACATCAGCCCTTTGTTTAGCAGCTGTGTAGCCTTGGGTCAGGGTATTGACCTCTCGCCTCTTCACGTTTTTCATCAATGAAACGATGAAAAAAGTGGTACTCTCTCCTTAGAATTCCAAGGAAGATTAATGAAATAATACCCTTAGCGTATAGCATATAGTCTGGTACACAGTGAGCACTGAACGTGGGATATTCTTTCCATCACTGCTTTGAAATCCAGCCACTGTGGACTTGGGTAAAGCTGAGCTCGCTCCTCGGTTCTAGTCTTGGATATCCATGCAGCTCTCAGCCTCCGTTCTTCAGCTATAAATGGGGTTGAGCTAACATACTGATGGAAAAGTGAAGCAATCAAATCTATCCTCTCACGCTGTTTGTAAATATGACACGTGATAATGATGCAAGCTTACCGTCCTGCACTAATCTAAGAGAACTGATTACGGGGCTGGCAGAAGGAATCGTTTCCTCCTGGGATCCTGGAGGTCAGAACCTCTCGACTTTAACGTGTGTGTGTCACATGGGTTGCTGGTTAAACGGCAGATTCTGATTCAGCGGATCTGGGATGAAGCCTGACACTCTGCCTCTCTAAGGGGCTCTCAGATAGTGCCCACGGTGTGGGTCCGGCATTCGCTGAGGCACGTGGATGCCTGGCGAAACACCATGAGATTTGCCAGGCAGATGGGGTCTACATCTTGACCCTTAGGACTGCATCCCCTCTGAATTTAGCAAAATAATATATCCTTGTTCTAACTCCAGTCCTTTGGACACCTCATGCAAAGAGTTGACTCATTGGAAAAGACTTTGATGCTGGGAGGGATTGGGGGCAGGAGAAGAAGGGGACGACAGAGGATGAGATGGCTAAATGGCATCACTGACTCTATGGACGCGAGTCTGAGTGAACTCCGGGGGTTGGTGACGGACAGGGAGGCCTGGCGCGCTGCGATTCATGGGGTCGCAAAGAGTCGGACACGACTGAGCAACTGAACTGAACTGTTCTGGGAACAAAATAGAAGCTCTTGTGTTATAAATTTCATATCTGTGCTTGAAGTATTGGGAATAAACACTGTCAGAAGAACTAAGACCCCTGGGATGGAGAGGACCGCCTATTTGTGCCCTGAGGGGTGCTCAAGCCTTCCCAAGAGAGCCCCCTCAATCTCAATCGGATCCACCACTCCCACCGGCGCTATACCACGACACAGCGGATGCTGGATGAAGAAAAACGATGGGGAATTATCGCCACCTACTGGATTAGGAAAGAAAGGTAAGGGTTCAGTTCAGTTCAGTCTCTCAGTCGTGTCCAACTCTTTGCGACCCCATGAATCGCAGCACGCCAGGCCTCCCTGTCCATCACCAACTCCCGGAGTTCACTCAAACTCATGTCCATCGAGTCGGTGATGCCATAAAATATTTCACGGATCCCAGCTCTTTAGTCTAAAAACGGCCGACGTGTATGGCTGATTCACTTTGTGGAACAGCAGAAACTAACACAGCATTGCAAATCAACTGTACTCCAATTTAAAAATTGATAAAAAACAAAGCTGGAAGCAGTGGTCAGGAGCAAACAAAAATTTTTTTAATCTGAGAAGGGCCAGGAAAACAAGAGGAATGAGGAATTATAAAACTGGAAAAGACCTTGGGAGACCATAGGTTCAACCCTCTGATCATTGAGTTCACCCCAGAATATAAACCGTCCAGCTGGATGCCGTCTCTTTCCTTCGTCTTTTTGCCCATTCCAGAAAGAACAGCAGCTATAATTCACTGAGGGCTTACTATGTGTACCCAGGGACATGATTTGTATTATCTCATTTAATCCTCACGGCAACTCTCATGTTAAAGAGTATTGTTATCACCTTTGCAGGGGAGGAAACAGAAGCTTGGAGAAGTTAAGGAGTTTGTTTAAGATTTGTTTAAGGTCACCAGGCAGGATGTGCTGGCTCCAAAGACTGAACCTAGCAGGTAACTAAGGGCAGGCACAGACCAACCAGCTGTCTGCTCTCCTGGCTGTGTGGGCAAAGAACAGTCACTAAAGTGGGGAGTCAGGATCCCCCTTTCATTCTCTGATTTGCTCTCACATCAACACCAAGCTATATCCTTAACTTTAGTTTTTGGACAGATTCCAAAACTGCGGCTGCTTTGGCCAGCAACTGACAGAATTGTATCAGGTTGGCAAAAAAGTTCGTTCTGATTTTTCCCTAAGATGTTTTGGAAAAACCTGAATAACTGTTTTGCCCAACCCAATACATCCTACGTCTTGGGATGTATCCACTGCACTAGCTTTCTAGGACTGCTTTAACAAAGTACCACAAACTGAGCGGCTTAAAAACAATAAAAACAGAACAACAGAAAAACAGAACTTTGTTCTCTTATAGTTCCAGAGGCTGGAATTATGAAACCCAGGCATCAGCAAGGCCATGCTTCTTCTTAAGGCTCTAGGAGAGGATTCTTCCTTGCCTCGTCCTGGCTCCCAGCATCTGCCAGGAACCCTGGTTTGTGGACACTCCAGCATCTGCCTCCATCATCACATGACCATCTCCCTGGGTATCTCTGTGCCTCTTGTCTTCTTATAAGATTACCAGTCACACTGGATTAAACCCCTGCTGCCCTCTTCCAGTATAACCTCGGTTGCACCAACGACATCTGTGACAACGCTTATTTCCAAATAAGATTATATTCTGGGAAGGACTTGAATGAGCTGGGGGAGAAGCAGCATTCAGCTCTGTGTATCCATCCTAGTGGCTTTCAGAGTGACCAGTGAAGTTAGGTTCAAATCCTGGCACTAGCCCTGACCAGCTGCATAATTTGGGACAGGCTAGCTAACTTTGTTAAACATGTTTCCTCACCTATAGAATAGGTATGATGATAATTATCTCCATCTCATAGGTTTAATGTGAAGATTAAATAGTTAATACATCAATGGTAACTCTCAGAACCTAGCAGTAGGATCTAACTTGTAGAGCCCCAGTTACCTGAGGTTTGAAGCCTGCTTTGCTGTTTACTAGCTGTATAGTCCTGGGTAGGTTACTCCACCATCTCAGTCATAGGATCCTAATTTGTAAATTGAGGGATGATGACAATGGTGATTATACCTACCCATGGGGAGTAGGGTGGTTGTGAACATATAAAGAGTTAGAACAGAGCCTGGCACATAATAAATGCTCAATAAATGGGCTTCCCTAGTGACTCAGGCAGTAAAGAATCTGCCTGCAATACAGGAGATGTGGGTTCGATCCCTGGGTTGGGAAGATCCCCTGGAGAAGGGAATGGCAACCCACTCCCGTATTCTTGCCTGGAGAATTCCAGGGACAGAGGAGCCTGGCGGCCTACAGTGCATGGTCAGACATGACTGAGTGACTAAGCAACAACAAGTGTTACCTAAGATCATCCATCTCAGAGCACTGTTGAAGGATTAAATGATGAACCCATCCAGGCCATGGGTCTCAGTCCTGCTCACTAGACGTGGATGATGATGAATTTACACTAGACTCATAAGAGGAAGAGAGAAACAGCTGGAGCCTTGGGCCAGAGCAACTCCATAGGCAGGAAAATTTAAAAAGTCAATATTCTGGGTTCTACAATTTTAACTTCAAAGCAAGGATTCTGAAGGTAGCTGGGTTGAATGAGCCTCCAGACTGGTAACTCCCCGGGGTGATAGCTCTGTCCCCTTCCCTCCCGCACAAGCCCAAAGGCCCTGCCTCCCCCCTGCCTCCTGGTCCACCTCTGGGAGTCCCCTCAGGGTTGCTGTGATGAGTGATACAGTTCCCCCAGCTCCTTCCTTCCTTAGGGTCCTTGCCATCAAGCCCACAGTGTCCTTTCCACATCAAAGGTTTGATTCCTAATCTCTGAAGGAGAAATAAAATACAACAAACTGGGGGCGGGGGCAGGGGTGGGGAATAGTACCTTAACATACTACCTTAAGATGCTACCTTATCCCAGACATAGATCATCGTCTAGGGCAGTGATCCCCAACCTTTACAGCACCAGGGACCAGTTTCGTGGAAGACAGTTCTTCCACAGGTCTGGGGGGGTGGAGGGGGGATGGTTCAGGCCATAATGCTCACCATCTACTGTTCGGCCCAATTCCTAAGAGACCACAGACAGGTAATGGTCCGGTCAGCCTCCCAGGGGTTGGAGACCCCTGTCCTGGATGATGGCTGCAAATCTGATGGCCTCCTCCTCCTTCTTTCCTGAAGATGGTGGTCACCAGTCCTCTATCACAGATGCCAAGCCCTCCTACCTGCTCAGGAATGACTTCCTGCTGGTGGAGTTTAGGAAGGCTCAAAGTGAACCATCTGCATTCATTCATTTGAAAGATATTTATCCACCATTTTCCAAGGGCACATGCTAGGTCAGGCTCTGTGGGTGCAGCTGTGAACCCTACACCTTCCAGGGCTTTACTGTCCATCAGGGAGCCACTAGTGATGGGGGGATATTTCTACTTAAAGTAATTGAAACCAAATAAATTTAAAGTAGATTTCCTCACTTTCACTAGCCACATTTCAAATACTCAAAAGCCACTTGTGGGACTTCCCTGATGGTCCAGTGGCTAAGACTCCATGCTCCCAAGGCAGGGGGCCTGGGTTCAATTCCTGGTTAGGGAACTAGATCCCACATGCTGCCATTAAGACCCTGTGAGCCAAATAAATAAATAAAAGCCACTGCGACTCTTGCCCACCACGTTGGGCAGTGGAGGTATAGAACATTGCCGTCGTGGCAGAAAGAGCTATTGGAGGATGCTGGTGTAGAAAGGGAAAGAGGCATTGAGCAAATCCACAAAAAAAAAAAAAAAAAAAGGATTAAATAATTGCTTCTCTCTGCATCTCCAGAAAGGGTGGCATCAATCTTAAAGGGCCCCTGACCCACACAGGAAAAGCTGTGCCCAGTTCTCCCCCTGGGTCTCCTTACACCATGGGGGTCTGAGAGGGAGGGGAAGGGGGCACCATTTCTTGGGAGCCCCTTCCCCACCTGGGCTCTGGGCTCCGAGTCTCAGGGCTGGGGCTGCGATACCTGCACTGATACAGCTGTGGGGGCAGAAGCTGAGAGAAGTTACACTGAAGGGAAGCTGAGCTGAAGTCTCGCAGAGCCAGGACTTGAAACTGGATTTGACTCCAAGCCTGGGCTGCCTCCTAGCAGGGTTAAGAGCTCTCTTCCAGGAGGCAGAAGGTGCTGACAGAATCTGCAGATGGCTCCTGAATCCCAGGGCCCCACTGCATTCGAGTGGATCCTTATTCTCACTGTTATCCCTCGGATGGTAAGCTTTCTTGGGATTCACAGCTTCAGCTCAGTTCAGTTCAGTTGCTCAGTCGTGCTCTTTGCGACCCCATGGACTACAGCACGCCAGGCCTCCCTGTCCATCACCAACTCCTGGAGCTGACTCAAATCCATGTCCATTGAGTTGGTGATGCCATCCAGCCATCTCAACCTCTGTCGTCCCCTTCTCCTCCTGCCCTCAATCTTTCCCAGCATCAGGGTCTTTTCCAAGGAGTCAGTTCTTCACATGAGGTAGCCAAAGTATTGGAGTTTCAGCTTCAGCATCGGTCCTTCCAATGAATATTCAGGACTGATTTCCTTTAGGATGGACTGGTTGGATCTCCTTGTAGTCCAAGGGACTCTCAAAAATTCACAGCCTAGGTGACTGCATTCCAGCCTGGGTACCACTATGTATTAACTGTAACTTGGCAATGATTTAGCCTTTCTGTCCATCAACCTTCTCACTTTTAAAATGAAAGAGAACAATAGTTCTTACCTCCCGGGTCTTAAGAGGTTTTCTTTTTATAAGTATAATTGACAAATAAAATTATTCAATATTTAAAGTATAAAAGGTGATGGTTTGTATACATATATAGTGTGAAAGTAAAGCCGCACAACTCACATCTGGGATTTGAGCCCACACAGCAGGACTTGGACGCAGCCTAAACCCAGACTTGGGCTTCAATCGCAATCTTTTAACTGGGATCATACCCCTGCTCTCAGGACTTTATGAAGCTCAGGTTCTTGATGTCTCATCACAGAAAGTATTCAGTGAGAGACAAAGTGATAGGTAAGGAGTGGATTTATTTACAGAGATACCCTCTCCAAAGAGAGACTGTGGGCATCTAAAAGGGTGAAGTGAAATGAAGTGAAGTGAAAGTCGCTCAGTCGTGTCCGACTCTTTGTGACCCTGTGGACTATACACTCCATGGGATTCTCCAGGCCAGAATACTGGAGTGGGTAGCCTTTCCCTTATCCAGGGGATCTTCCCAACCCAGGGATCGAACCCAGGTGGATTCGATCCACACTGCAGGTGGATTCTTTACCAGCTGAGCCACAAGGGAAGCCCTCTAAAAGGGTGAGAGGCCCCAAAACACAGTGTGAATAGTTTTTTGTTTATTTTTAAAACGAATCATTTATTTACTGAACCTGGGGCAGAGCAGATACACATTCAATTTTACATTTACATCTTTTAGCTCAGTTACAGAGTGTTTACACACACATGCACACACACATGCACACACACGCGTGCACACGCACACAAATTGGCATGCTGCAGTTGTCCTAAGGTAAAATACAGTCACCCTAAACCGTTGCAAGTATTTTCACCCTAGGTTGAAGAACTGTTTATCCTGCACATGAAAACTTGTAACAAATTTAAAGTAACTATAGAAAACTCATTACTTGTAGTTTTTCCCTTGCAAAGATTCAAACCAAATGTACAGATAACCTATATATCTATCAGTCACGCCATAATCCTGGATCATCCCCACACCAAAACCAGATGCTCCTTGAATTTTAAACCCATCATCAGAGACCCAGAAAAAGTCATTTTGTGACTAGTGTGAATAGTTTTTATGATCTGGGTAATTTCATAGGCTAACAACTTGGAGGATTATTTCAACTGTTTTGGGGAAGGGGTGGAGATTTCCAAGGATTGGACCACCGCCCACATTTTTAGCTTTTCTGGTTAGCCTCAGAACAGTCGTGGTGCTGGTGGGTGGGTCATTTAGCACCTGCTAATATATTACAGTGAGCATTTAAAGAGGCTAAATGGTCTACTGGAAGTCGAACCTTCCACCGTCTTGGACCAAGTTGGTTCTAACGGGCTTTTGTCCTACGGCTCTATCATTCTTTTAAAGGCTGTGCCCTGCCCCCTCCATCCTGTTTCCAAAGGACTCCCACAACTGAGGTATGGATCATCCACATTCATCATCTCACGTATTTGTGTGTGTGTGTGTGTGTGTGTGTGGACACTATGAGTTTCAAATGAAGCAGACTTTATGAACCACTTACCAGTGTCTGGCACAAGGCTGGCACTCACTTGCGTCATTATGGGATGACTGGGGAGACAGGAGAATGGGCAGAGGTTATAAGGGAACAAAACTTGCCACCCCAAAACATGTCTTTTCGGCTTGAGAATTAATTTAGACTGAAGCAAAGGCTCAGGTTGAACTTTTACCTTCTCCCCATAGCTGTTCAAAAGAATTTAGATAAAGGGCCTGTTTCAGGAAAAACTATTTCCACGGATACAGTATAATGAGAGCCAGGTGCGGTAGTGAGGCAGGTTAGCAAGGCTGCTGGATCCGAGTCCTCTCTGCCTCGCGGTTTCTTCTCGACCCAGCAAACATCTCTTTACCAAATGTTTGCTCTTGCTCGTTTCCCTGTAAATGGCCCTCCTTTCCTTGGCAGTCCTAACCTCTACCCCCCTTCTCCTCCTCTTGGATGACATAAAAGCTTCAATTGACTCACTTGTTCTTAGGACCCATATTCTTATGAAACTCCTGCTTGTATGTAATTAAATTTGATTTTCTCCTGTTAACCTGTCTCATGTCGATAGACCAGCCAGAAGAACCTAGAAAGGGAAGTTTTATTCCCTCCCCGACAAGCTCAAAAGTGTAAATTGGACGACCTCTTTTAAATCCTGGTTTGACCCAGCCAGCACTAGCTTTGTTTCCTGGGCAAGTTATGTATTGTCGTTGGTAAATTAAGGATAACAAAGTCTACCTTAAAGAGTCCTGGTAAGAAGTTAATGAGATGATTTCCATAAAGCACGAGGTATAGTAACTTACTAGGCACACAGTACCTTCTCATTAAAACCCAAGCAGGACCCTGTGGTGGAACTCCAGGGCATAAAAGTTTTTCCAGGTCCCCCATTTCTTGTTTGTAGGAAAAAAAAAGCTTTCAAGCATCTAGACCTTCACTGAGTTCTAAAGGGCAGATTCAAACAGTTACTAATTAGGAGAGTGAGGGAATATAGAAAGAAATAATATGCAGGATGGAACGGGGGCATGCCTGGTTCCTCCTCAAGGGTTGAACCTAATAATTTGATACATACCTCTGAATTCCTCAACAGGATGGTAACTTCAGGCTGAGCAGCCAGACCTCAGACTGGTTGGTAATAGAAATTCCTGGTGACCACCCTGTTACTTCACCACCGACCTATCGGAGGAGGTTTACAAGCGCTGCAGCCTTCCCCACAGATTTTGCCTATAAAACCTCCCTGAAACCTATTATGGAGAGTTCGTGTCTTATGAGCACGAGCCACCGGTTCTCTTTGTATGTTGTTGTGCGTGCTGAGTCGCTTCAGTCATGTACGACCCTTGCTATCCCATGGACTACAGCCAGGTTCCTCTGTCCAAAGGATTCTCCAGGCAAGAACATTGGAGTGGGTTGACATGCTCTCTTCCAGGGGATCTTTCCTACCCGGGGATCAAACCCACATCTCCTGCATTGGCAGGCAAATTCCTTATCACTAGCACCACCTGGGAAGCCCTGTATCCCTTGTAGTAATCCTTGCAATAAATCTTTCACTGCTCCAAACCCCGACATTTCAGTTTGGCTACGATCTGCACTGGGCACATGAATGTCACTGTTAGCCATTGATAAGGCTACTACGTGCAGAGAGGAAGATGATCACGCTCCTCGCAGACAGGTTTCAGGAATAGATGATGAGCGCCATCTAGTGGTCTACAACTGAAGGTCAAATACAACAAATAGCCCAGCCAAAAGCACCAGAAATGTAATTCAATATTGCCATGAAAGATCTAGCCACCTCCTGCCCACTTCTTAATGTCAAGGCTTTAGAGGCTGATACAGAAGTAGAAAATGAGGAAAAAAGCAAATCAGACAGGTAGTTTTCTAAAGCCTTCTTGACTAGCCCTAGTAAAATGCTCAAAACCCATAAGCTATACCATCAGGAAATGTCTCAAAAGCCCTTGAAACATTATGGATGAAGTTAATGGAGTTCAGAGAAGTTAAGTACATGTTCACCTGTACACATGTACACCTGTACACCACATGTACACCTGTGGTGGATTCATGTCAATGTATGGCAAAACCAATACAGTACTGTAAAATAAAAAAATAAAATTTTTTTAAAAAAGACTAATAGGAATTCTGGAGTGAAGGATGAATACATTAAACCTCTTATTAAGGTAAAAAAAGAAAAAAAAGAAGTTTCATCTGAGCTGCCTTTTTCCCCCACCAAGTCATGGTCTTCTCCTCTCTCCCAGTGTGCAAGTTGATGGCTGGGAAAGACCATCTCATATCTGGATTCAAGCCCCAATTCTGCCCACCTCTAGCTCTGATCTCCAGGAAAATCCTTTAATCTCATTCAGCCCCAACATCCCCATCTGTAAAGTGGGTCTGTACTTCCCAGTGGGAGGAAAAACCAGCTCGACGTGAGAGAGCTGGACTCACGTCTGAGCGTCAGTTTGGCTTTTCTAAACTACTTTTCTCTTCCACCAGGTGCAACAAGTAATTCCAGCCTTGATGGAAAATAACAGGACTGAAAATTTTTAAACCACCTGGCATTTAGAAGTCATTAAACATATGATAGCTTTCCTCCTTAGTTATTCTGCAGGTTTGGTGTGAAGTTTGAATGGCACAGTGTACATGAAAGCTCCTTGCATTTTGCCTGGTTCATAAGTAGAAGTTGTGTGTTATGGATGCTGTGGGTTGCCACCCAGATCCCCTCAAAACCATCAGCACGGAGTGGTGATAACTGAGAGCTCACAGCTGAGTCTCCCTCTGGAAATTGTTCTAGACTAAAGACGGCAGCCTTGACCAAGGTCATATTCCTCACCAGGGTGGTTCACACCCAAAGAATGCTCAGTGTGTGGGTTAAAGTGGCCTTTAAAAGGCCCAACCCAATTGCCTCACTTAAGTCAACTCTGCAGGTTTATTCCAACTTCAGAGCTCGCCGTGGGATGACTGAGGCTTTGTTGCAGCTGAATCACACCCCTTCTTCCCCCTCTGCCCATTTCTGCTTTCTCCACTTCCCCACAGCTGTCATTCAGAGAGCACTTCCCAGTGAACTTGCTTCATGCAAACCTTCCCAGAGTCAGCTTCCTGGGGAATTGCCCTGCAACACTTCAGTGTGTGTTCTTTCTTAAAGCCCCAACTCCCTGCCTCTTTCTTCCCCGCCTGCAAACTGAGGACCTGGAACACACACATTTGTCTCTTACCAGTTTCACTGGATGAGAATAAAGATAACTGGGCAAAAAGAAAAAAACCTAATACCTCAATCTCACTTTCCTCCCCTTTAAATTGAGATTATTACTGTGCTATATCTTTCTAGAATGTTTTAGGCAAATCAATAAGATGTGGAAGTGAGAACACTTTGGGTAAAAAGATAAATAATCTATAAAAATCAAAGGAATTAGGAAATGCTGCAGAATTGACTGACAGGTAATAATTATAATAGCGACAATTTACTGAATAGTAAGTGCCAGGCACTGTGACACTTTACATGGTCTGTGTCATTCGTCACAAAAATCGTAAAGGTGAATGCTAATATTACCATCATTTTATAACTGAGGAAACTTGGGCGTAGAGGATTACACGACTTGCCCAAGGTCATGGAGGGATTGAGCGGTTGGGAGGCAGGCTTGATTCCAGAACCAACACCCTTCTCCACAGGTACACAGTCAACTAGAACTGAAATAATAACAGGGCAAGACTCTCTATTTCCTTGATGAGTATGCAGTCATTCTGAGTTTTGAAAAACATTATTTAGAGTTCTAGCAATTTCAAGAGAAATTCCAGGAAATCCGAGACTTCTGGGCAAAATGTGGACGGGTGGGTCAGAGCCACTGTTTTATGGGGACAACTGAGCCTCTCTGATGAGATAATGAGACTACCCAGCTAGGAGCCTTTCATTACATCAACTTCACTGCCCACTTACGCAGCACGCAGTCATCCCGCTCAGACTGCATGGAGCCTCCGGGTCCCTGAGCAGGGGGAGAGGGTGCCGCCCTCCACTCATCGGGAACTTAGGCGTTGGCGGCTTCCACTCCCGGTGAAAGGAACACTTCCACGACCGTTTCTTTCTGGCTTTTCTGGAACCTTTTGATGGGAAGCTCAAAGCACACGCCGCTGACTTTCTGCTTTTCCGAGGGCCAGGTCTGAGAAAGGAGGGCATTCCACTCTCGGGAGCCGTCTGGGATGAAGTCACACGGAGGAACGGTCTCAGGAACGGGGACACCCGGGACGAGCCGGAGACTATAGCACGTTGCCTCCCTTATTTACTGCAGCAAAGCAAACCGTCCCGAAACTCACTGGCCTAAAACTGGGCCGGGAAACCGCAGCCCGGTGGACCAGTTCAGCGCGCCACCTGTTTTTGAAAACCAAGTTTGTTTGGAAGACAGCCACGCCTATTTTGTTTCCGTGTCATCCTATGGCGGCTTCCACACTATAATGGCAGAGCTGAGTCACTGTGACAGAAATTGCATGACCCCAAAAAAACTAAAATATTTACTATGTGACCCTGTCCAGAAGAAAAGGTTGATGACCCTGGCTTGGCGACAATTTTTTATGTCTGTCAATGTTGCGGGTTGACTATGCTGGTTTCTCCCAAGCTCCCTCTAGCAACCACATTCAGCTGAAGAGTGAACTGGGTGAGGGGTTCAGCTGAGATTGCTGGGATCACTGAGCCTCTGCCTCCGGGGGTCTCCTTCCTCAAGGAGATCAGACCACATTTCCCCACGTGGTGGTGGCAGGAACCCCAGCACTCAAGTACTTATCGGGCCTCCGCCTGCATCATGCTTGGTGATGTTCCATCAGACAAAGCAAGTCACACAAGCCAGCCCAGGCTTCAGGTGAAAGGGTATGAATACTGGGAGGGGTGGTTCACTGGGAGCCACCACGGCAACCGTGTATCACATTGGCTTTCAATATTTTTTTGGTTGAATAAATAAGTGCCAAAGATCTGGCTGGAAATAGTGTTCATTCATTCACTCATTCCGCAGAGATTTAATGAGCCCCTACCATATGCTGGGTCTGCTCTGAATGATTGCGTTTGTCCAAGGATTTATCTGAAAGTGAGTTGGTGATGTATGTTTCACAAAAGCTACATGTGTACTGATTCTCGTGCAGTGAAGACGTATTGTGCTTTGAGGTTTTACCTAGTACGTAAGCATTTTAATGTAGTCTAGGAGTATTCCGTTCAATGCAGATGACACACCTCCCCAAAAGGAACCCAGAGTAATTGTATCTTTACTGTGTCCAGTTGATGAAATGAAACCACACCTGTGGGAATGAAGCGGGGAATAAATCATTTGCTACCGTGATGTGTAGTCTGGGTGGCACTGATTTTAGTTTTGCTTCAGACATCAAGCTCTTAACAGATATTTATTTTTCCTTATCAGAGTGCTACCTCCTGAGAGAAAGGTCCAAGAGTGGAGAGCCAGAGTTCTAGATCCCCATCCTGGCTCTACCAGTACCTCATTTCGTGTCAACGTAATGAAGCCAAGACCAATTTTTCACCAGATGTGAATATATTTGGCCAGCATCCTCTTTCTCTCTCCTTTAGGGCACAAGGCAAGTGTGCACTTTTCTGCCACTTGCAGTTAAGGGTAGCCATGTGACTCGCCCTGGCACACTACACGTGAGCGGAAGAGACCAGGAGAAAGGATGAAATCGCCAGGGCTCAACTCTCCTCACTCTTCATTTTCGACAGCACACACAGATTTAAAAAAAATGCAGTACTGAGTCATCACACGCAGGATGGCTGTCCCCAAAAGTTACCCAAACCTACAAGAAACAAGGTACGTGCAAGAAATCAACCTTTTTTGTGTTAAGCTGCTGAGATTTCTGAGATGTTTGTTATGCAGCATAACAAAACTCAACCTAACAAAAGCAGATTTCTTGGAGGCAGCACCCCATCTGTTTGGGAAAGATGCTCGGATGTGTTCTCAGTGCAGAGAGGGAGCATTTCCGACACACTCAACGAACAAAAGATGAACTAAACAGCTACGTGTGAGACGGGAAAAGAAAGTTCAGAGAGGAAGATGCAGAAACGAAAGGGAAGGGGAAACCCGCAGGACACGGACCTATGCCTGCTAATGGGACTCCTCCTCCTTGTGGCCTCTCCAAGTCGTCCATAAACTGGACTTTAAACACTTTTGAATGCTGAGTAAGAATGGAAAATCGTGATCATGTATCAACGAGCTTCTGTTTATTGTTCACTTGCTTGCTGTGGATTTGTGGGCCGGCGGGGAGGGGTGGGGGTGGTTAACATTTTGTTTGTTTTGGTGAAAGCTGGGAAAAGGCTGAATTTCGTTTAAGAATTTTTATTTATTTATTTAGGCCACACCGTTCAGCCGGCAGGATTTTTGTTCCCTGATGAGGGGTGGAATCCATGCCCCTGCATTGGAAGCGGGGTGTCTTAACCACTGGACCACCAGGGGAAGTCCCAAGAGGCTGAATTTCAAGACACCAGGAAATTAACACAAGAAGGAGCAGAGACAGCCTGCGCCACCACTCACAAGAATGGGAGGCAGCAAGTGCCAGAAAGCAGAACTGCAAGTCCCTGGGGATTCACAGAACTCACCAGCACCAGCATACCACAATAGCTAACACACCCTGTGCCAGGCAATGATCTAAGCACTTTATACTATATGCACTTTGTGTAACCACTTCATATGAGTTCCTTAAATCCTCATAACATTGCCAGGAAGTTCAGTCTGCTTGTTATCCTCATCTTACAGACGAAGTCTCAGGCCTTGAGAAGTTAAATGTTGGCCATGCAAACAGCACCCCCTGGTGGACCCCTCTCCAAATGACCGGCTCCCTCTCACCCTTCAGGTCTTAAAGCAAATGTTTCCCTGGTGGCTCAGATGGTAAAGCGTCTGCCTGCAAAGCAGAAGATGCGGGTTCGATCCCTGGGTCAGGAAGATCCCCTGCAGAAGGAAATGGCAACCCACTCCAGTACTCTTGCCTGGAAAATTCCATGGATGGAGGAGCCTGCTGGGGTCGCAAAGAGTCAGACACGACGGAGCCACTTCACTTTCACTTTGTCCTCAAAGAGACTTTCCCCAGGCGCTGTATGCACCTCTGCCATCCTCTGTCACAACACGTATCACCGTGCATGGTAAGATTTTAATATGTTTAATCTCTGTTTTCCTCAGTTAATTTGACAGTAAGCTCCATGATCACAAGGAGCAGAGCCTGCCGTGTCTACCGTTCTATACTACCAGCACCACGCGCAGCCTGAATGAGGCAACGTGAGGACCCAGAACCGATCCATCAGGAAGGAAATCAGAACGCTTTCAGCCACCAGTCACAAACTACCTGATTAAATGGCTTTTTAAAAACTCAATGTTTTTTTTTTCTTTTCATGTAACCAAAAATACCCAGTATCTTACATAAACTAGAATTTGTGTTTTTCTCTATAAATAGGGGGGAAATTTTTTCAGCAAATGTACTAAAATGTTAAGAGTTTGTTTCAACAAACATATCAAAATGTTAACAGAGTAGGAGACATTTCCTTCTTTATGCTTTTCTTTGTTGTTCCAACTTTTTTCAGTGAATATCTATTATGTTTGCAATAAAAAATAAACAGGGACTTCCCTGGCAGTCCAGTGGTTAAGCCTCTGATGAAGGGGGACAGGTTCAACTCCTGGTTGGGGAAATAAGATTCTGCATTAAGTATGGCGCAGCCAAAAGAAAAAGAAAGAAAGAAAAGAAAAATGAACATAAAGACTGTTGGTACTTTTTTGGAACATCTCTGCCCCCGAGTTTGTGAATGAATTCTGGGGTCAGTCTCTTCCAAGGCTTCTCTTTCTCTGGGCAAAATTAAGCCAATGCCAACTGCATCACTTTGCA
The DNA here is from genome assembly GCF_032405125.1 of Capricornis sumatraensis. Lineage (NCBI taxonomy): Eukaryota > Metazoa > Chordata > Mammalia > Artiodactyla > Bovidae > Capricornis > Capricornis sumatraensis. The sequence continues at coordinate 73,916,401 of NC_091084.1, forward strand.
TACAGTAGGCATTTCTTCCTGTTTTGATGAATGAATGGGGAACATGGAAGGAATTTTTAAAAAAAGAACAGAATCTGCTCATTCTCCATGAAGGGAAAGCAAACAGAGGGAAGACTTCTCAACTGGCTTCATTTCGTTGCTGCCATGGAAGATGGTGGAAGAGACATAAAGCTGTGGACTCCAAGAGCTCAGGATTTGAAGTCAGACGGATCTGGGTTCAAATCCCACTTCTGTCTCCAATCAAGCTGAGCAACCCTGGGAAATGTATGTAACCTCCTGACATCTCTGATGTGGCACGGAATTAAGCCTTTTCTTCACAAACCAGAAGGGATCGAGGGAGATTCCCACAAGGAAAAGCAGAGAGAAATTGATCAATATGTTAGCTATCGCTTTTTTAAAATTAATTTTTATTGGAGTAGAGTTGCTTCACAATGCTGTGTTTCTGCTGTACAGAAAAGTGAATCAGCCATAGATATACGTATATCCCCTCCCTTTTGGCCTTCCTTCCCGACCAGGTCACCACAGCGCACTGAGGAGGGTTCGCTCTGCTACACGCTCTGTGCTCATTACTTATCTGTTAAATATGTGTCGACCCCAATCTCCCAATTGCTCCCGCCCTCCTTTCCCCTTTGGTAGCCATACGTTTATTCTCTACATTTGTGTCTCTGTTTCTGCTTTGCCAATAAGATCGCCTATGCCATTTTTCTAAATTCCACATATATATATGTTAACATACCATACTTGTTTTCTCTTTCTTACTTCTCTCTGTGTGACACTCTCTAGGTCCTTCCATTCCTCTACAAATGACTCAATTTTGTTCCTTTCTGTGGCTGAGCAATATTTCACTGCACACCCCGCCACGTGTGGGGGGGTCTTCTTTATCCGTTCCTCTGTCTTTGGATATTTAAGTCGCTTTCATGTCCTGGCTGGGCTTCCCAGGTGGTGCTAGTGGTAGAGAATCCACCTGCCAATGCAGGAGATGCGAGAGATGCAGGTTCGGTCCCTGGGTTGGGGGAAGATTCCCCTGGAGGAGGAAATGGCAACCTGCTCCAGTATTCTTGCCTGAACAAGTCCAGGGACAGAGGAGCCCGGCAGGCTGCGGTCCACGGGGTTGCCAAGAGTCAGACATGAGTGAGCACACACACATGTCCTGGCTTTTGTGAACAGTGCTGCTGTGAACTCTGGGGTGCATGTATCTTTCGGAACTGTGGTTTTCTCTGGGTATATGCCCAGTAGTGGGATTGCTGGGCCATGTGGTGACTCTATTTTTAGTCTTTTAAGCAACCTCTATACTGTTCTCCATAGTGGCTGTACCAGTTCACACTCCCATCCACAGTGCATGACGGCTCCTTAGCAATCACTTTTGTGCCTGTCATTACCATTAATATCAGGGGCAAATACTACATCATCTCAGCTGCTCTCCCTCCCTTCCTGCCTCCCTCCTGCACTCTCCACCCAACAAAACCCTAAAGGTTATCAATCAGCACAAGCTGGGAGGGTCCTCCAAAATCACTGCAGATGGTGACTGCAGCCATGAAATTAAAAGACGCTTACTCCTTGAAAGGAAAGTTATGACCAACTTAGACATCATATTAAAAAGCAGAGACATTACGTTGCCATTAAAGTCCAACTAGTCAAGGATATGGTTTTTCCAGTAGTCATGTATGGATGTGAGAGTTGGACTATAAAGAAAGTTGAGCGCTGAAGAATTGATGCCTTTGAATTGTGGTGTTGGAGACTCTTGAGAGTCCCTTGGACTGCAAGGAGATCCAACCAGTCCATCCTAAAGGAGATCAGTCCTGAGTGTTCATTGGAAGGACTGATGTTGAAGCTGAAACTCCAATACTTTGGCCACCTCATGTGAAGAGCTGACTCATTTGAGAAGACCCTGATGCTGGGAAAGATTGAAGGTGAGAGGAAAAGGGGACAAGAGAGGATGAGATGGTTAGATGGCATCACCAATTCAATGGACATGAGTTTGGGTAAACTCTGGGAGTTGACGATGGACAGGGAGGCCTGGTCTGCTGCAGTCCATGGGGTCACAAAGAGTCAGACAGGACTGAGAGAATGAAGTGAACTGAACTGAACTGGGAGGGTGGGAGCTGGTCCAGCCTCCATTGCACTTCTCTCTCTGTTACTTACAAATTCTCAAATGTCCTGATGATCGTGAGCAGACTATATTTATGAAACATTTTTGCACCATATAGAGCACATTGCAAAGCTTTTTGAAGAAGATGCCACCCTTTAGAAAAAATAGGCTTTCTTTAGAGACTCATTCTCAATGATTCCTTTCAGTTCTATGAACTCTCTAGTTAGTCAAGAAATCTAGAGTAAATTTCCAGAGCTTTAAGCACTTTGCAAAATGAAGTGGTTCTACACATGTAAGGCTTTTTCAAGTGCACGAAATAAGTGGTGCCAGCTGTTCATAACTTGTAAGTGAAGTCTCTCAGTCGTGTCTAACTCTTTGCGATCCCATGGACTGTAGCCCACCAGCCTCCTCCATCCATGGGCTTTTCCAGGCAAGAGTACTGCAGTGGGTTGCCATTTCCTTCTCCAGGAGATCTTCCCAACCCAAGGACTGAACCCAGGTCTCCCGCATTGTAGGCAGACACAAAGCTGAGCCACAAAGCTTACTGGGCCCAAATTCCTTCAGATAAAGCAAGTTGATCACCTTCAGTGTACTTTTCACTTACATCATCCTTTATATCTTCGTAAACATTAATGTGTAAATTACTCTTTTCTGCAAATGGAAAAGGTGCTTGCAGGCGAGTAAAATTTTGAGTCACTAGCAAAGAAGCCTGAACAATAATTGCTGTTATGAATCTCTCGGGGTCTTACTTAACCCGAGCCTCAGTTGTTTCATCTTAAAAATGGGGACACCCAGGGGCATGTCACCGAGAAGCGCTCAAATCTTGGTAGCTATTATTATTATTACTATTGGCTAATCACTTTGAGATAGGCTCTGGGCAATGTGCTCTCTTTTTAACCCCACAACAGGCCTTTGATGGGGCACTATTGTTATTCCCATTTTGAGATGGGATTACTGAGGTTTGGAGCAGTTTAGTAACTTGCTCAGAGTCACAAAAATTTAGCTGGCCCCCTCTGTCAGGTTTCCAGTCGAGTGCTCTTCTGTAGCGGGACTGTATTGATCAACATCTGGGGCTACTGCATTCCGCTGGGCAGCAGATAGTGGAAGTGTTTTCCTTAAACAGGTGGTCCCCCTGGAGCTTGTTTCCAAGAAAACAATTCAGCTTTCCTATGGCTCTTATCCCACCCTTAATTAATGCTTAGGAACCCAATCTGGGTTATTGGGCTTTGTGATACATCCTCAACCAAAGTTTGCAGGATCAAACGGTTATACTTTTTAAAAAAAATTTTTGGCCATGTCATGTGGCTGTGGGATCTAGTTCCCTGACCAAGGGTCGAACCTACATCCCCTGCACTGGAGGCTTGGAGTCCTAACCACTGGGCTGCCAGGGAAGTCCCAGGTTAAACTTTATTCTAGGCATTTCTGCAAGGATGTTTTTGAATTAGATTTACATTTTAATGGGTAGAATAAGGCAGATTGCCCTCCATAATGTGGATGGGCCTCATCCAATCAGTTGAAGTCTTGAACAGAACAACAACAGAAAAACAATCCTAAAAATTTCTCCAGGGGACGCCTTCAACTGAAACTGCACAGTTAGCTGTCTCGAGTCCCCACCTGTCAGCTCACATTTCAGATTTGGACTTGCCAGCCTCCAAATATATCTATTTCCTGTTGATGCTGTTTCTCTGGAGAACCCTGGCTAATATAAGCCCATTGCAGTCTGAGGGGAAGGGGGTCAGCATCAGGACACAGAGAAGAGGAACCACTATCCTTGATAAACAGGAGGAAGAAGCGCTGTAACAGGCTATCGTCCGGATAATCTATTCCTCCCTGCCTCACAGCCAGAACCAGAGCTGACTGGCTCCAAGCATCTGTTCTTAACCCCTCAGAGTGGGTCGAATGGCGGTCCCCAACATGTTACATTCACTTCCCAATCCCTAGGACCTGTGACTATAACCTTAGTAGAGGAAAAGATCTTTGAAGATGTAATTAACTTAAGGACCTCTGATGAGATCATCCTGGATTTTCTTGTGCCATGCTTAGGCATTCAGTCATGTCTGACTCTTTGCAACCCCATGAACTGCAGCCTGCCAGGTTCCTCTGTCCATGGGGATTCTCCAGGCAAGAATCCTGGAGTGAGTTACCATGCTCTGCTCTAGGGAATCTTCCCAACCCAGGCAGGGATCAAACCCAGGTCTCCCGCATTGCAGGTGGATTCTCTTATTATCTGAGCCACCAGGGAAGCCCTTGGTGGCCCCTAAATCCCATGATACATGTCCTTACAAGAGACCCATGGGAGAGATTTGATAGACAGGAGAAAGTGATGTAAAGACAGAGACAGAGATTAGAATGAGCAACCACAAGCCCAGGAATGCCAACGCCATGAGAAACTGGAAGAGACAAGGAATAAAATCCCTGCTAGAGCCTCTGGAGGGACCACGGTCCTGCAAACACCTTGAGTTTAGACTTCTGACTTCCGATCTCCAGAACTAGGAGAGCCAAAGCCTCTATTTTAGCCAGCAAGTTTCTCATAATTTGTCATGACAGCTCCAGGAAACTAATACACTCCTATTTCCAATAACTGGGATACAATAGAGGAAGCAAACTGACATCCACTGAGCAACTTACAGTAGCCAAGGCCGTCCATTCTTGAAATATAAACGAGTGAGATCTTCGAATGGTACAAGGGAAGGAAACCAATGTTGACTGAGGGCTGTGACCCAGGCACCATCCTAGGCACTTGGTTCCATTATTTCATTTAATTCTCACAGCAACCTTATAAAGCAGGCACCATTAATGAGCATGTGAGGCTCTGCTGGCAAGATCTAAGTTGGGTTAGGAGGTCAACTATTCCTTGATAAAGAACTGCGAGACTCCAGACATGACATAACCCATCTAAGAAATCAATGCATTAGACAAGAGGTAATCAGGTATATCCATCAGAACAGAGTACCAGAGCAGTGTAGGAACCCCAAAATTCCCACTCACCAGCTGTGTGACCCTGGGCAGGTCCTTAACATCTCTGTGTCTTGGTTTCTCCATCTCTTTATACTGGAATCTGCCTTCCCTAAGGTCTTTGTGAGTTAAAGCATGTAAGATATGTAGGACCAATCCTGGCTGACAGCGGCCACTCCATAAGGCTAGCAAGAATTTTACATAAGGGTTAGATAGCATTTTACCATGCTATCAAGCACGTGGTAAACACTCAATGGATATTGACTATTATTATCATCATTAGTTCAGGTTAAGACCCAGCTCGACCTTAATCTTTCCCTGTTTCTTCTAGAGAGTCACAATCTTGATTCTGTTAGCCTTTTAAAAAGCCCTCTTTAAAAAAATTGGATTAAAATGAATGTTCTCAGAATGTAAGGACTCAGGCTGATCTAAAGCACACAGCATATAAAGTAATGGCAGGAGAGGGGGCGTTTCTTTAAGCCTTTCAACGCATATTTAGTAGAGAATCAAGCTTAATTTCAAAATTATAACAAAAATAGATTCAAAGATAGTCACAGTGCTTGAAATGCCACAATTTACTAGGGCAAAAGCCACTGACTGTTGGGTGGGTGGAGGGAGGAGAGGCAAGGAAAAAAGACAGAATGGTTTTCCTAAAAATACAATTGTAAAAGTAAAAATAAAGTGAAAAATTCCTTCCAAGCAATCCTCAGGATCTTTGACCATACTGTAATAAACTGGGGACAGAACAGTTTGACTGTTTGCTTATTCCTGAGTTCATTCTTTTACTCATTTAACATTTATTGCACATTAATAAGTGGCTCCAAGTTTTATTACCCAGGGCAGTGTCTTTAAGCAATTTCAGTTCAGGCCAGAAAGAACTGAGGGTTATAGAGGAACAATAGAAGCGAAGAAGTGTTCACTGCAGATTTCAAGGGTACGTACTAAACCAGATGACTGTCCAGGTCACTTCCTGTCCCTGGAAAGCTCATTTCAGACCATGTGATCAGTCACATATCACAGTATCAGTACATACAATCTGCCTATTGGCTGAGTACACTATGTTGATGTCATCAATGTACTTTTGTAAATCAAATATATTTTACTTCCGCATTTTGTTTATTGTTCCCCTCTCGCAGCAGGTATGTTTCATGCCTAGTTGTTTGCATTCTTAAACAGTGTCTGGGGACTTCCCTGGTGGTTCAGTGGCGTAACACTCTGTGCTCCCAAAGCAGGGGCCCAGGTTCAATCCCTGGTCGGGGAAACTAGATTCCACATGCTTCAACTAAGAACTCAGATGCCACAACTAAAAAGAGAGAGAGAGAAATCCTGCATGGCTCAACCAAGACCTGGCACAACCAAATAAATGATTTTTTAATAAAATAAAACAATGCCTGGCTCACAGAAGGTGTTCGATAAATACTTGCTGAGTGATGAGGCAAAACACAGCCTCTATCTAAGCACTGAGACTGGCAAAACGGAATCCAGATAGCCTTTAAGCATCCCCATTGATAGAGGTGTGTGTCCTAAGTCACTTCCGTTGTGTCCAACTCTGTGTGACCCTGTGGACTGCAGCCCGCCAGGCTCCTCTAACCATGGGGGTTCTCCAGGCAAGAATACTGGAGTGGGTTGCCATGCCCTCCTCCAGGGGATCTTCCTGACCTGGGGATCGAACCCACGTCTCTCGTGCCTCCTGCACTGGCAGGTGGGTTTTTACCAGTAGTGCCACCTGGGAAGCCCTGTGATAGAGAGTGCCATAGCAACACGCTCCCACCTCTCCTTTCTCCGGGAACAGGCCCTCCTTCATCTGAACATGTATCCCCCGTGATCTCACTTTCTTGTTCCTAACTGACTGGACCAAAGCAGGACACATGCCCTGCTGCTGCTAAGTCGCTTCAGTCGTGTCCGACTCTGTGCGACCCCATAGACGGCAGCCCACCAGGCTCCGCCGTCCCTGGGATTCTCCAGGCAAGAACACTGGAGTGGGTTGCCATTTCCTTCTCCAACGCGTAAAAGTGATGTTGCTCAGTCGTGTCCGACTCTTCGCGACCCCATGGACTGCAGCCTACCAGGCTCCTCCGTCCATAGGATGCCCTAACCTGAGCCAAACCAATTCTCTTTTCTGGGACTTAATTCCGCCTTTGTAAGCATAGAGGGATTCTGACAAAATTGACCTGTGAACTCATTCACAGATCCAGCGGCCAGGAAAAACAAAACTACAAAAATAGAAGAGAAGCTGGACAATACAGGAAAGCACAGAGAAGGAAATTTAAAAATCACCCGTTTATCAGACTTTGTAGTAATAAAAAGTGGGCAACAACATACCCTTACAAAAGGAAGTGGATAAATGAACTATGGTACATCAATACTAGTCAGCGCTGTCGTGGAAAGATTTATAAAACATATTGCTAAGTAACCAAAGCAAGGCACCAACAAAATGTGCTGTGTTACTACATATACTGGGTTGACCAAAAAATTTGTTCCGGTCTTTCATACCATCTTACCAAAAAACCCAAACAAACTCTTTGACCAACCCAACAGTTACGTATTTTCTTAAACAACATATTGTGTATAAAGGTCTATAAGACTGTAAACTATACTGATAGCCATAGTTACCTCTGGGGAAGATAGATGTGACGAAGAACTTTTAGGTTTTATGCAAACTAATTTTATAGTATTTGACTATGTTAATATGATACTGTATTCCTACGCTAACTTGCTTAAAGGAAAAAAATCAAAATGATGAAAAGATCTGGGCTTCCCTGGTGGCTCAGACGGTAAAGAATCTGCCTGCAATGTAGGAGACCCAGGTCCAATCCTTGGGTCGGGAAGATCTCCTGGAGAAGGGAATGTCAATCCACTCCAGTATTCTGGCCTGGAGAATTCTATGGACAGAGGAGCCTGGCAGGCTCCAGTCCATGGGGTCGCAAAGAGTCGGACACGACTGAGCGATTAACACACACTAAGAAGTAGAGTCCACTGAGATCAGAGACAAAGAAATCATTTAGGAAGCTGTGGTCATTGCTCACAGGTGAGGGTATTGGCCTGAACCACTGAAGAAGGGATGATGAGAAAGAGATAAACGTGTGATAGGTTTAGGGTGTAGAGTTGAGACCCATGATTGGTTGGATGTAGCATTGGGGGCCAGGGGTGGGGGAGGTGGTGTTGGGGATGAGTGACACTTTCAGAGTAAAGAGCATGGGCTTTGGAATTCAGCTGCCAAGACTCAAAAGCCCAACCCAGCTCTTATCTGCTGAGGGATATTAGGCAAGTCAGTTCACATCCCATCTCTGTCTGCTCATTTGTCAGTGAAGATGGAAATATCATTTCCTAGCTCGCAGAGCTTTTAGGAATGAATTTGTGTAAAATGCTTAGAACTTTATCATTGCTCTGGATATATGTTGGTTATTATTAGAAGGACTCCTCTTAATATTACCATCACAATCATTGTCATCAAAATTATCATCACTAGGGCCAAATTTAGTCCCTGAGCCTAGATTACCAGTCAGAAATAGAGGAAAAAAATATAATTTGAACTGAAGCAGGACTGGGGGTCAGAGAAGAGTAAGGAAGCCGAGAAGAGTCCATAAGACTGATTACTGTGGTTAACTAAAGGGCAGCAACGAAGAAAGAAGGGTGAGTCTTGAGGGGAACTGCCTAGCAAGTTAGTTAAGGATTAGGTTTGAAGGAAATTGTATGAATATGTATATCTTAAAACAGAAAAACACTGGTTGAGTCGTTCATCTTTTTTGAAGTTTATGCTTAAAAAATCAGGTATATAAAATTATAGAGAGCTTATATATTATATATTATACTTGAGCTTCCCAAGGGGACTCCCTGGTGGCTCAGATGGTAAAGCATCTGCCTGCAGTGCAGGAGACCCAGGTTCAATTCCTGGGTCGGGAAGATCCCCTGGAGAAGGAAATGGCAACCCACTCCAGTACTTTTGCCTGGAAAATCCCATGGATGGAGGAGCCTGGTAGGCTACAGTCCATGGGGTTGCAAAGAGCTGGAAATGACTGAGCAACTTCAGTTCCCAATGGGCGCTAGTGGTAAAAAAAAAAAACAAAAAAACCCTGCCTGCCAATGCAGGAGATGTAAAAGATGAGGGATCAATCCCTGGGTCCATAAGATGCCCTGGAGGAGCGGATGGCAAGCCACTCCAGTATTCTTGCCTGGAGAATCCCAGAGGAACCTGACGGGCTACTGTCCACAGGGCCACAGCGTCAGACAGGACTGAGTGACTTAGCATGCATGCACATTATATTATATGTATATAATAATTTATTCTTACCGTAGTGAATTAAAATATTAAGCCAAAGCAACAGTCCCCTTGAAAACGCAGCCTCACTTCCTGCCCCAGATCACTTCCTTATTTTTACGCAAACACTTAACACTATATTGAGTACCTAATGTAGTGGATGAGATCAACATACACCTTTGTTATTGCCTTTCACTATCTCTTTAAAATTCATTAAGGTAGAGAAATCTTGTTCAGACACTAGAGAAAAATTCTGGCAGAGCCGGAACTTTTTTTACTTGCTTTTAGTTAAAAGATAGTCCTCGATTCAGAAATTAAATTGTCCATTCCCACATGTGAATACAAACACTAAACTCAATTTTCAACCTGATCTCTGCTCCAGGTGGAACTTGCTTCCCATTCTGCCTTTCTGCTCTTTATTCCCCACCCCATTTGGTTGTTCAGTGGCTAAGTCATGTCCGACTGTTGGCAACCCCATCGACTGTAGCCTCACAGGCTCATAGGTCTATGGCATTTCCCAGGTGAGAATACTGGAGCGGGTTGCCATTTCCTCCTCTAGGGGATCTTCCCGACCCAGGGATCATCCCTGAGTCTGTTGCGCCTCTTGCATTGACAGGTGGATTCTTTACCACTGAGCCCACCTGGAAAGTCCAAGATTTCTCTTTCAAAACACCCTCACCAACTCCTCCTCTCCTACTTCCTAATATTTTAAAATATCCTTAATCTAAATGAGCGATACAAGGTCCCAGGAACTGTTTTGTAACCATTGTCTGTGTATGTTCTGCACAAGTGAATCCGGGTTTGAAATTTACCATAGCTTGATGTTTCAATCTTGACTGTTCAATATGAATACATGTAACTTTGTTTTGTATGCTTTTTGTAATAAAAATGTGATTATTTTATAGCTGTTTTGCAACTTCCTTTTTTTTTTTTTTTAGTTTAAACTTGTATTTTACAGACTCTTATCAATAAGGATATATGGTTTCAGTTAGTTATTACCCTCTTGACTATTAAACACAATCAGGTGGTCCTAACTCTACTCTGGCAGCAAGCAAAGATAAACAAACCTTCCCGGCAAGCCAAAATTCACTCCTAGACTTGTTTAGCTTGATGGACAAATTTTTTTGTTTTGTTTTTTGGGTTTTTCTGTTTTGTTTGAAACTAGAGTCTTTTTTTTTTTTTAGGACACCTGAGTGATTTTTGCACACACACAAAAAAAAAATCCCAAATTTAAAAAGAATAAAAACAACACTGAATCCATTGCCACAGATTTGTGTTCTCTTCCTTGAATCCGTTGTAAATAGTTTATGACTTACAATGGCAGAGCTTGCACTCTCATTCACCATTCTATTTTTCTCCCTGTAAAATCACTTTTCTGGCCAACTTGAGATCCTTTAAGAGCAGAAACGCAGTCATCTTTGTATTTTCCTCCAAGCCGCAACCAAGAGCTCCTAGCTAGGCACACTTCACTTCAGTCGCTCAGTCTTTGCGACCCCATGGACTTCATTCAGCACGCCAGGCTTCCCTGTCCATCACCAATTCCCGGAGCTTACTCAAACTCATGTCCATAGAGTCAGTGATGCCATCCAACCATCTCATCCTCTATTGTCCCCTTCTCCTCCAGCCTTTGCCAGCATCAGGGTCTTTTTCCAGGCACAAGCCTTCCAAAAAAAAAAAAAGGACGCGCTTCTTTCATCGTCCTTGCGGCTTTTTGCACCTCCCTGCGCTAGAGGGCGATCAAAGCCCATACGGCGCGTTGGCCGGTAACTAAGGCCGCTCCCGACGCGCACGTCCTTACGTAACGTTGGGGGAGGAGCCGCCCTGTGCGCGGTGACTGGCGGCGGCACTGGCGGCAGCTGGAGGCGGAGTAGTGCGGGTCGCAGGCTTGGAGAACTTCGGCGGCGGCGGGGGCGCCGTTGACGACGACGACGACGAGGACAGCAGGAGCGGGCCCCGGGCTTGTCGTTCACCATGCCGACCGTGGAGGAGCTTTACCGCAACTACGGCATCTTAGCCGATGCCACGGAGCAAGTGGGCCAAGTGAGTAACCCAGCGGCCTGCGGGCCCGGCTTTCCGCGGCCTGGAAAGCGCTCCCCGGGCCCGGCGGGGGCTGCCGCTTCGCCCGCCCGCGAGCTCCTGGCCGCCCGGGCTCTTTTCGTCGGGGTGGGCCCCTCCCGGGAGTGCAGATCCGGGCTTCCCCAGCCAGAGTGCGGTCCCCGCGTCCCAGGCTCCTCTGCCTCCCGTGGTCAGCCTTTTCTCACCGTTTCCTAATTCAGCTTTTTCAGCACCACCCCCCACCCCCAGTTCAGTTTCTTCCCTGATCCTTGTCCTCCAGGGTTCCTTTGAAGTCCTTCTCCTCCTTTTCGGTGGCTCTCAGTCCCTTGGAAGATTAAATTGAGAGTTCAGAAACGCCTTTCTCTAGGCAAAAATCTGCAGTTAATTTAGGAAGAGCGCTTGGGAGACAGAAGTTTGTGAAATACCGAAGGGGCCGTTACGTCTAGACTTTAATGAGGGCTTATGATTTCATTATTTAGCCCATTAGATGAGCGCCTGCCAGGAACCAGGTTCTGCCGCCGGGCCCTGGAAGTACGAGAAAGACAGACCCGTGCTCTCCCAGGACGCATCTTTAGTGAGGAAGAGCAGTGATAAATAAGAAAGTTAGATGCTTCCCTCCCGCCCCACCCACCACACACACACTCACACACCCCGTGGAAAGTGTGAAGAAAATATAACAGGGCCATGCACGGGGGGAACGGGGGGGTGGTGTGCAGCTTTAAATAGAGTTGTCTGGCAAGAGTTCCCTAAAGTGTTTGCCCAGACACAACTTCAGCAGTGCTGAATCGGCCCTCCGAGCCGCTGCTGCTTTGTGAGCCTTCAAGTGCAGAGTCCATTGAACTTGAGGAGTTGATAAAGTGGTGGTGTGTTTTCTTGGTAAAAGAACCAGTCTCTCCCCGACATAATCTCCATCATTGTTAGAAATCCCATGCTGTATCTTTTCAGTGCTTAAAACGTCATTTGATTCTCCTGCTTACCCATACCAAAGGAGTAGAAAGTGGGAAATCCTAGAGACTGATAACATTACCAAAGCTGTGGCTGTGCATCTCCCATCCTTTTTTTCTGAACATGTGTAATTCAGTTCAGTTCAGATGCTCAGTCGTGTCTGACTCTTTGCAACCCGTGGACTGCAGCACGCCATGCTTCCCTGTCCATCACCAACTGTCAGAGCTTACTCAAACTCATGTCCATCCAGTTGGTGATGCCATCTCATCCTGTCATCCCTTTCCCCTCCCGCCTTCAATCTTTCCCAGCATCAGGGGCTTTTCCAGTGAGTCAGTTCTTCACATCAGGTGGCCAAAGTATTGGAGCTTCAACTTCAGCATCAGTCCTTCCAATGAATATTCAAGACTGATTTCCTTTAGGCTGGACTGGTTAGATCGCCTTGCAGTCCAAGAGACTCTCAAGGGTCCTCTACAACACCACAGTTCAAAAGCATCAGTTCTCCTGCGGTTAGCTTTCTTTATGGTCGAACTCTCACATCCATACATGACTACTGGAAAAACCATAACTTTGACTAGATGGACCTTTGTTGGCTAAGTAATGTCTCTGCTTTTTAATATGCTGTGTAGGTTGGTCATAGCTTTTCTTCCAAGGAGCAAGCGTCTTTTAATTTCATGGCTGCAGTCACCATCTGCAGTGATTTGGGAGCCCCAAAAAATAAAGTCTGTCACTGTTTCCCCATCTATTTGCCATGAAGTGATGGGAACAGATGCCATTATCTTAGTTTTTTGAATGTTGAGTATTAAGCCAGCTTTTTCACTCTTCTCTTTCACTTTCATCAAGGGGCTCTTTAGTTCCTCTTCACTTTCCTCCATAAGGGCGATGTCCTCTGCATATCTAAGGTTTCTGATATTTCTCCTGGCAATCTGGATTTCAGCTTGTGCTTCACCCAGCCCAGCATTTCACATGATACACTCTGCATATAGGTAACCAGTCCATTGTTCCATGTGTGGTTCTGACTGTTGCTTCCTGACCTGTCTCTCAGAAGGCAGGTAAGGTGATCTGGTATTCCCATCTCTTTAAGAGAAAGAGTAAAGAGATGTATAATTCAGGTTGAATCGTTATGAGCTGAACAAAAAACTTATTTGGGGACCATATTTAGCTTAATCTAGAATTGTGAATGTAGCAGTTTCAAGTATCACATTTTTCTTTCCTACACATTTCCACTTCAGTAGAGAATTTTGATGTCATAGATGGTAAATATTTACTGATAGTCTCTTGTGGATGTTTATAGGGGGTGTGTGTAAGTCAGCTGTGAAGGAAACATTTTCTGCCCATTGAGGCAGGGTGGGGAGAACTTTACATGGTCTCTCAGTTTAGCTTCTGTTGCCCTTGTTCCTTAAGAGAACCAGTAAGTGAAGATGTTCTTGTTCGTTATGACTGAGTTGGGGAAGAGTGTAGCAAATTGTTCTGCCTAAAATTGACTTCATTGCAGAGAGGATGGGGGGCAAAAGATAGAACAGTGATTCTCAAGTCAGTTGTATACATTGCTCTCCCAAAGAGGTGATTCAGGACTCTTCCCAAGAACCCAGTGCTGTCCCGTAACCCTCATTTTTTGCTGGACAGTCACCTACTTAGAGTATGTTAGAGAAAACAGAAGCCAAACTGGAGTTTTCCTATGCTATGAATTTGAGAGTTGTTCAAATTTTCCTCTTACGTCATCTTTAGTTATAAATCTACCAGCTTAGGTTGAGAGTTCTTCCTCAAGAGGTCAGTAACGTTTCTCAGAAGAAATCAGCTTTTAATTTAGGAAGAGTGCTTAGGAGACAGAAGTTTGTGAAAAACAGGAGGGCCGCCTTTCACGCAGATCTGAATGAGGACCCGCAGTTTCATTTATTCAGTGTCTTTTTTGAGTGCCTGTCATGTAGCAGACACCATTGTTGATTTAGTCGCTAAGTCACCTCCAACTCTTTGTGCCCCTGTGGACTGTAGCCCACCAGGCTCCTCTGTCCGAAGGATTTCTCAGGGAAGAATACTGGAGTCAGTTGCTATTTCCTTCTCCAGAGGAGCTTCCTGACCCATGAATGGAACCCACGTCTCCTGCTTGGCAGGTGATTCTTTACTGCTGAGCCACCTGGGGAGCCCACCAGACACTCTGCTGGACAGTAAAATTTTAGCATAGTTCTTTTAAGTGATGGCACATCAGTACCTTCATGACTCTGTAATGTCAAGTGTCAAACAACTAAATAAGATAGAAAGATCTCTGTGTAATAAAGTGTCATGATTTGCTGAGCCTCAGACAGTAAATTCTGGTAGAACTGAAGCTGGCCTAAACTGTAATGCCAACTAATTCTGCTCTATTGTGTAATAATCCTTCCCTTTTAGAGAAAATTCCTAAAACTGCTCACTAAAGAAAAGTGTATTGGGCTTCAAGATACTGCTTATAAATTTTAATTGAAAGCAACAGCCAACTTACCAGAAGGGACACCATTCATGTTTTTTTAAGAAGAGGGGAAAAAATTTACATTCTTAATGTACCTAAGCCAGATTTTCATGTTACCTTAGAAGATTTACAGTAGAGATTTTGAATTTCCTGGCAGGCACCTCTCTGGACTTCCTGGTGGCTCAGATGGTAGAGAATCTGTCTGCAATGCAGGAGACCTGGATTCAATCCTTGGGTCTGGAAGATTCTCTGGAGAAGGGAATGGCAACCCACTCCAGTGTTCCTGCCTGGAAAATTCCATGGATAGAGTATGTGGTCGCAAAAAGTCTGACACGACTGAGCAACTAACACACACTTCTCTGGACACTTTTGAAACCATGTTTGAGTTTCTTAGTCTAAAACTTCCTTCTAATTTTATTTTGATTTTCACCCTTTTTTAAAGAGGTGAGTTCCACAGTTGCTCAGGGAGCTGCCACTGAGGGGACTGCCCAGGGTTAAATTCTTTTATTTGTTTCTCTCCTTGCCTTGTCCCAAGCCCTTCAGTAGCACATTTGAAGAGATACAGTCAAGGAAGGAACAGGTGCGTATTTACCACATACCCCTGTTTTCAAGGAGTCTGTCTTAATGCAGAAGGGAACTTTAAACGCACATGCTCAGACATACTTAGACCATGACCATGTATGTTCTAAGGAGCAAACTGCAGGTCGTAAATTCTAAGTGAAGCATTATTTAATACCTCAGAACTCCAGTCCTTCTGTCGTCTCTCCTCTCGTAACTCGTGTTGTCCGCCTCCTTATCCGGCCCCCTTTCTCCCGCTCTGCCGCTGCCACTCCTTAGGCAGGTCTCCTTCCTCTGCTGTGTTTCTTATCCCTCTCTAAGCCTTTTCCTGGTCCCCAACAGGCCATAAAAGAACATGCTGTGGCCCATCGTTAAATTTTGTCTCAACTTTTTATGAATATACTTAATTTTAAGATGTAAATATTTAATTTTATGTTATGTAGTTGAGAAAAACTTAAAGAAAAACCAAACAACTATTAAGGGATTTTGGCAGTTAGACTGAGGTAAGATCTGACCAATATAATACCTAAACTCTGATTTCTCTTGTGTTCTCTTACACAGGGGTGTATTGGCTTTAAAGGTAGACAAGTATAAACTTTACTGACTTAGGTTTCATGAAGTAGCATTCTTTCGGTACTTTTTTCTGGCATGCTTAAGCTAAAATCAAAGACCAACCAAGTTCATAATCCCTCAAAAATATGTAGAAGTGTTAACAGTTTAACACACAAACTAAGTTTAATTGAGTCTAAGGAAGGAAGTAATATAGCTTAGTTTATCCATCTTCTTTATATGTCATACTTGAGAAATTTGTTGAAACTGTGTCCTTTTTTCTCTAAAGTAATGGCTTTACTTTGCACATCACTGCTACTTACTAGTTGTGATTTCACAGTCATAATTAGAAGGTTTTTCTTTTAGAATGTGTCTACGGAATGTGAGTCAAATTGTAACTTTTTCACTTGAAAATATCTTAGTGATTTCTTTTGCGTTTGCTCTTTTTATTAGATACTAAAATCACAGATAAATATAGTTTTAGAAATGTATTAAAAGTGTTTACAATTAATGCCTCTTATTAGGATCATAAATCATTTATCTAGCTAAAATATGCAACTGTTGGAAAAGGAAAATGCGCAGTGCTGTGTAGGATGTGAAACATTTTATTGTGTTTACACATCTACCTGTTACTGAATCACTGTGATCACTGAAAATATCACTTATATCTTGTTTCTTCTTTGAAAACCAGAAGTAGTAACTACTTGAGGGAGATTTCTGTTTAAAAGTCTTGTCCGTATACTTCAGTTGAAAAACAGATAATTTAAAAAGCTGGCAAAGAAGAATATAATTTTATTTTGCATTTCATAAAGGATAATTAAAGTCTGTTAATAATGTCTGTGAAATTATTTGATAAAACTGATGACTATTAATGGTAGTTTAGCGATGTTGAAATGTCTTAACTTTGCAAAGGTCTTGCTGTTTAGGATAATACATTCCAATTTACATGCTTGTGTGAAGCCTATATTTAGGACTCAAATTACCTTTGACAACCCTGGATCTGGCAAGCTTTTCTTTCCTCTTTTGTTAATTAAGATCTCAGGATACTAATTTGAAAGATTCCAATTAAAGAAGCTTGGTATTAGACACAGGTCGTGACTTAAAAACCCATCAGAACTATGTTTGGGTTCTGGATCTGCTACTTAACTGTGTGGTTCTGGACAAATTCTTTCACTTTTCTGAGCCTTGGTGGTTTTCTCATCTGAAAAATAGGGATAGTAGTGACACCTAACTCGCAGGATTACTGTGAGGCATTCCACACAATACACAAGGCATTCCACAGCCCCTTGTAGGCTTTCAGCAAATGTTGCTGGTGATCCCTTTTTGTTCTATTCCAGATTTTTTTTTCCTTCGTAGAGGGATGGGTTGTTTCAAGCAGGAATTCTTCATTTACTTTTAGACAGTGAATTTTAGACAATTCAAAGGTCTTTCTAAGCTTGAAATTCAAGTTAAAGGAAATTGGATTGATAACTCTGCAAAAAATAAGGATGTCAGATGGCTCCAGACTTTGATTTTATGACATCTACTGAGGGCTTCCCTAGTGGGAAGCCTTTACTTTCAAACAGTAAAGAATCCGACTGCAATGCAGGAGACCTGGGTTGGATCCCTGGGTCAGGAAGATCCCCTGGAGAAGGGAATAGCAACCCTCTCCAGTATTCTTGCCTGGGAAACCCCATAAACAGAGGAGCCTGCCAGTCCATGCAGTGTCAGAGTCGGACATGACTGAGCACCTAACACTTTCACTTTAACACTGAGCGACTAACATTTTCACTTTTCAGAAGCTATGGAGCAAGCTACAGGAGTGTAATGTGGCAGAGAAGTCAGCCATGATTTTTTTTGAACCTTTGCACAAAAAAGTGGGTAATATGCTTTTGAAGCAGTAATTCCTGAAGACTGATTTTGTGTCTGCATTTCATGAGGAAGCTATCCTTATTCACAGGGGTTGGTATTAATGTTTAAAATAGGAGGAGTTGTCATTAATTTAGTAAATATGTATGTATTAAAATCTGTACCGTTCAAAGATCTAATTGTGACCATAGCCTTTTGATACATAAAACACTTTATTTTTGATTATTTTTTTAAAAAACAGCGTCCTTAATTGAGATTCCAATGAACCTAAATCACTTTGCACCCTGCCTTTTTTTTTCCTTGAGTCTGTAATCTACTGGATGTTCTTTAGTCATCCACTTACTTATCTAAAGCGTTTAGAGGATTGCCTTTCACAGAGGAAATACGATGCTGTGTGCAAATTTGGTTTAGTGGTATGTTTAAGGTTTTCCAGTAATTAAAAGTTTTCTGTAGTCACGATATGTATTGCTTTGTTTCCCAACTTGATCCATTAATAAAAGGGCTAGTTTGGAGGCAGGTGTGAAGTGGGGACTGGGAATTTGTTGACTCTTCATATTATGAGTATCTGAGGACAAGCACTTCTGAAATTTTTTTTTAAAGGAAACAAACGAACTTTGAATGTATTATTTTAATGAAAAGTTAAGTCTGTGACATTGGGCATGCAGAAAAAAATACCATTTTTATATTCTAAAACAGACAAAATAAAGCTTCCTAGCTTTCCTCTTATTGCTTAATTTCAGGAATATATTCTACCTTGTGCAGTGTGCCATTGAAAATAGATCGGTATATCTAAATGTAACACAGTTATTTGAGAACTGTGTTTCTTCAGTCTGTTCACTTGCTCAGTCATGTCAGACTCTTTGCAACCCATGCACTGCAGCACGCCATGCCTCCCTGTCCATCCTGAACTCCCAGAGATTACTCAAACTCATGTCCATCCAGTTGGTGATGCCATCCAACTGTCTCATCCTCTGTCATCCCCTTCTCTTCCTGCCTTCAGTCTTTCCCAGCATCAGGGTCTTTTCCGGTGAGTCAGTTCTTCACATCAGGTGGCCAAAGTATTGGAGCTTCAGCTTCAGCATCGGTCCTTCCAGGGAATATTCAGGACTGATTTCCCTTAGGCTGGACTGGTTAGATCGCCTTGCAGTCCTAGAGACTCTCAAGGGTCTTCTCCAACACCGCAGTTCAAAAGCATCAGTTCTTCTGCGGTTAGCTTTCTTTATGGTCGAACTCTCACATCCATACGTGACTACTGGGAAAACCATAGCTTTGACTAGGCAGACCTTTGTTGGCAAAGTAAATGTCTCTGTTTTTTAAATATGCCATCTAGGTTGGTCATAGCTTTTCTTCCAAGGAGCAAGTGTCTTTTAATTTCATGGCTGCAGTCACCATCTGCAGTGATTTGGGAGCCCAAAAAAATATAAAGTCTATCACTGTTTTCATTGTTTCCCCATCTATTTGCCATGAAGTGATGGGACCAAATGCCATGATCTTAGTTTTTTGAATGTTGAGTGCTAAGCCAGCTTTTTTACTCTCCTCTTTCACTTTCATCAAGAGGCTCTTTAGTTCCTCTTTACTTTCTGCCATAAGGGTGGTGTCATCTGCCTATCTGAGGTTATTAATATTTCTCTTGGCAATCTTGATTCCAGCTTGTGCTTCATCCAGCCCAGCAATTCACATAATGGACTCTGCATAGAAGTTAAATAAACAGGGTTACAGTATACAGCATTAACGTACTCCTTTCCCAGTTTGGAGCCAGTCTGTTGTTCCATGTCCAGTTCTAACTGTTGCTTCCTGACCTGCATCCAGGTTTCTCAGGAGACAGGTCAGGTGGTCTGGTATTCCCATCTCTTAAAGAATTTTCCACAGTTTGTTACAGTCCACACAGTCAAAGGCTTTAGTGTAGTCAGTGAAGCAGAGGTAGATGTTTTTCTGGAATTCTCTTGCATTTTCTGTGATCCAACAGATGTCGGCAATTTGATCTCTGGTTCTTCTGCCTTTTCTAAATCCAGCTTGAACATCTGGAATTTTCTCGGTTCACATACTGTTGAAGCCTGGCTTGGAGAATTTTGAGCATTACTTTGCTAGTATGTGAGATGAGTACAGTTGTGTTTATTCTGTTTATTACAAAATTTTAAAGCATGATACAGTCACAAGACTAAGAACAGTTAATCACTAAATGAAGAAGTGTTAGTACATAACAAACCTGGTTTTTCCACATAAAATTAGAATCATTCTTCTCTCTTTCCCAAATCACAAAGATAATGTGAAGGGCAAGGAGCGGATAGTAGGAAGGTAGGTGTTAAATTTAAGCAATAAAACTCCCAAAATAAGCCCTATTTCTTAGCCTGTTTGAAATTTTACTAATTTAAAGCAAACTCAAAAAAGTTTGTTTAGCTTCCCATTCTTCAAAATTGTATTTCTTTTCTGCTTTATTCTTTTGTTTCAGCATAAAGATGCTTATCAAGTGATACTGGATGGTGTCAAAGGTGGGACTAAGGAAAAAAGATTAGCAGCTCAGTTTATTCCAAAATTCTTTAAGCATTTTCCAGAATTGGCTGATTCTGCTATCAATGCACAGTTAGACCTCTGTGAAGATGAAGACGTATCGGTACGTTTATGGTTGATACTTTCAACAAGTTTTCAGATGTTGCTTTTGCCACTTTCAGACATTTTCTGTGTGTAGCTAATGTAACTGAAATAGCAGTCACATTAGTGCACGATAAAATACTGCCGTCGGGTCTGGTCTGGTGGGACAACATCCCAAGGCTTCAGTCTACATGTGAGAAAATATATCAGCTCTTTCACCACCTTTCAGTTGTGAAAAATGCATACAATATACTTCATTTTGCTTATTTATTTTCCACTGTTGAAAACAGTTGTGGCTCACATCGTTCTCATAGATTGTTAGGCAAAGCGCATATGAAATCAGACTGGCTTTAGCTTGTAGTCAATTTATGCTTTTTGGATATTTAAAATAATAATAGCATTGCAGCATAATATATAGTTTCAACACCCCTAAATATTTTTCATATCAGAAAAATAATTGAACTGTGAAATAATTATATGTCATTACTGGAATAAAAAGGAATAGTTTTCTCTTGGAACAGAATTAACCATTAGCATTTCTGGCTGCTGATACAAGTTCCTAAGAATTTTCAACTATTAGCCCCTGGCTTTTCAAATGAAATTAGTGAATCATCAACATTTCGTGCATAATTTGAATTTTTATATTAAACTAGATAAGCCAAGATCCTGTATTTGGAATTAAGTACACAGAATATATCCACAAATTTGCATACTGAAAATCCTAAAGTTGTTACCAGCCATGACCTTGGCCTCTGCAGCCATTCTTGAGGGATCCTGTATGGTGTGCCCACAGGTAGTAGTAAAAACCCAACAATTGTATGTAGTCAACATATAGACTGTTTATGATCTCCAGTCTGTCTACTCGAGTCAGAGAATTGTATTTAATGTCCCTTTCCACCACATGTTGTTTTAGTATTCTGTGAAGTTTGAATATTAAAGTGGAGCAAATTATCTCTAAAACTGAAAATCTCATGTTTTATATTTTTGTGGCTCATATGCCGGTAATTACGGTTTCTCTTGTGCTTTTTGTCCTCTTTAAAGGTCGAGGTGGTGGTTTTTATTCATGATAGTATTTGGTTAATTTTTTATTTGAAATTATGTTCAGATTCGACGGCAAGCAATTAAAGAGCTGCCTCAGTTTGCCACTGGAGAAAATCTCCCCCGAGTGGCAGATATACTAACCCAACTTTTGCAAACAGGTAAGGAATTTTATTATTACCCTTTTAGCTAAACGTAACTTCTCTGAAATAATGATTCTTTTTTTTTCCCCCTGAAGATTTTGCCTCTGATAGAAATTTAAATTCTTTTTTCATTCAGTTAGTTTGCAGCTTAATGACTTCTGGCTGTCTGGTTTCTAGTTTTGTTGTGATTTTGTTTGTGAAGGTATGATGACTGGACTCTCCGGGGCATTGTGATGCGTCGCAGTTTCACCCCCAGTTCCCTGTAGTTTCTTAACTGTGCCCTCTTACCATCTTAGCATAAGCGCTGGCCAGGTGCACGAGATCAGGGTCTCTACCCTTAGAGGAGAGATCACTAGATCAGGGTCTCTACCCTTACAGGAAAGATGTATTTTCTTGGTACCTGAGATAAATGCTTAGTTTATGTCTCCTCTCAGTGTAATCTATGACAAACTGTGTTGAGGCTTAAGTTTGAAAATGAAGCAGATTATACACTGTACCTCTTTCTCTCTATCCAGATGACTCTGCAGAGTTTAACTTAGTGAACAATGCGCTCTTAAGTATATTTAAGATGGATGCAAAAGGTAAGGCCACTTCTTGTTCTGAATTGTGTTTGATGTCCTAAAAAATTGGGGAGTTTGGCATTTCTTATTAAGGGTGAAGTCTGGGATTTACCCAGACATCTGTTTCATAAAAATTCTAAGTGTTCTCAGGGGAAAAAAAAGCAGCTTAACTCAAGATGTTGAGTCAAGATGACTCAAAAAACCAGCAGAAATAGTTTTTAAAACATACCAAACTTTTCCCTTAGAAATATGTTGGAAAAACTCTGTTTCCCACTTGAAAGAATTCATCCAAAAATACTTGGGCTTATTTACTATTAATAATCATAGAAAAGGAATGTCATGCTCAAGCTGATTCTGAATCCATGAACAAAGTGTACGATCACTCTTATGGTTGAGACTGTAGAAAGTTTAGACTGGTTTAACCAGTATCAGTGATATTCATGATGTATAGTAATTCACTTGAAAAGAAATGCTGTAATTCCAGTTAACCTGAAGGATGTCATTCCTGTATAGAATTGACTTCCCGGATCAACTATTTTGTTTTGCAGGGACTTTAGGTGGCTTGTTCAGCCAAATACTTCAAGGAGAGGACATTGTTAGAGAGCGAGCAATTAAATTCCTTTCTACAAAACTTAAGACTTTACCAGATGAAGTCTTAACAAAGGAGGTAGAGGAACTTATTCTAACTGAATCCAAAAAGGTAAGCTTCCGTTGTCTTTTAGTGAACTTCCGTAATGCCCAGGAGCGTAGTTGATTTTAGCACTGTTCATCAGTGCTCCACATAGCCTGTTTATAAGATCACATATCCCATAAGAACCACTGTAGAACTTCAAGGTTTTCTTCTGCTGTATTTTGCACTTTGGTCACTTTAATGGCAAGTGGAAAAGACAAAAGGAGAAGGGAGCGGTAGAGGATGAGATGGTTGGATGGCATCACCGATCAACGGACGTGAACTTGGGCGAACTCCGGGAGATGGTGAGGGACACAGAGGCCTGGCATGCTGCAGTCCATGGGGTTGCACAGAGTCAGACACGACTTAGTGATGGAACAGCAGCAGCAGCACTTGTAATGATGAATTATTGTGTTACTTTAAAGGGTTTGATCACATATAAATCCTTTGTGGTATTATCCTCAAAATCTATCCATTCGTCAGGTCTCTGAATGAATCATTTCCTTCAGGAAATTTTACTTATTTCCCACCTGCCTCCCTAATTTTAACTTCCCTGGTGGCTCAGAGGTTAAAGCGTCTGCCTCCAATGCGGGAGACCCGGGTTCAATCCCTGGGTCGAGAAGATCCCCTGGAGAAGGAAATGGCAATCCACTCCAGTATTCTTGCTTGGAGAATCCCATGGATGGAGAAGCCTAGTAGGTTACAGTCCACGGGGTCGCAAAGAGTGGGACACGACTGAGCGACTTCATCTTACCTTACCTCCCTAATTTTAGGATATTCAGCCGTAGGATTCTGAATCATTTCAAAATGGAAATGAAATCACCTTGAAATGACCTGTGGTTTTATACTGTTCCATGACATTATAAGCTCAGGAGACCACGCTTATTTGTGCACCCAGCACTAGCAGAGTTATGGTTGCTCAGATTTGAAAGGTGTGCCACAATTAACTTTTCATTCAAACAGCACCAGAGTTTGGGAATAGTTTATTTTTACATGTTCAGGAAAATTCAACGTTGTCTCTAATGGCACCACTCACTTGCTTATTGGTAAGATTTCTTCAGTGAGAGAGAAAGGAGCTGTGTATTTCACTTTTGTGTCTGGTGGGATATGTCTTGATTGCTTGCTCCTTTGGTCAGTGAACAGAAAGGTTTAGACCCACCAATACAGAGGACTGAAAATTTGTGTGGTCTCCTGTTTTGTTTGTGTTCCCTTGTGGCTCAGCTGGTAAAGAATCCACCTGCATTGCGGGAGACCCGGGTTCGATCCCTGGGTTGGAAAGATCCCCTGGAGAAGGGAAAGGCTACCCACTCCAGTATTTTGGCCTGGAGAATTCCACACTGTAAAGTCCATGGGGTGGCAAAGAGTCGGACATGACTGAGAGACTTTCACTTTTCCTGTTTTGTGTGTAATTACCATGTTATGTGAATGAGGCTGCTTTTAAATATAAGGAACTGAATCTGATTTAACAGTTTATTGCCAGATTTTCGTGATTTTTTTTTTTTTTGCTCTCAGCCCCTGAAGAGCCTTTTTAGATATTTTAGATTTAAATAGTATCCTTAGCCACTCTCCCATGAAATTTTGAACACCGCAGATATACTGTATATCTGTTTATGTACTGTGTGTACATCTGTGCTTTAGACATAAAAAAAGAGTAAAATTTCCGCAAGAACTAAGTGTTGTTCCCTTGGAAATGATACAACGCACCACTGAGAGTGCGTGACTTGCTCTGAAGCTAAGTCGACTGAAGCTTGAAGTTCTCTCTCCAGTGTTTCAGAAGTCAGCAAAGTGGCTTCTTCAAAACTGATTTGCTATGCAGTTTCAATATTGCCCTTTCTTTTCCATTCAAGTGATAAAGATACTAATAACTATTCTGAATGGTCTCCAGGTGCTAGAAGATGTGACTGGTGAAGAATTTGTCCTGTTCATGAAGATACTGTCTGGGTTAAAAAGCTTACAGACAGTGAGTGGAAGGCAGCAACTGGTAGAGCTGGTGGCTGAGCAGGCTGACCTGGAGCAAACCTTCAACCCCTCGGACCCTGACTGTGTGGACAGGCTTTTACAGTGCACTCGGCAGGCAGTACCCCTCTTCTCTGTGAGCTCTTTGTTCTATATAGCTAGTATTTTGATTATTGGCTTGTAATTGTGTAGATACACACTTGACCATTCTCCTCAAAGCTCTGCATTAAAGTATTAACACAGTGGAGCAGTCATTTGTTTTACACAGGCCTAGGTGAAGAGCCCAAAGCAGCAAGAAGTTTCTTTAAAGTCTTGCCTAGAGACTTTTGAAGTCTTGAGAATTTTATGTCCTACTTTGTAGTGTTCACTGAGTTTTTAAAACAGTTTAGTAACCTAACTTCTTTTTCTTAAATTGTCTAGATTGTTGTTATAGGTAAGTTTGCTGTTTTCTGTCTGGCTTTGGGCCTCCTCAGGCACTGAATCTTTTGAGATGTATATAGCAAAGTTTAAAAAACACAATTTAAAGGAGCTATCGTTTTGGGGAAATGTATACTCTAAAATTCAACAATGAAGTTTTCCACACAATTTGACCTTAGAATCAAAGAGTTCAAAGATGTATAAAAGTCCCATGCTCCAGATTACTTTGCAACTAAGTATATGCTGTCTGTTGAGGTTACTGATGAGATGCTCTGGGATATGCTCCCCCATTGTATTTTAGCTGTAGTACTTGATGCTTTGATACTGAGCACTTATTGATTGACATTCGACTATTAAATTTGAGAGAATATGTTTTTGTTTTTTTTTTGACAATTCAGTATTCTTTGGATTTTTACAGAAAAATGTTCATTCCACAAGGTTCGTGACTTATTTCTGTGAGCAAGTTCTCCCTAACCTCAGTTCCTTGACTACCCCAGTGGAAGGTCTTGATATACAGTTGGAGGTAAGAGAAAATTTCTGGCTTTAGCACTGAAAAGGCATTGCCATATTTCAACCTGAATGTAAACCACTAACTTGATCTGATTGCTAAGAGATTTAAGGCCTGGTGGTGGCTAGCTAATAACCTGTCCCAGGATTAATTACATGGGAATGCTTTATGGATTCATTGAGAGTTTGCTGTAGTGGGAAAGCAATGCCTGTAGTTTTCATTATAGTCATTCTCTACCTTTGTAGCCTTAATGCTTTTAAATACATCGTTCAGTCTTGACAGTTCCTATCTCTGTAACTGATAGAGCCAGGTTTAAATAGATTAACACAAAATGTCGTTTATTCCTTCTCCAATAGAATTGACTACCCTCTCTCCCTTCTATATCAACTCTAATGTACATACACATTTTTTCAGAGCATATAAAAACACTTACTTCTTTCTCCCCAATTTAACCTTATTCCTCTCGGAATCTCCAAAATCTAATGTAGAGCCTGATTCTGAAAAGCACCTGATGATGTTTCTTTAGTTGAACTGAAATATGGAAATACGCCATTTCCTCATGGGTCTTTAGGGGAGGGGAGGCTCACAGTGCACTTAACTGTGGTTGCTCCACATGTCCTGGGTGTGACTTTCCAGACTGGGATTGAGTAAAGCAGAGATGAACCTCAGGAACAGTGGTGGTTACTGACACTTTGATAGTGTCCAGAGACTGCATTTGATAGCAGAGGAGGCCCAGCCTACATATTAGCAGTGAAGAGCCCTTGCTCGTTGTCTGTTCCTTGTACATCATTGTCCTCTAGGCAGAGAGCGCCGTGTGTGTTCCTCTCCTTCCTGATCCCCACAGGCATATTGAGAGCCATGAGGTCAGGGTTTCAGGGTCTGCGCTGCCACTCACATATCTCGTGACTTTGCCAAGTTATGTTCTCTCTACGACCTTCAGTTTCCTCAAAGTAAAATAGAGCTGCATTTCTAAATTTTTTTTTTCCAGTTCAAACATTATGATTCTGTAAAAGCCTATTTGAAAAATAAGGAATCTTAAATAGTTATCTAGAATATTATCTTACAACCCTTGCTCATTCAAAGAAAAGAATGCTAATAACAGTAAATTGTGTGTTTTAGGTATTAAAACTCTTGGCCGAAATGAGTTCATTTTGTGGTGACATGGAAAAGCTAGAAACAAATTTAAGGAAACTATTTGATAAGTTACTGGTAAGAATGTTTTTCTTTCCTTATGGCACAGTCAGTATAGCGTCCCAAAGCTTAGTAGTATAGTATTTACAGATTATGCAGAGCCAGATTTTGAAGTGACTTAGGTAATAATCCTAACAAGTGTTCTTAGCTGCTCAGGCCACAAAATTGTCTACTTTTTTAAAAAAAAATCTGTTTTAGTCTTTTGCATTTCTTCTGTTGTTGATGCTTTAGACAAAATATAATACAAGATTTATATAGTAAGTTTTTCTGCTATTTCTTCATCAAAATATTGTAAATGTTTGCTCCAGAGCGGTTACTGCCCAGGGCCAAATAGCTTTAACAGCCTAGAAGTAAAGTCATTAAGTCATCATTGTTTTTTATTTTGTGGCTTACAATTTAGGTGTCATATCCAAAAAATCATTATTGCCATGACCCACGTTGAGGAGCTTTATTCCTATGTTTTCCTCTAGGAATTTCGTAAGAGACAAACGTCTTACAGTCTGGTTTCCTCTGGCATGCTTTGCTTAGTAATGATCTCTAGGTCCGTCCCTGTGGCTGCAGGTGGCGCCGTCTTCCCACTTCTTGTGGCTGGGGAGCACTGCAGTGTGAGAGACGCACCACATCCTGTCTGCTTGCCTGTTGATGGGCATTAGGTCGCTTCCATATCTTGGCTATTGTAAATAGTGCTGTGAACATTGGGATGCATGTATCTTTCTGAATTAGTTTTCTCTGGATATTTCCCCAGGAGTAGAATTGCTGGATCATACTGTAACTCTCTTTTCAGTTTTTTAAGAAACTGTTTTTAAGAATACTGTTTAAGGAGCATCAGCTTTTGTTGCCAAACCTAGATTGAATCCTGACTCTTCAGCTGGTTTTTTACCTAAATTCTCAGAACTTCAGTTCCTTCATCTGCCTAGTGCTGGGTTGGCTACTTTTGTCGTCAGTAGCAGCAACAGCTATACTATAGGTTAATACGGATAATGTTTCATGTCTTAAAAGTGTGTCCTATAATTACTTGAGTATATGTTTTATAATTAGAGTGTCTAGAGCAGATCTCGTATATCTCTTGCATTTTCATTTCTTAGGAGTACATGCCTCTCCCTCCAGAAGAAGCAGAAAATGGGGAGAACGCCGGTAATGAAGAACCCAAGCTGCAGTTCAGTTACGTGGAATGTTTGTTGTATAGCTTTCACCAGTTGGGCCGAAAACTTCCAGATTTCTTAACAGCTAAGCTGAATGCAGAAAAGCTCAAAGATTTCAAAATCAGGTGATATATGATTGAAGTGCCTCAGTCCTTGTTAAAAGGTGAAAGCTATCTTGAAGCTGCCTTGGTTTTGTTTTCATTTTGCAAGAGCTTTTTCCACCCTTTCTTATTACAATGCAAAAGAATGCAAGATCCACAAAACAGGAATGTATACAAAGACACAACTGTGGTGGCATGACGAATGCTTGGCAGAAGATGGCCTTTTACAGAAATGGACTCTGGCTCTCCTCACTTGCTTTAGGATATTGGGCGGGTTCTCTGACCTAACACCTTAAATTGTCCTCAGCTGTTCAATTTATAGATAATAGCACCTGCCTTATAGAGTTGTGAGAATCAAATTATCCTCAACTGTTAAATTTATAGATACTAGCATCTACCTTATAGAGAATTAAATGACAGTAATGAAAAGCTTTAAGCACAGTGCCTGGCATATACTGGGTATTTGGTAAACTATAGCTGCTCTTAATCGGAGAAGGCAATGGCAGCCCACTCCAGTACTCTTGCCTGGAAAATCCCATGGGTGGAGGAGCCTGGTAGGCTGCAGTCCATGGGGTTGCTAAGAGTCGGACACGACTGAGCAACGTCACTTTCACTTTTTACTTTCATGCATTGGAGAAGGAAATGGCAACCCACTCCAGTGTTCTTGCCTGGAGAATCCCAGGGACAGGGGAGCCTGGTGGGCTGCCGTCTATGGGGTCGCACAGAGTCAGACACGACTGAAGCGACTTAGCAGCAGAAGCTGCTCTTAATATCTTATAGGGTTTTTATTATGTTGTAGTGTGGCTGGAGGAGCAGCACTGGAGAAATCAATTTAAGTTGTTTCTCAGGAAGATACTTTGTATTAAATCATCGTTAACAAATTCTCTTCTTAAGCTACTGTATCACCTGTTATTGTCCTCTATGCTTTGGTAAGGCACAGGTTTATTACTTGCTGAAACATTTGACCAGAAGCAAACATCTTAGGAAATTACTCTGAAAGTGAAAAAAAAACAGTGATGCCACATTGTTATCATGCAGAATTCCTAGAAGGTGGCAGGCTGAGTTACTGTAGCACTTTTCCACACATACTACCTGGAAACAAATTTGAAAAAAAGATTATTCAACATCCTTTGCAAAATTTACAATTTTGTTTTATTTTTAAACTGGACCCTAAGGTGCAAATGGGTCAGACACCATCCCTTGTTAGCAGATAAACACAGAGAGATTAAGTGACTTGTGTCTGTCACTTGAGCTTCATTTGACTAGTGGAAGAGAAGGATCCAGGCCACCTGATTCTAACCCATGGTTCTGGGTTGTTGCTAACTTAGGTTAACCTTGCAGGTTAATGTAACAAGCTTCCTTAACCCAGTTCTAGAAGTGTTTCCATTGCCAGGTTGAGTGTGGATCTCTTCCAATTTTTGACAAAGAAAAACTACTTTTATTTTACTTATTTGTGTATCTCTTATGATCATACATTGATAATTAAAAGAAAGTCCCCCTCAAAATTTACTCTTTATTGGTAAAGGCTGTAGTTTTCTTCAAATTTAAAAACAGAGTTGAAGTGATGATTTGTTAATTAATAAATACTTCTTCATTTAGGCTGCAGTACTTTGCACGGGGCCTGCAGGTTTATATCAGACAACTTCGCTTGGCTCTCCAAGGTAAAACAGGCGAGGCCTTAAAAACAGATGAGGTAAGAAGACTGGGTTATATCTCATTAGGAAATTTTTATAATAGCCACGATTCATTACAAATTCAGACTGAATTCATATATTGAAGTGTACCATTCAACTTTATTTGAACTGATGATTTAAGTCTAAAAGTTGAAGATAAAGTGTTAGAAGACTGCATATTTAGCTATATGCTAAGTTATCTAGGAAACTTCTACCATTGTTGAAATGTCTTGAATGTTTCCAACGTTTGTGAACAGTGTTTGTTACCACACTTTGATACATACTGATCTTTCACTGGGGTCTCATTAGCAGCACATTTTGTTTAAATATTTGATTAGCGATTGTGACATTTTAAAATTTTACCTTTTTGAAACCCAAACATTAGTTTACATTAAAATTAAAAGTATTAAACTACTAATTCTGTACCAAACTATATCTTGTGTTTACATTGGGATCTTTGGTTTTCCCTGATCGCATCTATTTTGATCAGTCTTCATCCTACTTCATCCTAGTCCTAATGAAATATTTTAAGTTGCCTTGTGCCTTTCTGTAACGTAAACTAGTTTCTTTTGAACAACTGATACATGCCAGTGACCTGTACCTTACTTGGTTTTCAAGTGAACTGTAGTTAACAGTTTAATGTTCTAACCTGTTGAGGGAAGATAAAGATTATTTGCTGTCTTTGCCATCGCCACATTTGTTAATAGTCGAGAAATAGGAATAAGCATTATCTGTACATATAAGCCAATGAATTTCCTAACTGTAGAAATGATTCTGAAAAAGAAGTGGAATTCAAGTTTTATATGGGAAAGTAATATATCATAAAAGTTACTGGCATTTTAATTTAATGTTGTTTTCCTTTTACAGAACAAGATTAAAGTTGTTGCATTGAAAATAACAAATAATATTAATGTTTTAATCAAGGTAAGTCTTCCTTTCTTACTCAGCCATCCCAACTAGCTAGAAAGTTAGTGCAAGGGATATGTCCGTAATGGTCTAGTGAAGGAGAAATGCCATTACGTTGCATACATTTGGCCTTTTAAAGCTTTATGCTTTTTATAATACCAAGTAACATTTTTGTAGCTATTATAATTCATTGTTTTATTTATTTAAATGTTATTGCAGAAGATACTGTAAACAAAGGGAGGCATGCACAGTTCTGACAAACAGCATTGGAGCAGATACATTAGACTCAGAAATTTCACTGACTTAAGCTCTTGTAGTTTTAATGCTATTGGTTCCTTTTGAATGACCAATAAAACCCTGCTTCACTTCTACTAAGAATGGACAGTCTTATGTGGTGCATGACATGTCCTATGCTCTTTTCTGTTAATTTCTCTATGTAATAAATTGAGAGTGTTCTATACTGTAGGCTAAGGTGTACCTTACCATTAAACCATAAATATGGTTCAGTTCCATTTACCCTCCTCGAGTATCTGTTAGCCTAAACAAAAACTAATAACCTGAAAGAACAAAAGAGCAATCACAACAAAGAACCCATCACTTGATATCGTAAGTTAACGGTATTGTCACAGTTAACAGTATTATAGCCAGGTGGGAGAAAGAAATATTTGTCACACTTACAGCACAAAGCCTGACAGTAACAAAATCAGGGCTAGTGGTATGTCTTAAAAGTAGTCTGGTAAAAATCCCATGGAATACTTACTTTTTATCAGAAGAGAAAGGTAACTTTTCAGAGAAAACAGTGAGACATTAAGGGATGAATTATCAGTGCCAAGAGGAAAAGGGAAAGGGCATTAAGAGGGAAGAAAACTGACTCACACCTGAAAGAAAATTTTTATAATAGGCTCCATTTATTTCAAATCTTAAATATAAATCATAGTTTGAAATGGTGAATTAATACATTAAAATGTGAGATTTTACTTTATTTGAACTGATACCATAAATCAATGTTGATAATGTTTAGAATAAGCAAATACTGTGAAAGAAACTCAGTTTACTTTTATCAGATTTTACCTATATATGAAAATTAGGGTAAAACGATAAATATAAATTCATCATAGTTTTGAGGGTATAAAGAGGACTAGATTATTTCACTTCTGAATTATTTCAGTATTTAAATTTAGCAAATATTTGCATTACCATATATTGATAATTTAGTATTTAAATAATGTGGAATTTTTCATTATTGGTAATATATAGATATTTGAGGGGAGGAAAAACATGATTACCCAGACCGTTGGTTTTGTTCTAGTTTTGAACCACTTAAAAATCTGCAATAGCAAATGCAGATTGCACCATTATATTTTCCTTAAAGCACCTTAGTGACTGCATCTGTGCAAAAGAAACCACTTGGAGATTTTATTGAAGTTGATAAAGATTGATATTTTGTCCTGTAACCTGAAACGACATTTGAAAAAAGTTAGCTGCAGTTTCTTAAGTGATGTGCACAAAATGACATTAATTAGGTAATGTATGTCATTTGCAAACCAAATTGTCCTTGTTTACTTTCTCATGCAGTTTTCCCTAGGTTCTTCTTTTAGTCACTAGCACAAAAGCAAGTGGATAAGTTACTCTCCTCCTAAGATTAAAGATGTGTCTTCCCATTTCCTATCTTTACTGCCCCTTGCCACACCACCAAATACTTTAGAAATCTCTTCATTTTGTTTCTTCAGGATCTCTTCCATATTCCTCCTTCTTATAAGAGCACAGTAACATTATCCTGGAAGCCTGTACAGAAGGTTGAACTTGGGTAAGAAACATATTTAAAAGGGATTAAAGTGTTCTAATATTTGATTTATAAATATGAAAAGTCTGAATTCAGATTATTGCATTTCCTGTACAAAATGGTACATTATTAAATGAGTCTTAATAAGATGTTAAAATATAGCTATTAGAAGCATGACTTATATAGAAAATCTAATCTAGTGTTTATAAAATAAACTGGTGGAATACAACTCTGGAATTTTCAAACCATTGTTTGTATTGCTGTGGCATAAGACTTTTTTGGTAAGTTCTATGAAATGAGTCACTTGTGTATAATCTATGAAGTTACATATTTCAGATTGTTTTAGAGCCTTGTAAATGCCCTTGTGACAATGTCTGCATAACCAAAGCAGAGTTAATTTGATGACATCAGATGTCATTTCCTTTTTTCTGATGTGACTGTCATCTTTAGGGTGTCTTTTGTGACTAATATGATAAATTTATTGCTAGCCTCTGATATAAAAGAATTTTTTTTTCATTGCTCCTCTTCCTACCGTTATAGGCAAAAGAGAGCCAGTGAAGATACAACTTCAGGTTCACCTCCCAAGAAATCTTCAGCAGGACCAAAAAGGGATGCCAGGCAGATTTATAATCCTCCTAGTGGGAAATATAGCAGCAATTTGAGCAACTTTAATTATGGTGAGCGTTTCCGTTTGGGTACAAGAAATATGAGAGATTAGGCAGAAACTGTGTTATACTTGATTTTAAGTAATAATTGAGTATCATAGCTCTTTCAGGTTACTTTTTTTGCATTAGCGTGGGGAACTTGAACTGCTGGGAAAACAACTTATCCTATTCCTTTCTAAGTCACCCTTGTGGGTTCACTGAGCTGAGCATGTAACACTAAGAACCTGAAAAATAAGCCTGTTGTATTCAGAGATGCCAACAGGAAAAAAAAAAAAAAAGGAAGGAAGATGACATGAACCATCCATTCCTGATTTTCCCTGTTTTAGCTTCAAAGCAAGAAGTGGTGTCCATTCTCCCTCAGGAACAGATACAGCCTCTGGCAGATGTGGTATTAATGATCCTTCTTGGGCCTCGTCAGCCTCCTGCTTGTCCTCCCATTGTCTGCTCCTTCAGGAGGAGAAGCCTGGAAGGCAGAGGCAGGCGGGAAAGCACCAGCTGGCAAAGATGCGTCCTCTTGCATTCTCCTCCATGCCCAGTGCAGTCCTCCTGTCGACTTCCACTAGTCCAGTCTCGCTCAGGGCTGTTGAATCAGAAGTGAAGTTTGTCTCGTTGGCTTATAAAGAAGAATGGACATAAATATCACTGACTCAGATCCTTAATCTTGCCTAAGAAGACAAAGTTTAATATCTAGAACCAAACATACTTGTGATTGGTCTTGATTACCAATCAGAATTAATTCTACAGTAATTATTCCCCAAAAAAGTACATTCTGAAGCATATACTCTACTATAATTGTTTCCAGGATGAGATGATTTGACATTAAGTAACTGCCTTCTATAATAGCAAAATTCCTCCAATATCTGAGCAAAAAGATTATGAAAAGGCAATTTCAGATTGTGAAATGAACCGTTAAACTCCAGTCAGACTCCTTGAGGCAACTTTAGTGTAGAAAAGATCACTGAACTCTTTTACTTATATAATAATAGGTAAACATGCCTCTCTTGGCTTCTTGTCTTATCTGAAAAATAGGGATAGCAGAGAACTTAAAAACTTCAAAAAATATTTATGATAGCATTTTGTAAATGGAAAAGATTCTGTTACTCCACTAAATATTGTCTGTCCTCTGTCACTTGTATGATTTAATGTGGTATTTATCAAAACCTTTCTTAACATCAGCTGTTCTCTCAGATACCATCTTCATTTGATTTAGATGAATGTAATCAACTATGGAAATACATAGAGAATTGTATTTATTTTCACTTAGGCAAGTCAGTTACTCTGAATTTCCATGAGTATTCTGCCCTGTGACATTCATTGCCTGCCTTAGAATCAGATGATGTAATGCATGTGGAAAACAGATGTGAAAAATGCAAAGCCTTAGGTTGTGATTTTTTTAATTATCAATACGGAGGGGGGAAGCAGTTTTACCGAAGACAAAAATCAGGGAATTTCCTGGTCATCCTGTGGTTAGAACTTCGACCTCACCCCGAGGGCCTGGGGTTCAATCCCTGGTCAGGGAACTAAGATCCCATAAGCCACACGGCAAGGCCAAGGAAGAAATCCAGGAGTCCCTTACAGCTTCAGTTGTTCCTTAGTCAGCAAAGTAACAGAATGACAAACACACCTGTTAACTGCCTTTTGTGTCTGGTGTTCCTGTACTTCAGTACTCCTACAGGAGCAACCTTGTAATTGGAGTGCTTGTCATAAATTGAGTTACAAAGCAAACTAGACTCTGATTGTTCTTTTTGGAAAGTAGGAACAAAATTTCTGCTAGTATTTTTATTTGGGGGAGTTGAGATGTATCAGGTTATAAGTATTCTCATAGAAACAGTTTGAAGAGTTTTCTTGGATTTCTTTCACCCATTCAGCTGAAAACAGTTCTCAGTATTACAGATGAAAATTAGTTGACCTGTGTACCTCAAATTTTTCTACCTTTTTAATGTCCTTTCCTTAGGGAACTGACAGTGGGTCAGGAGGAAAGAGAAACAGTGTTGGATTTTTTTTTCCTGGGGTGTCTGTGTTGCCTCAAGACAGAGGGAGAAAAATGTTTTGTTGAGTCTTTGATACTTAGACTTTATTACCCATATTTAATCATTGAAATTCTACTTTCTATGTCAGCCAAACTCAATTTTATCATATCACTGTCTTACTACAGTGACCAAGTCTGCTGCAAAGAAAATAGATTGTGCCAGTGTCTTGGGCCTAAACTAGTTCTGTGCAGAGAAGGAGCCAGAATTTGTAATTTGTCTTTGAGTCCATGTAGGCATAGTTAGACTTTTTTCCTTATCAAGGTTTTTCACTTTACTAACCATCATCTCTATTATTTGCTTTGTCAAAAGGTGTTTGTTCCCATAACTTGGTCCAGCTTCCTGGTGCATTTTCAAAGTATTTGCACATACCCATGTTTAGCTTTCCTTCCTGTAGAACAAGAGTTCCCTGGTAACCCACAAGTACTAATTCTATATTTTGTGACTTGTGTCCTTCAACTTTTACCTTTTTTGAATATTAAAATAATTTTTTAAGTATAATTTTAGCTAGTAGCAGTATTAGTTTAAGCTTGAAACCATCATAAAGATCATTAAAGTGATTTTTTGAATGTAATAGCTCATGCTGGTTTCATTTAAATAGTTGGCATACCAGTCAATTTAGAAAAATTTATCATGACGTGAGAGGTGACTTTGAATCAGATTCCATTCTGTTGACAGGTAAATGTTGCTTAAGCTGGGGAAAGGTCTAGTTAGTTTTCTAACTCAGTTTCTGGAGGGAAAAAAATAAAGCATCACCCAAAAACAGTAACATAATTCTAGCCATAATGGCAAAAAATGGATTGCAGTACTGACTGGACAGGAATTTTTCAAGCCTCCAACATTATGGATCAAAAATGGCAACAGCAGGTTCTTTTTATTGCTCCTAACAAGATTCCTGCAGTGAGGAAGTTTGAAGGTTCCAATGAGGAGATTGGGTCTCTGGAATTAGAAGTTTGAGACTCTTACTCATTTGTGTATGATGAAAGGTCCAGCCTTGCTGATAACATCAATCAGTTTTCTTCACTGGAAAGACTCCTTTGAGAAATATTTCTCTGGACCAGTGAAACAGACTGATAAGTAAATCAAGGACTCATTCTATCATATGATCCAAGTGACTTGATTTTTCAGCAAGAGATATGCTTTATTTACATCAGTAACCCAAACACTGTAATATATATACATACAACCTTTTTGGCAGCACTCTGAGCAGCTCATATGTAGCTGACAAAGCAGTGAGAAAAGCTGTCAGAATTTGTAACATTATTTTTCAGTGTGGTGACCCAAACAGATTGCCTTTTCATTGCATTTGAAAGGTACATTTTTCATTCTAGCCTAACTTTTCAGAGTTGATCACTGGTAGTTTAAGATATTTTATATATATGACAATAAATTTTGAAGGCCTATAGCTTTAATCCATATTAAATATAGACACGTTTATAGTTTCATTAGTTATCTTTGTGATAGGCACCAAAATAAAGAACTAAATGTAGTTATCATTAACATTGTCACCTTGAAATATTTTTAATGGGATACATTTAATTGAGTACATACTATGAATATGTTTGGTACCCTGAGATAATGTGCTTTGGCATATATGATGCCCTGGTTTTATGTAAACATTTGAACTTGTAGATGTGCTCGCAGAATACCATGCTGTTTTGATAGAGCCTCCTGCTGCATTCAGAGCTTCCAGGTACATTTCTTCTGTGTGTGCTGTCCCATGAAGTCCTGAACAAGACCTAAACCCTTGTTCGCTTTTTCGTAGAGCAGAGAGGAGCCTTCAGGGGAAGTAGAGGTGGCCGAGGTTGGGGAGCACGAGGAAATCGTAGTCGGGGAAGACTCTACTGAATGAGAAGTCACATTCTTCAGCATTGTCATGAGCTTAATATACTTAATTCTACTACTCATTGGATTGCCGGGGGTGTCCCTTTAAAAAGACTGCTGCCTTCAGCTAAAAACTTACTGTTCTTTATACCTTTGTATGTATGATCTACTTTTGTAACAAACCATGGTTGTGTCCAAGGTAAAAACCACAGCGATATTTTTGGATGCTTTGTCTGCAATCTTGACTTGTTTTTGCAATATCGTCATTATTCAGACTTCACATTGTGAATCTTTTAAACATCTTGATAATTTGTTATTGAGAGCTATTCAGATCTAAACTGTAATAAAATTCAGTCCATTTCTGATAACTGGTAAAGATCATCAGTGCTGAAAGGTTCCTGACTTTCCTGTCCCCTCTGTCTCCCCGATGCCAACATATGGAGAAGAGTAATGGTCAGACTTAACATTTATTTTCATGGTTATTTAATAAAGCTGCTAGGCAATGGTACAGTATTCCTGCGTGTCAGAAAAACAAAAATAATCAGCTTTCTTAAAATGTAGAAATGACATGACATTTTTAGGAAGAAGTAAGTTGCTTTGCACTGCTTAACTCAACTCTTCTCCATATGTTGTGATATAAACTTTTGAATATGGGATCTTCCTATTTGCATAGAAATGTGTATGTATAATATACATACATACATGAGCATATATCTGTGTCTGTGTGTGTGTATATATATATATGCATGCTGTGAAACTTGACTATACAACATAAGTCATTTTTTTTTTTTTAATTCCAGGAACGGGTAGTCTTTGACACGGTGATTATCCTCTTGAGGCTGAATTCATTATTCACTTGTTATTTAGGTTTTCCTCCCAGTAGTGAGGGCTTTTGAGTCAGTTGCACTTACATGATTATTGTTATTTAAAACTAAAACAAAGGCTGCATTTTCAAAGATAAATTTGAGATCCCTGTTGGAGAAACACAGCCAAAATACTGAATCTGATGTACATACAGGTTTCTGCAGGATGAAATAGAGTAATTTAGAATTTGGGGATTTGATAACCAGGGCAGCCCAGGAAAAGTGACTTGGTAATATACCAATAAGTAAGGGATGCTCTCTCAGTTTGCTTTTGCCACTTTCAAGATTTTAACTTCTCAGGTTATTAATCAAAATTATTGTATAAGTTAGTCAGTAGAATCTTTAGGTTAAAACAACAGATGGGGGGTTTGTGGAGTGTTTAATTGTCATGGGCATTTTTAGTAGCATAGGCCCTTTGCTCTGCATTTGAATGTTTCATATATTTTTGTTCCACAATTAATCTTCCCTCCCCAGGTTTGTTATTCAAATCTAATGCCTGAGTGACATTTTCTAGTAGTTTGACCTATTTTTTGAGGAATAGTTTGTGATTCCAATGCAGGTGTCTTCATTGTGTTACCTCTATACTGGGGGAATAGACAAAAAAAAAAAAAAACCTTTGTTAGAATTACTGCACATGTTTCTGGAGAAAATGTTTTTTGAAGACTAGAATGATACAAGTGAGCAAAAGAAGTTGGTCAGCTTGACTATGGAGTGGTGGCAATAATCTCTAAACATTCCGAAAGACTATGAGCTGAACTTAAGCTCCCTTGGTATCTGAACAGATACAGGAACATGGAATTGCCATTTGACAACTGTGACCAGGTAGTCTGGACCTTAGAGTCAGATCAGCCAGTGGCCTAAAGCCATTTCAAGTACAGAAGCTGTTTTGGGACTACATTTATATAAATTTGAACATTAAGTATAATTTTTCCTCTTTTTCTTTTTAATATTTGTAAACTCAGAGCTAAAAAGTGACTTTACTTTCTAAAGTTTGATATTAAGTTGACTGTGTTCCGTCCCTTACCGCCTCATTGTTCCCCTTCCCTTTCCTAAAGCAATAGTGCACAACTTAGATTATTTTTGCTTAAAAAATTTGAATGAAAAATTTCATGCCATGGGTTTTTTTCTTTTGCAAGACACCTGTTTATCACTTTGTTCAAATGTAAATGTTCCCCTATGCTTTTGAAATAAATTCCTTTTGTAATTTTGTTTTGTGTCTTGTGTTATCATTATGGTATCTTCAATTTCTTGGATATTCATTAACATTTCTTGCTTCTTGTATGCCAAACAGTGTGTCAGACCATGAAAATACAAAGATGGACAAAATACTGCTCTTCATTCAAATTCAGTATTGCCAGTTATCTTTAATCTTCAGCCTTTTGGATTTATTTTTAGAAGCTAATAACCTTCTGAAAAAAGAATTGGGTTCTTTCTATCAAAGCAAAACATCAGACACTTGACAGACATAATGGAATAATTTCTTCCCTCAGTATGTAACTTCTTGATTTGACTACTAGACTTGATTAAAAAGATTTCCTTTATTAAAAAGATTTTCCAGCCTTTGTTAAAAAGCACCAAGGAGGGATCAGTACAAGCTACCTAAATTTGCTTAGTGATCACATCCATTCCTATGGCTCTGATACCATCTACGTGCTGAGGACTGCCAAATATCTATGTCCATCCTTTCTTGCCTGGAGTTTCATGATAGCCTCCTGATTGATTTCCAAGCTATTACACTTGACTCTATAGTTTGCTCTAAACACAGCAACAAAGAAACATCCACTCTTCTCCTTGAAGATGTTCCATGACTCCTTCCTCATTTTAGAATAAAAATCAAACATTTCTGACCTCAGCTGCTACTCTCATCCTCCACTGCTCTGCCCAGTAGCTTCATGCAGGCTAGGCCAAGACACGCGCCTACCTTGCAGTCTCCACTAGCTGTTCCTTCTAGTCACGTATCTGCCTAACTCCACCGCTTCAACTCCTAAAAGGTCATCTCAAAGAATCCTGTTTAACACCACAACGCCCGCTTTGTTCCCTGCCAAGACTCCAGAATCCACTTACCTACTCTATGTGCTCTGGAGCATTTGCCAACTTCTAACAAAATTATATAATTTAAAATATACTGTATTTTAGTGTCTCCCCCTGGTAAAATATAATGTGGCTAGAAAGGCACAAAGGTTAGGGTTTTTGCGTTTTGTTAACTGATAACCGAAAGCACTGAAAACAATGGTAGTAAGCACTCAGTAAGTAGTAACTTGAAGGCAGTGTTTTATGCTGAGGATATAGTGGTGAACAAGATAGGCAAACTCACATGGAGTTTACATCCTGTTATGCAGAGCCTGATAAGCTGATTTCAGAGAGAAGCGTCATGAGGACCCTGAAGCATTTAAGGTGAATGTCTCTAAAAGCTAGCATAGAAATGGTTAGAAAAAGTTAGTGGCATTCATTTGAGCGGAGTCCTAGATGATGATTTGGAGCCAGCCTAGTGGAGATTTCAAGGAAAGGCATTTGAAATAGAGGCAATAAAACATGCAGAACACCTGGCCTTAAGAATACCAGTGCTTAGCTTCATAATCCCAGAATCCCTAAACTCATCTGTGGTGAACTACTTTCAGTAACTCAAGGGGCTCTTTCTGATACTGGGCAGGCACCTCTGTCTGGAAAATCTTTGTTCCCTGATTCTCCCTTCTACACTCACCAGGCTAACATTCCTTTTTCAGGTCAGACTAGATTTCACTCCCCATGGGAAGCCTTTCTGCCTAAGCTGGGTACAGGGCCACCTGAGTGCTCCCTCAGCTCACTATCCTTCCTCCCCATTTTCTGTTCTGATGTGTAGAAAACAGCAAGTGGGATTTAATTATAGCAAGTGTGATGGAAGCTAAAACTTAGATAAATGAAATCTATCAAAATCCTAAGAAACTCTAGATTTATTCCTAGAAGTTGTATGTTTAATATAGCCACAAATAAAATCAAGTAAAATTCTGTTCAACATAGATGATAACTGAAATAAGATGAGACAAAGCCAAGATAGACTACTACATACAGTTCCAATCTGTGTTCAAGAAATAATGTTAAGTAGAATTGGAACCAAGAAAAGCAAATAAAAGAGGGAATGGTATTTCTAGAAGAAACAACTAAAACTTAGTATGCTGCTATAGTGATGGATAAGATCAAAAGACACAAACTCACTAAATGGTTTTAATAGAATTCACTTGAATTTAATCATGTGCTTAGTCGTTCAGTTGTATCCAACTCTTTGCAACCCCATGAAAACAGACTGGTTCCAAATAGGAAAAGGAGTACGTCAAGGCTGTATATTATCACCCTGCTTATTTAACTTACATGCAGAGTACATCAGGAGAAATGCTGGGCTGGAGGAAGCACAAGCTGGAATCAAGATTTCCGGGAGAAATATCAATAAGCTCAGATAGGCAGATGACACCACCCTTACAGCATAAAGTGAAGAGGAACTAAAGAGCCTCTTGATGAAAGTGAAAGAGGAGAGTGAAAACGTTGGCTTAGAGCTCAACATTCAGAAAACGAAGATCATGGCATCTGGTCCCATCACTTCATGGCAAATAGATGGGGGAAACAGTGGCTGACTTTATTTTTCTGGGCTCCAAAATCACTGCAGATGGTAATTGCAGCCATGAAATTAAAAGACGCTTACTCCTTGGCAGGAAAGTTATGACCAACCTAGACAGCATATTAAAAAGCAAAGACATTACTTTGTCAACAAAGGTCCGTCTAGTCAAGGCTATGGTTTTTCCAGTGGTCGTGTATGGATGTGAGAGTTGGTCTATAAAGAAAGCTGAGCGCCAAAGAATTGATGCTTTTGAACTGTGGTGTTGGAGAAGACTCTTGAGAGTCCCTTGGACTGCAAGGAGATCCAACCAGTCCATCCTAAAGGAGATCAGTCCCGGGTGTTCACTGGTAGGACTGATGTTGAAGATGAAACTCCAATACTTTGGCCACCTGATGTGAAGAGCTGACTCATTTGTAAAGACCCTGATGCTGGGAAAGACTGAGGGCAGGAGGAGAAGGGGACGACAGAGGATGAGATGGTTGGATGGCATCACCGACTCAATGGACATGGGTTTGGGTGGACTCTGGGAGTTGGTGATGGACAGGGAGGCCTGGTGTGCTGTGGTTCATGGGGTCGCAAAGAGTCAGACAAAACTGACTGAACTGGAACTGGACTGAAACTATATAGCCCGCCAGGCTCTTCTTTCCATGGATTCTCCAGGCAAGAATACTGAAGTGGGTTGCTATGCCCTCTTCCAGGGGATCTTCCCAACCCAGGGATTGAACCCAGGTCTCCCTCATTGCAGGCGGATTCTTTACCAGCTGAGCCACAAGAGAAGCCCAAGAATACTGGAGTGGGTAGCCTATCCCTTCTCCAGGGGACCTTCCCAACCCAGGAATCGAACCTGGGCCTCCTGCATTACAGGTGGGTTCTTTACCAGCTGAGCTGCCAGGGAAGCCCAGATTCAATCATAAAATCAGGACACTGAAAGTTGGGTGTATGTGAGGGAGTAAAAACTGGGGGCGGGGGTGGATATGACCTTTAGTTACTTAGAGACTGGACAGTCACAATACAATCACTCCACAGAAACTCTCATTCCCAAATGTATTAACAGCTGCAAGGATTTGGATAAATTAATGGCTGGTAAGTCTGTATCAAGAAAATTCTTTATTTTAAATTGTAGTTGATTTACAATGTTGTGCCTATCTCTGCTATACAGCAAAGTGACTCAGTTATATATATATATATATATATATACACACTCTTTTTTATATTCTTTTCCATTATGGTTTACCACAGGATATTGAGAATAGCTCTCTGTGCTATATATTAGGACCTTACTGTTTATCCATTCTGAATGTAATAGTTTGCATCTACCAACCCCAAACTCTCAGTCCATCCCTCTCCCTCCCTGCCACCCCTCTGGCAACTACAAGTCTGTTCTCTGTGTCTCTGTTTCTGTTTTGCATATAAGCTCTTTTGTGCCATATTTTAGATTCCATATGTAAGTAATATTGTATGGTATTTATCTCCTACTGACAACTACACTTGGTATGATAATCTCTAGTTGCATCCATGTTACTACTGCAGATGGCACCGTTTTGTTCTCTTCATGGCTGAGTAGTATTCCACTGTATATCTATACCACATCTTCTTTATCCATTCATATGTTGACGGACATTTAGGTTGTTGCCAGGTTTTGGCTATTGTGAACAGTGCTGCCATGGGGTGGGGAGGCGTGTATCTTTTTAATTATAGTTTTGTCCAGGTATATTCCCAGGAGAGGGATTGCTAGATCATAGCATTAAAAAAGTCCTGTTTTTAGTTATCTGAACCCCATACTGTTTTCCCTAGTGGCTGTACCAACTATTATTCCCACCAACAGTGTAGGAGGGTTCCCTTTTCTCCATACCCTCTCCAGCATTTGTTGTTTGTAGGCATTTTAATGGCAGCCATTCTGTTGGTGTGAGGTGGTACCCCACTGTAGTTCTGATTTGCATTTTTCTGATAATTAATGATGTAGAGCATCTTTTCACTTGCCCACTGGCCATCCATGTGTCTTCTGTGGAGAAATGTCCGTTAAGGTTGTCTGCCCATTTTTTGATTGGGTTGTTTGTTTTTTTGTTGTTTTGTTTGTATGGGTTGTTTATATATTTTGGAAATTAAGCCCTTGTCTGTCCCATCATTGTCACATCATTTGCAAATATTTTCTCCTATTCCATATGCTGTCTTTTCGGCATTTGGGGATTTTCTGTGCGACTTTTTATGTTTGTGTCAGGAAAATTCTTTCGAGGCTGACCATCACGATATGCTCAGAGCAGCCCTGGTGTCACTGTGAGTTAGAATCCGGAGCTGATTTGACACTTGGTCTCATCCAAAGTAGTCCTCATGCTTCAGACTCCCTGACTA
Source organism: Capricornis sumatraensis (assembly GCF_032405125.1). NCBI lineage: Eukaryota > Metazoa > Chordata > Mammalia > Artiodactyla > Bovidae > Capricornis > Capricornis sumatraensis. Next base: position 73,960,092 of record NC_091084.1, read on the forward strand.
TTTCTAAATGAAATTACTGTATTTCATAATTTCTAGTGAAATTACTACTTAGGTATCCTCTGTCCCCCTGTTGAAACTCCTCTTCACTTTGCATACAGCTGTTGGGAGATATACCTATATAGCCCTTCCTCTGTGACTAGCCTCCCTTCCTAGTACAGAAATTCACCCTTTCAACCCGCACCAATTCAAAATCACTAAAGGAATTAACTACACGTAGTAGGCTGCAGTCCATGGAATCGCAAAAGAGTCGGACACAACTGAGCAACTTCACTTTCATTTTTCACTTTCATGTACTGGAGAAGGAAATGGCAACCCACTCCAGTATTCTTGCCTGGAGAATCCCAAGGACGGGGGGAGCCTGGTGGGCTGCCGTCTATGGGGTCTCAGAGTCAGACACGACAAGCGACTTAGCAGCAGCAGTAGCAGGCTGCCAATAGTTCCTTCTATTCCTAACCAAACATGCTGCTTCACTTATCAAGATGAGTCTATTTCCATTTCCCCTTAAATCTGGGCTAGCCTTGTTACCTTCTTTGATCAATAGAATGCAGAAGTGACCCTTTGCCAGTTCTGGGCCTGGCCCTCAAGGAGCTTCTACCTTCACTCTTTGGGAGCCTTGAGCCCCCATGTAAGAAATCTCTGTAACTACTGGGACTGAGAGACAGAGGCCCGGACAACCCTAGCCATTTCAGTTATTCCAGGTGAGCACTAGACATGAGTGGAAGCATTTGGGAACATTCCAGCCCCAGCCGAGGTCCCAGCTGAATGCAGCCTCATGAGTGACCCCCAACTAACAGCAGGAGGAGCAGAACTACCAGCTGAGTCCAGCCAAAAAACCTATGAAATATAATAAATCATGGTCTAAAGCTTAAAATTTATGCCACAAAGATTTACGTTGGTTCACCATGAAGCAAAAGATAATCAGCAGAATTTAAACCAGGGTGTTATAATAACTCTCTCAGGCATATTTATAGCTTAAGTATTTTCTCTAAGAAATAAAAAAGTACAGATCCTTTGCAACATTCAGATAAAGTGGCCCCAGGGAGGAAATGAATAATCCAGCAAGATCATTTTACCACTGTCCAAGTCTCAACTTAAAAAGTCTATAATTTATGATCGTGATAAAGGGCATATTTGCTAAAATATTTTATGTTGAAAAGCCAAATTACATACAGTTATGAGCTTTCCTATCATTTGTTCAACTAAGAATTGAATCACAATTCACAGATTATTAGCAATTTTGATAACTACCATCTTATATTTCCAAAGGTTTTATCTAACCATAAAGAACAAATATGTGCTTAAAATGTAAAAAGAAATATCAAGTCTTAGAATAAAAAGACAGGTAGCAAGTGATCTGGGCTTCCCAGGTGGCGCTAGTAGTAAAGAATCCACCTGCCAATGCAGGAGACATATAAGAGGAGGGTTCAGTCCCTGCGTTGGGAAGATCCCCTGGAGGAAGGCATGGCAACCCACTCTAGTATTCTTGCTTAGAGAGTCCCACGGACAGGGGAGCCTGGTGGGCTACAGTTCATGGGGTCCCAAGAGTCGGTCCCAAGGAAGGGCTTCTCAGACTTTTATGTACATACCAGTCTGGAGCAACTGAGCATGCACACAAGTGATCTATTTGGATGTCAAAAATTGGCAGCAACAGTTTTATTTGAGTTAGAATTTTTCATTGCTTTATTCACATAAAATGGGAAAGCTACCTTTTGGGGAGTATAAAAATGAAATAAACTAACCACTTAAGTATCAAGCTTTATGGAAGATAAAAATAAAAACACATTTCTTATACTGCCCTCAGATACTTCCATTCTAGCTGGTTGAAGGAAGAACTACTCGAGAGTTTAGCTGTTCAAAATGTACAAAGTAGTATCATAAAGAAACCTGATATTGTCACATTCGTGTTACAGAATTCAGAGGAAGCAAATAGCAGTTGACGGATTTTTTTCTACAATCCAGGATTTAAGCTGTACCTTAAATTATATATATACATATATATATATATATATATATTTTATTTTTTTTTAAAAAGCAAGGAAAGATGCTTTTTGCTCATCTTGTTTCTAAAGGCAGGGAATAAGACGAGCAAAAGCACTTTTAAGGGTTACTGTGACGCTCAAAACATAGTTCAGTAGGACTAGAGGAGTGGGACTTGGCAGTCAGAACCTGCGACAGGCTCCCCAATGATCCTTGTTGTTGTTCAGTCACTAAATCGTGTCTGACTCTTTGCGACCCCATAGAGTGTAGCCCGCCAGATTCCTCTGTCCACATGAGATTCTCCAGGCAAGAATACTGGAATCAGGGTAGTCCGCTTGGCCCACAGGTTGGTTCACCAGAAGGAAGTGCTTCTCAAACTTTTATGTACATACCAGTCATGTGAGGTTCATGTTAAAGGGGAAAACCTGCTGGAGACATAGATAAGAGCCAAGAATGTGCTTTTTTAATAAGCTCCCAGGTGATGCCAGTGCTGCCAGTCTCCAGATCTACACCCATGATGTTCAGTAAGGTAGCCACTAGACACGTGGAGCTATTAAGCTCCCCAAATCTGGCCAGTCCGAATTTAGATGAGCTGATAGGTGTCATTCAGAAAACTAAGATCATGGCATCTGGTCCATCACTTCATGGCAAACAGACGGGGAAACAGTGGAAACAGTGGCTGACTTTATTTGGGGGGGCTCCAAAATCACTGCAGGTGGTGACTGCAGCCATGAAATTTAAAGACGTTTACTCCTTGGAAGGAAAGTCATGACCAACCTAGACAGCATATTAAAAAGCAAAGACAATACTTTATCAACAAAGGTCTGTCTAGTCAAGGCTATGGTTTTTCCAGTGGTCATGTATGGATGTGAGAGTTGGACTGTAAAGAAAGCTGAGCACAGAAGAATTGATGCTTTTGAACTGTGGTGTTAGAGAAGACTCTTGAGAGTCCCTTGGACTGCAAGGAGATCCAACCAGTCCATCCTAAAGGAGATCAGTCCCGGGTGTTCATTGGAAGGACTGATGTTGAAGATGAAACTCCAATACTTTGGCCACCTGATGTGAAGAGCTGACTCATTTGAAAAGACCCTGATGCTGGGAAAGATTGAGGGCAGGAGGAGAGGGGGACGACAGAGGATGAGATGGTTGGATGGCATCACCAACTTAATGTACATGAGTTTGGGTAAACTGCTGGAGTTGGTGATGCACCGGGAGGCCTGACGTGCTGCAGTCCATGGGGTCGCAAAGTCGGAAAAGACTGAGCGACTGAACTGAACTGATAGATATAAAACACATACCGATTTCAAAGACAAGATACAAAAATAAATAGTTCAGTAGTTTCTATAGATTTCACAATGAACTAATAATATACTGCATATAGTCGGTTAAATAAGATGTTGGTTATCTCCATCTTTTAAAAAAAAAAATGATGTTGTGGCTCACGGCTCGCGTTATGTTTTTACGTCTCTACTGGACAGCGCTGTCCTAGACTAACAATCCTCCCAATTGTGAAGCTCCCCCTATTGTGAAATTTTCAGAATAAAAGAGAACCTATCCCTTCCCTTAGGTGTTTCAAAAGCATACCTTTTATTTCCCAACCATTCGAAACAAATAAAAATAATCTTTTTTTGAAAGTAGTAATACATATATGCTCTGAGTCCTCTCATTTTTGTTGAGGCTCCAACTGGAACACTACTTTTCTCTCCCTCTGGTTCCCACGCTACAAGATCGTATCGCGCACCACAAGAAAACAATAACAAAAAAGCGAAAAAGCGGTCTCCGACCTGAAGCCAAACACGGACAGGGCCTAAGGCATCGCTTCCGCGTCGCCCAAACAGAGGCGGAGGAAGCCGCTTGTCAGCCGGCGGCACCACCTCGGCTCCTCCTCCTCCAGCGTCGACCTCCCCAAGATGGCGAACGGCAAGGGCTCACTTCCGCTTCCGGTGCGAGTCGCCGGGCTGGGGGGGCAAGATGGCGGTGGCAGTAGGGGTCCGCGGCCGGTGCGAGCTGCCGCCGTGCTCTAGTCCAGGCTGGTTCCTCAGCCTCTCCGCCTTGCTGAGTGTAGCAGCTCGAGGGGCCTTCGCCACCACGCACTGGGTCGTCACGGAGGACGGGAAGATCCAGCAGCAGGTAGCGGCCAGGGTGCCCCTCTCCGCCTGCCCTCGCCCGGGGGGGAAAGATTCCCCAGACCGGCCCGGCCCCTGGGTATTAGGCTCCGCGCGGCTCCGCCACCAGCTTACCTTCTCACGGTCCTGGTGTCGGGGTTCGGGCGACCCCCGCGCTCTGACCCATCCATTCCCCGCTAGTGGACTGACTCTGGCCTCTGCCGTCTGCAAGTTCTCAGGCTTCCTTCCACCCCTGGGGTCGCGCGCCGCTCGGGGAGAGTCGCCCAGCGGTGAGGGGATCGGGCCCTGGGGACCTTTTCTGGCGCTCTGGCTTTAGAAACCGGATTCATTATTTCTTCCCTGGTGCCTCTCGGGCCCACGCGTCACCAGCCCTCCCCGAGGAAGTAGAAAGCAGGTGGCAGCGCCCGGCTGTGCGCGAGTCCCAAGGAGGTGACAGCTTCGGCCCCCCAGGCAGTGTGTCAGCTAATGCTTCTTCCCCCGTCTCCTCTCCCACATGCTGGCGTTCGTGTCAGGCTCGGGTGCTTTCAGCTGGGACCGTTACCCGGGTCAGCAGGGGCTTATTACAAACCGCACGCACACTGTTTGCAAAGGAATGCCTGAGGATGCCTCTGGTGGCGTTGCCTGCATCTTTTCAGCCGTAAACTGCCCTGGTTTCCTAGTGTTCTTTGCCCAGTTTCTTTACCTAGTACCTTTGACCCGGCCCCGCAAGGAGGATATGTGATTTCTTAGAAGGCTGAATGAATTACTCAGAGGAAAGGCTGCTTTTCTTACGTAACTTTCTGATGGCCTGTATTTTGTGAATGCTGCTTGAAGAATGCATGAGTGTGTATTCTGCTGCAGAAACTCGGTACATTTAATGTACCAGCACTTGAGCGCAGTCCTGTAAAGTCCAGGGAACATTTACAGAGTGATGTGCGTGCCCCATGCAATTTCATTTGGTCCGCTGGTCCGAAATGTATTAACCATTGTCCTGTAAAAGTCGCGGGTTGTATGTAATGCTTGGTGATAGGAGCACAATGCCAGACTTGCGTTTGGGTAAACTGAAGTTCACATTTAGAGCCACCGTGTGATGGCAAATTTTGTCTTAAATATAATGAATGAATAAAGCAGTTTAAAAGTCATTGTTGGTTTCGGTGAGTGGCTTTCAGTGTATATCTGAGAAAAGGCTGACTTCTTTATACTGGGTGGCAGTTTCTCTATACCCAAGTTATGGCATTAGAAAAAAATTTCCTTTTCATGGCCATACCAAGTGAGATTTAAAATACATATGTGTGTTTCAGACACCCTAGACAACACTTACAAATTCATTTCTAACAGAAGATTGGAAATTTTTTCTGCAAGTCCTGGTTGCTTCTGTCCTGTCTCCCAATAAAGGATTTCCCTGAGGCCCTGGTGGAGGGGGATGTGGAATTAAGTCACTCCTGCTGCTTTTGGGGGAACTCTCTCCTATTGGCTCTTTTGCAGTGTTGTTTTTGGCCACAGCTATTTATTACCCCTGACACCTGACTTCTCCTTCCCATTTTGATGTCTTGCTGTTCAGCTGAGAAACTGGCATATCTGAAAAGTGAAAGCTGGTAGAAATGTAATATATGCTGAACATTGCAGTGGGAAAGTTGAATCTGATTCGGTTTTTGTTTCTTCAATACGGCCTTTCTTTTTGCACGTCGGGTTTTGGTGGGGAAGGGTGGAAGTTACTAGAAACTTGCTTGAGAAAGGGGCAAATCTACAGAATCATATGGGTCTCTTCCAAGTCACCCCTATAATGTGTAGTTAGGCTTAAAGTTAGGAAAGCAAGATTTCTTTACTACATCTTTTTTTAGTGATCCTCTTCAGTGAATTGTCCAGTACTTTGCTAAATAACATTACAATGTTAAGTTCAGGCAACTGCAAAATTTTATACCAGAAGTAAAGTGGGTGACTACAGTGTAACAGTAAGAGGCTAGGGAAGGGGAAGTGAAGTGAAGTCGCTTAGTCGTGTCCGACTCTTAGCGACCCCATGGACTACAGCCCACCAGGCTCCTCCATCCATGGGATTTTCCAGGCAAGAGTACTGGAGTGGGGTGCCATTGCCTTCTCCAAGCGAAGGAAAGTTGGATTTAATCTGAGAAGAAAGCGCATGTAACTAAAGTGAGAGTTGAGCATCAGGGTCGGCCCCTGAGTTCCACTCTGATAGTTATGCGTGCATTACCAGTGCTGTCTTTTCTGGGAAGTTGGATTTAATCTGAGGAGAAAGCGCATGTAAATAAAGTGAGAGTTGAGCATCAGGGCCAGCCTCTGAGTTCCACTCTGATAGTTATGCGTGCATTACCCATGCTGTCTTTTCTGGCAATAATTTGAATGCAGGAGAATCAAAACCTTAATTTAGATTTAGATTATCACATTTAGATATATTTATCAAAGAACTGAAAGATTTCTTTAGTACATGAATTTGCATATATTGCAGATGCGGAAGACCTTGGTTCGATCCCTGGTTTGGGAAGATCCCGTGCAGAAGGGAACAGCTACCCGCTCCAGTATTCAGGCCTGGAGAATTCCATGGACTAGTCCATGGGGTCACAAAGAGTTGGGACACGACTGAGCAAACTTTCACTTTGTCAGATCTATTCATACTTTCAGAAACACAACTAATTTAGTATATATCTTATGTCTTACCGGAAACGCCAAACTCCTTTCTATTTGTTTTTGGTTGTATTAGCTGAGAGCAGTGGTATGATTTCATTTTTATTTGTTTATTCTGGCTGTGCCACGCAGCTTCCTGGATCTCAGTTCCCTGACTAGGGATTGAACCCCTGTATGAAAGCCCCAAATCTTAAGCACAAGGCCACCAGGGAGCTCCATGATTTCATTTTTAAAGTTAGGGAAAGGGGTAAGGACAAACTGAAATAGCAGACCTTTGCAAATACCTTTTGAAACTCTTCACCCAATATTTAAACCTATCCAAATTAGGTATAATAGGTCATTGTTTTCAGAGTGAATGTGAAGTGCTTATGAATTAAAAATCTAAACTGCCCAAAATACAGACTTAGATAGGAACATTTTCCACCATTACAGTTAAAGTTTTAAGTACAGTAAGCAGTATGTCCCAGAAGAAGATAACATTTATTTTGGCTTTTCTGTTTCAAGCCTTAGATGATAAAGATAGACACCCCTAAGTTGCAGAGTTGTAAACCTGCCATATATATTGGAAGGCCTGGATCTGTAGAGGGGTTGAAATGAGTCTTTCAGTCAGGGCCAGGAAGCGAACATTAGACTTCCTAACACTCAAAGCTGGGACCGCTTCTGGTAGCAGCAGGTGTCTAGTCCTTGGCATGGCAACTCAGGGAATTGTTCCTTTCCACAGTCCCCACTCTGTCTAGGAAGCACACCGTCCATGTTTTTAGGCTCTGTGTTTACTGAGCCACTGAACTCCGTTGTCCAGGGAGTTACTGGAGCTGGGATGTGAAGCAAATGCTCTAGTACTAAGTCCATTTCCCCCTGTAGTCAGAGGACTTCTAAGGAAAGGCACTCCTCCCCACCTCAGCTTTTCTCCAGGCTCCAGGCTTTGGCATACTTCTGAACTCCTAATGTCCCTGCACCTGAAAATTAGTAAGATTCTCTCACTTTTTTTAAGTAGGAGTCCTTAACTTGTGATCTATGGGCTTGAGGTGTGAGATTTTATAATCTAGTTACTAGGAGGATCTCCAGTGTAATCAGGGCAGTGGATCTTTTGTATGACTTCAAGATAAATTTTTGTTTGTTTCATTTTGACAATTCTTTTTGCTTAATTACTAGTATGGAGACAACCCTATTTTCTTTTTTAATCTAAAGTGTCTAGCAATTCACCAGCATTGAAGGTGAAATAAGCTTTTGTGAATTAGCCTGAGAACCTCTAGGGTTTGACCCTTGGGTCACGAAGATCCCCTGGAGTAGAAAGTGGCAATCTATTCCAGTATTCTTGTCTGGAAAATTCGATGGACAGAGGAGCCTGGCAGGCTACTGTCCATGGGGTTGCAATGAGTCGGACACAACTGAATGCACACACACATGCATGCACCTTGTCATATCACTTCTTTGGAAAAGTTTTTGCTTTATTTTCCAAATCAGCAGCTTACAGATCAATTTTTGAAATGTTACCAGTTAGTTGTGGACTTACTGAATCAAGAATTTGAACTTCTAGCACAGGATTTATTACCTCTGATAGTGTTTTCGTAAATGGAATTCTACAAACTTAAAAATTTAGAGTATCAACCCTTGGCATTTTAGATTTGGAAAACATTCTTAAAGAATATATGGTACAACTCCTAGGAGAGAAAGTCACCTGAAGACACTAATGAATGGTATTTAGTGGTAGCAAGAAGTAAAGATGTATTTATTTGTGGTAGCGTGCAAGTGAGCAATTTATGCAGTTTGAAGTGGTTTGGTTTTTCTTGACCGTTGTAACACCTACAAAGGAAGGAATGTAAAGAAAAATAAAACCAAATGAAGAAAATGTCTTCTCTTTTCCAGTCTGCTTTACCTTTGCAGAATGTTTTATGATAACTTCGAATTGGGGGTGGGTGGATGGAGAAGGTTCCTAAATAGATGTGAGTTAATTTGGGGTCACTTAATCATTCTGCCTCTTATCAAGGGGATGTCTTCAGAGTTCAGATCATTTTAACTGCTCAGAACAAATAAGGCTTCCTACAAAATGCCCTGAAGCCTAGCAAACTTGGCAAAGAACAGTTGATGAGCAACTATTTCAGCAACTATAATATACCCTAAGGAAGAGCTATTATATTTAGTTGGACAAACTGGCTAAATCTTTATTTACTGATCTTTACTAGCTTGTAAGTGAAGGAGTGGTTTAATTTTGGTCTCATGTTAAGTGATTTGGTTAATCTGGGAGAAAGCATCCGTATTGTACTGTGGAGCTAACAACTTCATTTCAATGCTTTTCAAAACAGAACCCATCTTTTTGGTGCAGAGCACCGTTTCTGTGTTTTTACACTTCAGGGATTTACTTGGACCTAGAGGTCATGCTAGTTAGTTACTAACTAGCCAGGCACCTGCCAAATCTTTGGAATTTATCCTCAATGTTGACATCAAAGCGTTTCTTACACAATGCATTTTTTAAAGCTATTTCCCACTATTATTTTTCTTCTTGTAAATTGCACAGGTGTTAACTGTGTTTATACGGGAGAGTAGTTATAGCTTGGAAATATGCAGATAAATTATAGCTTTAAGTTCAGTTCAGTCGCTTAGTCATGTCCAACTGTTTGCGACTCCGTGGACTGAAGCACACCAGGCTTCCCTGTCCATCACCAACTCCCGGAGCTTACTTAAACTCATGTCCATCTAGTCGGTGAAGCCATCCAACCATCTCATCCTCTGTCATCCCCTTCTCCTCCCACCTTCATTCTTTCCCAGCATCAGGATCTTTTACAGTGAGTCAGTTCTTCCCATCAGGTGGCCAAAGTATTGGAGCTTCAGCATCGATCCTTCCAATGAATATTCAGGACTCATTTCCTTTAGGATTGACTGGTTAGATCTCGTTGCAGTCCAAGGGGCTCTCAAGAGTCTTCTCCAGCACCACAGTTCAAAAGCATCAGTTCTTCAGCGCTCAGCTTCATTTGTAGTCCAACTCTCACATCCATACATGACTACTGGAAAAACCATAGCTTTGGCTAGGCAGACTTTTGTTGGCAAAGTAATGTCTCTGCCTTTTAATATGCTGTCTAGATTGGTCATAGCTTTAAGTACTTCTCCCAATAATTTATTGAACAAATATTTATTGACAGCTTCCTTCTTTCACCACCCCACAGTGCTTTGAAGCTTTTCCATTGGCTACAATTCTCATTTTTTCCTAGGTGGTGAGCAGAGCACCCCTCCTTCTTGAACCATTTTTTGGGGGACAGGGGGCTCTTCCACCTCTGCTTATCTTCTAGATCCTGGCTTTCAAACTTGACTATGCACAGAAATAATCCAAGGTGCCTGCTTAGGATGCTGATTCCCAGGTTACTGAGAGTGTCTGATTCAGTAGGTTGATGGTGAAGCCAAGATCTTTACATTTTAATCAAACTTCTCAGGAGGTTATGGTGCAGATGGGTCACCGAACATTATGAGAAATTCAGTTTTAGATCTTGCTCTTCCTTTGCCTTTTTTTGCAAGTTTCTCTTTTACTCTTTGCATATACCTGGGCAATCTCATCCTTTCCCAGTACTTCAGTTACCATACATATGCTGGGAATATCTGCCTTTCTTTCTACAACTCAGATTTTCTTCTCCAGAGTTATAAGTTCAAGACTTCTGTGTTAACTCCATGTTGAACGTCCTCTGTGCACTTCAAACTTCTTTACCAAATCTAAACTGTTTTACACCTACCCCTGTGTGATGCTCTGTTTCCCCAAACTTAAAGAAAGACACCGCGTTCGCCATCTGCCGCGACCACTGCTACCATCAGACAAACAGGTAGTATTTGTCTAGTTGTCCTTTCCCGTTTCTCCCTCCTCCTTACCAGCATTTTTCAGTTTTACTTTCTAATTATATCCTGTTTCTTTCCGTAGCCACTGCCATTGCTCTAATTCTCACTGCCTCATTAATTGCTGTAACTTCCTAACTGCTCTCTCTGCTTCTAGTCCTGTCGTGCTTCCAGTCCATTTTCTCCACAATACAATTAGAATAATCTTTTAAAACCTTCTTTGTTTTTTTGTTTAAAAATTCGAGTTACAAAATTGATGTGTGGTATTGTAAAAATAAATGCCCGACGTTATGGGAGTATATAAAGTCACAGAATGAAGCCCTCCTACCTCTACTTATTATTACTCCCCAAGAAAAAACACCTTTAAAACAGATGAGTACATACCCCAGAATATGGTTGAGGTTCGTTAACATGTCTTGAGTTTTGGCCTTCCCTTCGCTCTAGCCTGTCTCTGCTCATCCTTGAGGGCCCCACTCTCACTTCCGAAGGAACACACATAACACACTTTGCCATACTTAAGGTTTTTGTCAGTATCCCCAAATATGCTCTGCTCTCACTTACTTCTGGGCCTTTGTACCTGGTCTTCCCCGCAAATGTCTCAGTCCGCCTAACTCACACTCGTCACAACTTAAACATCAGTTTGTCAGGGACGCCTCTCTGATGTGCAGATTGGAATAAGCTGTTCTCTCAAGGTGTTTTCAGAGCATCCTGCATTCCCCTGTGAGAGCATTTGCCCGGCCATGTTGTGTCTTTTGCACTTTTCCACGTTTACTTTTGTCAGTGTCCTACTAGACTACTGTATGCTCCATGAAGGGAGTAGCTATATTCTTCTCTGCAGCTCCAGTATCTCTCACACTGTGTCATCACAGAGGCTGCAGTGGTATCTGTTGAATGGATGATGTAAGGAAGCATGAGAAGTGGTTCCCACTTTTTAGAAATTTACCTTTATGTGAATGAAGCCTTACAGTACTAACTAGTGTGGAAATCAGCTGGGGACTAGCCTAAAGGAAGCCTCAGGAGATCTTGAAATCTCCAAGTAACCCATCCGTGCACCAGCCCCGAGGCCGTCAGAGACCTGTTGTACACAGGTGAGATCCATAATTTCAGAGATTGCTCATGCCTCTCTGTGGTGGTCAGGCTGTGTATGCAAGAGAAGTCATCCACTCATTGCTGACATATCTGAAAGGTCAGCACTTGCTCAGTCATTAAAAGTAGGAAGAAGCGACAGGAAACTGATAAACAAGAAAAGCAGAAAAAGCATCGGAAAGGGCTGAGGTGAAGTAGAAGGGAGCTGGCAGCTGCACTGTTGAGGACGGATTAGATCAGCCGTGGGGTTCAGCAGTTGTTGCAGTTGAAAAGCAGCGCTGGTGGAAATGAACAGAAGGCTCTCTGACAGCCAGCAATAAGAGGACTTGCCAGCAAGTCAGGTCAAAAATTAGAACAGCTTTGCACTCCGCGGTGTAGGGAGCTGGGTGTGGGCAGGGCCTGCATCTCAGCTGTGCTCCACGGGGGCAAAAGCAAGGGGAATCCCTCTGCCAGCAGACTTGTCCGCTTCCAGACTCCCTTCCTCGTCACACAAGTCTCTTTTAAACCCATTCCGATCAGTCCTTCATCCGCACCACTCTTGTCAAAATTCCCAGGGCCTTCCATATTGCCACATTCAATGCTCAGTTCAGAGGCATCTTTCTGAACCTCTTAGCAGCCCAGCAGTTATCCTCAGACTTCATCAAACTATTATTTTTACGTGACTTTCAGAATGTATATTCCTGGTTTTCCTTCTAAATCCCTGCCACAAGCTCTCATTCTTTTCTGCTGAATTTGGTTTGTTAGTTTTAAATATTTAAACCTTTTTGGTTTGTTAGTCTTAAATATTGGAGTGCCCCATTTCTTCCCTCTGTGCTTGTGCCCACCAGATGATCTGATGCCATCTCATGGCATACAGTGTTGTATCTGCAGTCCCTGGACCCTATCTGCAGTCTCACCCTGAACTCCAGTTCGTGCAGCCAGCTGCCTACTCAGCCTCTCCACCTGACTGTCGAATAGACACCATGCGTGTATCCTGTGCTAAATTGAACTCTGGATTTCCCGCCCCACCACACCTGTTACCAGATGGTTCATGCCCCCAAATCTTGGTATTGTCCTTAACTCTTTCCTCTCACATCTCGTACCCAGTCTATCGGCAACCTGTCAACTTCCGAAATGCATTCTGAATCCTGCCGGGTCATTCCACCTCTACTTTCCCAAGCCTAGTCCAGACGATCGTCTTCTCCTGAACCTCTGCAATAACCGCCTAATAGGTCTGCTTGTTTCTCTGTTTGCTGCATAGAGTCTGTTCTCCCCAGCGTAACCAAAGTGATCTTTTAAAAAGCAAAAGTTTTGGTCATGCCACTCCTTGAGGAGTCTTGGAGGAAGGGAAGCAAAGAGTCTCAGAAAACCTTCAGTGGTTTCCCGTCACTTAAACGCTTAAACACTAAAACCTAGTTTTCACCAGAACCTGTAGGCCCTGCAGGATCTGGGACCTGGCTCTTGGCCACCTCTCTGCCCCGATGCTACTTTCCTCGTGTGCCGTGTTCGGTCATATTGGCCTTCCGCTGGTTTTCAGAGTACCAAGTCCACTTGTTTTGGGTTGACCAAGACCTTTGCCTTTGCTCCTTCCTCTACGTGAAACACTTTTCTGCAGACATCAACATGGCTCACCCTTTCTCTTCTTTCAGGCCTCTGTTCTCATGTCCCCCATTTCTGACCAGACTGTCTAAAACAGCATCTCTTTCCTCACTCTGTCTTCTGTATGTTTCTTCATGGTATTTATCGCTGGCACTATATTGTAACAGACACTTTATTGCATGTCTCTCTACAAGAACATAATAAGCTCTGTGAAGGCAACAGCTTTATTCAGTGAAGTAACCCTGTGCTTAAAACAGTGCGCTGACACATGATGCACACTCAGGAAACACTGAAGAAGTGAAAGCGAGTGTAGGCATGTCTGTGTGTGCAAGCAGTGATTACTCCTGTATTAGCTCCCGCATCTCATATGGGCACACTGAAGGGCCACCATTGCTTTAATAGTCTGGAGGAGGGAGGTGCATTTACTTTAAAGGAGGCAAGCGAATTCACTCATTCTCCCCATTACCAGTGCGAGGTCTGGACAGCCTAAGAATTTTTTAAGCACATGGAATGTCTAACCCAGAATTGTAAAATGGTGCCTCAGATAATCTACTCTCCTCTTGGCTATTTTGGATCTCTTACTTCTCCAACCTTATGGTACACTCGAGCTCGTATTTGAGATTGTGACATTTGTGTGTGTGCATACTTGCTCAGTCGTGTCCAGGTTCTTGCAGCTCTGTGAAATGTAGCCTGCCAAGCTACTCTGTCCATGGATTTTTCAGGCAAGAATACTGAACTGGGCTGCCATTTCCTCCTCCAGAGGATCTTCCCAGCTCAGGGGTCAACCCCGGGTCTCCTGCATTGCAGGCAGATTCTTTACTGTGCCCTGAGCCACTGGGGAAGCCCCTGCAGCATTACTTAAGTTAATTGAATATTGTATAAATGTAGGTAAGTCACTTTATATTTTGCTTTCAAGACATACTATTTGGAATTCACACTGTTGTGCTTCCCGTGCTTGTTTAGTCAGTAGTAACTATTTCATGAGTCTAACTTGAAAAGAACTCACTTATTTATTTACTAACGTTTTCAGCCTTCATTTTCTCTCTGAGGAACTTAGTTATTTCAGTTAAAATCAGGTGACTGGCAAGAGGCTCTATCCCCAGGTCAAGCCTTTCCACCTTCAGTCTGATTGTTTGGTGGGGAATTGAGATGGGTAGTTAATCTTTAGATAGAACCTAAGAGAGTAGTACATGACAGCAGTGGTCAGGTGGAGTCAGGGAAGTTTTTATGGGAGCAAGTATTTGCCGAGTGCTTTTCGTGTGTCCATCACTGCTCTTGGCACACTTGGGTCACTCATTCAATACATGCTTGGATGCTTTTTGTGTTAGGAAATTGAAATGCAGCTGTGAGGAAGATAAAGTCCCTGCCTTAATAGAGTTTGCATTTTATATAGTCATACATGGAAGTGACTCTTAATTTAGGATATCACCAGGTAACTTTCATTGTAATAAAAACCATTTAATGTCTATAATTCACTGAACCCTTTACCAAATGTTTTCATATTCATTATCTCATTTTATCATCATACAGACTCAGGAAAATGTGGTACTGATCTTTTATTAAAAAATTTTAGAAAGAATGTGGTTAAATTATTTGCCTGAGGCCATGCAGGTAGGAAGTGGCAGAGTGTGAACTCAAGCTCAGATCAGATTCTAAACCCTCTTCTCTTTCCTACAGCGCTAAACGTTGCTACTAACATGAAGAAAAATACTTCTATAATTTTATTTGTAAAACAAATACTCATGAATATTAAAAATTTTCTTTAAAATTTTTTAGTTTTAAATTGAACTAAAGACTATAAAATATATGATAATTGAAAGTTTTTCGCGCTATTTAGTTTGTTATAAAATGAAAAGTTAGAATTTCATGACTACCCATAGTCTCTCTTCTGGAAACAACTAGAATTATTTGTGTATTCTTCCCTAAAGTTTCTGTGCATTTGGAAACACACAGTTTTTTTGTTTGTTTTTTTAAAAAATACGAGACTATGAACATTTGGCCTCACTGTTAGCTTTTATTCACTTCAGAAGACTTAGACATCTGTCCATATCAGAAATAGAAGGCTACCCTTTTCTCTCTTAAGCATACATAGTGTTGGGTTGTATGGGTGTTCTGTAATTTATTTAAGCAGTTCCCTAATGATGGACATTTAGATTGTTTCCATATTTTTACTACTACAGACATTCTTGCAGAGGGTGAGCATGCAAAGGCATGTATTTAATTTTCTTAGATTTGCTAAATTGTTCTCCTAGCAGACTGTGTCAACAGTGTTTGGGATGTGCAAAAAAAATTTCATAATCCAGTTCTAGTGAAAGACCTCTATCCACTGCCTTTAGCTAAACAGTGTTGTGACCATCAGTGGAAATAAGAACAGAAAGGGAGCTTCTGTTAGATTTTTTTTATCTTCATAGACAAAATTAAACCAGTTGCTGGGACTGCAGTAAAAGAGATTAGTCTAGCTGACTTCTTTTCCCCCATGATTAATACTGCCACTATTTTGATGAATAATCAAATTGAACTTTTTCCAGTTGTCTCTTATAGACTATCGTTTTCCAGTATGAAATAGCAGAGTCATTTCCTGGCCATTGAGTTTGCCATCATCTGAATAATGATGAAGTTACTAAGGTTTATTTTCTGGCCCTGATTTTAATTTTCCAATATTTGATTGGCAAATCTGTCTTAGCTTTTTGTTGTTCAGTCATGAAGTCGTGTCAGACTCTTTGTGATCCCATGGACTGCAGCATGCCGGGCTTCCCTGTCCTTCACTGTCTCCCGGAGCTTGCTCAAACTCACGTCCATTGAGTCGGTGATGCTGTCTGAACCATCTTGTCCTCTGTTGCCACCTTCTCCTCCTGTGCTCCATCTTTCCCAGCTTGTCTTAGCTTGGGCTGCCATAACAAAATGCCATAAACTGGTGACTTAAACAACCAAGGCTTATTTTCTCACAGTTCTGAAGGCTGGAATCCAAAATCAGAGTGCCAGCATGGTTGGGTTCTAGTGAGACCTCTCTTTCTGGCTTGCAGACAGTTACATCTTCCTCCTCCCTCTCATGGCAGAGAAAAAGAGAAGACAAGCTCTCTGGTCCCTCCTTAAGCTTACAGGAGCACCAATCCCACCATGAGGGCCCCAGTCTCACGTTGTCATTTAGTCGTTCCGTCGTGTTTGACTCTTTTGCAGCCCCATGGACTGTAGCCTGCCTAGCTCCTCTGTACATGGGATTTCCCAGAAAAGAATACTGGAGTGGGTTGCCAGTTCCTTCTCCAGGGGATTTTCCCTACCCAACGATTGAACCTGAATCTCCTGCATTGACAGGTGAATCCTTTACCGCTGAACCATCAGGGAAGGCCCCCAACCTCATGACCCCTCATCTAAATCCAGTTACTTCCCAAAGGTCCAGTCTCCAGTAGACGGTAAAGTGTCTGTCTACAATGCGGGAGACCCGGGTTCAATTCCTGGGTTGGGAAGACCCCTGGAGAAGGAAATGGCAATCCACTCCAGGACTATTGCCTGGAAAATCCCTTAGACAGAGGAGCCTGGTAGGCTACAGTCCATGGGGTCGCAAAGAGTGGGATATGACTGAGCGACTTCACTATATATACACTATAGGGCTTCTACATATGAATTTATAAGGGGGGACACAGTTCAGTCCATAGCATCCCTCTGGCGCACATGTTTTTTCGTCACCATAGTGCCTGGCATTATGTCTGGTACTTAGTAGGTTCTTGTGTTAGTTTTCTATTGCTGTCGTTAAAAATGACCACAAATTGAGTGGCTTAAAAAAGCACAGATTTATTATCTCACAGTCCTGTAGGTGTTTCACTGAGCTAAAGTCAAAGGGACAGCAGCACTGCCTGTCTTTGTGGAGGTTCTAGGGGAAAGTTCATTTCCTTGCTTTTTCCAGTTTCTGGAAACCACCTGTAGTCCTCAGCTTCCAATCCCATTTTATTGCATCTTCAAAGCCAGCAACCTTGCATCTCTCTCTGTGACCTTCCTCTTCCACTTTTAAGGATCCTATAATTACATTGGGCCCACTTGTTGCATAATCTAGGTGACACTCTCTAGCTTGCTTAATTAAGGTAATCTGACTGGCAGCCTTAACTCAATCAGCGACCTTAATTCCCTTTGCCTTGTTCAGTTCAGTTCAGTTCAGTCGCTCAGTCGTGTCTGACTCTTTGCGACCCCATGAATCGCAGCACGCCAGGCCTCCCTGTCCATCACTAACTCCTAGAGTTCACTCAGACTTATGTCCATCGAGTCCGTGATGCCATCCAGCCATCTCATTCTCGGTCATCCCCTTCTTCTCCTGCCCCCAATCCCTCCCAGCATCAAAGTCTTTTCCAATGAGTCAGCTCTTCGCATGAGGTGGCTAAAGTACTGGAGCTTCAGCTTTAGCATCATTCCTTCCAAAGAAATCCCAGGGTTGATCTCCTTCAGAATGGACTGGTTGGATCTCCTTGCAGTCTAAGGGACCCTCAAGAGTCTTCTCCAACACCACAGTTCAAAGGCATCAATTCTTCGGCGCTCAGCCTTCTTCACGGTCCAACTCTCACATCCATACATGACCACTGGAAAAACCATAGCCTTCACTAGATGGACCTTAGTCGGCAAAGTAATGTCTCTGCTTTTGAATATGCTATCTAGGTTGGTCAGAACTTTTCTTCCAAGGAGTAAGCGTCTTTTAATTTCATGGCTGCAGTCACCATCTGCAGTGATTTTGGAGCCCAAAAAACAAAGTCAGCCACTGTTTCTGCTGTTTCCCCATCTATTTCCCATGAAGTGATGAGACCGAATGCCATGATCTTCATTTTCTGAATGTTGAGCTTTAAGCCAACTTTTTCACTCTCCTCTTTTACTTTCATCAAGAGGCTTTTTAGTTCCTCTTCACTTTCTGCCATGTATCCTAACATATTCACACGTTTGGGGATTAGCACATGGACATCTTTGTTGTGTCATTGTTCTGTGTTTGGTATTTTCTGCCTGAAAGAAAAACCACTTCTGAATTACATATACACCCACTCTAACTGTACAGCTGCATTGTTTCTGTATGTGTTTACAAGAATATCGTTAAGTACACAGATCAGAAATGTTCATGACTCTGGGGTCCTGATTCAGTGTTTCGTTTTCTTTTCTTGTGAGGTTGTAAGTTGTCTAGTTTATTCCTTATGTTGTTTGTGTCCTTTTTGGTGAAGTAAATCAGAAAATGTAGACTGATGACTCTTATAAGAAGTTGTTCATTAGTTGCTCATGTCAAAAATGGTTACTTGCTGATCAGTTGAGAAAATGGTGATTGACATGAATGCTCTAATGATATGTTCAGATCTAGATTATAGCTGTATATTTAATACTTCAAATACCTAGATTATTTTATGTGAGTTTAAGTATTTACAACTGTGTCTTCCAAGAACTGAAAATGATGAAATCTAATTGAGGGTAACTTTGAAAAATAGGGATATAAGGCCATAAAAATTCATGTGATGGTCAGGATTCAACATTTTTATTTATTTAAAGTTGAATTTTAGTTTGGTAACTTGGTATTCTATAAAATTGAGGCCGGTTTTTTATTTTTTATTAAAATACTCTACAAGTACTCTGAGAGTGGAAAAAAGTCATCTTTAATAAAAATTTATTTTCAAATCTTGACAGTTCATAACAGTAGCATTTTATTGATCTGATACAATTACATTTTTCTAGTAAAAGGTCTAGAAAATGTTACATTTTTTGGCAATTATTACAGCCAGGAAGTTGTGTAAGTCTCTCTTAAGAGTCGAGGCTAAACTGGTATTTTGTGAACTTGAGCTTCTCTAGCCCTGAAAGGCCACAATAGTTGGACTTAAATTCTGAAGAGAGAGTTGCATGCTAAGTCCAGCAGCAGTCTTTTCTGCCTCTCTCATCCTGTCCCTCCAGAGCCCTTCGCACTGGCAACTGCAGGAACCTGACAGGGCCACAGAGCTGAGGGCCCTTAGGTTGTCATTGTGAACTAGATTTGAGATAAGAATGAGAGGGGAGAAAGGAATAAGAAAATACAATAGATACTGTCTTTTTGACTGTTTGGCCCCAGGTCTCTGTGAGGAATTTTTTTCTCTGTGTATATATAAGGGAAAGCTAAAGATTGTTTCTCAAATCGGAGCTTATACTTGTCATTACAGTTGTTTGGTTTTTTTTTTTAATACAAGAAGACATGTTGCATAGCACTATATAAAGTTTCATTTTAACAAGATGACCTGTTCATAGCTCTTTAAAGAAAAGAAATACTTTGTAAATTTAAGTATACCTGTTCACTGTAGAAAAGGTCAGAAAACACAAACCAGAAGAGAATAATCATCCAGCTAGAAAGCACCATTCATAAAATGCAATGTATAAACTGTCAGATGGATTTTAAAGAAAGATTTTTTTATAAGTGTTTAAAAGGCAAAAATACATATGGCTGACAAAGAAATTAAAATATGTTCATGCTTTTCTTGTGTTTCTGAGTGTATAGAAACTTGGTTACTATTGTTATAAATTTGAGCTGATTGAACTATTCTGGAGAAAAGCTAGTAAAAAATACAACTTTTAGAAGCCAGTCCCAACAATCTCCATTCTGGGAAGGAAACAATTTAATAGCTATTTGAAAAATTTAGGGGCTTCCCTGGTAGCTCAGTTGGTAAAGAATCCACCCGCAGAAGACCCTGGTTGATTCCTGGGTCGGGAAGATCCACTGGAGAAGGGATAGGCTACCCACTCCACTATTCTTGGGCTTCCCTGGTGTTTCAGCTGGTAAAGAATCCACCTGCAGTGTGGGAGAACTGGGTTCAATCCCTTGGTTGGGAAGATCCCCTGGAGAAAGGAAAGGCTATCTGCTCCAGTATTCTGGCCTGAAGAATTCTATGGACTGTATAGTCCATGGGTTTGCAAAGAGTCGGACACGACTGAGCGACTTTCACTTTCAAACAATTTAGGTGTAAGGATACTTATCCCAGTATTGTTAAAAGGAGAGCATAAATTTTAGTAGCAACTTGAGTAAATGACTTTGATATAATTGTTGTTGTTGCCCAGGTTGCAGTTGTTACTGTTTAACATAAATGTCATCTACTAAATATGATAATGTAAATCTGTATTTATTGGGAAAGAAGTCTGATAAAATTTAGAGAAGAGAGAGGGAAAGGATATAATAGAGTAGATACATTATCTGATCTTTTTAACAGTATATGCATAGCTATATATGTATATAAATGCTGAGAAGTTACCCTGATAAATGTATTTGACAGCAGGTATCTCTGAAGTTGAAAGTTCAAGTAATTCTAAATTTCTTCTTTAGATTGTCTATAACGTGTCTGTTTTTATATACCATATATATTTAGCCTGTAAATCAGAAAAAAAAGATTATTTTGTTACTAAGTTTTAAATTGGAACTTTCTTAGAATTAAGCAGCATGAAGACAGAGAGGGCTGACTTTGTCTGTGATACAGTGACCAACTTAACATCAGAAATAGCCACTGCTCACTGGAGCCTTGGTGTCATTTGACGAATTGACAGTTGAAAAGAAGCTCTTAACTGTGTCTTTGGAAATAGTCCCTGCCTAAAATTCATCCTAAAGGAGATCAGTCCTGGGATTTCTTCGGAAGGACTGATGCTAAAGCTGAAACTCCAATACTTTGGCCACTTCATGCAAAGAGTTGACTCATTGGAAAAGACCCTGATGCTGAGAGGGATTGGGGGCAGGAGAAGAAGGGGACGACAGAGGATGAGATGGCTGGATGGCATCACCAACTCGATGGACGTGAGTTTGAGTGAACTCTGGGAGTTGGTGATGGAAAGGGAGGCCTGGCATGCTGCGATTCATGGGGTCACAAAGAGTCGGACACAACTGAGCAACTGAACTGAACTGAACTGAAAGAAAGTACATGTTTGTATGAGCAAACTGAAAGAATGACAACTTCATTCATTTGAATATCAGATTACTTCAGTGGTTTAGACTGGTTAAAAGTGATACTTTAATAATAGTGTTCGATCTTTTATAGAGGTAGGATTTGGAAAATGTCAGGAATTTTTAGAAGTCATTAGGTTGGGCTCCCTCAGTTTATAGAGAAGGAAACAGGAGCCCTGGCAGAAAAGGTGATTTGATTTAACCATCACAGAGCTGGTCATGGTCAAGTCAAAGGCTTATTTTTTCCTGATTCCTGATGGCTTAGCCACTTTACCTTCTTTCCAGATAGTCATCAGTAAGCCATGATGCCTTAGGAGATAGAGAATCTACCAAATGTGATATCAGATACTTTCCATCAAACAATCAACAATTATCATGTACCTAAATAAGTAGGTGTTAGTTGTTCATTCGGGTCTTTGTGACCCAATGAACTGTAGCCTGCCAGGCTCCTCTGTCCATGGAATTCTCCAGGCAAGAATACTGGAGTGGGTTGCTGTCCCCTTCTCCAGGGTATCTTCCTGACCCAGGGATCAAACCCAGGACTCCTGCATTGCAGGCAGATTCTTTACCATATGAGCCACCAGGGAAGCCTGTTATGTACCTAACATGTACATGAAAGCATATAAATACTGAGGGTAGAAAGAGGAATTAAAAAAATATTTCTTTAGGAAGACACCCATACAATAAAGAATGTAATAAATGTTAATACAGAAGTATATATAAAGTACTATGGAAGCTCAAGAGAAGGATGGTTTCACACACACAAAAAGAAATAAATGTCATTGGAGCCAAGTCAGTTGGCCATCAAAAACATAAGAAAAGAAATGCATTCCAGCTAGGGGAATTAGCATATACAAAGGCACAGAGGCTCCCAAAAGAGCCAGGAGGATTAGAAGACACCCTGGACAGAGGTCCTCAAGAAAAGTAGCCAGAGGTCTAGCAGTAGCAGCAAGACTTTCAGTTTTGAAGTTTGTCATTGGAATGTTGAGACAAGTTCTAAGCGTACAGATTCGGTTTGATCAGGGCTCAAACAGTGTCACCAGAATAGGTTTTTTTCTGTCCTCATTGGTCTGCTTTTTTAATCCCATTCTCAGGCTCCCCGTGGGTATAAGAGAATTAGTCCCCAGTAGCTCAAATAAAAGTTCTGCACTAGGGACTGTACAGTTGGTTAATGTCCCTTCTCAGAAAAAATCGCCAAGATACCAATGGGAAGGAATCCACTGATCAGGCTCCCCACGTGGGAAGGGATGTTTCCGGCCAAGCAGAACAGGCACTTTTGCCATGAGGAGGAGATTGCAGGTGGCTGAATAGGAAAAATTGTAAATGCTCAGTGAGTGGGACATTGAAGGTAGAGGTGAAGTCTTGGGGGGGTCTTCTTAAAGATTTTTCTCTATGTTTTCCATCATACTGTCTCAATATTTAAATAATATAAAATCCAGAATAAAAGATTTAAATATTCCTTCCCATATTTAACCTAAGGACATTATATGTGAAGAATAAGTTGCTGTGAGGGGTGGAACTTATGTTACAGTAGAAGTGTTCAATTTCCTGTCATAAAGGACCAGCGGAAAGTGATTGATTTTGGTTTCTGTTTTGCTGTGCTGTGCAGCTGCAGGATCTTGGTTTGCCAACCAGGGATCAAACCCAGGGCCCCTGCAGTAAGAATGCTGAGTCCTAACCCCTGGACTGCCAGGGAATTCCTCGAAAGTGATTGGTTTTGTAGAACTCAAAAGTGTTTATATCCTTAGATTGGTTATTTTAAGTTTATAGTGTTCACCTTTTATTTCACTTGGCAGTGAAGTCATTACCTTTATATAGTGATATTACCATGTGATTTTACAGAATTCACAGAGACAGGACTCCAAATTAGAGATATAGAAATTAACAGTATCTTGAAGATGTCAGCAAATGAAATATATGAAAATGAACCTGACAATGAATAAGATATTTACTGCTGTTCTATATAATTGGATACATGTAGCTATAAAATATATGAAAAGGAAAATAAAATTGACTGTTATATATAGGTTGAGATTTTCTTTATTAAAATAAATTGCTGTGGTAACAGTGAAACTGTGTTAACCTGGAAGTCTTAAGAGAATGAATTATTTTGAACAGAATTCCATTTAGCTAATTTCCAAACACATGGTCAGTTTTTCCCTGCAGTTTAAATTTTGCCCTAAAATGTATTTCCTACTTTCTCACCTTTTTATTTACAATAAATTGAAAATAATTTCGGTTTTTCTTTTTAATTCAGGTCATTATAAGCATCATTTATTATGCTGTGGAAGTAGTAGGATTGTTTGTCCTTTTGTGAAAAAACCATAAAGTGCTCGGAGGTCTTGTGGGTGCATTATGTCATGTTTAATCTGTTAATGCCTCTCTGTAATTTGTCACTCTTTTTGCTCTTGGGCTTATAGCAGCCACTTCTAAATGCTAAAGGTTTTGAAGGGATATTACCACTCCTCCTTAAATTGTATATAAAATCAGAGTGCACAGGCTGCACATGTTGGCTCATAGTGGGCCTGGTTGATAGAGGCTTAATATAACTTTTGTTAGTTGAATGGATGTTGTAGCATTTACAAAGTTGTAATCTTTCTTAATCTTCTAAGGAGGAGAGAGATTCAAAAGGAGAAAAATTCAAGCTGATGTTGGCATTTGCCAAAGATAGTTAGCATGAAGTCTTAAAATGTAAGCACTTGAAGGTACCTCAGTAAGAATATGCGTCAGGCTATAAATCTTCTGTAATCAACCCTGATCTGGCAGAGCTCCATGCCATTTGCTGCCACGTCAAAAAGAGAAGCACAGCTGTCAAGCTGTCAGTGGACTCCCTTCTGCTAATAATTTTACCTTTGTACCTTCTCGAGCTACTATATCTTTGTTGCACTCAGTGCTTCAAGGAAATGAAAAGTGCTTCCTCAGAGTTCAATGTTGGCCAAACCCATGCTATTCAAATACGATAAAGCCCTGGTTCTCTTGTGTCTTTTTAATCTAAAGCTAAAATTATACTTTATTCATTTGTCTTATTCTTTCACTCCACTTGTAGTTCTCCAAATTATCAGATAAATAGACTGGTTGGGTATTTTGGAATGGGAATGTCACACTCCCACATTCCTTCTCCCTCCCTCTGATTTTTTTTGTTTTTGTTTTTTTCTAAAAACCTCATTTAAATACACTTATAGAGAGGTATGTTAAATCAGTACCTCTCGAGGTCTGGCTAGTTCCAAAGTAAAGACTTTCTTTGACCTTCTATTAAAGCTCTTTTGCGTTCTGACCACTGGCTGTAGCTTTTACATTTTCTCCTGTAAAAATTTTGGTGTGCTGTAATATATTACAAATAATATAATATACTATATTGTTGTATAAAAGATTGATGGACTTTGCAGTTTGATCAGGTCATATTCAATATAATTACTTTCCCTGCCCTTTTGGCATTTGACTGTTGAATATGTAAGAGAAGCAAAAATTTCCACCCTTTATTGAGAAACACCTACCGTTTTACTTGTAGGCCTTTGCTAGGTTTCATTGTTTGATAGAGATTAACAGCTCAAGTGGTCAAGTATAGGCCTTGCTATTATATTTTTAGTGCCTTTTAAATTCAGAGTACAGTTTTAATGTAAATTCCAATATAGTAGGAAAGCCAGGGGAAGCAGTGAAGGGATTTAGTTATAAAAGAGAGACCCTGGGCGATGATAATTATCCATCACTATATAATGGTGATTATGTAGTTCGGATAATTGCTATGAAAATATGAGTGGAAGTTACTCCAGACTAGCATCTCTTTTTCTTCTGGCATCTCTGAGACGGTAGAATGAAGAAAGGCGGATGAGTTTTGTATGCAGTCACCTAGCATCACCCAGTACTACTGTGCGTGTTACTAAAGCAACCATTGGACTTATTCCATGTTATTTTTATTCCCTCTTATTATTTATTTGTTGGCCATACTTCGTGGCTTGCAGGATCTTAATTCCCCAATCAGGGATTGAATCTGTGCCCCTGGCAGTGAAAGCATTGATTCCTAACCACTGGACCACCAGAAAATTCTCATTCCCTCTCTTTGATTTTTGTTTAATAGGCTTGCATTTACCAAGGTCTATGCAAGGCTATCTTTTGCTCTTAAAAAACTAGCTTTAAAATTAATTAATTGAGCTGCTGTCAAGTTCTTAGAGATTACACGAATGTAGTTTCTTCTCAAAGTAGAACTTCTAAAGAGCTAGTACATAATTTGACAGTCTAACCCTAAGGGATACCAGGAACTTCATTCATGGCTTAGGTTCCAAGGCCACTTTCTTAGATTTTCCTGAAATTCAAAAAGCCCCATGTGTGTGTATGTGTTGTTTTCTCCTTGTTATAAACATATATAGACAATTGAAAAATAAACAAGTGTAAAAAGTAAAAGATATAAATGTACCTCTCTTTTTAATCCCACTTTCCAAAAGTAAACCAGCTTAGTTTTTAGCATATCCGACATGTATACATCTAAGTCTATAAAAATGTAATTTCTTTAAAAAAAATAACATGCTTATTCTTTATCACTGTTTTAGTTAATTACGCATTGTGAATGTCTTTCCATGATAGTAGATCTAATTTTTCTGTATCCCATTCTATTGGACAATTGATTTCCCTGTTCCCTCACTGATGGACTTAGGTTTGTTTTTGTTGTTCGGTTAGGTTTTTTGTTTGTTTTCAGTTAAAGGCAATATAGTGAACATCTTTCTGTGTATCTTTGCCCACTTGTTTAAAGAATGCCTATAGTTTCCTAGAGTTTATATTCCTAAATCAAGGGTATGTAATTTTAAAGTTTTGATACATGTTGTCAAATGAGCCTCCAAATAATAAGTTTATAAGCCTGCTGCCAGTATATAAGGATTCATTTTCCCTACATCTTCAACAACATAGTTGCTTGTTTATGATTCAGAAACTTGAATTTTAAACTCTTAAGTCCCAAGGTTATTTTATATAATCTCTGATTTATGGTTTCACAAATAGCCTGTAAAAATAGATGCTCTTCATACTTTTCCTTTTATTGCTGCCATACTTGTTTAGATATAGAATGTGTTATCAAGACAAAGCAATCTTTTTTTTTGTTAGTATAGGTATAACATATATTTTAAGGAATTGATCATTCATTTCCAAATACTTCTCTTCTTGAATATTTCTTATATTACTAGTCCAGTCAGGATATTCATTTCAAAACCTTGCTCTTTTGAGTTGGAGTTCAAGGGACAGCTACTGAACCTCTCATTCTCTTTGCTGAAATTTACACATGATCACTTTTGAAATACCCTGTAAATTTACTGAGCACCTCACACTGACTAATGGCGATCGAACAGTAATTTAAGGCATATTGAAACTTTATTAATCCAAATACATTTTAATGAAATCTGAACTTTTATCTGTTTGCTTGCTTGCAGGTGGATTCACCTATGAACTTGAAGCATCCCCATGACTTAGTCATATTAATGAGACAAGAAACAACAGTTAACTACCTCAAAGAACTGGAGGTGAGACAGCTGGACAAGCAACACACAGCTGATGCGTGGTGCATTTCACAGGAGCTGGAGAAGGCAATGGCAACCCACTCCAGTCCTCTTGCCTGGAAAATCTCATGGACAGAGGAGCCTGGTAGGCTTCAGTCCATGGGGTCGCGAAGAATCAGACATGACTGAGCGACTTCACTTTTACTTTTCACTTTCATGCACTGGAGAAGGAAATGGCAACCCACTCCAGTGTTCTTGCCTGGAGAATCCCTGGGACAGCAGAGCCTGGTGGGCTGCTGTCTCTGGGGTCGCACAGAGTCGGACACAACTGACGCGACTTAGCAGCAGCAGCAGTAGCACTGTGGTCAAAGAAGAATTGAAACCTGTTATTTCTTAATTCTTCTGACTTTTATAGGAATTTCTATTTTTAGATCATACTTTTCTTTTCTTTTTTTTAAATCAGAATGCCATTTGAGCACCAGTAAGAGGAACAGAATACTGGACCCTTGGTTTTATGCCTCATTCTTGACTCACGTGTCCTTGAACAGCATTTCCATGTATAAATATTTCCATCAAATATGAAGAGGAATTATCTCAAGATAATCGTGGAAGGAGAGTTTGGGTAAAATATCAAAAGGAAGAATGGTTTGAATACCTCATAAAAATATAATTATGTTAGTTCTCAGGTAGAAAAAATTAGGATCTTAGTAGTTTGTGTTATTATGACTGAGGTGAAAACCATTCATCACTTTGCATCTTGAAAACTCTTCCTTCATTTTTATTTTATATTGAAGTATAGTTAACAATATTGTGTTAGTTTCAAGTATACAGCAAAGTGATCCAGTTATACATATACACATATTTATTCTTTTTCAGATTCTTTTCCACACTTTGAAAAGCTGATATTTATTAGCACTAATAATATCTGACCTTCTGGTTTCTATCATTGATTTTTGTAAACTGATTTTTCTTAGTAGTGAATAGTGTTAACTATTTGAAAAAGTTTTTTTTCTTTCATATAACCCCCTCTTAAAAGTTACAGTGTAAATTGAATTCAAATTTTAATGAAACTTTTAAGTTGCAGGAAAAAAAACCCAATTTGCAAAATGAGATTTAGAAAATTGTTGGGAATAATAAGAGTAGAATCAGAGTCTTAGAAAGCTAGAGGAATCATAAAGATCATCCTCATTTCAGAGGTAAGGAAATAATTAGACCTAAAGACTGAATTGCCTGATCTCATGAAACAAGTTATGGCAGAACCGGAGGCAGACACCTTATCTCCTGGCTGTTTACAGAGATGAAACCAGGTAGCCATTCCTCTTCTCATTACATAAAAGTTCCCAACTTCACTTATATAAATTTAAACTAGTACATCTATTAACAGTAATGTAATGAGTTTATACATAGTACTTAGTTTCTGCTTCATATACACAATGACAGATGAAAGACAAAATAGAAATGAAAGTAAAATATAGTCAGGTCTGAACAAAACATAAACAATCTCCGTAGAGTTGAAAATGGAACAGAAAACACCAAGTTGAGAACGTAGCTAAAACTATAAACCTGCTGGTCGCCAAGACCAGGAATAGGTTCTGCTGTCTGATGTTCATTTCATCTCTGTGGAGTAAAGGGAACAACAGTGTTCTGTGCAAGATAAAGGAAGACCACCAGGTTCACTACTGCTTGAAGACTGGGACGGAGCACGAGAAGAGTCTGGTGGGAAAAATTTTAAAAAGGCAGGAAGACAAAACAAAACCTAATGACCAAACAATGAACCAAGCCATCTAGTGGTTCGATGAGTGCATCTTCAGTTTCCTGAACACCATTTCAGGGCAGAGTGTCACTTTGGGTTAGAAACTCTAAAATTGTACGATCTGGCTTTGGACTTTGGATCTAGATAGAACCTGGAAGCAGCTACAAAACTGTTAGACCCAGGAGATGGTCATGGAGTGGTTGGGAGGAGACAGAGATGGAGATGGGGTGAAGGATGATTCCAGGAGTTTTGACCCAAGCAGTTGATGTTAGATGAGGTTGGCTTTAGCTGAGATGAGAAGACTGAAGGAGGTATAGACTGGGGAGGAGGCTGGTATATTAAGAAGATGCCTATTAGGAATCTAAGTGGAGACATTGAATGAGGAGTTGGTTCTTCTTGTGTAGACTCCTGGGTAAGGGCTTGAGCTAGAGATTTAAGTTCATTTATCCTTCTTAATCACTGACACAGGAATAAATCCATGAGACTAGATAATACAGTTCATCTTCAAAGTAGTGACAACTAGGTGTACTTCTTAGATAGCAGAATCAATACCAGAAGACAATAGCATCAAATGTTAAGTACAGAATTTTATATTCTTTTAAATATAGTATTTTATATTCTCTAAAACCATCATGCAGGAGTGAGGACAAAGCAGTTTCCTGACATACACAGTTTACTAACCACAGACCTTCACTATACTGACCAATGTAGATAAATCTCAAAAGCATTAAGTTTAAGAAAAGGAAGTTGTAGAATATACAGTATGATACTATTTATATAAAATTTTAAAACAGTGCTATATGTTGATTTTAGAGATATGTATATATAGTAATATTTAAGAGAATAAGGGCAGTATAGTAATATTTTATAAAAATATACATGAAAATGATACAGAAAACATTCCGGATAGTGGTAACTTGTTTGCTTGCTTCTGTATTTATAATATTTATTTTTTTCTCTTGGTCATGCCATGTGGCTCGTAGGATCTTAGTTCTCCAACCAGAGACTGAACTTGGGCTCTTGACAGTGAGAGTGCCAAGTCCTAACCACGGGATTCCCAGGGTAGGGGTAACTTTTGAAAGGGAGAGAGGGATTTCAAAGACAGGTAAGAGGGGCTTCAACTATTTTTTTTTCTTTTAGAAAAATCTAGAGTATGGCAAAATGTTAAGATTGGGTAGTGGAAATATAGCTGTTATATAATTCCTCTATACATTTGGGAAGAAAATATGAGTGGCAGAAATGTCTCTCAAACCTAGTGACTCCAGCTAGTACTATCAACACGCTGGTTGTCTTGAAGGACTGAAATATGACATGTTTGGACAATTCAAGGTAGTTTTAATTGCTGAGCATCCTGTGCCCAGGAAGTTGTTAAATATAGCTTTATAGATAGTTAGAGATCATTTCATAAGGCACTTACGTGCCAGTATTACACATGTCATGTTCTCTTACTTTTTGTATATGGACACTTGTTTTGAGAAACTCATTCATGTCAACTAAGGTAACCAAGAGCATATTTAGAATTCTCTGACTTAGTCAACACATTAAATTTTTTCCCTTACACGGTATGTAGGTTGTAATATTAGAAAAATCCAGCAAGTTCTTATTTTCTTCTCAACAGAAGCAATTAGTTGCTCAAAAAATTCACATAGAAGAGAATGAGGACAGAGATACAGGACTGGAACAGAGGCATAATAAAGAGGATCCAGACTGCATCAAAGCCAAGGTGCCCTTAGGGGACCTAGATCTATATGATGGCACGTACATAACTTTGGAGAGCAAAGATATCAGGTAAAAAAAATTCTCTTTCCAAA
This sequence comes from Capricornis sumatraensis, assembly GCF_032405125.1. Classification (NCBI taxonomy): domain Eukaryota; kingdom Metazoa; phylum Chordata; class Mammalia; order Artiodactyla; family Bovidae; genus Capricornis; species Capricornis sumatraensis. The sequence continues at coordinate 73,990,244 of NC_091084.1, forward strand.
AATAAAAGTACTTCTTCCTGAACAGACATTTCTCAATTTGAAATTATTTCTCTAATTAGAAAAAGCTTCAATAACTGATAACTATTGAAATTTGAAAGTTCAAAATATATACTGTGTATAGAATTCTTACAAATCGATTAAAAATATTTATCATCACAGTAGAAAATTGAACAAAGGACAAATGGTCCATAAACACATGGAAAAAAATATTTCTCGGTAATGATCAAGTAAGTGCATGCTAAAACATATTTTTCATCAGATTGGAAAAAAATATTTAAAAATCAGTAACTGGTAAAATATGGGAAAACTGTATACAAAAGTGTAAATTAGTTTAACATTTCTAGAAAGAGTTTAGCAGTGTCTTATTAGCTGAAAAGTCTGCAGTCTTAACAGTCTGTGACTTACCTATTATTTTCTCTTTAACTCTTGGTTTATCTCCTTTAAGTTGAAATCTCAAACTAGTTTCTTCCAATAGCAACTACATGAAAAAGGTATGCATGTTGACTAATACTGATTGTAAAGTGAGATGCTTTGAGAATATGATTTAATTAGGGGGAAATTTGGCATTTCTTCACTTTTCATTCATTCATTACTCCTTGCCTCTTGATTGTAGCCCTGAAGATTATATAGACACAGAATCTCCTGTCCCTCCAGACCCTGAGCAACCTGATTGTACTAGAATTTTAGAACTTCCATATAGTATACATGCTTTTCAGCACTTGCGAGTAAGTAGAGAAATTTGGGGGGCCTCATCTTCATTTTGTTCTTTCATCTCTGGCTTAGTCATGCTCTTTCTTTTCTTTCTTCTCTCATTCCAAACAGCTTTTTGTTTTAACAGACATCTCCTACTTTTAAAATTTCTTCAGAATAAACACTCTTAAGATACCGAATTGTAATCTTTTATGTCTTATAATCTCCTTTTTCTTTTCTCTGTTTTCAATCTTTTCTTCTTCTCTTCAGGGTGTACAAGAGAGAGTTAATCTTTCTGCACCGCTACTACCTAAAGAAGATCCAATCTTCACGTATTTATCTAAACGATTAGGAAGGAGTATAGATGACATAGGTCATCTCATTCATGAAGGCCTGCAGAAGGTAAGTCATCCGTGACTAAAGAGCCCAGAGACCGTGAACAGGAGGTAGTTTTCTCAGAAAATGTCTCCCTAGCTTGTTTTTGTCTAGAGAGTGATTTTAAATCCTGATCACAGTAGTATAAACTGTGTAGTTCAAAGTTAGGCAGAGGCATTGACAATCCAGTCCCCTTTACCAGGGCGAGATGCTACAAAGTTTTATTTGAACTAATTCTTGAAAAAAACAAAGTATAACCTAATATAAGCAACAGGGCTTATAGGCTAGGTTATATATTTTGAGTGTGAAGGAAAATTTAACATTAGCATCTTTGATATATAACTACACATAGTAAATACATAGATTATCACTGTTCTCTGAACAGGAAAAAAGTCACCACAATAAAATCTTCATGTAATTTTCTTTTAAAGAAACATCTACTTTAAAAAAATGGAATGCAGAATTATGTAACAGGATCCCAGAATTTAAATGTATCATTGAGGATAGCATGTGGGAATTTAGAAATAGTTTTTGCTCTTCTCTGTGCCTAAGGAGATTCATAAAATGCAGGCTAGTTTCTATGGAGTGGTATTAAGTAAAATGTGTAGTTATAATATTTATATACAGTTTACTCAAATATATATATATATTTATACTGTTACCCAAATATATGTTTATTCAAATACTTTATATAAGATTATTTTTGTAGCTAAGTTACCTTCTTCATCTTGTTTTTCTGAAGGTAATATAAAATACCGCATCCCCAGAATTGATGAATAATAAGGGAAAACTGGCCTAGGATTTAAAATATCCTTCAGAGAATTGTTAGTTGAAAGTAGATCATAGTGGTAAGTGCTCTATAAAAAATTAAAATAGAGGGTTTATTGGGTGGCTACTTTAGATTAATCAGGCGGGGTTATCCTCTCTGGAAAGTTGAAATTTAAGCTGATACTTGAATGACAAGAAGAAACCAAAAGTCAGAGATGAAGGAAGAGCATTCTGGGCTGAGGCCGCAGCCCCGAAGCCTTGATGAGCTTAGGAGTGGATGAGTCAGCTCAGGCCACCATCACAGACTGCCGCAGACTGGGCGGCTTCCGCAACCGAGCGCTCGCAGTCCTGGAGGCTGGAAAGCCCAGGGTCGTGTTGCTGGCTGATTCAGTCCCTGGTGAGGACTCTTCCTGGCTTGTAGGTGGCCGCTTTCTGGCTGTGGCATCAGGTGGCTTCTCTGTGTGTACTTTGGGGAGGAGTGGCTGCGAGGGGGAGAGAGAGAGAAAAATCTTGCTCTTAGAAGGGCACTGGCCCTATTGGATTTTAAACCTTTGTCACTTCTTCAGAAGCCTTCTCTTCAATATAGCCACACTAGGGGTTAGAGCACCTATATATGAATGCTGAGAGAGACACACATTCAGTCTATAACAGGTGTTATATAATTAAATTCAGGTCAGTGTGGCTGGAGCCTGGTGAGCGAAGGGGAGGGTGATAGGGAATGAAGCCAGAGAAGGTGACCAGGGCCAGATTATCTCGAGCTCTGAGAGCCAAGGTTAGGACTTTGAATTTTATTCCAGGTGTGCTGAGAAGCTGAAGCAGAGAAGGGACATAATTTAATTAGTGTTTTTTAAAAGTACACTCAAACTTGTATGGAGAAATGACTCAAGGAGGCCAAAACTGGAAATAGACCGGTTAGAGGGTTAGTGCAGTAATTCAAGAGGGAGGTGAAGATGGTTTGGACCAGAATGGTTAGTAGCGGAAATGAAAGGACTTAAACTATTTCAGAAGATGTTTAGAAGCTGCTTAATCAGATGTGGAGAATGAGAGAAAAAGAAATCAAGGATAATTGCTTAATTTTTGACGTGAGCAACCTGAAGGAGGAGCTGGTTTGGTGTAGAAGAAGATTAAGATAGAGTTCTGTATGGGTCAGGTTAAACTGAAATACTTTTATGAGTCTAGAACTCCAGTAGAGGTCAGAGCTGGGTTTAGAGAGAGAGAATAATTGTTAAACAGGGAGACTTTGTAACCATGGGATTGGATAAGGTCATCTGGAGAAGAGTGAAGTTGGAGAAGAGGTCCTGGGTCCTCCTATGTCATCTGTCAAGCAGAGAGGGAGGAGGGGCCAGCAGAAGCCGCCCAAAAGGATGTTCAGAAGAATGTGGTATCTAAGTGCCAGGCAGAAAAAAAGTGTTCAGTAGAGAAAGAATAATAAGTAGTGACATTCCAGCATTTATAGCTTTGGCAAGAGATTTAATAGGAAATCTTACTGAAAGATTTTTCTTTAAAGATTTATTTTTCTCTTCCAATATGATGTGTAGAGTTATCTGTTTATCATGTTTTCAGTAGTTCATGTTGAATTTTTAATTTATTGTTTTGTCCCAATTCACAATGCAAGTTTTAAAAACAGGTTAAAAACCATTTGTTGATGAAAAAAGAAACTTTCTCAAAAGGCTACTAAAAGACAGACTGACGCCTAAGTCATAAATCAGTTGTGAAAGAATATAGCATCTGCTCTTTCTAGAACCTACCAGTTCAGTTCAGTTCAGTTGCTCAGTCATGTCCGACTCTTTGCAACCCCGTGGACTGTAGCACGCCAGGCCTCCCTGTCCATCGCCAACTCCCGGAGTTTACCCAAATTCATGTCCATTGAGTCGGTGATGCCATCCAACCATCTTATCCTCTGTCATCCTCTTCTCCTCGTGCCTTCAGTCTTCCCCAGCATCAGGGTATTTTCAAATGAGTCAGCTCTTCACATCAGGTGGCCAAAGTATTGGAGTTTCAGCTTCAGCATCAGTCCTTCCAATGAATATTTAGGTCTGATTTCCTTTAGGATTGACTGGTTGGATCTCCTTGCCAGTCCAAGGGACTCTCAAGAGTCTTCTCCAACACCACAGTTCAAAAGCATCAATTCTTCGGCGCTCAGCCTTCACCTTTCAGGATGACTTGGGTAAGAGGGGAGGAAGCAGTCCTGGGTGGCCCCAAAAGGCAAAACTGGGACCAGCCAAGTATGGACCTCAGTTCATGACAACAGGAGAATTTCTTCTAACAGAGCGAGCTGTCTTGGAATGGATTAGAGACAGCACCGAGCATGCTAAGGACAGTGAGGCCACAGAAGGCCAGCAGGAGCAGAGTTTGGGATTACAAGACCCAGGTTCACGTCCTAATGTTGCCCTTTCTGGGCTCTGGGATCTCGGGAGCCTCAGTTTCCTCACCTGCAAAATAGGAGGAGTACTAATGGAACACGGGTTCCATTAAATGAATTCAGGCCTTAGCACAACCTTTGATATTTCGTGTATTTGCTTGTTTATTGTCCACGGGGCTTCCCTGATGGCGCAGCAGTAAAGAATCTGCCTGCAATGCAGGAAATGCAAGAGACGTGAGTTCAAACCGTGGGTTGGGAAGATCTCCTAGAGGAGGAAATGGCAACCCACTGCAGTATTCTTGACTGAAAAATCCCAGAGACAGAGGAGCCTGGTGGGCCTACAGTCCAAAGGGTCACAAAAAGTTGAATGCAACTGAGCATAGCATTCCTTAGCCAACTGTACTTAGTGCTAAAATCTTTCATTGCATTACTCAAAAATCATAATTTTTCCTTGAAGATAGAATACTTAATGGATGATTAAAGCAGAATTATACTGGTTTAATCTTAAAAATAGCTTTTAAAAATAAAATAACTGATCCTTTTTAAAAAACAGACTACATGAAAATCTATAAAAGAGAAAGTAAAACTTGTCATTTAAAGTCAGAGATAATTACTGTTTTATAATATTTTGGAGGGTTTTTTTTTTTAGTTTAACATATTTTTATAGTTACACCTCTTTTGTCTTATGGTTGATGGTTGTGCTAAGTCTGTTTCTGCGCATGAGCTTTGTCTCTTTGTGGTGGGTAGGGCTGCGCTCTAGCTGCAGTGTGCAGGCTTCTCATTGTGGTGGCTTCTCTTATTGCAGAGCGTGGCCTCTGGGACATGCAGGCTCAGTAGTTGTGGCTCACTGGCTTAGTTGCCCCGCATGTGGAATCTTCCCGGACCAGGGAGTGAACCCACGTCCCCTGCATTGGCAGGTGGATTCTTATCCACTAGACCACGAGGGAAGTTCTTTAGTTAAACCATGAGGGAAGTTCTTTAATTAAAAATTGTTCTCAAGGATAAATTTTTAATGATGAAATTTGGGGGTAAAAGAGTAATCACATTTTTTAAGGTTTTATACGTACAGGTTGTTAAACTGTTTTGTGCCTCCCCCCCGCCAAGAAATGCTCTACTAACCTACAGTTAATATCGGCAATTAATATACACTGTAGCCTGTAGTGAATACTGGCATTCTGTTCAATCTTTGCCAATTTTTAAAAGAAAAACTTGCATCTTTTAGATTATTTTTTGTAGTTAAGTTTTGTGTTTTTTTTCACCTGCTAAGTAGCCATTGTTTCATATTTTTGAATTGTCCATGTTTTTGGCCCATATTCTCTTGGCTTTTTGTCTCTCTGTTTAGATTTTTTGGTTTTGTTTTTGTTTTTTTTATTTTACTTTACAGTACTGTATTGGTTTTGCCATACATTGACATGAATCCGCCACGGGTGTACATGAGTTCCCAATCCTGAACCCCCCTCCCACCTCCCTCCCTGTATCATCTCCCTGGGTAATCCCAGTGCACCAGCCCCAAGCGTCCTGTATCCTGTATCGATCTATCTGTTTATTAAAGATATTAAACGTTGGCTGTCATATGTTTTTTCTGTTTTATCTTAAATTTTATGACTTTTTTCATTCTGAATTTGAGATTTCTTACTTGGGTTTAAACTTACATTGAGTTTTTGACACAGTTCAGTTTAGTGTTTTGACCTCTCTATGGTTGTAATCAGTGTATGTTCAGGGATAAAAAATCGAAGCCACGAAAGGAGAAAACCTGTCTGCTATCTGAACTTCTGTTTAACTTGACTAAATAATATACTTATTAATATATAGAAGACATTTTTAGCAATGTGAAGATCTGAATGAGTTTCTGATCACACTGAGAAAATGACAACTAAAAATACATCTTTCACAAAAGCATTGTATTTGCTTACATACATACCTTCATTCAGATGTTTAAATAGGAAACTTTACAGTATGTTGATTTCAGGAATTTCATGTTAGAACAACTAGCATTTCTAAGTAAGCTAGATTCTAACTTCTGAAGTCCTGAAATAGGGCCCAAGTTGTGGCTGCTTGGTGAGATTGTTGGCTTTATTTCCCTCTTGGAATGATAGCCTAGGGTTGGACAGTCTCTCTGTTTAGACCACACCTTAGTGTACTTGTTCAACTACTAATTAAAAACCTCTTTTGATACAGATAGTTTATTTGTACTTTGCCCTCTGCTTTGTCACTACTGTGTAAGTCTTGATCTTTACCAATTTCAGACGGCCTAGAGTGGTAACGGTACTCATTTTGAACATTCTGAGTTGAAGAAACTATCTTGAGTTATGTTTGGTTGTCATTTTATGTATTTGATTTCTAGAACTCTTCCTCGTGGGTACTGTATAACATGGCTTCATTTTACTGGAGAATAAAGAATGAGCCATATCAAGTAGTGGAATGTGCCATGCGCGCTCTTCACTTCTCATCCAGGTAGGATTCCTGCCCTTCTGGACCTGTTGATTTTCCACATAACTCAGGACTGTTAAATATATATATATATATATATAAACAAAGAGAAGCGTTGTATGTACTTACTTTCTCCTCGGTCCCTGTTCCAAGAAATTAGTCCAGTCAAAAATGGTAGATGTCAAAGAGTTCAAAACGATAATGGTATAACACGCTTCTGATTTCTGTTAAGGAAAAAATATGCGATATAGATGCCCTCTGACTTACTTGGGACTTGGAAGTAAGGACCTAGGCTGGAGAAATTATCGAAAGTTAAATTTTTCTCAAAGCAAACGTCAGCCGTAAATACATTTTAAAATCATAAAATGTCTGCCAGCCTTGATTTTTGTGGCAAAATTTGTAGCCATCAGATTGAGTAAGCACCATCAATGATGTCAAATGAAACATTAGGATTTTCTCAAATTATTTTCCCCATCTGTAAGCAAACTCAAAATTGCTTTCCAAAGCTCAATAGCTTTGAATGTAATTTGCACCTGTCAGGTAGTTACAGATAATTGTGGAGCACAAGCTTCTTTCCTGACGTCTAATTACATCTCTCCTTCTCTTGTAGGCACAATAAAGACATTGCCCTGGTCAACTTGGCAAACGTTCTGCACAGAGCACACTTCTCCGCTGATGCTGCTGTTGTGGTCCATGCAGCTCTGGACGACAGTGACTTCTTCACTAGCTATTACACTTTAGGAAACATATACGCAGTAAATACAGCTTTTTTTACATGAACCAATCCAGTTGCTCTTTCCTTTTTTTTTTTTCCGAATAAAAAAAATACCCTTTTCCTTTCTAGACAAGGGAAAGGGGATAGAAATGAAGAAACCTTAAAAAAAAAAAAAAAAACTCAAACAATAATGAATCATAAGTGTCCTAACCTCTTGACAAAAAAGAATAATAAATTGATAGGAATATTAAACTTCTTTAGTGTAGTCCTCTTAAGATAGCAGTTATTTGAACTGAGCCATCCTATACAGCATCGCATCATGTTATGGAGGTTTGGCCACTGATTGAAATAATATTCACTGTATGAAATTTGGTGTGATCTCATGAATCATAAGGACATTTGGACAGACACAACCAGGCTAACATTTTTCCCTCCTGTGTTTGTGTATGTGTGTGTGTTTGTTTTTGTCTCTTTAGATGCTTGGGGAGTATAACCACTCAGTGCTCTGTTACGACCATGCTTTACAGGCCAAACCTGGGTTTGAGCAAGCTATAAAGAGGAAGCATGCTGTCCTGTGTCAGCAAAAACTCGAGCAGAAATTGGAAGCTCAACATAGGTAACTCGGAGGAAAAAATTTTACTAAAGCACTATTTTACTGAAGCACAATAGGATCATAGGTTAGACCTGTACAGGGTGAAATCAGTGTTAATTTGTTCATTAGAATTAAGAAAAACACCTTTTCACTTCTACTAGTCCTGTCCTTTTTCTCCAAATCCAGGAGGCTTAGCACAAGTCAGTGGTTGTGTAAATGATTCTAGGTACCAGAGAATGTTTACAGTACATGCCATCATGTAAATCTTTACAATCTTGATCATCAGTTACTTGTATGAAGTCTGATGAAGGAGGGGGATACTGCCAGATGCTTAGTAACTCTATAGATTACATTTTTATTTCCATGAATTAGACTGTCAGTAAACTCACTGGCACATGCTATGTTCGATCTTTCTCCCCTTCGACTCCTAGGGTTGGGCTATTATTTTGGTTAAGTGATGTTGAGAGAGATGATTTGGCCCATGTTTTACAGATGTGTATAAGTTACACAGTAATAGAATTCTGTTGTACTTGGTCCTCATACTTAATTTAAAAATGTACTGTATTTAATTCAATAAATAATAAGACCAGTGAAGGAACTTCATATAATTCAGAAGTGAATTGTTCATCACGTATAAAATTTTGAGTCTGATTATTGAAGAATTCAGTGGAGATTAGGATTTCATTGAATTTTCCATTTAATGAATAAATTTTCCATTTTCCAATCTGTTTAAAAGCCTGACGTAGTCAAAAAGGAAAGAATGATAGCTTGTTTATGCCTGGCTTCTGTTATACCTGCTCAGAACTTGCCCTTGCTGAGCTTCTTCCAATATTATGCTCTTCTTACACAATCTGTTCAGCTCTTAAGTCTCCATATGTTAAGTGTAATAAGTAATCAGATGTTTGTGACTAAATATAATGAAGCTACTGATTTATTGACATCAGCTGGTAGAGAATATTCCTTTCCAAGCAGTTTCTGTGGTTTTCCCCCAAATCTGTAAACCAAGGAGCTCCAATGCAAGAGCCTTTTTTGTTAACCTTTTGTTTAGGTAGAATCAAAAGAAAAGAAAAGGAAGATTCTAGAAAGGCTTTGAATGTCTGTGGAACTAATCTTTGTGGAGAAAAACAGAGTTGTTAAATCTGTAGAGCTTTGTAGTATATCGCTCTGTGTCTTTTTTGGCCCCTGCAAAGTCCACCACACCATTTAATGTCATTAATTGCTGTATTTATGAGAAGAATTTCACATGTCTTTTTACCACCCAAATATTAATAAAGCGGTAGCATTTATTTAGCCCCATGGTTCTTGAGACAGTGGTACAGTGGTTGTTTGCTAAAAGTAAAAATCTTGCAATTTTTGCTGAGAACCAGAAAATCTGTGTATTTAAGTGGGCTTAAACATTTACAGTTTTGAAGCTCTGTAACTTTTTCCTGGCATTAAAAAATGTTAAGATCCCTCCAGCGAACACTGAATGAGTTGAAGGAGTATCAAAAGCAACATGACCACTACCTGAGACAGCAGGAAATCCTAGAAAAACATAAGCTGATTCAGGAAGAGCAGATCCTAAGAAATATCATCCATGAGACACAGATGGCAAAAGAGGCACAATTAGGTAAGTCCTGATTCCAAGTAATTTTTAAAGGCAGATTAGGAAGTTCACGTCTAGTGTGCTTCACTTTCAGAACTCTCATGTAGCCACGAAGCAGTGTAAAGTTGTGCTTATGATTTCCTTCAATCTTAAAATGAAATTATCACTGCAAGTGGACTGGAGGCCTAGGAGCCAGTTTGATCCTCCTAGCTTTTTTAACATTCACATTTTAAAGTAAAAGCCAACTTTTGTATCCTGAGTCCAACAGTTTTTTCCCCTCTGTGGCCAACACTGATGCTTCTCTAACTGTAATATGCCTGTCAGTCTCTTGGAAATCCTGTCAAAATGCTGATTCTGATTCAGGAGGTCTGAGGTGGGGCCTAAGATTCTTGTTTTTGTAACAGACTGCTATTTGCTGCTGGTGGTCAGAAAGCTCACCCAGAGCAACATAGCCCTACAGCAAGTTAATGCAAGCCAGACACACCATGGGAACAAAAAATCCACACTTTTCAGCTAACACTGGCAGAAAGACTACATGTTCTTTTTTTCTTCCATTAAAAACAAATGTTTTATTTTAGAAGAGTTTAGACTTTGTCTTAAGCAAAGAAAGTCATCAATGGATTACTTTCAGGAGATTCTGAAATCCTCCCCCAAATTACACACAGTATTGTGTATATGCACAACTTCTTTTCTGGGAAAATGATATATAGCTCTTTGAGGGGGGTTGTGGGGGAGGCACGCCATGTAGACATGCAGATTCTTAGTTTCCTGACCAGTGGTTGAACATGTGCCCGTGCAGATGAAGCATGGAGTCTTAACCACTAGACCACTAGGGAAGTCCCATTATGAACATCTCTTACAGTCTGTGACCCCAAAACAGAACCACTGGTCTAAAGGAACTGGCATTGATGGCATATCAGTGATTTGGTTGTACCCAGAATGTTTCATTTATGATCAAACCCTGTGGGAGCAGGTACGACAGCTTGACACCAAAGAATAAATGAGTAGAATCCCTTATGTTATATCCTTCTCCCTTGATAAGCAGAGTCTGTTACAGCCTCTTGGGGTTGCAAAGAATTGGACGTGACTGAGTGACTGAACAACCACATGACCATTTATAGTCCCATTTTCCAATTCACCTGACAAGTTTTCTTTGCTATTTTGAGTGTAGAGAGTGTGTTTGGTCCTTGGGATTACTTACTGCTCAGTCTGTACTAAAATGCAACCAGAGCTCTTATATATATATATATATTTGTAAAAGTTATGAAGTTTATAAAGCAAATTGTCTCCAGAGAGATGGGCAAAGTCTTACAATAATTTACTCAGTAGATTCTACAGTCATAGAATTGCCAGAAGACACCTCAGTGATTATTTAGTGGCACCTTCCTTTATAGATGGAGAAATTGAGGCTTTAGAATGATTTAATGAACCATTAAGGCGTTTTCCCCTGGATAAGTACCCCTTCAGGAGTACTCGCCAGGCTCTGAAGAGTGCAGGGCTAATACTACATGACTTAGACTAACAAAATTGTGTTGGCATTGTTGGTCTTTTCATCAATTTTAATTTCCTTTTGTATCCCAGGAAATCATCAGATATGCCGTCTGGTCAACCAGCAGCATAGTTTACATTGCCAGTGGGACCAACCTGTGCGCTACCATCGTGGTGATATCTTTGAAAATGTGGACTATGTCCAGGTCTTTTTCTTGGTCTCTTCTAGTTCTTATAAACTTTTGCATATCAAGAGTAATATTGCTCTCCCACCCCCAATTCCTTGTATATTTGATATCTGAAATGTGTGATTGTCATTTAAGATTTTGAGTATCTGTTATGTTTATAAAGTCAGATTTATAGACAGTACTCAAGTTACTTCATGAATGACATTTCTGTTTCCTAAAGCACTAGCTGTATTTGTCTTTTCATATGTGTCTAATTCCTGTCTTTACCATGAGAGCTAGAATTGGTCTATGACTCAAAGCCTTTACCTTTCCTTATAACTTACTTGAGTAAGACCTCTAATTTACAATTTGGGAAAGAGTAGCCATGCTCTTTGCGAAAGTTGCTTCAACCAAAAGCATTAACAAAATGATCATTATCAACAAGAAATGTTTATTAAGCACCATTGCTGTTTGCGTGTTTTCTCTTTCTTCCTGTCTCTGTGTATGTCCACACAGGCACATACACGTACATGTACAGTCACACAAGCACGTAACATCCCAGCCTATCTAGTTGGGAAGAAATAGTACATAACGACACCAAATAGCATGTAACTGATGCTGATATGGATAGTAAACACAACCAGAGTCCAGTTTTCATTCAAAAGGAGACTGGAAATACAATAACATTTATTATATCCTATGGAAAACCCATCATGTCCTTAATCATAAATACAGAAATTTCTAGTGAGAAGCAGTGGAAATAATTAAGAGATCAGGACAGCTTCTATAGAAAGACCACGAAAAATTAGAATGCTTTAATCTAGAAGAAAAAAAAAAGAAAGAAAACCCAGACATTGGGAAAGAGTAAGAAGCAAAAATTAAGAGGTCATTTAGGAAAAGAAATAGTAATAGAGGCCAAAAGCTTACTATGATTATTGTGAGCCACCTTCTAGCAATATCCCATGTTTAGTTTTTAGGAGTGGTAAAGGAAGAACAGACTCATACCCTCTAAGATTGTAGCTCCCTGTCTTAAATCTAAGCATTTTAAGGGGAAAAGGGGAATCTTTAGAAATCAAATAGACTGAAACACAGTGTAACTTTTGGAAATCATAATGGTCTCAAGACAGACCATTTGGAAGACTGCCATGCACCAGTGTAGCTTCCAGTATTATGTATCCGTAAATTTCATCACCACTCTATAGTGAAAGACTATATTCCTATTCATCAAGGCATAGAGCTACAAATTCATCCTATTCATTCCTTTTACTCATGTTTTTTCTACTCCACCCCATCTTAGTCCTACTCTCTTTTCTAACAAAGTTCCAGAAATACATAGGAAATATGGTATCTGGAGAGAATAGCAAATATTGTTCTTTGGTTTGGGGAGAGGCTATACATACTTGAAATTGATTGTACAATAGTATTTAATGCCTAAGTGATGGGTATATTGAGCACACTAATTTTATAGAGTAGTTATCACTTTAGTCCAGACAGGGGAGAAGAATGAACCAAACCTCTAAGTCAGCCATCATTAAATCTGTAAGAGACTAAATCACAGAAAGGAAGTAGAGAAGAAAACAGCCCACACTTGGGTTCTCACACATCAACGACATAGATGAGTAAAAGTTGCTAGCTACACATTATCTGGAGAGAATACTACTGGGGCAGGGTTCTGAAAATTAAATATCTGATTGCTTTTTAGCTGACCTACTCTCTGATTTCCTTGTAATTTTGATTCAGTTCAGTTCAGTTCAGTCTCTCAGTCGTGTACGACTCTTTGCGACCCCATGAATCGCAGCACACCAGGCCTCCCTGTCCATCACCAGCTCCCGGAGTTCACTCAGACTCACGTCCATCGAGTCTGTGATGCCATCCAGCCATCTCATCCTTGGTCGTCTCCTTCTCCTGCCCCCAATCCCTCCCAGCATCAGAGTCTTTTCCAATGAGTCAACTCTCTGCATGAGGTGGCCAAAGTACTGGAGCTTCAGCTTTAGCATCATTCCTTCCAAAGAAATCCCAGGGTTGATCTCCTTCAGAATGGACTGCTTGGATCTCCTTGCAGTCCAAGGGACTCTCAAGAGTCTTCTCCAACACCACAGTTCAAAAGCATCAATTCTTCGGCGCTTAGCCTTCTTCACAGTCTAACTCTCACATCCATACATGACCACAGGAAAAACCATAGCCTTGACTAGACGGACCTCAGTTGGCAAAGTAATATCTCTGCTTTTGAATATACTGTCTAGGTTGGTCATAACTTTTCTTCCAAGGAGTAAGCGTCTTTTAATTTCATGGCTGCAGTCACCATCTGCAGTGATTTTGGAGCCCAAAAAAATAAAGTCTGACACTGTTTCCACTGTTTCTCCATCTATTTCCCATGAAGTGATGGGACTGGATGCCATGATCTTCGTTTTCTGAATGTTGAGCTTTAAGCCAACTTTTTCACTCTCCTCTTTCACTTTCATCAAGAGGCTTTTTAGCTCCTCTTCACTTTCTGCCATAAGGGTGATGTCATCTGCATATCTGAGGTTATTGATATTTCTCCCGGCAATCTTGATTCCAGCTTGTGCTTCTTCCAGTCCAGCGTTCCTCATGATGTACTCTGCATATAAGTTAAATAAGCAGGGTGACAAAATACAGCCTGACATACTCCTTTTCCTATTTGGAACCAGTCTGTTGTCCCATGTCCAGTTCTAACTGTTGCTTCCTGACCTGCATACAGATTTCTCAAGAGGCAGGTCAGGTGGTCTGGTATTCCCATCTCTTTCAGAATTTTCCACAGTTTATTGTGATTCACACAGTCAAAGGCTTTGGCATAGTCAGTAAAGCAGAAATAGATGTTTTTCTGGAACTCTCTTGCTTTTTCCATGATCCAGCGGATGTTGGCAATTTGATCTCTGGTTCCTCTGCCTTTTCTAAAACCAGCTTGAACATCAGGGAATTCACGGTTCACGTATTGCTGAAGCCTGGCTTGGAGAATTTTGAGCATTACTTTACTAGCATGTGAGATGAGTGCAGTTGTGCGGTAGTTTGAGCATTCTTTGGCATTGCCTGTCTTTGGAATTGGAATGAAAACTGACCTTTTCCAGTCCTGTGGCCACTGCTGAGTTTTCCAAATTTGCTGTCATATTGCGTGCAGCACTTTCACAGCATCATCTTTCAGGATTTGAAATAGCTCAACTGGAATTCCATCACCTCCACTAGCTTTGTTCGTAGTGATGCTTTCTAAGGCCCACTTCACTTCACATTCCAAGATGTCTGGCTCTAGATTAGTGATCACATCATCATGATTATCTGGGGCGTGAAGATCTTTTTTGTACAGTTCTTCCGTGTATTCTTGCCACCTCTTCTTAATATCTTCTGCTTCTGTTAGGTCCAGACCATTTCTGTCCTTTATTGAGCTCATCTTTACATAAAATGTTCCCTTGGTATCTCTAATTTTCTTAAAGAGATCTCTAGTCTTTCCCATTCTGTTGTTTTCCTCTATTTCTTTTCATTGATCGCTGAAGAAGGCTTTCTTATCTCTTCTTGCTATTCTTTGGAACTCTGCATTCAGATGCTTATATCTTTCCTTTTCTCCTTTGCTTTTCGCCCCTCTTCTTTTCACAGCTATTTGTAAGGCCTCCCCAGATAGCCATTTTGGTGTTTGGCATTTCTTTTCCATGGGGATGGTCTTGATCCCTGTCTCCTGTACAATGTCACAAACCTCATTCCATAGTTCATCAGGCACTCTATCTATCAGATCTAGGCCCTTAAATCTATTGCTCACTTCCACTGTAGAATCATAAGCGATTCGATTTAGGTGATACCTGAATGGACTAGCGGTTTTCCCTATTTTCTTCAATTTGAGTCTGAATCTGGTAATAAGGAGTTCATGATCTGAGCCACAGTCAGCTCCTGGTCTCGTTTTTGTTGACTGTATAGAGCTTCTCCATCTTTGGCTGCAAAATTCACTAACATTTTGGGTTTAAGTTAAATCTGAGTCACAACTGCTTTTCTGCTTTCAATTTGACTGAACTTTTCTTTTCATTTTCTAGTTTGGTGAGGATTCTTCAACCTCCACTATGATGTCTGTGAACTTTGATGTTCAAGCAAATCAGAGTGACATCAGTGATTTGGTCAAGTCTTCTCCCGTAGCCCATTCTGTTCTCTGGATCTGGGGCAGGGACTCTGATGCATATAGGGTAAGTAGTAGAGGATGATGAAGGCGTTTTCTCAGACAAGATTTCTTAAAGGAGTGACCTTCAACCCCGCTGATGGCCCCAGTCACTGTTCAGCAAGAAGTCGTTAAGCTTAGGTTAAATGGAAGGCCTTCTGCTAGCTGGTGGCTAAGTAGGACATAGGATCTGTCTTGATTTCTTGCCAGCCACATGGGGCACATGGACACCCTGATGTTAAATCAAAGCTCTAAGTAAAACTGCCAGCCCTCACAAGTTTCTAAATTTGACCTAAGTGTACGTTTGTATATATTTCATGTATTCAGTCAGCACTCTTTCACTGAGCTCACAACTGTATACCAGGTTCCTTGCTCTGCTGGAGCCCACACTGTAGCAGAAGATACAGAAAATAAACAAGTAAATGAATATGTATTTCCAAGCTAGCTAAGAGATAATTATATGTTAGCCGATGGAGATATCAAGATATGAAGACAAATATTGTACGTTTTCTTTTTTACAGTGTTAGTCACTCAGTCTTCTGATTCTTTGTGACTCCATAGCCCATAGCCTGCCAGGATCCTCTGCCCATGGGGTAGAGGCAAGAATAGTGGAGTGGGTAGCCATGCCCTTCTCCAGGGGATCTTCCCAACCCCGGGATCGAACCTGGGTCTCCTGCATTATAGGCAGGTTCTTTACCATCTGAGCCACCAGGGAAGCCCTCACTACTAAATTTTCAGGAATTTAACAGAGTTAATACAGCCACTTATATTTAATTATGTGAAATATAAACTCCTAAATTTGAAAGCTTCAGGCTGTAAGTTTAGTAAACGTCTGGTACTAATTATTTATATGTAGAAAAATTGAATTTTACGAATAAAATAATTGCTAAACTTTGGCATTGGCAAAATAAAGGTCTTAGTTAAGGGGAAAATAGTTTTCTGTGCCAGTTTCTTACGTGTCTGTATGCTTCCAGGTATATGTCATAAACTTCACCTCAGATTGGCTTAAAAGAAAATTCACCTCATATTATAGGAAATCCAAAGATAGAGCAAACTTTGGCTTTGGTTGAACAGTGGCCCAGTAACCCCCTGTTTTCCTCTTCTTTAATTTGGTGTCCACTGTCTTGGTTCCTTCCGAAAGCTGGTCTTCCTCATGATAATGAGGACAGCCAACAGCTATTGGAGCAATGTGCTCCTGTGGCTGAAGAGACTAAGACTGGCATTTCTTTCCTGGAATCCCAAAGCAGACCTCTCCCGGTGTCTTACTGGCTCAGCTGAGTTAAGCCTGCCCAACCCTGAGCCAGTCTGTGGTAGAGCAGGTAGAATTACTGACTTAGATGAACAATCTGCAATAGAAAGAATATTCTAGAATCTACCTCAGTCTCTAGATCCTAAAATACTAAATTGTTGTTTGGTTTTCCTAGTACCATTTATGTTCTTTTAAAAGTTCATTTAGCATGTTGAAATATTGACTCTGAAGAAATTTATGAGAAACTTTTTTTTCTCTGTTAGGACAAGCAGCATATTCTGTGGCCTAAAAGAGCTGATTGTGCAGAAAGCTATCCTAGAGTCCCTGTTGGTGGGGAATTGCCAACGTATTTTCTGCCTCCGGAAAATAAAGGACTCAGGCAAGTGCTTATGGATCTGGCAGAGCACTTGGTTCTGCATGATTGTCACCTGGCGGTTCTTTGAGAGCACCAGCCTTGGACCTGAAAGGTTAAGTCTTTATTTTGAAGTCACCCAAACTTTGAAAATATGAATTTTGTTCCTTTCTCTTGTGCCAGGATCCACGAACTCAACAGTGATGATTATTCTTCAGAAGAAGAGGTCCAAACCCCTGACTGTTCCATAACTGACATCAGAAAAAGCCAGACCCTGTCCTACTTAGTCAAAGAATTAGAGGTCCGCATGGATCTGAAAGCCAAAATGCCAGATGACCATGCTCGAAAAGTAAGGCTCACTTAGGCTTGGTGTTTATTGCCGTCCATTCTGGGTGATTTCACAAGCCTCATCGGCGGAGCAAAAATTAAATAGAGGGCAGTTGTTGAGCTCTAAGTTTATAAAACTGAAGGATCGAGTTAAAGAATTAGTGAAATTATTAAGAAGTCAATCATGCTATTGAAGGACTGCCAGGAAAGTGTTCCTTGGGGTTGCTGTCTACACAGACCACCTAAGCACTGTTCCTCTAAGAGGGCTGCAAAGATGAGTCACACAGAACTCTGTTTACCTAGTGGAGGCCATTCTGACCACTGCAGTTTAGCTTTGCATCCTCCAAGCCACCAGAAGTTTGTATAATTGAAATTGAAAGCTTGAGGATTCTCTTTCCGTGGCCTTATCAAACCTGCTTTGGACTCATATGAGGTCCTTAGGAATTTGTATGAATTTGATAACCTCTCTACAAACATTGTAAATATGTTCTGTTGGGCTCTCTTCTGTAGTTGCTATAAGTTATGTGTAACTAGGAATCTTATTACTGAACATAAATCCTAGGGTAAATACCATTCCATGGATACAAATGAAAAAATTTCCTTTTTACAGAGAAAGCAAACCATCACAATGACCTTTGTTAAATTTAATTTTGAAACTATGAGTAGTTACTGCTTTCATGCAACATTTACTGAAGCAAAAAAACATTATGTTCCAGGCAGTGTTTGGAGTTCTAGGAATATAAAGATAAACAGACCATGATCCCTATCTTAGAGTTGTTAACAGTTACATAAATGCTGCAGGAATATAAAGTGATTAACTGAGGATCTGGTGGTTTTCCAGTTAGGAAGGAAAGCAGATAATTGCATCAGGTATTGCATGCTTTGTTTTCTGAAGAATTTCTCATTTGCTTCTGGACACTTAGGTTGACTTTAATGGGGAAATGATAGGTCATCTTAATATATATGTGCTGTATATGTCTTTTGATTTTTTTTTTTTTAGTTAAAGGAAACTAAGGCATACATGTGAGTAAGGAAACACCTGTTGGTATGTCAGTGATCTCGTGTTATATATATAAATTATAAATGTCTATTCAAATTAGCTGTTCCTGATGAGCTCAAGTAAAGATTGCTGTCTGTAGAAATTCTTTTCAAATGTCTTCCCTGTTATTTTCAATTGATTCAGTCTTCCTTTTAATGATTTCAGATTTTGCTTTCCCGTATTAATAACTATACTATCCCAGAAGAAGAAATTGGGTCTTTCTTATTTCATGCTATTAACAAGGTGAGCCGCCTGCTTCAGACATCTGAAATTTAAATGCTGGGTAATTGTAATTAAAAGTTACAGTGCATGTATTAAAAATTCTTTTTAGCATGAGTTCTGTCTTCTTGAATTAAGTAAAGTATTTGGGCTTTTTCAGCCTAATGCTCCTGTCTGGCTGATCCTCAATGAAGCTGGACTCTACTGGAGAGCAGTAGGAAACAGCACTTTTGCTATTGCTTGTCTTCAGAGGGCGTTGAATTTGGCTCCCCTTCAGTACCAGGACGTTCCTCTTGTTAACTTGGCCAACCTTTTGATTCACTATGGCCTTCATCTTGACGCCACTAAACTGCTGCTTCAAGCTTTGGCCATCAATAGCTCTGAGGTGAGGTTTCATGTTCCTTTGTAGCAATGTGTACTACGTAGTGGTAACTCAAATTCAGAGTGTTCGTTGTATTTCTGTAGAGAGGGCATAAAAGAAATCTCATGTTTTATTTTTCAGAGTAGAATTTGCATATTGTAAGAGGGCTTTTGTTGTATTTTTGATGTGTTTATCTCTATTTTAAAGGAAGTTTATAAATTATACAGCTTATTTTTAGAAACACATGTAAATAAGAATGACACGGGTGCTAAAAATATACTGCCACCTTTTTATGTCAGAAACACCTGCTTCTCACTTTATCCCACTCATTACGGCATGCACATCCTTTAGTATTACATTGTTTTACAACTTGAAATCTTTATACCAACCAAGCCAGAACCCAGTTTAAAGGTTGTTTTGAGAAGGGTGGATAGGTTCGCACCTTGAACCTTCCTCATGCAGTCCATGGAGTTACACCTCTGCTCTGTAGTTTATTACTTTATTTCATAGTTTCTAAAATACCACGTCCTTTTTTTTTCATATATTAACATCTCTGAAATAAGGGTACATGTTACAATTGATGACATTTTAGGTTTGATGAAATGCAGTTATAATAAATATATAATTAAATGGCTTTTATACTTAGTGTCTAAATGTTTCCAAGTTTTATACCCAAAGAAACTTTTAGAAGAACTGTGCATGAAAGGCTTAGGTTTATTTGAGGTGTACCAAAAGTAATTTCTTTCAGTATTAGCAGGAAATGTTGCCTATTACAAGTTTCCTTTGAAATAGACAAATTCATGACTGAATTCTAAGTAAAAGTTTACAACCACTGTGTTATATACAGAGGCCAACTTGCCAGAGAAGTACATCAAATATTTATCAAATGTTTACAACGTCAGGTGTGGGTGTAGTAGAACAGATGCTTTATATGGGATGTGATAAAAGGAAAGCCCAAATAGAAGGCTCAGCACAGCTGAGCATAAATCCTGAAGGGACAAGTATGTCCCTTCATACTTGTCATGGTTCACTTTTTTGCACCATCACCCAAGGCAGTTAGGCAATATTCTTCTGAAGAAAAAAGAGCTCCTTTAGAGATTAGTTGCCTTTCTGTATTTGAAAATTCTACTAAAATTTCAGTTAAATACTGTGGTACTGTAATAAGAATAAAAAGATAAATCAGTGAATCAGGGTAAATACCCCTGAATATACCTGCATCAGACCTTACCCCCAATGTCAACATTTGGAAGTATTTCCTTGTAAACTTTCACTTTACATAGATATTTTGTGTATTGTAACTTTACTGTTACTTTACTAAGTCACTTCAGTTGTGTCCAACTCTTTGTGACCCTACGCATTGTAGCCTGCTAGGCTCCTCTGTCCATGGGATTCTCTAGGCAAGAACACTGGAGTGGCTTGCCATGCCCTCCTCCAGGGGGTCTTTCCAACCCAGGGTTCAAACCCACATCTTGTGTGGTCCTGCATTGCAGGAGGATTCTTTATCACTGAACCACCAAGGAAGCCCCTTACTGTAACTTTGGTGATCTTAAACCTTATTATATATAAAAAATATTACTATATAGTTTTTATAGCCATCAATTCAAATGATTGTGTAAAGAAAATTTTCTTAGGAAAGATTGCTGGTAGAATGAATATTTTGATGCCTTTGATACAGATGACTAAACAATTCAGAAAAAGATTTGAGCAAATATACGTTGCCATAATCAAGATCTGTGAATATTCATTTCTCTAGTATTATCACCAGATAATACAGTTATCAAGCAATTGAAATAACTGCTAACTTTTATTGTTTTCTAGTGCACCATACAAAGCAGTTTACATGTAATGACTCATTTAATCCATACAACCCTCTGAGATAAGATTTACCCACTTGATAGAAAAAGAAAACTGAAGGGATTTATAGAACGTCAAAGAGCTTGGATTTGAACTCAGGGAGAAATGGCCTCAAAGTTCATCCTCTTTATAGTCAAGTTACACTGCTTCTGTATTAACATTTGTAAAACAAATTTACTTAAAAATTTTTTACTTCTCTGTTATATCAAATTTCTGTATCCTATTTTAAGGATATTTTATTTCAGTTGTATTTTTAAAGTAAAAGTTTATGTAGGAATTTTGTCCATTTTGTTCGAATCTTTTAAAATTTTACATGAATTTTCTTTATACAATAAAATCTTTAAACTCCATCTGTCATATGTTAAAAATACTTTCTCTGTTTGCCTTTTTCTCTTAGCTTTTAAAAATTCCCTTAATTTACTATCTTATTCCTTTTGGTTTCTATCCTTAGATTTAAGATGTCCTTATAAGAAGATTGAAAAAAATAGTCCTATTCTGGTTTTGTCTCCTATGGTTGGTCTTTAAATAGTTGACTCTTGCATATATACAGATCTTGTCCTACGCTGTCTTCCAGATATTTTATAGTTTCAGGTTTTACATCTAGACCTATGATCCATTTCAGGTTAAATTTTCTTTGTAATGTTAGGTAGGGATCAAAGTTCATATCCACATGGGTATCCACTTGTTCCAGAACCATATCTCAAGAACACTATTCCTTCCTTATTGACTCATGTATCAACTTTGCTCTGAACTCCAGACTCCTTTATTCAGCAGTTTATCTGACATCTCCACTTGAATGTCTGAAACACACTGAATGTCTGAAACACTAAAACTGCAGGCCAAAACTAAGCTCCATAACATTGTTCCAATTTGGTCTTGGTCTTCCCCATTTCTGTAAACGGTGAAGCCAGTAGTTCAAGACAGAAACTTAAAGTTATCCTTCGTACCTTTCTCCTCTCAGGGCAGATGCAATCTATTGACTAAGCTTACTGATTCTGTTTTTAAAATATACGCAGAATTTCACTATTTATCTTCATCTCCACTGCTGTCTTCCCTGGTGGCTCAGCTGGTAAAGAATCGACCTGCAGTGCAGGAGACCTGGGTTCAGTCCCTGGGTTGGGAAGATCTGCTGGAGAAGGGAACCCACTCCAGTATTCTGGCCTGAAGAAGTCCATGGACAGAGGAGCCTGGCAGGCTGCAGTCCAGGGGTCTCAAAGAGTCAGACACGACTGAGCAACTTTCTCTTCACTTCCACTGCTATCTTATCCAAACCATCATTATCTTTTATCCAAACCATCATTATCTTTTATCTAGATTATTTCAGTAGCCTCCTAGCTAGCTTCTGTTTTTTGCTTTTATTGCCCTACACACTACTCATATTGCAGCAAACAGTGAGATTATTATTAAAAATCAGATGTTGTTATATGTCTATTCAAATCTCTGCAGTGTCGCTCCATGTAACTCACAATAAGAGACAAGAAAATGGAGTAGAAGGTCCTGCGTGACCTTGTTACTTTTCCTGTCTCATATCTGTGAGATCGTTCCATTGGTCATCCTGTTGTAGCCTCACTTGCCTCCATGCAGTCCCTTGAACGTGGTGCTGTGGTCCCTCCTCAGGACCTTTGCATTTTCTGTTCTTCGTGCTTGAGATGCTTCGTCCCACCAAGATTCTTGCTAGTTTGTGCCTCATCTCTTAAAATCTTTTACAAATACTAACTTCTCAGTGAGTCTTTCCATTACTACTCTATATGAAATGCCACTCTCTTCCCAACTCTTAGTACTAAGACTTACGTCTCTTCCCTGCTGTTCTTTCCTTTATCACATTTTACTCACAATTGTGTGACATCCCCACAGTTGTGTTACACGAGACTAGAAGATCCACTGAGGCAGAGGTTTATCTTTCTTACTTTCGTCTATACCCCCAGTGTGAAAACCAGTATTTGAAACACAGTGAAAACAATCACTCAGTAATTATTTTCTGACTGAACTAGAAAATTACTCTTTTTTTCTAAAATGCTAACCAGTTTGCCTGAATACAAGATATTTGCCCAACTATCATTCTAGTTGTAGGGATAATCATGATACTTTGTTTCCTTATGGAAAATATAAAGACACTTAATTTAAGTATGGAATTTAATTTTATATCTTGTAAACCTCTAAGTATTACTTTAAATGTAACTTGAGAACTACTCACATCAGACCTCTTTAATCTGGAATATTTTGTAAACTTTGGCTTGGTGATAGTGAGATATTTGTGATGACCTAACAGCCTCAATCAGAAGCAAGTAGCTGATAAATTATAGGTGTTACACATTCTAATATCTCATGATTTACAGTCTATGGAAACTTAAATAGAATTTGTATGCTGCTGTTGTGTGAAAATTGTAATTATGTTGAATTGGTTCATAGTTCTTTTCAGGACTGCTATATCCTACTTTTCTGTCTAGTCATTCTTTTAATTTTGAGAGTTTGATATTGAAACTCCAACTAAAAGTCTTAATTTTACTACTTATAAATAACAATTGTAACATATAGTGGAACTGTGGAACTTTGTTCTGTATTTTCCAAGTCTTCTGTAAATGTATCATCATACTTTCATGATTTAAAAAAGAAAAAAATTATAGGTATTGCTTTTCATGGAGATATACTGTGCAGTTTGGACATATAGCATTCTTAGATCTTTTAAAATATTTTAAATGATAAAATAACTTTAGAATAAATGGTTTATACACAGCAAATACTAAGCATAGGCATATTTCCACTAAAATGACCTCAACTGGATACTTTGAGCTGCTTATAAAAACAGTCTCACAAAACAATTGGAAAATAAAATTTTAAGACTATTCACAATAGCATCAAAAAAGCAGGTATCTAGAAATAAATCTAAAGGGAGGTGCACAAGATTTCTGTTATGAAAACGTTGCTAAGGGGAAAACCTAAATGAAGGGTTGTGCATTGACACGTCATGTACATGGATTGGAAGATTCAGTATTGTTAAGGTGTAAGTTCCCTGGTGGCTCAGAGGTTAAAGTGTCTGCCTCCAATGCGGGAGACCCGGCTTCAACCCCTGGGTCAGGAAAGATCCCCTGGAGAAGGAAATGGCAATCCACTCCAGTATTCTTGCCTGGAGAATCCCATGGACGGAGAAGCCTAGTAGGTTACAGTCCATGGGGTCACAAAGAGTCAGACACAACTGAGCGACTTCACCTTACCTTACCTTCACCTTAAGTTCTCTTTAAGTTGATTTATAGGTTCAGTTTCATCCCAAACTCCCAGCAATTGCATGTATTTGTGTGTGTGAATTGATGAATAGTTTCAAAAATCTACATAAAAATGGATCTTAGAATAGCACAAAGATTTGGGGGTTAGGGAAATAAAAACAGAGTTGGAAGACTTATATTATCAGATTTTGAGATTTACTGTAATTAGTGGAATTGGCACAAAGATGCTCAAATATACAAGTGGAACACAATAAAGAAATTAGAAATAGGCTGATTTATGACAAAGGCCCACCTGTAGTTTAGTGTTTTGGGGGAGCTTTGGGTTTTTCAGTAAGTAGTAATGGAGTACTTGGATATCCCCTATGGAAAAATAAATGAACCTTGACTCCTACCTCATGTTGTATACAAAATTAATTTGAGGTGGATCATGTACCATAATGTGAATGATAAAACAACAGAACTTCTTGATGAAAACATAGGAGAAAGTCTTTATTACCTTATAGCTGGCAAAGATTTCAGAAAGCACTAACTACAAAAGAAAAAAATATGTAAACTGAACTTCATTAAAATTAAGAGTTTCTGTTTATCAAAAGATACCATTAAGAAAATAAAAAGGCCAATGACAGACTGGGAAAGATATTTGCAATAAATATGTCCAACAAAGACTTCATGTCTAGTATATATATAAAGAACTCCTTCAAATTAATAAGAAAAAGAAGACAACCCATTTTTTTAATGGGGAAAACAACAGTACTTCAGAAATAAGGGTACCAAAATGGCCAGTAAGTATATGAAAAATGTTTCAATATTATTACTGATCAAGGAAATGCAAATTAAAATCGCAGTGAGATCCCACTTAAGCATCTTACTAAAACAGCTAAATTTTAAAAAACTGACAATACCAAGTCAGTGAATTCTCACACTTGCTTGTAGAAGTATTAAGTCTGTATGTCCATTTTGGAAAACTGTTTGCTTGGATCTCCTAAAACTAAATGTATGCCTATCTTAAGATCCTCTTCTAAATGTATACCCAAGGAAAATGAGTAATATGTCTATCAGAAGACATTTACAACAATGTTCGCTTCATAGATACATAAATGTATCTGTGGCGGATCAAAAACTACAAGCCATCCAGTAACAGCCTATCAGTAGGAGAATGGATGGACAAACAGTGTGGTGTATTCACATGTGGATATGTTACACATCCGTTTTCTTAAAGAAGAGTGAACATATACCCAAAAAAGCCTTACAGGTGTGGTTGAGTAAAAGAAGCTACAGAAGGGTACAAGTTACATGCACAAGGGAACGTGCTGTTTGATTCTATTTATGTGACATTCAAGAACAGGTGGCAGTAATCTGTGGTGATAGAAGTCACAGCATCATTATCTGGAGTTGGGGGTGGGGTTGCCCAAGGGAGCCTCTCAGGGAGCCTCTAAATGTTGTATATCTTTAGATGAGTGGTGGTTACAGCTGTACAGTTAAGACTAATGTACATTACACACTTGATATAATTTATCTTAGTAAAAAGGTAAAAAATAAATTTATGTTAAATAGTTTAGAATTAGCTGATGTAAATAAAATGGACAGCTGGGGTAACTTTTATAGGATAACCTAAAAAAAAGCCGAAAGACATACACTGTAAAGGTTTTGTAACTCTCGGAAGATATTAATTCATTAACATTTTACTGATTTTTCTTTTTTTTCTTTTCAGCCCCTGACCTTTTTGAGCCTGGGAAATGCTTACCTTGCTCTGAAGAATATCAGTGGGGCACTTGAGGCCTTTAGACAGGCTTTGAAATTAACTACCAAATGCCCAGAGTGTGAGAACAGCCTGAAGCTGATTCGCTGTATGCAGTTTTATCCTTTTCTGTACAACATCACCTCTTCTGTTTGCAGTGGTAAGCAGCCGTTAATCCCAGCCAAATAACAGGTTCAGTTGGGATTCCTGTTTTGATCAACAGGACACAGAAAATCATTTTCCTAATTTTCCCAAGGATTTTACTTAACTAGCATAATTCTAGATATATAGAAAAGAAATTAACTCATTGCTTTCTATATAAATACTCTGAAGCATTCAGCTTATTAGTTCTCTCCCAGAACTCTAGTTTGAGAAAGGCTGATTAAAGGATATTATTCAGTTGGGATTGATTAGCAGTGAGGTTTTTTTTTCCCTCTCAAAATCTCTGCTTTCCAATAATTGATATTTATGGCAAAGGAAATTTTTTTCTGCCATGAATTCAAACTGTGTCATGGGATTTGAAGCAGTGTTTCTATCCTCATTCACTGAGATACAGCCCCTTGTCTTTGAGTGAAGGTGATGCAGACCTTTTCTGCACCTTTAAAATAGTCACCTGATGTGAAGTGGCATCTGCTATGCATTCTTCTACTTTCTCCCACCGCCACCACGCATATATAGACATACATGCATTGCAGAAGTGTATCTACCTGGGTCAGAAGTATTTGAGTTAGTATCTAAGGTATTGTAGATTTATCAATTAGAACTCCCTAAGAGTTCCATGGTATTTTTTTTCTTCAATACTTTTTATTGAAGTATAGCTCATTTATAATGTTGTATTAATTTTTTCTGTATAGCAAAGTGATTCAGTATACATAGGTATATTCTTTTTTTATATTCTTTTCTATTTATGGTTTATCATAGGATATTGAATATAGTAGTTCTACAATATTTGATTATTTACTTGCTTAATCTTTACTGGGAAGAAAAACAATGAGTTTAACTTGAATTATGAGTGATGCAGTTTATATACATATGGATCCTCAGTACCTTGCTTTTGTAGAGCACACAGTAGTTGCTCTGTTAATGTTCAAATTTGATCCAGTATTTGACCAGAGGACTAGTCCAGCTCTTTCTATCAGATTTTTTTCTAAGTGACACACACTTTATTAAGTAACTTGTCTAAAAGGCATCAATAATTAGCAGATTTGGCATCCAAATTGATTTTCTTGATTCACTTTACCACACTGCCTTAGGATTTTAATGGAAGGCAGTTGGTCGTTTTAAATATCAAAGCCCAGTTTTCTGGTGAAGAAACAAAAAAAAAATCTCTCAGCAGCATAACTCCAAGGTTCAGTTGCAGATCAGTGTTGAGCGCTGTCTAAACTACAGTAGAGTTTGTATGTGACTGTTGATGCCCTGAGACAGTATTTTAGCAGGCAGTATAGTGCAGTCGCTCGGAGAAGGCAATGGCACCCCACTCCAGTTACTCTTGCCTGGAAAATCCCATGGAGGGAGGAGCCAGGTAGGCTGTTGTCCATGGGGTCGCAAAGAGTCGGACATGACTGAACGACTTCCCTTTCACTTCTCGCTTTCATGCATTGGAGAAGGAACTGGCAACCCACTCCAGTGTTCTTGCCTGGAGAATCCCAAGGACGGGGGAGCCTGGTGGGCTGCCGTCCATGGGGTCACACAGAGTCGGACACGACTGAAGCGACTTAGCAGCAGCAGCAGCATAGTGCAGTGGCTAGTGCTAGAGTCATACGGATTCATGTTGGAACCCTGGTTCTGCCATTACTGTCCTTCTATTCTCAGTAAAGTATGTCCTAATCTATAAAATGAAAGACAGTAAAATCTCATATACTTTTGGGAAGAATTAAATGAGATTATTTTCACGGAGTAGGTCTTACGTAAAAGTAAGCCATCGAAACTCATGATGAATGCAAAATATGACTCAAAAGGTTAAGAATCTTCTTGCGTAATACTAGAAAATATGTTGTGGTCTTTAGAATGTTGTGGTCATCCAAGGACTGCCTTATAAACAGATTTTCACTTTTTTCAATGAGCTGCTTATATTAATAGGTTATTTCCTGTTTTCTTTACTTACTCTCATCTCCCTCACCTCTCTCGATTCTTTTCTGTTACTAGGGAGAAGGGTTTTATATGTATATAGGGATAACTTTTCTGAAAGCCTTTTCTTTTCTTAGCATTTTAGTTCATTTTTTGTGTTTTTTTTTGCCACCCTGAACAGTATGTAGATCTCTCCCAGCCAGGGATCAGACCCATGACCTCTGCAGTGGGAGTATGGAGGCTCAACCACCGGACCACCAGGAAAATCCAGTGTTTTAGTTTTTTGAAATTTATTATTATTTTATGTCACTGATGTCAAGAGAGGAAATTAGTTGTCTTGAGCATTTTCCCCCAGAACATGATCGCACCTAGTTCAGGAACCTATTATCTTGAAACAGATCTTTCTCAGTTTATTCCAAGAAAGATCTCAGATCTTTCCAGTTTTTTCCAAGAATATTATTGGATCCAATACAATAACAACAGAATAGAATAATTTGACTTTGGAAGAGAGAATACCATTTTTAATTCTTTCAGAGAGAGCTCGTTTAAAAAAATTATTTTAATTTAAAAAATAGACCTTTTTACATTGCAGTTAATTGGTTTAGAAAACAATCCAGTGTCTTTTAACTCCTAAAAAAATACTGTTACCGCTAGTGGAAATGTATGCGGTAGCATTTTCTAGGTTTAAAAACTCATTAATAATACTGAACTAATTTCAGTATTAAAGTTTTCTTTGACAGTGTTTTTGTATTACTTGTTTCCACAATAATCCTATTTATTGATGGTTGCTTTGCCAAATTCCAACTTGGAAAAGCTGAAATTGAAAGATGCAAACACCTCTAATCAAAATGATGAACTTATATTTTAAAACCTAACAGTTGCACTTATTCCAGTTAACTCTGAGCTTTACTAAATGCTTAATGAAAAAGAAAGCAAGATCTCTGAGTAATGAATAGCATTTCTTTACCTTCAAATGATTGTCTACCCTTTACTTTTTCATTTTTGCAATATTGAAAGAATCTTAAATTATCTTAATTATTTGACATACTGTCTGTCTAAAGGTTTTACTATGACTATACCAAGGTCTCCAGAGACAGCAAGACTTGTGATTCTATTTCCATATAATAATGAAGGAATTTGTATTGTAATTGAGTTTTTTGGGCTAAGAATTTAAGCTGTCCTATTCACCCTTTCCCAGCTTATAAAATTCTCTTATGAAAGTCTGTTTGAAAAGCTACCAATCTGAAAGCTTTTCAGGTAAGTTTTTCAAGATCAAAAATAGTTAAATGCTCTTGGAAAACATTTTAAAAAACTATTTTTCTGACCACTATTATTAATTTTCCACAAATCATTTTCTTTAAAGATCCACATTAGACAGTTTTTCCGTCAAGTGTAATATAGTGTATAATCTCTTGGGTAGTATGAACTAAATGGTAAAATTATCAGCAGTCTTTTAACATCAGCAAGTATTTTATTGCTTTTCATATATAATCATGGACATTTTTCACAGAGATTTTCAGTGTGTATTTTTTGTAATATGTGCACAGGTAATATATTTAGCTTTGAATACTGATTCATTCTGCTTAAAAGTACATTATCATTATGCTTACACAGTTTTCCTGCTTCTAAAGACTATAGCTAACAGTGTGACATTTAGTGAAAAATCACTTATCTGACAGTTTTCCCAAACTTTGATTAATCTAAAGTCATCTTGAAAGTGAAAGTGAAGTCACTCAGTCGTGTCCGACTCTTTGCGACCCCATGGACTGCAGCCTATCAGGCTCCTCCGTCCATGGGATTTTCCAGGCAAGAGTGCTGGGGTGGATTGCCGTTTCCTTCTCCAGGGAATCTTCCCAACCCAGGAATCGAACCCGGGTCTCCCACATTCCAGGCAGACGCTTTACCTTCTGAGCCACCAGGGAAGCCTAAAGTCATCTTATTTGCTGCCATTTATTAGTTGCATGTGTTCTTATAGCAACTGCTTATCATCGACGTCTCTCTCCTTTGAAGACTACTTAGTAAATCCTTATCTTTTATAGGTATTTTACATTAACATTACAGTTTCAAGGATCCTGGAAAGGAAAACATAATAGATTGGTTTTTTAATTGTCCACTCTCAAGTTAAGAGTGAAACAGAAGCTAGTGCTTCCAGCTTTGATTAAGCAATTTATTTTGCTAGTTTGGAAATCCATACTTTTTCCCACATTTATTGGTTTGTTATTTTATAGTTTAACTTAACTAGAACTGAATTGGCCACTTTAACAAACTCTGTTCAATAACAGCATGAAGTGAAGTGAAGTGAAGTGAGGTCGCTCAGTCGTGTCCTATTCTTTGTGACCCTGTGGACTGTAGCCCACCAGGCTCCTCCATCCATGGGATTTTCCAGGCAAAAGTACTGGAGTGGGTTGCCATTTCCTTCTCCAGGGGATTTTCCCAACTCAGGGATCGAACCTGGGTCTCCCCCATTGTAGGCAGACGCTTTACTGTCTGAGCCACCAGGGAAGTCCAATAATAGCATACTTGGCCTTTTTAAATGTAAAATGGGATCTGTCAAACTTATCATGGCTTTGAATATAAGTAAGTTCTCATGAGTGCTCAACCCTAAAAAAGGACTTTTTTTAAAAAATGAAAATAACAGTGTCTCACAGAAAATGAACTTTCATGAAGCAGTAATTATTATCTTCTCTAATGATGAAAGATGGAAAATAATTTTAATAGCAGTATAAGCAAAATGTGAATATTGTATCTGTAATATTTATGATAGTAGATTTATTACTCCAGACTTCTTCATTCTTTAGCTTCACTAATTTGAAAATTAAAAAGTTATATCTAACAGAGATGCTTTCTACTACCTAAGCAATATATGTTTTTCTGTTATTATATCTCTGATATGCATAATTTTACTTTATTTTTAGTATTCTTCATTCAGTATTGTTTTTCTTATACTAGAAAACTTAAGACCGATGGTAGGTTATGTTTATTAGACTTCATTACATGCTTATAAGTATGCCACTAACAATGGCATTAATAGTTGAATATAATTTAAACATCAGCCCCTAATTTCTGATTGCTTATCTTTTTTTAGTTTACTGAGACACATGCCTACTTAAAATTGTTGGCCCAGATCTTTAGAAAGATAAATAAATATTATACAGAGCTCAGACTTTAGTATTTAACTAAGTATACTTAGAATTTTTATATGTTTCTCTATAATATGTATTTGAAAGCTTGTTCCGTTATAGAAAAAAAAATAGAATTTCTAAATCATGTACATGATCTTTTTCTTTTTAAAGATTTTTATTTTTTAATGTAGGCCATTTTAAGTCTTTATTGAATTTGTTAACAATATTGCTTCTGTTTTATGTTTTGACTTTTTGGCTGTGAGGCATGTGGGCTCTTAGCTGCCCCACCAGGGATCAGCACCTCCTGCATTGCCAGGTGAAGTCTCAACCCCTGGACCGCCAGGGGAGTCCCTACATGAGCTGTAATATCTTTTCCAGCATGTGAAAGAATTATCCTGTGTTGTCTTTACAGTGTTTCTGTATTTTTAGCATCTCTTTACTATTTACCTGAATCTTATCTCCTTTGATAACTTGTTCCATTCCTGCTTTAGTTTCAGTTTAGTTTTAGCCTGTGATCTCTACCCAAATTTCTGTAGACTTATATAACTTGTAGCTTAAAGCAATTTTACATGGAGTTCAGAATTTGAAGAAAAAATCCTGCATTTTGCTGCCCTCCTGTGGACTATCTGAGATATGCTACCAGCAATTAAGGACCCTAGCTTTATCACATTCTTGATGAGAGTTAGTGACGATATATGCTCTAAAAAAGAAAGAGATACAGTCTGAAACACATAGTTTTTAAGGTGTCTACATTTTTATATTTCTTTACTTAAAAGGCTTTAATTATTTTGTCACCAAACAGTCCTTTGTATCTATGTGATGGTGCCAGGGAGGATAAGAAAGTCCCCTTTTTATGAATTGAGAAGCAAAGGTGATGATTTACTCAAGTCAGAGAGCCAGTCATTGGTAGCACGGAGACTGAAATCTGAGTCCTCTGCCTTCCAAGGCCTCATGCATAATTCTTTTATCCCCAAGTCATAAATCAGTACACTTCAAAGACTGAAAGAATTCATATTTGTAGATTCTTGAGTATTTTATGAAAGTATAATCACTGCATTTCTTGTATCACCCCTCAAGAGAGATACATACATCCCCATATAAAACTTGGATCCGAGCTGTATTATGGGGGACAGTCATAATGAGCCCTAAAAAGCACACCTAAAATGGTCCCTTTCAGTTTAGCATGTCACTTTGTTCGCTTCTGAATTTTGCATCATTAGATTGCTGTATAACCTTGGGCTTCACAGAGAAGATCTGGTAGCTGTACTTGTGGTACTATTTAATGAGACAGTAAAGTCTGAGAGAGGAGCCGGCTTAGGGAGAAAAAGAAGTTTGGTTTTAAACACGTTAAGTTTCAGTTGCCTACTGAATGTTTAAATGAGGGTATTGGATAGGCAGTTGGATGTATAGCAACTGCTTATCTGTTGCTATGCACAGCTGTCATTGTGGTCAAGGAAGAGCCCCAGGCTAGAGATGAAAATTTGTGAGCCATGGACCTGTGAATGTTTTTAAAATCACAAAATTGGATGATGTTACCTCAGTGATTGTATAAAAAGGAAAGTACATCAATGATTAATTACTAGGTATTCCAGCTAACACTTAGTGGTCAAGAAGAGGAAGAACAGTACAGGAGTAGCCAGTGAGATAAGAAAACCAAGCAAGTATTCTGTTCCAGAAGCCGAGTGAAGCAAATGTTTCAGGGAGTGGTTAACTATATTATCATCATTCTTACGTTACGTGGGGGTATCCTATGAGCTTGAGTTGGATGAAGACAGAGTAAAGCATTGGGTTTTGGAACACAGAAGTCACTGGCAGTCTTCTCAAAGTTTTTTTTAATGGTTTGTGGAGGAGATGAGGAGGTGGAGATAGCAACCCTTCCAAGAAGTTTTGCTGTGGTGAGGAGCAGAAAAACGGGGTGGTTGCTGGACGGGGATGTGGGGTCGAAGATATTTGGTTTTGGTTTTATTGTTCTAAAAATAAAAGGTACTGCATTGCGTTCCTATAGGAGTGATCCAGTAAAGAGGAAGTAATTGAAGATGCAGAAAGTATTATAAAAGCAAAGCTCTTGAATAAACAGAAGGGGATGGGACCCAAGGCACAAAGGTAGCGTGGAGGGGGTCCTTAGATAGGAGAAGGTACAGCGTATAGGTAGAGATACCGGTATAGTGGAATAAGAGGCCAATTGTCGGATGAGTATGAAGGGGGACGGAGGAAATTGGAGATAACATTGAGAGAGGAAGGGCTGAACACACTAGACTAAAAATGTGAATTGACTTCAGAGGTTTCTAATTTTAGTAACTGGGTAATTATCAGTGTCATTAATTAAGAGGAGGAATGTGGAAAAGAAATTATCCATGCATTGATGTAGGGCTGGAAAATAAGTTCAGTGGTAGACGTGTTCATTCCAAGATGCCACTGGTTCCATCAGAAGGTTCACAGTGAAGAGAAAAAAAGAAGATACTAACATTTAAGGAGCAGAGCCAGGGAAAGAGTGAGTAAAGAGGGGGAGGCCTGGGAGAACCAAGAGGGAGTTAGGTCTTGAAGGTCAGAGGAACGGAGGGTTTGAGAAGGAAAAAGAAATTAACAGTATGCTCTGTATTGGTTCCTAAAATGCGGTGCAGATGCCACCAGAGGTGCACAAGCTATTAGGTGATATTGAGTAACTTTTTTTAATTTTAGTATTCGTGACTTATTCTAATTGGCATTGGAAGAATTATATAACCAGCACATCAAACCTGTCATTCTTGACAAGTGATACTTATTTTCCCTTTTAACATAAATTATTGTAAGATTAAACAATGAGTCCATTTAAAGGAAAACATTGCATAAATAAAGGTACTGGTACCTATGGAAAAATTACAACAGAAATGGATGAGTGAATAGTGTGAAAAGCTCTGGGTTTAACAGTTTAGAAAATCAGTTGGTGATCTCAGTTTATCAAAAGTATTTTCTGTACAATAGCAAGATATCTATACTAAAACAAGAATAAATTCTAGGATAATAGAAATATTAAAGTGAGCGTTCTGTATACAGTTGGATTAATTTTGGAGTTAATGGCATGATTCTAAGCCATATAACTTGTGTTTTGTCCTGTCACTATATAACTAAAATAACTTTAAAGCAAATAGTTAATGATACCAAGAATCATTCTTTAGATAACATATAAATAGTAGTGGTGACTGCATCCATAAAATAAAAAGACAATACTCCTTGGAAGAAAAGTTATGACCAACCTAGACAGCATATTAAAAAACAGAGGCATTACTTTGCCAACAAAGGTCCATCTAGTCAAGGCTATGGTTTTTCCTGTGGTCATGTATGGATGTGAGAGTTGGACTATAAAGAAAGCTGAGCACCAAAGAATTGATGCTTTTGAACTGTGGTGTTGGAGAAGACTCTGGAGAGTCCCTTGGACTGAAAGGAGATCCAACCAGTCTATCCTAAAGGAAATCAGTCCTGAGTGTTCATTGGAAGGACTGATGAAGCTGAAACTCTAGTACTTGGGCCACCTGTTGCGAAGAGCTGACTCATTTGAAAAGACCCTGATGCTGGGAAAGATTGAAGGTGGGAGGAGAAGGGGACGACAGAGGACGAGATGGTTGGATGGCATCACTGACTCAGTGAACATGCGTTTGGGTAAACTCGGGGAGTTGGTGATGGACAGGGAGGCTTGGCGTGCTACAGTCCATGGGGTCGCAAAGAGTTGGACATGACTGAGTGACTGAACTGAACTGAAGAAAGACTTTTAAAAAATTCACTTGTTATGGAAACATGAGAAAGTAGGTGAAAAAAACTGAAAAATTTGGCAGGTTCGTGAAGAAGTAAGGCATTTGTCAGGAGGGTATTCTAAGCCCCTGTATGTAATAAACACAGGGCAAGTGGTTTTATTCTCTGTCTCTGGGACTGTTGGAACTGAGTCACTGCAGCTTGGCTGTGTTGCTCTAAGAGGACTGAGAATGAGAGCAGCAACTATATGGTTACTTTAGACACTGCAGTAGCACTTATTGAAGTCAGCTTCACACTGCAGCTTGTCACTCAGTTATAGAATGCTTTTCTTTAAAAATATGTTGCAAATTTATTAAGATAATCTCTCTGAGTTACAGAATTTGTAACAACTTCAGGTGTGTGAACGGTCTTTGCCAGTGTTAGGGTGCCTATCTTGCATGTCCAAAAGAAAGTGAGTTATATTTTTGAGTTTGTAAATTAAGTCTAGGTCACGTACATTAAGTCTTCCTCCTTTCTGCTGTGTATGTAGTGTGGAAATAACCCACTGGAAGGCATTGTTCATCATAGTTTGTGATCGCTTCTCTGCAGATAGGGTTGGAAAGTTCTACTAAGACATCACCCTTTGTGTTTAGACTCCATTCTGCATCAGGAACTTTTTCTAACACTCACATCACTGAGGTCACAGTGATGGTACACACCAGCAAGAAAAATGGATGAGCAAGATGGGGTCTGTTTCATCCAGCCCTCGTTAATTACTGAACAAGATGTGTTTAACGTGGTTTGTCACTGTAGTTGTACATGTCTCCTGATAGGAGCTGAAGGGGCCTAACATCTTGTTATGAATACTTTGTGTGAAGGGAGTTAGGCAAGTTCATTGGGTGCTATCTTTCTGTCTATATCTTCATATCCATTCATGGTAGCAGATGTTTTTGGAGATATTTCAGTTTGTGACGTTCAGCTTTGCTATCTCATATAGCAAGCATTTGCATAACTCTTCCCCATTCAAAAAATTATTCTAGTTGGCAGAATTTTCTCTCCATCTCTTTCTCACACATATGCTATAAATCCATGCTACGTTAGAGAGGGCTTTTTTTTTTTTTTAGTGACCTATACCTCAGAAAATTCTTTCTGTACATTGTGAACCAACTAGTTGAAATGAATTACTCTGGTGGCTCAGCTGGTGAAGAATCCGTCCACAGTGTGGGAGACCTGGGTTCAGTCCCTGGGTTGGGAAGATCCCCTTGAGAAGGGAAGGGCTACCCACTCCAGTATTCTAGCCTGTAGAATTCCATGGACTATTCCATGGGGTCACAAAGAGTCGGACATGACTGAGCAACTTTCACTATTCACCAGTTTACAACAGTGAGTACCACGTATTTAAACCCCTTTACAAATATAACCATTGAATGATTTTTTTTTTTAACTCAGTTCCATGGCCTAATGGAAATACAGTAGTTGGGCCTGATAATCACTAGAAAAGAGCACTGGTGAGATTTAAAGTACTCATGATTGAGGAAACCTGGCGTATACATGTATGTGGTCATATATATGCTGGTTTGGGTTTTTCCTCCCTTTTTTTCTTTCATTGTTATTACTAGTAGTTGAAGTTGTTTCATACTAAACTGTTGTGTTCTTTGACCAAGAAAATCTCAGTAATCTGTTACTTTTTCTTAACCATCAGAGTTTATTTAATTGTGATATTTAAAATACAGGAGAAATTTAAATCAGAATTCTTAGCTGTTGAAAATAACACAGCTTTGGATTTCTCTTCTCACTTAGTTGATTTTTATAACAACAAATCTAAATTTGACATTCAAAATTTGCCACTCTCAAAGCAGTTTAAACTGCTTTAGCTGTCAGGCATTAGTTAATAACCAAGTCAGATCACAAATATCCAGAGTGATGAATATTAAAATAAAGAAAGCATATCACATTTTAGGAAAAAGAGTAGTAGCAGCTGACAGGGCGTGTGGTGTTAATCAAGTCTTCTGATTCCTGATACACCTGTGATAATACAGCCAGTTTCCCTTGATGACATGAAATACAACTATAGAAAAATTGAACCAAACAAGTCACCATCTCTCACTGTACACTGCCTAAAAACCATAAATGTTAAAGATTGGGAAAGAACAGAGTCCTGGAAAGTATATTATTATGTGCAAAGTGGCAACTGAGGTGAATGCCTCCAATTTTGTTTGGTGACATAAAGCAAAAGGAAACAGTATCATTTATTTTTCTGATGCTTTACACTTGATTTATAGAGCACTGGCCACATGGAAGCATCAAGGGCTTCTAATGGTAGGTCCCTTTCCCATTTTGTGTTTCTCTGTGCCTCCATTTGTATTATGAGGAAGAGGACCAGAGTTAAGGTCTGTTGATTTTTTTACTAGATTTTTTTCCCTTGACACCGGCAGGTGACTATAAACACTTTCAGCCCGAGAAAAGAAAGGTAAATATAAACCAGAAAGGTTGCGAGTAGCTAGGGAGTTTCCCAAGCCCTCCCGTGTTCCCTCACCCCTACCCTCTGTGTATAGGCTTATTCTAGGCGTTAAGAATTGAATGAAGCCAGCTTACTACAAGAGTCTGTGGTTGACTCAAATAGGGCTGCTTAATCTAAGCTCACGGACAACACAGAGACTTTAATATCATCCTCTCTTTTGCAGCGTCAGTGGAAGTTGTAGCGAATCATGACACATGACACACGATGCTGCTGCTGCGGACAGCCTGTTTTCTCTACCACATACACCCTCCTTTCCTGGTTCCATGTGTTTGCTTGTGTCGTTCTCAGTAGTTTTCCCCCATAACTCTCCTCGTGCCTGCCTTCCCTCCCTGAATAAAAATTCTAATCTTGCCCATCCTTCAAGGCCCACTTCTGCCATGCGCCTTACCTGATCCCTTAATCATAATATAACTACGTGAGCAGTCATCCCACCTATGTGTCTCCTTCAGCTCCTGTGACTTGCCGTTACAGTTATTTGTGTACAAGACAGAAGTCTCCTACAGGACTTTCCTAACTCCTTGAGAGCAGGGACCATTCCTTTTTTCATCTCCATATGCTGGCCCATGCATTCCACACCCTCCTCCCAATGTTTAGCCCTTAGAATGTGCTCATATGGAAAATCATCTAATGGCATTTCAAGTTTGAGCTACTGAGAATACCTGGGAATAGAGGGTAATTAGCTGTATCCACAGAACACTTTCTATCATACATGTATTAAGGCCTGCAGCTCCCACACCATAGGAGGGGGCAGAGGAAATGAATCACATTGTCTCGCTTGTCCACTAGCAGATGACACATCCAATAGGTAGCCTGTATTTTCCCATCTCCTGTCTGCAATGTTTAATGAAAATTACACACAAATGTCCTTGTTGACCCTCACTGAAAAACTAACATTCATAAATAAATCAGTAAGTGTGAGAAATCTATTGGATTTGTTTCCCCAACGTTCTTGCTCAAAACCCATTTCCTTAGGCTGAAGTAAAACAGATTTTTAAATTTAATAGTAATAATAATGGCACCTATGACAGTTAACTTTTTAATGTAGTTGCTGTGTGGGGAAATGTTTCCTAGTAAACTTAATGTTTACATTCCCTTGTTTAGGGATCCAGCCTAATCTTTCCCATTTCTGGAGGAAGTTACAGCATTGGAGAGCTTAGATTCCATCACGGGAGTCGTTTCTTGCACAGCCTACGTGTCATGGTGTCTGTGTCTCAGCTGATGCCGACTTTGCACCCTCCACTTTAGCCACTTAGGGAATGCCACATGGCAGGACAAGGAGACCAGATTATAGCTCACTCTCCCCCTTCTCCTCTAAAGGAGGCAGGGCGTATAGGTCTATAGAAACCAGTACAGATCAGATTCCCCCACCATGTGTGAACAGTGTCCCCCAGGAGAAATTTAACTCTAGAATATATAGTAGAAAAGAATTTCTCTCTTACCTCCCCCACCCCTGCTCTCATTTCATTTTGAGGTCACATGCTTTTCTTTGCTAGCTTTTCTTGTTTAAACTCACTTCTGACTCATTCACCTCACCATGAGGGAATGCCTATATAATCCTGAGGTTGCTGATTCCAAGTCTTTAATACGATCTGTGTTCTCTCTGGCAGTTAAAGGTCCGCCAGTACATGGCCATTACTTTTAAACCTCCTGTAAGAATGTCATTCAGCAGTTCCTGCTGAATGAGAGCAAGTCTGAGCCATTGCGACTGTTGAAATGCTTTCTCTCATCTTTCTAAGCCGAGGACAGCCCAGGGTAGAGGAGGTGAGGCAGATTCTCTTGTCTCAGGGTCACTTAAATTCAAGGAGTTCTGTGTGCTTATGTTCACCATGGTTTCAGCAGTGGTGTTTACTCAGACTCCTCTTATTGTTGGACAGTAGCTTATCTCAGGTAAAGAACCTAGATGCAGAGAAGAGAGTCGATTTGCCCAAGTTCATATGGTAAGGCTGTATCTAGGCAGGATTTGCACTCATACCATGGAATGCTTCTTTTAGAACAAGGTCTATAAGACTTTGAGGTAGAAATCATAAGGAATCCATTTGCAATAAAGCTTGTTACTTCTTCACTATTACCTGTTACTCAGTGTGATCCCAAGCCCCACATGCCACCCACAGTTAAATTTTCCTGGTGGTATTTTAAAGTAATCTTTGTAAAGAAACTACTCCAATAAAATTTAATTTAAAAAATAATAATCTTGCTTAGCAATGGTGATTAACTCAAAGGTACACTTTTGTGATAAACTTCACAATTTATCTTATCATTTTTCCTAATAGATAGATTTCTTACTAGAGAAATAAATAGAAAATTAGTTACTTGCTCTTACAAAATTTTGATGCCTCAGTTTTGTAGCATTTCTTTATTATAACAAACCCCAAAGAATCCTAAAGAACCCTAAAGGATTCCTAATCCACCCAGGAATCTCTTTACCAACTTATGAGATTCAAAAGAGAAGAATTCTTTTTAATAAGTAGGTGGTTTCCCAACTCCAGTTGAAAAATAATCTTCAAAGACCTTTGTAAACAGAATTAACAAGAGAAAATAGGAGATTTCTTTAACCCTAGTCATGATAGGAGTTCCCAAGAACTTAGTTTACTCTGAAAATCTGTTTAGCCACAGAATAAATTGTGCCTTTCTCCCTTAGGAGACTTAGGCTTAGACATGGTGTATTAAATATTTAGTTGTTTTCCAGAATACCTTTATAGGGGAGGTTAATATTAATAACCCAATTTATACAGGCAGTACTCTAACAGCAAAAAAAGGATGTTGATAAGTTTAAGATCTCATAATTGTTCCAGAACCAGAAATACTCTCTTTGAAGTTCCATGCTTAGTTCAGTCAGTTCAGTTCAGTTGCTCAGTCGTGTCCGACTCTTTGCGACCCCACGGACTGCAGCACGCCAGGCCTCCCTGTCTATCACCAACTCGTGGAGTTTACTCAGACTCATGTCTGTTGAGTCAGTAATGCCATCCAACCATCTCATCCTCTGTCGTCCCCTTTTCCTCCCACCTTAAGTCTTTCCCAGCAACAGGGTCTTTTCAAATGAGTCAGTTCTTTGCATGAGGTGGCCAAAGTATTGGAGTTTCAGCTTCAGCATCAGTCCTTCCAATGAATATTCAGGACTGATCTCCTTTAGGATGGACTGGTTGGATCTCCTTGCAGTCCAAGGGTCTCTCCAGAGTCTTCTCCAACAGCACAGTTCAAAAGCATCAAATCTTCAGCACTCAACTTTCTTTATAGTCCAACTCTCACATCCATACACAACTACTGGAGAAACCAGTCATAGCTTAGACTGGACGGACCTTTGTTGACAAAGTAATGTCTCTGCTTTTGAATATACTATCTAGGTTGTTCATAACTTTTCTTCCAAGGAGCAAGCGTCTTCTAACTTCATGGCTGCAGTCACTATCTGCAGTGATTTTGGAGCCCACAAAAAAACAGTCTCTCACTGTTTCCATTGCTTCCCCATCTATTTGCCATGAAATGATGGGACCAGATGCCATGATCTTAGTTTTCTGAATGCTCAGTTGGTATTGCCTTATCCTCTCTTGCTTGCGTGCATGCTAAGTTGCTTCAGTCGTGTCCAACTTTTTGCGACCCAATGGACTAAAACCCGCCAGGCTCCACTGTCCCTGGGATTCTCCAGGCAAGTGTACTGGAGTGAGTTTCCATGCCCTCCTCCAGGGAACCTTCCCCACCCAGGAATCGAACCCTCATCTCTTATATCTCCTGCATATCCTCTCTTAATTCTAAGAAAAACCAGACTGCCAGGATTTGAATTGAGTGCTAAATTCTTTGCAAGCAAATATAGAACATTAAGCAGAGGAAAGTGTTTCCATTTTCATCTGGGACCTTGTTATCTAAAGCATTTCATTTAAATCATGAAGTTCCCAACCCCCCCCCAAAAAAAAGCCTATCAAGGTTAGTCTAAGCCACAGAATCTCCTCATTTTTGCATCAGCAAGAAATAATAGCCATATGCACAGAAGATACTTGTTACTTTCTAGATATCTTTCCATTTTTCCTTCTTCAACATTTCCTTGTATTTCTTTAATGAGAAGACAAGCAATATTTTTCTTATATAGGCAACTGTTTTCAGTTCCTCTTTAGCTGGAGTAGACCTGTACTATAGTCCAAAGAATAGATAAGTTTATTTTTTCTGAAGTTCTTCAGTTCTGCCTCCGGCAAGTGGAAGGAGTCATTCAAGAATTAGGCAGTGTGACTTTCTGTGATTAGACTAGTTAATCATGGAAATCACACCAGAATACTAAACCAGTCTGTTTTTAACCATCAACCTAAGAAAATTCATATCAACAGTTCTAATTTTAAAACATGTAATTTTTACTTGATCATTTTGATTTTGCCTACTTCTAGAAACTACTAAGAAATAGTTTAAAATAAACTTCTTATTCCCTTAATTCCCCTGTTTTTCCCTGATCCCCTTTTATACCCTCTCCCTCAGAGGTGCTGGCCCCGATTTCCTGAGTTGGAGGGGAGGACATTCTTAGAATTCACAAGGCTTGCTTCAAGAGGGTGTCTGCTTTAAGGTCATGCAGAAGGACTAATTTTAGCTTCAGGATCTTATGCATATCATATCTTATAAATGACCTGTAAAGCATTTTTAAATATTTCAGACATTTAAAAAGATGAAACCAATTAAATTTTTATAATAGAGGGTGGGAGAGAAAAATAAGAGATGCAAAGGTTGGAGGACAGAATCAACTGCAGGAAACACAGCTAGAATTTCACCAGGTTCCAGTGTTAAATGGTTTGTGCTTTTGCTTTACCCAGCTTGAGTCAAGGTGAATAATGCTTTAGAGGCAAATTCACCAAAATTAAAGACAGAGAACATTGACTAGGAACAGTGTATGTTTTAAATGATCAGTATCATTGTCATCGTTTTCTTTCATCTCTGCTTTTAATAGTCATGCTTATTTATATCCTAATTAAGAATTTCCTCTAAGAGACATTCTGTTCTTCACAGTAAAGTTCAGACAGCTGGGTGTATGGAGTTGTTGTCATTGCTTTGTTTTATTTTAATGCTCGTGTGCTTGATTTCCCACATGTACCTACACGGGCTCAGTGGTGAAGACAGAAGTGGAGGCAACTCAGCAACCTCTGGCCTCTCAGGAGAATCTGGAGAAAGAGAGCAGCTACCCTTGCTCTTTATGGCTTCTTTCCTGGTAGCCCTCCAGGGCCCACACACTCCACCCTTTCCATCTCTGTCAAATTGTACTTCTCATGGCCTCCCAATCACAAATGAGAATCCCTATTCCTGTTGCTTTGCTCAACACATGATTCCTCCCTACTTTTTTTTTTTTTTTTTTTTTGCTTAAAGAGGTAGTATTGACTAGGGGGAAGCCAAGAAGCTTTGTAGTAAAATAGAACTGATTCATATCCCAGATCTACCACTTACTTACGTTTGACCTCAGACAAGTAACTTAATCTCATGGAGAATCAGTTTCTTTGTCTGTAAAATTAATAATATTTCATAGGGTGTTT
Organism: Capricornis sumatraensis; assembly: GCF_032405125.1. Classification (NCBI taxonomy): domain Eukaryota; kingdom Metazoa; phylum Chordata; class Mammalia; order Artiodactyla; family Bovidae; genus Capricornis; species Capricornis sumatraensis. The sequence continues at coordinate 74,032,839 of NC_091084.1, forward strand.
TTGAGGTGTAAGTGGGGGGAAAAATGCAAAAGTACTGAAGAAATACTGGTGCCCTTCCTTGTAATTCCCACTTTTTAAAGTTGTGTTTTTAAGTCCTACGTATTCTTCACAATTCAAGATCTACCCACTCAAAGCTCATTCTCTGAAGCACCTGCTGGGCGCAGTAGACCAGTTCATTAGTGTTTGTTGTCTTTCTTTACTGTCTCCCCAGGTTGCTTGTTAAATTTCTTGAGAGCTAAAGCTCTCTTGAGACAGAGAGTTTGCAGTTTCTGGGGTAGCCTTGTTGAAAATAGCCTCAGATGTATGATAGTGTAGAATTGGAAAATGGAAAGTGACTCCCAACGTATGCAGTTCCCCTCTCTCTAAACTAGTAAGTTGGGAAGGGCTTTGAGTCCTTTATGTTTTTTTGGTACAATGAGGGAAATGACTGAGTAGCAGTTTCCAAAATTACAGAATCTGAAGGGGAGTCATCAGATCCAGAAAGACTTCCTGTATTCCCATTGCTACAAAGACAGCTTGATTGGGTACATACATCTCTTCGAGGCAACATTCTCTTTTAAAAGAAAGAAAAAAAAAAAACTTTTAGAACATGTTTGGATGTTCTGATAAAGGAGAAAAATTACTTATACACTCTTATTCAAAGAAGTGTCCTGTAATAAGAATGTAGGCTTCTACTGAATATACATCTTCTGCAACAACTCACATGGAACATGAGACCTGTTCAGCCAGCCAGATCTCCACCAAAGACACAGCAGTCTAGTAATACATTCCTCTTCCCAGAGAATGACTATCAAGTGGAGCTAGATAGTGGCTGTTTATCTCTGTTAACGCATGGTTCCCCAATAAGGTCAAAGCTCTTTGGCTCCTGCACAAAATTGTATCAGGAGGTCATGCTAACTATACATGTCGGAAAGTATTAGGTTGGTACAAAAGTAATTGTGGTTTCAGGCCATGAATTTTAAATCGTTGCAACTAGGCACAAACTCATCTTTATTAATCAAAATAGGAACCATTACAATCAACACATTTTTGCCAATGAGAAACAAGTTTGTTTATTCCTGTATCATAAAACTCCGTGCTTTGGGATTTGACAAACTCTTGGAAAGCATTTTCTGCCTCCTGCTGGTTGTGGAAGCATTTTCCCCACAAAAAGTTGTTGAGATACTTGAAGAAGTGGTAGTTGGTTGGCTAGAGGTCAGGTAAATATGGCAGATGAGACAAAATTTTGTAGGCCAGTTCACTCAACCTTTGAAGCACTGGTTGTACAGCGTGCAGTTGGGCATTGTGACAAAGATTGGACCCGTGCTTTTGACCACTACCAGCTGCAGACGTTGCAGTTTTCAATGCATCTCATCAATTTGCTGAGCATACTTCTCAGATGTGACGGTTTCACCAAGATTCAAAAAGCTATATTAGATCAGATGGGCAGCAGACCACCAAACAGTGACCATCACTTTTTAGTGCAAGTTTGGCTTGGGCAAGTGCTTTGGAGCGTCTTCTCTGTCCAACCAGTGAGCTGTTCATCACTACTGTCATTAGGGCAGTCATAAAATCCACTTTTCATCATATGTCACAATCCAGTTGAGAAATTGTTGGTTCATTGTTGCATAGAATAAGAGAAGACAGCACTTCAAAACTATGATTTTTTTGATTTTCAGTCAGCTCATGAGGCACCCATTTATCTAGCTTTTCACCTTTCCAATTTGCTTCAAATGCCAAATGACTGTAGAATGGTTGAAGCTGAGTTCTTCAGCTACTTCTCATATAGTTCTAAGAGAATCAGCTTCAACGATTGCTTTTGGTTGGTCATTGTCAACTTCCAATGGCCAGTCACTACACTCCTCATCTTCAAAGCTCTCATCTCCTTTACAGAACTTCTTGAACCACCACTGCAGTGTACGTTTGTTAGCAGTTCCTGGGTCAAATGCATTGTTGATGTTGCTAGTTATCTTTGCTGCTTTATGACCCGTTTTGAACTTGAATGAAAAAAGCGGTTGAATTTGCTTTTTTGTCTAACATTTCTGTAGTCTAAAATAAATATAAAATAAACAGTAACTAGTCATTAGCCAAAAAAAAAAAACCATAAAGTGAGAAATTCATATAAAATTTATAAATAAATAAATACATTTATTTAAGAATATTGTAATATCAACTGGCAGAGTTCAGCAGTTCAAAACTGCAGTTACTTTTGTACCAACCTAGTATCACACAGTGCTATGATTACATTCAAATGTGACATTTTATGCTTAAATTGTTACTGGGCTTCCCAGGTGGTGCCAGTGGTAAAGAACCTGAAGATCCCTTGGAGTAGGAAATAGCAACCCCATCTAGTAGTCTTGCCTGGAAAATTCCCCACTATGGGCAGAAAAGCCTCGCGGGCTGCAGTCCACGGGGCTGCAAAGAGTCAGTCACAAGTGAGCCAACACACACGTGCTTCCCTTGTGGCTCACACAGTAAAGAATCCACCTGCAAGGCAGAAGACCAGGTTCACTCCCTGGGTCGGATGATCCCCTAGAGAAGGAAATGGCAACCCACTCCACTATTCTTGCCTGGAGAATCCCCTTGGCGGGCTACAGTCCATGGGGTTGCAAAGAGTCAGACACACGACTAAGCGACTGACACTTTCACACATGATCAAAATTTGTTTCCAAAAGGAAAATAGGCACCTGTGTGATCTGACAGTCACAAATGTGGCTTCTCTGCCACCCCTACCCCCTCCAAGTCCTTGGTTTTTAATTTCTAACCCTTCACCTTTTAGTCTTTCACTTTAAGCTATAATGCAAGAATGGTATACTCTTCTGCTATAATTCATCTATCTCCAGACTTGTTCAAATACTCTTCTGTCATTTCTCACCTTCGAAAGGCAAATAGAAGGAAAACCACTTTTTTTTTATGATGTTTCTGACTTTCAGAGAAGTGTTTCACAATCATTCATTAAGAATGGAAGGAGATCTTGGGACTTCGTTCTTAGAGCTTTTTCCCCAAATACTTAACAGTAGCCTAACAGGTGAAACTTGAACTTCAGTGCAAAATCGTGAATCACAGTTATGACCTGGCTTTAAAAGGCACTTTTCTCCTGCTGAAGAAAAACGCAGCGGTCACCTTTTTGCTCTTCCTGGTACTTGGGGACCTTGAGCTGCGGGACTACACAAGAGAGGTTTCTAATGTGCTCTGTCTGTGTCTCTTGTCATTGAGGTAATTGTCATGCGAAAACCCTGGACAACGGCCATGACAAACAGAAGTATTTTGACAACTCACAGTCACTGGATGCTGCTGAAGAAGAGCCCTCTGAGGCAGGGACAGAGGAGGACCCTGTGCTGTCTGTTGAGGATTCAGGGAGGGACTCAGATGTCCTTAGGCTTGAAAGTAAGTTGCTTTGACCTGAGCTGTGTTCCTGGGGTAGAATCAACCCTCAAGCTTGGAGGTTAACTTAGGCTTTTCTTTCCTCTCAAGCATTTGTTTCTTTCTTTTAACAGTCACTTACTATCCTGTAGAATCATGAGGGTGACCCCAGATTGGGAGGCAGAAGACAGACTATAATGTGAAATTGCTCTTCACACTTCTTTTCTCTCCACCTCAACGTCTTCGTTTACTAGAGCGCGTTTGATTTATGTACCAGTCTTCTTAATGTCATTAGTCTATTGAGTAAATCATCAAAAAAGCACAATGTATTTACACTAACCCAGTAAAATTTAAAGATTTGAAATAATGGGCATACCTATACCAGGCCCTCTTCTAAAATTCCATTTATGATCACATTTTGAGCTGTGCTGTGCTGAAAAGTTCTTAAGATGTATCAGTCTGTTTATAATTACCAAAATGAGTGACTTCCTAGTGCTCATCCTACTCTAACCTCTTCACTGCCTTTGGAACTCTGCGTAGCTCCCCAGTAGGAGCTTTTCCTTTTCCTTTTCCTTCGGCTTCTGGGATATCACTTGATCTTGGTTCTCTTCCTGTCCTCAGAATATCTTTTTTCAATTTCATTCACTTATTCTTTACTTTGCCCTTTCTTTTTCTTTTTACCCAGGATCTTAACCTTGGTCTTCTTTTCTTAGTCCCCTCTTTGTTATCTCTTGGCCTTTGAGATGCATTGGAGTACACCAGTGTCTCAAAATCCGTGCTTTCAGCCAAGACACTCTCTGGGACCCTGGATCTCACTTCTGTCTTTCTAGTGCTCTATCTGGATGTGCCACGGGCACTCCACATGTAACATATCTGAAATTCAACTCGTCCTCATTTTGTCCTATTTCCTGAACTGCTTCTGATTGCTGTATTCCTGCTTCCTGTGAATGGCACAGCTCACCCAGCCACCACTATAACCAGTCAATCCCTAAGACCTGTTAAGCTTCCCGTCTCTCTATCTGTTCCTTCCTTCACTATCTGCATTCCAACTCTCTTCATTTGTGTCTGGGCTGTTAACAGTAGCTTCATGATTGCCATCCCCCCCCCCCCCCATATCTAGTCCTTTACTTCAGTCACGTAAGAGAGGTGGGTGGGTATGTGTGTGTGTGGGAGAGAGAGAATACATACAATCGGTATACAATTTAAAAAGCAGGAATAACCTGTTACCCATTTCTTGTGTCCAAGGAGTGGTTTCTAAAATCAGACCTGATCTGGTAAGTTGCCTATGCTTAAAATGTTCTATGGTTCTCCATTATCTATAGTTCTGTGCAGTCGCTCAGTCGTGTCTGACTCCTTGCGACCCCATGGCCTGTGGCCTGCCAGGCTCCTCTGTCCATGGAATGCAAGGACACTGGAGTGGATAGCCGTTCCCTTCTCCAGAGTATCTTCCCAACCCAGGGTTTGAACCCAGGTCTCCCACATTGCAGGCAGGTTCTTTACCATCTGAGCCACCAGGGAAGCCCACCTATTACCTGTAGGAAGAACCCAGATGTCTTAATGTGGGATACGATGCAGTTGGCCCTTGATTCTGTCTCCAGCTATGCTGTCTACTGGTGCTCTGTACCATGGGGAATGCAAACCTCTCCCATCTCCCTCTCGGGCCATGCTGCTTTGAGCTCCCGTTCCTTTGCAGAGGCTGGGAAGGGCCCCTCTACACACTGCTTTTTACAGACGATCCCTGTGCATCTCCAAGTTCAGCTCGAATGTCGTCTTCTCTGTGAAGCTTTCACAAGGGTCGCCAGGAGTTCAGTTGCTTCATTTGCTGTCCTGTTCCTACTTTTTGTCAAGGCACATTTTATATAGTGTTAAATGCTTGTATGACTTATGTTCCATCAAACAATGAGCTTCTTATATATTGTGCCCTATGTAACTTTATATTCCTGTGTACAGTAAATGTTAGAGAAGTGAAATGTGGCCTTTGCCTTCCTGCACAGATTGGATGAACATATCTAGCAATGACAAAATCTTACGTTTCCTTCTAAGTGGTTTATTATATATAAAAAAACAGTGTCTAAGAGAAAGAAGCAAGCTAGACCTCAAAGAGGGATGTTGCGACCTGCACTTCTGTGGGTTTAGAAAATTAGCTTCATCTCTTCTACCAGGAATCGTGGAGCTTTAAGGAAATTAATTTCCCATTTACCTACGCAGAAGAACTGACTTAAACCAGATGGCCACTTTGCTCACTCACAGTGGAGCTACACCTCTCTGGTGCCCAGGAGCCTCATGTCTCCCTGGCATTAGGTACCCACACAGCCACATGAACATCATGAGATTGTTTGATAAACTCAGAATCAACAAAAATGAAACTGAGTAGTCATAAAGGGGTGTTTTTTTCAGCCTACAGAAACTGACACTATTCCAATGTGACTCCTTAATGACTGTAATAGTCATGACTACCCAATTAGAATCTTGTCCTAGGACAGTTCAGAATAAAACCCAACCGGAATCTTACTGTGTGTCACTTCATTTTCTGAATACATCATTGCTTGAGTCAGGTAACCTAATATTTACGTTTCTTTGGTTCCATGTTTCCCCCATGGTTCCATTCCGTCCCCCATGCTTGGGGCGCTGAACAGTTGCCCTGTTGCCAGGTCCCTTCAGCACTCTGCACACTGCCTCTCAGGGTATGTTGCTCATGTAATTACAGTATGGTGATGAGTCTCACTAGTTTAAGATACTGTTTTTTGTTTTTTTAAAAAGCCATGTCTGAATTCTGGGAGTACATTCTTTTCTCTAGATGCTGACGAGGCCACAGGGACCACAGTCATGGTGTACGTTACCACTTTGATACCAGCAAGCTTCCTATAGTGTGGTTAGGGGAAAGATTCTATATTTTAATTTAAATAGTGTGGTATAGTAAAAGTCAAGCATAGATGTTGAAAGTTTTTTTTGAAAACTCTGTTTTGGGAGGGAAATAAATACAAATAGTTAAGCCCTCTCCAGTAACCATAAATTATTATGATAGTTACTACCTTTTTGTGATACTTTATAATTTTAAAAAGTGTTATATGTTATGTATTAACTTTGTGAAATAGATATTAGCTCATCTTGTGGGTGAGAAAATTGAGACTCAGAGAAGTTAGGTGCCTTGCCTAACATCTTTAGTAGGTGGTGTATAACTGAAACTCATCCTTGGGGCCTTCTGCTTTCATAGCCGTGTCATTTGCCTGTGGTTCTCAGACATAGGGGGTTGATAGATTAGAGCTTTATTTTTAAATTTGTAAGGTCATTCTTGAGGAAAACTGGAATTTGCTGTTACCATTATTTTATATATATATAAAACATTTTAATGTCAAAAGTACAAAGACCGTGTTAGAATAAAGATAGTCTTCCTCAAAAATAGACGGTTGGCAGCTTTACACCGAAAAATGTGTATCTGGACATAAGTGTGTGTGTAAGTACTATAACTTTAGATACATTTTCTTTTTTTGTTATTATTTTTTTATTGATTCTCTTTTTATCTAACCATGCCAAACAGCATGTGGGATATTAGCTTTCCGACCAGGGCGCGAAGCTGTGCCCCCTGCAGTGGAGGTGTAAAGTCCTAACCACTGGGCCGCCAGGGAAGTCTTGTACGTGTTCTGTTCTGTTTCTCGTTTTGCTAAGGATTGCTGAAAACTGTGTCACTGATTAACCTTGGCAAAACCAGTGCTTTAATACCTTATTATCTAGTCCAGAACCTCTCCCCTGGAAACCTTATCTGAGGTTTTGTAGTCAGAGATTTTGTTATCATGTCTGCCACCTACTAGCTGTTAAATCTTGGGCAACTTACTTAATCTTGCTGAACCTTCCTTATCTCATTAATTTAAAAATAAACCGGGGGTGGGGTGGGGGTGGGGGTGGAGCAAGCTTCAGAGTGCTCATGAATACTTAAATGAAATAACTTTGGGGGAAACATTTGTGCCAGGTACTCGTACACACATGGAACCCAGTAAATGTTCATTTCTGGAAACACAGGCATTCCTGTGTTTCTGCTGCTTCGTGACTTAGAGGCTGGTTGTGAGCCACAGTCCTCACAAGTACGTACAGTATCTGCTCAATGTTAACATCAGGAAAGGGGGCCCTGATGTATTTGCACAGGGGTCGTTAACAGGAACAATTCCCTACTCGCTCTTCTAGATTGTCTTCTCCGAACTCTCTGGCTTCTTTTTACTTTCCTTCAGTTCAGTTCAGTCCAGTCCAGTCGCTCAGTCGTGTTCGACTCTTTGCGACCCCATGAATCGCAGCACACCAGGCCTCCCTGTTCATCACCAACTCCCGGAGTTCACTCAGACTCACGTCCATCGAGTCCATGATGCCATCCAGCCATCGCATCCTCGGTCGTCCCCTTCTCCTCCTGCCCCCAATCTCTCCCAGCATCAGAGTCTTTTCCAATGAGTCAGCTCTTCGCATGAGGTGACCAAAGTACTGGAGTTTCAGCTTTAGCATCATTCCTTCCAAAGAAATCCCAGGGCTGATCTCCTTCAGAATGGACTGGTTGGATCTCCTTGCAGTCCATGGGACCCTCAAGAGTCTTCTCCAACACCACAGTTCAAAAGCACCAATTCTTCGGCGCTCAGCCTTCTTCACAGTCCAACTCTCACATCCATACATGACCACAGGAAAATCCATAGCCTTGACTAGACAGACCTTAGTCGGCAAAGTAATGTCTCTGCTTTTGAATATACTATCTAGGTTGGTCATAACTTTTCTTCCAAGGAGTAAGTGTCTTTTAATTTCATGGCTGCAGTCACCATCTGCAGTGATTTTGGAGCCCAAAAAAATAAAGTCTGACACTGTTTCCACTATTTCCCCATCTGTTTCCCATGAAGTGATGGGACTGGATGCCATGATCTTCGTTTTCTGAATGTCGAGCTTTAAGCCAACTTTTTCACTCTCCTCTTTCACTTTCATCAAGAGGCTTTTTAGCTCCTCTTCACTTTCTGCCATAAGGGTGGTGTCATCTGCATATCTGAGGTTATTGATATTTCTCCCGGCAATCTTGATTCCAGCTTGTGTTTCTTCCAGTCCAGCGTTGCTCATGATGTACTCTGCATAGAAGTTAAATAAGCAGGGTGACAATATACAGCCTTGACATACTCCTTTTCCTATTTGGAACCAGTCTTTTGTTCCATATCCAGTTCTAACTGTTGCTTCCTGACCTGCATACAGATTTCTCAAGAGGCAGGTCAGGTGGTTTGGTATTTCCATCTCTTTCAGAATTTTCCACAGTTTATTGTGAGCCACACAGTCAAAGGCTTTGGCATAGCCAATAAAGCAGAAATAGATGTTTTTCTGGAACTCTCTTGCTTTTTCCATGATCCAGCGGATGTTGCCAATTTGATCTCTGGTTCCTCTGCCTTTTCTAAAACCAGCTTGAACATCAGGGAGTTCACGGTTCACGTATTTTACTATCCTAACCCAGCTAAAAGAAGGAAGAGGACCACTTGTGCAAATGAATACTCACTATTGTTTTCTTCTCAGAAGTGAATAATTTCCCTCCCTATCTTAGTCTTAGTGATTTAATCTAAGCCTTTTGTGCTTTCTGATTACTAGTTTGAAATTTTATGCTGTTGTTTATGCATTAAATCTCAAGTCCACAGCTTTATCCTCTGACTTCAAAAAAGAGATCACTGCCTCTTTTAAATTGAAGTATAGTTGCTGTACAATATCATGTTACAGATGTATAATATAGTGATTCACAATTTTTAAAGGTTTTCCTCCATTTGTAGTTGTTATAAAATGCCCATTACATTCTCCATATTGTACAGCGTATCTTTGTAGCTTATTTTATACTTGTGGCCCAGTAGTCCAGTACAGGAGACGTGGGTTCAGTCCCCGAGTCGGGAAGATCCTCTGGAGAACTAAACGGCAACCAACTCCAGTATTCTTGCCTGGAGAATCCCGTGGACAGAGGAGCCTGGCGGACTACAGTCCACAGGGTCACAAAGAGTCAGCACAGTTCAGTGACTAAACAGCATAACAACTAATAGTTTGCACCTTTCGATGCCCTGCTCCTGTATTGCCCCTCCTTCCTTCCCTCTCCCCACTGGTCATGTCTAGTTTGTTCTCTATATCTGTGAGGTTTTTTTTTTTTTGTTATATTCACTAGTTATACATTTTAAATTCCACATATAAGTGATATTCTACAGTATTTGCCTTTTCTGTCTGACATATCTCACTAAGCATAATGCCCTCCAAGTCCATCCGTGTTGTGCAGAGAAGACAGGAACTCCAGACAGAACTACCCAAGGTCCTATGGTGGTGGAGTCCTAATTTGAAAACAACTTTGTCTAATTCCAGAGTGTACTTTCTATTTTGTGAGACAAAGGAACATATTCTGAAAGGTAGAATGTGCCTGCTTGCCTTTAGAAGCCACAGTCTTACAGAAAAACCTATGGATATGAATCACATAAGACTTTCTGGACACATTTTGATCCAAACTTTGAAGGAAGGACTTTGTCTTGCTGGTCATCTCTTTGAATATGTGATGTTTACCTCTGTTTATTGTCAATCTGTTCATTTTGCATTTGTCTTTTCAGTTTCTGCTCCCTAAAACTCTTCCTGGAACCTTTCTTCCAAGATTATTAACACTGCTTATCAAACACAGTCACCTTCTTTTAATCACCTTCTGATGGTCCTCTCCCTCTCGGTAGTGTTCCCGGCATTGTCTTGCTTCTGCTTCTGCTCCAGGCATGGGCAGCTTGGTCTCTCCCTGGGTAGCCCATTCCATTTCTGACCACTCATAATTCCTAATACAGAGCTAAAATACGGCTTCTCATCTCTAGCCCTGCCCTCTGAGGCTAACAGAGTCTGTCTCTCTCTAATGTGCTTCCTGAGATGTTTGAAGATGGTTATTGTTCTGTCTACCAGCCCCCACCCCACGTTTCTGCTCCCTTTAGCTAAATGTCCTCATTTCCTTCTAGCTTCTCTTTAATACAGTTTTAGTCCCTTCACTATCCTTGAAGTACTCGCTCTGGAATTTTTTTAAATCTTCATAGCAAAATATTTTCAAAGTCTGATCATGTGTGTATGCGGTATATCAGCTGCTCTTCCTGCCACAGGATCACCTTGATTTTTTCAGTCCTCCCCGGTTTAACATGGTTTTAAGGAGTTTCCCCAAGTCCCTTTTCTACGAATGTGCTCCACTTTGAAAGTCTCTTCCACCGTGGTGCCCAGACTGTGAATTTCCAGATTTCCAGTTGTGTCTACAATGTTGCCAAGTTATAGTGGGCTTTTTTTTTTTTTCCTTTTCTTATAATCAGAACTACATACCCTTCTCTCTCTTTCTCAACACTCCTCCTGTCCCTGTGATTCTGGCCCGATTACCTCACAGGGCTCAGACTCAGCTGTGAGTTTTCCCAGTACCCTGAGATATAATTCATCCAAGTGAGAAAAGCGTGAACTTTTCTGTGGGTGAGCCTCACTGTGGGTGCTCACAGTCTCTTCACTTCACAATATGTATTCTCCTTTTTCCAGTTTGAAAACGGTACATGTTGAAGGCAAAGAAAAAAACAAGGGTCTCCGTCTCTCTGTTTCCAGTTTACATCGCAGCATCTGGCCCACAAGCAGCAAGCCTAACAGTGACTTTAGTCTTCTGTTGTTCAGTCGCTAAATCGTGTCTGACTCCTTGTGACCCCATGGATTGCCGCACACCAGGCTTCCCTGTGCCTCACTGTCTCCCAGAGTTTGCTCAACCTGCTGAGACCCCTCTGTTGTCCAGACCTCTTTCTGCCTGAATTCTGTATTTGCAGCTGCTTATTGGACAGTGTCTGGAGACGTGTCCATACTTCTAGCCTAGACCATAGCTCCACTGGTTGTTATATTCTGAGCCCTCAGCACATTGTTAAGCACGTAACAACAAATGTTGAAACAAAGTAATAAATAAGCGCCTGAAATCCCAACACTGTCCTGTTGTGCTGTCCCTGTGCCATCGACTTTGCAAATAGCATCACAGTCACACGTTCGCAGATTCTAAAGCTTCACATAGTATAGTAAAATGCTCCCTGTTTCACATCAGGCTTTAAAATCTTGAAGTCATCTTTGGCTTTATTCTGTTTCCCATTATATCCACATAATTACCAAATTCTGTTCATTTTTCTTCACTGAAATTTCCCCATACCTCTTTCCCTTCCCTTTTAAATATTTCCCCTTTATCCCCAGCCTAAGTCAGTTTCTCTTTATGTGTATAGAGATAAGTGTATAGAGATTGTTGAAACACCTTTCTGCTTGTCTGCTGTCTCCCTTCTGCCCCCCACCCCTAGTTCCTAAGACATCAACTGATTTACTAATCTAACCTTTGGAACTGTGGTGGCTGCCACCTTGTTATTCTTTGCTTAACGAACTAGAGGCTCCCTTTACAATGAATCTTTGTCCAGACTCTCCCAGACACTCAGTGTCACCCACTCCCCTGAGTATCTTATTTGCTGATGTACTCTGTATAAATTTTTTGTTCTAGTTAATCTGAAAGCAGTAGTGCCTTCACATACACCTTCCTTACACCTGTTTCTGTGTGTGTGTGAATGGGTGTTTAGTGTCATCGCTCTGGGGAGTGCCCTCCCTGGACCTCTTCTGTCTAAATCCTGCCTCAGGTAGTCTACCTTCCTGTAAAAAAGCATTTCGTGACTACGTTCAATTATGTGTTTCCTTTAGAAAAAAATATTTAAATGTAATTGTTCTCTCATTGTTTAATGTGTAGTTTCACGTCTCCAAATTGATTATATTTAATTCCTTAGGATCAGATTCTTTTTGCTCCCAAATGTATAGCACAGAGACAGGCATGTAGTAGGGCCTAAATAGATAAAGGTTGGTCTGTTTTTTCTAAGGCATAGCACCTTTATGATCTCCCCATTTCTCACCTTTATTCAGTGTTGTTTAGGAACTGCTGTCACCCCAACCCCAGCAGCTTTGAAAAGGCCGAATGGCTGCCAGCAGCAGAAGCCTGCAACTAGTTTTTAGTTGAATACTGATGTCCACCAGCGAAAGGCCTTTTCCCTAGGAACTTTTTAATGATATATATTACCATATGTTAAGGGCATAGGAGAAAAGGAAAGATATAAGCATCTGAATGCAGAGTTCCAAAGAATAGCAGGAAGAGATAAGAAAGCCTTCTTCAGCAATCAATGCAAAGAAATAGGGGAAAACAACAGAATGGGAAAGACTAGAGATCTCTTCAAGAAAATTAGAGATACCAAGGGAACATTTCATGCAAAGATGGGCTCAATAAAGGACAGAAATGGTATGGACCTAACAGAAGCAGAAGATGTTAAGAAGAGATGGCAAGAATACACAGAAGACCTGTACAAAAAGGATCTTCACAACCCAGATAATCACAATGGTGTGATCACTCATCTAGAGCCAGACATCTTGGAATGTGAAGTCAAGGGGCCCTTGGAAAGCATCACTACGAACAAAGCTAGTGGAGGTGATGGAATTCCAGTAGAGCTATCTCAATTCCTGAAAGATGATGCTGTGAAAGTGCTGCAGTCAATATGCCAGCAAATTTGGAAGACTCAGCAGTGGCCACAGGACTGGAAAAGGTCAGTTTTCATTCCAGTCCCAAAGAAAGGCAATGACAAAGAATGCTCTAACTACCACACAATTGCACTCATCTCACATGCTAGTAAAGTAATGCTCAAAATTCTCCAAGCCAGGCTTCACCAATACGTGAACCGTGAACTTCCTGATGTTCAAGCTGGTTTTAGAAAAGGCAGAGGAACCAGAGATCAAATTGCCAACATCCGCTGGATCATGGAAAAAGCAAGAGAGTTCCAGAAAAACATCTGTTTCTGCTTTATTGACTATGCCAAAGCCTTTGACTGTGTGGATCACAATAAACTGTGGAAAATTCTGAAAGAGATGGGAATACCAGACCACCTGACCTGCCTCTTGAGAAATCTGTATGCAGGCCAGGAGGCAACAGTTGGAACTGGACATGAAACAACAGACTGGTTTCAAATAGGAAAAGGAGTACGTCAAGGCTGTATATTGTCACCCTGCTTATTTAACTTCTATGCAGGGTACATCATGAGAAACGCTGGACTGGAAGAAACACAAGCTGGAATCAAGATTGCCACGAGAAATATCAATAACCTCAGATATGCAGATGACACCACCCTTATGGCAGAAAGTGAAGAGGAACTAAAAAGCCTCTTGATGAAAGTGAAAGAGGAGAGTGAAAATGTTGGCTTAAAGCTCAACATTCAGAAAACGAAGATCATGGCATCCGGTCCCATCACTCCATGGGAAATAGATGAAGAAACAGTGGAAACAGTGTCAGACTTTATTTTTTTGGGCTCCCAAATCACTGCAGATGGTGACTGCAGCCATGAAATTAAAAGACGCTTATTCCTTGGAAGAAAAGTTATGACCAACCTAGATAGCATATTCAAAAGCAGAGACATTACTTTGCCGACTAAGGTCCGTCTAGTCAAGGCTATTGTTTTCCCAGTAGTCATGTATGGATGTGAGAGTTGGACTGTGAAGAAGGCTGAGCGCTGAAGAATTGGTGCTTTTGAACTGTGGTGTTGGAGAAGACTCTTGAGAGTCCCTTGGACTGCAAGGAGATCAACCCTGGGATTTCTTTGGAAGGATGCTAAAGCTGAAGCTCCAGCACTTTGGCCACCTCATGTGAAGAGTTAACTCATTGGAAAAGACTGATGCTGGGAGAGATTGGGGGCAGGAGGAGAAGGGGACGACCGAGGATGAGATAGCTGGATGGCATCACAGACTCAATAGACGTGAGTCTGAGTGAACTCTGGGAGTTGGTGATGGACAGGGAGGCCTGGCGTGCTGTGATTCATGGGGTCGCAAAGAGTCGGACATGACTGAGTGACTGAACTGAACTGAACTGAAGGGCATTGGAAGTATTAATCTTTGGGACCTGGGCTTGCAGAAGTTTTTTTAACTAAACAGCATGAATACTTTCTAAATAGTAGTAGTTTTTGAGTGGAAATAAGGCTTCCATCCATTTGCAGCTCTAACTATGCACTGGGGAATTACTTATGTGCTGTCTTCCTTTGACCAAAAGCCACTTTTCTTTACTCCTGTATTCTTGGTCATGGCCAAATCTATCAAAAGTTCTTTTCTGTCCCAGAACCGGGTGCAGGGTATCCCATGGTAGCCAGAGAAGGAAGGAGAGGAAGCTAAAATAACATGAGGAAGACTTGGAGACAACGCTGTTGCTACAAGTCAGCTGCCGGGCAATTCTAATGAAGTTCCTGTTGGAATCCCTATAGCAGTCCTTTTCTGCTGCTTTCCTGGCTTAGGTACTGAGACGTTTGTGAATTATATGGCGTATCAGACACTATGCTAAACACATGATGCCTGCCTTTCCATTGCTTGCCTATCATCTAGGTGGGCAGTACTTGAACACATGACAGATTTCCAGCAGGACAAGGCAAAAGCAGGAACAGCAGATCCTCAAGGAACCCACAAAACAAATTTTTCCTGAGTTCCCATTAATTGTTTCTGTAGCTGTTCGCGCCTGCTCTGTGCCAGGAGCAATTGTGGACGTTTGGAATACAGGAGCAAACAAGGTAGAAACTAAAACTTAGAACTCTTTGTCAGCCCCACATTTATACTACTGACTGCATAATTTTGGCAAGCAACCATTCTTATCTAAATATCCTAAAGGAAAAGACTTTGCCAACCCCTGTTTGACTTTATACTTGTTTCAGAACATTAATGATAATATTAAGCAACAGAAACTATCATATTGGTTCAGAAAACAAAGTTACTTGAAAGGATAGCAATAGATTTTGTAGTCACTTGTTAACAAATGGAAGAGCCGTATAGCTTTTCAGAGAAAAATGACAGAGATTTCTAGTGGTACTCCTCAGCTTGGCAACAGCCCTGCCCGCCTTCCCACTTTCTATTCTGGAAAGTGGAATGGGAGACAGGGATGCCACTGGAGAGCTGAGTGATGCTGCAGACCTTCTGTGAGAAGGGCTCAAAGCTTTAAGTTGTTTTTAGTAATGGGAATCAGCCTGCTTTCTCAGACTTCTCAGAGACTGAAACTGCATTTCTGAGACGGGTTACTCACTGTGGTTATAGGTCTATTGATACCGTTATGAGATTCCTAGCCTTGGCCTTATGAATACCATGTTCTAAATTACTGAAAAGCCAGATTACCAGTTGAAGATTATTGGGGTACTGGCATAACATAGACTATCAATTTGTGAGCCATCAACCCCAAGCTCTCAGGTTGTCCACTGGGCACGTATCATAGAAGGAAGCATTCTGTTTTATTTGTTTATGTACTCTGTATACTTCTTAGAAGGAGTAGAAAGAACTGTCACAGAACACAGTGTAAGATTCAGCCATTTATTCAAAACAGCAGAAGTTAAGTAGTAAAGAATTTTTTTTTTTAAAGGAAAACATTCTGTTAAGAAACTCAGACTAATTTTGCCCTAAGCTTTCTTTCTAGTTAGGCATAGAGGGGAGCTTGTAAGGTTGTGTAACCTACAGTGTATAATAATGGAAACATACTGACTGCTCAGGAGAGAGAATTTTTACTAGGCCATTGCACTGAGAAACATCCATGGGAGTCTTTACATAAGAAACATTAGCAATATAATAAATATCTTGATAACCATTTTAGGGAAAAATTACGCTAGCAAATTGTTATATCTTATATTAGCCATTAGTGAAAATGAAAGCCTTCATGTGGAATTAGGATAATTTTCCACTAAACAAATCATTGTTCAGTTAAGGTAATTAGGCTGTATGGTCTTAACAACTATATTTCATATGCCATTTGAATAAAGCTTGAAGAATCCTATATATTAAATAATATATCATAATAAACTTCATCTTTACCATCTATGTCTTATATCTAGAGCAAGTTGGCCTTTCCCCCCTCCCCCAAAATACACATAAAATAGCCATCTTCATGCTCACTAGTGACAATCTATGACTGCCTACCATCTAGCTTCTGCCATTGTTCTCAATCCAGTTTTTTATAAAAGCTGGATGACAAAAATGATAAATTATGAATTCTGAAGATGTTGAATGGTATTTTTATGAAGATGGACTACAGAAGTGCCTCTAAGCAGAGCCGAAACTTTTCTCAGAAAGCAAGGTTGGAGTCACTCAAGTACGTGAATGACTGCGTAACTTGTAATACCATGCTTGCACTTGAATTTCAGGTACAGTGGTTGAGGAAAGCAATGGTTCTGATGAGATGGAGAATTCAGATGAAACAAAAATGTCAGAAGAGATATTGGCCTTGGTGGATGAATTTCAACAGGCATGGCCCCTGGAAGGCTTTGGAGGAGCACTGGAGATGAAGGGACGGCGTCTGGACTTGCAGGGCATACGAGTACTGAAGAAAGGCCCCCAGGATGGAGTAGCCAGAAGTTCTTGCTATGGAGACTGCAGAAGTGAAGATGATGAAGCGACAGAATGGGTAAGAGTTTGCCAACTCAGTCCTTACCAATTTGTAGCCCAGGTCCTTGAGAGTGGGTAATGGGCAGTGCTCCTAATTTGCCAAGTGTAATCTGTTGGGTGTGTGCCACTCGACTCCGTGCCCTAGTCAGCCTTCACATGAGAATTGTACTGCTGGAAGCATTTCATGTGCCTTGGGTAGGGTTGGCTTTTAGAGGAAATGGGTGTGAAGCCACGCTCAAAGCCTGCAGGCTTCGAACAGCCCGGTTCAAACATCTGAAGTTTTAGTTTCCTCTGTATCCTTTAAGGCTAGGTTATTTTGTTTATTTCACTAAACATTTTTCATCTAGACCTTTAAGAATTAAACTGAAGGAAAGAACTTAACTCTTGCACAGTACTGGTTGTTATTTTTGTTTTTTAATTGGAGGATAATTGCTTTACAATATTGTGTTAGGACTGGTTATTCTTAAAGCCACCAATGCTCACAGCCACAGGCAGACGTGAAAATTGATCTCATTTGTCCCTAACATGTTTTCATTTCCCAGATCACATTCCAGGTCAAACGTGTAAAGAAACCCAAAGGAGATCATAAGAAAACTTCTGGGAAAAAGGTAGAATCAAGTCAGACAGAAAATGTGCATCGTAACCAAGGAAACCTGGAGATCACTGGCCCAAAGGTGGCATCTCCTGGGCCACAAGGTAGATTGGAATGTTCAATATGCCAGTTTCTTCTTTCAGATTTCACTGTTTCAGTTCTCACAAAGGGTGTGTTCATGACTGCAGACGTAGATCACATGAAAAGGTAATTGAGCCAAGTGAACAGGAAGCCAGTCATTGGTATAAAAAGTTTGTTTTAAACATTTATTTGGCTTATGTTCTTACCATCTTGAACTTAAATACTCTGTTACTTCTTACCTTGACAGCTTAGTTTAATATATTAAAAAAACTGTGGGTTCAAGACAGACTCCTTGGGTTCAGACACCAGTTCTGCCATTTAGTTCCTTTGTCTCATTTTTCTTATCTATAAAATGGGGATAATTGCATCTATCTTATAGAGTGGTTGTGTGTATTCTATAAGGTTATACATGTAAAGTGCTTTAAATGAACTGAACACAAAGGGCTCGATAATTACTATCTAGTAATTTTTTATATGTTAGATAGGTCTTTAAGTATTAGATAATGCTTTGGAACTACTCCCCAGGGGAAAAAAAAATACATTTACATCAAAATGTGGCATGTACTTTCAGGGTTCATAGTTATGCCAAAGGCTGTCTTTGGACTCCAGGTTCAGGGCCACTGCCATGAGTACAGTTGACTTTCTTTTCCAGCAGTGAAATGGTGGTGATAGAATTTCTTTAAAAAAAAAAAAAGAAAGAAAATTCTCCTCTTTAACTTTTTTTCTCCTTTTTTAAAAGGATATTTTCACTGTGTTAGATTTAACAATTCAAGATAACTTCATGAAAATGTGTCTAATTTAAATTGTATTTGCCAAAGCTGCGGAGAAGGCAATGACAACCCACTCCAGTACTCTTGCCTGGAAAATCCCATGGATGGAGGAGCCTGGTAGGCTGCAGTCCATGGGGTCGCGAAGTTGGACACGACTGAGCGACTTCCCTTTCACTTTTCACTTTCATGCATTGGAGAAGGAAATGGCAACCCACTCCAGTGTTCTTGCCTGGAGAGCCCCAGGGACGGGGGAGCCTGGTGGGCTGCCGTCTGTGGGGTTGCACAGAGTCGGACACGAAAGAAGCGACTTAGCAGCAGCAGTGGCAGTAGCCAAAGCTGAAAGCAGAGAGCACATAATAAAATATAAGGGATGAGGTAATCTTAGCTAAATCTCAGAATGATCTGTGACTTGACAGAAATACTAAGGACACCAAAAAGGACATTTTGGCATGACTGGAGTTGAAATATAAAGTAGTTTTACTGTTTAAGGAAGATAGCATGTGTTAGCAGATTATGGGAAGAAAGTGGCACTTGCTCTAATAAGCCTATGTGCAGTAGCAAGGAAAAAGATACTCAAACTATAAAACATTAGTCATTATAGCAGTGAAACTTCCAATGGTTTAAATAGTAAATGTAATAATAATAAATACATTAAAGAGGAAAATTTAAATGGATAGTTACATACTTTTAAGGTGAAAAAGGACTTTCTAAAGCAGAGAAAAAGAAAAAAGTAATTCTGGCATCAGAAAACACTACAAAATAGACAAAGAATTGAAACAGTATTTTTTGCAGAATATTTATATATTTTTACAGAATACATGATAAACAAAGGATATCAGTGTCATTTAAAGAGCGCCTCCAAATCGATAGAAAAAAATACAGCATTTCAGTAAAATATGTGCACAGTACATAGGCAGTTCACCAAATATACATAACACACTCAGACACATACACACGCACGGCCGCTCCAGTGGTTTAAATGTTTAGCCTCTCGAGCAGTCAAGGAAATGCAGACGTAAAATGTAACATGCCATTTCTGCTTGTCAGATTGTCTTTGTATAATACACAGTGAGATTTAATAAAATGAATTTGGGGATAGTTTGACTAGATACATCAGAAAATTTTTAAATATACCAACAGTTCTACTTCTAGTGATTTACCCTAAATAATCTTCTAAGCATATTCAAAAGCAGAGACATTACTTTGCCGACTAAGGTCCGTCTAGTCAAGGCTATGGTTTTTCCAGTGGTCATGTATGGATGTGAGAGTTGGACTGTGAAGAAAGCTGAGCGCCGAAGAATTGATGCTTTTGAACTGTGGTGTTGGAGAAGACTCTTGAGAGTCCCCTGGACTGCAACCAGATCCAACCAGTCTATTCTAAAGGAGATCCTGGGTGTTCTTTGGAAGGAATGATGCTAAAGCTGAAACTCTAGTACTTTGGCCACCTCATGCAAAGAGCTGACTCATTGGAAAAGACTCTGATGCTGGGAGGGGTTGGGGCAGGAGGAGAAGGGGATGACAGAAGATGAGATGGCTGGGTGGCATCACCGACTCAATGGATGTGAGTTTGAGTGAACTCTAGGAGTTGGTGATGGACAGAGAGGCCTGGCATGCTGCGATTCATGGGGTCACAGAGAGTCATACATGACTGTGTGACTGAACTGAACTGAATCTTATAAGTGCAACAGATATACATATAAAGATACTGATCATCATGCTGCTTATCATAATAAAAATCTGAAAAATACCTAAAGGATGACAGTTGCCTAAACCACAGCATGTTCCTGCCCTGTACTGTGCAACCAAGATGTCTGTAATTTAGCAAGTGAACAAAAGCACTTTATAAAGTAGCATATATTGAAGATAGCTCAATTTTACACTGAAACGTCATAAATGGTCATCTCTGGGTGCCAATAGGGCTACAGGTGATTTTCATTTTCTATGTTTTTTTTCCATTTTTAAATTTTCTTAAAATAAGCCTATATTACTTTTACAAACAAAAACTAAAAATTTCTTGTAAAAGTGAAAATTAAAGCTCAGTATGGTTGAGAGGATAGAAGAGCACTTAGGCAGTTTTAAGTGGATTCAAATAGGTGGGGTTGGGTAGGGCACTGGATGTACTTGCAAATAAGATCATAAAACTATTTACTTTCACTCATGTCCAAAGTTCTATAGCGTGGAAGAGGTAAGAGAAGACTGCAGAGGTTCAGTATCCCAGTTTTCAACCAACTATAGATTCTGTCCACTGCCAAGTGATAAGATTTGTTATAAATCCTGATATGGTGGTAAAGCAAATTATTAAACTAGTCCTTTGTGAGCCCGTGGGGGAAGAGTCTCAGAGATGAAGGGTCATTGTTGATTTTCTAAGAATTAATAAAACTGATAATGCATAATTGACTTCATTTCCCACTTTGGTGAGGTCCACTAGACTAGAAGACCAGGGAAGTGCCATATACATAATGTAACTGGATTTAAGCAAAGCACTTAGCAGAGTGTCTTATGACATCCTTGTGAACGGTGTGGTGAGAGATGGGCTTAAAGGCTCCCCAGTGCCTGCAGCATAAAGACCACGCTTTCTAGGGTGGCGCACAAGACCATTTACAACCGAGCCTCTGTCTCCCCTTCAGCACCGTTCCCTGAACCAATCATGCTCGTGTTTCACCTCCTTGTCTTTGCACATGCCCTTCCCTCCACCTAGGATGCACTTCTGCCACCTCCGCGATGCTAAGATGTCACTCATCCGTAAACTTCAAACTCCAGTGCCATCTCTTCGTTGCCCCTTCAGGCAGCATCAGTCTCTTTCTCCTCTGCACAGCTGCTCTCTGCCTTCACTGTGGCACTTACCCTGTTGTGCTCTAAGAATTTATGTTTGCCTTCCTCACTAAACTGTGCACTCAAGGGCGGGCCCTTTTATTGTTCCCCTCTGTATCCCTAGTGTTTTAATACAGTTCCCAGCCCCATATAATAGCTGCTCAATAAATATGGCATCACTGACTCAATGGACATGAGTTTGAGCAAGCTCCGGGAGATGGTGAAGGACCGGGAAACCTGGCGTGCTGCAGTCCATGGGGCTGCAGAGAGTCGAACATGACTGAGCAACTGAACAACAACAAAATATTTTCCAAGCAAATTTCTTAAACAGAAAGGAAAAATAAGTTGTATTGTGAAAGTTATGGTTTAATTCTCTTGTTATTTATTTAAACAGGGTTCATTTGAAACTCTTCCTAACTTTTTTTTTCTCTTTTATTAAAATCTAAATCTAAAGCCCTGCCTCTATCTTAAATGTTTTCTATTGTTGGTAAATTCCTACAGTATAGAAAGAGCTATACATTACCAAAGTTCTCCTTGCTATCCATTCCATTGGAATTTCTTCAGAAGAATCCTTCCCAGATAAGACTTAGATCTGCTCTTTTCTTGGGGGTTTATCTAAGTAAAGAGCCTACACCCAAAAGGTGGTACCTTTGAAGGGTATCAGGAAACAGAGCCTTAAAGGCCCAAGAAAGCTTTAAATAGCATGACTGGTAGCGCGCATGTTATAGTCAAAGAGACCTGGATCTGAATCGCGGTGCTGCCCTCTCGTAGCTGGGTTACCCTGGGCAGGTCACTTGATTTCCCTTGAGCCTCCATTTTCTCATTCGAGAAACAAGGATTAAAACCTGCCTCCTGAGGTTACAGATGAAAAGCATTTAGCACAGGACCTGAACACGCAACACAGTGAGTGCACTGGAAATAAGCGATCACCTTTCGCTGTCATCATTATTCTGCATCGCACTGCCCTTCTTCACAACAGGTTCTCTGCCAGGAGTGGCTTTGCCCTCCCAGGGAACACTTGAGGGTCTCTGGAGACACTTTTGGTTGTCACACCTCAGGAAAGGTCCTGCTGACGTCTGTTTTGGAGAGGCTGGGGACGCTGTGAGACGTCCTCCAGAGCCCGGGACAACGCTCACAGTGTCAGTAGTGCCAGGTTAAGAAGCCTGCGTTAGATGCGTCGGCTTCTCCTGACCTAGAGCTGTCTTTATAGAATCAAAATGTAGAAAGGTGAAAATTAAGTTTGGTAAAATGTTAACACTGAGGAGTATTTTAACCCTCATCTCAGTCTTAAATCCAGTGAAGGACTCATTCACTTTTACTTCATCATCTTATCTTTGAAAACAAGACTTTCCTCAATGACGACAGTTACTCCCATCGCTGTGAATGACAAAGACTTTTGTCAGTTCTGTAAGTGGTAGAAATTCTAGACTGGAAGGATGACTGGCACCTCCGATACACCAGTCTGAGTGAAGTAACCACCAGGGCATAAGACACTATATGTGTCTTTGGGTCTTTGCCATTGTGTTGACAGATGATGTACTTTCCTTCTAGGAAAAAAGCGTGACTACCAGAGTCTGGGGTGGCCCAGCCCGGACGAGTGCCTCAAGCTCCGCTGGGTAGAGCTGACAGCCATCGTGAGTACCTGGCTTGCAGTTTCTTCAAAAAACATTGAGTGAGTATCTTAAAGCTCTCCCTCTTTCATGGCATCTGTGTACCAGTGATCCCACTGGGCCCTGGCTGACTTTAGGGATGCCCTTCTTTGTCAGCAGCTGCCATAGAGTCATCCTTCCTGGGGTTGGTGGTTCAGAGGATGCCTGGGATGGACTCAGCTCGTGGTCCCGACATGGTCTGGGTGCCCTCCTCTCTGTGCCTGCTCCCCTGCCTTCTATCGATCCAGTCACAGAGGACTTAGTTTAAATTAAAGACTGGCACTCTCCATTAAAGCACAAAACCTCACTGGCATCATGTGCTTGAAAAGGGAGTCAGAGCAAATCCACATCTGTGAGCACCTCCCAGGACACAAGCCAGCCGGGTGCCTCTCCGATAACTGCTTTTTCCCCCTGGATGCTCATTCTCTTTCGTTGGCCCCCCACTTTTTTTTTTTTAAGCATTGCAGTTCCCTAAGATTTACCACTAAACCTTATTTTAAAATCACTGCTAGTCAGAGTCCAAAACTTCTGTCACTGATATGTTGACAACTCTCAAATCTGAATCTCCAGACTAGACCTTTCTTCAAATCCCTCAAGTCATCTCTCCAGTTGGCCTCCCTGCCTAGATCTCTCTCCAGCACTTAAAGCTCTGGAAGACTAAACTCACCCTTTTCTTGTCCGTTCTCCTTTCCCCAAAAAATCTTTGTTCTGTTTGTTTTCTGTCTCTTGCTCTTAGTAAATAGCTCCCAGAAGTGCTTAGGCCAGAAACCCAGGAGTTACCCTTACCCCTCCAATCCAGTCTGTTACCAGTTCTGGTCACTTTTACCCTTTGAGTATTTTTCAAAACTACTTGCTTTTCTTCATCCCTGTTGCTGCTTTATTCATTCTTGCATCTCCTCAGTCCATTCTCTCCATAGTACTCAGAATTGTTCCTCAGATAGAAGTCAAATAATTCTTAAACTGCTCTAACAACTTGTAAATACTGCTGTTTACAGTGGCCCACAGAGCCCTTCATGATTGCTCCCCACGTGTCTTTCCATCTTCAGCTCTGCTCTCCCTCCTGCCAGGCCTTCACACGTGTGCTGCCTTTGCCCGTGGTGGTGTTCTCAGCATCTTCTCCCTACCTGCTCAATTCATTTTCCTCCTTCTGGTCTTAACATCTTTCCTCCTCAGGAAATCCTTCACGAACTACCTCCCTCCTCCATCAGCACAGAGGAAATGTACACCCCCTCTAGGAAACTGACACTACTGTGTTTTTATCTTTTATAACTCATCCCATCTGTAATAACTATCACAAGACAGTGAGCATCATAACAGTGGGGACTGGGTATGTTTTGTTAATTATTATAACTCTGATATCTGACATGTGATAGACTGAATAAATAATGAATGAATGTTTGCATATTAATATATGGTCAACTTTTTTAAGTAGCTAGAAGCAAAATTTGCCAGTGTCAAATTGCCACATCAGTATATATGGTGGAGTAAAACATTTGGCCAGTATATAGCAGGAAAATGACCACTTTGGAACCATGAAGGGAAGTGCTTACATCTTATACATGGATACAATGAATAGCTGGATCTGTGTAACATTTACGGTCTAAACTTTAGGGAGCTTGTCCTGTGGGGACAAGTATGCCTCTGTGCATAGAGGGAGAATGAAAGATAGGAACCACTTCTGATTATTTATTACTATCTGTACCCTGGAAAAGAAATCCTAGAAGAGAACCTACCTGGTTTAAAACCTCCCCAGTGAGAGAAAGTGGCCAGCAGCAGCGAGGAAATCAGACACCTTGATGCGTAGAAAGGAGGCAGCTTGAGAAAAGACTGAGCTCAGGACTCAGATCCCAACGCTGCTGCTCTGACCGAGGGCACAGCCTCTACTCACACAGTCAGCAAACAGTCAGTACCAGGCACTGGAGTCCTTGTACCTATAAAGTGAGAGGCCAGACTAAGTAGCTCCGGAAATCGCTTCCATTTTGAGATTCTGTGGTTCCAGATAGTTCTATTTATATATTGCAGTTATGGTCAGCAAATGAGTAATACTTTGTCCCCACCCACTTAACTTTTCTATGGCTAAGGTGGTCCTCTCCATTTTTCAGCATCACCGAACACATAGACTTTGCCACTCCAATACAGCAGCCAGCGATGGAACCTGTTTGCAATGGCAATCTCCCGACGAGCATGCACACCCTGGACCACTTGCAGGGGGTGTCCAACCGAGCCAGCCTACACTACACGGGTGAGAGCCAGTTAACAGAGGTGAGTGCTCTGTTCAGCCAGAGCTATATTCAGCCAGTCTGTAGTTTTTGCCATACAGTTATGATGCAGCTGATAGTGAAAGCGCAAGTGGACAGGCCAGGTTTTTTTGCCTTTTTCAGATGGCTGTTGTCTAGATGGCTTTAGGAAAAGCCTGATTTCTTTCAGGCCCAGTGGCTGAACGTATGCTTTTTTTTATGACCAGAAAATTATAATTCTGATTCATTCCTCCAGATGGGTAGCATTCTGCTTGTCACTGGACGGAGGCTCTTTGTGAGAAATATTTGGGACAGTTAATTCTCCTGTTGACATTCTTAAGAAGGGAGGGAAGGAGGGCAGACCCAGCATATATCTAGCAAAGAGTGTACATAGAGGAATAATCAGAAAACATGCCACAAATATCCAGCAGTAGAGGCTATGTTAAATAAGTTTCAGTGTAGATATAAGCTATTATACAATAAGAGCCATTAAGAAAGATGTATGAGAAATACAGTTATTGACTTGAAGTTTTTTGACTATATTGTGTGAAAATGTAGGTGATACTTTACAGTGTGATCCCATAGTATACAGTCTGTGAGAGTAGTGATACATGTGTACATAGAAAAATATCTGAAAGATACATAAGCGATCCTAACAGTGGTTGTGTCTGGGTGATACAGTTACAAGCGCTTTTTGTTTTCTTTATGTACTCTACTTTTGTAATGCTATAACGAATGTGTTTTACTTGCCTATAACCTTTGTTAAGCGAGAGAGGGCTGAGGGAATGGTAATGGCCTTCAGTGTGTCTTCCACAAAATGCCTTAGCGACAGGACCACAGCAGGCGCCCCCAGATACAGTCTGCACCCACGGCGCAGTGCCCAGCTCGGTGTCAGCAGCGTCGTCAGACCTCGCCTCATTGTCATTCCTCTAATCTGTCATCTCCCTCCCTGAACCAGGTATTGCAGAATCTTGGCAAAGACCAATATCCACAACAGTCACTTGAACAAATTGGCACCAGAATTGCCAAAGTTTTGGAAAAGGTAAGTCACTCTGTAGGAAAGCTATAAACTGTTATGCACTTTCTAACTTTTCCAGATTATTTGCCATTAAGTGGCCCTAACCTCTTTGGTTAGTTATTTAGCACTTGGTAACTAAAAGGATGACGTGAAATAACCCCACACAGAATATTTTAATCATTTTTCTGTGGCTTTTTCCATTACATGGTTACTATTCTTTTTTGCTGCTTTGTTTACTTTCTGTGCTTAAATTTATGTGGTCAGTTTTCTCGTTTTTAGTCTACCATGGATAGATTCAGGTGATGCTACTAAGAACTTTGGAATCCAGGTGTGAGAAATAAGTCAAAGTTTCATCTTCTGGTGAATAAAGAATATTTGGTAGTTTGGATCATGGGTAGGAACCATATCTTGAAATATCTTTTTTCTGAAGTCATGAAACAGGATATTTGCAAAACTTTGTTTTCTTACTTTATGGTTAAGAATCTATCCACTTATTATATGATATTGAAGAGGTGATATAACAGTGATTAAAAGAGTCTACTCAGCTTCCAGTATGACCGTGGCAGTGTGGTAGGGAAGGGTAATCACGTCAGCTTAAAGGAGAGGAAATGCACACAGCCATCACTGTTGCATGGCAGTTCTGAAATTCACATGGCCAGTTGTCACCAGTTCCCCCAATTCCAGGGTAGGAAATAGTCCTTGATTAGGGCCTGTTTTGGTTCCCTGGGGTTAGCTTCCTGTTCTGTTTCTCAGTTCTTCTCTCGAGGCTGCCTTTCCTTTTCCTTAGAAGTGTCCTATATTTGCAGCTAAAGCGCTTCCTCAGCCTGCTGCCTGGGTATCCTTGGCACAACTTTGTAAAACTTTGTGGACTTTCAGATTACAAGACATTCCAAGAGGCAAAAGCCACGCCCACAGATCTCTTCAGGAAGGCCCCATCTGCTTCAAACATGAGTCCAGGACAATACCTTTAAGATTCTTAGATGCCTTTTGTCTGACAGCCCACGAGACTTAACTCAAGACACAGATCTTTCTGAGGTGGAGTAACAGAGGGTCTTACTTCTGTGTTTTTGATGTGATCTTGATCCTGAGGCCATAGTTTTACTGGTAGCATCTGGATTTGATTTTTTTTTTTTTGTCAAAACCTTGTGCTGACTGGAGAAGCTGGTAATTGAGATGAGGAAGTTTCATTTTCTAACCTTGCAAGTCCCAGTTTGGAAGCATTTTCTCTAAATTCTGCTTGGAAACTGTGCAGTTCCTTGTTTAGCTCTCCTCTTTTAATGCTTTATTATGGGTGACATTTAAAAAACCATTTGTCACTCTCAGCATTCTTCCTCAAAGCCTCCCTAGCCAGATCCACAGCATCTTAAGGGATTTTCCTATATTCCAGGTAGAGCCTCCCTCTTTGTTTTGCCAATAGATGGTGATGCCTCTCCCCCAGCCTCCAGGAGCAGTTTCCTCAGTGCTCTTCCAGCCTGCATTAATGGTCTTGTTAATGTTCCTTCAGCAATATCCTCAACCCATTCCCCAGAGTACTGTCAGCATGGCTCTAAGTTTCTATTATGGCAGCAGTCTGTTCTCGATACCAGATATTGTTTTCAGTTATCTTTTTTGCTTAATAAATTAGGCCAGAATTGAGTGGCTTAAAACAAAACTATTATTTGCTCAAGACCCTGCAACCTAAGCTGGACTTCCTTCTGATCTGACTTGGGATCATCCATGCAACCACAAACATATGGAGTCTCAACTGGGGCTGACCACCAAAGAAATATGGAGTGGTTGGAATAGATGAGACACAGCTGTATATTGTCTCTCTCCAAGCAGACTCTCCAGCAGAGAAGCTGGACCTTTTTACCTGGTGTCTCAGGGCTCCAAGAGACTGAGAGCAAAAGCATCCAGGCCTTTCAGAACCCATGCAGAGAGCTGGAACAGCAGCGCCTTTACGAGTTCCATCCGTCAAAGCAAGTCCCAGGGCAAGGGAGATATCCTTCACCTGCTGGTAGTGCAAAGAAAGACTACAGTCCATCTTTAATGGTGGATCTTTAATCCACCACAGTGCCTTTCAGAAGGAGCAACAATAAAACGGGCAGCGTCTCAGTGGAAATGATAAAAACTAGCAGCCAATGCAGTGACATCTTTAAGGTACTAAAAAAGAAAACTGCAAACCTAGAATTCTTTTCCAGCAAAAATATTCTTTAGAAATTGAAATGAAATAGATAGGTGTTCAATAAAAATTCAGAGACCTTGGCACCAGTAGGCTTGCACTGAAATAAAAATTAAAGGGAGTTCTTCAGAAAAATGATCCCAGACAGAAATATGGGCATGCCAGAGGGAAAGGACACTGGAAAGAAAATGTAAATGAAGACTAATTGTACAAAATGATAACTGCACTGCCCTGAGGAGCTTCACCTTTATATATAACCAAAATTCATGGTAACAGTAACATAAACGATGGCAGAGAAATAAATGGAGTCTAAAAGTTCTAAGTTTTAATTGGTATCGGCCAAGTCATAAAAGAAAGTTTGCATTGGACTGTAATAAGAATGTGTGTTTTAAGTTCCAGGCTAACTACTAAAAATGGTTTCAAAATGTAATTCAGTGGAAGGAGAATGAAATAATGTAAAACATTTGATTAATCCAAAGAAAATTAAGAAAGGTAAAAAGTACATAAAAATAGACCACAGATAGTAAAATAGTAGATAAGTATATCATTAGTTAGATTCAGAAAAGATTTATCGTTAAAGCATTTTGTATGGAATGGATTTTTTAAATCCAACTATATGCTGCTTATAAGAGAAACTCTTCAGATATTAGGACACAGAAAGGCTGAAAATACAAAGATGAAAAATACATCATACAAACAATAAAAAAGGACAGCAGATACAGCTATACTCTTTTTTTTAAAAAAAGTTTGAAGCAAGAAACAGGGCTAAAATGAAAAAATTGATAATTTGAGATGATATGGAGCAACCAGAACTCTGATACATTGCTAGTGAGAATATAAAATAATACAGCTATTTGGAAGACAGTCTGATAGCTTATTAAAAAGCTAAGCATATATGATCCAGTATTTTACTGCCTGGTACTTAATCAAAAGTGAAAGTGTTAGTCACTCAGTCATGTCTGACTCTTTGCAAGTCCATGCTCCTCTGATTCTCCAGGCAGGAGTACTGGAGGGAGTAGCCATTCCATTCTCCAGGGGATCTTCCTTACCCAGAGATTGAACCTGGGTCTCCTCCACTGCAGGCGTATTCTTTACTGTCTGAGCCACCAGAGAAACCCCATGAAAATTATGTCCACAAAATACTTGTTAAAAAATGTTCACAGCAGATTTATTTATAACAGCCAAAAACCTAGAAACAGATACCCATCAATAAGAGAATAGATAATCAGTATTATATTTATACAGTAGATACTATTTGACAAGAAAGATCCTATATCCATATTGATGAATCTCAGAAATATTGTGCTATTAAATCACTGGACACAAAAAAATGTATAGTGTATGATTCCCAACTATACGAAATCCTAGAACAGGCACAATTAACCTCTGGTGGTAGAAATCAGAAGAGTGAATTGCTTTGTCAGGGGAAGGGGTTGATTGGGAAGCAGCTTGAAAGAACATTCTGGAGTGTTTAATGTTTTCTGTGTCTTTAAGTAATAGTCAAAACTGAATGTTATACCTAAGGTCTGAGCATTTCCACTTATATTATACCTTGATTTTTTTATGAAGTTTAGATAAAGGTTTTAGACCACCAGAAACTGAAAGATACATGTTATCAGCAGACTGGCATTAAAAATCCTTAAGGGATTTCTTTCAGACAGAAGGAAAACTATTCCAGTTAGAAACTCAGAAAAAAGCAAAGAAAACAACAGCAAGAGTAAATATTAAGATATGTGTAAATAAGTATGTTGATACAAAATAATAACAGTACTGTCTTCTGAGGTTACAGTTCATAGCAACAGCAATACGAAAGGCAGAAAGGAATTACACTGACCACTGTAGATGGTCTCAGATCCAGTTAGACATTTCATACTCGGGTAATTGGCCTCACTTGGCGTGGGCTTCACTTGAGGATCAGGGGCCAGGACACCACAGCAGCAGCAGGCTCATACCTCCAGAATAGGCATCATTAGGCCAGGGCCATTCTCTGCCCACCCTTCTTTCCTACCAAGTGACTGTTTAGGTACGAGGGAACAAGTCAAATGGTTAAGTGAAGACTACCCTGACTTAAATGCTCTAGGTTCCATATGAGAACCAGTATCTTTTGTAATAGCCCCACATGCTCAGAACAGTAGAAAGGGACACAGTTAGCCACAAGAACCATGGTACCTAGAGGCTCCCAGCGGTGGCTTTCTACCAGGTGCTTAGAGTTTTTCCCAGTCTTTTTCTTTTTTCTAATGGAAAAGTATCTATAGGCTATACATTTTACCAGTTATACTGAATTACAACTTTATTTTAAAACTTTATAAAATTCTCGCAGTAGACTTGCGGTGAAACATGTCACAAGTGGTTAAGATAATTCACAATTCTCGGTCACGACTTCATTTGAGAGTTTTCTCACCATCCTAAACGTTGAGGGCAACAGTATGGTTAGAAGTAAAACAATAACTTTCAGTGTTGCTAGAGAGACACACATTTGGTAAACAGTTCTTTTAGTGGGATTGATCTTACAGGTCCAGATGGTTGGGTCAGCTGCCTACCGTTGCTGTTGTCTCCTCCTCCTAGTGTGGGTCTGCGTTTGGGGTCAGCAGTCCTTACTCTAGACCAGTTCAGAGCAGAGACTTCCCTTAAGTGAGAAACATGAAGTCAAGAGACAAGTGCTTTCGTTTCCCTGTGCATGAGCTAGTTAAGAGCACCTGGTAATGGTCCTTTTATCTGGGATAGATACAGTCCTTTAAATGATGCCTTTTCCAGTATGCATAATCTGGCTGAAGGTCATGGGCCGTTTGATCTTCATCCAAAGATTAGAACCCTGTGATAAGTTGATAAGGCTGTTGGGAATGTGCACACATGCATGTGCAATCACTCAGTTGTGTCTGACCCTTTGTGACCCCGTGGACTGTAACTCACCAGGCTCCTTTGTCCATGGGGTTTCTCAGGCAAGAATACTGGAGCGGGTTGCCATCTCTGCCTCCAGTTTTTTCCAGTCTCACCAGTCCAGCTACAGTTTACCAAGGTCATTTTTACTGTAAGCTGTCTTGTCTGGTGACAGCTAACGTTTCTCCTTTATTAGGTCCTGAGAGAAATAGGGCTAGAAGGTAAATCCAACATGAGATTTCATTATAGGCTCACAGACCAACCATGACCTTATTAACTTTTTAGCACAGTAGATCTTAGACTTGAGGGTATACCGCAGTCACCTGGAGGACTTGTTAAAACATATTGCTAGGTTTCTATGACTTCACTTACTGATTTAGTAAGTCTAGGGTTGGGCTTGATAATTTACATTTCTCCTAAATTCCCAGGTGATTCTGGGTGATGTTGCTGATCAGAGGATCACACTTAGAAAATGGCAGTGATAACAAAGCAAAAGCACCTTTTTCCCATTTACCATTGTTTCCCATTTACCTTGTTCTTTCACAAAAGAACAAGGATCTCCGTACCCTCCCTGCTTCAACGTTTAAAATACTTAGTCATTGTCCTTTATTATTTCTCGAAAACACCATCTGTAGTTGTCTCTTTAGAGAGTTTTTAGTTTGCATTACCATAATTATCAGTAAGTGTCAGCAGATAACATTGGTCAGACTCCATTTTAGGGTTCAATCATTATGCACTTTCAGAGCCCTCAAAAAGCTGCCCAGCTTGCAGCCGAGGTTACTCTCACATGGTGGCCTCTGTCGAGGTCTCGCCTGTGATGCCAGATGCACAGCACGCTGCCGCCATTGCCGTTGCAGCCAGTTTGTTTGCCAGGTTGCCACATCGTCCTCTTTGACCTTGTGGGCTGGTGCAGAGGTAGTCTCCCATTTTTGTCCCCCAGTTCTTTAGGTGGTGGCTTGTGAGCACTACTTTGTGCTGGTTGGATCCCCGGCCAACCCAACTTGGGTCAGAGCCACGCTGCTCCACCCCCTTGTCTGATCCAGACCTAGTCACAAACATGCAGCCTTGAGTGTTTGTCTCCTTCCCACCCCTTGTCAGGCATCAGTGCCACCTTTGGCTCAGATGCATCAGCTACACCACGGGAATATGATTCTTGCCAGTCAGCCCATTTTCCACCAGGCATTTCTTGGAAAGTGAGACGTATTCTCTTACCATAAGTTTGTCTCCAGCTTTCATCCATTCCTACAAGGGGAAGATTTATCCCCTGTCACAGTAAGCCTTTGCCATCAGACTCTGAGAAGGTTAGTCCCCACTGAGGCTTACCAGCATCTCCCTCCCCGTTCCATTTGTTTCATGGTGCTCTGGCCATTGAACCAAAGATATGAAAGTCTGTTTCATTGATGCTGCCACTCTGCAATGCACACTGCCTCTGGTTTGAAGCCCAGCTCGACAGATATTTCATATCTTGCGCAACCCAGTAGAGCTGTTGTCTTGCTTTCACTCTGGAGAATACAGAACACATAGCAAGCCAGCAGAGCAGCTTTTCATGTATTTCTCCAAGAGTTCCCATAGCTTTCTGACAGCAGTCCTGGGGACTGTTCTCTACTCCAGCCCCCCAGCTGACAGCTCAGGAATAAGGGATCAGGACCACATAGGTGAGTGTGGGAACCATCCTAGCCTGGAAGTCTCAAGTTCCATGTAAGAACCAATGCCTCTTATAACAGTCCTGTGACCTAGAGTCCAAGAGTTCTAACAAGGGACAAGAAATGTCACACAGGGGAAAACTCAGAGCTGGGTCTTTCTACCAGGTCCTCACAGTCCACTGGCAGTTTAGAGTCAGGTCATCTTTACCATAAGCAGTGTTGCTTAGTAACATGGGTGACAGTCTACCTTTATTAAGTTTCCAGGGGAACACAGCTGAAAACACAAGATTCATTTCCCACGAATACACGTGGACAAAATATTAGGCTTTAGCATTACAGGAAAGTCATAAAATTGAAGTAATAATTTATATTTTTAGTCTGTAATAAATCAAAGATGCATGTTGTACTTTTAGCTAATTACTAAAAGAACAGTTAAAGAATGTATAATTAAGGGAAAATGAAATAATAAAAAACATTTGATTAATTCATAAAGGCGGCCAGGAAGACAAAGGAATATAAAACAGGTGGGTGAAATAGAATGCAAATAGTAAGATGATAGCAATAAACCCAGTTTTTCAGTGATCACAGTAAATTATATAAAAGGATTACATACCTCAATTAGAATGCTCACATCAGACTAGTTTAAAATGTTGAACCCAATTATATGCTGTTTGCAGATAACACACCTGTAGTAATATACAAAACAGCTGATATTAAACCGATGGAAAAAAGATAACATCAAATAAATACTAATCAAAAGAAAGCTGTTGTAACTATGCTAATAACAGACAATGTAGAGTTTAAGGCAGGAAGCATTACTCTATAGATAAAGACAATTCATACTGATAAAGTGGTCAGTCCACCAGAATATTGAAAATTGTGTATCTATACAGAACCAGTATCATAGTTTCACATGATATAGACAGACATTAAACATCGACAGATGTAAAGGGAGCAATGAATCCATGATCAAAATAGACTTTAACATACCTCTTAATAGGTGACAGAACTAAGCGGACAAAAAATATGATACAGGACATCTTGCTAATATACATACTTGACATAACTGACATTCATATCATGCCACATTCAACTGTGACAAAAGTCTTATTTTAAAAATGCATGTGGAACATTTACCATACTGATCACAAGCTGAATCATAAATTAAGCCTCAGTTAAATATTAAACCACTGAAATAATTCAGAGTTTATTTTCCAACCGTAATGGAATTAACCTAGAGAAAAAGATCAGAAAAAAAAAAAAAAAGACAGAAAATTCCCAGTGATTTTGGTGAGATTACTAGTGTACCTGTCCCTGGTGGCTCAAGATGGTGAAGAATCTGCTGGCAGTGCAAGAAACTCAGGTTCAATCCCTGGGTCAAGAAGATCCCCCTGGGGAAGGGAATGGCTGCCTGATCCAGTATTCTTGCTTAAAGAACTCCATGGACAGAGGAGCCTGTTGGGCTGCACAGGGGTCACAAAGAGTTGGTCACGACTGAGCAACTAACACTTTCACTTACTGAATAACTCACAATTTGGTGAAGAAAGCAAAATTAGAAACTATTTTTAAATGAATGACAATAAAGATCTTGTATATCAAAACTTGTGGGATGCAGCTAAAGCAATGCTTGAGGCAAGTTTGTAGCCCTATAAACTAATGGATATATTAACTTAAAAAAAACAGGCTGAAATTAGTGATCTATGCTTCTATCCCAAAAAGCTAGAAAAAGAACAAAATTACACTGAGATATTTCTTGCCTCTATGTTTGGCAAAAATTCAGAAGTTTGTTAGGATACCCTTGGTGCGACCTTGGGAAAACTGGCACTGCCATACACTGTTGGGAGAAATGCAAAATAATTCCTCTCTGAGAGGAATTAGATGCCTAGCAGATTATCTATCTAGCAAGATTATACGTTCATTTACCCATTCATCCAGCAATCCTACTTTTAGGAATATTTCCTAAAAATACAATGGCAAAAAATTTATCTATGAGTACGACTGTTGATTGTAACCTGACTTGTATTAGTGAGCAAAAAACAATCCAAATGCCCAGTAGTAGGGGCTTGATTGAATGGACAGTTCACTGTGGTTGTTCATTGCGTGTGAGATCCACACAGTGGAGGCTTCTGCAGCTGTCAGAATGAAAGAGGACAATCTCTATAAACTTATATGACATAATCTCTGGAATACAGCAAGTGAAAAAAAGAACAATAGAAAAAAATTATACCTCAGATTACTACTTATATCTTTTTAAAATAGCAAGTTGTAGGGAAGGAGAGTATTTGTAGAAAGAAACATATTTTAAAATGAAAAGACTAACTTTGAAAAAAAATTTTAAATGCTGTCCATGGAAGGAAGATAGAAATAGGGTAGAAAAGACAGGAAATAAAGCTAGCTTTCCTTGAATCGACGTTTTTTTACTTTGAAGCCAAATATTTTGCATAATTACAAAAAATTTTTAAATAAGGTAATTCCTAATTAAAAGTGAAATTGAGCCTAACTATGCATTCCATTGGTAGTATAACCACATGAAGAGGAACTATTCCAAGTGCCTTTAAAACACAGTTATTTGGCTGCACATTCCTAATGAAATTTATCCTAAGAACAAAGGAAAGCCTTATACTGTTTTCAGTAGTACTGTTGCTAATAATATTAATGTTATTCTTTTGGGATTATAGGTGCATGTACTGCAAAGGAAATGAGTAATTTTGTTGGTGATTTGGAAACTGGAATTTTGAATATGGGTGAAAGAGCAGAAATGTGAGAACAATGATGTAAACATCTTTAGTCTTAAACTGAAAGTATTAGTAAGAATTCCTGATATATTTAATCGATATATTTACACATATGCTGGCTTTATTTTGCTGTGGTAGAGTCACTAGCCCAGTATTAGTAAGCACCCTCCGTACCCAGATTGTGGTCTCTAGATACTTTGCCACTTTAAAACAAAGTCTGTAATAAAAGACAAAGAAGGGCATTGTGTAATGATAAAGGGATCAATACAAGAAGAGGATATAACATTCATAAACATAAACGTACCCAATACAGGAGCACTTAAATATATAAAGCAAATATTAAAAGACCTAAAGATTGACAGTAATACAATAATAATGGGGGACTTTAATACCCCACTTATATCAGTGGACAAATTAATCACCCAGACAGAAAATCCATAAGGAAACAGTGGCCTTAAATGACATTAGACTACTTGGCTTTAATAGATATCTGTAGGACATTCCAGGCTTCCCTGGTGGCTTAGATGGTAAAGAAACTGCCTCAATTGCAGGAGACCCAGGTTCAATCCCTGGATCGAGAAAATCCTCTGGAGAAGGAAATGGCTACCCACTCCAGTATTCTTGCCTGGAGAATTCCATGGACAGGGGGGCCTGATGGTCTCTGGTCTATAGGGTTGCAAGAGTTGGACACAACTGAGCAACTAACACACACACACACACACACACACACACACACTCCATCCCCAAACAGTAGAATACACATTGTTTTCAAGTGCACATGGACCATTCTCCTGAATGAATCACATGCTAGGACACAAAACTAGTCCTAGTAAATTTAGGAGCATAGAAGTTATATCAAGCATCTTATCTGACCACAACAGTATGAAAACTAGAGATCAGTTACAAAAGAAAAATGGGAAAAACAGAAACACATGGAGACTAAACATGATACTTAAAAACCAGCAGGTCAATGAAGAAATCAAAGAGGAGATCAGAAAATACCTTGAGACAAATGAAAATAAACAACTTTCCAAAGTCTGTGGGACACAGCAGTAACAGTCACAAGAGGGAATTTTGTAGCAATGCAGGCATACCTCAAGAAACAAAGAAAATCTTAAACATAACCACCTACCATCTAAAGGAGTTAGAAAAAGAAACAGGGCTTCCCTGGCTCAGTGGTAAAGAATCTGCCAGCAATGCAGGAGACACAGGTTCCACCCCTGGGTCAGGAAGATCCCCTGGAGAAGGATATGGCAACCTACTCCAGCATTCTTGCCTGGGAAAGAAAAAGATAAACCCAGTTGAGCTATTTCAAATCCTGAAAGATGATGCTGTGAAAGTGCTGCACTCAATATGCCAGCAAATTTGGAAAACTCAGCAGTGGCCACAGGACTGGAAAAGGTCAGTTTTCATTCCAATCCCAAAGAAAGGTAATGCCAAAGAATGCTCAAACTGCCGCACAATTGCACTCATCTCACACGCTGGTAAAGTAATGCTCAAAATTCTCCAAACCAGGCTTCAGCAATATGTGAACCATAAACTTCCAGATGTTCAAGCTGGTTTTAGAAAAAGCAGAGGAACCAGAGATCAAATTGCCAGCATGTGTAAGAGAGTTCCAGAAAAACATCTATTTCTGCTTTATTGACTCTGCCAAAGCCTTTGACTGTGTGGATCACAATAAACTGGAAAATTCTGAAAGAGATGGGAATACCAGACCACCTGACCTGCCTCTTGAGAAACCTCTATGCAGGTCAGGAAGCAACAGTTGGAACTGGACATGGAACAACAGACTGGTTCTAAATAGGAAAAGGAGTACATCAAGGCTGTATATTGTCACCCTGCTTTTTTAATTTATATGCAGAGTACATCATGAGAAACGCTGGGCTGGACGAAGCACAAGCTGGAATCAAGATTGCCAGGAGAAATATCAATAACCTCAGATATGCAGATGACACCACCCTTATGGCAGAAAGTGAAGAGGAACTAAAGAGCCTCTTGATCAAAGTAAAAGAGGAGAGTGGAAAAGTTGACTTAAAGCTCAACATTCAGAAAACTAAGATCATGGCATCTGGTCCCATCACTTCATGGGAAGTAGATGGGGAAACAATGGAAACAGTGTTGGACTTTATTTTTTTGGGCTCCAAAATCACTGCAGATGGTGACTGCAGCCATGAAATTCAAAGATGCTTACTCCTTGGAAGGAAAATTATGACCAACCTAGATAGCATATTGAAAAGCAGAGACATTACTTTGCCAACAAAGGTCCATTTAGTCAAGGCTGTGGTTTTCCCAGTGGTTATGTATGGATGTGAGAGTTGGACTGTGAAGAAAGCTGAGTGCCGAAGAATTGATGCTTTTGAACTGTGGTGTTAGAGAAGACTCTTGGACTGCAAGGAGGTCCAACCAGTCCATCCTAAAGAAGATCAGTCCTGGGTATTCATTGGAAGGACTGATGCTGAAGCTGAAACTCCAGTACTTTGGCCACCTCATGAGAAGAGTTGACCCATTGGAAAAGACCCTGATGCTGGGAGGGATTGGGGGCAGGAGGAAAAGGAGATGACAGAGGGTGAGATGGCTGGATGGCATCACTGACTCAATGTACATGAATCTGAGTGAACTCTGGGAATTGGTGATGGACAGGGAGGCCTGGCGTGCTGTGATTCATGGGGTCACAAAGAGTTAGACATGACTGAGTGACTGAACTGAACTGAACTGAAGAAGTTAGGAAATAATAAAGATAGGAGAAGTAGAGACCAAGCAAAACAATAGAAAAGATCAGAGAAACCAAGAACTGTTTTTTTTTGTAAAGATAAAAGTAATAAGACTTTATCCAGGCTCATCAAGGATAAAAGAGAAAGGATCCAAATGAGAGAAATGAAAACATATCACAGATATACAGTCATAAGAGAATACTATGGAAAAAAAAATAGAGACTACTACGAACAGTTATATGCCAAGAAACTGGATAACCTAGAAGAAGAAATGGATAAATTTCTAGAAACATAGTCTTCCACAACTCAATCAGGAAGAAACAGATAATCTGAACAGATCAACTACTAGTATTAAAACTGAATCCGTAATCAAGAAACTACAAAAAACCAAAGTCCAGGACTAGATAGCTTCACAGGGCAAGTCTATCAAACATACAAAGGAAAGTTAATACTTACCCCTTTCAAAGTATTCCAAAAAATTGAAGAGACAGCAGTGCTCCCAAATTCATTCCACGGGACAACCATTACCTTGTGTACATGAGTATGACCATGAGTTGCTGATAAATGTTGAATCTAGGTGGTGAGCACATGGAGTTCATTATACTGTTTCCTTTTTTTGTATATGCATTTGAAACTTTTCATTCTAAAACACCTAAAAGGTGTAGTCACAACGGTGAGCAAAGAAATGGCATATCAAAAAATGAGTAGGCAAATTTTTAAACATTACATACATCTTAAGCTAAAAATATATTTGTGTTACTAATTAAGTCAAATGCCCAGTGGATGAGTTAGATAGATTTAGCCAGAATTAAGTAATCAGTGAATTGCAAACTTTATGTAAAAAATTACCTGGAGTATTATAAAGATAAGGAAATAAGCAAATCCACAGATTCAGGAAGCACCAGGTGTCCCAAACTGGGTAAATAGAAAGAAATCCACGCCAAGATGCATTATGGCAAAGACAAAAGATATCTTCAGAGTGTCTTTTTCAGTCAGGATCCTGTCAGGAAAACAGAAACATCATTATGTATTTCAAAAAACAAATTTAATTTAGAGAACTGATTACAGGCAGACCTAGTTTTATTGCACTTCGCTTTATTGTGCTTGGCAGATGCTGCATTTTTTGCAAATTGAAGGTTTGTGGGAACCCTGTCTTGAGCAAATCTGTTGGTGCGGTTTTCACTTTCTCTGTGTCACATTTTGGTAATTCTCACAATACTTTGAACTTTTTCGTTACGACTTCTGTTACGGTGATCCCTGACCACTGATCTTTGATGTTACTGTTCCCACTCACTGAAGGTTCAGCTGATTGTCACCATTTTTTAGCAAGGAGGTATTTTTAATGAAGGTATGTATGTACATAGTTTTGTTTTTTCTTTTTTTAGGGCTTCCTGGGTAGCTCAAACAGTTAAGAATCTGCCTGCAGTGCAGGAGACCTGGGTTCAGTCCCTGGGTCAGGAAGATCCCCTGGAGAAGGGCGTGGCAACCCACTCCAGTATTCTTGCCTGGAGAATTCCATGGACAGAGGAGCTTGGTGGGCTCCAGTCCATGGGGTGACAAACGACTGAACGACTAACAAAACAGCACATATCTTTTTAGACACAGTGCTACTGCACGCATAATAGACTAGAGTATTAAATGTAAACGTAACTTATGTATGTGCTAGGAAACCAAAAAGTTTGTGTGACTCGCTTTTTTGCAGTATTCACTTTATTGTGGAGGTCTGTAACCAAGCAGTATCTCTGAGACATGACTATACATTGTGGTGGAGGGCTGAAAAAGAGAAAAGGAAACGCTTAGGTAAATCAGAGATACGCACTGTAGGGAGTGGGAAGGCAAACCCTTGGGGTTTCTGAAATCTAGAGTTCACAGGCAAGAACTCTGGGTGAACTAGAGTTCCTGCTTCGGAGGAGGGAGCACAGGCTGGCCACTGGGTCTGGAAGTGTTGCCAGAATGAGCAACTGGAATAGCATACCAACTGAGGGAAAAAATCCCACTCCTTCTCACCTTCCAATGCCTAGCACACATTTGCAGAACTCAACAAGAAGCCCACTAGCAAAGGAGAAATGTGGTTTGTAGTGTTCAGCCACAACTTCACAAAGCAGATTGTACAATTTTGGATTTGCATCTGAGAGGAACTAGCTTAAGAAATATAACAGCAGCCATTCATTCAACAAATAGGTAGCAAAGGCCTGCTTTGTGCAAAATAATTTTCAAGGGCTTAGCGTATATCAGTGAAGAAAACTTAAGACAAAGATCTCTGCCCTCATGGAGACAGAAAGGACAGATTTCCTATAGAGGAATGTGATTGAATGTTTCTCATAGCAACTGTCTAATCCAGATGACAGTTTTGGAAGGATACCGGGCCCCCTAGAATTGTGGCCCCTACAATGACGAAGAGTAAAGGCACTTAAAGAACTGGAAAAAGTTTACCAAGAGCCCCACCCTAAAGGAGCTTTTCTGTATGATAACTAAAGAAAAGCTATCTGAAGCAAAGGAAGATTTACTAAGCAAATAAAATAACACAGGTATACAAACCCAAACAAACACTGTAGAAAACAGTTTGAGATTTCTTTTTTAATGATGAAACAAATTCTGGACAGATGTACATTTGAGAATGGGATAAATAGAGTTAAGGTATTTAAAGGCCCTTTTCGTGTTTAGGAGGGGTAAGTTAGTATGTTGCTTGGACTTTAAGTTAAAAATTGAGTAGAAATTTAAGGGTAACCTTTTAAAAAATGTGCAAATCCCAAACCTGTGAGGATAAAATAATGCAGTAAGAAGAGAAGGACAAAAAAAAAAAAAAAACAAGAAATGCCACCAAAAAAAGGAAAAAAAGCATTCAAGAATTTGGATAAAAGGAACCAAGAAATATAATAGTCTTTAAAATAATCCACAGTGTAAATCACACTAATGTCAAATTGGAAATGTTTTAAAGGAGCTACATATATTTTTTAAGTCATACCTAAAACATAATAGAAATGTTGAAAATAATGGGAAAATACTAATCAAAAATGAATATACTACCAAAAGGTAGTAAAGACAGTTACATTAATTACCTGAAAAGATATATTTCAGAGCAGAAAAATTATTAGGGTCAGAGAGAATGACCATATAATGATAAAAGCTTTAATTCACCAGAAATATATACCAGAAAAAGAAGTGCAAAAAGCAAGATGGTTGTCTCAAGAGGCCTTACAAATAGCTGAGAAAAGAAGAGAAGTGAAAGGCAAAGGAGAAAAGGAAAGATATATCCATCTGAATGCAGAGTTCCAAAGAATACCAAAGAGAGATAAGAAAGCCTTCCTGAGTTATCAATGCAAAGAAATAGAGGAAAACAATAGAATGGGAAAGACTAGAGATCTCTTCAAGAAAATAAGAGGTACCAAGGGAACATTTCATGCAAACATGGGCTCAATAAAGGACAGAAACAGTATGGACCTAACAGAAGCAGAAGATATTAAGAGGTGACAAGAATACACAGAAGAACTATACAAAAAAGATCTTAGTGACCCAGATAACCACAGTGTTGTTATCGCTCACCTGGATCCAGACATCATGGAATGCAAAGTCAAGTGGGCCTTAGGAAGCATCATTACAAACAGAGCTAGTCGAGGTGAAGGAATTCCAGCTGAGCTATCTCAAATCCTAAAAGATGATGCTGTGAAAGTGCTGCATTCAATATGCCAGCAAATTTGGAAAACTCAGCAGTGACCACAGGACTGGAAAAGGTCAGTTTTCATTCCATTCCCAAAGAAGGGCAATGCCAAAGAATGTTCAAACTACCATACAATTGCAGTCATCTCACACACTAGCAAAGTAATACTCAAAATTCTCCAAGCTAGGCTTCAACAGTACTTGAACCAAGAACTCCAGATGTTCAAGCTGGATTTAGAAAAGGCGGAGGAACCAGAGGTCAATTGCCAGCATCTGTTGAATCATCAAAAAAGCAAGAGTTCCAGAAAAATGCCTACTTCTATTTCATTGACCATGCTAAAACCTTTGTGTGGATCACAACAAACTGTGGAAAGTTCTTCAAGAGATGAGAATAGCAGATCACCTAGGCTGCCTCCTGAGAAATCTGTATACAGATCAAGAAGCAACAGTGAGAACCAGACATGGAATGACGGACTGGTTCCAAGTTGGGAAAGGAGTACAGCAAGGTTGTATGTATATTGTCACCCTGTTTATTTAACTTGTATGCAGAGTACATCATGCAAAATGTGAGGCTTGATTCCAGCACAAGCTGGAATCAAGATTGCAGGGAGAAATATCAATAACCTCAGATATGCAGATGAAACCACCCTTATGGTAGAAAGCAAAGAGGAACTAAAGAGTCTCTTGATGAATCTGAAAGAGGAGAGTGAAAAAGTTGGCTTAAAACTTAGCATTCAAAACTCTAAGATCATGGCATCCGGTCCCATCATTTCATAGCAAATAGATGAGAAAACAATGGAAATAGTGACAGACTTTATTTTCTTGGGCTCCAGAATCACTGCAGATGGTGACAGCAGCTGTGAAATTAAAAACAGTTGCTCCTTGGAAGAAAAGTTACGATAAACCTAGACAGCATATTAAAAAGCAGAAATATTACTTTGCCAACAAAGGTCCGTATAGTCATGGTTTTTCCAGTAGTCATGTATGGATGTGAGAGCTGGACCATAAAGAAAGCTGAGCACCAAAGAATTGATGCTTTTGAACTGTGGTGTTGGAGAAGACTCTTGAGAGTCCCTTGGACTGCAAGGAGATCCAGCCAGTCAACCCTAAAGGAAATCAGTCCTGAATATTCATTGAAAGGACTGATGTTGAAGCTGAAGCTCCAGTACTTTGGCCACTTGATGCAAAGAAGTGACTCATTAGAAAAGACCGGATGCTGGGAAAGATTGAAGGCAGCTGGAGAAGGGGATGACAGAGGATGAGATGGTTGGATGGCATCACCGACTCAATGGACCTGAGTTTGAGTGAACTCCAGGAGTTGGTGATGGACAGGGAAGCCTGGCGTGCTGCAGTCCTTGGGGTCGCAAAGAGTCAAACACTACTGAGCAACTGAACTGACTGATAATGATAACCTTATGCATACCCAGTAAGATAACTTCAAAATATATAAAGCAGAAAATGATTGATTTAATGAAACAACCTGACAAACCAACACACACACACACCTTTTTCTGCTGCTAAGCCAGTCAGTCCATTCGAATTTATATTCATAAGTATATTAGCCTGTGGTGTAGCTTCCAGAGAAGCTAAAATTTCATCACCCAAATTAAAGGAGAAAAATTATGAAATCATTTCAGTAGATTGCATTTGATAAAATTCAGTACATTCATGAACTAAAGGTAGTGCAAATTAAGAATAGAGAAGAATTTCTTTAATCTGATGAGAAGAATCCACAAAACATTTTTATCAAAGATAATTCTTAATGGAAGAAGTATTTTAAATAATTCTTTGAAGTCAGGAAAAAGAATGCCCACCATTACCTCTTCTTCTCAGCATTGTACTGAAAGTCCTAGCGTGAGTATTAGGAAGAAAAAAAACATGTTATTCAGAAATGATGTGATTATCTGCATAGCAAACCTAAAAGACACACACATTTTTAGAAGTAACAATGTGTTATCAAGGTAGTTGCCTGTAAAGTCAGTAAATAAAAATGTTACATTTCTATACAGCAGCAGTAAATACTAGAAAACATAATTTTAACATGTAGTTACTTTGTTACAAAAATATAGTTCTCCCCAAAAAAATTTATATAAAATTCCCAGTACTAAATCTAACCAGAAAGTCATAAGGCCTATGTGCAGAAAGTGATAAAACTTTACTGAAAGACATTGTAAAAGACCTAAATAAGCAGAAGGGTATGTAATGTTCATGGATAAGAACATACATAACCATAAACACATCAGTTTTCCACAATTTGATTTATAAAGTCAATTCTGTTATAATCAAAATAACAGGTTTTTGGGTTTTTTATGCCTCTTGAATAGCAGATCTTTACATTTATATGGAAGAGTAAAAAAATAGATATGACATTCATGAAAAGAATAAGGTTGTGAGAATTGCCTTACTTTTATAAAAAATTATAAAATGAAACATTGTGCCATTTACTCAAGGAATGAACAAAAATAACAAAGGTGAATAAAAGCCTGTATAACAGTCTCTAGCTTACATGAAGCTATGCAAGATCAGTGGGGAGGTAAGGGTTATTCAGGAAGCTTTCTAGGGCAGTTACTTAATTTCAGTCGGCCCCTCACATCCTACACAAAAAATGAATTCCACACGAATTAAGGATTCAAGCATCAAAAACAAAACTTTAAAAATTAAAATATGAGAGATGATCTTTCTGGCCTTGAAGTACAAAAAGGTTTCTTGAAGAAGATTATAAAAGCACAAACCAGAGAAGAGAATGTTAATAAGTTCAACTACATTAACATTTTAAATGTTTTAATTAAAGATTTTTTTTAATGAAAAAGAAGCCAGAGTAAGGAAAATTCATGTAACACTCTTAGTTTATAAGGATTAATATCCAGAGCATGGAAATAAAGTGATGAGAAAGATAAATAAGATAGAAAAAAGGTATAGAAAAGATATTAACAGACATTCGACAGAAAACAGTAAGACCAATGTGTCTATGACCAATAAAAAAACAGTTCTCAATCTCACTAATAGGAAATGCAGATTAAGGCTACAGTAAGATACCGTTTCACCCCCACTGATAATACTAAGAATTAGAAAGGGTAGAAAGCAGGAGGCACTTTTAAACATTGCTGGTAGGACTGTAACTTGTCGTAAAACC
Source organism: Capricornis sumatraensis (assembly GCF_032405125.1). Lineage (NCBI taxonomy): Eukaryota > Metazoa > Chordata > Mammalia > Artiodactyla > Bovidae > Capricornis > Capricornis sumatraensis. Next base: position 74,077,684 of record NC_091084.1, read on the forward strand.
TTTAGGAAGCAATTTGACTTTCTCTTGGACATTGGCACATCCTGGGATGTAGCAGCTCCATTCCCATGTATATAGACTAGAGAAACTCCTTGTACATTTACTGACAACAGGAAGTAACGCAAACTCCTCCCCCCATTTACAGAAAATGGATAAACACATTATGGTATATTCACTTAATGGACGTTTAATTGTGTATAAAGGAAATTGAGTGAACTAAGAACTACATTCAGCAACATGGAGTGTTTAAGAGTGTTGAGTAAAAACCCCCAAATCCCAGAAGACTGCTTACAGTATTATACCATTTTTATAATGCACAGGAAGAAGTCAACTAAGCATTGTATTGTTGGGGTAAATATGTGTATGTGTGTGATAGAACAGTGTTTAAAAAGAGCAGTGGAAATCAAATCAATAAAATTAGAAATGAAAATGGAGAGATCACAACAGACAACACAGAAATACAAAGGATCATAAGAGATCTACTATCAGCAATTATATGCCAATAAAATGGACAACGTGGAAGAAATGGACAAATTCTTAGAAAAGTACAACTTTCCAAAACTGAACCAGGAAGAAGTAGAAAATCTTAACAGACCCATCACAAGCACAGAAATTGAAACTGTAATCAGAAATCTTCCAGCAAACAAAAGCCCAGGTCCAGACGGGTTCACAGCTGAATTCTACCAAAAATTTAGAGAAGCGCTAACACCTATCCTACTCAAACTCTTCAAGAAAATTGCAGAGGAAGGTAAACTTCCAAACTCATTCTATGAGGCCACCATCACCCTAATAGCAAAACCTGACAAAGATGCCACAAAAAAAGAAAACTACAGGCCAATATCACTGATGAACATAGATGTAAAAATCCTTAACAAAATTCTAGCAATCAGAATCCAACAACACATTTAAAAGATCATACACCATGACCAAGTGGGCTTTATCCCAGGGATGCAAGGATTCTTCAATATCTGCAAATCAATCAATGTAATTCACCACATTAATAAATTGAAAAATAAAAGCCATATGATTATCTCAATAGATGCAGAGAAAGCCTTTGACAAAATTCAACATCCATTTATGATAAAAACTCTCCAGAAAGCAGGAATAGAAGGAACATACATACCTCAACATAATAAAAGCTATATATGACAAACCCACAGCAAACATTATCCTCAGTGGTGAAAAATTGAAAGCATTTCCCCTAAAGTCAGGAACAAGACAAGGGTGCCCACTTTCACCGCTACTGTTCAACATATTCTGGAAGTTTTGGCCACAGCAATCAGCAGAAAAAGAAATAAAAGGAATCCAAATTGGAAAAGAAAAAGTAAAACTCTCACTGTTTGTAGATGACATGATCCTCTAAGAAAACCCTCATAGAAAACCCTAAAGACTCCACCAGAAAATTACTAGAGCTAATCAATGAATATAGTAAAGTTGCGGGGTATAAAATCAACACACAGAAATCCCTTGCATTCCTATACACTAATAATGAGAAAGTAGAAAAAGAAATTAAGGAAACAATTCCATTCACCATTGCAACAAAAAGAATAAAATACTTAGGAATATATTTACCTAAAGAAACTAAAGACCTATATATAGAAAACTATAAAACACTGATGAAAAAAATCAAAGAGGACACTAATAGATGGAGAAATATACCATGTTCATGGATCAGAAGAATCAATACTACCCAAAGCAATCTACAGATTCAATGCAATCCCTATCAAGCTACCAGCGGTATTCTTCACAGAGCTAAAACAAATAATTTCAAGATTTGTATGGAAATACAAAAACCCTCGAATAGCCAAAGCAATCTTGAGAAAGAAGAATAGAACTGGAGGAATCAACCTGCCTGACTTCAGGCTCTACTACAAAGCCACAGTCATCAAGACAGGATGGTACTAGCACAAAGACAGAAATATAGATCAATGGAACAAAATAGAAAGCCCAGAGATAAATCCACACACCTATGGACACCTTATCTTCAACAAAGGAGGCAAGAATATACAATGGATTAAAGACAATCTCTTTAACAAGTGGTGCTGGGAAAACTGGTAAACCACTTGTGAAAGAATGAAACTAGAACACTTTCTAACACCATTCACAAAAATAAATTCAAAATGGATTAAAGATCTAAACATAAGACCAGAAACTATAAAACTCCTAGAGGAGAACATAGGCAAAACACTCTCCAACATAAATCACAGCAGGATCCTCTGTGATCCACCTCCCAGAATACTGGAAATAAAAGCAAAAATAAACAAATGGGATCTAATTAAAATTAAAAGCTTCTGCACAACAAAGGAAACTATAAGCAAGGTGAAAAGACAGCCTTCTGAATGGGAGAAAATAATAACAAATGAAGCAACTGACAAATAACTAATCTCAAAAATATACAAGCAATTTATGCAGCTCAATTCCAGAAAAATAAATGACCCAATCAAAAAATGGGCCAAAGAACTAAATAGACATTTCTCCAAAGAAGACATACGGATGGCTAACAAACACATGAAAAGATGCTCAACATCACTCATTATCAGAGAAATGCAAATCAAGACCACAATGAGGTACCATTTCACACCAGTCAGAATGGCTGCGATCCAAAAGTCTACAAGCAATAAATGCTGGAGAGGGTGTGGAGAAAAGGGGACCCTGTTACACTGTTGGTGGGAATGCAAACTAGTACAGCCACTATGGAGAAAAGTGTGGAAATTCCTTAAAAAACTGCAAATAGAACTGCCTTATGACCCAGCAGTCCCACTGCTGGGCATACACACTGAGGAAACCAGAATTGAAAGAGACACGTGTACCCCAATGTTCATCGCAGCACTGTTTATAATAGCCAGGACATGGAAGCAGCCTAGATGTCCATCAGCAGACGAATGGATAAGGAAGCTGTGGTACATATACACAATGGAGTATTACTCAGCCGTTAAAAAGAATACATTTGAATCAGTTCTAATGAGGTAGATGAAACTGGAGCCTATTATACAGAGTGAAGTAAGCCAGAAAGAAAAACACCAATACAGTATACTAATGCATATATATGGAATTTAGAAAGATGGTAATGATAACCCTGTATGTGAGACAGCAAAAGAGACACAGATGTATAGAACAGACTTTTGGACTCTGTGGGAGAGGGAGAGGGTGGGATGATTTGGGAGAATGGCAGTGAAACATGTATACTATCATGTAAGAAACCAATCGCCAGTCTAGGTTCAATACAGGATACAGGATGCTTGGGGCTGGTGCACTGGGATGACGCAGAGAGATGATATGGGGAGGGAGGTGGGAGGGGGGGTTCAGGGTTGGGAACTCATGTACACCTATGGTGGATTCATGTCAATGTATGGCAAAACCAATACAGTATTGTAAAGTTAAATAAATAAATAAAAAGTTAAAAAATAAATAAAAAGAGCAGTGGGATCATAAACACAACACTTGGGATAATGTATGCCTCTGGAGCAAAGCCAGAGGACAGCACCGTGAGAGAACACACAGGTAGATGCACGGTAACTCACCACCCTGCCACCACCATTTACAGAAAGTAGATAAACATATCATAGTATATTCACCTAGTGGACAATGTAATTGTGCAGCAAGGAAATTGCACGAACTAAAAACTACATTCAGCCTCATGGGTGAATCTTATGAGGGTAGTAGTTTCTGGGATATTTATTATTTTATGCTTTACAGCATAAGTGTATATTTTATATAATTACATATTATCTATGTGTATATATTTATAACACACATATATAACCTATATATGTGTTCCTTGGAGTGTGTCATATATTGGCAGTGTGTTAGTCAGTCAGTCACGTCTGACTCTTTGTGACCCCGTGGACTGCAGCCTACCAGGCTCCTCCGTCCATGGGATTGTCCAGGCAAGAGCACTGGAGTGAGGTGCCAGTGCCTTCTCCTTCATTTCTTCTACTACTGCCGACAAGGTGACTGAAACAACAGAAATGTATCCTCTCAGTGCTGGAGGCTACAAGTTGGGGATCCAGGTACCGGCAGGGTTGTTTTCTTCTGAGGCCTCTCTCCTTGGCTTGCAGCTGGCTACCCTCTAGGCAGCTCTTCAAGTGGTCATCGTCTGCACAAAGGACACTGATGTATCTCCTTCTCTTCTATAAATCCACTTACATTAGATTTTGTTGTTTGGTCACTAAGTCGTGTCCGACTCTTTTGCTACCCCATGGACTATAGTCCACCAGGCTCCTCTGGCAAGAATACTGGAGTGGGTTGCCATTTCCTCCTCCAGGGGATCTTCCTGACCCAGGGATCGAACACGCATCTCCTGCATTGCAGGCAAACTCTTTACTGCTGAGCCACCTAGAAAGCCAGTTACATTAGATTAGGGCCCTACATTAATGACCTCATTTTTAACTTAGTATGCTCTCTAAAGACTTTATTTCTAAATACAGTTGCATTCTGAGATACTAGGGATTGAGACTTCAACATATGACTCTGGGCAGACACAATTCACCCCATGACAACAGTCTCAGAGAATAATTTTCCTATTAACCCTTCTTAAGAAAACTATTAAAAGATAAACTTTGGCCAACCAAGAGATGACTAGAGAAGCCACACAAAACTAATGTCAGTAATCAAGGAATATATTTACATGTAGAACCAACACAAAAACAAGGCAGGAAATAGTATTTATATCACCCTGTGTGCCCCGCCAATGAAAAATGATAGAATTACCAAAAAAATAGATTGAAGGAACAAAACAAGACAGGAAGCAGAGTAAGGTTTCCAGTTGCCTCAACCAGAATGGCTGGGAATTAGAAACATCCATCAAAAGGGGTAAATGAAACAGGGAAATTAAAAATTAGATGTAGATTAGAGCTATTTCAAATCCTGAAAGATAATGCTGTGAAAGTGCTGCACTCAATATGCCAGCAAATTTGGAAAACTCAGCAGTGGCCACAGGACTGGAAAAGGTCAGTTTTCATTCCAGTCCCAAAGAAAGGCAATGACAAAGAATGCTCAGACTACCACACAATTGCACTCATCTCACACGCTAGTAAAGTAATGCTCAAAATTCTCCAAGCCAGGCTTCAGCAATACATGAACTGTGAACTTCCAGATGTTCAAGCTGGTTTTAGAAAAGGCAGAGGAACCAGAGATCAAATTGCCAACATGCACTGGATCATCAAAAAAGCAAGAGAGTTCCAGAAAAACATCTATTTCTGCTTTATTTACTCTGCCAAAGCCTTTGACTGTGTGGATCACAATAAACTGGAAAATTCTGAAAGAGATGGGAATACCAGACCACCTGACCTGCCTGTTGAGAAACCTCTATGCAGGTCAGGAAGCAACAGTTAGAAGTGGACATGGAACAACCGACTGGTTCCAAATAGGAAAAGGAGTACGTCAAGGCTGTATATTGTCACCCTGCTTATTTAACTTATATGCAGAGTACATCATGAGAAACGCTGGGCTGGAAGAAGCATAAGCTGGAATCAAGATTGCTGGGAGAAATATCAATAACCTCAGATATGCAGATGACACCACCCTTATGGCAGAAAAGTGAAGAGGAACTAAAAAGCCTCTTGAGTGAAAAAGAGTGGAAAAGTTGGCTTAAAGCTCAACATTCAGAAAACAAATATGGCATCTGGTCCCATCACTTCATGGGAAATAGATGGGGAAACAGTGGAAACAGTGTTGGACTTTATTTTGGGGGGCTCCAAAATGACTGCAGATGGTGACTGCAGCCATGAATTTCAAAGATGCTTACTCCTTGGAAGAAAAGTTACAACCAACCTAGATAGCATATTGGAAAGCAGAGACATTACTTTGCCAACAAAGGTCCGTTTAGTCAAGGCTATGGTTTTTCCAGTGGTCATGTGTGGATACGAGAGTTGGACTGTGAAGAAAGCTGAGCACCAAAGAATTGATGCTTTTGAACTGTGGTGTTGAAGAAGACTGTTGAGAGTCCCTTGGAATGCAAGGAGATCCAACCAGTCCATTCTAAAGGAGATCAGCCCTGGGTGTTCTTTGGAAGGAATGATACTGAGGCTGAAACTCCAGTACTTTGGCCACCTCATGGGAAGAGTTGACTCACTGGAAAAGACTCTGATGCTGGGAGGGATTGGGGGCAGGAGGAGAAGGGGACGACCAAGGATGAGATGGCTGGATGGCATCACCGACTCTATGGACATGAGTTTGAGTGAACTCTGGGAGTTGGTGATGGACAGGGAGGCCTGGCGTGCTGCAGTTCATGGGGTCACGGAGAGTCAGACACAACTGAGCAACTGAACTGAACTGAATAGCCATCTGGAAAAAAAATAAATTGGAGCCTTATCTTTTACTTTACACCAAGTTAAATTCTAAGTGGATCAAATATTTAAGTGTGAAAAGTGAAACTAGAAAGTTCTGAGGAAAACACATGGTAAAAATTCTTGATAACCTTGGAGTAAACAAGACTTTCCTAACTACAGCTGAAAATCCAGAACCCACTGGAAATAGACTAATGAACTGAACTGTGTAGAAATTTAAGATTTGAAAACTATGATCCAGAGAGGTTAAATGTTTATTAAAAAGGCTGTAATAGTAGAATCAGGCTTGTGGGATGGTCACTAAGGTCAATGAGAGGGTGAACGTAAGGTGTGAGGCAGACCACCAGCACCAGGTAAACAGCTAAATGGTCATTAACTTGCGTTGCGATTCCTAATCTTGGTGGTAAATTAGTATGTTATTTAAGAGACATCAGCTTTAACTGACCTTTCCTTTGTAGAACCAGACGTCCTGGGTCCTTTCCAGCATGGCAGCCCTCTACTGGAGAGTGAAAGGCCAAGGAAAGAAGGCGATTGACTGCCTGCGCCAGGCCCTCCATTATGCCCCACACCAGATGAAGGTGAGTGGGGCTCCGAGGGTGTGAATTCCCATCCCTCAGCCATTTCCTGTGCCCACTGCTTTATTCTGAGGTTTCATCAACCTTCCTCATGCTCAGAAAGCAGCAGAAGGCGAAGGGTGGAGAAACTTAAAGACCCACTTGTGCTGCCACAAGCCTGAGCTACACCCACCATCGTGGCCTCCTTACCTCAGCAAGAGGGGCCATCGGGGAAGGGCTTCAGGATCCCGGAAAAACACTGTATCAGGAACAGCCGTGGCTGAGTCGTAAATGCAGCTCTAAGTGCAGCTCTGCCTCTTGCTACCTTTGTGATCACCTTTGTGACCTCTCAGTACCTGTGTGACCTTAGGCAAGTTCTTAAGCCTCTGTGACCTCATATAATGACATGTCTCTGTGGGTGTCCAGCAAGGACAAACGTGGGTCTTTTTTTCTGTTCTTCTGTATCTCCTATGGAAGAACCCAGTGATACAGAATAATGGTGTATAGATAGCAGTTGCTCAGGTTACACATCTAAAGGGGGCTTCCCAGGTGGCGCTAGTGGTAAAGAACCCGCCCGACGATGCAGGAGACACAGGAGACTTGGGTTCTATCCCTGGGCCAGGAAGATCCCCTGGAGGAGGGCATAGCATCCCACTCCAGTGTTCTTGCCTGGAGAATCCCACGGACAGAGGAGCCTGGCGGGCTACAGTCCATAGGGTTACAAAGAGTTGGACGCTGCTGAAGCAGCTGAGCACACATCTAAAGGGAGTTAATATTTGTGATAATGATACTGCAGCTTTTTCAGCCCGTCATCCTATGCTCTATACTTCTGGCTGTCACTAGGCTCTGCAACAAGAAGGGCCAAGACGCTGGATCAGGGGTCAGGAAACTTTTCTATGAAGGGGCAGATAGTACAAATTTAGGCTCTGAGGCCAGCCTGCCTCTTGCAGCCACTCAGTTCTGCCATGATAGCCTGAAAACAGCGCAGAAGTACCTCGGGGAATGGGAATGATGAGGTCCAAGAAACAGTTAGAGTCGGGCAGCAGGCTGGACGTGGCCTGTGGCCACAGCACGCCAGCCCTGCCTCAGAGGGCGCCGTGATCCTTGCAGAGAACAGCTCGGCTCTGTGACAGCGAGCCTCAGTGTGGACCGTGGACAGAGTCTGGCCACCAGCTACTCCTCACAAGCTGCAGTGTGACCCGGAGCTGGCACCACAATGGAGAGCAGCTGCCTCACTCAGCAGGTTGTTCACCCAGCTGACAGTCTTGTTTGTTTTTTGAGGCAAGACTCTCTCAGTGAGAGAAGTGCTGCACAGCTGGGCTGGCACACGCTCCTTCCCCCTCACAGACCCGCAGCAGACAGAAGCCCCCACATCGAGCTGCACAACTCTCATTCACCAGGGAACACTGACCACTTTGCTTACGGTCACCACAGCCGCAAGTGAAAGCCCAGAAGCCAACTTTCTTCCCTTCTCGCCGCCCCCCCCCCCAGGACGTGCCCCTCATCAGCCTGGCCAACATCCTGCACAACGCCAAGCTCTGGAACGATGCCGTCATCGTGGCCACCATGGCGGTGGAGATCGCGCCGCACTTCGCCGTCAACCACTTCACGCTGGGCAACGTATACGTGGCGATGGTGAGGCTGGCCTGGGAGCGGCGCGAACCACCCCTGCTGCCTTCTGTCAGGGCCACGTCTCTAGGTCCAAACCCTCTGACTAGTCAGTGGCCTCTGGTTTTCTGTAAGTTTTGTGTCTAAAGTTGCGGCTCCCCACCACAGGTATAATTCATGGTAGGGGGTTTGTAAGTTTTTTAAAAACACAGTAAACTCGCCCAAGTATTTGCAGCTGCGTAGTCCTCACCATAGTTTAACACTGACAGGCCCATTTACCTACTTTTCTGAAGACTGCACTTGTTCCAGAAAAGCCTCCCCTAACACTCCAGGTGGACACACACACCCGGGCTCACTTACTGCCAGGCCGGGCCAGGTCCCCAGGACTGCTCCCATGTGCCCTGTGTGGATTTCTCTTGTTGTCTTTTCACCTTAGTTTTATAACTTTTGTTTTGAGTATTGGTCTCTCCCACCAGACCAGGAGCTCCTTAGGGACTCCTCTTCATCTCCCTGTTTCTAGCTAGCACTTCACGGGGTTTGGCACATAGTAGGTGCTCACCAAAGGTTTAATGAATGGCAGAATGCCACTAGTTCCCTGGGATACCATTTACAGCCAAAATGGCAGAGCCATCCTCCAGAACCCTGTTGGGGTCAGAAGGAGGACCAGTGTCGGAACTCAAAGCCCCAGGGGTCTCGCAGAAGCTGTCATAGCTGAGTCTAACATGAGAGTCATGCCATCCGCTTTCATCCAAAGTTTAGGGTCCAGCATGAGGCTCTTTCCAAGGTGCTCTTGATAAAGGTTAACGTAACGAGCAGCTTCAGGCTCCAAGTTGTGTGTGTCATCCTTCACTTCAAAGGCAGGAAATTTAATTTGGCCAGGTAGGGCTTGCTGAATGTGTGGATTTCCCTCTGCTTCTTAAAATTGAAGAATCTATTTTCGTCCCCAGTAAATGCAAAATTTGCTGCTATGAGTGAGGAATTCTGCCTCTCATTTGGCTGGAAGGAGTCATTTAAGCGGTAGATGCGGGCTCTTCTTCGGGAGTATTAGTCTAAGTAAAAGAGGAACACCTTCTGTGTGGCAGTGATCATTTCCAAACCAGGTTCGTATTTTCAAGTGTCAGGGAGAATAAGAAACTGCTTCAAAATTTACAAGTCTAATTGAGATACCTGACTTGACTTCCTTCTTTCCAGTTACAGTAGAAAATTCAAGCAGATGCAAAATAAGGTTTTGCCAGACATAGTTCTAGAGGTTTCTGTGAGGATTACCGGAAGGGATTCCATGCGGCTCTGCGCCTGGCGCGCAGCAGGGCCCGGTGACAGTGGTCCCTGCCGTGGGGCCAGGTCCCTGTAGAGCTGGTCCCCCTCTGCCTCTGGCTTTTGGGCTGTGCCACAGTTTTCTTTGTAATCTGTGACCTCGGGGATGGAGGTCGTTGTCCCCAGCACCTCAGTTTTCCTCAGAGATTTAGATGCACTGAGAAAATAACTGCAGGACCGTCACTGCCACAGACGTGCTCTTCAGGAAAAAAGGTGTCACGACATCTGTTGAGTCTGGTGGCCCTACCCCTCTCACTCTGTCCCTCTGCCCCTCACAGGAAGAGTTTGAGAAAGCACTGGTGTGGTACGAGTCTACCCTGAAGCTGCAGCCCGAGTTTGTCCCCGCCAAGAACCGAATCCAGACCATCCAATGTCACTTGATGCTGAAGAAGGGCCGGCGCTCTCCTTAGCTCATCCCTCCCGCCTCTCCTGTCTCTCTTCTCATGCTCTTCAAAAAATGAATAAGAAACCAATCATTGTCAGTATCTGCTTTTAATGTTGTGTGTGAAAATAACTGAGTAAGACATATAACAGGACTTTTACACATGTGGGAATTGTTTTCTTTTTGTTTTTAAGTTCCTTCTTTCCCCCGGGCAGCCTCAGAAACATAAATTTCTTAAAAGGAAAATGCAGCTTAAAGATATTGTGTAAATACTGAGCCAAGACATTTCTGGAGCCGTGCTCTGTCTCCAAAACCTCAATGCCTTTAGGGCTCTTCTCAGTGGTCCAGCCAGCGTCCGAAGCCACATGGCACCTCCTCCGCTTCTCGTCACAGCCTCTGTGTCCATGGAAATGCAGAAGCCCGTCCGGCGCCAGTCAGCAAGAAGCACTGTTCCGCGCTCTTCCCACTAGCTCTCCACGCTGCCCCCCGGCCTTGACCGTTCCATGCTGCTACGTTACAAACTCTCAAAGGTAGTTTGCGGGGGGAGGGAGGAAGGGGAAATGATTTTAAAAACAAAATATTTACAACAACAGAAACCCTTAGGATCACCTGACCTTTGTGCTGTTATTTATGTTGGGGAGGGAGGGGGGCTGAGAAGGGGAAATCAGCAGTGTACAACATCGCTATCATTTGTACTTTAAATTGCAGATCACAAGGAAACCAATACGTTGACATCCTATATAACAGGTTTATATATATAGAATATGTATATTTGAAGCCCTCAGCAGACTGAGTCTGTGTTTTACTAACTCTTTGTTCGCCGTGTTACCCATCTTGGAATGAGGCGTGAGTGTCAGGTCCCTCTCCCTGAGGCCTTCAGACTGCGCCCCTCAGGAGAGTGAGGAGCCAAGGCTGAGTGTTTCCTTACAATGCTTATACCTCTGGTCCCAGGAGAGTCAGAAACTCCAGGCATTTGGGAATCTTCAAGGGCACATACTGAGGACAAAAATAAAAGTCGTTTATGAACAAAATAGGCCTGTGGCGTGGTTTTTCTTTAGAATCAGGCTCATCCGGGCAGCTCTGAAGCCTCACTGTAACCCTGGGTCAGGTCTTCTTACATCCTAGGTTGTCTTTTTCTCTTTTTCCACAACAAAGTGAGCGGAGAAATAGTCCATCACTAGGTTTTATGGCTGATGATCCTACACGATTTGACCACGGAAGATGCACAGTCAGCAGATGTTCAGAGTTGGCATTTGACCTTCCAGGGAAAAGACGACGACTCTAAACCACAAAGTCACGTCCCCTGCGGTGAGCACCGATCCTGACGTTCTTCCCGGTGAGCTTTATGGGGAACCTCGGTGAGAGTCATACCAGTGTGAAATTGAGCATTCCTTTTGGGACAGGACTCTGCCGAACACAGGGTTTCCTAGAACACAATCAGACACCGATCATCTCAAATACTGGGTCACTGAACCCAGAGCATTTGGTTCTAGCACAGACTGTAATTTCTTAGAAGCAGGTGAGCAATCAGACATGCCTGTCCACTCTGTCTGTCTTTTGTGCAGCTCGAGTCCAGCTGATTTCAAGCAGTTTTATCAGATGTATTTTGAGAAGAGGCTCACTTTGTTGCTGGATAAAGTGAAGCTCTTTTCACTCAGAGTATCTTTGCCTGTGTCTGAATATGTTCCCTGCTTCCCCACCTCTCAGCAATGTGGCATTTAGTTTTTCCTGAAACTTGCAACTATTTTTTTTTTATTTACATACAATGGGAAATTCATTCTGTGGTGTACAGTAATGTGAGGTTTTCTTTTTTTGTTTTTTCTCCTGGCACCATGCAGCATCTGGGTTCTTAGTTCCTTAACCAGTAATTGAATCCGCGCCTCCTTGCATTGGAAGCACAGAGTCTTAAGCACTGGACGGCCAGGGAAGTCCCTTTGTGAGTTTTGACAGATGCGTGGTCATGCAGCCACCACAACAATCAGGATATAAAACTTGGATCACCTCCAAAAGACTCTCTCACTCTGCCTCTTTGTAGCCAAACACCATCCTAAACCCTCAGCAACTTCTGCCCCACTGTTTCTGTAGTTTTTCATTTTCTCCCACATGGTCAAGAAGTCAGACTCCAAAGGCTGTGTGCTGTATGCTTCTGTGCACATGACATTATGGAACAGCAAAGGTAGATGGCTTGAGGCAGAAGTATGCTTTTTAAGTTTAAAACAGGAGACTAGTGTGGCTGACGAGGTGTAAGCAAGAGGGAAAATAATAGAGGAGATAAAGCCAGAGAGGTGAGCCAGATGTATGGTTTTTCGTGGGGTTGGTGTATTTCTGTTGCAGGGCTTTATAAGTCATTGCAGAGTCACTGGTTTTAAGCAGAGGAATAATGATCTGACCTGTTTCAACAGGAATCAGGATTATTCTAGGATTTTTTTGCCCTGAGTAACTAGGAGGAGGAAGCTATTGTTCACTCAGATGGGAAGATCAAAGCGAGGAATCTGGGGAGAAGACAAGGAATTCCGTTTTGTGCAGATCATGTGAAGATACTGTGTAGCTAGTTGGGTAAATTGGGGTTAATAGAGGATATCCGTGCTGGAGATAGAAATTTGGAGGTCACAGCCATGGGAATAGTATTTGAAACCATGTGACTGAGGTCACAAAGGACATAAGAGAACACAGAGAAGAGCACAGATGAGAACACGAAACAGAACTGGGAGAGTCCAGTGTTATGGGGTCAAACAGTTTACACGCCCAACAACAATTTATTCCTGATGTACAAGAAGAAATAGAGCAATTTGAAAAGAATGCTGAACATGTTCAAGTAGTTAAAAGACTGGCTTCCACGTAACATAAAGGATGAGCAAGTGGTGTGTCTGTTCGACTCTGCAGCCCCATGGACTGTAGCCCACCAGACAACTCTGTCAAAAAGAACCACAGAACAATCCTTTAAGTGAAAAATACTACTGAAATAAAAATCTAAATGAATGGGTTAAACAGACTAGACACAGCTGAAGAGAAAGTCAGTGAATTGTAGGACAGAATGAAAGGGAATCTACCAAGGTGAAAAACAGGAATAAAAATTTCCTTAGGTATTTGTATTAAACGCTCTTGTAGGGCAAACTCCTCACTTTTCAGCCTAGGAGTGAAAATGCTTGACTGCTTTCTTAAGCAGTCAAGCTTTTGAGTCAGGGTCCAGAAACAGAATACAACTCAATTTATTTCTAGAATTGGAAAAAGACTTAGTGGCAGGATTGAAGACCTCTGCTAATAAGAAGAGCTAGTGTTTGTCGTCCCGTGTGTCCCTGTTCAAAGTACTTTACGTGGATCAGGAGCAGTGGGTGGCTGGGAAGGACTGAGAGGCCAGACAGTAAGCTGTGCAGGCTAAGTGAGAACAGCTGCACTGGAGCTGTGTCTGATTTACTCTTCCTTCTCCCTTTTGATTTCCAGTCTCCTCTCCTTGATACTGCTGTTGCTTCTCGAGGGGTATTGCTGGGTTTGTCCACCATTATTAATTCAGTAGTTTATTAACTTCTTTAAAATCAAGCAACTGTTTTGTGTCAGGCCCATGTGCTATAAGAGTCAGGAACATAGACATTTTATTAGACACAGACCTAAGCATCTGACTGGAGACAAACTGTGTAGTCACCAGAGCCAAAATTTCCAAAGCAATCCTAAGGGGAAAGAACAAAGCTGGAGGCATAACCCTCTCAGTCTTCAGACAATACTACAAAGCTACAGCAATCAAAACAGTGTGGTATTGGCATGGAAACAGACATGGATCAATGGAACAGCAAAGAGAGCCCAGAAATAACCCCCACACCTGCAGTCAATTAATCTTCAACAAAGTAGGCAAGAATACACAACAGAGAAAAGACAGTCTCTTCAGCAAGTAGTGTTGGGAAAGCTGGACAGCCACATGCAAATCTGTGAAGTTAGAACACACCTTCACACCATACACAAAAAAACCTCAAAATACTTAAATATAAGACATGACACCATTAGACTCCTAGAAGAGAACCTAGACAAAACATCCTCTGACATAAATTATAATGTTTTCTTAGGTCAGTCTCCCAAGGCAATAGAAATATAAGCATAAATATACAAATGGGACCTAATCAAACCTACAAGTTTTGCATACCAAAGGAAACCATAAATGAAATGAAAGCCTAGGGACCAGGAGAGAGTAATCTGCAAATGATGTGACCAACAAGGGCTTAATTTCCAAAACATACAAACCACTCACAGAAAAACCTCAATCAAAAAAATGGACAGAAGACATAAACACCCAGCTCCCTGAAGAATAGACACAGATGGCCAAGAGGCAGATGGAAAGATGCTCGAAAGCACTAATCATTAGAGAAATGCAAGTCAAAACTACAATGAGGTGTCACTTCACACTGGTCAGAATGGTCATCATTACAAAGTTTACCAATAATAAATGAGAGGGTGTTGAGAAAAGGGAACCTTCCTACACTGTTGGTGGGAATAGGTGCAGCCACTATGGAAGATAATATGGAGGTTCCTTACAAAACAAAACTGAGTTACCCTACAATCCAGCAATTCCACTCCTGGGCATGTATCCAAAGAAAACCATAATTTGGAAAGATCCATGTGCCCCAGTGTTCATGACAGCATTATTTACAATAGCCAAGACATGGAAGCAATCTAAATGGCCATCAGCAGATGAATGGATAAAGATGTGGAATATTAGCCCAAAATGAGCAAAATAATGCCATTTGCAGCCACATGAATGGACATAGAGATTATCATACTAAGTAAAGTTAGACAAATAACATGATATTGCTAATATGTGGAATCTAAAAAAGGGTACAAATGAACTTATTTCAAAACAAACAGATTCACAGACATAGGAAGCAAACTTATGGTTACCAAAGGGGAAAAGGGGGGGAGGGATGAATTATGAGTTGGGATTAGTAGATATGAACTACTGTATTTAAAATAGATTTTTAAAGTCCTACTATATAGCACAGGGAACGATATTCAATATCTTATAATAATGCGTAATGGTAAGGAATCCGAAATAGTGTGTATATGTATATTCAGATATATATGAAATACATATATAGCTTATATATATATATATATATATATCTCACGAGAATATGTATAAAACTGAGTCACTTTTCTGTACACCAGAAACAAATACAACTTTGTAAGTCAACTCTACTTAAATTTTTTTTAAAGACACATGGTCAGCTCATTTCCATACAAGTGATGAGTGACACCGAAGGGTAATTGCAGTGCTTGCTATAGGTACATGGCATCGTGAGGCACATGGACAATGCCTCTGAAAAACAGTAGAATTAAATAAGTGGGAAAAGGGGGAGAAGTGGGAGGAGCTGGCATCCAGAGAGTAGCAGTGGCATGGTCCCAGGCAAGGCAAGGTGGAAGCTTGGTGCATGGGGGAAGCAACTGTACCTTTGAGTGCAAGCTGGGGGCACGGGGGTGGTGGCGGGGCATCTTCATTTCTCGAGGGACAAAACCCAAAGTTCCTGGCTCTGCCCTTGCTGATTCTAACGACCTGGCCCAGCCTCATCTCTCACACCATCCCCTCGCACACTCTATTCTCCCACCATTTAGGGTCACCTGTGGGACCAGCACGGTGCCTGGCATGTGGTAAGTATTCAGTACGTGTTCGGGGAATGAAATATGAGTTGAAGAAAAAAAAAATAAAGTATGGAAAGGCAGGCAGGGGGGCTCTGCTTGGAGTGTCCAAACTGAGGTTCCTGCACCTGCAAGAGGCTACACCACCCCAGGGGGCTCAGATAGTGAATCCATCAGAGAGCACTATTTCTGGGTCTTCAACATTCAGGAGTAGACTTTGTATCCGCTGATTCTCTCAGTCCTATCTCTCCAACTAGGTTGTCCCTCCTTGAGGGCGGAGCCACGTCTGATGTCTCACTCACAGTGCTGGACATCAACAGGCTCTGAGTTAAGTGTCTGCCAGTGGAGCTGGACTTGCCTGTTTGCATCTCAGCGGAAAAGGGAAATACAGGATGAGATCCGACCATTAGGAGAACCACAAAAGCTGAAGTTAGAAGCTCATCTCCCCTGTTGCTGGCTCATCCACTGCTCCGGAGACAAGCAGGCATGGACTTCAGGACAGAGTCCCTGGACCCAGGAAAGGGGGTTATCTGCACAAAGCTGTTCCCACCAGAGCCCCCTTTCTCCTTAACCAGGGCCCTTGGACAGTGAAACAGACTGGGTTTCCTCTATCAGCCTCTTAGCCAGATCAACAGTAGGGAGCCTGAGGCGTGTGTGGGTGTGTGTTGCAAGTACCACTGCAGAGAAGCAAGATATTTCCCTTAGATTGTTTTCCTAAAAAACCCTGCAATGTGAGTGGAAAGCCATCAGATCTCCAACAGAAGTAAGGAGAGGATCACGTCAATTGCACTGTCGTTCGTTCAGCATTTACTAAGTATTTACGACACACCGGGTGCCCCATCCAGCGCTGGAGACACAGACCTGTGACCTATGAAAGAGAAGATACACGGGAGAGACAAGGTCAGCACACCTGGGAGCAACCAGGGAACAGTTAAGATAAATACATGAAAGAAAAAAGGCTCAACTTGGCTCATTTTTAGAGAGATTCAAGTCAAAACTACCATGAGGTCTTTTCTCACACCAGTCAGAATGGCCATCATCAATAAATCTACAAACAATAAATGCTGGAGGGGATGTGGAGAAAACCCTCTTGCACTGTTGATGGGAATGTAAATTAATACGGACACTACGGAGAACAGTATGGAGATTCTTTAAAAAACTAGGAATAAAACTATCATATTGACCAGCAATCCCACTACACTTAGCACGTACCAAGGGTCTGGCTGGGCCTTCCTTTCAGTATGGGTCTGGGCTTGTACTCAGGTCATAGAAGCAGCCAGGCATGTTCAGAGGCTGAGCTCCCTGTGACAGGCCTCTGCAGAGATTTGGGGTTGGAGAGAATGGCCTAACAACGGAGGAGGTGAACTCTAGAAAAAAATGTGAGTCTGCTCTGATCCCAAGTGTGTCTGGACACCAGACGCACATTTCTATTTCACACTATATGAGGGGACTTCCCTGGTGGTCCAGTGGTTAAGACTCTAAGCTTCCAGTGCAGGGGGTGTGTGGGTTCAATCCCTGGTCGGAGAACTGAGGTCCCACCATGCTGCTCAGCATGGCTGAAATAAAGATTTTAAAAATTATACTGTATGAAAGATATAATTCATGTCTTGCAGTAGCAATGCTTCTCAGGAATTCATCTCCCCAGGGAAAATTTCCAGATTTTTTTGAGGAAAGGTCATATATAGCATAGAATTGGCCTCTGCAAATGTCCAGTCAAGGCCAAGCACTGAGGAATTGATGCTTTCAAACTGTGGTGCTGGAGAAGACCCTTGAGGGTCCCTTGGACTGCAAGATCAAACTAGTTGGTCCTCAAGGAAATCAACCCTGAATATTCATTGGAAGGACTGATGCTGAAGCTCCAATACTTTGGCCACCTGATGCGAAGAGCCGACTCATTAGAAAAGACCCTGATGCTGGAAAAGATTGAGGGCAGGAGGAAAAGGTGGCGACAGAGGATGAGATGGTTGGATGGCATCACCGACTCAATGGACGTGAATCTGAGCAAACTCCGGGAGATGGTGAAGGACAAGGAAGCCTGGCAAGAGGCCATCCATGGGGTCACAAAGAGTAGGACATGACTTAGAGCCTGAACAATGACAAAATGCCCAGTCATGTTGGCCCATGGAACACACACACTGGAGTCCCGCACCTCCAACTCCAACACACACGAAGGCAGGATCGGATACTTCAAAATGTGAACGCATTCAAAATCAAGACATTATTACACCAGGTGCCAGTGATGGGAAGCGGCGCTGAGAACCCCTACAGGCCTGAGGAGCTGTGGTCTTGGGTCCCCTGCCAGGACAGGGCTTAGGCTCAGGGACAGGATTAATGGGGCTGGGCTCTAAGGCCAGGAGCGGGGGCCTGAGCCAGAGCAGGCAGCCCCCCTCCGCCAGGTAAAACTATTAGGATCTTGAGCCCCTAAGAAAACCATAGTTCAAAAAGACACATGTACCCCAGAAATGGCATGAATGAACTTATTTATGAAATAGGAACAAACTCATGGACATGGAAAACAAACTCACAGTTACTGAAAGGAAAAGGTTGCGGGGAGAGCATGCTAACTTCATACAATTGGCAGATGGGAACCTGGAGCTTCTCCAAGAAGGCCTCTCCCAGAGTTCTGAGAACGGGTCCAGAGTCATTCTCACCAGGCCTTCTCTCTACAGCCACGGGCCTTGGGGTGAGGCTAGTGAAAACCAGGGGCCCAGGGATAAGGGGCCAGGCCAACTTCTGCCCACTGCTCTCCAAATCCTGCAGGTGGCAGCTGGACACAAGGCTGAGCATCTGAGGACCAGACAAAGCGGGGACCACGTGGCGTTCCAGACCCTGGGATGCTCACCATCAGCACAGCTTGGAGTCCTGCCTGCGGAGGACGGTAAAACAACAGGGAGATGGAGGTGCCCACAGACCCCACTGTCCACAGCGGCAGCCGCGAACCAGTCTGCCTACTGACATTAACATTTAAACTCATCAAAATGGGATAAAACTAAAGATTCAGTTCCCTTGGTTGCACCAGTCACGTTTCAAGTGCTCAGCAGCCACACAGGGCTGCTGTATTGGACAGTGCAGATACGAGACATCTCCATCAGCAGAGTGTCCCACGCGGGGACCACTGCCCCGGACAGTGAGCTCCAACCTGCCCCAAGGGTATGAACACCCAGGCACCAGACAAGTCTGCGTCAACCCCAGAGAACATCCATTCAGAAGGCTCCGAGAGTGGGTCCCAGATCCAGACCCTTCCTCACCTCCTTCTCTTATTCCTTTCCAGTTTTATGGAGATATAGTTGACATGCAGTCCTGTAAGAGTCTAAAGCGTACCGTTTAATGACTTGACTTATATAGTTTGTGAAATGATGACCACAGTAAGTTTCATGAACATCCATCACCTTTTATATTGGAACGGCCAAAAAGTTCATTTGGGTTTATCATAACATCTGATGGAAAAAACTCAAACGAACTTTTTGGCCAGCCCAATAGATACAAAAAGGAAAAAACATTTTTGTTCTTTTGTTTTCCTGTGATGAGACCTCTTAAGATCTACTCTCTTAAAAAGTTTCAAATACACCATGGAGCAGTGTTAACTATAGCCATCAAGTTGTATATTACATCCTTGGTACTTTTTAATCCTAAGACTGGAAGTTGGTACCTTTCAACTGCATTCATCCATTTCTTCCTCCCCTTCTTCTTCTTAGGAAATAATCATTACTTCTCGAAGGCCCTGAGGCCTCAAGGACCCTGGATGGTTTAGGCTCCTTCAGGCCTCAGGGCCTTTGAACCTGCTTTCACCTCTCCCAGGGATGCCAGGATGCTCTCTCGCATCTACATACCAAACGGTGAGCACCGTGCCAGGGCTGTTGATACCTGCCCATCCCCTCAGCACCGTATCAACATGCCCACAGCTGCCACCTGGGGACTGTGCCAGCTGTGGGAGCCATCTGGCCCTTGCACAGGCAGACAGTGCTGGGGAGTTAATGCCCCGACAGATGGGGTGTTGGTGCACAGACACCTCTTGAGTGCATCCCTCTGAGAGCTATTCTACATGTGCTGCAGAGGCCTGAGTTTCGGCGTCCCCAGGGGCAACTGGCCTGAATAGACAGACGCCCTTTACCAGCTTTCTCCCACCCCATTCGACTTCTCACTCCTCACTGGTGTTTCCTCGGATCACTTCCCAAATGACTGGAGTGACTGGGCAGGAGATGTCACTCACGGAGAAAAGAAAGTCAAAGGAAAATTCAGGTTTGGGGTTAAAGGTGAGGAGTTCTGTGTTGGAGAGTGACGGATTTAGAAATCTATCACTATCTGTCATTATCAATTTCTAAATCGAAAAGTGTATATAAATATATACACTGTTTTTATATTCTTAAGAATATGTTACTTGCTGTAGCACTTTGAATATGATGGGTGGCAACCACATCCAAGGGGTGGTTGGAGCCTTGGCTGAGGCTGGACGATGCTGGGATGATGATGAGCAAAGTGAGAAGGAACAACGGCCAAGGACAGCACCCTCAAGAACACCAGTAACTCCTCACCCCAGGCCCTCATCTGGAATCTGCTAGAAAATCTCTCTTGGACTTCCCCGGTGATCCAGTGGTCAAGAATCCACCTGCCAACGCAGGGGGCGTGGGTTCGATCCCTCGTCTGGGAAGATTCCACATACCACGGGGCAACTAAGCCCGTGCACCACGACTACCGCGCCCACATGCTCTAGAGAAGCCCGCAGTCCGTGATGAGAGAAGCCACTGCAGTGAGGAGCCCTGGGCCGCAACTAGAGAGAGCCCACACACCGCGATGAAGAGTCAGAGCAGCCACAAACCAACCAGTCAATAAGCAGGCTTTAAGAAAATGCCTCTCTGTCCATGAAGACGGACGGCCTCTGCTTCTGCGTCACCTTCTCTGAGAAGCCTCTCGCCAAGCACAGCGATTTGGTGCAGCGGCGGTCACACTGCAGCCATAAGGTGCTCGCTGTGAGTCTCCCCTCTCCCCTCGCTCCCAGGTCTCAAGGTCAGGGCTGGTTCAATCACGTTTGAGTCCCTGGTGCTTGGTACAGTGTTCAGCAAAGGTTTGCAGGTGAATGAATGACTGAAGGAACCCATTCTCCGAGGTCTGTGACATACTCTGCACTTCTTGTCTTTCTGGAAGTAGACTTTCCTGCCTGGGAAGATACTGCCTCTGGAAGGAGCCCTTCGGCCAGGGAAGTACCAGTGACCTACCTGAGGAATGTGGCCCAACCCCACAGCCTGGCTTTCAAAGCCCTCCATGGGGAAGATCCATCCTTTTCTCCTCTGCCTGTCAAAGTCCTAGACTTTCTTCGAGATTCATATTTTTCCTGATCACCTTCTCCCAATTATTCGGAAGTAACTGCTCTAATTCTCTTAACATCTTATCTGATCTCTTTTGTGGTATTTTGATCATGTTCTACCTTTTCTGTATTTATTCAGTTCCGTTCAGTTGCTCAGTCGTGTCCAACTCTCTGCGACCCCATGGTCTGCAGCACACCAGGCTTCCCTGTCCATCACCAACTCCTGGAGCTTGATCAAACTCATGTCCATTGAGTCAGTGACGCCATCCAACCATCTCATCCTCTGTTCTCCCCTTCTCCTCCTGCCCTCAATCTTCCCCAGCATTAGGGTCTTTTCTAAGGAGTCAGTTCTTCACATCAGGTAGCCAAAGGATTGGAGCTTCAACTTCAGCATCAGTCCTACCAATGAATATTCAGGACTGATTTCCTTTACGATTGACTGGTTGGATCCCTTGCAGTCCAAGGGACTCTTAAGAGTCTTCTCCAACTCCACAGTTGAAAAACGTCAATTCTTCAGCGCTCAGCTTTCTTTCTAGTCCAACTCTTACATCCATACATGACTACTGGAAAAACCATAGCTTTGACTAGACAGACCTTTGTTGGCAAAGTAATGAATCTGCTTTTTAATATGCTGTCTAGGTTGGTTATAACTTTTCTTCCAAGGAGCAAGCATCTTTTAATGTCATGGCTGTAATCACCATCAGCAGTGATTCTGGAGCAAAAAAAAATAAAGTTTCTCACTGTTTCCGCATCTATTTCCCATGAAGTGATGGGAGCATATGCCATGATCTTAGTTTTCTGAATGTTCAGTTTTAAGCCAACTCTTTCACTGTCCCCTTTTACTTTCATCTAGAGGCTCTTTAGTTCTTCAGTTCAGTTCAGTCGCTCAGTCGTGTCCGACTCTCTGCGACCCCATGAATCGCAGCACGCCAGGCCTCTCTGTCCATCACCAACTCCCGGAGTTTACCCAAACTCATATGCATTGAGTCGGTGATGCCTTCCAGCCATCTCATCCTGTCGACCCCTTCTCCTCCTGGCCCCAATCCCTCCCAGCATCAGGGTCTTGCTGAGTTCTTCTTCACTTTCTGCCATAAGGGTGGTGTCATCTGCATATCTGAGGCTATTGATGTTTCTCCCAGCAGTCTTGATTCCAGATTGTGGTTCATCCAGCCCAGCATTTTGCATGATGTACTCTGCATATAAGTTAAATAAGTAGGGTGACAATATACAGCCTTGATGTACTCCTGTCCAGATTTGGAACCAGTCTGTTGTTCCATGTCCAGTATTTATTATATATATATACTATTGTTATATTCTTAAGAATATTTTACTTTCTGTACCACTTTGAACATGATAGGTGGCAGATATTCAGGATTATTTACTGAATTCCAAATGAATTTCCTTTAATATATCTAGCCAAGAGGAAATCTACAGATCTACAGAAATCTCTGATAAATGGACCTTTGTATCAGTCAGCTATCACTGCATAACAAGCTACCCCAAACTCAGTGGCCTGAAATAACACTTATTTTTATACCTTACCTATCTTTAGATTGACTATGAGTAGGCTAAACAAGGCTGGGCTCAAATGGAGCTCAGGGGTCTGCTGACTTTACTGGGGTCACTTCTGTATCTAGAGGTTGGTTTGGGGACAGTCCTTTAGGCTGGGCTTGACTGGACAGCTTCTTTGGGGCACACGTCCCTCATCCTCTTCCGAGGATCAGCTAGCCCAGAATATTCTCATGGCAATGGCAGAAGCACCAGGGAACAAGCCCAGTCACGGGAGCATGTTTAAATACCCTGCTCGTGCCACATCTGCCAAAATCCACCGTCTAGGATGGGGGAATTACAACTCGCTCTCAAAGTCACAGGGCAATGGGCACGGATATAAGGACTGAAAAATTGGGAGCATTAACACAATCTGCCACGGTCTTCTTCCAAGTTTTGCTGTCAGGAAGCCAGGTAAACAGAACATGTGCTTTGTGCTCCGTCCAACCCACAGCCCCAGAGTAAGTGTCACTTTGGGGTAAACTCAGTGCTACTGTGGGTGAGCTTTTAGGGCATCACTTCCCCAGTAGCCCCTCTGTTATAACACACCCCACATGGTTCTATGGTTGGTTCTGAGACGGTTAAAGCTTAGAGCCCTTTTAAGGAGGAGCTGAATAAGGTTTCTCATGGTTTCCTTGAGCCTTGTGCAACAATGTATCTTGCCTAAGAACTGGTCCTTCTTTAGGAGTTAATAATCATACCGCACAATGTCTTACTCATGCAAATACTTGACTTGTACCCCTGATTACACAGCAACAGTAGCACTGAGTTCACCCCAAAGTGACACAGAGATGGTTGCCCAAACCCTTCTCCCTGGCTAATCTTGTGCCAAAGTTATCTCAGGATGTATGCCTTGGGAAAGAATCTGGTGGAACTCTAACAACCTTGAGGTATTCTTTCTATCTTCTCAGCAGCCAGTTGAGAAGTATATAAGGCCCTGCTTAAACTAGTGAGGATGGGTATTCTTTTGACCCCCTTCTGATGTCTATGTCCGAAGCTTCCTCTGTCCTGTCACTTTAAATAAAAATCTTTGCTGCACGAAGCTGAGTGACTGAGACTGTGTCTTTGGTCCCACAGTTAAATCTTCTTCGGAGACCACGAACACGGCCCCGAACACCATTCACTGTAAGCAACCGGTTTTGGGGTGTCTCTCTCCTCCGTTACACTGGGTGCCCCTGTCTTATTCATCTAGAATCTGGAGTGGATGCCCATAAACACCAATTTTTTGTGTGTGTGTGGCTCTCCTGGGTCTTCACTGCTGCGTGTGAGCTTTCTCTAGTTGTGGCGAGCAGAGCCTACTCTCTAGCAGTGGCTCACAGGCGTGCCATCGGGGCGGCTTCTCTTGGCACAGAGCTCAGGTTTTAGGCCCTGCAGGTCCAGTAGTTGCGCTGAGTAGGCTTAGCTGCCCTGAGGCAATGTCGAATCTTCTTGGATCAGGATCGAACCTATGTCCCTGGCACTGGTAGGTGGATTCTTATCCACTGGACCACCAGGAAAGTGCCCCCAAAACTCCTCCTGAACGCTGAGTGAATGGCAGTACACTTTTGACCACCGTGACCGCTCCCTTCCCTGTCTGCCTCTTTTTTGACCTTTTATCTTGTTTTCCAGGTATTGCTGGTTCATCTGTTGTGCTTAGAGTTCATCATCAGTGTCACATGGCTGACTTTTTACTCGCAAAATATTCAAGGCAGTCACCTCAAAAGGCTACAGTTTTCCACACTCTTTCCCCACTCTGAATTCTGAAGGAAGTTTCCAGAACTCCCACAGTAAGCCTGTCATGTTCACCGGAATACTCCTGAGGGTGACAAATGTTCACCTTGTTAAGGTGGATGGAATTTTTGGAAACAGCTGACAGTCATTCGGATCCAAAGCTGGTGACTCAGGTGGGTGATCAAGCTGGGTCACTCTGGGGACAGAAACGAGCTGTGGTCAGAGAGAGGCGAGCCCGTGCTGTCCCCGTAGTTTTAAAGCTATTCCTGAGGACAGGTCCAAGGAGCCGCAGCTGAAGAGAAAATAATCATCTGAGCACGCCAGCCCCTCCCAAAGTGACTGTTGTGCAGGGGGCCCTCCGCTGCGGAGGTTTTCATCCCACCTACTTTACCTCTGGTTCTGGTTCTTTTAACTCCTTTGAGAATGTGATGAAAGCTCTGGACCTCCTCTCCAGACAAACGCCCATCTCTCGCATATAACTTCGGGAGGCCCGTGGACCCCCGCCGAGGTCGAGCCAAGGACCCCAATTAGAGCTTCTGTTTGGAATGCACAGGCTACCCAGTGCGAAGGCAGCAGAGAGCAACGGGGCCGCTTTCCTTCCTTCCTTCCTTTCTGCCCACACCCCTCACCCTGAGCCCAGCCCAGGTCCTTGACGTAACAGATTCTCCAGGAAGACCATGTGAGCTCCCGGGCGCTCTCCTTCACTCCGAGCTCGTCTCTGGGGACGAGGGTCCCTGTGGCCAGCTTGTCCCCTCAGCAGCTGTCAGGTGGACAGTGCCGTCTGCGCGTGGAGAGCCTTCTCAGGATGGCTGAGCTTCAGCCTCCGCGAGGTTCGTGCTTGGGAAGAAGCGGGAAGGAGCCTCGCTGCTTCAGTCAGACTCGGGGCGCCTTAGGGGTCAAGGCCAGGAATGTCCTTTACTTTGGGTGCTCGAGGGCCACGACAGATCAGCTCCCGCGTCCTTGGCGCCCCTCCCTTCAGGCACCTGTCAGGATGCTCTGAACCGCCGCCAAGGGCGCAGGGGTGGGAAACGCCTGCCATGAGGCCTGGCAGCCACAAGAGGGAGCCATTTGTCCTGAAAGCCCAGGCGTCTGGCTGGAATCGTGACTCCCACCTTCACCACCTCCCCGCCCCGTCACCCCCCGACACCCACGCAGGCTCGCGGTCATGGTCGGTGCTGACGGCGGGCGGGGACAGAGCTGGGGGTGCAGGTGGCCGCCAGCTGAGACAGATCGTCCCCCAGCGACCTTCTTACTCAGGCGGGTGCGATGGCCACAGCCACCCCCAAAGCCTCTGAGCTCTCAGACCTTTTATAAAGGTGCTCCCTCATCTAACTTTTTGTTCTCTTTATGGCAAAAGCAACCCACGTTCAAAGGGGATAATGAGAAAATTCAGATATGCAAAGGACACCTTGTAACCAGCTCTTTCTCTGAAATAAGTCTGGTCACCACAACAGGAGGGCATTCTGCCTGAGACCCTCAGGAAGGTAACAAGAGTAGGGGAGCCTCCCAGGGAGAACGGGGGTGCCTTTGTGTCGAGGTGTATCTCAGCAGTGTGCATAGAGCCGGTGACACCTCCAGGGTTCCAAGCCACAGGTGCCCGGAGGAAGCAGTGTGTGGCCGGGGAGAGGAGGGAAGGAAGCTGGTCCCCACCGAGCAAGCCGTGCCCGCCCCATGTATCACACGCTCACGCGTGCTGGTTTGCAGCGAGAGCAACTGAGACCCAGATGGGCTCACTCCCTCTGGGTCACGCAGCCAGTGAAGTGCCGGACCCCCCGACCTGAAGTCAGGATGTCTCGCTCCAGAAGCTGCCGCCTTTACTAACACTGATGCTGGGCCTTTAGGGGCAAGGGTCTGTCCTCAGGCTCAGAGGACGGGGCCCAGCTCCGCATGACCCACCTGCACCCACACCATCACCCACATGCCCAGAGTTAGCAGGACAGCTGCAAGCTGGGAGGGCCCCTCAGGCCATCGACATGTGGTCCTGACCTCATGGCCCCTGCCCTAAACCTAGCTGTCAGGAGGCCTCAGAGTGGGCAGAGCTGGGCGTTCGGGGGAGGTCCTTGGGATGCCCATAGCGTGCTCAGCCAAGGGTCTCCCACGTGGCCTGACAGAAACGTTCGCTCTTGTCTCCCCGCTGAGGCTCTGCAGAATGGGTCCACAGAGACTTGACTCCTCTTCTCCAGAAAGAAACCCCTGCAGCCCTTCCTGGGGTGGGGGTGCGGGGGGACAGGCTGTTCTGAGAACAGCCCCCACCACGCCCTGCTCCCAACCTCCCTTTCTCAGGACACCTCTTTCTAGACTCAGCCTGGAGGCCCAAAGAGGCCTCCCCTGGTTGCCAGGGCAACCGCTCCATTGTTTCCTGCCGCAGTAGTGGAGCCTGCAGCCCCCACACACACCCCCCCCCCCCGCATCCAGTTCCTAGACCCCCACTCTCCCTATGGTTCTTGAGCTGGTGGAGCCCACAGGGCCCCATTCTACTCCTCCGGGCCTCTTTGTCACAGCAGGATGCTGAGGAGGGAGAGACAGGCGGACTGGTCACCATGCCAACATCACTTTGCCAACATCCCCGGAGGGCAGGGAGGGGCTGGGGCGCCGCTCATCCAGCCTTCTGGGGAGTGGTTTGTCTCTCCCTTGGGTCACCTGCCAAGCACCACCACCCCCACCCCCCACCCCCAACCCGGCTGCCGGCCCAGCCACCATCCCTGGCGTCCATGGCTGGAGGGGATTCCACTGGCTCTCCGCCTTTCACCCAGTTTGCGCTGTTTTCGCTCAGTGAAGCGCAGCTCGGAGCTCAGGCTTCACACCCATCCTGAAGTTTCACCAGCAGATGGGGCCTGGGCTATGGGAGAGAAGCCAGGCTGTGCCCTGGAGCCGGGGGCCACGGTTCCTCCTCCATTCACTCCTTCACTCACTCTCATTCATTCAACAACATAACCCCCAGGCTGACTCAGGACCACTTCAATATTATTAAAACCACTTTACACAAGGAGAACTCTTACTCCAAGAGGTAAATGGCCCAAAGTACCCCAAATATTAAGTGTCAGAGACAGGATTTAATCTCAGGTCTGGCTGCCTCTAGTATTGCTGCCTGTAAGTCAAGATAGGACTACATTCTCCCCACCACTGACAGTATCTTGACCGCCTCGGGCACCGTATGTAGATTGATTATTGACTGGAAAATAAAGGTCGTTACAAGGAAGTTAAGGGCAGGGCGTTTTGCACATAATAAGTATGGAGTGGATGCGGGGATGCACAGAGAGTATTAAGGGCAACTGTTCACTCACTCCTTCGTTCATTTGTACATTCATTCAGTGAATATGTACTGAGGACTTCGGTGTGCCAGGCATCGTGCTGGGCACTGTGGGCATTGGGAAACAATCCATCTCTGGTCCCCAGTCTGGGGAGAGCGGTGGGCAGGGAACCCGCCCGTGACAGTGCGATGGCGTGAGAGCCACAATGAGGAAGCCAGGCTGACCCCGACGACATTGCTCATCCTCTGAATCCCCGAGTCCCAGACCCTCTGGGCAGCAACGGATCATAAAATTCTTCCAGTTCCACTTTTATGCTCTAGTCATTTCATGGACCTCCATCACCATTTTTGCCATATCTACCTAGCACTCACTGTTAATATATTAATAATGTTATTATATTATATACATATCAGTAATATTTTTCTTTAAACTGACTCACTTATTAAGCTCTAAAATGATTACATAAGATGGAAACTTTATGTCACTACCAGATGTGGAAGACCACGGAAAATCCATTCGCTGTAAACAAAACAATGTGATTAAATTCAAGGGACATATAGTTGCTGCCAGCGGACCCTGATTCTAAGACCCACTATCTTAAAAGGGAAATTCATACGGGTCAGTGAGGGTGTTAGAAACACGGGCACCAAGTTGATTCCTCCTCTTTGATTTCAAAAGGCTTAGAAGAGACTTAAAATGGGACGAGCCTTCTTAGCAGGTGATTTAATGTTATTTAGGGGCTGGCAGGCGGCGAACCACCGAACTTCATGTAAAGAGCTCTGGGTTTGTGGCCACACTTGACAAGCACTGGTGGGTCCTGCCCATCCCTACACGGGTTACTATGTCCCCGCGGAGGGACCACGTGGAAGAAAGGACAGGCTGGGGCTTCTGGATGACCTCCCTGTGAAGCTCCCTGGGGGCTCCACGATAGTATCCCCTCTGTCCACCCCACCTGCCACCTCCAGATCAGCACCAACTGGTCTCCCCCTCAAGTGGGATGCTCCAGGCAGAGAGCCACCCTTCCCCACCCCTTCCTTTGTTCAATGCTCAGCAGGGTCCCAACCACTGAAGTGATTCATGGGCCTCCTCCTGGATTCTGTAGGTGGTTGACTTTTGACATTTTTCCTTCCAAGCATAAGAGGAAAAACAAACAGGCTAGATTTGTGCACAGAGGAAGGAGGGTCTGAGTCTCCAAATCCTATCCCCTCCCTGAAACACATAAGCACCCCTGTTGCTAGTACCTGAGAGTCCACTGTTACTGCTTCATTTCTTCACATTTATAATACACAGGCATTCGAGAAACGAATTTGCTTATTGTGCACTGACCAATTTACATGAAATGTCCGGAACAGGCAGATCATAGCCACAGAGAGTAGACGAGGGGTTTCCCGGGGCCAGAAGTGACGGGGGGTAGGGGGGTGCTAAAGGATATGGGTGTTGAGGTGATTAAAATGTTCTATAATTGATTGTAGTGATGGTTATACAACTTATATGTGAATATAGGAAAAATTAAACTGTGACATTTAAATGGGTGAATTGTATAGTACCTGGCTGGTATCTTGATGAAGCTGTTATGGCAGGTGGGGGGAGAGAGAGAAAGAATAAGGAGGAGAAAGAAGTGGAGGGGGTTCTTCAGGAACCTGGTGATGGAAGACAGCGCTCTCAACCCTATTCCCTCCTGTCCCCTTTTACTGTCAGGTCTAACCCGTCTCTCTATGGGCCCCATCAGTCCATCTTCTATTTCTTCTACTTGTCCCTGACTTAGTAATAATTAGAGCCAATATTAGCCAAGGGCTGACTATGTGCCTGGTGTTATCGTCCTAAGCAATCTTCCATCTCTCCCGTTCCATCACGCTGCTTTCTTAGCATGCAAATATCTCTATTCTGAAGTCCTCCATGAACTCACTCTTATTTCCTTTATCACCAAATGTCCTGCGGGAGTTCTGTCCTCACTCTCTCTTCACAGAGCAGCTCTGTTCTTATTTATCATCGAGGATCAGAAAGTGAATTTTTAAAGATGTGGCTTTGACAGAACAAAGGGCAAAGGCCAAGCACAGTTTGACAGTCAGGAGGACTAGAAGGACTATGAGGTGGGCTGATTGCTTCGCCCCATCCAAGAGAGGATAAACAGAAGCAGCAGCCCAGGGCATTAAATCCATGGCTCAACAGTCAGAGAATCAAGGGCTCCCTATAACTAACTGTCCTAAGAGAATATCTTACGAATGCCCTAAGATCATATCTTATCTCTCACAGCTATTGAGTAGCCAAAAGCCAAATATAGGTTCTTATCCTGTAAGTTGCTGATTTACAAAATAGTCTGGATTCACAGCTCACCATATTTCTAATGGGAAATTTTAGGGCAATGATTAGGGGCTCTCCGAGTAGCTCAAATGGTAAAGAACCTGACTGCAGTGTGGGAGACCTGGCTTCAATCCCTGAGTTGGGAAGATCCCCTGGAGAAGGGAATGGCTACCCACTCCAGTATCCTGGCCTGGAGAGTTCCATGGACAGAGGAGCCTGGTGGGCTATAGTTCATGGACTCGCAAAGAGTCGGACACGACTGAGCGACTAACAGACACATTAGGAAAGACCGAGTCCCAGAATATTAGAATGACGGTGCTCAGGAGGCCGGTGAAATCTGAAGGCCCCAGACCTCGAAACTGCACCAGGCTTCTCTCACCAGCAGAAACAGCCCCTCTGACCCTGCCTGGAGGAGACTGGTCTTACCGTATTTGATGATTTCGTGCCTGTCCCCCACCCCAGAGCTTCACATGTCCCCAGATCCATGGCCAAAGGCAATCTCCATGTGACCAGGGAGCCGATTATAAAAGTGAGTCCAATAGACACTTTGATGCTAAAATGTGCAAATTTATATATCAGTGAAGACCTGGAGAATATTCATAGGAATAGGTTCAAACCATGCTATAGTATGAAGGAGAGAATGTAGCTTTAAATCTGGCTGAATTTTTCAGTATGTATATGTGTGGCTTACCAGAGATTCTGAAGCTGATGTACCAGCTCAAGGATCTGATCAAAGCTTTATTGTTACTTCAGTTGGCAAACTGAAGCCTGGACTCGGTGATAGTCAAATGAAACTGACATGCCAAAAAGCTCCTGGGTGTAATGTAGGAGAAATACAAAGAATTGGGGAACTAGGTCTGATGAAGTGGAGTTCTCACTTCTGACTGGTCTATCCAAGCTTTAACTACAGATCTCCCTCGACTTACAAGGTGGTTGTGTAAACTCACGGTAAGTTGACAATATCATACACTGAAAATGCTTTTAAGACATAGCTGACCCTAGCCTATCTTAAACACATGCAGAACACTTACATTAGCCTACAACTGGGCAAAATCATCTAATATAAAGTCTATAATAAACTGTTTAATATCTCATGTAATTTACTGAATGCAAAAGACAGAATGGTTCTAAGTGCTCCAATGGTTTACCCTCGTGATTATGTGGCGAGGACTGGGGGCTGTGGCTTGCTACCCATGCCCAGCATCACAAGAGAGTACCAAATACATGTTGCTTGCCCAGAAAAACAAAAAAGCCAAGCTCAGAATCAGATGCAGTTTCTATTGAACACATACTGCTTTTGCACCATTGTAAAGAGGAAAAGATTGTTAACCATCAGAAGTCAGGGACTGCTTGTACATCCCCTGAGAGAGACCAGAGGACTCCCCTTCCCCAAGGCATGAAGAAATTCCTTGAGGAGAACACTAGCTTCCTCTGCAGTTCTCTACATGTTGGGGATGATGATGGGAGACACTGCCACTGAAATATGTTCCTGGGTATTAATGGGGATAATGAGATCCAGAACAGGCTCTGTAGTGACACTAGGCGACCACAGCAAGCTGGATAAGGAAGGGAGCAGGGCCAGAGTGACAGTGAGAGTACCGTGACCCACAGGGCTCTTCAGTGGTGGCTCAGCGAATACCAGGCCTCAGCCAACGCCACGCATACCAGGGCCTAGACCACATGGAGCACTGCATCAACATCCTGCTGGATCTGCAGAATTAAAAAGCAAGTCAGAGCCCTAGAGATCTGAGACAAAGTCTCAGGACATCAGAGGGTCACAGGTTTTCACTGAATCCCCACGCTTAAGTCAGCTGAAGAGAGGAACTGTGTACTCTGTGCCATATGACATTACAAATTGATATTGCACATCTTCCCCCCAGCATTTCCCCACAGGAACTGTGGTTATTCAGTAGAGTGAGTGTAACACTGGGAAAAGGGGAAAAGACTCTTCAGGGGTTATTGCTGGCACTGAGTTAATACTAATCCCAGGTCATTCGTTGAGTGGAAATTAATGAAGGCCAGGAGATAAACGATGTTGGGGTCCAAATCTTTACACAGTGGCTCCATCCTGCGGTTGTTTCTCCAGGTGCTGAATGTATAGTTGGAATATGTATACTCAGTGACAGGCAGAATCTCATAGGGATTCTGCCTGACCTATGGATTAAGGGCCATCATGATAGGAAGGACCAAGTGATAATGCCCAATGAGCCCCTCCTTAACAAAACAGTAAAGAAACACCCATGCCACATTTCTAGGAGAATCACAGAGGTTATCGCTATGAAGACCCGAAGAACGCAGGGCTGATGGTCCAGAGGCATGCAGGAATCAGCTCATATAGCCCCATGAGCACTGTTATTATTTATTCATAGGAACTGTTATGAGATTGTGAACCTTACCTTGAAACTTCATCTTTGGTAGCTTTAAATTGGCCATGATGAGACTATTTAAACCATGAAACTGGCAAACACTAAAATCAGGGCTTTTTTTAAAAATCCTTTCAGAGACAGTCTGCCAACAAACTAGAGGTGATCCCCATTGTATCCTTATTTAACCTACCTGTTTGGCCTTGACTGGATAGATCTTGGAATTGGAGAATGGTGGCAGATTATGTAAGATCAGACTGTGATTTCAACCGCTGTTGCTGTTCTACACCAGGTCAGCTCACTGCACCGTATCAACACAGCAGCTTCTGATGCCTACTGTGGTTGGATGGATGATGGATGCATGGATGGATGATGGAATGCGAATGCCTGTTACTCACAACAGCTAAGATACAACCTAACCCTGATGATGACTGAATGACTAAAGAGAATGTGGTACACACAATGAAATATCATCCTTCAGCCAGAAAAAAGGAGGAAGTCCTGGCATTTGGTGATATGGATAAACTTGGAGGGCATTACATGAAATAAGCCAGACACAGAAGGACGAATACTGGATTATCTCACTTATACATGAAATTTGAAGTAGCCAAACTCATATATCAGAGAGTAGAAGGGCAGTTGCTCACGTAGGTTTGGGGTGGAAAGAGCAAGGTGTTACTCAAGGTGTACAAAGCTTCAGTTGTGCAAGATGAGTAAGTTCTAGAGATCTAATGTACAACGTGCAACATGGTAGCTACTGTTAACAATACATTATTTACTTGAGATGTGGAAAGGAGGGAAAGGAAGGGAGGAAATGGCAACTCTGTAAAGTGATGCCTGTGATAATGAGCTTGATAGTGGTGACCATTTCACAATGCATCAGTTCAGTTCAGTCGCTCAGTCGTGTCCGACTCTTTGTGACCCCATGAACCACAGCACGCCAGGCCTCCCTGTCCATCACCAACTCCCAGAATCCACCCAAACCCATGTCCATTGAGTCAGTGATGCCATCCAACCATCTCATCCTCTGTTGTCCCCTTCTCCTCCTGCCCTCAATCTTTCCCAGCATCAGGGTCTTTTCCAATGAGTCAGTTCTTCGCATCAGGTGGCCAAAGTATTGGAGTTTCAGCTTCAACATCAGTCCTTCCAATGAACACCCAGGACTGATTTCCTTTAGAATGGACTGGTTGCAACTCCTTGTAGTCCAAGGGATTCTCAAGAGTCTTCTCCAACACCACAGTTCAAAAGCATTAATTCTTCTGTGCTCAGCTTATATTAAAACATCAAGTTACAGGGACTTCCCTGGCAGTCCAGTGGTGAAGATGCCATGCTTCCACTCAGGAGGCAGAGTTCCATCCCTGGTTAGGGAGTTAAGACCCTGCATGCCACAGGGCTCAGTCAAAAAAACATCAAATTATATGTCTTAAATATATATCATTCCTATTTGTCAATGATAGCTCAATAAAGCTGAAAAAAGAGAAAATTATGAATAAGACTAAGGAAATTGCTTCCAGTATGATAGACAGATTAGCACACTGTCCAATGAGATTGAATTGACCTATAACCTGTATGGTTCATCATGTATTATTACTGAATGTACTGCACAATCTGTTCTCTTTGATGGACTGTAAATACGTTTGGTAAAGAATCCACCTGCCAAGGAGAAGATGCAGGTTCAATCCCTAGGTTGGGAAGATCCTCTGAAGAAGGAAATGGCAACCCACTCCAGTTTTCTTGCCTGGGAAATCCCATGGACAGAGGAGCCTCGTGGGCTACCGTCCATGGGGTCGCAAAAAACGTTGAACAGGATTTGGCAACTGAGCAACAACAGCAAAATACATTTGGATGATAAAGTCCTTTGCAATACTGTACCAATGAAGATGTTTGTGTCAGCTGCAAAATGAAACCAGTAACCCCTACGAATGTCCAGTTCACAAAATATAATAATCAAATGAAATCATGGATGTGAAGAACACTGTGAACTTCAGTGCCTTACCTTAAAAGACAGAAGAGGCTCCACACCAGGTGGTTTTTATACCCAAGACTGAAGAGGAGAATCTTTCAGTTCAGCCCAGTCCCTCAGTCGTGTCCAACTCTCTGCAACCCCATGGACTGCAGTATGCCAGGCTTCCCTGTCCATCACCAACTCCTCCCTGGCAATTATTTATATTGTTCAAGGATGAAATTCTACTGTTATTAATCAGCTTTATCAAATCTTTTAATTGTATATTAGGCTTACATCTGATTTTAGCTGAAATTAAAGATGGATGGATGGATGGATGGATGGCAGTTTGTGTGAAGGGACAGTCAAGTCAGGTCGGAGCATGCTACTGTTGTTGATTAGAATTTTAGTGTGGGCACCAAGGAAACCAGAATTGAAAGAGACACATGTACCCCAATGTTCATCGCAGCACTGTTTATAATAGCCAGGACATGGAAACAACCTAGATGTCCATCAGCAGATGAATGGATAAGAAAGCTGTGGTACATATACACAATGGAGTATTACTCAGCCGTTAAAAAGAATACATTTGAATCAGTTCTGATGAGATGGATGAAACTGGAGCCGATTATACAGAGTGAAGTAAGCCAGAAAGAAAAACATCAATACAGTATACTAACACATATATATGGAATTTAGAAAGATAGCAATGACGACCTTGTATGCAAGACAGCAAAAAAGACACAGATGTGTATAACGGACTTTTGGACTCTGAGGGAGAGGGAGAGGGTGGGATGATTTGGGAGAATGGCATTGTAACATGTATACTATCATGTAAGAATCGAATCGCCAGTCTATGTCCGATGCAGGATACAGCGTGCTTGGGGCTGGTACATGGTGATGACCCAGAGAGATGTTATGGGGAGGGAGGTGGGAGGGGGGTTCATGTTTGGGAACGCATATACACTCGTGCTGGATTCATGTCAATGTATGGCAAAACCTATACAGTATTGTAAAGTAAAATAAAGTGGAAAAAAAATAAAAGAAAAAGAAAAAGAAATTAAAAAAAAAAAAAGAATTTTAATGTGGGGATAAAGATGCATATCCCTGTACGGCAGAGAATGAAAAACCAAGAACTTCCCAAACTCCTTTATAGCTAGATTGCGACTTAGGTTCTGCCAATAAGAAACACCTGATGAGACTCGAATTTGGACCCTTGGCCCTGTACCCACAGTTACTGTCCCAACTTCGTGATCCCCGCACGACAGCTGTGTTCCAAGGCTCAACAGCGTGGGCTTGCAGACTCCCTAATTTCTCTCTCTTTCTTTGGCTATGCTGTGCAGCGTGCAGGATCTTAGTTCCCTGACCAGGGATCAAACCCATGCTCCCTGCAGTGAAAGCAGGAGCTGTAACCACTGCCCCACCAGGGAAGTCCCTCCTCAACTTCCTGACTGTGACAGAAGGGGTAGGTCCCCTGGGAGATGAGTGATCGCCCTGGGTTCATTCCTGGAATCTCAGTTTAGAGTTTCCAGTGATTTTTGTAAGCAGCCAATTGACTGCATTAAGTCCTTCTCCTCTTAAAATAGCTACAAAGGATTGTTAGCTGCAACTGAACTCTGACTAATACAGCCTTTTCAAGTTTTTC
Source organism: Capricornis sumatraensis (assembly GCF_032405125.1). NCBI lineage: Eukaryota > Metazoa > Chordata > Mammalia > Artiodactyla > Bovidae > Capricornis > Capricornis sumatraensis. The sequence continues at coordinate 74,113,507 of NC_091084.1, forward strand.
TTCCCCTCATCATTTCTACTATCTAGCCACCTTCCATCACACTCCCCAGAGATGAATCATCTCTCACATTTGAGGGGGAAAAAGTAGACAACATCATTGAGGAATTTCTCTAATTCCTGCTGATCCATCTAAGGTTTCTGGACCCACTGCTACCTCCACTGCATCGTTCCTGCATGGAAAACCCAGCCGTCTTTGCTCCGGATCCCACCCTATTCACCTCTGGAAGCCTTCTCTTTCCTCGCCGCACATTTGACCTCTTCCTCCTGCTGTTCTGCCCATTCACTATCAAAACACCGTCAAATCTTTCTCATGGAGAAAAAAAAAAAAACCCAACTCCAAATCGTCTGTCCCCCTCTAGCTACAGTCTCTTTTTCTTCTTCCCTCCACTGCCAAGCTTTCTAAGAGAAGTACCCACACTTCCTCCCCTTTCAGTTCATTCCTCTGTCTACGCAGCCTAACCCTGGCTGCACTGACTCCACTAAAAGTGACCCCCTGAAGCAGCCAGTGGCCATCACATGGCCAATCCAAAGATTCCCTTTACTTCTTTTTCATTCTCAGTCTCCAAGGGGCATCTGATGGTGTTAGCTCCCTCCTGACGTTCACCAGACGTTCTCCAGGATCACCTAGGTGACCTTTCTCCATCTCATTTGGAGGCTTCTCATCTCACTTCTTCTCTCATTGCTGGGAGAAATATCAATAACCTCAGATATGCAGATGACACCACCCTTATGGCAGAAAGTGAAGAGGAACTAAAGAGCCTCTTGATGAAAGTGAAAGAAGAGAGTGAAAAAGTTGGCTTAAAGCTCAACATTCAGAAAACGAAGATCATGGCATCCGGTCCCATCACTTCATGGGAAATAGATGGGGAAACAATGGAAACAGTGGCTGACTTTATTTTTCTGGGCTCCCAAATCACTGCAGATGGTGATTGCAGCCATCAAATTAAAAGACACTTACTCCTTGGAAGGAAAGTTATGACCAACCTAGATAGCATATTAAAAAGCAAAGACATTAACTTTGTCAACAAAGGTCCGTCTAGTCAAGACTATGGTTTTTCCAGTGGTCATGTATGGATATGAGAGTTGGACTGTGAAGAAAGCTGAGCATAGTAGAATTGATGCTTTTGAACGGTGGTGTTGGAAAAGATTCCTGAGAGTCCCTTGGACTGCAAGGCGATCCAACCAGTCCATCCTAAAGGAGATCAGTCCTGGGTGTTCATTGGTAGGACTGATGTTGAAGCTGAAACTCCAATACTTTGGCCACCTCATGAGAAGAGCTGACTCATTGGAAAAGACTCTGATGATGGGAGGGATTTGGGGCAGGAGGAGAAGGGGACGAAAGAGGATGAGATGGTTAGATGGCATCACCGACTCAACTGACATGGATTGGGTAGACTCTGGGAGTTGGTGATGGACAGAGAGGCCTGGCATGCTGCAGTTCATGGGGTCGCAAACAGTTGGACATGACTGAGAGACTTAACTGAACTGAGCATCTCACATGTGGAATGACCTTCTCCTCCAGGTTTTGTCCCTGACCCTACATTTTTGTTTTGCTCTAAAGTTTCACTCTAGGGACGTCCCTGGTGGTCCAGTGTTTATGACTCCATGCTTTCACTGCAGCGGGGGGAGGGGTGGGGGGGAGCAAGTTCCATCCCTGGTTGGGGAACTAAGATCCTACTTACCGAGAGATGCGAGCCAAAAAAAATAGGTTCCTCCTAGGTAACTTCAGGCTTCCCGGGTGGTAAAGAATCTGCCTGCAATGCAGAAGACCTGGGTTTGATCCCTGGGTCAGGAAGATCTCCTGGAGAAGGGAATGGCGACCCATTCCAGCATTCTTGCATGGAGAATCCCATGGACAGAGGAGCCACAAAGAGCTGGACACGACTGAGTGACTCACACTTTAGGTAACTTCATCTAAGTCTATGATTTCAACTACTGAGAGCTCCCATATATATATATATATCTCTCAAACCTGGACCTCTTCCCTCACTTCCAGACTGTATTTACAGTAACTTTCTACTCTATATTTCCACCTGACTGCCCCCCACAAGCATCTCAACACGTCCAAAGGAGATCTAAGGTTCCCCCAACATCACTCTGCCTCCTGAAGTCCCTGTCTTGTAAATGCCCTTGTCTGCTCAGACACTCACACCAGATGTCTAGGGATCAGTCTAAAGCCCCACTCCCTCATCTCTCATGACTAAGTTGTCACTAACAGACATCAACTCTCCCCCCAGGACTCTGCATAATGGTTTCTCCTCTCTGCATCCCTACTACTTTGGTCCAGCCCTCTGTTCTCCTTCTCTCTCATTCCTGCCTCTGCCCCCTCACTAGTCTCCCTGGCTCCCCTCACAACCCCCTCAATCCATCCTTTCCACAAAAGCCAAATCTAATCTTATCACTGTGTCCTTCAATCTCCCAGATGATGTCCCACGCACACCCTGAAAACTGTGTCAAGTATACGTGTAAGTTCACACTCCTTGGACCCAAGGCCCCTCATGATCTGGCATCGCTAATCTCATCTTCCTCCACTGACGCTAAAGCCATACTCTAATTCACACAAACCTGCTGCCCTCACTCACTCTATGGATTTCCCCCTGCGTGGAACTCCCTTCCACTTCTTCTCCCCCTGGGCCACCCCTTTGTTATCCTTGGAGACTCAGGTCATGTCACCTCCTCCAAGAAGCCTTCCCTGACCTCCGTGAGTAGCACTGACCATCCTGCTTTTTTCTTTTTCATTAATTTTTTGGCTGCACTGGCTCTCTGTTGCTGCATGCAGGCTTTCTCTTCTTGCAGTGAGCATAACTATTCCTGGTGGTGGCGGGCTGCTCACCATGGAGCCTTCTCTTGCTGCAGAGCACAGGCGCTAAGCATGTGGGCTCCAGCAGCTGTGGCGCACAGGCCCAGTTGCCTTACAGCATGTAGGATCTTCCCAGACCCGGGGTTGAACCCGCGTCCCCCACATTGGCAGGCAGATTCTCATCCACTGGACCACCAGGAAGTCCCCACCTGTTATCTGCGTGCTACCACCATGCTCTGTATCATTCTCTGCTTCCCTGTAATGTTATGTTAAACTGTATCATACAAGTGTGTTCCAGAGGTAAATATCAATATATTTGTCATAGCACTTATTAGCCTGTGAAAGTCAAAGTTGCTCAGTCATGCCAATTCTTTGCGACCCCATGGACTGTAGCCCACCAGGCTCCTCTGTCCATGGGATTTCCCAGGCAAGAATACTGTAATGGGTTGCCATTTCCTTCTCCAGGGGATCTTCCTGACCTAGCGATCGAATCCAGGTCTCCTGCATTGCAGGCAGATTTTTCACCATCTGAGCCACCAGGGAAGCCCTGTAGTACATATTTTTACATATTTGTATTGTAACACAGACCAAGTGTACCTTTGGGGCCAAGACCCCTCTTAGCAGCGTACTGGGTACCGAGTAAGCATCTGGTACGTGTTCAATAGATGAACTAGTAAGTTCTGCTTGAATCTCATTTGGTAGTTGTGATGGGTCCATTGTGTTTCCATAAACAGATATGTTGGAGTCCTAACCCCTATTACTTGAGAATGTGGCCTTATCTGGATGTCAAGTCTTTACAGACGTAATCAAGGGAAAGTGAGGCCCCGGTGGCAGACCCTAATCCAGTAGGACTGATGTCTTTATAAGCAGGGGAATGTGGACATGCAGACAGACAAGAATCGAGAAAGGACAATATGAAGACAGACAGGCAGATGACGGCTGTCCACGTGCCGAGAAGAGAGGCCGAGGAAAGCTCCAGCCTCACAATCTCAGAGGGAACCAACTCTGCTGACACTCTGAGTTCAGACTTCTGGCCTCGAGAACTGTGAGATGATACACTTCTGTTGTGTATGCTACGCAGTCTGTGGCACTTTGCTATGCCAGCCCAAAGTAAGTAAATACAGTAGATTTCCTGTGCCTGTTAATCCACTTTCTTTCTCTGACTCTCTAGCCATAAGCTAGTGACGCTTATCTTCTATCTGGAGTTGGACAGATTTGTTTTTCTGCCATCTCTATCTCTGTTGCCCTGTCTCTCTCTCTCACACACACACACACAAGCACACCTCAGATGATCACGTGTCCTTTTCTCTGCAGAACTTCCCATTTTCCTCCAGACACTTCCATTTTGCCAGCACGTTCTTCCTTGCTGGTTGAGATTAGATGCCAGGTCACAGCTCCCCTCACTGCTCTCTCGTCTTTCTGAGAGTATCAGGTCAAGAATCTAATTTACCGCAATGTTCATGACAGAACAGGGCACCCGATGGCTGTGCCCATGAGCCCGGTTCACTGCCTCCAAGTCAGGCCTTCCTGGGCAAGAAACGCATCACCACACTGTTAGCCAGGCCAGCAGTCAGGAGCTCCCATAGCAACATCACCTGTTTCCTCCTTGCATCCCCACCCGTGTTCCCCATGGTACCATCACCAGCTTTTATGACATCAAATCATGCCATTATCCTGCTCAAACCTCTGTAATGTCTCCCCACTGCATGTAAAGCTAAATCTCAACTTGCTCTAGAGGCCCCTCCCACGTTCGCTGAACACCTGTCAGACCCATCCAGCCTCAGAATCTTCCCTCTGCTTACCATGCCCCTCACCTGCTCTCTTACCCTTTGCTTGGCTAAGCTTAGTGTCATTTCCTCCAAGGAATTTTCTTTGAAGCTCCACCCGGTATCAGCCTCCTATGAGCTGCTCTCAGAGAAAGGTATCTTGCTCTAAGGATTTATCACAGTTTCTACCTAAATATATTTATATTTGTGGCTATCTGATTAATCTCCTTCTTTCCCAGCCAGATTGAAAACACCATGAGAGCTGGATGTTTATTTTCCCTTCACTGACTCCCCAGCCCCCACCGTAGGGCATGCCATACAGTAGATACTCAATAAATGTTCATTTAAATAATTAAGCGAACCGAGTCTTCTCCTTAGCGCATTGCCATGGAGACTAAGTTATGTGGGTGAACAGAATCCCTGCTGACATAGAATTCACATAAGCCTCATCCAACCAAGTGTTGGTGATGACACTGAGCTTATACTACTAGCCTCACGTTCCAGGTTCCACTTGGTGTTATTTATCAGATTATTGTGTTAGGTGGGGTCCCAGCAGAAAGTGGCTGGCAACATCAGATGGGGTAAATGGGAGTTTAATAAAGGGGTTGGTTAAATCCTGTGGGTGAGGTAAGGGGAAAGCAGCAATGGCTGGAGCTGGCAACAGTGGGGATCTGTTGCTGTTCCAAGCTCTGGAGCCGCAAGGGGAAAGGCAGGTGCTTGAATCTGGAGAGAGCTGCTGTCGCAGGTTGCCACCTGACAGGAGCTGAGGTCTTCAGAGGAGGGATACAGCCAGCACGAGGAGACCCTGCTGGGAGGGAGCCGGAAAATAAACAGCCCAACTTCACTTTCCTCCCATCTCCCAGTCTCCCGCTAAGTAAGTAAGTGAGTGAAGTTGTTCAGTCGTGTCCGACTCTTTGTGATCCCATGGACTGTCGCCTACCAGGCTCCTCCATCCTTGGAATTTCCCAGGTAAGAGTACTGGAGTGGGTTGCCATTTCCTCCTCCAGGGGATCTTCCTGACCCAGGGATTGAACCCAGGTCTCCCGCATTGCAGGCAGACACTTTACCATCTGAGCCACCAGGGTGGTTAGGTCTCCTGCTGGTTGATTCTTATTGTCTGAACCCAACAGAAGCCAGAGGGCCTGAGAACCCACTGATGGATCCATTAAGACAGGCTTCTGGGTCTCAGGGCAGGATGTTAAAGAGAGGAGAGGAGAAAGTCAAGATCTCCAGCCCAAATCGGAGACCACACAAACGTTGTTACTTAATCGAGAACATCCTTGCTTCTATTTTTCCACTGATTCCGTGCTCATTTTCCACAATATCCAGTTTTTACTGCAGATGGATACTTTCCCCTCCCTCTTTCTCACAAAAATTCAGTTTAAGTGACTTGGACTGGGTGGGAGATTTTTCCCCGCCAACCACCATTGTCAGGACCCTGTGTAGAGGGACTCTTGTCCTTGGTAGAAAGTCCACTTTTACAATGTTAAGTCTCAGTTCTGAAAACCCCGTTCTGATCTTTAACACTGGGTGCCCATTCGCACAGCTTATTTTCTCTGTCGCGTGAACATAAGAAAGGGTGAGAGACAAATGTTATTCAGTCTTGCCCTGTGAGCTCCCACCTCACCTGCAATTCCTGCAGCTTTCCAAGTGACCAAGTTCCATTGAGAAGCAGCTCTTCCCATTCCCCGGTCATCTCCCTAGGGCCCAGAGGATGCAAGCCCACTAGATGCTTCCATCTCAGGGATGTGGGGCCAACACCATTCTTGCTCTGGGGAGCAGGGCCCCCAGATATGTTCAGGCATCCTTTTCCTTCCTGGGATCCTGGGACTCAATGGCATGTCTCCACATCTCTGTCCCAATATCTGGCTTCATGGTGCCACGCCCAGGCCACCTTACCCTCCTCTCACCAGAGCTCTGTGCCCAGTACCTTGTGCCTCAGACCAACAACTCTGTCGTGAAGCCTGCAGGCTATGAAAAACTCTGATTCCTGTGGGTATCCACTGAATATGACCTCCTTGAGTTTCAATATTTCCTTTTAAAAGTATCATAGACATCTAAGGGCTTCCCTGGTGGCTCAGATGGAAAAGAATCTGCCTGCGGTGCAGGAGACTCAGGCTTGATCCCTGGGTCGGGAAGATCCCCTGGAGAAGGGAATGGCAACCCATTCCAGTATTCTTGCCTGGAGAATTCCATGGACAGAGGAGCCTGGCGGGCTACAGTCCACGGGGTCACAAGGATTCTGACATGACTGAGCGACGAACACGGACACCTAAGAAGCTCTTAGCTGTCTTAAGTAATGCTCGCCACTCCCTTCCTTGTTTCTCGAACCTGATCGCCTCTCTCTTCTCCCCGCCCTTTCAGAGAGGTTGTGTCCTTCTCCATGCCCTTCCCCATGGGGTCAGCAGAGGGAAAGTCTACCGCAGAGTCTGTGGCATCTCCTCACCGCCCAGCCCACACAGGCTCAGGCTGAAGACAAGGTGTCCAGGAGGGCCTGCCGCAGGGTGGTGGTCCCCGTCAGTAACAGTTGGTCTCACAGCTGACTTGTGGAGGATTAGGGCTCCAAAGCAGGAAGTCCTTTTGTCCAGGCTGAAGTCTGGGGGGCTTCAAGGGAACGTAGCAATGGGAGGGGGCCACATAATCGTGGTTGCCTTGCTTTTGATCTAAAACCAGGGACTCCCAATGACCCCAGCCTCCAGCCTGCTGTCTTCCTATCCGTTTCCCTGGGATGAATTTTTTTTTCTCCCCTTCCAAATAGTTTCAGCATTAAAAAATATATATATATAAAGCCAAATCCTGAAATCCTAACACAATATAAAGCCAAGACAGGAGGAAAAATAACAAGGGATAAAAGCTCTCAGTCCCAGCCAGGCAAGAACCCACTCTGACGTCCTTGGGCGCCCGGAGCGGTTAACCCTCTGCTGCCCGTGGGGAAGCCACTGGCTCCCTGCCTCCCTGCCTCCCCTCGGCCCCGCCCACTTTCAGCGGAGATGGGGGTGGGGTGGGGCGCGCGCGGGGGGGGGGGGGGGGGGGGGGCGTTGTTTGCCTTCGGACCGGCTATAGACAGACGGAGTTAGTTCTCCATCTTTTGCCAAATCCTACACGAGCTCCTCTGTACCCTCCCCGCTACTCCCACCCCCACCACCAAAGCTTTTGTCTCAGCGCCTCCTTCCTACACCAGTCGAAGAAATTTCCCCGGTGAAACTGAACCATCCGCCTGACTGCTTTGAGGACACTCACTGCTTGTGAGTGCTTCTCACCATCACTTGCCTTCTTCCTCACACACCCTCTCCCCATGTGCGAGAGACAGGTAGGCGCCTTCTGCAGCCCATCTTTGTGTCACTAGTGACAGCTTCTATCGTCCTGTGGGCAGAAAGCAAGTGGACAAAGGACCCCAGAGGATTTAAGCCACACCCTTTGACGGCCTCTGACAGCCCCCCAACCCTACCCCACCCCACCCCACCCCAAGCCAGCCTCCTCCAAGGAGAACAGAACAGAGAATCCTTTCAGAGCCACTCTTTTCTTAAGCAAATGCCAAGTCGACAGTACAGCTTACCTTTGGGAGAAGCGTTTTCACCACCCCATTAAAACTGCATTTGTCTCAATTTTTAAACAAAAGGGATTTGGGGTTGAGGTTCCCCAAACCCCAGGACAGCTTGGTGAGATAAGAGGGCCTGCCACCATGCAGGAGGCTAGAGAGATTCTCTGACAAAGTATGACCAGAAGGCATTCAGATCTGCCCTCCCCCTGCCCTATGCCAGAGGATCCCCCAGTGGGTCTCACATGCCAGGCTGGAACCAGGTGCTAAGGCATTGCAGTGAACTGGGGTGAAGCTCCAATGAAGCTCACACCCGGACTGGACAGAACACTTGGGAAAGCAACCTCTCAGGCCCGAGGCTGCAGTTGTTACGACTTACGGCATGGATCAGCACCAGCTGGTTTGTTCAAGTCCCTTGTTGGGAGTGGGGTGGGGGTGTCTGAGAGATGGAGAGGGAGACTTAAGAGAGGAAGAAGTATTACGGATGTTGGGAGTTTTTTTGAGAGCTTCTGTCCAAATGCCAGCACAGAGGCTTCCCTGGTGGGTCAGTGGTAAAGAATCCACCTGCCAATGCAGGAGACACAGATCTCATCCCTGGACCGGGAAGATCCCACGTGCCTCAGAGCAACTGAACCTGTGCACCGCCACTATTAAGCCTCTGCTCATGAATCAAGGCAAATTGGAAGTGGTCAAACAAGAGATGGCAAGGGTGAACGTTGACATTCTAGGAATCAGTGAACTAAAATGGACTGGAATGGGTGAATTTAACTCAGATGACCATTATATCTACTACTGCGGGCAGGAATCCCTCAGAAGAAATTGAGTAGCCATCATGGTCAACAAAAGAGTCTGAAATGCAGTACTTGGATGCAGTCTCAAAAACAACAGAATGATCTCTGTTCGTCTCCAAGGCAAACCATTCAATTTCACAGTTATCCAAGTCTATGCCCCAACCAGTAACGCTGAAGAAACTGAAGTTGAACGGTTTTATGAAGACCTACAAGACCTTTTAGAACTAACACCCAAAAAAGATGTCCTTTTCATTATAGGGGACTGGAATGCAAAAGTAGGAAATCAAGAAACACCTGGAGGAACAGGCAAATTTGGCCTTGGAATGCAGAATGAAGCAGGGCAAAGACTAATAGAGTTTCGCCAAGAAAATGCACTGGTCATAGCAAACACCCTCTTCCAACAACACAAGAGAAGACTCTACACATGGCAATCACCAGATGGTCAACACCGAAATCAGATTGATTATATTCTTTGCAGCCAAAGATGGAGAAGCTCTATACAGTCAACAAAAACAAGACCAGGAGCTGACTGTGGCTCAGATTATGAACTCCTTATTAGCAAATTCAGACTCAAATTGAAGAAACTAGGGAAAACCACTAGACCATTCAGGTATGACCTAAATCAAATCGCTTATGATTATACAGTGGAAGTGAGAAATAGATTTAAGGGCCTAGATCTGATAGATAGAGTGCCTGATGAACTATGGAATGAGGTTCATGACATTGTACAGGCGGCAGGGATCAAGAGCATCCCCATGGAAAAGAAATGCAAAACACCAAAATGGCTATCTGGGGAGCCCTTACAAATAGCTGTGAAAAGAAGAGAAGTGAAAAGCAAAGGAGAAAAGGAAAGATATAAGCATCTGAATGCAGAGTTCCAAAGAATAGCAAGAAGAGATAAGAAAGCCTTCTTCAGCGATCAATGCAAAGAAATAGAGGAAAACAACTAGAGATCTCTTCAAGAAAATTAGAGATACCAAGGGAACATTTCATGCAAAGATGGGCTCGATAAAGGACAGAGATGGTATGGATCTAACAGAAGCAGAAGATATTAAGAAAAGGTGGCAAGAATACATGGAAGAACTGTACAAAAAAGATCTTCATGACCCAGATAATCATGATGATGTGATCACTCATCTAGAGCCAGACATCCTGGAATGTGAAGTCAAGTGGGCCTTAGAAAGCATCACTACGAACCAGGCTAGTGGAGGTGATGGAATTCCAGTTGAGCTCTTTCAAATCCTGAAAGATGATGCTGTGAAAGTGCTGCACTCAATATGCCAGCAAATTTGGAAAACTCAGCAGTGGCCGCAGGACTGGAAAAGGTCAGTTTTCATTCCAGTCCCAAAGAAAGGCAATGCCAAAGAATGCTCAAACTACTGCACAATTGCACTCATCTCACATGCTAGTAAAGTAATGCTCAAAATTCTCCAAGCCAGGCTTCAGCAATACATGAACTGTGAACTCCCTGATGTTCAAGCTGGTTTTAGAAAAGGCAGAGGAACCAGAGATCAAATTGCCAACTTCCGCTGGATCATGGAAAAAGCAAGAGAGTCCCAGAAAAACATCTATTTCTGCTTTATTGACTCTGCCAAACCCTTTGACTGTGTGAATCACAATAAACTGTGGAAAATTCTGAAAGAGATGGGAATACCAGACCACCTGACCTGCCTCTTGAGAAACCTATATGCAGCTCAGGAAGCAACAGTTAGAACTAGACGTGGAACAACAGACTGGTTCCAAATAGGAAAAGGAGTACGTCAAGGCTGTATATTGTCACCCTGCTTATTTAACTTCTATGCAGAGTACATCATGAGAAACGCTGGACTGGAAGAAGCACAAGCTGGAATCAAGATTGCCAGGAGAAATATCAATAACCTCAGATATGCAGATGACACCACCCTTATGGCAGAAAGTGAAGAGGAACTAAAAAGTCTCTTGATGAAAGTGAAAGAGGAGAGTGAAAAAGTTGGCTTAAAGCTCAACATTCAGAAAACGAATATCATGGCATCTGGTGCCATCACTTCATGGGAAATAGATGGGGAAACAGTGGAAACAGTGGAAACAGTGTCAGACTATCTTTGGGGGCTCCAAAATCACTGCAGATGGTGATTGCAGCCATGAAATTAAAAGACGCTTACTACTTGGAAGAAAAGTTATGACCAACCTAGATAGTATATTCAAAAGCAGAGACATTACTTTGCCGACTAAGGTCCGTCTAGTCAAGGCTATGGTTTTTCCTGTGGTCATGTATGGATGTGAGAGTTGGACTGTGAAGAAGGCTGAGCGCCGAAGAATTGATGCTTTTGAACTGTGGTGTTGGAGATGACTCTTGAGAGTCCCTTGGACTGCAAGATCTAACCAGTCCATTCTAAAGGAGATCAGCCCTGGGATTTCTCTGGAAGGAATGATGCTAAAGCTGAAGCTCCAGTACTTTGTCCACATCATGTGAAGAGTTGACTCACTGGAAAAGACTCTGATGCTGGGAGGGACTGGGCGCAGGAGGAGAAGGGGACGACAGGGGATAAGATGGCTGGATGGCATCACCTACTCAATGGACGTGAGTTTGCGTGAACTCCAGGAGTTGGTGATGGACAGGGAGGCCTGGCGTGCTGCGATTCATGGGGTCGCAAAGAGTCGGACACGACTGAGTGACTGAACTGAACAAGAACCCGAGAGCGGCAGTTACCAAGCCCACGTGTCACAACTACCGAAACCCCTGCAGCCCGGAGTCTGTGCTCGGCCACAAGAGCAGCCAGTACAGTGGGACGCCGGCACACTCATCTTGAGAGTAGCCCCTACTCGCGGCAACTAGAGAAAAGCCCGTGAGGAACGAAGACTTAGCACAGCCAAAAATAAATAAATTATGGGGGGAAAAAGTGTCAGCACAAAAACCATTTATTCATTCTTTTCAAACCATGTAGACTGCATCCTGGCCACCTGTCCTGAGGATGCGAATCTGTCATAAATCAGACACAACCCTTGTCTTCAGGAACGCTGCCTAGTGTCAATGACTCCACACCAAGGATCTAGTTTCCAGTTTCCAACCTTAATTTCCTGCTCAGTTTCTACATCTGTAAAATGGATGTACCAGGTTCTTTATTACATTATGGAGCAGTGAGAAGAAGAGCTGAAAGTTTATTCTTCAATTTGAATTAAAATATAATGGGACCAGAAAGACCCAAAAGAACTGAAAGCAGAAACTCCAACAGATATTGTACCCCAATGCTCACAGCAGCATTATTTACAATAACCAAGAGGTGGAAGTAATCTAAGTGTCCATGAACAGATGAGTGGATCAACAAACTGTATATGCGTACAGTGGAATATTCTCTAGGCCATAGAAAGGAAGGAAATTCTGATACACGTTTTAAAATGGATGAACCTTGAAAACATCGTGCTAAATTAAATAAATCAGACACACAAGAAACAAATTTTGTATGATTCCTCATAAGACATCTCTAGAATAGCAAATTCTTAGAAGCAGAATGGAGTGACTAGGGAATAAGGGGGAGGAGAAAATGGGGAATTATTTTTTAATGGGTACAGAGTTTGTTTGTGGTGAAAAAGTTCTGGAAATGGACAACGGTGATGGTTGTACAATGGATGGCGACTGCAGCCATGAAATCAAAAGACGCTCACTCCTTGGAAGAAAAGTTATGACCAACCTAGATAGCATATTCAAAAGCAGAGACATCACTTTGCCAACAAAGGTCCATCTAGTCAAGGCTATGGATTTTCCAGTGGTCACGTATGGATGTGAGAGTTGGACTGTAAAGAAAGCTGAGCACCGAAGAATTGATGCTTTTGAACTGTGGTGTTGGAGAAGACTCTTGAGAGTCCCTTGGACTGCAAGGAGATCCAACCAGTCCATTCTAAAGGAGATCAGTCCTGGGTGTTCTTTGGAAGGACTGAGGCTAAAGCTGAAACTCCAATACCTTGGCCACCTCATAAGAAGAGTTGACTCACTGGAAAAGACCCTGATGCTGGGAGGGATTGGGGGCAGGAGGAAAAGGGGACAACACAGGATGAGATGGCTGGATGGCATCACCGACTCAATGGACGTGAGTCTGAGTGAACTCTGGGAGATGGTGATGGACAGGGAGGCCTGGCGTGCTGCAATTCATGGGGTCGCAAAGAGTCAGACACGACTGAGTGACTGAACTGAACTGAATTCCAATAAATTGTTAAAATATTAAACATAGTTAAAATAATAAATTTATGTATCTTTTACTACAAAATTTCAAATATGTATATGTGATTATTGTGATTTATAGTGAGAAATAAATATTTGGTCTTCTGACACATAGCTCCTAAAACATTTGGAATTCTCTAAAAGAATTAGGAGAAGGCAATGGCAACCCACTCCAGTACTCTCGCCTGGAAAATCCCATGGATGGAGGAGCCTGGTAGCCTGCAGTCCATGGGGTCGCTAGGAGTTGGACATGACTGACCGACTTCACTTTCACTTTTCACTTTCATGCATTGGAGAAGAAAATGGCAACCACTCCAGTATTCTTGCCTGGAGAATCCCAGGGACAGGGGAGCCTGGTGGGCTGCCGTCTATGGGGTCGCACAGAGTCAGACATGACTGAAGCAATTTAGCAGCAGTAGCAGCAGCAAAAGAGAATTAAAGGGGAAAGGACCATCTTTTGTTATTCATCACTAACCTCTATAAACCACACCTGAGTTTGTTAATGAGGTGACTAGAAAACCCCTTAGGATGGCAGCTGGTTGCCAGGCGAACCAATGTTTTAGACGGCTGGAACTTTCAGCCCGACCTGACCTCCAAGGAAGGGAGAAGGGCTGGAGGTTGAGTTAATCATGAACGGCCAATGATTTGATCAACCATGCCTAAGTAATGAAGGCTCCATACATAAGCGATAGTTTGGGGTCCTGGGTGCCTCCAGGTGGCAGAATACGTAGAAGAGCTGGGAGGCTGGGGGGCCGGGGGAACAGTCCGGCTGTACCCCATAGGCCTTCAGGGCCTGCACTTGCCCAACCTCAAGTCCAAACAAAAAGCCTGGAGTCAGTGAGAGAGACATCAATGGTTTAATGGATGAGGGATCTTACGCGGCTGAAGCAAGGTCCTGGAGCAACGCCCCACTGTGCCGAGAGGCAGTTTTCACTCCTGGCCAGGAAGGGGGGTACCTAGGTAACCAGTTATAGGGGCAATGGCATCAGGTTGGCGCATTCACTTGCCTCACCTTCAGAAAAACACGAATCAGCATTCAAACAACTAGGATCCTTTGATAAAGGTCAAAACCAGAAAAAGAGAACAGGACTTGCATTCGTGGACAAGGCACCTGCACGCACCCAAGATAGAAGGCAACCTGATAGCAAGACTCACTGTGATGCCATACCAGAGACTTTACTCTCCTAGTGGCCCCCATCCCTCAAGGACAGCCACCGCAGGGCCCCCCATACGAGGGGGTGGCTACCCCGGGACCCTTCGGCCCCTGCAGCTTTCCATTCCCCATCCTTGTGTCCCAACATCTCAGCGCTCTCCGGGGGTTCCTCCGTCTCCTGGCTGCCCCGCCAGTTGTTGGGCTGCACCGCACAGGTCTACAAGGCCTGGACTTGCCCACCTTCAGGACCAAAGAGCCCAGAGTCAGCAACAGAGATGTCAACAGTTTAATCAATGGGGGATCCTACCTTTCTGAAGCGATGTCCTGGAACAACACCCCACCGTGCGTGGAAAACATCAATAGGCAGGCCAGGTGAGCAGTCTTCACTCCCTGGAGGGAGGGGGAGGTAACCAGTTACAGGGTGGAGTGATGTCAGGTGGGCTCAATCTATGATGTCAGGTTGGAACAATCACTAGCTGGGGTGGGGGTGGGGCAAACATGTAGGAGGGTCAGTCATGTGAATAGGGTATAGGTGAAGCACGCACTGGTTGGCAAGGGATGTACAGAGGGCAAGAGAACAGCCATCTTGGATGGCATGATCATACAGAAAGGCTTGGAAGCTCCACATCGCCCCCCCAACACACACACACACACACACACTTTGCCCTTTGCAACTCTTTGATCTGGCTGTTCCGAGCTATATCCTTTTATAATAAACCAATTATCTAGTTAAGTAAGGGCTTCCCTGGTAGCTCACACAGTAAAGAATCTGCCTGCAATGCAGGAGACCTGGGTTTGATTCCTGGGTTGGGAAGATCCCCTGGAGAAGGAAATGGCAACCCACTCCACTAATCTTGCCTGGAGAATCCCATGGACAGGGGAGCCCGGCAGGCTACAGTTCATGGGGTCTCAAAGAGTCGGACACGACTGAGCGACTAACACACATCAGTAAGTAAGCTGTTTTCCTGAACTCTGAGATGTTCTAACAAATGATCAAACGCAAGGAAGGGTCATGGGAGCCTCTGATTTATAGCCAGAAGGTGAGAAGCACAGGTGATAACCTGGACTTGGTGACTGGCACCGAAGCGGGGAGCGGTCTTGCAGGACTCAGCTTTAACCTGTGGGGCCTATGTTAACTACAGGCGGTTATTGTCAGAATTGAGTTGAATTGTAGGGCACCCAGCTGATGTCTGAAGAGTTGAAGAACTGCTTGGTGGGGAAAAACCCACACACTTCTGGTGTAAGAAGTATTCAGTGAACACTGAATAAAGAAAACAAGTGTTCTCCTTTCCATATTTAAAATAGGACCCATTGAAGGCCAGTTTAGCATGCTAGTATGAATCATAGGGCTGAGCAAGGAGTAGGTGTGCAGGGCACGCTTAATGGATGGGGCTGTGCCAGGGGGTCAGATCTGCATCCAGAACAAAGGCTCTCAGAATTCAGAGGGAGTTCACCGGGGGCCAGGTCAGCCTAAAGGTGATCTCCTCCGATCTAGCCCACCCACACTAGGCAGACCTCCTCCAACACGTGTTGTAAATTCAAAAACACACAGGAGTCAGGTGCGTCCCATAAATGAGAGAGGAGGCCCTAGAAGAGGGCATACGACATACCTACATATCTTAAGGGAGTAACCACAGCTCAGCTCTGTTACTGATATCCAAGACTGTCAACTAAATGCTGCCGGATCTTCCAACTCTGCAAAAATCAAGCAAGCAAACAAGCTGAAAGTCTAGATTTTTAAATAAAAAATCTCCCAATCCATTGTGGACTCAGTGAAATTTTAAAAAACCAACAACATCGTAGCCCAAACAATACACCTTGGGATTTAAGATCCATCCAGCCCAACGTACTACCCATTTGAAAAGTCTGTTCTTTCAATTCTAGGAGAATTTCACATACCATCTACCTGGATGGCTCGTCAAGATTTTCCTGAATGCCTCTGATGACAGGGGAGCTCATTACTTAATTTATTGGCCAATTCTAATTGTTAGGAAAATCTTTTTTTTTTCTTTTTTGGCCCTGAAGCATGTGGGATCTTATCTCCCAGACCAGGGATCAAACCTGCAACCCCTGTATTGGAAGGTGGAGTCTTAACCACTGGCCTGCCAGGGAAGTCCCAGGAAGATCTTAAATAGAAATTTACCTCCTTGCAACTTCCTCTCACTGTGTTCCTACAACCACCCATGTTCCCTCCCCATCTTAACTAAGAGAACAGCTACCCGCCAGGGTCATCAGTGCCAGTTCCCTCCAGAAACTAAATCTTACATCTCAAAATAAGGATAATAATAGCCAACATCATTCATTGAGCACATATATGCTGGATGCTATTCTGAGCACTTTACATGTACTAATTCTCTCATCCCTCCTGAGAACCCTGTGAGAGATTCTATTACAAACACATTTTACAGACAGGGAAACTGTGGACAAATGATGCTAAACAATGTCCAAGTCACACAGCTAGTAAGTGGCAGAGCCACGACTGGAACACAGTGAGCCTGACTCCAAAGGGGATGCTCTTAACACTGCAGCACTTGTACAGGGACCATCATGCTCATTCAATAACTGTCTGTTGATGTGAAGTAAAACAATACCAACTCTTTCTTCTGGAACATGAACATCATGAACAGGTCTCTATCACACCGGCATTAGAGATGAGTTCCACCATATTCAAAGACGTGAAAGATGAGAAGGGAGAAATAATGGGCTTTGATCATGGAGAATCAAGTTAGACACAGTGCAGAATTTCCCGATGTGAGGGCTTTGCACCACTGGAATACAGAATGAAAAGTTGTGCTTGCTTGCTTGCTTGGAGATCCATTTAAAAAGGAAAGGAAGGAAGAAAGAGGGGACTAATGTTTCTGGATGGCTCTTCTGTCTGAAGCTATCCAGAAGCAAAGACAAGTTTTATTAAGAAATATGGCTTCTGAGAAACTTGCCTTCTTCCAGTTTCTCTTCCTCATGGGTTTCCCTATGGGAGGCAGAACGATGATCATCTGGGTATTTGAGCTTACTGTGGTCTCAGGCCCTGAAGGATCCTGGACTGAGGACACTGGAAGCAAAGAGATCAAAGATTCACAGATCAAACCCCATATCCTAAAGTATAACTACATGAGTCAAAAATTGACACAGTGTATGGTTATGCCAATCAAGACGGCTGTTCTCTTGCTCTCTGAACATCCCCTGCTCAACCAGCCCCTGCTTCTCTCACATGAGGATGCAATCCTCTTAATTATAGGACTTAATTATTCCATGGTAATTCACAAGCCCACCTGATGTCAATACCCCTGTAAATGGTAGCCTCCTTCTCCCCTAGTAGGGAAGACTGCTGCTGTGTCCTGCCCACTGTTCTCCACACATGCTGCAATGTCGCTCCAGGAGCTTTTGTGAGTGATCCCCCTGTGTAATAAACCACTGATGTCTTGGTCACTGTCTCTGGGCTCTTTCTTCCGTCTTGAGGTTGAGCAGGCCTGTGGGGTGCAGCCCACACACAGAATACCCAGAATCAGAGTATCTTAGTGTGGGAAATGGCTAAAGAAGCAACCTCTTCTCATCCAATCTCCCACTCACAGCAAGAATTCTTTCCACTATGTTCCAGACAGATGGGCACTCACCTGTTGTGCACACTCACCCATCATAGCTCCTGGATCAGCCCTCACACCCTGGAAAACAGGTGAAGTGAATTACAGATAGTTGGTGCAGGAAAATCTAGAGTCAGACTGAAGGCGAAGGCCTTGGGAAAGGAAAGTTAGGGAGACAAAAGAATCTGCTATGGGAATTTCTCAGCAGGGACCTTTCATGCATGTCCATGTGAATATGGGACAATTTTACATAAAGCTAGATGGATGCAGTTTGGGAAATCTGGAGCAGTCCATCCTAATCCTATTGCTGAGCTCATTTTTTCCAACACTGTGATAAACTGGATTATATTTCTCTGCTCCACTGATGTTGGACTTGGCCTTCCCATTTGTTTTGGTGAAACGAACACGGGTAGAGTCAATAGCGCACCAGTTCAGAGTCACGGTTCTTAAAAGGCATGGGGTGGGGGTGCTTCTGCCCCTCCCATGAGCTCCTGGCGTTCACCATGAGAAGAACACACCCTGAGTGACTCCTGTTTCCAGGTGGTGGTGGTGGTTTAGTCATTAAGTCGTGTCCAACTCTTGCGACCCCATGGACTATAGCCTGCCAGGTTCCTCTGTCCACGGAATTCTCCAGGCAAGAATACTGGAGTAGGTTGCCATTCCCTTCTCCAGGGGGGTCTTTCCGACCCAGGAATCCAAGTCAGATCTCCTGCACTGCAGGCGAATACTTTACCACCGAAGCCACTAGGGAAGCCCTTGTTCCCAGGAAGATGAGAGAAAATAGACCAGACCTGAACCCAGTACACATCCTGGGGCCAAACTTGGTCAACCTGCAGCCTGAAGCAGAACTGACCCGGGCATGTGTGTGTTCGTTGCTCAGTCACATCCGACTCTTGCAACCCCGTGGGCTGTAGCCTGCCAGGCTCTGTCCATGGGATTTCCCAGGCAAGAATACTGGAGTGGGTTGTCATTTCCTTCTCCAGGGGATCTTCCCGACCCAGGGACTGAACACAGGTCTCCTGCATCCCAAACACCTCACAAACCCATGAGTGAGAAAAACTTAATGCTAAATAGCGTAAGCCCCTGAGTTTAGGGATGGTTTGTCATACAGCGTTATTGTAACAAGAGCTGACAGACATGACTATTAGTGAACTGAGCATCTGCTGTTTTTGTTGCCCACCCGTTATTCTTGTCACCATCTTTTCATGCCTCCTCTAGGCCATCTCCTCTCCATCTCTCAGTCCTGTGCTTTGGGTGGGGAAACTCACCCACAATACACACGCCTTTGGCCTTTTATCAATGGAGCATCACAGTCCCCAAACCACAATTTGTTCAGGAAATACCTGTGCCGGGATTGCTGGCAGAGGTACAGATGTTCTTTCCTAATGGACTTGTATCCAGGCAGGTGCAAGATTGGAAAGTCGGGAGCCATCTTACCACAAGACTGAAGGAGCCTATATGAGAAAGGAGCCAGGCAAGGAGAAAGCAGAACCTAGACCTGGAGAAGGGCTTCCCAGGTGGCACTGCTGCTGCTAAGTCGCTTCAGTCGTGTCCGACTCTGTGCAACCCCGTAGACGGCAGCCCACCAGGCTCCCCCGTCCCTGGGATTCTCCAGGCAAGAACACTGGAGCGGGTTGCCATTTCCTTCTCCAATGCATGAAAGTGAAAAGTGAAAGTGAAGTCGCTCAGTCCTGTCCGACTCTTAGTGACCCTATGGACTGCAGCCTATCAGGCTCCTCCGTCCATGGGATTTTCCAGGCAAGAGAACTGGAGTGGGGTGCCAGGTGGTGCTAGTAGGTAGTAAAGAACCCGCCTGCCAATGCAGGAGACATAAGAGACACGGGCTCTATTCCTGGGTGGGGAAGATCCCCTGGAGGGCATGGCATCCCACTCCACGATTCTTGCTTGGAGAATCCCATGGACAGAAGAGCCTGCTGGGCTACAGTTCATATGGGTGCAGAGAGTCAGACACGACTGAAGTGATTTAGCACACACAGGGAGAGAGAGTGAAACCAGATGTCTGCTTTAAGCCCATACATGAAGCCACTGCTGAGGGTGACTCTGCCCTATGGACTTTCCAGTTAAATGAACTGAAAAAATAAAAAACCCTTTTTAGATTAAGCCAGCTAGGCTGAATTTTCAGTTACTTGCAACTGAAATATTCCTGACTGTTTAGAAGAGTTGCCTTCCAACTAACCAACCCAGATACAAATCTCCCTTGGGTGACTCGGTCCTCAGGAAAATACTGCTCTAGGGGATACAGGGGGGTGGGAAGCATCAGGCCATGAGCACTGCCCTTCAGGTATTTACGGCACCAGGAAGAAGAGCCGAACCACTGCAAAAGGTTTAACTAACTGTTCTACACATGAATAACATGCATTTGCCACCTCGACATCTTGGTTTACCATTGTCCCTCTTTTAACACCTTAATTAGGATAGAACATTAAAGAAGTGGGTGGGAATGAGGCTTTTATTGACCAGGCTTAGCAAGAGACACAGCAAGGGTGGCAGAGACTTAGGTGACTATCAGAACCATCTAGAGACATCCCCTGAAACTCCTCCATGAACAAAGGCTGAACTCTTGCAAGGCTTGACATCTGCAGGGGTCACTCTGGTAGCCCCCAGCCCCTAGGCACAGCCGCACAGATCCATCACTATTCAACCTGCAAGGCATCAAGGACCTCATGGCAATTTGCTGATTTGTTGTTGCTGTTGTTTTCTTTTACAGTACTTATAGAAGACTTTACAAAGTACTTTCCCAGTACTTAAAACAAAGTTGTTTAGGGTAACCTGGGTCCATTTCCTCCGGGAAGACACATAACAACCAATCAGCACCCTTCCCCTAGTGACAGCCCTTTGAAACAGGGCTGGAGGCGAGCCCCTAAAGAGAGATCCATACATGTGAAGGGACAGTGGAAGAAGGATTCCACACCACACTACGCAGACTTAGGGGGCAAACTTGTTGGACCAGGCAGTTTCATATCTCCATGACTGTGGCCAATGAGGTTCTCTCTACAGGAATACCCTCCCCTGCTTTGTCTGCTTACCTGCCCAAGTTCTAATCTACTTTTGCAATCAGTCCAAGCATCACCACCTCCAGAAAGCCATGGTAGATTGTATTTTTGGTCCATATATTCCCCACCCCTCCCAACTGGCCTGACCCTGTAGAAAGATTATACTTTCTGCTCTATTCACGGCCAACTTATCCACATGACTTGCCTTGGTCAGTGCGGCATGAGTGAGAATGTTATATTCTACTCTAGAGCAGAAGCCATCGCATGGCTCTGCCATCTCTCTTTTCTCTTTGCCAAAATCACTGCAGATGGGGACTATAGCCATGAAATTAAAAGATGCTTGCTCCTTGGAAGCAGAGAAGGCAATGGCACCCCACTCCAGTACTCTTGCCTGGAAAATCCCATGGATGGAGGAGCCTGGTGGGCTGCAGTCCACAGGGTTGCTAAGAGTCGGACACAACTGAACGACTTCACTTTCACACATTGGAGAAGGAAATGGCAACCCACTCCAGTGTTCTTGCTTGGACAATCCCAGGGACAGGGGAGCCTGGTGGGCTGCCATCTATGGGGTTGCACAGAGTCGGACACGACTGAAGTGACTTAGCAGCAGCAGCAGCAGCAGCAGCTCCTTGGAAGAAAAGCTATGACAAACCTAGACAGCATATTAAAAAGCAGAGACATTACTGACAAAAGTCCATCTAGTTAAAGCTATGGTTTTCTAGTAGTCATGTATGGATGTGAGAGTTAAATTATAAAGAAAGCTGAGCACTGAAGAATTGATGCTTTTGAACTGTGGTGTTGGAGAAGACTCTTGAGAGTCCCTTGGACTGCGAGCAGGTCCAACCAGTCCATCCTAAAGGAAATCAGTCCTGAATACTCATTGGAAGGACTGATGATGAAGTTGAAGCTCCAATACTTTGGCCACCTGATGCGAAGAACTGACTCATTGGAAAAGACCCTGATGCTGGGAAAGATTGAAGGGGGTAGGAGAAGGGGACGACAGAGGATGAGATGGTTGGATGGCATCACGGACTCGATGGAATGAGTTTGAGCAAGCTCTGGGAGTTGGTGATGGACAGGGAAGCCTGGCGTGCTGCAGTCCACGGGGCCGCAAAGAGTCAGACACGACTGAGCGACTGAACTGAGAGCAGAAGCCACTGCATGGCTCTGCCATCTCTCTTTTCTCTCTGCCATTAAGACCAGCCAGACCCACGTAGGGACAGCACTTTTACCTTTGGTTCTAGAATGAAGGGAACATGAAGCAGAACCACAGGTGACCTCTGATGGACAGGCATGCAAATAAATAATACCTCCTTTGCTTTTAGCTACTTGAGTCACTGGAGTCATTTGTTACTGCAGCTCAATGTAGCCCAAGCTGACAGATACACTTCCCAGGGCAGATTTCAGCAACCTCATCCCCTATGTTATCATTGCATCTCATAAGCAATCCAGTTACATCAATTATTTCACTGTAATAAAATCATTCATTGTCTTCTCAAAGGACACAAAACTCCTCCCAGACAGAGGCAGTGTCATTTTAACTAGGTTTCCCCAGTGCCTTGCACAAGGCGTGGAACACAGTAAGCCACCAAGAAACATGAGTAAATAAATGATCAAAGGATCCTAAAGCTCCGTACTGCCCTTTCCTCCTTCAGGAATGAAACCCTCTCCTGAGGCCTTTTGCATGTTTGCACATAAATCCCCGTTTTCAAGGTGATACCAGGTGACAAAATTAAATCAAAGAACAAGCTGCAGCTGAACTGTATGAAACTACCATCCTGAGTAACACGAATTCGGAGGAGCATGACCGGGAGGATAGAGGGCCTTCTGAAGGGCGTTCTCAAGTTTCTAATGTCCAAGGCAACCAGATTCAACAACCCTAGCAGGCTGGAGCAGAGGAGGGCGCAGTGGACGCTCAGCCTTCCACTCAGACTTCTCTTTGGGGGCTGATAGAGCTTGTTGGCAAGGCTGTTTTCAAGAACCTATCCAGGTCAAGTTCTTAGCAGCTATGGCTGGAACCTGGAATCTCAACCCCAGGCCTGCTGCCTCTCTCCTAGAGAAACTTCAGCCTCAGGCAACTGCAACCTGGAAGAGAGGGCCCCACGAATGTCTTTTAGGGCAGCATCCAGAATCAACCTCTGGCGAGGGGAGGGGCAAAAACACCTCCCACACAGTCCTGCCCTCTGAGTAAGCAAACACTTTCCAATGCAGGGCATTCCCAACTGGGAGAGCACAGGGTCTGATTTCTGAGTATCTCTTGCTTTTCATAATATTTATTTCTCACCCTACTTGTGTGTCCAACACACAACATCTTATCTCAGCTCCTGCATCAGACGCACAGTAACCCAGAGGAGACAGACCTGGGCCAGGCCTTGCTGCCCAGTTACCAGGGGCAGCGAATGCGTCTTTTTGGGGGCTGAATGGAAGCAAACCACAATATTTACCCAGGGGGCGGACACGTGCTTGGGTGACCAACAAGGGGCGGGTGAAACGAGCTGGTGTTTAGGCTCCATCTCCTCCTGCGAAGCTCCTGTTTGTTTTTCCACTGCCCTGTTCGAAGCGGGGTGTACACCGAAGGCGCCCTGTGTACACTCTGTGTGTCACTCTGCTCGCGTCCGTTGCCCGCACCCATACGGACTCTAGAGGTGGGGGTCTGGGGAAGGGGCGCCCACAGGAAGAGATGGGAGATTTCGATGCTATTGAGGGCAAGCAGGTGCAGGATGGAGTGTCCTGCAGGATGGCTGGGGGCACGGGTTGGGGAGGGGGGCTGGGCCTGGGAATGACCTAGTGTGGGAGGGGGCAGGAAAGTGGGGTGCCTGGCAGTCGGGGAGGCCCGAGGGTGGCCAGCTCAAGGGGTTAAGGCTGGGAGCCAACCTTCCCGCCCCCGCCCCCAAGTGCACGCTGCGGAATTTTGCCAGCACGAAGCAGAGTCACGAGCTGAGCCAGAGCAGCGGAGCGGGCAGGACATCATCAGCGCCGGGAGAGCACGCGCGCGTGGGTGGATGGGGGGAAAGGGCTGGGAAATGGAGGGGGGGGGTCCTCGCATCCGAGTGCCTCCCTCGCCGCCACCAGCCCGCCCGCCGCTCTAATTCCGCTTCCCAGCTTCTCCTCGCTCCAACCCTAGAAAAAAAAACCTAGAGTGTCCGGGAGAGACTCTGGGGGGACTGGGGGACGGGGCTTGCCCAGAGGCAGGCGGTCGTTCAGCCCCGGACGCCAGCCCTCCCCTCCACCTCCTTCCCGGCCCATCTCCCTGCCTCTCTCCCCCCACCCCGGCTCCTCGTCGCCTGGCGCCCGCTCCCCCGGCTCCGCCGCCCGCCCCCGCGCGGGAGCTCTCGGGGCGGAGGCGGCGCGCGCAGCGGCGCGGGGGCGGCGGCGCCGGGAGGGGCGGGCGCCGCGCTCCTACGCAAGCAGCCGCGAGAGGGGATCCTGGGCGCAGGCCCCGCCCCCTCACGTGCCCGCGGCGCAGCGCCGCGTGCGGCCCGCGTGACCGGCTGGCTCCGCCCGGCCGCGGCCGCAGCCACAGCTCGGCGCCCGCGCGTGGGAGGGAGGCCGCGGCGGCCGCGGGGGCGGGCGGGCGGCGAGAAAGTCGCCTCCTGCAGCAGCGCCCCTGCCCCCGGCCGCCGCACCCGCGCGCCCCTCTCCGTCCTGAAGTTGGAGGCCAGGGTTGCTGGCCTGCCAGCTAGCCTGGATTTGGGGGAGGAGGGTGGAACTCTGTGAAAGGAGATCTCCCATCCCTACTCTCCAAACCCCTGAGCTTCAGGAATGTAAGAGAGGGCAGAGTAGGGGGTTCTTAGTGAAGAGATGGTTCCCCGATTTAAACCTAAGCGTGCCTTGGGAGGGGCAGGGAGAGGAGGTTTTGAAAGGAGCGGGCGCGCACTGCCCTGTCAGACCTCCGTCACTGCGCTGACGCCGAGGCATCACCGCATGGGTTGGTCTCGACCACCAGACTCCCGGCTCGGTTGCATCAGGTGCCCTGCATGCTGGATACAGTGCCGAGCATCGAGCTCAGTCCACAGAACAAGAGTCTGGTATCTTCTTCCTTCCCGGGTCGGGGACCTTGCTGACTCCTCCGGGCCCCATGCCCCTACCAGAAGTGGCAGGGGAAGCATCTAGAGAGAACCAGGGAGCAGTGGAGGCCAAGGACAGGCTAAGCACCGAATCGAGTGTCCTCAGCAACGGAGAAGGAAGCCATCATCTGTGCCTTTGCCTTGTGTCCTTAAGTGACCCATGTTCCTGCCGGGTGTCAGGTGTTGAGAGAGTCCACGCAAGCCTTGTTGCCGTCTTGAAACTTGTGTCTTGCTGCTTGCTGGTTCCAAGGGCAGGTGAAACGGGGTGGGAGAGTGGCTCCGAGTGGAAGCCCCTCAAATAAGTACACAAGCTCAGGGAAAAGCAATGCCTGATGTGGTCCAGAGCTTGGGAGCAAGATGCAGGAAGCCCGCAAGCGCCGGAGTGGGAGAGAGCCCTGCATCTGAGTCGGGCCCACTTCCGTTTCCCCGTGGAGATCCGTGGTTTGCTGTGTCCTCTTGAATGTGGGCAATATTGTCTAGAGCAAGGGTAATTCCCCAGGATGGTTCTTTTATAGAAGGCAAAACCTAGGTGTGTCCAGTTCATAGTGGTTTCGTTTCTGAATGGCCAGGGAATGGAAGACATTTGGAGACAAGAGGGGTCCCATTGGGCTCTGTGTTTAGGTGTCAGTGTATCTGGACTATTGCCTTTCTACTCTTGGCTCTTGAGAAGGCCTATTGGCTCTCAGCACTCACTGTGTTAGATATGAGGGTGGTCAATAGAATTGAATGGCTACTGAGTGCCAAGCAGTGTGGAGGAAACAAAGGGGATGCCAGCTAATGTCCTTGACCAAAAGGAGTTTACATCTCATAGGGAAAGTCCTTCTTGAAATACATACGTAAGGAATGTGCGTATATGAAGTTAAGAACCGACATGAGTGCTGTAGACAAGTGCTTTGATAATAGGGAGGGAACAATAGAGACCAAGGAACCAGAGAAGAATGGGAGAGGTTTTGAATAAATGCACAGGAGCTAGGCAAGGTGTCCTTGGTGCTGAGAGCTACCTAAATAAAGGCATGGAGGAAGGCATGGTTGTGGGCAGCCCACTGGTCAGGTAGAAGTCTGGTCTGGCTGGAACAAAAGATTTAGGATTAAAGAAAGTTGAAGATGGCCTCAATGAATGAATCTACAGAAGCCCAAAGCAGAAACTTCCAGGTTCCCCTGCAGCTGCTAATTACCCAGTAGGCTCTAAAGTTCAGCTCTGATCCCATAAAACCCTCCTTAGGAACATGCTTGTGACTCTATTGCCCAAACTCTCATGGCACTGCAGGCTCTCTGTGATTTATGCCAAACATACCTGTTCAATCTTAACATCCTATTCCCCTCTTTGCGGTGCATTATAATCCACAGCTTGGAGAAGGAAATGGCAACCTACTCCAATATTCTTGCCTGGGGAATTCCATGGACGGAGGAGCCTGGCGGGCTACAATTCACAGGCTCACAGAGTCAGACACAACTGAGCAACAATCACTCACACTCGCTCACATAATCCACAGAACTGCTGCTGGGCCCCAAGCATGCCTTCTGCTTTCTCTCTTTTGTGTCTTTACTCATCTGCTTTTCCCTTTCTTTGGAATGTCCTCTCCTCCCTCGCCATTTCTACCCACTCATCCTTGAAGACACAGCTCAAGTGCCAGCTCATCCCACAGCCAGATGTAATTTTCGTCTGAGTTCCCACAACTCAGTGTACTCTATCTTGGCACCTCACGTTCTACGCCGTATTATGCATGTGGAGAGGCAGCAACTTTCAAATGAGGTACTGCTGGTCCAATCACTTCTTGCCACTCCTTGAATGTCAAGTCTCATCCAAGCCACGGTCATCTCTTGTTTCAGTACCATGATAGCCTCCTGACCAGTCCCGTGACTTTCCCCTTGCCTTCTTCAGTCAGCGTTCTACACAGCAGCAAGTGTGATTTTTTAAAATGTAAACTGGTTCGTGTTACTCTTCTGCCTCAAACCCTACAATGGCCTCCCATCACATTCAGATGTAATTCAAAATTAACATGGCCTTCAGGACCTTATGTCATCTGGCCCCATCTGTCTTTCACAGGCTCATGATCTCTAGCTACTTTGGTCTTCTTATTTCTGGAATATTCCATTTCTGCCTCAGAACCTTTTCTGAAGGTTCTGGTTGACCCCTCTTTTTTTTTTTTTTCCTATTTATTTTTATTGAAGTATAGTTGATTTACACTGCTGTTAATTCCTGTTTCCCAGCAAAGTGCTTCAGTGATACACGTCCTTCTTTAATATTCTGTCCCATTATGGTTTATCACAGAATGTGTGTTTTTAATCGGAAGATAATTGCTCTACAGTGTTGTGTTAGTTTCTGGTATACAACAGTGTGAATCAGCTATAAATATACATATACCCACTCCCTCTTGAGCGTCCCTCCTGAACTGCGCCTCTCCTTGTCGGTCCCTCGTCATGAAGAGCATTTCTTTTGGAATGTGCAGGGTTTGTGCTCAAATTTCATGTCTGTGGTCCAATACCTTCTTCTTAGAGGTTTTTCCTGACTACCCTATCTGAAACAGGCCTTCCTATCAGCCACCCTCCATTTCCTTATTTTTTCTTTCTTTCTTTCTCTGTTTGTTTATTTACTTTCGGCTGTGCTGGGTGTTCATTGCTGGGCACGGGCTTTCTCTAGTTGCCGCAAGCTGGGGCTACTCTCCAGGTCCAGTACACAGACTTCTCGTTGTGGTGGCTTCTCCTGTTGTGGAGCACCAGCTCTAAGACACGTGGGCTTCGGTAGTTGTGAGTCCTAGGCTTAGTTGCCCTGCAGGCATGTGGAATCTTCCCAGACTAAAGATCGAACCCATGTCCCCTGCACTGGCAGGCAGATTCTTAACCACTGGGCCTCCAGGGAAGTCCCCTCACCTTTTCTTAAGAGCCATTACCACTGTCGGCACTATATTCTGCTGCTTTGGTCATTTATTCATTTTTTGTGTGTCACTCTCATGAGAAGATAAGCTTGGTGAGGTCAGGAACTTGTTCACTGATGCAGAATAGTGCTACCTAGCACATAGTAGGTGCTCAATTTGTTATGAATAAATGAGTGTGTGAATCTTGTTACTTCGCTATCAGCTCCTTGATGGCAAGTGCCATGTTTTATACACTTGGCTCCCTTTCCCCAACACCTGGTTTCTGTACATGTAGGTCCACTCAGATACCCACTGTGGGAGTTTCAGATTCTATAGAGTATCTTTAACTGACTTTTTCTGCATTAATGTGACTTTACCTATTTAGAACACATGAAGATATGGTCTCTACCTAGTCCGTCACCTTCAAAGAACATTCATCCCTGGAAGATAAACCCAATCAATGTTTCTCCATTGATGAGTTGGGACCTACATTGTGTGTGTGTGTGTGTGTGTGATGAAATAGAACAAAAGAAGGAATATCAGAGTTGATCAAGAGTTATAAGGCTAGGTGTTATCTTTTACCTTGGTGTGTGTTATCTTCAGATCATGATGTAAAATGGAAATCTTACTGTTGGCCAGGGACCCAAGACTTTGAAAGTACTAGATGCTCCATAGATGGTCATCTGTAGAATGCATGCTTACAGTCTGAATAGTTAAATACCTAGGCGGTGACTGTTGGCATAAGTCCTCTTGATGGTCACCATTAGCCCTACCATTGAGCCTTTAGACTCCAGGACTGGGTCACCTCAGGCCAAACAACTGACAGGGAAGGAGTAAAGTCCACCCGTCAGCAGCTGATTGGATTAAAGATTTACTGAGCATGGTCCTGCCAGGGGAGCAAGACCCAGTTTTCCGCACAGCCAGTCCCTCCCATCAGGAAGCTTGTACAAGCCTCTTATCCTCATCCATCAGAGGGCAGACAGAAGAAGCAAGAACTACAATCCCACAGCCTCCAGAATGAAAACCACAATCCCTGAAAGCTCACAAAAATGATCACATGGATCACAGCCTTGTGTAACTCAGTGGAGCTATGAGACACAGCATGCAGGGCCACCCAAGACAGATGGGTCATGGTGGAAAGTTCTGACAAAACATGGTCCCCTGGAGAAGGTAATGGCAAACTACTCCAGTATGCTTGCTTTGAGAACCCCAGCACAGTATGAAAAGGAAAAAAGATACGACAATGGAAGATGAGTCCCCTGGATCAGTTCAGTCACGGTCGTGTCCAACTCTTTG
Organism: Capricornis sumatraensis; assembly: GCF_032405125.1. Lineage (NCBI taxonomy): Eukaryota > Metazoa > Chordata > Mammalia > Artiodactyla > Bovidae > Capricornis > Capricornis sumatraensis. Next base: position 74,142,559 of record NC_091084.1, read on the forward strand.
CGACCCCATGGACTGCAGCACACCAGGCTTCCCTGTCCATCACCAACTCCGGGAGCTTGCTCAAACTCATGTCCATTGAGTTAGTGATGCCATCCCATATCTCATCCTCTGTTGTCCCCTTCTCCTGCCTTCAATCTTTCCCATCATCAGGGTCTTTTCCAGTGAGTCAGCTCTTCTCATCAGGTGGCCAAAATATTGCAGTTTCTGCGTCAGCATCAGTCCTTCCAATGAATATTCAGGACTGATTTCCTTTAGGATTGACTGGTTTGATGTAGATGTCAAATATGCTACTGGGGAAGAGTGGAGAAATAGCTCCAGAAAGAATGAAGGGACTGGGCCAAAGCAGAAAGGACACTCAGTTGTGGATGTGTCTGGTGGTGAAAGTAAATTCTGATGCTGTAAAGAGAAGTATTGCAAAAGAACCTGGAATGTTAGGTCCATGAATCAAGGTAAATTGGATGTGGTCAAACAGGAGATGGCAAGAGTGAACATCAACATTTTAGGAATCAGTGAACTAAAATGACAGGAATGGGTGAATTTAATTCAGATGACCATTATATCTACTACTGTGGGCAAGAATCCCTTAGAAGAAATGGAGTAGCCCTCACAGTCAACAAAAGAGTTCAAAATGCAACACTTGGGTGCAATCTCAAAAACATCAGAATGATCTCTATTCGTTTCCAAGGCAAACCATTCAACAACACAGTAATCCAAGTCTGTGCCCCAACCACAGCTGCTGAAGAAGATGAAATTGAATGATTCTATGAAGACCTACAAGACTTTCTAGAACTAACACCAAAAAAAAAAAAAAAAAACCACTCCTTTTCATCATAGGGATTGGAACACAAAAGTAGGAAGTCAGAAGATACCTGGAGTCATTGGCAAGCTTGGCCTTGGAGTACAAAATGAAGCAGGGCAAAGGCTAACAGTGTCCAAGAGAATGCACTGGTCATAGCCAACACCCTCTTCCAACAGCACAAGAGACGACTTTACACATGGACACCACCAGATGGTCAATACCAAAATCAGATTGACTATATTCTTTGCAGCCGAAGATGGAAAAGCTCTACACAGTCAGCAAAAACAAGACCTGGAGCTGACTGTGGCTCAGATCATCAGCTCTTTATTGCAAAATTCAGTCTTAACTGGAAGAAAGTAGGGAGGACCACTAAACCATTCAGGTATGATCTAAATCAAATCCCTTATGATTATATAGTGGAAGTGGCAAATAGATCCAAGTGATTAAATCTGATAGAATGTTTGAAGAACTATGGATGGAGGTTCGTAACACTGTACAGGAGATGGTGACCAAACCATCCCCAAGAAAAAGAAATGTAAGAAGCCAAACTGGGTTGTCTGAGGAGGCCTTGCCAATGGCTGAGAAAATAAGAGGATTCTTTACTGCTGAGCCACTGGGGAAGCCGGAAGCCCTGAAGAGACATCTAGTCTTTGCCATTCTGTTGTTTCCTTTGATTTCTCTGCATTGTTCATTTAAGAAGCCACACTTCCCTGGTGGCTCAGATGGTAAAAGCGTCTGCCTGCAATGTGGGAGACCCGGGTTCAATCCCTGGGTTGGGAAGATCTCCTGGAGAAGGAAATGGCAACCCACTCCAGTATTCTTACCTGGAGAATCCCATGGATGGAGGAGCCTGGTAGTCCATGGGGTCACAAAAAGTCGGGCACAACTGAGCGACTTCACTTTCACTTTCTTACCTTACCTTGCTGTTCGCTCGAACTCTGCATTCAGTTGGGTATATCTAAGTTGTGACAAACCCAGACAGCGTTTTACTGCTGCTGCTAAGTCATGTCAGTCGTGTCCAACTGTGTGACCCCATAGATGGCAGCCCACCAGGCTGCCATCCCTGGGATTCTCCAGGTAAGAACACTGGAGTGGGTTGCCATTTCCTTCTCCAGTGCATGAAAGTGAAAAGTGAAAGTGAAGTTGCTTGCTCAGTCGTGTCTGACTCTTAGTGACCCCATGGACTATAGCCTACCAGGCTCCTCCATCCATGGGATTTCCCAGGCAAGAGTACTGGAGTGGGCTGCCTTTGCCTTCTCCGTGTTTTACTGACAAAAGTCCATATAGTCAAAGCTATGGTTTTTGCAGTAGTCATGTACCGATGTGAGAGTTGGGCCGTAAAGAAGGCTGAGCGCCAAAGAATTGATGCTTTTGAATTGTGGTGCTGGAGAAGACTCTTGAGAGTCCCTTGGACTGCAAGAAGATCAGACCAGCCAATCCTAAAGGAAATCAGCCCTGAGTATTCATTGGAAGGACTGATGCTGAAGCTGAAGCTCCACTACTTTGGCCATCTAATGCAAAGGGCTGACTCACTGGAAAAGATCCTGATGCTGGGAAATATTGAGGGCAGGAGAAGGGAGTGACAGAGGATGGGAAGGTTGGATGATATCACTAACTCAATGGACATGAGTTTGAGCAAACGCTGGGAGATAGTGAAGGGCATGCTGCAGTCCATGGGGCTGCAAAGAGTCGGACACAAGTTAGTGGCTGAACAACAGCAACAGCCCAAGATTTGTTATGGGTTAACTCTGTGCCAGGCAGTGGGTTACACATTTTCACATGTATTACCTTTAACAGTCCTTATAACAATTCTAAGAGCGGGGTACTGTTATCATTACTATTCCCATTTTACAGGGGAGGAAACTGAGGCTTAGAGGAATTAAATAACTTTCCCATGATCACGAGGCAGCTAAACAGCTAAGCTAATGGTCCACTTCCAGAACCTTCCTTAACTGCTCTGCCGCAATAGCTCCTGCAACATCTGTCCTTTAATGCACTTAACTGAAAAAGCTCACCTTGTTCTCTGTGCGTAAAACGAATGCTATTTACTCAGCATTCTGATGGGAGATGTTTTACAGTAGCCAGTAGGAACCAATGAGGAACGTGGATCCAGGGACTTCTGTGCTGCAGAAGAGGAACACAGCCACAGACAACCCATAGCTTGGCCCAGAGGAAGATGGTGCTACCCTCCTGTCTTCAGACTTCCCTGGCAGGGTCCCCCCATTGGTTGAACCAGACATCCAGAGTTCATGGAGGTCAACCTCCAGAAGCACAGAAGAGAATGAAGGAATTCCCAAGCAGCTCTGGAGGGGCAAATGGAGAATCCCCAGCTCCTCAGCCTCGGTGTCCAGCCCCTAACGGATTCCCAGGGCCTGGGAATGCCAAGTCTTGGCTCCTGCAGGACTTGACAGCTCTCCACAACTCTCACCTCTTCCCGAAGGACAAGATCCGAACGGGCCAAGTGGGGCACTGTGCAAGGTTGGGCCACACTGCAAGCCCCTCCCTTGGCCCTCTCTTTGTCCACCAGGCTGCCAAGGGAGGAAAACCAGGCCAGGAAAAGAATTGGCCCCCCCTCTCATCCACCTAGACATCTGCACCTCTGCCAGCACACTGGCAGGTCTTCATACAGGCTGGGGAGTCAACTGTCTGTATGGCAGATGGCTCAGAGGGTAAAGCATCTGCCTGCAATGCAGGAGACCCGGGTTCGATCCCTGGGTCAGGAAGATCCCCTGGAGAAGGAAATGGCAACCCACTCCAGTATTCAGGATTCTGAAGAATCCTATGGACGGAGGAGCCTAGTGGGCTATAGTCCACGGGGTCGCAAAGAGTCAGACACGACGGAGCGACTTCACTTTCACTTTCTATGGCAGAAATCTGTTCTTTTCAAGGGGGAAGGAAGCAGGGCCAACAGTGAGGATGTGTGTCTGTGTGCAAGAGGGGAGGGGTGGAATGCAGCCTTCTAAAAACATGTTTCTGCTGTGCATACTTGCTCAGCCTTTGCAGGCAAATGTGTGGCTGCAGCTGTGGCTAAAATATGAATGAATGTCGCTGTGTGCAGGTGCATGAATGGCTGTAGATTTCTGTGAATGAATGCATTTGTGATGAAGGGTGTCTGGGAGCCCTTGCAGGCTGGGGTAGTGGCTTGCAGGTGCCTGGTTGGCTGGAAGCATCCACCGATCTGTGTCTTTACCACAGTCTACAGACTGTGCTGCGTTAGGGGCAGAGAGGAACACTGGGTTTTCTCGTAGCATCTCCCTGTTGCTGCTGCAGCTGTGGCAGCACACGCCATAGGCACTTGCCTTGCCCTCCATGAACCATCAGAGAGGAAAGAGGGGGAAAGACAAGGAAAACCATGTGGTCAGTCTGTCATCAGTTGAAGGTTCCTCCAAACCCCAGAAACTGTCCTTAAATAAACTCTGGCCCTACTAGCCCTCAGGGCTTCTCCTTGGGTCTGACAAGGGCCAGATGGGGTTTGGTTTTCTCTGCCCTCCACTCCCCTGACCTACTAGCCTGGCATAATAGAATTATGCATTTTCTGTCTGAAAATGTTGAGGATGACAATATCTTACCCCCCTCTCTCTCTCTCAACTAGATTTCAGGGAGTGAAGGCAAGGGCCTCATTCTTTTAGGAAATAGTGATACGCACAAATGATCAGGTGATGAGGCATGGGAAGCCTGACTTTGTGGGTGTATCCAAAAAATTCAAGGTCCTCTTAATTTTAAGTCTTAATTTCAATACATTATGGACACTTGTCCTCCACCCAAGACCCCCCACACACCTTGTCATCCAAATGCTTCCCAAGAGGGCCCCTGTACACAATGGGCCTAATTAGTCCCCTCATTAACAGTCTCAGCAGAGGCTAAAGACTGAATGGGTCAGAGGCACAAGTGCCAGGAGAGAGGGTCAGGGGGAGAGGGTTGGGAAGCAAGAAATGTGGGCAATGGCCTCTATAAATTGCTTTCTCTGAAAATAGAGAAATCCAATATCCCCCCTCCCCAAAGTTTTAAGAGTGACACCTGTCACCCAACTTGCTTCTATGGGGGAGGCACTCTCTATATTCCTGTATATAATTCATAGGTATGTAGGAAAATGTACGGTTGTAAAACAGTCCAGTTAGAACTGTACTGTGAACTATGTGAAGAGGGTGGTGGCTCCCCACACACACACACAAAAGAGCAGATTTTTAATACATGCAGATTTTAATAATTATCTAATCTAATTATCAGGTTGAATATTTAAGTCCCCCCAATTAAACTGAAACCTGTTTTGGTGGGCTGCTATGCCTTTTCTGCCAAGCAACCAGGAGAGGAAGGAAGATCCCAGAGCCTTTGCTTATGAATGTACGGTGTCTGCTAAGTGTGAATGCCCTGGTGCTTTGTGTTTGTATGAATGGGGGTTGCATGTGCTGGTCACAGGCCACGTGAGACACGTGGGGTGGGAATTGTATCTTTAAAAGATGAATTGGGAAAAAAAAATGAAACGATAAAGTGTGAATGGCATACATCTTCCCAGGGTGCCCCCTCTTCTCTATTACCCACCACCAAGATGAGTCGCAACCGTTTTTATTAAAATTAATTCCTGGCTTTGCAAATATCAATAGATCAATATCTGCACTGTGTTCCACCCTTCACCAGGACCACACTGCTAAAAGCGGAGAGCTGCAACACAAAAGATACCGCAGTCAGCTCAAGCAAGGGGTTATTTTTAGATCAGAAAAAAAAGAGAGGAAAGAAAAAAAAAGCAGTTCTGGGTTTTTGCAATCTAATTTGGTCCCTTTTCTTAAGGGGAAAAAAAAAATCCCATCAATGGCATTTTCCATACAATCTGATTTCTATTTGGCTCCTAGAAAAAGAAGAAGAGATCTGGGGCTGAAAATTCTGGAGTTTTATGGCTGATTTCAGCTAGTAGCCTTTCTTCACCAGGCTCCAACTGAATTAATTTGATACTATTTTTGAAAGTCAGTGTTTCTAAGGGAGACCTAATGACGCACTGACGTCAATGCAGGTCAATAGCACACACTGCTGGAACTGGGCGTGCTACACCGAGCCAGAGCTGGAGCCTTTTCAAACAGCCCCAACTCTGCAAATATCCCAGCTTTGCAGGGGGAAACAAGCCAGGGCTTGGTAGGTGTTGAGACCCCCCACCATTCTTCCAGAACACCCTCAAAACTGATGCATGTTTTCCTGATGCAAAAAAAAAAAAAAGGGAAAAAGAAAATCCAAACATATAATCAGACGCACTGCAGTGCAAAAAAAAAAAAAGAGAGAGAAAAAGAAAAAAAATTAAAAATCATACCTGTCAAAGGAACCGTATGTAATCCGCACACACACATTTACGCTCAGAATGCAATGCATATCATTAGGGTCTGTCTATATATAGCCCCCGAGTGTGTGTGCATCGGGACTTAATCCCCAAACGGGGTTTTCAAACGTGGGTGATGAGTTCTTGCTCTGATCAGTTACTCAGGAGGTGCCTGAATGTGTGGGGGTGGGAGCGTGGGAGGGGGGCTGCCTCCTCTCTCTCCTCTGGCTCCCCCTCCTTTCTTCTCTCTCTCTCTCCCCCTCCCTCCTCGCTTACCTCGCCTCTCCTCTCCCTCTATCTCTCCCTCATTTCCTTTCTTTCTCTTCTCCCTCTCTCCTCCAGTCTCCCCCACCTTCTTTCTTACTCTCCCCTCCCTCTCTCCTCTCCTTCTCTCCCCCTCCCTCTCTCTTCTCCCTCTCCCTCCAAGTCTGGCACTGAAGCGAACTGTTTTGCTTTGCTCCGGGAAGAGTGCAGACACAGAACGTGAAATCCCGAGCTTCTTCTTCTTCTTCTTCTTTTTTTTTTTTTTTTGCGTGGTGCATTTAAAACGCTTCCTTATTTATATTACCCTCATTCCCTCACCTCTCCCACCCCCTCACCAGCCTTTCCAAATTTCCCTAGAAATCTCTATAAAGCATGCAGAGGGGAAAACATTTGCACAAAAAGTGAAGGAGCTCGCCAAGGTAGGTTATACCATGCACTGTCTTGTGTTTGGCTTTTGCAAAGTTTATGATGTCAGTTGGTGGATGTTTGGAGGAGTAGAGCTGTATGACTGGCCATGATTACTGTCTGTTTCATTGAACAATTATGTTCCTACAAATCGACTATACTTCTTGAGCAGGCTTTCCTGGGGTTGGGTGTGTGTGTGTGTGTGTGTGTGTGGTTTTCGCAGAGGCATGCCAGTTGGAAGACAGTTCTGTGGTGTCAAGCTGGGGAGGGGATGCTGTCTCCTCCCTCTCCCCCCACCCCGATGTTTTGTGGTGGGGGGGCGGCATGGAGAGGGATTCTGTAGTGGGAGTTTGTCCACTTTGTCATATTTGGGGTTGATTCTCATTCACTAAGTGTCTTCATTCTTGTCATTATTTTGCACATGTAATCTTAGTTCAGAAAAGGCTTCATGAAGTCAGAGCAAAGTGGGGGAGAGTGGGGAGATGGAGAGAGTCAGGGCACGGTGGTGGTGATGGTAGTAGTAACATTTCTTGCATAAAGAATTTAATCTCTCATCCCATTATTTGGAGAAATGCTGAGTCTTTAGTGGGGGCCGGCAAAATATTTTTTTTTAATCCTGAAGAGCAAGTAAAATGAAATTAAAGAAAGAAAAACACCCCAAACCACCACGTTTCTATTGCAAGAGCAAAAACTGCTACAGCTCACAACCACCTGTAGAGGGAAATCTCTGTGCAGGATTTCTTAGGGCCGGTTGTGTGGAAGAAAACCGCCGGAAAAAAGCGCCTGGCAAACTTTGCAGCCTGAAGCCGGGAGAGGCTGAACTCGGCAGGGTGGAGGGTTAAACCGCGGGGGCGGCGGCGGCGGCGGCGGCGGCCGCGGAGGCTGGCGCGCGGCCAGGGCCTCTCGCCGCCTGGGAAGCCGCGGCGCTGGCCTCCGGGCCCTGGGGGGCTGGTGCTGGGATGGGCCCAGCTTGGAGTGGAGAAGGTAAATAAACGGGGCGCGGGCTTGCAGGCTGTGGGCGGTGGTGCTGCGGGGTGTGTGTTTTGCGGGGGCGTCCCGTGAGGTGAGGGGGCGCCCCCTGCCCGGTGCCCTGCGGAGATGGGGGGGGGGGGGTCAGAGGCCGCTGTCCCCCGCGGAGCCCTGGTTTCCCCGCGGCCGCACAAAGCAAGGTGGTGACCAACAAGTGTTTCTCTTGAGAAGATTGATTCTGACAGAGACTTCAAGGGGCTCTCTAATCTGGGTAAATCCACCGGGGCTTCATTGTGTTGTGGCAAAGAGCGTCCTTCTTTGTGAGGAGGGACAGCTTGGGCAGGGGAAGTGGAGGGACAGACAGAGGGGACTTTTTGCACATCAGTCGTTTGACCTTGGGGGGTGGTGAGCAGAGTTCAGATCCTCCAGAGGGCTGAAAAGGCCACATCGGACCCCTTCTCCCACCCCCACGTCTTTCATCTTGAGCTTTAAGTTTAATGGGAAAAATTCAGCGCCTGGTGTTGGTCAGACCTCGTCAATGGGAATTCCATGTGTCTGAGAGCAGGGTTTTTTTGGTGATTTTTTTTTTTTTTTTTTTTTTGAATCTCTGGAAGCAGGCAGCACTCTGAGCAGTAGTACTGTATTTTCCCCTCCAAATGATCTTCTAGGAAAGCTGAATCACCTCCACTCTGATGAGCAGCCACTTCTGGGAGGTGGAACACAGGTCTCTTCTGAGGGGGGTGGGGGTGGGGAGTCCCTCCACCACAGCCTTTAAATATAGACATGGGGTGCCATTTGAATGTCTGGTTAAAATGCACTGGGAAATATGGAAACAATAAAAGGCAATGATTCTTTGGTGGGCTGGTGGTGGTCAAGACCACCCAGTGAGGGGTGGGGAATGTGCTTCTAAAGAAGTGAGTTAGTGACTTTTTTCTCCTGGGGGTGCTGGCAGGTTTACCAGATTTTCATGAGAAGTGAATCTCTTTCAGCAGAGGGGGTGGGAGACTGGGGAAGGTGCGCTTAGAAGTTAGAATCAGCAGTGCCCTTTGCCACCTGTTGGCTAGCATAACCCAAAGGCGTAGAGATGGGGTGGGACATGAGATGGGGACACAGACTGGCACTAAGCCTGCTGTGGGAAAGAAGCACCAGGCAGCTAAAGGGAGCGAGTAGATGGTGACCCCATCCTTCCAGAATCGCTGGAGTAAAAAGAGGTCAGCGGGCCCGACATCCGCTCTCCACGTCCCTCAAGGGCCTCGTTCATGAGACTGTCTCCTCCTTTTTTTGTCCAGGGGTGGAAGGGAAGAGTCTTTCACAGCCCCGGAGGCGGTAGGGTTGCTCCTGTCACTCCTTTCAGAAGGAAGTCGAAAATCCTCTGTTCTTTAAGTCAACAGGTGTTTGTCTTCTTGTGATATAAAGGGGGAGAGTAGTTACAGGAAAAACTGGTCCTGGAAATGGAGCCATGTGTCCCCCCCACCAACCCCCCAAACCCACCAGGATAGCCCTCCAAGCTCAGCGGTAGTCTCCTGAGGCCCAGGGTCCAGAAGGACCGTGTTCACCCAAGCCTTAAGGTGCTCTGTCAGCCAGCCAGGCCTCCCCATCCCACCCCTGCCGCCGAGACCCATGTGAAAACCACCTCTCTCAGGCGCTAAGAGGCGCCCGAGCCCACATCACATGCAAACACTTAGGTGTGGTGTACGTGTACAATGTGTGTCAAGACCAACCACAGCGCACCCAAATGTGCACGCGTGTGTGTTTGTGCATGTGCAGAGTTCTCTCCACCCATGAGCTCACGGACAGCATGGACTCTCTTCACCTCTGTCGCTGTGTGAAGATGCCAACGGAGAAATACCACTTCTGGTTTAGGGATGGATCTGACGTCCCTGAGTATATGTGGTGAACCTGAATTTGCCTGGGGTTTCCTCATATTCATTCAGGAGTGTCAGTTCTCCCTGCACTCGACGTTGGAGACCACTGTTACTGCAAACGGATGCCCACCTGCTTAGGAGAAGAATCAAGTTCAAGTTTTCCGTTCATTGCCTTGAATTAGCCCTGGTGCTTTGCCTCTGCTTCTCATAAGAAAAATAAGGGTAGGAGCAGGGCCAGCAACATAAGTCATGGGGCCCAGTAAAAAAATGTAGGGCCCCTTGTTCAAATGCGCAGGAAAAAAGTGTTATTAAAGGTACTAAAATATAAAGCTTCTTTCCTTAAGTCTCTCTCTTGTCATGTTTTTTATTTGCTAGTTTCATGTCATGCTAAATAAAAATTGTCATTAGCATGAATTTTACCATCCATCTTCATATTGTGCAATGCTAGTTTTAAATGAAAATATAATAGCATTTAATTCATTTGCAGAATCACTGAAATCACACAACTTGTATCTCATAGGTCATACCTGCATGTGTGTTTAGTTCTTACCAGCACACTGGACACGTTGAACAAAACAAACTCAACGGCTTTCATCTGACTTCTAATATGTGAATGTTCTACCAGCCTCTCTGACTTCAGCTGAATGATGAGGAAGGAAGGACTGGAAGGAGAAGCAACTATGGACTGCTCTAGTCTCCGCTTTCCTTCCATGCCATCCTTTTCAGCATAGGTGGTTGGCAAATAGAGGGAAGGAACATGAGTAAGAAATGACAAAGTAGGGGTCCTTGGTCATTAGGGTTTCATAGAACCCCACTGCCTTATTTCTACATTCAAGTGAGTTCTGGTTCCAACAGCAGGCTTGATGTTGTCCATGCCCCCTCCTTCCTCATACACTCACCTTTGACTTACTTTGCATCTCACCGGGCTCCCACTGGAATTCTGTGCTCTTGGGGGAACTGCCAATCTCATGGGGGCAGTGAGGAATGGTGAATACATATATGGTGCGTGTCTTCTCTACTCATGCATTCCCCATTGTCCCACAACAGACTGCTTATAAAGCACAAGTTCAAAGATACAATTATTAAGAATTTCAGGACAATGACAGCAGAGGATTAAACCAAGCACATGGCCCTGCTGAGCACAGGGCCATGTGTGTCTATACAAATTGCACACCCGTGAAGCCAGCCTAGGCAAGAAGTCACCCAGATCCTAGACTGAGAGCACTGTTGCTCGTTTTCCCTCCTCAAGCAAATAATCCATCTGCAGCAAAAACAGCAACAACAACAACAAAACTTCACTAGATTCCATCTTTCCTCCACTGGGGTTTCCTCCTTCTCTAACCAAGTCCCATTCTGCAGTGTCACAGCTTTGAAGACAGAATTCATCTGTTGATATCTCCCTAATCTGCTGAAGCCTTGGGTTACAGCCCAGGCTTTGGAAATGAAGCATCTATCCAAGTCCCACCCACCACTTTCGAGCTTGGCTCCATCAAGCAGATCTTCTGCCTGATATGTACTTGCTGCTGCTGCTGCTAAGTCGCTTCAGTTGTTCACCATCTACAATCAAATGAAAAAATACTTAGCTTTGCTTCATGAGAAATTTTGCTATTATTTACTACTTGATCAATTATTATTTACCTCACCACTGCTCCAAAGTCTCCTCAGGGATCTCTTGGGCTAGTGTGACAGGTTCTCAGCAATGACTTTGGTAATACACTCAATTGATGTTGACATGGGAGAATTAGAGTTTGAGGCTCAAAGGGTCGAGAGGAAGACAGACCTAAATTCCTGATGAGCTCTAGAAGCAAGGGAATTTTTCCTTCCTTCCATCATCAACTGCCTCCATGCTTCTTTACCTTGAAGGAGCAAAGCTAGAGGGCACCTCAGAAATGTGAGGTGGACTAGAATGGAAATAGGATGGCATTAGAAATGCATCCAGCAAAGAGAACGAAGACACTACTGACCCACCATCATTGGATTGGGGACTTTGAGACTTGAGTTTTTCAACCTTAATCTAGTTTTCTTTTCCCTGGTCCTTCAGGTGACAACAGCACCCTTTTGTGAAATATTTAGCTTGGACTTAGCTACTGAGAATACTTAGAAAGAAGAAGAAAAGGAATTACTCTGATTTATTCTTTCATATAACCTTGACTAGGAGGCTGCTGCAGCTGCAGCCCAACTTAGTGAACTGGAAGACCAATCAATGAATAACCATCTGCTGTTTGTGAAAGAGCCTAGCACAGTGCTTAACCTGTGGTGGGTGTGTAATAAATGCTAGCTGACTCTGAGTACATCTGATTATTGTGACAGTATGTTATAGTGAAAGAGCCATGGATTTGGCATCAAACCACATAGATTCAAGAAATCGAGTGGATGTATGATCTTAGACAAATTATTTAGCTTCTTTGTGACCTGCGTACTTCACCTAAAAAGTGGGAGTGTGTGCGTGCTCGAAACCAGCTGTCTGCGACCCCATGGACTCCAGCCCACCAGGCTCCTCTGTCCATGGAATTTTCCAGGCAAGAATACTGGAGTGGGTTGCCATTTCCTTTTCCAGGGGATCTTCTCAACCCAGGGATAGAACCTGCTTCTCCTCCATTGGCAGGTGGATTCTTTACCATTGCACCACCTGGGAAGCCCCCGAAAGTGGGAGTGTTCACATTATAATGTCTAATGTATGGAGAATGAAAGAAGTAGCTTATCTAAACACACTCTCTTCTACATACATGATACATGAGTCTGCACATATGAGTGTGCACAGAAGATGCTAACACTTTTTTTTAAACCATGCCTTCCTCTCTGTCTCACCTCACTCAACTGTCGAGGTAGACATAGGGCTCTGGTAGTCTAGACTCTCAAATGTCGTGAGTATAACAGCGAATAGTTCAGGGTTTGCAGCCAAACAGACCTGGGTTCAAACATATCTTGGCACCTGTATTTCATTGATTATATGACTTTTCATAAGTTAGTTAAACTTTCCAAGTTTTGGTTTCTTGACACTTCAGTCGCTCATTCATATCTGACTCTCTGTGATCCCATGGACTGCACAATACACCAGGCTTCCCTGTCTATCACCAACTCCTGGAGCTTACTCAAACTCATGTCCATCGATTCAGTGATGACATCCAACCATCTCATCCTCTGTCATTCCCTTCTCCTCTTGCCTTCAATCTTTCCCAGCATCAGGGTCTTTTCCTATGAGTCAGTTCTTTGCATCAGGTGGCCAAAGTATTGGAGTTTCAGCTTCAGCATCAGTCCTTCCAATGAATATTCAGGACCGATTTCCTTTAGGATGGACTGATTGGATCTCCTTGCAGTCCAAGGGACTCTCAAGAGTTTTCTCCAACACCACAGTTCAAAAGCATCAATTCTTCAGAGCTCAGCTTTCTTTATAGTCCAACTCTCACATCCATGCACGACTACTGGAAAAACCATAGCTTTGACTAGATGGACCTTTGTTGGCAAAGTAATGTCTCTGCTTTTGAATATGCTATCTAGGTTGGTCATAACTTTCCTTCCAAGGAGTAAGCGTCTTTTAATTTCATGGCTGCAGTCACCATCTGCCGTGATTTTGGAGCCCCAAAAAATAAAGTCTCTGTTTTGCATTGTTTCCCCATCTATTTGCTGTGAAGTGATGGGACCAATTGAGAGTAATAATAGCATTCACCACAAAGAGTTATTATAGTTTACTGAGTTATTTGCAAAGGTTTTGGTACATGGCAAATGATCCATTACTGTTATTTTTATTGTTATCTTTATTATTATACCTATGGCCACTGACAGGCCCACGGAAGCATCAGAAAAGTGACTTGGGAAGCATCTTCTCGTGGCCCAGTGTGGGATGACATCTCCATCATATGACTTTCTTTCCTAGGTAGATTCTTCCTGTTCTGAAGCTAGTGGAGTTGTTCTTAGACCGTTTCACATACATACACAGGTACTCCTCTTGAGAGATGCTGGGTAAAATCTACCTTCCCTCTTCTTGCCCTACTGAAAGTCAAAGGAACTATTCTCATTGACCCTGCCAAGCAAGGGACAGGCCTGGGATCTTCCCTGGATCTTTCCCTTCAGTTCAAAGCCCATAAACCCTTTTCTCTCAGCTCCCAGTCCTAAAAGTGGAGGCGCCCAGGTAAGGAGAAAGGGTCCCCGTCAATACTTAACACAAGTCTGGACCTCAAGAGTCTGGGTATAAGAAGATCATCTGCCTTTGACTCACTGGAGCTGAGGGGCAAGACTCAAGTCTCCTCCTCTCCACTGGGCCAGATGTTCAGAGTTCTCCTTGGACATTGTGAGAGTCCCTCAGTGATTCCTTGGGGGCAAGGATGACCATCTACTCCTCATCCAGGTCTTGATTTTCAATGACCTCATTCTCTAATAGAGAACAGAAGAAAGTTATAACTTACCCAGTCCCCACAGCCTCATCAACATTGTGGAGGGTCTGGTAGGCCATATACTTTGTTGTTTAGTTGCACAGTTATGTCTGACTCTTTGGGATCCCATGGACTGCAGCATGCCAGGCTTCCCCATCCTTCACTATCACATGGAGTTTGTTTGCTCAAACCCATGTCCATTGAGTTGGTGATGCCATCCCACCATCTCATCCTCTGTGGTCCCCTTCTCCTCCTGCCTTCAGTCTTTCCCAGCATCAGGGTCTTTTCCAATGAGTCAGCTCTTCACATCAGATGGCCAAAGTATTGAAGCTTTAGCATCAGTCCTTCAATACTCAGGGTTGATTTTCTTTAAGACTGACTGGTTGTATCTCCTTGCTGTCCAAGGGACTCTCAAGAGTCTTCTCCAACACCACAGCTCAAAAGCATCAATTCTTCGGCACTCAGCCTTTATGGTCCAACTCTCACATCCATACATGACTACTGGGAAAACCATATTCTAGGCTCAGCAGATTCAGAGATCTGGATCCTGCTTGCCACCACGGCACTCACAGTTCAAAAGGTGAAAGAGGCCTTTAGCAGCCCACATTCTCCTCTCAGTAAGACTTACGCCCACCCTGAGTTCTTATGAACTTATATAGCCCTTGCCTGACCAACAAGCCACCATAGGCTTCCTTTCCCTGTTGCAGACTTCTATGTCTGTCCCAGTATATCAGAAACACTTTCATCCATGAGTTTATATGAGCATGTCAGTGGGTGCGGATGTATCAGCTGAAAAGAAAAAAGCGCATCTGTTAAGATCCAGGTTTTAGTTCCAAGGACTTGGTAACACTTGGGGACAAGGCCAGGTTTTTATGGGCAGTTCATACTCTTAGAAGGCCACAGGCTGATTATGTTTGAGTTGTCAGGTCCCAAAATTATCCAGACCACCATATCTTGGGTATTAGGAACGACCAAGTCTGAGAAGGGAGTGGCTTCACCTACCCTCACTCTGGGGCAGCAGTTAGGGTCCCAAATCACTATGAGGGCGATTTGCTTCTACTTATTTTCTGTCTTGAAGTCACTTAGATTTAGGAAACAAAAATGGTTCAGGGAGGTGACGTAAGAGAAAAGGAAAGAGCAAATTAGCCACTATCCCTCCCTGAAAACATTTCTTTGACCACTTCCACCAAGGCAAGGGAAGTTGTCCTGCTCTACGTTAGCCTACGGATGTCTGAGCTCTCAGACTTTTATAAGCTAGCCACCCCCACCACCTGTGTATCTGGTGATCTGGATATTTGGGGACAGAAATCAATGAGCTCATTCCCTAACTTGGCCTGTGAAGTGAAGTCGCTCAGTCATGTCCAACTCTTTGCAACCCCGTGAACTGTAGCCTACCAGGCTCCTCCCTCCATGGGATTTTCCAGGCAAGAATACTGGAGTGGGTTGCCATTTCCTTCTCCAGGGGATCTTCTGGACCCAGGGATCGAACCCAGGTCTCCCACATTGCAGACAGATGCTAATACCGTCTGAACTACCAGGGAAGTCAACCTGGCCTGTGAACTGGCGTAAACTGACTCTCCCTCCAGGCTCTAGTTCCTGACACAAATTAGAAAAACATCTCCGTTTCTTTCCTAGAAGGTGGGGTCTTGACCACTAGTAGCTTCCCTCAGCAGTAAGCACCGTATTCTCTTATCTGGCCCCCCAGCCTTCAGACACCCCATGATCAGACAGCCTGACTAAGCCAGAAGGCAGTTGGGTTCCCATCCAGGCTCTGCTGCCCTAACCTCGTGGACTTCATGATTCACTTGGCCTCTTTCGACCTCATCTCTAAAACGAAGGGTCAGAGTCTGCACACCCTGTAATTTATGCGATCTCATGACTGTTGCTCAGAGAAAGTGGAATAATTCTTGCCCTTTAGGAGTCACTCCAGTATTCTTGCCTGGAGAATCCCATGGACAGAGGAGCCTGGCAGGCTATGGTTCATGGGGTTGCAAAGAATTGGCCACAACTGAAACGACTTAGCATAGCGCAGGAGTTCCTAGGGTGTGTTAAAGCTACTGTTATCACAGTCTTCTTCTATGGCGCTGGATTGAGTGATCAGGGGATCCCCAGGCCTCAGACAACAGGTTTCTATGGGCCCATTAGTCCCTCTGTTATCTGGTCTTCTGAACACTGTCCACAGCAAATTCAACACCAGACTGAATATGGATCCCTTTTCATTTGAGACCTATGCATGCCCAGACCCTCCCCCACTGACCCCACTGGAGATCCTTCCATGAGGAGGAGAAAATCCAGCACGGGGCTCAGGGCATAAACCAGACAGCCTGGATGAGAACCCCACCTACTTAAATAGCTCTGAGACCTCGGACAAATTCAGTCACCTCCCTCTTTCCTCATCTGTAAGATAGGAATAATACTGGTACTTGCCTCCTAGGGTTCCTAAGAGTAAATGGAGCTATGTGAAGTGCTTTAGGACACTGATATAGTGGTTTCCCTGGTAGCTCAGATGGTAAAGCGTCTGCCTGCAATGCAGGAGACCCGGGTTTGATCCCTAAGTCGGGAAGATCCCCTGGAGAAGGCAATGGCAACCCACTCCAGTATTCTTGCCTGGATCATCCCATGGACGGAGGAGCCTGGTAGGCTACAGTCCCAGGGATCGTAAAGGGTCGGGCATGACTGAGTGGCTTCACTGGTGTATAACGGGAGCTTGGTTAATTCTTACTAGTAGTATTAGTGTTTCCCCCCTTCTTAAGGCATCTGTGTCCCTAATACCTTATCCCTTTAGGTCCCTTGAAAGACTGCCAGGCATTTGAAGGCGATTTCAGGGAAAACATAAATATTCTGTAACTAATTTGGCCCCGGAAGGCTCCAAGCAGGATGCAGATAAAGCAAGTTGCAAGTTGTAGCCCGATGAAGGCTGGCCCCTGCTGAGGACTTGGTGCCTCTTGTTTAAGTGAACTGGGCCCCAAATCCCTAATCAGAATGAACTCGTCCTATGCATGAGCTCCAGATATAATCAAAACATTAGTAATTCTCCTGTTATTTACAATCCAGACCAAAGTTTTCTTTTGATTTGTAACTGAACACATTTCAAACCAGTTGGAACAAATTTGCTTATTCTGGTGGCCCAGAACAGCAAGTTATTCCATGAGTCAAAACGTTACAAGGTAGGAGGGACCTGGGACAGACCTGAGCCTCCTTCCTGCAGCCAGTGGTTCTCAGGCTCTTCAAGGCAGTATCATTTTTTCCCCCTCTTACCATGAGAAACCCACCTTCTCACTGGACAGCTTCCCTCTGTTGACTTCAGGAGAAGAGGGTAGTAGTAACAGTCAAGCTCATGGGGCAATTGAAACCAGGGCCTCTGTCATCTCGGATTAAAAAGAAGTGCCTCCTGTGATGTCAGCTATACAGCCTCTGTTTCCCTACCTGGTCCAAACCTCTGTGTCGAAAGAGCCAACACTGACCCTTAACCAGAGTTGGGCAAACAGGCCAGCAAAGTTACAACTCGGGGTAGATGGAGTCATGGCTTGAGAGCTGCTGATAAAATCCAGTACCTACTCCTACCCCCGCTATAGATTATTCTTAATGGCAGGTCCCAAACAGTCTTTTCTCTTCTGGCATAAGGCTTAAATAATTCTCTGGAACTAGGTCTCCAGCTGTCAGTCTTCCAGCTCATCCCCAATTCTAAAAATCGAATGAAATTTCCAAAGATGTAATGAGTCCCGTTTGTTCTCTGCAGCTTGGTCAGGTGTCAGATGGATTATCTTAGAGAGAGCAGAGGAAGGCAAGAGCTTCATCCTGGTGTAATTGTTTCCTCCCAAGACAGGGTGCACTTACCCCATGGAAATGAGGCAATGCAATGAAAAGGAGCATCAGATGCTTCCATGGGGCCTGGGGGAACTTGACAAGGTGTGTCCCACGGCCCAGGCTGCCCTTACCCTTGGGAAAATCCCCTGATGCTGAAGGGAACTGTTGTC
Source organism: Capricornis sumatraensis (assembly GCF_032405125.1). NCBI lineage: Eukaryota > Metazoa > Chordata > Mammalia > Artiodactyla > Bovidae > Capricornis > Capricornis sumatraensis. The sequence goes on from NC_091084.1 coordinate 74,160,510, forward strand.
TGTTCTGGAGAACCCAGCTAGGGCTCAAAGAGGGGGTCACTCTGTATTTCAAAATATAGCTAATACTCTGAAGCAGCTCTTTGGCTCAGGGCAGGTGATTTCTCCTCTCCAAGCCCCAGCTTTACAACTTCAGAATGGACACTGTAAAGGTAACTGTTTCACTAAGATGCTGGTAAGGATTGAATGGGATAATGTATACATACTTCTTAGCACAGCACCTGAGGCTTGTCAATATTCAGTAAATATCAGCTGTTCTTATTCTTGATAGTGAACCAGCAGGAGGAGGGAGAGGAGCACTCAGATGTTCTTAAGCTTCCTGAATGGCAAGTCTTCATCTTATTCTGGGTTCCTCCTGAGCTCTGCATCATTCTGTAAGTAGGTGAGGCACAGAGCCCCTTGGGTACCCTTTAACAAAGGAGGCCACTGCTGATCAAAACCACACTGAGCAAATGTTAATTGCAGGAAAGACTGGCAAGACCTCCCACCATCTCTTGGGGCTCCTACTATTATACTGATTAACTATGAGCCAGAAAGTAAATGGGGAATAAAGAAGGCTTGTCCCTTGATAGTGGGCCTCCTGGTTGACCTGAGGGGTCTGAGCAGAGAAGGAACTGTGGAAAATCTTGTCTCAGAGACTCAGCAGAGTCCATCTTGCCACGTCTTGGCAGCATTTAAGGTCTTGTATCTGAGAAGGTGTTCATGCCCATCACTGAGTTCTCAGGTGCCTGCATCTAAAGGCTCTTCAGAGTGGGCAAGGACTCTTTCCTTCAGCCTGCTGCTTGAGAGCATCCAGGTTCCATGACTGCCTTATAACAGGCTGGTAATAAGGACTTTTGGGGCTTCCCAGGTGGCCCAGTGGTAGAGAATTGGCCTGCAGACGCTGGAGACACAGATTCTGTCCCTGAGTTGGGAAGATCCCGTGGAGGAGGTCATGGCACCCTGTCCAGTAGCCTTGCCTAAGGAATCCCATAGACAGAGAAGCATGGTGGGCCACACAGCCCATGAGGTTGCAGAGTCAGGCACGACTTAGGGCATGATCAATAAGGTCTTTTAGGGACTGTGATCTTTTAGATTTGATAGACAAAGTGCCTGAAGAACTATGGATGGAGGGTCATAACACTGTACAGGAAGCAGTGATCAAAACCATCCCCAAGAAAAAGAAATGAAAAAGGTCAAAATGGTTGCCTGATGAGGCCTTACAAATGGCTGAGAAAAGAAGACAAACAAAAGGTAAAGGAGACAGGGAAAGATACGTCCATCTGAATACATGGTTCCAAAGAATAGCAAGGGGAGTTTAAGAAAGGCTTCCTATGCGAACAATGAAAAAAAATACAGGAAAACAATAGAATGAGAAAGACCAGCGATCTCTTCAGGAAAATTAGAGATACCAAGGAGACATTTCATGCAAAGGTGGGCACATTAAAGAACAGAAACAGTATGGACCTGACAGAAGCAGAAGATATTCAGAAGACGTGGCAAGAATACGCAGATGAACTGTACAAAAAAGATCTTCATGACCCAGATAACCACGATGATGTGATCACTCACCTAGAGCCAGATGTCCTAGAGTGCAAAGTCAAGTGGGCCTTAGGAAGCATCACTATGAACGAAGCTAGTGGAGGTGAAGGAATTCCAGTTGAGCTATTTCAAATCCTAAAAGATGATGCTGTGAAAGTGCTGCACTCAATATGCCAGCAAATTTGGAAAACTCAGCAGCAGCCACAGGACTGGAAAAGATCAGTTTTCGTTCCAATCCCAAAGATGGGCAATGGCATAAGAATGTTCAAACTACCGCACAATTGCACTCACTTCACATAGCTAGCAAAGTAATGCTCAAAATTCTTCAAGCTAGGCTTCAACAGTACATAAACAGAGAACTTCCAGATGTTCAAGCTTGATTTAGAAAAGGCAGAGGAACCAGAGATCAAATTGCCAACATCCGCTGGATTATAGAAAAACCAAAAGAATTCCAGAAAAACATCTACTTCTGCTTCATTGACTATGCTGAAACCTTTGACGGTGCGGATCACAACAAAGTGTGGAAAATTCCTCAAGAGATGGAAATACCAGACCACCTGACCTGCCTCCTGAGAAATCTATATGCAGGTCAAGAAGCAACAGAACTGGACATGGAACAACGGACTGGTTCCAAATTGGGAAAGGAGTACACCAAGGCCGTATATTGTCACCCTGCTTATTTAACTTATATGCAGAGTACATCATGCGAAATGCCAGGCTGGATGAAGCACAAGCTGGAATCAAGATTGCCAGGAGAAATATCAATAGCCTCAGATATGCAGATGACACCACCCTTATGGCAGAAAATGAAAAGGAACTGAAGAGCCTCTTGATGAAAGTGAAAGAGGAGAGTGAAAAAGCTGGCTTAAAATTCAACATTCAGAAAAGGCATCTGGTCCCATCACTTCATGGTAAATAGATGGGGAAACAATGGAATCAGTGAGAGACTTTATTTTCTTGGGCTCCAAAATCATGCAGATGGGGACTGCAGCCATGAAATTAAGACACTTGCTCCTTGGAAGAAAAGCTATGACAAACCTAGGCAGCATATTAAAAAGCAGAGACATTACTTTGCTGACAAAGGTCTGCATAGTCAAAGCTGTGGTTTTTCCAGTAGTTATGAATGGATATGAGAGTTGAACCATAAAGAAGGCTGAGCACCGAAGAATCGATGCTTTTAAACAGTGGCTTTGGAGAAAACTCTTGAGAGTCCCTTGGATTGCAAGGAGATCAAACCAGTCAATTCCAAAGGAAATCAGTCCTGAATATTCATCGGAAGGACTGATAATGAAGCCGAAGCTCCAGTATTTTGGCCACCTGATGGGAAGGGCCGACTCATTGGAAAAGACCCTGATGCTGGGAAAGATTGAAGCCAGAAGATGAAGTGGTTGGATGGCAGCACCACCTCAATGGACATGAATTTCAGCAAGCTCTGGGAGACGGTGAAGGACAGGGAAGCCTGGTGTGCTGCAGTCCATGGGGTCGCAAAAAGTTAGACACAACTGAGTGACTGAACAACAACAAGGGACTGTGAATCTCGATCTTTGTAGGGAGAGGATGATTAGAAAACTAGAGAATATTCAAAATTCCACGGGCTGGAAAAGTGTTAGCTTCAGAAGTCTCAGCCCCACACCTCCTGGGATCAGCCCTAATAGGAACTTTCTATTCTGGGTAGCCCAGAGCCCAAACTTGGCATGGTACTCAAGCTGTCTCTGAAGTACAATAACCCCTCCCTGGCTACTCTGAAAACAGGACTGGGTCCAGGTCTTTTGATGAGGGCTCCAATTTTCTCTAAGTGAAAAATTTCTGATAGAGAAAAAGTCCCCGGCCTCTGAACAGAGATTTGTTTTATAGAGAAATGAGGTAGACCAGGGAAGTTTTACTCGGGAGCTCCCTCTACTGGCTCTTCGGTAGAAATTCCATAGCGGTCATTTTGCCCTGCCCTGTGGAGAAGGCAATGGCACCCCACTCCAGTACTCTTGCCTGGAAAATCCCATGGACAGAGGAGCCTGGTGGGCTGCAGTCCATAGTGTCACTAAGAGTCGGACACGACTCAGCGACTTCCCTTTCACTTTTCACTTTCATGCATTGGAGAAGGAACTGGCAACCCACTCCAGTGTTCTTGCCTGGAGAATCTCAGGAACGGGGAGCCTGGTGGGCTGCCGTCTATGGGGTCGCACAGAGTCAGACACGACTGAAGCGACTTAGCAGTAGCAGTGGGTAGCAATTTGAGACATCAGAGCTTCTTGGTGCCTTGAACCAAGGAGAAAATAAGATATCCTGAGCCGCCAAGGAGGATGAAATTCCAGAGGCTGGTTTCTTCTGCCTCCTTCATAATTTCATTTAACATTTACTGGGTGCCAACTCAGTGCTAAGCATCTTACTTGCATGATCTCATTAAATACCACAATTGAGTGAGACAGCCAAGACCTGGGGAGATGTATATAACTTGCTGGCATCACCAGAGGCTAGCAGAGCCCCCCGCCCCCCAGTGACATGCATGGTTCTTAGAATTTCCCTGAGAGAGAGCTAGAGAACTCAGAAGAAGAGGACCAAGGGACAGTGTGGAACTGGAAGTGACACTTGTTCTTATTACCTGATATGAGTAGGTCATACCTGGTTCCAAGATTGTTCCATAAACTTCCTGGAGCTAGAGCATTTTGAGCCTGTTTTTCTGAAAAAAAAAAAAAAAAAGATTCAGTCCATAAAGCAATTATTTACATAGCAATGCTTGTCCAATCTGTGCTCTCCGAAGCTCAGACAGAAAAAAAAAAAAAAAAAAAGAACTGCCACAATGACTAAGAAGAATTTCCATGACAGAGGTGAGGCCTTTTAATATTGTGGTGCATGTTCACACCTGTGTTTTTAAAAATAAAATCCTGTGAGGTAGGGCAGGTAGCAGAATGCACATTTTCTAAGTTGGGAATTTCAGGTACCGAGTGCTGTGTTTGGGAGCAAATGGCAGAGTCAAGACCAGAATCTTCACTCTCAGCTCAAGTTCAGACTTTCTGGTTGGTGTTAATTGAAATCAAGGTTCTCCATCAGGCTGTTTAACTGTAGGTAATAAAGATCGTGAAACCACCTCCTTGATTTACACATAGTTCCTGTCCTGAATCACTCCTTTCCCTGTTTCAGGTTGGTTCATGATTGAGCTCCCTCGATACAGAGTCATTTGGGAATTGGGAATTACTCAAGCCACTTACCTTTTTAAAGTTGGTCACTCACCAGCCCATATTTTCAAGGTATCTAGGTCCTTGGGAGAATCCTACATATTATTTCAACTTTCCTGTACCATGCAAAGGTGTAATCCTTTTCACTTCACACAGAACCTTAAAGCATTTTCCCACGTTGATTCTTCCTAGACATTTGAGATACGGGTAAGTCATAGGATGGGGCTTCCCCAGTGGCTCAACAGGTAAAGAGTCCACCTGCAGTGCAGGAGATGAAGGATATGTGGGTTCAGATCCCCTGGAGGAGGAAACAACCTACTTCAGTATTCTTGCCCGAAAAATCCCATGGACGGACTATATGCAGGCTGTAGTCCAAAGGGCTGCAAATAGTTGGACATTATGGGGCACGCACACAAGTCATAGGATCCCCATTCTTCTTTGGATTGAGTGATGCTTTCCAGTTTCACTTCTGTGTCTCTAAATCTACACAATGAGACAGCAGTCACACCAGATATTACCTACTTGCCCTACCCCATCTCAAGACCTCCTACTAGCTGCCCCTTTCCCAGTAGGCAGAGTGATGTCATAATGGGGTCAGAATGGGACCTGCTGATAATAACACAGTAGATGCAAGAGCAGGCTTGCCGCAGCACCTCCTGAACAATTGGGCTATCGTTGTCTTAAACGGAGTGGTTGGCTTAAACATATTTGTCTATGATGTAACCTCCTGGCCCTCAGCTACCAGTGGAAGCAACTCTTTCTGGTCTGACCTGGTTGATATCACAAGCTCTGCTTTGCCAGAAATGTGACTTCTTGATGAATAGTTGGTCCAGATATACCAATTTGGAGTGAACTCATATTTGGCCACCTGCTGGTAAGGCTGAGCATCCCTTTACCTAACTGTAGCCGTGAGCATCTGGCCCTCGTGTCTCTGCTATGTCCAGAGAAACCAAAATGATACCACTGAAGGAGAGGATGGGAGAAATTGGAACTGAGTGCTCACAGGGAGCTCTGAGTGATGGAATGTAGATTGCTGACACCCTTTCCCTTTCATTCTTGCTATTATAGGAGCGCCAGCGACCAAGAGGAGACCAGATGAGTTTTCAAAGCAGTCCTCAGACACCCAGGACACACCTCATCCTTTGCCTCGTGCTTTCCGCAATGTTGCTGCTCACGTTCATCTTCCTATTAACCCTCGCCATCATCACCCCCTCTTGATCACCATCCTTCCTCCATTCACTGTCTACCCAGCTCTTTCTCTGAGGTGCCCCTCCCGGGGCAGTGGCTTTGCTCTTTCTTCGGCAAGTTCCCCTCTGAGTTATATCCAGATGGTTGATAATAGTTTCCCTGTCTCCTCCCGCTGTCTCGTGCCAGAATCAGCCCAGTACTCAGCCCCCGAGGTCAGGGAAACCACGGCAAATCCTAACCTCTTCCAAAATGAAGTTTCAAGACTCCCCGGCAGAGCAGTCTCACTCAGTGAAGGTACCCCAGGTATCTGAGAGTGATGTAATTGAAACCAGATGGAGGCACCATCAATCCCTTAATCCTAGTCATATAGAGTGAAAGAGCTTACTCAGGACTGATTGAGTATATGGGGGGTAAGAAAGAAAGAGCCCCAGAATTGGAGTGCCCCGACTACAGGATGAAATCATCTCGATTTTTTTTTCTTCAATTAAATTTGCATTTCATTCTACCATATTGTGATGGCTTCACTCTAGACATTTTCATTTAAGATCCAAGGCTTTTCTTCATGGGTTTTGAGCCACAGGTTCCTGGATGGTGAGGTAAGTGACATTTGCCAGCACTGTCTAGGATGACTGGTAATGATCTCAGAAACCCAGGGCTCTGCCTGGTTAGGCTGTAAGATTTGTCATGTGTTGGTTTCTTTTGACCTGAATACCCCTTGGGGATTCCCCAGCCCTGACACAGACATTGGTCCAGCCTCACAATGTTAATCTAGACTACACATAAAACAGACCCCCTCCACCCTGCCACCACCACCACCAGGATTAACCAAATCAGGATTTGTTGAGCTCAGAGTGCTCTCTCACAATCACTACAAAGTGTGGTTCTCGGAAAACCCACTATACTTAGAAAATATATTTTCTCTCCACCAGTTTTATTTCCACTTCTAGGGGTAAGTTAAAACCATTGGCAGATGCCAGATTTTCACGTGTGAGCTGAACTATCTCTTCTCATGAAAAGATTCAGACTCAGCTCATTAACTCATAGCCTTGCCAATAAGTAAAAAAAAAAAAAAAAAAAAAAGACAAAACTGGCCAATCCAGCGGATATGTTAGGCCTTTCTTCCACTGCTCCATGGCCTGTATTTATTAGACTAGGACTTAAATAGATGCAATGCCCATTTTTTACTATTGGACTATCAGATATAGCAATCCAAGTCTCACCAGAGCAGCAGCTAATTTCAAGACTGCTTTAATAGCGAAAGGATAAAAAGTTCAGCTAATCTGGATCCACTAGCTCACCCCCTCCCAATGAATTTGTGATTGAGGTCTCTCTGCCCTCAGATGTAGACAACCGTCCATCAACAACAAGATCAAGGCCAAACTCACACAGCTATCTTGAAGCACTCCTCTTTTATTATTATTATTTATTATTTTCTCCCCATGATCCACAGTTCTGATTCTTTTCTATGTAGCTTCTGCTAAACTAAAGCACGCTGGTGTCCTGAGTCCCACCCCACCCTACTGCTTCAGCCTCAGCCCCTAACATGTGCTTGCTCTGACTTCCTTGTCTTTGCTTGGATCCTTACCATGAAGACACTCAAGACACTCCCGGGTGACCCTCTAGGTCCCGATTCTCCCATATGTGCCTTTCATCTGGCAAGGCATAGGAAAGCCTATCATCTGGTTCTCCAGGCAGTTCGAGTGGCATAGGATGGGGAAGAAGGCATTTGAAATAGCTTGCTCCTCGATGATGGAGGTGTGCAAAGAGCAGATATTGTCTTAACTGTTCTGATATTGAACACTGTCATCGCTTTCAGGTGGATAGAGAGTTGAGACTTTTTTGAGTACTGATGCCAACAAAAGGAAAGGGAGGGGGTGGAATTCTAGTTACTTTCCTTCAGCATGCAAGTGGTCCTTCAAAACATCTCCCTTAAACCTCCAAATATGCTGGCTTCTAAGAAGTGTTTTCCAAGACTGAATGTACCTCTTGATCAGGGTAAGTGATGAAACGCGTACTTAACAGAGGAAGGGGATGGTGGAAGAGCTTGTATTACGCATGCTGTGGCTCATCTCCCCCACCGTGCTAATGGCTTGGCCTCTGAAGTTTTGAGAATCAGGAAAAGGATCAGGGATGCCAATTTCTAAAACTGTAAAGGACGACTAGCCAACCCAAATGCAGATTTGCTACTGTTCTCAGCTTCAAAGAGCCTTCTAGGGAGACTGGACTGGGGAGTTCCTAACTCCTCCCTGGTACCACCCACAGGATTTCCTTAATGGAGGGGGCAACATGGTTGGCTGTAGCAGCCTGAATGGACAGAAAGTTCCCTGCATCTTCACTTCACACTGGCTGGCTTCAGACAGATCCCTTGAGTTTTGGATGAAGCTGAACCAGCTGGAACTTTTCGGTAGAGAGATTTGGAGAGGGAGGTCTCTTCTCATAGGCAGATAGCCTTGTGGCGAGGTAGGGAGAGGGGGGTAGTGGTAGTGTGCTATATTGGCTCAAGGGACACTTAGGAGAAATAAATCAATTTCATTGTTCAGGTTACTGCTGAAAAAGTCCCAGATATCTCTAATTCCTAATGATGGAGCTAGAACTAGAATACAGAAAACTGGATACTGGAATCGAAGCAATGTGAGAGAGAGATGGGAACATGAGTATGGGAACCACACAAATATAAATATGATCAAATCCTTAGTTTTACAACTTCAAGCTCCAAGACTTTTGCACAAGTCACTGAAACTACCTGCTCTCCGTTTTCTTAGCTTTAAACTCTAGTCTATGGAATTTAGTCCAACTCTTTAGTCCACGGACTTCTCCAGGCCAGAATACTAGAGTGGGTAACCGTTCCCTTCTCCAGGGGATCTTCCCTGGAGAACCAGGGTCTCCTACATTGCAGACAGTTGCTTTACCAGCTGAGCTTAAGGAAACCCTTGAAAACAGAAAAAAAAAAGTAATATTTTGGGATTGATTTATGTACAACCTAATGGGGTGGGCAACATCATTATAGTGATACCCATAAAACAGCCATAAGCATAAGATCACTTATGTAAAAGCACCCAGCACAGTGTCTGGCACATAACAGGTCCTCAAAAACTGTTGGTTTATTCTCCCCCTACCCTGGCCCTTATTTAGGCCAAAATAGTTCTGCTCCCTGATGGAGACATCTTTAGGCCAAGAGGAATCTCTTTCCTGGATTTCTTCCCTGACAGACTCCCCGTGGTTGATTTCCTAAGAGCTGGATTTCTCCCCGCCCCCCCCCCCCCCCCGCCCTTCCAAACACAGTACTTTACCTACTGGCATTTTTCTTGGTGCTTGGAGAGCAGACAAGAGACACGGGTGGGACATTTCTGGGCTTCATTGACCCTGAAAGAGAGAAGACTCAGTTCTTTCAAGGGCTTCGTGACAGCAGCCTACCCCACAGGCCCTCTGGAGCAGCATTAGGGGAAATGAGTCCTCTTCATGCTTGGGACGCCCAGGGATGGGTTGGCAGTGCAGAAGGCAGTTTTCATCTTGGACAGATTCCATGTCAGTCTATTAATTCTCTGGGTCCTTAGCTTGACTGCTCAGACAGGAATTGGGCACCACAGCCCTTAGCAAAGAATGGCAGGACAGCTTGGAAAGCCAAGGTCACCAGCTCCATTCCAGGCGTGTACAAAACGATCTGACTTTTGACGCGTAGGGCAACCAGAGATGCTATCTGTGAAGGACTAACCTTCTGCAAATGTCTCTGCTGAGTTTCCTAGGTACCCCCAGCCCCCAGTGTAACCACTCAGCTTGATTAGAGGAACAAGACAGAGAAGAGAGGCATTCTCTTGGTGGAGGTGGGGGTTGTGAAGAGAAGCAAAGATACCGAGTCTATCAGACTGCCACAGGTCGTGTAGTTTTGGCTGCTACTCTCAAAAGTGCTGAGCACATTTCCTCTATTTCCAACTCTGCCTTGTTTGTTAGGGTTACATACGGGATTTGCTGAAAGCTGTTAGGGGCGCCCAAAGTGATCTTGAATGAAGCTGCTTTGGCTTCAACATCAGATAGCACCCGACTGCCATAGAAAGCCTAGAAACAAAAAGCAGCTCACACGGCTCCAAAGTGTCTCTTCTCTATGTAGTTCATGTAGTCTACTTAGAAATGGTGTGGTCACATGAGTTTATGCTTACACATAGCTCATCTCATATCTCTAAAAACATATACCTACTCTGTGCCTTTAAAAAACATAGTCAGCCTAACACTCGCATTAATCCAGTAAGACTTCCTTGAAACACACGATGGGGACACTTTCTCTGTCCAACGGGCCACATCTAATGATCCCATGTGATAAGCCATTTTCAGTGCAAGAACCCAGGCGGACTCTGTCTCAGTGATACTTCTTCTGGCTGCCCGCCTCCCCCAGTGCAGCAGCATTCTCACACACACACATACATGCTTTCATGGGGCTAAAAATAAACAGCTGTGGATGGGCTGCCAGAGGGTGTCCTCCATGCTGAGCAGGCGTCCTCTGCTTCCTATAGTGGGCAAGGCTTAAGCCACAGACAGGATGTCAAGGGTCCAGGACAGGCTTAAGCTTAAACCAAAATCTCTGAGGCAAGTTACAAAGGCTCAGAGGGCCTGAAGAGGGAGATGAGAGGGTATTAAAGATCACACTGATTAAAGGTCAGTCCCATGACCGCTCGCTGTCTCTCGGGCCTTGTGCCCCCAGTCCTAGTAGTAACCTCTGGAAAATTGTTTATTGGCGTAGGGGAAATCACTGGCAGGGAATGTTGATAATTAAAGTTGATTAAGGAGACGGACCAGGCATCAGGCATGATGTAAATAGCTTTCTGGTCTCCCGCCTCCTCTCCTCCCCTCCTTGGGGGCAGAAGTTGTATGAGCTGGATCTGGGATCCTGTGTAGATTTGGGGAGGGTGATTTGTGTATGTAATTGTGTTCCGATCTTCCAATCTGCAAGAATTCTTGCCACCTCCATCACATCCCCAATCAATAAACCCTGTCACGCTGAGGTGTGGCATGTCTTCTGCTGAAAACCTCAGATTCAGACACAACACACACTGAGACACACGCTCGCGTGCGTGCACACGCATGCCTTTTCACCCTCATGAAACAAGCTCCTTTCAAACTGATTTAAAAATAGCACTAATCCATTCAGCTCATTTTTCAGGAGCATTATTTTAAGTTGAAAAATAGAAGATCCCCTGGTCTTTGAGAGGGAGAAAGGCTAAAGCCTCGCCTAGTCTTAAAAAGTCCTGATAATGTTGCTAGAGACTAAGCCTTTGCAGTCTTTGTTCCATTTTCTCCTCCTCTCATTCAACAAAAGTTGTTTATCGGCTAATACCCTGCCATCTGGGTATTTATAGAGGTGGGTTTCCTTTTCAGGTGGTGGTGCCAGGGCAAAGCTACAGCACCAAGGCCTTCCCTGTCCCTGGCCTCTCGTCGGCTCTCCGTTCCCCCCGCCCCCCTGCAGTGACTGGAGGCCGGTGGATTTGTGAATCAGCTTTCCCCTCCCCTACACAGGGTAGCCCCTAAACGCTGCTGGCCATTTGCAAAAGGCTGTGTGTATGTGTGTGTTTAATTGCAGGTTTATTTGTTCCTGCTCTGGGAGTCTGTCTGTCTGTAACTTGGATGACTGCTCTTTGGGAAGCTGTAGCTGGCTGATTCCGTGGGCGACCGAGCAGGATGCGTGGGCGCAGGAAACAGAAGAGGGAAAAGAAAGCGGGAGGGAGAGAAAGGGAACGCGAGAGAGAGCGGGAGCCTTAGAATCTGTTATTTGCGTCACTCGAGGAGCCGGGGCTATCTGCCCGACAAACACACAGAATTAATCCGAGTTATAGCCAGAGCTGTCTCCGCTACAGCGGTCAGCTGCGAAAGGGAGGGGAAAGGACGCTCTCTCCGCGTCTGTGCAGAGCCGAGCTTGCCCCCGGCGGCGCAGGGCGTTTGGGGAGGGGGACTGTCCTGCTGGGCAAACCCTCGGGGGCCCCGCACGCCCGGTGCACACCAGGTTGCAGCCTTCTCTGCAGCTGCCCAGTCCAAGCCTGGGGTGGCGCCCGCCTCGGCCGCCTTGCTTGTTCAGTGGCTGCACCGAACACAAAGCGTTGTGTCTGAGCAGAAGCCTCTTCTCGGCTGAACCAGACCCACCAAAGAGGAGAATCTGCACGTGACGTCAGTAGCTGATGACTGACGCAGGCTGGCAAAGGAGACTCAAGGCGGCTGCTCCGCGCTGCCTTCATGAGTCTATTTTCTCCAACCCCTTCGTAGTGAATTACTAGAACGCAAAACACACACACACACACACACACACACACACACACACACAGCGCCTTCAAAATATACATTTCCAAAGGCGGTGTGTTGCAAACACAGCGAGATTTTGCAAAGCATGGGTGGGAAACGTGGGAAGGGTATGGAGGGTTGTGTTTTTTTTTGTTTTTTTTTTTTAACCTTTCCTCATTTGGGAATCTCCAGCGTGGACCGCATTAGACTGTAGAGCTTTTTTTGGAAGCTCCTCTGGGGATGGGGTCTAAGCACCCCACCCCACCCTCATTTCCCAAGCAGGTCTGGTCAATGGAGACCTGCAGCTCTAAAAGAATACAACCACTCCAAAGCCTTCTGGTCGGGGAGACAGTGAGGAGCTTGCAACAGGCGGAGGCAGACGGGAGTTAATGGGAGGGAGGGAGAATATAAGCAATATTTGGGTGTTTTTCTGCTTTGAAAAAATCATCTGCAATAATGTGAGTGAGTGTGGTGGTGCAGGGGAAAGTGGGGAGGGGGCGCTTAATGCACATCTAATGTTTTGGATGTAACGTTCCAGCGAAATGCCTTTGTGTGTGGAGGTTTTTTCAGTACTTGCTAAAAATAGCATCAGGGTTTGATCGTGTTCCAGAAATAGACCGAGGGCTGCACTGGGATAAAAAGCCAGCGCGGGTGGAAGAAAACCTGGACATCACCGCATTCCTCCCCCCGCCCCCAACTATGTCTGGAAATTAATTGTTGGATTTTTCCTCTCCTCTCTTCTGTCTCCCTCTCTCTCTCCACTTTCTCTTCCCACCCTCTGTGTTTCTCTTTCTCTCTCTTAAGGAGTTCCCGTTTGGGTAAGTAATATTATGTCATGTGCATGCCGCAGACTGTGAGTATGAACTGAGGCTTACTTTGTGCATGCCCTGGGGTTCTTTTTTGGCTGCCTTTTCACCCCTTTTCTAAAGAGAAGGGTGGGACTGAGTTGGGGGTGAGGGGTATAGCTGTGTGTGTGCATAATGAATTTGGGGCTGCATGGAAAGGAACCGAAAGGGGGAATTCTTGCAGAGCCGGGAATCACCCTGACCAATCTCTGAATCAATAGCTGCAACTCTTTCTCTCTCTATGGGTCGGCGCTGTTGAGCCCGCTTCTCTCGACTGCCCCCCTCCCTTCCCCATTTTCTCTGTCTTAAAGGGTGTCCAGATACGACTTAATGGGTCATCTCTCCGCGAGATTAATGGAGACGATACGATATAGATTAAAATTGCATGGTGGGACTGGCAGGTAAAAGAAGGAAAAATCCGCGTTCCTTTGACAAACTTCCCTGCTTGCTCCGGAAGGGAGCCGGAGGACCGCGACCCTGGCGGATCCCGGCTGGCCCAGGGCGCGGTAGCTGTCCATGGAAGGCAGGTGCTGAAAATTCCTTGGTCCTTGGCGAGTTCAGCTCCGAGCGCCAGGGGGCGGGGTTGGCGCCAGTTGCGGATAGCCCCGCCCTGAATGCAGAAGAGGGATACGGAGAGGAGAGGGTTAAGGATGTTCAAAGAGGATAGTCGTGACTTCGGTGAGAGCTTTGGGGAAAAGGAGGGGTGAGTGGGAAGGAAAGGGAAAAAAATGTAAAGGAGGGGGTGCAAAGTGTTAGATTCGAGGATGAGCCAAGGCCCAGCGCTCCAGGAACCGCAAGCCTGTGGTTTACCGGCTTTCTCCGCAGAGGCCAGGCACTATCTGGGTCTCCGTTCCCAGGCGCCCGCACCTTCCCGCCAGTGGGTTTGAAAGATTTCTCTCCAGTGATGGTCCCTTTCAAATAAGAGGCTATAGGGTTACTCTATTCGGACTCTCGTCGCGCCCACTTTATACCGTCCACGTTCCCACATTCTGCAGTTCCCGGGAGGTGTGTAAAGATGTGTCTGTGCGTTATGGCAATTTTCTTACTATTCCCTTTCCTTCGCGTCCTAGTCATGGGAGCCCCAAATGAGTTGGTGGAATGAATGAATTAGAAGCCAAACCAAAGCACAAGAGTTGCTGGTGCGGTGCGCAGAAAATCCAGGCTTGGGAACATCACCCAGCGCCTTCAAGCCAAAAATGCCAAAGGGTTTCTGAAAACCGGCTCTGAAGGAAACTAGGGAGGGAGGGGGTTCTTCTCCAAGTTCCCAAATGTTACTGGGGAGACCATCAGCTCCCTGGGGTTATGGGGTTGACCCAACGTGATATGCACTGCAGTCAACTCCAGTGACTTCAGTTAAACCTGGAGCCAGACAGGTGAAGAGGGAGGAAGGTTATCAGAGGCCGGGGGGGTGGGGGCGGTAGGAATAAACATCACTGGGGCATACAAAGACATCCTTGCTGATTAACTCCTCGCGGAGAAATAATAAAAATGCATCCTCAAATTGGCCCACAAGGGTGGGCTGTAGACAGTGGGGTGGGGGGAGGTGAAGCTATCTTGTAGATCTGCAGTAAGCTTGTGTGCATGCAGGGATATTTTTTATACCTGTAATAATAATAAAGAAAAAAAAAAGGACAGTGAGGTAAGTATCTGTGAGGTCTGGCCTTCAACTGAAAGAGGAGAGCCCAGGTACTCCATCCTAACCCACTAAACAGCCTATGGCTACAGTGACCTGGCCTCCCCCTCCCAACTCAGGGCACCAGAGGCGCAGACCTGGGGTGCGGGCTGAGGGTCGAGTTATTTTTACTTTAGAAGTAGTCTCTCTGGGAAGATTCCCTGGCTGAGACAGTATTCGTCAACTCATAATAGTAACAAGGGCTGTTACTGATGTTGTGGAGAATAACACAAATAACTTCAACCCACACTTCGTCTTGACAATTCAGCTCAAACCAAAGACGCTCGCAGCCTCCCGGCCCACCCCTCGGCCTCCTCGTCACTCACCCGGACCCACTCGCTCCCTTTCCCAAACCTCGCTCCTCTCAGCCCCACAAGTTGCGTGGTTATGTTTACAAATTCTGCCACATTTGCAAAGGCAAGAGCTTGGGAGAGGGGGGCGGCGCTAGGAGGGATGGCAGCGCAATAAAACATATGCAACACGTGGAGCGGTGGGAAGGGGGTCATTAAGGGGAAAGAGAGGACGCCCCAAGTCCTCATTTCCCCCCCCCCCGGACCCCTCTCCTCATCGCCTGGCACAATGCACAAGTTTACCCCCGAACTAGATCCTATTAAATAATTCAATGGTAGCGGTGTAATTTTGGTTGGAACCAGCACGGATTCCCAAGTCGTGACTGCAAAAAGTGAGTAATGCGCGCTGGCTGCGTCATGGCTCTAGTCACAGTTCATTCCGAACTGAGAAGGAATCGTGACTTCGCCTGGAGACGTCCCCTACAAGGGAGACGAGGTGGGGGGGGACAAGCCGGGGGGTGGGGGGGTAGGGAATGGAGGTGGGGGGAAAGACCTATCCAATGAAAACCGCTGCCAGGGGGACTTTTGAACTCCGCCGCTCGCTGTCTGGCTCTCCCCTCTCGGCCCGGTGCACCTCTCTCCACCCTCCCCCCTGCACCCTCCTGGCCGGCGCGCTTGCCAGCGCGCTCGCTCGCTCGCTCTCCCGCGACCCGACGAGTCCTCAACAAGTTGGAGGAAGGCAGGAACGGAGGGGTTAAGCTCGGAGAGCCGCAATTACCAAGATCGTGACCCTCCCACACAGTACAGTAACTTATATACTTACCTGGAAGAGCCCGCTCTGCCGCCGGGCCAACACCCGTGGGGGGCGGGGAAGGGCGGGAGGGGAGCGGGCCGGTTGGAGAGGGGCTCCTCCACGCTGGCTGCAGTGCGGACCGGACCGGCGCGCTCCAGGGACCTGGGGACCCAGGTAAGGAGAAGGGGTGACGGTGCACAGGTCGGCCGGCGGTCGGTCGGCTCAATGGTCGGCTGAGTAGAACTTTTTTCTTTTATTTCCCACTCCCCCAGGGGGCCGCGCCGCTGCTGCGGCGGCCGCGGACTGTGGAGCCCCCTCTGGCGCGGCGGACGCGCCGACGCTCGGAGGGTGTGTGCGTGCGTCTGCCGGTCGCCGAGCCGAGGGGACGCCGTGGGAGGGTGGGAGGGTCGCGGAGCTGCCGGAGGGTGATGGATGGGCGGAGGGGGTGGGCCAACACAGACTTGGAGACGGTCTAGCTGGATTTTCTCTGGGCAAGCTTAAGCCAGAGCTTGCGTGTGCGCCCGCGCCCGCCGGCACGTCGATTCCAGGGTGGCAAAGAACAAATATGGCAACTTTTCCCCCCAAGTTCTGGCGATGTTTTGCAACACCCCACTTAGGCTAAATCTTTCCTCCCCCGGGGGGACTACCCTCGGGGAGGGAGGTGGTCCTAAGATTCCTTTGCCCAAATCCTTCTTGGACCGTGATGGGGCGGGGTGGCGGGGTGGGGGAGGGGAGGAAGACCAGACTGGGGAAGGGTGGCGCTGCCCTGGGGAAAAGGAGGGCAACCCCTCAAAGTTTGACTACGATGGATGGTGGATGGGGGCCTAAAGGGAGAGAGGGAAGAGGGAAGGAGGGATAACGTAGGAAAGAGATCTCCCTCCTCCTTCCACCCTGGTCTCCCTTCCCCTCCCCTCTCCTTCCTCCAGCAGAGGGTGGAATCTCCCGACGTTGTGGGAGCCGGCGGTCAGAGAGGGGCTCGCCTCTTGTTGTTCCCCTCAACATTCTGCAGAATGGGTAGGGAGTGCGGGGCGGGGGCTGGGGGTGGGCTGCAGCAATGAAAGGGCACCCGAGGCAAGTGGGACATTAGACACAGAACATCTAGATGGGTTTGGGGGGGGGGGAGGCTGGTGGGTAGGGTACGGAAGAAGGGACTTTACCCTGCCTATCGAGCCTCCAGAACTTTACGGGGAGTGGGGTTCAAGCCCTCCTCCTTTTTTTTTTTTTTTTTTTTTTTGAGAAATAGGCTGACTACTGTGCAGTTTGGGTATATTTTCTGTTTATCTTGGCCTGTCATTTTACGTCTGAATCTCCTGGCTTAGGTCCTGTTGGGAGAGGTCGCTCTCTTGAACCCTGGCCCAATATCTCACGCCCTCGCCTGGGCTGGAATGGGGCAGGGGGCTTGGCCGGATTTTTTGCAACAACAATATTTTAACGTGTTCCAGTCTGGGTTTTGTTAAATAATTAGAAATGGAAATATTTTTTTCCTCCCTCCCCCTTCTGGAAAAAAAAAAAAAGGAAATGCGAGCTCTCTCCTGATTGGTGGGTGACGATTTTAGTCCGCACCAATGAGCTGGCGGCCTCGTCTGTATTTATTTAGTGCTCTGGGGGAGTTTTTCTCTTTACGCAGCGCCTGTAGTCACGGCTGGAACCTCTGCTGGGGGACTAGGAGGGACAAGAGGGGGTTCAGGGGGAATCCGAACTGTACCTGTTCAGAGATCCGCGACCTTGCAGCCGGGGCTGGCGGAACCCTGAGAGGGGAAAGAGGGTGACCGGACAGATAGGCGGGGAGGCTCAGGGTGCTGGGGTACCGGAGAGGGGTGGAGGCTGGGCTCCGGGATCCCTGGTCCCCCCTCTGCGCTCCTCCTCTCGCCCTCCACACACCTCGCTCGAGGCTGTTGCGGGCTGAGTTGGGGGATCGCGGACGGTGTGGAGAAATGGAGGGATTGGGCGAGGGATTCGAGGAGGGTCGAGAGTCGGGCGGGCGGCGCGCGGGGTGGGAAGGCTGAGCCGCGTTGGAGCGCGCTGGGGAGACCCAGCCTGCTCGGCTCCGGGGTTCGGAGACATCCTGGGCTGAAGGCGGCGGCGGCGGCGGCGGACTGAAGAAGCCGGCAGACTCTGCCCTTCGCGAATCTTTTTGCGGTCTGGGCTTGCTGTACATAACTCAATAGCCGGAAGCCCTTACCCCAAAAAGCATTCGCGGAGGGCGCACTCGTCGAGACGACGGCAGCCACCAGCGATCGCCGAAGTCCGCACCTTCCCGAGACAGCTTAGTCCGAGTCTTTCCCAGCCCTCTCCCCGTTTTCCACGGAACAATCAGTCCTTTCCCTCGCGTCCTTCCCGCGCTCCCTGAGGCTTTGGTCACCCGCCTGTCCTCCGCGCAGGTCCCCCACCCCCAACTTTTTAATCGACTTTGTATCACAGGGGGAATCGGAGCAGGCGGTATGCGTAATGTTTTCGGAGAAGTGGGAAGAAGCTGAAATACAATAAAAGTTTATACAAGTTGTGTCTCCCCCACCACCACCACCAACCTCCGCCCACACCCCGAATAAGCCCATTCACCCACTGCAAAAAAAAAAAAAAGGAATCTGGTCTTAGGGCCAAATCAGTACCTGGAATATGAATCAGTTTAGGACATTTTCTGGTTATTTTTGACCCATATGATCCAACTCTGCAATATAGGGGTGGGGAAGCCCTTGAGGGAGAGGCGGGAAGCCCTCAGCATCCCCTTTCCTAGTGGGGGACCCCGAGGTGAGGCGAGCCGCGGTGAACTGGGCAGCTCCGAAAAAGAGGGAGAATACCCAGGCACCACCCGCTCCCCGGAGTCCCTTCTTCCCCCCACACCTGCTTCCAACCTAATTTGAAGCGTTTTGCAGCCTGAGGTACCCCCCTATCTCGCCTTGCTCAAAACTAAGTAACACAGAAAGGGATAAAACGTGAAAACTGGGAAAAACCCCGCAGAGAAGGAGCATTTGAGAGATGTGGTTGCACCCGAGTCAGAAGCTCAGCAGTGGCAACAGCAGCGCAGTCCTGGCCTCTAAAGAGGTGCCCCGTCCTGGGGAGCGAAGCAGGGCTGCAGGGTTGGGGATCAGCTCTGGGTACCCCCCTCCTCACCTCCCCTTCCACTGCTTGCAGTCCTGACCACTTCAGTTACAAGTGGCAAAGATCAGGCCTTCACCATGCTCTGCGCCCCCCACGTCCTTCGTCAGCTAGAAACACTGCTAGACGCCCTTAGGGACTGAACCAGAAGGACACACAGACACACGGAGGCCCAGAGGGATGGACACAGCTAGAGGATGAGTCTAGGGATATGGGAGTCCGAGACCCGAGGGCTACGAAGCTTCGCATCTTCGGGGAGGGCCTGAATTTCCCCCCTGCACCCCAACCACCATTCTCCCAGCAAACTAAACGCCCACCATCATTCCTTCTCCCTGAGCCGAGCACCCAGAGTTCACCTTCTCCCGCAGGAGGAAAAAGGGTTCCAAAGTCCGCGAGTGCTGGACAGAGTCAATCTTTTCTAGCTCCGCCTGCGAGGAGGCACGGAAGGCGAGGACTCCAAACTCCGGGGATAAATCAGAGCCCCTCTCCACAGATAAAGGAGATTTTCTCTCTCCGGTTGCGTTTTCTGAAAGAGTAAAAGGGTCCCTAAGATCTCCAAAGGAAATGGACCCAAAGCAAAAGCTCTGGGGGATTTCCTCCCTGCCTCTCACCTGGGGCCGTCTGTGGAGCGATAGCTTCGCGGAGGGAAGAAGCGCAAGAGGCAGGCTAGGTTAAAAATAGCCTCACCCCAGGTCCCTTCAGCATCTCTTTTGTTTTTCTTTTTTTGTGCTTCTTACTTTCCCCTTCTCTCCCCAGCCAGAAAGCCCTCCTCTCTCCAAAAACCGGAACCTCCACCAGGTTTTGGAGAGAGGTGACCCGAGCGAAGTGAACTCGCACAAAAACTGTAAGAGCCGTCTGAGTGAGGGCGGCTCGAGGTTCCCGCGCCCCTGGCCCCCCTCACTCCTCCCACGAGGCGAGGTGTGGGGCCGGGGCTCGGGAGCCCACGAGCACCCGGCCGAAGCCGGCGTCGTGCGCGCCCGAGCGAGTCCTCGCCTCGCCTCGCCTCAGCCAGACAACTGTTGCTGCTTTGAAGCTACTGCGGCTGCAGCACAGCTGCTGGGGCGGCCGACAGCACACCGGGGCTGGGGGTGCTCACTCCTGATCCGGGGCGGGGGCTTGCGGAGTGTGGGGGGGTCTCATTCCGGGTGGGATCAGAGGAGAGCACCCCCCTCCCCTTTCCCTTCACCAGGAGTGAAAATTGGTGGCTTCTTGTACATCTTTCCTTCCCTCCTAAGGGCGGCTGCTTCAACCTGAGGCCAGTGAGAACTGTCTCTCCGCTTTCTCCCCACTTTGCCTTTGCTGAGAAAGGAGGGCAAAGTCGGGGGGAGGACCTCTTTGAACCCTCAAACTGCTAACGCACACACCTTTTGGGGAAAAAAGAAAAAAAAAAGCCACGTTACCAAGTAAGCCAGGGGCCTGATGGAAACTTCCAGGCACTTGCATCTGACGCAGACTCTCTAGCCCCTATATTGGGGAGAAGGGGTAGCGGTTGGAGACCCTTCCTCACCCCAGTGTGTTTCTCCATGGGGGTGGGAAGTGTCCAGGGAGTCCCTGGGGACACTTGGTTCCCGGAGCCCATCAGCTAGCTTAGCTTTTGCCTATGTCAGAAAATCCAGACCAGACTGGTCTCTCGAGCTGAGGAAGGGGTGAAGACATCACGGAGCCCCCTCTCTATCACCTGCCCCCTGGTGGTTGGGTCAGGCTGGGGGTTCCACGAGCTCTCACCCTCAGGCCCAGTTTTGGTTGCTCTGTTCCTGCAGCTCCCGCTTGCCTCTCCTGCTCTATCCGTGGCTGGAGCCAAGTTTCCTCCCCTCGCAGGGCTCTTTTGCCCCTTCTGGCCTCTTTCCCAAGACCTGTGGTTGCTTTGAATCCCTTCCTTACCTGCCTTAGGCTGGAGGCAGAGGAAGGGGCTGGAGGCAGAGGAAGGGACTGAGTCAAAGGCGCTGAGCACACTTTCTGCAGTCTCAGACCAGGACCTCTCCTCTGTCTCAGGACTTCTCAACCTAGGGAACTGTGTGGGCATCTCTGGAAAGCTCTCCCCTTGCTTCAGCTCTCCTGCCTTGTAACTCTTAGCCAAGGTGCACCCTTCTGCCTTTTTCCTTCCTTGTAGTCTCCCTACCCCCATGATTTCCTATAAAATGTCCCAGCCCCCAAACTTTCCCATTCTCCTCCAGAGCAGCAAAGTAACCTTGCCCATCTTTGGCCTTTTCAGGTAGTCAAACCTGCCCTGACACCTGGACGTCTGCATGAGGGATGGTCACAGAAGGAGGAAGTCTCAGAGGCCATAGGAGCTAAAGAGTCTGTGCAGATGAGCTCTGGAGTCCCAGGTAAGTGCAGAGATACCCCAGCCTGCGGCCCCTTGGCCTGGGCAGTGTGTGTACACTCCCCACTTGGTGACGAGACACAGGACAGCCAGAGATCCAGTGCTTGGGCATGGTCCTCGATGGCTTAGCATTTGGCAAAGAGAAGCATCCATCATACAGGTGGCGGGGCGCGGGGCGGGGGGCACAGTACCCCATGAAGCAGGCCCCTTTCCTGTCTTATCCCCTAGCAGGACCTGGACCTGGGTGTTTGGAAGTTCCCAAGCCTTAAGGACTCAGGGGTGCAGGGCTTCTTGGGGCCCAGAGTTGCCCCTCTGCCCCCATGTCCTGGACTATGTCAGGCCTCTTAGGGGCCCAGGAGAGGTGTGGAGTTGAAGGGTAATTTGCTGCTGAGCTTAGTTTTTCCAAGGAAGCCAGTACATTGAGTTATGTCTACTTAACTGGGGTTCATCATAGGAAAGATAAGATTTTTAGGTTATTGATTTTTTTTTCAGGGGTAAGGCATTAAACTCTAAACACATTTACTTTTACTATTAACCAGCAAAATCCTTTGCTACAGAGCTTTTGTTTAGCTGCTTTGCTGAGCTTCAGAGTCATACTGTGATTTGCATTGGGGAATTCAGTTCAAAGCTAGGCAGAAAATTTTGAAACTTCAGGGCTGTTAGATTTGTGAGGTAGGGAGAAACCGAGCTCCCTAACTTATCCTTGGCTGTTTTGTGAGCAAAATGTAGGAAGCTGCCAGAAATTCTATAGGAAACTTGAGGCTCATGGTAGAACAGAAGCACAGTCCATGGAAGACCTTCAGATCATTATACAACAGACCTATTTACTGAATTAATTAACTGACTGCTACATATATTTTGTGAAATGTTTACTTTTGAGAATGGAACTTTAACAATAAGCTGACTGACTAGAAACCCCTGTAATCCCACCCTGTAAAGTGAGAGCAAGATCTTCAAATCACTGGCTGAATCTAACTTCTCTTAAATTCCCCTTTTGAATATAAGTTTTCAGCATCTGTCTTAGAGCAATAGGGCTGTAGTTCATTCCAAGCTTAACATATCCCCCTCCTCCCTCTTTAATTGATATTTCAGTTGCCTTGTAGAAACATCTAAGAAAAAAAAAATTAAAAAAAAAAAAAAGAAACATCTAAGAAAATAATATAGGGGGTAAGATTTTCTTGCCTGAAGGGTAACCTCTTCTAAAAACATCTGTTGATGGGTGAAATCTCAAACATAAATATATACGTAGCATGTAAATGCTAGAGAGAGCTACAGATATACAGACCAATACCTTTATTTTATAAATCATGAAACAGGGGTTCAGAGAGATTAAGTGATTTTACCAAGGTCACACAGCTGGGGCCCTAACCCAGGTTGTTTATTGTTTACTCTGGATTCTTCCATCTTCACTCAGTAATTCTTAGCACTACTAAATAATACAGACAGTCCATAAACACAAATTGTAACAGATTTCCTTCCAAAATGGCTTGCATTTAGGATGCCAGGGTTCAAAGAAGAGTTACCTAAAGGTTCTTCTGCTAGCAGTTAGCATTCTGGGGGCATCACTAGGTTAGGCAAGGCTCTCCTCTCTTGCTTCTGACATAGCCTAGACCTCAGTGCCTCCATGTGGGCCTTAATTCGCTAAGGAAGTCATCAGCACAAGAAATTTGCTGTGTCACAGAATCTGAGTACTCGTCCCTTCCAGAGTCTCTCTTAGCCTGAAGCAGTTCCATGAGGCCTAGGCCTCTCTCCCTTATTTCTTTCCTCTGGGTGGCAGCTTGAATCTTATCCTTCTTGCCTACTAGGCTTGACTGGGAGCTGTTAGGAGGGTAGTAAGGTCCAGTTGAATTCCCCCAGGATTTCTTAATTACGTGACAAGCAAGGAAGGGTCCACAAAAGCAGCTTTCAGACCAAGCAGGGATTCATGTGATCCTTGTCCCTCGGATATCTTTTAGAGTGCTGCAGGTCACCTGTTCCTAGGACACTGGCTTGGTCTGGTCAGTTTTAAGATTTACTGCCAACGCCTGGATCTAACTCAGCTTTGCATATTTCCATCAGTGACAGCCATTTTGATGCCATTATTAATCATGTCTTCAGCACATAGGAAGAGTAGCCATGCTGTGTGTGCTATGCCCAATAAATTATTGTGATGGCCTTTTTTTTCCCATAGACTCTCCCTGCTGTTTGCTTCCTCACTTCTCTTTCCGGATGTGCTCTTACTGGCAACTTCTAACTAGGAAATAAGATGCATTTCTCAGCTTAAAAAGAGACACATTGGAAGGAAGAAAAATGAAATGGAGTGGAAGATACAGTTAGGTTAAAAAACAAAACAAGGAGACAGTCAAACAGTGGAAGGCATTAAAAGAGCTGGTTCTATGTGGTCCTGACTACTTAGGTTCATGACCCTGAAAAAGCCATTTTATCCTTCCTAGGCCTCTACTCCTCCATCTCTAAAGTTGGGTCCTTTAGAGCTCAGATCCCTCTTGTTCATTCATTCATTCAACACATGTTGAATGTTTATTGAGTCCTTACTATATATCAGGCCTTATTCTAGCCATTGGAGATATAAATACATTATTCTCCCTTTGATAACCTAATGAAGTTATGGAGCTTCTTCCCGGAAAAACGAAACAACAAAAGGAAAGAGAAAAAAGAAAAACACAGATATTTTACATAAAATTTCAAGAAGCTCATGACTTCCCAAGGCTTCACTAGGCCCTAGTTAAACATTTTTTATCTAGTTAGTCTCAAAGTCCTATATTTTACAGAATTAAGGTTTGCAGCTTAGGTTGAATCATCAAATCTTGATTTGTAGCTGTTCTTTTTTTTTTTTTTTTTCCTTACCTAGCAGCTTTGTGTTGTGTTTTTAATCATGGGTTTTGGCCTTCCTTTTTTTTGTAGAATAAATATTTGGAATTTAGTTAATACTGCAAGAGGCTAGAGTAAATGCTAAACAGAAAATCAGTAGCTGAAAGGCAAAGCAGGCATGGAGGTGAGGGACAGAAGCAGATGAGAAGTTTTAATGGCCAAGTCTAGCCCAGTCCTGCAGAATTTTGAAGTGACAATCCATCTTTCAGGCTAAATGTTCTTGGCAAAGTCTGGTGATTTGGCGGAGGGAACAGAGGCTGGTGTTGAAGCTGGACAGTGTAATGTCTCAACATCAGGGCTCATAGCAAAGATGGATTTTCTCTGGTGCTTTTGACCACCAGGGGAAATCAGAGATAGACAGGAGAGGGATTCCCTGAGAAGGAAAGGAACAGTCCATTGATTGGATTATTATGTTGGTAAGACTGGCCCTGTTGGGGTGATCCTGTTGGGTTGGTAGGTTGCCTTTATATAGCATAGCTGGGGGCTTTATCGCAGGCAGTGCTGCTGAGGTCTTCAGTAAAGAAGAAATTGGAAGTCTTTAAGAACTCAAAGTGGACACGGAGAGGTCAGCATGCAAAGGTTTTGCCCCACTCCAAGTCTTCCAAGCCTCTTTCTCCCTTGCTGTTAGCTCCCCATAATTCTTCCCTGCAATGAGGAAGGCCTGGCTTTTTTTCATTTAGGGTGAAGGATGTTTATAGACTTTAGTGTGATCAGCTACTGATGCAAGCTTTATGTTCAGGGCAAGCTGGATGCTCTTACTCAGCGCTCCCAGGGTAAATAGCCAGTGGAAGGCACTGCTGGGAGATGGCCTTGGAAGCGGAAGGTCTGGATTAGGATCTGAATTTGTAAAGACTTCCCCTAGATTGTGGGAGGATCCGGTGAAGTGTGTGAGTTTCTACTTAAGCAAGAAAGTAACAGATTGCTGCTGCTGAGGCTCAAGAATAGAAAGATCCACCTAAAGGCAAATCAGTCCTTCTCATTTTCTCAATTTCCTTATCTGTAAAATGGGAATAACAATAACAACCCTAAGATTCTGGTGAGGATTCAATCAGATTATGCATGTAAAGATCTTCACTCAGTTCTCAGTAAATGTTAATTGTTGTTATTATTATGTTATTTTCCCCCCCTGCTTGACACATATAGTAATGGCATACAAGGCTTATATCATGGAATCTGCAGTCATAGGACCAGAGCTATTCCCTGAGTAACAGATAAAAGATAATCTTTTCTGAAAGCATCTGTCCATTTGCTCCATAGCCTGCCAGTGCCCAGGATTACCCGACTGGGAGTAAATCAGGAGGGCTGATAGAAAAATCTTTTTCTCTACTTGATGTATCCCTACCTAAAGATTATCTCTTTGTTGTTTCATTCCCCTTTAATTCCTTGCTTTCAAGTTCTTTTTAAAAATCTATTGAATTTAATCACAATTGTTTTTGCAAATCATTCCCTTTTTTACTTAAAAAAAAAATTTTTTTTTTGATCAGAGGGGAAAAAATGATTCACTGGGAATACTTACCATTCACCTTTTACGTTTGGCTTATATCCAGTCCTAAATTTACAGTTTAGGTGATTCCCACTGAGCAAAGAGCAAAGGAACAATAAAAGGGTAAAAGGGCAAGAACAGATAACTCTATTTGCTGTCATCAAGGATGCTTTCTCTTTCCTTTTCACATATATTTTCTCTTCGTTTCTTCCTTCCTCCAGCTTCACTTTTCACTGTCTTATAAATCTTTTGTCTTCTCTTATCACCCCTCCCCACCTCAAAAAAAAACCTTTGCTCTCTTCTGTTTGATTCACTTAACTGGTTCTATCAGGCATTTCTTTCAAGTCTTAGCTGAAAGTTGCAGGGTGACGATAGGAAGCATCTGATGAGGTCTTTATGTTTTCTGGGGAATACTAGAAGAAAAGGGCTACTCTTTGTACCCCGGAACCTATAAAGCACATCTGAGGCCATTCCAAAAGATGTTTTTGCCTTTGTTTGCTTTTTATGTATTTTATTTAATTTTCTTAGAAACAGGAGCCTTCTCCACAGGCCTTTCTGCATTTTCCCCACAGTCTGCCCGTCAACTGTACTCGAAGACTTTTCTTCTCTTTTTAAAAAACCATGCTAAAAAGCCCAGGGACGTGTCAAATGCAAACTGCACACGTAGTCCTCACCATCCCTTCTTTGCAGCCTTTCAAGGGGCGGCTAAAAGCAGCATAATTTGAGGAAGCAGTACAACTGCTTGGTCTAAGGCCACAGGCTTTGAGGCCAGTGAGATCTCGGTTTACTTGTCAGTTCTGTTCTTTTCAGCTGCATGCACTAGAGCAAGTTATCTCTCTGAGTCAGTTTCTTCATCTGTAAAATGGGGATATTCAAGAGCCTATTTCATAAAGTTGTTGGGAAGATGAAATGAGATATCAGTTAACACACAATCTGGTACTTCAGGTGTGTAGTATATATTCAACCAATACGCACTGCTAGCCTGGAGAATCCCGGGGACAGAGGAGCCTGTTGGGCTGCCGTCTATGGGGTCGCACAGAGTCGGACACGACTGACACGACTTAACAGCAGCAGCAGCAGCAGCAGCAGCGTTAAGACAGGTGCCTGCAGACCCAGAGTCTAGATAGAGTCCTGGACTGGTTGAACCAGTTGAAATAGGAATAGGAAGCAGGTAACACCACCAGGAGTCATGAGGTGGAAGATGAGTCTAAAGTCAAGGAGTGCTGGAATCATCTTGAGATTTTCCAGATGTTGTGAATTGGGCTAGGAACTGGTCTGGAGCTGAACTAACAGTAATAGCCTCTCAGGACAGCTGTCATTCAAATTGCAATGATGTATACCACATTGACCTTTTAATATCTCCACAGGCAAATTAGACTGACTTTGTAAAAAATTTTGATCCCCAGGGTTGACCCCTCTTTAAAGCCCAGATCTTAGGTTGGTAGAAAAAAAAAATCAACTTAAAAAATAGTTTCACTGTTTCAAAGTGGAATTAAGTGATTTTTTTTTAAATTAAGGGGTATTAAGGGGTCTCTTTTACCCTTGGAGTTTGTGACAAGAATACTTGATCAGAGATAAGAAAAAGAGCAGAAAACCCTCTTGCCAGAGATGGGTGTGGTATGAACCAAAACCAAATTGTCTGAGAAGTTCTGTAATTCTTAGCTGATAAAGGGGCAGTAAGTAAATTGGCAGCCTATACATTGATTTTGAAAAGGAAGGGTGAATTAGAGATAGCCCTCCAAACTTTATCCTCTCGACTTCTACCACTGCGAACCTCAACATCACATCTAATGAAATGATATTTAAGTAAAAGAGGAAAATTGTTTCCCCTCAGCAGATTTCCTTTATGCCTCTCTTTTTAAATTTTAAATTATATGTAGGTAATAGAGCACAGAAGCAGTCATTTATAATAAAAATTTTTAAAGAAAGAAAAAAAATTATTGATAGCGTCCTGAATTAAAATTTGCTCATTAAAATCTTAAAGAATTAAAATTAAAATACTAAGAAAATATTTTAGGCTGTAACACTAATTTAGTATTTTCATTTATTTACAGACTTATGAAATCCTCCAGTTCATAGCTATTTCCCGCTCCAACTTGCCCTTCAGGGAGCTTGTCCAGAAAAAAACCTGTTTCAGGTAGTTTTGCATAAGAATTATTTGTATTTAAATATGAAACAGTCATGAAAACAGTTGCTATCTCTTCAAATAATAAACAAATGGTATTTGAAAAATACAAGCTTATTACTTTTTTGAGGATTAGCTATTAGCTTTAGAATTTTTTTCAAAGTCATGCTTTAGAATTCTGAGAGAAAGGAAAATATTTTTTTCAAAGAAGGGAAACCTTTGAAGATAAACTATAAATTTTTTTTAATCTTGTGATTAAAGAGCTTGCTTCTCAGTGAGCTACCTCTCAGCTTCCCTGAGATTTTAACAGGAAATTTTGTTTCTTTTATTTGTATAACATTAAAGATAGTTTATCCCAGTAAAGATCATTATTTAACCAAAGCTCAAATATCTAAGAAGATATTTTATTTATGATTATAAAACATAAATTTTTCATGTGGCACAAAACAAATATAATTTCCACAGAGAGATGTGTGATATTCATTAGTATGCTTATTTTAGGGAGGAGTGGCACTTTCTTCTACTATTCATAAATTTATTCCTTAATTTAAAAATGAGATGTCTTTTTAGTTAATCTCTTTTTTAGTTAGAAATAGAATTTTCAGTCAAAATGTTTTCCCAATATAATTTTAAACTGACCACACTTTTTTTTTTTTTTTGCTAACATATTTAGGAGTTTATGTTTTAGCACTAGGTTGATTTCATCTTTTTTTTTCTGCATATGCTCACAGGTAGATTTTAATATAACACATCAAAATAGGTTGTTTTATTTCTAATATTTATGCTTCTAGAAGGATTATATATGGCACTAAATAGGGGCTATGTGTTTATTGCTGTGTTTTTGGCAAAAATATTTTTTATTTTTTTAAAAAAGTAATAAGGCTTTGTAATAAATTGAAGTAGTAGATTCTAGAAGTTGCTTGAGGAATCATATTATAGAATTAAATAAAATTTATGGAAATTTCCCCAAAGGATTGCAATTTAAAAAGCCAAATATCCTCCCCCAAAGTATAAAAACCTAGGGTATAGAATTGCTCCAAATTAATTTTTTTTTCAGAAATTTCACAGATCTCTCATTGTCTCTCATACCTTGCACCACAATCATCAACCTGTTGCAAATGTACTAAATCTGCCATAGAGAAGAGGAGACATGAGGTGATTAAAATGATGAAATTCCTCAAGTAGTCACTGACCTCTTCTCTCTGCCATTTTCTTGGGCAGACAGGCCCAACCTCAGAAACAATTTTTTCCTATACACAAATCTTTTTCCATTTTTCCTGTTGTCTGTTAATATGCAGTCCTACAGGGGAAAATACAGCTTATAGAGCTCTCTTTTTTTTTTTTAATGGAGGTTCTTTGATAGGAAGGTGATGCCTGTTAATTCTTCTTTCTTTTCAAGGGGGTCAGAATTATGTTTTTGAGGTCATCCACTCTTGGAGGTTAATTAACATTTACTGAAAGTAAGGGAAGGAGTCTGCGATCTTAAAAAGATCCCCTAAGAATGAAGTGAAAATCTGTCACTAGATTAGGAACTGATTTGGAGAGGACAGGGTAAAGAGAGATACAGGGACGTTATCCCAATGTCTTAGTTCAGGGGCACCATCAAAACCCTGAAACTGGATGCTCGACATCGGTCTACATGTTGTTAGTTTCATTACGGCGTTTTTTGTCTGTTGCGCACGTGCATGCGCACACACACACCTATATATATATATATATATATATATATATATATATATTCTCACCAGCAGAGACGGTAGTTCATCTTCGTTACCCAGAAGGTAGAACTTAACCAGTTGTATCTGAAGGTAACCTAATGTTAGAACATAGTCTCATGCTGGCTTAGACTGACTGATATACTAGAAGATATGAATTCCTCTAAATTTCATTTAAAATTAGAGTCTGCACATGAATAAACTAAATATTGACATTATTTTTGACATAAGATAGTCTTTTCATCAAATGTAAGTGGCCCTCAACTCTGAATTAAACCTTAGAGGTCTTTTGTCTCCTTAAAAAGACTGATGGAACTGTGTCTGACAATGCTAAATAAAAACATCTTTAAATAAATATAATTTTAGTCTCCAATCCTGAATATAGGGAAATTCCAGCAATGATGTAGGAAAGGCACTGTTTAGAATGATTTAGCATCAGTATCATTTATCCCCCAAAATTACAACTGTCAAATTTTTAAATCCTGTGACAGGAGAAGGAATGCTGATTTTATTTTCTCTTTGTAAACTACCTTGAGATCCTTTGAAGGAAAACAATAGATAATATAATTATAACCTTCAGTGTTGCTGTAGCCATCATTATTTACTGATAATTTTGTTATTAAAAAATATTGTTCACGGGCAAAAAAGGAAATAGTATGAATAGCAAAATAAAAGAAAAAGTAAAACATGAAAAAAGAAAGAGAAAACCTGAGCATAGGAAATTAAATGTAGAGGACTAGTTGAGCTAGGTTTAAACACATGGTATAAATACCAAATGCAATTCTCTGTTCCCCTTTCTTTCTCCAGGAATGCACATACATAAACCCAAAATTTATACACAAGAAGCAGTTTTTAATTGATATGTACAAGCTTATTTAAAAACTTCACTGTTATTAAATTTGCCATCTTATTTGGTAAATTTAGAAATCAGTGTTTTCTGAAAGAGATTTTTTTTTTCTTTTTCCCAAACTAGAAACAGGATTGAAAGGAGAAAAGGTCAATTCGTCTTTCACCCTGATAATTGGATTAAGGGCTTTCTGAGTCATAAAGATCGTTAACTTTTAAAAATCTTAATTACTCCATAATGACATAATTCTTCAAAAAGTAGCAATTACTTTTAAATATCCTGAATAAAAAAATTAAAATTTGGAGGAGGATTTTCTTTCAGGAAAAAAAAAAAGGAGGGGTGGGTCTAGCAAATTCTACAAAAACAAACAAAAAGTTTGAATCTATTTTATTAATATATTGAAAGTATAGATTTGGAGGGAAATTTTCTTTTGGGGGAATCTTCAGCAAAGGATAAAAATACATATTTGATTTTAGGAAAAGCATTGCAGTGAGAAAAATATGTTTTAAAGGATATATACTAAAATATATGAAGAAACTGAGTCTTAAAAATAGTCTCTTGAAGTTTTGGCTCAAAATTTTAACTGATTTTCTTTTCTTCCTTTAAAAATTTTTTTAAAAATTCTGTTGATTGAGCAACACTGATCTGAAAACTGCCCCCCTCCTTGTACACTGGCTTAGTTTGGCCTCTAAGAGCTAATGGCTGTACTTAACTGAAGATCCCTGTTTTAAAAGAGCCCTTGTGCTTCTCCTATGTTTGCATTAAAAATATGTTTACCCCGTGAAGTACATTGGTCACTTTTCTTTTCCCTTTATTTTTGATGTTTTCTTTTCTCCAGAATTTTACATGACGTTGCTCCCCAGTCCCTCCAAAAAGTACTTAATCAAAATTTTCTTTTGTCTTCTTTTTTTTTTCTTATTTTATAAGTTTATTTTTCCCTGCAGATCTAGTACCTTTTACTTATAGCAAACTCATAGTCCTGATATACTAGAGCATTTTTACTGGTGCCAGGGTGGCATTTCTGTATTTGAGGCCCACTATTACGTGCCTTTGGTAAAACAGTCTGGTGAAATGTTGGAACCGCACACAGTAAACATTTGATAGAAGCAAAGATATGAGTCTGACCTTGACCCTAACAGCACCAAAGCCCCTGTTTATTCTTGGGTTTCTCTGACAGCAGGGAGAACAAAGGACACCTTATATCCTTGGGGAGGCATATAAAGAACTGTAGTGGGCTCTCCTAAATCAAAGTGAGTGTTCTCAGGTTCATCTGTATAGGCACACACTTGGTATACAAGCTGTGTCTTTTCATCCAAACCTGTCTAAGGAGAGGTTTTCAGTTCAGTTTAGTTCAGTTCAGTCTCTCAGTCATGTCCGACTCTTTGCGACCGCATGAATCGCAGCACACTAGGCCTCCCTGTCCATCACCAGCTCCCGGAGTTCACTCAGACTCACGTCCATCAAGTCGGTGATGCCATCCAGCCATCTCATCCTCGGTCGTCCCCTTCTCCTCCTGCCCCCAATCCCTTCCAGTATCAGAGTCTTTTCCAATGAGTCAACTCTTCACATGAGGTGGCCAAAGTACTGGAGTTTCAGCTTTAGCATCATTCCTTCCAAAGAAATCCCAGGGCTGATCTCCTTAAGAATGGATTGGTTGGATCTCCTTGTAGTCCAAGGGACTCTCAAGAGTCTTCTGCAACACCACAGTTCAAAAGCAAGAGGTTTAGTCCAGTTTAATTGATGGTTTTGAAAATAGCTGAATCCAGATCAACTGGTTATTCAACAGTGAATGGATATGCCTTCATTGACACTCTGACTAAAATTGATTGTTACATGTTCCCTCACTCCCTGCAGAAGTTGATGCAACCCTGTTGATTTATTCATTTATTTGGTTAAAAGAGATCCTTCTGCATGATCAGTCAGATGCCAAATGTAAATGAAGAGAATTTATTTAATGGTGATCTTTGAGTTCTATAGGTCTGTGGATTTTTTAAAAGCCATTCTCAACTGTAAGATTAGTGGATTTAAAAATAACCTTCACTAGTTTCTTATTAACAACAACAAAAATGGTAACCCCTAGTAAAGAGTAACCAAGCAATGTTTTTATGGTTTAGGTATTCATATAAATTGTAAATTTCTTGAAAGTAGACTTCCATGGATTAACAGCTTTTCACCTCTCCCCCTGCACTCAATGCACAGACACAAAACATTCCTGGAACACACACACACACACACACACACACACACACACACACACACACAGAAATCTATTGCCCTGTTTCCATAGTCTTCCATATTTTGTTGTACACAGGTTTGCCTGAAGAGTTAGCCAATTCCCAAGTCATCTTGTGTATGTTCTTTCAACATAGAATCTTAGGAACTGATCAGTACCTCTGAGGTCATCCAGCCCAAATGCCCCATTTTACATAAGGCTTCATTGGTGGCTCAGATGGTAGAGAATCCACCTGCATTGTGGGAGACCTAGGTGCAGTCCCTGGGTTGGGAAGATCCCCCGGAGGAGGGCATGGCAACCCACTCCAGTTTTCTTGCCTGGAGAATCCCCATGAACAGGGGGGCCTGGTGGGCTACAGTCCATGGGATCTCAGAGTCATGGAGAGTCAGACGCAACTGAGTGGCACAGCACAGGACACAGTGTGGGGCTCTGTCTGGTCTAAAGTTCACAGAAAATTAGTAGCTGGTCCAGGGTTAGAACCTTCTAGCTTGTTGAGGTCTGACTTTGGGCATGATAGAGATATGATGCTGAGTTCCTGGGTGGGGCCAAGAAAAAGAAGCAGAAAAAAGGAGTGTTGTTTTCTGGCTAGGGCATTTTTCTAAGACAGAATTATCAAAGACTAAATATTTGGCACCCCTTCTCTATGCCATCCAACTGAGTTGAACAGTCTAATTTTTTCATTAAGTCTTCTGAAGGAGACGTATTTAAGTGACCTCCTGGTGAAGCTCAGAAATCAAACTATTACCCTTCTCTTTAATAGAGTAATACGACACACATTTTTGAACACCCGAAATGTATGAGCACTACATGTTAGCAACAGAAGGATAAATTAGATGATGTCTGTGGAAGCACCTGGCATCCATAGTAGATGTTCAATAAACGTTCATTCACTTATGACCAGTAAGGACAGATTTAAATCAAGACAGAGTCAAACAGCAACTAATAGAAGGCAAAATGAATTAAGTCTAACTAGAGGTCAAAACAAAGTGCCATGGCCCTGAAAGGAAGGAAGCTTAATTCTGATGGGAGTTCTGGGGGGTGAGGGACATGTGAGCTAAGCCTTGTATACTGAGTAGAATTTGGATAGAAAGATGATGAATATAGGCATTCCTGGCGGTGGAACTTGATAATAAAGGTCTGGAATAATGAATGTGAGGTGGATTCTGGGGTACTATACTGTGATTGGCGCACTGGATGATTGGAATGGTGAGGAGGAAAAGGAAACTACAAAGACAGGGGCCAGGTTATAGAGGAAGCTGACTGTTGAGCAAATGACTGTGTACTGAGTCTTGAAGGCCTTGCAGGATCACTGAAGGCTTTAAATGGGGAGTTGGTCTCTGATGATAATATTAGAGAGTGGTTTCAAAGAGCAAGGAGATGCAAATCAGCGACTCAGCTTCATTCTGGTCATTAGGAAAGACCCGCGTTTTTTGTGTTCCTTTAAGGGAGGTCAAGATATTGTGACAGTACTTGAGATAAACTTGAGTAGGGTGATACCACTTAGGTGATCACAGAGCCTGATGACTTGAGGAGCGATGTGGGTCTTAGTTGTCTTCCCTGTAGAACTCAGGGTACCTGGAGCCAGTGAGTGCCCTCCAACGAGCAGTCAAGTGATTGGGTATCCTGTTGCTGTGTGTGCTGTGAATGAAGCCTCCTTCCTGGGGTGGAAAAAGCCCATGACGTGGGTGAAAGGAAGGCCTCTGAATATCCAGTGCCTTCACCCAGAGTTCCATTATGGTGTCTTATGTAGCTAGTCTCCTGGGTCACTTATGTTCCTTTTGGACTGTGTCTGCAGATAAGGTAGTACCTCCTCTGACAGGTGGGAAAGCCGAACCTGTCAGGTGTCCATGCATATGTCTTGCTCCAAGGATACTAGGTGTAGGCCTCTCTGATAACACCTGGCTTCTACTCCTGATGCTGAGCCTTTGTTTACTCATGAATCCGTTTTTTAAATTTTTTAAATTTAATTTTATGTATTTATGTTTGGCCGCACTGGGTCTTCAGCGCTTTCCGGGCGTTCTCTAGTTGCGGCGAGCGGGCCCTCCTCTTCACGGTGGTGCGTGGACTTCTCCTCGTGGTGGCTCCTCCCGTTGCGGAGCTCAGGGCTCTAGGTGCGTGAGCTTCAGTAGTTAGTTGCAGCACGCAGGCTCTGTAGTTGTGGTGCCCGGGCTCTAGAGCTTGGGCTCCGCAGTTGTGCACAGGTTTAGTGGCTCCACTGGCCTGTAGGATCTTCCCAGACAAGGGATTGAACCTCTGTCCCCTGCATTGTCAGGAGGAGTCTTATCCACTGCACTACCAGGGAAGTACGTGGATCCAGTTCTTGACTTGGGGTCTTTCCCCTCCAAACTTGATCTCAGTGAAGTTAGTTTGTCTCCCTTGCATCCCCATTTCTGTCTGTCCCAGTCCACTGCCAGCAGGAAAGTGCTTCTCCATGGGATGCAGAGTGGGACACAGATCCTCCTTTTACGTCACTCCACCCTGCAGCTCTTCTCCCTTCTTACTCTCCTCCCCTTTGTGCCTGCCTGGTTGCCCTTTCTGCTCCTAAGTGCCACACCACTGTCCATCTTCCTCTCGTAGTCCTTCAGTTCCTTTTCCTCCGGAATCGTTTCTCATGCATGCATCTCACACCTTTGCTTGGATGTCCGTGTCCCGTGCCTTCTGTGTCCGAGTGAGGTGTGATAAGTCGGACAAGGGAAATCTGACTGTGGGTGCAGAAAAAACTCGGTCAGACCTCAGGGTGCTGCAGATCAACAGGAGAGTAGGCCTGGTGTGTGTGTGTGTGTGTGTGTGTGTGTGTGTGTGTGTGTGTGTGTGTGTGTGTATGTGTCTGCATAAGTGGGACTGCCCCGTGGTGTGTGTATCCAACAGAGCTGTTATACTCGAGGGAATATCATACCCTGGATGTTTAAACATCTGGGCTGGGTTTCTTACATCATTTGGACAATATCACGGTTTAGGAATTAAGTAGAATATTTTTTGTTAGTAAATACTGCATCTAATCTCATTTTATTTTTTATAATATTTATCATGCTGTTTATCTGATCAACTACCTATCCACTGATCCTTTTATCTGGATAAAAATTATCTGGGCTGATGCTCACCTGATGGCAATGTTGGTTATTTCTAGATGGTAGGACTTGGTGTGGGGTTTTTTCTCACTTTCTTTTTGATGCCTATTTGCACTGCTTAAATTCCTAATAGGAAATCAGAGTATGGGAATAGAATAAACATTGGCTTATATCA
Source organism: Capricornis sumatraensis (assembly GCF_032405125.1). Taxonomy (NCBI): domain Eukaryota; kingdom Metazoa; phylum Chordata; class Mammalia; order Artiodactyla; family Bovidae; genus Capricornis; species Capricornis sumatraensis. The sequence continues at coordinate 74,196,180 of NC_091084.1, forward strand.
CAACAGCCTACGTGTCCCTTAGTACATAATCTCATTCTGGTTTGGTTTTGTTTTTTGCATTTCATACCAGTGACTCATTTAATTTGTAACTGAAAATGTGTACCTTTTGCTCTCCCTCCCCTCCTCTCGACGCCCTCTCCCACTCTGGCAGCCACCTATTTGTTTCCTGTATCTCTGCCTCTGTTTCTGTTTTGTTATGTTTGTCCATTTGTTTTGATTTTTAGATTCCACAAATGCGAGGAATCATACGTTTTTTGTCTTTCTCTGCCTGACTTATTTCACTAAGAATAATACCCTCTAGGTCCATCCCTGTTGTCACAAAAGGCAAGATTTCATTTTTTAAAGGCTGAGTAATATTCCATTGTGTATATGTATATATATATATCTCACATCTTCTTTATTCATTCATCTATTTATGGGCACTGAGGTTCCATATCTTGGGTTATTTTGAATATTGCTGCCATGAACATAGGGGTGCATATCTTTGCAAATTAGTGTTTTTGTTTTCTTTGGAAAAATACCCAGAAGTCAAATTGCTGAATCGTACGGTAGTTCTATTTTTAATTTTTTGAGGACGCGCCATACTGTTTTTTCACAGTGGCTGTACCATTTTCTGTTTGTTCTCTTACCATATAAAAGAGGAGGAGATTTTAAAAGCCCCAGCCAGCTCCCCAGATGCATTATTAGAACTTTGTTTTTCTTTTTAAAGAAAAATCACTATTGTCTTACTTTTAAAGGTACTTTATTCTTTTTTAAAAAATTGTGATTTTAAAATAATTTTTAGGCACATAAAATAGAGCAACTAATGGAAGGATAAATGAATGGATGGTAAAAGATAGTCAATATATTATTGATGAGATACAAAATGAGGTCATACTGCTATTTTGAAATAGAATGATTGTGTTTAATTTAACTTAAATTGAAAGAGGAAAAAAGAAATTGAAGGAATTACTAAACTTCAAATACACATTTCTTTATTACAGGAAATATCATTTCTCAAAATATCCCTTCTAATTTTAAGAAGAGATTATGAAGTACTTTAAGAAGTTATAGCCTTTATTTTTTATCCTGAATGATTTTGTTTTAGGCAGTGTTGATTTATTCCCCTCATGCAAGCACACTTCTCCTGCCTCTGTCTCTCTCACTTTGATTTTTATTGTTGTATCACATTATTTTGCTATTGTTTTGGTTATGTTTTTATTGTTTGTGCATTATCAGGTTTCATATCATTTCTATAGCCATAATTCATATCATAGCTACTGTCTAGTATGTGTACTTTTTATTAGACTTTTTACAACTGCTTCTCCACCCTCAAGTTCTTTATTTGGATTTATTTTATAATTGGCTGGGTTTCATTGTAAACACTTTTTTTTCCCTTCTAAAACAACTTACCGGTACTGTTTCGTTGAGTTCTTTTATGTATGTCGCCTATATGTCTGAATAAGCATACTCTTCTTGGGTCACCCTCTATTTCTAAAGAGCTATGTAGTTATTCCCCTATTATCTTTTTGGCATTGAATATTATTTCGGAGAAGGACGTCAGATGATTATTTCTCATTGTTGGTAATTTACCTTGTCTGACTGAATGTATGAGAAGTGTTTTCTTTACCCTTGATGTTGTTTTGGCCTTGTGAATTTTATGTTCCATATTTCTAGAACCCAATGTGTGCTTTTCAATAGACATTTTCAGTTCTACCTGACTTAATATTATTAACTGTAAGATCTTAGCAAGTTATTAATCTCTTTATGCCTCAGCTTATCTGTTGTTCAGTCGTTGTTCAGTTGCTCAGTCGGGTCTGACTCTTTGCAACCCCATGGACTGCAGCTCGCCAGGCCTCCCTGTCCATCACCAGCTCCCGGAGCTTGCCCAAACTCATGTCCATTGAGTCAGTGATGCCATCCAGCCCTCTCATCCTCTGTCGCCCCCTTCTCCTCCCGCCTTCAATCTTTCCCAGCATCAGGGGCTTTTCCAGTGAGTCCGTTCTTTGCATCAGGTGGCCAGAGTATTGGAGCTTCAACTTCATCATCAGTCCTTCCAATGAATATTCAAGATTGGTTTCCTTTAGCATTGACTGGTTTGATCTCCTTGCAGTCCATTTACAACTTATCTGTAAATGTAAATAATTATGTCTGCCTCATAAAATTGGTTGGGATGATTTTAGTTAATTTGTGTCAAGTGCATAGAATAGTGTCTGGCACATAATAAACTCTATTTTAAAGGCTACTTTTTTTTAGGGAAATTTTCTTTTGTTGGGTCTTTTAGTACTCTTTCCCACTTTCTTTGTTGAGTTTGATACTTTAAAGATACCTATTATTATTGTGTTTATCTTCCATGTTTATTGGCTTCTCCCTGATTTGCTTAATCTCTTTCACATACCTTTAATTATTTCAACCTTTATTCTACAACTGTGATTTATTTTCAGCTCTGTCTACTCTGTCCCTTTGGTATTTTTATTTATAATTTTTAAGTGATATTGTTCTGGCATCCATTTGTTTCCTCCAACCTGTTGTTTCTTTTTTCATCTCATTTTTTTTTTTTTTTGAATCATCTCTTGCCCTCATGTTCTTACTCGGTTATTCTTTAGTTAAACACACCTGTAAAAAAATTTCTCTCTTCTTTCTTGAGTCATATTTTCTAGGCTGGTTATTTATGTGTCTTTTGTGTGCTGTGTGTGTGTGAGAGAGAGAGAGATACAGACTTGTTTTAATGCCATTTCATTTTTTAAAAATATTTTTTTATTATCTGGCTGCACTGGGTTTTAGTTGGGGCATGCAGGATCTTTTGTGTCAGGATCCACCAGGGAAGTCCTCACATTGATTTATTATCTTGATCATGCTTTAGCAGTTCTATCTATATGGTATTTTCTCTCTATATTGTATTTTCTCTCTTTACTCTTACAGGGTTAGTGGTGTCTTAACTATCACCTCACAGTATCATCTGTTTTTTTTCTTAAGGTCTACACTTTAAGAGCCCTCCAGTTTTTTCCTAAAGAGCAAGGGAACAGAGAGGATTCACCTGGGGCAGGCTTTGTTAGATAGCTTGGGCTCTGCTCTCCCTTTGAAGGTTCATTAGTTGTCCTGGATCAGCGTTCTCACCACCTGGCTCCAGCTGGGGGGTGGGTCTCCTTTTGCTGGTTAGATAACTTCGGGCTTCAGATCCCTGCCCCACTCAGGACATGCCTGGAGCCTCCACTTCTGCAAGAGGCAGCCTCCTTGTCCACTTCCCCTGTTTCTCTCATTGCGATTGTTTCCCCTACTTCCCAGTGAAGAAGGAAGACACTAGGCTAGTCCCAGTTTTCTTCTTACCAGGTTTGGAGTTTTAAGTAAATATTCTCATGATTGGTGTGACTTATTGTGAGAGCTTTTGAGAAGTCAGGATGCAGTTAGTGGCTGTTCCATTCTGCTGCCCAGCTCCATCCCAAATCAGAACTGATTTCCTTTAAAAAAAATGTTAATGTATTATGTATTTATTTATTTTTGGCTTTGCTGGGTCTTTGTTGCTTCTCGAGGCCTTTCTCTAGTTGCGGCGAGTGGGGGCTACTTTCTAGTTGCGTGCGGGGGCTTCTCGTTGTGGGGGCTTCTCTTGTTGCAGAGCATGGGCTCTAGAGGGCATGGGCTTCAGTAGTTGTGGCGCGCGGGCTTAGTTGCCCCACAGCATGTGGAATCTTCCTGGACCAGGGATTGAACCTGTGTCCCCTGCATTGTCAGGCAGATTCTTAACCACTAGACCACCGGGGAAGTCCTGATTTCCTTTTTAGCTGCCACTTTTTGAGTCTTACTTCCAGCACTGGCTGTGCAAGTGCTTGTTGCTACTAGAGAACTTTGTGGTCACTTTACTGGGTTCTAGGGAAGGGATGTCTGTGAGGCAATAACCAGAGTCATTCTCTCTCATTCACTTTCGTCCGTCTTGCTTCGGTCTCTCAGGAATATTGAGGGGCTGATTGTAAAGTTAAAAAGAACTTTTATGGAATTATATTTACAAAGCTAATACATGCTCATTTCAACTAGTTCAATAATACAAAAATGTATAAATACTAAGTTCGTGTTTTCCTCCCAGCAAGTGCCCCGCTTCCATTTCTGTGAGATAACAGCTTGGATGTGGGAGGTAATGTCTTTAAAGACACAAGAAACCTTTAGAGGTAAGGTGTAGTGCAAATTCATTGTACCAATAATATGCACACACAAATTTGGTCCTTTTGTAAAATTAGCTGATTTGGTGGGATATTCCCAATGTGGTCTTGGAAGGCAACTTGAGAAATGTAAGCTCCATGAGAGCAGGGATTTGGGCTTCCCTGGTGGCTCGGCAGTAAGGAATCTGCCTGCCAGTGCCAGAGACTTGGGTTCGATCCCTGGGTCAGGAAGATCCCCGGGAGAAGGAAATGGCAACCAGCTCCAGTATCCTTGCCTGGGAAATCTCACAGACAGAGGAGCCTGGCGGGCTACAGTCCATGGGGTCACAAAGATAAAAAACCACCAGCTGACACACACTGCTGACCCTCCGTACTTAGAGCAGTGCCTGGCACAAAGTAGTACTCATTTCATTTTTATCCAATAAATAAGCAAATGACTGAATAATGGTCCTCAGGTGTGTTTGTTTAGAAAGACAGGTATGCCCTTTGTCTTAGGCAGCTCAAGCTGCTATAACAAAATACCTCAGACTGAGTGGCTTAAATAGCAGACATTTATTTCTCAGGATCCTGGAGACTAGAAGTCCAAAATCAAGGTGCCGGTAGCTTCGGTTCCGAGAGCTAGTTTCCTGGCTTGTAGACTGCCTGCTTCTTGCTGTGTGTTCCCATTGCCTTTCCTTAGTACGTCAGCACGTGTGTGTGGGGAGAGCAAATTCTGGTCTCTCTTTCTCTTCTTATAAGGGCACTGATCCCATTATGGGACTCCACTCTCATGACCTCCTTTAGATGGAATTACCTCCCCAAGGCTCCGCCTCCTAATTTCATCACACTAAGGGTTAGGGCTTCAACATATATGAATTTTGGGAGAACACAGACATTCAGCCCATAATACCATTTGAGTACAGTAGGTAAGGAGTGGAAAATATGACTGGCTCTAAGCTGTTTGAGTTAAGGTCTGTCATCCGGCTGTATCATCCTGATTATTTTAACTGTGGTTCCACACTAAAAGATGGATGGGAAGAAACATCAGAACGTGGATTTTGAAGGCAAGTTGAGTCTGGGTCTGGGTTTTTCCCTGTTAAGTAAAAGGAATTATTTCCTCTCTGGGTTCATTGTGTTCAAATACTCTTTTTTTAAAAAAAAAAAATTGATTTGTTTTTGGCTGCACTGGGTCTTCATTGCTATGCACAGGCTTTCCATAGTTGCATCGAGTGGGAGTTTCTCTCTAGTTCTGGTGCCCAAGCTTCTTATTTTGGCGGCTTCTCTTGTTCAAAGCACAGGATCTAGGCCATGAACATGAAGGCTTTGGTAGTTGGGGCACACGGGCTTAGTTGCTCTGTGGCAGGTGGGATCTTCCCAGACCAGGGATCAAACCCATGTCCCCTACATTGTTAGGTGGATTCCTTACGACTGAATCACCAAGGAAGGTCTCCAATACTCTTGTAAATGGTCAGTATAAAAAGGTACCCTAGACAGATCGTTTTATTTCAAAGACAATTATCTTCATCCTCAAAGTCTCTAGAAAGTTTTGGCAGACACGCTGAGTCTGGGGGGTGAGATTGTGGGAGGTTTGGTGCCCACCTGACCCAGTAAAGCTCCGTGCATCAAGACTGGCAGAAGACTAGTTTGGTCCATTTAAGGAGGTTCCACTGCAACTGACTCCACACACACACACACACAAAGAAATCCTCGATTTTCTTCTGAGGACTCTCTATTAAGACTCTTTTCTAAGACTCTTTTCTGAGTTCTTGGTCCAGAAGGACAGTAATATTGGAAGTATACTTTTGCTGTTAATCAGATTCCATACAGCCTCTGCAAGGATGAACACACATCAGTAATGAGTGAAACGAATCTTGGTTTGGTGAACTTTGAAATCTTTTTGAGTGAAGAAAGTGTTATAAAATGTGTTTTTATTTTTACTAACCTTACTAAGGAAAAAACTTCAATGTAATTTTACTTTGTGTGTGTATGGTTTCCAAGTTTCTTATCCTGTTAAGGTACTATATCTTTTTATCTCTTTTTAAAAATGTAAAAAAATTATGTTAACTTGGGGGAAAACATCATTCAGAGTAGAAGATTGGATACAGAAAGAGACATAATCTGTTGGGATTCATAAAGCACATTTTCGTTGGCCAGTTTGGAAAAAGATACTTGCAAGTGATAGGTTATAGAAATGAATTTGGAATAATTATTATTTAGAATTTGAAATTCCATGGCTTAAGCCTGTTTTAAAAAGCTTGCTTAATTTTTGTTTGTTTTGGGGTTTGGTGATTGAGTTTTTGTTTTGGGGATCACGTAAATCAATGCCCTGATTATGCCACATTGTTTACATAAACTTTATTTTAATGTGTTATTTCTAATTAAAAAAATCCTTCAAAGAATCAGACCAATATTTTTCCATATTTATTTTTAGCGCAGTGGTAAAGTTATATAAGAATTTAATCCAAATTTGTCTCTGAAAATGTAGACATAATCTGTTAATACAGAGTAAGACATATAACTGATGTACTAACCTGATAATTTTTGTAGCCAACATTTAAAAACTGTGATGCTGTTTGAGTAATATTTGAAATAAATGAAATACCGTGGAGCTTTTGTGTTTAAAAATCATTATTATGTAACATAGGCTTAGTTTGAATTGTAATATCTCAACTATATATTTCATTCTCACTAGTTCCCCCATATATCTTACCTTATAATATGACTGCACATGAAAAAAATGTGCGATTTTTAAATAAACCAAAATTCTGAATATTGAATAACTTATTTCTATTCTTTCAAATTATTAAAAAATTTTATATAGAAATAGATATTTATTTTGACCTACACTGGTGCAATTTGGTGATGTGAAAAAGTTCCTGGGCAAAAAATCTTCAATTAAACTAGAGATCCTTTAGTCCATAAGGAAGGGCAATGTTAAAACAGCATTAATGGGTTTATGTGGGTGTGTGTGTGTTTAATCGCTCAGCCGTGTCCAGCTCTTTGCAGCCCTTTGGACAGTAGCCCACAAGGCTTCTCCATCCATGGGATTTTCCCAGCAAGAATACTGGAGTGGGTTGCCATTTCCTTCTTCAGGGGATCTTCCAGACCCAGGGATGGAACTGAATCTCTTGCGTCTCCTGCATTGCAGGCAGATTGTTTACCTCTGAGCTGCTAGGGAGGCCCTTATAGGGTTAAGGTCCATTTTATTTAGATTTACTGTTGTTGGAAGTTTTCCATTTTGTAAATGTAAAACTATCTGAAAATTGTGTGCTGTTGCTTGGTTTTGTGATTTTTTTTTTAATGTGCTTTAATGTTTTATTGTTCAGTCGCCAAGTCATGACTGACTCTTTGTGACCCCAAGAGCTTTAATGTTTAAGTGCCACAAAAGTCATCTGAAGACAGCTACTATTTAAAATGATAAATAAATATTTGTTGTTATTAAAATGTTGAAAAAAATGAAAACTCAAAATAGGAAAAATAGTTAAAGCTAAGATTTCCATCACCACCTATTATTCACACCAAATACAGGATTCTCCTAATGGGTTAGTTCCCCTGTTGTGGTTCCACAGACCCCTGGGTCTGGGATGGGTATCATCTCACACCGCAAGGTGAATCTCAGTTTCCTATGTGGAATGTGGTTATGTGATCTTCCTTCTACCTCTTAAATGTGATTTGAAAATTGCTTAGTCGGGAACTTTTAAATAACATCTTAGAAGCTATGATGTACTCTACAATGATACCGTTTTATATTTTCTATCTAAATAGAAGTCAAATTGCAACTGCCCTTCCGCCATGTCAGCTGGCTGTTAGTTCTGTGTTAAGACAAGATGGAAACTTGGGCTTCCTAGACTTAGATCCTCCATCTAGGGGTGATCTTTGCAAGAAGTTTCCAAGATTTGCTGTTGGGAGCTGCTGGGTAAGGGCTGCTAAGTCACGTCAGTCGTGTCCGACTCTGTGTGACCCCATAGACGGCACCCAACAGGCTCCTCTGTCCCTAGGATTCTCCAGGCAAGAACACTAGAGTGGGTTGCCATTTCCTTCTCCAATGCATGAAAGTGAAAAGTGAAAGTGAAGTTGCTCAGTCATGTCTGACTCTTAGCGACCCCGTGCACTGCAGCCTACCAGGCTCCTTCATCCATGGGATTCTCCAGGCAAGAGTACTGGAGTGGGGTGCCATTGCCTTCTCCGCTGGGTAAGAGAGAGTCCCACAAAGGGCAAGAGTAATACTTGGCCAGCTTTTCTGTGGTCAGAATGAGCAGGATGTCTTATTCCAGAAAAGTAAATCTAGCTTTTGGATTGGATGGGTAAATAGCTATGTGAACACTGGCCTGGAATTCTTCACCCCGTTTGCTGCTTCTATCTTCGGTGGTCCATGGAATGAAAGTGGATTTGTTTTCTACATGTGCTGGAACATGGTATGTCTCCTAAAGTCAACTCAGTTACTAAGTGTGTTGTCTTAGGCAGCTCACCAAACCTCTGTCTTCATTTTGTCTTTTGTAAAATATGGAGCATAATAATTGCTTATTTGTAGTACAAGAGTGGCTCTGAAATATAATAAAATTAGAATATACTGAAGGGTATAAAATACTATATGAGGGCTTCCCAGGTGGCTCAGTGGTGAAGAATGTGCCTGCCAAGAAGGAGATGTGAGTCCGATCCCTGGGTTGGGAAGATCCCCTGGAGAAGGAAATGGCAACCCACTCTAGTATTCTTGCTGGAAAATTCCATGGACAGAGGAGCATGGCAGGCTACAGTCCATGGGGTCACAAAAGAGTGGGACATGACTTAGAGACTAAAAAAGAACAACAATAATAAAGCATTATATAGATATAAGATATTATTATCATAAGTAATAATTATAGACTTGCTGAAGAAATTGAGTGCCATAGTCCCTTGTGTTCTAAGTTATATGAAAGTTAACATATGTTCTTTGGAGACTGTGCTTGAAAATACACAAAAGAAATTATTCAGTTGTAAAGAGTTTTCTGTGGCATTGTGGATGCAGCCAATCTAATGGACAAGCAGCCCATGACATCTAAATGAACTTGACTGGCAACATCGAGCAAAAGGGTCTAGTGCTAGAACATCAGAGCTGGACAGAAGTAGAAAAGACCCGAGGAGGTCATTTCATCCCAGCCTCTAGCTCTGGTCAGGTCAATTCTTGAAACATTCCAGGTAGAAAGACCTATTTTATTTTTAAATATTCCCAAAAGGGAGTTATCAGAGTCTCTAACTTAATCTTCTTAGTGAAGTTCTTCCTGATGTCTGACTATTCCCATTATTGTTACAACTCATGCACACTTCTGTAGACTAGGTACTTTGAAGGTAGAGAGGACAATATATCTGCATCCTGATGGAATCTAACTCTGGGCACATCACTTTCAAAGCCGCCCATCTCAGGTGTTCTCTGAGTGGCGTGCCTGGCTGAGGTTGCCGTGTATGGACATGGAGTCAGTTATCACCATGCAGTTATGGCTGGGTTTCACAGGAGGACATGCTTTTCAACAAACAATAATCTTTCCCCCTATCATACATCATGAAGGTTTATAAGACTCCTTCTCAAATATTAGTGCCTTTGGCTCTCACAACAAACTCAGCTGTCACTGTCTCCTCTGTGAGTATAAAGAAACTGATGCTTGAAGAGTTTGAATCAGATCTGTGTGTTTGTGGACTTCTCTTGGTGGTCCAGTAGTTAAGAATCCACCTTGCAATTTAGGAATGTGGGTTCCATCCCTGGTCAAGGAACTAAGATTCCACTTGCCAGGGAACAACTAAGTCCTCAATGAGCCCCAGCACTCTGGAGCCTGTGAGATGCAGCTAAGACTTACACAGCCAAATCAATCAATAACATCTTTAAAAAAGAAAACATCTCTGTGTTCATCCAGTAACAAGGATGAGAAGGCAGAACTCAAACACAGGACTTTTGCGTCCAAGTGCAGAACAGTAATCAAGGGCTTTCTGGAGAATTTCCTCATGTCTCTAGTAATTCCGTAAACAAATTGGGATAACCAGTGCTCTAGGCAAGAGAGGGAGTAAAACTGGCATCACCTATGACTTCTAAATTGAGGCCAGGCAATTAATGTTCATTCTTATAGGGATAACTCCCTTCAGGGAATTACATGCACCTACGTAACAATAGAATGTCTTGGAAACAATGCTTTCCAGCCACTGCCTTGGGAGTCAATGTGGATAGTGCTGCATGACCTTGGGCAAATTATTTAATGTCTCCAGAAGGTGTCCTGTATCCATAGACAGGGAATTGCTATAGTCCCAACTTCTGATGATTATGTGCACATTAAATAAATTAATATATGGAAAGCATTTGGCTCAGATGGGAGTATGTTCAATGTGTAGTACGTATTATCATAGTTATTATTGTGTTGAGACATGTTGTTTCACTCTCAAAATGTCCTGGAAGTCCTATTGCTTCCTTGTGTGAATCTTTGACCAGGAGAGTTCAGGGAATCATAGAGAGAAGAAGAGTGATGGGAGTACTGGTATCTATATACTCTGTGTGTGTGTGTGTGTACATGTGTGAGTCCTGTGTAGCATATCCTGGTATAATAGGCTGGAGAGCCATCAATTAAACTAGAAAAATTTCCAAGAAGAGAAGGTAGATGTCACAGATCATTTTCTAATACTCAAGCATTTTATTCATGTCAAAGCCCTTCATGCTCTGATTCAGAGCCCATGTGATTTTATTTAACTCTAATATATATATATATATATATATATATATATATATATATATATATATATATAATTTTTTTTAACAAGCACTTACTCATTATGGGCTTTCCTTGTGGCCCAGCTGTAAAGAATCCGCCCACAATGCAGGAGACCTGAGTTCGATCCATGGGTTAGGAAGATCTCCTGGAGAAGGGAAAGGCTACCCACTGCAGTATTCTGGCCTAGAGAATCCCATGGACTGTTGAGGTTGCAAACAGTCGGACACGACTGAGTGAGTTTCATTTCACTACTCATTATTTAACATGTGCCAGACCCTGGTTTAAGTGCCTTACAAATAATAACACCTTTGATTGTCATGACAAGTATAGAAGGTAGCTATATTAATATACCCACTTCCCAGCTGAGGTAATTGAGGTGCAATCATATAAATGTAAATCCATCTATAAAATAATATAAAAAGCATAAAATAATTGAAGTTCATGTATTTGCATAGTATTACATACTTTCTTCGGAGAAGGCAATGGCACCCCACTCCAGTACTCTTGCCTGGAAAATCCCATGGACGGAGGAGCCTGGTGGGCTGCAGTCCATGGGATCACTAAGAGTAGGACACAACTGAACGACTTCACTTTCATTTTTCACTTTCATGCATTGGAGAAGGAAATGGCAACCCACTCCAGTGTTCTTGCCTGGAGAATCCTAGGGACGGGGGAGCCTGGTGGGCTGCCGTCTCTGGGGCTGCACAGAGTCGGACACGACTGATGCGACTTAGCAGCAGCAGCAGCAGCAGCACATACTTTCTTGATGGCTTTCACATGCATTTCTTTTACAAATGATTCTTAATTTTTTTAAAGGCTTAAAAAAATTTATTTATTTACTTACTTTTGGCTGGGCCAGGTGTTCACTGCTGCGCATGGACCTTCTCTAGTTGTGGCAAGTGGGGGCTACTCTCGTCGCAGTGCACAGGCTTCTCGTTCCAGTGGTTTCTCTTGCACAGGCGCTAGGTGCACGGCCTCAGTTTGTGGTGCTTGGGTTTTATTGCCCTGCAGCATGTGGAATCTTCCCAGACCAGGGATTGAACCTGTGAACCTTGCACTGGCCGGTAGATTCTTAACCTCTGGACCTTCAGCGAAGTCCCTAGTGATTCTTAATTTTTGATGATCCAATTTCCAGCCCACTTCAGATTAGAAGCTGTGAAGTTGCGGGGAGGGTGGCATTGGTGGCAATAAGATGGAAAAGCTGATTTTGAGATAATAATTGATAGTGACAGGATGAAAAAGGCTGATTTTGAGATAACCAATAGAAAGACTATAAAATGTAGTCATGAGAACTCAAAGAGCACACTGGTTCAAGACTGTTTAATGTAGTGGAAACAAGTCCTACACATTTCAGTACGTCTCGAGTGCATAACTCCTCTCTGGCCAGTAACAGGTTCATGCTGATGACTAGGCCATCAGGAAGATGTTCCTCTGAAAATGAAGGAATTGTGTATATATATATATATATATATTTTTTTTTAACTTGTCAACATGTCTTTTTCGAATTGAGCTATAATTATCTTATAACATTATATTAGTTTCAGGTATACAGCATGACTCGACATATGTGTACTGTGAAATGATCACCTCTAGAAGTCTAGTTAACATCCATCATCCTACAGTGAGGAATTCTTTTTCTTATGATGAGAACTTTTAAGATCTGTTCTCTCAACAACTTTCAAACCTACAATACAATATTATTAACTATAGTCACCAAACTGTACATTATATCCCCAGGACTTATTTACAGTTGACGCTTGAACAATGCAGGAGTTAGGGATGCCAACCTTCTGCGTAGTTAAAAATTCATGTAATTTTACAGTCTGCCCTCCGCATCTGTAGGTCTGTATCCATGGTTTCAAGCAACTGTGGATCGTTTGTGTGCTCAGTCATGTCCAACCCTTGAAATCTCATGGACTGTAGCCCGCCAGGGTCCCCTGTCCATGGAATGTTCCATGTAAGAATACTGGAGTGGATTGCCATTTCCTCTCCAGGGGAGTCTTCCTGACCCGGGGGTTAAACCTGCATCTCACATCTCCCACACTGGCAGGTGAATTCTTTATCACTGAGCAACCTGGGACCCTTGTGGATTGTTTAGTGATGTAGTATTCAGTATTGGATCCAAGAAAACTGCAAGGAGATTCAACCAGTCCATCCTAAAGGAAATCAGTCCTGAATATTGATTGGAAGGGCTCATGCTGAAGCTGAAACTCCAATACTTTGGCCACCTGATGTAAAGAACTGACTCATTGGAAAAGACCCTGATGCTGGGAAAGATTGAAGGCAGGAGAAGGGGATGACAGAGGATGAGATGGTTGGAGGGCATCACCGATTCTATGGACATGAGTTTGAGTAAGCTCCAGGAGTTGGTGATGGACAGGGAGGCCTGGCGTGCTGCAGTCCATGGGGTTGCAAAGAGTCGGACACAATTGAGTGATTGGACTGACCTGAACTGATTCAGTATTGGGGAAAAAAAGTCCATGTATAAGTGGATAAGCAGTTCAAACCCCTGTTGTTTGAGGGTCAGCTGTATTTTATAACTGGCAATTTTGACCTTTTAACCACATTTACCCATTTTACTCCCCCCTCCCCATCTCTGTGTCTATGAGTTAGATGTTGTTTGGATCCCACATGTAAGTGAGACCAAACGTTATTTGTCTTTCTTTGTCTGACTTATTTTGCTAGCACAGTACCCTTTAGGGTCATCTGTGTTGTCCCAGATAGTAAGGTTTCCTTCTTTTTATGACTGAATTATCTCTGTCTGTCTCTCATTCTATTTCTGCTTTACAAATAAGTTCATCTGTATCATTTTTCTAGATTCCACATGTAAGGAATATTATACTGTATTTATTTTTCTCTTTCTGATTTACTTTACTCTGTACGGAAATCTCTAGGTCCATCATGTCTCTGAAAACACACCATTTCATTTCTTTTTTTGTAATATTCCATAATATAGAAATCCATGGTCTTTATCCATTCTTCTGTCAATGGACATTTAGGTTTCTTCTCTGTCCTGACCACTATTTTCTTTGTAAAAATATTAGAAAGTACACTTAATCAAAAAGAAATTAATAAAATCTAACAGAGATAGCATCTTAGTGTATACAACTGTATATAGGTTTGTTTTACAAAAACAAGCCTGTATATGGATTTTTCACTTAAACTATTGAGGACAGATTTTCATGTAATATCTACCCATGTTTGTGCTAAGTCGTTTCAGTTGTGTCCAACTCTTTGCAACCCTACGGACAGTATGTAGCCTGCCAGGCTCCTCTGTCCACAGGATTCTCCAAGCAAGAATACTGGAGTTGGTTGCCGTGCCCTTCTCCAGGGGATCTTCCTGACCCAGGGAATATCTGCTCACTACAACATAATTTTAAATGGCTGAGTAGAACTCCAATACATGCATGTATCATGATGTATTTAACAATCCCTTAATGTTGAAAATTTCTTGGCCTAAAAATTGGGGGGCGGGGCTATTGTAGGTAATGTAGCAATGAATATATCTGCAGGTAAATTTTTTGAATGTTCCTGACTAGTTCTTAGACTAAATTATTGCCAAATTACCTTTCAGAAAAGTTGTTCCAGATAGTAAAGCACTCTGGAAGGCCTTGTATGAAAAGCAGTTGAAAAGAGAGTTAAAGAGGGGATGAGAGGGAGCTGCATAGATAGGTCCGCTTCAGTTAACCGGGAATGTCCTTTTATTGAGGAGTATCTCATTTCCAAATGAAATCATACACCTGAGGTCTTGTTTTCTAAGGCTTCAAAGAGCATTTTTTGTGTGTGTGTGGGGGGTGTATTCTGTTTTTCTGCCTGCTCCAAACTTGATGTGCAGGAATTATGAGATTATGAGTAGTGGATCAGAATTAAAAGCCTGGCTCAATGTTCTGTCTCTGCTGCATGCTGTGTGACATTGGGAAAATATTAAGAGTCCTCTGAGCTGCACTTTCCTCCTCAGTAGAATGGGGATAATAGTGTTTCGCCTGCAGATTTCCTTGGTGGTCCAGTGGCTAGGACCCTGTGTTCCCAGTGTACAGGGCCTGACCTCAATCCTTGGCCAGGGAACTAGATCCCACACGCTACAGCTAAGAGTTCACATGCCACATCTAAAGATCCCATGTTTTGCAAACAAGACCTGGCACAGCCAAATAAATAAATATTAAAAAAGAGTATCTCCCGTTACTGCCTCATGGGGCCTTCTGAGGTTTAAAACCTCAAAATAGGGATGATCTACATACACTCTCTTTTCAAAACAGTGAAGACCTTTATGCATGCAAGCTGTGATGGATGTAATTTAGTATATATTTAATATCCTACACACCCTGTACCTCTGATCAAGGAAGAAGACCCCCACCAACCTGACAAGGAGGCATGGGTTCTAATCCTAGATCTGACACCAAATAGCCCTGATGGTTTAAGCAAGTCACTTTCTCTTTCTGGAAATATTTCCCTATATGTGAAATGAAGGGGTTATATTATATGACCAGCAAAATTTTGATCTGGTCTTTATTTTGATCTGGTCTGACTCTGATTCAGAACAGGAATTATTAGTCCAATGAAGGAAACAAGATCCAGACAGATTAAACCTGTTACTGATGGTTGCATAGTTTATATTTTCATCTGCTCCTTTCCGCAAGGCTCGTAACAAGGGATAAAATGGGTGATTTTTCCCAGTTGTTACTAAGAAAAATTTGGAATATAGTTTTTCTAGCCCCTTTCCCTAAAGAATTCCTTTCTCATTGTCTTTTTCTCTTTTAGCCTCTTGGATTTCTCCATATTGTTTGGCAAGGTTGATTCATGTATAAAGGGTTTAAAAAACATAGTTGATGTCACAGGCACCCAGGATAAAACTGAGTTCCTTACTACATAATGAGATCTTTGAAACCAGGAATATATTACAAATTTTCATATCCATAGCATCTGACATAATGTTTGGCACATAATTGATGATTAATGATAATTGTTATGAAAGGTAGGACAGTGAGCAGACAGGGGTCCAGGCAGTGTATAAGGTATCTGTCTTCTGGTCAATTTTTGGTCTTAGACAACTAGCTCAGTAGGAGTCTTCTTTTGATATTAATTTTTTAAAATTTCTTTTACTTTTTTGGCTGTGCTGAGTCTCTGTGGCTTCGTGTGGACTTCTCATTGCAGTGGCTTCTCTTGTTGTGGAGTACGGGCTCTAGAGCTTGTGAGCTCATTAGTTGTGGTACACGGGCTTAGCTGTCCCGTGATATGTGGGATCTTCCCGGGCCAGGGGTCGAACCTGTGTCCCCTGCATTGACAGGCAGGTTCTTAACCACTGGATAACCAGGGAAGACTCACAGTAGGAGTCTTAGGAAGTACTTAGAAGGTTCAAGGAACTTAGGAAGAAGCTAGTGGAGACAGAGGATGGGGTTGAAATCCTGGCTCTGACACTAGCTGAGTGCGCTGAACCTCAGTTTCCTCATATGTAAAAATAAAACAGGGGTAGTGTTGCCTCACTATTGTGCTCATGTATAGCACTGGGATATAGTGAGGGCTCATTACAGGAAAGGCCCCCTTCAGGAAAGAAGTGTCACGAGATGCTTTGGGGCAAGCCATGAGCAGAAAGGGAGATCTTTGGAAAACTTTGTTCTTGGTCATCTTTTAACTGATGCCACCCAAAAAATGGTATTTTCTCCTCATTGCTGCATCCACCAGGGGAACATGTGCGTGAACTCACTGATAAGTGCACCCGCTCTTCGTCTCTCATGGATAAAATGATACCTGGAGAATATATAAGGTCTTCTAGAGGAACATGATGTTTTTCTTCCTGTGGGCATACTTTTAGCACTTGGGAGATAGCCACTTGACAGACAGTTGAGCACATATTCTTGGAAATTCATTAGGGAAGTCCAGTGTTCCAAGAGTTTTAAATTTGTTCCTTCCTCAAACCCAGTATATTTGATTTTCTATTACCTGCATGCTGACTGCCTATTTGATCTGTAGTCTATCTGACCATGATTCCAGCTTGTCTTCTTCCTGACATGTAAAATAACTCTAACAAAGACCTTGGATGCTGTACCTTTAATTGAATCTCTCCAGGAACATAGTTATTTCAATATCATTTTTTAAAAGAGCAACAACAAAGAAAACAGTGCCACAAAGGTAATCTAGTTTAAAAATATATGTAGATGGGATTCCAAATATTTTGTGTTATTCTGTGCTTCTGAATTACTCATCCCATAGGGGAAATCTCAGTGTTTCTGTTTAGTCTCTAAGTTGTGTCCGACTCTTTTGCGACCGCATGGACTGTAGCCCGCCAGGCTCCTCTGTCCATGGGATTTCCCAGGCAAGAATACTGGAGTTGCCATGCCCTCCTCCAGGGGATCTTCCCAATCCAGAAATAGAACCCGAGTCTCCTGCATTGCAGGTGGATTCTTCACTGCGGAGCCACTGGCAAATCTCATTACCCCAGTGGCAAATATTACCCATCCTGCCAGATTCAGCTCAAATGACACTTCTTTAATAAAGACTTTTCTTCCCCCAACTCTAGAATGGTCAGTAAGTTCTTTTTTGGAGCCAGTTTTATGGCAACTCTGAGACATTAATTTGTTTAGTAGGGGAATAAAATATAAATAAGAATTTATGATATAAAATTTATGTTTGAGATGTGTGCGTGCTCAGTCATGTCTGACTCCTTGTGACCCCATGGACTGTAACCCACCAGACTCCTCTGTCCATGGGATTTCCCAGGCAAGCATACTGGAGTGGGTTGCCATTTCCTGCTCCAAGTGATCTTCCTGACCCAGGGATCAAATACTTGTCTCTTGCATCTCCTGCTTTACCACTGCGCCACTTGGGAAGCCCTTACGTTCGAGTTATCAGTGGTTTATTTTATTTTGTTTTAATCCTTCAGAACTACAGACTCCCACATTGGCTGTGGAGCCTCACTGCTTCCAGCCTGGGAAGAATATAAATTCCTCAGTGATCAAAATAGCTCTGGTCAGGAGTAGGTGACAGCTGGGCTGCAGTCATCACTGGTCTTTGTTACCAACAGATCCTTCTAAATATTTGATAAATATAACTATCAAAAAAATACTTTCTTTGAGGTGACTGTTAAAAATAAGCTAATATTTGAAGTTCCTCTCATATACCAACTTCTTGTACACTGTTTCAAATTCTGACAACAATCATGAAGTGAATTTTCAACACTTTAGGGATGAGAAACTGAGATTTAAAGAGTCTGGGTTACTTCCTCAAAGTCACCTATATATACTATAAAAAAGTCATATATATATATATATATATATATACTGTATATAAAGTCAAAGTATATACTGATTCTTAGTTAACTGTATGGCATCACTTCGTCCGGCTTGGGCTCATAATAGGTTTGTACTAAACAGTGGTTATTATTATCATCAGTACATTTTAAAAGAATGAGCATAGGTCTTCTAGAGAATTCCAAATCTCATGTTCTTTCCACTGTGCTTGGGGTACTTCTATTGTCTTTTCTTTGTCTGACTTTTTTCTGGTTGAAAATAATGACAGAAAAAGATGGCTATTTTCTTGGTATTGGATGATATAATTCATAGGAAATGTACTTTGAAAACTGGAAATTTTAGGTATTAAAATTATAATTCCATCAATTATTAAAATGGTATAATATTCAAATTTTAATTATTATTATTCATCTACTTGCATCATTATTAGATTGTAAGTCCTGCTGCATAGAAATCTTGTCTTACTCTTTGTGTCCACAGAACAATTAGTTATGTGAGGCTTAATAAATGTATTGTGCATAATACATTTGCATTTGCTTGCATGAAGAGGTAGATTGGAATCTGTGGGCAAGTCTGGGTTTGGTCTAGGCTGATGGAGAGGTAAGCTGATCCAGTGTCCACTCAAGCAAGATATACAATATGATAGAGTAGAGCTCATTCATTCATTCTAAAAAGTATGTTGAGCATCTAATCCATGCCAGACACCACTCCAGACAAAGGGACAGCTGTGAACGAGGATGAGAAAGTCAGGCAAAGGAAGCAGATAACATATAAGTAGGAAAATTGCCCATTGCACTAAGAAGTGAAGAAAATGAAAATGGCTAAAGTGAAAGAGGGTTTTTTAAAAGTAAGGCAGAAGATACATCTGCTTTAGATTGGGTGGTAGAAAGAGGCCTTGCTGAGACCTGGATGAAGAGAAAAGATGAGCCACGCCAGATCTTAGAGGAGAGGGTCCCAGGAAAGGCCAAGGCTGTGAGGCAGAGACCCCACTGGCATACTTGCAGGAGAGTAAGCCCAGTGTAGCTGGAGTGCTGTGAACAAGATGAGACAAGGGCTAAAATGTGAGGCCCGAAAAGTAGTCAGGAGCCTCATCGTTTAGGCCTCATTATGTGTGTGCTCAGCTGCTCAGCCGTGTCTGACTCTTTTCAACCCCATGGATTGTAAGCCTGCTAAGCTTCTCTTGAGAGTCCCTTGGACTGCAAGGAGATCCAATCAGTCCATCCTACAGGAGATCAGTCCTGGGTGTTCATTGGAAGGACTGATGTTGAAGCTGAAACTCCAATACTTTGGCCACCTGATGCGAAGAGCTGACTCATTTGAAAAGACGCTGATGCTGGGAAAGATTGAGGGCAGGAGAAGGGGATGACAGAGGATGAAATGGTTGGATGGTATCACTGACTCAATGGACATGGGTTTGGGTGGACTCCAGGAGTTGGTGATGGACAGGGAGCCTGGCGTGCTGTGATTCATGGGGTCTCAAAGAATCGGACACGACTGAGCAACTGAACTGAACTGAGGCTTCTCTGTCCATGGAATTTTCCAGACAAGAATACTGGAGTGGGTTGCCATTTCCTACTCCAGGGGATCTTTCTGACCCAGGGATCAAACCCTCCTCTCTTGCATCTCCTGCGTGGGCAGGTGGATTCTTTCCCACTGTACCACCTGGAAAGCCCTTAGGCCTTATTAGCCCCAGTTCGGGAGTTGGGATTTAATTCCAAGATCAGTGAGAAAGCCATTGGAGGGACTGAAGCAGAAGAATGACATGCTCTGACTTATTCTTAAAAATATCTCTTTGGTAACATATTTGCAGGCTTAAAGAATGAACTTACGGTTGCCAGGGGCAAGGATGAGGGGAAGGATAGTTAGGGAGTTTGGGATTTACATGTATATACTGTTATATTTAAAATGAATAATCAGCAAGGACCAATTGTATAGCACAGGAAACTCTGCCCAATGTTATGTGGCAGCTTGGATGGGAGGGGAGTCTGAAGGAGAATGGGTACCTGTATATGTGTGGCTGAGTCCCTTTGCTGTCCACCTAAAACTATCACAGCACTGTTAATCAGCTATACTCCAATATAAAATAAAACATTAAAGAAATAATTTGGCTACTGGTAAATGGATTGAAGAAAGGCAAAAAGTAAACGGATCAGTTAAAAGGCTGTTCTGTGCTTAGTTGTTCAGTCATGTCCTACTCTTTGTGACCCCATGGACTGTAGCCCAGCAGGCTCCTCTGTCCATGGGAATTCTCCAGGCAAGAAAACTGGAGTGGGTAGCCTATCCTGTCTCCAGGGGAACTTCCCAACCCAGGAATCAAACTCCAGTTCAATTCCAGGAGTCTCCTGCATTGCAGGTAGATTCTTTACCAGCTGAGCTATCCAGGAAGCCCAATTAAAAGGCTACTGCAGGGGAATTCCCTGACAGTTCAGTGCTTAGGACTCTGAGCTCTCACTGTGAAGGGCCTAGGGTTCAATACCTGGTCAGGGAACTAAGAAACCACAAGCCACACAGCCAAAAAAGAAAATAAAAAAGCTATTGCAGGTGAGAGATAACAATGGGAGATGGTGAGAAGTGGATGCATCGTGGAGTTTAGGCTCTCGGTGCTCCCAGGAACCTGGAATGTAACATACCCCTGCTACCTTCATTTCCTCTGGGGCTGGAAGCTTAATGAACAAATTTTTGCCTATTCAGGACCAAAATTGGAATCTTAGAGTTGGAAATGATTAGCTTTCCCATTTTACAGATGAAGATATAGAGGCAAAGATGAGGTATAGTGGCTGGTCAAAGTCACACCGTCACACACTGGTAAATCCATCAACAGGCCACTTTTCTCCCAGAGTTCTTTCCTTGCAGAAAGCCACTCCTCCATTGCAGCGTTCGCTGCCTTTGTTTTGACAGAAAGCCTAAAAGGTCGGGCCCAGAATATTAGGGGGATTTCCTGTGAGTTGTCTCAATGGTTATGTGGTTTAATGACTGGTGACACTGTCAAAAATATGACTGGGCCTGATCCTTGTTTCTAGTACAGATGTTATCCACAAATAAAAACAGTTTTGCTTCTTCTTTTTTTTCCCCCTAAAAGCTATGGATTTTGTCTCTTTTTCATTTTCCTTTGTTGCCCTGACTAGGACATTCAGTACAATGTTGAGAAACGGTGAAACAGAGTCTTGCCTTGTCCCTAAACTTCATGCAGTGGGGGAGGTTAGTTGTAAGGTTATTCATAGTTGCCTTGTATCAGGTTAGAGAAGTTCTCTTCACTCCTACTTCACTAAAATTGATGTTTTTTTAATTTTCTTTTTCCTTAACGGTCGTTTGAAGTTCTTTTTATACATATGTTGACATGATTGTGTCACTGTTCTTTATTTTGTAGATGTGATAAACTACATTGAACTTTAATATTAAACCAATATTACACTCCTGGAATAAACTCTCTCTGCTCATGATATATTATCATTTTTATATATTATTGCATTTGGTTTGCTAATATTCTTTTTTTTTAATTAATTAATTTATTTGGCTGTACCAGGTCTTAGTTGCTGCATGTGGAATCTCTAGTTGTGGTATGTGGGATTCAGTTCCCTGATCAAGGATTGAACCCAGGCCCCCACATGGCAGTGTGGAGTCTTAGCCACTGGACCACCAGGAAAGTCACTGGTTTGCTAATATTCTGTTAAATATTTTTGTCTATGGTCTCAAGAGATATTAATTATAACTTACTTTTTTTATAATGTCCTTGGCTATTATAGGGGCATTATAATGCCTCATAAAGTAAATTTGGATATATTTTCTCCTCTATTTTCTCAAAAAATTTACACAAAATTGATATTATATTTCTTACTCATATTTGGGTAATATTTACCAGTGAAATTATCTCAGACTGGAATTTTCTTTACAGAAGATTTTTAATTCCTTCCCCATAGGTAAAGATATAGGATTATTTGGGTTTTCTATTTCTTCTTGTATCAGTATCTAGGACATAAATTCTGTTTCAACTAAATTCTCAAATTTATTGACATATAAGATGTTCATAATAACCTTTTATTATCCTTTTAAAGTTTGAAAGATTTGTAGTGACACCCCTTTCTATTCTTTATATTGTATTTTCTCTCTTTTTCTTTATCAATCTACCTAGAAATATGTTAGTGTTATTGATCTTTCTCAAAGAATCAGTATTTGCTATTGAGATTGTTTTTCTATTTTATGGATTTATGTTCTTTATTATTATTTTTATTACTACATATTTTGGCTTTATTTCCTCTTTTTCTAGGTTCTTGCATTGTTTATGTAAAATCTGTCCTCTTCTAATTTAAGTATGTAATACCCTGAGCACTATGTTAGCTGCACCCTACAATTTTTCTGATGTGATTTTTAAAAGTATTATTTATTTCAAATTCAATTTGGGGATCATTTATATCTCTTTTAAAAAAATTTATGTATTTATTTACTTTTGGTTCTCTTGGGTGTTCTTTGCTGTGAGGGCTTTTTTCTAAGTGGGGCAAGTAGGGGCTACTCTAGTTGCAGTGAGAAGTCTTCTCACTGCGGTGGTTTCTTTTGTTGTGGAGCATGGACTCTAGGGTGCTCAGGCTTCAGTAGCTGTGGTGCTCAGGTTCAGTAGGTGTGGCTCCTGGGCTCTAGAGCACGGGCTCTGTAGTTGTGGCCAAGGGCTTAGATGCTCTGCAACATGTGGGATCTTCCTGGCCCAGGGATCAAACCCATGTCTCCTGCATTGGCAGATAGATTCCCTACTGCTGAGTCTCCAGGGAAGCCCTACGTCTCTTTCTGTTAATGATTTATAATTCAATTCTTTTGTGATCAAATAACATGCCATATAGCTTCAGTCCTTTGAAAGTTAGTGAAAATGGTTTTATGACCCTGCCATTGCACTGGGCTTAGTTGCTCAGTTTTGTCCAACTCCTTGCGACCCCATGGACTATAGCCAGCCAGGCTTCTCTGTCCATGGGATTCTCCAGGCAAGAATACTGGAGTAGGTTGCCATGCCCTCCTCCAGGGGATCTTTCCAACCCAGGGATCAAACCCAGGTCCTCCACGTTGCAGGAGTATTCTTCACTGTCTGAGCCACCAGGGAAGTCCTTTATGACCCTATATATGTTTTATTTTGGTGAGCATTTCCTGTGTACCTGAAAAAAAAAAGTGTATTCTGCAGTTGTTGGGTATAATTTTCAATGTGTTAATTAAATTAAGTTGTTGATAGTACTGTTCCAAATCTTATATTCTCACTAATATTTTTGTCTGCTTATTTTATCAGTTACTGAGACAGAAGAATTAATATCCAACAATAATTGTGGATTTGTTTATTTCTCCCCTTAGTTCTGTTTTGCTTTCTTATGATTAGTGTTTATGCATTATATCTTTTGCCATTTAAAATTTTTAACTCATCTGTTTATGTTTAAAGTACATCTCTTTAGCATAAAGTTAGGTCTTGTTTTCTTATGCAATTTGAGAAGTGCCTTTAATTAGAGTGTTTAATAAATTTACATTTAACACACTTGTTAATATAGTTGGATTTACGGCTCAGCGGGTAAAGGGTCTGCCAGCAATGCAGGAGACACAGGAGACTTGGGTTTGATCCCTGGGTTGGGAAGATCCCCTGGAGGAGGAAATAGCAACCCACTCCAGCATTCTTGCTTGGAAAATTCCATAGACTAAAATTCCGGTAGGCTACAGTCCATGAGGTCAAAAAGAGTCGGACACAGCTGAGCACATGGCACACAAACCTACAATCTTATTTTCTATTTGTCCCACCTGTCTTTGTTCCCTTTTTTCTCCTTCTTTTGTAATAATTTAGTATTATAGCACTGTTTTATCTCCTCTATTATCCTTTTACTATTTTTATTTGTTTTTTTTTCTGGTTGATCTAGGAAGTATTATTTATATTCTTAACTTATCATAACATTCCATGAATTAATATGATGCCACTTTGTATATAAGAATCTTGCAATGTGGTATTTTTCATATATTTTACTTCTACATATATTATAAACTGTAATTATACACAATTACTTTTTAGGCAATTGTACAGTTAGGAAATAAAAATAATTATATTTACCCACATATATAATGATGCTCTTCACTCCTTCGTCTATGCAGTTCTTCAACTCAAAGAACTTCCTTTAATACTTTTTTTAGTGCATGTCTACCAGCAGTGACTTATCTCAATTTTTATCTAAAAAAAGGGCTTTATTTTTGCCTTCACATTTTAAAGGAGATAGAATTCCTTATTGGAAAATGTTTCTTTCAGCATTTTAAACATATTCTTCCATTGTCTTCTGGCTTTCATTGTTTCTGATGAGAAGTCAGTACTTAAAATTTTATTTCTCTGTATATGATTGCCTGGCTATTTAATTTTTTACTATTTACTTTTGTCTCAGCAATATACCTATAATATGTCTAGGTATAGATTTGCTCTTATTTTTTCTTCTTGAGATTAATTGCATTTCTAGGTTCTATGAGATAATGTTTTTCATCAAATAAGGGGGAAAAGTTGGTCATTGGGTCTTCAAATAATTTCTGTGACTCAATCTCAATTTCCTTTCCTTCTAGGACTCCAGTTACACCTATACTAGACCATTTTATATTGTCCCTCATATCCCTAGGATCTGTTCATTTTTTTCAATCTTTTCACTTTCTGTACTTCAAGCTCCTTTGATCTCTTCTTCAGCAATGTCCAATCTGCTGTTTGGGTCATTTGGTAAAATTTTAATTTCAGACATAATAATTTTTACATATAGAATTTCCATTTGGTCCTTTTTATAGTTTGTATTTCTATATGGAGATTTCTTCTGTTCACCTGTTATGTCTAGTTTTCGCCTAAGGTTCTTACTATGTTTTAAAGTTCTTGTCTACTAATTCCATTATCTGTGTTATCTCTGGGTCTGCTTCTTTTGACTATTTTTTCACCTTAGTTCTAGGTCACAGTTTTCTGTTTCTTTACTTAGCTAGTGATTTTTTTTTCCCCATAGTATATTGGAAATTGTGGATTTTACAATGTTTCAAGTGGTTTGTTTTTCCTTTTTTGAGGAGTGTTGACTTTTGTTCTGTCTGGTAGTTAAGTTAGTCACAGATTAGCTTGATCCTTTTGAGATTTGCTTTAATGTTGGGTATAGAGTAACTCTTATTCTGTAGCTAGAATAGACCTATTCCTACATCTTTGCCCTTCTAAGATCTCAAAGGAATGCCCAGTATGTATAGTGAGGTCATCCTATTCTGATTTGTCAGACCTCCAATGTCTCCAAGCCCTGTGCAATATCTGGAATCTTTGCATAGCTCACAGTTTCTTAATCATTATTCTCTGCCATGGCTTGCAGAGTCTTTTCAATGCATACATAATTTAGTCTCCAGTAAAAGATTCAAGGAGACTCTTATGCAGAGTTATCAAGAGTTATTGCTCTATATACAGCCCCTTTCTCTCTGGTATGCAAGACACAAATTTCAGCCACCTAAGCAAACCTGAACTCCAATTATCCCATCAGATCAGTGAGATCACTGTGCTTTGATTAAGTTAACCCTTCCTGCACCACATCCAGAACGTTCTTTCTTGGAAGGAAGCCGAAGGTGATTATGCAACTGATATCGTGTGTTTTCCTTTTCTCAGTGATCACATTTGTTCTCTGATTGTTGTCTAGAGTGTGAACACTTCTATTTCAGTTTTATATTTTTTTATAGCAGAACTAATTGAGTACAAATTCAGCCATAATGACTGAAAATGGAAGTCTCTAGTACAGTGGAGTGGTTCGCATTGAATTGTTCATAGCTCTCCATCTTATATGACTCTAATTTTGTCCGATTGTCTGTTTGTTTAGTGGAAGTATAATGGATTTACAATATTTTCTTGGTTTCAAGTGTGTAGCAGTGATTTGGTTATATATTTTTTCAGATTCCTTTCTATTATAGGTTATTACAAAATATTAAATATCCCTCCCCCACCTTTGCCCTTTGGTAATTGTAAGTGTGTTTTCTATGTTTGAAGTCTATTTCTGTTTTGTAAGTAACTTATTTGTATTATTTTTTAGATTCCACATATAAGTGAAATCATGTAATATTTGTTATTCTCTCTTTGACTTCCTTCACTCAGTATGATAATCTCTAGGTCCCTCCATATTGCTGCAAATGGCAATATTCCATTCCTTTTTTATGTCTGAGTAGTATTGCAAGGCAATGGCGCCCTACTCCAGTACTCTTACCTGGAAAATCCCATGGACAGAGGAGCCTGGTGGGCTGCAGTCCATGGGGTCACGAAGAGTTGGACACGACTGAGCAACTTCACTTTCACTTTTCACTTTCATGCATTGGAGAAGGAAATGGCAACCCACTCCAGTGTTCTTGCCTGGAGAATCCAGGGACGAGGGAGCCTGGTGGGCTGCTATCTATGGGGTTGCGCAGAATCGGACTCGACTGAAGCAACTTAGCAGCAGCAGCAGTAGCAGTATTGCGCTGAATAAATATACTACATCTTCTTTCTCCATTCATCTGTTGATGGGCACTCAGGTTGTTTCCATGTCTTGGCAACTGTAAATAGTGCTGTTATGACTATTGGTGTGCATTTAGTCTTGTCAAATTAGAATTTTTGTCTGTTCCAGGTATATGCCCAGGAGTAGGATTACTGGATTGTATGATAGCTCTATTTTTAGTGTTTTTTTTTAGCTTTTTTTTTAAGGAACCTCTATACTGTTCTCCGTAGTAGCTGCACCAATTTACATTCCACCAACAGTGTAGTAGAGTTCTCTTTTCTCCACACCCACACTAGCATTTATTATTTTCAGACTTTGGGGGAATGGCTATTCTGAACTGTGTGAAGTGGTACTTCATTATAGTTTTGATTTACATTTCTCTAGTAATTAGTGATTATTGTAGATGGCTCTAGTTTTACTTTTGAGAAATGGGATATCTCTGAAAAGCCACGTGCAACTACATATATTTTACAGACAGACAGCATGGCCAAGGTGATATGTGAAATTCAAGATGTTGTTTACAAACTCTGGTTTAATGTTTTTCCTGTAAGTGTGGTTGTGTGATTTTGTATGTTCGTGCGTGAGAAAGTGAGAGTGAGAGAAGATGAGTATTAGAAGGGGTAAAGAGAGATCAGGTAAATATACAAGCAGGGAGGACACACTGGGAGGGTCCAAACCTTTATATTTAAAAAATGATACTCAACATAGGAATTTCCCTTGTGGTCCAGTGGTTACAATCCTGAGCTTTCACTGCAGGGGGCATGGGTTCAATCCCTGCTCGGGGAGCTAAGATCCCTAGAGGCCGTGCAGTCGAAAAACAATACTTAGCATGAAAGTGATTTAAACCGTAAACCAAATTTAACTCTTGTCATATTAGCTAAATTTTTGACGGCCTTGTTCTGAGTGCTTCTCATATTTTAACTTGATTAATCTGCACGACAACCCTTTGTGATGGGTGCTTATATTAGCCTCATTTTACAGACTGGAAAACTGAGAAGCAGAGACATGGTATAACTTTCCCAGGGTTTGTTGTTGTTGTTCAGCCGCTCAGTCGTGTCCAACTCTTTGCAGCCCCATGAACTGCAGCACACCAGGCTTCCCTGTCTTTCACCATTTCCCGGAGCTTGCTCAAACGGATGTCCATTGAGTCGATGATGCCATCCAACCGTCTCATCCTCTGTCACTCCCTTCTCCTGCCCTCAGTCTTTCCCAGCATCAGGGTCTTTTCCAGTGAGTCAACTCTTCGTGTCAGGTGGGCAAAGTGTTGGAGCTTCAGCTTCAGCATTAGTCCTTCCAATAAATATTCAGGGTAATTTCCTTTAGGATTGACTGGTTTGATCTCCGTGCTGTCCAAGAGATTCTCAAGAGTCTTCTCCAGCACCAAACTTCCAAAGCATCAATTTTTTGGCACTCAGTCTTCTTTATGGTCCAACTCTCACATCCGTATATGGCTATTGGAAAAACCATACCTTTGACTATATGGCCCTTTATCAGCATAGTGAAGTTTCTGCTTTTTAATACTCTGACTAGGTTTGTCATAGCTTTTCTTCCAAGGAGCAAGTGTGTTTAATTTCATGGCTACAGTCAGTGATTTTGGATCCCAAGAAAATAAAGTCTGTCACTGTTTCCATTTTTTCCCTATCTATTTGCCCAAGGTTACAAAGTTAATAGATAGGGAATTAGGCCTTGATCTCAGGTGGTCTACATCCAAAACTCTACCTTTTTAACCTGTGTGCTGCCTTCAGAACAGAGAAAAATCTTGTTACTCTTCCTTTCCCTTTCTTAATTTTTCTGTCCCCATACTTTAAAAGGGCTTCCCTTTCGGCTCAGCTGGTAAAGAATCTGCCTGCAATGTGGGAGACCTGGGTTCAATCCCTGGGTTGGGAAGATCCCCTGGGGAAGGGAAAGACTACCCACTCCAGTATTCTGGCCTGGAGAATTCCATGGACTGTATAGTCCATGGGTTTGCAAAGAGTCAGATCAACTGAGTAACTTTCACTTTCATACTTAAAAAAAAATTTCACATTAAGTTTTGGTGAGGTGTAAAAATCTCACTGGGATTTGGTGCTGGTGAGAGACGCTTGATAAACAGCATTCTGTTGGTCCAGATTTTTCACTTCTTAACTTCTATTTCATCAGTTTCAGTAACCAATATTTGTTTTGATATTTAAGTGACCTTCCAGTGCAGACAAAAGTTGATGAATGACTCAAGGAGATTTTCGGTGCCTATCTTCTTAATCTGGACTGCTTGAGAGACCAACTGACAGTTGTGATGACCCATCTTTCTTGATGTCATAGGAAGTTGTTGGGGAAAAAAAAAAAATCATTTCCCTAAGTCATCCGTAATTCGCATCGGGAGGCTGACTGTTTCTGCTTCTGACCAGAAAGAGTGCGCCAGGATCCTGATCGAGACTGGTGCCTAAATCGCGCTAGGATTTTTGTTTCCACTTCTCTTCCTGCCCGTTGCTGTCTCCCTGGGATGAGTTCTTCCTGTGATCTTCGAGATTTCAAGAAGGAAGTGGATAGCAGATTGCAGGCTATTATTACGGCAAGATCATTTCTCTTCGGCCACCAAACAGTTGTTCCCTGAGTCACTGAACCACTCTGTTCAGTGTCTGTCAAACTCAGCTGCCTTTGAAATTTAGAGGAGAAAGTCTGTGTGTGCCAAAACCAAGGCCCTGAGTCACCCAGCGCCCCGCAGGAAGACAGCAATGAATCGGGTTGGAAGTAGTGCCAGGAGCCACACCTTGCCGTTAGTGTGGACCTACATGGGCCTGTTCCACAGACATCTTTCCAGACATAAAATCTCATGTCCTCGCAGATAGGAGGTACCACTGTCTATTCTCTCTGCTGTCTCCAAGGTTCCTCATTAGTGAATCATCTCCCTAAGTATCTTTTAACGTGGATTGAGCCATGTACCAGGGAGATCATATTTTGAAATGTCTAAGGAAACTGCATTAGGCATTACATTTTATGAAACAAAACAGAGGGAGTTTGTATTGGGAAAGATATAGGAAGACCTGAATTTGGACAGATCTACCCGGGCCCATTTGAAAACCAGAAAACTACTGTCCTTTTTCTCTTGTCAACTAGAGTTCTGCAATTATTCTATATAATTGTTATTTTTCTTTTCTTTTTGGAAGGAGTCTCCTGCTGAAGAAAGAATCTAAAGAGATGCCTAAGTTCCAGGGGATTTTCCTCTAAGACTAATAACATCAAGATAGCTTTGATTTTATTTATTTATATTCATTCTTTTTTTCCACAAGAGAAATATATATCATCTTCAGAGATCTTGGGTTAGAATTTTTTATTTCACTGTTGCTGGTTGAAGATGACTCTCAAACCCTGATGCTGTATTTTTGCTTATTTCATGAAGAATTTCAGATGGTGCTTGACAACTGATACCTCCTATAAAACCAACAAATACTGTCATACACTGTGTCTATTAAAGATATCTTCCAAGTGTCATTTCACCAAGTAAAGAATTTGAACCACCTCACACTATACATTTTTGGTTAAATATTTGAGAGCTATTATTTTGAAAGTCACCCATAGTAATTAATAGCCAAGTCAAAAAACTTAAAATTTTGGGTCTGTTTCTACACTTATACTCCATCTTCTCCCTCTTTAAGTTCTCCTGGAAACAAAACAGAGTATCCCTCTTCCAGCAAATCACTTTCAAAATTCCATGTAAGAAAATACCAAACTTGAAATTATGAAACATCACCATCAGTTTCTGAGGATGCCGGAACTAGAACTCAACCAGAAACTTTATAATTTAGGACTTGAGAGCCTAGAACATTAACGTCTGAGTTGGAATGGTATTGGCTCCAAGGTTAAAAATAGAGGACCATGTTTTATTGCCTGTGGTTATGACATACTCCCTATGAATACCAGTAGGGCTCAAACGTGTACCGAAGGCAGCCGAAGGGTAAATAAATTAACTGAAATGACTCAGAAAGCACCGAGGGGGCTGAAGTGTGTAGTTGTAATAAGGGACTTTGTTCTTGAGAACAACCCTAACTCAGAACTCACGGAACAGAGCCTCAAAGAATTATAGCACTTAAATGAGTTTCATTTATAAGCTTTCTCCACAGACATGGAAAAGAATACACGTATGATGACTTAAAGGGACCATTATTATGTTTGGAAGTTCTGGGCACTTACCAGACATTCAATCCAATGCACTTTTCCTTTTAACCCAGCAGAATACCTGAGTCATGTATACTAAGAATGTTTCAAAAAAATAGGGACTTTCTTGGCTGCCCAGTGGTTAAGACTTCACTCTTCCACTGCAGGGGGCGCTGGTGAAGGTACTAAGATCCCACATGCTGTGTGTGGCAAAAAAATAAAAAATAAAATTTTAACAATAGATAAAATAAAAATACTAAAATACATTGATGTAAAGGCCTTGAGATTTTCTTCAATCCCTCTTGCCAGCTTACTGCTTGTAACAGCTTCCTGCTAAGGCAATGCACTACTACTGAAGCTTATCTTTGTAGAATATTTTTTTCTCAGTGATTTTTCTGCACTTAACCTGGCTGCATTTTTCTGTGCCAGGACAAGACCTGGTTGTCCATTGTCTTTCATGAAGGCATCTGTGGAAGGTTTTGAAGTCCACTGGTTAAGAAGAGAAAGTGCTTTCATGTTTGATCAGTGCGTAGGCAAAGGGCGGTTGGAAACAACACTGAATCACACTCAAAACAGCTGCATTTGCAAACAAAGTGAGAGGCCTCCACTGTAGGCTTTGAAGTCCCAAACCTGGGTTCTGGCGTTGGCTGCAATCAAGGGTACACCTCTCAGTGACTCTCAGCTTCATTTACCTTTTGGTTAAATACCAACATTTATCGAGCACTTACTATATACTAAGCACTTTTAGTCATTTAAACCTCACAACAATCCTGTGGAGTAAGCATTATTTTCACCCCCATTTTACAGATAAGTAAACTGAGGCTCAGAAAGTCTATGAAGCTTGTTCAGAGTTACACAGCTTAGAAGACTAAGAAGACCAACATTCAAATTCTCCTCAGTCTCATTTCAGAGTCTGAGCTTTTAGTCACCCTGAAATGGGTCTAAGAACAACACTGTTATTGACGGCGTGAGGATCAAAAGAGATAATGTTTGTAAAAAGCACCAAATTCATATACACATGGGAGGTATTAAAATTGTTAGAATGAGGTCATTTAAGAAAAGGGAAAACTAAGAAATAGTTATATGACATGGTTATGGAAAAATACTTTCAAATGCCTATAAACCGGAGCTTACTTGTTCCTTGTATACCAGCTTAGAATTTCCTGAACACATTATGTTTCTTGACAGTACCCCATCAAAATATGAAATATGATATGTTACATAAATCAGGTATAATGAATGACCATTCCACTTTATTTTTTGTTTTGTTTTTTATTTTAAATTTATTTTTTAATTGAGGGATAATTGCTTTACAGTATTGTTGGTTTCTGCCAAACAGACCATTCCACTTTAGATTGTATCTGTTTTTGAAAGCTGGGCAAGCTGAAAGACAAAGAGGAGCAACTCCGATCCATTGTTAACTCTGAGTCAAGCTGCACTGGTTTGCTATTTTATTTAAGTTATGAACACATTTGCACAGAAATTAAGCTCAGACACCCAGGAATAATAACATAGGTTACCAGTATTCTAAAAAGTATTATTTGTTGCTTATAGGACAAAAGAGGATCAGAGTCTATGAGATGAAGACATAATGTTCCTTAAATCACCACCACAATCCCAAGTTCTTTTACTTTCAAATAGAAATTTAAAAGGACCTCAACAAGCAGTAAATTTAGAAACACAGTGATCAAGATGTTTTGTAGACGGTTAGTTAAAAACAACCCAAACAAACAACAACACAAACCCCCAAGGATATTGAAAAGATTTATTCGTGTTACATATGCTCTTTCTCAGAAATATATAAAAGCCAAGTGTTTGACCCCAAAGCCAAAATATACTTTCCCCTCCATGGGATCCGTGGGTTCCTCAGCTCCACAAAGAGCTCTGCTTTTGCTGCATGAACCTGCCTTCTGTGGTTAGAACTCTGTTGACAGGTGTTGTATGAGATGGAAGAGAAGGCTCAGACCCTTGTTCCTTCCTTCTCTGGGTCAAGAACTCATCAAGAACCCTTCAGTCATCAGTAGGACAGTGATCATCAGTAGGACATGGCCCGACTAGATGGAGTCTCTTGTGCGAACCACTTCTTAGAGTCCAACAACTGGCTTGCCTTTTCTTAGTTCCCATAGTACTGATGGAATTGATTAAAGTGATTGGTTATTTTAGGGTTATGCAGACAGATATGAATGTAGAATAATAGGCAGATCAAGAGTAAAGGAACTGTGGTCACACATATGTCGCAAAATGAAAATGAAAACCCTTGTTACCAGATACTGCACCCTTTGGGGAGCCAAGGACTGAAAATTTAGAATTCATATTTATATCCCTTATAAAGAGTTTTTTCCAAATTCTTAAGCTTGATGGTAACAGTAATTCCCCACCTTTTTAGTTGGGGATATTTTACCTGATAGATGTCCTTTTTTTCTGAATTATGAATCCACAGATAGAAAATACCTTCAGAGCTATAAATTTACATCATATTTAGAGCATGTCTAATAATTCATTTTTTATTGAAAAGAATAGCAGTTTATGAAATTGGGGCTACACCAGAAAATCCACACTGAATGGTTTCCATCCTTATGGGTTATGCTAGCTGATCTCTGTCTGCTGGGTTATAAAGATTTCTCTTCTGAAAATCAAAGGTTTAGTTGAGTCACAGCACCAGTTATGTAGCTGGTGCTACAATCTTACTACTTTTGTTCAAAAATAGGAAAGGGTTTGCACCCTAAACAATTTGAAGTGGTTTTGTAAAGGTGCATGAGCTCTGTCCTTGGAGAAGGTAAACCAGAGATGGGTTATCCTAGGAAGGAAGAAACAGGATGAGGTAATTGAATGCCCTGTACGGTGTTCGAGGGACAGGGAAATTTACACTCTTACTATTTTAATCCCTATTGAACCCTATTAACTTCTCAGAGCCCTTGGCCACCAACTAAACTTTTATTATCTGAAGTTGGAACTTCACTTTCATTCTATCAGTGAGAATACTGAAAATCCATTGTAGGATAAATAGAAGAGGATATGTGATAAAGGAGGTGACCAGATTTTATAAATGAAAGATTTGCAACTAACTGATGGAATCTGCAATGTTTTGAAAGGTGCTATTCCAGACTTACTAGCCTCACGTCCTTTCACCTTAATTTTACTAGTTGATGCGCTTTGAAAAGAAAAGAGGGCAAGAATAAGGAACCATCACATGAGAAATGAAGACATGAATCTCCTTGAGAAAAAATTTTTTGGAGGAGAAAAGCTTATAAAAATTTATCTAGGTACACCCAAACCAAAATGGCTTAATAAAGGACCATTTTGGAAAAGGCAGTCTCATGAATTTTAACATCAAGAGGGAATCAAACAGTTCTACAGGCTATGTGATTAAATCCTTTTCTGTTTTGAATATTTTTTTTTCCTTTAGGTTAGCTCAATTTGTTTAATAGTGAATAAATGCTATTTGTGATATCAAAGAGGTACTTTGTGGGTTTCAACAATAACAGTAAGGAAAAATAATATTGCTAGAGTCATGTTTTAAGATCAACTGATTAACAAAATTCAAGGCCTTGTATGGTTTTTGGATCTTGTGGCTACACCTTTACCTCCCAAGTTTTATTCTGAAGTAAGAGTATAATTTATTTTAAATGGCTGAAAATAAAGAATTCCATGCAAGTTCTTGTTTTATCAACATAGCAATAGCAATTGTTGGAGCTGTAAGCTGACATTCATTAGAACTCCTGAATCCATCATATTTTTAAAAATTTTATTTTTTTTTACTATTTTCTTTTTCAGTTTTATTGAGATATAACTGACATACAACACTCTATAAGTTTAAGGTGCACAGCATACTAACTTGACCTACATACACTGAAAAATTATTAACAGTAGGTTCAATGACTATAGTTATAAAAAATTTTTTTCCTTGTGATGAGAAATTTTAGGATTTATTCCTTTAACAACTTTCAAATATATTATACAGCGGTGTTAACTGTAGTCATTATGTTGTTCCTTACATCTCCAGTAATTATTTTTCTTATAACTGGAAGGTTGTATGTATTAACCACCTTCATTCACTCACATTTTAAACTCCAGTCTATTAGCCATCTGAAAAAATGATGATTAAAGATTCAGATTTTTTTTTGCACATTCTTCAAACATGATTTTTTTAAAGTTGCTTATTTTTTATCTTAG
The DNA here is from genome assembly GCF_032405125.1 of Capricornis sumatraensis. Classification (NCBI taxonomy): domain Eukaryota; kingdom Metazoa; phylum Chordata; class Mammalia; order Artiodactyla; family Bovidae; genus Capricornis; species Capricornis sumatraensis. Next base: position 74,231,030 of record NC_091084.1, read on the forward strand.
GAAATGACCCATAATGTTTTCTAATACTGGGTTTCAGCAACATGTAATGGAACAAATCTGTGTCTAACAAATCAAACCTTTGCTACATTGTTTCCTTTCTCAAAAAAAACTCGTTATCTCTAAAGAGTCTTTCAGCAATATGTTTTAAAAAACCACAAATACAGACTTTTTCCTTTTATATAAAAGAGTAAAAACACTTTCATTTGTTCATGTAAACTGGGTGGGGGAGGAGAGAGAATTTATATTTTCCTTCATTATAAGTGGCTCATGAAGAAGATCTGAGGCGAATTTTTAGGAAAAAAAAAACAGAAGAGACCCTGGTAAGTTTTAAAACCATATATATAGATGTATATGATGATATATATATATATAGGATGAACACTTAAAACTTTACAAGATTTCTGGAAGGCCTCAAATGCAAGCATTCAGTGAGGTTACACATGGAAGATGGTAAGAATTACAACTCAAAATGCAGTCTCAAAAATTCACGATCCTTCCGAGCCTTATTCAATCTAGTTTTCTGTCTAGACTTGCAGATTGAACTGGAGAGTTGAAGCAATTATTCAGATAATTCAAAGGAAAAAAAATCCCCTCGCTGAAAAAAAATTTTGAGGAGCCTAAACTATCTGAGTTGTTTGTCCTCACTGATCAATTCACCAGATAATTGTACTTCAGTCTGAGAATTTGAAAAGGGCCTTAAGATTTGAGTCAGTAAGAAATTTCATGAGCATTTTTTTTTCCTGTGCGTTCAAACTCAATAAAATGTGTCTAATTTATAGGAAAAGAAAGGGAGCTCTCGGAGAATCCTCTTTCAAGAAAATTGGAAGCTATTTTAACGAGGGATAGAAAATCTTATATTTGTAACGACCCCCCCCTACTAAAAAGTTTTCTTAAGTCTAACCGTCTAAGTACCTTTCTTTTTCAGATGAGATGACAAGATTTAACCAGAAGACAAAAGAAATTCATTAAGCTATCCTCAGCTGGATTCCATACCCTATAGTTATGTTTGCATGGTATTTGTATATTCTTGTGAATTATACTTTAAATAAAGGAAGGAATTATAACCAGTGTTTAGTACACATTAGTATTTTTATTGATAGATGCTAAAGTAACAGCCAAGCTCTGAAACTGTGAAGGTTCAGAAGTTCAAAAGTAATTGCATTGATCTAGTCAGATAAAGGTAGATAATATTTAAAAAAATTTTTTTAACACATTATGAATATACTTTAAAAATTTAAATAAAATGTTCACATAAAACTGAACTGGGCTGTAAATTTCAAAGTAAAAATTGAGTAGATTAATAGTCCATGAAATATATCAGATATTTAAATTATTTGAAATTTGAAACCCCTTCATGCCAGAAATTACTACTGCAAAGGCCTGTGATACACCCTATTAGAAAATTAGAAGCATAATCTTTAAACTAGGAATAGTCACATAAGTATTAAAAGGAAGCTTATTATTTATCTCACTTTTTTCAAATATAGACTAATGGAATACATTCAACAGAATCACATTAATTCCGATACTGCTTTAAAGAAGGTTCAGGCACACACAAAATTTAAACGACAGTTCTTTTATAAACAAAAACATTATCAAAACAATGATTCCAAATCATACATGAAATGGCTGTTGTCTGTTCACAAAAAGCCTAAACTTTATGAAGCTAGACTGATAACACATAAAAAAGCAAAACCAAAAATTAAAACATCCTCAAATTTAAATTTTAGGATCTTCCATTACAGTTTTGTCATATTTGAAGATTTTTTTCAAGATGGCATGATTAAATATTTTAAACTTTTTTAATAAAGCTTTTATAAATCCTGTGGCAAATACTGGCCTTAATCCCTAAATGTTAAACTAATAGTTACTGTTAAAATGATGTACATATTTTTTTTAATTTCATGTATTTTCAGAATTAAAGTAAAAATAGATAATTCTAAAATAATATGAAAAATTAAATTTTGTTTATTAACAATCAGTTTGGCAATTGTTTTTTAAATTAGAAAAAAAGATAGGACTAAAATATGTTTTGTTGGGAATCATAGCTTAGAAATATGTTGAAAGCATGTAAGACATTTTATCATATGTTTACGTGAACCTTATTTTAAAGGAAAGAACCAAATTGTAGAAAGAAGATGTTATCCTTGTAAATTATATTGCTATCATTTTCGCCAACTTGGAACATTTTTATGAAATCATAATTGATAACTGTAGAAATTCACTGTCAACATAGTCCTGAAATCTGTCTTTAATAATTCAAAAAATATTTTAAAAGACCAAAATTAACAAGTTTGGACTGATAGTTAACATATGATACTGTTAAAAAGCAATATGATTTTGTATTTTCTTCTATAAGAAATCACTGGTAATTTCTAAATGTTAATACAAATTATTTTTAATTCATAAACCTTTTAGTTTAGGAATAACATTATTGTAAATATTGAAAACTCTTCCTCTGCTTTTTAAAATTTTAAATTCTTGATATTTAAAATACTAATATTTGAAAGGAAGATGAGATAACTTCATTAAAGTTTTATTCCTATGAAAAGCAAGGAGTTGCCAAGAAAGTATTAACTGCTTAAGATTTTTTAATTTTAAAAACTGAAATTAAAAAAACTCTGCATTGTATCTATTTATGAAACAATGGGAAAGTATACATTCTGAATAGAAATTCTATTTAAAACACTTACTAAATACCAAAAGCAATTTTAACAAGATATAGAAAATTTTTAATTGTTTTAGTCAAGCTTTTTTTAGATTTATAAAGCAGAATAACAAAGTTTTATTTTGAGTGCCAAATATTTAAGTAAGTTGATATTTTATTGCTCAGATTTTTGTAACCTTTAGTTGGAATATAAACCTTCTACTTACTTCAATTTATTTATAAATTTTAAATATAAAGTATAAATTCTAGAATTCATCACATATTTCTTTATTGGTTTTTTAAAATGCATATAAAAATAATGCATTTCTGTTTTCACAGATAAATGAACTAGCAGCAAGAAACAGAAACCATATGGCATATTGAAGATTTCTTGCATTTTATTTTTTAAAATTTGCTGAAACAATAATTTCAGAAGAAAAGGTTATTTTCATTTTATCTGAGACCTGTAGTAAAATAAGTAACATTTTCAAAGGAAAATAATACCATTATTTTTCAACTTTCTATTTTGCCAATTCTTAGGCTTAAATGAAACAGATACAGCAGATTACAATTTTGATGCAAAGGGTAACTCAAAACATGGTTCATAACCTTATCTTACTAAACTAAGTATTTGCATTGCTATAAAAATAAATATTACATGTTCTATGGGGTGAAAATAATAATAAAATGGGTATTACACAGAATGTAGGAACTGCCACAGAAAGAATCAATAAGGAGGGAAATTTCAATAGTTTTAGAACCTTCAAATCTATGGCTAACCAGTTGCATTTACTTTGCTTTACTTTCTTAATGAATTAATCTCACGATTTTGAAAGTTACAGAGAGATAGCTTGGTTTTAGAAGATGCACAAAGGTTAAACAACTCGGTTCTCAGCTACCTGATGCTTACAAACGTCCGGTTGTGAGGCTTCATGCAGGCAACAGAGTCCTGTGCAGATTTTTGGTTTTCATACAGAAATACATTATAAAAACATAATAACTGGTTTTATAGTAATTATATGGAGTTATCCCAACATTAAGAAAAATTTTAAGGATAATCCCTATTATCTTCTGAATTTCTGTTTAAGTATTAGTCCTTAATTTGAAAACAAAATCGACTCAATTACAGTGAACTGTATTTAAGAAAAAATAATTTAGGTATGTTTTTGAGTTACAATAACATAATTTAACAATGTATTTGTAATGATATAAAATAGGGACCATAGAGAAAACTAAAATGGCAATTAAAAAATAACCCTAAAATGTCATTTTACTATTTTATTATTTACTATTATACCTTTATGAAATACCAAAAATGTTTTAAAAATAGTAATGCTATATCTGTTAGCATATAATTTTTAATTAGCTTAAAAATTTCATAGTATTAAAAAATCTGTATTCTGGTCTCAGAGTAATTGCCAATATCAATGAAAGCTTAATAAGTAAATTGCATCTCTTTCTAAAACATAATTTCAGATATTCTAAATGATTTTCCTCTCTAGATTTTGACCAAAGAATTCTGACATAATTCTAACCTTTAGACTCTTGATCATGATAAATAAATCTTTAAGAAGTTTTTTTTTAATTAATTTATTTTTAATTGAGGGATAATTGCTTTACCAAATTTTATTGTTTTCTGTCAATAAATCTTTAAGAAGCTTTAATTTTGCCTAACGTTAAAAAAAATCTTATCTATATTTTCAAAGTATCATTAGAAAGAATTGAAATACAGTGGCAAATTTTTCTTTTTGCCAGTTATAATATAGGTAATAATAATATTTTAAAACTCTCAATATTAGTCCAAAAGTTTTTGTCTTTATGACATTTTTTTACAAAAACCACATAAGAAGAAATAAAACCATCAAAAATTTACTGTATAACACAGTGAATAATATTTAATACTTTGTAATAACATAATAGACATAATCTGAAAAAATAATATATATATATATAACAGAAACACTTTGCTGCACACTTAAAACAATATTGTAAATCTACTTTTAAAAAAGAAGAAATATAAAATTATGGTTTAAAATGTCTGGAACATACCACATAAAATACATATTACAAAGCAATGATTTTTTTTTAATAACTAGAGAAATTAGATCCCATTTCAATACAATTTTCTTTCCTTTTTTAAATAAAACATTTTAATTTTCTTTTTTTTATTAGCTTCTCATGTTTTGTTTTTATAGTGATATCCCATTTTACTGAAGAACTTTTTGTTTGAAACTTACCCTGAATAAAATAGATTTGAGCATTCTCAGTGACATTATTGGTTCAAGCTTGGCAAACTATTGACTACATTTCTTTTGCTATCCACATGTTAATAAAAACAGCAACAAGCAAACCCTCTGGTCTTGATCACTCTTCACGATCACGATTGACTAGAATTTTAGAAGCATTTTTAATTCTCAAGATGTGTTAGGCATTCAGATGAGCACTGGCTCATAACTCGCAGATAAAAAAGAAATTGGCTATCCAAAAAGAATACATTGTGCAAATATAAATGTTAATAAAAATGGACAAGACTTACCGTCTCGCAGTTTATCAGGCTTTGACTTAAAAACATCGTGTCCTAATACACATTTGGCTAGGTTAGAACTAGTCTCCGGAGCAATGTTAACTTGCTAATCCCCCCTCCTTTAAAAAAAAAAAAAAACCTGTATTATAACCATAACCAAAGAAATAACAAATGAATAAATACATGGAAGCATACATGGATATTCTTTTGGTTTTGTTTATTTATTGCATTCAAGGTTGTAACTAAACTGTGATACTACGTTATGCCGTCTGTAGACTATCCCAAAGCTCTCTTCAAAAGCTCCAAGATTCATCTAAGTAATTTTCAAACAAGTATTGTTGACTTTTGCAATGTCGTTTAACTGGCTTAATCAAAAGTATTATGAGCTATCTAAATGAGCATCTAAGAATGTCACTTATCTTTACTGATAATCCATACCATTAATCTCATAATATTTCACCTGATGTCTGGGTTTACTGTTGCAAATGTTATAATGTAGTTACTGGGCCAAACATGATCCCAGCCCCACTATTATTATTATTTTTTAATGTTGATAGAATTGGAAGTTGATTTACCTGGGACTATTTCTTTGCAGAAACACGGATAATGGGTGGAGGAGGATGCAAGGGAGGGGAAAGGAAGAAATGACTTTATTCCTCTCTATCTACAAACCTGGAGAGATCTAATAACTGCCAATTCTGACAAAGCCTATTTGCAATCCCTTTGGATCGAACAAATGACCTAGACTTCTCAACAAAATATAGTAATTTTTATAATATTATAATTTTCCAAATGAGCAGTGTCAAGTGATTCTAATGGGGTCCTGTAACATCTTGGTATTCAAATTGTGGGTTTTTGTTTGTTTGTTTGTTTGTAACAGGAGCAAGTCTAGTTCATTACCTCTAAATGTACCTTGAGAAAGCTACCATTATATTTTTATTTGTCCTTCATATTTGTTCAATTTTCTCTCTACGTTTTAAAATCTATTAGGTCACTCTAACCAATATAAAATTATGCTGTCCTCGGAAGAGTTGACCGCCAGATGATCCAAACCCTTCGGGAGTCCTGTTCTTGGAGTTTGTGGAGTCTGCCTGGTGCAGTTTCCTCCTCTCTCTTCCCTCTTCTCTCTTCCTTATCACTTTTCTCTACATCTGCTGAGAAGTAAAAGAATCTGTCTGCAATGCAGGAGACCTGGGTTTGATCCCTGGGTTAGGAAGATGCTCTGGAAAAGGAAATGGCAACCCACTCCAATATTCTTGCCTGGAGAATCCCATAGACAGAGGAGCCAGGGTCGTGGGTAGAGGGGTTACAATCTGTGGGGTCGCAAAGAGTTGGACACGACTGAGCGACTAACACTTTCGTTTTTTCAGCATAGAAGGACATACTCTCTCGCCCACAGGCTCGATCGGCTTTATACCAGTTTACTTGGTGAATTCCTTGTGACTGCACGTTCTTTTCTGTGTTAAAGGGTCACTGTAAAATAGGAAAGCCCATACGGTTGGGCTTCCCAGCCATGGCAAAACCTGCTGTGAGAGCCAGAGGAAACTTACAAATCAATACATTCTCCATAACTGTTTAGTAGGGATGTTGTGTGTTAGTCGCTCAGTCGTGTCCGACTCTTTGCGACCCCATGGACTGTAACCCACCAGGCTCCTCTGTCCATGGGATTATCCCGGCAACAATACTGGAGTGGGTTGCCATTTCCTTCTCCAAGTAGGGATGTTAGAATGTTGAAATTCTTTTTTTTTTTTTGAGGGAATATTTGTATTTAGTCTGCTCTCCAATTCAAACAGAATGTTTTTAATCGTTAGCTTTTTTAAAAAAATTTGGAATACCAAAGAAAAATCATAATATGTGAAGTTCAAATGTAGACAATAAACAGAAACTATTGCTTTCAGCTGTCAGTTAGGAGAGCATCTGATTCTGTGTCCAGGAGTGTTAGTCCATCGGTCATGTCCGACTCTTTGAGACCCCATGGACTGTAGCCCAGTGACAGGCTTCTCTCTCCATGGGATTCTCCAGTCAGGAAAAAGGAGTGGGCTGCCATTTCCTTCTCCAGTGTGTCCGGGAGATCTGACTTGAATTCTGAGTCTGGCAGTGACTCTCAGTGTAAACTTCTACAGTAATTTCTTTGTCTGGAAAATGGGGATAACTCTATCAGCCACGGAGGTTTCCTTAGAGGATTAATTGAGGTAATGGATAGTTAAACATTTTGGAAAGGTGAAATCCAGGGCATAGAAAAGAGAACCAGAGAGGAGGAAGTTCTGGATTTTTCAACCTCTTGGTTGCGTCATTTGGGGTGCTTTCCTCTCCAATCCCAGTCTATTTATAAGATGTGAAAAGTGAGCTAGTTGAGTTTAAGTCCTCTAGGTACTTTGACAACTTGTCTTTGGGGGTGATGAATGACAAGATAGCAAGGGTCCGAATTACCCCCAAAGTGGGGGTTTCCAGAGTGCTTTTAATATTTTTCAGCTCTCAGCTTAATGTACTCCATTTCTATTTGCTTCTCACTCTTCCATTTTTTTTAAGGGGACAGTGTCCTGGAGGGTATTAAAAATCATGAGAAGCCCTTGAGCACAAAGGTATCTGTGACAACCAGAAGCATTTTTGTCTAAATGCCCTGCATTGAACTATCTTGCTCAGAGTGGACTGTGGGGGAAGGTTGGCTATTTGGCTGCCTCAACTTCTGTGTTTCTATGTATTTCATCTCCTTGTAAGAACCTAACTGGATAGCTAATTGAAGGGGTAAAAGGGATGAAGGTTTAAGATGGTTGAGTTTTTACTGCCTTAATTAATATATCACCTCTACTGAAGTTTCCCCAGCATTGGATTTAATGCCCTGTAAATGAAATCTTAATCATCTAATAGCTTTCTTTTCTTAAAAAAAAAAAATGTACCTTTGCCTTTCTAAAGTTGATTGCTTGGACACATGACTGAGACTACAAAGGAATTTTGAGTTTTGGTGCAGGCAGCAAGTAGATGGTGGGTGGTTAGGCCAGGGGTAAAAAATAATAATAATAATAATAAAGTTTTTTTGAACAGATTGGGTGGGAAGTAAGGGAACTCAAGTGTCTCTTTATAACTATTTAATAAGAGAGCTCCAAGTCCTCTTGTATCAAGAGGACGTTCTAAAATATATTTTAGAAATAAACACAACTTACTTGTTAAGCTTTCATTGTTATTGGCAACTACTTTAAGAGACCAGAATATAGATTTTTAATACTACAAAAAATTTCTAAGTTAATTAAAAATTGCTTGTTAACAGATACAGCATCACTATTTTTTTTTTTTTAAAGAAGATCTTCCAAACATTTTCCCTCAAAATTCCTAAAGGCAGTTTCTACTTTGTCCAGAGAATGGTCAGTCCTAATAGGCACCAACCAAGCTCCTTTCGACCCATTCAGTGAAAGGAGACTATTAATACTGGGAAACAATAAGGTTCCATATCAGGAGACTGAATGAAAAACAAAAAAATGAGTTTTTTCCCTCTCTTCTTCCCCCTTCCTTTCTTTCATTGTAAGAATTGTTCTCTGTTAAACCCTGAGCTGCTCTGCTCTGTGGTACCCTGCAATGAGCTGTGGATTCTTAGAGAAGTGAGCTACCTTATCAGTGTTTGATGGAGAGCTCAGTCTGCAGGGATCCTGCCACTTTCCTGAGGCATGGTTTGGACAGCGTCCTGGGTAGCCTCTATGTCTACAGCCAGCGCCCTGTGCTCCCTTCTCATCTCTCCATCTCGCCATCCCGGGGGCTGGAGAGCGATCGGGAGGCAGTGGTTGGCCACTCCACAGCATGGCGCCGGGGCTGGCTGGGTGTGTGAGGGGCTGGGGAGTGAGCAAGAGGGGATGAAGGAAACGACCAGAGCTTTCCCTTCTTCTGAAAGCTTGTCCGAAAGTACACTTCTTCATCTTTAGTTTTGCTAGCCGTTCTCGATTATGTCCCTGGCAGTTCCTTGTTTTGAGCTCTCTGCCTCTACTGCAGAAGAGAAACAGATCAGAAAGCTGTATGACCTCGGTAAGTCATTTTACTCTCTCATCTTTCTCTGTAGAGAGAAAAAATTGACGTAGGTGATCTTTAAGGACCCTTTCAACTTCAAAGACCAATGTCTTATTACCAGGGATGTCATGAGAATTAGTAACGCTTATTAGATGAGTAAATGATGCTGACATCCTGTTTCTTGGACACGAGGTAAAGGATGGCATAATATAACACTACTTATACTGTAAACTTCACTTAGTTACTCTGTGCAGGGGAAAAAACTACCTTTTTTGTGAGGCCATTAATGTTTTTTGATGTGTGTTTTAAGGTTGTTTCTTGTAACATCCCATTGAACGAGGGTAGGAAGGAGTTGACTGTGACGACCACAGGGGTAAGGATGGACGCACAGCCTGTCTGTCCATCCGAATATGCGCCGAGTGGCTCTGCAGACAATGTCACTGGTCAGGGACGGATGTCTGCGTTTTTAGATCTCCTTAGGTCCTTTACAGCATTTTTTTTTTTTAAACTTCTCGCATAGTTTCCATTTTTCTTGCCTTTAAATTCAGAAGAGTGGTAAGGGGAGGTAGCCAACTATTAAGTGATTTATTTTTCTGGAAAGATTTTTATGACTAAAGGAAAAAATAGAAGATTGTCTTTGGATTCTGGTTTCCCATACTGACTGTTTGTCCCATTTTTGGTAGTAGTTCACTTTGATTTCCTCCACCTAAATTATCATATCAAATGTAAACATTTCCACACATATATTTTTGTAAATGTGGCTCAGACGGTAAAGCATCTGCCTGCAATGTGGGAGACCCCGGTTCGATCGCTGGGTCGGGAAGATCCCCTGGAGAGGGAAATGGCAACCCACTCCAGTACTCTTGCCTGGAAAATCCCATGGACAGGGGAGCCTGGTAGGTTATGGTCCATGGGGTCACAAAGAGTCGGACACGACTAAGTGACTTCACTTTGTAAATGTACACGTGGGCATATTGGCATGTCTTTTTTTTTCCCCTTGTTGGTTATCTATTTTATTTTTGGCGTGTCTTTTAGAATGAAGTTCTTGGGGGGAAGGCATGTGGCTGAGTGTTGCTGAGCATGCCTTACTCAATTCTGATACTGTCAGTAAATCTTTTCTACTTCATATTTTGGCTGTAGTTCCCTTATTATAAAAGAAAAAAGAGAGAGAAAGTATAATATGGTACACTTTGGTTACAGGGAAGGGGAAGGTATTTTTATTTTTTCCTCACCCAGTTTTACCTCTGAGAACAAACTAAAATTTGTATTTCCTTAACGTTCGGTCATAGGTAAACCAAAAGAAAAAAAAAACTAATTTAAAAAGAATAAGAGAACAACATTTTTAAGGTGGCTGTGTGGCTTCAGGGAGAAGGGGAAGATGCCAAAGGTAAAGGCTGAGAAAGGATTAGCTGTTGCAAGAGATGCTCTCACCGAGAATAGCATGGAAGAACAGCCTTCAAGTGCTGGAGCTTGCAGAACCCTGGCTGACCATCTTCCTTTGTTCGCGTGAGTTCTTGAGAAACAAAGATATATAGATATGGATAAAAGATGTGATCATTTCTAGAAAAACATAGTTTGCTGATGGTAGAGAAAAGATAAACTTAGGTAGGTTACTTATTTTCTTTATTCTTCTATGTCCTACAAAAGGGGTCTTTTGCCTTAGTCTTTATGACAAAGCACAACTCAAAATTTATGTCAGGTTAATTTCCAGTCTCCTTCCTGAACCCTTCAAAAAGCCTCTTTATTCCTCACTCCAAGAAAATCCAAATAATCCAGTTGTTCCACCCCCTCATGGATTATTATAATTTTACTTTTACCGAATTAACCAAATAACTGAAGGAAAAGTGAATTTTTTCCTCTGAATTTCAGTGAATTTGACTGTATAGAAAATTACCACCTTAGCATCTTGTGTGGATGGGGCTATGCAGACCTGTCGTGAATGATCAGGCGAAATAACCCCGTTTTAAGCCATGTCACTATATTCAAGGTTGATGGTCCCTTGTCCCACTCTCTTTGCTCACCAGTGTCCACTGATTATAGAGGGGAGATGTCTATTTGAAATTTCACAGAATCTTTTATCCAGTTCTCATCAGTGTTTGATGTAACGTGACATCGCCGTCAGACAAAGGGAGATTAGATGGTGTGTGATGGTCGGTCAGATAACGGGTGTGGAACAGTCAGGGTAGGCATTGCTTTCCTAGCACAACTGGCTGGAATTAGCCTCTTTAGAGAGGGCTTTTAATTAAGAATGTATGCACTTTCACTGATGACAGAATAAAGACTTAAAAGATATTATCAAGAAAATTATATTCCAAGTAGAGAAATTAGAATATGGCCTGGGTAATAGGGAGTTATTGTTATTTTGGTGGGAGTGATAATGGCATTCTGATTATGTGGGAAAATATCCTTACTTTTTAGATGAACACAGTGAAGTATTTGGGAGTTAAATGCCACGATGTCTGTAATTTCCTTTAGAGTACCTCAGTAAAGAAAAAAGGGAGATGAAGCAAATAATGATTAAATGTTAATAGCTATTTAAATAGAAATAATGTATGCATGCATATTTCTTATACTATTTCTACTTTTCTTTGAAATTTTCTGTAGCAAATAATGAGAACCCCCCAAAAAACCCCTTTAGGGATTCACTCTTTTGATGCCAAAAATACCACACATTTGATAGAATAAAATGTCATTGAGATAATATTTTTGTGCACATACAAGAAGGAAATCATAGACTTAGAATTTCTCTGGTCTAAGGGCAAATTTATAGTTCTTGGTGATGCTTTAGTTCTTGAGAATATGATTAGTAAGACATAAATTGGCATAAGAAGAAAATCCTGTACAAAAATATTATTTAATGTTTTTTAAATGCATTTAAAATCCTATAATTGAAACTACAAAAAAAGCACAATAGACACTAAAAAATGAAGACGTGTTCCTTTTTATTTACTTGAGCTAACTGAAAAGTTAGGTTTCTGACCTTGGGGCAAGGTGGAATGTTGCTTAAAGAAGGTCACAGAAGTAAAACTTGGATTCTCAGAAAAGAACGAGAGGAAATCAAGGTAGTCAGTATCACCATATAAGCTAACTGCAAATCTGATGTTGATGATATAAATTATGAAATTACAAATTGTACCAAGGTATTTTATTTTAATTGTCTTTGGAACTGCCAGATTTATGTACTTCTTCAAAATGTTTCTTTTACCTTTTGAATAGTAATTACCACAATAGCTATGTTGTAACCAAGTAATGTAGTACTTTTATGGTATATTAGTATAGCATTTGTTTCTCACAAAATGTGTGTGTTTATTTATTGCCATGAGGCCACAAACAGAAAATATAACTCCAGTAGTGAAGGGACTGTTTCTACGTAAAATTCTAGAGTGCGCAGCTCAGCTTCACCTGTGTTGATGTCAAGCTCTTTGATTCTTTGCTGTACACAAATGCATGACGAAAACTACTGTTACCATATTTAATATGTCATATTGATTTAAAGATAATAAATAGCCCCAGTTTTGTTTATACAGGTAAGGAGATCTTTCCTTTCGAACACCTTTAATCTTTTTTTTTTTTTCAGTTAATATAAAATGGGCTCATTTTCAAGTATAGGGCTTCTGTGAGAAATATATTTCATCAAATCAGTATCACCATTTGAAAAAACTTTAAACCTGTATTCAACATGGAGGCCACTTTTAATAGATGTGAAAGGTCTGTTAATCTTGCTCTCCCCAAAACAATCACTGCTGACTTGCAGGTTAACAAAGCTCAGCTGTGCATCAGGAGATGAAGACAGGCAAATCTAGACTTGTTGATTCCCTGGAATTTGCTTTTTAGGAAGAGCAGTGTGGTTCAATAGATAAAGTCCTGGACTAAGAAACATGGGACATGGGATATTTTAAAGTCTTAAAATTTGTGTCTTTTAAGTTAGCCTTGCATTAGTAAATGGTATTTAAAAAAAGAAGAAGAAGAAAAAGTGGGTGTGTTACTCCTGGGTTTCAGTCCTAGATATTTCCTCTAACTTCTGAACTTGGTGAGTCCATTAGCAAATTGAGAGCTCACCCATTAATAACTGCTGACATCTTCTCAAACTATTCACTCTGTGCCGGGCACTGTTTTGAGTGCTTTACATTAAATTTCTTTAATTCTCACAATCTTAAAGGAGATATTCTGATTATGCCTGATTCATCAATTAAGAGATTACATATTCTGAGGTAATCAAGTGCTGGGTAGTCAGAGGATTTTAGAGGTGGGAGGGCCCATGGAAATCATTTAAGCAGAGAGGCAGTGCACCATGGTGGTTAAGGATACAAGCTCTGTCTCCATAATGCATGGATTTCAAACTTGGATCCTTCACTCAATAGGAATACATCTTGGGTTAATGACTTCACCTTCGTTTGCCTCAATTTCCTCCTGTGTGATATGGGGATGATAACAGGTCTGCACTAGAAGACTGATAGGTTAAATGAGCAGTGTTTAGTCATCTGACATCTAGGAAACTGTCGTAAATGGAATAGATGAGGAGATTGATGCTGCATCAGTAGGGTAAGTAAACACTATTGTTTTACTTAGAAGAACATGTTACAGAGTTATTAAGAGATCCTCGGTTAGGTCAGAAAAAGGCTGCTGGTTGCAGTGATGGTCTTTATGGGAAGGATGGCGTTAACATTATCAATGATACAGAAGATTTCTTAGAGAAAGGAAATAAATAGTTTGAAGAAGCAAATTGAAGAGGGGACTGTTAGCCTAGAAAGACAGGAAAAAATGTGTGTTATATTGTAATTGAGCAAAAAGTTGACAGAAACACAGGGACAGCAGGAATATAGAAATGAGGCCCCAGTTTGGGTGCTCATGTGGAGTGAGTCCAGTTTCTCTGGATCATCACAGACACATATAGAAATGTTAGAGCTAAATGGGACCTTGGAGATTGTCCTGTACAACCCCCTCATTTTACATTTCTATGAGAACAGAGTTTGGAGAAATTTGGCCGGGATTACATGACAGCGATGCCAGGGAAATTTGTGATATGTTTAAGAGAGATTTCAAGTAAGGATGAAGGAAAAGAGAGAGGAAGTTTCTTGAGTTTTAAAGTGATACCCAGGTAGGAGAGCAGAGTAGAGAAGACAGTGAATTTTCCCAAATTAATTTTAAAAAAGAGGGAGAGAAGGAGGAAAAGAGAGAACTCAAGTTTTATGCTAAACGGTGTTCCATTGGATTTGTGATTAATGTATAAAAGTCCATGATAAAGAAAAGTCTTTTTTTTAAAAAAAATTATTTCTAGGAACTTGGCTTCTAAAATGAAAAGGAAGTTTGGGGGAGAGTCTGGCAGTGCCGATGGTTCCAGCAGATGAAGAATCAACCCCATTTGCAGCTGGTGTTGAAACTGGTAAGCAGTTAATCTGTTACTGTTTAGGATGAATATATCTGGGCTTTTTTTTTTTTTTATCACTTTTAACTAAGTTTAAGCTTAGTGCTTTCTTTTAAATAATGAAGAATCTCAACAGGATTGAATGAGTCAGATTAATTTGGCGTGGAGTTCTGAACAAGGGAGGGGACAGAAATCCTCCTAAACACTAACAACGCTTTGCTGAGTTTCCTTTCCAAGTCACTGAGCCAGTGTTGGGTGGAGGGAGTTTCTCTGAGGTGTTTAAAGGCACCTCACTGTGCTTGTTCCCCAGTTACAAAAGCATAGGGTTAGTGAGTGAGGCCTAGTTTGTCTGTTTACATGGAGAAAAACCCAACAGCCCTGTGTTTTAGTTGATCAGTCATGTCCGACTCCTTGCAACCCCATGACTGTGGCCCCCCAGGCTCCTCTGTCCATGGGATTCTCCGAGCAAGAAGACTGGAGTGAGTTGCCATGCCCTCCTCCAGGGGATCTTCCAGACCGAGGGATCATTCTCTACTATCTCAGCCACCAGGGAAACCCAACAGCGTTGAGAGTGAAACAAAGACTTTTACGGCTCTGAACCCACTTGTGTATTCTTTTTTATAAAAAGCATTTATCTATCATGTCAATATTTTAGCAAGAGGCTTTTAGTCTGGCTTTTATTATTATTATTAAAGAAAGAAAAACTTTGCTGTTATTTCTGGCCATATCACTGCCTGCACTGGTATAGGGTTTGGAGATTTTGGAGGCTGTCCATTTCATTCCCTCAAGCTCACCCAGTGCCACAGCCCACCTCCATTGCTGGGATGCTTCAGGAAAATGGGTGGAGTTGAGGAATAGACGCCAGGTTAGCTTAAGTCCCTCTGCTTTTGGCCTGTTGATTCTGCCTTCACTGGCTACTCCCACATCAGCATCGGTTTGGTGTTCTGAGTCGGAGAATGAAGTTGGAGATAAAGAAACTGAGGCACGGTGTAGTTATATGCTCATTTTCAATCCCTCGGGAGCATATGACAGGCAAACTGAGAGGCGGAACTTGAGTGTCTAGTCTGGGTGGAAACCTTGGAGGTCAACGTGAGTTCTGTCCTAGAAACTGGTTGAGTCTATGAGTGGCCAACTATTCTACCCTCAAAAGAAACTTGCTTTGTGTATGCAAATTACACCACAAAGTTCACATCCTTTGAAAATAATGGTTTAAGAAATCAAAGATAGCCTAGGGTCACATAAGGAAAGGAAGTTTTTAGTGCTTGTGCATGTGAATTTTTAAACCTGTACAGTATCAAGGTAGTTTGAGTAAGATTCTTTCAGTGATGTGAATAGTGATATCTGTGGTTGGCATTCTTTCTTGTGCATCTAACTCACCTGAGCTCACCAACTTGATTCATCCATATGTGAATCCCACGTGGGACATCCTGGTGAAGAAGAAATTTTTGTCTGGCTAATGAAAGCCCACAAGTCTCTAGTGGGAAGTGCACTTATTTGTATTTTTTGTATTTAGTGTATGAAGTGGTACCATCAGCCAGACTGTGAAACATGCATCAAAATGCAAAAGAGAAAATTAGAATATGCCCTCAAATGTTGGGGAAATAAATATTAGACAAATTGTGTTGGTGTTAAAAAAAAAAAAGCTAAGTTAGAGTATGGTAGAATCTTACAGAAGGAAGACTTAGAAATCAGGTCTAGGAAAAGAATTTCAAGGGAGAAACAGCATAACTAATACTTAATTTGAAGTATTAATAGTAGATCCTTCTGTGAAATTAAGGGGAAATGTAAGGAATCTGAAAATTTTCCAAGAAGAAGGTAATTTTTCTTTGGAGAAAAGGCATGATGTGAGTTAATGAATGTAATCCTGAATTAAAGTGGAGAAAAAATTATCAGCACAGAGAGGAAGAGGGAGGAGCAGGATAATTGTTTTTAAAAATTCAGCCTAGATCTTACTCTGTGTTAAAGTATTAGTATTTTCACCTTAGAGTTTGTAGTGTTTCACACATCTCTTTTTGCAGAAATTGATTTGTAGTTAGCAAAAGCCTTTTGAAAGTTAGAAAGTTTAGTTTGGATTTTTTTCTTTCACATATTGATTTGACATTTAGACTATAGAAAATATAGATAAAGGAGGCATTATTATGTATTAGAAAAATCTTAAAATACATAAAGTTAGTTAATGGCTTCAATATATTGAAAGGGTATTAAAACCACTGAGCCATATACATAACGACAAGATATATCAGTGGCAGAATAACAGAATAAGTAAGAATAAGAAGCTACTACCTTGTGACAGTTCTGTGATAAAATTTAAACCGTAAAACAGGATGACTTTTTAATTGACAGCATCTATTTAATTAAATTATATTTAGGCCTTGCTGTCTAAAATTATGACTAAAAAGATTCAAATAGCCATCATCCTATTATGATTTTTTTTACAGAGTAGAAAGTGATCATATTCATTAACCTGTATCTTTTTCATTTCCATAGGAAAATCTAAAAAGTTTTATCTCCTGATGAACCATGAAGATTCTTTTTAAGCGTGGAACGTATCCTCTTTAGGTAAGGAAACGTTTTCCATTGTTTATCCATCTGTTGAAGAGATAGCATTTCAATTAGAGAAAAGAAGTAACATATACTTAAGCTTTGCTTATCCTAACTGATGCCAAACATTATGAAGAGGAGAGAAAGCAAGCTTTTTTAAATTAAATAAAGTAGTTGGAAAACTTTGATTTAAAAAGATCAATTTCCTGGAAAAAAAGGAGACCCTTCTTTTGTACTTTCTCACAGACTGACATGATAATAGAATTCCCATCATTCCAGCTTTCCTAAGTATTTAGAGATAAAATTAAAATTATATTTAGAACAATCAGAAACTAGAGATTTTTCAGACAAGTAGAATATCCCTAAACATAAATGTAAATGTATATGGAAATAAAAAGTAGACTATTTTGATAAGTTTGAAAGACTGGTCACTGTTTTAAAGGCAGGCCAATGAATTAAAGGTAATTAAACTTTGAGAGAGAAGCTTAAATTCTGGGAAAGACTCAAAATATTGCTTTGTAGGGTCATAACATAAATATAAACAATTACTTAAAATCAGGCAAGAACTTGTCCTTTGTGTGTGACCTCTTTTCAGTTTTTGCTTGTGTAATACTGATAGTGTCTGAGAAGAAAAGACAGACTAACTTTTTGGGCATAATAGAATATTAGCAGCTCATTCTATTTGGGGGAGAAATTCTATTAGTGCAGTTTACTTGTATGAACAGTATAAATTACATATATGAACATCAGATGTTTTAAGGTAGATAAACTAAAAATGCAATTAAAATGTCTAAACATTTAGAGATGCTTGGAAGTATTTTATGGTTAAAAGAATAAAAGAAGTAGTTACTGAAATTATATATAGAATTTGTTGTAAGATCTGCAATCTGTACATTCTAGCTTTGCCACCAATACCACAGTTGCAAAAAGAAATAGATTGCAGTGTTTGACGTCCATTAACATATATTCTCAAGAATAAACAAGATTTCTCCTAATTTTAAATAGGTTAATATAGTTACATGTGAATATTTTAAAAATCACAGTATAGAGATTTAGGATTTTAAGAAATACACGTAAAAAAATTCATGTGAAAAAACAGAACCTAAAAACTTTGGGAGAAAAATACTAAATTTTTGGTATGAATTTGAAGAATTTATTTCTAGAATATATTCGTTTCTTCCTTAGGAAGAAACTCATGTTAATATTAAGTATACAGGTTACTTAAATTACTTAATTAGGATATACTAAACTGCTAAGTTATTTTTAAAAGAAGAATTATGGTAACCTGAAAAAAAAAACAAAATTACTTCTATTGTAATCTTTAAATGTATCTTTCAAATGTACCAATTTTCAAATCTCGTATTTTAAAGGATAAAAGAAGAAAAAATGACTAATCTAATGGAAAATATGACTTCATAGCACTGAGAAGAGAGTTGTAAGCATGTAATACATATAAGAGGAGATAAGTTGCATTTCTGACTTGATTTTGAGTCTTTCTTATGAATCATATATTTTAACATCAGGAGAATAATATATAAAATATGGGTTAAATTCTTATGGTCTGGCAGTTATTAAAAATAGGAGAAAAAAATGCAACTTCTTCCAGCTAAATTCTAACTAAAGTGTTAAATGAAAATTAGAAAAATACAGAAGCTAAAATAGTATAATGAACTAAACATCAAAATATCTATGTATGTATAATTTTTTATGCCTTGGTATGTAGCATTTATCTCAGTTGCTAATGAAACGACATGGTGTAACATGAGTGAAAAAAATAAATGGGGAAGTATTTTCTCATTGCAGTTTACTAGACCAAAACCTTTAGTAATAAGCTAAATGTAACATGAAGAGACACATTTAAACTAGAATATTGTAGAATAGTTTTGCTGAGGACCTATCTTAACAACAAGGCTTTGGGTTTTTGTTTATGTATTAGGATTTCTGAGTTTTGTGATTCGAAATTCAAGATAGATTTTGAATGCCCTTTTAAAGGGCAAAATGTTTCAATGAAAAAATCAGATATTGTGTACATTTTATTTTATATTTGAGTATGAGAAAAGTGGCAGATACTTTAGGGGAATTCTAGTTGTTGTTTTACAGCACACATCAAATACCAAGCAATTATTTTGTCTGTCAGTCGGTTACCGGTCTGCGTAAGTTCCTTTGTGTTAACTACAGCTTAGGCATTTAATTAATATTGATAATACAGTGATCTCTAGATGTGATTGTCATTTTTTTCTGAAATTATGGGCAATATACTTAAAAGAAATGTATTTTAAACCTCATTTCTAATTAAAATGGAAAGACTTTAAAGGAGTTTTTTCGTGAGTAAAAGATTTGCTGTCCAGTTTTCTGAAAGAATGAAATCTTCGTTTATTTTTCAAATTATATTAAAATGTTCCTTTCCCTGTTGTTTGCTGACATTTTAAAGTTCGAAACAAATAAAGCAACGGTTTATGCTATATCTGATTATCCATATAGAAAAGGGAAAGCAAAGTATGTCGGCATACAAGGTTTTCCCTTAAAAAAATTACCTTGAAATTTAAAAGATATATTGCCCATAACTAATTTGTCTTATTAGGACTTATTTAGACTCGCATGAATTTTCTTAGTCAAATATTTGTGGAAATTCGTCTTTATAAAATAGAGACATGTAGAACATTATGGTCAGTTATAGGCTAGTCTTTTCTTGTTGCTTCCCAGAACTTAGGAAGCAGGTTTTAAACTAATAAAGTTGAGTACCAAAACCTCTAGGCTATAATAATTTAGAAAAATGCCAGAAAGTTATAGCGAAGGGGAAGATCAATTGAAGTTAAGTGTCCCCTTGATTGACAAAACATTTGGCACTGTGAGGAGAGCTCTGGAGATAACAAAAAGTTCTCTGTCAGGGATGATTTTTCTGGCCAGTTGGCATGGTTTGTGTGATAAAAGAAGGCGCTGAGATAGTATAACTGTAGCGGCTTGACAAAACTTCCAAAGTTAGTTTCAGATTGTGAAGGTAAAAGTAGGTGCAACAACTGGCAGTTGGGATGGGCAGGAGAGCAGGGTTCGTCAGTCCCGGTGCCACGACAGGGTTAACCATGGCGCCGCCCGGTGCACTCTGGGAGTTGTAGGCCGCAGGCATTGTGGGAGTTGTCGTAAAAGTTCGCTTTTTCGCTGTGATGGCCGCCGCCAAGGCAGGAGTTTGGAGTTTCTGCTGTTCCGGACGGCTTGGGGGGCTCTCTGTATCGTTAGAGGGCCCCCAGCAGCCCCCAGGTTGCCAAGGGCCTGTTAGTTGTGTGTTTGGGAGGTGGGAGAGCGGCCTGACGGGTTAATTTGGTGGCCTACTGTCGTTAGATTGGCCAGGGGGGCCTCTGGCGGCTACCGGCTCTGTGAGGGGGTCCCCAACCTGTAGGACCCTGGCCGTTTGGCCTTCTGCCTTTGAAATTTCGCTGTGGCTAGCGCCTTAGAGTTTTAGAGTCTGCTTTATTTTGTTGTGCTTTGTGCCCTGTGCCCCTCCCCCCTCTCTTACAGGGTTCCACCCTGTCGTTGTACTCTTCATGCTTACGACCCTGTTTGGGGTTAGGTTGGGCTCGTTTTCGTGGGTCTGGTGGGATTTATGCACGAGCTGGGATTTTGGAAAGGGTGGACAGCAGTAGCTTGGGTGTTGTCTCTTTTTTGTTTTAGGTGTAAGAAGTTGCATGAGTTGTGAGTCTGTCGTTGGTGAGTGTGCGATTCACTTTCTCTTGCTTTTGGTGAACTTTGCCCTTGTTTGCTAATGCTGCGAGGCAGTGGCTGGCCGTTCCTGCTTGTGAAATGCTTTTCTGTTAGCTTGAATGTGTTGTTAAATCTTTGAAAACTTCAGAGGAGTGTTTTGCAGTTGTTTGTAGTAAGGAATTGTGTGCAAAAATGGATATAAAGTAAATGCCAATATCACAAGTTCCTTTAGTTTTAGGAAGCAAGCCCCATGTGGCTTCTCTGGTGCTCTGAAGTTGTTTGGAAAGTTTTATGGGAATCAGATTTACTTTTCCTTGTGTTAATATTACTCTTGGCTCATAAGATTCCTCTGCATGTTGGGACAGTTTGACCTTTGTTATTGGGTGTTTTCTCAGTATCAGGCAAAAGGAGACACTGTGCATTGCCGTTTAACTGCACCTGTTAACATCTCAGGATAACACCAGATTGCTAAGCAGGTCATCATCTGCCTTACCTACTGTGCAAACTTGGACCTCACTATTTCTGGTGTCTAGGAAGGTCTTTCAAGTTCGGTGAAGTAGGTGATTTCCGATAATGTACAGTAGATGCTTTGGAAGTCAGGTGTCAGTTTTTAGATTGGAGGGCAGGCCACATTACAGAAATTATTTATAGAGAAAGCAAAAAAGTATGTTCCATTTTTTTCTTGGTATAATTGAAAGCATCTGAAACCTGTTTCTGTGTCATTCCATTACACCACTTCATATATAATTGAAAAGCCCTTTGATATTTTGTGATGAAGTGGATTATAATTTTGCTCTTGTCTGAGTTTGCTTAGTGCTTGACCAGTTGAGGGATACTAATGGTAGAAAAAGGAGGAGCGAAGCTAGATGGGTTTGTATGTATGTTTCTTTTGAAGCATGATTTCAGGTTTAAATTGGTAGACTGATATTGTTGGCTTGCTAATCACGTAACTTCAGTTCTGCTGCTGATGTAATGTGTGTTTTGTAATCCATAAAGCCCTTTCCTTTCCTCTGACCTCACCCCAGTGCGTCTCAGAATATTAGCCAACTTTCCATTTGCAAAAAGATTGAGACACTTATTTTTAAATGATCTATGTTGTCCATATTGGTTATGTTTTGGTGATTTAACAGAAAAATGAGTGAGTGCGTTTTGTATCTTAGGAAAACTGGATAGCGGGAAGTTACAGATTTGTAGAATCATTCAGAAGTAGTCAAAACCAAGCACAATTTTCTTTGAAAAATGATACATAAGTTTTAAACTGCCAAGTTACTCTGACTTGAGTTAAGCAGAACAAACAGTTCATAAGAAGGTGCTCTGAGAGTGGATGGGTGTGTGTAAATTTAGAGATAAACAGTGCATTTGCAAAGAACCCTCGTTCTTGGGACATTTAGACACATTTCTTCACTAAATGGGGAGAGTTTATACCCAAGAATTCTAACATTTAGCCTCTGAGTTCTTTATTTTGTACCCTGATTTCCATCTCTACTACCCTAGTTCTGCTGCTGGTGTAAAATGTGTTTTGTAATACATAAAGTCAGCAGTAGTTTCGAGAAAAATATGTCAAGATCCACTGCCCAGTGGGGAAGATAATCCCTGAGGGTTGTATTGTGTAGATGTGTCACAAGCTGTCCTTTTGAAGTTTAAGTTTGCAGGGGTTTGATGAGACTTCTTTCAAGGAGACATATGCCAAAGGGTAACTTTCCTGACTTAGGCGTTATTAGTGAAAGCCTTTGTTTCTGGTGTTCATTCAAAAACGAGACACAAACTTTGTTTCAGGTTCAGGTATACTTTGTTTTATTGTGCTTTACTTTGTTGCACTTTGCAGCTTTTGCACCTTATTTGTTTTTGCAGATTGAAGGTTTGTGGCATCAGTACCATTTTTCCAATACCATTTGCTTGCTTTGTGTCTTTGTGTCTCATATTTGTAATTCTCACACTGTTTCACACTTTTTCATTATTATTTTATTTGTTATGATCAGTGATCAGTGATCTTTGATGTTACTGCTGTGACTTGCTGAAGTTTCACATGAGGGGTAGCGTTTTTTAGCAATTGAAAAAGAATTTTTATTTTCTTTTTTGGCCACGCCTTGTGGCATGCAGCAGGCCAGGGATTGAACCTGCGCCCCCTACAGTGGAAGCATGGAGTCTTAACCACTGGCCCACCAGGGAAGTCCCAGTTAAACATTTTTTAGTTATAGGTGAGTACATCGTTTTTTAAGGCATAATGCTATTGCACACTTAACAGACTACACCATAGTGTAAACATTACTTTTATATGCCCTGAGAAGCCCCCAAATTTGCACCACTTGTTTTATTGAGATATTTGTTTTATCATGGTGTCCTGGAGCTGAACCTGCAATATCTCTGACCTATGTGGCAATAGAATTTGGGAGATAACAAAAAATTGTTTTCATTAGATGGTAGCCAAAATTTGGAAACACTTTAGGGGGGAGGAGTAGGAATATCTATTTGAGGCTTTTACTTAAGTCTTTTCTAATTCCATTTCCCTGTATTTAATTGTTCACTTTGCTGAAAGCAAGCATCTCTTATTAATGTGTTTCTGTATCTGTGAACATTGGTGAGTGGTAAAACTGCATATACAAGACAACAAATCACGCGTTCAGAATCTGGCCCTTGTTTTTTGTTTACATTGTCTGAGGAGGAGGAATTATTGATTGCACTTGTTTTTTGTTTACATTGTCTGAGGAGGAGGAATTATTGATTGCACTTTGTGCACTTGTATGTGTATTTTGTCTTCTTCAGTTTCATACATTTGTTTTTATTTATTTATTTATTTTTAATTTTTATTTTTACTTTATTTACTTTACAATACTGTATTAATGTATGGCAAAACCATACATTTGTTTTTAGATAGCAGTACTCTTAACCATGGGCTTCCCAGGTGGCTCAGTGGTAAAGAATCTGCCTGCTAGTGTAGGAGATGCAGGAGACACAAGTTTGACCCCTGGGTGGAGAAGATCCCCTGGAGGAAGAAATGGCAACCCACTCCAGTATTCTTGCCTGAACTGTCCCATGGACAGAGGAGCCTGGTGGGCTATAGTCCATGGGGTCACAGAGTCAGACACGACTGAGTGACTGAGCACAGCACAGTACTCCAATGCACAGAGTGTATTGCCACCCCTCACCTCCGCCTTTCTGGGAGAAAGAGGAAAAGTATTAAAATTTTTTCCATGCTTGTCAATTTTATTTTCTGATTTTTTTCTGTATACATTTGTTGGATAACATACATTATTTTTGCTCGCTGGGCCTCATTTTTTGAAGTTAGAATATTAGTCATATGCTTTTTATGGGCAAGACACAGCAAACCAACAGTTATTTCAAAATACTATGTCTAAAGTAAAAGACATTAATTCATTTCCATCTGAAAGAAAGCAAGATCATTAGCATATATCCTGCTACTTAAAGGATTCTAGCTGTATCTTAAAGGTTCAGAAGACCCTTAAGAGATCATTTTGCTGTGTCCTCTCCCTTCCTTATTTTTGTTTGACTTTCTTAGTGTGCCTTTGTGGTTCTAGAACTTAAATGACATTTTTATTTAGTTTGGAATTTGTTTTTCCAAGTTAATGTGATTCAACTTTTAAAACCATTTTTTTAATCTGAAATATTTGTGATAAGGACATTTTCTTAATATAGGATTCTTGTCATGTTGCAGTTTTATAGTTAAAATGCTATGCATCTTATATTTCTGTGTGCTAGGGAATATTATATTTCTATGTGGTAGGGAAGAATGAGTTAATAATTACCTTAAACCTTAGCACAAAGTACCAGAATTTGTCATCTAAAAAAATCCAGGGTATATAGCTTAGTTTGCCTTTCTGTTACTAGCAGTCTTTAGTTAATGAAGAGATGAATGACTTGTCATTTTCAGACAAGTTTCACTTGAAGACAGTATTACTTTTTGCCTGACACTCTCATGAAATACATATTTTTGAAAAGTTTTATTAAGAAAATATTAGAAGTCCTTAAATTCACATGATAGAAAAAAACAGTTCTGTGTGTGTTTACTAACCAAAAAAAAAAATTATTTGTAAACTGCTTTAGTAGCTTATTTTTTTTTTAACTCTCTAATAAATTTATGTTTCTGGGTTTTAAATTGCTTTTAAAGAAGTCTTTTTGAGGGAGTGAGGACCCTATTGTCATTGAAGTTGTTTTAAAAGAGTGACCAACTTTTTCCTTTTTATTTTAGTGTTAACCAAAGGTGTAGAGTATGTGCAGTTTATGATGCAAAATAAAAGGCCCATTGTATTAGAAAGTCAAAATGTAGACATCAGTAATTTTAAACTTTTTGTGCCACTCGTTATAATTGTATCGTATAATTTGAATTTTTAATATTATGGGGTTAATTTAAAGATGTCTATGAAATGGTTTATTATTTGATAAGATCCTGTAATATATATCATTAGTTTTTTGAGATACATAGTGTTAAGTAATTTTCTCATCCTAATAAAAGATTTTTAGAAGGAAACTTAATAGTGATGTAAATGAAATTGTCTTATATTCTTCTACCTGAGGAGAAAAACTTGTAAAAAACATAATTTTTATAAATGAAACCTTTTGAGATATGTAATATAAAAAGTTTTATAATTCAATTGGAAAAGATGGACTAAGCCATGGTTTGATAATTCACAAAAGGAAAAACTCAGTTAATAATGTGGCAGACACTCTTTTCCAAAGTTGGCCACAACAGTATCTTCCAGCTCACGTGTTCTGCAACATAATATTAGAGTGTGATCAGAAGGTGACATCTCTCCACTTCCTTAAATTTGGGCAAGGCTTTTGAGTTCTTAGACCAAGAGACTATGGTAGAGGTGCTGTGCTTAGTCGCTCAGTTGTGTCCGACTCTGTGCGACCCCTTGGACTATAGCCCACCAGGCTCCTCTGTCCATGGGGATTCTCCAGGCAAGAATACTGGAGTGGATTGCCATGCCCTCCTCCAATGGAACTTCCCAACCTGGGGATCAAACCCAGGTCTCCCTCATTGCAGGTGGATTCTTTACTGTCTGAGCCACCAGGGAAACCCATGGTAGAGGTGATGATGTACATTTCCAGATGTTGCTGTTAATTTGCCTGACAGCTTCTGCTTCCTGCCTCTTGGAAGCCAGCCACTAAATAAAAAATGCAGTTCCCTGAAATCTCTATGTTATAAGAAGCCCAAGATCATGAAAGGAGGCCCTGGAAGATGAGACAGCAAGTAGAGAGGTCAAGGAGCACCAAGGAACCAGAAGTGAAGTGTAAGTGAAGAAGCCATTTTGGAAGTGGATTCTCTAGCCCCAGTTGCCTTGGCTATTGCTGTGTAAATCAGGGGAACCACCCAGTGGTGCCTCTCCCAGTTTTTGACCCCCAAAATATTGACCAAAATAAAATGATTCATTTTCAGCTTGTGAGGTTTTGAGTGCTTCATTATTCAACAACAGATCACTGGAAAAAAGTCCTGAGAAAAAAGATTTGTTAATTTATAATTGATGGCACTATTGGAGAATATATGTTCATGTCTAAATCCAACAAGGATCTAGTACCTACAGTATGATAAGAAATACTTAGATCATCAAAAAAAAACCAAGTTACCAATAGAAAAATGCACCAACGTTATAATCATGCTCACAAACTAGAAAGATATTCCCAAACTCATTAGTAATCAGAGGGGTTCATCTGAAAGCAACAGTATAGTCTCTCTCTACTTAGTAGACTAACCGGCAGAAGGATGGGTAATGTCAGGTGTTAATGGGGATGAGGGGATACGTACACTGGTGCTGTGAGTATAAAGTGGCAGAACCATTCTGGAGAGCAGTCTGGTGGAATTTAGTTAAATGAATATAGATGTTATTAATTGTTTCTGGGTATGTGTCCTCAAGAAGTCTTAAACAGGTCTCCAAAGAAACAAAAACAAGGGTATTGATCTCATTTTTTGTTTTTATTTTTTGGTAGTAGTTTAGAGTGAATCTGGGATTCTTTTTTTTTTAAATTTATTTATTGGCTGTGCAGTCTTAGTTGCAACATACGGGATCTATAGTTGTGGCACGTGAACTCTTGGTGTGGCGTGTGGGATCTAGCTCCCTGACCAGGGATTGAACCCGGCCCTGCTGCATTGGCAGCACAGTCTTAGCCACTGCACTACCAGGAAAGTCGGAACCTAGGATTCTTGATCCCTTTGGGGAGGTGGGGGAATAGGTAAAATATAGTGGAAACACACGTATAGTACTGTGCATTACACAGAAGCAAAGGACTACATATACCGGCCGCATATGCACATATTTTAAAAAATGCAGTGTTTAGTGAAAGTAATCATGAAATCTATAATATAATACCATTTGTATACGTTTAAAATACATACACACAAAGATGTTTTAAAGAAAATACTCAAAAACATGTCAAATATAGGATGGTTTCCTAAGGACAAGAAGAAGGTTGCCCATAGAGCAAAAAGTAGAACAGGAGCAGGAAGTGAGGTAAAAAGATACTAAATTAAAAGAACAGTGATGTTGCTGTGCCATAAACCAAGGCATATGATCAAACTTTCTGTGGCTAAGATCCAACGATAAATCTTACCAAGAAGAGAAAATTGTATCTGGGAGAAAAAAAGTTTAAATGAGATAAGTACTTAGAAAAGTGTGGTCAGACAAGGATTCTCATATTTTGTTAGATATACAAACTGGTTTGACCTTCGTAAAGGACAGTGTTTACCAAGAACCTTAAAAATGCTCATCATAGCAACAGTAATTGTAAATTGAAGTTAAGAAACAAAAACCATGTCAGTAGCACCAGTAAACAAGAAATACTGAAGGATATATTTAGCAAAGTATGTTTGAGACCTGTATTCTGAAATTGCTGAGAGACACTAAAGGATACCTAAATAATGAGAAAGATATCATGTTCAAGAATCAGAAGACAATATTGTTAAGATTTCACCTCTTCTCAAATTGGTGTATTGATCTATCTGTAGTTCAACAGGCTAAAATTTATATGCAAATGTAAAGGCTCTAGAGTATTGAAAATAAGAACAATGGGAATTAAACTATCTGATTTTAAGACTTTATTTTTAAAAAAATTTTTAGCTGTGCTGCATGACTTACAGAATCTTAGTTCCCTGACCAGGGATTTCAAGCGCCAAGTCCTAAGCACTGGGCTACCAGAGAATTCTCAAGACTTTAAAACTGCAGAACCTTACATGTAATTTTAACAAAACGAGAAATCAATGAGACAAAGCAAAATGGAGGTATGCACGTGATGTAAACTCTAGTGCCTTTCAAAAAAGTGCCAGAGTAAATCAATAGGCAAAAATAGTCTTTTCAGCAAATGATGCTGGAACAGTTGGGGATCCATATGCAAAATGATGAGTCTTATTCCTAGCCTTCTGATATACACAAAGATTAACTTGAAAATCTAAACGTAAGAGAGAAAACTAGAATAAAACGAGATAAATCTCTGTGATCTTGGGTAATGTAAAGACCCTGAGAGATGGGCTGGGGAGGGAGGTGGGAGAGGGGTTCAGGATGGAGAACACATGTACACCCATGGCTAAATTTTTAATAATTAAAAAATAAGAAAAAATGATAAATTGTATTTCATCAAAATTAAAAACTTCCTTATCAAAATACACTAAAACCAAAAAAAAAAAAAAAAATCCAAAAAAGTTAAGCTAAAGATTGGAAAAAAATATTTGCAACTTATCTCAATAATTGTATTTCTAAGAATTTAACATTTGGAGATGTGTATAAAAACATGCTAGTTCATGTTTCAGCTTTATTATATTAATTGCTAAATACCTGAAACAACCTAAATACCCAAGAATAAAAAGTTGTTTAAGTAAGTAAGGAAGTGTTAGTTGCTCAGTCACGCCTGACTCTGCGACCACATGGACTGCAGCCCACCAATCTCCTGTGTCATGATCTTCCACGAAAGGATACTGGAGTGGGTTGTCCTTTCCTTCTGCAGGGCTTCTTCCCAACCCAGGTATTGAACCCAGGTCTCCTGTACTGCAGGCAGATTCTTTACTGACTGAGCTACAAGGGAAGTCCCAGATGTTTAGAATCATGATAAATCTATACTTGGAATCTGTCAAGCCATTAAAAATTATATAGAAAATATGACATAGATATTTACTATGTTAACTACCAAAGCAGGTTACAATGTAGTATGGACTCTAGTTTTTTGCTTTTATGTTTATTTTGAAACTAGGTTAACAGAATTTGTTGTTCACTATCATTGATAAATGAGGGGCAATTGGGATTTTTTGTGATATTGTGTCAGTGAGATCTGAAAATCTGGCTACCTCCATATGTGTGTTTTCATCTCATTAGAAATAGAAGAGATTAAAAATTTAGAGCAACAATCTTTAGCTCCAAGGTAAACCAAGTTCACCATTTCCTTTTACTATTAAACAGGGATTATATTCACTGTAAAAGGTATTGACTAATGTTCACTAATTCCCCAACTGAACCTCTTAGGTTTGACTTATTAAAAATCTCCCTAAATTAGATTAAGAGGACACTTGTATCTCAAATCAGGTGAGAGTTGAAATGAGATTTCAACAAGGGCACAGTTATAACTAAGCATGGATCCTTAGTACATTCCCTGGGATATGGAAAGGGTCAGAATATCTCATCCCATTTTAGCTGTGTGTCAAATTTACCATCTGCTAGTTGAGCAGCCCCAGATCAGGAGTTCAGGATCACTTAAACTATTGAATACTTCCACTTTGAGAAGGTAAAACAGATCATCTGATAGTGTTTGAATTGATATTAAATAGGGAATAAAGAACCTACAGACTTCTTTGTTTAGTCTCTATCTTGGTGTCCCAAAGTTTTCATTTCATGATGAAAAGAATGAATTAACTCAGATCTCCAACTTTGCACCTCCAACTTTGACCAACCCTAAAACATCAAGGAAGTTATCAAAACAGAACAAATAACTATTAAAATAATTTATACATATTTTCAGTATCAGTTAACTTTTTGAAAGTAAAGTAGAAAAATGTTAGTGTTCAACATTTTAAACCATATTTTCTCTATACTTGGACACCACACTCAAAAATTACAATTTTGTCCAAAAATTATTTTTGTTGTTTTTTATGAATAATATATATTCTTAGTTTTGGAAATCATCTTTTTCACATTTCCATTTAAATGATTAAAATACTTCATTCATGAAGTGATGACGGAGCAGTATTTCAGGAACTTGTGAAAATATTAAAATTGAGCCCTTTGGTCTCTACAGATTCAAACCAAAAAGAGACCTTTGTTACAAAACTTAGAAAAAGAGTGAGTATTCATTCATATCTTCATTAAACACACATACATATATGCAGATATTACAAGGTGCCGAATGTCATTACCAGGTGATGCTGGAAAAAAAAAAAGGCTAAGCGACAGTGTATGGATTTGAATAGAAAACAGGGCCCTAGGAAGTACTCATGTTTTGCAAAAAGGTTTCTCCCCAACAAAAGCTACATTTCCAAAGTTTTATTTTTAGACAGTTGATGTCAAAGAGCTATTGTCAATTGTATCCACATTTTTCTTTCCCTCTGAATTTCATTTAATTCAGATAATGCTGTAACCAAGAGCATTGTTTTACTTTGTGTCAAGCTATAAAGATCTCTTGCTTTTTTAAAAAACAAAACATTTATTTATTTATTTGGCTGGCCAGGTCTTAGTTGCAGCCCATGGAATCTGTTAGCTGTGGCATGCCAACTCTTAGTTACATCATGTGGGGTCTAATTCCCTGACCAAGGGTTGAACCCAGGCCCCCTGCATTGGGAACATGGGGTCTTACACACTAGAGAACCAGGGAATTCTCAAGACAACTTGCTTTGTGCTCCAAAAGAAGCTATTTCACCATTAGGATTATTACATTTTTTTCCCTCCCTTCTGGTATTCAGAAAGTGGAATGTTGCCTAAATTGACTAGATTTATACACATTTCTGATGATTTCTTTATTTGTGATGAATCTAGCTGCTGACTTTACGTCTGTTTTTAGCTACTCACTTCTAGTAGTTCTTTGTAAAGTTAGCTAGATACCCATTTTTGAAGATGACAGGCTTTTTCCCCATGTAATCCTACTTTTTGTTTTGCTTTTCCTGTTCAAGGTATTCTCAACTTGATAAATCTTTCATATATGTATGTTTGAAACTTTCAGAGATTAAAAAAAAGGTATATGGTGTGTGAGTCAGTGGTATTATAGTTTTAAAAAGTTTTGTCACTGAGTGCAAGTTTGTGTGCCTAGTTTCAGAGTTTGGAGTAGAGAAAGGCTTATTTCAAGGGGCGTACAAGGAAGATGAGTGCTTTTGCTCAAAAAACCTGAACTCCCTAATGTTTTCTGGAGAGGTCTTACAGGCAAAATTGGGGTTGGTGGCTGCAGGGTGTGTGTGACTTTCCTCTGATTTTCTGGTGGTGAGATAACAGAGTGGTGCTCCAACATTGTGCTCAGCCCGAACTTACCATCATCCTTGTGTTTCAGCAGGAATTTCCAGTTTTATAACCAGGCAGTCAGAAGTACGCTTACAACCTGGATTTACATGTGGTGCCTGAAGTGGGGACAGTCTTGTGGGACTAAACCTGTGGGAGCTGATGCTATCTCCAGTAGTATCAAGACTGAGTTAATTTAATTGCTCATTGGTGTTGGAAAACACATTTGGAAATGAACTAAATAAACTTGCTTTCATTTTACTATGGCCCATTCTTGAAATCTTTTCTGCACGAAGCCATAGATCCTCTCTCTTGGTGGCCAACCCCAGGAACTCCTCTGAGACCTGGGACGTGAACATCCTCTTGTGCCCAGTTTTCCTACAACAGAACCATAAGCTTTCTAGAAGAAAACAGAGACATGTACTCTTTCACATTGCTCTTAATAATATTTGGGGGGGATATGTCACCTCAGCAAAGAAAACCAAAGCAAAAATAAACAAACGGGACTACATCAAACAAAAGTGCTTCAGCACAGCAAAGAAAATGATCAGAAACACAGATTGTGTGATGGTAAGTTTAAGGATTAAGGATTTTGAGAGGAGGAAGATTAGAAGGCCTAATCTAATCACACAGTTCCTTACAATTACAGAACCTTTCAAAGTGGTCCACTGGAGAAGGGACCACTTCAGTATTCTTGCCTTGAGAACCCCATGAACAGTATGAGAAGGCAAAAAGATAGGACACTGAAAGATGAACTCCCCAGGTTGGTAGGTGCCCAATATGCTACTGGAGGTAAGTGGAGAAATAACTCCAGAAAGAATGAAGAGATGGAGCCAAAGCAAAAACAACACCCAGCTGTGGATGTGACTGGCAATAGAAGTAAAGTCTGATGCTATAAAGAGCAACACTGCATAGGAACCTAGAATGTTAGGTCCGTGAATCAAGGCAAATTGGAGGTGATCAAACGGGAGGTGGCAAGAGTGAACACTGATATTTTAGGAATCAGTGAACTAAAATGGACTGGAATGGGTGAATTTAACTCAGATGACCATTATATCTACTACTGTGGGAAAGAATCTCTTAGAAGAAATGGAGTAGCCATCATAGTCAACAAAAGAGTTTGAAATGCAGTACTTGGATGCAATCTCAAAAACCACAGAATGATCTTTGTTCGTTTCCAAGGCAAACCATTCAATATCACAGTAATCCAAGTCTATGCCCTGATGAGTAATGCTGAAGAAGCTGAAGTTGGGTGGTTCTATGAACACCTAAAGACCTTCTAGAACTAACACCCAAAAAAGATGTCCATTATTGGGGACTGGAATGCAAAAGTAGGAAGTCAAGAAATAACTGGAGTAACAGGCAAATTTGGCCTTGGAGTACAGAATGAAGCAGGGCAAACTCTAACAGAATTTTGCCAAGAGAATGCACTGGTCATAGCAAACACTCTCTTCCAACAACACAAGAGAAGACTCTAAACATGGACACCACCAGATGCTCAATACTGAAATCAGACTGATTATTTTCTTTGCAGCCAAAGATGGAGAAGCTCTCTATACAGTCAGCAAAAACAAGACCAGGAGCTGACTGTGGCTCAGATGACAAACTCTTTATAGCCAAATTCAGACTTAAGTTGAAGAAAGTATGGAAAACCACTAGACCATTCAGGTATGACCTAAATCAAATCTCTTACAACTATACAGAGAAAATGACAAATAGATTCAAGAGATTAGATCTGATAGACAGATTGGCTTAAGAACTGTGGATGGAGGTTTGTGACATTGTACAGGAGGCAGTGATCAAGACCATCCCCAAGAAAAAGAAATGCAAAAAGGCAAAATGGTTGTCTGAGGAGGCCTTACAAACAGCTATGAAAAGAAGGGAAGCAAAAGGCAAAGGAGAAAAGGAAAGATATACTCATTTGAAAGCAGAGTTCCAAAGAATAGCAAGGAGAGATAGCAAAGCCTTCCTCAGTGATCAGTGCAAAGAAATAGAGGAAAATATTAAAATGGGAAAGAGTAGAGATCTCTTCAAGAAAATTAGAGATACCAAGGGAACATTTCATGCAAAGATGGGCTCAATAAAGGACAGAAATGGTATGGACCTAACAGAAGCAGAAGATATTAAGAAGAGGTGGCAAGAATACACAGAAGAACTGTACAAAAAAGATCTTCACAACGAAGATAATCACTATGGTGTGATCACTCACCTAGAGCCAGACTTCCTGGAATACAAGGTCAAGTGGGCCTTAGGAAGCATCACTATGAACAAAGCTAGTGGAGGTGATAGAATTCCAGTTGAGCTCTTTCAAATCCTGAAAGATGATGCTGTGAAAGTGCTGCACTCAATATGCCAGCAAATTTGGAAAACTCAGCAGTGGCGACAGGACTGGAAAAGGTCAGTTTTCATTCCAATCCCAAAGAAAGGCAATGCCAAAGAATGCTCACTCAAACTACTACACAATTGCACTTATCTCACACGCTAGCAAAGTAATGCTCAAAATTCTCCAAGTCAGGCTTCAGCAATATGTGAACCATGAACTTCCAGATGTTCAAGCTGGATTTAGAAAAGGCAGAGGAGCCAGAGATCAAATTGCCAACATCTGTTGGATCAACGAAAAAGCAAGAGAGTTCCAGAAAAACATCTGTTTTATTGGCTATGCCAAAGCCTTTGACTGTGTGGATGACAACAAACTGTGGAAAATTCTGAAAGAGATGGGAATACCAGACCATCTGACCTGCCTCTTGAGAAATCTGTATGCAGGTCAAGAAGCAACAGTTAGAACTGGACATGGAACAACAGACTGGTTCCAAATAGGAAAAGGAGTACGTCAAGGCTATATATTGTCGCTTTGCTTATTTAACTTCTATGCAGAGTACATCATGAGAAACACTGGGCTGGAAGAAGCACAAGCTGGAACCAAGATTGCTGGGGAAATATCAATAACCTCAGATATGCAGATGACACCACCCTTATGGCAGAAAGCGAAGAAGGACTAAAGACCCTCTTGATGAAAGTGAAAGAGGAGAGTTGGAAAAGTTGACTTAAAGCTCAACATTCAGAAAACTAAGATCATGGTATCTGGTCTCATCACTTCATGGCAAATAGATGGGGAAACAGTGGAAACAGTGTCAGACTTTATTTTGGGGGGCTCCAAAATCACTGCAGATGGTGACTGCAGCCATGAAATTAAAAGACACTTACTCCTTGGAAGAAAAGCCATGACCAATCTAGACAGCATATTGAAAAGCAGAGACATTACTTTGCCAACAAAGGTCTGTCTAGTCAAAACTATGGTTTTTCCAGTGGTCATGTATGGATGTGAGAGTTGGACTATAAAGAAAGCTGAGCACAAAGAATTGATGCTTTTGAACTGTGGTGTTGGAGAAGACTCTTGAGAGTCCCTTGGACTGCAAGGATATCCAACCAGTCCATCCTAAAGGTAATCAGTCCTGAATATTCATTGGAAAGACTGATGCAAGGCTGAGACTTCAATACTTTGGCCACCTGATATGAAGAACTGACTCATTGGAAAAGACCCTGATGCTGGGAAAGATTGAAGGTAGGATGAGAAGGGGATGACAGAGGATGAGATGGGTGGATGGCATCACCAACTCAATGCACATGAGTTTGTGTAAACTCTGGGAGTTGGTGATGGACAGGGAGGCCTGGCGTGCTGCAGTTCATGGGGTCGCAAAGAGTCGGACATGACTGAGTGGCTGAGCTGAACTGAACTCAGCTTTGGTCAGAAAGAGATATATGATTGTGGAAGAACAGTCAAGAGAGATGCAGGGATGCTGGCTTTGAAAATGTAGGAAGAGGAAGGATTCCACGAGTCGAAGAATTCCCGTAGCCTCTGGAAGCTGAAAAAGGCAAGGAATCAAACTCTTCCCTAGAGCCTCCAAAATGAACAGTTTGATTTTAGTCCAGTAAGTCCCGGGTTGTGATTCTAACCTATAAAACTGTCAGAAAATAAGTGTGTGTTGCTTAAAGTCACCAATTTGCAGCAATTTATAATATCGACAGTGGAAACTGATACTATGTCTGCGTGTGTGCCTGTGTCCTAAGGAAGCACACCTGGTTGTGGCCTCTCCTCTTCACTACACTCAAGCGATAAGGGCCTTCTCTAAAGTCCTCAAAAGCACAAAGATCCATCTGATACCAACCATACTTTAAGCACCATAAAGATCTGTCTATTCATTGGAAAAGACCCTGATGCTGGGAAAGATTGAAGGCAAAAGGAGAGGAGGGTGGCAGAGGATGAGATGGTGAGATAGCCTCACTGACTCAATGGACATGAACTTGGGCAAATTCAGGGAGATAGTGGGGGACAAGAAAGCCTGGTGTACTGTAGTCCATGGGATCTCAAAGAATTGGACATGAATGCAACTGAACAACCACAACATAGTTCTAGTAAACATATGCTGCTGCTAAGTTGCTTCAGTCGTGTCTGACTCTGCGAACCCACAGACGGCAGCCCACCAGGCTCTGCCGTCCCTGGGATTCTCCAGGCAAGAGCGCTGGAGTGGGTTGGCATTGCCTTCTCCAGTGCATGAAAGGGAAAAGTGAAAGTGAAGTTTCTCAGTCGTATCCGACTCTTAGCAACCCCATGGACTGCAGCCTACCAGGCTCCTCCGTCCATGGGATTTCCCAGGCAAGAGTACTGGAGTGGGTAGCCTCTAAATTAGTAGTCATTAAATGAACAAGTGGATCATTATTGTAGAAGGAAAAATGTAAAAGTTAATGGCAGGGAGCAGTAACTTCCAGTTGGAAAGTAAAATCAGTCACATATTTTTAGCTATATAGCTTGTCTGCTGGTTCTACTTTTCTAAGTTATAACTCAGGATTTTCCTTTATTAAACCAAGAATTGGAAAGAAGCTACACTTCTTTGTCTCACCTGGCCCAAATCAACTTTTTAAACTGTCTGCTGGAGGGGAAGCCAGCTGTTAAAGATAGTGTACAATTGGTTACTATTTGTTGTGCTTTTGGGGGCTCATCTGGTAAATCTAGCAACATCATTGTCATCTCTTACTCAAGAATGATTGGGTCTTAGGAATACCACCCCCTGTTACTCAGTTTACAGGTAGTGTTGAAAAATTGAAATGCTGGTTATGTCTCTGTGAAATAGGTATTGCTAATTAGCTGTGTTCACATTATCGATATAGGGGACCTAAACATGTTTTCCTATCTCTAGCTCCCTTCTGTGTTTTTTTTTTTTTTAGTTTTGCAGTAAGAGAATTTTAATAAGCCTCCTTAAAATCTTCTACATAAGATAGGGAATGGAGAAATAAATAGCCCTTCTCCTGCTTTCCAAGCACCCAGGTATGGAGGCAACTGAGGAAAGAGTATGCCTAAAGGGTGCAGGCTGAAGTGTTGAGGAAGGAAGAGAGAGGAGCATGCTGGCGTGCAAGGGGAGTAGGGCAGAAAAGGAAATGGTAGAAGGTGAGGTTAGGCACCTGTTGGCTGCATTCAACTGTAAAACCTCCTTGTTATATGATAAACTGCATTTATTCCTCACTCCCACATCCATGAACCTGCTGGTGGCTCAGCAGTGAAGAATCAACCTGCAATGGAGAAGACCTGGGTTCAGTACCTAGGTCTGGAAGGTCCCCTGGAGAAGGAAATGGCAACCCACTCCTGTATTCTTGCCTGGCAAATACCATGGACAGAGGAGCCTGGCGGGCTACAGTCCATGGGGCTGCAAAGAATCAGACACGACTGAGCAGCTTGCACTTTCCCACATCCATGGATTGACTCAGTTTGGCTGCAGGCCATGGGCTGGGCTTAGGTCTGCTCTGTTTCACAATCATCTTGCATTACCCAGGTCAGAGATCAACTCATTATCATATATATGTATCAAAATAGTTCAAAAACAGAATCTTCTCTTTGAATAGTATGAGGAAAAGAACAAGCCTGAAGTTTTGTGACCTTGGGCAGCTCCAGTATTTGGTTCGCTCACGTGTAAAGTGGGATGGCAAATAATGCCCCACCTTTCAGAGAAGATAGAGATAACAGCTGAGGAACCTGAGAGGCCTGCTGGGTTTCCACATCTACTAGTGGTGGGCGTGTTGCAGGAAAATGGGGTGTGAGAGGATAGTCACGTGCCCGTCTCTAGCAGCCAAGTGAAGCTCCTTGGCTTTGCACAGGAAAGAATGCAAGAACCGGCCACAGTAAAGTGAAAGCAGATTTATTTAGAGAGGGACACATTCTATAGGCAGGATGTGGGCCATCTGAGAAGGCCTTGATGTAAAGGGTGGTTAGCTTAGGTTTGTTTCTTTATCATTTTACATGTGTATTTATGGCTGCACTGAGTCTTCATTGCTGCACAGGCTTTCTCTAGTGGCAGCAAGCAGGAGATACTCTCTAGTTGCAGTGTGTGAGCTTCCTCTTGTGGTGGCTCCTCTTGTTGGGGAGCACGGGCTCTAGGGCTTG
Source organism: Capricornis sumatraensis (assembly GCF_032405125.1). Taxonomy (NCBI): domain Eukaryota; kingdom Metazoa; phylum Chordata; class Mammalia; order Artiodactyla; family Bovidae; genus Capricornis; species Capricornis sumatraensis. Next base: position 74,268,650 of record NC_091084.1, read on the forward strand.
TAGGTTTCAGAAGTTCCAGAGTTTGTGACTCCTGGGCTCTAAAGCGTTGGCTCAGTAGTTGTGGCGCAGAGGCTGAGTTGCTCCACGCCATGTGGGATTTTCCTGGATCAGGGATCGAACCTTTGTCTTCTGCACTGGCAGAGAAATTCTTTATCACTGGGCCACAAGGGTGGTTAGTTTTTATGGGCTGGGTAGTTTCATACACTAACAAGTGGGAGGGATATTCTAAGTATTTTGGAGACCGGGAGGGGATTTCCACTGCCCACTTTTTGACCTTTTATGGTCTGCCTTTGGACTGGCATGGTACCTGTGGGTGTGTCATTTAGCTTATGCTGTTAGTGTGCACACAAATTACAGGGACTTCCCCAGTGGCTCAGTGGTAAAGAATCTGCCTGCCAGTGCAGGAGACACAGTTTGATCCCTGGGTTGAGAAGATCTCTTGGAGTAAGAAATGGCAACTCACTCCAGTATTCTGGCCTGGGAAATCCCATGGACAGAGGAATCTGGAGGGCTACAGTACATGGGGGTCACAAAAGAGTTGGACACAACTCAGTGACTAAACAACAACAACAACAAGCAACAACATGTATTTCATCGAGTGTTTCAGGAGGTTCAAGATCTACTGGAAGTTGAATTTCTTGCTGTGTCAGGTCCAGTAGGTTTTAACCAGTTTCTGTCGTATCCTTAATGGCTAAGGGTTGTGCACTGCCCCCTTCCCTCCTTGCTCACTTTAAGACCTTACCATTTAAGTCTTTAATCCATTTTGAGTTTATAGGGTATGAGAAAGTATTCCAGTATAATTCTTTCACCTATAGCTCCCTGGGGCTCAGCAGTGTGTTCCTCTGGTCATTAGAACTGTATGCCTTAGTGAAAGTGTAAGCCACTCGTGTCTTGCTCTTTGTGACTCCATGGACTGTAGCCCACCAAGCTCCTCTGCCCGTGGAATACTCCAGGCAGGAATACTGGAGTGGGTTGCTATTTCCTTCTCCAGGGGAACTTCCCAAGGATTGAACTCGAGTCTCCTGTATTACAGGTGGATTCTTTACCATCTGAGCCACCAGGGACACCTTAGGGGTGCCCCATGTGAGCTGGGCACACCCTCCTGTTGTGGTGGGGTTGACTCCTGTGGGCTCTCTGGTAGGTAGGGCTGACCCCCAACCTGATTGGCTGCAAGGTCGTGCTTCCTGCAATGAATATGGGCTTTCTGGAGCCTGGGGGAGTCGATTCTTGAGGCTGTCTGTTTGGCTCAGGGTTACTGGGCAGCTTCTGCTGCTGAGGGTGGGGCCAGGTGCCTGGTGCTAATGATCTGGCTGGAGGATTACAAAATGGCACTTGCCACACCAGTGTTATTGTGGAAGAACGAGCTCCCCAAAATGACTGTCAGCAATGTCTCTTTTCCCAGGGGGTGTTCCAGTTGCCTCCTGCCTTTCCCGGAGCCCCAGTGGGTCTGACCCAGGCTCTTTTCAAACTACTGTTCTGTGCTGGGGTTTGTGAGATTTTTGTGCACGTTCTGTTTTTTTTTTTTTTAAGGAGTAATTAATCACCTTGCTGTTTTTTTAATTGTACATGCTCATTACACGCACAAAAAATACGAACATAAAAAAGCAGAAAATGACTCCAGATCTTACCACTCTGAAGTAACAAGTATTAATACTCAATGAACATTATTTTAGACATGTGCATGTATATAGATATACAGGTTGGAGAAAAGTGTCCTCAGTGAAGATCCTTCCACAGTTAGTACACACTTAAAAAAAAATTATTTGTTTATTTGGCTGAACTGGGTCTTAGTTGAGGCACATGGGAACTTTGATCTTCGGTGCAGCCTGTGGGATCTTTAGCTGTGACGTGCGAACTCCAGCTGAGGCATGTGGGGTTTAGGTCTCTGACCAGGGGTTGAACCTGACCCCTGCGTTGGGAGCCACTGCACCACCAGGGATGTCCCTGTGCGCCCTCTGAAGAGCAGTGTCTGTTTCCTACAGCTCTCGACCTCCTCCCAAACATAAGCCCTGCTGTTTTTCAAAGCCAGATGTTCTGGAGGCTCATTTTCCTGGAGCAGGAGATGTGCAGCCTTTGGGCTAGGGAGCCCAAAGTGGGGTGAGGGTCCTCCTGCTTTTGGGAGAGGCCTTCTATGATTGTGACATTTCTGGTGAGTTGCCCACCCAGATGTGGGTCCTGACTGTATTGCATCTCCATTCCCCCTACCTGTCTCATTGTGGGTCCTTCTTGATGTCTTCACTTGTAAAAAAAAAAAAAATCTTTTCTGCTAGTATTCAGGTCATTCAAATAGATAGTTGCTCTCTAAGTAGTTGCAATTCTCGTGAGTCCTTGGTAAGAGGTGAGTTCAGGGTCTTCCTACTCCACAATCTTGGCTACCTCCTCACAATTTTTTTTTTTTAACTTAAGCAAAGTATGTATGTTGTATATGTCATATAGCTTAATACTTACAGAGAAAAATAAATAGAAGATGTACTCCCAATTGCCAGCTGCAATTAGTGGGAATAGGGAACGAGGTGGGATACTTTCTTATATACTTCTGTGAGCTTTTGAAACTAAAAAAACCAATATCAAAACTATATTGTTCAATCATTTGTTTCAAAATGACTGGTTTAGTTTTGTTTGTTTGTTTGTTTGTTTATAGAAGATCTCATGAAATGTTCAACCCCCTCAAAGGCCTGAACTTCTTGAGAGCTGAGTAAGTAGTGGAAACTCATGCTGAGACGTGTGAGTGCTACTGTGATGTTTGAATGGATAATGTGAAGTCACTTTGAACGTGCTAATGCAGTACTGAAGCATGTACTTGTTAATGCTCATGTCTTATGGTAATATTGTTTGTTACAGTAAAGTTTTACTTTTTTGAAAACCTCCCAAGTTTCTAATGTCAAAGGCTTTTAAATCATGGCACTGTTTCTTTTTTAACCTAGAACTGAACACCTTCTCAACTGAACTTAAAGGAGAAATTAAGTGCTATATTTGGAACTACATTTAAATGAAGATGAGGTAGAAGACAGAACTGTTACAAGTATGTAAGTTTTATTGTACAAATGAAGGCTTCAGCTCTGTTGTATTCTTAAAAATTCCTAGCTTCTATGTAATTCTCTAATTATAGAACTTTATCTCATTATGTTGAACTAGTCCTGATTTCACCATGAAAATCTGACCTGAAACTCTGTTTACATAAATATTGAAAATGAATTTAAAATTAAATGTGAATATTGGTATATTAAGAGACGCAATTTGGTTGATTCATATTTTTTCCATGTTAAAAATTATTCTGAGCTCTAAATATTTTAAATAAATGAGACTGAAATCCAATGTGGTTGTGTCTGATTATGTTATCTGTGTAACAACCAAATATTTCTAGAGACTGTTCTTCATTACGCATATTTTAAATGCGTTAATTTAGTTGGAGTATAACTGATTTACAATGTTGTATTTCAGGTGTAGAGCAGAGTGATTCAGTTGCACATATATTAATAGAGATATTAATTCTTTTTTAGATTCTTTTCTCCTATCAGTTATTACAGAATATTGAGTAGAGTTTCCTGTGGGGTGTGGTAGGTCCTTGTTGGTTATCTATCTTATACATAGTAATGTGTGCTCATCCCAGGTTCCTGATTTATTCCCTCCGCCGCCCCCCACGTTTCTCCTTTGGTAACCACAAATTTGTTCTCCATATCTATAATTCTGTTTCTGCTTTGTAAATAGGTTCATTTGTAACTTTATTTTTAAAATTAGATTCCACATATGAAGGGAGAAGGAAATGGCAGCCCACTCCAGTATCCTTGCCTGGAGACTCCCATGGACAGAAGAGCCTGGTCGACTAGAGTCCATGGGGTCCCAAAGCGTCGGACACGACTGAGTGACTAACACATGTCCACATATGAGTGATAGGATATTTGTCTTTCTCTGACTTCACTTAGTATGATAATGTCTGGAAGTGAAGTGAAGTGAAGTCGCTCAGTCATGTCTGACTCTTTGCAAACCCATGGACTGTAGCCTACCAGGCTCCTCCGTCCCTGGGATTCTCCAGGCAGGAATACTGGAGTGGGTCGGCATTTCCTTCCCCAGGAGATCTTCCCAACCCACGGATCCAACCCGGGTCTCCTGTATTGCAGGCAGATGCTTTACCATCTGAGCCACCAGGGAAGCTCAATAATGATAATGTCTAGGTCCATCCATATCACTGCAAATGGCGTTATTTCATTCTTTTTTATGGCTGAGTAATATTCCACTGTATGTTTGTACCACAGCATTTAGGTTGCTTTCATGTCTTTGCTGCTGTAAGTAATGCTACAGTGAATATTGGGTGTGTGCATGTTCAGTTGTGTCTAACTCTTTGTGACTCCATGGACTCTAGCCTGCCAGGCTCCTCTTGTCCATGGGATTTTTTAGGCAAGAATATTGGAGTGGGCTGGTATTTCCTCCTCCAGCAATGAACACTGGGGTGCATGTATCCTTTTGGATTATGGTTCTCTCAACTACAGGTTTTTAATTGAAATTTCAGTTCTACACTTAGTTTCTATATGCCCATTAGAAAAGTTACTTAAATGTTTTAAGCCTCCCTTTCCTCTTCTTTAAAATAAGGATAAGAGTAGTGCCAACCTCACTGAACACTTAGTATCTTTGCACCATTCACTGCTTAAGCAGTATTTCCGCATTTTACAGATGTAGAATTCAATGCTTAGTAGTTAAATCCACCCAAGATCATTCAGCTAGTAAGAGGTAGAAGTGGAATCTTGTCCCGGATATCCCAGACCCTGAAGCCCAAAGTTTTATAGTATTGTTCCCTCTTTAGAGAGCTTTTAATTATTTCATATGCTTGGAGGTATGGCTCTACCAATCTTGGGGAACTGTGGTCTACATTAAATTTGAACACAGAGTACTGCTGAACAGGAGTAGACCACCACAGGTTCCTGTATATATTAGTGTTTTTAGTGGTTCACAGAGTTTATCCAGGGGCAAATAATTGTTGTTCAATCCCAAAAGGGTTTAGTTGTCTGAACTAGAAAGGGCTTAACTCTGGGTACAAATTAATTTGGACAAAAATTAATTGTACCACTTCACTCTGCAAAGTCTCCATTTTTTACTTTTAGTCAATAGGATAATTAATATTCTTTAAAGGAAGTTGAGGTGATCAGAATAAATGTGTGCATTGTTAATAAAAATTGCTCCTGTTAACTGTGTGGGTCATGCCCAGATTTTACAGAGAAAGAATGGATACCAAAATGAGGTGGTTTCAATTTTCAATATTCCTGGAATTAAAATAACATACTTAATGTGATTTCTAACAGCAATGGAAAGTATGTCTCTATAGTACCTGTCCTTATTTATTAAAAAAATTCAAAACTCCAAAATCAAAATTATTTTAACTGAGTTTAATTTTATGTCAGGTGCTATGAGAGGTGTTAGAGGGATATATGTGTGTTCTCCAAAACCACAGCAAAACCATTAACAGGTATTTGTTGCTCTTTCCTCTTCTCTACTCCACTCCACTCTTTGCCAAATTAATTTGTACTTATTACAATTTTTACCATATAATCAGTTGGAAGTTTGCTTAGTGTCTGTTTCTCCTGCTATACTATTTTCCTTCCTTCATCATTCATTCATTCATTCAGCAGGTATTTATTGAATACCTACTAAGTGTCAGGTACTCTTAGATGCACATCTAAGGTGAAGATATGATGTTGAACGAGAAAAGGTCACTGCCTCATGAACTTACATTCTACTGGGAAGATGGACAAAAATCAAATAATCAAAGAATCTGAAGACATTAAGTGTTAAAAGGTAAACAAATTAGGGTTATGGGATAAATAGTGACAGGGCAAAGACACAAGGCTATGTGGTTTTATTTATGTAGGACAATCAGTGAAAACCAACCCTATATGGTAAGCAAGAGTCTAAATAATGTAAATAACTGAGTTTGGGGAAACAGGAGGTAAAAGGTTCCAGGGGGAGGGAATAGGAAGTAGAACTGCTTTGAGACTGGAATGAACTTGACTTATTTGGGAAACTGCAAAAGGTATGGCTGAAATCAAGTGGACATAGGAGAGCCTGGTTGATACTGCTGGGGAGGATAAACTAATATCGGAGGGTTTTGCTCTTAATGTGATATAAAGTTTGTGAAGGGATGTAGGCAAAAGAATCATATCTAATTTACTTAAAAGAAATTCTAGTTGCTTCATGGAGAACAAACCCTAAGAGAGGCTTCAGGGAGACAAGTTAGGAGGATATTGCCATATTCTAGCTAAGGAATGTTTGTCATTTGGATTAGGTCAGTAGTAGAAGTGGGGGAACTAGTCTGTCAAGTTGTATTTTGGAGGTGGAATGAAAATGACCTGCTGAAGAATTGGATATGGGAATGCAGTAGAAAGGGGAAAAAAAAATCAAGGTTGACCCCTAGATTAGGGGCTTTTGAAAGAGGGTGTATAGTGGTGCCTTTAACAGGGGAAGGAAGGTGTTTGGGTAGAATTCTTGAACATGGCAAGTTTGAGTTGTCTGTTTTTATTGTATATCTGAGTGGAGATGTTGAGTAGGCTGGTGGAGATTATATGTGTGTGTGTATTTATATGTATGCAGGTGAAAGTGTTGTTCGCTCAGTTGTGTCCGACTCTGCAACCCCATGGACTGTAGCCCTCCATGGAGTTCTCCAGGCAATTCTCCAGGGAATCTTGCTGACCCAGGGATCAAACCCAGGTTTCCTGTATTGTAGGCAGATTCTTTACCATCTGAGCCATCAGGGCAGCCAAGATATATATATATATGTATCTGGAGTCCAAGAAAAAAATCATATATATGCACTTATATTGATAAATGTCCAGAGACATTTGGAAGTCGTCTGCTTACAGTTGATATTTATAAACAAGGGACCATGGAGGTTCCCTGGGGGCTTAGTGGTTAGTTTTCAGTGCTTTCACCACTGTGGCCCAGGTTCGGGTTGTGCCCCAAGCTGTGAGGCTTATGCAAGATCAAACAAACAAAAACAAATAACCCTCTCCCTCCCTAAAAAAGCAAGGGACTACATTAAATGTAGAGGAGTAAAGAGAGCTGGGAGCTGAGCCCAAGGACACTGCATCATTTCATCATTTAGAGGCAGCGAGAGCACGGGGACAAGCGTCTTCTAAATTCATGGCTGCAGTCACTGTCCGCAGTGATTTTGGAGCCCAAGAAAATAAAATCTGTCACGCTTCCACTCTTTCCCCTTCAAGTTTCCATGAAGTGATGGGACCGAATGCCATGATCTTACTTTTTAAATGTTGAATTTTAAGCCAGCTCTGTCGCTCTCCTCTTTGACCCTCATCAGGAGTCTCTTTAGTCCCTCTTCGCTTTCTGCCATGAGTGGTGTTACCTGCATATCTGAGGTTACAGATATTTCTCCCGGCAGTCTTCCAGCTTGTGATTTATACAGCCCGGCATTTTGAATGATGTACTCTGAATATATATATATACTTTGCATAAGTTAAATTAACTGGGTGACAGTGTACAGCCTTGACATACTCCTTTCCCAGTTTTGAACCAGTGTATTGTTCCATGTCCGGTTCTAACTGTTGCTTCTTGTCCTGCGTACAAGTTTCTCAGGAGACAGGTAAGGTGGTCTGGTATTCCCACCTGTTTAAGAATTTTCCACTGTTGTGATCCACACAGTCAAAGGCTTTAATGTGGTCAATGAAGCAGATGTTTTTTTCTGGAATTCCCTTGCTTTCTCTATGATCTAAAGAATGTTGGCAATTTGATCTCTTGTTCTTCTGCCTTTTCTAAATCCATCTTGTTCATCTGGAATTTCTCAGTTCAAGTACTGCTAAAGCCAAGATTGAAGGATTTATGGCATAACCTTACTAGCATGTGAAATGAGTGCAATTGTGTGAGAGTTTGAACTTTCTATGACATTTCTTTTCTTTGGGATTGGAATGAAAACTGACCTTTTCCAGTCCTGTGGCCACTGCTGAGTTTTCCAAATTTGCGGACATATTAAGTGCAGCACTTTAATAGCATCATCTTTTAGGGTTTTATGCAGCACTACTGGAATTCTATCACCTCCACCTGCTTTGTTCTCAGTAATGCTTCCTAAGGCCCACCTGAGTTTACACTACAGGATGTCTGGCTCTAGGTGAGTGACCACACAATCATGTTTTTTTTGGTCATTAAGACCTTTTTGTACAGTTCTTTTGTGTATTCCTGCCTCCTCATCTTAATTTCTTCTGCTTCTGTTAGGTCCTTGTTGTTTCTGTCCTTCACTGTGCCCATCCTTGCATGAAATCTCCTATTGTGAAATCCTTGATATCTCCAATTTTCTTGAAGAGATCTCTTTGTGCACGTGTGCTAAGTCGATTCAGTTGTGTCCAGCTCTTTGCAACCCCATGGACTGTGGCCTGCCATGTTTCTCTGTCCATGGGATTCTCCAGGAGAGAATACTGGAGTGGGTTGCCATTTCCTCCTCTGGGGATCTTCCCAGCCCAGGGATCTTCCCAACCCAGGGATCAAACCCAAGTCTCCTGTGGCTCCTGCATTGCAGGCAGATTCTTCACTGCTCAGTCACCGGGGAAGCTCCAAGAGACCTCTAGTCTTTCCCATTCTATTGTTTTCCTTTATTTCTTTGCATTGTTCATTTAAGAAGACCTACTTTTATCTCTTCTTGCAGTTCTCTAGAACTCTGCATTCAGTTGGGTATATCTGTGTAAGTTATGACAAACCTAGTCATCATATTAAAAAGCAGAGATATCAGTTCACCTATAAAGGTCCATATAGTCAAAGCTATGGTTTTTCCAGTAGTCATGTACGGAGGTGAGAGTTGTACCACAAAGAAGGCTGAGCGCTGAAGAATTGATGCTTTTGAACTGTGGTGCTGGAAAAGACTCTTGAGAGTCCCCTGGACAGCAAGGAGATCCAACTGGTCAATCCTAAATACTGGACTGCCAGGGAATTCCCAGAATAGTGTTTGTTGAATGAATGAATCTTTACCTCTACTTATCTGTTACATAAGTACGTATCTCTAAGTTCCAGGTATTGTTCTATGTCCTATAGATTCATAGTATAGTATTCCCAATAATCATAAATTGTACTGTGAGTTATATATGCATAAAATATACACATATATAAATGCAGCAAGATATGTATTTTTAGCTTATATAACTCTCTTCTCCTCCTTCTACCCTATTCTAAGAAGGATGGAATTGAATATGTGGAGGGCCCTTTGTTGGTGAGCAATGATGATTGATTGGGATATTAAATCTGGGGCTATTCTGTAGGTAAAGGTTTTGACAAGAGAGAAAGAGGAGGAAGGTGAGGTAGGAGAGAGTGGTTAGACTTCAGCTGAATTGGACAGGCATCTCCAACCAAAGTTCTCAGATTCAATTAAAATAAAATATGATGCCAGTTTAACTCACACTCTGTTGGGCAACTGACAGTTTATGAAGAACAGTAATCAATCCTGTAAGAGGGAGTGGAGAAATAACATATAATCCAGTACAAGACTATATCTAATTAATCAAAGATGGAAAAGCTATATACAGTCAGCAAAACCAAGACCGGAAGCTGACTGTGGCTCAGATCATGAACTCCTTATTGCCAAATTCAGACGTAAATTGAAGAAAGTAGGGAAAACCACTAGACCATTCAGGTATGACCTAAATCAAATCCCTTATGATTATACACTGGAAGTGAGGAATAGATTTAAGGAACTAGATCTGATAGATAGAGTGCCTGATGAACTATGGACGGAGGTTTGTGACATTGTACAGGAGACAGGGATCAAGAGCATCCCCATGGAAAGGAAATGCAAAAAAGCAAAATGGCTGTCTGGGGAGGCCTTACAAATAGCTGTGAAAAGAAGAGAAGTGAAAAGCAATGGAGAAAAGGAAAGATACAAGCATGTGAATGCAGAGTTCCAAAGAATAGCAAGAAGAGACAAGAAAGCTGTCATCAGTGATCAATGCAAAGAAATAGAGGAAAACAACAGAATGGGAAAGACTAGAGATCTCTTCAAGAAAATTAGAGACAGCAAGGGAACATTTCATGCAAAGATGGGCTCAATAAAGGACAGAAATGGTATGGACCTAACAGAAGCAGGAGATTTTAAGAAGAGGTGGCAAGAATACACAGAAGAACTGTACAAGAAAGATCTTCATGACCAAGATAATCACAATGGTGTGATCACTCACCTAGAGCCAGACATCCTGGAATGTGAAGTCAAGTGGGCCTTAGAAAGCATCACTACGAACCAAGCTGGTGGAGGTGAAGGAATTCCAGTTGAGCAATTTCAAATTCTGGAAGATGATGCTTTGAAAGTGCTGCACGCAATATGCCAGCCAATTTGGAAAACTCAGCAGTGGCGACAGGACTGGAAAAGGTCAGTTTTCATTCCAATCCCAAAGAAAGGCAATGCCAAAGAATGCTCAAACTACCACACAATTGTACTCATCTCACACGCTAGCAAAGTAATGCTCAAAATTCTCCAAGCCAGGCTTCAGCAATATGTGAACCATTAACTTCCTGATGTTCAAGCTGGTTTTAGAAAAGGCAGAGGAACCAGAGATCAAATTGCCAACATCCGCTGGATCATGGAAAAAGCAAGAGAGTTCCAGAAAAACATCTATTTCTGCTTTATTGACTATGCTAAAGCCTTTGACTGTGTGGATCACAATCAACTGTGGAAAATTCTGAAAGAGATGGGAATACCAGACCACCTGACCTGCCTCTTGAGAAACCTATATGCAGGTCAGGAAGCAACAGTTAGAACTGGATGTGGAACAGACTGGTTCCAAATAGGAAAAGGGGTACGTCAAGGCTGTATATTGTCATCCTGCTTATTTAACTTCTATGCAGAGTACATCATGAGAAATGCTGGGCTGGAAGAAGCACAAGCTGGAATCAAGATTGCCGGGAGAAATATCAATCACCTCAGATATGCAGCTGACACCACCCTTATGGCAGAAAGTGAAGAGGAACTAAAAAGCCTCTTGAGGAAAGTGAAAGCGGAGAGTGAAAAAGTTGGCCTAAAGCTCAACATCAGAAAATGAAGATCATGGCATCTGGTCCCATTACTTCATGGGAAATAGATGGGGAAACAGTGTCAGACTTTAGTTTTTGGGGGCTCCAAAATCATTGCAGATGGTGACTGCAGCCATGAAATAAAAGACGCTTACTCCTTAGAAGGAAAGTTATGACCAACCTAGATAGCATATTCAAAAGCAGAGACATTACTTTGCCAACAAAGGTCCGTCTAGTCAAGGCTATGGTTTTTCCAGTGGTCATGTATGGATGTGAAAGTTGGACTGTGAAGAAAGCTGAGTGCCGAAGAATTGATGCTTTTGAACTGTGGTGTTGGAAAAGACTCTTGAGGGTCCCTTGGACTGTAAGGAGCTCCAACCAGTGCATTGTAAAGGAGATCAGTCCTGGGATTTCTTTGGAAGGACTGATGCTAAAGCTGAAACTCCAAGACTTTGTCCACCTCATGCGAAGAGTTGACTCATTGGAAAAGACTCTGATGCTGGGAGGGATTGGGGGCAGGAGGAGAAGGGGACGACAGAGGATGAGGTGGCTGGTTGGCATCACCAACTTGATGGACATGAGTTTGGGTGAACTCCAGGAGTTGGTGATGGCCAGGGAGGCCTGGCGTGCTGTGATTCATGGGGTCGCAGAGTCGGACATGACTGAGCAACTGAACTGAACTGATCACACAAGAGGAGGAGGTTTTGTAGGAATCAGTAAGTTTCCTAAGTATTACAAAATTATGCCTTTAGCTTCAGGATATGTTGAACTGTTGACCTTTAGAATTATTACACTTAGGTCCCTGCCTTTTAAGAAACTCTCAAGTCTTCATTCAGCAGCCCCTACTGGTTAAGAGATATAACAGATGTGGCTCAATCCTTTGGTCAGGAAGATCTGAAGGAGGGCATGGCAACCCACTCCCGTATTCTTGCCTGGAGAATCTGGCAAGAGGAGTCTGGAGGGCTACAGTACATAGGGTCTAAAAGAGTCAGGCACCACTGAAGGGACTTAGCAGGCACTGGATCAGAAAAAGCTTCAGGTATCTTATATGATTTCCAAATTCCTGCCAGAAAAGGAAACAAAAATGCGTGTGAATCACTGGATAGCATCACACGATTTCTTAAACTTTGTGGTTCTACTCTGTAACTTCACCGAGGTGGTTTTCGTACCCCTCCTTGGACTGCACACTTTTTTTTACACCCTCCTCCCCCTCCTCCAACACACACACACCAAAAAAACCCGGAAATACAAAAAGAAAGTAAAAGAAAAATCTCAACAGTCCTTTAAATCCCGTTAAAACATGGAGACTTTCCCCCATCTCATTGTTCATCAATCCATGTTCCCAAAATATTTTCATTCATTTTATAGTTCTCATGCCATTGTGTATTATAAGCATTCGACTCCTTGAAGTTTATTTGCCTTGAACTTCATCCAGAACTCTGGGGACTTTGTGGTTTAATGCTGGGCGCAGGACGGAGGTCTGGCATTTAGAAGGCCCTTTACCCACTCCAGCCCATATGACTGTTGGGCCCCGGGCAGAGGGCTCTGTCGGAGTGGGGAAGCCGGTCGCCCTCCCCATCCCCAGCTGTCACTCCTGGCTGTCCCTCCTGCCTCTCTCCTCTCCCTGTCTTTCCACATTTTTGGTGGCTTGGCTCCTGCTTCTGGTGGCTCCTGCAGCCTGGTAGGCTACAGTCCACGGGGTCGCAAAGAGTCGGACACGACTGAGCGACTTCACTTTGCTTCACACACGGATGTGTAACCGCAGCGAAGCTGTGTCGTGCGGTCGCACGGAAACAGGAGAAGTAAGCGTTTATTCGGAAAAGCTTTCGGGAACAACGACAGCACATATGACAATGATACCGAGTTCTGTAATAAAGATGTGAAAACAAAACCACGGCTCCGCCTCAATTTACTACTACAATCTTGTCATTCACGAGCGGTGTCTCTCGTTCCATTCGGTCCTCAAACCCGAGCTCAAACCAGACTGGGTCTGATTGACCAATCGGAGCACAACCTCCCGTAGTCGCGAGGACTCCTCCAGCCAATGAGAGACGTGGGCGATTTGATGGGGTGAGAAGTCCTGAACTGAACTGAAGTCCTCCCCACACGCGGAGGAGTCCTGGGGGCGTGGTGACGCGTTGGGCGAGGCTGAAGTTTGATTTGCAAGTGAGCGATCAGCAGCCTTAGAAAGGATACGCGGTCGGTTGGGAGAAGGAGAGGTCGTGGGCGGGGCAGTGGAGCTAGAGTCAGCCAATGATTGACGCGCTGCTCGCAGGAACGAAAGATAGGTCACCAATGGCGGCACGGATGTGGTGCTGTGGGCGGGGCTTAGGCCTAATGGGGCGCCGGAGGCGCGGGGGTGGAGCGCAGCGCCCATTACTGTCGTCTTCGCCGTCACCGCCGCGCGTCTTCCTGGATTCATTCATTCGTTTTTTTTCATTCACGAAGGTAGTGAGGCCTGGTTGAAAGCCATGGAGAGCGTTTTGCCTGCCACCGGTTTCCTGTACTGGGTGGGCGCCGGCACCGTGGCCTACCTGGCCCTACGTATCTTGTGCTTGCTCTTCACGGCCGTTCGGGTCTGGGGTTTGGGTAACGAGTCGGGGGTCGGACCGAGGCTCGGTGAATGGGCAGGTGAGTCGAATCCCGCGCCGCCCTCCCCCTGACTCGTGCTGCGGCTCGCGCGGCTCTGGGCCTGGCCTGGCTCGCGCTGACCATTTTCGGGCCCGGCGCTTGGCCTTAGCGTCCCCAGCTCCCCTCTTCTTTCTGAGGCTCCTGCGTCTTGCGTACCCGCTTGTCCCCCATTACGTCGCCTGGCCTGCTTAGACTTGTAGTAGAGTTTTTAAATACTAAACACACTGCTGGCTTAACTCAGCGAATCTAAAGTGCCGCTTGGGTGCGGGAGAAATCTGGCCTCAACTCTCTGGGGCTTGTGCCTTTTAAGCCATTCCGGGTCCAGGGAGTTAGTTGTCTTGCTGGTTGCTTCCTCAGTCACAGGCTACCTCTTAGGAGAGTTTTTGAAACAAAAAGTCTTTGGCTTGAATACAGGCCTTGTGCTCAGAATGAAAAGCATTCTGTTGCCTTTTGGGGGTCGAGGGTGGAGAAAGGACAGAATTTCAGAAGTCTTTCTGCTCTTTGGAACCTTGGATTCGGCCTATTTCATATAATTAAAAAAAAATTTTTTTTTTAATTCTTGGCTAAACTGTCCTGGAGTCCTAATGCCTAGCAAGAATTATTGTTTCTTCGAGATGGTAACTCTTCATGTAGAAGTCAGAAGTGCCTTCTGCAGAAGGAGATTTGCAGGAAAGAGTGTTCCCACAGAGTGAGCTAAACAAACCTAATCATAGTTTCACCAGTTAGGATGTCTGGTTTACGATTCCTCTAGGCAAGAATTCTGAAGATATAAGGGAAAGGTCAGACTAGAGAAGTTGGGAAAATTCCACAGGAAAGTTTTGCTTTTTTCCATTTCTGCCTTTTTTGTTGATTATCTTTCTCGATGTTTTGTTTTTATTAGCTTTTTTTTTTAAACCAAGTGATATTGCCATTCTCCAATTATTCATTCTGCTGTTTTATTATTGATTTGTAAAATTATGATTGGTTTTATATATAATTCACAGAGCATTTTGTTGAATTTTGGGCTGGTTAGGGGTTGCTTTCAGGCTAGGCTCAAATAAGGTATATAAATCATGTTACTCCATATTCTTAACTTCACTCACTCAAACATTTCAACAACTTAGTAGGAAAAACATAAATTAACCTTTTGGAACTGCAACAAAAAACATCTCAAGTAGGAATGAATAAGCATCTATTAACATAATAAATATTTTTAAAACTTACTGTTTTTTCATCATTGAAAAAGCAAGTGAAATGCTCAATGTTGTTATAATCAAGATTATAATTTCACTGTTAATAAGCCTGAGTTCTTGGTTGTCTGGTTTGGAAAACTTGTTGACTTTTGAAATAGTGGAATAAGACTCCAGTGTCTTAGAAAATCATATATGAAGATGAATAAGTTTTATAGTTTGTAATTAAAGACTTATGGTAATAATTTTTTTTTAATTATCTAAAATTGACGACAGTGGCTGGTAACTTAAATGAACTAAGTCATCTATATAATAATCCATAGTAAAAGCCAAGTGTTGTGACCTTGTCATTTCATGAGTAATATTTATATTGAAAAGATTTGACCTCAGAGGAAGGATTTTGATAAATTAAGGGCAGTGTTTAAAAGATTAGAAATGAAATTTGAACTCGAACACTGGTAATCTAGCAGAGAGGATCATAAAGTGAAATATTATCCAGTTTACTTGTTGGGAAATTTCTCTTTTTTAAATACCTAAGTAGAAGAAATGCACAAGTTGTTATTTGTAACATTACTTACATGTGGTGGCCTGAATCTTAAAATACTTTGTCCTTTATTTCTGCAAATTCAGGGAGTCTTTGGGAAACAAAATGATTTGGAAAACAAAGCAGCAGACATGATATTTGAGTAATTAGGGTTCAGTTGTAATTAAAAACAGATGATTTGTTCAGCCGAGTATCAGGGTAACCATGCCAGGGCTCCTGTGCCTGTGGCCCTGAAAGCCAAACTGACAGCTGGTGTTTGCAGCACAATGAAGGTTTATCTGGGGCTTCCCAGGTGGTCCTGGGGGTAAGGAACCTGCCTGCCAGTGCTTGAGACGTAAAAGATGTGGGTTCGATCCCTGGGTCAGGAAGATCCCCTGGAGGAGGGCATAGCAACCCACTCCCATATTCTTGCCTGGAGAATCCCATGGACAGAGGAGTCCGGCAGGCTGCAGGCCACAGAGTCATGAAGAATCGGAGGCAACTGAAGCAACTCAGCAAGGAAGCGGCAGACGGGTGTGGGAGACAATTCTCAGATCCACTCTGACTTTGTGTTTAGAGTTTTTCTGTTTTTTTTTTTTTTTAAGTGGCTGGGATTAATCATCATCTAGTGACATTTCCATGACATTTCCTAGTCATAATTTCGGGAGTCAGGGTGTCTGGTTTACGATTCTCAGGCCAGGTGGTCCATGGCACAGGAGTCTGTGAGCTCTCCTCGCCCTGGAGGAACAACTTGAGTTTGTACGTTAATGATATTGACAACAGCAGTTTCAGTATCTGAATGATGTTAACAATAGTGATTGTAGTCTTCTGACTGTGGTTGATTGGTGTTCAGTTAGCGCAGGATTGAGGTAGAAGGGACCAGAAAAGAAATAAAGTTTTGGATAAAGAGATTAATCATAAACTCAGTAAGGGAGCTTGGTTTTAGGGAGTCTAGCTGTCATTAGGGGGGCATTGTCTGCTTTCTAATACTGATGTTTGTTTAACATCTTCCTCTCCTTAACCAATTATTTTTAAGTATTATATAATAATGTATGTTGTGTTGGTGGTATATTTTTATACTTGTCATGCTTAAGTCTCTGCATGTGAGGATGTTTAATTCCTGCCCCCGCCCCTTAGATTTTAGAATCTGAGAGGCAGGGACTGTGGGTCCTCCTTTTTTGTTTTTTCCCACAGTAATTGGCACATTGATCAGATAAACTTAAAAGCTTGGAAAATCCCTGAAATACAGTTGGACTTTGCAGTCCATAAAAATACTCCCGACCATAGATTCCTTAGTCTAGTGGGTTTTTAAGACCGCCTGTTACCTGGCCCATCCTCTAACTTATCTCCTTCATCTCCTAATCAAGAGCGGGGTCATCCCTTCCTTCCTTCTCTCGAGTCACAGTCCCACGCAAGTAAATCACTGATTTCGCTAGGTCTCTAGTGGGTGAGTTTAGCCAGTTTAGCAGATAAGTCTCTCTTGCCTGTTGTTGTCATGTGATCCGTTCTGTATTCCTTCCAAGAACAAAGAGTCCTGTGAAAGTAGAGTTTCCAGTTTGAAAATCTCTGTAGCAAGTTATGAAAAGAAGATGGCTAACAAAGGTGATCAGGCCTATCAGTTTCCTGAATGTCAACAGGAAGTTTGTTACACTTACCAAGCTGAACCTCCAGAGAGTCACTAAACCCATTTGAGAATGCCAGAGTGATAAACCTGGCACTTTGACCAGAGTGAAAATGAAAGTAGTGCTGGGTATTTTTATTTGTTTGTTTGTTTGTTTTAGAGCAGGGCAGGTGATAGAAGGCTGAGAAACAGATGAACTTAGTCATAAAAGTTCTTAAAAATATTTATTCATTTTGCATTTCAGCTCTGAAAAGGAAGTCTGTAGGCCTAAATGAACACAGTCTCCAGATGGGAGTTGGCAGTGTGCTGTGTGCTCAGCCGTGTCCGCCTCTGTGCAACCCCATGGACTGTAGCCTGCCAGACTCCTCTGTCCATGGGATTTTTCGGGCAAGCATACTAGAGTGAGTTGCCATTTCCTTTTCCAGGGAATCTTCCCGACCCAGGGATTGCAGATGCATCTCCTGTGTCTCTTACATTGCAGGCAGACTCTTTACCTGCTGAGCCATCCGGGAAGCTCAGGGGCAACCTTAAAGCACTCAGGCTCGAGCTATGTAAGAGATGGCAGGTGCAGCTGGAGGATGGGACCTAAAAGCATGCCCTAGTCTTATTTGGAGGAAAAACCAGAGAGGATGGTTTCCTGGAATTAGAAATTCAGCCTCTGAACTCTGAGCTGTTGCCTCTAACCTTACACCAGTCTCCATTGTCTCCTGCTTCGTGTTTTTCCCCCTACCCCCTTGTTCTTCCTTTCTATGCAATATTAAGTTTCCTCTAAAGGGTCAAATGTGAGACCTCAGAGACTCAAACCTAGACTTGGAGTCTAGTTCCTCCTCTGTACTTACTAGAGTGTAGCACTGAGTAAAGTAGTAGATACCTGTGAATCTCACTTTCCTCATCTGCAAAATGGGGACAGTACTGGTGCCTGTTTCATAGTATTGTTGTAAAGGGTAAGTGAGAATACTTGCTCTACGTGAAGCAGATGGTGCAGTGCCCTTGTATATAAATGCTTGATAGCTTATTGTTACTAGGCCAGTAGTCATGTATAGATGTGAGAGTTGGACTATAAAGAAAGCTGAGTGCAGAAGAATTGATGCTTTTGAACTGTGGTAATGGAGAAGACTCTTGAGAGTCCCTTGGACTTCAAGGAGATCCAAACAGTCCATCCTAAAGGAGATCAGTCCTGGGTGTTCATTGGAGGGACTGATGTTGAAGCTGAAACTCCAATACTTTGGCCACTTTATGCCAAGAGCTGACTCATTTGAAAAGACCCTGGTGCTGGGAAGGATTGAGGGCAGGAGGAGAAGGGACCAACAGAGGATGAGATGGTTGGATGGCATCACTGACTCAATGATGAGTTTGGGTAAACTCCAGGAGTTGGTGATGGACAGGGAGCCTGGCGTGCTGCGGTTCATGGGGTCGCAAAGAGTCAGACACGACTGAGCAACTGAACTGAACTAGTAATACTGTTAACCTTAGTAGCATTATGTACCTATCACTTTAGCTAATTGACAATATAAGGCTTAGTAAGAAAAAATTAATAGCTGGTTGACTCCATCTTCAGAAAACTGAGATTACCTTTACTACTGAAATTGAGAGTGTTGAGCTTCAAAACCTATTTTCTGTTTATTTTTGTTGGTTGAGGAAATTTATTTCTTTAGGTTTCAGAAAAAAATTATTGAAAAATTTAGTGAATAGAATATATGGGTAAGTGGATTTGAATAAGTCAATTCCATTGTCTTTAAACTCATTTGTAGGTAAAGGATGAGTTAAAAGAAATTTAATAGTGTGTCTTTGGGCTGCTATACCAAAATACTGTATACTCAGTGGCTTAAACAACAAACATTTCACTCAGTTCTGAAGTCTGGGAAGTCAGATCAAGGTGCTGGCAGATTCTGATCTGGTGAGTAACTGCTTCCCGCTTTATAGATAGCTGTCTTCTTGCTCTATCTTTCCGTGACAGAAGGGGCCAGGGGGACTCTCTGGGGTGTCTTGTAAGGGCACAGATAGCATTTGTTACGGCTCCACCCTCATGACCTAATCACCTCCCAAAGACCCCCACCCCCAATACCATCACATTCAGGGGTTAGGATTTCAACGTATATATTTTGTCCCTAACATAGGAATGTCCCTAACATAGGGATTTCCCTGGTGGTTCAGACGGTAAAGCATCTGTCTACAATTCAGAAGACCTGGGTTTGATCCCTGGGTTGGGAAGATCCCCTGGAGAAGGAAATGGCAATCCACTCCAGGACTATTGCCTGGAAAATCCCATGGACAGAGGAGCCTGGTAGGCTACAGTCCATGGGGTTGCAAAGAGTCGGACACGACTGAGCAACTTCACTTCACAACATAGGAATTCAGTCTGTAGCATAGATCCTTCATTCCATTTCTCTCCTGCTCATCTATCATGAAAATAAAAATACTGAAATATTATACCAGTTTGTATCTCTGCCTTCTGGAATAGATGGTGATTAAGGCAGGGAGGGTGGGTGGAGAGTGTGATTCAACACTCTTCATTTGTCCATCCACTGCCCAAATCCTCTTTGAGTTCTGGCCAGGGACCAGGGGGATGGCCAGCAGGAACGAAGAACAAACTGCCCTGTGAAGTGGTAGGAAAGCAGAAGCACTTGGTTCTGTGGCAGCTTGTGCAGGAAGGTCAGAGTGATGTCTGACCTGAGATCTGAAGGGAAGTGAGGAGTAGCAGACAGAGCAGGGGATCAGCAGGTGCTAGGCTCCTGAGCTGCAAAGAGCAGGGTCCCCTTAGAATAAGACCTGAGCGCCTGGAGCCAAAAAAGTGTAGGCCTGATTTACGATGGGAGTGGAATGGAGTGAAGGGGCCAGTGAGCAGGGCAGTTTAAGAACATGGAAAACAGTTGTGGGATTTTAAGCAGAAGGGTAATGTTGAGTTGCAATTTTACTTTTCATTTATTTGGCTGTACCAGGTCTTAGTTGTGGCACGTGGGATCTTTAGTTGCAACCTGCACACTCTCAGTTGCTGCGCGTGGGAGCTAGTTCCCAAACCAGGGATCGAACCTGGGTCCCCTGCATTGGAAGCGTGGAGTCTTAGCCACTGAACTACCAGGCACATCCCTGAGTTGCAACATTTAAACAGAAATTTTTGCTTCTGTGATCTTTCCGAAGCTGTTGTGTTGCCACAGAGATAGATCAGTGCAAATTATTCAGATAATCTCCATTAAAATTGCCTTTAAAAAGGCAAAATCATACTTTATAGTCAGGGAGGCCATTTCTGTGTGCTTTCTGCTTATCATCTTTCAAAGACTATGTCTCCCTGGGGGATATCTAATCACCGAGGTGTGGGAAGTGCTACTCTTAATCAGGGACCGGCTGATAAGGTTGCTGAATGAAGCTGGAAACCAGGTCATTGCTTTCCCGCGGTCACTCCATAGAACTGAGGTGTGATAGTTGAGAAGCCTGCCTATGTCAGTCTCAGAGGGAATGCTTTGTTTTGTTATTGATTTTGTCTGGGGAAACAACGCGTTTGCCCAGTTTCTTAACTGGCAGTGCCAGGGAGACTATCTAGTTTCTGAAAAGTTATCCTTACTGGTGTTAAGTGAAGTTATTTCTAGTTAAATGATGTCGTCATTGCGGAAAGAGAGGAAAGGCAAGAAAAGAGGAAAGTCTTAAAAAAAAAAAAAAGATTTTGAACCATTACTGCTTCTCAAGAGCGTGACAGTGGGTAACAGTAGCACTAAGGGGAGGTTTGGCTTTGGGGTCAGTGCAATGTGAGCTTTGCTACTTGGTAAGCTGTTTGACCTTGGGCAAAGATTGCTAACCTCTGAGCATAACTTCCTTCATCTATTAAATAGGGCCAATAACTTTTGGGATTATTATGACAGTAAGATGATAATGAGGGTCTCATGTAACCTTTTGTGTGTTTTTTATGGGTATCAAGGAACACATATTTAGGGCATCTTTATTTGCACACATTGTTCTTATTTGATAAAAGGGGACTGTTGAAACCACAAAATAATGTAGGTTACTCAGCAGATAAACTATTGGACGTCTGAAGCTGTAAATAGATCAGTTACGAGGTGATTCATGCTACTGCAGGAGAATTCCTTGCTTTATGGAAAGATTTGCCACCATCTTGGTTTACCAAAATATGGTTCCCATTAGTGAACGTAAGCTATGATGGACTTAGAAAAATCTGGTCGTATGCAACTTTTCAATGACATTTGTAAAAATCTTAGGTCATCTTTGACTCTTCTTCTGGCACCCATGTACAGTCTGTAAGGGGACCTTGTCGACTTTAACTTCAAAATACCCAGAATCCAGTTTCTTCTATCACTCTGGTGTAAGCTACCAAAATCTCGTCTTGATATAATAACAGCCTCCTGTCCCTGATTCCATCTTGCTTCCCCTATAATTGTATCTTAAGAAGCAGCCAGGGAACCTGAAAAGCTCTAGTCAGATCATGTGATCCTTTGCCCAGATCCCTCCAATATCTTCAGATGAAAACGCAAAATCCTTCTTGTGGTTGACAAGGCTTTTGACCACCTGCCTCCTGCCTTCTTTCACCTCTCTTCTCTCCCCATGTTTTGTCTCTCCCTCCCTCCTTTCTAGCTGCACTCTCTTTCTCCTTGAACTCGATTCCTTAAGCATGCTTGGCCTTGCTGCTTTGACCTTTGGTTATCTTTTCTTCTTGAATGCTCTTCCCCAGATGTCCATTTGGCTGAGCCTTCTTCCTTCTTTCTAGTCTTTACTCAGATATCACCTTCTCAGTGAAACCTTCCCTTCTACCTTTAAACCAGCGATCCAATCTCCTCCACGCCCCTTCTGACCCTGTTAGCCTGCTCTGCTTGGGCCTGATGCCATAGCGTTTATCACCATCTCCCGTTCTGGAGGTGGTGTTCATTTCTGATGTTTCTTGTTTGTCTCCTCCTGTTAGAGTGGCAGCACCATGAAGGCAAAGATCTTTTTTGTTCACTTTTCTATCTCCAGCACCTAGAACAGAGCCTGCACACAAACACTAATACTTCCTTATTGAATGAATTAAAATATTCAGGTACTCCAGTGTTTTTGAGGGATAATTTTTTTTTTTTTTTTTTTTTTGTGGGGAGGATTCTCTTCTCTTTCTACATTCTCTTTTTAGTTATAAATCTAAGAGCTATTAGTGGTCTCCCCACCTCTAAAAGTAAAATTATTTAGTCTAAAAACAAAATACAGACTATAACCTCAGGGAGGTGTTCTCATAGTAGAGACCCTGGAGTCAGACTGCCCAGAATGACTTTCTGTGTCCCAGACATCCCTGTACTCAGCTGCATCTCTCTGCTCCTGTGTCCTTTTGTTCATGCAAAGACATTCAGTGGTTCAGCGGTTGTTGAATGTTGTTCTCTGCCTGGAGTGATTTTTCTTCTGTTGTTCACTCTTCCTTCCTCCTCCTGTTCATGAACTTCTCAGAGTCCAGATTCTGAATGTTTCTGTGCAGCTGCCCGGATGGAAGCCATCATGTACTTTTGGAATTCTAGTAGCTCTTGTATTATCCTTTTTTGTGGGCTTTTCCACACTTAACCTTTTTAGTTGTTTGTGTGTATGTGCGTGCACCTGTGCATGCACGCATGACTTTGTTCTGAACTATAAACCTGTCAAGAGTGTACAATAAATTATATGCAGTGAATGAATATATTTTCTTTGAATTGTATTTTGACGGGGGTGGGACGTTTTCCTTTTTGTGGGTTATATTTTGCAAAATAGTTTGTACACCTTTTTTTCTCTTTGTTTTAAAACCTGAAGTGATGCCTTAAAAGCTGGTTGAAATTAAACCAAGGCTGACTAGACAAAGATGGGTTATTGGATTACTGCAGCAGAGCTGGGATAACAGTTTTGAAAGTGTGAAAAGCAGTGAGAGCAAAAAGATGTGTGTGTGTGTGTGTGTGTGTGTGTGTGTGTGTGTGTGTGGCGCTCAGTTGATAAATCATGACAGACTGTTGCGACTCCATGGTCTTTAGCCTGCCAGGCTCCTCTGTCCGTGACACTTTTCAGGCAAGAGTGCTGGAATGGGTTGCCACTTCCTTCTGCAGGAGATCTTTTCGGTTCAGGGATCGAACTTGCATCTCCTGCATTGGCAGGCAGATTCTTTACCAGTGAGCAACCAAGGAAACCTATCCTGTGTAGCATATGTAATAAACTAATCTCTTTTTATACATGTGTTATAAAACCAACCACTCTGCCAGATTTAATAAACATTTCAGTATTAATAAAAATTTGGTAATATATTTATTATTTAAACCATATATATATATATGTGTGTGTATATATATATATATATATATATATATATATATATATATATATATATATTTAACCTCCTTTTGTCTGCACCACGTGGCTGTGGGATCTTAGTTCCCTGAACCAGGGATTGAACCCAGGCCTTCAAGTCCCAATCACTGGATCACCAGGAAAGACCCCTCAAGTCTTTAAAAATTGTTCCAAGTAGGCTTTCCTTTCATAAGAGAGTCTTTCCCAGTGAAGGTTTTAGTAAAGTTTGCTAATTCATAAAGCTGAGAGGAATTAGTGAAAAAATTGAATTCTAGGATGTATTGACCAAAATGTAGTTTTGTTATTTCAGAGGCCTGATAAAATGAACCTACACCTTCTACAGACCTTTTGGGGGACATTGGACTGAATTTCCTGGAATATCTCTTTGGTAGTAAAGGCATTGAGTGGTCAGTGTGTATAGTTAATAACCGCTAGAAAGTTAACCACAGACCATTGAGTACATGCATTTTTTTCCTTCATGGAAAGAAATGAATACTGCAGTTGGTTGATCGTCTGCAGAAGGTTAGTTGGCCATTTTCTGAGAAACTGGAGAAACGTGAAAAATCGTTAAGAGACTAATGAGAGAATGACGGAACCGGAAGGACCTCTTCCGTTGAACTATTAGGGAAAGAAGCTGGAAGAGGCGAGATGATCATGCAGCCTTTCGTGTGTTTTTATGGGTGTCAGGGAACATGATAGAGAATATCTAGGCAAGAAGATCAGTGGCAAAGAGCAGAAAATGGGGGATACATCAGTGGTGGGTTGATTAAAAGCAGTGGGTAGGAGTGGGGCTTCCTAGTGGTCCAGTGGTATAAGACTTCACTGCAGGGGTCACGGGTTTGATTCTTGGTCGGGAAACTAAGAGCTGACATGCCCAGCAGCCAAAAAACAAAAAAAAAGTATCTAAAAAACTAATGGTAGGAGTGATGAGCAGCAGACTCTGACGGCAGAATTGATTTGTGAGGGATGAATGAAGAGAGGAAAACTCGTAAGGAGGACCGGCAGAGGCGGGCCACAGCAAGGATGTTGGCAAAACTGAACTCCATCACACATTGCCACCGCTGGTGTGGGGCATAAAGCCTTCTCTGTACAAGAGCCTGAATTCTGAAGAAACACCACGTCTCTGTAGCCTGGAGGATACCATTATTTCCTGTTCTTGGACAGGAATGCCTTGTAATGTCCTTGTAATGCCTACGTGGACATGAAGATCGGGGGACTTCCTCATTATATGTGGTGCTTCAGGCCAAGTGGATCGATCCAGTATGTCTTATCTATAGCCTTGGCTGCGCCTCTACCCTTAACTACAGATGACGTTGATGCCACTAAATTGCCGAGGAAATATTATATAGGTTTTAGGATATGCTTCTCAAGATGGCCAGGAAAGGGTACATACAGTCTCCTTTAAAAATTTAAATTCTAGTTTTTAAAGTTCCCTTAACCCTCCTGGTATGTTACAAAAAAAAAAAAAAAAAACACACCCCTAATTCTCCAGATTGATTTTACTGTATTGCCTGGTGGTAATTGCTCACTACCAAACTCACTTCCAGTGGAAATGTTGCCAAGCTTGCTTTAATGATCACTGAAACTCCCATCTTGTCACATCAACGGAGCTAATAAAGTAAATAAGCTCCCCTAATCTTGCGCATTCAGTCTAATAATTTTGCTGTGGAACAGGGAGCAGCTGCTTATCTGTGTGTTCCAATACCTATCATTGCCTGTCTTGAGAAAGGAGGGGATGATCTCCTTATAGATAAGGGGAAAAAAAAAACCCACAGCAGGTTAGACAATGATGTTCACACATTCTGAATTAGAGGAGGCTAGATTAATGAAATTTTACCATAATGATGACATCTCAATTTACAAATTGCTTTTGCAAATTTTCTCAGCTGATTTCCATAACCAAGTCATATACCAAGACCAGAGGGAGCTGCGGTGACTGTAAGGAGTGTTACGCAGCTAGTAAATGACAGAAGAAACTGGATCCATGTGTTCCAACTCCAGGCTCCTGCCAAAGTTCCTGGTGAGGGTGATTTTAAGACAGTTTGCAGTACCTGTCCAAGAGCTAATATGTCCGAGACTTCCTCAAATGTTACCTGAAACTGAAAGGTCTATTTCTACCGTATTTTCATCATGACAGTATCCATGAGACATAAGAATCAATTGGATGTGCTTGTTAAAAATAGAGCCTAGGGCTTCACTCCAGACCCACTCAATGAAAATCTCTAAGAAAAGAACTTGGGGAAACGTATTTTTTTAAAAAAACAAATTAAGTGGATTCTTAAGCTCATGCGTTTTGGGAAGCACTGGGCTGAGATCTGGCTAATCTTGGAAGAAGGCAGTGGGTTATACATGCAGGCTTTTTAGCTAGATCGCTATTCTTAGTACCAGGGCTTGGTTTATAATAGTGTTAAAACTTCCAGTGATTTCTGTACTAAATATTTACATGTAATTTTGACAGTTAAATAAAGATTCTATTTTAGGCTACTTCTGTGTTTGTGCATTCAAAATAGATTAGGAAAAAAGCAAACTAAACTAGAAACTTCTGTATGTTGTTATGCAATGAGAACTTCAAGCAGCATCAGTTCAGTTCAGTTCAGTCGCTCAGTCTGACGCTTTGCGACCCCATGAACCGTAGCACGCCAGGCCTTCCTGTCCAGCACTAACTCACGGAATTCACTCAGACTCACGTCCATCGAGTTGGTGATGCCATCCAGCCATCTCATCCTCTGTTGTCCCCTTTTCCCCCGCCCCCAATCCCTCCCAGCATCAGAGTCTTTTCCAATGAGTCAACTCTTCGCATGAGGTGGCCAAAGTATTGGAGTTTCAGCTTTAGCATCAGTCCTTCCAAAGAACACCCAGGGCTGATCTCCTTTAGAATGGACTGGTTGGATCTCCTTGCAGTCCAGCAGACTCTCAAGAGTCTTCTCCAACACCACAGTTCAAAAGCATCAATTCTTCGGCGCTCAGTTTTCTTCACAGTCCAACTCTCACATCCATACATGACCACTGGAAAAACCATAGCCTTGACTAGACGGACCATAGTCGGCAAAGTAATGTCTCTGCTTTTGAATATGCTATCTAGGTTGGTCATAACTTTTCTTCCAAGGAGTAAGTGTCTTTTAATTTCATGGCTGCAGTCACCATCTGCAGTGATTTTGGAGCCCCCAAAAATAAAGTCTGACACTGTTTCCACTGATTCCCCATCTATTTCCCATGAAGTGATGGGACCAGATGCCATGATCTTCATTTTCTGAATGTTGAGCTTTAAGCCAACTTTTTCATTCTCCTCTTTCACTCTCATCAAGAGGCTTTTTAGATCCTCTTCACTTTTTGCCATAAGGGTGGTGTCATCTGCATATCTGAGGTTATTGATATTTCTCCCGGCAATCTTGATTCCAGCTTGTGCTCCTTCCAGCCCAGCGTTTCTCATGATGTACTCTGCATAGAAGTTAAATGAACAGGGTGACAATATACAGCCTTGATGTACTCCTTTTCCTTGTTGGAACCAGTCTGTTGTTCCACATCCAGTTCTAACTGTTGCTTCCTGACCTGCATACAGGTTTCTCAAGAGGCGGGTCAGGTGGTCTGGTATTCCCATCTCTTTCAGAATTTTCCACAGTTGGTTGTGATCCACACAGTCAAAGGCTTTGGCAGAGTCAATAAAGCAGAAATAGATGTTTTTCTGGAACTCTCTTGCTTTTTCCATGATCCAGTGGATGTTGGCAATTTGATCTCTGGTTCCTCTACCTTTTCTAAAACCAGCTTGGACATCAGGGAGTTCACGTTTCACGTATTGCTGAAGCCTGGCTTGGAGAATTTTGAGCATTATTTTACTAGCGTGTGAGATGAGTGCAATTGTGCGGTAGTTTGAACATTCTTTGGCATTGCCTTTCTTTGGGATTGGAATGAAAACTGACCTTTTCCAGTCCTGTGGCCACTGCTGAGTTTTCCAAATTTGCTGGCATATTGAATGCAGCATACCCAGTCTTTACTAGTTGGAGATCAGGTGAGGGTAGGGGGTCAATAAGAATGGGCTTTGGTAGATGCAAATAATGGAAATTTTACTTTGCTTTTGGGTAAGACCATAGGAAGAAGAGCTGAAGACTCTGAAAGCTTCTTCACTATAAAAAATTGAGAGAACAGTATGTTCTTATTTTCTGTTTGCAATTCTTTTTGGTGGTCCCATTTTTTAGTTTATATTTATTGCATTTATAGACAAGAACATTTAAAATCTTTCTTTCTTTAAAGGTGGATTTTTACAAAATTGTCTTTATTGTGAAATTAATGTAAGTGATACTGATTGGGCCAATAGACAGGAGAGGATATTCATTTTCTTAAAAATAAATAAATAAATAAAGTCCTCCAAATGATGAAGAAGCAAAATGGGCTTAGGTTTAACCAGAAGTAATTCCGATTTTAGTGGGCCATCTGGATGACGTTTGTAGTGATTAAACAGTAGAATCAGTTTGTTCATTCATTCAGCAGAGAAACATGCATTATGTGCTGACTATATGCTAGGCATACAGCACTGGAGCTGGGGATTAGTAGGGAGTAAGAAAGTGTTGGCCTGTACCTTCTTTGTTCTAGGAGAGGACACAGATCATTACAAAAGCAGCTCCAAAAAGTTTACTGGGAGCCAGCTATGGGGGTACCTCTTCAGAGGTTTAAAGGTTTTCTGGAAGAAGTAACGTTTAATCCAACATATGGAAGGAAAGATGATGATGATGGTGTTGGTTAATAATGGGAATAAGACAAAATGAAAAAACTTACCATGTACCAGATGCTCTTCTAAGTGCCTCAGTTAATTCAGTTACTCCAGTCAGGTAGGTCTCATTAATACCCCCATTTTACTGAAAGAAAGCTAAGATAATAGAGTTGTTGTTGTTCAGTTGCTAAATATGTCTGACTCTTTGCAGTCCCATGGACTGTAGTATGCCAGGCTTCCCTGTAATTCACTGTATCCCGGACTTTGCTCCAACTCATGTCCATTGAGTCAGTGATGTCATCCAACCGTCTCATCGTCTTTTGCTCTGTTCTCCTGCTTCAATCTTTCCCAGCATCAGGGTCTTTTGTTGGCCCTTCTCATCAGATGGCCAAAATATTGGAGCTTCAGCATCAATCCTTCCAATGAATATTCAGGGTTGATTTCCTTTAGGATTGACTGGTTTGATCTTGCTGTCAAAGGGACTCTCAAGAATCTTCTCCAGCACCATAGTTCAAAGGCATTAGTTCTTTGGTGCTCAGCCTTCTTTATGGCCCAGCTCTTATATTGGTACTGGAAAAACCATAGATTTGACTATATGGACCTTTGTCAGCAAAGTGATGTCTCTGCTTTTTAATATGCTGTCTAGGTTTGTCAGAACTTCCCTTCCAAGGAGCAACCGTCTTTTATTTTTTGTGGCTGCAGTAACTGTCTGTAGTGATATTATAGGCCGAGAAAATAAAATCTGTCACTGCTTCCACTTTTCCCCCATCTATTTCCTGCCATGAAGTGATGGGACTGGATGCCATGATCTTAGTCTTTTGAATATTGAGTTTTAAGCCAGCTTCTTCACTCTCTGCTTTCACCTCCTTCAAGAGGCTCTTCAATTTCTTTTCTGCCATTAGAGTGGCATTATCTGCATATCTGAGGTTACTGTTATTTCTCCCAGCAATCTTGATTTCAACTTGTAAATTATCCAGCTTGGCATTTCACATAATGTACTCTGCATATAAATTAAATTAGCTGGGTGACCATATACAATTTCAAAATACTCCTTTCCCAATTTTGAACCAGTCCATTTTTCCATGTCTGGTTCTGCCTGTTGCTTCTTGACCTATATACAGGTTTCTCAGGAGACAGGTAAATGGTCTGGTATTCCCATCTCTTTAAGAATTCTCCACAGTTTGTTGTGATTCTCACAGTTGAGGCTTTAGCATAATCAATGAAGAAGAATTAGATTTTTTTTTTTTTTGAAATTCCCTCACTTTTTCTATGATCCAGTGGAAACAATAGAGAGGTCAAGTCATTTGTCTGAAGTCACATAGGTAGTTACGTGGAGGAGCCCCTGGGGCTGGAACTCCTGTGACCTCTCTGCAGACTGCATTGATGAATGAGGAGTCGGTGGGTAAGAGGAGTGCGGAAATGGGAGAGTTTTCCAGCTGAGAGAACACTTTGCGTGATGACCCTGAGGAAAGTGACAGCTTTCAGAAACTTTGGGCAGACGGTCCTTCGGAGAGGAGAGGCAGGAGATAAGACTTAGAGAAAGGGGCAGAGGGCCAGTCCTAAAGGACCTTGAGAGCCTGTGAGGGTTTTGTTTATCCCGAGGGCAGTGGGGAGTCACTGAAAGATTTCCAGCAGCAGACCTCACGATCAGATGTGTATTTTGGACAGTTTACTGCGGCAGGTTGGAGATTGGATGTGTAGGGAGCTACCCAGGAGAAAGGGAGCCCAGCAGGAGACCCATGGTGGTGGTGGTGGTCAGCCAGGCGCTGAATGGTGGTGGTTTGGATCAAGGTCATGGGGGCAAGGCCTGAGCGAGGGAGTCAGACAAGAGAGAGGTGGCTGCAAGTCCTGGGCCCTCACCGTAGAGGGGCTGTGGGGATGAAGGTGGCGGCAGAATCAAGGACTGTGAGGTGTCCGGGCAGATGGTGATGCTGACCTTGGAAATACAAAGGAAAGGAGCAGGGTTGGGAGAAAATAGTGATTGCTCTGTGGCTCTGTGCGGATGTCCGGCAGTCTTCTATAGATTAGCACTGGGCTGAGCCTGGGTGACTTACCACAGTCCTTTGGCTCAGCAGTCATTTATAGTTGTCAGAAATTATATGCCGTTAATACATCGTGTATTTTACAGAAAATTTAGACAGACTTCTTGGTGGTGCAATGGCTAAGACTCCATGTTCCCAATGCAGAGGGCCCAGATTCAGCCTCTGGTGAGGGAACTACATCCCATGGGCTACAGCTAAGACCTGACCCAGCCAAATAAATAATATTTTAGAAACCATTATTTAAAAAAGGGAAATTTGGAGCTTCAGCATGTAATATTTTAGAAAAAAGAAAACGTTATTTTTGAGCCATTTGAGTGTATCCCATGTAGCACTTTGTGGCTTGGGTCGGTAAATGTTTGCCAGGATAAACCACACCCTCACAGGGTATCAAGGTCTTTTAGGACTGGCCTGCTGCCCATTTTTCTGCCCTTTTTAGGCAGAAAAGACAGGAAGCAGACTGTCAGAAGACCTGAGTTCCTAGCCTGCCTTCCCATCTTTGACACTTATTAGCTGTGGAATCATCAGTCAGTCATTCTGTTTATTTCTCCTATCATATATGTCTAAAAATACCGACTTTGTGTATCTTCAGAGATGCTGAGTCTCTGAATGTGTCTGGAAGCGCAGCACAAAGTACAAAGCATTATGTACAAACAGGGCATTGGGCTTTTTCCTTCTGTTTTCAGTTAGAAACCTGGAGACAGACTTGCCCCACGAGTTGATCAGATCCTTTATGTGAGGTTCAAATTGCTTCAGAGATCTATTTTGGGATCTGTTACACCTTTGTCATGATCAACACCTAAGTCTCTGTTGGTTTGATTATCTAATACATGTCAATTTTAGAAAGTACCTAAAACTTTTAAAAGCAATTTTGTTGATGTAAGCTGGGTTTCTGAATTAAACTGATTTAACCACTAGTGTGTTAATTTTAAATAAATAAACTTCAACTTTTATTTTTAACCTATGTAAGAACTGTGGTTAGGTATCAAGGGTTAAGGATATATTTAAATTATTAGTATTGAAGTGTCATTTCAACTCTGATGTAATTGGAAGGCTCTCACTACTACTACTACTACTACTACTACTACTACCAAGTCCAACTCTGTGCGACCCCAGAGATGGCAGCCCACCAGGCTCCCCCGTCCCTGGGATTCTCCAGGCAAGAACACTGGAGTGGGTTGCCATTTCCCTCTCCAATGCGCGAAAGTAAAACGTGAAAATGAAGTCACTCAGTCGAGTCCAACTCTTAGTGACTCCATGGACTGCAGCCTACCAGGCTCCTCCATCCATGTATTTTCCAGGCAAGAGTACTGGAGTGGGGTGTCATTGCCTTCTCCGGGAAGACTCTCAAGTCTGACATAACTGCTTAAAGTTCCATTACTATATTATAAGCGTTACTGTAAGAGGTAATTATAAGTTCCTGTCATTTCTCATCCAATACCCCATTGTTTTTGTCTCCAGGTTTAAAGATATTCAGAGCGAACTTTTTCTTTAGTTAAAATTTTCTGTTGCAATCTTCATTTAAGCTAGATTCTCATCAGTTATGACACTGATGACATAACAGTGCTTTCTAGATCTCTATAGTGAAAGTATTATCTTTGATATGAGGAAATAGTTTTCAGGTGTACTTTGAATCTAATTTTTAAAACTATAGCAAAGATTAGGACTATATATGAACATCCAAGTCGTCTAAAAATACTTGCTTTGAAATATATTACTTTTTTAAGAAATTGTAAATTCTTTTTTGGGGGGAAGCTTCTTAATATTTCTTCAAATGGAAACACTAACTTTTCTCTCCTTTTGCATTCCTGTCCTTGGGTTCTCCCAGAGGCAGATACTGAGAGACAGGGAATCAAGTGCAATCAGTTTTTTGGAAGGTGATCCCAAGAAACACCAGTAGGGAGGGAGACAGGGAAGGGAACACAGCCAGTACAGGGGGTATTGTCGAGGGTCTGTGATCACCTGGAGCTAGTGTAGAACTCAAGTTTCAGAGTTAGTTCAGCTGCAGGGTCTAGAAGCTCAGATGTTTATACACTCGTGGCCATTAGTCAGTGGTTGAGGGCTGTTGGGAGGAGCATTAATCTGATAGCACTTAGGTCCACTGTGCACTTGCTGGCTTCAGCTACCAGATAAAGCGATTGGGCAAAGAGGTACACTTGGAATGTGCTCTGCAATGGTGTGGCCAGAGTGGATGTGGACAGGGCATCACCAGCTTAGCTCTAATTCTCATCACAATATTTCCCCCTGGTTTCTTTTTTTTTTTTTAATTTTTAAAAAGGTTTTTTATTTTAAGGACTTTTTTTTTTTTTGGTTGTTATTGAATTTGTCACAGTATTGTTTCTGTTTTCTGTTTTATTGTTTTGACCCTGAGACACGTGGGATCTCAGCTCCCCGACCAGGGATCTAACCCGCACCTGCATGCATTGAAAGTCAGAGTCTTAACCACTGGACTGCCAGGGAAGCCCCTCGTTTTCTATAAACAAAACAACGAATAAAGCCCAAGGAGGAGGAGTTATTTCCTGGAAATAATAAATACAGTATATGGGAGGCAGAAGTTGATTTATGTTAGACTCTTTCATTGTGGTTGAGGGTTTTGCTGCCTCTC
The DNA here is from genome assembly GCF_032405125.1 of Capricornis sumatraensis. NCBI lineage: Eukaryota > Metazoa > Chordata > Mammalia > Artiodactyla > Bovidae > Capricornis > Capricornis sumatraensis. The sequence goes on from NC_091084.1 coordinate 74,301,205, forward strand.
AGGGTGGTTGATGGATTGGTCTATGTTAAGTGTTTTTACACTTTTTATAAATACAGATAAGTGACTAAATATTGAATAAACCTCATAGGCTTATGGTTGCATTAAGGTATGACATAATCTCTTCCTCTCCGTAATTAAATTCTGACCTACTAAACTGGACATGGTTTCCCCAAGGTCAGTACAGGGGAGGACAGCATTTGAGGGGGTTGCGGTGGATGTGGTTGGCTGCTTGTTGACAGAATGCCAAATTTATGCAGGTATCGGACAGCCATACACTTCAGAGGAGGTTGGGCCTCTCCTCAGCCCCAGGGGCCCAGTCTTGGGTAGTTTACAGTCATCTTGATGATTCCTCTTTCCTTGCCACAAGTTGGGTTAGAATGGGCATGCGCACAGTTCTGGCCACTGAGATGTGGGGGATGTCCTCGGGGGAGAGCTTCTGAGAAGGCTTTCACCCCCTTTCAGAAGAGGTAGAAAGAAGGGTATTTTTGTCTGAGCGCGTGATGCCCGTAGCCATCCTTGGGACCAGAGAGGGCAAACCGAGGAAAGAGCCAGCACACTGAGGTCTTCGAGCAGAAAGAAGGAAAGCATCTGGGTTTTCGGTTCTGTCCCTGAGCTGCTGAATTCATCCGTTCTGGAGTGCCCGACACTTCCTGTTATTTTGAGATGACACATCCCATTTTTCTTAAAAACTGTTTCTGTTACTTGCAGCTGAAAGCATCCTAACCTACAGATTTGGTAGAAAAGGAGGCAGATTTTCTTCTGTGGAGTAAAAATTTTATGATTGATTTAAGGTCCTGTAGACTTGGACAGGGCTTCCCTGGTGGCTCAGATGGTAAGGAATCTGCCGGTATGCAGGGGACCCGCCTTTGATCCCTGGGTCAGGAAGATCCTCCGGAGAAGGGAGTTAAGATACCCATGGAATTCTCCAGGCAAGAATACTGGAATGGGTTGCCATCCCCTCCTCCAGGGGAATCTTCCTAATCAGGGATCGAACCTGCCTCTCCTGCTTTGCAGGTAGGTTGTTTATCGTGGGAGCCACCATTTGGTCTAAGTAACTGTTAAATTTTTTGGAGTATCTAGTGATCTGAGGACTTTGACCCAGTGTGGTTCAACTAAATTGGAAAAAGATCAAGACAGAGGGTGGGGAAGTGAAGGCGAGGTGGGTATGTCTGTGTGGATCTCCTGTCCTTAGGGCTGTGCTGTGCTGTGCTTGGGCACAGTTGTGCCCAACTCTTTGGAACCACATGGACTGTAGCTCCTCTGTCCTTGGGGCTCCTACAGGCAAGAATACCAGGGGGGTTTGCCATGCCCTCTTCCAGGGGATCTTCCCAACCCAGGGATGGAACCCAGGTCTATCGCATTGCAGGTGGATTCTTTACTGACTGAGGCACCAGGGGAGCATGTCTTAGTGCTTATTTCTCTCTAATTGCATTATAAGAAGCCAGTAAGAAGTCAGTGCAGTGTATTCTTAGCTTTGCCATTTTCCCATATTGAGCTTCCCCTGTAGCTCGGTTGGTAAAGAATCTGCCTGCAATACAGGAGGCCTGGGTTTGATTCCTGTTTCGGGACGATCCCTTAGAGAAGAAAATGGCAACCCGCTCCAGCATTCTTGTCTGGAGAATCCCATGGACAAAGGAGTCCGGCAGGCAATGTACAGTCAATGGGGTTGCAAGAGTCAGATACAACTTAGCGACTAAACCACCACCATGACATCCATTTCAGATATTCCTGGTTCGGGATAGCAATCAAATATAAGGTTAGAGATTCAATGTTATTTAAATGCTCTTATTTTTAAAGTCTAGGGAACATTCCTGGCAGTCTAGTGGTTAAGACTTAGCCCTTCTACTGTGGGGGATGTAGGTTTGATCTCTGGTCCAGAAATTAAGATCTTGCATGCCACTTGTGGCCAAAAAAAAGTAAAATAAAAAAATATAGTCCAAATGGGGAAATACACCATCCAAGTCACTGAAAAGCTGGAGCAAAGATACAAGGAGCTTAGGAATATGGACTCTGCTTTATATCCCAGGTGGGGATATGGCCTTACTGATGCTGAGTTTAAGAAGCAGGAGAACCTGCTGTGTGAATCTAAATACTATTTTAAAAAGAAGGTATTGTTTAAGTTCATCTTGAATAGCAGTAGTGCAGAAACCAAGTCTAAAAGGACTGTAGTACAATAATTAAACCTCACAGGCCCGCCAAGACACAGGTTGGCCCTGCACCACCTCTGGGGCTCAAGGGAAGCTGTGCTTCTTTGTGTGGGTATGTCCCTTCTGAGAAGAGAGATTCAATAAGGTACTGAAATCTTGCCCTGTGAATGAAGGTGTGTGTGTGTTCTTTCCCTGCCTTCCTCTTTAAGAGGTGAAACATTCATTGGTTTTTCGAAAGATGACTATTTTTTTTTTCCATTTTTTAAGGTAAGATTTTATGGCTGATTAGTAAAAGAATCTCATTCTTTGATAATGGATCAAAGGCAAGTATTAGAAGACTAGGACAGCTAGTATTACTGGTTTTAATTTCATAGTCTTTATGCTTCTTTTTCTTTCTTCTTACATTTTTATATTACCAGTGTATCTGCACCTTACTTGGTACTGGCACGCCATATCAGGCATAACAGTTATCATGGATAGTGTATCATCTGTTGTCCAGCTGTTTCCATACTCCCTTAATTATTCTTTCATATAATTGATTCAACAAATATTTTATCATCTTCGGCATGCCAGATACCTCGCAATGTGCTGGGGGGCTTAGCAGTGAACAAGTCTTGCCTTTCATGGAACTTGCATTTTAATAGGGAAGAATGGACAGTAAGCAAAAAATAGAAATTTGGTAAATCTTGTGATGAGATAGACTAAGAAGAAAACTAAAGCAAGGTAGAAGATGGAGAATACCAGAGGAGCCAGGAGAGGAGAAAGTGTGTTCTGCCTGCTAGTCTATATAGGGTGGTTCCGTTCAGCTCAGTTGCTCAGTCGTGTCTGACTCTTTGTGACCCCATGGACTGCAGCATGCCAGGCCTCCCTGTCCATCACCAACTCCCAGAGTTCACTCAAACTCATGTCCATCAAGTCGGTGATGCCATCCAACCATCTTATCCTCTGTCGTTCCCTTCTCCTCCTGCCAGCATCAGGATCTTTTCCAATGAGTCAGCTCTTCACATCAGGTGGCCAAAGTATTGGAGTTTCAGCTTCAGCATCAGTTCTTCCAATGAATATTCAGGACTGATCTCCTTTAGGATCGACTGGTTGGATCTCCTTGCAGTCCAAGGAACGCTGAGGAGTCTTCTCCAACACCACAGCTCAAAAGCATCAATTCTTTGGTGCTCAGCTTTCTTTCTAGTCCAACTCTCGCATCCATAGATGACTACTGGAAAAACCATAGCTTGGACTAGATGGACCTTTGTCAGCAAAGTAATGTCTCTGCTTTTTAAATATGCTGTCTAGGTTTGTCATAGGAGTGAGTGTCTTTTAATTTCATGGCTACAGTCGCCACCTGCAGTGATTTTTGGAGCCCCCAAAATAAAGTCTGTCACTGTTTCCATTGTTTCCCCATCTGTTTGCCATGAAGTGATGGGACTGGATGTCGTGATCTTAGTTTTCTGAATGTTGAGTTTAAGCCAGCTTTTTCACTCTTCCCTTTCACTTTTATTAAGAGGCTCTTTAATTCTTCTTTGCTTTCTGCCATAAGGGTGGTGTCATCTGCGTATCTGAGGTTATTGATGTTTCTCCTGGCAGTCTTGATTCCAGCTTGTACTTCATCCAGCCCGGCATTTCACACGATGTGCTCTGCATTTAAGTTGAATAAGCAGGGTGACAATATACAGCCTTGACGTACTCCTTTCCTGATTTGGAACCACTCTGTTGTTCATGTCCAGTTCTAACTGTTGCTTCTTGACCTGCATACAGATTTCTTAGGAGGCAGGTTAGGTGGTCTGGTATTCCCATCTCTTGAAGAATTTTCCACAGTTTGTTGTGATCCACACTGTCAAAGGCTTTGGCGTACGTAGTCAAGAAAGCAGAAGGAGATGTTTTTCTGGAACTCTCTTGCTTTTACGATGATCCAGCAGATGCTCGCAGTTTGATGTAGAGTGGTTAGGCAAGGGTTTCTCATGAGGTGGCACCTGAACTCAGACCTGAATGGAATTGCCTGTCTCCACTGCAGCCTTGCTGGAGTCCTGGCTGTTCCTTGTGCATCTGCAGCAGAAACTTAGAACTAATGTATCCCTCTGCCTAGAATCTTCTTCATATGGATAACCAGGATTTAAATAAATGGGGGAAAGGATTTGGAGTGACCAATTGTGTTGTCAGGCAAATGGAATTCCTTCTTCTCTTAGAACTGAGGAGAACTGGTCTGGCTGCCACTGAATGGTGTAGAAGACCCTAACTGGAATTTTTAGATTTCTTTGGTGAAACACTTAAAATAACATGAATAATTTGTTTAAATATACATGGTATTTAGATGATCTTTTGAAGACTTAATCCCACCCAAGTTGTTTTGCCCAATTTGCTACTTTAAAAAATTGAGTCAATCCATAACAAAAAACTTGGTGATACTGCTTTGTCATTTGACCTAATAAAATGTGATTCCCTAGGTAATCCCATCACTTTAGTTTCAACACAATAAAAACTTAGAAAACTTACTGAGAAGTTGAAGCCTAGCAACAGTTTTATTCAAAAGCCATTTTTAAAACAAAAAAGGACTATTGTTTTGTTAGCTCCTCTGAAAGCTGTACATTTATTAAGTGTATTTAGAAGTGCAGTGTTTCATTACTGATCTTTTTCTTAAGCATGTTGAAACTACACCCTGATGATTGATTAGATCTGTAAAGAAAAGGCAGCTATAAATGAATTGCTGAATAGCATCCCTTGTGGGTTTATCTCTCAAATGATAATGCAAAGAATAGAAAAAGAAAAACCTTTTTTTGCTGAGCATATGATTTATGTTATTGCAAAAGAACTGAGTGATTCATTACTACAATCTCATGGTGATGCCTTGTTGGGACCGTTGTTTAGTCACTGAGTCGTGCCCAACTCTTTTGCAATGCCATGGAATGTAGCCCACCAGGCTCCTCTGTCTATGGGATTTCCCAGACAAGAATACTGGAGTGGGTTGCCATTTCCTTCTCCGGGGCATCTTCCTAACCCGGGGATCAAGCTGGCGTTTCCTGCATTAGCAGGTGGATTTTTTTTTTTTTTTAACCACTGAACCTGGGGAGCCCAAGGGACTGTAATAGTCATATATATGCTTATTGAAGAGGAGAATGTCTGTTCGCACTTAATCCTTGGATTACTCTGTACCTGAAGTGGGTCATTTTCACCATTTCTAAAAATCATTCTTTTCTTTCCACCTCATCTTTTATTTATACATTATAGATAGTGATGTTTTGGAATATATTTTTTTCTTTTAGCTGTTAGCCAATCAGTGATTATCATTTATAATGATTTTCAAGGAGAACAGAGATAAGTAAAATTCAGAAATACTACTGAAACATCCTTTCTGAGAGCAGCTTTAACCTCATTTCTCACCCATACTTTTTTTTTTTTTTCCTGGAACTGTAGAACAGACCAAATTAGGTTTCACCAAATTTTCTTTTAGCTAACTGTGCCCTCCAGTGGAGAAAACACAGGGCAGTGAAATAGCCCAGGTAACAAGCAGCAGAGAGTTGATGTAACACATCCAGGTCAGAGCCAAGCTGCATAATTCTTTCCTGCATAAAAGAAAGAGCTTGTTGTCACCCCCATAAGCAAGAATACGACACATGAGTCCTCCTCTTCGTGAGTTTGTTGAACATTCAAAGAGGAATTTATTCCTTGTGCTTTGACTTCATTGCTTTAAAAAAAAGTAGTTGATGCCAGGCTTTGCTGCCTGTTGTCTGTGTTGTGATGCCACATATTCAGTTTATGAACCGTCAGGCAAGTTTAGAAAAAATTGAGAGGAGGTAATAACTGGAGATTTCTTCCTAGAATGAACTCAAACAATGACTTTTCTTTTCCTTTTTTCTTAATTTTTAAAGACGACAAAAGAAAACCCAGAATTAACTTAGTGGATGTAAACAATCATTGGAAGGACTGATGCTAAAGCTGAAACTCCAGTACTTTGGCCACCTCATGTGAAGAGTTGACTCACTGGAAAAGACCCTGATGCTGGGAGGGATTGGGGGCAGGAGGAGAAGGGGACGACAGAGGATGAGATGGGTGGATGGCATCACCAACTCAATAGACATGAATTTGAGTGAACTCAGGGAATTGGTGATGGACAGGGAGGCCTGGCGTGCTGTAATTCATGGGGTTGCAAAGAGTCGGACATGACTGAGCGACTGAACTGAACTGAAACAATAAACATCTTGTTGCTGCACGTATGTATGTTTAAGGCATTCAGAAAGTTGGGAATGGACCACTACTCCCCTTTTTTCTGAGTAAAAGGGGCTGCTCCCTTGTGCTCTGACTGCTGGCCTGAACGTGGTCTTTCGGTGTACAGCAGGCTTCAGCAGCGGGCGTGGTAACTGCACGTGCCTGAGCCCCTGAGAGCACTGCAGAGGTGCATGCTCAGAACGTGGGCTGGCACACATGCCGCTCTGGGCTAGTGGATCTTCAGGTTGAGGGTGCTGAATTCTCCCGCCTGATGGATGGATAGTGGCTGCAGGCTTCTTCCATGTCTTTGCAGTTCTAGGCTCAGAGAACTGGATCACTCACTTGTTGGGGAAACATAAAAAGAGATTTGATGGTAGTTTTTGTGTTAGTGGAAAATTTAAGATACATTTCGCGAAAGTAAGTTAGTGGGTGATACCTGAGAAATCATAAACATGGGTTTTCTTTTCCTTAAAAAACCCGGGCCAATTGTCTTTATAGTGAATTTTCATTTCGTATTTTCAACATATTCAAGAAATACATGCTTCCTTTATCTTATTTTAATGGAGTATATATTATGTAAACTTTTTTTTGCACAAGAGTGATTCTTAAAATTTAGGCGTATGGAGGACAGCTAGAAATAAAGATACCTGACTTAAAAATCTTAAAAATGCAGGTCTTTGAGCAAGGATCTTTTCATAGTAAACTTCAAAAGGCATGGTGTCTTTCACTTGAACTATCCTTTTGTGAAACAATATAAATATCTTAAAGTGACACTGCCAAACTGAACCATTTTGTTTTTAAAGTATATGTGGATTTTTAGAGGGGAATTTTGAAAATTTGGAGGGAAAATTTTGATATGACTGTGATTTGACATGATATGATATGACTGTGATTTAAGTTCTATATTAAAATTTATGTTTATTTTATCCCTTTTAAATAATGAATTACCATTTTAAGATCTGGTTCACTTTGAACTGTAATAACTGTCTCTAGAGGGTGCTGATGAGCACCAAACACTTTATAAAAATTTATGTTGATTTTTATTAAAATGAAGTTTCCTTTGACTTTTAATCTAGTTCAGTTCAGTTGCTCAGTCATGTCTGACTCTTTGCGACCCCATGAACCGCAGCATGCCAGGCCTCCCTGTCCATCACCAACTCCTGGAGCCCACCCAAACCCATGTCCATTGAGTTGGTGATGCCATCCAACCATCTCATCCTCTGTCATCCCCTTCTCCTCCTGCCCTCAATCTTTCCCAGCATCAGGGTTTTTTCTAATGAGTCAGTTCTTCACATCAAATGGCCAAAGTATTGGAGCTTCAGCATCAGTCCTTCCAGTGAATATTCAGGACTGATTTCCTTTAAGATTGACTGGTTTGATCTCCTTGCAGTCCAAGGGACTCTCAAGAGTCTTCTCCAACACTGCAGTTCAATAGCATCAATTCTTTGGCACTCAGCCTTCTTGATGGTCCAACTCTCGCATCCATACATGACTACTGGAAAAACCATAGCTTTGACCTTTGTCAGCAAAATAATGTCTCTGCTTTTTAATATGCTGTTTAGGTTTTTCATAGCTTTTCTTCTAAGGAGCAAGCTTCTTTTAATTTCATGGCTGCAGTCACCATCTGCAGTGATTCTGAGGCCTCCCAAAAATAAAGTCTATCACTATTTCCATTGTTTCCCCATCTCCTTGCTATGAACTGATGGGACTGGATGCCATGATCTTAGTTTTTTGAATGTTGAATTTCAGTCTTGTATTATTAGCCCCATTTTTCAGGTGAGGGAGCCATGATTTAATCAGAGATTTAAGACTCCTTCAATAGACATTTATTGTTCATTTCTGCCTGCATTGCGGGAGACCTGGGTTCGATTCCTGGGTGGGGAAGATCCCCTGGAGAAGGACATGCCAATCCACTCCAGCACTCTTGCCTGGGAAATTCCATGGACGGAGGAACCTGATAGGCTACAGTCCATGGCATCACAAGGAGTCGGACACGACTGAGCAACTTCACTTCACTTCACGATGATATGTAGATTTCTAGGTTAAAAACAGAACAATCGTCCTTCCCTGGAGGAATGAGCAATCTAATGGGAAAAATTAAATAAATAGGAAATTATATGCAAAGGACACAGTGGAAGAGCCAGAGAAGCAGCGACCGAAAAGGGCGACGGGAGTCCTCCAGGGGAAGTGTGCGGGGAGGGCGGGAGCAGAGGTGGGAGAATGTTTGTTACAATCAGGGAATATGTTTAGTACATTGAAGATACCTGAAAACGGAGGTGTACAAAATTTACTAGTGGTATTACATCTTGTCCTTGTTTTTCTTCTTGCTCAGCCTGAAGAAGGGCTGGGCTAAAAATAGCTCCTGGCACAGTGATAAAGCATCCTAGTAACAATTCCAAGGAGAAAGGTAAAACTAGACTTCGTTATTTGGCAAACACTGAGTTACTTTATTGAGTGCTAACTAGACGTCATTTTATCTATTAAAACAGGTCCATAAAGATCTGTCCTTGTTTCCCCTCACTTGTCCCCACTTTTACATCTTTGCTTCTGCTGTCTCCCCAGGGCCTTAATGCACTGCTGTTTCTTCCCAGGGCCTAGAACAGTGCCTGGTGCATGTTAGGTGCTCAGTAAATATTTGATGAAGGTAGAAATGAATCCTAGGTTATTATCCTACAAGTCCCTGTGAATGTTTAAAAGTATTAAAAGGTGTTTTTTTCAAAATTGAAAAAATTGAGAGATTTTTAATATTCAGATCGGTCTTTTTTTTTCTCCCCAGTGCGTCAGTTACCTATTGTATATAACCAGGGCTTACTGCACCGCAGGCAGATTCTTTTAACCACTGAGCTACCAGGGAATCCGCATTGCATATAGCTCACTGTCCTAAAACGCAGTGCTTTAAGAAAACAGCCAAGTGTTATTGCTAATGATTAGTGGATCAGGAATTTGGGCAGGGCCCAGTGGATGAAACTTTATTCCACATGGTAAGTGCTGGGGTGACTCCGCTGGGGCTAGAATGTTCAAGATGGACTCACCTCCATGTCTGGGGCCTTGATACTCATTGAGGGGCTAGTTCTCCTCTGTGTGGCCTCTCTAGACGGTCACTCCTCATTCTCTAGACTGGATAGAGCTTGGTTCCATGGCAGAGAGATTACTGTTCCAAGAAGGGGAAAGCAGAAGTTGCAAGTGTCTTAAAAGCTTTGAGCTAGAATCCTGCAGTGTCACTTTTGCCACATTGTGTTGGTCAGAACAAGTCACAGGACCAGCCAGAATCAAGTAGAAAGGAAGAAATTCCACCTTTCAGTGGAGGAATGGCAGATTCTCCTAGCAAAGTGGCCCAAGGTGGGAGGTATTGTTGCAGCCATCTTGGAAATGATCTACTGTGGTCAGCCCTCTGAGCATAAGGTCAGTTTACATTTCTTCTACATGCAAAATATATTTACCCCTCTCCCATTTCTTCAAGTTCAAGATCTTATTATTTAAATAAACTTCAGTGGTGGCTCAGACGGTAAAGCGTCTGCCTACAGTGTGGGAGACCTGGGTTCAATCCCTGGGTCAGGAAGATCCTCTGGAGAAGGAAATGGCAACCACTCCAGTACTCTTGCCTGGAAAATCCCATGGACAGAGAAGCGTAGTAGGCTACAGTCCATGGGGTCGCAAAGAGTCGGACACAACTGAGTGACTGTACTTCACTTTACAGATGGATGTGAAGTTTCTCAGGCATCTCTGCTCTGGTACAGCTTCTTCTTAGAGGTCTGTGAACTCCATACCCACCCATGCCCAACATACACTGGTGGGCCAGGAACAGGAAAACTGTGATAGCTACTGCCATTTAGAAAAAGGAAGAATGCCCAGGGAACTCTACTCAATATTCTGTGATAGCCTGTAGGAGAAAAGGATCTGAAAAAGAATGAACATTTGTATAGGTATAGCCCTATACTCTGCTGTACACCTGGGACTTATCAAGTGTTGCTAATCAACTATACTCCAGTCTAAAATTAAAATTAAAAAAGAAAAAGGAGAACGAGAAGAACACAGCTATCATAGCCGTTCTGAAATCCAGCTGGCCATTCCATTGCCGGTTTTCTTACTCCACGTTTTGGAAACATTCCATGATCTGTGCCCATTTCTGCTGCCTGGGAGTTGTCCCCTAATACACTGTTTTCTGAAGCTGTTAGCTCTACTTTTGGGGTTTTGATTTTCTTTTCTTGCTGCTTTTCTTATTCAGAAGAAATGGGTTGCATTCACAGCTGAGTAGCTTTGTTCACTCACCTGTTTCCCATCTGTACGAAGTTGGGACCCCCAGACACTTTTTTTCATTTTGAACTGTTGTTGTTGTTGTTTTCCTCTTTTAGTTCAAGATGGTAGTACTTTTAGCATTATAGTTTTCTTAAAAGCGTTGAGGGTTTTCTGTGAATTTTATCGGGGGTTGATTCTAAATCCCCAAAACTACGTCCATATTTTTTTTTTTTCTAAGACCATCTTGTCTTTGGTTTCCATCTATAAGACAAGGGAGGTCCTATGATTCTTACAAGTCCCTTTAGGTGAGAAGAATCTATTAGATAATACGTTAAATATTTCCAAGATCTCAAAAACCTTTAGAGGCAAACCCTTGACCTGATATTTACCCTAAGACCATTTCTTAGTTTGAGAATCTTTGGCCAATCCTGTGCCCTCTATGTCTTCTCTAAATTCTGCTTGGAAATTAAATAGGTCTTTATTTAGTTTATTTCTCTCTGAAAGATTTCATCTAGGAGGTTTTATATCTGACTTGTCTTGAATAAGAGTAAGCGATTGCACTCGGTCTGTGTCTCCACATTTTCCCTTCCCTAAGGATCGTCCCAACCCGGAGATTGCACCTGGGTCTCTCGATTGTACAGATTTTTTTTACCATCTGACTCACCTGGGAAACCCTGCTAACACTGCATTTCTAACATTAGCTGATAATTACCAGCTTTCCTCACTTACGGTACCTGTCTGGTTCCTTTGGAATTTGAGTTTGCATTCTTTGCTGCCATAGATGATTGATTAATACTGTAGGTTTTTCAGAATAAAGAGGATAAAAAGTTACTGGTATGCACGTGGTGTAGTGGTGGGGACATTTTAGGTAGGGTGGTCAGGAAGGCCTCTCTGAAGGCATGATATTGAGTGGTATTAGTGATGACAGGAAGTCAATCTGGTGACGAGTAAGAGTGTTCCAGACAGAGGGAAAAGCCAGTAAGACGACCCACAGGTGGGACTGGGCTTCGTGAGCTAGAGAAAAGGGAAGGCCTTTGGCTGAGCTGTGTGACTAGGTGTGGAGTGTAAGGGGGTCGGCGTGGATGAGGCCGTGAAAGATCCCACAGGCCCTGGGAAGGACTTTGGATTTTATTCACTGGGTATTGGGACATCATGGAGGAATTCAAGAGCGGGGTTGATGTCCTGTGATGCTGTTAGGTGTGATCACATGCCATGTGATTTCATAAAGGTGACTCCGGCAGCTGTGTGGTGAATAGACTGTAGTGGCCAGGGATGGAAGCTGGATGGGCTCTGAGGAGCCTTGCAGTCATCTAAGGGAGATGTGAATGGTGGTGCCTTGAACTGGGGTGTGGTGCTTTAGGGCAGGAGTCCCCGACCTCTGGAATCTAAGAGCTGATGATCTGAGGTGGAGCTGATGTCATAATAAGAGAAGTAGGAAGTAGTGCTCAGTTGCTCAGTGGTGTCTGACTCTTTGCAGCCCCATGGACTGCCGCCCTCCAGGCTGCCCTGTCCATGGAATTCTCCAGGCAAGAATAACTGGAACGGGTTGTCATTTCCTTCTCCAGGGCATCTTGTTGATCCAGGGATCAAACCCGCGTCTCTTGCATCTCCTGCATTGGCAGGTGGGTTCTTAATCACTAGCGCTACCTGGGAAGACCAATAGAAATAAAGTGTACAATAAATGTAATGTGCTCGAATCATCCGCAAACCATCCTCCTGCCCGCCATCCATGGAACAGTTGTCTTCCACATGAACAGGCCCTGGTGTCAAAAAGGTTGGAGATCCCTGCTTTAGGGGGTGAGCAGTACTCGTGCTTGGTACGTATGTGAGAGAGAGAATAGACAGGTCTTGTGGGTGGATTGGATACAGGATGTGGGAAGGAGAATCAAAGCGGACTTCTGGGCTTTTGGCTTGAGCAGCTGAATGGGTGGTCCCATGAGGAATCTGAAAAGAGGAGCAAGCCTGAAGTGGGCATCAAGAGTTATTAAGTTTGTGATACCTACTATGAAGAAGAGATCGATAGTAAACTCTAGCAGTGAAATTGTTTTTATCTCGTGGCTGTCTGTGCTTTTTTCCTTTATTAATTAAGAAACTATCATTATCAGATTGAGACGCGAGTTTATAATGAAGCTTATGGACGTGTATTGGAGGATATAGGTATTTTCGTCGTTTACTGTGAAGTGAGTAGCACAATCAGATACCTTCAAGAGTCAGGCCTTGTTTGTTGTTATTATGTTGGAAAACTTCATTGGCCCCTGAGAAAGATATCCATTTTTCCCCCCCCCTATTTATCCCAACTGGGTGTGGTTATAAGGATCATGTGTCATTTGTCATTTGTATGTTATCGTTATGGAGAGTTCATTAATGTTTACTGTTAAAAATAGTGGCATGATAGTAGTATTCTGGGAGAACCTTCTAGAGGTGTGTAACTCTTCGCATTGAAAGCAGCATTTAGCTGAGACCAGAATCCTGATGTCATAAGGCAGGAATCAGGAAGTTGAATGGCTTTGATGAATTAAAGTGCTGCTTGTGAAGGACAGTAACTTCACTTTTCTATTGAGCTAACAGCTTTTTATTGTAGAATTCCGATACAAAATAAGATAATAGGTTTTTCATCCCATCCCCAGAGTCATTTGAAGATAGCATTTTGACTAGATCTGCCATTTAAGTCAGTGGCCTTAGAAATAATTCATGATTTTGTTTTCAAATTGAGATTTTAGGCAATTATCACAAGATGGTCATGATGTCACTCACTGTATTTCACTGTCATTGAGCTGGGAGGAAATAATCTTTTGTATAAGATGAGTTAATAGTTTATGACTGTTGCCATTGATTTTACCTTTTCTTTAGTAAATGAGAATCATTTAAACTTAAATTCAAATGAATATGTTATAGAGAGCATAACTGATTGAAAACTGCATAAAATATGTTCTCTTGCTAACCAAACGTTCTGTTTTTCCTTCTTTGAGAAACCCTGAGTCAAAATGTGCTAGTGAGTGAGGGTGTTTGTATTCCAGTGGTGTAGCTGAACCAGACAGGTCTGCAGCACAAGAGGTTATTTTTAGACACTGGGTTGCCATTTTTATCCTGCAGAAATATTCATCAGTGTCTTGCTGACAGGCCCTTAGTTTTATAAATGTGTCACATACACCAGATTTTGTTCTTTGTCTCATTTTTCCCTCCAACTCTTTCCTTTTCCCTTTGCTTTGTTCATATAACCATTTGGAGGAGGAGAATTTTTTTTTTAATTTTAATTCATGTATTAGATACTTCAATTCACAGATTTTCAGCATCACACAGTTCATTCATCTCTCTGCAGCTGCTTACGCGTTTCTGCTTATTATCTATTATGGGCAAACTATTGTAGATCACTGAGCTTGTAGCCAAGAAAAAGAGGTACGCAAGCATTGGAGGTTCTCTTCGTGGGCCCATTCAGCTTTTGGCTGCATTCTCCAGAAGTGTTATTTTATGTGTATATTTGTATGCAGTGTGTGTGTTTGTTTATTTGTCTTACCCAACTAGGGACTGGCATTATTTTGCATGAGCAATGGCTGCCTAAGGGCCTAGGGGTTACTCTGTGTGGCAGAAAGCCTATCGGTTTCTGTTGAAAACAAGTCCATCATTATCTCTAAATATGTACAACACATTATCATTTAATTTGTTAGGAGACCCTTTTTAAAAAATTCTAGATGGTTGAGTAGCAGATACAACCACAGCAGGAGAATCCCTGCAATCAAGAGAAAGCAAGGGGCAACTCATAAATATAGTAAATTCATTTTTTAAAAAACAAAGTATGCTCATATCTCTCCTATTTAAAAAAAATTTACTTATTTATTTATTTGGCTGCACTGGGTCTCCGTTGCGGCACATGCTGTATTTAGTTGTGGCCTGCAGGATCTACTTTCCTGACAAGGGATTGAACCTGTGCCCCCTGCACTGGGCACATGGTGTCTTAGCCACTAGACCACCAGGGTAGGTCTCATGTCTCAGTTTTATAAAAGTTTAGATTTATATCAAACATTGTTCTCAACAGTAATAATAATAAAATATAATGGCTGACACATATAATGAGCATGTATAATGTTGATTATGCACAAGGAACTGTTGTAAGGATTTGATACCCATATTCATATCCTAATCTCTTGGTTAAGTACTATTACTATTGCCATTTTATAGTTGAGGTTGTTGTGTAGCATCGACCAGGGTTATGTGTTTTTAAAAACAAGAGGCAACCAGGGAGACAGCATCTCACTGTCTGGTCCAGAGGATTGAGTAGCTGAGTGTAGTGCTAATGGGGCAGAAATACTTAGGTGGAATCTCTAAATCCTCAGCAAAGGAAGGAAGGAGAAATCCGAGACATGAGGTGGGCCTGAGATGGCTTGTATGAACGCTGGCACCCCTGATCTCTGCAGCTTGGTTTCACCGTTAGGTGTGATTTGGTCCAGAATTCTCTCATGGTGCACAGACAGTCGTCCCATGACTAAGCCTCGAGCATATACTCTCCTCATTAGGTACCATTAGGATCCTTTGCTCCTAGAGCATGTGTGTGTTGCTTGCTCAGTCATGCCCGATTCTGTGACCCCATGGGCTATAGCCCGCCAGGCTCCTCTGTCCAAGGCAAGGATACTGGTGTGAGTTGCCATTTCCTCCTCCAGGGGCTCTTTCTGACCCAGGGATTGAACCTTCATCTCCAACACCTCCTGCAGTGGCAGTCATTTTGTTTTGTTCTGTTTTGTTTTCACTTGGTTATCTCTTAAATTAAATGAAAAATGATTTTCCTAGCTTCAGCATTGGCCATCTAACAGACTGAGTTTCCAAGATGAGGCACATTTAGATAGTGTCTGAATAGCTCTTTTCAAACAAATGTTATGACATTTCCATCTGGTTTCTTGTACACATGCTGTCCCAAATTAGAAGCTTGCCAATCTGTCAGAATACAGGTGTGGTCCATTCTTAAGGAAACCTGGTGTAAGAGAATATAAATTTATAAAAATTAGCTAAAGTAGGAGGGGGGATGTTTGCATTCCAAAAAGATTCTTAAGGCTTCTATTAAGTTAACTGGAGAGTTTGCTTCACATAATGATTCAAAGAACAGATTGTATTTGTACAGTATATAAGTGTGAGACCACAGTTATTACCTAAAGGTAAGCTTACACATACTCTATATGGAGGACTAAGTTATGATACAGTGTCTTGCTTATTCTCAGTGAAGGTGATGGTTGTGTAATCAGGTGGCATATGAAGAGAAGACTGTGGCCCATTAAAGGCCAAGAGGCAACAAATTCAGTGTAAAATATTGCAGCATTCCTCGATTATTTTCAGTAGAGTGTTGCCTTCATTATTCTTATGTTATATGGTATCAGCTAACTCAGCAGAAGTTATTTAGTTTTTATTTTGTCTCTATTGTCTTTGAAATCTGAGTAGAAGGTTCCAGGGAAGATCCTGTTTAGAGACAACTCTGTGGGAACTTTGAGTCTATTCGAACCTTGAGCACGGCTAGGAAAGTGACTCCTGATTATAAAGTATTTTGTTGATATTTAAATTGTTGTTGTCCAGCTGTCAAGTCGTGTCCCACTCTTTGCAACCCCATGGGCTGCAGCACACCAGGCTTCCCTGTCCTCCACTGTCTCCTGGAGTTTGCTCAAATTCATGTCCATTGAATCGGTGATGCCATCTAACCATCTCATCTTCTGTCACCCCTTTCTCCTTTTGCCTTCAGTCTTTCCCCGTATCGGGATCTTTTCCAGTGAGTCAGCTCTTCACATCAGGTGGCTAAAGTATTGGAACTTCCCTCATAGAATAAACCATCATCTCTTGATGCTGAATTTTACAACTCTCTTTCTCCAAGTTTCTGGTATTACAATAAACAGTATAAAACCGGCAAAATTCTCCTCTCAATACGCTCTTATCCTTTCTGGCCTTTGATCAGTCCTGTTTCTCTTTGTTTTCCCCGCCCTCTGGGTCTCAAGTTGAAAGAGATAAGTGTACAGTGGGCATGGCTGTCCTCTTCTCCAGAATTAGTAGGATAGTTTCAGTTCTTTATTTTGTTTCATTTCTAGAAAGCTTGAGTTTGTTACGTGTTTTTCTAGCCTAGATTTTAAATGCTAACTGAATTAAACAGACCATCTCACTGTGGCAATAAACACAGAGTATAGTGACTTCCATACTGTAATTCTGTGTAACTTAGCACCTACAGAATGTAATTTAATTTTAACCTTCATAAAAGCATTATATAAGAAATATATTTAATTATTATAGAAAAAATAGAAAATGCAGCTAAGTAAAAAGAAGAAAATAAAAATTACAGCCCTCTACGTAGAGACAACTACCGTCAGCTTCTTGGGCTATGTATGACCTTTTAGACTTTCAAGACTTTTTCCAACATACATACGAACATACACATATGTACGTGTAAAACTTTTTTTTATACAAAAGATAGTGATTGTACTTGTCATTCCTACTATTGGGAATTCACTTGTTTTAAGTTAGTATTTTGATAAGCTTCTTCTGGCCCATCATTAGATAGTGGTCATTAGAAATTCCATCTAAGGGTCTTCAGGAGAAATAAACGTTAAAACAAATATAGTCAGTTTTGCTCCTCATGTTTTTTTTCTCCATTTCGCTTAGAAACATAGACACCTTTCGCTGCCAAAGGCTGTTCTTTGGTGCTATAATTTTTGATAGCTGCCTTGTATTTCCACTATATTGGTACAATATCATATATCATATAGATATTATATATAGTAGGTGTATATATAGATAAACTATGTTATTATATATGCCATAATTATATATACCATAATTATATATTATATATATATTCTTCGATTATATATTCTGTGTCATTTATTTGTTGTTTTTGTTAAGTCAGTAGGTCACATCCTACTCTTGCTACCCTACAGACTGTAGCCCACTAGTCTCCTCTGTCTGTGGGATTTCCCAGGCAAGAATACTGGAGTGGGTTGCCATTTCCTTCTCCAGGGGATCTTCCCAACCCAGGAATCAAACCCACATCTCCTGCTTGGCAGAAGGATTGTTTACTGCTGAACCCCTTGGGAAGTGATTTATTTAGCGGTCCTTTATTGTTGAATGGTTTTGGTTTTGATTTTGCTATTGCAAACAGTGCTACAGTATACCAGTGTCTTAAAGGTCATGTTCATTCTGAAAAACTAAAATGGATTAAGTTAGTTAGAGGCCAGCAGATGGCATGGAAAGGCGTGACATTTAAAGAATGGCCTCAGATGCCCTTGGTTCTTAAGGATCAATGACTAATTAAGAAAACCGAGGGCTACTGCACATCTATTAGAATCTAGTAGAATACCAGAATCTTTGAGTTGAGCAGTGAGGAATCCTAATCCTGTGAGGAACTGAAAGGATTTTCAAATCATTAAGTAGCAGGTGATATTCATCCTTCCAGCTTACCTGTAAGGTAGATAAGTCAGTAAACAACACAACTTTTAACATTAGGCACCAGAGACCTTATACTTTCTCTTTTCCAGCTCAGTTCAAACAATGAGACTTTGTTAAATAATTTATATTTGAACAAGCTGTGGAAACTTTCACTAGAGATCAGTGAGTTTCCACGGGTCCTCTGCAGAATAAAAAGGGATATAAGTAAACAAATGGGACTGCTGAAAGATACATGAGATTGCATGTTAGATAAGGCTTTTGTTAGAAGTTCTGTTTGTAGGAGGTAGCTTCTGGAGGGGAGGAGAGTATGTTTCCTTTGATTCCATAATGCTACCTAATTGCATCTGAGACTAGGGCTTATCTATGAGCTTGAATAAAGCAGACTTCAAAGGACAAGCAGAAAATCATCTCACTGGTCTTTACCACTTCTGGAACCCCAGTGGTTCACAGGTGAAATAAAGTTATAAAACAAGCCTCAAGTTTTCTACCTTTCTTGTTAACTGTTTTTGGAAGAAAAATTAAAAGTTGGAAAGAGTTTTTCATTCAGTTACTCATGTTCTTTCTTGACTTCCTAAAGATGAGCCAGCTACAGGTTCTATTTCATTATTGTAAATCATAACTCTGACTCGATGTCTCCTGTTTCTAAAACTTGCGGATGTGTTTGTTTCAGTAGTTAAAGGTGAGAAAGAAGTCACGACCATAACTTCATATTCATCATAGTCGTGGAACCATGGAGTCCTGGCTATTCATATAATATGTGACTGCAATTAAAAAGGACGCTTGCTCCTTGGAAGAAAAACTATGACAAACCTAAACAGCATATTAAAAAACAGACGTTACTTTGCCAACAAAGGTCAATATAGTCAAAGCTGTGGTTTTTCCAGTAGTCATGTATGGATGTGAGAGTTGGATCATAAAGGCTGAGTGCTGAAGAATTGATGCTTTTGAGCTGTGGTGTTGGAGAAGACTCTTGAGAGTCTCTTGGACTGCAAGGAGCTCAAACCAGTCAATCCTAAAGGAAATCAGTCCTGACTATTCATTGAAAGGACTGATGCTGAAGCTCCAATATTTTGGCCACCTGATGTGAAGAGCTGACTCATTAGAAAAGACCCTGATGCTGGGAAAGATTGAAGGCAGGAGGAGAAGGGGACGACAGAGAACAAGATGGTTGGATGGCATCACCGACTCAATAGACATGAGTTTGGGCAGGCTCCAGGAAATGGTGATGGACAGGGAGGCCTGGCATGCTGCAGTCCGTGGGGTCACAAAGAGTCGGACACGACTGAGTGACTGGACAATAACAACAACAACAACACTTAAAAAGATGCTGAAACTAGGCTCAGAAATCTTAACTAGTGGTCTAGATTCACTGAACAGAACTAGGACTAACACCAAAGTTTCCTTACTGCTAGTCAGCACACCCCTATTTTATGTAGACTACGATCTCTGTAACTGAGAAAAATGGAGTTGGATTACATGAAGCTCTTTTGAAAAGATGAGATTGAAAATGTATCTCATTGAGTGTTCATTTTGAGAAGTGTGATAGTTGTTAAGTTGCTTAGCATAATTTCCTTGGCAGTTTTGGGTTTCCCTAGACATTAGAAAGAGAATTCAGTTAGATCTCTGATGGGAGGAAAGTGTGCTCCCATGGTTTTGTCTCAACAGAGATAAGGAAAAGAAAAAAAAAAAGGAAAAAAAAAACCGTTGGAGAGAATAAATTAGCATTCTTCACTTCCTTCCTCAAATTTGATGTTGATGCTTGCCAGTCTTCAAGATATATCATAAATTGTTTACCAAACTATCTTTTGGGGAAGTGGTTTTTAAGTTCTTATTTTTATTTCTTATTGAAATGTAGTTGTTGGACAGTGTTTTGAAGTTCTTGACCAGGCCTGAGTCAGTATGAACTTGGTTTCTCCTAGGTGTAGAGTCCCTAGGGATGTGGTGAGGCCTCTATGGCTGAAACATGAACACTTAGACCTACAGAATTATTTAATCCTCTAAGAAGCAGAAATTGTTCACTAGGAGACTCTGGCTCAAAATATGAGTTTATTGCAGTTACTGTGATAAACCCAGTTTGACAGCAGCATAGCTTCTTAGTTGGGAGGGACTTAATTTATCAAGGTGATTAAAATTTGCAGTTGCTTTATTTTGGAGGAATTTACCCATTTCTCATATGAAAAATATGGTTAAAAGCTTAAACTGGATGAGTTAGGTTGAAATAATCAAATAATCTACACTAGACCCTACACACATACACACACACACACACACACACACACACACACACGTGTACCTTGGGTTGTAAAAATGCAGACCATTCAAAGAAGTCAGTATTGGAATTAACCAGTAGATTTCAGTATACCTTTCACTTTTATCAGGCCTGAGTCACATATTTAATGAACTTGCACGTAGTAGACACTATTGTCCTACAAGTGTACTGCTTATAAACTAAGAAAATGTTTTATTTTAGATATTACTAAATGTGTATAATCATAAGATATGTCAAGACTAATATTTTTTATTTTGAGGTTAAGGACTGTTCCAGTATGGACTTGTTGAAGTAACTTCAAGCATTGTAGGCATTTACAAGATGTACGTTTCTTACACAGACGTAGAGGGAATGTTATGGATTATGTTGAGTATAAAATACTTACATAGATTGGACAGTTGTTGTCATTTGAATGTTGCCTGCACCACATGAAGGAGAAAATGGAGGCAGGATTACATAGCGTAATAGAGATAAGAATCTTGTAACTTGGCCGTCAACTCATTCTTTTTCTTGCCTATTTTTGTGCAGAATGTGAGGTCTTAGTTCCTTTTCCAGGGATTGAACCCTGACCCTCAGCAGTGAAAGTGTGGAGTCCTAACTGCTGGACTGTCAAGGAATTGCCTTCCTTGGCTTATTTTATGATCTAATTAATCATTAGTATTAGAAGCAGATAAAAAGTCAGAGAACTTCAGTTCTGTTTCTTTGCTTTCAGTTATTTTGAACTTGTGAACAGTATTTAGGCTCAAATAATAGATTATCAGGGCTTTGACATCCCAGAGGCTACATAGTCAGCCAGACTTAATGATTGTTGTGGTCTGTAAAGCTTAGAAGTTCAGATTATTGGCTGGTGGCTGATGGGGGTGGGGAGTAAAGAGAAATGTCCGTCTCAACATGAGAAGTGACTGGGGCATGACATGCGGTCCATCCCTTGGCATGTTATGTTTGGGTAACACCAGACAAACTGCCTAGGGTTAAGGGGCTGGTTAGGAATAATGAAAAGTAAAGTTGGATTCTGCATCACCAGATTAAAGAGGTGGAAGCTCTTTGGACTATTTGTGTGTGTACCATGCACTGTTGCTAAATGTGACTGTTTTAATTAGTTCCACGTGTGTAAGTCAGTGTTCTTTTGTGTAGTGGGTTCATGTTCTGGGGGCAGATAGCGTTGTCTTCACTTGATAGAGAAACAGACAATAGAGGGTAACTGTGGATAGCTTTGGGCTTCCCTGGTGGCTCAGCAGTAGAGAATCTGCCTGCAGTGCAGGAGACATGGGAGACGCGGTTTCAGTCCCTGGGTCTGGAAGACCCCCTGGAGGAGGACATGGCAACCTCCTCCAGTTTTCCTGCAGGGAAAATCCCATGGGCAAAGGAGCCTGGTAAGCTATAGTCCATAGGATCGAAGAGAGTCCCGACACGACTGAGTGACTGAACACACGCACACACTGATCGCTTCTGACAGATGGCCGACTTGAACCTTGATGCCCTGATTTCGGAGAAGGCGATGGCAGCCGCTCCAGTGCTCTCGCCTGAGAATCCCAGCGACAGGGGAGCCTGGTGGGCTGCAGTCCATGGGGTCGCACAGAGTTGGACATGACTGAAGTGACTCAGCAGCAGCAGCAGCTCTGGTTTTAGCACCCATGTCCTTAACCCGTTCACTTCTGCCCTTTGTACTTAAATGGCAGAAGCCCACAGGCATTCCTGGGTGGGGTCTTACTAGGCCTGTGATTCCCAAGTAGTCACCCCTTTGTCTCCAGTCACAATTCCTGCTCTCAACTTGGGAAGCCCCTTCCCGGTCACCCTCACGTTATGGGAATTCCCAAAGGAAGCCAGGAAAACAGTTTGAATCCACGAAATCATGCTGAAGCACACAGATTGATGTTCTTTTAATTCTTCTATGAGTTTGCATTTTTGAAAATGTGGCAGTAACTGAAATAAATCATTATCTGCGAAGGTTTTCAGTTAACCAAATAAAGTGAAAGAATCAGGCAGGAGATATTTTGGGGTTTTGGTGCTACCAGAATGTATCAGACAGCCTTGTCTGGAAGTCAGCCCAGGGGATTAACTGACTTAAGTGGATTCTGCTTTTTGCAGTTCCTTCATTTTCTCTATTCTGAACCTCTGGGTGCTTGGAGTCTTTTCTTCTGTTTTGGTTTTGTTTGCTCATTTTTTGAGTGGCAAATTATAACTGTCTGCAGTATTTGGCTGGGTCAAGAGAAGAGAAGGGACAGGTAGGAGAGAGGCCTGTTCAGTAGGGAATCCAACAGGGCTTAGTGGGGGAGAGGCCTGTATACTCCTGGGATAGCATGTTTGTAAACTGGGCCTTTTCCTTCCATAGTAATAGACTGTGCTTGAGAAGAGATGTCTGTTTCCCCAAACCATGAGGTTAGGGGAAATGCCCACAGCATCACGGTTGATGTATAATCTGATATTTTTTTTCCTATAAGATTCTTTTTTGTTAAAATATGATGAGAAGAACAAGTTATAATTGTCCTTTCTTATTTTGCATCACTTTCACTGTTTCTCTTTAATGAAAAATGCAGGAAGTTGCTGCTGCTTTCTTAACTTGCAGGCTGCTCGCCTGTCCTCTTTGTTCTTTGTTAAATATGAGCTGGCATGTGTTAGACTACGTTTGCATTTGCTCTTCGGGACTTCAGTGGTTTCTAAATTCAGCCCTGGCTAAGCCAGTTCTCTGTTTGCCTGAATCAATTGAGACTGCTATTTTTAGCAACAAAAGGGAATTGAAATAGCAATTTTCTTCCCATGTAATAGATCCCCAAGAGGAATACTGATGTAAGCTCTCTGTCCTTTCCTATTCTCCCCACCCCCCAAAAGCACTCAGTGGAACCGCAGCTGTCATGGTTTGCGGCAGTATTAATCTTTAATCAATCCAGTGTTCTCTGCATTCAGGTGGTAGTCGGGGAGGGTGGGTAAGGGTCAGGAGAAGGAATCTGCCTAGAATAACTAAGCTCTTATGCATGGGCCCTGCAGTCAGAATTGGGTGGGTAGTGGCAGGGAATAGAAGAAGCTAAAAATAGCACGTTTGCTTCCAGTGTTCCTCTAGTCTATTTTTGATGTTTGATATTGGTAAGGTTGATTGGATTCTTACTAAAAATATCTGTTCCTGGCAAGTTGAGGACAAAAAGAGTAGAGTATTTTTAACCTACACAAACTGAAGCATTTTTGTTGACTCTCTAAAATCTGGAGGCTGAGCCCTGGTCACTTGCCAGTATTTTATATAATCTGTAACAAGCAAGACACTTCTGGGTGCCAAGTTGGGATATTCTTTATAGTTGTCAGTTTCCATCTTTTCAAAGGGTTGCAAATTTGGTTTTAGATGTTATATTTATATATGAAAACATAAGCCTTTTAAAGTCTCCTTCCCCCAGACTGCCCCCACCTTCTTTCTCTTACTTCAGTTCTGCCCCTGGCCATCATAAAGACTCTCGCAATCCATAGGGTTGTGGGTGATACCTGAGGCCATTGGATTATGGGTGGGCGATACCTGTAGCCTTATTCTGTGTATTGCTGAAAACTCCCTACTTATTCATAGCAATATGGAATCTGAGAGCACCAAGTGTTAACTGAAGAAGCCGATCTTAATGACAAGAACAGAGATCTGCCGCAACTTTGGTAATTTGGCGTGCCTTACTAAGCCCAAGTGATTCATCACCGCCCCCCCCTTCCCCTGCTCTTGCTTTGCATCTGTTCAGTTCACATCCCCCCTGGCACATTTTGAGTGAAGTAGTTCTCTCTAGCATTGAAACTCATCTCTTTACAAGGACCCCCTCACAATCCTTTGAATATGTGTGTCTATAGATTCATCATAAACTAAATTAAACTTCTGATTGTGACATTTCTTAAATTTTATTTTAGACCACTGATCCGTGCTAATGAGAGGGGCTGAAGAGTGCTGGGGATTGCGTGCAGTGGCTGATTGGGCATTATTTCTGAAAAAAAAAAGAAAAAGAAAAAAAAGTAGGTGAAGCAGTGGGGGGTGTTGCAAGAAGATAGTCCTTCATTCGTAGTCTCCTTTCATCGTGGCGTAATCGCCTTTTATCATGTTTCACTCATCTTGTGAAACATCGTCTGCTTTTTACCAGACACTGCGCTCGCCTTTAGACTGTGGTGACCCAGACCTTTATGGAAGTCTGTATGATGAATGTCAAGTAGGGGAAGTCCAGAGTACCAAGGGGCCAGGGAGCTGTGAGATCCTGCTGGTCACGAGGTCAAGGGAGGTCTAAAGGAGGAAACATTCAAGGGAAACCCTTAAGGACGGGAGAGAGAAACTGGTGGAAGTAATTTTGGGAGTAGTGGAGACTGCATTTGTGAAAAGAGAGCATGTTAACTTTGTAGGAATTAGAAAATTTTCAGCATGACCGGGGCAGTGGGTGGTAGGGGGACAGTGATGGGAGGTAAGGTCAACTCATGGAAGACCTTGTAAAGAATTAAGGGCAGTGGAAGGCCACTGACAGGTTTTTGGCAGGGAAGTGATGTCACGTTTGCCCAGTGGACCAGTCACTTTGGTTGCAGTGTGGAGAGTAATTTGGAGAGGAATAAGAAAGGGAGCAGGTGAGTGAGTTAGAAGTCTGTTGCAGTAGTTTTTGTGGGAAGTGAATTCTCGTAGCCCAGGTGGTGGCAATGGGGAAACATGAATAGATTTGTGTTCCAGGTTTTATATAATTGGCTGTAGACAAACATTGTCATTTCTTGATGGAAGGATGAGATCATAAAAATGGTGTTTGAGTCCATGGGACTCTCAAGAGTCTTCTCCAGCACTACAGTTCAGAAGCATCAATTCTTTAGTGCTCAGCCTTCTTTATGGCCCAATTCTCACATCTGTACATGACCACTGGAAAAGACATAGCTTTGATTATATGGACCTTTGTCGGCAAAGTGATGTCTCTGCTTTTTAATATGCTGTCTAGGTTTGTCATAGCTTCTCTTCCAAGGAGCAAGTGTCTTTTTTTTTTTTAAATTTTAAAATCTTTAATTCTTACATGTGTTCCCAAACATGAACCCCCCCTCCCACCTCCCTCCCCATAACATCTCTGTGGGTCATCCCCATGCACCAGCCCCAAGCATGCTGTATCCTGCATCAGACATAGACTGGCGGTTCAATTCTTACATGATAGTATATACATGATAGAATGCCATTCTCCCAAATCATCCCACCCTCTCCCTCTCCCTCTGAGTCCAAAAGCCCGTTATACACAGCTGTGTCTTTTTTCCTGTCTTGCATACAGGGTCATCATTGCCATCTTTCTAAATTCCATATATATGTGTCAGTATACTGTATTGGTGTTTTTCTTTCTGGCTTACTTCACTCTGTATAATCGGCTCCAGTTTCATCCATCTCATCAGAACTGATTCAGATGAATTCTTTTTAACGGCTGAGTAATACTCCATTGTGTATATGTACCACAGCTTTCTTATCCATTCATCTGCTGATGGACATCGAGGTTGTTTCCATGTCCTGGCTATTATAAACAGTGCTGCGATGAACATTGGGGTACATGTGTCTCTTTCAATTTGATTTCATGGCTGCAGTCACCATCCGCAGTGATTTTGGAGCCCAAGAAAATAAGGTCTGTCATTGCTTCCACTTCTTCCCCATCTTTTTGCCATGAAGTAATGGGACCAGATGCCACGATTTTAGTTTTTTGAATGTTGAGTTTTAAGCCAGCTGTAGCCACCACTTTTGAATTGGCTGGATAAAGGTCAGAAAGGAGTCTCTCCCCGCTGAGTCACTCCTTTAATGCAGCCTTTCTCAAAGTCCCTCACAAGAAACACTACTTGCATTTTATTTCCTGAATTTAGTCACGTGGCTGCGCCTAGCTGCTGGGGAGGTTGTATTCCAGGCCACGATTGCTACCAAGAAGGAAAGGATGGATGGGTACTGAGGAAGACAGTTAGTAGGCTCTGGCCCTTGTGTGTGTATAATGTAAGAAGGATGGGTCCCCAGGGTTGTTTTTGCATATTTCATCTTCTTTTGGTGTGGCTGTATATAATTATTTTTGTTTTAAGAAAGCACAAAAAGCAAGCAGTACTTCTAATTGTGGGTGATTTGAAAGCTGGTCTTTTTTTCATTTGGTTTTCATTGCAAAGTGGTAGAAATATCACGGTGATAGTGCTTAGATGGTGTTTCCCAGAAGACCAAACAAGAGATAATCTTAGGTACTGCATTGATGAATACTTTAAAATTTTAATATTTTTCTATGTACATATTCTATACTAATATTCTATTTATATTAATTGAAACTGGTGGTCTTTTACCATATCAGGTAATTAAGTAAATAGTAATTCCATTTTCTATTAAATTTAATTTTTAAAAAATCAGTTTTAAGAAAGTATTAAGTGACCTTAGGAAACATTGATGTAAGCAGTGCTACACTGATACTTCGGAAACTAGAATAGATGGAGAATTTGCTGGATCAGTTTACACCATCTTTCTATTCCTGGTAGGAAAAGACTTCTTTTTTTGGAAAGGCAATACACGCACATGGTTAGAAAATACTGACAGAAAGAAGAGTGAAAAATAGTAGGCTCTTTCCTGTATTTCCCCAATGTCACAGAACACTGCCCAAAGACTTTTGATTTAACATGCGCTTTATTTAGCTTCCTAAAGTGAATGATGAAGAGTTGACTACCCAGACAATATGGAGCATCTAGTGAGATTCACACTATTATTTTATAAAATTAAAAAAATATATTCAACTTGGGTTAAGGATTTTTTTTTTCTATCCCACCATGAGCTGCTATCTCTGCTACTACTGTTGCAATATTTCTTTAGCTTTAAAGCAAAGAATATATCTTTAAAAGCAAAGACAGGACAATCCTTGTCCCTCTCCTCCCTGCCTTAAGTAGACAAATTTAATCTTTTTTTGGCATAAAGTAAAACTTTTGAGATTGACTTAAGTTTGACAGATGACTTGGTCATGTTTGTACATTATTTCAAGCATGTTACCTGTCATGACTTAGAGAACTAAAGAATTTGTCATTTACTTTGATGGGGAAATTGTACTTGGTCCCCCATTGCCTGGCCATTGTGCATGACTGATTATTATAGATCTGCAGTGGTGCTTATAGAGATGACTAAGAGAGGCTCTCAGTTTCCAGTTTTATTTTTTGTTTCTTTGTGCCCATAAAAATAATTTTTATACTTTTCTATTTTTGCAGGAAAAAAAATGTACTTGTGAGGCAGTGTCTGACTTTTGTGTAACTATATAGTGCTGTATTTGGTTCTGAGAATTCTCTGAATATGGGAAAGTGGTATTTTTTATGTATCTAAAAAGATCAGAGGCTGAATTTTTAATACTTAAGGAATTTAAACTCATATTCGTTTCTGCTTAATACTTAAAGCCCTAACCATGAAATGGGTGCTTTATAGAATACCTCATATCCACAGTGGGTCTTATGCATCACTGTAGTCTCTAGTCATACAGATAATAGTTTCTAAAAGCTGTTAACTTGATTTAAATTTGATAGTTAATAGGAGATGATAGGGAAAAAGTGTTCTTGTTGGGAGCATAAAGCCAAATCTTTTTGAGAAGTGTATTTAGTATTTATTCTCAACTTAGTCTACTTTAATATGTTTAAGAGGGACCTTGGGGAACTTCCAGTTTCAAAATAGGCGAGTAACAGTATTTTCTAGCCTTTTATCTCTTGGAATGTGTAGGAAATTATTTAGGAGAATAAGAAACAGAAAGCACCATTTGGATGAAATGAGGGAACTTCTGAAATCCTTGATTCCCAGTCACAGAGAGTAAAGTTAGAGCGACAGCTTACTTCACAGAGCAGATGTCTAAGAGCTCACAGATGGTCCACCACCGAGAAGCAAGCAAGTTTGCTGTGGACCCAAGAAAAGCACAGGAATTCAAAAGACAAGGATGAGGAAGGGCACCGAACCAGATGTGCTTGTGAGTCCAAAAAACTGGGCACAGAAGAGAGCAGAGGTGAGACACCAGACTGAGAACAGAGGTTAAGTGGTGAGTCTGCAGACTGACAGCTGCCCAGCTACTCAGCAGCCAGAAGACTGGAATTTGGGGAATGAAGAGATATCAGGAGTCCTGGAGAAAATACAGATGCTTTTATCTGTGTTTGGAAGAGTCCTTTTCGACTCCATGTTGGATCAGTTTTTTTGACTTTAACCTTTGCTTTTTGTTGCTGCTGTTATTATAATCATACATAATGGCCTGCCTCAGGTAACCCTGTTCCTCTGCTTGACTTAAACGGAAGTGTCTTTGTTCAGCTCACAGAGACACAATCTGACCCAGCCCATGTGTGAAGTGAAAGTGAGTGAAGTCCCTCAGTCTTGTCTGACTCTTTGCGACCCCATGGACTGTAGCCCACCAGGCTCCTCTGTCCATGGGATTCTCCACGAAAGAATATTGGAGTGGGTTGCCATTCCCTTCTCCAGGGGATCTTCTCAACCCAGGGATCAAACCCAGGTCTCCTGCATTGCAGGCAGATGCTTTTACTTCTGAACCACCAGGGAAGCCCCACTCTGTAAATGGCTGCAAAAACAAGAAATTGACACCCTCCCACTGCCCCGCCCCCCACCTCCCACCACTGGCCATTCCAGGAGGTATTTGCAAGATTAATAGCCTTTTTACTTTACTTCCTTACCTCCCCCCATTCTCTGTTCAGTAAAAGAATCTGGCATCCAGATCCCACAAGATGGTTATTTTGAGACATTTGTCTGCCATCTTCTCGGTCTGCTGACTTTCTGAATAAAGTCGTATTCCTTCCCTCAACACCTGTCTGTAGACTTTTTGGCCTGTCATGTGGCAAGCAGAGCAAGCCTGGACTCAATAACAATACTGACTTGTGGATCCCCTAAACAAAGAGCTCGTTTGCCCAGCGATTACCCTGTAGTGAGGGCCCCAATATAGTCACTCCACCCATGCACCCTCATTGCTGTGTTACTGTCTCCAAGATGAGACAAACCAAAACAATCAAAAATAACTTAGAGGAGACAGAATAAAAGAGTAGAAGAAAGTATAAATATATAAACAAAGTCTAATTAATGTCCTGAGAGATAAGATAATGAATGTATAGTAGGAACAACCCGCTGCTTTAAAAAGAGAGCAATCAGAATGAGAAGAGCTCTTCAGTATTAAAAAATTGACAACCTAATTTTAAAAGTCAATACAGAATTTGGAAGATAAAAGTTGAAGAGATTTCCAGGAAAGTAAATAAGAAGAAAAGTAAAATTAATAAAGAAACTGTTATGTCCAAACTCTGGTTAAAGGAAATTCTAGACAATGTGAGGCAGAAATTATCAAATAATTAATATTTAATACATAAGAAAATTGCCAGAATTGAAGCCCATGAATTTGGAGTCCCATCAGTGCCTAGCACCAATGAAGGGAGAAGCACCCACTTCAAGTTCTATCACCATCAGTTCAGTTCAGTTGCTCAGTCGTGTCCGACTCTTTGCGACCCCATGAATCACAGCACGCCAGGCCTCCCTGCCCATCACCAACTCCCGGAGTTCACTCAGACTTACTTCCATCGAGTCAGTGATGCCATCCAGCCATCTCATCCTCTGTCGTCCCCTTCTCCTCCTGCCTCCCAATCCCTCCCAGCATCAGAGTCTTTTCCAATGAGTCAACTCTTTGCATCAGGTGGCCAAAGTACTGGAGTTTCAGCTTTAGCATCATTCCTTCCAAAGAAATCCCAGGGCTGATCTCCTTCAGAATGGACTGGTTGGATCTCCTTGCAGTCCAAGGGACTCTCAAGAGTCTTCTCCAACACCACAGTTCAAAAGCTTCAATTCTTTGGCGCTCAACTTTCTTCACAGTCCAACTCCCACATCCATACATGACCACTGGAAAAACCATAGCCTTGACTAGATGGACCTTTGTTGGCAAAGTAATGTCTCTGCTTTTCAATATGCTGTCTAGGTTGGTTATGACTTTTCTTCCAAGGAGTAAGTGTCTTTTAATTTCATGGCTGCAATCACCATCTGCAGTGATTTTGGAGCCCCCCAAAATAAAGTCTGACACTATTTCCACTGTTCCCCATCTATTTCCCGTGAAGTGATGGGACTGGATGCCGTGATCTTTGTTTTCTGAATGTTGAGCTTTAAGCCAACTTTTTCACTCTCCTCTTTCACTTTCCTTAAGAGGCTTTTTAGTTCCTCTTCACTCTCTGCCATAAGGGTGGTGTCATCTGCATATCTGAGGTTATTGATATTCCTCCTGGCAATCTTGATTGCAGCTTGTGTTTCTTCCAGCCCAGCATTTCTCATGATATATTCTGCATATAAGTTAAATAAGCAGGGTGACAATATACAGCCTTGATGTACTCCTTTTCCTATTTGGAACCAGTCTGTTGTTCCATGTCCAGTTTGAACTATTGCTTCCTGACCTGCATATAGGTTTCTCAAGAGTCCTAAAGATGAAGTAACGATCCTAAAAGCCCCAGTGACAAAAAAGCAAATTGTAACTAGAATGGTGAAACTTTCTTTTTAAGCAATACTGGTGCAGTGGAGGGTTGTTTTAATTTTTTGTTGAAAGCGATCTCGTTTCGAATTCTAGTGTAGACTTAAAAAAATGCACAACCAAAAATTTGAGAATTATGTTTTATTTGGCAGCCATACTGAGGGCTTAAGCCCAGGAAACAGCCTTTTAGCTCTGAGTGACTGCTCCAAAGAGTCAACCACTCTTAGCTCTGAGTGACTGTTCCAAAAAGGTAAGGGAGGAGCCAGGATGTATAAGTTTTTGCAATTTAATTAAAGAAAAGCAGACTTCTCAAGTTTATGAATTTAGTGCTTTTTCATGTATGGGAAGATGCCAGAGTCTTGGTTTACTGAAGCCGTTCCTTTGATAGGCACCCTAACAGGCCAGTATCCTGATTTTCTCCATCCTGAATCCCCTGAGGGTTCACAGTTGGGGGCAGCTGATGGCCTGATGACCTCAGCATCCTTTGTTTACTGATGGCAGGCAGCATTCTTTGTTCATACTAGTTAAACTACTACAGGTGAAGTTAGAATATAGGCTATATTTTTAAAGATACAAAAGATAAAAAAAATTGCCTCTTAAACTGTCACATGAAGAGATGTGATAACTAAATTTAAAATTCTGGATGGCATCCTAGAACAGAAGGACACTCAGTAACAAGACTGCCTGAAAAAAAAATGAAGTTTAGTTAATAATAATGTGTCATTATTGGTCCAGTAATTGTGACAAATTTTCCATAATAATGTAAGATGTTAGTAATAAGAAGAACTAGCTTGGAGTTTGAGGAACACTCTGTATTATCTTCACATTTTTTTGTTTTTGGATAAGTCATACTTTAGCCACCTGATGCAAAGAGCTGACTCATTGGAAAAGACCCTGATGCTGGGAAAAATAGAAGGCAGGAGGAGAGGGGATGACAGAGGACGAGACGGTTGGATGGTATCACCAACCCAGTGGACGTGACTTTGAGCAAGCTCCGGGAGACGGTGAAGGACAGGGAAGCCCGGCGTGCTGCAGTCCATGGGGTCGCAAAGAGTTGGACAACAGTGACTGAACAACAAAAGCTACTTTAAAATTTAGTAATTACTTTTCAAAATGTTTACAAAATGTATCTAAATGCCTCCTTGTTTGGCAACTTAGATGTGCTCCATAATGAGGGACTAGAACAAGATCTAAAAAAACAAGAGCTTCAACCCGGGAGAGAGAGTCCGAGAGAATTCCCTAAGATTAGGTTCTAGAACCATAGCTGTGCCCGCAGAGCATCTATTCCAGGTTGGAATAGGATGAAAGTTGGAGCGCTCTGTGAAGGTGATCTTTAAGGGAAAGAAAACCAAAAAAAAGAAGCATGGAACAAATTGATGGGGTTGATTGTGTGGAAAAATATACTGAGAGGCCTTTAGAGATTGGGGCAACATTGAAAAGGAAAGCTAAGCAAATGCAAGAAAAAGGCCATTTTAACTCCAGGAGAAGAAAAACGTTGATTAGGAAAGAAAATGTAATTCTGATATGCAGTTTGGGTCACTAGTGGATGATAAATTTTTCTAGCCACAGTAATTGTTGAATAATAAAGGATTTGACAGACTTTGTTCCTGCTCTCTGGGACGGAGTGTCTACATCCTTGGAGTTTCCTAAGTGATAGGGATGTCTTTGTTATTCATGGTGGGCTCTGATAATGTATGCCCGTGAGATCGCTCATGGTGGGACTGTATGGAGAGCTTCAAGATGGGGACTGGTCCTGATGGAAACACCAACCTCAGGATTAGAAGATTGGCACCTTGAATGGGATACCAGCTGAACCTTCCATCCCCTACGGAGGGATGAGGAGGCTCGAGTCTGAGTTCAGTCCTGTGGCCAGTGATTCAATCAACCACACCTTCGTAATGAAGCCCAGTGAGAATTCCATATTCCCATGATGCTCTGTTCTCCTCAAGAAAAAGTAACCACTCCTATGGATTTATTCTCCATTCATACTGGATCACACTTGGGGAAGGAAATGTGACCCAGAAGGAAACAGCGGCTCACACTCCAGTATTGTTGCCTGGAGACTCCCATGGACAGGGGGACTGGTGAACTACAGTCCACAGGGTCACAAAGAGTTGGACATGACTGAAGTGTCTTAGCACTGGATCACAAGCTAGTACATCAGCTATTTTACTTGCTTTTAAAAATATATCAGTATTTCTAAAAGTCTGTGCAGTAGGGCTTGATTTCCTTCATCTACCAAAAAGCAGCTGCGTTGTGTAAAAGTCCCAGAGGCAATGCTGCTGTGTAAAATGATTTAAGTAATATTAAGCCCTTCTTGCAAAAATCATCTTGCAGTTCCTAGTGAGTGAACACACTGATGTTCTGGGGTGGGGCTGGAGGAGTGACCTCCCCTTATTCAGAGAGGTCCTGGAAGCTCTACATTGGGGACCCCCCTACACCTTGTCCTCTGTGGCTGTTCACTTGGTTGGTCCTGATTTTTATCCTTCACTATAAAGCTGTAATCATTAATTGTCTTAAGTTATCCTGAGTTCTGTGAGTCATCCTAGTGAATTCTTGAACCTGAGAAATTGTGAGAACCTGAACATTGTAACCAACTAGTCACAAGCGTGGGTGACCTAGGGACGCCTAAACTTGTGGCTGGTGCCTGCTCGTGGACAGTTTCGCTGTCTTTAACCTGTAGGATCTACACTCACTCTGGGCTAATATCAGAATTGAGTTACAGTATTATAGTAATTAATGACTAACTGTTTACAGAATCTTGTGATATAACTTCATTGGAAGGATGGGGAAATTTTAAGGGGTCAAGATTGTCTTCAACCCGAATGAGTCAAGTAGTATAAAAATAAATGAATCAGGGAATTAGAGTATAACAGGATTTAGAACATGTAAAGACAAGGAGATGCAATTAAAAGCAGTGAAAATTGTTGTTTACGGGGATGGAGTAGGAAGGTGCAGAAGGATACAGAAAAAAATCCCCCCCCCTTTTTTTTTTGGTCCAAAACCTCTTGAAACTGTTTTCTTTTTCAAGCTAAGTTATGTATTTCCTAGATTTAAGTAAAATCACTTTAAAAAGAAGGGAGCCTGACTTGTAGGCTGTCAGTAGTTCATCAGGAAATGGACATTTGTGACGTGTGTATGTAGAGGAGGTATTTAGGGGGATGTTTTCAGGAATGGTACCTAAAAGTGAGTAAGCAAAGGAAGCAGGGTAGGGCAGAGGGAGAAGTCAGACTGATGCTGGAGTCACTCGAGCCCCATGGGATGGCCCCCTGGCCCATGGCCCGTCGGAGATCCCTAAGTGCGGTAAGGGAGCTGGATCTTTGTGTGGACCGGTAATTAGGCATGCATTACCCAGGGGAGGGCTGTAACCTTGGGCAAGGCAGCTCCCTTTGACTGAGGATCATTCCTGGGAGATGCTGTCTTGTGCGCTGAGAGCAGATAACACGACTGGTGAGAGGATTGCCTGAAGACCTCTGTACTGGAAGCGAGGATGAGGTTGGTACTCTTAATGGTACCTGATGCCCACTGCAAACTCCAGAAACTGGAGAGTCTGATAAAGTTTTGATGGCCGTCAGACAAATTTTATAATCTCTAGTCCTGACATATTCTAGGCTTTGCAGGACTATTGTTAAAGTGTGGTATGCTAGTTGAGGGCTTCCCAGGTGGTGCTAATGGTAAAGAACCTGCCTGCCAATGCAGGAGACTTAAGAGACATGGGTTTCATCCCTGGGTCGGGACGATCCCATGGAAAAGGGAATGTCAACCCATTCCAGTAGTCTTGCCTGGAGAATTCCATGGACAGAGGAGTCTGGCGGGCTACATACAGTCCATGGGGTCACAGAGAGTTGGGCACAACTGAAGTGATTTACCTGAATGTATGCTGGTTGAGGTCAGCCTGGAGTTCACAGTTTTCACACACACACACACACACACACACACACACACACCAGAGTCATCTGTATTCTTTTGAAATACGTATATTACAACCAGAAATTCTAGATGCATTAGTTGTGATGAATTTATTGTCATTTATTTATTGAGCTTTTTCATATTAAGGGATTTAAAAACACCAAATCTGAGAAAGTCTGATGCGGCGATTGATTCAGTGCTATAATCACATATAGGATTTGCTTGCTCCACAATTGCTGAGCATAAACAGAATAATCTAGGTACCAAAGGCTCTGTGAATAGACAGGTTGAGTGGCAGACAGATTAGGAGAGTATAAGGTATTGTGCTTGTATCATGAAGAAGTTTGAGAAAGCAGGTTCTCAGGGAAATCGTCTCAGTCTTGTTTTGTAGTTTGTAAGAGCAGCTAACTGTGAGCATCACTGGTGCATTCAGCAAGTGTCTACTGAGCACCCACCTTGTGCACCTCACACAGCAAGGAGCCTAGAATCCAGCAGAAGAATTAAGACGCGTGAGCAAATGCATTTCAAAGTAGAGAGTGGTAAGTGCTGCAAGAGAAGCGCACGTAAAGATGTGGAAGAGAGAAAGGACTCGTTTGAAGTGATCTCAACAGTGGAGTTAGTTGGTGGAGTCTGAACAAGTTATGAAGAAAGAGGCATGGAGATGAGGTTCTGGGGATCTGGAAGAGAGCAGAAAAGTTTATCACAGAGAAAAGGAAAAGGAGAGAATTGGAAACAATTAGAAAATGTTTATCCTTCTTGTGTGAAACGTTAGTGCATCAGTGACAGGAATACAGTGTAAAATTTGGGTCTCCTTACTTCCAAAATACTCAGAAGATGAAAAGTTACAGAAATGTGCAACAGAGTTGATAATGAGGTTGGAGGAACTTTCATATGATACTTAATTTCCTATAGGTGGATTCCACTACAAATGTTTAAATGCATGAGTTAATAATGTTTCTTGTAAGCAAAATCACAATCATAAAAACACATGAGTTACCTTTGAGAGGTATCAGAGAACCAATTTATTTTGAAAACTGGTAAGTAAAGGAAAAAAATCCAACATTTATCTTGTGCTTCTGTGCAAATTCTGTATCATTTGTTATCAAATAACTGATAAGGAGTTGTTTCACTATGGAAATATTCCAGCTAATAAATTAAGATGGGAAGACAGAATTCAAGTATCAGTTGAATTCAGTTCGGTCACTAAGTTGTGACTGACTCTTTGCAACCCAATGGACTGCAGCATGCCAGGCTTCCCTGTCCATCACCCTGTCCAACTCCTGAACCTTACTCAAACTCACATCCATCAAGTCAGTGTTGCCATCCAACCATTTCATCCTCTTTGTCCCCTTCTCCTGTCTTCAGTCTTTCCCAGCATCGGGGTGTTTTCAAGTCAGTTCTTCATATCAGGGGGCCAAACTATTGGAGTTTCAGCTTCAGCATCAGTCCTTCCAGTGAATATTCATGGACCGATTTCCTTTAGGTTTGACTGGTTGGATTTCCTTGCAGTCTAAGGGACTCTCAAGTCTTCTCTAACACTACGGCTCAAAAGTATTAATTCTTCAGCTCTCAGCTTTCTTTACGGTTCAACTCTCACATCCATACACGACTACTGGAAAAACCATACCTTTGACTAGACGGACCTTTGTTGGCAAAGTAATGTGTCTGCTTTTTAATAAGCTGTCTAAGTTGGTCATAGCTTTTCCAAGGACCAAGCATCTTTTAATTTCATGGCTTCAGTCACCATCTGCAATGATTTTGGAGCCCCCCAAAATAAAGTCTCTCACTGTTTCCATTGTTTCCCCATCTATTTCCCATGAAGTGATGGGACTGGATGACATGATCTTAGTTTTCTGAATGTTGAGTTTTAAGTCAACTTTTTCACTCTCCTCTTTCACTTTCATCAAGAGGCTCTTTAGTTCTTCTTTGCTTTCTGCCAAAGGGTGGTATCATCTGCATATCTGAGGTTATTGATATTTCTTCTGGCAGTCTTGATTCCAGTTTGTGCTTCATCCAGCCCAGCATTTCTCATGATATACTCTGCAAATAAGTTAAATAAGCAGGGTGACAATATACAGCCTTGACGTACTCCTTTTCCTATTGAGAACCAGTCTGTTTTTCCATGTCCAGTTCTAACTGTTGCTTCCTGACCTGCATACAGATTTCCCAGGAGACAGGTCAGGAGGTCTGGTATTCCCATCTCTTGAAGAATTTTCCACAGTTTGTTATGATCCACACAGTCAAAGGCTTTGGCGTAGTCAATAAAGCAGAAGTAGATGTTTTTCTGGAACTCTCTTGCTTTTTCCATGATCCAGCAGATGTTGACAATTTGATCTCTGGTTCCTCTGCCTTTTCTAAATCCAGCTTGAACATGTGGAAGTTCACGGTTCATGTATTGCTGAAGCCTGGCTTGGAGAATTTTGAGCATTACTTTACTAGCATGTGAGAGGAGTGCAATTGTGCGGTAGTTTGAGCATTCTTTGGCATTGCCTTTCTTTGGGATTGGAATGAAAACTGACCTTTTCCAGTCCTGTGGCCACTGCTGAGTTTTCCAAATTTGCTGGCATATTGAATGCAGCACTTTCACAGTATCATCTTTTAGGATTTGAAACAGCTCAACTGGAATTCCATCACCTCCACTAGCCTGGTTCGTAGTGATGCTTCCTAAAGTCCACTTGACTTCCCATTCCAGGATGTCTGGCTCTAGGTGAGTAATCACACCATCGTGATTATCTTGGTTGTGAAGATCTTTTTTGTACAGTTCTTCTGTGTATTCTTGCCACTTCTTCTTAATATCTTCTGCTTCTGTTAGGTCCATACCATTTCTGTCCTTTATTGAGCCTGTCTTTGCATGAAATGTTCCCTTGGTATCTCTAATTTTCTTGAAGAGATCTCTAGTCTTTCCCATTCTATTGTTTTCCTCTATTTCTTTGCATTGATCGTTGAGGAAGGCTTTCTTCTCTCTCCTTACTATTCTTTGGAAGTCTGCATTCAGATGCTTATATCTTTTCTTTTCTGCTTTGCCTTTAGCTTCTCTTCTTTTCTCAGCTGTTTGTAAGGCCTCCTCAGACAACCATTTTGCCTTTTTGCATTTCTTTTTCTTGGGGATGGTCTTGATCACTGCCTCCTGTACAATGTCATGAACCTCCATCCGTAGTTCTTCAGGCACTCTGTCTATCAGATCTAATCCCTTGAATCTATTTCTCACGTCTACTGTATAGTTATAAGGGATTTGATTTAGGTCATGCCTGGTGGTTTTCCCTACTTTCTTCAATTTAAGTCTGAATTTGGCATTAAGTAATTCATGATCTGAGCCATAGTAAGCTCCTGGTCTTGTTTTTGCTGGCTGTATAGAGCTTCTCCATCTTTGGCTGTAAAGAATATAATCAATCTGGTTTCGGTATTGGCCATCTGGTGATGTCCATGTATACAGTCTTCTCTTACGTTGGAAGAAGGTATTTACTTTTACCAGCACACTTTCTGACAAAACTCTGTTAGCCTTTGCCCTGCTTCGTTTCATACTCCAAGGGTAAAGTTGCCTGTTATTCTAGGTACCTCTTGACTTCCTACTTTTTCATTCCAGTCCCCTGTAATGAAAAGGACATCTTTTGGGGGTGTTATCTCTAGAAGGTCTTGTAGGTCTTCATACAACCATTCAACTTCAGCTTCTTCAGCATTACTGGTCGGGGCATAGACTTGGATTACTGTGATATTGAATGGTTTGCCTTGGAAATGAACAGAGATCATTCTGTCGTTTTTGAGATTGCATCCAAGTACTGCATTTCAGACTCTTTTGTTGATTATGATGGCTGCTCCATTTCTTCTAGGGGATTCTTGCCCACAGTAATAGATATAATGGTCATCAGAGTAAAATTCACCCATTCCAGTCCATTTTAGTTCACTGATTCCTAAAACATCAGTATTCACTCTTGCCATATTCTGTTTGACCACTTTCAATTTGCCTTTATTCATGGACCTAGCAGTCTAGGTTCCTATACAGTATTGCTCTTTACAGCATCAGACTTTACTTCCATCACCAGTCACATCCACAGCTGGGTGTTGTTTTGCTTTGGCTCCGTCTCTTCATTCTTTCTGGAGTTATTTCTCTACTGATTTCCAGTAGCATATTGGGCACCTACCAACCTGGGGAGCTCATCTTTCATTGTCCTATCTTTTTGCCTTTTCATACTGTTCATAGCGTTCTCAAGGCAAGGGTACTGAAGTGGTTTGCCATTCCCTTTTCAGTAGACCACGTATTATCAGAGCTGTCCACCATGACGCATCCGTCTTGGGTGGCCCTACGTGGCCTGGCTCATAGTTTCATTCAGTTAGAAAAGGCTGTGGTCCATGTGATCAGTTTGTTTAGTTTTCTGTGATTGTGGTTTTCATTCCGTCTGCCCTCTGATGGAGAAGGATAAGAGGCTTATGGAAGTATCACCATCTTGCAGTCTCTAATTAAATATTGTATCTCAGTGGTGAACATCAATGGCTGCTTATGTAACAAAAAGCAAAATTAGCAAACACGTGCCTCCTGATAGAAGTACATACTATCGCTTATAAAGTATTCTTACCCAGAAAATTAAACCTGAATTTGATCACCTAACTATTAGTGGACAGTGAAAGTGAAGTCTCTCAGTCGTGTCCGACTCTTTGCGACCTGTGGAGTGGGTTGCCATTTCCTTCTCCAATTAGTGGACAGAAGAACATGTTAAATGACATCAGGAGGATGCAGTCAGCCAGTGACAGGCTGGTTAAGTTAAATGTATGATATATTCAACAGATGCCAGGGAGGGGAGAAGGAGGGAGGCAGAGGGAGAAAAAGAGAAGCCGATAGAGCAGATAGAAAATGGCAACCCACTCCAGGATTCTTGCCTGGAGAATCCCATGGACAGAGGAGCCTGGTGGGCTACAGTCCATGGAGTCGCAAAGGGTTGGATATGACTGAGCGGCTAAGCACAGAGCTGATAGAGGGGGAGAGATAGAGATGGAGACAGACATAGATGTGATTTCATAACCTGTTTTATTATTTCATATTCTATTATGATTATGAAACATATGACTAGGAAGAATTTAGATATGTTTGCCATATTTCTGAATAGTAAAAGTAGGGAAAGTGTTAGTCGCTCAGTCATGTCCAACTCTTTGCGACCCTGTGGACTGTAGACCACCAGGCTCCTCTGTCCATGGAATTCTTGAGGCAAAAATACTGGAGTGGGTAACCGTTCCCTTCTCCAGGGGATCTTCCCCACCCAGGGATTACGACCCAGGTCTCCTGCACTGCAGGCAGGTTCTTTACTGTCTGAGGCATAGGGAAGCCCATTTCAGGATGCCACTCACAACCATGCTATGAATTTGTTAAACACGATTCCAGTATTTTAGAGATAAGATACCTTGGTGTGATCTGACCCGTTATCATTTTCAGATGTTTATGCTACATAAGGTTTTAGAGCTTTAAAGAGAAATATGCTTTCTCGTAGAAGAAATAGGTATTATTCGATTTTTACTACCTAGAAATATATTTTAAAGTTTTTAAATGTATAATAGGCATAATGTGTACTTAATAGTACAGCTCCATGCATTTTTACATACACACGTACACATCAAGATATAGAATATTTCCTACATCCTGAAGGTTCCCTTAATGCCTTTTCCTTGTCGTCTACCCCATTACCTAGGAGTAGCCAATATTCTAACTTCTATCATTATAGATTAGTTTTTCCGGTTTTGGAATTGGATAAATGGAATCAAAACAGCTTGTACACTTTTATTTCAGCTTTTTTTGCTCAATATAATGTCTGAGAGATCTGTTCATCTTTTGCATGTATTAATAGTTCTTTTATTTAAAAATTGCTATTTAGTATTCTGTTGTGTAAATATACCTTAATTTACTTACTCATTCTCTTGTAGTTTAATATTTGGACAACTGTGCCTCAATAAAGCTACCATGGACATTGTTTTGATAGACATGATGTTTTTATTACCTCTTGGGAATTGTGAGGTCATAGGTAGGCACGTTTATTTCTGGACATAATGCAAAGTCATTTTTCCAAAATGATTGTGTCAATTTATAGTGCCACCAGCATTGTATGAGAGTTCTAGTTGCTTTACATCCTTGTCAGCCCTTGGAAGTGCAGTTTTTTTATTTTTAGCTTTTTGCTGGGTATTCATTCCTAATAATGAACCACTGGTAATTGCTCCGTCTTTCACATCAGAGTACAGTTGACCCGTCAGCAGCACGGTCGGTTAGGGTCACGGACCCTCCATGCAGTCAAAAATCAAAGTATAACCTACCAGTTGGCTCTCAGTATCTTGAGATTTTGCTTCTGAGGTTTCATATCTGTGGATTCAACTAACCTTGGATCCTGTAGTACTGTACTATGTATTTATTGGAAAAAATCCACATACACATGGGCCCTTGGTGTCCAAAGCCGTGTTGTTCAGGAGGCAGCTGTATCACACAGGCCCTCTTGTGTCTAATTGGTGGGTCTTAACTGTGATCAGTTCTACATCGTGATTCTGA
Organism: Capricornis sumatraensis; assembly: GCF_032405125.1. Taxonomy (NCBI): domain Eukaryota; kingdom Metazoa; phylum Chordata; class Mammalia; order Artiodactyla; family Bovidae; genus Capricornis; species Capricornis sumatraensis. Next base: position 74,342,335 of record NC_091084.1, read on the forward strand.
AACTAAACTGTTACTTGTTTCTTCTCTCAGTTGTCACAGGTAGTACTGATGGAATTGGAAAATCATATGCAGAAGAGGTAAGTAATTTTCAAGACTTTCTTTTTGGTATAAAAATGTAAGAACAAATATAGAATGCTCTCTTACAGTAATTTTGATTTTGAAGTTAAAAGCACCAATAGAGCCTTATACAATATAATAGAGGTACTTTGTTTCTACCTTGTTAGCAATACTATGCTTAAACACAACTTTAAAACAACTTTTGGGGCATAATGTGTGTAAAACGTTTTGTCCTGGTAAGTTGGAATTGTGAACATTTTAGTGTAATTTCATTTTATATTGTGTAACTATGGACCATTCTCAGTCTTGAAAGTTAATTGCTTTGGATTATTTTCCAAAAGGTAGATAAATTATTAGAGAGCGATTAAATCTGCAGACTAGCCCATGGTATCGTTTTCACAAGAAGGACTGTGACTGACAGATATTGACAGACACCCTCAGAGGATTCCAGTTGTCTATAATGTAACTGAAGGGGAGGACATCATAATAGTTTGAACAAAACTATACAGACCAGAAGCACTGGCCATGCTGTTAAGGCGAGCAGTCCTGGTTCCACAGAGGCGCACTGATAGCCTGAGATATTGTCTGATTGTGGTGGAGATCCTGGCCGATCCATTGACTCTCTCATTTATCCTTTCAAAAGCGTTTTTTTTTTTAAATCCTTTGGTTTCTCAGCCTTCTGTTTTTAATACAAAATCTACAGAAAAGTTTCAAGAAGAATACAGGAAGCACTCATATACCTTTCATCAGGATTCACCAGTTGTTAACATTTTGCCCTGTTTCACTCTATCATTATAATTTGGAGCTTCCCTGGTGGCTCAGAGGTTAAAGCACCTGCCTGCTATGCAGGAGACCAGGGTTCGATCCCTGGGTTGGGAAGATTCTCCTGGAGAAGGAAATGGCAACCCACTCCAGTATTCTTGCCTGGAGAATCTCATGGACGGAGGAGCCTGGTGGGCTACAGTCCACGGGTCGCAAAGAGTTGGACACGATTGAGCGACTTCACTTCACTTCACTTTGGTGGGACCATTTGCGACTTACAGGCATTGTAACAACTCACCCTTAAAGATTTCAGCATGAAGCCTCTGAAAACTAGAATGTTCACTCTTGTAACCACAGTCCAGTGATCACACATGGGATACAAAGTTTAACTTGACACACTACCGTACAATATACACTCTGTATTCAAGTTTCCCCGTTATCCCAGGAGTGCCTTTTCTAGAGCTTTGTGTATTCCAGAACCATTTAAAGATTGTGCATTGCATCTAGATGGCCTATTTCTTGACCAGGAGAGCTCCCTAGTGCCCTTCCGCGCAGGCCCCCCACCCCCACCCTTTTTGCCTTTTTTCTTTTGTAACAGTGGCATTTTGGGGAAAATCCAGGCCAGTTGTTCCATAGATTACTGTTTGGGTTTGTCTGATTGTTTCCTCGTGATTGTGTGCGTGTGTGCTCAGTTGCTCAGTTCCTCATGATGCGGTTCAAGGTAGATTTTTTTAGCAGAAATGCTGCACAGGTGATAAACATTTTTTAGCAGGAGTGTTACACAGGTGATACTGTATTCTTTTGAGTTTATCTTATCAGGAGCCACAAGAAGTCCATTCGTTCCTTTATTATGTTGAGATAAGTCACTTACTAAGATGCTCTCTACCATAATTTTCTATTATAAAAGTACCTTTTCCCCCTTTGTAATTAATGAGGAATCTGTGGGATGATTCTTTGCATGCATACCTCATTTCTCAACAGTCTTCCACCCCAGCATCTGTTGCTAAATTAGTTATCGCTAGGGTAGTTTTAAAATGGTGATTCTTAAATGGTATCTTTCCTTTTACGATTATATTAGATGCCGTTTTTCAATAGATAGGATCTTTTCCTTGTTCTTCCTCTCCCCATTAATTAAAAAAAGAAGGACTCTCGGTATATATTTGTGGGTTTTTTATAGTGTTTTTATAAGAGATTAATTCAGCAAGTTATTACCAATCTTAATTATTTTTTATAAAAAAATGTTCCATATCTTCTCATTTGCTATACCACTTTTTACTTAATAAAAGCTGACTTTAGGATTTAGGACTGGAAAATTAGTTTACTAAATCATTTATAGTTCAGAGCACATAATTTATTCTCATTTATATACTGTCTGTAGTAGTTCACTAAAAATTCTGTGTATATCAGTGTTTTTCTTCTGCCCCAATATTTATGGGTCTCTGGGGATAGAAACCACGTTCCTATAAATCTTATTCATTTTGTGCAGTACTTATACGGCACTGGAGAAGTACACAGAAGGTACTCCTCAGGAAATTCTTTATTAAGTCATACAATTAACTATCTTAGTTTGCCTTTGTAGTCCATAAAGTATAGTATTTAAATAAAAACTTTAAAATTGGTTCTATTTTTTGAATTCCCAACATTTTAACTGTAGCTTCCTTTGCCAGTTCTATAGTCTTCATGTACCCAGTCTAAGACAAAAACTTTTAAAGCTAATTTTTAAATTAAAGAAGTAATAGATACTTACGAATAAAAAAATTAAGTATGGACAGGTACAAAGTAAAAGTCTTCCTTTTTCTAAAACCCATTGACTTTTATACACTAGCTTGACTGAGAAAAATAATTCTTTGGGGAATCTTTTTGTAAAGTCTTCATTTTGGTTTGCCCATTCATTACACTCGGGGGTTTATTTGTTTTTTAACTTGAATTATCATATGTTTTCTTAAAATGAGGCTATATCTAATTTACATTTTAAAGTGAAACAGAGATGTGATTCAGCTGTTCGGTGTCTTCTTTTATTGTTTCAGTTAGCAAAGCGTGGAATGAAAATTGTCCTTATCAGCAGATCACAGGACAAACTGAACCAGGTTTCCAGTGAGATAAGTAAGTCCTCACATCACCCTTCCCCTATAATCACAAAAGGAGTACAGGTAGCCTAAATTTAATGTTCTCAAGCAGATATCTACCATTAATGTGTTTATTTATGTTTCAGAAAACTTCTTTTTTGTTTTTTTGGGTTTTTTTGCTGTTAATGGGGGTGTTTCAGAGGTGGATCAGTTTTTTCAAATTAATATAGTACCATTATAAGTTGCTTAAAATGTATTTTACTGACTCATTTAGGTTCTTTTGTGAAGAATCCGATTCTCGGATTATGTTCTCCTTAAACCTCTGCATTCTTTTTCTGTTGCTCCTTTTAATTATTTTAACATTTTTTTTTGCTCTTTGACTTCAATGTCTTTATTTACTGGCCATGCCATGGGGCATGTGGGATCTTAGTTCCCCAGCCAGGGGTGGAACCTGCACCCCCGCAGTGGAAGTACAGTCTTAACCACTGGACCCCCAGAGAAGGAAGTCCCTGACTTCATTGTCTTTAAATGTATATCGTATACGACTGAGGAAAAATGCAAAAGGCTAGCATATATATATTTGAGAGAGAAACTATTTTGGACTTTTTTCTTAGACAGCTGTGCTTGAGACCTGAATTATAATATGGCAAAAACTCTTTTCATCTGACATCTCATTAACCAACCAGATGGTTAAACCAGTGCTGTGCATTTCCTTGGTAAAATGTGTTAACTCATGTTCCCCATATGCTGTTTGTGGCTGGTAGGCTTCTCAGTATGATGCTTGTGTACTTTTATTCCTATGGCTCTAATGGTTTACCTGTTAACAGTCAGTTTTATTTGTTTTCAGACTTAACTTATGCCGGGTGCATTTGTTACTAAGCATTCTGTACACTGATGAATTATTAGTGTAAAAGGGAGAGTACGATAACCAAGTTGAATGCTCTGAAAAAAAGTGAGAAAAGCAAGTTCTTTTAGAAATTGGCTGTCAACGTAGGGGAAAACAAGAAAAATGCAAAATATTGGGGAAAAAATGGTTTGGACTGTTTCATATGTGTTAAAGTTTTTGCTGCGTTAAGAACTGAAACTGCAATTATAGATAATGCGTTATGGGTGTGGGGGTGTTGTATATGTAAGAAAGACTGGAATTCCAGACTGCAGATCCAAATTCAGATAAGGACTTGGTCCCCTACACAGAGGGTTGGTGAATGAATCACACTTAGTCATGGTGTCAGTCAAAATGGTTATAATATGTGCTTATCATTTTCTAGAATTCTTGCTTTAACTGACTTCTCTGAGTATCCGGCTAAAACACTACCCTGATTCTTTCAGAGGAGTCCCAGCTTTATTGAGATATAATTGACATATAATATTATGTAAGTTTGTATATACCATATTATTATTAACATTGCCGTCTACTACTAACATTTATGTAGTATGTTGTTATTTATTTATTTTCTCACATGTATTATCCTCTTTGATCCTTCAAGCAACCTTGTGAGGTGTATATTTTGTTATTATTTCTACTCAGACCATAGCTGGTCCTGTTGGACAGATTACACGTTGAGACACTTTAGGTGAAAAACAGATCTTTGTAATATAAAGTATATTAAAAAAATGTTAAAGCCCTGTTGAGGGCACAGATCTTTGCAAAAGTGAGATATCCAATACGTCTTTGGTATTTAAGGATTTTAACTTTCAAAGTTTCAACTATGTAAATGCAGCCTTGGAGGTCCAAGACATACAGTATCTTGCAGTTTTGCTGAGGTGTGAATTCGAATTAAGGAGTGCTCCTGTGACACTACGGAGTCTGAGGTATTTACTTAATGCAGTAGGTGATGTTAACATATTGCCTGGATCTTAATACTGTTTCTTACTTAGTTACTTGTAGTTAAATGTGTCTAATAACTCTTACAGTGATAAAAACATTGTGTGTATGTTTGTGGCCAGTGTATGTAAAACTGATTGTTAGTGAAAGCACTTAGTAGTTGCTAGAAATAAAGGTTCATAGGCTGAAAGTAGAAGCTTTTGATTAAATGGAACATTGAATTTTGAAATGCTGTACTATGAATGACTCCACCCCCTATTTGATACAGAAGCAAGAAAAGCTTCCTCATGACACTCACAGCAAGTGCTCCAGGCTGTACAAAAATTGCCCCATGAGTCAGAAGATATGCTTTAATGGCATTTGAGAATTTTGTTAACTTGTGATATGAGGTGACACATGAATGTGGGCAGAAATGTGATTCTGGAAAGAGACAGGATCCTGTTCAAACATTTTTCATGCAGAAACAGATGGTGAAGGCACTGAAATGACCTTTATTATGAGGAAAAAAAATTTTTATTTCTTGAAAATTTTGAAAAATATTTTTCTGGGCATAATATAAATTTACTGGGAGAGGTGATATCAGCAAACCAGGTCATCTGTTCCAGGCTGAAAAAATAAATACACAGAGGAGATTTATACATTTGTATAAGTTTTCAACTCAGATGTAAATCATCTGTGAGGGGATCATATTTTCCGGAACGTATGTATTCCAGAAGAAGGAAGGACCAGAATTTACCGTTGGCAAAGACAGACTGACTCTGTTTATGCCTTCAGCAAATCTTTATTGAATGCCTGTGTACCAGGTACTATGTCAGGCAGTCAAGATGCAATAGTGAACAAGATATATGCAGTCATTGTGCTCGTGGAATGACGTGAAAGTGGAGGATACAGAAAAAAATAGGAAGAAAATAATAAACAAAACCAAAGACAAATAATTGCAGTTTATGGTAAGTACCATGAAGGAAGTAAATAAGGGGCTAGAGGAAGGAAATAAATAAGGGGCTGGAGGAAGGAAATAGGGAGTTCTTATATTGTAGCAACACAGTGAGTTTTATGACTGGAAGACTAATAAAGGGCTACACCTAGACCTCTTGCCCATATAATAAACAAGTTGGTGCTTCAGTGAAGAGATATCTGCTGGGCCTTCTTGGGGGTTCAGTGGTGGAGGGATTGTGTGTGCAAATTGCCATGGTAGATGCACTCCAACGTTTCTACTTCCTTAAACCTTTGGGTTCTTGACTCTACATTATGCCATGAAAAGTTGTGGCCTCTGTAGCTCAGATGGTAAAGAATCTGCCTGCCATGCAGGAGACCAGGATTTGATCCCTGGGTCGGGAAGATCCTCTGGAGGAGGGAATGGCAGTCCACTCCAGTATTCTTGCCTGGAGAATCCCATGGACAGAGGAGCTTGGCGGGCTACAGTTCATGGGGTCACAAAGAGTTGGACACGACTGAGCAACTAACACTACTACTACTACTACTGTTTTATTAGCTGAGCCGTTTAAAATCCTAAAGATGATGCTGTGAAAGTGCTGCCCTCAGTGTATCAGCAAATTTGGGAAACTCAGCAGTGGCCACAGGACTGGAAAAGGTCAGTTTTCATTCCAGTCCCAAAGAAGGGCAATGCCAAAGAATGTTCAGACTCCATTTAATTGTGCTCATTTCACATGCTAGCAAGGTAATGCTCAAATCCTTTAAGCTAGGCTTCAGCAGTGCATGAACTGAGAATTTCCAGATGTACAAGTTGGGTTTCTAAGAGAGGAACCAGAGATCAAATTGCCAACTTTCCTTGGATCACGGAGAAAGCAAGGGAGTTCCAGAAAAACATCTTCTGCTTCATTGACTACGAGAAAGCCTTTGACCGTGTGCATCATAACAAACTGTGGAATCTTCTTAATGAAATGGTACTATCAGACCACCTTACCTATCTCTTTAGAAACCTGTACGCAGGACAAGAAGCAACAGTTAGAACCTTACATGGTACAGCTGACTGGTTCAAAACTGGGAGAGGAGTATGACAAGGCTGTATATTGTCACCCTGCGTATTTAACTTCCATGTGGAGCACATCATGAGAAATGCCAGGCTGGATGAATCACAAGCTGGAATCAGGATTTTTGGGAGAAGTGTCAGTAACCTCAGATATGTAGATGATATCACTGTAAAGGCAGAAAGAGGAACCAAAAGAGCCTCTTGATGAGGGTGAAAGAGGAGAGTGAAAAAGCTGTCTTAAAACTCAACATTCAAAAAACTAAGATCATGGCAACAGATCCCTTCACTTCATGGCAAATAGAAGGGGGAAAATTGGAAACAGTGACAGATTTTATTTTCTTGGGCTCTAAAATCACTGCAGTCAGTGACTGGAGCCTTGAAATTAAAAGATGCTTGCTCTTTGACAGGAAAGCCGTGACAAACCAAGACAGCATATTAAAAAGGAGAGACATCATTTTGCTGACAAAAGTCCATATAGTCAAAGGTGTGGTTTTTCCACAGGTCATGTACAGATGTGAGAGCTGGACCATAAAGAAGGCTGAATGCCGAAGAACTGATGCTTTCGAATTGTGGTATTGGGAGAAAACTCTTGAGGATCCTTTGGACAGCAAGATCAAACCCGTCCATCCTAAAGGAAATCATCCCAGAATATTCATTGGAAGGACTGATGCTGAAGCTGAAGCTCCAGTACTTTGGCCACCTGATGCCAAGAGCTGGCTAACTGGAAAAGAAGATTGAGGGCAGAAGGAGAAGGGGCAACAGAGGATGAGATGGTTGGATGGCATCACTGACTCAATGGACACGAGTTTGAGCAAGCTCCAAGGAGAGAGTGGAGGACAGAGGAGCCTGGCGTGCTGCAGTTCAGTGAGAGCAAAGAATTGGATACAACTTAGCAGCTGAACAACAGCAGCAATGATATCAAATGTGGACCATCGTGGAGTCGAAGTTAACTCTTAAGAGCTCTTTTCAGTTGTAGAAACTAACCTTTAAATCCTAAATCTTTCACAAGTGACTCACGTAACCGATCCCTGGGTTGGGACAATCCCCTGGAGAAAGGAATGGTTACCCACTCCAGGGTTGCCTGGGAAATCCCATGGACAGAGGAGCCTGGTGGACTATAGGCCTTGGGGTTGCAAGAGTAGGACATGACTTAGCGACTAAACCACCACCAGTCTGGTGTTATATTTTGTTTTCCTTAATCTACTGCTCATAGAATCTGTTCACACCCAGATTTTTCCAGATCTCTACCAATACATTTTTCCATGTTTCTACCAATACATATGAGATCTATACCAGTTGTATAAAAAAAAACTTCACAGTTATTTTTGTGTATAAGTTATTACTTCGTGGATTAGACTTTGTACTTGTGCTTCCAGGGAATTTCAGAATCTAACCCTTTTATGGGTGGTGATAAGGGATGTTCTGGATAGTAATAAGGCCTCCTCAGCTAGGTCTTGAGTAGAAGAGGCATTCTGCTGCAAATGAATTACCCTTATATTTATGGTGAGGTTTTTACAGGATTTTCAAGCCAGGGAAAGCTAATCTCTTCAGAGACAAGAAAGCAAGCTATTTCTCTTTCCTGGTAGGGCAAGCTCAGAGTAGCATTGCAGGGGCAGCGTGTGTGTCATTTCTTTAGCCTCAACAGAGTCCACGCAGATATCCTCATCTCCGGTCTCAGGGTCTCCCTCTTTCTCATTCTGCTTCACTTTCATCCATGAAATGTGGTGAGTCTGTGAAATTCATCTTCTATTGTAATTCCGTAAATGACACACTCAAATCTGGGATGTTAGTGAAGCGAGCTCTGTGGCTATAAGACATAAAAGTTTATACTGGGGTTGCCATAAAAATTCTCTGGATCTAGATCATAAATGTGATCTCGAAAGCTTAAAGACCCAAGCTTGTCGTTTTCTTTCTGTTAGAGCCCCAGTGCATTTAGAAGAAGCCACATACCGCAGTCTTTGTTTTTTATTGAAGTTTTAGTTGAAGGATGATATTATATGTTAGAGGTGTAGGACAGTGATTCACAATTTTTAAAGGTTATACTCCATTTACAGTTATTATAAAATGCTGTCTGTATTCTTCGTGTTGTACAATATATCATTGTGGCTTATTTTACATATAGTAGTTTGTATGTCTTTATACCCTACCGCTGTATTGCCCCTTCCCTCTTCTGCCTTCCCACTGATAACCATTAGTTTGTTCTCTTTATCTGTCTTGTTCTTTTTTGTTATATTCACTAGTTTGTTGTATTTTTTTTTTAGGTTCCACATATAAATGATATCATACAGTATTTTCTCTCTCTGATTTATTTCACTGAGCATAATATCCTCCAAGTCCATGCATGTTGCTCCATGTAGCAAATTTTTGTTATTTTTTATGACTGAGTAGTATTCGTGTGTGTGTGTGTTTGTGTGTGTGTGTGTGTGTGTGTGTGTGTGTGTGTACTCCCTCTTTGTCCATTCATCTGTTGATAGACACTTAGGTTGCTTCTGTATCTTGGCAGTTGTAAATAATGCTATTGTGAACACTGGGTACATGTATATTTTCGAATGGATTTTTTTTTCCTGATATATACCCAGGAATGGAATTGCTGGGTCATAACATAGTTCTGTTTTCAGTGTTTTGAGAATCCCCCATTCTGTTTTCCACAGTGACTGGGCCAATTTACATTCCCACCAGCAGTTTAGGAGTGTCCCCTCTTCTCTACATCCTCACCAACATTTGTGATTTGTGTTCTTTTTGACGATCACCATTCTGACAGGTGTGAGATGATGTCTCCTTGTGGTTTTGACTTGCTTTTCCAGTCTTTGTAGTCGTCATTTCTTGCAAACTGAAAGGTCTGTGCCAAGGAGCTGCTTCGTCTCTTAAGGCACTTCTTCAGTAGGTACTTGAACGATGGGCAACCACCATTCATAGTGTTGCTGCGGCATGGAGTCAAGCCAACGTAAAAGTCTCCTGAGGTCTGTATTTCAGGCTTCCACTCCTGATACCAGTTTCTGTACAAGCCAGAGTTCAGTCAGGAAACAGAAGCCAAGCAAGTTTGTTTAACTAGGCTAGCTTGTCTCTCTTCATGCTCACGCTCAGTTGTGTCCGACTCTTGCAATTCCACGGACTGTGATCCACCAGGCTCCTCTGTCCGTGGGATTTCCCAGGCAGGAATACTGGAGTGGGTTGCCATGTCCTCCTCCGGGGGATCTTCCCGACCCAGGGAACCCATGTCTCCTGTGTTCCTGCACTGCAGGTGGAATCTTTACCACTGAGCCGCTGGGGAAGCTCTCTCTCCAGCTTTTAAACTCACTCCAGTGGGTGAATTCATCCTTCTTTCTTTCTTGTCTCACTGGAGAAGTCTTTCCTGAACGCAGGAAAGGAGGAGACTAAAAAAGAAACCAAGTGGAGAGAAATAGGGCTCCTCTCACCATCTAACTCTCTACTGTTATTATGTAAATTTGGGGATTCTGTGCCTTGAGATGTAATTGCTTGTGTACATGGAGGACAGCCTACTCATCAAAGCTCTTCAGAAAAAAATTTAAAAGGATTATATATAACATTGTAGGGAACTAAATGTTTTGCCAGCAGTGGTTAAATGCTTTCCCAGGATTGACTGCTTTGATGAAATTACAGTTCTTTGTAAGGATACCTGTCACTTGTTGAATTAAGACAAGCTGAAAGTCATCATACATATAATAAGCTTATTTTATTATCATTGTTAGCCAGGATTATGAATATATTAAGTATTTTTACTGATTTTGATTTGTCAAAGAAAAAAGACTCCTGGATAAATGTCAGACTCTGAGTTGAGTTGTGCTTTACTTGCAGTAAAGCACAGTGCAAGAGAGACTGGCTTTCAGAGCAGCCTAATGGCGCGTAGAATATAAAGAAGGAAATGTTAATAGTTCATATCATTATGCAGCGATCGATCATTCTCATTGCATACAGTTTAATCAACTTTGATTTCAAAAACATTTCTGTCTTTGATTAAAGAAAGTGAAAGAAAGTTAAGTCGCTGAGTTGTGTCCAACTTGTGGCAACCCCATGGATTGTAGCTTGCCAGGCTCCTTCTGTTCATGGGACTTTCCAGGCAAAACTACTGGAGTGGGTTGCCATTCAGAAATACTGGAGTGGGTTGCCATTCCCTTCTCCAGGGGATCTTCCCAACCCAGGGATTGAACCCAGGTCACCCGCATAGCAGGCAGACTCCTTACCGTCTTGAGTCACCACAAATATGATGTCTCTTTTGTGTGACTTATGTCGGTGAAAACCTTTAGGATGGCCCCCAAAATTTCATGACTTTATTTCTTCAAATGTAAAGCTTTTAGAAAACTTACTGGTAAATCTTCCTGGTAAATAGTCAACAGAGGAATAGGTTAAGGTGAACAATATCAGTTTCACTTTTTCATTCTTGACCTATGATCGTATCTGTGCAGTTAAAGTGCAGATTCGACCCAACATGTTGGACCCGTGTTTTTTTGATGTGCCATCAGTATTGTTAATATGGAGCTTTACTGTATTTAGCTTTTTCATCTATCTAAGGAATATGAAACATTCTTGAACACCTAAAGATCTTTTTGTTTTATCTTTAATAAAGCTAGAACTGTATGATTGTAGGAATAGAGTTAATCTCATGTATCCCCTAGAGTCACATATTTCTTTTACCACTTCTGTAGTGCCAAAAATATCTTTATTGCCCTTTGAGTTCACCTATTTCAAGGTCGTAAGCCGTCAGGAACCAAGAAGACCATCCAGTATGCCTCTACCGATTTTGCCTGTTTGTAAGATCATATTACCTGTGATCTCACTGCAAGTTCCCCAAGTAACTCAGTGTTGTTGGCCTTCAGAAAGTGACGTTCTGTGCTCCCCGTAAGACTCCCTTCAAGTCATAGAGGAGGTACCAGGATGGTTTACTGGGAGGTCTTTGAAACTTTGTTTCCCCATATGGGAGTGTAATCCTTGTTCCTCACTTGTGGGTTTGTCATGCCTAATTGAGAGGTACTGTTAAATGAAACATTTCTGGCATGGTGATAGTTATAAATTTGCTTTAATCTAATTTATATCCTGGTAGGAGAAAGGTAGATTCCTCCTGAGCCTATGCAGATAATTACATCACCATGTAAAGTAAAAGGACTTGGGACTTCACTAGTGGTCTTGAGAGTCCCTTGGACTGCAGGGAGATCCAACCAATCCATTCTGAAGGTCATCAGCCCTGGGATTTCTTTGGAAGGAATGATGCTAAAGCTGAAACTCCAGTATTTTGGCCACCTCATGCAAAGAGTTGACTCATTGGAAAAGACTGATGCTGGGAGGGATTGGGGGCAGGAGGAGAAGGGGACGACCGAGGATGAGATGGCTGGATGGCATCACTGACTCAATGGACGTGAGTCTGAGTGAACTCTGGGAGTTGGTGCTGGACAGGGAGGCCTGGCATGCTGTGATTCATGGGGTCACAAAGAGTCGGACACGACTCAGCGACTGAACTGGACTGAACTGAACTGAACTGAGGAGAAAGGTAGATTCCTCCTGAGTCTAAATAATTACATCACCATGTAAAGTAAAAGGACTTGGGACGTCACTAGTGGTCCAGGGACTGGGACTCCATCATGCTCCCAAGGCAGGGGACCTGGGATCGATCCTTGGTCAGGGAACTGGGTCCCACATGCAGCAACTCGGGACCCATGTTCCACAATGAAGATAGACGATCCCTTTTATTGCAACCAAATAAATAAATATTAAAAAAGAAAAAAAACTCAGTAAAAACATGTGTAATACTTGACCTTTATTCTGATTAGTTTTGCAGACAAGACCAATGAGTATGTGTTATATTTTCTATACGATTCCCATCTAGAAATTGACCTAACAAATTACTAGTGTATATTCAAGTTACTATTGCCACATAACGAACTACCTACCCAAACTTACAAGTGTAAAATAGCCATTTGAGATGCTCACAAATTGTGCTGGTCAGGAATTTGCCAAGACTCGGGGAACAATTCTTTTACCCATCAGGGCATTATTTAGGTCATCAGTGATAGCTGAGGGATAACACATCTGTCTGGTCTGGGAGATCTGAGATGGCTTCGCAGTTTGCTGCCGCGGCAGGATGTGACTGCAGACTAGACGTGGCTGGGGCTGTTGACTTCAGTGCCTCCATGTAGCTTCTGCAGGATGTTCATCTCATGGTAGCTGGACTTCTTACATGGTAGCTCTCTTTCCCCAGAGTGCATGTCCTAAGAGAACTAGGCAGAAGCTGATGTCTTTTTGGTTACCTGCTCTCATAATTCATAGGGTGTTAATTTTGCTGTACTGTGTTGGTCAAAGCGATGGTGGGCCATCTCAGATTCAACTGAAGAGGAGAAGATGCCACGTCGTGATGGGGGAGTGATGTGGTAACTTTGGAGAACATGTGGGAAGGGAGATATTTTTTGAAAATAAAATCTTGATTTGGAAAATACAGTCTGCCACATTTTATAAGCTATATGGAGATTTCTCAGTTGTTGTTTTTTTTTTTTTTTCCTGAATCCAGAGGGCTTGGTTGGAGCAATACATCATTCAAAGAGTTTTCATTTCAGTATGCCCAAGTATAGCCAGACACCATGAGAATTAGTGAGTAAGGGAGAAAGAGGTTTTGTCAAAACCAATTAAATTTCCCTCGTGGGTTCCATTCAGTCTTGCAAAATTAATTCTTTTTCCGTTGGATCTTGGGTTAGCAGCCTGGTTTTACAAGGTGTCTGATTTTCAAGTAAAATAGTCTTACAAATACTGACTTAGGTTCCTGATACATTCTGTCTAAGAGTATGCTCTTAGTGGTGCTGTTGGGTTACACTGGACAGGAAGCCTGACCCATGAGTCCATAATAGTCAAGCCTTTATTATTTGAATGTTTCATCCTAGAGACCCAGTTTTCTCACCTCCAGCTTATGGCTTGGCCTTTCGGCATTCTTGAAGGAAAAGTAGAAACCACCTGTTAACAAGACTGGTGGTTTCTGGTTAATTTATTACAACAGTTAACCATGTCAGAATGGAATCCCTTATTGGAGTATAATATTCAGCCACTTACTGATTCAGTCAGTGATTATCCCGAGGGCACGAGCCTTATGATAGACACTAAAGACACTGGTAAATGAATCTCCAGGGACCTTTATAAAGTGTGTTTTAAACCTGCCACCAATTAACCAGAGTATTTAATATTTAGAAATCATATTGTTTGCATTGTTGTGCCAGTCCTTTTCATAAGATCTTGAATATATTCTGTCTACCTTGAAAAATGTACAAGTGTTGAGCCATACTCGTTATTAGTTACTTCATGGATCTGCCCATATTATGGGTTTAGTAAACAGGGCAACTCTTATTTAGAGTTAAGCTAAATTAAAGATACAGGGTATAATATATCTAGTTCTTCCTGGTAGCCAGATGATGCCCAGTGGCTATCTGGGAAACACCAGAGATAGTTTGGATATAAAATATATCTTAAATAATTTTATTATTTTTAATTTGAGGCTAATGTTTTCACAGGCAGTATCATAAAGAGTTGCCAGGAGACTAGTGATTACAGCAAAATATAAACATAAGTCATAGGTGCCCAAGACAAGAAATGATTACTGTCCAGGTTTGGAGTGACAGTAATTCAAATAAAGCACAGCTGCAAGAAATAGTAATGATTATGAAATCTGGCCTCAGAAGCAAGAAATTTTGTTAAAAAAATGTTTCAAGGGCACAACAAAAGTCAACACAAAAACTCAAAAAGATAACTGGTTGTTCGGAAGTGAGAGTGTTGTGGGCAGATAAGGAACCTGGCCAGGCTAGGAACTGAAGGCACAGAATAGCTTGTTTTTAAAGTCTTCTTCTTAAGAGAAGATTATATTATCAAAGATCAAGTTTCTTTGCAACAACTGGTTTCTAATGGCTTAATTCATAAGCTTTCTTTGTAGATTTTAATATGTTTTATAAGCCCATTTATATATAGGTATATGTGTGTATACATATATATTTAGATGACAAATTAACACTTTCGCTTATAACTTAGAATGTATTAACTGTATTCTCTTAGTATAAGATGACGCACATAACCACACTGAACTTGATATCCTAATTAGAGTTTTCCTTAGGAATTTTAGTATTCAGAAATTGGCCAGTTAACCAAACATTCCTCCTTATTTAACTCACCATGATACTAGTATAGTATCTTAAGGCCAATTAAGAGTTTTAGAGGTTTATTTCCAATGACATTACAGAGCAGTACAATCATTTTTGACACCAGGTTTGTCAGAGATGGCGTTTAAAAGTTATACCCAGGAGATAGGAAGAGTGATTAAGATAAGATGATTTGGAGCACTGTCTGTAATTTAGAAGAGCTAATAACCCTTTAATAAAGATATCAATTTTCATGACTTTAAATTGTGTGTGTGGAAACAGTGATAATGCAGCTAACTGGTAAAACCTGGGTAGAAAATTTAAAAGCTAAATTGAATGAAATGTTACAATGCATTATTTTTTGTACTGTGATATGGTCAGAAAGAAGACATATTTTAAAAACCAGTTCCAATTTGGCCAAGTATTTACCTTAATCAGAGGTTTACGGAGAAGTTGGGTTCTTACCAATTATTACAAATATTTCATATTTTAAGTTTATATTAGTACAATTTCAAATAACTATTAGTTGCTAGTCAGATGTCTGTCTGACTTTTTAAACTGTCACTGCTTGAGCTGATCTTTTCTTGGAGAATGATTTTTCTGAAATCCTCACCATATGTAAAGCATTAGAAGTTTTGTCCTTGTTTGTTAATTTTTGAGTTTTCTCAGATTTAAATGAGTACTTACTAGTCAGAAAAGAACAGGTGTTTTGAGATTTAAACAGTTGCTTGATAGTGGTGTTCTTTGCACTGAAATCTTCTGTGTCCAGCTTTATTTTGATTAGTGTTAGCATGATATATCCTTTTCTGTCTTCATTGTTAGTCTATATGCACTTTATATTTAGAATGGGTTTCTTATAGACAGCATAACTTTAGTCTTATTTTTTATCCCATTTGATGATTTCTGCTGTTTAATTGGTATGCTCAGGCCATTAACTTTTAATGTTATTGTTGATATAATTGAATTGAAATTTATCACTTACTCCTTTGAATTTTTCCCATCTGTTCATTTGCTTTTTTGTTATTTTTTTTCCCGCCTGCTTTTGGATTAATAGCCTGGTTTGTATTATTCCATATCATTTTCTTCCTTAGCTTTTTGACTACATCTTTTTCTGTTTGTTTTTAGTGATTGCCTTTAATTTTGTAGGGTACATTAACTTATCGCGGTGTCCTACTTCATGTTAGCCTATGAACCGGAGGATCCTATACTTCCCTTCCATACATTCTGTTCCTCTGTGTGTTATAGGCTGTGTAACATGGTACTTTTGCCTTAGTCAACTGTATTTTAAAGAGAATTAAATTTATTTTTAAAGTATTTTATATTTACACACATACTATCATTCCTGATGCTCTTCATCCCTTCATGTAAATAGATTAAAATTGGGATTTTTTTTCCTTTTTTTCTGTTTGAAAGATGCCCTTTAACATTCTCTTGTAGTGTTGGTTTGCTGGTGACATTCTTTTTGTGTATCTGAAAAAAACTTTTACTTTTGAAATACATCTTCCCTGGGTATAAAATTTTAAGTTGACAGGTTCTTTCTTCCCCCGCAGTACTTTACCTGTTTGTTCCACTGTTTGCAGTGTGTCTGACAAGAAGTCTCCTCTCATTCTTTTGGCGGTTAGTGCATCAGATGTTCGTTCTATCCCTCACTCTTTTCCTAGGACTTCAGTTATAGTATATTAAACTGACTGCAGTGGTCCCTCAGCTCACTCATAGTGTGCTCTTTCGTCTCTTTTCAGTCTCTTTTCTCTCTGTATTTCATTTTGGATGGTGTCTCTTGCTATTTCTTCACATTTACTAACCTTTTTTCCGCAGTGTCTAATCTGCTGTTAATCCTGTTAGTGTATATTTTTTTAATCCAGAAATTGTGTTTTTCTCTCTATATAAAAATTTAGATCTTTTTAAATATCTTCCTTATCTCTTTTTAAAATAGTCACCCTCTAATTTCTAGGACGTGAAGACTACAGCATGTTCTCCCTCTCCTGAGAGAGAACAAGATGGGTTTGAACTGCCCAGTGTGTACTACGTGGTCTATAGATGCGCATGTGCAGATGGGGAGTGCTGCCTGAAAAGTGATGTGTTGATTGTCAACTGACACACACGCACACGCACACACACACGCACACACACACGCACAATCTTTCTTACTCTTGTTCTCACTCACTTTTTCTCTTCACTCGGCTAATTCTGCAGACTCTGTGTTTCCCAAGTGCTCAAGTCTGTTTCCTCAGTTCAGGGGACACTGCTGGTATCTATGTGAGTTCTCTTCATTCCAGTCCAGGAAACCTAACTGGGCAGTAAGCTAGGGTAACCATAAGGGTCACTTTATTTACTTCCCTTTTATTAGGTATTCCTCTCCTGAACTGCCTATTGTCCAGTGTCTAAAAACCATTGTTTCATATATTTTATCATTTTTTTTTAAGTGACGGAGTAAATCTGGTTTTTGTTACACCATCATGGCTTTAAGCAGAAGATCCCCTCCCCATTTTCCCCCTACCATCATAGATTTCTTGGTAAGCATAATTACTATCTTTGCAGAGGTCTATAAATGTTTGGTTTGTATTAAACTTTGAAGAGAAAAAAGGACTCAGTTCTTTTGCAGATGTTTGCACGGGGCCTGGCGTGACTTAATTGGGGGAATGCGTCCACTTAGCAAGTATTGTTTTGTTGGCTGAATAGTCATTATGAAACCTCATCATATTCTTAATATTGCACAGAAAGATGCTTTTGACATTTAGCTGACGTTCCAATTATGGCACAAGTGTTTTTCTAAGCTAATGCAGGATCGTGTTCTAAAGCTGTCCAACTAAACAATTTCACCAAATGTAGCTGATTTCAACTTCATTACTGTTTGTTACCAATCGTGTACTCCAGCAGAGAACAACATCTGTAATATGGGTGGGTATTTTGTTAGAAATGTAGCATACCTACCAATTAGTTGGCTCTGCCAAATTAGCATGCGTTGGTCTGCGTCTCCAATTAAGGCAGCTGCTTGCGTGTTGCTATTCTACAGCTGGCACTAGGCATGTGGGAGTGTGCTGCTCCATGGCCAGACACTAGCTATACCTCGTAATTAAAATATTTGCTTATGTTTGTGTGATTTCTTTAAAACAGTGAGTGGTCTTTCCAGTTGTGTTATTGATGGTTCCATGACTTTTGTATGAAACCGTTTTCTTGGTTAGGGAAATGTGGGACCAAGGTGTTCTGAAATGGCTCCCATTTAAATAGATAATTGGTGTTTCTCCTCCCACTTCTAAATTGTTGGTTGTTGTTTTAAGTGGATAATTGTAATTTGGGGTACAGCCTTCAGCATTAATAAAGGAATTTGTAGAAAGGCATATTCTTTAAAACATAAAGTTCAGTAGTCTTATATAGGGATTGCTTTCTTTTTCATCACAGAGAGAAAGTATTTTTGAAAGCTTTATGGAAAAGGTTCATTTTATCTTGATTTTTCTGGCAAGTGAAGTTCTGTGTCTTCTTGTCAATTATCTATTGTTTTAATAATCTCTTTATGCCATCAGTTATTAAATGTATAATTTATGTTACGTGATGATCTTTAAAATAACTACAGATCAAATTTAGATAATGTACTGCTGTATCTAATGCTGGAATCAAAAGAGGAGTCCATTAAAACTGACAGGAAATATGATAAATTTTGAACTACTTTATTCCTTTGTTATTAAAAAACAATAGAATTAATACTTTATAACATCGGTCTACTAGTAATAGAACACTGATATAGAGTCAGCTTTTATTATACATTCATTCTGTTTAATGCTGTAGAGATTTATAAGATCTAAAATGCAGTCACTTTTCCATAACTGATTAAAATATTAAGCCACAAATATAAATATATTCACTTTTGTGGAATACATAGAATCATGTTTAGGTATATGTAGTTTGAAAAGCACGCTCCACACTGTTTTAAAAGGGCATCTCTGTTTATGAACCACTGATGGGTTAAAATCCTCATTTTATTAATATGGAAACCAACTCTGAGAAGCCAGGTCATAGCTAATGAATGGCAGAGGTGGACAGGGTTCAGATCTTTGGCTTCTTCCACTGTGTTTTCCATTACCCCCATGTTCTTAAATATACTTTGAATGGTGTGGCTGATAACTGAATGATAACTTTTGGGGAGGCACATTTCAAAAACTTAATGTCAGAATAACCTACCATCAAGAGAACAAACAACAGGCTAAGCTAAATTTGCATTATAACTATTTTTGAATGCAGTTGCTTATTGCATTTATTATCATTGGATCATTTAAAGGATGTGTGAGCATTTTGATTGAATGGATGTATTCTTTTTCTTTAAGATAAAGCCATATTTAACTGTGTATTTAAGGAGGACTTTGACTTAGGAAAGCCCTAATGTAACTATATAGAACTGTTGATATTAAAACAAGCTTTGACTAAAGGCAAATAGTCTTCTAGTAATGTTTGAGATATTTCCTGAATAAGTAGTGAAATAAACATTCATAATTGATTGTTAGAACCATCATGAGGACAACCTGCTAGCTTACCCAAGGTCACATAGTAGGCAGTGTGAATGTTAATTACAGACCAACTAACTGCAGGCCTAGGTCTCTTTCCACTCCTAGGTGACACTTCTCATTATTCTCCCCTTTTCCCCAAGTTATCATTAATGGTATTAATATAGGTTCTCATGGTGTGTTGAGTATAGAGAGAATCCATGTTTTGGACTTCCATTTCTGAGTGGCATGGAAGATTGTAGAAGGCCATTATTCATCCTTGGTGTCTGTAGTCGTGGTCTGTGGAGGTGGATATTGGACTTGCAGTAAGATAGGGGGCACCATCATGGGTGGGACTCCAGCTTTCCTTCTGCTTCAGTGTTGGCCGCCCTGCTTTGATCGGTTTTGTACATGGAGTTCTGTGGACTTTTGATAAAAGGGCCTGTTGAAAGTGAAGTTTGGAAACCATTGCTGGAAACCCACACCTTCTCTGCTGTTCCTCGTTGTTTGTTTCTACCAAAGGACCCAATTACTCAGCATATGTCTCTATATGCCTAGACTTTTTCCTCTTCAAAGGAGGAAATGTTTTCTTCCCTAAAACTCAACCTTTTGCTGGTATCTTGAACCCCAATCTGACATTTCTTGCTAGTACCGTAAGGACTTGTTCCCATAATAGTCTTCTCTGCTATCTCCAACAGGTACCTTTTAGATGAGTTTTCTTGGGCTGCTTTTTCTTTTAAAAAAATCAGTGCTTGTCACTTAATTACATAAATCTTAATTTAAGTCTTTGAAAATCCAAAAGATCTGTTAACCCTACGCCCAGCATTTCTGTAGAGCAGCTGTCAGCTGGGGTTGTGACCTACTTGCCCTTTAGGTGGAGCCTGTCCTGTCACGTGTGTCCCATCCCCTCTGCACTCACACAGTGCCTGCGTATGTACTTTACCAGGCCTTCTTCACACAGTTGGGAAAAGTGCTTGGTCCCTGAGGATGTTTTGAGTTTGCAGCCTCTATTATCCTTGACAGTCTTTCTAAGCAGCACATCTAGAGAGAAATTCTGTTTCATTTGCAGGGTGTGGTAGAACATTTGTATCACTTGGATATGCCTTATCTTCAAAAAAAGGTACTTCTGGTATGGTATAGGTACACTTTTATAAGTATTAGGGCTTCCCTTGTGACTCAGTGGTAAAGAGTCTGCCTGCAGTGCAGGAGACCCAAGTTTGATCCCTGGGTCAGGAAGATCCCCTGGAGAAGGAAATGGCAACCCACTCCAGTATTCTTGCCTGGAGAATCCCATGGACAGAAGAGCCTTGCAGCCTACAGTTCATGAGGTCGCAAAGAGCCAGACATGACCAAGAGACTAACACTAAAACTTTCACATAGTTACACTTTATAAATATTCATTAATTTTGCTTTTGTCTTGTAATAGAAAAGTGAAAGTCACTCAGTCGTGTCTGACTCTGCGACCCCATTGACTATACAGTCAATGGAATTCTCCAGGCCAGAGCGCTGGAGTGGGTAGCCTTTCCTTTCTCCAGGGGATCTTCCTGACCCAGGAATCTAACCCAGGTCTCCCACATTGCAGGTGGATTCTTTACCAGCTGAGCCACAAGGGAAGCCTTGTAACAGAAACATGCCTATAAATATTAATACTGAAAACAAATATAAACTTAGGATATAGCAAAAACAGTAAAAATACTCATGTACAGGTTAGTGAGTGAACACGAAGTTGAGGGAGTCACATATTCCCACCCGATTATTACTCTTTCTTTCCTCCCCCCAAATAACCACTGTCTTAATTTCTAATATTATCATTTAGCTTTGACTTCTTTGGACTTTCTGTACATTGCATAATACAGTGTGTATTTTTTTGAGTTTCGGCTTCTTCAACTCAGCATTATGCTTGTGAGTTTTGTCTATATTTCTAAATGGAGCTATAGTTCATTTATTTTCATTCCTTTGTGAATATACCACAGTTTAGTTGTCTGTTCCATCGGTGATGGACATTTGGGTAGTTCCTGTCAGTGATGTTACTGGGAACAACCCTGTGTATGTCTTTTTGGAGCACGTGTGCATGTGTGTAAATTTCTGTTGGATCTATATTATGAGTGGACTCATATTCTTGATAGCTTCTTTGGCATACACATAGCACTGCTCTTTCTTTCAGGGTCTTTGATGAAGAGATATTAAGTACATTTTTTAAGATCACGTGCAAATGTTATACATTAGCAGATTCAGAATTGGCACCTAAGACCTTAATTCCTCCTGTGCCATTTTCAAAACAAAACACAAAAAGTAAAAAAAAAAAACATCTAATGAGGCTGCAAGCTACCTCTTTATTTTTATGTCTTAACTTTTAGTACTTCATATGAATTTATATATATAATTTATATGCATTATATATATATATTGCTGAACATCTAATCTTTTTACTGAACTGCTTTAACATTTTTCAGACTTAACAAATGTTTTATAAGTTGGTTCACCAGGCAGTTTTCTTTTGCTTGGCTGGCTCCAAGTTGCCAGAATTTGTAGTGAGGAGACTTAAAGTACACTTTAAAGATCATGTTAATGGTAGTGGAGCCTGAATATGGTAGATTACTGCGTTAAATGGGAAATCGATAGTGTAAGCTCCCCCATTGCACCCCCACCCCTGCTTTCTCTTAAAAGTTCATTCTTAAAAATGTTACAGAACAAATATGTGTATTCATATAAGTTCACATGGCCCTTCCTAAGAAAATCATTTATTAAAATACGTTTTGGCTTTCCCTCCTTTCCATCACCCCTTCACACAGTTGAAATATTATTAATTGAATTTTCTCTTGGCGTAACTACAAGATGATTTTTGCAAGAAGGGCTTAATGTTACTTAAATCATCATTTTACACAGCAGCACTGCCTCTGGGACTTTTACACAATGCAGCTGCTTTTGGTAGATGAAGAAAATCAAGCCCTACTGCACAGACTTTTAGAAATACTGATATATTTTTAAAAGCAAGTAAAATAGCTGATGTACTAGCTTGTGATCCAGTGCTAAGACACTTCAGTCATGTCCAGCTCTTTGTGACCCTGTGGACCATAGTCCACCAGTCCCCCTATCCATGGGAGCCTCCAGGCAACAATACTGGAGTGTGAGCCGCTGTTTCCTTCTGGGTCACGTTTCCTTCTCCAAGTGTGATCCAGTATGAATGGAGAATAAATCCATAGGAGTGGTTACTTTTTCTTGAGGAGAACAGAGCATCATGGGAATATGGGCTGTTTCTAAATCTTTTTTTTGTGAATGGGTTTTACATTGTCAGATGCTTGTTTGGGGGGGAAGAAAATACTTTCAAGCCTTTTTGAAGATGTTTAGAAAAACTAACGAATATTTTATGGAGAAGATTTTATCCTACTAGATTTAAAAATATTTTGTAGTTTTAAAAAATAAGCTTTATTCTTTCGAGGTGATTTTAGGTTCACAGCAAAATTGAGGGGAAAGAGCGTCCCATGCTGTCAAAATGCTGCACCAGAGTATCAGCATTCCTTACAGCTGATGAATCTGGGTGTTAACACAGCATTATAACCCAAAATCTGTAGTGCAGGATAAATTTTTCATACTCTTGGAAGGGATATATTTAAATCTCAAGTTTGTTTTTGTTGTATACTGCTACAAAATGCGTCTTAGATGTCTCTGTTTGGATTCCTTGGCTTATACTCTTTTGGGTTAAAAAAAAAAATGGCATGGAAAGTAAAATTTTTGCTTTCCACCAGTTAAGTTTTTTAAGTTTATCTTTGTTTTCAAAAAATATATTTTACTACATGCCTGTCTTTTCTGTGTCTGTATTGTTCACTGGACACAAGCTGAAAGGGATGAGTTTAGGTCTCAGGTTAGAAATGCATATGCTTCTAGGGACCAGGTAGGTAATGGAATGAATCAGCTGGGCTAGAATGAGGCCAGAAGGAGCGGTCAGGTCTGGAGAGCCCGGGACTTCTCACCCTGTGTAACGACGTTGGCTCTTGCCAAGAGTTACTAGGTGGCAGTTCAAGCCTGAGCGTACCACTATTTCTAGTTATTTTAAAAGGACTGTAAAAAGAAACCAAGATGTCTTAAGTAAAACTTAGCAGTTTTACATCAGCTTAACTCTAACTGGGGCCAGATAAAATTGAGGAGGCTCCAACAATCTGTGGGTGAGTATTTCATTTCCTTTTATCAAAGTGTTATTGGCCATTCAGGTATGGCCTAATCAAATCCCTTATGATTACACAGCGAGGGTGACGAATAGATTCAAGGGATTAGATCTAGTAGATAGACTGCCTGAAGAACTATGTATAGAGGTTCATAACATTGCTATAGGAGGCAGTGACCAAAACCATCCTGAAGAAAAAGAAATGCAAGAAGACAAACTGGTTGTCTGCGGAGACTTTATAAATAGCTGAGGAAAGAAGAGAAGCGAAAAGCAAGGGAGAAAGGGAAAGAGATACCCACAGAATGCAGAGTTCCAGAGGATAGCAAGGGGAGATGAAAAGGCCCTCTTCAATGAACAGTGCAAAGAAATAGAGGAAAACAACAGGATGGGAAAGACTAGAGATCTCTTCAAGAAGATTGGAGATAGCAAGGGAACATTTCATGCAAGGACGGGCATGATAAAGGACAGAAATGGTAAAGACCTAACAGAAGCAGAAGAGATTAACAAAAGGTGGTAAGAATATGCAGAACTATACAAAAAAGGTCTTAATGACCTGGATAACCACAATGGTGTTGTCATTCCCTAGAGCCGGACATCCAGGATTTTGAAGTCGAGTGGGCCTTAGGAAGCATTACTACAAACAAAGCTAGTGGAGGTGATGGAATTCTAGCTGAATTATTTAAAATCTTGAAAGATGATGCTGTTAAAGTGCTGCACTCAGTATGTCAGCAAATTTGGAAAACTCAGCAGTGGCCACAGGACTGGAAAAGGTCAGTTTACATTCCAATCCCAAATAAGGGCCATGCCAAAGAATGTTCAAGCTATCATATAACTGCACTCATTTCACATACTAGGAAGATTGTGCTCAAAATTCCGCAAGCTAAACTTCAACGATACGTGAACCGAGAACTTTCAGACTTAGAAGCTGGATTTAGAAAAGGCAGAGGAACCAGAGATCAAATTGCCAACATAGTTGGATCACAGAGAAAGCAAGGGGACTTCAGAAAAACATCTACTTCTGCTTCATGGACTATGAGAAAGCCTTTGACTTTGTAGATCACAACAAATTGGAAAATTCTTAAAGATATGGAAATACCAGACCACCTTACCTGTCTCCTGAGAAACCTGTATGGGGGTCAGGAAGCAACAGTTAGATCCTTACATGAAACAACTGACTTTCAAAATTGGGAAAGGATTATGACAAAGCTGTATATTGTCACTCTTTTTATTTCACTTATATGCAGAGTACATCATGTGAAATGCTGGGCTGAATGAGCCACAAGCTGAAATCAAAACTGCTGGGAGAAAGAACAGCCTCAGATATGCAGATGATACTACTCTAACGGCGAAAGCAAAGAGGAACTAGAGAGCCTCTTGAGGGTGAAAGAGGAGAGTGAAAAAGTTGGCTTAAACTCAACGTTAAAAAAAACTAAGATCATGGCATCTGGTCCCATCACTTCATGGCAGGTAGATGGGGAAACAGTAGAAGCACTAACAGAGTTTCTTTTCTTGGGTTCCAAAGTCACTGTGATTGCTGACTGCAGCCATGCAGTTAGAAGATGCTTGCTTCTTGGAAGGAAAGCTGTGACAAACCTAGACAGCATATTAAAGAGCGAAGACATCAGCTTGCTGACAAAGATCTGTATAATCAAAGTTATGGTTTTTCCAGTAGTCTTGTATAGATGTGAGAGCTGGACCATAAACATTCAGCTGAGCACTGAAGAATTGATCCTTTTGAATTGTAGTGCTGGAGAAGACTTTCGAGAGCCCCTTGAACTGCAAGGAGATCAAACCAGTAAATCCTAAAGGAAATCAACCCTCAATATTTATTGGAAGGACTGATGCTTGAAGCTGAAGCTCCTGTACTTTGGTTACCTGATGCCAAGAGCCAGCTCATTGGAAAAGACTCTGGTGCTGGAAAAGACTGAAGGCTAAAGGACAAGGGGATAACAGAGAATGAGATGGTTGGATGGGATCACCGATTCAGTGGACATGAATTTGAGCAAAGTCTGGGAGACAGTGAAGGACAGAGAAGCCTGGCATGCTGCTTGTCCATGGAGTTGCAAAAGTGGGACACAACTTAGCAACTGAACAACAATTATTTCTCTGATCATGAAATGTGAATTATTTCTCTGATCATTAAATGTGCTGGGCACTGTTCTCAGAGCTTTATAGAAATCCACTGATTGAATCAAGCAACACTGGAGTTGGTACTTCTGTTATCCCCATATGAAAGGTGATATAAGTCAGATACAGGTGACCCACAGTCAGAAGGGTGCTTGTCTGTGGTAAACAATTTAAGATGCTCCTAAAGATTCATAAATCAAATCCCTTATGATTATACCGTGGAAGTGAGAAATAGATTTAAGGGACTAGATCTGATAGATAGAGTGCCTGATGAACTATGGACGGAGGTTCATGACACTGTATAGGAGACAGGGATCAAGACCATCCCCATGGAAAAGAAATGCAAAAAGGCAAAATGGCTGTCTGGGGAGGCCTTACAAATAGCTGTGTAAAGAAGAGAAGCGAAAAGCAAAGGAGAAAAGGAAAGATATAAGCATCTGAATGCAGAGTGCCAAAGAATAGCAAGGAGAGATAAGAAAGCCTTCCTCAGCAATCAATGCAAAGAAATAGAGGAAAACAACAGAATGGGAAAGACTAGAGATCTCTTCAAGAAAATTAGAGATACCAAGGGAACATTTCATGTGAAGATGGGCTCGATAAAGGACAGAAATGGTCTGGACCTAACAGAAGCAGAAGACATTAAGAAGAGGTGGCAAGAATACACAGAAGAACTGTACAAAAAAGATCTTCATGACCTGGATAATCACGATGGTGTGATCACTCATCTAGAGCCAGACATCCTGGAATGTGAAGTCAAATGGGCCTTAGAAAGCATCACTACGAACCAGGCTAGAGGAGGTGATGGAATTCCAGGTGAGCTGTTTCAGATCCTGAAAGATGATGCTGTGAAGGTGCTGTAATCAATATGCCAGCAAATTTGGAAAACTCAGCAGTGGCCACAGGACTGGAAAAGGTCAGTTTTCATTACAATCCCAAAGAAAGGCAAAGCCAAAGAATGCTCAAACTACTGCACAATTGCACTCATCTCACATGCTAGTAAAGTAATGCTCAAAATTCTTGAAGCCAGGCTTCAGCAATACGTGAACCGTGAACTTCCAGATGTTCAAGCTGGTTTTAGAAAAGGCAGAGGAACCAGAGATCAAATTGCCAACATCCGCTGGATCATGGAAAAAGCAAGAGAGTTGCAGAAAAACATCTATTTCTGCTTTATTGACTATGCCAAAGCCTTTAACTGTGTGGATCACAATAAAATGTGGGAAATTCTGAAAGAGATGGGAATACCAGACCATCTGACCTGCCTCTTGAGAAACCTATATGCAGGTCAGGAAGCAACAGTTAGAACTGGACATGGAACAACAGACTGGTTCCCAATAGGAAAAGGAGTACATCAAGGCTGTATACTGTCACCCTGCTTATTTAACTTATATGCAGAGTACATCATGAGAAACGCTGGACTGGAAGAAACACAAGCTGGAATCAAGATTGCCTGGAGAAATATCAACCTCAGATATGCAGATGATACTACCCTTGTGGCAGAAAGTGAAGAGGAACTAAAACGCCTCTTGATGAAAGTGAAAGAGGAGAGGGAAAAAGTTATCTTAAAGCTCAATATTCAGAAAACGAAGATCATGGCATCTGGTCCCATCACTTCATGGGAAATAGATGGGGAAACAATGGAAACAGTGTCAGACTTTAGTTTTGGGGCTCCAAGATCATTGCAGATGGTGACTGCAGCCATGAAATTAAAAGATGCTTGCTCCTTGGAAGGAAAGTTATGACCAACCTAGATAGCATATTCAAAAGCAGAGACATTATTTTGCCAACCAAGGTCCATCTAGTCAAGGCTATGATTTTTCCAGTAGTCATGTATGGATGTGGGAGTTGGACTGTGAAGAAAGGTGAGCTCTGAAGAATTGATGCTTTTGAACTGTGGTGTTGGAGAAGACTCTTGAGAGTCCCTTGGACTGCAAGGTGATCCAACCAGTCCATTCTAAAGGAGATTAGTCCTGGGTGTTCTTTGGAAGGAATGATGCTAAAGCTGAAACTCCAATACTTTGGCCACCTCATGCGAAGAGTTGACTCATTGGAAAAGACTCTGATGCTGGGAGGGATTGTGGGCAGGAGGAGAAGGGGACGACAGAGGATGAGATGGCTGGATGGCATCGCCAACTCTATGGACATGAGTGTGAGTGAACTCCAAGAGTTGGTGATGGACAGGGAGGCCTGGCGTGCATGGGGCGGTTCATGGGGTCGCAAAGAGTCAGACATGACTGAGCGACTGAACTGAACAAACTTAAAGATTCATGCACCGCAGTGCACAGGCCCCATAGAATACCCTCCCCTTGAGTGTAGGCAGGACATCTTGTAACTAGGTTATATTTTATGGTAAAGGTGAAGGGAATTAGCAGATGCAAGTAAGGTCTCTCATCAGTTCACTCTGAGTTCTTCTAAAGGGAGATTATCTTTGATGGGCCTGACCTCATTAGGTGAGCTCTTTCCAAGCTGGCTCAAGCCTTCCCCGAGGTGAAGAGATTTGAAGCAGCAGAATTATTCTTTTGGCCTCGAAGAAGCAAACTGCCTTGTTATGGGGAGGACCATATGACAGGGAATGGCAAGTGGCCTCTAAGACCAGAGAGGCCAAGTTTTACAACTGCAGGGAGCGGTTTTCTGTCCAATAGCCAGTGAGCTTGAAAGCAGAGCCTGAACCTCAGGTGAGATCACAGACTTCTGAGACTCTGAGTGGAGGACTCAGCTATGCCATGCCTAGATTCTTGACCTACAGAATCTGGGGGCTGACGAATACCTGTTGTTCTAAACAGGCAAGTTTGTGGTCGTTTAATGTGCACCAATAGGCAACTAGTATCTGTTCCCTGTTTCACATTTCTGAGGTCACACTGCAGATCTGGGGGGTGGATCCCGGCGGTGCAGGTACAGAGTACACAGCCTCGTGTCACGAATAATCCTAAGAATGTATTTTTTAAAGCCTCCACTCTGTCCTTCATGGCCACAGGTGTATATTCTGCTATGATGTTTTTATAAATCCACTTTTGTGGGCAACTCTGGAATTACTCTTAAGTTCTCTTTTTATCTTCCCCCCCAAATTAAGAAGCTGTATAAATATATACATATAAAATTTATTTATGCATGGAAATATTCTTTACATAATATATTCAAATCAGTTTTTATTAAAAAGCAGTATTTTTTCTGTATTGTGAACTAGTGTTAATGTTTCTAATCTCTTTGATATGAAGTTATAAAGAACATGCATTTCAGGCTATGCGGATAAAGTATTTGCTGAAATCCCTGTGAGGTATTGTAGAAAGTTTATTTTCGTTGATTCAAAGTTTTAAAAGATGATGGAGTATTTTACAACTTGTGATCGAATTAATGACATTCATCCTGAACTCTCTGACCTTCAGAACTTACAGTTTATCTCATATTTTAAAATCGTGAAATGGAACTGATCATTTTTTACTTCACCTTCATGTACTTTTAAGTATGTGAAACTTGCCCAAAGTGATGCAAAGTACGTGGCATGGAATATAATCTACCATGTGGGTAATAAAAACTCACCCATTCTTATTATAGGTATTAATGATTAGTTAATCTTAATTATTAAGGATTATCAGGATTCTTAAACGAGCTAGAGTCCATACCTTTTAAAAAATGTTCCATTTTGGAGTGTGCAGTCAATTGACAGCATTGTTTTTAATCCAGAATGCTCTATTAAATACCGAGTACTGTTAACAGAACATGATTCTGTGGCCATGGATTAGCTGTTGAGTGACCTGGCTCCATCTCTGTCCTTCCCCTGAGGACCTTTGCCACCTGAGCCACCTGGCTGCCTGTTGCACTTTGTGTGGGACAGATGTATTCACATCTGTGATGTTGATAATATATGCTTTCTATAACTTAGAGGATTATTGTAAGGATCAAACAAGATAATATACTTGAGAAATTTCTGAATGTAAGGGGAAAGCTTAAATTTCAGTATTTGCCTTCCCCAGTATAATGTGTTAATTGCTTTCTTGGGAGCTAAGTGAGAAGTGTAATTACTGTTGTCTTCCCTGGTGGCTCAGCAGTAAAGAATCTGCCTGCCAATGCAGGAGACACAGGTTGAATCCCTGGGTTGGGAAGATCCCCTGGAGAAGGAAATGGCAACCCACTCCAGTATTCTTGCCTGGAGAATTCCATGGACAGAGGAGCCTGGCGGGCTACAGTCCATGGGCTCCCAAAGAGTCAGACATGACTGAGTGACTTTTTCAGTCACTAAGTCTTATTTGTTGGTGGCATTTGATAATGAGGAACAAGAGAGGATAAAAGGGAGATAAAAGATCTCTTGCTTTTCAAGGTAACTCTTCATGGCAGTGACACTGTGGTCATTACTGAAGCTTACAAAGCAAAAAGGAAATGTTGCTACAGAAGGGTGTTGGCTGAGGGCCCAGTTGTGTGACTGCCAGGGGTCTGCCTGAGTTTATTACCTTTAGGATACATGAACTGATTTCCTCAAAACGACCAGTGAGACTTCCTGAAAATTTGGTTGAAATACATATAGAGAGACATGGACTTTATTAATTACAGACACATTATGTTTTCATATTTTACATTAAATTGTATGACACTTGTCAGTTGGAAAAATTTCAAGTACTCATTTTTTGCTTAGAAATAATTGAAAAGTATAGTAAATACAAGTAAATAAAGTTTACTTCTTGAGGATTCAACATCCAGTCAGTTGTCTAATTCAGTCCATTAATTACCTGTGATACTACAATTTTGTCATAGACTAGGATTGGCATGGAATTTAAACAGTGTTATATCAGTGTTATAACAGTGTTATACCAGTTTAACACATCATTAGGAATAGAATTTCTTAGCTTCAAAAAATAATCCCATTTTAAAAGAATTTTTGTTCAGTCATTCCCTGTCCCTCACCTTGCTTTTATTTTTTCCCCCCATGGCATTTATTACCAAATATGATGAATTATATTTTTGCTTGTTTCTTTCCTGGTTCCCCCTACCCTGCGATAAACTCAAAGCTCCAAGATAAGCAGATTAGTTGGGTCATGGCTAATATTCCCACATATAAAAGGCACTCAAGAAATATTTGTTGAATGAGTGAATGAATGTCCATAGTATTAACTGCCTTATAAAGAGACTTTGGAAGATATGCTTTATTTATTTTTTAACTAGAATATATAGTTGGTTTACAATGTTGGATTAGTTTCTGCTGTACAACCAAGTGAATCAGCTGTAAGTATACGTATATCCCCTCCTTGTGCCTCCCTCCCACCCCAGCACCCCCATCCCATCCATCAAGGTCAACCACAGAGCACCAAGCTGAGCTCTCTGCACTAGCCATAGGTTCCCATTAGCTATCTGCTTCACGCAGATACCTCAGTCCTAATCTCCTAATTCTGGAGGGTATGCTTTTTAGATGATTTAACTCCCCAGATTTGAATGACATCATCAACAGGAGACTAGCTAAACTCAAAGTGTGGCGGGCCGTATTTCCAGATATTCATACACTGAGTTTCAAAAGTACACTTATGGCTTAAGTGTAGCAATAAACCTCAGCACAGCAAGAGTCATCCTAAAACTGAAAAAAACTGTTGTTATTTTGTTCCTCACAAAAAATGTGGATCTAAACGCAAGGCTTACCAGCCTCAGTTAATCCAGAAGCAGCGCCTGATGCCATCAAGAGAGAGTGGAACTGGGAATAAGGCGCCTTTTCCAGCGCTGCATCCCATCCGGTCTCTGACAGAACTTTCTGGCCTTGGACGAGCTATTTCACTTCAGTTTAAAATGGAGGCAGTCCTAGCACAATGTTCTAGGATTGTGGTGCAAATTCAATCAGATGATTCATGGAAAACCCTTGGCGCAGTGCCTGGCACGTGGCAAGTACTCAGAGGTCGCCCTTGTGGTTTTGTTAGAGGAGCGCTGTGAGATAAGAGAAATAGAACACGAGAGTTCCAAACTGTCAGAGGAATGTATTCAGCTCCGCTACTGAATATGGAATCGGGTTGTAGCCAGACCTCAGTGGCCGGGGCGGGGTACCTGGAGTGACCCGCAGCAATGCGTTCATGATTGCTGCCTTTTAAGAATGTTGGTCACGGTAGAGGGCAGAGAGAATCAGTGTGCACGTGTGTCTAAGACAGAAAGCTTACACTCAGTTCCAAAGGAAACTCTTGGAGAACTGACCCAAGATTTAGAAGCTGAAACCTGATTTTGTCTGAATATTCAGAGTAAATATGCCTTTCAAGGGTAAACTTGCATGAAATCAAGTTTAAGAGGCTGGTAAACAAAAGTGACAGAGAATGAGATAGTTAGATGGCATCACTGACTCAATGGACATGAGTTTGAGCCAACTCTGGGAGATGGTGAAGGACAGGGAAGCCTGGCATGCTGCGGTCGCAAGGAGTCGAACACAACTGAGTGACTGAACAACAGCAAAACAAAACTGAATGTCCAGTTTTATTTGTTTATTTTTTATAAGAAGTATAACTATGGTGAAGGCTAGCGTGCTTATCAGTGTCACCGCTTCCTGTTGGCAGATGTAGAGAGGAAGGCAAAATAAAGCCGGAAGTTCCCTTTGTGAGCATGCCGTCTGTTGCCCAGGGAGTCTGTGTGTTTAGGGGCATCAAGTGAAAAGTCTGGCATTTCCATTTCCATGAAGGGAACAGCCTTGCCAGGATACCTCGCATTTGCTGCCTCTGGCCAACCTCCTCAGCCTGTGCTTGGTGAACCCTTCCAAAACTCGTCTTAGTGACTCTCATTTTCCTACATGCAGATCTCTCCAGCATTCCCCCTCTTCTACCCAACACTTTATTTCTTTATATGGTATACTGCTTGCAACTTGGCTTTCTTTATAGTTCTGGTAGTCCTGGGAGTGAGTCTTGACCAGAGGAGTTATTTGTTTTCTTTTAAGATGACAGAAATGCTTCTGGCTTTCTGAAATTCATGAACTAATTAATTCAGACTGTAAAAAAGCCGAAGTTGTGGAGAAGGAAATGGCAACCCACTCCAGTACTCTTGCCTGGAAAATCGCATGGACAGAGGAGCCTGGTGGGCTACAGTCCATGGGGTTGCAAAGAGTCAGACATGACTGAGCGAGCAGGCAGTCATTTTGAGGGGAGGAAACAGTCCCAGAAAATCCGAGGTGCTCGCCAGAGGCCCCAGAGCTTTTGATGGCAGAGCCAGAACTGTGGCAGAGGACTCCCAGCTGCCAGGCCTCTTGACCCTGGCCTCTCTCGCCAGATACCCAGGTGGAAAACTAGAATCAAAGTCTGTTTCTTATACCTGAGGGCTTCCCTGGTGGCTCAGTGGTAAAGAATTTGCCTGCCAGTGCAGGAGATGCAAGTTCCATCCCTGGTCCGGGAAGATCCCACATGCCTTGGAGCAGCTAAGCTACTGTGCCACAGCTACTGAGCCCGTGTACCACAACTACTGAAGCCCGAGCAGCCTCGAGCCCGTGCTCTGCAGTGAGACGCCTGCAGTGAGAAGCCCACACACCACACCCAGAGAGTAGCTCCTGCTTGGCACAGCTAGAGGAAAGCCCGCACAGGAGGGAAGAGCCTGCACAGCCATAAATAAATAAAATCATGAAAAAGAAGGAAGAAGCCGAAGTTGGTTCCTTTTTCTCCTGTACCCAATTTAAAAACACAAATACCCTGACCGTTCTACATCTAGGAATTTATCTTACAGAAAAACTCAGGTAGCTAACTCCACGAAGATTTAGGTGCAGGATATTCAGCAGTAGTGAGATATGAGAAATGATCGACATGTCTATCAGTGACTCCCTAATCCACTCTTCTGTTTGATTAGAGACAGGGCCCCGCCTTCTCAGTGCAGATGGTAGGCCCTAGATGGTTCTGTGTTAGCAGACCAGCTTAAACGCAGGGTAGTGGGAACATAAGCCACCTCTTCTTGGTCAGTGACTCCTTCCAGACCTTGATACGGACGATCAGAACATCAGTCATGTGATTCATTGCCTGTCTTGACCACAGTTCCAGAAGTAGAAGAGGTGACCAACATCCATAAATAGCCTTGAATGCTGTGACTCAGTAGGGCTTTTTGATGTGTTACTCAATTTTTTCCTTAACGACTTCCTGCCTTTGTCTGTTGCCTGCATTACAGTCTTTCCCAAATCTCACGCAGACCGTTCCCAAGGTGGCCTTAACTAGACTACAAATAACCTTGCCTTGGATTATGATTTATTCTACATACTTCAGTTGTGTATGTATTATCATTATCTTTTATTATCATGGCTTTGGCCTGGGGAAGAGTCTTGGAAGCTGGGGCGGGCATATGTGAGGGAGCAGCCTCCGCTGCAGCCATCACTTCTTCTGGTCAAACTGCTTTTGGCTTTGGTGCTAACGAACATAAACATTCTGTAGTTTCCTAGGTCCTTATTTTGTCTCTCTCTCTCTTTTTTTTTAAATAAAGCCGTGGTGACCTATAAATTCCTCTGCATTTGTTGGCTTCTCACATTCTGTTTCTTACAACTTGCCAGGTTACACTCCCCCTCTCTAAGACAATGAATTCTTCTTTAGATCTGTGCCCGCTCATACTGTGTTTTGAATGGCTTCTTAAATTATGGCCCAGAAATTCTATGTAATTAAAAATGTCTCTCAGTACGTACTGACCTGAAAGGCCATGTTTATTTAAAAAGCATTTAGAGAGTAACATATTTAGAGAAGGTCTGGTCTTACTGTTGTTTAAAACAAAAATAAAAAACCAAAAAGCCCAGCCTGCCAATGCCACATATGTACAAATAGAAAAATAACAAAACTCAAGAACCAACTCTGTGTGTATATATGTCTATATGCATCAAAGAAAGATCTATAGGATAACAGAGCATTCACAGTGGTTATTTCTGGGGAGCTGTTAAACCAAAAACATTTATTCTTTTGAGGATGATGAGTGCTTTGTGATTCCAAATAAAAACCTTATTTCTATAAAAAGTATATACAAATACAGAGTATTTTGCCTACAAATTTAGGGAGTTCAGGGACTCTTCTAATAATTTTTTTGACTCAACCCATGTGTTTTGATATTACTGTCTAATATCCATCTTAGTTGGTCTGTTTTTAAGTACTGAGAAAACACTTCATCTTTGCGTTTATGATATATACATTGTAATAATATGTATTGAACTTCTACAATATTGCTTTGAAGCAACCTTAAGGGTAATAGAAATGATATTGCCTCTGTCTGCTGCAGAGAAAACTTGTTAATTAAAAGGTTTAACTTATACCTCCTTGAACTTTTTCTTAAAGGCCCATTCTACACAAATCATTCTAAAGTCTAGGGAGCCAGTTTTATTGTATATTAAGTGGGACCAACATGTTTTAAGACCAAATTTATGATATGATAGTTATATTTTTTACATGTTAAATACATACTTTATAGTAAATTGGGTCCTTAAGGCAATCAATCTTTGGGGGCATAATTTTACTGTTTTAAATTATTATAGAGGCTAATGGTATTATATGTTTGTGTATTTATGTTACATTATTGGGTTTAGCTATGATTGATTTTGGTAGCAGAAATTCCAATTATAAAATTGTTTCTGTGGGCAAATGGGATCTATTTTTCAACATCTGTTTAGTGTACTTTCTGGAAATACTTGAGCAAAGTATGTGGAGTTTTATATGTTTTTAGCGTGAAACTCCATAGGTAACCAAGAGTCTGTTTTGCCCTTCACAGCTCAAATATTACTTCATACTTTAATCTACCAAGCAAAGGCCCCAAATAAAGCTACCCCTTCTTAAACTAAGACTTAAACTAGTGTTTCATCAGCCTTTATTTCACATTATGTATCAAAGACATTTGTGTATCTAAGATGTTGTTAAATTGTGTCTAACTCTTGGGATCCCATGAACCATATAGCCAGCCAGGCTCCTCTGTCCGTGGGATTTCCCGGGCAAGGACCCTGGAGTGGGTTGCCCTTTCCTTCTACAGGGGATCTTCCCGACCCAGGAATTGAAGCCGCATCTCCTGCATTGGCGGGTGAATTATTTTCCACTGAACTGCCTGGGAAGCCTGTATCTAAGATACTTGGATACATTTACCATGTTCCAGGCTTTGGAGAAGAACCCAAGGCCTGCCTGCAGCAC
This sequence comes from Capricornis sumatraensis, assembly GCF_032405125.1. Taxonomy (NCBI): domain Eukaryota; kingdom Metazoa; phylum Chordata; class Mammalia; order Artiodactyla; family Bovidae; genus Capricornis; species Capricornis sumatraensis. The sequence goes on from NC_091084.1 coordinate 74,377,998, forward strand.
CTTTGGCTACTCTATTAAAGTAGAGTAGTGTCTCTCAGTGGCTACTCAGGTAGTGTCTCTCATCTCAGGAAGTGTCTCTCAGTGGCAACTAAGTGTGGGACACTGCCCAGTATGTATTTGTGTCATGCCTGTGACACTGTACAGTTGGTTGCCAAAGCTTATGTTCTTTGCTGGGAGCAGCTACACTCCAATCATAATGAGTAAACTCACCACTCATATCTTGGTTTCCAGATACTATTTTCTAATAAAGGGTGCAGTGCTCCTTGGAGACATTGCTAGTTCCAGGGCTGGGGCAGGGAAAATAGAAGGTGAGCCTGGAATATTTTATTGTGCCAGAACGCAAGAAAGTATTCAAAGAATAATGAGGATGCTTCAAAAAGACACAGAAACTAGTTTGAAGAGACTCCCTGTCATTAGTCAAATCTGGATAAATTGAACATTAAAATTAAAATAGACATGATAATTATTGAATAAAATAGGAAGTTATGAACCCAGGCTCATAATAATAAATGCATAAATTGAAATTTTAATGAGAAAGAGAATTTTATGTAGTCTCAAAATCTCTCCCCACAAAAAACCCCAAATATTTGTAATTACAAAGGGGAAAATAGTAACTTTACAGTGGAAGAGCCAAGCAGTTACCATTTTAATAAGCGATCAAACGTATCTTCATGGGTAATAGGACAGTTGATAGGGTACAATGAGAAACACAGTTTCATGTCTATGATATTCCTGCCAAGGATGTATAACCCAAATCTAATCATGAGGAAACATACAAACCTCAATTGAGGGATGTTCTACAAAGTAATTGGCCTGTGGTCTTTAAAGTGTCAAAGTCATAAAGGTCAAGAAAAGACCAGAAAACTGTTCCCAGGTTGAAAGGCTAAACAGACGTGGCACCTAATGCAATGGGTGATTCTGGTTTGGATCCTTTTGCTGTAAGGACATCGTTGAGACAACTGATGAAATTTGAATAGATTCCAAGAGTTACAAGGCAATACTGTATCAAGGTTAATTTCTTAATTTTGTTGCTTATATAACATTTAGGAGACTGTAGGAATTACATATGAAAGAAACATTCTTAAACTTTTTAGTCTCAGGACCCCTTATACACTTAAAAATTGTGGAGAGTCCCATAGAGCTTTTGTTTATGTAGGATATGGCTATCAATGTTTATTGTATTAGAAAGTCAAGCTGGCTAATTTTTTAAAATAATTTTTTAATTCATGTAAAAGTAATAGCAATAAACCCATTCTGTTAGTGTAATGTATTTTTAGTAAGGACAATAGCTATCTTCTGAAACAACAAGATTCAGTGAGAAGAGTGGTGTTAGTTTACATTTGTAAAACTCTCTTTGATATCTGACATAGAAGACAGTTGTGTTTGCAGATCTGTTTCTGCATCCATTATGTGAAAATATGTTCTTCTGGTTGAAGTTTAAAAAGAAAGGGCTTCCATGGTAGGTCAGCTGGTAAAGAATCCACCTGTTTGATTCCTGGGTCAGGAAGATCCCCTGGAGAAGGGATAGGCTACCCACTCTAGTATCCTTGGACTTCCCAGAGGGCTCAGATAGTAAAGAATCTGCCTGCAGTGCAGGAGACCTGGGTTTGATCCCTGTGTCGGAAAGAAGATCCCCTGGAGGAGGGCATGGCAACCCGCTCCAGTATTCTTGCCTGGAGAATCCCCATGGACAGCGGAGCCTGGTGGTCCATGGGATCACAAAGGGTCAGACACGACTGAGCAGCTAAGCACAGCATAGCACATGAGAAGAAAATCTGGTTTACATGAATATCTAGTTGGAGAAGAGAAAGTGATTTGGGTAGCCTCTTCAGATAATTGTGGATATTGTTTTTGGTTACTACATCGACATTCCTTAAGTGGAAATTTCTTCAAGGTTAGTTGTGATCTGGAATCTGAAAACATATCAATGAACTTTTCATACTCCATTACCTTAAAATCCATATGTCTGTCTCCCACATTGAATAGGTCTTTGTCCATCATGATTTTTTAACTTTATGATTGGTCTTTGGAAAATATTGGTTCCTGAGTTTTGCAAATCTTACAAATGTTGACACTGTTCCCCTCCCCGCACTCCCCTCCCCCACCGCCAAATTACAATTACTAATATCAGTCCTAATCTCATCAGAAAAAAAATCTTTTCTTTCAGTCTCAGGACGGTGGATACAAGTTTTATAGGATTCTAATTTTCATTTAAAATCTCCCATTTTACCATGGACAGTAAATCCCATTGCTTTTCTTAAAGTGTCAGACTAGCTTCATCCGTTTTTAGGATATGTCTGCCAAATCTGAATAAGCATAGTTTTTCTGTCAGTTGTTCTTTGAAGTAAAATGATGCTGCCTGAAAAAAGGGCAGCTAATTCAGCTCACAACTCAATTGTGCTTGCTTTTTCTCAGGACAGCCGTTATACTGGGTACACAGAAAAAGTGCTTTATGTAGACTTTCCATTTTGTCACATGGAACATTAAAAAGATGTATACACAAGGGTAGAGATTTAATAAAAATTATTTTACTGCTTCATATAGGAGCCATTCTTTAACAAAACTGACTTTTTTTCTTTTTTACTGCTGGTATGTGAAGAACACAGTGACTTTTAACATAGTTAGGTTTCTTGAGAAGATTCTAGCAGTTTTACCCACCATTACTTTTGTGCTATTGGTGCAGTTATCACCAACTAAAAAAGGCAAATAATGTCTTAGTAATTTTGACTCTAAAGAGCCATCAGGGTCATGGGTCACTATTTGAGAACGGCTACACTGAAGTATTTATGGGTGATGGAATCTGAATCAACTGAATGAAACATGGTTAAGGAAAAAAAATTCCTTGTACAGTATTTGCAACTTTGATTGAGATTATTTCAAAACTAAAAAAACAAACCATAAATAAATGATAGCCTTTCAAATGATGAAGACTGAAATTTATGATGATAGTCATTTGTGAGTTTCAGCAAGATACCAGTAAATTCTTCTGCAGATTAAGTGGCATACGTCATTTAGTAAACTTTTTGGCATCTAGTTGATTCTTAGTAAATGACAACTTATGAATTATTACTGTAATAACTGTTATCAGGTATTACTCCTGTTTAGTTGGTAGGCTATTAATTGCAGCCCTAAGCATTTTACATGGTACCTCTGAGTTCTTTAGGACATCCTAGAGTCTAGGTGACTGGTGTCAGATCTGTATTCTTAGTTCCAATACTATAGGACGAGACTGTGAATCAGCACTTTTGCTTTTACTTTGGTTTAATACGTAAAAACTGTGCTCCTTCTACTTTAAATGAAAAGTGTTGTTTTGTGTTAAATAGAAAAATGGTTCTACTCTTGGCAAAATGTTGAACTGTATTGATCTTCAGAGTGTTAATTGCCATAAAGTAGTTATTTCAATAGCTAATATTTTAAATGTTATGGTAATTTTTTTCAAAAGTTCCTGGATTGCTTTTGTTTTGACTTTAAAGAAATAAAAGCAACTGTTAAGCTTCCTTTTTCTAAATACCTAAGTGAGAGACCTAGATCTTGAAAAGAATGCTTTTTCCTGTGGTGAAATTTCACAAAACCAGAATGGAATCTTGCAAGAACAAAGTGACAGGTTGAAATAAAAAGAGGTCACTTTAAAACAAAAGCAGCACAGCCAGCATTTTTAGAAGAAAGGTACTGTGTGATGTTTGACTTCTAATTAATTCGAACTATCTTTTTATTTGAAAGAAGAGAGAAATGTTATGGAGGGTTACAGAAATATCCCTTTCACTTTGAGTTATATCCCTTTTAGTTCACATATCCTGCATGGGAAATTGGTCAGCTCTGGCCCAGGTCTTACTGGCAGTACTCACTACCTTCTGTGTTCATGAGTTCCACGTGGTGGATTCAGCCAGCCCCAGGATCACGTGGTATGTTTACAATCCTGGGTTGGTAGAATTAGTGGATATGGTCGGCCGAATATGGGACTTGAGCCTCCGTGGAATTTTATATTCACAGGGCATCCTAGAAACAGAATACATAGATACCAAGAGACGAGTTTAATTTCATTTCTCAAGCCAACAAAGAGAGGTACCTCAAGAAAAAAAGTTGCTTTTCAAAAGGAAAAAAAAAAATTTATGTGATTTTTTTAAAAATGCTGAGACATAATTGGAGGAATTATTATATATCTTTATCCCACAGCCCTTCAGGGTATTGATTTTAACTTATCAGAGCTTCTACCTTGGAAGAAAGACAATAGAGGCAGTCATGTTGTAGACCGTTGTGGTGGACAAGGATCAGAGTACTCAGAAGTATGTCTCCAAAGCTTCGGTGAAGTTCTTACTCTTCTCCAGTGGTGGGCTATTGCTGAGTTGTAGACGGGTGGTTGTATAAAGAGCCTCAGGTAGGAGATGTGGTGAACCTGGAAATGAAGATTGTATTGGGGTGGCCGAAAGGTGTGTTCAAACCTGAGTATAATGGTCCCCGCTTATGTTCCAGAAGCTTGTTGCATCCTTGTGCTCGTGTTTAAAACGGAGGTTTCTTGTTCATCTGTGTTGGCTTCTGTTGGCAGGGCCAGATGAGGGTTGATAGGCTATGGGAAGCGGGGAGATGCCTAGATTTATTTCTACAGTTTTACGGAAGCCAGCTGTCTCCCACCCCAGCCTTTTAGAACATCTGTCATTATTCTCTCCTAAGAGCCTTGGCCCAGAGAGCGGCATCTCCTGTCCTGTGTTTATGTACGTGCTTCTATTTTTGACTCACACAGCTTGGTGGTGGTGGTTTGGGGGGCAGTTCATGGAGTCCTCAAATCTGGTCCACGGACCTCGTCAAGAGCATCCATAGCCCATAACCTTGAGAAAGGAAATGTGAGGGAAGACTCCTGGATTCTTCTGGGGGAGTTTTCCTCACTATAAAAGGGACCTAAACAAGATGTCCTGTTGTTGATTCTGAACGTTGCCTGCATGGACGCTTGGAATGGCAGTGACCCTCTTGAAACCAAGGGAAGAGCCAGTCTAGAGGAATAAGAGAAAGGGTGGAAGGACCCTGGAGCCTTTGTGACATTGTTGAGCAACTGAACAAAACAGATCCAAGTCCTTGTCCCCACAAGCTTAATTCTAGTGGGAGCGGATGGCAATAAACATGTGCGTTAACAAAGTACATAGATTAGAGAGGGGTATTTGCCGACTAAGGTCCTTCTAGTCAAGGCTATGGTTTTTCCAGTAGTTATGTATGGATGTAAGAGTTGGACTGTGAAGAAGGCTGAGTACTGAAGAATTGATGCTTTTGAACTGTGGTGTTGGAGAAGACTCTTGAGAGTCCCTTGGACTGCAAGGAGATCCAACCAGTCCATTCTGAAGGAGATCAACCCTGGGACTTCTTTGGAAGGAACGACGCTAAAGCTGAAACTCCAGTACTTTGGCCACCTGATGCGAAGAGTTGACTCATTGGAAAAGACTCTGATGCTGGGAGGGACTGGGGGCAGGAGGAGAAGGGGACGACCGAGGATGAGATGGCTGGATGGGATCACTGACTCGATGGATGTGAGTCTGAGTGAACTCTGGGAGTTGGTGACGGACAGGGAGGCCTGGCGTGCTGTGATTCATGGGGTCGCAAAGAGTTGGACACGACTGAGCGACTGGACTGAACTGAAGCACAATGGGATGAAAAAAGCAGAGAAGGGGGAGACGGAGTGCAAGAGAGGAGTAGCTGCATTTTTCAAAGGCTGGTCAAGGAAGACTTCTCTGACCCAACAGATGCGGGATCTGGAAGAGCATTCCAGACAGAGGGCATAGAAAGTGCAAAAGCCTTGAGTGTATTTGGAAAAGATTCTGTGTCTACAGAACTGCCAGGACCCCTGTGACCAAGGCTGAGGAGTGACCGGAGAGTAGGTGGGTAAAGATGAGTTTGGTATCAGGCTGATGCTGAAGACTTTGTTACTGTCTGTGAGATGGCACCCTTTGGAGGTTTGCAAGGAGGGAAGTGACAGCATCTGACCTATGTTTTAAAAAGAAGAAAAGCCCACAACAGGGGCAGTGGAGAAAAGTTAAGAGAAAGAAAACAGTGTTAACTGGACTAGAGTAGGATTGAGAGAAATTCAGGTATAAGTTCAAAGTTTTATGTATCTGGAAAAACTTGCATCAAAAGCCATTTTATTTATCCTAATGTGACGACATAAGAAAACTTAAAACTTACTTATGCCATATGTATATAAGGCTGTGCCATGTAAGTACTTTCACCAAATCTTCTGAGATCTAAAAGTAAATTTGATTCAGTGGCTGTTAGGTGGCTTTTATTACTAGAGAGAAATTTTTCTAAATGTCAGCATATAGTGGTAGTGTGGAAACAGACTTTGCTTTTCTTAAATAAATAGATAAATTTTATCTTATTTTACCTCTGGAATAAAGTTTTACTTTCAATAAAAGGTTTCCTTCAGCCTTTTGATTTTAGTCTTTTTTTCTTGTGAATTGGTGGCTCTAATAAAGGCAAGAGTTCTTTACTTACTTGCGGTAAATTCTGTGAACCATTTGTGATAAGACATGTTAGACCAGCTATGGGGGAAAACCCTGTATCTGGCTGTCCATTACATGAACACATGTCATAACTAATTTATATTCAAATTATAGGTGTACCTTGAACACTAAATAAGGTGTTTTCCAGGTCAATTTTTATCCTGTCTAGTTTATTCATAGATTCCTATCTAGAGTTGATAACTTTTCATTGAGTCTAACTAAGAATAAATCTGTTGTGAATCAGCTGTTTTAGTTTCAGACATAAATCCTTTTAGGGCAAGAACAGAAATCTCTGTGGATTAATACTGTATATTCTGTGATGAGCCGGCATTGACTTCAAAGGAAGAACATTTTATTTTTGGAAGTAGGGTTTTTAAGTTAATTCTTTGAATTCTTATCCAGTTCCAAAGAATAAACATTCTTAGAGACTTTATGGACTGCCTCCTGTATGCCAGTACATAGTAGTGTTGGTAATATTTTGGTACCTTTGTGTTGATAGTACTAATGAGTATTAGTACCTTCTAAAAAGCCTCTTGATGAAAGTGAAAGAGGAGAGTGAACAAGTTAGCTTAAAGCTCAACATTCAGAAAACTAAGATGATGGCATCTGGTCCTATCACTTCATGGGAAGTAGATGGGGAAACAGTGGAAACAGTGTCAGACTTTAGTTTTTTGGGCTCCAGAATTACTGCAGATGGTGACTGCAGCCATGAAATTAAAAGACGCTTACTCCTTGGAAGGAAAGTTATGACCAACCTAGACAGCATATTCAAAAGCAGAGACATTACTTTGCCAGCAAAGTTCCGTCTAGTCAAGGCTATGGTTTTTCCAGTAGTCATGTATGGATGTGAGAGTTGGACTGTGAAGAAAGCTGAGCACCGAAGAATTGATGCTTTTGAACTGTGGTGTTGGAGAAGACTCTTGAGAGTCCCTTGGACTGCAAGGAGATTCAGCCAGTCCATCTGAAGGAGATCAGCCCTGGGATTTCTTTGGAAGGAATGATACTAAATCTGAAACTCCAGTACTTTGGCCACCTGATGCGAAGAGTTGACTCATTGGAAAAGACTCTGATGCTGGAAGGGATTGGGGGCAGGAGGAGAAGGGGATGACAGAGGATGAGATGGCTGGATGGCATCACCGACTCGATGGGTGTGAGTCTGAGTGAACTCCGGGAGTTGGTGATGGACAGGGAGGCCTGGTGTGCTGTGATTCATTGGGTCTCAAAGAGTCGGACATGACTTAGCGACTGAACTGAACTGAACTGACCTTCATTTTCAGAAGAGGGTGCAGAGGCCCATAGACTTGCTCAAAGTCATTTAGCAAATAAGTGTGAAAGTGAAATTGGTACCCATGTCTCAGTAACCTCACCGTTGATGCCGTGTTCTCAGAGCAGCTCACTGGTGAAGGCAGAAATCAACATGACATGTTCCTTCTCATGAATATGCTTTCTCCAGCGCCTCACTTCTCAGTGTGTTATCTCCCTTAGCTCTGTTTAGACCTTAATAGTCCTGTGCAAAGTGGAACACAGGTCTTTCTTGTGTCACTGTATGGCTCCATTACTGTGCATTTTTTGTGGGCTTTTTAAATGTAGTGACTATTTATTATTAACCAAGTTTCCAAATTCTAATATCATATTCTTTTTATTTCCAGATTAATAATATGGATATTTTTGTTTTAATAGATCACACTTTACAATATTTTGTGACATAGAGACTTCTTCCAGAAAGAATGAAGTTATCCATTTACAATTAAAATCATAAAGCCAGAGATACTTAAAGAGTATATAGCATGATGATATGAACCATGTTTTCTAGTTTGTATCTAAGGATCTAAAAAGTCATCATTATTGATTTATAGGAGAACTGATTAAGGAACATTCAGGCAACTCTGTGATAACACTGGAATTTTTGTTTCAGAACTATTGTCCTGATTCTATAGCATCTCTTAGATGATCTCATGATTGCTTAAAATTATCCTGGTCTAAATTTTATCTCAAATTGGGGTGGGGAAAGTGTTTGAAAAAGTAATGTCATCAAATGCTTGAATCTTATTTGCCATATATTAATTTTCCTCTCTCCATTTGTGTTTTTTTTTCCCCTAGGAGAAAAATTCAAAGTGGAAACAAAGACCGTTGCCGTTGACTTTACGTTAGAAGATATTTATGACAAAATTAAAACAAGCTTGGCAGGTCTTGAGATTGGTATTTTAGGTTTGTATCTCTGTCACATTTATAGATTCTTCTTGCATCTGTTGATTAGTACTGTTTTCATTTTGAATGTTAGGTGTTCAACTGGTGGCCTAACTAGTGAAAAGAAAATTGTCTTGTTAATACAAATGATCATTAGATGATATTAATTTATATATGTGTGAATCTTTATGTTTTATGTTGTGTTTTAATGACGACTACAATTTAGGTTGTTTTCTTGGCCTGCTTTATTTCCACTCTTTCATTCTCTCGGTATGTATTTAAATATAGCTATATTATTATAATCTTTTACAGCAGGTGATGCTGACCCACTTTTGTAGTTGAGGAAATAAAGGCTTAGAGGGGTATTTCTTAGCCTTTGTTCAGTATTACCCTCTCCCCAACAAGTAGTCTTTTTCGACATTATTTTCCACTAGTCTTCCCGCCCATGAAATTTTAGTACCACAGATACCCTGTGTATCTTGTTTACAAAAGCTATACCTGTGCTTTATATACAGAAAGGTTAAGCGCTCACACCACGCCCCCGAAACAATTTTTGCCCACTGAGGGGAGCTATCACCCCAGTCGAGAAGACTTGACTCAGATGAATGACTTGCCTGAGGTCACACAGAGGCTGAGAACTGCACCTGGGTTTTAGCCACTACAGTAAATCCCCTACCTAAAAACGAGTTCCATTCTGAGAGCGTGTTCCTAAGTCCAGTTAGTAAGTCCACCAAAGTTAGCCTAGGTCCCAGCTAACACAGCTGGCTATATAATACTGTACTGTAATAGGTTTATAATATTTTTCACACAAATGACACGCAAAAAACAAGCAAGCACAAAAACCAGAGAACATGTTTTTAATCTTACACAGTACCTTGAAAAGCACTATTGAGTACTGTTGTACTTTTGAACTTTTCAGTAGTGTACTAAAAGTACTATTGTACTTTTCAGCAGTGATGTACCTACCAGCCATGTCACTGCTGCTTTAAGCTTGCTTCCGGACATCTCGGGCTTAAAATAAAGATACTGCACGACTGCGCTCTACACAGTTCAGTCGCCCAGTCGTAGCTGACTCTGCAGCCCCGTGAACTGCAGCATGCCAAGCTTCTCTGTCCTTCACTCTCTCCTGGAGTTTGCTCAGACTCATGTCCATTGAGTTGATGCCCTCTAACCATCTCATCCTCTATCAGCCCCTTCTCCTCCCACCTTCAGTCTTTCCCAGCATCAGGGTCTTTTCCAGTGAGTCAGCTGTTCACATCAGGTGGACAAAGTATTGGAGCTTCAGCATCAGTCCTTCCAGTGAATGTTCAGGGTTGATTTCCTTTAGGGCTGGAGTGTTATACAAGGCTTTCTTCAGCTGTTCTTTCCTGACCCAGATATAGAAACCCTACAGCGTGAGTTTAGGCACAATAGGCAGATCTATGAAGGATGAGGTACAGGGTACCCACTTCCAGAATCCTAGGACTTGTGTCAGTACATAAGCATTAATATTTAGACATAAGAATTGATATTTTCCTGGGCCACGTATGCTAATGGAACCACTGCTTTTGTAGTCCAGCCCGTTAGTAAATTGCAGCCTGCGAGTCAGCAGTTTCCACCCTTCTTTATTCATTCACCAGTCAGTGAACTGGAGATACAACAGTGAACAAGAAAGCGCCTAGCTTTATGTAGTATGATGTTCTGAATGGAAAGACGACCCTGATCAAAAATAGTTATCTATGGGATAAGTGTTGAGACAGGGAGGGCAGGGTGTAATGAAGAGGATAAAAGGAATGGGAGAGTCGATATGGGAAATAATAACGGTGACTTGGCCTCGCCGGTAGGGTAGGAAAAAGGACGATTCCAGAAATAGGAAGGGAGACGAGGAAGCAGGACTCTACATGTGAGCGACGCAAGAGAACTCTTGATGACCTTCAGGTTTCTGGCTTGAACATCTGTGTCGGTAATACCATCTAATAAAATGGGGAATCCTAGAAAGGGAAGCTTTTTGGGAATGAGGATCGTTTAAGTTTGGGGTTCTTCTAGGATGCCCAAATGGGTTCTTTTTTAATTATTATTATTTTTTTTTGAGTATAGTTGCTTTACAATACTGTGTTAGTTTCTACTGTACAGCGCAGTGACTCGGCTATATGTATACGTGTATCTCCTCTGTTTTGGATTTCCTTCCCACTTAGGTCATCACAGAGCACTGAGTAGAGTTCCCCGCGGTATACAGTAGGTTCTCATTAGTTGTCTCTTTTACGTATAGTACTGTATATATGGGCTTCCCTGATGGCTCAGTGGTAAAAAATACGTCTGCCAGTGCAGGAGATTACCTGCCAGTGCCAACCCAGGGTTCGATCCCTGGGTCAGGAAGATCCCCTGGAGAAGGAAACGGCAACCCACTCCAGTATTCTTGCCTGGGAAATCCCATGGATGGAGGAGCCTGGCGGGCTACAGTCCATTGGGTGGCAAAAGAGTCAGATACAGTTTAGCAACAAAACCACCACAACAGAAGTGTATTTATGTCGATCCCAATCTCCCAATTCATCCCCTCCCCACCAGGTGGGGTTGCCAAGTTGGTAGTTGGACATATGGGTCTAGTTTTCAGTAGAGCTCTGAACTAGAGAGAGAGCTTAGAGGTCAGTCATCTCCGAGTAGTTGTCTCATTGGAGAAAGGAGACTGGAGCTAATCCAAGGAGAATGGAGAGAAAGTAAAGAGGAAAACCGGGACAGAGCTCTGTGTCATCACGGGCTGCCTGGAACTAGTGTGGAGGAGGGGTAGTTTTTTGCACAAGTTCAGCACTGTCCACTGGAAATATAATGCAAGCCAGGTATGTGATTTTAACCTGTCTTATAGCTACATTTTTAATAAATGAAAAGGAACAAATGAAACTAATTTTAGTAATGTATTTTATTTTAACCCACTGTTTCCAAAGTATTATCACTTTACCAAGTAATCCACATAACACTTTCGGAAACATTTTATATTCTTTTTCTCATACCAAGTCTTCAAGTCATAGGGTGTGTTTTACATTTATAACATTCTCTCAATTCAGACTAGCTACATTTTAAATGTTCGGTAACCACCCATACCTAGTGAAAGTGTTAGTTGCTCAGTAGTGTCTGACTCTTTGTGACCCGGTGGACTCTAGCCTGCCAGGCTTCTCTATCCATGGAGTTCTCCAGGCCAGAACACTGGAGTGGGTAGCCATTCCTTCCTCTCCAGGGGATCTTCCTGATGCAGGGATCGAACCCTGGTTTCCTGCATTGCACGCAGATTCTTTACCATCTGAGCCACACACATGCCTAGTGATAGACATCTGTCTCCAGTTCATCTTGGCTCTCTCTCATTCTCAGTTTGTGTGGGAGAGCCATAAATATAACTGTGAGGTTTTTCTTACGCTTTGACATGGCTTTTAACCTGGGCAGTTTTGCAGTGTCTGGCAATATCCAGACACATTTCTGGTTGTCACTAATTGAGGAGAGAGGAGGAAGCTCTGTTGGCCCCTGTGCAGGGTGGGAAGGAGTGATGGTAAATGTGCTCAAGTGCTCAGATAGACTCCCTCCACAAAGGGTGATCACGCTGAAATCTCAGCAGTGCTGAGGTTGAGGTTAAAATCTTAACAGTGTGGCCTTGAAGTTATACTGTAATTAAACGATTTGGTTGAATACTTATTTGGGCCCCCACACACATACACAGACAACTTAAGTTTTCAGTTCTAGGTTGGTTACAGCTCAATAATAAAAATAATTAGAGCTAATGCTCCTTTAAAGTTTATAGCAGCACTTTCACATTCATTATACTATTAATTGGCTATACAGTTTGTTTTCTTCCTACTCTGTCAGAACTATCTCCTTAATCATAAGCTTTGTATAATTATTATTGACATTTATTAGCAGATATATTGCATTGTAATTTTAATTTGCCAAGATTTTTGTGGAAAATATTAAAATGTCCTTATGAGCTAAATTTTATCTTACTACTAGGTCATATTTCAACCTAAATCTTATAGTTCTTTCTCTAGTGTGGGTGTAACCATCTAGAACTTGTGGGAGGGGTCTGGTGTTGATTTTTTATATTATTATTATTACCTGAACATATAGCCCCTTCAGTTTCTTCCCTCTTCCCCCACCCCAGTCCAGATCCCATTATACCCCCACCTCTGTCTAAGAAGGGTAAAATAATTTATCCTCCTTCCTCCTCTGCTTAACGTCAGTCTTACCTTTATAATATTACCTAAAATAACAAGCATATACATTGATTTCTAGTAAGATTTAGCAATCAACCCATATTAAGTCATAAGAAAGATTTTTTTTTCTGCTGAAGAAATTTTAATGAAACCAGTAATGATAAAAAGAAATAAAAATCACCAAGGTATATTCCATTTGTTTGAATAGCATTGACCACTAAAAGCATAGTCAGTGCTTAATAGAGAATTTCTGTTTTCAGAATTGCAATAGAAAATGCTATGTGTTAGGAAAGAAATATTAATTTTTCGATAAGATAAGTGGGGAAAAAATGGCCAGGAATTCTGTGAATTCGTACTGAAAGTTCACCATAACTTGATCAGACTGCAAATGTGTAAGGTTGAGATGATGAACTCTTTACTCTTTTGTGTAAAATAAGCAAACATCTCCTGTCTTCTCAGGCAAAGGCCAAGAAACACAGATTTAAGAAAACTTAAAAACAAACTCCAGCTATTTAGAGAAAATGACATCAGTCCTGCTTTCAGTGAGCAAACAATTGGTTAACAGAATGTCACTGTTACAATGCTCAGTCGATTGCTCAAGAGGGACTCTCGTGTGTGTTCCAGATTGGTTGGAGGACATGCACTACATCACAGACGGCGTGTTCTACCAGGGCCAGGGGAGTAGGCTTGGTTTTGGAGTATGCCACAGACAACACTTGTTTCAAATTCCACTCTGACTTTTTTTTAACTTTTAAATAGTGGCATTCTTTATTCTAGAGGCAAAAATAGAAAGGTCCTTCTGGAAAAAGATGCTTAGTTTGTCATTCATTAAAAAAAAAATCAACCATAGCTTTTTTCAAGCTTTTCATGCATCCTGGACCAAGAGTTTCCCTATGCCGAGTGCTGTGAAGGTCCTTTCCACCCATAGGCCATAATTTATGTAACTTGTAGCGTCCAGAAAATCTGTTGGTGCCGGGTGTCGATCTGTAATGGCTTAGGGTCTTAGACCTGTTGATTACCCATCAACTTTTTTCTGTCTCTAAACAGTGCCCATACTTATATTAAGAGGCATCTTTTAAATAACAACAGTATATATAGACAATAAAAGTCAGTTGATTGCAAAATCTGAGATAGACATTATTCTCCTTTCTTCCTGTGCCCTTCATAAATAAATAATTGTCCTATTAATGTATTTGGTGGGTCATTTTTTAATTGGTATTTTCCCTTCTCAGCTGAATGCAAAATTTCTCTTGATTATCCTTACCTATACAGCCTTATGGATTATGGGAAAAACATCAGAAGCATTTGTGTTCTGTTTTTCCCCCTACAACTTAGTATTTGTTCTGGGATGGAAAATAGCTGAGTGTTGGGAATTAAGTATCTTAAAAGATAGTTTGAGCAGAGATTAATAGTTAAGATCAGTCCTGTAACTGTAACTGTTTATATTTAATTTTCAAAGCTTCTTAACAAAAGACCAAAAATATTATTAGCTACTTGGGGGAAAGGACCAATTAGCTTCAAAATGGCAAACTCCCAGGGAATTAGTTTGGTTGAGATCTCTAGAAGGCTTCGTTATAGTTCAGTCCCCAAAGTGTCAGAGGAAAAGGAAACAGATGGCTGAGAGTGGGGACTATAGGGCGGTAGGAACTGGGCTGAGGAAAACTTTTCTAGGAACCCTGGGAGGGGAGAAATCTTAAGCACTTTGGGAAGTTATTATGTGGCTTCTCAGTCCCAGTTGATGAAGGAAATTACAAGTAGAAGAGTCTTGCTGCTTTTTCAGAGGGTTTTAAAATATGTAAAGCTACAGATGATCTTCTTGCCATTCTCAGGAACTTTACTATTTAGAAATTAGTGTTAAAGTGCCTTCTTTTGAAATGTAAATGTCTCAGGAAGAGCAGTGACATCTTCATTTACATCTTATTGGTATTAGTGTATTCAGTTTACTGCCTACTTGCTGGATCAGTCACCTTGAGGAATGACTATTTCAGTTAATGGAAGATGTGGAGAAATCATTTTGAAATGAAGTATCGAGGCTTAAAGAGCTATCTGTAGTGGTAGGCTGATGAATAGTGGGGGTGCTTAGGTGGTGGTGGTGATTTAGTTGCCAAGTCGTGTCCAGGTCTTATGACCCCATGGACCGTAGCCCACCAGGCTCTTCTGTCCATGGGATTTCCCAGGCAAGAATACTGGAGTGGGTTGCCATTTTGTTCTCCAGGGGATCTTTCCAACCCAGGGGTCAAACCTGGGTCTCCTGACTTGCAGGTGGATTCTTACTGATGGAGCTACCAGGGAAACCCAAGGGTGCCTAGAGAGGGGACGAAAAATAGAAGGGCAAGATAAGGTTAGTTGAGAGAGCACCAGTGATAAACTTTGAATGTCTGGAAACACCCTTCTTTCTTTTCCCTTTTTTTTTTTCCCCTTGCCCTGTAGCCCAGGTATAAAATGACTCTGGCTCAAGAAAGGACAGAGGCTGTTGTTTTAGTATGCAAGAAAGGATTAGAGGAGCATGGTAGGATGGTAGTTAGTAGAGAGGGTGAATTTACTCTATTACGCCAGGATATAATTTTCATGCCTTCTTGGAGTTTGGGACATTCCCAAAACTTCTCTTTTCTAATACATTCAGGTTCTGTCCCAAACCACCAGAGTTAGTGTAGACCCCACAGGTACAGTGACACAGACCCCAAATAGACTGCGCTCGCTTCAGACACGAGCTGTAAGTTTGAAGGTCCCCAGGCCACCTGCA
Organism: Capricornis sumatraensis; assembly: GCF_032405125.1. NCBI lineage: Eukaryota > Metazoa > Chordata > Mammalia > Artiodactyla > Bovidae > Capricornis > Capricornis sumatraensis. The sequence continues at coordinate 74,393,582 of NC_091084.1, forward strand.
CTTCTGACCAACTGGCCACAAATGTGTGGTTTCCCATGACCCTTTCAGGTGCAGCAACTTGCTGTACTTAAAATTACAGTTTTCTTGTGAAGGATACAAATCAGGAGCAGCCACACGAAGAGACACAAAGGGTAAGTCCGAGAGGGGTCCGGACGCAGAGTTTCTGTGCCCTGGCCTTGTGGGGTCAGGACTCATCACCCTTTCCACACGTCGGTGTGTTCACCCACCGGGAAGCTCCATCGAGCTCAGGGTCCAGAGTTTTTATTGGGGTTTCATTATTTAGGCATGACTAATCAAACCTTTGGCCAAGTGATTCAACTCAATTTCCAGCCCCCATCCCTTTTCCACAGGTGGGGCTGGCTAAAAGCCCCAACTCTAGTCACCAGTGGCTAACCCCAGGTTTTTTGTCTCGTTAGCTTAAACTCAGATATGATCCAAAGGTCCCGCCATGAATAACAAAGACATTCCAAGGGTTTAGACATTTCCATTCAGGAGTCTGGGACAAGGACCAGGCAAACTATATCATACAGAATTCTTCATAATACAGCCTTTTTCCTTTTTTAATTGTTTGTTTTCCTCTCCCACCCTACACTCCCTGTCCCCCTGCTACAGGCAGATCCTATTTTTTAAAAATAATTTTATTTAGTTAGTTATTTTGGGCCGCACTGGGTCTTTTTGTTGCTGTGTGCACACTTTCTCCAGTTGCGGTGAGCAGGGGCTTCTCCTCTTTGCTGCCATGCTGTTCCTGGCGGTGGCGTCTCCTTATGCAGAGCCCAGGCTCTCGGTGCGCAGGCTTCCGTCGCTGTAGCACGTGGGCTCGGTAGTTGTGGCTCACAGATTTGGTTACTCCATGTCATGTGGAGGCCTCTGGACCCGGGATTGGACCCTTGTCTCCTGCATTGGCAGGCGGAGTCCCATCCACTGTGTCATCAGGGAAGTCCCTTCCTGTGTGTTGATAGTTGTGCCCCAACTCATTCAACAGGTAAAATTGCGGAGAGATAGCAATAAGCAAAACTGATACTGTTTTTGCTTTCATGGAAGACAGACACTGAGCAAGTAATTAGGAATATGTTTCATGTAATGAAAGAGTAAATTGCCGAGAAGGCTAAGAGTGTCAGAGAGGATCTCTCCGAGAAAGTAATATTTAAGTTGAGACCTGAAAGCTGATTAATCCTGCAAGAAAAGATGTTTCCAGGTAGAAGAAACAGGATGTATAAAAACCCTGAGGTGAATGTGCTTGGCAGGTTGGAGGAGCTAACAGAAGGTCTGTAAATCTAGAGCACAGATTGTACTGCTAGAGTCTGGAGATTAAGCAACGCCACAGAAGGCTTAGAAATCCAGGTTGATACGTTTCGACTTTCTTGACAGGACAGTGTAGACACTGTACAGTTGTAAGCGGTTGATACCATTCTAGCATTTTAGATCCTTCTGACTCCTGAGTAGAAGAGTCAAGGATTGATGCCAAGACAGATGAGGCTATTTCAGCAATGAAATATAAGATAAGGGTGGCTTATGTTAGAATGATGGCGGTGGGAATGGATAGAAGTGAATTGACTGGAGAGATGTTTAAATGGAAGTAGGACTAATTTCCGATGAGGTCCTCATCAGAGGTCTTGCCTGACTGAGGAGTCAAGAATAGCAGCAGTTTGCTTTTAATTATTATTGCCGAGATTCACAAAGGGTTTTTATATGCCATGCACCATGCTAATGAATCTCATTCAATCCCCAACAATCCTATAAGATAGATATTAATATTTCTATCCTGTTTAACAGACAAGAAACAGCCTTACAGTGATTAAATGCATTGCCCAGGATTATTTTGTTGTTTAGTCGCTAAGTCGTGTCAGACTCTCTGTGACCCCGTGGACTGCGGCACGCCAGGCTACTCTGTCCTCCACTGTCTCCTGGAGTTTGCGCAAATTCATGTCCACTGAGTCAGTGATGCTACCTGACTGTCTCATCCTCTTTTGTCCCCTTCTCCTTTTGCCTTCAGTCTTTCCCAGCATCAGTCTTGTCCAATGAGTCAGTTCTTTGCATCAGGTAGCCAAAGTCATTCAAAAGCAGTCCAGGATTATACAATTACTAATTAGCAACTTTCAGGTCAACTTGAGTAGCTGGGGACTATTTCTCTAAGACAAGAGACCATGGACCAGGAGCAATTCTGTAGAAAACAATGATGATTTCATTTTGAGTTATGTTAAACTTGAGAAAGCTGTGAGAAAGCAAAGTGGAGATTCAAGTAGACAGTAGGATCTGGTGTAAACGCCCTCCTTTGGGCTGAATGAAGCAGAAGCCTGATGCAGCCAATCATGGCAAGCAGAACAGGTACATGGAATTTTTAGGAGACTCATCAGGAACGTTATTAGACTAAGTATAGTGCCTTTTGGGCTTCCCTCGTAGCTCAGTTGGTAAAGAATCTGGCTGCAATGCAGGAGGCCCCGGTTCAATTCCTGGGTCAGGAAGATCCCCTGGAGAAGGAAATGGCAAGCTACTTCAGTATTCGTGCCTGGAGAATCCCATAGACAGAGGAGCCTGGTGGGTAGAGTCCATATGGTCCCAAAAAGTAGGACATGACTGAGTGACTTTCACTTTCATAGTGCCTTATAGTTCCATCAGATGTATTGAACGAGATTGGATTTCTAAAGTGAGAATAAGGTTGAATTCAAATATATTTCCTTTTACTCAAAACCCACTAGTGGTATTAATTAAAGCAAAACCTTTAGCTTAAAACTGGGCAATTATCTGTGATTTCAGAAATGTAAGCAGAACCATCATTCATGAACTGACACACATTCCTCCCGTTCACTGAGCTTTTTAACTACCAACCCTCTCCCATCCCCTGTCCTCATTCTCTCTTCCAACTTGATGGATGGCAAATCTTACATGGTTTTGTAATGAGCATCACGTAGCAGTTTGTAATTAAACAGTGGAGCTAAAATGTTCTGTTGTGTTGCTTCTGACTCAATCTTAATTTTTCAATTTCTGAGTAAAAGCGCTGTAGATTTAAAGCCTTGTAAACTCTCTTTTATTTAGAAATTGCTACTCACAAGTGTAGGAAAACTGTAAAGTTTGCAAAATGTTTTACTTGCTGTTCCAAATATCATCTGTCAGAGTCTGAACATGTGCTAGCTCCAGCAATATGTTAAATAAGGCAAAGAAGGAATTTTCTTTGCATCACTTTCCAAACTCCGCAGACTGTAAGATTAGATTACTTGAATGAAGTAAAGAGGGAACAGGAGCAGTTAGGATAAATTCAATCCGTGTAAAGTTATTCTGGTTAACTCTTGCCTAGAGCTCTCTTTTAGATGGATCTTCCACTTCAATGCTGGTTATGTACAATAAAAACGGAGACCTTGACTATTGTGCTGCAGCCCCAGCCCCTACCCTAGTGTTGGGTGCAAAATAGGAGTTCAGTAAACACTTGTTGAATAAGTGACCACACAGCAATAACAACTCTTACTCTCCACTTACTAACAGACTAGTATATTCCAAGTGTTAGTCGCTCACACAAGAGTTGTGTCCAACTCTTTGTGACCCCATGGACTGTAGGCTGCCAGGCTCCTCTGCCCATGGAATTCTCCAGGCAAGAATACTAGAGTGGATTGCCACGCCCTCCTTCAGGGTATCTTCCTGACTCAGGGATCCAACCCAGGTCTCCTACATTGCAGGCAAATTCTTTACCGTCTGAGCCATGGGGGAAGCTACCAGGGAAGCCCACCACTGCCACACTTTTGAGGGGTTTCACTTGGGATTCTCTGGTAGCTCAGATAGTAAAGAATCTGCTTGCAATGCAGAAGAGCTGGCTTTGATCCCTGGGTTGGGAAGATCTCCTGGAGAAGGGAATGGCTACCCACTTTAGTATGGGTGGGTAACCTGGAGAATTCCATGGACAGAGTATGTTCCAGGCATCGGGTTAAACATTTTATGTGTATTATCCCATTTAATGCTTAAATTGTTATGCCTAATTTATATATAAAGGTGATGAGGAAACCGAGGCTTACTGGAGTGAAATCACCTGCATCTCATTAGGACCTGGTAGCTACAGACAAATCTGGGTCTGTTGGACTCTGAGATCCATCCCCTCCTGGTTCGAAAGCTTAAAATAAGAGAAGTTTCTCTCCACTCATGGTGTTACTTGGGTCTACATTTTTAAAAGTTCAGTATCTTTTGCAATAAAGTGAGGTGGCAGCAGTTTTTAAAATTCAGTTTTTTATGAATGAACTGCATTAGCGTATCCAACTACAAATGTGACAAAATGTAAACTTAGTGTCATGTTTTCTACTTTGATGTGATGAGAGAGAAATAGAGAAGACTGCATTATTTGTTATGTATTAGGAAACCCCATCATTAGGCAGTGAGTTTTTAAACTGCCTTGATGTCTTATGTGTGATTAATCTGGCAGAGGCAGCAGGTTGAAGGTGGTCTGTGTGTGGTTACCCATATCTGTTATTCTTGTGTTCGTTCAGATGGACTTTTATTCTCTAGCAATTTATTGTCCTTTGCTCCTCCCTCATGCCCAACCCAGATGCCAGAAATTGAATTTCCTAATGACATCATTATCTCTACAGCAGCTGGTTTTGATAAAGGATGGCAAGTCCAGTAAGGGTAGAAGCAGCAGAAAATGAATTCAGAAGAAACAAATCTTGTGTATGTTCTCGTCATTTTTTAAAAGTATGATAGGTGGAAATGATTTTTAAACAGCAGTATGGTGTAATTTAGAATATTTATATAACATTCAGAAATACTCTGTGGATTTTCCGAGCCTTTAAAATACAATGCTTTCCGGTTTCGGTGTTTTTGAAAGTTCTGGATGGCAGACATGGAGAGCGCACTGTCGAACCTGGCACACTGACAGTTCCTCTCTGCAGGGGTCCACCACCTCCTCCTCTTTCCACTTACCTTGTCCTTGTTCTTGGCCTGTCTTCACCTCTGTTCTCCGTCTGCCTCATCTCTTCCGTTGAGGTCTTCCCAATCTTAGAATTCCACTGAGAAATGGATGGGAAAGAGTTTCTATCTGTTCATGGTCCTGTGATGATTGTCGGGGTAGTGCTCGGAATTCTAAGATTACATGTACATATAACACCTTGTTTTCTGAAAGACATGGTGTGTTACATGAGTTAAAAGAGTTTTTCAGGTCATTGAACAAAAATTTCAATCTGCCTCTGGTGCCTGATGTGAGGAATTCAAGGAAACTCACTAATGAACAGATATTTAATGCTAATTTAAAACGCTACTGTTTAAAAGGGATTTTCAATTATCTGAATGATGTTGGAACAACTTGTGGCATTGTTTGGTTTGGCGAATCCTGTAATGAATCTTGTAATATAAGAAGATGGTATTGCATGTACCCATTCTTAATGAGATTAAATTATAATGGAAATATTTCCACCCTTCCCTCCTACCCAAAGCCTGTTTTCTTCCTTTTCCAAGTCCCTGCTTGTTTGGTTGCCTTTTCTGCCTGCTGTCTGGTTGTTGCTGCCACCTAACGTCTCAAAATAAAATTGCAATGAGTTTACTTTTTCCAAAAGATTCTCACCATTGTGCAAGTTTATGGAAATAACATTTGAGAGCAACAGTTGTTTTTCTTGAACTCTTAAATAATAGCACTATGCAGTGATTACTTACTATGGAGAGAATACAGGTAGCATATCTTCCACCAGCAAAAGGTCTGACTAATAAGATAGCAAGAGATTTAAGAGTAAAGGACCACTTACCAGTGTGACCTTGGCATGTATTTCCCCTCATAAAGTCAGGCTCAGTGCTCTGAAAGGTCTATTCCAGTTTTAACACTTTTTTTTTTCCTGTGTTTATTTTTGATTATAAAAGCATAGCCCTTATACATAATACCATTTATTAAAGGTCTCAGTGTTGACTGTGTTTTCTTTTAGAATTGTGTAAATAGATGATCACATTTTCACCATGTGAGTAGATAGCTGTGATGTCTTCCCTTTGTTCAATTAGATCTGAAGGCTTTGTGTTGTAGACACAACCTTACCCAGAGTATCACTTCTTTGCTTAATTAGTTATGGTTGGGCATCCTTAGCTTGACTTTGGCCCTTGTAACACATGTTGGCAAGATGGCAAAAGTTAATGGTGTTGCTTACAAAGTTCCTGGGTTTTTTTTTCCTTCTAAATCCAAATCCCAGACTGTAAAAGATTTATAGTAACACTGTTCAGTTTTCTTCAGCAGTTTGAAAAGGAACGTTAGTATTTCCATGGGCTAGAAAGAGACCTAGAATCTAGATCTAGATTCTAGATCCAGAGACCTACAGCTAGAAAGTTTTCTAGATATAAGAGAGTGAAGAGAGATGAAGTTCACAGTGTGTGATGGAATCTTCTTTCCCGAAGAACATTACAATTCGGCGAAAACCTTTCCTTGAGGACTCCTGTAATCTTACACTGACTTTCTAAAGAATAGTTTAACTTTTTAACAGATCTTTTGGTTGTTGCTATTTCTCTGTAAATAAGTTATTCATCCTTTATAACCTTGTGGATGGTTAAGGCGAAGTCGAATGAACACAAACCCGCACCTTCAACTAGTTTTGCTGATCTTTAAAGAATTGATTCCTAGAATCCCTGGTGGGTGGAGAACATTTTGAATAAAATAAAAATGGATTTGAACCTGCTATTATTTTTCTGTTTAGATACCATCCCTATTCAGATGGTCATGAATCTTAATTAAATACAGTTTGCTTTGCTACTGTCCTTTGCTTACAGATTTTTCAGACAGGTTTCAGTGATCTTGTTCAAGCCATCCTGACCGAATTGTACCAGTAAAATCTTGAGAGTCACAGCCTCAAGTGACTGGCTCAGTGCTAAATATAGAACCTTTATTGAGTTCCTTTGAGCCACTAATTTTGTTAGTCTGTTGAAAAAGTTAATGTTACTACTATCAGGTGTATCTGGCATAATTCCTTATACACTTGAGCAGAATGATCAGAATTTCATTGTCTTTTTGCTACTGAAACCTTTCTTTTCTGATACCTTACAGTTTTATTAAACATTGCTATCAGATTTCTGTTTATTATCCAATTATTATGGACTTTTTTTTTCCCTGAGCTGAATAAGGAATGAAGTCATAGGATGGCTTTAATTAGCGGTTAAGACACCTCTGAAGTCAAATACTCTCGGTTTGAATCCTAGCCTTACTTTGCTCTATGATCTTGTGCAAGTTATTTAACCTCTGTGAATGTCAAACCTTCCCTCACCTCCCAGATGAAGTCTGGGTCAGGCCCCACGGCACTCTCTACTTTGTAATGAGATAATTGTTCATTCTTTTTGTTTAGTGTCTTTCTCTTTCTACTGGATAGTTTGCTCCATGATGCAAACTGTTGTTTGTGGTTTTTCTGGTTCTTCACACGTGTCTTGCACACAAGTGAATGGCAAATGTTTGTTGAATGATTAAAACGTGCTCTCATTTAAGAGGTGAAGACACTGAGATGCATATCATGCGTGACTTATCCCAAGTCGCATATTTTCTGAAACAGTTGTAAGTAGAACTCAAGTTTTTAGTCTCCTATATATATAACTGTATCCTCTGATCTTTCTACTGTACTCTGAAAATTGAAGATCTAAAGAGAGATTGGGCTTCCCAGGTGGCTCAGAGGTGAAAAATCCACTTGCCAGTGTAGAAGCTATGGGAGATGCAGGTTTGATCCTCAGGCCAGGAAGATCCCCTGGAGGAGGAAATGGCAACCCACTCCAGTATTCCTGCCAGGATGATCCCACGGACAAAGGAGCCTGGTGGGCTACAGTCCATGAGGTCACAAAGAGTCAGACACGACTGAACGCACACACGGAGAGAGAGGTTAAGCAGTATCTACAGATGTGTTACAGAGGTGGAATGTACACATACTCCAATGGGCTATGGAATTGGGAGGCCAATAAAAAGTCCTTTTGCCAGGGGTTGGATACAGAAAGGCTTAGTGAAAGAGGAGACATTTGAACTGTCTGTACAGATAGATTATGGATAGAGAGATCACTCAAGACAGAAGCAACATTTTATGTAATTGTATGTATCATCTTAGTCTCATTATTTTTAATCTTTTTATGTCAAATCTACAAAATGTATAGTAGCTAGCTAATGATCTTGTTTTATTTCAGTGAACAATGTGGGAATGTCATATGAGTATCCGGAATACTTTTTGGATGTTCCTGACTTGGACAATGTAAGTTGTTTTTTGTAGATTGTGGTCATAGAAAGAATGTGTGCAGGCATGGGTGAGGCAGTATGGTATAATGTTGAGACTCTGAGCTCTGGAGTCTAACAGCCGAGGTTCATACCCTGGTCCTTCTACTCACTATCTGAGTTCCCCAGGTAATGACCCAGCCACCCTTAGTCTCCGTTCCCTTGTCTATGATATAGGCAGCTTTACAGAGTTGTTAGAAGGATCGAATGAGAAAATATTCATCATCTCATCTGTACAACTCTAGGTTCAATAATAGCTCCAGTTTTATTATTATCATTTTGATTACATCAAAGCAGCTCTGTTTAAGTATCAGGATTCTAAACATCAATTTAAAAGCCATAATGGTGTTAATAATATACAGCAATATAGTGGATTCAGGTAAACTAGCTCTACCAAAATGAAAGCTATATGCTTGATGCATGTCTAATTCTTTAATAAAAACTAGAAAACATATTATTGAAAGAAAATGTAAATTTTTAAAAATTGTTGAAAATATTAGATTCAATAGTTTCTTCTTTCCATGTTAGCAGAGAGGAAATTATATATTTATTTTAGGTTTAGTGTGGTTTTTTTGCTTGCAGATTTCACTTGTATGTATACTTTGGATTCTGTATACTAGCATGAATTGCTGCATTTAGCTGAAAAATACTGTAATACTGAGAGTAAAATATAAGCTGCCTCTTTACCCCAAATCCTGTCAGTTTCCAAGGTCTATACTGTATCTGGGGAAACTTTCAATGCATCTCTGGATTATTTATATATCTCTTATCTATCTATCTTATATATAATATGGTCACTTCCACGATCAAATCTATATAAAATGATCAATATTTCTTTTGCAGACCATCAAGAAACTGATAAATGTTAATGTCCTTTCTGTTTGCAAGGTAAGGAAACTTATAATAAACATGTCATCTTTATAAATAGCTTCTTTATAAATACGTCACCTTTTTCTGGATCTTTCTATTTAAAAACACTGAATCAGTTTGTTCACTTCAGTCAGCTCTTATTTTGATTCAAATACGTATTCCAGATGAAAGCAATTTATTTCCTTACATTTTCAGGAAGTAGAAAGAACTAATTACCAAACAGATATCTATATAGTTCTCCTTTTTAGCAGCTGAACATTTATTAAATGCCTCTTATACACAAACACTTCTACAAAAACATAGTGAGTCCTGGGAATATGCAGACTAACTTAGGCTGAAGATTGATTCTTTTACAAAGCTTTCACCTATGAATAATTCATTGCTAACCTACTGTTTCCAGTCCATATCTCCTGTGGTCCACGTAAGCTGATGAGCTAAATGTTGTGGAAAAGCATTGTATGTGGGACCCCAGAGTAATGAGTATGATTTTTATTAGCCACACATGAAAATTACTCTCATTTCTAGTTGCTAGACGTGCATTATAGCCATGTCACTTGTATATGCCAACAAAAGACACCACAGCTAATATATGCTAAAAGGAAGAATAGCTAGCAAGTATGAGCATCTCAGAACCATCCCTCTCTACCTCTCTTAGGATGAGGAATCTTATTTTCCCAATCTGGGATCGAACCTGTGCCCCCTGTAGTGGAAGCTTGGAGTCCTAACCACTGGACCACCAGAAAATTTCCATTTCCCCTTTTATTTTAACAGTAACTACAATGATATAGCATACCTTGATTATACATACCAGACCAGCAGAAAATACTGCTTAAGGCAGAATTTCCATACATAATGTCAGGTAGTTTCAATTTGAACATACTGATGGAACAGCAAAATTATTGATATTTTCATTAACTCATATACTAATTTAAGAAAACCAAAAAGAAAAGCTTTAAACTATTTGGACTAACCAGATAAATATAAATAAGAAGGTAACTGTATATATGGCATAGTCTTTTTTTTTTTAATTGTGAATATTTAAAGAAAAGTTCTCCTTGGGTCTTCATGTCCTGAGAAATCATAACCGTTACACAGTTGATTTCAAATTCAAGGACCCTAAAATCTTTTTCCAAGTTCAGAGACCATAAAATCTTATTATGTCTTGTTCAACATTTCATATATGGATAGCTGTGCTTCTCCCTGTATAATGTATATGTTGCTTTTAAAGTGTGTAGTTAATTTAGTCTTTATGTGATTTTAGCAATCTAGTTGATTCAGGTAAAGCAGGTCTACCAAAAAGAAAGCCACATCATTGTTGCATGCACACTATGTGACATCTGGCAGTTTGTTACCTAAAGGCACCTCAAGTGAATTACATTGTAAGATGACAATGTTATAAAACAAATAGTTGCTTTATCTTTTTTGTTGTGGTTAACCAAGATTTTTTCTCAAGTAAGATTCAGTGTGAGGCAAACTACAAACAAGTGGATCTGTGAGTAGCTTTGGCTCAAGACACACGTGCACAAAATTAATGCTTGTAAAACATGGTTAATGTGCATATATCTGTATAGTCTTAAAGGTATTTCCCTTGGCATGCTATGTAAATGTAATCATTCTTCAATAATCTGTGTAAGGTTTCAAGTTAATTAAATAACTACATCATTTACTAGTAATACGGCCTTTGAGTGAATTACTTACCCTCTGTGCTTCAGTTTTTCATCTATAAATTGAGGAGGATAATTCTCTTTACCTTACAGAGTTGTTTTGGGAATTAAACTAGGTAATATGTGTAAATCTCTTAGAATAGTGCCCAGAGCATACTAAAGGCTCTAAAAAATGTTTCTATTACTTTGTTAAACTCAGAGGTGGTGAAGATTTTGAGTAAATGTATGCAGCTATTACTTTTTTAGCAAGCAAATTTTTTGATCAAAATTAAGATCACTTGTGGTCTATAATTTGTTTTATGATTTTTGCCTTTTGAAATGACTGTGTACTATGGTTTTGATAATCCCTTCTAATATATTTGGCCAAATGCTTAAAAATAATGAGAGTTAAAAAATAATGTGTGTTGGAGAGGCGGTCCAAAGATGGCAGAGGAATAGGACAGGGAGACCACTTTCTCCCCCACAAATTCAGAAGATCAAAAGATCATTTGAATGCTGAGCAACTTCCATAAAACAACTTCTGAACACTGCCAGAGGACACCAGGCCCTCAGAAAGGCAGCCCATTCTCTTTAAAAGAAGGTAGGACAAAATATAAAAGACAAAAAGAGAGACAAAAGAGTTAGGGATGGAGACCATCCTGGGAAGGGAGTCTTGAAGGAGGAGAAGTTTCCAAACACCAGGAAACACTCTCATTGGCGGGTCTGTGGGGAGTTTTGGAATCTCAGAGGACAACATAACTGGGAAGAAAAGAAAAAAAACCCACAGAATACATGCCTAACTGCAACTCCCAGCAGAGAGGTAGCCCAGATGCTCTCATCTGCCACCAGCAAGCGGGGACTGAACAGGGAAGCGTGGGTGGCATGCTTAGGGTGAGAACTGGGCCTGAATGCCCTGAGGACAATCTGAGGGAGCTAACATGAAATAGCAACCCAAACTGTGGGATAACCAGAGAGAAGAAAAAAAAAGAGAGAGAGAGAACTTTCCTGTGAAGAGCTCTAACCTAAGGCCCAGCCTGGCCTGCTCACAGAACAAAGGACTGAGTGAATACCGGAGGAGAGCTAGCCAGCTGTGGACCGGCACCTCCCCACTACCCAGAGGCAGAGAAGCAGGCGGGCGACAGCCAGAGCCAGAAGGCAAGGGGCAATGTCGGCCCCAGAGATGGCATCCTCCACCAAACTGTGAGCAGGCTCCCAGTTGCTAACCAAGTCTTCCTGGGATCCTGGATGGTTGACATCTGCCAGGAGGGTTGGAGCAAGAGAGCAGCTTCCCAGAGGACACCTGAGATGGTGCTCTTGCGACACACCTGGGAAACTGAGTGGCTGGGACCGGGGAGGTGATAAGATGCACAGACCACCTGGGACAGTGTGCTTGCCAAGCACCTGGTTGCCTGAGCTACTCGGACCTGGGAAGGGCACAAAATGCATGCGCAGCCGAATCTGTGCCTTTGTGGAGTACCCAAGAACCTGAACCTGAGCAGTTTAGACCTGGGAAGTGCACAAAACCCAGGGCCTGATTTGGACAGTTCCCCTGCAGAGCAACCTGGAGCCTGAGCAACGTAGACCGGGAAAGCACATGCACGGTGAGCTGGGGCAAAACCAGTTTGCTCCAGTTTCCAGACTGTGGAGAGCACATAGGGAATTGATTACTGCTAAATTGCTTTCTCCTCTTTTGATTCCCCCTCTTCTCCTGGTCACGTCTATATCCCTCCTTTCTCTTCTCTTCTCCATGCAACTCTGTGAACCTCTCTGGGTGTCCCTCACTGTGGAGAATCTTTTCACCATTAACCTAGATGTTTTTTCATTGGTGCTGTATGGATGGAGAAGTCTTGAGGCTACTATAAGAAAAAGACTGAAAGTCAGAAGCAGGAGGCTTAAATCCAAAACTTGAGAACACCAGAAAACTCCTGACTCCAGGGAACATTAATCGACAAGAGCTCATCCAAAAGCCTCCATACCTACACTGAAACCAAGCTCCACCCAAGAGCCAACAAGTTTCAGAGCAAGACATACCACGCTAATTCTCTAGTGACACAGGAACATAACCCTGAGCATTAAAATTCAGGCGGCCAAAAGTCAAAACCCAGAGACACCTCAAAACTCACTACTTGACACTCCATAGAAAAGATTCAGCTCCACCCACCAGAACACCCAACACAAGCGTCCCTAACCAGGAAACCTTGACAAACCACTCATCCAACCCCACCCACAGGGAGGAACCTCCACAGTAAAGATGAATCACAAACTTTCAGCATACAGAAGAGCCACCCCAAACACAGCAATCTAAACAAAATGAAAAGGCAGAGAAATATTCAGCAGGTAAAGGAACATGATAAATGCCCACCAAATGAAACAAAATTGGAGGAGATAGGGAGTCTACCTGAAAAATAACTCAGAATAATGATAGTAAAGATGATCTGAAGTCTTGAAAACAAAATGGATTTACAGATGAATAGACTGAAGACAAGGATTGAGAAGATGCAAGATATGTCTAACAGGGACCTAGAAGAAATTTTAAAAAGAGTCAGTCAATAATGCATAATGCTATAACTGAGATCAAAAGCACTCTGGAGGGAACCAACAGTACAATAACTGAGGCAGAAGAGAGGATAAGTGAGGTAGAAGATAGAATGGTGGAAATAAATGAAGCAGAGAGGAAAAAAGAAAAACCTAACCTAACTTTACACCTAGAAAAAGAAGAAATGAAGAACCCCAGGGTTAGTAGAAGGAAAGAAATCATAAAAATGAGGGCAGAAATAAATGAGAAAGAAACAAAGGAGACTGTAGCAAAAATCAGCAAAACTAAAAGCTGGTTCTTTGAGAAGATAAATAAAATAGATAAACCATTAGCCAGACTCATCAAGCAATAAAGGGAGAAGAATCAAATCAACAAAATTAGAAGTGAAAATGGAGAAATCACAACAGACAGCACAGAAATACAAAGGATCATAAGAGACTACTGTCAGCAACTTTATGCCAATAAAATGGACAGCTTGGACAAATTCTTAGAAAAGTATAACCTTCCAAAACTGAACCAGGAAGAAATAGAAAATCTTGTCAGATCCATCACAAGCACAGAAATTGAAACTGTAATCAAAAATCTTCCAACGAACAAAAGCCCAGGACCAGGTGGCTTCACAGGTGAATTCTATCAAAAATTTAGAGAAGTGCTAACACCTGTCCTACTCAAACTCTTCCAGAAAATTGCAGAAGGTAAACTTCCAAACTCATTCTACGAGGCCACCATCACTCTAATACCAAAACCAGACAAAGATGCCACAAAAAAAGAAAACTACCAGCCGATATCACTGATAAACATAGATGCAAAAATCCTTAACAAAATTCTAGCAAACAGAATCCAACAGCACATTAAAAAGATCATACATCATGACCAAGTGGGCTTTATCCCAGAGATGCAAGGATTCTTCAATATTTGCAAATCAATCAATGTAATACAACACATTAACAAATTAAAAGATAAAAACCATATGGTTTTCTCAGTAGATGCAAAAAAAGCCTTTGACAAAATTCAACATCCATTTATGATAAAAACCCTCCAGAAAGCAGGAATAGAAGGAACATACCTCAACATAATAAAAGCCATATATGATAATCCCACAGCAAACATTATCCTCAATGGTGAAAAATTAAAAGCATTTCCCCTAAAGTCAGGAACAAGACAGGGGTGCCCACTCTCACCGCTACTATTCAACATAGTTTTGGAAGTTATAGCCACAGCAATCAGAGAAGAAAAAGAAATAAAAAGAATCCAGATTGGAAAAGAAGTAGTAAAACTCTCACTGTTTGTAGATGACATGATCCTCTACATAGAAAAGCCTAAAGACTCCACCAGAAAATTACTAGAGCTAATCAATGAATATAGTAAAGTTGCAGGATATAAAATTAACACACAGAAATCCCTTGCATTCCTATACACTAACAATGAGAAAACAGAGAAATTAAGGAAACAATTCCATTCACCATTGCAATGAAAAGAATAAAATACTTAGGAATAAATCTATCTAAAGAAGCAAAAGACTTATATATAGAAAACTATAAAACACCGATGAAAGAAATCAAAGATGACACAAATAGATGGAGAAATATACCATGTTCATGGATCAGAAGAATCAATATAATGAAAATGAGTATACTACCCAAAGCAATCTATAGATTCAATGCAATCCCTATGAAGCTACCAATGGTATTTTTCATAGAACTAGAACAAATAATTTCACAATTTGTATGGAAATGCAGAAAACCTCAAATAGCCAAAGCAACCTCGAGAAAGAAGAATGGAACTGGAGGAATCGACCTGCGTGACTTCAGGCTATACTACAAAGCCAGTCATCAAGACAGCATGATACTGGCACAAAGACAGAAATATAGATCAAGGGAACAAAATGAAAGCCTAGAGATAAACCCACACACCTATGGACACCTTTTCTTTGACAAAGGAGGCAAGAATATACAATGGAGAAAAGACAATCTCTTTAACAAGTGGTGCTGGGAAAACTGGTCAAACACTTGTAAAAGAATGAAACTAGAACACTTTCTAACACCATACACAAAAATAAACTCAAAATGGATTAAAGATCTAAATGTAAGACCAGAAACTGTAAAACTCCTAGAGGAAAACATAAGCAAAACATTCTGACATAAATCATAGCAGGATCATCTATGACCTACCTCCCAGAGCAATGGAAATAAAAGCAAAAATAAGCAAATGGGACCTAATTAAATTTAAAAGCTTTTGCACAATGAAGGAAACTATAAGCAAGGTGAAAAGACAGCCTTCAGAATGGGAGAAAATAATAGCAAACAAAGCAACTGACAATCTCAAAAATATACAAGCAGCTCTTGCAGCTCAATTCCAGAAAAATAAATGACTCAACCAAAAAATGGACCAAAGAACTAAAGAGACATTTCTCCAAAGAAGACATACAGATGGCTAACAAACACATGAAAAGATGCTCAACGTCACTCATTATCAGAGAAATGCAAATCAAAACCACAATGAGGTACCATCTCATGCCAGCCAAAATGGCTGCTATCAGAAAATCTACAAACAATAAATGCTGGAGAGGGTGTGGAGAAAAGGGAACCCTCTTACACTGTTGGTGGGAATGCATGCTAGTACATCCACTCTGGAGAACAGTGTGGAGATTCCTTAAAAAAACTGGAAATAGAACTGCCATACGACCCAGCAGTCCCACTGCTGGGCATACACACTGAGGAAACCAGAAATGAAAGAGGCACCTGTACCTCAATGTTCATCACAGCACTGTTTACAATAGTTAGGACGTGGAAGCAACCTAGATGTCCATCAGCAGACAAATGGATAAGAAAGCTGTGGTACATATACACAATGGAATATTACTCAGCTATTAAAAAGAATGCATTTGAATCAGTTCTAATGAGGTGGGTGAAACTGGAGCCTATTATACAGAGTGAAGTAAGTCAGAAAGAAAAACACCAATACAGTATATTAACGCATATATGGAATTTAGAAAATGGTAACGATGACCCTATACGCGAGACAGCAAAAGAGACACAGATGTAAAGAACAGACTTTTGGACTCTGTGGGAGAGGGCGAGGGTGGGATGATTTGAGAGAATAGCATTGAAACATGTATATTACCATATGTGGAATGGCTCGCCAGTCCAGGTTCAATGCATGAGACAGGGTGCTCAGGGCCAGTGCACTGGGATGACCCTGACGGATGGGATGGGGAGGGAGGTGGGGGGGAGGGTCAGGATGGGGAACAGATGTGCACCCATGGCTGATTCATGTCAGTGTATGGCAAAAACCACTACAATACTGGAAAGTAATTAGCCTCCAATTAAAATAAATAAATTAATTTAAAAAAATAGTGAGTTATATTATGTACATGTGTTTCATAATATATCATAATAAAGTAATGATGAAAAACATGTTGAAGTGTTTTTAAATTGCATTTTACTAGCTCCACATTAGTCTCCTGGTCACTTTAATTCCTCTGTCAGAGAAACAGTGTAAAGTTGTTGCTCTATATCCATTAATTAGTATCTTCTCCTGCAATCTCCATACAGACTGAAGTAAGTCAGAAAGAGAAAAACAAGCATCATATATTAACCACATGTGTGTGGAATATGGAAAAATGGTACAGATGAACCTAGTTCCCGAGCAGGGATGGAGACACAGTTGAAGAGCATGGACGTGTAGACATGGTGGGGGATGGGGAGGGTGGGCTGAACTGGGAGACTCGGTTTGACATAAACACACTACCAGCTGTAAAACAGGTAGCGGGAAGCTGCCGTATAGCGCAGCGAGCTATACGATGACCTACCTGTGACGCTCTGCGATGGCCTAGATGGGTGGGATGACAGGGCCGGGGGAAAGGAGGGAGGTCCAACAAGAGAGGGGATATATATATATATATATATATATATATATATATATATATATATATATACATACACGTAGCTGATTCACTCCATTGCACTGCAGAAACTAACTCAGCATTGTAAAACAAATACTCCAATGTAAAAGAAAAAAAAATTGTACAAAAAAAGAGAAACCCTGGCAGCCTCTGTCTCCCAAAGCATACACTTTGGACTGGCAGTCTACAGAGTAGTAGTGATAAAAAGGCCAAGGTCCTGACCTTGATCTCTGAGAACCGGTCAGCTTGCTCTGCTCTGTGGTCACACACCTCATCCTCCGAGCAGCATCTGAGCACCAGTGAGCGTGTACTGGTGGTGCTCACCTCATGGCCCTGCTTACAGATGAGTAGTGCAGGGGTGGGAAGCATGGATGAAGCACCACCAGTCCACCGCACTGGAGAGGATCCTTAGTTTTCTTTACCATAATGATGAAATAATAGCAAGACATCAGTCCTGGTATCTTGACAGATGATAAAATGCTCTCCGTTGTTCTTCTTCCACCTTCTTTTTTTCCATGGGCATAGATGCTTTTTCCCACGAAAGGAGTCAGTGGAGACAAACGCCAAACTTACTAAACATCATCCCCTATCATATTGTGAGCCATACTGACAAGAAGTATCACCAGCAGAAGAGATGGGTATATGCTTTAAAATTTTGTCTGTTAACCTCTTTTTGGAAGTCAAATCCCATTTGCAGAGCACTAAGGGAGTTTGCTATTCAGAAATGCTTCTTCATGTAGCCAAAGAATGAAGAATATTTTAATTTATCTTTCATGTAAATATGTATTTTCCTGTCCATTTGTGATGGGAGCTTTTAGTGGAAAAACAGTTCAAAATGCTTGATTTATTTATCACGGAATTAGTACCATCTACAGGACAGCCAATCAGTTTTCATTGTACCGTAGGCAGGATCCGGCTCGTTTGTAGCACGTTTGACTGACTGTTCAAGTATGGCAATAGTTTGACTCTAACAGCTTGAGGTGAGTGGTGTGCAGTGGCTTACCAGAGGCCAGGAAAGTAAGTTAGGACAGGATTGTTCAGGTCCTTGAGTGCTGTGCTCAAGAGGGCAGAGAGCCTTAAAGTAGAAATAAGGTGTGATCTGGTGTACATTTTAGAAAGACAGCTCTAGTGGCAGAATGGCATGGCAGTGTGTATTTAAAGGCATGTGTTTTGATCTTGTTTATACTGAGAAGGGGCATTCACCTTGATGGAGTCTTGTGTCTGAAGCTCCCAGGTTTAGTGTTCTTTCGTGCTGCTGTGATTTGCCCTACAGTGCATTTTGATGAATTGTTTCTGTTGTCCTTCAGTTGACTGGGTTATGTTGCGGATCCAGGATTACGTTTTCAGTAGCAGCGGCTGTTTGGAGCTCCAGGTTAACTTAGAAGGAGATGAAAATTGGTCTAGAATCTTATAAGGTTTTCTGGTGGTTGGACATCAGGGGACCCAGGGCATGGATGTTTATGGCCTAATGCCTTAATAAGTGTGTTGAAAAAGGCTTATATATGAAAGAGAATGACATCTTCTGTCCATCAGGGTTGGTTCAAGTTTTATCTCCTCAGCAAACCACATGCTAGAAGCTGACTGGCTGAGAAGCATGCCCAGAAAGGTTGGAGAGATGAGCTTGCCCTGTGACCTTGGGTTTGTGTCCCTAATTTGGAGATATTTGTGGGCAGGGCCCAGCATCTGGTTGGAAGTTTTGTGCTGTACCAGACCATTGAATGACCTGGCTTGACATTCCAGGGTTAGTGCCTGGTCCGTGCGTTCCTGTCCCTGTATCAATAGGTCACATGATGATAAAAAATCATCGAAGTCCCGCATTCCAACAGAGGAATAATAAAACTGCAATATCCTGGCCAAAGGATTTACAGGTCATCACCGGATGAAGTGGCGATGAGTGGTCCACAGATATGGGGGAAGAAATGTTAACAAAAATAGCGGTGACTCTAGACCCCTCCAGTCCCATCTGATTGTTTCACTTTTCATCTTATTCAATAATTTAGAATTATTCCTTTTTTTTCTCTCTCAGTGACTTGCTTAACTGGGCTTTCCCTTTACCAGGTTAGTTGAGGTAATCTAAGAGGTATTTAGAAGCCTTGTTGCCTGCTTTGTAGTTTTGCTGTTAGTACCTTCAGGGTTAAATTCAGTCTTGTTCTTATTCCCTGCAGAGCGGTAAGTGCCAAGGTCAGGAGAGCAATGGTGTGAAAATTCTGCATGAAGGTGACTGATATGGCCAGTAGATCAGCCTTCAACTGGAAGAAAGGTCCTCCTGGCCAGGGCTTTCTTGTGATTTCAGATGTTCTGTGACTAAAATCTAAGGTTAAGGCTCATTTCTCCTCAAGATCAATGACCTTCAGACCAGAAATGGTAAGAGTTTAAGAGATAATTAAATCTCCAGATATTAAGCCACACACTTCTACAGTAGTTCGGGTTTTATGCCTGGAGGGGCTTCCCTGGTGGCTCAGATGGTCAGGAATCCGCCTGCAACGCAGGAGACCTAGTTTCGATCCCTGGGTTGGCAAGGTCCCCTGGAGAAGGGGGACGGCTACCCGCTCCATTATTCTTGCCTGGAGAATCCTTTAGATAGAGGAGCTGGGCAGCCTACAGTCCATGGGGTCTCAAAGAGTTGGACATGACTGGCGACTTTCACTTCACTATGCCTGGAAGAAGTTTCCATCTCGGAATACTGAAAGAGTTTGCAGGTGAAATTGTGGTATTGCTATTGGTTATTATTAGAGAAATCATAGAAAAGGGGGAACAGGCCACAACTCCAGGCAGGTATATATCGATCCAAGTCCACTTTCAATCGGTAGCATACTCAGCACCAAATCCAAAGACTAGTTCCGAAATGGATTTTCTCCGTGCCGTTTGTCACTGATTTGAGATCACTTGTTGTAACATCTGCCAAACTGAAAATTGCCTTCCTTCTCGAGGCCTGATGGTTCTTTGATTCCTTTAATGACAGTATAAGAACCTCAAGGACACCATAGACTCTTCACTCCTTTTCAAATGAACACAGCCCAAGCCTTTTCCATAGCTTATCTAAGAATGCGAAAGCCATCCCTTCTGAAGGTGCTGGGCACTGAAGCTGCTACTGGGCTTGGTGAATATGCTGGACAATAGGGAGTGGCCCTACCTATACTGAGATCCCTTAGGAAATTTCCAGACTATCATTCTGACAAATACAGGGGCTGTCCTACTTTCTTTGTTACCTTTCTCAGAGCAGAGAAATAGGTGGGTGGGGATCCAAGGTAAAATTTATTAACAATTTCCAGTTACAGTGAAGTACCACTCAGTCTTATTTTATTTGGGAATGGGGAGGAAGAGTCTTAAGCAGGGGATCAAAATTTAATTCTTCCTTCATTAGATAATCAGCCAAAGTGAAGTAGCTGAAAGAAGTAGAGATGTTTAACATGGAGAAGGGAAGCATGACATCGCATACACACACGCACACACGATCAAGACCAGTTAGCTCAACCTCCTAACTGTTTTGTAAATCACCTCACCCAATGATTTCTTCCAGACATCACACACACACACACACACACACACACACAATCAAGACCAGTTAGCTCAACCTCCTGTTTTGTAAATCAGCTCACCCAATGATTTCTTCCAGACATCACACACACACACACACACAATATCAAGGCCATTTAGCTCAACCTACTGTTCTGCAAATCAGCTCACACACACACACACACACACACACACACACACACACTCTCTCTCAAGGCCAGTTAGCTCACACACACACACACACTCTCTCTCTCTCTCTCTCTCTCTCTCTCTCTCTCTTTCTCTCTCTCTCTCAAGGCCAGTTAGCTCAGCCTCCTAACTGTTCTGCAAATCAACTCACCCAGTTATTCGTTGCAGATTCCAAGCACCTTACATTTCTCAGTGAGAACCACTTAAGTAGCCTAACCAGCCAGCTTATCTTTCTCCAGTCCAGTCTCCGTGCTCCAGCCAAAGTGTTATTATTGTACTCTGGGTCGTATCACACCACTGTTAAACCCCTCCGTGACTTCTTTCCCTCAAGTCCAGAACCTTTCACGTGACCTCCTGGGAAGTGCCTATGTTGATTTGGCTCCTCCCCACGTCTCCCTTTGAACTCAGGTCTCTCTCCTCCAAGTGCTGCGCTCAGTCTCTTGAACTAGTCTCAGTCCAGCGTCCCCTCGGGCTGGGCCCTCTGCATAGAAGACTCTCGTCTCCTGCTTTACTAATTCTCCTCACTCTTCAGTTCTCAGCTGAAGCATTACACACTCAGCGGTGGGGAAGGGGCAGGGAGCCTCCCAGGCTCCATGAAGTCTCTCAGCTGTGCTATTTCATTGCATGCTGTGTGTGTCCCTTTCCCTTAGCATTTCATTCTTCGTTGAGTGTCTCTAGAGGTTGTGAGGTCTGGGACCACGTCCTTTTCTTTCTCTGCCATTTCCCAGCCCTAGCTCTCACATATGGCAGGTGTACAGCAAATGCTTTTTGAATAAATGAGTGAATAAATTTTAAAAAAGAAAATTCTAGTCCTTTAGAAATAAGGATCACACACACTTACATCACACAACCTCTGAAAGGTTAGCCTTAGATCGGATGCTGATATTTACCCTGAAGTGAGCTGTGAGAACTTCCTAAGCTTTGGATCTTCCAGAAGGGGAGTGGGTGGAAGGTGAGTTCCTTCTGATTCTGGGTCAGAGGTTACAAATCCATAGTCTGTGGGCTGGACGTGGGCTACTAATATATTTTGGTTGGCTCCAGCAGTGTGTTCAAAATTAGGACATTTCCCAGCTTTCTAGCTTCTCTTGGGAAAATTTTGAAAGGAGGGTGACACAGACCTGAACTGCTGCTTGGCAGCGAGTGATCAGAGCTGAATGACAGCGGAGTGTGCTCAGTAGTCGGGCCTGCACTCTCCAGATCACCGCAGTCCCCACTCGCCCCTATTGTCTGACCCACCTCACTGTTCTTTCACCCACTTGGCCCTTTTAGGTATTTGAGTTCATGGTTCCCCCCTGTTCAGTAATTCCAAGTATTTAGCCTACTCATACTGAATCATTGCTTGCTTGGAGGACTTAAAGAATTGGAATGTCTTTGACTTAAATCCATCTCTTCCATCCCTATGATTGTCTGAAAGCAAATCACTTGGAATATGAGACCCTTTGCCTGCTTTTGAAAAGCCAATTTTTTTTTCTCATTATACAACTATATATTCACTGTATATCACTTTAGCCATAATGCTATGTCCTGCCCATGGAGTAGATAATAGTAATAAAGGTTTGGATGGATGGACAGATGAAAACACACAAGAAAAATATTGTTTACTTTTTTAAAAAAACATGTATTTGCCTCTGGTATGTCACATAGTACCAGTAGGGGGAGCCCTCTATTAATTTGGAAATCCATCAGGAGAATCTGTTCAGCAGTCTGAAGTGAAGTGAAGTCGCTCAGTTGTGTCTGACTCTTTGCGACCCCATGGACTGTAGCCCACCACGCTCCTCCATCCATGGGGTTTTCCAGGTAAGAGTACTGGAGTGGGTTGCCATTTCCTTCTCCAGGGGATCTTCCTGACCCAGGGATCGAACCCAGCTCTCCCACATTGTAGGCAGATGCTTTACCATCTGAGCCACCAGAGAAGTCTGTTTAGCAGTCTAGTGGTATTTAATTTAGGGATTATGCTAAGAAGTTATCCTCTGACTCGGCCCCAAGAATTCAAGTTAACACAACAGGAAATTAATCAATTGTAGGAAGGAGAGTATGCTTCTCACCACTGCCCCTGCCCAGGGTTTCAGAAGAAACACATTCCAGGTTAATATCTAGAGCCTTTAAATCCATTTGAAAGCAGTTATCATTAAGCTCTTAACAGTTTCCAAATTGGGGAGCATATTTAGCCCTAAGAGTCTCAGAGTAATGGGCTGCTTCAGGCACAAATACAAAATAATGGTTTTACCAAAATACACGACCACCACTCTTTCCACAATTTTCATCTTTACAAAATGAGGGAGTAGTTGGAGATTCCAAGATTCTTTGTAGCTCCAAGTAAAGCTTGTTTAAAGAAGAAATGCGTTATAAATGAGTGAACGTGTAAAAATCTCTGTGAGAAACTTAGGGCTTCTTTTCTCCTCCAAATCTGTCACTTTTGGAGAAGTCAGCTTATTTGGAGAAAAGATCAGTAATAGAAACTCTCAGTATATTGGTTGAATAGTATCACCAACTCAGTGGGCATGAGTTTGAGCAAATTCCGGGAGATAGTGAAGGACAGGGAAGCCTGGTGACCTGCAGTCCCAGGGGTCACAAAGAGTCAGACACAACTTAATGACTGAACAACAAACTTGGAAAAACAGTGTGTGATGGTATATATGTTCTTTTTATTTTCATTGTTGTTTAGAGTTTAAAAATTATGGCTTTAGATTCTTCATTATTAGTTGGCATCCAGTTTTCTGTTCTGGAAAGTTCTTCTCTTTTTCTTTTTCTTTTGTTAAGTCATTAAAAAAAAAATTAAACCAGAATTTATTATCCAAGAAAAAGTATTGTTTTTTATAGTATGGGGTTGAATTTAAAGTTCAGTAATATGGGACGGGGGAAATGGCAAAAGAGGGTTGATAACCTTGACAAGAAGGGCTGATGACTTTCACAAAGACCTAAACATTGGTAGAGGAGAGGCAAATAATACTCAGATCTCAAAGCCGTCTAAAAACCCAATCTCATTAAGCTTCTTACCCCCCGCGTGGTAAGCATTCTGTTAGCCATACGTATGAGATTCTAAGAATTTATAATTAAGTTGTATTCTTGGTGCCAGAGCTGAAATTATACATTTCATCAAAGGAAATGTGTGCTGTGTCATTCTAGCATGACCTCCAGTGGAGTTACCACTGAATTTCTCCAAAACAGGCATTGTGTGACATCGTTGTTACTTTATGTAATTCTTTGCACTATTATACTGTGGTTTTAAAAAGTTATTGTTAATGATTCCCACTAAAAATTTGCTTAAGGCATTTGTATCTGTTTCCTTTTCATTTGTGTGGGTTCATTTTTCAGTTGCTTGAATTCAGATCCTGTTTACTCCATGCAGGTTTCTCTAGGGTAGGGGGCAGGGCAGCAGGGACAAAGTGGCTATTTGTGGTGTCCTAACTATTTGTACAAGAAGCCTGGATTCCTGGACCTCCTATTTATATGTAATGGTGATACAGGTGTCAGTATCGTTTTCTTATTTTAACTAAAGTATCTTGAATTTTAATCTTTTCATTTGGGTTTTTAGTTATCTCTTTGAGCATTATGCAATAATGTTTTCTTTATACTGTTCTCTCCCAAAAAATGATGAAACACAAGAGGTTACATGATATAAAAATAATTTGCTTGTAAAATAATATGCATGATTCACTTGTGTAGGCATCGGTTTTCATACCAAACTAAAAAGTAGGAAACTTGGATTGGCTTTTGAGTATAAAATAAGATTCTTCCTACAAATTCTTGATTACTGATGCCAGAGAAGTGAAAAAGAAAAAATTTTATTCTTGTTAATTTCTTTTAGAAATAACATTAGTTGTGGGGGCTCTTCTGATTGCAAAAACAATGCAAGCAGTTGCCAAAAATAGAAGAAATATTTCAGAATACTAAGATGGATACATTTTAATATAACATTTTAAAGAACTTTCTAGGTCAGCCAGTGCATTTTTGAGTCAGCTTATCTCAACTGAATGATCTAATAATACTGACTTTGATTTTTGTATGAGCTACATCAGCCTGTTACTTATTTCCCAGCCAGAACATACATAGCTGTGGCCGTAAATATATAACTCTTGAAATAGAATATGTGGTGTCCCCAAGAGGAATTCTCAATTGAGCTATCATTGGTGAAGACTATGCCAGGCTTGCATGCAGAGTGATATAATATCTTGGTGTGAAAGAGCATGTATCGGCCTTTCTCCCTTTGAGTTAGGCTTCTAGGACTTTTTTGTGGAAGGATTGATGCAACTGTCCCTAAAAAATATGTCTCTATAAATAGGAAACATTTGTTTTTTTCCGCAAGAATCTGAAGCTGCCATTGTCATAGAGGTGCTATTATAGGACTTTTATTTACTTTTGAGGAAAGAATTAATTTGATATTGTCTGCTGTATACTTTTGGAAATAACGTAGAAGAAAACAAGTATAGAAGTCATTTTTACTACTATTTTTGATATTTTTAACCACTGAACTTACAAGTTATGGTAACCTTATTTTAGCAGTATCTTAAGAGGAACAAAATTTTTCCTGGTACAGCAGTTATCACCTGCAGATGGCCTAAAATTAGTATATTGAGTTAACTCCAGAAACAGCTTGTAAACTGTGAGATGGAGTTCAGATAGTGAGATTTCACAGAAACACTTGGTATATGGTATAAATAACCAGCCATTCAGATACCAATTGATGCATATAAAGTAAAATGAGACTGCTAATAGCTTAATTTAAATATCCTATGTAAGACGTGACGTTAAAGAGAATTTAATTTGATGTTAACGTAGTGAAGCCACTCTACTTACACACAGAATATTAAGAATTATGTGTATGCACATACCCCAACAAAGAATGCTTGAAATTGAATTTATTATGACGTATATTCTGAGTAGAAAGAAAGATAATTTAAGTATAGACGAAGGCATTAATCAGCCTTATAAAAGCCTGTGGATTTCAGGTTAACTCTTCCTAGGCTTTTCAGTGTTGTTATGTCTGGCAGATCCAAGAAGATACTGTATTTTATGGCAAGGAGAAATAATTTAGAAACAGAATTTAAGAGGAGAAGCCAATGACCAATACAAAAGAATTTAACCTTTTCATGCATGAATTTCCATCTTTGATGATGAATCATTTGTTCAAATGAGGATTGCAACAAGTATTTCTGGCCCTTTAATAGCCAGGCATTGAAAACACTGCTTCTTCCCTTGTGTTATTAAAACTTCTTGAGTTTTAATTCACTTGGATAAAGACTATGGAGAAGGAAGTAGCTTCCCATTCCAGTATTCTTGCCTGGGAAATCCTAGGGACAGAGGAGCCTGATGGGCTGCAGTCCACAGTATCGGACACAACTTAGTGACTGAATAACAAGGACAGAAAGACTTACTTCAGCAGCAGAGATACTTTAATTGAAATGATACAGGGAAGATTCGCATGGCCCCTGTGCAAGGCGTGCTCCGATTCATGGGGTCGCAAAGAGTCGGGTACGACTGAGCGACTGAACTGAACTGAACTGTGCAAGGATGACACACAGATGGTAAAGCATTCTGTATTTCTTATGTTAACTAAACTTTATTGTGGTAATCATCTTACAATATATATACATATATCCTTATGATGTGTACCTTAAGTTCAGCTCAGTCGCTCAGTTTTGTCCGACTCTGCAAGACTGCAGCACACCAGGCTTCTCGGAGCTTGCTCAAATTCATGTCCACCGTGTCGGTGATGCTATCCAACCATCTCATCCTCTGTCATCCCCTTGTCCTCCCACCTTCAATCTTTCCCAGCATCAGGGTCTTTTTCAAGGAGTCAGTTCTTCACATCAGGTGGCCAAAGTATTGGAGTTTCAGCTTTAGCATCAGTCCATCCAGTGAATATTCAGGACTGATTTCCTTTAGGATTGACTGGTTTGATCTCCATGGTGTCCAAGGGACTTGCAAGAGTCTTTTCCAACACCACAGTTTAAAAGCATCAATTCTTTGTTGCTCAGCTTTCTTTATGGTCCAACTCTCACATCCATACATGACTACTGGAAAAACCATAGCTTTGACTAGACGGACTTTTGTTGGCAAAGTAATGTCTCTACTTTTTAATATGCTGTCTGGGTTTGTCATAGCTTTTCTTCCAAGGAGCAAGTGTCTTTTAATTTCATGGCTACAGTCACCATCTGCAGTGATTTTGGAGCTCAAGAAAATAAAGTCTGACACTGTTTCCACTGTTTCCCCATCTATTTGTCATTAATTAGTGGGACCGGAGGCCATGATCTTCATTTTCTGAATGTTGAGTTTTAAGCCACTTTTTTCCCTCTCCTCCTTCACTTTCATGATGTAAAAAAGTTATGTAGATTATATTTCAAATGAAACTGGGAGAAAAAGTGAATATATTTTGAAGCTATCCGCACATTAACAACCATCAGGACTGACTTAATGTTTAGCATGCTGTTGATATAATTTTGTAAATAAGATAATATCTTACAAGGTTTTATTTTGTCTCTGATCATTTCCTGGGTAGTTTTTACCATTCAGAAAGGAGACATTTCATGGATGACATGCACACAGTATAAGGAAAAAAATAGCTCCCAAAGTGTACATTTTTATTTCCTTAACAGCCCAGCTTAAAGTGCTGTTTCTTTTTGGACTGTATTTAAGTGTGTACATTTATGTCTTGGGGAAAGAAAAAAAAACAAACTCTGAATTTAACTTTAAAACTCTGCACAACGAGTTATTAAATAGTCAAGTGGTACTGAGATCCCTGGTCAGAATAAAGGACTGCATCAGCAGATCTTATAGACTTTCCTGGTAGTTCTCCAGATTGATCACTGCCTGCGAAT
The DNA here is from genome assembly GCF_032405125.1 of Capricornis sumatraensis. Classification (NCBI taxonomy): domain Eukaryota; kingdom Metazoa; phylum Chordata; class Mammalia; order Artiodactyla; family Bovidae; genus Capricornis; species Capricornis sumatraensis. Next base: position 74,421,246 of record NC_091084.1, read on the forward strand.
CCCATCCCTCCTCCTCTCCTTTTGTGCAGGAAAGGTAGGTGGTGGTCAGTGGCTCCCGCTGTCCACTCCACTTGGCTGCTTCACACGTAACAAGTTTCACTCCTCACCCCAAATGCACATGGGCATGTACACACCCCGATCCCTGGGTGAGAACATTTTTTATTATCAGTCTTCTTCTTCCTCATCTTGTTTCTGGGGATCTCAGGACATTGGGGGAACTGTTTAACAACTTCTCCTCACAAAATGCTGGAGACCTCCTTATAATACATGAGCCTAAGCATTATGGTCCCCTGATGAAACGTATTAAATAAAGTATGTGTTCAGATACTGCTAAAAATGCATATAGCCTCTCCCTACGAAGAAGAATCCCCCGCAACCGTTACCATGCCCGATGTCTGTCTGTACTAGCGTGGGAAGCTGTCTGACGTGGTATGACAGGCAGATTGCAGGGCGTATATAATGGCATGCACATTATTTTCACTTCTCCCTATTCTTGACCCATTCAACAAAAAGCTTTTTTAGTGCATAAATTCTGTAGCATACATTGTAAGTTTTACATTCTATGCCCTTGATTAGGATTTTTCCTACCTAGTGAACTCTTACTTATTCTTTCAGAATGTAACTGAACAAAGCTCTGCCTATTTCCCCAGACATAACTAGTCCCTCTCCTAAGTGTTGGTGCCCTCTGTCCTTAACCCTACTGTCTCATAACACTGTCTGGTAAGGGTTTATTTATATAAATACCTGTTTTCTTACTCCATCATGAGTTCCCATCACCCAGCCTCAATCCAAGAAACTAACATGCCCTCTACTGAGTGGAAGAATGCCTGTTTTATTACTTCATTTTGCTCCAGGCCATGAGCTGATATGCATAGAGCGTTTTGAGAGCTCTTTTATTTCTTGTGTTTGATAAAGTAACACCAAATGTATTTTGTGATTCCACTTCTTTAACTCGTATCCATATGGTTATTAAGATTTACTTTAAAAAAAACAGCTTTATTGAGGGATAATTTGTACACTTTACAATTCATTCATTTTACGTGTATAGTTGAATGGTTTTTAGTGAATTTACAGTCTTACAGTCATCACGAAACTCTAATTTTAGAACAGTTGTTTTACCCTAAAGAAGCTCCCAGTTGAGGTACTTGACAATATTGCTGGAACTGTCCAGAAACTTCTGTGTGGTGAGTTGAACTGGATGACCTCAAAATGTATTAGCATTTTTTTGCTCTCAACTGTCAAGCACAGTAAGCTTAAGGGGGGCCTGGATACTTAGTGGTGCTGTGTCCTGAAAGAAGAGTACACGCTGGTAACAAGGGGCACAGTTTCCTTTTAGGGCCTACTCTGGGCTAGCTGTCTGTGCTATGATCATTATATATACCACCTTTCATGAGATTGCAGTCCCTTGGACCGCACAGAGATCCAACCAGTCCACCCTAAAGGAAGTCAGTCCTGAATATTCATTGGAAGGACTGATGCTGAAGCTGAAACTCTAATGCTTTGGCCACCTGAGGCGAAGAACTGACTCATTGGAAAAGACCCTGATGCTGGGGAAGATTGAAGGCAGGAGGAGAAGGGGATGACAGAAGATGAAATGGTTGGATGGCATCACTGACTCGATGGACATGAGTTTGAGCAAGCTCCAGGAGTTGGTGATGGACAGGGAAGCCTGGTGTGCTGCAGTCCATGGGATCTCAAAGAGTCGGACACGACTGAGCGGCTGATCTGAACTATATGAGATTACAGCATTACAGAAGGAGGAAGATTGGAGATGCTTCTGGCCAGACTCCTTTTACAGTGTCTCCTTTTTTTTACCTGGAAGATTTGGCCACATCAGATACTTCTGGTGAAACGATTCCCCTGGGCTTTGAAGACATCACTTTGTCTGTTTAGAAGTTGGCAGTGTGTTCTCCTATTATGACACGGTGTTGGTTCAAATTCACATCCTTCCTGGAAAAGTGTATGTGGCAGCTCCAAAGTTGACCTCTGAGTTGAGAGTTCTGCAGAGCAGGTTCTATGTTGGTGAAGTCTGGATGTGTTTTCTTTCTTTGAAGTGTTTCTAGGAAAAGAATGCTCTCTTTGTCAGAATGCTATTTTAATTAAGACATAATGTTATTCAAGATAGAAAGTTTGAGATTCCTGTGCCTGGCATGCATGCAGACTTCTCTGTAACAAAATAGCGTTTGTTTCTTCCCGAACTGATGGTATGCAGGAATCCAGAGTTCATGTTCCAACTTAGGTGCTTAACTGTGATGTGGCCTTGACTAAACCAGTGGATGTCTTAACTTTTCTGAGTTAATAATATCTTAAAACAGAGTTTAGAAGTATTAATAGTTTCTCTCGTCCTAGTATATATATTTAGGCAACAGTCATGAAGTCCTTTAAAAATGAGGTGCCCATAGAATTCCTTGATAGTCCAGCGGTTAGGACTCTCTGCTTCCACGGCAGAGGGCCAAGGTTCAAGCCTTGGTCAGGGAACTAAGATCCTGCATATTGCTTGGCTCGGCCAATAAAAAATAAAAATGCTGGTGTCCCTTTTTTCATTGTTGGTTACTTAAGATGACAGATAATATCAACTTTCTTGAAGGATGCATTTTACTCACAATTAGCTTGAGCAGGAGAAGAAATACATGTGAAGATAAGACTTCATATTTGCCTACATGTCACTTTATGGCATTCTCCTAAAGGTTTTTTGATAGGAGAAAAGTTATTTGATCTGTTAAGATTAGAAAGCTTAAGTAAGTTTGGTAGGCAGGATATTTCTTATAATGTATGTCGTGTACTGAGAATGTATTTTGGGAGACATGGATTTCACCAGAAGTCCTTACTTATTTGAAGATCTCCATGCCAGTATTACATTTCAGGCAAGACTAATTTTAGCCAGGTTCACTGAAAGTGTTTCCAGTGTTATCTCCAGTAATTGCCCCGGGTTCCTTTTTACGCACTCTTGCAAACGTTCAGTCGGGGCTGCTGTCGCCTTCTGTGACGGCCCGTACTTGTGTGGAGTGTGTTCCCCCCAGGGTCGCTCTTGCCTTCTGCATGGCCCATACTCTGTCTGTGGAGGGTGTTTCTCTGTAAATAAATCCATCTCTTATCTATCAAAAAAAAAAAAAAATTCAGGTTTTTCCATAAGAAGGTATGGCAAAACCCAATTGAACTTTTGGCCAACCCAATATATGAAGTCTATAAAATAAACTGCTGTCTGCAGAAGTGGCGAGCAGCTCGGTGAGTCCCCCTCATTTGTGTGGGCAGGTTCTCTTCACTCTCGGTGGCCTGCATCCTCAGTCACCATGGATGTTTTGTTTTCCTCTTTCACAGATGACACGGCTGGTCCTGCCTGGCATGGTAGAGAGGTGAGTCATAAGCTCACACACAAACACTCAAGCTCATGATTATTTATAGGGAGAATCCTTTCTTTGAAAATTTCATTAAAGTGACTAATGAACCTCTCCTCCATGTCTTGGTGACAGAGTAATGTGCCAGGCGAGTCACACGGTAGGGCATGAGTCATCCGGTGGTGGAGGCCTTTTCCCCTCGATTCCCTTTTTATTTCCCTCACCAGGGTGGTGGTGGTTCCTTTACATCAGGATTAAAAAGCCTGCCTGAGTCACCATCACTAACTCAATTGCCTGCTCTTCTGAGGGGGTGGATAGAGTTCCTGGGATATTCCCGGGAATGCCTTCTTAAAGAGGTATGCTGGCAGAGCCCAGCTCAGTGGAGTTTTGTGAAGCGAGACCCCCCCATCCTCTGGTTTTTCTGTTATGGGAGAAAGGATGTATGTGGAACTTAGGCATATTATAAAGCGATCTTAAGGGGTCAGCCTCCCCTACCCCTGCCCTTGGAGAAAAAAGCTTATGTCCTCTAGCTTCAGCTGTATTTGTATTGGGTTCCACTAGGATTTGCTAAATGTCTTCATTTCTCTTGAGAAATGTGTTGCTAAGTCCTTACATTAGGAATAGCAGGAAGTATAACACGAGAATTAAATTCTTTTCCTCCCGTGGAGAAGTCTGAGTGATGGCTAAGCTTTCAAAGCAAACCTGTTGCAAAGGGATGGGCTTGCTTGGTCATTTGCTAAATTTAGGGTTTCACAGTCATCCTTGCTGTGCAAAATGGCTTTGAGTTTGGGAGAGATCCACAGGAATCACAGCTTTGCAAAGAGCCAGGGACCCTACTTCCGTGAAGGTGTCTCCATGACCAGCTCAGGCAAGGATTTACAGCTTATGTTTATCGATTACATATTCTTTGCCAGGTGTTGGGCTGACAATCCGATAAGCATTTGCTTATATAATTTGATAGCCTCCCACCATTGTACAGATGAGGAAACTGAAGTTCGGAATCCATTTTGGTTGGTAGCTACTTTTTCATTTAATTGCTACTTTTTCATTGTAATTGCATTTTATGTGTGATTTTTAATGTCTCAATTGCTTTATTTTAGTAAAATTTCCCTTTAAAACCTCTTAACTACTTACTGATGGTTGAGCATGCCCCTGATGGTGATGATATGAAAGTGAAGACGGTCAAACAAGACCAGAAACCTGAAAGATTATAGAGAATTAGGGCAGACAGACTAGAACTCAAGACGGATGAAATTTGGGATCAGCTTAATTCCAGTTTGGATATCTACAAGTGACACAGTATAAATTCAGGGTAGTATTCTACCCATTAAAAAAAGAAATACTTACATTCCACAGAGGAATTTTTAAGTTTGTTGTTAAAAACCATATCCAAAGAGATACTGCTTATGACTAATCAGACTTGAAGAATCATGGAATTTCATACTTTAATTGAAACCAGTCCCCTCTCATTTGACGTAAAAAGTGAGATCCAAAGAACTTGAGTGCCATGAGGCTACATAATTAGTTAATACATGATACAAAGTGCTCACATGTCTCTGTAGACCTAGGAGCCACCTTCACAGTTGTAGCTGAAGCCTTAGATAAAGAACGCAAAGGAAAGGACCTATCCACTTCCCTGAGTAAAGTTTATCCTATGGAAGATGAATTGGATCCTTGTTTTTAGGAAATCAAGTTGATTTCCTAGAAAGCTGTCATGGGCTGAAGGACTAGTCAGAAATGTAAGGGGGATTTATGAATTGGTACTTGTGGGATAGGAGAAGGAACAGGTCTGTCTGTTTGAATTTAAGGAGTTACTTGTTGTATTAGTCAAGGCAGGCTAACTGCTACAACAGACCACCCCAGAATCTCAACGACTTAAAATTCTAAAGGTTGATCCTCCCCTCACATCACAGTCCAGTGTGGATCAGTGATTAGGACTCTGCTCTACACAGTCAATCCAGGGATCTCAGGCTCCTTCCATCTGGAGTTAAGGGGCCCCTACTCTTCCCTTGGTTTTCCCTGGTGGCTCAGAAGGTAAAGAATCTGCCTGCAATGTGAGAGACCAATGTTTGATCCCTGGGTGGGGAAGATCCCCTGGAGGAGGGCATGGCAGTCCTCTCCAGTATTCTTGCCCAGAGAATCCCATGGACAGAGGAGCCTGGCGGGCTATAGTCCATGGGGTCTCATGGAGTTGGACACAACTAAGCGACTAAGCACAGCACGGTACTCTTTCCATAGGCCTTGCAGTTCTCTGCAGAAATATTTGCACCCAGCCAGCAAATGAGGGAAGAGAGAGGAAGGATGATTTTACAGAGTGTTTTATGGGTCACGCCTCCAAGTGGTGTCCCTGTCTTCTACACTCGTTCCATGGTCTAGAACTCAGTCACAGGCTACAGCTAACTGCAGGGGAGACCAGAAGCGCTGTCAGCTGTGTGCCCAAGCAGGAAGAAAGACTCCAAGTTCACAGATCAGCTCAAAGCCTTCTTGCTTATAAGTGATTTGATCGTAGCCTGCCCATGTGAGCCATCCCCAAATGATCTATTTCCTATGGTTGGTTGCCGTAGGTTTCGTATCTCCATTGAGGAAAAGCAGAGTTCTTCGTTGTGGTGGGATTTTTTTTTTTTTCTTTCACTGATTCTGGTTCTGATGTGTGTGGCTTCCCACACTCTCTAGAACTATAGCCTAGGGCCAACTGACTATCACTAAACAAGTCTCTATAATCAAACTAAGGTATTATTATTACCATAGATGTAGAAAGTACAAAATTATGTTATGGAGGAAACTTGCTCTTTCCACTTCCCTGGAATTATAAACATTGTGTACAGCTGGAGCCAGGAGGTGGTTGCCATAACAACCATGGAAAAGCTAAAAATAGCCCCTTTCATACTGTATTACTTAAGGTGAAATTATGACATGTTATGGTGTTTTAGGGCAGGCAGTTCTCTTTCATGTGGGAAATGTTTGCAAACTTTCTTCAACAAAGCAATATTTGTATAATGTATTTGGATTGCTGGTTCTAATTATATACCTGACCCCTGTGATCCAGAATTCTTTTCTGACATAGAACTCTGTTTTGATATGTTTCTCAGTCTTTTTGAGAACCTGTTAGAGAACTGTCTGTACCAATATTCAGTGTTATGTTTCAGCTTTAAAAAAAAAAAAACTTATGACCCTCCAAGAGCAGACTTAAGTGCTCCCTGATAAGAAGTGAAAATATGAAGAACTGGGATGTAGTCTTTTTTGCACAACCCTCCTTTTTCTGCCATCACTCTCTGTATCCTGTAAGCTGTCCACAGGACCAACCCTGTATTCCAGTGCTTCACAGCAATATTTAAGCCTCCTTCTCACCTGCAGCGTGGAGCAATGATGAGAGTCCCAAGGAAGATGGAAATCAGAGACTTATTTCATGGGAGACCTGCCACTTCCTCCATGACAATACTGTTTAAGAGCTGTGTACAAGGATACTACAGCTATCTGATAGAATAGTGGGGCATGTGTAGAAGAAAAGAGGCTTGGTAACTCTTTCATCCAAGTGATCATTAAGGAGAGTCTTCTAATTGGGAATTTCACTGAACTTAGAAAATTCTAGAAAGCATAACGATAGAAGGCTAAAAATGTAAGGAACTGAATTTCATAGGGTTATGTGTGTTTAATGTCTGGCTTGTGGGAGGGCTAGTCATTGAAGAGAATATTTTTAGATGAAAAAGTGCTTCCTTATCAGCAGTGGTGGTTTCTGCTTTGTCTTTGCAGTATTTTAATTCTAGTAGATCCTCAATAACTTATGCCACTGAGACACCATCGTGTGGCTGTTAGCACGTAAGCAGCATGATGAATTAAGAAGGTTGTATCACAGAAAATGTTACTGGACTTGTTTATTTGGATATTTGTCATAACAGACTGGAAATGCTCAGAAATATGAGCATCGGGAGTCTTCATTATGGAACTTCAGCAAATATTCTTAATGTACCTTCCAATCTTAGAATTGTTCCCCAAGTCCCTGGAAAATGAGAGATTAGCCAGGGTTTGGTTTTATGTTTGTTTCTGTGTGCAATTAAGCGCACATTTTGTTCTTCTGCTTGATATAACAGAGTTGTCGTGAGTCTGGCTGTGCCATGGAAACTAGTTTGACGTCACTAATTCTGCGTAGATGGGAGATTAGCACTAGATAGAGTAGTTGATTTTAGAGGCTGGTCCTTTGTGTCTCTCGGTCCCAAATGTTCATCCCCATCTCTATGTAAAGAATAGATACTGTATACAGTACAGAGAGTAAGACAACTCTGCAAAGGTGTTATTTGTGATCCAGACAAAACAAAGTTGAATATCATTATCCTTGGAGAGAAAGAGAGCCTTGTGTGTGGGAGGGTTTTTGCAAGACAAACAAATAACGTGCGCTGCTTTGCAGCACAGTGTTTTTGTGGAATGGGTGGTTTTTTTCCTCTGCTGTCATTTTGGTCCACTGATAAATGCTGTCTGTTTCGTGTTTACTTAAATCTAGTGCATTCTCTGTTTAGACTTTCTGATGCATTTTAGAGTGCAAATATTGTGTTTTGAATAAAGTATCTTTCAATTCTGACTTTTCACTTAAGTCAAACTAACTCTACCCCCTGGAAATTTTTAAATTAAGGTAGAATATTTGAGAAACAAAAATCTCACTTGCCTCAAGGAGTAAACAGTTCAAAGCACATGCTTGCATAATTGTGGCAGACCATATTTGACTGTTGGTCTGTATTAATTTTGCAAGCAAGAACAAGGTTTTTATTATCTTGCAATGAACTTTCCTGTATTGAAATCATTGCTTTGGTGAGTGGCATTTTAGGAATCCATTTTGATGTGGTCAAGATTTCCTTTAAAAAAAAATTTTTTTTTAAATATTTATTGATTAGGTTGCATTGGGTCTTAGTTGCAGCACACAGGATTTCAGTCTTCATGGCTCCATGTAGGATCTAGTTCCCTGGGCAGGAATTGAACCCCAGGCTCTCTGCGTTAAGAGTTCAGAGTCTTAGCCACTGGACCACGGGCAAGTCCCTAAAAATGTTTTTAATAACTTTTGAACTTTAACTTTTGGAAGACTTTTAAATTGTATTTCACTTGTGAGAAAGGAAAGAAACAGAATGTAAGATTTTTGTTCAAGGGCACATGCCGCCTTTTTAGCCACATTGAGTATTATCTAGCCCAGAATCCCACTGATTAAACCAGCAGTGATCAGCTACAGTGGAAAACATCATCTTCTACAACTTCTTCAGAATGGGTTTTCTTCACTTGCTGTGATGAGTGAGGATATAGCAGTTCCTGGTTATATGAGAAAATGTTAAAACACCACCTGAACTTAGATGGATGCTTGGGGCTCAGGACAGGGTGCAAAGATTTGGGCTTATTCTCAGAAAGCAGATTGTATTGCAGGAGATAGCTTCTACTTGATTGGGATCTGCTTTTAACTCAAAGGAAACATATTCCAATAAATTATAAATATATTTCACTCTCTCTATATATATGGATTTATTGAGATAGATACATTTCACATGTCCTAAAATCCACTCATTTAAAGTGTACAATTTGGTGGTTTCTAGTATATTTACAGAGTGTATCATCACCATAGTCTAATTTCAGAACATTTTTAACACTCTAAAAAAATAAAGATATTTTAAACATCATAAATTAGTACTGTATTAAAAGTCTAAGTAACAAAGGTGGTTTTTAACCCCTTTTAATCAAAGGAATTCCTCACAAATATAGATAAAATGAAATTACTAGATAAGTAATTGCTAATTCACCTGTTTTTATCTTAGAATAATTGAGTTCTAAGTCCTGATAGACATTCTTACTCTTAAAATTTAAAAAGAAAAGCCTTTTCTGTCTGTGTGAGAGACACAGGCAGAAACTACAAGAATGATATAATTAATACATTGACCAAATATTTCGAACTTCCTGCAGAAAATTTGAGATTTGATTTCTATGTCCAACTTGTTAATTGAGTCACCACTTAGGAAAGTGTATATTACTAATAAAGACTTCAGTTCAAAAAAACAGAAGCCAAAAAACAACTCACTTTCAGTGACTCATTAAGTGGAGGGTCCAGACTTCCATTTGATGGTTGAAGTGGCATCTCGCCTAGAGGCTGGCAGATGGTCTGAATGACCTTTGGGGATTATTTCTTCTCAGATTTATGTCTAAAATAACTTAGAAGCCATTTGATCTTGTTTCTTTTATTATTTTGCATAAGAAGGGCCTATATAGTCCTTTTAAAAAATACAAAAAAAAAAAGGCCTTGGGAAGTAAATTCAGGCCAAGAATAATGAGAAAGTAAGAGTTTCCCTGATAGCTCAATTGGTAAAGAATCCTTCTACAGTGCAATCCTTCTACAATGCAGGAGACCCCGGCTCTATTCCTGGGTAGGGAAGATCCCCTGGAGAAGGGATAGGCTACCCACTCCAGTATTCTGGAGCTTCCCTTGTGGCTCAGCTGGTAAAGAATGCACCCGCAATGAGGGAGACCTGGGTTCGATCCCTGAGCTGGGAAGATCCCCTGGAAAAGGGAAAGGCTACCCACTCCAGTATTCCAGCCTGGAGAATTCCATGGATGGTATAGTCCACAGGGTCGCAAAGAGTTGGACACGACTGAGCAACCTTCACTTTCAAGTTGAAAGAAAGGCTTCCCAGGTATCACAGTGCTAAAGAATCCATCTGCGAACTCAAGAGATGCAAGATACCGGGGTTTGATCCCTGGGTAGGGAAGATCCCCTGTGAAGGAAATGGCAACCCACTCCAGTATTCTTGCCTGGAGAATCCCATGGACAGAGGAGCCTGGCAGGTTACAGTCCGTGGGGTCACACAGAGTCGGACACAGCTGAGCGACTGGGCATGAAAGTTGAAGGACAGGAACCTGGTCTAGAGGGCAGGGGACAGGCAGAGTCAGATTGACATAGCTGAATAAGGGGACCAACTCCCCAGGGAGAATGGATTTGAGGACCAAAAGTTGGTTGTTAGTTCTGTCTAAAATTCCTAAAACCCTAATTTCACACTTTACCCAAGCCATATACAACTGCTAACAACCTGTGTATTTGCAGCATTGCTTTTCTCAAACTAATTTTTACTTATTTGTAGAACGAGTCATTCCTGGTAACTTTCTGACTTTGAAATCTCACATTAGTTTCTAAAAGTTACAGTAGAAATTGAGCTTTGCCTTTTGGCAAAAGAATATGATTTGGCGAACTATGGAGTAGCTGTCTTAAGAGTCAGCTCTTCATTTAGCACGTGAATGCCTACCACCTGGAAAGGTAAGAAAGCGGGGCATAGACATTCATTCATGTGTGTACCTGTTAGATGCTCACCACAGGCAGAGTATTGTGAGGAAAAGTATAAATTAAAAGCTATGATGTCCAGAATCTGATGGGTTTTATGAGGGATTAAAATGTTGATAATCATAGAGTGATTAAGTGCTGCAGCACGATAGTATGTGATAATGTACCAAATTAAGAGCATACCAGGAGTATGAGAGTGTTTTTACAAGTGATAATTCTTGGTGCTATAGCCAGAAAAGACCTCAGAGAATAGAAATCAGCTTGAGAAGACTGAAGATCTAATCCGGTCATGCCCCAGATTACTAAGACTGAGAAGTGAGCTAATTGCAAAGCAGAGCTATTTTTAGTTGATTGAGTTATGCCTCATTCACTGACCAAGCATAGCACATGCTGATGAAAGGCAAGGAGAGAGGTGGGTTAGAAAAACAGCCAGGTTATTCTGTTTTAAATAATTTTATATATCTCAATCTGTAACTTACAATTGTATATTTGATTTCACTCTGTTTACATGCATCTTCTTTTTTTAGATCTAAAGGGGTAATTCTGAACATCTCCTCAGCCAGTGGCATGTACCCAGTCCCACTGTTGACCATCTACTCTGCAACCAAGGTGAACAGTTTTTTAGTAAATGGTGTCAAAAGAAGAATAAAGAATAGTTTTCAGTTTGAAAAATAAGAGATGGACTTTCTTGAAGTTCTGTCTTTAGCCATTTTCAAATGGACTAAGAAAAAAAGGAAAATAGCCAATCCTAGTTTCAGAAGAGCTGGAGCTGGAGATAGACTGATTGGTATCAACTTTACCACCAAGATCTCAGATCCACAGATGATTTTTTTTTTTCTTCATAGTTTACTGGTTTTAAAATTGGTATTTGTACTTTCCCATAGAGAGCTGGTCTGGGCCAGTTAGCTCAGCTGATCAGAACGCGGTGTTAATGAGTCTAAGACGGGATTTGGTTCCTGAATGACTCAGCATACAGCTCAAGTGCCACGTCCGCAGAACTGAACAGCAGGATTGCAGCTAGTCAGCACATAGGCAGACATAGCAGACACGAGATAGATGGGGAAACTGTGAATGTTTGGCAACATTATTCAAAATTCATAGATATTTACTGCCACTTCTGGAGTGAGATAAGAATTTCCAGAGCTCTCTGTAAGATTCCATAATTCTATACCACACCACCATTCACCTCTTCACACTGCTACCAGGACAGTGATTTAGAATGCATTTTATACTGCCTGCAGGTCAATAGCATTATTCTCAAAGACATTGTTGAAGCATAGGATACATCTCTGAAGTAAAGGTGACCACTGAGACACTGCTTTTAGGGGAAAATGAGCAAAATAAAATGCACAGTAAGAACTTGCATTGTGCAGGGGGTTAAAAAAGAGCAAAATACCTGCCCTCTTTTCCCTTGCCGTTTGGCCCCTGGAAAAAACTGAAAAGTAATGCATTTTGAAAAAGCTTGGCCTGGCCCCCCACCCTGGAATCTACCTGCTTTCTTTATCTCTGAAACATACAGTAGGCATGTTTAAAATGAACACCATGTTTCTTGAAGTGATTGGTGAACTTCTTCTTGCCTGTTCTGCTCTGCAGGCACAAGACTATTAATATTATTAACAGGGACTCTAGTGGAGTCATCACTGATACATTTCAAGCCTGAGGTTGAGTCCACATTTGAAAAAAGTAGTATATTTTACAAATAGATGTAGAGTTGTTCTGTTGGAAGAAGATGGGCTGTCACGTTCATCTCTGCACTTCTTGGATCTTGCCGTCCCAAAGGACAAAGAGAATGCTTGCTCCTTTCTTCTCTTTACTGACAACAAAATCCCCGTAGAACAGACTTGAACGGAATTCATACTGTGTTTCTGTTCGAATGGCAGGTGGGGGAAGAGGGACATATCCTTTGTTATATAATAAGAGGTTTTTTCTTGGAAAGTAATTTTCTGAAAACAGAAAAGATAAAGAAGAGCCTTTTCCAGTTCAATCAGAATTTGATTTAGATATTATATTTGGTGAAAGAATACTTAATTAGGTGGCAGATAAAACATGAGGTTTTGAGGGTTGTTGTTTTTTTTAAGGTCTTGTCTTCATCTGAAGTGAAAAGAATGATTAGAAACTATAGTGTTAAATGGTTAGTTGATTATTTTTGTTTCCATGGCTACAGATCAGGCCGATTGATGTAATGTGTGTGTTCTCACTCCCGCCCCCTCCCAGGCTTTTGTGGATTTCTTCTCTCAATGCCTCCATGAGGAATATAAGAGCAAGGGCATCTTTGTGCAGGTGAGTAGAGTTCGTTTCAGTTAAGTATCCCTGTTTTTGTGTGGTTTCCACAGCAACTGTTGCTGTCTTGGCAACGAAAGAAAATCACATTCCTAAGTAAGTGAATGTGACGTTAACACACCGTTAAAGGCATGGTTTCTTTTCCTTTATGCCCTTAAATCTAGATTTTAAACAGTTATTCTCTAGAATTTTAAAGCAATTACCCCTAAAGTAGAACTATGCAGCATAAACAGTTGGTGCATAGTAATTGTAAATGCTTACGATTTTATTTTGAAAGAATTAGACCATCAGTATCTCTTAGCTGCCGAGTATGCAAGGAGTGCCACTGTTTATTAATGATAGGAGATGAAAGTGCTGAATAAAGCTAACTTTTACTAAAGTGAGGATGACTGCATTTACCAGGTTGATATAGGTATGGTAGTGATTTTTTTACTTTTTTAAAATTGTGGTAAAATATACACCAAAAACACCATTTCGGCCGCTTTTAAGTGTTCAGTTCAGTGCCCTTAAGTACATTGACATTGTCCACAGCCATCACTACCTTCCATGTCCAGGATTTTTTGCAGTTGTCCAAAACTGAAACTTTGTATCCTTTAAACAGTCACTTTCCATTTACCCTCCCCCAGCCTCTGACAACCACTGTTCTACTTCTTGTCTCTGAATTTGACTACACCAGGTACTTCACAGGAGTGGAATCCTACAGTATTTGTCTTTTTGTGACTGGCTTATTTCACTTAACATAATGTCTTCAGGGTTCATCCATGTTACAGCATGTCAGAATTTCCTTTTTAAGGCTTAATGTAATTCTGTTACTGGTATATGTCACGTGTGTTTATCCATTCGTCTGTCGATGGGCACTGGGGTGCTTCCACCTCTTGGCTGCTGTGAATAATGCTGCTTTGAACGTGGGTTTACACCCATCTCTTTGAGACCCTGCTTTCAGTTCTTTTGGATATGTACACAGATGGAATTGCTGGATCATATGATAAGTCTTTTTTGGAAGAATCACCTTCCTGTTTTCCACAGTATAATAGCTGCCCTATTTTATATTCCTACCAGCAGTGTATAAGGGTTCCAATTTCTCTGCATCCTCACCAATGTTTGGTATTTTCTTTTCGTTTGTTTTTAATAATAGCCATTCTTATGAGTGCTTCCCAGGTGGCACCATGGTAAGGAATCTGCCTGCCAATGCAGGAGACACCAGAGACGTGGGTTCGATCCCTGGATCCTCTGGTGGAGGAAATGGCAACTCACTCCAGTACTATTGCCTGGAGAATTCCATGGACAGAGGAGCCTGGCGGGCTATAGTCCATGGGGTCACAGATTCAGACACAACTGAGCGACTGATCTGAGCTGATGCTTATGCGTATGGAGTGGTTATCACATGGCGGTTTTGATTTTGATTTGCATTTCCTTAAGGATTGATGATGTTGAGCATCTTTTCAAGTGTGTACTGGCCACTTGTCTATTTTCTCTGGAGAAGTATCTATTCAAGTTCTTCACCATTTCATTAGGTTGTTTGCTTTTTTATTTTTGAATTGTAGGATGTCTAGATATATTCTGGACATTAACCCTTTATTAGATATATGGTTTACAAACATTTTCTCCCAGTCTGTGGGTTACCTTTTCATTCTGTGTGTGGTCTCCTCTGACACCCAAAAGGTTTAAAGTTTGATGCAGTCCACCTTATTTTTCATTGCTGTTACCTGTGCTCTTGGTGTCATAGCCAAGAAACCATTGCCAAGTCAAATGTCGTGAGGCTTTTGGCTGGGTTTAAAAAAAAAAAAATTATTGAAGTATAATTGATTTTCCCCTTTATGTTTTCCTCTAAGAGTTTTACAGTTTTAGCTCTAATATTTAGGCCTTTGATCCATTTTGACTTAATTTTCAGAGAGGCCTTTGATTTTATTATGTAGCTAACAGATACAATGCTGTGAAAATACAATACAAAACTAATCCAGTGAAGGGGCTTTTATGGGGATCAGTCTCAAATCAGCTATCGCTCAACACAAAGAAGTGATGGCTCACGGTATTTCCATGGTTAGGCACATTTTTATCAATGTCTTGGGAGAGATTGCAATCCTTATCTCATTCCTGCTCCTGCCCATGGCCTGTGCCCACCTCTTCACACATCCAGTGTTCATTATGGCTTTCCATTCTGTGAGCCTAGTATTTTCCTTTTTGCACTCTGAAGCCCCAGACGACCAATCACAATACAAACAGCTAATGTTAGAGGGAATACTTTTCAGGTACCGTGCTAGGCACTTCATATGTCTCTGTGTGTTTCATGGCATCTCCTAATGATCTCAGTGTTAGTCACTCATTCGTGTCTGACTTTGTGACCCTTCGTACTGGAGCCTGCCCAGCTCCTCTGTCCATGGACTTCTCCAGGTGAGAGTCCTAGAGTGTGTTGCCATGCCCCTTTCCAGGGGATCTTCCTCACCCAGGAATTGAACCCACATCTCTTATGTCTCCTGCATTGCAGGAAGGCTCTTTTCCGCTAGCACCACCTGGGAACCCCACTGAACGTTCATTGGATCCATCTGGCCAGGCAGAAGGCGCTGGACTGCTTAGCTCCATTTCCTCCCTTATATCTTCAGCGTAAATATTTCCTCATCTTCCAGGGTCAGTTAAATGTCTCCCCCAAGGGATCCTTTGAAGGGATCCTTCCATATCATAGCCCTTTGGTGTTATTCCAGTCTGCAGCTCCCCATGAATACAGGGTACTCTGGGAGGTCAGGGTTTTCAAGATTTCTGAATTTTATATGGAGCTACTATATGCTCCCCGGAGAAGGCAGTAGCATCCCACTGCAGTACTCTCGCCTGGAAAATCCCATGGATGGAAAAGCCTGGTAGGCTACAGTCCATGGGGTCGTGAAGAGTAGGACACAACGAGCGACCTCACTTTCACTTTTCACTTTCATGCATTGGAGAAGGAAATGGCAACCCACTCCAGTGTTCTTGCCTGGAGATCCCCAGGGACGGCGGAGCCTGGTGGGCTGCCGTCTATGGGGTCGCACAGAGTCAGACACGACTGAAGCGACTTAGCAGCAGCAGCAGCAACATATGCTCCCCACCTCCTAGTCTCTTGACACCAGTTATTTTAATGCTAATAGTCTGAACCTGCTACACAGAATGTGTTGTATTTTGGTAACAGGAGATCAGTAAAGCACTCAGGGGAGGTCAGGCCTCATGTGCCACACTGTGTCATGCCATCTTCTCATTCTGATGAATCAATTATATTCAAGCTATTAACTTATATTTTTAGCTAATAATTTTTAAACACTATGGAGACCCAGTAGGAATCTTAAAGGTCCATTGGTGAGTGACCTGGAGGCAGTGTGACCAGAAGCTGCCAAGTGTTTCAGTGACAAAAGGGAGTCTTAGGCCTTGTGAGCACAGATGAGCAGTTTCCAAAATTCAGTGAACACACAAGGCTGTTTCTTCTCTTATTTCCGGTCTGATTTCCCTCAAAGATCTTTTCTGCATTTTCTCTGCCTGTTGATCTGTGACCAGCCGCTACTATCGAAACACATTAGCATTTGTTTCGGAAATATTTTACTTTGATACACGTTTCTTTTTCTTAAAGATGGATTATCAATGATGTGATTTCATTGACCCCTGTGTTCCTTCATGGGAATTCACTCAAAGTTTAGACTTAGAGTGACCTTGGTGAAAAACCAAAAACCGCAATGTTTGTGAGGAAAAGTAGTCATTTCTGCATGAACACGTCAGAATGCTGAAGTAGAAGAGACTCTCATGTTAACTCTGACCAAAGGGATAAGAAAAAATAAATCCGGTCTAACTGCAGCTCCGTTACGGAGTATTGGTTTTTCTCTGGTGGTGTGTGGTCTGCGCAGTCTCTCGGGTGAGGAGTATTCATCAGCTGCTTTCCCTTCCACTGCTTCCCACATCCCGTTTCCTGGGTGATCTGATTCCAAACAACCGAGATGTGTAGCCCTCCTTCAGAGTCCTCCGGTGGCAGCGCATCAAGTTCAGGGTTGGATTCAGACCCCATGAGGCCTTCGCCTCTGACCGCTCCATCGTCCCACCCTGAACTCCAGCCAGAGCGGACCCTGCCCGTGGCCGGCCCCTCCTCTGCCTGCACGCCCTCACCCCACTCCTCTGCCAGCCTCCTCTTCACACTTGCTCCCCGCCCATCTTCCAGGGCTCCGGCCTCGCTTCACCTGGGAAACCTTATCTCAGCTGCTGGGTGCACGTGGTTACACCTTCCCTTTTGCTGTCTTCTTTCTTTCTTTTTTAAAAAGTGGATTTATTTGGCTGTCCTGGGTCTCCGCTGTGTGCAGGCTTCTCTCGCTATGGCGAGCAGGGGCTGCCCTCTCGCTGCGGAGCACGGGCTCTAGAGCATTCACGCTCCAGCAGCTGCGGCCCCTGGGCTCAGCGGGTGCGGCCCCTGGGCGCTGGAGCACAGGCTGTGTCGTTGCGGTGCACGGGCTTAGTTGCTCTGCGGCAGGCAGGACCTTCCCGGTCCGGGGGTGGGACCTGTGTCTCCTGCATTGGCAGGTGGAGTCTTTACCCCTGAGCCACATGAGAGAGGGGAAGCCCCTCTCTCATTTCTTATTACATATCTGTGTCTGATACTATCTGGCCACAAACTCCCCCGTCCCCTCCCAACCAATACACTGTGTCCAGTGTACTGGGGCTTTTTATCCTGTCTGTCTCTGTCACTCACGGCAGGTGTAGTGTGGGGCACACCTGACAGCTGCCCTCTGCTGGCCTCATGCAGGACCCTGGCTGTGCATGGCGATACACAGTCCTCTGTTTTTCAGGCCTTTTGAGCTGCTTCTGGTGCTCACATAGGCCTCTGGGCTTGAATTTTCAAATTCTCTATCTAGAGGGCTTCCAGGCTAATGCTATGATGTCACACTTCAGTTTCTTCTAATCTTTGGAAGACAAGTTCGCTTTCTAGGTCTGTGTCCACATGGAGATATGACAGATGGCTCTTTGGGGAGAGGGAGAGAGAATTTTTTCCAGGTTCTGAATTGTTTTCTGTTCATTCCTTTGTTATATTTTTTCCTTTGCTTTGCTCTCCTCGTCTTTCCTTCAACTTCTTTCCTATAATTTTGTAAGCACATTTAACATTTCCTTCATGAATTCAGATTTGCCAATAGATTTGGCAAAGCATTTCCTGGAAACACAAACAACAGTGACAACAAGTGATAAGAAACATCTTAGAGGTGCATTTTGACTCTGTTAACGTTAGAATAGAGGCTAAGAAAAACATTGTTGTAAATCTCATTGAAAGTTGCTCTGTCAGTAAGAATGATCAGTTCTCAGTATTACGCTATAACTAAATCGCAGTCAAAATTATACTTAACTCTTTCAGAGGGCAAAGTCGTAAGTGATCTGACTGGCTAGTTGGTGGGCCCCAATACCAGGCTCCATCTCTTAATGGCAAGCAAGTAAGAAAGAGCTGAGACTAAGTTGACATCCTTAAACTGTACTTCTTGAATTCTTATTCTGTAAAACTTTCACAGGCTTTCTTGTGTGTGTGTTTTGATTTGGAAGTAATTTCAAATCTGTAGAAAGCTTGTAAGAATAGTACAAAGAACACCCCAGTATTCTTTATGCAGATTCACTTGTGGTTAATATTTTGCTCGGTTTATTTTATCATTGAGAGGTGAGCTGCATGTATCATGTTTCTTTACCTCCAGATCCTTCAATGTATTTTCAAAGAATAAGGATACCCTTATAACTAATCACAATACAGTTACCAACTTTACAGTTAACTTTGATGTAGTATTCTTATCTAACCTACCACCTGCGTTCTAATTTTTGACCTCACGGTATCTCTCATCTTGGCTGAGCTGCGTGGCTTATGGGATCTGAATTCCCCTATCAGGAACTGAACCCAGACCATGGCAGTGAAAGCCCCAAATCCTAACCATTAGGCCGTCAGGAAACTCTTTCTCGTAATATTACTCTCAAAATACTCAGAGGGAACTGCTGGGGAGGTGGGGCTGCCGTGGCAAAAAGACAGATGGAGTCCCTGCTGTGGCAGAGTTTATATTTAGTGGGAAGGAGACAGACAATAGGCAAGCAAGCACACACATGAATGAGATGGCTTCACATAGTGGTCCATTCCATGAAGACTCTAAAGGAGGATGCTGTGTTGGGGGCGTGGGGGAGGTATAGGGAATTTAGGAATTTCCCCCTCTGGATTGGTCGCGTGGGTTTGAGTAACGCCTGGGTCTGTGCTCTTTCTGACAGGCCCTCGTGCTTCTCCCTGGGGTGTTATCCTGCACCATAGCCTTCTTGCTTGGAGCTGGAAAGCCAGGTCTCTGGAAATGTTCTCAACATGGGGATCATTTGCTAACTGAAACTACCCATTAGGTTTAGTTTGAAAGGGAAAGTGTCAGTTGCTCAGTCATATCCGACTCTTGGCAATCCCATAGTTTCCTCTGTCTATGGGATTTCCCAGCCAAGAATACTGGAGTGGGTTGCCATTCCCTTCGCCAGGGGAATCTTCCTGACCCAAGGATCAAACCAGGGTCTCCCTCATTGCAGGGGATTTTTTTACCGTCTGAGCCACCAGGGAAGCCCAGGTTTAGTTTACCTGACTTTTTACCAAAGGAAAGATGAGGATGCAGGTGGAGACCATTCAGACCCAAAGAAGGCAGGTGTAGGTTTCAGCTGGCCTGGCCTAAAAGTGAAGGGGGAGCTTGTCACACTTAGCAAGAGATTGCAAAAGAATTTAGAATAAGTTCCATTTAAATGTGAACTTATCATAATGGAGAAAATCTTGGGGCTCCACTCTCTAAGAGTCCTGCCTTCCAGTTGTTTGTTTCTCCTCGGTGATGAGAGTTGGCAGTTTTGTTAATTCTTTAAAAAACATAGTTTTTAGAATAAATTTAGAAAACAAGTCAGACAAATTGAAGTGAGGGAGCAAACAAGATTCCAGTTTATTTTGTTAATGAAAGAAGATATTCTTTGTATATTTTGTTAAAGCATTTTATTGCTTAGCGTAATCAGATCTACGAGGCTTCAACGAGCTAGAAAGCTCAACGTGGAGAAATAGGTGTTGGGAATGAAAATGTAAGTCCTCATACCTTCTTCTTGTTAATTGCCAGTGACAATAAAAGAAGGCAATGGTGTGTGTCTTTAGTGCAAATGGAGTCTAAATACAGAGAACAATGAAGCAGCAGAAAGATTCTCACAGGAGATGGTTATATCTGGTCAACTGCACCAACGTTGAGAAATATCTTTAAGAATAATAAAATTAGTCCCATTGGGATCTTTGGACCCAGACCCCTTCCAACTAGGTGAATCCTTATTTTTGTCAGTGATCATGGCTGTTTTTCCTCGGCCTTTTAAGTAACGTTGCACCGCAAGAACTAAAAACCTAAAGTGTCCTTTAGTGAGAGTGTTTAGTCGCTCAGTCGTGTCCGACTCTGGGACACCATGAACTGTAGCCCACCAGGTTCCTCTCCATGGAATTCTCCAGGCAAGAATACTGGAGTGGGATGCCATTCCCTTCTCCAGGGGATCTTCCTGACCCAGGAATTGAACCCAGGTCTCCCGCATTGTAGACAGAGTCTTTACCGCCTGAGTCACCAGGGAAGCCCTTCTTCAAACACACTAAATCTGTATCCATAAAGGACTGAGATATCCAAGTGGTTATCGGAGTCATTTTTCTATAGCAAATGGTGTTCTTATACCTCTTACGGGATATAAAATGTTAGCTAAGTTTTTCTTTCTAAATCCATTATGAAAAATATAAATATTAGAAAACTTGGAAAATAATTGCTAACACATATGAGAGTTCAAGTCCCACACTCTCTAACTGACAATGTTGTATTTAATCCTTGTAATAATGCAATAAGGAAGATGCTGTATACCCCAGGGAACAAACCAAAACTCAATATTTTGCTCAAAATCTCACGACTAGTAAATAATTGAGTGGAATTTGAATCCAGGTCTATTGATTTCAGAGCTGATGTTCTGCCCCCTGTATCTAGCTTATTCTTTCTTTTACACCCGAAATTCCATCAGGATTCCCGTATTCCCATCAGGAAATCCTCCTGACTTTAGTTGATCCTTTAAACACATCCACTACCTGACCACTTCTCATGACCCACCGCTGCTGCGAAGCTGAGCCACCATGACCTCTTGGCTGGGCCTTTTGCAGTGTCCTCCTGTGTGGCCTCCCCACTCCCACCCCTGCCAGCCCCACAGTCTGCTCCTGCAGAGCGATCTGTTTAAAGCATAACCCATGTCGTTTTACTCCTCTGCTCAAAATCGTCCTGTGTTTTTTCATCTCTTTCAGAGTAAAATCATGAGTTCTTATGACCTGCCTTGTTCTCATTGCAAGCATTCCACATTACCTTGCCCCCACCCCTGCTATTTCTCTGACCTCCCTGCAGTTCCTCAAACGCTCCAAGCACAGTCAGGACCTTTGCACTTGCTGTTCTTCCAGTCTAAGGCTCTTTATCCAGGTATCCTTTTGGCTTGCTCTCTCCCTTCATTGTAATCTTTGTTTATATGTGATCATATCACATATATGTTACCATATCAGAGAGGGCCCTTCTTGATCACCTGCAGTAACAGCCCCCATCACCTCCATCCTTCACTCAGGTTTATTTCCCTTCTTCCTTTTTTATCATCACTGCCAATCTTATAGACATTCTTTTACCATCTGTTTATAGATTCTATGCACCAGGCCTTCCCCCAACTAAGAATGTAAGCTCAGTAAGGTCAGGGATTCTGTCTTTGTTCATAACTGAATTCTGAGTGCCTAAATCAGTGTTCTAGTAGGTGCTTAGGAAGCACTTGTTGTTGAATACATGCTTTTTTTGGGTGAGATTTACGCTGTTTATCCTGTGGTTCTCTGCATTTTAATGTACAAATTCCACATATATGGAAGTAGGTCATTTGTAAGATTATCAGCCAGCCAGTGTTGATCAAGGATCGTCTTTGTGCGGAGCACAACACTTCAACTCCTTTATTTTGTGCTTAGGTCCTTTGTAGCTAATGTTACTGTAGGGCCTTTGCTCATTGCTGCGGAATCAGGGATCTCTGCACCATCAGAATGATTCCTTCTTCCTAACATTTTTCTAGAAAGTCCAAGGATTTGTTTCTACCAATGAGATAATCAAGGGCCCTTTGGTGAAAATGCTCATCTCATGGTCTGCAAGTGAAATAACCCAATCTCAGACAGCAAAGAGTCTGCCTGCAGTGTGGGAGACCTGGGTTCGATCCCTGGGTCAGGAAGAATCCCTGGAGAAGGAAATTGCAACCCACTCCAGTATACTTTCCTGGAGAATCCCATGCAGGCTGCAGTCCATGGAGCTGCAAAGAGTCAGACACGACCGAGCAACTTCACTTTCCTTTCCAAAACTAGGATCTAGGTATGTGATGATTCAGATTTTCTGGAGGATATCAGATCCTCCATGTACTCATCCATGGAGGATGAGTACGCAGACTTAAGGGAAGAGATTCCCTGAAGCGCCTCCTAGGAGCTGCAGCCTCTGCCTTGAGAATGTGTGCCGGCTTCCCTGGTAAACGTAATGCTCGTACAAGGCAGATCAGACCCCATGTTGAGAATTGCATATTGTACAAACAGACTGGAGCCTGGTGTCCTCTGGATCCTTGTTTCCCAAAGCATGGCTGGGGGTTGTTGTAGTCATCTTTACATTTGAGAAGGCATATTCAGTACACAGATGACGACATGAAAGATCACTACCATGTGAAGTTAGAAGGTTTGGTGTTTGATTCTTGAACACTTGCTGTGCAGAGCTGGGCATCCATCTTTCTCCTATTTGATGACATCAAGTTGTAGTTAAACTTCCAGTTCTGAATCGAGGGCCCCCTAAACTGTTCCCTAAAGACCAGATACCTCAGCAAGCTACTCAGTGGGTTAGAAAAAGGATATCAAATTTATCTCCAGGGATTTTTTTTTATAGGCTGATGCAAGGATAAAACATCACAGCTTTGCTTTATGGCCTAGTTAATGATTTTCGGTTTAAAGACCAGGGCATGTGCCTGCATCTGTAGCTGTCAAGGGTCAAGCTGTTTCCAGGCTGACTGTATTTATCACAGCAAATTGTTGAGCTTAAGCAACTTTTAAAATTTGTTGTGTTCTGCCCAAAATACTTCCTATGAAAGTATGGGTATCTTCTTGACCGGTTCACTATAATGTTTCCTTGCATAGACAGGGAAGACAGGAAAGGTGGATTAATGATCATTTATTGGGTTTTAGTTTAACTGTTTAGATGACATTTTGACCTATAAGATATTTCCTTGTTGTTGTTCAGTCACTAATCATGTCCAACTCTTTGCGACCCTGTGGACTGCAGCACGCCAGGCTTCCCTGTCCTTCATCCTTCACTATCTCCTGGAGTTTACTCAAACTCATGCCCATTGAGGTGGTGATGCCATCCATCCAGCTCATCCTCTGTTGTCCCCTTCTTCTCCTGCCTTCAACCTTTCCCAGCATCAGGGTATTTTTTCCAGTGAGTCGGCTCTTCTCATCAGATGGCCAAAGTACTGGAGCTTCAGCTTCAGCATCAGTCCTTCCAGTGAATATTCAGGGTTGATTTCCTTTAGGTATTTCTTTATACTGTCCTATGCTTAGTCACTCTGTTTTGTCTGATTCCTTGCGACCCCATGGACTGTAGCCCGCCAGGCTCCTCTGTCCATGGAATTCTCCAGGCAAGAATACTGGAGTGGATTGCCATGATCTCCAGGGGATCATCCCAACCCAGGGATCAACCCAGGTCTTCCGCATTGCAGGTGGAATCTTTACCATCTGAGCCACCAGGGAGACTTTTATGTGATTTGAAATACTGCTTTTTAGATGCTAGGTGAGCTATAGCAAAAGCTATATGTTTGTTTTTGTTTGGATAGATAGATAATCTTAAGTGTCAGAATATCTAAAGTCGTGGTTTAAAATCTCATATCATGTTGTCAGCTTTCTGGTGTCATTAATTTTCTGGACTGCAGCAGTAGAAAGGGACCCCAGTAGTATATTCAGGGCTGTCCCGAGAGCTCTGTTGCTGATTCATTCAGCAGATCTCCTTGGCACTCTTAGCACACACGCGGCAATGGCGGTGGCTAAGCATATAATGGTGAATAAGACCGTGCCATCACTTCTGCTCTGGAAATCAATACCGTCAGTGATTGGACTTAGTTTTCTGTACTCTTTAGCCTTCCTCCTGCCACCGCTTCATGCCTTTCTGATGTGTGGACCATAGTGAATTGTTGCAGGTCCCTGAGACCATCTTGCTCCCTGTGTCTCCTTTTCTTTGCTCCTGCTGTTTCCATTACCCAACACATTCTTCCCTTATACTCCCATCTCTGAATCCTTTCCATCCTCTGCTAGGCCATATGAACTGCTTCGATTCTAAACCTTTGTAGAAATAAATACCCTTCCCAGGGTAGAATTTGTATGTGTCTCTTGTCCCTACCTCCAGAGCCAAGACCTCCTCCAGACAAGCTGGAGGTTTAACTGAATGATGAGTTAACATTTGGCACCATCAAGTGGTTCAGCCAGGCAGTGCTACTTAATTTAAGATCAGAACAGTCTGATTTATGCTGCCCCAAGAAGAAGGCAGTGGCACCCCACTCCAGTACTCTTGCCTGGAAAATCCCATGGACTGAGGAGCCTGGTAGGCTCCAGTCCATGGGGTCACTAAGAGTCGGGCTTGACTGAGCGACTTCACTTTCACTTTTCACTGTCATGCATTGAAGAAGGAAATGGCAACCCACTCCAGTATTCTTGCCTGGAAAATCCCAGGGACAGAGGAGCTTAGTGCGCTGCCGTCTTTGGGGTCACACAGAGTCGGACACGACTGAAGTGACTTAGCAGCAGCAGCAAGAAGGAGGGAGGCAGGGAGGATTCGAATAGAATAATGTAATTGGAACGTATCATTAGTAGGCCACCATTATACTGAGAGGCTCGAAACTTCACTCTTGAGATAGGCTTGTGATCTGTATATGAGAAAGGCTTTTTGTTTTTGTTTTTTAATCTTTCCTTTTTTGTAACCAAGAAACCCAGGGCCCAGAGGTGTGACGGCGTTTGCTTGAGGTCCTTCACTATTGAGTCAGAGTACACGCATACATTCTCTCTGCTGTTTGCTACTCAGCTTGATGAACAAGCTTTCTTTCCCTACCCATTGTCTCTCCCTACCCATTCTCTAGCCTCATGAGCTCTGCATTTCATATTGTGTGTTAGCCCGAGATCACTCTCTGGTTTGTACTGTCATACACTGGATCCTTCTAGCAACATGGTGTTAAAAATAAGGATCTATTTGACCAAAAAAAAAAAAAAAAAAAAGCTTTTTAAGTGAAGAATAAGTGTAGAGTAATAATTCCAGGAAGTGTGTGTGTTCATCACTCAGTTGTGTCTGACTCTTTGTGACCCCATGGACTGTGGCCCGCCAGACTTCTCTGTCCATGGAATTCTCCAGGCAAGAATACTGCAGTGGGTAGCCATTCCCTTCTCCAGGGGCTCTTCCCAATCCAGGGATTGAACCCAGGCCTCCTGCACTGCAAGCAGATTCTTTACCATCTGAGCCACCGAGGAAGCCCAGTTCCAGTAAACAAACTGTCAAACACCAAAAAGTCCCCTAATCCAAGTTGGCCCAGGTATTGAAGTGCCTTGGGGAAGTTAGTTTCCTCAGTGCCAGGTCTGTTACTGCAGGGAGGAAGAAAAAGTTGGAGAGTGACAGTGGTTAGGCCCTTGGCTTCATGGTTCTATTAGGGGGGTTGCAGTTTCAGCTCACCTGTTAAGGAGGGTGACTCATACTTGGGAATGACAAAAAATAACAAAACAAAAGAGAGAGAGGAACTCCCCGCTCTTAGCAGGAAGAAAATCTATAGACTGGAGCACATTTCAGTTTTGTTTCTGCCTTTAGTAATTACGTTTTTGATTTTGACCACCATGTGCTGAAATAGATCCACTTCCTTAATAGAAGTTTCATTGTAATTTATACCCTATCCTTTCACACATTTCAGATAAAGAGAGTACATTCACTCCTTGGTAGACAAGCATGACCAGGTAATTTCAAAGTATAGAAGGGACTTCTTGAGTCATTGTAGTAGGGTTTCCTGGCGTTCTGTGTTGAAGCATATCTAAAATTTAGCAAGCATCAGAAAGAATTAATTCCCCTAAATAATGAATAATAATAAATAGTTAATCCTCCTGAAAGGTAATGTCCAGGTTTGCCATCCCACACTAGTGCCGTCAAGTATCTTATTAGTTACCCAAGCTGTTTCCATAATGTTATCCTGTCTCCCCCACAACAAAGAAAAAAGAAGAAAAACAAAGACAGATGGTGGTCCTAGCTCATCAACAGCAAAGTTTATAAAACTCAGAATGGTAAGAAACTAGAGGAGAAAAGTGGGTAGCCTCAAAGCTGAGAGTGTGAAATGTCTTTTATTTTAGATGAGCCAAAGCTGATAGAACAAGCTTAGTAACCGTCAAGTAGGGAGAAAATTAATATTATCTCTATAGGGGCATAAAACGTCCAAAACCTCCTATGTGGTGGTTCTGTAACCATGCTGTTTAGTCAGAGTAGAAAGCATCCTATTCCAAATCTCTGCTCTAGATTTGTATAATGCTTCTTTTTAAAGACCCAAAAAGGTGTGTTTCTGCTTAGTTTTTAACACTTTCTCAAGTCTCGGACTCTGTTGTATTGATCGCTCAGTTCAGTTCAGCAGCTCAGTCGCATCCGACTCTTTGTGACCCCATGGACTTGGGTGCGCACGGCAATGAAGAAGTTTTTCCTTTTTTTAGGGAAGCGTGTGTGCGCGCGCACTAGGTCTTCATTGCCACGCCCGCTTTCTCCAGTTGCAGTGAGCAGGGGCTACTCTTCATTGCCGCATCCAGGCTTCTCCCTGCCGTGGCTGTTCGCGGAGCACGGGCTCTAGGCGCTCTAGTCGCAGCGTGTGGGCTGGCAGCCGCAGCTCCCAGGCTCTGCAGTGCAGGCTCAGTAGTTACGGTTCACGGGCTTCGTTGCTCTGCAGCTTTGTGTGTCCCCCGCATTGGCTGGTGGATCCTTATCCACTCCGCCACCAGGGAAGTGATAGATTTTGTTTTGTTTTGTTTTGTAAACTTGTTTTATGCAGCCATTTCTTCTATCAAGGTAGCTTTAGATAGCTGCTTCTCTTTTTCTTCTGTCTCTCTCTAAAGATACAAACTTTATACTTTTTCAGAATGTTTCTGCCACTAAGAGCAATCAAACATCACAGTGAATTCTGAGTTTATGGCCTTGCTAACCAATGGCATGTTTTTTGTGGGGTATATTGCCTTTTTAGAGTGTCCTGCCCTACTTTGTTGCAACCAAACTGGCTAAAATTCGAAAGGCAACTTTGGATAAGCCTTCTTCGGAGACGTTTGTGAAGTCTGCCATTAAAACCATCGGCGTGCAATCCCGGACCAATGGATACTTCATCCATTCTCTTCTGGTATGTCGATTTTTGAGTCCCGAATTAGTACTTTGGTTTGGGGTTTTCTTTCCCTTTGAGTCACAAAATTAGTATGTGATACATTAGCATATATACATTGTCTAGACTTACTAGCAAGGCCTCCGTGTTTTCCACCATACATCCAAGAACTCTTAAATCTATCTATAAATAAAACAGTAATATAGTAAAACATAAGATGCTATGTGTCAAATGAATTCAGATTGTAGGCCTTAATTGCGTATCTCTCCGTTTCTTTCCCTAGTTCTCAGTAGCCTCAATCCTGCCTTCCTGGTTGTATCTTAAAGTGAGCATGAATGTGAACAAATCCATCCGGGCTCACTATTTTAAAAAAATGAAGAAGAACTGAGCACTGGTAACACCTTCGAGTAACTCGGCAGATGCGCCAGCTAAGCGTGTTTGCTGCAAGGCACCCACCATTTCCACATCTTCAGTTGTCATGCTTATTAACAGTTACTGATAAAGCTAAATGTTGTCATAATTAGGAGGAAAACAGAGGTTGCTTTCAGGAGTTCCTGACATATGTTCTGGATGCCACCGGGAGTTATTTTGAAGTTTAACATAAATGCTCATATCAAATGGATATAGAACTAACATTAGCAAGAACTGCTTACTATTAATAGAAGAAACATGATTATAGCAAATCAGTGAATGATGGAGTCAGACATAAGGCTAAACAGTTTCATCTGGTCGAAAATGCCAGTGATGATTATTCAGTATTTACACTGAAATGTACTTTTAAAAAGTAATGGCCAGCTCCTTTTTTTTTTTTTTTGGTTTTGTTTTTAACTTTTTAAGGGAGTGGGGATTCATTGATATGGGAAGACACACTGCAATCTGCAGAGCACGCTATAAGGTTTTCTAAAAGTATGTTTGTACATTTATATAGAACTTTCCTTTTGCAAGGGTAGCTAATGACGTAAAAATAATGGAGTTATTTTTGACACATGATGCTCACTAAAATACGCTTTCCTCTAATACAGATGTCTTCTAAGTTTAAACTTGTATAAACACTGAATGCCCTGTGATATGATTTCTAAAGGTAAACAGGCCAAAATGTACACTGATGGGCAGCCCTTCCAGTGCTGCTAAATCCCTGACCCAGGAAGGCAGCCTTCTTGGACCCCAGGTTCTTTGTTTCTGCACTGCACCAATACTGCTCACGTGGGTGACACCAGGCCACTCCTAGGACAGTGATGATGTTAGGGAAGTGGTATTACACTTTTAAATAGGTACCCTATAGGTACTGATACAATTAGTTTTAATGAAAGATGATATAATGGTGATGTTGATTGAAAGTGTATGTCTTTGGTGCTTGAAATTAAGGCCATTTTTTCACTGGTTTAATATAAATTAAGACTTTTATCATGCTACGTACCTAACTTGTTTGGGGAACTTGCTAAGAAATTAATTCAGTGTTGTGGAATATGCAAGAAGGCAGATCTTTACCTAGGCTGTGGTTCCCAGATTCTGAGTTTTAAGCACCAGGAAATTTGCAAAACAAAACAAAACAAACAGGCATTTTAATTGGCATATTTAAAAGTGTTTCTAGCTTTTAAACTTGCCAGCCAAGGACATTGGGGAAAAAAAACCAGAAAGACCCAAATCACCCTCTGCCATTGGCATCATTCTCTAAAAGTAAAGAAACGTTAGTCCCCTTAAAATAGGAAGAACATAATCTCAGAATAAAAAATAGTCATTTAAATTGAATAAATTTAGCTTTACAAAAAACACTTTGCATTTCTTATACTTTGCCACCTTATGCTTGTCAAAACTTTCAGATTAAAGAAGACGAAAGGAACATGCAAAAGACATGATCTTGGGTTGGATCCTGGTTGAGAAATTTTTTTTTTTCTTCTACTAAGGACAATTTTGAGACAATTTGTGAGATCTGAGTAGTCTGAAGATTAGATAATAGCATTATATCAATGTTAATTTCCTGAGTTTGATCATTGTACTGTGGTTACTTAAGAAAAAGTTCTTGTTTTTTAGGAAATACACACTAGAGCATTTATGGATAATGGGACATTATATATGCAACTTAATCAAAAAAGATTCAGAAAAAATATGTATACAGAAAATGATAAAGCAAATGTGTTAGTATGTTAACATTTGGAGAATCTAAGTGAAAGAGAAATGGAAATTCTTAGTGCTATTTTGCAAATTTTCTGTAAATCTAAAGTTATTTCAAAATAAAAAGTTAAATCTTTTGTTGTTGATTTCTAAATAATTGCACTGTAATCAAAGAACACGTGACTATGACATAGTTTTAACCTTTCTCCACTTCAGTTTTGTGTTCTGAAAAATGGGAATAATAATAGTGCCTATCTCATAGATTGTTTTGAGCACAAATTAATATTTTAAAGTGCTCAGAATCCAGCCTAGCATAAGAATCCAGCCTGTATAGCCTTAACATGTCCAACTCATTGTGACCCCATGGACTGCAGCATGCCAGGCTCCTCTGTCTTCCACTACTCCCGGAGTTTGCTCAAATCATGTCCATTGAGCTGATGATGCTGTCTAACCATCCCATCCTCTGCTGCCCCCTTCTCCTTTTGCCTTCAATCTTTCCCAGCATCAGGGTCTTTTTCTAGTGAGTCAGCTCTTCCCACCAGGTGGCTAAAGTATTGGAGCCTCAGCTTCAGCATCAGTCCTTCCAATGAATATTCAGGGTTGATTTCCTTTAGGATTGACTGGTTTGATCTCCTTGCTGTCCAAGGGAATCTTAAGAGTCTTCTGCAGCACAATTCAAAAGCATCAGTTGTTCGGCACTCAGCCTTCTTTGTGGTCCAACTCTCACATCTGGAGTCAGGCAGGACTGAACAAGTAACACTTTTTGATTACATAGAACTTTGTTGGCAAAGTGATGTCTCTGCTTTTTAATATGCTGTCTAGGTTTGTCTTCCAAGGTGCGAGTGTATGATAAAGAATGGTACCCAAAGATATCAGGTCTTAATCCCTGTATCTGTAAGTGTTACCTTATATGGAAAAGGGGCAGGTATGATTAAGTTAGGGATCTTGAGATGAGATTTTCTTAGGATATCCAGATGGACCCTAAATGGAATCACAATATTCTTAATAAGAGAGAAGCAGAGAAAGATTACTGAAGTGTAAGAGATGGCAACCCACTCTAGTATTCTTGCCTGGAAAATTCCATGGACAGATGAGCCTGGCAGGCTGCAATCCATGGGGTCACAGAGGTGGACACATTGAGCACACACAGAACCAGAAGAGGAGAAAGCAGTGTGACCACGAACATGAGATTAGAATAATGCAGCCACAAGCCAAGGAATGCCATGGGCCACCCAGTGTTCTTAGGAGCCGGGAATGGATTCCCCTAGTTCTGGAAGATGCAGGGCCCAGTCTTTGGATTAGTAACTGAATTTGGACTTCTGGCCTCCTGAACTGTGAGAGGATAGTCTTAGTTTTGGAGAAGGCAATGGCAACCCACTCCAGTACTCTTGCCTGGAAAATCCCATGGACGGAGGAGCCTGGTGGGCTGCAGTCCATGGGATCGCTAAGAGTTTGGCACTAATGAGCAACTTCACTTTCACTTTTCACTTTCATGCATTGAAGAAGGAAATGGCAACCCACTCCAGTGTTTTTACCTGGAGAATCCCAGGGACGGGGGAGCCTAGTGGGCTGCCGTCTATGGGGTCGCACAGAGTCGGACACGACTGACGCGACTTAGCAGCAGTCTTAGTTTAAGCCACTGAGTTTGTTACAGCGACTGTAGGAAGCTAATCCCTAACAAATGTAAACTTATTACCTAGTCGCAGAAGTTTTTGAGACTTATGTCTAGGTATAGCCAATACTTTAAATGTGCCAAGCATGCTTAAGAAGAATGTCTATTTTCTAATTCTTATTTTTCAATATATGTCCTTTAAGTTGTTTGTTAATTGTATTCAAATCTTAAATCTCTTTACTAACTTTTATCTGCCTGATCTGTCAGTAATTGAGAGAAGTGTTTTGAATTCTCTCACTGTAATGAATTTGTCAGATTTCCCCGTTTTATCCATTTTTATTTGATACATTTTGAGGCTATCTTTTTAGATGAATAAATTTTAGAATTTTGACTTTCTGGTGAGTTGAACTTTTTTGTCATGTATTGACATCCTTATTGCTAATGCTTTTGCCTTAAAATCTCTTTTCTGTGATATCAAATTAGGTACCTCTATCCTTCCACATATTTATGTTTTGTAAGCAAAATAAATGAAATTAAAAGACGCTTACTCCTTGGAAGAAAAGTTACGACCAACCTAGATAGCATATTGGAAAGCAGAGACATTACTTTGCCAACTAAGGTCCGTCTAGTCAAGGCTATGGTTTTTCCTGTGGTCATGTATGGATGGGAGAGTTGGACTGTGAAGGCTGAGCGCCAAAGAATTGATGCTTTTGAACTGTGGTGTTGGAGAAGACTCTTGAGAGTCCCTTGGACTGCAAGGAGATCCAACCAGTCCATTCTGAAGGAGATCAGCCCTGGGATTTCTTTGGAAGGAATGATGCTAAAGCTGAAACTCCAGTACTTTGGCCACCTCATGCGAAGAGTTGACTCATTGGAAAAGACTGATGCTGGGAGGGATTGGGGGCAGGAGGAGAAGGGGACGACAGAGGATGAGATGGCTGGATGGCATCACTGACTCGATGGGTGTGAATCTGAGTGCACTCTGGGAGTTGGTGATGGACAGGAGGCCTGGCGTGCTGCAATTCATGGGGTCGCAAAGAGTCAGACACGACTGAGCGACTGAACAGAACAGAAGCAAAATAAACCTGGGGGGGGGGGGGTAATTGTCTTTTAATTTGGTATTCTCTGCTTTTTACAGGCAAGTTAATTTCATGTATAACTTATGATTCTTAAAACATGAAGACTTCTTTCTGTAATGTTATTTTGTTCTCTTTGTTTCTTTTATGCTTCTTTTTCTCACTTTCTGATTGGCTAATTTTTTTTTTCCTTTTACTCCATTTTTCCTCCTGTAGTAGTTTGGAAGTTTTACATTCTTTATCTTCGTTGTCTTTACTCCTGAACATTTTCAGTGCACGCACAATACAATTTAAAGTTATCTGGAGGGATTTCCCTGGTGGCCCAGTGGCCAAGACTCAACACTTTCACTGCAGGGAGTGTGGGTTCCATCCCTGGTCTGGGAATTAAGATCCCACATGCTTCCCAGTACAGCCAAAATTATATGTATTATTATAATATATGTATATATATCCCCTCTTATTAACATTCTGCATCAGTGTGGTTCATTTTTGCAACTGATGAACCAATATTGTTACATTTGATTATCAACTAAAGTCCACAATTCACATTAGGGTTTCCTGGACCTTTTAACAATGTGTGTGATGTGACCGTCACTACAGGATCATAAAGAGCAGTCTCACTGCCCTAAAAACCCCATGTTCCACTTATTTATCCCTCCCTTTTCCTCCACCTCCAGACACCTGCATCCGTGATCTTTGTCTCAATAGTTTTGCCTTTTCCAAAATTCTATAGTTGAAATCACTATAGAACACAGACTTTACAGACTGGTTTTTTTTTTCATTTCACATGCATTTAAGTTTCCTCTATGACTTTTCAAGGCTTAATAGCTCTATTCTTTTTATTGCTGAATAATATCCCATTGTACAGATGCACCACAGTTTGCTTATCCATTTACCTATTGAAGGGCATATTGGTTGCTTCTGGTTTGGACAATTACGAATAAAACTGCTATAACCATTTGTGTGTAGGGTTTTATGTGGACAAAAGTTTTCAACTCATTTGGGGTAAATACCATGGAGCATGATTACTGGATTATATAGTCAAGAGTGTTCAGGTTACTTCTCCTTAGCTTCTTTTCTATCAACTATCTTTTAAGTTCACTAATCCTGCCATATTGAAGGTACTTTCTGCTGTTAAATCCATGTAATATCAGGTATTAATACATTTCACCTCTGGAAGGTTCATTTGAATCTTTAATTTCTAGTCATCTATTGAAATACTCCCTTTTTCATGCTTTGCCCCCTTCCTCTATTTTTATAAATATAATTGTTTTAAATACTGTCTGCTTTCTCCTATATTTGGATCATCTGTGGATCTACTTATTTTTTTCTTTTGAGAAGAGGTCACATTTTCCTGCCTCCTCACATGTCCCACAATTTTTAAATACTGCATGCCAGAGATTCTATATAAAAGAACCAAGGCCGAAGTCAACGCTGTCTTTCTTTAGGCAGCCTTTGCCTCCTCCCTAGTAGGTAGGATGGAGACCGATCACTTCAACCCAGGTAAGTCCTGAGCCAAGCCAGGGCTAAGTTCCCCTTCCATTATGTTCATCGCCACTGTCATTTGACATGTCAGCAGAATGAAACCTGTCACGTGTTTCTGGTGGGCTCACCTTTCTGAAAATTCAGCTTTTCAAGCAAAGTAAGACCATGAGAGGTTTCACCTTGTCTTTTCATCCCAGACCTCTGCCCTTCTGTGCAGCCGTAGTGCTCAGCAGATGCCTTGTCGGGGGAACTGGTCGTGCGTCTGAGAGTGCTTCTAGATCCAGTCCATCATGCCATCCCCGTGGCTCTCGAAAGATCTGCTGGAGTCTCTCCCCTTGTAGAGATGCCACTGGCTCTGGCAACTCCAGTCACCAGTTGTTACGCTTGGAAAATGTCCCAGGGGAAGAACATAGCCAGCTCACCTAGTGGGGGCTCGCTCTTTAGAATTTCAGTTAAGCTAGTCCTCATTGCATCCAAATACTTCCAGTGTCTTCAAAGAAAAGTTATTTATAATTTTTTTTTTCTGCTCTAATAGTGACTGCTTGGTACTAACGTCCCACTGAAAAATAGGGACTTCACTGAATTTTTAATTTTAATTGTTGCATTTGGTTCTTGAAAAAGCTTTGAATTTTTTATGGTTTCAACTATTCTTATGTCTTTGTTTTATTTCAACATATTAAACACCATTATGTTGTGTTTCTTATAGTTCCAATAATCCAGTATTTTTTGTAGATGGTACTATTGTTTCTGCTGACTTTTGCTAATGGTACTTCATTTCCCCATATTTTTCATGATTCGTGTGAGTTTTTCATTAGACCTATATTGAAATTATTCAAAATCTTATTGAGTGTAAATTTTCCTGGCGATTTGTGTTCGTTTTCATCAGTTATGGGGGCATTACCGATTTTCACCTGCTTTATATTAAAATTCTGAGATTTGCAGCTGTTGGGTCTCTGTTCTTCTTGGGTGTGGGGGAGGGGACGGAAATTGTACAAATGGTATTAATTCGTCCTTACAGAAAGAAAAGAAAGTGAAGTCACTCAGTCATGTCCAACTCTTTGTGACCCCATGGACTGTGGCCTACCAGGCTCCTCTGTCCATCCATGAGATTTTCCAGACAAGAGTCCTGGAGTGGGGTGCCAATTAAACTCATGGAAAATAGGCTAGTGGCCATGAGTTCTCAGGGAAGAGTTCTTCCTACCCTTAGTTAATGCCAAGACAGAAAACTTTTCTTGCTGTTGGCCTCTGTGAGATTTCTGCACCCCTTTCTGGTATTGACTCCTTCCTGGGTCCCAGCTTTATGTGAGTCTCTGCTGTAACTCTCCTTCCTGCTCTTGGTCTCCATCCTGTCCCAACCTATCTGCCCCCTTCCCCAGAAATATACAAGCAGTTGGCCACCCAGGAGTGTGTATGTCCCAGCTTACTCATCTCTCTGGACTCGGATTCCCACATTATTCCTGGTCTCAGCTGCTGCTGCTGCTAAGTCGCTTCAGTCGTGTCCGACTCTGTGACCCCATAGATGACAGCCCACCAGGCTCCCCCATCCCAGGGATTCCCCAGGCAAGAACACGAGTGGGTTGCCATTTCCTTCTCCAATGCATGAAAGGAAGAGTGAAAGTGAAGTCGTTCAGTCGTGTCCGACTCTTAGCGACCCCATGGACTGCAGCCTACCGGGCTCCTCCGTCCATGGGATTTTTCCAGGTGAGAGTACTGGAGTGGGTTGCCATTGCCTTCTCCACCTGGTCTCAGAAGAAATCTTTTTTTTGCACAGGCTAATTCCAGTATTGAAAAGCATTTTATCTTTTATTGGTGTATTATAGCAGATATCCCTCAGGATTTCCAACCTAATTTCTAAAAACAGAATCTCTACGTACTTTTACCACATGGAGCCAGATTCTCCTACCTAACGTTCTACCGACTAGCTCATCTCCCCCTGGAGCCACTGCTCTGCCCCTGAGAGGACAATGGGGCAAGACCTGGAAGAAGCCTTGCAGACACATACCTTATAAATGTAGTTTCTGCCCAGCAAGTAGTCGTAGAAGGATGAAAAAATAAAAGGCCACTTCTAACATACCCCATGCTGATAGCTTACTATGTCTTTTTCATTCATGCATCCACCCTGGTGCAGATGCTGGCTGCGTTTGACAACTGGACAAACCACCTATCGTGACTGGCAAGCACTACACAACCTCTGGGAAAGTTATAAGTGGAGCCTTGGATGAATACTCTATTTAAAGCTCTGGTTCTTTCCAGGCAAAAGACCTAGGCAGATCAATTTAACTTCTGTGTGTCTCTACATAATGGATTTGCTTCCACAAAGTGGATAATTTATTTCTAAAGCATTAAGGGACTTAGTCCACTAATCATTAACTTAATAATTTCAGGTACTTTTAATTTATTCAGTAATAAGCTTTTATTGACTATTTTCTGACCAGAATCCTAATCACTTGGAAGAAAACAATCCCTGCTTTGGGACACACCGTGAAACAAAAGGGCCAATATTCTGGTTTCTCTTTCGATTGCATAAATCTTACACCTTCTTAAAACATGTGGACTTGACAACCATTTCAAAGTTTTCTATGAGATGGCAAGTAAGGGAGGAAGGGCCCTGAACATTTAATGTTAATCAATACTTCATACCATATATCAATGTTCAGAGTTTATTATTCCTCTCAAGGCCTGCACAATCTGACTCCTTTCTGTGCTGTGCTTAGTTGCTCAGTCGTGTCCAACTCTTTGGGACCCCAAGGACTGTAGCCCGCCAGGCTTCTCTGTCCATGGGGATTCTCCAGGCAAGAATACTGAAGCGGGTTGCCATGCCCTCCTCCAGGGGATCTTCCCAACCCAGTGATCGAACCCAGGTCTCCTGCATTGCAGGCGGATTCTTTACCATTGGAGCCACCACCTCATCTCAAAAAACTGCTTCCCTCACCCTCTTCCTGCAGCAACTTTGTTTCTCCAATATTCCCCATCATAGAGTGTGGTAGAATGGTTGCAAAAATGCTTCAACACTGTATCCCTCCCATTTTCCATACTCTTTGGGATGTGACTTTACAACTCCAATCAAGAGGTAAAGTCTATTTCCCCACTCTTTGAACCTGGGCTAACTTGCTTTAGCCAATAAATGAAGAAGTGGTTCTGTGCCACTTCCAAGCCTGGGACTGGAGAGGTCTTGTGTGTGTTTCATACTGTTTGTGGGGTCCTCTAGGCAAGAATACTGAAGTGGTTTGCTGTTCCCTTCTCCAGTGGACCACATTCTGTCAGACCTCTCCACCATAACCCTCCTGTCTTGGGTGGCCCCACACGGCATGGCTTACTTTCACTGAGTTAGACAAGGCTGTGGTCTGTGTGATTAGATTGATTAGTTTTCTGTGAGTATGGTTTCAGTGTGTCTGCCCTCTGATGCCCTCTCTCAACACCTACCGTCTTTCTTGGGTTTCTCTTACCTTGGACATGGGGTATCTCTTCACAGCTGCTTCAGCAAAGCGCAGCTGCTGCTCCTTACCTTGGACGAGGGGTTTCTCCTCACTGCCACCCCTCCTGACCTACTATATGCTACTGAAGATCAGTGGAGAAATAACTCCAGAAAGAATGAAGGGATGGAGCCAAAGCAAAAACAATACCCAGCTATGGATGTGACTGGTGATAGAAGCAAGGTCCAATGCTGTAAAGAGCAATATTGCATAGGAACCTGGAATGTTAGGTCCATGAATCAAGGCAAATTGGAAGTGGTCAAACGAGATGGCAAGAGCGAACGTTGACATTCTAGGAATCAGCGAACTAAAATGGACTGGAATGGGTGAATTTAACTCAGATGACCATTATATCTACTACTGCGGGCAGGAATCCCTCAGAAGAAATGGAGTAGCCATCATGGTCAACAAAAGAGTCCGAAATGCAGTACTTGGATGCAATCTCAAAAATGACAGAATGATCTCTGTTTGTCTCCAAGGCAAACCATTCAATATCACAGTAATCCAAGTCTATGCCCCAACCAGTAATGCTGAAGAAGCTAAAGTTGAACGGTTCTATGAAGACCTACAAGACCTTTTAGAACTAACAGCCCAAAAAGATGTCCTTTTCATTATAGGGAACTGGAATGCAAAAGTAGGAAGTCAAGAAACACCTGGAGGAACAGGCAAATTTGGCTTTGGAATATGGAATGAAGCAGGGCAAAGGATAATAGAGTTTTGCCAAGAGAACGCACTGGTCATAGCAAACACCCTCTTCCAACAACACAAGAGAAGACTACACATGAACATCACCAGATGGTCAACACCGAAATCAGACTGATTATATTCTTTGCAGCCAAAGATGGAGAAGCTCTATACAGTCAACAAAAACAAGACCGGGAGCTGACTGTGACTCAGATCATGAACTCCTTATTACCAAATTCAGACTTAAATTGAAGAATGTAGGGAAAACCACTAGACCGTTCAGGTATGACCTAAATCAAATCTCTTATGATTATACCGTGGGAGTGAGAAATAGATTTAAGGGCCTAGAGCTGATAGATAGAGTGCCTGATGAACTATGGAATGAAGTTCGTGACATTGTACAGGAGACAGGGATCAAGACCATCCCCATGGAAAAGAAATGCAAAAAAGCAAAATGGCTGTCTGGGGAGGCCTTACAAATAGCTGTGAAAAGAAGAGAGGCGAAAAGCAAAGGAGAAAAGGAAAGATATAAGCATCTGAATGCAGAGTTCCAAAGAATAGCAAGAAGAGATAAGAAAGGCTTCTTCAGCAATCAATGCAAAGAAATAGAGGAAAACGACAGAATGGGAAAGACTAGAGATCTCTTCAAGAAAATTAGAGATACCAAGGGAACATTTCATGCAAAGATGGGCTCGATTAAGGACAGAAATGGTATGGACCTAACAGAAGCAGAAGACATTAAAAAGAGGTGGCAAAAATACACAGAAGAACTGTATAAAAACGATCTTCACAACCAAGATAATCACGATGGTGTGATCACTCACCTAGAGCCAGACATCCTGGAATGTGAAGTCAAGTGGGCCTTAGAAAGCATCACTACAAACAAAGCTAGTGGAGGTGATGGAATTCCAGTGGAGCTATTTCAAATCCTGAAAGATGATGCTGTGAAAGTGTTGCACTAAATATGCCAACAAATTTGGAAAACTCAGCAGTGGCCACAGGACTGGAAAAGGTCAGTTTTCATTCCAATCCCAAAGAAAGGCAATGCCAAAGAATGCTCAAACTACCACACAATTGCACTCATCTCACATGCTAGTAAAGTAATACTCAAAATTCTCCAAGCCAGGCTTCAGCAATACGTGAACTGTGAACTTCCTGATGTTCAAGCTGGTTTTAGAAAAGGCAGAGGAACCAGACATCAAACTGCCAACATCCGCTGGATCATGGAAAAAGCAAGAAAGTTCCAGAAGAACATCTATTTCTGCTTTATTGACTATGCCAAAGCCTTTGACTGTGTGGATCACAATCAACTGTGGAAAATTCTTCAAGAAATGGGAATACCATACCACCTGACCTGCCTCTTGAGAAACCTGTATGCAGGTCAGGAAGCAACAGTTAGAACTGGACATGGAACAACAGACTAGTTCCTAATAGGAAAAGGAGTACATCAAGGCTGTATATTGTCACCCTGCTTATTTAACTTCTATGCAGAGTACATCATGAGAAACGCTGGGTTGGAAGAAGCACAAGCTGGAGTCAAGATTGCTGGGATAAATACCAATAACCTCACATATGCAGCTGACACCACCCTTATGGCAGAAAGTGAAGAGGAACTAAAGAGCCTCCTGATGAAAGTGAAAGAGGAGAGTGAAAAAGTTGGCTTAAAGCTCAACATTCAGAAAACGAAGATCATGGCATCTGGTCCCATCACTTCATGGGAAACAGTGGAAACAGTGTCAGACTTTATTTTGGGGGGCTCCAAAATCACTGCAGGTGGTGACTTTAGCCATGAAATTAAAAGATGCTTACTCCTTGGAAGGAAAGTTTTGACCAACCTAGATAGCATATTGAAAAGTAGAGATATTAGTTTGCCAACAAAAGTCTGTCTAGTCAAAGCTATGGTTTTTCCAGTAGTCATGCATGGGTGCGAGATTTGGACTGTGAAGAAAGCTGAGCACCGCAGAGTTGATGTTTTTGAACCGTGGTGTTGGAGAATACTCTTGAGAGTCCCTTGGACTGCAAGGAGATCCAACCAGTCCATTCTAAAGGAGATCAGTCCTGGGTGTTCTTTGGAGGGAATGATGCTAAAGCTGAAACTCCAGTACTTTGGCCACCTCATGTGAAGAGTTGACTCATTGGAAAAGACTGATGCTGGGAGGGATTGGGGGC
The DNA here is from genome assembly GCF_032405125.1 of Capricornis sumatraensis. NCBI lineage: Eukaryota > Metazoa > Chordata > Mammalia > Artiodactyla > Bovidae > Capricornis > Capricornis sumatraensis. The sequence continues at coordinate 74,461,175 of NC_091084.1, forward strand.
AGGAGGAGAAGGGGATGACAGAGGATGAGATGGCTGGATGGGATAACTGACTCGATGAACATGAGTTTGTGTGAACTCCGGGAGTTGGTGATGGGCAGGGAGGCCTGGTGTGCTGCGATTCATGGGGTCGCAAAGAGTCAGACACAACTGAGCGACTGAACTGACTGAACTGATCCATGTGTGTTTACATACACCTCCCCTGACACCACTATTAGGTCATGCCTAGTGAGCTTGTTCAAGGATGAGAGACCACATGGAGCCAGTACTAATCTGAACCAGCCAAGCACCAACTGCTGACCTACCTGCTGAATCAGATCCAAATCAGAACTCCCCATCAACCAGGACTCAGCATACAATGCAGACAGTACTGACTAGGTTAGGTCCCCCATGTCTTGTACAAAATACAACTGTAAGATCTGGTTTTTAAATGTCTACCTCCCCTGCTAGACTATAACCTCCGTGAGGGGAGGAATCAGGTCTGTCTTGACCACAACTTTGTCCCTCGCATCTAGCATGGTGCTGCCTATAGTCAGCACTCATTATTAGTTGATTAAATAAGTATATTAGTGAATGTATGAGCAAATCTTCACACAGCCCAACAGATGAGGAAACTCAGGTTGGAAGGGCTTAAGTAACCTTTCTGAAGTTATTCACCAAGGAAATAGGCTGAGACACAGTTCATACACTTGAAATAATACAGTTCACACAGTTCTGAAGACTAGGTAACTCTAAAGAGGAATCTGCTAGGCCATGTAGATAAAGCCATTAAGAATGACGCATAACCCAGGGTCTGCTGGAAAATATTGCTACCAACTCCTCAGTTTTGTAATCACTGAAAGAAATCAGCTACGAGGTCCTGGGAAATGGCTCCATGTATCATTTGGGAACAGTCATGCCTTTTCTATTTGGCTTTCATTCTACCATGCATTTGTACAGAACTAGCAGAAGGCAATGGCACCCCACTCCAGTACACTCTTGCCTGAAAAATCCCATGGACAGAGGAGCCTGGTGGGCTGTAGTCCATGGGGTTGCTAAGAATTGGACACCACTGAGTGACTTCACTTTCACTTTTCACTTTCATGCATTGGAGAAGGAAATGGCAACCCACTTTAGTGTTCTTGCCTGGAGAATCCCAGGGACAGGGGAGCTTGGTGGGCTGCAGCCTATGGGGTCGCACAGAGTCGGACACGACTGAAGTGACTTAGCAGCAGCAGCAGCAGCTTGGTGACATCATGAAGCATGATGGTTCTGTTTTCGCCTTTGAAAATGGGACTATTTGGTAATATTTCTCATTATATTATATATAAGAAATAAAAGATACATATTACCTACATCACAAGATTGTTCTGAAAAGTATACTGGTGTAAGCATGAAAATAATTGGTGCAGTGCTTGATGTGGAAGATGTTTGGGTGGGTTAAGTGGGCACTTTGACGACATGGCTTCTCCTTTGGCATATTTAATTGTGATGGTTAATGGACATCTTTGCAGCTTAAGATGATACTGTTAAAATAGAATTCTCTCCTAATGATGCCTGGAGCCTTGCCACTCAATGGGAGAATCAGCAGAACCTGCAGTATCTTATTTGCAATTGACATTCTCTATTGTAATTTTGTTCCCGTTTAAAAAAATTTTTTTTGTTTGTTTCACTGGAAAGATGTTGCTCAGTTTTCAGCTTTAAAAGTGTACAAGTCACTTTGTTACAATAAAAATAAATGTGTTTTTAAAAAAGAACCTCTCAAGAAATGTTAACAAATAATATTATTTGCTACTATTCAATAACAAGGAGGGGCTTCCCTGGTAGCTCAGCTGGTAGAGAATCCACTGGCAGTGCAGACCCTGGTTTGATTCCTGGGTCAGAAGATCACCTGGAGACAGACTAGACTACCCACTCCAGTATTCTTGCTCTTCCCTGCTGGCTCAGATGGTAAAGAATCCTCCTGCAATGCAGGAGGCCTGGGATCTGTCCCTGGGTTGGGACGATCCCCTGGAGAAGGGAATGGCAACCCATTCTGGCCTGGGAAAATGCCATGGACAGAGGAGCTTGGCAGGCTACAGTCCACAGGTTCCCAAGAGCCAGACACAACTTAGCGACTAAACAACAGCAACAAGTCATTTACACCGCGGTTCATATCTCTGGCGGTATCCACAATCATGCTGGGCACTGGACAGGAGGACTTCCTGTCTAGAGTTTGAGGAAACATCCTCTCCCCCTCATCATGGTGTAAAGTTGGCAGAGACCTGAAAACCTCCATGCACACACCCTCGGGCCTCCAGTCGGGAAATGCTGAGCCTCTGGCAGCTGAGACAGGAGCTGGGAATATCTTTATGACATCTTCACTGAGAGCTATTAGCGTGTTGGCCATCATTTGCCTTGGACTGGATTTTCACAGAACTCAGCAGCAGGTGCTCTACAGGCAGCACAGGACTTAATGTTTGGCAAGAGTCTGCGGTAACAATCAGCCACTGAAAACAAGCTGTGGTGTGCGGCTTCCCCAGAATGATTTCTTAAGAGCTACCAGTGTTTAAAGTACCTATCAGTTTTTCCATCCCGAGGCGAAGATAAATGTTGGGCAGAAGACTAATCCGTTGAAGAGAGCAGGCAGCAGCAAAGGGTGAAGAGAATTTTTGAAAATCCTTACAAAGTGAGACAAGGCACTGTTGAAAGTGCAAATTGCTGGGCCCTGCCCCAGATCCACGAACTCCGGATCTGGGGGACCTGGGATCTTCATATTTATAAGCATCCCCTACTGACTCCAGAGCAGATGGTCGTCTAACCACATGCTGAGAAATGCTGGTTTTGGAGTTCAGGCAAGCCAGTGGATTCTGCAAAAACCTACTGGGGCTTCAGGAGGGTTGTCTCAGGGGAAGAGACCCAAGAAGGGTAGTGCAAGAGTAAAGGGTCAGGGATGACAAGGGTGCAAATCAGAGGCAGTTTTAAGGCCTGCCCTTACAGTGGAAGGCCCACCATGGAGCCAGCCACTTGCTAGCTATTGCTCCCGCCCCTGCCATCACAAGCACATCGTAACAGTCAGGACTCAAAGAGGAGACAGAAATCATACAGTGATTCAGAGGGAATTTAGGGATTACCTACAAAGGGTAAGACTTCCCTGGTGGCTTAGACGGTAAAGCGTCTGCTTATAATGCAGGAGACCTGGGTTCGATCCCTGGGTTGGGAAGATCCTCTGAAGAAGGTAATGGCAATCCATTCCAGTATTCTTGCCCGGAAAATCCCATGGATGGAGGAGCGTGGTAGGCTAAGGTCCATGGGGTCGCAAAGAGTTGGACACGACTGGGCGACTTCGCTTTCACTTTTTTCACTTACAAGGGGTAAAGGGAAACTCTAATATATAGCCATTACCTACCTTGATGTTGAGGCAGAACACGAAGGCAGGCACAAATACAGAAGCGCTCCCAACCCATCAGGAAGCACAGACCGGCGCTGTACTTTCCACGTCGTCTGCTCCAGCGGAGGGTTTTACGGGGCTTTTAAGCAGAGGGTAACCAGGCTCCTCAGACACAGGAGGGCAAACTGCTGCCATTGCCAAGGGAGGTTCAGGGTGGCTTGGGAGTTCCATATGGTCAATTTCACCTGGGTCCAAGCAGATGTTCCCTATTTCAAATTTTGGAATCCCATTTCTTCCAGTTGAAGATGATGCCAACTTCACAAGAGTTGTTAACAAGGCTGTAAATTCAACTAATTCACAGCAGAGAGGTGCCAATCACATCAGGCTACCATGTACTGAAGAGCTAGCTAAGAGGAGCACCCTGGAATCAGGGGAAAGAGCTCCTTCTCATTCTAATGTCCCTCCAGCATCCTCTACTGATGAAGCTTAATACTGGGACAAATGGCAAGAAAAAAACGTTCCAGTATTGCAAGCAAGGCAGAAAAGGACTGGGGCTGAGTCAACACACTGGTGACTGGCAAAGCACCCCTACCTTTATTGTCTCTTCCATGGTCTCCACCACCACCCACGAAAGCAAAAACACAAATACTGCAAACAGAAATGAGGAAACCCAGGATGCCAACAGCCATCAGGAACATCTTTTGAAAGCTATATACTCACATGTATCTAGGGTGACCTGCCATCTGTTTGCCCAGGGTTCTTTGCCCAGCTTTAGCACTTAAACTCTTGCGTCCTAGGGGCACCCCTCAGTCCCAGAAAACCTGGAACATATTTGTCACCATACATGCATCCCAAAGGTTTTCAAACATTCTGTGCATCAGAATTGCCTTGGGCACTTGGTAGAAATACAGGTGATTCTATTAAATCTGTTAAAGGTTATTTTGGGTGCAAGTGGACCATGAAGTGATTTTTAAGAACTTTTACTTGGAGAACAGACCAGGACTTCTTTCCATTCTAAAACCACAATCATTGAAAAGAAAGAGATGACATCCTTTGGAATTAGAGACAAGGTTCCTGAGCCAGAAGAAGACACTGACAAGTTGTTTGTTGACAGGGCTGCTACAGCTACTGCTAAGTCACTTCAATCGTGTCAAACTCTGTGCGACCCCATAGACGGCAGCCCACCAGGCTCCTCCATCCATGGGATTTTCCAGGCAAGAGTACTGGAGTGGGGTGCCATTGCCTTCTCCGGTTGACAGGGCTAAGTCACTTCAATTGCATCTGATTCTTTTTGACCCTATGGACTACAGACTGCCAGGCTCCTCTGTGCATGCAATTATCCAGGCAAGAATACTGGAGTGGTTTGCCATTTCCTTCTCCAGGGGCTCTTCCTGACCCAGGGATCAAACCCACATGTCTCATGTCTCCTGCATTGGCAAGTGGGTTTGTTACCACTAAGAACCTTAATTTATGGGTAAACTAAGCCTTAGTTTATGGGATGGGGGAAAGATAAAAATTATAGTCCGGCCTTACCACTTTTCTCTCCTCTCAGTTCAAGGATAAATCCTTTCCCCTTCAATGTCACAAAGTATAATAAAGAGTAACGGATGCTGTGAAATTAGATATGATAGTAGCAACAACGTAGGGTTGTTGATGGGGTATACTGAGCTTCCTGCAGGTTAAGCACTATATAACACCGTTTATTTTAAATACTTCCACAGTATAACTTGCACAAGGTGTAGTTAATTTAGCACTACTTCTGCTATTTTCACACTGTAAAGTGAAGTGAAGTGAAGTGACTCAGTCATGTCTGACTCTTTGCAACCCCATGGACTCTAGCCTACCAGGCTCCTTCGTCCATGGGATTTTCCAGGCAAAAGTACTGGAGTGGGTTGCCATTTCCTTCTCCAGGGGATCTTCCCAACCCAGGGATCGAACCCAGGCATCACAGGCAGACGCTTTACCGTCTGAGCCACCAGGGAAGCCTTCACACTGTAAGGTACATGATTTAACACGGCCACTTAAAGATGTTTCTCCAGAACTCAGACAGATTGAAGACACTTAACATTTATTAAGTTTCTATTGTGTTCCAGGCATCGTGCTAAATTCTGTAAATACATTATCTCATTTAATCCTCCCTACAGAAAAGCTATGCCCACTTCATAAAAAAGCAGGGTACCCGACCTAGATTATACACCAAGTATAAAGGTGTATAGCCTGAAACTCAGATCTCTTCTCTCAAGCAAACTTTGCAAATAGGGCGCGGACCTATTCTCAGTACTATGATAGAAGTCTGCACCGGCTGCAGGGAAAACAAACGAGGTGCATCTCAGACTCTCAGTGGAGTTCAGGATAAAAGTCAAACCCTGTTGCTCAGCGCACCATGACCAGGTCCCCCAACGCCTTCGCCCTTCCGCTGGGGCTCGGTCGCTCTTCCGGGACGGACCAAAGTAGCCGGCGCTTGGAAGTCTCTCGTCTTTGGTTAGGGGTGTGGGACTTCGGCCGAAGAAACGTCTTCATCCTCACCATCGCCACAGCCCACACTTAACGGGGCTCCACCGCACCCTTAATCTCTGGGTTCCCCTCGAACCCCGGCGCTGCCATCTTCACCTTCAGAGACACGGCCCTTTCGGCTCGAGGGACGCCGAGCCGCCCGGAGATCCGGGCTGTGGCGCCGGAAGAGGCGGCGGCGGCGGCGCGTGACGTCATAGGACGTGCTTGCTGCCGTGCGCCTGCGGCGGGGAAGTGCTGGAGTCGGGCCGGGGTCCTGAGACTCCCACAGACCGCCGGCGGCAGAGCAGGCCCGAGGCAGCGCGGGGTTCGCTTTCGCAAGAGCGGCTTTAAAACCTGCGCGCCCAGCTCCGCTGGCAGGTGCGGCCTCCCGGCCTGTCGCTGCGACTTGTGGGGACCGTCCTGCGGTCCCTTCCTCAGGGGGCTTCATTCAGGGCCTCCCGTTGGTGTGTGTGGGGTGAAACGGGTCTAAAATAAAGTTGCTTAAGCCTTATTGAGAGGACCAGACTCTTTCACCTTCGAGCATCGCTTAATTCTCACTCGGACCGTGAAAGAGGTATTGGCTCCTCTGTTGACAGAGGAGGAAACTGACTCGGAAAGGGGAAGGCATTTGCCTCGGGCCACGCCGCTGGGAAGGGTCAGATTCGGATTCAAAGCGAGTCCTTTGGCTGCCGCCGGAGCGCTCGCTCTTGGCCCTGGAAGCGGGGTTCTCGTGCTTAATTCGGGTAAAGAATCTCGGCGTGGAAGGTGGGGGTTAGTTAATAGTTTGCGAGACTCCGCAGATTCAGTCTGTCTGGGATGGGGTTCTGGAATCTGTATTTTCAGCAGCCGTGCGGCGCACGTAACAACACATCGCTCCCCTGTGAACACAGCAAGAATGATAGCTGGTTGTCGCGTTACGGTTTTAAAGCTTCCTCTACAAATCATGTGGGACTGGAGAGTAGGTATTTGGTTCTGCCCTTAACTCTGTGGGCAGATGGCAGCCTCCGTCCTCTGTCCACTTACTAAATAAGAAAACTTACATGCTTATCACTTGGGAGAATTTGTTAAACATACAGATTCCCAAGACCAGCTTAGTTCTACTGAATCAGAAAGTCTGGGGGTGGGGCTGGGGATTTGTAGGCTAAACAAGCTATTAAAAAGAGCCTGTTAACCTTTGAGAACTTTGGAGTGAAGTTGTCTTGGACCTATGAAAAAATGGACTATACGTCCGTATGTGCCCGCACCGTTCTCGTTTGATTTGGTTTGGTTTTGCCGATGTGTTTGCTCTGTTTTTGATGTGGGCTAGACTTTTATTGGCAAAAATGTCAGATTAATTACTGGTCATTATGGTGTGGATTTTTTACTTAAGACTGGAACGTGGTAAAATTTGATCGTTAATTACCTGTTGATTTCCTGAGTGACATTGGGTGAACCACTTAACCTAGTGGCCCTTACATATCTGTTTATCATCGTTTTCTACAAAGCTTGTTTCAGTGACAGACAGCTGTATCCATCCAACATCAAATCTTCTGAGACAGGCCATAGGTGACAAGCTTCAAGGGAAGTTTGATGCAGCCTGTGATGATGGAGTATGGAAATGCCCTGGGTAACTGAGTTTTAGCCTATTTCTGAATCTTCATGTAGGTGGCATATCACAGTTCTGTTGTGTTGTTGTCTTGGGGGACTAATAAGAATAATGTGGTTTATGGTAGATCCTGGTTATAGAATTTCTTAATATCTACTTTCTTGTGAATGAAGTGAAAGTACTTCAATAAGCTAAATCATTAAAAGATAAACATTGCAAAAGATAAACATTAAAAGCAGCATCCCCAAGTAACTTAGTAGGCTCCTGATTGAGATGTTGTGATCTCAGAGTTGATTTTATGTAGAAGCACTGATTGCTATTAAGTCATCTCATCTACTTGAAAGGATTATAGTCAAAGCTTGGTAAGTCAAAGCTTTCACAACCCCAACTTAAAGCATGTTTGTTTGGTTTTTTTCCTTTAAACAGATACCATTGTGTAGTTTGAATCAGAAATGAAATTTTCTGAAAGCTAACAGTAGAAGTCTCGGTCAGCATGGAGGACAAAAGACGGCGAGCCCGAGTGCAGGGAGCCTGGGCTGGTCCTGCTAAGAGCCGGGCCACTGCTCAGCCAGGCAAGGAACTGTGGGGAGCTCCTGTTTTTGTGTGTGTATGTGTGTGGACCAGTATCGTTCTCTTTTAATTAATGTTAAGGTTTGAATCTTCTCTCTTTTCAGCTCCCACTGCTGAGAACAATCTTCAACAGAGACCTGGTAAAACCTGGATGAACAAGGAGCAGCATCTGTCTGACAGACAGTTTGTGTTCAAAGAACCCCAGGAGGTAAATTCTTGTTTCTTCTTCAGCAGTAACAAACATTTATTTATAAAAGCAACAGTCACATAGTAGACACTCAAATAAATAGTGATTGAATAAGCTCACTAATAGAGAACTGAAAGGCCTATAGTAATAATGAAACGTGGAGTATTAATTTCTTAGTATGTCTGAGAATTCTTAGTAGTCTTCCCCCAATTTATAGACATATATAATTGCCTTTTTTTTTGCCAAGGAGATGTTCTGTGATTAGAGGTTATACCATGACTACTGCTGCTACTGCTAAGTTGCTTCAGTCGTGTCCGACTCTGTGCAACCACATGGACAGCAGCCCACCAGGCTCCCCCGTCCCTGGGATTCTCCAGGCAAGAACACTGGAGTGGGTTGCCATTTCCTTCTCCAGTGCATGAAAGTGAAAAGTGAAAGTGAAGTCGCTCAGTCGTGTCTGACTCTTAGCGACCCCATGGACTGGAGCCCACCAGGCTCCTCCATCTGTGGGATTTTCCAGGCAAGAGTACTGGAGTGGGGTGCCATTGCCTTCTCCGATACCATGACTAGAGTTTGCATTAGTTATCTAAGTTCTGCTGCTGCTGCTAAGTCGCTTCAGTTGTGTCCGACTCTGTACGACCCCATAGACTACAGCCCGCCAAGCTCCCCCATCCCTGGGATTTTCCAGGCAAGAGTACTGGAGTGGGGTGCCATTGCCTTCTCCATCTAAGTTCTAACAGTCCTAAAAATGCTAGTGTATCAAATATCTATGGAATTGGATTGAAATTTTAGCTACTGAATTGCTTAATCCCACTGGGAAAAATGTAAGAAACGGGGAAGAGTTGCTGTTTTTAATAACATGGGGAAAAGGAGCTAAAAATCAGGTATCTTGCTGTAGTAATGATTGCATAAATAATGATTAAAACCTCGTATTTCCTAGTATGTCTTCTATTTTTAAAAATCCCTTGGAAAGAATGTTTTTCTTCAGAGTGCTTACTGCTAGGAAAACATATTAATTCTAATTTTGTCATCCTTTACTGCCTACTAGTCACTCTGGAGTAGTTCTAAGAAGAGTAGAACCAGAAGTTTCTGATGGGATACTAAGAGCTTAGAATAAAACAGGGATAGTTTTAAACCTGCTTTGTTTTAACTAGGAATGAAAGGATACCATAATTCTGCAAGGAAACCTCCCTGGGGATTAGGAATCATTCAGAAATAATATCTGACCGTTTCTCTGCAGGTGGTACGCAGAGCCCCAGAGCCACGAGTGATTGAGTAAGTACACTGCTGCCCTCCTGGAACTGTTGCCCACAGTGAAACGGAGAGCCTCAGATCTTTCCCTTGGCCTGGTTTTTCCATCTGGAAAAGATAATGGCCAATTAGTGTCTTAAATTTTAAGCTGGGATATCCCTGTCTCAGATATCTTTAAACCTGGTCTTTTGAGAAGCCTTTCTGAATTTGCTGATGGTGTGGAAAATGCAACAAGATATCTGTTCCTTAAACTCAGACTGGTGTAGATTTCCTGACTCTGTTTGACTAACATATATACAGATAGCAGCTAAAATATCTCTTACGTAAAGACACAGAGGAATTTTTTTCCTGAGTCATTGAAACATGGTTCTTCAAAAAACCTTTTAGTATCAATTTACTAGCAGTGCTATGAAAACTGCTAGAAATCTAGAAGATTTTACAGTTCATTTATTAAAACCACAGAATTGTTCCAGAGCCATTAAATGATAATAAACATTTCTCTTATATTGATCTGTGTCTAAAAATATTATTTTTTAAAATGATGAAAGATGCTTTGATTTCTCTTGTCCTGCTTCTCAATTTCCATCTAATGCAGATAAATTATCTGTAGAAAGCATGCTTTTATTTTAGCAAATTAACATTATATGTGTACTATTGCTCATGAGCAAGTATTAAGCTGTTTGGCTATTTGCAGGTCAACTTGTATATCTTAGAAAAGTTTGAAATTAACACAAGTATCATCATATTTTCAGAGAGGATGTGTAGTTGTGGCCTGGCCACTAGTCAGCTATGTAACTAGTCCTTAGGTAAGTTATTACTGTCTCTCTGGACTTGTGTTTCCTTGCCTGTAATATGAAGAGGTTGGACTATATAGTCACTTAAGACCCAATCTGGTAGCTTTAACAGTCTTTGTTTTGCAAGTACAAATGTGATACTGCCTCCATCGATGGTAAGGAAAAGAAACAAAGCCAAGAAACCTGTTACAAGCTACAAATGGGACATTCAGGTTGAAAAAAAGGGACAATTGTGAATTTCCAAGACAGAGACAAAAAATGATGGTACTCATTCCTCCTTGACCATAGGGTTTGTTAATTCTGTTTATCTAAAATTAGTTATGCTAGATTTTTTTAATAGCCAGAAATATCCCTGATATTTGGAGTGAACCATTTTCTAAATATGGCCCAAAATATAGCACTGAAATATGAGCACTCTAGGAAGTTTTATAGCCAACTAATATTTTGAAGCATGCTATATGTTTATGATAATAACTCTGCCTACATTTTGGCTCAGAGTGGCTTACACATCCACCCAAAGGGCCCTGCTCAGAGATTATGAACTGCCAAGTCACCTGGAAAAGGATGACGTAAATACTGTCCCTTTATATTATTCTCCATAACTTATCTCTGTGAGAAGCGTCTGACACAGCTATCTGGACAGAAATACCTATCCAATCTGGATCACATTTCTTACCATGACGTGCCCTTCTGTAACAGTTTTGTACTTTCATACATTTGATTAAGTTCAGTAAACTTTTTACTCTTCATCTGTTGTGTGCTAGGCACTAGGAGACAGAAAAGTCACCCATTCCAGCCCTTCAGCAGCTCATAGTCTAGTAAATGAAATAGACATGTAGTCTGACAAATCGTGATCGTGACTGTCTTGGAACAGTATACTTCTAGGTGAGGTGTAGTGGTCACAGAGGATGAGCTATGTAACATTATTTGACTGGATCACAGGTCAGGAAAGGCTTAGACAAAGTGATACTGAGCTGAGATTCTGAAGGATGAATTAGAATTTTCCACTGGACCGAAGCTGGGGGCGAGTTGGATTGGGGGTGCTAGATAGTGGGGACACATGCTAGCATGTAGAAGAGCGTGGGATCAGACATGTGGTGGTATATTCAGGAGATTCCAAGCAGTATTTACCCTGAGGATGCTGAGTCTGTGGCAACTTTTATGAGGTGGAGCTCTATCATGGGGACCTTCTACTTTTGTTCCGTATATCTCTATTGCTCAATAGAGGGGATGCTCAATTTGGCGGCCCTTTTTATGATAGATTCCTATGCCACATCAACCTGAATTATGGGTGAAATATGAATGTATAGAATAAGAATTTACTTTATCCTGGCCTTTGCCTTCACGGCCTGATTTTGTCACGATTCTATACCCAGGGCCATTAATGGTTACCACCATCTTACCCCTTATCTCAGTGGTAGAAGAAGGTGGGGCTATATTTCCTTCATTGGGCACCCTCATCAGGAAGTGGTTTTGGTGAGCTGGGACTTGGTGCACTCCGAAGGACAACTCTTCCTTCCATGTTGTTTAACTTGGTACTAATAAATCTTTGTTTTCTTGGTTTCTTTAGTAAAGAGGGTGTGTATGAAATCAGCATGTCACCCACAGGCATATCTAGGTAAGTGAATTCTCACTAGAAAGGGACTATAGTTAATCACTTACTTCAAGTCTTTTGAAATATTTAGAATGTTTTCCTTGTAGAATGTTAACCTTGATTAAAGTAGGTAACATCTGCCCCTTAAATTCCTGGAGAGCAAATATGTGGTAATATCTCCTTTTATACTAGCTTCAAAACATTTTCATCACCTCTCTGTCAGGTATAGTATAATTGTTACTTCTCTAGTTGTTCATGTAAGGAAATGAGGTCCAGGGAGAGTCAATACTTTGTCCTAGTGCTACATGGCAGTTTAGTATTAAAGTTGAGTCTGGTCTCAACCTCTGTGCTGTGAGTGATATATTATTGTTGGGTTGTTGTAGTTGTTGTTCAGTCGCTAAGTCAGGTCCGACTCTTTGGACCCCATGGACTGTAGCATGCCGGGCTCCTTTGTCTTCCACTGTTTCCCGGAGTTTGCTCATACTCATGTCTGTTGAGCTGGTGATGCTGTCTAACCATCTCACCCCCTGCCATCTGCTTTTCCTTTTGCCTTCAGTCTTTCCCAGCATCAGGGTCTTTTCCAACAAGTCAGCTCTTCACATCACATGGCCAAAGTATTGGAGCTTTAGCGTCAGTCCTCCCAATGAATATTCAGGAATGATTTCCTTTAGGATTGACTGGTTTGACCTCCTTTCAGTCCAGGGGACTCTCAAGAGTCTTCTCCAGCCTCACGATTTGAAAGGATCAGTTCTTTGGTGCTCAGCCTTCTTTGTGGTGCAGCTCTCACATCTGTAATGAGTACTGGAAAAACCGTAGCTTTGACTATACAGACCTTTGTCAGCAAGGTGATAGTCCTGTTTTCTAATACGCTATTTAGGCTTGTCATAGCTTTCCTTCCAAGGAGCCAGTGTCTTATAATTTCACGGCTATAGTCACCATCCCCAATGATTTTTGGAGCCCAAGAAAAAAAATCTGTCACTGCTTCTGCTTTTTCCCCTTCTATTTGCCATGAAGTGATGAGACCAGATGCCATGATCTTAGTTTTTTGAATGTTGAGTTTCAAGCCAGCTTTTTCACTCTCCTCTTTCACCTTCATCAAGAGGCCCTTCATTTCCTCTTCACTTTCTGCCAGTAGAGTGGTATCATCTGCATATCTGAAGTTGTTGATATTTCTCGTAGCAATCTTGATTCCAGCTCAAGCTTCATCCAGCCCGACATTTCACCTGATGTACTCTGCATATAAGTTAAATAAGCAGGGGGACAATATACAGCCTTGATGTACTCCTTTTCCAGTTTTGAAGCAGTCCCTTGTTCTATGTCTGGTTCTAACTGTTGCTTCTTGACCCACATTCTCAGGAGACAGGTAAGGTGGTCTGGTACTCCCATCTCTTGAAGAATTTTCCTCAGTTCATTGTGATCCACAGAGTCACAGGCTTTAGCATAGTCAATGAAGCAGAGGTAGATATATTTCTGGAATTCCCTTGCTTTCTCCATGATCCAGCAAATGTTGGCAATTTGATCTCTGGTTCCTCTGCCTCTTCGAGACCCAGCTTGTACATCTGGACGTTCTTAGTTCATGTACTGCTAAAGCCTACTTGAAAGATTTTGAGTATAATGTTGTTATCATATGAAATGAGTGCAATTGTATGATAGTTTGAACATTCTTTGACATTGCCCTTCTTTGGGATTGGAATGGAAACTGACCTTTTCCAGTCCTGTGGTCACTGCTGAGTTTCCCAAATTTGCTGACATACTGAGTGCCACACTTTAACAGCATTATCTTTTAGGATTTTAAACAGCTCAGCTGGAATTCTCTCACCTGCGCTAGCTTTGTTTGCAGTAATGCTTCCTAAGGCCCACTTGACTTCACACTCCAAGATGTCTGGCTCTAGGTGAATGACCACACCATCATGGTTATCCTGGTCATTAAGACCTTTTTCTGTATAGTTCTTCTGTGTACTCTTGCCACCTCTTCTTAATCTCTGCTGCTTCTGTTAGATCCTTAATGTTTCTGTCCTTCTTGAGACCATCTTTGTATGAAATGTTCCCTTAGTATCTCAATTTTCTTGAAGAGATCTCTAGTCTTTCCCCTTCTATTGTTTTCCTCTATTTCTTTGCATTGTTCATTGAAGAAGGCCTTCTTATCTCTCCTTGCTGTTCTCTGGAACTCTGCATTCAGTTAGGTGTGTCTTCCCCTTTCTCCATTGCCTTTTGCTTCTCTTCTATCCTCAGCTCTTGGTAAAGCCTCCTCAGACAACAACTGCCTTCTTGCATTTCTTTTTCTTTGGGATTGTTTTGGTCACCATCTCCTATATAGAGTCCGTAGCTCTGCAGGCACTGTGTCTACCAGATCTAACGCTTTGAATCTATTCGTCACTCCACTGTACAATCATAAAGGGTTTGACTTAGGTCATACCTGAATGGTGTAGTGGTTTTCACTACTATCTTCAATTTAAGCCTGAATTTTGCAGTAAGGAGCTCATGATCTGAGCCACAGTCAGCTCCAGGTCTTGTTTTTGCTACCTGTATAGCGTTTCTCCATCTTCAGCTGTAAAGAACAGAATCTGATTTCAGTTTTGACCATCTGGTGAGGTCCATGCGTAAAGTCATCTTTGGAGTTGTTAGAAAAGGGTGTTTGCTATGACCAGCATGTTCTCTTGACAAAACTAATAGCCTTTGCCCTGCATCGTTTTGTACTCTAAGGCCAAACTTACATGTTATTTGGGGTATTTTTTGTGGACTTCCCTGGTAGCTCAGCTAGTAAAGCATCTGCCTGCATTGCAGGAGAACCCAGTTTGATTCCTGGATTGGGAAGATCCGCTGGAGAAGGGAAAGGCTACCCACTCCAGTATTCTTGGGCTTCCCTGGTGGCTCAGCTGATAAAGCATCTGCCTGCAATGCGGGAAACCTAGGTTTGATCCCTGGTTTGGGAAGATCCCCCGGAGAAGGGAAAGGCTACCCACTTCAGTATTCTGGCCTGGAGGATTCCATGGACTGTATAGTCCATAGGGTCACAAAAAGTCGGACACGACTGACTGACTTTCACTTTCACTTTTGGGTATTTCTTGACTTCCTACATTTGCATTTCAATCCCCTATGGTGAAAAGAACATCTTTTTGTGTGTTAGTTCTAGAAGGTGTTGTAGATCTTCATAGAACCAGTCAACTTCAGCTTCTTCGGCATCAGTTGTTGGGGCGTAGACTTGGATGACTGTATTATTGAATGGTTTGCCTTGGAAATGAACTAAGATCATTCTGTCATTTTTGAGGTTGGACTCAAGTACTGCATTTGGGACTCTTCTGTTGACTGTGAAGGCTACTCCACTTCTTCTAAAGGATTCTTGTCCACAGTAGTAGATATCATGATCATCTGAACTAAATTCACCTGTTTGTGAATTTAATTCATTTTAGTTCACTGATCCATTTTGGTTCACTGATCCGTAACATGTCAATGTTCAGTCTTACTATCTCCAGCTTGACCATGTCCAGTTTACCTTGATTCATGGATCTAACATTCCAAGTTCCTATGAAATACCGTTCTTTACAGCATTGGACTTTACTTTCCCCACCAGACACATCCTCAGCTGAGCGACATTTCTGCTTTTACCCAACCACTTCATTCTCTCTGGAGCTTTTAGTAATTGCCCTCTGCTCTTCTCCAATAACATGTTGGATACCTTCAGACCTGGGTAGGGGGAGGGGGCTCATCTTCTGGTGTCGTATCTTTTTGTCTTTTCACGCTGCTCACTGGGTTCTTGGAGCAAGAATCCTAGGGTGGGTGCCGCTTCCTCCTCCAGTGTGCCGGCTTCTGTCACAACTCTGCACTGTGCCCCATCTGTCTTGGGTGGCCCTGCGCAGCATGGCTTATAGCTTCATTGAGTTACACAGACCCCTTCACCATGACAAGACTGTGATCCACGAAGGGGATCGCTTATTATTGCATGGATTATTATGTTAATCATGCATTATTATATATAGTATATGTTAAGTTATATTGTATTGCTATATAAAGGTAGATTTCAGTAATATTAAAGCATATGCGGTTTAGGGTATGTTAGGCTGTAGTCATTATTTCATTTTGAAAGCATCACCTTAGTGCTTGTTGCTGTAAATTAAGGAGATGTTTAAATAAATCAGAATTCATGTATCTAAGTGAATTGCTTAGAAAGAGTAGCTTTTGCATTTGAAAGTCTCTGCAGTTAGTCCAGTGGCACTGCCATTGTTAAAACCCTTTTCAGAACTTCCGTTTTCAGAACTTCCCTTTTAGAGCAAGTTTAATAGTCACACAAGGAAACCAGTTGCATTCTTTTTGTTACATGTCATTGTTAACCTGGTATGGCTTCAGGTGAGCTCTTTAAAATATCAACTCACAATACGTGTAAGCCGAATTATTATCCTTTACACTGGAACCTTACACAGTGCTGTATGTCCATTATATCTCAGTAAGACTGGAAACAAAATAATAATTCAGATCAAACATTGGAAACTGTACAGCTGGTTAAAATTAAAAAATTCCTTGTTAAACTGTTAAAAAAAAAATCATACGTACCTTCAAAGAGTGAAAATTTATTACCAGCAAGGCTGTTGAAGAGCATGTTCCTGTCTTTCAGAACATTTCTTAAGAAAGTTATCCAGAAATTCAAATGCATTGTTAAAATGAAATCTTATATTAGGGACATTGAAATCAAAACCACAGTGATATACCACTTTATATTCACTAGAATTTCCACAGTCAAAAAGACAGCAATAAGTGTTATTATAAGAGAGAATGTGGAAAAACTAGAGCCTTCCTCTATTCTTGGTGGAATGTAAAATAGTACAGTCCACTTAGAAAAAAGTTTGGTGGTTTCTTAAAAAGTTAAGCATACCTTTATCACATGACCCAGCAGTTTCACACTTAGATATCTGATTTCAAGAGAAATGAAAACACATCCATACAAAGACTTGTGTGTGAAGGTTCATAGCAGCCTTCAAAATAGACAAAAGTAGAAACAACTCAAATCTCCATCAATTGGTGAATGGACAACAAAAGGTGTTATATCTATATAATGGAATATTTTATTCCACCATAAAAAGAAATGTTGTTTTGATAATGTGCTACAACATGGATAAACCTTGAAGACATTACACTAAGTTGAATTTTACAGTATATTATACTATACCTCAGTAAAGGAGAGAAAAAAAGATATCTAAAACAATTCTGAGCTGACTTGGCATTGTTGAAATAAGTGTCTATTCAGTGAGATAAAAAATCCTCGTTTGGATATCTTTAGTTTGTTATAGTTATAAATGATTGCTTTCCCTACGATTGGCATAGTCTCGGAAGACTGTCAATTGTTAAAGTAACACAGGGCCAAGCATTTTTTTATTCTGCTTTTCACAATGATGCTATCAGGTGGAGGTCATCTTTGTGTGACAGATGATAAAAGCCAAGGTTCCGAGAGGTTAAGTAACTTGTCCAAGGTTTCACAGCCCAGCAGTGCTGGGGTAGTATTTGAACCATGTCTGTGAAAGCTGTCGTGTACCTCCTTATCCTTCATTGCCTGTTTCATTGCCTGTCTTAACTTGGCAGAGATTGGTTTTTCATCTGGACCATCATGATCTGGATGATACCACGCTCTGGGGGTGTGGCAAGATGATTTCATCTACCCACGAAAGGAAGCATCGTCCAGATTCATTTACTCCGCTGATGGCTGGAGTCCACCCGTCTTCTGTGTTCTTTAGTTAGGAGCTGTTCTTTCTGCCTCCAGGGTGTGTTTGTGTCCTGGCTTCGTTGACTTGAAAGAGGCCAACTCAGTGTTTGAACAGCTTTGTCGGGATGTTCCCTGGAAGCAGAGGACCGGCATCAGAGACGGTAAGTGGATATCTTGGGATCACAGTTGTTGATGTTTGGCCCTCCTTTCCAGATTGTTTTCCAGTATGCTTGCGTCTTGGCATCGCAGCCAGACTTGCACAGATGTTCAAAGCCTAACTGGAACCCTAAGCGGAAGCAGGAATTCGCCAAAGGGGACAGGGCAGTGTTCCTCGCAGAAGACACAGCGCATGGTCCTGTGTGTGGCAGAGGTGGGCTTTCAAGGAAAGGAAGGAAGTTTGGTTTGGCTGAGCTGTGGTTGACATGCTTATCTCCTAGTGTTTGATCACTGTTCATTACTTCAGACAATGCCAGCTTCCCTCTTTCTTCATAGAAGCTTCCAGAACTTGTTTTTTTCTGATTCTGTTTGGCATCTGTTCTTTCCATCATCTTTTTATTGTCACTCTAGTCTCACTAGAAGTCTCCTTTAGCTTCAGGACTTGTAGCATTCTCCTGAGCTTGTCAAGATTGCCTGACTTGGAGTGGGTACTACACAAGCAGCAGTACCTGCTATACCAAAGGTGGTCACTGGGGGGCGTTGGTGCTCTAGCATAGAATCTTTTTTTTTTTTCCTGGCACATTGAGTGATTTTAAATTTTCTGTGGAGAAAGAGGCAAAGTATACTGGCATCACTTTTGTAACAAGCATCAGAAGGAGAGTCGGCTCTTTCAGGGCAGCCTTCTAATTCCCAGCAGTTTCTACAGCAGGGCTTTTGGTGACAGACTTAGCTTCAATTGCTGGCTCTTTCAAAGTGATTGTTTATTTTAGACAAATGATATAGTTAAGTAATTTTCTGATTCTTAATTTTTCTGATCAAGAAAATAGAGCTAATAATAATACCTATCTTGCAAGGTTGTTGTGATAATTAAATGAGACAGTGCCTGGTAACGTACTTAACAGAATACTTGGCACATAGTAAGCCTTCAGTGAATGTTAACTGCTTTTATTATTATTGTTGTTGTAGTGGTTGCAGTCAGTTGTAGGGAAAAATAGCAGATCTGTGAGTAGCTCCTTCTTTAATTATAAAGTGGCCATCAAAAACTTCTGATTAAAATTAAATATGTGCTATGGTGAGTCAGAGCACCTTTTTCTTTATTTGGAATTAAAAGGGCTTAGATAGTGGTGGCACATGGGTGAACAGTTGGTTTTGTTTCCTGTATGGACGTTCATGCCACAATTTCCTACCTACAAGGGTTCAAACTCCATGTCCTGCATCTTAGACCCTCCCCAATGTGAATCCTCTGTCCTGTGGTGTGACTCCTTCACTCTGGTTTGTGTCACCACTGACACAAATGGGTCACACACATTCTTACCCCAGAGCTTCACTCGTACTGGTTCTGCCAGTATACCCTCTCTTGCCATCCTTTTAGCTGTCCCATGCCACTCCTGAGGTCCCGTGCCCCTTATGAAGGTGGAACCTTGGGTCAGAGCCCATCCCGCCTCTTCCTTTGTATTTCTCATAGCTCCCTATACATTACTAGGCAGGGTGTTGGCACTCGGTAGGTACACGTAAAATAGCATCAAACCCTTTCAAAGGCCCTGTATTTTCTTTCTTAGATGTAACTTACCAGCAACCAAGACTTACAGCATGGTATGGAGAACTTCCTTACACTTATTCAAGAATCACTATGGAACCAAATCCTCACGTATGTTGGAATGTTGTTATTGATATGGTTTTATAGACGATATACTATGCCTGTAGAGTACTGTGAAATAACAATAAATGGCCTTGCGGAGCTGCGCGGTGGTTCCTAGTTCAAAAAACCCTCCAAGTTCAAACACTGAGTCTTTGTGCTTATCACCATGGATGTGCTTTTGATCCACAGATGAAGTCAGAGGATGAGAAAAAAAAAACTGGAACTAGAGTAAACTAGAACCAGACGCAAGGATTTCAGAGAAATGAATCATTTATTTTCCTAATCTCCTCCTTCCCCAAGCTTTTCTGCCATAGCCCTTTGTGTATCTCCTGGTATATATTTGCTCTGGTTCCAAATCCTTACGACTGACCAGTGAGGGCAGAATGTTTCTTTCCATGTCTCAGGCTCTTTTCCCATTTGTGAGAAAAATCTGTTCCTTTTCTTGTTGACTTTGTATTCATTCTGTGGCTGCAGTTCTCATACTTATCATTGCTTTGGCTTGTCTCTACTGCTTCTTGTGTTTTTAAAAATGTCCATGAAAGACGAAGAGATTCTAATGTATAAATTAAGCTTATCCAGATGATGGAATTAAGATCCAAGAAATAGCTCTCTGTTTAGTCCTTGGAATCTTGCCTTTGGCAAATAATAATATGGTTTTTGGGTGTTTTTTTTTTTGAAGGAGACTTTGAAGAAAATGGAGTTTTTGCTTATGGCATTGGAATAAAGAGAAATGTGACACATTTAGAACTCCTAGTAATTTCTTATCATAAACTAGCCTTTTACTAAAATGTTCAGGGATTAAGTATTGACTGAAGGGAACATGACTTTTTCACATGAAGAGATAGATGGGTTCTCTGGTTTCTAAGGCTACATTTAGAATGTAACCCAGGGAAGTACTGAGGAGACCCTTTATATCTGAAATTGACTTGGAAACATGAAGAGAATCGAACTAAGCCAGTCCAGCATAAACTGCTGGATATGTTTCTGTCAGAATTAGTGTATCTTCTTATCAACAGTTATAACAGAGAAGTTGAGGATTAAATAGCCTGTGGGAAAGAAGTTCTTTCATTCTAGCTGATCTTTCAGAACAGGATTTCTCAACCTTGGTATCACTGACATTGCAAACACGACAACTCTTTGTTGTTAGGTTGTCCTGCGCATTGTAGGATGGTTAGCCGTATCTGTGACTTCTGCCCCCTAGATGCCAGAGGCACCCCTTACCCAGTCAAGGCAGCCAAAAATGACTCTGGACGTTGCTAAACATCTGTTGGGGTTCCAAACTGACCTTGCTTGAGAACCACTGCTTTAGATTAAACGTGAGACATGTAAGGTCTGCTGAGGTAGAGTGACCACTTATGCTTGGCGACATTTTGACAACTCTTCAAAAGAATTGTTTAAATGACAACCCTTTTCTCATATCATAAGTAATATGTGTTTATTACTGAAAATTTAGAAACTGCAGGTAAATATGAAGAATATTAAAATTTTGAATAGTGCTTCCATCTGATGATTTGGTTCCAGTCTTTTTTTTCTTTTTAAGCAAATATATGTAGAGAATTTCTCTATAAAAATAAAAAATCAGTTATTCATATAGTACATTTAATTTTGCTGTATTATTAACATATTGTAGTATCATAAGGTTGTCATGTTAGAATTCTTTAATTTGAATTTGACTGGCTCATAACTTTGTACTTATTGCTAATAGATTTAGTTTTATACCATCTGGAACGAAATCAAAACAGATGTCCCTTTTAAGGGAAGATTCCCTAATGTGTATATATGTGTTGGGGATATTAGTTTAATTTTAAAGTTGTTTTTACCTCAAGCTTAGTATTCCATAGCACAGGAGGAGGTTCAATCATAGGTACTTAAACATCTTTTAGTCTTTGAGTCTGTTCTTGGCTGCACTGGGTTTTCATTGCAGCATGCAGACTTTCGCTAGTTGCAGCACGTGGGGGCTTATCTAGTTGCAACTTGCAGGCTTCCATCATTGTGGAGCATGGGCGGGTGGCTTCTAGAGCGCATGGGATCAGTAGTTGCTGCTTGTGGGCTTGCTAGTTGCCCCCGGCATGTGGGATCTTATTCCCTAACCGGGGATCAAACCCATGTTCCCTACACTGGAAGGTGGATTCTTAACCAGTGGACCACCAGGGAAGTCCCTTTTAGTCTTTTTTCCAAGCTAAATCTTATATGAATCCACTGTGTGGAAATAAAAGAGTACCCTCACTGACTGGTAGTCTCATCATCTTGACCTCTCCTCCTTTCTCCTCCTGTGGTCCCAGAGGCATCTCTGTGGTACCTGGGTCTCTGCAAAACACTGAAGTCCACCAAATAGGTCCTTGTATTTTCTCATACTCTTTTCCTCAAATGTCTTTTAAGGATAGAATGTCTTCACTGAAGAGTGAGATGACGCTGGATTTTAATTTAGACTTTCAGTTCTGCGGGATCTGTATTTAGAGTATTGGTTGGAGAGTCTAAATTAATCCCCTAGTTCATTATTCCTTGTTTTCTCCTTTTCTACTTACTTCACCACCAAAAATAACCAAGAAAAAAAAATATATTCACTTAGAAACATAATGCAGACTTGGTGTTAGTTCAGTCCCTGAGCAAGTCAAGGAAGTGCTAATTAGCTTCTCAGTTACATTGCCGAAAAGCTATCCTCCTCCTTTACGTTCTTGTGTTTCTTGTTAAGTGTATGATTCTAGCATCTGATCTTTATCCCCACGAAGATAAGCTGCTTCTTGTTGTCATTTAGTCATGGCCGATTCTTTGCGACCACATGGACTGCAGCATGCTAGGCCTCCCTGTCCCTCACCACCTCCCAGAGTTCACCCAAGTTCATGTCGTTGAATCAGTGATTCTTTCCAACCATCTCATCTGCTGCCCTCTTCTCCTCTTGCCTTCAGTCTTTCCCAGTATCGAGCTTCCCAGGTGGTCCTAGTGGTAAAGAATGGCCTGCCAATACAAGAGACTTAAGATACACAGGTTCAGTCCCTGGGTTGGGAAGATCCCCTAGAGAAGGAAATTGGAACCCACTGTAGTAGTCTTGCCTAGAGAATCCCATGGACAGAGGAGGTTGGTGGGCTACAGTTCACGGGGTCACAAAAAGAGTCAGATATGACTTAGGGACTAAACGGTTATCTATAGCCCTTGAGAAAGAACTATATATCCTTGACTATGCTTCAGTTCAGTTCAGTCGCTCAGTCATGTCCGACTCTGCGACCCCATGAATCGCAGCACACCAGGCCTCCCTGTCCATCACCGACTCCGGGAGTTCACTCAAACTCACGTCCATCGAGTCAGTGATGCCATCCAGCCATCTCATCTTCTGTCGTCCCCTTCTCCTCCTGCCCCTAATCCCTCCCAGCATCAGTCTTTTCCAATGAGTCAACTCTTCACATGAGGTGGACAAAGTACTGGAGTTTCAGCTTCAGCATCATTCCTTCCAAAGAAAGGCTGATCTCCTCTAGAATGGATTGGTTGGATCTCCTTGCAGTCCAAGGGACTCTCAAGAGTCTTTTCCAACACCACAGTTCAAAAGCATCCATTCTTCGGCACTTAGCTTTCTTCACAGTCCAACTCTCGCATCCATACGTGACTACTGGAAAAACCTTGACTAGATGGACCTTTGTTGCCAAAGTAATATCTCTGCTTTTGAATATGCTATCTAGGTTGGTCATAACTTTTCTTCCAAGGTGTAAGCATCTTTTAATTTCATGGCTGCAGTCACCATCTGCAGTGATTTTGGAGCCCAAAAAAATAAAGTCTGACACTGTTTCCACTGTTTCCCCATCTGTTTGCTGTGAAGTGATGGGACCAGATGCCATGATTTTAGTTTTCTGAATGTTGAGCTTTAAGCCAACTTTTTCACTCTCCTGTTTCACTTTCATCAAGAGGCTTTTTAGTTCCTCTTCCAACAACACAAGAGAAGACTCTACACATGGACATCACCAGATAAGCAACACCAAAATCAAACTGATTATATTTTTTATAGCCAAAGATGAAGAAGCTCTATACAGTCAGCAAAAACAAGACCGAGAGCTGACTGTGGCTCAGATCATGAACTCTTTATTACCAAATTCAGACTTAAAATTGAAGAAAGTAGGGAAAACCACTAGACCATTCAGGTATGACCTAAATCAAATCCCTTATGATTATACACTGGAAGTGAGGAATAGATTTAAGGGACTAGATCTGATAGATAGAGTGCCTGATGAACTATGGACTGAGGTTCGTGACATTGTATAGGAGACAGGGATCAAGACCATCTCCATGGAAAAAAAATGCAAAAAAGCAAAATGGCTGTCTGGGGAGGCCTTACAAATAGCTGTGAAAAGAAGAGAAGCGAAAAGCAAAGAAGAAAAGAAAAGATACAAGCATCTGAATGCAGAGTTCCAAAGAATAGCAAGAAGAGATAAGAAAACCTTCTTCAGCGATCAATGCAAAGAAATAGAGGAAAACAACAGAATGGGAGACTAGCAATCTCTTCAAGAAAATTAGAGATACCAAGGGAACATTTCATGCAAAGATGGGCTCGATAAAGGACAGAAATGGTATGGACCTAACAGAAGCAGAAGATATTAAGAAGAACTGTACAAAAAAAGATCTTCCCAACCAAGATAATCACGATGGTATGATCACTCACCTAGAGCCAGACATCCTGGAATGACTATGTTTAATGACTGCTAATGACTTTCCCCACATCAGGGTCTTTTCCAGTGAGTCAGCTGTTCACATCAGGTGGCCAAAGTATTGTAGCTTCTGCTTCAGGATTGGTCCTTCCAGTGAATATTCAGGTTTGATTTCCCTTAGGATTGACTGGTTTGATCTCCTTGCAGTCCAAGGGACTCTCAAGAGTCTTCTCCAGCACCACAGTTTGAAAGCATCAATCTTCTGCATTCAGCCTTCCTTATAGTCCAACTTTCACATCCATATATGACTACTGGGGAAACCATAGCTTTTAATATACAGACCTTTGTGAGCAAAGTTGATATGCTGTCTAGGTTTGTCATAGCCTTCCTTCCAAGAAGCAAGTGTCTTCTAATTTCAGGGCTGCAGTTACCATCTAGTGATTTTGGCATCCAAGAAGAGAAAATCTGTCACTGCTTCCACTTTTTCATCTGCTATTTGCCATGAAGTGATGGGACCAGCTGCCATGATCTTAGTTATCTGAATGTTGAGTTTCAAGCCAGCTTTTTCACTCTCCTCTTTCACTTTCATCAAGAGGCTCTTTAGTTCCTCTTCATTTTCTGCCATTAGAAAGTTATCTACATATCTGGGGTTGTTGATATTTCTCCCAGCAATCTTGATTCCAGCTTGAGCTTCTTCCACCCTGGCATTTCACATAATGTACTCTGCATATAAGTTAAATAAACAGTGACAATATACACCCTTGTCGTACTCCTTTCCCAATTTCAAACCAGTCAGTTGTTCCATGAAAGGTTCTGAGTGTTACTCCTTGACTCACATACAGGTTAAAGATAGCTTAAAGCCATAAAATAAATAGGAAGTACAGCTTGATAACATTATTATGGAATTTCACTCTTGAACGTAGGTTAGTTTAATAACATTTATTTAGTGATCTAAGTTTTGTTTGTTGTTATTGCAGTTCATTTGTTTAAATCCTCTGCCTTAGAGGAGCTGAATAGATATTTTTCCAAAGAAGACATACAAATGGATAATGGTGGTGGTGTTGGTGGTTTAGTTGCTAAGTCGTGTCTGACTTTTATGATCCCGTAGACTGTAGCCTGCCAGACTTCTCTGTCCATGGGATTCTCCAGGCAAGACTACTGGAGTGGGTTGCCATTTCCTTCTCCAGGACAAATGGACAATAGGCACATGATAAGATGCTCAGCATCACTAATTAGGGAAATGCAAATCAAAACCATAGTAAGATATCATCACCCCATACCTGCTAGAAAGGCTGTTATCAAAAAGGCAAGAAATAACAAGTGCTGGTGAGGATATGGAAAAAAGAGAGCTCTCATACCCTGTTGATGGGAATTTAATTGGTACAGCCATTATGGAAATTTCTCAAAAAATTAAAAATAGAAATACCGTATGGTCCAGCTATCCCACTTCTGGTTATTTATCCAAAGAAAATGCAGACACTAATTTGAAAATATATGTGCACCCCTGTGTTCATCACAGCATAATTGATAATAACTAAGATATGGAAACAACCTAAGTGCCCATCAACAGGTGAACAGATAAAGATGTCGGGGGTGTGTGTCTGTCTATGTATATGTTGTTGTTCAGTTGCTAAATCATGTCCAACTCTATGCAATCCCATGGAGTGCAGCACACCAGGCTTCCCTATCCTCCACTGTCTCCTGGAGTTTGCTCAAGTTCATATCCATTGAGTTGGTGATGCTATCTAACCACCTCATCCCCTACCATCCTCTTCTCCTTTTGCCTTCATTCTTTCCCAGCATCAGGGTCTTTTCCAGTGAGTTGGCTCTTCGAATCAGGTGGCCAAAATATTGGAGCTTCAGCTTTAGCATCAGTCCTTTCAATGAATATTCAGGACTGATTTCCTTTAGGATGGACTGGTTTGATTTCCTTGCACTCCAAGGGACTTTTCCAGAGTCTTCTCCAGCACCACAGTTGGAAAGCATCAGTTCTTTGGTGCTCAACCTTCTTCATGGTCCAACGCTCTTATATTTATAAATGGACTACTACTTAGCCATTTAAAAAAAAGATGAAATCCTACCTTTTGTGAGACCATGGACAGACCTTGAGGACATTATGTTAAATAAGTCAGGTGGAGAGGGATGGATTCCGTATGATTTTATTAATGTATGGAATATAAAAAATCAATAATATAAATGAACAAACCAAACATGTAGGTACAAGGAGCACAGTAGTGGTTCCCAAAGGGGAGGGGACAGAATGGAGGGCACAACAGAGGAGGGAGGGCAACTGTGTGGTGACGGGTGGAAACTGAATGTTTGGTGGAGGTGAACGTGCTGTATGGCTGGAGAAGGACATGGCCACCCACTCCAGGATTCTTGCCTGGAGAATCCCATGGACAGAGGGGCCTGGCAGGCTACAGTCCTTAGGGTCACAAAGAGTCGGACACTGCTGAGCGACTGAGCACACACACGTGCATGGCAGAAATATGATGTTATAAACCAGTGTTACTTCAGTGAAATAAATAAAGTCTTCTGCTAAGAGTGTAATGCCACTGTCTGTAACACGGAATGCCAGCTTTTAACATGACTTCCTTGAGACAGTGAAGCTGATTCCCGCATATGCTCCCTGGAAGTTTTACCTGATAATAGTCATGGTATGTACCTAAGAATGATATTATGCTTTCCTTTGCTGAACATACATTTCTTCACTTCCAAACACAGAACATGAACTCTGAAAGGGCTCTCTGAAGTGGCAGTTCTTTTTTTTTTATATAATTTTAAATATTTATTTATTTTTGGTTGTGCTGGGCCTTTGTTGCTGCACAGGCTCTCCTCTAGTTACAGAGAGTGGGGGCCTCTCTCTAGTTGCGATGCACAGGCTTCTCACCGTGGCGGCATCTCTTATTGCGGAGCTCAGCTCTTGGGTGCATGGGCTGCAGTAGTTGTGGAGGTGGGCTCAGTAGTTGTGGCTCCTGGGCTTTAGAGCACAGGCTCAGTGGCTTGTGGCACATGGGCCTAGTTGTTCTGCAGCCTGTGGGATCATCCCGGACCAGGGATCGAACCCACGTCCCCTACATTGGCAGGCAGATTCTTGACCGCTGAGCCACCAGGGAAACCCTAGAGTGGCAGTCCTTAAAGTAGAATCTGTGGGTCCCTGGAGGGAGTCCACAAAATTCTTTTTGGGAATCCACAGGGTCAGAATTATTTTTATGAGATTACTAAGACTAGGTGACATTTTTCACTGTGTTGAGTTTGCACTATACAAAAACAATGGTGAGTAAAATTGCTGGCACCTTAGTATGAATCAAGGCATTGCCACCGAACTGTACTAGTAATCATTGTTTTCTTTACCACGTACACTTCCAGTTTAAAAAAAAAATAAAAGATGGTTTCATTCAAGGGTGTCCTTTGGTAAAGTGATAAGCATTATTTTATTAAATCTTGATCTTTTAAAATTGTTTGATGAAATGGAAAGTATGCATAAGGCATTTCTGCTACAAATGATTTATGATGGTTGTGTGTGATTGCTTAAGGTAGAAGCCGAACTAGCTACTTTTATCCTGGACCATTTTACCTGGAAGAGCAACTGGCACACACACTGTTCAGACTTGAGTATTCAGCAGACACTTTCTCAGAAGTGAATGAAGTGTCACTTCTAGGAAAACAATGGACAGGATTTAGTAAAAGTTTGATGCTGATAAAAGTTGAGGTTTCAAGGAAATGTTAGGAATTCTGGAAAAACTCATATCCTTCACCTTGAACCTGACCTCTTCCCATTACTTAGCTTTTTCTGAAGAAATCAGTGGTAACCTTAATGGAGATGATTTTTTAATGGTGTATAATGAAACATGTCAGTAGTAAGAGGGTCTGCATAACTCAGTGAGCCAGTATTTTCCACATGACCAGTGCTTGATGTTATAGAATCATGCAAGATTACAAGATCCATTCAAAGTGCAAGTTGGACCAATAGATTTAGATGTAATAATATAAAAAGTACATTGATATAGTTTCAGATTCCACATTGCCTCTCACCTTTAAGAAATCAGTACAGTTGAGCTTTGGTTTAATAGCAAAGAATATCTACGGTTATTTGAAAAGGTTTTTTCTTCCTTTTTTGAACTACATGTCTTTGTGAAGGCAGTTTTCTTTGTATGTGTCAACAAAAACATTTAAACAGATTCAATACAGAAGCAGATATTAGAACCAACTCTCTTCTGTTAAATCAGACATTGACGAGATTTGCAAAACAGTGCTGCTTGTCTCACCAATTTTTTTATATAGGAAAAAAGCTAATTTTTCATAAAATACTACTTGGGTTAGCTTGTAATGGGGTTGTTATTTTTTAAATGAATTAACCAAAAGTTAAAATATTTTTAGTTTTAATTTTTAATATGGTAGCTATCATAGCTATAACTCAAACACATAGAAGTTCTTTGGGGTCCTCAGTAAGTTTTTTTGGCTGTGCTGTGTAGCTTGCAGCATCTTAGTTCCCCAACCAAGGGTTGAACCCAGGCCCACAGTAGTGAACGTGCTGAGTCCTAACCTCTGGACTGCCAAGGAGTTCCCTCCTCAGTCATCTTTGGTAGTGGTGTGAGAAGCCCTGTCCTACACGAAGCTTCTGTAAAGCACTTGAGGTTTCTTGGAAGGCAAGACATACAGAATTCTAACCAGAACCATAAGAACTACACTGATTGTAGCTCCCTAGTACAACCTAAGGTCAAGGGTCATAGTTTCCTAAAGCATGTATGGCGAGATGGTGAGTTCTGAATATAAACTACAGGTGTGAACTCGGTGTTCAGGAGGCAGGGCTGTGGACTGTTTAAATCTTTTGTAGTTCACAGCCATTTCATGACTCCATTCTGTAGCATGTTTTTCCCCTCTGGGTTCTGGTCTTAGGAAGTGTGCCACTCTAGAAATATTAAATATCCTTTTCAAAGAGCAATTTTGCCACTTGTGATAAAATGGGAATGGAATCCTGGTGGCTCAGATGGTAAAGAAACTGCCTGCAATGCGGGAGACCTGGGTTCGATCCCTGGGTCAGGGAGATCCCCTGAAAGAGGGCATGGCAACCCACTCCAGTATTCTTGCCTGGAGAAATCCCCATGGACAGAGGAGCCTGGCGGGCTAAAGTCCATGGGGTCACAGAGTCAGACACAACTGAGTGACTAAGCACAGCACAGGAATGGAACAGAGGGCCACCCCGAAGGAGAGCTGTTTCACCCTCAGACTTCAGTCTTTATCTGCCGACTCCTGATGGCCCATCAGCTGTGGTGACAAAGCAGGCTTCCTGCTCCACATGCCACCTCCATGCCTTACTGAGGCGACCGCCCAGAGTGTACCGACAGTTACTTCTCTGGAGGGTCATATATTTAACATGGAAAGGATGAGATGGGAGGATAGGCCTGGTCTTCATGACATTGCTACACCAAATTTAGCACCTTAATAAAATTGCAGAGGTCAGCTTGCTTCAGAATAGACATGACGGGAGAGAATGCAACTTCTCTTCTGGCCTGATGCTTATTATGTTTCGGATGGTTTGCTTACCCCAAGCCCCTGTTTACAGTGTGACTGATGCTGCGCTCCCTGTTTTTCCCTGTGACTGCCACTGTGTATCTCCTGTGAACTGTCTCTGCCCCTTCTCTTGACCTGTTGATTGCAGTGGCATCCTGTGCTGCTCACGCTGAAGAGCCACATTGAAGAGAACACTGGCCACCCCTTCAACTCCTTGCTTTGCAATCTTTACCGAAATGAGAAGGACAGCGTGGACTGGCACAGCGATGACGAGCCTTCACTGGGGAGGTGCCCCGTCATTGCTTCACTCAGCTTTGGTGCCACACGCATGTTTGAGATGAGAAAGAAGCCCCCGCCAGTGAGTAGTCCCTTTATTTATTTTATGTTCCTCCCGCTATCTAATAATCGGTGAAAAAAGAGCTGGGCTCCTAAAAGGCTCCTATTTTCAGATTTAGGGGATTGGAGTATGTGTCTGGTTGATGAAATGTTTTCAACTGATGGCTTATATCCTGTGGATAACTTTTGACTTCCAAAGAGGCCATTCATTCCTTTCTGCAACAGAAATTGCCTGCTGTGTGCCAGGTGTCAGAGGCTTATTTCCATTGGTGGAAAGGACAGACACGGTCCCCATCCTCATGGAAATGGGGGTAGACAGACATTATTCATTACTCAAGTAACCGGATGGCAGAACTCAAGTGAGTAGGGGCAAGAAGGGAAAGGAAGGAGGCTCAGGGAAGATGCCCTTCTTTAGGAGCCTTTATTTTAAGTAAGTGTTCTTCATGGCAGTGTTGCCTGTCCTCTTTGAAGAGAAGTACCACAGTCCATCCTAAAGGAGATCAGTCCTGGGTGTTCATTGGAAGGACTGATGTTGAAGCTGAAACTCCAATACTTTGGCCGTCTGATGCGAAGAGCTGACTCATTGGAAAAGACCCTGATGCTAGGAAAGATTGAGGGCAGGAGGAGAAGGAGACAGCAGAGGATGAGATGATTGGATGGCATCACCGACTCAATGGACATGGGTTTGGGTGGACTCCTGGAGTTGGTGATAGACAGGGAGGGCTGGCGTGCTTCGGTTCATGAGGTCGCAAAGAGTTGGACACGACTGAGCGACTGAACTGAACTGAACTGAACCACACGCATCCCCATTCCTTCTTAGCCAGTTCCTAAAATCCAGATGAACATTACCTCTTTCAGAGAGGGAGTTCCAGCCAGGTGACTAGACAAGCAGTGACTAAACTGTAGAATAACTTGAGCTGTCCAGCCCCGCTCTTGCCTATATTTTAATACATTGGAGGGGTATGAGGGCTCTTTGTGTTGTTGTTTTTTTAAAATCAAGAAGTGTAGAACTTTTGGACTGAAGCAGATAGAAAGATAGTAGGAACTCTAAGAAAAGAGCAAAGCTCTACCAAATTATCTTATTTCCAGGATTTGCGTGTGGGTGTTTTTTTAAACCAAGGCTCCCAATCATTTAGCTTATAACGTTAAACCAGACACAGTCAGTGTGGATGGCCTACAGGGCTGTGTTTTGAGTATGACCTAATCCAGACCACATAATTATCAGGCAGTCAGTGCTTGTGTCTGTTCTTCATCAGATATACTTCTTGGGCTGTTTTCCTGACATGTATTTGGGTTTCCAAACATGGTATTTTGAAGCATATTGTGTTGTTTTGCACTTACTCCATTAAGCACCTTTCCTTGGCATATCTTCCATCGACAGGGTTGTATTTGCTTCTGTTTACACAGAAGCTTTGGTCTGTGTTGGTGGGGATTGGGGGTAGTTGTCAGTTGCAAGTGACTTCCTGAGTAAACTTGCTCCCTGGGCACTCTGACTAGCCTCACTGTCCCAGTGTACCAGGGAAAACCGCCTAAGAAGCAGGCTCCCCAGCCTTTGCCATGTTCCTTTCAGGCACAGTTAGCTTTTATATGCAGGCTTCCACTTGGTTAAATCCTACGTTCACACATGAGGAGTTCATCCTGCCCTTCTAAAGTCTTCTATTGTGTGAATGGTAAAGAAACACCAGGTGTCTTATTGTAAAGTTCAGACCCCCAATCCAGACATACGGAACACCATCTTTTTGCCAGGCCTGGTCTTGGGAGCTGGGATTATAGCCATGAGTAAGTGAGATGAAGTCATCCTTCCCCTCCTGGAGCTGATGATCTGGCCCCTGTTAGTGCTCTGTCTCCCTTCCAGGGTTATCCTTCCAGCTCTCTGAGTGGACAGCAAACTCTGGTGGATCCAGGATAATCTTTGGTGTAAGCCGAGTCTCTGCTTCTTTGCAGTGACTTTCTTTGTTGCCAAGCACTCAAGTATTCAGTTCCCGTTTTTCTCTACATGTACATTCACCACCACCACCATCACCCTTTTTCAAAAACATTTTTTGGCCTATTTGCAGATTTTAAGGTTAAGAATTCCCGAAGCATGCTTTGTAGGATAATTAGTTTTACTGTACAAGCAATTTCCAACTGTTAAGCATTAGTCATTGGAAGGACTGATGTTGAAGCTGAAACTCCAATACTTTGGCCACCTGATTCGAAGAGCTGACTCATTTGAAAAGACCCTGATGCTGGGAAAGATTGAAGTCGGAAGAGAAGGGGACGACAGAGGATGAGATGGTTGGACGGCATCACTGACTCAATGGACATGAGTTTGAGCAACCTCTGGGAGTTGGTAGTGGACAGGGAAGCCTGGCGTGCTGCAGTCCACGGGGTTGCAAAGAGTCAGACACGACTGAACGACTGAACTGAACTGAAGCATTAACAGTGTTCTGGTGCCCAGAATACCTCTATTCCTTTTCCCCTCTAGACAGCTGAAGGTCATTTTCTCATATGAGAACATATTCATGGTGATCAAGAATTATTTCTTGGAAATATAATTCAGTTATGTTATAGGTTAAGGGGTGGATAGAAAATGTAACTGCCACATAGCATTGTGTCTGAGGGCAACCATTTGGAACAAAATCTCTAAGAGGGACACTGACCATACTTACTGAACCTTTGTCTTCTCAAGGCTTCTTAGAGTCTATTTTGATGAACAGGAGTGAAAGCACAGGCCATGAGACACTGAAAATGTGGTTAAGTCCCTGTAATTGTCTGCCAATAGCAGGGGAATTTGCACTATAACTGTAGTAGCTGATTTGACGAAAATACCTATCTGATAAGTAAGAAAATTTGTCTGAGATCTTGAAACAAAGTTGGCTGAGGAAACAGATATGGGGAGAAATACAAATGTGTCAGTATGTCGGGTGACTGATTAATAAGTTTTTGCTTCTGGCATAGTCTTAACTGTGATTGAATTTGATGCAGTTGTATATTCCTTCAATTCTGACTTTTGTTTAAGATGGGGAAATTGAAGGTTAATATATTTGAAATTATAATCATGCGTTAGTAAATACAGTTTTAAAACTACTTCCCCTCCCCCCCTCCCCTCACCCCCTCCCCAAGAACCTATAAACTCCATTCTTGGATAAACAAAACCCAGGTTTAAACTTTTGGAAAAATTTCTTCAAGTTTCTTTAACAGATTTAAAACATCTTGGGCTTCACAAATCTAGCTAAACTTGAGCTATAGAAGCCTTTCTCTGAGTTGACATCTTTGGGAATGTATCTTAGGGCACATCATCTTTATCTTAGAATAAAGATTCCTTTTCTGAAGGATTGGAAGGAGAATGGTTGTTGCAAATCTGTCTACTTTTCTTCCTTAACTATGGTGATAGCTTTGAGAACATGACTCATGATTCATATAACTCAAGCTAAAAGCATAAAATAAAAAGTGTAATTCAAGTTAGTCTTCTGTGTGGAATTGTAGGAGTCTGACTTTCTGTAGCTCCTAGGAACCTGTCTCACTATGCCACTAAAGATTGTAATTTTCATGTCTGTCAACAAGACATTTGGAGTATGCTAGAGATCGTGGGAGGGCATCTTTTTCAAAATCCAGTTAGTTTTAACCTATCAGAGAAGAAGTTAATACCTGTTTGACTTGAGTCAAAGTTTCTCATCTAAAGCTGACATAAAGGAATCATGAGATTTCCTGTATTTGATTCAAGTATGCAGATTTGAGACAGAAAAGCATCTGTTCGGGGCCACTTTCAAAGGGAATTAGCCTTTTTTTTTTTTTTTTTTTAACATTCAACTCCCCCACCCCTGCAGCAGCTGTTTGTTTTGCAGTCTGGCACCTTAAGTAGTTCTCTGTAGCTGCTGATCTTCTGAAAGCTGCCCCAGTTCCACACATTGCATTCCTAACAATTTCTCGCTGTGCTGAGATGGTAAGGAGATCTTTGTTTCCCTAAGCATCAGTGTCCCTCTGATTCATGCAGTTGGCTCAGGCGGCTTTGCACATGCATCATCCTTAGGATTAAACATTCACTTCTCCAAGATGCCAATCCTTGATCCTCATCACCCTGTCCAAGTCTGTCAACTTCTGCTCATTTGTTTTGATTTGATAGTCAATTACCACTTCCTTTAATGATAATAAGCTACTTGGAGACATGGTAGCCTTTCCTTCATTCACCCATCCCTTCTTTCGTTAATTCAGTTAAACCTGAGTGAACAGCATTGTGTCTATCTTCCGGGGCCAACATCAGAATATACTATCTGAAGACAAAAGTAAAGCTTACCAACTATACCTCTGTAGACATTTTTTTTTAAGAAACCAAGAAGCTCCAAAAGAATTCTCCCAAGGTGGGCTCATTAAAGCTTTTCTACGTTTGTGTCCCAAACCCAGTTGTACTTTTCAGGCTATGTCATGTCCCTGTTATAAAGATTAGTCTGGTTCTTTTCCCAGTATAGCTTTAATTCTATACTGAAAAACAGGCTGGAAAAGGAACTACAAAAGCCATTTGGCAGGCTGCTATTTCTCTGTCGGTTACCATAGAAACAATGATGGCTGAGTTGGGGAGGGGGGTGAGTATTAGATAATAGGAAGTTTGTGATGCACTGGAGGTTTAGATGCCAAAAGCCTTGTTTTCTAGAAAATCACCCATGCATAAGCACTATCCTTTATCAGCTGAATCCTAAAAATGTGAGGGGCTTCTATCTACTTCAAGATGATGGAGTTGAGGCAAGTTGGGAAATTTTCCAACCATTCCTTTCTCTAGCACCTTCTGAAGAATGAGAACTCTGTTCATAATACCAAAAAAGATGTTTGTAAGACCACTTGTGATGGGAGAGGTTGAGAGTTACCAGTGCATTCGAGTTCCTAGTACCTCCCTGTTTACACACTACTGGGAAGAATGGGATATAAAAAGGTCATTTAAATCATAAATATCAATATTTTTTCCAGGGCACTAGAAGAATTGAGGATATTAGAATCCAAAATAATATAAGCTGACTAGCCTAAATTTGAAAATCGGGTAAACTAGACTGTGTGGCCTTCCGGGGGTGGCCCCGAGCTGCGGCCAGCCACCACGCCCATTGCTGCTCTTCCAGGCATCCATACTTCTTAGTCCATCTTCTGATTACTGCATCTGTTCTGAGAAATTACAAGAACTACTCGAAAGGAACTGTTGATAACCATCATCTTTTTAATACAGTCCCTAATGAAATTTAAAATATCAGGTTTCGTTTCCTGTTTCTGTTACTGATGCCTGTAAAAAGCACTTATCTGCCTCATTTATACTCATTCCATTTTTGTAAATGGGGATGATAATTGGTAGCAACTTTATGGGAGTAATAGGAAAGTTTTCCCATGAAAGGCACTACGAAAGTTGTTGCCGTGATCAGGGAATTTTTAAGCTGTTATAAGCGGTGGATGCTACAGGGACTTTTCAGATGTGGAAACTGAAAAAGAAAATGAACGGCAGTGAGGCTAACCTCCAGGGTTGCCTCACCCTGTGAATGGCATTCATTGAGGGGGTGCGGGGGAGACTTGGGGAGGGTCAAGTGCCTGTGGATCAGGAATGGTGATTGAGTTTTTGAGCTCCTGTCTTTAGGGTCATGCAGTGTTTTGGAGAGTGTGAGTGAGTGAGTGGGGAGATAAATTGGTGCACGTGTAAATGGATAAAGATAAGTAGTCCTGGTAGGACCTCAGTTCTCTACAGACGAGCTCTTTGGGGAGTTGGGATCGTCATTTGCTTCTTTGGAGGCTGTCTCAGGCTAGAATCCGTCTCCTAACTGCCACTGGGAAAAACTAATTTTTGCAAAGAACCTCCTGGTTTTGTATTGCCACTGATAGCACTTTTAATCTTGGGAGAACAGCATTTTCCAAAGTGATTTGTGTCAAATTTGTGTGTGTCCTGACTAGGTATGAGGCCTACTTGGAAACTTTTTTTAAAACCTTGCCTTAATGGTAGTTTTTCCCCGCCTCCACTTTGCCATACTCTGAAAAACTATTCCTGAGCCTTCTGGTGATTTTCTTTCACAAGCCACATTTTCCTGGTGGATGACTGCTTAGCTGAGGCAGAAAAGAGCTTAGTGAGTTTGAGGAAGGAGAAGGAGGCCCAACAGAGGAGCAGAGTGAGCAAGTGCAGAGAGGAGCAGGGGATGAGATGGAAGGGGTGGGCGGGGCCAGATCCCACAAGGACAGGATCCTCAGGAAGGAGTGGGTTTTAAGTACATCAGGAAGCCACTGAAATGTGTTAGGCAGAAGAGAGACACGATTTGATTGAAATTTTACAAGGTCAGTTACTACTGCGTGGAGCTCAGACTAGACAAGAGCAAGAGTGAGAGCCAGGAGACCAATTAAGAGATTGTTATACCTCCTGGGACCAAGGCAGAGAAGGAGAGAGGTGGACAGCCTCAATGACGTGAGTTCAAAGGAGCAAGCATTTTTAAGACATGGCTGGGAATAATGGTCTGAAAGTGTTAATGAGGAGTATCCCCTCACTCTAACGATGTGAAAGACATGATCATCTTCCACAGGAGAGAGAGTTTCTGAGAATTTGGAGTCTTCTGGAGAGACCTAGGTTTTGATTAGGACAAGGAGGTAGAGGGAACCTTCAGAGCACATGAGGTTGAGGATCTGGGGGCGTTTGCTCATCCTTACATGAGAATTCCAGCAGACACAGTGGCAGGGCCAGGGGTGGTTGTGGGGGATTGTGTTTAATCAGGTTACGTCTTGGGATGGTTTGGGAATAAGTGTTCTGATGTAATGGATGACTGGAGAACCCTACACTTTTCCTGGTGACTGGGGTCAGCTGGATGTCAGTCAGGCTTCGTGGAATTTGTCCTGTACGCTCTTCGAGGAAGGAGAGCATTTATTTCTGGTGCTGCAGTCTTGAGTAAAAGCTCTTTCAAAATAGCAGTTCCTTTAAGTTGCATTTCTTGGAAATATTAAATCACCAAGAACAGCATCTTCATTACATTAAATCTTCTGGCTTTAAATGCACATTTAGTATAGCTAGAGTGACTGTAACAGTAAAGGTAAAGCCAACCTTGTTTCTGCTTAATTCAGTAACTTTTCAGCCCTCCTACCCCCAACCCTAGACCAGCAACAAACACTGGTGGCAGGTGTTGCCGTGTGAACTGCATTTGCCTTCTAGGATCACTGGGTGTGCCTGGGCTGGGCTGGCTGGCTGCACGTGCCGGGCCCTCATGCGTAGTGTTCTCACTCACCTCACTAGAACCTTTCCTGCCAAATCCACGTCAAAAATCAGGAAAAGAGTTTGATAAAAGCTCAAATATTTGTGTGTGGCAAGTGAGTTCAAAACTGTTTCGAACAGATAACCTCAAATCACTTTAAATCTTTGCTTTCCCAAGGATTTCCCTGGTAGTCCAGTGGTTAAGACTCTTGTGTTCCCACTGCCGTGGGCACAGGTTCAATCCCTGGTCAGGGAACTAAGATCCTGCATGCTGCATGGCAAGGCCTAAAAAAAAAAGTCTATGCTATCCCATCTAGTTTCCTACTTTATCAGATCTTATTTCAAAACCAGCTGCTTCTTTTTTTAAAGTAATGTTTTTCAGATCATGTTGAAGATGCCATCTCTGAAAGTGTTTGGTTTGAGTCAGCAGACTAACTGTGGAGATGACTTTGTGGGTTCCTAGCTTTATTTTGTTTCCATAATTTCCATAACTAATATGTTTTGTTTATGTCAAATTTAAAAAATATATTACCACTATGAACAACAGGTCCAGCTGTGTTCTTATATTGGCGCTGTAGAAACAACTTTATGGTCCAAATATAGCTGCAAACTTTGATGATCCATAAAGCTGTCTAGAAGCCAGCCAGGTTCTCAAGGGCAAGGCCACACCATAGTTTGATTGGGAACACAAGCTGGGAAGAAATGACTGAAAGAGAGGAGAGGAGACATTTTGGCATAGTCCTAGCTCAGGAAGCAGGGCCAGCGAAGGGACACTTGGCTCCAGCAGTCTAAGCAGCTGTAGCACATGCTGGCATTTAGTTTTCAAATATCATTTTAATCTGTGGTAAAGCCTTAACCATACTTGTCAAGCAGCTCTACTATGGATTCTTGGACCAGAGAGCAAGGGAAATTCCTATTCTGTCTGTTACCATCTTGTGAAAACCCTTTGCTTGATTCTGCAGATGCTCCAACATCTTGGTTTTTTTCTTGATTTTTGAAGCACAGATTCTGGGATCAGTTGTCTGCACCTGCAGGTTCCCTTTCCTACAGCTTAACTCACTTTTGGAACGGCTGCTCTCTAGCTCCATTTCACCATGCTGCTGGTGCAGTGATACCATTGTCCTGAAGAGCGAGTAGTCTGGCCTTTCCTTGGTCGTCATTGTCTTCTTCCTTGCAATGTTGGTCACCAGCATCCAGCATGTCTCTTCCTGAAACTCAGCCGTCTGTTAGCTGCCCTTTCTTGTTCCTACTGGCTTCTGAAATGCTGTATTATCGTAGCTATTCTCACACTTTTCTCACTGCTATGTTTCTGCCTCCTTTGATTTTTTTTTTTCCCTTTACATGCAACCCCTTTAAATATGGATATTCAGAATCGTCTTTGATTCTGTCATCTTTGTCTACATGGCTTTTAGGGAAATTATGAACCAGGAGCAGATTGGAAACGCCATGTGGGCAAGGTCCATTTCTGCCTCCTTTATTGTTACATCCCCAGCGTTTAGCACTGTGTGTGTGTGTGTGTGTGTGTTTTGATTGAATACATAAATGGATTTCATTTGTTGTTGTGGCTTCAACCATTTCTTCTTTGGTGGAGCAACTTGTGAATCTCAATTCCGGCTTTGACTTTTATCTCACAGTCTCGTCATCACTTTGTTCTTAGTCATCATCACTTTGTCATGAGACGTTTCTGCTTACAACAGCACATGACTTCTGACCTGAAATTGTAGACTTACTGCTGTTCTCTCAGAAAACTCCACAATGCTACCTGCTCGTAAGTGCCATTATGTTCATGGTGTCACTACTCTGTTGGTCAGGTTTAATCGTAAACTATTCTCAGTTCTTCCCCATTCTCTCATTTCAGTTGTTTTAGTTCCATATCTTCTTAATTCTGTCTTGAAAGGTCTGAAAAAACTCATCCTTCTAATAGTGGCTTCATTTCAGGCTCTCTTTACCACATGCCTAAAATACTAAAATGCCTTTTTCCACTCTGATATCCGTAATTCTAATCTCTTCTCCCTCAGTTCTGTCTGATAACCAGACGCCAGATATTTTCAGGAATAGCTTGTTTTCTCTGTTTGTTCCTTCTTCTCTTTCCTCCTCAGCACAGATATTAATTGAGCACGCACTGTGTGTCGGGCACGGTGCTCAACTCTGGGGAAATAGCCGTAAACGTGGCAGACACGGGCCCTGCCCTCCTGGATGTCACAGGAGCTAGAGAACAGTCGATTCAAGGGAGAAGCATAATTACGGCTTGCAGTTAGGGCTCTGAATTTAGATTTCACTCCAAGAGCAATGGGAACAAAGGAGGTTGTGACATGCTCTGGTTCATATTTTAAAAAGAGCACTGTGGATGCTGTGGAAGGATAATTCAGGGAGAGGCGAGAACAGGAGACTAGAAGGTTGTCCCAGTGTTTTCCTGGGAGGCTGCTGACTTGCACTCAGATGGTGCCAGTGAGGAGGAGCACAGTAGATGAGCTTGAGGCATAGTTTTGAGGGTGGACCAGGTTTCTGGCTCAAGCAGTTGGTAGATGGAGGTGCTGTTTACTCAGGTGGAGGAGGAGCAGGGTGTTTGCATTTTATTTTGCTCTTGTTTAGGGAGGATTGTGGAGGAATCAAGAGATCCTTCTTCTACATTGCTAGGTTCAAGATGCTTGAGACTTCCAAATTGGCTATGGCGTCAGGGCTGCAGATGATAGGCCTGTGCTAGAGGTGTCATTGGGAACTGTCAGGATACCAACAGCAACGACCGTAAAGGGATAGTGATAAATAGCATAGGACGGGTGCATAGTATGGAGTCTGTGCTGGGCTCTGTTCTCAGTGCTTTCCATGCGGCCTCCAGGAATCATGAAGTCCATGCTGCTGGCATCTCCTTCGCACAGGTGAGGTGGCTGAGGCCCTGTGTTAAGGCACTTGCTCCACATGGAATGGACACTCAGTTGTTGAACTGACTTGAAACTAATAATCTAGATAGTATGTAAAGCTATGGAACCACCCATTATCAATTCAGAGCAGAAGAATAGAGAAGAGGAGCAGAAAGCCAAGACTGAGCTCACTGCTTTCATCAGTTTGTTTTCCAACTTAGAAGTCTTTACTCGCTCCTGCTGGAACACAGGGTATAAAATGTAAACTCTCCCAGCCAGATTGTCAAATCTTCACCAAATCTATGCCCAACCAACTTTGATGTCTTACTTCGATGTCCCTGTGTGATTGCACCATACTCTGGCTTATCTGTTTGCTCCTTAGACATGCTCTCCACCTTCTCATTGGACTTCCTGGGTGGTGCTAGTGGTAAAGAACCCGCCTGCCAGTGCAGGAGACATAAGAGACACAAGTTCGACCCCTGGGTCAGGAAGATCCCCTGGAGGAGGGCCTAGCAACCCACCCCAGTATTCTTGCCTGGAGAATTCCATGGACAAAGGAACCTGGCAGGCCCCAGTCCATAGGGTTGCAAAGAGCTGGACATGACTGAGCCGACTTAGCACAAATGCACACCACCTTCTCATTAACTGAAGTCCTCTCTAGCCTTCAAGGGCTCCTGTAGCCTTGAAGCCTTTCAGTGAACAAAATAATAATAGTTACTGCATGTCAGGTGCTTCCTGAGCTTTGGAAATGAAAAACAGATAGCAGGCTTCTACTTTATTTTGACCTTTCTTGCTCATTTGTTTTGTTATTATAAGCATCTTATTAATAAAAAGATGGAAGAATTTCTAGGTAAGTAGCTCATCCGGGAGATCAAAGATGACTTGGAAAACCAGATGTTTCACTGTTGACCAAGATCATTAATTTGGAAGCATATTTCACATCCATGGCGTTTTCTGATTGTTTTGGGATCACTGAGATTAAGAATACGATATTTGAAGCAGCATATGTGTACTGAGCTTTGTTTCAGGCACTATCACGTGGAATGGCAAAGGGTCATCAAAGAAGCTGGGCAGGTAACATCTGGGCTTGCTTGGGCGCTTACGTGGGATGACCACATGTGAGCATGAGAGAAGGAGTTGTGATGGGTCCACCAGCAGCTCAGTTGGGCAGCTCTTAAGCAGGAACTGGTCCTCAGACTTGTGTATATACTTCCCAGTATTTTTAAGAAATTTTAAGAAACTTATAACTCAGGAGAGATCATATAAAAATCCCATTTATCAGCTTCTCTAGAAAATCCGAAGATCAGGCAACACCCGGGGAATAACAAGGAAGCTGCAGAGGGTGCACAAGTCCCGGGCTGTCTGGTGTCCATGGTCCCCACTCCCCGCTGTGTTGCACCTGCCCCACACGCCTTGTTTATGCCACCTGCTGGTAATGGTGACCCTTACAGAACAGACAGGGTGCCATGTCATTCAGACAGGAAGTATTACAGGATTTCAGAAGAAAGAAAGCACTTTGGAGAGCACAATAAGGTGGAAAAAAAATACAGACTTTAAAACAAGGCAGGTCTTAGTTCAAATACTTGCCTCCATGTCTCCTGCCAGCCTTTTGCCTTAGAAATGTACTTTCCCTCCAGCTTCCTTTGCTTATAATAACATGAAGAATATCACGTCCCTTACAGGGTTGTGGTGAGAATTAGCAGTACTGGGTACATACGGTCCCTAACATGCCTGGCATTTTAGCAGCTTACACCATGGTTGATGGTGTCCAGAAAGTCTAGCAGGATGACTTGGTTTAAGTACCGGGAAATTGTTAGGAAAAAACACTCGGACCCAGGGGAGTGGGCAGCCAACTCCAGGTGGATTAAAGAGTTAAATCTAAAAACTACAGAATGTTTTTAACTGAAAGGAAATGCAGTTGTATATTTAGGTTTCCTGTGAATGAGAAAAAGGCTTTCTAAGCATAAAAACCATGAAGGGGAATCAAAGAAAGATCAGCAGAGTTGATTGTAAAAGTTTTTGAGCTATTCTGTGTTAAACATCATAAACACAGTTAAAAGTCAAATAGCAAGTAAGAAAAATATTTACAGAAAATATAACAAAGGGGAAATATCTTACTATATATGGTTGCAGATCAATAAAACCGTTAACATCTCATAGAAAAATGGACAAAAGACACGAACAGAGTTTGCAATAGAAGAAATGCAAACAGCAGATAAGCATATGAGAAAATGGTGAACTTGGTTAGTAACTAAAGAACTTTATATTTGAAGAATGAGCTGCTGTTTCTCCCTAAACTTTTTTCATCATTGTCAATTGATAATGTTCCATATTGATGATGATGTGCTCAGAAGGTAGGTACTGTCATATTTTCCAGATGGAATTATAAATTGCCACAATCTGCTTAAAGCAGTTTGATACTATAAATCAAAGTGCCTTTAAGTTCATGCCCTTAGATCCAGTTTTTCCATTTTAAAGGATTTATTCTAGGAACTTCCAGTGGTTAAGACTCTGCGGTCCCAATGTAGGGAGCATGAGTTTGATCCCTGGTCTGGGAACTAAGAACCCACATACCACACAGCATGGCCAAAAAGAAGAAAAGAATATAGCCTAGAAATACACTCAGAGATATTTTGCCCAAAATCTACTTGCAGTAGCTTTTTCTTTCTTTTTCCTTTTTTTTTTTTTTAAGTATTAGTGGTATATTAAAATCTATTTCCAACTGTGCGTACCTCACTGCTGTATCCTCAGCACAGTGCCTGACATATCCAGGTGGTCAAAAAATAGTTTATGAGTTTAAGGGAGGAAGGATATGTTCATGCAAAGGAATATTATATAGCCATTTTTAAGAAATACTGTACATCTAAGATGTAGGAAATGCTCACAGGACAGTGTTAAAAATGAGTGCACGATTGTACGTATAGAATATTCCCTGTGTTTGTATTGTACGAATTCTGGATGATGGGATTAAAGGTGATTTTTATTTCTTCTTGGTGCTTTTCTTCAGTCATTCAGGACATACTTATTGATATATGTGATAGGCATTGAGCATATTTCAAAAGGGAAAGATAGCATGTCTTCCCCTCATGGAGTTTATCAGAGATCAAAAAGGCGGACATTGAACAGGTAATTACAAGCATATCATTTTCTCTAGTGAACTTATGTTACTTTTATAGTAGGGAAAAAAAACTATGCCAATGATGGTTTTTAAGCACTGATGTTTGTAATTTCTAAGATACCTTTTTAGGACGAGAAAGCGATAATTACATGAAAGATCTACATCGATCTCATACGGGCTGAAGATTTCCTTTCCAAGAGAATGAAGAACGTTTAGATTTCTTATCTGTTGGGTGGTGTGTAATGATATGACAATAAATACATCCAGGCTTTTTTTTTTCCCCTCTAAATAGCATTTTTCTAAAGGAAACTGAATAGACTCAGATCTTGGTAAGAGTTGTGAAACTTTGGAAAATCCCAGCATTCATTGAAAAGTATAATTAAGCATTCAGATGAATTGGCTATGGTTGAGGAGGGAGTGAGAATGTTGATTAACATTAATGTGAAAAAAAAAATTTTTTTTTCTTTTTCATTTTCTTTTTCCATCTACTTGAGAGTTTTCAGGTGTGTGGGAAACCAGGAATATCAGTGGCAAAACCCACCCTGTAGACTGACTCTGGCCCTGCAGTCTCTTTGAATGGGGATCAGGAATGGAAAATTTTACCCTAAGCCAGGGCTTTTTAGAGGATGTGTTTTGTTTTGTTTTGCACAAAGACCTGAGTAAATCAAAAAGGTTTCAGAGCCATGTTTGGGTAACAGCCATGCTTAATAGCCGTGAGTTTGCTCCTCCAAACAGTCAGACCCATGTTTCCACTGTTGCTTATCCATTTATCAACTGAGCTCTTATGCTCAGCCACGTGAGCTCCTCTGGCCCTCTATCTGATTCCTTGCTGGAAAAAGTCTCTGTGGATCTTGGTTGCGTTGAAGGGTGGCTGTGTGGTCTGTTGCTGCCCCAGGCTCCGGAGAAG
The DNA here is from genome assembly GCF_032405125.1 of Capricornis sumatraensis. NCBI lineage: Eukaryota > Metazoa > Chordata > Mammalia > Artiodactyla > Bovidae > Capricornis > Capricornis sumatraensis. The sequence goes on from NC_091084.1 coordinate 74,505,023, forward strand.
GAAGCATCTGTGAGTCCAGTGCTGCCTTGGCATAATCCCCTGTCCTCTTTCCCATCTGTGTCCTCCTGCGAATTATGGGGGGCTTCCCTGGTGGCTTAGTCAGTAAAGAATCCTGCAGTGCAGGAGACCTGGGTTCGATCCCTGGGTCGGGAAGTTCCCCTGAGAAGGAAATGAGGAATGCATTTGCTGAGCCAAGGGTGTTTGAAGGAGCGAATGACGAGCAGCAGAGTGGTGACATCACCTCTCCCTGTGGATGTGCTGGTATCACCATCCCCGCAGGAGACGGATCGAGGCAGCTCCCTGCCAAGAAAAGGCTCCCCTCTTCTGCTGTTTGGTACAACGAAGGATTATACTGGATGTGATTTGTTTCAAACCACCCTGAGGCTTTCTCTCATTTGAAAAACTCAGATCTTAGAATTGGAGAGGGGGACGTGGCTCTGCTGAGCATCACATTCAGTCCATGCTGATATACCCCTCCTGGGTTGGGAATCCTCTCTCCCTGCTTCGTGTTTCCAGATAGGGTTATAGTGCTCACCTCTTCTGCTGGCCTTAGCACCTCCTCCTCCCCCACTAATGACTTTTTTCCCCCCACTTTTGGAAAAGTGTTAAGGAGTTCCATTTATTTGGAGCACAGGGATGTAGGAAGACAAAGCTGAAGAGAAGGAAGCAGGCAGGTCATCAAGGGCCTTGGGTGCCAGGGTAATGGATTTGAACCCCATCCTGAAACCTTTGGGATATCATTAATGTATTTTAAGCAAGAGAGAGAAATTCTGAGATCAGATTTGCATTTTATTACAGTGGCTCTGACAGAGCAACCCTGGATTAGAAAGTGCTGGCTCTTGACTCTCCTAACTTCTTCTCCAAATCACTCCTTAGACCTGCCCTCTGGTCTCACAGACCTGTGTATGCAGGACGGGCCTTGGCTTCCTGGCCTCTAGCTGTTGCATGTACAACTCCTCCTTCCTAGGACATGCTTTTCTTTCTTAGTGTTTTATTTTTTTTAAATTAAAGTATAGTTGATGTACAGTATTACTTCAATAATGCTTTAATGTTCTAGGAGATCATCATCTCAGGCTTGTCTTCCTGTGGTGTTAAGTGTCTTTCCTGTCTCCTCACTCTCCTGTCCCACTGCTTGATTTATAGATTAAAGCCCCGCTGTACTTTTGGGTTATGTGGAGGGCAGCAGCAGTTCTGTCTGTAGCTGTGTCGAACCTTGATCTGGTGACTGACTTTACAGCCTAAATCAAGGAGCCTTGGACCCTCTGATCTCATGAGCAGCGTACTGCCTTCTGATATCTTTTCTTCAGTAGGATGTACATCTCCTCTATCTGCAGTCCTTTTTTCAGAGAGCACCCTTTTGCTTTTCTGAGATGGAACTGGGCCACCTGCAGACAAGGTCACCTTCCCAGTCCTCTGTGGTTGGCTGAGGGGTCAGAGGTAAATGTTGTAGTGCTTACTACTGGAAAGCAGAAGGTGGCAGACATAAAATCAGTCACGGAGACTAAAAGTTATTTCAAACATTGCTTGTGTCTTCTGCTTAGGAAAGTTATGACAGTACTTGATAAAGTCACTGCCAAGGGTTGGGGCCTGGAATCTAGACTGTTTATAAAAGTTCATTATTGTTTTGGTTTTGATTTTCCTGGGGGAAATCATTGTAAACAGTTACATTCTCAGAAGCACCCCTGCAATAATAAACATAAACACAGCATTGCAGTGAAATCAGTCCTGCAGTAATTTAAATGTAAATCTCTTGCATTGGAAGTGAAGCAAATGGATGGATGGGTCTGCTTAGAATGGGGTGAAGAAGTCAGGACACTTGGGCCTGTCCCAGTCTCAGCTCTGCACGTGCTCTCTCTCGCTGTGAGCAAGGAAGTTGTTGACTGTGCTCCTTTGTCAGCGGTGCAGGAGGAGTGACACCACCTGTGGGCCATATCGCAGCCGTGCTGGGAAGCTTCACCATGATATTGTCCGTGGATTGACTTGAGCTCTGGAAGAAAGGGCAGTGTAAATGTGGGCATCTGTATTCTAGGTGCTCACGTGTTGCCATCCGTTCTCAAAGCTTACACGGCCAGGCTCAGTTTAGCAACACTGTTCTGGTCTCGACAGAGTCCCTTTCTTTGAGAAAATCTGGCTGTTGACTGTTCTGGAAAGAAACAAGAATGTATCTCCAAAATACCAAAGTAGCTATAGGAAGAGTTATGATCAGTTTTAACATAGATATTAATTAGTGAATTAGCATAAACTGTGAAAGGTGGTCAAAGCTCACCACACCACATCTTGTTTGAAAGCCTGTTCTCCTAACACTGTCAGAACACAGGGCACAGAATAAGGCAGATGTAAAGAATTATTGTATAAATGACTTTGAATTCCTCCATAGGCCAGAATGTACTTTTCTGCAATTTGGATGCTGATGATATGAACACTAATAGCTGTTCAGTTCAGTTCAGTCTCTCAGTCGTGTCCAACTCTTTGTGACCCAATGAATTGCAGTACGCCAGGCCTCCCTGTCCATCACCAACTCCCGGAGTTCACTCAAACTCAACGTCCATCGAGTTGGTGATGCCATCCGGCCATCTCATCCTCTGTCGTCCCCTTCTCCTCCTGCCCCCAGTCCCTCCCAGCATCAGAGTCTTTTCCAATGAGTCAACTCTTTGCATGAGGTGGCCAAAGTACTGGAGTTTCAGCTTTGGCATCATTCCTTCCAAAGAACACCCAGGACTGATCTCCCTTAGGATGGACTGGTTGGATCTCCTTGCAGTCCAAGGGACTCTCAAGAGTCTTTTCCAACACCACAGTTCAGAAGCATCAATTCTTTGATGCTCAGCTTTCTTCACAGTCCAACTCTCACATCCATATGACTACTGGAAAAACCATAGTCTTGACTAGACGGACCTTTGTTGGCAAAATAATGTCTCTGCTTTTCAACATGCTATCTATGTTGGTCATAACTTTTCTTCCAAGGAGTAAGCGTCTTCTAATTTCATGGCTGCAGTCACCATCTGCAGTGATTTTGGAGCCCAAAAAATAAAGTCTGACACTGTTTCCACTGTTTGCCTGTCTATTTCCCAAGAAGTGATGGGACCAGATGCCATGATCTTCGTTTTCTGAATGTTGAGCTTTAAGCCAACTTTGTCACTCTCCTGTTTCACTTTCATCAAGACGCTTTTTAGTTTCCCTTCACTTCCTGCCGTAAAGGTGGTGTCATCTGCATATCTGAGGTTATTGATATTTCTCCCACCAATCTTGATTCCAGCTTATGCTGCTTCCAACCCGGCGTTTCTCATGATGTACTCTGCATATACGTTAAATAAGCAGGGTGACAATATACAGCCTTGTTGTACTCCTTTTCCTATTTGTAACTAGTCTGTTGTTCTATGTCCAGTTCTAACTGTTGCTTCCTGACTTGCATACAGGTTTCTCAAGAGGCAGGTCAGGTGGTCTGGTATTCCCATCTCTTAAAGAATTTTTGACAGTTTATTGTGATCCCCAAAGTCAAAGGCTTTGGCATAGTCAATAAGGCAGAAATAGATGTTTTTCTGGTACTCTCTTGCTTTTTCGATGATCCAGCGGATGTTGGCAATTTGATCTCTGGTTCCTCTGCCTTTTCTAAAACCAGCTATTACACTGTTCCTAATACCTGCTGGGCTCCAGGTAATTCACACATACATCAACTGAGGCTCACAGCAGCACTATGATCCAGGTAGTACCATCATCTTCGTTTTTACAGATGAGTAAATTCAGGCACAGAGAGGTGAAATAACCTGCCCACGGCCAGCCAGCTGCCAAGCGACAGAGCTGGTGAACGAAGCCCTGCCGCCTGGCTGAGCTGGAGTTGCCATTTCTCTAACCAGTGTCGCCTTCTGTTACATCTTGATCACACAAGCAAAAAAGAAAAAATTCAGTGCCGTGAATACTGTTTTCTAGGAAGACAATGGAGACTACACGTATGTGGATCGAGTGAAGATACCCTTGGATCACGGGACCCTGTTAATCATGGAAGGGGCCACGCAAGCGGACTGGCAGGTGAGGACATGCGGGTAACACGGACTCGCTGTTGTGGGGAGGCAGTTTGCCGACAGGCTCATGATGATTAATTTCTGCATTAAACGTGGCGAAAAGCACGTTGCTTTGATAAGGAGCACGAGGCAATAAACTGACGTCATTTCCGAGAAGTTCTGATAGTGCTGACAGAATGGCGCTCTCGAGCAGCGGTGTCCGGTGGAACTTCCTGTGACGAAGGAAGTGTTCTGTATCTCTGCAGCCCAGTGCGCTCGCCACCAGACACGTGACTCTTGATCCCTTGAGATATGTCTGGAGTGCTGAAGAACTGCATTTTCAATTAAGCTAGAGCTTCAGGCAGCCAGTGGCTCTCATGGGGGGCTGCACAGCTCCGCAGCTTCGGCCAGGCCATTTGTAAGGTGGGCAGGTTAATGTAAGAACGCCCAGCCTGAGAGCGCATCCTGCGCCTCTCTGTGATCTCAGTCATCTGTGTGTGGGCTTATGAGCTTTGGGGAAAATGGCAGGAGGCCGCGAGGAAGAGCAGCACTTAGAAGAAAATGAAAAGACCTCCGTGAGGGGGGGTGGGGATTCGTTTCCGAGAAGACCTTTCTCCACGAGACCTTGAAGAGCTATTGCTGCTCATTGAAGGGGGATAAAGTTGAAATATGTTTGTGTCCTCATAAAGAAGTTTTAAATGGCTTTGTAGTAAAAGTTTAAGTGTGTTTATGTCAGAGTTTTTCCTATTTCCATTTAGCATCGAGTGCCCAAAGAGTACCACTCCAGAGGACCAAGAATAAACTTGACCTTTCGGACAGTTTATCCTGACCCTCGAGGGGTGCACTGGTGATGTGAGATCCTGGAGAGGGAAGCCACGCTGAGACTGAGCAAAGCTTCCTCCATGAAGACACTTCCGGAGGCTGGTCTAGCTGCTCTCGTGGCTGTCTGGAGGATGAGGGTGGGATTTGCTTCTCAGCTCGGAGTTCTATTAAATGACATCCTGCAGTTCGTGTTCAAAATACGTTTACTGTGGGAACAGTAATCCCTAATCACATTTTGAAATCACATATTTTCTTTAGGCAGATTAAAAACTGCTGTGGCTGTGTTTACCGATGATTTTGCCCATAAGCCATTTCCCTACCACTGCCCTCTCCGGTTTCAGTTGAAGAAATTTGAATGGACTTTGCCTCCGGGGGAGGGTTAATCCACATCTTTGTTCCTTGTGCCTGTAGCAAAGTGGAGATAGTAACACACATCAGTGACTCGGGAGCCTTCCGCAGGCAGACAGCTGCTGCAACCCAAACAGAGTTTTGCTGAAGTCTGCCTCGACTCCTGAACATGTTGGCTTGTGTGCTGTGGTAATGGAAAGCTGCATACTCTGGGAGCACTTTATTTAACCAAGTCTCCTTGCCTGTCCATCTCCCTGGGAGACACGCAGACAGGTTTCAGGCCTCTGAGTGAAGAGCAGAGGTGGTCTTCTCCAGTGTATTTCCAAGCTGCCCCCTGGACTGCTCGTAATACAAGAGGAAACTGTCCCCTCAAAGGGAGGAGGAATTGAGTGATGTCATGAGAAATTTCAGCTGAGGAGCGGCAAATGCCCTGCTCGTGGCAGCTGTTCCACACCGATTAGTTTCCCCCGGAGAATTACTTGAGTCTCTTAAACCCAAGCCAGATAGGAGCGGGAGCCGTCCTACGGGGAACAGACTCAGTCACCTTAATAGTGCCTTTCCCCGTAGAGTTCAGGAGCCCCGTGACTAAGGCTTTCTTCTGACTCAAGTGTTGTCTTCTGTACACGCTCCCGAGATTCGAGGGTTAGTCTCTGATGTCACCAAGCTTCCCAAAACAGACAAAGCGGCTGCCCCTTGTTGCATCATAAAAGCACGTGTATTCCTGACCCCTAGACTTAGGAGCAGCATGCTGGATCAGTTCCAAACCAAGATAGAGAAAACCAGAGAGAAAGAGGATGGATTTAAACGGCTGAAAGTAGGGCAAGGGAGTTAGAGTTTCCCTAGCGCCCCATGGGGAAAATTTACCCAGCCTTCTTGCTTTTTGGTCTTGTTTCCATTCCACGCTGTAAGATTGATGAGCCCCAAGATCATGATAAAAGGCCAGGGGCAGATGAGTGCCTTGCCTGGCCAGGCGGTGTTCTTCTGTTGAGCTCTCTGCTTTCTTGAACCAGAGTCCCTTCTTTTAAATGTTGTCTCATGTGTGTAGCTTCTTTGTCTAAGAAATACCAAATGCTTTATAAAATCTGAGCCTCACAGTAAGCCTTCCTGTGAGAGAGATACAAATTACCACAACAAAAAAACAAAGCCTATTTAATTCCTAGCTTTCCCGCAGTTCAGACACACACAGCCTGGCTAGGGAGGTGCCGTCAACTTTGGCTGTGAGTTGGATGCGTGACCCTGGGGAAATTCCTTTTCCATTCCCACAAGTGAAAGAGCCAGGAGATGACTCCAAGTTTTGTTACCAGATCCCTCCCAATTCGGGCCATGCATTGCGTCAGCTGCAGATTTGATCTCTTCCCTCATCACGGCCGTGTCTGTCAGGGAAACAAATTCCTGACTGCCTGGCCCACCACCTGGGTTTCTTCATCTGAGAGCAGCAGTCTGAGGTTTTGTTTCTGGCTGCCCGATGGCAGAACAGCCACTCTTTACTACTAAGGTAATGTCCCTTCTGAAATGTCAAGGAGGTAGTTGCTGGACAGGGTTCGGAACTGGACAGGAATTCCAGGCCCTGGCAATGACTGCCCATGCTCAGAGACTGCACTAGCCTGTCGCTGTGTCTCACTGATTGTAAATCTTAACTAAGAATTAAGGCCAAAGCTCTTTTTGCCAGCATTACTTGTTAAAGTTGAGGGAGCAAATAAAGCAGCTGTAGCATGAAGGAAAAAGCAAGTCTGGTTTCTTAGCTGCTTTCTTAGCTGGTTTCTTTGAGCTTTAATAACCTGCCAGGACAATTTAGTAACCATGCTAGGAGCTTTCCTGGTGGCTCAGACAGTAAAGAATCTGCCTGCAATGCAGGAGACCCCGGTTCAATCCCTGGGTCAGGAAGATCCCTGAAGGAGGAAATGGCAACCCACTCCAGTCTTCTTGCCTGGGAAATCCCATGGACAGAGGAGCCTGGTGGGCTGCAGTCCATGGGGTCACAAAGCGTCACACACGACTGAGCGACTAACGCGGGAGCTTCTTATACATAATCCCTAACCCTCCCTGAAGCCCTGCCAGAACCAGCTGCTGTTCCCATAGGAGAGATGAGGCAGCCGAGTCTCCAAGAGGGGAAGTCATCTCACAGGACTTGTGAATGGCAGAACCAGAACATAAAGCACAGGCTAATCCCCTCACTGTGCTTCCTCTGCCAGGCAGGATTTAGGCAGAATGGTCTAGTGGGCACCTCCGGGTCCCCAAGCCTCAGGGCTTGCCCCTGCAGGGCTGGCAGCCCAAGCTCCCCTCAGTGCCATGCTGGCTGGGCTGACTGCCATGCCGGCTGGGCTGACTGCCATGCCACCCTGCTGGTCCCCTGGCTCTCCTGTGCACCAGGGCAGATGTCTGTACCTCCTTAATCAACACTGGCATCTCCTAGTCAGAAACTCTGCTGCCAACTGGGCGAGAATGGTCCAGTTTAATGGGGGCGGGGCGGGGGGCTCATTGTGGGGAGATACAATCCAATTTATGATGAATTAGACAAATTCTCCAGCCTTCCTGGCAAGTGACTGAGAACATGTTTCCTGACCATCCAAGCAACCTTTCTGTCGTAGGCGGGTGGCCGCTGCTTCCCTTCATTCTTACCTGTGAGTCCATTTCGGGACCCTAATGCCTAGATTCAGCATCAGGCTTCCTCATGATGCTGGCCAGCACCACGGCTCCAATCAACCAGCAGACAGCCCAAGCAGCAGGGCAGGCTGCCCACTGAAAACATGTGGACCACCGGCAGCTCGCCTCAAAGCAGGCCTCGGGGCAGTCTGACACTTGGTGTCGGTGTCCTTAGTATTGAAATCAGGTTCCAAGTAGTTGTCAGCTAAACCACTAACTCCTGTGGCATTGATGATTCCTATTAAGTCGGGGTCACAGCTCACTAGTTAACCTGCTATTCTCTTGTGACACACTCCCTGCTGCCTCCATGGCTGGCATGAACTGCCCCCCGCGAGTGACAGAGCTGTCTAGGCCTGGCCGGTAAGTGGCACCATCTCTTGGGCCATGTCATGGCAACCCCAGAAGAGTTAAGTGGGCCCTGCAGTGAGCAGAAGAGTAGTTGGAGGGCTTCGGAGAAAGCCCGGACACGTGACGGGTCCCTGCCCCACTGGGAATATTTCTTCCTTGAGTTCTGGCAGCTTTTACTTGGCTGCAGAATATCTGAGACCCATTTGCCTTTTCTGGTCATAAACACTTGGAGTGTTGAATCTGAAGTCTTGATTGCTTTATTTTCTTAACTATTTCTTTGAAAAAGCCGAATGTTTCCATAGTGATGCATTCTGTTGGTTGAAATCTTCACATATATGTGGTTCCACCCACATGCTCTCCTCAGAGGGACCGAGTCTACAACTGTCCCCTGACCCCACCCTCTCATTTTTTCTTTTCCAAGGAACCCCTGTATGAGAGCCCTGTTAGTTTTGTGCTGCTGGAATCCACTCTTAGATACAATGATTCCTGTGTCAGGGGGTCAGAAAGGAAATTATCTTGATGTTTATTCATGAGTGGAACACAGGCTAATGGTGCCTTTTCCAGCTGGCTTGGTGCTCCTGTGCCAAATTAGAAAAGCCTTTCTCAGCCTGTGGCCAGAGCCCTGTGTTGGGCTGGGCCTTCGGCATAACTTAGATAGTGTTGCTGTAGCCAGCATTACCCAAAAGAGCGTTTTCTCAGATGAGCCAGCTTGGAGCTGACCAAGGCCTGTGTGACAGTGTCATCATCGCAGTTATTTAGATAATACTCTAATAATCGCTCTCACTCCCCTCCCGTGTAATGGTGATATCACAGTCCCTTTTCTCATGTGGGCTCCACAAGTGTGGATGTGCTCAGGCAGGATCCTGGCCTCTGACCCCACTTGTTTTTAACTCTGGACACAAATGGTAGGTTTCTAAAAGGGAAGGAAAGGTGAAAGCCAGAAGGAAGCATTGAGTATTTACTGGACCTATTACACGCCTGCTCAGTCATGTCCAACTCTTTGTGACCCCATGGACTGTAGTCCACCAAGCTCCTGTGTCCATGGGATTCTCCAGGCAAGAATGCTCAAGTGGGTTGCCGTTTTCTCCGCCAGGGGGTCTCCTGACCCAGGGATAGATCCTGCATCTGCACTGCAGGTGGATTTTTTTTTTTTTTTTTACCGCTGAGTTACCACATAATTTGATTGCTTGTTGTTGCTGCTGTCAGTCGTGTCCGACTCTGTGCAGCCCCGTAGACGGCAGCCCACCAGGCTCCCCTATCCCTGGGATTCTCCAGGCAAGAACACTGGAGTGGGTTGCCATTTCCTTCTCCAATGCGTGAAAGTGAAAATGAAGTCGCTCAGTCGTGTCCCACTCTCAGCGACCCCGTGGACTACAGCGTACCAGGCTCCTCCATCCATGGGATTCTCCAGGCAAGAGTACTGGAGTGGGGTGCCATTGCCTTCTCCGAATTTGATTGCTTAGTTTTTTTTAAACAGATGAGGAAACTGAGGTACTAGAGGGTAGCTCAGATCGTGAAATTGGGTATCCCTGGTGTTTGGGGAGGTCTCTGCACCCCCACCACCATGCTCCCCCACCGCCACGGCCCTCCCCCCGCATCCGCGTGCCCCCCCCCACCCGCGTGCCCCCCCTCCCCCCCGCGTGCCCCCCCCCCTCCCCACCGCCCCGCATCCTCGTGCTCCCTCTCCCGCGCTGGGCCGGGGCTAGAGGGACTGCGCATTCTCAGCCCCTTCACCAGCCGGCAAAACCTTGGGTCCCTGCCTGGAGCCGCAAAGCTTCTCCCCCTGGGGAGTGGGGTGGGCAGGAGGAAGTGGTGGGCCAGACGCGGGGCTTTCAAGGTCCGCGTGATCGGGTTGCAATTAGCCGCCCACTGCAGGAAGGGTGTGGGCGAGCGCTGTGACAACCGCCTGCCTCGCCGCGCCTCTGATGCTCTAGGCGCCCCTGGGAAGGAAGGCGAGCGGCAGCCTGCAGGAGCAGCCTTTGCCGAGGAGACAGAACGGCAGCCTCGCCTTTCTCAGAGGCTGTGGCAGAAAGGCCCTTCCCGGGAGGCTCTGCCCGCCAGGTCCCTCCCTGCTCCCCCTGCCCCCACCTGCACGTGGATGGGACCATCTGGGAAGGGAATCCACACCCTCCAAAAAGCCATTCTGGGTGGAGGGCTGTATCCTCTCTTCCTGGAGAACGTTTGTGGGGTGGGTGGGCGGATGAAGGATGCCCTAGGGGCCTCCCTAACTCTGGCCTGGACCATTCAGGCCAGCTAACCATCCAGCCAGATCTCAGGAGAGTCCTGGAGAGGAGGAGGGCCCCCTGGAAGGGTCTCCCCCAGGCCCTTGTTGCTTAGAGAACGCTTTGCTGGAATGTTTTCTCTGAAAACGTATCAAGGGATTAGGCAATAATTTTTTCCCTGCACCCTCTCTCTCATGGTAGCTGTTAGCCCCTCTTCACCTGGTGTGAAGGTGGAAAGGAGGACAGTTAGCCTAGAGGCAAAAATTGGAGGTGGGGGCATGGGGGAGTAGATGAAGAGGAGTCTGAATGTGTGGCTTCCCTTGCGACCCTCCCAGGCCCCCAGTCTGCCTCCTGGAGGCCTCCTCTGCCTTCAGGGAGAGGGGGCAGAGAGAAGGACTGGCTCACTCTTCCACACCTTGCCCCTTGTCTCCGGAAGTCCCGTGAGGGTGGTTATTGGACACACTATTGGACAGATGCTCCTCTGACGGCCACCCAGGGCCATGCTGGCAGAACCAGCATGAACACCCACAAGTGCCTAGGCCAGTGTCCTTTGCATCTCTCTGGGGTTCTCTGACCTGAGATCCCCAGCTAAAAGCAGAACCAGATGACAAGAGGGAACCTGGGCACAGAGCCCCAGAAGGTCGCAGTGCCTGTGGGGCAGCCCTTGGAGGACTGGTATGGATGTTCTCCCATGTTGCACCAGCCAGGTGACTGGGTATGTGGGGAGGATCCCTGCTGCAGCTCCAGGCAGCATCCTGCTGCCGAAAACAGAGCACGCCAAACTCTGCACCAGTGGCTCCAGGGAGTTGGCTGGACAACTTCAGGCAAGCCTGCCTCAGAGTCACCTTTGCAACAGGCCCATGCCCCCCTGAGTGTCACTGTGTTGCCTGGGAGGGTGGAGTTAGGAAAGAGCTTTGACATACTGGGGGCTTCCCTGGTAGCTCAGCTGGTAAAGAATCTGCCTGCAATGCAGGAGACCTGGGTTCATTCCCTGGGTTGGGAAGATCCCCTGGAGGAGGAAATGGCAACCCACTCCAGTGTTCTGGGCTGGAGGAATTCGTGGACTATGTAGTCCATGGGTTGGCAAAGAGGACTGAGCTACTTTCACTTTCACTTTGACACACCCTCTGTGTCCCAGCCTCCACTTCTGCAGAGCCATTGCTGATCGAGCTTGAGCCAGGCTGATGTGGCCTTGATCCCATCTGTCCTTCCCAGTGAGCCACTTTGGGCCCCATCCATCAGCCCCCAAGCCTCAGTCTCCTCACTTGTGAAATAGACATCGTAGCAGCCACCTCTCCAGGGTCTCGTGAGGGGCGAGATCCTGAGTGTGGCGTGCCTGATAGTCATGTGCCCAGCGGTGTAACTGCTTTACGCAGAACGTTCCACATGCCCCGCTAGCCCCGACCCTAACCCCTGTGCTGGGTGGGCAGTCCTGCTGTAACTGACAGATGGCCCTGCGACCCCGCCTTTCCCCTTGCCAGGCTCCCTGGGTGCCTGCATCTCCGCTGCACTCAGCAAGGGGAGGCCCAGTGGCTTTGGGGAGGAAGGGCAAAAGGGAAATTGTGCACAAGGAGGCTGATCCTGTTAGGGTCCAGCTGCACCTCCTAGTGTCTCCTGGGACGCTCTTTAGCCCGAGCCGAAGAGTGCTCCCAGATGCTGAAGTGGCCTCGCATGGAGGCTCTGGAGGCTCTCAGCAGCCTCACCACATGCTCCCCAGGTAATGGGTCTCCTGATGCCCCTGGGCTGGCCTGGTTCCCCTGCCTCCCCCTCCACCCCGGCCCCACCCCTGAGTCAGTTCCTGATGTTTCCCAGCCTGGAGAGCAGGTCACAGGTCAGTGTGACACACCCCCACCAGTCACACTGTTTGCTTATCCTTGCAGGCCATTTCTGGGTTCTGTACAGAACGCCTTGGCCTGGAAGCGTAAACAAGATTACCAGGCAATCTTGAATCAGGAATTCTGTTCAAGACAGGGCTTTTATGCCCAGAAATTGTGTGTTAGCTGCAGTGGGGAACATATAAAAGGGAGACACGATCCTTCCTATTACAGACAGAAGTAAACCAGCATGGCTTTTATTTTCTCCTTCAAACTTAGTTTTTATTCCTAACTACAAAAGGAGTATGTGTTCTTGGTAAGAAATGTCAAAGAAAGATACAAGGACAAAAAAGAAAATCATTTCTAACTTTACGCTGGAGTTGACAACTCTTCACATTTTGCAGTGGATTTTTTTCTCTACATATTTGTATCCTTGGAAAAAGAGAAAAGCAACTTCATACTGACCCCATCAGTGTGTTTTTCTACTTATTTTGTAAATTGCTGCGTGATATTAACTGTTGTTCCCTAAGGAGTGACAGCATAAAATTGTGAAGATAGATATATCATTATATAACAAGTCTGTTGTCTTAGATAATTCAGTCATTGTTGAGGTTGGAGTTGTTTTTGCTATTTGTAACCATTCTGTTGATTTTGGAAGTCATGAGAGTGGATGGTGGGGTGGTGCTCTTCTAGCTAAGAGCCTAGAATTTGGCCTCAATCAAACCTCAATTCAAATAATAAAAGAAGGGGACTTCCTTGGTGGTTCAGTGGCTAAGACTCTGCACTCCCACTGGAGGGGCCTGGGTTTGATTCCTGGTCAGGGAACTAGATCGCCCATGCTACAACTAAGAGTTTGTATGCTGCAACTAAGGCACAGGCAAGGAAAAAAAAAAGGAAATGTTTATTCAAACAAACAGAAAAAAAAAAAAAAGCTCCAAATAATAAAAGAAGAGATAAGTAACATTTTTATATTGTGCCTGAATATTGTGCCAGGCACTGTGTTAAGTGCTTTACATATATTAACACATGATTTGTAAATCCACAAAACAGGCCATAGACTAGGCATTATTTTTACCTCCATTTTACAATTGATGAAACTGAAGCATTAACCCTCCCCTTATGCAGCCATCCTGTGGTGAAACCTTTGTGGACATGTATACCTGTTTCTTAGAATACATTCCTGAAAACGGGGTCCTGGCCCAGATTCAGAAGGCTATACATATTTTTAAGGCCTTGAATACATAATGTATTCCAAGTGGCTCAGTGGTAAAGAATATACCTACCAGTGCAGGAGACACACGAGATTTAGGTTCGATCCCTGGGTCGGAAAGATCCCCTGGAGTAGGTGAATGGCAGCCCACTCCAGTATTCTTGCCTGAAAAATTCTGTGGACAGAGGACCCTGTACAGCCAGGGGTTACAAAGAGTCGGACATGACTGAGCAACCGAGCACGCACACATAATGTAAACAGCTTTCCAGAAAGTTTGCCCCAACTTCTCCTACCAATAGTGTCTGTGTGCATTTGAGAAACTCAGGCCATGCTTTGAGCAGCAATCATGTGCCAGGCCAGTGTTCTAGCAAAGTTTCCGTCCGTGAAGGAGAGACTGTCCTGTGCCTGGCAGAGAGTAAGCAAGCACTCAGTACATATTAGCCCGCGTTCGCATTGTTGTCCGGAGAAGGGGATGGCACCCCACTCCAGTACTCTTGCCTGGAAAATCCCATGGGCAGAGGAGCCTGGTGGGCTGCAGTCCATGGGGTCGCGAAGAGTCGGACACGACTGAGCGACTTCCCTTTCACTTTTCACTGTCATGCATTGGAGAAGGAAATGACACCCACTCCAGTGTTCTTGCCTGGAGAATCCCAGGGACGGGAGAGCCTGGTGGGCTGCCGTCTATGGGGTCGCACAGAGTTGGACATGACTGAAGTGACTCAGCAGCAGCAGCAGCAGCATGTTGTCACGTGATGTGTCATTTGTTGAGTAAACAAGCCACATACTTGAAGAACCTCAATAACAAGGTGAATGTGGAATGAGGGGTCCTGACAGGGAGTGCTCCAGGCGTTGGAGGATTATGGGATGTAATTAGGGATAGCAGTCTTGGAAGGCACCTCGGTAGAGGGGGCACCCGGAGAATGGGACCAGAGTCCCTGAAGTGACAACCTGAAGGCTCATGAACGGTGGAGCCCTAGGTGGCTTGTGTCCAGGGCTCAGGTAGGGAGTGTTGAGCTGGAGGAGAGACAGTGAGAGAGGAAGATGGACGCAGATCAGGTCTGGGAGCTGTCCAAGGCAGAAGGCTCTGGTGGTGCGGAGCCTCTGAGCACTGAGACTTTTAGGAAAATATGTTTATCAGGAGGGAACAAGGGGCTGGGGCTGGAGGTGGGGAAGCCTGCGGGAGACCAGTGCAGCGGCCCAGGCAGAGGGGCCTGGGTGTGCCGCCCAGTAGATACTCTCAGAGCAGTGAGGAGAAAATATGTCTGGTTTCCTGGTGCCTCGAGTGCTGCAGCATAAGAAAAACAGACGCAGGACTCAGCCACGAGGTCAGCGTGTCTGCCAGAGCTGGACGGGAGACCTTGGCTTCTATCCACGGCCACAGTCAGACTCCTGATGCCCCCTCACCAAGTCCGGGGCGCTCTGTTCAAGGAGACAGCACAGCAAGCTCCGACCCACCAGCTGCCCCGAGAGTCACCGCCAAGCCCGCCGCGCTGGCGCAGGGGCAGCCGGGGAGGTGGGCCTCGGGCCAGCTTCCAGCAGGGGGCGCTGGACCTTCCGGGCGTCCCTCCCTCCCAGGCAGGGACCCAGGAGTCGAGCGGCAACGCGCTTTTCTTTTCCATTGCCTCTGGCCTGTGACCCCCAAGCAGGGGTCAGAGATCTGCAAGCGGGCAGAAAAGGGGCTCCCCGTCCCCACCATCAGCGACGCCTGTCCTCTTCAGGAGGAGTGATAAGGGGGCCTTGGAGAACAGGTCCGATGTTTTTCCCTCCTGGGGTCGGAGCGCTCCTTTCCTCTCTGGCGCTAAGGTAGGAGATGCTCTCCCCAGCACCGTCATTCCGCCCCATCCAGGATCCTGGGGGATACGGCTGCTAGGAATGGGCCAGGCAGGGGGGTGTCCAGGTGTCAGCTCCAGCACCATCTCGGGCTGGGTCTAGAACTAGCCCCTCAATTTCCTGCTGTGCGGCCTTTGGCAAACTTCCTGACCTGTCAACAGGGTTGTTAATGAATATCGGGGTGTTATGAATATCGAGTGTGACAGTTTAACTGTCTCCGTCTGGGTGACTTGTCATCATCAAATAATGGAGACAGGAGGAAGGTCCTCCACCCTGTGGGCTGGGGCCGACCTCACTGTGATGAAGACAGAGGGACTTCTGTGTAGATGGGTCTAGGAGCAGGCCTTGGGGGGAGAGGGCCCAGTGTGGCCAAGAGAGGCAGGGGAGAGTCTGTACAGAGGCCACTGTTGGGGCAGGTGGGAGGAAGCAAGGAAAGGGACCTGATTCTGGGGTGTGCCCAGGGCTTCCCTTGCGGCTCAGCTGGTAAAAGAATCTGCCCGCAATGCAGGAGACCTGGATTTGATTCCTGGGTTGGAAAGACCCGCAGGAGAAGGGAAAGGCTACCCACTCCAGTATTCTGGCCTGGAGAATTCCTTGGACTATACAGTCCATGGGATCGCAAAGAGTCAGACACAACTGAGAGACTTTCACTTCACTTCACTTCCAGGGAGGAGGGCGGGGAGGGAAAGAGACCGAGAGGGAACAGTGAGAGGAAGGAGAATGTTCTGTTACAATCCCCCTCCCCATCACCTCACCCCCACCCGTCACCCCAGTGCCTCAGTACAAAGCACTGGATTCTTCCCACTCTAGCCTGGGAGCAACATGGGGCAAGAGCTGGAAAGGCTGATTGTGTTTAAGGCTAAAAGGTGAGTAAGGAGCGATGCTCTGAAAGGTGGCCCCTGGGGGCTGGGGCGGTAGCATCGCAGCATCCGGACTTTCTGAGTCTTGTCTGTCTCTGGCCCCCAGGCCAAAGCCCTTTCCCACACTTAGCTCCAGTTTTTCCACCTGAAGAATACAGGGTTGAACAAATTCAATTTTTTGTAGCTGTTTTGACCACAATTTATGGTTAAAAAAAAGAAAAACAAAGGTTTCAGTTCAATTCAGTTCAGTCGCTCAATCGTGTCCGACTCTTTGCGACCCCATGAATCGCAGCACGCCAGGCCTCCCTGTCCATCACCAACTCCCGGAGTTCACTCAGACTCACGTCCATCGAGTCCATGATGCCATCCAGCCATCTCATCCTCAGTCGTCCCCTTCTCCTCCTGCCCCCAGTCCCTCCCAGCATCAGAGTCTTTTCCAACGAGTCAACTCTTCGCATGAGGTGGCCAAAGTACTGGAGTTTCAGCTTTAGCATCATTCCTTCCAAAGAAATCCCAGGGCTGATCTCCTTCAGAATGGATTGGTTTACAGACACATTTAACTAGAGCTCCAGGGAACAATCCTTTATTACACTTCTGTCCTCTGATGTTTTCTGTTGTGCATCATTAAAAAATGCTGGTCATGGCCCTCCTTGCTCTGAACTGACCCAGCTCATCTGGAAGGTTCCTTCCTGCTCTGGCAGCCAGCAGTTCTGTTCCATTTCCTCTGGCCTCATGACCCCCATCAGCCAAGCCTTTGTGGTTTCCTTCTTCATATCTTCAAACAGTAACCTCAGACACAGGAGGGAGCCCATGGACGGATGGCGCTGATGTGAGTCCCCCCCACCCCTTCTCCGTGGGAGGTCCTGGCACGCCCACTGTCTGGCTGGGTGCTGCCTGCTCTGTGTCTGTGGGTGGGGAGGGTCCCTGGTGCCATCACCACAGGAAGAGGAGTGGGTGTGAATGGCATCCACGCTTCTCTCCCCACCCCACCCGACTGCTGCCCGGGGCCAGAGGACACCCGTCTTCTCTTTGGAAAAGTTGTTGGGAAGTGGAACTTGGCTCCTAGATGGAATTCCAGACTCTTCCCCAGGCCTGGCCTCTTCACGCTGAACCCACCTCGCCCTGAACTGCTCTCTGAAGGTCCAGGAGTCCCCATCACAGGAGCTGCTGATGGAGGATGAGATGAAATTTGGACTGACAGACCTGGGTGCAAACCTTAGCTCCACCTCTGCTTGGCTGTGTGACCTTGGGAAAGTTCCCTAACGTCCCTTAGCTTGTTTCCTCAGTTAACTCTTGGCGATGGCAAGCCCCGTTTTGGAGGATAAGCTTAGGGTGAGGTGATAGGTAGAGTGCTTTGTGTTGGTGTCCGGCAGGAGGAAAACTCAGTCCTTTTAAATCCCATCCCCGTGGTGTCTCTGTGAGGGACTGGCTGGAGAAACGGCAGCTGTTGCTGCCCTGAGAAAAGAAAGGGGAGACGCCTTCCAGGGTCAGCTACAGGAGGGGCGACATCGGAGAGAGGCTGCCTTAAGGTGGCGGTCCTGGGAGTGACCCCCCCAGCCCCCAGGTGTGCAGAGTCTAGGGTGCAGCAGGCGTCTCGTGTCCGCTGGCTGCCTGAGACAGTGTCTGAGGAGGAACACAGACAGGGGCTGGGGAGAATGGGCTCTGTGGGCACCCATGGGTCAGGAGCTTCTCACAAGGCTGACGCTGTGTGTCAGCTCAAGGCCAGGCTCACCGCACGCCACACCATGGGACTTCGTTTCGATCCTTGTTCTTTGGAATCCGCTTAAAAATTCACCCTCCTGCAGGGCGAGGAGGGATTCTCATAGTATATTCTCTTGAAATAGTCTGCTTCGATCCTCATAGCTGCCAGCCGTTCAGTCGTGTCCGACTCTTTGCGACCCCATGGACTGTAGCCCACCAGGCTTCTCTGTCAGTGGAATTCTCCAGACAAGAATACTTGAGTGGGTTGCCATGCCCTTCTCCAGAGAATCTTCCCAACCCAGGGCTTGAACTCAGGTCTCTCGTATTACAGGCAGATTCTTTACCATCGGAGCCACCAGGGAAGCTCAAGAATACTCGAGTCAGTAGCCTATCCCTTCTCCAGGGGATCTTCCCAACCCAGGAGTCTGCTCGGGGTCTCCTGCATCACAGGCAGATTCTTTACCAGCCCCCAGGTGTGCAGAGTCTCACACCAGAGAATCTCCTTCCAAGGCAGTTGCTGGCTCTTTAACCCTGGAACATAAATAAGTTGCTGGGGCTTGTTTTAGGGGGCACATGGGGCTGGCTCGTGGTTCAATAGAGGCTGTGAAATTTCTCAGGATCCGAGGCTGCCAGCACAGTTTTATGCTCACTAGCTGGAGGGATGTCTCGGGGCCTCAGTGTCCCTGCTTATATGTGAAGGGCAGTGCCCGCTGGACCCATTCTGGAGAACCTGTCCCCATAGAGGGCAGCGAGGCTGGGCTCAAGTTCAGGACTGGGTTCTATCCTTATGCTGTCACTGCCTTGCTGCTTGCTGTGTGACCTTGGTTTAATTTCCTCCCCTCTCTGAGCCTCTGTTCTCTTCTCAAAAGACGGCAAAGATAGCAGTGCTTTGCTGAGGGCACAGAGGGGAGACTCCTTGGCCAAGCTCTGGGGCCCAGATTGTGCATTATTTCATCTTTAGCCACGGAGCGAGTCCCAGCCCTGTGGGCCCAGGAGAGGCTACACTTAGGCCTGCAAGAAGGCATGTGGGCGGCGGGTACTGCTCTGGTGCCCCAGTGGCTAAGAATCCAAGCTCCCAGGCAGGGGCCTGAGTGCGATCCCTGGTCAGGGAACTAGATCCCCAATGCCGCAACTAAGCATTCACACACCACAACTCAAGATCCCGCCTGCTGCCACGGAGATCAAAGATTCTGTGTGCCAGAACCAAGACCCAGTGCAACCGAATAAACGTTAAAAAAGAAAAGAAAAGTGCGCGGGAAGGACTGAGCCACACAGCCTGGGCTGCTAAAGCTGTGTCAGGCAGCAAGCCCCCAGCAGGGAAATGCGTTCCCATTATGCACATCAGCGTGGCCGGGCCCCACAGCCTGAGCAAAATCCTTGGGTTTCCCTGGGCTCCAGCTCTCTCTGAGTCCCCAAGACTCTCCCTGTCCCCAGCTCCAGGCTGGTGTTCCCTGGGGCTCATCCTGGGAGTCGGCGTTGTCTGGGTGCCTCCCCTGGCTGGGCCAGCCCTGCTGTGCCAGCTCAGGCAGCCGGCCTGCCAGCAGCTGGTATGCCATTGCCCTATGTACAGTGAGGCCCAGATTAGACAGTGAGCTCACTGCGACATGAATGGGGCCACTGGGGCGGGGGCACTGGCGGTTGAAGATCTGACTTGGGGATATCACTGGGGATCTCCCTGGACCCTCTCCCTTCCTCTCTCTGTCTCTCAGACTCTCTCCCTCTGTCTCTCCCCATGTCCTATGCACACACCCAACATCCTCTCCCGTAGAGCTTGCTGGGGATTGTCATGGCAACCCTCCAGCGAAATTATCAAGGCACTTTTATGCTCACAATCGTACCAGACCAAGTGCTAATTCTGAGTGAGGCAGAAGCAGCTGGTAGGATGCTGAAGCCACGGGCTTTGTGCAGAGGTCCCTCTGCGGGGTAAAAAGGGCCACAGCGGGAGTTGAGGGTAGGTCCAGGAGGCAGGACCACCTGGGGAAGGCCCTGTCACTAGCCTGCCACAGCTGACTCCTCCCCGCCCCAGTGCCACATTCATCCACCTCCATCACCCGTCTCCACCTGGATTCATGTACACACACACACACACACACACACACAAGTGAACAAGTATTAGTTGAGCCAAAATACACCCAGAGTACAGAATGACCCAAACAGCAACATCTGGAATAACCATGATCTCAGTCAGCACTCAGAGGCCTGAGACCCCCCTGGAAGGACTTCTGGCTGAGCCTGAGGGCACAGCCAGCTGACTCAGGCTTCTAGCCGGCGATGGGTCTCTGCCAGTGCCGCAGGAAGGGGCCAGGCCCTCTTGTCAGAAAGCAGAGAAGGGCTCTGTGACCAGCACTGCCCTGACCTGGTCCTTCCCACCTTGCTGTGTGGCCCCCGTGGCTCCCTGCCTCTGTGCATCCCAGGACAGACACAGCATCCCTGGGCCCTTTGGATCTGGACCAGGTACCGCAGGCTCTGTTGGATCCGAAGCCCTGCTAATAGCTGAAGAACTGGTGGTTGCTATTTTTAAACCCTGGCTCTGCCCAAAAGCCAGAGTGTGGGTGGGGATGGTGGAGGAGGTGATGGCACATGCCCCCCCCCCCCCCGCCCAGGCTGCTGCCATCTTCCTCCCCATCTGCTCCCCCAGCGGCTCCCTCCCTGGAGGGCAGCCCTCCCCCTGCAGCCTCAGCCCGGGCTGCTTGACACTCTCTGGCCCCAGAGCAAGCATCTCCTTCCTGCAACTGGGTCGCCTCATCAGCACTTCCTTCCGAGGATTCTAGACTATCAGAGCTGGAAGGGTCCCCAGCAAATCAGAGTCTAGCCTGTTCACTTCAGATGGGGAAACGGAGGCTCAGAGATGGGAAGCAATGGTTTCCAGGCCACAGGATGGAGCTGAGGCTGCAACCTGGGCTTCTGACTTCTCGTCCAGTGCTGGCCCCATGGCATCAAAGGGATGGTATGTGGAATAGATAGCTAGTGGGGACCCACTGTACAGTGCAGGGAACTGGCTCAACATTCTGTAGCAACCTAATTGGGAAAAGAATTTGAAAAAGAATAGATACATGTATATGTAAACAAAGAAACACAATTTCAAATAGAAAAAAAACCCTAAAACTGAAAGAGTCGGGGGGGCTGATGAGATGGGGTGTTGCAAACCATGAGCACTGATTTCTGAGTCTGGCAGACCTGGCTTGAGTGCCGGCTTCAACACTTTAACACCAAAGGAGACCCCAGTCAGCTGCCAAGTACCTTCAGCCCTCATCTGTGAGATGGAGTGAGAGCGGGGTCCCCCGCGAGGGGGGCAGTGAGTGAGGATGACTTGATAAGGCACGCGCAGAACGCTGCTCGAACGTCGTAGGTGTTGCCCAGGGGAGTCTCTCTCCCTCCGTGCAGTCCTGGAGTGCAGGCCTGCTGAGGAGAGGGGCCACCCTGTGTTCCAGGGTGGCCGGGGAGTCAACCTAGCCTGTCCCGGGAAGGCAGGCTACACCAAGCGCAAATACATGAGAAGGCCTTGCAGAGTGGTACAGAGCGACTGAGCAGGGTCCTTGAAGCGGTTGGGCAGGAAGGCTACTGTGAGAAAGCTGCCTCGGAGCTGAGACCTCCGCAGGGCAGGGACACAGAGGGCGTGGCCCCGGCCTCTCAGTAAGTTCAGGTGGAGCCCGGCTAGGCCTCGTCTCTACTCCCATTCCAATCATCGCCTTCCTTCTAGAAGCATCCTTCTCCTGGATTCTGACCCATTCTCCTAGTGTCCACACTCTTACCTTGTTGGACATTGGTTCTCTGAATCCTTGACTGATTCACACTCCTCTCCGTGTTGGCTTGTCCGAGCCCCTGTCTGTCTGAAAGGCGGGTTTCTACCCATTTCCCTATCTAACCGGGAAGTGACTCCTAAACTGCCCGCATCCACCCCCCACCCTCCTCTAAGTTCCAGAGTCCCACTTGACCTCTCCGCCCAATGTCTAATGGCTCTCCTGGTTGGGATAATCCAAGTCAGTGTAAAAGAGACTCCAACGTAGAGTAGTTTAAAAGTATCCAGTTGATGGCTCTCTCACAAAATAGCTCCACAGGAAGTGTTTCGGGTCAGTAGAGAGCTCTGATCCACAGGATCATTTGGGGACCCGGGCTGATGATGGCACTGTGGTCTTTAACATGAAACCTCTGGGGCTTACAGCCAGTATGAGGGGAGGAACATGGAAGCCCCGGGCGGGATTTTCCTCTTAAGCAAGAGAGACCGGAGTCTGACTTCTGCTCTCATTCCCCAGATGAAAGCGCAGACCTGTGACTCGGGTGAGCAGCAAGGGGGGTTCCTGCCCTGGTGGTGGAGAAGGTGCTCTGAAGGGCAGCCCCCTCTGTGTCTCCCTGGCCCCTGGCTTGGCCCTTGGCAGTTCTCTGTGGCTCTCGATTGCCACCCCACAGGATGTTGAAAGTCTGTCCTCCTTGGGTGCTTTTTTTTTTTTTTTAAGGCTGGGACCATCATGGGCTTTTCAAGTCCGGTCTTGCAATTTTGTTGATAATAACAGTCCCTTCAAAAATGTAGTAGGCTTCATTCAGGTCTTTCTGCTCAGTCCCATGTGCAGTAACCATACCCCAAGTTCTGTTCTTTTTTTTTAACTTTTTATTTTGTTTGGAGTATAGCCAATTAACAATGTTGTGATAGCTTCAAGGGGACAGTGAAAGGATACAGCCAAACGTATACATGTATCCCTTCTCCCAAGTTCTGTTCTTCATGGAGTTTTTGTCTGTGTTGCCCAACCTGTCTCTTTCTCTCCCATTTTAAATGAAAGTTACCCTAAGGACATCTGAAATAACAGACCTGGAGGGATGACAAGGTAACCGCCCCTAGTAAAATACTTTGCCGCAAGTGTGATTCTGTTATTCGGCTTCCTGTTTGTTGTAATAGACAGGGTTTTGAGAAAGGCTCTGAGCCCTGAGGTCTAATCACCTGCCATTTGGACAAAACCCAGTTGGTTTTTCCAACCCTGAGGATAGGATGATTTTCTTCATTATCTGCTTTTCTGTCCATCTCTCATTGTAAACGAAACTAGCCACTCTCTTGTAATATCTTGCTAAAGGCAACATTGAGAAGTCAACACATGCAAATGTTTTGCTTAGCTCAGTTGGTAAAGAATCTGCCTGCGATGCAGGAGACCCCAGTTTGATTCCTGGGTTGGGAAGATCTGCTGGAGAAGGGGTAGGCCCCCCCTCCAATATTCTTGGGCTTCTCTTGTGGCTCAGTTGGTAAAGAATCTGCCTACAATTCGGGTGACCTGGGTTCAATCCCTGGGTAGGGAAGATCCCCTGGAGAAAGGAAAGGTTACCCACTCTAGTATTCTGGCCTGGAGAATTTCATGGACTGTATAGTCCATGGGGCCGCAAAGAGCCAGACACAACTGAGTGATGTTCACTTCACTTCAATCATTTTTTCTAGAATTAGATGCTCAAGTGGGCATGTGATCTGCCTTCCAAATTACCACAGGTAGTGTTTTTTATTAAATGTTTTGTCACAGCATAAGAAGGATCAGAGAAGGCAATGGCAACCCACTCCAGTATTCTTGCCTGGAAAATCCCATGGGAGGAGCCTGGTAGGCTGCAGCCCATGGGGTCACTAAGAGTTGGACACGATTGAATAGCTGCAGTTTCAATTTTCACTTTCATGCATTGGAGAAGGAAATGGCAACCCACTCCAGTGTTCTTGCCTGGAGAATCCCAGAGACGGGGGAGTCTGGTGGGCTGCTCTCTATGGGGTCACACACACAGTTGGACACAACTGAAGCGACTTAGCAGCAGCAGCAGCAGCAAGAAGGGTCACCGGTTTTCCATTCTCCAATATTTGTTTCCATGTTACTCACCACCTGTTGGCCACGCCAGTGCCACATGTTTTAAGATTTTTATACATGGCACCTTTCCATATCTGGTGCCAATTTCTATATCAGAGTATTGCCAAGCTGCTGTTAAAAGGACTCCAAAATACAGTGGCTTTAGGATTAGAGAAATGAATTTTTCTCTCACATAGTACAGTTCTTTAAAAAAATTTTTTTTTTTTTAATTTTTACTGGAGGAGGGCATGGCAACCCACTCCAGTATTCTTGCTGGGAGACTCCGCATGGGCAGAGGAACTTGGTGGGCTACAGTTCATGGGGTCGAAAAGAGTCGGACATGAGTGATCAAGCACACAGCACATTTATTTTCAATTGAAGGATAATTGCTTTATAATATTGTCTTGGTTTCTGCCATACATGACATGAAGCAGCCACAGGTATACATTTGTCCCCTCTGTCTTGAAACTTCCTCCCACCCCCCACCCTGTCCCACCCCTCTGGGCTGTCACAGAGTGCCAGGTTGGGCTCCCTGAGTCACACAGCAAATTCTCCCTGGCTGTCTGTTTTCCGTATGGTAAGGTATGTGTTTCCACGCTACGCTCTCCATTCATTGCACCCCCTTCTTCCTGCTCTGTGTCCACAAGCCTGTTCTCTATGTCTGAGTCTCCACTGCTGCCCTGAAAATAGGTTCATCAGTACCATCTTTCTAGATTCCGTGCGTGCGTGCTCAGTAGCCTCAGTCCTGTCCGACTCTTTCAACCCTGTGGACTGTGGCCCACCAGGCTCCTCTGTCCATACAAGAACACTGGAGTGGGTTGCCATTCCCTCCTCCCGGGGAATCTTCCCGACCCAGGGATGGAATTTGAGTCTGCCTGCGTCCGCTGCATTGCAGGTGGATTCTTTACCCATCGAGCCAGCTGGGAAGCCCTTCTAGAGTCCATATATATTTGTTTTTCTCTGAATTATTTCACTTTGTATAACAATATCTGTTTCTCTCTTTCTGACTTACTTCACTTTCTATATCAGGCTCTAGGTTTGTCCACCTCATTAGAACCGACTCAAATGCATTCCTTTGAATAGCTGAGTAATAAACCACTGTGTATATGTACCACAACTTCTTTATCCATTCATCTGTCAACAGACATCTTCGTTGCTTCCATGTCCTAACTATTGTAAATAGTGCTGCAAGGAATCTTGGGGTGCACGTGTCTTTTTCAGTACAGTTTCCTCAGGGTTACAAGCCCAGTAGCGGGATTTCTGGGTCACATGGTGGTTTTATTCCTAGTTTTTAAAGAAATCTCCATACTGTTCTCCATAGTGGCTGTATCAGTTTACATTCCCACCAGTGCTAGAGGGTTCCCTTTTCTCCACACCCTCTCCCGCATTTATTGTTTGTAGACTTTCTGATGATGGCCATTCGGACTGGTGTGAGGTGATGCCTCATCACAGTTTTGATCACATTTCTCTAATCATGAGCGATGATGGACATCTTTTCGCGTGTCTACTGGCCACCTGTATGTCGTCTTCAGAGAAACGTCTAAGTCTTCTGCCCACTTTTTGATTGGGTTGTTTTTCTGGTGTGGAGTTTCATGAGTTGCTTGTATATTTTGGAGTTTGTCAGTTGTTTCATTTGCTATTATTTTCTCCCATTCTGAGGGTTGCCTTTTCACCTTGTTTATAGTTTCCTTTGCTGTGCAAAAGCTTTTAAGTTTAGTTAGGTCCCATGCGTTTATTTTTGTTTTCATTTCCATTACTCTGGGAGGTGGGTCACAGAGGATCTTGCTGTGATTTGTCATAGAGTGTCCTGCCTGTTTTCCTCAAAGAGGTTTATAGTTTCTGGTCTGACTTTTAGGTCCATTTTGAGCTTATCTTTGTGCCATAATACAATTCTGATATGATCATTTCAGGCCTCACCCCAGTGGGTGATTCTGATGCATAACCTGCAGACCCCACAAGGGCCCTCCCCTCCCCAAGCTTCTCTTCCCTACAACCTGCTTTTGTCAGTTAGCGGCACCACCATCTAGCATTTGTTCAGGCCAAATACAAAGATGTCAATCTTGATTTCCAGCCCCCTTCCCCAACTCCTCCTTCTCCCTCCAACCCATCAGCAAGCCCTCTCAACTCTATCTTCAGACAGATCTCAGATCTAACCATTTCCCTCCATCTCCATTTTCCTCACTCTCACCCAAGTCTTCCGTGACTCACATTTGGGGGTCACGTGATGATCTTCTATGTGGGACCCTCGCTTCTTCCCCCACACCCTCTCCAGTAACTCTCCACTCTGCAGAGTAAGCTTTTAAAAACACAGACTGGAGCATGTAGCTCCCCTGCTCAGAACTTTCCAGAGCCTCACCACTGCCCTTTGGAGAAAATGCAACCTCCTGACATACACACACTACTGTATATAGACTAGGCAAATAGCAAGGACCTACTGTACATCCCAGAGAACTCTACTCTGCTCTGTGATGACCTATATGGGAACAGAATCTAAGAAAGAGGATGTATGTGTAACTGGTCCACTTTGCCGTGCATCAGACACTAATACAACCTTGTTCAATCAACTGTACTCCACTAAGACTATTTTTCTGAAGATTTAAGTCCTGCTTTTATTTTTTCCCCATCTTAAAATGTGTTTTTAATTGGAGGGTACTTGCTTTACAATAGTGTGTTGGTTTCTGCCATACATCAACATGAATCAGCCATAGGTATGCGGATGTCCCTTCTCTCTCAAACCTCCCTCCCACCTCCCACCTCATCCCTCTAGGTTGTTTTTATTAACAACAACAACAACAACAACAACAACGATAATCTCCACAGCGTGATCATCAAGGCCTTCTGTGACTGTCCGTTCTTCTCACGCTTCCTGCCTGCTCTGCTTTAGCCACAAGAGTCTTCTTGCTCTTCCTGGGATATGCCGCGCTCTAAACCGCCTCAGTGCCTTGGCGCTGTTCTTCTGTGGGAAACACTTGCCTCCCGTTTGTCACACCCTGGTG
The DNA here is from genome assembly GCF_032405125.1 of Capricornis sumatraensis. NCBI lineage: Eukaryota > Metazoa > Chordata > Mammalia > Artiodactyla > Bovidae > Capricornis > Capricornis sumatraensis. The sequence goes on from NC_091084.1 coordinate 74,531,619, forward strand.
TCTTCTGTGTCCTCCACGGCGGGCAAAGAGCCTCAGCAGAATGCATAAATGAGGGGTCTTGGGGGCTAAGTCTTCTGGGTTTGAGTCTCAGCTCTGCTGCTTACTAGCTGTGTGATCCTGGGGAAAGGTGCTTAGCTCCTCTGTGCCTTGATTTTCCTATCTGTAAATAGGGATAGTAAAAGTACTTGTTATCCAAGGTTGCTGAGAGGATTAAATAAAAGTGATCACATTAAATGAGTTAATGCACAAAAAAAGAGTCAAGAGCTGTGGCATCTATAAAACACTTGACAGTGCTATTATTGAGGAGCTCATGGCAACCCACTCTAGTATTCTTGCCTGGAGAACCCCCACGGACTGAGGAGCCTGGCGGGTTATAGTCCATGGGGTTGTAGAGTCGGACATGACTGAGCGATCAAGCACAGCACAGCTTAGTGCTATTATCGTCCTTCAGGGAGCACCTTAAATACTCTGAGGAGCCTTTCCTGGCCACCCGCAGACCCCGCCCCCACCCCTCCACACCCCCCATCTCTCTGTCTGCATCCCTGTCACACCACCCCCAGTACATTTCTTGTTTAGGTGTTTATCGTCCACTCTGCCCGCTTCCCTAGACTGTAACTTTCTTGAGGACAAGGAATTTCCTGAGCTGGTATTCTGCAGGTTCTCAATAAATCTTTGTTGAATGGCAATGGAAGGAATGGAGGCCAAAGTCCATTGATTCCCACCTTTCCCAGCAGCCCTGAGAGCTGGGTGCTGGCACCCCAGGGCTATGTGTCAAAAACGATGCTCAGGGTTTTTTCTTGGGAGCCTGGGAACCCCAAGCAGGGGGCCTACTTTTAGAAGCCCTGGGGGCATTGGTGGGCACCAACCCTTAGCAGGCGGCAATCAGAGCCTGGAGTCTGGAGCGGAGACCGCTCGGTCCATCAGTCTCTAGTGGACTACTGATCCTCTCTGTGCCTCCACCTTCTCATATGTAAAACTGAGAGAATACCAGCTACCTCACAGGGCTGTTAGGAAGATTAAGTGGGATAATATATGTAAAACACAGCTCCCTGCCTGGCTTGGAGTAAAGCTCTCCATATGGTTAGTTATCATTATTGTTGTTGTCAGTGCCATATCTAAGCGTCATTCTTCTGAGCGTGAATGGGGGTGCGCGAGGGACTTGGAGGGTGCAGGGAGTTGAAGACACAGACATAAAGACAATTAGGGGAGAGAAGCGGACTGGAGTCATCGGCTGTGTTTGTATTCATGAGTGCCTCTGTGCGTGCGTGCGTGTGTTTTTGTGCGCGCGTGGGGAGGAGAGGTGGCATGGATCCAAAGGAGAAATCCGGTTCTTCCTCGGAACTCGGTTTTGGGGAGCCCGAGGGACCTGGCTTTCCCTGCGGCAAGGAAGACTGGGAGCTGCCTCCGCCCCGCGCGCGCTCAGCCCAGAACCCTAGGCCAAACAACCGAGCGTCTCGATTGTGTGTTTCTGGGATTAGGCGGCTGGATGGGGTAGGGGTCGGGGGGCTGACTTGCGCCCGCGCGGCCAGCACGGTTGGTCCAGACTTGGGGAATCCTAGGGCGGGCAGGACCCACTCGCTCCCCGACCGCCCCGCGCCCGGGCCCCGCCGCGCGCTCCGCAGCCTCGGATGCTCCCGGAACGCCCGCGGGCGGGGCCTGCCTTCCGGAGCCGGGTTGGCGGGCGGCGCGGGGGGTGGGGGGGAAGGGCCGCTACTTTCCCAGAGTGGCGGGGCGACGTCAGGCGGAAGGGCGCGGGGCGCGCACGCTTTAAATGGCATTCGCTGTCATCCGAGCTCGCAGCCGTGTGGGCAGGAGCCGGCTATATAAGCGGCGGGCCGGGCCGCCGCCGGGCAGACGGCGACAGCGGCGGCGGCGAGCGCCTCGGAGCAGCGCACCCCCCACCCCACCCAGCCCCGGAGCCCCGCGCCCCCCGACGGGCCCGCCCGCCCTCCAGAGGAGCGCCGACCCGGGCCCCTGAGGGCCGCCACCACCCCGCAGCAGATTTGGATCCCCCGCCCGGCGAGCCCCAGGCTGCTGCCTCCCGGGGGGCCCCGGCGCAGCGGCCGCCCCCGGAGAGCCCCGCCGCCCCGCCGGCCGGCCCCGAAGACACCGGCCGCACCATGGCGGCCGCCAAGCCCGGCGAGCTGATGGGCATCTGCTCCAGCTACCAGGCCGTGATGCCGCACTTCGTGTGCCTGGCCGACGAGTTCCCGCAGCCCATGCGGCCCGCCAAGCTGTCCAAGGGCAAGGGCCGGCTGCGGCGGCCGCGCCAGTCCCGTTTCAAGACGCAGCCGGTGACCTTCGACGAGATCCAGGAGGTGGAGGAGGAGGGGGCGTCCCCTATGGAGGAGGAGAAGGCCAAGAAGTCGTTCCTGCAGAGCCTGGAGTGCCTGCGCCGCAGCACGCAGAGCCTGTCGCTGCAGAGGGAGCCGCTCAGCGGCTGCAAACTGAGGAACAGCCTGGACTCCAGCGACTCCGACTCGGCCCTGTGACCGGCGCCGCCCGCAGCCGGGACTCGCGCGCCCAGGCGGCGCGGCGCGACGGACCAGCGTGCGAACCCCGAGGGGGCCCCGCGCCCTGCACCTCGGGGTCCCCCATCAGCCGAGCACCCTGGTTGGGGGGCCGCCTGGACCCTCACCCGACTGCGAACTGGTCCGGGCGTCCCGAGCTGAGCTCGCCCCGGGCGGGAGCGCGCGCCGGGGAGCCGGGGCGCCCGGGGAAGGGGGTGCCGCCTTTCTTTGCCCTTGTAAATGTTTATTTTTTAACTCTTCCCAGTACGAACTCTGCTGTGAGTGTGTGCGGGGAGGCGCACCCGTGCTGAGTCGCCGCGGGTCCCCGGGGCTTCGCGGAGAGTCGCTCCACGCCCTTGTCCGATGGTCTGAAACTCCGATTTTGGCACACCGCTCCACCGTACCCACCCCTCCCCGCCACCCCCCGCGCGCACACCCGTTCACACTCACGCCGACCCACTCTCGCTGAACACTTTTATAATTGTTAGGCGCGGCCGATGGGACTTGGGGCGCAGCGCAGCTGGCGCTGTGGCCGGAGGATTGATATTTATTTTTGCATTGCGATGGCTGATGGCGTTTATTTAACGATCTTTTTACCTAGATATGTCTGTGAGGCTCCCGAACGGAGACAAATAAAGTCAATATATTTGCACAGTGCATTTCTCAAGGCTCTTGACTTCTTGGACCCCTTTAGGGCCCAGGTTCCCAAAACTAGGGGAGAAGTGGGGAGGGTTAATTCGCTGGAATTGGGGGGGGGGGTGCAGGAATCCCCGGCTGGAAGTAACTCCACCAGCTTCGGTCACCGGGACGAAGTCGCAGCCCCAGTGCGTGGGTCCATGACCCACCTCCCCAGGGGACCCGCCGGCCCCGAGCTCTCCTGCCTCTCAGGTCTGTTCTCCGTCACCAGTGTCCAGGACGGGGTGGAGCCGCTAGGGAGCTGAAGATTGGCGCTGTGAGGACGCAGAGCCCCTGCCTGGGGCGGACTGACCTCTCAGGGAGACCGGGGTCAGGGTCACTGCCCCGTACCCACCACGGAAGACCCCACTCAACCTTTTCCAGGTAGTAAGTGGAGAGATGCCCCAGCCAGCAATGAGAGACCCAGGCGGGGATCTCTGGGTGGTAGGATCCGAGGGCCGGCTGGGAGCCGGCGAGAATGTGTGTGTGCGCGCGCGCTCCAAGTCGCCTACGTCCGAGGGCGCCGGGCGCCCCTGCGCTGGGGCAGCAAACAGCGGCTGCTTTTGGTTTGGTCCTTTTCTCCAGCTCTTCCCTTTGCCCTTTGTCAAGGTTCCGCAAGGAATCTGTCTTTTGTCAGAGACTGAAGGGCGCTTGGGTACCACGGAGTCTCTCCCCGCACCCCCAACCGCCTTTGTTTACAGATGAGAAAACAAACCCGGCAGACAGGGAAAAGTCACATGAAGAGCAGGCGCTGCGCAGCCAGCTCTGACTCGGCGTCCAGTGCTCCTTCAGTCCCACGTCTTTCCAGTGCTTTCCAGCAGCGGCCGGCGTCCCTGGCAGTAGGTAGTAATGGGGGTAATAAACAGCATTTGGTTGAGGAAAGCAGTTCTCCACACTTGGGACGCCCACCCAGCCCATCCCTCTGGGGTCACGCCAGCCTTGAGCCACCAGGGCCAGGCTTTCCTCTGAGTAGTTCGGAGGGACACGGAGCGGGTGGATGCCCTGACGACTCGGGTTTCTCCAGGTCGCGTGTGTCTGTGCTCGGGTGTCCCCTGGTGGTAGGGGCCGCTGGTGCCTGGCTCAGCCCAGCCCTGCAGGGCAATCTGCACTGCCTTTTACTCCTCACACCTCACCTCTCAGAAGGCAGAGCAAACAAAACAGAGAAACAAAAAGGGATCACACAGGGTCTGAAAGGGAAGCCTGGCGTGCTGCAGTCCATGGGGTGGCACAGTCTGGCGTGACTGAGCATACAACAGGGGCTAAAGAATGTCCTCCCCCCTGGCTCCCGGGGTGGGGCTGGGGGTGGCCAGGCTCAGGGCCTTGGGGATAGGAGTCTTTGGTGCTATCCTCGCCCCTACCCCGGGAATTCACTGGCCTCTGTGGGCCCCATCAACAGCCAGTTCCACTGCTGGGATGCATGAACAAGGCACTTGGTGTGGTGAGGCAGCCATGGGTCCATGTTTTGATTCCAGTCTCTGCAGCCGCCCTGGCTAGGCTGGTTTGAGCTCCTTGGGTGGGAGGAGGGTGGCTGAAGCTCAGAAGCCCCTCCTAGAACCTCCTCCCATTCTGTTCCCTCATCCTGTTCCAGCCCCCAACTCCATCTTCTCTTATCCTTCTAGCAGCAGTTCCTGTTTCTGCTCTTCAAGAGCCAGGCGCCCCCAACCTTCCTATGCGCTCATCCTTAAGGCCCGAGATCCCGGTTAGGTGTCTCCCTCAGGGCACCACGCTCCTACCAGTACCCTTTTCCCTGCTGGAGAACCTCCTTCTCTACCACCTTCAGCCCATACCTCAGCTGAAGGCTACTTGTAGGGTCTTCTTGAGTCACCCTGGCCAGGACCTGAGAATGTTGGGGGACCGCATGTGATTATTCCAGTTCTTGCTCAGCCTCTGGCAGGACCCAACACCCAGTAGTCCCTTCTGAAAACTTTGTTGGGTTAAAATGAGTAAGGGGACAAGGAGGAAGACTGATGTTCATCTTGCCTACTTCCTGGTTTGCTTTAAAATTATTTTAATGTTTCATTACCCAAGAACTATTTATTCCTTATAATACAAACAAGTAACTCATACTCCTACCACCCCGAGATAAATATGTCAACACTTTGGAGGTTATGCCTATATTATTGTGTGTATGTATATATATATGTATACATATATACATGTTTCACAAAATGGGCTTATGCTGTAAATACTATTTTTTTTTAGTGTTTGTTTACTTTTTGGCTGTGTTGGGTCTTTGTTGCTGCCCGTGGTCTTTCTCTAGTTGTGGCAAGCAGAGGCGCCTCTGTAGTTACGGTGCTTGGGCTTCTCACTGCCGCAGCTTCTCTTGTGGACCTCAGGCTCTAGGCGCGAGGCTTCAGTAGTTGCAGCTCACGCGCTCGAGAGTGCAGGCTCATGAGTGCTGCATGGGCTCAGCTGCCCCGCGGCATGTGGGATCTTCCCAGACCAGGGATCGAACCAAGGTCCCTTGCACTGCAAGGCAGATTCTTAACCACTGGACTGCCAGGAAAGCACCCCAATACTATTTTTTTTTTAAAGATGCTTGTTTTCTTACTTGGATTTGTATTTAATATCAGTATTGATGTATATCATGATTTGTAATAAAATCCTATGGAATAGATGTGCTTCCCAGGTGGTGCTAGTGGTAAAGAACCTGCTTGCCAGTGCAGGAGACGTGCGAGATGAGCGCTTGATCCCTGGGTCGAGAAGTTTCCCCTGGAGGAGGGCATGACAACTCTCCATGCCTAGGCAGTATTCATGCCTCAAGAATCCTATGGACAGAGGAGCCTGGTGGGCTACAGTTCATGGGGTCGCAGAGTCGGACATGACTGAAGCAACTTAGCACAGCACAGTACATTGAATCGATGCCCCACATATAACTAAATGAATTTCCCACTCTTTGGTATAAAAGTGATGTCTTGTTTGTTCCGGTTTTTTAGTTTTGCCTGTAACTGACATTAGTTCTAAGGATTGAGTATGCGTGCACGTGTGCTAACTTGCTTCAGTTGTGTCCGACTCTTTGCGACCCCGTGGACTGAAGCCTGCCAGACTCCTCTGTCCATGGGAATTTTCCAGGCAAGAATACTGGAGTGGGTTGCCATGGCCTCCTCCAGGGGATCTTCCCAACCCAGGGATTGAAAGCACATCTCTTCGCTCTCCTGCCCTGGCAGGTGTGTTCTTTACCACTAGCCTCACCTGGACTGAGTGTAGAAAGAAGTTGGAAGCAGTAGTGACAGGGAGAAGGGGAGGAGATGGGGATGCTGTTGTGTTGGAGGCAGCAGGCCGGGTCTGGGGTGCTGGGGGCCCGCACATTACACTGGGGATGCTCTCTGATTCCGAACATCTTTGCTCTGCTCAGGGGAAGAAGGAGGAGCGTCAGGAGGGGCTTCTCTGAGGTGCCTGTGCAACTCCTAGGGCTCAGCTCCCCGCTGTGTGCTCCAAAGCACCACACGGCTCCAAGGAGCTGGGCTGGGAAGCCAGAGAGTTGGAAAAGAGGGAAGAGAGGGAGACATGGGCTGAGGGAGCAGGAGAGCATGAGAACCAGAAAGACGGGAAGGAACGGGGCCCTTGGGGAAACGCAGAGACAGAGGGAGATGGGGAAATACAGAGTCAGGAGCCAGAAAATGTCGCGAGACTGAGCAGAAGCGGGGCCACCCTTGGAGAGAGCGAGAGAACGGGATTGTGGAGAGTAGAGGGGAGGAGAGGCGACATACAGAGTACTCTGGATACGGGTCTTGCAGGAGGGAGAAAACCAGGGCGAGAGCGCCTCTCTGGGAGCTGGGAGCCTGCACGCGCCAGGGCCGGGTGGAAGCCTGCCCAGCCGTCTGGCTTTACAGCCATGTGGGTTTACAAGCTTGTCCAAGGAGCCGCCTCCTTCCTTCCCGTCCCCACCTGGGCTTTAGCCTGCAGCCCTAGCCTGGGTGACGAGTTTTCAAACAAGCCGGAGTCCAGAGGAGGTAGCGCATTGCCATCCCAGCCCTGGCCGGCAGCCTCTTCTAAACATTTCTCTTGGCCCTGGGGGTGATATTTCTCAGGGTGTTTTTCTTGCACTTGTTTAAAAGCCAGATTGGCCTCTGTGGTCTGCCGTGTGCCACTTCGGGTCTGCTTGGTGGGTGGTAAGGGGGGGCGGGGTCGGTGAGAGGGAAAGGCTGTCTGATCCCAGGGAATCAAGGCCAGCTATGGGCTTGGGAGGCTTCCCAGACGGCTCAGTGGTGAAGAATCTGCCTGCCAATGCAGGAGACACAGGTTTGATCCCTGAGTTGGGAAGATCCCCTGGGGTAGGAAATGGCAACCCACTTCAGTGTTCTTGCCTGGGAAATCCCATGAACGGAGGAACCTGGTGGGCTGCGGTCCATGGGGTCACAGAGTTGGACCCGGCTAGTCCGGGAGTTGGTGATGGACAGGGAGGCCTGGCGTGCTGTGATTCACGGGGTCGCAAAGAGTCGGACACGACTGAGTGACTGGACTGAACTGAGCTGAACTAAGTGACTAGACAGCAGCGGCATGGACTTGGGAGTCCTCCCTTAGGGAGCACATTTGGAGTAGCCCCTAGGCCCACTACCTTCTTTAAGATGGTAGGGGAGAGGACAAAGACCACCACTCAGTGAGCACCTCCAGCACTCTAAATCCATCCTTTCCCAGGCATTTTACAGAGGAGAGAGCTGAGGATCAGAGGGGTTCAGTTTCCTGCCGAACGCCACACAGCTAGTCAGTAGTGAGCTGGATCATGACATGTCTTGTCTTTTCTATTCCGAAGCCTGTTCTCTTCCTAGGCCCCCAACTTCTTAGCGTGCTGTTCTGTGGCAGCCTCTGGTGACGGGGGGACAAAACAGAGCAGCTCTGGCTTTGCAATCCGTCTCCTTTGTTGGCTGAGGCCGGGCCCCTCCCCCTAGATGTGCTCCCCACCAACAATTTCACAGGTGACTGGGGTTCTAAGACAGAATTCTCCCAGTTCCTGGGAGACCTGAGATTTTTTTGTAGGTGGACTTCAGTTGGTGGACTTTGCCAACAAAGGTCCGTCTAGTCAAAGCTATGGTTTTTCCAGCAGTCATATATGGATGTGAGAATTGGACTGAGCGCCAAAGAACTGATACTTTTGAAATGTGGTGTTGGAGAAAACTCTGGAGAGTCCCTTGGACTTCAAAGAGATCCAACCAGTCCATCCTAAAGGAGATCAGTCCTGAACATTCATTGGAAGGACTGATGTTGATGCTGAAACTCCAATACTCTGGCCACCTGATGTGAAGAGCTGACTCATTGGAAAAGGCCCTGAGGTTGGGAAAGATTGAGGGCAGGAGGAGAAGGGGACGACAGAGAATGAGATGGTTGGATGGCATCACCGACTCAATGGACACGGGTTTGGGTAAACTCCAGGAGATAGTGATGGATAGGGTGGCCTGGCGTGCTGCAGTCCCTGGGGTCACAAAGAGTTGGACACAACTGAGTGACTGAACTGAACTGGACCTCAGCCCAAGGATCTCCCGATGGCTCTGCTGAAGCCTTCTCAGACTGCAGGGCCGTCCGCAGACACCCTGTCTCTCTGTCTTCCTCTCAGGTTCATTCTTGCCTCGCAGCCTGCCGGCTGGCGTCCCCACCCATCTCTGCCTCCCTCTGTGTTCCATGTCACACCGACCCACCTCCTAATGGAACCCTTGCACACTTATTCCAGCTTGGCGTCTGCTTCCCAGAGAACCCGGGCAGGCACTCGCTTCCATCTCCCAGCAGGTTCAGGGCCTGCCCTGAGTCTCCCTTAAGCCCCTGACAACACAGGGGAGGGTGGCAGGCATCACTGGAGAGAGAACTCTAGGGGCGTGGCAAAGCTTACGGAGCAGAGGTGTGTGGGGAGGTCTGCTCGCCCTGTGGTTCTGGATGGAGAACAGTTGTGGCCTGTGTGTGTGTATGCGGTGAGGGGGCAAGGGGGGCCCACGAGAACAGTCCTCTCAGCCTAGTCTCAAGACCACGTGACTCACACAGCGGCCACCTAGCCATTCAGCTCCCAGTCTCCGATTAGCAGTGGAGACTGCTAATTGTCCACCAGCATTGATTTTCTGCTTCCTCCACAGCATGCAGACAGTCTCTGTGTCCCAGATGGTATAGTCCTTAGGTCTATCGATGAGGTAGGTTTTTGCCGATGGCATAGATTGGGAAGAGAAGTGTGTTCCTTCCCAGGCCTCAGCCTTAATACGTACCGTCCTCCCATGGAAGTGCCTACAACCCCGTGATCAAGCCGACAAGGCCAGTGGCCTAGGGGATGGCAGAGAAACAAGAGGGAAGGACTGCAAACCCCTGTATAACCTCGTGGAACTCAAGAGTCTGCCCATCTGGAATGATCACCACAGATTATGACATAGGAGAGAAACACTCCCACACTCCCGTCTTCTTTGAGCCAGTAAATCATTATTGGGTCCCTTTATTATGGCAACCTTACCTTACCCTGAATAAACAAAAACTAGTGATGCCAGTGGGGTGCTGTCCTAAAAAAAGCTCCCGCAGTGCAAGGCGTTGACTTAGCTGCCTGTGGGGAGGGTATGAATATTGCAGGCTGGAGAGTTAGAGTCCCTCATTATACTTTGGAAGAGCATTTGGAAAAATCACGCTTATGACATTTTCGAAGGCTGATCGTGTACTGACCGAGCACATAGCTCTAGGAGGAGCGGTCGGAAAGAGCCGGAATGTTAGCATGGGTCTGTTATCCTCTGCGGCTTTGTGGCTTTTAGCAAATTATTACAAGAAAGACATGAGTGATGGGAAAGAATAGGGAGTATCTAGAAACATGGGACCTCACAGGGGCGAGAGCCACCCCAGTTTGTAACCCACGCAGAAGATCAGCTGACGAGGCTCAGAGCCTTTCTCCAAGGCCACCCAGGAAGCCTCGCCCTGGAGCAAGGTTAGACTAAGGATATTATCTGCCCACTCAAACTTATTGTGGGAGAATCCACATTCCCCTCCCCGCTCCTCCCCTCCGCCACACAGCCCAAATTACAGTGTTACTGAGGAGGGTTCTTGGCCTCTGTGAATCAATAGAAATCAACCAGAGCCCAGACCAGAAATTCAGGCAAGCTTTTACCGGGGCTCCTGCTGCAGCAAGAAGCGGATTCTCTTCCTTCTCGTTCGCTGATGGGGGTGGGGTGAGCTGGTTCCTAATACAGGGTGAGGGTAGGGATGTGGCCAGAGGTTGGGATGGAGGGTGGCTTAGGTGTTTTGCCTGCCTCTTTGGTTACATGAAGCGGGCATGCGCAGTAGTACCCTGCTTTTGCTTCTGGCTCCTCCGAAGTGGCAATGTTCGGGTGTTTTTGGTCTTTTCGTATCTTGTTGGCCATACTTTGCCCCCACAGCACGTGCATGCAATTATTTTTAGTCCCTTACAGTTTCTTTGTATTTTGTTACTTGGGGAAACATTTGTCCAGGTGCAAGTACTGTAACAAAGTGTCTCAGGTCCCAGGTTCCAACCTGTTTCAAGAGGGCCGGGCCAGAGCAGGCCACAGTGAAATAAAACTGCTTTCAGAATCTTGTTGAGAAAATATCTTTGGGTATGATTCTTGGCCCCTGGAATCAGCTAGAAGCTTGTTGAGAGAATTGCCACAGTTGGCCAGTGATTACGATTGTTTGAGCCCTAAAGAAACCTTCAAGGAGGCCAAACTATTTAACGCCTGCTTCAGCTGTAGCCACGGAAGATTGGGGGAAAGAGAATCTTCTAGAACCAGGCTGGCCAGATTAGCTTCCTCTGCCAGAGCAAGTCCTGACGGTTCAGGCCAGTAGGATTTACCTACCTCGAAGGCAGTGGCACCCCACTCCAGTACTCTTGCCTGGAAAATCCCATGGATGGAGGAGCCTAGCAGGCTGCAGTCCGTGGGGTCGCTAAGAGTCGGACATGACTAAGTGACTTCACTTTCACTTTTCCCTTTCATGCATTGGAGAAGGAAATGGCAACCCACTCCAGTGTTCTTGCCTGGAGAATCCCAGGAACGGGGGAGCCTGATGGGCTGCCGACTGTGGGGCCGCACAGAGTTGGACACAACTGAAGCGACTTAGCACAAGCATGCACGCGCCAGCCACTTCTGAATGTTTCCCTTCTTCCCTTTTCCACATGGGAGTTTGTGTTGCGGTTTTCCTATTTCCTATTTCCCACTACTCTGTTTCAGCTGGGGAGAGGGTGCGGCTGGGTGGTGGGAAAGGGGCAGACGAATTATCTCACAGTTTCTGTCGTGAACCATGAGGAGCCATGTGGGGCTCTGGAGAGGATTTCCTTTTTCCCCAGGTCTCCCGCACTTTGATCTGAAAGTGTAACTAGGCGGGAGTTTGGGATCCATATCTTCAGAGAGGGCGCGCCTGTGTTCTGTTGTGGGAAGGACGGGTACCTAGCAGCCAGGTGAGCAGTGGATACTGGCTGCCCGTAGACCAGTGAAATCTGTTTCTGCATCTTCCCGGGCAGAGGGCCAGGCTGCAGTCTCCCCTCTTTGCGGTGAGCAGGGCCCCAATGCTCCAGAAGGAGCAAGCCTGGGCCCTAAGATGGGGGGCACGTGGCTCTTGTCCTTTCCCTGAAGACAAATGTGGGCATTCTTGTGGCTTGCCAGTGACCAAGCGTGAAGGCGGTGTTGGGCACCTCAGGACAGGACCAGGAGCTGCCTGAGGAGGTGGAATGTGGACTCAAGATAGGCCGTTCTCTGAGAGAGAAATGGACTCCAGTCTTCCCTAAACCACTGCCTTCCTCTTGAGTCTCTTTGGATTCACCTAACTAATACAGAGGCCTTTCCCTCAGTCCACAGCAGAGCCAGGGGGGGAGTGCAGGGTGCCCTCCACCAAACTGATCAAAGCAGGTGCTCCCACAGTAGGAAAATCCCCATCCTCCCACCCCCAATGTGGTCCAGCCGTGGGGACAGGGAAGATGAAAGTGGCTCAGGAGTTGCCAGACACTCGCCCAGCTCTGCTCCTTGACCTGTGGCCTCGGGCAGATCACTTCCCCTATGTCCCTGGAGCCCGCCCTGCTCTGATTGCTGAAGTTTATCAAAGACCCTGATGGATCACCTTAGAGCACCTACAGCCTGAGAACCCTGGCCCTGGGGGACGTGTGGGCAGGCAGCAGGGACCGAGACCAGACCTGTAACCCTGTCCCGTAAAGACGCTTCCCTCCAACTCCTCTCTCCCAGCCTTGGGGACAGTCCCAGAAACCCTGGGCTGGGCTATTTGGTGCAGAATAATTCATGCCAAACCCAAAACGAGAGCCTGAGAGCCAACCCGCTGCGGGCCGGGACCCCAGCCAATGTGCACTGCCCCATGGCCCTGCTCTGCCCCCACCAGGACTTGTTCTGGTCGAGCTGGTTGGCCCTTAGGAAACCTCTGACCTTCCCTCTGATCTCATGCAGAGGAGTCTGACAGAGCCACTCCTGTCCCTGTGGTCCTGAACCTGTGAGGTATTCCAGGAAAGGCCAGACCCCGTCAGCCTGTTACTCCCAGATCCATGCCCCATAAAACTCATTTTATTGGCTGTTATATGTGTTCTGAGGTTTATTGGCTAGCCGTTCTCTGGTCTGCTGTGGAATGTAATCCCACAGAAAGCTGCTGGCCATGCCCGATCTTCTTTGGACCATCAGTGAGTAGCCCATGTGTAGGACCAGGACTTGCAGAGCCCTCTGCAGGGCTTGGTCCCTGGCCCTAAAGAAGTCTGATAGACACACACACACACACACACACACACACACACACCACACACGCAGATATTTATAAAACAGTTCAGGATGGGGAAGGAGCTCTCAACTTGAGTTGGGGTGGAAGTGGGGGTTTAAAGGGGCTTCTCTGGTGGCTCAGATGGTAAAGAATCTGCCTGCAATGCAGGAGACCCAGGTTCGATCCCTGGGTTGGGGCAAGCCCCTGGAGAAGGAAATGGCAACCCACTCCAGTATTCTTGTCTGGAGAATTCCATGGACAAAGGAGCCTGGCAGGCTATAGTCCATGGGGATTTAAATCCTGACTCTGAGTCCCCTAGGTTGTATTTGGCTTCAAAAAATGTAGCACAGAGTGGCGATGGCTCAAACTACAAAGACAATAGTTACTGTTTGTAGAAAAGACATCTGAAGGAGGGTTGAATGGCTCAGTGATGCCATCAAAGACCCAGATTCAAAGAGTATCTCAAGGATAGGAAATACAACCAGGCACAGCTTAATGAAAGGCAAATCTGAGAATCAGAAAGCCACCTGGAGCTAAGTCACTTTCTCCATTTCCAGAGGGGGGAAAAGCCAGGTGTTAGGGACTGGGTAGTAAAGATGAATAAGGCTTAGGGGGAAAATAAGAGACCCAGATTCTGACAATGTTCTTTGCCATCTTTGACAACGTCTTTTTCTCCGCGCCCCCCCCCCCCACCCATGGTTACAAGATGGCTGCCACAGTACCAGCATCACATCAGTCTTCCAGCAGGGAGGATGGTGCTGGCAAACAAAGAAACTTCACCTGGAACTCTCTTTTATCCCATTGTAGCATCATCTCAAAGTTCAGGAGTCTTTTCATCTAAATTATATCCAAGTTCAATGAGGCTTATTAGGTACAGTCCCTGAGGTACAGCTCCCCAACCTATAGTTCCTCTTGACCTGAAGACATGTTGACCATAGGGACAAATTCTTTGTCCATCACACATCCAACATACAGTGGTAGAATAAGCATAGGATAATTGATACAGACCCTTTTGTTCAAATAGAAGGAAAATGGAAGGCACACCAAGGCATCAGTCCGTAGCTCTTCTGAAATATGGCTTCTCCTAACAGAGTCTTTAAGTTTTTACTAAGACTGTCCTTAAGATCCTTCCAACTTCTGTCTGCTACCTAGCCCTGAAACTACTCCAAAATATTTAGGTCTTTGTTATGGTAGTACCTGCTTCCAGTTCCAATCTTTATTGCTGTTGCACTAACTATTCCCAAGGTTGGTGGTTGGTGTAAAACAAAGTAATTATTTAATATCTCTCATGAGGTCTCCGGTCAGTGTTCGCGAGCACCTTGGCTGGCGGTGTTGACTTGGAGTCAATTATGAGGCTGAAGTCTGACGTTAGTTGGGGGCTGTAATCACATGAGGTCTTGACTAGGACTGGAGGGTCCAAGATGGCACACTCACACAGCTGGTAAATTGGCACTGCCGTTGGCTGGAAGCCTCGGCTCCTCTCCCTGTGGTCTCTTCTAGAGGGCAGCTTGAGTGTCCTCATGACATGGTGGCTGGCTTTCCCGAGGGCAAGTCACCAGCCTGATTCAGTATGTGAGAAGATTACACAAGGGTGTGAATCCCAGCAGAAAAGGATTATAAGGAGCCATCTTGGAGCCTGGCTACCACATGATACCTGCTTTAAAAAAAAAAAAAAAATTCTTGCTGTATTTACAGAGTAATTCACTGAAGCATGTTTTGCCTCAATAAAGGACTGGGAACTGTTAGCAGTAGAGTTTAATAAATTGTGCATTCATAAGAATGGAATAATATGCATCAGCAGCAAAAAAAAAAAGGTTATGAACTGATATGGAAAAGTCCTTAAGATATATTTTTATGTAAAAGAAGCAAGGTGAGGAACAGCACATCTGTTAGGGAATCCAGAAGTTTCTATATGCATGGAGTTCCTTTGGAATGCTATTCTATGAGGCTGTATAATGCTGCTCAGTTAGCCCTCTTGCAAAGACAGGGAAGTGGAGGCACCAGTTGGTGAACTGACTGTCTAAGCAAACAGTTTCGATTGTTGAAAACCAGCACAAACTTGGCTCAGTAGCCTGGAGAAAATGTTCCCATGTTCTTGGTGAAGCCAGAGGACAAAGGCTAAGTTGCAGGTACTATAGGGGAGCCCTGGTATCTCTGGCTTGGCTCTGCCGTATGTTTCTCCTCAGTTGGGAAGAGAGAACAAGGGACTCGGACACAGGGGTGTGGGCTCTTTCTGTGTATTTCACATTATGCAGATGATATGCAAATTACACAAAGGGTGCTGCCTGCACTCCTCTTTTCTTCGTAGCAGAATCCGAAGCTTTGCTGCTATCAGCCAGGATGGAGCAACAGGAAGTGGATTTAACTTCCTGCCTGAAACAGCCAAAAAAAGTCAGACAAAATATTTATGAAAAAGCAGTTTTCAAGTCACTAGATATCAGGCAATGAAGGACACTGATTCTTGACATAGGAAGTAAGTCATGTGAGCCTTGCATTGCTCTGGATCATTGTTTTGAAAGCGTTCCAAGACTGCGGGTCAGATGGGTCCTGGCACACTCCCTGAACTGAAAAGCGGGAGCTGACAGCCTGGGCAGAGCAAGGCGTCTCGAGTTGGCAGCGCAGTGTGCGCGAGAGGAGAGAGCTACGAAGGGAATGGATTCCAGATGTCTGCAGAGGGTCTGGCTCCAGGATCCAACAGAGCCCTGATCAGTGAATGTATGTGAGGCTGGGGAGAGAAACAACCAGGAAGGATTAGCGGAAACCCTACCTGGTGCTCACACAGAGGTGAGAATAGCGCCTGTTCTATCAGCCAGACTGGAAAACCCCCTAATTCTCAGGGCACTGGAAAGAGTACTCCGAGGGGCTTGTCTCAGTAGCAGGGACAATTCACCCGACGCTAAACATGGGCTTCCCAGGTGGCCCGGGGTAATGCACCCACCTGCCTGTTCGGGAGCCGTGCAGGAGCCCTCAGTCCTGGGGTCGGGAAGATCCCCTGGAAAAGGAAATGGCAACCCACTGCAGGATTCTTGCCTGGGAAACCCCATGGACTGAGGAGCCTGGTGGGCCCTAGACCATGGGGTAGCCAAAGAGTTGGACTCGACTCAGCGACCAAACAACAATAAAAGCCATGGCTCTGGGCTTGTGTAACCAATCCTAAAGCAAGACCCAAAAGGATCCTTTAGAGCAATATCAATAATCTCTATTTTATTCAATGCTTTTATAAATAATGGAGGTGAATGTTAAATGCCTTTTTGGCATCTATGGAGATGACCATGATTTTTTCCCCCTCCTAGATCAATTAATAAAATAAATTATATGAATAGATTTGCTTTAAGGCCACTCAACCATCTTTAAAGTCCAAGAGAATATTCTTGTGTCAACATGATGTATTGTTCTTTTAATGCAGCTGGATTCGGTTCGATATTTTCTTCAGGTATTTTATGTTGTTTTTTACAAATGACATCAGGCTGTGAATTTTCCTTTTTTGGTGCTACCTGAGTGTGGATCACGATAAACTGTGGAAAATTCAGGAGATGGGAATACCAGACCACCTGACCCGCCTCTTGAGAAACCTGTATGCAGGTCAGAAGGCAACAGTTAGAACTGGACATGGAACAACAGACTGGTTCCAAACAGGAAAAGGAGTACATCAAGGCTGTATATTGTCACCCTGCTTATTTAACTTCTATGCAGAGTACATCATGAGAAACGCTGGACTGGAAGAAACACAAGCTGGAATCAAGATTTCCGGGAGAAATATCAATAACCTCAGATATGCAGATGACACCACCTTTATGGCAGAAAGTGAAGAGGAGCCAAAAAGCTTCTTGATGAAAGTGAAACAGGAGAGTGACAAAGTTGGCTTAAAACTCAACATTCAGAAAACAAAGATCATGGCATCCGGTCCCATCACTTCATGGGAAATAGATGGGGAAACAGTGGAAACAGTGTCAGACTTCATTTTGGGCGGCTCCAAAATCACTGCAGATGGTGACTGCAGCCATGAAATTAAAAGACGCTTACTCCTTGGAAGAAAAATTATGACCAACTTAGATAGCATATTCAAAAGCAGAGACATTACTTTGCTGACTAAGGTCCATCTAGTCAAGGCTATGGTTTTTCCTGTGGTCATATATGGATGTGAGAGTTGGACTGTGAAGAAGGCTGAGCGCCCAAGAATTGATGCTTTTGAACTGTGGTGTTGGAGAAGACTCTTGAGAGTCCCTTGGACTGCAAGGAAATCCAACCAGTCCATTCTGAAAATCAGTCCTGGGATTTCTTTGGAAGGAATGATGCTAAAGCTGAAACTCCAATACTTTGGCCACCTCATGAGAAGAGTTGACTCATTGGAAAAGACTGATGCTGGGAGGGATTGGGGGCAGGAGGAGAAGGGGATGACAGAGAATGAGATGGCTGGATGACATCACTGACTCAATGGACGTGAATCTGAGTGAACTCCAGGAGTTGGTGATGGACAGGGAGGCCTGGCGTGCTGCGATTCACGGGGTCACAAAGAGTCGGACACGACTGAGCGACTGAACTGAACTGAACTGAAATTGATAACCCTTGACGTAGCTCTCCATTTCCTTATTAGAAATGATCTGTTTAAATGTTTTTCTTTTGGACAGCTTTTGCACGTTGTTTTTACTGAGGAAATGATCCATTTCATCTGTTATCAAGTCCATTCACATAAGGTAACCAAGTTAATCTCATGTGAGCCCCTTACTCTCTTCCATTTCTGTGGGTCCCCAGTCATTTCATATTGCATGTATTTGCATTCACGTGCCTCTTGCTATTGAATTTTTTTCAAAGAACTTGCTTTTGTGTTTATATATTAGTTCTGTAATGTTTTCTATTTTATAACTTTTATTAATGTCTGCTTTTATCTCTAATAATTCTTCCTTTCCTTGGTTCAATTTATTGTCTTTTTCTCAACTTATTGCCTAATTTTTTGAATTGGAAGCTAACTTTACTTCTCTTCTCTCCACCATTTAAAAAAAATTGATGTAGATCTTTAAAGCCATGAATTTTCCTCCAAGTACTTCTGCAACTGTATTTCATTTTTACTCTTTTATGGGAATACTGTACTTTTCCTTTGTATTTCCTGTTTTGATCTGAGTTGTTTAAATATCAGTTTAAAATTAGGCTTCCCTGGTGGCTCGGATGGTAAAGAATTTACCTACAATGCAGGAGATGGGGATTCAATCCCTGGGTTGGGAAGATCCCCTGGAGAAGGGAAAGGCTACCCACTCCAGTGTTCTTGCCTGGAGAATTCCATGGACAGAGGAGCCTGGAGGGCTACTGTCCATGAGGTTACAAAGAGTTGGACATGACCAAGTGACTAACACTTTAAATTTTTTCCATGCGGAAGAATATTTATTTTTTCAGATATAGTTATGAATTTCTTCTTCTTTAATTTCACTGTGGCCAGGCAATGCTTTCCGTAGTATTCCTCTTTCTGGAAAGTTTGAGGTTATCTGTGAAAAAAGACCTTGTGAAAAGTCCCATGGTCACATGAAAATACAGCGTGTTTACAATTTTCATGTCAGATTTGCCCAATAAGTTATAATGTTAGTATGTTACTATGTGACTGTGATACAGACAGATAGGGTATTCACTGTAGTCTCTTCTCCTATTCTACCTGGGGACAGGATTAGACTGCATTTACCAAGTCTTCTTTTAGATAGGTGTGCCCATGAGGCTAAGTTCTGTCCAATACAATGTCGGTAGAAACTTTTGTGCCATTTCTACATCTAGGCCTAAAGACTGTATATATTAAAAGATGCTTGCTCTTGGAAGAAAAGCTATGACCAACCTAGACAGCATATTAAAAAGTAGAGACATTACTTTGCCAACAAATGTCCATCTAGTCAAAGCTATGGTATTTCCAGTGGTCATGTATGGATGTGAAAGTTGGACTCTACAGAAAGCTGAGCACCGAAGAATTGATGCTTTTGAACTGTGGTGTTGGAGAACACTCTTGAGAGTCCCTTGGACTGCAAGGAGATCCAACCAGTCCATTCTAAAGGAGATCAGTCCTAGGTGTCCTTTGGAAGGACTGATGCTGAAGCTGAAACTCCAATACTTTGTCCATCTGATGAGAACTGACTCATTTGAAAAGACCCTGATGCTGGAAAAGATTGAAGGTGGGAGGAGAAGGGAACAACAGAGGATGAGATGGTTGGATGGCATCACCGACTCAATGGACGTGAGTTGGTAATGGGCAGAGAAGCCTGGCATGCTGCAGTCCATGGGGACGCAAAGAGTCGGACACATCTGAGCGACTGCACTGACTGACTGACTGGCTGACTGATGCCTCTCCCACATTTTCCGTTTTCTACTTGTCAGCTGGAATCTGTATATGGTGATGGCTCAGCTTCCATCATGCTGATGAAGACTCAGCTCCAGAGCTGGCGGACTAGACGTTTGGAAGGAACCTCAGCCTGGAATGCTTACCTTTTTCTACTACATGAGAAAGAAACTTGGTTCTTTAAGTCATCATTTCTTTTCTCTGTGTCTCTGTCTCTCTCCATCTCTCTCACACACACACATATCCACAGAGTCAACAGTCCTTACCCTGTGCATGCCCGCGTGCTAAGTCGCTTCAGTCGTGTCCGACTCTGTGCGACCACATGGACTGTAGCCTGCCAGGCTCCTCTGTCCATGGGACTCTCCAGGCAAGAACACTGGAGTGGGTTGCCATGCCCTCCTCCAGGAGATCTTCTTGACCCAGGGATCGAACCATGTTCCTTCCATCTTCTGCACTGGTGGGCAGGTTCTTTACCACCAGCACCACCTGGGAAGCCCCTGCCCTTACCCTAACGAATAATCAAAATTGGTACCCAAGGCTAGGGCACTGCCATAACTGAAACCCAGTGGGCAGGCAGCGGGTGGCAGGAACACAGAGGTTGTGGGTTTTGTATGCTGGAAATCTGGGGGCTCTTGGCCAAATCATAGGGGAATTTGTTTCCTGCAGTAGTCTGAGAGGCAGATTCTGTGCCTGCCGAGGCTGTGACTTAAGGAGAAGTTGGAAAGAGCTAGACTGTTAGCGAATATTGGTCGCTCCCTGTTCCTTTTAGCAAGATATGCAAAGAAAAAGGATGACATCCACACATATTGGGCAGATTTCAAGCAAAGATGAAAGGGAAAAACATCTAAAAATGTAGGGGCTTCACAGGGTTGAAAAAGCCATCTGTTTCTGTCACCCAAACAACAGGAGATCTGACAGTTATGGCTCAGAGCTTTTCTCAAAGACTGTGAAGCAAAACATTCCTTCAAGGAGTCCAGCCCCAAGGCAGGGATCAGACCAGGGCTTCTCAGCAAACCTTTTATTTCGGTAGGACTCCAAATAGCTGCGTTTATGTGAGGAAAGAGGTGTGGCTAGAGCCCAGAAGCAAAAAGATGAAGTCGACTTGAGAATTCTGTGAGAAAATAGCTTCAAGTGTGGTTACTGGCTTAGAAGATGACTGGAAACAAACAGATTTTTTTTTAACCCTTGCCTGAGATCGACATGCACACACTGCTATATTTATTTATTTACTCACTTTGGACTGTTTTGGGTTTTGGTTGCCGCGAGCAAGCTCTCCCTAGTTGCAGTGAGCAGGGGCTGCTCTGCATTGCGGTGCACAGGCTTCTCACTGCGGCGCACAGGCTTCTCACTGCGGCGCACAGGCTTCTCACTGCGGCGCACAGGCTTCTCACTGCGGCGGCTTCTCACTGCGGTGCACAGGCTTCTCGTTGCAGCGGCTTCTCATTGCGGCGGCCTCTCTTGCTGCAGGGCACGGGCCCTATGCGCCTGGGCTTCAGCAGCTGCAGCGCAGGGACTCATTGGTTGCGGCTCACCGGCTCTAGATCGTGAGCCCAGTAGCTGTGGCCCACAGGCTTAGTTGTTCCATGGCATGTGGCATCTCCCCGAACCAGAGATCGATCCCGTGTGCCCTGCACTGGCCAGTGGATTCTTACCCTCTGTGCCACCAGGGAAGTCCTGGAAACAGACTTTGACTTCTAATACATCTTCCAGGGAACTGTTTTTTTTTTTTTTTTTCCCATAGTTGTTTAGGCCCTAAGCCAGCTCTCAAGGAAGACATGTTTTCTGACACTCACTTCTGATGGGGGCAGAAGAGAAGGAAGACTGTTCCAGAGCAGACAGAGCATCCTCTGCTGGGTCAGGGTCCTGACAGTTCCTGCCCTGGGACTCCTGCGTGTTGTCCACACTCTGCCCTCTGGATGCAGGTCTTTATTGTGGTCTTCCTTTCTCTGTTTTATTCCTGCCTATTGGTCAGGAGGGTGGGACAAATTGTCTTTGGCCTCCAGGCCTTTGGACCACAAGGAACCATATCTGGGCCCGGTGGAGAGGTCTGTGTGTCACTGAGGGATGGCCAGTGTTGTAACTGGACGGACTTCGGCATGTGGCCCATGGAGGAGGGCTGAGTGTGCCCTCCTCACGGGGGAGTGGGCACCCAGAGGGATGGGCTTTGGCACCGTTTGCTAGTGATCCCCTGAGATCTGTCCACTCTCCTAGGCATGAAGCCGGGCCACTACCAGCTCACCCCACTCACTTTAGGTTTATCCAGTGACAAGTTTCCTCCAATAAAATGTGAATGTAAGTAGTATTTCCCACTTACAGACCCAGGTCTGAGATTATGGGCATGTCAGCTCCACAATTTCTCCTTGCTCCCTCGAGAAGCAACCTAGATACGGTGGTAACTTGAGTTCTACAAAGCTGATGTTGCTGTGGTCTTAGGGAAAAGTGGAAGGAATGTGGGTCCATGAACTATTGAGTGAGTAGAGTTGTCTAGCATCCTGGACTGTTACAGGCGAAAAAAATAAAATTGTTTCTTCTGTAGGTCTTTTGTGTTGAGCAGAGCTGCCTTACTTAATACATGATCTTTGCTTTTCTGCCTCTGAGACCACCACGAGAGATGAATTTCCATCTCCTACTTCTCACGTGCTCTGATTTTCCTTGTGTGGCTGTAACTAGTCCTGGTGAATGGAGCTGCTGGCTTATCTGCTGCACAGATATTCATAATAGTTATATCTGCATTTGAGTGGCACCCTGATACATAGCTTAACTCTTTTTCATTGTTTTTCATGCTTTGGCCTGAATTCCACTTTGTTTGATAATGAGATAATGACTTCTGTTAGCCATCATTATTATTACATATTTGACTAGAATGCCTTTGTTTGTCTTTTAGCTTCAACCTCTTTCTATCGGTATATTTCTTGCATCTGCTGAAGAAAGTGTTAGTCACTCAGTCTGACTAACAGTCAAAAGTCTGACTCAGACTCAGTCAAAAGTCTGACTCTTCATGACCCCATGGACTGTAGCCCACCAGACTCCTCTGACTCTGGAATTCTCCAGGCAAGAGTACTGGGGTAGGTTGCCATTCCTTTCTCCAGGGGATCTTCCCGACCCAGGGATTGAACCTGGATCTCCTGCATTGCAAGCCGATTCTTTACCGTCTGAGCCACCAGGGAAGCCCCGTACACACTTGCATACAGTGAAGGGTTGATTTTAATTTTACTTTGAGATTTAATCTAAATACATATATATTTTTAAATTAGTTTAAGCACAGACGTATAACTAGAGATTGAATCAGTAATCAAAAATCTTCCAACAAAGGACATTTTTAGGCCAGATGGCTTCACGGTTGAATTCTTTCAAATATTTAAAGAGGAATAATACCAATACTTCTTCAAACCTTCAAAAATTAGAAGAGGAGGGAACACACTATCTAACTCATTTAATTAAGTCCAGTATTATCCTGATTCTAAAGCCAGACAAAATACCACAAGTAAAGAAAACTACATACCAATATCTCTTAAGAATATCGATGCAAAAATTCTCAATGAAATGCTAGCAAACTGAATCCAACAGCCTATTAAAAGGATTATACACCATGATTGAAGGCAGGAGAAGAAGGGGACGACAGAGGATGAGATGGTTGGATGGTATCACCGACTCAATGGACATGAGTTTGAACAAGCTCTGGGAGATGCTGAAGGACAGGGAATCCTGGCGTGCTGCAGTCCATGGGGCTGCAAAAAGTAGGACATGACTGAGCGACTGAACAATAACAACACCGTGACCAAATGGGATTTATCCCAGGAATGCAAAGCTAGTTCCACAAATCCAATAGCTTTTTATAATAAAAACACTCAGTAACTAAGAATAAAAGGGAATTTCTTCAACATGGGAAAGGACATTTATGAAAAGCCCATGGCTCACATCATTCCCAACAGTGAAAGAGCAAAAGTTTCCCTAACTAGGTTCAGAAACAAGACAAGGATGCCCACTTTTGTCCTTGCTGATCAGTCCTGCACTGGGAGTTCCCGTCAGAGCAGTTAAAATTCTTATTTAGGAAGCCTTTTTTTTTCTAGTGTTTACCTTCATAATTATAGTGTTATATATAGAGCACTTAGTTTTATATAGACAGTATCTATCACTGTCCCAGAATCAACAATGAAAAATTGGTACATTGCCCACCTCCCCATTTTTCTCTCAACACAATGCAAAATGATCGCTATACATGTTTATACTTGTACTATTGAAGCTGAAGCTCCAATACTTTGGCCACCTGATGTGAAGAACTGATTCACTGGAAAAGACCCTGATGCTGGCAAAGACCGAAGGCAGGGTAGGAGAAGGTGATGACAGAGGATGAGATGTTTGGATGCCATCACTGAGTTGATGGACATGAGTGTAAGCAAGCTCCGGGAGTTGGTGATGGACAGGGAAGCTTGACATGCTAAGAGGTTGCAAAGAGTTGGACACGACTGAGCGACTGAACTGAGTTTGTATTATTAAATGTTATAATAAATGTATTAAATATATTATTCGATTTCTCAGTGTGTGATGATCTCTAACTCCCAGCTCCTACAGATAGACAGGAGCATCAGGGGACACAGTCTATTCTCATCTTCTCTCTTCTCCTCCACCCCATTTTTTACTAGGTGCGTCATTTCTATGCTGTTATGGCATATATGACTTTACACCCAGAGGTCCGCATTTCTTGTTGCTGCTCTACATTTAAATATATTCAACGCTTGCTCCTGGCCCTGTTGCTGTGGTTTCCCTAGTCACCACTTGGGGGTCTACAGCTAGTTCTCTGACGTTTTTCTCAAGAAGCGATCATGGGAACAGTACTCCCTGGGTTCTTGCATGTCTAAAAAATGTTTGGAGCTTTTATACTTGAGGAACAGCTTGACAGCATATAAAATCCTTGGCATACACATTTTCCCTTAAATATTCCATGAGTATTGTGCCACTGTTTTGGCACTGAAAATTGCTGGGGCTAGCCTGATTTTATCCTTTAATGAGTGTTGTTCTGGGGGCCCTGTCTGCTCACGGGATATTTTCTTTATCTTTAAAGTCCAATAATCTTATTAAGGGAGTCTTGGAATTTTCAGTTCTAGAAACAGAACTTTCTCTGGCACACATAGTATCATTTACATAAATTTATATCTTTTATTTCAAGAAAGTTTCCTTTAGTTCTTTTTTTTTTTTATTTTATTGTTTTGTTTTTCTTGTCTAGAGACTCCAATTGTGTGATGTTTGCTCTCTCATGCCTTTTTCCTATATTTGTCATTTTCTCTCATTAAAAAAACCACTTTCTACATTTTGTCTCATTCTATTCACTTTCCCTGTTTATACCCTCTGTTTCTACTTTCTGTGTCTAGGTCCTCCTCCTGACTGCTTCCTCATCTCTGAAATTATTTTGTTTTTCCCTTATGCCTCTGCCCTCAGTTCCTCCAGCTCTGGTCTCGCCTCTTCCTGTTGTCTTGCCATCTCTTCACTGCCTGATTCGACGTCTGCTTTGTGCTCTTCCCTCACAGAGGCAATGGTTTTATTAAGATTTGTTAATTCATAAAACAGACGACTCCTCTGGGGTTGGCCTGCTCCCATGTCTTTGAAGTGTCTGTCTAATAAAAGATCTGTCTCCTTGGGCTGAACTGAGCTGTAACTTGTCTTTTGTTTTAAACCCTTTAGTCCGTCATTCTTAATTTTTATTGCAACAAGACAAGAACAAAGGAAGAGAAATAAACTGACCTGACACTTCAGTTAAAAATAAACTTAAAAAACTAATCTGGGGGAAAAAAATTGAAAGAAATGAATGCCCCAATTCATAAACCCTTTGTCCAAAAGACAGCCTCTTGACCTTCACAGATGTTCTCAACGTACTCGAATTGCTAAGCGCACCTTTATTGCAGACGCAGAGCTCAAGCCTGCGTCTACAACCACTGTTAGCCCTCAGAAAGCCCTTCACCTCCCTACTCCCCCACCCACCAGCCCACGTGCATCTCCAGCTTTAGGTCTCTGCAGCTTTCCTCAGTGTAAAGGTTCCTTCTGCCCTGTGAGCAGGTAGGACCCATGCAGAGGGAGGGTCCCCAGGAAGAAATGGGGGCATCAGGTGCTTCCTTCTGTAGGCTCAAGGGGGTCCTAACTTAGAGAAACTGACCCGGTGGAGTGACAAGGCCTGATTTGCATTTTTTGAAAAATGGTTCTGGTTTCTGTGAGGAGAATTGACTGGTTGGAATGGTAGTTATATAAGACCTGTTAATTCATAAAGCAATGTTTGGTCAAATTTTTCATTTGTTCTGTGAACGTTTTTTTTCTGGCCAATGTTCTTTTTTTTTTTTAGAGTTAACATGGCTTTTAAAAGTTAATTAATTTTTGGTTGCTCTGGGTGTTTGCTGCTGTGCGTGGCTTTCTCTAGTTTCAGCAAGTAGGCGCTGCTCTCTACCTGTGGCACACAGGGCTAGTTGCCCCGCAGCTGTGGAATCTTCCCAGACCAGGGATCGAGCCCACGTCCCCTGCATTGGCAGGCAGACTCCTAACCACTGGAACACCAGGAAGTCCTGGCCAGTGTTCTTTACTGATAGGTTTAATGGCATTTCCCATCCTTCTGTGAAGGATCTTTGTTTTGTTCCTATGCTCACTCAGTTAAAAAAAATGTCATCCCTTGGAATGAGTTGAATTCTCATGCCCCCAGCTACGTGTAGAAGGCTCTTTCCGGCAGTGTGATTTGGCTGGCGCTTGCTGAGAGCTGCTGTTGCTGGGCTATTGTGCCATTTTCTCTGTGCGTTAGTTGCCTCCCTCCACCTCCCACCAGACCACAATGAGTCTTCGTCGTCTCTCCTCTGTGCTTCTCGCATCTGTATGCAGCTTGTGTTGAATACAAGGGATCTAGGTTTATTATTTTAGGCCAGTGGTTCTCAACCAGGGGTGGTTTTCCCCCTCAGGGGATATTTCGCAATGTCTGGAAACATTTCGGGTTGCCATAGTTCGGCGTGGGCCTTGATGCTTCTGTCATCTAGTGGGTAGAACCCAGGGATGCTGCTGAACGTCTTATAGAGCATCAGCCCGTACAACAAAGAATTGCGTACCCAAAATGTCAGTAGTGCTAAGGTTGAGAAACTCTTCTTTAAAATGAGCTCTCAACTAAAGGGAAAGTATTTTTGCTGGAGCTTGTGGAAACTGGCCGCACCTGGGCTGGCTTGTTCTTCGGCTTTCTGCCAGCCCCCACCAAGCAGTCTCTGCTGTGCTTCATCTTCACAGCTTCTGCAGATCTTTGCGTTTGCTAGCCTACGTTTTGGAGTGTTTGGTTAATATCCTAGAGTCCACATTATTTTTTTTTTCTGTTTACCTTTTCACTTTTGAATATCCAGGAAAAGAAGAGAAAATTTGCTTCTTCCTGCTTCTCCATTCATTCCAAAATCTCTGGGTGGATACGTTAAAACTTCAGCTTGAAATATTTCAGTTTCACCAGGGAATGTGAATTCAAGCTTCAAAACCATCTACCATCCATTTGGGCTTATGTTATCTGCTGGAAAATGCTTTTTCCCCTCCGCTCAGCGCTAAGATTTCTTTCCAGGCGTTAGTGGGATGGTGAGTGGTGAATTCTGCCTTAGTGTCTCCCTAACCTGGTGGAGACGCCACTGGAGCTCAAGCTCTGTGTGAGGCTGGGGTCTTCTAGGGGGCCCTGTCTTGAGTGGGCTCTGGGCTTTCAATCTGTTGTTTCTCATCTCTATCAGCCCATGAGAACCAAAGCTAGGCTTCTTATGACTTGACAAATGAATGCCCTCAAGGAGAAAGGCAGCCTCCTGCCCTGCCCACCACTCTGGATTCCTGATTTCACTTATTTTTTTGGCTTCTGAGTGTCCTATACTTTCTTATGAGATCACTGATTAATTTTTTAAAAATTATTATTTTGACCAGCTTTTAAAATTGCTTTGAGCATAAAAGTCAGTCGGCAGATATATTCCTCTAGACTGCCCCAGACAGAATCTCTCTCCTTACGCCTCTAAACCTCTATTTCCTCATCTCCATGGGATGAGGGATAATAGCAGAGGTTATCTCGAAACCTTCCGTGAGCATTAGCGAGGTACCCTAGGTAACGCACCCAGAGCCACGCGTGGCAGAGGGGAGTGCCAGGCAAGTGTTAGTCCCCCCCCTTCCCTTCTCCCCAGCCCCTTCCAGCGCCCCCTTCCCCCTCCCTGTGGTGGGGAGAGCCTTGGGCAGTGACTCCCCCATGCCCTGCAAGCCCTGCTGGTCCACAGAGGCCGCCAGGACCCCACCTCCTGCCCACGCCTCATTTCCCGATCCCCGGCGCCAGTCCTCGGGGACGAGCTCCTCAGCCTCACAGAGCTTTCACTGTTTCCTCTCGTTTCCAGCCGTGCTGGGAAAGGGCCAGAAATAATGTTTCTCGCTGTCAGCACCCTTCCCTGCCAGCCGGAAACGACTCTGTCTGCATGGAGGCACGGCCCCTGGGTTGGTGTGCCAATTCTAAGATCTGGCCTCAGATCTCTCTCCTTCCTCTCCCCTCTGAACACCCTCTACCCTAAAACAGGCATGAGGGGAGCGTTGAAGTTTTTCTTGATTTTTTTGGAAAGCTTTTAATTTTTAAATAATTTCGGATTTAGAGGAAAAAAGTTGCAAAAATAGTACAAAGAACTTCTGTACATCCTTAGCCCTGATTCCCCAAATGTTCACGCCTTACATCATTTGCTTTATCATGGTATTCGTTGATTTCTCTATCCATATATATATATACACACATACATCAGTACGGTTATTATTTTCTGGACCCTCTGGTCATGGTGGCACCTATAGCAGCTCCGTGTCATATTCCTCATCAGTGCTCCTCGACAGTTAGCTCCCTGCCCAAGGGTCCATGACTTTGACCATTGACTGTCTACTTGCTGACATTGATCATTGTTTATTTATTTGATTAGTTAGTTCACGTCTGTCTACCCTGGTAGACTCTGAGACTCATGAAAACAGACATCATGTCTGGTTTGGTTACCGTGGTATCTCCTGGGCCACCTGACACATGGGTAGGCACTCAATAAGTCCTTGGGGCATGTATGAATGGCTGTAGCCCTTTGCTTTCTTATCCATGCTTTCATCGACTTTTCCCCAGAGTTTTGCAATAGAGGGTCCCCAGCTATGAAGAATGAGGGTATGCTTCATTGTCCAGAGAAGAAATGGGCCTATTTCCAAAATCGCACAAGCTCGTTCTACCTTTGTGACTTGTGTCCCCCACCCCCCTTCACCTTAATGTTCACATTCCCAGCCCCATGGAAATAGCTCTAGACTTCTAGAAACCCACGCAGAAGGCCTCTGGGTAGTAAGTAGTTCTCAGTAAAATGAAGTTATACTTGGTTTTGAAATTTATATGGTTGGAGAAGGAAATGGCAACCCACTCCAATATTCTTGCCTGGAGAATCCCATGGACAGAGGAGCCTGGCAGGCTACAGTCCATAGCGTCTCAGAGTCGGACATGACTGAAGTGACTTGGCCCTGGGTGTTTCTAGTGATTTATGCCGATACCAGGAGTGACCTTAGAACCCATCCCCAAATGACAGCTGTGCTTGGCTTTGCAGTCCTGCAGGTGACCAGAGAGACTTTCTGGGAAGACAATCTCACTCCTCCCAGGAGGTCTGGACTCTCCTGGTAATAGTAGGTGTTAGGGCTAAACTCAGCAGACTAGGAGTATACCCCGGGATATAGGAGGGCTTCTGTCACTGACAGGCACAAGTAAAGAGCTTCTTGATGAGGTTTACCAAAAAGGCCAAGTACAGACCAGATGTAAATGAAAAGGAAAAGGCCACATGTGACCAAGCAACGAGCCAGGACTGAGGAGAACGCCCAGAAGCAGGGCTTCTTTGCATCAGAATCGCTTTGAGAGCTGGTTAAACTCAGAACCTCAATTATGCTAAATCACAACCTGTAAGGAGAATCTGTATCTTTTAAAAGTACCCACCTAAACTGATCTAGATAACACTGGACTTTGAGACCCAACAGCTTAGAGAAAAGACTCTACAAGGTGACCTGGAACGAGATGCAACCAGTGCCAAATACATGGGTGTGGACACAGATTCTGCGAGATAATCCGAGACTATCTAAGTAAGCACTAAGTAATTGCTGTACATGTTCTATGCACAAAATGATTCTGAGTGGTAGGTTTAATGTGTGAGTGTTCCATTTATGGATTCTGTATGCATACATCATAGAGGTTTTTAAAAATAAATGTAGATGCCTTGTTCTTTGGTTGGTTTTGATATATATGCTGGAAAAGAAACCTTGGTATATGCAATAATAGTTTGCAAAGCAGTAGTGCTTAATCCAATACCATCTCCATATTATTAATAGTCTGAAATATTACTTTGGTCTGCCTTCAGTCCCTGCAGTAGGTTGGAGTAGAGCTGTTTGATTGCAGTTGATATAAAAGGGAGCTTCCAGATCAGAGAAGAAAAGAGAGACATCTAATGAAGGGGAAAAGGTGGAGGAGCTTAAAGTGGTTTCAGTGAGTGTTGAGGCAGCTGCCCTTAAATCCTCACTTAAAGAATGAGGTCCTAAGGATCTCATTCACTCCCCTTGTTTCCTTTGGAACTAGCTGTCACAGCATTCAGCGTATCTTCATTTATTAAACTATCACCCCAGAACTCTCTTAGTTTTCCTCCAGGGAATGACTAGGGGCATTATAACAGGGGGGATTTGAAGGAGCCAAAGGGCCAAGATACTGAACTGAAATTCTCTAGAATGAAAGCTTCAGGAAGGCAGAGATTTTTGTCTTCATTATTCACTGTGGTGTGTCCCCGGCGCTGGGAACAGCACCGGGCAAATGGCAGGTGTTCATTATATATTTGTTCAATGGCCATCATGAGATTCCAAAAGGTAAACAGAGGAGGAGGCATGACTCAAGACGCACACCTCTCAATCTAGAGCGGGGAGCACGCGGATGGACTGACTTTCTCGCGCAGCCAGTGGTAATGGAGTCTTCCAGCTCCTGGAGTTAATGTGTTGATGGGGTTGGTTCTTTCTGAAGGCTCTGAAGAAAGAGTCCATTCCATGCCTCTCTCCGAGTTTCTAGTGACTTTCAGAAATCCTTGGAGTTCCTTGGCTTGTAGACATCTATCTCTAAAATTTATGAGCGTACAGATAAACTCCCATTGTTGTTAATGGCAAGCTAAATAATTTGGATACACCCTCCTACTGGTGACAACTTAAAAAAAGCTGAGTGAAATTTAAATTCATTTTGTTAAAAGCATTAAAAAGTTGACAAGACAATGATGAAATAGTGAGCCAAAATCTAGAAGGTGAAAACTCAGAGAAGTATTATCAACTCAGCACTCAAAATTATCTTCACAGTGAGGTCATTTGTTAATCTAGCCGAATCAGTTACTAAACTGGTAACTCTTTTCTTCCAAGCTAGAACCTCAAATATCTATAACTTCAGTGTATGGGTAAGCAAGAAGTAAACTAGTCTGAGCAGCCTTGCAACTCAGATTTGCTTTAGCAGGTAGCCCAGGGAAGTCTCCACCCTTGAATTCAACTAGGGTAATCTCAGATTATCTGTGCCTTCAGGTGCTCTGTAGAAGTAAATAAAAATATTTTCTAGAAAAAAATCTCTTATGAAGAAGAGCACTGCCCTACTGTTCTCAAGTTACCTCTATAACTAATTTTTCATATACACAAGATAACCTAATGCATAAGGAAATGTGAAAGGAGGGAGAGCCAATAGAAATAGATTTCTCAAAGACTTAAGATATTGATATCATGAGACCCAGAGAATAAAACACGGATACTTTCTGTGCTTAAATAAATGACATGTGGGTTTGAAAATATCTGTGAAAAAAAAAAAAAACAACTATATATGTGTTCAGTCGTGTCCGACTCTTTGTGACCCTGTGGACTGTAGCCCGGGCTCCTCTGTCCATGGAATTTTCCAGGCAAGAATACTGGAGTGTGTTGCCACTTCCTACTCCAGATAAAAACTCTAAAAGTATTATAGAATATTTGGAAAAGAACCAAGTAGGATTTTAGGGAGAAAAAAATACAGTAACTAAAATTGAATAGCTCAATGTGTTGTTTAATTGTAGATTAACCATATCAGAACAGGGAATTTGTGAACTCAAAACAAGTCATAAAAAAATATGAAAACTTTAGCAAGGAAAAATGAAAACTATAGAAGTAATGATAAGAAATATTAAAGGATGCAGCTGGAAGATTCAACGTGTATTTCATCAGAGATAAAATATAAGAAAAAGAGAGAGTAAGAGGCAATATTAGAAGAGATAATGATTAAAGGATTTTTCAGAATTGAAGGAAGATACCCATCTACAGATCTCCAAAGTCAAAATAATCTCAAGCAAGATAAATGTAAAGAAATCTCTACTTGAACATATTATAGTGAAGCTGCAGAAAGCCACTGAAAAAGAGAAAAGTTTATTAAAAGCAGCCAAAGGCAAAAAGGATTACCTTCAAAGAAGCCATGTAGACTGAGTGTTGGCTTGTTAGCAGTAATTGTACCAGAAGATATTTTAGTTACTTCTTCAGTGTGATGAAGGAAATTAAATGTCAAGCTACAATTATACCCTCAGTGAAAACATCCCTCGAGAATATTGGAGAATATTCTTCAAGCAAAGTTAAAAATACAAAAAGACAAAAGCACTAGATTATTTATTGCAATACTATATGTATTGAAAAGACTGGAAATAACCCAAATTCATCCATTGGAGACTGGTTGCATAAATCATGTCACATCCACAGATGAAGCCTGAGCAGCCGTAAGACGGGATGAAGAACATCTCTACACGCTACTCTGGAATGACCCCTAAGGTGTGTTAAGTACAACAAGTATGTATGGCACGCCACCTCTTATCTGAAATTGTGAGATACACACATATGCATGTATGTGTTTATATTACAAAAAAGGGAAGACCATGTATTTTTTTTAAAAGATTACATGTGGGCAGGAGGAACAGGGATGTGGATGGAAGTTAGACATCTTTGAACAACTTTATCTTGTAAATATGACTTATCTTGTAAATCTCTTATATAATTACAGAGCAGAATGAAATTTAAGAACTAATCCCTCCACTTACAAGTAAAATAAAACAGAGGAACCCAACTGTGTGTCAAAGTGGACCCATGGTATAGAAAAGAATAATTCTAAGCATTTTAAGCATAGTAATCTGCTACACATCCTGAATAGAATACAGACAAGGAATAAAGAACTGCCAGAACAACAACAGCACCTTAGACTGTTTCTACTAGTCATACTGTTGGTGCTAATGCTGGTATTGTTACTGAGACTGTTGCGTGTTTAGAATGGAATCAGGGCCAGAACCATGGGTGAGGTTAGTGAGACCCTTAGGGCTCACAATAGAAGGATGCACCCATCGCCTACACAACCCTGAGAGTGAGGCTGCCTTAAATTTTACACCATCTGTGTCTCACCTGCCTCACCCTTGTCCTGGCCACGTGTAGGATAAAGCAAGTGAATAAATATGCTGATGTCAGGGAGGACCATGATCTTTGATGTGAGAACGTGCTTGATGAGATTAAGTGAAAACCTGTACTCTCAAATTTGAATTGGAAATATGAACATCAACTTATAATATTTTTCTTCTTGTGATATTTTTTATCTTAAAAATAAGAACAGATTTCCTAATTCTGTCCACAGAGAAGTCCAGAAACAATGACTAGGCCAGTTGTAAGAAGCACCCCTGCTGCCCAGATTGTGGTCTTTCAATACCACCAGCCACTGAAAGTTACCATGGAACTTTTGAGAAATGTACTGGGGGGTGGCGGTGGGGCGGCTGGAATATCTTTTCTCAGCAGAAAGCGGAGAAGCTATTAAGGACTCCTAGGGTAACTCCCAGGTAGCTCAGATGGTAAAGAGTCTGCCTGCAATGCAGGAGACCTGGGTTTGATCTCTGGGTCGGGAAGATCCCCTGGTGAAGGAAATGGCCACCCATTCCAGTATTCTTGTCTGGAAAATCCCATGGACAGAGGAGGAGCCTGGTAGGCTACAATACATGGGGTTGCAAAGAGTGGGATACGACTGAGGGAAGAAGGAGGAGGTGAGGGATGGGAGGGGGGAAAGATGGGCAGAAGGAGAAAAATAAGAACTCAAAAGGACCCAGATGCCCATTTATTTAAGCTCATACTGACCATAGATGGAACAATTGGTGCATCAGTATGTATTATCACTGCAGTGCTTTGAAGCACATCAAATGTGTTTAATTGCATAAATCTATGTGAGTGAGTGAAAGTCACTCAGTCGTGTTCGACTCTGTAACAACATGGACTCTGCGAACCCATGGACTATACATAAATCTGTAATGACATAAAAAAATCTCATGAATCACCTTTGGCAGATAGCAAGGGACTAACTTATTTTGGAAATGTTGAATAAAGGGGGGGAATCAATTATTTTGCCTCCAGGATTACCAAATGATGGATGTAAAAGTAAAGTTGCTCCATGGACTCTTTGCGACCCCATGGACTACACAGTCCATGGAAGTCTCCAGGCCAGAATACTAGAGGGGGTAGCCTTTCCCT
Source organism: Capricornis sumatraensis (assembly GCF_032405125.1). Taxonomy (NCBI): domain Eukaryota; kingdom Metazoa; phylum Chordata; class Mammalia; order Artiodactyla; family Bovidae; genus Capricornis; species Capricornis sumatraensis. The sequence goes on from NC_091084.1 coordinate 74,565,315, forward strand.
TCTCCAGGGGGTCTTCCCAACCCAGGGATTGAACCCAGGTTTCCCGCATGGCAGGTGGATTCTTTACCAGCTGAGCCACCAGTGAAGCCCAAGAATATTGGAGTGGGTAGCCCACCCCTTCTCCAGGGGATCTTCCCAACCCAGGACTGGAACCAGGGTCTCCTGCATTGCAGACGTTTCTTTACCAACTGAGCTATCAGGGAAGCCCAGTGATTGATGAGCAAACGCTTTTCTTCACAAAAGTATTCCAGCTAATTAGTGAAGTGGGACTAGCATTAGAATGTCACCGTTCTTCAGCCTCTAAGGAATTCATGGATGTAGGCAGTGACCCTCGGTCCCTAGTTATGCGTCCAAGAGAAACCACGGACCTTACGTGCTTCCTGATGGAAGAGCACAAGCTCACCTGTGAAGCGGTCTTGCCAAATAATTGAACCTGAGTTTGATTAAGTCTCCAGATCCAGTGACAGGAAACACAGAGAACAGAGAAATGTGTTAAATGACAGAACAGAGGTGCAATTAGCAAAATCCAGACTGTGTCTTCAACAACAACAGCCACAAAATGCAAGACAGAGAAAGACGGAGGAGGAAATGTACACAAGGCCCTGAAGTGACCAACTGGCCAGTAATAACACACAGAGCTCGTTTACTTGCCAGTTCAAACAGATAAACTGTAAAAGCAAAGTGAATAGGGCAACTGGGGACAGGTGCACACTGGCAAGGTATACGATGATGTATGGCATTTTCACTGATATTTCCCCCTGTTACCTTTTTCTGGTGCTGTTGAGATATAATTGACATGTAGCATTGTATTAGTTTAAGGTGTACAACACAGTGATTTGATATGTGTGTATACAGCCAGATGACTACCACAGCTTTAGTTGATATCCATCAGTGATATTTTGGGAGTAGATAAGATGACTGTGTTTAGAAAGAGGGTCTTGAGGACTCTTCCCTGTTGGTTCAGTGGTTAAGATTCCATCTGTGGTTCCAATGCAAGGGGTCTACGTTCTATCTCTGATCTGGGAACTCAGATCCCACGTGCTTCATGATGTGGCCAATAAATAAATAAATACTAATTTAAAAAATAGTGCATCAGGCACTCTATCTATCAGATCTAGTCCCTTAAATCTATTTCTCACTTCCACTGTATAATCATAAGGGATTTGATTTAGGCAGGAGGAGAAGGGGACGACAGAGGATGAGATGGCTGGATGGCATCACTGACTCGATGGACGTGAGTCTGAATGAACTCCGGGAGTTGGTGATGGACAGGGAGGCCTGGCATGCTGCGATTCATGGGGTCGCAAAGAGTCGGACACGACTGAGTAACTGAACTGAACTGAATTTAAAAAAATAGAAAGTCTCCTTCTGGTAAGATATGCGTATAAAGCGGCTTCCCTCATGGTCCAGTGGCTAAGACTCTGGCACTCCCAATGCAGGGGGCCTGGGTTTGATCCCTGGTCAGGGAATTAGATCCTGCATGCCACAGCTAAGAGCAAGCAGAGCCAGATAAATAAATAAATATTTTAAAAGATACACATGTGAAATATTTACAGGCGAAATAGTATGATGTCTGGTGTTTGCCTCTAAGTAATTTAGGAGGATGTGGCAGGGGGTGGAGATGAAGAAAATAGGATTGTTCTTGAGTTTGTAATTGATGAAACTTGTGATGGGCAGAGAGGTTCATAATACTAGTTTCTTTTCTATTGCTTATGCTGAAATTTTTCTTAATGTTTAAAAAGAATAAAGTCAAAATAAAGATTGTCCAGACAAAACCCTCTGCCATTAAGGAAATTCTAAAGGAATTTCCGGCCAAAGAAAGATGATTATAACTGGAAGGTTAGAAATGCAAGAAGGAATGAAAAAGAAATTGGTAAAGAAGAGATAAATCAAAATGAACAGTGATTATGTGTAAAGAGAATATAACAATGCCTAATGAGTACACAGAAGAACTGTACAAAACAAATCTTCAAGACCCAGATAATCACGATGGTGTGATCACTCACCTAGAGCCAGACATCCTGGAATGTGAAGTTAAGTGGGCCTTAGGAAGCATCACTATGAACAGAGCTAGTGGAGGTGATGGAATTCCAGGTGAGCTATTTCAAATCCTGAAAGATGATGCTGTGAAAGTATTGCACTCAATATGCCAGCAAATTTGGAAAACTCAGCAGTGGCCACAGGACTGGGAAAGGTCAGTTTTCATTCCAATCCCAAAGAAAGGCAATGCCAAAGAATGCTCAAACTGCTGCACAATTGCACTCATCTCACATGCTAGCTCAAAATTCTCCAAGCCAGGCTTCAGCAATACGTGAACCGTGAACTTCCAGATGTTCAAGCTGGTTTTAGAAAAGGCAGAGGAACCAGAGATCAAATTGCCAACATCCACTGGATCATCGAAAAGTAAGGGAGTTCCAGAAAAACATCTATTTCTGCTTTATTGACTATGCCAAAGTGTGTGGCATAGAGTGTGTGGATCACAATAAACTGTGCAAAATTCTGAAAGAGATGGGAATACCAGACCACCTGACCTGCCTCTTGAGAAACCGGTATGCAAGTCAGGAAGCAATAGTTGGAACTGGACATGGAACAACAGACTGGTTCCAAATAGGAAAAGGAATATGTCAAGGCTGTATATTGTCACCCTGCTTATTTAACTTATATGCGGAGTACATCATGAGAAACGCTGGGCTGGAAGAAGCACAACCTGGAATCAAGATTGCTGGGAGAAATATCAATAACCTCAGATATGCAGATGACACCAGCCTTATGGCAGAAAGTGAAGAGGAACTAAAAAACCTCTTGATGATAGTGAATGAGGTGGGTGAAAAGTTGGCTTAAAGCTCAACATTCAGAAAATGAAGATCATGGCATCTGGTCCCATCACTTCATGGCAAATAGATGGGGAAACAGTGGAAACAGTGTCAGACTTTAATTTTTTGGGCTCCAAAATCACTGCAGATGGTGATTGCAGCCATGAAATTAAGAGACGCTTACTCCTTGGAAGGAAAGTTATGACCAACCTAGATAGCATATTCAAAAGCAGAGACATTACTTTGCAACAAAGGTCTGTCTAGTCAAGGCTATGGTTTTTCCAGTGGTCATGTATGGATGTGAGAGTTGGACTGTGAAGAAAGATTAGTGCCGAAGAATTGATGCTTTTGAACTGTGGTGTTGGAGAAGACTCTTGAGAGTCCCTTGGACTGCAAGGAGATCCAACCAGTCCATTCTAAAGGAGATCAGTCCTGGGTGTTCATTGGAAGGACTGATGCTGAAGCTGAAACTCCAGTACTTTGGCCACCTTATGCGAAGAGTTGACTCATTGGAAAAGACTCTGATGCGGGGAGGGACTGGGGGCAGGAGGAGAAGAGGACCACAAGAGGATGAGATGGCTGGATGGCATCACGGACTCGATGGACGTGAGTCTGAGTAAGCTCCTGGAGTTGGTGATGGACAGGGAGGCCTGGCGTGCCGCAGTTCATTGGGTCGCAAAGAGTTGGACACGACTGAGTGACTGAACTGAACTGAACTGAATGTACTCTTAAAATTACATTTTATTGTAATAAAATGAATAAAATAAAAAGAATAAAAATACACACCACAGAAATAGCATGTATTTGAAACACTGAATAAATTGAGTTAAAGAGGTCTAAGCTGCTTTCATGGTCTAGAAAGGAGGATCTGATATGAAGTTACACTGGGTCCTGGCAAGTTTTGGATGCATGTAACAGTTTCTAGGATTAAAAACTCAGTAGTCTGAGGAGTGTATGAGGAAGGCCTGATACTAATTGTGAAGAAGGGAAATGGAACCATAAAAGTGTTCAATCCATCCAAGGGGAAAAAAGAAGAAAAATAAAAAGAAACGTAACAAGTAGGCTAAATAAAAAGAACCAAAAAAGGATGGTAGACTTAAGCTCAACTATATTAGTAAATGCATTAAAATTAATAGGCCAATTACTTTAGGTAAAAAATAAAGATTTTTAGATTGGATTTTTAAAATGAAGACATGGGCTCTTTCCAAGAGACGTCTAAAATGTAAAGTCATACTACAAAACAAGAATAAAAAACTTGTCCTATGTAAATATTAAACCCTCAAAGGTAATGAGTGAACAAGACTATATTATAGATAAGAGACTAGTGAAAGTTGCTCAGTTGTGTCTGACTCTGTGTGACCCCATGTACCATTCAGTCCATGGAATTCTCAAGGCCAGAACACTGGTGTGGGTAGCTGTCAGGAGCTGCGTTAGGCATTACTGACAAAATGGAGGCATGGCCCCAACCCCCTCTCCTCATGTCGCAGGCACGGTCCGGGGATGAAGGAGTTAGGTTTCGTGATTCTGACTTGCTCTTTCCTTTCTTCAGTTGAGTTGGCTGGAAAGAATGTTAAGGTGCTTATTGTTCTTGAGAGAAGCATGAGAAAGCACAAAGCCTTCTGCAGTTGTGCCCAGAAAATAATCTATAAAGTAACCACCGACATTTGTTCCAGGACTTTTACAAAGAATGTCCCAGGATGAGCATGTAGACTGCAGTTTAAGGCCATGGGAAGGATTGTTATCTGAGACCTGTTTGTGAGGGAAATGTTTATGGCAAAGGAAGTGTGCTGAGTTTAGGGTTTAGGAATAATTAAGAATAGTTAGAAGCCGTTTTAGGAGATAGTGAGTTTAGGATACTAGGGGCAAGCAGGACTTAGAAAGATAAGAAATAAACTGAGGAATGTGGTAGGCAGCCCAGATATAAGCATGAGTTACAATGTAATCACAAGTAAACACCATTCTGAGAGAATCGCTGAAGCAGGAACTCTGTTTGAAGGGCAACAATGAGACAATAAATCTGGGTGAGGGGGAACTGAAAATGTCAAACCTCTGACCTAATGCTTTTGTCAAAGTATAAAAGAAGACCTGATGTTTGAAATAAACATGTGGTCCCGTACCTCCAGTCAGAGGCTACATCGTTCTTCGCCGACACCACTCATCCCTTCAGGCCGATTCCCTGGCTGCCGGAGCTGGACTCCGGCAGGTAGCCTTTCCCTTCTGCAGGGGATCTTCCCAACCCAGGAATCGAACCCAGGTCTCCCACATTGCAGGCGGATTCTTTACCAGCTGAGCCACAAGGGAAGCAAGAGACTAGGTCTTAACTGTTCCAAACACAAAGAGAAACGATTATTATCTATAATGATAGATGTATCAGCTACCATGGCAATCATACTGCAGTATGCATGTATCAAAGCACTATGTGTTACACCTTAAACTTACACAACATGTCAAATCTCAATAAAAACAGCAGTGGTGTGGTTGCATATATAGTAGACAGAGTAGGTTTTAATGCAAAAAAGCTAATAGGGATAAGAGGGTAATTAGAGTGACTGGCATTTTGGTTATACTGAGAGTCTTCACGGTGCTCCCCGGGTGGTGGTGAGGAGGGTGGTTAGGGCACAGGTGGGACTTCTGGTTGTTGACAATGGTCAGGTCTTTGCTGGATGGTGATTATATGGGTGTTTGCTTTGTAATCATTGTGTGCTCAGTTGCTCAATCGTGTCCAACTCTTTGTAACCCCATGGACTGTAGCCCACCAGACTCCCCTGTCCATGGGATTCCCCAGGCAAGAATACAGGAGTGGGTTGCCATTTCCTTCTCCAGGGGATCGTTCTGACCCAGGGATCGAACCGTGTCTCTTGTGTCTCCTGCATTGGCAGGCAGATTCTTTACCACGGCGCCACCTGGGAAGCCCTTTATAATTCTTGGATAGAGGATCTACTGTACCTTCTGTGACATATTTCACAGAAGAATTTGGTGGGTTTTTGTTGTTGTTGTTGTTTTAATAAATGAATGATGAGGGCTGTTCTATTCCAAGCAGGCTGACATCAGAGCATAAGCCCTTAGTCACATTAATTCTGTGTTTACAAATTACCTAATAGTAAGTAAAAAGTTCTTTGTACATGTTAACTAGTTTAACCCTTTTGATGGCTCTGTGAGGTGGATTCTATTTTTCATCTCCGTTTTTAGATATGGAAACAGGGACATACACACGTTAAGTTCAAGGTCAGAGAACTAGAAAGGAACAGAGCCAGGAACTGAAATCTGTAACCTGGTTTCAAAGCCTCTGTGCCTGACAGCTGAGTTGCAGGACCACTTTTCGACACTCTGATACAAAAGAAAAGGGCTTTTTTTGGTATGGGCTGATGATATTTTTTCCTCTAGAAATAAATCTCTGCTGTCACATTGGGGAAACTTTTCGTACTGAAGAATGTTTAGCTTAGAAGGGCAAACAGTTGGGGAAAAATGTGGAGTGATTTCTATTTACTAAATCAGTAGTAGTTAAGCAGTGTGTTTTGGAGGGGCAGAGGCAGACAGACCAGTAGGACTGAGAACCTAGGAATAGACCTAAGTAAGCATGGAAATATAGAAAAACAGAGAGGCCCTACAAATCAGTGATGAAAAGATGGACAATTTAACATATTCTGTAGGGGAAGATGGCTATCTGTATGGAAAAATGTGAAAGTTGCTGCCTCACATCACATATAGTTATAAATTCCAGACAGATTCAAGGCTCTTTTAAAAGAAGATAACATAGGAGAAATGCCTTCACGTCTGGATGACTACAGAAATTATATTTATTTAAAAAACCCAACCCTTTATGTGACCAGAGACATAATACAGCCAGTAAAAGATGTGCCACAGATGGGAACAAAATATTTAGAACTCATAAAACTGACCTCTTGGGCCCAGAATATATGAACTCCATCCCCCAGTGAATTTTCTAAAAAGTCAACAGAAAAATAAGCAGAGTATTTGAGTTGGCAGCTCACAGAATTTAACAGATGAAAATGCAAGAGATGAAAATGCAAGGCATATAGAACACAAGTTTTTAGTATCAGTATGTCCTGTGTTTCCTATACTTCCTGTATATCCACGTCCTGAGCTTCCTATGGTTTATTTGGCAACTTTACAGAAAAAAATGCCCAACCTTACTAGAAATGAAAGCATGCAAATTACAACAACAATAAAAGCTCACATCCATCAATTTAGCAAAAATGATGCTAAAAAAATTTAGCAAAAATGTTAATAATATTTTCTAGTGGGTAAGTAAGAAGGGTACAGTCTCCTTAGAGAAGATTTTGCAATACCTACTAAAGTAAACAGATGTTCATTAAAATGTGACCTACCAATTCTACTTCGAGGTGTCTATCAAGACACTTTCTCATCAGTGCATAAAGAAACTTGTACAAGGATATCGTTTGCTTACTATGGAAGCAACAAAACAAAACAAGATGAAGACAATCCTATTGTTCCTCAAGGGATCACACGTCTGTTTGATTATATAGTATAATTGTCTCATAATCATTTAACAAAAGCCAAGTTCCCCACACTATATAGTAGACCCTGGTTGTTTATCTACTCCATAGAAAGCAGTTCGTATCTGAAACCCCAAGCTCCTTGTTTGTCCCCCGCCCACTTTCCCCTTTGGCAACCTTAAGTTTGTCTTCTACGTCTGTAAGTCTATTTCTGTTTTGTCAACAAGTTCATTTGTATAAATATCATGTTCTAGATTCCACATATAAATGGTACTCATGTGATATTTGTCTTTCTATCGGACTTACTTAGTATGATAATCTCTGGGTCCATCCATGTTACTGCAAATGGCATCATTTCATCCTTTTTCCCTGCTTATTTAACTTCTATGCAGAGTACATCATGAGAAACGCTGGACTGGAAGAAACACAAGCTGGAATCAAGATTGCCAGGAAAAACATCAATAACCTCAGATATGCAGATGACATCACCCTTATGGCAGAAAGTGAAGAGGAACTAAAAAGCCTCTTGATGAAAGTAAAAGAGGAGAGTGAAAAATTTGGCTTAAAGGTCAACATTCAGAAAACGAAGATCATGGCATCTGGTCCCATCACTTCATGGGAAATAGATGGGGAAACAGTGGAAACAGTGTCAGACTTCATTTTTTTGGGCTCCAGAGTCACTGCGGATGGTGATTGCAGCCATGAAATTAAGAGATGCTTACTCCTTGGAAGAAAAGTTATGACCAACCTAGATGGCATATTCAAAAGCAGGGACATTACTTTGCCAACAAAGGTCTGTCTAGTCAAGGCTATGGTTTTTCCAGTAGTCATGTATGGATGTGAGAATTGGACTCTGAAGAAGGCTGAGTGCTGAAGAACTGATGCTTTTGAACTGTGGTGTTGGAGAAGACTCTTGAGAGTCCCTTGGACTGCAAGGAGATCCAACCAGTCCATTCTAAAGGAGATCAACCTTGGGATTTCTTTGGAAGGGATGATACTAAAGCTGAAACTCCAGTCCTTTGGCCACCTCGTGCAGAGTTGACTCACTGGAAAAGACTTTGATGCTGGGAGGGATTGGGGGCAGGAGGAGAAGGGGATGATAGAGGATGAGATGGCTGGATGGCATCACTGACTCGATGGACGCAAGTCTGGGTGAACTCCGGGAGTTGGTGATGGTCAGGGAGGCTTGGCGTGCTGCGGTTCGTGGGGTCTCAAAGAGTCGGACATGACTGACCGACTGAACTGAACTGAACTGATGCATAGCCTAAAAATTGCCATTTTAACCTTCTAAGTGTACTGTTCAGTGGCGTTAGTACATTCACCGTGTGCATCCATCACTATCAACTATCTCCAGAATTTTTTCATTTCCCCAAACTGAAACCGTACCTATTAAACACTAACTTCCCATCCTCCCTTCACCCCCAGGTCCACTGGCAACCACTATTCCACGTTGTGTATCTATAAATTTGACTACCCTGGGAACCTATATCAGGAGAATTACATAGTATTTATCCTTTTTGTGATGGACCTGTTTTGCTCAGCATAATATCTTCAAGGTTTTACCATGTTGTATGAGGTGTCAAAATTCCCTCCTTTTTTTATTTTTTAAGGCTGAATGATGTCCCTTTCTATGTATACACCACACTTTCTTTCTTTCTTTATCTTTCAGTGGACACTTGGGTTCCTTCTATTGGTCTTTGGTGTCTGGAGGACCAGGGTTGGGTCTCCTGGCAGAGCCTGGCACGCAGAAGGTAATATTCGACTTTCACATCTCTTGTGTTATTTTCCTGGAACTTGAGCACAGAAAGTGAGAGAGGCCACCACCACCCTGAGGAGGAAGCCAGGGGAATTCAAGGCAAAAAGTGCACGAGAGCAGCTTCCCAATGGTCCCACGGCCTCTCCTCTTCACCCTCCAGTCTCTCCTTCCCATGGCAGCCAATCCAAAGACCATTTCAATCCATTTTCAGACTTTCGGTGGCTCGCTGATATCCTCAGGATGCAGGTCAAGATTTTGATGATGGTCCACAAATCCCTTCATGCCAGTCCCATCCTGTCTCTGTTCTCGTCTCTTAGCGCTCCTCACACCAACTGAATTCAGCTTCTTCTCAGTCATAAAGCGTATCATCTGTAGGTACGTGCAGCTCTGTCTGCCTGGAACACTCCTGTTGGGGCTAACTCCTATTTATCCCCAGAGTCTGTGTCTGTCGTATGAACCGTTGTCTCACTGGTTGAGGGTTCAATGATAAGAAGCACGTTTTCAGCTGCAGGTAACGGGAGGCTTGGTATATGGTGGTTAATCAGGAAGGACTGTTCTTGTTGCCATCACGATAAACAGAAGAAGTCTAATATGGGTTAATCCAGTGGCTCAGAAAGAACATCCAGGGTCCAGAGAGCCCCCAGCTCTCCTCTCTACCAGCCTCCAGTGATCAACTCATCCTCTGGGCCTTGCTGTCCTCCTGGTACCAAGATGCTGGCAGCAGCTCCTGACTGCAAGGGTCCAGACTCGTGTCCCTCTTTAGACACAAAGAAAACTTTCTCCGAAGCCCCCTGTCAGACATCCTTGACCATCTCATTGGCCAGAATGATGTCACATGCCCTTACTCCAGCTAGTCACGTGGCCCAGGGAATGAGGTCAGGTTGAATATTCAGGCAGTCAAGGACCTGCGTCCTACGTAGCATGGGGAAGGATCCATCACTGTGCTGTCTGAAGCTTGAACAAAATCACTGTCTTTTAGCAAGGATGGAGTGCAGCAGTGGCCCTATCTCAGTCCCTCTCTCCTCTGTATCCCCAGTACCTAACCAGTGCTTGGTACACAGTAGGCATTTAATAATTACTTGTTAAAAGAAGTCACAAGCCCACAGGGAGGATGTGGCCATCCTTCACCCTGCTCCAGGCAGCATGAACATGTAGCCACCAGGCGTGGGCTCCGTGGTGGGTCAGACACAGTCTTTTGAGTGTTTTTGTCACATGGACGTCTCTCGGGATCACTCATTCCCTAAACAGTTGTTCTACGCTCACCAAAATACTTCATCATGAAAGCAGAAATACAAACCACCATTATACCTCACCAATACTCACGAGGGGCATCAAGGCATGCCAAAAGAAACAGGCTACCATTTCTTACCTAACATGTTGGCAGAAATGAAACACCTGGATGGCACCTAGTACTGGCGAGGGTTTGGGGAGACAGGCGCTTGCATTCACTATTCATTAGAGTTGACCCCGGTACAGACTTAGGGGAAAGCGGTTTGATGCGAGTCCTTCAAAATGGGCGTATGAGCAGGGCTTTGGCCCCAGCAGTTTCTCCAGGTAGGAACACAGCCTTTAGAAATCTACACGAGGCTGTGCAAAGATAGATTTGCAGGAACATCTGTGGCGAGTGTCATTCATAATATCAAAAAGCTAGAACCATTTGAAATACCTAGGGCTTCCCTGATGGTTCAAATGGTAAAGAATCTACCCACAGTGCAGGACATCTGGGTTCGATCCCTGGGTTGGGAAGGTCCCCTGGAATAGGAAATGGCAACCCACTCCAATATTCTTGCCTGGGAAATCCCATGGACAATTACACTGCGCATATCATGAGGCTCAAGATCCAATATCTATATGGGTACTGGCTAGGTAAATACAGGACAACTTTACCACAAGAAATTCAATGCCATTAAAAAGACTAAGTAGATACTACACTTAGTCTTAAGCCCAAAGTCTGAGAAACAATAGTGTCTGTAGTTAACAAGATGGTGTTGTGGACTTCAAAATGTGTTGAGAAGGTAGCTCTCGTGTCAATTATCCACTCACACACACACACATACACACACAGGAAACTCCGTGAAGTGTTGAATATGTCCTTTTAAAAAAACAGTCTAGAAAAAATATTTATTTGGGGACTTCCCTGGTGGTCCAGTGATTAAGAATCTGCCTGACAATGCAGGAGACATGGGTTCCATTCCTGGTCCAGGAAGATTCCACAAGCTTCGGGGCAACTACACTCATGAGCCCTGGGACCCATGCTCAGCAGTAAGAGAAGTCGCTGCCACGAGAAGCCTGTACCCCAAAACTAGAGAGTAGCCCCCACTTGCCGCAGCTAGAGAAAGCCTGAGCACACAGTGCAGACCCAGTGCAGCCGAAAAAAAATAAGAACCACATCTATTTGTATTTACTTATTTATTTGGCTGCACCCAGTCTTAGCTGCTGCACGAGTGGGCTCTTTAGTTGTGGCATATGGACACTTAGTTTCAGATCGTGGGATCTAGTTCATTGACCTGGGGTCCAACACAGGCTCCTTTCCTTGAATGTGCAGAGTCTTAACCACTGAACTACCAAGGAAGTCCCTGGATATGTTTATTATCTTGAGAGTTTGCATATGTCCAAACTCATCAAATTGTACACATTAAATATGTGCATTTATTTGCAAATCAATTTTACCTCAATAAAGAATTTTTTTTTTTTAAAGAAAAACCAGCTAAGTAGATCTACGTGTACTGAAAGATGCCTTTGGCTGACTGCTAAGTGAGAAAAACAAGTTGCAAAACCAGCATTTGTATCAAGATACAAGTTCTATATTTGTCTTATAAGTATATGCTTTATATTTACTTGGTAGAAATAATTCTGAAAAATTTAACGAAACTGAAGTGTCTCAGTATTTGTTAAGGTGATGATAGCTGATGTAACTGAGTGCCAAAGCTGCCTGGCACACACAGTAGAACTTTATTTCTAGCTCATCACGTCAAACACAAGTCCCAACCCAGGCACCTCTCTTCCAAGCAGCGATCCATTTGCATCCTGAGCCTGCCCTTTTCCGAACTTGGTGTTCCAGGAGGATGGCAAAGGAGGATTCCTGGGGCCAGGCTTGGAGGTGGTGCACTTCCCTTCTGCTCATTCCCATTGGCCCGAACCCGTCACGTGGCAACACCGGGCTGCAGGGGAGGCTGGGGAAAGAAGGCCACCTGTGTGCCCAGCGAGAGCTGGAGACAGGTTCTGATGAACACATTATGGGGACCCGCAGTTACGCACTTCTCTGATGTTTGGATATTTTCTGTGAGCAGGTATTCCTTTGATAACAGTAAATGTAAGTAAGAATGGGCCAATAGTCTCAGCTGGGCCTTTCTAACCCCACCAGGACCAGGACAGGGCCCTTCCCACTGTGATAAATCACTGATGCTCCTAGCCGAGGAGTCAGTTTCCTGGCTGTTTTGGTCGGAGTGAATCAGTTTTTTCAAACTCCACGAGAAAGTGAGAATGAAACTCTGGGTTTGGTGACTCCAAGCACCCACACTGCCTCTGAGGGTGGCGGCAGAAGAGTGCCCTCCCCACCTACCAGCGCACACACCCAGGGTGTCCACATGCTAATCTCCAGAACCTGCGAATAATGTGTTACGTTACGTAGCAACAGGGAACTCAGGTTGCAGATGGAACGAAGGTTGCTACTCAGCAGACTTCAAGGAGATTACTCTAGATGACCTAGGCATGCCCTGGGTATTCACCAGGGTCCTGACATCAGAGGAGGGAGGAAGAAGAGTGAGAAACAAAGAGATGGCATTGTGAGAAAGACTGGATTGGTCACTGCTGGCTTCGAAGGTGGTGGAAGGGGCCAGGAGCCAAGGAGCGTGGGCCCCTCTAGAAGCTGCAGGGACAAAGAAATGGATTCTCCCCGGAGTCTCCAGAAGAAAATGCAGTTCTGACAACACCTTGACTATGGCTGAGTGGAATCTCGTTCAGACTTCTGAACTCTAATATATTTCTGTGTTAAGTCACTGAATTTGTGGTGACTTGTTATAGCAGGAAATGAATATACTGAGCATCCTGCCTAAAGAACCCACCAAGATTGTTTGGTGACGTCTCTCCTTGAATGCAACCATCGTCTCTGGTGGTGAAGTCAGAATGACCTGGATTGGAGTCTAGGCCTCACTCATTTCTCTGGGCCTCATGGCCCTCATCTGTAAGGTGGGGATGATAATGCTTGTAGGGCTGAGGTGGGTAACTAAGGATATCATTTTGTGTAGCCTGTAGAATATGCTCCATAAATAATGAGCAGTAACAATGGACACAGATTTCCCTGGTGGCTCAGTGGTAGAGAATTCGCCTGTCAATGCAAGAGAAGAAGGTTCAATCCCTGGGTCAGGAAGATCCTCTGGAGAAGGAAACGGCAGCCCACTCCTCTTGCCTGGGAAATTCCATGGACAGTGGAGCCTGGTGGGCTACAGTCCACAGGATGATCTACATATTGACACAAAGTGATCATTTCTCAAGATGTTCTCACTTACCCCCTAGTGTTAGTTGAGATTACTCCAACTTGATGGCATCTCTTTTCAAATCCATATGCTTTGGGAGGCACCGAATCTCCCATCACCCCATCTTTCTGAAGTGGAGAGACTTGTTTATCTCTTCCTGCTTGAGACAATGGTCCTCAGGGTGGCCAAAACACCTCATCTACTTAATGCCTGAATAACCCACATGAAACAGATGAAACTTCCTGGTGAAGATGGGGTCTTAGGCATCAAAGGGGGCTGCCCTTCTCCAGGCTCGGGGCCCCTCCCGTTCTTCAGTACTGGCTGGTTCGGTAAGGAGTGTAAATTCCTTTTATTTCCAGGCAGAACTCAGCCCTGAGTGGGACAGGCTGGGATTTGGGGTTTCATTGGGAAAGCCTTTCGGTACTAATGTTGTTGTTATTGATCATTTCTGGGTAAGGAATGTCCATGATTTTTGTCCCTTAAATCTGAGAAAAGGGCCGGGGGTAGCCCTCATGAGTGGGCTCCAGGCGGTTTACATCTGGCTGGAGTAAAGCCACTCACCCTTTCTATTTTACTGAAACCTAATCCAGACTGAAGTTTGATGAGACACAGACCTTTTCATTAGAGCCGGAGGATGAGGTCTTGTTGTTTACGGCCGTTTTGTCCTTTTTATTACTAGGAAAAAAGCTGCAGGCACTCAGCGAGGCTTTACATCCACCTAACACTTACTCCTTGGAAGGAAAGTTATGACCAACCTAGATAGCATATTCAAAAGCAGAGATATTACCTTGACAACAAAGGTCCGTCTAGTCAAGGCTATGGTTTTTTCAGTGAGAGGCGGACTGTGAAGAAAGCTGAGTGCCAAAGAATTGATGCTTTTGAACTGTGGTGTTGGAGAAGACTCTTGAGAGTCCCTTGGACTGCAAGGAGATCCAACCAGTCCATCCTAAAGGCGATCAGTCCTGGGTGTTCTTTGGAAGGAATGATGCTAAAGCTGAAACTCCAATACTTTGGCCACCTCACATGAAGAGTTGACTCATTGGAAAAGACTCTGATGCTGGGAGGGACTGGGGGCAGGAGGAGAAGGGGATGACAGAGGATGAGATGGCTGGATGGCATCACCGACTCGATGGACATGAGTTTGAGTGAACTCCCGGAGTTGGTGATGGACAGGGAGGCCTGGCGTGCTGTGATTCATGGGGTCGCAGAGAGTCGGACACGATTGAGCGACTGAACTGGACGTGCCCTCTGTTTGATCTACATATTGACATAAAGTGATCATTTTTTTTAGAATGTCCTCACTTACCCCCTAATGTTAGTTGAGATTACTCCAACTTGATGGCATCTCTTTTCAAATCCATATGCTTTGTTTCTAGTCCATAGGGTCGCAAAAAGTCAGACACGACTGAGCGACTGAACTGGACTGATCTTTTCATTGTAGGAAATATGACAAATATAAAAATACAAAACAAGTAGAAAGAAAAACAAAAAATCATCAGTGTGCCACTTCTGTTAATATTTTGCTCTTTTCTTCTTCCAGTGTTTTTCTTGATATTAATAGTAGCCTTGTTCATTATTATTAATTAATGAGTAAGGTTAATTAACTAATCATATATAAAAATATAAATTAATATTAATTTTATGGTGCGTGTACTATTTTCTGAGCTTTCTTCACTTGAAATGACCTGTTGGAAGGTGCCTCCTTGGTGTTCAGAATTATCTGTGGTCTTGGGAGCGGGGTGGCGATGCTTGCATGGTGTCCTGCTAGCTCAAGAGAAGAGAGAGAACAATTGGCCTGGATTTTTCTGATCATATGCTTGTTTCAAAATTTTGAACATTATAGAGATGTGCGTGCACGTGTGCTAGGTTACTTCAGTCACGTCCGACTCCTTGGGACCCAATGGATTACTGCAGCCTGCCAGGCTCCTCTGCCCATGGGGATTCTCCAGGCAAGAATACTGGAGTGGGTTACCATGTCCTCCTCCAGGGGATCTTCCTGACCCAGGGATCAAACCCGGTCTCTTATGTCTCCTGCGTTGGCGGGAGGGTTCTTTACCACTAGTGCCACCTGGGAAGCCCCTTATAGAAATGTATATCTTGGATATACAAAATCCTTGTAATCCTGAACCTCAGAAATAATTGCCACTGCTTGGTATATGTTATTTTCAGATTTATCTATCCAATAACAAAAATTTACAAGGATGTATTAAAGTATTACTTAATGAAAAGTATGGTCTTGCTGTCTATAGAGTTGTGTGACTTCTACCTCATAATAAATGTCATCTCGACAACACATGTAAATCTCTCTCCTTTTTTTTTTTAAAAAAAAATTTATTTATATGGCTGCACCAGGCCTTGGTTGGAGCATGTAGGATTTTTTTTTCAGTTGTAGCTTGCAGCATCTTCCCTTATGGCTCAGATGGTAAAGAACCTGCCTGAAAAGCAGCAGACCTGGGTTTGATTGCTGGGTCGGGAAGATTCCCCTGGTGAAGGAAATGGCAACCCACTCCAGTATTCTTGCCCGTAGAATTCCATGAACAGGGGAGCCTGGCGGGCTACAAACCGTGGGGGGCAAAGAGTCGGGCATGACTGAGCGAGTAACACTTTCACTCTCATGCAGCAGCTTTAGTTGGTGCATTCCAGCTCTCAGTTCCTGCATGTGGGATCTAGTTCCTTGACCAGGGATCGAATTTGGGCCCCCTGAACTGGGAGCGGGGAGTCTTAGCCGTTGGACCACCAGGGAAGTCCCCTTTCTTTCTTTTCCATGGCTTCCTAGAATTTGGCTGTTTGGGTGTGATGTAATGCAGTCATTTAACCCCCTATCAACCACGTTTGGGTTTTAGTACTGTTTTCTGTGCATAATGTTGTAATGACCATTCTTTCACCAGAGCCTCTTTTGCACAAGTGTGGAATCTCTGAGGAAGTCCCACAAATGGTTTGTGAATTTGAGATTTGAACAGTAACTTGCCAAACTATCCCCACGGAAAGATTGGAGCAATTAGTATTTTCATCAGCTGTCTGTTTTAGCCCCACCCTTATCATCATAGGATATTATAATCCTTAAGAAATGTTGCCAATTGGATAATTTTTATGTCCTTGAATTACTATGGTTTTCTTAGCATTTCTTGTCTAATTAGTGAAGTTAGGTTGAATGTCTTTTAATGCAGACATTGGGTACGTTCATCTACTCTTCTGTGATCATGTATTCACGTCCTTTGAATAAGAACTTTGAGTGCTTGTTTATTAGGAATAATAATCCTTTGCTTGTTACCTGGAGCAGTGGCTGCGCTTTGCTGGAGCAGCCGTGAAGAGATACCCCACGCCCAAGGTAAGGGAAACCCAAGTAAGATGGTAGGTGTTGCAAGAGGGCATCAGAGGGCAGACACACTGAACCCATACTCACAGAAAACTAGTCAATCCAATCACACTAGGACCACAGCCTTGTCTAACTCAATGAATCTAAGCCATGCCCGTGGGGCAACCCAGGTGGAGAGGTCTGACAGAATGTGGTCCACTGGAGAAGGGAATGGCAAACCACTTCAGTATTCTTGCCTTGAGAACCCCATGAACAGTATGAAAAGGCAAAATGATAGGATACCGAAAGAGGAACTCCCCAGGTCAGTAGGTACCCAATATGCTACTGGAGATCAGTGGAGAAATAACTCTAGAAAGAATGAAGGGATGGAGCCAAAGCAAAAACAATACCCAGTTGTGGATGTGACTGGTGATAGAAGCAAGGTCCAATGCTGTAAAGAGCAATATTGCATAGGAACCTGGAATGTCAGGTCCATGAATCAAGGCAAATTGGAAGTGGTCAAACAAGAGATGGCAAGAGTGAATGTCGACATTCTAGGAATCAGCCAACTAAAATGGACTGGAATGGGTGAATTTAACTCAGATGACCATTATATCTACTACTGTGGGCAGGAATCCCTCAGAAGAAATGGAGTAGCCATTACGGTCAACAAAAGAGTCTGAAATGCAGTACTTGGATGCAATCTCAAAAACGACAGAATGATCTCTGTTTGTCTCCAAGGCAAACCATTCAATATCACAGTTATCTAAGTCTATGCCCCAACCAGTAATGCTGAAGAAGCTGAAGTTGAACGGTGTCCTTTTCATTATAGGGGACTGGAATGCAAAAGTAGGAAGTCAAGAAACACCTGGAGTAACAGACAAATTTGGCCTTGGAATGCAGAATGAAGCAGGGCAAAGGATAATAGAGTTTTGCCAAGAAAATGCACTGGTCATAGCAAATACCGTCTTTCAACGACACAAGAGAAGACTGTACACATGGACATCACCAGATGGTCAACACCTAAATCAAATTGATTACATTCTTTGCAGCCAAAGATGGACAAGCTCTATACAGTCAACAAAAACGAGACCAGGAGCTGACTGTGGCTCAGATCATGAACTCCTTATTACCAAATTCAGACTTAAATTGGAGAAAGTAGGGAAAACCACTAGACCATTCAGATATGACCTAAATCAAATCCCTTATGATTATACAGTGGAAGTGAGAAATAGATTTAAGGGCCTAGATCTGATAGAGTGCCTGATGAACTATGGACTGAGGTTCCTGACATTGTACAGGAGACAGGGATCAAGACCATCCCCATGGAAAAGAAATGCAAAAAAGCAAAATGGCTGTCTGGGGAGGCCTTACAAATAGCTGTGAAAAGAAGAGAAGTGAAAAGCAAAGGAGGAAAGGAAAGATATAAGCATCTGAATGCAGAGTTCCAAAGAATAGCAAGAAGAGATAAGAAAGCCTTCTTCAGTGATCAATGCAAAGAAATAGAGGAAAACAACAGAATGGGAAAGACTAGAGATCTCTTCAAGAAAATTAGAGATACCAAGGGAACATTTCATGCAAAGATGGGCTCGATAAAGGACAGATAAAGGACAGGTATGGACCTAACAGAAGCAGAAGATATTAAGAAGAGGTGGCAAGAATACACAGAAGGATTGTGCAAAAAAGATCTTCACAACCTGGATAATCACGATGGTGTGATCACTCACCTAGAGCCAGACATCCTGGAATGTGAAGTCAAGTGGGCCTGAGAAAGCATCACTATGAACAAAGCTAGTGGAGGTGATGAAATTCCAGTGGAGCTATTTCAAATCCTGAAAGATGATGCTGTGAAAGTGCTGCACTCTATATGCCAGCAAATTTGGAAAACTCAGCAGTGGCCACAGGACTGGAAAAGGTCAGTTTTCATTCCAGTCCCAAAGAAAGGCAATGCCAAAGAATGCTCAAACTACCACACAATTGCACTCATCTCACATGCTAGTAAAGTAATGCTCAAAATTCTCCAAGCCAGGCTTCAGCAATATGTGAACCGTGAACTCCCTGATGTTCAAGCTGGTTTTAGAAAAGGCAGAGGAACCAGAGATCAAATTGCCAACATCTGCTGGATCATCGAAAAATTCCAGAAAAACATCTATTTCTGTTTTATTGACTATGCCAAAGCCTTTGACTGTGTGGATCACAATAAACTGTGGAAAATTCTGAAAGAGATGGGAATACCAGACCACCTGAACTGCCTCTTGAGAAACCTATATGCAGGTCAGGAAGCAACAGTTAGAACTGGACATGGAACAACAGACTGGTTCCAAATAGGGAAAGGAGTACATCAAGGCTGTATATTATCACCCTGCTTATTTAACTTATATGCAGAATACATCATGAGAAACGCTGGACTCAAGAAACATAAGCTGGAATCAAGATTGCCAGGAGAAATATCAATAACCTCAGATACGCAGATGACACCACCCTTATGGCAGAAAGTGAAGAGGAACTAAAAAGCCTCTTGATGAAAGTAAAAGAGGAGAGTGAAAAAGTTGGCTTAAAGTTCAACATTCAGAAAACGAAGATCATGGCATCTGGTCCCATCACTTCATGGGAAATAGATGGGGAAACAGTGGAAATAGTGTCAGACTTTAATTTTTTGGGCTCCAAAATCACTGCAGATGGTGACTGCAGCCATGAAATTAAAAGACGCTTACTCCTTGGAAGAAAAGTTATGACCAACCTAGATGGCATATTCAAAAGCGGAGATATTACTTTGCCGACTAATGTCCGTCTAGTCAAGGCTATGGTTTTTCCTGTGGTCATGTATGGATGTGAGAGTTGGACTGTGAAGAAGGCTGAGCACTGAAGAATTGATGCTTTTGAACTGTGGTGTTGGAGAAGACTCTTGAGAGTCCCTTGGACTGCAAGGAGATCCAACCAGTCCATTCTGAAGGAGAGCAACCCTGGGATTTCTTTGGAAGGAATGATGCTAAAGCTGAAACTCCAGTACTCTGGCCACCTCATGCGAAGAGTTGACTCATTGGAAAAGACTCTGATGCTGGGAGGGATTGGGGGCAGGAGAAGAAGGGGACGACCGAGGATGAGATGGCTGGATGGCATCACTGACTCGATGGATGGGAGTCTGAGTGAACTCCGGGAGTTGGTGATGGACAGGGAGGCCTGGCGTGCTGCGATTCATGGGGTCGCAAAGAGTCGGACACGACTGAGCTACTGAACTGATCATGTATTCATGTCCTTTGAATAAGAACTTTGAGTCCTTGTTCATTAGGAATAATAATCCTTTGCTTGTCACCTGTTGTAAATGTTGTTGTCTGTTACTTGGCTGTTTTATGACCATTTGTTAATTACAGCTAGTAGTTTTTGAGTGTTTACAAGTATTATTTACTAAGAAAACTGCTTTACATGAATTATCTCATTCAGTTCTTCCAACAAATTGTTGATCTTGGTACTGTTATTATCACTCCTACTGAATAGGTGAGGAAATCGAGGCTCAGAAGTTTTCACCTGGAGAGAAGTAGATGAAGCCAGGGTTTGAACCCAGACCCCGCTACATGGCCTCCTTTCCAGAACATCATCTATGTGGTTATTTTAGCTTCCTCCAGGGGTGAACCCTGAGAGGAGATTTGAGTGCAATTTATTTGGGATGTGATCCCAGGAAAGGGCAAGGGGGCGGGGATACAGGATAAGGTCAGAAGGACACTGACACAGATTGCATTACCGAGCAGGTGGCCGCTGTGCACAGCTGGGCTCCATCGAGTGGGAAACTCCCAGGGGAGTGGGTAATACACGACACAGACCCATGAGAGGGGCTGCAAGCTGGGTATTTATCCATCAGTTCACTGTCGCACTGACTGAAGTCAGCCCCCCGAGGACATTAATTCGCTGCCACTTCAGACCTCCCCCAAGCACTGTTTTCCATGCAAATGGTGGGAAGCCCCAGGCAGAGAAGCACAGAGGCTCACTGTACAAAGCTGCAAGTCAGGGTGTATGGGGTACAAGCAGGAGAAGAATGATCTGGCACAGTAGGCAAGCTTATCTTTTTTTTTTTTAAATAGGGTCACTTTTGATGAATGCTTATACAATAAAGGCGAGTTCTTTTCTTCCCATGCAACATTGTATATGTCCTCCCAGTTTCAGCCAACCCCTCTATCACATCACCCCTCGTCCACCGTGTCACATGGGAAGGAATTCCATCTTTCTTACTCTGGGAACTTCGCCTTCCGAGGTCCAGGAGGCCAGCCCAGCAGCTAAGCCCTGGGGACCCTTTGCTCACGAGCCTGACGTCTTGGCTGAAAGCCCGGGTGGGGGACGGTGCAGCTTTGGTGCCTGTGGATCAAAATGTTGAGGGAGGGAGGCGGGCTTTCCTCGGCCTCAGCCCCTCTCCCTGCGGGGACACCCTCACCATCTCCTTTTCTCTCTTCACGTCCAGTCAACATATTCTCCCTGCCGGGATGCTGAAAGAAGAGGGCTGGTCGCTGGGTCTTGGTCTGTTTCTGGCTTTGAAGGTGTGGAGTAGCCACAGTGCATTTGTTGAGAAACTTTGGTTAACGCTGGTGATGTAGACAGCTCACGGGAGCAGAAACGGGCACGGTGGGTGGGCCTGGGGGGCTCCAACAACGCCCCTTCCCGATTCACAGGTGACAGAGCCTGAATGACGGTGCCCAGGGAGCTGTGGGTGGCGGGTGGTGCCCTCCGCTGCCCTACCTTTTCCCTTCATCTCCCTCAGAGAGGCTTTCCCAGGACCACCCATCTCACCGGCCTCTCCCATCCCAAGACCCTCTCGACCACTTCCTAAACATTTTGTTTCAAACAGCTTATCACCACTGTAAACTATTGGCTTCTTTACCCTTGTTGCTCTTGTGTGTGTGTGTGTATGTGGGTGCACATGTGTGCACGCAGCTCTGGCACGGGGGAGGGAGTAAAGATGCCCCTTCCAAGAACATGTGTCCCCAGGGCTCCGGCCTGGACCAGGCGCACAGTAGCCTGAACTCTGTTCGAGGGGTCTGGGAGCCAGGGGTCTGGGTCTCTGGTCTGGACTCGGCCTTGGGGTTACTGGCGGGCCTGTGAGTCCCGCCTGGCATGGTCAGGGGCCCCCGGAGCCAGCTCTGAGGAGATGTGTGTGCAGGGCACGATCAGGCAGTGATTCGGGATCTGGGCTGTGGGATGGGAGGGAGAAAGCAGGGGTGGGATGCAGAGCAGTGGGCACCGCCCCCCAGGTCACCCTGAAGGTGGGCGGCCTTCCCCACGACATCAAGAGGGGGACCGAGGAGCAGAATTTCATCGCTTTCACTTAGTTCACTCATCTAGAAATATCTGTCGCGCACTTTCTATGTGCCTGGAACAGGGGATGTGGTCCTTGCCTACGTGAGTGTCCATCTTAGTGGGGGAGACGGACGACCGCCAAGTCGGTGTACAGGGTCCGTTTGGGTGTCGGTCACCGCTATGAAGGGGAGAGAAGAGAGTGACAGGGCTGGGAATTCTTTCAGATGCTGAGCAGAGGGAGGGAGGCGGTACAGAAACAGGACGTGCTCTGGGCCGCCGGGGAGATGGAGGGCACAGGGAACGCGGCGGCCTGAGATCACGAGGGGACGCAAAGGAACAGGAGTAACTTTCTAAGGAACACACCGAGCAGATGGAGGTGTTATGCCTGGGCCACTTGTAAATCACCCATTAAATGCTGTGCTTAAAGATAATCATAAAGGGCCTGGTGGAAGCAGGGAGAATCAGATGTGGTTTGGATTCCAGCTTCTTAACCCACTATTGCTTGGGTGACCCCGTTATCTCCTGGAACCTCAGTTTCCTCATCTGTGAAACTAATAAGAAGAAAGAACACAAATGATCCGTATCTGGAATGAGAGTAGACATAACTAGAGATTCTGCAGACATCAAACGAGGAAGGGAATGTTATAAACAACTTTATGCCAGTACAGTGAATGTTTAGATACAAAAAGTTCTCTGAAAGGCAAAAGCAGAAAAAATGGATTCAAGGGGGAAAAGAATATTTTAATGCCTTTAATCCCTGAAAGAAGTTTAAAAAAAAAATCTGATTCTGAGCCCTGTTTCTGGCACATGGTAGGTAGGTGTCTAACACACACAGCCATTATCATGCACTTATTCCAAACAATGATGTCAATATTTCATCATCTTCAGAAACACCTTACATTATAAGGGGAAAAAAAAAAATCTGTTTCACCATTAAACGCTCCTATACCTACTTCCACCCCCACTAGCATCCAAAGACATCATCTACTTTATCTATTAGGCTCGATACAAAAGACTTTCACTTGTTACTAAAAATATGCTGCTCCCTTGCCTTGGGAGAGGATGCCCAGAGGAATGCACTGCAGCTTTAGACTGCTTGTAAGTACAAACAAGAGGTTTGGGTGTGCAGAAGCCGGAAGGGTAGCTTATATTATATGTTCCTGCAGCTCCCCACGTCCCAGGTGACAGTGACCCAGCAAGGCTCCGTGTTCGGGGATGCGGCTGGGACACGGCGCCACGGCCAGGCTCTGAATGCATTAGCAGTGACCCAGAGTCAGTGGCGTCCAAAAGGACCTTTTCTCCGTTGATCTTGCCAAGATATTCATTTCAAAGAAGGCCCTGGCTCCTTCCGGCAGCCGTTCCCGTCGGTCACGTGCCTCCCCTCACAGGGCTGTGTTGCACAACTGGCTTTCCAAGCAGGGGTCAGGTCTTGTCCCTTTCCTGTCACAGCCTTGCCCAACTGAGGGAAGTTGTTCCAAGCCTGGGCCACGGGCCTTCGATGTGGAGAGCAGGTGGCGTGTGTCTGCTGGACCAAGTGGAGGCTGCTCGGAAATGGAGGGACCCCTGGGGGACCACCTGGCAACAGGCAAGGGGCACCAGAGAGGTGACCCGGGGGCAGGGGCATTGGGGGGATGTGGGGGTGGGGCAAAGCCTTCAGCTCACACCCTGGGGACCACTCGAAGCTGGGGTCCAGGGACCTTCAGATCAGAGAGAGAGACTCAAAGAATTGCAGGGGTGCCAGGGACCCATCCAGTTTCATCCAACTTCCCATTTGTCAGATGGGAAAACTGAGGCCCAGGGAGAAAAAAGGGAGTTGGCCAAGGCAGCACAGTAGGTTCTTTCCAGCCTCCTCCCACGCATGGGGACACAGATACCACATGGGGCCTGGGCCACCTCCGTGGCCCGCAGGGAAGCTCAGCTCAGGGGGCGGCAGAGTGAGCCTGGGAGCATGGGTGACTCTGTGGAGGAGGCTGGAAAGAACCCCTGGTGGGCGTCGTCCTCAGAAGAGGGGGAGCCTGGGCTGCGGACATGGAGCAACATGGAGGGAGGCCGGCTGTCCCACGGCCCCTGTTTAAAATGGGGAGTGGCTCTGTGGAGTGGGTCCCCAAGGGTACCCCCCCCCAGCCCTGCACGCTTTTCTGGTCAGTGGTCACAAAGCCTGCAGCGCCACCAGCCAGAGTCTTTTCAGGGGATCCTCTGCCTTTCTGTTTTCAGGGCAATATCCCAGGAGAACAGAACACGCCCCCAGACTCTTGGTGAGTTTCGGTCGTGCCAGTGAGGCCCTAAACACTTCTTCCCTCGTTTCCTGGGGGGAGCAGCCATCAAGTGGGCCTGCCTCTGCCCACCTCCCATGGTCGTCTGAAGATCACTCAAGATAATGGCAGGAAAGTGCTTTGGGAACCAAAGCGCAGGCCTAAGAGGTGGTGCTAGTTAATGATTTATGCCTGGGGGCGCTGTGTTTCCTGGCAGGAAGTTGGCAGGAGGGAAGGAGGCCACAGTGAGAGATAGGAAAGCTGGAAGCCAGCAGCCGAGTTTCCCAGGGGGTCAACCTGGACAGTTTCCTCAAGCAGGGTCTGTCTCGGGGGGCCCTCGATTTCCAGCTCCCACCCAGAAGAGAGAGGCTACACACCCAGCTACCCACCCGAGTTTCCCAGGGGATCAGCCTGGACTGTTTCCTCGGGCAGGGTCTGTCTTAGGGCAGGGGAGGGCCCTCGATTTCCAGCTCCCACCCAGCAGACAGGCTACACACCCAGCAGCCTCTCTCTGTTCAGTTTATTTTATAAATATTTACTGAGCACTTCCCTACCTCCCCGCCCACCAGGCTCCAGCTCAGCACCAGCTTCAGGGCTGAGAACAGGGTTAGGAGCAAAGCCAGGCTCAGCTCCTGCCCTTGCAGGGCAAAGCCTGGTGGGGAGACACAGGGCAAACAGGAAATAGAACACAAAGCATGTATGAGGATCAGGATTCTTGTCATTGCTGTGAACATCCAGCTGTCTCCTTCACATCTCCCTTGGATGTCTAAAGGCGTCTCTAACTTAACTTGTCTGAAGCCAAGCACTTCGTTTCACTCTCCCCCAGGCTTACGAAACGCCATCTGTCTGGTCACTAAAGCCGGAAAGCAGCCTTGTCTCTCCCCCGCTCAGTCAGCAACTCCTTCAGGGGCTGTCACTCCTGTTCCCTATAGCTCTCTTCAGGCAGCCCGCTTCTTTTACCATCCACACTGCCTCCCTCTGGGTGACAGCATCGCTCATCCTGATCACTGCACAGCCTCCTAGCCAGTCTCCCTGCTGCCCCCTCTCTCCCATCTCGTCCCCATCCACCCTTTATTCAGAGTAAAGTGTTGGAAGTGCGAGTGTTACTCGCTCAGTCACGTCTGACTCTTGGTGACCCCAGGCTCCTCTGTCCATGGGATTCTCCAAGCAAGAATACTGGAATGGGTAGCTGCTATTCCCTTCTCCAGGGCATCTTCCCGACCCAGGGATCGAAACTGGGTCTCCTGCATTGCAGGCGGAGTCTTTACCGTCTGAGACACTAGGGAAGCCCATTCAGAGTAAAATATGTTCCTAACACATAAATTGGATGCCATCAACCCTCCTGCTTTATAACCGTTCCCTGGATCCCTGGTGCTTTCAGAATAAGACCCAAGCTTCACACCCTGGTCACAAAACCCTGTGTGACCTGGCCTACCTCACAGACCTTATTGGTACCTGCCCCCACCCCCCCCCACCCCACCGCCCCGCTCCCTCATGGAGTTCCAGCCACCTGTCGTGGCCTTTTATCTGTTTTGGTGACAATGCTGAGATCATGCTGACCTCAGGGCCCTTGCACCTGCTGTTTCTTCTGCCTGGAACAGCCCTTTCTCCAGAGCTCCACCAGGCTGGTCCCTTCTCTTTCCGTGGGCTCAGCCTAAATGCCATCTTTTCAGAGAGGCAAAGCCCTCCAAACCCTCCTTTCTGTCAAGTGCATCCCAACCCTGTCTGCTCCCGCCACATGGGTGTTGCCATTGGTCACCCCTCGTTCCTTTGCTGGCTGGTCGTTTGATTGTCTCTCCAAGTGCAGGGACCTTGTCTGAAGGGTTTGCTGGGAAAACTTCATGGCCAGCAAATGCTGTTAGGTGTGTGCTCAGTTGATCAGTCGCGTCTGACTCTCTGAGGCCCCATGGACTGTAACCCCTCGGACTCCTCTGTCCATGGAATTTTCCAGGCAAGAATACTGGAGTGGGTTGCCGCTTGCTCCTCCAGGGGGTCTTCCCAACCGAGGGATCGAACCCATGTCTTCTGCTTTGTCAGGAAGATTCTTTACCATTAGTGCCACCTGGGAGGCCCCCAGCATCTGAGATTCCCCCAATAAACTTCTGCTAACTAAATGAAGGAAAGAGTTCCCTCACCACTCCCATCCCGGAAGAGCTAAATAAAGTTCTAGGGATGCCCCCACTCCAAGAACTGGCATGGTGTGGGCACTGCCGGACCCGCTTCCCTCTCTCTAGGGTCCTGGTCCTCTCAGTTCCTCATGAAGAGCTGTCTGATGGATTCTTCACTTCCCCTGTCACCGTGGCAGGGGCACAGGCCTCAGGATTTTCATACATTTGTTCATTCACACCTGCGTTTATCCTGAACTTTCCAGCAACGTGGAGTCAGAAGACCTGGGCCTGGATGCGGCCCCTGCCACCAACCCACCGTGTCACTTTCGTCAGGTCTCAGCTGCACCCCGGGCTCAGTTTGTTCCTGTGCCGAAGTGGAGGTGGGGGCGGTGGACCTGGTGGACACACTCCTCGCCTCCATCAGAAAGGCCTTCGGAGCGCTGTCCAGGCGGCGTCCAGGTGGGCTCCAGGACGCCCGACTCCAGGCTGGAGCGAAACTTGAGTCTTGGCTTCACAGCGAGGGGATGACTGTCGGTTCCCTGCTGGCCTGCGGCCTGTGTCCAGCCCCAGCTGGTGTCTGGGAATGGAGGGAAGCGGGACAGGAAGTGATATCTGGGTCACCAGCCCACCCAGCCTCCCCACTCCACCGCCCACGTTCCCAGGCCCGCTCTGCCTGCCTCTGAACCCAGCCTCCTCGCAGACAACGGAGGTGGCCCAGGCCCCTGCAGTGTCTGTCCCCGTCTAGGGGAGGAGCTGGGGACACAGCGCAGGAGGAGGGCGAGCCAACTTCAGAATAGGCCCCGAAGCTCCTCCCAAGCAAACAGAATGCAGAGAAGCCAGCGTTCCCAAGTTCAAGGCCAAGGCAGGGCGGCGGTCCCTGCGGAGGTGGGTCTGAGGCTGGGGTATGGTGGGAACAATGACGTGCTTTTGGCAGGCCCAGAAGATTTTTCCTTTCTGGCACTTTAGGCGGATGCCTTCCCGCTCCCCCACCTCCTGCAGGGAACTTCCTCAGGCCGAGGATCAGCAAAATCTGGAAGAATCTGCCTGGAAGCTGATTTCCCTGGTTTCTGTCCCAGAGGTCAGCTCTCTATCCCCACTCTGATCCCAATGGATGAATTCCTCTGATGTTCTAGGCGCAGGCAAGTGTTTTCCACGGTGTGAACCTCTCTCTCCTACAGACTTGATCTCACAACCTCCCCCCTTTCAAAGACAAATGGTTTATGAAGCTGCTTCATACTAATATGTGAACAACTGCCTGCTGACTTTAGCCTGCCCTGTGTACTTGACTATGAACTCCTGGAGCCCAGGGACTGTTTCATTCCTCTTCATGGTTGCAGTGCCAAGTACAAGGCTCGGTACAGAGTTGGTGTTGTGTGGATAATCATAAAGAAGACAGAATAGCAATAATGAATCATAACAGGTAACAACGGCTGGAGCCACAGAGTCAGCTAAGGGCTTTATGTATGTTGCCTTATCTCATCTTCACCTTGTGTGGTAGGTACTGTACTTATTCCCATTTTACAGAGGAGGAAACTGAGGCTTGGGGAGGTGAAATAACTTATAACACCTCCTCTTCCCAAATGTCTCTAATGATGAATTTTTGGCTTCCATGAGTGTGGGTTTTGTTTTTTTTTTCAGGAAGTCCCCAAATCCAAATCAGAGTGACTCGGGAGAGGACCAGAAGGCGTCAACCAAATCCCGATCAAAGTGACTTGGGAGAGGGCCGGAAGGCGTCAATGGATGCGGTTTTCCTCCCTGCCTTCTCTCCCGCTCCCACCTGCCTGGTGAAAATATAGGCGCCCCTGGGACTCCCAGCTTCAGTGTGGGCCTGGAAAGGGCTCAGGGAAGCCAAGCCTTTGCTGGAGGGCAGGAAGCCTCACTTGGGTTTGCCTGAAGCCCCTATTTTTCAGAGGCCCCCTGTCTGCCCTCCTCGTGGCTCAGGGCCCCTCAGTGAAGGGGCTCACTGTGCACAGGGTTGGTTTCTCCCATCAGACAGCGCTCCACAAGACCAGGATCTGTAGTTCACCAGCGGGTCCCCAGGCAGGTAGGTTCATAGGGCCTGGTGCTATTTGCTCCAGGAGCTGGCCCTGGAGCCCAGTGACGCCCAGTTCCAGCTCTCTCAGCAGCCTTAAAGCTGGAAGGAAGATCATAACCAGGTTGGCCTTCGCCTAGACTTCTCGTTGAAAGGGAAGCCCACAGACAAGGGACACAGCCACAGGACGCAGGTACCTGCAGAGGCTGCCACCAGCCGCTAGCCACAGCCTCCACGCTCATCTCCGTCACCTGGGTCCTGGCTCCCCTCCTCCAGGAAGCCCTCCCTGGTGCGCCCCACCCACATGCTCTGTTATACCGCTTGTTTGGGTTCCAGGAAGCTTGGGGTGGTCACAGCTCTGGGGAGAAGATGGGAGAGCAAGACTCAGGCTTCTTTAGGATTCAGAACTGGGCTTTCAGTTCCAGGTCATGGTTTCTGTCCTCTTCTCCCCTCTTCTCACAAAGAGGCTCTCTCAGTCATCCTTGCTTTTTTGTCTTTTTCTCCCTTCTTTTTTCTTCTTGCCTCATTCCCTTCTTCCTTCCATCTCCCCCTCATTTCCTTCCTTCACTCCAGCACTGTTTCATGGAAGACTTGAGGCCACTTTTGCCTTCAGCCCACCTCCAGACCTCTGGGCCTTCAGACCAGCCCGAGGTCGGCTCACTGGGTTGTGCAGTTCAGTGCCAGCCTTGGGCTCTGTGGGCCTTCCTCTGGGCTGAGTGTCGGGGTGGCACGGCCTCATGGTGACACCCAACAACCCCACCCTCGCCACCCACCCTGCTGGGCCAGCGCTGGAAGCAAGACACCGCCACCCCCTCCACCTTCCTCGCTGCAAGTGTAGGAAGGAGTCAGGGGCCAAGGAAAGTGCCCTGGAGTAGGCGTCTCCATTCCCTGAGTGCGTGGCCCCAGAGGTATCCCCAGACACAGCTTGCATCCAGCAAATGCTTGCTGAGCGACTGAATGAACGCCACAGTCTGAAGTCCTGGCTGGCTGCCTCATTTCAGAGACACCCCTTCACCTCTCTGAGCCTCAGGACCCTCGGTTAAAACGAGGAGTTGCCAGACCCTGTCCACCCCCTCGAGGCAGCTGAGAGGAGCAGGTGTAACGGTGCCTCCAGGCGGGCAGGTTGTGATGGTGATAGTGGGAGAGGCCTGTGCGAGGCCCCTTCTTTGGGGCTGGAAGGGGATCGAATGCTCTGGGCTGAGCGATCCTGGGGAAACCACCCAGCATGGGAGAGCCTCAAGGCTCTGCAGGGGCCCCGCCTTCCTCCCCTGCAGAACCCTAGCAGGGTCTGCCCACCACGCCCCTACCATTCTTCGGCATCGAGCCTCCCTTTGCCCTGGCCCGCCCAATGCAGGCAGGCCAGTGCCACCAGGCGGGTCCTTATGAACTTGGCTTTCAAGGGGAGCTGGTCTAAGCAGAGATTGAGCCAACAGGCAGGAGACTCCTAGCAGGGTCCGGGGTGGGCAGGCTGCCTCGTGCCTCCGCCCGGGACTCAGACCCACTCAGCTCTGCCGTTTGCCAGCTGTGTGGCCTTGGCCCAATCGCTTCACCTCTCTGAGCTGCACCTGCCTCATTTCCTACGGGGCAATATCCTTGTCTTGGCAGCCCTGTCATGAGAGTCCACAGAAGAGGAAGGGCCAACCTGGCAGGGAGAGGCGCTGGGTGACGGTGGGCGTCCGCCTGGCTCGGGGGAGCCCATCCAAGCGCTGCTCCCCCCACACCCTGCCCCCCGCCCCCTCAACCCCCTGCCTCTCTTCCTGCCCAGGCTCGGCCAGATGGTGGGAGCAGGGAAATGCCGCCGAGCTGCACGCTCCTGGTCTATTTTGGGAAGCCTGCTGTTTCCTCTGCTGCCTGGGGCCATGTGGTGGCTGCAGGTCTCTGCTCACGGGAGGGACTCCGAGCTGGACCTTGTCCTTCCCTGGCTCCTCACCCCCAGCCCTTTCCTTCCGCATGGCCTGAGCCCCCACATCCTGACTCCCAGCTCAGGCATCACGGCCTCGGCCAGGAGGGGCAAAGGTCAGGTGCCCAAAGGGGGCTTTGGTGGGGGGGGGGGGGGCTGGTCACTTGTTGGCAATATGGAGAAAGTGGGAAGCTGGGGTTGGCCCCCCCGTTGTCAGGGCTCAGCCCCTGCCCGCCCAGGCCCCTGCTTCTGCAAGCCTGGCCCCTCGCGGCCGTCAGCATCATCAGGGCCCCGGCAGCAGTCATCACTGCTGGGGTTGAGCGCTGGGTGGAGTCATCTGTAGTCCCATACACGGCTTCCTCCAGAGTGACCTCAGGGACCCGCAGAGAAACACAGCCACCCAGAATGCTGGCTCTGCCAGGAAGCCGGACAGTCCCCTGGCTTGCTGCCTGGCTGGTCTTAATTGCCCCAGTCACTCCTCGAGAAACCTGGGAGCCGCCCTTGCCTCCTCTCCTGCCCCTCCTCCTCCCTGCACAGAGCTCTGACCCTGGTGTGCCACACCCTCATTTACTAGACCCGTGACCTTTCATCTCTCCGTGCCTCAGTTTACTCATCTGTGAAATGGAGCTAAGGAGATCCCCTATTCACGGGCCTGCGGGGAAGAGATACTGAGTTCATGCTGGTGAAGTGCTTAGGACAGGGCTGGACACTTAGTAATTGTAGCTCCTATTCAGTTCAGTTCAGTTCAGTCGCTCAGTCATGTCCAACCGACTCTTTGCGACCCCATGGACTAGAGCACACCAGGCTTCCCTGTCCATCACCAGCTCCTGGAGCTTAGTCAAACTCAACGTCCGTCGAGTCAGTGATGCCATCCAACCATCTCATCTTATTATCCTCAATAAATTGCAGCTCCTATTACCTGATTGGCCCACAGAGTCTGCCCACCCAGCTCTTCTACGTCACTTCCATCTCCTCTTCTGCTGCGTGGGTCCAGCCTCTCCCGGGGCGCTGCCAGACCTTCTTGCTGGCTTTGCCGCCTCTGTTCTCCATCCCGCTAGAGCCAAGGGCATCTTTCTAAATAAAAAGTCTGATTAGCGCTGTAGAGTTTTGGAATTAGATTTATTTATTCACCACCGCCCCCCAAATATTTGCGGTCTGAGTCTGTGCTACAGCAGTAACCTAAATGAAGTAGGAAGCTTATGTTCTAGTGAGTCCAAGTCCCAGCCCTACAACTGGGTGGCGTTGGGCAAGTTTTTAAATGCTTGGAACCTTCATTCTGTCATCTGCAAAATGGGATCCTAGAGAACCTGCCCCACAGGTTTGCTGCGTCAGCAGAGTACTCAGCTCTTCTATCACAGTACGTGAAATATTTTCCAGGTGGAAACCCTGGGATGAGGATGGTAAGGATGGTGTCATTCCATTCCTCATAACCTTCCAACATTCATGCTGGACTCAGGCTCTCTGTGATCTGGTCCCAGTGATGCCTTCCCCACCCCCACCAACCCTGTCTTTAACCTGGTCCTGAGGATACTTCGTCTCCATCACTACTTCCCAAACAACTCAGCCCTTTCACATGCCTTGCTTTTGCACGAGCCCTTCTCCTTTTTCGGAATTTCTCCCTCCCTCCCCTTCTTTTCCTAACCTCTCCCTCCTCTTTTCAGGGCTGTCCCAGTTACCTGCCACTGCTAGGTAGAGTCTTCCCAGCCTCTTAGACAGGACAAATCCGTCCTGGATCTGGGCTCTACCTGCCAGGTGTTCGTGCCCCCACTGTGTCCCTCCCCGTGGTGATCATTATCACGTGGCCACAGGTCTATGCCCTCAGCCCCTGGGCAGGAATGCATCACGTTTACCTTGTGCCCTGAGAGCCTAGGACTGGCTTGGCCTGTTGACAATCATTAACTTTTGGCATGTGACTCATCACTGACTTTTGATGAGTGCATTCATGGCTGCTGAGACACCTCTGATGGTCAACCTCAATTTACCTAAGTGGAAGGTGGGATCAGTGTTAGAGATTCACCCCCTACTGCAAGGGAAAGACTCTAACAAATGCCACCCCCACTGCCAGCTGCAACAGAGAAGACCCGATAGTCTACGCACTGGTGCGATGGGACACGTTAGCCAGTGCAGACCACACGCTCTCTGATGATGCCCACATGCTGGAAGTATGCTCCTTTCACATATAAGGTTGAGAGGCATGCTCCGGTCCGTATGTGGCTTCCTCCACACAGTCATCAGGGGACCCACGCTCCCTCCGTTTCGAGGCTCTACCATTATTTAGGTCCCTGTTGTCATCTGTACCCAATGGGCAGAAAGAGAAAGTGAGAATGTGAGGAGGTCCAGCTACACTTAAAAGAATTGATACAGGCCGCCTCTACTCCTGTCCTGTTGCCTAAAACCCCATCACATGGCCACCCCTGAGTGAGGAAGTGGGACCCGGGGGCTCGTGTGTGCCCCAGAAGGAGGGGAGGATGTGGATTCGGGTGAGCACTGGCCGTCTCTGCCAAGGCAACCACCAGTGTGATGTTAGCTCCAGTGTGTGTGTGGAGACCGACAGGCAGACCCCCGACCATGGAGGGAGATGGGCTCCCGGCCATCCCCACGTGCCGGCATAGACACAGTCCAGACCACGCTGGACTGGAGTGACTTGAGCCGTTCATGGATCCCCGCCCTTCCTGGCCTGTTGGCCTGCCCGTCGGTCAGGGCGGGCGTGGGGAGAGCTCACGGAGGGTGGGAGTGTGGCTCTAGGTCAGGCACTCTTTCTGGGGGCCTCCGGGCACTCTCAGCATTCTAGGACCAAATTGTACAGCTGCATGAGCCCAGACCCAGGAGGCTGTCCCTCCCCTTCCTTCGTGGAATGGGCCGGGCTGGGTCGTGGGTCATGTCTCAGACTCTCAGACGGTCACAGATGCTTAGAGGACAAATCTCTGCGCCACCCCCTGTACCAGCCGGAGGGCCGAGATCAGGCCTGCCTCCAGGGCCAAGCGCGCACAGCTGCAGTTTGAAAGGCCCTTTGGAAGCTCAGCCTCCCTTTCCCCTAACACTTCCAGCCACCGGAAGCAGAACCAGTCCCATGGCCAACCCTGCCGGGGTGAGCAGCATGGCTGGGCCAGGACACCTGGCATCCCAGCTGGCTCTGTGACTCCCTGCCCCATCGCCTGCTCATTCCAATGCCTGCCCCCTCTCAGTGGTCCCATGCCAAGGTCAAGGATTTCAGGAAACCTGAGAAGATTCCTATTGACCATAGATGGTCCAGTGGTTCTCAGCAGGGATGTTCAGAACTCAGCGGGTGCATTTTGGGTGACTCCAGGGACAGGCGGCCCACCGGCCAAGGATTCTGCGGATTCTGGGCTGGGCAGAAACTCCCCTGCCTCCCACATTCCTGCAGGGCAGCGCTTCCACACCTGAACGCACAAGGCCTGAAAGCACAGATCCCTGAGCTCCGGCCCAGCTTCCTGATTCACTGGGTCTGCAGTGAGTATGTGTTTCTAACAACTCCCACGTGATGCTGACTCTGATGGTCCGGGGACCACACTTCGAAAACCGCTGTTGTGGGGGAGAATCTGTTTTTAAGTATCTGAACCTGGAATATCATTCTGTTTGACATCTAAATACAAAGTACTTTTTGCCTTTTTATATTTGGTTCATTTTTCCAGATTGCAATTACATTAATCTCTTTTGTACTGTTTACCAGGCATTTTTCACCAGCTCAGAAAATAAAGACCTCCCTGGCAATGCCCCAGGAGGTGTCTGAGTGGCTGACTTAAGGCTCTGTGGTGGCCTGGATTTGTAGCTGGGTCATTCAGAGTCATCTCTCAAATGTGTGTAGTCATACCATTGGTGTAGTCATACCATTACTGAAATAGTCTTCAAATGTCTGTGATTTTAGTGTAAAATATTTTTCTTTTGTTTCTCCTGTGTATTAGCATTAGAGCTGAGTGTGTGTGTGAGTGTGTGTGTGTATTTGTATTTTAGTTTCGTGAATGGGTAGTTTTTTGTTCCCAAGAATTTCATCTTGGGAGGTAAAGGGGATGTGACTAAATATTTACTATAAAAGGCGGGGCACCGTGTCTGTCTGAGGTTAGACCACTGCTTTAGTCCCATTCCCACCCTGGACAGAATAAGATACACCCCAGACAGGGAGAGTGGTGTGGGCACAGTGGTGCTGGGAGCCTCTGCCCCTGCTGTGATCCCCAGTTTCATACCTTTTCCAGGCAGAGGAGAATGAACCCCGCTTAGAACTTGCAGGGCAGGGTGCCAGGTGTTGTGGGGGAGGGTGTCCTTAGTCCCATTGTTCAGTGAAGACTCGCGCTCTGGAAGGTTAGGTGGCCTACCAGGGCTGTTGAGGCACTGGGATTCCAACCTGAGTCTCTGGTTCCACAGCAACTAAGAAGGCTCTCGTGCCTCCGTATTGGAGGATGACATCTTCCTGTCGTGCGTATGATTCTCTGGCCTCATGGAGGAGGTGCATGGGTGATGCTGTCAACAGAACTGATTTAGTGTCTGTCCTCAGGGAGCTTACCTTCTTTCTGGTGGAGAAGACAGCACGAATAGCTCGTTGCCATGTAGAGGTTTTGAGGGTGGAGAGGGCAAAGGAGAGTGTTTCCCGGGGAACATGACCTGACCTGGGAGAGACTGGGAGGCGGTGGAGGGGGCTAGTAGGAGCCGGTAAGTGAGGGGGCAGGAAGGAGAGAGTTCCACTCCCCAGGAGATGGTGGAAGGTGAGCTACATTTAAGGGGAAGGGGGCCAGGGCATTTGGAGCCCAGAGAGAAAGGGAGAGAATTAAGCGGGAGAGGCAGCTGGGCCAGCCCTCGCAGGAACAGGATGGCCTGGGCTGAAGTTGGTTTTGATTCTGAAAACAGTGAGCAGCCACATGTCAGGGTTGAATTGTGTCTCTCCCTCCCCCCGAAGGACGTTGAAGCCCTAACCCCCAGTACCTGTGAAGGTGAGTTTTTACATTTATTTCTTTATTTGGCTGCGTTGGGTCTTGGTTGTGGCACATGAGTTTGTTGCGGCGCGTGGGCTCCGGAGCATGTGGGCTCAGCAGCGGGGGCATGGGCTTAGTTGCTACATGGCGTGCGGCATCTTAGTTTCCTGACCAGGGATCAAACCCACGTCCCCCTCCTTTGCAAAGCAGATTCTTAACCACTGGACTACCAGGGAAGTCCCCAGTGAGTGTGATTTTATTGGAAATAGGCTCTTTGCAGACAATCAAGAGGAGGTCATGAGGGCGGGCCCTCATCCAATATGACTGATGTCCTTTTAAAAGGGAGAGATTTGAACAGAGGCAGACGCAAGCAGGGGAAAGACCATGGAGAGACACAGGGAGAGCCGCGTGCAAGCCACGGGATAACGGAGGCTCCTAGAAGCCCAAGGAGAGGCGTGGGACAGATCTTCCTTCCCGGCTCTTAGAGGGGAGCAGCCCTGCCTCACCCAGTCCCAGCCTTATGGCCTCCAGAGTAGTGGGACGATAGAGCTCGGCCGCCTAAGCCCCTGGCTTGTGGCTTTTTGTTACGGCAGCCCCTGGCAACTGACCCAGCATGGGTGGCTTGTGGCAGAGGAATGACCAGCATGACTAGCGCTGGTGTTTTGAGATGGTCTAGCTTGGTGTGGCATAGAGAATGGACCTGTAGGGAGATCTGTCAGGAGGAGACTGTCGCATTACGCTCTACTGACAGCTGATGGCTGTTCAGCGTGACTGGGGTCGATGGGGGGACAAAGGTGGCGGTCGTGGGAGACGCTCAGAAGATAGAATTTACAGGGCACGTCAAGGATAAGTCTTAGGATGCTGCCTTCTGTGATGGGGTGGACAGCAGTGGCTGTCCCTGGGGTGAGGGGTAGCAAGGGCGAGGTTTAAGGGTAAAGACCGTGGTGTGTGTCTGGATCTGAGGTGCTTTTAAGGCATCCAGTGGAGCTGCCGGTTCTGGCCCCCAGGAAAGTTTGGACTGGAGATAAAGACTGGGCTCTCCTTCCAAGATGTTTCCAGAAGCATCTGCCTCGGGGACTTAGCTAGAGCAGCTTTGATGGACCTCAGTGAGGGAGACACGTGTCTTCAACAGATGTTCTCAGCCTTGGTTGCACATTATACTCGTGTGGGGAGGTTTTAAAATCCCCGTGCCCAGGCCACATCCTGGACCATTAAACTGGAATCTCTCGGGTGGGATGCAAATATCACGGGCTTTTGTTTTCTGTCTGTTGTTTAGCTTAGCAGAGGGTGCCGTGTTGCAGCTTCACTGTGGGAGGGTTGGAGTGAACCCCTGTTTCTGGGAACCCCTGGTGTCAGTTTCTTTGGGTTCGTGGGAGTTCCTGACAAGATTCTTTCAGTTTCTCCGCATCTTCTGTCATGTGGGAGTGAGCGGGAGGGGCAGGGTCCATGTGGGGTTTCCCAACTATGAGGAATGGGAAGGGGACCTGTGACTCCACCTGCTTTTCTACGAACTTTAAACCAGACCCCTTATTTCAGCCCACCATTCCCACTTCCAGTCGTGATTGGCTATTTTGCAACTTCTTGAACTGTGGCCCTCCAGGCTCCACTGCCCATGGGATTTCCCAGGCAAGAATACCAGAATGGGTTGCTATTTCCTTTTCCAGGGGATCTTCCTGACCCAGGGATCGAACCTGCATCTCCTGCACTGATGCAGGTTCTTTACCACTGAGCCACCTGTGAAGCCCTCCAGAGATCCTCGGGGCTGAACACTCCTGATCCTCCAGGGGATTCTGCAGCGCCAATCAGGTTAAATGACTGCTTTTCCCCAAGTGTTGGTTTGGGATCTAGCCATCTGGGATCTAATTCAGCTACAACCTGTCTGGTTGCTGATTAGCAGCAGCCTTTTTCACGCTGTTTTTCCCTCTCCTATTCTCCCTATCCTTATAGTTTCATGGCTTCGAAACCATCCCTTGACTATCGTTTCAGTGCGGTTTGGGGGAGATTCAAAAGTAGATGGATGTGTTTAAGCTTCCTCCAGCCAAGAAACCTGTGTGAACACCTTGAAATACAGATCACCTGTTGCCAATGGATAATCAAGAAGGCTCCTGGCTGTGTGCAATAGGAAACCCAAGGAATAATGGCTAAAACAAATGTGTTGTTTATCCCACACAAGAGGCTAACTTTAGCAGCTGAAGACTTTGGTTCAGGGGCTCAGCAGTGCCAGTGGCTGCTGTTCTTGGCCTTGCCTTCTGGAGAGAATGTTTTCCCTTCTCCAGCACCTACAGGGGGTGGGGATGGGGGAAACTGGCAACGGAGATGGGATATGCTGGGTCAGCCATCCAATGGCATCTCTACTCGCTCACCAGATCACCAGCAGCTTTGCATGGTGGTTAAAAGCATGGCATTTGGAGTCAGGCAAACCCTGAATTAAATCCAGTTCTGCAGTTTCTTAACCATTTTGAACCTCAAATTCCCCACATGTGCAAAAGGGGTGACTGTAGGCCTCACTAAACAGGGGGTTGTGATTGTTGAGTGAAACGAAGTATGTGAATAGTTTAGCCAGGAACTGTCACAAGGCAGAGACTACGCAAATGCATGTGTGGACGTGAGAGCTGGACCATAAAGAGGGCTGAGCGCCAAAGAACTGATGCCTCTGAACTGTGGTTGGAGAAGACTCTTGAGAGTCCCTTGGACTGCAAGGAGACTCAACCAGTCCATCCTAAAGGAGACCAGTCCTGAATATTCATTGAAAGGACCGATGCTGAAGCTGAAACTCCAATACTTTGGCCACCTGATGTGAAGAACTGATTCGGAAAAGACCCTGATGCTGGGAAAGATTGAGGGGAGGAGGGGAAGGTGACGACAGAGGATGAGATGGTTGGATGGCATCCCTGACTCAATGGACATGGGTTTGAGTAAGCTCTGGGAGTTGGTGATGGACAGGGAGGCCTGGTGTGCTGAGGTTCATGGGGTCACAAAGAGTAGGACATGACTGAGTGCCTGAATGGAACTGTGTCCTCCTCGCCCTGGTGTACGAATGTGAGCCTAGTTTGAGCTGGCTTGCCACAGCCATTTAGTCTTCTATCTGGCCCTATGAAGGAAGTGCAGCCGGCTCTCCATACACTTGGATTCAGAGTCCATTTATATAAGTGACTTGAGCATTCCGGGATTTGATATCTACAGGGATGGAGGTGGGGGGTGGGGCAGCCCTGGACCCAGTCTCCTGCGGAAATCAGGGGATGACTGTACCATCAGCCCATTTCACAGATGAAGAGCCTGAGACACAGAGAGTTTAAGAAAATCGAATCTGGACCCAGACCCAGGCAAACATGATCCTGGAGCTCGTCCTTACAACCCTTAACTAAGCTGCCTCCTCAAAAAACAGCTGCCATTATTTTTGTTATTCAAACATTAGCTAATCACCTGTTTTTGGCCAAGGCCTGTCCTGGTCACAGGGGTCCCAGAGATCCATGTATGAAATACATTCCCTCCCGTCAGGGAGCTCCCAGTCTTGTGGGGGAGATAGAAACAAACATAATGCTGAGCCATGT
Organism: Capricornis sumatraensis; assembly: GCF_032405125.1. Lineage (NCBI taxonomy): Eukaryota > Metazoa > Chordata > Mammalia > Artiodactyla > Bovidae > Capricornis > Capricornis sumatraensis. Next base: position 74,604,183 of record NC_091084.1, read on the forward strand.
GGAAACCAGGAACCATTTTCCCAGAAGAAAGATTGGCAAATAATACTCATTATTTGATCTGAAAAATGAAATCACAAACAAGGATTGTTCTTGCATCCAGGGGCAAAGACACCCAGACACCCAAGCTGTCCAGCTTTGGCTGGTGATCTGTTTCTGAGCTTCCCTATGGGTTTTTAACTGCTGTTTCTGTTCAGTCTTATGCTACCAACGGCAACAGAGATCCACATTTTTTTTTAATGGAGAACTATCAAAATTATTAAAATTGGGAAATGTTATAAGATTCTGGGGTGAAGCTGTATAGAAAAGAGTGGAAGTGGGTGCCGCGTCTGTGGTGACTTGCTGGTGGCAGAGTCTAGCCTCAGTTTGTCCATCTGTCCAATGGGCACCATTCATAGATTCCTGTATTCATTCAGGAAAATAGGAGATCCTGTTCACCTGCTTCCAGAGCTGAATTATACATCTAAACAGTAAGAGGACAGGCAGGAGGAATTATAGAGACGGAGGCTCAATCTCTGCCTTGGAATCATGGCTGGGGTGCGATGGAGGGGGTGGAGGTGCGGGGCGAGCAGGAGTATGTGTGTGTGCTTAAGGAGGCCGAGCCCTGCTTCCCCACAGGCTCCCTCCCCTACCCCCTGGGTGAAAGGGCCTAGGAGGAACCCAGTCCCTTTCTCCTCAGCATCTCCTGCACCCTGGTAGGTGTAGGATAGTCTTCGCAGGACCAGAATGGCTGTTCCCAGTATTAATGGCTCAGGAAGGGGGCCTTGGTGGCAGCTGATCAGGGTAAAGGAAATGGGTTTGCAATTATCGTCTTTGCTTTTCTTTTTTTATCTGCAGGCGCAGGAGGTAGGGAAAGGGTTTGTCTCTGCCCCTTGGTCCCTGTTCCTGGGCCAAGGTGACACAGACTCTCCTCTATCCTGCGTCCTGGGGCCCCAGACCCCTGGGATCGGGGGTGCATTCAGGTGGGGTAGGAGACGGGAGCAGGCTAGGGGACGGAGCCTCTCCACACTGCTCTGGGCTTTGTTTGAACCTGGCCTTGAAGACTCATCCCTTCAGAGTCCTCCCCAGACCATCCCCGACCCTTTGTCCCCCCATCCTCCACCCCTGGGCCTGCTTGCACCCAAGTGGAGCACACAGGACCAGGACCCCCAGGAACGACTCATTTATAGGAAGAACGTGCACAGATGGTTTCCAAGCAAAGTTTATGACACGAGGGTCTCTCTGGCTTCAGTTTATAATCAGTCCTGACATAGGAAGACCAAAAGTCCTCCCTGGGTTAAAAAAAAAAAAAACTGCCTTATGACCCAGCAATCCCACTGCTGGGCATACACACCGAGGAAACCAGAATTGAAAGAGACATGTGTACCCCAATGTTCATCGCAGCACTGTTTATAATAGCCAGGACATGGAAGCAACCTAGATGTCCATCAGCAGACAAATGGATAAGAAAGCTGTGGTACATATACACAATGGAGTATTACTCAGCCATTAAAAAGAATACATTTGAATCAGTTCTAATGAGGTGGATAAAACTGGAGCCAATTATACCGAGTGAAGTAAGCCAGAAAGAAAAACACCAATACAGTATATTAACACATATATATGGAATTTAGAAAGATGGTAATGATAACCCTGTATGCGAGACAGCAAAAGAGACACAGATGTATAGAACAGACTTTTGGACTCTGTGGGAGAGGGAGAGGGAGGGATGATTTGGGAGAATGGCATTGAAACATGTATACTATCATGTAAGAAATGAATCGCCAGTCCAGGTTCAATGCAGGATACAAGATGTTTGGGGCTGGTGCACTGGGATGACCCAGAGAGATGGTATGGGGAGGGAGGTGGGAGGGGGGTTCAGGATTGGGAACTCATGTACACCCGTGGCGGATTCATGTTGATGTATGGCAAAACCAATACAGTATTGTAAAGTAAAATAAAGTAAAATTAAAAAAAAAAAAAGGCCTCCCCGGGGCCAGCCCATGGTTTTACCACTCACTTCCCAAGAGACTGGACGTTGGAAACTGCCAGTGACTTCAGAGACTGTAGTCAGGCGGTCACTCCCTAAGGGCCACCACCCCAGCCCCTGCCCTTACTCGGGTGGGAGGGGCTCTCCTCGACCTAACTGGCATCTGGCAAAGGGCTGTCTGGGAATCTACCTTCCATGGGTCCGAATGCTGTGTGTGTGACATCAGGCAAACCATTCAGCCCCTCTGAGCCTCAGAATCCTCCCTGGTAAAAGGGATAGTCACCTTACCTGGAGTGACTTTTGTCATGGAGACTAAGTGAGATAATATGGAAAAGGCCCCATCTAGGCTCCTGGTGGAGAAGCGACTCCATAAAAAGGGCGTGGCTGCTATGGCCTTGCTGGGGGCTGGAGGGATCGGATGGGGGCATTGTGATGGTGGCCCCTCTGGGATCAGGGGAAGAGAAGCTGTGACCCCATACAGGTGTCAGGAAGCCATGGCTGTGTCAATGATGTATAAGCTGGGTGGGTGTACACGGATAAGACCTTATAGTTTACGTGAATTATTTCATAACAAATAGTTCAGTTCAGTTCAGTTCAGTAGCTCAGTCGTGTCCGACTCTGCAACCTCATGGACTGCAAGCACACCAGGCCTCCCTGTCCATCACCAACTCCCAGAGCTTGCTCAAACTCATGCCCATCAAGTCGGTGATACCATCCAACCATCTCATTCTCTGTCATCCCCTTGTCCTCCTGCTTTCAATCTTTCCCAGCATCAGAGTCTTTCCCAATGAGTCAGTTCTTCACATGAGGTGGCCAAAGTATTGGAGTTTCAGCTTCAGCATCAGTCCTTCCAATGAATATTCAGGACTGATTTCCTTTAGGATGAACTGGTTGGATCTCCTTGCAGTCCAAGGGATTCTCCAGAGTCTTCTCCAAAACCACAGTTCAAAAGCATCAATTCTTCAGCACTCAGCTTTCTTTATAGTCCAACTTTCACATCTATACATGATTACTGGAAAAACCATAGCTTTGACTAGACGGACCTTTGTTGGCAAAGTAATGTCTCAGCTTTTTAATATGCTATCTAGGTTGGTCATAACTTTTCTTCCAAGGAGCAAGTGAACTAACATATGTTTGTAAATGGTTAAACACTATTAACTTTTGCAGGAAAGTAATCTAATGGCTAGGAAACCTGTTTTTAAAAAGAGTGAGAAGAAAAGAGAAAACTTAAAATATAGCACAAAGTTCCGGGGTTTGGCTGAGAAGAGCCCTGGAGGGAACTTCTCAGGGCCTCTTCAGCCGTTGCCGGCTTCTCCCTGTTGATTTTCCACCTGCCCTTCAGGTAATCGGCATGGGGAGGCAGCCCGGAAAGTTTCTGGGAGCTCTGACCCTGACTGCTGCCCGTGGGCCGTGGGTCTGGGTTCTGCTGGGGGCACCAGTTATGCACCAGGTGGTGAGTGCCTTGCCCTGGAAGACTCAGGCCCTGGGCGCAGCAGCCTGTGGCAGGGAGCTCCTCCCTCCTGGAAGAGGAAAGTAGGGCGCCTGGGAGAGGCTGGGGTCAGGGTCACCAGAACCAGACATCCGGGACCCTGAGCAGAGGCTGCCCAGCTATCTACAACCTCTGGTTCTGACTAGTGCCGAGGACCAGGGATGGGGCTGTGTCTGCGGGTTGGCGGGGGGAAGAGGCCGAGGGCTCCCAGGAGTGAGTCAGGTGCAGGCGGGAAAGTATCCCCAGCTGGGAGCCCAGAGACCCCAGAGCAGAAGGGCAGTCAGGGGAGGGGCCCAGCTCAGGCCATCCTGGGCCAGACTCTTCTTCTTGGTGTCTGCCCACCCGCGTGCCTCCCTTGCATGCCGTGTGCTCAGTCATGTCTCTTTGTGACCCCATGGATGGTAGCCCGCCAGGCTCCTCTGTCCATGGGATTTCCCAGGTAAGAATACTGGAGTGGGTTGCCATTTCCTCCTCCAGAGGATTGCCTGACCCAGGGATCAAATGCATGTCTCCTGAGTCTCTTGCATCGCAGGCGGATTCTTTACTTGCTGAACCGTTGGGGGATCCCCAAACTACATCCAGACCCCAGCTGGGAGAAGCAGTTTCACCATCTTGTTCTGAAATTTGAGCTCTGGCTGATTCCTATCCCCCTCCCCCTCAGCCCTTCACCCCCAACTGCCCGGGGCTTTCTGGGCCAAGGTGAAGTCCAGCCCCCTCCCCATAAATGTGGGGCTTGTCCACAACCCTTGTTTCCCATTCATTCTCTGCCCTGTGAAGCAGGCATGACGTCCCTCTTTTCTGTGTTAGGATAATGAGGCTCTGGAAACTGAGGGGGCTTGCCCAGTGTTGCAGAGCAGGAAAGCGACCCCAAGGCCTTCCTCTGCCTTCACCCACCCCCTCCCCAGAGATGGATAACCTCGCTGCTCAAAGTGTGGTCCGAGTCAAGGGCACCGGTGTGGGAGCTGGTTAGAAATGCAGAATTTCAGGCCCCTCCCTGGACTCTCAACCAGAATCTGCATTTTAGCAAGAACTCTAGAAATTTGCAAGCACGTTAGAGCTGGAGAAGCACTGCCTTAGAGAAGTTCTTTCTCTTAAGATGACACAGCCTCCCAACCCAGAGAAGACACCACAGGGTCGACCCCCAGCGCAGGGTGTTCGGAAGCTCTATTCTATGGGGCCACACTGGGGTGACGAGGGTGGACTTGTCTTCAAAGACCCTTCCCTCCTGGGGCCTCACGCCCACCACGTCTCCCTCATGCCAGTCTGCCCTGTGCTGTTCAGTCCTCGGCAAGCGCACCCCCACCCTTCATTGTACACGGCAGCTGGAGAGGGGGTGGGGGGAAGCCATTTCAATGGCAGCCTCCCCGGGACTCCCAATCTTTCCTGCCCCCAGCTGGCGAAGCTGATTGTCCCATTCAGCACCCCCTCCCAGCACTGGCTGACAGGCTTTCAAACCCCCTTGCTGCCTAATTACCGCTGATCAGGGTTTGCACGTGCTGGCTTCTGTGAATAAGTGATTCTGTAATTACTGCTGGCACCCAGCCTGCCTTGGGTGGGGGGAGGGAGCGTTCTGAGGACAAAGGGTTTTGCGGTGGGGAGGAGGGCCCAGAGGGCAGCACTGGGCTTTGTTGGGGTCTTTGGCTTCTGGGCTCAGAGGCAGAGCATCTGTGATGGGCCAGGCTGGTGGAGGGAGCCACAGCTCAGAAGAGGGCCTGGTAACGCAAAAGCAGTTTTCGTGTGTTGGGTGTGTTCTCAGCCAGGGTCTGTGCTCTGTGCTTTGTATACCAGATTTCACGAGTGATCAGCTCACTCCAATATCCCTGGGACATTCTCAGCGCTGCACGGCTTCCAGGATCATAGTTCCCCAACCAGGGATTGAACCCTGGCCCAGCAGTGAAAGCACCAACTCCCAACCACTGGACCGCCAGGGAATTCCTGACATTCCCAGTTTTATCGCATTTCCAGAACCCATCCTCCACCCCCTACCAGTTCCAAGCAAACCGGGACAAATGCTCACACTACACGTAATTCTCTCAACAACTTGAAGAGACCGCAGAGCCGCCACTAACCCCATTTTACAGATGGAGAAACCAAAGCTCAGAGGGGTTGAGGATTTTCCAGGGCGAAACAGCTGCTAAGTGCCTGAGCTGGACTTGGACCCAGGCCTATCTGCTTCCAAAGATCCACAGGGCGTGGAATCCTCCCCAGGGCCAAAGAGCAGGGGAGGGCAGGTCCTCACACTCAAGCTTGCGGTGTGCTCCCCTCTGCCCTCCCCTGCCCTGCCCCATCTTTTCTTTGAACCCTGGCTGAGGCCTGGGGCCCCCCGCCCACCCGGCTGCCCATAGAGTTTCCACCTTTCTCTGTACAGACCGTCTCTCCCGGGCCCTAGGGCTGGGCCAGACTGAGCGGACAGTGCAGAGTCAGGACCTCATGGGACCTTGGGGACAACGCGCTCAGGGAAGGGGCGATGCTCTGGCCCCGGAGCCTGGGTGACCCCAGCCTGGACCTGCCACCAAAGTGCAACAGCAGAGGCCCAGCCTCCCTTGTGGGCAGGAGGGGTTGGCTTGAAGGCTGGCAGGCAGAAAGCCCCTTCCAGCACTGCCTGCCACCTGGATGTAGCTCATCTGAGTGGCTGAGAGTCCGTGTGCCTGCCTTTGCCGCCTCAGCTGACTCTGTCACCTTGGGCAAGTTACCTAACTCCTGCTAGAAGGTGCTTCCTAAACGGGGGATAACAGTGACGCCCCCCGCCTGAAGGTCTTAAAGAGACAGTACATGGAAGGCTCTCAGTATGATGCCTGGTGGAAATAACAGCTAGTTGTTGCTATTATTGTTGTTATTATTTTTAGTGCTCTCCTCCTCCCTGGGGCTGGGGACTCAAGCTGACACCCCTCCACCCCCATCCCCAGGCTGCATCAGGGTCCTGGCAGGCCTGGCTGGATGTCTGAGCCAATGAGAGCCGAGGGGAGAGACCGACACTACCCCGGGGACTAAAATAGCGACAAAGCCGACTCCAAAGCCAGAATTTCCAGGACAGTTTTGCCCATACAAGGCCAGAGTCGGTGCCACCTGGTAGCCCCTGGGGGCAGGAGCTGCGAGGCAGACTGCCTCGGGCCTGCTCTGGGGTTTTGCAGATCTGCTCTGGGACTGCCCCCGAATGTCACATGCTCCTTCTCCCTCAGAGTGATGGCTCTCTGGGGGCTGAGTTTTATTGGAAATCAGTTTAAGAGAAGCAGCCCCCGGCTCCAGGCCCCCCTCCCGGCCAGACACGCCAGAGCCTGGACAAGAAGGAGGCCCCAAGGCCCGAGACTTCCCAGATGTCCCTCTTGGATGTGGAATTTAGAGTCATTTCTTCAGGGGAGCGTCTGAGCAAAAGCCGGGGCTTCCAGATCCCCCTTAGCAATAGACATCCAGGGGGCTAGGCAGTCATCGGCCCCCTAGCTCCTCTTAACCAACTCCTGGTTTCTTTACAGAGACCACGCCTTGGATTTAGCCCAAGAAAAGGCACTTGAGTGTAGTGGGAAAGATAGGGCTTGAAACTTGCCTCAGCCATGCAGAAGCTGAGTGACCTTGGACTAGGCACTCAACTTCTCTGAGCCTCAGGCTGGCCTTCTGGTAAATGGGGATAATAATGCATGCCTTAACAATTTGTGGTTAGGATTACAGGATACCATGGTGAGATGGAATGAACAAGCCCAGGGCTGGCATACAGTAGGCCTTCTGTGCATGCTCATCTTTATTCTTTTGGTCACAAGACGGCGCAGGCGGGAGTTTGGATGGTATAGAGAGATCTGTCTCCACTCCTGGAAATAGCGCGGTAGGGCTCACCTCTCCCTCGAGGGGTGTCAGATGCTTGCACATAGGAAGGAAGTTCTTGTACAGACAGCATCCACCCAGCACTGTGTACAAGAGACTCTGGTCCAGCCCGGAGAGGGAGATGGCGGTGGATTCTCCAAGCCAATTGCCAGGCTTCTGTCTCATTGTCCCATCCAGCTGGACCTGCCGATACTTCAGTGCCCAGAGGACATCTGCCAAAGGTTTCTCAGCCCAGGATGAGTCGTCCCCTGCGGCTGCCACTTATTCCAGGCCATGCTCAGTGACTGCTCTTGGAGGTACTACTGGGGACCCTGACCGCTATGGGAATGAGACCTCTCCTCCCTGCAGAAAGCTAAGAGGTGGCACAGTCACCATGAACCACATGGTCCAGGGTCGGCCTGGACCACAGCGCCTGATCACTGGGCGCTGGTCAGCGGGCAGCTTACCTCTCAGAGACCTCCTCCAGCCATCGGGGACCATTCTTACTCTGTCACTGGGGTGATCAGGGCTCCTCTGAGCCTTGTTTTTCTCATCTGTAAAAGGGGAGTTTGTCCATTGAGTGCAAGAGTTTAGAAGGTGGGCTTGGGGTCAGCCACAGGAGTTTCTTGTTTTGTTTTTATTGGAATATAATTGCCTTACAATGCTGTGTCAGTTTCTGCTGTACAGTGAAATGAATCAGCCATAGGCATACGTACGTCCCCTCCCTCTCAGGGTTCCCTCCCATCCCACCCCCTTCCCACCCATTTAAGTCATCACAGAGAACCAAGATGAGCTTCCTGTGCTTTTTAGCAGGTTCCCATTAGCTATCTATTTTAAACATGGTAGTGTATATATGTCTGGGCATATTGCTTGAGAAAACCATAATTCAAAAGGATACATGTACCCCAGTGTTCATTGCAGAGCTAGTTACCATAGCCAGGATAGGGAAACAATCTAAAAATTCAATGATGGATGACCGGGTAAAGAATATGTGGTACCTATATACATTGGAATATTTACTTAGCCTCCAAAAGGAAGGACATTTGCAGCTCCGTGAGTTTTCAGTGCAGACCTCCCACATGTGATGTGTGTCCACCTGGGCAAGTTTTTTAGCCTCTTTGGGCACTGAGTATGGCAGTGGTGGTAATACCTGTCCCCTAGGTTTGCTGCTTGAAAGGGTCTGAGGGAACACTCCCGGGTGCCGGGCAGTGCCCAAGCAAGTTATCTGTATCAGCGAATTCCATCTTCCCAACAAACCTGGAAGTAGGTGCTAACATCAGCCCTTGTTTACAAACCAGGAAACTGAGGTCCAAGTTCATATAGCTAAATAGTGTCAGGGCCAGGATCCAGCGCCAAAGGGTTTGGCTCCAGAGCCCACATGCTTAACAAACAAATGTCAGCTTTTCTTAGTTTTACTGTTGTGTTACTGAAACTAAGCACAGTGCTGTGTTTGTTGTTGTTTAGTTGCTAAGTCCTGTCTGGCTCTTTCATGGCCCCATGGATTGTAACCCGCCGGGTTTCTCTGTCCTCGGGATTTCCCAGGCGAGAATACTGGAGTGGGTTGCCATTTCCTTCTCCAAGGAATCTTTCTGACCCAGGGATCGAGCCCACGTCTCCTGCAGATGAGTTCTGTACCGTTGAGCCACCAAGGGTCTGTGAATGGGAGCCTCCCTTGTTATTGAACAGGACAAGACTGATGTGGTTTTCAGTGTCCCCAGGCCTTTGCTGTTGGAAGCGGATTCTGACATCTCTCTCCTTCCCCAACCACATGGGAGGGTCTGTGAGTGTTCAGCCAGTTCCTTAGGTCTAGGCTAGGACTTAGATGAAGGAGAAAGATTAAGAGAAGAGTGCCATTGAACACGGGTGTGAAACAAAATTGCAGGAAGGCAAAACTGTACGTGAATAGTGTCTTGCAGAACCTGTGAGTTGGTTCCTCTTAAGTATCCTTTAAAAAAATGTGAGCTTTGGAAAAAATCTATTAAATGAGTTGTGAACCATTGAATTGTGTCATTTGATTCCAACACCACTTAGAGACTGCGCCATATGGTCCTGCCATCAGCAAGGTTATATTTGATGTTGAGTGAGAATGTTTGCCCAGGCTTAAGGGGAAGCTTTAAATGCATAGGTAGATGAAGGTAGAGGGCTGGCCTTTGGTGCCTCCAAAACAGCCTTGAGTCTCGGCACCCTCATGAACGCCTTCCCCCTTGATGAGACTGCACATTCCACCTTTCCTGTTTTACAGCCTTCTAAGGTCTAGAGGGACTCAGGCCCCTCCTGGAGATGATAACTATGAAGGAGTCTCAGCTGCATCCCAGTGAGTTCTAAGCAAAGCCCCTCTCCAAGAAGCGCCTGGTGGGCAAAGACAGCTGGAGGCCAAGGTCACAAGGGAGTGCAGCCCCGTCAATGTCTGGGTCAAAGGCCTCCAAAATCCTTATTATTAACACTCACGTGCAGCCAAGAGGGAACTGGGAAAGGCAAGAGCCACTGGGCAAGTGCAGGGCATGGAAGGGGTCGGGGAGCAGACTATGGGGCTGACCACTAGGGCCAGCTCACCTGCGTTTCCAGTGAGGAACCAAGAGGACTTGTAGAGCTGATGTGCTGAGTGATGGGAGGGTGCTTTTCAAAAGCGAACCTACTGTTGATTGGGTTGGCCAAAAATTTCATTTGGGCTTTCCATAATATGTAACAGGAAAACCCAAACAAACTTTTTGGCCAACCCAGTATTCCCATCAGTTGTAAGATAAACCATTGATTTTATCCTAACTCTTTGGGGGAGTAAAAAACAAAAAGTGCTGCCTTTTATATGTGCATATCAATTGGAAGGCCCGATCAGATATCCACACTATTAAAATGTGCGTCTTGGAATCTAGAGACTCTGGCTGCCCACAGATAAGGCATCCTCATTTCTCTGAATGGTTAGATCACTGTCCTTGGCCCTCTGCTCTCTCCTGCCTCTGTCTGTTCTGGCCATAAAGGTCTTTTATTACGTGATGCTAAGTGTGAGTCCGGGGCTGCCTGCTTCCAACAACTGCTTGTTGCTGGAAGAACCAGACCAAGGAGACTGAGATGTAAATGAGAGATAACAAAACATCCTCTGGTTCATTTACTCAACAGATGTTTACTGAACACTTCCTATGTGCAGGCACTGTTCTGGGAGCTGGAGATACAGGAATGAATGTCCTCAAGATAAAGTGGACACATGGTTAACTTGAGTTTGCAGAGAGGACTTATCATATGACTGGCAGAGTTTAAGTCCCCACCTCTCCTGTCTAAGTGGATGACGTGAGAGGCAGGGTCTCCTGTCTCGCTTGAGCTCTCTGCTGAGTGGTTCTGCCCTGTTTGCGTGTTACTTGGTGGCAGGTCACAAGCATACACCCGATACTGCCCCGAAGTCGTCAATTCCAGGGAGTCAAACCTGAAACAGAGGGGACTCCCCTGGTGGTCCCGTGGTTGAGAATCTGCCATGGGGTGCAGGGGATGTGGGTTCGATCTCTGGTCAGGGAACTAAGATCCCACATGCTGCGGAGCAACAAAGCCTGCACAATGCAACTACTGAGCCTACGCGCCGCAGCTAGGGAGTCCGTGCGCCACTCAAGAGATCCCGCGCGCCGCAGCTAAGACCAGACACGGCCAAACAGATAAACAGATACCGAAAAGAAATGAGACAGAATCATGCATGGTGCTGAAAGCTAGGAGCGATGGATTTAAGTTGTTATCTAAGCCCGGAACCATTTCCATGCCTTCCGAGAAGTTATCTGGTCTGGGAAAGCAACAAAAGAAAACTGGGGAAAAGAAGGGGGAACAAGAAGTACGAACAACAGAGGAAGGTTTTGCTGACATAAAAGCCCAGATTGAAGAGTTTGCACTATATTTTTAACAAAAATCTATAAACATGTCCATGTAAGTTAGCTCTAGCCTTAGTCGTTGAAACGGTGACTCAAGTTCGGCAATTTGCGTGATGGAAAAGCTGGGGAATAAAAGTCCAAATAAGTTAAAATGTTGTGTTACCCTCGGGGCGTGTAATCTGGGGCTCTTCCAATCTTTCCACCCTTTGGCGAAAGAAACCCAGGAATCCCCTACACCTCCCTTTCCCCTCCCCACCCCCATCTCCCCTGAAACCTAGTTAGTCCAGGCTGCCTTCCCCTCTTGCCTGGACATTTGCTCAACCAGCATTTCCACCCTGACACCCCAGCAATTAGGCCAAATCCCCTGTTGCTGGCTCCGACTCGGGCACTTCTTCATGGTACTTCGTGGTCCTGACTCTGGATTTATTGCTGAGCTTGTTTAAGTCAGGGCTGCCTCCCCTACCTCATCACAGCATCCTTGAGAGCAGGGACTACATCTGTTTTTGCTCATGATTCTGCCCCCTGCACTTAGCACACAGCTAGGAAGGAGTCTGAAACGTGTTTTGACCAAGACTTGGAAAACATATCCAAATAAGTTAGCTCCGTCCTTACACTATCTCTCCTTATCTTTAGCCGTGGAAAGTCCTCAACAAATATTTGTGGAAGGAATTGATAAGTGAATAAATGAGTTTTAAACACAAAACAGAGGAGAATAATTTTTTTCACATGTATGAAATTGGTTTTTCTCCTCCCCCGCAAAACAAATGCTGCAGAAATATTTCAAGATCGTCCATTTGGAAGGACATATTGGCCTGTTCAGAGCTCACTTGTGGGTGGTAGAGACCCTCACAAACATGTGTGTGTGTGGTTGAGAGGGTAAAAGAGGATTCCCTGGGGAGTGTAAAAAACAGGAAGGCAGTGAAGATTCTATCTCATTACCTATTAAGATACAAATTCACCCGACTGAGAATCCTGAAGCCTTATCCTAAGTGGAAACCTACTAAGCATTTGTGTAATGAATGCAAACATGAGGGGCTCATTCTCTTGTGCTGATGCAATGAGAGGATACAGAGGAAAGGCTCTCCCTCATAGCCTTTTCTGTCCCCCTCTTGCCCAGGTCTTCTCCTGGATGATCCTGTGGGCTTTTGCGAGGAGTTGATGGCCCAGCCAGTGGTCAGTGGGGCAGCTGTTTCTCTCCAGACATATCCCCTCTTTGTACCCACTTTGTTCCCCCTCCAAAAAGACCAAGTGCTAGCTTCATGTGGAAAAACAGGGTGTCTTATATACTCTTTTTGGGTGTATAAATTTGATCAACATTTTTTTAGGGCAGTTTAACAACATCTGTCAAAAATTTAAAGACATATAGCCTTGATGGGGGCAAATTCCCTCCCAGAAATCTCTTCCATGGATATACCTGAACTGTGTGCGGAGATGGAAAAATAAAGATGTCCATTACAGTGTTAATTATGCTAGGCAAAAATCAGAATAATCAAATGTCTAACAGTAAGGCAATGACCTAATATATTATGGTCCCCCCATACCGTGGAATATTATAAGGCTGCAAGATGGTTTTCTCCATATCACACTCTCTTGCTTCTTCCCAAATTAGGAATATTACTTCTTAGTGTCTTTTTTCGAGTTCACCTCTTCTCAAGAACAAAGGATTCTCTGGTCCTATATGTCGGTAGTGCTGAGCTCGCGAATCTTTAGGCTAGAACAGTGCCTGGGACAGAGGAGACATTTACTTCATATGTGGTGAATGAACAGAGCCCGATGCATAGTAGGCGCTCACTAAGTGATTGTCGAATGATTGCAGGAAAGAGAATGAGGTAGGTCCACATGTACCGATAAGAAAAGAAGTTTGAGACACATTGTGAAAAAGCAGAGTTAAAAACAGTATGCATATTGCCATCCCTTTGGTGTTAAAAATAAACAAATGGGTATGCTTGTCTATGCATAGGAAACTCACGTACAAGAACATGAAGTCTTTATAATGTTACCTCTATGAGTGGGACAGAGTTTGGAGTGGAGAGTAAGGGAAAACATTGGCTTTTCATGTCATAGTTTTTGAGCTGCTTTAATTTTCTATTATGAGCATATTGTGATTCTAGAACCACCACCACTGCCGCCAAGCCTAGTTTAATTAAGAAAAGAAAAACAGAATGAGATGGCTGCCTGGCTCACCTTTGCTGCAACACGACTTGTATGTCAACAGCGGCAGCTGAGGCCTTGTGGGATGAGGCCTCTAAGTCCATGACAGCTGAATATGAGGTTTTCAAAGCATGTAGACGCAATTCATCTCCGTAGGTCTTCTTATGAGCTCTAAGAAGAAGGCCTCTCTCTCATCATTTTCACTGCTGAAGAAGCTGAGGCCCAAAGAATTTAGTGCCTTGCTGAGGGGTAGACAGCAGAAAATGACCCCATTTGTTTTGACCCCATGGACGCTGGTGGGGGAGGGGAATGTGTATTAGCTAGCTATTGCCGTGTAACAATATCCCCAAACTGCACCTTTTTTTTTTTTTTTTTTTTGATGTGGACCATTTTAAAAATCTTACTGAATTTGTTACTATATTGCTTCTGTTTTATGGTTTGGTTTTTTGGCCATGAGGCATGTGGTTTCAAACCCGTACCCCCCACATTGGAAGGCAAAGTCTTAACCACTGGACCACTGGGGAAGTCCCCCTCACACTGTATCTTAAGATAACAAACCTTTAATATCTCATAGTTTCTGAGGGTCAAGGTTTGAGAAGTGGCTTAGCAGGTGATTCTGGTTCAGGGTTTCCCAAAAGGCCACTGTCACGTTGTGGGTGGGGGCTGCCACCATCTGAAAGCTAGGCAGTGCGTGTGGGGTGGGGGCGTAGGGGTGGGGTCTACTTCCAGGCTCACTGTATGGTCATTGGAGACCCTGAGTCTTTAATTGCTCTTAGCCAGAGACCCTGATTCCTTTCCACATGGGCTGCCTGAATGTCCTTGTGACACCTGGCTGCCCCCATGGTGATGAGCTGAGAGAGACAAAGAGAAAGAGAGAGAGAAGCCACATAACCTAACCTAATCTCAGAAGTGACGTGCCATCGTTCCCACCATATTCTATTGGTCATACATACAGCATGGGAGGGGACCACAAAAAGCTGTGATGACCAGGAAGCGAGGTCACTGGGGGACATCTCAGGGGCTGGTGACCACAGGGCAGCTCCTTCACTGAAAGCCTGGACTCCATCCTTGGGTGGCCCCTGGGGCAGAAGCTAGGAGGACCTGCCTGGATGGGTCTGTGGTACAGTGGAGGGGAAATCACAGGCAAGTCATTGTCCCCCCTGCTTGGGACTGAGTCCCCTCCAGAGGGCAGTCAACTGCCCTCTGCCTTCCCTCCTCTCGAGGATGTGGTGATGCAAAGGCAGGGCTCCTGGGAGCCGGTGGCCCCTGTCTGTGCTATAATCACAAGTGCGAGTGAACTGCTCTGGACAGATGGTCTCACCACGCTGGCCGTGTGATAAGAGCTTGACAAGCACTTGGTGATGGGCTCATTGCTTCTTTTCTAAACACATGTACTGAATGCTTCTGCATACCAGATCCTTTGATAGGGCACAGTGCATGCCTTGTACCAGCGTTTGTTGCCAACTCACATGACAAGGTTGGTAACCACAGTTGCCCCATTTTACAGATGGGAAACAGGCTGGGAAGGTTAAGTACAATGGCCTGGGTGCCTGGGTGGACCTGCACTCAGATCGGCCTGGCTCCAAAGCCTCTGTTCCTGTTTCTGATGCAACCCTTCCTCCCACTCACTCTCCTCCCGTGGGAATTAGGGCCATCTGATGTAGGACATGAGCCTGGGACTGCGAAGTGCCTTATCTAGGCCTCCAAGTCCTCCATTCCTCACTAAAGAAACGGAGGAGGTATAGTCCCCAGACGAGAAGCCCCTTCCCTCCTGGAGCGGGGAGCCGAGCCCAGCCCTGAAGCCTCCCAAGAGCCAGGCCAATGGTTTTTCACTTCTGTCTGGGAGCCCAGGCCTCATAGCAGATCATGCAGAAATACTTAGGCATAAGATGGATTCACTTTTAAAGTCTAAAGCTAATTCCCAGAAGGGTGGCGTGCTAGAGAGAGCCTGGGCTATGGCAAGAAGCAGACCTATGCTAAAATCCCACTTCTCTGTCCTTAGGCAAGTATGTCACCTTGCTGGGACTCAGTTTTCATACCTGTAAAATGGGGAAGTCACACTCATTTCTGAACTCACCGTGAGGATTAAATGAAACATAAGCAGTAAGAATACCCGGCTGTCAAAAGCACCAAATCATATCCATTCCTTTGTTCCCTTTGTTCTTTTTTTAATCATATCATAGAATCTCCAACACTCCCTCCAATGAAAAATGTTCTTTGGGTTGAAAAAGGGACTCTTATTCTAGCCTGCTAGGTTTTTCCTCAGTGGGGCCCTTCCATCCCCAAATACATCTTCTAACCAGTGAAGACCTCTGTACTGCAGCAGTCCCCAGCCTTTTTGGTATCAAGGACCAGTTTCGTGGGAGACAATTTTTCCGCAGATCGGGGGTGGGGGTGCGATGGTTTGTTTAAGTGGTAATGCGAGCGAAGGGGAGCGGTAGAGGAAGCTTTACTTGCTCACCTGCTGCTCAGCTGCTGCATGGCGAGTTCCACTGATGGTCTGTGGCCGGGGGTTGGGGACCCCTACTGTGCAGCACTGATGTGAACTCTGTGGTCTGCGCCTTGATTAAAGTCAGGCCTGAAACCCCCAGGAAAATGGAGCCCTGGTTCAGCTGCCTTAATTTCCGCTGACTGTCCTGCTGGTGGGCCAGGTCAGGGGAGGTTCCTGCAGTATTTCTGGAGTGGAAAAACCCCAGGTTGCTGGGCGCTGGCTGTGGCAGCACTGCAGGCCAGCTTAGTCCCCGGGGGAGGCCTGGGAGGTACTTGGATTCCAGCAACACAGGTCCCTTGCGGGAGTCGCTGCTTCTGTCCCAGCAGAGCTGGGGGAGGGGGCACAGGACAGCAGCCATCCTAGGGACCCTCAGCTGGTCCCTAGTGGGACTGGAGAGGACCTTAAATCCTCTCCTAGTTACTTGGACCTGTGGTTTTAGGGAAAATCAGGGCCCTGTATTGCTTGCGTGTGTGCATGGTAAGTTGCTTCAGTCGTGTCCAGCTCTGTGCTATGGACTGTGCCGTGGACTGCAGCCCACCAGGCTTCTCTGTCCATGGGACTCTCCAGGCAAGAATACTTGAGGGGGTTGCCATGCCCTCCTCCAGGGGATCTTCCCGACCCAGGGATCGAACCCGCCTCCCTTACATCTGCATTGGCAGGTGGGGGTTCTTTATAACTAGCTCCATTTACTTTGTAAGTACTGCCTGCTTACTCACAAGTGGTTGATTGAATATAACCAGAAAAGGGTAGTTTTCATTCCTGTGGGGAGGCTGGCTCCAGGCAAAGGGTGTGGGGCAGCCCTCAGGAACTGATAGGTGCTTGGACCAGGTCTTGAAGGCCCTTTCTCATCCTGAAAATACAGGGCTCGGCACTATGGGGCCTCTCTGGAGATAAAGTAGACAAGCGTGGGGGTTCAGAGACAGAGCTGCTGCAACATTTCTGGGGGAGAAGAGGGGTCATGAGCCAAAACCCTGGGTGGTCCGTGAAAAGAGCACTGGATGGGGACTCTGGCTCTGACTGCCCCCGTGACTCTGGGCAAATCACCTCCCTCTCCGAACCTCTCAGTTTCCCTGCTTGGAAGACAGGGAGGGCATGCTTTTTCAGAGACTTGGCCAGCTCTGAAAAACCTCTGATTCACTTCTGGGGTTTTTCCTCATCCTTGGTAAATTGGAGATCTGCCAAGGTACAAATATTTATAGAACACTTGGCATTTTGTCAGGTGAGGTGGGAGAAACCAATGATTTCAGAGCCAGCCTCTGCCCTCCTGGAGCTCTTCAAGGATGCTCTGATATACAGCAGCCCACACACAGAAGTACCCAAACGGTGGTACCCATTGATAGGGGATCAAAGAAAGGGAGATCAAGGTGGCCTTGCATGGTCCAGGAAGACTTCTTGGAGGAGGGAGAATTTGAGCCATGCCTGGTGAGATGGGCAGAGTTCACTAGGTTAGAAGAAGGGAGCAGGCTGTCCCATACAAGGTCTGGTCAAGAGTCGGGGCTCACACATACAGCTGTGTGGGATGGTACACTGCTCAACCCCCAAAGGCACCATTCACATGAGGTCTGGGTGACAATCACTGCCCATGTACAGCCTACATGGCCTCACGGAAGTCCCTGGAAAATCTGCTGAGATAGATGTCTTCCAGGACTGCAGGTGTGGGAAGAGCAGCTGTGCACTTGCCCCTTGGCCTGTGAGGTGGTACTATTCTCCCGGCTTTGAGGATCAGCTCTGCTCATTCTCTGAACACAGTTCCAAGCGTCATCAAATACAGTACATAGAGAATGGATAAACAACCAGGTCCTACTGGATAGCCCAGGGAACTGTATTCACTATTCTGGGATACACCATAATGGAAAAGAATATAAAAAAATAATGCATGAATGCATATGTGTATAACAGAGTCACTTTGCTGTGCAGCAGAAATTGACACAGCGCTGTACATCAACAATACCTCACTGAAAAAAATAAATTTAAAAAGAGAAAACAGTCAAAGAGATCAGGTTCAGATGTTTCCTCTGCTGCTTTGTGGGGTCCTGAAGTGCTAATCTCTCCAGGACTCACTTTCCTCCCTGCGAATGGGCATCCCAGGAGTCCTACCCAACTGGAGGAGATGAAAGCAGATTATGTATGTAGAGTGTGTTCTTGACAAGTGATACGTCATGATGACTGACTCAGGGGATCCGGGAGAGAGGATGAGTAGAGTGGTTTCTGGAAGTTGCTGGGGGGCGGGGGGCCAGGGTGGGGTGAGCAGCTCGTGGTTGGTCTGGGCGGGAGCTAGTGCCAAATAGCAATGATTCTGCCAGAAAATTTTAGATGACTTTCAGGGTGTCCTGGGAGAACTGTTGTATTAATAGGAAAAATGCTTTGTGAAGAACATTGGAGCCAGGGACCCAGGGGACCAGAGTTCTTTTCCTCACTCACCAGAGGCCTTGGACCACTTCCTGCATCCAAGGCCCTGTCTGTCCCCCACCCCTGTTAGGGGAAGGACCCTCACAGTAGTCACGCACTGGATTCCCTGCCCACCCCAAGCCCGCTTAAGGAGACTTAAGGATCCTGGGAGTATCACGACTCCAGGCAGACTGCTTCCCAGACTGAGATGTAAATACACGGCCATGGGACCTATAACAGGAGTGTTAGCTTCACCCCATCGCATCAGCTCTGCAGATGCAGGGCTGAGCAGCAGGAGCCCCCAGCTTGCCCAGCCTACTCAAGTTTGCCCTCAAGACCCCAGAAGCTACAGTGGGCAGGAAAAGAAGCTTCTCCCACGGGCTTAGACTCAACCCACAACTCTTTCCTTGGCCTATGCAGCCAGAGAATGAGGGCATTTTGCCTGGTGGGAGCCACCAGCACCCTCAGTCCTTGGAGACACTTTATAGAAGGGCTTCCAGGCTTGGAGACAAGATAATAATAAAGATAATAATAGGAACTAGTCCTTTTTAAAAATAAAACAGCTTTATTGAATGGTAATACAGATCATAAAATATACCCTTTAAAAATATGCGGGTCAGCTCATGGACACGGGTCAGCTCATGGACTGTGGCCCACTGGGCTTCTCTGTTGATGGAATTTTCCAGACAAGAATGCTGGAGTGGGTTGCCATCTCCCACTCCAGGGGATCTTCCTGACCCTGGGATCCAACCGGCGTCTCGTGCCTCTCCTGCATTGGCAGGCAGGTTCTTTGTCACTGCACCACCTGGGAAGTCCCCGAAGGATCATTCATATTGATCATTACCTTAAATGTAAATGGATTACGTGCCTCAAGCCAAAGACTGGGTGGGTGAATGAAAGCATGTGCGTGTATGCACTTCCACTTACCACATCACTCTACTTAACCCGCAAATTGTATGTAATTATTCTATATTGTTAGGTTAATCATGTTTCCATTATGACTTGCAATTATAATTATCTTTTATTTTTTGTCTGGCTATTGATTGTGAAAACTGATAAATATCTTTTACTATTGTGAGTATGTAACTATTATTCATTTTAATCGACAGAAAATAATAGAATTCTCTGTCACTAAAATTACCGCTTAGTAGAAAAACCTGTAATCAATTTAAAAAATCCAGATGCACATTAGAGTTATCTTGGAATTTTCTGAAAAATACAAATGCCCAGGTATTGTTTTTCCTCCAGAGTTCCAGATGCGATTCTAATGAGCAACCATAGTTAAAAACAACTGGACTCTATGATCATCTTTTACTTTCATCCAGTTTGTCTCACTTTTTCTATTTTATATTCAGTGCTCCCATTTCATGTAGTTTGTTTTCCAATTTTTCCACCTTTTTTTTTTGTTTTTCTTTCTCAAGCCTTTATCAAGTGTAGTAGAAAAGATTTTGTAAACATATATATAGTATGTATTATATATATATTAGAAAACGTGAATTTTTGCTTAGTTAAAAAATTTATGACATTTTGGGTCCACTTGTTTGACTAAGCATAAATAGAATGCTAGATTTCTAATTTATACTTACTCAAAACTTTGATATAGTTTCATTTAGTCTGACATCTAGTATTACTGCTAAAAATCTAGAAAGTTTATTATTTTTATGATTTTAAAACAAAAAACTGAATGAATCATGAAACCTCTAATCCAATTCTGAGAATATAAAGAAATAGTGTATCGTTAAAAGAGAAAAGACAACTGGAAATTGACATAATGCAGTATTATTAACTAAAGTACAGATTTTGTTCAAAGTTCCCAAAATTTTATGCTAGTGTCCATTATTTGTTTTCACACCTTATTTAACTCTACATTGTATTAACATTTAGTTGCATTAAGCAACTTCATGCATTAAGCAATTTGCATGCAACAAATTCTGATAAATTCCCTTTTCATTTTTATTCTGTTACAAATATTTTCTATTTTTCCTTGTTATGGCTCCTTAGATACACCCATCATTTAAAAATGGACATTTAATTTCCAAATACATAGGGTTTTTTAAGTATCTTTGATATTAATTTCTCATTTTGATATTAATTTCTCACTTACATGCTTTCTTCTCTGCAATCACCCTTTGTGTTTTTTCAGTCTTTTAACTTTCTTGAGGCTTTCAATGGCTAAGTCAAAGCTCTCTCTTGGTAAATGTCACATTGCACTTGAAAATATGTGGCTCATTTTCAAATATCTTTTGCTACTGATTTCTAACATAATTCTACAGTGATAAGAGAACAAACTCTGTATGACATCAACACCTTTAGACCACAAAATTTTTGCACTTTTTTTTATGTCCCTGGATATGTTCCAGTGTCTCCCTGGTTTATCGTCTATGGGAATTTGAATAGAATTTCTATCCTGCTGCTGTGTGAAAACTGTATACATCTTAATTACGTTGAATTGGTTCATGGTGATTTTCAGGTCTATTGTATCCTTCTATTGTAACTTTCTATCTATTCATTCTATTAATTTTTGAGAGTTTGATAATGAAACGCCAATATAAAAATTTTAATCTACTTAAAAAAATTAAAAACTATATGTAACTTGGTTCTGTGTTTTCCAAGTCTCCTGTAAATGTGTTATCATACTTCAATAACTTAAAAAATAAAAAAGAAGAAAAACAAAACATTAATCCTTTAATTTCATACAGTATATCATTGTTAGCTTATAGCTGACTATGATTCATTAGCATGTTAAGATTAATAAATATACATAAACCACACATCGTTCTAAGTCTGAGTGGAGGGAGAGATTATGGTGACAAGTTTGGAGAAGGAAATGGAAACCCACTCCAGTATTCTTGCCTGGAAAATTCCATGGACAGAGGAGGCTGGTAGGCTACAGTCCATGGGGTCACAAAGAGTCAGACACGACTGAGTGACTTCACTTTATTTAGAGATGTCTTGCTTTTTTTCGTTTGTATTCCAGAAATATTGCTATTATAGAATGGTTGTTTGTATTTAATATTAAGATATTAACACTAAACTCCTCAAAAAAACCCCCAAAGTATACAGGTCAGAACTTACCTGGCAGTCTAGTAGTTAAAACCGTGTGCTTTTAATGCAGGGGCACAAGTTTGATCCCTGGTTGGGGAACTAAAATCCCACATGCTGTGTGGCATGGCCACAAACTTTAAAAAATAATAAATAAAGTTTAAAAATATACAGGTCAAGGGTTTTAAATATATTCACAAAATTGTGCGACTGTCACCATGATTTAGGTACAGAACATTCTCTTCACTCCAAAAAGAAATTTCTAACCATTAATAGACATCCCCACCTCCTCCCTGCCCCCAGCAACCACTAATTTACTTTCTGTCGCTGTGAGTTTGATTATTCTGGGCATTTTACATAAATGGAATCATACAGTGTGTGGGCTTTCATGACTGGTGTCTCTCATTTAGCATAATATTTTCAAGGCTCATCCTCATGGTTTCACGCTATCGGCACTTTGTTCCTTTATATTGTTGGACTCTGTGTGTGGATATACCACATTGGTTTACCCATTCATCAGCTGATGGACTGGGTTGCTTCTTCTTTTTGGCTATTCTGAGTAAGACTGGTATGAAGAATTGTATGTAAGGTTTTGTCTTCACATATGTTATACTTTCTCTAGAGTATATACCTAAGCACAGAATTGGGTGTTTCGATGACTCTGACTTCTTGAGGAACTGCAAAACTGTTTTCCAAAGTGGCTGCACCATTTTACAATGCAGCCGGCGGTGGACGAGGGTTTCTAGTTTGTCCACATCCTCACCGACACTTGTGATTGTCTTTTTTAGTCTCTCCATCATAGTGAGTATAGCTTGGTATCTCATTGCGGTTTTGATTCGCATTTCTCTAGTGACTAAGGATGCTGAGCATTTTAATGTATTTATTAGCCATTTTTACATCGTTTTTGGAGAAAGGTCTATTCAAGTCGTTTGCCCACTCAAAAATTTTTCTTTCATGATTGAGTTGTAAAAGTCTTTATATAGTCTAAGTACTAGACTCTTGTCAGATGTATTATTTGCAAATATTTTCTCCCACTCTGAAGATTGTTTTTTCACTTTTTTGATAGTGTCCTTTGATGCCACAGGTTTTAAGTTTAATGAAGTCCAATAAAATTTTTTCTTTTGGTACTTCTATTTGGTGCGCTATGGGAGGTACTATTACCTAACTTAATCCTAAAGATTTACTTCTATGTCTTCTTCTAAGAGTTGTATAGTTTTAACTCTTACATTTTGGTCTCTGTTTCGTTTTAGGTTAATTTTTGCATATGGTATAAGGTAGAGGTCTAGTTTCACCCTTTTGCATGTGTATATTCAGTTATTCCGAAAGACAGTTCTTTTCTCATTGAAAAAAATGAATTGACCGTAAAGGCAAGGGTTTATTACTGGACCCTGAGTTCTATTCCATTGACCCTATGTCTACCTTTATTCCAGTACCACACTGCCCTGATTAAGGCAGCTTTTTAGTAAATTTTGAAGTTGGAAAGCATGAGTCCTCCATATTTGTTTTCTTTTTAGAGACTGGTTTGACTATGTGAGGTTCCCTGCATTCCCAAGTGAGTTTTAGTCTGCCAAAAAAATGGGGTAGGGAACAGAGGGGATTTTGATAAGGACGGTGTTGAACTGTAGTTCAGTTCAGCTTAATTTGTTTTTCAATCTGTGAACACAGAGTGTCTTTCCATTTATTAGGTCTTTTTACATTTCTTTCAGTGAGGTTTTGTAACTTTCAGTGTATGAGTCTTACACTTCTTTTGTTAAATTTATTCCTAAATATTTTATTCTTACGTATTATAAAAATAACTGAGAAATTATTTTCTTAGTATTATTTTTGAATTGGTCATTGCTAGAGTATAAGAATATAATTGATTTATATATGTTGATCTTGTACCCTCCAATCTTGCTGAATTTACTTATTAGCATTAATAGTATGTGTGTGCATACACATAGGTATTTTCCTTAGATTTTTCTACATATAAGATTATATCATCTTCAAATAAAGACAGGTTTTCTTCTTCTAAAAAATAATATAAATGTCCTTTATTTCTTTTTCTTACTTAAGTGTCCCATCTGGAACCTCCAGTACAATGTTAACTAGACACAGTGAGAGCAGACATCTTTCTCTTGTTTCGGATCTTAGGAAAAAGCTTCTAGTCTTCGCCATTAAGAATGATGTATACTGTGGGTTTGTCATAAGTGCCTTTAATTAGGTTTAGAAGGCTCCCTTCTATTGCTAGCTTATTGGATGGTTTTAGCATGGAAGGTGTTGGAGTTGGTCAAACACTTTTTCTCTTTCTGTAAGATGATCATGCGGGTTTTGTTTTGTCCTTTATTCCATTAATATGGTGTATCACTCTGATTCATTGGGCTTCTCGGGTGGTGCAGTGGTAAAGAGTCCACCTGCCAAGCAGGAGATGCAGGTTTGATCCCTGGGTTAGGAAGATCCCTTGGAGAAGGAAATGGCAACCCACTCCAGTATTCTTGCTTGGGAAATCCCATGGACAGAGGAGCCTGGCTGGCTACAGTTCATGGGGTCGCAAAAGAGTCGGACATGACTTGGCGGGTAAACAACAACAACAATAACACTGATTGATTTTTGATGTCTACACAAACTTGCATTTCTGGGATATGCCCCGCTTGATCATGATGCATAATTCTTTTTATATGTTGCTATATCTTTTTATAACCCATTTATATTCATTAGTGGTACTGGTTTGTAGTTTTTTTCCTCGTGCTCCGTCTGGTCTTGGTGTCAGAACAATATTAGGCTCTTGGGATGAGTTAAGAAGTATTCCTCCTCTTTTATTTTTGGGAGAGAGTTTGTGTTGATTCTTCTTTAAAAGTTGAGTATGATTTATCAGTGAAGCCATCTTTTTCTTTGTATGAAAAAGTTTTTGTCATTCAATCTCTATTTATTGTGGGTCTAGTCAGATTTTCTTTCTGAGTCAAGTTTAGTAGTTTGTGTCTTTCTAGGTATTTGTTCTAATTTTTAGTTTAAGCTGTCTAGTTTGTTGGCATACAGTGGTTCACAGTATTACAATTTTGTTAGCTTTTCAAAGAATCAGCTTTTGGTTTTGTTGATTTTCTCCTTGTTTTGCTAGTCTCTATTTCATTTCTTCCTGCTCCAGTGTTTATCATTTCTTTCCCCCTTCTTGTGTTGGGTTTAACTTGTTCTTCTTTTTCTAATTTGTTAAGTTAGAAAGTTAGGTTATTTATTCGACATCTTTCTTCTTTTTTGATATACGTATTTGCAGCAGTAAATTTCCCTCCAAGCACTGCTTCAGCTGCATCTCATAAGTTTGAGTATGTCATGTATTCATTTTTATTTATCTCAAAGTATTTCTAATTTTCCTTGTGATTTCTTCTTTAATCCATTGATTTTTAGAAAGGCTGTTGTTTAATTTCCACGTATTTGTGGATTTCCCAAATTTTCTCTTGTTGCTAATTCCTAAAACATTTCATTGTGTTTACAGAATATATTTTGTATGCTTTTAAATAACTTTGTACCTATTGACAGAATCTCAAATTATCTGAAGCAAAAGATGATAGACATGAGGGAGGCACAGGATTAGCAATGAAACAGAAGACTTGAATGACACTATAAACCGCCCAGATCTAACAGACGTCTGTAGAGCTCTCCACCCAACCGACAGCGACAGAACACACGTCCTTTTAAAGCCCACGTGGAGCATTTTCCTTGGTGAACCATACTTTAGGCCATAAAACAAGTCTCAATAAATTGAAAGTTTTTGTCGAGTGCTTTGGTCTGGATGTTTGTGTCTTCCCAAAATTCATATGATGAAATTCTAATGTCCACTTTGATGGTATTAGGAGGTGGGGCTTTCGGAAGGTGCTTAGGTCATGAGACTAGAACCTCCCTGAATGGGATTAGCACTCTCATAAAAGAGGCCTGACAGAATGCCCTAGCTCCTTCTGCTATTTAAGGACGCAACAAAAAATCTGCAACCTGAAAGAGGGTCCCTCTGGCACCCTGATCATGTACGTCCGGCCTCCAGAACTATGAGGAATAAATATGTATTATTTTTAAGCCAGCCGATTTATGGTACTTTGCTATAGCAGTCTGAACAGACTAAGACATCCAATCCAACATCTGGGCTTCCTTAGAGATATTTTTCATTGACTGCTTTTTGCTCCAGTATATGGACCATATTGTCCTATTTCCCAGAGTCTCATAATTTTTGTTGTTGAAATGTAAACATTTAAAATAATATGACGGTTCTGAAGAAGAGATTCTGTCCCCTTGCTAGAGTTTGTTATTGTTGCTGTCTGTTTCCTTAGTGACTTTCCTAGACCGATTCTTTAAAATCTGTATTCTTTACCATGTGTGGCCCCTGAAGTGTCTGCTTATTAGCCTCTGTGTGTGTGCCTGCTCAGCTGCTTCAGTCATGTCTGACTCTGTTATGGACTGTTACTCCTCTGTCCTTGGGATTCTCCAGGCAAGAATACTGGAGTGGGTTGCCACGCCCTCCCCCAGGGGATCTTCCCCACCCAGGGATCAAACCCACATTTCCTGCATATCCTGCATTGCAGGCAGATCCTTTACCACTGAGCCGCCTGGGAAGCCCCGCTTATTAGCCTACTGCTCAGTTAATGATTGGTCAGAGATTTCCTCAAATGCTAGATCCAATAAGTCTCTCAGCCTTCCCCAGGAGGCCCTGCAGATTTGTACTGGAGCGTGTGTTCAATGCTCTGGCACAGAGTTTGCCACGTGGCCTCAGCCTTCACTTCCCTCTTGTGCAGAGGATCAAGCCAGCTAAAGGAAGATTGGTGCCTCTTAGGCCTTTCCTGGGTGAGCTAGCAGCCCTTGGCATGTAGGTTTTTAGATTCTCAGGGAACCAGTGGCACTTTTCACAGTCCCCTATGGACACGTTTTTATTTTTAAGCTTCTGGCTCTGAGTGGGACTAGGAGAGGGGAAAAAAGGAAGACAGGACGGGAACTACAGTTGATAAACACTACTAGCCAGGCTCAGTGCTAGCTTTCATTATAAGCCTCTTTACCTGATTCTTATAAAAATTCAGTTGGTTCTTCAAAAAAAAAAAAAATTACCTATTTGGCTTCACTGGGTGAAGGTGTGGCATGGGGAGCTTTGGTCTTCAAAGAGAAGAGCTCTTTAGTTGAGATCTTTAGTTGCAGCGTGCGGACTGCTGGCTGTGGCAGGTGGGATCCAGTTCCCTGACCCCCGCCCCCTGCCTTGGAAGCCAGGAGTCTTAACCACTGGACCACCAGGCAAGTCCCCAGTTGGTTCTTTATGAGCTCATTTACTTTACAGATCAAGCAAGCAAACAAACAAGGATCCAGAAAGGTGAAGAAATGTGCTCCAGGGCACATAGCTGCTTAAGTGGTGACCTCCTGTCTGTCTCCACGGCCCTTGCCTCTCTACCAGTGTTTCTCAGTGGTGAGATGATTTGAGGTAAACAGATGACCATTCAACAGCTCTAATCGCATGCTTGTGAGTATGTCTAGTTTGTACACCCAACTCATGACTTTGTGCTTAGGACAAGGCATATATCAGTATTCAACTTTTAAAAGTTAGTCTAAATACAATTATTAAGTAGGATGTGAGTCACATGGTGTGTTGTCAGGGCAAAAGTTGAGAACGATGGAAGTTGACATGATGCCACGTACCGCCCGTAAGGCCTCCTCTCTGACACTGGGAGTTGGGCTGGGCAGGACCCAAAGGGCTACCTGTCGGTGTAGTGCCGTCCGGTAGAATCTTCAGTGATAATAGGAGTGCTCTCCTATCTGCACTGTCCAACACAGCAGCCACCAACCACATGGAGCACTTGAAATGTGGCAAGAAGGAAAATTAAATTTTTAGTTGTATTCAATTTGAATGAATATAATTTGAATTTAGGGCTTCCCGGTAGCTCAGCTGGTAAAGAATGCAGCTCCAATGCCAGAGACCCCGGTTCGATTCCTTGGTCAGGGAGATCGCTGGAGAAGGGATAGGCTACCCTCTCCAGTATTCTTGGGCTTCCCTGGTGGCTCAGCTGGTAAAGTTTAAACAGCCTTATGTAATTAGTTGCTACTGTACCAGCCAGTTCAGCCATAGACCAACCTCATCACAACTGCTCCAGAAGTCATCCATTGAGTGGAGAGTGTGGCTCTCAGGGCCCTTACCCAGGAGGCCGCAGACCCAGCCTCTACCCTGAGCCCCTGGACTGTGCAGCTGTGCCCCTTAGCCTGAGGCACTTAGCCATTCCGTGCCTCAGTCTCCTCATCTGTAAAATAGGAATGCTAATGCCTGCCCCACATATCTCACAGGCTTGTGATGAGGGTCATGCGGAATAATACAGGAAAGAAGGGTTCATACACTGTGAAGTAGTAGAGAAATGAAAAAATTTGTTTAAAAAATATTTTCGCATAGATGAGTCCCTTGGGAAGATGGGTTCAGGCTGGGCCAGGGTGTGGAGATGTGGTATGAGTGAATTGGGGGTAATGGAATATAACAGAGCCTTGACTGTTCCTGTCTGCTACATAGCCTAGGGCTGAACTTGGACTGTGGGTTGTTCCAGACTAAAGGCACCAAGTGATCAGTGAAAGCTTCAGGGAACTGATTCTGACCCAAGGCTGGATCCACACACACAGTCCTGATCTTCCCCTCAGATTTACCCCTCCTGCGGTTTCCTTACTCCAAATGGCAACTCGAGCTTCCCAGTTGCTCAGGCCGAGGCCCTGCCTCATCCTTGATGTGTTTCTCCCCACCCCCAGGCCTCATATCTGATCAAGCAGCAAATCCTGTGGCCTTGACTTCTACCCAGCATGCAACCACTTCTCCCCCTGCTCACCCCCTTAGCCATGTTATCCTCACCACCTCACCCTGGGCTCCTCTGTCTCGTCCCATCCTTGGCCTGCTTCAACAGCATCCTTTCCACATGACAAGGATATTGCTGTTGCTGTTGTTCAGTCACTACGTTGTGTCAGACTCTTTGCAGCCCCAGGGACTGCAGCACGTCAGGCTCCTGTGTCCCCCACTATTTCCCGGAGTTTGCTCAGATTCATGTCCATTGAGTCGGTGATGCTATCAAACCATCTCATCCTCTGTTGCCCCCTTCTCCTTTTGCCTTCAATCTTTCCCAGCATGAGGTAGCCACAGTATTGGAGCTTAGAGGGATCCTTCCTGCCACACCTGGCGGTGGGGGAAGGGGCGGGGTAGGGGAGGATGGAAGCGGGGCACGGGGAGGGGGGTGGGGGTCGGGGATGGGGGGAGTTGGTGGGGGGAGTCAAGCTTCTTCCAGTGGCCTACAGAGCCTACCTGTTCCATCTCTGACCTCATTCCCAAATACTCCACTCCAGCCATCCAGCCTCTCGTGGGCCCTTGAACACACTAAGCCTCAGGGCCTTTGCACTCACTGTTCCCTCAGTCTGGAATGCTCGTCTAGCGATATCCTCACAGCTCACCCTTCACTGATTCTAGGACTCTGCACAAATGTCATATCAGAGAGGCCATCTCTGTGCATCTCTAAAGCTGTCTTGTCCCACCCTGCATACCCACCCGCCTCTGACAGCGTGTGGTACATAGTTGTTGCTCAGTCACTCTTGGGCAAATGACCTTCGGGACAGAAGGGGTCACAGGCAAATGTGCAAGGCAGCAGTGTCAGAAGATACCGACAAGCTGCTCATCCTGTTGGATTTCAGACTCAATGAAATCTGCACAATGAGCCCTAAATAAGGGACTCAACAACGCAGAAGATTCCTCTTCCTTTCAAACAGTCTGTGATCCTGAGCTCCTAAGGGTCCCTGAAATTCTAGCTGCGCACTTGCCCCATGGCTTGGTGAGCTGGCCCTCCAGAGGAGCATTAGACTTAGGCTCACCGAGGGACCACTTAGGAAGGAGAAGGACAAAGTCTAAGCTGGGGCCCCTGGGGCAGGGCTGGAAAGGGTAAGGGGACAAATTTTGCAGAACTCGAACCTCTTGGAAGTGCTTCCATTGGCCTGGATTCATTTCAGACACTCAAGCCAGGGTCCCCTGGGCCTCTGTGTTTCCGTTTTTGTTCTTTTTTATGTACACAAAGGGGCTCCTCCTGGTCTTTCTGGCTCGGTGGTGTGGTGACCTCTCTCCCCTTGGTCTAGCAAAGTCTAGCTCCGTGTCCTTGGTTTCCCTGCTCCCCAAAGCAGTGATTCCTCAGGATTCTCTGGCTCCATGGATCTGGGGAGCCCTGACCTGACCATTTCTTCCTTCCCTTCTCCAGGAAGCTTCTTCTCCCCACCTCCCCCTCCAGCCCCAAATTGCACAGCCCCCCCTCCTGTTTCTCTAGGATACAGGCATCAGGGAGGCAAGCCCCCCTCCTTCCATCCCTCCCTTCCTCTTCTCCAAGCCCCAGAAGGGGCCGCCTGCTGCTTGGCTATTTTTATCCCAGGAGCTTTCTCAAGGAGAAAGCAGCGTGGTCCCTGAGCCAAAGCACAGGGCTGTGTCCCTGTGGAAAACCTCCCTTCATGGGGAAAGAATCCAGGGGATTTTTTCTGGGTCCTGGCTGGGAGCCTTTGATTTTTGTGAGTCGCGCGCACATTTGTCAAGGTTTCAGTTTGTTGATGTGTTGTTTTATTATAGAAATGAAGGCAACACCATATTATGAATCAGGTCTGATTGCACAGCTGTGATCATTCTGGGGCTTGGGTTTTTCAAAAAAGTGCTTATCTCATTGGTGTCAATAGCAGGATGGAAACGAAGTGCTGTAAGGGAAGACTGGAAGGCCTAGAGGCAGGGCCGAGGGCGTGGGGGCAGAACCAACGTGCATTGAACACCCACTAGCTCCAGACTCCATCTGCTGTGCTTCCAAGGCCTCTAGGAAAAAAGGGGCAGTGGGTGCCCAAGTTTTATATGCAACAACCGATTGGTTCAAGACTGAGAAAGGAGGGTACAGGGCTGTCTGCTGCCACCCTGTCTGTTTGATCTGTACACTGAGCGCATCATGAGAAATGCCAGGCTGGATGAGTTACAAGCTGGACTCAAGATAAGTGAGAGAAACATCAACAACCTCAGATATGTGGATGACAACCACTCCACTGGCAGAAAGTGAAGAGGAACTGAAGAGCCTCTTGATGAGGGTGAAGGAGGAGAGTGAAAGAGCTGGCTTAAAACTGAATATTAAAAAACTAAAATCATGGCATCTGGCCCCATTACTTCATGGCAAATAGAAGGGGACAAGATGGAAGTAGTGACAGATTTCCTCTTCTTGGGCTTCTTGCTTGCTTCTTGCCTACTTCTTGCTTCTTGGCAGGAAAGGTATGACAAACATAGGCAGTGTGTTGAAAATCAGACATTACTCTGCTGACAAAGGTCCATACAGTCAAGGCTATGGTCTTCCCAGTAGTCACATACGGTTGTGAGAGCTGGACCGTAAAGAAGATTGACTGCCAAAGAATTGATGCTTTCAAACTGTGGTGCTGGAGAAGACTCCTGAGAGTCCCTTGGACACCAAGGAGATCAAAGCAGTCAATCTTAAGGGAAATCAACCCTGAATACTTGTTCGAAGGTTGCTGAAGTTGAAACTCCAGTATTTTGGTCATTGATGCAAACAGCCGACTCATTGGAAAAGTCGCTGATGCTGGGAAAGATTGAGGGCGGAAGGAGAAGAGGGCATCAGAGGATGAGATGGCTGGATATCATCACCGAAGCAGTGGACATGAACTTGGGCAAAGTTTGGGAGATGGTGAGGGACAGAGAGGCCTGGCGTGTTGCAGTCCCTGGGGTCACAAAGAGTCAGACACGATTGAACAGCTGAACAACAAGTATCCAAGTTTTATGCATGGGAAACTGCAGCTCAGAGAGGTTAGGTAACTTGCTCACGGTCTTTCTGGGACACATAAAGGAGCAGGGAGTCACACCCAGGGTTTGGGAAGCACCTGACTACTCAACTTCCTTCCACCTGGGTCTAAGTCTCAGCTGTGCCACATGGTAGCTGTGTGACTTGAGGCAAGTGGCTTCACCTCTCCGAAGCTGTGTCTTCACTTGTAAAGTTGTTGTTCAGTCGCTCACTTGTATCCAACTCTTTGCAACCCCACAGACTTCAGCATGCAACACGCCTGGCTTCCTTGTCCATCATCAACTCCTGGAGTTTGCTCAAACTCATGTCCATTGATGCCATCCAACCGTCTCATCCTGTCGCCCCCTTCTCCTCTCACCCTCAAGCTTTCCCAACATCAGGGTCTTCTCCAATGAGTTGGCTTTTTGCATCAGGTGGCCAAAGTATTGGAGCTTCAGCTTTAGCATCATTCCTTCCAATGAATATTCAGGACTGATTTCCTTTAGGATGGCCTGGTTGGATCTCCTTGCAGTCCAAGGGACTCTCAAGAGTCTTCTCCAGCACCACAGTTTGAAGGCATCAATTCTTCAGAAGGAGTTGTAATTTTGGCTCTATGGGCATTGGGGAGAATGAAGTGAGATACTGCGAGTAAAGGGCTTGGGGCAGAGAAGACCATAAACCCTACCTCATCACCCCACCTCCACCCCCCGCTGCCACCATTCCTTCTGTGGAGGCTCCTGGTCCGTGTCAGTTCCTGCAGAGCCGGGTCTGTCTGGCCCCCCAGGCGTGTCTGTGGAGGCTCCTGGTCCGTGTCAGTTCCTGCAGAGCCGGGGTCTGTCTGGCCCCCCAGGCGTGTCTGTGGAGGCTCCTGGTCTGTGGTGTCAGTTCCTGCAGAGCCGGGGTCTGCCCCCCAGGCGTGTCTGTGGAGGCTCCTGGTCCTTGTTCTCCTTGTCCTTGGAGTTTCCCCCTCCTGTGGCCTTAGAGCTTCTGTGGGCTGTCTGCCCTTTTGAAGATGCCTTTTCTCCTGACAGGAAAAGTGTCTGGAAAGAAACAAAAGGAAGCATCAGGCCGAGGTTCAGTGGGTTCGAATCTAACAAGCTTTCCAGCATGTTGGTTCATGTCCTCTGAGAAGCAGACACCAAAATGGGATTCAAAGCACAACATATTAATTGGAGGAAACACCTGTGAAGGATAAACGGGAGGGAGTGGGAGGAGGCGGAGAGCCTCGTGACTGTGGTCCTCGTGAAGGAACGAGAAGGAGAGGGCGGGGCAGGAAGAGTCTCAGACCACAACAGGATTCCAGAAAAAGCTCAGTGGCCCCCACCGCCCCCCCTCCCACCATGGGGAGTCCTCGAGTCAAAGCAGGCTGAGGGGGGATTTCCATATCTCCAAGGACCCGGCCTGTGTGAGCCCCCTCATCACAGCCCATCACGGGCTGGGCATAGCCTGGGGGCAGCAGGAAGCCCGCCTCAATGAGGGCTCATGGTGAGGCCTGGGGAACAGAGCTGGGCTGTCTTCCACTCAGCTCCCCCAGCAGGAAAGCCAGAGAGTAGACAACCTTGGCAACCGTATTCGAGCTCTCTGAAGCTCAGGGTCAGCATCTGTGAAAGGAGGATGATGATCTCAGTGTCTGGACCTCGGCGATTGTGTCCAGTTTCTCTTGCCGCGTGACACACCATCCCCTGAACTTAGGGACTCAGACCAGCAGCGATTTGCTGTCTCTCTGTTCTGCGGGTCGGTGGGGCTCGGCCAGGGAGCTGGAAATGGGCAAGGTGGCCCCTCGTCCAACCGGCTGCCTCCCCACGAGGCTCCTCACCGCTCCACAGCCTCGCCTGAGCGTCTGTGCAGCTGAGGATGAGCCCCAGGGCGCAAGCGCTTGTCAAGGCTCTGCTTGCATCATGCTGGCTAACGTCCCACTGGCTGACCCACGACACGCATCGCCAAGCCCAGAGCTGGCACGAGAGGGCACTGCACAAGGGCATTCATGTGGTCACCAGCCTGACGGGCTGCCACAGGGCTGTGTGTTGGTGCAAGGGAGGTGTTGCTGAGAGCTCAGCGCAGTGTCTGGCCTGACCTAGGTGTGTGTCCAGGGACTGGCATGATGAAATCGCCCTCTGAAAGGCTCTGGGGTGAAGGAGTCCGCTCTGACTCTGCGAAGAACTTACAGTGGGCTGAGAAGAACATCAGAGTGGGCTGATGGTGGAGGGGACCCTTGGACCTTGTACCTGCTCAAGAATTTCTAGGAAGAAGGGAAAGCAGTAGAGTCCAGCTTTGCAGATTCTGGGTTTGGGGTGAGGCCCTGGTCAACAGAAGCCCAATAAATCAGAGCAGGCCTCCCAGGGGATGAGGAGAAGACATCCTGCCAAGAAGATTGCCAGTGGGAAGGAACTCACAAATGTGGTGTGACTGGAAGAAAATGTCCTGTGGAAACTCAACCCGCTGTCATCTGGGTCTCCTGAGTGAGACCGAGGGGAGTGAGCTCCTTCCAGAACATTCCGTGTAACGACTTGCGTCTTGGGAGACTGGCAAGGGCACAGTCGGCCTCAATAAACATGAATTGAAAGAAGGAAAGTCGAGACGGTCGGGTGGAGGAACAGCTGGGAGGCTCAAATTTATAGTCGTTATTTCACGTAATTTTCTCACCCCCTCTTCCCTCGCCTATTTTCCACAGATGAGAAACTGCTGCCCTGTGATGCTTAATAATTGACTTATGGTCACACAGTTTCCAAGTGGCTGAGCCGGGATTTGAACTTGTGACTTGACACCCAGACTTTTGACGACAACTGCGGATAGATGATACCACAGTGCGCCATACGCCATTCAGAGAAAGGGAGATTTCAGGGGCTCACAGCAAACCACAGGGTCCAGACAACAAGCTGATGAGCTCAGCACCTGCCAAAGCCAGACAACACCGCCCGCCTAGGGAGACAGGCCGCCCAGTCCCCCACGGCTGCCTTCTCCCGCCAGCTCTCCCCCGGCTCCCCCAGGGCCGAGGTCACTCGGGCCCTCTCCCAGGACCAGCACTCCTAGAGGGGGCCCCTCGGCTTTGAAGTATGGGTGACAAGAGTAGATAACGTCCACAGATAATGAAACAAAACCCTTTTCTTTGTGTCCCGGGGCCAGTATTCTGGGACCTGGGCAGCGGTGGGCAGAGAAGGGCGGCTGGAACGAACTTCTCTTTGATGGTGAAGCAGGAAGACCTTGGGGGAAAAGCAAACAGAAAGAGCCCAGAAAAGCCGGACTTAGCTGAGCCGCAGCTCTGATGAGGATAACAGCTTATTCATATTTGAAGAGGTATTGAATGCTGGCAACATACTGAGTATTGGAAGGAAGAGAGACGCTGCCATTGAAATAGACTGAGGCAAAGTAATGCGATGGAGAAGCCGCAGGAACAGCATTGGCAGGGGGGCGGGAGGCTGGGCGGGAATGAGCAGGAGGGTGAAGGGGCGGTGACGGCAGGGTGAAGCCCGGCGGTGGGCTGCTACTGTGCTTTCTCTGACAGGCCTACGTTGTTTGCCTGGGAATATGATTCTTCATCTTTGGGGGACCCTGATGAAAGCCTGGTCCTGATCATTCCTTTAACACCAAATGTGCCTGCAGATAAAATTTGGGATGGGATGAGCAGTTCCCTGAGGCCCACCCACAGCCCCACTCATTAAGGTTCGTAATGAGTGGTCTTCATCCTCAGGGTCCACCCCAGACTTTCTGGGTCTGAGAGGCAGAGGTGGAGCTTGGCCTTGGTTTGGGGCAACGCCTCCCAGGGGACTCCAATGTGGCCCAGGGTTGAGAATGTTGTTCTGCGACTCCAGGAACCCCAGAAGAAGACCCTGGACTTTCAAGGAGCAAAGGTGGTCTACTTGGGCACCGAGAACAAGGGAATCCAAGCCAGGCATGCACCTCACACAGCCCCAGGTGTCCTGACTAGTTTGGGACCCCCTCTCCTCCCCCCGCCAGCTCCACAGGGCAGTTACTCACTCAGATATGAGCTCTAGAGCAGCGGTCCCCAACCCTTTTTAGCACCAGGGACCAGTTTCGTGGAAGATGATTTTCCCACAGACCTGAGGTTGTCGGGGGATGGTTTGGGGATAATTCAAGCACGTGACATTTATTGTGCACTTTATTTCTCTTATTATTACACGGTGATATATAATGAAATAGTTATACAACTCACCCTGTGGAATCAGATCATCAGGCATAAAGATTCTCATAAGGAGTGTGCAGCCTGGATCCCTCGCAGTTCACAGTAGGGTTCACGCGCTTATGAGAATCTGACGCTGCTGCTGATCTGACGGGAGGTGGAGCTCAGACTGTAACAGGAGCAATGGGGAGCGGCTGTAAACACAGGTGAAGCCTCACTCACCGCCGGCTGCTCACCTCCTGCCGTGTGGACCGGTACTGAGGCCTGGGGTCTGGGGACCCCTGCTCTAGAAGATCGGTACTGTCTTCCCATCATGCTCAGAATAAAGAGCTTAAATCCTCATCAAGATTCACAAAGCCTGTGAGTCTTTCCTCAGATGCTTCCCTGATAGCTCAGTTGGCAAAGAATCTGCCTGCAATGCAGGAGACCCCGGTTCAATCCCTGGGCTGGGAAGATCCCCTGGAGAAGGGAAAGGCTACCCACTCCAGTGTTCTGGCCTAGAGAATTCCATGGACTGTATAGTCCGTGGGGTCTCAAAGAGTTGGACACGACTGAGTGACTTTCACTTTCTTTCCCTCAGATACAGCAAATACGTGTTGTCACCCAGGACCTTTGCACTTGCGGCTCCCTCTGCCTGGAGCTGTTCCTTCCCTTCCTGTGGGTCTTTGCCTAACTTCCCTGTCTAAACAGCACTCCCTCTTGCTCTTATCCTCTGCCCAGCTTGGGTTTTCTTCACAGAAAACCTTATCCAGCTCTACTGGTTTACGTATGTTGTTCACTCTCTGTCACCTGCTTTAGGAGGTAAATTACAGAGGGTCGCCCCTGTTACGTTGCCTTCTGTGTCTCCAGCGCCTAGAACGGTGCCTAGCACATGTCAGTGGCTCATTAAATATATGTTGAATGAATAAATAGTGATAATTCATTCCTCCTAGTTGTCCTAAAGGACACAGAGGTCATTTACAAATTTTGGTTAAAAACTCCCTGGACACAGAGAGCTGCTTTTTAGATCTGTTTTCCCATGTAAACAGTCAACAAGTAAACCGAGAAGCAGCTCCTGGACACCTACTGTATACTCAGCCCCCATAAGCTAAAGGGAGGTACAAGCAGAGAGCTGGTCTCTCTTCCTCCAAGGTCTTTACAATCCAGTTGGGGGTGAGTGCCCAGGTCAGAGAATGCCTCACCTGGGTAGACAGCTGCTCAGAACCTCGAAGGGCATTGTTGGAGATCGGAAGGGCTGGCGTAGTCAGGCTTTCTGCAGAAGGGAGCACCTGCAGTGCCCTTTGAAGAGCAGCTTCTGCTGGGTAACTGGCTGGAAGAAGCATGTTCCCCAGAGGGCAACTAAGTGGCAGCCAGTGGAGTAGCTGGCCCTGCTTGTAGTCAGTAGGATGGGTTGAGTGGGCCAGAGCCAGCAGACCTCAGCATCGTGGCATTCTTTCTCCTCAGGCTCCCACTCCAGGGCACCTCATACAACCTGGAGACCAGGCCAGACCTACTGGGATCGTTAGGATACTGTCGCTGTGTCTCAGGAACCCTGGAGGAGAGTGCACACTAGGAATCAGGTGAATGCAAGCAGCATGAACGTGGACAAGCCTGAGGAAAATTTGCTGGGCCTCAGTTTGTCATTGTTCAGACACTAAGTTGTGTCCGACTCTTTTGCGACCCCATGGACTGTAGCCTGCCAGGCACCTCTGTCCATGGGATTTCCCCAGGCAAGAATATTGGAATGGGTTGCCATTTCCTTCTCCAGGAGATTTTTGCAACCCTGGGATCGAACCTGCATCTCTTGCATTGGCAGGTGGATTCTTTACCACTGAGCCACCAGGGCAGTCCGGGCCCTCAGTTTACCCATCTGTAAAATAGGGCCAAGGATCCGTTCCTCACCGTATTGCTGGGAGGCCCAGGATGTGGAACTGTGGATTCGTGTCCGCCAAGAAAGCCCATCATTATAGACTCCCAGGTTCTGGCCACAAGGGTGCTCGGGTCGGGGTTTTCTCAGGTCGCCCCCTCTCTGGGCCTCCATTTCACTACTATGTATCTCAGAGATGGGTCGGGGACACTTTGCAGTCTCCTCCCATCCTGCGTTTACTCCGTGCTTGCCAAGCTCCTCTCTCCCAAGTGAATTTGCGTGTGGCCAAGTGGCTACTTAAACGCCTAGGGAACTGAAATCAAGGGAGCAAGGGTGATACAAGGGAGGTGGGGCTGGGGGGAGGGTGGGAGCTGAGGGCAGCTGCTTCTGTGTCCTTGAGGGAGGAACTCAGCCTTTGCCCCACCTCCCGCTGCCCACTCCTTGCTTTAAGCCCCACCAGAAACAGGACCCAAGGGCTTTCTACATGAGGCCCAGTCAGACGCTGGGCTTGCAGTCTTGCTCTGCTTTTGCAAGGGAGATGCCCAAAAGAGCTGGGAGGGGAGGGGGGAGGGGAGGCGGTCGAGGGTGGGAACGACAGGGTTCAGCAAATCTGAATCTCTGATCCTACCAGGAGGTCTAGTGGTGCTACGCTGGCTGCCCAGCGTTTTTGAGCCTGGGATCCTATCAGAAAAACAGATCCTAGAGGACCCTAAGAGTGCAGGGGTCATAGGCTTGGGCGGAGATCATACTGCCTGCCCCTAGCGCTGTGCTTGGCTCGTCTGGGTCTACCTAGGGGCGCGCGCTCTGCGGCTGGCCGGAGAGGGTGGGGCCTTCGCCCATCTTTTCTCTCATCCTCCCATCTCCGCTTTCTCTGCGTCTGCACAGGCCGCCACCCTGAGTTCTCTGCGCCTGGAGGGAAAATAAGAGTTTAGCGACCCCTCTTGGCGAATCCATGTTACAGCTGTGTTTTCCAAGGGGTCCCAGGGGCAGATGGTGGGAAACCGAGGAGGTTGGGGCGGGGAAGGAGGGTTTTCCTCTGGGCATGTCTTCGTTCCACCGTCAGCAGGAACCCGGTGACTACAATTGATTGACTGGTTCCTTCATTCCCGTCCTCGGTCCCTCATCAAATAGTGACCAATAATAGTCAACAAACACTAACTCGAGAACCCCCTCCGTACCTTCAAAACTGAGAAGCCTGACTGTCCAGAAGGGGACCCAGACCTCAGATAAGTGTGTTAATATTATGGCATTCGTTCATTTGTTCCGTTGTCCATGCATCTACCCGTTCATTCATCCACTCTCTCATTCATTCCTAAATACTGTTGAGCTCCCCTATGGGTCAAGTACCTGTTCTTTACATTTGAGGAAAAAAAAAAAAAAGCAATCAAAACACTTGCTCTTGTGAAGTTTATATTTTAGAAGAGGGTATTGAAAATAGTGCACCTAACAAATAAGCATACAGCACGTTTGAAGGAGAAAAGTGCTATAAAACGCAAAAGACAGCATGCGGGGAATCACTGCAGTGTGGTGGCAGCAGGCGGCAGAATGAGGTCGGTGATCACAGCTGGCCACCGAGAGAAGGTGATATTTGAGCAAAGATGTGTAGGAGGTGAGGAGCAGGGCAGGTATCTCCGGGGAACAGAGGTCCAGGTGTTGGAACCCAGCTAGAGCAAAGGCTAGGAGGCACTGCTGTGTTTTGTTCAGTTCAGTTCAGTCGCTCAGTCGTGTCCAACTCTTTGCGACCCCATGGACTGCAGCACACAAGGCCTCCCTGTCCATCACCAACTCCCGGAGTTTACCCAAACTCATGTCCATCGAGTTGGTGATGCCATCCAGCCATCTCATCCTCTGTGTTTTGTACTGTAGGCATAAGCAGAGAGGATGCAGGCTGCGGCCCCTGCATCCTGCCTAAGTCAGGGAGGAAGTGTCCTTAGAGAAGGTGACACACAGGTGTTGCTGGCCAAAATCTTGGCTTCCTCTGCCCATCGAAGCCGAATGAAAAATACGGAGACAGAGTTTGGAGGAAACTGAAAGATAGCTTTAATTCTCAGCCGGTGGAGAGGAGAAACCAGTAGGCTCATGCCTCAAGAACTGTGCCCCTCTGCCAAGCCACGAGGAGTCTAGGGGCTTGTATAAGGCAAGGACTCGCAGTCAGGGGTCGGTGATGAGGAACAGAGGTGATAGGATCTTGATTTCTTCCTCTTGCATCGTTTCAAAGACAGTCATAGCCTGGCGTCAGCAACCCAATAATTGAGTCTGGCATTTGGTGGCTCTGTGGCCTTCTTTCTGATACATGACTACAAGGGGAAGGATGTTGAAAGGGTAAGCACCAGATACAGGATATATTTAGCATAGAGTCAAGAGAAAAAATGTGAATTGTAGCTCTTGCAGAGTTACGGAGCAGAAAAGCAAGCTTTGTTCCAGACATGCAGAGTTAGGAGCAATTGAAGTAAAAAAACTAGGAATGTTCAAACCTGCTCACTGTTCTATCTATTTTCTTTGTTCTCTGGAAAGGGAAAGAGAAAAACTCATTCCTCTTTTTTCATTTTCTCTGTAACACAGGCACGGACTTGAAGGAGAAGCAGAAGTCTGCCAAGTGGCTGGGTCTGTGAAACGTTTTCTGAGCGGAGGGAACAGCATGTGCGAAGGCCTAGAGGAATGAGAGATGGTGGTGAGTGGGCCAGGAGAGTTACAGGAGGCTCAGCTTTCAGCTTTGCTTGTTTGTTGATCCTCAGGGAAGGCAGACTAGGAGCTCCAAATGCATGGTGCTCATTCAAGTACACCATTCCCATCCATCACCCTTCGTGAGGTCGGTTTCCTCTCCCTTCATCAAAGAGAAACCGAAGACCAGAAAGGCTTGGGTGGGTTTACCAAGGACACACAGGCAGGTAGGGCTGAGAAGACTGGACCAGCAACCCCCCACCCCTGGTCATCACTCCAGTGCTTCCTCGTCAAGCTGTCTGTCCTGCCCTCGGTTAACCCACTGCAGCCTGCTCGCAATTGTGGCCTCAGAGGTTAGTAGCTCACTTGTGCTTTAATTGAGATTTGCTTGCTGATGTTGCCAAGTATTCAAATCACCTGACAGTCCTGAGGGTCTACCCAGGCTCAGACCCTCGCCCACCTCCCAACTCCCTCCTCCTTGCGAGCTCTCCAGGTGACGCCGATGCCTCCAGAGACTGAGAGCCACAGCTCCAAAGTGTGGTTCTCACAGGCGTGGGGGCTGCTGAGCCCTGCACCGTAATAGTTCAAAGAAAGGCCATGTTATTCTCAACTTTTGGAGGAATCTGCATGCTGTTTTTCACTGTGGCTGTGCCAATTTACACTCCACTTCTGGGTTTATTCAAAGAAAATGAAAACACTAATTTGTAAAGATACACAAATGTTCATTGGAGGGTTACATATAATAGGCAAGATATGGAAGCAACCCAAGTTCCATCAATGGATGAATAGGTAAAGAAAATGTGGTACACACACACACACACACACACACACACACACCGGAATACTACTCAGCCATAAAAAAGATGAGATCTGTCCATTTTCAACAACATGGATGGACCTTAGGGGCTTCCTAGGTGGCTCAGTGGTAAAGAATCTGCCTGCTAGTGCAGAAAACACAAGAGATGTGCATTCGATCCCTGGGTCAGGAATGTCCCCTGGAGGAGGAAATGGCAACCCACTCCAGTATTCTTGCCTGGAAAATCCCATGGACAGAGGAGCCTGGCTGTCTGCAGTCCAAGGAGGTCACAAAAGAGTCAGACACGACTTAGCAATAGAGCACACGTGCACTTGGATGGACCTTGAAGGTATCATGTGAAGTGAAATAGACGGAAAAAGACAAATACTATATGATTTCACTCATAGGTGGAATATAAGAAACAAAAAACAAAATAGATGAACAAGACCAAACCAAATGAAACAAACATGTAGATACAGAGAACAGAGTAAAGGTTATTAGAGGGAAACGATGGGAGTGGGGTGTGAGTAAAGGGTATTAACTGTGTGGTGATGGAGGGAAACTAAATTTTTGGTGGAGAGCATGCAGTAAGTGTATACAGAAGTTGAAATATAATGTTGTACATGTGAAACTTATATAATGTTATAAACCAATGTTACCTCAATTTAAAGTAAATAATTTAAAAAATTTTGTAAAAAGAAAGGCCATATTAGGTAATTAAGAGCACCTGAGGGAGATCCCCTTGGAAAGGACAAGGTGGAGGTTGTTGCCCTTGAAACCCTTAAAAGCAGAGCGCGCAGGCCCAAAGCAGTAAGCAGGCTGAGAGGAGCATGCGGTGGAGCGGTCTCTGAGGCTCCCAACGATTAAAGGATTTTGACCAGAGCAGAAATGAGTGGAAACAAGGAGAGTGGTAAGAGCATGGTGGTTGGGTTGGAAGCCACGGATGTGGACTGAAACGGAGCTTCACCTGGACCCCCCAGTGGGGTGGGGCCAACGATGGACTTTGGGGCTTATGGATTCCTGATAGTGAGTGCCAGGCTTTGAGGGTGTGTGTACCCTTCCAGCAAGCATCCTCGGGAAGGGATGGTTAAGAGGGCAGTGGAGCCTGGGGTTTGCAGACTTGGATTTCAAGCCCCCCCTTACCCATCCTGCTACTGCTGCTAAGTCGCTTTAGTCGTGTCCGACTCTGTGCGACCCCATAGATGGCAGCTTACCAGGCTCCCCCGTCCCTGGGATTCTCCAGGCAAGAACACTGGAGTGGGTTGCCATTTCCTTCTCCAGTGCATGAAAGTGAAAAGTGAAAGTGAAGTCACTCAGTCATGTCCGACTCTTAGCGACCCCGTGGACTGCAGCCTTCCAGGCTCCTCCGTCCATGGGATTTTCCAGGCAAGAGTACTTTCCCATCCTACTTGTTTGAATTAACCTCCTGCCTTTGAGCCTCCTGTTTTTAAGCCTCTTCCTTTAAGCCTTACCTGTAAAGTGAGCCTAATGGTGGTACCCTCCTCATTTGTTATTTTTGTTACTCAGTTGTGTCCAAGTCTTTGTGGCCCCGTGGATTGTAGCACACCAGGATCCTCTGTCCATGGAATTCTCCAGGCAGGAATACTGGAGTGGGTTGCCATTCCTTTCTCCAGAGGATCTTCCAGATCCAGGGATTGAACCCAGGTCTCCTGCATTGTAGGTAGATTCTTTACCCTCCTAATAGAGCCACTTTGAGGATTAAATATAAATATAAATATAAAGAACCCAGACAACAGCCTGGCTCAAGGCAGTACCCAGTATAAACTGTGATTGATAATGTTGTGGTTTCAAAGGGCCTGTGACCCCCAAAAGCTTACACCATTCAAATCAGGCTGGGTATATTAGGGGACTGTGTTAAATTCAACAGCCTATTATAAATTATGTCCTTATTCACCCAATCTGCAAATTGTGGATAACTCTCAACTCCTAGCAGCCAGGATGAAGTGGAAATAAAGCTGCCTGTGGCTGGGGCTTCTGGGCAGTCACTAAGCTCTCTCATTGGGTACATGGCCTGGGTTGAAAACACTGGTCTAAGTTCGTCTTATTTTTGGTGCATGTGCTTCCTCGTTTTTTCCTTGATTAAGTTAGCTCTGCTTGCATCTCTCAAGAACCGTCTTTTCATTTTCTTCTAGTATAGTCTACCAAAGTCTAGCCAGTGTATGTTTGCCACATGGGTGTAGCTGTGTTCCAATAAAACTTTATTTACAGAAAGGTGAACTGAGGGTACTTCCCTGGTTCAATGGTTAAGACATCACTCTTCCACTGCAGGGGTCATGGGTTTGATCCCTGGTTAGGGAATTAAGATCCCTGCATGCTAAACAGCCAAAGGGGAGGGGGGAATGAAATGGGGTCCTAGTCTATAACTATACTAAATTCTTTTGTAAAGCATCTGTTAATTCTTTTGTGTCTTCCAAGTAGCCATTAGTAATCTGTAGATAGTGTTAACTCAATTTCCTATTTTTAACTCTAATTTCTTTCCTTGTCTGATATTTTTGGCTGAGACCTCTGGTGAAATGTTAGGTGTTTTACAGTGACCATGGGCAACCTTATCTCTTGCTCAGGATTTCAAACCCTTTGGTTTCTCAGCTAAGTTGGAGGCTGGCTTTTTGGCTGAGAGATGTCTTATGTTAAAGAGGTGGCCATTCATTGTATTAAGTTGTTTAAATCAAGAATGGGTGTCTAATTTTGTCAGATATTTTTATAGCATCTATAGATCAAGTGACTTTTATTCCCTTAGGATCTACTAATGAAAAGTTAATAGAAGTCATAGAATTGAACTTCCATTCTCAATATGACCCCACGTGGTCGAAAGGTTATTTTATTATGCTGCTGGATTCTGCTTGCTAGGTGCTATTCAGTTTTAAGTATTGATAATCTAATCATTTGTCCATAGATTTGTCCGTAGGTCTTCATATAAAATTCATCAAGTCTAGATATCGTTGTTTATTTGATTATGAAATGTGGATTTTCCTTTTCTCTAGTTTAATAGCACTGAAATAATATACTCCTTTATATCTATGATGACATTTCCTTATGAGACCCGCTGGGCCAGATATTCTCCAAGAGACCTAACTCTTTGATAATGTCTATGGAAACTGATTTGCTTAAGATTTTATTTCTTATCTGGGACTGTGAATAATTAATTACATTTTTAAACTAGATTATCCATTTTTTTCCAGACTTAATCATATCCATTAGAACAGTGCAAAACAGTCTCTAGCTCATCTTATTTCAGTGCATGTGCTTTCTCTTATTTTTCTTGACGAAGTTAGCTATGCTTGTCTCTCAAGAACTGCCGCTTTGTTTTTTCTACTATAAATTAATCATGCAAATATCCCTCTGCATAGTTGGGGCCTGTTCCCATAGTGGTCTTTACACTGGAAGGGCTCACATTGGAGATAAACTTATTTAGCTATTTATAATCTAATGGAGCCTTAAATTGGGCTTCTCAGATGGCTCAGTGGTAAAGAAACTGCCTGTAATGCAGGAGACTTGGACTTGATCCCTGAGCTGGGACGATCTCCTGGAGAAGGAAATGGTCACCCACTCCAGTATTCTTGCCTGGGCAATCCCATGGAGAGAGGAAGCTGATGGACACAACTTAGTGACTAAACAGCAACAATAAAGCCTTAAATTAGCTATACCTGCATTTTAAAAACCTACTTAAATATAGCAAAATTCATAAGAGTACACCTTGAGCTTTGACATATGGTTACAGCCATGAAACCATCACCCTGTTAAGATATGTCAATATCATCTCCCCAGAAAGTTTCCTGCATCCCATCACAGTCAACTTCCCAACCTCCTCTCCAGGGAGCTGCTGTTCTGACTTCTGTCATTACCAATTACTTTCAGTTGCCCTGTAAGTAGAACTGTACCGTATGGACCTTGTCTGGTTTCTTTCACTCA
This sequence comes from Capricornis sumatraensis, assembly GCF_032405125.1. Classification (NCBI taxonomy): domain Eukaryota; kingdom Metazoa; phylum Chordata; class Mammalia; order Artiodactyla; family Bovidae; genus Capricornis; species Capricornis sumatraensis. Next base: position 74,648,479 of record NC_091084.1, read on the forward strand.
GTTGGCTTTAGCTTTTAAAGGTGAACCTACTTGCTCTGATTAGTAGCGTCTGTCCTCTTCCACCTCTCGCTACTTGCCCTAATTAGTAGGTCCTCCGCAGTAAATCCAACCCCTCTAGTGGGAGAAATTGGTACTGCCTGTCGAAGTGGAGATGTGTGATGGCTACAAGATTCCAGATTGGGAGTTATTCCCTTTCAGCATATTGACAATAGAATATCACTAACTTCAGGTTTCCGCTGTTGCTAACATCAGCTTTTGATCTGTGATTCCTTTTAAGATAACTTTTTTTCTTGGCTGCTTTTGAAATGTTTCTTTGTCTTATTTTTTTTGTTGCTTCACAAAGAAGCTACATATATATATAATTATAATTTATCCTAATTTGCATTTTTACCCTTCTTGATGCTATGCTTTGGTGCCTGGTTATTTGGCACTGATGAAACACCTGATTCAAATTGCTTCTCTTCTGCCCCATTTTCTCTTCCTTTGGGACTCCGAATGAGTATGTATATGTGTATGTATACCTTAGATTTTATATCTTTTATGTCTCTTCTGTGTCTTCATGCCACATTCTAGAAAGTTTTCTGCAGCCTCTCTTTCCAGGTCACTAACTTTCTCTTTAGTTGTATCTAATATGCCATTAAGCCTTTTCCATTGAGGCTTTAAGTTTTCAATAATTGTGTTTTAACAACAGAATCTCCTGTTTCCTTTAGATCTATCATTTTAACAACTTTTAATTTTTGTCAAGTTCCAGGCTTGGGTTTTATCTCCTTGAACAGAAAAGCAACGTTTTTACAGTTGACTCCTGGCACCTCAAGTCTAGCCGGTCTTCGCTGTCTCTGCTGGTTTTAGCTCATGCTATTGATTCATTGTCCAGCACTCTTGCCTGGAAAATCCCATGGATGGAGGAGCCTGGTGGGCTACAGTCCATGGGGTCACTAAGAGTCGGACACGACTGAAGCGACTTAGCACCAGCAGCAGGGCACATTATGTGAAGTGAATGTGCACAGACCAGGCTGGAGTCTGTGCTAGCACTGGTTTCCTGCCAGTTCACTCTCTTCTCAGGAGTTCTAGGCTACCATCAGAAGGCTGAGGTTTAAATCTTGGTTTTATTATGGGACATTAGAAGTTCCTTGCCTTCATGGAGTCTCAATTTTACTTCCATTTGAGGTAAGTATTAGGATTCCCTGGTAGCCCAGCTGGTAAAGAATCTGCCTGCAACGTGGGAGACCTGGGTTCAATCCCTGGGTTGAGAAGAGCCTCTAGAGAAGGGAACAGCTACCCACTCCAGTATTCTGGCCTGGAGAGTTCCACGGACTGCATAGTCCTTGGGGTTGCAGAGTCGGACACAGAAGTGACTTTCCCACCTGGTATGAGTAACTGGTGCCCAGACAAGAGAGAGAATTCTTCCAACATCCTACAGTTGGTGAGTGGTAACAGAATCTAGTCTTCTCAAGGCTGCTTTTACCTGAGTTTTCAGTTTTGCAACTTGTATTTAGGGATCTATACCCCCAAACACCTTGCTTCCCATGCACATGAGGCAGACTTGATGATCATTATCATTATGTACTAATTATTATGTAGTAATCTTAATTACTACATTGAGAAGGAAGAATCTCAATTAGGTTAGGGTACTGAGACACCAGGGAAGGCTGATGCATGGCAAGGGGAAGGAAGGCCAGATGGCAGATCGAACTAGAAGGGCTTGTAGGGTACTAGAGAAAGAAGCAGAAGTATCCTGGCATAAATGGTATACCCATGTACTGGCATCCCAAATGAACAGGAGACTAGCTTCCTAGTTCATTCCCCATTCTCGGTTTTTACTGTTTAAGGTCTGTCTTTCAACTCCTATCAGAGGGTAACAGCTGGGCTGGTTCTGAGATTCTGCTTTTATAGAAATCCCCTGTGTATGCTTTGGCAGGAAAATAGTTTAAAGGTGAGAAATACTGAAACTATGAGTGTAGCCAAGATTGAGAGTTTGTGTGTCCTGACACCAGACAATTGAGGGCTGAGATTTGGGGACATTATGGCCTTTGTGGAACAATGTCAGTCACAATAGACTTTTCTTATAGAAAAGACCAGTCTTGGTGGAGGTCTGACTTCTTGGTTTTCCCTCAGCCTTGCTGCATACTCACTACCTTATCAGAAAATACATTTGCCAGGAAATACATACTTTTTGCAGTTACTTGCCTTGGCCCCTGCCTGGAGAGCTCTAATTCCAGCCAGTCTCCCTCCTCCAGTGCCTGCTGGGCCACGCTGACCTCTGGTTTCCTGCCCCTGCCTGACCCATTTCCTATGAGCCTGAGGTCCCTGACTGAGGGCTGGGTGGATGGAAGGACCCTGAGGTCCACCCACGTTCCTGGAGGACAGCGTGACCTTCTCAGCCCCAGAGTTGAGAGCCCCATTGCAATGGCCCTGTTACTTCTAGGGGATGGAGCTTGGCCCAGAGCAAAGCTTTTGCTTGTGAAACAAGTATTCGTCCAGCAATAAGAAAATTTTGTTCAATTTCTATCTAAACATTAGGTTTCTAATAGCGGTGAGAGAAGTTCTCTGTATTACTGATGAAAGGTTGGCTTCCTAAGTCAAGACTCGGTACCTGTTTGTCCCGTGGCTTCATCCGACTGTCGCTCCATCTTCCATAGCTTACAGTCTCCAGTCGTAGCTTATCTCTCCACGGAGTCAGCCACATCCCTGGGGTTGCGCCTCTCCTGCTAGTTCCCTGTACGCCAGGTGGTGTGCTAAGGACATGATGGGGAAGGCTGACCGGGGCAGATACTGAACAAGTAACAAAATGAAGTGTCATTACAGAGAAGTAGAGGTTGTCATGGAAATATCACAAGCAGACTATTAGAGAGGTTGGGCAGTGTGTCCAGTATTTTGACGCGCTGGTCCCACAAACTGTAAAAGTAGCAACAAGGTTTTGCATATGTGGGGGGATGATAATGAAGAAAAACTTAGAAGATGACATTTGATGGAAGGTGTGTAAGTCTAGATTTTTAGAAAAAGGGATCTCAGTGACTGAGGATATGAGGATTATTTTACAATGAATGAGAGGCAGTGGTCCGCCTCACATTGTCATACCTCCTGGCTTCTTAATACTTGATTTTTTTTTTTTTATTCTTCGATGCTTTACAAAGGTGTACAAAGTCTTATCCAGCATTTGGACTTCTTTTCAGACAGAAGGTTGGGCTGAATAGTTAAAGGTTCAGAACGTATAGTCCTAGGAACTTTGTTAGAACTGCGATTACTCAGGCTCCACCCCAAAACCCCTGAAAGAAAGTCCAGTGATGAAGACTAGCACTGTGTCCTTACAAACCCTCGAAGTGATTCTGGTGGACTTTCAAATTCGAGAATCATGCATCTTGCCCATGGTTACTGGCGATGGATGTCCAAGGCAGCCGTCGCTGTGAGCAGGTCGACGGTGTTTATAGGAAGTGATACGAAGTAGGAGGATGGAAGAAATGAGTTTTGAACGTCTGGTATGACCAACTTGGGGGAAAAATGGAAAAATGAAAGGAACGACCTTCTAGAACAAGCCTTGGCAAACTTTTTCTGTAACAGGCCAGATAGTAGCTATATTAGGCCTTATGAGCCATACGGTCTGTGTTACAACTTTTCAGCTCTGCGGTTGAAGCACAAAGGCAAATATAGATAACACACAAACAAGAGACCATGACTATGCTCCAATAAAACTTTATTTACAAAGACAAATGGAAGGCTGGGCAGTAGTTTACTGTCCCCTAGTCTAGCAGAATGACTTAAGGTTTTGGTTTATTGGTTTGGTTTTAACGGCAGAACCCCTTTTCTTCCTTAGAACTGTATAAAGCAGGAGTCTCTCTGATTGAAGAGTCTACCTCTTCCATGTCTCCTTTTCCTTGAAGTGGACCCTAAGGTTCTTCCTAAGAGCACATACTAATGACACTTACGTCCGGTGCTCTAACGTCTGAGCTTGGTGCCACCTAGGCATTGCCCTTGAATGAGCAGGTAGCCCTTCCTCAGCCAGTTTGGGCCTGTAACCAAGGCGTGGTGGTAGAAGGAACTGGGGGCCAGCCTGAGATCACGCCTGGGCCTGAGGTTCAGGAATTCTCTCCTTTGCTGCATTGCGTGGTCTCTCTCTGCAGGTTCCAGCCAGCCTGCTGAGGCCAGTGGGAACACCCAGAGTACGAGGGGCCCATCAGACACCCCCCACACGCCCTGTGTCCAGATGAGGGGCCAGGCCCTCAGATACCGCAGCATCCACACCCAGCTGATGGAGATGGTGCTGACCTTGCGGCAGACTGTGGAGGATCACATCACGCGGCTGACGACCAGACCTCAGCGGCAGGACCTGGCGCTGGAGGAGCAGTGGCACGGCCAGGCCATCAGGGAGCAGGAGGCGCTCCTGGGTCGCTTATTGTTCCAGATCGTCAGCTTCCTGCCAGCTGGGGCCCCAGGCGACCAGAGCGCCCAACCACCTCGCACGTCCACGGACTCCAGGGGTGATGTCGGAGGTGGGCAGCCAGTCCAAGCAAACAGGCAGACTGGCCAGATGCTCTACCAAGAGAGTGGTTTTGAAAATACAGTTATCAGCTATGACCTGTCCAACCGTGGGATTGACATCTCTGCCTTATACCGCTTGAGATTCCGGGACTATGACACCTACCAAGGAAACAAATACCACAAGGACAAGAACACCTTGGTGAGGATGGGGGGACAGGCTTGAGGGCCCCCATCACTGGGATTTACTGAGTCCTGTGCCAAGATCTGTGCGTCCTCATTGATTCTTCCCAGCCCCATGGAGTAGGTGCTATTGTCCCCTGTAGGTGAGGGGGGTGCACAGGAAAGTTGACAAGCTGAGTCTGGTTTCCCCTCCTGTCCTAGCTCTTATCTACCAGGAATCGCTGTGGTCACTGTGGTAAGTGAACCTACCCTTGTGGAACTCAAGTCTAGTAACAGATCTCAGCTGCTGGGGAAACAGATGTGAATAACGTTCCCAAGAGCACCAAGGGGCTGCCTGCTTTGGGTGGTCAGGGAAGATGGTTTAAAGGTTGAGTCCGTCAGTCAGGTGATGGGGGTGAGGGAGGGGTCTTCCAGGAAGGAGGAACAGCATGGGTGGAAGCTTCAAGGTGAGAAGAGCTTGGAGTGATTGGGAAAGGAGGCCTGTGTGGCTTGAGCAGAGATGGTGAGCGCTGTAACAGAGGTACAGATGGGATCGGGCCATTGTAAGATGTTGGGATGTTATCCCAATGGTGATGGGATCAAGAACAGGCTTCCAGCAAGGGAGGGTCCCAACAGTTCTCCAGCCAGAGGGCAGGGGGCTACAGTAGCCTCAGCTTTCCTTCTGTTCCCACCCAAGGGATATGTGGCCAATGGCCATCGGCTTTTCTGGGGCCAAATGAGTCGGGTATCCTGATCGGCCTCTGAGGGGCCGTGCCCCTTCTAGAAACTTGAAGGGGCCCTTTCATGTAAGTGGAGATGGCAGAGGTGATACAGGCAGGGCCTGGTTAAGGAGCCAGGCTCTGGGGCCTGTCAGGTGAGATGCTGCTCATCACCAAGGTCATGTGGCTAGTGTAGTTTTTTCAACCTTTCTGAGCTTTACTCTTTCAGCAGGAGATCAGAGCATTTTCTCAGGAGTTGTGAGAATCAAGGCAATTGACAGGAACCACTTAGTCTAATGTCTAGAATATAGGAGCTCAGAGAATGATGGCTGGTATATAATATAACTATCACTACTTACGTTGTGGGTTGGCCAAAAAGTTCATTCAGTTTTGAATAAAAATAAGACACTTTTCATTTTCACCGAGAACTTTATTAGAACAAGGTACTCACTAACTGAATGGACTTTCTGGCCCACCCAATATGGGGCTCTAAAGAGGGAAGTTTGCAAGCTGTTAAGATTTGGGAGAATTTGTGGAATTTTTTTTCTAGTATTAAGGTTGTCAAACATGGATTTTATTGCCTCATGGAGCAGGGAGACCTCCATTTGGGCTCATCCAGATGAGTAATTATGACCTGTTTAAAGAGGTCCCTGGTGGGCAGGGCAAGAAGACTGACCTTCGATTCTGCCTATCTCCAGGGCTACATTAACCTTGGTACCAGTGAGAACAAGCTCTGTACTGATCTTCTGGCTGAGAGGGTAAGACACGTTCCAGCCTGTGCTGGGACCCACCTTTAGGCCCAGGTCCCCCAAGAATGGGTCTTTTAGCACGTGGTAGACACAAGAATAAGACTTAGAAATTTGAGGAAGGGAGTGGGGAAATAGCTTCTAGAATAGCGCATCTAACCTGCTGACTGGCCTTGCTGTGTTGGGAAGTTTTCTCTGGATGGGTATGTGGTGGGTAAGCTGCCAAGGGAGCGTCTAGATCAAATCTAGGGTTGGGGAGGTTGTCAGACACTTCCCGGGGGAGATCTAGTTGTATAATCTTTGACACGAAGACTGAAGCTTCTGTTCATCAGGGAGCATGTAGCATAGATGCCCATTTCCCTCCGGGCGGCCCTGTGTTGTAGGGCAAACGCCCATGGGCATCCTAGGAGTAGGAGGAAGCCTCCTGGGCACCCCGGCCCGGCCGTGCTCACTCTCTGTTTGTCGACAGTTGAGTCAGAGTGACGTGACCTACATTGATGAAGACCTACTGCAGTACTCTGATTGGAGAGGGCAGCCATTGTAAGTAGCCCCTGAACCTGGGGTCTCCTGGTCTACAGGCACCCGTCCGCATCCAGGGAAAGACTCCCTGGTTCTCTGCGGGGTGCCTACCTATTTTGGGCGGTAATGACGTCTAGAAAATGCCTAGTGTAGACTATCAGAGCAGGCAAGCTGGTGCAGTAGAAACAGCGCTGCTCTGTCATTCAAGAGGCCCAAGCTTTTGTCCGTACTCTTCACATCTGTGTCTCCTGGGGTGTTGAGAGCCTTGGTCCCCGTTCATCCTGTAAGGACCCTGAGGTTGCATGCTCTGCTCTCGTGAAACGACTGAAGTCGAGGCTGTGGGGAAAGCCCAGGGCTGATCCTGGGAACGACCGGTCTGTCTGGGTCTGTCCACAGCCTGCGGAAAGAAGTGGCCCGGTTCCTGACCTTCTACTGTAAGACACCTGAGCCCCTTGACCCAGAAAATGTGAGTCTCTTCCCAGCCTTCCTGACACCCTGGTGGAGGACCGTATTCTTGGGGACCTCTGCATTTCCAGAAGAGCCTCTGAGTTGGGGCAGGGTGGAGGCCAGTGGGTCCTCGCTGAGGAGACTCCCCGCGGGGAGGGAGATGGGGGACCGATCCCTCTTACAAGGATTGGTTTTCAACTTCTGCCTTCTGTGTGTCTTCTCCAGGTGGTCATTCTAAACGGCTGCTCCGCTGTCTGCTCTGCTCTGGCCATGGTTCTGTGTGATCCAGGTGGTAAGTCAGTGGGATCTGCGCTCCCTCAGGGACATAGCCCCACGTAGGCAGGCATACATGGGCCCTGGGCCCTGAGGGAGAAGAGGGTCTTGACTGAAGACCTTTCTCCTGAAGCACTGGGGTGCCTCCTGGACCGATTAGAGCATCTTCCTACTTCTTCTGCAGGAGTGAGGGATTTGAATTCCCATTTAATATGGGCATGTTACAGGCCTCCAGTCTGCCCCAGGAATGGTGACATCTGGAGCCAACTCTGTCTAGTATTAGTCAGACTTTTGGTCTCAACCCCAATACAGAGAGTCCTAGTCAACTGGCTTAGACAATACAGATGTTCTGTCTCTTCAACACACAGCAAGTTGTGTGTCTCTGGAGACTCCCTGGTGGCGCTAGTGGTAAAGAACCTGCCTGCCAGTGCAGGAGACTTCAGAGACTCGGGTTCAGTCCCTGGGTTGGGAAGATCCCTTGGAAGAGGGCACGGTAACCCACTCCAGTATTCTTCCTGGAGGATCCCATGGACAGAGGAGCCTGGTGGGCTATAGTCCATAGGGTCGCAAAGAGTTGGACATGACTGAAGCAACTTCAACAAACAAAAACACCGAAATAAAAAACTAGGTTCTAGATCAAGTAAAGCTTGAGAGATCTGTTCTTGGTCTCCTTAATGATGCCGCTGAACAATTTGAAATAAGAAACTCAGATTTCTTGATGAGCCTACTGCATGGGACACTTGTTACCAAGATGGCCAGTTTCACTGGAAGGGGTGGGTCCTTGATTAGCTCATCAAGGAGGCCAAATGGATGGAAAGAAAATAACACATGAAGTCACCAAGTCCGGAAGAGCTGAGCCACGTAGAGAAATGAGAGCCCTCTCTGCGTGTGGACCTCTGCCTCCAGTGTCGGCCTGGAGCTGACAAGACTTGCGGATGGCTCATGCTCTACCTGCTGCAAGCCTAGCTTGAGTCCCTGGATTCCGAGTAACTTGCAGCAGTATTCTCCCCTTTTCTCTTCTAGTGTACCCACAAAGAAGAAACTTGGGTTTTGTTTTCCTAAATAACATTTTTAAGAGTAGATTATGTATAGAGCACTGGCTTATCATAGCTCAGATGGTAAGAAATCTGGCTGCAATGCAAGAGACCTGGGTTCCAGCCGTGGGTCAGGAAGATCCCCTGGAGAAGGAAATGGCAACCCACTCCAGTCGTCTTGTATGGGGAATTCCATGGACAGAGGAGCCTGGCAGGCTACAGTCCATGGGGTTGCAGAGTTGGACGCGACTGATCGGCTAACACTTACACTTACGTATACAGAGCCTGTGCTGCAAAGCGCTCACCCCTAAGTAGGAGGGATTACACAGGAAACCTTCTCTGAGGGGTGTGTTGCTGCTGATCTGGGGGACTGCACTGGGAGACCCTGAACTAACGGCACTGTCTGTCTGCTTCCAGAGGCCTTTCTAGTCCCCACCCCCTCCCATGGGGGCTTCGCCTTTAGTACCCACCTGTATGCGAAAGTCAAGCTGGTTCCTGTCCACCTGGAGAGTCAGGTCAGTGTCGGTTCAGTGTCGACTGGTAGACTGGTTCTACCGACCCAGGCAAGGGAATGGTCTAGACATTGCCAAGGTGGAGGTTGGTTTTGCTTTTCTCCTGTATAAGTTATGGGAGAAGGATGGCGAAATTGGGCCAAAAGGGCACGTGGGACTAGTCCCTGGGTATGAAGGGAAAGGATTGTTCAGGGTTTCTAGGAATGAGGAATCCAGGCCTGGAAGCTTCCAGATATGTGGTTCTCAGGCTGGATCTGTCTTCCAGGTCACTGAGGCAAACGACTATCCTTTCCAGCTCACTGTGGATAAGCTGGAGCAAGCCCTGCTCAGGGCTAAGATTGAGGTGAGGTGGGAACCGGGTCTCCAGGGTGGGCACTGCTGCTCCGGAAAGGGGCTGAATATGGAGACAGTGGGATAACTTGTTCACCAAGACAGTGTGGGTGCCTTCTTCAAAAGAGGCAGTGTCCCAGGGCACATCCCCCGAGGAGCCCTGAGCCTGGCTGTGGGCCCCCAGAGCTCCTTCCTAGTCCCCTCTGTGGGCACCATGCTAGTTGCTCCTCCAATTGCCCACTGAGCCCTTGATAAGGGGTCCGATCCTACTCGGTGCCCTGGCCTTGACCTTCAGCTGAACTTGATGTAGAGGTGAAGGATTTGTGTTCACTTGGTTATGCTTGGTACTTTTCAGGGGAAAAAGGTCAGAGGTCTTGTGCTAATGAACCCTCAGAATCCTCTGGGAGACGTCTACTCCCAAGACTCCATGATGGAATATCTGGAATTTGCCAAGAAGTATGACTTCCACCCCCTTGAGATGAAGTCTGTAAGAAGGGTTCCCATCACTCACAGTCAAGGAGTCAGAACCGGAAATAATATACCCTAAGTGTTCTCACTGTGTAGTATACTTTCTGCAGTCATGGACAACTAACAGAAATGGACATGAAGGAAAAGGCACCCACGTGCTCACTGCTTCAGACCGCCACTTCCCTCCTAGCCTTTGCTTGTGTGCACATACCCACATAACAGTCACACACCCTGCTATTTCCCACCCCTCATAGCATAAGCTCTTCCTGCATCCATTTCCCAAACTCCTTGGCTTGAGGTGCCAAGGAAGGTGTCTCTCTAGAATTTTCCTGTCCCTGTTTCTAAGAACATGTTAACATCAGTTATTAATATCTCTGAAGTCTGGAAATAGCCTTCTTAGGGTAGATAATCTTCCACGGTTGAGAAGAAACGTGTATTCAAACTTCATAACACATCCAGACCAACTGATGGTGGCCCATGGGGATAAGAGGAAGAGTGCTGGGGGTGCTCTCCATGCCAGCTCTAGCACGGGCTAGGGGAGGGATTAGCGTTCTAGCTCAGAAACCAGTTTCTTCCTGTGAAACAGAAGTAACAGTACAGCTTCAGACTGCTGGGAGGATAAAGAAGATAAGGCAGGTGTGCATTTAGCCCACTTCATATCCCTGTTTGAACCAGACCCTAGGTGGGAGCTCTTTTTTTAAAATTTTGTTTGTTTATGAACTGCACCGGGTCTTAGTTGTGGCACACAGGATCTAGTTTTCTGACCAGGGATTGAATCTGAGCCCCTTGCATTGGGAGCCTGGAGCCTTAGCCACTGAACTACTGGGAAGTCCTGGTAGTGCCTGACTATACCAGCGGAGATGTCTCTGGGACGTCCAGCCCCTACCACGGGTCTCTACTTGATGGTTGAAGCGTGGGGCCGGATGTTCTCACGCATGTCCCTCAGGTCCTGTCCCTTTCTAGTACCCCCAAGTCAGGATAGAAGGTCCCCTCTGGTGAAGGAGAGGCCCCCTTCTACCTTTCCACACCTCTTGGAAACTTTGGATGGGCTTCTGGGGCCTTAGGAGTGTCTGATCTGTGTTCAGAAAAGCCTAACAAATGAGGTGTGAGTTACAATTGGAGCCTAGATAATCGTTCTCTTTCACCCAACCTGTAGGTACAACCTCCACGTGATTGTAGATGAGATGTACATGCTCTCTGTGTTTGATGAAGCCATCACATTCCACAGTGTTCTGAGCATGAAGAGGTGAGTTGGTCTCAGTGGGAGCTAGGAACGAGAACCATGAAGCTCCTGCTTTTTCAGGGTGAGTCCATGGGCAGTAAACTCCTTTGGCTATGAGCCAAGAATTGAGCTTAGAGCCCCCAGGAGTGTGAAAGTGAGCAAAGCATCATTTGTCCTCCAAAGTGTCTTCTCTAAATGCCGCTTTGTACATGAGATAGTTTAAGAAGAGGGTAGAATGAGCATGGTCAAAAGTCACGATGAAGCCCTACAGAAGGTCAGGGCTTCTTGATAAGTAGTGCACAGGGAAAGAAGAGAAATAGAGGAGAACTTTCTTCAGGGTTGGTATTTGGGCCTAGGACAGGATCCAGCAGGCAAAGCAAGAGAAGAACATGCCTAGTGGATGGAACAGTTTCACCAAAGGTGGGGCAGAAAGAAAGAGGTGAACACATTTTTGAAATGTTTGGAAAGTCTAGAAATGGTGGCCCACTTGCATGAGGAGCCAACTGCCAAGAAGGTGGCTTTTGGACTCGTTATAGGAAGACCCTGAGCCAGGCTGAGAGTCCTCAAGTACCTTCAGTGGGCACATGAGAGCTCTCCCATCTGGTTCGGCAAGGATACCTTTTGTTGACTTCCTGGCTTAACTGGGGCAACTGTGTCTTGGACTTTGGGTCCCCAGGCCCTTCTGTCTAGGAAGGCCCTCAAGGCCACCTTCATCTTCCCTTCATAGACTGCATGTCATCATCCTTCAAGTATTTCTCCATCATCTTGACTCTTTCCTTTCCAGTTTGCCTGACCCCAACAAGACCCACGTGATCTGGGGCGCCAGTAAGGTGAGCCCCAGCCGCCTGTCCTTGGGTAGGGAAGGAAGTGGAGCCAGGAGCGGAAGGCAGACCCACCGGGTATCCCCTTCCCTTCTTCTCTTCCTCTAGGATTTCTGCATCTCTGGCTTCCGCTTTGGTGCCCTGTACACCCACAACAGGGAGGTGGCCTCTGCCATGAGCTGCTTCGGCTACCTCCACAGCATCTCTGGCATCGCCCAGTACAAGCTGCGTCAGCTGCTTCAGGACAGAGGTACCGAGCCCCGTCCCAGGCTGGACATCGTGGCCACCGGAATTTCTGGGTCTGCATGGGCCTCTGACATGGCTTCAGTATACTGAGAGCCTGTTCACTGTCTCGGGTTTAACAGTGGCAGGACGGGATGTTTATAGGAGGGCAGATGCAGTTGGGTACAGAAAGAAGACAGAGATGCTGGTCTAAAACTGACCATCTGACAGCTTGTGCTCTGCTTGCAAAAGGGATAGTCAATTGTACTCTAGGACTTGAAGGTGGGAACTTCAGAGACTGGCCTTTACAGGAAGGTCAATTTTTCCTCCCATTTAGGTGGCGCAGTTGGTGAAGAATTTGCTTGCCAATGAAGGAGATGCAGGTTGGATTCTGTGTCTGGAAGGTCCCCTGGAGGAAGAAATAGCAACCCACTCCTGTATTCTTGCCTGGAAAATTCCATGGACAGAGGAGCATGGCGGGCTACAGTCCATGGGGTGGCAGAGTTGGATACAACTGAGCACTGAGCATAAATCTGGCTTATTTCAGGCAAAGATTACCAAAGAACAGCTGACTCTTCAAATACGACTTAACTTCATCTTCCAGGGTGGCCAAAGGAGAGGCCGTTTGGGCAAGCTGGTGCTCCTACATCTATGGCACCTGAATTTACCTTCCCTCTTAGATCTTAAGTGAATGCGGCTTCAGAGGGAATTTCCCACCTTTAATACCATGGTTCAAACTTAGATAAGAGCTCCCTTTTAAAAATTCCCTGTCATAGAGCAGATGCCAGGCCCAAGGATTTAAATTGAGAGCAGGGATACAGGAAACAAAGTTATCAGATAAATCTGATTTAGAAAACAATCTGCTTTCAGCTTTGGGTGGAGAAAGTGGTAGATAGGAGAAATCCAACTGGATGCCTCCCTGCAAGGTGCCAGGCCCTCTGATATTTGGTGGAAACCAGATTCCCAGCTTCTTGAACACTGGTTCTCAAATCTTGGATGCACGTGGGAATTATCTCATGAAGTTGCTCAGTCCTGTCCAACTCTTTGCAACCCCATGGACTGTAGCCCACCAGCCTCCTCCATCCATGGGATTTTCTAGGCAAGAATACTGGAGTGGGTGGCCATTTCCTTCTCCAGGGGATCTTACCTACCTGGGGATCGAACCCGGGTCTCCTGCATTGCGGGCAGACGCTTTACCATCTGAGCCACCAGGGAATCCCTCCTGGAGAATTTAAATACCGATTTGTAGGGAATTAGGGAATTTAGTCATTCAGTCGTGTCCGACTTTTTGTGACCCCATGGATTGTAGCCTGCCAGGCTCCTCTGTCCATGGAATTTTCCAGGCAAGAATACTGGAGTGGGTTGCCCTTTCCTTCTCCAGGAGATCTTCCCAATCCAGGGATCGATCCCAGGTCTCCTGCATTGCAGGCAGATGCTTTACCATCTGAGCTACTAGGGAAGCCCAATGTGTAGGCTGCATCCACAAAGATTTTGAGTTAGATGTCTGGGGATATAATCTGGTCCATTATGCCTTTTAAAATCTCCCCAGGTGGTTCTAAAGTGCTGCCAATGCTGAGAATGGTTGTGCTAGGATCATCCCCAAGCATAATGAGGTTCTTCACAGTCCATTTGTTAGGGTCTAAAGCAGAAGGTGCAGAGAAGGCAATGGCACCCCACTTCAGTACTCTTGCCTGGAAAATCCCATGGACAGAGGAGCCTGGTGGGCTGCAGTCCATGTGGTTGCTAAGACTCGGGCATGACTGAGTGACTTTACTTTCACTTTTCACTTTCATGCATTGGAGAAGGAAATGGCAACCCACTCCAGTGTTCTTGCCTGGAGAATCCCAGGGACAAAGGGGCCTAGTGGGCTGCCGTCTATGGGGTCACACAGAGTCTGACACGACTGAAGTGACTTAGCGTCAACAGCAGCAGCAAAGCAGAAGGTGAGGGAACTATGAGTAGCAGCTACTTGCCCGGTTGACAACAGCAGCATCAACCCCATTTAGGGGACACCTCAACTTCTTGCCTCAAGGGTGTAAATTCAAACATAACCTGACTACACAACTATTGAGAAGCCCACTATCCCCACCTTACACAATGGAAGTGGTGTCGTGGGTGGTGGTGTTTAGTTGCTAATCGTGTCTGACTCTTTGTGACCCCGTGGACTGTAGCCCTGGGATCCTCTGCCCATGGGATCCTCTGCCCATGGGATCCTCTGCCCATGGGATCCTCTGCCCATGGGATCCTCTGCCCATGGGATCCTCTGCCCATGGGATCCTCTGCCCATGGGATCCTCTGCCCATGGGATTCTCCAGGCAAGAATACTGAAGTGGGTAGCCATTCCACTCTCCAGGGTATCTTCCCTACCCAGGAAACAAACCTGTGCCTCCTGCATTGGCAGGTGGGTTCTTTACCACTGAGCCACAGGAAAGCCCAGGTGTTAGGTACGATCAGCTCAAATATGATGCAGTCAGGGTTGGATAGAATCGGCAGGCATGAAGTCCAGGGAGGGAGCATTTGGTCAGGAGCCCTCTGGCAGATGTCAGCCCTGAAGTATGTAACGGCTCTCTTCCTCCATCCGCTCAGAATGGATTGACAATATATACCTGCCCAGCTATCACTTCCGGCTGCAGGAGGCTCACAAGTATGTCACTCACAAGCTAAAGGCATTGAAGGTCCCTTTTCTCAATCGTGGCTCCGGCCTCTATGTCTGGATCAACTTGAAACAGGTGAGCTCTGGGAGTGAAGACGGGTGTTAAAGGGCAGATCTGCCGGCTGGGTCTTGAGCTCAGCTCTGTCTCTCCTCCCCAGTACCTGGACCCGTGCACGTTTGACGAAGAGCTGCTCCTCCATCGCCGCTTCCTGGACCACAAGCTGATCTTGTCCCCGGGCAAGACCTTCATGTGTAAGGAGCCTGGCTGGTTCCGCCTCGTCTTTGCAGCCAGGCCCCACCTGCTAAGAAGCGGTGAGTGGAGCTGACCTGCCAGTCCTGGCATCCTTCACAGATGCCCCAGCCACTCCTCTGTAACCCAGGAGTGGAGTCACTCCTTATTCACCTTTAGCAGCCTACATAGCTCCAGTCCTTCTAGGCCCTCTGTTACCACTTTCATACCTTCAAGTGAAAGTGAAAGTCGCTCATTCATGTCCGACTCTTTGTGACCCCACGCACTGTAGTCCATGGAAGTCTTCAGGCCAGGATACTGGAGTGGGTAGCCTTTCCCTTCTCCAGGGGATCTTCTCAACCCAGGGATTGAACCCAGGTCTCCCACATTGCAAGCAGATTATTTACCAGCTGAGCCACAAGGGAAGCCCATATCTTTAAGCTCCTTTGCAAATGAGAAACTGTTAGGCACTTGAAGTATATTATACTCTTGGTATGTCAGGTCTGTGTGTGTCGCTGAAGAGGTGCTGCGACTGTAAGCTATCCAGAAATGGAGCTCTGCCCATGCAGAACTTGCCAGCTACCAGGTGAGATAGATAGCACGTGATCCAGAAGTCCCTGTGTGCTATACTGTGGCGCTGCGATTCTCCTCTGAAGGTTACAGAAACATGACAATCATTTTATCTATTGCATCTCAGCACATGCAGGTCACTGTTCTACCTGCTGGGAACATAGCAATGAATATTTATGTTACATATCTTTTGGGCTAATGTGGAAAATAGACCGAGGGAAGGGCCACTATAGGCAGACAGAAAATGAGGCCAAGGCTATAAGCTGCTGCTGCTGCTGCTAAGTCGCTTCAGTCGTGTCCAACTCTGTGCGACCCCATAGATGGCAGCCCAGCAGGCTCCCCCGTCCCTGGAATTCTCCAGGCAAGAACACTGGAGTGGGCTGCCATGTCCTTCTCCAATGCATGAAAGTGAAAAGTGAAAGTGAAGTCACTCAGGCGTGTCCGACTCTTAGCAACCCCGTGGACTGCAGCCTACCAGGCTCCTCTGTCCATGGGATTTTCAAGGCGAGAGTACTGGAGTGGGGTGCCATTGCCTCCTCCAGGCTAGAAGCTAGGTGACAGGATTTGATCTTGAGTCATGAAGGTAATCTGGCAGGCAGGGGCTGTGACAGTGAAGCCAAAAGGAGCCATGGGGGACGTGGCAGGAAGACTTGAAATCTGTCCCCCAAAAGGGAAGGCTCAAGTGCAGCATCCCTGAGGCAGACATTCTGTGGTGGTCTACTAGGACCTGCATGTACCTGGGGCCCATGTGCACACCCGCTAAGTATTTCTCTGTCTTCATTTGGACCCTCTAGCCATGCGTCGGTTCCAGCAGGTGCTAGCGGAGCAGGCGCAGGATTGCAGAGTGAAGCTGCTGGAGGATGCAATGAAGGAGGAAGTGTCTGCCTCTCAGCCAGAGGCTCCAGCCAGTCCCGCTCTCAGGAAGTCCTGATGTCAGCCTCGGATCTGGAAGGCTGGCCGCTGGCCTGGAGCTGTGACCAAACAGTGGGCTCCTCCGGGCATGAGTGCGTTTGACCCACCATCAGCCCGCTTAAGCATCTGTCATTTTGGAAGCTTTCCATCTTCTTAGTCTCTAGGAGCCATTGCGTATGTGCAAAATGTTTTTATGGGGATTCTGGTGGGAAAGCCTAGAGGAGGAATAAAGGGAGCTCTCTGGGCCCCTGTTTAGGTGGGTTAACTTTTATATTCTGTATCTAATAAATTCCATATTATTTAAATTGCAGGCCTGTTTTATTTCACATTCTTCATATGACCTTTTGGGAGCTAGATGATTTTAAAACTTAATTTTTAATTAAATTTAAATTACATATTATATTTAGTTTTGAAATTCTAAAGCAGGTAAAGCAGATTATATGTGAAGAACACTTTCTAGGGCAGGCCAGAAAGGAAGGGAAATCATGATCCCCAATTGGTAGAACATTTTATAGGTGTTGGATGTAGTGTCCCATAGGATCCTTACATAATCACACTCACCTCAGACACATGTGACTCCGTGGTAGAGTGAGAGGATAGTTTCAAATGTTTCTGCCTTCAGATATGAGTTCTCTCCATTTTTGCCTTTTTGAAAGGCTTTTAAAATGAATCTCTGGTGATAGGCCTGAATGAAGTCTTCCATTTTCATCTCTAGGGTTTTCAACTGTTCAAATCATACCTCCTGAGCATTTCTCTGCAAAACATTTGCACATCTGAGCTTTAGTCTGAGCATCAGAGTGGTGAAATGGGCAGAGTAGGGGCTACTACCATCTTATAGATGTTGGAAGAACTATTAGCAGCCACTGATGGCTTTGATCAGTCACTTGGGTTTGGGATCATCCTCACTCTCTTGGGCCGCTTTGCAAGCCCACCAACAAATCCTGATTCTTTAAGACTTTGACAGCAGGCAAGTTTCTTTAGAAATAAACTTGAGTAGCAGACACAGAAAGAGAATTCTCTGGTTGCATGAAGGATTTCATGAGACCAGAAGAGATGATTTTCCCTCTCTTCAATATATATGTCTCTTATTTTTCTGTTGTAATTTCGTGGCCGAGAACCTCAAGTACACAGTTGAATTAAAAAGTAAGAACATTCTTGCCTTGTTCTCAATCTTAACAGGATCGCGTTTGGTCTCTCATAAGTATAATGTTACTGGAAATATTCTTCATACTGCCTTTACCAGATAGAAGAATTTCCTTCAGTTCCTAGTTTGCTGAAAGTTTTACCATAAATGTGTGTTCAGTTTTTACCAGATGTTTTTGCCTGTACTTTTAGAGATAATATAATTCTTTTAGTTATTAATGTGATGAAATTATATTGATTAAAAAACATTATAGTCCTGCAATAGCCCCGTAGAGTCATGATGCATCACCTTTTTATATATCGTTGGATTTGGCTTTGATGTTAAAAATTTTACATCTATTTTCATGAAGGATATTGTTATAATTTTCTTTCCTGATATTGAAATGAATTTTTTGATCAGTTAATTTAAATGTTTATCGATTGTATTAATATTTTCCAAAGACCCAACTTTTTATTTCATTGACTTTTTTTTCCACCCCTATATGTTTCTCTTCTGTTTCATTTCTACTTTTTATTTCCTTTTTTAAACTTTGGGTTCAATTTGTTGTTTTTCTAGCTTTTTAGTAGGGAAGACTAGACCAAAATTTTTTTAAAGTTATTGATTTCTCTCCAAGCATTGCTCTAGCAACATCCCATAAATTTTGATAAGTTGAGTTTTTATGATCATTAAGTTTTCTACTTTTCCTTGTGATTTCTTCAGTTCTGTCACTCAGTTGTGTCCAACTCTATAATGTATTTAGCAAATATTTAGTTTCCAAATATTTGGGGTCCTTCAGCTATCTTTGTTAATGATTTCTAGTTTAATTCCTTTGTGATTAGAGAACAGAAACTACTAATTTCAATCCTTTGAAACTGAGACATTTTAGGGCCAAGTATATGGGGGCTTCCACCCATGGCCGCTCAAAGGTAAAGAGTCCGCCTGCAATGCAGGAGACTTGGGCTTGATCCCTGGGTTGGGAAGATCCCCAGGAGAAGGGAATGGCAACCCACTCCAATATTCTTGCCTGAAGAATCCCATGGACAGAGGAGCCTGGCTGGCTACAGTCTATGGGGTCACAAAGAGTTGGACACGATTGAGCCACTAACACTTCCATTCTTAGCTATAACTTTTGACTTTTTAAAAACTGTTTGCTCTAGATACTATATATACATGTATATATGTGTATATATGTATGTATACATATGTGTGCATACATATACATGTGTGTATACATATACATGTGTGTGCATACATATGTGCATATACGCGTGTGCATACATATGTGCATATATATGTATGCTAAGTTGCTTCAGTCGTGTCTGATATATATTATTACATACATAATATATAAATAATATACTTCCCATATATGTATGTATGTATATATATGTATATATATACACAGACACACATATACTGTATTGACGGATCCTGCTAGGTTTTTTTTTTCCCCATGGGAAAAGGAGAATTTTACCCTAAGGCTCTGCGTAGGCCCAGGTCCTGGGTGGTCTAGTTCTTTTCCAAAGTCTCAGAATGTATAGGTCTAAGGTAGAGTTCAACAAGTGTTCTATAGTACGAAAGGAGGAGGAGAAATGACAAACTCAGGTCAAAAGCTCTCTCAGCAGAAGGATGTTTTAAGGATGCACACGCCTTAATCCTAAAGGCTTTTCCATAGGCCCCAACCAGGCATCTATTTGCCCAGTAACCCTGGTAACTGCCTTAAAATGGGTAAGCTAAGGCCTGGAGGCAGAGGAAGGCGCCGGCGTTTGTGGGGCGGGGAGACCTGGTCGGGAAGGCGGTCAGCGCGCCGAGGCCGTAGAGCGCGGGCGGTGGCAGCGGGCGCCCGCCCCTTCCTGGACCGGCTTAGGCCGGGGCCGCCTCCCCTTCCCTGGCTTTCCCTCCGGCTTGGGCGGCCAAAGGTGGGAGCCGGTCTCTGGGAGAGAGGCTCTGGGGGGCCCCCAGCCCCATGGTGCGGCCCCTCGTGCGCCCACTGCGCAGACTGGCCCGAGTGCGGGTGCCTGGGCCCGGGTGCGCCCCGCTCAGCGGCGGTGGACGCGTCCGGGGGAGGACACAGACCGCGCGTCCCCGGAGCCTTGGGTGCCGGCGCCTTCAGCTCCGCCGAGGAGGTGCGATCCCCGCTTTGCAGAGCAGGAGGGCCCGTGGGGGCTCGGGCTCGAGGTCTCTGTGCACAAGTCCCGGCCCTTCCGTCTCGAAGCCCTCGGCCCCAACTCTCACTTCCTCCCGGAGAGCGGGAGCCGGCCCCCGCGGGCACTCGCCGCCTGCAGGGGCCTTGCTCTCTGCCCCCAGCCCTGGCCGCCCTCTCGCGGATCTCCGAGGCCGGCCACGTGGGTGTCCGGCTCTGAACTCTCCCGTCCAAGGCTGCGGGGAGGGGGATTAAGGCGGAGTGGGGGGTGGTGATCCGAGTTAAGGCTCAGGAGGCCCAGTCAGTTGGGGGAGGACCTAGAAATGACTTCATGGAGCAAAATTTAACCCGGCAGCCCCCGTGCGTTTCTGAGCCGCTGGTTGGTCCCCCATCATCGGCTGTTGTGAGGCTTGGGCATCAGGACTAGGGAAATTGGCAGGGAGTTTTATAATATCAGTAAATATAACTTACTGAACTTCGGCCATGAGTCAGGATTGTTCTAAGCCATTTACACTAACTCATATTTTTCTGTCCTCACCAGGGCTACCGTATGGAATAGTTACTGTTACACCCACTTTGCCCAAGAGGACACTGGCTTAGAAAGTGGAGTTCACATCAGAGCACAGGATCAGACCAGCCTCTCCCTGAGGCCAGAACTGCCCCACTTTGGGAGTGAAGATGGAATTCTAGGCGCTGCCCCGGGTCCCTGCACTTGCAGTGACCCCCATTTCCCTCCTCTCAGGCCTCATCCATTGTCTGCTCCAAGTCGTCAACATCAGTCACCGCAAGACCCGTGGACTCCAGGCCCTTTCTGCTCTAAGTCAGAAAAAAAAAATTTTTTTTTAATTGAGATCAGCAAGAAGGGAAAAAAGAAGCTGGTGACACTTTAGCCTGCAGAATCAAAGACTTCTCCAAAAGTGAAAGCAAGCGGAAGTGGCCATTAGTTAAAGTTGTATACAGTAGCAAATAAACCCTCTGCCTGTAAATCTTTAGTAGGGTTGATGCCTTGAAGCGAATGCACACATGGTCGCAACTAGTAGGGGACACAGGAAGTGATAACTGTATAAACTTAAAGGAAGAGGAGACAGAGAAGGGGGAGGGCCCCATGCCTCACAGTTCATTTTTTAAAAGATTTTTTGTATTTGATGCGGACCACTTTTTAAGTCTTTATTGCACTTGTTATATTATTATTATTTTTTTAAATTTTGGTTTCTTAAACCACACGGCATGTGGAATCTTAGGCGCCCCCCCCCCCCACCAGATATTGAACCCTCACCTCCCTGCTTTGGAAAGGGAAGTCTTCACTGCTGGACCTCCAGGGAAGCCCCCCGCACCCCTAACAGTTCATTTTTGATGCTTGGTACTATGGAAGGTCTTTGATCAGATCAGAGATTGAATGCTTTTGTTTTTCTGCAGAAGTTCACCCTCCCTCAGAAGGAATCCAGGATGACTACCGCCTGTCCAGATTCAGACTCCATACAGGGCCTGCCCGGTAACAAGGGAGATGGTCTGGAAAGAGAATGCTCCAGAAAACCCGACCAGAAGCCGCTGAAGTTCTACGGAGTGGGTGACCCTGCTGCCATGCTCCCCTCCAGCAGCCCCTACCTGTCCTCTAGAGGAAGCATCATTAAATGGTTCTGGGATTCAGCGGAGGAGGGCTACAGGACCTACCACATGGATGAATATGATGAGGACAAGAACCCCAGTGTGAGTGACGCCTCCTTCCCCACCGGGACCCAGGAGAGAACTAGGGGAAGGCACCCTACCTTGAACGATAAGGCAGCACCCAGCTTGCTCTTGTCACGTTAGAGTCATGGACTTCTGACTCCCAGTGGGGTTTCCAGTGTTGCTTAGAGAGGTCCCAATATACTACCTGAATCAGAAAGTGTCCCGCTTATAATTAAGGGAAACTTGATTTGTGGGGGAGGAATTCAATAACCAGGGAGTGCTCTTATATGGCTTCTGGTCCACAGCCCAACTATTCACCTTTAGAGCTGGGACAGAACTAGGGTTCAGGCTGAAAGGGTTGCACTTTCAAGTTGTATATTCTTGAGCTAACTACTTAAAGTCTTTGAACTTCAGTTCATCTCTATATTGGGGTAATAATACCTGCTATATTCTGTACTGTCACAACTAAATGTTATCAGGTATGTAAATTATTAGCACAGTGCTTCACATAGAGCATTCAATAAGTGGTAACTGCTATTATCATAAATGTATTATTATAATAAAACAATTACTACATATTATAATAATACAATTATTATAAACATATTTTAATTATTAATTATTATATTAAATACTTATAATATAGTAAATATTATAAAATATATTATATTATAATTATAATATTTTATTAAAATTGTTATAATTATAATATGCTTTATTATTATAAATTATTACTATTAATTATTAGTTATTGTAGTAATAGTGTAATATTATATATTATAATTATAATATATGATATATTATGATTATATATTAAATCTAACATATATATTATTATAATATATTATGTATAATATAATATATAATCATACAATATATTAATATAATATATAACAACTTATTGCACACTAATAATTTATTACTATATATTATATAATGTATTACATATTATATAATACTATATATTATATATAATATATTAATACTGTATTAATATATAAAATACTTTATTATATACTAATAATTTATTAGTATATATTAATATGTATTAATATAATGATATAATATAATATGTTAATATATAATTTATAATCTATAATATATTAATATGATATAACAATATATTATATAATAAGATTATATTATATATAATTATATATAATATATCAATATATTTTTATTTATTCATTTTTATTATTTATTCTATAATATATAATTATATTAATATTATTATATATATAATATGTTTATATTACATATTAATATAATATAATATATTGATATCTTTAAATTATATCATATAATAGAATTATATTTTCATTTTATTATTTATTGTATTTATATTATATATTATAAATATATATTTTATAAATTATATATAATTATATTATATTAAATATAATAAGTATATTATCTATAAAATAAATAAATAGAATATATTATAATATTTATTTACTTATTTATTTATAATATATTTATATATTATATTATAATTTGATATTATACTAATTATTACCTGTTATTATAAATTATTACTAGTAATACTTCAGAGCACAGAGAGCTGGCACAAATAACCCTTTAATAATTTTTATTTATTGACCATGTGCCAGGTGCTGGCACTGTTCTATATGCCAGAATTACAGCCATGTTTGCCCTCATGGAGTTTATAAGATAATATGGGAGATGGGCAGTGAACAGACATAAATATATAAAATATTTTGTGGTTAGTGTTGTAGAAAAAAATAAAGCAGGGTAATAAGACAGAGCCTGGTGGGGTGGGCTGGGGATGTTGCCATTTAGGTGACGTGGTCACAGAAGGCCACTTTAATATGGTGACATTGGGGCAGAGACCTGGAAAAAGTAAGAGATTGTATTGGTTATCTCTTGCTGTGTAACAAAGTGTTTCAGATCTTAGCAGTTTAAAAGAAACAGATCACAGTTTCTGGAATTCAGGAATCAGAGTGGTGCTTCAGGCTGAAGATATTCTGGGAAGTTGTGATGAAGCTGGGGCTGTGGTCTCACCTGTAGACTCGGTGGGGCAGGGAAATCATCCATTTCCAGGCTCACTCACATGATTACAGAGTGGGCAGGAGGATGATCCCTTTCCGCACTCACTCACATGGTTATTGGCAGGCCTCGGTTCCTTCCCACATGGTCTTCTCCATGGGGCTGCTTCATGACACAGCAGCTGGCTTCCCCTGGGGCAAGCGATCCAAGAGAGAAAGAGAGAATGAGAGATGAGGAGTGCCCAAGATGGGAGCCACAGACTGTAGCCTAGTCTTGGAAGTGACATCCCCTCACTTCTGCATGTTTGGTTCATTAGAAGCAGGTCACTAGGTCTATGCACACTCAAGGAGAAGGGATCACGCAAGGCCCTGAACACCCTCAGGGGGTCACTGAGGGCCATCTTGGAGGCTGCCTGTCACAGGGAGTGAGCTTTGTAGTTATCCGGGGGAAAAGCATTCCAGGCAGAGGGGACAGCCAGAACAAAGTCCCCAGAGCGGGTCAAGGGACAGCAGAGGGGCTTACTGGCTGGAGGCTGGCGTGAGGTCAGAAAGGAGATGGGGGCAGGGCTGGCACTAGATCTGTAGGGCCTCATGGGACATGGTGAGGCTTCTGATTTTAGACCAGATGGGATGGAAAGTGCTCAAAGGGAGAGCAATGGGATCTGATTTTTCTTTTAAAAAGATGACTCAGACTGCTGGATGGAGATTCAGTTCGGGGAGAATGGGGATGAGGGAATGATCAGGAAAGGAAGGAGGGAAGCTATTGCAGTAATGTAGACAAGAGAGACTGGTGGCTTAGCAGTGGAGGAGAACTGCTTGGACTGTGCCTGTATCTGCAGGTACAAGAGACAGGATTCGGCGATGGATTGGTGGTAGGGAAGATCCTATAGGTTTTCTCCCCGGGGCGTGAAGAAGCACTGCCTTTTATTTGTCATAAGCTGAGCGCAGTGAAGCTCTACTCTTTCATCCTGCCTCCTTCCCCATCCCCTCTAATACCTTCGGGGTCAGGAATTAGCTGTGCATGAGTCTTTTCAGGGACCCTCCAAGGGGCAACTTGAGCTGTGCCTGCCCTCCTCCTTGTCCTATGAAAACAGTGCCTTATGGGTGTGGAATCTGCATGCTGTGTAATGTGGCGTGGGTCCCCACCCCAGGGAGAATTTCCACCAGCCCAGGGCCTCTTCTTGTTGTATAATCAATCACCCTTCTTCCTGTTCCTGCCAGAGCACCAGTTTATTGTGTACACATTCTGGCAGCCTGTAAGCTGAGCCTCTTGAGAGATTCAGTGTGTGTCTTGGGCATGTGGTGTCTTCAGGGACCTTCCCATGTTGTAGGGGAGAGAAAGCCTGTACATCAGGCTTTGTGACCTGGGATGAAAACTGACCAGTGCTCTCAACGGGGACAGCTAAAGCGCTTTGGGGTCCCGAAGAAGAAAAGATCCCCTGCAGGTGGGATTTTAAGGAGGGCTTCCTGGAGGAGAAGGCATTTGCACAGAGCTTTAGAAATGGGGAGATGCGATCAGGGAACCCTGTGGAGGGCAGCGCTTGAGCAAAGACCGGGTGGGGTGGTGGGAAGGTCGAGATTGCAGAGCTCCACTTCGCTGCCTTGTGCGCTCCTGGAGCCTTCTGCTGGCACCCTCTGCTGTGCTTACGTGGCTCTGTACCTCTCACCTCCAGGGCATCATTAACTTGGGCACCAGTGAGAACAAACTCTGCTTTGACCTGCTGTCCAGACGGGTAAGTCCCACTGCACCTCTGAGTGGCATCCGCAGCTCCGAGGGGCTGTCTTCTTTGGGATTCCCTGGAATGCTCCCTCCGGAGAGCCGGCTGCTTGCCTCAGTTGCCCCAGTCTTGGAGTCAGGAGACCCAGCTCTGCCTTGGGGAGCACGTTCTCTGCCGTCTGGGGCGACTCTTGATTCTGCTGCGTCTCCTCTTCTGGCTCTTTCCCGCCTCAGCCCCTCATGCTGGGTCCCTGCTCTCAGGGGGAGACACTCAGTGACGTGTGGTCAGTGTTTACCAACTGGCCCTGGGGCAGGAGAGGTCCGATCTGTAGCTTTTGCGGAGTCCCCCACAGTGCACATGCCCCCACTGTGACTGGTTCTGGGTCGTGCTGTACTCTCAGTGTACGCAGAGCTGGGAAGAGAGGCGCACAGCACCATCATGTGCTGGCCCCACCATGCGGACACCTGGCCGGGAAAAGCCCCCGGAGCCCAGATGGGAGCCAAGTGGATAATGTCGACCATAAGCAGTATTGTCTGAGTACCTTTTCCCTTTCTTTTTACTATGATTTGATTTACTATGATTTTTACATATGTTTTTATGTTTGTTTTTACTATGATTGACTTACATAATATCTATATAGTTTATGTAATTTCATTTTTGAAAATGACTGGTTTTTAGCACATGTTGAAAAATTGCTGAAAATGTAATAATCACATTATTTTATTTATTTAACTTGAAGTTTACTTTCATGCATCGGAGAAGGACATGGCAACCCACTCCAGTGTTCTTGCCTGGAGAATCCCAGGGACGGGGGAGCCTGGTGGGCTGCCGTCTATGGGGTTGCACAGAGTCGGACACGACTGAAGGGACTTAGCAGAAGTTGCAGTGTAATTGCTACACAGTATTATTTAAGTTATAGGTATATAACAGTGATGCACAATTTTTTAATGATTTTTTAGTTAAAATTTTTTTTAATTTTAAGAAAAATTTTAAAGATTATATTCCATTCATAGCTACTATAAAATATTGACTATATTCCCCATATTGTACAGTCTATCCTTGTAGCATATTTTGTACCTAGTAGTTTGGACCTCTTAATCGCCTACCCTTATTTTGCCCCTTGCCCTTTGCTCTCCCTGCCCACTCACGTATAGAGAGAATAATCAGGTTTCTTGAGCTAGTGAGAGCCATCTCTAGCAAACCACGGGAACCACCTGTCTCTTAAGGCCTAGGGGGCAGAGTCTGGGGCTGTGGAAAGAGTGGTACTTCACCCAAACGAGCATGTTTCCAAAGGGGAACGTCTGAGCCGTGATAGGAGAGGGATACAGGCAGAGGACTTGAAGAGCCTGTTCTACCAAAGATATCTCCCTGCTCTAAGGCAGCTCAGCGCCATCCAGTAGAAATAAAATGTAAGCCACATATACAATTAAAATTTTTCTATTAAACAAGTACAAAGAAACTGGTAACATTCATTTTCATCATGTATTTTATACAGTTCAATATATCTCAAATTTGGCCATTTCAACATGTAATCAACTTAAACATTATTAATGAGATATTTTACATGTTGCTGCTGCTGTTGTTTAGTTGCTAAGTCGTGTCTGACTCTTTTGCGACCCCATGGATTGTAGCCCACCAGGCTCCTCTGTCCATGGGATTTCCCAGGCAAGAATACTGGAGCGGGTTGCCGTTTCCTCCTCCAGGGAATCTTCCCGATCCAGGGTTCAAACTCAAGAATTGGCAGGCGGGTCCTTTACCACGGAGCCACCTGGGTAGCCCCATGTTTTATGTACTTATTTCATACACGTCTTCAGAATGCAGCGTCTCCCTTCAGGAGAGTCACACGTAAGGAGCCAGGAACCACAGTGGCCAGCGGCCTCTGTATTGGACAGCGTGGCTCTCAGGAGAGAGGGAGAACAGGAGGAGGGTGGAGTTGTGGACACATGGCTGATTCCCTCTGTTCCTTTTTGTTCCACCGTCTGCGGCTCCTGCCTTTCCTCGACTTTGTGTGCAGGATGCCATGGAGCCCCTAACCCAGCACCGGGGCAGTGGAGGTGGTCTGGAGATGGCCGCATTTTCCAAAGTGTGAGATTGAGCTGAGGCTGCAGGAGGAGAGTGGCCTGAGTCCCTCCAGGACTCAGAACCAAGACCAAAATAGGGCACCCAATTCTGGGGCCTCTTCCGCCACCCCGCAGAGGAGCTGAGGGCCGAGGAGCTGATCTGCCTCTACAAATCGACCCTCTGGTTTTGCTAGGTGGCGTATTGTATAAAGAGCCCTGGACTAGGGTCAGAGATTCTGCTTCATCTCAGCTCTCTACTCGCTAGCACTGTACCGTTGCCTAGCTACCTGACTGGTTTTGGCCACGCTGCATGGCTTGTAGATCTTAGTTCCCAAATCAGGGATGGAATTTTGGGCCTGCTGCAGTGAAAGCCAGGAGTCCTAACCACTGGACTGCCAGGGAGTTCCCACACCTGACATTTTTAAGCCTCAGTTTCCTCATCTGCAGAATGGGCATGAGAATGCTGTTCCTGGCCTGCCCCTGCCCCTGCCCCTGTTCTCCGATGAGCAGCCCTTGGATTGAGAGGCCCCAGTGCTGTGTGAATACGGGCGCCCATGAGCGGGTGTGGCCCTCAGTCCTGCTGTCCCCTCTCTGTCCCCAGCTGAGTCAGAGCGACATGCTGCACGTGGAGCCGGCCCTGTTGCAGTACCCCGACTGGAGGGGACATCTGTTGTAAGTAGGACCTGTGGGCCAGTGGTTCTCACCTCCAGGGTGGTTTTGCTTCCCAGGAGACATGTGGCAACATCTGGAAACATTTTTGGTTTTTGTAACTTGGGGGAGTGGATGCTGCTGGCTTTTACTGGGGAGAAGTCAGAGATGCTGCTAGATTCCCTACAATGCCTGGGATGGCCTGCATGGCAAAGAATAATCTGGTCCCAAACATCAACAGGCTTGGGTTGAGAAAGCCTGCCCTGGGCTGAGGCCTGGTCCTGGAGAGCTGGTGGTCACAGGGTCTCGTTGAGCATCTGCAGAGAACTGGTGCCTCCTGCCTGTCCCACCCCCGCTCAGAGGCCCCCAGACTTGGTCTCTCTGAGTCTGAGGCACGGGAAGGGCCTTCAGGCCAGGAGTCTTTATTCCCAGTTTCTCAGTAGCTTTATTTAGAGGAGCCAGAATCAGCTTGGGAACTCCTGCTGCTGGTAAGATGGGAGATGATAAATGAAACTAATAAGCCTTTATATT
Organism: Capricornis sumatraensis; assembly: GCF_032405125.1. Taxonomy (NCBI): domain Eukaryota; kingdom Metazoa; phylum Chordata; class Mammalia; order Artiodactyla; family Bovidae; genus Capricornis; species Capricornis sumatraensis. The sequence goes on from NC_091084.1 coordinate 74,676,688, forward strand.
TGTTGGGCACTTACTAGGGCCAGATGCAGTCCTAAGGATTTAGTGCTGGAGCAGGACTTGATTCCAAGGGTGATTCCAAGGCACCTGCTCTTGTAATAATGAGGATGGTGGCCCTAGAGTCAGACCACTGGGCTTGAGTGTGGACTCTGCTGCTAATCAGCACATGACCTAATTTCTTCAAGCCTCAGTTTCTTTGTCTGTAAAATGGGAATAGTAGTAGTTGTGTTATAGGAGTTTTATGAAGATTGAGGAAAATTCTCTAATACCTGCATAAGGTAAATGCTTGTAAATGTTAGCAATAACTATGATAATAGTTATTGTTATAATAATTATGTTGTTATACATTATACATTTTTTATGATAGTGTGTTATTATTATTATTACTATTAGCTAGATCTACATAGAGAGTGTTACTTGTGATATTCCTACAGTCTGCTGATTAGGTAGGTAGGGTGTCCTACAACTATTGGACTAAAAGTTTCCATGCATGTGGATAGTGTTGGGGCCAAGAAGGGAGGTGGGGGCCAAGGAGTGGATGCCTGAAGATGCGCCAGAGGAGCTTTGGGATGGAAGGGGTTGGGGAGGAGTTCAGGCCCCGCTGACAGTCACTGCTGTCTGTCTGTCTGATTTCCAGCCTCCGGGAGGAAGTGGCCAGGTTCCTGTCTTTCTACTGCAGAAGCCCCGCACCCCTTAAACCGGAGAATGTGAGTTACTCCCCTCCTCTGCTCTTTCCCCCTCTTCTGCTCCCTCCCCAGCTTCTGGCTGACCAGGGGTCTGGTGGGGTCAGTTAGTTTTGATATGGAAATTAGGAAGACACCCCTCCCTTCTTTCTCCTCACCCTAGATGTTTAGAGTTTGGGTATAATTTCTGCAGGACTTCCCAGGTGGCTCAGTGGTCATGAACCCGCCTGCCAGGCAGGAGACACTTTCAGATTCCTGGGTCAGGAGGATCCCCTGAGGAGGGCCTGGCAACCCACTCCAGTGTTCTTGCCTGGAGAACCCCATGGACAGAGGAGCTTGGTGGGCTGTAATGCATGGAGTCACAAAGAAGTCAGACGTGACTTAGCAGCTAAACAGCAGCAGCAGCGTAATTTCTGCCCTGCTCTGTCCTGTGGCCCCTCTTTGCCTCCACATCTTCGGGCCGGACTCTCTGAGTGACCAGCTCCCTCTTGCTTGCTCAGGGGATCTGGAACAGGGTCCTCACAAATGAGCCACACAGATGGATTCGGCTGTTAGTCAGGAGGGGCCTGCGGGGGCCCCCATGGCTTTGCTGTGACAGTGCCCAGGTGGGCCCCCCGAGCTGTGGCCTGGCCCTGCCTCTGTGCCCCCGGGATCCAGGCTGCAGGCTCCCTCCCACACAGATTCATCTTGGTCCCGTGGACCTGTCGCCCTCAGGTGGTGGTTCTGAATGGCTGTGCCTCTCTCTTCTCTGCTCTGGCCACGGTGCTGTGTGAGGCGGGGGGTGAGTAGACCTTGGCCCTGGGCCTGCAGCCCCCCTACCCTGCCACCTCCCCCACCCCTCGCCAACCCCAGCTGCTGGGCCTGGAGGGCTGCATCAGATGCTTTTGCCCTAATAGACTGTTAGACCATCGCGGGGGGCTGAGCTAAGTGCCCTGACAAGACAGCATGGGTTGGCAGTTCCAGGGAAATGAAGGTGATGCCAGGCTTCTGGGCTCTGCCTCCGTGACGACCTTGGTTTTTCCTCGCTCTCACCAGTGGCACCCACAGCCTCACGTCACAGCGTGTCCTGAAGCAGGAAGAGAGGGAGGCTGTGCTTTGCCTGTCTCTTTTTTGAGGGGAGGGAGGAAATGGGTCTACTCTTTTCCAGGAGAGTCCCTTTCAACTTTCTGGCCAGAACGGACTCACAAAGCAGTCCCTGGCAAAGAGTAGGAGAACCCTGGTTGGTTTAAGCCGAACTTGCTTCATCCCCAGCGGCTGGGGGAAGGTCCGCTTTCCTTGGATTCCTTGCTAGTCATAGCTGAAAAATCTGTGTGCTCTCTTAGGAGTGGATGTTGCCTGGCTAGCCAGCAGCGCCTATTGCAAGAGCCACGGTCATGTCAAGGACATGTTGTCCGTAGCCATGGTCAGGGTTGTTGGCTGCCAGGAACGGAGGCCAGCTCACACTAGCTTAACTTCTAAACTACTATTAGTAGCTTTTATTGACCACATACTATGTTTCAGGCACTGGTCTAAGGCTAGGCACAGTCTGTCATTTAATCCCCACTATAACTTCAATGAGATAGGTTCTGGGCTTATTCCCATTTAACAGATGAGGAGATTAAGTCCCAAGGGGTTGAGTTACTTCTCAGAATCACACAGAGAGCTGTAATAATTTGAACCTAAAAGAAAGATTCATTGAAGGATGTAACAGGCAATTTCCTACCCATTCGAGGACAATCAAGAGTAGGAGAAGCACGTACTCTCTGTCTGTCCCTGACGTGTGCGGTCCCCCTCCCTCTTCTTCTGGACCATCCTCAACTCTGTAGGGCCCCGGGTTGTTGACCCAGCTCTGACTCCATGACCTCTGCATTCGAGTGCTCATTCTCATCTCACAAGGGTCTTTGCTTCTTGGAGCAAAGTCTCGAGATACAGAGAACGTGATGGCTGTCTGGCCAGCCGGTGCATTGGCTCCGGGGGTCATTTGTCTACCTCTGGTCCAATCCCTGTGGTCAGCGGAGGGGACATGTAGGACAAAGGCCACTCCTTCCAGACCTGGGAGTTGTGGGAGGGGGTTGTGCTGAAGGGAAGGCTGAGGAGCTCAGCCTGACCGGTGTGACCGCTGCAGAACTGGGGCGGTGCCTTCACCTCTGTGTTAGAGCAGACCTTGGACATCATCTCATCAACCCCCGTCCACAGCGTCTTCTGCATGACACCCCCTCCCACCCTGGTGGTCTCAGCCTTTGGCTCAGTGCCCCCACTCCTCCAGGAGCAGCACGTCCTGCCTCTGGGCAGTTCTAGCCACTGTCAAGTGTATCCATTGGTCAAACCCAGACCATCGCCCTGCAGTCTCGACTCCTGGTTCCAAATCTGTCCTCAGAGTGACCCAGCGTGTCCTGTGCTTCTGAGGGACTTAAGTTTCAGTTTGCTCATCAGTACAGTTAAGATAATAACAGAGTGGCTGTGATGATCAAATGAGATTAGAAAGTATTTAGCACAGAGCCTTGCACATAGTAAGTGCTCAATAAATGTTAGCTACTAATTATTGGAAAAGGGACTGATCTCAGCGGATCCAAGCTTTAGAAAGAGTTTTGGGAGCTGAAAGAGAGGAAGCATGCTCCCCAAGGACACTGAAGGCTTAGAGAGGCATGGGGGTTCAGTGGATGGGGCCTCTGGGCATCCTGGCCAGAGGGTGACAGGCCCTGGCTCACTCCTGCCCCCAGAGGCTTTCCTGATCCCTGCCCCTTACTATGGAGCCATCACGCAGCACGTGTATCTCTATGGCAACGTTCGGCTGGTCTGTGTCTATCTGGACAGTGAGGTAAGAGTTTCTGGGACCCCCGGTGGGCCTGGGCCTTCCTGTAGGCCAGGATGTTTCTGCTTCTGAACTTGACCGTGGTCCTGAGAGGAAGTGCATGCCATGGGCTCTGGGGTTGTGGCCAGAAGGAGAATGGGGCCCATTGGCCATGGCTGCCCTTGCCTGGGCGCCCTGGGGACCTGTTTCAGCTCTGAGATCCCTAGGGTCCATGTAGAAGCCAAGGGCATCCCAGGGAGACCACACAGAAACGGTGGGGGTGAGAACAGGGCAGAGCAGATCTCCACATGGAAGCTCAGGGACCCCAGTCAGAGGGCCTCAGGGGGCTTTTCTCCAAACCTAAGAGCTGTGAGGCTGTCCCTGACCTGATGTATGTGCGGGTAGCAGTGAGAAGGAAGTGACCCCTCACATCCTGTGTTTTCTGAGACTGTCCTAAGAGGAGGCTAGAGACGACAGTGGGGAGGTGAGACCCCCGCCTTCTGGTCCGGAGCGAGGTGACTGAATCTGGCGGGTGGCTTTTGTGGCTCTCTTTCAGGTCACTGGGCTGGAAACGCGCCCCTTCCAGCTCACAGTGGAGAAGCTGGAGATGGCCCTGCAAGGAGCTAATTCTGAGGTCTGGGGATCACATTAAACCCAAGGCTGGAAGTGGGTGGGTCTGAGCAGGGCAGGGCCCCCTTCCCGCGGACTGATCTCCTAGGGAGAAGGGTTGAAACTCTGTGTTGGGGATGGGGATAGGGTGGAAGCATGGAACCATTCTCGGGGTCAAGAAGGAGCCTGCCCACAGAGGTCTTCCCACTGGAGAAAATCCCTGAGACTCTCGGTGTGCAAAGAATCAACCAGGGAGCCTGATTAAAACCACTACCCCCTGCTCAGCCTGATTTTGATTCAGTGGGTCAAGCATGGAGGTTACAAGTCTGTGGTTCAACGATCTCTCTGGTAATTTGAATAGGTAGCCCCCTCGCTCTGAGGGGATCCTGAAGAATGAAAGAGACCAGTGGTTCCTATCCAGTCCACTTTTCAGAAATCTATCAATCTATCTTTTTTTTTTTTAATCTTTTTTAACCTTGGTCATAAAAGTCATACATGACCACTGTGGGAATTTTAAAAGCACGACCTTCCACCCATATTTCTACCAACAAAGGCAACTTCTACTGGTGTTTGGACATATTTCCTTCTGAGCTTTGGTCTCTGCATTTGTTTTCTTTTATAACTGATACGATGCTGCAGATATGATTCTTTGGTCTTCTTCATTTCATGTTGAGTGGTGAACAGATTTCCCCGGGATCCTGCCCAGTGCCCGGCCTGTCTGGTGGGACTCTGCGGCCTCGGGGAGGAGCTGAAGGTCTCCTGCCCTGCTGATGTTTCAGGGTGTGAAGGTCAAAGGCCTCATCCTCATCAACCCCCAGAATCCTCTGGGTGACGTCTATTCCCCAGGGGAGCTGCAGGAGTACCTGGAGTTTGCCAAGAGGTGAGATGCCCCACGCTCACCCCACAAAGCCTGGGACAGGTTAGGGTTCTGATGTGAGCCTTGGTGTGGTGCCTGCTGCCCTCTTGACCCCACTGTAGGTTCCTACCTGCTTCTATCCTTCCTGGCAGGAGAGTCGGGGGTGGGGCGGGGAGCAGTTCTCTGGTGGGATGCTGGTTCTCTCTTTTTTGTAACAACTGTCATTTATTGCCCGTTCTGGGGGCCAGGCCCCTGCTAACCCTCATGCTCTCGCTCATGCGATCCTCTCAGCAGTCTATTAGGTGCAGATACTGTCTTTATCCCAGTTGACTGAGCCTCAGAGTGAGGGGTGGAGCCAGCTGTGAATCTGGGTCTGTCTGTACTTAACTAGGTGTGAGTGTTAGTCACTCAGTCGTTTCTGACTCTTTGTGATCCCATGGACTATAGCACCCCCAGCTCGTCTGTCCATGGAATTCTCCAGGCAAGAATACTGAAGTGGGGTGCCATTTCCTTCTCCAGGCGATCTTCCCAACCCAGGGATCGAACCTTGGTCTCCTGCATTGCAGGCAGGTTCTTTACCATCTGAGACACTTAAGTGTCTCACACCTAACTGTGTCCCCCTGTAGGGGTGCCTGGGGGCTCTGCCTCCCCTCACAGCGGTTCAAAAGCCCCACTGTCATCTCTGTTTGAAAAAAAAAAGAAAAGACAGAAGATGGATATTCTTGGAAAAAGCAAGTTGGGTAACCCTGGGGTAGACTGTGGTCCTTCTGGATTTCTGACTCACTGCCATCCCACCCTGCTGCTGCTGCTAAGTCACTTCAGTCATGTCCGACTCTGTGTGACCCCATAGACGGCAGCCCACCAGGCTCCCCTGTCCCTGGGATTCTCCAGGCAAGAACACTGGAGTGGGTTGCCATTTCCTTCTCCAATGCATGAAAGTGAAAAGAGAAAGCGAAGTCTCTCAGTCGTATCTGACTCTTAGTGACCCCATGGACTGCAGCCTACCAGGCTCCTCCATCCATGGGATTTTCCAGGCAAGAGTGCTGGAGTGGGTTGTCATTGCCTTCTCCAATTCCACCCTCAGTTCAGTTCAGTTCAGTCGCTCAGTCGTGTCCAACTCTTTGCAACCCCATGAATCGCAGCACACCAGGCCTCCCTGTCTATTACCAACTCCCAGAGTTCACTCACATTCACGTCCATTGAGTTAGTGATGCCATCCAGCCATCTCATCCTTGGTCGTCCCCTTCTCCTCCTGCCCGCAATCCCTCCCAGCATCAGAGTCTTTTCCAATGAGTCAACTCTTCACATGAGGTGGCCAAAGTACTGGAGTTTCAGCTTTAGCATCATTCTTTCCAAAGAAATCCCAGGGTTGATCTCCTTCAGAATGGACTGGTTGGCTCTCCTTGCAGTCCAAGGGACTCTTAAGAGTCTTCTCCAACACCACAATTCAAAAGCATCAATTCTTGGGCTCTCAGCCTGCTTCACAGTCCGACTCTCACATCCATACATGACTACTGGAAAAACCATAGCCTTGACTAGACGGACCTTAGTCAGCAAAGTAATGTCTCTGCTTTTGAATATGCTATCTAGGTTGTTCATAACTTTTCTTCCAAGGAGTAAGCATCTTTTAATTTCATGGCTGCAGTCACCATCTGCAGTGATTTTGGAGCCCAAAAAATTAAAGTCTGACACTGTTTCCCCTGTTTCCCCTGGGGGGGGGCACATTTAACCAACAAACCAAGCTCTCTCCCCACAACCCCCACCCTCCCCACACCTGCCCTCCAGGCATGAGCTGCATGTGATGGTGGACGAGGTCTACATGCTGTCCGTGTTTGAGGAGTCTGCTGGGTACCGCAGTGTCCTGAGCCTGGAAAGGTGAGATGACTCTTTCAGCCCTGCCCCCGCAGGGCAATTCCTCTTCGTTCCTGCTAATCCTGCAGTCTTCAGATCCCCCAAGGAGAAGAAGGGAGGCGGGGCCAGTCACTGGTTTTCTAACTGTTCTTTGGGGTTTCTGAAAGCTCCAAGGAAGGGTCTTAGGATTCCATGAGGGAGGGTTGGGAGGGTGGGAAATGGGCCTCTCTGCTGTTGCCTTCATCTCCAGAGTGGCTCCATTTTCTTTCATTCACTCAGCAAATACTCCTGGGGCTCCCTGCGTGTGCCAAGCCCTGCCAGCTATCGGAGCTTTTTTTTTCTTAGATGCAGTTTGAGTCAAGTTAGATTTATTCTTGAGTCAGGCATGTGTAGGCAAAGCACCTGTGAGATCACTTGGAGCAGGTCATCTGTCAAGCCCGCATATCCAGCATTCAGGGATTCTGACGGTTCCATGTTTGTTTAGACCTTTCAGCCCTGCTGAGTCCCTTTGTGTCTGGGAGAGGGACCCCTTCCAGGGCCCGAGAGTGGGCTCGTGCCTAGCACTTGGAAGTGAATTGTCCGAGAAGACACGCATGCTGACAAAGCAAGAAACTTAATTGAGAAGGGGCGCCTGGGAGGAGACCAGCAGGGCATAGGGACCCAGGAGAAGCGCTCTGCCACGTTGCTCAATATCTCGGGTTTTATGGTGATGGGCTTAGCTTTCTGGGTTCTCTCTGGCCAGTCATCTTGCTTGTGCCCGTTTTTGGTTCAATTCAAGCTCCTCCCTGGCAGCATGAGCATCTCTCAATCAAGATGATCTCCAGCGTGAGGGCTTCTGGGAGGCTGGAAGGACATATTATGGGCTGGTGTTTCCTCCCTCCTTTCGGCCGCTCCCAGATTCTTCTGGCAGGCAGTAGCTTGTCAGTTGATCAGGTCCTTGATCAGGACCTCTCTCTTGCTGTGAGATAACTCACACGAGTGGCTATTATCCTGCCTGGCTAGGGTGGTTTCAGTCAATGGTCCCTTAACATTTTCCTTTGCTCTGTTCAGTCAGTCCTCACAAGGCTCTGCCAAGTGGACGGCACGTGGGGTTAGGAGACTGAGACTCGGAGAGACAGGGACTTGCCGCCTACTGTGGTCCAGATGCTGTGCTGTGCTGGAGATATGTCAGTGAGCAAGAGAGACACAGGCCCTTCTTTTGTGGACCTTATATTTCTACAAGCTTTAGCAACTAGATACATAGCTAATCATTTGATGATTAAAAAGTAGGTGTCTGTGGAGACAGCAGAGGATCGGCTTGGGGTACCCAGTTGGCCTGGTCTACAGGGAGGTGGTCAGATGAGCTCTGTTTGAGGAAGTGATGCTTGAACTATTCTCTGTATCAGAGGTTGGCAATATTTTTGGATCAGATGGCAAATATTTTAAGCTTTACAGGTCATATGGTTGTTCACTCAACTCTGGCATTATAGTATAAAAACAGCCCTGGATGGTATGTATGTGAAAGAGTGTGGCTGTTCCCCTATAAAGCTTCAATTCCAAGAACAGACAGAAGGATGGATTTGGCCTGTGGGTTGCAGTTGGCTGACCCCTGCTGTAAGGCATGTAAAGGAATTAGCGAGTCAGGAGATGAAATCAGGTTCGTCCATACATCTCCTCATTTGACCAACTCATCCTGTGAGCTCCCGTGGATCTGTGTTGCCTCTGTTCCCATGCTGTGCTCTCCGCAGGCTGCCTGACCCCCAGAGGACCCACGTGATGTGGGCGACTAGCAAGGTGGGTTCCTGGCTGGCCTCGGGGGTGTCAGGGAGGTGGGAGGGCAGAGAGGTGGGTGGAGCCGGCTTCCTCTGGGAGGGCTGGCCACCGCCCACGGTGCCTGTCTCCTGCAGGACTTCGGGATGTCTGGGCTCCGCTTCGGCACGCTGTACACAGAAAACCGGGCCGTGGCCACGGCGGTGGCCTCCCTCTGCCGCTATCATGGCCTCAGTGGCCTGGTCCAGTATCAGATGGCACAGCTGCTCCGGGACCGTGGTGACTGCCTGGGCCTGGCCCCTTGAGGTTGCGGGAGGGACTGGCCTGGGGTTGTGGATACTTCTCCCACGAGACGAATTTAGGGTGGTGTTTGAGAGTGATCGGAGAAGGCAATGTCACCCCACTCCAGTACTCTCGCCTGGAAAATCCTATGGACGGAGGAGCCTGGTAGGCTGCAGTCCATGGGGTCGCAAAGAGTCGGACACGACTGAGCAACTTCACTTTCACTTTTCACTTTCATGCATTGGAGAAGGAAATGGCAACCCACTCCAGTTGTTCTTGCCTGGAGAATCCCAGGGACGGGGGAGCCTGGTGGGCTGCCGTCTATGGGGTCACACAGAGTCGGACACGACTGAAGTGACTTAGCAGTAGCAGTTGAGAGTGCTGGCTCTGAGCCCAGACTGGGTTCATGCCCCACTCCATCACTTCCTGACTACGTGGCCTATTCCTTCACCTCCCAGAGCCTCAGTTTCTCATCTGCAGAGCAGGGATCATCATGGACCCCATCTTGTAGGGATGGTGAAATTTGTCATTCAATTAGAATGGCGCCTGGGATATAGCAGGCACTTAATCAATGTGAACTCGTTATTCTTAGCTGTGAGCCCTGGGAAAAGAGCAGACACTATTATGGGAAAATTGTTATAATGGAAGTATATCTTTCTATGCAGATCGGTTCTGTTCCTGGGTTCAGAGAGTGAGTTCAGATAGAAAGGTTACCTGTAATCGCCCCCATTCATTGAGCCCTGCAAGATGCTCTCGATGCATCATCTCATTCGCCCCTCCCCAGAATCCTCAGAAGCAGGTGTACCTGTAATTTCCCCATTGTTTTATAGATGAGGAAAACAAGGACCAGGTACTACACACCTGCGGTAGTAGCTACATTTAAAAAGATAGTGATAGTATCAAGTATTGGTGAGGACGCAGAGCAGCTGGAACTGTCATTTGCTGCTGGCGGGAATGTAAGACGGAACGGTCACCTTGGAAAACAGCTGGGCAGTTCTTTATAAAGCTCAGCACACGCTTACCAAATGGCCCAGCAACCCCACTCCGAGATATTTGCCCTTGCGTGTGCGCTAAGTCGCTTTAGTTGCACCCAACGCTTTGTAACCCCATGGACTGTAGCCCGCCAGGCTCCTCTGTTCATGGGGTTCTCCAGGCACGAGTAGTGGAGTGGGTTGCCATGCCCTCCTCCAGGGGATCTTCCTGGCCCAGGGAGACCTTTGCCCTCATGGTCACAAAAAGCCTCTCCATGAATGTTAATAGCTGCTTTATTCATAATCACCCCGAACTGGAAACAACCCGAGCGTCCTTCCGCAGATGGATGGAGAAGCAAACTGCGGTTCACCCACACAGTGGGATACTGCGCTGCTCTAACGCCCACGATGACCCAGCACAAGGGCATTGTGTTGAGTGAAAGGAACCGGTCTCAAAAGATTACTGTACAATTCCACTTACGTCATGTTCTGGAAAAGGCCAAAACTACAGTGATGGAGAATAGACCAGCAGTTATAGGGAAGGGGGTGATGTGACTTCAAACAGCATGAGGGTGTTCTTTGGGGTCAGGAAACTATTCGGTAGCCTGCCTGTGTGTTGGGGGGGGGGCGGGGGTTGGTTTACACAAATATATGTATATATTACAGTTCATCGAACTGGACACTGCAAATAAAGGTCAGTCACAACATGGGGAGGATCAGGGAGGTGAAGCTGTCCAAGGCTCCACACCTCATCAGTGGCCACACTGAGATCTGGGCCTCGGCCTGGGTGACTCAGAAGTGTCACTGTGTAATGGGTGCACCTCTGGTGAGGGTCTGGGTCCTGAGGGACTCTGGGGGCTCCTGAATGGCTGAATACCTGGATTTAAGGTGCTTTTCACTGACTGTTCCCATCACCCCCAATCAGTCAGCAGGGTGGGGCTCACCCAGTCTGGGCAGCTCCGGGCTGTGGCCCTTCAGTGCTCCGGCTCTCGGGACACAGTGGAGGGTTGACGGGAGGTTGATCTTCTGGCTTCTGTTTCACCCACGCAGACTGGATCAACCAAGTGTATCTGCCGGAAAACCACGCCCGGCTCAAGGCTGCCCACACCTATGTCTCAGAGGACCTCCGGGCCCTGGGTATCCCCTTTGTGAGCCATGGGGCCGGCTTCTTCATCTGGGTCGACTTGAGGAAGGTGACGCAGGTGGAAATACAGGTGGTGGGGTGGTGATGGGAAAGCTCCCTCCAGCAGGCGAGCATCCCGAGCTCCTCTCACCCCTCCCAGTACCTGCCCGAGGCCACCTTTGAGGAGGAGGTGCTACTCTGGAGGCGATTTTTGGAGAACAAGGTGCTGCTGTCCTTCGGCAAAGCCTTCGAGTGCAAAGAGCCTGGCTGGTTCCGCTTGGTCTTCTCCGACAAGACCCACCGGCTTCGCCTGGGTGAGCGGTCTCGCCTCCTGACCGTGCCCTTCAGCCCGCCCTCCCACTTCTGGCCCCACTGGGGCCCCGGCAGCCCGAGCTGGTTGGTCTGCACCCGCCCAGCATCCATGCTGACCCTCACTCCCGCTTTCCCACCTCCCAGGGATGCAGAGGGTCCGACAGGTGCTTGAGGGCCAAGCCCAGCTGGCAGACGGCGCCCCTCCCCGCCAGATCCAGGAGCCACAAGGCCCCCACAGGTGAGCTGGTCACTGCCTCGTGGCCACAGGGCCCCACAGCCACTGTGAAGACTGATGCTGGACAAGCCATTTGCCAGGCAGATACCCTTCTCAGCTTTGCCCTCGAAGAAGAATCCTTGCTCCTTGCTCTCCCCGGGGGCAGTGAGATGCGCCTTAAGTTGTGGTCCACCCCCTCTCTCCTGCTATTAAAATGAAACAGGGAAAAACTAGAAGCCTCTGCTGTGAGTCATTTACGGAACGGCGGAGGAGTCGTGACTGTGCCTCACGCAGCCCTCGGCACCCCAGGACGTGAAAACAAACAACCTGTACCTCCTTCTGATGGTGCCTTCAGTCTTCTGTCTTTATTGCCAGGGAAACAAATCAAAGGAACAACACATGTCAGAGAGAGCACGCCCCCCAAGGGAGAAAAGAGTGATAATTTCCAAAGTACCAGGAGAAAGGAATTCAGCTCTGTTATGTTCAGGTTATTCTCCCTGCACGTAGGATGTGGGGGCCTACAGCACACCTGGGACCAGGACGCGGGACCAGCCTCCGCTTGGGATGAAGTGAACGGGCCCCTGGGGGGAGCCGGGCGGGGCGTCTGTCTCCAGGGTGCGGTCTTCCTGGCAAGGAGCTCCCTTTACCCTTGATGCTGTGCCAGGGTGACCTTGCCATGACTGCAGGGAGATCAGGGGCCCTGAACTGCTCAGGGGACGAGCTGTCCCAGGCTGGCCTTTCCCCCCCTAAGCATGAAAGGGCCACCCACCCCATCCCCAGGGATGCTTTCTTTCCGAGCCCAAAGGAGCTTTCTGAACCGCTGCTCACTTGAGGCCCCTTCTCTGGTGCTGGTGCTCCTGTTTGGAAAAGCCGTCTCTTTCCTCGTTCCTCTGTAAAGAGCATGTTGGTGAAATCAGCGTTCACTTTCTATAAACTGTGCTCTGTGGGTTAGGATTTTTCCTCTTCCTGCCTTTCACTGATGGAGAAGGCAATGGCAACCCACTCCAGTGTTCTTGCCTGGAGAATCCCAGGGACGGGGGAGCCTGGTGGGCTGCCGTCTATGGGGTCGCACAGAGTCGGACACGACTTAGCAGCAGCAGCCTTTCACTGATTGATCCCTCTGCCCTGTCTTTACGTGAATGCCTTGTATGCCTGGGACACCACGTGGGGTGATTTACAGGTAGCATTCCTAACTCTAACCACACTGGGAAGCTGGCATTATCACCCTCCATTTTAGAGATGAGGAAAGTGAAGTCGCTCAGTTGTGTCTGACTCTTTGCAATCCCATGGGCTGTAGCCTGCAAGGCTCCTCTGTCCATGGGATTTTCCCAGGCAAGAACACTGGAGTGGGTTGCCATTTCCTTCTCCAGGGGATCTTCCTGACCCAGGGATTGAACCCAGGTCTCCTGCATTGCAGGCAGACTCTTTACCATCTGAGCCACCAGGGAAGCTGGAGATGAGGAAACTGAGTCCTAAATAGATGAAATGACGTTCCCAAAGTCACATACCGACAAAAACAGCAGAGCCAAGATTCCAAGTCAGGTTGTGTGCGTGCTAAGTTGCTTCAGTTGTGTCTGAGTCTGTGATATAGACTGTAGCCCATCTGGCTCCTCTGTCCATGGGATTCTCCAGGCAGGAATACTGGAGCGGGCTGCCATTTCATCCTCCAGGGGATCTTCCCAACCCAGGGATCGAACTTGAGTCTCTTACATCTCCTGCATTGGCAGGCAGGTTCTTTACTCCTGGAAATTGTGTTTTGAAAAGTCATGACCCCAGTTTGGATGAAGGCCAGGTCAAACAGAATTTCCAGTTCTGATGTGAACATTTCTAACAACAGTTCTAAGCCTACATGATTCTCAACAGGATATTTAAGGTTTGACATCATGTTTTCTCAGACTCCACCACCCTAAGTCAAAATTTAAGGCCTTCGTTTTTGCTTACAGAGTCTGAAAAAGAATTCAAAAGAAACTAAGACTAGTATTTGCCTACAGGGTAGGGGAATTGGGAGGATGGGAAACAAAAACAGCGGTGAGAATTTTTTTTTTTCCTTTCACTTTTTTTGGTTTTCTTGGGTTTGTCTTTAATGCTTTTTGTTTTTTAAAACCATATGAAAGTTGTACACAGTAAAATAAAAAATTCTACTTAGGGAAAGCCCTAGGAGAGTTAAAAATACCATCTAGGTCTAGTACTGCTCTTAAAAGTCTTTTGAGCTTCAGCTTAAACATTGCATTCTATTGATTTGTTAAAAATGTGGTAAAGTTTACCTACAGTGAATTGGACAGATGTTCATTGTAAGACTCAATGGCCTTGACAAATATATACATCTATGTAACCAATATCCCCATTGTGATGTGAAACACTGCCATTACTGTATAAATTCCTTTAAGCTCTTACTGAAGTCTCTCAATCCCCTGTTGCTGTTGTTTGGTCACTAAGTCATGTTCGATTCTTTGTGACCTCATGGACTGCTAATCCCCTACAGGCAAATGCTATTCTGACTTCTAGTTCCACGCTTAAAGTTTCCAGGTCAAAGGAATTATATATTTGTTCACTTTGGGGTCTGGGTTATATCACTCACCTTGATATTTTGAGGTCTATATGTTTATATATATGAGTAGTACATTCTTTTTTTTTTCTTCATATAGTAATATCCCCCCGTCTACTCCTCATATTGGTGACTTCTGTTCTACATTTATTTTTATCACGAAGTCTTATAATGTCTTTTTAAATCAGTTTTACTAGTTTATGAGTTATTCATGAGGAATTATTACTTTTGTTCATTCTTTCTGTTGCATATTTGTTTCCTAACTTAATTTCTTTTTTTAAGGTGTTTATATGAGTATAGGGGAGGTATAATTTTTGTATGAAGGAAAAATCATTTTTCTCCTTTCTTCTGCCATTACTTTTCGCCCTTCATCTGCCAAAGCTCTTGTTATTCCCTAATTTAAAGAAAAAGTACAAAATATGTGCATGTTATTATACATAAATTTTATCTCATAAGAAATAAGAACTGCAAAATATTGATCTCTAGTTCATTATATACATTCAATAAAATATTCAGATGGAACTGCTGATATCTGCAACTTATTTTGAAATGTAACAGAAAAATGATGGATCAGGAAATAGATAGATAGACATGTGACAAGTACTGTAAAATAGTAATGGCATATATAGATGGTGGATATATGGGTATTTGCTACAACATTTCCATTTTTTTCTTTTTGCCTTTCACCCCTTCACCCAGTTCTTCCTCTCCCCACCCCCACCTCTGGCAGCCACCATTTTCTTCCCTGTGTCTATAAGCTGAGTTTTTTGTGTGTTTGTTTTGTTTTTTAGATTCCATATAAAATAACAGGGCTTCCCAGATGCACTAGTGGTAAAGAACCCACCTGCTAATGCAGGAGACACAGGAGACACGGGTTCGATTCCCTGGGTCAGGAAGATCGCCTGGAGAAGGAAATGGCAACCCACTCCAATATCTTGCCTGGAGAATCCTATGGACAGAGGAGCCTGGGGGGGCTACAGTCCATAGCGTAGCAAAGAGTTGGACACAACTGAGTGACTCACACACTCCTCTAAGAAAGATCACTCAGTATTAACATTTGTATTTCTCTTATTTCACTTAGCAAAATGCCCTTGAGGTTCATCCGTGTTGTCAAAGATGGCAGGAGTTACTTCTTTTTCATGGCTGAATACTATTTCACTACATGAATATACCCCAATTTCTTTATCCATTCTTCGTCCATAGACAGGTTGTTTCTGTATCTCAACTAGTGTGAATAATGCTTCAGTGAACATGGGGGTGAATGCCTCGTTTTTAATTTCCAATGTGTTATCGTTATAGTTTTATACAAGGACTATTTGTTTTGATTTACCCATGAGTTTGTCAATTTCATAACCTCTCTACTTCATCTCTTTACTTCTTTATTTCATCTCTTTTATCTTGGTGGCTCAGATGGTAAAGAATCTACATGCAATGTGAGAGACCCAGGTTTGATCCCTTGTGTTGGGAAGATCCCCTGGAGAAGGGCATGGTAACCCATTCCAGTATTCTTGCCTGGAGAATCCCATGGACAGAGGAGCCTGGTGGGCTACAGTCCATGGGGTTGCAAAGAGTCAGACATGATTGAGTGACTAACACATTTGCTTTCACTTCACTTTACTTCATCTCAGTTCTTTCTTCTGGTTTTAATATTCTTTTTCCTGAAATACATCTCTTAAGATACTCTGTTAGGAAGGGTTTGCTGATGGTAGATTCTTCCTATTCGTATTTGTCTGAAAATGTGTTTCTTTCTTATTCTTTTTGAAAAACGATCTATGTATTTGTTTATTCTGGCTGCGCTGGGTCTTCCTTGCTATGCATGGGCTTGCTGTAGGTGCAGCAAGTGGGGCCTGCCCTCTCGTTGTGGTGCTCGGGCTTCTCATTGCAGTGGCTTCTCTTGCTGGGTAGCACGGGCTCCAGGGTGCGTAGTCTTCAATAGTTGCCGCTTCCAGGCTCTAGAGCACCGGCTCAGTAGCTGTGGTGCATGGACCTGTCGCTCCGTGGCACGCGGGAATCTTCCCAGATCAGGGATCAAACCCGCATCTCCTGCCTTGGCGGGCAGATTCTTCACCACTGGGCCGGCAGGGAAGTCCCCTTTCGTTTTTGTTGAGGCGTCTGCTGTTAGTCTTCTTGTCCGTCTATTACAGATGATCTCCTTTGTCCAATACTGGAAGAATCTTGGCGACCGTCTCCTTGCGCACTGCTCCCACCGCACTTACTCCGGTCCCTGCTTCTGGATATATTCTGCGTTTTCTTCGTTTATTCCCCCCCCCCCCCCACCCCTTCAACTTGCCTGTCCTGTATTCCATCTCCTTGTGTGTGTTTTTTCCTTGAATTTGCATTCTGATTTATTTATTCAGATCTCTATCTCAGTTGATTAATTGTGTCTAACCTATGATTTAGCTTATGCATTGCGTTTTTAAGGTCAATTTTTATATTTAGTACTTCAATCTCTTTGGCCTTTGGGGGAAAATCATCTTGTTTCTTTCTGATATTTAGTGTTTCATCTCTGAAGTCTCTGAGCACCGTAAACTTCCTTATTTTCTATCTGTTTCTCATAATCCAGTTCTCTGTTCTGCAGGTGAAGTTTCTGCTGTTTGTAAGTCCTGCTGCCTGGTGTATTCTTTGTGTGCTTCGTAATTCCAGATTGTGAGCTGCTGTTTGTCTCGGTTTGATCTGTCAGAATCCTGGACAGCTTGCATTGAGGGCGTGACCCTCCAGAGAGGATTTCTGTCTCCTTCATCAGGTGTCACCAACCTGGGTTGGTAACACTGCAAGTTACTCTTCAGGTGCGGAACCTCCTGAACCATGCCTGAAGTGTCCATTCAATGCCACCTTGTGAAGCTTGAAATTAAGGACTCAGCAGAGACTCTTCTTTTTCCATTCTCTAGACCAGGATAGACAAGCTTATTTATTTATTTTATTTTGGCTTATTTATTTTGCTACTGATGTTGAGCAAGTTCTTTTTCAGTCTTCCACCTCAGGCTGATAGCTTTACATGGGTTTTCCCACATGTGCTGTTTGCCCACGCTGTAACGTCAGCCCTCAGTTTTCTCACATCACCTTCACTTTTGGCTCCTTGTATATTTTCTTTACTTCTTCTGTGAGCTCAGGGTCCTTCTGAGAGAGTTCATTATATTTGCTCTGGTATTGATAGATGTTTTCTGGTCCACCAGGCTGCCTGCCCGTGTTGTTTAAGCTGAGCCAGCGTCAAATACAACAGGATAATCCCTTCACGGAGTCTTCTTCCTCGGGGAATATAACTTTCTCCATTCTTGCAAGCTGATATGATGTAAAGGAAGTGGTAAGCCTGGGATTCAACTCCACACTAGCAATGCTTCTTCGTTGTAAACTCACTTTCAAAAAGTGCCCAGCAGAGAACTCCAAGAGTGGTGAAAGTGAAAGTCACTCAGTCGTGTCCGACTCCTTGTGATGCCATGGATTATACAGTCCACGGCATTCTCCAGGCCAGAACCCACTGGAGTGGGTTGCCATGCCCTCCTCCAGGGGACCTTTCCAACCCAGGGATTGAACCCAGGTCTGCCAGATTGCAAGTGGATTCTTTCCCATCTGAGCTGCCAGAGAAGCCCAAGAACACTGGAGTGGGTAGCCTATCCCTTTTCCAGGGGAACTTCCTGACCCAGGAATAGAACTGGGGTCTCCTGCACTGCATGTATATGCATTGCATATCACAGCTTCTATACTTTCTCATCTCTTAATTCCTCGCATGATTTCTACTCTTTTAAGTGTAGCCCCATCATTTTAGCCACACTGGATTAACCCTTGCTCTTTCTGATTGCTTCTCCTTCTTTCTTGTATCTATGCCTTTGATTATGCTTTTTTTTCTCTGCCTGGAATGCCCTCTTCACCCTCTACTTGTCAAAATCCTAACTATCCTCTGGGACTGGCAAAGGTATTAATTTTTGCATGAAGTCTTCCTGTGTGCATACTAAATCACTCAGTCATGTGCAACTCTGCGACCCTACGGGCTACAGCCTGCCAGGCTCCTCTGTCCATGGGCTTCTCCAGGCAAGAACAGGTCTAACCCACGTCGCCTGTGGCTCCTGCATTACAGGCAGAGTCTTTACTGCTGAGCCTCCGGGAAAGTTGTCCTATGTCTTTCCAATTGGATGTGACCACGTTCTCTTTTGAACTCTGTGGCATCTTGTTTATATTTTCCTATGTCACTCTTCCTGCTCTGCTTTGATGAATCCTCCTTGCATCTCTGTTTTCTTTTTATTGAGCTCCTCCCAGCATCTGGGCACCCTTTAATTCTGGGTACCCTTTAATTCATTCAAAAAGTATTCATTTAGCACGTTTCATGTGCCAGGCACTGTGCATGTTTAGGGTTATATAAAAAGTGATTAAGATAGGCAGGTTCTTCAAAGGTGATGCCTAACACTGGTCTTTAACACAGAAAGTCTTCATTTAATGAAAATATGAATAGTTAATTTAAAACATACTATATATATATATATACAGAAAAAGAGAAAAAGAAGAAAGTGAACATGCTTTCCACTTATCCATATCTCAGATGTGGTGTATGTGTGCTGAATGTCTTATCATTTTTAAGGGGGATGTGGGTTTGGGGAGCAGAGCAAATGTTCTCTTAGATGTAGGGATGCAGAATGTGGGTTTCCTGTCTCCAGAATAGTCTTGTCCCAGTCTCTCTGGATCTGTGACAAGCAGGCATTACCTCACAGGAATATTCTTGGAATCTCTGTTGCTGCTGGAAGCCCCAATGTATATCTAGCTTCAGATTTACCCTCATGAATATTTAAGCTCTAAATGACGGCTTCCACCAGATGGTGCTGAGCTACAGCTGGGACTAGATGGATATGGATTCTGCAGCCAGTGTCTATAAACTGCACAGGCTCAGTGGGGTCATTTCATTAACTTCTCAGTAACATCACTCTGCATTTTGATTGAATTTTTAAGACTCCACTTACTGTCTTACATAGGGGTTTTGCTGTGCATGAAGGCTAGATCATGTAAATAATACAGAAAGAAACAAAATTAAAGTGAAAGTTTTTCCTCCTCCCATTTCCACCTCCACAATTAATTCCTTTAAAACTGTTTATTGCTTCTTGGCTTCTTTACAGAAAAAATGATATATATGTGTGTGTGTTTATGTATATATATCCTTTATATATATAAAACATATATATATGCCTGAAGTTAAGCATCTATCTATATATTTTGTCTTCTGTTTCTGCATACATATATATGTATATTTTATTACATAAAGAGAGTCATACTTGTCTACCTTTTTTTTTTTTAAACAAAATTTATTTTGTTTTGGCCATACCGGGTGGCATGTGGGATCTTAGTTCCCCAATCAGGGATCCAGCCATGACCCCTGAAGTGGAAGTGAGGAGTCTTGACCACTGGCCTGCCAAGGAAGTCCCCTGTCTACTGTTTTAAACCATGTTTTCATATTAACATGTTTGTGATTTTTCTATACCAACATACTTACGCATTCTCTCATTATTATATTCTCATCATAATTTATTTTGATTAATATCAAGTTTTCCATAGTTTATTTTGGTTGTGTTTGGGTTTTTGATATTATTAGACACAGTACTGTAATGAATATTTTTGAGAAAATGTCCGTTGAGAGTATCCATAGGGTAAACTCCATACAGAGGGATTGTTGGGGAAAGTTACTGGCATTTTATGTTTGATCAGTTCAGTTCAGTTCAGTTGCTCAGTCGTGTCCAACTCTTTGCGACCCCATGGACTGCAGCATGCCAGGCTTCCCTGTCCTTCACCATCTCCCTGAACTTGCTAAAACCTATGTCTACTGAGTCGGTAGTGCCATCCAACCATCTTGTCCTCTGTCATCCCCTTCTCCTCCTGCCTTTAATCTTTCCCAGCATCAGGGTCTTTTCTAATGAGTTGGCTCTGTGCATCAGGTGGCCATAGTATTGGAGCTTCAGCTTCAGCATCACTCCTTCCAGTGAATATTCAGGGTTGATTTCCTTTAGGATGGACTGGTTGGATTTCCTTGCAGTCCAAGGGACTCTCAAGAGTCTTCTCCAACACCACAATTTGAAAGCATCAATCCTTCGTGCTCAGGTTTCTTTATGGTCCAACTCTCACACCCATACATGACTGCTGGAAAAACCATAGCTGACTAGACGGAGCTTTGTCAGCAAAGTGATGTCTTTGCTTCTTAATAAGCTGTTTGCTGCTGCTGCTGCTAAGTCACTTCAGTCGTGTCCGACTCTGTGCGACACATAGAAGGCAGCCCACCAGGCTCCCCTGTCCCTGGGATTCTCCAGGTAAGAACACTGGAGTGGGCTGCCATTTCTTTTTCCAAATGCATTAAAGTGAAAAGTGAAAGCGAAGTCCCTCAGTCGTGTCCGACCCTGAGCGACCCCACGGACTGCAGTCTACCAGGCTCCTCCGCCCATGGAATTTTCCAGGCAAGAGTACTGGAGTGGGTTGCCATTGTCTTCTCCAATAAGCTGTTTAGCCATAGCTTTTCCTTCAAGGAGCAAGCGCCTTTTAATTTTTTTGCGTGTGATGGATACTAGCAAATTACTCTTCAGGAATGTTGCACCGTCATCAATACTGATTATACTCAGACTGCTACATTTCTGTCAGTTCTACATTTTTACAAGTGAACCGTTGTTCAGTTTGCAGTTTCTTTCGTTGTGAAGGAGGCTGCCGGTCCTCTGAATTTCCCTGGGAGCCTGAGCCTCACCCACCTGCCCGGGAGAAGCCCTGAGCGGTGCCCTGACTCCTCCCGTCCAGC
The DNA here is from genome assembly GCF_032405125.1 of Capricornis sumatraensis. Taxonomy (NCBI): domain Eukaryota; kingdom Metazoa; phylum Chordata; class Mammalia; order Artiodactyla; family Bovidae; genus Capricornis; species Capricornis sumatraensis. The sequence continues at coordinate 74,697,407 of NC_091084.1, forward strand.
AGGAGGCGCGGCCCCGGCCGCTCCCGCATGCGCGGTGCGCTGGGTGTCAGACCGCCGAGCCCAGTGGCCTTCCCGGGGCTCCTCCGCTCGTTCCCGCACTCCCGGCCCGGCGGTGGCGGCCGGGAGCTCCGCGCCATCCCACTCGGGCGGCTGTGGCCCGCGCCCCGCGGCATGAGCCGGTGACCAGCGCGGGGCCCAGCCGGAGGCAGCCGTGGCCGAGGTAAGCGCGGCGCGGAAGGGCCGGGCGGGCCCCCGATGCGGACTCGGGCCTCCCCGGGCCGCGGGATCTCCGGGGAAGCGCGGGCCGCGCGGAGGTCCGAGGGCTGCGGGAGACGACCTCCACCCCCTCCCTGGCGGAGCCGCTCCTGGTGCTCTCCCGCTTGGGGGGCGCCTTGACTCCCGCCCCGCCTGCTCCTTCATCACCCGGCCCCTCCCCGCACTTTGGTTGCCCACCTGTCCCCCTCGCTCGCTTCCTGCACCTTTCCTTTCTCCCGGGATCCTGTGGCTTCCTTTCCCGAAGGGCCCACCCTCTGCCGTGACCTTTGCCCGCTGCCAGCTCCTCCCCGCGAGCTCCAGGGTTCTGCTTCCTCCAGCGGGGGTGTTTGAGTTCTGGGCCCTGCCGTGGGCAGTGGCGTTCCGTGCGGTACCCGATGCCTCGGGCAGGACTGGATGCTCAGGTGAGCCGTGGCCAGCGGTATTTGGGGCTCTGGGCAGCTACTTGAAACTCAGAGGTTATTTGGCGTTTTACATACTGGCGGTGGGAACTAGATAATATGTATACAATTTTGAGGTTAAAGTTGCTCGGTGTAACTTACTGGGAAGCGCTCATCTAGCCCTGTCCTTGATATATTTGTCTGAAGATGTCTTGAAACAGAAATATGTCCATTTCAGTCCCTTTTCTCTGTCAATTGCATGCCCTGAGAACTTAAACTGGACTTAGTCTGTAAATTTCAGAGCTCAAAGGCTATTTAGAGTAATAAATATATGACTCACTTTCCATCACTCCTCACTTGCAATGACTTTAAGCCATCTGGTTGCAAACGCTGGTATAAAATGGATAGATTTGCCTCTGTCTAGTTATGCTGGTTAACTGAGAAAAGAAAAAGGTGTATCTTATTCAGGCTTTTAAGGGTCACTGCTGAGGAGGCAGCTCCACCTGGGGGTTAAGAGCTCAGGCTCCAGAGCCAGACTGCCAGCCTCCAAATCCTAGCATTGGCATTTTCTAGTTGTATGGAGATGTAGCCTTCCTTGTTACACTTTCCCTGTTTGTAAAATGAGGATAATCATAGCTCGTCACTTGAGACTGTTAGAAAGTCTGTGCTATGCTTAGTCACTCAGTTGTGTCCGACTCTTTGCGACCCGATGGACTGTAGATCGCCAGGCTCCTCTTTCCATGGGATTCTCCAGGCAAGAATACTGGAGTGGGTTGCCATGCCCTCCTCCAGGGGATCTTCCCAACCCAGGGATCGAACACAGATCACCCGAATTGTGGGTGGATTCTTTACCAGGTGAACTACCAGGAAAGCCCGTTAGGAAGACTAAGTTAACACCAAGTTAACAAAGTACTTAAAACAGATCCTGGCATGTAGTAGGTCTGCAGTAAAGTTTAGTTATTAGTTCCTTAATCATATGCTTTGCATTAATTATAGTATAATTCTCACCAAGGGACACAGGGTTTTTATTTTTTTTTAATTTGAAATCATTTTTAGGGGTAGTTAGCTTTAACAGAACTTTAATTATAAAGGACCCTATCAGGTAAGGCAGTGAATTGGAGATTTTCCTGCTTGGGCCAATATTTAGTTCCTTTGTTTTCAGGAACAGGTGGGTTGAGTTCCACTGTAGCAGGCCCTCCAAGAGTTCAGCTTCTACACAGTTTAAGAAGATGAGAGTTTGTGGCTGAAAACTTTGGACTAAGCATCGCGGAAAGGTTATTCAGGCAGAGTTTAGGAATAAATAATTCCAGGAACAGAAAACGCATCTCATCTTGACAGTCGAGTTGGAAGATTTTTCCAGTGATTCAGTGCCTGACCTCCAGCCGGATGATTCCAGTGTTTAACAGGGACAAGTTTGGTGTGCTTCAAGAAGGCTATTGTTTATAGGACTTTGCTCTGAAATTCTTATTTTGACCCATGTTGTGGTATTATATGGAACAAACATTCATCATTAGAAAATTCCTCCTGGTTCGTCCTCTGTGGGGAAACTCAGTGTTAGGGGAGAAGAGGGCAGTCAGGGGTAAGTATGGAAAATTCTGTCTGTGGAATTACCTGGCCATTTTTCTCTTCTTTGGAAACCCTAATTCAAGAAAGAAAATAATCAAAGTTCATCACCATGTAATTACTCAAAACTGGGACCTTGAACAGTGTGTGCATTGACGGAGCCAGGAGGGATAGAGACACTCCCTTCATTCAGCAAACATTTCTGTTTATGTGAAGTGTGTTCTAGACATGGTATTATTAGGTTGGTACAAAAGTAATCGCAGTTTTACATTGTTGAGCTTTGCCATTTGGTATTGGAATGCATTCTTAAATAAATGTGTTTATGCTATACATCATTTCAATGCTCATTTCTCGCCTTTTTGGCTAATGAATTATTACTTGCTTTTTATTTTATATGTATTTTAGACAATGGAAAGGTTGTTAGGCAAAAAGCAAATTCCAATGATTTTCTTATTTGAGTTTAAAATGGGTCATAAAGAAGCGGAGGTAACTTGTACCATCAACAGTGTATTTGGCCCAGGAACTGCTACTGAACGTACAGTGGAGTGGTGGTCCAAGAAGTTTTGCAAAGGAGACAAGCGCCTGGAAGTCGAGGAGTGCAGTGGCTGGCCATTGGAAGTTGACGGCAACCAACGAGACGATCATCGAGACTGATCCTCTGACAACTGCATGAAAACTTGCCCAGGAAGTCAACATTGACCATTCTAAGGTCATTCAGCATTTGCAGCAAATTGGGAAGGTGCAAAAGCGCGTTAAGTAGGTGCCCCACGAGTTGACCAAAAATAAAAAAAATCATCATTTTGAAATGTCATCTTTTATTCTGTGCAGCAACAACAAACTGTTTCTCTGTTGGATTGTGAAGTGCGACAAAAAGTGGATTTTATACAACAACTACTGATGACCACCTCAGTGGCTGGACTGAGAAGAAGCCCCAGAGCACTTCCCAAAGCCAAACTTGCACCAAAAAAAAAAAAACGGTCATGGCCACTGTTTGGTGGCCCGCTTCCCATCTGATCCACTGCAGCTTTCTGAATCCTGGCAAAACCATTACATCTGAGAAGTATGCTCAGCCGTTTGACGGGATGCATCAAAAACTGCAGTGCCTACAGCCAGCACTGGTCAACAGAAAGGGCCCAGTTCCTCACCTGACGATGCCCAGCTGCACATTGCACAGAAGTTGCACCAACTGGGCTGCCAAGTTTTGCCTCATTTGCTGTATTCACCTGACCTCTTGCCAACTGATTACCACTTCTCCAAGCATCTCTGCAACTTTTTCAGGGAAAATGCTTCTATAACCAGCAGGACACAGAAAATGCTTTCCAAGAGTTTGCTGAATCCCAAAGCGCAGATTTTTATGCTACAAGAATAAACAAACTTATTTCTCATTGGCAAAAATATGTTGATTGTAATGGTTCCTGTTTTGATTAAAATAGATGTGTTTGAGCCTAGTTATAATGATTTAAAGTTCAGGATCTGAAACTGTAATTACTTTGGCACCAACCTAGTAGATGCTGGGAATTTTTAGCAGAGATGAAAACTCTGACTACAAGAAAATGATGACCAGTCGAAGGGAGACTTACAGTTATATAACCAGTTAATACAATCTGGCGAGTGCTGTAATGAAGCCTGTAAAAGCTCTCTGTCCCTAAAGCTCCACTTGGTAAGGGGCTGTTTTTTGTTTAAGGCTCTTCCCCTCATTTCTTCCATTAGGAGTTTTTATTCCACCTTCAGGACTTGTCATCTCTCTCAGCTGTTTTTCTAAGTGCTCACTTAACCAGGGCAGGTAAACCTCAGAAACATGAGTCTATATCCTGGGGAACAGCTCTCAGTGGAGGTGAGGGGGTTGGAGAATGGGTTTGGATGGATTTTAGTGGATGATGTCCTTGCATGGAACGGTTCTCAGGTGCGTTTTTCAGAGGGACACCAGTAGGAGAGCCCGATCCGCCCAGTTCAGTATGGCATCCAGCTCAGTAGCGCCCTCCTGGCTTCCCATTCTTCCCTGACTGTGCTCCTTACTCCCTCTCTGCTACCTGCACCCTTAGTTTGGCGGAACATAAACTAAGGCTGCTACTGCAAGCGGCTGTAGAAAGCAGGCCCTGAGAATAGTGTTGTGAGATTGGACTGACTCACCCTAAAGTGGCACCCAGGACCCCTTTGGTGGGGGTAAGTAAGGTGTTGAGGACCCCCCGGCGCCCTCTAGCATCGCTGAGCAGTCAGACTGACCAGTGGTGGATTGGGATGAGGTTCAGGTCGAAAGGAAAGCATTGGCTAGGGCAGGAACTCTTAAGTGCTTGAGAGCGTGTGGACCAGGGTCAGGATAAGGCTGGTGGAGTTGGTTGGCCCTTGTTAGCTCCCTTGGAGGCCTTGAGGTGTGATCTGGGTCAGATTAGCCAGGTATCAACTCGGGAGGCACTGTGAAAGACGTGGTTCCGTGGCGGCATTTCCTGAAGCTGGCAGGAGCGGGGAGCTGGGGAGCACATCCTGTGTTGAAAACCAGGCCCAGAATTTAATTGCAGTTGTGGCAGAGCTGCAGAGGAAGTTGAGTGCATGGCCTTGATGCACCGCCTCTGCTAATGTCGGGGCCATGATAGGGAAGAAGTGGGACCCAGGGTCTTAGGATGGAGATTTTGGGTGATGCGCTGAAGAACTGTCAGATTTCCTAGATCCCCTGGACCAGCCCAAGTATCTCTCATTAAGAAGAAACTCCTCCTGCCTAATGCCCTGCAAAGCCCTCTCTGGAGGAGGATACCTCGCAAGGTGGTGCTTCTCCCCCCTCGGTGTTGCCCGCCCCTCCCTCAGATCTCAGCACCAGCTAAGTGGGGGAGTACAGCCCCTGCTGCTGGGATGGTAGCTGTTGCATTGGAAGAGCTGTAGGACCTGGCTCCTGTGGACCAGCGGGAACTTGAGGAACACATGGGCAAGAATCTTGACAGGGTCAGGCCAAGCGTGGGGTAGCGGGGACTGTGAAGCTGAATGGAAGAGACTTTTGGAAGTGTACTCCCCGGATTCAGAATGTAATGGCCTGGCAACGACAAGCTGGTTCTGATATGCCGCTGGGCAGGCTCTTGGAAGCTTGGACATGGCAGTGATACAGTTGGTTCTCAACTGGGGGCGATTTTGCCTCCACAGGGATTATTTGGCAATATCTGGGCATATTTTTAGTTGTCATAACTGGTGGTTGCTTCTGGCTTCTCTTGAAGAGACTGAGGATGCTAACTAAACCTTCTACAGAACAGCTCCTCACAGAAATGAACCATCTGGCCCAAAATGTCAGTAATACTGAGATTGAGAAACCCTAGTCTGGAGTACCTGAGGTAAGGGTGCGGGAGCTGTGTTGGCAGGATATTGAGGAAGGGCTTAGAAGGTTCAGAGAGGTGGAGATTTAGAATAGATTTATTACCTGAGGCCGGAGGCTCAGCTCCTGCCTGTGTTCCCAGGAGGGCGGTCTCCCTTCCCTCTGGTGATGTGGAACTCCGATGAAGGGACCAGCATGTTTGAGAGGCTCAATGTTGGTTCTCCTTTGTAGACCAGGATTGACTTTATGAGGTTTGACCGTGGAACTGGGTCCCCAACTATCAATGAGGATGACAGGATTCTGAAATGGCAGAGGCTGGGTGCTGGCACTAACCATCAGAGGCAAGGTAGACACGATATTCATAATAAGCAATGAGGCCCAACTCAAAACCAGTGTTTCTGGACCCGCTGTGATGCTAACAGAGCCTGGAATTCCTATAGACAGTGTAGACGGGCAGCCAACTAGGGTATTGCTTCACTGTATAACCTGAAGGAAAAAAAAAGGCAAGAGCTGGCAGGTGAAAGGCTGATGTCAGCTGCTGCAGTGGAAAAGTCATGATCACCTGGTTTTTAGATGTGAGCCCGCACCCCGACCTGTGTCCCATGGACTGAGGGGGAGGCTGGATCTCTTGGAAGAGAACCTTTGCCGCATCCCAGAAAATATAGACAGATACCCCTCCCCCCCCCCCCCCCACCAATTCTTCCTCAAGGGAACTGCAGGTTCTTATCAGACTTGTGGTACATCGAGGAAAGGATAATAATATCCAGACCTTTCGAGGGCTGTTAAGTACAGGGTGTGACCTGATGCTAACACGTGGTAACTGGTAAGCAATAGTGGATAGGAGTCGGCAGATAAATGCCTTGGCCTCTCCTCCTTCTGAGGGACGTGTGAGGTCTGCATGGCTCCTCAGAGGCTTCCTAACGAGCCCCTGTTACCCAGCTTAGTGACACACTTGTAGTGGCCTTCCCTGGTTCCCTCTCTCCCCTCGCTCTGTACTCCAGCTCCTGGGTAAAACTACCTGCACCCCCGTTCGGTCTCTGGTTCTTTTTTGGGGGTATTATGGGGAGACCCAAACTGTGACAGGTAGGAAGCAAGATGTGACGCCTAGGTGTCTAGCATGGTAGGTGTCAGACTCTCCTCTCTCCAGGCCTCCTGCTCCCCCTGTGGGACCCTGGAGGTCATACTCCTCCTCTTGGAGTCCTGTGGCTCCAGGTCCCCTCCAGCACTTGGTGATATTTGACGCTGACTTTTTCCCATGCTTGTGTGTAGATGTCTCTTGTGGTTTTGCTTTCCCTGCCCATTAATTCGGAGAAGGCAATGGCACCCCACTCCAGTGTTCTTGCCTGGGAAATCCCAAGGACAGGGGAACCTGGTAGGCTGCCGTCTATGGGGTTGCACAGAGTCAGACATGACTGAAGCGACTTAGCAGCAGCAGCAGCAGCCCATTAATTAGACTAAACATCTTTTCAGATGTTTCTGTGCCATTTTGTTGCCTCTATTGTGAAATTCTTGTTTAAATCTTTTGTCTAAGTTTTCTTTTATGTTGGATTTTTTGTTTGTTTCTTATTACTTTGTAGGAGTTCTTTATTCTGGTTGCTATTAATAGTCCTTATTGGTTATGCGTATTGCAGATATCTTCTAGTTTGCAGCTTATCTTTTTATTTCCTTATGATGTCTTTTGATGTGCAATATTTCTTAATTGAAACACTGAATTTAATCTTATGATTTGTGCCTTCTGCATTTCACTTTGGAAATCATTCTCTGCCTGCCATAGATATTCTCTTCAGTGTTCTAAATGTCTTTAGCCTGTCACATATAGCTTTTAATCTTGAGTAGATTCCCTCCCCTCTAGCTGCTTTTAATATTTTTCTTTGGCTTTCTTTTCAGTGGTTTTATTTTGACATATCTAGTTGGCGTTTTTGTTTTTGTTTTTTTGTGTGTGTGTTTTGTTTGGTACGTATTGTACTTGGAGTTGAGTATCTTGAAGCTATGAGTTGGTATCTTTCATTATGCTTGGAAAAACTTAACAGAAGACGGGTGGATTCTCACATCTACTTCTGCCTTCAGTCTTTGCTTTATCACACATCATGTCATCTCTGGCAAATGAAGGTGAAAAAATAATGTCCACATTGTTATAAAAAATAGTTTAGATCGTTTGAAAGAATCTTGGGGACCCTCTGGAGTCCCTAGACCGAAATTTGAGAACCTCTGGTCTAAGATTTTTGGTATTAATATTATACTAGACTCCTAAAATAGGTTGGGGAATAGTTCTTCTTTTTTCTGAACTTTGGAGTAATTTGTGTAAAATTGGAATTATTGTTTCTTGAATGTTTGGTAGAACTTGGGAAATCTTTTGGACCTGGAATTTTTTTTATTGGAAAAGATTCTTAATTTTCGATTCAATTTCTTTAGTGCTATAGAGCTGTCAAGGATGGCTATTTCTGCCTGAGACTGTTTTGATAAGGGATAGGATAAAACAATTTTCCCATTTCATTCAAGTTTTTAAGTGTATTGGCATAAGTTCATTGATACCCATCTCATCTTTTAAATACATGCAGTATTTAGAGTTATGGTCCCCATTTCAGTCCAGGTATTGTGCTTTATTCTCTCTTTATCTTGATTAATCTTACCTGAGTTTTGTCAAACGTCAATTTCTTTAGTCTTTTTCTTTTTAAAAAATTTAGCTTTATAGATCCTGTTTGGTTTTTCATTTGTGTTTTTTAATTACTTAATTACTTCTATTATCTTTGAATTAATTTTGTTGTGATAATATCTTTTTTTATGATCTGTTACTCATTAAAATTTGTAAAGCTCATATTTGGATACTGCTTTTGTTCCCTTAGCCCCGGTTTTGTTAGATATGAAAACAGTATGTTTTCACATGGTGGGTAATTGATAATTAGGTGGTATAATCATTGTAGTAGGCTATGGCCAGTATTTTAAAAAACAGCGATAGAATAATACAGGAATACAGTGTTCACATATTCTATGGCTAATACTGAGTATTAAGGTTAAATAAGCATTGTTTTGTGAAACTTATTTCAAATACATCTGTGTCTGTGTTAGATCACAATATAAAATGTTTTATTGTAGGTTTTAGTAAAAAAAAAAAAAGTTTAAACCACTGTATTAAAAGGCAGTTGGTCTCACATTTAGTAAAGATTTCAAACCTGGCTGCCGAAAATAAACGTGTGAGGGGCTTGCTATTTTGACACATTCTGTGACTTTATTTTAGGCCTCCTGCTACAACCCTCCAGTGCTGGGGCCAAGGGCTCTCTTTTAACATACTCTGCCTGTGTAATTCTTACAGTTCGGGTGTTTGAGAACCACTGATTCAGGATACAGATAGACCTTGAGAGCCTGTTGGGCTGCTGTGACACGGGGCTTGTGGAGAGTACGGCTCCTTGCATGCATCTGTCCCAAGGCTGCCTCTTTTCTAGCTCCAGGGGGGACATGGGGAAAGAAGGAAAGCGATCGGATGGGCCCGGTGGTAGTAGGGGTCAGGGACTGGCTGGGAACATCTTGTTCATTGTTAGGATGACAGAAAACGTGAAATAGCTCTCGTGCCTGCATTTCTGGCAAGGAATCGGTTAGTGTATGTTGAATGGCTAATGTATATACCCCAAAGATGATTATCTTTAAGCTTAAAATGTATAAACTTTCATACATTAGTCCATGACAATCGTGTTCTTTTGATACGTCGCAGACCATGGTCTCAGATACAGCAGATACAAGTTGAAACCATTAATGATCTTTCAGCACATTTTATCCCCAAAGCTGATAATGATTGCAACATTCAGGGCTTGACAAGACCCTGCTAAGGTAGGCAGGAAGCAGTTTTACCATGTAGACATGGTTGGAGAGAACTCTGCCTAGCCAAAGTGAAAATGGTTCATAAACCCTAAGATGGTCTATGAGCTTTTCAATTATTTTCCTTTATGATTAATGTGTGCTTGGTCGCTCAGCTGTGTCTGACTCTGCGACCCCATGGACTGTAGCCCACCAGGCTCCTCTGTTCATGGAGTTTCCCAGGCAAGAACACTGGAGTGGGTTGCCATTTCCTACTGCAGGGGATCTTCCCAACCCAGGGATCAAACTCGCATCACTTCCATCTCCTGCATTGGCAGGTGGATTCTTTACCACTAGCGCCGCCTGGTTTGAATAACTTTTCTGAAAGATCAGAGAGTAGAATGAGACCATTTTGAAGAGTGGAATCTTGACACAAGGAATGCCGAAGTCACTCGTTGCAGTGACATGACTGTGACAGATGAAGGAGTCATGCTCAGGGTATCGACATAGTAGGTCGGCATCCGGTGTTGGGGGGCTTGTTTGGTAAGGATCTTAATTTGTGGTCTACAGGGGTACTTCACATTTTCAGCTGAGGACTAAAGATTTTTTTTTATGTCTCAGTCCATGATGCGTATTGGCTGTTTCATTTTTTTATTGCTACGTTACCAACCTCTACAAACCTTACAAACAACAGCAGCACTAGCAATCATATGCTCACTCAGGATTCTGCCATCTGTGCAGAGCTCGCTGGGGATGGCTCATGCTGGCTCCACGTAGTCTCTGCGGTCTTCCTGAGCTTCCTAACTGTGGGCAGCTGGCTTCCAACGGCTACAGGGTCTATTAAAGCCTGGTTTCAAAACCCCCAGAATCTTACCTCTGCCACTTTCTCTTGGTCAAAGCAAGTCCCAAGTCTAGCCCGGATTCGGGTAGAAGGAAAAGAGATTCCACGTTGTGAATGGACAAGTGGCATGCGCGTTCATCAGTGGGAAGAATTTTTGGCATCTGTCTTTAGAAACAGATCTACCTCACTGGCCTTTCTTTTCCTCCGCCTCTCCTTTCCTCCTTCCCTATTTCTTTCTTCATTTCTCCCTTCCATCAAAATGTGCCAACTATCCCCTTATTATAAAACATCAATATATATTTATTTAAAGATTAGTCCTTTTTTCTCTAATACCCTTTTCCCCTTTCTTGATATTTTCCTAGTGGTGTTTTTACATTGTACATTTTGTTATAGTTTTGTGTATCTCATTAGTATCTAAATTCCTCTAAGGTAGATCTTTGCTTTCTTCTTTAGGTTTTCTATGAGGTTTGAATGAATGAATGAATGAAAACTTTAGTATATCAAACAAAGGGCCAGTTTGTTCAGATGAAGCATCAGTTTTTGTTAGGCAAGTATTTAAAAAACAGAATGAAACAAACTGTCCTTCAGCTATTCCACCTCTAATTTTTCTTGCTTCCTCAGCGCTCCTCTTCTTAGGCCCGACATTAACCAGCTTATGCTTTCAGAGAATTTGTATTTATAGAATATATTCTATAGTAAATATATAGCATATTCTCACATGTACAGATATTTATTTATTTATCAGTTCAGTTCAGTCACTCAGTTGTGTCCAACTCTTTGTGACCCCATGGACTACAGCACGCCAGGCTTCCCTGTCCATCACCAAGTCCCGGAGCCTACTCAAACTCATGTCCATCGAATCAATGATGCCATCCAACCATCTCATCCTCTGTCATCCCCTTCTCCTCCCACCTTCAACTTTTCCCAGCATCAGGGTCTTTTCAAATGAGTCAGTTCTTTGCAGGGTCAAAGGTCCCTCTTCATTATTTCATCAAATTGCGTAAGGGAAAGAAATAGGCCGATTGAAAATGTACCCGGGTCCTTTCAAGGGTCATCTGTCTCCCTGAAGGCTTCATTTTTCTCTCTTCTCCCCTGGTAACCAGGAGTGTGAGGAGGAGGCTGTCGGGGTCATTATGTGTGCGTCGGTCAAGTACAGCATCCGGGGTCCCGCCCTCATCCCGAGAATGAAGACCAAGCACCGCGCCTACTACATCACCCTCTTCTCCATCGTCCTGCTGGGGCTCATCGCCACGGGCATGTTTCAGTTCTGGCCGCACTCCATCGAGTCCTCCGGCGACTGGAGCGTGGAGAAGCGCAGTGTCCGAGACGTGCCGGTGGTCAGGCTGCCGGCCGACAGCCCGGTGCCCGAGCGCGGTGACCTCAGCTGCCGGATGCACACGTGTTTCGACGTCTACCGCTGCGGCTTCAACCCCAGGAACAAGATCAAGGTGTACATCTACCCGCTGAAGAAGTACGTGGGCGAGGCGGGCGTCCCGGTGAGCAGCACCATCTCCCGCGAGTACAACGAGCTGCTCACGGCCATCTCAGACAGCGACTACTACACCGATGACATCACCCGCGCCTGCCTGTTCGTTCCATCCATCGACCTGCTCAACCAGAACTCACTCCGCGTGAAGGAGACGGCGCAGGCGCTGGCCCAGCTCTCCAGGTATCCGCAGGTCTCCCAGAAACTAGGGGCAGGGGAGGGCAGGCTCATCTCCTGTCTCCTAGGTGGGCACGTGGATGGGCGGCTGACTTGGAGGACCTGTGCTGCAGCAGCCGGTCTCTGCACCACCCTCTTGGGCCACTGCTGTGGGTCCCCAACTTCTTAACATTTAGAAGCTAAGGAGGGTTCATCTTCCCAATCCTTTCCTTTTAAATGTAAATGTCTTTCCCCACCTCCCCTCTTTATTACTCACATATACATATTCACTATAAAAAGCTTGAAAATACAGTTAAGCCAAAAGAAGAAAGTTAGACTCATCCCATAAGCCTGCTTTTGACATAATCATTAATATTTTGATGTTGCTTCTCAGTCATTTATGTATAAAACAGATACAGGGGCACGCATATATGCATTGTAGTATATATATGCACACGTGTATACACATATGTGTATATATAACATTTTGGTCAAGAGTGGGCTCACACGGCAAAGCGTATTCTTTCTGCTGCCGGTTCCCCTTCATTTACCATGAATGTGTTTCCAAATAATTTCATCTTTGTATGTCAGTGCTCTTTGACATATACACAGAATGTATATGTATTCGCATATACAGTTCTGTATGGGACTCCATTTTGCACACGTTCCCTAATGTCCTTAATTAGCCTTCTATATTTCTTTGTGTTTTTGTAACCAAATGCTGAACACTGTGGTAGCGTTCAGATTTTCATCAGCGTAAGCAGTTCTGCAGTGGACCAGCTTGGAGGACACACGCCCTGGCTTTCCTTTGGAGGAGCCAAGCCAGTGCCCGCATGCACTGGCGATCTTCAGGCATGCAGGTTGCCCTCCTGAGAAGTGACCCTGTTACAAGTCAGGGATGCTCGCTACTTGTTGTCCGGCTTCCTTTGTGGCTCATATCGTGAAGAAGCTGCCTAATGCAGGAGGCCCGGGTTCGATCCCTGGGTCTGGAAGATCCCCTGGAGGAGAGAATGGCTACCCATGCCAGTATTCTTGCCTGGAGAGTCCCCATGGCCAGAGGAGCCTGGTGGGCTGCAGTCCGTGGGGTCACACAGAGTCATGGCTGAGCAACTATCATTTTGACTTGTCATCCAGAAACTGACTTGTCTGTTTCCTCATAGTTGATGTGTGAATTCTACATGTTTACTCTCTCAATAGGTGGGATAGAGGTACCAATCACCTCCTGTTCAACATGTTGCCTGGAGGCCCCCCAGATTATAACACGGCCCTGGATGTCCCCAGAGACAGGTAGGTATATTTGGGGTTGTCCGCCTGACGGGTTTCTGAGGATTAAGTCAACGTAGGACCCTTTTGTTCACGTGAAATCGTATTTCTAAGCCCACTAGGACATAACGTTGTAATCAGAATTGTTTGTTCAAGTGGAAGATTGTCCTCCGTCTTTTCCTCCCCGAGACCTGGCAGCATTGAGACCTGCCAGAACCTGTCCCGGGAAACTAATGGAGGGTCGGGTTCCAGTGGAGCATCTTAGAGGTCTGTCTTGTCTTAGTCTGGGTTGTGTGCTCCTGAGCGCACCCTCTTTCCCCTAGAAGGCCTGGTTCGTATCACTGGCTTGTGTCAGCTCTCTCCACATTTGGGAGCATTAAGTAGTCTCAGGTCCTGGGGGGAGCAGGCGTGGACGTGTCTTTGGAGCCTGTAACGTCCGGGAAGTGAGGCACTCTAAGTACCGCTTACTCTCTTCTTTCCTTCCTTCCTAATGAAACTTCCAAACAGGTAGAAGTGGCATGGGGTGGCCACGATGGCGATTCAAGTTCATGTAGTGTGTATTTGGCCCTTTCGTACCGACTGCGTCGCTTCCTGGAAACCTCAGAAGGGAGGTGCCCCTTTAAGGTTCTGCTCCTAGTACTTGGCCCGAGGCTCCTAAGAGAGCGGGAAGTGTGGGCCTGGCATGAGGGTCCTGGGCAGCACCCACCGGAGCGGATTACTGTAAGTTCAAATATGAACTCATTTATGACCAGCTTTGTTGCAGTTGATGTTTAATTCTTGAAATCATTGTTACTGAAAGAGGTGAGAACAGCCTCAGGCCCGCTGTGGTCTCTGCTTACTTGAGGCCAACATTGTCATTTGTGAAAATCTACACTTAGTACCGCTTTTCCCCAGAAAATTAAGTCTAAGCCCTCTTTGCTTTTAAGTGCTTATCTAGAGTCAGTATTGAGTTTCTATCTGGAAAGATGATTACACTAGAAAAGACCCCAGCGCCATCCCTCAGCTTTGGTGTAGAAACCATTTTGGACGGTAGAGGGCAGTCAGGCCACACAAGTTCTGTAGAAAGCCGCTGAACACAAGGTGATCTCTGATTTGGCTCTTAGCCCCAGCGTTCCTGAGTGCGTTACTGTCTTATGCATTTGCTTGTTCTGGGAAAGTGAAATGTGTTAAGAGGACAGAAAAGGGAAGGCAGAGAGGTGCTGGGAATGCAATGTCTTCACCTGCTGTTCTGGGTTTAGTTTGAGAAGGGTTTATTTCTGTTTGGGACATGTCGGTTCTTGTTGACACTTTGGTATATATGTATCTGATTGGGAGAAAGATTTCATTTTTATCGAGTGCACATGTTAAAAGGAGTTTCATTTCTCTGCAGGAAAGTGTCAAGTAATCAGGAGAGAGTTGAAGTTCTTGCTGGTGCTTAGGTGTTAAGGATCGGGAAGGTTAAATCGTTTTCCCTGGGCGTGTATTTTTGGGAGTGATTATAGGCAGTCCTGTAGCAAGTAATGAATCGTCGTCCAGTCCTTCTTTATCTTTCCACGTGGGAGATTTCATTTGGAAGCCGAGGTGGTCTTCGACTGGTTGGAGTAAGGAATAGTAGATTTGCTTGTTAATTTTTCTGATTCTTTGTCCTTGCTCCTGGATTCAGAGGAGGCAAGAACCATGCGTGTAAGATGGTTTTAGCAGAAGCTGCATATCTGGTTATTCAGAAATTAGAAAACAGGCTAGATTTAGACTGTTTCTAAGATGTCCCTGAAATCTAAAGTCATAAGTGTGATTTTTTTTTTTTTAAGAATTATCTGACTCAGGAAGATGCAAGGACCAGGACTAAAGCAAATGTCAGCTCAGCAGATACATCTTTTATCCTGGGTTTCTCTTTCAGTTTTTGAAAATCCTATGTATGGTACACATATACCTTCTGGGTACAAGATTGAAACAATGTGCAAGTATTCAAAGAGGAAAGTGTAAAAATAGGTTTTCAAATTTTCCTCTGGTTTTACTGTTTTACTGAGAGGTAATCATTGTTCTCAAATACTGTGTATTTTGTGAGTCTTTGTTTGATGGATTTCTAGTCAAACACATGCATATATTCACCTACCCATTTTATTTTAAGTCAAATGACAGCAAATTATACCTCTTCAATGCCTAACTTTACTGATCTTTGTTTTCTCAGATACATTCTGTAATTTTATTACTGCTTTAGATTTTTGTTATCTTTTCTTTGCAAGTATCTTTCTCAAATTTTTACTTTTGTATAGGTGTATATTTATTTAAACTTCTTAGAGAAAAATGTAAACCCATATAAAAGAAGTACAGTGAGCCCCACATAACCACTGTCCAGCTTTGTTAATTGTCAACTTGATTCATCTATACTCCTACTTTCTCCCCACCAGATTATCTAGAAACAATTCTCAGATGTTGTATCATTATGTCTGTAAATATTTCCATTTGAGACTGCAGAAGAGGTTTTTGTGTATAACTCAGTGGCTTAGTCGGTAAAGAATCCGCTTGCAATGAAGAAGACCCTGGTTTGATCCCTGGGTTGGGAAGATCCCCTGGAGAAGGGAATGGCTACCCGCTCCAGTATTCTTGCCTGGAAAATCTCATGGACAGAGGATCTTGGCGGGCTGCAGTCCATGGGGTCACAAGGAGTCGGACATGACTAAGTGACTGACACTTTCAACTTTTTTCAAGGGCTTTTTAAAAAATATAACAGCACTAATATCATCCCTACAGCAATTTACATTCAGTTCTTTAACATCACTAGATAGTCACCAGCTATCTAGCCGTTGCTCAGATATATGTGTGTCTCATTTTCTTTTTTTACAGTTTGAATCTGTAAACAAATGAGGATAGCCAGTCGAATTGGTCAGGTTTTTTTTTAGCAAAACCTGAAACTTAAATCTTTATATTTGAGGGATTCGCAGGCCTGATTAAAAGGAAGCAAAAGATACACTTGCAGACAGACTGTGTTTCGGCTCTGTGGATACTCAGATGGAAGGAGGCGAGCTGTGAGAGCATCTGGGGCAGACCCAGTGTAGGAACAAGGGTCCACAAGACGGAGAGGAAGAGGGCTCGGTGACGTCCATGGGTCTGCAAGTCCCGGGAAGTGCTGAAGATGCTGGCGGACACTTCCAGCGATAGGACACCTGGCCTGGTGTGAGTCGTGGTGCTCATAGTCATGCTTTCTTAGGTGCACGGTTCCCATTCATGCTCTCACAGCTTTGGAACGGATCTCCGATTTGGGGATACATAATGGGAAAACAGCGCGCTTCTCAGCAATTCACTTTTCAGTCAATGTAAAACACATGTGCTGTAAAGCAAGGGAGGCTTACACTATTTTCTCCTTGGTAATGTTCAGGAAAGCTTGGCAGAAGAAGACACGGCGATCTGGAGTGGAGGTCTTGTCAGCAGCAGGGCCGGTGGGAGGCTTGTTTGACTAATTGCCGTGGTGGCTCCCCCCGAGAGCTCCGACGAGGTTGCATGTGCGTGATCTGTGACATGAGGCATGCTTCCGGTTGCCTGCTTTTCTCCTCCCAGGGCTTAACCCCCTCCCTCAGCCCCGGGGCCCCAGGGAGAGAGTAACGGGGAAAGTTGGTGTCGTGTACACCTGCTTTCTCACCACAGACGCTCGCCCCTTCCTCTGGGGCGTGGGTGTAATTGCATTACCCACCATGCCGCTTACCTGGGCCACTTGGTGCCGGTATATTGGACCCATGTTTCCTTCTCTGCACATCCGTCGTGGGGGCCCCTGCAGTCTGCTTGCCATCATGGTCATGGAACCCACCCAAATTCATGTTGGACGGAGTCACTGCCGAATGCTAATCAGGAAAAATGAGACCGTATGTTGGTACTACGGCTAGTCATTAAGTTTTACAGAGCGGACTGGCGGCTGGAGAGGTGTTCCAGCCTGCACATTACCTCCCTAACCAGTTCTTGGTTTCATAAAGCTTAAACAAACAGATTGGGATTTCCAGGGGTGGTTTGGAAATCTTTGAACTTAAACTGGTCATGTAAGAAGGGAATGTAGGCTGTCATCAGGGCAGGGAGGGGATTGGTAGCAATCAAGATTGCAAAAAATGTGGCTTTGCAGTTCATACATTTTGGCTCAGACTGTGCCGCGCACGGACCTGGCAGCACTCTGCCCCAGTAAGTGACTTGATGGGCTCGGGGCCCCCCGGGACAGAATAACCGTAAACGCTGGTGCAATGCACACCTGCTTCCTTTCTAATGAAGTGTCACTGTACTACTTGCTGGATCCAGTTAAGCAGCGTGTTCATGGTTTTCTAATTAAGGAGAATAAAAGCTCGTGTGGGTGGACTTGCAGGAGACGCACTCGAGGTCAAGTTCTGGATTCTGCTTCCTGTGGAAGGAGTGGGCTTGATAAGACTGAGTAGCTGGAATGGGTGGTGAGAGCTGGTAGAGGCTACACGGTGCACACGTAGCTTTGGGACAGCAGTGGAAAGAGCTGCTCTGGTGGGAACAGGAGCAGGCTGGGGCGCAGGCAGCGTGAGATGGGGTACTTTGCTGTCACCATGGCTTTTATTTCTTTTTTTTGCTCATTGTCCCCTGAGCTTCCCGTCAGTGGGACGGTAACTGACTGCCCCAGCCAGTCCTGTTATTCGTTTTACTGTGAATGGGTTTAAGAGTCAGGGCCTCCTTGGTGGCTCAGATGGTAAAAATTCTACCCGCATTGCGGGAGACCCTGGTTTGATCGCTAGGTCGGGAAGATCCCCTGGAGAAGGGAATGGTAACCCACTTCAGTGTTCTTGCCTGGACAACTCCATGGACAGAGGAGCCTTGAGGGCTACAGTTCATGGGGTTGCAAAGAGTTGGACGTGACGGAGTGACTATCACTTTCACCATCTGTGACTTTTGGGAGGGGTGAATGGGATCCAAATAAGGTAGCGAGGGGCCGTTCGTAGGCTGTCCTCCTGGCTGTGCTGTATGTTAAAGTAGGGAAAGTAAGGAGAGACTGCTTAGGACCCCAGAGGAGGGCGGGTGACTCAGGAATAGGTTGCAGCTAGTGTCCAGGAGACGCTGTTGTACAACGTTTAGCACAGTGTCTTTCTAGAAAAGTGACTTGGTAAACATCAGCTGTGGTTGGTACTGTTATGCATATCCGGCTTCCCCTTTTCCACAGAACGAAGACTGTCTTTCTTTCTCATCGTTTGACAAAACCCTTTGCTTTTCAGGGCTCTGCTGGCTGGTGGTGGCTTTTCTACATGGACTTACCGGCAAGGCTACGACGTCAGCATTCCTGTCTATAGTCCGCTGTCAGCCGAGGTGGACCTTCCGGAGAAAGGGCCTGGGTAAGGCTCCTTGGCCCCAGCCAGCCGTGCTGAGAGATGCCAGTGAGGGCCAGGGGGGCGGGTCGCACTGCAGTCGAAACCATCAGTGACAGGCCAGGGTCCTTGAGGGTCTGTCATTCCTGTCCCACCCCAACCTTATTTATCCTTCAGTTCTCTCTCTGTCTCTCTCTCTCACTCAGTCTCCAGCGCTGTCTACCAAGCTCCCCAAATCAGAAATCTAGTTGCTGTCCATAAGTCTTTCCTCTCCTTTACTTCCTGTGTGGAATTCCAGGCTTCCAGAAGGAAAGCAGGCATTCAGCATAAATCCTGTCATTTGTACAGTTTTCCCCCGAAATCGAAGTTCCCACGCACCAGCCAAGGGCCAGCCTTTCAAAGAAGAGAGCCGCCAGGCCTACTGTGTTAAGTCTGTTCTGCATGGGGGACTGTGGGCAGCTAACAAGCGGAGGTTGGTGATGCCTCTAAACTTCTGCCATGCCCAGGGCGGCCCCTCACCACAAAGCATCATTGGGTCCAATTGTCAGCAGTGCTGTGGCTGGAGAAAGCCTGGGGGAGATAGGGTGAGCAGTCTTAAGATAGCTCAGACTAAAACTGTATCATCTACTCTCCCGAGTGTAATCTAGGTCTCTAATGTTGGTTGAGGACTGGCACGTCCCTTAAGATTTAATCCAGGGCAGAAAACACCCTGCAAGGAAAAGATTGAGAGAGATTGAAACGAAGGAGAGCAAACCACTCTGAACAGTACAAATTACCTTCAAATAATAGTTTCCAAGAATTACAAGCTTGCTCTGTTGGTGGTATTTTCTTGGTAACTTGATCTCTAATTTCTATGTGTAACTAGACTTAAATGACGATGCTTACATGGTTTAAGGCCGCTGTTGATTTCCAGAGTCCTGAGGCTCTAGAAACCAGAGCAGCAGCACGATGCTGAAGACATAGGGCCATGTCCTCCCCCTGCCGGACAAGCGGTGGATTTCTGTGGCCCGACAGGGACCCACCCGCCTCCGTTTCCCCTCCAGGGTTTGCCGTTGGGCCCTGTAGTTCTGCTGTTTCTTTTACAAACAACACTTCTCTGCCTCAGGGGAGAAAAAAGAAAAAGAAAAGCAAAGACAGGCTCTAGGCTCATCGCACTTTCCAGGGATCTGGGAGGAGGCAGTCTGGGTGACCTCACGGCAGCATTTGGAATCTGTTGCTCTTTGTGAGAGTTGCTTTTTAAGGGAATTCCCACATCTCTTGAGGGCTGCGTAGAGTAGCAAGAGCTTTGTTTTTATTTTTATTTTAAATCTCTCTCAATATTGTCCAATGGGAAGCTGAGGATTGGTGCTATTGATAGCTTCTTCTCACAGATGTGTTGGCCTCAGCTGGAATTCTCGTCATTTCTCTCTCTAAAAGGAACTAAATTGGGAGTTTACAACGGTTACTATGGAGGGAAACTTGGAGTTCTCAGCAGGATTTTGCTGAAGCTTCGATATCAGCCCTGCTGGGAAGAAACATGAAAGTCATCGCTGGTCATTTTAGTCCTCGAAAGAAAAACAAACCCACCTTAAGATTTTGTTTGCTTAAAACTAAAATGGGCCTGCTCCACCAACCCACCATCTGCCAGGTCAGGGCGAGCCAGCAGGCAGGCAGGGGAACGTTTTTAGGCTCTTGTTCACATCTGCGCATTTATGTGGAAAATGGTGGTGTTGGGTGGGGACCCACTGAGCGTGGTGACTGAGCGTCTACAACAGAACTGTGTTTCTTAACAACAACAGCAGCCCAGAGTCTGTCTTTCCTCCGGAGTTTCTTTGAGCACCATGTGTTAGCATCTGTACTTATTTCTCGTCTTATATAGATGGCTCTCTCTCTTGTCTACATGTATTGAAAACCATGCCTTCCCATCTCTCTCTCCTGTTCCATCCAGTGCTGCAGGGTATTCTGGCTCTCTCTCTTTCTGTAGCTGTAATTTCCTTCTCAGGCAGTGAGGAGTCTGGCTCCTGTTATCCCCTATATCATGCACACCCTGTCGTGCGTGACCGGAGCTCTGTGGTTGCCTCTGCCCCTCACTGTGCAGGCGGCCTCTGTGCCCCCACTCAGCTCTGACCCCCTGTGCCGCGCTCCCGCTCCCCGTCGTCACCCTGGGGCAGGCCCCCTCCTCACCCTTCCCGGGCTCTGACCCCCACACTGGATGGGCGCTGCCCGTGCCATCACCCTCCCTGTGCCCCTGCAGCCTGGGCTGCCCTCCTGCCCTGACGTGGCCTCCGCACCCCAGGCGGGGAGGCCCTGACTCCCTCTGCCCCCTCCCTGCTCCCTCTTTCAGGGATCGCACAGTCTGGGCCAGGCCACCTGCCCACTCTTCCCCCAAGAAGTTCTCCCCCGACGAGGACTAGAGCACTCCCAGCGGGCCCCCCTCACCACACGGAAATGCTCCCTCCCCTCCAGGGCGCCAGCACTCCACTCCCGCCTGCAGGGACACCCCTCGGACACCGAGGCAGCCTGGAGCAGCAGCTTTGTGTTGGCAGCTCTACTTAAATAGGAAGTCTCCGGAGACACCCAGAAAGTCCCAGGGCCCTGTGGCAACCACCGTAGAGCCAGCGTCTTGGGGATTGGAAAGACCTTTAGAGGCCGTTTAGCTCTCCCTTTGGAGAAGAAATGGCAACCCACTCCAGCATTCTTGCCTGGAAAATCCCACGGATAGAGACGCCTGGGGGGCTACTGTCCATGGGGTTGCAAAGAGTCTGACACGACTGAGCGACTAACACTAGTTCTGACTTAATGTATACCTCGTTACTGCAATTTCTCCCTGAAAAGTTTTCTGATTTGTAGTAAAAAAGACTCACCACCTCACAAGACAGTTCATCTTCAGATGGTGTGAGTTGTTGAGGTAGTGTCCATGCTTGTGTTGAGAGTTTGTCCATCTTCCTCCTGTTTTAAGCGGACGAGCTCGGTTACAGAAGTCCTCCCTTTGAGATGACTGAAGAGCACTCCCTATACGTGATCTTCCCATCGATACCTCTCCCGTCTGAAAACCGATGATTTTACAAAAGAAGAATGATTGAGGCTCAGGGCTGGGGGTAGCATTCAAGAGTCTGTTTCAGTGGCTAGAAGGAATCCTTTTGGCTGTCAATAGCCAATGTATTGTTCAGCAAAATGCAATTGAAGGAGAAGTTGTCCAGGATGAGAGAAGCCAGTCTGTACGGCTGATCCAAACTGTCTCCTCGACGGGCAGCTCTTTGGTATCTTTCTTACGTCTGCTTGCCTCTGCCCTGGGCTCAGGGTCTGCACTGCCATCCGGGGCAGCTCTCTCAAGCAGGACTTTCAGTGAGGAGACGATCTGTGTTTAATCAGGTGCCCACTTCCACATGTAGCCGTTGAGCCCTTGAAATGGGGCTAAGGTGACCGAGGAACTGGATTTAAAATTTTTAATAGATTTCAGTGGTCTCACGTGGCTAATTGCTATCGGACAGTGACGTTCTAGGGGATCTGCTTGTCCCTGTCTTCCCTGCCTGCCTTTGCTTTCAGTTTGGCTGTAGAGAGAAGTGACCGGAAGAGATGGTTCCAGGGACTTGAGGGCCATCAGCTGTGGTGTGCGCAGCCCCATTTGCTGGAGTCGAGCTGCTCTGCCGGCTGGGAGAGCGTTCGTTTCCTCACTCCCTGCTCTGTGTCTTTTGGGTGTGACACTTAAAGCTTGGGAAAGATGACACCTTCTCAGAGAGTGATTCTTTTTTTGGCCACGGGTAGATACGTAAGGTGTTCTCCAGCTGGACCCTCCAGCTAAGCCTGAGAAATGAAAGGAAAATAAAGCAATTTCCCTTTCTTTCTCTCCAAGGCAAGAAGAAAAGGGGGTTCGGGGTTGGGTTCAGACTAGAGGGTTTGAGTCCTTTCTTACACACCGCTTCCTGTGAGCTCCCCTGGTGGCATTGCCTAGAGATGGCTGTCTTGGGTGTTTCCCCTGGTCTGTACAGTTTGAGGAAGATTGGAGTCCTGCTTCTGGGTTTGATGGGGGTTTCATTTCTTCTGGAGCCTGCTTCATATCATTCCTTTCTTCTTCAGTGATCCCTGCTGGTTCCTTTGCCGACGTCGTCTTTATGGCCCCTGTACCCTCTCTGCCTTGTGGGAATCTTGCCTTCTCAGAGAGAATTACTTACCTTCTGGTCTCCCCAGTGTGTTCACATTTTGTTTCTCATGGAGATCTGAGTGGTGCTGATGCTGCTAAGTCACTTCAGTCGTGTCCAACTCTGTGCAACCCCATAGACAGCAGCCCAACAGGCTCCCCCGTCCCTGGGATTCTCCAGGCAAGAGTACTGGAGTGGGTTGCCATTTCCTTCTCCAGTGCAGGAAAGTGAAAAGTGAGAATGAAGTCACTCAGTCGTGTCCGACTCTTAGCAACCCCATGGACTGCAGCCTTCCAGGCTCCTCCGTCCATGGGATTTTCCAGGCAAGAGTACTGGAGTGGGGTGCCATTGCCTTCTCCATGAATGGTGCTAGACCCTTGGAAATCCTTTCTTCAGTCCATTTTCTCTTACGCATCCTTGCTATCCGATGTTAAGACTGGTTCCATCCGTTGGCGAAGCTAGTTTTTTCCATTTGTTCTCCATGACCAAGTTTGGTCTTCCTGAATCCATCTGGCCTTGAGAATGGGGACTGCCTTTCCCTGGAGCTCCCCCATAGCATAGGGTGCCCCTCAGCAGCTGGCAGTGGTGTGCTTTCACCGTCAGTGTGGCCCGTTAAGACCCCTTGTTTTCCTCTTTGAAGCTGCTTTTCAGAGCAGGGAACTCAGATAGAACTAATGCTTACATTGGATGTTCTTCCAAATAATCAACCAGTCAGTCAGTTTCTCTCTTTACACTGACACACACACACACGCACTTAAAGCATGCTCCCTAAGCTTGGCTTATTATAAGCATTTACACATACACACACACACACCCCCACACACACACATACCATGCTCCCTAAGCTTGGCCTATTATAAGCATTTGCTCAAAACGCTAAGAACTTTTCCTAAATGAACCCTTTAACAACATGATGCTTCAGCATGTGAATGGTCATCGCTTGCCTTCTCAGCATGTATAATAGTTTAAGTATTCAGCAGTGCTACCGAGTGTGGTTTCCCCAAAAGTCAAGGATGTGAGCAAAGATGGGTGAGAAAGCACTCGTTGCCCTCGGCTCTAGACCCAAAGTTGGCCTCACCGTGACTCACGCAGTGGCTGCCAGGGTCGCAGTGCCCCCGTTTTCTGCTTCGCAGGCCGAGGCGGTACTTCCTGCTGTCGTCCCAGGTGGCCCTGCATCCGGAGTACAGAGAGGACCTGGCCGCCCTCCAGGCCCGACACGGCGAGGCCGTGCTGGTGCTGGACAAGTGCAGCAACCTCTCTGAGGGCGTCCCCGCCGCCCGGAGGCGCTGCCACAAGCAGCAGGCCTTCGACTACCCGCAGGTGCTGCAGGTGAGTGCTCCGCCCGCCTCGCTCCGGGCCCGGGCTGGGGCTGACCCCGGCCAACAGGCGCGCCCCCTCCAGGCCGCGCTCACCGAGCTCCCTGAGGGGAGAGCGAGACCGGAGGGCTCTCCACTGCTGCCCGGTGGACTTCCGGGAGCTTCGGGGTCCGCGTGCCGTTAGTGCAAAGCTGCTTGGCTGGTAAGCGTTCCTGCTCCTTCCACAAACTCATCTTACTGCAAAAAGACACCCCCCATAGATGTACAGAGGAGCTGTGTAGTCAAGGCAGGCGCGCCTGTGTTGCTTTTATTCCTATATTCCTTATCCAGCCCGGAGGAGCTTGCTTCTTTAAGCTGCAGCTTGTATCCGCCGACTGAGCCAGCTCACACGGCCACAGCTAGTTCTTCCTGGGAGTGGGAGGTCTGTATTTTTTGTTACCGTTTGGTCTCTTGGTGTTTTTGCCACCCAGTATGTGTCCTCCTGGTGTCGTGGGAGTGCCAGCACTTCGTAACTGCAGGCAGAGTCGTCCTGTATTGCACTCCTGTATTATAAGCAGGCTGTTTGATGCTCCAGGAGCCAGGGGGCCGGGAAAGCACAAATTGAGTTTTGCTCACTCCGCTGTTGTCCCGCCGCTCAGTCGTATCTGACTCTGCGATCCCATGGACTGCAGCCCGCAAGGCTTCCCTGTCCTTCATCATCTCCCACAGTTTACTCACACCCATTGCTATCCAACCATCTCATCCTGTCATCCCCTTCTCCTCCCACCTTCAATCTTTCCCAGCATCAGTTCTTCACATCAAGTGGCCAAAGTATTGGAGCTTCAGCTTCGGCATCAGCCTTTCCAATGAATATTCAGGACTGGTTTCCTTTAGGATTGACTGGTTTGATCTCTTTGCAGTCCAAGGGACTCTCGAGAGCACCAACAGTTCAAAAGCATCAGGTCTTTGGCACTCAGCCTTCCTTATATTTTAAATATTTTTTTCGCTTAAGTATTTAAAATACAAATAGTTCAGTGCAAGGAGAAATCTTAAGGGGCTGGTGTGATCGTGTGTGATTTTTATTTTTTCAAAGTCTCTGAAGAGAACTGGCCTGTGCTGGGATTGTTAAAATACCTTCAAAAAGTGCTGCATCTCCTCTGGAATGTCTGACTGATAACAGTGGTGATGTGAGCAGGAGTATTTATAGTAACCTTTGTCTAGACAGGAAAAATGGTTATCAGCACACGTGTCCACATCTGGACGCTGACTCTTCGGGGCCGGCTGAGCGTCCACCTGCCCCTCCGCGCGCCATGACCGATGCCCCTTCTCCACCCTTGCCCTTTCTCATCGCTTTCTCCTTTATCCCCAGAGGAATTTGGCATATTGAGTTACTTCATATTTCTTCTGAACTCTCCTGTTCTCTAGCTTTAAAGATTAAACAGTATTTTTGCTTTTTTTTTTTTTTTTTTCTGTTTTCCTCCTGAAGAGGCAAAAACTGGAAGAAACTTGAGTATTAGAGACAGGAGCTTTCCTTATTTTTTCGGTTGACCTATTACAACCTTGTTTTTCTCTTGTGCATCTCTCCTTTGCCCAAACAGGCCCCACACCCAGTGGGTTCGAGGGAGTGAACGAGGAAGACCTTTAGTGAGGTCTTGCTTTTGTTTCAGTTGTACCCAAATAGAACCTATCTGCCTTAATGTGTTTTTGAAGGCATAGCATTCATGAGATGAATGTCTTCTGTATGCAAAGCACACTGCTGGATGCTGTGGGGGGTAGGAAGATGAAAGGAGATTTGATGCTTTCTGTGTAGGGGGTCCTCTCAAGAGCCAGATATGCCCAGTCCAAATAACAAGGCAGGCAGAAGTAAGTACTCTGAGCCCTGGGAAGCCATGGTGTATGTACACAGCACCTCAGGGCTGAAAGAATCCAGTCCGTGGGAAGTCACGCTGTTGAGTTTCCAGAGGAAGACCTGGAGGTGAGTTGTGAACATTTTCAGAATCTAAGCAGCGGAGGGATTGCAGTGACACTCAAGAGTGGAAATCCAGAGCATTGCAACCGCTTCAGCTTTTCAGTCTCACCCGGGTGAGCTGTTATCTTTTAGCATTTTCGGTGTTGCTTGGCTTCAGCCTTTGAGAGAGCTTTGTGGTCTGCCGGGATCAGAGTAAGTGGATCAACGGAACTGGTTTGTAATCCCCTGCTCTGCCTGTGTTCCTGCAGGAGGCTACTTTCTGCATGGTCCTTCGTGGAGCTCGGCTGGGCCAGGCGGTGCTGAGTGACGTGTTACGGGCCGGCTGCGTCCCAGTGATCATCGCAGACTCCTACGTTTTGCCTTTCTCTGAAGTCCTTGACTGGAAGAGGTGGGTGTTACCTTCTGATGAACCTTTATCCCAGGGTTCCTGCATGGATTATTTTTAAAGTCCCCCAGCAATTGTAATGCATAGCTAGGTCTGAGAACTTCTCCTTCAGATTTGTTTTGCTCCACTTTCCATCAGGAGAGTTAGTCCGTGGACCTGCAGCAGAGGTTGGTCACCTGAGGCCTCTGGACCACATGTGGCCTGCTGCCAGAGTTTGAAAATAAAGTTTATTGCCTCACAGCACACCCATTCACTGACACGTGATCTTTGGTGGTTTCTGAGCTCCAGTGGCAGAGTTGAGTCCTGCAGTTTAAAATGACACAGATTATGTGGCCTTGCACTTAGTAGGGGCTCCATAAATACATGCTGAATAAATGAATGGATTGGGGAATACAGCTGAAGGAGAAGTCATTGTTAATTTAGAATGGACAGTGACAAGTGAAGACGAGTGTACCGGGCAGGTAGAACTGGACACACAAAGGCCCTGTAGTCGGGCAGAGTGTGGTGTATTCAGGAGGCTGAGAGGGTACCTGTGTGGCTGGAGCACAGTGGGGAGTGGATGGAGGATGGCAGAGGCGTGGAGTGGTGACAGGGAGGTGAGAGATGGAGCTGGGGGGAGCTCCTTTGAGCTGATCGGCCCCGAGGAAGGGAGAGGAAAGAGGGGCTGCTCACAGCAAGGACCCTGGGGCTGAGGGAGGCATGGGGCATTGTTGCCTCGGTTTGTGAGACCTGAGCGGGACACACATGCAGCCGTGCTTTGTATGTGGGGCTGTCCGTACATCCGCTGTCTCCCTCTTATCTCTAGAGCATCTGTAGTTGTGCCAGAAGAAAAGATGTCTGATGTCTACAGTATTCTGCAGAGCATCCCCCGAAGACAGATTGAAGAAATGCAGAGACAGGTAAGGGGCCAGGCAGCCCTGCGGGGGAGGGGGCGAGGGGGAGGTGAAAGGTGGCCTCGACTGCTTGGATGCAGAGCAGTATCCGTGCCGCTGAGAGCCGGCATGGGATTGATGTCCTCCGCTGAGTCGATCAACCAGACCTAAAAGAGGAAAACAGCGTTAGGGAGTTGCATCAGAGAAGGCTTGGGATAATAAAGATTCAGAAACGCTCCTGAAGCCAGCCTGTTGCGATGCCAAGGCCACACCTCCGCTGTGTGTTCAGGACGCAGAGCTGCCCGTCCCTGGAAGGTTTACACAGCAGGTGAGGGCTGCGGTGACTGAGACGGACATGGAAGCCGGTGTGTTTCAGGGTGCTGCTTCTCAGGAGCTTTGACCTTGAGTGTTGCGTATCAGCTAGCCTGGGTCCCCACAGAGTGCTGAGCAGAGTTTCCTGTGCTATGCAGTAGGGCCTTATTAATTGTCTATTTTATGTATAGTAGTGTGTATACATCAGTCCCAACCTCCCAATTTATTCCTCTCCCCCTTCCACCCTGGGAACCCTGAGTTTGTTTTCTGCATCTGTGACTCTGCTCTGTCTTGTAAAGAGGTCCATTTGTACCATTATTTTCGATTCCACATATAAGCAATGTCGTGTGCTATTTGTCTTTCTCTGTCTGGCTTCGCTTACCTCTGGGTCTGTCATGGTGCTGCCAATGGCACTATCTCCTTTGTGTGGCTGAAACTCCATTGTAGATGTGTACCCGTTCCTCTGTCCGTGGGCATTTAGGTTGCTTCCTTGTCTCGGCTGTTGTTTAACAGTGCTGCCGCGAACGTTGAGGGGGGTGCCTGCGTCCTTTCAAATCATGGTTTTCTCTGGTTCTTTTTCTTCTTTTAATGGACTTTTACAAGTTTTTATTCTCATCAAAATTATCTGTGTAGGTGACGAGCCGGAGAAGAGGTTCGGAGGGTTAGGGTTAGGCTGTAGCCTCCTCCACGCACCCCGGTGTCTAACTTGGTCGCAGGAATGAGCCTCAGGTCTCTGTCCGGGTGAGGGCAGGGCCGTCACTGGCGGTGTGGAAGTGGGGAGGGGCTCTGGCTTCTGGCGGCTGCTCACACACGTTGTCGGCCTGTCCTCCCGCCCCGAGCTCCGCCTCTCCCCCGAGTGCGTGTAGTGGAACGCAGGGGTTTCTCCGCTCCTCTCGAGTGTGCTGTCTTGGGCCTGTCGCGTCAGCCACCACCTGCTTTCCTGCTTCCACACTTTGGTAGTGTTAGCTCCTTCCCCGTTCTCTTTATCTTTGATTATGCCTTCATTTTAGGGTTTTAGGAGGGAGTTAGTGGATGTGTTCAGTCCATCTCTTTATTTTGATACCCAGCTCCTTAGACCAAACAGATGGTTCATCACACAGTGACTGAGTCTGTAGGTTCTGACCCCAGACTGCCTGTGTCGAATGCCGCCTCGGCCAAGGCTCTGCCTTCTGTGGACCCCCGTGACCTCATCTGTCAAGCATTTTGACGTTCCGATTTGAAAACAAATCACAGGTTAAGTTTAGCCTCCCCGTAGTCTTTTTCCTAGCACACCCATGTTCAAGTTTCTGGGCTTCCCTGTTTGTTGCTTAACTGCTGACCTCATCTGAGTTGTAGTGAATTAGAAAATCAGCCTAGAGATCTCTATAGTCTTGATCTGAACTTGTGGTTCTTACAGCTCATAGGAAAAAAAAAAATGCTCCTTGAAGGGACCTGGTGTTTATGCTCTTTGTGTTTCATTTTGTGGCATCTTGATTTGTTAACATAGTAAAGAGGGAATCATCTGCTAAACCAGATATCATCTTTTATGGATTTATAAAAGGCTAAGAAAACACCAGGGAGGTAAAAAGGAGCAAATTCTGCCCAGTTACCTTCTCTACCCCACTACCTTCCTGTTGGGAAGAGAATCACTTAGTTTTTAGAGCAGAGCACCCAGAGCCAGCTCACAGAATGTGCTTTTGCCTGGGAACTTGGCTTAGGAACCACAGGTCTGAGACAAGCCTTACCAGTCTTTCCAAGTGACAGGTTCAGAATCCTAGAATCATTGAAGCAGAGTGACTAAAGGTTACTTAAAACTGTACTTTTAGGTTCTTTGGGTTCCAAGAGACACATGTGGGGTCTTTAAAAGACTCTGGCTTGAGCCCTGTGTCTATCTCTATTAATTGTGCGACTGTGACATGTCTGTGACCAAGGCTCCTCGGACTTCCTCATTCATGAAATCCAAGGTGGGCTAGATCAGCTCTCATGTTCCACTCAGCTATTAAAAAATACTGTGAAACTCCTGTCCTTGACAGCATTAATAATGGAGTGATCATCTCTTTCCCATGACCACCTCCTGTTATGAGGGCCTGTTACTGTCTCTGGTGGTGAATAACCTGTATTATGTCCACTGGTACAATAAAGGTGATCTCAGTACTTTCCTGGGCTTCCCTGGTGGCTTAGATGGCAAAGAATCCACTTGCAGTGCGGGAGACCCGGGTTCAATCCGTGAGTTGAGAAGATCTCCCGGAGAAGGGACTGGCAACCCCCTCCAGTATTCTTGCCTGGAGAATTCCATGGACAGACAAGCCTGCTGGGGTACAGTCCATGGGGTCGCAAAGAGTCAGATATGACTGAGCGACTCACACTTTCGCTTTCAGTACTTTCTTCCCTCCCGTCCTAAGCCTCCCTTCTGCTTGCTGATGCTCTTCTCTGTGCTACTTTCAGACCTTCTGAGATGCTCCGCAGCCGTGGCCCATTTAGTCCTGCTCCACTTTCTGTGAATAGTCTGCTTCCCCAGAATGACCTCTTTTCTTCTCCCAACGTCACATTTCTAGACTGAACTGATCTCAGCCAGAGGTGAGATTATCCGGTTGAAGCAGTTCCCAGAGAGTTCGAAAGGATGGCTAGCTTCCACTCCCAGATGCCAGTGGTACACCTGACTCCCAGATTGTGACACCTTGAAATGTCTACAGATGTTGCCAGATGCCCCCCACGGGGGCAAAAGGGCTTGGGAGCCGCTTTCCTGTTGATACCGTGGTCGTCTCTCTTAAGATTAGAGACAGCTCTTTTGTTCTTTCCAGAATATGCTTGTCCTTTATCTTTTGTGTCCCCCTCATTGATTCAATCAGACCTTGGCAAGAGTAACTGAGAAAATAGCACACGCTTGGTTCTTGAAAGTTATTACACCTCAGTGAATTCTCTTTAGGGAGGTCCAACTTGAGTCTTTGTAAGACAAGGATAAACTTTTAGGGGAAAACCTGTTACATCAGTAGTTGATACCTTAGAACCCGGGGTTGTTTATGTTAGAATGAGCTGAGACTGAGGAACAGATCGAGGGTCGGATTTTCTTGCTGAGCAGCTCAGGACCAGCCCGAGGGGCTGCACGCACAGTTGGAACCAGCAGAGGGCTCCATCCACTTTGAAGTGACTCATTTTCCTTCTGAGTAGCCGCGTCCAAGGAGTCCTGAGTGCCCTGAGCTACGCGGATACCGTTCTTCAGAGCCGCTCTCTAGAGAGACCCGCTCCTTCCTGTGCTTTTTAGCACAGGATTCTGCTCTCCTGTGATGGATCAGAGCCAGAGTTTCTGAATTTGACCCCCGAGATACGGGTGGGATCTTGGTGAGGACGGTGATGCAGCTGCGAGTTCAGGGGCTATAATCTGATTGATGGATACGCGGTGACAGCCCTTAACATGACCCAGGAGTTAGGATGCACCCAGAGAGGAGGGTGTTCTGCCTGACAAGGAAGCGTAGTTAACTTTTCCTCCTCACCTGAGATGCGATAGTGAAGCAGCCGTTAAAGTTATATGCAGGGCTAGAACCTGAAGCAAGAGCTAGACGTAAGCTAAGACTTTTGAAGTACAGCCTGCATCTGTGTTATCTACCCCTGAAGACCAACAACCGGCTGTGTTGGCGTACGTGGCATTGGAAGAGCTGGGGTGGCTTAGAGAGCTTTCTGTGGTTTAGTTAGCAATCAGTTCCTTTCATTAATAGAGGTTAATAGTTGCTTTTGTTGTCCAGTTGGTAAGTCATGTCCAACTCTTTGCAACCCCTTAGACTGTAGCATGCCAGGCTTCCCTGTCCTTCACTGTCTCCCAGAGTCTGCTCATCTGCTACTGGTGCTAAGTCTCTTCAGTCGTGTCCGACTCTGTGCGACCCCATAGACGGCAGCCCACCAGGCTCCGCCGTCCCTGGCATTCTCCAAGCAAGAACACTGGAGTGGGCTGCCATTTCCTTCTCCAATGCATGAAAGTGAAAAGTGAAAGTGAAGCCACTCAGTCATGTCCGACCCTCAGCGACCCCGTGGACTGCAGCCCACCAGGCTCCTCTGTCCATGGGATTTTCCAGGCAAGAGTGCTGGAGTGGGGTGCCATTGCCTTCTCTGGAGTCTGCTCAAACTCCTGTCCATTGAATCAGTGATGCTGTCCAACCATCTCATCCTCTGCTGCCTGCTTCTCCTCCTGCCCTCAATCTTTCCCAGCATCAAGGTCTTTTCCAATGGGTCTGCTCTTTCCATCAGATGGCCAAAGTGTTGGAGCTTCGGCTTTAGCATCAGTCCTTCTAATGAATATTCAGGGTTGATTTCCTTCAGGATTGACTGGTTTGATTTTCTTGCTATCCAAGGGACTCTCAAGAGTTTTATCCAACACCACAGTTCAAAAACACCAATTCTTCGGTGCTCAGCCTTCTTTATGGTCCAACTCTCACATCTGTACTTGACTACTGGAAAAGCCATAGCTCTGACTATGTGGAACTTTGTCGACAAAGTGATGTCTCTGCTTTTTAATAAGTTGTCTAGGTTTGTCATAGCTTTCTGTCCATGGAGCAAGCATCTTTTAATTTCATGGCGGCAGTCACTGTCCACAGTGAATCAGTAGAGGTTAATAGTTATAGAGGTATAAAGCCAACTTGTCAGCCTTTTATTATCTTATTGAGCTGTATTAGCTCGTTGACTTAGTGGAGCCCTAATTATGTTTTTTTTTTTTCCTCCAAGAGGAAATGATGGGAGATAATTAGAAATTTGTGACCCCTACCCACACGTGCCTAATAGCCATCCTGGGGATATGTGGGTGTAAGCCCAAAGAAAGCTGAGAAGATGGTGCAGATTTTCCAAAGCATGTTAGTGGTCTGAAATGGGAGGAAGTCTGGGTTAAAGCTGTTAGGGACAGATTTATTGGGGAGGTAGTATTTGATGGCAGCCTTAAAGATAGAGGGTTCCATCTACTATCTTTCTCATGTTGGAAGCCAGGAAGAAGTTATGCAACTAAGTATTTTTCTATAGTCTAATGGAACATTCACGTCCCCAGTCTCCTTTGGAATCACAATGAAAAAGAGAGCAACCCAGGATATTGGAAGGCTGACTAGACACTGGACTGTATAGTTGGCAGTGTTTGTGTGGATAGGGAGGAAGGTGTAAATGGATCCTCAGTTTATCTGTTGAGTGGAGTTTCCAAACATTCTTTTATTGGTCAGTGGCTCCACCAGCAGTGACCTCTAACCTCAGCCACACTAGGAGGTGGAAGTCAGGAGCCTGCCTTGCCTTTGAACTCTTCTTTGTACTCAATTGACTGGGAGCCTTTGAGGTGGCAGAAACATTCAGCATCTTCTTTGCTGTCTCTCGTTGAACGCGTGGCCAAGTTAAAATATCAGTTTCTTTTCTATTACCCTGACCCATCTCAGCCTGCCTTCATATTTTTCCTATTATACTAAGCATACCAATTATTTGTTCTCCGGAGGAGTATGTGAAGATACAATGGGCTGATTAGGAGAAAGAACATGTCTTTTGAAGAATACGTGGTCCCCTCACCTGGCAGGACGGTTGTCAGGCCTGGCTGTGGTCGAGGAGAGAGCAGAAGAGACCGCAGAACAGTAAGTGTGTGTGTGTCCACCGGAGTTCATGCACTTTATTCAGGGGAGAGACCCCACAGGAGGCTGCTCTTTTATCTTACCTGTGATTTCAGCACATTGAACTGCCTGCTTTCCATAGACATGGTAGTTTCGAAGTTACATCTTTGAAGGACCAGAAAGGCTGTAAGTGAGGGGCTGTGACATGGGGCATCTGCCAGTCAGGCATGAATAGAGAAGACGGAAAAGCTGTTTTAAAAATAGAACTTGGATGGAATGCTCTGTAAATAATAAATGCTGGAGAGGGTGTGGCGAGAAGGAAATCCTCCTGCACTGTTGGTGGGCATGTAAATCGGTATAGGCATTTTGAGAACAGTATGGGGGTTCCTTAAAAAATTAAAAATAGAGCTGCAATATGACCTTGCAGTCCCACTCCTGGGCATATATTTGGAGGGAAACTTGATCCAAAAGGAAGCATGTGCCCCAGTGTTCACTGTAGCACTGTTTACGATAGCAAAGACGACCTGAATGTCTATCGACAGAGAAGTGGATAAAGATGTACATATATACAATGGAATATTACTCAACCGTTACGAAGAATGAAATAATGCCATTTGCAGCAACATGGATTGACCTGGAGATTGTCATACTGAGTGACATAAGTCAGAGAAGGGGAAACAGCGAATGGCATCCCTTATATGTGGAGTCTAAAGAGAACTGGTACCAATGAGCTTGTGAAACAGAGAAGGACCCGCAGACCTGGAGAGTAAACTTATGGTTGCCAAGATGAGAGATGCGGGAAGGAAGAGCTGGAGAGTTTGGGATGGACCTGCACACTCTGCTGTGATTAGAATGGCTAGCCAAGGATGCCCAGCGAGGACCTGCTGTATAGCAGGAACTCTGCTCAGTGTTGTGTGGTGGCCTGGATGGGAGGGGAGTTTAAGGGAGAATGGATACGTGTGTATGTATGGCTGGGTGCCTTCGCTATTCACCTAAAACTGTTATAACATTGTGTGTTAATTGGCTATACCCCAATACAAAATAAAAAGTTAAAAAAAATGGAACTTGGGACTTCTTGGCACTCCAGTGGTTAACACTTCACCTTCCAGTGCAGGCTGTGTGGGTTTGATCCCCTCCCTGATTGAGGAACTAAGGTCTCACGTGCCTCATGGCCAAAAATGCAGAACGTAAACAACGGAAGCACTATTGTAACAAATTCAATAAAGACTTTTAAAAAATGGTCCACATCAAAAAACAAAAAACTCAAAAAATGAAAACAGAACTCTCAGCACGCTGGATACATGGCAGACAGCAGAACATGCTTTTCGATATCCTGGGTGTGTCCTTGTAAGATGGTAGAATTCCTTGGTTCAAAGAAATATGTACGTGTTTGTTCTGCATGTTTTGGATTTCTGGCATCCGAAGGAGTCTTACCATCACTTTGATCGTTGAATATAGTTTCTGTTTTGTCGCCTTGAAGCTGTTTCTGATGGAGCATCTTAAAATCGTGGAAATACAGAGACGGCTGTCCTTGAGAATGCCCTGCAATCTTTTCAGGGAAGGTTTACATTTCGCATATGTAAACGTGTTTTTAAAATACTGGCATTTCGCGTCAAGTATTTTTTAAAGTTTTCTATCTAAAATAATCTGCTTTTATTTTTTTAAAAGTGTTTTGTGATCCGCTTAAAGGTGTCAGCCCTCGGATGTCTAGAACCCCTAGTAACCTGGATGGATGCGTTCTCTGAGGGTCCCCTGCGCTTGACTGTTGTGTCTGTTGACAACTACATAGCAGTCTGTGTCCATTTCTCCCTCCCTCCCTGCCCCCAAATACACACAGTTTACAAAGCAAACTCTATAAACAGAGCAGTGAGACTAGGCAGTGAGAAGAGTGATCTCAATTTTTTTTAACATGAGCCGTGAAGCGACGTGAAGCCGTGAAGAGCCGTGAAGCGACGCTCCGGAGACCACACAATGCGTGAGGGACAGATGGGGAACATACTCTTTTTTGCTGCCCACAGCTTTATTCAAATCCTAGAGCTCTGTGGCCTGGATTGAGGTTGAATGTCAGGATGAGCTTCCCAGCAATTCAGGTTAACTGCTTATTGGATCGTCTCTCCTAAAAAGTGGTTGCCCGAGACACTGGAGACTGGACACGTCTCTGGAAATATGAAGAATGTGGAAAAGACTTCACTTCTAATTTCCAAGATTTGACATTGTAATGTCTGTCACTCTTCCCCGCCCCTCCCCCCCGAAAAAACTTTAATATGCAAAAAGTGAATTCTCAGGGCTTTGAAAAAATGCCAAGCATTCCCTTCCTCCCCCTGCTCTCTAGTCCCAACATGCCACTCCAAGCTCTGTTTGCCAATCTCTGCTTTCATACTCGCCCTTAAAAAAGCTACTGGCTCACCTACCCGTCAACGAAACACATTGACCTTGATCCTTGGCGTTCTCCTGGTGAAACAGACAACCGTGGTTCTGATACAAAGCCAGGCTCTTTGGCCAGTGGGAGAGCCTTGGGGAAGAGTGTGATTATGGGATATTTTGAGTTTCATAATTTTGTTTCAATTTTGTTACTCTGTTGGAGTTTTCCTGAAGGTATAAATCCATATTGTGAAGGAGATCAGTCAACTTATGTTTAAAGCAGGATAAAATAAGGACTCATTTAATTGGAACTCTTAAGGAAGAGCATTTTTATGTGTTTAACTTTTTTTTTTTTCAACTTTAGCATTAAGAACCTTATTGGAAAAAGACTTTTGCCAAGTATCTGATGGGAAGCCAAGAAAAGCATTTTAATAGAACGGTCTCAAATTTATAGTACACTAGGGCCTGTAAATAAATTTCCCTGTCTTTAAGGTTGGGGCTGATTTGCAGTTATTTTCTATAGCTTCTGAGATTTAAATCCTCACAGTCCAGATGGGGAGACCATAAAGCTGCTTTCCTTGGCAACCCTGGCATACATTGTCCACGGCGAGCTCTGTCTGTAAATGCTCACTTCCAGTATTGTGATGCCAGTTTTAATTGGTTTAGTGACTTTTCCTAGAACAGCTCCCCCCACCCCAAATATTCTCAAAATCTTGGAGAATTAAGAGTCCTTGATTTCATAATGCAGACTCGTCAAATAAGTATGTATTAAGTACCTGCTTTTTTGCCAGAATTGTATAGGTATATTAAAGGAGATTTTTACAACGGGGAAGGGGAGGAACACAGATCCTGTCCTCAGGGTGCTAGGGAGAGCACTTTCAGTAACAGTGAATGAAGAGGCGAAGTGCTGTCCCTCAGTTGAAGTGTGGAATGGATCAGGAAGCGAAAGCAGGCTTCGTGACTGGGTGGCCTCGAATAGGGTGAGAGGATGCTCTTGCGAGGTGCTGAGCTCTGCCCAGAGGTTGGCTTCTGTGGGAAGACTCCGTAGGTCAGATGGAGCAGCCCGAGGGGGAACTTGAAATACCAGCAAGAGAGAACTTTCTAGGGAGCAGGAAGGACGGGAAAGGCAGTGGCAAGTGGAGAGTGATGAAAAAATGCGCGATGAAAGGGGAAAGCAGTATCAATTAAGGAGACTGAGGGGGAAAAAAAAAGAGCTGGAAGGAACCTTAGCAATTATTCAGCCCTTTCTTCGTATTTTATAAATGAGGTGGAAGTCCTAGCGTTCAAGTGATCTTGAGGATGAATTGTTAGGGCCAGAGCCTTGCCTCGCCTCGAACCCAGGTTTGCTGACTCCAGCTGATGGATTTTGGGTGGAAGGGGGACCTTGTGTACTACAGTATTTTTCAATTCAGGGAGTCTTGAGTGGCATTTTATTTTTTAAAAAATGAAGGATAATATAAAGGAAGACATCAGGGTATTACCTAGCAAGGGTAAATCTTTCCTGAAATCTTTTCTTTCATATGTATATGTGCAGTGAGTGCCAGTATTTAATGTATTTATATGTTTCTTGGTGTGGGTCCCAGTCCAGAAAGTTTGAGAGATGTTGATAGTGAGTGGCAAGCACATGGGCTTTTGAGTTGAGGAGACCTGAATTTGCATCCCAGGCTGGGCCTTCTGTCTGCCAGCTTTGTGAGCATGGGCAAGTCACTTTGCCAAGCGTCAATTTTCTTATCTCAGACCTGGGGATAATAGTCCGACTCTTTGTGAGCCCATGGACTAGAACCACCAGGGCTCCTCTGTCCATGGAATTCTCCAGGTAAGAATACTGGAGTGGGTTGCCATTCCCTTCTGGAGATCTTCCCGACCCAGGAATCGAACCCAGGTCTCCTGCACTGCAAGCAGATTCTTTACCCTCTGAGCTACAGGGAAGCCCCCAATAATACAATAGAGCAGTTGTGTTGTTTAAATGAAACCCTTGACTTAAAGCATCTAGAGGCCGGTCTGCCTGCTCTGTGTTGGCTGTCTGGGAGTGCTCCGCCTGGGTCTGGGTTTGAACACTGGTAGGAGCCTCCTGGTTTGGAGCTTGGGCTTCAGGAACCACAGTAAGTTACCAACGCAGATGTATTATGCATTTGCTTCTGGGCTTGGAAACTTGAAACAGAACTTATTCCTGTGGGTCTGGTGTGCTTTCTACATCTTGGAATAGAGGGAGGTTCCCCTCTCTGGTTTTCAGAATGGCTTATGAAAATCAGTGGTTCTTTAGCTGGCCTTAAAAAAAATTCATTGGCACGTTTGGGTGCCAAAATTCATAAAGCAACGTTTGGGTCAAGTACTATTACTTTTTCCCCTTTCCAATGAGAGCGATTTTCATACTGAGTCTTTTCCCCCCCTCTTTTAATGTATCCTCTGCTGGATCATGATTTTACTCATTTTTTTTTTTTTTTGAGCCAAAAGATTAAAAAATAAGCATAAAGAGAAAAGTCAAAATCAGAATTGACATTTGGGTGGTGAACACTTGGAGAACTGGCGTTTTACTAGGTATGTACTGAAAATAAAGCAACTTTTTTTTTGTGAATTTAAGAGGACTGGTGAGATACCTCTTAGGAATAGCTGTTGTTCGCTTCCTACTGAAAGGGTAATGAGTTGTATCATCTGGTTTTCCTGGTTCTCTGCTGTTCCCCTCGCCACTGCCGCCCTTCCCCCACCCCGTCCCGCCAGCTCCATCCCATATTTGAAATCCCGCTGGAGAGCGAGTCGAGCGCTTCATCCCTAGATGATTTGGGCCAGGGGCTAAAACACTGCCATAAATCTGCAGCTCATTTTAATGCCACGTTAAAACAGTGTGAGCGGCTGGTTTCCGTGGCCCCTGCCCTCTTTCTTTATGGGCTTCTTTGGCTCTTCTTTATAAAGAGGCCCTGTGGAGTCATTTTAAAGTTCTTATCAGTTTGCTGACAGCTATATGGGCCTTTCTGCCGAGTCCAGGAGCTCAGGCAGGCGTGTGAAACTTCTGATATTAAAATTGAAGAAAAATGCCAGGCAGAAGGGATTGGGGAGCGCAGCGGTGATTTGGAGGTGAAAGACTAGCGAGGTAATTAACCTCTGCAGGTCCGGAACTCCGCCCTTGGCCGGATAAGTTGCTCCTGGTTGGTGGGGGCAGGGCAGCAAGGGTTAGGCCGGGAAGGGCTTTCCAAGGGCTTTTATTTTTATCCCCTGATGAGAAATGCCGTTTAGCTGGCAGCCTGTGCTTTCAGGCTTCAGCAAGTGAGTTGGGCAGTCCTGAACGGCTAAGGGAGCCAGGTTTACAATGCAGTTTTTTTGTTTGCTAAAGGCTGTCTGACTGGCTAGACCTCGGCTCGCAAGTCTCTGGCAGCTCCAGCTCACTGTCTCTATGTCCACAGCATCGCTGTTATCGAATTTAAAGGGACTTTCATCAGTCTGCTCCGCTGCCCCTTTTAGACCAGATTGCTAACTCCCAGTAATCCTCGCAGAGTGCTTCGTGGAAGCGCCAGGCCCTCTATAAATGTCAGCCTGCAGAGCTTGGCCCTTTTTACCCTCTCAGTTACAGAGAGGTGGGCTGGAAGCTGCTGCTCCCTCTCCTCCACCACTTTTCTTTTCTCTTTGCTGGAAAACTCTAGCGGCAGACAGCTGAGGGGAAGGAAAAACCATTACCTGGATCAAGGCCAGGGGCTTGATGGAGCCTCGAAATCTCTGGCATCTCCTGACCAGAGTGTTTTTCCAGGCACTTCAAAAAGTACACCCTCACCTCCTCCAGCTTTCAGCTTTCCAGCCTTGATTCCAGGTGGGCTGGCTGGGGGCATCATGCCCTCAGAATCTGTATCTGTCTGCTCCTCTTCTCCTAACTAAAGTGTTTAGGAAGAGGACAGTAGAGATAAGCAAAATCCGGTGGACATATATTTTTAACTGCCCTGCACCCTTTTGGCGCAAACACGTTATTTTTCCTTTTTCAAGTAGTTTTGGACACGAGTACTTTCACAAGTGTATTCAATTTAAAATAGTCAT
This sequence comes from Capricornis sumatraensis, assembly GCF_032405125.1. Classification (NCBI taxonomy): domain Eukaryota; kingdom Metazoa; phylum Chordata; class Mammalia; order Artiodactyla; family Bovidae; genus Capricornis; species Capricornis sumatraensis. The sequence continues at coordinate 74,736,607 of NC_091084.1, forward strand.
TTAACTTGAGGTTGAAGCAAAAGCAAAGAATTTTTGTAGTTAGTCAAATTACATAGCTGTTGGTCTAGGATCGATGATTTTCATTGAGCAAACAATAAAAAATACAGGTTCATTTTAATACTTGTGTGGAAGTAGCCCCTGTGGGGAGAGTAATTAGGTAGGAAAACTGACCAAGCTATAAATCAAAATAAAATACCCCAACCTCCAAAGCAACCAAGCTACTTTTTTGAACATTTCTGACAATATCAATAGATACTCTGATATTCTGAACAATATCAGTAGAATAAATTGATTTTCTATAATTAGTTAAGTTTACTGAATCAGAAGTTTTTGCTTGTGGTATAATTTTAATAAATTTACTAAAAATATTTTACAAATAATGTACTGAAAGTTCTCAGTAAGTATATGATTATGAGCAGTCTTCATTATACAGCCTTTGCAAGAGGTGTGGTTATATTATATGACCAGTTTCCTCCTTGGGCATTGGTTGCAGAGCCGGCTCTAGAGTTAGCCATGGGTTAATCCCGTGTAACAAGTCCCCAATATGGGGCATTGCTTTAGGAAATGGCCTCTCTAATAAAAGTGTTAAACATTAATTTGCAGCCTATATAAGGATTGTCTGACTTTTGGGGGCTGGTTTCCTACAGAGTGGAACTATTTGTGAAGCATTTCTGAGAAATAACTGCTCATTACAGGAAGTGTAGTGCAGGCTTTGTGAGTTCATTATATATCTACTTGGAAAAATATCTAGGTTTGTTTACAGAAGAATAACTTGTAAATTACCAAGTGTTGATACATTTGGTAAAGAATTCACTATGGTCAGTTCTTCAGTAAGGGTCAAACTGATCCATTAGATTTCTGTCTGTATTTATGAATCTTAATATTGATTATTTTATATTTGAATGTATTTTTCTGTCTCCCTCAGCATTGAAGAGGTTGAGAGAGTTTGGAGTTGCCTGACTACTTTGTAATAACACCATCTTGTAATTCCATGCTACTGTTCTTGGGAATGTAAGACAACAATCGTGTGTATTTATTTCTTTTTATTTGACTAAGTGACCTTTAATACTGAATCAGACCAGGACTGGTACAGAAATAGCTTCATATAAGTCATTTCTGGCAATGTAGTTCTCTCTCTCTCCTTATAAGTTTAAAGGTTAATTTGTATTCAAATGAGCACTTATTTCCCATTTTGATAAGATTTCAGTAGTAAGTAAGCAGGTCATTTGTTATTTTTCAGAATTCAGTACTTTTTATTAAAGGGAGCAAGTGGTTTGTCTTCAAGTGTTTGAAGCCCATATATGTGTATATATATATTGAAGTGTTCTGAATTCTCAGGTTAATTTGGCCAGGTCTTGATGATCTTATATATATAATTTGTATTTTAGAGAGATCTTTGAGTTTTGTCTGAAGCTACAGACTGAGGGTGAATTCTCTTAACTCTTGCTCTCACTCAGATTCTTAGATGCTTTCTGGAGTGGGGAATGGGGACATAAATTTCTCTTTAGAGTCCTTGCCATGATGAACCTCAGCTATTCTTACTCAAAGGTAAAGAAGGGCACGGGGTAAAGATGAGAACGACTCAGAGCAAGCATAGCTCTTTCAAACTTCTCCCTCTGTTCAGAGTCCCAATTTAGGGAAAACACGTTGAGGTTTCCACCCAGGATCAACAGGAGAGCATGTCTTAATACCTGCCTTGTGATCGGACCCAGGCGCTTCCCAGCCGCAAGCAGCTTATGTGGCGGGATGTGGGCTGAAATGAGCCCTCAAGTTCTGTCCTCTGTCCCTTCACACATGCTGTTTGCGTGTGTGTCTTAATTAGAAGGGGTCAGCCTTTCAAGTGTGCCTGTTGCAGTGAGACTTGTTTTATGTTTACCTTTTCTGATCAAACAAGCTTGCAGCTTTCTCCCTGTTTTGGGATAGCAAACATGGGAAATTTCACCCCGGGCGGATTCCTTTACAACGAACTGACCCAAGTCATGCTCTTATTTATTTATTTTTGATGACAGATCCTGATTAAAGGTTTCCAGTCCAAACCTTTTAACTGGTCCATGAACCCAGCCAGGAGAGAGGGCTGGTCACCTGCTTATCGCCAAAGAAGCTCCCCGACCTGACTGAGGGAACAGTGTAATTCAGAGGTGTGGGTAACTGGGGAACCGAGCACAGCAGAAATGAATCTCTCGTCTCTTTGCTGAGAAGGTTTGACCAAACACGGTTTTATTGGTTAGTGGCTCCTGCTTTAGTAACCTCTCACCCCCATGGCTCTTGGAGGTGCAAGCCACTGGCCGGCCTTGCCTTTGAACTCCTCATGGCTCCCGTCACCTCAAAGACTCCCAGTTGGAGCTTGTGTTTTGCTTGGGATCTCTCCTCACAGCAGGGCATCAGCAGTTGGGAAAACTGATCCTTTGACATATTTGAAGGTGATACCCCTGAGACTTGAAACCTATGGCTTTCTATTTCAGGAGCTGCCTGTCACATGTCAAGAAACACGACTCAGGCTGCCCACTTTGCTCCTCTGTCCCTCCTGGCTTCCCATAGAATGGGAGATTGTAACATTTGAGCACACCCTACAAGTATTCACCAAGTCCTCCCCTCATCTTCAAGCTCTTTTACCCATTTTTCTTCTGACTTGCCCCAGATAGAGTCTATTTTGAAATAAGTTTTCTTTTAAATAAGGCAAAAACGTGCAAATCTAGCCATCTTTGGTGTCTGGGACCTTGATGCATGGTGAAGATGATGCAGTGAACGTGTCCCAGGGCTTACATTTACAAGTTCAGTCTCAGTGGTTCCAGGTCAGATGAGCCATACTTTTAAGATGGCCCAGCTTCCTTGTGAGATGGGACACTCTCCCCTGTCTTCTTGAGTCGTTCTACATTATGGAAGAACTAGATCTTGCAAGAAGAGACAGAAATAGCATGGGTTGTTCTCCCATACCTGCTTGGCTTCCAGCCTACGGAACAAGAGTAAAAGCTTTAGTGTTGGGAGGTGAATCCAGGGACCCATGGTTATTGGACGACTTCAGTAAAGCTTCTTTGGCAAGAAATCAAACCTCATATTCTAAGAATATTGAGTTGAAAAATGCCTTCTACTTATGATGCCGTTAGCTTAGCAAAGGAGTAAATGATCTCCATCAAGTTCCTCTGCTTTCCTAGAATTCAGGTAGAACATTACTGATAATCCTTAGCAGAAAGAACACTCTGGCAGAGTCTTTTTCTGCTTCAGAGTAAAGGTTGAGTTTTTAGCAGGTACCCAGGTGTCAGAAATGGCAGCCCACTCCAGTGTTCTTGCCTGGAAAATCCCATGGACGGCAGAGCCTGGTAGGCTACCGTCCATGGGGTCGCAAAGAGTCAGACATGACTGAGCAACTTCACTTTTCACTTCAGATGTCAGAAGAGGCAGGCCTGGTTTTTCTGCTGTCTTGTTCTGTGGTGTGAGTATGGTCGGGAGCTTGCTCTTGACCAAGGGAAGCTTGGCAAAGGGATGGGGAGAAGTAGCATTTATGTTAACTCCCATGTCTGATAACTGACCTCATGAAAATCTGATGAGGCAGTTGTAGTTCTTCTAATTTTTACGGAGGGGGAAGGTGAACTTAGATGCTAATGGATGGTCTGTAGTTACAAAACTTTAGTGGCAGCTTGGGACTGGGAAGAATTTGTAGCATATTATTAAAAAGTTCACTTTTCTCACCTTTCCTCTGGGGGCATTTGCCTTTTACACTGAGATAAGTATGTCTTTGAGATGAGTATAAACCATCATCAATACAGCCATTGCTTCTCCTTGCCACTATTTTCTGTTTTCCACCTACTGGCAAATTTAGTTCTCCCATTTCTAAATCCTGTTGCATGACTCTTTGGAGAAGGTAATGGCAACCCACTCCAGTACTCTTGCCTGGAGAATCTTATGGACCAAGGAACCTTGCGGGCTGCAGTCCATGGGGTCGCAAGAGTCGGACACGACTGAGTGGCTTTGACTTGACTAGGACTTTTGCCTGGAAAATCCCATGGATGGAGGAGCCTGCTAGGCTGCAGTCCATGGGGTCGCTAAGAGTCGGACATGACTGAGCGACTTCACTTTCACTTTTCACTTTCAGGCATTGGAGAAGGAAATGGCAACCCACTCCAGTGTTCTTGCCTGGAGAATCCCAGGGATGGGGGAGCCTGGTGGGCTGCTGTCTGTGGGGTTGCCCAGAGTCGGACATGACTGAAGTGACTTAGCAGTTGCATGACTTAGAGAGAGGAAGGAATTTGAAATACCCTTTCTTCACTTGCCTCTCTTCGTCCCATGTTCCAGTTCTTTCTCTGTATCCTTTCCCTGATGAAAACTCAGATTTTTCAACTCTTTATGGGAATCAACCATGTTATATGATGCCATGCAAGCTGATAAGGAACCTGTACATATTTGATTAGCCTTTGAATAAAAAACCCATGTCATCTAATTAATCATTGTGAACTTAACTGAGCACACCGTCTTGCTATCAGAAAGTATTGCCCTGGCCTCATCCTCCTAACCTCTTCCTTACATTTTTGTCATTCTTCTAAAAACATGTTTACTTCTTTATCTGGCTTTGCTGGGCCTTCTCTGTGGCACGCGGGGTCTTCTGTCTTTATTGCAGCGCGCAGGCTCACCTAGTTGAGGCATCTGAGCTCGCAGTCGTGCCATATGGGATCCAGTTCCATTTGAACGTGAGCCCCCTTCACTGGGAGCCATTGGACCACCAGGGAAGTCCCTCGTGATTCTTAAGGAATATATGCTGGAACTGTTTTCTCTGATAACTGTAGGTGGAACTAACTGCATGTCCATTCTTTAATCACTCCCCGTAAATATAAATACGGAGGCTGGAGATGAACAGAAGGACATCTTTGGTTCTAAATGGACGACATGTGCTTACGTATAGGATTTTTGGGGATTTTCTACACAGCTCTGTAGCAAAATAGGATTTGAATGCTTGTCCACATACTTGCTTATTTTCTAACCTTTGAATGACTCAGGGTTTTATATGTAAAGCAAGGTCTAGAACTCCTAGAAATAAGCACAAATGAGCACAGGTGGGTGTGTTCAGCTCTTCCTATGAGGCTTGGGCTGCGACTGGTGTTGAGAAGCCTTCAGCAGTTGTTGGGAGCAGGCTAGGGGGAGCTTGGCCTGGAAGACTGTGTAAAGAAAGACCTCTTCCTCTCAGCACCAGGAAAAGGGGATTACATTGAGGAAAGTTAAGGGATGGTTAACAAAAATGGTACGCAGGGAGAGAGAGAAAACTAGATTTAAAGGAGTGAGGACTCTGCAGCCAGCCAAGGGGAAAGGCTGTGAGCAAGTTCTGAGAGTCCTCACCAAAGGGTGAGAAGGCGAAGAAAGGGCGCATTTTGCATGGCAGAGGCTCATAGCCATTTGTTGTTATTTGCTAAGTTGTGTATGACTCTTGCGACTCCATGGACTGTAGCCCGCCAGGCTCCTCTGTCTATGGGTTTTCCCAGGCAAGGGTACGGGCAGGAATGGATTGCCATTTGCTTCTCCAGGGGATCTCCCCAGTCCAGGGATTGAACCCATGTCTCCAGCTTTGACAGGTGGATTCTTTACCACTGAGCCACCAGGGACACATTCATAATGATGGTCACCATTATTAAGGTGATTTTATTTTTCTCTTCGCTACCTATGTGCCAACTGGGTAGAGACTATTTTAAACAAGACACAACAACAACAAACCTACTGTGGATTCTGAATTCTGATATATTTTTAGAAGGCTGGGAATGTGGAAGAATGTGAAAATAAAAATAAAATAGAGATTAAATCCTAGGAGAGATTAAAGTTCTAGCAAGAATCATCAGGTTCTATATGAGATCCAAGGAGGAGAGCAAAAATTTGTTCATTAGGTGTGATACATTAGATCTTGCACTCGGTAGTGGCTGCATTTCACATTTATTATGGTTCTCAGCTGTTCCCCTGCAGTGACCCAGCTGAAAATAGAGGCCTTGCTGGTTAAGCCAAGTCTAGTCAGTCCTGCTTTGCTGCTGCTGTTGGGGAAAATGAGACATTGAGAATGGCACTCTATCCCCTTAGTCTGCTCCAGTTTCTCGACACTTGGGCATCACTTTAGAGGAACTGTAGGATACCAGCATAAAGAAGCCACGAGAACCCGCGGAAACCTACGGCCCCAAATCTGTAGTACGTATGGGCCGAGTTTTCAAATCCTTGCCCTTGAGTGGGGCCCAGCAGATTTTGCTGTTTACTCAGGGCCATCAAAGAGTTTTCAGTCTAACTAGGAAGATAAGTATTTTCACCCCATGAGATAACAGTAGGGCAGAGAATAGATGCTGACTCTTGTGTAGAAATTGTCAGGTGAATTGGAAAAGGGCCTCAGGATGCTTTCAAGGAGATAATACTTGAAGTCCAGGTAGGATTTTTTGTTTTTTAATTACTAAATTTAAAAAAAGGTATGTATTTAATTTATTTAGTTGCCCTGGGTCTTAGTTGCAGCTCGTGGAATCCCGAGTTGGGTTGTAATGCAAACTCGGTTTGCGTCACTAAGAGTTGCAGCGTGTGAGCTCTTAGTTTCAGCATGTGGGATCTAGCTCACTGACCAGGGATTAAACCCAGGCACCCTGCATTGGGAACTCGGAGTCTTAGCCACTGGACCACCAGGGAAGTCCCTTAATCACTAAGTTTTATTTTTCAGAGCAGTTTTAGGTTCACAGCAAAATCAAGCAGGAGGTAGGGAGAGTTCCCACACACCCTGTGTCCCCACAGATGCATAGCCTCCCAGCTAACAGTGAGCCACAGCGGTCTATTGTTAGAGGGGACCCTACACGGACACAGCCTTCTCTCTCAAAGTCTGTAGTCCTTGTTAGGGTTTGCTCTTGGGGTTGTCTATTCTGTGGGTTTTTAACAAACGTATAATGTTTCCTCCATGTCACTATTTCTAATTTAATTCCATTGCGGTCTGAGAGCAGACATCATATGACTTCTTTTCATGGTTGTTCAAGTATGCTTTATGGCCCAGAATGTAGTCTGTCTTGGTGAATGTTACATGTGAGCTTGAGAAGAATGTGTCCAATCTGCCACTGTTGGATGAAATAGTCTACAGATGTCAGTTATTTGGTGCTGTGAATACATTCAACTATGTCCCTTACTGATTTTCTGCCTTCTGGATCTGTGTGCTTCTGACAGAGGGCAGCTCTGGGAGAGGATTCATCTGTTTCTCCTTGAATTTCTACCAGTTCCTGCCTCATGTATTCTGATGCTGTTTTGTTGGTTGCATACACATTGAGGAGTGTTATGTTTTCTTGGAGTATTGACCTCTTTTTCATTGTGTATGCTGCTTTTTATGGGTTGTAATTTTCCTTGTTCTGAAGTCTTCTTTGTCTGAAATTAACATAGCTACCTATATTGTCTTCGGATTAGTGTTAGCATGCTATATCTTTCTCCGTCTCCTTTATGTGTATCTGTTTATTTAAAGTGGGTTTCTCATAGACGAGATATAGTTGGGTCTTGTTTTCTCATCCACCCTAACAAGCTTTTAATTGTAGTATTCAGGCCATTAGCATTTAAAGTGATTATTGATATACTTGAATTGACATTGACCATATTTGTTACTGTTTTCTATTTGTTGGCTTTGTTCTTTTTTCCTGTTAATATTTTTGTCTTCTACACATTTTATGTCTTTTGTGGTTTTAATTAGTAGTTTATATGATTTTATTCTCTTTGTTAGCATATCAGTTACATTCCTTTTTAAATACTTTTTTAGTGGTTGCCCTAGAGTTTGCACTTTACATTTGTATCAAATCCAAATCCATTTTCAAATATTCCTGCTTCAGTGATAGTGCAAGTACCTTCCTTATGTTAACACAGTAATCCTGGTTCTTTCTCTTGCCCGTTGTATCATTGCAGTCACTCATTTTACATATGCATATATATATACACACAGAATCAAATAAATTTTTTGCTTTTATAGATTATTATCTGTTAGATCAGTAAAGAATAAGAAAAGTGAAAATTTTAATTTTACCTTCACTTACTCCCTCTCATGGAGAAGGAAATGGCAACCCATTCCAGTGTTCTTGCCTGGAGAATCCCAGGGACCGTGGAGCCTGATGGGCTGCCGTCTGTGGGGTCGCACAGAGTCGGACATGACTGAAGCGACTTAGCAGCAGCAGCAGCAATCCCTCTCTGTGGAGAAGGCAATGGCACCCCACTCCAGTACTCTTGCCTGGAAAATCCCACAGATGGAGGAGCCTGGTGGGCTGCAGTCCATGGGGTGGCAAAGAGTCAGACACGACTGAGCGACTTCACTTTCACTTGTCACTTTGTTGCACTGGAGAAGGAAATGGCACCCCACTCCAGTGTTCTTGCCTGGAGAATCCCAGGGACGGGGGAGCCTGGTGGGCTGCCGTCTATGGGGTCACACAGAGTCAGACACGACTGAAGCGCCTTTTAGCAGCAGCAGCAGCAGTCCCTCTCTGATGCTCTTCCTTTTCTATGTACATCTGTTTCTGACTACATCGTTTTCCTTCTCTCTGAAGAACTTCTTTTAACATTTCCTGTAAGCAGAAATACTGGCAACAAATTTTCTCGATTTTTGCTCGAGAAATTATTTATTTCTCCTTTACTTCTGAAGGGTTTTCCAGGGTATAAAATTCTGTGTTGGTGGGTTTTTTTCTCTTAACCCTTTATAGGTGTCATTCCACTCTCTTCTTGCTTTTGTGGTTTCTGAGAAGTCAGATGTAATTGTTACCTTTGCTCCTCTATAGCTAAAGTGTTTTTTCCCCCCCTCTGGCTTCTTTCAGAAAATTTTTAAATATTTGTGTTTCTAAAGTTTCACTATGCTGTGCACAGGTGTAGTGTTTTTGGTATTTACCCTACCCAGTGTTCTCTGAGCTTCCTGGATCTGTGGTTTGGTGTCTCATATTAATCTGAGGAAATTCTCAGTCATTATGTTTCCTCTCCCATTTTATTTTTTCTTTCGGTGTTTGTATTATGTGTATGGGACCCCTTTTATAGTAGTCCCATGGTCTTGGATATTTTGTTCTTTCTCTTGTCTTTTTTCTCTTTGCAGTTTTTGCAAGTTTCTGTTGTGATATTGCCAAGCTCAGATTTTAGCTTGCTAGTTATGAAAACTCACATGTCCAGGGACTGCACCCAAACTGTGTCACAGAGCATCCATTGTCACATAGTATCCGTTGCTACAGAAGAGGCTGGGTAGTTTAGTATTATAAAGTTGATTTAGTATTTTTAGTTTTATATAAGTTGATTTTGTTAGGAAAGATGAGCAAGGTACTGGATACTGGGGAGGCAGCTTAATGTCTGTCTGGAGGACTAAGCAGAATCTGGATGGGAGGAGTGAGGGTAATGAGATGAGCTTTTTCCTTCTTTGGTTGGGCTGGGTCTTCCCTGCTCTGCGAGGGTTTTTCCTGGTGGCCGTGAGTGGGGACTACCCTCACGGTGCAGGAGCTTCTCACTGTGATGGTTTCTCCTGCAGAGCACGGGCTCTAGGCACGTGGGCTTCAGTGTTGCAGTGCTTGAGCTCAGCAGCTGTGGCTTGTGGACCCTAGAGCACGCGGCTCCAGTAGTTGTGGCACAGGGCCTGGGGAGTCTTCCCCAACCAGGGATCGAACCCATGTCCCCTGCATTAGCAGGGGGATTCTTTTCCACTGTACAACCAGGGAAGTCCAGTAGAATGAGCTTTGCCACTAATTCTTTGAATGAGCTTTGCCACTAATTCTGTGTGTGTGTGTGTGTGTGTGTGTGTGTGTGTAAAATCTCACTGGGAATTGCTGGCATAGAAGAGTTTTGTTTTTTGTTTTATTTATTTTACAAATTATTTTGTAGCTGGCCACTTTATTGAACTTCCTTATTAGCTTTGATGGGTTTTTAGTTGATTTTCTAGGATTTTCTTAATAGAAAATGAGTGGAAAGCTCTTGGATGTCTTTTCAAATACTCTTCCTTTTTCTGTTTTCTTATTAGTTCCTGCTACTAGTTTCCGTAGGTTTTTTTCCTTTCTTTCCCAAATTATCAGATTGGGGTGCTTACTCTATTTTTGGATGATAATTCTGGGTATATATCAGAGTAAAATTAAAATAGGAGATTAGAAGCAGTTGAAATTTAGAAATATTTGCGGTCTCAGTAGATTTCATCTCTTAAGATGTTTAGTAAAAACTGGCTACATGCTTTTTCTTTTCAGTAGCTGAGATATCTTATCAGGTTTCAACTTAACATTTAAGGCAAATGTCAGATTTTTTTATTTAGTGGAATTATTCAAGAAAGAAAATGTTTTATACTTCCCTAAGCCACAAATACCCAGAGGCTTAAGGATTTTAATAAAATCCTGTTCTGTATATACGTAGACTAGCTGTGTGAGTGTGTGTGTGTGAATAGAATTTCATAGGTTTTAATTCTTTTAAACAACACCAAAAACAGTATGCTATTTCTCTGATACTGCCTCCTCCAGGATGTAAAGCTTAATTATCTTCTCTTTGAATATGGTCTGAACATAGTGACTTGGTTCTAATGCATAGGCTGTGAGATGGGGATGATAACTTTACAGTGGAGAAACCTGGAAGACCTCACCATTAACTAGGTAATCAAGGTGAACTTCCCCTGTAATAAGTCATGGAGATACCCACCATGTGTCCCCAGTTATGAAGTAAAGAGAAAGGCACATCATCTGCGTAGTATTCTCCAAAATCCGTAACCTCAGTCTTAACAGTTAAAGATCCTCAGACCGACCAGACTGAGGGACATTCTACAGAATTCCTGACCACATTTGGCAAGGTGTTAAGGTCATGAACTATAGGGAAAGATTGAAACTGAGGAGCTGTGGCAGCCAGAAGCAATGCAGGGTCCTGGATAAGATGCTGGGTCAGAAAAATGACCTTAGAAGAAAACTAGGAAGATCCAAAAAGAAAACAAAAGTCTTTGGCTGAGTTAATAGAATTAACCTAATTCTAACATCTCAGTTTGGATCATTGTACCATGGAGATGAAAGAGACTAACGTTAGGAGAAGCTAGTGAGGGTATTCAGAACTCTGTTGCAACTATTCTCTAAGTCAAAAGTTGTTTCAAAATGAAAAGTTCAAAAGAAAGCGATTACAAGTAGGCCTGGTAAATAAAAACATTTTTTATATTTATCAAAAAATTGTAAAGTGAAGTCTGGCACTGTTACCCGAACAGATGTCTGTGGCTTTGTGGAAGGGTCAGTGACTGGTGGGTGTGAGCGCCTCAGGTGCTGGGATCAAGCAGTGGAGATAATGGGACTGGAGAGACTGTGGTAGGTGCCGGAGAAGGGCTTCCGGGGGCACTAGGGACAGGTTCCGGTGCAGGATGCTGGTGTGGCGAATGCGAGTGAAGTAGCTTTGTGAGTACAGAAGTGAAAAAAAGCACTCTCATGTTTTACGGAGGAAGGCATTTCAGCTCAGTTCAGTCGCTCAGTCACGCCTGACTCTTTGTGACCCCATGAACCGCAGCATGCCAGGCCTCCCTGTCCATCACCAACTCCTGGAGTTTACTCAAACTCACCTCCATCGAGTCGGTGATGCCATCCAACCATCTCATCCTCTGTCGTCCCCTTCTCCTCCTGCCCTCAATCTTTCCCAGCATCAGGGTCTTTTCTAATGAGTCAGTTCTTCACATCAGGTGGCCAAAGTATTGCAGCTTCAGCTTCAACATCAGTCCTTCCAATGAACACCCAGGACTGATCTCCTTTAGGATGGACTGTTTGGATCTCCTTGCACTCCAAAGGACTCTCAAGAGTCTTCTCCAACATCACAGTTCAAAAGCATCAATTCTTCGGTGCTCAGCTTTCTTTATAGTCCAACTCTTACATCTCTACATGACCACTGGAAAAACCATAGCCTTGACAAGACAGACCTTTGGCAAAGTAATGTCTCTGCTTTTGAATATGCTGTCTAGGTTGATCATAACTTTCCTTCCAAGGAGTAAGTGTCTTAATTTCATGGCTGCAGTCACTATCTGCAGTGATTTTGGAGCCCCCCAAAATAAAGTCTGACACTGTTTCCCTGTCTGTTTCCCGTGAAGTGATGGGACCAGATGCCATGCTCTTCGTTTTCTGAATGTTGAGCTTTAAGCCAACTTTTTCACTCTCCTCTTTCACTTTCATCAAGAGGCTCTTTAGTTCTTCATTGCTTTCTGCCATAAGGGTGGTGTCATCTGCATATCTGAGGTTATTGATATTTCTCCCAGCAATCTTGATTCCAGCTTGTGCTTCTTCCAGCCCAGCATTTCTCATGATGGACTCTGCATATAAGTTAAATAAGCAGGGTGACAATATACAGCCTTGACGTACTCCTTTTCTTATTTGGAACCAGTCTGTTGTTCCATGTCCAGTTCTAACTGTTGCTTCCTGACCTGCATATAGGTTTCTCAAGAGGCAGGTCAGGGGGTCTGGTATTCTCATCTCTTTCAGAATTTTCCACAGTTTATTGTGATCCCCACAGTCAAAGGCTTTGGCATAATCAGTAAAGCAGAAATAGATGTTTTTCTGGAACCCTCTTGCTTTTTCGATGATCCAGCGGCACTTAAATGTAATTAAATTAACAAATGATTTAAGTAAAGAAAAAAATGGTGTGCTGATAAATCCTCGATATGTTGACCTCTTTTGCTTCAGAAATCTCTTATTTTAAAGCAGATAAACCCTATTTATTATTGTTTGTTGGACCACTGAGTAAAAGTATCAAATGTCAATGAGCTTCTCCTTTAGAGAAACTGACAGCTTGGGCCTACTACATTTTTATAAAACCTTCAGTCCTTGAGAATTGCCCCGAGGGGATTTTGTTGATTTTTTTTTTTTTTTTTTTCCTCTCCCTGTTTATGTTGGCAGTTAACGCTTTGGTTTATAAAAATGGAGTCAGCAAAAGAATAAACAAGAAGCCAGTCTTGCAGTAATCTCCACTGGGAATCAGGATACCCTGATTATCCCTCGACCTCACCGTTGTGTGTTTTCAGCTGCCAGGCGGAGGCTGTCCATGCCTGTCTCCGTTGCCTCCAGGCTGGCCATGGGGTTAGCCGCACCCCGGAAGTGAGGTTAGCAAGAAGGGCACTCGGGTCCCTGCTCGGGCCCCTCACCTGCCCGGGAAGGTGACGGGGAAGAGAGCCCGTGTGACCCTGCAGAGCTTGCCGTGTACGAGGCTCTGGGGCTGTCATAGGAATGCTCACTGGCTCCATTTGTCACAGCAAAGAAACGAAAAGGAGCTCGTCTGCCGGTGGTACGTTAGTGGTTGGAAAGCCTCGGAATCCCTTTGGAAGTTTTCAGATTCACCTTCAGACACAGCTTTGAAAAATTAATCCATGAGGCGTGGAAATATTTTCCAGCCCTTCACCTGAGATAAATGGATCTGTCAGTGCGGTGAGCTGAGAGAAAATCTCCTGGCCTCAGATCCCCCGGAATCTCCCAGGTTGCTGCTCAGAGGCAGAAAGGCTTCTGCGGCCCGAATGGTGCAGCTGTTTCTCAAACTTCCAGAGGGAGAAGGCAAATGCTTTATTTAATCTGCCTTGGTTCTCTGTGCTTATTCAGTCTGTTTTGTTGTTTTTCATTAATTTGGGAAAACTCTTAGCCACTATTTCTCTAAATGTATCTGTTGCCTTATTTCTGAACCCCCTCTCTGGAACTCCGGCTCCAGGTACTGTTAGGACCTTCTTTGTGGTTCTAGAATTCTTGGAGACTATTTTCTTGTACTCTTTTTCTCTTTCATTTCGGTTTGGATCATTTCTTTTTTATTTCCAAGTTTACGACCACATTTCTTTCCTCTGCTCTATCTAGTGTGCTGATAAGCCAGCTGAAGAAATTCTATGATACTACGCTTTTTATTTCTAGCATTTTCATTTGGCTCTTTGTTTACAGATAGTTTTCATCTGTCTGCTGAATAAGCCCATCTGTTCATGCAGGTTGTCCACCTTCTTCACTAGATTCTTTCACATATTAATTATAGTTATTTTGAAGTCTCCATCTGGTAGTTCCAAATATCTTGGCCATCTTTCAGCCTAGTTCTGTTGATGGGTTTCTGTTGTGACAGTGGATTGTTTTCTCTCATATTTTGTTTCTGATAAACTTTAATTGAGTGATGGACTGTGTTAGAAAAACAGGTGACCTAAAGTAAATGTCATGTCTAGCAGTGGGCAGACCTCTTCTGTGAGCCATTCGCATGGGAGGTTGACTCAACCTAGCATATAACAGGAATGGGTCTGGGTTTTTCTGTCGCTGGACTTACCTTCAACACCACTGACTCCAGATGCTGCCAGTGGTCTCCTCGTTCTTGTGTGGGGCACAGGATACTGGGGCTTTTCTCAGAGTTCCAGCTCCGCCCTCCGCTTCCAGCAGGCGCTGCCCACCTGCACTACGCAGGGAGCCATGCTCCCGTCAGCGGGTGGGTAGACTTCTGTTGCCTGTATGTGGTGCCAGACCTGCAGTGGGCCAGGAGGGTTCTGTTCCCCTGGTCCGGCCTCAGTCTCGCAGGCTTCTTTGCTGGGGCCGTGGGGGGGGTGGAGGGCTTTCTCAGTGTTCCTGGAGCAGCTGGAGTCTGCCCTTTGTCTGTGGGGGTCTGGGGATGGAGGGAGTCTCCTACCCCTCCCCTGGGAGCAGAGGCTTTTGCTTCCACCCCAGCCACAGCTATGGCCTGCTGGGAGCTGGAAGGGTTCCTGCCCTCCCAGTACGGGACAGGTTGCCTGTCTCCTCCTCTCCCAGAAGCCGAGGATCTGCATCCACCTTTGGGGGTGAGGGCTTTTCCTGCTAACCCCCCAGCAGGTAGAGATTTGGCTTTGGATGAAAAAAAAAGATTCGAGAAAGGGGCATCTTTCTGGTTTCTTCCCCTGCCCCCGTCTTTCTCGAGAACATCCAGCAGAAAAGGGCTCGAAAGTGAGTGCAGATTCTGCTTGTGTCCAGAACTCCCAAACTGCCCTACTAGCCCACACTCAGTTTGAAGAATCTGTTAAAATATCAGCTGGTTTTGGCGACTGCCTTTGTAGCAGCCACCCTGCCTTCTCTGCTCTTCCCGAGCTGGAGTTGAGTGCCCATGGCTCCTGGATGGCACTCATGGAAACTGGGTGTCCCTGATTGCCTTCTGACCGCAGCTCTCCCACGTGCCCAGGGCAAGTTACAGTGTTGGTGATGTATCTGGTGGCTTTTTCTCATTGTTCCCGTATATTCCAGGTTTCTTTGTGACTTTCTAGATCCCAAGCAGAGGCAGATCTTTTATTTTGTGGCCAACCAGTGTGTGGGGGTGGGGGAGTAGAGTAATATTGGGGTACCTACTGATCCACCGTTAACGTGTTTGGACAGCGTTGCCAGTTTTCATTTTGTGGTTTTCATTAGAAATGTCCTTTTAATATATTAAAACGAAGTCTGTTGGCGTGGGTCACATTCAGGAGTTTCTGCTGGAAAGGGCAGTGCGCAGCTGGCTGCTGATGAAAGGGTGTTGGAGACTCGTCACTGTGCTTGGGATGCAGTCACCCTTGGACTACTTTGGGGTCCTGGGGTGGTTCTGTGTAATTTCTTCATGGTTAGATATCCTGGACAGTTCCAGGTCAGACTTGCAAGGCATAGTTCTAACTACTGATTCTCTCGTGGTCTATACACACACAATATAAGGGACACCCATGATCCCATTTCCGCCTTGCCATTTCACCTAGAAACAAGTTTTCCTTTTTTTTTCCCCTCAAGTCCACTCCCTTCCCCCCACCATCTTTTCCCTTTTAAAATTCTGCATGCAAGAGGTGATCCTTTTTATGAAATGACGGTTTTCCTCCTTTAAGGTCATGGGCTGGTGCTTAGAAGATCTGGAGGGTTCCGTGAGATGTGTGTGGTGCCTATGAGGGAGATGGATTTGTTCTTTCAACAAACATTGGACTGTCCACTCCTTGACAGGTGCTGTGCTAGGGGCTGCAAGACCAGTGATGAGCAAAACCAGATGTGCCCCTACTCTCACGGTCTGCAGAGAAGGGCTGGCCTCTGCCTTGGAAGCTTAGAGACTCAGGTAGAAGAGACATGTTAGTGGGTGAGATATTTTTCAGTATTAAGGTCTGTCATCCTTGTATTTATTTTTATTATACCTACCTCCCTTGTCTGACCAGTTGGATTCTTTCCCTGGCTTCAAGAATTGAAATGAATGGAGTGTAACCTTAGAATCCCTTCTGTCTCTCCCCTTCCCCATCTCCCTCCCCGCCCCCAAATCGCACGGAATGTAGTATATACTGTAAGTGACCTCGAGGGGCAGGATGGGTGCAGGTGTGGAGGAGATGTTCTGATTATCTGCTCTGCACGGGGCAAGGAGCTTTACAAACCTCATCTCACAGAACCTGCAGCTCCAAGAGAAAGGTGGTGTGGTGTCCATCACATAGATTCAAAAAATAGAGAGGGTTAAGCTGCTTAACTCTCTTGCTTTTTCCAATGATCCAGCGGATGTTGGCAATTTGATCTCTGGTTCCTCTGCCTTTTCTAAAACCAGCTTGAACATCAGGAAGTTCATGGTTCATGTATTGCTGAAGCCTGGCTTGGAGAATTTTGAGCATTACTCTACTAGAGTGTGAGATGAGTGCAATTGTGCGGTAGTTTGAGCATTCTTTGGCATTGGCTTTCTTTGGGATTGGAATGAAAACTGACCTTTTCCAGTCCTGTGGCCACTGCTGATTTTTCCAAATTCGCTGGGATATTGAGTGCAGCACTTTCACAGCATCATCTTTCAGGATTTGAAATAGCTCAACTGGAATTCCATCACCTCCACTACGTTTGTTCGTAGTGATGCTTTCTAAGGCCCACTTGACTTCACATTCCAGGATGTCTGGCTCTAGGTGAGTGATCACACCATCGTAATTATCTTGATCATGAAGATCTTTTTTGTACAGTTCTGTGTATTCTTGCCACCTCTTCTTAAAATCTTCTGCTTCTGTTAGGTCCATACCATTTCTGTCCTTTATCGAGCCTTCTATTTCTGCTTTATTGACTATGCCAAAGCCTTTGACTGTGGGGATCACAATAAACTGTGGAAAATTCTGAAAGAGATGGGAATACCAGACCCCCCTGACCTGCCTCTTGAGAAACCTATATGCAGGTCAGGAAGCAACAGTTAGAACTGGACATGGAACAACAGACTGGTTCCAAATAGGAAAAGGAGTACGTCAAGGCTGTATATTGTCACCCTGCTTATTTAACTTATATGCAGAGTCCATCATGAGAAACGCTGGGCTGGAGGAAGCACAAGCTGGAATCAAGATTGCTGGGAGAAATATCAATAACCTCAGATATGCAGATGACACCACCCTTATGGCAGAAAGTGAAGAGGAACTAAAGAGCCTCTTGATGAAAGTGAAAGAGGAGAGTGAAAAAGTTGGCTTAAAGCTCAACATTCAGAAAACGAAGATCATGGCATCTGGTCCCAACACTTCATGGGAAATAGATGGAGAAACAGTGAAAACAGCATCAGACTTTATGTTTTGGGGCTCCAAAATTCCTGCAGATAGTGACTGCAGCCATGAAATCAAAAGATGCTTACTCCTTGGAAGAAAAGTTATGACCAACCTAGATAGCATATTCAAAAGCAGAGACATTACTTTGCCAACAAAGGTCCATCTAGTCAAGGCTATGGTTTTTCCTGTGGTCATGTATGGATGTGAGAGTTGGACTGTGAAGAAAGCTGAGTGCCCAAGAATTGATGCTTTTGAACTGTGATGTTGGAGAAGACTCTTGAGAGTACTTTGGAGTGCAAGGAGATCCAACCAGTCCATTGTGAAGGAGATCAGCGCTGGCATTTCTTTGGAAGGAATGATGCTAAAGCTGAAACTCCAGTACTTTGGCCACCTCATGTGAAGGGTTGACTCGTTGGAAAAGACTCTGATGCTGGAGGGATTGGGGGCAGGAGGAGAAGGGGACGACCAAGGATGAGATGGCTGGATGGCATCACTGACTCGATGGATGTGAGTCTGAGTGAACTCCCGGAGTTGGTGATGGACAGGGAGGCCTGGCATGCTGTGATTCATGGGGTTGCAAAGAGTCGGACATGACTGAGCAACTGAACTGAACTGAACTGAAGCTGCTTAATGGAGAAGGCAATGGCACCCCACTCCAGTACTCTTGCCTGGAAAATCCCCTGGACGGAAGAGCCTGGTAGGCTGCAGTCCATGGGGTTGCTAAGAGTCGGACACGACCGAAGCAACTTCGCAGCAGCAGCAAGCTGCTTAAAATCATGCAGGACACTCATCACCATGACTCTTTCTCCCATATTGTGCTTGCTTCCTTTAAATACTTGTTATTGCTAGTCCTGTTGGCTTTATGTTACTGAAAATCAAAGAAATTAAACCACGGTAGCAGTTTTAGTTTGAAGTTTGTATTTGCTTGAGATAGTTTTAAGTTGGCCCAATCCTTGCCTTTTGCTTCATGATTCTAATGTTTGAAAGTGTCATAGGACCTTTAGTTCCCATGCTTTGAAATCTGCTTTTACAAAATTACTGTGATATAGGTTTCATGAGGAAAAGTTAAATGCTTTGTTGGAGGTTGTTGTATGACCTTTTCATATATGACTTAGCTTTCAGCTGTGTAGATGCATAGAGTAGAGCATGTGGGGAATCCGCATGTTTGTGGAAGAATCCCTCATTTCAAGTTTTCAGGTAGAGATAAGTGTGGCCCATATTGATGGGGGAAAAAACCTCAAAACAAAATGAGTGTTTGCATTTAGCTCACTGGATGGGAATGGTGGTGCTTTCGTGTATTGCAACAGAGCTGAAAATTCCTTCCTCTCTGCTGAAAAGTGGCCTAGGCTGAGTCCTGGGGGCGCTGTAAATTATGCCTTCTAAATGCTGCAAGGTGTTAAAGAGGTCCTGCAGAAATAATTAAGCCTGTGAAGTTCACTTATCCACAGGCCAAGACACTTCAGCTGTGATTATTGGCAAGGCTTGCTTCCTTTCCAAGAGAACTGCAATTTGGTGGACAGGACGAGATGATTTGAGACATCTTAAATCAGAGTCTCTGTCCTACACTTGTGCCTCTGGCTGGTATTCTAGGTGGATTTGTTCCCAGTCATTGTTTCATGTAAATCCCAAACGCTGCTGTCTCCACTGTGATTAAATGTGAACACAAAGCTTTGGAATGCTTGAGTTTGAGTGTGGTGTGATTTGAAATTAAAATAAAAAATGACGATGAACCCATTTGGGTAGAAAAGGAGGTAAATATTTAAGCTGTGTTTGTGTGTGGGCTCATGCATCTTGGTGCCTTGGTAGAGGACCATTTCCTTACTCTGTGCTGGTACTCTTCATATTCTAGAATGAGATAAAAAGTCTGACTTTAGAGTTAGGATTCACGGGTTGGATTGGTGACTTTGCCACTTAATAGCTCAGTTTCTCACATATAAAATGAAATTTGTATCTGCCACCCCACCCCCAAAAGTTGACAGACTTGGTTATAAAGAGCAAATGAGATCATGGGTACAGTAGTGCTTTGCAGCAGGCAAAACTTTCTAACATTTGTAAGGATACTAATGAGAAAGAAAAAATGCCAGTTTCCACAGCCAAGAAATTCACAGTGTAGCTGGAGAGAGAAAAGTGGTCATCTGAAATGCCTGTAAAGCAGTGTTAGAACGGTGTATCAGAGAACTAAGCTGTAAGGTAAAGGCTGTGAATGGGGTGGGATGTCTTAGTAAGGGAAGATTGTTGATGTTGGGGGTGCTTAGTAAAGGTTTCACAGAAAAGGTAGGTTCTCTTAGGCCTCATGAACTGTAGATGCTTTGGCTGGACGATGGGAGGGGAAGCAGCAGCGTGGCTGAGCAGGAAGGAGACTGGAGTGAGTGGAGTGTATCTACGAAGTAGCAGCAGGCAGCCAAGAGGCCCCCCTGGCTGTACCCAGATGGCAAACCGCAGGACGGCTTAAGTCAGATGGCCCTGGAAGCTAAATCTGTTTCTGATTTTCTCTGAATAGGAGAAATTCTCATTGTGATGCTTTGCCTTCTCCTTATTGTTAGTGGAAACAATAGTTGCCATATTACTCAGAAGTTATCCAAGGCTTTAACTAATAGAGGACTTGTCCAGGAAACCGACCCAAAGTCAGTAAGTCTAGACTAGAAAGTGTCTTTTTTTCCTCTCCCTATTTTGGTTATGCTTCCAGTTTCTCATGCTAAACTTGGATATGTTCGGCCCCCTTGCATAAATGCAAACAGCCTCTGATTTTGAGTGGGATCGTAGGCTGAATGAAGCTGGAGAGGTCATCGGCATCAGCATCCTGCTTTCCTTAGGAATTGAGTTTAAACTCTGCTTGGATAAGAAACTGTCTTCTTTCAGAAGACTCTGACAGAGTGGCTGGTTTGGGAGTAACCCTCCTGTCAATAAAAGAAAAAGAAGTACAGAAGCTCATTATAATAGATGAAACAACTGTTCAGAGAGCAGCCAGGACTTGAGGGACAATTCCTGAGAGACAGGAGCACCCTGAGAGGAGCTGCCTGTTCACTCTGACACCATCCGCCAAGGACTTCTAATTCACAGTCCCTGGTATGAAGTCTTCACTGGAAACAGCAGCCCCAGAGGGCTGACAGGTTGGGGTTAGGGGGTTCCCAGAGTATCTGGGATTTGAAGGACAAAAGTCTCAAGAGAAAGGGAATCATGGGGAAATAAACAAAAAATGAGTGTGCAGTCTTCCGTTAAGGTCTTTGCCAACTCCTAAGGTGCAGGCGATCAGAGCAAGACTCCTGGAGTCCCTGCAGAAAGAGGCAGCTGGGAGCCTAAGGGGCTGTGCAGCTATTTCGGCAACCATATACAGCGCTAATGAGACAAAGGTCCATGTTCAGGGCTTGCCAGGATGGAGGGGTCCTGGGAAACACCCCAGGCTTTAGTTGAAGGCCCAGAAGGCCACAACTTCAGACTAAGGGCAAGCTGAAAGTTAGTCCTGACCAAAGTTGAAGCTGACAGGATTAAAGTGGTCTGACTGCATTCTCTGTGCCTGCCAGCAGAATGTGTTATATTCTTAAGAGAAAGATAATCTGGATTGTCCAGAATCTCCATAATTTTTAATGCAGAATATTGGTATCTAATAAATTAAGATGCAAGCTAGAAATTGAAACCAAATGACCAAAATGAAGAATAAAAAGAGATGGCAGAAAGAGACTTAAAGTTTATTCAGATATTGGAGTTATCAGTCAGGAACTAACAATACTCAATAATATAGAAGTAAAGGAGGAGGATTTCAACAAAGATACAAAATCTTCTTAGCCAAGTGGAATTCTGGAAATGAAAAATATAAGAAGTGAAATTAACAGTTCAATACATGGATTTAATAGCAATTTATAGACTTACACACACAAAGGATAAAGGATTATTGGAAAAGGAAAAGGATTATTGGACCAGAAGGAGTATTAGTAGAAAAATACACAGATTGAAGCACAGAGAGCAAAAATACAGAAAAGAGAATAAGAGACATACCGGACATGGTGAAAACATTTACATACATGTGTATTTGGAGTGGTAGAAGAGGAGAGTGTGATAGAACCAACATTTAAAAAAATACTGACAGAGTTTTCTAAAAGCATCAGGAGACATAAAGTCACAGATTAGAGAAGCTATACAGTTCTCAGTAGGATAAATACAAAGAGCTGCACTGAGGTACATCTGTGGACCTCTGTGAACAAATAAAATGAGCAAACACTTAACTGTATCAGAAATTACATTAAGTATAAATGGACTATATGTACAACTGAAAGTCAAAGATTTTTAAATGGGATAAAATATTAAAATCCATTTATATCTTTTTATGAGAGATAATCTTTAGACAAACTTTAAGGGCAGAAATTTGAAAGAAAAAATTTTGGAAATAAACACATACACACATGCATACAGGCAGAGAACAATCAATAAAGGTATAGAATATTTAGATTGTACTAAATAATCAACTTACTCTGCTTGACAATTGTAAAACATTACACTCATCAGCAGCAAAATACTCTTTTTAAAGTGCACATAGATCATTGACAAAAATAAACAATGTGCCAGGCCATAAATCAAGTTTAAATAAATTGCAAGGTTTTGAAATAACATGTATGTTCCCGGACTACAGTGCAAAGTAGAAATCAGTAACAGATAAATATAAAATCTGAAAATGTTTGGAAGTTAAACCGTATACGTCTATTAATAAATGCCCTTTGGGCCAAAGAAAGTATTACAATGGAAATTAATTTTTTTTACCTAAATTATAATGAAAATGATATGTAAATGTGTGGGATGCATTTAAAATAGTACATAGAAGTAAATTTTTAGCTTTGTATTTATGTATTAAGAAAGAAGAAAGGTTGAAATATCTAAACTTCAATCTCAAGAATCTAAATGCAGTATGGATTAAAGTCCCCCAAAACCAAAGAAAGTAAAAATAAAAGCAGAAAGGAACAAAATAGAAAAAAAGTTAGGTGAAGAATTAAGTAAGTAAGTAAGATACCGCACAATTGCACTCAGCTCACACGCCAGCAAAGCAATGCTCACAATTCTCCAAGAGGGGCTTGAACAATATGTGAACCGAGAATTTACAGATATTCAAACTGTGTTTAGAAAAGGCAGAGGAATCAGGAATCAAATTGCCAACATCTGTTGCAGAGAGTTCCAGAAAAACATCTACTTCTGCTTCATTGACTATGCTAAGCCTTTGACTGTGTGGATCACAGCAAACTGGAAAATTCTTAAAGAGATGGGAATACCAGACCACCTTGCCTGCCTCATGAGAAATCTGTATGCAGGCCAGGAAGCAATAGTTAGAACCGGACATGGAACAATGGACTGGTTCCAAATAGGAAAGGAGTCCGTCAAGGCTGTATTTTGTCACCCTGCTTGTTTAACTTCTATGCAGAGTACATCATGAGAAACGCTGGGCTGGATGAAGCACAAGCTGGAATCAAGATGGCCGGGAGAAATATCAATAACCTCAGATACGCAGATGATACCACCCTTATGGCAGAAAGTGAAAAGGAGCTAAAAAGCCTCTTGATGAAGGTGAAAGAGGAGAGTGAAAAAGCTGGCTTAAAACTCAGCATTCAAAAAATTAAAATCATGGCATCCGGTCCCATCACTTCATGGCAAATAGATGGGGAAACAATGGAAACAGTGACAGACTTTATTTTCTTGGGCTCCAAAATCACTGCAGATGGTGACTGCAGCCATGAAATTAAAAGATGTTTGCTCCTTGGAAGAAAAGCAGTGACAAACTCAGCATATTAAAAAGCAGAGACATTACTTTGCCAACAAAGGTCCATCTAGGCAAGACTACAGTTTTTCCAGTGATCATGTATGGATGTGAGAGTTGGACCATGAAGAAAGCTGAGCGCTGAAGAATTGATGCTTTTGAACTCTGGTGTTGGAGAAAACTCTTGAAAGTCCTATGGACTCTCAAGGAGATCAATCCAGTCAATTCTAAAGGAAATCAGTCCTGAATATTCATTGGAAGGACTGATACTAAAGCTGAAACTCCAATACTTTGTCCACCTGATATAAAGAGCCAACTCATTAGAAAAGACCCTGATGCTGGGAAAGATTGAAGGCAGGAGGAGAAGGGGATTAAAGAGAACAACATGGTTGGATGGCATCACCGACTCAATGGACATGAGTTTGAGTAAGCTGCGGGAGTCAGTGCTGGACAGGGAGGCCTGCCTGCTATAGTCCATGGCGTCGCAAAGAGTCAGACATGACTGAGCGACTGAGCTGAGCTGAAGAAAAGCAACAAAATGAAATGGAAAAGATTAATAAAATTGATAAACATCAGTAAGACTGGTCAAGTACGAAGGGAAAACACACATGATCAATATCCGGAATGAAATGAGAAGTATTACTACAGATTTTATAGGCATTAAAAAGACATTAACGTACGTTTAGTCCAAACATTTAACAGATTAAAGTGAACAGATTCGTTGAAAAATACCACCTACAATACTGACATGAAAATAAGCAGAATCTTATGTCTGTGAAAGAAAATCCATGATTTAAAATCGTTACTCACCCCACCCCACCCCCCAAAAAACCTGAGATGGCTTTTTTGATGACTTCTCAGTCTTTCAAGGCAGAAATAATGCCAAACTCGCCTAACATTTCTCAAAGAATAGAACTTTTTCTACTCACTTTTCAACTCCTTTTATGAGGCCAGCATAACCTGACACTGAAATCCAATTTCAATATTACAGTGTTCAGCCAAAGAGGTCCGACATAGAAGAGTAAACACCGTTTGGTTCCATTAATATGGAATTCCGTAGTGGGCTAGGAGAAAGCAGAGTAGGGATTACTCTTGGAGAGGTGAGATGCTGATGGGGTGCAGCAGAGCAGACTCTCCTGGGGTGCTGGAATGTTCTATATCTGGATAGTAATTATAAGAGTGCTGAATGTACTTTATGTGCACTTTAGTAGTAATATTCAAAATAAAGACTGTAAACTTGACATTTCATCCCCACGTCGTTTCTTTGATATCTAAATTGAATTCCATGTGCGTTGCCTGAGCTCATGTCCCGTTTTGACTGCCTTGGATGAAAGCCCACTCTGATGGAGTTGCCTTGCACAGTGGGCAGGCTTTTGCCTTGGGCTTGCTCTTCTTTGAGAATAAGGAAATGACCCCGACCCAGAGGTGCCTGCGATGGAGCCTCTAGTTCTTCCCTCACACAGTGTGGTTTTCTTCCCAGGCACGGTGGTTTTGGGAAGCATACTTCCAGTCAATCGAGGCCATCGCCCTGGCCACCCTGCAGATCATCAGCGATCGGGTCTATCCGTACGCCGCCATCTCCTATGAAGACTGGAACGACCCTCCCGCCGTGGTGAGTAAATGCTGGGGTGAGCCGCGTCAGGCACAGGCCAGCTCACAGGACGATGGAACCTGTACTGAATTTGTAGAGGTGATTTAAGTTTGAGCTTTCTAAGATATAAGAGTGTGCTAGAATATGTGGGTCCCAGTAGGACCAGTTTTGGTCTTCCCTGTTGGCTCAGATGGTAAGGAATCTGCCTGCAGTGCGGGAGACCTACGTTCAGTCCCTGGGTTGGGAGGATTCCCTGGAAGAGGGCATGGCCGCCCACTCCCGTATTCTGGCCTGGAGAATCCCCGTGGACAGAGGAGCCTGGCGGGGTACAGTCCGTGAGAGCAGGACACGACTGAGCAACTAAGCACAGCACAGGACCAGTTTGGGCTTCCCCGGTGGCACTAGTGGTGGAGAATCCACCTGCCAGTGCAGGAGAGGTAAGAGGCACGGGCTCGACCCATGGATTGGAAAGATCCCCTGGAGCAGAAAATGGCAGCCCACTCCAGTGGACAAGAGAGCCTGGCGGGCTACTGGCCCCGGGGTAACGAAAGAGTAGGACACGCCTGAAGCGACTTAGCACACACGCATGCGGGACCAGTTTAATTTTTAAATGATGACAAAAGTAACAAATACTGAAGCAGCAGTTTGTTTTGAATGTGCTTAGGAAGACAGTGTGTTTGTTTATTGCAGAAATAAATTGGGAGGCCTGGGTCTTGTTGGAAATGGAAGACTTCCTGATGGCTTTTGCAATGGTGGTGCTGAACTCTTGAAAAGATTCTCTAAGCAGTTTAGTGATGGCTTATATTTTGAGCACTCCCTCTTGTGCTTTATGCTAACTAAGTGCTTTACATGGATGTCAGTTAACATTCAGGCCCCTGGTAGGGGACATCATCAGCAAAGATGATAGAGAGGCATTAGGGATTGCTCAGGGTGGGGAGACCCCTTGGTCCTTCCAGCAGCAGGATGGGGTGGGCAGATGCTGCTCTCAGAGCTTCGTCCTTAATTGCAGGAGTCATGAGGCACCTGTGGCCTGGGAGGGACAAGTACCTGAAGCTGTGGGGGGCACAGTCTCTGCTCTGGGGCACACCTGCTGTCTGGCTCGGAGACCCCGAGCCCTCCGCGTGAAAGAGCTCGGCTCCTCTCCTCTGAGTCGTTGCTCTTCTGTCTGTGGGCAGCCATCCTTGTCTCCTGACTCTACCCGCTCTTAGCAGTGCTCTGTGCTGCCATCTGGTCAGCCTTCTCTTTCCCTCCCCACCTCCCTCCCTCCTTTCTTCCTCCCGCCTTTCTTAAGGGGTTATTGTGTGCCAGCCCTCTACCAGGTGCTGAGAAAGCAGAAGAGGAAGCCAGGCCCAGCCCTCTGAGGAGCTCAGCGCTAACTTGGGAAGCCCGGAAAGAAGGGTGTTGTAAGAGTTGTCCTGCAGTGGAGCTGCGGGTGGAATGCCCAGGGAGCCCTGGGCGAGGGCGGGCGGTGCTCCTGAACGGAGTGCCCCAGAGGAAGTAAAACGGTCAAGGCAAGCGAAACAGTACCAGACATCTTTCTGTTTTCCTTGAGGGAAGATTTCCTTCTGCCCATCTCTTCCCTTGACTTCATTGCTAAAGGTAACCTACCAGAATGTTTCTGTTCCTGTATAGACGTACTGTATAATTTTAGAATACAGATGGGGTCACACTATGCATATTATTCTCAACCTTGCCTTTTTTACTTTAAAACTAAATCATGGGCTTACTTCCATTTCATTCTGTATAGGGATACTTCAGTTTTAAGGACCGCTGGAATCACGTCTCGGCCTTTTGGCTAAGATCGTGCGTTGGACCGCTGTATGTGATCCCATCGCTTAGGTCTATCTTACAGGCAGGTCAGTTTTCAACAATAATAGGGGGAATGCATATTATTGCATCCACCCATCCTTTCAGGTGTGTTTGAACATAAATGTGTGAATATATCTGTAGAATCAATCACAGCAGAGACATGACTAGAAGAATAAGCACACTTTAAATGTTGATCAGTCAATCAGTGAGTTCAGTCGCTCAGCCCTGTCTGACTCTTTTCAACCCCATGGACTTGAGTGTTGATAGATACTAACAAATTGCTCTTTCAAAAGACTACATACAGCAGTTTATAGTTCCACCAATAACATTTTGGTTATTCTGGTTCTCCATGCCTTCAGTAACCCTGAGTACTTGAATTTTTGCTCACTTGGAAGGTTGATCTCTCTCTCCGTTGCTCCCAGAATACAAATATAAATGCTATTTGAACTGTGATGGTCACCTGATTTTTAGATTGTTTTTGGCATGTATTCATTCAGTGGGTATTTCCTGAGTGCCTGTTTTATTCCAGGCAGTGTTCTTGGTACTTGAGATATGTCAGTCAACAAAGCAGAGAAAAATCCATTGCCACTGGGAAGTTTACATTGCAGTAGGTCTTGCTATCTGGAAGCAAGATTTGTCTTCCTAGTAAAATTTTAAAGCTTTCTTTATACAGGTCCTTTACAAGTCTTGCAAAAATTTTTCTTAGGTGTTTTATCATTCTTTCACTCTGATAAAGGAATTCATGCTTTCTGACATTTTAGTTTCTAACTGATTACTTTTGTATGAAGACATTGTTGGCTTTTATATATAAACTTGTAATACTCAGACTGAGTTCTGTAATTTGACTTTTTTCCAGTTGATTCTCTTGTGTCTTCTAGATGTACAGTGATACCTACAAATGCTAATTATTCTTTTCTCTAACACTTGAACCTTTTGTTATCTTTTATCTAATTGCCTTGGCTGCTGCTTCCAGAACAATGTTAACTGACCATCATTTAATGTTGTTAAGCGTTAAAAGAGAAGGGTGGGTGTTGTGTGAGAAAGGGGGAAGTTAGGTTTCCCCCTCCCCCAGCTTACCTCTGGTGCTCTGGAGGACAAAGACTCAGGCAAGTGAGCGATAGATGTGATACAGGGAGGGGGTGGGCCAAGAATGATGAACTTTGGGGTTTCTGGTTCCATCCAGAAGGAGCAGCAAATTCAGAGGTCAGAGGGACAAGAGAGCATGGCAGCTTCAGGAACTTTGAGGGGGTCAGTGTGGCAGGAGTGAAGGGTTTGTGACGGAGACGCAGAAGGTGGAGCCTTCCGAGGGCCCAGATCGCCAAACCCCTGGCATCTTAAGGGAGGTACTGGAATGTTTCCGGTGGGTGATGGGAGATCAGCAGAGCACCTCCACAGGAGTCATGTGGTGAGATTGCATTTTTGGTCATTCTGACATCAGTGTGGAGGGTGATTCTGTTGTAGGAGGACAAGGCCAAAGGCAGGAGGAGACTGTTTCAGGAACCCAGGTGAGAATCAGTGGAGGAAAAATGTGAGAATCAGGGAGGGTAAATGTGAGCGATGGGGCTTTCCTGGTGGCTCAGTTGGTAAAGAATCTGCCCGCCGTGCTGGAGACTGCCTGCAAGACAGGAGACCTGGGTTTGATCCCTGGGTCAGGAAGTTCCCCTGGAGAGGGAAATTGCAACCCAGTCCAGTATTCTTGCCTGGAACGTCCCATGGACAGAAGATCCTGGCAGACTGTAGTCCATAGGGTCGCCAAGAGTTGGACACAACTTAGCAACTAAACCACCACCCAAATATGAGTGATACCAGGGACCACCGGCCGTGCTAACTGGGAAGGCGTTTAGGAAGAGTGAGGAGCATGGTGTTGTCTGTCCAAATAGGGAGTGCGAGTGCATGGGCATTGCGGGCCAGGGTGGCGTTGGAGTCCAAACATGGCCTGGCAGCAGGGCCTTCCACAGCCCAGCGCCAGGCCTCCTTTCTAGCCTGATTTCCTTCTGTCCCTTTTGGGGAGCACTAGCTTTCTGGCTCCATAGCGCTGTCCTTCCTGTGTTTGCTCTCTGCTTTTCTTTCCCTGTGCCCTTGTGACCATTACTCCTTTCACTGGACGCTGTTCTTCACCATCATCTCTGGTCTTAGGCATTTTATTCGGAGGCCCTGGCCATGTACCCCTTTCTCCATGAGATTTTTTCCTGGACCCCTTACAGAAAGTGATCTTTCCTTCTTGTAAATCTTAAAGCATATTATCTGTTTCTTTCCTGCCATTTAACATCCATAGAAGTACAATTTCCTGTAAAATTTTAAGTTTCTGAAGGGAATTTCTGAGTTATCTTGGTATTCCTTATAATACCTAGAGCAATTTAATTCAGGTAGGAAGCCCTTTATACATAAGGAAGGAGGGATTGAGGAAGGTGGAATTTCCAGGACGTGAACCATCCACAGCTCACTCACATGCTGATGTGACAGCCTTTATTTTATTTGACCTTCATGTTACTGGGAAGGTAAGAAAAGCGAAAGATTCCCTCTCATCCCTGAAGCAGACCTGGTGAGGCTCACAGAGCCTGATGACTCGTCCAAGGTCACGTAATGGGCAAGTTGCGTAAACAAGCAGGAGCCCAGGCCTTCTACCTACAGAATGTCTTAACTGGCTTACAGAGTTTTATGGGAGCCATTGAGCCTCCTCCGGGCTGAAACATTTCCACTCTTCTGAGCATATGGTACAAGCTTGAGACAAAGAAGATCACATCTGTTGCTCTGCGGGAGAATTCATACAGGTGGGATAATCATGACCCAGCTAGAGAATGTGGAGACAGTGGGCGCTTTCCTGTACTTTTATCTAAAGCTCCAAGAAAAGTGTATGAGGATAAATGGTTGAGATTCTGGTGTCTGTCTTCCATAAGAATACAGACTAGGAGAAAATAGTATATGAAGTTTCATAGTTTTGAAATAGGCATATTTTAATTGAGGACAAAGCAGAATGCTGGACTCAATTTGAGAAAGAAGATGAGTATAAAAAGCATAGATCTGAATAAGCAACTGGAAAATATATTCTTTATTTATTTATTTTTCTTTCTTAAGGGGAATTTAGTGTTTACCACATTCTAGGCGCTCAGGTGATGAGAGCCCTGATTTAAAGCTGTAGGTTGTACATTTCTGCTTCTTCAGTGAAAGCAACTGACAGAAAGCCTGAATAGCGTTGATTTATTTGTAGTTAACTTCCCCCCCGCCCCTTCAGAAATACTTAACCTGTCCTCGATGTGGTTACTATGAGCCCAGCCTGCAGGGGAGTCTCCCCTCTAGATTCCATCAAATTTACCATATCAGGCACCCCGAGGTGGGAGTCGGCGTGGATCTCAGTCAGTAAATCAAGGGTTGGCCTGACTTTTTCAAAGATCTGCAGTCAGGGCCTCCAGCCATGCTCTGAGCTTGCTCAGCTGGAGAGGAGGGCTGGGAGCAGAGAGCCCTTTTTTGGCCAGATGCCACTGCCTGAGTTTAATGTTAAAAAAAAGAGAAGGCTTGTGTGTGCATGGTGAAGATGGAGGGGTGGTGGCCGGCCGTGCAGAAACCCAGAGCCTGTATCACCAGATGCTCTGCCTTCCTCGTTTGTAACCGGAACGGGGGCCAATTGCAGTATCCGCCTCGTGCCACACTCTCAGACGGTGAAAACGTTTGAGTAGGTCATTCTGGATCACAACTTTAAAGTGGCAGAGTGGTCCAGTCTGGAGAGATGGGCCCTTTGTCTCAAATCTTCTCTTTGGAAGGAATTTCTCACCAAATGGAAGTTTCTTTGTGAGGGATGACATATTTGTTCTTAATCATTAAATTTTTTAGCTCCTCTTGTCAAGGATGCCTGCATTTTATGGTCTCTTGAGGCTTTCATTTCTCCCCCTCTTTTTTTTTTTTTTTTTTTTGCAAGTATCAGCAAAACTTTACCATCTCCCCAAACACTCCCCGCCTGTATTGCTTCTCAGGCGTGTGCCATTTCTGGTCTCCCCCTTGGCGGGCCTGGTGCCTGGATCTGGGCCTGGCCTGGGTAGCTGGGGGGGTCTCTTCGGACACCCTCCCTCAGCTTACCTCTGATCGCCTGTGGGACATGAGCTTGTCGGGAGGACACAGATTGAAGCCCGGGAGCAATGAGGATGTGCAGATATGGAGTGGGCCAAGAGCTGTGAGTGTTTGGATTTCTGGCCTGTGCCAACAAAACCGTATCCTCTCGGTGACCATTAAAAAAAAATAATAAACGTAATATAATCCTAAAATCACGTAGAGTGGAATATTTTCCCGTATTATTTTTGTACAGCATGATTAGAAGGGTTATACTCCACCTTGTCATCGTGTCCTAACGTGATTTGGTAGTGTCAGTCGCTCAGTCGTGTCCGTCTCTGTGCGACCCCATGGACTGCAGCCCGCCAGGCTCCTCTGTCCGTGGGATTCTCCAGGAGAGAATACTGGAGTGGGTTGCCGCGCCCTCCTCCAGGGGACCTTCTCAACCCGGGGATCAAACCCAGGTCTCCTGCATTTAAGGTGGAGTCTTTACCATTTGAGCTACCCGAGCAGGTAAATTTTATTTACCTAGTTCCTTCTGGCAGAGTTTTTCAGATTTGTTGTCATAGATAACACTAGTATAGATAACCCGGGTTGTTTTTTTTTTAACACTGACTGTACTGGACCTAGAGCAACAGAAAAGGGGACAGCTGGGGTCCCGTAGCTGTTGACAGAAAACCTGGCAAACTGACGAGAAAAGTGGGGAAGTGACTGACAATGGGTTGTTGCACCCAGCATAAGAATAAGGGTGACTGCAAGAACTTGTTCCTATGAAATCTAGCCGGTGTGGCGGCTTTGCTGCAAGCCAGGCCTCAGACGCGGATTATATGCACTCACCTAGGCATCCTGTAAGCCTGGGTCCAGGTTTTGAAGATAGAGGGGGGAGGCTCAGCAGGCGGCAGGACTGTAGAAGAGCACTTGCTCGGGTGGCAGTCCTCACCCGTGAAGGGCAGGGTCAGAGCTGTGGACTTGGTGCAGCAGAGCCTGCTGTTGCCCCTAGTTCTTGGGGAAGTGGTTCCGTCAGGACGTGTCAGAAGCTCCCGAAAGGCTCGTGAAAACGCAGATTGCTACCACTCCACCCCTAGTTTCAGATGGTGTCGGTCTGGGTGAGGTCCTCGGATTTGCATTTCTAGCAAGTTCCCAAGTAGTGTCAACGTAGCTAGTCCAGGGGCTGTGCTTTGATGTGGGATTGGTTCACTGTGTGTGTCCTGACTCACTGCCTGGAGAAGGCGCTCCCTCTCCCCCCATCCGGTGCCTCTTCTGCACCCCTGGAGCTTGATTAGAAGCTTCCAGAGCCTGGGCTAAGCCCACATCTGTCTCAGCTACAAGAAGAACTCAGGGCTACCAGTATTTAGATGTCCAGATAGCAGCCCTCCTCATTCACAGAGGTTGTGGTTGTATAAGCCGCTGAAAATATCACTCAGCTGTAAATACTAACAAGCTATAAATCACTCTGCAGGCCGAAGAAGCGCCAGCTCAGATGCATGGAGCAGAACCCTGATTCTGTTTAACTCCACTCCCTGCCCTTTAACTTCCAGGTTGTGGAATGTGTCTCTGGAATTTGAACACCTCCCCTGCCCACCCCCCTCTCCCAGGAGGCCTTTTTGGCTTATTTTCTCCCCTTCTTCCTCCCACTGCCCAGACAGATATGGCTGAAGTATGTATGGAATTCAGAAATTTTAGCTTGAATTTTAAGTAAGTTTAAGTGTTTTGGAGTCTCTTGTTTTTAGAGGCGCCACATTGACAGGGTCACAATTGCACACAAGGCCCGCCTTCCTGCCCCCAGTGCCAGGCCTTCCCTTGAGGTGCCTTCGCCATTGAATTGTCTCATAGCTGTACTTGCTTCTGCGGAAACAAGCCTGAAGGTCTCAGGTCATGGAGTCAAGAAAGCCGGGTTGGGTCTGAGGAGCGAGAGACGCAAGAAGATCCCAGGAGCTTGACCCGGGGCCCCATGCCAAGAATTCTGATGGTCAGATAGTAACGTGGGAAAGACGAAGTCGCAGGTCAGATCCAGGTGGGGAGGGTAAGTAAGGCACAGGAAGGGCCAGACTCAGGGGGTGCTGCGGAGGGGGTCCTGTCAATCAGAGCATCCTTCCTGGAGAGGGAGACTCGTGTGACCGGGTAGCCATGCATGCACGGCGACTCCAGCGGTGGCGGAGGTCAAGCCACGCGCGTGGTTTCCCTGGATGCAGACCTTCCCCACCCACCCGGGCTTTTGTAGAGTTCACTTTTATGATGCTGGTATTCATGAGTCAACACCTGACTGCTTCCTTATGTCCCATAGAGGAGGGCAGCGAGTGAAGTAGTTTCTCGGAGGCCGTGGAGCTTGGTCTGGCAGCAGATGAATTGAGGACACCTTGGGTATTTTGGCAAAGCCATCCTTCACACACCAGCTGTCACTCACTGGCACATCCGATTCCCTTTCCCCTTGCTTCAGGGCCCACTTTCTTTCTCCTGCGAGTCAGTTTAAGAGGTTCAGTAGCAGAGGTTACTGGGAAAATGGGTTGTCGGGTATCACAACATCAGGGGTAATGAATTCTATTTCTCATATCCTATACTGTTTACATAGACCTATCAGTTAATATTTGAGTGTAATTTTTCTAATGAGAGGGTCATTACAGCTGCAGAGGAGAAAAATTCCCGCATTGCTCCAGCTGGAGTTTGAGTCTTGATTTTTGGTTCTGTTTTATCTCTCAGCTATATTTCTTAATTTCATGTTTAAGAAAAAAATAGAATGGCTTAACACATGTGTGGTTTAAAAAGTCAAATTATAAAATAACGCCTGTAACTAAAATTAAGGCCCGTTCCCGAGGGGCAGCTGCCTCAGCTCTCCTCTGATATTTATTTTCCTATCTTCTCATAAAAGGCTGATAGTGCTGTTTTTTTAATTTCTCTATCACAGACATTGTCTCCCTACTTCCGTGGAGTTAGTGCTCCGTTTCCTGTTCCTGCCTCTTCCTCTGCACTCTTCCCTCTCATCTTACCAGTGGGGCAGTGTCGTCATTTTTCATTCGAGCAATGTTTGTTGTTGCATTATTAGGACTATATAACTGTTGGTGTCAGCGGAACCAAGTAGTAAAACATGGTTATGTTTCCTTTCTTGTATGACTTTTTTTTTTATTTTCCAGGGTGTAAATGCATAGCTGCCTTAAAAAAAAAGAAAACAAAAACAGTCTCTTAGTTTTCCGTGTTCCTATCACTGCTTTTTACTAAATTCTCCAAAGAAAGAGTGAAATGGTCAAGCGCAAGTGAACTATGGGCTTTCCCCCCTCCTTCCCTCTCTCTTTCCCTCCCTCCCACCCTTCTCTTCCATGGCCTGCACCTGCAGCTCCAGTGTGGATTGATTGCTCTCTAGGTCTCCTGTGCAGAGGTCAGCCTCAATTCTCTGTTCACCATGATTCTCGCAATTCTCTTCTTTTCTCTTCTTTGTTGGATTCTTTGTTTTCAGGTTCTAACATCCTCTTTCTTTTTGTTTTTTTAATCCAGTAGCTTCTCCAGAAAAGGGACTTGTTGGGGGGTAAATTTGCTGTCATTTTGCATGTCTGAAAATGCGTCTATTCTCTTTCACCTTGATTAATAGCTGTGTGCAGTGCTGTGCTTGGGCTAGTATAACATTCTGATCGAGGTGGCTTTTCTTCAGAATTTCAAAGGCATTGCTTCATTGTCCGCTAATCTTCCTGTTTTAATCTCAAAAACCTGAGATGTCATTCTAATTACTGATCCTTTTGTGTGAAACTTTTAATCTTCCTGGAAAATGCTGTGTTCTGAAACTAATGATGATACACCCTGGTATGAGTGTTTTTTTGTTCACTGGATACTGATTTGGGCCCTTTATAAGGAAATTTTCACATTTTATATCTCCCCTGTCCCCCCCCCCCGCCCCATTTTCTCTCTTCTTTTCTGGATGGAACTTGGGTTACCTTTTCTTATCTTTTCTTTCTGTCTTAATGGACTGTTTGTTTTAATTTCTTAGATATTTTCTCAATTTTATCTTCTAACTTTTCATTTTAAAATTTTTGTTCACTTTTAATTTCTGAGTCTTTACTTGACTTCTACTTAATCTTTTTTTATAGCTTCCTATTCTTGTTTTAAGGATACAGTACTTTCTCTTTCTGAAGATATTTGTGGTTTTGTTTTTATTTGTCTTAAGCTCCCTGTATTATTTGTTTCCTTTGAATTCCATCATCAGGTCTTTCTTTTCTGTCTTTCATATTGGAAACTTTCTTCAAATACCTGATGTTTTTCAGCAGTCTATTCGTATTTGAGTGAGCCGCTGAAAACTGATGGGAAGCTCTGTGTGCGTGGTTTGGCTTGTCAACTTTCGGGCTTTGCTGAAGTTTATGGACGGGGACTCAACTGTTTACCCCGTTGTTGGTACTCCTAGGTTATTTCTATTGGATTGGTTCACTGACCCAAAGGATATTCTTTCTGCCCTTGGGAGCAGGCGAGGATGGATAGTCAGTCTGGGCTGCGTGTCTTTGGGGAGGAGGATGGGGAAGGAGGCCGGGCCTCATCCTTCATGCGATGGGTGATCTCTGGATCTGCCGTATTTGGTGTGGCACCTCATCCTGCCGGCCTTGTGTCTCTGGAGTGTGAGGTCTCTCTAGTTCTTTTTCTCCAGAGAATAAACCTCCTGCTAAGATGCAGTGGGTGGAGAGGACAGGGAGGGCATGGACCTGCCTGTGCATGTAGGTTTAAGGGATCTCGGAACCAACTTTTCTTACTCCTGTTTTCAGAGTCCCTCCTCCCTAGACACCTAGGCCTTCCCATTTCTCAGTCTGCTAACCATCATCCTTGGAAGGGTTAGCTTTCCACAGTTTGCTAGGCAGTTTATGTTCCTTTATCTGGCTTTTGTTTGTTTGCTCAAACAGACCTAAAATTATGTATATTTTTTAACTTTTTATTTTGACATAATTTTAGACTTAAATTTCCAAAACCAGTGCATAGTTTCTGCACACCCTTCATCAAACACTAATATTTTGCCACATTTCCTTTATTCTTTTCTGTGTGTGTGTAAGCACACAAACGCATATGCATTCATATTTATGTATTTTTTTTCCTGAACCATTTGGAAGTTACAGATATGAGGCACCTTTACTCCTAGATCTTTCTCATAAAATCACCCAAATTATTTGTAAATAAAAAGTGATACAATATGATTATTTAACCTATAGATCTTGAGCTTCCCAGGTGGCGCTAGTGGTAAAGAACCCACTTGCCAGTGCAGGAGACATAAGGGGTGCAGGTTCAATCTCTAGGTCGGGAAGATCCCCTGGAGGAGGGCATGGCAGCCCACTCCAGTACTCTTACCTGGAGAATCCCATGGACAGAGGAGCCTGGCCAGCTACAGTCCACAGGGTCACAAAGAGTTGGACACCGCTGAAGCAGCTGAGCACACACATGCAGACCTTGCTTAGATTTTTGTCAGTTATCTCCATAACGTCCAGTACAGCAGAAGAAGATTTCAGGCAGCCCTTGTGTCCAGTTGTCATGTCTCTTTAGCCTCTACCAGAACAGTTTCTCAGGTCCTTCTTTGTCTGGCATGACAGTGGTCTTTTTGAAGAGAACATGTCAGTTATTTTGGAAGGTATCCCTTGATTTGGATTTGTCTGATGCTTTTGCATTAAAGTATGCATTCCATTTCAAATTATTGAAATTCAGATTAAGTATTTTTGGCAGGAATGTCACAAAAGAAATGTTGGTTCTTGGTGTATCACATTGGAGGACACATGATGTCAATTTGTCCCGTTGGTAGTCATGATAACTTCACTCAGAGGTTTCTCCAGTGGGAAGTTACCTCTTTCTTTTAATGTGTCTTGTGAGGAAATACTTTGAGACTGTGTAAATATCCTGTTACTCCTCAAACTTTTACTAGGTTTAGCATCCACCAATGATTTCTTGTCTGAATCAATTGTTATAATGGTTGCCAAATGGTAATTTCTAATTCCCATTCTCTATCTGCTTTTGAGAGTGATTTTTATTCTTTAACCTGAGGGTTTGTGTCTTTTAATCAGTGTTGGAATATTCTGAGTCATTTTCTCTTTGAATATTATGTATCTGTCATTCTCACTGATCTTGGAATCCTGTTAAATGCATGTTAGACCTCTTTAATTCTGTTGTTGTGTCTCTCAAGTTTGGTTTTTCCGCCCCCCCTTATGTTTTACACATTTTTAACTCTTTGTGCTGCATGTTGGAAAATTTTCTCTCATCTATTTTGCTCTTTTCTTTAGCCATGTCCAATGTGTTTTTACCCATCCATTGGGATTAAAATTTCAGTAGTTATTTCTAGAAGCTCTGATTATTTTTCAGATCTGTCTGCCTGATATTTTTTCATAGTATCTTTTTTTCCCTATACAGACTTTCACTTCACTCTTTTGTATCTTAAATATTTGAGATACTCACCTTATATTCTCCAGTAATTCGATTTTAAAATTTCTCGTAGGTTCTAATCCTGTCATGTGTCTACTGCCTGTTGCTCTTGTTGCATTTTTTCCTTATATGTTTTGTAATTTTGGAATGTGAGTTTCATCTCTGGTGAGGTTTTCTATAGAAATCTTCACCACCTGGGGGTAAGAAGGTATTTCTCCAGAGAGTTTGTTCTTGTTTTGTGGCTTGTTCCAGATGTTCCAGGAGGTATTGCAGAGATAAATCACTTTTTAACATTAATTTCTCGGTCAGAGGTTTCCATACTGCACAGGGAGGGTCCATTTAAACCCCACACCAGTACGAGGGCTAGCCTCTGTTGGAAGCATCCCCCGTCCAAACTCAGGTTGAAAAGGACGGATGATTTTCTGTGTGTCCACATTCTAGGAGGGACTTTCAGGACCACCTTTCTGCTGATTGTACAGGCCTTCAAGGGTCCAGGCTTGGTGTGTAAGGCCCCCTGGCAGCTCCCTCTGCCCCCGTGCCCAAAGCTGTACTCCTCGTCCAACGTGGGTATGAGTGTCCACACCCTGTGCCGCTAGGCCCAGTGACAGCCTCCCCATGGTGCCTTCAGCTCTCTTTGCAGTTTGCTCATTGATTTGGGTTCCTGGCATCTTTCCATTTCCTTAATATTTAAAAAAATTTTGTTATATTTTATCCTACATTTCTGTCTGTCGTCCAGCAAGAGACGCTGTCTTTTTCGCCTCCCCAGATATGTTGAGCTCCTGCCCACTGTTGATTCCCTGCCTGTCCTTTGTGCCCTGTGGTTCATGCTCCCCCCTCCTCCCCGCAGGAGGAAGCAGAGCTAAAACACAGTAGACAAAACATACACCTTATTGGAATTCCGGAGAAGTTAAGAAATGATTGCATTTTAGAGGTTGTTCTTTCCACTTTGTATTGACCTTAATACTCCTGTCAGCTCAAAACTGTACAAAAGCTTTGATTTTCTTGGTCATAACTGTGTAGGTACTTTGAGCTTGGAGGCCACAAGCTATAACTTAATCTTTCCCAAGAGTGTCTGTTTACCAAGCTAGTGATGTCTTCCTTCATGCCATAGCTGACCTCTGAAATACAGTCAGTGGGCCGCCAGCAAACATTTTTATGCGCAGGCCAGAGAAGGAGCCTGTCTTTCAAACTGAGTATTTCAGGTGTGGGATAGCCAGATGAAACTGTAAAGTTGTTTTCACCTCTCGTGAGAAGTAGTGTTTTGAGTCGCCGTTAGCATTCTTGAACACTTGGGATTATAGATCAGCCTGTTTGCTTGAATCAGAGATATTACTAGCTTTTTCACTGAAGTTTTTTTTTTTTTTTTAAGTGTTTTTGGTATAGTTACTAAGTAACGGATCCAGGGATGAGGATGGTGAATTTGAAGACTGTGTCTTAAGAATAATCCACGTTTTTTACTATCAAACAGCTGAACTGTTATTTTTAACATACAAAGTTAAGAACCAGTAAAATCAACATGTTGAATTTGCTCCTGCTTTATTGTATTTACCCATTTAATTGATTAGACAGTATCTTAAACCGTTTTACCACAGATATATTTAGTGAAATTTATTACTTGCAGACTGATATAACTCATGAATTATTAAAAGCAGCAGCACATGAAACCCTCTCTCATCTAGATTCTTTGAATACGGCTTAGGTTGAGCCATTTAACTGGCTTCTGTCCATCCCACTGATGGAAGCCACAGTCAGATGAGGGTTCTTATAAAGGATTGGCTTCCTTTCCGAGCAAGAAGAGGATAAAATGTCAACTTTTTCCTCTACTACCTGAAAAGCAATCAGGAGCAACCCTCCCGCTCTTCTTGACAGTAGTTTGGCTTTATAGAAGAAGGGCAGGCGTTGAGCCAAATGTGAATTTCAATGCTATATAAAGAAAAAAGTTAAGTAGCTGAAACTCCGATAGTAACTGGAATTTTTAGAGCAGTACTCAGATGGGTTTAACCTGTAAGCTTTCAGAAAGCTAACAATAGCTCAGAAATACTTGAATTGCAAGGTTTAATCCCTTCTTTCCTGGTGATGATCCCAGTAAATTGAGGTTACTTACCGAATGTCTCTTCACAGCAATTTGCTCATCTGTAGGACTGGGTTTAGGGGGCAATAATAGTTTCAGAAGAATAGGGTAGTGGTTAGTGACTGATTACCAATTACTAATCTAAGCCATTGAAAAGGACATTTGGGAATCAACCAGAGTTCCAGACCATTTAGGAACCTGACATTGTGCTTTCTTGTCTCTTTAAAATTTGTTATCCTTACCTATAAAATGAACTATTACTTATTTCACAGGATTATTATGAGATAGTAATGAAGTAATGCATGTGGGAGCATTTTGTAAGTGGCATTGATATAAGGCTGCTAGTGTAATGTTCTATCACATGGAAACATACATTGCAGAATTGGATGGGACTCTGGAGAACAAAACTGAAATTTGCAGAGGGCACAGTTTTGTACCCAGATAGGCTCTGCTCTGTATTATCTGCTGTTGAATCCTTGCATCCCCAAAGTAGCATTCTGCTAGCACCATTCTTACAGATGAGGAAGGGGAGTCTTGTTATTTTTAAGACCTGCCTCTCCATCATCATATTTCATACACGAGGAAATGGAGGTCTGCAGAAGTGTGGTGACTTGTCTGACGCAGAGATTCTCAGTCCATCATTGCATCTGTTACAATAGGTTATAGTATTGTTGCAGTAATTGTTTTTGTCTTGCACACAGACTTGGCCCTGAAATTAAACAGGAAGCACAATAGCACCTAATTAGATTATTAGTGTAAATATAGAAAGACTTGTGTCACTGGCTTCTTGGTGGATTAGGTATGCTAAATGACCTTCCCAACTGAACAACAAAAATATTGAATGAAGTATGATAAAGCCTGTTGCTAAGCTGGGTGACAAGTAAGATACTTGTTGACCCTAAACAAGTGAAGCCAGGTGTCCTGGGAGGTGCTCTCACTGCAGACATTTGCAGAGTTCGGTGGCGTGGAGCCCCAGCCTGGTTGACTGTCTGAAGCAGGGAGCAGGGGAGCGGGAGAGAAAGTGTGTGGCCTGAGCAAGTTGGAGAATCTATCAGGAGCTTCCTGGGTGAAGCCAGGGAGCTAAAAGAGCCTCTTGAGTGAAGGGGTAAAGAAGAGCAAGTCTGTATTGACCCTGCTGTTGAGCACTGCATTCATAAGCCAGCTTCACATGGTTTGTGGTCCATGTTCGTACTACAGGTGTAGTTCCAAACAAACCTTAAGAGGAGAATTTCCTCGAAGGTGGCCCTGAGTTGATAGGGACCAGCAGAAGTAGACACAGACCCTCTCTGGAGGGGTTCATCTTCAGTCCAGCTCTTCAATAATTAAATGAGCAGCTCACTGTAAAACAAAACAAAAACCCCACAATAAGAAATAAGGCAAACCCCATAAAAAAATAAGGCAGTATCATGCACGAGAACCAGCAGAAACACAGCTGCAAGGCTTGGGCAAGCTCTAGAAGGCAGTGAAGATCAGGGAGGCCTGGCATGCTGCAGTCTGTGGGGTTGCAAAGAGTTAGGCGTGACATAGAGCCTGAATGACACTTCAGATGGTTAGATTCAAAGAAGTGGTTCGGAATGCAGCCCAAAGAGACAGAAAACATTAAAGAATTGAAGTTACGTGGAGAACAGAGGGCCAGGGTCCAACATAGGTCTAATCAGAGTTCCGGGAGGAAGAGAGAGACAATGGAAAAGAGGCCCGTGTTTGAAAGAATAATAGCGGACAGTTTTCCAGAGCTGTTGAATGATAGTAGATGTCAGAGCTAGGAAGACCAGCAAACCACAAGCTGGACAGTCAGAGTGAAACTGCAGTGCACTGAAGACAAAGGAGCTTTTAAACACAACTCGATGTTCAAGCTGGTTTTAGAAAAGGCAGAGGAACCAGAGATCAAATTGCCAACATCTGCTGGATCATCAAAAAAGCAAGAGCGTTCCAGAAAAACATCTGTTTCTGCTTTATTGACTATGCCAAAGCCTTTGACTGTGTGGATCACAATAAACTGTGGAAAATCCTGAAGAGATGGGAATACCAGACCACCTAGCCTGCCTCTTGAGAAACCTGTATGCAGGTCAGGAAGCAACAGTTAGAACTGGACATGGAAGAACAGACTGGTTCCAAACAAAGGTCCGTCTAGCTCAAGGCTATGGTTTTTCCAGTGGTCATGTATGGATGTGAGAGTTGGACTGTGAAGAAAGATGAGCACCGAAGAATTAATGTTTATGAACTGTGGTGTTGGAGAAGACTCTTGAGAGTCCCTTGGACTGCAAGGAGATCCAACCAGTCCATCCTAAAGGAGATCAGTCCTGGGTGTTCACTGGAAGGACTGATGTTAAAGCTGATACCCCAATACTTTGGCCACCTGATGTGAAGAGCTAACTCATTTGAAAAGACCCTGATGCTGGGAAAGACTGAAGGCGGGAGGAGAAGGAAATGACAGAGGATGAGATGGTTGGATGGCATCACCGACTCGATGGACATGGGTTTGTGTGGACTCTAGGAGTTGGTGATGGACAGGGAGGCCTGGTGTGCTGCAGTTCATGGGGTCGTGGAGTCAGATACAACTGAGCGGCTGAACTGACCTGAAACACATCTAGAGGAAAAAGAGGCTAACAGTGAAAAGGTCTGGCTTGCTCCTATGACCCTGAGTTAGTCTCAGTGGCTCAGTTTCTTTGGATGTTACAGTACCTGTTTACTCCAGTCCACCCAGATGTGGTTAGATCCCTTCTAAGACCAACATACAGAAAACTGATTTGTGAGGACATTACTGTAAATAAATTGTAAGAATTCTAAGTTGATAATTTAACTATCTTCCTTAGTTGTGTCTACAGCACTGAAAGGGATTTCTAGCCTTCGATTTTCATCTCTCATGTGTCTGTTTAATGTCAAGTCAGGGAGATTTAGCCATCAGCATTCTCCTTATTTTTCAGAACGGTCAGGTATTTTTTAATGGGTGGGATGAGGCAAAGACGCAGTGCAGCAAGCAGCCTTCAGGCTTGTCCCTGAATCCTTTCCCTCTCAATGTTAAGAGAGCCTGCTGGCACACATTCTCCAGCGTCCCAAGTCAGCACACACCCAGGGCAGTGCTGTGCTGCAGAGAGAAGCTGCAGAGGGTTAATGATTAAGGCAGTGTGGGCCACGTTACTGATTGCCCCTTTCAGATCTCCCAGCACCCATTAACATAAATATCATCTCACCATTTTGGACAGGGGACACTACCCTTATGCACGTTAGTAATGTGATGCTAATGCTTAACCCTTTCATTGCCCTCTCTGCTTCAAAGGCCTTGCCCTATGTCCGTTGATAGGGAGGCTGTTTGAACCTGGAGGCAAAAATGAAAGGGTTAACTCCTTTTGGTTTTGCCCTTTGACCACTGCAGGATGAGAGGCATGATGAAATACTTTTCAAAGTCTTCAGTGGAAACACATCATGCATAATTGGAGCAAAAAAGAATAAATCAAAGCTCCCCCCCACCCCTTTTAGTCTGGTAATTCATAATTGAAACCACATTGAGGTAAGGGTTGATAACTTCAAAACAACCATGAAAACTGCCCTTTCGATCAAGGTAGGGATAGGTAAGGCTGCTCATAACCAGGGGCTTGAAAGCTTCTGTGTAACAAGCCTCTCCTCTCTTCTTTTCCTTTCTCCTCTGACTTCTCACTTTTCTGCTTTGACAAAATAACCATCTAAATCAAATATGGGTGGACTCAAATATCTGCTTAATTCTCTTCTTGTCACGTGACATTATACATAGTGATGTTAAAAAAAAAAAAAAACCTCTGCTATAATAGGGATTAAATTTTGGATCATCCTGCTTTGAACTTGATTTCTTCTGTTTGGGTTTTGCCTGGTGTAGGTTGAGAGAGTCCTTTCGTTGATATTTGAATGTGTATTTTATAATCCTCCAGTAGTTCCAGCAAGACCCTTTCAGAATGGCTCTAGCAGTTTGCCCACCAGCTTCCTCCAGTTTCTGTCTGGTAGGTAACTTTGGCCAGGATGGTTTTGGTTAGGCTCACATAGGGCTCCTATGACCCTTCAACCAAGGAAGTCAAACAGGATTGCAGGAAGGGCCCAGACAACTTCCCTGTGTGTGAGACTGCCAGAGGCACACCTAGTTAGTTGAGTTGGAATCCCTTGCTTGAAGGAGAAGACTCCTTTGAACTGGTGGTGGACTTTAAGCCTGATCTCCCAAGGCTTCTCTTTCAAGAGATCCTGCCACCTGAACCCACAAGTCCGTCTCGCTGGTCTGTCTGTTTGCTGTTAACTCATTCACCAGGGTGCTCCAGGATAAGCGATGTGATAGAACTTCTCGAAAGTGGGCGTGCTGCTGTGACAGTTGGCATGGCTGTCGTGGATTAAGTTAATAGTCTGGGTTTCTCAGCTTTCTGAAGAATGTTTGTTCTGAGTGAGGAAGTAGGGGTAGGGGGAGTGCTGGATGAAGGAGGTATTTGGCCTCAACGCGCCATGCACACACTCCCTCCTCTGCTATCGCCTCCCATCTTGGAGTGAAGAGTTTCACTGAGCGTACCCGAAAGTTCCTTGAGAGCCAGTGTTGCGGGCTGCAGCTGCGGTTGCGGGCTGCAGCTGTGGTAGTGGGGCTCTGCCTTCTCCTCTGGCCCCTCTGTTGCTGGGGGCCTGGTTTCGTGCCCCATCGTGCCATGATGGAGATTTAATCAGGCTGCCGAGTTAATTGCCAGCGCTGTTTGCCTTTTCTCTGGCAGAAGTCAGAGTCTTGAGTAAATTATGGAGGTTTAAATTTGCTTGATTTCCTGCAGAAAGTGGGGTCAGGAGGTCCCAGACTGTAGACACTCTCTTTGGTCAGCCAGCAGGGGGTCGGTCCTTAACGGTATTTCAGAGGTGACTAAACGCTGTTTTTGAAATGTCCTTCTTCAGTGAGTTTTTTTTTTCCTCTGGGGGTTGGTCTGTTGACCTTACCCTAGCGGAGTGGAGTGTCTGTATGAAGGCGCACACCCCAATTAAAGCTGCCTTTCTCCTCGCTGTCACCGGGCTCCAAAGGCAAATGGAATCATGTTTGTGGACGGACGGAGAGGCACCCAGCACAGAAGCC
Source organism: Capricornis sumatraensis (assembly GCF_032405125.1). Classification (NCBI taxonomy): domain Eukaryota; kingdom Metazoa; phylum Chordata; class Mammalia; order Artiodactyla; family Bovidae; genus Capricornis; species Capricornis sumatraensis. The sequence goes on from NC_091084.1 coordinate 74,780,688, forward strand.
CAGCTGCAGACCAGCGTTTCCTGTTTCTGACCTTTTCAGACAGAACGTGAAGGTAGCCGTGTTAATTTATTAGCAAAACAATACTCTGGACAAGAAAGCTTCAAAACAAATCAACAGAAAACCAATCATGAGACTTAAAAAGAAGCTTCTGTCGCGTGGGCTTTTCATGATGTGGCTTTAGTCTGCCTGAGTCTGAGGTCCCTTGTCCTGTGCTCCCCTCCCTCCTCCTAGCCTTGGCCCTGGCAGAGTCTGCCTCTGGCGGGCAGCGAGGAAGCAGCCCTCCGCACTTGCCGCTCGGCTTGCCCTGCGGCTGTTTGGTTAGCTCCGTCCCCTCCTTACCTCCTCCAGGAAGATGGAGGTGACTGTGGATCTTCCTGGGCCCACGGGACTTGAGGACCTTGTTTTAGTACTTGTTGTTTGCGTTATAATTTGTCTTTTTACCTAGCTGTCTTCCCTACCAGATTCTGAACTGTTTGAGGAGAAGGAATTTGTCTTTGCGTCTTTAACCCTATTCTTGGCTTATAGTTTATGCTCAGGAAATGTTGACTGAATGAATGAGCACCAGAAATCATAGTGATGGAGTGATTGCTGAGCTGCTAATACTGTTGTTTTGCCAGATGAGAATATGAAGTGGAGCGAGCTAGTTTTTTGTGTTTGCTTTCAACTACCGTTCCTAGTTCTCCTGATAGCTCAGTTCATTCAGGGCTTCTCGGAAAGCTCAGTTGGTAAAGAATCCGCCTGCAATGCCGGAGACCTTGGTTCAATTCCTGAGTCAGGAAGATCCCCTGGAGAAGGGATAGGCTACCCACTCCAGTATTCTTGGGCTTCCCTTGTAGCTCAGCTGGTAAAGAATCTGCCTGCAATGTGGGAGACCTGAGTTCGATCCTGGGTTGGGGAAATCCCCTGGAGCAGGGAAAGGCTACCCACTCCAGTATTCTGGCCTGGAGAATTCCATGGACTGTGTAGTCCATGGGGTCGCAAAGAGTCAGACATGACTGAGCGACTTTGACTGTCACTTCACTTTCACCATCCCTGGAGCTCTGTGTTGAGCCCTGGGCTGAGTGCTCACGTGCATAATCTGGAGGTAGGTGCTGCCAGGCTCGCCATTTTACAGGTGAGGAAACTGAGAGTCACAGACGAGGCTTTCCACACCACAGTAAATGTCAGCCTCCAGATCCACACTATTAAATATCCTAATACACTTCTTCAGAATACTTAGCACGATAAGATTGTGGATGAGTATTTTAAAATGAATGAACTAAGTTGGAAACCATTTCAGAGCTTTGATGTCACTCATTTGAATGTACATTAGCTGTTCACACCCATGCACAGAGAACAGAAAGAACACAGTTTAGGCTTGGTCATTTTTAAGCAAGTTTTTGTTGAGTCACACCAAGCACTGTGCTAGGCACTGGGTGTTAATAGCAGTTATGACTCTGGTTTTCATGAAGCTTTCAGGACAGCTAAAATATAATGAATAGGACAGAAAAGAGAAAATTATGAAAATGGAAAGTGTATTTGGAGAGGAAGAAGAATCCAGGAGAATCCAGGTAAACCAGGACCCCAGAGCATGGTGAGGTGAAGGTAGAGAGGAAGAAGGGATTCATTTAAAATCCTAGTGGCTGGAAGATAGCTCATGATCACTTAGCCACCTCCCACCCTGCTTTTGAGACCTGCAGAAAGTGAATCCCAGGGAAATTGCTATTCCCATAAGACTACCTGTTGGCGTCCTTTATTGAATGTTTGTGTGTGTCAGGCACTTTACATTTATTACCTTGTTACTGTTATTAACCACATCTAGATTGTTAAGAAATAATAAGTAAGACATGTTAATAATTTAATTATTGTGTTAAGTAACACTACCTAGAAAAGAGCTTCCCTCATGGCTCAGTGGTAAAGAATCTGCCTGCGGTACAGAAGACCCAGGTTGGATTCCTGGGTCGGGAATGGCTACCCACTCCAGTACTCTTGCCTGGGAAATCCCATAGACAGAGGAGCCTGGTGTCCATGGTGTCACAAAGAGTATGACACAACTGAACGACTGACCCTTGTACTTGTACCTAGAAGAGCTGTAGTTTTAACGTGATCTTATAGATTCAGAAACAGAGGTGCAAGAGAGGTTAAGTGCCTTGCCCAGGCCACGAAGCTGGTAAGTGAAGAGCCTGGGTTCTGATTAAGGACATGTGATTCTAAAACTGACCTCAAATGTGCTGGCTCACTTTTTTGAAGGTATTTGCATCATTGTTGGCGGAGAAGGCAATGGCACCCCACTCCAGCACTCTTGCCTGGAAAATCCCATGGACGGAGGAGCCTGGTAGGCTGCAGTCCATGGGGTCGCTAAGAGCCGGACATGACTGAGCGACTTCCCTTTCACTTTTCACTTTCTTGCATTGGAGAAGGAAATGGCAACCCATTCCAGTGTTCTTGCCTGGAGAATCCCAGGGACGGGGGAACCTGGTGGGCTGCCGTATGTGGGGTCGCACAGAGTCGGACACGACTGAAGCAACTTAGCAGCAGCAGCAGCAGCATTGTTGGTGGCATGTCCTACAGTAAAGTGTCAAGCTTGTAACACAATAGATTCATGCTCAGCAGTTTCTGTGTTGCCTCCGTGTTCATCTCAACGCCTGTGTTTTATGGGAAAGTGTTGGCAAGATTTCAGAACTTGTTACGCTCCTTTATGTGCCCTGTCTCCCCCAGTATGCTGCTGTTTCTGCTTTTCCAGTCTTCAAGCCTTGTTTGGCATGCGCGTGAGCAGTGTGGAAAAATTGAGAGCTGAGACAAGTTACTATCCATTACCCACCCACCCTTCATCTCCTCCCGCATCCCATAACCAACGGCTTCCCGAAGGGAGCTGGCATACGGGATGACACAGGATCTATTGTCTTGCCAGAGACTTCGTTTCTTCTCCTGGCAGCGCTATGAAACCAGAGCTGTGATGCCTTTCAGGGGGTTTAAATTCCAAGGGATTCATTTTCTGAAACCAGGCTTTGCATCTATCAGGGAATTTTTCCCCTCTTTTGAATGTCATAGAGGCATGCAAGTGTGCTGGCGTTCCCCACTTCTGAACAGACCTCATTTTGTTGGAGGTTTAATAGTTTTTCCTCCTGTGTTAGAGGTGTATTTACCTTTTTAAATTTATGTGCTCCCTTTGTGTCAGTGTTATGTATTTGGTGTGTTTTTATTCCATGTACCCTGTGAAATCATAGTGTTTAGGTGGGCTCTTACTTATTGGCCCAGATTTGATCATCAAGAATCAAGGAAACCGTCAGCATTTCTCTTCTCTTCTCTTCTCAGAGAAGAGCTACCAGTAATAAGCTCTGGAGTTTCCCACAGTTCCAGAGTCTATAAATGGTGATGCTTACCTCAAACTGGGGAGGGACCATGAAACGCCACATCCTGGTGTTCTGGAGTCGGACACCCCAGGCGCTTTCCTGCTCTGTCATGTATAGGTTATATGACCATGAACATCATTCACTATTTCTTCTTTCCTTTCTGGACTGGTAAAGCAAATGATTAGACATCATTCACTATTTCTAATCCCACAGTTTCATCATCCGTAAAATGAGAGTGGTAGCCGTCTATTTTGGGGTTGTCATGAGGCGCAAATGAGATAATGTATGTAGCACAGTGCCTCACAGTAAAGCCGTTCAGTCGTGTCCGACTCTTTGCAACCCCATGGACTATACAGTCCATGGAATTCTCCAGGCCAGGATACTGGAGTAGGCAGGGATTGAACCCAGGTCTCCCACATTTCAGGCGGATTCTTTACCAGCTGAGCCAGAAGGGAAGCCCAAGAATACTGGAGTGGGTAGCCTATCCCTTCTCCATCAGATCTTCCTGACCCAGAAATCGAACTGGTGTCTCCTGCATTGCAAGCAGATTCCTTACCAGCTGAGCTATCAGGGAAACCAAGGTGTTGAGTGAATCTTGACTATTTTGACATCACATATTAAATTATTTTACATACTTCTTTAAAAACTATTTTTTCTTTTCCATTTAAAATGAGGATTTTCAAGCACACGAGTTTTGTGTTGGGAGGGGTTGATGGGTGGGCTGGGTTGGTGAGGGCAGAGAGACCACGAGCCTCGGTGATTAACTGTGGTTTAGTGGCACAGGGCTACTTCCTGACTTCCGTTTCCATACAAGTCAGGAAACTGTGATGAGTAAGACAGGAACAGAAAATGAAAAGGTGTTCCTGCAGAGGTGATCGGATGCAGGGTAGAAACACTAAGATTCAGGCACCTTCCTAAGACCACAGCTTAATGCCCAAGTGTGATATTATGGAAGCAAGAAGTCAGCCTTAGGAAGATAGTCTTTCCTGTTGTGTCTCTTGGTTGTGAAATCTTAATTATGGCCTGTTGTGGACGTTTTGGCTTTAATATCCTGATGACATTAGGACTCCAGGAACCCCACTCAGTCTCCCTGAGTTCCCATCCATGTGTAGCCCATGTGCTTGTGTGCATTTCCTGCCCCACACTGTCACATCTGGCACCCAGCTGTTGTCATAGACGTGGTGATGGCTGTCCATCAGTGATATGGATGAGGTTGACAGGGGAAGCCTTGGAAATCCCAGAGTATGAAAAGACTAAGGAGCGTGAGCAGCCAGAGTAACAGGCCATTTCATATTCAGCCTCCTCCTGGTGAAGCTGAAGTCAGGTCCTAAAGTTAGGCTTTTCATGTAAAAACAAATGAATGTAAATGTAATTCATGCCACTGAATTGTTCACTTAAAGATGTTTGAGTGGCAGGTTTTGTGTTATATTTTACCAGTTTTTAAAATTTAACGGTGTAATGTACCAAAACCCATTGTATACCTTAAATGGGGGCATTGTTTAGTACATGAATTATTGGGCTTCCCTTGTGGCTCAGCTGGTAAAGAGTCTGCCTGCAATGCGGAAGACCTGGTTCAATCCCTGGGTTGGGAAGTTCCCCTGGAGAAGGGATAGGTTTCCCACTCCAGTATCCTGGCCTGGAGAATTCCATGGACTGTATAGTCCATGGGGTCACAGAGTCAGACACCACTGAGCAACTAAACCACCGCCCTCTGCTTCTTCTGTTCTGTTTTCTCTGCTTCTTGTTTTTCTTCTTGTTCACTTGTTTCCTATTGTTCATGCTGAAGGTGTTCTTGAAATGTCTGATTCTAGGATCTGTGGAAGCTCTAAAGAGCTGATCAAAAGTTTTTTGTTTGAGAGAAGCTTGTTACCGGAGGGCTTCGCTGTAAGATGGTGGGGCTTAAGGTGGTGGGGCTTGGCTGTAAGATGGTGGGGCTTGGCTGTAAGGTGGTGGGGCTTGGCTGTAAGGTGGTGGAGCTTCTCTGTAAGATGGTGAGGCTTGGCTGTAAGATGGTGGGGCTTGGCTGTAAGGTGGTGGGGCTTGGCTGTAAGGTGGTGGAGCTTCTCTGTAAGATGGTGGGGCTTGGCTGTAAGATGGTGGGGCTTGGCTGTAAGATGGTGGGGCTTGGCTGTAAGGTGGTGGAGCTTCTCTGTAAGATGGTGGGGCTTGGCTGTAAGGTGGTGAAGCTTCACTGTAAGATGCTGGGGCTTGGCTGTAAGGTGGTGGGGCTTGGCTGTAAGGTGGTGGGGCCTCCCTGTAAGGTGATGGGGCTTCGCTGTCAGGTCATGGAGTGGCAGGTAAACCACATGGCTGCTAGTGTTTGGGTCGCTAGAGAGAGAAGAAGCCGTAGAGCTCATCATTCAAAATATAAGCTCTAACTGCATTTCCCTCTTTTCAGTACCTATGTTTCCATGTCTAGAGCTTTCGTGTTTTTCAGAGAATCAACCTCCCTTCTGTAGCGTGGGTAAGGAAGAAGCGTAGTTTTCTGGCTGAGTGGGCAGGTGATGGGAATGCTTATGCCCTGAGCCTGTCGCCGCTCCTTATTTTAGCTGTTGCTCCTATGCTCACCCTCCTCCTCTTACCTCATGAGGTCCCACCGAGCACAGTCCCTGGGCCACTGTGGGCTAACAGTTGGGACTTGCTTGCCTTGCTGCCTCACCACCCCCCTTTGTGGTACTTGGGCTGCGACTCTCACCCTTCTGCTCCATCACCACTTCTCCAGCCCCTTTCAGTCTTTCAGAAGCATGTTGATGCTGCGCATCAGCTGCTGTCTCTGTTCCCATTTCATTGTCTGGGTAGATTTATATTTTATATCTATTAATTGCCGTTTTAGTGGGTTTGGGGATGGCATGGAGATAAACGCGTGTGTTTAATCTGCCATGTTTAACTAAAAATCTCTTAGCTGCAAAAATTATCTGCTCCTTTTTTTAAGGGTATCAGAGCCAAACTCATTTAAAGAGCATCAGTGCAGATTTTGAGGTGGGGAAGACTTTGAACAGTTGCTTGCCTCTTGGTTTGGTCATGGTAGAAACTACATCGAGTCTCCCATGTTCAGCTTTATTGGTGATTCTGAGAAAGAGACCAGCACCATTGTTACTAGACCCTTCTCTGACCCACATTAATCTGTTCTCTTGCAGAAGTGGGGCAGTGTGAGCAACCCTCTCTTCCTCCCCCTCATCCCCCCACAATCTCAAGGCTTCACAGCCATCGTCCTCACCTACGACCGAGTGGAGAGCCTCTTCCGGGTCATCACCGAAGTGTCCAAGGTGCCTAGCCTATCCAAGCTGCTGGTCGTCTGGAACAATCAGAATAAAAACCCTCCTGAAGGTAAGAAGAGTGGAGAGACTGGGTGTCCAGGAAAGGCCAGGTTTGGACGTTTTGTGTTTGTCTCAATGGGATCGAGTTTTTTTGATGGACAAATGATTTGCAGCCTTTGTCTTAAATGAACTTTCCTGCTTTGTCAACAGTAATGCCACTCCTGAGGCAGCATGCCCCTGGCTTTCCCAGTCATCTTGTTCTTGTTCTAGGGTGGCCCGTTTAACTCTTAGCCCATGGCATGCTCTGTAGCCACAAGTGTTTGAGGGCTTAGGAATCAATAGGATCAAAGGCCATCAGTCTTGAGAAAACAGATCTCAGCTTCCCTCAGCCCTCTCAGCTGATTTGTTTACATGAAAAGTCAGTTTAAAAGGCATTAGTTTTCTCCTTCCTTATCTCGGCTCTGATACGGTGCTCTTCTTCAAAAAGGACGGCTTCACCTCTGATGGGCAGAGTCAGCACAGCGCGCCCTCCCAGGCTTGAATCAGCTCCTTAAAGTGACCCCTCGATGGAAGTTCCCACCAGCTCATCCTGAATCACTCTGTCCCTTGCCTTGGCCACCCCTATGATCTGCGGACTGGCAGCTCAGGCTGAGCCTGTTTGATTCATTGGATTTGTTTTTAATTCAGGACGCATAATGTACGTTCCGCCTGCATTTCGTTTCTCATTCAGCCCGTCTATTATGGATCCTAATCCCAGGGACTTCAAAGCCCCTGCCCTTTATAGCCTGTTAAAGCCAGGAAGTTGCTGATGGATCAGAGCAAGGAATGAGTTTGAAGTTTGTAATGTGCGCCACTGCCACTGATAAGGTCTAGTTGATTGCCTGACAGTAGCATCTGCACTTTTTATGGCTGTTCCCGCTTAATTGGTTATACTGAAGTCGGGATAGTCAACCTTGGAAACCCCAGTAGTAGATCCCTAGTCTAGGCTGGGAGAAGAATGTACTTCTGTCTGTGAGGCAAATCAGGATTTAAATGCCCTCTTGAGACTTTTAAAATCTTTTCCTTGGTGGGACTTTTTTCCTCTGCATCAGTACTTGCTTTTTAGATTCAGGGAGCCACAGTTTAGTAAACAAAGTTGCTATTTTACAGGAAGCCCCATAGTATGCCCTGAAGCACATGGCGTTTATTATTGTTGTTATGATTACCATTTTTTGTGCCAGGTTTTTTTCCTCCCAACATTCTTGGATTTTTGTTTTGTTTGTTTGACTCTCAATAAAGGGGACAGAAAAGGGTAGAAGAAAAAAGAGGATGTTGGCACCTTCTCAGAGGGAGAGAGGATGAAGCTGACGGGAAAGGGTAGGAGGAGGAGGCCGAGGGGACAGAACGGGACAGCAGGGAGGGTCATCAGAGCCCCAGGTCCACCCAGAGTGCGGTGGATTGGAGGCACTGCATTGCTGATCTGTGTCTTCATTCATAAAGAACGGGTTGTGTTTCAGAAGGAAGGCTGCATGTCTCTGGTCGGAGCTGGAACAGCTGTGTGTCATATCTGCAGTCACCCCCCTGCATGCCGAGGCCACCAGCTTCCAGGGTGGGAGGCCCCCAGCTGCACCCCACCCTCCTGCCCAGACAGGCAGTGCTGCTGCTAAGTGCAGAAGAGGCTTCTCCTTAGAAACCCGGGTCAGCCATTTTGGGTGTAAGGTGACTTATTTAATGTGACTTTGAGTCACTTCTTTGGAGCAAGTATCACTGCAAACTGTGCGAAAAGAGAAATCGTTTTCTTCCTTCTTGGTCTAAGGTCCTGCCTACATTGCCATCTCTAAAAGCAAGAGCACAAACCTAGGTTCTGGAGTTGGGTGTTCAGTTTTAATTTTTGGTACACCCTACCAAAGTGTAGTGGTGAATGTCATGACCAAGAGTGTAGTTTATTTTTGAAATATTTTGGCACTAGAGAGGAAAGAGAGCCCTCAACTGATGAGACCCAAAGTTTGACACATTGAGGGGCTGGACCAGCTTTTTTTCTAACAGTGGTTTTTAGGTCAGGGCTCTGGCTCTGACGTTGTGGTTGTTTGGGGAGAACATGAACCGTGTTTAATCTTCTGTGGGGTGTTTGTTCAGTTGGTACATGGGGCTGTCAGCTTTGGCCCTCGTGCCAGCAAAGGCATCTGATTTTTCATGTATGGCGTTAGTAACATATATATTTTTCAAAAGACAAGTCCAAGGCTTTGAAATATTAGAGGCAAAAGTGATGTTTTTCACTTTCTCTACATTTACTAAAATAAATATTGTGGTTAACATGTCTGCTGCTGGGAGGATTAGTGTAGGCAGAAATCCCTCCCCTCTACTGTTTTTTTTTTTTTTTCACTCTCCAACCCAACCAAATAGTATTTTCTTTTTGGTTACATTTAAGTCTAAATTGCTGGGTTTGAAGTTTAAGTAAATACTTAGATTAGGCAATAGAAATTTCCAGCGAGCTTTCGTCACGTTGGTTTTGAGCTCTGTCAGATGAGAGAGGCAAGCCACTGCCCTCCTCCGACCCCAGCTTTTCAGTTTCCCGGCTTGATGGATATAGAGGTTGTTAGGCTTGGCCCCTGGCCTCAGCCTGAAGGAAGCTGTTACATCGTACATTTCAGATAGGTTTAACTCAGCCTTCTGTTTTAACTGATTTCAGTTTTTAAATTTGAATTGATCTCAGGGAACTCCCCTATGGCCACCCCAGCTTCGGGTTGCTACTTCCACAGTTCTTAATAGGCCGGATGGGATTGGCTGAGTGTTTCAGGGCGGTCCATCAGGATGGAGGCCATTGAGAAGCAGAAGCAAGAGTGCCCTTCCTTCCAGCTGAATCCTGGGACCGTGGGGAGTGAGGGTCTGGGGACTCGCTGTTCACCAGGCAGGTTGAGGACTTCTGGAGGGAGCTCGATATTTGTACAGAGATAACCTGATGGTTGATTTTGTGAATCTGTGGTTGTGTGTGACAGTGATCCCCAGGATGGACTTGGGGTCATCATCAGACAACCTGAACATTTCGTGGTACCTTTGCCAAGTTGGAGAATTCTCCTAGCTTACATGGCTCCTGGCATCCAACTTGGAGAAAACTGTTAATCAATACATGTTTTTAAAAAAATCCTTAACACAAGGAGTTCTTTTTCTCCTTCAAGTTGGACTAAAGCTCAGAACTGTAAAGTTATCAGGTCAGTTGGCTCAGCTGTTTGTTTTTCATAAATTTGGCAATGTTTTTGAGAAATCTTATTTTTCAGACTACTTTGTGTGAATGGAAGGTGACATTTCTATTTTGCCAGCTACAGATTCGCAGGATGAGACACAAGCTACAATTCATGCATTTAGAAGTTAAAAGAGTAAGGAAAAAGACCCCATCTGGGCCAAGCAGTGGGGTAAGAACCCAAGGTTTATAGCTGAGACACTGTTTCCTTCTGCATCCTAAGGAGTCACACCATATTCTTCTGTCTACACCTCTTCAAAATGTCAGAGGCGAAGTGAAATTTGTAAGACTTTACAAGAATCCGTTTGTGAAGATGCCTGGGTAAGGAAGATCTCCTGGAGGAAGAAAATAGCAACCTATTCCCGTATTCTTTCCTGAAAAATCTCATGGACAGAGGAGCCTGGCGGGCTACAGTCCAAAGGACTGCAAAGAGTCAGACACGACTGAACCAGTGCACACATTTGTGAGAGTGAGAATGTTACCGTGTCGTTTTAACATGTATTGTGTACCTTTTATCCGAGGAGTGGGAACTACGCTAAGTGCTTTACAGGCATTGTCTCTAGTGCTTCTAACAAACCGGAAAGAAGCTGATATTATCCCCATTTACAAAAGTGAAACTCAGATTAATTGAGTAATTTGCCCTAGGGCTTCCCTGGTGGCTCAAACAGTAAAGAATCCGCCGGCAGTGCAAAGACCCGGCTTCAATCCCTGGGTTCGGAAGATCCCCTGGAGAAGTGCATGGCAACCCACTCCAGTATTCTTGCCTGGAGAATTCCATGGACACAGGAGACCTGGTGGTCTATAGCCCATAGCGTCACACAGAGCCGGACACAACTCAACGACTAACACACACACATCAGAGATCTACAGAAATGAACACAAGTCTCTCTGGATCCAAAGCTCATGCTCTGTGCCCGAGCCCCACTGTGTCTATTCAGATTGCTGTTTAGCAGCAGGGAGATCATGCTTTATCAGGTCTCTGATTTGGGATTATGCAGATCAACCAGGTTCTTATCAGGGGCTCGAAGAGAGGCAGAAAAATAAATCTTATTCTTTTGAAAATACTAATGGAAAGAAAAATACAAGTCTTCTGTTCTTTTTCACTTGTGTTTCTTTCCTGCCTTTTTTTTTTTTTTTCCAAACTGTATCGAAATCCTATATCAGAATTGTCTGCTTTAAGGCAGGGAGTAATTATAATGCTTCTTTGGCTAGCCACTTTCCTGTTCCCATGTTCCACAGAAGGGATACCAAAGCCCACGGAAGTTGGGTCCCCTCCTTAGAGACCTGTGCTATTTGAAGCTGTGAAAACAGAAACTGGGAGTTCTACTTGGAGCCCTTCCTTGTGGTCGTGATGGCTCATAGGGAGCTGGACCGTGGAGATGGAGACTCCTCTTAGCAAAGCTGCCTTTGGCTCTCCACACCCAGCTCAGAACACGAAAAGGTAATCACCTTTCCAAGAAAGCCACGATTCATTCTATTTCCATCTGTACCCATTTAGCTTTCCTCACTTGCTGAAACTTCCCTATCAAAGACCTTATCGAGGAAGGTTGTTTTTAGACATTGAGTAATTTTCTGGCTACACACAGGTAAAGAACATGGAGAACTCTCTGTTGAAGATGTTGTGCACACTCCCCGGGTAAGAGTCCCTCTCATCCAGGGGAGAGGAACGTCTCCTGGATGAGAGCAGCTAGCCTGTTTTCTAGCCTCTCTCTGTATTGCAGAAAGAGGGGCTGTTTGTTGCCTTGTGAAATTTCCTTGGCGAGAGTTCCATGTTTCTTTGTTCCGTTGGCAAGTTAGGTTTTTTCAGTTCTAGAGGATTAATGGCAGGGTTTCTGCTGGTCTCAAAGTGAGCTTTGAAGATAAAAGCTGAGGACATGCCACTAGACTGTCAGAGTGATGTACGAGATCTAACGTGTGCCACTTTGCCACCACTGCCTAGGGTTCGAAAACATCCTTTGGTCTGTAAATAGACAGAGACCTGCAAGGGAAAGCACAGCCAACATTTGGTGGAAGTTCTGCCACATGCTGGGCACTGAGCTGCTAAACGCATTCCTGTTCCTCCTCACGCCTTGCCACAGGTGAAGATGGCATCACTATCCCATCTTCATAGTCAAAGAAACAGGTACAAAATCATGGACCTGTTCAAGATCACATGGCTGATAAGGGATACAAACACCTGAGATTTGAAGCTCTTTCCAAAGACTCTTCTCTCTGTGAAATGTTACTGTCCGTACAGTCCGCAGAGGTATCTTGTTTGGTCTCTGAAGTTAGTACATTTCAAGTAGAAGGGCACATAGTGTTGCTGAAGGCATTTCATTCCATCAGAACATTCTTACCGATTTTGAGCCTGAATCAGTTTCCCTGTAACTTTCACCCAGGCATTGGTCATGGTTCTAGCTTCAGAAGCCATAGAGAAGCCATTCAGAAGCCTTTTCATCTGAGAACCCTTCTGATAGCCCTAGTGTGTCAGTCAAGTTCCAGGTGGGAGGCAGAAGCCACACAGCAGCCTGACCAGGAAATGTTCAAGTATTAACCAGGAATTGTTAACTAGGACTAGGAGATGGGTGGCTAAAGGGTAAAAAGAGCTCTCGGGATTATAGGAAATCAGCCTGGGGATTGAGAGCGCCTCCCCCAGCTCGGTCTGAGATTCAGACCCACTGCATGGTGGAGCTGCTCAGATGCCACAGGCTGAGACTGGCAAACAGGAAACCAGCAGCCCCTTTGGATACCCACGGAATTCAACAGGAAGCCATCCGGGGGGTGTTATTGGACTCAGTGGGGTACTGGCGAGGGCTTCAGTTCCTGAGGAACCACCTGAGGGAAGAACCTCAGCTGAGTTGCTGCTGAAGGTATCATAGAACCTGCCAGGAAACTGCCTGCAGAGGAGCTGTCAGACTCCTTAGGAAGCCTGTTGGGGTGTCTATAGAACCTGCTGGGAGCCTCCCTTGGGGGTGCCACTTACACGTGCTGGAGAGGGGTGCTGCTACCTGCCTGCTGGCCAAGTACCAAAGGAGCAAGTAAAAAAGGCACACCTGAAGCAGGAAGCAAAGCCCCTTACCTCCCAGCGTCCCTCCAGCACCTGCTGCTGATAAAGGTTAACGTCATGTCAGCAGGCAAAGGGGAAATTGCGATGGGGCTGGCTGCCAGTATCACCTACAGGGCAATGAAGGGTGAATTTGAAGCTGAGAGGCAGTGTGTGACAACTGGCATATTCAGTCTAAAGAGGTCTGGATCTGAGGACCTGTACTGTCCTCATCAGCTCCTCCTATCTCCCAGTTTGTTGGTTCTTCTGTTGTGAGCGTTTGTTGGCAGGTCGCTCGGTCGTGTCTCACTCTTTGCAACCCCACGGCCTGTAGTCCTCCGGGCTCCTCTGCCAATGGAATTCCCCAGGGAAGGATTCTGGAGTGGGTTGCCATTCCCTTCTCCAGGGAATCTTCCCGAACCAGGGATTGAACCCTGGTCTCCTGCATTGCAGGCAGATTATCGTCTAAGCCATGCTGGGCAGCTCTATTGCAATACCCAAATCTAAACACAAGGTCTCGAACACAGACAGTCCAGGCACTGCAGAGCATCCCTGAGGTCCTTTCACAGGGTTGGTGAGGCTGAAATTCTTTCTCTGAGAATGCTGAGTCACCCTGCTTTCCCACGCTTATATTTTTCACATGTGCATAATGGGGTTTTCCAGGGGCTGCCCAACATGGGATGACATTACCACTCTACTGGCTGACGGAGTGTGTGCTTGTGTGTCCTGAGGTTTTAAAGTTCCCTTGGTGTTCATTCAGAATAAAATAAATTGTGTGTGTGTGTCCCACATAAATAAAACCTCTTTGGGGATCTCAGCAGTTTTTAAGAGCACGAAGGAATCCCGACACCATTTGAGAACCACTGATCTAAAGATAACCACTGATCTAGTTAGAGCTATAACTTCCTTCACTTTTAGGTATTACAATTTAGTCATGTTTTGTAAGGATTTGGATTTATGACAGGGATTTCTTTGACTTAACTGGAAGAGGGAATGGGAAGCAGAGAAGAATAAGGATGATTGTTTTTGTTCCAGATCCAGAGAAACATGACATTTTCAAGCTGCAATAAGTGGTGCAGGTCCTTTTGGTCTTTGATGCTAAACAGACTTAGATTTAAATACTAGCTGTATCATTTAGCCCTAACCCCAGCCAATGTATTTAACCTCTCTGAGCCTTGTGAATCCTACTTTGTAAATAATTTCTGCTCCATAGAGTTGTCAGGAGGATGAATGACAGTGCATCTATGAAGTATCTGGCGTATACTGGTTGCTTAATGAAGGTTCCCTTCTCTCTCTCCACTTATTCTTACCCTGAGAAGAAGGGACCTGCCTAAGAACCCCATGGGTAATGCAGAACTCAGGTCTCCAGTCTCTTAGTCTTGTGCCTATCTATTTATTCTGAAGACAGTTTTGATTATGTCATTCTGGACCAGGTTGATGATTGATTAAAAGGCACTGACCCATTGGATCATTTCTGTGGTCTCCAGTCCTTTCCCAAACATGCTTTTTTTTTGGAGTTGAACACATTTTTAGGCCCTAAGCTTTTTCAGGCTCTGAAAGTCTTAGTAGCTCAGTTGCATCTGACTTTCTGTGACCCTATGGACTATAGCCTGTCAGGCTCCTCTGTCCATGGAATTCTCCAGGCAAGAATACTGGAATGGGTACCCATTCCCTTCTCCAGGGGATCTTTCCGACCCAGGGATCGAACCTGGGCCTCCTGCATTGCAGGAAAACTCTTTACAATCTGAGTCACCAGGAGTTTTAGGCTCTAGGCTTATTTAGAACTTGAGGAATATCTTCTTCATATATATATATATATATATATATATATATGAAGAAGAAGATATATATAGATAGATAGATACACAGATAGATAGATGAAGGAATATCTTCTTTAATTACAGGGCCTCTCACTTTCACAGGCCTCTTCCAAGAACCTAGGAGCACCTTACCTGGACATATTGTACATTATGCAGAAGTTAAGATATTTTATCTGATGTCTGTTAGGGCAACCTTTTTTCCTCCTGATTTTCCCTCTGTCACACTTCTCCTTCGGTATGGTGACTTTGGAGTGGCCACAGGCATTTTGGGGCTTCAAGACTCACAAAACTAGACCATCCCACAATTATGTGTTAGGTTTCTGGAAGCAATATGATACCTTTCTGTTCTCATCTGACGAATGTTGCGTGAAGAACAAACTGCCCTCTGTAAAGCACCCTGAGGTCTGTGGACGTAGGTCCTGTACCAAAGAAGTGTTAATTTCATTCTCTGCTAAATGCATCACTTTAAAATGAGGAACCTGAGGTTGAATTGCTTCAAAGTAGAATGGGAAAAAATTCGTGGGTCTTCAGTATACCAGAAAATCCCATGTAATCAGACCTAGAAATTTGATATTTACTCTGTAAATTGGTCATGATGAGAACCCAAACCCAGTGAATCAGGAGAGAGCAGCTGTTGAGCAGTGAGGTGCTGAGTTAGGAAAGCTGAACTCATTCAGGGCCACGGTTTTGTGAGGGTGGCTTTGGCAGCCTTGGGAGCCATTGGTGGTGGAGGTGGGCACTCTTATTTTCTTTCAGCATATGTTTCCCAGAGGGGCTGCAGGCGAGTTTGCGGCTGGGTGTACACACCTGGAAGGATTATGCAGAGGTGGCCAGGTGGTCAAGTCCTGGTGTTCAAACCGTGGGCCTGAGAATGAGGCAGACAGGGCCCATGCCTGCTCCTGTCCTGCCCTGTGACCTTCATCAAGTCATTTGGCCCGCCCCCGCCCTGCCTCTCAGTTGTGGCTTGGAGCCTGTTTGTGGATTCTGGTTAAGACAGCATTGAGCAGCAGCAGTGTTGTAAGGATGTAGAGAGAAGAGATATTTATAATATATTATAAAAATCCATCTTTAAGAATGTCCTCCTATAGTTGTGCATGCGGTTTTTGTTTTTCCCCCCATGTTCTTGTTTATTTATTTTCGGCTGTGCTGGGTCTTCGTCACTGTATGGCCTTTTTCTCCAGTTATGGAGAGTGGGGGCTACTCTAGCTGCGGTGCGAGGGCTTCTCCTTCCAGGGGCTTCCCTTGTTTCCGAGCGTGGGCTCTAGGGCGCACAGGACTTCCGTAGTTGCGTCTCGTGAGCTCAGTAGGTGGGCCTCCCGGGCTCCAGAGCACTGGCTCAGCAGTTGTGGCACACGGGCTCGGTTGCTCTGTGGCATGTGGGGTCTTCCTGGATCAGGGATTGAACCCACATCTCGTGCATTGGCAGGCTGATTCTTTTCCACTGAGCCACCAGGGAAGCCCTGTGCCTGTGGATTTCATGAGAGTCACAGCTTTGAGTTGCTGCTTCTGTCTTATTTGTGAGACACGGCTTTTACCAGTTTATCTTTTCAAAGAAGTTAGAAGAGTCATAAATACCTTGTTTTTTTTTTTTGTTTGTTTTCTTCCTATTTCCAGATTCTCTGTGGCCCAAAATCCGGGTTCCATTAAAAGTTGTGAGAACAGCTGAAAACAAGTTGAGTAACCGCTTCTTCCCTTACGATGAAATCGAGACAGAGGCCGTCCTGGCTATTGATGATGATATCATCATGCTGACCTCTGATGAACTGCAGTTCGGTTATGAGGTAAGGAGGTCTCAAACAGTGTGTTTTCATATTTAATATTTATTGCCCATTATTGCTTGTCTTTTGTAATACAGAGGGTTATATTTCATTCTCTGAAGTTGTGATTTGTAGTAGTACCCAAAAACCGTGTTTGGGAGTGTGGGTCACGAAGCTGTTCTTTAGAGCTTCGGGGAACCCCTGTTCCAAAATGACAATTGCGCTGTCTGCCAGTTTGGGGAACTCCCAAGGAGAGTCCCAGGGGATATTTTCAAAAGAGCATCTATGAGATTTAACAAGCCCTTTACTGATGTCTCCATGAAGAGCACTGCCTAGACTCAAGCAGCTGGGCATGGCTACAATAAAAACATCAGTAAGTGAAGAAGCTGGCGACACTGACAGACAGAAAGCAGACCCCGCTGATGGCTTGCTCTCTGAGTTTTAAGTGCAGAGGCTGGCTGCCTGTCTTTGGGGAGAAGCATTCTCTATCACCGTTCATTCAGTGAGGCTGATGGATTAGGCCGGGTTCAAGGGTTAAGTATGGAGACCAGGAAAGGTCTCCCCAGGGGAAAGTGCCAGAGCCGAGCCCTGGTGAAAAGCACTAGGAATTGATGCGTCCTGTCAGGGAGGATGTCCACGAGATGCGTGATGGTGACAGGCAGAGGCCTGGGGCTGCGGGGGCGAATTGGGGGTATCAGAGCCAACCAAAACAGGGTGTGCACATCAATTAGCCACAGCCGGCACAAGGGAAAGTGGGGGAATTTATCCCCAGTAGTCATCCTGCTTTGGGGAGAGAGGTAACCATCTTCTCTAGTTGACTCAGGATCTGTTAAATTTGAGGTTCCAAGAAATCCTGAAACCTTATTTAATGAAGCCATATTTGGTACATGTGTTATAGAAATCTATTTTCTAAGCCTTAAAAGTGGATTTTTTTTCTTGTTTTTTAAATTATCAAAGTAAGATAGCACATTTATAGGAGACTTGGCAAATACAGAACAAAGTTACATATAGTTCTGCTATATATTACAGTTCTTTTTTTAAAGTAGGTAAATTAAGATTTTTAGTTGGAGTTTCAATATCAGACTTTCAAAAATTAATAGAATGAATATGCAGAAAAGTAGAAAGATATAATAGACCTGAAAGGCACCATGAACCAATTCAGCATAATTAAGATTCATACAACTTTCACACAATAATGGGATACAAATTCCGTTCAAGTTCCCATAGACTGTAAACTAGGAGACATTGGAACATAGCCAGGGACATAAAACAAGGTGCAAAAATCTCGTGGTCTAAAGATATTGAAATCATAGAGTCTGTTCTCTTAGCACTGTGGAATTATGTTAGAAATCATATTTTTAAAGATATGAAAATAGCACACCTATTTTCCAGTGCGGTATGACATTTACCAAGAGATATCTTTGATTTAGCCATTAAAAGCCTCAATAAAGTTAGAAGACTGAAAAACAACACAGTTATTGCAGAGAAAAAAAGCATTTAAATAAGAAATTAATATCAAAGATACTTTAGAAAACCTCATGTATTTGGAAATTCAGTGTCCACTAAAAGTGGATTTTAAAGGGAAGAAATAGGAATCCCCCCTGTGACCACCAGCACCAAAAATTAAAAGCTCATACTCCGCCAGGTGTAATCCCATGGACTGTAGCTTACCAGGCTCCTACGTCCATGGAATTTTCCAGGCAAGAGTACTGGAATGGATTGCCATTTCTGTCTCCAGGGGATTTTACCGACTGAGGGATTGAACCCAGGTCTTCCACATTGCAGGCAAATGCTTTACCCTCTGAGCCACTAGGGAAGCCCTTTTTATATCTGGACTTCCCTGGTGGCTCAGAGGTTAATGCGTGTGCCTGCAATGCAGGAGACTTGGGTTCAGTCCCTGGGTTGGGAAGATCCCCTGGACAAGGAAATGGCAACCCACTCCAGTATTCTTGCCTGGAGAATCCCATGGACATAAATAATTTAACATATATGGAAATATATAAAAATAATTATATATAATGCGTATTATATATAAATAACTATATATCAGTTCAGTCGCCCAGTCGTGTCTGACTCTTTGTGACCCCATGGATTGCAGCATGCCAGGCCTCCCTGTCCATCACCAACTCCTGGAGCTTACTTAAACTCCTTTCCATTGAGTTGGTGATGCCGTCCAACCATCTCATCCTTTGTCATCCCCTTCTCCTCCCACTCTCAATCTTTCCCAGCATCAGAGTCTTTTCAAATGAGTCATCTCTTCACATCAGGTGGCCAAAGTATTGGAGTTTCAGCTTCAAAATCAGTCCTTCCAATGAACACCCAGGACTGATCTCCTTTAGGATGGACTGGTTGGATCTCCTTGCTGTCCAAGGGACTCTCAAGAGTTTTCTCCAACACCACAGTTCAAAAGCATCAATTCTTTGGCACTCAGCTTTCTTTGTTGTCCAACTCTCACATCTGTACATGACTATTGGAAAAATCATAGCTTTTGACTAGATGGACCTTTGTTGACAAGATAGTGTCTCTGCTTTTTAATATGCCATCTAGGTTGGTCATAACTTCTTTTCCAAGGAGCAAGTATCTTATAATTTCATGGCTGCAGTCACCATCTGCAGTGATTTTGGAGCCCAAAACAATGAAGTCTGCCACTGTTTCTCCATCTCTTTGCCACGAATTGATGGGACCAGATGCCATGATCTTTGTTTTCTGAACGTTGAGTTTTAAGTTCAACATTTTATAATTATATATAATGTATATTATATATAAAATATATTTATGTATCCATTGAGTATAAAAGAAATTGCTGTGAAACAGGCTGATATGTGAATACCCTGGTCGATAGCATTACTGGCCTGTGAAAGGCATGAAAGTAGCTAGTGCATAGACTCACCTTCCTGGGTTTATTTCCATTCATAGAGATGTGTTTCCTATCATCACACCTAGGGTGTTGGGTGATTTTTCATACACTATCGTTCCCTTTTTTAAAAAAAAAGCAAATTACTTATTTCTCTAGCCAACTCATGGCAAACACACCTGGTTTTTTTCCTGCCAATGTTTTCTCTCTCCATTGCATATAATGGCTTCAAACTATAGCCATGTGTTTGTTTTTGTGGTAAAAGGAAGGTGGGAAATGGGAACATTTCAAATGAGGAAAGGTAGCCAAGATGGACAGAGTGCTTGCCTCTTTGCTATCTGCAGTCGGTCTAAATGAAGTCTGATGAAAGAAAGGTACCCTGGATGAATTCCTTTCAACCCTGGCTTAAAATCTTGGGACCTCAGAAATATTGCAGCCTGAAATCTCTTTCAACCTTGAGTTCATTTAGAGCGACAAAAAATGTATTGATGAGAGGAAGTGCAAAACCCAGAGGGACTGAGCTTAAATCTTCATCTCTTTCCTCTGATGCCCTGTGTTTATTCCACGTTACCTCTGAAGAAGTCAATTGTGTATCAAGAGGTAGGAGGCAGGGACACTCTTCATCTCTAGTAATGGGGGGTCTTCTCCAGATGCTAAGAAAGGAATAGCTTGCCTAACTACCATCTATGTGTTGCTTACTATGTTGCTACCAGTTTGCTTATGGGTGTCTACATACACCAGTGGAGACCAGTCCTGGATGTTCACTGGAAGGACTGATGCTGAAGCTGAAACTCCAATACTTTGGCCTCCTGATGAGAATAGCTGACTCATTTGAAAAGACCCTGATGCTGGGAAAGATTGAGTGCATGAGGAGAAGGGGACAACAGAGGATGAGATCATTGGTTGGCATCACTGACTCAATGACCATCAGTTTGGGTAAACTCTGGGAGTTGGTGATGGTCACGGAGGCCTGGCGTGCTGCAGTTCGTGGGGTCGCAAAGAGTCGGACACAACTGAGTGACTGAACTGAACTGAACTGAATGATCTTTTCCCAAACCTCCTAGGCAGTTATTGGGTTTTGTTGGTTTTTTTTTTTTTCTTTTCTTTACTGAGACTAAGCAAGATTAGATGACTTGCCTACAGTCACGCAGCTAAATAAGTGGAAGAGTTGGGATCTGAATCCAAGTTTGGGTAACACTATATTGTCCTCCTTGAGGATTTTACCACGTCAGAGACTACTGGTCCTCAAAAGTAGTCCTCAGAACCATCTGTCTATCACTTGTCCATCACTGAATTACCTTGGTACTAAAGAAAACAAATTTATTTCTCAGGCATCCCTACCACTGGTGCTTTAGGGTGCTGTTGTAAAGTTATCTCTTGCATAATAATTAATAGTCTAAAAAAGTTCGTACTGGACCTAAGTTTCTATCCTGTCACCATGGCCGAGTTATGTACTCTGTCTGGGTTGTGGTTTATTCTTGCACAGGATGGTGCTGACAGTGTCTGCCTCGCTGGGTTGGCGTGTACAGTAGCTAAGATTGTGTAGCGCCACTGCACGGGCAGCGCTTAGTAAGTGCCTGTGCTGGCTGGTGGGCCCCATGCTGTGCTCTGTATGAGATGCTTCATCAGCTGCTCTGCCACGACTGCTGCCAGCCTTCTCGTGATCCAGTGATTCAT
The DNA here is from genome assembly GCF_032405125.1 of Capricornis sumatraensis. Classification (NCBI taxonomy): domain Eukaryota; kingdom Metazoa; phylum Chordata; class Mammalia; order Artiodactyla; family Bovidae; genus Capricornis; species Capricornis sumatraensis. Next base: position 74,801,624 of record NC_091084.1, read on the forward strand.
GGGGAGGGTTTGTGGTTGTTTTCATCATTCAGAAGGGACAGTTCTCTTCCGGGGAGGGTACCCAGTTCTGTGTTTAAAATCAGAAGACAGAAGAGGATGGTACTCCTAAATCCTGTTTTTTATGCCAAAGCCTGGGATTATTTTCATGTAGACTTGATGGATTAAGAGAATAAACAAATCAGTTAATAAAAATTTATGTCCTAGGGGGTTATGTGGGAGCCCAGAACTACTTCTTTGTCACAGTTATCACTGTGTGTTAGGATTATATCTATCTTGTTGACTGTTTTTCATCCTTCAGCACTCAGATCAAAAGAAGCTTTCAGAAAGTCTCCAGACTAGAGCACTCACCCTCTTAGTAAGCAAATGATTGCGAAGTGTGTTGTTTAGCGCCTGCATTTCTTCTAGAATGTAAGCCCCATAGGGACAGAAATATGGCCGTCTTATTCATTGCTGCATCCTCTGTGCCTAACCCAGCTCAATCCATTCAGCAGTTAGTAATATTTGATAAATGAACAAATTTTCACTACCAGCATGCACATGAAAGATAGGAGACAGATTATTCTGGCCTGCATGCCTTTCCACTTTACTGTGGTCCATAACCTAGATGCAACCATTTTAGACAACAGTTTGGTGTGTAAAATGATGAATGTAAATCTACAATGTGACCCCACTGTTCGTTCTTCCCACAGAGATTTACCCTAGAAAAATGAGAGCATATGTATACATAAATACTTGTACACTAATGTAAGTTTTAGTGTTTGTACTTGCAGTGTTTATTTGTAAAAGCAAAAAACTGGAGGAAAAAAAAATCTTATCAGAAGTTAAATGAATAAACTAATTGTAGTGTATCCATACAGTAGAGCACTACTTAGTAATAAGGAGATGAGCTGTTGACACATACAGCATCAATTCAGTTCAGTTCAGTCGCTCAGTCGTGTCCGACTCTGCCACCCCATGAATCGCAGCACGCCAGGCCTCCCTGTTCATCACCATCTCCCGGAGTTCACTCAGACTCACGTCCATCAAGTCCGTGATGCCATCCAGCCATCTCATCCTCTGTCGTCCCCTTCTCCTCCTGCCCCCAATCCCTCCTAGCATCAGAGTCTTTTCCAATGAGTCAGTTCTTCGTATGAGGTGGCCAAAATACTGGAGCTTCAGCTTTAGCATCATTCCTTCCAAAGAAATCGCAGGGTTGATCTCCTTCAGAATGGACTGGTTGGATCTCCTTGCAGTCCAAGGGACTTTCAAGAGTCTTCTCCAACACCACACTTCAAAAGCACCAATTCTTCGGCGCTCAGCCTTCTTCATAGTCCAACTCTCACATCCATACATGACCACAGGAAAAACCATAGCCTTGACTAGACGGACCTTAGTCGGCATAGTAATGTCTCTGCTTTTGAATATGCTGTCTAGGTTGGTCATAACTTTTCTTCCAAGGAGTAAGCGTCTTTTAATTTCAGGGCTGCAGTCACCATCTGCAGTGATTTTGGAGCCCCAAAAAATAAAAGTCTGACACTGTTTCTACTGTTTCCCCATCTATTTCCCATGAAGTGATGGGACCATAGATATATTTAAAAATAATTATGCTGAGTGAATGAAGCAAGGTGAAAAAGAGAACATATTTTATGATTTCATTTATAGGAAACACAAACTAAATCTTCAGTGATTGAAAGATCAGTGGCTGCATGGAGAAGGGTAGGGCAAGTCAACTTGAAAAACTGAGTAAAATGTGTGCCCCGTTGGTTCAATGAAAGCTATAAAACATTGCTCAAAGAAATCGAACAGCTTCATAAATGGAAAGATGTATCATACATCTGAATCCAAAGATTCACTATTATTAAGGGGTAAGTTCTCCCCAAACTGATTTATAGATTCAAGGCAAGCACAGTCAAAATCCCAGAAGGCTTTCTTAGAAAACTAAAATTGACAGCGGTTCTAAAATCGAAATGGAAACACAATGGACCTGAAAAAGGCAAGGCAGTTTTAAGAAAGAAGGACAAAATTATAAGACTGCCTTATTTTAAGACATAGAAAGCTAACGTAATCAAGACTCTGTGGGATTGGTGTAAACTTAGACGTGTAGATCAATGAAACAGAATATAAAGAGTCTAGAAATAGACTCCATGCGTGGTCAGTCAGTTTCCTGCAAAAGACCCAAGTCAGTTCAGTAGAGGTGGAATCGGCTTTTCACTACATGGTGCTGGAGCAATTTGATATCCACATGTCAGTTCAGAATAGATCTTGTCCTACGTACAAGAACTAAAATCATAAAAACGTCTTCAAGGTAACAGTGAAAAAAGTTCTAGTGTGCCTGAGCTAAGCAATGACTTTTTTTTAAAGTAAGAGACAAATAACATAATTTATCAAAGAAATCATTGGGTTTCATCAAAATTAGCAACACTTAAAAAGGCACTTCTAAGAAAATAAAAAGGCAGTATATAGACTGAGAAAAATATCTTCAGTATATATAAAGAGCTGTTCACACCTCTATAATGAGAAAACAAGGCAATTAGAGATTTGAGCAGTTCCTTCATAAAAGAAAATACAGAGGTATAGACTAACATATGGAAAAACTCTCCACCTCGTAATCTTTAGGGCAATTCTACAGTAAAAGCGCAATGACTTATCACTATATACCCACTGCTGCTGCTGAGTTGCTTCAGTCGCGTCCGACCCTGTGTGACCCCATAGACGGCAGCCCACCAGGCTCCCCCGTCCCTGGGATTCTCCAGGTAAGAACACTGGAGTGGGTTGCCATTTCCTTCTCCAATGCATGAAAGCGAAAAGTGAAAGTGAAGGCGCTCAGTCGTGTCCGACTCTTCGCATCCCCATGGACCGCAGCCTACCCCCTACTATGACTAAATAAAATTGAAAATGCTGACAGTGCCACACGTTGGTTAGATTGTGGAGCAACTTAGAACTCTCATACATTGTTGGTAAAAATGTGAAATGGTACAACCAGTTTGGAAAAACGTTTAGCAGATTCTCATAAAGTTTAAAAGAAAAAAAAAAAAAGTTTCACTTTTCTATGACCCAGATTCCAAAAGAAATTCATAGCCTCATTCATAATATAGAAAACCTAGGTACATCAACTTGCAAATGGAGAAACAATATGGAATACCTACGCTGTGCAATATCATTCTGCAATAAAAAGAAATAAACTCCTGATATATCCAGCAACATGGATAAATCTCAGGACTGTTATACTGAGAGAATGAAGCCACGTGCAAAAGACCACTTACTGACATGCTCTGTGCATTAAATTCTAGGAAAAACTATGTTGCCAGGGGTGAGGGTGGACCTGACAGCTAATGAGCAGAAGGGACTTTTCAGGATGGAAATGTTCTCTTATGATCGTGATGATGGTTAGATGACTGTGTGCTTTCATCAACACAGACTGTGAACTGCTGATTCTATTATAACTAAATTGTTTTCCAGTCCTGGAGAAAAATTGTGGGATGCAGCTAAAGCAGTTCTTAGGGGAAATTTATAACAAGCAAATGCATATAATAGGAAAGAAGAAAAGGTTAAAAGCAGTCACCTAAAGTTTGTTCTATTTTAAGGAGCTAGAAAAAGAAGAGGTAAGTTAAACTCAGAGCAAGTAGAGAAGGAAAGGATAAAGATAAATGCTAATAAAATCAATAAGCTAGAAAACAGAACAGAAAACTAATAGACACCAAAATTGACGTTTTGAAAAAATTAACAAAATTGATAAATCCCTAGCCAAACCACTCAAAACAAAGGAACACAAGTTATCATTATTAGCAATGAAAAGGAATTAAGGAAAGGTTACCATTATAGATCTTACAGGCATTTAAAGAGTATTATAACAAAGAAGGGCTTAGAGGAAGACACAGGCAGAACTCTCTCTGACATAAATCACTGCAAGATCTTTATCAATCCACTGCCTTGAGTAATGAAAATAAAAACAAAAATAAACAAATTCGACTTAATTAGACTTAAATGCTTTTGCACAGCAAAGGAAACCATAAACAAAAAAAGACAATCCACAGAACGAGAGAAAATATTTGCAAACAAAGCGTCCAACAAGGGATAAATCTCCAGAATATACAAACAGCTCATGCACTTCAATGTCAAAGAAACAAACAACTCAGTCAAAAAAGTGGGCAGAAGATCTAAGCAGACATTTCTCCAGAGAAGATGTACAGATGATCAAGAGGCACATAAAAACATGCTCAACATAACTAAGTAATCCACACATCACTAGAGAAATCCAAATCAAAACTGCGGTGAGGTGTCACTTCACATTGGTCAGAATAGCCATTGTGAAAAACATCAGCAGGCAGTAAGTGCTGGGGGAGGTGTGGAGAAAGGGAAACCTCCTGCACTGCTGGTGGGAATGTAAATTGGTACAACCATTAGGGAGAACAGTATAGAGCGCCTTAAAAAACTAAAAATAGAGCTACTCATGATCTGGCAATCCTACTCCTGGGCCTGTATCTGCAGAAAACCATGATCTGAAAGGGTCCATGCATTCATTGCAGCACTGTTTACAATAGCCAAGACATGGAAGCAGCCTAAATGTCCACGTCAGAGGAGTGGATAAAGATGTGGAGAGAGAGATATATATATATTTTAACATATTTATGTAGAGGCAGAGGATGGGATGGTTAGATAGCATCACAGACTCAATGGACATGAGTTTGAGCAAACTCTGGGAGATAGTGGAGGACCGAGGAGCCTGGCGTGCTACAGTCCCTGGGGTCTCCAAGCGCTGGACACAACTCAGTGACTAAACAACAAAGTATCACCGAGTTAGTGAGTCACAGCAATAAGGACATGTAATTCAGATCAGTGCTGTTTTCCCCCTGCCATGCCAGCTGTAAAGATGCCATTGTGTAACTGTTCCATTTTTGCCTCTGTGCCACTCAGACCCGTTTGTTTGGAACCTCTTTTTGGTGAAGGTAAAAACACCTGAACATTTTGTTTCATATTTTAATATTCACAAATAATCCATATAGTCAGGAAAACAGAATCTATACTAATGGTTTCAATAGAATGGATTTAACGTATGAAAATTTCTAGTACAAGGTGTTAGAGAGTTGAGAGGGCAGAGAGCGAATACTGAAAGTACAAAGAGTTAACAACTCCAGAGTGTATCCACCACTCCTAGGATGGGAGAAGCAAAGGAAGAGAGGGAAGAGGGTGGGGTTGTCAGAACCTGGAAGCATGGGAGAGACACCCCGTCCCACTCCCTTCCTGCCAGGGCTGGGCCTTAGACCTCTGAGGGGGGTGGGGCCACTGGCTGCTATTGCTGGTAACTCCAAGAGGTCAAGATGAAGTTGGTTCTGCCAGGAGAGGTTAGAACCACCTGCCGACATGGGTGAAATGCCATGCTGTCGGGGAAAAGCAGGCAAAACAGAAGTAATTTTCTTCTCCTTTTCTCCAGTTTTCTAATTTCTATCTGGTGCCCCTATTGACAGAATCTAACAGGAAGTCACCATGAGATATTTGCTGAGTCTCAGCCCCCACATCACAAGGCAGAATTTAGAGTCTAGGAGCTGCAAGTCCACCACCCCTTCGGCTACTCCACAGCCCCCATACACACCTTTCTACGCATATTGGTACTTCCATGCAGCAGCAACTTTGTTCTTCCACTGAGAAGATGTAACTATCCTTTATGCAGAGAGAGGCCTCACATTCCCTCTCCAGAAGGGGAGTAACGAAGTCCCAATGGTCATAAATATCACTGTCTGTGTAATTATGAATTCCTTCTCTAATTTAGTCACAGGTCTCCTTAATATTTTTATACCTTAGTGAGTAAATTCCAGGCTTCCAATTCTGGACAAGATTGAGCAAGCACATCCCATCCTGTTTCTGGAAAAGAAAGACGGACTGGTTAGGATCCTCAGGACTTAAGAGATGTTCCAGCAGTTCCCTTGGATTTTTTTTCCCCCTTCCTTTCTTCCTCCATTTCTCCCTGCCTCTCATACACCTTAGCCTCAGAGCTAGAGATGGCTATGGCACAGGGACAGGTAACACGCTAAACAAATGTGCAGACACCCATCCCCCACTTTCTCTTGTAAGGGCTGGGAAGAAGGCGGAGAGGCAGATGGAACCTTCTGACCATACCTGCTGTAAACCAGGCAAACGTCACCAAAGAAGCCATATGTCCCCCTGCCAGCTAGAGGCTGTGGTTATAGAGATTGTCTACAGAGCCCTGCCATCCATCCCCATCCTGCACTAACAGGAGCAGAGACGGCGCTCCTGCCCTGCCCCCTGTCCACTCTGGGGACTGTGAATGGAGCCCACCTGACCATCCATGTCCTCCATGAAGCGAATGTCAGCGGAGAGGCAGCTGCAGAGACTGTTGTGGGGGTGGGGGGAATCCAGTCTGCCATCCCCAGCCTGCGGCAGAAAACCAGGCAGCAAGAGGCAGCATCGCATCCCTTCCCAGCTAGAGTGGAGGGAAGGTTGCATTAGGGAGGGGTTCTTTAAATCTGTGTGTGAAGTTCTGAGCCTCTCCCTTCAAAGCGGCCCGTGCATGAAACTGACCAGAACCAACACAAGAAAAGCTATGAGAAATAAACTATGGTGTAGAATACTGCCCAGGTTCCAGAGTGGCCCCTGGGTAGCATGCAAGTTGGGTAGACCAGAATAGCCCCAATATAGTCTTTGAAAATTAAATTAATATTCAGCCCACAGAAGTGGATCAGGACATGCATTCTGAACCTAAACTCCATGCTAAAATTGAACACGTACAAGGCAGCAGCATTGCATAGTAATACTCAACATGTTCAGGGAAAAAATCCAACATTACTCTTCATACAAAGAACCAGGGAAATTGCAACCTTACTGAGAAAAGATAATCAATAGTTGCCAACACCAAGATGACACAGATGCTGGAATTCTTGACCAGGATATTAAAACCGCTGTTTAAAAAAGAATCCTCTAATAAGCAATTAAGAGCACTGTTAAGGGAAAAAATAGAAAGTTTCCACTTTCAGCAAAGAAACAGAAGATATAAAGAAAAACCAGATGGTAATTTCAGTACTGAAAATTTCAGTAACCAAAATTTAAAACTTGATGGGCTCAATCAGTGAATGAAAATAACAGGAAATAATTGGTGAACTTGAGGATGAAACAATAGGAAGTATCCAGTCTAAATAGCACGGAGAAAATAGATTGGAAAAAAAACAAAAAGTGGACAGACACTCAGGGGCTGGTGGGACAGTCACAAAAGATATAACATTCATGTCATCAGAGTTGCAGGAGAGGAGAAAAAATGTGGGGCAGAAAAAATATTTGCCGAAATAATGGCTGAAAGCTTGCAAAATTTGTCTGTAAGGTCATTAAATTTATAGACTTAAGAAGCTGAGGAAACCACAGACATCCAAAGAACACGTTGTATAAAGTATGTACCTTGTATGTACCAAGTAAATCCTGGCAGTAATTCTTGTATCAAATAGTCATTGGAAGACAAGAGGAGACAAATAAATTGGGATGTATATGCATAAGGAATGGGGCTTCCCTGTGGCGCAGACAGTAAAGCGTCTGCCTGCAATGCAGGAGACTCGGGTTCGATCCTTGGGTCGGGAAGATCCCCTGGAGAAGGAAATGGCAACCCACTCCAGTATTCTTGCCTGGAGAATCCCGTGGACGGAGGAGCCTGGTGGGCTGCAGTCCATGGAGTCTGATGCGTAAGGAAAGAAGAAAGGCTCATGGCTGCTCTTTTCTTGTTCCGGCAGCTTGGTCCTGAGCAGCTACCCATCTCCCTTCCCTTTGTTCTCAGCCAGCACTCTAACAGGTTTATTACAGACCCAGTTTCTTCAATGGCTCTAGTACTATTCAGACTCTGTATTTCTTCTTGTGTTAGTTTTTTTGATAAGTTGTGTTTTCCAAGGACTCTGTTTATTTCATCTAAATTGTGAAATGCATTGCTATAAAATCATCCAGAGCATTATCTTGTTATTGTTTATAAATTCTATAGATTTTGAAATGATGTGTTTTTTTTTCATTCTTGATAATTTTCATTTTCCCTCTTTTTCTTGATCAGCCTTGGTGAAGGAATGTCAATGTCATATTCTTTGCAAAGAATCAACTTTTGATTCTGTTATACACTTTTCTTTAGTGTTTACTTATTTTATATTTATTAACTATTCTTTTCTTGATTAATCTCTTCCTCAGTTTCAGGAGTTTAAGTTGCTGTTACTTTTCTAACCTCTTGGCTTGATAGTTTAGATCAGTGATCTCAATATTCATTTTTCTAATATTTGCATTTCAAGCTGTAAATTTCTCCTTAATTAGGGCTTTAGGTGCCGTTCCAAGTTTTGACTAGTTCTATTTTTATTATCAAGTTTAAAATATTTTCTAATTTCTATTGTAATATCTTCTTTGACCCATAAAAGCATTAATATATTGCATACTTTTGTCAGTTTTAAAAATTATGTTTTTCTTATTGATTTCTGATTTGGTTCCACTGTGGTCAGAAAATGTACTGCATAGGATTTCATTGTTTTGGAATTTATTGAGACTCTATGGCTCAGTAAAAGGTCTATTTTGGTAAATGTTCCGTAGGCCCCTAGGAAGAGTAGACGTTCTGCAGCTGAAGATTTAACGGCCTTAGTAGGTCACTTAGGTGAGGTTAGGTACATTGGCACCTTTAATATAATCAAAGTTTTTTATTTGATTGTTTTTATTCTTCTCTAGAATATGCAACTTCGTTTCTTCTGATTGGTTTGGTTGTGTGTGTCTGTAGCCTTTATCATTTCTGTAGTAGTTACAATCACAATCTTCTTTTAAATAAAAAATGATTTAAACAGTGCTTAATATGTGGGAATCAAAGGGAAACCATGCGGCAGACCTTTCTTACTGTGACTCCAGAGACAGAGGCGTCTCCCACATGGGAATTTTTCCGAAAGGGGCAGCCAGCGGCCCTCCAGCGTCCAAGGTGGTTTTACTAGTCCTGCCTGGAGCCGAAAAATAGGCCAGATGACTTCCCCCAGTCCCTCAGCTGTAATGAATCTAAGGGATCAGAAGTCAGGCAAACGTGTAAGGTGGGGTTTCATGTGAAATAGTATCCAATGCTATGCGTAGGAAGTGTCAGACTCCCTCTGAGGATCCGGGGATATTTGGAGGTGGTGCCAGCAGAGCGTTAGGCGTGGAAGGGAGAACCGGCCGCTGCCTTAGTGAAGGAGAATGTGGTGACCGGGGCCTGTTCAGATCATGGTTCTGCTGTCCCTCTTCAGACCTAACATGCAGGCTCAGGCCCCAGAGTCTCTCACAAACCACAGGGCAATCTCACAAACAAGCATGTCTCTCACCAACCAGGGCATTTTAAAGCAGAGCTGCTTTTGGAGGGTTGGAAGCATCACTCCACAGAGATGGTTTTAAAGCACCAGGCTCCACGGGTTGCTTAAGGGGCTTGGCGCAGAAGCTGAAGGCAGCTCGGTGATGGCACACTCCCTGCCTGAGCTATGAGAGAGGAAGGCAGCCCCATGCAGGGATGAAAGCAGTGAGGGGGAAGATCTCTGCTACCTGAGCTGTTAGCTTGAAACCGCTCATGACCTCTGGAATCCCTTTTCCGGAGGCCGTTGTTGGAGCCACAGCAGTGCTCAGCCAGCCTCTGCGAAACAACAGCTCACGAAGGGAATGTTGAGGCTGTCCCGGGATCCCCCAACAAGGCTGCTGCACCAGCCTGGTTCAGAGAGGATCCGAACCTCCCTGCGGCGGGTGCCATTCATAGCACCCCAGGCAGAAAGCTGTCTTGGTGTCAGAACAGGAAGGGAACCTTGGAGACCGTTCTATCACTTCATGCTTTATTCCTGAGAAAACTGAGGTGTGAAGAGGTTATGTTACTTCTCTAAGGTGTTAAAAGTGCGTTGAATATAACCGTTTAAGGGACACCCTAGCAAGTTCTCGGGACTGAAAGGCCAGACCCTATAAGAAAGGCTTCTTTTTTTTTCCTTCCAGTGTCTGTGACTTGAGCACATAGACATTTGGATTCAAGACTTAATGCCTGGGTATCATTATTTATTTAATTGGAAGAAAACACAGGGGTCATTTGCCTGTTTAAATGGGTCGTATTCCCTGTTGGAAGGCAAAGAGCTTTGGGAAATGTTACATTCTCTAGCCAGCCCCGAAATCAGAAGCAAAAGAGTGATCTTCTCTGGCCCTGCATGTTTCTGACTTGTTTGACAAGCTCTAGTGAGCTACCAGATGTGGAAATTCTTTTCAGCCTGGGATAATTTATTTATCTGTTTATGTATTTTACCAGGAAAGTATCTATTGAGTATCTTGATACTCATTTGCAAGGAGCTCCTGGGGGAACAGTAGCAGTGTATAGTGTTACTCGAATGTTTGATTTCCACCCCCCCCACCCCACCCCACCCCCCCCGCCATGTCCGTCTGCTTTTATTTCAAACCTAAAGAGGGGAGAAATAAAATGCAACTTGTTCCTTCTCCCCTCCTCCGCCTTTCAGAGAGGCCGTTTAAAACATGTGGCAGAAAATGAGCCATGCGGACTTGGCTGGCTGTATGAACCCGGGAATTTATTTTTCCTTTCGTACTTTGATCCTCATTTCCAACCATAAAAATTATTGGTAGCACTGAAGTGTTGAACATTTTTCACCTGAGAGATGTGGAACTCTCTTGGCTAATAATCCTGGTTATAAAGTCAGTCGTTCGCGTGGGGCTGAGAGTTGACTACGAGCAGCCATGTGCTGTTTGGCCCACAAAGTGCTGATCCCTTCCTCTGCTGCCTCTGCACCCCGTAGGTGGCAGCCGCTGGGTAAACGGCTTGGGTGCTAATAAATTATGAGAATTTAATCTCTGTTATTTTGTTCACAACTCCACAAGGTGATGGCAGGTAAAGAATCAGGAGAAGACAGCAGAATAGTGTGGAAGGCCCCACTTTTTTTTTTTTTCTTGAGGACTCGAAACCATCTCCGGGTGGGTTTTCCTGCTGTAGAAGCAAGAGGAAAAGCACCTACGTTAGAACATGCTGGGTGAGTGTGGTCACACGGGGCACTCATACGCCAATTGACGTGGTGGAGGCAGAACATGTGTTTGGGTTGACATCGGAAGCTGGGGTTGGTTCACCCATGTAGGGCCAGGTGACGGATAGGCTAAGAGGTCAGCTGAAAAGTCGAAGGCAGTGAAGAGGTGTTGTAGGTTTCCAAAGACATATATGGTCCAGTCAGTGAGATCACAGGATGAATTAGAGGTTGAATTAGAGGTTGACAGGTTGAAGACAGGAAAAGCCAGTTAGATAATGGTCTTGGTAGCTTAACGTTCACCTGGGTTGAAGAACAAAGGGAGAAGGGAAAGACGGGTGCCTCTAGGGCTCGGATTTGATTGGTGTTGAGGGAGCTTGGCTAGTTGGAGAATTCCGGAGCTGAGCCTGTAGTATCTAACAGTTACATTTTAAATAGAATCAGTTAACTTTAAAGGTCTCTATATATTCATCCAGTGAGAGATGATATATTCTGTGATTCTAAGTAAACCATCCCGCTTTTTCTCTTCTCACTAGAAGAACAGAAAGATGGAAACAACCTATCATAGACTTCATAACAACCCTTTTAAAAAGCTGGTGGGTAACTTTTGAAGAGGAAGAAAGGCTATCTCTGTCCTCCTGGGTGCCCCCTCTGAGCTGCCTGCAGGGCCAGGGCCTCAGACACCGCGTCTTGGGCTGGGTCTCACCGACCTGTGGCTGTGATCCTTCCGACAGGGAATTAACTGCTGTCCTCGCTAGACTTCAGCCCTAGAGTCCTAAATCTGAAATTGTGCTCAAGAGTTGTTGGGAATCCAGGGAGGGTTTTCTTTACGGTACTTGGAGCCACCTGTCTCATCCTGCCGTGGGCCCTACAACAGGCCCCACGACACCCTGTGGTTTCACCTCGGGCACCAAGATGCTGGGTTCTTACAGCCTGCATGGATTAAAAACAAAGCCTCCTTAAAGGAGAGCCCAGATGCAGATAACAGCCCACAGGGGGAACCAGCGCCACTGGTTCCCGTCCCTCGGCATGTGGTCTGACCCAGAGGCTCCGGTGTCTCCTGCTCCTCTCTGGATGATGGGCTGTAGCAGCAGCTCCCCGTGGAGCCAGTGCAGGAGTCGGTCCACATGGCTGCTCAGGCGTCCCAGCGAGCCAGGCCTGTCCCTGTCTGGGACATGGGCAAACTCAAACCTTGCTAGAGCGGTTCTGGATCAGCATTCATTTGTACTGGGTCTGTGCTCAAGCTTTACAATAGCTAGCTCCATTTTGCCCAAGCTGAGCTTTTTTTTTTTTTTTGGAATGTAATTGCTCTACAGTGTTGTGTTACTTTATAATGTTGTGTTAGTTTCTGCTATACAACAACATGAAACAGCCACACACACACACACACACACACACCCTCCATACACACACACATACACACACACACACACACCCTACACACACACACACACACACACACACACACACACACACACACACACCCCCTCCTAGAAGCCTCCCTCCCCCCCCTCTGGGTCCTCATGGAGCAAGAAGCTGAGCTCCCTGTGCTACACAGCAGCTTCCTGCCAGAAAGCTGAGCTCTTTGCAAACCAAAGGCTGTCTGGGACTTGCGGTGACTTCTCCACTTAGAGTCTGAAGAAGCTGGTGACTGGAAGCTGTCTGTGAGCCTTGTGTATTACATCCGAGTGGGTGACAGTTCCCCCCGGAGTCCCTTTCCTGGGCCTGGCCACCCTGCGGGTCAGTAGAGTGTGGACTGTTGAAAGGACATCTGTCTGTCTTTCTCCTTTCCTTTTATTCACGTGAAGAGCTGCCTTTATAGAGATTGTTGTCTCGAGACGAGAGAACAAGCTGGAACGAAAGGACCCGCTGGTGAGGGAGTGACTCGTTCTGTGAGGGTCCCTGCCCACCAGGTTCAGTCAGAGCATCCCTCACAGGAGACCCGAGGAAGACTGGGGTCGGAGGGAGTTGTCCTCCCTAGAGCATGACCTCCCTGGGGTCCTCTCCACATCACTTCAGGCTCCCAGTCTCCAGCCTGTAGGAGCCCTGAATCCTCTGTTAGGCCTAGGCTGTCTCCAGCCTGCACTGATTTGCACCCAGACTCGCGGGGCCTGGAAAGAGGCTAGTTTTCAAGTGCCGCGCTGCCCACGAGCTGCTGAAAGCGGACCCCAAGCAGTGGGCCCGGGCCCACGGAGGTGCTGAGAGAAGCTGCCATGAGGTTTGACCTCTCGGAGCTTTCCTAAAGCACCCAGTCCCCATCGGAGAGTAAGTCAAACAAATATTAAGGGAAGGAAATCGAATATGTCTGCTGAACTTTGAAACAACATCTGATGGTTTAAAAAAAAGAAAAAAAGCCCCCAGTTGGGAATTAAAATAGAGTGACACTTTTTCCTTCCCCACTGAGCAGAGTAAAACAGCAGGCCCAGAATTTGTTTGCCTAGCCGTTAATGAAACAGTAAATGGAGGACTCGGGCCCCTTATCCCGAAGAGGAGGGAGGTGCTGCCTGCTGGCACATCTGACCACCGAAGGGCGTCTCCTCGCAGTCTCCCATCCCACAGAGGTGATTTCATGGTTTTCCGTGGAGCTTTGTGCTGGTGAGGGAAGAGCTTGCTGACCTGTCCACTCCCTGCCCTCTGTGACCGCCCCCCACGCCCCGCTTCACCATCTTTTCTGTCCGCAGCACCAGCAGGCCCACCTGGCTCTGCAGTTCTCTGCCTCAAGAATGAATGCTTGTAATGTGGAATAGTTATTTTAAAGAGGTGTTGGTCCAGTTGATGGTTTAAAGAATGCACACTTTCCCTCCCCCTATTCTGAAGGAGAGAACTGTCACGATACTCCAGCTCTGACAGGATCCATATGTTTGCGGGTTGTTGTTCCAAAACCTGCCTGTTGTCTCTTTGGGATTGATTACAGACCTTGGCTGCCCCAGGAATCCAGAGCTTCAGGATTTGGTTTATGATTTGGGGATAGAGGGAATTTGTCTTGCATGGACTGCTTCTCTGCCTTGATTTTGATGGAGGTGCTTAGAGGAGGTGTGTGGGCAGGACTTGGCATGGGACCAGGGGAAATGAAACCCACCGCAGCTCTCTCAGGAGGGCAGTGCCCGCAGCCCTCCAAGCAGGATTCTGTGGTGGGGTGTCCAAGTGTGAAGCTACACCATTCATTGCCAGTTATAAAGCTGCTTGCAAAGTCAGGACTTTGAGACAGTGGTTGGTGGGTGTCATTGGATTAGACAGAGCAATTCCTGGTTTTGAAAGAAGAGAAAGAAAGAAAGCTTTAAAGGAATGGAAAATTCCCCTAATCTTAGACATGTCGCATCTGGGAGAAGGAATCTCAGGAAAGCAAGGTGGGCCAGTGGGTATGATATATACAGTTCACTTCTCAGATCAGATTTATTTCTTGGTGCTCCAAAATTGGTGTGTACGGTTCACCTTAATCGTGATTATAGCTGCTACTATCTGTTGGCTGCTTTAGAGTAAGAGTTGGCAGCCTTTAAAAGTAAAATTTCTAGGATCCCATCTAGCCTTTGGGTTGGGCTGTAGATTTGAGAGGTGGGGCAGAAGTCCTGAACACATGTGGACACTGCCCCTGGAAAAGGAAGGAAGGGGCTAACTTCTTATAACCAAGGTCACTAATTACATCCACGATATAGATCTGGGGCTGGACTGACAAATTTCCCTTGAGCACGGTCCATCCAGACAGGCTTATCTGCCTGGTTTGCTGTGTATGCCTAGAGTGAGTGCGGCCCATCCAGACAGGCCTGTCGGCCTGGTTTGCTGTGTATGCCTAGAGTGAGCGCGGCCCATCCAGACAGGCCTGTCTGCCTGGTTTGCTGTGTATGCCTAGAGCTTGACAAATAGTGGGTGCTCAGGAAATACTCATTGACCGAGTGGACTTAATGTGATTGGACATTGAATTTTCTTATTTATAGTTTCCGTGAGTGAAATTATAAGGTGTTTTTCAAAGTTAAGTGACTCCATATTTTGTATTCAGGGGGAGATACCTGGTCTTCTCTGGGTTAGCAAAGAGTAAAACTTTGTACTAGTTATTTATCTGATTGAGGGAAGTGGAGATTTTAGCTGAACTTTGTAATTTAATAACTTTCTTTTCCTTTCTCCCCTTAAAATTCATGAAGCTTTTTCCTTCTTCCTGCTTTACCACCCCCGACTTAACTCATTTTTTTTTGTTTTGTTTTTTGTACTTTTTCCTGGATGCTTACTTTATTTCATCTCCAGTTTTTTCATGTAAATGCCATTAGCTTTTCTAAATAGTAAGCTCCTTAGTAGCAAGAAATATGCTTTGTTTTTGTATTCACTCTTTGAAGTGTAATTCAGTCGCTAAAAATAGTTGGGGGCAGCTGATTTTTGCCCAAAGGTGCAAATGCAATTTGGTGGAGGAAAGACAGCTCTGTTACATGATGCTGGACAAACTAGTCATCCATAGGTAAGACTTTAACCTTGACCTAAGCCTGACACCTTATAGAAAAATTAACTGGAAGTGAATCATGGACTTAAATGTAAAACATAAAATTATATTAAGTTCGGGAAAAAACTTGAGAAAAATCTTTAGGATCTAGGATTAAACAAAGAGAAGCATGATTCATAAAAGGAAGAGTTGGTAAATTAGACCTCATCAGATTTTAAAACTTTTGCTCTATGAAAGGCCTTGTGAAGAGGGTTAAAAGAGAAGCTGCAGATTGAGATGCAATATTTGCAAACAATATATCTAATAAAGGACTAAGCATCTAGGATATATAACTCTCAAAATTCAGTGGAAGAATTCAGCAGAATAACAGTAGAAGACGAACACGCCAGTTGGAAAATGGACAAAGGACAGGAGCAGTGATTTCACTAAAGAGGAAATGCAGATGGCAAATAAGCCCATGAAAAGATATTTGACATGCTTAACCATTAAGGAAATGCAGATTAAAATGAGAATTATGTAATACCTGTCAGAATGGCTAAGATTTTTTTAAAAATAGTGACTACAGATAAAGATGCAGAGAAACCTATTGAAGACGCTGAGAAACTGGATCTCTCGTACATTACTGGTATGAATGTAAAATGGTACAGCCACTGGAAACATAATTTGTGCCACTTCTTATAAAACTAAGCATGCAACTACCATATAACTCTGCAGTTGCACTCTTGGGCATTTATCCCAGAGGCAGTAAAATTTATGCCTCCACAGTGGGCACAATGAATCTTCATAATAGCTTCATTTGTCGTGCCAAAAAATGAATCAGCCCGGATGTCTTTCAGAGAATGAATGGTAACCAACTGTGGTACATCCACACCGTGGAATACCACTCACCTATGAGAAGGAGCAAACTGTTGATACACACAACCACTTAGGTGACTCTCTGGGGAGTTAAACTGAGTGAAAAAAACTAATCCTGAAAGGGTATATATGCTGTGTGGTTCCACTGATACATAGCCTTCTTGAAATTATGAAATCGTAGAGACAGAGACCAGATTAGCAATTGTCGGAGGGAATCTGGATGGGGAGGATCTTTAAAAGGTCGATAGGAGGGACCCTCGGTGCTGGCAGTGCTCTCTATCCTGGCTGTATCAGTGTCAATACCATGTGGTTAAGTCACACTGTAGTTTTGCAAGATGTTACCATTGGGGGAAACTAGGGAAAGATCCGGAGAAGGCGATGGCACCCGACTCCAGCACTCTTGCCTGGAAAATCCCATGGACGGAGGAGCCTGGTGGGCGGCAGTCCATGGGTCGCTCGGAGTCGGACACGCCTGAGAGACTTCACTTTCACTTTTCACTTTCATGCATTGAAGGAAATGACAACCCACTCCAGTGTTCTTGCCTGGAGAATCCCAGGGATGGGGGGGCCTGGTGGGCTGCCGTCTCTGGGGTCGCACAGAGTCGGACACGACTGAAGCGACTTAGCAGCAGCAGCAGGGAAAGGTCATACAGGATCTCTCTGCATTATTTCTTGCAGCTGCTTTTGAATCCACAATTATCTCAAAATAAAATGTTGAATTGAAAAACCGTGAAAACTCAGTAAGTATCCAAGGGTTAAATGTGTAAATGAATTAATAAATAGGAACACTCACATCTCTTCATCCCTATACTATGACTTTACTTTGCTGTGGGATTGCTTTTCTAGAACTTCACAGCAGGATTAATATCTCTAAGATAGGTGGAATACCTTTATCTCTTAAGATGGTTGGAATACCTTTATCTCTAAGATGGGTGGAATACCTTTGCATCTTTAAAGAGAAGCTGTTGAGGGCATCATCTGTTTTGATAGTTTGGACTTTATTCTAGTTATTGCCTTTTGTAGTAAACTGTCCCAAATCATTTTTGGGGACGTAGGTGGGGTCAAAATACATAAGGAATTTAAAAGAGTTCTTCTGCTTCTTGATTCTCCGCTAAGATATTACGGAGTTTAGGCACATAAGGAGGGCACTATGGTGGATTAAAGAATCAGTTCAGAACCACATTTATGCTTCAGAGTCAGCCAGGGTTATAGTTTGTGGTCAATGCCGTTTCCTTCCTTTGCACAATAAGAAGAAAACAAACCTGGCCAGTTCCACGGTGTCTTCTGTGACAAGTGATCTGAGTCCCCAGGGCAGTGGCTTGAAGTCACGAGAATTTCTTTCTCTTGCTGGATGGAGCTGGTGTCTTTGGTCCCTAGTCAGTCAAAGCGAGCCTCACCAAGATCAACTTGAAATTTTGAAGGCTGGGTAATGGTTATTTTCATTAGAAATAGAAACTTAGAGTCTCTGTTTATATACCTCTTATAGGATTTAAAGAGAGTAGCCATTTGGGTTACAATCATTGTTCTCCTTTTGGCTTCATTCAGTAATCCCCTGGGACTAGACTTAGAAACAGTATGACCCCCCCTCAACTGGAGTTGAGGTTATGGAAATAAAAATGATTTCACGTTTAGTGGGTCTTAAGGAGCGCAACATTTGAAAGCCCATGACCTGACGCTGACCCGTGTCTTCCTCCTCCCACCCCCTCAAACTCATGTCGCATCTCCCCTGCCTCTCTCTATTCTCTCTCAAGAGATTCATTGCCTCATGAAAAATTCGGGTTGAGTTTAATCTTCCGTTCAGCTGCTCTTTGCTTGTCCTTCCCTCCTGGCCCCAGAGCCTCTGGGTCCCAGGGTTCCAGTAGGCGCTCGGGGGTCCTGCGTGGCATCTCTCTCGCTTGTTCCGCAGGCTGATGCGAGTTCCTTCTCTCAGTGGGTGAGCCTCTGGCTTTCTCTGCTGAATGGAAACCGTGTTCACAACGAGCCTGGGGCTATCAGAAGACAAGTGCTGAGGGGACCAGAAGGTCTTGTTGTTTTCCCCGCCGCCTCTCGCTCGCTGTCCTGTTCCCTCCCTGCTCATTCCACGTGCTATGGGACCCTTGACTATCTCTGCCACCAGCTGCAGCCAGCTGAGCACACCGATACCGGTGTGACCTCAGACGCCGTCACCTGACTTCCTTGACAAGTGAGGGTCTGAGCTGGGGAAGAGGAGGTGCTTTTTAGAACCAGGAGAGCGGGCGACCACAAGACTTCATGAGCAGAGGCTGGACGGGAAGTTAGGCGGGACCACATGGTGTGACCTCGGGACCGCCGCCTCCTCTCCAGCCCTCATTTTCCATCTGTCCAGGGAGAGGATACCGGACCAAGTGACCTCTGCCTTCCTGATGACCCCCGAGGTAGCGTGGATGGGGCTCTGCAGCTTAGACTGCCCATGGGACCTCCATCTGGGGAGAGAGGGGAAAGGTTTACTGGCACACACTCCTCTTACCAGCTGTGGCCAGCCCTGGTCTGGCTCCTTAGCTTCACCACTGCCCCAGGCCTGAAGAAAGGGCTTGAGAGGAATGGTGATCATGTACCCCAGTGCCAGAGCACTACATCCAGCCGGACTGGGGTGAATAGGGTTGCTGCCAAAACCCAGAAGCCTTCCCATGGTGCTGCTCTTGCCATTGGCTTATTTTAAGCAGAACCCCACCTTGGGTTGGAAAGGTCTCTGGGGCAGACTGAAATGATCTATCTAATAACAGGTAAAGCTTAATACACAATGCAGCATGTACATGCGTTTGTGAAAACCCATCAGCATTAGGGCACTCCAGATGACAGCTTCGGGGCTCACCGGCTCTAGGTGCCCAGCATGAACATTTAATGATGTTGGTGATGGACAGGGAGGCCTAGCATGCTGTGATTCATGGGGTTGCAAAGAGTTGGACACGACTGAGCAACTGAACTGAACAACCACCCTTGATGAAAACTACCATCCACCATTGTAATTAAAAGCATGAGCTGAAAACAAGGCCAGTCAGTCCCTCCATCCTACTTCATCTCAGGAAATTCCAAATATAAAAGGTGAGCTTTGTTCCCAGAGGGCTGAGAGTGAGTCCAATAACCGGCTCCTCTGTAGAAACCAGCTAGAAATTGGAACCCCGGCAGCCTCCCCCTCTCCCATCTGGGGAGCACACAAGACAAGCCCGACGGGAAGGATGGCCACTAATTCCGAGGCGTTTGCACGTCGGGTTCCTTACAGCGCTGCCCGGACTCACCTGCGCACGTGGCCGCAGGGTGAGGGCTGGATCATAGCGTTCTATTCCGCTTTGATGGTCAGGGACTGACACAATCGAGGGGATGTATGCAAGGAGAGGAATGAATCCTAGCCCCGTTTGGGGTACCTTGGGCCCACCGTCCCCCGTTTCCCTCGCCACTTCTTAGTCCGTCTCTTGGTTCACGAGTCCCAGTCATGTGGCATTCTCCTCAGGCAGTGGCAGTATCCTGTGGAGCTCTGCCTTTGAAAGTGTGATGACTGCAGTGGCCACTTCAGAGGGTCCCTTTCCCCCTGGAGCTAACCCGTGAGCTCATCAGACATCCCAGATGGGCGCCACCTGTTGTTATGCCTTCCCCACCCCCTCACCCCCCCCTCCCCCGACACCTAGTCTGTTTCCTGAATCTGACTGTGGTTAGCACACACCCTGGGTTTAAAATGCACTTGCTTAGCTGGCTTAGAATATAGTGCATTATCCTCTTTTCAGGAACATTTATTGGGTACCTGTATGTGTATGGCATTTTAAAAACAAAGTTAAATAATGCAGACCAGCAACTGATCACAGTTGCTGAATTAGTTTCCTTGGAAATAGGTTAGTGGGGAAGAAGATATAAGAATTTAGGCCTGAAAGTGCATTAGAGGTCATTTAATCCAACCCCTCATTTTCCAGAGGGCAGAGAGGAATCAGGGCAACTTGAATAGGTCTTGGGCACAACTTGGCCATGGCAGAACTGTTCCTAGGTATACGTTAACCATGTCCCATGGTGCACTTTCTATAGGCATCAGTCAGGGCTACCTCCTTTGCCTTTTAAACAAAGATAGAAGATCTTAGTTTTATCCTCTAGGAGTGGGAAGCCACAAAAGACGTCAGGAAGCTTACAAAAGAAAATATATATATAAGTAGGTAACTCTGAAAATAGACACATGAGCACAGCTGGCAGTCCAAAGAGGAGGAGATTTCCATAATCCAAGTAAGAAGTGGTTGGGACCAAGATTATAAAAATTAGAATGGAAGGAAATAGGATGGTATTATGTTGTTACCGTCTTTGTTGGAATAGTGATATAGAAAGTGAAAAGTGAAAGTGAAGTCGCTCAGTCGTGTCCAACTCTTTGCAACCCCATGGACTGTAGCCTACCAGGCTCCTCCCTCCATGGGATTTTCCAGGCAAGGATACTGGAGTGGATTGCCGTTTCCTTCTCCAGGGGATCTTCCCAACCCAGGGCTCGAACCCAGGTCTCGGCCCCAAATATAAGGACTGTTTGGATTTCCCTAGTGGCTCAGATGGTAAAGAATCTTTCTACGGTGCACAAGACCAGGTTTAGTCCCTAGGTCGGGAAGATCCCCTGGAGAAGGAAATGGCAACCCACTCCAGTATTCTTGCCTGGGGAATCCCATGGACAGAGGAGCCTGGAAGACTACAGTCCATGAGTCACAAAGAGTAGGACACAACTGAGCAACACACACATGTGTGCACACACACATGCGCGTGCGTGTGCGCGCGCGCACACACACACACACACACACACACACACACACGGACTGTTCGGATCACTGCCAAGCCCCTGATCGAGGCGTGGGTTTTGTTTTAACAGACATGGGCCTCTGTCTGCAAAGATGTGTGCAATTTAAAATAGATGACACTGTACACAAAAGATGTTGATAGTACAGGCAAGCAATTGAATGATGGCTTTGTGACTTGAACATATTAATAGCTCTGGGAGCACTATTACTCCAACTATCGGGATGTAATGTGAAGTTTCAAATGCCTGCACTACAATATATAAAGGCATCTGTTAGTAATGACAAAAGGCTGACCCCAGAGCATTTCCCTGAAGTCAAAAGAAAAAAAGTGGAATTAGGGCGGGAGGTGGGGAGCGATGAGGGAAAGGGGGTCGAAGTCGGGTTCCCGCTCTTCTGGCTGGGAAAATGCTTTACTGTATACCTAATCGGGCTTCGTACTACACCCGGGCTCTGCGAGAAAGGGCCCGTCCCCTTCCGTTCCGCTCCGTTTTGATCCTGCAGTCAGCTGCAGAGTTATAGATGAAGTGACAAGGATGGTATCTTGATTGCATCCAGCTGCCTGGAGCAAGTCAAGGGCAGAGAGGCCCCGCCTGAGGAGCCGCGCTCGCCGAAGCCTCCAAAGGCGTCTGAGAGCCAGGACACCTCCGATGCTTTCAGAGCGGCGGCATTCAGCGTTCCGTGACCCAGTGTCACTAAATTAAGTTTCCCCAGAGAGAAGCCTGGTAAGTGGCTTGAGCTCACAGGAAGAGGACTGAAATCAAAACAGCCTTCGACCCTAAAACTGAGCCCGTGTTGTTATCGTTGCTGTCAACTGGGGGCTTGAAAAGAAGAACCCCTTGGGAAGGTGATTTCACCTTCCTCCCCATGGATTAGAGAGCTGTGCTGTGCCTAGTCGCTCAGTCGTGTCTGACTCTTGTGACCCCATGGACTGTAGCCCACCAGCCTCCTCTGTCCATGGGGATTCTCCAGGCAAGAATGCTGGAGTGGGTAGCCTGTCCCTTCCCCAGGGGATCTTCCCAACCCAGGGGTCGAACCCAGGTCTCCTGCATTGCAGGCGGATTCTTACCAACTGAGCTACCAGGGAAGCCCCAGATTAGAGAGTTGACTCAAATACACGTGGGTGGGGGGAGATGGGATTCAGCTTCCATCCAACAGAGGTGCCAATGGAATGGATGCCCCCTGCCCTGCCCCTTCTCCTCTGCCTTGCCCGTCGCTGGTGCTGAGTGCAGTTGCTTGTGCCCATAGCCCTCCAGAAATCTCTTTCATCCCGTTGAGATGAATTGCTGATGGTGGTTGTGATGTGGCTTGAACAGGCAGGTGCTCAGTGCTAAGCAGAGAAACCTGTCCGTGCACTTTGGGTCTACCCCGGCCTGCAGGGCCAGATAGAAGTTAGGACCCACAGCCTGTGTTGTGGCTCTGTAATAGTATTATATTATTTTAATCTGCTGAAATACAAACCCCAGAGTAGAGAGAACACAGCCGCAGCATTATACATCTGAAGAAGTGTTTGACACGGATTCATTTGTCTGCAGCTATTATGATGATGCCTGTGGCCGATTAGCTCTGTTGATTACAACATGGTGTTCATGAGGCCAAGGCTGTGGGTTGGAGAGGCCTGTTAGGTGAGCTGGTTCCACACAAAGGAAACCTCTTTCTGCCATGCCAGACCACTTTCAAGACCCCAGTCAGACATCCGATGAAAGCAGATAAATGATCACAAAGACTGGGCAAGAGAGTGTAATGCCTCAGCAAAGGTCCCTTACCCACTCCTGGAAAAGCAGTTTAAAACATGTGCTTTAGCGATGGTGAGTTGTTACTGTGGTCTTCTCACACAAACGCTATCACATTATTATGAATGATGACTGGTGATCAGTACTGTTGCAGGCCTCCTTTCAGAATGAAGAAGTATACTAGCTCTGGCTATGAAGAAAACAGGAAGGGGCTTTGGTCCCCTTCTTTCCTGCTCAGCTTTTTCCTGCCAAGGTTTTGCCTGTCCGTCCATGCCTTCAGCAGGTGTGTGTAGAAGGCTGTCATGCGCTTTGTACTTGGAATGCCACCGTGAACCTCTGTCCTCATGGAGTTTAAACTCTGCGGGAAGAAAAGAGATAATAAAGAAAAGTACACGATGAGTAACCAGTGCTGTTTTGTGAAATGGAGGTTTGATAAAGAAAACCATGGAGTGAGGGGTGTGATGAAGAATGGCTGGTCAGAGGATGGCGTTTACCTTGGATGGGAGGGTCTGGAAAGGCCTCTCAGAGTAGGTGATAGTTAACTAGAGACCTGACTGATGAGCAGGAACCAGCCTTTTGAAGAGCTGGGGGAACAGCCCATCAGGTAGCAGGTACAGAGGCCTTAAGAACGTGGTAAGAGAGAGGCTGGAGGGAGGAAGGCCGTTTAGAACATGCTGAGGAATTTGCGTATTATTCTTAGGAGGAAGCCATCTTTTGTTTTGTTTCATTGGTGGAGCATTTTTTAACGATCTTGTCGGAGGGGATGTTATGGATTGAACATGCCTAAAAAAGGTATTCCCTTTTTTACCTTTCACCAAAAGACTTCCCTAGTGGCTCAGACAGTAAAGCATCTGCCTACACTGTGGGAGATCCTCTGGAGAAGGAAATGGCAACCCACTCCAGTACTCTTGCCTAGAAAACCCCACGGAAGGAGGAGCCTGGTAGGCTACACTCCATGGGGTTGCAAAGAGTCAGACACGACTGAGCGACTTCACTTCTTCACTTCAAAAAAGGTATGCTGAAATCCTAATCCTTAGTAACCTTATTGGAAATAGGGTCTTTTCAGAGGTAACCAAGTTAAAGTGAGATTGTTAGGGTGGGCCCTAATCCAGTTTATCTGGAATCCTTATAAAAAGGAGAAATTCAGACACACAGGAACACACTCAGAGAAGAAGTCCACGTGAAGACAGAGGTTTGGAGTGGTGTGTCTGCAAGCCAAGGAATGCCAGAGATTTCCAGCCACCCACCAGGAAGGAGCTGGGGGGAGGCAGGCAGGATCCTTTCCCTGGGTGAGACGGCCCCACCAGCACTTTGACTTCTGATTTCTAGATTTCTGTTGTTTTAAGCCCACCCACTTTATGTTTTAAAGCAGCCCTGTGCTCAGTTGCTCAGTCATGTCCGACTCTTTGCGACCCCAAGGACCGTAGCCCACCAGGCTCCTCTGTCCATGGAATTTTCCAGTCGAGAATACTGGAGGGGGTTGCCATTTCCTACTTCAGGGGATCTTCCTGACCCAGGAATCGAACCTGCATCTCTTGCGTCTCCTGCATTGGCAGGTGGATTCTTTACCACTGTGCCACCTGAAAGGTGCAGGAGGGCGAGGGTCCTAGCATGCTGACTTTGGGAAAGCAGTGGTGTATCTTCCCTGGGGGGTCAAGCCTCTGGTTGCAGTAGCACATATGACCATATGACTTAGATACATGTGGGTAAATATATAATGAATATATATATAAATTAATAGGATGGCACCCACTGGTTGAATCACCCTGTAAAGCATACCCTACTCTTTTTTTAGGAATGGTCCTTTTAGGGATGCTCTGTAAATGATGGTTTGGAAGGGCAGGGGTGGGAGCAAACAAGTTGGAAGCCTGTTGCAGTAATCCAGGAATCCACAGTAATCTGGTAACGACGGTGGTTTGAGCTGGGGACAGTGTAACAGAAGCAGTAGGAGGGCGTCAGAAGTAGAGTCAGCAGCACCTGCTAGAGGGCTGGGTGTGGGGAACGAGGAAAGAGGAGGAAAGGCTGGCTCAGACAATTTACTGAGACAGGAAAGACTGAGAGGATGGCTTTTCCCAGGCTGTGGCATCAAGAGTCATGCTTTGGACATGTTGAGTTTGAGGTGCCTGTTGTTAATCCAGCTGAAGGTATTAAGTAAGTAGTTGGTTGTATCAGAAACATTCAGGGCCAGACCTGCATTTAGAGGTCATCAGAGTCTCAGTTCAGTCCAGTTCAGTCGCTCAGTCGTGTCCAACTCTGCAACCCCATGAATCGCAGCACGCCAGGCCTCCCTGTCCATCACCAATTCCCGGAGTTCACTCAAACTCATGTCCATCGAGTTGGTAATGCCATCCAGCCATCTCATCCTCTGTCATCCCCTTCTCCAGATGGTATTTAAAAAGACTGAAGCTAGATGTTGCTTGTGGGGAGAGTTTAAGAGGGCATAGCTCTCCAGGACTAGGCCCTCGGGAACTCCGCTGTGTAGCGGTCTGGGCGAGGATGAGGACTCAGTGGTGCTGAGCAGAGGCCCCAGGACAGCTGGTAAATTGTCAGTATTCACTAATGGTTAGTAGTTTAAAGGCTAAGGAAATTGTATGGAAATACATGGATGAAAGTATTGGATGTACCCCACCCTTGTATACCAATTCTGTTTAACAAAACTATATCTCAGAGCCTTTCCAAACGTGGAAATCAAATTTTTATTTTCAGTATGTTATAGTTCATAAAATCAGGCAACGTCTCTATACCTAAGGCTTCCAAAAGATCATAAAAAATGTCTTTGTGCTCCAGATAGATTTTTTTTTTCTTTTTCAGAAGCAGAGACTTTGTAAGTTTCCACAATCATCAAAATTTACCATAAATCACGGTTTCATTTATGCTTCATTTGTGCGTTCATTAACAGTGGAGCCTATTTCACTAATCGCCTGTTGAGAGATTATATACCTTGGCGCAATTCAAGAAGCTATTATTCTACATTACTTGAAATTTCCGAATACAAACCTGAAAGTTTTAGAGGAAATTAGAATGAATATTTATCTTTGAATACTGGCAGAAGAACTAGCACCTGTTGGATCGAATTTCTTCAGAAGCCCGTTCTGCTCTTAGTTCGTGAGGATTTGAATGCAGGGATTCTGTCATTTAAAGAAGCTGAGCGCCGTGCTTGCTTATTGTCTGAACTGAGAACTGATTGCTGATGTGTTTCTGTCCTCAGGTCTGGCGAGAATTTCCTGACCGGTTGGTGGGTTACCCGGGTCGCCTGCATCTCTGGGACCACGAGATGAATAAGTGGAAGTATGAGTCTGAATGGACCAATGAGGTGTCCATGGTGCTCACAGGGGCAGCCTTTTATCACAAGGTCAGGTGGGGACAAGCCTGAAGCAAGTGGGGCTAAACTGACAAACACAAGAGTATGATACTCATTTCATTTCGCCCAAACTAATTTTCGCCAAGTTTAGGAAAAATGTTCTATTCAGAGAGCTTAGAAAGGCCATGTTTTGTGATATTTTTTAAAAAAATAAAGTTATTTTTCTAATTATTAAAGTATAATTGCTCAAATATGGAGCAAATTTATTGTATAAGAAAAATCACTTAAAGTTCTATCATAGGACTAATGGTAGATAAACTATTGGGTTGGCCAAAAAGCCCATTCATATTTTTCTGTAAATATTATGGAAAATAATGAATGAACTTTTTAGCCAACGCAGTATTACTATTATTTAGGTGTTTTTTCCAATTTGTCTTTTTTATTTACTGATTCACACATATGGTCATAAATATTCTCATCAACTTTTGTGCATGTATTGTGAGTGTTTTCCTTATGTCATTAATATTTCTTTATAAACAACCTCTACTTAACATAATTGCTAATATACCATTATATTAATATTCCATAGATCATAGACAGCTGTTTCTCTGTTATTGGATATTTCAGTTCCGTTCAGTCACTCAGTCGTGTCTGACTCTTTGCGACCCCATGAATCACAGCACGCCAGGCCTCCCTGTCCATCACCAACTCCCGGATATTTAGGTTATATCTAATTTTTTTGCTAGATAATACTTTGTATCAAATGCTTAAATAATGATCAGTATCCATGTTCATA
Organism: Capricornis sumatraensis; assembly: GCF_032405125.1. Classification (NCBI taxonomy): domain Eukaryota; kingdom Metazoa; phylum Chordata; class Mammalia; order Artiodactyla; family Bovidae; genus Capricornis; species Capricornis sumatraensis. Next base: position 74,828,459 of record NC_091084.1, read on the forward strand.
ACTGCCTATACTTATGATCTTTATGATAGATTCCTAGAAGAATTATGAACATTTTGGGGAAGCTTTATTATATATATATTCGTTGGTTCTCAGTATCGTTTGTGCCAATTTACATTCTCACCAGCAAAATATAAAAGTGTCCTATCATACTCTTTCTTGCATGAAATAAATTAAAAAAAATCAAACTTAGCTATTTTGCTAAGTGAAAATTGATTTTATTGATTTCACTTTGATCACTTGGGGTCTGAAATTCCTTTTGTGTATTTAGCCTTTTGTATTCCTTCTGAGAATTGTCGCTTTATTTTTTTGACTCTTTTTTATTAAAGGGAGAGATTGAAGGGTATACATTGGGCTTTAGAATATTATGTTTGGTGGTGAAGTGCTCCCTGGGAATGTGCGGCTTAATGAAACAGTAATGACTTGTCAATTGTCAGCAGTGGCATAAGGAACTGATGTCGGGAGAAAGATGTGTTCAGCCCAGTGCAATTAAGTTGACTTCACTGTATTTACATCAGCTGCTTGCTGTGATCTCAGCATTGCTGCCCTCATATTTTTCAGGGCTCTTGATCCAGAAATGAGTTTTTTTTTTTTTTCTTATCAAAGCATAAATAAATATATAAGGTTTATAATTCTTGGGGCTATGATAGACTGCAGATGTATTTCTGTATTATACCACAAATTTCTCTATTATTTCATACATGTAGGTTATGGTCGTTTTGGAATTGCCTCATTTTTGTTTTACTTTAACAAAGGACATGTCTGCAGTGTCAGTCCACCATCAATATGACTCTGTTGCTGTCTGCAGTCCGTGGGAAGAAGATAAGAAACGGTGGCGCACTGTGACTCAGAGGGAAGGAGTCAGTAAAGCTCAGGGTGTAGTGTGTCTCTGAACGATGTTTGTTAAACACATCCGTTCATCAGTCCAAAGGGCCTGCACCTTACAGGGACTTCATACCGTGCCTATGTTCCTCTGCTTACAGAAGGTGATTTTTTGAAAAATGACAGTGGTAAAGACGGTTGGTCACCTGACCACAAGCGTCCTAATACTTCCCTTGGCCTTTGTATTGATCCAACATTGTGACTCGTCTTATGAGAGAAAGCTTGTCCCCCTGCCATGGCTCAGTTGCTCTTTGTCTATCAGCCACAGGGAACTGCTGTTTGAACGTGTCTCCTCTTTTGTCTCACTTGGCAGTATTTTAATTACCTGTATACCTACAAGATGCCTGGGGACATCAAGAACTGGGTGGACGCTCATATGAACTGTGAAGACATTGCCATGAATTTCCTGGTGGCTAACGTCACAGGGAAAGCTGTCATCAAGGTAGGAGGCATCTGTGGCCAGCTCTGGGGCACATCTTGGGCAGCTTTCTGAGTCTCCAAAGTGTTCATAGCTATAAATGAAGACTTGGAATAGATAAACTTTCAGCTGCCTTTTAGCTTTAAGATTCTCTGATGGATGTTTGACATTGTGAAATTGAAGCTCGGCATATTTTCTTTTGTTATATAAAGTTTCTTAAGTTATAGTTTTTTAACTGCCAGCATCAGAAAGAAAATCTATAATGGTTAATCTACAAATCGTGTTTGTTTTAAAACTGTAATTTTATTCTCAACACTGATTTGTAATCTAGTTCTTCTAAAGAATGCAATTACATCTTTCTTAAGGTAGCTGATTTTTTTCCAATAAATGTTGAGAAGATAGTATACTTTGTACAATTATACCGGTAGTTGTCCTAAACAGTGTTTTAAGACACTGATTACCAATTTTTAAAAGTACCTTTCCCATAGCATATTAAAAGCGGAGAATATGTAAAGATCATGTGGGGATCTTTGTTTCTATAATAGATGTCTATTCCTGAAATGTAGGTCTTGCCCAAATCAGGTCCCTAGAAATGTAGAGAGAGTACACTTCTTTATATCAGTGGAGTCATCTTGACCTGTTTTTCTTTCTGGATTAGAATTCCACATGTGAAAATGGCCAATGCTTCTAGGCCAGAATCCTACACTGGAAGCTTATATTGGAAACGTGGTATGACATTCCAGAATGATTCCTCATGCTATTAATATTAATTGATGAGAGAAGCCAGATTAAGCCAGTGACTAAGAAAAGAGGAAAAGTCACTGTCCAGACTTGATCCAGTCTTTACGGTATCCCTCTGCTCTTTAAATAGCTCAGTGAACAACTCACTGCAGGGACAATTAAATAATATAAATTGCAGAACTAGTTTTATTTATTTATTTTTTTAATTTTTATTTTCCCTTTATTTTGCTTTACAATACTGCATTGGTTTTGCCATACATTGACATGAATCCACCACGGGTGTACATGAGTTGCCAATCCTGAACCCCCCTCCCACCTCCCACCCCATATCATCTCTCTGGATCATCCCCATGCACCAGCCCCAAGCATCCTGTATCCTGCATCGAACATAGACTGGCGATTTGTTTCTTACATGATAGTATACATGTTTCAATGCCATTCTCCCAAATCATCCCACCCTCTCCCTCTCCCAGAGTCCAAAAGTCCGTTCTATACATCTGTGTCTTTTTTGCTGTCTCGCATACAGGGTTATCATTACCATCTTTCTAAATTCCATATATATGTGTTAGTATACTGTATTGGTGTTTTCTTTCTGGCTTACTTCACACTGTATAATAGGCTCCAGTTTCATCCACCTCATTAGAACTGAAAGAACTCCTCTTATCTCCAGATTCATTTTTTAACATTCTTCAAGACATTCTTTAGCTGTGCCTTCTTACTCTGGACAGTAATTCCTCGAGTCTGTATACTTCTCAGCCGGCTCTCAGTAATCTAGCTTTCTTCCCCGCCCACCCTCAACTGTTCACTTATCTTCACTGGGTTACGGTAGCAGCCTCCCCTGAGTTTGCTAGAAAAATATTCGAAGTTTGAGGTGTGGGGAAGGTGGTGGGGAGAGTCAGGGAAAAGGATTCAGAGGGCACAGGACCACTGGATTTTTTTCCTGACTCAAAGGGGTTGCAAATAACGTGACGTCTTCAAGAGCACGGTGCCGCCCGTAGCTTTTGCCATTAGCTGGAAGAAGGAGAAAGAGTGCCTGTTGGAACTAAGGTTACGGTGAAAGTTATGGGAAGCTGTATTTCATCGCCCTTATGGCTGCAAGAACAAATGGTGTTTATACAAGGACCTTGGCAGTGAGAAAACAGTCATTAAACAGGAATTAAGGAGCTTGTCATCACCACTTCTTTCCAGTTACAGAAGGCAAAAGCCCTCCAAGCCTCTTTTATTGGGCCCTTGTGAGTTCTGCCGTTGGCCGAGCCAGACAGAATTGAATGGAGGAGCGGTGAGGTGTGTGTGTGTGTGTGTGTGCACGCGTGTACATGTGGAGAGGGAGCAGGCATCTCAGCTTACAGAACAGAAGCATGCAGAGTGGTGTCGCAAGCATGGTTTTATTGTCCTTAGCACTGACAGCCGGGTATATTTTTGTGCTCCTCTGGCAGGTAACACCACGAAAGAAATTCAAGTGTCCTGAATGCACAGCCATCGATGGGCTTTCGCTTGACCAGACACACATGGTGGAGAGGTGAGTGGGCCTCTAGACAAAAGTCTGCCCTGGCCTCTGATCCCATTTCCTGCTGTGGGCCTGTTTATGGGACTTTGTTGCAGATATAAGGACAGCAGCTGGTAGCCATAGTCACCTCCTTTTGCACGTGGGAATTGGGTTAGTTCAAGCCCAGGTCACCCAAAGAATTAATTTGGAATGCTACTCACTCAATTTGTAATGGCTGGAAGGGTCTTAAAAATATAGCTGGCCTTAAGCTCCAGAAGCCAGATTCTCCATGTGGACTAAACAGTTAACCATCCACAGTCACTCAAGTGGAAGTGAGCTAATTCCGAGGAAATCCTGGATTGTTTTTCAGGGTAGTATCTCCGTGTTACAGTAAAAGTTCTATTAGAGAGAATTATTAAACCAAACCCACCAGAGGCCAGATTACCTTTGTGGACACACTAAAACACCTACCAAAAGCAGAATTGAAAGCACAGCTCTTTACATTTCAGAGAGCGAAGCAGGGCAGCTCTGAAATACCTGCTTTATACTGATTCAGTCACTTAGCCAATAAGCACCCCTCTGGGTGGATGTAATACAGGGCCTTGTAGGTGAGTATGAAGGAAGTGGGAGATGTCTGTCTTCCCTCAAGACCGTCTCACTTGTGTCCCAAAGGCCCCAAGCTTCAGATCTCCTGAATCGAACCTAATTCTTCCAAAAGGCAGCCTCTTACGTAAGACAGCGAGCTCTGACAACCAATGGCATTTTTGTCAAGGGACCAGAATGCATTCAGAGAATGTTGTGGTAGCTGTCAGGGTGAGATATCTAGCTCAGGTCTCCCTGGGTCTCGTCTGCGTCTGCGTGCAGCACTCATTTCTGAACCCTATCAGCTGTATCAGGGTCCTTCAAGCCTGGAGGACGTTGTACAGGGGGCTGTTTCAGTTGGCCTGGACCCTTCTATAATGCTTTACTCCTTCTTACGCTTACTTCTTACTCTTACTCTCTAAATAATCTCTTTCATATGTAAATATCTTACCCAGATGACTTTTACCAACTGTCGATATGAAATAATATATTATTGTGACTTTGAAATATCTGTCACTGGTATCAAGTAATCACCTAGTCAAGGACAGTGACATTCCTGACACAGCTCATTTGGAAGAGACCCCAATTATAGTTCTATTAGAGCACATGGAATTGTTACTTAAACCTATGCCCATTCTATGTTGAGAATTTCATAGCATTAAACAGTTAGTTTTTGATTGGGGTGAGTTACATGTTGGGGTTTTATGGTCTAAGAAGAATTGTATTTAGAAAATTTCACCCAATACTGGCCTTAAAGTTCATGTTAAAGCTGAAAAACTGAGATGATAACAAATGCAATGAGAAAGATCTAAGTTAGGTATAATTATTATTAAACACTGAAGAAAGTAACTAAGGGAAAAGGGTTTTGAAAATAGAATAGGCACTGCCCAGATGTTGGTAGGCTTGATTTTATCAGATTTTTATAATTAACAACAGTAGATAAAACACATGTGTATGTGTGTATTGAACCTAGTCCGAAGCTATGTGTGATAAGTCAAAGGAAGGCTCAGAATGTTGTAACTGGTCAGAGGAAAGAAAAGTGACTTCTTACTAGGTCAGTTATTATGAATGATTTTGTAAGAGGTGGCACTTGAAGTGAGCCTTCAAAGATTGCTAGGATTCCAGCTAGGCAAGAAGAGGAGATCCTCAGCAGGGGAAACCGGATGGCCCAAGGTGCATTTGGCAAGCAGTCAAGATATCCAGTTGTGCTAGAGCAAAACATCCTGGCCCATCAGTGCCAAACTGCTTTTTTCTCTAGGTAAGCCATGGAAGGTTTTTGAATAGGGAAGTAGTTTGATTAGAGCATTGCTTTGAGGTTGATTTGGAAGTAGTATGCAGGATGAAATAAAGGTGAGATTGAAGAAAGAAGAACAGTTAGAAGGCTTGGACTAAGTTAAGTGTGGAGAGAAAGGGTTGAATTAAATTACGAGGTTGGTTTCTTTTTTTTCTCCCAAAGGAGAATGTGCTAGCATTTGGTGTCCAACTGGATAGGTGTGGGGAGGTTATGGAGGAGCTGACTGAGACGGGAAGAATGGTAGTACCTTTAACGGTATAAATGATATAATTAAGAGGGATGCGAAGTAGGGAAGGGGAGGACATGAATGCTGTACCTTTCACAGTGTAGTTAATGAGGCCAGGAGATTTTAATGGTGTGTCAAGTTGGAGAGCAATAAGGCAGGTGAGTTTGGGCTCTTACCCTCTGTATATGCAGATACAGATATGGAGCAAGCAGTTGGAAATACAGAACGAGGACTTTAGAAAAAGATTGAAACAAAGATGGAGATTTGGAAGGCATCCACCCAGAGATGACAATTGATTGAAGAAAAGCTATGGGTAGAATCTTGAGAAATTCAGACAGTTAGGAGACAGAGTAGTTGAAAAGAGAGAAGCAGACACTAGAGAGAGGCCAGGAGAGAAGGGTCTCCAGTGCCAGCAGCGTTGGAGACTTTGGAAAAAGTAATGCCGTAGGGTGATGGGCTGAAGGGCGGTAGCGTGGGAGCTGACAGGGAGGACGCAGAGTCAGTGATGGCAAGGCTCCCCTTTTGAGAAGTGTGATGGAGACCAGAAGGAAATCAATCTTGAATTAATTAGAAACTGCGAGCAAAACTATCTGGATTAAGGTTAAATGACTGAATTATTAAATAAGACACTTAGGTTGGGGCGGGGGAGGGGGGATATGATTTAAGCCCTGTTGGGTAGGCCAAGAGATGGAGTTACAACTGCAGAATTGTTCACTTGTTTTGAAATAGTTCCCTTTGCGGAATCTGCATTTTTGCACAAAACGGTGAAAGGAGTTAACTGCTCTGCACGTTCTGCCCTTGCGTTGAGTTGTGTGCTTCAGTAAGCTTGTTTATTCTTATGTTTGGGGTCTGGGATCAGAAATCTCAGCTGTGGAGGAGAGTGCTTTTACTGCCCTTCCTCCATTTCCAGGTCCTGATATTAGTTAATTTAAGAAAAAGAAGATTTTGTAACTTCATTTTGCCCAGTAGCTTTACCCATGTCAAGACAGTATGGCAGGCAAACAATGGTGATTTAAGAAACAACCATTGTATTTTGATTCAGGTCAGTCTTTGTTCAAATTATGAATTAGCCACTTATTAGCTGTCTGACTTAAGGACTTTGACTTACCTTATCCTGAACTTCCAATCATTTCATCTCTGAAAATAGATATATTAACTGTCATATTACTGTATCCATTCAGGAATTCAACAAATATTTATTGAGCATTTTTGTATCAGTGCTAGGAAAGTCTGAGGCCCGGGGCCTGGCAAGGTTAGTCTGCTTCCCAATTTCCCCAGCGCTGACCCTCAAGCTCCGTGTTACTTTAGGTAATAGTATGAGTTTGAAAGGGAAACAGAAAGCCATTAGTCTTTTCTCCCTGGCCCTTGCAGCACTTTAGAGATAGACATTGGCCGTTCTTAGCCTATCTGTTGGTTAGAAAACCAAGCTAGGGGAACAGTTACTGACACAGTAGCTGGACCCCCAAGAGAACAACTCAGGTAGACCCACCAGCAACTAGCCCGACTCATAATCTACCCTGACTTGTTCCCCACCCCAGGTCCCCTGCCCTGCATGTAACGAAGGTAGGTGACACTGTCGGTACCTGGCAGTCGAGGACTCGTACCATTCCGCACGGCAGTCGCTTCTCCAGGGTGGGCTGCGTGGAGGGAAAGGAGGACTCAGCAGCCTGGGTCAGCCAGGGGCAGCTGTCAGCAAGCCGAGCTGGCCTGAGCCCCAGCGGCCTCTCGCCTGTGGCCCGGCCCGGCTGGCCAGTCTAGTCACAGAGGAGATGTTGTCCTTGGTGCTCCCCAGGGGCCCGTAGAGCCACCAGCCCCTGCCAGGAGCCGTGATTCTTCTTTCATCCATGTTCGCTGGCACCCTGTGCTGGGCACGGCTGGGCTTTGCTGGCCAGAGTCCACAAGCAGAATCACTGGAAACTACAAGAACTGACCGTGTTTATAGGCAGAACAACTGTCAAAAGTGAGTCCTTGGGGAGAGTTGACTTAGTCTGCCACTGTCTTGACCCCGTAAAATAAGGTGAGCAGAGCTGTTGGCCGGTGCTCGCTTCCTGTCATTTTATTAAAACCTCTCTCAGTGTTTTCCCAGTCTCCTGTCAGTTTGGAACCTGAGGCTGCAACCTCCTGGGTCTCGAAAGACTGCCAGCAGGAGGGGAGCTCAGTGAGCTGTGGGCCATTGTAGAATGCGATAGAAAGACCCAGGCCTCTTAGTACCAACGCAAGCCTGGGTTTGAACCCAGCTGCACCACCGTCCAGCTCAGCGTCCTTGGGAGAGTCCCTTAGCCTCTCTCAGCCCAAATCTCTCAAACCATACCAACCCTCGGGTGTATGGAGGGGGATACTTAAAGGAATTGCTGGGTCATGGATGTAAATTAGCTGCCACTTAATAGGAAATGGCAACCCACTCCAGTACTCTTGCCTGGAGAATTCCAAGGACAGAGGAGGCAGAAGCCTGAAGGGCTACAGTCCATGGGATTGCAAAGAGTCAGACATGACTGTGCGACCAACTTTCACTTTTTCAATAGGTGCTTAACAGTTGTTAACTTCCAGCTTCTCTCTTTGGACCCTAGAAGGATGATGATAAATAAATGTGTCTCATCTCTTGGTGAAGACTTCAGCCTCAGCAACCAGAATGCGTGGGCTTGGCTCTGCCCTCTCCGGTTGTTTGGCTTTGGTGCTGTCTCTGAGTCTTCCTGTGGTCTGCCTCTGTCTTCCTAGTGTGCCATGGGAAGCATAGGAGGCCTGCCTCATGAGGCTGTTGTGAGGGGAGACACGTGTAACCTAGTACATGCCAAGCACTTTTAACACAGTCCGGAACATGGAATAAGTGACAGCCACTGTTGCTTTGTGGCTGTGGGCACAGTGATGTTATTAGCTGGGAGAGCTCACAATGAGATGGTAACACCTTCTGACCAGCAGAATAAGCGCAAGAAAAGAATTGATAATAACTGGCTTCTTTATTAATTGGTTTCTTGCTGAAGCTCAAAGGCCTCAAATAAAAGCTGTGGACTGAAATAGCTTGAAGCAAGGCTTACAGTCTCTCTGAGGACAGAAGAGCCTTGCAGTCTGTGTCTTGAAATTTGGCCCTTCCCTGGGAACCGGTTCTCAGGTGCCGTGGGCCTGACTGAGGGGAGAGAATACTGACCTCGCTGAAATCCATCCTTGAGGTCCCCTCAACTTCAAAAGCGGTTTTTGCGGGCTCATTTCCCGCTTTGGTCTGACGCCGAAATGTCCTCATCACCCGCTGTCACACTCAGTTGGCCTGACTGACCAGTGCCCTTTCCTGCCCGTGTATCTGAGCCGCTCCCCTCTGAGGGGGCTGCTCGCGGGGTTGGGGTAAGGGCCGCACCCTCCCCTCACCCAGCGGTGCTAAGTTGCTTGTTGCTGCTGATTCTAACACGAGAGCAGCTACCATTATGAAAGCTGTCCAGTGTGAACCTCAGCTCTCACAGAGGAGCTTATGGAAGTGGACTGATAATTCCCAGAGATTGCCACTCACAGCCCTCGATAGATGTTGGTTGAATGCCTGAAGTGTTGTTTGAAATTGAGGTTCATGGCCCCCGTTGTCTCCTCTGCCTTCCATCGCCCCACGTGTAAGAGCCTTCCTTCTCCCTTTTAAGCTCAAGTGAGCTGAAGCCAAGATCCAGCGCTTTGCCTCCTCCCTTTGCCTTCTCTTCAGCTGGCAGGGATGGGGTTAAGGCTTGTTGGCAACTAATCCACCTTGGTTAGAGGCCTGCTTGTAAGGAGCTGGAGGAATGACTGGAATTTGAGGGGGAGGGGAACGATACTCTGACCTCTGCAGGCCCATGGCCTTCGAACAGCTCAAACAGCATCCCTGGTTCCCTTTCTCCCGCTGAACTAATAGAGTACCCCCAGATCACTTTGTCCCTCCAAAGCCTCCCAGCCGTGGGAAGAACCCAGGAGCATGCTGGGGATCCTTGCGTTTCTCTGGCCAGTGTTGAATACGATGTATTTTTGCTCTCAGCTCTCAGCCTCTTGAACGTTTTCGTTGTTCCCCACCCCTGTCCCTCTGCCCCACTGCCCTCCCCAAACCCCCTAGGTCCGAGTGCATCAACAAGTTTGCTTCCGTCTTTGGGACAATGCCTCTTAAGGTGGTGGAGCACCGAGCCGACCCCGTCCTGTACAAGGACGACTTCCCTGAGAAGCTGAAGAGCTTCCCCAACATCGGCAGCTTGTGAAGCAGGCCACTGGCGGAGGTCTCAACACGGATGCGGACGGAGGGAGAGAGCTCAGCCCCCAGCCCTCTGACCCCCGGATCTCAGAGTGGAAGACTGGCACCTCCTCACCTGAAGAGCAGAGGCGCCAGGAGGACACCTGAGCACCTCTGGCGTCCTCCGATGCTCTTAATGGGTTCTTTCTGAAAACTCTAGGTGGAAGCCTGTGGCAGGCTCCAGGGGAAGGCCAGATCAGGCTTTCTTTGTTTCCAGCTCCAGTACAATGATCTGAGAGGGACCGTCCCTGGCTCTAAGACTGCTGAGAAACCTCCAGCCCGTTTCAGATCTGTGATATCATGTAAGAGCTACCTGACTGTCACTGTTTGTTATTTCAAATCAGTGAGTTCTTCAAAGGAAGAGCCACGCCCAGAATTTGGTACACAATCCAAGCATCTTAGTGGCATTTGACGCCTTGGGAGCACCAGCTGCTGAGCTGGGACCTATAAATTCCATGAAACTCTTTGGTTTGGCTTTTGGATATGCTTAAAATTATTTTTTATTCTGTTTTGTATGACGTCTTAAATATTGACTATGGAACTTTGTGCGTATGTACCTTGCACCTTCTGACCTCAGCTCCAGCCTCCTTCCCAGGTCTGGGAAGACAGTCGGCCAGGAGGCATGTCTGGTGCCATGCTTATCCAGCAGAGAAGAGCTTCCAACTACAAACATTCTTAGTGTCCCCAAACCTACAAAGGAGTCTCTGTGCTTGCTGATTAGATCTAGATACTCTTGGGGGAAAACAGAGGGCCTCTCATAGCCATACGCTGAGTTGCTCTGCTGGTACCACGCTGCAAAATTGAGCGAGTTGTGACCCTCACCCCAAGGGGATGCCAAAATTTCCCTCATTCTTTTGGTATAAACCTAACGTTAGCCAGGGAGGCTCTGGCTAATGTTAAATGCTGCCATAACAACTGCTTTGCAATAGTTGCCGGTATATTTAAATCATTACATTTCAGCATTTAGTAATACTGCACATGTGTGAATTATACCTCTTTAAGCTCAGTTGATGAACAAATCTACTCTGCCAAATGTTAGATGTTAAGGATTCGAAACAGATTTATCTGACTCTAATATTAAGATTAGCCACAGTTTGGGCTTTCGCCATAACATATGTCCCCAGAACACAAAATACATAACAATTTGCTTGGAATATGGATATAATTACTGAAACTAGTTGTGTGCCCAGTCCAAGTCACTAAACCACCACTCATTGTTCTGTTGAGTGACGCGGAGGTGAGCTGGCCTCATGCTGGTGTTTTCAGACTTGCAGTTTTAGAAGAATCACTTCAGATGTGTTCATGGACTTTGAGAGACCAAAGGAAACTTTGAGAAGTCGCACAACTGAAAGTGGAAATCTCGAGTCTGATCTTTCATATTTAGGCCTGGTGGGATGGCAGGCTGTTCTTGGCAGAAGGGATAAGATAGCATCTCCAGGTCATTCATTTTGCAGTTGCAGACACTGGAGCAGTGATTCATTCACGTGCTGCAGCTGCGAATACCGATACTTAATCAGTCCTTTTGATTTGAATAATTATATCCTAGTCAGCAAGGGGAGATGGGAAGGCATTCTGGCCTCATAGTACTGGGGGTGCTATGATAGAAAGCAAGAGAAAGGGGCTTTCTCTTGTCACCCAGATACCAGTAGCTGACACAGCGAGTACCTCTGATCTTTCCAGGGGTTCCCTGGTTTGGGGCAAGTGGAAGGGGAGGAGGACCTCACATTTAAATTCTAGCTAAAATCTAAGAGCTGTGCTGACATTGTCTACTGCATGGCAGGTGTTGGCGCACACCCTCGGCGTGTATTAGTAGTGCTGTGCTCCTTTCAGATGACCGGCCGCCCTGCATTCGTGGCTGACTCTAAGCCAGCTGCCCCTCTCAAAAGGGCCCTCTTTCCTCCTCCTCCTCCCCGCCCTCCTTCTCTCCCTCTCTCTTTATTATTCCTTTGATTCTGGAAGAGAAATGCTTCAGTAGCAGGTCATTGGGACCCCAAGGGGACAGAGCCAGTGGACCTTTATCACCTTCTGAGAAGACATTGGTCTTCTAAGGGCATTAAAACTCCATTTCAAGTACCTGACTACTCCCAGAAATATTGGGGGTTAGATTTTTGCACCATAGCATACAATTTTTTTCTATTATTATTATAGAATAAATATTACATCCTAGGCACTGGAAGCAGAGAAGGCAATGGCAACCCACTCCAGTACTCTTGCCTGGGAAATCCCATGGATGGAAGAACCTGGTAAGCTACAGTCCATGGGGTTGGGAAGAGTCGGACATGACTGAGCGACTTCACTTTCACTTTTCACTTTCACGCACCGGAGAAGGAAATGGCAACCCACTCCATTATTCTTGCCTGGAGAATCCCAGGGATGGGAGCCTGGTGGGCCACCGTCTGTGGGGTCACACAGAGTAGGACACGACTGATGTGACTTAGCAGCAGGCACTGGAAGCAAACCTCAAAGCTTCTGTCTAGGAAAAGAGAGAGGGTGCAGGTCACAGGGAAAAATTCAGGACAGGAGTATAGCAAGTGCTCATGATTCATGGGTTCAGAGGGGACGAGGAGCCCCACCCCGTCCTGGGTGGGTGTATTTCTGAGCTGCTCACCAGTAAGCCTCACTCATAAGCTTGGGCCGGGATCATCTGCCCTTGGGATGCCATAGGTTCTGGTTTCAGAAGCGGAACAATAATGCTAATTAAAATGTCATGTTCTGGCCTACAACAGACAACAGCTGGTTTTAGATTAAGAAATCTTTTTTAAGGAATTGCATCGTACTGGCCTGCACCAACGATGAACCTGAGCTGGTGCTGGCCTTGCCCCGAATGTGTGTACCAAGCCACTCGCCTTGGCCCCCAGGGACCTAACTGGGGTGGGCCAGCCTGCTTGAAATGCCAGTGTTGACTGCTGCATGCTCAGTTGTGTCCAGCTCTCTGAGACCCCATGGACTGTGGCTCACTAGGCTCCTCTGTCCGTGGGATTATCCAGGCAAGAATACTAGGGTGGGTTGCCATTTCCTTCTCCAAATGCCAAGGTTGGAAACCCTTCTTTGCTGGGTAAGTTTAGGTAGCTGTACATACTCTTCTTATCTGATATATTTTAGCAAAGCTCACACATGTTTAGGCAAAATCCTCCTTTTCTGGGAAAATTAAAGAGGAAGATATCCACTTTTGTCCTCAGACTCTCTGGTTCCCTTCCTGTAAGTGATGCTATCCTGTCTCTTCTTACTTGGCATCACGAAGGTCAGAACTCTGTCTTCTCTGCTGAACCTTCTGTGCTTCCAGCTTGTGGTTTTTAGGAGTTTCTCTGCTGCTTCTGGAGAGATTGGCCATCATCCTGGCCTGTGCTGACCAGGACTGGGAGCTGGAAGAGGCCACCAGCCTCTGTGCTTTCACTTGCCAAAGGGTGGCTGGTAGCTCTGTGATCCAGCTTCCTCCTGGGACAGTCCCTGAGGATCCTTGCCACTGAAGGGCTACAGGCTCCTGGCCACGAATTCTCAAGGTCTGATTGCTGGGCTCAAGTCCAAGACCCCTTGGTGGTAGAATTAAGAAGTCGATGAAGCAGAGTCCGGGTCGGGAAGTGGTTCACTCCTGGGGGAGCTCTTCCTGGCTCTACAGTCACAGGCTCGCAGAGGAACCCGGCCAGGAGGGCGGAGGTTTCAAAGGTTCCCCATCGTCTAGCTTCCCTGAGCCTGGTGGGTTTCCTCTGCTCTCCCAGTGGCGTCTCCAGGGTAAGCAGTTTTCTCCAGTTCTGTTGGTCATCTGCTGCTGCAGCAGCCGAAGCCGCAGCACGCTGTTCCCCGAGGAGCCCTGGCTCGGGGAGGCAGAGGCAGAGAACGCCCAGCTGGCCCCACGCCCCTTCAGCCACTTCCCGAGGAGCCATCCTGGTGGAAGTGCCAGCCGGACTGGCAGGCAGCGGCTGTCGAGGGAGGCTCTGGAAGAGACGGGCTTTCCACTGAGGGCCCGGAGGCACGTGAGCCCTGGAGGCTGGCTGCTCACCTCATCCCAGAGCTCTGTCCCAAGCCCCAGGGCTCCTGTGCTAGGCCAGTGTTTGCTTCTAAATGAAACGGGGGGCAGCTTTTGGCCCCACTCTGCCAACCAGGCCCGGTGAGATGATCTGAACCAGTTTCACTGAGCTGCTCCAGACAGAGGACAGAGAGGCAGGCCAGATTCTGCTCTCACTTGTAAGGTTTTCCCCTCTCCTAAGCTAAGGTCTTCCCTGGTGGCTGGAGGTCCAGGTTCAGTCCTTGGGTCAGGAAGATCCCCTGGAGAAGGGAATTCCAACCCACTCCAGTATTCTTACCTGGGGAATTCCATGGACAGAGGAGCCTGGCGAGATAACAGTCGATGGGGTCACAAAGAGTCGGACATGACTTAGCAACTAAATAACGGCGACATCTTCCTAAACGGAACTCACAGCCTCTCTTCCACCTCCATTAATAGGCCGTCAGGGCTCCCCAGCCTCAGGCTCTGTGACGTCCGGGTTCCCTGGGACAGGGTGTGGGCTGTGTAGGCAACACTGTGCTACAGCTTTTTCATGTCCAGCTCACCACTGCTTGCAACTCAGGGCAGGTGACAGGGCAGCTTGCCCCCTCTCTCCCCTTTCCAGGCATCTTTCCTTCTCAAGAAATTGTTGAGTCACCCACCTCTGTGTCTGGCATCTCAAATTTAACAGCCTTTGTAGGGTAGAGTGTTTTCCTTTCTTCTGCTCCCAACTGTTTGGGCCCATGGTTGCACTTCTTTCCAGCCTCCCTGGAGGGCACCAGAGCCGTCAGGCAGAGACGAGGAAAGGGAAAGATGTCTGGGTGCCATTCGAGAGGTACCAAGCAGCTATGTCTGATAAGAGGTTTCCCCAGCAAAGCACCAGCTCACCCATAGCATCTCAGGAGCTGCCTGTGGAGTGACAGCTGCCAGCAGAGCTGGGATTGGAATCTGCGTGTCGTGGACCCAAGCCTCCAGCCACTCCATCTACCCTTCAGAGCCTTCCCTTCACAGTGTATCAACGTGAGCTCTTATTTACAGCCACCAACTTCTATCATTAGGTGCTACGCCCAAGAAGAAGCTCAAAGAATGTCTGGTTTTCTGGTAATCACAGCTGAAGAACAACCAGCTCGTTACTGACCAAGATGAGGGAATAATTCAGTCATTCAGTTTTCTAATTGTTCATTCATTCATTAAAATGTGCTCTTTGCCAGAACCTGTGCTGCGTCTGAGACAGTGGATTAAGTGGAATAAGACACAGTCTTGACCTCCAGGATCTTGGGTTCCAGTGAGCGTTCTTGGCTCTGTAAGATGGTGTGAGTCCATCAGAGGCCTGGGACTCCACACATACGTTTTAGTCCTGACTGTTCAGGAAGACTCCATTACGTGAACACCATCTTCGCTGGTGCCCAGGGGAGGCAAGGATTGTTTTGTTTCCCATTCTCATAGCGCCTTCCTTTGAGTTGAACCCTGGGCCTTTCTTGGCCTTGAGGGATTCCACTCCCTTGCCTTAGTTTCCTCAATCAGAAATTGAAGATGGCAAGAGCACTTCGACCCGGGTGGGTGAGATGCAGTGATGTATCAGATCTCTTCCCCTCTCTTTACCCAGAGCCCTTGCCAGATTGTACCTGGTGATGCTGGCAGCCAGCCCTCTTCCGGCCCCTATTTCTGCTCACCCTGTTACCAGAGAGCCTGGGGGTCTGGATCCTATCTGGCCCCGTCAGGGTAGATTACCAAATGAGTGGTTCTTTTGCCCCAGTGCCTTTCCTGTGCTATAAATAAGCCCCATGTTTATTTTCTAATGTTATTGAAATGAGCGCTTGGGATTTGGGCCTCTTGACTAGTCCGGAGAGCGTCCACCCGGTGCCTGGTGAGGGCCCTGTGTGGCTGGCTGCTGTCTGAAGCTATTTGGAGTCCTCCCGCTGTGTTGTGGATGTGGCTTCGTTTCAATAGTAAGGGCTGTATGCAGCCCTGTATCTGCTGATTTTCAGGTTTCAGCTTTCTGCCAGCCTCACTGCCTGCTTAGAAGTAAAGCTGTGTTTCTCATTAAGGGGATAACGGCCACAATTGAGATAATTAACGAAAATTGTGTATTGGTGGCAGCAGGCCCTATAGGATTTCCAATAGTCTACCTAGTAGATCCTGAGGGGCTTTACCTTCATCTCCTCCCTTCTGCCTACCCTCTGGCCCAACCTCTGTTCTTGTTTTCTGGATATAGTCCCAATAATTTCTCTCCATACAGCCTTGTTCTTGTCAGCAGTTTGGTTTGATGTACTGACAACTTGACCAAATGAAGATTTCGTTAACTGCATCTTCTCCAAGGCACAGAAGATGCAAGGATTTGCCCCCTCTTCCCAGAGTATCTCCCATTTGCTGGTTGTACCTTGGCCCTTTTAAAAATGTTATAAGAAGAATATCCATTAATAACAGATAGATGTTCCCTTCACTACTGTGGCTGCACCATCTCAGTGGGACAGTGCTGAGACGGAATGGAAACGTGACAGCCCAGTGCAATGTCCTATATGGTATGTGGTCGTCTAGGAACTAGGAAGTGTTCTGAATTAGGATTTCCTCAGGAGTGGTTTCAGAGAAGGCAATGGCACCCCCACTCCAGTACTCTTGCCTGGAGAATCCCAGGGGCAGGGGAGCCTGGTGGGCTGCCGTCTATGTGGTTGCACAGAGTCGGACACGACTGAGTGGTTTCTAGCTCCTTCACGCTTTGATGTTGCATCGAAAGTATCCAGTGAGACTGAGCAGGACACAGCATTGTCTATCAGAACTTGGGCTAAAGATCATTATCTACTGCTCAGGAGGGATTATTCTGATAAGTCACTCAGTAGAGAAATGTTTGCACGAACAAACCAGAACCTATAGCCTATTCATGAACAGTTACATCTAACAACCAGATTTAATTCACTTTCAGACATGGAACCAGAAGAAAGTGAATTTTTACTCATGTGTTTTTAGTCTATTGACTCCTAAAGATTCTTTCCTCTTAAAAAGTAAAAAGTCTTTTGTGATGGATTCATATTTCTTGAGCACTTATTATGTGCCAGATACTGTTCTCAATTATGAAGATGCTGCATTGGACAAAGTGCCTGCCCCTGCTAAGTGTACATTCTAAGAAGGAAGACAACCAAAAAAAGTAAACGAATATAATTGCAAATGGTAAAAAAATTGCTAGGAAGAGAACAAAGCAGAATAAGGGGAGGTGGTTAGTGACTTGGGCATGAGGAGATATGTTGGTCAGAAGTGGCATTTAAACACAGATCTCGGTGTTGAGGAGTGGAGACAGAAGGATGAGCTAGCATAAAGTCCCTCAGGCAGAAGAAGCTCAGCTTGTTTTAAGAACAGCAGGAACTCCTGTGTGGCTGCAGTGTATTGGGTATGGAGAACAGGGTAGAGATGATGCCAGGAGAAGGAAGTTAGGGCCAAATTGTGCTGGAATCATGCCGGACAAAAGGGTTCTGGATTTTTATTGTGAGTGTGATGGGAAGACACTGGAAGGTTTTAAGCCGGGGATTGGCATCCGAATGGGATTTTTGTTTAAAGAGTCGTTTCAGCTATTACGTGGAGAACAAGAATGGAAGAAAGGAAGTCAAGAGGCTGCGTTACAGAGAGAGATGGCAGAGGCTTAGCTAGACTAGGATGGCAGCAACAGAGACAGTGAGGAGTTACATTGGGAACAGACTCTGTTGGACTTACTAATGATTTGGTTATAGGAGATGAAAACAGAGGATTCACAGCTCACTACTAGGTTTTTGTTGTAACTGAGTGACACAATTGAGTGAAATAGGGCGGACTGGGCAGGGTAAGGACAGAGAAGTGTGAGAGGGGATACCAGGAGCTCCACTTTGGATGGGTTAAGTCTGAGATGCCTTTTGGTCATCTAGTGGTAGTGCTATTTAAGCAGTTAGATATCTAGAGCTTAAGGGGAAAGTGAGAACTGAATATATAGATGGGATTTAAAACCACAGGACTAGATGAGACTACCCAGAGAGTCAGAATATGTAGAGGAAAAGATTTACAGGGAGAGAAGAAAAGAGGAGGCAGAAAAGGAGACTGAGGAGTTGCCAGCGAGTTAGGAAGAAAACCGGGAAGATATCTGCAAGACAGACTGGGATGAATTAGAGACACACATTGTAAACCCTGAAGCAATGGCTAAAAACATTTTAAAAGGAAGCATAGCTAATAAGGCAATATTGGAGATAGAATATGATAAAAAAAAAAGTATTCAATCAAAAAGGATGGATTGAAGAAAAGAGTAAACTGAGAACAGATGGGACACAAAAAAAGCAGGACACTAGACTTAAACTCTAACATAGTAATAGTGACGTTAAATGCAAATGATCTAAACGTTATAATCAAAGGACGGAGACTTTCATTCTGAATTAAACATCAAGGGCAATCGTATGCTATCTATGAGTAAAGCACTATAAAATGCAATTGAAGCCGAAGAGTGAAGAAATTATACCAGACAAATAAGAGTCACAAGGAACTGGAAGCGATTTTACCAATAAAGGGCAAAATAAACTTCGAAACAGGAACAGTTCCAGGGAGAAAGAGGAATAATTCCTAATGCTAAAGGTGTCAGTTCATTAAGAAGGCATAACAGGTAATTCTAAGTAATGTAGGCACTAAATAACAACGCTTAAAAATATATAAAGCAAAATTGACAACGGAAAATGAAATAGAAAACTCCACAATTATATTTGGATATCTCAGCACTCCCCTCTTAGTAACTGATAGAACAAGTTGATAGAAAAATCAGGAAGATAGAGATGACCTGGATAATGCTATCAACCATTTTGGCCTAATTGACAATTATGGAACACTCCACCCACCAATAACTAAGCAGATACTCTTCTCAGGTGCACTTAAAACACTCAGCACCTGTGTGGCACCATAAAAAGTCTGTTTTAGAGGAAATGAAAATACAAGTATGTTCTCCAATCATAATGGAATTAAATCAGTAACTGATATCTGGGGGAAATGCCTAATAGTCAGAAATTAAGTAGCATATTTCTAAATGCATGGGTTAATAAAGACTCAAAACAAATTAGAATGTAATTTTAGGTGAATGAAAATGTAGCTAAATGTGTCAGGTGGAGTACTCAGATCTGTTCTGGAAGTGCATGTTAGAAAAGAAGAAAGAACTGAAACTAATTATGAAAGCTACTACACAATAAATGGAAGAAAGAATAAAGATAAGCTTGGAAATAAATGGAGGATGGACAAACAATGGAGAAGAATCAGTTAAACAAAACCTGGTTCTTTGAAAAGACCAATAAACAGGCTGTTCAAGGAAAAAAAAAAGAATATATAAATTTACCAGTATCATAAATCAAACAGGGAGCTTTGGTACAGATTCTAAAAATATTAGAAGTGAAATACATCTGAAAATGTTATACTGTTAAAATCTACAACATAGATGAAATAGTTGCAAACTTTGAAAGACACAAAGTTGTAAAAACTACCTCAAGAAGAAATAGAAAAATCTAAGTAGCCATATCCATTAAGGCAGTGAAATTTGTAATTTAAAACTTCACACAAAGAAAAACCTAAGTCCACATAGTCTACTGACAAATTATATCAAATAATTAAGAAATAACACCAATCTTACACAAACTCTTTTCAGAAAATAGAAGAGAAAGAGATGTGTCCAAGCTCATTTTATGTGGCCATTATTACCCTGTTATCAAAACCAGACAAAAATATTACAAGAAAAGAAAACTGCAGACTTAAAGCCCTGCTGAGCATAGACACAAAGATCTTTTTAAAAGTTAGCAAGCCAGATCAACACGCAAAAAAAGATAATACAACATGGCTAAAGAATATAAAGTCTGTCAAATATTTGAAAATGTAACTCACAATAGCAATAGAATAAAGGAGAATAGTCATATGATCATCTCAATGGTTTTTTAAAAAAAACAGAAAACATATATCCACACAAAGACTTGTACACAGACGCTCTCGGCAGGTTTGTTCATGATAGCCAAAACCTGGAAAAGAAGGTTAAACAGCAGATGAATGCAGAGATAAATGGTGGTATATCCATGCAGTGGAATACATCTAAGCAATAAAGATAATAAGCTACTGAGACACACAACATGGATGTGTTTCCAAAACAGGTGAGCAAATAAGCCAGACATGAAAGAGTCCATACTTTACACACATACTATCCATACATACAGGGTGTCCCTGGTGGCCCAGGGAAGGGTGAAATTCACCCTCAATTGTTCAGTCTTATACAGTGGACAGGACTCTTAAGGGCTTATCTCCTGTATTAGTTTGCCTGGGATGAGGCTCAAGGGAACTTTTGGGAGTGAGGAAAAGTTTTCATATTTTGATCCTGGTGATGGTTACATATATATATATATATATATTTGTCTAAACTCATCCAACTCTACATGTAAAGTTGATGTGTTCTTATCTAAGTAATACCTCAATAAAGATTATTATTTTTTCAATGGTAGTTAAAAACTGTCATCTTTCACAGTTCCTTTGCTTTGTCATGGACCAGCATCCCTTTTCCCTCCTTTACCTGGATGTTTGCTTAGGGCCTCAGGGTCCAAGCTGCCTCCAGTTCTGTTTAGTGTTTTCTCTCGTGTTTTGATGTGGAATGCAGATTTGCCAGCCATCCAGCTGATACTTATCAAATGCTTGCTGTAATACTTTACCAAATATTGCAGATAATTCTGCCTTATAATCAAGCTAATACAGGAGATAAGTCCCTAATAGTCCTGTCTACTCTGTAAGATTGAACAGTTGAGGGTGAATTGCACACATTCCCTGCTGTGGAAGGAGCGTGTAATCACTTCTGACTTGGTGAAGGGGTGAGACTTGAGGTGGGCTTTGGAGAATTTTCTGGTAGAGACAGGCACTGAGTGGATAGGGGTGTGCTGGGAGGTTGGGCAGTCACTTTGACCTGAGGGGAGTGAAAGGAAACAAGAAGATGAGGAAGTATGCTGATACCCTAGATCTGTAGGAGCACTAACTCCAGGTTGGGACTTTTAGAAATTATGGCACTGGATAGGGGTTTAGGGCTAGACAAAAGAGCTAAAAGGTTTGTGGGCAGTGTGCAGGCTTTGCAGATGGTTGTTCTGGCTGGGAGCGTGATCAGAGCTAGTCTTAGACACTCCCACATTGGCATCAGCACAGATGAGGGGGCGGAGCAGAGAGGGACCAGGAATGGGATGTAACTGCTTAGCAGTAGCCTAGGTGGTAAGTGACACGGAACTGAGCCCAGGGGTTGCTGGACTCATTTGGGAACTTGCTGGGACCTGCTGAGATGCTTTGGGATATGAAGTTGAGAAGAGCAGCCACTTCATCCATTTAACACATACCAGCCAGTCTTCTTGTTACAGACTAAATTATATCCTCCATAAAACTCATATGTAGAAACCGTAACCCCCAGTGTGACGGGATGAGGAGATAGGGCCTATGTAGAGGTAGTGAAGTTTAAGTGAGATCATAAGGGTGAGATCTTAATTCATTAGGACTGGTATCCTCAGAAGAAAAGGAAGAAATAACAGAGCTCTCTTTCTGCGAGCAAAGACCACGTAAGGACACAGTGGGAAGGTGGCCGTCTACCAGCCAGGAAGAGAGGCCTCAGCAGAAACCAGATCTGCAGGCACACTGGTCGGGGCTTCTAGCTTCCTGCAACGGTGAGACAGTAAATGTCTATAATTTAAGCCACCCAGTGTATGCTTTTTGTTACAACAGCCCAGACAGACCAACACACTGCTCACCACCAGATTCCTCACCACCTGCCTTCCCAATTCCCATAAATGGAATATTGAGGGTTCCCGGTGCTTTATATTCTGATGACATACTTTTGTGAAACAGTACCCCAATCTCTGGCTTCCTTCTCTTAGCCGTCCGGATAGAAGTCAACCCTGCTGGCCCTTCCCAACCGTCAGAGTGTGTAATTCCTCCTGTCTCTACAGCTCTTAATTATTTCTAAGTATTACTCATTTGGATTTCATAACCACTCGTCTCACTTCCTATGACATAAAGCAGGCAAGAGTTGATTTGACCCCATTTTACAGATGAAGAACTTGAAAATCGGGATTTTCGTGGCTTGTCTAAGATAACCAAGCGGAGTTGCCAAGTCAGCCCATTAAATCCGGCTCTCTCACTTCACCGCACAGCTTCCTGGCCTGTGCTTTTCTATGCCTTTGTCTGGAGAGAGCTTTCTGTTCAAACCTATCTTGGAGAGGAGACGTGGGCTGCCTTTGGGCTTCCTTCTTCCCTTCCTTCCCTTGTCCTCCCAACACATGCATACACACGTGCACGCGCACACGCACACACACACACACACACATTTATTTTTGTTCTCTCTCCATAGTGCAGCTTGGCCTTAATGTCATAGGAACAAGGAGCTTCTCCTTTTCCCGCAGAGCCTAAGCATGACAGACCCACCTTGGGTAGAGGACAAAGAAGGGATGGGCAAGGGGCTTATGGTGCAACCAAAAGGGAAACCTTGGAAGGTGTGGCAGGAACGCTGTAGCCCCTGGGCTGTCTGAACTGCATCCTGGCCAAGGCTCTGGGGGGCATCTCGTGCGGGCCCCACAGTGGGTTCGCTCCCAACTAACAGTTAAGGCAGCACCTTAACACATGGTATGCACATGGTCATAAACCGAAGCTCCTTTCGGAAGTTTGCCCTTCCTCAAGGCTGTTGGTCTGTGTTGAGCTAAAAAAAGAAAATCTGTTTGGAATCACAGAATTCCTGGGAAAATGTCAACTCTCACACCCCATTGTCTTTGGAGCTGGCATGCGTCTTCTCACTTCTGAGCCCCATTTTAAGGGGCGGGCTGTTTGTGGAGGGCCTATTGTTCCCGAGCAGCTGAGCATGCAAGTCTGGGCCTGTGTGTGTATGGAGAAAGACCACCACTATTGCATCACCCCCCACCAGCCGAATCAAGGATTTCTGCTGAATCACAGACCAGCCCGCCTGTGGCGCCCTGAGGTTGGCAATTGTTCTTGTAGCAAGACCTGGGACAATGAGATTGGTGAGAAAGATTCACTGGTGGTTGAGGCAGAGTGGAGGTGGGGAAGGAAGGTTTAGAGCATGAGGATTGTCGAGGGATGACGTGGGGGAAAGCAGGCTTTGAGCCCAAGGATAAATGGGAAAACCTCTGAGATGAGCACTCTCAGATTACAACACCTAGCCATCTCTAGGAGCTGGCCTCATGCCACCCAAACCCCAAGAACACTAAAGCGGTCAGGCTTCCTGTCCTGACCTTGGCTCATCGGGGATGCATATGACCCCTGGAGGAAGAGGATGGACAGAGCCCACAGACAAGTGGAGGCTGTGAGTTCACACCAGGCTCATCTCCAGCCTTCCTCTTCCCATCCTGAACCAAAAACAGAGCCTCTCCTCATTCCTACCTTCCCATTCATTCCCCCAGTGAATTGCAGTTACTCAGTGTACTAATTTTCTGAAGGATTCATTCACAAACAGAATTGGCTTGTCTTTTCTTGGCACTTGGAAGGCAGCTGGGGCAGTCAGACAGATACACAGGTAACTCACATGGTCTCATATGCTAAGATACTATTATAAACAGTTCTGTGGGAGCTTGGAGCCACAGCCACTGGCCTGGGGGTGGAAGCTGGGACGGGGCATAGAGTTAAGGAAGAACTTCACATAGGACATCCTTATTAGGAGGAAGCCAGAGAGGATTACCAGGAATCTTCCTGAAAGAGTGGGCTGGGGACAGGGCGCAGGCATTCTAAGGAAACAGATGGCAAGTCTACCACTGTGGCCAAGTGAAAGGCCCCAGATGGTTTGGGGGAGCGATGAGTGGTCCTGGCAGCCAGACGGGGAAGGGCTGCTGACAGGGGAGTGTCCTCCCCAGCGATGCTCCTTGGAGGCACAAATCCCAGGAATGGGTTACTTGAGTCCCCAAGGAGGACCAGATGACCCAGCAGCCATCCTGCCTTTGGCAGGAGCACTCAGCTGGACTCCAGACACTGTTGGGGTTGCTAAGCAAGGACTTCAGGCAGGCGGCTTCCCACGCACAAGAAATTTCTCCCTCGGCTTCCATTCCCACCTTGGGACTTGGCAGCGACTTGGTGTGGAGAGTCCAAGAGCTGCCATGACCCTGTCAGATGGCAAGGGTCATTTTTAAAAACAAGTTCCTAGTTCAAGTCAACCTAAAGCCATCTGGGTCTATAGTGAATGAAAACTTACCCTAGAGATATGGTTGCAGAAAAGGGGACCCCTTCCAGGGCCCGAGAGTGGGCTCTTGTCTAATACTCGGAAATGAATTGTCCAAGGAGACACACGTGCTGCCAAAGCAAGAGACTTTATTGGGACAGGGCACCCCGGTGGAGAGCAGCAGGGGAAGGGAGCCCAGGAGAACTGCTCTGCCAGGCGGCTCGCAGGCTCGGGTTTTATGGTGATGGGGTTCGCTTCCAGGTTGTCTTTGGCCACTCGTTCTGACTCAAGTCTTTCCTGGCGGCGCGTGCACTGCTCAGCCAAGCTGGATGCCAGTGATAAGGATTCTGGGCGGTGGCAGGACAGCTGGCAGCTCCTTTTGACCTTTCCAGACCTCTTGCAGTTGGTAGTGGCTTGTTAGTTCCATGTTCCTTACTAGGACCCCCTGCCGTAAAGTCACTCACGCAGATGGTTACGATTCCTAGCCAGGATGGGTGGTTTCAGTCAGAGTGCTTCCCCTAACGGTACCAAATCTGAGATGTGGCTCCCGGAAAGCAGCATTTACATAGTCAGAAAGAGAAGATGAAAAGGAGTGTCATGTCAGGCTCAGAGCTGGTAGCCGGAGGGTGATGTCTTTCTCCAGGAATAATCATAGCCCTTCATGTCCTATTGCCACACCAGCTTACAAAGCCCAGGCATAGGCCATTGCCCCGCAAACCTCCCCACGAACTGGTAAACTGGGCAGAGACCGGCTTCTTCCCCTCCTTCAGATGTGAGAGCTGAGGGTCAGGCAAACAAGGATGCCTCCCCTTCAGCATAGAGGGGTCCCTGGGAGACTTAACTGCTTGAGTCACCTTTAGGCTGGAAAGCAAGGAAGCACCTATGGCAAAGCAAAATCTAGGCCTCCAGCTTGGCTTTATAATTTGTATATTAGTGCTTTGCTTTGCTTTAAAAAATCCGCAGGCCTTACCTCCTGCAAGTTCTCTCAGCCACTAAGCATTAGAGCTGAGACAGAGACCTGCTATCCTGGAAGCCTGTCCTGCACCACTTTTCCCAAGCAGCCGGGTCTCCCCACCCTGACCTCCATGCCCTGGCTGGCCCCTCGCTTTGAGAACAGACCCCGGAAACCCAGATGGCACCAGTGATATCGAGCGGCCGTGATGAGCGCGCTGGAGACGCAGGGGAGGCCCCTGATTTCCCTCCGCTGCTTGTCTGCCGTGGAGGCAGGTCCTCTGGGATGATTAGCTGGGGGGGTGCTCCAGCCCCTCGCGGGCCATGCACCCCTCTTTGTGCAGGAGCCCTGGCCGGCCACCTGTTGTTAATCTAGCCCTGGTAATCCATTCTGTACTGTGTCAGCAGTTCAAAAGGGCACTGTTAGTATTTTTTGCCGACTTCAATTAACGTGAGATTTCAGAGGCCCCTCTGATCACATTTCATCTGTCACAAGTTAGGAACAAAACAGACAGGTTCCAGTTGAGGGGAGGAAGGAGAAGGAGTTTATTGCAAACAACAGCCAAGCGGACAGTGTGGGCTGTGCCCAGCCAAGGGCGCTCTGTGAACGCGCAGCGGCACCCACGCTCCACTTGGCCCCTCGCCTGGACCCCGGCGCCCCCTACTCGTCAACAGTCCAACAGTCCTCCCCTCCCCCCAAAGATGTAAGTGCAATAACTTACTTTAAAAGGCAAGAACTTTTTTTTTTTTAATATTTTGCTATAATGTAGTTACATGGTGGTATAGGCAGTAAAACTTTATGGAACCGACCTCCTTTTTTTATACATTTTTTTTCTGAATTTTTAATGTCTTTTTCATATATATTTTTAATATTCCACCCCAGGCCATTAAGCTAAAGGAAAAGTTGCATTTATACAGGGTTACAATATCTTACAAGGAGAACAGTCATTATTGATTGAGGTTCATGTTCCTTCCAGCACTCAGCTCTCTTTTCAACCCACTGCACACCAAACAGACTATTAGACATTAAAAACTGTCCTTCAGAATCAGTAGTATAAAGGCCTAGCTCTATGTGTGTAAGTGAAGGGGAAGAAGGGACAGGGCAGGGCAGGTTACTGTCTGGTTGGCCGGAACACGTTTCCTCCCCCTAGCATCTTTACAGATGTCACATGGGTTCCCTGGGAATTTGAGGAGCTGAGTTTTCCTTATCTTCCCAGTTTTCTCTTTTGTGGTCATGGATTATTATCCTGGGGGCCTGTTTGCCCAGCCATCCTCACTCCCTGCCAGGCCTGTAGTTGGCTTTGGCACCCGCCAGGCCGTCAAGTGGACCGGCAGCCCCAGAATTGTCCAGCCCAGGGGGAGAAAAGCCGCAGAAGCAGGATTCGTGGTCGTTTGCATGGAAGAGCTCCTCTCGTCGACCCAGCTGGAAGAGGGCAGAGGAGACACTGGCGCTGGGCCCGATGTGGCCACGGCCACGTGTACTGGGGACCCACCTCACGCTTGTTACCGCCAGTCCCCGGCAGTGTCTTTGAACCAACCTGGCCGCCATGCTTCCCCACCCTGGGGGCGTAGCGGTGAGAGACAAGAATCAAGTATAGTGGAAAGAATTCAAGGAAAGTTCCGAAGCCCGTGTCCTCCAAGTGCCGTCGAAGACTCAGGGACAAGCCTCTCCATGAGTCCCCGGAGCCCTCTCTCCCCATGGTGCCCTGGGAGCAGCGACGGCATCTGAGGATGGTAGCAGCACCTTAGTGTCAAGCCTTGGCCGCCGAGTCTGGTTCCCAGCAGGATTCAGGGGGCTGGCAGCTTGAGGAGGCTGCCCAGGGGGCCTGCCAGCCACCCATTATTTCCGGTTTTGTGTGGCCATCTCTGTTGAGATTTTAGGCAAAAGGAAAAGGAAACCCCACCTCTTTTAGCTTATTTATTGGCTTAACAGTGACCCCCGGAGCCATCCACTCTCCCCTGCACCTGGCTTCACCATACCGTGCTCCTGAGGATGCCACACCCAAGCTTGCTTTAGCCATCACAGGAGAGGCTGCAGGGTATCTCCCGCCCCAGCAGCTGAGAACGCAGAAGGCCTGGGCCCAGCCCCCGACCCTGGGGAGCTCCACGCAGCATCGATCATCAGAACCCCTCTCTTAGCTCTGCCTCAAGTGAAACGTGGCTCAGAATGATCACCTTCCCCACTGGGGACTGGGGTCATCTCCGTTGTTAAGGGATTGGGCAGGCTAGGTTTCTGATCCCTTCCTGCTCGGTGAGTCTGTGATTGTTAGAGTGTCAGGCAAGCCCTAGGGGCTAGAACAGGGCAAGGGCAGGCCTAGGGGTGGGCAGCTGCCCGTGGGGAGATCAGAGGTGTTTCATGCTGACGTTTTAGTCCTAAATACTTAGCTGCATCGGTGGGACAGGCGGTCAGTGCCAAAGAGCCTTCTTCTATTGGAAGATTTTTCTTCTCAAGCCTAGGGAAGGAATTTGCCTGACTGAGGTCTGGCCCAGGTGGAAAGCAGACACACAGCGGAACTGATCACCAGAGGTCCCTTCCAGAAGGTTCCACTTAAGACCCGTGTCTCTCCCTTCCCTCCCCCTCAGTGTCTATCCTGGTTCTCTCTCTCTGTCTGATTCTCACCCAGGTGAGAACATATCTCCCAGGTCAAAACATATGTCCCAGGTCTTTCCAGCCATGATGGCATTTAAGGAGGAACAGGGGGGATTGTCTCCAACCTGAAGCCATTTCTTCCTTCCTTTTCCTAGATTTTGGGAGTCTTGAGTTGTTTCAGCCAAGCTTAGAACTAAAAAAGTCTTCCTAAGAGTTATTCCCAGATCCTCAAACATAGAAAACACTTAAAGCTAAGCCTCCAAGAACATTTAATTCAATGTCCAAGATGCTTTTCACTTCGAGAAGATCAACTTTAGAGCTACGATTCCCAAAGAAGTCTGACTCTTACTAGGGGGAGGGTCGAGGCCAGCTCCTTCCATAGTCCTGTTTCCAGAGCATAAGAGGGCTTGAGACACAGCTGGAGACGGCCACATCCCCCAAAACCTAAGCAGCTCAAAGGGGGAGGGTCTCACCCCTCCCCGCCCACCCAAGAGGCTGTGCTGAGTCCGGGCCCCTGGGCCTGGTAGACCTAGCTCTCCTCACTGACAGGATTGGGGTAGAAGGGAGAAAAAGCAGGCCCTTCTCCTCGGGGATACCTGCAAGGGGGCCTCCCAGCGCTCAAAAGGCCTCCCTGGAGGATGGGTACCCCGTGCCCCAAGCTTAGCTGACCCCTGGGCCCTGGAGCTGAAACTCAAGCTGCAGGCTGCATGTCAAGCGGAAATGGAGCCCCCCCTGAGAAGGAGGCCCCTTCCTGCAGGCAGGGAGATTGGCTTCCAGAAAACAGTGTGTCCAGAACAGAGCAAGTGACCCCAAGGAGCTCAGCCCCACATGAGCCCTCCGGAAGCCAGAACAAGGGGCTGGGGTAGCCCGTGCCCCAGGGCAGAATTGCCAGGGCAGGCGCTCTCTGCCCTATGCCCGGAGGACTGCACGGAAGGCTCTGGGCGGGGGTGGCACTGGAGGCCACTAATCGGGAAGGCCGTCTGAGGCCACGTGGGGGCTGGCCTGCTGCCTGGAGGCCGGGCGAGTGTGCCCTCGTCATCTGCCAGACCCTACAGCCTGCTCTGGACCCTCTGGCGCCGTGCCCCCCAGGCCCTAGCGGCTGTGTCAAGATGCGAGTCCTTCCGCACCAGGACACTGGCCCAACAGCCCCAGCGAGCGACCAGGATCTTCAGATTCCCCCTGGAGGGGCCAGACTGGATGAGGAACAAAGCTACCCAGACCTGCCCCCTGCCACCATCATCCTGCCTAAGGCGGGGCGTCAAGGCAGCCGACGTGTGTGCATGAGCCCCTGCCTTCCCAGGACGCCTCCCTGCAGCCCTCCCAGCTCCTAGAAGCTTGCTTCCAGCACCGTGGGGGCCGCGGGCAGCGGGCCTCCTTCCCTGCACTGTTCACCCAGATCCAGAGCCTTGGGGTCCGAGGGGGCCAGCGTGGCTGGGTGACGGCGGGCTCCTTTGGCTCCAGCTCCTCTCTCTCTCTGCCCAGTCCCTCCGGGTGCATCCAGCACGGGGGACAGACAGCAGGACGGGGGCTCCTCGTGCCCTGGGTAAAGGCGAGGCAGGTGCCTTGGGTCTAGGAGGTTGGAGTCTGCAGGCTTTGAGGGAGAGCACAGGAGATGGGATGGCAGAGGCTGCCTGGGCAGGGCATCTGTTCTCCAGACACGATCACCGGGCTGGTGACTGGGGACCACACAGCAGAGGGAAGGACGGACGTTGACGGTACCGTAGCCACAGCTGGTCCAGGTGGGAATCTAGCCTCGACTCAATGGTCAAACCGGGCAGGGCAGAGGAGCAGGAGTGGGGAGAAAGGGTCTTCAGCTTATAATGGATGCAAAGCTGCAGAACTCGTGCCACCTGGCTGCCGCCACTGCCTCTGGCCAGGAGCAGGGGCCTGGCCTCGGTGCCCGCTGCCCCCTTCCCTCCCCGCAGTCCCCAGGGGCCTCAGACTTGGGGCGGCTGAAAGTGCTGAGGGTCAGGCCCCTGGGCCCAGGCCAGGTGCCTAAGAGGGGAGTCGAGTGGGGCGCTGGGGGCCTGGGGAGCATGGGTGTGGCCAGTGCCCCAGGGCTGGGGAGGGCGCAGGGATGGGGCGGGGTGGCCCTGTCATGTGGCCCAGGAGATGGCCGCGCTGTGCTCCTTGGCCTTCATGCGGAGGGCCGCGATGCTTGAAGTCTTGCGGTCCGGCTCCCCGTTGAGCTCATAGCCATTGAGGCCTGGGCTGAGGCCCGCGGCTCCAAACAGGCTGCCCATGTGCGTCTGGCCCACGTGGCTGCCAGCCCCCGAGACGCTCAGGAAGTCGGTGACGCCGCTGGCCCCAGAGCCGGGGGGGTGGGCGTGAGGGGACATGCAGGCGGGCACAGGGTCACAGGGCACCACACAGGCCGGCACGGGCGAGGCGGCCCCATTGTTGCCGATCCAGGACGGGTTCTGAATCTGGGAAGAGGGGAGGGAGATGCATCACAGGCTGGCAGGACATGGGGGTGCTTTCCTGTCCCTCACGGGGGAACCCTCTTCACTTACGAACACATCCTGATGATAAAACCATTCCTGAGTGTTTGCCTGGGAGGCTCTCCAAACCTGCCTGGCCAACCAGCCCCCTAGGACCCTTGGGGTTTTATGCTCTGGCTCCTCCGTTCCCAGGTCCAGGAGAGCAGCGGACAGAAACTCCATTTTAAGGCCTGAACTCTGAATTCCATCAAGAGTCCAGTGAAAGGGTTGTCCTGGGGCACGGCTCACCAGCTGAGGGCAGCCCCTGATTTTGTTTACTTATTTGACCACACCACTTGCAGGATCTTAGTTCCCTGACCAGGGATCGAACCTGTGCCCCCTGGAGTCACAGTCCTAGTCATTGGACCACCAGGGAATTCCTGGCAGCCCCGGATTTTAGACGCAGAGGCATACTCTGTCTCTCCATCCATGGACCCACTTAGGGTCAGCACCTGGGCCTCACCCCGCTCCGGCTCCTCCCCAGGCCCGGTACACCCTTGTGACTTGATCAATGGGAGGGGCTCTGGCATTGGCAATGTGGGCTCCGAAGCTGTCCGCTCTGAGAGTGGAAGGTCGGGGGGCCTCAATTCTCTCAGAAGCCAAGGTCAGTAGTGGAGGTCCTAGGGGCCGGTGCCCTTGAGGCTTCAGAAGTAACTCAGGGTCCGAAAGGGCTGCCTCAGGAGGTGGTAAGTGGATGGATAGAGCCAGGCGGGATGCCCACAGGCTCCAGGCTGGGGCAGAGACAGGCGGAGAAGGTGAAAGGTGCTTGGGCAGCGGGTGAGGGGTTGAACTGGACACTTTGTCTTCTCTCTGCGCAGCTAAAATCCTTTCCCCCTCCCCAGCTTCCAGCTCTAGACCCCACTTTCCCCCAGCATTTACGGGGAGGCAGAGCTGGGGACTCAGCCAGAAATGCATCTCTCCTGTGTGATCGGGGGCGGGGGGGGTTGGTGGGCAGGATGGGCTGTGAGGAGATGGTGCACCTCTCGGCCACGTGAAAGGGCTTCTCAGTGGTCCTGGAGCAGCTTCTGCCAGCCTGCCCCCTGCCCCCACCCCCCAGTGTTTGGAGTACATTCAGAGAAGTTTGTAATAAAAGGAGTGACTAGGGGGCTATGCCCCCAGATGCCATGGGGACGGCAGTGACAAGAACTGCTTGCAGGTTCGGGTGAGGGGGACCCCCTCTCTCGAGAGGCCTGGGGGATGTGGTGTGTGGTGCTGCGTGAGAAGAATGAGCATGAGCCCCTCTGGCGTGTGAGCTTGGGCAGCAGAGGTCAAGGCCAGGGAGTCCGGGCTGCAGGTCCATCCTCCCGGGGACAGAGGGAGGCTGGCTGGGGGAACTGAGAGAGGAGAGGAAGATATGGGTGGGGTGGGAGCTGATGCAGGTCGTGTGTGTGCAGGAGACCCCCCCCCCACATTCCCCAGCCTCACCCCTGGGCCTGCCCCTGCCCCTGCCATGTGAATCCCCAGAGTGGCAGCGGCAGCACGGGTCCCGTTGGGTACCCAGGGACCATGGGCTATCTCGGCTCCAGAAGAGTGAGGAAAGGGAGGCCTAGGAAAGCCTGTGGCCTGGCTTGCTGCTGGGCGGGCCCAGGCTTGGAGCGCAAGGCGGAGGCCACAGCACAAGGAGGCCTGAGAAGGAGGAAGCAGCCGCCTCTGCAGGGCAGGTTGAGGGGCGTCAGGACGGCACTCAGCCCCAGACGCATCTCTCCAAGGGTCCCGCTACCTGACTTCACCCACATCGCTTCCCATCTCTTGACATCCCACTGAGGACCCAAGTGCCGCCAGGAAGAGGGACTGACAGACAGCCGTGGAAGAAGATGCTCTGGAAGGGATGGGAAGAGATGGGCCAGACGCCTGGGAGAGCCGCGGCCATACAAGGCAACCTTCCTAAAACCATGTAATTCACAAAGCACTTTTGCACTATCTAACATAGACCTTCCAACAACCTTGTGAAAGAGTTTAGGCAGGTGCCTTTTTTTTTTTGGCCACATTGTGTGGGATGTGGGATCTTAGTTCCCTGACTAGGGGTTGAACCTGAGGCCCCCCGGCCGTGGAAGCACGGAGTCTTAACCACTGGCCAGGGAAGTCCTGAGGCAGGTGCTTTGAAAATACCCAATTCCTAGGTGAAGAAACTTGAGGCTCAGACGTGTGACTTGCCTGAAGGGAGAAAGCTCTGGAGCTGGGATGACAGCCTAAATCCTGGGTCTCAGAATCCCACGTTCATTCCAGCCTTGCCTCACTCACGTCCTCCGTCAGGACCCCCTTCTCCTAGGAAACACTCTGGGTGGCTCCCGGTGGCCTGGAGGGCCTTCAGCATTCCTCAGTTCCGATGCCCGTCACCAAACAGCCAAAGGAAAAGTCATTCTCAAGCTCCTCCCCCAGTCTCCCCTTCCCTAAAGTCCAGCCAAGGCTGGGTCAACGCTTATGGGGGGCAGAGAGAATTCTGGGCCTCCCACATCCTGGAGACACAAGTGCGCTCCTGGAACCTGAAGCGGGGGCTTGGAGCCCCGAGCTCTCTCTCCGGGGAAGGTGCTTCTCCTCAGGGCCCCAGAGCAAGCAGCTGCGGGCAGGGACTCACCTGGGCGTAGTTCTCCGCTCGGGTGAGGAGGGGCAGCTCATAGGCCGTGGAGAAGTGGGTCCGAACCTGCTGCATTTGCCCAAAGCGTTCCCTCTTCCTCCACTTGGCCCTCCGGTTCTGGAACCAGACCTGCAGGACAGAGCAGTTGTCGCCGGGGTCAGACCCGGAGCTGGGGCCCCCGTGTTCGGGGCAGCACCAGCCTTGCCCTCGAGCCCCTCCAGCTGTAGTTATAAGGTCAAGACTGTGGGGCTACAGATAACACATCTGCCTTGGTCTCTGTGCTCAAGAGCTGACCATCTGGAAGGATCGACGCTGAGAGCCAGGAAGGCAGTTTACACCCCAGTCGCAGGCGCGACGTCAGGCCAATAGGTTCGTTTTCTGAGCTTCAGAACCCAGAGCAGGCAAGTGTTAACACGCGCACAGAACACGTCACCGGTCACCTCAGCAGTCAACTAACCAGCCCTGACATGGGGCGGCCCAGTCCCCCGGGGCCACAGGCTACTGGGCAGAATCTGATGACAGCCTTGAAAGCTTCACCAGAGAATCATTCTAGGTGGCGAAGTGGTAAAGAACCTGCCAGCCAATGCAGGAGATATAAGGCGCCAGTTCGATCCCTGGCCCAGGAAGAGCCCCTGGAAGAGGGCATGGCAACCCACTCCAATACTCTTGCCTGGAGAATCCCATGGACAGAGGAGCCTGGCAGGCTAAGTCCACGGGGTCACAGAGAGTCGGACAAGACTGAGCGACTAAGGACGCACAGAGGATCACACACGTGTGGTTTTTCCATTGTTTTCCACTTCCTGAATCCCCCCATGCAGCCTTTTGTGCAGAGTTTGGACCCCCTGGGTTACAGCTTCTCTGGGAGACAGGGCTTTAGATGGGCTGTCGGAGGACAGTCAGGGACAGCTTTGTGGAGGGAAGGTGGGGGCTGGAAGGACAGAAGTCTAGGCTGAGTTTAGAAATGGCCCGGCCATGCCACCAGCTGGGAGAGGGATGGGAGGGGAAGGATCACGGAGTCAGATGATAGAGGCCCTCGAATGCCAGGTGGGAGGGTCACCTTGGTGTCAAGAGAGGAAGCTGCTGCAATCTCGGGCCCCAAGAGCAGCCTGATGCCGGGGAGGAGAGGAGGCCCAGCTGTCACTCAGCACGGGGGTGGCGCATGGGCTTGACCAGGGGACCTCTGGGGGAGTGTGGTCTCTGAGTCAGGTGTATGAGCCGGGGTCTTGTTTATCATACTTAGGAAAAAAATTGAGAACCTTCAAACAAAAGCTATTGGGCTTAATGGAAGCTTCCTTTGCAGGAGTGCTTCTGGCAGACTGAGAACTTTTCCAAGGCTCGTGGGCAAGAGCTGGCCTTGGGGTCTGCCACTGCTGCAGGTGACTTGGGGTCTGAGCAGAAGGTGACGGGGGACCAGGGAGGATGGGAGAGAGGGCGTGAGCAGGCTTGGCTTCAGGCTGGCTCACAGGCAGGCTCCAGAGCTCCTCAGAGGGAGACTCCTGGCAGCTCGTCGCACACCTGCCTGCTGACTCTGGTGCAGGACACGCCCCTGGCACCACAGTCCAGGGCACGGAGCTTCCTGGGAGGAGGGAGGCGGAGCCGGGCTGGAGGGCTTGGCCCGGCCCCCGCGGGGCAGCACAGAGGCTTCTAGGCCCACGGGCACCCGCTGGACTGCCCTGCATTTCCACGGGCCTCAGTTTCTGCATCTGGAAACTGGGCCAGCATCTGTGCTGCCGGCTTCCTGGGAGCTGTGCCTCCGAGGGCCGTAGGCGAGCTGGAGGGCAAATGCTGTCACGGAGTTTTCAGAGGACTTCGCCCTGGTTTATTTATAGCTCCCTTCCCGCTGTCTTTTTCCAGAAGAAAGAAGTAAAAAAATAAGGAGTAGGTGTGGCTCTTGTTAGTGTGGGGAGGGAGGGTGAGACTGTACCTTCCCAGCCAGTATACAAGCACCACACACACACACAACATACACACATACCACACATGCACACAACACACACACACATCACACATACACACAACACACACACACATCACACATACACACAACACACACACCCAAAGGAGGGTGAGACTGCACCTTCCCAGCCAGTATACAAGCATCACACACACACACAACATACACACATACCACACATGCACACAACACACACACACATCACACATACACACAACACACACACACACACACACACACACACCCAAAGGAGGGTGAGACTGCACCTTCCCAGCCAGTATACAAGCATCACACACACACATACAACACACATACACACCACACACACACACACCCCCAAAGGAAGGTGAGACTGCACCTTCCCAGCCAGTATACAAGCACAAGCATCACACACACACAGACATACAGCACACACACACAACACACACATAACACACATAACACATACACATAACACACATCATACACACACACCACACACCACACATACACATACACACCACACATAACACAAACAGCACACATACATAACACACACACCACACACATAACACACATACACATAACACACACATCATACACACACACCACACACCACACATAACACACAAACAGCACACATACATAACACACACAACACACACATAACACACAGCACACATACAACATACACACACAACACACGCACATAACACACACAGCGCACATACAACATACACACACAACACACACACAACGCACGTACATACCACACACACACACACACACCCAAAGGAGGGTGAGACTGCACCTTCCCAGCCAGTATACAAGCACCACACACACACACCACACATACAACGCACACACACACACACACCACATACACATAACACACACATACACACACACACACCCAAACAACCTCAAGGGAGGGTGAGACTGCACCTTCCCAGCCAGTATACAAGCATCACATACACACACACACCACACACACACCACACATACACATAACACACATCATACACACACACACCACACACCACACATACACATAACACAAACTGCACACATACACATAACACAAACTGCACACATACACAACACACACAACACACACAGCACACACACAGCACACACAACATACACACACAACACACACACATATAACACACACACAACACACACACAACACACGTACATACCACACACACACACACCCCCAAAGGAGGGTGAGCCTGCACCTTCCCAGCCAGTATACAAGCATCACACACACACAAAACACACATACACACCACACACACACACACACCCCCAAAGGAAGGTGAGACTGCACCTTCCCAGCCAGTATACAAGCATCACACACACACACCACACACACACACCACACATACAACACACACACACACACACACCACATACACATAACACACACATACACACACACACACCCAAACAACCTCAAGGGAGGGTGAGACTGCACCTTCCCAGCCAGTATACAAGCATCACACACACACACACAAAACACACATACACACCACACACACCCCCCCCCAAAGGAAGGTGAGACTGCACCTTCCCGGCCAGTATACAAGCACAAGCATCACACACACACACAGACATACAGCACACACACACAACACACACACACATAACACACACATCATACATACACACAACACATACCAGACATACACAACACACACACCACACATACACATAACACACAAACAGCACACATACACAACACACAACACACACAGCACACACACAACACACATACACATAACACACACACACACACACCCAAACAGCCCCAAGGGAGGGCGAGACTGCACCTTCCCAGCCAGTATACAAGCACAAGCGTCTCACACACACAAAACACACACAACACCCCACACATACATAGCACTCACACCCCACACATACACAGCACACACACACAACACACACACACCCAAGGGAGGGTGAGACTGCACCTTTCAGCCAGTATACAAGCATCACATACACACACACCCCACACATACACACACACACCCCACACATACACACCACACACACACACACACACACCCCAAGGGAGGGTGAGACTGCACCTTCCCAGCCAGTATACAAGCACAAGCATCACACACACACACACACACACACACACACACACACCACACACACCACACATACACAACATACACACACATACAGCACACATACACAACATACATACACACACAACACACAGCCCCCCCAAGGGAGGATGACACTCACCTTTCCAGCCAGTATACAAGCATCACATACACACAACACACACACACAGCACACACACACAACACAACACAGACAACATACACACATGTGCAACACACACACATACACACATCACATACACACATAACACATGCACACACACACACACCCAAGGGAGGGTGAGACTGCACCTTCCCAGCCAGCATACAAGCACGAGCATCACACACACACACACATCCCCAAGCGGCCAGTATCTTTCAGCATCACTGTTTCCCATCTTGACTCTAGTTCAGGAGATTCAGCTCTCCTGTGTCCCCCACCCCGGAGCTGATCCCCTCCCAGGCTGGGGCCTCAGCCGCTGTCCCAGAGCCTCCCGGGGGGCCCCCCTTTCCTCCCAGGGCTCCTGGAGTCCAGGCCCAGGCCGCCCACCGGGAGCCAAGGGTGGATCGGGTCTCCTCTCCGGGCCGCTGAAATGGGATCCCCCTTTATCAGTGGCCTGGAATGGGGGACTGGGGGCAGGATGAGAGAATGAATCAGAGGCGCTTGTTTTCATTTCATGTTTAATTTCCTGCAGGCTTAGCTCAGTCTTTCCGCTCCTTCCTCAGCCTCCCAGGGTTTTCTGGGCAGGGGGGGAGTCCAGGGAGAGGGGAGAAGCCCACTGGAAGCATCTAGATATATGACTGCTTTCTTCGGGGCTGAGGAGAAGCCTAGAAAAAAGTGAGGTTGCCACCGTGGTGGGGGCCTCCCCCTTGAGTCTCTGTGGACTCAGGTCCTACGGTGGGGTCCCGGGGTCCAGAGGGGCAGGTGGACGTGACACACACAAGTTCGGGCTGGCAAAGGAGGCCTGGGGGTGAGGGGAGGAGCAGAGTTGGGGGAGATGGAATGCTGGCTGGCGGGGGCGGGGGGTGGCGGCGGGCAGAGGCGGGGGAGAGGGGCGACCTGGGTTATCTGGGAAGACAGATGAGCCGGGGGAGAGGCAGCTGAGAGCGCTCGGCCTTTGGGAAGGGAGTGAAGAGGGTCAGGCAGAGGGGTTTCTTTGCAGGTTAAGATGGAGATCGTGGGAGGCGGCACGGCTGTGGGGAGCAGGCCGAGGGGAACAGAACTGCCCACCTCCAGCCCCTTCCTCCCTGGGGCCTCACCCTGCAGATGAGGCTGGAGCTTTTCTGCTCAGATAAGCCTTAAGCTCCATTAGCCTCCTGGTCTTCACTCTCATCATGCATAAACTTGGGTGGTGGCAGGGGTATCCTCCCAGGCCCCATCCGTGCTCACATTCATGGGCCCCCGAGGCTCAGAGCATCCTCCCGTTTCTGACCCTTGGAGCCCGGGGCGCTGACAGCTGCATCCCTAGATGCCCTGGGACTCAGGCTCTGCAGCCCCTAGGCTTGTCTCCACTGGGCAACCCTCGGCAGGAGAAGGGACCCAGAGGCCCCAGCCTTCCCTTCAGTGCGTCACAGCAGCCCAGGACCACCCCGCTC
The DNA here is from genome assembly GCF_032405125.1 of Capricornis sumatraensis. Taxonomy (NCBI): domain Eukaryota; kingdom Metazoa; phylum Chordata; class Mammalia; order Artiodactyla; family Bovidae; genus Capricornis; species Capricornis sumatraensis. The sequence continues at coordinate 74,866,696 of NC_091084.1, forward strand.
CTGGCCTACCCTGGCCTGGACGCGCTCTGCACGGGCCTCTCCCCAAGGAACCAACTGTCTTGGCGGAGGCCCCCGCTAACCGCAGCCCATCTGGGGCCAGGGCGGAGTGGCCCAAGGCGGGGAGGCCTCTGTCTTATTGTCTTCAGACACCAGCTGCATAGATTGGAATCCCAGACAGCACAGAGAGGCCCCTGCAGCCCCCTGGAGCGGCTCCAAACTCTGGGTTTCTTCCCAGGAAAGGTCCATCTCGGGGGTGGGGGGGGCCCCATCCCTGTCCCCACTGTCACTCTGCACCAGGCACCTGGCTTACCATCAGCTGAGTACGGGCCCCCAACAAACCCATCAGAGGCAAGCAGGGGGTTCTATCCCCAATTCCCCCCATCCCCAAAGCACTGCCAGGCGCAACCCAGAGGTCTGACGAACTTGCCAATCCCACCCACTCTGCCTTTATACAAAGTAAAGTCTCAGAACAATTAGGCACGTGTTCCTGGTGAAGCAAACTACAGGAAAAGAAGCGCTGGGCTGGAACTCAGGGTCCCTCATTCTATTCTCAGCACGGCCACCCCATCACCTTTCCTGAGTCACCTGGTCACAGGTGATGGTTTCCTGCCTCTGGGTCTCTTCCTCCTTGTTAGCAAATGAGAGAATGAGGTGGTCCTCTCCAGCACTAGCCTTCTAGAATTCTGTGGTCTTCCCTTGAGATGATAAGACCGGCAGCACATCACAGTTTCCCTTTTTGCTTTGGCGGCTGGGAAGCTCAGCATCGAAATCTGCGCTCAGTGGAATCTATGATCCTTAGCTTAGCCTAGGTCTTTGACATAATTACCTTCCCATTTCATGACATTGTTATTGTTCGAGGATGGAAATAGATATTTTAAGTGTAAGCTGCCCCAGCTCCTTTTTGGAAGTAGGCATAAATGTGTGTGTGTGTAGAGAGAGAACACTCCATCTAAGCTGTATTGTGGTGCCTGAAAAATGCTAAACATGTCAAATGACCCAGTGTCATTTCGTGTGTTGTACCAGAAGGATCATCCTAACAATGCTAAGCAAATTCTACTCCTGGGCACTCCTGTCCATTTGTTAGGGACACACATGTGCACACACATGTACACGTGTATACCACACACAGAAAACGGACAGTTTGCTTCACATCAACACAGCACCTACAGGAACGTCCCATAGCCAGCTGCTCTCTCTCTACTGACTCCTTATGCTCCTCTCAAATCCACTGGCGGAGCTGAGGCCAGAGGCTGGGGTTCCTGTCCAGAGTCTAGGGCACCAGAAGTCACATGACTCAGGTGAGACAGTGGGTGTGAGAAGGTTTCTGGAACCACAGTGAGGCCTCAGCTGCCTGTCTTCCTTCCCCAAACACTCACTGTGAGCTGGAGAGGAATAAGGTGGGAAGCTTGCTTTGGGGAATTTGTGAATAAATGAGCTGACCGTTCAGAGTCCCCTGCCGTTTCTGGATGGCTGTATATTCACTGGCAACTACTAGTCTCGTTTACACTTCAGCCATTTTAGATGATCTTGTTTCTGGACCATGTTATTAATACAAACATTAAACAGAGACTGATGAGCCTTTTATTGACACCGTAGGGGTTCCCTGGTGGCTCAGATGATAACAACTTGGCCTGCAATGTGGAAGACTTGGGTTCGATCCCTGGGTCAGGAAGATCCCCTGGAGAAGGAAACTGGCTACCCACTCCAGTATTCTTGCCTGGAAAAATCCACGGACAGAGAAGCCTGGCAGGCTACAGTTCACGGGATCTCAAAGAGTCAGACACAATTGAGAGATTTTTTTCACTTTAGGAACACTCTACTTTTCTGGTGACTTAGGTGGTAAAGAATCCTCCTGCAATGTAGGAAACCTGGGTTTGATCCCTGGGTTGAAAAAATCCACTGGAGAAGGGAATGGCTACCCACTCTAGTATTCTTGCCTGGAGAATTCCATGGACAGAGGATCCTGGCAGGCTACGGTGCATGGTGTCACAAGAGTCAGGCATAACTGAGCAACTTTCACTTCACTTCAGGAATACTCTGCAGAAGATTCTTTAGTGAAAAAAGGCAAGAAGGGGTACCCTTGGGGTCTGCTGAGTAACAGGGTTCTCAGTCCTGGCATCAAAAGGACCCCAGCTGAGCTGTGCTGCTTTTTTAAAAAGACTCCTCTTTGCTCTTAAGCTGTTGATTTCTATAGCCCACCAGAGAAGGAAAAACTGTTATCTGCAAGCACTTGATTTGCTATTTCAACATGGTTTGGGTTGGGAAGGCAGGCTGAACGTGGCATTCATTTAGTGTTACACTGAAGCTTGAGCTTTATCTTGTCATCTATGTTTGGGGTACTTAGAGGACTTTGCATCCTCTGTTTTTTTTCTTTGTTACAATTTCATGCAGGGAGGGGAGACATACCTCTCTGGACAAAGGAGGTCAGTTGGTCCACATATATTTATTCTTTGCCTTTTCTGATCTTAGTTCAGCCTTCTCTAATTGGTGGGAATTATAGTGATGAACAATCAGACGGTGCCTACCCTCATATTCTAGTGAGAGGAGACAAAGAGATGACATAATGTAAGCCAATCATAAATTCTAAGATAAAATAGGACAATGTGGTAGAAGGTGACGTGGTTTGTTTGTGTTGTGTTAGGTTGAGTTGAGTTGGGTTGGGTTGGGTTGGGTTGGGTTGAGCTGTATGGGGTTCCACTGTGGTGCGGTGAATTGTGTTTGGTTGTGCTGAGTTCTGTTGAGTTGAGCTGTGTTGGTTTAGGTCGTGATTGGTTGGGGTGAGCTGCACTGGGTTGGGTTCTGCTAGGTTCAGTTGAGCTGTGCTGGGTTTTGTTGTGTTGGGTTATGTGGGTTGTGTTGGGTTGAGCTGTTAGTCTGGGTTATGTTGGTTGTGTTGGGCTGTGTTCGGTTCTGTGGAATCGAGCTGTGCTGATTTGGGTTATGTTGTGTTGGGCTGTGTTGAGCTGTGTCAAGGCTATGGTTTTTCCAGTAGTCATGTATGGATGTGAGAGTTGGACTGTGAAGAAGGCTGAGTGCCGAAGAATTGATGCTTTTGAACTGTGGTGTTGAAGACTCTTGAGAGTCCCTTGGACTCCAAGGAGATCCAACCAGTCCATTCTGAAGGAGATCAACCCTGGGATTTCTTTGGAAGGAATGATGCTAAAGCTGAAACTCCAGTACTTTGGCCACTTCATGCAAAGAGTTGACTCACTGGAAAAGACTCTGATGCTGGGAGGGGTTGGGGGCAGGAGGAGAAGGGGACGACAGAGGATGAGATGGCTGGATGGCATCACTGACTCGATGGACGTGAGTCTGAGTGAACTCCGAGAGTTGGTGATGGACAGGGAGGCCTGGCATGCTGCGATTCATGGGGTCACAAAGAGTCGGACACGACTGAGCGACTGAACTGAACTGAGCTGTGTTGGGTTGTATTTAACTCTGTTGAGTTATGTGTTGATTTTGGTTATGATGGGTTGTATGTGTTGTGTTGGGCTGAGCTGTGTTGGTTTAGACTATGTTGTGTTGTGTTGGGCTCTGCTGGCCTGTGTTGAGCTGTGCTGGGTTCCATTAAGCTGAGCTGTGTTGACTTGAGTTGTGTTGTGTTGTGCTGAGCTGTGTTGGGTATGCTGGGCTGTGCTGAGCTGTGTTGGGTGTGCTGGGCTCTGTTGAGCTGAGCTGTGTTGACTTGAGTTGTGTTGTGTTGTGCTGGGCTGTGCTGGGTGTGCTGGGCTCTGCTGAGCTGAGCTGTGTTGACTTGAGTTGTGTTGGGCTGCACTGAGCTGTGTTGGGTGTGCTGGGCTCTGCTGGGTTGAGCTGTGTTCATTTAGGCTCTGCTTGTTTGTGCTGGGTTGTGCTGGGCTGTGTTGGGCTGAGCTGTGTTGGTTTAGACTATGTTGTGTTGTGTTGGGCTCTGCTGGCCTGTGTTGAGCTGTGCTGGGTTCTGTTAAGCTGAGCTGTGTTGACTTGAGCTGTGTTGTGTTGTGCTGAGCTGTGCTGGATGTGCTGGGCTCTGCTGAGCTGAGCTGTGTTGGTTTAGGCTATGCTTGTTCGTGTTGTGTTGTGCTGAGCTGTGTTGGGTGTGCTGGGCTCTGCTGAGCTGAGCTGTGTTGACTTGAGTTGTGCTGGGCTGTGCTGAGCTGTGTTGGGTGTGCTGGGCTCTGTTGAGCTGAGCTGTGTTGACTTGAGTTGTGTTGTGTTGTGCTGGGCTGTGTTGGGTGTGCTGGGCTCTGCTGAGCTGAGCTGTGTTGGTTCAGGCTCTGCTTGCTTGTGCTGGGCTGTGCTGGGCTCTGTTGGTGTAGGTTATGGTGTGTTGTGTTGTGTTGAGCTAGGGTGGGCTCTGCTGGCTTGTGCTGGGATTAGTGTTTTGGTGGTTGGCTGATGGTAGGGGGCAGTAGTCATGGTGATTGGGAAGACTTCTCAGAGGAGGCATTCTGAGCTGGGACCTGAAAGATGGAGGAGGAGGCAGCCAGCCTGGGCAGAGAGAAGAGTTGGATTGTCTTGGTTTCTGCCCAGGGGGCGCCATGGATGCCTTGTAAGTTCATCCTGTTTCCTTGCTAAGAGGTAGGCCTTCCAGAGCAGAGACCCATCATCGTCATCACCTCCTTCGCCAGAGAGCCTGGACTCACACACCACACAGAACTCAGCAGCATAGCTGACGGGCTCCCTGCCCCTCCCCTGGGAGCCCCACGCCAGCTCCAACCAGAGCACAAAGCAGGATGGGAACGTGGACAAAAGCAGACCTGCTCTGGTACGGCAGGGGCACGGGGGTGAGCTCCTACCCGTTCTGGTTACGGCAGGGGCGTGGGGGGCGAGCTCCTACCCATTCTGGTTATGGCAAGGGGCACCAGGGGTGAGATCCTACCTGCTCTGGTTACGGCAGGGGCGTGGGGGGCGAGCTCCTTGAGCCGAGGTGAAGAAAGCCCTGGTGCGCCTGGGGACGGGCAAGCGGCCCTGGCTTGGGCCACCGGCGGAGGGGCCGGCCCCGCTCTCCCCGCCTTCCCCGGCGCCCTCACTGACCTGCACGCGGGCCTCGGTGAGGTCGGTCCTCATGGCCAGCTGCTCCCGTGCGTACACGTCGGGGTAGTGGGTCTTCTGGAAGACCTTCTCCAGCTCCTCCAGCTGGTAGCTGGTGAAGGTGGTTCTGTTCCGCCGCTTCTTGCCCTTGTTGCTCTCCGAGTCGGCCTTCTCCAGCGGGCTGGGGAGGTCGGCGCTGGCCCGGTCCTGGGGCCCCTTCACCCCAGCTTCCTTCACACTGAGGTAGCTGCTGTCCATCCCCACCGTGTCAGAGTCGGGTGGCAACTCTGGCTCACCCAGGGAGCTCTCTTTGGCTGAAGGGGGAGGAAGCAAAGTCAGAGAAGCAACGGCTGAACCTAGCTTGAGAGGGAGGAGGGACGGGGGAGTCATTCCCTGCTTTTCCCTTCTCGGGGAAGCACTGGATGCAAGGTCCAGAGGCCTGGGTTCTAATGTCACTAACGTGCTGTGTGACCTTGGGTAAGTCCTCTCGGAGCCTCTTCGCCATTAGGTCAGCATGGGCCCCTTTGAGCACCCATGTCCTGTGACTCTGGGCCAGCCAATCTGACCTCTATAACACTTACCCTCCACCCCCGCTGACCCTGGGCTCCTCCCTAGAAGGACTCTCTTTGCCAGAAATTCTCCTTTGGGTGTTGAGGATGTTGACTCAGTCCTTCGGACTCAAGAGCTCAGCCAGCAGCCATGTCTGGCCCAACTGGCCTTAGGGTGAGGAGGAGAGGCTCCTCCCTGCCTGGCCTGGTTCTGTTTGGGGTTCAGCATCCTGGCCCCTCCAGGCGGGGGCTGTTTACTAAGGAAATAGGGGGTCCTCCCTGTGACATGCCCAGGATGCTGAGCTGGGGGCCCCAGCAGATTTACACAAAGCTCATGGCCCCGGGGCCCACAGCAACCGCGGTCTAGCAGAAGGGGACTCTGCCGGCTGATTCCTGGACGCTCAGAGCTGGCAAGGACCAGTTAGCCAGTGCAGATCAAGGTGAGAAGACAGAAGGCAGGGCAGGGAGGGCGACCTCATCCTTGTTCAGATAGCCCCGTCAGCGCCCTGGGCAGACACACTTGCCCCAGGGTGGAGGTTAGGGGACAGGCCCTGCAACTGGCCCCAGGGTGTGAGTTCCCCCCGTGTCTGACTCCTGAGCTGTGTGCTTGGACCGTTCGCTGAACCGCTCTGTGCCTCAGTTTCCCCCTCTGTGAAACGAGGGCACAGATACTTGGATCTCCCTCATAGGGACTGCCCTGGTGGCTCAGATGGTAAAGCGTCTGCCTACAATGTGGGAGACCAGGGTTCAACCCCTGGGTCAGGAAGATCTCCTGGAGAAGGAAATGGCAACCCACTGTAGTATTCTTGCCTGGAGAATTCCCATGGACGGAGGGGCCTGGTGGGCTACAGTCCATGGGGTCACAGAGTCAGACACGACTGAGCGACTTCACTTTCTTTCCTTCTTTTCTTTCAAAGGGTAGCTGTGGGATTAAAACATCTTACAGGTAAAGTTACTCCCGGTTCTGGTCTAGACTTGTGAGCAGCAGAAGAGTCTAGCCCTGGAGGAGTCCTCCCAGTGGGCAGGCCCTCCCTGGAGCCCCGGAGCCCAGGAGCGGGAGTGGATGGGGTGTGAGTCCCTCTCTGAGCCAAGTTCCATTGGGGACTGTGACTTTTATAGAGTGAGATGACATACAGGGTAATAAGACATGTGTGGGGAGCACCTGACAAAGCCTTTCACATGTGAAAGCTCTGATCACACCAAGCGTTTGTGGTCGGTGTGGGCTCCCACCACGCTGACCTTCAGTCTCCTCCTCTGGCAGTAGACCTGAGCCCCAGGTGTCAGGTGTCAGGACGCTGCCTCTCGCCCCGGTCCCTTGGTTCTGACCAGATCCTGGGGCCGAAGCTTTGGATCCGCCCTCCTCCCTGGTGCTCTGCGTTTACTGGGGGCTCTCTTATTGCTGGGAGCTGAGAGGGACAGGTTGCCTCGGTCATTCTCCCCAAGGCGGTGAGGAAAGGGAGAGGAGGTGAATGCTGAGAGCGGGCCTGGAAGCAGCTTCAGGAGGCTGTTCCTGAGGGCCACTGGCAGCATGGGTGCCAGCAGGCTGGGGGGCCGGCCCTTGGGCACCACGGATGACACCCATGTGAGTCCAGGCACACGCAGACCGCCACGGCTTCGGTGACAGCGTCATGCAAACTGCAGCTGGCAGCTGGGCTGAGAGCTTTCAGCAAAGATATTTATCCTCCTGGCAGACAAATACATTTTATGTTTTGGGTTTTTTGTTTTTTTTTAAAGAGAAGAAATCCCACCCAGTCTCACCAAAAATAAACATCTCTGTTATGCAACTTCCTGGAGGCCAGACTCGGGGGGCAGGCAGTGGCTGCAGCCCCTGCCCCTTCTGCCCAAGCCCTGCTGCCCAGACCCCATCCCATAACCCCGTGGACCCTTCCTGTATCCTCTGGCATCCAGCCTGGGCTCAGAACCACTCCACACAGCAAAAGGGGCTGGGCTGAGGCAGGGGAAACTCCACGTTATAAACATCGAGGGACGGTAGGGACTAAACTCCTTGTGCTAATTCAGGGGAAACGGAGGCCAGAGAGAGGAAGAAATGTGCCCTAATTAGGGACAGGGTGCAGCCTCTCAGCTCTGGGTCAGTCCTTCACTCCTACCCGGTGGTCTTGGGGCCTTTCCTGGGGAGACAGGGAAGACCAGAAGGAATCTCCAGGGCCTCAAGTAATCAAGAGGTGTGGTCTGTGCATCAAGGAGGCAGAGAACCAGTCCCCGAGGATGAGAGTGAGGATGCGGCCCCTGGGAGAAGCCCACCCCCGCTGAGCTGGTTCTAGGCTCACTGCGGGTGGAGTTGGCTGAACACCCACTCGTCCAAGTAGAGAAGTTTCCCCACCTCCACCCACCCACTGAAAGGGTAGGAGTGGGGAGACAGCATGGTGTGGGGAGCAGCGTGGGAGACCCCAGGCCCAAGGTGTGGAGATCTGCCTCGTCCCGGCTCTTCTGAAGTCTGCCTGTGACTTCAGACAATGCCTTCTAAGTGCCAGAGCCTCCCGTGCCAATGGGAGCAGGCAAGCCCTGTCCGCAGCGGGGAGAGCAGGCAGGAATGGCATCTCGACCTCGTGGGGCAGCCCTCCTGCCTTAGTTTCCAGTGGGACCTTCCCCTTGGGACCTGGAGTGGGGAGAGGTTGGGGGCATATCTGTCCAGGCAAACGTTAGCTAACAAGAAAGGCTTCAAGATTTCAAGACGGAAGGGATTCTGGCAAACCGAGGCCTCTCTGGCCCTTGAAGAAGGATGAAACCGTCCAAATCTCAAGTCTTGATTATCAATCATGCTTTACGTGGCTCAGGCGGTAAAGCATCTGTCTGTAATGCAGGAGACCCGGGTTCGATTCCTGGGTTGGGAAGATCCTCTGGAGAAGGAAATGGTAGCCCACTCTAGTACTCTTGCTTGGAAAGTTCCATGGATGGAGGAGCCTGGTAGTCTATAGGCCGTGGGGTCACAAAGAGTCGGACATGACTGAGTGACTTCACTGACTTCACTTTAGGTTCTGAGGCTGGGCCCCTAATTGAGACAGCAAAGGAAAATTCCCCAAGGTTCTGACCCAATCCATTAGAATGACAAGCCAAGGTACTCATTCCCAAAGAGCCAGGCTTGGGGGCATCAGTTCCCACCTCCTGCCACCCTATAAGCATCTGCACCTGGTACTGTCATTCAGGCTTTGGTGACGGAGCTCATCGCCCCCAGGACCACTGGAACATCTGTCCATAGGTCCAGCCTGTGACTTTCTCCTGTGGTCTGGCTCATTGGCGCGGGTTCTAAACCACCATGGGCCTTCCCCAAGGCAGCCCTGCAGACACCTGGAGATGGCTACCACGCCTCTGAGTGTTCCATCCTCCTGAATAAATATAGCTCTCGCTGCTGTTCTGTAGGAGGCCTCAGGTTTAACAGGCCCGTGTGAGACAGGTGAACGCCAGGGATGGGATGGGTGGTGATGCTGGGCCTGGGCAAAGCCAGCAGATTGCTCTCCAACTAGAGGATCCAGAGAGGCTGGGTAGAGACTTGTCACCGTGGCCTAAGACCTGGGCCTAGTCAGGACCCAGCTTGCTCCTTAAGGCCCTCCTTAAGACGGCTGAAGAAAACAGAGGGCCCAAGCCTCAGGCTGAATCACTCCTGAACAAAGGAAACCGCTGACCTCCTTGCTCTCCCTCACTCCTCCTCTGTCCACCTGCCTGGAATGTCCCTTTTTTCCAGCTGACCTCCAAGGTCCAGTCAAGCACCAGTTCCTCCAGGAAGCCTTGCCAGACTGCAGCAATCATACAGACCCCCTCCTTCTAGTTGCTGCCTATGTTTTAATCAAACCCTGAAGGTCCAGCTTCTCGTTAGAGAACCAGTTCCCTGAGGGCTGGAACCTTGGGCCACTTGTCCCTACTCAGCCCAGGATAGGGCCGGCAGGAGGTTACCGAGGAATCAATGGACAATACAAACATTACCGAGCTCTCCCCCCATCCAGCTACCTCTGTGCACTCACTGCCAGTACCTATAGGGTACGTGCAGAGATGTCTGTTGAACAAACGCATCCTCGGAGACAATGGAGAAAGGTGGTGAGGATGCATGAAAGGGGCATGCAGGGAGTAGAGCCTCCATCAGAACTGACAGCTGAAACAGGAGGAGAAGGTGAGATCACTGAGGGACAAGAGGGGAAGACAGCAGACCGCAAGGAGGGCAGGAGGAAGGACAGGTGGACACAGACAACGTCTCCACGCAGCGAGCAAGAGGGACACGCTGGGGGAGGCCACAGGAAGAGCGCCGAATAGGGGCTCTGGAATTGACATTTCCAGAAACCCGGTGCAGGATCCGCCAGGAACCGGCTCTGCATTTATTGTACTGGCACACCAGGAGACAGGAAAGGCCCCTGGAAACCCCCAGCTAACCCCTTTGCCGGGTGCGCCTTCTTGAGGCCACATGGCATCCGCTGCTGGTATGAAGCTGAACAATGACAGACCTCGCTAGGACCACCTGCCTGCCCAGCTGGCTTCCCCCCATCCTCCTCAGAGGAGCTCCTCCTCATGGTCTCTGGCCCTGCCCAGGGCGGGGAGGGACCCTTGGCGGGCTTTGTCCCAGGCTTTGGGGGCCCAAGACAATGTCCTCACAAGCTGCAGCTTCCCCTGGAATGTCTTGATCTGGAAATACATCCCAGACTACCCAGAGGAATCATGTATTGTGCACAGAGCATCGAGAATCTGGAGTGCCTGCCCCCCAGGAGGGATGCACACCCTTCAGAGACTCCCATGACCACTTCCGATGAGCGGGCGGCATTTGGTTCAAGGCTTATTCTTCATCCGGAGTCACAGACACCCTTGAGCCTCTTCTCCTCCTGGGGAGGAGGCCTCGCCTCTTCTGGGGGCCACCTGGTCTGTGCCAGACAGCCTTGGCTGTTGGATTTTAAGAGATACAAGAAACGGGGGACCTTTCTTCATTCTCTTGCTTGTGTGGTTAGTCACTCAGTTGTGTCTGATTCTTCGTCCACCAGAGTCCTCTGTCCATGGAATTCTCTAGGCAAAAATACTGGAGTGGGTTGCCATTCCCTCCTCCAGGGGTCTTCCCGACCCAAGGATCTAACCTAGGTCTCCTGCATTTCAGGCGGATTCTTTACTGTCCGAGCCACCAGGAAAGCCCCTTCATTCCCTTGGCTTCTATCTCCTCATCCTGGTTGAACCCTAGGGTGTTGCTCCAACCTAGTCTAACCTTTTTTTTTTTTTGACATGAAAGGCCTTGAAAGATTTCCAAAGTTCACCTTAATTTTTTTTTTCATGACTGTGATTTCAAGAGAATTATTTTTGTGACTGTGATTTAAGGAGAATGAGCTTCTGAAGCCATTTGGGGAGAGGATGCTGGAGACCTCTCTGCATGTATCCCTTTCGTGTGCACGGATGTGCGCCCTCGGGCATGTAGTACAAGCCTGCTGTTGTGAATGGGTGTGGGGAGCATATGTGTGGTTGCCTGCAGATAGGTCTGCGGAGCGTGCAGGCTTGTGTGGTCAAGGGCAGGCACACCAGTGGGGCGTGTGTGCCAGTGGATGTGTGCGTGTGTGTGAGTGAGCGTGAGCCTGCAGGCACCCGTGGGTGGGTCTGGACATGAGTTGTGTGTGTGTGTGTGTGTGTGTGTGTGTGTGTGTAGTTGGGCACACGCTCTGATGTATGGAGCGTCTGTCTAAGGGGCTGGAGTAATTTTATCCTCCATGGTTTTGATTATATCTATTTTTCCTCCAAACATCTGCTTTATGGGGGACACACCGCTTGCCCTGTTCTCGGGTGAGCCAGCCTCACATGCCCTGTGGCAGCGTGCACAGTGCCAATGCAATCTCCTTAAACAAAACAGGCCAGCGTGAGGCCCTTTCATGCTGTTTAAAGGGCACCAAGTAAACGCATCGCTGTCCAAACAGTTGTGCGGGGTTGGGGGCAGAGGTTAAAGGTGAGCCATCGATCATGTCCCCAGCCCACCTTATCTGCCACTGGGCTCTGTCTGGAGTTCAGCTTGGATGGCCCGAGTTTTAGGCCCAGGCCTAATAAAATAAACCAAAGGGGGAGCTCGTGCTGGGGCGACCTTTCAGCAAACACACGTGGAGCATATCTGTGTGTACTGGGCTGAGATGGACTGTGTTCCTGTCCAGGAGGAACTGCCAGGTGGAAGAGGACAGGTAAGCCAGGGACTCAGCCAGCCACCCACAAGGTGATGTAGGCACTCCTGCCACCAACACACACCCACCCAAGGCCCAAATGTGCTTCTCCAAACAAGGAAAGTCTGAGAAATGGTCGCACATCACAGGAGGCTGAGACATGGGGGACTAAATGTGATGTGGTTTCCCAGACAGGGTCCTGGAAGAACAGTAAAAAGCACATTAGCGGGAAACTAGTGAATGGGAATAAAGCGTGGCACTTAGCAGGATAGATGGGTAAACTATTTGAATGGACATTTCACCCAAGAAGATATACATCTGGTGGTTCAGACGGTGAAGAATCCGCCTGCAATGCAGGAGACCCAGGTTCAATCCCTGGCTTGGGAAGATCCCCTGGAGAAGGAAATGGCTACCCTATTCCCTTGCCTGGAGAATTTCCTGGACAGAGGAGCCTGGCGGGCTACAGTTCACAGGATCCCAAAGAGTTGGACAAGGCTGAGCGACTAACAAACATAATAACCAGCTCAATTATTACCTATTAGAGATTATTTACTAGGGATATTCATGAGATATGGCTACACACCTACTGTGATGGAAATAAACAACTCGACGATACCAAGCAATATCAAGGAAGTGAAGCGCGTGGAACTCGCTTCCATCACTGGTGGGAAAACAGCGCAGCTGTCTTACACCATGAAACACACTCTCATGGCTGGAGCCAGAAATCCCACTGCTAGGCATTTGCCCTCAAGAGACAAACACTTCTTTTCATGGCAAACCTGTATGCAAATATTTATAGTGGCTTTGTTCACAATTGCCTCAAATTGGAAACAGCCCAAATGTCCACGCAATGGGCTACTACTCAGAGATAAAAGCAGCAAACTAGTGATGTCAACTATGGCGTGGATGACTCTCAAAGACAGCATCACTGTCTGTAAAAGAGGCCAGTCTCCAGATGCATACGGTGCGACTCCACTTACTTATTGCATGCCATTCTGGGAAAGGTAACCAAATCAGTGGACGTGAATTTGAGCAAACTCCAGGAGACAGTGGAGGACCCAGGAGCCTGACAGTCCATGAGGTCACGAAGAGTCAGACACGGCTTAGCAACTGGAGAACAAACAAACGGTACCAGGACAGAGGACAGATCCCAGGTGGCCTGGGGCTGAGGGCTGGGGTGGCTTTAACCCCAAAGGGCTGGCGTGTGGAATTATCGGAGCTTGTATCCCAGGTGTGATTGTGAGTACTCGGGTCTGTACAGGAACATGTTCAAATTCATAGAATCACGCTCCCTCCTCAGTTTAAATTTTTCAGCATGCTATTTTAAAAGTAAAAAATAGGCAAAGTACAGGGCTTCCCTGGTGGCTCAGGGGTAAAGAATCTGCCTGCCAGTGCAGGAGACACAGGTTCGATCCCTGGTCTGGGAAGACCCCACATGCTGTGGAGCAGCTAAGCCCATCTGTCTGTCTGCCAGTTGCTCAGTCCCATTCGACTCTCTGCAACCCCGTGAACTGCAGCCCACCAGGCTCCTCGGCCCACGGGCTTTTCCAGGCAAGGATACTGGAGTGGGTTGCCAAACTGCAACGTGACTATCGAGCCTGTGCTCCAGAGCCTGGGAACCTCAGACGCTTAGCCCACGTGCGGCAAGTACTGAAGCCAAGGTGCCCTGGAGCCTGGACTCCACAACCAGAGGGGCCACCACAACGGGAAGCCCGCACACCGCAACTAGAGAAAAGCTCATGCGGCAAGGAAGATCCGGCAGAGCCAAAAATAAATAAAAATATTAAAAAATAAAAAATATATAAAACTATAGAGAAAATACAAAACTGGGTTTAAATACAGTAAAGAAAAACTAAGCAGGTAAAATGTTTGTATGTCTTCACCCAGAAGTCTCACCTCTAGGGATTTAAACTAAAGACAGAATTGTGGATGGGCACAAAGAATTAACTAGAGAGAAAGTTCCTCGTGGCATTATTGTATGGGAAAATTGAAAATAAGCAAAATACCTATTAATAGGAGATTGGTCAAATGAAGGATGATATTTCCATAACTGGAAGATCCTTCCTGGTTTTCTTTATTCTACAGACTTTCTCTCTTGGTATTTAACATGTATTATTTTGTATTTATTTGTTTTTTCCTTCATTTACTGTCTCTCTCTCTCCCTTCTATAAAATAGAGAATATATCTGAATATACTTGTTTGGCTTAGCCTTTTGGTTTAATGCCTAGTATTGCGGCCAGTATGCAGAAGGGATTCAATAAACACTGATGAAAAATGAAAGAAACTGATGTGCAAGAATACCATTTTATTACCTGAAAGTTGTTCATGCTACAGTAAACCTCATTTTGAAATAAAGGGGAAGTGAGGATGCAGTGTCTGTCCTTAGAAAATTCTAGCAGTTTCCAGAAGTAAAGAATATCGGTATCTGGGTTTAGTCGCTTTTTTTTTTTCCTAGTCTGACTTAATTTTCTTATTTGTCCTACCATAAACAGGAATTGCTTTCATGATTTTAAAATGCTATGTGAAAGCAGCGACTAGAATCCGGAATGGTGCCGGCTCTGGTAGGTTTGGGACTGGGCTGTGTGACGGGGAGGTGGAGGGAAGCGCTGCCAGGAACCAGGTGGAGGAACGGCAGTGATGCTTCAGAGAAAGGCCCCTTCCGCGCTGGGGACTAGCTACCGTTCTCACAAACTGGGCGCCGGCCCCCACGCCTCTGAGGCCTCGTGGGTGCTGGAGAGTCCCAGAGCTCTGGCTTACGTTCAGATCTCACCAGTTTCTCTGCCCTCAGACTCACCACGCTCCACTACAACCAGAGACAGTGTCTAAGACACACTCTCCTGGTCTAGGCCACCCTGTCCAAAGGCCTTCGCTGGTTCCCAGAGCTCCCGCTGTTGCTGTTCAGTTGCTAAATCGTGTCCGACTCTTTGCAACTCCATGGACTGCAGCACACCAGGCTTCCCTGTCCTTCACTAGCTCCCAGGGTTTGCTCAAACTCATGTCCATTGAGTCAGGGGTGCCACCCAACCATCTCATCTTCTGCCACCTCCTTTTCCTCCTGCCCTCAGTCTTTCCCAGCCTCAGGGGCTTTTCCAATCAGGATGGTCAGATAGAGTACAGGGTGCTCAGTCAAACTAGAATTTCAGAGAAACAGTGAGTCACTCTGTAAGTATAAGCATGTCCCAAATATTGCATGGGAAATACTTATGCAGTAAGTCCCCTACGAACAAACCTTCGAGTTGCAGACTTTCAAAGATGGGAATGTGCATTCCCTCAGAGTCAGACCTGAGTGAAATTGCAGCTTGCCCCCCCATCTCCTACTGCTGACAATCCTTCAGCTCTGCCATCTCCCACCTGTCCCTCCTCCAGCCAGCAGCTCTTCTTGCTTGTGAGCAGGATGCCAGCTCCTCTATGCCAGCTGTGATACTGTACTACTGCACGTTTCAAGGTACTGTACTGGAAGATGAAAAATGTTTTATTTTTTGTTTGTCTTTATTTATTGATATTATTTGTGTGAAAAGTATGATAAACCTATTTCCGTACAGTACTATATAGCCGGTTTTGTTAGTTGGGAATCTAGGCTAACTTGCTTGGACTTGCGAACCAAGTGAAGTTACGAACTCGCTCTTGGAATGGAACCCATTTTTATGTAGGGGCACAATGTACTGAACATTATTCATTGTTTATTTGAACTCCAAATTAAATGGAACATACCGGTTTTGTTGTTAGATTTTTATTTGTTATTTTTTGTTAAAACTGAAAATGCGCAAGTGGCTGACTGTGGCATTCAGGATTCCCCAGCCAGGACTGGCCACCGTCCTCCTCACACTTACGTCTTGCCACACCCGCCCCTCCACCTCGCTTCTGGTTCCACCGACCTGCCCGCGTGCCCCCAACACACTGCTCGAGCGGCTTCAGGCTTCCCCACCCCTGCGTCCTTCTCACTGGGATGCCCTCTGCCCTTCGTGCATCTGGCTAACTCCCACTCTCCCTGGGTATCTGCCTCTGGAAGCTTCGTGGCTTTCCTCCCCACCCTCACTTCATATAGTTATCTATGTTCTATATGAAGACAAGCCCCAAGAAGAAAACTATAATACATGAACAGAAAAGGGAAACATAATTTTTTATAAAAGTCTTTTTTAAAACCTATCACTACCCTGTACATCTTTCCATCCTATTCTATATTCTTCTGCTAACACATCATTTTTAACGGCTGCGTAGTATTCCATTGCACAGTTCAGTTCAGTCGCTCAGTCGTGTCCGACTCTTTGCGACCCCATGAATCACAGCACACCAGGCCTCCCTGTCCATCACCATCTTCTGGAGTTCACTCAGACTCACGTCCATGGAGTCCGTGATGCCATCCAGCCATCACATCCTCGGTCATCCCCTTCTCCTCCTGCCCCCAATCCCTCCCAGCATTACAGTCTTTTCCAATGAGTCAACTCTTCACATGAGGTGGCCAAAGTACTGGAGCTTCAGCTTTAGCATCATTCCTTCCAAAGAAATCCCAGGGTTGATCTCCTTCAGAATGGACTGGTTGGATCTCCTTGCAGTCCAAGGAACTCTCAAGAGTCTTCTCCAACACCACAGTTCAAAAGCATCAATTCTTCGGCGCTCAGCCTTCTTCATAGTCCAACTCTCACATCCATACATGACCACTGGAAAAACCATAGCCTTGACTAGACGGACCTTAGTCGGCAAAGTAATGTCTCTGCTTTTGAATATACTATCTAGGTTGGTCATAACTTTGCTTCCAAGTAGTAAGCGTCTTTTAATTTCATGGCTGCAGTCACCATCTGCAGTGATTTTGGAGCCCCAAAAAATAAAGTCTGATACTGTTTCCACTGTTTCCCCATCTATTTCCCATGAAGTGATGGGACCAGATGCCATGATCTTCGTTTTCTGAATGTTGAGCTTTAAGCCAACTTTTTCGCTCTCCTCTTTCACTTTCATCAAGAGGCATTTTAGCTCCTCTTCACTTTCTGCCATAAGGGTGGTGTCATCTGCATATCTGAGGTTATTGATATTTCTCCCGGCAATCTTGATTCCAGCTTGTGTTTCTTCCAGTCCAGCGTTTCTCATGATGTAGTCTGCATATAAGTTAAATAAGCAGGGTGACAATATACAGCCTTGACGTACTCCTTTTCCTATTTGGAACCAGTCTGTTGTTCCATGTCCAGTTCTAACTGTTGCTTCCTGACCTTCATACAGATTTCTCAAGAGGCAGGTCAGGTGGTCTGGTATTCCCATCTCTCTCAGAATTTTCCACAGTTTATTGTGATCTGCACAGTCAAAGGCTTTGGCATAGTCAATAAAGCAGAAATAGATGTTTTTCTGGAACTCTCTTGCTCTTTTGATGATCCAGCGGATGTTGGCAATTTGATCTCTGGATCCTCTGCCTTTTCTAAAACCAGCTTGAACATCAGGGAGTTCACGGTTCACGTATTACTGAAGCCTGGCTTGGAGAATTTTGAGCATTACTTTACTAGCATGTGAGATGAGTGCAACTGTGCGGTAGTCTGAGCATTCTTTTGCATTGCCTTTCTTTGGGATTGGAATGAAAACTGATGTTTTCCAGTCCTGTGGCCACTGCTGAGTTTTCCAAATTTGCTGGCGTATTGAGTGCAGCACTTTCACAGCATCATCTTTCAGGATTTGAAACAGCTCAACTGGAATTCCATCACCTCCACTAGCTTTGTTTGTAGTGATGCTTTCTAAGGCCCACTTGACTTCACATTCCAGAATGTCTGGCTCTAGATGAGTGATCACATCATCATGATTATCTGGGGCATGAAGATCTTTTTTGTACAGTTCTTCCGTGTATTCTTGCCACCTCTTCTTAATATCTTCTGCTTCTGTCAGGTCCATACTATTTCTGTCCTTTATTGAGCCCATCTTTGCATGAAATGTTCCCTTGGTATCTCTAATTTTCTTGAAGAGATCTCTAGTCTTTCCCATTCTGTTGTTTTCCTCTATTTCTTTGCATTGATCGCTGAAGAAGGCTTTCTTATCTCTTCTTGCTCTTCTTTGGAACTCTGCATTCAGATGCTTATATCTTTCCTTTTCTCCTTTGCTTTTCACCTCTCTTCTTTTCACAGCTATTTGTAAGGCCTCCCCAGACAGCCATTTTGCTTTTTTGCATTTCTTTCCCATGGGGATGGTCTTGATCCCTGTCTCCTGTACAATGTAACGAACCTCATTCCATCATTCATCAGGCACTCTATCTATCAGCTCTAGGCCCTTAAATCTATTTCTCACTTCCACTGTACAATCATAAGGGATTTGATTTAGGTCATACCTGAATGGTCTAGCGGTTTTCCCTACTTTCTTCAATTTGAGTCTGAATTTGGTAATAAGGAGTTCATGATCTGAGCCACAGTCAGCTCCTGGTCTTGTTTTTGTTGACTGTGTAGAGCTTCTCCATCTTTGGCTGCAAAGAATATAATCAGTCTGATTTTGGTGTTGACCATCTGGTGATGTCCATGTGTAGAGTCTTCTCTTGCGTTATTGGAAGAGGGTGTTTGCTATGACCAGTGCATCTTCTTGGCAAAACTCTATATAGTCTTTGCCCTGCTTCATTCCGCATTCCAAGGCCAAATTTGCCCGTTACTCCGGGTGATTCTTGACTTCCTACTTTTGCATTCCAGTCCCCTATCATGAAAAGGACATCTTTTTTGGGTGTTAGTTCTAAAAGGTCTTGTAGGTCTTCATAAAACCGTTCAGCTTCAGTTTCTTCAGCGTTACTGGTTGGGGCATAGACTTGGATAACTGTGAAATTGAATGGTTTGCCTTGGAGACAAACAGAGATCATTCTGTCGTTTTTGAGATTGCATCCAAGTACTGCATTTCGGACTCTTTTGTTGACCATGATGGCTACTCCATTTCTTCTCAGGGATTCCTGCCCACAGTAGTAGATATAACGGTCATCTGAGTTAAATTCACCCATTCCAGTCCATTTTAGTTCGCTGATTCCTAGAATGTTGACGTTCACCCTTGCCATCTCTTGTTTGACCACTTCCAATTTGCCTTGATTCATGGACCTGACATTCCAGGTTCCTATGCAATATTGCTGTGTACAGCATCGGATCTTGCTTCTATCACCAGTCACATCCACAACTGGGTATTGTTTTTGCTTTGGCTCCATCCCTTCATTCTTTCTGGAGTTATTTCTCCACTGATCTCCAGTAGCATACTGGGCACCTACTGACCTGGGGAGTTCCTCTTTCAGTTTCCTATCTTACAAACTCCATTTTCTTTCCTCAGTCCTTTACTGTTGGGCATACGGATGGTTGACTGTTTGAAATAGTAACAGGCCTGTGATGAATACCTTTATAGTTAAGTCCCTTGACATTTTTGTGGCAGTTACTTTTGTAAAAGTTCCAAGAACTAGAAATACTGAGTTAGGTCATAGTCACACCTTAAGAGCTCTGATAAGTGTGTCTTCTAGAAATGTGCCCCTTTTTTCAGCATGCCTGCCTGCTTCAGGACAAGTACCGATCATTACACTGTTTATAAAAATCTTTGCCAGTGTGATGGATAAAAGTGAAATCTCATTTGAATTTAATTTTTTTTAAAAAAATGTGGGCTTCCCAGGAGGCTCAGTGGTAAAGAGTCCATCTGCCAATGCAGGAGACAGCAGCTCGCTCCCTGGGTCGGGAAGATCTGGAGGACAAAATGGCAACCCACTCCAGTACTCTTGCCGAAAAACACCCCGCGAGCCTGGCAGTCTAGAGCTCATGAGGCCACAAAGAATTGGACATGACTGAGGCCGAGCACGCTTACACACACAGGCACACGATACTAGTGAAGTTAACTTTTTATTTGTTGCATTTCTTCTTTTGTGAATTGTTTCTACTGAGCTTCTAAGGCTCAATGCAAAGGTGACTCCTTCTTCCTCTCCGACCCCAGGGTCGGGCTTCTCTCGTAGAGGCTGAATTCCCCACTCTGAAGCACGGTGGTGTGGTCTGGCCTCCCGCTCGACCGTGAGCCGTTGGGAATAGGGCTGCCCTGATGCACTTCGGGGTCCTGAGCTGGGCCCCGGCTCCTTCTGCCTTTGGTAGCTCCAGGCAGCTCTGCGCGCCCTGCTGAGGGGGACAAGGGCACCCAGAGCAAGGGGGCCCGAGGCCGTGAGGCTGGGCTCCAGAGCCGGTGTCGGGCTGTGATCCCCCAGCACACACTGCTGTGGGGCGGCTGTGGCATGGGGCTGGAGCGTGGTCCTTGTGGGGTGATGGGGCTCAGAGAAGCCAGCCACGGGGCAGGTCGTGTAGGACCAAAGCCCCTTGTAGCTACAGATGCTGCTATGGCCTCGGGCAAGGCTTTTGGCTTCTCTGCTTCTTCACCTCAGCAAGCCCTGCCTGATCTCCTGCCAGGGAGAGGAGAGGAGGGTTACGGAGGAGGTGCAGCCCCCTCCAGGAAGCCAAGACTGGGATGTTCTCCTCACCCACAGGGCAGGTTTGCGGGGGGGCCCCTGCTTGAAGGCTCTAGGCACCCCCATCCTGCCGGTCAGGATCAAGGCTGCAGTGGCTCAAACTGGCCACCAGGAGGCACTGCAGTCCCAATTACCTTCCTCAGGGCCAGAAGTGAGGCCCCAGGGCCCCAGGTGTTTCTCCCAGTTTGGTTAAAGACCCAGGCCCCCTCCCCGGAGGACTGGCCAAACAAGTGGTGATTCAGCCCTACTATGTGTCTGCCGATATCCCACCCTCCACACAGCGGCGGGTGAGGCGGGTCCCTGCCCTTCTCCGCAGGGCTCTTTCCGCCTCCGGTTCTGAGGGTGTTCCCGTTCTTGGCGAGTCAGTCCCCAGCCTTGAGCGCCCTCATTTTACAGATGGGCAAACTGAGGCTCAGAGAGAGGGAATCCACTGAACGTCACCGCCACCGGGCGGCTGGCCTGACCCGAGTTCCTCTTATTGCCCGCCATCTCCTCCCTTCGTGGAGACCCAAGGGGCATCGCTGGCCCTCCGGATACTGACAGGTGAGCCATGCCCAGGTTACCCCACCCCAGTTTTGCCCAGTCGGCTGTCCAGGTGGCTCGTGGATTTGTTGCTGGCTCCTCTGTGGGCTCTTCCCCAGGGAAGTGTCAGCAGTCGCGGGGACTGCAGGCCCCTCTTCCATCACTCCACACTGAGGGGAGGGGTTTCCTGCAAGCCAGAGGATCGAGGGGGCTCCGCAGAATCAGGAAGGAAAAGGACTCAACCCTGGGCTCTCACTACACACTAGGAGCTTCATGGTTTACTAACACACTCTCACTGCTGTTTACAACAGCCATGTGAAATATGCCCATTTTACAGCTCCAGAGACTGAGGCCAGAGGGCGTAAAGGACTTGTCTAAGAATGCACAGCTGCTGAGAGGCAGGATTTGAACCCTAAGGCTGGGGCATCTTCCTCTGGGCCCTCCTGGAGTGGATACCCACTGTGGGGCTGGGACAGGGCAGCCAGGAGACAGAGTCAGGGAAGAAGGGGAAAAAAAGAGCGGGAGCCACAGGAAAATTCCTCCTCTCTGATGCCTCTAAATCTGCCCAACGTGTCCAGCCTTCAGTGCTGGCTCTGGTGAAACTGTCCTGATTGAACTTCATAGAACATCTGGGACCTCCAATGTGGAGCAAGGCCTTTTCTTGGGACCTTGTTTTCAGGGTCACTCCATCCCCCAGTTTACATTCAACTAATTCTTTCCCTCTTCCTGACACTGGGTCTGGATTTATATTCAATTCTCTGCTAAATACCGAAGTACTTAAAAGTAAAAAGGCCTATGTCTGCGACTTACCCCCAAACGGTTCTGAAAGAAATAATATGTATGTGTGCATCTGAGCATATATTAATATATACCTACAGAAAGAGCACACGAGAGAGTAAGGGCAATAATGCAAATATGGTAAAACTTTAAGATATGGGGGATCGGTGTCAGAGGGATCTGGGAATCCTTCGTATTCTACGTTTAACTTTTCCTGGTGTCTGAAAACGTGTCAAAACGAAAAGCTTTTTAAAATAACAAGAATGCAGACAAATAGGAAGAAACCACTTTATCCAGGAATCCAAGTTGTAAACCGGCATTTGTTACAGTTTGTATAGGACCCAGACTAGAGTCTAGTAAGCAATCTTTCGGCCTCCCCCTCACCAGCACCATCCACGACTTCTGCAAACGGGCGTGCACGCTGAAATCAAAATCACAAGGCAGATCAACTCAAGGGACAAACCCTGACTCCCCAGTCCTATGGAAACTCTCGTTTTTCCATAGACCCCATTAAAGCATGCAGTTCTTCCAAGACCGTAGGAGGCAGTATTTTGTTAGCTGAGGTCAAGCTATCCTTGGAACTTAAAAAATACTTGGTATTGTTTGAGCCTATTTTAATTTCAGCTCTCTTACAGTTAGTCCAAACGGGTAAGGCTTCCCTGCATCCAAAGAGAAGTGGTTAAAAAGAAAGCCCACCGACAATAGCTGGAACAGGCAAGCGACCCATGTTCATCGGTGGAGATGAACCTCCACACAGAGGACGATTATTCAACCTCAGAAAGGAGGGCAATTCTGGCACCTGCTACAGCACGGATGAGCCTTGAGGACATCATGGTTGAATGAAACAAAGCAGTCACAGAAAGGCAAATCCTGCACCATTCCACTTACATGAGTCCCTGAGTGGCCGAGTTCACGGAGACACAAAGTAGAACAATGGCTGCCAGGGGCTGGGGCCCAGGAGCGTGCAGAGTTAGTGTCTTATGGGGACAGGGTTTCAGTTTGACAAGGTGAGGAGAGCTATGAGGCTGGATGGTGGTGACGGTTGCACAGCACTGTGAATGCTCTTCATGCCACTGGACCGTACACTTGAAAATGGTGATGATGGTAAATTTTATTTCCACTTGTATTTTTAAATTTTTTTAAAAATTGGAGAGAAAGAAAAGAAAGTCCACCACTGGCTAGGGTCCCTGCGGGCCTCCGTCCGGCCTTCCTCCAGTCCCCACGGTCCTCTCCGTACCCTAGCTTAGGCCCCAGACCCTTTTCTCGTCTCTTCTCCCTGCCGCTGTGGCTTGGGTTGCATCTATTCATTCCTTGGTTGAGTTGCTTGTTCATTCACCAAGCACCTCCCCAGGGCTTCCCTTTAGACACGGCCTCACAGAACAGACAGACGACACCACGGCCTGACGGCAAGAGCTCGGCAAGGCAGGCTCTACGGGAAGAGTGGCCGGTGCTGGCTGAAAAGGTCAGGAGAGGCTTTAGCAAGGATGTGAACTTGACCTGAGTACTGACATCTCAGAGGCCTTGGCAAGGCCTGATGACCACATTTTATGGCAAAACAGGACACCCAGCTTTCAGCTGAACTGGTCCTAAATTACCAAGTGAGAAGCCCTAAGAGCCCTCCCCCAGGGCTGGTGACAACAATGAGACACTCACACAATTGCTTGCGTTGGAGCAGTTCTGACCCACTCACTGTCTCATCTGATTCTCCTCAGATCCCCAAGAGGTCAGTGATGAGGAAACTGAGGTCCAGAGAAGCTTGACTTGCTCAAGATCACAAAGCGAGGAGGGGCAGAGCTGGGATTTGAACCCAGATGGTCCGACTCCAAGCCTCGTGTCCCGTCCACGGCCTCTCACGTGGTGATGAGCTGTCTCTTGGACACAGGCAGGCAGTCTTGGGGGCTGGGGCGGGCACTGGCTGACTCGGTCTTGTCTTTGGGTGATACAGTTGAGCCTGAGGAGAAATTTCCATCTCAGAGGACTAACCTCAACAGAGCTTTGGGGTCACCACGTGCTGGCTTCGGTGGTATAGTCGCTCAGTCGTGTCCAACTCTTGCGACCCCACGGGCTGTAGCCCACCAGGCTCCTCTGTCCCTGGGATTCTCCAGGCAAGAACACTGGAGTGGGTTGCCATTTCCTTCTCCAGGGGATCTTCCTGACTCAGGAATCGAACCCGGATCTCCTTCATTGCAGGTAGATTCTTTACTAACTGAGCTACAAGGGAAGTCCATGGGTCACCATGAGAAGCCCCATTTATGATCTAACACTTAGACATCACCTCGTGATGTTCCCTGGGGTGGGCTGGGGTCGTGACCTCAGTCAGGGACTCTAACTACCCCTGTGAGCAGCCCTCCTCGTGGACACTGAGGTTTCCCAGCTCCCCGCTTCCTGGCCCAGCCCAGGTCTCATCCCCAAGCCCTGCCTCACGAGGCTAGAGGGGATCCAGGGACTCAGCAGGGGGAAGGGGCACCAGCCCAGGCTGGGTCTACTCCCAGAGAAACAGAAGGAACCTCCTCCATTCTCCCTTCAGCCCAACAAGAAGCCCCAGAGCTCAGGGGACACCCTGGGCCACCCCTTCCCTTTCAGGCAGGATACGGAGGCCCCCTGAGTGATCACATCGCCTGTCAGTGGAAGGACTGTCTTCTGATTTCAGGTCAGCTCGGTGGTGTGTCTGCCCCTTGTCCCCCTCTACCTTCACAGAACCATGTGGCCTTGGGCATGTCCTTATCTCCTTAACCCCTCAGAGCCTCCATTTCTC
The DNA here is from genome assembly GCF_032405125.1 of Capricornis sumatraensis. Classification (NCBI taxonomy): domain Eukaryota; kingdom Metazoa; phylum Chordata; class Mammalia; order Artiodactyla; family Bovidae; genus Capricornis; species Capricornis sumatraensis. The sequence continues at coordinate 74,890,864 of NC_091084.1, forward strand.
CTCTGCATCAGAAAACCTGCATTCCCAAGCATCCCCTTGGGGACACTGTAATACCACCGTTGGATCCAAGGGAGGCAAGAGGGAGAAGCTCAAATCCTGCTCTAGGTGAAATGAATGAGAAGTCTTTGGAGCAGGACGGACTTGGGTTGACTCCTGAAACTGCCCCTGACTTGCTGCATGCATTCATTCAGCAGCATTTCTGGAGTGCTAGTTATGTGCTGGGCAAAGCTCTAGGTGATGGAAACACGAAGTCCAATAAAGCACGGCCCCTCCCTTACAAAAGCCCTGCTTAATGAAGGAGGCAGTGATTACGGCGGAGGGAGGTGGATAGGGCAGGGGCATCTATCTAGGCCAGCCTGGCGTGGGAAGCAGTGTGTCTGGGGCCTCTCCAGATCTCTAGATGGGCAGCGATCTGGTTGGAGGGGTCTGTTGAAGCTGTGTTCAGCTAGCTCTGTGGATACGATGAGGAAATGTCAGCTCTCCCCATCAAAGAGATGGGGAAATTTCTCAGGGAGACTGTTTAGGAGGCTTCCAAGCCACTCACGCCTTGGCAAAGCGGGACTCGGCTTCCTCATCTGTAAAGTAAGGGGGAGGTGACCCAATTCCCAGCATGTTTGTGAGGTCTCAATGAGGCCAAGGGCGAGAAGGCACACCTCTGCCTGACACCCAGTGCGCTGTCTGTCAACAGGAATCCTCCATGGGAGATTAACACACTTATTATTTGGAGGGAAGTTAGGCCAGGGCGGCTGCGAGACCGCAGAAGAGCCCCTCAAGCTGCAGTGTCTCACCCTCCCCCTGCCCCCGCCCCCGCCCCAGGTGTACACTCTTCAGCTCAAGTTTCCCCAGCTCCAGCTGCCCAGAACATTCCACAGACCTCTGTCCCAAGCAGCTCCCCCCACCCCAGTCCCCTTCCAATCAAGGCTCATTTCTACATACATATAACAGAGAAATAAATGGGGTGAAACATTGAAACTATTCTGTTTGTCATTTGTTATAGATATTTAAAACTGCTAGCTGATGTTCAAGAAAGCCCCTTCCATAAATGCATTTTGACCTAGGTTAGGTTGCAACTTGTAATGCAGCCATGAAAGGAGGACTGTAATTTTAAGCGCTGCCCTGAAGACAGTGTGGCTTATGCGCCAGTTGACAAAGGTCAGAGCAGTTGCGAACTCCTTCCAAAAACCTCGCTCCCACTTAGACACTTGGTAACATCTGGATGACTCTCCAATGCAGGCACACCAATATTTAACGGCTGCAGAAGAATTTTCTCTTTGCGGCCTTTGCTGTCCTCCACCCAGCATATCACCCAAAAGCTATCTGGGGGTGGGGAGCGTCGAGAGGGATCGTTCCAGAAATGAACCGCTGCTCCCACTGGCACTGCTGTCTGCTGTCACATAGCCCTTGGTGATTCAGGGCTGTGTCAGGGCCCTTTCTGCCAGCGAATCCCAAATCACCTTTCCAGGCCCGAGTCTGTTACCACTTCCTCTTTGTAGATTCTCTGCCGTGCCCTCCTCCAAACTCCCCGTCTTCTTCGGTGAAAGTCGCTTAGTCGTGTCCAACTCTTTGCGACCCTATGGACTATACAGTCCATGGAATTCTCCAGGCCAGAATACTGGAGTGGGTAGCCTTCCCCTTCTCCAGGGAATCTTCCCAACCCAGGGATCGAACCCAGGTCTCCTGCATTGCAGGCAGATTCTTTACCAGCTGAGCCACAAGGGAAGCCCCCGAACTACTCCTAATAATTCGACGGCTTTTCACAGAGCATTACCAAGCGTGGATGCACGGCAGCCTCCACCATTAGACAGCATCTGCATCACAGACAGGGAAACATCCTGACAAACTCTGGTCCGTACATCTGGCACTCAAAAAATACCTGTTGAACAACCAACTCAACAGATACCTGAATTAAATGAATCTTGTTAAGTAACTGTCTCAGTCTGTCGAACGACCACATCGGCCTAGAGAGAATGTTTTTCCCACCAAAACCAAGTGTTTTCTTCCTCCAGATGTGTTCGTGGTAAAGTAAACAGTCATTTACAAGCCCCAAAAGCAAGAATATGTTTTCTCCCCTTGGACAAGAAGGGGAAAATTATGGCTGGATTAATTGTGAGGTTGCCAGTTAAAGTTTTCTGAGGTTGATAGAGACGGATAAGATTATTCAGGGCTACCCAGGGTGGTGGTAGTGGTAAAGAACCCGCCGACACAGCAGATGTGAGAGATGCGGGTTCATTCCCTGGGTCGGGACGATCCTCTGGAAGAGAGTATAGCAACCCACTCCTGTACTCTTGCCTGGAGGATCCTATTGGCAGAGCAGCCTGGCGGGCTACGGGTCCACAGAGTCGCAGAGTCAGACCCGACTGAAGCGGCTGCACAATACTCGTCAGGGAAATGACTCACCCCACGAAACAGTGAGAATGGACCTCACGGAGCACAAAAGTGGCTTTCTGTAATCTTATCCCAGGGGCTGAGTCCTGGGTAGCTCATTAGGTAAACCCTGGCCCTGGCTGCCCACTCAGGCAAGGTCTTTCCAAGGCAGCCCCTGATCCCTGGCTGATGCCGAGCCAACGGGGAGGTCGTTCCAGGAGCGGTCATTCTTGCGAGTTTAAGGAAGGGAAGCCTAAACTCCCCAGCAGACATGGCTTGAAGGGTCTGAGGGGCCTAGGACTACCCTTCTCCCCTCCTTGATCCCTGCAGCCCCCATGCTGGGCAGACAGCCAGCTTACACCCTTTTTTCATCACTCATCCATATTTTAAAATGCTTTGTCAACCACACAATATAGACTCAGCAATAATTTGTTGATTTTTCAATTTTATGCTTTCAAGTCAACCATAACTGTCTGTCAAAGTTTCCGGCCTCACCTACTCAAAGTTCCAGCAACATCCTATTATCAACAATAACAACTAACATTTATTGAGCACTTCTGCTCCCGTAAGCTCTTTACCTATATCACCCTACTCAATCCTCACAACATTCCTTCATGGTAGATATGATTCATATGCCCACTTTACAGACAAGGAAAACTGAGGCAAGGAGGCAAAGAGGTGAACTCATTTGCCCAAGGTCACTGAGCTGGACAGACTGAAATCTGTTCCCAGGTCCTGGCTATACTGGCCTCACTGAACCAAAGGCACCTGAAGCTTCAGGCAGCGGGGCAGCCCAATCGTAGGATGACCACGGTTTCTAAGATTCCAAGGCATTAGACGCTGCGCCTGTTACTTGCCTTTGGGCTTCCCTGAAGGCTCGGAGGATCAAGAATCGTCTGCCATGCAGGAGACACAGGAGACTTGGGAGATGCAAGTCCAATCGTTGGGTAGGGAAGATCCCCTGGAGGAGGAAATGGCAACCCACTCCACCTGGGCGGGAGACCAGGCCTCTGTTTAACCAACTGGGGGTCCCGAGGCAGGAAGTACTGGTCTCATGAGCGAGCCCCCTCTGGGGCTCTCACTGCTCCACCTCTCCGTTGCCCTCCGTTGCCCCCCGCCCCTCTGGTTACCCACCAGGGGCGCCAAATCCTACCTGGTCCCTGGCTGAGCCACTCCCTGGGCAGAGCTGGGGATGACACAGCTCTGGGGTGGGCCACAGGGAGCAGCAGACGCCTCTGATGAGGAGGAAGCAGAAAACCTTCAGGACATTTGCGGGCCAGGAGTACAGAGCAGGGAGGGGTGCACGGACTTCCCTCCGGGGGCTCCACCCAGCCCCATGGGGAAAGGGCTCTGGGGTCACCTTATGGAAGGGAGCCCTCTCCATCTGGTCCTCTTGCGGGGTAGTGTGAGAGCACATGAGAATCTACCCCAAGGCCATGTCCTCACGGGAGACTCAGCTGATGGACACGGGGGCTCCCAAGCATGGCCACAGGCCTAGTCAGAGGCCAGGGTTGGGGCGTGGGCACCCTCGCCACTAGCTTGGCCCTCCCCTGCTTCTCATCCGCTCTGGCTCCTGGTAAACAAATGCGTCCCAGACCGAATCTCTTTGGCGGGTCAGTTGTTGGCCTGGAGGCGAGGGGTTGAGCAGGATGACTTGACGAGGTTCCATCTCAGGAGGCCATGCCACACTGGGGACATTGACTAGTGCTACGGAACAGAGAGCCTGGAAATAAATTCTCAAAGACATGGCCAAGTGATTTTTGACAAGGCAGCCAAGACCATTCAATGGAGAAAGGGCAGTCTTTTCAACAAATGATACTGGGAAAAGTGGATATCCGCCTATGAAAGAATAAAGATTGATCCTTATCCTACACCATCTACAAAAATTAACTCAGAGTGGTTCAAGACCTAAACTTAAGAGCTACAACTATAAAGCTCTTAGAAGAAGACATAAGGAAAATCTTCCTGCCATTGGGGTTAGCGATGATTTCTTGAGTATAACAAGGAAAAAATTGATAAATTGGATTTTTTCAAAATTAAATTTTGTGCATCAAAAGGACACTATCAGGAAAGTGGGAAGACAACAATAGAGAAAATATTTGCAAATCATGTATCTGACAAGGGATTATCATATATATATAGGGTTCCCTGGTGGCTCAGATGCTAAAGAATCCACCTGTAATCTAGGAGACCAGAGTTCGATCTCTGGGTCAGAAAGATCTCCTGGAGAAGAGAATGGCAACCCAGTCCAGTATTCTTGCCTGGGAAATTCCATGAACACGGGAGCCTGACGGGCTACAGTCCATGGGGTTGCAAAGAGTTAGACATGACTGAGCGACTAACACACATATATGTATATAGATATACCCAGAATATACATAAAACTCCTATAACTCAACAACAAAAGCCAAGAACGCAGTTCAAAAATGGGCAAATAAATAGACATTTCTCCAAAGAAGAAAGACAGATGGTCAATGACGGTTTGACAAAATGGTCAAACAGATGGTTTGACAAAATGGTCAAACACAGAAGGACAAATATTGTGTAATTTGACATCTATGAGGTGCCTGGGGTAGGAAAGTTCAGAGAAAGAAAGTAGAACAGAGGCTTCCAGGGAATGGGAGGAGAGGGAGGTGGGGGATTATTGTTTAATGGGCCCATCTGGGATGATGAAAGGGTTCTGGAAATAGTGGTGATGGTCACACAGCACCACGAATGTACTTGATGCTGGTGAATTTCCACTTTAAATCCTTAAAACGGTAAATTTTAAGTTACGTATATTTTACCATGGGCTTCCCAGGCGGCACTAGCGGTAAAGAACCCGCCTGCCAATGCAGGAGACGCAAGAGACGCGGGTTTGATCCCTGGGTGGGGAAGATCCCCTGGAGGAGGGCATGGCAACCCACTCCAGTATTCTTGCCTGGAGAATCCTATGGACAAAGGAGTCTGGCAGGCTATGGTCCACAGGGTTACAAAGATTCAGACATGACTTGGCACAGCACATATTTTACCACAATAAAAATTATTCCTAATTAAAATAAAGATTTGAATGTTGAAAGAGGCCACACTAAGTCTGGGGTCGCAGCCTCTCACTGCACTGCTCAGAGGCTTCCAGGGGGCTTCCCAAAGTCTGAACCCCTCGTCAGAAAGTGAATGGCCCCCTCTGCTTTGCCCCCGCTGTCCTTCAGGCTGATTCTTGCCTGTACCCATCATGCCCGCACAAGTCACACACCTGCTCTTTCCCAGGCATTCCATGTACTTTCCTGACCCAAGTTCTCTCTGCTGACTTGAGTGCTGTTTCCAGCTCTTCCAGTTGGTGAACTCCTATTCAACCTCCAAGGCCCACCTCAAATGCCCCTACCCACTAAGTCCCAGTCCTTTTGCACTTTTCCCGAGAACCGCCATGTTTGCACATTTAGCTCCCCGTGGGCAGGAATCACCTCACTCACTGCCCAGTGTTCCACACCCAACAACACAGCGCACAACCAGCAGCAGTATGTGTTGGATGGAGAGGAGGAGCCTTTGGCTACACACCTCTCTCAGCTTGTCTATGCCCACCTCCTTCTCTACAGAGGGAGGGGTGAGCCCTTCCAGCAGAGTCTCCTCCACCTCTGTCGGCCGCCACCCGTGGGGGCTGACTCCATCCCAGGCTTAGGTCTCAATGTTTCTTCTCATCTGGGCTGTAAGCTCAGGACGGCATATAGGCCTGAGCAGAGTGGGGCATCCCCTGGGGCAGGGAATCTCAGAACCCTGGGGAGGGGCTGGGCTGAGTGGAGGGGGACGGACCCAGGGAGGAGCTTCAGCAGAAGAACCAGGGGCCCTGAACTTACTGCAGGGAAGCGGGGAGCCCCAAGGAGAGGAGGGTGTGTATGGGTGGGTGAGGGGGAGATGGCCCAGGAGACTGCAGCCACGGTGCTCCTCTCACTGCAAGAGCCTGAGAGGACACCAGGCCTGTGCAGAACGGAGAAGCTCAAGGGCTCCTTCTACCACGCTTCAGAGGGGTCCCCGCAGGAAATATTTTTCGCCAGGGTAGAAAAGAACTAGAAGTCGGGTTCTCACCCATGCCCATGCCTCCTTCAAAAGGAGGAGGAAAGGAAGGAAGATGGAAAGGTTCCCTCCCTCCTCCCTGCCTCCCGCCTCTCTGCCTCCCTCCCCTGTCCCTCCCTCTCTTCCTCCCTTCCTTCCCAAAATTCACTGAGCACCTGCCCCTTAGAGCAAGCCCTGCTCCAGGCTTTTGTAAGACAAAAGCCTCCTGCGGTCTCACAACCTCCCAGGAGGCAGGTTATTTCCTCATTGTTTGCAATGAGGTCTTCAGTGGTCTTCAGCTCCACCCTGCCCTGGTCAGAGGTTCTGGCACGACCCTGGGACCTCTGGGACTTAAGATGGAATCCCTCACAAGAGTTAAGAGGCGCGATGCCACACCTGACCGCAGCGCAGCAGGACACTTGAACAGGGAAGCAGCTAGGCCCAAGGACACAGGGTCAGGTCTCGACTCAGACCTCCTGGGGCCCCACGCCCATCCTTGACCTCCTCCCCTGCTACCACCACTGCACCTCCAGATGGGAGGGTGGGAGGAGCCCTTTGGGGGCCAAGTTTGTAAACCCAAATCTTTCCATCCCATGTCATCTGAGATAGGATGAGCTGTGTTTAGTCGCTCAGCCGTGTCCAACTCTTTGTGACCCCATGGACTGCAGCCTGCCAGGCTCCTCTGTCCGTGGGGATTCTCCAGACAAGAATACTGGAGTGGATAGCCTTTCCCTCCTCCAGGAGAGCTTCCCAATCCAGGGATTGAACCCAGGTCTCCTGCATGACAGGCAGATTCTTTACCATCTAAACCACCAGGGAAGCCTGAGCTAGGAGGACAGTGACCTCAAATCCAATTAGGATCATCCCACAGAAGGATGCCTTCTGGGTTCTTGGAGCTCTTGGCCATCAAGAACTTGCCTCCAAGCTGTCCTACATTAGGTAAGTTACTCATTTTCTTTTATCTGTGAAATAGGGGTGATAATAGGGTCTCCCTCACAGGTCTGGACTGGGGTTCAGTGAAATCACACCAGCACGGACAAGAGTGCTCGGAGATCATGAGCGTCTCACTGTGTCATCAGCGCCAATTCTTACCTCCTTTTGACTCACACCCGCCAGCCTCACGGTCCATGTCCTGCACGTGGGAAAACTGAGGCACGGAGCCAAGCAAGGCCTGCCAGACTCTTCCCCTTTTGCAGGCAAGACCAAGGAGTCTCTTGGTATAATGCCTTGGGCAGAGTGGTGGGGCCCAGAGCCCTCCTCAGGATCATGGGGGACCCACCAGTCTTTCTTGATGCCTCAAACCCAGGCCTGGAATAGCACAGAACAACCCCAGGGCCCCCGAAATCAACTAGTCCCAGGCAGGGGTTTTCAGATGGGAGACCAAGGCCCTGAAAGGAGATCTGTGCAGTAGAACTGGGGGCATCCTTCTCTTCTCTGCCCTTCTGTGAGCTCCCTCCTCGCAGGGGGTCTGGGGAGCTGTCCTACATCAGTGCTGGGGTGTGAGCCAGACATCAACCTGTGTGGCTGAGTGGTGGGCTGCACACAGGGCCAGGGAGACCCGTGGATATCAGTGCTCAGTTGCTCGGTCAAGTCCAACTCTTTTGACCCCATGACTGCAGCCCACCAGGCTCCTCCATCCATGGGATTCCCCGGGCAAGAATCCTGGAGTGGGTGGCCATTTCCTTCTCCAGAGGATCTTCCTGACCCAGAGATCGAACCCAGGTCTCCTGCACTGAGGACAAATTCTTCACCGTCTGAACCACCAGGGAAGCCCCTGGATATCAGGGAAGCCCACAAACCCAGGAAGGCCCCAACGTTTCCTTTCTCACTCTGAAACCTGATCAGAACACCCCCCGGCCCCCAACTGCCACCACCATTCAACATACCTTCATCATCTGCAAGATGAAACGAGAAGGCAGCATCCCTTAGTCCTTAGTGGAGACTGGCCACCCGTGCAGGATAACCCTGCAGGCATATCACCTCTCTGCATCCTCACATTTCCTCCCACAGAGGCGGGACTGGCCCACACAGCCCCCGTTTTGCAAATGAAGAAATAAACTAGAGAGATAAGCAGACCATTTCAAAAACACAGGCAATTTCCAGGGAAGAGCCAACATATGAACCCAGAGCTCTTGATGTCCAGAGAAGCCATTGAGGGGGGAAGGAGAAAGCAAAGAAGCAGCTACGGGCTTTTCGGCCACCAGAGAAGATCCAGCTGCTCTGTGGCAACTCTGAGCCCTCCCCTTACTGGGTAAAGCTCCACCCACCTGGGAGCTGGCTCAGTTTGGCTGCCCTTCTCTGCCCAGCCTGAGTTGGGGCTTCGCCTCTCCAGCACCAACCCATTAACTGCAGTGAACCAAGCTACTAGTCTGTCTCTCCAGCCCGTCCTGAAGGCAGAGGCTGTGTCCAGGACCTCACAGAATCCCCCAGCAGGCCTGGAACAGGGACACGCGAAGTTTGGTGAGGAGCTGGAGTTAGGCATTTCGGTCCCCTTCTCTGTGAAAACTGGGCATTTGGGCCAGGAGGCGTTTGGTGTCTCTTCCAACACTGGGCGGGACACCCGTCCCGACACCAGGACCCAACATGTTGGAGGGTTGACTTCCGGGCTTCTGGACTCAACCGAGGTCCCCGACCCGGCAGGTGGTCAGCCTCAGAGGAGGAAATAGGTCACACGTGGCCTCAGCTAATGGCCTTCGGCTCTCACTGATGGGTTTTCACACACTTAGGAAACAAAACCTGGGTTAGGGAGCCCGGCAGAGAGCAGAAGTCCCTGTCCCGCTGGGTCACATTTGGGGATGAGTTCCTGCAATCTCATCAGGTGCTCTTCTGTTGCCCTGGCAACCCCAGGAGCTCCTGGTGGAGCCATCTGATTTCTGAAGGAGAGGGAAGGGGCAAGCATCTACTGTGTATGAGACACAGAGTGTGTGGCTAACTGGATGGATTACAGTGAAAGGAGATGGAGGGAGAGGGGGCACAGGGAGCCCCCATCTCCTTCTTCCTTCTCCACCCTCCGCAGTCCTTCCTTCCTTCCTTCCCACTGACTTGCCTGTGGGGTTCCATTCCTCTTTAGGCCTCAGTTTGTTGTTGATTAGCGGCTAGGTCGACTCTTTTGCAACCCTGTGGACTGTAGCCTGCCTCTGTCCATGCGATTTTCTCAGGCAAGAATACTGGAGGGGATTGCCATTTCCTTCTCCAGGGGGGTCTTCCTGACCCAGGGATCGACCCCCAGCCCGTGTCTCCTGCATCAGCAGGTGAGTTCTTTACCACCGAGCCACCAGAGAAGCCCGGGCCTCCGTTTGCCAAATAAGATCTGCAACGCGCATAAAGATGGTGTGCTCAGGCCGCTTTCTCTTCCTCAGAACTAAGGAAATGCTCAAGAACTGGAGGTGGGAGGCGGCCCCACTGCGGTGTGGGTGGGCTGGGTGAGAGCTCTAGGAAGCCTCTGGGGCCTAAAGGCCCCAGGGAGACTCTGCCGGCTACTCGGTGAGTCAGCCTCCCCGGGGAGCCACGACCAGCCACGACCAGGGAGGGCCACAGGTCATGAAGCACAGGGTCTTTGTCACCGCCTCCTGGCCCAAGACTCTGGTGGTTGCACTGCCCACAAGCATGGTCCATTCCCCGGGGGAGGGGGGCGCACAGGATCCCATGCAGGTTCTCATTCTCACCTGCACGCTGACTATACTGGGTGTATCCCTGCAAGTGCTAGGGGGCACACAAGGCTTCCATATAAGCGTGCACAGGAATTGGTACGCATGCATGGTCCCTGGAATCAGCCTGGGACAGACACCCTGGTCCAGGACAGATGAGTGTGAGCTGGGAACACCACCCCACAGTCACGCGGGACTCGGGTTCACACCCACTCCCAGGCCTCCGCCCGCACCAGTAAAGGTACTGGGATGTGCTCACAGCTTCCCTCCGGACAAAAGAGAAGTGAGGAGGGTGAGGAGGGCCAGGGAACTGGGAGGGGCGGCGGGGCGGGGGTCCAAATTGGCACCAGCAGAGTAACCCCCAGAGGGCCTTTGGAAATTGTCCAAACGCCCGGATTTCATAGAAATAAAATCTGGATCCAGAAGGGGAAGGGGACCCAAGGCCGTGCGGGGAGTAAAGAACACCGTGGTGGAGACCCGCCACCATCTCAACCTGGACTGTGCGCCCTGCCGGGCACACGTGCCCAGCTGGACCTCAGCGCTCGCCCCAAACCTTCCACAGCCTCTCCATCTTCTCTGCCATAGCCCTGCCCTCGGACAGCTTGGAAAACCTGCTGCTCTGCCCCGAGCCGGACCCCGGCAGTCCATCTTCAAGGTGCTTGAGGCCGATGCCCAGGTTCCCGAACCCCTAGTTTGGAAGGAAATCCACTCTCCAGGACAATCTGCTTTAAGAATCCGATGAAACGCGCACCGACTCCCTCTCTAAAACGCACCGCTGCAATGCGCCCGCGCAGCAGCCCCAATTCTGTGGTTCCCAGTGCACGACCAACCGAGGTGCGGCCGGAGGGAAAGAAGGGTAGTTGGCAGGTGGCGGCGCCTCTGTCAGTGACCCTCCACGCGGGAGGGCTTCGATATCTCCCCGTAACCCTCCTCTCACGCGCCGTGGTGACTCTGCTAGCTGCCCCCGGAGCTGGATTCCGAAACCGCCCGCTGCCCAGTCCCCAGCCTTTCGCAGCTCCGAGCCTCCTCTTTGCACACCTCTTTTCCTCTCCGCCAAGCCTCAACTCCCCTTCCGCGGCTCCCTCTCTTCCTTGGAGCGGCTGGTCGGAGGTGGGATGGGGCAGAGAAGAGAGTCTTGGCTAAGGCGGCAGAATGTTCCAGGGAGGCGCGGGGTGCACGGCCGCTGGTTGCGTCTGGGGTCTCGCGACCCGCCCCCCCCGTGGACACACTGGAGGCTCCGGTCGCACCCCTGAGTCAGCTTTCCTGGAGAGAACGCCGTCCAGGCAGCACGGCGTCGGCTGCCCGCGGGCACCCGGGGAACAGAGGTGGGGGTGTCACCGCCCATCTGTAGGCGAGAGAAGAGGGCACAGGCTGCACCTCTGGGTGGGAGGCCCCTGGGGGACCGCCAGGAACTCGGATCGCTGCGAAGCACCAGCTTATGGCTGGAAGGCTTGTTGGCCAGACAGAAGTGTTTCTCTTAAAAGGCCCTGTTTTGAAGGAAGGCCCTCTTAACTCTCTAGTCTGGACCAGCCGTTGGCCAGTGGTGCCCACAGCCCCAGACCAAGGGGTGGGGGGCGGGGCGGGGAGGGTGCCTTTCACTCTGAATTCGCTGGGGGGTATCATCCCGCAGCTAAGGACCCGCTGTCTGGGTTTTCGAATCTGATGACCTGCCTTGTAACCGTAATACCTCCTGGGGAACCGGGTAGCGGGCGGAAGCATGTGGCCAGGTGGCACCTGGGTAAGCTGGGTCCAGATACAGGACCACGCTCCCACCGCCAGTGCCTCGGTCCTTCGGTTTCCTGGTGGGGAGCGGAGGGTCGTGGGAGCTGAGGACGCGGAGGTTGCCTCCAGCCAGGCATTCTCCCAGATCCTCCCCACCAACTCCCCTTTCTCGGCCGCGAAAGGCGCACCCGCTGCAGCTCGGGCTTCGCGGTTCTCCACCCCAAGCCCTCGGAGCCGCTGAGGATCCCGGCAGTTTTCCTATCCTTTCTCCTCCCGCCACTTCGGGCACCCTGGACTAGAGATGAACGGAAAAGTCCAAACCCCAGACAAACGCCGGGACCCCTCCTTCCCTCCCCCCCAGGCCCTGTAGACGCGAAGGCCGTTATTTCCATTTTATATTTCAATTTGTCACTGAAACAAAGCCGCACGCAGATTTGCGGGAAGAGAGAAAAGGACTGGGGCCAAGGGCTAAGGTATGGCCACGGGGAAGAGTGCGCGCAGCTGCTTTCTGAAACGAAAGTTCTCACGGAGCATGGCGACATTTTACGTTTGGTACTTTTAATTTGTTTTCCTGTTGTGGCCCCTCTCTGCAGCGCACAAAACTCGGGGCTTCAGCGACTTCGGGAGAGCCTTTGGCGGCAAGGTTCCTGGGGCAGCCGGCCGTTCCCTTGCAAGAGCGAGGACTGCGCAAATGCCCGACTGGCAAGCTTATTCTCTCAAGAAACGCCACTATCGGGAGTAGGTTCTCTGGCTCCCCCGAAGCCTCTTCAGAAATTTCCTTGAAACAAGTGAAAAAAAATCCCCCCCCTAGTTTTCGTTTAGGGATACAATATGTAAATGGTCTGTATCTCCTCCACATGGTAGTTATACCGTGAGCACGTAATTAACAATTCTTCCAATGTTTCATTAACCGGGTGCTTCACTGTATATAAATTATAATAAAGACACATCGACTGTTTTAAAATAATAGGAGACCTTTAATCTGGGACTCCTGTTTTTCTATTTAAGATTGTATGTGTTTAGGCTGAACTGTTCCAGCAGACTGACGGTTATAGAAATTAACAAAGTAAAAAATTAAAAGCATCTTTCTTCCTCTCCTCCCCACCCCCAATTGACTGGGGATCCTGGACGTCACAGCTCCTATGCTTGAGTTTTCTCTTCCTCATCCCACAATCATCCATGGGTTCTTAAGGCTAATGTGCACCCCTCAGTTTCTCCCTGTCTTTTTGGGGATCCCTCTTACACGAAGCATACCCTGGTTCTTTGGCTTAATTTGACTATGACCCACATGGAGTTTACACATTTCGTGGTGTGTGGATTGTGTCGGTGCTGGCGGGGGGAATAAAACATCTCTAGCATTCAATCACTGCGTCTAATTCGACAAATCAAGGCCAGCCCCTCGGTGGCGCCCCAGGGGTCTCCGGCCCGGCCCAGGTCTCCCAAGACCTCTGCGCTGAGAGCGCTGCCTTCGCAGGCGCCGGGATGGGAAGGTAGCAATCAGCTAGCAACGAAAACCTGCGTGCACCGAATCCGAATCGAAAGCGAAAGAGGAGGTAGCAAGGCTGCTTTCGGAAGCTTCCCGGTGCGCCTGGCCGAGGCCTGGGGTGCCGAGCGCGGCTTGGAGAGTTGGCCCCCTTTGCGAGCGAGATGCCAGGGTCCCAACTCCTGCGGGGATGAGGCTCTTCCAGCAGCTGAAAAACGTCGGGTCTCCAACATGGTGGGTCTCCTGGGGCTCAAGCGGCCAAGCATGGGCCAGGACTGGTGGGGACTTTGGAAGGGTGAAGTGTGGCCCCAGGGACCCTGGTGGGGTTGGGATTGCAGTAGGCAGGATACGGTGGGGCTCTTGCATAAAATAGCGAATGCATCTGCCTGAAGGGAACCGTGGAGTCACCTTGTTCGTGACCCTTTCAGTACTGACCGGGAAGCAGTGGAGGCGCAGTTAGGGGCAGGGACTTCTGCAGCCTGGATGCGTGTCTCCCCTCGGAGTTCCACATCTCCGAGTAGCACCCCCACTGGAGGCTGCAGGCGGCTCCCTGCTCCGGGCCCTCGGGCCGTGGCCCCAGTGCAGCCCCTGGGCCCACAGCTCTCCCGTCAAGGAGCGCTTGGATCCACGAACTGGCTCCCGGAGGAGGAGACCTCAGACCCTCACTTTTGCTCCGAGCAGTTACACAGATGGAGGAACTGGCCTCTGGCCCCTGAACCAACAGAGCTGGAAAGGTGGTTGCCAGGCCGAAGCCCCACTGGGTGGGGGCCCGAGCCACAGTCAGCCTAGCACCAAAGCTGAGTCTGTCTCTGGCTTTCGCCAAGCTCCCGGGAACCTCCGAGGTTCTTCCCTCCTACTCACTCACTTTCCCCCTTTGGGGTGCACACTCTCACGAATGTAGGGAGAGAACCATGTCGGTATGTATGTGCTTCAGAGTGCCTGCGTGCTGCCAGCTCCAAAGGTCCTCTGCCCAGCCGCCTCTGTGGGCGCCAGAACCTCACCTCTTGGTGCCTCGGATTCCTCCTTTGGGGCCTAATGTGCCTTTTTTTCCCCCCTACAAGAGCCAGAAATCTCCTCCTGGCCAGAGAGACAGCAGCTGCTGAGAGAAGGAAACGAATAAGCAGAGCTGTCCGTAGTTTGCGGCCGCGCCCTGAGCAGTGCCTCCATCTTGGACAGCCGGGGAGGGCAGTCCTGTTGGTGTTTCCAAGCTGCCTTTTGTCCCAACCTGCGGCTTTGGGTTTTTACCAGCGCAGGGTCAGCGCCCACCCTGTCTTCACAAGCGGGTGCTTACAGGTTCCCAACGCAGCACAGAGGCCGACGGAAGAAACATGGAGGGAGCAGGCTAGACTCTGCTGTCTCTCTGGGCTGGGGGGCGGGAGAGGGGGGCAGACACTCACTACCCACTGAGGCCTGACCGTCATCTCCCTGGGATGCAGGTGAGGAAACGGAGCTTTAGAGAAGCTCCTCACTCGCAGGTCAGCGGGGAGCCCCGTGGCCACTGCCCATCGAGGGTGCATTGTGGAGACTGATAGTGGGGGGCCAGCAGGGCTGCTCAGAAGGGTCTCACACTTTCCCCCTTTCCCTCTGAAGCCGAAAACATTTCCAAATGAGACATTGGGAGCCACGTAGGATCTCTCCTTGCCTACTTTCTCAGACGCCTTGCTGGGGAATTTCTCTAAAATATGAAAAACCAGTGCAGAGGGAGAGAAAACTGTCCATGGGGCGTTCCGTCTGGGATATGCCCACACCTAATGTTCCCAAAGGACAGGGGCCAAGAGGGGCCTGGGGGAGGAGGAAGCCTGAACCCCGGGGAGGTGGGGGGGCGCAGGGACAGGGTGAGAGCCCCTCGCTGCCTGAATGTGGAAGGAGCATCTGTGCAGAGCTGTGGCTGTGATTCACGCTGCCGCCTGAACTCATTCCAACAGGAAGGTGGAGAGGCAAGGTAGAGGAAGTGGGGAAAGCCCCGGACCTCTCAACCTGCTTGTCTGTTCTCTAGGTTTGAGAGCATGCGGCTCTGTGTGAGGCCACACGAGTGTACTAGGCATGTGTGTGAGCCTGCTGCTCCTAAAGAAGAGGTTTTGTGTGTGTGAGAGTCTGTGTAGAATCCAAGTGTAGACAAGAGTATGACCCTATGAATGTTTGTGCGTGTCAACAACCACTTAGTGGACCCCTTCTGAGCCTGTGGGGAGCCAGTTCCAGGCTGAGTGTAAAAAAAAAAAAGCATCCACAGAATTTGTTTCCTAAGGTTATTCCAGTCGCCAAGGCCTCCACCACGTCTCACCTCTGTCCCCAGGGCCTGGTGTCTCTCCATCCCACCTGGATCAGGGCAGCCAAACCCACTGTACCGTCAGAACCAGCTCATTTCCAGGTCCCTTTGTGAGGGCCGTGGCCCAAGGGGGAGCGTGTGAAACCAGCGCTCCTAGCCCAGAGATTCTCCCATCCGTCTCAGTTTCTCTCCCTGCCAGACTGGGGCTCACCAGTGCCGATCCCATAGCAGAGAAGGTTCTGGCCACAGGCCGCCCTTGAGAAGCCCTCTCCTCCTTTTTTGTCGTGGCGCTCCGGGGCCCAGGCCTGCGTCCCGCGGCCGCGTTCAAGGGGGCTTGGAGGTCATTTAGGCCTCGAGTTCCCGTTGGGCCCAAATCAGGACCCAGAACCTTCCCTCTGGCCCAGCACCGCGCCGCCTGGAGCTCTGTGGCTTCCTGTTTTCCCAGCCGCTCGGTCCTAAAGCGTGGTTCGGAGGCCGGCCGCCTCCCGGAATCGCCCAAGGCGAAGCGCTTGGGAACTCTGACTCGCCCGCCTCGCCTTCCGCGAGCCACCTCGATTCGGGTCATCCGCGGCCTCGGGCGTCTTCGAACCCGCGCCCGGCTGGCTCCCCTGCGCCACCGCACCCCCGGCGCGTCCCGCCGGCCGCGCTTCAGGCTCCCGGCCGGGCTCCGCACCTGCGATGCTCCCACCTGCAGCGCCGCCCGAGGAGCCTTCCAGCCGGCCAGGAGCCAGGCCTCGGCGGCCCGGGAACTCGGAGCCTAAGCGTTGCGCTGCGACTGTTTCCCGCCGCACGCCGGGAGCCGGTGCTGCGAAGCATCCGCTTCGAAGCCGGCCCGGCAGGCAGCGCAAGCGGTTTGCGTAAACGGCGAAAAGGAGGAGAAACGAACTCCGGCTTGAGTTTTAACAGCCAACGCTCCGTGCCCTTGGCCGAGGGATCCCAACGGAGATGGACGGATTCCCCCGGTCCCCTCGGACCGGTCGATCCCCATTTTCCGACCCAAAGTCACAAACCGCTCGGCCCCGCGCCTCCCCAGCCCTCCAACTCTCGCCTCTGGCAAGTTGATCGCGTTTCGAAGGTCCCGGAGCCCTGGGTCCAGGAGTCCCCAGCCCCGAGGGATTCACACGTGCACTCACCGTAGCAGGGGACCTGCAAGGCCGCGTTGTGGCCGCCGCCGCCTTCCTGGAGTTTGAGATTGCCGTCCGGGGGCGTCTTGCAGGCGCCTCGTTGCAAGTAGAGATGCGGCTGCGGCGCGGGCGGCTGCGGCTGCGGCGCGGGCGGCTGCGGCTGGAACTTGCTGAAGGAGCCCCGCGCCCCGGCGCCGCTCTCCAGAGGTGCCGCCGGGTCCTGCTGCCCGGCGCCGTAGCGGGCCCGGCTCTTGGCCTCCCCGAATCCCTGCCCTTTGGCGGCGGCCGACAGGAAAGTTGTGCTGAACTTATCACCGCCGGGGTATGCCCTAAAAGGCGACGAGCCCTCCCGGCTCTGCGACACCGGGCTGTAGTAGGCGTCCATGGCAGCAGCCGGCGACTCGCAGTAAGAGACGCAAGTCTCAGCATTCATGCCTGGCTCGCGCGGGCGACGGGCGGGGGCGCGAGCGAGAGCGCGAGGACGCCACCGCGCGCCTCGGCCGGGAGTTTGGAGAGGCCGGGAGGCGGTGGCTGGGCGCTCCGCGCGGGCCTGCTCGCTCCCCCTCCTCCCCTCCACGCCTCTCTCTCCGGCTCCTCACCCCCTCCTTTCTCTCCCTTCTCCCTCCCCACAGCTGGCCGAGGGAGAGAACCGAGGACTGTAAAAAGATTCAGATGTTTCGGAAAGTTGACCAGATCTCCCAAACCCTCTTAAGGTTTTTGAACCGGAAAAAGAGAGTGCCCTTTTTCCCCCCCCGACTCTTTCTTTTTCCCTTCCGTTTCCCTCTCCTCTCTGCCTACTCCCTTCTCCCTCGTCCTCACCCTTTCTCCCTTCCTTTCTTTTAAGGAGACGCTACTGATTCGGTCGCCACTCGGAGGGGATTCTACGCGGAGCCGCCCGAAGGCCTTTTCAAGTCAAGGCGGGGCCAGGGAGGTCTCTGGACTCCCGGGCTCCCGAGGCTAGGTGGGTCCAAGCTTTGGCCTATGGGAGGGGGGCATGCACAACTTTAGTGATGGATTAAAAAAAAAAAACAACAACAACGAAAAACAATCCAAAAAATCTGACAGGGTTTGACATTTGGAGTCAGAGAGGCCGCTAGCTTCTGGGTGCAGGCAAGTCGTTGGGGGCACATCCCTGCGAATTTAGCGCGCAGCTTCGGTAAACGTAGCGCGCAACTTTCGTCTTCCCAACTGGCGCCTTTTGCTCTGTTTCCAACCCCTTTTCCTTATTGTCGGTTCCTCCTTGAAAGTAACACAACTTTCATGTCACACACACACACACACACACACATACACCCGCGCGCTGCAGTCACCCTGCGCACGGCAACTTTCTTGTTAACTGTTTTCCTCCCCTTATGGGCACGAGCTAGGGTTGCGGAGGAATCCATGTTCACTCAGACCCTGGAGAAGCAGCAGGCTGGTCCAGTTTCTGAAGCTTTGCGCCCAGCCCAGGAGATTTTCTGGCTGGGTTAAGGGCGCTTTGAGAGTGTAAAGTTGGGAGACC
Organism: Capricornis sumatraensis; assembly: GCF_032405125.1. Taxonomy (NCBI): domain Eukaryota; kingdom Metazoa; phylum Chordata; class Mammalia; order Artiodactyla; family Bovidae; genus Capricornis; species Capricornis sumatraensis. The sequence continues at coordinate 74,908,997 of NC_091084.1, forward strand.
CGCGCCTCACCGCTGCACAGTCACCTGCTCACTGCTCAGGTGGGGGTGAGACAGTCTCTAATCTCTGGCCTCACCGTCCCCACTGGAAAACTAATGGCATGGATTTGACGGGTTGTGTGCGCCTCAGGGCCCTGGAACTGGCCACAGCAAGGGAACAGGACTTTGCTACAGTGAGCCGCGCCCCTTCCACAGGGCTAATCACTGATTGCGCCTCACAGCAACCGTGCTTGATGGAAATCGGGGTCCCCAAATTTCCCGATGAGCAAACCGAGGCTCAGAGAGGTATGAGCCCTTGACTGAGGTCACACAGCTCGGAAGCAGCAGCGCCTCCCTTGAAACCCACGCTGAGGCTGGTCCCTCCGCCGATCTGGGATGACGTTGCTGACAGCGAAAACGAAAACACGCAGAACGGGGGAAACGGATCTCTGACTGCAGAATGACTCGGGTTTGGAGGAGCCCAGTAAGAGCAGTTCTGGATAAACTGCAGAGAAAAGGATAGAAGACATATCACAAGGGAGGCTGGGAGTGGGGTGAAAGGTGAAGGGGCAAAGTAAAATGAGAGAGGGCCTGAGCGCCCTGAACCCAGGAATGTAGGTCAGAAGTCAATCTTCTGCACCTAAAAGGTCCCCCTAAGAAGAAATATCGGGGGGGGGGGCGTCACGCTTCTACCCCCAACCTTATCCTAGCTAATCCTCACCCCCACCCCTCTGCCTTGGTATCTCTGTTCCTCGCCCTGCCGCCGACTGCGCGATCCCACATCTGGTTTCCATCGCGGCTTACCTTGAAGTGCTCGTTAATAAAGATATTCTGCAAGCCGTGGCCCGGGGTGCGCAGGCCCGAACCCCTCCCCCACTGCCCATAGGGACCCGCACCTCTCTGGCTCACAGGCCTAAGCCAAGTGAGGATCTCATATATACTGAGTCCTTATTGTGCCAAAGCCATCTCTTGGGGCTCCCCCAACAATCTGGGGATGCTGGTCGTCTCCTCATACCCATTTTCCAGATGGGTAGACTGAAACTCAAAGACACCAACTAATTTCCAGCCTCAGTTAGCCAAAAGTGAGTAAGCCTGCCATCGTCCCAAATTCTCCTGTTCAGCCCTAGTTTCTTTTAGTTCTTAGACTCTGCCAAGTTCTGGAATTCCCGTTTCATCCCTGTGCTTTTTGTCTTGCCAATAACTTGGTGTTCAGCAAAGAGTGTCTTCCTCCAGGAAGTCTTCCCATCTTTCCCAGTCTAGGTGCAGCTCTGTTTTGGACTTCAGGGTTGTCTGGTTGCTGGTTCAGTATTCATCTCCATCGCACTAGTCTGAGGTTGCAAGAGGGCAGATTCTGCGCTGCCTGGCGCCCCACAAATATTTACGGGATAAAATATTAGAGCCTGGGTTCCTTCCACTGCTCAGCGAGGCAGTTCCCAGCGTATTTGGTTTCCTCTAACCAAGGACGACCAGCTGCTCGCCCTCCCCCTCTTCATGAATCAAGCGACAAAATTAAGAGTAACCCTGGCCACACAAGAACAGTGAGTTCTCTCAGAGAAGGGACCAGGCCTGTCTTGTTCACTGCAGGGCTTGGCACATCCTAGGTGCTCATAAAATGTGCATTGAATGAATGAATGAGAACGCTGAGCGGTTTAGTCTGAGATCTTAGAGGCACATTTTCGCTAAGGCATTCCAAGCTGAGAAGGCTACTCTGGTCCCCTGCGCCCCAAAACTGGCCACTAGAACCCAGATGATGTCTCCAATCCTTCTACTTCTCTCCCCTCATTTTCCAGTTCCAGGAGTAGACACAAGGGGGAAACTAAGAGAAGTCAGCTATATGGGGTGGGGAATGGTCACTAGACAGGTAGAATGGCAATTACCATATTCTCTAGTAACTTCTGAGCTGCTCTGGCTGTCAATGCAAAAAGACAAAACCAAAAACAACTTTGCTGCGATCCAGAAAGCTTTCTTTTTGTTGGTGGTATAGTGCATAGCTGCCTTCCAGAAAGCTGTCTTTGAGTGCTGCCTCTTGCCACCTACCCACCCCACGATCTTATCATCAGCTTCATCACTGCTCCATTATTTAACCTTTTCCTGGCCACCCTCAACCCAGGGAGGAATTTCAGCCTCCCAGCCCTCCAGGCACAGACCCTGGTGTCCTCAGTCAGAAACCCTTCTGGTGCACTGAGGTCTTGGTCCTTGGAACCAGCAGGGGGGCCTTCTACCTTCTTTCACGGTACCTTAGAGGTGAACTCAGAAAGAGTGAATGTGAGCGTGGGGGTGAGAATGTGCATGCGGGTTTGCCTGTGACCAGTGAGAACATTCTGGGCATGCTGTTTTCCCCATGAAAATCTCCACAGACCACCCCCTGCCAAGTCCCTTCAAATATGTCTTTTCTAGGAGAATGAGAAATGTAGCTGGTTATTTCTGTGTGCGTTAAGTCATTTGCGGGTTGATTAGCCCATGCCTCCCTAATTCCCTTCATCTCTCCCTCCATCTCTCCATCCATCCCTCTATCCATCCATCCGTCTGCCATAGCTGAAAGCCAAGGCTCTCCCACCCAGTTCCCCTGCAAGGGTGCAGGGCCTCTTTCCAGCCAGAAGTGAGGTGGGTGACTCTCAAGCCTGGTTCTGGTCTTTGCTCTCCCCTCGCGTTATTGCTTCCTGGGCTAAGGCTCCTCTGGCTTGTTGATTGTCCCTCCATCACTGATGTGTCTGGCAGTAAGTAGCTCTACAATTCCAGTCACTTTAATGTACCAGGAATAGTGGGTGCAGCCAGTCCCTCTGCGTTGAGTCCTGATTCCTGTCCCCAGCCCTGGCAGACACACCCTTAGGCTGTCCCTTCTCTCTCCCTGTGGCACTGTCCCACTTCACCCACTTGGAAGCAGCTTCCCCCTTCGATAGGCTCCACACACAGTCTGGGAAGGGGGAGTGGTGACAAAGTCTTTGTCAAAGCCAAGTGCTCAGTGTCACCTCCTCTTGGAGGCCTTCCTTCACCACCCTAGCATCTGCCTGGTTATTTCCTCGATCGCCTCTATTCTGACCCAACATTTTCTCCCACATTTATCAACCTACTTGTTTCATTGTCTGTTTTCCCACCAGAAAGTGAGCCCATAGCTACTCTCACCCCGGGAGGAAATACAGGGCTTGGCACGTAGCACCACTCAGCACTCGATAAATATCTATTGAGCAAGTGACTAAATGAGTGAATGAACCAGTGAGTTGAATGAACAGATGAAGAATACCAGAGGAGAAATATCGTAGTAACTGCCCAGTCCCTACAGCTCAGGGTCAGGGCGGGAGCTCTTGAGGCTGGGATGTAGGACTTGAGTTGGAGAACGGGGAGGCATGGACTGGCAGACAGTCTTTTCTTTCAAAGGAGAGGACGAATTCGGTGGTCTGAGCTCCCTCCAAGCCATCCGGCGCTGCAGTCTCCACCTGCTACAGAGAGTGGAGCTGGGGAGGGGAGCAGCCCTGCTTATCTGCTACTTGACTTCTGACAGTGCCCCAAGTCTTGGCCCCCCGTGTGGGTAAAACCGGGACCATACCGCACCTCACTGAGTCACGTACTACTTGGCTTGCGCTTGCCACTTTGTAAATACCAGGAGGCAACAAAGATTGCTTGAAAGGTTGGGGCTGCTGAATAGACATTTTGGACATCTGCAGAGGGGGCGGGAAGAGTCAGGATATGAAGGGGGAAGGCCAAGGATCTTACAAATCTTGGGCAGAAATGCTTCTGCTCTGCAGACCCGGGCACACAGACCTCACATTCCCAGCAGGACATAAATTAGCAACTATGTTTCGGACAACTGTTAAAAGTCAGCTCTTGTGCACTGAGATCTTTGCAGTCCTCGAAACGGCCCTGTGGTGGTACTATTATCCTCATTTTACAATGATTTAAAAAATATATATCGAAGCACAGAGAAGTGAAGCAATTGCTTACAGTCACACAGCAAAGGAGACGACTTGGGATTCGAACTCGGGTGACTTGATCTCAGAACCCACGCTCTTAACCACTGCGCGTTCTCTGAGATCTCTACGGCGACACGGGTGGAAAGGTTCCCGAATCCTCTCGGCCTACCGGGCGCTCAGAGAAGCTCCCCGCTTCGCCAGTGCCGCGGGCATAAGGGGCGCGGGGCTGGGGGCGCTCGCCAGCCTCGGCCGCACGCGCGGACCCTGGTCCTGTGGCGGAGGACCAGGCTATCACCCCGAGGTCCGCGCCAGCGTTCCCCACCGGCGTCCAGCCTTCCAGCGTCTGCCCGATCTCCCAGGAATGCAGACACCTAGTCACCTTCCTGCATTCGGCTCCAGGCCCCGCGCAGCCCCCGGGGCGGCCGCGCCCGCTGGGGGATGGAGCCCGGGAGGGAGGCACTCCCCACCAACGTTCTCCGAAGACTCCAAGGCCCCACGGCGTGGGCGGGCGCACCCCCCAGCCGGTCCGCACCCTAGTGCGCCAGGCTGCCCGGGGCAAGAAGCGAGGGTCTCTTAGGCGTTTAGAGGCGAGAGAGGACCTCGCGAGGGGCCACCAGGCTCCGAGCGCGCCGGGTCGCCTGCCCTCCCTCCTCGCCCACGGCCTCCATCTTTCACCCGGACCGGTACCCCCAGTTTAGGTGTTTAGTCTTCGCGGTCTGGTCCCTGGTCGGCTCCCTGGTGGCGCACGCCCGGGGATTCAGCGCGGGGAGAGGCCCCAGAAGGACCTCCTCTTCCCCATTCTCCGCTTTCTAAGGCCGGGGAGCGAGGGGCCAAAAGGAGGTCTGCATTCAGGGACGTATCTTCATTCATATGGGAAAAACACTAACTCCCGAGATGCGGGTAAACGGGGCGTTCTAGTGGGTTATAGACGCTTGCACACTGTTCGGTCGGGAGGGTCAGTGAAGTACAAAGCTGGAGGGATGAAGGTTTTTAAAATGACCAGCCCCGACGCCCTCGCTCGCAGGAACACATCCCTCCACCGCCCTTCCCTGGCCCCACGGTGCGTTTCTGAGGTCTGCCTTCCCGGTCGCCCTGGTACTTTTCAGCGCGGGACTGGGTCTCCTGTCTGAAGGCGAGGTCCAGGCGCGCGATGGAGCCTGGCTCCCTGCGCCCTACTTATCCGCAGGGGCAGAGCAAAGAGCTCAGGGCAGGGAGAGAGAACTGAGAGGGCCACAGCTGGCGAAACTGGGGTCTGGCGAAGCCCCCCGGAAAACCCTATTTGGCTGGAAAGCTCGTGAGGGGAGGCCTGGACATCGCCGGGGCGACCGCCTTAATCCTGGATCCCGAGAGGAAGTTGGAACCGGAAGTCCTCCTACGGGGGTCCTTGCACCTCTTACGTATCAGTTACAGCTCAGCAGAACACAGATCATTCACCTCCGCAGATAATTCCCAAACGTCATTAGCCAAAACCCCAGCCAGGTGTTGGGACTGGAGCCCCGTGTCCCCTCTTTGTCTTCTCCCCTCTCCTGGAAGCCATTCCTCTAGGATTTCAAAAAGATGGGCGGTGGGAAGGTGGAGGCCGGAACACACCAGCTTGCATAAACAGGAGTCCTGAGGCGCCTCGTGGGCAGAAATGAGGTCTCATTTCCTCGAGGTGCTTCCTGGGTGGAGAGGATCTGCCCTTCCCTGCTCAGCCTTAGTTCTAAGGAAGTATATTTCGAAACTTTCTACCCATTTCCCGGCTGGGGACATGAAGGCTTCAGTGATGGAAGGAAGGGAGTGTGGACCGCCAGAGGGGCCTGAGAGCTTCCTCACACTGTGAGTCTGCGTGTGCCTGTTTCTGGGGAGCAGGTTTAAAACTTTCAACAGTCTCAAAGGGGGTCCCCAATCCCCCCAGAGGGGTAAACCTCATTGATTTAAGCAGAACTGGTCCCTTGGGACAAAACGGAGCTCTTTCCAGAGTCCCTCGGTCCCCTCAGACCTGGACTTTACCCGCTTCCTCCCTGGGAACACTTTTACCCCTGCGACAGAGAGGCCTCCGTGCCGAGCTGGGACAGTCGAGCTGACAGCCTACAGGTCTTACTGTAAGGGGTGGTCTTCCCAATCTACCGCTCAGAAAACTGAGCTGGAGCCAGGGAGGGGGAGAGGTGACTGGGACAGGCTAGGCTTCGGGTTCTCCCCCTCTCTCTCTCTGGGATGCTTGGGGTCAGCCCTGGGGGGTCCTTCCCCTCTGCGCTCCTGTCTGTCTCCACTCTGCTCCTGCCCACCGATGCCTGGAGCCTCCTGGCACCACACCCTCTCAGTGCCCTGGCCACACTCGGCTGCCATCACTGGGACGGGGTGGGGAGCATGGCCCCTAATTCCCTTTTCTTCTTTCCCACAACCCGAGAGTCCTTCTCCTCTAAGGTTTCGCTTGTTCCCTTTTCCCCTCTCTCCGCCCCAAGAATTCTTGGGCAGCCAGTGACAGTTGTGTTGCCTAATTCCTGCAGCCCCCCCAGTGCTGGTCTCATGGATGGTGGGAGGGGCTACTGGATTCCCTCTAGGACAGAGCTGGGCTCAGGAGCCGTCTCTGGCAGGCCTCTGGGGCTGGAAAAACAGGGGGGAGGGTGGTTCAGGGAGGAGGCAGAATTAGTGATTCCATTAGTGGTCAAGAGGCCAGCTGTAGATTCAAGTTTGAATCCCATTTCTGCCAATTTTCCCTGTGTAACATGGGCACTGTGACTTTGCTCATGGACCTCAGTTTCCTCTCCTGTAAAGTGGGGAGATGAGTAGCACCTATTTCACTGAACAGCTGCCAAGATGAAATAAGACCCTGCTCACTTAAGGAGTTTTCAGCACTGGTAATCTCCTTTCAGTCTGGAACACTCTGCTCTTTTAAACTTCACAGCCCAGACTTAAGGAACCAGAAATGACCAGTTGGAATTCCTGCCCTTCAACCGTCGTGACAGCCGGTCATATTCAGCTTTCAGACCACAGCTCCTCCCTGGTCAGGGTCTTTTAAAGCACCAGGAGTGAAAAGGCCAAAGAATTTTTCAGGCTCCGCAGTCCAGCCATTCCTGATAGTTAGTGCATGCAAGATGGAGGCTGTGTGTTGTGTTTTGGGGAGGGGGAAACTGCACCCCGGCTCGGCCCCACATCAGCGCTTTCAGCAGCAGCGCCTTCACCCCCCTTGCTTCTCTGTAAACTCATGACTGTCCTGTGGTGGAGGGTTTATGTCCTCGCTTTACAGGCAGGGAAATGGACGCCCCTTGCCCATAGCACACTTTGAGCAAGAGGTCAGGATGACCCTCAAATTTGGGGCTCCCGGCTCCCAGGCCTGGTATGTTTGTCCCGGCGTCCAGAGCGCACAGAGGCCTCAGGCACAGGGCCCCCGGGTCTGGCCACATCGCCTCCTGCCTCCAGGCGGAGAGGTCTGGGCCCTAGCACCTGTCGAAGGAGCCAGCCGGAGCGCACCATCTGATCCGTGTAATCCGGGGGTTTGTGATTGGCAGGGAGGAGCGCTGGAGGCGAGAGGATGGGGAGGAGGGGAGGGTGAAGGAGAACGCAGGAGACAAGCACTTGTTGACCCTGGATGCCCGAGACGCAAGGAGAGACTGATAACCAAGGGCGCTTGACTGAGTGCCTGGCACGTAGTAGGTGCTTAGTAAATGATGATAGTTATTCTATTTCTATTGCCTCCTGATCTTACTAGATGTCTGCCAACTTACCTAAACCCCCCCATCTGAGGATGCCACGGCCTAACTTTGACCTCTCTCACCTACCCCACCAGGGGTCCTTCCCGCCTTGGGACCGGTGTCGCACTCCCCGCTTGCCTGGAGCCCGGTCTAGAGAGCACAGCTGCGGCCGGGCTGTGGACACTTCTGGAGTCAACCTCTCCGCCCAGAGCCCAGAGGTGGGGGTGGGGTGGGGGTGGGGTGGGGTGGGGTGGGGTGGGGTGGGGGTGGGGTGGGGTGGGGGTGGGGGTCGGGTGGGGGTCGGGTGGGGTGGGGTGGGGTGGGGGTGGGGTGGGGTGGGGGTGGGGGTGGGGTGGGGTCGGGGTGGGGTGTGGGTGGGGAGAGCGGCCTTGACTGAGGAGGGAAGGACGGAGATGCAGTGCAGCCTTAAGTCTTCAGGGACGCTCTGGCGAGTGCTGGCAGGCCGCCCCAGGCCGGAGCGAATTGACTTGGAAAACCAAAGCAAGGTAACTAATAAGATAAAGAAACAACCAAATCTAGTCCCCCCTCCAGGCTTGAGCCGCCGCCAGGGCACAGAGGCGAGGCCCCAGGAACCCGCCCGCGGACATCCTTAGCAGGCGGCGCTTTTGCTGCGTTTATTCGGTGTCAGTTCAGGGCCCCTCGCGCCTCTGCTGATCCCCGCCAGAGTCCTCACCCAGGGCCTGGGAGGCTGAAGGGCACACGGCCGAACACCCCGGGAGGGGCAACCCCACCGGAGTCGGCGGCGGCGGCGGAACGAACTTTGACTGCAGAGCCGGGCCCTGCGTCCTTCGGCCCCCGCGCCTTGACGCGCTGGGGGCTTGGACACCCGGGTTCTTGTCTCAGCCTCTTCTCCCCAGGTGCCTTGCCATCCTCTGGAGCGCGGAAACGCCTAGCTGCTTTCTCCAAGTTGAATTCGTTTCCAGGTCGTAGTGGAATCTTTCAGCGGGTAGTTGAGAACGCTCAGCTTCTGGAGGCAGGCACCTGGGCGCTAGCGCTGATCCGGGCTGATGCAAGCTTGGGCGATCCATTCTCCTCCCCGTGCTTCACTGTGCTTATCTGTGAAATGGCGGTGACTCTTCTCCTCTCCTGGGAAAGCTGTGGGGAGCAGAGATCACCTGGGTAGGCGCTCCCTTAACTCCAGTTGTTAATCTTTGGGGGACAGTTGCAGATCTTGGGGGACGTGGAGGAACACTCGGTTCTTGTGGCCACCCTGACCTCCTGCCCAGTTCAGGTCACCCCTCACCAGGATTCCAGGGTTCCAGAGCGCTTCACCGGGGACCATGTGCCTCGCTCTTTGATGGCCCATGGAGTCCTTTCATGGTGGGTCTTCTTCAGAAACTAGTTCACTGGTCTTGCCCTCACCCTTGCCAAGCTAACTGGACTCACTTTCAGTTTCTTGGGGGTGAAGGTAGCGGACAAAATGAGCATTGCCAAATAGTAATCGATGCAATTTTTTCTTTTCCTGTTTTAAGGTGAAATCCACATAACTTAAAATTAACCATTTAGGGCTTCCCTGGGGGCTCAGACGGTAACAGAATATGCCTGCAATGCAAGAGACCCAAATTCGATCACTGGATCGGGGAGATCCCCTGGAGAAGAGAGTGGCTATGCTCTCTAGTGTTCTTGCCTGGAGAATCCCATAGACAGAGGAGCCTGGCAGGTCCATGAGGTCGCACAGCCGGACACGACTGAGCGACTAACACATAACCACCTAAAAGTGAGCGATTCAGTGGCATTTACACATTTGCAGTGTTGTACAACCACTGTCTCTCTCTAGTTCCAAAACACTTCCATCACCCCAAAAGGACCTATTTTTCTTTTTCAACACTTACTTTCTCCAGAACTGAGCTGTGTGAAGCGAGAGGTCAGCACTTCATGCCCTTTCAACTTATCTTTTCAATGCCTTTAACAGGAGCTCTGTTTACAAATGACTTGCAAAGTTGAGCTCAGGAAACCAGGGAGCCCCGGAGATGGGAGTAGGGTGTTTATTCACAATCCATGGGGGAACCAGTGTGTGCCTGAGAGTGTGGGGTGGGCACAGGGAATTATTGGACAGGGAGCTGGTTAGGTCCAGAGAGAGGGTCTTTAATGGCCCTGCCCATCTAAAAGCTATAGATAAAATTCTCATCCTGCAGGAGTGAGGACTCTATTTCACACAAACATTTTAAATCACAGGCTCTCAGTCTTTCAAGGAAAGCTACTTCTTTGATCATCCGATGAAAGCTGAGGACCCTCTTCTTGGAAAGATGCAGCTAAATGCTGCCTTAGTTTCCAAGGGTTTGTAACAAATGACTGCAAACTTGGTGGTTTGCAAGAACAGCCATGTATTCTATCTCAGCTCTGGAGGCCAGAAGTCTGAAATCAAGGCGTCTCGGGGCCAAGTTCATAGGAGGAGACTTGCTTGCGTTTCCCAACTTCTGGTGGCTCCAGGCCCTCCGCGTGGCTTCGCTTTTCCCATCACCACCTTCGTCTTCATGAACTTTCTGTCTTCCGCTCTTATAAAGACGCTCGCCATCAGAATCAGAGACTACCAGCTGGAGAGCCCAAGATCAGGTCTTCTTGAGGCCCTTTACTTAATTAAACTGCAAATATCCTTTCTGTAGGGCTTCCCACGTGTTTCAGTGGTAAAGAGCCCACCTGCCAATTCAAGAGACACAGGAGACCCGGCTTTGATCCCTGGGTCAGGAAGATCCCCTGGAGAAGGAAATGGCAACCCACTCCAGTATTCTTGCCTGGAGAATCCCACGGCAGGCTAAAGAGTCAGGACTGTGTGACGCAGCACACATCTTTTCTATAAACAAGCTTGGTCTCACAGGTACTGTGGGCCACCATCTTTGGGGGACTACCCTTTAACGCCAGTACAGGTGCATACAGTCAGTTTCATATTCAACTTCAGGGGCTGCCAGACTCCTGTCAAATCAGAAATCTCTGATTGAATGTCACAAAGGAATCCTTTAATGCCACCTTCAGAAACATTGGAGAGAATAGAAATCTCCCGTTCTCTTTAAGGAAGGACACTCCCACTTGCGGTTAAAAGGAGAAAATGAACCCACCATCCTGCCTCCATGATACCATGTGCCCTCTTGAGGAAGGACATTCCAGAACATTCTAGAGGCAGAAACCCGTTGCCTTTTTACAAAGAAGCCCTTGAAAAATGCAGCATCAGCCAGAATCTCAATTTGTGAAAATGGACCGACAGGAAATTTCTTCGCCCTGTCAGACAAACTTCATAAAGGCCCTGTAGGGGCCCTACCGCTCCGAGAAGCCTTTTAAGAAAATTGCAACTTTTAGTCAGACCCTGAGGGAAGTCTCACAGAGGTCTTCACACCCCTTGCGGCTCCTCTTTGTGGGGTGGTGAGGGAGGAGCAAGGGTTTTTCTGCAGGGGAGGAGAGAGGTGAGGAATCAGGGCTGGGGAGAGGCTGCTCCGAGGCCAGAGAACAGGATGGCTCCACGGATAGTCCCCGGGTTGCCACCTGTGTCCTTCCCGCAGATTGGATTTATAGAGTGTCACATTTTAATAAAAAACACACACACCTTCCCATTTTGGTGCATTAAGAGATTTCTAACAAAACACTGTAATGTTGCTATAAATTTTTCTCCCAGCACCCTCACAAGTAATAACTCAGCTCTGGCATTTTGCATTTAATGTTTATTTTGATGGCTACATTCCAGTCAGAGGGGGGGCTCAGGGTGGGGAGGGAGAAAGCAAAAAAAAAAAAAAAAAAGGCTCCTCTTTCCTAGCCATTAACTGTGTGTTTTTAATAATAAAAAAAAGGTCCCCACAAATTGGGGAGCCAACACTTGGAAAGGAAGGACGGAAATCATGACACCCTATGAGAAGTGCCAGTGGCCTCAGCTCTAGGAGGTTGATGGGGGGAGGCCCTGGCCGGGTCCTGCCAAGGTGGGTGTCCAGAGGGTTTCTGGAATGTCTCCTTTGCCCATACCATGCATTCAGCCTGAGATGCCCTTTTCTCTTCCCTCAGAGCTTCTGAGGCTCAGAAGTCTCATCTTCTGGAACTTTCCCCACATCCTTTCTCCACTAGAGTTATGGGCCCTTCCCCTGAACAGCATTCATTCCATTCACTTAACACTTGTAGTGGAATCTGTGGCTGGAACGGGCTCAGATGGAAGAATATTGAATGAATGAACAAGTGAACCGAGTAGGTGGGAGCATTCTGTTTCATTCCATCTGAATTGCTTCCACGAAGGCAGCTATTTTGGAACGGTTAATGATTTTCTCCCTAAAAAAGAATCTAAATAGTTCAAATCACGTGGAGATCAGATCACAATCCCTTTTCCTTCAAAGGTGCTATATTTTAGTCGTCTTATCCCCAGCGTCAGAAGGGAGGCTTCTAGTTTATTCTTTTGCCTCCAGGTAGAAACGAAAGACGGGACGCTGGTCCAGATGGTCACAGATGGGTGGGGACCGCTTCCTGGAGGCTGAGGCTGAGGGTCCCACTGCCTGATAGCTGACTAATGCTCATCTGCCCTGTGCCTTGGCCCCCAGCAGCCTCTCCTTCTAAGAACCTCACATTCCCCCAGCCTGTCTTCCCATGGGGCCACTGATCAAAGCCTGGGTTCTAGGGTTGCCCTGTTCCTGAGACAGGGGACAATACTCAAATTGTCGGTGGGGATAATGAATGGAAAAAAAAACGCTTGTAAACTGTGGCACGCCTGGGATACAGGGTGGCCCCTAACAGCATGTATGTCTCAGTGACTGTGAGGCACAAAAGTGGGTGGGTCAGACACTGCAGTCAGATGATTTGTGCTTATTGGCGTAAGACCTCAGTTTTCTCATCTGTAAGCTGGGGATAACTTCAGCAGTTGGATCCTGGGAGGTGGGAGAAGGAGAGGATTATTTGAGAAAGTCGTTCATGGGATGTGCTTGACTCACTGTTCAGGTTGGGAGGGGACCTGGCTCTACCCCTGCCGCTCACTGACCTATGGGCACCGTCAGCTGGCTGGGGTGGGCCCTCCCTTTCCCTGCCCTCACCACACAGCCCTCCCCCGAAGCGAAGGGCAGCCTGTTCCAAGCTGCTTTGCTTTGCCTTCTCCACGGCGAAAAACTGTTTTTTCACGAAGGGTTTCAAACCCTGCCTCTTCCACTTATTTGCTGGTTGACCTCAGATCAATTCCTTACCCTCTCTGGGCCTCTTGTTTGCTTATCTGATAAATGAGGATGATAATGCTGGCCTCGGTGCATTGCCCTGAGGATTGAAGATGATGAGGAAGCCTGGTACACAGCAGGCACTTGATAAATGTTCTCCCTTTCTCTAAGGAGATGAGAAGCAGACACTATATGTGATGCTCCGGGTACCCGTCCTAGGAACTACACACAGACAGTGCTTACTAGCCGCTCTGGAGGTATGGACTGGCAGGAAGCTGCATTGCTTATAGTGGGGAGCTCTCAGGTAGACCCCCTCACTCATCCTGGCTCTGTGAGGACACCATACATTCTTTCCTTTTACAAACTCTCAGCCTGGCCCATTGCATTTTAAAGCTGAAATAAATAGTTCCAGGGCAAAGCCAAGGATCAGGGCTGCTCTTGGCTCTTTCCAAAGTATTTCTGAACCTTTCAGCAGGATCTGAGTCCCCACCCTGCAACCCCTCCGACTTTAATGGGTGCCGATCACTTTACACCCTGTGAAACCCTCAGCAAATGGTCTTGATCTCTGAGGTGCTGTTCAGGCTGGCAGCAGGGCGCTGGCACTCAGACTCTGCCTGAGGAAATGAAAGCCTGATGGGGCTGGAGGGGGAGGTGGTGAAGGAGCTTCCAGGCCATCATGGCAGCTGGAGGAAGTTTTCCCCTAGCTGAGCCATCCTGCACCCTGCCATCTCTCCCTTCTCAAACAGAGCAGCCAGGCCTGCTCCATCTGGGGCCTCACAGAGGCCCTTCCTGAGCAAGCTGTGTAGATGTCTACCCTACAGAAGTCATTATCGACAGTACCATTTATTGAGCACCTATTATGGATCAGACCCAATTCTCCACTTATCCCATGAATTCCCTCCTCTGCGCCACCCCTCCCCCCCACACCACCAGTCAAAATTAGCTCCCTCTTTGGGGACTCACTGCCCCTCACCTGCTTTAATTCTTCACAACACTTGTCACTAGCTGTAATGATCTGGTTCATGTATCTTCTTACTTTGTCTACTATACATCTTTCCTATTACAATGACAAGAAAATTGTCTGTTTGTTCATACACCATGGCCTGGAGAGGGGCTTGGTACAGAATAGGTGTTTGGAAAATATTTTATTTTTCATCTGAATGAATAGATCATCTTCAGAATGATCTTATGATTATCCCCATGTTCCAGATAGGAAAACTGAGGCAGAGAAGGGGCCAGGAGTTTTGACAAAGGGCACACAGGAAGGGCAGAGCTGGGATTCTGACCCTGGAATGTTTCACTGAAATCTGTGCTGTTCTGCCCCACACAACCTAAGCCCACCCCCCTGGCTTCTGATAGAGTGAGTGCTCTGTTGCAAATAGAAGGTCTTATCAGAAATGGAAACTTGAGGCCCCTGTGTCTGAATAAATACTTCCCGAATATTTATATTCATGATCCTGCAATAGTTTACTTTCTGTAGTTTTCACAGAAACCCATCACGTTGTTGTCATTCTATACCATTTCATAACGAAGAAGGGAAAACTCAGAGAGGTTGTGTGCTTGCCTAAAGACACACAGCGAGGAGGTGGCTGAGTTGGCACTGGGGTTTGGACTGGGATGGAAAGGCTGTGCTCATCTCACTTCTCAGATGCATGGCCTCCTGGGGAATCTGAGTGACCCCTCTGGACTCACACAGTCAGGAAGTGACAAAGCAGGTACAGGGCCAGGTCTTGTGATGCTCTGCCCAATTCTCCTCCCCCATTTCAGTACTGCAGCCTGGAAACCAGGCGGGCAGAAGGAAGGCATGAGGGTCCAGACCCAGGGTAGGATGTGGTCGCCTTGTTCAGTTCAGTCCAGTCGCTCAGTCGTGTCCGATTCTTTGCAACCCCATGAATCGCAGCATGCCAGGCCTCCCTGTCCATCACCATCTCCCGGAGTTCACTCAGACTCACGTCCATCGAGTCCGTGATGCCATTCAGCCATCACATCCTCGGTCGTCCCCTTCTCCTCCTGCCCCCAATCCCTCCCAGCATCACACTCTTTTCCAATGAGTCAACTCTTCGCATGAGGTGGCCAAAGTACTGGAGTTTCAGCTTTAGCATCATTCCTTCCAAAGAAATCCCAGAATGGACTGGTTGGATCTCCTTGCAGTCCAAGGGACTCTCAAGAGTCTTCTCCAACACGACAGTTCAAAAGCATCAATTCTTCAGTGCCAGCCTTCGTTACAGTCCAACTCTCACATCCATACATGACCACAGGAAAAACCATAGCCTTGACTAGACGGACCTTAGTCGGCAAAGTAATGTCTCTGCTTTTGAATATACTATCTAGGTTGGTCATAACTTTTCTTCCAAGGAGTAAGCGTCTTTTAATGTCATGGCTGCAGTCACCATCTGCAGTGACTTTGGAGCCCCAAAAAATAAAGTCTGACACTGTTTCCACTGTTTCCCCATCTATTTCCCATGAAGTGATGGGACCAGATGTCATGATCTTCATTTTCTGAATATTGAGCTTTAGGCCAACTTTTTCACTCTCCTCTTTCACTTTCATCAAGAGACTTTTTAGCTCCTCTTCACTTTTTTCCATAAGAGTGGTGTCATCTGCATATCTGAGGTTATTGATATTTCTCCCGGCAATCTTGATTCCAGCTTGTGTTTCTTCCAGTCCAGCGTTTCTCATGATGTACTCTGCATAGAAGTTAAATAAGCAGGGTGACAATATACAGCCTTGACGTACTCCTTTTCCTATTTGGAACCAGCCTGTTGTTCCATGTCCAGTTCTAACTGTTGCTTCCTGACCTGCATACAGATTTCTCAAGAGGCAGGTCAGGTGGTCTGGTATTCCCATCTCTTTCAGAATTTTCCACAGTTTATTGTGATCCCCACAGTCAAAGGCTTTGGCATAGTCAATAAAGCAGAAATAGATGCTTTTCTGGAACTCTCTTGCTCTTTTCATGATCCAGCAGATGTTGGCAATTTGATCTCTGGTTCCTCTGCCTTTTCCAAAACCAGCTTGAACATCAGGGAGTTCACGGTTCATGATTGCTGAAGTCTGGCTTGGAGAATTTTGAGCATTACTTTACTAGCATGTGAGATGAGTGCAATTGTGCGGTAGTCTGAGCATTCTTTTGCATTGCCTTTCTTTGGGATTGGAATGAAAACTGATCTTTTCCAGTCCTGTGGCCACTGCTGAGTTTTCCAAATTTGCTGGCATATTGAGTGCAGCACTTTCACAGCATCGTCTTTCAGGATTTAAAACAGCTCAACTGGAATTCCATCACGTCCACTAGCTTTGTTCGTAGTGATGCTTTCTAAGGCCGACTTGACTTCACATTCCAAGATGTCTGACTCTAGGTTAGTGATCACATCATCATGATTATCTGGGGCGTGAAGATCTTTTTTGTACAGTTCTTCCGTGTATTCTTGCCACCTCTTCTTAATATCTTCTGCTTCTGTTAGGTCCAGACCATTTCTGTCCTTTATTGAGCCTATCTTTGCATGAAATGTTCCCTTGGTATCTCTAATTTTCTTGAAGAGATCTCTAGTCTTTCCCATTCTGTTGTTTTCCTCTATTTCTTTGCATTGATCGCTGAAGAAGGCTTTCTTATCTCTCCTTGCTATTCTTTGGAACTCTGCATTCAGATGCTTATATCTTTCCTTTTCTCCTTTGCTTTTCGCCTCTCTTCTTTTCACAGCTATTTGTAAGGCCTCCCCAGACAGCCATTTTGCTTTTTTGCATTTCTTTTCCGTGGGGATGCTCTTGATCCCTGTCTCCTGTACAATGTCACGAACCTCAGTCCATCGTTCATCAGGCACTCTGTCTATCAGATCTAGGCCCTTAAATCTATTTCTCACTTCCACTGTACAATCATAAGGGATTTGATTTAGGTCATACCTGAATGGTCTAGCGGTTTTCCCTATTTTCTTCAATTTGAGTCTGAATTTGGTAATAAGGAGTTCATGATCTGAGCCACAGTCAGCTCCTGGTCTCGTTTTTGTTGGCTGTATAACTCACAAGGTCATCTGTATTTGTGTGTGTGTGTAAAACACAAAGATCTGACCCTGCCCTACCCTACTGTGTGGATCAGTAAGTGTGGAGGGAAGACAGGGGGCAGAGAAGCTGGAGAAACTGGGCAGACTTCTATGGGAAAGGCTGCAGAGACATAGAAAGCAGGAGAACATAGAGAAAGGGTGGAGGTGCGGCCTATGGGTGAGAGGGGCAGGTTTGGGGGTTGGAGTCAGAGAAGGGAGGCTTCGGAGGAAGCTACCAGGTCTAGGAGTTGGGGAAAGAGAGTCTTGAAGGTATTTTTCCACCTAATACCGTACGAATATGATCTTCCTTTTCTGGTGAGTCTGCAGTCAACATTTTAATAGAATTTTAAGTTACTTGTGGATGCCGGCTGACATTTTGTGGATTGAAACTGTGTCGAGAGAGAGGCATGAGCCAGCCTCGTTTGCGAGGGTTCATGTGTCTATGGGGTTATCTACATGTGTGCACACATCTGCACATGTGTGTATTCACATGGGTGTGGGAATTTGCTCTAACTGAAGGCCTGTGTGCATGTGGACGTGTGCGCCTGGGGTACCAATGGCCTGTCCATCCCCACTGCCCTGCCCCAGACTGTGAACACAGCCCCCACCCAGGAATGGAGTTAGATGACTGGTGTGGGGAGGGGGGTTGGAGGGTCTGAATCAGGAGGAGTGCCCCACCTCCATGTGGGAAAGCTGGCATTTGTGGGGGCTAGAACAGGGTGTGGGGGATGGGGATGGGCTTGCAGGGGCTCAAGACACAGAATTCCTCCAGAGGGATTTAGCAGAGGGAGGGGAAGAGAGCAGAGAGGGAGGGACCCAGGCAAGGGGGAGGTGGTCCTTGGCGGTGGCAGGGGGGAGGGGGGAGTGGGGACACTCTAGAGGCGGTGAGGGGCATCCAGCAAGACTGTCCCCATCCCTGCCTTTTCCCGCCAGTGATGCTGGGCCCTCTGTGAACCGATGGCAACGTGCAGGGGCTCAGCAGCCAAGGAACCGCGCACAGGAGGAGCATCTGAATTTAGACAGGAGAAACCAGATTCTTGGCTTAGCTCAGCTCATACCAACAGGCTGTGCAACCTGGGGCAGATCACCTGGCCTCTCTCACCCCAGCTTCCTCACTGTGGCGCCACCTGGGGGCTGGAGGCCTGCATGGACGGGTGGGTGGGACAGGGCTGGGTGGGTTCTGGAGTCTTGGTGTGTGAGGTCTGGGTTTCTTATTGGGATGGCCAGTTTTGGCCCTGCCCTGGGCTCCCAGGAATTTCTGGGCCTGGTGTTCAGGAAGCAGGGTACCTATTGGGTTGTCTCCAAAAAATCTTCTCAGCCTTCATTTTGTCGTATTTAATCTTGAATGTGACCAAATCAGTCTGTTTTAGGAGGCGGGGGCCCTCGTGCAGGTTCATCTGCCCTGTGAATACCCTCCCGGTGCCAGGGGGGTGACTGACTGATGACTACTCCCTGCCCTTTTTGGTGTTAACTTTAAAAGGTGTGAACTGCCCTTGGTATCCCTTCAGACCCAGCCCTTGCCTCTCACCCTCTCCAGGAGGGGTCACCCGGCTAGGTGATCGCTGAATGCACAGAAGCACCCTTGGCAGTAGGCATGAGCATTGCCACTGACTGGCCGGGGAACCGAGACTCTTGACACTCGGCGAGTAAGCACTGGAGCCAGCAGCTGGACTCAAGGCCTTTTGTCTCCTAGCGCGGTTTGGCCACAGACTGTAATATTATGTTGATGATGAACTTATTTGTCAATCACTTTCCTCTTTGCAAGTATCAATCATCCCCCGGTTGGCATCGCTGAATGTCTTTGTTAACATTTGGTTTTTCTGGCCGTGCCGATGGACGCACACTGTTCTGAAACCTGTCATGTGATGGCTACACCTGAGACAAGCCTTGGAACAAGTGGTTTCTATGACTGCTGCCTTGCAGGCATGTGTATAATGGTACCCTGCTTGCCCTGATCCCTTTCTGTCTATTTTTTCTACGCTGTTCCCTCCCTTCTCCGATCACACTTCTCCTGGAGGCTCCTTCTCCCCCACATTCCCTCTGTACCCTCCAGCAACCTGGTCTGCTCTCGTCCCTTCTCTCTCCCCCAGCCCCGTCTCTGGAGCCAGAGCCTTGGCCAGGATGAAAGCCTCTGGCCAGGCCCATAAATCAGCTGGCCTGTGCCCCTTAACCTTCCCCATTAACCTCTCACACGGGCAGGCATTAGGTGTTACACTTGGCTGCCGTAAATTACTTGCCAATGAATTTATGAGTGCTCACCCCTCAGAGGCCTGCTTCCTCATCCTTCCCCACTCTCCCTCAGGGCTTCCAGACATCGAGCCCCAGGCTGGCAGTCAGTGCCTGGTTCTGGCCCGCGACCCCCTGTGTGATGCTCTGCACCCGATCCCCTCTGTTACACACACGGACTAGAAGATAGAAGGGGTGGAGGGGAGGGGTGGGTGTGCGTGACAGTCACCCTTTAACTCTGCTCTCTAGAATCCCCTTCCCCGGAGGCCACCACCTGGAGCTTCCACACGTTTACCTTAGAAGGTGAGAGGACGCTGAATAAGAACCGTCACCACCGTTTACTGTGTTTCTGCCACGTGCCAGACGATCATGCTCACTGTTTCTAATTCTCCGAACAATTCTCCGGAGGTATGAATTGTTATCCCATTTTACAGATGAGGAACCAGAGGTGCAGGCAAGTGATGTGACTTGGGCAGGACTGGAACCACTGGTGCTGAGAGTTAGTGGATTTCACTGTATCCTGTGTGCCTGCTGTCGCTCATTGCGTCTGACTCTGCGGTTCCATGGACTATAGCCCACCAGGCTCCTCGCTCCATGGGATCTCCCAGGCAAGGTTACTAGAGTGGGTGGCCATTGCCTTCTCCAGGGAATCTTCCTGACCCAGGGGTCGAACCCAAGTCTCCTGTATTCACAGGCAGATTCTCCTACCAACTGAGCTCCTACTCTATAAAAATCCAAATCTGCAAAAACAAGGCCACGTATGGAAACCGTGATAAGCCGGTGACCCAGAATCTCTCTGCCTCACTCCCTCATCTTGCTGCATGTCAGTTTACAAGGACCAATAGTAGTGACGATGTTCATGATGAGAATGGCTGACCCCTAAAGGATGTTTACTAAGCACCTGTTATTATGCGAAGCATTTTATGTGCAGACACTTGCTTAATTATCATCCCTATGTAAGGCTGATACTATAGTTGCCCCTTTTACAGAAGAGGGCATAGGCAAGGAGAGGTCAGTTAATTTGTTGACGGTCACCCAGTGAGGAAGGGCCAGGTCCGGCAGTCAGACCCCAAGAGTCAGCCTGCAGAACGCCCAACACTGTACGGTGAGTGGTGGCACTGCTGACAACTGTGACGCCACCACAAGCAGAGCAACAGCTGAACAGGCGCCCAGGGGCCCAGTGCTGTCAGCCCCCGGTCCCTGCGGGCAGCCCCTGCAGAGCTCTCCGTGGGTGACCCAGGGACGCGCCTCACCTGGTTTTCCTTCTTCCGCTTTTCCCAGGGGACGGCAGGGGCGGAGCTACAAGCTTTCCGCAGATGAGCCCAGGACCTCTCTGGGTGCCCGTCCCTGGCTGCTGCTCCGGCTCGATTCCCAAAGCTACGGGGTCTCCACTGCAGCTTCCTGAGTGTGATCCTGCGGAGAGGGGAGCACGTGTCTGGGATGGCAGGGAGCAGCTGGAGGGGGATGAGGAGGGATGCGTGGAGAGGACGCTGTGTTCCGGGGACCTGCAGGGACAGCAGACCGAAGCTGGACGGCAGGACTCCGGGAGGATGTTTCCGGGCCAGCTGTCACCAGGGGCCCTCCCCTCCCTGTCCGCCCCTCCCCGCTCCGAACTTCGGCACATGTGAATGCCTCTTGTGCAATTCGGCCACCACTGCAAGGGAGGGCAAACAGCTGCTTGTGTTCCTCTGGGTTGCGTGTGACCCTGACTTAGACGGAAAAGGAAAGGTCAGCCAGAGGGCGCTGCCACAAAGGCAGGACCGGGCCCGGTTATACTGGGGAGGGCAGGGATGCAAGAGCCACACAGACCTGGCTCAAGTCCTAGGTGAGCGGGGCTGCGTAGGGTCCCCTCCCAATTCACGCCCACCTGGAACTTGTGCATGTGACCTTGTGAGGACAGAGGTGTAATTGCAGGTGTCGTGAGTTAAGATGAGATCAGCCTGGATTAGGGTGGGCTCTAAGTCCATGCCTGGCACCCTTGTAAGCGGTGGGAATCTAGACACAGACACGCAGGGGCGAAGGCCCTGTGAGATGGGGGCAGAGATGGAGTGTCGGACCCGCAAGCCAAAGAATCTCAGCAGCTGCCGGCGCTGCCCAGGAGTGGCAAGAGGCAAAGGAGGGCCCTTTCCATAGCAGAGAGTATGGCCCTGCTGACACCTTGAGTTTGGACTCCTGGCCCCAGCACTGGACGAGAGTAAGTTTCTGTTGTTTCAAGCCACTCAGCGTGTGGTACTTTGTTATGGCTTCTTGTTAAGAAAGCTGACAAACGAGCTCCATCACTTATGAGCAGGATGGCCTGGCATCAGTCACTGATCTCTCCAGGCCTTGCTGAGCATCCTCGTAGTGAGCGTGACACTGGTTCAGAGGGTGCTGTGAGGATGAGATGAAATGATGCCTCCAAGGCTAAAGCGGTTCAGTAAAGACAGTGGAATTTGGCTCTGGGATTCCTGGGTCGGGAAGATCCACTGGAGAAGGGTTAGGCCACCCACTCCAGTATTCTTGGGCTTCCCTTGTGGCTCAGCTGGTAAAGAATCCGCCTGCAGTGTGGGAGACCTGGGTTCAATCCCTGGGTTGGGAAGACCCCCTGGAGAAGGGAAGGGCTACCCACTCCCATGTTCCGGCCTGGAGAAATTCCATGGACTGTATAGTCCATGCGGTCACGAAGAGTCGGACACAACCGAGTGACTTTCACTGTCATGTCTAAATACAGCGATTCTTCAGAGCTGGGCTTCCTAGTTCCTTCTGGAAGGACTGAGAGCCCTGTGTTATTTTTTTATGGTTAATTTTGGAAATTCCAAGTTAACAGTTAGGGTACAAGTTGATCACATTTATGTAATCTTTATCAGAAGTCTCGCAAGTTGTATATTCAACATTTTGAAGAAAAAGAAGAAAAAAAAAGCAACTCCAGTTTTTACTCTGTACATCCAGATTACATGCTTGGACCAACTGCAGGAACAGTTAGTTTATACCAGATGCCAGCTGACTGCCTGATGCCAACTGGAAATAAAGTTATGTGTGTCTGCGCACTCATATAAACTGATCTCTAACCTTGTATACAAAACCACATGTGTCTATCTCTCTATGCATACTGGATGCTTACATATTCATAACAGATGCATACATATATCTGCTCAACAATTCCATCCAGCAAATATTTATTCAGTGTTCACCTTGTGCAGGGTGTGTGCATACATGTGGGTGTGCAGATAGAGAAGAACACGCGTTCGTACACAGTAATGTATACACGTAGCTGGTTATACCAGAAGCCAACCTAATACCTAGATGCCAGTGAGGGAGTATGGCTGCTGGAAAGCCGTATACTTCAAATTCCCTGGCTGGGAACGGGCCGGAGCCTGGAGGTGAGCTCCAGCCCCCAAATGAGAGAGGGGTCAGCATGCGGCAGACAGCGGGGGCGGGAGGAATGCCATCAGGGTGCGGCTTGGGGCTCCCAGCCCCTTCTGGTCAGTTGTCCCCAAGCTGTCACTCCCTCCGTCTTGGTGGGGACTTGGAACGGAAACCCACTTTGAGAAGAGTAGCATCTCGGGGCACGGCTACCTGTTCCTGTGTTCTCGCATTCCGAGCATCCTCAGAGTGGGACGTATCCTCTCTGGATACAAGGGCGCTGGATGCTTTGTGGCCCCAGCACCACTTTGGAGACCTGCTGTGTGCTTCTCAATGCCACCCCCTCCCTGATGGCACTTCTCTCCATGAGGGGGCCAGGCCAGGGGAGGGGCCGCTCTGTTGTCACCCTTCCTTTCGTAACTGAAGTGATACGATCTCCCCCTGCCCCGCCTGCTGGACTCCAAGGGTGCTGTTGGGACTTGGCTGTTCTTCCTCCACAGCCCAGCCCAGAGCCTGCCTCCTAGGAGGCTCTTCATAAAATCTGGGGAACTCCGGGGTTTAGCCAGGTGAAGGGGTGTGTCCAGGGCCACCAGGCAGTGGAGGGAGGCTTGTGTAAATACGCCCTGACTCAGCAGACTCCCTGCTCCAGAAATGCTGCAGCTCACCACCCGCCTTGGACCAGGACCCTCCTGTGCCACAGGCCTTGTCTGACCCTGCCCACCGGAGTGGGGGATGCCGGGGGTGGCCCTTGTATGGCACTTTCACATCTGAATTCCCAGTAACCAGCATGCCAAGCTACATACAGTAGGCCATCAGCTGGTGTTTGCTGAAAGAATTAATGACTTTGAGGCCTGGGGATAGAGCTCTGGGCCTTCAGGACTGTGAGGGCTCAGAGGAGCAGTGTTTTTGCCCTGGTAGACAGGGAATTCTCTGCTAAGACCCTAAAGCCAATGCGGCGTCTTAGGGAAGAGGGTGGGTGGGCAGTCAGCGTGGGGCAGGAATTGGCTGCTGGGTTAACAGAAAATGAACGAGATTTGCCTGTGTCAGAGGGGCTCTGGCCAAGGACATGTCCTATAATAAGTAAACATTCCTGAAAGGATGAGAGCTTAAACACAGTAAGGGATGCTAGAAGCCGAAGAGCAGTTAAAGGGTGGAGATTCTTTCCAGGTGAGGCTTGGAAGGGGTGGGAAGGGAACGATCTTTCTTTAAGCTCCTGTGAAGACGGATGCTCCAGACTGCACACATGTTCTTCCTGGAAAAGCAGGTCACTGGAATGATCTCTGTTTAACAGATGAGGAAGCTGAGGTTCAGAGAGGTAAAGCACCTTGCTCAAGGTCACACAGCCAGGATGTGGCAACATCGGTCTGACTCAACTCCTGTACTGGTCCAGCTGCTGAATCTAGGTAATAGCTATGTATTGCCTGCTTGACCTTCCCTTTTTGTTCTTTTTCTGTGAGGATTTAGTTATTCTCTAGAGCAAAAAGAATATGTTTGGGGGGTATTCAAACTTTGGGGATTTTTTTTCCCCTCCTCTGGTATACCATTAGGAGGGCGTCCATGGTGACTTGGTGGTAAAGAATCTGCTCACAATGCAGGAGACTTGGATTCAATCCTTGGGTGGGGAAGATCCCCTGGAAAAAGAAATGGCAACCTACTCTGGTATTCTTGCCTGGAGAATCCCAGGGAGGGAGGAGCCTGGTGGGCTATAGTCCATGGGGTCGCAAAGAGTCGGACACACTGAGCGTTTCACTTTCACTTTCACTCTAGTATTCTTACCTGGAGAATTCCATGGAGAGAGGAGCCTGGTGGGCTACAGTCCATGGGGTTGCAAAGAGCTGGACGTGACCGAGCAACTAAACAACACCAGCAACAAATGCCATTAGGAAGGACATCAGTTCTGGCCTCTTCCAAGGGCTCCATCAGAGATAACATGGGAGGCTTTCCTGGTGGCTCAGTGGTAAAGAATCCTTCCACTAGTGCAGGAGGATTCAAGAAGGATTCAACCCGCTAGTGCAGGGTTCAATCCCTGACCCAGGAAAGGCCTGTGAGCCACGCTACTGAGCCTGTCCTCTGGCGCCCCGGACCTGCAGCTACTGAGCCCGTGAACCGCAGGTATTTAAGTCCACGCCTCGCGAGCCCGAGCGCCACAGCAGGAGAAGCCCCTGCAATGAGAAGCCCGTACACGGGCTTCCGCAACCAGAGAAAAAACCCTCGCAGCGAGGTCAAAATAAATAAATAAACGAAATTATTAAAAAAAAAAAAAAAGACAACATGGGCTTCCTGCAAGGTGCCCTCCCCCACAAACCTATCCTTCCTATTCCTTCAAGAGCCATCCCCGGATGCTGTAGTAAGTGAGAAGGATGTGTTTTGGAGGTGGCCTCTTCCCAGGAGGCGCTAAAGAACCCACCTGCCAATGCAGGAGGCATAAGAGACGCCAGTTTGATCCCTGGGCCGAGAAGATCCCCTGGAGGAGGGCACGGGCACCCACTCCAGTATTTTTGCCTGGAGAATCCTGTGGACAGAGGAGCCTGGTGGGCTACACAATCCATGAGGTCCCCAAGAACCAGGCACGACTGAAGCAACTTAGAACAGCACAGCTCAGCTCATCCCTGTCAACTGGTATAAAAGCAAATCTTTTGCAAACTTAGATGCTGGAGAAATCAATGAAAGAACTAAACGTGTTTCCGCACTAATCCCATAATCAATACACATCTGGGGACTGATCCAACCGAGCCTGTGCTAGTGGCACGGGGTGAGAACATCCCCGGGGGAGGCCCCTGCAGGTCACACCGGTGTCCCCCTCCCCCAAAACCCTAGGTAAGTGGCGGAGAGCCTTGGCAGACAAACCTGGTCGAAGACACTTCCTGTAATAACTAAGCCGGTCTGTTTATCTAGCTTCCTGGCTACTAAACAGGGATTGTGAAGGAGGGGGCCCTTTGTTGCTAAATCCCCACGGCCCTTTGTAACGAATGATGTCCTATGTAAGTTGCTGGGTGCCCCTGAACAAGTTACTCCAGCCCTGTCTTCCTCATCTGTTTGAAAGGGGATAATATTACCACCTCCAACGTGCTGTGAAGTTTTAGCCCAAGCACTTAGCACAGAGCCGGGCACCTGGGAAGCTCTGAATGAACATCAGCTATTAGGACCACAGTTAGCATCGTCTGCCAGGCAGGGCTGATGGAAGAGCTGGTGAGTGGAGGTGAGTGTCCCTGTGTGAGGGTGGGAGGGTGTGTGTGACCCCTGCCTCCGCTCTGGGGACACTGAGGCCCTGGGGCAGACTCTGGAGGGATATGGATGAGTCTCCTGTCTTGCCGGGGCAGACTGTGGAGGCATACAGATGAGTCTCCCGTCTTTGCTCCGGCGAGGAGGAACTTCGTCCTCCCGCACAGGCTGCCTCCTGCAGACTCTGTCCTCTGGGCCGGCCGCCTGTCCCTTCCCTGGCAAGGGCAGGGAGGAGGCCCAACCACGGGGCCCTGGCCCCCGGGGCGGCTGGCCCAGCAGGCCAAGGACTCTGTGTCCTGGGAGGGGAGCAGCCCTGCGCTGCTGCTGCTCCTCCGGGAGGGGCTGGGCAGCAATCTCATCTCAGCAGAGACCTCTCAACCCAGGGGACAGTGCCCCAGAAAGGGCACAACCCCAAGACCCGCTCAGAGCTGCTTCCTCCTCCTGTTCATTTGTCCCAGAAACCTGAGAAAACGAGCCAAGTCCTGGGGAGAGGGGGCTCCAGCCGGGGACCGGTCCTCCTTGACCCCCACTCACTGCCGCTTGGGGGTGGGGAGAGCGGTCGTCTGCCCTCCGGAAGGTCCTCTCCGCGTCCCGCCCTCCCTCTCAACCAACGGGCCGGTTTTCCAGACTTCTCCCTTTCCCACACTCTTTCCCCGAAGCCTCCTTCACACATCCAGTTCTTCTTAAAGGGGTTCTAAGAAGAACGAATTTCCTATGAACAGAACAATGCCCTATTAATCTTACGAGGGATTTGAACTTGGCCACATTTCAGCCTTTGATTTAAATATCATTTTGGTAATGGGGGAGAAAAAAAAGAAGGCTGACTCTTGGACAGCCCTGAGTTTCCAATACCTTCCGAGCATGAGACGATTTCAAATATAAAATTAAATCCAACTCCCTTCTGCCTCCCCCCCCTCCCCCCACCGCCCCCCTCCCCTGCTTTCACTCACACAAAAAGCTCACGTCCCACATACTTCATGGGGATATTTCAAGTTAAAGTTTTGTTTACCTTATAGAAAAGTTAATTAGTTCCTTTTGATCTCACAGGGAAAACCACACAGGAAATTTTTCTTCAGAAAGTGTACACACGAAGGCATGCTTTACCCTCATAACCAGAGATATTCATTAAAACAATTCGTTTCGATTTTTAATTTAAAGAAAACATTTTACGTTTTCCTGATTTATTATTAAGAAAGTAGTTGTCCCTGGGGCAGAGCGTGAAGGGGGTCGGCTGAAGTGTTTTTGCTGCGCTAGCAGCCAGCGTTGGGCAGTTTATAATCAGTCCCTTGTTTGTTTTGCTACTTTGGATAACAAGAGACTTCTGCAGAGAGGCAAACCTTCAAACACGCCAGATTTCAGTCGCCAAAATATTAAAAATCCAGGGTTTGGGAGATTGGGACTGTATGGTTTAAATAAAGATATTTAAGTTCTGAAATATAAATATTCGAGATCCTGAAAAAACATATCATTGCATTAAAATCTGAGACAGGCAATGGGTGAATCGAGGGGAGAAAATGTTTACTTTTTTGAGGTTTATCTAATGAAATATAATAAATAGTACATCATGCTTTTTTTTTTTAACCCCTAGAGATATTTAAGCAATACCTGGATTTGTATAATAAGCTGCTTAGCAAAAGTCTAGAAAGAGAAAGGGTTGGATTTTCGAAATGCGATTTTCAACCTTAAGCACATTTTCCACATCTTGTATTGTTATGGGATAAGGGATGCAGAGGACCCTGTAAATTGTGGAACTCATTTCCAGCCCAGTCCAACTGAAAAAAGAAATAGTATGGCTTCCCTGAGGTTGAAAGAACAAATTAAAAGATATTGCTGATGGAGCAGCTAAAAGCTGCGGTCCCCATTACTGCAAGGAAAAAAATCTTAAATAGATATGGTATGGACAAAAAGCCCGTGGAAGAGATGTTTTTACAAAAGCAAAACCGCAAAAGCAAAACAGCTCTAAAGAGTGGTGTTGACATCAGTATATGATTTTGAGGGTATTTTTGGGTGCGTATCCCTTTCCTGCCCCTGACACAAATATTTGGAGATTGGGACTGTCATTGTTGATAAAAATTAAATTGATGCCGCATACAAAAGATATATAAAAACCATGTTAACATCTGGGGCGACTTTGATGATGTTCTGTACAGCAAAAGTATAAAAATCTGATGACATTTTATTGTCACCAATTTGCTTTTTAATCTGTCCCAACCACTGCTTTTAAAAACAGAACTCTTAATATAGATTTCTTTATCAAAAGTTTGCACCTGAAGATAAATTTTCTGATTTAAATGTATTCCACTCTCCTATTTTTTATTTTTTGGTAAATGGTGAAGGTGTGTGACAGTCCATTTGTGAAGTTAGGGAAGAATGCATTTATTTTGAAGAGGGATTTAAAAATGCTGGCTGTAGGAGCAGATTCCTACAAATGAAGCCAGTTCTTAAGGCAAGTTTCCAAAATCTTTCTGTTCAAATACAGAGTCTGAAAATCTTTTTAAAAAATTGTCCTTCTACAACACAGTTATTTTTATTTCCTGCCTAAGATACCTTTGATATTTTCTTCTGAAGAAGGATGTATTTCTTTTTTTTTTAAGAGCTGGAAATATTCTCTTTTTTCTTTTTTTCCTAGAGGAAAAAGGTTTAATGTAAAGTTTAAGGGAGGGAGAGAGATGTACGGAAATGGATGGAAAACAGAAGCTTCAATCGACTACCCAATTCCCTCTTTGGATTTGCCAAATAACAACTCAAAAATCAAATACTTCCCATAAGCCCACTGATGGGAGACCACCCAATAAATATGCATCTATTCCTATTTTCACCAAAACAAATAATTTTCTCTGCTGATTTGGGGCCCTTCCTTCTCCAGTACCCATCATTGGGAACTTTGAGATTTCACTAAACATATATACATATATACATATATATATATATAATTTTCCTTTTGTGAATTTCTATGAAGTTGGCTTTCTTTCTCCAGGAAGCTGGAGTACAGTCGGGACCCTGGCTAGACGCTTCATTGGTCTGAATGCAAGAGGGAAAGGGGTGACAAACTAAAGAGAAAGCCACAACCTCAAAGGAGAAAACACTGACAGATAAAAGAACAAGACAAGTAAATATTTTCCTAGCGCGTTTCCAAGTTAAAACCGATCAAGCTACCCAGTTAAAGAAAGGCAAAAACAAAATTCGTCCCTACCTTTGTCAGATGCAAAGTAATGAGGGATTGTTCCCAGAGTGGTTATGACCTACACAGAGCTTCTTACCTTAAATCTATACATTTTGAACAAAAACAGCTTGGAGCAATTCTCTCCAAACAACCCCAAATGTTAACCATTCCAACTCAAGATCGGGTTTCTCCTTCAGCCTAGACGGTGATATCAGTTGGGTTTTCTTTTCTTTTCTTTCTTTCTTTTTTTTTTTAAATATGTATTCTTATGTTTCCAATCCTCACACATACTTTTTTCATCTTTGTTAAGGCTCCTTCTGGCCGCTGGATGGGCTGGGAGTTGCAGGAGTCCCTCTCTTCGGGACAATTAGTCCCTCACTTGATCACTTGAAAACGGAATGATTTGTCGTGGTCACTGAGTGGGGCTCTCTCCCTCTTTCCTCTAATATTGTAGCAGATACGTAAAGTTTACTGCATGCTGTAAATATGTCAGTTTTTGCCAGGGAGTTTGCTAATAAAGAACCTAGAGGTATTATTGATGGAAAAGATAATGTTTCCAATAAGACCGGCCCGGGCTGTAGTTTGAGGCATTCCACACCCAGCCAAGCACAGGCGTTTGAAACGCCGACCCGCTGGCTGAGGTGCCGGGCTGGTGCTGGGCTGGTTCGCGGCCACAGGCCAGCCGTGCTGCCGGCTGCTCCGCGGTCCCCGTGACTCTTATTCAGCGCAGTTTTAAACGCCCGACTGGTTTTAAGAGCTTTGTCCTTTCTGAAAAAACGGCTTTTCTGACCATCAGGAGTAGCTGAACTTATCAGAGAATCACGAGATACTGCTTGCCCAGATTGATCTCTTTGGGGATTTATCAGCTCACCCATGCTGAGAGCAGAGACAAAAAGGAAGTCCACCCTTTTCTGTTCGATGCTCACTCACATTTTCATCTGTAGTTACAACTTCTGAGTATAAATTAGATTCATTTTTTTCCTGGATGTTCGTTTGTGGAGGATTGTTTGGCTTCCCTCTCTTAAAGGAAAAAAAAAAAAAGAAATCGCAGAAAGCTTGGCCTTCGTCTGCCCCACGGCCCTGGTCCCCTGATTTCAGGCTCCTGGTCTCGGTTTTTCGTCACATCACCCACATGACAGTTTCTTCTGGTGCTAATGTGGCCGTCACATGAGTTGGTCGTCAGAATTCCATGCTCATTTACCATTAATCAAATGCATCATTATGAATTGTGTATGCATTTTAGGGCAGACCCAAACCCCGGCTTGATAGGAAAGTGTTTTTGTTTTTTTCCACTTAACGTTCGGCAACGGCAGATGAGTGGCAAGGCCAAAGTGACATTCTTTGTGTTTGCTTAGCCCAGAAATCAACAACCCTAAATTACAGGTTGATAAGCTATGTCCAGGTAGCATTAGCTTCTTCAGGTGATTATTATTAGTTAAGGGTGGCCACAGTCAGCGCCAGCAAACTGAAGCTGTCCAGAGGGAGGGCAGACGAGGCGAGGAGAGAGCAGGGTCTCGGCTTCCAAGGGGCCCGGTGCCTTCTTTTGACTGGGGGGATTTTAGTCTTAGATTGCATTTTCCTGGAAATAGGGACTGGCCCTTCTAATTTGGAAGAATGTGAGGTATTTGCAGGGCGAGTTTGGATGAGTGGGGGTGGGGACGGGTTACCACTGGATGCTTTTGGGAATTTGTGGACTCTACTTCCCCAGGACTCACTTGCCAACTTGGCCTCTGTGGGAACATTCCAAGTTCTGGAACCTTCCTTGGAGGGCCTGACTCCTGTTGGTTGGTGGGGACCTGGCATCTCCTGGGCATATAAAGACGGTTTTCATTCGGAGTTTGCAGTGATCAAAGTCTTTCCTGAGGACGGGGGACTGTGTTTCAGGTAAAAACCCTTTCCTGAGCTGTCACAATAGTTCTGGGAGATGGGGGGGCCTGGTGCCTGAGACCAGAGGGCCTGACCCCTCTCCCCCAGCGAGGCTTGGGAGACAGATCTGACCTGGGCTTAGCTCCCATTTGATGTCTAACTGCCAGCCATCCCCAGGCCAGATCGGGAACAGGGAAGGAGGTTGGTCCTAAACAGCTATCAGAGGTGGGGCGCAGGGGCTGGGGTGCTGGCTTATTTTGTGGCACAGTTTTTTTTTCCCTCCGAGCAGACAGCTGGGCCTGGATGGTGGCTTGGAGGCCCCTTCCCAGGGAGGCGGGGGAACACTCTTGCCCCCAGGAATGTCTCTTATTTGTGAGGCCATCCTGGGCTACTTGGGAGCTCATGATGTTAGGAAAGCTTGTTAAAAGATAAATACTTTTTCAGAATAAGCTGCTCAGGATCCGCCTTAGCCTGCCGCGGGGGAGGCTCCAGGAGAGGCAGAGAGTGCAGTGCTGGGGCGCCAGGGTCTCTCATGAGGCCTCCTGGGCTGGCTTTGGGAATGTTCCTCCCTTGAAACCCCCGCTTCAGCCTGGAAGGCCTGAGCTGCTTCCCCGGAGGGCAGTCCAGGGCCGCGGCACACAGATTTCAGCCCTTCTCCCCTCTCCTCCTGGTCAGCGGGGAGAGATGGGGCTCGCGAGAGCTGGGCAGGGTGGCAGCACTGGCGGAGGCCTCAGTGGTGGGAGGTGGGCCCTCTGCATAAGGCTGGGCCCAGGGAGTGTTGTGAGTGTGGGTGAAGGGGTGTATGGGGGGCAGGTGTGACCTCAGGAAGGAGGGCCGCTGGGGTCACTACTGCTTCTCCTCCCGGCCCGTGACCTTCGGGGCCTGGAACCAGGCGGCAGCATCCAGCCTCTGAGCCCAGGCTCTGAGCTGCTTTGAAGAGGCCTGTGGGTCAGCACGGAGAGTGCTGATTTTTGAGGCCTTTGACTCCGCTAGCCGCGTCTATGCCATCATCCCAGAATGACCTATGGCTTCATTCACTAAGGGGCTGGAGTCAAATCCAAGGTTATTGTTTTAGGGGCCCTCTTTCTAGGATGATTCAATCCTACAGCAGTCCCAGGAAGTAGGACTCAAGCTCAGAACAGTTTTTCACTCATTCAAGGTCACCTGAAGCCCAGGGCTTTCTCGTCTGAATCTTGAACCTAGCCTCTCTGAAGGATGTCCCAAGCTGTCACCCCACTGACAAAAAGGCAGGGCCCTGAGACCCTGAAACAGAGCTTCTCAGACAGAGATCTGAGCAGCGGTCTAACTGAACTCCTTATGAAAATACAGAAGTCTGGTGCCAGTCCGAGTGGGCGGCCTTGGGAGTTTAAGGAAATAGGTCTGGTTCCATGGACATTTTCTTTTTTTTTTAAATCAGGGTTTGGGTCCTTTTGGTTTGAAGTTCAACAAATCAGCATGGCTCGTCTGGCTTTTTATCTGCCACCTGGTTTGGTTCAAGGACAGAGAAATGTTTCTGTTTATAAAACATGTGCAGACGTGGCTGGCCAATGCTGGTGTCGTTTCTCCTGGCTTCTGCTCCTTTTCAAGGAAGCTGGTAAAGCTGATCTTCTCCACCCTGGGCTGGTCATTTAGATGGGCCCGGCTGAGGCCCCTGTGTAATGGAAAACTGCAGCCGGCTGGTAGAGGTGACAGGCGCATGTGTGCGTACTAGTTGTGCCCGACTCTTTGTGACCCTCTGGACTGTAGCCACCAGGCTCCTCTGTCCATGGGATTTTCCAGGCAAGAATACTAGAGTGGGTTGCCAGTCCCTTCTCCAGGGGACCTTCCCGATCCAGGGATCGCACCCGTGTCTCCTATGTCTCCTGAAATGGCAGGCAGATTCTTTACCACTGATCCACCTGGTAATATGTAAGATAGGTATTATTTGATGTGGAGAGATGTTCACTGCAGGCACTAATACAGACTCATTTTTGTAACTGCGAAAGTAACTCATACATCTGGTACGAAATGAAAGCTGTACAGAAGTATTTTTAAAGTAAATGAAATACCTTAATATTTGCACAGTGCTTAGAAGAACAGTGTGCCTGGCATGTTATAAACACTAGATGCACTTAATAAATAAAAGTGTATGGAACTAGAAGTCATTTTTCCTCCCAATTTGGATCTGCA
Source organism: Capricornis sumatraensis (assembly GCF_032405125.1). Classification (NCBI taxonomy): domain Eukaryota; kingdom Metazoa; phylum Chordata; class Mammalia; order Artiodactyla; family Bovidae; genus Capricornis; species Capricornis sumatraensis. Next base: position 74,941,703 of record NC_091084.1, read on the forward strand.
GTCTCCCTCTCCAGACGCAACCAAATTAATATTTTCTTGCATATTCTTCCAGAAATTTTGTGTGATTATGAAAGCATGTCAGTACACATAATAATTTTACATCGTAAAGTGAAAAGAGTAGGTTACCAGATAGCTTTGAAGAGCGTAATCCTATTTTTAAAACAAACAAACATGCATAGAAAATAATCTGGAATCGGATATATCAATCAGGTAAAACGATGATTATCTTCAAAAGGTGGGATCATGGGTGGATTTTCTTTGTCTATCTGTTCACTCCTTCTATAATTCTAAAACTTGATTAGAGAAAAGCGCATATGAAGAAACACATGCATGGATGGGCACATGGACCCTGGTCCTCTTTTATAAACGTGTTTAAGAGGGCTGACACCCCTGCCTGGCCCTGGGATCCCATCACAGAACCTGCCTGGACAGCCTCCCCTTTGCTCCCTGCGGCCAGCTGCTCTGCTGCTGACGTGAACCCTGAGCTGCGTTTGGCTTTGCCCTGTGGCTCCAGGACTCTCCTGGGGACCCCTGGACTGATGATCAAATGGGGATAAAGTTTGAGGGACGGTCCCACACATGCATCCCCCTGTAACTGTTTCTTTTGCTGCTTCTATACCCCTTTACCAGCTGTGGGGAAGACCCCTTCCTCCCTCTGCCACCCTGGGCCTGGGGGTGGCGTGCCTAGTTGACCCTGATCTCCCATCAAGGAACAAAGGTGAGACCCATTTGAACTGAATCGACTTACATGTCCATCCTGAGCCCCTGAGTCTCATGGCCTGGGTCCTTTGGACCTATCAGAAGCCCCCTCTGATGTACCTTTGAGATGCAAACAGGAAGGCCAGTGAAGCCCTCTAGCTTCACCTGACTTACTGGAAGCCCAGTCTGATCCCTGTAGTGACCAGTGGAGCAGGGGTCCCGGCGGGGGGCGGGGGGGGTGTCCTGAGTGGGCACAGTGGACCTCTCTTGACTCTGTAGACAAGAATGAGGAATCAAACAGACCTGGGCCAGGAACCAGCTGCTGTTGCTGTAGGACCTGGGGCAGGTCAGTTCACCTTTCTGAGCCTCAGTTTCCTCATCTCTAAAATGGGTGCACTGAGGGTACCTTCCTCCTGGGGCTCACCTATCTTCATTCTCAATTCATTCCTTTAACATAGATTTTTCTGAGAGCCTTGTGTGCCAAGCTCTTTACTGGACTCACAAGGGCTCACATATAAGCTTCTACATAAGATACCAGGGAGAACAAAAAAAGTGTTTTCCAGAGGTAAAAGCATGGGGAAAGAGGAGAGGTTTCTTGAAGGATGCATAGGAGTTTTGACACGGTGAGGGTTGCAGCTGGGAAAGAAAGATGAGGGGTTTTCACAGTCCTTCCATGTGTATGATTTTGCATATTTCTCACAATACTCTTAGAATTTGAATTTTCTGAGGGTAGGCCTGGAGAGTCCCAGGGACAGGGGAGCCTGGAGGGCTGCCCTCTCTGGGGTCGCACAGAGTCGGGCACGACTGAAGCGACTTAGCAGCAGCAGCAGCAGGCTGTCATTGCTGTTGTTCAGTTGTTAAGCTGTATCTGATTCTTTTGCGACCTCCGTGGACCTCCATGGCCCACCAGCCTCCTCTGTCAATGGGACTTCCTGGGCAAGAATGAGATTGCTGGAGTGAGTTGCCATTTCCTTCTCCAAGAGATCTTCCTAACCCAGGATCAAACCCATATCTCCTGTGTTGGCAGGTGGATTCTTTACCACTGAGCCACCTAGGAAACTTAGATTGGATTCAGCTAGATTGAATTGTAAGCAGAGGGAATGTGCTAGATAAAACCAAACAGTATTGAAGAGTCCAATCTCCTGTCTCCTCTGCTCTCATCCTGGGGAACTGGTTGCCCCTTCATTTTTGAGGCAGGGAGAGCTTTCCCCTGGAGACCTATCTTCCATTTTCCTGTTCTTAGGGCTGGAAAGAATAAGGTCTTTGGACAGGCTGGCCTCCATCCCTGACTCTGTCACATGTGTGCTGGAGGTCTCCAGCAAGCCTCAGTTTCCTCATCAGCAAAATGGGTACAGTGGCAACATCCACCTTGCCAAACTGCTGTGAGACTTCAGATGGGGCAAAGCACCCACTTAATGCCTGGCACATGCCAGGATGCCTGAGACAGGGCTGAGTCCTCTGCCAGCAGGGCCCAGTGTCTGGACTCAAGACATCCTTCTCTTTATTACAAAGCCACACATTGAGTCTGCGCTCATCTGGGGCCCATGTGAACCCCGGGGACTCCGGAGATGTTTCATCCCTCTGTTTGGCTTCAATTTTCCCCACCTTGGCTGAATGCCTCCAGCCACCTGCCACAGCTCCAGATCCCCATCAGGCAGAGAAATTGGTGACCCGTAAGAGCAGAGGGAGAAGGAAGCTGTGAGGTAGAAACCAGGAGAAGAGACGTGTTTGCAGATGTGAGTCGCAGGGGTGATTAGGACCCCAGGCACCGTTTCTGTGGGTTGGGACCTTCTGGGCGACAGAGCCGACCATGGAATCTACCCTCCTGGTCCCAACAGTTCCCAAATCGAGAAGGCAAAGAAGGATTGGCTTTTTTTTTTTTTTCCCCTCCCTCCTCTCATCTGTAAAATTGAGACATTACAGTTCCAAAATGGGCTTTGAGCCTGTAGAAATTAATCCAGTCTGGCAGGAGGTCTGCAAATAAACATATTGTTTCGATTGGTGTTGACATTTGGATTGTGAGAAGGTTTGAAAATGTAACTGTAGTTGGGATTTTCCAGCCCATCTAAGTTTTTTTCCATGGAGGGGCTCAGCGAATGCCAACTGGGAACCCAGCAACTGCCCTCTTTAAATGGACTTGGGCGCTGGGCGAGGCTGCGGGTGTCAGGGCTCAGAGCCTGTGCTGAGGCGGCAGCATTTTGTTGGGGGGTGGGTAAGCATTTCAGGATGCCCAGCGCCTCTGGGCATCTGGGGCAACCAGCCACTCCAAGAGTGACCTAAAACGTTCAGAGCAGCTCCTATGTGCCTGGAGCCTTGTTCGTGAAACCTCACTCAAGCCCTCACACCAGTGCTCTCTGTCGTTCAGTTGCTAAATTGTGTCCAACTCTTTGTGACCCCATAGACTGCAGCACCAGGCTTCCCAGTGCTTCACCAGCTTCTGGAGTTTGCTCAAACTCATGTCTATTGAGTCGGTGATGCCATCCAACCCTCTTATCCTCTGTCGTCTCCTTCTCCTCCTGCCTTCAATCTTTCCCAGCATCAGGGTCTTTTCAAATGAGTCGGCTTTTCTCATCAGATGGCCAAAGGATTGGGGCCTCAGCTTCAGCATCAGTCCTTCCAAAGAATATTCAGGGTTGATTTCCTTTAGGATTGACTGGTTTGCTCTCCTTGCAGTCCAAAGGATTCTGAAGAGTCTTCTCCAGCACGACAGTTTGAAAGCACCAGTTTTTTAGTGCTCAGCCTTCTTTGTGGCCCAACTCTCATATCTGTACATGGGTACTGGAAAAACCATAGCTGTGACTATATGGATCTTTGCCGGCAAAGTGATGTCTTTCCTTTTTAACACGCTGTCTAGGCTTATCATAGCTGTCCTTCCAAGAAGCAAGTGTCTTTTAATTGCTCTTATTACCCTCATTTTACAGACTGGAACACTGAGAAACTGAGAGGTTAGTTTGCTAAAACCACATAGGAGTAAAATGCAGACTTAGACACAGCCCTCTCTGGCCCTTGGTGTCCTGATTTATACAATCTACTTTATGCCAGAGTTTTCCAGAATGTTGTCTCACCAAGAGAAAGGCTCACTGTCCCAGAAAAAGGACTGAGCCTTGACTGAGGTGACCTGGTTCTTGAGAACACCAGCTCCATTCTATTTCTGGGACCCTTGAGGATTTAACCCCCACCCTTTTTTCTTCCTGCCACCAAGGAAGGGGGTCTTGTCCCTCTCCCTCTCTCCCCACCTCCACGCTTTGGAGCTCATCCTTCAGTGGCCTCTGAGTCCCCAGTGCCTGCCTCTCCCACCCGGCTCCAGCCTCCCCCCACAGGCCCCACAGGGATGCAGCTGGTTCCCTGTGGGAGGGGCAGCACTGAGACAGCCCCCTACTCAGGGCTGAGGGGCACATGGCTTTCAACCACGAACTCAGAGTGCTGGCTGGATAGGGCAGACACCTCGTTTTGGGGAAAGGCTTGGTGATTTCTGTACCTGGCAACTTCTGTGTGTGTCAGGCATCATCTCCTGGCCCCTCAGCTCCAGAGATGCCAAGACCCATCTTCACAGTCTTCAGTCACCTGCTGCCGATTCCCTTCTGTGCTTCCGCACCTGTCCCCACAGAGCTGAGCGTGGCCGGGAAACACTCGTGGGAACTATGCTGCCTGCTCCCCCTTTATCCTCATCGTTGGGAGCATCTAAGGGGCCCATATGGGGAGGCCTTACAAATAGCTGTGAAACGAAGAGAAGTGAAAAGCAAAGGAGAAAAGGAAAGATATAAGCATCTGAATGCAGAGTTCCAAAGAATAGCAAGAAGAGATAAGAAAGCCTTCCTCAGCGATCACTGCAAAGAAATAGAGGAAAACAACAGAATGGGAAAGACTAGAGATCTCTTCAAGAAAACTTAGAGATACCAAGGGAATATATCATGCAAAGATGGGCTCGATAAAGGACAGAAATGGTATGGACCCGACAGAAGCAGAAAACATTAAGAAGAAGTGGCAAGAATACACGGAAGAACTGTACAATAAAGATCTTCATGACCAAGATAATCACGATGGTGTGATCACACATCTAGAGCCAGACATCTTGGAATGTGAAGTCAAGTGGGCCTTGGAAAGCATCACTATGAACAAAGCTAGTGGAGGTGATGGAATTCCAGTAGAGCTATTTCATTAAAATCCTGAAAGACAACGCTGTGAAAGTGCTGCACTCAATATGCCAGCAAATTTGGAAAACTCAGCAGTGGCCACAGGACTGGAAAAGGTCAATTTTCATTCCAATCCCAAAGAAAGGCTATGCCAAAGAATGCTCAAACTACCACACGATTGCACTCATCTCACACACTAGTAAAGTAATGCTCAAAATTCTCCAAGCCAGGCTTCAACCATATGTGAATCATCAACTTCCAGATGCTCAAGCTGGCTTTAGAAAAGACAGAGGAACCAGAGATAGAAAAGGCAGAGGAACCAGAGATCAAATTGCCAACATCTGCTGGATCATCAAAAAAGCAAGAGAGTTCCAGAAAAACATCTATTTCTGCTTTATTGACTATGCCAAAGCCTTTGACTGTGTGGATCACAATAAACTGTGGAAAATTCTGAAAGAGATGGGAATACCAGACCACCTGACCTGCCTCTTGAGAAACCTATATGCAGGTCAGGAAGCACCAGTTAGAACTGGACATGGAACAACAGACTGGTTCCAAATAGGAAAAGGAGTATGTCAAGGCTGTATTGGAGAAGGCAATGGCACCCCACTCCAGTACTCTTGCCTGGAAACTCCCATGGATGGAGGAGCCTGGTGGGCTGCAGTCCATGGGATCATGAAGAGTCGGACATGACTGAGCAACTTCCCTTTCACTTTTCACTTTCATGCATTGGAGAGGGAAATGGCAACCCACTCCAGTGTTCTTGCCTGGAGAATCCCAGGGACAGGGTAGCCTGGTGGGCTGGTGTCTATGGGGTCACACAGAGTTGGACACGACTGAAGTGACTTAGCAGCAGCAGCAGCAGCAAGGCTGTATACTGTCACCCTGCTTATTTAACTTCTATGCAGAGTACATCATGAGAAACGCAAGGCTAGAAGAAGCACAAGCTGGAATCAAGATTGCAGGGAGAAATATCAATAACCTCAGATATGCAGATGACACCACCTTTATGGAAGAAAGTGAAGAGAAACTACAGAGCCTCTTGATGAAAGTGAAAGAGGAGAGTGAAAAAGTTGGCTTAAAGCTCAACATTCAGAAAACTAAGATCATGGCATCTGGTCCCATCACTCCATGGCAAATAGATGGGGAAACAGTGGAAACAGTGGCTTACTTTATTTTGGGGGGCTCTAAAATCACTGCAGATGGTGACTGCAGCCATGAAATTAAAAGACGCTTACTCCTTGGAAGGAAAGTTATGACCAACCTAGATAGCATATTCAAAAGCAGAGACATTACTTTGCCAACAAAGGTCCGTCTAGTCAAGGCTATGGTTTGTCCTGTGGTCATGTATGGATGTGAGAGTTGAACTGTGAAGAAAGCTGAGCACCCAAGAATTGATGCTTTTGAACTGTGGTGTTGGAGAAGACTCTTGAGAGTCCCTTGGACTGCAAGGAGATCCAACCAGTCCATTCTGAAGGAGATCAGTCCTGAATATTTATTGGAAGGACTGATACTGAAGCTAAAGCTCCAAAACTTTGGCCACCTGATGTGAAGAAGTGACTCGTTTGAAAAGACCCTGATGCTGGGAAAGATTGAAGGTGGGAGAAGGGGATGACAGAGGATGAGATGGTTGGATGGCATCACCGACTCAATGGACATGAGTTTGAGCAAACTCTGGGAGTTGGTGATGGAAAGGGAAGCCTGGCGTGCTGCAGTCCATGGGGTCACAAAGAGTCAGACACAACTGAGCAACTGAACTGAACTGAACTGACCCTTGCTCCCCCACTGCCTGAGTCCTGTCCTCTCCCATCTCCCCAACAACTATTTCCCCAGGGATCCAAGTTAGACCAGATGCGGGAGGAAGGAGTCCTCAAGGGCAGGACCTGTATGCCACCTAGGATGAAGGCTCCCCATGCCCACACCTCCCATCCGTGTGATGCCTGGAGGGACAGGAAGCAGGGAGGCAAGAGGGTGACTCTGGTCCCGTCCACGCCCCACACCCTGGTTTGGTGGTGAGGTGGCCCCCTCCTTGGCCACAGACTGGCCTAGCTGCGTCCTCTGCTCCCTACCTCTCCTCCTGAGGACCCTGGGGGTGCGGGGAACTGGTGGCTTCCTAGGAAAGAACCCACTTCATCAGTACTACAGAGACCATCCCCCACCCTGAGACCACGAGAGGCCTTGTCTTTGCACCTTAACACACCTCGTCTTTGCTCCTCTGGCTGCCCTGCCCCCAGCCTCCTTAGGTTTGACTCCTCCTCATATTCAAAAGCGCCCTCCTCCTCACATTCAAAAGCGCCTTCCTCCTCATATTCAAAAGCTCGAAACCATGGCCGGAAGTTTGGGGGCACTAGGTTTGGCCTGACACCGTCTGGGAGCACATGTTCAGGCTTGGATCCGTCTGTCTGGATGTTTTCTGTTTGTTGGCTGGTTTTGCCTGCAGGAGGTGTGAACCTCTAACTAGATTTGAGGTTCTGGAAATCAGGAAGGTTTGTGTTCATTTCAAGGTTCAGGAAAATCACTGTGGTTTTAGGTCACGATTGGGTTTGCCTGTTGACGGCAGGGGTGGCCTGGGGGTATCTGAGCTAGGTCTCTGTGGGGTCCCCGTGGGGTCTGAGTGTGAGACACTCAGGGGGTGGCCCTCTGGGTGGGGTTGATCCTGGACCCAGTGATGGGGTAAGTGGCCAAGGGCGGAGGCAGGGGTAGGGCGCTGCGCTTGAGTGATGAGATCTGGATGCTCTGGCTTTCTAGCTATGGTTTAAAACCCTCAGTGCCACTGTCAGCCTAGTGGCCTTGAATTTTGGTCTGTAAATGCCGATATTGGCCTTGACCTACTGACTTTCTCAACTTTCTGGGCACTGACTTAATCCTCACTGCTGCTGCAGTATGGCATGATAGCACTGTCCCCATTTTATAGATGGGAAAATGGAGGCTCAAAGAGGTTAGTAACCTGCCCAGGATCACACAGTGTATAGTGGCAGAGCTGGGACACAAAGCCAGGTCTCTGGCCCCACGGTGGACTGTCTGTTCTGCCCTAGGCACAGTGCACAGATTGGAACGGGTTAGAGCTGGTGTCCAGAGCTGCTCTCCCTTCAAACTTATCACCAGCACGCCTGGACGTGATTTTTCGTGGACACAGGAGAGGTGGTTTGTGGGCAAGCATGACAAGAGGGCGGGGCTCAGAGTCTGAGGGCCCCAGACATGGTGGTGTGAGCAGGCAGCCGGGGGTCTTCTCTGGGGTCTGCCGATGACTGGGGGCTGCTCCTTCTGAACCCAAGTTTCCTCCTGCTGCTTCCTAAGGCGGTTCTGAGGCTGCAAGGGGATAATGTTGATAGAAACTCACAGAGGAGGTCAGAACATACCCGATTTCGTGAGCTCTGCAAAGACGGCTGTGCCCTGTTAGCCATGTTCTTCCCAAGTTAGCGCAATGCTTGGCCCTGCACTCACTCAGTAAGCCCTTCTTGAAGCCACATGGGGCCTGGCCTCATAGTCACCGCTGTCAGTTTTAGAGATAAGTCTGTTTCCCTGACTGGCACTCTGAGTTGGAGTCCTGGATAGCCCCGACTTGCTCTGGAAGAAGCCCCACTGTCTGGGCACGGCGGTCTTCCTGCAACAGATGCGAGCCTTTGGTCGCCTCCCAAAGGTGTTTCCCCTGCCTGCCAAGGCCTGTCACCTCCTGCCTCTGAACTGACTCGATGCCTTTCCTTCATCCCAGGGCTGGAGGAGCCTGACTTCCCTCCCCTGTCCAAGAAGTTCCCACAGTCTTTGGGTTTTCAATTGGAACAGTGTGCTAGAACTTGAGGTGCCTTGGTCGAGGGCCCAAATTTAAAACAGCTACAGTTTAAAAGCCTCAGTGCCAAGGTTCCTGTGTCAGTCTAGTAGCCTTGAATTTGGGTTTGTAAATAGCAATATTGGCCTCAACTTATTGACTTAACTTTCTGTTCTGGGCTCCTAGTTAATCCTCACGGCTGCGTTGGTGGGTAGAGTTATAGCATTGTCCCCATTTTATAGATGAGTTTGAAGAGGCCCAGAGAGGTCAGTAATCTGCCCAAGGTCACACAGCTTGCCATAGCAAGGCTGGGACACAAAGCCAGCTCTCTGGTCCTGTGGCAAGCCACCTATTCTTCCCCAAACACGGCACACAGATTGGAATAACGTGAAGCTGGTGTTCAGTGGACCCCTCTGCCTCTGATTTGGTCAATGACTCTGACTTGGCTGGTGACTCAGAGTCTCGCCAGATCCCTTCCCCATCTGGAACAGGGAAGGCAAGGAATGTGCCCAGCCTTGGGAGACATGAATGGCTGGCTGCTTCGTCAGGCTGGGTCGTCACAGCCTGTTCAGAAGGTGCGATGGTCATGAAAGGTGGCCTGTTCTAAACAGCACTGCCCAGGGCTGCGGCAGGGGCTGCCTTCCCCAATCTCCGTGCTGATTAGCTGGTCGTGGCCCCCCTCACCCTCCACCCCACCCCACCCCACCCGTTCTGCCACCAAAACTGCGAGCCCCGGTCCCGGCCATCTGGCCTTCCTCTTGCTTCCCTGGCGTCGCCCGCGTCAGGATTGCTTCTCCCTCTTCAAAAAGGATCGGCCACTACCCCCACAGGGGCCTTACTGGGCTTTGGGGTTCACTGGGTGGGAACACAGGCCTTTTGTGGCTGATGCGAAAAGGCGCTGCCACCTTGGAGGATGATAAACAACCTCTAATGAGAGAGTTACGTTGGCAGACAGAAGGACACAATTTAACTTGTTGAAAGAGATTTTGGGGGCGTGAGTGAAATGTGGCAGGAAGACGCTGTCCCCTTTCTGCGCGCTCTCCTAGCTTTCTTCTCTGGCACCTCCCTTTCCTTTTCTTGTCTGGCCACGCCCTTTGCTCTGCTGAGATGTCCCCCTGTGTGTACTTCCTCTCGAAATGCACCCGTGTCTGTCTGTTTCAGGCCCGCAGATAGCATCTCTCCCTGAGATGTGCCTGCTCTCGGGGCTTCCACTCCTGCTCTCCTTGGATCCTCACAGGGGCCAGGATGACCTTGAAAAGCACCGGTCTGATTCCATTGGCCTCAACTACCTCCTGGCTCGTCTCCTCCCCTCTTGCCCTTCAGTTTCTGCTCTGAGGTTCTCCAGGCAGGTTTCAGGCTCAGAGGCTTTGCGCATGCTGTTCCTTCTGCCTGGAATGCTGTTCCCCCCAATAACCGTGTGGTACCCTTATCTCATCTAGGTTTTCCCGAGGACATCTTCTCAGACCCTGTTGCTCTACCCCATTTCAAGTGGCAGCCCCCTTCGCCAGCACTGCTGGCGTCCCTCTGCTTCCAACCCCTTGCCTTTCTTCATCACGTTGACCATTGTCCAGCTAGAGGTGGAGTTTCTAAGAAGCCGATGATGCTTAAGCTTCAGAGCCCCTCATCAGTAGGTTCCAAGGCCCGACACCTGAATTGATACTGATAATTTTTCATTCTTTTTTCATAAGGAATCCCCTCTCCCCACCAAACTGTATAAGCTTCAGGTCCCACAAAAGCCTGGATCTACCTGGTCCTACGTCTGACGACTTCTCTGTTTTCTTTCCACTATGACTCTCGCTCTACTATTGAAAAACAAACTCCAAGAGGGCAGAGGGTTTTTTTAAATTATTTATTCTATTTTTGGGATTGTGCCGGGTCTCCATTGCTGTAGCCGGGCTTTCTCTAGTTGTGGAGAGTGGGGACTATTTTCTAGTTTCAGTTCACGAGCTTCTCGTTGTGGCGGCTTCTCTCGTTGCGGCGCACAGGCTCTAGGGCACGCAGGCTCAGTTGTTGCAACACACCAGCTTAGTTGCTTCCTGCCACGTGGAATCTTCCCAGACTGCACTGGCAGGTGGATTCTTAGCCACTCTACCACCAGGGAAGTCCAGAAAGTAGATGATTTTGCGTTTTTTCTTAAAACTATTTTATCTCCGGGGTCCAGAACAGTGGCTATGCACAGTAGGAGCTTAATAAATGTTGCTGTATGTATGTATATATGACGACTCCGGGTTCATACGTCTTTGAGGGCTTCACACTTCTTTCAGGATAAAGATGAGCCTCCTAACACACCTTGCAAGGCCCTGTCCTTCTGCCTGCTCCCAGATGTGCTAGGATTCAGACTCAGGGCCTTTGCACATGCTCACTCCTCTCTCTGATGTCTTTCTTTCCCCTTGCCTCTGCCTCCACCAGGTCCCTACAGTGGGCAGTCTGCATCGGTGGGCACTCCGCAGGTGTGGGCTCCATAGCCTCGGATATAGATGGCTGACAATACCACACCATCTTAGGTAAGCGACTTGAACATCGGGTTTCAGTATCTGCAGAGGTCCTGGAACCATCCCCTGTGGAGACTGAGGGACGACTGTATGTGAAAGCTGCTTCTCTGTCTGTGCCCAGCCTGGCCCCGGGGACACGTGTTCTTGTGGGATCTTGGAGCTTCTGTTGATAGCACTTACTGCCACCGTCCCGTGACATCCATGCCATTGCTGGGTTAGGACTTATTTCCTTCCAGGACTGTAAGCGCCATCAGGGCAGCGCCGCCTCTTGTGTGTTCCTGTTTCCCCAGCGTAATGCCTGACATGTGCTCGTTTTCACTGACTCAGTCAAAAGCTGCTGAGGAAATGTGGAAGATAATAATAATAATAATAATAAAAACCAAACAGGAAGGGAAAGACAGGAATCAGGCACAGTTAATGTGAAAATACACAAAGCACAGACTCTCTGGGGCTTCCCTGGTGGAACAGACAGTAAAGAATCTGTCTGCAGTGCAGAGGCCCTGGATTTGATCCCCGGCTCAGGAAGATCCCCTGGAGAAGGAAGTGGCAACCCACTCCAGTATTCTTGCCTGGAGAATCCCATGGACAGAGGAGGCTGGTGGGCTGTGGTCCATGGGGTCGCAGAGTCATACATGACTGAACGACTCAGCAGCCGCAGTAGCATGTCAAGTCAGAGTCGGGAGGGCATTTGCCCACAGCTTGTAGACTCTGGTCCCTGGTGCCCTGGGGATGCGCCTCTGGGAATCCTGGGAATTCTATGGAGTGGTCCCTACAGTCTGCTGCTGTGAATGTGCAAGTGTGTTGTTCACGTGTGAGCGTGTGCTCATGTACATGTATGCAAGCGTGTGTGCACACACACAGGTGTTGTGACCGGGGGTCAGGGAACCAGAACGAGCAGCATATGGACAGATCTCAGAGCCCCATTCCCACTTCAGACAGAGCAGTTCTGCTTTTACCTGTTGAGGTATTGAACTTCTGCTTCTGATGTTGCTTGAAAAGAAAATAAGCTTTTCATTCAAAATCAAATTTGGAAACTTCTGATCTGATTAAACGCTCCCGTTCCATTTTAGGGATGGGTAAACTGAGACCTAGAGATAGAGGTCCTTGTCCTAGATCACAGAGTGAAAGGAGAACAGGACTGGGAGCTAACCATCAACCCCACCCCACCCCCCTCCCCCCACCCCGTGGCCCTGCCCAGGGCCTGTTCCCTGACGCCCAGCCCCCTACTTCTGGTTTTGGTACAGCATTGCCTCCTTTTAGCTGCGACCAGGCGGCCAAACACCTGGATGTCCTGGAGCTGATGGAAAAGCTCCAGGGATCCCCATGCTTTAATCCCATCATGTAAATCAGGAATCATTTTACTTGCAGAAGACATGACTTCCTAGATGTGGGCTGGAAAATTCACATTGTCGGGTGCACCTACTCAGGGGGAAAATCCCAACACAAAAAACTAACTTCCTTTTGAGTCTTTCAGTTGATATCCACTGGCTACCTGTTCACTTATATTATTGTCTGAAAGTGCTCCTAGCAGACACCCAGCAGCAAGCACTGAAGGTTTAGAAAAGTCTGTGGGAGCCAAAGGCAAATAATTCCATCCACTAGTTTCATGGGGGTGTGTGTAGATGTGAGGATATGAAAAAAACTAAAAGGATCATTTCCCATATACTTTGATGCTGGAACAAATACCTCTGGCCAATGTATGCTGCTGCTAAGTCGCTTCAGTCGTGTCCGACTCTGTGCGGCCCCATAGATGGCAGCCCACCAGGCTCCGCCGTCCCTGGGATTCTCCAGGCAAGAACACTGGAGCAAGTTGCCATTTCCTTCTCCAATGCATGAAAGTGAAAAGTGAAAGTGAAGTCGCTCAGTGGTATCGGACTCTTAGCGACCCCATGGACTGCAGCCTAGCAGGCTCCTCCATCCATGGGACTTTCCAGGCAAGAGTACTGGAGTGGGGTGCCATTGGAGAGAAAAGCCATTATTTTTCATTCTTTAAAAATGAGTCTTCCATTCATTCTCTGATTATAAAAGTACATAATAGGTACTTCTGGAGAAGTAGAACTTCTAGAAATGTACATGACTTAGAAAGTAAATATCAGTATTATTCCTATCCCCCTCCCACCAACCACAGTTAATTCCAATTTGCTTTCAAACCTACTAAGTGTCAGGTTTGACTGGAGGGGCAACAGTGAACAAACACAGATGACATTTGTGCCCTGATGGGACTCACAGCTGAATGGAGAAGAGGGGGAAATGGTCACACAGTTGTAAAAAGTCAGCTGTGTTTTGCTTTGAAAAGAAGAGAGATGAATGCATAAAACTGGGGAGAGGAACTCTCATGAGGATTCCTGGTGAAGCTTTGTTGAGGGAGTCAAGATAGAGCTGGGAATCTCCCATGTTTGTGAAGATGGGAAGAAAGAGAGGTCAAGGAAGAAGGAAAACGTCCATGCAAAGGCCGGTGGCAAGAGGGAGAAGAGTGATGTGACCAGAGGGACTGGTTCATGGCGAAGCGGCAGAGGCTCCTGGGGTTTTGTGAAGACCATGGTAAGATTTTTGGGTCTTTGTTCTAAGAGCCAAGAAAGCTATAAACTGTTTAAAGTAACCATTGCTGTTTAGTCTCTAAGTTGGGTCCAATGCTGTTGCAACCCTATGAAATATAGTTCTCCAGGCTTCTCTGTCCTTGGGGTTTCCCAGGCAAGAATACTGGAGTGGGTTGCCGTTCTCTTCTCCAGGGATCTTCCCAGCCCAGGGATGGAACACGCATCTCCCGCATTGGCAGGTGGATTCTTGACCGCTGAGCCACTAGGGGAGCCCCTTAAGTAAGGATATTTGCATTTGATATATATTCATTCTGATTTTTCTTGATCGCATACATGCGTCAGTCAATGTTGTAGCAGAACGGCTTAAGCGAAAGAGATTCTGAACTGGCTCTTGTGGCTGCAGCTTGATCTGGGGTCTCAAACAATGTCTCCAGTTTCTCTCCAATTTTCAGCCTTTTTGTCTGCCCTCCTGACTCTTCCAAGCCCCATGGAGGGCCTCCTGTGGCACCAGGCGTTCATACACTAACTTTTAGCCTGCACCTCAGTGAAAACGACTACCTGTCTCTGCTGGCATGGCGGTTCCAGCCCTGCTCACCTTCAGCCAACCCCTAAACCAGTCACTGTGTTTAAAGGAATGCGATGCTCTGATTGGCCCGGCCTGAGTCACATGTTTCACAAGGGGACGCGGAATGAACTCTACCCGGAGCATATGGCCTCAGTTCAGTTCAGCTCAGTTCAGTTCAGTCGCTCAGTCGTGTCCAACTCTTTGCGACCCCATGAATCGCAGCACGCCAGGCCTCCCTGTCCATCACCAGCTCCCGGAGTTCACTCAGACTCACATCCATCGAGTCAGTGATGCCATGCAGCCATCTCATCCTCTGTCATCCCCTTTTTCTCCTGTCCCCAATCCCTCCCAGCATCAAAGTCTTTTCCAATGAGTCAACTCTTCGCATGAGGTGGCCAAAGTACTGGAGTTTCAGCTTTAGCATCATTCCTTCCAAAGAAATCCCAGGGCTGATCTCCTTCAGAATGGACTGGTTGGATCTCCTTGCAGTCCAAGGAACTCTCAAGAGTCTTCTCCAACACCACAGTTCAAAAGCATCAATTCTTCGGCGCTCAGCCTTCTTCACAGTCCAACTCTCACATCCATACATGACCACTGGAAAAACCATAGCCTTGACTAGACGGACCTTAGTCGGCAAAGTAAGGTCTCTGCTTTTGAATATGCTGTCTAGGTTGATCATAACTTTTCTTCCAAGGAGTAAGCGTCTTTTAATTTCATGGCTGCAGTCACCATCTGCAGTGATTTTTGGAGCCCCCCAAAATAAAGTCTTTCCCCATCTATTTCCCATGAAAGGATGGGACCGGATGCCATGATCTTTGTTTTCTGAATGTTGAGTTTTAAGCCAACTTTCTCACTCTCCTCTTTCACTTTCATCAAGAGGCATTTTAGTTCCTCTTCACTTTCTGCCATAAGGCTGGTGTCATCTGCATATCTGAGGTTATTGATGTTTCTCCCGCCAATCTTGATTCCAGCTTGTGCTTCTTCCAGTCCAGCGTTTCTCATGATGTACTCTGTGTACAAGTTAAATAAGCAGGATGACAATATACAGCCTTGACGTACTCCTTTTCCTATTTGGAACCAGCCTGTTGTTCCTTGTCCTGTTCTAATTGTTGCTTCCTGGCTTGCATACAGATTTCTCAAGAGTCAGGTCAGGTGGTCTGGTATTCCCATCTCTTTCAGAATTTTCCACAGTGTATTGTGATCCACACAATCAAAGGCTTTGGCATAGTCAATAAAGCAGAAATAGATGTTTTTCTGGAACTCTCTTGCTTTTTCCATGATCCAGCGGATGTTGGCAATTTGATGTCTGGTTCCTCTGCCTTTTCTAAAACCAGCTTGAACATCAGGAATTTCACGGTTCACCTGGTAGAGGGCAAATCCTTGTAATGAAATTACTTCTAGAATTAAGGCTGGGATTGACCAGGAGAGGGCACAGGGTGTGTTCTAGGAGGGTTGGAAATGTTCTATATTCCTGATCTGGGGGTAGTTATGCAGGTATGTGTGTTTATATATGTGTGTGTATGTCTGTGTGTGTGTATGTTAAGTCACTTCAGTCGTGTCCAACTCTGTGTGACATTATGGAGTATAGGCCACCAGGTTCCTCTGTCCATGGAGTACTCCAGGCCAGAATACTGGAGTGGGCAGCCTTTGCCTCCTCCAGGGGATCTTCCCAACCCATGGATCAAACTCAAGTCTCTTGTATTGCAGGTGATTCTTTACCATCTGAGCCACCAAGGAAGTCCGAGAATACTGGAGTGGGTGACCTAGCCCTTCTTTAGGGGAACTTCCTGACCCAGGAATGGAACCGGGTCTCCTACATTGCAGACAGATTCTTTATCAGCTGAGCTACCAGGGAAGCCCATGTCCAGCTATCCCAAGATTTAAGAAACACCTCACTGGAGAGTGGGGAAGAAGAGAATCGGGATGTTGTTACCAAGAGGATGGTGAGTGGGTGTTCATCATAATACATTAATATGTTATGAATACACATGTGCTGTGTCTATACATGGGGTTTCCCAGGTGGCACTAGTGGCAGAGAATCTGCCTGCCAATGCAATGCAGGAGATGCAAAAGATGGGGGTTCGATTCCTGGGTTGGGAAGATCCCCATAGTGGCAACCTGCTTCAGTATTCTTGCCTGGAAAATACCATGGACAGAGGAGCCTGTTGTTGAGTCGACTCTGAGGCCCCATGGACTGCAGCACACCAGGCTTCCCTGTCCTTCACTATTTCCTGGAGTTTGCTCAAACTCATGTCTGTTGTGTCAATGATGTGATCTCACCCAGTAATCTCATCCTCTGTTGCCCACTTCTCCTCCTGCCTTCAATCTTTCCTAGCATCAGGATCTTTCCCAATGAGTTGGCTCTTCGCATCAGGTGGCCAAAATATTGGAGCTTCAGCTTCAGCATCAGTCCTTCCAAAGAGTATTCAGGGTTGATTTCCTTTAGGATTTGAGGGCTACCGTCCACGGGGCTGCAGAGAGTCAGACATGACTGAGAGATTAAGCCCTCACACATAAGTATGTACATACATAATATGTATACGTATGTTATGTATCAGTTCAGTTCAGTCGCTCAGTCGAATCTGACTCTCTGTGACCTCATGGACTGCAGTATGCCAGGCTTCCCTGTCCATCACCAACTCCTGGAGTTTACTCAAACTCATGTGCATTGGGTCGGTGATGCCATCCAACCATCTCATCCTCTGTTGTCTGCTTCTCCTCTCGCCTTCAATCTTTCCCAGCATCAGGGTCTTTTCCAATGAGTCAGTTTTTCACATCAGGTGGCAAAAGTATTGGAGTTTCAGCTTCAGCATCAGTCCTTCCAATGAATATTCAGGACTGATTTCCTTTAGGATGGACTGGTTGGATCTCCTTGCAGTCCAAGGAACTCTCAAGAGTCTTCTCCAACACCACAGTTCAAATGCATCTATTCTTCGGTGCTCAGCTTTCTTTATAGTCCACCTCTTACATCCATAGGGATTCCCTGGTGGCTCAGACGGTAAAGCGCGTCTACAACGCGGGAGACCTGGGTTAGATATCTGGGTTGGGAAGATCCGCTGGAGAAGGAAATGGCAATTCACTCCAGTACTATTGCCTGGAAAATCCCATGGACAGATGAGCCTGATAAGTTACAGTCCATGGGGTCGCAAAGAGTTGGACACAACTGAGCGACTTCACTTCACTCACTCTTACATCCATGCGTGACTACTGGAAAAACCATAGCTTGGACTAGATGGAACTTTGTTGGCAAAGTAATGTCTCTGCTTTTGAATATGCTATCTAGGTTGGTCATAACTTTTCTTCCAAGGAGCAAGCATCTTTTAATTTCATGGCTGCAATCACCATCTGCAGTGATTTTGGAGCCCCCCAAAATAAAGTCTGTCACTGTTTCCACTGTTTCCCCATCTATTTGCCATGAAGTGATGGGACCAGATGCCATGATCTTAGTTTTCTGAATGTTGAGTTTTAAGCCAACTTTTTCACTCTCCTCTTTCACTTTCATCAAGAGGCTCTTTAGTTCCTCTTCACTTTCTTCCATAAGGGTGGTATCATCTGCATATCTGAAGTTATTGATATTTCTCCCTGCAGTCTTGATTCCAGCTTGTGCTTCTTCCAGCCCAGTGTTTCTCATGATGTACTCTGTGTACAAGTTAAATAAGCAGGGTGACAATATACAGCCTTGACGTACTCCTTTTCCTATTTGGAACCAGTCTGTTGTTCCATGTCCACTTCTAACTGTTGCTTCCTGATCTGCATACAGGTTTCTCAAGAGGCAGGTCAGGTGGTCTGGTATTCCTGTCTCTTTAAGAATTTTCCATAGTTTGTTGTGGTCCCCACAGTCAAAGGCTTTGGCATAGTCAGTAATGGATACATCGATATATATTCATATACACAGATTTTTTTTTTTAACAGAGCAGGACATTGCAGTTTTCTCTCATGTAATATTTTTTTCACTTAAAAAATCTTGGGCTTTCCCCCCAGTAGCCACCACTTTATGCAGTAAACAATTTCAGAAGTAGGCTTTAATTGGGCAGATGAGTTTGTCCCTTCAGGACTCCTTACAGGGAGGGTCATCCCCGAAAGATGCTGGGGACCAGCCCCCTTGAATGGCCCATTGCCTCAGTGGCTGTGGAGACTCATTAGGGGCTGTTAGTTTGTGCTGCCGTAGCAGAGGACCACAGACTGGGTAGCCCAAACAACAGGAATTTATTTGCTCACTGTTCTCGAGGCTGGACGTCCACGATCAAGGCGTCAGGAGGGCTGGTTTCTCCCGAGGCTTCTGTCCTCAGGGTGTGCTCTGCTCCCCATGTCGTCACGTGGTTGTCCCTCCGTGCATGTCTGTGTCCCAATCCCCTCTTCTTAGAGGGACACCAGTCACTGGGTCTCAGCCCACCCATATGGCTTTATGTTACCTTAATTAACTCTTTGAAGGCCTGACCTCCATATATACATATATGTATATGGTGGTGGTTTAGTCGCTCAGTCGTGCCCAACTCTTGTGACCCCATGGACTGTAGCCCGCCAGGCTCTTCTGTCCATGCGATTTTCCAGGCAAGAATACTGGAGTGGGTTGCCATTCCCTTCTCCAGGGGATCTTCCCGACCCAGGGATTGAACCCAGGTCTCTTGCATTGCAGGTGGATTCTTTACTGACTGAGCTATGAGGGAAGCCCCACACATATATATATATATATATATATATATATATATATATATATATAGTCACATTCTGAGGTACTGGGGGTTAGAACTTCAGCATATGAATTATGTGGGGACATAGTTCAGTCCATGACAGGGGCCTTGAACCAAAGCAACTTGCCTGCCCGTCAGTCACCATCATAGTTTTCTTGCTTTGGGTCTTACAGGTTTTTTTGAGCTTTAAGATCCCAAGAGCTGATTCACTTTGCTGTACAGTGGAAAGTAACACAACACTGTAAATCAACTATACTTCAATAAAAGTTAATTAAGCATGTAAAAAATTCACTTTCCCAGTGAGCCTAGCTGTAGAGGAGAGCTGTCCTCTTAGCAGCTAAAAGCAGTAAAAGCAGAGGCTAGCTGAAGGGACTGAGCTGGGCTCCATGGAGGACGGAGATCCAGGAGGGATGCTCGCTGGCCAGGGCAGACATCTGGCCGCGGCTGAGTGCTACTTATGTCCCCTAGGCTGGCCCTGGGCCCAGCCTTTCTCTGCAGGTCTCTTCAGATCCAGCCTGGACACTTGTCAATGTCACTTGCTAGGCCACCAGACCTGGGGGTGGGGGTCAGGGAGAAGATGGGTGGCCTGTTTGGTGAATCAGGAAGATGTCCCGCGGAGTGGTGGTGGTGCGGGGGGGGGGGCTAATCCTGTTAGTGGCCACCTCCTGCACCTCCTGAGGCTCCTCACCACCCTCCTTGCCCAGAGCCTGATGCCCACTCCCAGGCAGAAGGCAGACGAAGCCCGAGGAAGCTTAGGGTTGGCACAGATCTCTGGGCCTCCGAGATGCTGCCATGGGTGTCCTTGCTGTTTCTGACAGGTCTGGAAACTGATCTGCTCCCTGCTGAGGACAAGAGTCTCTGTGAGTCCATTTCCTCCGGTTGTGAAAAGGATGATACCCCAGGATCGCTTGGCAGAGAAGCTCTTCTAGCCTCTGTGGTGAGTCTTGCATTCTGAACAGATTGTGCCAGGCTCTGAAGCAGCTGAAACACACTGTGCTTGTTTCATGAGGGAGGGGCTTAGGGGGGATGAGGGTCAAGTGGGAACCCTTCAGAGATTATTGGAAAACTCTGCTTCTTGGGGGCAGAGGTTATGGGGAGACATCCTGGTGGGGTTCTCATCTCTTACTTGTGTGTAGGAGCTGAGAGACTCTGGAATTTGCCAGAAGAGAGGTCTAACCTTAGGCTTTTATTCTACAGTGATGCACACACATATCAAGATTTCCTTTTGAAGGAAAGCGCATGACCTCATTTGCTCAGCAGATGATAAGAACAAAACTGTGTGTTGTATTTTCTTTTGCACTTTGGCTACCAGAAAGCTCTGGGTAAGACCTAGTGTTCAGCTGCTGTTTCTTGCAGATCCTTGGTTTCTGACATATTTCCCTCTTCCTTTCCCTTAATATTTGTCACTTATATTATGTACCGGTATTGAAATTAAATATGAATATTACATGTGCATGACTCATTTGGTATGGAATCCAGAATTTGGATAGATGCTGTGTGTGTGTGTGTGTGTGTGTGTGTGTGTGTGTGTGTGTATGTGTATGTACAGTGAAGAGCAAAACCTTTATACATAGGGACATTTATACATAGGGACACAGTACCAAATTCCACAACTGGCAAAATGATTTTTATTGATGAGCCCTTATTAGGTAAAGTGCGAATGAAATGCTCTACAAATATTAATTCATCTTCAAAACAACTCTAGGAGGTATGGACTATGATCAACCCCCTTTTGCAGATGAAGAAGCTGAGGTAGACGGAAAGGCAGTCATTTGCCTAGAGTGACGTGGGTGTGTGCTCTGCTGTGTCTGACTCTTGAGATCCCATGGACTGTAGCTCGTCAGGCTCCTCTATCCATGGAGTTTTCCAGGCAAGACTACTGGAGTGGGTTGCCCTTTCCTCCTCCAGGGGATCTTCCCGACCGGGGGATTGAACCTGTGTTTCCTGTGTATCCTGCGTCTCCTGCATTGGCAGGCAGATTCTTTCCCACTGAGCCACCTGGTGCACGGTTCTTAGGTGGCAAAACCAAGATCTCAATCTGGGCAGCCTGGCTCCAGAGCCCAGGTTTTAGATCCGCTCTTGAGGACTTCTCTGTGTTGTCCCGTAGCGGAGCCACCAGCCACACGTGGCTTCCAAGCTCCTGATGCCTGGCTAGTGTGACTGAGGAACTGGATGCTAGATTTAAATTAATTTTAACTTAAATAGCCCATGTGTGGCTAGTGGCCGCTGTATGAGACAGCACAGGTCCAGACCTCCAGGGTTGCTTCCTCTCTCCCATTCCTGATGTTGGCGGAGGGCAATTCAGGGCCACGTAGTGTAGTACAGTGTAGTTGTGATTACAATTTGCAGTAAGCATCCAGAGCCTTCAAAAACCCCTCTTCCTCTTTGTCGCCATCCTTTCTCTTCTCCATTGTCATTGCTAACATTTTCTGAGCGCTTAAGATTCTCACTTAATTCTCCCCCAAATCCTTGGATGTAGGTGCTTTTTTAAAAATAAGTATGTTTAACAGAAGAGACAGCCGACACTCAAAGAAGTTAAGTGTTTTGTGGGGAGTCCCAGAGCCAGTAAGCGGCAGAGTCTGAGTTTGAACCAAAGTCTATTAGACTCTAAAGCCAAATTATGCTTCTCCATTTTTTTTCTTTTGCTTTTGAAAGAGTGAAATGTGCTCCATCTGACTCCTCAGGCCATAGGCCTGTCAGTTCCCACCCAAGTAAAGTTGTGTTGTTGACTGAAGTCAGCATTTTGGAAGGGAGGAGAGAGGAAGACAGAGGTGGTGAGCAGAGGCGGATGAAGCGCTGGGTCAGCACAGACCCAGAGCAGCTGGAGAGGCCCGGGCCTCCTGGGAGAAGCTGGGGCGTTGCCCAGAGAGCCTAGGGCCCAGCCTCACCTCCCCCAAGCAAGGTCTGCACTCAGGGAGGAAGGTCAGAACAAGACACCTCAGTTTCCTCATCTGTCAAATGGGGACAAGGAGGATTGAAAAAGACAGACAAGATGGAGGCTGCCCTTTTCAGCCTCAGAGCCCACCTTTGGGGCAGAAGCTCCCGGGAGCCCTCGCGGGGGGCGGTGGTGGGCGGTGGTGGGCGGTGGTGGTGGGGAAGTCATCTGGGCGCGGAGCTGTCTCCACTGTGGGCGAAGGGAAGGAAAACAGCTTTCTAGCCGAGGGGTCGGGGTGGGCGGCGGGGGCTGCAGCGCATGGCTGTCAGCTGAGATCACTGCCTTCTCCCTCCCAGCTGCCTGGGGATATTATGAAGTTGCAGAGACAAGGAGAGGAAGCTCAAGCTTGGGGGCCTCTTTGGGGGGCTGGGGAGGGGAGCAGAGAAGGAGGACGTTAATGAAAAAAACATTCCTCGTTCAAGGTGACTGGAAGGGTTTGAGGCTGGTTGGGTCAGGGTCTGACTCGGGCTGAAAATGAGTCCCCAGACTTGGAGCGGCCAGGAGGTGTGGGACAGCCTCCAGGGAGGAGGCTGGTGCTGGCCCGGCTGACTGTCCCTCAGGGTAGCCGACTCCAGGGATGCCCGAGATGGGGCAGCTGTGAGGCCCCGGGCACCGGGGCTGTCCTGGCCACGGCCTGTCTCTCCCAGGGCAGGTTCCACCCCGTCTCCTGACTGCCTGCCTCCAGACCACATCTGGGCACAAGCAGGGGCTGGTCTGCTGGGAGATTCTGTTCTGCCCCAGAGACGACATGTGCCAGGCCCCACCTGAGAGACGGAAGGAGCTTCCAAGAGGTGGGAAGGCTAAGATGGGTTTCTTGGGGGGCAGCTCCTAACTTGACTCCTCACTTTGCCTCTAGACAATTTCCAGACTTGCAAAGGGTACATGATACCTGACAGGTGTCCGAAAGGGGGCCCCTCCCAATCAGAGAGGGCCAGCCACTGCTCTAGTCCTCAGGATAGACCTGAGAGGTGGCCATTCTCCTTTCACAGCTGGAAAGACTGAGGCTCAGAGAAGTGGAGACTTGACGCTCCTCAGCTGAGAAGGGAGCAGGACTGGGACCAGATTGCTGATCCCCCGGGGCTGGGAGGAAGAAACCCCTTGCAATTTACACCACTTCTCCCCACTTTGTTCTAAATGCCAGGAAAACTTCTGGTGGCCCCAGAGACCTCGAAAACAGTCCCAGCCTGGAGCGCAGTGGGGAGGGGAGGGGCAGAGCGGAGGAGGGGAGGGGGTTCTGTGATTTGTCCTCAGGCCACTTTGACAAAAGACAAAGGTCCTGTTTCTTAGAACTAAGGCCCCCAGGGAAAGCTAAAGGAATAGATCAAAGCCACATGGAGCCAAGAACAGGCCCTGGTTCACGCTGGGACCCCCATCCCCTCTTCCAAACCCGATTTCATCATGACTAGTCTTCATCCCTCCGGAGGGAAAAAGGAGCCCTTGTAATACATTCTTGGGCTTCCCCAGTGGCGAAAATGGTAAAGGATCTGCCCGCCATACAGGAGACCCGGGTTTGATCCCTGGGTCAGGAAGATCCCCTGGAGGAGGGCATGGCAACCCACTCCAGTATTCTTGCCTGGAGAATCCCCATGGTGGGAGGAGCCTGGTGTGGGTTCCAGTCCATGGGGTTGCAAAGAATCAGACATGACTGAGTGCTGAGCGACTCAGCACAGCACTGCAGTATGTTTTAGGACACACAGAGCCCCCTTTCTTCCCTTGGGAAGCTTGGTTTCTCTCGGGGTTGAAACTTCGACTGGCTATGCACAAGAATGTATCTTCATCCCCTGGGAGCCCCACAAGAATGGGGACAAAGCCACCCTTCTCCTGACTACATCAGTGTTTTGAGGGGCCCAGCCGCATCAGGAAGTTCCAGAAGATGCTGAAGGCTGTGAGCTGACTCAGATGGGATGCCCAGCTTCCGTAAGTCCCTCTGTTGGGCATCAGGAAGCCTTTGCAGTCCAGACAGCATCTCAGCCCTTCATAGCTGAGTGGACCATCAGCTCTGGAAAAGACCCTGGGCATCATCTCAGCCAGCTCCCTTAGGGCACGGATAGGTAAGCTGAGGCCCAGAGAGGGGAAGTCACTGCTGGAACGGGGACCAGAGTGGGGCTGCTGGCTCCCAGGCTGGAGAGCCTTCCAGGAGCCCACACTGCCTTTCCAGGCGCAGATCTGATGCGGAAAGGGAGGAAGTGGATAGTCAGGGGCCTGCTCAGAGGTTCTGGGAGGAACCAGCCCCTGGAATATTCAGAAACAGCCTCTCTGCTGAAGGCTCCTGCAAAGGCAGGGTGTCCCTGCCTTCTTCAAGTCTTGTTCGGCTTGGCTGTTCCCAAGAAGAAGTGGCTCCCTTCTCCTCTCCTCTTCTGGGAAGAGAAAGGCCTCTGTCAGTGGAGGAGAAAGGGTTCCAGAGAAAACTAGATGCAGTATCTTCAGAAAGAACCAGCCCCAAAACACTCGGGGCCCAACAATTCCCATGACCAAGACACTCCCAATGTAAGTGCCGTGTTCTGGCCACGGATGGAATGTCACACACACACCAGGCACTTCCTCTAGGGTCACCTTAAGCCCTCCGAGGGACCCTGTGAGGGAGATGTTCTCAGGGTCCCGTGGAAAGGTGGAGGAGGCCGATAAATACAGGATGCCGTGACTTGCCCGGCGCCCAGAGGTGGGGAATGGAAGGGGGAAAGGGCAGGCCATAGCCCTGTCCCTCCTGGACTCTGCACCGCCTTCTCACGAAAACAGTTATCGAACCAGCACTTTAAAAATCCAAACTGCCCATTTGCATTCATTTCTGCCCACTTCAGACACTCTATACCCTCTCTCCTTTTTTTTTTTTCCTGCTTTAGTTGGAACTTGCAAGTCTCTAGTGCCCTGAAAACACAAAACCCAAACCAAAAATGACCCAGGCCCCAGGAGACACGATGGGCCGGGACACCAGCCTCCTGCACCTTCCCAAGTGCAGGACTCCTGAATTTCTGTTCAGAAGCAGAACGGCTTTTTATCTGCCCCCCCCCCCACCCCCCGCCACTCTTAGACAATGTGGTTCTAATATACATCAACAGAGCTAAAGAAAAGGCCTTTTTTTTTTTTTTTTAAAGAAGTTAACTTCATTTCAAGAACTTGTGTGTTTCTCATTAGTAACGCTGTCTTTTGAAATCCAGCCGAGGGAGGCAATTCCAGTTGAAATCAAAACTGATATGCGAGGGTTTGACTCCAATGTCACTCTGCTTCCCCTGCCTTCTCAGGGCTGATCACTGCTCAGATGGGATGGGCGGTGGGGCAGGTGGCCAGCTCTCTGCTCACTGACCTGCGGTCCCATGTCTGCGGTGGGTGTCGGTATTTCCGGGGAGTCCGGGTGGTAGCGGGGCTTTCTGCCCGGCCTGCTTCTCACCTGATGAAGGAAATCGAGACTTGGGCTTGAGTTAAGTCCTTGAAGGAGGGAAAGCAGGAATCCTTGGCCTGGTAGCCAGGATGCTGGGGCCCACGGTAGGCAGATGGTTCCAGCCATGATCAGAGCTGTGAGCTGAGTGATCCTTGCATGTCACGGGCAGGCTAGTAAGGCATAATCAACTAGTCCCAAGAGAAGCCACATGACTCCAAGTTCTAGGTATTTTGAGCTGTTTTCAGCAGAAATCTCTTAGTTTTTTGGGGCCAATTTTGACCATGTCTCGTCTCTCAGGGACCACGTTTTCTGGAGAACATTAGGAAAACAGAAAAATCTTTCCATGGTTGCCAGAGGGGCACCTCAGCCTTTCAGCTGCTGGGGACCACCAGACCGGTCATTTTCTGGATGGATGAGGAAGGCTCAGGGTATTCTCCCCCTGTCCTTCTCCTTTCTTCTCAGATTGGATTTTTTTTTCCTTAATAAAATAAATAAATAAATCTTGTTCTTAAGGAGAGCTGATGTGGCTTGTTCTACATGCCAAAGGGATTTGTTTCAAGGATGATAGAAATGAACAGGATGGCTTCCCCGATCCAGCCCTCTAATCAGATTTCCTCCATCCTTCAAGACCTAGCAACATCCTTCCTTCCACCGGAAACTTTTCTCCACCCTCTACCTCTGGTGATGGCTCCAGACTGAGGGTTAAACCTGAATTGCTCTCTTTTACGCTGAATGGGTGGCTGCCATCCCTTCTCTATTGTATTATCAAACTTTTCAGACATCCAGGTATTTCTGTCTTGTCTCCTTAGCTAGAAATGTGATTTCTGGAGGACCTGAGCCTTTTCCATGCGTGTGGCCCCAGTCAGTTATCACCAAGACTCTCTGCACAGAGTTTGCAAATCATAACAGTAATGATTTAAGCACTGTTACATTTAAAGGCTTTAACCCATGTTGTTACTTGCCCCCTGGAATGGTGACTCCCTTAGAGAAACCGTGTTCCCAAGAGACAACCGGAATAATCATCGAGTCATTTTCTCTTTAAGACCACTTCCCTCAGATTTGCTGGGCAGCCTCCACATACTTGGCTTCTGCTGGAAGCTTGCTCATGCATTGCCTTGTTTAAAGAATTTATGGATCTACTGATAAATCTATCCAGTTTTCCCCACATTAGTTTTGGAGAAGCAGGAGGCCCTGTGTTGTGGAACTTGCCTAGGTTTTAATCTCAGCTCTACTGCACACCCTCAGTGGGACCCTCTGATCCTCACTTTCCTCATCTGTAAAATGGGCGTAATTATTATGCCTTCCTTCCCTGGTTATGGGGTCTCAATAAAGTGAGCTTTCAGTAACATTGCATTTGCTTCCTTTCATTGTGCTTTGACTTTTCACTTTTACGCATTGGAGAAGGAAATGGCAACCCACTCCAGTATTCTTGCCTAGAGAATCCCAGAGATGGGAGAACCTGGTGGGCTGTGGTCTGTGGGGTTGCACAGAGTCAGACACGACTGAAGCGACTTAGCAGCAGCAGCAGCAGCAGCATTGAGCTTTGCTAGGTCAGCACAGTGCTGAGCACTGGACCTAGAAGTAAATGTGAGATGCTCAAACATCAGCTATTCCAGAAGTCTTTCCCACGTCCCTGCCCCAACTAGGTCAGTTCCCTCTGTGACACTCTGTGTCCTCCCCTCTCAGCACCTCCAGTTTGTACCTCCTGTGTGTTATAAGTGGTTGACATCACACTTTCCCACTAGGAGCCCCCAGAAAGTCAGGGCCCTGTCTGTTTTCACTCCCATTATTGATCCAGGTCTTGCCTAAGTACTTAACAGACATTCATTCCCATCTCCTTTGCGTCCCTTTTCTGAGTTAAGTCAAAAGTTCCCTTGCTTTCCTGAGAGCCCTGTATCAGGGACTAACAGCAGCGGCCGCAGAGTCGGGGATTCATGTCCATGGAGGTTTGATGCTCTCTTCTGATTAGAACCTCGAAGATCCCTGACCCTTGCTCCTACTGAGGACTTGGCAGTTGATGGCCATCCCATGTCTCCACCTGATCAAGCTTACTCCTCCTTTGGGATGTGCTCCAAGGTCACCACTTCTGAGAAGCCTTCCTTGACTCTCTGTAACAGACGTAAAGACCTGGAAACACTTACAAGCACAGGCACGATTTTGATCACAGGCCTGTGGCTCCCCAGGGACTCACTGAAGCTTTGCCTTCCCAATGCCTGGTACAGAGATAATTACCAGTAAGTGCTAATTGAATGAATCCTGCCAAAGCAAACCAAACCCAAGCCACCCCCACACTGCCCAGAAAAAGCTAGCATACACCCTTGTGATTTACACAGCTAGTTTCTTTTTTAATTCATTCAAAATAGATTCATTGAGCACCCAGTGCAGACCCCACGCTAAGTGCTGGGGAGCCAGTGGTAAACAGGGAGGACTCTTTCTTATGCCCTAGTAGCCCTGGAGCTTCCAGTCCAGGCCCGTAGATTTACATGTAAGGCCAGAATAAAGCCAGGGATCTGGGCGGCATGAGCCTCCCTAGGAGACACTTTCTGGAACCCACCATTCCCACAATGACCAAGCATCTCCAAAGAAAGGAAAGAAAATGAACCCTCTGTCCACAGAGGTGCGTGGACCCAGGGGAGCAGACAGGCAGGGCTGACCCTCTGAACTCCGGGCAGGGAGGACTATGTCCACCCAAAACCAGCTGGGGCCGCCCAGCTGTGGGCCAGCACCGCTGAAAGGTCCTAATTAGCTCATTTCCCCAGCCCCATGGGCTGCAAGCAGGCTCTCTTCACCTTTGGCCCTGCCCCATCTCACTCAATTTAGCAGTTCTAGGTTCACCGTGGTGTCAGGGTGGGGACAGGGGAAAATGTCCCCCTACTCCCAGGCAATTAAGCAAAACCATCCCTTTGTGGTCAGCTCCACCCTGAAGACTCTCCCTTCCCTCCTCAGCCTGGTTCTGATGGCTGCAGTAAGGGGAGACGACAGGTCTAGAGAACCAGCTTCAAACCCCATCTCTCCTGCTGGATGAGCAGCTGTGTGATCCTGAGCAAGTAACTCACCCTCTCTGATCCTCAGCCTCTTCAATGGTGCTTGAAAGGATTTGGTAGGAATAAGGTCTGCAAGGCAAGTAGTACAGGGCCAGGACAGAGCAAGCCCCTACACTCTGCCCAATACTCCTTAAGACTGTCAATCCCCTGGGGGCAGGCCCAGCATCTGCTGGGCTCCCTGCCGTGCGACCAGCATCTTGCTGAGGTCCTGGACATGGAAGGCACTTCCTCATCCCTTACTTTAGTCGCTCCTATGGACCAGGCCCTTGGCCCAGGGAATAGCTGTAGAATGAATGGAGGTTTTCTTCTGCCTCTCACCACTTTTGCAGGGCTGAACCCTGGTAAAGGGGGTCCCTGCCAAGCTCATGAGACACTGTGGATGGAGCACACGAGACATAAGGTCGGAAGACTGGGAAAGAGCCAGAGTTTTGCATCCTGGTAGCCCGCTTGTCTTAGGAAATGTCCTCCTGACCCACACTCACACTCCTAGCCTCCGGGGCTGAGTGTGCCATGAGCCTCTCCATCCTACCCCTTTTATTGGCTCAAGTCTGGAACATCCTCCGCAGCTCTTGGAGCCTCAGCTTTCTCAGGAGAGGGAATGCGAATAAACATCCCCCTGCCCCAGAGTGACATGTGGCTTTGACCAGGGTGTGAAACAGGAGTGAGCATGGTAGAGCCCAACTCAATGGATATGCCTCTGAGCAAACTCCGGGAGATAGTGAAGGACAAAGAAGCCTGGCATGCTGCAGTCTGTGGGGCTGCAAAGAGTCAGACATGACTGAGCAACTGAACAACAACGGTAGAGCCCAGCACAGGCCCTGGCCTGGAGGGGACATGTCAGCTTCCTTTTCTTCAGCCAACATGACAGCTACCTTATTTCTCCGGGCGTGGTCCTCTGCATCTTGGAGCTGGCTGGAAATGGAGAAGCCCTGGGTACCACCCCAGACCCACTGCGCCCAAACCTGCATTTTAACAAGATCCCCAGGTGTTCCTGTACCGCCCAAACTTGAGAAGCCTGTTCCACTGCGTGTCCTCTCCTCGGCAACTCAGTTGGGGTGATGCTAATAAGAACTCTCCATCAGTTGAGTTCAGTTCAGTCTCTAAGTTGTGTCCAACTCTTTGCAACCCCATGGACTGCAGCACTCCAGGCCTCCCTCTCCATCACCAACTCCTGGAGTTTATTTAAACTCATGTCCATTGAGTTGGCAATGCCATCCAACCATCTCATCCTCGTCATCCCCTTCTCCTCCCGCCTTCAATCTTTCCCAGCATCAGGATCTTTTCAAATGAGTCAGTTCTTCGCATCACATGACCAAAGTATTGGAGTTTCAGCTTCAGCATCAGTCCTTCCAATGAATATTCAGGACTGATTTCCTTCAGGATGGACTGGTCGGATCTCCTTGCTGTCCAACCTTGGCATAAGCCAAACAGAACAAGGAAGAATGGGATGGCCTGTTTCAAAGCCAAGCATAAGCAGACTGAGGGCTTTCTGTGGTGGGTCTCTGGGCCACAGCTCTTGAGGTTGCTGGAAGCAGATGGAACCCAAGAGTGGAGCGGGTGATGGGCGGTGGCCTCATCTCCTCCATTCTGCGTTAGGTTTAAAAATAGAGTGGAGCATTCCAAGTTTGGACGGATAAAATACCTTCTCCTGCTTCTCTTTATTAAGGTCTGTGGCGAGGGGGAGGGGGTCAGGAATCACGCCCCATCCTGCGGTTTACAGGACCTTTCCCTAATAAAGCCGAGGGCCAGGAGGCCGAGCATTCCAGGGGACTTAATTAAAACCACCAAGGGTTATTTGGAATAACAGACCATTTAGTCGGAAGCACTTGCCATGCTAATTCAAACAAGGTGATTACAGGCGATTAGCAAACCTAATGCCTTCAGTTTATAACCTGCCCCGAAGGAGGGATGAGCAAGTGGCCTCCGCTACTTCCTGTGGGTGGGGGAGGGGGCTGACCTGGGGCTGAAATTTCCCAAGGTCAGGGCCAAGTAGGGCTCCTGGGCCTCCCACCTGTGTAAGACACTCTCCTAGTGTGAACTCCTTGGCGGGGAGGAGGCTGACCCCACCTGCAGAGGGTCAGAAAGGAATCTCTCCAGGTCTCCTGGGACCATCCTGGGCACATCCTACAAGAGCTGGCCCTACCTGTCTCTTCAGCTGTCTCTTCTGGGTCCTCTAGAGGGCAGAAGCTGGGTCTTGTAGTCCCTGTATCCTTGAAAGGGATTGATTATGGATGTGCCTACACACACCAAAGAATTAGCTTTTATTTAGCACTTATATGCCAAATCCTGTGAGAAGCCTTGCTAAGCTGTGTCTGACTCTTTGCAACCCCATGGAGTGTAGCATGCCAGGCTCCCCTGTCCTTCACCATCTCCTAGAGTTTGCTCAGATTCATGTCCACTCAGTCACTGATGCCATCCAACTATCTCATCCTCTGTCATCCCCTTCTCCTCCTGCCCTCAGTCTTTCCAGCATCAAGGTCTTTTCCAATGAGTCAGCTCCTCTCATCAGATGACTGAAGTATTAGAGTTTCAGCTTCAGCATCAGTTTTTCCGATGAATATTCAGGGTTGATTTCCTTTGGGATTGACTGGTTTGATCTCCTTGCTGTTTAAGGAACTCTCAAGAGTCTTCTCCACCACCACAGTTCGAAAGCATCAATTCTTTGGTGCTCAGCTTTCTTTATGGTCCAACTCTCGCATTCGTATGTGACTACTGGAAAAACCATAGCTTTGACTATACAGATCTTTGTTGTCAAAGTGATGTCTCTGCTTTTTAATATGCTGTCTAGGTTTGTCATAGCTTTTCTTCCAAGGAGCAAGTGTCTTTTAATTTCATGGCTGCAGTCACCATCTGCAGTGATTTTGGAGCCCAAATAAAGTCTGTCACAATTTCCATTATTCCCCCATCTATTTGCCATGAAATGATAGGACCAGATGCCATGATCTTCAATGCCAGAGACTCTTGGAGGGCACAAACAAAAACTTGTGCACACCAGGACTCAGGAGCAAGGAGCAGTTCATATGCACCACCTTGTATAATTCACTGAAGTCAGCGCTGTTATTGTCCCCATCAGATGGGGGAGGAGCATGGGGCACGGAGAGACGGTTATGGCTCCAGACCACACTGCTGAAAAGTGGTCAGTGTGGTCTTCTACCCAAATTCACCGGACTCCAAGGCCTTCCTGGAACTTCACTGAATTTCATCTTATAGTTGAGGGGACTGAAGCTAGAGATCATCAGCTGGTGAGTGGAGGAACCAGGATTTGCCGGCCATGTTGCTGCTTACACCCCCCCAGCTACACTTCCTCTGCTGGAGCTCTCTGGAGAGTGCAGAATGGCAGGCAAGCCTGAAAGGGGTGCACGACATCAGGGAGCCTCACGAGGGAAGGGCATCCCCGACAGAGGGGACTCTACAGACACCTGGGATAGGGAGCTTTCAGCTGCCAGCAACCGGAACCCCCAAATCAACGGGCTTCAACTTCTTTAATAGGGGATATCTATTATTGCGAGCAAGAAGTCCTCAGGGCTGATTAATTTAGAGGCTCCACAGTGTCATCAAGAACGCGGGTCTCCTTTCTCCCTTTCTTCCTTCCTGTCTTCCATTCATCAGATACAACTGGGCTCCTTCTAGATGCCAGGCACTCTCCTAAACCCTGGGGTTACAGTGGTGAAAAACAAAATCTTTGCCTTTTTGGAGCTTGCACGCTCAGGTGAAGGACAACATGCATACACTAAATGTGTACGTGAACATATGTGTGTGTGTATATATACATATACACATAAAGAGGGTGTGTACATTATACATATATATGTATTATATACTTATTATACATGTGTAATAAGTAGTGTGTATATATAACATATATGTACAATATATGTATATATTTATATAAATATGAAATATATAAATATATGAAATATATTAAATAAATATATCGTGTGTGTATATATGCACATTAACACAATGTACATATATATTATCATATCCACATCGTATATGATAATATATATGTATTATATATAAATAATATATGTAGTATGTATAAATAACAATGTCAAATAAGAGCTATGAAAATAAACACGGGGAAAGAGAGAGAAGGAGGAGAAAGAAGTCAGAGAAATCCTTTTTAGGGGCTGGCTTTGAGCAGAGATCCAAATGAAAGGTAAAAATGAGCTCGAAGAGAACTGGGGAACGTGTTCCTGGCAGTGAGCACTGCATGTGCAAAGGCCCTGCGCTAGAGCAGGAGCTGGAGTGCAGCCACTGAGACCTTTCTGTCGTGCAAACTCAGAGGGTTGGCTTCTCCTCCAGATGAGTCCCCTCTTGGTGGTCAAGGTCTGTAGCAATTTCCGACGCTATGGGCAGACATGGCACTTCCTGGTATCTTCTGTAAATCAGTGGAGAAACCCTTCCCAGAAGCCCTCTGTATACTTCTCCTCAATCTTATTGGTCAGAATTGAGTCACTGGCCCAAGTCTAAATCGATCCCAGACAGGAGAACGGACTACAGTGGTCGGCTTAGACCAGTAGGAATACACCTTTACAGCTGGAGATGGGGCCACAATAGTTTGAGCTATAGGGGATAGATACTCCCCAGATAAATTGGGGCCCTTCCAGGAAGAAAGAAGGGGGATACAAGTAGAAATGATGTGTACAATTATGGGTCATGATTTTAAAAGGAAAGGGCACGTCGTTCCCTTCTCTGGCTGCAATCTGAGCTTGCTGGTCGTTATCCAGTCTTGACCATGAGGACCAGGGCAGCTGCCTAGGAATGGCAGAGCAACATGACAGCGGGAGACTGGGAATCATCAAGTCAGCTCTGGAATGCTTGCGATCAGATGGTGGGGAGACATAGTTGGAGATGATACAGGGACAGAGACACAGATAGGTTCCTGTCAGTGGAACTTGCATTCTAACCGACTCAGCTCCCCAGTCCCGGTTCACCCAGAGTAAGTCCTCTCCCCATATCAGGGCCCATTTCATGCTTTCCTGGAGAAAAAGCTCTGCTGCTTAAAAAACCTTTCACAATGACTGGTGTAGTCCAGCCTCCCCATCTGACAAATTGGGAAGGGAAATCCAGCGAAGGGAAGTGGCTTGTCCAGGACCACACAGTCAGCTGGTGTCAGAGCCAAGATCAAACTCAGACGCTGCCCAGTAAGCGCTGGTACTGCATTCCTGCATTGCTCCCATCAGGCATATTCTCTACTGCAATCTTGAAACTGTGCTATGGAGAATTCCCTGTTGATTCAGTGGTTAGAACTCCATGTTTTCACTGTTGAGGGCCCAGGTTCGATCGTTGGTTAGGAAACGAAGACCCCATGGTGGGGGAGGGGGGTGACCCAAAAAGCTAGAAACAAAATCAAAACAACAACAAACAAAAAGCCACAAACAGATAAAACAAGCAAAAACAAACAAACAAAAAATCCACAGAAAACAAACAAACCGAAAAAAAGTGCTAAGAAGAGAGTGTGGCTGATTCCAATCCTGGTGGAAGACAGCCTCAGGGTTCCTTGGCATTACACGCTCAGGCTGTCACTCCAGCTTCTACTTCCTGTCTACATGTGAATCTCAGCCAGGACATGGACTTGGGCAGGGAGATAGCGGCCTTTCGGGTTTTGCTAGCAGGTCATGGGGTTGCGAAGAGTCGGACAGGACTGAGCGACTTCACTTTGACTTTTCACTTTTATGCATTGGAGAAGAAAATGGCAACCCACTCCAGTATTCTTCCTTAGAGAATCCCAGGGATGGGGGAGCCTGGTGGGCTACTGTCTATGGGGTCGCACAGAGTCAGACACGACTGAAGCGACTTAGCAGCAGCAGCAGCAGGTCTCAAACTTTGCTCTGCTTAAGACTCATCTGGAGGTGGGTGAGGGAGGGGGTGATTATAATGAAGATTCGTGGGTCCTCTCCTGAAAGATTCCAACTCAGTAAGTTTGAGATTGTTGTTATTCGGTTGCTAAGCCATAAGTGACTCTTTGCGACCCCGTGGCTTCCCTTTCCTTCGCTGTCTCCTGGAGTTTGCTCAAATTCATGACTGTTGAGTCAGTGACGCCATCTAACCATCTCATCCTCTGCTGCCCTCTTCTCCTTTTGCCTTCAATCTTTCCCAGCATCAGGGTCTTTTCCAATGAGTCGGTTCTTTGCATCAGGTGGCTAAAGTATTGGAGCTTCAACTTCAGCATCAGTCCTTTCAATGAATATTCAGGATTGATTTCCTCTAGGATTAACTGGTTTGATCTTGCTGTCCAAAAGACTCTCAAGAGTATTCTCCAACACCAGTTTGAAAGCACCAATTCTTTGGCGCTCAGCCTTTATGGTCCAGCTCTCACATCCCTCTATACGACTACTGGAAAAACCATAGCTTTGACTATGTGGACCGTTGTTGGAAAAGTGATGTCTCTGCTTTTTAATACACTGTCTGTCATGACTTTCCTTCCAAAAAAGCAACCATCTTTTAATTTCACGGCTGCAGACACCATCTGCAGTGATTTTGGAGCCCAAGAAACTACAATCTGTCACTGCTTCTACTTGTTCCCCATCTATTTGCCACGAAGTGGTGGAACTGGATGCCATGATCTTAGTTTTTTGAATGTTGAGATAGGGCCCAGGAATCTACTTAAAAATTAAGGCCTCTCTAGAAGCTGTGTCACAGGTTGTCCTTAGGAAACACCCTGAGAAACACTGGCCCAAAGAATTCCATAGGAAATGTTTATTCATCCTAAGGGAACAATCCCACAACCAGATCTGAGACTTGATATTGTTTTTCCAGGTGCCACCACTGTATTACAGCAAGAGATCAGACTGGATACCTGGAGAAGAGGAGAGTTAAGTTGCTGCATTTTAATCTAAACTGGTGAAAATATTTTTAATATTAATGATAATAAATATAATCCAAAATTGCTGAAAACTGGGATCCGCTCTTTCCCGAGAGAAGGTTAGGAGGGGAGCTTACGGGGGCACTTGGGTACCCAGGAGCAGTGAGTAAAGGACATGGGCTCCCTAGCTCCGCTGAGCTGGTTTGGCATTCTTCTCCCCCTAGGCTGCAGCAGGTGGGCCCAGGGAATTACACTCGCTTCCTTCCTGGAGTAGCTCTCCCCTTTATGTCCCATCTCTAGATTGGTATCTGCCTCAACACTGGTTTTCAAAATCTCTCCATGCTGGAAGAAAAAAAGCAGCAAAACCAAAAGAAGACACAAAACCACCAGCTTTTGACAAAATTCATAGCTGAAGCAGCAGAAAAATAAGTGTGTGTGCGTGTGCGTTCAGTCGTGTCAGTCACCTCTGACTCTTCGCCACCCTATGGCCTGTAGCCTACCGAGCTCCTCCATCCATGGGATTATCCGGGCAAGAATACTGGAGTAGGTTGTTGTGCCCTCCTCCAAGGGATCTTCATGACCCAAGGATGGAACCTGCATCTCCTGCACTGCAGGCCTACTTTTATCACTGAGCCATCAGGAAGACCCCCAAAAGAGGTGATATGTTGATATTTTGAAAAATCAAGATTTTACAGTTCTATTTTACAAAATTTCCCCTCAAGCAGTCAGGTCCTGATATCCTTTGCCTCTGGCTTAGGTGTCCTAAGGTCTGGGTGTCAGAGGTCATATATACACTGACCTGTTTCCCTGTATCCAGGAATCCCGGAGATCACTGTCTTCAGTCAGGCTGGAACCAGGGGCTCTATGTCTTTGCCTTTTCTACCTCTCAACTCTGCTTTTCTCTGTACGGCTTTATTCTCAGGTAAGTTTTCTCTCTGTGGTAGAAAAGATACCCTCTAGGAGCCTGAGGCATGCACGGTGCCTGGGATCCAGAAGAGGAGACACTATATGGCTCTCTGCCAGCAAGCCATATAGCAAACCTCATTAAGAGAGTTTCCCTGCCTGGATTACATACCTAATTCTTGGGCCAATCACGCTGGACTGGAGAGTGCGATTCCATGGAATAAAGGTGTGAATCCTGTTCCCACTCCTGTCATCTAGGATAGGCAGGGCACTGAGACTTTTCCCTATGAGCTCTGGAACGTGGTGAGGATGCCATGGAAGACAGAGGGTTCCTGCAGATGAACAGGGCTGCCCACCCTGGAAGCAATTGGCCTGACGTCACCCTAGGGCTGAAAAGCAAAGTTCAGTTCAGCCCAGTGTCCTGACCAGCCCAGTGTCCTGCTTTGGCAGGACATGGCCCATGTGGGGCCTCCCACAATCCACTACTTACCTGGGCGGTGGGGGCGGGGCAGGGGGGGTGCTGTCAGGGAGGGTTTGCAAGATTTAACAAATAAAAATACAGGATGCTGAGTTAAATTTGAATTTCAGATAATCAACAATTTTTGTATGTTTCATATAATATTAGGGATACATAAAGAATTATTTGTTACTTGTCTGAAATCCAAATTTCCTGGATTTTATTTGGCAATACTTGATCAAGGAGCGTAAGGATCTTATTGGTTCAGGCTAACAATGAACCTGAGCCCAGGAACTAGTTCGTGGGAGCCTACCCAGGGCTCTGATTCCGCCAGCAGGAACTTGCCTTTCTCTGTTTCTTGCCTTTGCTTTCCTTTGTTTTCACTCCTAAACAGCGTGAAGGTAGCCACCAGCAGCTCCAGGATTTCGTTCCCAGCAGCCTAGCTAATGGAGTAAAATAGCAGGGCCTCCTTCCCATCCCACACAGTTAAAGTTTCAGGCCTCACTCTTATTGGTTCGAATTGTCACATGCCCTTTCCTGAACCAATCACTGTGGACTGGGAAGATGAAATCACTTGATTGGCCAGGTCTGGGTCATGTGCCCATATTAGGGGCGGGGAGAGTGAAAAGGGAAAACCATGGTACTGTCATCACTGTGGGGAGTGGAACCGGACTGCTGAAAACAGCAGGTGCCCACAGAGGGGGAGCCAGTTCCTCCTGACTTCATGTCAAGGGGCAGACTTGGCTAAGCCTGTGTGGCCTCCCGGGCAGGGCAAGTCTGTGTTCTTGCTGCTCCTGGAAAGGTCTGGGATTTCAGATCACACAGAACTAGAATGAATTCCCGCTCTGCCTGTGTGAATTGGGCCAGTTCTTTTACCTCTCTGTGGCTCAGTTTCCCCATTTATAAGTCAAGTGGCACTGGCATTATCAATGTTATCGAGCAAGCAGAGTGCCTGGCTCTCTGTTGTAACCGCTCGGGAGGTTTTTGGGGATTAGTGGTCCAGGTGAGGTCCTTTTAAGGCAGAAGAGGCAGTGCTTTGATTCCTGGATTGTTGGAAGGACCGTCTTTCTGTCTTCGGGAGGGTAAAACATGTGAATGGTCCTTGCCTACTGGCTGTACCTATCCTTGGTGAAATAATATCCGGGTGGGGAAAGCAGGCCTTGGAGTCCATGAGCCTAGGCATGCCACACCTCCCCACTTGTTAGTCATGTGTCAAAGTCATGGACGTGGACTAGAATGACTCAGGATACCTAACAAAGTAGGCTTCCCCTTCTGGGATCTGTAACCATCCTTGGCTCACGCTCTCAGACTGACTACACAAGAGACCCGTGGTACTTTATTCATCAGCCAGAAAAGCCTTAAAATAGTCTGTTCCCACACGCCTGAAGTGCTGTATCGTGGCTCTGTGCCTTGAGTTTTAGACTTTCATCCTTTCCAAGACATAAATACTCCTGGGAGGGGTTTGACATTAAGCAGTTAATAACTGTTGACACCTCTCTGTGAATGAAGGTGCTGAAAACAAGATTTATAAAGGGATGAGAGAGGGAGAGAAATGGGCATTGGGTATGAAAGGAAGCGGGTTCGGGTCCTGCTGATGGGGAGAATTATTAAGGCAGAGAGGCTGTGGCTGCCTCCTCCAGGTGGCGCTGGCTCACACCAGGAAGCCAGCCCCTCACGGTGCCCTGCCCCTCCCTGGTGCCTGGGACCCTGCAAATGGAGGCAGCGCATATAGTGAACAGAACGTGAGCTTTGGAAACACGTGGAATGAGGAGAGAATCCTGCCCTTGCCAATTAAACACAATGTTGTTTGACCGTCAGCAAATCATTTAATGCCTCAGAATCTCAGTTTCCTCATCTGTTAAATATGGATCCCTGCTACAGGGTTAGTACCGGGTGTGTGAATTATGTTTCAGTACTCTGCATTCTTGGCTTACCCACCGAGATTTTCCTGAAAGCAGCTGGGTGGCTCTAGATCTTTCCATGTTCTCATGGCAACCCCACCCAAAGGAATCGTCCCCACACTTCCAGCTCCTGACCCTGACTTCAGAGACAGAACCAGACAGCCCATCAGATCCTTAAGAAGAGGCTCACGGTGTTAGGTCCTGGCTTGGCCTTCACCACCAGGCCCCCAAATCAGGAGGCATCTTGTACCTCCTGGCTCCCTTGCCCTCCAAGCACCACCATTTGCCCATCAAGGAACTTGGACCCATGTCGAGTCAGACAATAGCAGCTTTGTTCTTCATTAAGGAATCTTAATGGACTGAAGAAGAAGGGAGAAAAAAAAAATCTGAGCTCTTCCTTAAGAAGCTCATAATTTAATAGGTGAAATGTCAGGGAAAATCAATGCCAGGCTGTTTCCTGGCGGCCTCATTATGCCGTCCATTAAACAACTTTTATGTTTTGTTTATAGTTGCTCGTTTTTTCCCCTTCTTATTCCATCCCCCCCCCCTTTTTTAAATAAAAGAACATTAAAATTTTTATGATGTTAAAAAGGGACGTGGGCTGAGAAACCGAGTTACGAGAAACCTACTGACCATCCCTGGCAGGGCTGGGAAAATCCAGTCACACCAGAGAGGGAGATGTTCCCGGGGCAGACTAAGGGGCTGGGCCCAGCAGCATGGGCTTGGGGTCAACACATTCTTAGCATTTGGCTGATTCTGAGGGCATTTCTGACGTAGTAAAGTCCTATTTGTTGGGTGATGGTCAGAGCGGTCCTGGAGGGTCCAGAGAGAGGGAAGAGGGAGCAGGCATTGGAGCTTTCCTTTTCCCTTCAGGGAGAGAAACCCGGGGCTCTGTTGTCTGGCAGGGCCTGGCAGGTCAAGAGAGGCGCTGGTCTGGATGTAGCCTTGTTTACAGGCCTGTGAATGAGAAACTCAACACGCAAAGGAAAATCTTAGGAAGTGAGGCCTCTGGCACAGTCAGCTGGGTCCTGCTTGTTCCCAGCTGTGGTCTGGCCACAAGCTGTGATCACTTGGGGGACACCCCAACATGAGAAATGACCCATGCTCAGGATGAAGCTGTCCCTGCCCCTACCCTCAGCCTGGGAGTCTCCCGCCTTGGTCAAGGTGGGTGGGCAGAAGTCAATCTCTCTGGAACTTCTAGAGGATGTATCTGTGCCCTCCCCTCCCCTCACCCATCCCCTGCTCTGGGATTGATTCTCTGAATCATCTCAGACATCAGGGTCTGAACCAGATTCTGGAAGGTCTCTAAGTTTGGGCTCCCCCAAGAGCGGACACAGAGAACAGAAGTCCATTGCAAGTAGCTGATGTGGGGGTTGATCCCAGGAAACTCCAGCAGAAGAGTGGGGAACCCAGAGTGGGAAAGGGAGCAAGCTGGTCAAGGGTGACATACCGAGTTGACTGGGGCTTCCCTGGTGGCTCAGATGGTAAAGAGTCTGCCTGCAATGTGGGAGACCTGGGTTCGACCCTTGGGCTGGGAAGATCCTCTGGAGGAGGGCATAGCAACTCACTCCAGTGTTCTTGCCTGGAGAACCCTCATGGACAGAGGAGCCTGGCGGGCTACAATCCATGGGTCACAAAGAGTTGGGATGTGACTGATCAACTGAGTGAGCGACTGAGTTGATTACCATGGGCATCCTGGTCTTTGTTCATTTAGGGAAATGGCTAGCATGTGCCCTGGGGAAGGGTGGGGAGGGTACAGGTTCTGAATCAAAGCTTCTCCTCCCTCCCTGTCTACCCTGGGCCAGGCTCGTGCCAGGCACAAAAACACAACGATGGAGGGGGGGGGGAGATGCAGCCTTGTCCTGCAGGAGTTCCCTGCCCATGGAGAACCAGAAGAGGGGCATACTCCTTGGGGCTGGCACAGTTGCTGTGCACAGGCCGGGCCAGCTTTCCTGTGTCCCTTGCCTGCAGCTCAGAGCTCAGTTCTAGGGCCTTCAAGATGGAAGTCATCATTCCTACTGTGGCCCGCACCATGCCTGTGAAGTGGCCTGGTACAGAGGTTCACTCCTTGTTCTGAACTGAACTGTGCTGCCCCGCACCCCTGAATTCACATGTTGAAGCCCTGACTTCCAAGGTTTCTGGATTTGGAGACAAGGCCTCAAGAGTCAAACGGGATTGTAAATGCGGGGCCCTAATTCGATGGGGTTGGTGCCCTTATAAGAAGAGGAAGTGACACCAGAGATCTCCCTCCACGTGCACAGAGGGAGGACCATGTGAGGAGATGAGCAGGGCTGCGGGAGTGAGAAAGTGGTGTCTACAAGCCAAGGAGAGAGCCTCCACAGAAATCAACCCTGACGGCACTTTGATCTTGAACTTCTAGCTTCCAGAATTGAGAGACAATAAAGTTCTGTTGCTTAAGCTCCTGAGTGTGTGCTATTTTACTTGGCAGCCTGAGCGGGCTAAGACTTGAAAACCTGAGACCAGACTAGGTGGATTTGAATCCCTTACTTTTTTTTACAGGCTTTTTTTTTTTTTTTTTTTTTTGCATTGTTTATGGGCTTCCCTGCTCTCTCAGGCAGTAAAGAATCTCCAAATGCAGGGGACCCGGGTTTGATCCCTGGGTTTGGAAGACCCCTTGGAGAAGGGAATGGCATCCCACTCCAGTATTCTTGCCAGAAGAATCCCATGGACAGAGGAGCCTAGCGGTTGACAGTTCATGGGCTTGCAAAGAGTTGGACCCAACTGAGTGACTAACACAATTTCTGTTTACATTTAAGCTGTGAGAACTTGAGAAGTTTTTTTTATTTATTCTCAGTGTTCTCATCTATGAAATGGAGAGAATGATGATACCTGTCTCAGGAGCGACCCCTCCACAG
Organism: Capricornis sumatraensis; assembly: GCF_032405125.1. Lineage (NCBI taxonomy): Eukaryota > Metazoa > Chordata > Mammalia > Artiodactyla > Bovidae > Capricornis > Capricornis sumatraensis. Next base: position 74,982,889 of record NC_091084.1, read on the forward strand.
CCAAGCAGATGAAGATGACAAGCATCAGTTCCTGCTCTTGAGTCTACACTCCCCCTGAGCAGGCAGCTGTGGGCTGAGCAGGCAGCCCTGCTCATCTCAGCTAGGTCTTCACATCCTTGGGAGTTAGCTGACTATGGACCGCCCTGGGATGGTCCCAACTGCCTTCAGGAACATCATTACAGGCGCACATCAGAAGATGCTACACGGGCCACCTGGCACATCACACGGACAGAGCTAAGTCTCTGCCTCTCAGTGGGCTGTTCCAGGCTTCTTCCCCCCCCCCCCCCGCCCTTCTTCTTAAAGTCTTTATTGAATTTGTTATAATATTGCTTCTGTTTTATGGTTTGGCTTTTTGGCCGTGAGTCATGTAAGAATCTTAGCTCCCTGACCAGGGATCGAACCTGCACCCCCGGCATTTGGAAGGCAAAGCCTTAACCACTGGACCATCAGGGAAGTCCCTGGCCCAACCTTCTTCATGAGGCAGTGCCACAGTTCCACGTGAGTGAGTGGGAGCTGCCAGACTTCCCAAGGCCTGCGCCTGGAGCTGGCACTGCCTCACTTCCACCCCATTCTACTGGCCAAGGTGAGAGGCTCTGATTAGCTCAGACGAAGGAGAGGTGAAATGGACTCCACCTCTGCACGGGGGTTGGAGCACAGTCGCATCGCAAAGGGCACCTTTAAGGAAGTCAGTGACTGGGGCCATGAGTTCAATCACTGTACTCAAAGCACACTCGAAGGATGAAATGTGGTGTGTGTCAGTCGCTCGGTTGTGTCTGATTCTTTCCAACCCCACAACCTGTAGCCCACAAGACTCCTCTGTCCACGGGATTCTCCAGGTAAGAATGCTGGAGTGGGTTGCCATTGCCTTTTCCAGGGGATCTTCCTGACCCAGGGATTGAACCTGGGTCTCCTGCATTGTAGGCAGATTCTTCACCGTCTGAGCCTCCAGGGAAGCCTGAAATGTGGTACCGTATAAAAATACTTAAAAAGATTATGACTGAAGTAATGCTCTCTACTGTTTTTGTGAAGGAGCCAGGAGTTTTTTAAGGTAAGTCTAGATGCCCGTGGGTCATTGAGTCAGAACCGAATTACTTTAAAACCAGAGATTCTTTGAGGGTGAACACACGAGTCTAGATCTCTGTCCGTGTGTCACACACTCACAGCACATCCAGGTGAGGTGCTCGGACATAGCTAGACACACACAGGTGCGCGTGGCCCCTACATGTCCCGTGTGTGACACGTATTGTCACATAGCTCCAGCAGCTGGTTCACACACCCAGCAGACATGGATGGCCCCACACATAAGGTGCCCGCACACACACGTGTGCTCACACACCTGGACGCACAGATGGAGCAACCAACACACATCTCTCCCACAGGGACACAGATGTGCGTGTACCCTCCTCCTCGCAACTGCTCACCTCCACAGGCCTTTCCAGTGAGGCCTCTTCAAAGGGGTGGGGGGCGCGAGTGGGTGGGCTGGGGAACAGACGTGCTCATTTGGCCCCAGTGCTTCTGGGGGTTGGCATCAGTGCTCACGGGGCAGGCCAAAGGATGCCTTGTAGATAAAAGGGAGGCGGACCATGAGTCTTGGGTGCAGGGACTCTCCTCAGACGGGGCTGAGGACCTGAGGACAAAGTGCCCCCACCAGCTCTGGTGCCTAATCGCCCCTGGGAGGGATGCGTGAGCCCTGAACTAAGCAGGCAGAGTGAAGCTGCTCCACGCCCCCAGCCCCACCTGGTACGTATTAGCAGGAAGTCAGAGGTGACAGTGATGCTGCCAAGTCCCACCACTTGGTACCTCATGTGGACTATGTCACAGCTTCTTGGCCATCAGACCCCCAGCTGCTGCATTCTGGGGTATAATTGGGCGGTGGGGGGAGGGGAAAGAGGGTTTCTAAGGCTCAGCCTTCTACCTCTGAGAGGATGACAGCTGGCCAGCAAATCACCCCCACACCTCCCCTGTGGGTAGCATTTATTCAGTGTTTTGCTAAAAGCTCCTTTCTTTTTTTTTTTTTTAAATATCTATTTATTTTTGGCTGCACAGGTCCTCACTGCTCCTCGAGGGCTTTCTCTAGTTGCAGAGAGCAGGGGCTGCTCTCCAGTTATGGCGTGTGGGCCTCCCCTTGCTGTGGCTTCTCTTGTTTCGGAGCACAGGCCCTCTGGCATGCGGGCTTTGGTAGCTGCAGCTCGTGGGTTCCAGAACGCAAGCATAGTCGTTGTGGTTCAGGGGCTCAGTTGCCTCATGGTATATGAGATCTCCTGGACCAGGGATGGAACTGATGTTCACTGCACTGCCAGGTGGATTCTTAATTCACTGGACCACCAGGAAAGCCCCTAGAGGCTCCTTTAAATCAGCGTTTCCCCAACTGAATCCCTGGTCAGAGAGCCTGATAAAAATGCACAGTCCTGAGCTTCAGCCCAAACCTGCAGAATCAGCCATGAAGAGGTGGTGAGCTGTGTGAGGACTCATCAGGCCAGCTGGGAAAGGAGGGCAGGGCCTGAGTGGAAGTGGGTGTGCTTAAGGCAGTCAGTTCCTCCCCTTGGTTTGAGACTAAGGGGCTGCCCTGGGTTGCACTGCAACCGGGCAAGTCCTGGGCAAACCCAGGTGAGTTGATTACTCTGAGTTGCTCCTTATACTAATAATACCTATCTAGTGGGATGGCTTGGCAGGCAGAGGCATGGTCCCTGAAATACTGCATGGTTAAAGTTATTTGCCCCAGGTCACAAACCGTAAGAGTCAGGGTCTTCCAATTCTTTGGAGGGAACGTATGTACGTGCTAAGTTGCTTCAGTTGTGTCTGACTCTGTGCGACCCTATGGAAGGCAGCCTGCCAGGCTCCTCTGTCCAGGGGATTCTCCAGCAAAAATACTGGAGTGGGTTGCTGAGCTCTCTTCCAAGAGATCTCCCCCACCCAGGGACTGAACCTGCGTTTGTTAAGGTCTCTTGCTTTGGGAGGTAGATTCTTTACTGCTGAGCCTCCAGGGAAGCCCTTTGGAGTGAGCACTTCACAGTATTTGTCTTAGGCAGCCTCATCCATCCCCTCTTCTCTCTCTCCATCTCTCCCCATCTCATTGCTATCATATTTCCAGCGTTTTCTATCTTTTGGGGGTCTCATGCCTCCCCTGTTCCATCAAGACTGACTGTCAGGAAGGATGAGCTATCAGTGGTAATACTTAAAAGTAATTCTGTGTGGGCTGTGCATTTGAAGTTTCATTTTTAAGCTTGGAACAGAGAGCTTTTTAGGGCAGAAAGCAATGTCTGGATTGCCACTGAACAATAGCACCTATTCCTACAAACCCTGTCCCAGCAGCCCTGGGAGAAACTCAGGGGGTGTCCTTTCACCTCTGAAGGGAGCTTGGGGCCCTGGGCCACCCTGGCCCATCTTTGTCTTAACTCTCCTGAGAAGGGTGAAATCTTAGCTTTTGAGCCAGGAATATTGTTTTGAAAAAATGAAACGCCCAAAGAGTCCCTATAGTCCCCAAACCTCATTTTAAAGGGATTATAGCAGCTGGCTTGTAAATCCTGTTTCTTATGGTGGGGGGCTTAGAGTGGGGCTCAGGCAGGGCTGGGGTAGGGGAAAGAAAGGAGGTCATTTCATTTCCTGGAGAGGAAAGCCTGGGTTCTCCCCTCTGCCGAGCCTGGGACTGAGCTCACTGCCTCCACAGGGGAAAATGGACTTGGAATCTGGCGACCAGGGTTCTAGCCCCAACTTTGCCAACAATCTGTGGCTGACCTTGGGGCTGCTTCATTGCCTTTTCTGGACCTCAGTCTCCTGGGTGACAAGGACTCTTTTTTAACTGTTAATTTTGTGTTGGGGTGTGGCCAATTAACAATGCGGCGATAGTTTCAGGTGAACAGCAATGGGACTCAGCCATTCACACACATGTATCCATTCTCCCCAAGGATTTGAAAATCAAAAAGAGTTTTGCCATCCTCCTTTCTTTTCCTATCCTCCAAGCAGGAGTCCCTCTCTCTGGGTTCCCCCCGCATGTGAGGGTGTAACAGAGGCGGGTGACAGGAGAGCTGGATCAAAATGCTCTGCGCAGGGAGAGCTTTCTGGGGGCAGTTGTGGGGCTGAGAGATTGCAAAAACTCTAAAAATAAATGAGGCTTATTTTTGGGGAGTGGGTGGAATTGAGGAAGAGATGTGACACCTGCCAGGAAGTGGGACTAGGGGAGGGCCAGGTGGGGAAAGATTTCAAGTAAGTTCACGGCAAGCTGTGCAATGCAGTTCTCCTCCCTGGAGCCCCCTGCAGAAGCTTGAGCGGCCCCCATAGAGTTATGGGGTCAGATTAGTAGTTCTTTTGGGCAAATGCATGTGCAGACGCAGGTCTCATGGAAAGAACTGCAAGGTCCACATCAAATTGATTGGTGTTTCTAGCCTCCAAGACGGGTCCAGACTGATACTTGTCCGAGGGTGGGGGACAAATCGCTAGTGATGAGGGACAAATCGCTAGTGATTTGAGTGAACTTACGATTCACAAGGCTGAACTTAAGATAATTGTGAAATTGATTTAAAAGGGTCCTGGAAGAAAATAAAGCACACATCAAATCTGCAGTTTTGAGGAAATTAATGCGGAGGACATAAATACCAAATACCAAAGAGGTATTTATGTTAATAAATTATGAGTTGATCCAACGAGAGTGTTAAGTGATGCTTTGACTACAAGGCCAATGGCCAGCAGCAGCTGACAGAAGGATGGGAACTTGGTGGACATCAGCTAGCCCACACCCAAAGGACCTGGCTCCACATCCACTGCCCACGCCCCTGTGTGCCAGGAGATTACACAAGCCCCTTCCCAAAATATCCATTCGCTATCTGAGGAGGCATTAGGGAGAGCTGGGGAGGAATTGAAGCGTCAGTGAACAGAATGCCTGATGAAAGAGATTGTTAAAGTGGTTGAATTAGAGAGAGTTGTGAACCAGACTAGGCAAAACTCAGCTTCCCTCTCTCTTTCACCCCTGCCTTGACTTCTTCCTTTCTCATCTTCTTTCCTTCTCCCATGGAGTGCAAACTCGTAAGGGGATTTAGAGTAACTTTAGAGAAATAAACGACACGATTGTGGCAACTTCGCTCCGCCTAGAACGGTAGCGCTCCTGGACGATCTTATACACACAAATCATGTAAATCAAATTAAATAATTTTTCAATCAATAGCATCTCTCATGGCCCTTTCTTGGACAGTCATAATATTAGATGTGAGAATTTAAGGTCCTGAGGGTAAGTGAACGAAAGATGCTCAGTCTTGTCCGACTCTTTGCGACCTCAGGGATTGTAGCCCGCCAGGCTTCTCTGTCCATTGAATTCTCCAGGCAAGAATACTGGAGTGGGTAGCTATTCCTTCCCTAGGGAATATTCCCAACCCAGGGTCTCCTGCACTGCAGGCAGATTCTTTACCATCTCAGCCACCACGGAAGCCCAAGGTCCTGAGAAGTCCTGTACTTAAAAAGAAGACTCTTGACTGAGCGCCTTGCTCAAATGCTTTCAACTCTGGTATGTTACCTCCATACAACACATGTTAAAATCCAGCAGAATTGCTTCCTGAACAACCCATTTTGAGAAATGTGGGTCTGCGAGCTGGCATGGGTGCCTTCCATCCTGACAACTCATGGGCTGATAAGCCGGGGAGATATCCAGCTCCCAGCCCAGCCTCTCCTGGGAGGGCAAGAGGATTGACTCCTCCACAGGAGGCTTCCAGCCAAGATCCGATCCCAACACCACCTCTGTCTCCTCCACCAGGGAGAGGTCGGAGTGACCTGCCAGACATGGATTTTTAGAGCTTCCAGTTTCCAAGTAATTTCTCCCCACTGCCTAGGCTTCCTTTTGCCTCTGTTATTGGGATTAGAAAGAGAAGAACAGCTCTGAAGACATGAAACACCAAACAACCAAAAAACCCTGGACTGAACAATACCCCAAGCCACATCAGAGCAGCCCTTTCCCTGCTGGCCCTCCGCCTTGTGCAGAGTCAGGATGTCTGGGTATGTCTCCCAGCTCCGCCCATGGTCAAGGCCAATGTACTCTCTGGGGGGCCTTGGTTTCCCCAACTCTTCGCTCTTTCTCGGCCACCCTCCTTGGGTGGTGTGAATGAGTGGGAGGCCAGAACAGCCTCCATGATGAAATATCAGCCCTAAGGTAGTTGCAAGCTCTTTATTTAAGTACTTAACATTCTGAACAACCTGAATATTGTATTAATGCTAATTAGTAAGTTAACATCTGTTCAGCATTTGACAGTTTACAAAGCAGTTAGACAGTGGTTCTTAGGAAGAGCTCCTGAAGGGCACAGTGCTTCTTCCCTCCATCAGTGAGGAGACAGAGAGGACCGGCAGCTTACCCAAGGTCACACAGGTAGTTGGCAGAGTTGGGGTGTGAACCAAAGCCTTCTGATTTTAAATGGGGGCACTATTAAAGAGCAGAAAACCTTTGAGAGTTGTTTTTTTTTCTTTTTTTGCCCTGATGAGAAAATGAGACTTCCTTTATCCTACTTTCTGTTATCTGTTTTTGGATGTGCATGAGAATAAATTAGGCTGGGTAAGTTGTGTAGACACCCTCTCACTCAAGAGAGCTGTTTTCAGAGAAAGGAGAAATTCTGTGGGCTGGGGGTGGTTAAGTGAGTCTTCCTAGAGGAAGTAGACCCAAGGCTGGGCTTTAAAGAATAAAACACAACACATATCAAAAAGCTCTAATACATCAGTCATTTACATCATAATATCAGATTCATTTGGTGCTCAGTCTTTACACATAGGACAAAAACAAGGTTTTCTTATTTTTTTTCATTCAAGACAGCATTTTGAGCTATTACTGTGAGGCAACTGGGGGCTAGCTTGCTGATACCACCTTGTCCCTTGGAATAGGCCCCTGGGATCAGCATATGATTTTAAATGTAAAGAGGAAGGAGACAGGGGTTCCCCATCCATGGGGATGTGGAGGGGCTGAATTCTGCTTTCAGCATCTGTTCTGTTCTCAACCTACTTCCCTCCGTCAAAGTGGCTCACCTGGCCTCCTGGGGAGTGCTCAGACAGGGTTGCGGACTCAGGCACGGGTCATGGAGTTTCGGGGGGGGGGGGTGGGAAATCCAGGGAATCCGAATTTGAGCCCTGGGCCAAATTCTGAGGCTGGAATTGGAGGAAGAAGCAGCTGGTGTCTAAGTGTCTATTCCGTCAAAAACACAGAAGAGAGAAAACCTAGAACAGAGATCAGTGAAACCACAGGAGACTGAGAGGCCAGGGGGTGGGTCAGGATGAGAGTCAGGGGAGGCTGAGCCTGTGGGTGGTGAGGAGAGGAGCTATCAAGGCCCTCGAGCAGGCTGGACAATGAGCGGAAGAATCGTGTTTCTAATTACAGTTCTGATTCCAATCTCTTTGTTCAGTGAGTGAAATGAGGTGGTGATAGTCGATGGGGAATTGCTTCAAAAAGTAGAGGAGGTTTGCAATGGTGAGTGGCACGTGAGAGCTCCGTGAGTGGTTGTTAGCTCCTCTCTCTCTGGTATTAATCTGTGTAGGTGGCAAATAGGGAACTCGCACCTGAATTTCTCGTCTTTTCTTTCTGGCTCCCCCCAGGGGCTCACGTATCTACTCCTCTGGCTGTATCGGGTCTCAGTCACAGCACACGGGGTCTCTGTTATTGCATGTGACTCTCCGGTTGGGTCACACGGGCTCCAGAGCGCAAGGGCTTGGTTGTTTTGCAGCACATGGGATCTTAGTTCCCCAACCAGGGGTGGAACCCATGTCCCTTGCATTGCAAGGCAGATGCTCAACCACTGGACCTCCAGGGAAGTCCTGAGGGACTCTTGAAAACAAGGTTGACTTGAGGTTTGCTCCTTGCCTGACTGATCTCTTCCAGTCCTGTGACTTTTAACCTCCACCTCTTGAGTTTCCTATGTGGCCTCGCCAACTCTCCTGTGTCCTCTGGGCTTCCTTTCTAGTCCAGACCCCCCTTGATAACATCACAGGGGGTCTCCAGTTCAATCCAGCCACTCTCTCTGCTCTCCATCGTGCACACACACTGGTGTTTCCGTCCTTCTAATATCCAAGCTTGGTCTCACCTCCAAGGCTTTGCTTGTGCTGTTCACTGGGTCCAGTTTGCTTTCCCCACTCCCTTAGGTGGCTGACTCCTCATGTAGGGCTAAGTCAGAGATCACCTCCTCAAAAGGCCTTCTGTGACCACCCATCTTAAGAAGCATCCCCATCACTGCTGCTGCTAAGTCACTTCAGTCGTGTCTGACTCTGTATGACCCCACAGGTGGCAGCCCACCAGGCTTCCCTGTCCCTAGGATTCTCCAGGCAAGAACACTGGAGTGGGTTGCCATTTCCTCCTCCAGTGCATGAAAGTGAAAAGTGAAAGTGAAGTCGCTCAGTCGTGTCCGACTCTTTGAGACCCCATGGACTGCAGCCTACCAGGCTCCTCTGTCCATGGGATTTGCCAGGCAAGAGTACTAGTCACTCTCATTACCTACTATTTTTCTTTATGGTGTTTGATAATAGGACATTCTTTCTTTCTTATTTACTTTCTTTGAGAAGTAATGCCTATTTTTTTAAAGTACTATATGTGCATAACTTTAGAAATTTATATTCAAATAATTGTTACACTAAAAACAGCAGGCTCCTATTCCCCCTTCTTTCTGCTTCTCAGAAGCAGTATTTTTAGTTCTTTTGGCTGCTACCTATATTTACCTCTGTATTTCTAAATAATATCTTTGTATCAGAAGTCCTTTGTTTTTCTGATTTATTCAGAATTATGATCTCTCTACTGAGGGTTTAACTTTTACACACTCATAATGGTTTTATGCACACAAGGGGTTGTCCTTTCCCTCCATCCTCCCTGAACAATTTATCCCAATTTTTAGTAAAATTCATTATCCAGCTCTTCATCATCATGACTATGTAAATATTGTTCATGGAAAGATGCGAAATAATAGCATTGTTCTCTTTCTTTCATAATTTTGCATTTTTTCTACAGTGATTTGAAAAGTATTAAATTCCTTCTGTGTTCATTTTCTTAGTTTTCTGTGTTGTTCCGTCGCTAAGTTGTGTCTGACTCTTTGAGACCCCATGGACTGCAGCATGCCAGGCTTCTCTGTCCTCCACTCTCTCCCAGAGTCTGCTCCAGTTCATGTCCTTTGAGTCTGTGATGCTATCTAATCACTTCATTCTCTGCTGCCCCCTTCTCTTTTTGGTTGCAACATTTCCCAGCATCAGGGTTGTTTCCAATGAGTTGGCTCTTTGAATCCGGTGGCCAAAGTTTTGGAGCTTCAGCTTCAGCATCAGTCCTTCCAATGAATAGTCAGGGTTTATTTCCCTTAGGATTGACTGGTTTGATCTCCATGCCCTTCAGGGAACTCTCAAGAGTCTTCTCCAGCACTACAATACAGTCAAGTAGGGTGAGCATTTAGGGGAAAAGGGGACTGAAAACTGAGGTTCAGGTGGTCTCTGATGGCCAGAGGAGCCTAAGCTATCCTGTTGAGGAAGCATCTGTCTGGAGGGTCAATGGTGTGTCCTGGACAGAGAGGAGAGTGTGTCTAAAGCCTGGTGTATTAGTTAGCTATTGCTGCATAACAAATAACTCCCTAAGCTAGTGGCTTAAAACATTTACTATCTCACAGAGTCTGAGGGTCAGAATCTGGACATGGTTTGGGTGGGTCTTCTGGCTCCAGGTCTCTTACGTTTAGTCAAGATCTCAGCTGGGACTATAGTTATCTTAAGGCTTAACTGGGAGTGGATCTGCTTCCAAGCTCAACCAACGGAATTTTGGCTAAATTTAGTTCCTCCTTGGTTGTTGACATGAGGGCCTCCATTCCTCCCAAGTGGTCAGCCCAATTGGTTCCCTGCCACGTAGGCTTCTCCACAGAGAGTTCACAACATGGAAGGTGGCTTTATCAGAGTGAGCAGATGAGAGAGCAGGACAGAAGCCACAGTCTTTCATGACCCAGTCTCGGTGGCAGCCAGTACCCTTGCTGTGTGTGTGTGCTCAGTCACTCAGTTGTGTGCAACTCTTTGCAACCTCGTGTACTGTAGCCTGTCAGGCTCCTTTGTCCACTGAGTTTTCAAGGCAAGAATGCTGGAGCAGGCTGCCATTCCCTGCTTCAGGGTATCTTCCCAGCCCAGGGATTGAAATTGCATCTCTTGCATTGGCAGGCAGATTCTTTATCACTGCATCACCTGGGAAGTCCCATTACTTTGCTAGTCAGAAGTGACTAGGATGGAGTCCTTGGGTCCAGTCCACTCTCAAGGGGAGAGGGTTCCACAAGGATGAGTCCAGGGGACAGCTGTCTGCTCATTTTTAGAAGCACCTTTCACCTGGGGTGTGGTCCTGGAGTGTTTGACTGGAGTGTATACATATCCAGCAGAGCTGAAGCCAAGAGTGTGAGGGAGAGAACGGGGAGCAGAAGTCTGGGAGATCAGGCAGTTGCCATGGAGGATTTTTCAGTCCATGTCTTGGCTTGGGCTATTATAACAAAATACCATACACTGAGTGGCTTAAACAATAGACTTTTTTTTTTTTTTACCATTCTAGGGGCTTGGAAGTCCAAGATCAGGTGCTGACAGATTTAATTTCTGGTGAAGTCTCTCTTCCTGGTTTGCAGATGGCCACCTTCTCTCTGTGTGTTTCTATGACAGAGAGAGACAGAGAAAGCAGAGAGAGACAGAGAGACAGAGAGAGGGAAGGGAAACTCTCTGTTGTTTCTTCCTACAAGGGCACTAATCCCAGTATGAGGGCCCCACCCCCATGACTTCATCTAAACCTCCTAAATGCTCTATCTTCAAAAAAATCACTTTGGAGGTTAAGGCTTCCTATATGAATTTGGGGAACCATGATTCACACCATAGTAGCAGGTGAGGTTCATGATTAGGTATCCAGTTTTGGGAAGATCAGCTGGGCGGCTTTGAGAAGCTTAGAGGAACCAGACTGCAGAACAGGAATTATTTAGGATAAACAAAAATGCCAAAGGAGACCTAGAATGGGCATGAAGCAAAGTTAGGTGAAACCTGGATGAGGGTGGTGGCCTGAGGCCCAGGAGAAAGCATCTGCAGGAGGTGGTGGTACAGGTGTGGCCCATTGGTTCAACTGTCCTCAGGCCAGCTTCACTGGTAAAGTCATCCCTGGCTCAAAAATCCTGAAAAGCAATGGCTTAGCCCCAACCCCTCAGTTATAGCTAAGGATACAGGTCTAGGGCAGTGATTTCTGTGGGAAGCAAGACCATCTAGGGCTGCCAGGTTGAAGGCCACACCAAGCTCCATGGTTTCTAGATTTTGTCTGATGAGCAAATTTGCATTCTGCTTGCCCTCAACGTGAGACAGAGAGCTTGTGATTCTGTGTGTGAAAGAGGCTGAGAGAGACAGGCTGAAACGGTGAGAAACATCTCTGTAAACCTTCTGGAACACGAGCCTTTGTGGTGCAGACAGAATCATATGAGACCTTCTTCGGGGAGGGGTAGGGGCATAAGGGGAAATGGAGCCTGGCAGAAGGACCAGTTTTGGAGATATTAATTATTCCCCTTTTGGGGCTCCTGGCCACAAATTCCTGTGCCCAGCCTGGATTAAAGCCCCATGTTGCTGCAATCCTGGGCCTCCAATGCAGAGCTTTCCAACAACACAAAACCGCTGATGAGGCCATCCTGATGGGAGGCTGTGGGTCCCCCTCCCTGGACCCCATCCTGGGTCTTGGCTTTGAAATCCCTTGCAATGCAGTGGGGGTGGGGGCTGTGACTCTGACTGTCTGGAAGCCCCCTCCCCACCATGCTGCTGTTCCAGGAACAGCCAAGAACAGGGTGTGCTCCCTGGATAGGGCTTAGCCCCTCCGCAGCCTCCTGCTCTTGGCCATGTTTCTGGGAAGCTCACTTTCTTGGTGGGAGTTCATGTGTTCCAGGCATCAGATCCCACCATGGGAACCTCACTGTCTGGGGCCACCTTGCCAAGTTGCACAAGCATTTACCGCCCGCAGGCAGGCAAGGGGCATCAAGGGAGACAGGGCTCCGGTCTCCCCAGAAGCAGCTGTCATCCTGTGCTGTCTAGGCCTGGCCGGAGGCCATGGCAACACCTCAAGGACCCCTTCTCACACCCAGCTGGCCCACCCAGCCTTGCCTGGGAACTGTTAGGCTGCTGGGGATCATGATGAACTGCAGAAAAGTGGGGCCCCGAGTGAACGCCCCATCTCCAAACTCAGAAGGAGCCATGGAGGGGCGTCTCCACAGAGCATCTGAGAAAATGCCATCACTGACACAGGTGTGCCCTGACACTGTACTCCAGGTGGCTGCCTTCTCATCACTTGAGGGACCTAGCAAAGGACAGATGCAGAAACCAAGCAGGGTAGGGGAGGCCCTAGGGGACCCCTTCCTTATGACCTTCAAGGCTGATATCAAGTGTAGTATGATTTGCTTCTGGTGAAAACACTTTTTCTGGTTGCAGACTGCTGACTTTTTGCTGTGTCCGCACTTGGGGGAGGGGGTGAGCTAGCTTTTTTTTTTTTTTTTTTAATAAAGGCACTAATTCCATTTCAGGTTGCCTTCCAAAGGCCTCGCCTTTTGAAGCTATCACCTTGGGCCTTAGATTTTCAACATACGAATTTTGGTGCAGGGGACACAAACATTCAGATCATGGCAATATTCTATTATCAGGGCTTCCCGGGGGCTCAGCTGGTGAAGAAGCCACCTGCAGCGTGGGAGGCCTGGGTTTGACCCCTGGTTTGGGAAGATCCCCTGGAGAAGGGAAAGGCTGCCCACTCCAGCGTTCTGGCCTGGAGAATTCCATGGACTATACAGCCTATGGGGTCACAAAGAGTCAGACATGACTGAGCGACTTCACTTCACTTCAGGATTTATCCATATTGCTATGTGTTGCCCTGTTTCACTTAGTTTCTAAAACTTTAGTTTTAACTTTGAAAAAAATATTTATTTAATTTTGGCTGTGTTGGGTCTTAGTTGCAGCATGCAGGATTGTCCCTGTGGCTCCCTTCCCTCCATCTGCGGCACCCAGGCTCAGTAGCTGTGGACCATGGGCTTAGTTGCCCCACAGCACGTGGGATCTTAGTTCCCCCCACCAGAGACTGAACTCTCATCTCCTGCACTGGAAGGAGGATTCTCAACCCCTAGCCCACCAAGGACATCCCCATTCTAACTTTTTATTTTGAAATAATTTTAGGCTTACATCGAACTGGCAAAGCGTACAGAAGTTCCATCTGCCCTTCACCCAGCTTCCCCGGATAGTAACGTCTTACATAACTACAGAACATAGACCAAGACTAAGAAGTGAACACTGGTGCAATCTGTAGTAACGAAACTACAGACTTTATCTGGATCTCACTAATCTTCTCTCTAACGTCTTTTTTTTTTTTTTTTTTCTTCTGCTCCAGCAGCTAATCTAGGATGCCACACTGCATTTCATTGTCATGTCTCCTTGGGCTCTGATCTGTGATGGCACCTCTCTGGTTCACTTATTTTGACAACCATATAATATTCCCCTCTGCAATTTCAACATGTTGATTCATCTATAGTTGAGCCTTTGAGTTGCTTCTGAGGTTTTGCTCTCATGACGAGTGTTACTCTGAAACCACTTGTACATGTGTCTTGCTATACAGGAGTTGCAAGAGTTTTGGGTGTATACCAGGAATTAAATATTCTGAATCATAGGTTTAAATGTTTAGCTTTAGGAATAATGCCAAAGCTTTCTAGATTGAGTGTATCAGTCTATAAGTCTATCATGGTTTATGAGCCCTTCCTTATTTGATGTGGTCAGACTCATTAATGTTCACCAATTGCATGGGTCTAAGTAGGCTTGAGGATGTGATGGCTGGATGGCATCACGGACTCGATGGACGTGAGTCTGAGTGAACTCCGGGAGTTGGTGATGGACAGGGAGGCCTGGCGTGCTGCGATTCATGGGGTTGCAAAGAGTCGGACATGACTGAGTGACTGAACTGAACTGAAGTAGGCTTGACTGCTCTCAGTTCTTTGAATACACCAGTGTCTTTCCCCCTCAGGACCTTGGGCATAGCTGTCTCCCTGTTGATATGCCCCTCCTTTCAGCCCCCTTCTCTTCTTGCTCTTCAGACTCCGTGGAGGGCTTTGTACTACACCTATCCAGCCTCCCCTCATCCCCTTACTGCATCTAGCATCTAGTGTTTTCTCTCTGACCACAGTGTCAGCTCCACAAGGGCTGTGATCACATCACTCTTCCCCACCCATGCTCACCAGCTGGGCACAGTGCCTGGGACCCAGTAGATGTTCAACATGTGTCTGTTAAATGAATGAATGAGTGGATGGAACTTGTCTGTACAGGATGCTTCCTATTGGGAATCACCCTGGCCCCACAGCCAGTAAAAGTAAAAACTTCATCTGGTTTCCAAACCCCAGCCTCCTGTTTTCACCAGCAATAATTTGCTGCAAACCCTGCCAGCAAAGGACAGACCATTTGGGATGCATAAAGCAAAATGGAATCATGTGCAAGATCTTTGGGGTGGGCTGTGCTGCTTGTCCCAAGTCTGGGGGGCCCTAGAGGCAGGATTCAAGGCTGGAGGAGGAGCTGGGTGGGTTAGACAGAAGAGGTGAGGGAGAGAAACACACATCTCCTTGCTGGCTTCTTTTCTCTCAGTTTGAGACATGCAAGAGCTTGAGAGTGAGCGTGTGCAGGCCACACAGACAGTTCAGGGATCTTCCACTTCTAGTGGGAACTTCACTGATGGTGGGTGGTCTCCTGGGCAGCCCCATAGAGAGGATGGCTTCTCATGATTGGAGGGCTGCTGGGCTGCTGGGAGAATTTTCAGGGTCCCATCAGGGATTCTTGCGATCTTTTATTAGAAAAATTACTGGGGCTTCCCTGGTGGCTCAATGGTAAAAAATTTGCCTGCCAGTGCAGGAGACATGGGTTCGATCCCTGATCCAGGAAGATCCCTCATGTCTTGGACATCAGGGCCACAACTCTTGAGTTTGTGCACTAGAGCCTGGGAGCCACAGCTACTGAGCCCACGTGCTGCAGCTACTAAGGCCCACACACCCTGGAGCCTGTGCTCTGCAACAGGAGAAGCCAACTGCACTGAGAGGCTGATGATCGCAACCAGGGAGCAGCTCCAGCTTTCTGCAGTGAGAGAGAAGCCTGAGCAGCATCAAAGACCCAGCAGAGCCCAAAATAATAAAAATAAAATGTAAATAAATAAAATTAAAAACCATACTATTGTACTGTTGGTTCTTTCTGTTGTAAATCAAATGCATACAATTGTAGAAAAGAAAACAACTAAATCCTTGACTTATCCATCACCCAATGATCTTGCTGGTTCCAGTAAGACAGTTGGCAGTTCCAGCTGCCATGTTTCTTTCCTGTCTTTCTTTTTCTTCCCATGTTCACTTAGGAGAGCCTGGGAAATGGAGTGATTATGAGTGATTAAGAATATGGGTTTTGCACACTGACAGCCCTGATTCAAATTCTGACTCTGCCTCTTGCTAGCTGCTTGTGTGTATGCTTAGTCTCTCAGTTGCGTCTGACTCTTTGTGACCCCTAGGACTGTAGCCCACCAGGTTCCTTTGTCCTTGGAATTCTTCAGGCAAGAACACTGATGTGGGTTACCATTTCCTACTCTAGGGCATCTTCCTGATCCAGGGATCAAACCCATATCTCTTGTGTCTCTTGCATTGGCAGACAGATTCTTCCCAACTACGCCCCCTGGGAAGCCTTGCTAGCTGCGTGACTTTGGCAAATTGTTTAACTCCTCTGTTTTCCAATCTGCAAAATGGAGCATTAGCCACTCATAGTGCCTGCCTCTTAGAATGGTTCTAAGGATTTCATGCCCTATGCATATAAAGCACTGGCCCATGGTAACTACTGAATAAATGTTAGCCATTGTTATGTCAAACTCATTCATTCATTCAATTAACACTGCTTTGAGCATTCACTATGCGCCAAGTACCGTCTGTAGAGCTAGGCATATAGCAGTGAACAAAGCAAGAGTGTTGCCTGTCCTGGGGGAACTTACAGCCTCTTTGGGGTAAGTGTGGAGGGCTACAAAATAACATGCTAATGAGTTTATGATCATGTGATGCCATGAGCCTCATAAAGAATAGGGTGCTCTGAGCCATCTGAAAAAGTTACATCTCAGCCAGATCTGAAAGACAATGAAAAAGATGCAGGGTGGGGGTGGAGGGAGGGGAGAGAGGCAGAACGTTGGGGGACTTGCTTAGTTAGAAGGAAGTTTGGGTGTGTTGAGGTGCTGACAGCAGCTTCTGTGGGTGAACCCAGCTGAGCAGGGGACAGAGGTGGGGCTGGAGGGGCAGCTGGGTCCCGGTCTGTGCGGCCTCGTCAGTGTCCTTGAAGATTTTTAGTCTAATTTCCATGCAAACAGAATATAAATTATAGGCAAATGTGTCTAAAGGCGATCACACGTCGTCCACCATCCTGTGCGCTATTCTTCTCGCACTTAGCCTAGACCCCAACTTCTCTAAAAAGCGATCCTAGACATCATTTTGAATTACTGTGTAGGACTCCACTGTGTGAATGGGCATAATAAGGCATTTCTCTGTTGTTGGAGGTTTGGACTGTTTCCATCTGAGAGTAGCCAGTGGCTGCACTTCACGATCCCAGCAGTTTTTCCTGGGGACGCGCTCCCATCCCACTATGGCCCAGGAATCCCCAGTAAACAGGAGGGAAGGGGCGTGCAGAGCTTTCTCCCCACCCCTGGGCTGGCCTTTGATGTCATGGAAAGTTGGCCGGCAGCTGTTGGCTCTCACCGGCGCTGGCTGTAGCAGGCTGGCATTCACCCTTGACCACAGCGTGGAGCCCATTTAGGCTCCACCAAGACATGGAGCCTCCTTGCTCTCAGTCTCTCCCTTCTCATTTCATCCCTTTGTTCTGCAGCCACCCCCACTACCCCCCACACCCCCCCCTCCCCGCCCAGCCCTACCTCCAAGGGATGAATGAGCTGGGGAGGGGTCTCTGGCCTGTTACTAATTATTTCCAAAATTCCCTTGTGACTAGGCAGGTCGGGCTGGGACAGGCGCCAGCTCTTCTCCCTCCGTCCTGCAGCTCATGGTTCAGAAAATACAACTTTGAGGAGGAAGCCAGGTAGCCCTGCACTGGCGAGGGGCATGGAAGGTTTCTCTGGAGGGACACGTTAGGGGCAGGTCCAGAAAAATGATTGACGTGGGATGGAATCTGCTGTGGGCCACTGGGAAGGCTCTGCACCAGAAGAAATGTATGTGGGGTCACTATTCACCTTCTTTTTCCACTCTTAAGGCCATCCTGGGAATGTGGGAACCAGAAGGGCTCCTCTGTGTCTGACACAATGTAAGAACTTGAAAAGGGATTGCACGAATGAGGGAACGAAACAATCCCTGGATTCAGAACCCCAGAAGGCACATAGGAAGGACACGTGGAGATCACCCAGTTTTGTGTGCTTCATCTATCTGGGGTCAGGCTCTTTTTAGGAGAATCTGATGAAGGCTCTGGTCCTTTTCTCCAATCTTCTCTCCTATCCACACATACGCAATGCTTTTAATATGATTTAGAGGCTTCCCTGGTGGCTCAGTGGTAAAGAATCCGCCTGGCAATGCAGGAGATGCAAGAGACCTGGGTTTGATCCCTGGGCCAGGAAGCTGCTCTGGAGGAGGAAATGGCAGTGCACTCCAGTATTCTTGCCTGGGAAATCCCATGGACAGAGGAGCCCGGTGGGCTATAGTCCATGGGGTCTCAAAGAGTCAGACACGACTGAGCACACACACACGTGTGACACTGTGCCTATCTCCTTGGGGCTGAACACCTCTGAGCCTTAGAAAAGTTCCCACATTTGGGTTCAGGATGTCACAAGCAGGCTGTGGCTTAGGACCTCCATCTTCTGATTGATGACATTGAGTAGGCACTGGCTCAAAGCTCCTTCCAGAATTAGAATGCAAAAAACTGGTTTCTTTCCAAAAAAGACATTCTCTCACCCTCTGAGGGAGTCACTTGCCCTGGTCAGCTGGCCACAGAGACGACAGAGAGACAGTGACTTGACAATCCCTCTCCTTGGGGGTGGATGGGAGTGGGCAGAAGGAAGTGTGGCCAAGGGTCTGCTGCAGCAACTGACAAGCACTCAGTGACCTTGAGTCTGGACTACAGCAGGGGAGAGTTCAGTGAGGGAGACTGTCATTGTGACAGGAGGTGGCCAGGAAAAGTTGTGGAGCTTATAAATCATGTCAGATAAAGTCTAGAATGTGGGACCCTCTACCTACCAACAACCAGGCTCTTGTCTTACGAATGGTCTCCTCTATTCTGACTGCAGGCTTCATGATTTGTGTCCACGAAGACAAAGATTTGTGTCTGAATTGCCTTTTCAACTCTATATAGGGCCAGGCACAGAGCAGGTGTTCAAAAAATATTTGTGGAATAAATGAACCAATTGGGCTGCAGCAGTAGAGACTCTCCTGACCCCAGCCTCAGCCTGAGAGCCTTGTTAAGGAGACGAAAGAGGCAGCTCCAAAGACCAGCGGCGCCCGGGGGCGTCTATGCAGTCACCGCCCTGCTCCCAAACCCCTTTGACAAGCCTGCTGGCATTTGGCATACGGAGGCATCTTCTGGACCACAGAGTGCTTTCCCATGCGTGAGGCCCCACGGAAGCCTCAGGGAGCCAGGCATGGTCCTGCCCAGAAAGCTTCCACTTGGGTCATTAATAATAGTGCATTTAATTAAGGAAAGCGGGCTTCAAAGAGCTGTGGGCTTATGGGAAGAGACTTGGATGGAAGTCATTATTCTTTCTGCCCCATCTCGCCCCTCATTCTGTCTCCTCTGTCTTCCATTCAGCCCACGTTTGATCTCCTGCCTGGGCTTTCTTCTGCCGGCTCGGAGTCCAGGGGGAATGGGCTATTGTGTCCATGGCAGGAAGGATGGGGAAACCCTTTGAACTGGCCTCTGGTGCAGAGGAGTGGCCACCCTGGTGGGGTCGGGTGCGGGAGCTCTGAGAGGTGTCTGGGGGTGTGAACTGAAGGCAGGAGGTGGTGGTGAGGACCTGTAGAAGAGTTCTCTGCCAGATCAGGTGAAGGAGGGGCTCTGGTTTGTAAAACGTCTGCTTGAGAAAGAGCCTGAGAGATATAATAGCAATCACAGTGATTAACATTGTTCATTCTCACCAAGAGCTCATGGTGTGCCAGGTCTGTGCTGGGCAGGGGCATTGTTTCATCTTCACAACAGCAGTCCTTGTTTTACAGATGAGGAAACAGACCCCAGTGCCCTGTCCCTTCTCCAGTCACACAGCTGACATCACTCATCTGTGTGACCTCAGTCACGAAGGCTCACCTCTCTGAACTTCTGTTTTATTCTCATCTGCCAAATGGAAAGATGTGTATCTGGTTCTCAGGATGAGACATATGAACTTTGATGTCATTTTTGTCTGGTTATGGCAGGATGGACCATACAGAGGTTACCAGCATCAGTGTTTCAGCAGGATGACTCTCAGGTCCCAGGGGAGTTATTCAGGAGGTGTGTCTCCATAGCAGGTGAGAATCCACGATGATAAAGCTGTGTCTTGAGGATGAGTTCTAGTCCTTTATAATTTGTTGGATGTGGCTCTTGGGGAAGGCCTCCTAAAAAGTCATGGACTGCAGCCCCCCGGAGGAGGATGGGACCTCATGCGTAAGCCAGAGAGTGTGGGCCTTAACTTGGAGAGAGAAAAGGAGGGCGATAGAGATAGGGGAGAGGGAGATACCGACAGAGATGTAAAGAGAAAGACAGAGACACATGACTTTACAGAGAGTGAGGGAAAGAGAGTGACTGGGAGAGAGACAAAGAGAGAGGGAGAGGAAAACGGAGAGAGAGGCAAATAGAGAAACGGAGGCAGAATAAGAGAAGACGAAAAAGAATACAGAGGAAGAGCCAGGAGAACGGAGAGTCTGAAGCGGGTAGGCGTGGAGGCTGCCCAGGCAGCCCGTGTGGGGTTGAGCCGAAGCCTCCTGTAATGGCGGTTCTTTTCTCCCCAAGACAGTAGCTGAGAGGCACACGCCAGCACACGCCAGAGAGCCGCCTGGGGTGAGGGCCCGGGAGGCAGTGCAGAGATGCGAGGCCTCAGAAGGCATTGGGTGGGGGAGAGAGAAGACTGTGGTTCTTTCGGGTAAACCGAAATTATGATTGTCCAGCTCAATTTCAGAAGGGCGCGAGGGCCCTCAGAGCAGGCCTTGCGCTGTGTCTGTGTTACGGGTGCGGGAACATTGTGGGTGTTAAGCAAACATACTCTCTCAAGTTCAATCACGGAGGGGCGCTGGATGGGAGCGATTAAACAGAGCAGCTCTCACAGCTGGAAAAACAAACCCATGCGCTGAGGCATCAACCGGCGGCAGGAGCCGCGCCGCTAATCCAAGATGGCGGAGGGAGCCCGGCGGCTCTGCCGTAGAAGCGCCCGGGGGTGGCCCTGAGCCCCGGCCTCCCCTGGAAATCTCAGGCTCGTCGACGGGCAGAACCAGACAGGCCCTGGGAACTGAGTGATAACAGCACTGCCTTCCAGGATATGACGAGGCCAGTCCCAGTTGCTGCTGCTGCTGCCAAATCGCTTCAGTCGTGTCCGACTCTGTGCGACCCCATAGACGGCAGCCCACCAGGCTCCGCCGTCCCTGGGGTTCTCCAGGCAAGAACACTGGAGTGGGCTGCCATTTCCTTCTCCATGCATGAAAGTGAAAAGTGAAAGCGAAGTCCCAGCTAGTGCCTTACAAATATTCTCTTTAGCCCTCCCAGTAGCCCTCTGAGTAGGTCCTGTTGCTTAACCCGGTACCTCTTTACTTGTTCTTTATGGGGCAGCCCCATTATATAGGCAGAAAAACTGGGTCCTGCTTGTTTGTCCGAGATCACACCTAGCAAATGGCAAAGTCAAGACTTAAGCCTCGTATCTCCCGCTTTCCCAGCCACTGCTATCCAGGTGAGCCCTGTGAGATACTGCGGGTGCCTCCCACAGGGAAGGTCCTGGCCGCCGCCACAGAAGCCCTCAAGGGTTGGGGATAAAGAGCAAGGGGCCAGCTGGAGGGACCCCATCTCCTTCCCAGGTCATAACCTGGAAATGCAGGCTTGCTCTTTTTCCCAGACCCTCTGTAAGCAGCATGTACCCCAAGAAACCCTTTTGGGGGAGGTGAATGGGGATGGGCAGATGGCAGGGTGGGAGAGGGATAGCTCCTGACTTGTTGGCTCAGCATGTTTTCATTTCTCCTTTTGCTGGTGACTCACTTTACTTCTGGAGACCTCTCCTCCTCTATTCCATTTGATTCTAGCAGAAGTTTCCCAAACATTCCCCTGCCCTTCATGCTGCTGCTAAGTCGCGTCAGTCGTGTCTGACTCTGTGCGACCCCAGGGCTTGCATATGACTCTGTGTCTCTGTTAGGAGCACTTTCACCTGTGAGTAATAGATTGCACACCTACCAGGAACTTCAACAACAAAGACATTGAATTATCTCCCATAAGGGAAAAAATCTGGAAGTGGAAATGTCTAAGTTTGGTGTAACAGCTAAACAATATCATCAAAGACCAGATTTTTATCATTCTCCTGGTATTACTGTACTGGACATTTTTCTTTGAGCTTGTTGCCTTATGGCGGCAAGATGGCTATAGTGACTTTTGTATTATGATTCCATCCAGAAGCAAGGATGCAAGAATCTTTCCTCTTGCTAACTTGGCTTTTATCATGGAGAAAAAACTTTCCAAGAAGACACTAAGGTACTTTCCCTTATATACTAGGTGTGTGTGTGTGTGTGTGTGTGTGTGTGTGTGTGTGTGTATTAGTTGCTCAGTTGTTCTGACTCTTTCCAACCCCATCGACTGTAGCCCACCAGGCTCCTCTGAACATGGGATTTTCCATGCAAGGATACTGGAGTGGGCTGCCATTCCCTTCTCCAGGGGATCTTCTGACCTAGGAATCAAATCCTGGTCTCCTACATTGTGGGTGAATTCGTTACTGTCTGAGCCATGGGGCTCTTATATATAGTATATATTTTAAGTTGTTTATCTGGACATCTCTCTCTCCTTCTCTTAAAGTCTACCAGGTCTAATGTCTGAATTCTTTATTTTTGACATCGTTATAGGTGAAAATCCAATGGTATCTTGCCCGGTGGTAGAATGACTCTCATGAAAGTGAGTACAGAATGAAATGTCATGGAAGTATGAGGATGAAAGGGCAGTGCATGGGATCGCCTTCCTTAGAGATCTCTTAAAATAGGATTCTATTGGTTTTCTATTCATGAAAAGCAATTGACTACACACTTAGTAGCTTAAAACACACACACACTGACACACTCATTTATCATCTCATGTTTTCTGTGGGTCAGGAGTCCAGGCACAGTTTAGCTAACTCCTCTGCTTTGGCTTTAATCCAGGTGTTGCTGGGCTGAAGTCTCATCAGAAGCTTGACTGGGGACTGATCTACTTGCACATGCCCTCGGGATGTTAGCAGAACTCATCTCCTCGTTGTTGTAGTACTGAAGTGCCTGTCTTCTTTACACCTGTCAGCTGGTGGCTGCTGGCATTTTCGAGAAGCCACCCACAGCTCCTTCTTTGTGACCCTTGCACAACAACACGGCAGTGTACTTCTTTAAAGCCTGCACGGGCATCTCTTTCTGTAGTCTGCTAAGATGGAGTCTTTTATAAAGAAACATAGCCTTGGAAGTAACATCCCTCTGTGTTTGCCACATTCTGTGGGTTAAAAACAAGTCACAGGTTCTGTCCCACACCAAGAGGATGAGCACAGATGCCCAGGCAAGGAGGCAGTGTGTCTGGAACAGAGTGAGGAGTGGTGGGGAAAGAGAGGGGAGAGGTTGGCAGAGCCTTCTAGCCACTGAGGGACTTTAGATTGTATTCTCTGTGATGATGGACTTCCCAGATGGTGCTAATGGTAAAGAATCTGCCTGCTAATGCACGAGCCTGAAGAGGTGTGGGTTTGATCCATGGGTCAGGCAAGATCCCCTGGTGAAGGGAATGGCAACCCACTGCAGTATTCTTGCCTGGAAAGTCCCATGGACAGAGGAGCCCGGTGGGCCAGTCTGTGGGGGTTGCAAAGAATCAGATGCGACTGAGTAGGTGCACACAATTGCGTGATGATAGGGTCCAGTTTGCACGGCGCTGTCCCATCTCTTCTCCCAGTTGATCAGAACTGCTCTCTGCGGGGGAGGGTGGTGGGCAGTAAGGTACTCTCTCCATTTCACATCTGGGAGACTGAGTCCCAGAGAAGAGGAGGAATTTGCTAAGTACTCCCAATTCAGGAGAGTTTGCCCTGTTAGCCCAGGAGCTGAGGGAAACCTCCTCCCGTTCCCTATTTGTGTGCGTTGTGGGAGGGGGTGCATGAATGGGAGAGACGGCCCCAAAGGGTAGACACCCCTGTGGTTAACCAAGCCGCGTCAGGCACGCCCCAGTGCCAATCCGTGTGCCCACCAGAAAAGCAGCCACACCCCCCCCCCCCCCCCCACAGTATGATAGGGACATTCCTCTCCCAGTGTTTCACCAGCCTCGAGACAGGAAACCAAGTGGGTTTGCGGGTTTACAAGCTGATGAGACAAGAGACAAAGGCTCGTTAACCCACTCCTCTCGGTCCTCTGGAGGGCTGCGTTCATCAGTCTCTCGTCTCACATTTTGTGTCTCCCATCCTCTCGTGGCCATTCATCTGCTGGCTTTGTTAAGGCTCGCAGGCTCCTCTGTGCCCTCAAGGCCTTCCTAGGCACCTCTCTTGTCCTTCCCAGGAGACTTGTCATTTTCCCTTTTTCATCCATTCATTATCCATCCATATATCCATTCATCCATCCATCCTTAGAGTTGTCACCGTGTTCTAGGACTTACAAGGATGGACACGGGGCAGCCTGCCCTAACAGGCCTTGGTTGTTGTGATGGGCCAGGGGCATAAAGAGAAGGGAAAGCGTGAGGGAGGGCTGGAGAGGACTGTAATAACGACTGTGTGTGGCTCAGGCACTCCACCTGCGCTCACTCTCCAGGAGTTAGAGTTTCAAAGGCAGGCACTTGCTCCAGACAGTCAAAGGGAGATGTCTAAGGACCTTGTGGATTTCACATGATGTTTGGGCTTCTCCTCTGAACTGGCAACCTGTCGTGTTAGGGAGAGGAGTTATAGGAGCCCTGATGCCTTAGGAAACGGAAATGTCTCCTAACCAGCCTTCTGTCTCAGGAGCCCACCCGCTCCGTCCATCTACAGAGTGATCTTTCTAAAGCACAAATCTGACCACATCCCTCCCTTGCTCAACGAATTTCTGTGGCTCTCCAGTGCCTTTAGGCTAAAGTCCAAGCTTCTTTGCTTGGGCCAGTGTTGTCTTTTCCCTTAGAACCCTCTGTTTCAGCTTGTTTCTTGTTTCTCTCATGCCGCTTCTTATGCAAGTGATGTGCTGGTCAACCAACTCTCTGGAAGAAATCAAATTAAAAAGCCCTGATTTGTAGCATTTGCCAATTTCTGTGGTGCAAATTCTCCCACCCTGGCTGATTTCAAGCTGCCGACCTGATTCCACTGAAGGCAGAATAGGAAAAGAGATGACAAGGATGGGTTCTTGGAAGCCCTTCCCTTTTCTCCACCTGATGTAGGATAGTGTCCAAGGTAAGCATGCTACATTCCCAGTATCCCCCTTGAGTCTGTGTGACTTGGGTCAGCTACTTAAGCTCTCTAAACCTCAGTTTTCCCTAATCTAAAATGGGGACAGGGATAATGTCTCCTTAATATGCCATTATAAGAACGAAATGAGAGGATGCATCGGCGTGGCTAGTACGATACCTGACACACAGTGAGTACTTAATAAGCTGTAACCATCCTCTCTACCTGTGATTCTTCTCCATCCTTCATCCTCAGCTCAAAGCCACCTCTTCCCTGGAGCCTTCTGTGATTTCATCATTGAACTAAGTTACTGATTTTCTACACCAGAACGCTGGCAAAGATTGAGGGCAAGAGGAGAAAGGGGCAACAGAGGATAAGACGGTTGGATGGCATTACTGACTCAGTGGACATGAGTTTGAGCAAACTGGGAGACAGTGAAGGAAAGGGAAGCCTGGCATCCTGTAGTCCATGGGTTCGCAAAGAATTGGACATGATGTAGCTACTGAATCACATTTTACCTTGTAACACGATTATTGGTTCTATAGCCCCACTGATGTCTGGTGCCTAATTCGTCTTTGTTTTGCCGAGACTGGCCCACAAATCTGTCTTTAAGGACCACTAGCGAGTTTGTTCATGAAACAGGTAGATGTGTGTTGGGGGGCCAGAGCCAGGTGAGAAGCAGGGATGTGGGCAGAAGTGTGTGCCAGTGGTAGGAGGTAGCGGGGAGGGAGGCTAGTCACCTATGTTGGATGGACCAGTGCGTGTACATGACAAGCAAGGATGTCTGGCCAGCTGTGCCCACCGGGAGACCCAGGCGGTCCTCATGCCTCAGAGCCAAGAAGGAAGGTCACAGCCATCTCGGTTCAGTGGAAGAAGCCGGCTCCCAGGAATGGGCTTGTCTGTGATGGTGAAGCCGGCAGGCTGGTTGTTAGAGAGAAGCCAGCACGGGGCCGTGACCCAATGGAAAAATAAATCCACATTGTGCCAGACGAGCCTGGTTCCAGGCTGGGCAAGTTAATAAAGTGGCTCTGAGGTGGTTTGGAGCCATGGTGGAGGGGCTGGGGAGGAATTTTCTCATTTCTCGTAAAACCTTAATCAGTGTTAGTCACTTCAAGTGATTACGAGGACTTAAAATAGCCACCAGCAGCGAGCCTGAAGGACCGGGCTGAGGCCGCTTGGTTTTGCTTCTCTGGGAAGCGGAGCTGGGCCTGGGAGGGACACACGTCTGTCCCTCACTGGACCACAAGCACTCGTGAGCTCACTGAGGGCAGAGCTGGGCCTGGCTGGCTGGCCCGTCCCCACACCTGGCACAGCTCCTGGGACGAGCCCCTGCAGGGAGCCAGCCACTGGCTGAGGGGGCCGTGCAGCTCAGTGCCAGTCCCGGGGCCACTGCTGTCTCTCCAACATGTCTTCCCCCTTGCTTGCTTTTTCTTCTGTTTTCCTCCCCAGAATATCAATGCTTTTCTCACTGCTGAATCCCCAGTGCCTTGAGCAGTGCTTGGTAGGTGCCAGGAGCTCAGTGGAGGGACAGATGAGATGGGAAACCCCCTTCCAAAGACGCCACTGGGACCGTCACAAGGTCACTGGTATTGCTGTGCCCACCCTGCCCTCCACATCCGGCTCAGGCCAGGCAACGGTCTCCCCCTCCTGCCCACCCAGGGGCCTTCTGGTAATGTCTGGAGGCACTTTTGATTTTTATAACTGGCTGGGGAGAGGGTGGGGATGGTACTGCCGGCACCTAGTAGGTGAAGTCAGTTTTGCTTTGTTTGAGTCGCTTTCCATTCCACGGACAGTAGCCCACCAAGCCCCTCTGTCCGTAGGATTTCCCAGGCGAGCATCCTGCAGTGGGTTGCCTCTTCCTTCTCCAGAGGATCTTCCCAACCCAGCGATAGAATCCGCGTCTCCTGCATTGCAGGCAGATTCTTTACCACTGAGCCACTTGGAGATGCTGCTACACAACCTCCAGGGCACAGGACAGCCCCCTGAGATGAACTCTTATCCAGCCCCGAGTGTTCACAGTGCAGAGGCTGAGAAACCTGCTCCACATGGGGTTGGTAGTGCGATGTACAAAAGACTAGAAAATCGTTACTTTCAGATGACATAATAGTGACTGCTGCTGCTGCTAAGTCGCTTCAGTCGTGCCCGACTCTGTGCGACCCCATAGACAGCAGCCCATCAGGCTCCCCCGTCCCTGGGATTCTCCAGGCAAGAACACTGGAGTGGGTTGCCATTTCCTTCTCCAAGGCATGAAAGTGAAAAGTGAAAGTGAAGTCGCTCAGTCGTGTCTAGAGTGATTCATTTACAAGATAAACCTCTACCTTTTTGTTCCAACAACCCCCTAGGGGTGGGGTAGGGCTGTGTCTGTGAGAATTCAGTGGGCATTCAAGGCCTTCAGCATGACACCCAAGGGGCCCTGGGACAGCAGGGAGGTCAAACCAGTCCGTCCTAAAGTAAATAAATCCTGAATATTCATTGGAAGGACCGATGCTGAAGCTGAAGCCCCCAAACTTTGGCCACCTGATGCAAAGAGCTGACTCCCTGGAAAAGACCCTGATGCTGGGGAAGATTGAAGGTGGGAGGAGAAGGGGATGACAGAGGATGAGATGATTACATAGCCTCTCCAGTTCTGCAGCTGGTGTATGCAGCCCATGAGGTCACCAAGAGTCGGACACCTCTTACTGACTGAACAACAGCAACAACCGCCGAGGGGCCCGCGGGCCACAGTGAACCTCTTCCCATGTTAGCAGGTGGCTTCTGCCGTGTCCTTTCTGCTGCCTGTTCTCTGACTGCGTAGGGAGGGAGCCAAGAGAAGATGCTTATAAGGTTGGGACCTAGGCTGCGGGGAGGATGCTCCACCCTAGCAGGTGAGATACAGGGCTGGGAAGCCAAGACTGTACAGATTCAAGTCCCATTCAGCCCTTCCTGCCTATGTGAGCTTTGGCAAATTTCTTTAGTCTTTCTGTGGCTCAGTTTCCCTCGCTAGGAACCGCGGCTCCCCGAACAGGCTGTTGTAAGGATGAAATGAGATGATGAGAGTGTTGCTTAAGATCCTGGCTGTGGCGTCCCAGTGACTGGAGTGTGGCGTCCCAGCGCTGCCGCTCACAGCATGACTCCAGGCAAATGGCTCGACTTTCTGGCCTTTTCTGGTTTCCTTTTCTGTAAATCAGGGGACCTGGAACTACCTGCCTCAGTGTGTGGGTCTGAGGATTTCACTGCGACAGCGCATTGAAAGGAGCCCAGCCCATGAGGAGCGCTCAGCCTGTACCACTGGTATGCTCCCAGGTCCTAGCTCCGAGCCCGGCACACAGGAAGTGCCCTGAGTGTTAATTCCTTCCATCCTCGCCCGGGTCAGGCACGGCCCCTGGGGGGAGCCTTGGTCCCTTCTGGGACCTTTCTGTTTGTGCAGCCTGCCTTCTGCCCCAGCCTCTGCCCGGGCGGCCACCCTGGGTCAGGGCAGGGCCTGGAGCCAGGCGGGCCTTCAGCTTCCAATTTCTGCCACTCCCCCTTCCCTGCTTTGGCCCATTCCATCTCGATTAGCTTCCTGGCCCGCCCCATCTCTTCCTCTTCCCCTTTGAAATCCCTGCCGCTGTCCCGGGTCCCTCCAGACACTGCACAAAGGCGCCTTGGATTCCAGCGTCAGCCCCAGAGGCCAGCCCAATAATTCAATTATGGTGGGGAGGCTTTCTCCTTTCTTCCCCCACTCCCCGCCTTCCTCTCCCTTCCTTTCTTCCCGTCTTTTTTCTTTTTTAGATCAAAAACCAAAAGACAGACATTGTGACCCTCAGAAGATGCTGGGACTGAAAATTCCCTTCTCGGCTCCAGGCCCTTCAAATGAAATACCAAGAATTTTCTCCTCTCGGAACACGTGTGCGGCATTTGATGTGTGCTCTTTGTCTGGGGCTTCTTTCTGGGGCCTCCCGCCCAGTGCTGGGGACCCATACACGTTTTCCACCAGAGGAACGGTGGTGGTGCCCTTTGTCTACCTAGCCTAGACTCAGGCAGCCCTTGGCTGGGCCCAGGAAGAGATACCGTCTCCTATAAGGCTTTGCTCATTTCTGAGCTTGGCATGTATTTTTTGCGGCCTTCACACATGTGAAGTGTGCGCATGGGATTGTTGCCTGGAAGAAAGCAGTTTGGAGGGATGGGGGACAGGGCGGTGGTCCCGGCCTGGATCTGGCTCTTCCGTGCTGGGTGATGGAGGCAGGTCACTGGCTCTTGCTGGGTCTTGCCCACCGGTGGACTTCAGTTCTGTCTGCAGTTCAGCAGATGTGGGCTTAGAGTCCACCAGGTTCCCAGCTCCATGCTGGGGTCTGGGGACAAAAACCTACCAAAAAACCCCATGTCCCAGACCCCCATGAATTTGGAGAAGATGGTCTTGGAAGCCCTTTCTGGCTCTGATGCCCTAGAAGTAGCCAAGAAAGGCTCAAAATAGACATTCGAGCTGACTTAGCCAGGTGTTCCCGGGAAACCAGATGGCAGGGGTAGAAGATTTTCTGTTGCTTTTTAAAGTGAATTTTCAGGAACAAATAGCGTCTTAGAGGCAAAAGGTCTGCGTATTCAGCTGTCCCAATTCCTCTCCAGCACAGAAAGTTCTCAAAAACGTGGAGGTCAGGTGCTCTTCCCATCTTGCCCGGGAGAGACTGGCACCTCTAGGGGGCAGGCAGCACAGAGCACGGTGGGAGAGCTTGGCCTCTCTGCACCCTCATCACTCATCTTACTTCTGCCCACAAAGGGCTTCACAGAGAGAGTCTGATCCCTGTTTCCCCAGACAGGTATGGGAAGATGGTGATCCTGTATTTATACAGGATCTAAGGAGGAGGATGGAGAAGGCGATGGCACCCCTCTCCAGTACTCTTGCCTGGAAAATCTCATGGATGGAGGAGCCTGGTGGGCTGCAGTCCATGGGGTCGCTAAGAGTCGGACATGACTAAGCGACTTCACTTTCCCTTTTCACTTTCATGCATTGGAGAAGGAAATGGCAACCCACTCCAGTGTTCTTGCCAGGAGAATCCCAGGGGCAGGGGAGCCTGGTGGGCTGCCGTCTATGGGGTCACACAGAGTCGGACACGACTGAAATGACTTAGCAGTTAGCAGTAAGGAGGAGGATCTCTTCCTTTTCAGTCTCAGCTGCCCCTTCACAGCTCCTGATTCCTGCATTCGGGGCTCCCGAGGGGACCGAGAATGACCAGAATTGGAAAAACGACACGCTGGGCAGGGTAGAGTGGTCAGCAGCAGTGGATCCATGGGGTAGCTTAAAGATGCAGGAGAATGTTGGGGGTCCAGGTCAGAACACCCCAGTGGAAGTCATTCACCAATCCACGGGATTTCCTAGGCAAGAATACTGGAGTGGGTTGCCATTTCCTTCTCCAGGGGATCTTCCTGACTCAGGGAATGAACCCCGGTTTCCTGCATTGCAGGCAGTTTTTTTTTTTTTTCTTTAGCCATGGACTTTATAGTTTGAATATTTGCAATTATTATTCTTTATACAAACGTTGATTTCTTACAAAACTCTGTATTCCATATTGCTAGGTCACTTCACTCTTCATTTTATGTCACATTTCCATCAAGAACTATTTCCCCAAATCACAATCTGCCTGATTGTGTGTCGTTGTTGTTCAGTTGCTACGTTGTGTATGACTCTGCAATGCCATACACTATAGCCCACCAGGTTCATCTGAGATTTTCCAGGCAAGAATACAGGAGTGGGTTGCCATTTCCTTCTCCATGCAGGCAGATTCTTTACTGCCTGAGCCTCCAGGGAAGCCCACCAATATGGAGGATGGCAGAAAAGAAAGGCTCTGTTTGCAAGGGAGAAGGAGGTCCAGAGGACAAGGGGCCTCTGCCTTTTTCTGCCTCTGATCTGTGGCTGAAGCTCTTTCCTTCCTTCTGAAACACCCTCCCCACAACGCTGCACACTCACCCCTTTCCTTGTCATCATTTCCTGGCTCAAAAGGCACGTCTTCCATGAAACCTGCCTAAATCTCCCAGCTGGAAGTTGCTTTTTTCTCCTTCAAGCTCTCATTGCATTTTGCCTGGACTGCTCAACAGATCATTTCATTTCATTTCATTTCATCCTCACACTACTTTAAAAGCTACAGACTATTGTTTAATCACTTTGCAAAGTAGGAAACCCAGTCCCAGAGAGGTTCTATACTTTTTCCAGAGTTGCAAAATTCATTTATTGTACAGCTTCATCTACTCTTTTACAGTGTAGCACCCTGCTCATTATTCGTGTCCCAGCCAGTGTTATTTTTTAAAATGCTTGGTACTCATTTCATTGAGGATGACTTAGGTTTTTTTAGTCCTTATATATTTGCACTGATGTGTTGTAGTAAAAATACAATCAGCACAGTAGACCTATTATTTTACATATGCTATTGCATAAAATGGAGCCTAAAGAGGTTAAGTGAATTTTAAAAATTCAGAGGATTATTGTGTGTGTGGTGGGGGAGTGAATTTTAAATACTAATTAAATAGTATACACAACAAAACTGTGGATGTGGTTGAGAGATGACTGAAGTTTATGAAACACTGGTTTAAGTACATCCGTGGTCTACCAAGGTATTTTTTTAAAACTTCAAAAAATAAATTATGAGGAACAGTAATTACATATTAACTGGAGAAAAATTTGGCAATTGAGATAAGCCAGGAAAGGTAAAATCGTCCTCCACACCACAGGGAGGTGCTGTGCACAGCTAGCCTGTTAGCTTGGTTGGGAGCCCAAGCTGAATGTGGGCGGCAAAATGGAACTTCCCTGGTGAAGGTTCCTCGAAGCTACACTTAGCACCTGGCCTCGGGCTGACGCTGAGACCTTTGACTCGCTGGTAACAGCCTGCCCAGTGGCTTGGAGATGGCAACTACAATGCTGCAGACAGTGGGGTCATGCTTTGGTTTCTGCTATCCCCTGCCCCAGGTGTTCAGTGTACTCCCCTGAAGCTGATGCAAACGCCTTCCTTCTGCCCTTACCCTTTGTCAACTCTTGTACATGAGTTTATTTACATGTATACCATCCTCCTCCAAGCCCTTAAAGCTCTCAGGGTCTGAGGCTTGCAGTGCTTTGCGTACGGCTTGGCACAGAGATTCTGAGTAAAGAAAAATTTTGCATCACTGCAATCCTATCTGGAGACCACTGCAGACCAGATGGCTCCTAGAACCCAATAGGACCAAGAGAAAAAAAAAAAAAAATCCTTGAAGAGTCTTTACTTTCTGCCCCTGAGGCAAATTGTCTCTGTTTCTTACTGTGTGTGTTTTTTTTTTTTTTGGCTTTTATCTTTTCCTAAAATGTAACCACTGGATATATATTAACTATCCATCTATCTATCCATCTATCTATATCTCTCTATTTTTCTAGATCCATACAGAAAACAGTATTGTTCCTTTGGAACTCCTGGGCAATGAAGGCAAATGGTATAATTTATTATAATGAGTAGCTATTATGTTTCTGACCCAAATTAGTGCTTCTTCCAATTTATCTCTTTCAATCTTCACACTTGTCTTGAGATGTCAGATATTCTTCTTCTTCAAGGAAGAGGAAACTGACTCTCAGAGAGAATCAAGACTTTTCCAAGAGGACTGTGCCGATCATGAGTGAGGTTCACCAAATATTTTTTTGTTGAGCTCCATGCCACATGGTAGGACTGTACTTCCTTTGGAATTTGCTTTAGCCAATAAAATGTGAGAGCCTCATCCTCTCCCACTACCCAGGCAGGTGATGGCATTTCAGGTGGTGGCAACTCCATCAGTCTTGGCTCTGGAGGGAGGATACTGGGGAGCAGAGTCTCTGACTGGTTTGGAGTGGGCTTGTAGTGTGACCAAGACATTGTTGTAAGCCCCTGAGTCTTGGGGATGTTTGTTACTGCGTCATAGCCCAGCCCTTCCTGAAGCATACAGTTCCAAAGCCAGGGAGTTGGCAGGGCTGGAATTTGAATCTCTGACTTTCTGACCCTAAGGCTATTGCCGTTCCTACTGTCTCCATAGTTCTTGACACGTGTTTTGAGGCCGCATGGACTGTGTGATTTTGAGACCTCAGAACTTCTGGTGTATTGATAATGTACACATGGAAAAAGTCACCTCCCTGGCAACCTCTAAGTTTTCCTGATTTCAGATGAGTCTGCTGCCAGCTCCTTTTAGTAGGGAGGGTTGAGTGAATGACTGACCATATAAAAATAACAATAACAAAAGAAGACAACCAAAGTGAGTGCTTACAACACATCACCTACTGTGCTGAGTACTTCATCTCTTTATCACCAGCGTCTGCGGTAGTTCCCATTTCATAAAGAAAACTTCAGATTTAGAAAGGTTAAGTAACTTGTCCAAGTTGATACATCCTTGCACCATGGAATGGCTTCCTAGCTGTCAAGGCAAAAATGGAAAGCAGTGGGTTATACACTTTGCACTGTTGAAAGAAAGCCTGTTGGCATTTAGTACCAAGGAAAAGTCTGATTTCCCCCTAGAAAATGAAAGTTTTTCCATGGATCATTTTATGAGGAATATTGTGCAGTGCAGGACTTTTTTTTAATAAAATTTCTTATTGTGAGTAACTTGAAAATTATTTTTTAAAAAAGTTGCCAGGATAGAACAGAGAACCCCCTGTTACCCTTCATTCAGATTCACCCTTGTGAATAACATCTGCCTCATTTGCTTTATCGGTCTCTCCTTCTGCTCATGTGACTATTAGTTCTCCAAGCCATTCAAGAATAAGCTGCAGACACCATTCTTCATTCATATTCCAGTCCAGAGTCACACATTACATTTAGTTGTCATGTCTATCTGAATTCCTTTAAGCAGTCCCTAGATCTTTCGTTGACATTTTCCCAGAGCAGATTATTTGTAGAGTATCCCTCAATATAGGTTTCTCTGGTGTTTCTTTCCAGGTAGATTTGAGCTGTGCATGCTCGAGAGGAAAGTCACTGAAGTGATGCTGTGTGCTTCTCAGCCCATTATCTCAGGAGGCACATAATACCTGTGTGTCCCATTCTTGTGGATGGTGAGTTTACCCTCTTGAATAAGGGGGTGTCTGCCAAGTTCCTTCAGTGCCAGGTTACTAGTTTTCTTGTTGGAATAGGCAAGTGATTGTGAGGAGATACTTTGAGAGTATGCAAATATCCTATTAGTTCTTAACTTTCACATACTAGTTTTAGCATCAACTGACGATCTTTAGTGCAATGTTTTAAACAGTGGTTTTATCAAAGATAAAAAAATTCTTTCGAAAACAGTTTCTTATTCAGAACCATTGTGGACATCTGGGATAGCACTTGTGTTCAGAAAGATCATTATCACGTTGCTGGACTGGCTGAGGGTTCTTGATATTCCTTGACTGCTAACTTGTCCCAAGAGCCGGGGGGGCAGGGGGAAGACTTGGGAAAACCTCGAGTAATTTAAAGCATTTGGGGATAAGAAAAGACTTCTACTCGTTGTTGGAATAAGTGACAGAGGAAAGAGAAGTTCACGTTTAGAGAATCAAACCTGATTCATTAATTTGTAAGGGTTGATGTAAACAAAGTCCCAGACTGAGGCTTAAACAACTTAAGTTTGTTTTCTCAGTGTTCTGAAGTCTGGAAGCCCAAGATCGAGGAGACCTCTCTCCTTGGCTCGTAGGTGGACATCTTCCAGCGTGCCCTCACGTGGCCTTTCCTCTGTGTGAACAGAGTTCTTCTTCATCTTACAGAAACATCAGTCATGTTAAATTAGGGAGCCACTTTCTGACTTCATTTAGCCTTAATTCCCTTTTTAAAGGCACTGTCTTTTAATACAGCCAAATTGGGGGTTAGGGCTCCAACATATGAATTTGTTGAGGGTGGTGCACAATTCAGACCATAGCATTTGGATAGGGAAAAAACCAGGAGAACTAAAGAATGATGAAGTGCTGTAAGCGTTCTCTACCACCTCTGCCCCATGCACTCAGTGGGCTTGTTTATAACTGCCATGAAGGAGCAGTCCTCAGGACAGACCTTCACGTTCCTTTCTCCAGATAATATGTCCAACTCACTGGCAACCACATAACTTGCAAACCCATCCTGTCTCCAAACGCTGCGTACCTGAAGGTTCTTCCGTATCATTCTAGACTCAAGAGTGGTGGTGGACAATGGAGTCCCAAGGTGATCCTTGAGGTATCTCTTAGGGAAAAGATGCCTTGATCTAGGGTCTGGGCCACACATTGCCCCCAATCCTGCTTGCATAGTTGTGTGTGTCCAGCAGGGCTGACTCATAACTATAGCAATATTAAACCTATAAGAACCAATCCCTTAGATCTCATAATGTTTCTTTCTTAAATCTGGCCCTTAGTTCTCTGCACACTTTGCCTATCTATAGCTTCTTGGTTGTAATGGGTCTGTCTATAAAGAGAAACCTGTCGGACCTAGATACCATGTCTTTCTTCTTTGTTAGAAAGATTCCCCTTTTCACAAGTTCCACTGTCAATGAGGTCCTCAGTGAAGTATGGTGGGGAGGGTCCTCTCCATATTTTTAGCTCCTTGAGTGTAAAGGGTTCTCCCGTCCCTGAGCCCTGATATTCTAGGGCTTAGCTGTCTTTCCCATGGCATCAGCTGCAGCCACCTCCGGCCATTTCCCTTGCTTCCAAATTCTGTTGTTCCTCCCTATAGTCCTTCACTGAGTCTGACACAGGAAGCCTAAAGCCCACTTGGGAGCCGTCCCAAGAGTTTTCTCTCCTTTCCAGACCCTCCAGGGTGGTGCCAAGTGGGAGGAGGTGGGGCACAACTCTTCGCCTTCCTGCAACTCAGCAAATTGAAATTTATGAGTTTCAACCCACATGAAAGAGCCCCCAACTAAGTCTCTCCGGATTCATTTGGAATGCTGAATTAATTTGGAAAATAAAGGGAAAAACAACTTGGTTTCAGCCCAGCAAGGGATCATGACATTTTACCAAGTCCTGTTACCCCCTTTAAATTTTCTTCACCTCCCACTTGAGTGCCTCCTTCCAGTCTGACCACAGGTAAAGTGGGGATGGTGGCAAAAGTCTATCCTGTTGTGAGGGTCATGATTCACTCAAGACAGGGTGCACACGGAGGAGTCTGGACCATCACACATCTCTGCAGAGAGCAAGTGAGGCTTCAGGGAAAGGACTCTCTCTAAGGGGAGTGTTCTCAGTGTTAGGTAAGCATGAGCCTTGAACTTTGAGGCTGAAAGACCAAGGTTCCAATTCTTCCTCTGCAGGAAATACATTTTTTGACTGCTGCCTTTCCAAATAGCCTTGAGGGGAGGGCTAGGGGGAGGACAACAGAAGGGACAACCTCCAAAGTCCATCCTGTATCAGCACATTTCTCTCCTGCAGTGATCTCACCTGAATTCACTGTAATCTTGCTGCTTTCCTGTTGCAGTCACCACTGGTCATCCACTCCCACTTTTGCTACCCCTTCTCCCCATCCTCAAATCAATTTTTCAGGCAGCAGCCAGAATAATCATTCTAAGACATAAATCAGATCACATCTCCTCTCTGTAAGCCTTCCACTGCTTGTCATCACACTTGGATACAAACCAAACTTCTCACGGGGCCTGAACCGAAGTGAACGGAAAGTCACTCTATCATGTCCGACTCTCTGTGACCCCGTGGACTATACAGTCTGTGGAAATCTCCAGGCCAGAATACTGGAGTGGGTAGCCTTTCCCTTCTCCAGGGGATCTTCCCAACCAACCCAGGGATCAAACCCAGGTCTCCTGCATTGCAGGCAGATTCTTGACCGGTTGAGCCACAAGGAAGGCTCACCGGACCTACCAGGTAATAAAACCTGGCCCCTGTCTTCCCTTCTTCCTCATTCCCGCTCCCTGTGCCCCACACTAACCAATCTCCTTCCTTCTTCACTGCTCCTCCAATCTCCAGGCTCATTTGCCATCGTCTGTTCCCTCTGCCTGCAACCTCTGCCCCCTCCGCCCGTCTGGCTCCCTCTGGTCCTCCACATGCCCTCCAAATGCCCCTCTTAAGAGAGGCCCTCACTGAACCATCAGTGGAAAGAAGTGCCCCTGGCCCCCTGTTTTATTTTCATGGCTATTACCAGTTGAAGAGCCATCCCCTCTGTTTTGTTGCTATTGTTTTGCTTATAGTCTGCCTTCCCCACAGAAATGTCAGGTCCATAATCATAGGAACCTTTCAGGTCTTGTATCCCCAGTGGCCAGAATGGTGTCTGGTCCATAGTGACTGTTCAGTCAATGTTTGTTGAGTGAATGAATGATCAGAGGAGTGCTGGCAGGCAATGAGACCTCCTCCTCATTATCTGTTACTTCATCTAGAACACGGGGATAACAGTACCATGCTCGTTAGGTTCTTTGAGGGTTAGATGAGTTCATAAGGTAAAGTTCTCAGAACAGTGCCTGCGTGCGTGCTTAGTTGCTCAGTCATGTCCGACTCTGCGATCCTGTGGACGGTAGCCCCCCAGGCTCCTCTGTCCATGGGATTTTCCAGGCAAGAATACTGGAGTGGGTTGTCATTTCCTCTTCCAGGGGATCATCCTGACCCAGGGATTGAACCCGTGTCTGCTGCATCTTTGTGCATTGGCAGGTGAACTCTTTACCACTGAGCCACCTAGGAAGCCCCAGAACAGTGCCTGGTGCAGAGCAGACACCAGTAAGCGATAACTGCCCATTTTGTTATTTTAGTATTATTACAATTAGGGTTATGGATGTATTTCCTGGCACTGTCTTTGAAGATTTAGTGTCTCACAGGTGCCACAATATCCAGGGGCGCTCTTCTCTCTGAGGAGTGTCCTCGAGGGCCCCTTGGTGGTGGGAGGCCCCATTGCATCTCCTGACCTTTGGGAGACCGTGGTAGAGGGTTGGGAAGAGTGTGAGCTGTAGTCAGATGGGGACAAGTACAGGTCCCAACTCTGTCGTTGAATCACCATTTGATTTTGAGCAACAGATAAGACCTCTCTGAGTCTCAGTCTCCTCAACAAGGAGATGCCAAGAATTCCCCATTGCTGGAAGGGTTAATGAAATGAGCACGTCCTCAGTAAAGTTCCAGGCCCATGGAGTCCAACTCTGCCCCTGCTGGAAAAAGCATTGATCGGAGGGTGCTGGTCTCCCTGGGATGTGGGACACCTTGGCCCGCTGCCCCTCTGTGTCAGCTCCAGAACTTGCCATCTTGGAAGAAATCCAACATTCCAGGAAAAATGACTCTGGCCATGTTGTTAATGTTCGACTGCTGTCAGAATGCGTCAGGGCCTCCCCATCTCCTGACTGGAGCTGGTTTCCTTCCCATGTCTCTACCTCTCCCAGCCCTGGTACAGGCAGGAGAGGTGGGAATCACATAATAAAGGCTTGCAAATAGCTACTTGCCTGTGGTGAGAACTGGTTTATGCGTCACTGTGGACCACTGGGGCTTTCCTGGGGGCTCAGAGGGTCAAGAACCTTTCTGCAACAGAAGACCTGGGTTCAATCCCTGGGTCACGAAGATCCCCTGGAGAAGGGCATGGCAACCCACTCCAGTATTCTTGCCTGCAGAATCCCATGGACAGAGGAACCTGGGGGGGGCTTCAGTCCATGGGGTCATCACCACTTGGTTGATATCAGTGGAGGGTGGAGAATAAATTCTCTGGGGCTGAGCCAGGTATCGGGTTCAGATGCTAACACTACCATGTAATTGCACAAACTCAGAGGGCTCCAGTCCCATCCAATTCTGCATCAAAGGAATCTGTGAAGCCGCGGTAACCCCGTACCTGAGGTGTTATACCCCTGGGCTCGTGCGACCAAACTTCAGTTTCCTCGTCTGTGAAATCGGTGGAGAGATTAAACCAGGCAACATGCAGAAGGAGCTGGGCATCATAGTGGCTCAATAAAGAGCAACCATGCTGATTAGTTCTGCTTCTTTCCCTCACTGGGTATTCTTGGGATATTTAGCTTGTGTGAGAGCCCCGAGGGCTCATTTGTGTCTGCCTAGAGTCACTCGCGTCTGCCCCCACTTTGGGGCCCTGTTCTTGAGATCTTCATGAGTAAAAACCCACCAATATATCTTCCCAGGAGAAGATACTCAGGGAGGCTTCCAGATCTTTCTCTCTAGCTTCTCTCCCTCAATTCCTCTGACCGTGAGGGGCAGAATGTCTCCAGTGGGGACCAATGGTTCTGAACGCCTGGGGACGTTTGTTGCCCAGGGAGCTGGGGCAGCAGGGCTCCACCGGGAGGCAGCAGTGGTTGTGCGGTGATGGGGCGGGCCTGATGGAGGCGGGAAGCGCGGTCCGTTTCCATTCCTCGACTCTGGAGAGCCCCTCCCTTGCGCCTATGTGAAAGGTGAAGGGTTGAGGTGAGGGGAGGGCATGACTTCCCTCCCTCTGTTTCTGGAAATGAATCCTTGGAAAATCTTAAAGTGTTATTCCCGCCTCTGGAGCCACTGGGACACCACAGGCCTCAGGCTGGGGACTGGCTGTGGGAACACTGCAGAACTGACCGGATCAAACTGACTTTTTGACACATTTCTGTGGGAAGGCGTCGCCGAGTGAGAAGCTAGCTCCCAGAGCCGAGGCGGAGCTTTCATGTGGCTCCAGGGCTGACACTGGCCCCCTTCACAGGAACAGCGGGCTCTGCCTGGGCCGAGAGGCAGCGGCCCGACATGGACACGGGCTGATCCAGGCCCAGGCCATGAGGAAAAGGCTCAATCCCAACTTCTTTCTACCCCCAGTCCCGTGGCATCTGCCTCATCGAAGGCTGGGGCAGCAGCCTGCCTCCTGGGTTCAAATCTCTTCTATTCACCAGCTTGTGTGACCTTGGAACAAGCTCTTTAACCTTCTGGGTTTTCATTTTCTCATCTGCAAATGAGTCAGAAATGAAGCCAACCAGTGGGAAAAAGTAGTGTGGGTTACTGATTATGGCGATGTTCCAGACACTTACAGGGGCTACTATTTCATTAAAATATATTATTTTATTGATATAGGTTACGTATATTTTTATTTCATTGAATCAGGACAATCCTGCAAGGGAGAGATTATTAAGCCCATTTTACAGATGAGGAAACTGAGGCGGGGGCTTAAGGAACAAACACTCGGATGGTGGGGGGCACCGCCCAGGTAGAAACCAGAGCTGTTGGCCTCCAAAGCCTGTGTTCTTTTTACTACATTCAGAAACCACTCTGCCTCATGCTATTAATGAAAATATAGTTTGCATTTTGTTAATGAAGCTGATCGTGACCACCTGGACCTGACAGCATCCTCATGGCCCTGTCCTTGGAGCATCTGGGCATCCCATGTGGAGGAGACAAATGTCCTCCTTTCATGGGGTGGTAGGGACACTGAGGCTCGTAAGACCAGAGAAAAGACCCAGCAAGGAAAGTGTATGGGCAGCAGGCCTCCCACTGATGGTGAGATGTCCAGTCCACTCTTCTTCCCCTGGAGCCATGCCAAGCCTGGGAACCAAGGGGCCTTTGGAGAATGCCACCTGGAATTAGGGTGGCCAGGCAGGAGGGATCTGCCCCTTGGCCTTCCTGCAGCCTCCACACACAGCTGGGGGATGACTCACATCCCGTGGGGCACTTCTCTAATCATCCACAGGTATGGAGGACCTTGCTGGTGAGCCTCCCAGGGACTTGATGGGGTCCAGGCCCAAATGCAAGGAGCTGGGAAGCCAAGTGGCCCAGAGGAGGTCAGGGAGGGTGGCTGTCTTTGTGCCACTTGCCTGGGATCCCCAGGGTTCTGTTCGTCTGGGCAGGGTTGGATCAGCTGAGGCTCAGGCCAGGCCAGTGTCCTGGGGGCACGTGGTAGAATGCTGGGCTGGGGAGACAGACAGAATCAGCCTTGAATTCCAGTTCTGCCGCAAACCAGCTAAGAGATCTTGCCTAGCTGACTGTCCCTCACTGAACCTCAGCTGCTGCTTCTGAGAAAAGGGGCAATAATGGTACACCATCCACAGGGGTGCCAGAGGACCCCAAATTGATACTGCTTATTTGACAGTAAAGAGGTTTCCACATGGATGCACTCAATATTTGTCAGCTATTATTATCACCCTTTGTCCAGTTTCCAGAACCTTCTGCCAGCTTAGAGCCACATAGAAGAGTGGTGCCCTGGGCTGCTTTGATGGACAACCCCACGTAGGGGGCCCTGAGGGTCTCTTTCCACCAGCATCAGCTCTTATTTGGGGACCTGAAGGACTTCTGGTCTTCAGAGTATCCCTTGTGGAGACGCCAGAACCTGTGAAGGGGCTTTTCATCAGTGAAGTTTTCACTGGGTGATCAAGGGATGCAGTGATGGCCTTCTGGTGAGGTGGAGTGGGAATGCTAATCGGCAAGACTCCTTTCTTCTCTGAGGCCCTTCCTGCCAGCCAGAATCTGGATGGATTGAGGCCTCTACGTGGTGAGGTTTGGGGCCTGGGATTCAAATGACCCAAGCTGTGAGGTCCTCTCCTTGGTGGGTCCCTGGGGGGCCCCCCTCTCAGGACACAGCTGTCCTTGCTGCAGAGGTGGGGTACCCTCCACGTTGGTAGAGGACAGTGGGGCTGAATCACGATGCAGCTTGGGCAAGACGAGGCCCCTCTCTAAGCTTCAGTGTTTCCCTCCGAGCAGTGGGTAGAGCCTCCTTGGCTTCCTCTGCCTTCCTGGGAGAAGCCGAGGATGCAGAAGCTGGAGACCATGCCGAGAGGAGATCCAGGACGAGCTCCTGATTTGACTGGGAGACTTGATGGATCTTCAGGCCTCCCAGTGGGCAGGCTCACCTGCACAACTGAGGGTGGTCAGTGCACACTCCAGGCCTCTGCCTGAGCCCTGTGTTGCCGGTGGCGGCTCCTGCTCCCTGGGCAAGGAGTGAAGATTAATTAAAGTTGTCAGAGCTTAAGTAAAATCACTGATGTCAATTTCCTCCCTCTGGTTCTTGCTGTCAGAATAAATTGGATGGTCATTACCTAATACTTGGCCCTATTTTCCCAATACTTCATGGACGCTGAAGTGCTGATGGGAAACAGGGAAGCTGAGGCCCTTCAGAACAGGGCAGAGGGCAGCTGCATGGGGCTGTGCTGTCTTGGCACAGGGTCCCATCTCAGGCCTCTCTCTGGGACTGTGGCCTCAGGAGTGGGCTCAGAGGACAGTCCCAGGGGCCAGGGATTGGGCTCTGTCCATAGCGGTCACTGTTCTGATCCAAATGAGACCAAAGCCCCTGTTTGCTGATTTGTAGAACGGGGATGCTGTGCTTTAGGTCTGCCTATCTCTCCAGAGTGTTCATGGGCTTCATTACACCAGGGCTTGGGGTCATTCGCCTCTAATCCCCAGGGCCTAGGACACCATGAAGAGTGGGGATTTACTATGTATTTTTTGAACTAACATATGCAATAAAATCAAGCATGGGGGGAGGGGTCCAGAAATAGCCAAAGTAATCCTGAGAAAGAAGAACAAAATTGGAAGACGTACTCTTCCTGGTTTCAAAACCTGCTACAAAGCTACAGTAATCAAAACAGCGTGGTGCTGGCATAAAGACAAACATATAGACCAATGGAATAGAGCAAAGAATCTAGAAATAAAGGTTCAAACACACTGTTAAATTATTTTTGACAAGGATATAAGACCATTCACTGGGGAAAGGACAGTCTTTTCAAGAAATATGCTGGGAAAATGGAATAGTCATCTGCAAAAATGAAGTTGGACTCTTACCTAACACCATATACAAAAATTAACTCAAAACAGATTAAGGACATAAATGTTAAATGTAAAACTCTTGGAAGAAACCATAGGACAAAAATCTTCATGACACTGGATTTGGCAATGATTTCTTGGATGTGACTCCAAAGGCATAGGCAACAATAGGGGGAAAATAGACAAATTTAACTTCGTGAGAACTTAAAAGTTTTTTGCACTAAATGTTACCATCCACAGAGCAAAAAGACAGCCCACGAAGTGGGAGAAAATATTTGCAAGTAGTATATTCAATAAGGGGTTAATATCTAGAATATATAGAGAACTCTTAAAATTCAGCAACAGCAAAACAAGCAGCTTGATTCAAAATGGGCAAAGAACTTGAACTGACAAGTTCAAGTTCTTATCTCCAAAGAGATAATCTCTTCTCTCCAAAGAAGATAAACCAATGGCCAAGGAGCACATGTGAAAAGATGTCTTCTTTTCATCACTAATTATTTAAGAATCTTTTTATCACTAATCATTAGGGAAATGCAAA
Source organism: Capricornis sumatraensis (assembly GCF_032405125.1). Taxonomy (NCBI): domain Eukaryota; kingdom Metazoa; phylum Chordata; class Mammalia; order Artiodactyla; family Bovidae; genus Capricornis; species Capricornis sumatraensis. The sequence continues at coordinate 75,025,489 of NC_091084.1, forward strand.
TCAAAACTACAGTGAGAGTTTGTAGAGCTACACCTCACATTAGGAGCTCATGTTAGAGACCACATCCATTAGGACGGCTACTGTATAAAAGGCAAATGAACACACAGAAATCAAGTGTCGGAGAGGAGCACAGAACTGGGAACACTTGTGCACCGTTGGTGAGACTATAAGGTGGTACAGCTCTGCGGAAAACTGTGGTGATTCCTCAGAACCTTAAAAATGGAACTACCATATGACCCAGAAATTCCTTTTCTCAGTATATTCTCAGAAGAATTGAATGTAGAGTCTCAAAGAGATATCTGCACACCCGTGTTCATAGCAGCATTATTCACAACAGCTAAAACTGTGGGAGCAACCCAAGTGACCATCAGCTCATGACCGATTACCAAAATGTGGTCTATACCTACATCCCTCAGCCCTAAAAAGGACAGAAATTCTGACACTGCATGGGTGAATATTGAGGACGTTATGCTCTGTGAAATGTCAGTCACAAAAAGACAAACACTGTAAGATTGCACCTACAGGAGGCACTTGGGAGTGGTGGCGGTTTAGTTGCTACGTCTCTTGCGATCCCATGGACTGTGGCCCACCAGGCTCTTCTCTCCATGGGATTTCCCAGACAAGAATACTAGAATGGCTTGCCATTTCTTTCTCCAGGGGATCTTCATCAAAATCAGAGACAGAAAGGATAATGGTGGTTGCCAAGGACCGAGGCAGGTGGAGGGGCGTGGATGGGGAGTGTTAAATTGATGCAGAGTTTCAGATTTACAAGATGAAGAGTTCTAGGGATGGATGGTGGCAATGGCTGCAGAGCAATGTATTTGTGCCACTGAACTGTACGCTTGACATGAATTTGAGCAAACTCTGGGAGATAGTGGAGGACCGGGAAGCCTGATGGCCTGCAGTGGGTGGCATCAAAAATGTCCGGCACGACTTAGCAACTGACCAGCAGCAAAGCACACTTAAATGGTTAAGAAGGTAAACTTTATGCTACATGTATTTTAACACAATTTTTAAAAAGAAAAAAAAAAATCAAGCATGGAAAGTGCTTTGTAAACTCTGAGACTAGGCCTATCTTGGACATTTCCTCCTGAGTTGGACCTTGAAGATAAATATTGGGACCAGCCCTCAGTTCGCGGTGTAGAGTGTGGGGCCGGCACCTCCCAGGCAGCACGAACATCTTAGGCAAAGATAAGAAGCAGGAAAGGGGAGAAGCCCACCGTGAGGGAAGTTTGTGTTTTTTCTTTCTAAACAGTTTGTGGCTCTAGAGCAGACACAGTGTCACCCTAGTTCCTGGGTCCAGTGGCACCACCCAGAGGGTCCCGCCTACGTGGGACAAGGACACGCCCCCTGGCTGCCTCTGGGAGGCCCAACTGGCTGCTCTCTCTGAAGTCCGGATCGTTCCCAGGGCTTCACAGTATTGCTTAATCCACCCCCCTCCCCAATACAAGCAGCTTTTAATTTACGGGGACTCAATCATGGCCCTGGGGCCTGAGCTAGAAATCAAAGCAAACAGGCATCATTTACCATAAACAGGCCTTTCCCCAGCGGAGTGTGCAGCCCGGGGACAAGGAAACCCCGAGATCCTCGGGCACTCACAATAAAAGCCACCAGCACACAGGGCTGCCAGCCAAAGCTCTGATCGAGAGGTTCATCGGCTACTTCGAGAAGCCTCGGAGGAGCTGGGAGGGGCCGTGGACAATGGGGGGTGGAGCCCACCGACTGGCTGGGGAACAATGGGTCTTGATCCATTCTAGAGACTCCCCAGTTGTTCTAAGTACGCCCCTGGAGATGGGGGCGGTGGGGGTTGGGGGGGGAGGTGGAAGGGGTTTGGCGGGTGGGCACCTCTCCCCCATCCCCTCCTTCCCCCTGCAGCTCGTCAGCGTCCTGCGGGCCAGTGGCCCGCTTTTAAGCAGCTAACAACCAGTTCTGGAGGGAGTAACTCTGATTTGCGGTGTTTCCTGATTTCCATATCGTAAAGACACCCTCCAAAGGCCAATTTCGAGCACCCTTTTGGTGGTGTCGCAGATCACAGAACTGGGAAGAGGGGTGCAGACAGGGCATCACTGTATAGGGCTCCTGCCACGCCCTAAGCATAGATGTAAATAACTTTGTGGGCATTGATAATAGTACTACCAAAAAAGGTACTAAAGTGCTTTAGAAAATAAATGAGCTTTGAGTATTTATTACCTTTGTTTTTAGTACAATGTGTTTATTTAGCTAGGATCCTATTGTCTGGTAAGTCATGTCCCATTCTTTGTGACCCTATGGACTGTAGCTCACTAGGCTCCTCTGTCCATGGGATTTTCCAGGCAAGAATGCTGGAGTGGGTTGCCATTTCCTCCTCCAGGGCATCTTCCCAACTCAGGGTTTGAACCCAGGACACGTTCATTGCAGGTTGTCTCCTGCACTGCAGGCAGATTCTTTACCAACTGAGCATCACTAACTGCTTCAGAAAGCCCTGCTCTCGAAAGTCCCCAAAACGTGACAGTGAGTCTCATGAGCTGAAACAGCTTTGTATGAGTCAGTGCGGCTCCTGCGTATCGCCAAGGACGGGAGACCTGGGCCAGGCCTGTCCCAGCCTCCTCTCCAGCCTCGGCACAACACTGAGCAGCACCTGACCCTCTGGGAGGTGAGAGACTGCCCTTGGGTGAAGTCTGGACACTGATGGGGGTGGGGAGGGGAGAAGCCAGAGTGGCCGCTGCTTGGGCTCCAGCCCTGACACCCCTTGGCCTGGGCAGCCTGCTCCTTTTCCAGAGTCCTGCTAAGGTGGGGCTCTGCACGACCCCAGCCTCCTTTGAGGGGTTCAGCTCCTCCTGCAAGCCCCCCTTTGGCAGTGGGGTATCCGACAGAGTTGACCACAAGCCCAGCCATTTGGCCGTGGGTAGTTCTGACAGAAGCGTGATTCCACAGCCTCATCACAGTGGGAAACCTTTTTATTAAAAAACCCCACACATTTATTTATTCATTTGGTTGCACCAGGTCTTGGTTGTGGCATGCGGGGTCTTCAGCTGCAGCAAGTGAACTCTTAGTTGCAGCATGTGGGACCTAGTTCCCTGACCAGAGATCGAACATAGACCCCCTGCATTGGAAGCATGAAGTCTTAGCCACTGGACCATGGGGGATGTCCCGGAAAACTTTGGGCTCCGCGGGTTCTTCTGGTATCGCATTCTGCCCACATCACCACTTGCCTGCTTACTGCTAACAAAATAACTCAGTTATATTGATGTTTACTAAGCTCCGTGCTTTGGGCTACCACAGTGCAGCCTTAGGCGGAAGAGGCCTCTCCTATCCCCGTTTTTGTAGAGGGACAGAATGGGGAAGTCTCTTCCCCAAGGGCACACAAAGACTATGCTAATACAAGCCGAAGTCTGTTGTTGAAAGCAATAACAGACAAATTCTACTTATATTTCCTAAAAATGGTTAGTCCTCTTTTTGTGTGTTTGCATAATTGATCTTCCATTTGTCCATAGAAATCTTGGTTGGTGATAGAGTCCTGGGTTGGGGGACAGAGGAAAGCTTTGGGGATGGGCAGAGGGCCACGTATACCAGGAACAGAAATTAGCACGTTGACAAAAAAAAAAAAAAAACAAAAAAAAACAAGGAAGGTATTTCGGTCTTTCTTCATCTGCCTGCTCCCCACTCAGGACACCCTTTCCCACTGGGGAAGTGGGAGTGTTTTCCAAGAGACCTCGATCAGTGCTAGGTTTGAGTCCTAGCTCCCCCCACTTCCCAGCTGTATACCCTTGAGCATGTCAGTTTTACTGTCTGAGCCTCAGTTTCTTTATCTGTGGAAGGGGAGAGCTTAATTCCAGGAGTGAGGGTGGTGATGAGAGTTAAAGCAATGCTTACTCAACACAGTGATGGCAGGCGCCTGTCCATTGCTTATTTATTAACATCAATAGTTCTAGGGTCCAGATGACCTGGGCTTTAGTCACTGTGGCCTGACTGCACCCCTACCCTGAGCCTCTAGTCTCGGTGGCCACCACTTCACTGGAACCACTAGCAGACTCTTTTTCTGGTCTTTTGACAGCAAGATTTAAAGCCCCATCTGGGTGCATTTGTTGAAACGATGAATGAAATTCTAGGGGAGCAGCAGCCCACCTCTCCCCTGCTCTGGAGCTGCCTGGTATTGACAGAATAAACGCTCACGTTTCCTGTGCTCTCCGTGGGCTGTGGACTCTGTATCTGATCACTTTAAAAGGACCTGACGTAGACGATCCAGGTTCAGAGGCTGACAGGGGAAGGAACACAGAAGATCACGCACCAGGTGAGATTGTCCTGGGGCCCAACCAGGCCTTGGAGCAGGGCAAGCAACTCACACTGGCCTGGGGCATCTCGGCAGACGCAAACCAGGCCTGGAAATGGGTGAAGGCGGCCAGGAAGCCAGCCTGGTCAGGTGCCAAGGAGGCCAAGGAGGGGGTCCCTGGGAGCTGCCCCGGGTCTCTCTCCTCCACAGCTGCCACTCTGCCCTCTGGGTGTGAAGCCACACCCATCACCCATCGGGCCGGAGCCGTGATGGGAACAGAAGCCATGAGCACAGTCTCTCCCCACATCTGTGCCACACAGACACCCTCACCGCAGATGTGCAACGTCAAAGGCTGAGCTCGAGTCACCCTCTCAGCCACCTTTGGGAGGTGCGTGAAAGGCCCACTTCACAGATGGAAAAGGAGAGGCCCAGAGAAGGCCACTGGCTGGGTGGGTGGCGGCTCAGCTGTGAACTGTAGTCTCTCCACGTGTTCCAGGCCTCCTGATTCACAGGCTAGTGCTCCTGCAGCCAGGCCGCCACGGTTCCCACGAAAGTGACTGGGTGTGCGGCACTGGGCAGAGGGTGAATAACTCTGTCCTGCAGTGGCTCTGACCACCCCAAGTCTGGCAGATTTACAAGAACAGGCTTGTAAACTCAGCAACACCCCATAATCCTTTTTATGGGGACTGCTGCGGTAATGGACATTCATCAGCTCTCCCAGGCTAAGCGTGGTGGGACGTGGGGGGTGAGGGGCAGAGGGGAGACATGCCGGCCCTCTACCACCCCCATCACTGGATCGATCATCCCGGGAAACCGCAGGACCAACAGGTTTCTGATCAATGCCAAGACCTTCAGCCAGGGGGCGCTGTGCAGCCAAGGTCGGAGAGAAAGCTACAGAGGTCAACACAGGGTGGAAAACACCTGCCCGCACTGGCTTCATCTTTACTCCCCCCAGGAGCTCGGGTGGGCCAGGAAGAGGGGAAGTGCTGTCTAACGTGCCAATTCCCAGGCTTCTCTCCAAACCTCCTGAATCAAAATCTCCAACGGTGGCCCGAGGAACGTGCCTTTAATAAGAGCTCCCGATGCAGCTGCCATCTCATATTCACAGGTTTAGAAGAGGCAGACAATAATGGCAGAAAAGTGCGAGGTAGGTCAGATTTCTCATTTACTCGCTCAACAAACATTCTTCCAAACTTGGCCCTGGTCTCGGACGGGTGAGGCCGCCCTCTGCCTCCTTGTGTGTGGGATCTGCCTTCACCTTCACCTGTACAGTGAACTTGGACCCTGCCCTGACCCCTCTGGCCACTGTGTCGTCCTCCGTCAAATGGGAGGAGTGTCTGCGGTCCTTTTCAGCTCTGACACTGTTAGATGGTTCAGTCGGGCTGTAAATAATTAACCAGGATGGCCTTGTTATCAGTTGGCATCTAGGCTATTTAGGGGACTGAGGACAGATCCTGGTAATATGCTGGGACTCCAGGCCGAGGGCCTTTCACATCCCTTTTCTGCCTGCCCACTCTCCCTGAGGGTGTGAGCTGTGCCCTTCAAGCCAGGGAAGAGCATGATGGTGCCTCCCTCTGTCCACGTGAGCTCAGAAGGCCAAGCACTGGGGATCTGTAAGGCCTAAGGTAGACTTGACCATATCTTGAGGCCCCCTAAACAGCAGTATTGCTTGTTGGGTCTTAGACTGGGTTCTGTTTAGTTAGATTTGGGTTTTAACAGGTTGCTGAATGATAAGTCATACCTGAGTACTGTCTGTATCATTATTTACTTCATACCTTTCCTTGAATCCATTGATTTTCTTTTACTTCGGGAAATTTATTTAAAAGGGAAATGTTATGAATATTACTGTAAGTGTAAAAGTAAAATTAATTTTATGAACAGAATAGAGCAATAGAAGTTAATACAAGGAAAACGAAACAAGGTGATTAGAACCTAGGCAGATCTAGAGTGCAGTGGCAGTCACAGGGTCTACACCTGACAGAGTGCCGCACAGCTCTGCATGGTGGTGGCCTAGGTGCTCGGTCATGTCCAGCTCTTGCGACCCCATGGACTGTAGGCCATCAGGCTGCTCTGTCCATGGGATTTCCCAGGCCAGAATACTGGAGCGGGCAGCCATTCCCTTCTCCAGGGGATCTTCCCAACCCAGGGATCCAACCTGGGTCTCCTGCATTGCAGGTAGATTTTTTTTATCCGCTGAGCCACCGGGGAAGCCTGTACATTGTACCAATGTTGCTTTCCTGGGTTCGACATTGTCCTTTAGTTGTGTAAGCTGTAATCACCGGGGAGAACTGGGTGAAGGGTTCACAAGACCTCTCTCAATCATCGTTGCAACTTTTTCTGAATCTATAATTATTTAAAAATAAAAGGTAAAAAAAAAAAACAAAACCAAACTCTATAGATACTTTCTTTTAGCCTGAGGCTGGCTCTCTCTCCTTTTAAAGAGGGATGGGTAAGAGTTGATGTCAGACATCTTAACCCCATACCAAGGTTTTCTCCTAGACTAACCAGAAGGTTCGAGAGAGCTTCTGAAAAGAACCAACCTTTCTCACTGTGGGAGTCAAGATCACTGAACACTAAACCATCTCACAGGCTGAGTGGTGCGTGTATCTACTTTGGGAAACCCTGTCCCCAGTTTTGCCTCTGCTGGCCGACCTGGGATAGACAGCTCCCAGCCTTGCTACCTGGCTGAGAGAGAAGCTGCTTGTAGAGTATCACAGAGCTGCAGGCCCCAGCCTCACCCAATCAGTGTTTTTCACGTCCAGGAACCCACAGACATGGGCCGTGCTGTTGCCAGGTGCCTCCCATGAGCTGGCACAGAGCTTCCTGAGATCAGGATACCCGGGTTTCAGTTGCAGCTCTAATCAAAAAGTTACTCTGTGGTCCTGGGCAAGCCCCTCTCCTTTCTGGATCGCTTTTTTTTGTATCTGTTATATGGGATCTGGGTTTCCCCAGCTAAGAATCTTGAGAGGGCACCAAACCTGTTCAAGTTATAAGGTAACTACTGTCTGTGCATCGTTCCAAGGGGATGGTCTAGGGTTATGCTACCCAATCTAAGGCAACCAAGCATCCAGGTTTGCCAAGGACCCAGGGGTTTACCAGGGCAAGGGACCATCACTGCTAAAATCAGGAGAATCCTGGGCAAACTGGAATAGTTGGTTACCATAAAAATAACGGCCAGTAGACACGTGTGACTACTGAGCACTTGAAATGTGGCTAGTCCAAATTAGATGAGCTCTAAGTGTAAAACACACAGCAGATGTAGAAAAAGAATATAAAATATTTCAATAGTTTTTAATTGGTTATATGTTGAAATGATAGCATTTTGGATATATTTGGTTAAATAAAATATAATACTAAATTATTATTAAACTAAGTCTGTTTCTTTTAATTTTTTAAAACATATGGCTACTTAGAGAATTCCCTGGTGGCCCAGTGGTTAGGACTCACGCTTCCATTGCAGGGTTCAATGCCTGATCAGGGAACTAAGATCCCACAAGACACGGCATGATCAAAAAAAAATGTGGCCACTTAAAATTTTCACATTCTATATGGGTCTCACATCTATGTCTCACATTGCATTTCTATTGGACGTCACTGTTCTAGAGCCTTCTGGTTTGTGACTCTCAAAATGCTCCAGCCCTTCTTGATCGAAAATGTCAAGGTTCCTTCCAAGTTAGTGATGGCACTTTGTGCTTTTCTGAGTAGCTGCCAGGCCCTTTTCTCCTGGAAAGCCCTTGTGGGAAGGCACGCACGTGCACACACACACACACATGCGCGCACGCGCACCCATGGGCCACCACCCACCCCTCCCCTTTCCCGATGGCCCCGTTACCCTCGTCCTTTTGTTGAAAGGCGCTCCTCCTAGCTCAGGCTGCCTCTCCGCCCACTCCATGTGATTTTCATTTGTCTAATTAAAACTAATCTGATAAAGGCAGGAATGGCAGAGATGCGTAAAAGCTCCAGAGAGCACAGGTCATGGCCTGATCTAAAGAGGGGGTCTTTGTCTCCCCACCCGCAGGCAGCAGCCAGCTGGGCAGCGGGTTACCCGGGGGAGCCAGCAGAGGGGCCGAGACCAGGGAGGGGGCTCTTCTGGGACAAACTGCACTGACATCACTGGATTGACCATTTGCAAACACAACAAGAAAGAAGCTAAAAAAGGAGAAAAAGTCATGTGAAAAAGAGGGGTGCTCAGGAGTTAACTGTGGGCTAGGACCCTGGCTTCTCATGCCTTCGTCTTTCCCATCTGGTCTGTGGCAGCGTCTATGAGAGAGGAGGGTGGTTAGCCATTACTCTGGGCAAAAAGAGGAGAGTCTGGTATGGGTGACATGGGTCTGGTATCATATATCCAGGGACACCGAGCTTCCTCGGAGCCTTAAGATCTCCGCAGATCCACCCCTGGAGCCATCCTCCAAGGGCTCCCCTCAAAGACACTTCTTCCAGAGTTCGGACCCTGGAGTAGCCCCTCTGACAACACAGGACATTGTGACACCCACCTACCCTCTCTCTCAGGTCACTGGGAATCCAGAGATGAACTAGATAGGGTCTGGAATATCTGAGATGTTCTGTGTTTGTTGTGGCGCTTCAGTTTAAAACTCTCTACTTCTTCTTTGGCTGGTGAAGGGAGTCCAGTAGGGGAAAACCAAAGATGCTGCTGATGAGTGAATTAACCAAGCTAGAAGCACTTATTGAACAGTTGGTGGGTAACCGGGCCTCTGATGGAAATTTTTGATGGAGACAAGAGACGAAACAAGGAGGTCACACTTGCACTGGGGAGGCTGCCCTCATGTGCAAGAAAAACCAGGGAAGAAGACAGACCCACTCAATGGTCAGGATGAGCAGAGCCAGGCAGGGGTCTTGGGGGTGAGAGTGGGGAGATAGCCAAGGAACCTCGGGTGTCAGGTGGGCGTGAGATGAGGGCAAGTCTAACGGGAAGAGGCCTGTGCTCTAGTTAGGCGTTCTCACACCAACCCTTTGAACCTGGGCAACCCAACCCACTCCCTGGACCTCACCTTCCCCATCTGTAAAATGGGGTGATCCCCGGGTCTGTCTCTTTACTGAACATAAAATTGTAGGACTGGAAGCACCAGAGAGGATTGGGTGAGAATTCCAGGTGGGAAGAAGGGTTGGGGCACTCCTGGTAGGACCGAGACAGCTGTCAGTAGGGAGGACCCGTGGTCAGCAATGCTGGGAGGAGCAGCTCTCCAACGCTGGGGGAAAGTGACCCAGCCCTCCTGCTCATTCCAGTCCATCTCAGGGCAAGGAAGGCCCGTGGCCTCGCTGGGGTCTCAAACAAGCAGCTGTATTGTGTGTGCCCAGCTGGGGTGCGGGCCAGGGCGCGTGTCATGGGAACGGCCCCTCTGCTTCTGAAGAGAGGAGTGAGACGTGGCCTCAGAGGCCTTGCCCGGCGCCTCTGTTCTTTGCTGACAGACGCAAGGCCACTTCCCTAGAGCCCCCTTCCCACCTTATTTGTCATCTTCCCAAGGCGAGCGGAGCCCTGAGTCAGAGCTGACTGTGCGGGGAGGACCGGCAGGGAGGTCAGATCTGGGTTCTAGCAAAGTGTTTAAGATGACTTCCGCCACGTCTAGTTCCTTCCTACTGGAGCTCAGTCATGCTATAGACCCTGTCACACCAGTGTGGATTCCACTGACGAAAATCAGGAAGTTCACCGATGCAAACAATGGTGGGCTTTACTCCTTGCCTTGTTTTTTCAACCGACCAATCTGTAAGTGGTTGTGAAAGGCTGTCGTGCACCCAGAATTGTGCCACAGTGTTTGCAGACATGCAGAGCTTGCTCTTCTAACGTTGGAAGATACTCCGTATGGACTGCACCCCAGATATGGGTCTTCTCTGCAAGGTGTCTGGGGTCAGGTGTCTCCCTCCCATTGCATGGCCTTGCTTTCTCTTCCTTACAGACTCATTGCTATCCAGCACTATCTCACACATTGAGTTCTGTATCTGTGTCTGTTACCCAAGCGCATGGCTTCATGAAGAGCAGCCCTGAGCTTGTCCTCTTTCCCTGCTGGATCCCTGACCCCTAGAAGAGGCCAGTCACCCGGCAGGCAGTAAAGAGACGTTTGGTGAATAAACGAATGTGGAGACAGGCGCACTGCTCTCTTGTGGGACATTCTAGACCGGTAGGAAGGCGCGATTAAGCAGAGCTATTATTTGGGCTGGCATCAGCCATCGGTCAGGGATCCGGTGGGACACAAGGGACAGACTTGGACAGGTTAGTTGAGGTCAGTTGACCCAACGGCTGGTAAAAGACCCGGTCAGTGTCAAGGGCATGGAAAAGTGACAGAAACACAGGGATGAGAGAGAAAGGTGTGACCCTGGAGACACCAAGGGCAAGGCGGGATGGGTGCGGTTAGAAGAATCTCAGCAAGGGTAGCCTGGCAGGAGCTGTAGCCTTTGGTTGAGAGTTAAAGATGACCCTTGGTGACCTCGCAGGGTGGGAGTCAGGGAAGAAATGCCCAGCGTCCACTCTTCCTGTTCCTCCCACACCTGTGGGCTGAGCCCAATCAGAAGCCAGAAGCCAGCAGAGCTGTTCATACAGGAGATGGGGTCAGAGGGAGAGTCAGCCTCATGGGGCCCAGACAGGGTAAAGGGGATCTTGAGGGATAAACAGAGAATGTCCAGCCCAGCTGGTAGAGGGGGACACGGCTGTGCCTGTGACTACTGCTACAGAACAAATCTCCCCAAAACTCTGGCTGGAAACAACCGCCATTAGGTTAGTGTCTTTCGTGGTTTCTGTGGGGCAGGGGATCCAGGAAATGCTTTGCAGGATGGTTCCAGCTTGCAGTGGGTGGTGTGGGTAGGGCAGGGGCCTCTCACAGTTACAGATGGACAATGACTGCAGCCAGGGTGGCAAGGGGCTAGAGCAACTGGGAGGGAGCAGCTATCTCGGATTCTTCTAGAAACCTCTGGCCTCTCTGTGTGGTCTGTCCGTGGGAGCTAGATTGGGCTTCCTTGCAGCATGGCAGCCTCATTGTGGAGCAAGTCTGGCCCGGGACTCAGGGCTTCAGCTGGAGCCTGCTTAGTGAACCCAGCATAAGCACCGTCACCTTCATGACCTGCCCCTGAGTCAGAAGGTGTCGTGTAGCCTCACTTCTGCCATAGTCTGGTGGTGACAAGTCTCTAAGACTGGTCCAAAAGCAAACGGGGGAGGCCATAGACCCCACCACTTAGTGGGAGGAATGTCGAAGCATTTGAAAAAATGTTTCCAAAGGTTAGAGAGTGTGGGGGCACTTGAGTTATAACTGAGCATCATTTGGGTGTTTGCCAAAGAAGGCTATGAGACAGTGCTTGGTGGAGACAGAGATGGGGTGGAAAGTTCCAACATGGTTAGGAAGTTGGATCTGTTGAATTTCTCCTTTTCAGGTGCTAAAGGGCAGGTCAAAGAGCATCCAATCTGGGGAGGCAGAACCCTTCCCTTAGTCTCTGGAGATTCTGGGCTCCCTGAAAAGGGAAGTTGGGTGGTATGGGCAGAACCGGCCCCCGTAGGTCTCTGGGGCTGCTCATCCAATGCTAGAGAACCAAAGCCCAGTTGCTTTTGGCTCATTTTCCTCCCACATTCCCCTCCCAGACACCAGTAGCCTCCCTCCCTGGAAGGAAGGGGGAGAGAAAGGCAATTTGGAGACTATCAAAGCGAGTAGCTTTCACTTTCAGGGAGCAGGCTGGGGAAGATTGCTTCCAGGTGCCTCTCCGGGGCCCCTCCCAGCCCAGCGGGAGCCGACGGTGGGCCTGGAGGCAGGGGCAGCAGGCCTGGGGGCTGGGTGAGCTGCTCCCTGGCCTGGGTGTCTTTTTCCAGAGCTGTCAGGGCGGCCTGCTTCTTAACCAGGTCTCAGCTCAAAGGCCCCCTCCTCTTGGAGGCCTTCTCTCATCCCCTCAAACAAATCACCACCTATGGCTCCATGGCTTCCTAGAGGAGCAGCCCTCAAACCCAGTTCAGATGGCCCTGCTCGGGCCTGACTTCTGGGGTGAGGAGTCCATGGCCGAGTGGTATGCCTACCTGGAGAACACACCTGCCCATCTGGACAACACTCAGCGTCCTGGGAATTCTGGATTCCCCATCCAAACATCCTGAGCCTGCTTCCCTGGGTCTGTCCTCCGAGGGCCAGCTCTCCTCCTTGTGTGGGCACCCGCAGTCCTGCGGGGTAGCCCAAGGATGGCCCTGTGGTGTGTATGGCGTGGGTGCTGGAGGGCAGGGACAGAGCTTTGACGGGTCCATACACACGCACATGAGGGCCCTCAGGATTTGGAGCAGAGATGGGGTAGGAGAGAGGGCGCGTGGATGAGGACCTCCCTTTGCACTAGTGCTAGGCCCACACATACCAGGGGTGCTCCTGGATTTCTGTCTCGTCACTCTGTTTCATTTATTCCTAGTGCCTTCCACTGTCTGACATCCATCACTCCTTGTCGTTTTTTCTATCCCCTTCTCCAACTGGAATACATACCCAGCAGGAGCTGGGGCCTTAGGTTGCACACCTGCTTGGGAACTGGGGTCCCTTCTTCTCCTTCACATGAGGTCGGTGTTAGTCTCTAAGAAGGTCCCAGCAGGAAGGAGTTCAGTTCAATTCAGTTCAGCCACTCAGTTTTTGTCCGACTCTTTGCAACCCCATGGACTGCAGCCAGGCCTCCCTGTCCATCACCAACTCCTGGAGTTTACCCAGACTCATGTCCTTTGAGTTGGTGATGCCATCCAACCATCTCATCCTCTGTCGTCCCCTTCTTCTCCCTCCTTCAATCTTTCCCAGCATCAGGGTCTTTTCCAATGAGTCAGCTCTTCGCATCAGGTGGCCAAAGTATTGGAGTTTCAGCTTCAACATCAGTCCTTCCAATGAACACCCAGGACTGATCACCTCTAGGATGGACTGGTTGGATCTCCTTGCAGTCCAGGGGACTCTCAATAGTCTTCTCCAACACCACAGTTCAGAAGCATCAGTGCTTCGGTGCTCAGCTTTCTTTATAATCCAACTCTCACATCCATACATGACCACTGGAAAAACCATAGCCTTGACTAGACGGACCTTGGTTGGCAAAATAATGTCTCTGCTTTTTAATATGCTGTCTGTTGGTCATAACTTTCCTGAATCTTAATTCCAAATCACCCAGTTTTACAGATGTGCAAACTGAGGCCCAGGGAGAAGAAGGGACTTGCTCAAGTTTACCTAAGTAGTATATACGTGCGCTTAGTCCCTCAGTCGTGTCTGACTCTTTGCAACCCCATAGACTGTACCCGCCAGGCTCCTCTGTCCATGGGATTCTCCAGGCAAGAATACTGGAGTGAGTTGCCATGCCCTCCTCCAGGGGGATCTTCTGGACCCAGGTTGCCTGCATTGCAAGCAGATTCTTTACAATCTGAGACACCAGAAGCCCTAAGTAGTATGTGGCATGTCACAGGTGATGATGCTGACTCCTAAAAGTGTGATGTTTATTTTTCAGCCAATTGAATGAGTGGCCCCACCCAGATCCAACCAGTAACGGGGGCCACCTCTAGGCAGGCAGCTCCCAAAGGGGAATGTGTTAAAAAAAAAAAGGTTCCCTGCCCCGTTTGTCTTGATGCAGGATGTCTGTCCTGGCACCAAGAAGTCTCTGCTCCCAGCATGTACCACAGTGAGAATGGGGGATGCCCAGCGTTGGGAGGGAGGGCAACCCTGGGCTTCACAGCTGTTGGTGGCGGAAAGTCCTTCCAGAATCCAGTCCCATACCTCGCTCAGTCTTTTCAGGGAGGATATGACGCTATCAGATGAGGGTGCCTGTCCCCAAGTTCCAGGTCTCAGAAGGCCCGATGCCCCCAGGAGGGCAACAAATGGGCGCGGGGAGGCGGTGGCCGCTCTCGTGCCCCCTGCTCTGTCTATCTGAGCTGTTTTTATTTTTGTCATTATTGTATCCTCTTCTGAACACTTTTTCCTCTTCTGGTCTGTACTTTCCATCTGATGCTGAGTCAAAATCGACACATTTACCTTTTTTCTGTGTGTAAGAGATGCCCACTTGATAAAAGCCCCATCTCTCTTTTTCCTTCTCCCCAGCTGCTGCCTCACACCCAGAGGAGGACCATGCTGTACAGAGAGGGCAGGGAACCTGAGTTTCTGACCCCAGCTCTGCCATGAGCGTGTCGCTACATTTTCTGCAACCTTAAAAGACAAATAGCAGCTTCTTCCCTCCCAATGATGGTGTGATGGGTGTGATCATGAAAGCAAAACTTCCTGGAGAACCAAAGATGCTGCCCGTCACAGGGATGATGCTTCAGCTTAGCAATGACCTCCCTGAACAAACACATCCGACTCAGCTCCCCACTTTGAGTGGGCATCCGCGATGCGTGGAAAAAAGTAAATACATGGATTTGACTCAGAATTGGATGAAGAATGTGGACCAGAAGAGGATGAAATAACGAAAATAAAAACAGCTCAGATGTACAGTGTGCTTACTCTGTGTCAGGCATGGTTGTCAATGCTTTCCAATCCCATGAATCAGGTCCTATTAAACACCCATTTTACAGATAAGGAAGCTGAGGCACAAAGAGGCCACAGAACTAGTAGGTGACAGAGCCAGGATTTGTACCCAGGACAAGCCAGGCTGAGCAGGAGTAGCTGGGCAGGAGAGGTGGGGCCAGTGCCCTCTTCCCAATGGTGGGGCTCAGAGAAGCCCTTGGGGGATTTTGCTAAATGAGTGGGAAAAGGCAGCTCTTGTCTCGGCCCCTGAATAAAGATGAGATTTGATGAGGCTGATGGTGTCCTTCAGGGTGGAATCTGGCAAAGTGGAAGTGATTCCCTGACTCCTCACGCCGGCCATAGCTGCCATGAGGGATTCCAGGATTCTCAGGTCCCCTGTATCACTAAGCCTTGTCTTGTTGGAGGCTGGGACTGGCCTTTTGTCTTTGACTCCCTTTTCCCGTAGTGTCCCGCCTGGTTTGACATACAGTAGGCACTCAGAATTCTCGCTGCCTTGGGAACAGGCTCTGTGGGTAAGGGGTGCCCTTAAACGGGCACAGGGCTCCTCTGGAATCTCAGTGCTGCCGGGAGACTGTCCTCTGTCCCAGCCGCCCTGGCCTCCTGCTGGCCGGCTTGCTGCCTTCTCCCCTCTCCAGCAAGGCCCTTCCGTTCCCCCACCAAGACGTCCCAACAAAGCATCCTCTCCTCTGAGTGAAAGTAGGGACCAGAGGTAGGCAGGATGGGAAAGGGACACCCAGACAAGAGACTGTTTCTTGGACAGGTGGTGACCAGCTCATCCTTGCCTTTGAGCTTCCCCATCCCAGGTGGCCTAATCAGGACTGCATCTCAGATGCTGCCTCCAAACGTCCCCAGTAGAGGCCACCTCCTCTGCTGTCTGACACCCACACAGCCTCACTCACTTCACTGGCCAGGGTAGGAAAACACTTATTTTTGTACGTTATTTTTTTAATTGTGATAAAGCATATATAAACGTTTACATGTATATGCTACATATACGTAGCATTTGCCATTTTACACTATCTTAAAATATGCAGTTCAGTGTTGTTGCTGTTATTATTTAGCCTCTAAGTTGTGTCCGACTCTTTGCGACCCCATGGACTGTAGCCCACCAGGTTCCTCTGCCTGTGGGATTTCCCAAGCGAGAATACTGGAGCGGGTTGCTGTTTCCTTCTGCAGGGATCTTCCCCATCCAGGGATCGAACCCGGGTCTCCTGCATTGGCAGGTGGATCCTTTACCACTGAGCCACCAGGGACGCCGCGTACAGTTCGGTAGCAGTCATGTCTACATTGTTGTGAAAGCGATCTCTAGAACTTCATCATCTCACAAATCTGAAACTTTACAGGAAACAACTCCTTTTGTCCTCCTCGCCTCAGGCCCTGGCAACCCCCATTGTATTTTCTGTCTCTTGAACTTGACTGTTCTAGATGCCTCATATAAGCAGAATCATCCAGAATCTGTCTTCTTGTGACTGGTTTATTTCACTCACGTAGTGTCCTCAAGGCTCAGCCACGTTGTGGTAGGTGTCAGAGTTTCTTCCCTTTGGAGGCTGGATGGTATTGCGCTGTGCCACATCTGTTCATCGGTTCATCTGCCAGTGTGCCGCTGGGTCGATTCCACCTTTGGACTGTTGGAAACGATGCTGCTAGGATTTTGTTGCCCAGATACACAGCACTGTGCCAGTTACTCACAGAGAACCAGGTTCTTTATGTATCTTTCTAAAAGACTATGTTTGCCTTTTACAATGGAGGAACAGTCACTTGGAGGCTTAGAGACTAAACAACAGCAACCCTGAACTGTATATTTTAAGATAGTATAAAATGGTAAAAGTAGATCATTCGCTCCAAAGCCCACAGCAAGTAAGTGGCAGAAGCTGGTTTTGAATTCATACTGATGCCAAACCTCACACGTTGCTCCTGCTTTCTGCCACCTCCTTTTCTCAAGGGCCTTCGTTTGCATCTCTTATCTGCTGGGGAGATGTCCAGGCTGCATGTGCCCACCTCTGAGGCTCGGGGCCAGTGCTTGTATGGGACAATATAGTACAATTGTTAAGATCAAGGCTTGACTGTACAAGTTCAAAATTTGACTCCTAGCATTTCTTAGCTGTGTGACTTTCACCAAATTACTTAACCTCTCTGTGCCATGGTTGATTAGTGATGCCTGCTGCAGACTCAGGATGGGGCCCATATGTCTCTCAGCTCCTTTGACAAAAGTAAAATCTCCCCTGAAACCACACCTCGCACCAGGTTCTGTCCAGATTCTTAGTCTTGGAAGCAAAAAGGTTACCTACAGAACTGCAAGCAGAGAGACCCTGAATGAAGATGGTCAGGACTTGCTCCAGAGGGATTTGGCTTCCCTCAGAGTGGGAGTGTCTCCCCTGGCTCCCAGTCTATTTATCCCGAGGCAGTGGGCTTGGCCCCCAGGCCTCGTGGCCAGCAGCTGGGGGAGATTAGACTGCATGGGGCTCCCCTCCCCAGCCTGTCCTTTGAACCCCCTGCATACATTGCTGATTCCTGGGCTGTCACTGTGGCTGGGCCACATTTCTAATGTGTTTACAAGGTTTCTCATGGTTCCTTCCTCCCCAGAGTTTCTGAGGCCTTCAGTTTACTCTGCTTCTCTACCTGCCGCCGCCACCCCTCGCCCCCCGCCCCCCCGCAACACATTGTCAAAGCCAGTCTTCATCTGAGATCCTGGGAGAGATGGCGTGAGAGCTTCAGCCTGGTGGTGTCCTGAACAACCTCTGCTGACCCCAGGCCTCTGAGTGGAAGGGGAGATGTGCCGGGAAGCTATGGGGCCAGTGTGTGTGGGTTCGGGCACAACTCTAGGGGGATGGGAAGAGCAATTAACAGGACATCTGTGGACTCCCCTGGCAGTCCAGGGGTTAAGAGTCCGCCTGCCAGTGCAGGAGACATGGGTTCGATCCCCGGTCTGAGAAGATCCACATACCTCAAGGCAACTAGACTGTGGACAACCACTGAGCCTCCTTCCCCTCCTCGAGCTGGTGCTCGGCCACGGGGGCGTAGCTCCCACTCCCTGCAGCTAGAAAAAGCCCATGTGCAGCAACGAGGACCCCAGATAAATTAAATTTTAAAAAATGGCATCTGTGAGTGCCGCCGTGGGCAACAAGGAGACGGCTGGAGGTTACAGGTGGGTGATGGCGTGAAGAAATGGAACTGCTGTGGTTAATGGTGAGGGGGGAGGGGTGACAGGCGACCCCATACATGTCACCATGAGTGATTGACAGAGCTGGCCCCATGGGAATTCGTGGGGATGACCTTGCAACTGGGTGATAGTGGCAGCGACGTGGTGTTGGGAGACAAGGGAGCAGCTGAGAATGCAGGCTAGTGGCGGGTGGGGGACCTCAGAGGGTGTTGGGAGGGTGGCTGGGTGGCAGGCGCCCAGACTCCGGGCTGCCTGAAGCCATGGGTCGGGGGCCTCCGGCTTGTCTCTAGGGGACATTGTCCATGCCGGAAAGAGAAGAGCGAATGTGTTTTCTCTGCCTGTTAAAAGTGATTCTGAGCGAAGGGGCTCGCGTCCTGGCCAGCGTGAGCCTGACTCTGCCGTGTCAGAAGCTGATTTTTCACAGATGCTGAAAAGTTAGGAAGTGTAATTACGGGGAAATTGCACTCAGGCAAACGAGTACAAGCCAAGGGCTGCCAGGCCCCATTCCTCACCTGAGCCCCCTGATTGCGCCCGACAGCCCCACATCTGTATGTGCTTTGCAGCCGGGAGAGGAAAGAAAGCGGGAAGCAGAGAGGGTTTGGGGCGGAGAGGGGGGTTGTGGGGACCTCGGCTTACCCTGCCCGTCGCTCCCCCCACGTCCTCGGGGAGGAGCTGATGGAGGGTGAGGCTTGGGGGCGCATTCCTGGGTTCCCAGGGCCTCCTGGGGTGCCCGAGACTCCTGGGGGTGATGGAAGGAGCTGGAGGAAGACAGGAGGGAGGCTGAGGCGCTTTCCTGCCAATGTCCTCATCTCATCGGCGGGGCAGCAGAGACGGGTCACACGGGGGGTGGTCAGCAGGATGCGACCCTCCACCTCCAGACCAGCCAGGGCTCCTGTCACACGCACACCCCCTCCCCAGCTGGGAGGCACAGGACTGACCGTGGGGCTGAGCCCACGTGTGGCAGGCAGCCCCTGCCCTCCGCCCAGCCTCTCCGCAGAGCCACCCAGCTGCCTCGGCATTCCTCAGATTCCTCTCTCTCATCTTCTCACTCGGTTCCTGCCCCTTGGCACCTCCCTGCTGAGGAAGCTGGGAAGCTCCCTGCCAAGAGGTGGTGATAGTGGGGGCCCCCCCAGTTCCTCCCGTGCTGCAGAGACCACTGCTCCATCCCACGCCCCACCGGCTCCTTGTGTTTTGCTTTCCAGCTCCTGGGATGGCCCCAGAGAGTGGGGCAACCCGCCTTGTTCAATCCCTCTTGGGATGACTCAAGGGCACCCGGATGCTCCCAGCTCCCAGCTCCTTGCCCATCCCCCCGATAGGGAACTATTCTTGCCACCAGGCACAGAGTTTTTTCCCCAGCTCCATCCTGGTAACCAGCGCCCTTCCCCTGAGCCTCCAAGGTGGGCACAGGCAGAACCTGACAGGACCAATCACCCCACTGTCCTCCTGGCCCTAGCCACTGGATCATGGGGTGACCAGGGGAGCCCCACAGGGGAGTCACTTTCAGCAGGAACTGGCTTCATTCCCGCTGGAGCTGAGAGGTTGGGAAGCTGTGCATTTGGGAATCTGAGGTTTTCCTTCTGTCCAGACGCCCATCTGTGGGGGACAGGGTGAGGGGGCGATGGAGGAGGGGAGGGGCGGGGTAGAAAATCAGCATTTTTGAACTCTGGATTCAGCCCTCTCCGCATCCCCACAGCTCCCGGTTATATTAGCCAATGATTCTCTTCTCTTTTACTCTACTCTGAGCTTCCTAAGTGGCGCCAGATAAAGAACCTGCCTGCCAATGCAGGAGATAAAAGAGATGCTGGTTCCAATCCCTGGGTCAGAAAGATCTCCTGGAGGAGGAAATGGCAAACCACTCCACTATTCTTGCCTGGAGAATTCCATGGACAGAGGAGCTTGGCGGGTTACAGCTCATGGGGTCACAAAGGGTAAGGAACATGACTGAAGCGACTTAGCACGCAGGCGCATTCTATTCTTTTCCATTCTGTTTGCTTTCAGTACATTCAACCGGATTTCTGTCACTTGCAATCAAGAGACCTGATTCATGTAGCTGCCTCAGAGCTGGAGCTTGGGTGTCCCGGGAGGTACTGATGGGTACATTGGCAGGACTGAGGTAGGATCCGTGCCAGAGAGTGTGGTGGTCACCTGTTGGCTGGGAGGGCCTTGGTGGGGGCAGTGTGGCCTGGTAGAAATTTGCTAAGGAGTAAGTGGGCACAAAGGAATGATACAGCAGGACCCCAACAGAGAAGCAAACGGAGAGCTGAAGTCCAGCTGCAGCCCCTGGAGAAACGCTTATCTGGGGGAGAGAGAAATCCCCCAGTCCCCAGAGAGAAAGGACGCCTGAGGGGAGGGGCCTTCCGGGCCACGCTCAGCCCAGAAGGCGCACATTTACTGCCCAGCTGAGAGTGGACGCTGGGATGCTCCTGTGGCAGCTGTATCGGGAAGGGAAGAGCCAAGAGCAGCCCAGAGAAGGTCTGAGCAGAAGGCAGCCCAGCGTCACAGTTCCCCAGCCTGGATCTAGGCAGAAGTGGACTGGTCCGCCCAAGCGTGAGAAACACCACGGAGGAGGACGTGACCTGGGGCTGAACCCCCCCTTCCCCTTGAGTCTGGGATCTGAGGAACTGCAGTCAGAGAAACGACAAATGATGTGAGATACCGGACGTGGGCCGGCAGGCCCTGAGCAGGACCTCATGGGTTTCTGGCAGCCCCGGCTAACCGTTGCCAAACCCCGAGTGAAGAGAGATTGGGACTAACCTCAGCTATGCAGCTCTTTACTGTCAAGGAGGCTGTTGAGATTCCTTTGTGTCATTTGTCAGGGAAAGTTCCATTACCCAGAGGCAGCATGGTATGGAAGGAAGAATCAGCGTTTAGAGACAAACATTAATTGACTTGGAGTCCTGGCTCTGCCACTTTCAAGCTCAGAGACCTTGAGCAAGTCACTTGATCCCTCTGAACCTCAATTTTCTCATCGATGAAATGGGAATAATAGTATCTTCCCCATGCGGGATTAAATATCACAGATCTAAGGTGAATTAAATGAAGGCAGCATATATCAATTCCAGGCACTCCCCAAACACTCTCATTTCCTTTTGTTTGCTGTGGCTGAAGCAAAACCCTGGAGTTATAAAAACCACCTCGGGAATTGTTAATCCAAGGTACCGAACTAGAAAAATGTTTATATCACTCCTCAGCACTCAGCTTCAGCTGATGGAGCAAGTAGCTCCCCGCCGCTCCCCAGCCCTTACCAGCCAGTGTTCAAGGCAGAATTCTCCTTGGGAAAGCCAGGTTTACCAAAATGGCACAAGACACAACATCTTGAATAAAGTAAGATGACCTCGCTTAATTTGGAGCTCTCCAGGGTCAATTACTAGCAGCATCAGCAAGCTGTGCGGTGGGGAATTTTGTGGTGGTGAGAACCCACCCTATCTTCCTTCTCACTGCTCCAGTTCCTCCAATACACCTCAGCCCCAAGCATGCCACACTCTTGCGCTGCAACCTTCCATGGCTCCCTCTTCCTTTGGAAATGAGTACAATTTTTTTTTTTTTTAAACCTGGTATTTTATGGTACCCACTGTCTGATCTCAGCCTACCTTCGAGCCTTATCTCCTGCTACTCTGCTTCTTACCCCTTATCCCCTGGTCCAGCCGAACTTCTCTTTTCCAGTCACACCCTGTGCTTTCCAGCCTCTATGGCTTTGCTCAGCTTGCGCCTGCTGCCGGGTTTGCCCTTTTCCCCTCAGCCTTTGGAAATACGATTCCTTCTTCACAGCATCCAGCGAATTCCATCTCCTTTCTGAAGTTCCTCTTTTACCCAGAATCAGATGTGATCCTTTCCACCTCCTTTACACACTGCATCTCATCTTGTGAAAGTCAGCTTCCATAGTATGGAAACATTCCTGCCCCAAGAAGGACTGATCTCTTCCACTTGGGGTCTGCAACAGCTGTTCTCAGTAAGTGGCTAGGATGAATTGTTCAAGTGCCTGCATCCTCTGTCAGGCCACAGAGAGGAGGAGGCCTGGCCTTGCCCGTACACCTCTGTGCCCTTGCTTATGGATTCCAACATGCTCAACCACAGGACACTGGCTAGTCCCATTCTCTGCATCTATCTAACATGCCCGGAAATAACAACCTGAGATTTGCTCTAAGCATAAAGTCAAGTCCCCCTCTGCTCCTGGCAGCCAGGGGCCTTCATGTTCTGTTTCCCCTTCGTGCTGTCAAAACTCCTCTGTCACCAAGCAGTTAGACCCTGGGTAAGTCACCTCCCCATCTGAGCCTTGATTTCCTCCACAGGAAGATGGAGTTTGGCCAGAATCATCCTTAACATCGCGCTCAGGCTAACAATTCTCCTGGCAGACTCTTGTGGAGGGAAAGCAAAGCACATGACAGATATATAGTTAATAATATTATAGTTAAAATATTTGATAATACTTGAAAGTCGTTAAGAGAGTAGATTATAAATGTCCTCTCCACAGAAAAGAAATGGCAGTTGTGTGATGGAATGGAGGTGTTGGTTAAGGCTACAGCAGTCATCACTTTGCAATATGTTGGTGTATCAAATCAACACAATATCCACCTTACGCTTACACCATGTTGGGACTTCCCCGGTGGCCCAGTGGCTAAGACTCCGCGCTCCCAATGCCAGGGGCCGGGGTTTGATCCCTGGATGGGGAACTAGATCCCATATGCTGCAGCTGTGGGTTCACATGTCTCAACTAAAGAGCCCGAGTGCTGCCACTAAGACCTAGTGCGGCTAAATAAATAAATGCTTTTAAAATTATACAATGTTATAAGGGTTTCCCAGGTGGCACCAGTGGTGAAGAGTCCACCTGCCAACGCAGGAGACACAAGAGACACAGGTTCGATCCGTGGGTTGGGAAGATGCCCTGGAGGAGGGCATGGCGGCCCACTCCAGTGTACTTGCCTGGAAAATTCCATGGACAGAGGAACCTCGCGGGCTATAGTGCATGGGGTCGCAAAGAGTCAGACACGAGTGAAGCGACTTAGCACGCACACATGCATACAATGTTATATGTCAATCCTATCCCAAGAAATCTAGCAAAAACAATGTTGGATAAATGCCTCGATGGTGGAGTTCTAAGCACCCCGACAGACATTTGAAGCAGACAAGGGTAACCAGGTTGGTGAAGGTATGGACAATGTTGGTAAGTTTTATCTTTATCATTTATCGGGTATTACTGTGTGCGAGGCACTTCATGTAAGCCATCTTGAATCCTTCCAGTAAATCTTTGAGGGAATATTAAAACTCACTTTATAGATGAGGAAACTGAGGTTCAGAGAGGTTGATGTGACCTTCTCATTATTCCACCAGCAAGCGGCCAAGGCAGAACTTGGAGCCAGGCCCACTGGGCTCCCTCCCAGACTCCTCTGGCACACTTCAGGCAGGCCCAAGTGGCCAGAGCAGGCCCTGCCTGCCTCCCCTCCTGCCCTCTGCGGCTGTTTCGTATCCTGCCGGATTCCTGACGTGTCAGGCCTCATTAGGGCCTGTGGCCCCAGCAAGCGCGGAGAGGCAGTTGACAGGTATACAGTCTGACCGCGGCTCTCTTCAAATTATCAAGCTGTCTTCAGGCAGGAACGTGCCGGGAAGCTGGGCAGAGGCCCCTGGCTTGGCTGAATTATCTGATGCACATTAAAAACATCTTTTGGACGCCTTTTCCCTGCTCATTCTCACTCTCCCAGCTTCTCTTTTCCTCCATCCAACAAAAGCTGATGGAGTGAGCTGCCAGGGCAAGCTCTCCAGCCCAAGCAGGGTCTTGTTGATTGGATGGCCACCCAGGAACAGCTGACATTCTTGGTGTTTGGCTGGCATCTGGGTGAGAGTGCCTGTGACATCTGGCCACACCCAAGCGACTTATGACAGGGAACAGAAGTGCTGCCTCCTTCTCCAGTTGCCAGGAAGGGTTGCAATTTTACCACAGGCTTCAGTAAAAAGCCCAGACTAATACTAATCATGAGTGGCATTGGATGAGTGCTTGATTTGGCGGCTGAACCTCTTTTTGAGTTCGGGGTGTTCCCCACCCCATGAGTCAGGGCTGGAGGAGGACGCCCCGCCTTCTACCTAGACCCTGAGAAAGCCAGAGCCTTGCTTTCCCAGGGGCCCTTGCCACCAGGCAGTGGGCATGTGACCAGAGCCAGCCAATCTGATGTTCCTGCCCAGCACTAATTCAGCCCAGGAGCAGAGGAGGGTCTGCTGCACTGTTCTGGGGCGGCCGGGCAAGCTTCACTGGGTGAGTTCCATACTCTAGTTTGGACTGTGGTTCTGCCTGCTAGTTCTGCCCTGTTTTGGCATTTTCTGACCCTAGATTTCCAGCCCTCCAGATGACTCTTCTGCTTAAAGCGGCACCAGGGCAACTTCTGTTGTTTTCATTAAGGTTCTCTGGATAGAACTCGCACGATGGCTGGTTTAATTCTTACAACAACCCTTGAGATAGCTCTACTTATTTAGTCCCATTTTAAACATGAGGAAAGTGAGTAAGGCACAGAGTGACTCAGTAACACGGGCCAGACCCTGAGAAAAAGCAGGCTGTGGACTCAAACCCAGGCATGAGAGCCTGGGCTGTCAGACTTGGGGAAAGAGCCTATAGTAGGCTGAATGATGGCACCCAAAGTGTTGGATATAATTAGGTTAAGGATCTTGATGTGAGGGGATTATCCTGGATTATCTGAATGGGCCTATTGTAATTACATGAGTCCTATAAGAGAGAAGTCACTCAGTTGTGTCTGACTCTTTTCAACCCTATGGACTGTAGCCTTCCTAGCTTCTCCGTCCATGGAATTCTCCAGGCAAGTATACTGGAGTGGCTAGCCACTCTCTTCTCCAGGGGATCTTCCTGACCTAGGGATCGAACCTGGGTCTCCTGCAGGAGATTCTTTACCATCTGTAAACAGATTCTTTACATTCTGAGCCAAAAAGAACTAAGGACAGACCAAAGGTCAGAGAGGAGAGAAGCTGCCACATGGCTGGTCTGAGGATGGAGGGAGGGGCCACGAGCTCAGGCATGCAGGCATCCTCTGGAAACTGGCAAAGCCAAGAATACAGATTTCTCCCCAGAAGGAACCCACCCTCCCAACAACATCTTTCTAACCTAGTGAGACTAATTTTGGACTTTTGACCTCCAAAACTGTATACAGATTTATGTTGTTTTAAGACACTAAATTTGTGGTAATTTGTTATGGTAGCAGTAGGAAGCTCCCCGGAGCTATAAAAATGTTTACACCATTTGTAATTTCTGTTAAAGGTAGGCTATTGAGAAGATGGAGCTCCGTGAGAAGTGACCCCGGAACCTCAGGGCCCAGCAGAGTACCTGGCTCAGGGCTGCTGTTCAGGTTATCTAAACAGTGGAACTATGGTTCCTGCTTGAACTTGCTTGTAAAGCTCCTCATTCAGGCCCTCTGCAAGAGACAGATTTGAGAAATCTGTGCCTTGGCCAAATTTTTGTTTCTTCTTATATTGTTCCCGTGAAAGTGAAAGAGGAGAGTGAAAAAGTTGGCTTGAAACTCAACATTCAGAAAACTAAGATCATGGCACCCGGTCCCATCACTTCATGGCAAATAGATGGGGAAGCAATGGAAACAGTGTCAGGCTTTATTTTGGGGGCTCCAAAATCACTGCAGATGGTAGCAGTAGCCATGAAATTAAAACATACTTGCTCCTTGGAAGAAAAGTTATGACCAACCTAGACAGCATATTAAAAAGCAGAGACATTACTTTGCTAACAAAGTTCTGTCTAGTCAAAGCTATGGTTTTTCCAGTAGTCATGTATGGATGTGAAAGTTGGACTATAAAGAAAGTTGAGTACCAAAGAATTGATGCTTTTGAACTGTGGTGTTGGAGAAGACTCTTGAGAGTCCCTTGAACTGCAAAGAGATCCAACCAGTCCATCCTGAAGGAAATCAGTCCTGAATACTCATTGGAAAGATTGATGTTGAAGCTGAAACTCCAATAATTTGTCCACCTGATGCGAAGAGTCAACTCATTTGAAAAGACCCTGATACTGGGAAAGATTGAAGGCAGGAGGAGAAGGCAAGGGCAGAGAATGAAATGGTTGGTTAGCATCACTGTCTCAATGGACATGAGTTTGAGTAGGCTGTGGGAGTTGGTGAGGGACAGGGAACCCTGGCGTGTTGCAGTCCATGGGGCCACAAAGAGTTGGCTATGACTGAGTGATTGAACTGAACTGATATTGTTCCCATGAGGTCATGGTTGGTGGGAGTGTGTCCTGGAATAGCTAACGCAGTGAATGCCTTTCATGGGTTCATTCCCTTTGTCTTATTTCTGGGAAATAGCATGGGCTTCAGGCAAATGTTACAAAACCAGGAGGTTCTCCCATCCCTGTCATGCTCAGAAGCTCCAGTGCTTAGAGCTGTGCCCTGACAAACTCCTGTTCATCCTTCAAAACTAAGCTGACTAAATGCCACATGATATCCTGGATTGGATGCTGGACTGAAAAAGCTGCTGAAATTCCAACAGAGATTGTAGTTTCAGTTCAGTTCAGTCGCTCAGTCGTGTCCGACTCTTTGCAACCCCATGAATCGCAGCACGCCAGGCCTCCCTGTTCATCACCATCTCCCGGAATTCACTCAGACTCACGTCCATCGAGTCCGTGATGCCATCCAGCCATCTCATCCTTGGTTGTCCCCTTCTCCTCCTGCCCCCAATCCTCCCAGCATCAGAGTCTTTTCCAGTGAGTCAACTCTTTGCATGAGGTGGCCAAAGTACTGGAGTTTCAGCTTTAGCATCATTCCTTCCAAAGAAATCCCAGGGCTGATCTCCTTCAGAATGGACTGGTTGGATCTCCTTGCTGTCCAAGGGACTCTCAAGAGTCTTCTCCAGCACCACAGTTCAAAAGCATCAATTCTTTGGCGCTCAGCCTTCTTCACAGTCCAACTCTCACATCCATACCTGACCATAGGAAAAACCATAGCCTTGACTAAACGGACCTTAGTCGGCAAAGTAATGTCTCTGCTTTTGAATATGCTATCTAGGTTGGTCATAACTTTTCTTCCAAGGAGTAAAGGTCTTTTAATTTCATGGCTGCAGTCACCATCTGCAGTGATTCTGGAGCCCCCAAAAAATAAAGTCTGACACTGTTTCCACTGTTTGCACATCTATTTCCCATGAAGTGATGGGACTGGATGCCATGATCTTCATTTTCTGAATGTTGAGCTTTAGGCCAACATTTTTGCTCTCCTCTTTCACTTTCATCAAGAGGCTTTTTAGCTTCTCTTCACTTTCTGCCATAAGGGTGGTGTCATTAGTTAATAGTTAGTTGCTCAGTCGGGTCCGACTCTTTGCAGCCCCATGGACTGTGACCCTCCAGGCTTCTCTGTCCATGGGATTCTCTGGGAAAGAATACTGGGAGTGGGTTGTTATTTCCTTCTCCGGGGATCTTCCTGACACAGGGATTGAACCCGGGTCTCCCGCATTCCAGGCAGATTTTTTTTTTTTTTTTTACCACCTGAGCCACCAGTTTCACAGAATGGTACCAATATTCATCTCTTAGTTTTGACACAAGCAGCTTGGTTATATAAGATGTTAACCTTAGGGAAAGCTGGGGGAAGAATATAAGGGAACTTTCTCTACTACCTTCACAACTTTTCTATAAATCTAAAATTATTCTGTAATAAAACATTTATTTAAAAAGAAAACTACCTTGGTCCAGGCATGGCCAAAAGTAGAAGGCCATGGAGAACAGACTTCCGGACGTGCTGAGGGGGAAGCGGGGAGAAGAAGAGGGTGGGATGAGCGGAGAGAGTAACATGGAAGCACATACTCTCAGTTCAGTTCAGTTCAGTTCAGTTGCTCAGTTGTGTCCGACTCTTTTGAGATAGATAGCCAGTGGGAATTTGCTGTATGACTCAGAAAGCTCCCACTGGGGCTGTGTGACTGCCTAGGGCAGTGGGATGGGGTGGGAGGTGGAGGGAGGTTCAAGAGGGAGGGGACATAGGTATAACTATGGCTGATTCGTACTGATGTTTAGCAGAAATCAACACAATATTGTAAAATATAAATATTAAAAAAAGAAACAAACAAAAACAGAGTGGAAGCCCCTGCGGCCAGGCAGAATCCCTGCCACATACACCTACGTGCCCTGTTCTCGTCCCTGTTATGGATGAGACATGTTGATCTTTCTCCTGGAAGCTCGTGAGGGCAGGCGCTGTGTCTTACTGCACCTTCTGTGACCGTCACAGAGCATTTACAGTGTGCCTGCCACTGTGCTAAGTGTTCTACGAACTTTCCATGTATTAACTCCTTTAGCCCTTACCGCAGGCTTGGAGGCAGGTACTATTGCTATCCTCATGTGATGGGGATACAGATGGACATACTGAGGCATAGAGAGGTCAAATAACCAAAGTTCCACAGCTGGCAAGCAGCAGGGCCAGGACCAGGATTTGAAGCTCCCATAGGACGCTTCCAAAATCCACATCGTGCACCCTCTGCCATGGGAAGCCATATAGTTTCGGGGCTGAGCAGACCTTTGGCATCAGGTTAGCATCCCAGCTCACCACTCACCAGCCGTGTGACCCTAGACAAGTGGCTCAACCTCTGAGTTCAGTTCCCTCATCTGTGAAGTGATGAGAAGATAAAAACGGCCTCCCAAGTAATACCTGAGACATGCAGAGCGCTTTGCCTGGTGCCAGACACATAGCAGCTGTGATGATGATGGTAAACGGTAACCATGGGCACGATGATAAAGGTGGTAAATGGTAACCATGGAGACGACAGGATGAGTATGGTGATGATAGTGAGGATGATTTCATGCTTGCTGACTGAGCGAACATTGCAGGAGCAAAGGGGGGACTATTCTCAGCTTCTGGAAAAGTCAAGACACAATAGACTGGGTGTCGGAGGAAGAGTAGATGCCGGCAACGACTATCGATCCAGAGGCCAGAGCAGAGAGAGTGAGGGGGAGGTCAATTGCCGGGGAGCAGCCAGCGGAGAGCAAAGGATGAGAACACAGTCCCAACCCTGGACCAGACGCACGTGCCTCTGGCTCTGCCAGCGGGCGAATGTGTGCACCACGACCTCCTGGGCTGCTCCAGCCTGAGAAAAAGCGAGGAGACCAGGCCTCGTGCCCAGGCAGCCTTGCTGCTCCCCTTGTGAGAAGGGGCTCGGTCTGTTGTTTGCTCCACAACCAGAAGCGGGCTCTTGTCCCTGCCTGAGCAGGAAGCTTCTCTTGGCAGGAGGAGGAAGCGCCAAGGGACCCTGGAGAGGAACCTCTGAGACTGCATGCTCCGGGGTCCTGCTCCAGCGCCTGCCAGAGCCCAGGTGGGCATGGGGGCTAAGAAAGCCCTCGTCACCCAGAGAGCAGGGCTCAGAAGACCGGCGCCCGCCGGAGAGGTGGCGGCGGTCAGCACCGAGGAGAAGAGCATTCCAGGGCACAAGGATAGGCTGACCGCGAGGCAGGGAGGCGCTGTCTCTGCAGCCTCGCCTTCCTCCCTGGAACAGAAGAGGCCACATGTTGGGAGGCCCCAAGGTTTCCTGGAACTGTGAGGCACAGGGACCGCTTTCCAGGTGGGCCAGTTTCCCCCGAGGATTCCCAGAGCCCTGGGCACAGGGTGGGCACCCTCACGGAAAGGGTCCCATCTGTGCTCGCCCCCGTTCTGTAAGGACACCCTCCCCCACAGCTGATGTCCTAATGAGAGGGCGCCCCTCCTGCCATCACCCGGCAGAAGGTGGTCCATGCTTTTATTGCTTGTGTGAGACCCTCCGTGAGACAGTGTTGGCAGAGCCTGGATCCCACCACGAGCACAGAAAGCGTATGCAGACTTCAGCCTACCCCTGCTCACGCACCCTTGTGCGTTTAATTGTTCGCCTCTTAAACAGCGGTTGAGTGTCTTTGTGCCAGGCCCTGTTCGAGGAGCAGGGGCTTGGGGGAGGGGTGGAGTGGCAAACAAGTCCCTGTTCTGGGCCTAGCGCCAGGGCAGGACATGACTACAAAGGAGGAAAGGGATAGTGAACAGCAGATTCTTTTCGATGCAAAGACCCCGAGTGTGGCTAGGAGATGCAGATGTCCAGATCTGGGTGCATCGAGCAGCTGCTTCAGTCTGGCAGTCAGGGAGGCTTCTCAGAGGAGGTGACCTTGGAGTGGGTCCCTCGGAGGTGAGAAGCAACCAACCATGCAAAGATCCGGGTGGAGAGGATTTTGAGTAGGAAACGAAGCAACACATCAAGCTGCAAAAAACCCACCTAAGGAAGGGGAAGAGCGGTGGAAACAGAGCAGGAGCAGGGGGAGCTGGGGGGAGAGTGGAGGCTGGGTGTGCAGACGCGGGGCCTTATAAGTCAGGGGAAGACATCTGGGCTGAATTCTAAGGGAAATGGGAAGCCATTGGAGAGCTGTAGACAGAGGTGTGGTGTTGATCTGGCTGTTGTCAAAGCCCGCTCTAGCAGGGTGAGGAAAGTGGATGGTAGAGGTGCAGAGGGAGGAAGCGGGGAGACCTAGCAGGTCCATATCAGTTGCAGCCAGACAGGGTGATGGCTCAGACTAGGGAGGGAGGGCAGTGGACAGAATGAGGCTCTACAGTGTTCTGGAAGGTTGAGCTGATGGGAACTGATGATGGAGTAGATGAGCAGTGATAGAAAGCAGAGGATTAAGATTAGACAGGAAGCTTCTGACGGCTGGAGCAAAAAGAGCCGAGGGACACTGGAGAGGAGCCCCCAATACCACATGCTCCGAGTTCCTCCTCCAGCACCTGCCAGAGGCCAGGTGGGCGTGGGGCTTGAGGCTTGAGTCGGTGCTTGAATTGATGGCTGGGTGACAAAGGCCATTTGCTGTGTGGAGAACAGGTTATGGGGTGGGGGGTGGGTGTCGGGTCAAGAGAGCAGCACTTTGCACAGGAAGCTGAACTTCCAGGGGTCTGGGATGAACTGGGGTTTTTATGGGGTGTTTGGGAAAGCGGTTCAGGTCTATGGAGCTGCCACAGTGTGTGGGAGATTGTGGGAGCAATCAGATCTCAATGAAAACACAGCAACTCCCATTTAATCTATTTTCTAGATTAAAAATTTTTACAGATTCAGAAAAAAAAAAAAAACCCTTCGTTATAGCATTGTTCATAGTAGCCAAAAGGTAGAAATAATTCAAGTGCCCATCAATAACAGATGAATGGAAAAACAGAATGTGGCGTGTACATACAGTGGAATATTTTTCAGCCATAAAAAGGAATGAAATTGTGATACATATTACAACATAGATGGACCACGGAAATGTTATACTAAGTAAATACCCCAGATACAGAAGGACAAATATTGTATGATTCCATTTACCTGAAGTACCTGGAATAGGCAAACTCATAGAGACACAGAATAGAATAGATGTTACCAGGTACTGGAAAGAGGTAAGAAGAGGGAATTTTTGCTTAATGGGTCCAGAGTTTGAGCAAACTCAGGGAGATAGTAATAGACAGAGAAGCTTGGCGTGCTGCAGTTCATGGGGTCACAAAGCTGGACATGACCGAGCGAATGAACCAAGTTTTTGTTTAAGATAAAAACGATTTGGAAACGGGTAATGGTGATGGTTACACTTGATCCTCTGTGTACCTGGGTCCTGTACTGTGCTTAGTCACTCAGTCACGTCCAGCTCTTTGTGTCCTTATGAACTGTAGCCCACCAGGCTCCTCTGTCCATGGGGATTCTCCAGGCAAGAATACAGGAGTGGGTTGCCATGCCGTTCTCCGGGGGATTTTCCCAATCCAGGGATCAAACCCAGGTCTCCCACACTGCAGGCAGATTCTTTACTATCTGAGCTACCTGGACCCAGGTCCTGGCAGATTTGCATTCCAGGAAGGGTGCCCTTAGGTGGAGATTCACCCAAATTTACCTGTCTCCACCCACCTGCAGGATGTCTTCATCTGATGCTCCAGGTTGCCTTATCTCAGTCTGCTCAGGATGCCATAACAGAGCATCATAGTCTGGGTGATTTAAACAACAGACACTTATTTCTTACAGTGCTGGAAGCCGAGAAGACCAAGATCAAGGTACTGGTCAGTTTGGTTCTTGATAAGAGCTCTGTTTTTGGCTTGCAGACCTTCTCACCGTGTCTTCACATAGGGGAAATGGGTGCTGGCAGAAAGGGAACACTCTAGTCTCCTCCTGTAAGGACACTAATCCCATCCAATCAGGGCTCCACCCTTGGAACCTCATTTAACCTTAATTACTTCCTTACTCCAAACATAGACTCCCTGGGAGTTAAGCCTTCAACATATGAGTGAACTATTGGGGTGAAGGGATCACAATCAGTCCATAGCAGGCTTTCACCTAAGTGTGGCCTGATCCAGTCTACACTCCTGCCCCCAAATTAGCATCTCCTCCTCACTTCTCCTCTCCACTGGTGGCAGCTCTGTGCTCCGAGTCATTCAGTGGCCCATCCTCTTTCTCCCCGCCCGTGACCCATCTGTCATCTGCTGTCACAGAGGTCTTTCCGAAACACCAAAGGGGCCATACCATCCCTTCTCTAGCCCCATCATGTATGCTCAAACACCCACAGTGGCTCTCCACTGCCAATTAGATAACAGTTAAACCATTCACCCTGGTATTCAAGTTCATCCTACAGGACTGTCCAAACTTGTCCTTCCCTGTTCTCTAGTCTAACTGTTATTCTTTTCCACTCTTAAGGGGGAATTGGGCCTCCCTGGTGGCTCAGATGGCAAAGAATCTGCCTATAATGCAGGAGACAGAGGTTCAATCCCTGGGTCAGGAAGATCCCCTAGAGAAGGGAATAGCCACCCACTGCAGTTTTCTTGCCTGGAGAATTCCACAGATAGAGGAGCCTGGTGGGCTACAGTCCACAGGGTCACAAAGAGTCAGACACAGCTGAGTGACTGCCACTTTCAGTTAAGGGGGAATTAATCAGCCTGTATATCTGGAAAGTCTAGGCTTGGAGAAGATTTCAGAAATAAAAATATCAGGACTCGGTTGCTTTTCGCCATTCAACCCTTCAGGTCTCTAGGGTTTCCTTTACTCCTTATTACAGACGGAGTCCTTCCATTCAGTGGGGGAAGAAAGAGAACCTGGTCACGGGCAGCTGCAGGCTCCCACCATCCCAGCGCAATGGCCCTGTGGGAGTGAGAGCATCTGCCTACCAGCCTAGGGAACGATTCTGATTGGCCAGGTTTGGACCATGTGCCATCCCAGGTCAGTCACTGAGACCAAAAGAATAGGGCGTGAGATTGGCCAGGCAAGGATCACATCACCACGTGGTGGGCTGGAAACATGGGCTGTCATGATTGGCACCTTGCCGGTGATGGAGCAGGGGAAAGGCAGCTTCCCAGAAAGGTGCGTGGCAGACAAAAACGATAGCCCACCATACCACCTCCCCTTATTACAGAACTGTTTGTATTTGATTCCCGTTGCCTGTGTCTATGTGCATCTCACATGCCACATTTAAACTCCCTGGGGATAAGGGTATGGGGCTTTTTTTTCTTCCTAAAGCTCCACACCTGGCGTAGGGTTTGACCCATAAATTTTCAATAAATGCTACTAGCTGTGCAAAGCGGAGAAGGCAATGGCAATCCATGCCAGTACTCTTGCCTGGAAAATCCCATGGACAGAGGAGCCCGGTAGGCTGCAGTCCATGGGGTCGCTAAGAGTCAGATACGGCTGAGCGTCTTCACTTTCACTTTTCACTTTCATGCATTGGAGAAGGAAATGGCAACCCATTCCAGTGTTCTTGCCTGGAGAATCCCAGGGATGGGGGAGCCTCGTGGGCTGCCATCTATGGGGTCGAACAGAGTCAGACACGACTGAAGCAATTTAGCAGCAGCAGCTGTGCAAAGTATTCTCTTCCCCCTATGCTGACCTTTCAAATGGTCTTCAGGGAGGGAGAGGAGATGAGCAGACTGTACCCTTCAAACGGGATCGCCTGGTTCCCTAGGGGTTCTGGACGCCTCCCCAGGGACCCCACTGGGAAGAACAGTGCATCATCAGGCTTCTACATCGTCCCATCCCTTGTTTTCTCTCTTCTGTATAAATTGAGATTTCTTATAGAAAATTTTGTCGTTCAGTCACTCAGTCGTGTCCAACTCTTCCCATGAGCTGCAGCATGCCAGGCTTCCCTGTTTTATTAAACTTTTTTTTAAAAAAAGTTTGAAAACCACTGTTCTGGAGAAGGAGACAGATAGGCTATTGGTTCTTTGAGCTGCCCCACCTTGAAGGATTCTGTGGTCAAATGAACATGGGAAACTTAATTCACTTTAGCCCCTTCCTGGGGAAAAAATAATGCACATTAACTTATTAAACGTGCTGAGAAGTCCTTCTAGAAAGAATGTGTTTTTTGGATTTGTTTAACTGGTTAATCCCCAAGATGACTCAAGCATAAATTATACTGTCTGCTAGCACCATTAACACCCTGCAGAACCAGTGTCCCATAGAATACAAACTGGAAACTCCTGGCCTGGGGATCTCTAAGGTCGCTTCTGAGCCTGCTGTTCTTGAATCCCTGTGAGAAGTGGCTGATAGACCTGAGGCAAAGTGACTGAACCTTTTCTGAGAGATCTGTCATTGGATGAGGTAGCTATTTTGCATGATGGATCCCCCCATGGGAAGCCTGCCTTAAACACTGAGCTCTCTTAACTTACTGGTGAAGGTATCACATGGATCAGATTTTTTTTTTTTAAACATCATTTTAGAAACAAGTGTCCAAAGTTTTAAAAAGACATACCTCCTTTGCGCCAGTAATTCTATTCTTGAAACTATCTGAAGGAAACAGTGGCACAGATGCAGAGATGTAAGTATGCACAGGGACATTCACCAGCTACTGCTTATTATCTTGAAAGCTACAGACTATTTGGAGATCCAGCTTTAAG
Source organism: Capricornis sumatraensis (assembly GCF_032405125.1). Taxonomy (NCBI): domain Eukaryota; kingdom Metazoa; phylum Chordata; class Mammalia; order Artiodactyla; family Bovidae; genus Capricornis; species Capricornis sumatraensis. The sequence goes on from NC_091084.1 coordinate 75,060,166, forward strand.
GTCTGGTAAGAAAACTTCAGGGCATCCATGGAAGCCAGCAGCCACTAAACGCAGTATGATCAGGTAAGGGAGACACAGTATGAACATGAGGTGGGATATGAACCCTTTTAAATAAAAATATCTGTATTAGTGCTTCTCAAGCTAGCCATGCTGAAGGACTGCTTTGCAATTTTCAAACTGCTGCAAGTCAATAGTTTGTAAAACACAATATATAAAAACGCGGTGTCCGTGTCAAATTGCTCTGGGAGTTTTCTACATGCTTACTCTTGTTTTCCACACTCATCTCTTTAGGCACCAAGAACAAACAGTTCCCAGGCTACACTTTAAATCGCCCTGTTTTATATCTTATATAAAAGTCTGAGAGGGAAGGCAACACTAGGTCAAGAGTGATTTTTTTTCCTCTAAACAGTTGAGTTTGGAGTGGTCATTCTTTTTCTTTCTTTCTTTTTTTTTTTTTAAGAAATTTGTATTTTGGCTTTGCTACAAGGAAAAGCTCATTTCTTGAGTAATAAAGAAGTGTCCAAGGTGGGGCTGGATGAGCATTTAAGAAGGAGGCTGTACAGGCTGTCTGGCGTGGGGTGGGCAGCGGGGAGGGGATGGCCATGGCGCCCTTCAGAACCCAGATGAGACCTGTGGCTGCCTTTGAAACAGGAAAACGTTTGTGAGTCAGCAGCTTCCTTCAGGCAGAGTCGGGAAGCTGCAGGGGAATTCAGTCCTCTTCTGAGTCTGGAACATCGTCCCTGTTCCTCATCTGGGCTGCGCCCAGCACTCCATCCGCCCTGGACACTGAACTCTCCGGCCGTCCTGCCAACCTCTCCCCAGCCTCGCCAGTGGGAATACAGAGCACCGCGGACTTCACCTGCCCAGCTCAGCCCCGCCCCGCCCGCGCTGAGCCGCCAGACATCACGTCAGGGCGTCCCAACCGGGAGGCTGAGCCGCATGGAGCCCAGGCCCTTGCCAAGGCCCCGGGGCTAAGCCTGCTGGCTCCTCGGCTCCTCCGGGGAGTTTTCCCAGGGACCTCCACCCTGCCAGCCCGCCAGCCAGAGGCGGAGGGAGGGTGGGCAGGAGCCCCGCAGTGTGGTTAGCCTGGCAGGGGGAGGGGGTGGAAAGAGGCTTCTCCGCTCGCTGCCATTCCTGCGGGATGGAGGCAGCGCTGTCCCCCAGGACAGGAGTCTGGCTTTGCTGTTGCTGTTTCCTCAAGAGAAGAAAGGGCAGAGATGAGCTTCCAGACGCCAAGAATGGGGAAGAATGTGAACCCCTGCTGGGATGACAGGCCCCCCGCCTCCGTGGTACCCAGACCCAGTGGATGCCTGGGGGCGGCGGGACCAACCGCAACAAACCCAGCTGGCTCCCCAGAGCACCACTCGCTCTGGACTCCAGAGGGAGGGTGGGGTGACTTGGGGTGACTGCAGATGTCTTGTGCCTCCCCAAGGGCAAATCATGCTGGTCAGGGGACAGATCTAAGGATTCAGACTGTTCCAGAGTTTCCCCCGACCCAATGAGACAGGTGTTAGTGTTATCCAGTTTTATAAATGAGGCAACCGAGGCTCAAAGCCATAAAGTGGCTGAACTGCCTAAAGCCACAGAGTTGGGAAGTGGCAGAACTTGGACTCGAGCCAGGTTAACTCTAAGGCATCTGCCCGGGCATTTTGTCTCCTAAGATGGTTAAAAAAAAAGTGTGGTCTAATTCCGGCTTGTACCCTCTCCTCCCTCCAGACAACCTCACTGCATCTAGAGCTCCTAAGGCATGGTGTGTAGATTCTGCCTCTTAGTAGCCTCCATCCCCGTTGGAAGGTGCCAAGAAGCCAGTCACTGTCAATTTGCTCACTGCAATGACTCAGGAAGCTTTCATCCCAGAAAGATGAATATTTTCAGAGTAGACTCTGGGAAATCCAAATCAAGGCCCAAAGGAATGAATGTCTAATGGTGGAATTTCAAACACTGTGGCACATCTTTGACTGTGGAGTCCTTCCTGGGGCTCTTCAAGTTCTCCTCTACCCTGTGTATAGCCAGCCATGCCCCACATGCTATTGCAGAAGACCTAGATTCTCACCTGAGTTCTGACCCCCATTAACTGTGTGACACTGGAAAATCACCTACCCTCTCTGAACCTTAAGAAACTGAGGAGGGTAGAGCAGAAAGTGACTCAGGGCCCACTTGTATCAGACTCACTCATGAATGATGTGATAATTGTAGGTTCTTACTCATGCCCCCCTCCCCCAGCCCTAATGGATGAGCCCTTCTGGAGGGTAGAACCAGGAATCTGCCTTTTGCATAGATTTCCCAGGTGATTCTGACAGGCAGTAGAGTTGGACAAGCACTGACACAGAAGATGTCTAAGGTCAATGACAGGCTCTATATGTGATCCTAAGGTTGATGAACAGTATCTTTCTCTCTGCCTCCCCACTCCCACTCCCACCCAGATATTCTATGCCAAGGAGAAGCTGCTGGGGACAACCTGACATGCATGCTGCTGGAGCTTAACCTGCAGCTGCAGCCGAACAGCCATGGGTGAGGGGCTGAGGCCTGGGTAGAGCCAGAGCTCTGTCCTGGGGACTGCAGGCTGGATCCTCACTCCAGGGCCGGCCTGGCCCGGCCCCAAGTCCAGAAGTCCACGTGTGCTGGAGCCTGGGTGTGGCCATTGCTTCAGCCCACATTGTCCTGGGCTGCTCCGATCCCCACCCTCATGCCACGGCTCTCTGGTCAGGGACTCCTGCCATTCCAGGCTCTGGAGGACTTGCCAGGGGCCTGGATCTGTCTGCCCACATTAAAGCCCTGCTGAGTCAACCTAGATAGCATATTCAAAAGCAGAGACATTACTTTGCCAACAAAGGTCCACCTAGTCAAGGCTATGGGTTTTCCTGTGGTCATGTATGGATGTGAGAGTTGGACTGTGAAGAAGGCTGAGCGCCGTAGAATTGATGCTTTTGAACTGTGGTGTTGGAGGAGACTCTTGAGAGTCCCTTGGACTGCAAGGAGATCCAACCAGTCCATTCTGAAGGAGATCAGCCCTGGATGTTCTTTGGAAGGAATGATGCTAAAGCTGAAACTCCAGTACTTTGGCCACCTCATGCAAAGAGTTGACTCACTGGAAAAGACTCTGATGCTGGGAGAGATTGGGGGCAGGAGGAGAAGGGGGCAACAGAGGATGAGATGGCTGGATGGCATCACCGACTTGATGGACCTGAGTTTGTGTGAACTCCAGGAGATGGTGATGGACAGGGAGGCCTGGCGTGCTGAGATTCATGCGGTCGCAAAGAGTCGGACACGACTGAGCGACTGAACTGAACTGAGTCAACCTGGTCCTCCTTCAGAGGTGCTTCTGGATGATGTCAGAGTCAAGGGCCAGGTGTGGGGTTGGGAGCCAGTTCAGGGCAAGATGCTGTGCTGGGTCATCCCATCTGACCCAAACTTGGGAAAATGAGTAGAATTCTACAATGCTGGCTGACTTACTAAAATAACCAAGAATTCAGATCAAATCCTTTGAAAGATCATCAACAACAGTCAAGGGAAAAAAATTTTTTAATAGGATTTGTAGAACTATCACATCTTTGCAAATACATGTACTTTAATGAGTGTTTATGTGTGAATCTATGTCTATTTCCATATGGACTCAGAGATGGGCCAAACTTTACAGATTCAGAGCATGGTTTTCCACAAACTGTCCTCTCATCAGCCACCGGGGCTGCCTGCACTTCAAACCAGCTGGCTCTGAGATCCCCATGGACTTCCTCAGGTTTGACAATTCACTAGAAAGACTTACAGAACTCAGAAAAACACTATAATTATGATTACTACTAAAAGGACACAAATTAAAAGATACACATGGAGCTAAGTCTGGGAGGGTTCCAAATACAATGCTTTCATCACCCTCAGGACCGTGTTACCCTCCTGGCATCCACATATGACAAAGAATACTTCAACCAAGAACCTCACCAGGACTTCAGAGTCCAGAGTTTTTAATGGGGCTTCATTGCATAAGGATGATTGACTGAACTCAGTCGTCAGCACCTTCCCTTCCACAAATGTTGGGCTGATACCACATGGCTCAAAGCCTTGACCCTCTAATCACAGGACTGCCCTTTCAGGCATGGCCAGCTCCTGTCCTGAGCCATCCTGTTAGGAGTGGCCCAGGGGTCCACCAGGAGTAATAATGCACTCCCGTTACCCAGAAAATTCCAGTGACTTAGAGACTGCCTCCCAGGAACTGGAGACAAAGACCCAGTCAAATGCTTTATTACACAAGATGTTCACAAAATTAAAAAAGATTGGAAGGAGCTCCCTCAAAATATGAATACTGGTTCTGTCAGCATGCTGAAGGTTGGATTATGGCAGACATTGTGATATATTCACCAGAACCAACTTCTCTGCTTCCTGACACACAGTTAGACTACATTCCCCAGCATCCCTTGCAGTCAGATGTGCCCATGTGACTGAATTCTGGCCAATGAAATGTGAGTGGAAATAATGCTTGCCATTTCCAAGCCTAATACATAAAATCTTTACCTTTTTTCTTTTTTCCCTACCTACTGGATAAAGACAAGAATTCACGGCTTTAGAGGATGATGGAACCATAGCATGTGAAGGTTCTGGGTCAGTGAATCATCCAGAGAAAGGTCATGGATCAAACACTGTCATTGGACTTTTGCATGAGCAAAAAGAGTCTATTATTTTAAGCAACTGAGATTTGAAAGTTGTTTATGAACATCAGGTACCCACCTTAATTAATGTACAGGCAAATTTCCTTTCCTCCCCACTTATGTTAATTTTCTTAACGTGCTGTAATAAATGTTATGCTTAAAAAAGCAAACACCAAGGTTATATTTTTAATGACAACATACAAAAAAATTAGGTAGTTAGAGTGGAGAGGGTCTGAATGATTTTAAAATGTTTTTGAAGAAAAAAAAATTTAAAGGAACATTTGATAGCACAGGAAGAAAAATCTTTATTCTTCTTGAAACCCTTAACCCTGAGGATCCTCTCCTTTCTCAGTAACCCACCTAGCAGGCCTTGAAGTTGCCTTTTTCCTTGAGTGCCCCCAGAGTTAAAGTCATGTTTCCCCCAGAGGACTTCTTCCCAGCCTGCTATTTGGGTTGCCTTCCGGAAGCTGCTTCTGGTCCTACTCTGTCCCCTCAGCTTAGGGATGTGGCCCAGGGATGTGGAAGAGAACTCAGGCTATGACCCTAGTTTTCTCTCCATCCACAAGTTTTCTCCCTTATAAGGTGGGTGCTTCTTTATAGAGAACAATCTGGGCTCCATAAGGATATCTCATCAACCACTACCTTGATGTTTCATCAGAAGGAGGTTTCTTTTTTTTTCTTTTTCCCCTTCTGCTGAATCTGCTGTGGTTTCACAGAGTAACCAGACCCAGGTGTGGGGCCTGTCCCCAGTGCCCACCCCTCTGATGTCTTAGAGCTTTCCCAGGGTCTGGGGCTCCAAGGATGTGCTTCCTGGGAATACACTTCCAGTTCAAATCTAGAGAATTTCCCTTTTCTCACTTTTCATCCATGAGGTGGTTGGTGCTGCGTGGGTGTGCTTTTCATTATCAATAAATACAGGATTTGTATTGGGATTCTCCAGAGAAATAGAACCAATAGAATGTGTGTGTATATTATCTATATGTGTATATATATGTGTGTGTGTGTGTATAAACATTTTTAGAGAGTGAGGTTTATCTTGAAGAACTGGCTCATGTGATTACAGAGGCTGACAAATTCAGAATCTACAGGGTTTCTCATTAGGCTTGAGACCCAAAGCCTAGTCTTTATTGCAGTTCAAATCCAAAGGCCCTCTTCTGGCAGGATTTCCTATTGCTTGGGGGATTCAGTCTTTTGGTCTATTCAGTACTTTGACTGTTTGGATGAGGCCCACCCATATTTAGGTACTTCCCTGGTGGCTCAGACAGTAAAGTGTTTGCCTGCAATGCAGGAGACCTGGGTTCAATCCCTGGGTTGGGAAGATCCCCTGGAGAAGGAAATGGCAACCCACTCCAGTACTCTTGCCTGGAAAATTCCATGGATGGAGGGGCCTGGTGGGCTATAGTCCATGGGGTTGCAAAGAGTCGAACTTGACTGAGCAACTTCACTTTACTTCACCCATATTTATGATGGGCAATCTGCTTTACTCCAAGTCCACTGATTTAACTGTTAATTTCATCTCAAAAATCCTCACATAAACATCGAGGGTAATATCTAACCAAATATCTAGGCACCATGGCTGGGTCAAGTTGGCACATACAATTAAGCATCACAGTTTCCTTGAAAACCCAGTCTTTAGGTCAGTTTTCCTTGACATCTAAGGCTTCATATTCCAGGAGATTTTCAGCTCATGGCAATTATGAGAAACAGCTACCTGCTGAATGCTATGGACTCCTCACCATCCCCATCCCCATCACTACCGTCATTGTTATTATCATTATTCCCACTTTACCAAGCAGGTACCCAAAGCTCAGAGAGGCTCAATGGCTCATCCAAGATTTCATAGCTGGGAAAGAGAGGAAATGGGTTTGAACTCAGATATTCAAACTAAGGCTTCGGTCCATGTGATCAGATTGGTTAGTTTTCTGTGATTGTGGTTTTCAGTCTGTCTGCCCTCTGATGGAGAAGGATAAGAGGTTTATGGAAGCTTCCTGATGGGAGAGACTGACTGAGGGGGAAACTGAGTCTTGTTCTAATGGGTGGGGCCATGCTTAGCAAATCTTTAATCCAATTTTTTGTTGAAGGGTGGGGCTGTGTTCCCTCCCTATTATTTGATCAGAGGCCAAATTATGGTGGAGGTAATGGAGATAATGGAGATAGTGGAGATAATGGAGGTAATGGAGATAATGGAGACCTCCTTCAAAAGGTTGGCCCCACGCATGCACTGTTTCTCTCAGTGTCCCCAACCTTGCAGCAGGCCACCGCTGACCCACGCCTCCGCCAGAGACCCCTGGACACTCACGGGCTCAGACCATGAGCTCCTTATTGCCAAATTCAGACTTAAATTGAAGAAAGTAGGGAAAACCACTAGACCATTCAGGTATGACCTAAATCAAATCCCTTAGGATTATACAGTGGAAATGACAAATAGACTCAAGGGATTAGATCTGATAGAGTGCTTAAAGAACTGTGGTTCCTGACATGGTACAGGAGGCAGGGATCAAGACCATCCCCAAGAAAAAGAAAGGCAAAAAGGCACAATGGTTGTCTGAGGAGGCCTTACCAATAGCTATGAAAAGAAGAGAAATGAAAGGCAAAGGAGAAAAGGAAAGATATACCCGTCTGAATGCGTAGTTCTAAAGAATAGCAAGGAGAGATAAGAAAGTCTTCCTCAGTGATCAATACAAAAAAATGGAGGAAAAACAATAGAATGGGAAAGACTAGAGATCTCTTAAAGAAAACTAGAGATACCAAGGGAACATTTCAAGCAAAGTGGGCTCAATAAAGGACAGGAATGGTATGGACCTAACAGAAGCAGGAGATATTAAGAAGAGATGGCAAGAATACACGGAAGAACTATACAAAAAGATCTTAGTGACCCAGATAATAACGATGGTGTGATCACTCACCTAAAGCCAGACATCCTGGAATGCAAAGTCAGGTGGGCCTTAGGAAGCATCACTATGAACAAACCTAGTGGAGGTGATGGAATTCCAGCTGAGCTATTTTAAATCCTAAAAGATGATGCTGTGAAAGTGCTGCACTCAATATGCCAGCAAATTTGAAAAACTCAGCAGTGGCCACAGGACTGGAAATGGTCAGTTTTCATTCCAATCCCAAAGAAAGGCAATGTCAGAGAATGCTCAAACTACCACACAACTGCACTCATCTCACACGCTAGCAAAGTAATGCTCAAAATTCTCCAGGTTTCAGCAGTACGTGAACCAAGAACTTCCAGATGTTCAAGCTGGATTTAGAAAAGACAGAGGAACCAGAGATCAAATTGCCAACATCCATCAAAAAAGCAAGAGGTTTCCAGAAAAACATCTATTTCTGCTTTATTGACTATGCCAAAGTCTTTGACTGTGTGGATCACAATAAACTGTGGAACATTCTTCAAGAGATGGGAATACCAGACCACCTGACCTGCCTACTGAGAGATCTGTATGTAGGTCAGGAAGCAACAGTTAGAACTGGACATGGAACAACAGACTGGTTCCAAATTGGGAAAGGAGTACGTCAAGGTTGTATAATTGTCACCCTGCTTATTTAACTTATATATACAGAGTACATCATGAGAAATGCTGGACTGGATGAAGCACAAGCTGGAATCAAGATTGCCAGGAGAAATAACAATCACCTCAGATATGCAGATGACACCACCCTTATGGCAGAGCGCGAGGAAGAACTAAAGATCCTCTTGCTGAAAGCGGAAGAGAAGAGGGAAAAAGTTGGCTTAAAACTCAATATTCAGAAAACTAAGATCATGGCATCTGGTCTCATCACTTCATGGCAAATAGATGGGGAAACAGTGACAGACTATTTTGGGGGGCTCCAAAATCACTGCAGATGGTGATTGCAGCCATGAAATTATAAAACGCTTGCTCCTTGGAAGAAAAGTTTTGACCAACCTAGAGAGCATATTAAAAGTAGAGACATTACTTTGCCAACAAAGATCCATCTAGTCAAAGCTATGATTTCTCCAGTAGTCATGTATGGATGTGAGAGCTGGACTATAAAGAAAGCTGAGCACCGAAGAACTGACCCTTTTGAGCTGTGGTGTTGGAGAAGACTCTTGAGAGTCCCTTGGACAGCAAGGAGATCCAACCAGTCCATTCTAAAGGAGATCAGGCCTGAATATTCATTGGAAGGACTGATGCTGAAGCTGAAACTCCAATACTTTGGCCACCTGATGAGAAGAGCTGAGTCATTTGAAAAGACTCTGATGTTGGGAAAGATTGAAGTGGGAGGAGAAGGGGATGACAGAGGATAAGATGGCTGAATGGCATCACCAACTCAATGGACATGAGTTTGAGTAAGCTCCTGGTGTTGGTGGTAGGCAGGGAGGCCTGGCGTGCTGCAGTCCATGGGCTTGCAAAAAGTCAGTCATGACTGAGGGACTGAACTGATTGACTGATTCAAACCAAACCTAGCACTTTTCATTATGCTGTGCTGTCTCTCTTCGAGCAAATACAAAAGCATTTGCAGCAGGGCCTGGCACCACTCTGGGCACTGATAGTATTCTTGTGCTTAGTCTCTCAGTTGTGTCTGACTCTTGGCGACCCCATGGACTGTAGCCCACCAGGCTCCTCTGTCCATGGGGATTCTCCAGGCAAGGACACTGGAGTGGGTGGCCATCCCCTCCTCCAGGGGAACTTTCCAACCAAGGGATCGAACCCAGGTCTCCCTCATTGCAGGTGGATTCTTTACCGTCTGAGCCAACAGGGAAGTCTGATAGTATTCTTACCCATCAAATTTCTACAATAGCGCTATGACATCAGCACCTCTAATAACCCCATTTGGCAAATGAGAAAAAGCAAAGTGCAGAGGTGGGCTAACCAGCATCACAGCAGAGCTGAGATTTGATCCAGGCAGTCTGACCCTGGAGCCCACAGCTAACCACAACCTCTCTCTGGTGTCCTTCTTTCCTTTCCACCCCTCAATGACTTATATTTTTAAAGAAATTTCATAGAAAAGAAAAATCTAAAAACCATTATGTTCCTGCTCTTTGCAACCCTCCTAACTGAGCCTTTTGGGAGACAAGGACTGGGTCCCATGGTGTACCTGTCCTTAGACGTGCTGGCTACCCAAATATGCGTGAGAGGCAGGTCCTGCTCTTCTCTGGTTCACTGCCCAGCCAGGCAGCATAACCATATCCTCTCCAACATGCAACTGACTTCCCAGGACCCCACGTTGCAACCCCTGGCCAGCCTCCACCTTACAAGTCAGCCTCCCAGCCTCCAGCCTGCCTCCCAGTGCCAGGGCCTGGCCTCCCAGACGAGGTGGCATCTGGTTCTACTTTGCTTGGGAAGACAGCTCCATTTACAAATATTTGGACCATGTAGCTCGTCTCCCCAGTCAGCCTCAGCGTGGGCCTCAATATGAAGCCTTCCTGTAAGGGACCCAAGACAGGTTTACTGCCTGGGAAAAGGGAGGTCTTTGCTGAAGTCATCATTTTCTCTAATGGAATCTGCACTGCCAACCTCCTCCCCTGCAAAAAGGGCAGGGCTGCTGGTGGTCTGGAGGCCCTGGATGGGCAGTATTTCCAGATAATGGGGTTGGGGTGGTGGGGCTCACTGCCTACCTGCCACACTGAGACACTGGACCCCTCCCTGTGACCCCTCAACAAAAGGCCTTCTAGTTCCATTTCCCGTTCCATCCCTCTCAGGGTTTCCCTCCTGCCTTCTCAGATCTGGCAGCAAGGTTGGCCCCCCAACCCCAGCACTGCAGCACAGTGGTCTGCAAAGCTGGTGCCCTTGGGAGCAAGGGTCTGGCCCTATAGAGACCAGGGAGGTTTTTCCGGGGTGTGGTGGGTGGCGGGTAGTGCTGTGACAGAGCTGCGTTTCAGCCAGGAGTCTCCCCTGAGGACTCACAGGCAAGAGACAGAGCTGTTCAGAATTGCCAAGAGACGTGAGTCATTCATTCACCGATTACTGAGTTCCCACTCAATGCCAGCTCCAAGCTAAGACCTGGGTGGGGAGCAAAAGCAGACACAGCCTCTTCCTTCATAGGAGGTGGGAGGCAGTGAGAAATAGTGATGAATGAGAACTAAACTAATGGAAGGTGCTGAGGAAAAGAGGAGACTGATTCTTTGAGGCCTGTTACAAAGAACCAGATGGGAGTCTGGGAAGACTTCCTGGAGGAGATGAGGCTTCACTTTTGCTCTGTCATATCAGTAGGATTTAACTGAGGGATGGAGCAAGAGTGAGGATCCCAGGTTTGGATGAGCAGCCAATTTTGAGGAAGTATACAGAAATCCTGGTTGGCAGGAGGACAGAGATGAGGGGAAGGTCATAGGGGATGGGGCTGAAATGCCCTGGGCGAGAGATGGAGGAGGAGGTGGACCAGGCATGGTCTTGAAGGGTGTATTAGGGATCTGGATCCCCATCCCTCATCCCCCAAGGGGCAATCCACATCTTTACCTGGGTCTGTGTACCTGTTGGGCAACTTGCCCAATGACCAGAGTGTTTAATGTCCATCACTCGCTGGAGGATTTTGATATCCATATACACTTGTTATTATTTATTTCTTTTTAAAGAAATGCTAAATAACTTATCCAAGTGATGAAAAATTGTTAAAACATTAAAAAATGTTGCCACAACAATGTTTAAAAATCCTATTACAGTATCCACAGGAGACTGGTTCCAGGAGCCCCTTCATATACCAAAATCCATGGATCTTCAGATCCCTCATACAAAATGGCCTATTAGAATGAATATAATGGTCCCTCCATGTCCATGGATCTGAAACCTGCCAATATGGAGGGCTGACTATATATTTATTGAAAAAGATCCGAGTATAAGTGGACCTGTGAAGTTTACACTCTTGTTGTTCAAGGGTCAACTGTGTTTATAAAAGTTTAATTATTGAACTGGAATCAAGATTGCTGGGAGAAATATCAATAACCTCAGATATGCAGATGATACTATCCTTATGGCAGAAAGTGAAGAGGAGCTAAAGAGCCTCTTGATGAAAGCAAAAAAGGAGAGTGAAAAAACTGGCTTAAAGCTCAGCATTCAAAACACTAAGATCTTGGCATCCAGTCCACGTCTATCTCCCATGACACGATGGGACCAATAAGGTTACTGTTGAGTCTAACAATTAAGAGCAGGCACGTGTGTACTTGTGCCCTCTTTTCTCATTTCGAAAATGGGAAATTATTTAGTTCACAGTAATATTGGCTAGTTAAGGAACAAGCATAAGCACATGGCAGATACTTTGTGTTCGATTCAGTTCAGTTCAGTTCAGTTCAGTCACTCAGTTGTGTCCGACTCTTTGCGACCCCATGAATCGCAGCACGCCAGGCCTTCCTGTCCATCATCAACTCCTGGAGTTTACTCAAACTCATGTCCATCGAGTCGGTGATGCCATCCAGCCATCTCATCCTCTCGTCCCCTTCTCCTTCCACCCCCAATCCTTCCCAGCATCAAGGTCTTTTCCAATGAGTCAACTCTTTGCATGAGGTGGCCAAAGTATTAAAGTTTCAGCTTTAGCATCAGTCCTTCCAATGAACACCCAGGACTGGTCTCCTTTAGAATGGACTGGTTGGATCTCCTTGCAGTTCAAGGGACTGTCAAGAGTCTTCTCCAACACCACAGTTCAAAAGCATCAATTCTTCGGTGCTCAGCTTTCTTCACAGTCCAACTCTCACATCCATACATGACCACTGGAAAAACCATAGCCTTGACTAGATGGACCTTTGTTGGCAAAGTAATGTCTTTGCTTTTCAACATGCTATCTAGGTTGGTCATAACTTTTCTTTCAAAGAGTAAGCGTCTTTTAATTTCATGGCTGCAGTCACCATCTGCAGTGGTTTTGGAGCCCAAAAATATAAAGTCTGACACTGTTTACACCGTTTCCCCTGTTTGCACATCTATTTCCCATGAAGTGATGGGACCGGATGCCATGATCTTCGTTTTCTGAATGTTGAGCTTTAAGCCAACATTTTCACTCTCCACTTTCACTTTCATCAAGAGGCTTTTTAGTTCCTCTTCACTTTCTGCCATCAGGGTGGTGTCATCTGCATATCGGTGGTTATTGATATTTCTCCTGGCAATCTTGATTCCAGCTTGTGCTTCATCCAGCCCAGCGTTTCTCATGATGATATGAAACAGAAGATATTCAGAAGAGGTGGCAAGAATACACAGAAGAAAAAAGAGCTTCAAGGCCAAGATAATCACGATGGTGTGATCACTCACCTAGAGCCAGACATCCTGGAATGTGAAGTCAAGTGGGCCTTAGAAAGCATCACGACGAGCAAAGCTAGTGGAGGTGATGGAATTCCAGTTGAGCTATTTCAAATCCTAAAAGATGATGCTGTGAAAGTGCTGCCCTCAATATGCCAGCAAATTTGGAAAACTCAGCAGTGGCCACAAGACTGGAAAAGGTCAGTTTTCATTCCAATCCCAAAGAAAGGCAGTGTCAAAGAATGCTCAAACTACTGCACAATTGCACTCATCTCACACACTAGTAAAGTAATGCTCAAAATTCTCCAAGCCAGGCTTTAGCAATACGTGAACTGTGAATTTCCAGATGTTCAAGCTGGTTTTAGAAAAGACAGAGGAACCAGAGATCAAATTGCCAACATCCGCTGGATCATCAAAAGAGCAAGAGAGTTCCAGAAAAACATCTATTTCTGCTTTATTGACTATGCCAAAGCCTTTGACTGTGTGGATCACAATAAACTGTGGAAAATTCTGAAAGAGATGGGAATACCAGACCACCTGACCTGCCTCTTGAGAAATCTGTATGCAGGTCAGGAAGCAACAGTTAGAAATGGACATGGAACAACAGACTGGTTCCAAATAGGAAAAGGAGTACGTCAAGGCTGTATATTGTCACCGTGCTTATTTAACTTGTATGCAGAGTACAGCATCATCATCAACATCATCACGTGTTCGATTAGCTATAGTTATTATTGTTATTCGTGAACTTTAAATTTTCTCCCACCAAAAACCTATTCTATTCTCACCAGGATATAGTACGGTTCAAGCATCAAATCCACCTTTGTAGCTTACGCTTCCTTTACCCTCAAAAGCTGACCCGTCTGCAAATGGCGCCACTTCCCGAATCTGCCCATGTCGGCCACCTCTCCGTGTCTCCCCCACTGTCTCTCCTTCCAATTCTGCATTGCAATCCTCCTGCTCACTGTACTGTTTCCCAAGTGGTCTCCCACTTGCCCGTGCCCCACCCCACCCCACAGTCCATTCTCCACACAGTGGCCAGAGTGACCCTCAGGTCCCTGTAGCTCTGAATCCTTCTTAACACTCAGGTTTAGGGTTAGCTCCTTACAGAGGCATCTCCTGAGTACCTGTCTTAAGTCATTCCTCCCCACCCCTCACTTTCTATCCCTTTGTCTTATCTACAACACTTCTGCTGATTTGAAACTATCTTATTTATTTGTTTACTTGTTAGTGCCTAAGTTCTCGGAGGGCAAGGACCTCTCAGTCTGGTCTATCACTCTATCCCCAATACACAATACAAGCTTGGTAAATATTTGTCAAATGTAGTGATTACTGATAATGATATGGTTCCTACAAAATTAATTTGGCAGAGCCTCAAATGTCACCTCCTCTCTGAAGCCATCTCTGATTTCTGGAGCATTTTTGTGTCTATGTCCATTAGCCAGCTGACCCAGAGTTGAGCTGGTTTAAGGCAAGGTGTTCCAGGGCTGCTGAGAATTGTTGAAGGGATTTTCTGAAACAATAGCTCAGCCTTGTTGCCTTGGAGGCCTGGAACCCTCACAAAGGAACTGGCTAGCACAGGCCTTCATTCCCATCATGCAACTGATGGGCTGGAGAAGAAGAGATTAGGACCAAAAACTAGAAGCAATTTTCAAAAGATGGAGAAAACTTCAACCATTGACCACAACATAATGAAATGAGAGAGCTCCCCAGAGAAAATTTGAATTTTAGAAACAGATCTTCCTGGGCCCAGTCATATCAATTTAGCATCTGGGATTTGCCCTATAACTCATCTCTTCCCACATTTCAGTTCAGTTCAGTTCAGTTCAGTCACTCAGTTGCTCGGTCACGTCCGACTCCTTGCAACCCCATGAATCGCAGCACATCAGGCCTCCTTGTCCATCACCAACTCCCGGAGTTCACTCAGACTCGCATCCATCGAGTCACTGATGCCATCCGGCCATCTCATCCTCTGTCGCCCCCTTTTCCTCCTGCCCCCAATCCCTCCCAGTGTCAGAGCCTTTTCCAATGGGTCAACTCTTTGCATGAGGTGCCCAAAGTAGTGGATTTCAACTTTAGCATCAGTCCTTCCAAAGAACACCCAGGGCTGATCTCCTTCAGAATGGACTGGTTGGATCTCCTTGCAGTCCAAGGGACTCTCAAGAGTCTTCTCCAACACCACAGTTCAAAAGCAGCAATTCTTTGGCTCTCAGCTTTCTTCACAGTCCAACTCTCACATCCACACTGGAAAAACCATAGCCTTGACTAGGTGGACCTTTGTTGGCAAAGTAATGTCTCTGCTTTTCAATATGCTATCTAGGTTGGGAAATAGATGGGGAAACAGTGGAAACAGTGTCAGACTTTGTTTTTTGGGGTCTCCAAAATCACTGCAGATCATGACTGCAGCCATGAAATTAAAAGACACTTGCTCCTTGGAAGGAAAGTTATGACCAACCCCACAGTTAAGCCTCCCCAAATATCTGTTTTTTTGATAACCTGGGGCTGCCTGGAAAGCTAGGAGTCCCTGACTTCCTCAGGGTGGCTGAATCAAAGAAGATGCAAAAGAGAGAAGGCAAGTTCTGTGGTTAATCTGGATTTGTGTTTCAGAGGTTATTCTGGAGCTTGGAATAAAGAGGAGGTTTCTACTGGGTTAACTCATACTACTGTAGAGACTTTTGGACAATGAACTCCAGAATTACTGGATTCAAATCTTGGCTCTACAGACTGTAAGCCTAATGACCATAGAAAATTCATCAGCCTTTCTGGGTCTCAGTTTTCATCGGTAAAATGGGTACCCACTTCAAAGGGAGATTAAATGAGACAATTTATGTAAGTGCTTAGGAGAGTATTTAGCATACAACTAGTCCTGCTTTGGTGTTTACGTTTATAATTATCCTTTATCTACACAGATTGGCTTCCTATAATATGACAAAATTACAATTCAAAAATTCAAGATTCATTTTACCTCATCACCAATTCAATGGGGAGTAATTCTGGATTCTTGTCTACTAACCTTGAAGTTTTCAGTCCAAGTGTAGATTAGAAGAAAGAAAACATATTTAATGTGATGAACCATTTTGGGCTAAGAACTCACTCTGAACCTCCAACTTCTCCCACCCCAGTCTTTCCTAGAGAGTAATCTTCCTGAATCATAGATTTGGAGACAAGAAGAATATCTTCATCTCTCTGTAAAGGCCAAGATAATTAATGGAAAACTATGATAAACAGTAAAAAAAGCTTGGGATAATGTAAAGTTAAAAAATAAATATAAAAAATCAGTAGCTTTCTTATAAAACAGTAACCAGCACAGTGAAAATAAAGAACAAACAACAATAATACCAACAACAAATAAAGTACCAAGAATAGATTTGGCAAGAATCAGCAAGTTCACATGAACAATCAATATATATGAAAAATAAATATATAACCCCCAGAAGTACAGAGAGGAGAACCTGAGTAAATAGATATGTATCTTGCTCTTGTCTAGACGGTCTCAAAATTATATAAACGTCAATTCTCCTAAAACATATTGAAAAATCCAGTCCCATGTCAACCCAAACTCCAGTGTGGTTATTTTTGGAGTTTGACAGCATGGGAGAATAAATAGGAGAAAATAGATATCTGGGGCAAAAAGTGAGAAAAGAGGGGAAAGCTTCACTTTCAGCAGATATTGAAACACACTTTAAAAATAGGATACTCTAGATGCTTTGATATGGGATCTAAAACAAGAATGTCAATAGAGTAGAGCAGGAAGTGCAAGTTAATATGAGAACTGAGTACTCTAGAAGAGACGCTTCCACTCAGAGGGGAGAAAGGTATTATTTAATAGATGATGTGGGCCACTGGCTGGCCATTTGGGAAAAAAAAGTAAAGACAGATTCATACTTCTTTCACCAGAATACATTCCAGATGGAATAATATTTAAATGTAAAAATCCAAACCATAAAAATTTTAGAAAAAAGCAATGGAAGAATATTTTATAAGGGAAAAGTTTTATAAGTAGCAAATGAGACCCAGAATCTATAATGGAAAAAGATAGGCAGTTTGAGGTTTTACAGATTTTACAGTAAAATACACTGCAAATAAAGTTGAAAGACAAGCTTTGCCTGGGGGGAAAAATATGACAGAGGTGCATTTAGTATCCATAAGATAAAAAGAGTTTCTACAAATCAATGAGCAAAAAAAAAGCAAAGGACCAGAAAAAACATTCAAAAAGATGATCAACCTCTCTAATAATAAAAGAAATAAAAATCAGAATAATGAAATGTATTCTCCCCCCACAACATAGACAGTTTTCAAAGATCAAATACTCCAAGCTGACTAGGAGGTAGGGAAATGGGCCTCTATGTTCATTGCTGGTAGAAGTATAAATTGGTTCAAGATTTCTGAAGAGAAATTGGCCATATCAATCAACATTTCAACTGTGCAAAATATGGAGAATATATTTTTGTCCTTTTTTGGGCTCTTACATGTCTTTTCATGTGAGAAGCATGGTGATGTAGTGGACACAGTGGTGTGTTGCCCAGATGCTCCTTCCGCTGCTGAGAGGGTGGACAGCTGAGAGCTCACAGCTGAGAATCACCCCCACTCCAACCACCCCTGGGACTGGATTGCATATTGTGCACGGCAAGTTGCTTCTGTCGCCTCTGTCCATGAGATTCTCCAGGCAAGAATACTGGAGTGGATTTCCATGGCCTCCTCCAGGGGATCTTCCAGACCCGAGGTATCCTGGAAGACTCAGGAGCCACAGTAGTGAAGTTTGTGGTCCCGTCTAGTTTGTCCTGGCCTGCAGCATACCAGGACATTCCCTCTAAAGTAAAGGGCAAGTGGCTGCCTCTCACACCTCTCACCGCTAAGGCAAAGCTACAGTGCCTGGTAGATCTCTGAGGGTTCTAGAAGCAGCATATTTTTACATGTGTTCCATCCATATATTGAAATATATGGGAAGCAGCCAGTTTCAGTGGAGATCAGAGCAGGGTTTGTCTACAACAGATCCAGACTGTAGCGTAAGAAGCCCAGCTGCTTGGGTCATATGGCTCAACAGACTAGATGGTACGGGAGCTCTCCAAGGTGGGAGAAAACACTATGTAGATTCTGTGGCGAGCCCCAGTAGGAGACTCTCAGTGTAGCCCTCTGAAGTCCTGGAGCAAGTTCATGCCACCTGCAGTGGAAAATATACACATCTTTCAAAAACCGTTCTTGGAATGATTCTGTGCAAGGATGTGGATAGAGTACCCAACCACGGACAGCAAGTTTCCAATAGCCAGGGCTGTGCCTCATTAGCTGAGTTCAGACAGCACTTCAAAGATAGAAGTTTGGCCCAACAAGACCAGAGGGTACAAATAGGCTGACAGGCCATAAGCCAGATCTCCTCACTACACACCACTGTTCCCCTCATCCCATGCCCATCTCTAGAGTCCTTATAAATAACTGAGACAGGAGGGGGCAAGTTCACAGATGACATTTAGAATGGACAAACCATAAGGTCCTGCTGTGCAGCACGAGGAACTATATCCAATCTTCTGGGATAAACCACAATGGAAAAGATTATTTTAAAAAGTGTATGTATGTGTATAACTGAGTCACTGCCATACAGCAGAGATTGGCACACCATTACAAACCAGCTGTGCTTCAATTAAAAAATAAAAAACACAACACTTAAAAAAAAAGTTCACAGATGGGTTAACTTGATGTGTGGATGCAAGCAGCAAATGGACCCTAACACCGCCCCATTCAGAGTTTGTCCTGAAAAACAGTAGTGAGGGGAGACCCTAGCCTTGGGTGGAGTTTTGGGCAGTGATCTGGCCATCTACTCAGTGCAGAAAGAGAATTGGCCAGAGGTTAGAGTATGGATGGATTCATAGGCAGAGGTGAATGGCTAGACTGGCTACTTAGGAAAACGAAAGAGAAAATTTGGAAGAAATGGGTGGAGGGATTTAAGGGAACAGGCCTAAAGTGTGAAGATTTTTTTTTCCCATTGCATGTTAATGCCTGCAAGGGAGTGTCCACCTCAGAAGAGTCAGTAACCAACCAGCCAGACAGAATGACTCAGCCAGATGATGTCAGCCGGTGATATCAACCACCCCAGTGCCTGTACAACTGGCACGGAATGGAGGAGGCCTGGTGGCCAGGGTGGAGGCTATGCTTGGGAGGGGTCCCAGTTCTTAAACTGCCGCTGCTGAACAGCCAACCTGCCAGGAATGGGACCAACTCTGAGCTCCCTATATGACACTTGACCTCAAGGAGACCAAACAGCCACTTGGTGACAGGTAACTGTTTTGGATTCCTTCCACCCAGGAAAGAACAGATTTATCTTGACTGAAAGTTACACATACTCCACATGAGTTTGTCCTTTCTGTCCAGAGGGCTTTGGCCAATACCTACTCCTATTCCAGGTCCAGCCATGTGTTCATCCACCCAGCCAGGTTTGTCCGTAATATTGCATAGGATCAAGGTACCCATTTTAGAGCAAAGAAGGCATAGCCCCTTCCTCCATCTTCAAAGTGCGTCATTTTAATCTCTGCTTCCAATGTCACATCTCCTCTCTGATCCTCTTGTCTTCCTCTTATAAGGATGCTTGTGATTATACTGAGCCCAACTTGCAAACCCAGGTTCAACTCCCTGTCTCAAAATCCATAAGTTAACTGCATTGTCAAATTTCTGTTTGCAGTGTAAAACGACATAGTCACAGGTTCCGAGGGATTAAGATGTTGATAACTTTGGGGGAGAGGCAGCATACTGTCCACCACAAGTGATAACCCCAGCAGCCGCACTATTTATAAGACAGCCAAGATGAAACCCTAACTATAGTTCTTTCATCCACTATGGCTTGAAGTTAAGTGAGCTTGTTTACCTGATTTTAGCTGGGACAGAGAGCAGAGCAAAGCGTTTTAAGTTTGAGTCCTAGAAAGGCTAATGGCTTGGTGAGAGCTAAGGGTTGGTGATGGCAATGATGCTGGACAGGGAGATTAGCCCAGGGTCTCTGCACACGCAGGTGATGGAAGGGCTGCAATGCAGAGCCTGAGAGGATTGCAGTGCTGTGTTGGCAAGACAGTGCCAACAGTCAACCTTCAAGCCAGAGTCCAGAAATGGGACCCCAGCCACCTGGCCAGCTCCATTAGAACACGGACGAAACTGCTGCTTCTGAGAGGCAAGGCTGCAGCAAGGGGTCATTGCTCAGGGCCTCATTCCTCAGCTAGAAGATGAGGGCAACAATAAGGATCCTCTCTGGTAGAGCTGCCATAATGATGGGCATAAAGCGTATCACATGGGACCAGGCACATAGCCAGGGAGTGCTAGCCATTGAGACAGTGCTGGTCCCCAGTGCTGCCCCCAGTGCTCAGTCCAGGGGGCAGAGTCATTGCCGGCCAAAGCCGTCAAGATGAGAACTGCATTTCCCAGCCCCCTCATCTGTGTGTGCTCACATGACTGGTTCTGGCTGATGGAATGTAGGCAAGCAGTGAGTTCCTTCAGACTGGACACGGAAGGCCTCCTGGTGTCCCCTCTTCCTGTCTCTTGTGTCTGCCTGAACGTTGATGTCCCCTGTGACCTCTGAATCTAGGAGATGAAAATGGCAAAGCCTCCATCAGCCTATGTCCCTGGGTATGTGGGGAACACCTCCCTGGTATTCCACTGCCATTTAAATTTTATGTGAATAAGAAATACGCTTCTATTATGTTAAACCAATGAGATCTTGAGATTTACTCCTTTTTTTTTTTTTGGTTGTGCCTCAAAGCATGCAGGATCTTAATTCTTTGACCAGGGATCGAACCCATGCCCCCTGTAACAGAAACACAGAATCCCCCAACCACTGGACTGCCAAGGAATTCCCAGGACTTACTCTATCTTTAATCTTAACTTTACCTTAACTGATCCAGTTGTCAGTGATGACTTAGCCATCTGATTATCCTGAAGATCTAACTCAAGATATAAAACTGACATGAAGTTCAGAGAAGAGCTTCCATAAATTCAGAAATAGGAGGAAAGGGCAGTGTGTCAGCACCCCTTAGGTCCCAGGACTGACCCTGTTGGGACAGTGTGGGGCACACAGGCTCATTGTTGTGCCTGGGCTAAATGAACACATTCATCATGGCAGATCCAAGTCATCGAGCACTTCCTGTGTGCTGACTCCTCCTTTGCTTTCTCTTTCTTGTTGTCCAGTCGTTCAGTCATGTCCCACTCTACAACCCCATAGACTGCAGCAGGCAGGCTTCCTTTCACCGTCTCCCGGAGCCTGCTCAAACTCATGTCCGTTGAGTCGGTGATGCCATCCGACCATCTCGTCTTCTCTCGTCCCCTTCTCCTCCTGCCCTCAATCTTTTCCAGCATCAGGGTCTTTTCCAGTAAATCAGCTCTTTGCATCAGGTGGCCAAAGTATTGGAGCTTCGGCTTCAGCATCAGTCCTGCTAATGAATATTCAGGACTGACTTCCTTTAGAATGGACTGGTTTGATCTCCTCACAGTACAAGGGACTCTCAAGAGTCTTCTCCAGCACCACAGTTTGAAAGTATCAATTCTTTGGTGCTCAGCCTTTCAACTCTCACAACCGTACATGTCTACTAGAAAAACCATGGCTTTGACTAGACGGACCTTTGTCGGCAATGTGATGTCTCTGCTTTTTAATGCGCTGTCTAGATTTGGAGAGTGAAAAAGCATTATCTCTCTGAACTCTATGAAACAGCTACCAAGTTTATGTCCATTTAACAGAGAAGAAGCCTCTGTAAAAACCTCACAAAGAAGTTTTATGATTGCACAGCTGGAGGGCAGGGGAGTTAGACTCAGGGCCAGGACTCCTGAAGCCAAGCCATACTCTCAAGCCCTGTGCTGGCCTTTCTTCCTAGGCTGGTGGGAACTAAATAGATTGCCAGACTCATAAGGAGATTTTTTTGTTTCAACAGTGAATGGCTAAAGCCATCCTATTAATATTAAGATGCTTAGAATCAGATTTGTATAATTAACAGGGAAGGTCCTAAAAAGAGTGCTCTAATTTATGATTCTGGAGCCAAGGTGGCTAAAAGATTTGGGTTAGAAGATATAGAAGGAGAAAGTGGCCTGGCCTATTTTCTCCTCTCGCTTCCTCTGTCTGGCAACATTAATGTTTCTGGCATTTTCTATTCTTGGTTCTTTACCTCAAACGGAACAAAGCAAAACAAAATAATGAAGCTTATTTATTATATCTCAGATCTGGAGATTCATGGGCTCACAGTTAAATAAGCTTATGGAGATTAGAGTAGGGTGAACTCTCTTTACAAATGTCAACATCTTTGGGTCCTAAATGCCGTAAGAGCCATCTAAGGGAGTCTGGATTTCATAAACAAGCATCACTAATATGGCATACTAAGATCTGAATCTATTATCTGTTGCCACAATAATGCTGATTTATAGCCACAAGGACTTGGATGCCTACATCAATAAACATGTCTTTGGCTCAAGAATCTGTAAGGTTCCACTGATCTGGTGTGGGCTTGGCTGACCCCCAGTGGACTTGCTCATGTGTCTGCTGCCAGCTGTGGGATGTCTGGGCAGCTCTATCTTGGCCAAGTCTGTGCACATGTCTGGAGTTGGCTGGCTCCTGGCTGATCTGGGCTGGCCTCATCTGAGATGACTGGGCTGACTTAGTGCTCCTGCAGAAGTAGCATCCTCCAGTAGACTAGCCCAGACTTATTCTCACGGCAGGTGCAGAGAAGCGAGACCGACGAAGTGGAAATGCGCGAGCTCTTGAAGTACAGTTGACCCTTGAAAAACATGGGGTTTGAACTGTGCGGGGTCCGCTTATACATGTTATGTTCAATAGTAAATACTATAGAACTGTGGGTACTTTAGTATTTACTATGGGTGGGTTGGTTGGTTGAATATGGAGCCACGGATATGGGGGATCTGCAGACAGAAGGGACCTGTGCATAAGAAGGGCCAAGCATAAGTTATACTTGGATTTTTCAACTGCACAGAAGGTCAGCACCCCTAAACTCCATGTTGTTCAGCACCTACTATCATTTCATTGGTTAAAGCAACTCACACGTCTGAGCCATAGTCAGACAGATATGACACTAAAAAGTACGTAACAGAGAATGCAGACATGTGAAGGCATAAAGAATTAGACAAAGGGTGGGGAGGCCGGGATGGGGTGGAGGTGTTAACACTGTTGATCTACCATGAAACTTATTGTTTATTGTGTATCTACCATGAGCCAGGTCCTGGACCAGATCCTGCAAACATTGTCTTTAATACTCACAGCTATTATCATCCTGTCCCTGATTTCGACCTCAGAGGTGCAGTAGCTTGCCCAGGGTCACACAGCTAGGAAACCGCAGAGTTGAGATTCGCTTTCTAATCCTGCTGCAGTAGGTGTTCTTGCCAGCACACAGCTTGGACCTAAATATTTTCATTACAAACTTTGAAGCTTTATCATACCATAACTGCTTAAATTTTTACCTGAAGCTGAAGATCAGTCTAGAAGGTTTGGTCAAGCTTTTGTTGGTTTGTTAGGTGAACATCGAAAATGATTATCCCCAGATAACAAGGGTAACAGCAAGAGTAGTAGAAACAGGAACTTACCATATGATAAGCACGTAGGTCTCGTAACTGATTATAATCATAATGATGTAAGTATTATTTCCCCCTCTGTTTTATGGATGCTGGTTGGAGGCAGCTCTGGGTGCTGAAACAGATGGGATGGAGCCGGAGCACGATGGCTCCCTTCCTTTGTTATTAAGTAGAATTTAATATCTTGGGGGCCACGTTGGGGATGGTCAGGTATGTACCACGAGGCTTTCCCTCTTTATCTCATGTGATCAGTCTCCTCACAGGGATGAACAGGTTCTGGGTAGAGGTGGGAGGACGTTGGGTGGAGGAGGGGCAGTTTCTAAAGCTGCAGCTAGGAAATTGTGCTGGAAAGGGGAGGAGGGATCCTCCTCACGGAGTGAGCAGCCACTGGCCACGGGGACCTGGCTTCTTGGCTGTGTAGCCTCCAAGATGGATGGCCACGGCCTTCAGGGCCGGACAGCCTCTTCTTAGGCCTTTGATGCCAAAAGCAGAACAAATGTGAGTCGGCCGCCCGGCCACAGCTGCCTCTCATTAGGGCCCGCTTCCTTCAGCCCAGGACAAGGTGGGCCCGCGAGGTAAGCCGGGGCAAACACCAGATGTGTCTGCCACAGCTGGCTGCAAAACCTTGCTCTTGACTTCTCACCCCCAGACCTACTTCCCTGCCCCCACCGAACAGCCCCCTGGCTGCTCAAGCCAGAACGGGTCCTGCTCCCCACCCCCACCACTCCCCCCCACCCCTATATATCCAATCCATCAGCAGATCCCATCAGCGCCGCTTGGGGAATGTCTCTGTCTGACCACTCTCTCCATCTCCACCGACATCACTGATCCGGGCCATGGGTTATATCTCTCCTGGACTATTGCACTAGCCTCCTGGGATGGACTGAAAAAATTCAAAAATGTTGAATGCATATGTTGAAATCCTAGAGCCTCAAACCTCAGAATATGACCTGACTGGGGAGCAGGGTCCTTATAGATGTAATTCGTTATGATGAGGTCGTACTGGAGTAGGATGGGCACTAATTCAACATGACTGGTGTCCTTATTAAAAGGGGAAATTCAGACACAGACGCATAGATAGGGAGAATGCCACGTGATGGTGGAGGCAGAGACGAGGGTGATGTCTCCATACGCTAAGCAATGCCAAACATCGTCCGCAAAACTTCAGAAGCTCGGGGAGAGGCCTGAATCGATTCTCCCTTCCAGCTTTCAGAAGGAAGCGACCCTGCCAACACCTGGATCTCAGACTTCCAGCCTCCAGAATTGTGAGACAACACAGTTCTGTTGTTTAAGCTGCCCAGCCAGTGGTTCTTGGTTGTGGCAGCCCTCGTAAAGGAACACACCTCAAACTGCAGTCTCTGCTTCCTCTCTTGTCTCTTCCTCTAACCCATATGCATGTTATACTCCACAGAAAGTGGGTATTTTAGAATTCCAACTGGGATCACGTAATTCTCCTGCACTTGCCACCCGTGGTCTGCAGAGCCCTGGGAGACTTGGTCTTGCTGAGTTCGCCAGTGTCCCCTCTTCCCCCTCCTCCCAGGACCCCTACACACCACTCACACCATGTCAGTCTTTGTGGTTTTTTTTTGGCCATACCGCGTGACTTGCAAGCTCTTACTTTCCTGACTAGGGATCAAACCCAGGGCCTGGCAATGAGAATGCCAAGTCCTAGCCGCTGGACCACCAGAGAATTCCCCTCCATGCCAGTCTTGAACATGCCCAGCTTCTTCCAGCTAAGCGCCTTTCCACATGCTGTACCTTCAGCCCTCTTCCAAGTCTTGGCATAGTCACCGTGTCTGGAGAGCCAGAGAGACACGGACACCAATGACATGGCTAGGACAGGGAGGAGGATGTCGCTGGAGAAGGGGGAGGGGAGAGAGGGATGCTGATGCAAGACTGAGGGGCCTGTGCCCAGCTCACAGCCTCTGAGAGGAGAGGTTTGCCTGTCAGGGGTTTTTATGTTTTGATGTGAAGACCCAGACTTTTTTACCCAATTCTTATCTAATATCGTGCATAACCTTGGATGAGTCTTTGGGATAGCAACGTGTGCCTCAGTTTACCTGTCCGTAAAATGGATCTGTACATGACCTCATTCAGTTCTCCTGAGAACAAGTAGGTGTCATCTCATCAGTCACGTCTGTTAATGCCTTCACTCGTTAGAGGGGGAAACTGAGACGGGGTGGTCAATGAAGTCATTTACCCGGATCACCCAGCATGAGGGATGGCAGAGCAGACATTTAAACCTGAGTCTCTCTGGCTCCAGAATTTGCATCCTCGACCACTGTGCTGACGTGTGTCCAAGAAACTGGGCCTGTGACTGCCCCCACCCGCAAAATGGGCAGGTGTCTGTGGAGGTGAGGTTACAAGGCACAGGGTAAATTCACTCAGAGTGAGTCTATGACACCTTTCTAAAAGGAGCAGTCCATCAATATATGAAGCCAGATGAGAAGTACACCACAGACACACATGCGGTAGTGGTGTACACATCCCACGTGCCTGCCACTCTGTGGCTTAAGCAGGAGAGAAATGTCCAAACCCATGGGCCAGACTCGGCAGGGTCTCCCCGCAGAGTCAGAGGTCACTGGTGTTGGGGAGAGGGAGAAATAGCTGGAGAAACCTCTGAGACTTTGCTGCAACAGAGATGTTTCCAGCGGACACAAGGCCCCATTTCTCCAACTTAACACTAGTGCTGAGTTTAAGACCAAGAGATGGATGGAAGATTACAGGATCACTATGACTGGAATAAGGTTTGAATCCACTGTAAACAAACTACTTTTAAACATTGCCTTTGCTGATTGTGTATCATTCATGGGAAATCAGTAGAGCTTACCCACCACCTGAAAAGAGCGGGTCGGGGATGTCAGGCTTGAGTGCCAGTCTCCAGGCTAACACCCTCACATGCACGCCCATGAAGCTCTCCAACAAACTTCTGAGGTGGGGAGCAGCCTCCCTGTACCCATTTTACAGAAAAGGAAACAGCTTCAGCAATGGTAGCCTATCATGCTGGGATCGCAGCAGGCTGATACGCAACATCTCAATTCATATGTTTTTCTACAACTTTCTTAACCCTTTGATGCTCCACACCTCTCACCTTTGTGTACTGATCCTTTTAGTTTTAAGTAGGCTTTAGCTGCGGAGAAGGCAATGGCAACCCACTCCAGTATTATTGCCTGGAGAATCCCATGGATGGAGGAGCCTGGTAGGCTGCGGTTCATGGGGTCGCTAACAGCTGGACATGACTGAGTGACTTTCACTTTTCACTTTCATGCATTGGAAAAGGAAATGGCAACCCACTCCAGTATTCTTGCCTGGAGAATCTCAGGGACAGAGGAGCCTGTTGGGCTGCCGTCTATGGGGTTGCACAGAGTCGGACACGACTGACATGACTTAGCAGCAGCAGCAGCAGGCTTTAGCTGTGGTCCCAGGGAGGTGTCACAAGCAACTGAGAAAGATCAACTATTCCAACATTCTAATTCACTCTGATTTAGGTGAGCTCAGTTCAGTCGCTCAGTCGTGTCCAACTCTTTGTGACACCACGGACTGCAGCACGCCAGGCCTCCCTGCCCATCACCAACTCCCAGAGCTTACCCAGACTCATGTCCATCGAGTCAGTGATGCCATCCAACCATCTCATCCTCTGTTGTCCCCTTCTCCTCTCGCCTTCAATCTTGCCCAGCATCAGGGTCTTTTCCAATGAGTCAGTTCTTCACATCAAGTGCCCAAAGTATTGGAGTTTCAGCTTCAGCATCAGTCCTTCCAATGAATATTCAGGACTTATTTCCTTTAGGATGAACTGGTTGGATCTTCTTGCTGTCCAAGGGACTCTCAAGAGCCTTCTCCAACACCACAGTTCAAAAGCATCAATTCTCCTGTGTTCAGCTTTCTTTATAGTCCAACTCTTACATCCATACATGACTACTGGAAAAACCATAGCTTTGACTAGATGGACTTTTGTTGGCAAAGTAATGTCTCTGCTTTTTAATATGCTGTCTAGGTTGGTCATAACTTTTCTTCCAAAGACCAAGCATCTTTTAATTTCATGGCTGCAATCACCATCTGCAGTGATTTTGGAGCCCCAAAAAATAGTCTGACACTGTTTCCACATCTATTTCCCATGAAGTGATGGGACCAGATGCCATGATCTCAGTTTTCTGAATGTTGAGCTTTAAGCCAACTTTGTCACTCTCCTCTTTCACTTTCATCAAGAGGCTTTTTAGTTCCTCTTCACTTTCTGCCATAAGGGTGGTGTCATCTGCATATCTGAGGTGATTGATATTTCTCCCGGCAATCTTGATTCCAGCTTGTGCTTCATCCAGCCCAGCGTTTCTCATGATGTACTCTGCATATAAGTTAAACAAGCAGGGTGACAAAATGCAACCTTGACGGACTCCTTTCCCTATTTGGAACCAGTCTGTTGTTCCAACAGATTTAGGTGAAGAGCTAAGCAACTTGGGGAAAGGGTTCATGTCAGGAACGGCAGAGTTTGGGGGAGGCAGTGAGAGGCTTTGTGTCAGAACGGGGGATCTGCCAGCACTGGAGCAGATCGGAGAAGCGGGAAGGACCACCTTCTTTACTCTGGGAGGTGAGGAGGCTGAAGGAAACGGCATCTCGCGGCTCAGGGAGAGCCCAAGGAAGCCTGGAGCTCAGCCCTCCGTCCCCCCAAGGAATGGCAATGATCACACATGTCCGTGAGAAAGAAGGACGTGGAGCAAGGGAATCCCTATAGTTTGGCTAGACGATGGAAAGGGAGGGACCCAACGCGGAGGAGAAGCCTGAGTCAAGGAGCGGCCCAGAGGATGCTGAGCTCTCTCCGCGGGTATCAGCCTGGGGCGCCGGCAGCTGAGAACTGCATCCGAAGGATGAAGGAGGAGGCAGCGGTCCCTGACCGAGTAACGCCTGCCTCCACGTCGGCCCGGGAAAAGCCCGAGACATTCGTGGCCGTCAGTGTGTCCGCCTGGATGGGACAAAGGTCCACTGCATCAGCACCAAGAGGGCTCCGGAGAGAAATCAGGATGGGTCTCGAATAGCAAAGAGGCTACATTTGTTGACACACTTGAGTTTACAGCCTGTAAAGCATCAGTTCAGTTCAGTTCAGTGCTCAGTCGTGTCCGACTCTTTGCGACCCCATGAATCGCAGCACGCCAGGCCTCCCTGTCCATCACCAACTCCCGGGGTTCACTCAGACTCACGTCCATCGAGTCCGTGATGCCATCCAGCCATCTCATCCTGAGTATATGTAAAGCATATACCTGTCTTATTGCCCCACCTCACACTATGAGTGGGTTCCTGCTAGAACGTTCAGTTCTATGCACACCCACCCACCCTTTGCACGTACACGCACGCATACACACACACACACACACACACACACACCCCGAGGAGGGTCTCTTTCTTAGCTCGTGTGACTGGCAGAAAATGCCCTCCTCCAATATGTCCCTGTCCTAATACCCAGGACTGGTGATATGTTACATGATGGGCAAAGGAAAGTTCATCTCAGCTGAGGCTGCGAGGGGCAGGCAGGTCCCATGGGGCAGGGCAGGAACAAGCCCTCACTTTCCTGGGCCTCTTCAGTCTTTTCCAAGGTGGGACCGATCCCCCACCTCCACCCCCTGGCCAAGGGTGGGGAGTGCAAGCCAGGGGCTCCTGCCTGTGAAGGCTCTAATGTGGGCTGGGAGCAGGAAAAGGGGGTGGGGAGGGCCCCTGAAGTTCCCAGAGAACATCACACCTCGTAAAGCAGCGCGAGCCGGAGTGCGGAGAGGGACAGCCCGCCCGACTTTCATCTCCTGTCAATAAAGCATTATCAGCACTGAGCTGGGTTTTCGGCTCTTAATTCCAGATGTGGCCCAAGGCCCATCCCCAGCAGGCTTCTTCCCTCCCCACCCCACCCTCTTCCCACAGAGGCCCCTCGGGGTGATGCTGCTCTGGGGGAGGGAGAGGGACAACAGGCCTTCCGGGACCCCAGACTGGGGGTGCAGGAGTCAGGCTAGCCCGGCCAGGCTGGTGGAGGGTCACGCACATGGAGCTGCCTGCTCCTGAGACAGAGAGGGGATGGTGGTGCCCACCGAGGGGCTGCCTGTCCCTGCTGAGACATGTGATGGGCACACCGTGCCTCAAGTGTTGGGACGCCTGGACCCCTGGCCAGGCCTTGACCTGAGTGGTAACCTTGGGCAAGTTGGTTTCCCTTTTTTGGTTTTAGTAGTCTTGGTAAAATGAGGCAGTTACTCTAGTTTCTTTTGTTAACCAGTCAACAAGTATGTATTAAGCCCAGTGTGCATGCTGGCTTCTGTTTAATCTTGGGAAATGCGGGGTAGACAGAGAGAAGGGCTCCTGTTTTTGTAAAGCACCCATTCTTGTGGGAGGAAGCAGCAAATCCCAAGTAAACAAACACAGGGGTGAAATACCCGGACAGTGAAAAATGCTGTGTAAGAAAGGAAATAGGATGCTATGCTAGAGGAAATTTTATGTGCAGGACCTCTGCTGGGAAGGCAATGGGATGCCTTCCTGAAGAGCAGATGTTTGAGTGAAGCTAAATGGGAAGATGTGAAGCCAAGTGGGCCTTAGAAAGCCTCACTACGAACAAAGCTAGTGGAGGTGATGGAATTCCAGTTGAGCTGTTTCAAATCCTGGAAGATGATGCTGTGAAGGTGCTGCACTCAATATGCCAGCACATTTGGAAAACTCAGCAGTGGCCACAAGACTGGAAAAGGTCAGTTTTCATTCCAATCCCAAAGAAAGGCAATGCCAAAGAATGCTTAAACTACTGCACAATTGCACTCATCTCACACGCTAGTAAAGTAATGCTCAAAATTCTCTAAGTCAGGCTTCAGCAATACGTGAACTGTGAACTTCAAGATGTTCAAGCTGGTTTTAGAAAAGGCAGAGGAACCAGAGATCAAATTGCCAACATCCGCTGGATCATCGAAAAAGCAAGAGTTCCAGAAAAACATCTATTTCTGCTTTATTGACTCTGCCAAAGTCTTTGTGTGGATCACAATAAACTGTGGAAAATTCTGAAAGAGATGGGAATACCAGAACACCTGATCTGCCTCTTGAGAAATCTGTATGCAGGTCAGGAACCAACAGTTAGAACTGGACATGGAACAATGGACTGGTTCCAAATAGGAAAAGGAGTCCGTCAAGGCTGTATTTTGTCACCCTGCTTGTTTAACTTATTTGCAGAGTACATCATGAGAAACGCTGGACTGGAAGAAACACAAGCTGGAATCAAGATTGCCAGGAGAAATATCAATAACATCAGACATGCAGATGAACCAGCCTTATGGCAGAAAGTGAAGAGGAACTAAAGAGCCTCTTGATGAAAGTGAAAGTGGAGAGTGAAAATGTTGGCTTAAAGCTCATCATTCGGAAAACTGAGATCATGGCATCTGGTCCCATCACTTCATGGGAAATAGATGGGGAAACAGTGGAAACAATGTCAGACTTTATTTTTTGGGGCTCCAAAATCCCTGCAGATGGTGACTGCAGCCATGAAATTTAAAGATGCTTACTCCTTGGAAGAAAAGTTATGACCAACCTAGATAGCATATTCAAAAGCAGAGACATTACTTTGCCGACTAAGGTCCGTCTAGTCAAGGCTATGGTTTTTCCTGTGGTCATGTATGGGTGTGAGAGTTGGACTGTGAAGAAGGCTGAGAGCCAAAGAATTGATGCTTTTGAACTGTGGTGTTGGAGAAGACTCTTGAAAGTCCCTTGGACTGCAAGGAGATCCAACCAGTCCATTCTGAAGGAGATCAACCCTGGGATTTCTTTGGAAGGAATGATGCTAAAGCTGAAACTCCAGTACTTTGGCCACCTCGTGGGAAGAGTTGACTCATTGGAAAAGACTCTGATGCTGGGAGGGACTGGGGGCAGGAGGAGAAGGGGACAACCGAGGATGAGATGGCTGGATGGCATCGCTGACTTGATGGACGTGAGTTTGAGTGAACTCCGGGAATTGGTGATGGACAGGGAGGCCTGGCGTGCTGCGATTCATGGGGTCGCAAAGAGTCGGACACGACTGAGAGACTGAACTGAACTGAACTGAAATGGGAAGATGAAGAGGAAAAGCATTCCAGGAAGACGGAACAGCAAATGCAAAGTCTCCGGGGGGAGCAAGCTCGGAGCACTGCAGGAACAGGAAGGCCACTGCAGCTGGCATGGAGCTCGTGAGGGAGCGAGGGCTGGTGAGGGCTGTCTGATAGGGACAGATTTCCTAGTATTAAATAGGATCAGGTCAGGTGCATGGCAAAGACGTCCAGAGGAATGTAGCCTGGGGCTGGCGTGACACTCTGCAGTGTCACAGCCCCAGCTCCTTCCATGGTGCTTCTTTACATTCTCAGCATGTGACTTACTCCTCATGATACAAGATGACTGCCTGAGCTCCAGACAGCAAGTCCACTTTTTAGTTATCCAGAAGAAGGAAGGAAACAAAGGAAGGTAGCCTTTCTCCTGTTTGGGACACTTCCTGTTGTTGAACACAGCATTTCTGCTCTCATCTTGGTAGTAGGAAGCACCTCTTTATTCCAGGTAGTTATATGCCCAGCTAAGAATCAAGGGTTATATTACTAAAGAGGAAAGAGAGAGTAACTCTTGTGGACACCTGGCACCTCTGCCACTGCCTACAAGGCAGGGAGTTCTCATTCAGAACCTACCTCCTGGTCCCACCACTCAGAGCCACCAACAGTTGTAAACTAGTCACTTACCTTATACACCTAGTCTTCCCCATCTCAAGAACTGGCATCACTGTCCGGTGAGCTGCCCACGCTATGCATCTGACAACTCTTCCCTCATCTCCAGCAAAGAGCCACACACAACATATCACCAAAGTCTGCCGATTCAACCCCCAAAATATTCCTGAATCTCTCCTCCCTCTCCATCTCCCCAAGTCACTATCTTAACTAAAGGCCCGTCTCTTCCTTGGTCCACTGGGGTAGCCTCGAAACTGGTTTTTCTTCTTCCACACGATCAGGTCCGCACAGAGCAGCCACCATCATCCGTCTAAATGTCACTGCTCTGTCTAAAGTCCTTCAGTGGCTTTCAGGATAAAAATAATGAATTCCCGCTCTATGACCAGGCTTTTATCTTACCTTGTTTCTTCTCCTCCCCCCCTTCTTCCGTCCATCTGTTTGACTGTCTGTCTTTCTGCCTCCTGCTATCACACTGACCTTCTCTAAAGTCATCAAACTTTCCAGGCTCTTTCCTGTCACAGGGCCTTTGCACATGCAGGTCCCCCTGCCAGGAATGCTTCCCCCACCTCTTTTCTCACCTGATTCGATCCTGTGGAAGAGGGCTTTCCATCCACCCGGTCTTAGACAATGTTATTTGCTCCCTCCTTGCCCTGTGTATCTCACACATGATATTTATCACAACTGCAATTAATTGTTCCATGTCTGTTCTCCTGCCAGAACATCCACTCCTGCATGGGGGGGGGACATGTATCAGGCTCAAAAAGAGGGTGTGTAGTGAATGGTTCGATGCCTACATTGAACCTCTCCGTCAATTCCCTGCACCCCACTGTGCACTAATGGATGCCTCTCAACCCTGAAGAGGGACGCACAGACATCTGGGAATTGAGAGACAGTTCATGTTCATGGTAGGACTCATACGGCCTGCTCATTGCAAAGTAAAGCCTGTGGCTCCTTGAAGAGGCCCTAATAGTTTAACAAAGTGCTGGGTTCTCAGCCACACACACACGGTGGAGCCCGTCTCTGGGTGTCAGCAACGGGCTTAAACCTAACTCGAGAACTCCAGCAGGCAGGATTCCAGCAGGGGAGACAGGGAGGGAAGGGGAGGAACTGGGGACTAAGGAGAAGGGGTCTCCGCAGAGTCTGAAGGAAGCCAGGGCAAAGAAGCAAGTCTCTTGAACTTTTAAGTTATTTTCCACTGAAGCTTTGGCTTGGCCAGCTGGGCTGATAGGCTGCGGACCAGGAGACCCCGCTGAGGACTCACCCGTGGGGCACCCTAACGCCTCTCTGAGGCTGTTGCTCCTCCTCTCTGGGCCTGTCTCAGTTTATCCATCTGTGAAAAGGGGGTGGCTGAACCAGAAGACTCTGAGAGCCCTTACAATCAACTCTCGTGTTGATGAAGCTATGAGCTCTTGCCTGTCTCTGAAACAGGTAGGGACATATTTAGATGTGAATCCAACTACTAGTCAGGATGGACCAGGTTATGTTATGGTAACCGACAGGCCCACCCAGCTCAGCAGCTTGGTGCAATACCCTTGTCGCCCTCATTCCCCAAAACTTTGCCGTGTGTTAGCAGCAGCCTCTGGAACAGGTGGCCTCCTAGGTCCCAAGGCGGAGGAGAGAAAGATGAGGAAGTAATGCTGGCTCTAACTGCCTCTGTCTGGCAGGGATGCCCAGAATCTTTGTTCAGAGTCCACTGGCCCAGGGAGTCCGGGGGGCCCGCCCCAGCTGTAAGGGATTCTGGGAGATGGAAGGACCACCTGGAATATTTGGTGGATTCCCACCGTTTCTGACACCCTCTGTGATGTGATGTCAGTGGTGAGGAAAATCCTCTGTACTCTTAAGCCTGTGTTGCAACACGTGAGCATCGAGCACCTTCCTGGTTTGTGTCCTGGAGCTGGGCTTCATCTACACCCTCCCCTTGGCTCACACTCATCTCAGCTGACACATAGAGACCCTGATCTCTCTTCTACAACAGCCCCCCCCCCCCCCCCCGCCATTGGCTGGGCAACCAGCTCCTCAGAAACATCTGGAATCCCTCCTTCCCAGTGGGAGACACGGAACTGGCCACAGATGGTGTCTCGCCAATTCTGGGGCATCCTCAGTATGACAAAGAGGACATCTGTTCTCTCTTTGTCTGGAGTATGGTTAAAGCGAAAGAAAGACGAGAGTGGTCTTTCAACTGAAGAAAATATTCGTTTTATTGATCTGGCTACTTCTGTCGTTCTTTCTCCTGCCACACCCTCCGTCCACCTTTCCATTTAGTTATTCAGTCATTTCACACCCACCCTGGATGAGTTTAGAATTTTGTTTTAGCTCAGTTGCTAAGCTGTGTCCGACTCTTTGAGACCTCATGGACTGCAGCACGCCAGGCTTCCCTGTCCTTCACTATCTCCTGGAGTTTGCTCAGATTCATGGCCATTGAGTTGGTGATGTTATCTAACCATCTCATCCTCTGTTGCCCCCTTCTCCTCCCGCCTTCAATCTTTCCCAGCATCAGGGTCTTTTCCAATGAGTCAGTTCTTCGCATCAGGTGGCCAAAGTATAGGAGTTTCAGCTTCAGCATCAGTCCTTCCAATGAATATTCAGGACTGATTTCCTTTAGGATGGACTGGTTTGATCTCCTTGCAGTCCAAGGGACCCTCAAGAGTCTTCTCCAACACTACAATTTGAAGACATCCATTCTTCAGGGATCAGCCTTCTTTATCGTCCAGCTGTCTCATCCATACATGACTACTGGAAAAAACCATAGTTTTGACTAGATGGGTCTTGGTAGGCAAATTGATGTCTTTGCTTTTTAACATGCTGTCAATGTTTCCCATAGCTTTCCTTCCAAGTAGCCAGCTTAAATATGACTTTAGAATATGAAGCCCCTCAAATGTGCAGAGTTTGAGCACACAGGAGGACCATGTTGAGCACACAGGAGGACCATGCAGGGGCCTTGCTTTGGCAGCCAGTCTAACTGGCTTTACCATCACACCAAGGATGCTGAAGATGATAGTGACAGCTGCTGTGTCCTGAGTGGCTGTGTCACCAGGCCCTGTGGTGCCCTGCTGAGTGCCTAACAGAGAGGGTTGTCTTTGAGCTGCAAAGCAAGCCCATAGAAGCAGGAATTACTATCCTCACTTGCTCAGTAATTCAGTGTCCCCAAACCAGTGATGGTATCTGGCGACTGTCAAGTTAGCTGAGACCTGCTCGGGAATGATGGTGGCTCATCCCTGGGCCAGTTCCGTAGAGCAACTCAGGGCATCGCTCCTCTCGAGGGCATAGTATCTGAGCCTGGTTTTTCACCTGTGTCTGTGCAAAGTAGCCGCCGTTGGTTTTGGTCACTTGCCACTAGGAGCTCTGTGTTGTTGGCATCAATCAGCTGGGAAATGCCCCAGAAAATGGGAGAGAAATTCATCAGCCCCTCAAAGGTGCCCTCTTTTCCTTCCCTCTGCCTGGGTGCAAGGCCACCTCAACTCTCCCTGCATCGTTAAGACAGTTTCCCCGGGTGATCCTCGTGATTGTGCGCCACATCGTCCACACAGCCACCAGAGGGCGCTTTCTTTCTAATGTGGAAGTCTGAGCCTCACACCCCACCTTCAAAGTGGGGTGAGCTCAGGACAAAGAGTCCCTCTTCCCCCAGGGCGTCCGGGCCCTTCACAATCTTCCACTGCCTGCCCTGGGCCTCAGCTCCAGTCCTGCCTTCTCTTGGCCACCTCTGGGCTGTTCGCAGAACCTTGATTCACATTGTTCTGTCCAGTGAAGAGCTGTTGAATGTTGAGCCCCGTGTTGGTCCGTGAGCCTCCCTAGTGTCTAGCTCGGTGCCTGGCATACATAGAATTCCCCCAAATGGTTGTTGAATTGACTGAATTAAAGTTAGACAGGACTCTTGAGTGTTCCCCTCATTGGGAGGTTTCAAACACGGTGGCCCCCATGGAGGATTCAGCCCGCATCTTTTAAAATTCTATGTAACTAGCTTTGAGCATTTTTTAAAAGTTCGGTTCCATGGAAGAATGAACCCCACTTTCTCTTCGATAAGCAGAAGGGTTGTCACTGCCTCCTTTCTGGGACCTAGCTCTGACAAAAAGCCCTTCGGTTAGAGCTGAAGGGTGGCCCCTTACAAACAAAGCAAATGTTCTCCTTTTTTCCTGAAGCTTCTTCCCTTGTCACTTCTCCCATTTACACAAAATCTGTCCTAGACTCCTGTAAGCACCGACATTTTCGGCCTCTGATTTGTTTAAAACCTTATTTTGCAGGTGGACATAGATGCGTGGCTAGGGGGTTGTCCAAAATTTCATTCAGCGACAAAGTTTGGGCCAAGGCTGGGACTGAGGTCCCTGGGTCCTGCCTCCACTCTTCTGCCTGGCTCAGGGTCCCCATACGTCCTTCCCCGTACACTGGGACCAGCCCGCACGCACCCCACACGTGCTTGGAATCTCCGCTTTGGATTTGCCTTAAGCTCCTTTTGCTACAAGGTCGGGATGTTTTAGAGCTTCCTAAGTCTACATCAGCCCCTCCCATTACCACCCCCAACGAGCTCCTCAGTGCCCCCGAGCGCGGTGCCCAGAGCTACATCCATCACGGACACCGGGCTGTCAGCGTGGCCACGTGCCCCTCTCAAAGGCCCGAATCCAGAATGGATTTATCCCAGGGGGAACCTTGTTATGCTTTTATGTCTTCAATTCATTAGATTCTCTGTCAGCAGCATAAATCAGGGCCGGACCCTCTTCTCACACACTCGGGAATGGGGAAGACACGCAGAGAACAGAGAGAAAATGCACCGAGGGCTGGATGTGCTGGACAGTGGCTTTCCCATCCCCATATTTATTCCTTTGTTTTTTTAGCCAGAAAGGGATCTTAGAGAGATCACTGGGGATACCAGGGAGAGGGAGAGGCTAGATGGGGGAGACTGAGGCTAAAAGTGTTGCTTTCCCCATAATTTTTATCAGATTGCCCCTAACTCCACCCCAGTTCCATAGTCGAAAGCTCTCCCCTTTTATTCCACCATGGCATGCCTAGAGGAGTTATCTTTACAAAAAACCAACCAAATCACGTTAAATTCTTCCACACCTCCCTGTTTCAATTAGTACAAGCCCCAAACCTCCTACCAGGGTCTCCTAGTTCCCCGTGGTCTCTCTCCTTCCTTCTCTCCCATCTCCATCCACTTGATAAGTTGCAAAAACCCTTTTCATTTATTTGCTCATGAATGCAATCATTCAACAAATGTTTCATAAGCACCTGACGAGGCCCAGATGCTTTCATAAGCCCTCAAAATGCAGTCAGGAACAGACTCACCTTCTTGTTCTCCTAGAGCTTACATTTTGGTGGGAGAGGGACAATATCACAAATAAACAGACAAACACATAATATGTCAGACTGTGATAAGTATTATTCACAAAAGAAAGTGGAATAAGAGTGGGGAGGCCCAGTGGACCTCTCTGAGGCCATGTCATTTGGGCAGAGACCCGAGTGAGGTGAGGGAGTGGGTCACTGGGGTGAAAGGAGAGAGAGTGGTCCAGGGAGAGAGAAGGGTGATGCAAAGGCCCTGGGGTGGGAGTGCGCCGTGTGCATCAAGCAAGTGCCAGATGGCACACACGGCAGCCAAACGGTGGGATGGGCAGGCATCTGGAAGAGGTGACCAGAAGCCAGCTCACACAGCGCATGCCGGGGAGCCACAGCAGGGACTCGGATGTATTCCGAGTGTGCTGGAAGCTCTGCGGGTTTAAGCCTTTGAGTGGCAAACTCCTCTGCTTTAAAAGGATCACTCTGCATCCTATCTTTGCATGGGATAGACCTCGGGAAGGTCTGAGTGGGTGCTGGAAGCAATCCAGGTGGGGGCCTGAAGTGGGGCAAGCAGAGACTGGAGAGGGAGAATGGGTGGAGCGGGGGCTTTGACATCAGTACAGAGGAGGATGAAGCTTTACACCTTAGGTGTTGGCCGGGGGCACACACCATGCCATCACACGCGCACTACGCCTTTATATCATGACCATTTCCGCTGAGCCATCCTGCTGTCCAAAAGCCTCCATGGGCTTGGAAACTCAGATCATCTGCTGATTCCACCTCCCGCATTGTTCTGCGCATCTGAAAAAGTGCTAGGTTTGAGCCAGCATGAAATGAGTCTAGAGGGAAGAAATGCTTTTCTAAGAATGCTGAGTGGAAAGGTGGGAATTTTATTCCTCGTATTCCCAAACTCATCCGCATATCTGAGCCTTTAAAGCAGCCACTGCTACCAGAATGCGGTCCCCTCTCCCCTGCACCTTCCCACTTCCTCCAGGTCCTCATCCATCCATCCTTTAGAGCAGAGGTGTGTCCCCCCAGACTCATAGGTTGAAGGCCTCACCTCCAAAGTGTTTGGAGATAAGGCTTTTAGGAGGTAATTAAGGTGCGCTGAGGAGCCTGGCAGGCTGCAGTCCATAGGGTCCCGAAGAGTCAGATATGACTGAAGTGATACAGGACACACACACAAGGTTCAGTGAAGTCGTAGGATAGGAGCCTAGTCTGATAGCCTAGGCGGCCTTAGAAGAAGAGGGAGAAAACGGGGACTCTCTCCCCACCCATGTGCAAAAATACTGGAGGGGGTTGCCATTTCCTCCTCCAGAGCATCTTCCTGACCCAGGGATCAAACCTGGGTCTCCTGCGTCTCCTGCGCTGTCGGTGAATTCTTTACCGCTGAGCCACCGGGAGCAGGAGAAGGGGTTTTCCAACTCTTCTGATAATGTGCCTCTCGCCCAGCAGTAAAAACACAGAGCGCACCCAGTGGTGCGCTATTTATGATTTCATGTGTAGACCACACATCCTACCATCATGCATGTATTCAACGTCAGAAAAAAATGTTCATTTCTTTTCTTTTTTATGTTTATGGTTTATTGATTTTTGACAATGGTACCAATGCATTTCAAGGGCAAAGGAAAGTCTTGATTGCCATACATCTATTTATTCATTAATGTAACCAGTGTTAATCACCCAATCTGGGATGTACCCAGTGACAGTAACTGAGGGTCTTTTTAAACTGGAGTGTGGTCGCTTTACAGGGCTGTGTTAGGCTGTTGTTTGTCATTTAGTTGCTAAGTCGTGTCCAACTCTCTTGTGACCCCGGAGCTTGTAGCCTGCCAGGCTCCTCTGTCCGTGGGATTTTCCAGGCAAAATTACTGGAGTGGGTTGCCATTTCCCTCTCCAGCGGACATTAGTTTCTTATTTTTAAAACTGAGAAACAAAAGCAAATAGAATTTCTACTCTTTTCTTCAGGTACTCCAGTCAAGTGAGAGTCACTCAGGACTCGCCATTTGGGAGACATTATTTTAGAATGCAACCTCTGTCCTTCAGAAACCCTTTTTTTTGATCTACAGCTCCCTCCTTCATTCATTCCCTGGACAAATATCCATAAAGGACCTTCTAGGGACCCGATGTATGTGGATGCATCGGATAAGAGACGGCTCTGCTCTTGAAGTCTGGATAGACTGTCCTGTTAGGTAATCTCCCCTGTAATTAAGGGCAATTAATTACGGGTTTAATTACCTGTTTACAAGACATCGATCTTTCCTCCCAGAGGACTGAGGAGGACAGAGGTCAGCCTGTCCTCTTTCACCGCGGCATCTTCAGCGCCTGGCATGTAGGTCACAGTTAGTAAAAAAGTGAATGGGCGAGAGACGGGTGATGGGTGAATGAATGAACCAGAAGTGAATGACAGAGTCCACTCCCCTTTCGTCCCTTTTCCTCAAGTCAGTCTTGCCAGGAGAAACTGTCCAGAGTAGCTGAGGGGCAGGCGGGCTGGCCGCAGGGTGGGGGTAAGGGGAGAGGTTTGTGAGCAGGGCCAGGTTCGTGGTGGTTTTATTACATGCCATTAAGCATCTGGTCATGATTATAATAAGCACATGAGTTATGGCGAGTGACATATGTTTCTTGAAGGAAGAAAAGGAGCGAGGAGGAGGAGGAAAAGGAAGACGGCAAGCCCCCAGTGGTGGCCTGGCTGGTCGACCCAGGCGTGGGCCGGGTGTGGGCCTGCGCTGCCCTGTGCTTTTTAACCCTCTCACATCCTGGGTGAGGCGCCGGGGAGAGAGGGACTCCTGGGGGACAGGCAGGGTCTCAGGGCTCC
Organism: Capricornis sumatraensis; assembly: GCF_032405125.1. NCBI lineage: Eukaryota > Metazoa > Chordata > Mammalia > Artiodactyla > Bovidae > Capricornis > Capricornis sumatraensis. The sequence goes on from NC_091084.1 coordinate 75,100,292, forward strand.
CAGGGGGATCCTTCTTGCCCACTTGTCTAAGAAGCCATCAGAGGACTGGGATGTGATTGGTCAGCTCAGCTTAAAGGCCTCAGTATCTGGTCCAGAGCAGACATTTGGAGTGTGAAAGGTCTGTCTGGTCAAGGCTATGGTTTTTCCAGTGGCCATGTATGGATGTGAGAGTTGGGCTATAAAGAAAGCTGAACACAGAAGAATTGATGCTTTTGAACTGTGGTGTTGGAGAAGACTCCTGAGAGTCCCTTGAATTGCAAGGAGATCAAACCAGTCCATCCTAAAGGAAATCAGTCCTGAATATTCATTGGAAGGACTGATGCTGAAGCTGAAACTCCTATACTTTGGCCACCTGATGCGAAGAACTGACTCATTGGAAAAGACCCTGATGCTGGGAAAGATTGAAGGCAGGAGGAGAAGGGGACGACAGAGGATGAGATGGTTGGAGGGCATCACTAACTCAATGGACATGAGTTTGAGTAAGCTCCGGGAGTTGGTGATGGACAGGGAGGCCTGGCGTGCTGCAGTCCATGGAGTCTCAAAGAGTTGGACATGACTGAGCGACTGAGCTGAACTGAACTGAACTGAGGAGTATGTAGGAGGGCAAGGAAGGAGAAGAGAAAGGCAAGGTTGAAGGAAGTAAGCAGGAAGGGAAGGAGGAGTTTAGGGCTTCTCACTGAACTTTCATTCATTCAACAACCAGGATCTTTCTATTGTGCACAGCGTGGTGTAGCAGGTGAGGCCTGGGCGAGGTCAGAACACCTGTGCTGCTCCCTGGGCTTTGCCAGGAACTTCCTGCCTATATGGCCTTGGATGAGTTTCTTTCCTTCTCTGTGTTCATTTGTAGAAGGAGGCAATCACTCAAGTCTCCCCCAGCTCTGGCTTCACGGGAGCTACAGATCTCTGATGGGAAGGACGCAGAGGCGCCTGTCTCCTGCCGCAGCGCTGGGAAGGTCCACACGCAGTGCGCAGCTGGAAGGAGTCTCCTTCCTCCTCACCCATTTCACAGGTGTGGAAACAGAGGCCTGGATGTCCGTGCTGCCTAAGGTTGAACTCTCCAGTTCTCTTCCATCTCTTTTCTCCCCTCCTCCTCATCCCAAGGTCAAAGGGGATCATAGCCACTCAAAGACCCAAGCTTCTGTGACCAAGGACATCTCCACATCTGGGCAGCAGCAGAGGAGAAGAGCTTGTGTTTGGGGAAGTTCCCTGTCACCCTAGCAACCAGGCTGTGGCTCCAGCAGCTGACCTTGGAGCTGCTGGGGGGTGTGGACACTGGGGGCCTGGGCCACCAGACCCTTGGGTGTCAGGAACTGTGAGGCCCCATCTCTATGTGCTCGCGAGCCAGATCACCTAGAGATCCCGTCCTTAACTTCCTCACGTGGTTTCATATCCTCTCTCCAGCTGAGTGGGTGATGGAGCACGAGTGGGTGGTGGAGCTAGGCTGGGATCCAGGTCGGCCTGTCTCCAGAGTCTGTGCTGTCTTTTTCCCCAAGGTCTCTTCCTCTGCAGCCCGGAGGCCTGGCCTGGGCTCTGCCAGTGACTGTGGGCAAGTCAGGTCACCTCCCTAGCACTCGGTGTTCTCACCCGGAGAATGGGCCCAATCTCAGAGGGCCGACAGAAGGAGGTCATCACGGTACCATCAAGCCAGGATCTGGGGCAGGAGGGTGGAGATGGGGCTGGACCAAATCAGAACTTCCCAGTCTTTTTTCCAAGAAAGGCAGCTCTTATCTTGTGTTTTGAGAGATCTTATTTCTCAAACACATTTTGTTTTAAAGTAATACTTAATCGGGAAAGACCCTGATGCTGGGAAAGATTGAGGACCGGAGAAGAGGGAGACAGAGGATGAACTGGTTGGATGGCATCATCAACTCAACAGACATGAGTGTGAGCAAACTCCGGGAGAGAGTGAAGGACAGGGAAACCTGGCGTGCTGCAGTCCATGGGGTCACACGACTGAGCTGCTGAACAGCAACAACAGTGCTTAATTCCCCTCTGCCCTTCTTATTCCTCAGACACGCCCATGGCCGTCTTCTGAGAAGACCGCTGTGTCCACCCACATTGGGCTGTCAGAATTCTAATCACCCCCAAGACAGAACATTCTCTGCCCGGGCAGAATTCCCTGAGCAGGGCCTGTAAGGGGCTTGGAAATGCCAGGATAAAGGGATGGTACCCATTCTGTTACCTCTCTGAGGACCCCAGGTCACAAGCCCCTGGGAGGGTGATGGTGGCAGGAAACGCAGTCACAGGCCTTCACGGAGTTCCCGTCCCATGCCTGCATGGTTCCAGGAAGTTCCCATGTGTTACCTCACAGATGCTGTTTCTTGTTCTCATTCTGCATGGAGGAAGCCTGGTAAAGGCCCAGAGACTTAACTGACTCCCAAGGTCATGAGCTGGGATACAGAGTCAGTTCTCCTGTCCTGTGTGATTCCCGAGCCACGTTTCTGAATCGCAGCACTCGTTTTCCTTCCCTTGCCTGAGTCTGTTGTGGTTTGTCAGTTGCTAAGCTGTGGCTAACTCTTTGTTACCCACATGGGCTGCCGCATGCCAGGCTCCTCTGTCCTCCACTCTCTCCCAGAGTTTGCTCAAATTCATGTCCATTGAGCGGCTGATGCTGTCTCACCAGGTCATCCTCTGCCTTTCATCTTTCCCAGCATCAGAGTCTTTCCCAATGGGCTGGCTCTTCACATCAGGTGGCCGAAGTATTGGAGTTTCAGCATCAGTCCTTTCGATGCATCAGTCCTTTCAAAGAAAGTCAGGGTTGATTTGCTTTGGGATTGACTGGTTTGATCTCCTTGCCTGAGTCTAGAATCCTGTGGAGTGAAGGTTGGAGGACAGCGTGGGCCTTGCCTGAAGGACTTCCCAGTCTAGCCGAGGATACCGGATGTGAATGAATGTGCCCAAACTTGCAGAGCAGCAGCACAAAGGCCCCAGGAGCCCCTGCATAATTTGGCCAAAGATGGTGCCTGCAGCAGAGCCAGGCAGCCCAGGCAACCCGTGAACTGCTGCTCCCCACTCTGTGCCTCAGTTTCCCCAGGCGGAGCGCACAGGCGCTAACGCTCCCAAGGGGTGCTGTGAGGCTGCCAAGAGACAACAGAGGCCCAGACGCCCAGCCAGCATGGCCGGTGACTAAGACGAATTGGCCCCAGGCTTCAGGCTTTCTCCGAGCGTTGCCAGGTGGGGGCTGGAAAGGAAGCCGGAGGAGGATCGCGTTCTGGGGGCCTGTCCCAAGAACCGGGGCTGCCCCGCAGAGTGATGGCCGCTGGGGGACGAACCTGAAGATAAATAAGAACAGTCCGCGTGAGCCCGGGCTCATCTTAACACTAAGCAGAGAGGCCTGGGGCTGGACTTGAAAGCGTCCGGCTGAGACGGATGGGCTGCGGCCGAGGTGGGGGCGGCTGGGCGTGGGGAATGAGTGATGGGGTGTCGGGGCGCTCAGTCACCGCCAGCCAGAGATGCCGGCCCCTGTCCAGCCGCCAGGACATGTGCGGGGGCCTGCCCCTCCCGCCGCCCGGCCCAGGGATTTATGGCTTCGGTAAGGCCTGGAGAGGGGCTGAGGCCAGGCCCGAGGTGGGAGGGTTTGATGTCAGCCTGGCAGCCCCTGCTGGATTTCCGCCCCGAGCAATGCTGGGGAAAACAGGCCCAGCCCCACGGGGCAGCAGTGACTCAGGGTCACGCAGAGCGGGGCGCGGGGCCTGACCCCCTTCCTTAAGTCACCTGGGAGCCTCCTGACCTCAGCCACCTCCAGCCTCCAAGCATTTCCAGCCTCCTTACCTTTACCCAAGCCGGCCCCTCAGCCCGGGGGACCGGGTGCCCTGGAGAAGCCCCAGCTGTCCTTGTAGCCTTGGCGTCTGTGCCACCCGCCGTTGGGAGGCTCGCTTTGGCACCCCTCCTCCACCAGGCCCACTCGTCGTCCTTACCAGCCTCTTCCTCAAGCATCTGGTATTTGTCCCCAGATGACCAGGAGCCTGCCTTTCTTCATCTTGACCCCCTGGCATTTACTCCATGCTATAAACCACCGTTCACCAAGCTCTGGCTGTGTGCCAGGAGCTAAGTGAAGTGTTTTTCTATTTTACTATCTATCATATTCATCTACTTTACAGGCTCGGAAACTGAGGCTCAGAGAATCGTTAGCCAGGATTCAAACCAAGTTTGTCTGATTCCAAAACACAAGTGATGGCCTGCTGAGCTAAGCGCCAGTCTGGGGGATAAATTGGCAAGCAGGAAATGTTTCCTTTTTCCTCTCCACCCCGACCCAACCCCTGGTGGCGGCGGTGGTGGTTTAGTTGCTCAGTCGTGTTGGACTCTTTGTATTGACTATAACCTGCCAGGCTCCTCTGTCCACAGGATTTCCCAGGCAAGAATACTGGAGTGGGCTGCCATTTGCTTCTCCAGGGGAACTTCCCGACCTAGGGATCAAACCCGCATCTCTTGTGTGCAGGCGGATTCTTTACCAACCAAGCCACCAGGAGAGCACTGACCCAATGCCTACACTTTGCCATTTGCTGAGCAATGGGGCTTCCCTCATTGATCCACATAGCAACCCTGGGAGGTCAGCATTATGGTGATTATCCCATTATACAGAGTGAAAAAACTGAGGTATGGAGAAGGGACATGCCTGCCAGGGTCACGGCCAGCAGGTGGTTGAACCAGTGCTTATGACGTGGACATCCCATGCCCTCTCCACAGCCCCTTGGCTATTCCCATACCCTCTCCCTCTCAGGCCCACCTCAGCTCAGGAGGGCAGGGCTGGGGGATGCTGAGGCTGCAAGTGGGCCCTTGGCCCTTGCACTGGGCCACAGAGCAGCCTCCCCAAAGCCCAGGCCCTCCCTAACGCCTCCCACCCAGGAGAGAGTGCTTCCTCTGGTAGAGTGGAGCCCCTGACCGCCGGCCAGCTGGACTCTCCTGAGCCCGGGACACTCTGGAAGGCCCTGCCCGCCTGCCCGCCTACAGCCCCATGCCCACCCCTTGCTGAGCTTGCAGGTGCCCCCCACCCCTTGCTGAGCTTGCAGGTGCCCCCCACCCCTTCCTGTCTGGGCCGGCTGCTCCAGAGCCAGCGCAGCTGTGAGGAAGCCGCCCTCTGTCACCACTTCGGCCGCCCTGGCGGGGGCCCCGCTTCCCGCAGGCGTGTGGGTGATGGCCCATCGGGGCTGTCTGGAGCGCCGTGAGCTGGTCCCGTCTCTAGCTCTCCTTCCTCCCCCTTCATATCCCCGCAGCCTTGCTGCTGGCTCCCCCAGTCATCTATTCTGGGCCCAGGTGGTTAACAAGTGGGGATTCTCAGCACCTGTCCCAAAGGATCCCTCAAGCTCCCTGCTCACTTGCTTTTGGGGCAGGAAGGGGGCCTTTTTTCTTAGATTATTCAACCGGTGGTATAGTTGCTTTACACTGCTGTTAGCCTCCGCTGTACAATGACGTGAACCAGCTATATGTCTACCCGTCCCTCCCACCCCACTCCCCACTATCCCACCCAACTAGGTCATCACAGAGCATAGAGCTGAGCTCCCTGTGCCATATAGCGGGTTCCCACTAGCTAGCTATTTCACACATGGTTATGTATGTATGTGAAAAGAAAGAAAGAAAGTGCAGTTGCTCAGTCATGTCCGACTCTTAATGACACCATGGACTGTAGCCCACCAAGCTCCTCCATCCCTGGGATTCTCCAGGCAAGAATACTAGAGTGGGTTGCCATTTCCTTCTCCAGGGGATCTTCCTGACCCAGGGATTGAACCCAGGTCTCCCGCATTGCAGGCAGACGCTTTACTGTCTGAGCCACCAGGGAAGCCCCTATGTGTTATGTCAATGCCAATCCCGCAGTTCACCCCGTGCCCCCCTTTTCCCCATGCCCGCGCCTACACATCTCTTCTTTACGTCTGCATCTCTACTCCTGCCCTACAAGTAGGTTCATCAGTACCATTTTTCTAGATCCCACCCATATGTCTTAATGTATGATAGCTGTTTTTCACTTTCTGAATTACTTCACTTTGTATGAAGGTCTCTAGGTCCATCCTCGTCTCTACAAATGACCCCGTTTCGTTACTTTTAATGGCCGGGTAATATTCCATTGTGTAAATGTATCACATCTTCTTTATCCATTCTCCTGTCAATGCCGTGTAGGTTGCTTCCACGTTCTGGCTGTTGCAAATAGTGCTACAGTGAACACTGGGGTATGTGTGTCTTTCCGAATTATGGTTTTCATCAGGTTATGTGACGCTCAGAGTCACTGATGATTACAGAAGGGAGGCTTTGAGGAGGAAACTGACAATTCTGCATCCTCTCTGGGGCAGGAGTGCGATTAGAATTCCAGTCTGCAGAGATTTTCTGCCTCTTATTCATTCATTCATCCACTCACTTCTGTGTGCAAGGCACTGATCATTGAGCAGCTACTATATGCCAGGTCCCACTCTAAGCATTGGACAAGACAGGACATCATGGACAAGACATGAAAATGTGTGTGTGTGTTTTTTTTTCATGGAGTGACAGTCAGGTGAAAAAGACAGACATTAGATAGACCTTCAGAGAAGAATGCATTCATGCTGTGAGAAATCGTTTCCCTACAGCTCTGCTTTGGTATCACCACCCCAGTGAGACTTTCCCTGATCCCTGTTTCTAAAATACCACCCTGTCAATCTCCATCCCCTTTCTTGACTATTTAATAGCAGTAGGAGTATTTGGCATTATGTACTTCTATGTGTATTTTCCATCTTTCCCCTAGAATGTAAACACCGTGGAAGTGGATGGTTTTGTGCTCCGGCTCCAGCCCCCAGCAAGTAGTAGATGCTGAATGAACTCCTGTAGGATGAGCAGCGGATGGATGGGTGAAGGCCGAGGAGCCACAGCTTGTGTCGAGCCCAGGATGCCTCGAGGACCAACAAGGTCCCTGTTGATGCTCCCCTAGAGGACAGTCATGGGCAGCTGCCATGACATTTTCCCACAAGCCTTTGTTGGCACCACAGGGGGCTCTGGGTCCTTGGATTAAAATCCTCCATCTTCCACTGCCTTTGTGAGTGATCTTGGGCAAGAATTAACCTTCCTTATCCTCCATGTCCTCACCTGTAGAATGGGGATGAGTATACATACCATCTACCTGGTCCGGTTACTGAGGAGACACATGGGATGACAGCTGTGAGTGTACTATTTTCTCTTAATTTATTTACTTTTAGTTGGAAGATTGTGTTGGCTTCTGCCACACATCAACATGCATCAGCCTTAGGTACGCATATGTCCCTTCTCCCTGAGCCTCCCTCCCATCTCCCCGCTCCACCCCCGCCAGGTCGTCACAGAGCCCCAGGGTGAGTTCCCTGAGTTATGCAGCAAATTCCCACTGGCTATCTATGTTACCTGTGTGTCCGTTCATCCCACCCTCTCCTTCCTACCCACCCCGCTGTGTCCATAAGCCTGTTCTCTGTGTCTGCATCTCCATTGCTGCCCTGCAAATAGGTTCAACAGTTCCATCTTTCTGGACTCCATATAAATATATATTTATGATATTTGTCTACTTTTTCGGACTTGCTTCACTCTGTGTAATAGGCTCTAGCTTCATATTTAGACCCACAGTGAGAGCTTAATAAACGCTGGCTATTGTGGCCCAGTGCTGCCTCCCATCTCCCACAGAAACTTAGGCTAAGATGCTTGCTCTTGTAAAGAAGCTGTTCCCGGTTGGCACGGATGTAGGAATGATGGGGTGGAAAGTTGGAAGCACCGAGAGTTAGGTCATTTCCAGCCTCTGCCTTGAACAAATCATCCGTCTCTCAGCCTCAGTGTCCCCGTCGACTCCAGGGGGCGTCAGCCAGCTTCCCTCTGCTGCCAGCCCTTCCCCAGCCAAACTCCCTGTTCGCTGAGGCTCTAACTCCCTGTCAGAGCCCTCAGGGCCGTGCAGAGCTGGGCCTCCACCTCCTGCAGGAGTATTTTGCACCCTCCTCCAGCCCAGATGTCCTGGAGTCTTGCCTCCCCCACTCTCCCTGGGGCTGCTCTCTGTCCCCACCGCCTCCCCGCCAGAAAGCCCCTGGCCCCTCCCCATGCCCCAGGTGCCTGTTGCAGGGGCTCACTCAGCCCAGGAAAGCCCACCGGACCCTCAGCATCCCGCAATCCCTCACTTCCTCCCATCCATGCAGCAGGAAGTTGTGCTCACACCTATGGGAATTACTCTTCGGGGGTTGAGTCACAGTGAGGCTTGGTTGGAAGGGTCCTCCACCTCCTCCTGCAGGAGAGACGTGCCCCAGGTAAGCGCAAGCGTGCACTCGTGCACGCGTGCACACACACACACACACACACACACACACACACACACACACACGGCTTCAGGAGGGCTGCAAAAGCTTCCCCCCCCGCAGCCCCGAGACAGAGAGTGAGTTTCAGAAACTCGGGACAGTAAGAGAGGGGTCGCCGAGGGGGCAGGCTCTGGCACTGGGCCCAGAGCTGTGGTTTCTGGAGCGGCCTCAGCCTGGGGCTGGGAGGGAAGCAGAGGGTGGGGGTGGGAGGAAGTGCTGAGTCTATAGCTGAGCATGTCTGGAGAAGTTCGCCAGGCAGAGGTGGCCCCCGGGATCGGTACCAGGACAGGGTGACCTGGCTTCTCCTGGTGTGGGGACCCTGGGGAAGTCACTCTTCCTCTCTAGGCCTGTTCCCTCCTCTGCAAAATGTCATTTCCAGACAGTGGGCCACATGGAGCCAGGCAAAGATTAGGCAGGCCCGGGTCCCTATCACAGACCAGGCCCCCCAGGACTGGGGGGCTGCAATGGAAGGTTGCATCTTGTTGGGCCTTCATCCCTTCATCCACAAAATGCAGAAAACAACCCTTACCTTCCCGTGTTGCTGTGAGGTTACCTGATGTATGGAAAGCATCTCACTCAGTGCCTGAAAACACATCCATTCCTCCAGGGGAGCCTGACCCCAAGGTGAGATCCAGCCTCATTGACAGGACCTTTCTTTATAGCCTCTGTCCTTGACAGCCCTGACTGCTTTCTGTAGTATGTATTTATGGAATGATTGGATAAACACCTTTATTCTCTACTAGGTTATACACTTCTTGAAGGCAAGAACCTGAGCCTGGCACATAGTTAGGGCTTTTATTAGATCCAGTCAGGAAACCAGAGCTCCTGCAGTTCTTTCCACAGAAGGAATTTAATATAGGGCACTCATTTTGAAGGGGTTGGAAGAGCCGAGCTGAAAAACTTTATGGAATGAGGGGTAACTCGAGGACAAGTAGCAGCAGGAAGCTGCAACATCCCTGGGACTAGAGGGACTGAGGAGTAAGTGCCCAGGAGCCAGGATCAGGGCAGGATGCTGGAATCACAGTTAGGCACGGGCTGCCCATAGGAACTGGCGCACAGAGGGAGCTCCTCCTGTCCCCAGGACCCGGAAGCATAGGCACGGACACTACCCGAGATGGCAGCTGAAGGAACCCTGCCTCCTGTCCTCTAATCTCTAACTGGCTCATCCCACTGATCAAGGATAACAGGAAGCCGGTCAGCAAGGGAGCTTCGGAGACGTCCTTCGGCAGGAATCAACCCTGAGATACAGAGGATAAAGAGCAGGGGGCAGATCTGAGCTGAGCAGACGGCAGAGTCAAGCCTCAACTCTTTTGTTCATTCAGGAATGCATATAGTTGATCATACACGTGCATATACGTGTGTGCGTGTGCTAAGTCGTTTCAATCGTGTCCAACTCTTTGCGATCCTACGGACGCTAGCCATCCAGGCTCCTCTGTCCAATTCTCCAGGGAAGAATACTGGAGTGGGTTGCCATTCCCTTCTCCAGGGGTTCTTCCTGACCCAGGGATTAAATACCCATCTCTTATGTCTCCTGTATTTGCAGGCAGGTTCTTTACCACTCGCAAGACCTGGGAAGCCCATGTGCGTGTATACATGTGGGAGGCTCAGCTGGTCAAGAACCCGCCTGCAATGTGGGAGACCTGGATTTGATCCCTGGGTGGGGAAGATCCCCTGGAGAAGGGAATGGCAACCCACTCCTGTATCCTTGCCTGGAGAATCCCATGGACAGAGGAGCCCAACGGACTACAGTCCAAGTGGTCACAAAGAGCTGGACACGACTGAGCAACTAAGCACAGCATGGCACAATGCTTGTATATACACTGGGCACTAGCGGAAGGGTGGAACAACGACGAACTCCTTGAATAAGCGTTTGGGTTAAGAATAAACAATATGCCCTCAGTAAATGCTGCCTGCCCTTGTCGACCAGACTGCTTGAAAGGGCTCAGGCTTGCAGCGACTCTGGGATTTTCCTGTCTGGGACACCAAGACCTCCACCCCCGAGCCTGGACTTCCTGGGCCCAGACAGCAGAGACCCAGGTCCCCAGGCTCTGCTTGGCTGAGAGCAGGGAGGAAGGGCAGAGGATGCGGGCCCTGGAGCCCCGAGCCCCACGGAGTCCCTCCATCTCTGCCCGGGTCTCCACGGGGAGCCGGCGCTCCCTTTCCGCGCCTGTCAGTCAAAGCCGGCTGCTTGGAAGTTCAAGCGTGGCCAAAAGGAAGCAGATTTCAAAACACACCTCTGCGTGCCCCGCTTCCCTTCCCGCCCCCTCCTGGGCTGTGGCTCAAGGCTCCCCGGGGGCTCCCTTGCCCCTGGCCTGTCCCAGGCAGAGCTGAAACCAGAAGGATTGGGGCAGAGGTGGGGGTTGGCTGTGGGGAGTGAGTAGGGGGCGCCAGCCTCTGTCTCATGCCCACGTGGAGGGGGAAGGGATCGGAGCAGGATTGGGGTTGGGGAGGGGCGGTGAAAACTGCCTCTTCTTTAGTAAGGCAAGGGGTGGTAGGCAAGAGGGGGCCAGACCCTGAAATTCAAGGAAGTGACTCTATGCCTACACTAGCACAAGCCTTGGCTTCTAGAAGATTCTCTGCAAGTATCTGTCACATAAATGAACGGATGAGTGGATTCTCACTAACGAGAAGTTGGCTCAACTTCGAAGCTGAAGCTAAAGTAGGCTGTCAGGTTGGAGGGCCCCCCTACATACACACACACTGCCACTGACCTCCAAGAACCAAAGTCTTCCACTCAGCAAGGGCATTTGGGTCCAAGCTCTTGGACACCATCCTGACTCTCACCTTTGAGCTGTGTGATACGGAAGAAGCCTCAGTTTTCTGCACCTGTAAAATGGGCAGAGATGTCCTCTGCTCCTGAGAGTGTGATGTGCGAAGTCTCTTCAGTCGTGTCCGACCTTTGCGACCCCGTGGACCATAACCGGCTAGGCTCTTCTGTCCACGGGATTTCCCAGTCGAGAACACTGGAGTGGGTTGCCATTATCTCCGTCAGGGGATCTTCCCGACCCAGGGATCGAACCCGCGTCTCCTGCAGCTCTTGCTTTAGCAGGCAGGTGCTTTACCACTAGCACCACCTGGGAAGCCCCCTGAGCATGCTGGGAGGCCTGAATTGAATGATTCCCTGAAAACAAATCCTATCGCAGGCCTCTGGGTGCAATAAAAAAACTTCACACACACGGAGGCCATTGGAAGTCAGAGAATGAGCTCGAATGTCCTCCTGTGAGTGTGTCAACAGCGTTAATCGCGTGGCCAAGGGTGCTTACACGGAGCCATGGCTTCTTGTAATTTATTTGCTGCAGCAGATGGAAGTGAAGTGAAGCCATGCCCAGCCATGGAGGCCGACCGTGGGATGAGCGCCTCGATGGGATGGTGGGAGTTTGCCTTTCCTGGTGGGTTTGTCGGGTTTTTCCCTCCCGCTTCACACTCCCTCCCCGCTCAGAGCCCAGCCATAAACGCAGCGCCAGCCCAGCCCACGCTGTTCGCTTTATTGCCGTGTTGTTTTCCATTTGGAAGCTCTCTCTCTGCAGAACATGCTTGAGATTTTGAAGAAGTGAGTTAATATATCGATGATGTCTTTATTGTCAGGACACTTCCTGAATTAGAAATAAAAGGCTCTGCTGAACTCAATAAAATGACATGGGGGAGAAAACATTCTTTCCCAGCATGAGAGCCCTTCTGCTACGGCTGGCTCGGGGTGGGGGGGCGAGCATGGGGAGGCCACGTTCGGAAGCTTGGAGCTTCGCCTGAAGGTTCTTCCAATAACTCGGCTTCTCCCAAAGGCAGAGGAGAAATCCCTGCCCTTCCAGGAGCAGCGAGTAGGGCCCATGTGTGTCCGAGGTCCGGGCCTGTCTCTGACACTCTCCTGGCCTTCCAGGCCCCCTGACAGCTCCGACCTGACCCTCCCTGGGCCCCCAGTACCATGAGCTGCACAGCAGCGTGGGGCAGATCCTCCTCCCTGCATAACTGGGAGGAGACAAGCCCTGCTCTTGAACGCCCTTCTCTTTCCAGACCCCGCCAGGCTATGCCCTCTGTCCCAAGACCCCACTGCCCTGCCCGCACCTTGTTGATCTTTCCAGTCTGAAGTCTGCCTATGAGTCATTAGAAGAGGCAGACTTGAAAAGCAAAGCCTTGGGTTCCCACAGGTCTAGACCTGTGTCTCCTTGGCCTCTTCGCTGCTGTGTGACCTTGAGCGAGTGGCCTGACCACTCTGTGCTTCAGTTTCCCCTGCAGTGATGGAAACACCCAGTACAGGGCCTGGTAACTAAGACTGCTACGTATTCACTTGCCTATAATCTTGTTATCGCTGAGGAAGAAGTACGCTGGGGGAGAAGGAGCCTGCTAGATAGTATGTTGGCAATATGAGGGGTGGAGCAGCGGAAGCTCCTCTCAAGGGGAGACAGAAGAAGGGGGATGACCTTTTTAATGAGCACCTATCGGGGTCTGGCATACAGCGACCCTTATTCTACAAGGCTCAGAGAGGTTAGTTCATTCGACTAAGGTCACACAGCAAACAAGAGACTCAGATTCGTCCCTGGGTCTTTCAGACTTCCAGTTCACGCTTAGCTTACTCTGTCCTTGAGAATACCTCCCCCAAGGCCCTGTGTACCTTCAAAGGTACAACGTGGGGACCCACAAGTGGGTGGAGTAGAGTCCTTGGGGGCAGAATCCTCCTGTGAAGGAGGGAGTGGCCGGGCCAGCTGTCCCCCTCCCTCTGGCAGCCCTTGCTGTGGGTGATGAGGGTGTCTGCGCCCACCTATGCCAGTCATGTCCTGGGCGGTGCCCCTTTGCCTTGAGAAAACGCCCCATGGTCCTGGAAGTATTTTGCTGACTCAGACACCTGAGTGGGCTCCATCTCCCAGGGCCCGGCGCTTCCAACTTCACTTCTCGTTTCCTACTGGCGGGTTTGCCCTTCCATCCCAGCGCCTGCCACTTTGAGTCTCTGATGTCCTACTTCCCGGCTGCCATCTTGGTCCCCATTAGGCCAAGTGGGAGGGGGCTCAGGACCCAGGAACAGGACGCTCGGGACAGTGGGCCATCTCTTCTGCATGGGTGGGGCTCCTGCGGTTTGGTACCCCAGCTGGGGAGGAGGCAACAGCTGGATGGGGTGGGACCCCAGGCACCCCCAGTCTGCCTAATCCTCGGAGTTGAAAGGCCCTCAGTCGTGTCAGACTCTTTGTGACCCCATGGGCTATACAGTCCGTGGAATTCTCCAGGTCAGAATACTAGAGTGGGTAGCCTTTCTCTTCTCCAGAGGATCTTCCCAACCCAGGGATCAAACCCAGGTCTCCCGCATTTCAGGAGGATTCTTTCCCAGCTGAGCCTCAAGGGAAGCCCTAAAATACCGAAGTGGGTAGCTTTTTCCTTCTCCAGGGGATCTTCCCGACCCAGGGATCGAACCCAGGTATCCTGCACTGCGGGCAGATTCTTTACCAGCTGAGCCAGCGGGGGAGCTCGCCTAATCCTCAGGGCCAGCCGTGGGTCAGGCTGAGGGACCTCGTCCAAGGTCGAGGAAGGTTGCGCCCTCAGCACTGTTTCTCTCGTGCCGGGCATCCTGGGCGGGGACCCAGGGCCTCAGGTCCGTGTGCTGTGAGGTCCCCTGAAGGCGGGGTCCCGTGAAAGGATGACTGGCCGCCTCTGCGCCCTGTGGCCCCATCGACAGCACCCGCCCTGTGCGTGCCTCTGGGACTGCCGGATCCTCTGCCGCTTCACGCTCCTACACTTCAGCCTAAACTACGGCTACGTCCCGACTCCTCTCCCCGCCGGCAACCCAGCTTTGTTTTCCAGAAACTTCCAGCTGGTCTAAGGACACCGGCCCATGTTTAGTGCGGAGGCCTCTTCCTCCCTCCCCGGCCCTGGGACAGACCCAGCTCTACGCCTCCAGCCGGGGCGCCTCGGACAGCTGTCTCCTGTTCCTCACGGGTGAGATGGCGGTGACCCCTCCAGACCCCGCCTTGTGCCCTGGGTTGTTTGGAATATGAGCCCGAGCTCCCATGGGCTGAGTCACCCCTCTCCCCGCCTGGGCGTGCCTGGGGCCAACCAAGAGTCCAGAGACCAGCGTTGGCTTTCAGACCTGGTCGCCACCTTACCCTGTGGCCTCGGGGACGTGACCCTACCACGCCTCTGTGCCTTGATTTCCCCGTCTGAGCAATGAACGTGCCTCTCTTCCCCATTCTTCCCACTTCTCCCATCGTCTAGCTGCTCAAGGAGCCAGTGCCCGGAGGGTCTCAGTGGCCGGAGCCCTGAGGGGAACAGCTCAGTGGACCTGGTCTGGAGGCCTGCAGAGGGTGAGGAGGTGGGGTGAGGCCGCAGGGTCCGAGCCCCCCCCACCCCAGAACGCCCACCATACGCACATCTGCAGCCCCATCTGGAATAGCCGGGCCCCACCCCCACACACAGTCCGGCAGCCAGACCTCCAGTCCCCCTCCCCGGCCCTCCCTCTGCCTTTCCAGCCACCCCCGGATTTGTACCCATAATCTGCATATTTAGCAGTTCACCACGTTGCAGGCCAAATCATAAATCCTTCTCTGGCGGGACCCTGGGAAAGAGTCCCCACGTTTCCGCAGAGCCCCGAGGCCTGACCTCTGAGACCCCACTCCTCTGAGTCTTCAGGCCCTGAGGGGCATCTGCTCAGTCCTTAGGTGTCCTCTGGCCCCCAGAGGCTGAGCCACACAGCTCGGAAATCGGAATAACCGAAATGATCAGAGGAGGAATCAAAGAGAAAGAATGGTTTCATTTGACTTTCAGGTCACCGAGTGAGATGGACTGGGCAGTACTTTTCTCCCTATTCTGCAGAGAGGTAAACTGAGGCTCTAGTTCTGTCCTCAGTCATTCAGGGCCAGCTCAGCGACAATGCCAGGGTGACATGTCATTTCTCAAAGGCCTGGCCAGTGCAAGTAAACTTCCATTTCTTAAGTCTGGAAGCTGCTAGGAACTGTGGGCAGAACACACAGCAGGGGCCCATGCACTTGGCCTCTAGTCCCTACTCAGTTCCGTAGTCATGGCAATGGGCTCGGGCCCTCTGAGATTCTTTCCATCACCCATTTAATCCTGAGCTCTCTCCAGCCTCCTGATGCAGCCTCCCCAGACTCTCCAGCCCCAAACTCAAAGGGGCAGGACCTTTTAGCGTCACTGATTCTCCTCAAAGAAATAGGAACAGACAGCTTTGGAAAGTTTTTACCAAGAAATATGCAGAGTAGACCTCTTGGTACTCCTAACCCATCAATGAACCTGACCCCACTATCCCAAAGTACCAGGCATTAGCATCTTCTGAGCTCCTTCTATGGATCTGATGCTACAGCGAGCGCTCTGGGAAGACTTTCTCATTCAATCCTGATGTCGGCCTTTTAGAGAGGGAGAAAGACCATGAAGATGATAAAGAAGGTGGTGCTGGTGAGTGGCAAGGGCCAGATTCCGGGCCAGATTCCAGGCCAGTGCTGTCAGACGCGGGGCCTGAGCTTTCACTCCCATGCTAGAGCCCACGGCCACAGATGTCCCTGGGAGGAAGGAATCCACCCAAGCTCTGTGCTCTGCTGTTCCCTGCAGCCTGGCCTGCCCCACGCAGCCCACGTCGGCTCCGGATCCCAAAGGAGCACCCGCCTCCCCACTGCTCCTCCGGGGTAGGCTGGGGCATCTGCCACCTGAGATTTATGCCCACAGGTGTTCTCCACAGCCTGCCCCTGCTGCCTGGGGTCCGGCCCCTCTCCCCGGCAGAACTGGGTGCTCATCAGGGAAGGATTTGGGTTCAGTGTGTTCTCTCCTCTCTATTCATGCGTCTAAAATGTGCCTCCTGTCAGACACTGTTCTGGTGATGGAGATACAGTCATTTAAAATGGTCCTCGGTTCTGTTACCTTCAGAACAAGCTACTAATAGCCCTGGGCACCCCTTAAATGTCCACTGAGGGATGGAACAAAGGATTTAGATGGGAAATGCAAAAAGCCATGGCTGAAATGGTAAGACCAGGCTATACATGTTCACCTTGCTGTTAACCTCCTCTGTGACCTTGGACGAGTAACTCAGACTCTGGGCCTCAACTTCCCCATCTGTCAAATGGGAGGCCTGGACTCCAGCATTCGTGAGCCTCCCTCACTCCTGGTCCGCCCTTCCAGCTTCTGCCACGTGTGCCTACCACCTGTAACTCTATTAACTGAATATTATTCTTGAGATCAATGTACGCTTTCTGAGTCGGCAAATTTATTTTAAAAGGGAATTTTGAATCACTTCTACAAATTGAAAATTGCAGTAGCGTTTGCCAGAAGAAATAAAAGGTAACCAGAAAAATAAATACCGTGACGATAACATAGTGTTGTTAGTCTCGCTGGAAACTCTGCTGCCCAAAGCTGTGGTCGCATTGCCCACCTCTCTCTTCTGCCCATTCAACTGGCAACTGTCCTGGGAGTTCCTTCCATGTGCCAGCCACTGTTCTGGTGCTAGAATAAAGCAATTAGAAAGAAATAGCCGATGAAGGAAGGGGAATCCCAACTGCAGATGAAGTGAGCATTGGGAGTGGTGGGGGGAGGGTCTCAATGTGAACTGGAGCAAAGCTTTGAAGGGAATGAGGACAGAGCCACGAGGATCATTTTTTTTTTTTTTTAAGGAAAGAGCATTCCGGTTAGAGAGAACAGCAAGTGCAAAGGCCTTGAGGCAGGAGTGTTTTCCTGTGAGCTGGGGGAGGGGCCAGCAAGGTGCGAATCGTAGGAGGCTGCAGTTAGCAGGGGAGGTTGGGAATGTCCCAGGGGGGTTACAGGCGGAGGAGCACCAAACTGAGGCCTCCTCCGGGGCTTGATCAGAAAGAGGGCAAGTGGCGAGGGGCTGACAGCTCCCTGGCCCTGTGACTGAGCGCTATGTGCTGCTGGGTCTTTGTGGCCTTTTAAAGTCATCTTCTGGAACTACAGGGGCACACATCCTCACTGCCTGCCCATGGAGCTCACCTCGGGGCAACTGGGGTTCTTTACTCCTCACCTGGTGCATGATTTCTTGTGTTTCCAGGCTGGACCCCGAGCTCAGGAGGTCATCCATCTGAAGCGGCCTACAGACGCCCAGCAGGCTCCCCTTCCACCTAGTGTTTCTGTATCTGCACATTATATGTCCTGCCTTCCCGCTAAACCTGGAACATTCATTGGAAGGACTGATGCTGAAGCTGAAGCTCCAATACTTAGGCCACCTCATGCGAAGAGCTGACTCATTAGAAAAGACCCTGATGCTGGGAAAGATTGAAGGCTAAAGGAGAAGAGGGTAGCAGAGGATGAGATGGTTAGACAGCATCGCCAACTCAATGGACATGAATCTGAGCAAACTCTGGGAGATGGGGACGGACAGGGAAGCCTGGAGTGCTGCAGTCCAGCGGGTCGCAAAGAACTGGACACGACAGAGCGGCTGAACAACCACCACCTTCCTGGACAGTCTGCACCCATGAGGCACGCGTTCATTCATCCAACTAAGCCGCACACATCCCTTCAGTGGTTAGAACTGCTCTAGGGTCAGATCAGTGCAAGGAGGCAGACACAGTCCTGCCTCAGGGACATACATGTAGGTGGGGAGGTGAGAGACAGGGCCAAATGATTTTAGCTGTAAGAGCTGTGAGGAAAAGACACAGTGGAATGAGCCTTGGGGAGGGGCAGGGCCACCTTAGGGTCCTTAAAGACGCCTCTTTGAGAAGCGACATTTCAGCTGAGCCCTGGATGATGTGGCTCTGGAGGAAGCGGAGTCCAGGCAAGGGGAACAGCCGGTGCAAGTGTCCTGGGGCGGGTACAAATCTCTCACTAGAGTGAAGGCCAGTGCAGCTGGAACTTGGTGAGTTATGAGGGAAGGAGCAGTTGACAGGGGGTGAGGAGAACAGGGCCTAGGGCGTGCAGGCTGAGGCTGGGTAAGGAGTTCGGCAGGCTGGAGCAGGGTAGCATCTTCAGCTTCAACAGATGGCTGCAGATGCTGGCTGAGAACGGACCTGAAGGAGGGCTAGAGGAAGCAGGCATGCAACCAAGGTTGTCTGAGTGAGACGGCCTGGTGTCCGGGCTGGAGGTGGGCCAGACGGCGTGGAGGCTCTCGTCAGGAACCTGTTTGGAGGGAGGGCTGACAGAAGTTCTGAGTGGACCTGTCTCTGTGCTCTGCGGGTAGATGACCTGGGGGGCAACTCGAGGGCGTCCCTGCAAGGGCCAGGTCTAGTGAGTGCGGTAAGCAACCAGCTTGTGAGCCCTGAAGGGCCTGGGTAATTCCTCACATGTCCTCAAGAGGGCAGAGTGTGGCTAAAGAAAGCATCGGGAGAAGCAAGGGCTGGATGGGGCTGGGCAGTGACTGTCGCAGGCTCGGAGGCAGGGCTCATCCCAGCTCCTGGGAGTCGGGAGCTGGCTGGAGTGAGGTCCCAGCTCGAGAGCATCCTGGGAGCTACGACGGGCCGGGCCTGGAGCTGATTAGCCACCGGGAGGGGACTGTGAAGGTGGTGACCTTCAGAGACCGGCTGGCGTCCTGCTGGCCCCAGCAACAAGCTTGGCACCTACGGACATCCAGCCCCTTCTCCAGCAGCCTGGAAGAGGCTCTAGGGGGAGGGACAGAGGTGGGTGCAGTTTGGTGGGGAGGACCCAGCTCAGGACGGGACGTCCATGGACCTGGCTTCCAGCCCCAGCTCAGCCCCCTCCCAGGCTCTGGAGACCTTGGACTAGTCCCCGATCGCCTCTCCGTCACTTTCCCATCTACAGAAAGTGATGGATGAAGCTGGTGGCCCCTGCCAGGGGCTCCCTTCCAAGCCTCACGTGCCCTGGGCCTGAGACTGCGAGGAAAGTCCAGGGGATGGGAGGCCCCGGGGGTGGGTGAGGACAGCAACGTGACCGGGAGAGGAGGACCTGCAGAGTCATCGAACTGCGCTTGGAGGGGACCTCGGGGATGCTCAGGGTCACTGCAGGGGCGGGGTGGTCAGAGGGTTCCTAGCTCCTCTCCTGGCCCCTCCAGACCCTGACAGTCTTGCTTTATCTGCTCCCACATCTGACCCCACAGGGGATGTGGCTCAGTGCAGTATCAACTGCTAAAGATCAGCTTGCGAACTCCTGACCTTCGCCCATCGCATTTCAGGAGAGAATGACCCAGAGAGAAGGGATTTGCTTGAGTCACACAGCCAAAGAGGCTGAGGGGACAGAGGTGAGAGAGGGCCATCCACTCCATGCCCTTAGCCCCTTAGCCCTAGCATGGTTGCCTCCCGAGAAAGATCTTCATTCTATCCAAGTGGGCTCAAAAGAGGCACTCAAAAGAGTGTCTAGTGTGTCTGCAAATGACCCCGGCATCCCTCCAAATGTAGGGGAAAGTTCAACTTAAAGACGAACAAGGAAACTAGAAAGCAGATCAAATCCTTATCGATTATCCAGTAGGGCCTGCCTATGTCCAGTGGTAGCATTATTGCCCCCACTTGGCAGGTGAGGAAAACTGAGGCTTAAAGGGTTGAAGGGACCCTCCTGATGTTGTTCCCTGCAAGGACCAGAGCCCAGGCCTGAGGACTCCACAGTGCATGAGGCTTGCTATGGTGAGATTTTTCATGCTTCTCCCGGTGCTTTCCCCTGGATATTGAAAAACTTCCCTTCTGCCCATCCACTGAGCCAGCAGCATCTTCCCGTGTCCCCTTCCTGCGCCCTTGCCTGAGCCTGGACCAGTGCACAAGGCCATGAAGTACCCCCATTTCAGAGACAAGGGCGACACCTGGTGGCAGCTCATAAGTATGACATTCTGCTAAATGCTCTGAGCGTAGCCCTGGAAAAGAACCAGGGCAGTTTCTCTCCTCTCCACCCTCTCTCAGCGTGCATTTATGGAAGGCCTATACTTTGCCAATCAGGGACGCAAAGCTAAATGTGATCTTCGCCCTCAAGAAACCTCAAGCATAAGAGAGAAGCTTCCCTCAAGAAACGTCAAGCATATAATATTCTTATATAAGAATAATTGCAATGTAAAGTACGAAAACCAAATTTTCACAGCCTTTCCTTTTAGTCAGGGCAAACTAACCCAATACGGAAGTGCAATTTACAGTAATATCTGACACTTCCTGAACACTTACGACAGGCCAGACACTGTCCAAAGTGCTTTATCTGAAGAAACTCACTGAAGCTTCCCAAACAGGCACTCTCATTAGCTCCATTTTCAGATAGGATGTATATTTCTAGCAACATGTGATGCCATGCACACGCTATCACTCAGTCGTGTCCGACTCTTTGTAGCCTTATGGACTGTAGCCCGCCAGGCTCCTCTGTCCATGGGACTCTCCAGGCTAGAATACTGGAGTGGGTTGTCATTTCCTCCTCCAGGGGATCTTATCAAACCCACATCTTCTGCATTGCCAGGTGGCTTCTTCACCATCTGGGAAGACCCTGTGATATCAAGTACACGGTAATACTATTAGCTTCATTTGTGAAATGGGTGTTCAGAGAAGTTGAGCAACCTGGCCAAGGTCACACAGCTTGAGAGATGCAGAGTCAGGATTTGAACTCAGGACTTCCTCAGTGGCTCAGAGGTAAAGAATCTGTCTGTAATGCAAGAGACACAGGTTCTGTCCCAAGGTTGGGAAGGTCCCCTGGAGAAGGAAATGGTAACCCACTCCAGGATTCTTGCTGGGAAAATCCCATGGACAGAGGAGCCTGGAGGGCTACAGTCCCTGGGGTCGCAGAGTCGGACACGACTGAGCAGGCACCATACACGCACAGGTTGGCTTTATAAGCCTTGCCCTTCATCTCGTGTCACACTGCCTCTGGGGACAGCTTATACAAGTGAGGCTTCTCTGGCTGAAAAGAAGGGGGTTGTCTTAGGAGTCATGCTTGTTCAGCCCCTCCTTCACCGCCTCTGGACACCCAAGGAGTCATCAACAGCTGTTGACCTCACAGTGAACACCTGCCGTGGAGATGGTGACAGATTTTACACAGAAGAGGAAAATTAAATTTGCACGTTGCAATGATTATTCCGAGGTGGGCTGTGGACAAAAAGTACTACCTACTATTCCATGAAACGACAAATGTCGCCTGCCAGCAGGCCGTTGGTCACTGCAGCTGTGCCCCGTGGAGCATCCTCAGGGGCATTCAGGGTGAAGAAAAACAGGATACTGGTTCTCGATAGTTAAGATGTATAACTAGGCAATAATTTCAGTGAACTCAGACTGTTGCATCTTCCCATACCTAGAAAATCACTAAGAGAGATATCTTATGATTAGCGATTAGTAATCTTTTAATGTTTGACTACATTTATTTTTTCAGCAAAAACTACAAACACTGGGTCCTCCCTTTACCTCTTCAGAGCAGTTTCTCAAGGCTGCCTGAGAGGCTGTCTCCCAGGCTGCAGTGCTCAGTAAGGCCCCTGATAAAACATAACCTGCCACTTAGGCTGTGCATTTTTCTTCAGTTGTTGGGGCCCAGAGGCTCAAAACTAGAGGCTGTGATCAGAGTGAAGGGGCTGAACTGGGCGAGTAGAGGACAGAAAGGCAGAGGGGGAAACGTGACTGGCCTTCGCCATGAAGATCATATGGCCGCAAGCCTAGCCTGTAATTTACTTGGAGGTTGGGCATGGGATGTGATGTTAATTTGCCTTGGGAGCCAATCCATTCACTGAAAAGTATTTATAAATAACTGCTATGTGTCAGCCATTGTTCTGGTTGCTGAGGATACAGTGGGAAACCAGAAGGCATTGCTAGCTTTGCATTTGTTTTCTAAGATTTTTGTGGATAATTTTTGCGTCTATGTTCACGAGAGATACTGGTCTGTAGTCTTCTTTTCTCATAACGCCATTGTCTGTTTTTGGTGTTAAGGTAATCGTAGCCTCATAGAGTGAGTTAGGAATTAGTCCTACTTTTATCTTCTTTTATTTATGGTGAAATCGAGAATGGAACAAGTGTACATGAGCATGTGTCTACTACAAAGACAATGTTAAAATCAAACGTCCAACAACACCTTTATAAATATCTTTACTTTCTCATATATGAAAAAAGAGCATGTTCAGTGGGTGGAGGCCCACGTGTGGGCACATGAAATCTCATTTCCTCCCTTACTGAGCTTTCCTACTAGTAGATTAGACATTCCAGGCCTCTGGACTCACCTGCTTTCTTCCCAGGCTTTTTTCCTTTCGTAGAAGGGAAATGAGCACACTTAATAACGTGTATTATTATTAATAATAAGATGACAGTGGTGGCTCGTGGTCCATCACATGGTGTAGACTCTGGATGTAGCTCTCTGGGGAGAATCACTGAGCTGATGCCCCTGCTCACATGGTCTTTGCCCTGTACCTACCGGCAGTGCAAACGTTCTCATGCCGTCGTCCACAGAATCAGGACACGGAGTTGGTTCATCAGAGAGTGAATTTTGGGTAAGTATTTTTTTTAGGTCATTTTGAGCATGTGTGTGTGTGTGTGGCCCTTCAAAAGAAATCTTAATCTGATATATATATTAAACAGTTGAGCGCAGAGCTGTCCGAGGAAGCGAGTGATGGGGCGTGAACTCGTGGCACCACCCTAGGGGACCCCAGGCACATCCACAAAGCTATGAAGATGCTCATCACTGTAAAACTTGCTTTGAAGAGCCTTGAACCGGATTCTTTCCACTTTTCCAGCATTGCGGCGGCTCGGGTTTGGGCTCACTTGTCTAAGCTATTCTCAACTGGGCTTTCTACAGGTATACATTCCCTTTCTCTTTGTGATTTCCATCTTTTTGCATGTGTTGGTAATGTTCTCTGGGCTCCTCTCCTTGTGACTGCCAGCTGCTCTTGGGGATGTATCTAAGCCGATGAATGTGCTACTGAATGCCTGCTGGGCCACCGTGGTCAGTCCAGGTCATCTCCCATCCGGATTATTCAGGAGCTCCCCCTCTGGTTTCCCCTCTTCTAGCCTTGCCTCCCCAGGTCTGCTTTCAATCCAGCAGCTTGAGGGATCCCATTAAAACAGGAGTCAGATCGTGCCATGTCCCTGCTCCGAGGAAAGCCTAGGCCTGGAAGACCGTCCAGCATCGGGCTCTGCCGCCTCTCTGGCCTCATTTTCTATTGCTGGCCCCACATGCATCCTATTCAGCCTAGCCTCAGCCCCGGGGCCTTCGCACAGGCACCTGCTCCGTCTGGGATGCTCTTCCTCCCAAACTTCATTCAGGGCTCAGCTCACACGTTACCTCCTCACATGGGCTTCCTTGACCTGTTACATGAAATACCTTCCTTCTTCCAGAAACTCCCTACCCTTTTCCCTGCTTCAGGAGTGTCTAATCCACACACACACACACACACACACACACACACACACACACACACACACACACACGTGTGTATGTGTATGTGTGCTAAGTCGCGTCGGTTGTGTCTGATTCTTTGTGACCCTATGGACTGTAGCCCACCAGGCTCCTCTGTCCATGGGATTCTCTAGGCAAGAACACTGGAGCAGGCTGGGCAACCCACTCCATACCCACCACCTGTCATATTGCATATATTATTGTCTATCCGTCAATGGCTGGGAAGATGCTCCAAGAAGGCAGGGCCCATGACTGTCCTCTCAGTGCTAGAACTGTCTACACTCAAACTGGTATGGACTGAAGGAATGAATGATCATTAAATGTCAGTTAGTGTTAGGTGGGATTTTTGGCATTCGGTTGCTTTGCTACTGGTTCATATGTTGACTCTGCTGCCTAGAATGCAGCTCTCAGTGCTAGGAGAGCTGGTGGTAGAGGGTACTTTTGTTCCCGATTATCCTTACTGCAAAATTCAGGCTTAAATTGAAGAAAGTAGGGAAAACCATTAGGCCATTTAGGTAAGACCTAAATCACATCCCTTACGATTATACAATGGAAGTGACAAATAGATTCAAGGGTTTAGATCGGATAGACATTGTGCCTGAAGAACTATGGATGGAGGTTGGTGACACTGTTCAGGAGGCAGGGATCAAAACCATCCCCCAAAGAAAGAAATGGAAAAAGGCAACATGGTTGTCCGAGGAGGCCTTACAAATAGGTGAGGAAAGAAGAGAAGTGAAAGGCAAAGGAGAAAAGGAAAGATATATCCATCAGAATGCAGAGTTTCAAAGAATAGCAAGGAGAGATTAAAAAAAAAGCCTTCCTCAGCGGTCACTGCAAAGAAATAGAGGAAAACGACAGAATGGGAAAGACTAGAGATCTCTTCAAGAAAACTAGAGATACCAAGGGAACATTTCATGCACAGATAGGCTCAGTAAAAGACAGAAATGGTATGGACCTAACAGAAGTAGAAAATATTAAGAAGAGGTGGCAAGAATATACAGAAGAACTGTACAAAAAAGATCTTCACGACCCAGATAATCATGATAGTGTGATCACTCACCTAGAGCCAGACATCCTGGAATGTGAAGTCAAGCGGGCCTTAGGAAGCATCACTATGAACAAAGTTAGTGGAGGTGATGGCATTCCAGTTAAGCTATTTCAAATCCTAAAAGATGATTCTGTGAAAGTGCTGCACTCAATATGCCAGAAAATTTGGAAAACTCAGCAGTGGCCACAGGACTGGAAAAGATCAATTTTCAGTCTAATCGCAAAGAAAGACAATGCCAAAGAATGCTCAAAATACCACACAATTGCATGCATCTCACATGCCAGCAAAGTAATGCTCAAAATTCTCCAAGCCAGATTTCAGCAGTACGTGAACCAAAAACTTCCAGATGTTCAAGCTGGATTTAGAAAAGGCAGAGGAACAAGAGATTAAATTGCCGATATCCATTGGATCACAGAAAAAGTAAGAAAATTCCAGAAAAACATCTACTTCTGCTTCAATGACTATGCTAAAGACTGACTGTGTGGATCACAACAAACTGTGGAAAATTCTTCAAGAGATGAGAATACCACACCACCTTACCTGCCTCCTGCAAAATCTGTATGCAGGTCGAGAAGCAACAGTTAGAACTGGACATGAAACAATGGGCTGGTTCAAAATTGGGAAAGGAGTACATCAAGGCTGTATATTGTCACCCTGCTTATTTAACTTATATGCAGAGTACATCATGAGAAACACTGGACTGGATGAAGCACAAGTTGGAATCAAGATTGCCAGGAGAAATCTCAATAACCTCAGATATGCAGATTACACTATCCTTATGGCAGAAAGCAAAGAGGAACTAAAGAGCCTCTTGATGAAGGTGAAAGAGGAGAGTGAAAAAAAACTGGCTTAAAATTGAACATTCAAAAAACTAAGATCATGGCATCTGGTCCCATCATTTCATGGCAAATAGACGGGGAAACAACGGAAACAGTGAGAGACTTTATTTTCTTGGGCTCCAAAATCACTGCAGATGGTGACTGCAGACTAGACAGTGTATTAAAAAGCAGAGACATTACTTTGCAGACAAAGATCCATACAGTGAAAGCTATCATTTTTCCAGTGGTCAAGTTTGGATGTGAGAGTCAGACTATAAAGAAAGCTGAGTGCCGAAGAATTGATGCTTTTGAACCATGGTGTTGGAGAGGACACTTGAGAGTCCCTTAGACTGCAAAGAGATTAAACCAGTCCATCCTAAAGGAAATCAGTCCTGAATATTCATTGGAAGGACTGATGCTGAAGCTGAAATTCCAATACTTTGGCCACCTAATGCGAAGAACTGACTCATTGGAAAAGACCCTGATACTGGGCAAGATTGAAGGCGGGAGGAGAAGGGGACGACAGAGGAGGAGATGGTTGGATGGCATCACCGACTCAGTGGACGTGAGTTTGAGCAAGCTGTGAGAGTTGGTGATGGACAGGGAAGCCTGGTGTGCTGCAGTCTACAGGGTCGCAAAGGGTCAGACATAACTGAGGGACTGAACTGAGCTCAACTGATCTTGACTTGTTCCTGGCTTTGCCACTTCCCAGCTGCAAGATCTTATTCATTACATTTAGTTAAACACACGAGCCTTAGTTTCCGTCTCCACAAAACAGAGGTGGTAATTGTCCCTACCTCTGAGGGTGAGTGTGAGAATAAGATGGGATAGTGTCTGGAGCCTGGTGTGTGGTACACCCTCCATCAGCAGGAGCTGCAGTGGACACTTGTCATGCTCACAGCCACCCTGCATCTGTTGGATAATCTTTCTATACTGGAAGAAATCCCCACATTACAAGTTCTGCCTCCCAGAGCGAGCATCAGAACTCTTAATTCCCAGCCTCCCTGGCGCCTGCAGGCCAGCGGCCTCTGGGCCTCGGGTCTGACACTCATTTGGAGGGAACAGGCTCCGCGAGGAGCTTCTGCATTTCACTGTTGTGACGGAGGTGCTGGGCTCCCAAGGGTCTGCAGTTCCTGGGGCAGAGAGGAATCAGGAGGAGGATGCGATGGGGACAGCTGTCTTATCAGGCCAGTGCTGCAGCATGGTTTGTGCTTCCCTGATGGCTGGGTGGGTAAAGAATTTGCCTGCAGTGCAGGAGACACAGGAAATGCGGGTTAGGTCCCTGGATTGGGAAGACCTCCTGGAGGGGCACATGGCAATCTGCTCCAGTAATTCTTACCCGAAAAAATATCCATGGACAGAAGAGCCTGTCGGGCTATGGCCCCCAGGGTCACAAAGAGTCAGACACGGCTGAGCGACAAAGCACGCAGAAGCATGTAGTGTAGTTTGGGGCCTTATTCCTGGAAACTGAGCTTAAGCCTGGATCTCTGCTGCTGCTGCTGCTGCCAGTCGTGTCTGACTCTGTGTGACCCCATAGACGGCAGCCCATGAGGCTCCCTCGTCCCTGGGATTCTCCAGGCAAGAACACTGGAGTGGGTTGCCATTTCCCTCTCCAGTGCATGGAAGTGAAAAGTGAAAGGGAAGACACTCAGTCGTATCCAACTCTTAGCGACCCCATGGACTGCAGCCTACCAGGCTCCTCCGTCCATGGGATTTTTCAGGCAAGAGTACTGGAGTGGGGTGCCTGAATCTCTAGCCAACCCCAAATCCATTCAATAATTCGGGGGGCTTTGCAAGTGCTGTTTAGTAAATTTTTCTGCATAAACAGCTAGACTCGACTTCCTGTGCTTTCAATGCCTCAGTCAGTCAGTTCAGTCGCTCAGCTGTGTCCGACTCTTTGCAACCCCATGGACTGTAAGCACACCAGGCCTCCCTGTCCCTCACCAACTCTCAGAGCTTGCTCAAACTCACGTCCATTGAGTCAGTGATGCCATCCAACCATCTCGTCATCTGTCGTCCCCTTCTCCTCCTGCCCTCAATCTTTCGCAGCATCAGGGTCTTTTCAAATGAGTCAGCTCTTTGCATCAGGAGACCAAAGTATTGGAGTTTCAGCTTCAACATCAGACCTTCCAATGAACACCCAGGACTGATCTCCTTTAGGATGAACTGGTTGGATCTCTTTGCAGTCCAAGGGACTCTCAAGAGTATTCTCCGACACCACAGTTCAAAAGCATCAGTTCTTCAGCGCTCAGCTTTCTTTATAGTCCAACTCTCACATCCATACATTATCACTGGAAAAACCATAGCCTTGACTAGATGGACCTTTGTTGGCAAAGTAATGTCTCTGCTTTTTAATATGCTGTCAAGGTTGGTCATAACTTTCCTTCCAAGGAGTAAGCGTCTTTTAATTTCATGGCTGCAGTCACCATCTGCAGTGATTTTGGAGCCATAAAAAATAAAGTCTGACACTGTTTCCACTGTTTCCCCATCTATTTCCCATGAAGTGATGGGACCAGATGCCATGATCTCAGTTTTCTGAATGTTGAGCTTTAAGCCAACTTTTTCACTCTCCTCTTTCACTTTCATCAAGAGGCTCTTGAATTCTTCTTCGCTTTCTGCCATAAGAGTGGTGTCATCTACATATCTGAGGTTATTGATATTTCTCCCAGCAATCTTGATTCCAACTTGTGCTTCCTCCAGCCCAGCGTTTCTTATGATATACTCTGCATAGAAGTTAAATAAGCAGGGTGACAATATACAGCCTTGACGTACTCCTTTTCCTATTTGGAACCAGTCTGTGTTCCATGTCCAGTTCTAACTGTTGCTTCCTGACCTGCATACAGGTTTCTCAGGAGGCAGGTCAGGTGGTCTGGTATTCCCATCTCTTTCAGAATTTTCCTCCACAGGAGACACTCAAAGACAGTTCTGCCTCAGTCTCTGTGGGGTCCCTGGGTCCTGGTGTGCATAAGGTTTGTTTGAGCCCTCTGAGCCTCTCTGGCGGGTATGGGGTTTGATTCTAAATGCGATTTCACCCCTCCTATTGTCTTGCTGGGGTTTCTCTGCCCTTGGACGTGGGGTATCTCCTCCATACAATGCCTACAGTAATATTATTTCATTGCCTACTTAATATCATCTCAATGCCTACTAAATATTTTTTCATCACCATTATTAAACAAGAGTCATCAATCTTCAAGGCCTTCAGACACCCAAAGGTACTGCAGGCCAACTAACACTGGCTCCCGCATCCCATACCGAGTTTCTGTGTCCACGCTGGGTGAGGAGTCTGCAGCTGGAACCTCGTAAGGAGACCTCATTCCACATCCACCCTTACCTGGCCCTCATGTTGGGCCTGTGCTTTGCTCCTGGGAGCCTGAACTGACCCGAGGCCCAGGGTGGAGGCTGGGGACCCTTGCCTCTCCCCGCAGCCTTTCCTCTCCAAGCTTCTCTTGATTGGTTGCACTGACAGCTATAGACACCAGACGGCGCTCAGTGCTCATTTCAGAGGGAAGCCTGTGAAAAGTTTTTTTAATGTTTTGTTTTCATTTTAGTTTCTACATGTCCGCTAGTGAAAGCAATGACTTGGAGATGACTAACTAATCCATCTTAACACCCTACTGTCGCAAACGTTGCAGGTATGTTGTCTGCAGCTTACAGATGAGGGAACAGACCCAGACAAGTGAAGATGTAAGCTTAAGGTCATCTGGCCAGAAAGTTACCAGGGCAGGGACTTGAGTTTAAACCATCCCTCACAGGGGAGAACTGTGCTAACGCTGCAGCTTTCTTAGGGAGGGTCGTGGAGAGAAGGGAAGAAAGTCTGTGGTGTCTTCTGGCAGAGGTCTGTGAGGCAGTGCTGCTACTCAGAGAGCTCTCAGTACGAAAGCCAGTTCAACCAGCCTGTGTTGAGCCCAGGACTTGCAAGCTCAGTTGCCCACCGCAAGCCAGCAGGTCCCACAGAAAGGAGGAGTGCAAATCAGGTAGGCAATAGGGAGAGGTGGGGACTGTGGTCAGCTGGGGGGTGTAGATTACAATCAAAGCGGGTGTCATACTCAGGTCCACTAGCTATTGCCCTATCAGAAGGCACATCGGGGTGTTTTGGACTTTTCTGTTTCTTTCTCAGAAGGTGTACATCTAAATATTGTGAAATCCCCAATGATGAAATGCTCATGATAAAAGCAAAAAAAATTTTTTTTTCCATTCAATTCTCTGAGCTTTGGCATCCTCAGCTTTACAATGGAGGACACTGTCTACACCCCTAGCTTTTGGGGTCACGGGAGCGTTCTTTTTGGCCTTGCACCTACTTTAGGGAAGGATCTCACACTGGTCTTGTGCAGCTCCACCCAATGGCAGGCGTGAGAGCTGCCATTTCTGGTCCCCTTTGGGCAGTAGTTCCCCATCCATCTCAGGGATGTAGGTGTGTTTAAAGACACTGAAATATGTTGCCCAGAGGAGCCTTCTCTGTTTTCTTCTCTTCTGCTCCTCCCTGTGGGCACCGAGGCCATAAGAGATGGTCTCTAATAGGATTTACTGTGGTTCAAGGAGAAAATAATAGGGCTGCCTACTGATCTTTATGTTTGTGCATGTTTTATGTATCTTGAATATTTTAAATGATTTTTTATCTTGTTTTTTAAAATTTTGAATTGCATACAGTTCAAACTATGCCAAATGGAAGCAAGATGCTACCATTCATTTGCTTATTTATAATCGAGATGCCTACATCTCGATTTTTATTTATAAAGAAATGTTACCATTTATTTATAACACATGTAATCAAGAAGCATACATCTCCACATTTATTTATAATCAAGACGCATACATCTCAATTATAAATAAATAAACTAACATTCATTGGCATGTGGGCTCATGACTGTTTGGGGTGCCCAACCCCTGCCATGGGGTTGACCTGATGCCCAAAAGCGGAAAACAACAGATGTAACCGGGAACTGAGGATGGGGAGACATCCTTTAACAAACAGTTGCCCAAGGTGTTTTTTAAAAAGCTTCATAATATGTAAAGCACTACACAAATGCTAGTTATCCAATTAGTTGAATATACTCATAGCCGTTTTTAAATCGTCTGGTGCACGGTAAGAGCTGGCTTTAAGGATGGAGACTCTGCCATTACTGTTGCCGTCGTGCTTGGTGCTGCCATGCTGCAGGGCGCCCCTGCCTGGGTTCTGGGTCAGCTTCCCAAATGTGCCGAAAGCCCCATGAGGCTAGGGCTGTATGGGATTAACCCTCAGACCTTCAGATGTAGTAGGGGGCAGGGTGGGATCCAAGCAGTGGTCTAAATGATCTTTGTTAAATGGCTGAGACAGAAAATTAAAAAAAGAAAAGAAAGCAACCAACGGCTCAGTCCCTTTGGTGGGAACTTGGGGCTTCCCTTGTGGCTCAGCTGGTAAAGAATCTGCCTGCAATGGGGGAGACCTGAGTTCGATACCTGGGTTGGGACGATCCCCCAAAGAAGGGAAAGGCTACCCACTCTAGTATTCTGGCCTGGAGAATTCCATGAACTGTATAGGCTATGGGGTTGCCAAGAGTCAGACACGACTGAGTGACTTTCACTTTCACTTTGCGTCCTGTCCCAGCTCCAGCCCAGCTATAAGGGGCTTAGAGTTTAGATCCTCATCCAGTCCTTCGGAGAAGAAAGTAAAGACCTTGGCTGTGCTGAGCCTATTCAAATGCAGGCATTACCGTGCTCAACCATAGACTCAGGCTTGAGAAATTGCTATTGACCATTTCCTGGCCCGAGGCTCAGAAAGAGGACACAGCAAGGAACAGGTGTGTGCCCAGCAAGGGTGGAGCCCAGCTCCCTGGAGACCAGCATTTTTCCTGCGTCTCAGGCAGGAAGGCGGGTGTTTTCAAGGCCCCGGGGGAGCTTTGATTCAGTGTGAGCCTTCAGAGATAGACTTGGTGGCTTGGTGCTGGTGGTCAAACTCTGGGTGTCTGTGTCCTGCCCAACTTGGGCCTTTCCCATTGGAGTCAGTTTCTTGCGACTGAAAACTGGGCTGGCTATAAACTCTCACTTCTCTTCCCTTTGTCAGTTACTAATTATATGACCCTGAGCTGGTTACTTGCCTCCTCAGGGCCTCCATTCCCCTGTCTTAGAAATGGGAATCATAATAGTGTGTACCTCCCAGGATTGTTGTTACGAGGATCCAACGGTTGCTATTTGAGTTTAGAACTTTAAAGACATGGTACAGGTCGAAGTTCTGAGGACTCTGAAGAAGGACAATCCTAAACAACCCAAACTCTCAAGACTATGTGTCCGTTACCAGGGTTCTGATTTATTTGTGCACAAATGGTTGTGTGAGCAAATATTGGGCACCTTTTTCTTTAAATCAGCTTAATTTGGATTCTCAGTTCCCACCAGAGGACTTTCTACTACAGTCATTCTGAGGTCCTGCTCAAAACAGATTGTATTTTTCAGATTGATTCTCCCGCCAACAGGAATATCTGAAACAATATTTTCTGTCCTGCAAGCACTTTTAGGACACTGCAACCCCTCATAGAGAGAAGGGGACTATGCCCCTTCCCTTGAACCAAGTGGAACTTTGTGATTGTCTCTACTGACAGGAGGGCTTCCCAGGTGGCGCTAGCGGTAAAGAACTCGCCTGCCAACGCAGGAGACGCAAGAGACGTGGGTTCGATTCATGGACTGGGAAGATCTCCTGGAGGGGGCATGACAACCCACTCTAGTATTCTTGCCTGGAGAATCCCATGAACGGAGGAGCCCAGTGGGCTACCGTCCATAGGGTCTCAAAGAGTTAGACATGACTGAAGCAACTTAG
The DNA here is from genome assembly GCF_032405125.1 of Capricornis sumatraensis. Lineage (NCBI taxonomy): Eukaryota > Metazoa > Chordata > Mammalia > Artiodactyla > Bovidae > Capricornis > Capricornis sumatraensis. Next base: position 75,132,431 of record NC_091084.1, read on the forward strand.
CATGCACACGCCACTAATAGAACACAAAGGAAGTGATGCAACATGATTTCTGAGTCTAGGTTGTTAAACATCATAAAATGTCACATAACATAGTTTTAAACATGTTTTGTGACATGCTTTAAACATAACATAGCTTTAAGTTTCTATCTTGATCTCTGTTAGCTCTTGAAACCCAGCCATCTTGCTGTGAGGGGGCCCCAGCAGCCTGCCGGGCCTCATGGGGAGGAACAGTTCCTCAGCTCTAGCTGAGCTCCCAGCCAACCGCTGGCGCCAACTTGCTAGCCAGCTGGGTGAGTGTGTCGTCTTGAAAATGGATCCTTGACTTCCAGTTGAATAGGTTGATATCATGTAGAGCAGCGAGAAGCCTTCCCTATGGAACCAACCCCAAATGGCAGATTCGTGGGCTGAATAAATGATCAGTGGTTTGTTACACAACAATCAGAAGCAGATGCACCTCTTGCCCTCCATTTTTCCCCCCAGAGCTGTAAAATGTCTTGGCCACTTACCTTGGCCCAGGCATCAGTGAGAGCCTGACACCCATGCTCTTGCACCACACAAGGACCTTCAGGTCTCCTGCTCGGCAGCTCCTGAGCCGCCTCTGGAGTGGAGAATCTTTTAAGAGGCTGCAGCTGCTGCTGCTAAGTCACTTCAGTCATGTCCGACTCTGTGCGACCCTGTAGTCGGCAGCCCACCAGGCTCCCCCGTCCCTGGGATTCTCCAGGCAAGAACACTGGAGTGGGTTGCCATTTCCTTCTCCACACAACCACACCCTTTGGAGGTCTTGCCATAATCACGGTCTCCCCTATCTCCAAGTTGGTCATCTGAAGGCTCGCCTCAAGTCTTTCTAGAGTAGTTCTTCTTGCTCCTTTTCCTGCCTCCAGAACTCCCGGATTCACCTCTGAAATGGATTGGAGATTTCCCAAAAGATTTCTGTCTGTAATCTCTCACTAGAGGTGGCTCAGCTCTCTGCCAGGAAAAAGCCCGAGGCAAGTTATGACAAAGGCTGACTCCAGCTGGAAGGAAATGCTGGAAAACCAACCCAACTTGATATTTCATTAAATAACTGAGACACGCATATACTCAATGACTGTACCCTGAAGGCAATGTCACCCCACTCCAGTGATCTTGCCTGGCAAATCCCATGGGCAGGGGAGCCTGGAAGGCTGCAGTCCATGGGGTCACTAAGAGTCGGACACTACTGAGCGACTTCACTTTCACTTTTCACTTTCATGCATTGGAGAAGGAAATGGCAACCCACTCCAGTGTTCTTGCCTGGAGAATCCCAGGGACGGGGGAGCCTGGTGGGCTGCCGCCTACGGGGTCGCACAGAGTCGGACACGACTGAAGCGACTTAGCATCAGCAGCAGCAGTACCTTAAGCTTCTAGTGTGTGCCTGGCATTATGCTAGGTGCTTGAAAGACCAGGCTGAATGGCAGGGCCACTCATCGCCCTGGACAGGAGGCCACCTGTGTCTACCCAGAGCCTACACCCCAACCCCTCCTCTATCATGCTTCAGGTATCTAAAAACCTAGATATTGCTGCCTAAATGGCCCAAGCATAGTTTTAGGATTTATATGAGCAACTTCTCCAGGTCCATCCAGGGGGACAACATGCCCTCCTATGCACCCCTAGAGATGTGACTAGTGGTAGCTGCAGGCAAGTTGTGTAGACAGAGTTTGGGCCTGTGGGCTGGGGTGTTCACAGGCCAGCATCCTAGGCTACTTGTGACACAGGGCAGAGATGGAGCTAGGAAGAGAACTGGGGTGGGTGGCATGGAGAGCTGGGGTCAGGGCCGACTTACTCCACACCGCCACGTTCCCGCACAGAATTCCAGAGTACAAGAATTCTAAATTTCAGCATGGCCTTCTTGGTCGTTGTAAAGAATATTTCTCAAGGCAGAAGAACATGTTTTATTTTCAGTTCAGTTCAGTTGAGGAAGGGGGTAGGGAGGGATGATGGAATCCAGCTGTTTAGCCACCTGCCAATCACCATCACCAACACTCTCGGCTTGAGGGAAGGGGATCTGGAGCAGGGTAGGAAAGGAAGGTAGTTTATGCCCATTTTGCACGGATTGGCTAGGGTGGGGAGTGGGAATCCAGCCCAAGGCAGAATAGCACCATCATTCTCAAAGTGTGGTCCGTGGACCAGCAGAATCAATATCACCCAGGGCTTTTTAGGCTCTTGGCCCCCTGCAGGAAAGACAGGGTCCTTCTAGGGAGGACAACACTATGGGGCATTTCTAGGCTTAGAGGACTCCCCACCCCCACTCCTCTAGCTTCATGTGGAGATTCTATGAAGGAGACTTTTTACTAGAAAGAGAACAGTTATTTCTTGAGTAGGCAGGGTGTCTAAGAATGGCCAAACACTTCATGGGCATTACCACATTTAATCCTCAACAGCCACCCTCAAGATTGTTCCCATGATTTTCCCTTTCAAGGGCTCGGTCTAGAGAGGTTAATTAAGTACCTTCCTTATTTGCCTTGGGTCACAAGGCTCCCAGGAGCCTCCCTGGTCTTTGTGATTCTCACATCACACTAACTTCACCTTTATGCTGAACAGTGTTTCTCGAGTGTGACTTAGAATCACTCTGAAGCCTTGTTAAAGCAAACTTGCTAGGCTCACACCTCAGAGTTTCTTAATCAGTAGATCTGAGATGGGGCCCCCAAACACATGTTCCTAACAAGTTCCCAGATGCTACCGCTGCTGCTGCTGCTGGTCTGAGGACTGTGCTTCGGGAACCACCTTGTTGGGCAGGGATCCAGCTCCCCAGCCTACTCCACCCATGCAACACCAGCATAATCAAGTTCTTGTGAGATGTCAGTGAGATAATGGGAGAGAAAGAGCTTTGTCAGCAAGACAGGTCAATGGCTCTAGTCATTACACAGGGACCCGAGGAGGGGGATGGGATGCAAGTGGGGGTACCACAGCCATCTGAAGATCTTTTGCCACCCATCTTAACTCTGAGCCACTTCTTCTCAAGAGAGAAAGCCACCTTCACAGGGATGGACCAGCAACCCCTCCCTGCCACCCAGCTCATCACCCCACGCCTCCTCCCCTTACCTCCAGCAGCCTGCTAGAACTGTCTCAGCAGCTGGCTGGCCTGGGCTACTTCTCCAGGGGCCAGTCCAGACAAGCTGGTGCAGCATCAAGCCTTATGATTCACGGCCCTGGGGCTGGGTCCTGCTCACCACCCGTGTGAGACTCGGGAGGCCCCTGACTTCCCTTCTCTGAGCCTCAGGTTGCTCATCGGTAAAACGGATGCAACACTTGGCCAGAGTCTTGTGAATTCAACGGCCAGTCCTTGTAAAGTACTCTTCTTAAGCCAGAGTTTGGCATAGAGCCTGGCCCATGGCGAGAGTTCAATCCGTGGTGGCTGTTAGTATTTTCAAATCGTGTCTGGGTCCAAGCTACGTCTTGATAGAAGCCCGGACTTGGAACGCAAGCCGCTCCCACGCCGCCGTTCCCCGTTGCACCCGGATATACCCGCCTTGGAATGCCAAGTGTGGCCCCCCCATCGCCCGGAGGCGTGCCTGCTCGGGCTAGGGTTGCCAAGGCAGGGCAGGATTAGACAGGCGGTGAAGCGAGGGAAGGGGCGTTCCTAGGGAGTGGCCTCTTCCTAGGAGGGCTGGTGGCGGGGGGGATATAGCCCCGGAGCCGAGGGAGGCAGAGGCAGGGATGCTGGGAGGACCTTCCAGCGGCCTGGGAGGAGCCTGGGAATGTTGAGGAAGGCTGAGGAGGGGGCGGGACCGTTAGGTAGCGCTGAGACGGGGCGCTTCCCACCCAGCCTGGGCCAGAGAGAGCTTTTTATCCAGGCAAGGCCCGGCGGCTGGAGGTGGAGTGGGGTAGGCCTAGGGAGGGCCCCATCCCCAGGGTGACCGTGGGGGCGGGGCCGACCGGGAGTGTTTTGGGGGGGGAGCCGTAAGCGGGGCGGGGCAAGGGGCGCAGCTCCACTCGCCACAGGGCCCGAGGCGGGGAAGGCCGAGGCGAGCAGAGCCGGATCGGGCTGGGAGCCCAGCCACGTTCCAGTAGAGCCTGGAGGCTGAGCTGGAGGCGCGGCTTGGGCCCCGTCCGGAGGCCGAGGGGCGTGCTAGGGGGCGTGTCCTCTGGAGTGGGCGGGGCCAAGCCGAGGCCTCTGAGTTCCCCGAAGACCGCTGGGAGGGGAACGGACGATCGAGCCACTGAACCCGGCGCTGCGCAGTCGGACGCGGAGCACTGGGGCGCAAGCGGGCGACTCTTGAGCTTGCAGCGCCGAGCTAAAAAAAAAAAAAAAAGAGCAGAGGCGGCAGGTGAGAAGTGGGTGGGGGAGGCCCTCCGGCAAACCAGGAGCAAGGTTAGTCTTCGCCCCCAATTTCCAGAGCCCGCTCGGGGCAGCTTTCTCGGAACAAGTGACAGGTCGGGCCGCGCAGGCAAGCTGGTGGTTGATTGAGAAGGAGCTTAAGTTCCCAAGTCCTAACCGCCACCCGCCTCCCAGTTCTCTGCCTCCGCCGCGCACCAGCTGTGTGACCCCAGGCGCGTCCCCCTCGCCCCCCAATTAACCGGCTTTGGACCTCTCGGGTTCCAGTACAAGGAGGGGCTGGACCCAGGTGGACTCCGTGCTTCCACTGCCCTTTCTCGCTAGGAACCCTCGGAAGGTGAGGCCGGCAAGTGAAAGCGAGAGCGGACTGCAACAGGTATTTCAGATCGCGTCACCCAGACTAGTCTGTTTCCCTGCAGAGTGGCACTGAGCAAAGCGGGCTCTCTGTGAGCTTGAAGCGCATTGCTTTAAGGGTCTCACTCGTTCCTCCGATGGGACTTGAACTCACAGGGCTGGGAAAGCTGGAGAGCGGAGGGGGCGTGGTGACCCAAGTCTGGGAGGTCTCAGCCTTCCCTTCCCCACACCTGTGAGAGCCCAGTAAGACGTGGGGTGGGAAACTCAGCTGGGACTTTGCCCACCGCGGCACCCCACCCCCCCCCGCCCCGCCCCGTCCCAGGGCTTTTCCAGGTGAGGAGGCTTGGGAGGCCCCTGGCGGAAGCTAGGGGACAAGTTCTTATCTGGGTGAGTGGGGAAGACAAGGGAAAACCCCACCAAACGTTGGGCCCAAAGTCAAGCTCAGAGCCTAGGGCGCGTGCTGCATGCCAAGTTCCTTCTTGGGCTGGAGGTTTCTGTCCCTGTGGCGGTGGGTGTTCTGTGTTGGGCCCTAGTAGCTAGTTCGGTGGTCAAGGAGTTGGGACCACATTGATTTGGGTTCCAGTCACTTTTCATGCTTCAGTTTCCTCATTTGTAAAATGGGCATAGTGATGATAATCAATGGTAGTGGTGGTGGTGGTTGTTTAGCTGCTAAGTTGTGTCCCTCTCTTTTGTGACCCTGTGGACTGTAGCCTACCAGGCTCCTCTGTCCATGGAATTTCCCAGGCAAGAATACTGGAATAGGTTGCCATTTCCTTCTCCAGGAGATCTTCCCGATGACCCAGGAACTGAACTTGCAACTCCTGCATTGGCAGGTGGATTCCTTACCACTGAGCCACCTGGTAGGGAGGACATAATACAATAATGTGTATACAGTGCTTAGCAAGGCGCCAGGCACCCAGTGAGCCCTCCCTGTGTGACATCTGCTCTGATGTGGATGGGCAGGTGATAGACTGGCTTCCTGCCTGGGAATGAGACTGTTTTTGGAGGGCTGGCTGAAGCTCCTGACCTTGTGAGAGCCAAAACTCGCCACCTGCCACCAGCAACACTTTGTCCATTTTGGGGTTGGGGGGGGCATGTCATCTAGACCAAAGACTAGCTGAGTTTTGGGTAATACTCTTGCAGTCGTTAGGTATCTGGCTAAATAACCCCCCAGATGTTTACTTAACGTCTATTATATATCAGATGGAGCTAGGTGATATGATGTAGAAATGAACTAGCCTTCGGGTTCTGCACTCATTTTGAGTTGCTCCCAGTGGGGTCCCTATCCCCACCATGCCTCTGCTGGAGAAGATAACTCACACCCAGAGCTCAAGGCCAGATGAGATGTCATGGATATGGAACTGCTCTGGCGGCCAGAATCCAGCTCTTCCATTGCATGCTGGGCTCAGGGTGGAGGTGAGGGGCAGTGTGTGCACCTCTTATCTGTTTGATCAGGGTTGGGCACTGAAGGTGACTGACTCCTCGAATCTCCTGGCAAGATGAGCCCTATACTTTGGAACCAGCTGGAAAGCACTACAGGAGAAGGAGCTGGCAGCCCACTGCAGTATTGCAGCCCGGAGAATCTCATGGACAGAGGAGCCTTACAGGCTACAGTCCATGAGGCCACAAGAGTTGGACACGACTTACACCACCATAGGACAGAGTTTGGTTGAGGGCCGTACTATTAATATGTGGAGGGGACAGCATGTGTAGGTATGGGAGGGGTGGTGCCCAAGAGAGGTGAGACACTAGGGAAACCAGGGCAGGGGGTGAAGGGGCTTCCTGGAGTTGTCGAGACTTGAACAGGACTTTCTGCCTGCGATTCCAAGTCCTGCTTGGGCTTAGATCAACTTGGGGCCCCAGACTCCCTCTCTAAGCTTTTGAGTGGCATAAGATTAAGAGTTTGGTGTGGTGGGGAGGGAGAGGGGTCAGTAGGTGTTGCCTGTGTGGGGCACAGGGAAGAGATGTTCCTTTCCAACAGTGCTTAGTAAACATCTAAAGGAAAGTCCTCCCACCACCCCTCCACCCCATGTGATGACTGGCGGATGATGACACACTGACCCCATCCTTAGTTGCTTACAATCTGGTAAGGAACTTGGACAAGGGGGCTCTGATAGGAGATAGACAAAGAGTCAAAGGGATCTTCAGGAAAGTTTCTGGAGCAAGTGGAGTCTTGGGTGGGCCTTAAGCATTTCGAAGGTTTCAGCATCCACAGCCAAGGCAGTGTTTTGGGTAGATACGGATGCCTAGAGGAAGGTAAGGGGGTCAGCGTGTTCAGGGGAAATTTTTTCAACCTTGTTTGAAAGTAGCCCATATGCTATACAGCAGATACTATAAGCACAGCTTCAGTACCACTGTGCCTCCTTTTATGACCACCAAGACCAGGGTTCAGATTTGATGGAAAAGGGAAGAGGGGGGGGTCAGGGAATTTTGAAGAAGCAGCTCGATTAACCAGTCTGGCTGAAGAGTTGCGACTCGACAGGAATGGGAAGGGAGAATGGTAGGTTGCATCAACTCATGGAGGACTTTGAATGCCAAGATGAAATGTTTGGATTTGCGTTATAGACCTTGAGGGCTGCTGAAGGTTTTCGAGCAGGGGAGTGACCTCGTCAGAGTGGCACTTTAGGATGGACGGTCTGCCAGATGTGCTGGGGTTCAAGACCCAGCGGTCAAGGGAGAATGAGCCAATGGGAGTAGTGATGGGGAAGGAGGGCCCACAGGGGCTTTGGGGAGGTCTGGGGCTGGGGTTGGGGGGAAGGCACTGTCGGAGGGGAGGGAAGAGCGAGTGTCCCAGAGTGTCTAATGTGCCCTGTGTGTCTTTCTATCCCCCACCCAGCCTAGACCGAGGAGCACGGCAGACACTCAGGAAGGTGGCTGGGCTGGGTGGGTACGGACGCTGGGGAGGGTGATGAGTGCTACAAAGTGATAGAGAGGGAGTCGCCCAAGAAGGCTCTGTGTTTGCCCATGCAGGCCAGGTGGCTGGGCTGGGCGACTGGAGGGAACATGAGCCAGTCGTCAGGGGGCGGGGGCTGGAGAGCTGGGTGTTTGGAAAGAAGTGCCTGCAGCCCCTCCCCTCCTCGTCCAGCCCAGGGAGGGCCAGGGTGAAAGGTTAGCCAGTGGGAGCACACATTTCTCACATGGTGGGGGGATTTTTTTTGGTTCCTCCAGGGCTCCTTTGAAGTTTCGGCAGTGTGGGGCAGTCCCCTCTCTCTTGAGGCCTCAGAGTTTTGAACCACTGTCTGGAAGCTCCTCCCCACCTTCGCACCCCCCAACCCTGGGGGCAGCCCCTGTCCCCCTCTGAGACCCAGACAGCCCCTCCCGGCGGCGCAGAGGGTGGCAGCCCCAAGCCCCAAGCATTCCTTTTGAGCTGTAGCATCTGGGGCCCGCTGGCACCCCGTGGGCTTGGCCTTGGCCTTGACCCCTCGCTCCAAATCTTTAAACCGACTTCCTCTACCCCACGGGGAACTCAGGGGGCGGTTACGATTTCACCGAGGGCATCAAATGGTCGGGAGTTGGCTGTGTGAGAGGCAGGCAGGAGGGAAAAGCCTCGGCCCCTCTCCGGGACAGACCAGGGCCAGGGGTGGAGGGGATGCCGGTTTAATCTCAGCAGGAATTGTCCTGCCCGCCGGCTTCCCCTCCCCGTAAGCCTGGGTCTGAGGAGCCAGGAGGGAAGCCCAGAGGTAAACATGGGCTGAGTGTCCTGCTACGCCGGCTTCCCTCTTCCCCTCACCCCCTGATGCTGCCTGGGAGGAGGTGGACCGCAGGCCCAGGGCCTCTGTGATGGGCGCACTGGGTGTCTGAGGGCTGCTTGGTTCCTGACTCATCCCCGGGGTTCCCCTGACACTGTGGGTTTCCTGTGAGCAAGAGATTCACTCTGGGCTGACCTGGAGAGGCAGTTGAGGGGAGGGAAGAGGCCTGCAGTCTGCGTCTTAGACTTTGTCCTGGTTCCTCTGTGTGACTTTTCAGAAGTTCCTTCTCCTCTCTGGGCTGGCCTTCCCTGCTCTGCTAATGACTTATTCTTTACTTGGCTCTCAGGAAGTTCTGTAACACCGGACACTTGCAAAGGAGGGTACATGTGAGTGTGTGTGTGCACACACATACACACCAAACACAGGGTCCGCACCGAGTGGAACTGGGCAACTCCTCTCAAACACATGGTAACCGATCCCGCTTCCTAGCCTTGCCTACCTCTTACCTGAAGCACCCTTGCTTCTTTCTGCCTGTCCACACAGATTTGGTGATGGACAGGGAGGCCTGGCGTGCTGCGATTCATGGGGTCGCAAAGCGTCGGGCACGATTGAGCGACTGAACTGAACTGAACTGACACAGATTAGGAAGATAGACTAGCATGGTGGTGAAGGACTGGAGCTGCAGTTTTGGCCCTGCCCATCCCTAGCTAGGTGACCCTTTCTGAGCCTCAGTTTCTGAATCTGTACATTGGGGATAATAATGTTTAATACTTCATAGGGTGACGTGAGGATAAAACAAAAAAACTGCATGTGAAGTGCTTAGCAGTTTTCTGCCTGCACGTGGTGAACCCTCCTTCAATGAGAGCTGCCATTGTCCTTGCTTTCTACATCTGGCTAGTCTTTCCAGGCTGTACCGGGCTGCTCCTCAGGCCCCCAGAAACATTCCCCAGAGCCGCAGCCTTCCGTACAGGCCCTCCGTGCCTTGCCAGCGTTTGTGTGCGCGTGCCCCAAGACACCAGTCGTTTCCGCCTGCATGGTGTCCTTCCTGGGGGTCGCTGGGTTTCCCCAGCGTAACTCTAAGCTTCCTGAGGGGAAGTGGGTCTAAACGTCAGTGGCAGACTTCCTTCAAAACCCTTCCTTTCCCTTCCCTTCTTCCCTCTGTGCTTGTCCACACGGAGCCCTTGCCTCCCCGCTGCTGTCTTGCGGCACACGGAGTGTGTCCCTGGGAACCCTCCCAGTCAGGGGCGGCCCCGTCCATCTCTGTGTCCCCACTCCAGGCACAAAGTCTGGCCCACAATGGGCACTCGGAAAATGGAGTTGGAACGAGTGAGTGATTCTCCTCAGGGTGGCCCAGTGGGACCCAGTTTGAGCCAGATCCTCGGTGACTCCTGGGCAAGGGTGGGGCTGGGACGCAGGGTCTCACGCCCCTGCCTTGCCCTTCAGGACTGCCCACCCTGGGCCTGGAACTGGGGTCCAGGGATGTGGGAACAGGGCGCCTGGATTGCTTCAGCCTGGGTTTCAGCTTCCCATGTGAGGCCTGGCCTTTCCCCTCCTGAGAGGGGAAGAGCCCAACTTCCTCCAGCCCCAGCCTGGTGGGGGCATCTCTGGCCTTTAGTGAACCCTGACTCTGCCAGAAAAGCTACCTTCAAGTCAGCAGTTATTTGTGCCAGGTGCCCCTGTCCCGTGAGGCACAGGCTCAGGGCTGGGAGATGGGAAGATGCCCTCCCAGACCCCCGCTTCCCCCAACGTTATCCCCGGAGACCACCCGGTGAGGAGCTCTGGAAGGCCTGTCCACTCTCCCCTCTGGCTTCTTTCCTGGCTTCTTTGCCTTTCTCTGGGCCCCACCCCTGACTTGCTCTGCTGTGTTGAGGGGTGATCCAGGATGGGAACTGCTGAGGATTCCAGACCTGGGCCCATAGGACCCATGCAGGAAAGTGGAAGAAGTGCTGTAAACAGGGCACTAGGAAGCCTGGTTCGGTTGCTGGCTCCGCTGTGAAGTGGCAGTGTGAGCTGGTCCAGGGGGCTGGTCCCCTAGGCCAGTTCTCTTGCTTCTCAGGCAGTAAGCGCTCCAGGAGCCCGCTGGAGGTCCAGCTGGCCTTGGCCCAGGGCAGTGGAGAAGGAGCCACAGACCACGTCGAGGACTCTGGAGTCGGACTATCATTTCTGCTTCTGCTATTTACCTGCTGGCTGTGACCTTAGGCACACCCTAAGGGTCTTAACCCCTCTGCCCATCTGTTTTAGCATCTAAAATGTAGACAGTTATAGTATGTCTCTCATAGGGTTGTTTGAGAATGATATGAATCAATGGATGTGAAGCCTGTGTGATACGTACCTGGCACACAGTGAGTGCTTTCTATTACTATGTGCCAGTTGTTTTGGGTAATGTTGCTATTATTAATGTGCTTGTGCTCAGTCGCTGTAGCCCACTAGGCTCCTCTGTCCGTGGAATTTTCCAGGCAAGGATACTGGAGTGAGTTGCCATGTCCTACTCTGGGGAATCTTCCTGACCCAGGGATTGAACCCACGTCTCTTGTGTCTCCTGCCTAGGCAAGTGGGTCCTTTACTACTCTGCCACCTGGTGAGCCCATAGGGAGCAGGAGTTAAGTCTTTGGGGGCAGTCTTTGGTGAATGGCTTGAGTCTGGAAATCTGGAGACCTGAGTTCTGACCCCAGCTCATCCTTTACTTGCCATGTGACCTTGGGCAAGAGATAGCCCTTCTCTGGCTGCAAAACTCTTATTATCGTACATTCGGCTGCACTTGGCTTTTGTAAGAGAAGCCCATGCAATATCACATTGGGGAGTTGCAGGGGTTTATTTAGGGAAAGGGCTGTGGGTGCCCACCCTGTTCTCCTGCCCCAAAATAGTCACTGGAGGTGGGCAGGTGCCCACAGTGTCGTAGAGACACCTCAGAAACAGAATGAGCGAGTGCTCCCCCATGATTGCATTCAACAAGGCTAAAAACCAGATGAATACGTTTATATACAACATAATAATGGGATTATCTATATCAAATTACAGGCTTTTTTTTTAAACTTTTCCCCATTTTCTGAATCTTCTGCAGTAAACCCGCATTATTTTTATGCTCAACAAAGAAAGAACAGACATGATAAAGCTATCAAAAAACGTACTATACATATTTAAACAGAAATGCATTATGTGAACTTGGGGATCACATTGAGGGTTTTGTTGTTGTTAATAAATCATATTTATTTCAAAAGGGGGTGGGGTGTTGGTTTGAAATGAATGTCAATTTGTCAAGCCTCAAAAGACTGAGGGAGTGTCTGTGGAGGAAGCCAAGAGTCAGACATGTATGGGAGCCCACTCCAGCCTGCATCGTGGTGGACACGCCCCACGTGCTGCCTGACGTTGAGAAAGCATTTCAAAAGTCTTTCACTCCAGAGGGCTGACTTTCCTCACTTCTCAAATAGGAATGATAATAATAACAAACAATTCAGAGGGATGCTTTGAAAGTTACAGGAGCTTCACACTTTAAGTTTAGAGGGAAGCCCTCTCCTGAATTTGGAACCAAGCGAAAAGCGCAGTTGCAAAGGAAGGCAGGATCTGGTGCCTGGAGGGCTGGCTCACTCTTCCCTGGAACTGCAGAGTTACACGTCCGGTCACAGGCGGCTCTGAACAGGAGCCAGCCTCTCCACAAGAGCTGGTAGCATGTAGGGGAGTAGCCCAGATGGAATGCTTCCAGCAGACAGCCTGGTTCACTGAGAAGGGGAGACTCCCACTGAGAGTACTGAGTACATCTCCCAGATGAACCAATCAGACAAGCCGCTGCTGGGGGTCCTGGCAAGAAGCGAAGACGTGGGTGGAGCCAGGCCTCAGGTGTTCGGCCCGCATGAGTGTTCAGGGAAACAGGTGGAGAGAAGAATATGTGTTCCGCCTCATACCTACAGGGCGCTTCTAATGATACCTGGTAGGCAAACACTGATTAATGTTCATTTGACGTTGCTGACGATAATGTTAGCAATGAGTAATTCTACTACTGAGGCTGGAAAATCACTCTCCCACACACTGTCTTAGGAGATGGAATATGAGAATGCTGTTGCAATGGGACACGGTGAGACGTCCTTATGTATAAAGGAGATAAAAACTCAGTGGGGGTGGATATGACTGGTTTGTCTGAGATCTCGCCGCAAGTGAGTGGGTAGCCAGGCTCTGGGTCACTGTCGGGCACCTAGGCAGAGAGGCCTCCATGGCCTGACCCCTGGCCTCTCTGAACTCACAGCCACAGGAGGCCGTGTCGGAGGCTCTCCAATGCCCCTCTGATCCCTTCTCTCACAACTTTCGGTGAGGATTAGATGAGATCATAGTTCTGGGTGAAACAGTGGTGGGCCCAGCAGAGTACACCCTCCATTCAAGCCAGAGGATGATGAGCGTGATAGTGATGAATGAAGGCTGCCCCTGCCTCCCCTTTGGGGAAATAACAGAGTCCTTCTTCCCCAGAGACCGAGGTCCCTGATCTGGAGTGAAGGGCTTTTCTGGGGCTATTTGGAAATCTGGGGTCAGGAGGACCTTGGGCCTCTATGGGCTCAGTCCTCCATGAGACTGTCCGAGCTCAGCCTCCACCCACGTGTGCTTTTGGCCGAGAGCGAGGGCAAAGCTGGGGGCTTGTGACTAAATTCACAAGATCATATAATGCCGTCCTGTGAGCAGCATTATAGTTCCCTGAGTCAACCTATCTGCCCTGTCTGATCCCAACATTAAGCCTTTGCTCGCACACCTCAAGGCTTGGAGAACTCACTGCCTTTCATCTCCGGATGGATTGGACTCTTAAAAAATATCGTGTAGAATTTGAATGAATCTATCCTCCCTTCCATCTGTTGGTCCTGATCATGGTCGTGGGGACCTCTTGGAGACCATGCAGAGTATGATAACTCCCTCAGTGTGTGCGTCGGGGGGTGGCAACCAAGCCTCCCTTATAGCACCCTCCCCCTCTGCCCTCAGGTCAATGATTCTGATGTAGGAAAGAGACATTTCTATCATCTTTTTTTTTTGTTTATTTTTGCTAATTTTTATTGGAGTGTTGTTGATTTACAATGTTAATTTCTGATGTACAGCAAAGTGAATCAGTTGTAGATATAATCAAATATCCATTCTTTTTAGATTCTTTTCCCATATAGGTCATTACAGAGTATTGAGTAGAGTTCCCCATGCTACACAGTAGGTTCTTATTAGTTATCTATTTTATATATAGTAGTGTGTGTATGTCAGTACCAATCCATTTATGCCAATTAAAAAAAAAAACCTTCATCTCTGCCTGAACTAATGGGCCCTTTAAAAAAAAAAAAAGACATTCTAATTACTGAAGAAATAGTTTTGTGGAAGAAGTTTGAGGGTGAAGAACAGATGCAGAGGAGGAAATAACTGCTCAGAGATAAGTCCTGAGAAGGGTTTGGTGTTCACACACACACACGCGCGCGTGGTTGGAATCTCACATATGAACCACTTCCTTGCTATTGCTTTTAGGTTAACACTATGAGGAGGGTTTTTCCATGTTGTTCAATATTCTTCCACAGCGTGTTTCCCAGGTCCATAGCATCACACCACATGGATCTGCTGTGACCCAGTTAAACACACCCCTGCCGTTGCACATTTAGGCCGTTCTGAATTTTTCATTCGTGCCCACGTTGCCATAGTGACCCCCTTGTCCATATGTCTGTTTGGTTCTCAACTTGAGTGATCTCCACAGGCTGAATTCTTCAAAGTGGCATTCCTGACAGATGATTTTTAAACTCAAGGTCTGAGGACCAGATTCTCAGGGAAACCCCTCTCTGTGATACATACCAGAGTGTATGTGCCCCCCTCCCCTACATTTAGCTCCAGGTCCCCTGAGGGGAGGCTTCTCTCGTAGCTCAGTCGATAAAAAATCTGCCTGCAATGCAGGAGACCCGGGTTCAATCCCTGCCTCGGGAAGATCCCCTGGAGAAGGAAATGGCAAGCCACTCCAGTATTCCTGCCTGGAGAATCCCATGGACAGAGGGGCCTGGCAGGCTTCAATCCATGGGGTCGCAGGAGTCGGACACAACTTAGCGACTAAACCGCCACCTCCTGAGGGGAGGAGGGGCACCAGTCTGTCCCTCGGTGCCGAGCAGGCTCACGGAGGGAAGCAGGCAGGCTCTTGGGGCATGCATGTGGAACAGTCAGTCAGAGACAAAGAGAAAGACAGATATGAAGGAGATTTTCCTCTACGACTGCAGTCTGACTTTTGACCCTCCTGTCGGGGAGCCTGGCATGTCATTAACTAATTATGGGATCTTTACTATTTAATGACCTCTCTCCATGGTGACGCCTTCCCAGCAGCCTGCTGGGAGCCAGGGGATGGGAGATGAGTCTGTGGGAGGGAGTTTCTCTGGAATAGGAGGCGGGTCACTGGGTGTTGCAATGGTTCTCAAACCCTGACATACGTCAGAGTCTCCTGGAGGGTTTGTTAAAACGCAGATCGTACAGTTTCTGGTTCCGTCCGTCTGGGGTGAAGCCTAGGAATGTGTGTCGCTAATGTGTTCCCGGGACGTGCTGCTGGTCTTGGTGTGGGATCCCAGTCTGAGAACAATGGAGTAGTGGGTTAGGGCAGAGGCGGCTCTGCAGTGAATTTCAGCTCCTGGGGTTGCTGCCAGTAGGAACCTTGGCTTCTTTAACAAAGGCTGGTGTGAGATCTGAACTCAGCTTGCCCCTGCCCCCAGCTCATCACCCTTCTCCAGGATGCACTATTATATAACCGTGTGCAAGAGGAGAAGATAATCACCACCATTTCCACTTTATGGAAAGGAAAACTGAGGCTCTGACAGGTGACCTGATACATCCAAGGAGAGCCACCAGGAGCTCTAACATAGGACCCCTGACGTCACCTTTCCATGCTCCTCCCGAATACCCTCCCCCCACCAAATGTGCATGCTGTCTCGGGCTTCCCCCACGCAGGGGTCATGCAGGAGCAGAGATGCAGTCCCTGAGCCCTGCGCCTGCCCTGGGGGACTGACTCCACACGAGGGGACGGGAAGCCAGGCTCCCCCACGTCGCCTCTGAGCCAGCGTCTTGCTCTACATCTCACCCCCACTGACCACCCAGTAATGTGATCTCCTGCCGAGATCTCGTGTCCTCCAGCCAGTTTACGTTCCCAGTTATGGTTCTGGGCCGCTTTTCTGGGAGGCTGGCAACTCTTCTCTGGTTGAGCCCAGGCGCTGTCTGGCAGGCCGAGCAGTGGAAGGGGAGAGAGCCCCGTCTGATGTGTGCCAGGCCTGGCCCTGGACACTTTGCAGCTGTGATGTCTGGTCATCCTCCCACCAGCCCCCTTCCCCCAGTAGAGGTTATCATACACACACACACACACACACACACCCCTATTTACAGATGAGAAAACTGAAGCTCCCAAGGCTGGAACGACTTGTCCAAGGTCACAGCTGAAGGCAGCAGAGCTGGGCTTTCATTTCTATACCCCAAGGTTGGGCCCCCTGGTCCAGAGTGGTAGCGGGTCGTGGAAGGAGCTGGACTGTGGGGGACACAGCCTGTGTCCCACCCACCACCCATGCAAAGAAGGTCAGCCCAAGTGACAGGGCTCCCCGGGAACTCGGGGTCTTGCAGTGGGAGGACTCTGGCCTGGCCACCAGGAGCCGTACTTCAAATCACGCTCAGTTGCCCCCTGGCTGCGTGACGATGGCAAGTCACCCTGTGCCTTGGGGTGCCCAAGTCTTCATTTCTCATAATGACACCTGATGCTTTATAGCTTTTAGCAGTTTTCTCATGTGCTTACTCCTGCAAGCCTCCCAGCCCCTTATGAAATAGGAGGGGGTGGTGATTACTGGGCCCACTTCACCGATCACGACAGAGGCTGTAAGTGAGATGTCCAGGATCCCACAGCTAAGGAGGGCCTCGAGCCAGGACTTGAACCCGTGTTGTCTTTGCTCCCCATCTTGAGCCTGGTCCAGCACCCCAGCTGCCTCCTAAGTAAGAAGGGAGAACTCTGGGCTCCTTTTACTCTCAGCTCAGGATTGGGGACCCCAGGGCTCTTAGTTGGGCTGTTGGCTCTTGGGTGCCAGGGGCCAGGACTCCAGGAAATGCTGGCCAGAGGTCCTCGCTCTGGGCTGGGAGCCATGGAGAAGGAAGATAGGGTGGTCCAGGCTGCCCCTGTTACCAGTTCCTCCCCAGGCCCAGGCATGTAAGGTCCCTGGTGGACAGGGTGTGGTCTGGCCAAGGTCCTCCTCACATTTCAGCCCCTGATCCCCCTGAGGACTGTACCTGCCCTCCAGATATACCATGCAGAATTTTCCAGATCTCAGGACTCAGCTCCCCTGCCCTGTGGTTCTGCCTGAATGCCTTCAGCTCCTCCTCTCCTGATCTGGGTCTTCCTCCTTACCTCCAGACCCAACTCCAACCACCTTCTTCCCTGTGGCCAAGCCAGCTTAGCTGTCTCAGGTTCTGTCCTGCGGGTGAGCTGTCTCATAGGATTAGTTAATGCTCCAAGGTGGCAAAGAGGGCAGCGACTGGCTGCTGTGGGCCCGAGCCCCTGGGGGTCTGTGTGGGCTGGGGACAGCTGAGCTACCTATGGTCAGCCTCAGACCATGAGCAAGTCACTTCTCCTCTCTAACCACCAGTTTCTTTCTAAAAATTAGAACGCCATCTTCCTCACCAGTCACTGTGAGGCTGGCGTGAGATGCAATGGATAAAACACCAACCGCTGATGTCCAGTGGGTTTGAGGCTCTCGGGAAACGCTGGCCACTCCCCTTTCCCTGAACTCAGCTTGGGGTTCATTCCTCTTCTGCCACCCAGTCCAGGGGCTGGGTGTCTGGTTGGGCCTTGGTGTCAGGCCTGAACTCTATCTGCTCAGGTTGGGGGGTGTTCTCGGCAGATAACGGGAAGATTGGGCAAACAGACAGAATCAGCTCCCAACAGGCCCTGCCAGCCCCACATTGTGGCCCTGGGCACGGGCCTCCTGAGCCTCAGTTTCCAGGTCTGTGGAAGGGGCGCATACCTATGACCTGTGTTCCTAGGGTCACATGGGGCCTCCTGGGAGAGCTGGAGGAGTAGGGGTGGGAATTCAGGTGGCCTGAAGCACTGTGTTCTCCCTCCCAGGAGCCTGGAGTCTGGCCAGTCACAGTTCCTTTCCATGTCCACTTTCCTCCTGCGACACAAACAGTCCCCGTTCCCTCTGGCCCCCCGGAGGCTCATCAGGCTGCTGTGTTCCCGGCTCTGGGCCTGGTGTGCGGGGTTGCCAGCCCTCCGGGCTCCTTTCTTCCTATGCAGCCCAGAGAGCCGGCCCAGGCCCGAAGCCCTACCTGATGGAAGGAGGGTCCCTGTGCTGAGAACTCTCGGAACCCCATGCCTGGTCCCTGGGGCTCACGGGGGGCACAGATCCTAGCAGCAAGCCCCTTTCCTTTCCACTTTATCTGTCTGTCTGTCTGTATACCCTCCTCCTCCCAACTCCATGTGGCCCGGAACCTTCTCACGGTGATAATAATCACCATACTTCCCTTGATTGTGCGACAGCATTTTTATTCTCCAAGCCTGTCTCCTCCCTGTAAGGTAGGAGTGAACTGCGGTTATCTGAGACAGGGGAGGGGACTTTTCAAAGCCCGCAGTGGGGGCCTCATGACCTGTCTCCCCAGCCGTTCATATCTTGGCTGCATTTTGCTGCAGGCGTGCCCCTGGAGTCAGGAGTGGGAAGTGGGTAGTGAGAAGGTAAGGGTGGCAGAGCTCTAGGTTTCCAGGGTCAGGTGGCAGGCTCCCTGCTTTAGGGGCTAGTAGAGGGCCTACCCCCACGGCTGAGGCAGGGCAGCTGAGGGTGATGGACGAGGAATGAGAGTGTGGGGCTGCCTGGGCTTTCATCTCTCCTCCCCAGGGCCCGAGCTGGGGAGGTCCCAGGGGGCTGTTTGGGACCTGGGTGCTCGTTTTGGTGGCTTAGGTGCTGCTGCCTGAGGTCAAGTCCCTCATCCGGCTTCAGCTCCTTTAGGCCTGGGAGCGACTCTAGCACCTAGCTGGTGATAAAGACCCAGGCTCCTCAGGAATCAGCATGTGTGTGTGCGTACGCCTGTGTCTCTGTGTGTGTGTGTCTGTGTGCATGTGTGTGCCTGTGTCTTTATGTGTGTGTCTGTGTGTGTGCATTTGTTTCTGTGTGTGTCTCTGTGTTGTGTCTGTGTGTGTGCGTGCACCTGTGTCTCTGTGTGTGTGTGTCTGTGTGCATGTGTGTGCCTGTGTCTCTGTGTGTGTGCACGTGTTTGTTTCTGTGTTGTGTTTGTGTGTGTGTGCCTGTGTTTCTATGTGTGAGTATATTTCTCTGTGTGTGTGCCTCTGTCTGTGTATGTGTGTGGTGTATCTGTGTGTGTGTGTGTGGTGTGTGTGTGTGTGTGTGTGTGTAGGAAGAGGAGGTGCTTGTCCAGGCACTGCTTGGCACTCCCTGAATCTGGGGGAGGCTGAGGCTGAGAAGAATGGGCTGAGGAGGGAATGGGCCTTGGTTGAAGGCTGGTGGGAGAAGGGTGGTGCTGGCTGGTCCATCCAGGAGGCCACAGGGGGTGGCAGGGCTCTCGGCTACAGAGGCAGGTGAGGGCAGAGGGCTGGTCAGGGGGCAGAGCTGAGCTGGCTCCCAGGGTGCTGTCCTGCCCGGACCAGTAAGGCCTGCAGTCCTGGTCAGGGGTCGCTTCAGGGCCCCCTGGGCCCTTCGCATGGAGACCGCAGGGCCTGAGGTCTGGAGCCCGGAGCCCTGGCTGCCCTGGAGGCCCGCTTCACCAGGGGTCTGTCTGCCCTCCGCCTATCATTCTCTCTCTTTCCGTATCCCTGCCTGTCTCCCTCTCCCCGTCTCTCTTTTTACCTCCCCTGCCACCAGCGCCCCATCAGTCTCCTGTGCCTCTGAAGCCAGGGCATCTCTGGAGGGCCTAGCAGGGACTGAGGGGCCACCCTGGCCGAGCCCAGTGTAGGGGAGCTGTCCCGGCCCTGCCCCTCTGCAGTCCCGGGGGCCCCTGGGTAAGGGAGCCCCCACAGGCTGCACTGGTCTCCCCTGTGACCCACTTTCCCGCCCCAACTGCCATGTGTCTGGGCCGGTTACAAGCCCACTGCTCTGCCTGGGAACCGGGGACGGGGTTCTGCCTGCCGTGTGGAGGTGCAGCCCTTCCCCCCAGCCTTGGGGGGCCTGAACCCCTGCAGCTGACCATGGAAATGGGTCCCCTGGGCCATTCCTCCCTGGAGCCCATGCCCACCACAGGGAGGACTGTCTGTGCTGGAGTCTGGGGTGAGTGCTGTGGACACTCTGGGTGTTCAGAGGCCCTCAGGATGTGAGAAGAGAGACTTGAGATCTGGTCTCAGAAATAGGAAGAGGGGAAGGCTGGAGGAAGCCCCCGACAGACAGACGGACAGATACAGATGGGAAGAGACAGGTGAGGAGGAAGGGCTGCAGGACAGAGCAGGGAGGCCCCAGAGGCCCCTCCCTGGCCCCTCCTCCCCTGGCTGAATGGGGTGGAAGACCCCCGCTCCATCCCGCCCTCCTCCTCCAAAATCTTAGTCACTGACCTGCCCTTACCCTCCTTCCTCTTCCCCATCTTTTCTGCCTTTCCCCCAGGACTCATGAGAGACAGCGCCCCTATACCTGTGTGTGCAGCTCTTTGCCATGACTGTGTCTCACTCACCTCTCTCTCTGTCTGTGTCTCTCTGTCCATCAGATATCCCCAAGGCCAGAATAGCTCTTAGGCCTAGGAAGGTGCTGAGAAGTACAGCTTGGGAAGTAGGAAGTATTAGTTCACTTTTCAGATGAGGAAACTAAGGCTCAGAAAAGTTAGGTGACACTGAGGGGTGGGCAGAGCCAAGGTTTGAACCTCTGTCCACCCGATGCCCACCCCAGTGACTCAGGCTGAGATGATCAGGGCTGCCAGATAGTGCCCTGTGTGCGTCTGTGTAGGAGAATGTTCTGGGGAGGCTGCTCAGAGGAGGTGGCGTCACAGTGGCCCCATCTCTTCCTTACTGAGCCCAGGGCGGGAAGGGTGCTGTGTCTGCTGCCATGTGAGGTCCCTGATTAGCGTT
This sequence comes from Capricornis sumatraensis, assembly GCF_032405125.1. Lineage (NCBI taxonomy): Eukaryota > Metazoa > Chordata > Mammalia > Artiodactyla > Bovidae > Capricornis > Capricornis sumatraensis. Next base: position 75,152,778 of record NC_091084.1, read on the forward strand.
TCCCCTCCTTCTCCCTAATCACCTTGCTGAGGGCCCACACCCAGCTCCCAGTCTCCATTTCTGCAGCCCTAACTCAGAGGTTAACCCCTCTTTAGGCACCTGCCCCCAGCTGCCCAGGCCCCTGGGTGGGTAGGGTATGCAAGCTGGGACCTGGTGCCTTCGTGGAGTATCTTCAATTGCCTGGGTTCAGAGGCTCGGCTGTGAAACCCAATGAACGTAGGTTGGACCTTGGTGAGGTTAGTTTTGTATCATGAATCACTTCATTTCTACAGGTAGTACGGTTATGCTCAGGGCCTCTGGTCAGGCTTCAGGGTTCAACTCCCAGCCGTGTGGTCTGTGTAAACCATGGGCAAGTCCCTTTGCCACCCCAAGTCTCAGTTTCCTCAACTGTAAAATGGGGTTCAAAGCAGTGCTTGCCCCATAGGGTCGTTGCAAGGATACACTGAGCCACGTGAAGGACTGGGCACAATCTCTGGCAGTTAGTAACTGCAAGGGTGCTAGCTTTTGTGGTTCTGGAATCCTGGGGGCTGTGTTCTAAAGAGCCCTATCGAGGGAGAGTGGGAGGCTGGGTGGAATCACGGGGCCCAGCTTTATGACGTTGCTAGTGTCTAATTGCTCGCTTTCCTGTCTGTCCCCTCTCCAGACTGAACACTCCCCAAGGGCAGGGTAGGTTTCATCCATTCATTTCCTGTGTCCAGTCTGGGGCCGGAGCTGGGGGTTCAATGAACTACATGGACTCAGGATGGAAACCTAACAGGCATGGCCACCTGGGGGGCCCTCTGGGAGGGCAGCCACTCAGGCTTTCTGACCCATGAGCCGTTCTTTCTCTTTTTTTTTTGGCTGTCCTGGGTCTTCGTTGCTGCTCGTGGACTTTATCTAGTTGTGGTGGTCCTCATAGGGGTGGTTTCTCTTGCTGCAGGGCACAGCTTCTAAGACAAGCGGGCTCAGGAGTTGTGGTGCATGGACTTAGTTACCCCAGAGCCCGGGGAATCTTCCTGGACCAGGGATCGACCAATGTTCCCTGCATTGTCAGGCGGATTCTTAAACTCTGGACCGACAGGGAAGTCCCCATGAGCCATTCTGGAAGTCCCCTCTCATCCTGGGTTTGCTGCCCTCTTTGAGGTCACCTCTGAGGATTAGTCCTGGGTTTACTCATGTCCTGGAGGTTCTACCCGGCCCTCTGCGCCCACAGCTGCCACAGTTGCCGGGTGTAAGGTGAGAGTTCCACAGCGCCTGTGTGCTTGTCAGACCTGCAGACACCTGGCCCAGCTCCTGGATACTCTGACCCCATGGGCTTTGATGTTGGGCTGTTGTGACCCCATGTGAGAAGGCTTGGCATTGTGGGGGGGGCGGGGAGCGGTGTTACAAACCAGGTGGGGCACTGGACTCCAGAGTTGCAGGGTCTGGGACACAAAGTTCAGCTGGGCCGCTGTCCTCCACATGACTGGAGAAGGAGCCCCTGCCTTCCCGTGCCCCAGACACCCGCTCAGAGAACAGAAGCCGTGCTCTGCACATGGCAGGGGCTTGTGGGGCTAAAGGAGATAAGATCAGTGAAGCACCGCTCACGTGAGGATGCTTTCATAAATGTTCGTTTCATCAGCCATCCCTCTGCCTGGGATCTGTTTCAAGTTCTTGGGTGATGGTAACTTTCCAGGGACAGTTTGTAGGAATCTCTTGGCGCCCCACATCTCAAGGGACAATCTTTATGCATACCCTCCTCCTGCCATGTGAGGAGGGGACTCTGCCTAACACGACCTCACCCCAGAGACTTCTGCCTCTGCCATACTTGCTTCCTAGGGTTTGGCGAGTTGATTCCACCATCTTCCTGAACAAGCTTTGATATCCCCATTTTATAGACAAGGACACTGAGGCTCAGGGTGGGTAGGCCGATTGCCAAAGGTTACATGTCGCTGTGAAATGGAATTGGAATTTAAGTCTCTCTCAATTCAGAGTTCATACTGTGAACTGACTTATTATTCTGCCTCCATACCTGGGGCTGGGTGAGGGTCCTCAGAAGCTGGTTGACTCCCTGAGAACCCACTTGGGAAGCTGGGTCTTCTTGTCAGGGCCCCTAGACTCTGGGGCTCCTGGGCATCCTCTCATATACTCCTAAAGATGGTTGGATGGCATCACCGACTCAATGGACATGAGTCTGAGCACATTCTGGGAGTTGGGGATGGACAGGGAAGCCTGGTGTGCTGCAGTCCATTGGGCTGTAAAGAATCAGACACGACCGAGCGACTAGACTGAACTGATCCTTTTAACTTAGCATTTCCCAAGTGATGTTCCCAAATGGCTGATTATCTCCTCAGCCCCTGGGAGCAGAGCCCTGGCTCTGTCCTGTCTGTCTGCCTCAGGGTGCTGAGCAAACATGTGCACTGCTCCACACGTGTCATGACGGGAAACAGGTTGGGAAGTACCGACGGCTCTAACCAACCCCCCCATGCCCTGTACACATGTACTCCCCAGAAGCGGGGGAGTCGTGGTCCTCTTTGTGTCTCGGTCACTTCATCGTAGGAATACTCAAGTAGGTGACGTCAAAGGCCTTCCTAGCACTGTGAATCTGAGTGTGTGAGCCTTAGCTCCCAGGGTTAGGAGGGAGCAGGGTTTGCATGGGGCCCAAGCAGCCTGCAAAAAACGTCAGAAAGGGAGTCACAGACAGAGAAAGATCAGAGGCTGTGGTTCAGCCTCAGCTTGAGTCTTTGGCTGCATCAGGCCTGGTGGGGAGGTTGCAAGATTTGAGGGGGTCTGCTCTTCCCCAAGCTGCACGCTCTGTCAGAGCGGCCCCTTCTTCATGCCGAAGGCCCTCTGGTCTCACCGCTTGGGCTTCAGAGGAAAGCAAAGAAGGGCCACATCTGTTGGCCTCATCAGCCCCTGAAGGAGCAGCATGGCCGGGATTGGTGGGGCTGATCTTTTCCTTCCTGATAGGAAGCCAAGAGTCATGTTTTGGAGCTGGGGTGGGATGGGGGGTCAGGCAAACAGATCGAGGTTCGGAAGGGTGGGGTTGGCGGGCTCCACCATCGACCTCTTTCGCTTTGGCAGCAGGTGGAGAGAGAGGAGCTCCAGTCTCAAGGCAGACCTGGAGTTGCGTCAAGGCTTAGCCGTTGACTTGTGTGGCCCAAGGCAAGTCACTGAACCCGGGTCTCAGTCTCTTTATCTGTTAAATGGGGGTGATGATATCTCAAGGATCGTTGCAGATGAAATGAGGGATGGTGGGTATGGGCTGATGCGAAGACATGGTGCTGTCCCTCTGCTACTGCAGTCTGGCCGGGTAAGACAAGCAGAAGGCTTTGAGCTCTGGTTTGGGCTCTAGGAAATCAAACCAGTCCATCCTAAAGGAAATCAGTCCTAAATGTTCACTGGAAGGACTGATGCTGAAGCTTCAATACTTTGGCCACCTGATGCAAAGAACTGACTCACTGGAAAAGACCTTGATGCTGGGAAAGATTGAAAGCAGTAGGAGAGGGGGACATCAGAGGATGAGATGGTTGGATGGCATCACTGACTCAATGGACATGAGTTTGAGCAAGCTCTGGGAGTTGGGGACAGGGAAGGGACAGGGAAGCCTGGCATGCTGCAGTTCATAGGGCTGCAAAGAGTTTGGACATGACTGAGTGACTGAACTGAACTTGGGCTCTAAAATCCTGGGATTCCTGGGAAGGTCTGATCTGGACGTGTTTCTTCCACCCCATGGTGGTGGTTGTGGGGTTTGCTCACTTGCGTTGTGAGGAGCTGATAGCGTCCCCAGAGCTCTTTACACGCCTCATCTCGGTCCTTCAACAACCCTATAAGATGGGAGGTCCTGCTAGTATCCTCATGTTAGAGCTGAGACGTTGGGCTCAGAGAGGTTGAGTAACTTCCTTGCTGGCGGTCACACAGTAGGAAGCAGAGCTGGGATTCACATCGAAGTCCTAAAGGAAGCCGAGATCCTAATCACGCTGCTTTTTAGTCGCTCAGCCATGTCCAGCTCTTCGGGACCCCATAGACTATAGCCCACCAGGCTCCTGTATCCATGGAATTCCCAGGCCAGAACACTCGAAATGGCAACTTGGAATGAATACTTGGAAATGGCAACCCACTCCGAGGGCCTCCTAATTTTCCAGTTGCCCAGGGTAATAGCTTTCCATTTTTCTGTTCTAACAATGGGAAAGGTATGACCAGAGATTGAAAAGTAGGATATAGGGAGGCCAAAAAGCCAGCCCCCTCCAGGGAGTCAGCATGGGTTTCTGGAAACACATCACCTGTCACAGATGAAAACAAACACAGCAACCTGTGACCCGTCTCTTTTCTCGGGCGATCGGGACAAAGTCCAGAGAACTGCAGGGCTGAGTGGCCGAGAACCAGCTTGCAGGTTGCGTTATCTGTCGACAGGCAGGCTTCCAGAGCTGAGCAGCCAGCCAGGTGTGCTCTCTCCTCTTTCTGTCCAAGCTGCCTGGGCTCCCACGGGATCAGTTGTCCAACTCACCCAACGGGCTGGACACCCAAGTCTCAGGCAGGCCGCTGAGAGGCAGCCCAGAGGCTCAGACACAGGGGCCCTGCCCCCACGGAGGGCAGAGGCCTCCTTCCTCAGGTGGCCCAGCCCCGCCCTGCTTCACCCTGCCCCCCTCGCCTGAGAGCAGGGGTAGTCACTCTCTGGCACTCCCCTGCACGTATCTAGAGGCTGGCTCGAGGCCCTGCAGAGGGCTTTGGCCTGTTGGTCAGGAAATCAACAACTTCCGGATAATCATCATCATCATCGTAATTGGTGGCATTTATTAGACACATACTAGGTGCCAGGCGCTTTACAGATACGAAATCATGTAAGCCTCACCAGGCCCATTATTAAGTCCATTTTACAGGTGGGAAAGTTGAGGCATGGGGCTGAAGTGATTGCCCAAGCCCGCACAGTTGGTAAGATACGGCAGATTTGGCATCTTTGGGCAGGGATAGTGGGAGGAGGGGGCCAGGGGACCTGCATGGATCGAGCCCTACTATGTGGAGCCTGAGTCCAGTTCACCTTCACACCTTCACACCTTCACACCTGTGAGTGGTGGGTGGGTTTAGTCTCTCCATTCACTGATAAGGAGGCAGCTCTGCAGATTGTGTGGCCCGGAGGTAGCAGATGCAGGGGTGAGAACCAAGAATGACTGTGTGATGCAGAGTCAGTTCTCCTTAAATCTCTATGAGGAAGGCCTGAGGAGCTGGGGCAGGGCAGCAGGTGGAAAGAGAAAAGCTCTGGACCGAGAATCTCCAAGTCCTCCATGGCGTGCTCAGCCCTGAGTTTGCTGTGGGATCTGTAGTCTCCTGCGTTCTCCAGCCCCTCTGAGCAAAGCAATGATCTCAAAAGTCTCCTCCTGCACAGTGGATACTACTCTGGGATGAATCACCCTGGGAATGTGCCTCCAGGAAGTGGAGGACAGAGCAGAGGTGCAGGAAGCTTCACGTGAGATTCTCCCTGGCCAGGACCTGCTGCCCCGGGGTTCCCAGGCCCGAGACATCCCCACTCAGAGCAGAGGGACCAGGCCACGCTGGGTCTCGATGTATGATAATCCCCTGGGAAGCTTAAAAAGTAAAACCCTAGTGTCCAGAAGAGGAGGACAGAGGATGACATGGTTGGATGGCACTGCTGACTTGATGGACTTGAGTTTGAGCAAGCTCGGGGAGTTGGTGATGGACAGGGAAGCCTGGCGTGCTGCAGTCCATGGGGTTGCAAAGAGTCGGACACGACTGAGTGACTGAACTGAACTGAGTGCCCAGGCTGCACCCCAGACCAATTAAATCAGGATTTCAGGGGTTTGGGGGCGGGGTTAGCAGGGTAGGCACCAGCAAGGTTTAGAGCTAATTCTAAGGTTCAGCCAATATTGGGGGCCACTGCTGTAGCAATTGGGAGATGGGGGAAGTAAGGCCCTGGCTTTCTAGGGTTAGTGACCCCATGAAACCAGAAGAAAGCGCGTCTTCATGCATCTTTCTAGAGAGAGGGTTCACGGCTTCTGTCAGCCTTTTCTGACCCAGCAGAGATTAAAATTCAATCTCTTGGGAAGGGAAGTAACCCCCTCCCCACAAGCCAATGATGTTATTTTTAAGCTCCAGAGACTTGCCTTTTTATACTGTTCATTCCAGTAGTCACGTATGGATGTGGGAGTTGGACCAAGAAAAGGCTGACTGCCACAGAATTGATGTTTTTGAACTGTGTTGCTGGAGAAGACTCTTGAGCGTCCCTTGGACAGCAAGGAGATCCAACCAGTCCATCCTAAAGGAAACCAACCCTGAACATTCACTGGAAAGACTGATGCTGAGGCTCTAATACTTTAGCCACCTGATAAGCTCAGTTGCTCAGTAGCATCCCACTCTTTGCGATCCTAAGGACTGTAGCCCACCAGGCTCCTCTGTCCAGGGGGATTCTCCAGGCAAGAATACTGGAGTGGGTTGCCACCCTCTCCTCCAAGGGATCATCCCAACCCAGGGAAGAAACCCAGGTCTCCTGCACTGCAGGCGGATTCTTTACTGTCTGAGCCACCAGGGAAGCCCTAGCCATTTGATGCAAAGAGCCGACTCACTGGAAAAGGCCCTGATGCTGCGAAGACTGAGGGCAGGAGGAGAAGGGAGCAACAGAGAATGAGGTGGTTGGATGGCATCATCGACTGGATGGACATGCGTTTGAGCAAGCTCCGGGAGTTGGTGGTGGACAGGGAGACCCGGCGTGCTGCAGGCCATGGGGTCGCAGAGTCAGACACGACTGAGTGGCGGAACAACAGCAAGAGGCCCGCAGCTGCAGGATCAAAGTTGGTTTGCCTCATCCCCTCTAAGGCGCTGGTCCTGACTTCTCCAGACCTTCCTCTCCTGTCCTTCTTCCTGCAGATACACACGGAAGGCTTACGGTGCTCCAGGCACTGTGCTGGACTGTGGGTCACTGGGTGAATGAGACGGATGCTGCCCCTCCCCTGAAGGAACCATATTCTATTAGAAGCATAGAACTAACAGGACCATCTGCTATTCTAATGGGGGCTCCGGTCACGGTAGTGGAGCAGTAAGGTGACTGCGGCCAGCAGGGCCATGTGACGGGCCCAGGTGTCCCAGCTGCATCAGGGAACTCCCCAACCCCGCACCCAAGAGTCCGATGATTTGATTGGGGCAGGGGCCAGGGGCTGCGTATTAGCATATTTTGATTCCCACACGCAGCTGGAGTTGTGGCCAGCCAGCCGGCCGTGTAGATCAGGTGTTCAGAGAAGGCCTCTGGGGGGGAATACCTCTGCCTGCCTAGGGGAAGGGAGGGAGCCAGCCCGGGTCTTTGTGGGCAGAGTGCTCCTGGCAGAGGAACTGAGAGGGCAAAGGTGCTGCGGTGGGCAGGGGCCTGGTGTACAGAGCAACAGGAAGGAGCGGTGTTAGGAACAGACGTGTGATCGAGAGGACGGAGGAGGGGCAGGGCCAACCGGGCGGGGCCTCACCGGCCACGTAAGAGTCTGGGTCTTACCGCGAACGCCTCGGTTCCGTCACCATTGAAGGGTTGCAGGCCAGGGAGTGACAAGATCTAGTTTGCATTTTCCCAGAGTCCTCCCTGCAGTGGGCATGATGGCCTGACGAGGGCAGGAGGGGATCCCGTGAGCAGCCAGGGAGCTGCACTGGTCCAGGTTGGAGGTGGGACGGGGAGCTGGGAGGGTCAAGGGTTGGAGACCCGTTCCCTCTGTGGGATGAAGGAAGGAGGAGGAGACCCGAGCGTGGTTCTCGGGTGTCATGTCTGAGCCAGCTGGTGGGTCGAAGGGCCGTTCTTCTCCCCGTCTCTGAATCCTGCAGCACTTAGAGCTCAGGAGCCCCGGTCCCAGGGGACCTTCAGGAGCCTTGGGCTTGCCGTTTCCTAAGATGTATTCCATGCGATGTTAGGCTGTTGAGTGATAGATGGTTTTCGGTCCCCGGTGTTTACTGCTGGGTGTCTTGGAGACGCTAATAGCCTAATGTGACCCTCGGGAAAAACTGGCGCTCCATAGACTTGGTGACAGGGGAGTCTCTAGTTCCGAACGGTGTGTCTTCTAGGACTTGTATTCCGAAGAACTACCTTGGAAACTGCCTCTGCTCTGGTCCCAGCCTGTCACCTGATGGTTGAAGAGGCAGGTCTGGGGTTAGGGTGGGAAGGACAGTGCTGGGTCTCAAGCAGGGCAGAGCAGGGCGTCCCTTCAGAGTAGGCACCGAGCTTGAGGCCTGGAGGGACCACAGCACTCCCCCGCCCTGGCCACTTGGTCTCTGCAGGGCTGTTCAGGGACATCTGGGTTTCAGGGTCAGGCCGGGGGGGTTCCTCCTTCATCAGGTGCAGGGTGAACTCACAGGGGCCCGGCATGGACAAGGGGTTCTCTTAAAGAAGGGGCTCTTCCCCACAGGCTTCCCCCCACCCCCGGGGAAGGTGAGGGAGCCGTGACTGTGGGTCCTGGCACGCAGAGCTGGCCTTGAGTGCCACCCCTACACATCCCTCACCCCACCCCTTGGCACGAGACAGAAGAAGTCTGAAAAGGGAGTCTCAGCTGACTTAGGGGCAACAGATCTCAGGCCCCCTTCGAGCGACTGCGCATCTGAAATGTCCTGGTTTTCCGTGTGGAAGTTCCTTCCCCTCCCCTCCACCTCTCTATCCACCTCTCTATCCATCCACCTGCCCCCTCTCCACTCACCCCTCCCTCCATCCACCCATCTGTCCATCACCCACCTTTACCTTCACCTGTACTCATCCCTCCCTCCCTCCCTGCATCCATCTAGTCTCTCATTCAGCAAATTTTGGATGAGCCCACTTTGACCTCATAAAGAATACATCACCTTTCTCCTCAAGGTATCACAGTCCATAGGGGAGACGGACAAATAAGTAGAAAGTTACTGTACAGCTTCCTGAGTTATAATGGTAATCTCCATTTATTGAAAGCCTCCTTCGTGCCAGGCATTTGACCCACATTATCTAGTTTAATCTCTGGGCAAATCTGCCAAGCAGGTTTTATGCTTCTTCTTCTCACAGATGAGCAAGGTGAGGTTCAGAGAGGCTAAGTCACTTGTCCGAGGTCACACAGCCAGGAGGTGACAGAACAGCGTTCAAACCCAGGCAGTCTGATGCCAGGGCCTGTTGTGGGAACTGCTCGAGTGCCCAGTGCTGCTGGAAGGAAGCAGAGGGGGAGGGCTCCTAACCAGCCTGTGTGTTAGTGGGGGGCGGGTGGACAAGGATGGCCAGAGTGGGTTTCTTGGAGGAGGTGGATGTCTGAAGTGAGTGTTGAAGGATGAGCCTGAGTTAGTAAAATACCAGTAGTATAATAATTTCATTGTACAAACTGATTTGGCGTAGAATTTCTGTATTTTGGTCAATTTAAATTGAAGTTGCTTAGAAACGGTACGTTTTCCTGCTCTAGAGTATTCCATGAAATCAGCAGCTCCTTGCTGCTGCTCACAGAGCCGTCAGTGACTGTTCTGGAATTTTCCAGAGGAGATGGGTTTGCACCTCCTTCCCTTTTTTTGTGGCTGTCAAGGCATCCTCGCAGGAAAGCATGGGCAGACCTTCTCGTGTCTGCAGAAAGTGTATACAGGAAAGCCTAACATCGGGAGCCTCCCTCTTTGTCTCATTTCATGTGCAAGTGAAATGCTCACCCATCGCTTCTCGGGAAGGCGCTGATGAAGACGCTTCCCCAGCCCCTGCTCATCCAGCCCTGACTGTGCCAGGCGCTGACCTCACTTTTCTTTATAACACGGGCTTCCACTGGGCAACGAGACCCCGGGAGTCCCTTCTATGGCCGTGCATTGGCAGGACGAGGATTTGAACCCTTATCTGGGGATCCTGCAGCTTCTCCTTCCTGATTATTCACTTTCTGCCACCCAGCTCGCTCTCCGCCAAAATCCCAAGCTATCAGCAGTCCTGGTTCTTGCCATCTCTTCCAGACACATGTGCGTGTACCGTCTGCTCCCCTGTGCCAGGAGCCTGCAGCCTTCTTCCATAAAAGGCCAGGCAGGGGATGTTTCGGGCTCTGCAGGCCAGTGGTCTGAGTCACAGCCAGTCCACTTTGCCATTTCTTGAGATAGCCACCATGGGCAAATACATAAAAGGGTGGGCATGGCTGGGTGCCAGGACAGCTTTATTTATTTGAATTTTGTGTGTTACAAGATATTTTATTTTTTTCCCACCTACTTAAAATGGTTCCTGGTCAGGGAAGGTATCATTTGGGGCTCCCCTTGTGGCTCAGCTGGTAAAGAATCCGCCTGCAATACGGGAGACCTGGGTTTGATCCCTGGGTTGGGAAGATCCCCTGGAGAAGGGAAGGGCTACCCACTCCAGTATTCTGGCTTGGAGAATTCCAGGGGTCACAAAGAGTCAGACATGACTGAAAGACTTTTCTACCTTTCTAACTACTTACAAATGTAAAATCTGTTCTTGTTAGCTGTACAGCATCTAGAAGGTGGGTTGGATTTGATCCACAGGCCTAACTGGCCAGTCCCTGCCTTACACCAACCCTTACTCTTGCCTCGTGGATGGAGAGACCGAAGTTGAGACCACTGGAGTGTGACCCCAGACCCTCGGATTCCGACTTTGGGGTCTCCTCGGGGCTTGGTGGTCATTGTGATCTCACTGAGGTTGATGTCACTCTGCATCAGGGGCAACCTGGGCGTGTCCCCAGCCTGGGCTGACTTCCTGCCCTTTGTGGGGCCACCTGTCTTCTGCCCAGTATGGAAGACGTGTTCATCTCCTGCTCCCTGTTTCTGTAAGGGGTAGTGTCAGCACTCACGGAGCAGAAACACTCTGTATCCCGGATCTCGGCCGACAGGTCCAGGAACCACCCATCACCCCAGGCTCAGCCCCTTCTCTTCCCTCAGATGAGTCTCAGGTAGTCTTTGGGCTTTCCCTGATTGGCCAACCTACCTGTCAATCATGGGGCTGCCTGTTTCAGCATCTGAATCCACCCAGTTCCCTCCTGGAGAGGAGGAGGTGGCCTCAGGGGCCAGGAGGCCTGGGTTCTGTCCTTGCTGGTCCATGCACCCTTGACCTTGGGCAAGCTTCCTCACCCCTCTGAGCTCCAGTTTGCTCATAGGGTGCTGAAGGGCTTACTTTGCAGAACTCCTAGTATAATTTGAGTGCATGAAAGAGACCAGCGAGGTTGCCTGTAGTATCAGGGAATCCCAGCTGAGCAGCCTCTGCCTCCTCCTTACCTGCAAACCAGAGCTCCTTTGAACAGTGGCCTTGGTGCTCACCACCTACTTAATGGAATCCCAGCCATTCCCAGAGGCCCCTTTCTGCAGTCAGGGCCACTCCTGGAAGGCAGCACTCCACAGTCCTTGGGTCTGGAGCTATCATGTGTGCTAAGTCGCTTCAGTTGTGTCCGACTCTGCAGCCCCATGGACCGTAGCCCACCAGGCTCCTCTGTCCATGGGATTCTCCGGGCAAGAATACTGGAGTGGCTTGCCATGCCCTCCTCCAGGGGATCTTCCTGACCCCAGGATCGAACCTGCTTCTCTTATGTCTCTGGTATTGGCAGGCGGATTCTTTACCACTAGTGTTAGTTGCTCAGTCGTGTCCGACTTTTTGCGACCCCATGGACTGTAGCCCACCGGTCTCCTCTGCCTATGGGATTCTCTAGGAAAAAATACTGGAGTGGGTTGCCATTTCCTTCTCCAGAGGATCTTCCCGACCCAGGGATTGAACCTGGGTCTTCTGAACTAGAGGCAAATTCTTTACCATCTGAGCTACAGGGAAGACCAAAAGTGAAAGTGAAAGTCACTCAGTCTGTCCGACTCTTTGTGACCCCATGGACTGTATAGTCCATGGAATTTTCCAGGCCAGAATACTGGAGTGGGTAGCCTTTCCCTTCTCCAGGGGATCTTCTCAACCCAGGGATCAAACCCAAGTCTCCCACATTGCAGCCGGGTTCTTTACCAGCTGAGCCCCCAGGGAAGCCCAAGAATACTGGAGTGGGTAGCCTAACCCTTCTTCAGTGGACCTTCCCAACCGAGGAATTGAACCGGGGTCTCCTGTATTGCAGGCAGATTCTTTACGAGCTGAGCCCCCAGGGAAGCCCTTCTTTACCACTAGTGCCACCTTATAAAAATCAATAAAAAGCAATACCACGCCCATGAAATAGAGTGGAATGTGGTGGTTCTATGGCTCAAATACCACACCACTGCTTAAGGATCTCTGTGACTCGGGCGAGTCGCTTCACTTGCCTCCCCCTGCCCCTGGCCCCCGCCGGAGAGGAAGACCCTCCACGCCTTTGGGCAGGTCGTGAGGTCTAGAGGGATGGCACGCACCGACAGCTGCCCGGAGTCGGTGCCGCTCGTGGGGGAGGCCAGGTGGCTGTTTCTGTTTAGTCGCTCAGTCATGTCTGACTACTTGGCAACCCCATGGACTGTCCATGGAATTCCCGGGGCAAGAATACTGGAGTAGATTGCCCTTTCCTTCTCCAAAGGGATCTTCCTGACCCAGGGGTCGAACCCGAGTCTCCTGCACTGGCAGGTGGGTTCTTTACTGCTGAGCCCTTGGGGAAGCGCCGGCCAGGTGGTTACTCTGGTCTAAAAATTGCCCCTTTCTGAACACCTGCAACCTTGCAAGGCTGCCCTGGAGACCCGGCCTGAATGGAGGACGTGAAGCCAGAAAGGGTAGAAACTCCTTTCTCTGCGCAACAGCCCCCGCTGGCATCGATTGCCAAAGGAGCGACCGTTCCACACTTCTCCAGTTTCACAAGAGTGCAGCCAGCATCCCTGCTCCCTGGAGTGGGGGGGTTCTCCTCGGGAAGGGATGACTTAGCCACAGGCGGCTTGAGGCTGAGCCTGGGGCAGCCCCTCTGCCTTCACGGGGAGGAAACTCAAGCAGGGCTGTGGTCGGCAAGAAAAGCATGCCTCCTTCGGCGAGAGGCTCTTTCTTCTCCTGCTGTTTTGTTCGGTGCCAGTTTACCAAGTGCCTGTGGTTGTCAGGCGCTGCACTGGGAGGGAGACAGAAGACAATAGCTCTCCTTCATGGGGACACCCCCGGCAGGCCTTCCTAGGGCCAGGCCTGGCTTCAGATCGCAGATCTCTGGATCTCTTGACAAGAGGGGAACCCGTGTTCTCTCCCCACTCTGGGCCTCGGGGAGGCCCCAGGTGGAGTTACCGAGGCTGGACTTCCCTGGCTCTGAGTCGCTGCTGTTCCCACATTTCTCAGACCCAGGCCTTGGACCCTGGTAGCCTGGAGGAGTGTTCAGTCTAATCTGCCCCTGTAGTGCTTGAATCCCCATAAGTCTTTATTCAGCTGTTGCTTGCACACCACTTGGGACCTCACTACCACCCAGGTCATCCTTTCCTTCCTTGGACGGCTTTGTTCCATGTCGTGCGAGAACATGGGCACATGTTCCCCCTTAACTCCCCTACCCCGGTCCCTGGAGGTGTAGGATATTGAAGCTGAGCTCCCACTTGGCAAAAATGATGGATTAGACCTGGGTGAGGGCACCTCCACGTGGACAGGGGGAGCCACAGGCTCAGGAGGAAGCAGGGATGAAGCCCACGCCTTGGGCCCTCTGCTCCCTCTGCTCCGTAGCTGCTCCTCCCCACCCTCCACGGGGCGGTGGGAACAGCGTCTGGTGCCTACTGCCCCACCCCCAGGTCAGCTCGGCCCCTGCAGCTGTCTCAGGCCAGCTGTCTCAGCCCCAGCTGCTTTTGCTGGCTCCCTTGGCCCCATGGGGCCTGAAGGCTGGCCGTTAGGCATTCCTGGGTTGTGTTTGACCTCAGGGAGCCTGAGGGTTATCGTTAGTAACTTTCTTGTAGGCCTAGCTCTGGTGGAGCAGCTAAGCCAGACCCTAGCTGCCACCCACAGCCTTGCCCCTCTACAGTGTGGTTCTGGGTTGGTCATCTAACCTCTTGACCTCAGGGTCCCCTGTGATAGGACCTGACGTCGTTAGCACCTACCTCGTGAGGTTGTGGCGAGGGTGGGCTGGGGTGATCGAGGGTCAGTGGGTCTGGGGTGTCCGTCAGCATCAGTTCCCTCTCCTCCCCCGGGCCCAGGTCCTGTGCAGCACTGACCCACCTGCCTTCTCTCTTCTGCCCAGGGAGCTCCAGGACCGACAGGATGGGGTCAGCCTGCATCAAAGTTACCAAGTACTTTCTCTTCCTCTTCAACTTGCTCTTCTTTGTAAGTATGACCGGCACCATCCAACTGCCTAGGAAAGGGACTCTCTTCCTGGGGGCATCCCAGTCCAAGACCTTCCAGCCTGGGGCTGGTGGTGGGGGTGTGGCGGGGCTGGGGCCTCAGGCAGACTGTTGGAAATGGAAGCAGGTGGGGGTGGAAGGAGATTCCCAGCGTTCCCAGCTGGTGCGGAGGCAGAACACTGGGGCCCTGCCCCAGCCTTTCCCTCTCCCGAGCTCCGAGCTCCGAGCTCCGAGGCCATGGGGGCGGTCCAGGTGGGAGGTGGGCGTGGGGAGAACGGCATCTTCCTTGTCCGGTCCTGACTCCCCATCCTCCTCTGCCCGCCCCAGCTGCCCCACCGCACCCCCACCCACACGGTGAGGGGTGTCCCCCGCTGCTCCGAGCTGCCAGAGGGTGGGCAAGAGGAGGCGGGGCTCTGGGCAGAGTGAGGACACCGTCGCCCCTCCCCAGACCCACCCTGCAGGCCTCTTGGGCCTGGAGCCACCCAGCTGTTTGCTCCGTGCACATCTGGAGCTGCTTTTCCCGGGGCCTTGATTTTCCTCTCTGGTCTGGCACAGGAGGACTCCTCCTGCCTCTGAGTTGCCAGGATGGAATGAGTGTGTGTGTGTGTGCATGCATGTACATGCTTATGGGTGAGTATATATGTGTGTGAGTGTGAGATTATGTGTGAATGTGTGTGTGCATATGTGCACACACTTATGGGTGAGTATATGTGTGTGTGTGTGTGAGATGTGTGAGTGTGTGTGCGCGCATATGTGTACACACTTATGGGTGAGTATATATGTGTGTGAGTGTATGTGAGATTATGTGTGAGTGTGTGGTGGGGTATGTATGTGTGAGCATACATGGGTGTGCATGTGTGGGTGTGTGTGAGTAGTGTGTGAGAGTGTGAGTGTGTGATGGGGGTTGGGGTGGGTGGAGAGTGGACTAGAGAGACCATTAAAGGAGTGCTGCTGGGGGCTGTGGCCTCTCATGCTATTGGTTCACCCGATACTATTAAAAAAAATCAAAGTGTTTATAGGATGTTTATTATGACTCAATTTTATTTTTTTAAAGGTATATAATATGCATGCATATTTTTAAGAGGAACAGAAAATACCTCTGAATATTCTTGTTGGGATTCCTGATTTTTTAAAAGGTATATAATATACATGCATATTTTTAAGAGGAACAGAAAATACCTCTGAATATTCTTGTTGGGATTCCTGAGATTTTTGGTTTCATTCTTTTTGGTTCTCTGCATTTTTCAAATTTTCTACAATGAATTCCTTGTGGAAAAGAAGTTTTTTTACATTACAAGTTACACAGGAGTATAGAAAGTTTGGAAAACAAAGCATCATGCTAAACTCCCTCTCATAACTTTAACCCAACACATAGATGTTTACAGGTGTGTTGCTGGCACACATGCATGCACACACATGTACCCACATTCATGCATGCACACACACATGTACACATGTACCACATCCACACACACGTACACACATGCACCCACATGTGTGCACCCACATGTGTGCACACGCATGTACACACACGCACATGCATGTACCTACATGTGCACCTGTGCATCACACACATGTGCACACATGTACCCACACATGCATGCACACACTTGTGTGGACATGGACAGCTCTGGTGCTGCCTGCCCTGCAGCGGGTC
This sequence comes from Capricornis sumatraensis, assembly GCF_032405125.1. Classification (NCBI taxonomy): domain Eukaryota; kingdom Metazoa; phylum Chordata; class Mammalia; order Artiodactyla; family Bovidae; genus Capricornis; species Capricornis sumatraensis. The sequence continues at coordinate 75,168,538 of NC_091084.1, forward strand.
CACCCTGGCTCTGGCCCACCTTCCCCGCCTCAAGGATGCTGCTGAGGCCGCCCTGCCACTCCGGCCCTCCACTGATGGCCACAGGGCCTGGCCACCTGAGTTTCCCAGGTTGGCGGTCAGGGCCCTCCCGGCAGGGCCAGGCTTCTGGAAATCAGCTGTCCGTACAGCCTGAACCATGCCTTGCCTGGCAGGCACTGTGCTCCCGGCTGAGGCCCAGCTTTAAGGGCCAGCCAGCCAGGATGAGGGGTGGAATGTGGGAGCAGGTGGTTCTGTCCCTGGGGCTCTCAGGGCCCGAGTGGGGAGTCTGGGCTTCAGCCTCAGAGGTGGCAGGGCCTGGGGATGCAGGGACACAGACATCCCCTCTCCCCCCACGCAGCGGGAGGGACGGAGATGGAGGCTTCGTGGAGGAAGCGAGAGGGGTTGAGGGTTTGGGGCCAGGGTGTCCCTTCCACTCCCAGGCTCCCCACGGAACCAGAGCCTAGACGAGCTTCCCTCGGGCCGCACTCTGAGGGTCGGGCTCACTTCGTGTCCTCCCAGCTGCTCCAGGACACTGGCAGGGAGCAGGTGTTCCCCCCCGGGTGCCGTGGCCCAGCAGGGCTCATAAGGATGGGGGGGGGCTGTAGTGGGAGAGAGGGGGAGCTTTTTATCTCAGGAGGGTGAGAGAGAAATGAGAGAGTGAAAGCAGACAGCGTGGGTGTGTTTGTCCATTTACCCATCACTCGTCACTCATCCGCCAAGGGTATACTCGACAGCCCTGTGTGTTCAGACCCCGTGCTGGGTGCCAGGTAGACATTCACTTGGTGGAAGAGCCATGGCTTTTGTGCTCCTGGGGCCTGTGGTCTGCGGGGTGATGGGCTTCCATCAAATACTGGCTCAAGTGGACAATAGTACTGCAGTTGTGGGAGGTGCTGGGAATGAAGGACATGGTCCCTAACAGAGCAGATAACAAGGCCGCTGACCTCATCAGGGCAGTCAGCAAGAGCGCCCTGCAGTTACATATGTGGCTGGGGTGCGAGGACCCACAGCAGGACCGGAAGTCCAGCACCGGGGGAGTGGGTCCCAGCGAGCCTCTCTCAGCTGGGCGAACAGCCCTTCCAGGAAGGATCTGGGTCTGTGTTTCCTGCACAGCGGGAAGCGGTTACGTGATTGAACTTGTGGTTCAAAATTGCTTTGGCTGCCGTATGCACATGGGTCCACGTGTACACTCTGGCCTACCCTCCCTCGTGACCCCAAACTCCCCAGAAAATTACCCCGTCATCAGCTTTTCTCAGATCTAAAGAAACTTTGAGGCCGCGGGTGCCGTGGCCTTTCTGCAGGTAGGATGCTGGCCTGTGAGGCGCCTGACCCCTGTCAGGAGGCTCTGGGGGGTCTGGGGAGAGGTGTTCATGTGGGATGTGCCCCATAGCCCCAGTATGGGTTCACAGAGAAAGGGGGTGTCTTGGTGCTCGGCCCCCCGACCTGGCCTCGCTCCTGGCTGTCCCATGGCCTGGCACGGATCCAGCAGCACCTGGCAAGCGGTCAGGCCGTAGTCCGCAGACCTGCTGCTGCTGCTGCTGCTGCTAAGTCGCTTCAGTCGTGTCCGACTCTATGCGACCCCATAGACGGAAGCCCACCAGGCTCCCGTCCCTGGGATTCTTCAGGCAAGAACACTGGAGTCGGTTGCCATTTCCTTCTCGAATGCATGAAAATGAAAAGTGAAAGTGAAGTCGCTCGGTCTTGTTCGACTCTTAGCGACCCCATGGACTGCAGTTCCTCGGTCCATGGGATTTTCCAGATAAGAGTACTGGAGTGGGGTGCCATTGCCTTCTCCCCCCAGACCTGCAGAGGAACCGAAAAGATCGTGCCAGGCGCTTCGCTTGCTGGGCTCCTAGAGGCGAGCTGAGGAGCCCAGCTAGGCAGTCTGGGATTTTACTCTACTGGGGGTAAAATATTTGCCCAGAGGGAATTTTCTGCTCTGTCTTGCATTCTCTATTTGGGAGGGCAGTTCTTCCTGCAGCCCTGCCCCATGAATGCAGGTGAGCAGACCAGGGCTCCTTCACATGGGTGTGAGTGCAGGGCAGACCCTGGGCCAGCCGTGCTGGGGTGCTTGGCTGGGGTGGGGAGGGGTTCAGGAGTCTTTGAAAACCTAACTGCCAGGCCCTGTCAAGCCCACCTTCCTCCCAGCGAGCTGTGTGGGCACGCCACTTACGGGTGGGCCCACCCTAAGGGTCCCAGGAGTTTTCCTGTTTTCAGGGACTGGCTTTCTAGGCCGAGGCCCAGGACAGACCCCCAGAATCCCTGACCCTGGTTTGCCACCACGTGACCAAGCTGTACAATAAGACCTGCCGTTGAGCCCCTGATGGGTGAATTGGGTGACCTCAGGCAAGGTCAGGAGCCCAGTCTCCCCGTCTGTAAAGTGAGGACAATAACGGCCCATCTGACAGGGAGAGAGGAGGTGACAAGTGACCTGCTGGGGACAGATGTCGGGGGGTCATTGTTCTTTCCCTTCCTGGCCTCAGCTGCTGCTGTCTTTAAGGGGTGTTGTCTCTAAGGGTGAGGCGAGCAAGGTACTTGCTTCAGGGTTAGCAATAGCCCACCACATTGGGGCCCTGCGCCGTTTCAAAAGGCAAAAGCAGTTAACACCAAGCCTGTCTTTATCTAAAAGATTGATATTTTGTTCATCATGAATTTTTTTTTCCCCATGAGGCTTTGTTTCTTAAAAATGATCGCTATAAACTCATTTATCTTGGTTACTGAGTGGTTTTGGTGTCCCCTGAGTTTTTACATGTGAAGCAAACGCCCCATTCACCTTACCCAGGGCCCCAGCTCTGGTTTTTAATAACTGTAGAGCAAGACTGACGAAGCCCCTGGGGCCAAGGGGCTCATCCCAGGCTGAGGGCTCTATCAGCAGCTGCTGGCCTAGCCCCTGAGATTATGGGATGATGGCTAAGGCCGGAGCCTAGGGCTGGTGGTAAAGGGGCATGGTGGTGCACTGTGTTATCCCCAAGCTGGACCCAGGCCAGGCCCCAGGGGAAGGCCAGTCTTGCAGGGTGATGCAGGCCTCCCCACCTCCATCCCCTTACGGGAATCTGTGCTTTGGCCAGACTGTGGGCCCCTCCCCACGCTTAGCTGGCTTGATGGGAGGGTGGATCTTGGTGGGGGTTCCACCTGGGGAGGTAGGCTCAGGTTGTGGGTCTGCCTACTGGTGCAGGGAAGGGAGGCAGGAAATCCCTGGGCCTGGGCCTACACAACCACGCCCCACTACATACCCCATTCCTTTCCTTTTCTAATCTTGTACGTACACAGTCTGGTTCATGAACTTAGTCGCTCACTGAGTCCTCTGCCCCTGGTACAGTAGGTGCCCAGGTCCACAGGCTGCATGCAACCCACCCCTGCCCTCAGGGAGCTCACAGTCCAGCCAGAGAGACATGTGGCAGAGTTAAACCCAGTGGGTTTAGTGGGTTTAAAAAGGATCCGATGGTGATTGCCCCACAGTTGAGGCCCCCTTAGTTGGCTAGGGGTCAGGAAGTCTCCCGTGAAAAGTGGTCTCAGAGCCGAGAGATCTGAGGACAGATTGGGCTTCAGTGATCAAGTCCGTGCAGGGCTCCAAGTGCCCCGGAGCCTGGCTTGTTTGGGAAGCTCCCAGCCCCCAAGCTGGGGAAGAGCCAGGAGATAAGTAGGAGGGTCCCCCTGGCAGGAGTCGGCACCCTCAGTTTGACCGCACACAGTGTAGGGTAGGGGAGAGCAGAGAGAGGAGGGACTTCCCACTCCTGGCCTGCTCTCTGGATTGCTGGAGTTGGTTGCAGTTGGGGTTCAGGGCCTGAGGCCACCCTGACATCCTGGACTGGGCAAAGATGGATGTGGCCCCTCCACCTCAGGGCAGCTGGGAGGGGACCCCATTAACTGCCCCTTTCTTCTTCCAGGTCCTGGGCGCAGTGATCCTGGGCTTTGGGATATGGATCCTGGTCGACAAGAACAGTTTCATCTCCATCTTACGTAAGGAGCCCTCTGCTCCCCCCGGCCCAGCTGTCTCTGAACGAGGGGTGAGGCAGCAGGCGGGGCTGCTCCCACAAGTCCTGGACCCTCAAAGCCTGCCCCGCCCTTTTTCAGCTGCCCTCGGGGCCTGCCTTGCCCAGGTCCTGATGCTGACCACTCTGCCCCTGGGCCTCTCCACAGGGGTTTTCAGAAGGAATTTTCTCTCCCTCTCCAAACAAAGCTGATTTGTCTGGAGAAGGCTGGGGGATGAGAGAGGCTTGTTCTCCATCCTGGCCCCTTCCCTCTGCCCTGACCTTGAGAAAGCCTCTTACCTCCTCCGTGCCTCCACTTGCCTGCTCAGCAACACGTGGGCAGTAGTGCCTCCCCTTCCCAGTTCAGAAGAAAATCCAGGACGGGCAGATCGTCAGGCATGCACGAAGCACCTACTATGTGCCTGGCCCCGGCCAGGTGGGCCAGGCAAGTGCAGTGATGAGGAGGCGTCAGGCCAGCGTCTACCGTTTGTGGTCACAGTAAGCCAGGCATGGAGCCAAGCGTTTGGCATAGATAAACTGCCTTAACCTCACAGCAGCCTCGGGCAATAGGAACTTCCTGCCTTTCAGATGAAGACGTGAGCCTCAAAGAAGTAATGTCCCTGGCTCAAGTTCACCCAACCTCTGAGTGACGGGTGTGGGACTCGAACCCCCAGAGCTTTGGTCCAGGTGGTAAGGGAAGCCCCTTGTCTCCCTCTTGAAGCTGGAGGGGAAGAAGCCCAAGGCTGCCCTGCCAGGACGATAGGAGGCCTTTCTGGTCTTCTCGCTGCCTCCTCCAGGAAGCCTGCCAGGCTTGCTGAGCTAGCCTCCAGTGGACGTCCTGAGGTGGGACGGAGGCAGAGAGCGGAGTCCAGCGATGCCACGCCCCTCAGCGAGCGGGTCCTTGGCTCACTTCCCCTCCCAGCAGCTGCCCGAGGCAGCAGGTTTGGACTCAGGCCCATGACAGCTGCTTGATTTGAATGAAACGGAACCAGGCTAGGATGGGTGATGGAGGGGGCCCAAGGGGCTGTGCCTCCCCTTGGACGTGAAGGGAGGGAAGCAAGGGTGATCCCCCCTCCACCATATCCGCTGCTGTCTGGGACTGTCAGTCCTGACTTCTCCTGGGGGCAGGGCGTGGAGTGCTCCCCATCCGGGGGCTAAGGTTTGGGTTTCCTGCCACAGTCGGGTGCCCACACCCCCCCACACCCTCCCTGCCAGGAGGGTGGGACACATTCTCCCCGGCCCCGCTCGCTCGGCCCAGGCTGCCCGCTTCCTGGGCTGTGGTGCACACTCAGTGGGCACTGTGCCTCGGAGCAAAGTCTCTGGGCCCAGCCGGCCCACCGCATTTCTGCCCTCAGCGCCCCGCCCGCTCGGCGCTCCCAGGGTCCTCACTGTTCAGGGCTGAGAATCTCAAACTGGCCAGGCTTTGGAAGCCCCCTGGATGCACCCGAGTGATTTTGCAGATACCAAGGCCTGACCCCACCCCCAAGGGATCTGACTCCGGGGGTCTGGGTGGAGCTCCGGAGCACCGAGGCTTTTAAAAATCTTCCCGGGGGGTTCCCCACGCAGCCGAAGTTCAGAAGCACTAATTTGTTAGCCCAGTCACTATACCCTTGAGTAAACTGAGGCTCAGAGAAAGGGAGGAAAATACTTGCTAAGAGTCTCGCAGCAAGTGAGAGTCAGAACCGGGAGCCCAGGGCCTACTGTGTGCGTGAGCCCAGAGCCTGCGTGACACGGCTCTCCCCTTACCTTACTGAATCCTCACTGGGAGTCCCTGGGGCTGGGCATTACCAGCCCCATCTTAAAATGGAGGAAATTGAGGGGAAAGGTAGTAACTTGTCCAAGGGCACAGCTAGAGGGTGGGGGAACAGGAATGGAAACCAGAGGGCATGGCTCCTGAACACCACCCCACCCCGGCCGCCTACCACTGGGCCCCACAGAACACCCCGCATTCACACCGTCAGGAGCAGAAGCCAGCACGGCGGGTCAGGACGCAGAGCACCAAGCCCGATGCCGGGGTTCCGGTCCTGGCTCTGCTGTCTACCGGTTGTGCGATCCTGGGCAAGTTACTCCACCCTCTGTGCCTCCTTACCTGTAACATGAAGGTAATAACAGACCACGTCATAAAGTCCATCGTGAGAAATTAGGCAAGTTAATGTCTGAACGAGTTTAGAAGGGTTTCTAGTAAATCGTAAACCCTACATAAATGATTGTTAAATCAGTTTATAATACCATCTGATCCTTAGAACATCTTTAAGAAGCCGGAATTACTAGTTTTATTTCACAGAGAAAAAAAACACACTAAAAAACCAGAAGCCCAGAAAATGGCCTGCCCACATCCCACCGGGGTCAGAGCCTATTGGCAGCAGTTTGGGTTAGGTAGCAACCGACTTTGCGTGGTCCTTGGGCACTTTGGGAGGTTTGGGCTACTTCCTGCCCACTTCATTGGTACCTCTGAGACCCAACAAGGCCAAAGGATGCCAGTCTTGGTGCATAGGACCTGGGCTATATACGTGCCCCCTTCCTACATCAGGTTGCTCAGATCAGGAGCAGCCTGAGGCCCTGGAGGAGGACAGGGACTGACAAAACGTTCTGGGAAACAGAGAGCCCGCACCTCGGCTGGCCTCCCAGGAGAAGGCCCCCGAGTGGCGGTGGTGGTGGCGGGCTCTCAGCCCCCAGCCTTGCCCCTTGGGCCCCGTCTGCAGCCTCCTAGCTGCTCCGGGCCCCAACAGAGGGATCAGGGTGTGGCGCCACCTTCACTGGGCCGTGGCAGAAATTCAGCAGGCTGGTTTGGATGAAGGGCCTTCTTCAGGGCTGGCACACCGTGGATTTCCAGGCAGTGCCAGTTGATGTTGGGAGGAGGAGGATTCACTGGGAGGGCTTGCTGAAACCCAAACCCAGGAAGTTTAAGAAAAAGCAAAATTTAACCGCCTTCCCCTGCTCTTGTTGGTGGGTGAGAGCCCGGGCAGTAAGGGCCTGGAGTAAGAGGGAAGTCTCCTCACTCACCCGCTTCGGGCCTCTGCTCAGCTTCTCTGGGTCTCCTTTAAGGAGCTGGCGGGGTGGCCACCCTGCCCTGATGCCTGAGAGTGAGGTGGGCTGGCCAGGGCATTTCCTCAGCTCCAGAACCTTCTGTCTGTGCCCAGGAGGTGGGTCTGGATCACCCCCTCCTACCCACCAATGCGCCAGCTTTGTGGTAATTCCTTAAGGGCCCCATGCACCCTCCACGGCCGAGGTGGGGACCTCAGCCCCTCTGAGGGTTGCCCTCTCCACCGGGAGTCACGGTCAGTCAGCCCGTTGGCAGCCCTCTCCACCGGGAGTTGTGGTCAGTCAGCCCGTTGGCAGCCCTGGCCGTGTCTGTCACTGGGAAAGCACAACGAACAGGCGGATTCCGGGTCATCTCCTGCAAAGTCTGCCCAGCCGCGGTGGGCCCAGGAATCTGCATCCCCGAGGGCAGTCCTCCTGATCCGCTCAGGCTCTCGGGGTCGTTCTGCTGCTGTCTGGAAGCTTTGCCCGCTCCCCCCACGCCCTGAGGGTGCTTCACCAGCTTCCCTGCAGCGCCCGGGGCTGTCAGAGGACAGCGCCCGAAGCCCCCTGCCCACGGGAGGCGCGACCCCCCCGGGCCCTCCTGGCACGTCACAGCCTCGGGGTTTGGAGTGGGCTCCACACACCCCACACCTGGGAGCTGGAGGAGGATGTGAGCGCTTCCCTGCGTGATCTGTTGGGATTCTTGGGAAATGCTGGTCGAGATTTCTGACCTCCATCCGCCTGGCGGCGGGGGGCTCCATCATTGCCATTAGGCACCGCCCCCCCTTCCCCCACCCCGTGTATCCCCTGTCAGACTCCTCTCTCTCCCACCTTCTTTTCCGTCTTGTCTTCCCGTGCCCCAAGCTTCCTCCCACCTCAGGCGTCTGCCGTGCTCACTTGACCTTGGCCAGCCTCAGCGTCTTCATGGCCTTTCACACCCCTCACCCCACCGCACGGCACCTTCGTGGGGTGGGGACCTCAGCAGGTTGACTGACCGCTGCATACCTAGCAGTTGGCATAGCGCCTGGCATGCAGTGGTTCCTGGTAAATCTCTGTGGGCCGAACAAATAAAGGAGAGAAACGCCTGCATCAGTGCGCACGGCCCGTGCAGAAGTGGAAAGAGCCTGGTGCTGGGAGTCTGTTGTTGAGTCGCTCAGTCGTGTCCGACTCTTTGCAACCCCATGGACTGCAGCACACCAGGCTTCCCTCTCCTTCACTCTCTCCTGGAGGTTGCTCAAACTCAGGCTTCCCTCTCCTTCACTCTCTCCTGGAGGTTGCTCAAACTCATGTCCATTGGGTCAGTGATGCCATCCAACCATCTCATCCTCTGTCGTCCTCTTCTCCTTTTGCCTTCAATCTTTCCCAGCATCAGAGTCTTTTCCAGTGAGTCTCTCTTTGAATCAGGTGGACAAAATATTGGGTCTGCCTCTTCGCAAATCCCAGCTCTGGGCCTTGCTGATGTGCCTCTCTGAGCCTCAGTTTCCTCATCTGTGAAATGGGCGTGCTAGTGCCTGCCGGGCAGAGTTCTGGCAGATGTGTGAAGCCCTGAGGCATAGTGAATGGGCAAGATGGGCCATGTTTGTTGTTTATGGATACGGAGGAAGGTGGGCCTCTGTGTCCATAGCCACAGCGGAACCTGCCAGTCTGTTTCGTTAATTCTGCAAGTGACTCATACAGCACTTTGCTGTGCTGGACGCTGTCCCAGGGGCGGGGTTTCAGCAGGGACTGGCCCCTGCCCTCATGCAGCTTACAGGCTCCTACGAGTTGCAGACGATGAGCAAGAGAAGTCAGGAAAACTAGAATCTTTTCAGTCCCTTAAGTGCTAAGGAGAAAAAGTAAAGCAGGGAAGGGGCGGGGCACACATCTAGGGGAGGCCACCTCCAAAGCGGGGGAGAGAGCAGGTGCCTGGCTGGATGGCTTACCCCAGTGTCCCGACCCCACGGCAGGGATGTGGCTGCAGCCCTGCCCCGACTTTGCGCTCAGCAAGGGTGAGACAGGCAGGCTGAATCCAATGTCTTCTCCCCTGGCAGAGACCTCCTCCACCTCGTTCAAGGTGGCGGCCTACGTCTTCATCAGCGTGGGGGCCCTCACCATGCTCATGGGCTTCCTGGGCTGCCTGGGTGCCGTCAACGAGGTCCGCTGCCTGCTGGGGATGGTGAGTACAGTCGCCCCAGCACTGTCCACCCAGCGCCCCCACCTCATCCTGCCCAGGGGGCCCTGGCCCAGTCTGGGTGGGGGCATCCGCGGTGAGGGGCGCGTGGGGCGACCCTGCTGACGGTGTGCTCTGCATCCCCAGTACTTTGCCATCCTCCTGCTGATCCTCATCGCCCAGGTGACTGCAGGGGTCTTCTTCTACTTCAACATGGGCCAGGTGAGCACCCCCGACCCTGTCCCCACCCCGACCTGGGCTGGACTAGCCACGTGGGTAGGGAGTGGGGGTGGGGGTGGCCTGGGGGTGGGGGACGGACAAGAGGCCTCGTGGTTGTCATGGAGAAACCCAAAGGTGGGGAATTCCCTGGCAGTTTGGTGGTTAGGACTGCATGCTTTCACGGCCAAGGGTGTGGGTTCAATCCCTGGTCGGGGAACTAGGATCCCCCAAGAAAAAAGGAATCTCGCAGGTGCCAGGTCAGCCTCCAGGGCCTCTGGTTCCCTGGGGTCACATGGCAGAATGCTAGAGGTGGGCGGAGGCAATACAGGGGGGTGGAGTCACTGCTGGGCCCAAATATTGACTGGACCCCACCACTTCCTAGCTGTGTGGCTACTGGCAAGCTGCTTGCCTCTCTGTTCCTGTTTCACCTTTTGTAACCGGGGGTCATGAATAATTTAACTCTCAGGGTTGCTGCAATGATTCAGTGAGGCTATTTTAGCGAAACACTTAGCATAATTCTCAGCATCTCGTCCGCAGATGAGGCCCAGGGAGCATACGGTCCATGAAAACGTTATTCCCATGTCAGAGGGAAGACCTTCAGTGTTAAGGAATAGAAAATCAGACATACTGGGGCTTAAACGCTGAGGACGTATGTTGTTGATTTAACCAGAAGTCAGGTTTGGAAGCTTAAGAGGCCCTGGTTCTGGCTGTCTGTTCAGCATCCTCATCCTGACATCTTTCCTCTATCATGCCACTAGCCTCATGGTCACAAGACGGCTGCCACAGCACCAGGCCCGACATCTGTGCTGCTCTGGCCAGGAGAAAGGGAGTGGGGCAGTGCCAGCCACAGCCATCCCTTTTATCTGAAAAGCAAGTCCCCGACCAAGCAAGCAAGTCTGGGGCAGTGCCAGTGACAGCCATCACTTTTATCCAAAAAGCAAGCCCCCAACCAGTCTCCTCCAGACTGAGTTTTAAAGGCACTCCTAGCTTCAAGGGAGGCTGAGAAAGTGAGTATCCAGCTTTCAGCCTCTAAAGACAGAGACGCAAGAGAGAAGGGGGCTGTCTGTTGGCCACTGGGTGTGCCAGCTGATCGTGACTGTCACAGTTAGCATTGTGGAGCACCTGCTCTGTGCACCTGGTACTCTCTAGAAGCTTTACGCACATTATCTCGGTCTCGTCCTCCCAGCAGCTCTGCTGTGTAAGTCTTATGTTGACGGGCCAGGAAGCAGATGCTCAGAGATGATTAGCAACGACAGCATCAGTAGTAGTAACACTAGCCCCTTATCCCTAATCCCTACTGAGCACACACCACATACTGGGCTCAGTGTCAGCCACTTTCCCTGCCTTCTCTTCCTGAGCCTCACCTCCATTCATGCTCCAGGTGAGGGCTGAGGGCATACAGCGCCAGTAGCCAGGCCAGGTGAGGGCCCAGGCGCCACACGGCTAGTCGGAGTTCACCCTGGGCCCAGCTGAGGCTGGATCCTGCCTTCCCTCCAGGACCACAGTTCCCATCCACCCACGGGGCTGGCAGAACCAGTGGCCATGTGGGCTCCTACGTTTTACCACTTTGAAAGTCAAGTTGCCACAGATCCTCCTTGGAAGGAAGTTGAGAAAACATTACAGCAACATCATCAAGTAATACTTCATAGACTCTCGAGCAAGCCTGGCACTAAACGCTTTGTATATATTGCGTTTATTTGCTCCTCATAGCAAGCCTTTGAGGTCATGGGTATGAGTACCCTCAGTTTCAGATGTAGAACCCCAGGCACAGAGAGGCTAAGTCACTGGGTCAAAGGCCACACAGCTAGTAAGTGGCAGAGCCAGGGTTTGAACCCAGGCCACCTGGCTCCCGGGTTCACGCTGGTGAAATTTTCATTAGAGTGGTTCGTACTGTTTCCGAAGAACATTGGAGCTAGCTTCCAACGTAGGCATAGAGCAGCTAAAATCAATATGAGGACTATCAGAAGACACACCGAGAGAGAAGAAAAACATTATTCCTGAGCTGGGGGACAAGGGCTTAGCGCTCTTGTCGTGGGAGCTTAGAGCTAACTTGAACACTGAGCTCCCTGGCAGCCAAGGTGAAAGGGAAAATTGCAGTTTAGTAGATGAAAGGAAGTTGGCTTGGTTACCAGACAGAAAGCTGATGTTGAGGGAAGGGAAGCTACTCTCCCAGTGCAAGGGTTGCAGGATTGGGTCTTCATTTCCACTGTGCGGCCCTTGGGGCTTCTCTGGGCCCCCGTCAGTGGCACAGTACCAAGAGAGTGGGTGAGAACGGGGCCGCAGTGAGTGGTTCCTGTGACTCAGAAGCTAGTCAAACGGCGTTAGGCAGACTGCCTCTTCACCCCCGTGTTGTCCCATCTCACAGTAATAAAGACAGTGGCCATCTGTGAGCACCAGTCTCATCCCAGGGGCTGAGCTGGTCGCTTGACACTCATTGTAGTTTTATTGGCATTTTCAAGTTTAAGAAACTGAGGCCCAGGAAGGCAGTGAATTTTGGCCCTGGTCATATGCAGTTCAAATGCAACAGGGTGGAGAGTCCCATCCACTCCAACCCGAGGCCTGTGCTTCCCTCTACTTCCATGCTGCCTCCCCTCTAGCTGGCATAATCTGCTTGGCTGCCAACCAGGAGCCATGCCCCAGAGGCGACGCCCAGCCCTGGAGCCAGGCTGGTTTGGAGAATCACCTCTCCTGACTCTAGTCCAGGCTGTGTGTGTCACGGTACCCTACTGTCCCCTTCTCTGCCTCCCCCAAGCTCCCAGACTCCACACTTCATGCCCCCCAGCCTCCAGCCCCAGCCCACCTCCCCTTGGCCCACTTCCTTCTCTGGAAAGCAGGGGGAAATTTCCTGGCTTCGCTGGGGAAGTTCTGGCGCCACCCGCTCGCCCGAGTTGGAATGAATGATTTATTTTTTCTTTCCCAGCACATTGTAAATCCCAGTGGAAGACTAAACATGCCCTTGGTGGTGTTTATTCCTGCAGATGAGGCCCAGCTGGGGAGGTGGGACCTGGGTGAGCCTGAAGGAAAAAGGCTGTTTTGGAAGGCGACGGGCCCCGTCTCCCCCTTCTCCAGGCCTCCTGAGCAGGTGGGAGGGACTGAGACCCTGGGGCCCCCCTGAAGTGGTCTCCAGTGTCCCTCCTCCCAGCAGCCACTGTTTCCAGGGTGGCAGCAGGGGAGGCTGGGTGCCTTGGGCAAAGCACGGGCCTTCCAAGCTGTGGGGTCTGCTTCTGTCAACGGAGGAGAATACACCTGGCTGGCTTCCCCCCAGCCCCTGGCTTGCTGGGAGCCCAGACTTCAAGGCTTGTAGAAAACACAGAGGTATTGGCCCAGCGCCTGGACCCCAGAACCTAGCTGCCCATGCCTGAGCCCCGCTCTGAGACCCTCGGCAAGTTACTCAGCCCCTCTGTGCCTCAGTTTCCTCCTTTGTCAAACGGCAGCAATCCTACAGGTCCACTCTCCCTTAGCCATAATTCCAAAGTCCAAAAAACACTTCAGAAACCCAACATACCACCCACAACTCATTGTGGCAAAATCGAACCCGGATGGAAATGAGCTTGTTGATGGCCTTGGCTTACCCCCTTCAGGTGCCCCCTGGGAAGTACAGAATGGAAGAGATTGTGGGGGTGACATGCAGCCCTCCAGCCCTGCCTAAAATCCCACCGTTTCTCAGTGCTGGGGCGCACTGGCCCCGAAGGCCACCTTATAAGTAGCGCACCAAGGGTGGAGGCGTTGACAGGTGGGAAGGGCCTAGTGTCCGCCTGGCCCAGAGCAGAGGCGTGCTGGCATCACTGCAAGAGTTTGCTATTATTGTCACCATTGCTGACTTCACTAATGCCTCGTACGGGCTCAGTGAATGGGCAGCTGTTCCTATTATCACCAGTATCAATGCTAATATTAGCAAGGGCTGTGGGAACCGGGGTTTAGGTATGGAGTTAAGATTCCTCTGGCTGTTTCCTTGTCTGATCATTACCCAGCCCCCATTATTGGGAAGAACTCAGGTCTGGGTTCTGCCGTTGCCTGCTATGTGGCCTTGGACATGTTACTCAGCCTCCCTGAGCCCCTGGTGACCTCTCAGGCCATTCCCAGCTCTGTCACTCTGGGATGCTGGTTTGTTCTTTCTGGGTGGTGGAGGGTGGGCAGGGGTCAGTGCAGGAGAGGGTGAACTAGTAACCGGTTCCCAGAACATGCTGGGTGCTGGGCTGGGTGCACTCACACAGGCCGTCCCACTGACCTGCACGTGTGAGGCCACTGAGGCTCTGAGAGTTTGTATCAGGGGGGCTTCCCTGGGTGGCTCTGATGGTAAAGAATCTGCCTGCAACGCAGGGGACCCGGGTTCAGTCTCTAGGTCCGGAAGGTCCTCTGGGGAAGGGTATGGCAACCCCCGCCGGTATTCCTGCCTGGAGAATTCCACGGACAGGGAAGCCTGGCAGGCGACAGTCCATACGATCACAAAGAGTCAGACATGACTGAGCGGCTAACACTTTCACTTTCAGCTTGAGCAGAAGGCCTGAGGGCTGAGAGCGTGAGGGGAGGGGTTCGCGTGATCTGGGTGGTCGCCGGCGCCGAGGCAGGGGGCTGCTGGTGGTGACGGGGGCTCAGCTGGACTGCTGTGTGCTCTGCAGAGAGGGTGGCCGGCCAGGAAAGCCATTATTCCCTTTCTCCTCCTTCCCTCTCCCACGCCAGGGGCCCACAGTAGCCAACCAGCCAGCACCTATAGGAGGGAACACACAGGTGATTAAACGAGTTCCTTAAGGACAGCGTGTTCTGTGAGACAGCTCTCCCTGCCATGGAAACTTCCTGATTCACTAGCTTGGGTTTCCACGGCCACAGGGAGGTGGAGTCGGGACGGGGGTGGAGGTGGGGGTGGTGGGGACCTTTCTCTTCCCTTTCGGGAAAGGGGAAGAAGGCACCCAGACTGTCCTTCTGGAAAGGGATTTCGGAGACCAGTGGGCAGAGAGTCAAGCACCTGCGTGTCTGGCTCCAGCGCCTGACTCGGGCCCGCCGTCAGGGAGCCTATCGTGGCGGGGGACAGACGTATATGACGCGGCCCCCTGCTGAATTCTTCGGTAGCTGGTTATGTAGATTGCAGCCAGACTTTCAGGAAAGACCTAGGTGGCCACTAAGAGTGAAAATGCTACCCCCTCCACATCTTCCAGGGCAAAGGGTCCTCATTTCTTACCAGGTTTGAGGATGAAGCCTCAAAGCGCTTGGCAACCTCTTCTGTGGGTACACGGGGAGGGGGCGAGAAGGTGTGGGTCCCTCTCATTGCATGGGGACCCCTCATTGTGAGAGGCAGTTTGGCACATAAGAGCATGGAGAGAGGGCTGAACACCATCCCAAAGAGGCTGCAGAGGAGCCTGGAGGTTTACCCTGGAGAGGAGGGGTAAAGGGAGGTGCGGTTGGGTCTCAAACATCTGAATGACGTTTGTCCTGGGAGAGAACGATTCAATTTGTTCTGTGTGGTCCCAGCTGGGACTTGGGAGGCAGAGGGAGGATGGAAACTAATGGATAGAAGCCATTTGGGCGCAACTTAAAATAAACTGATTGTACCAAGAGCCTCCCTGCAATGTGCTATTTTGTATGGCACTGAGTTCCCCATCACAGGGAGCATTTAAGCAGAGCCTGGAAAAGTACGAAAAGGATTCTTAGTTTTGGGTGATATGCTGTCTTCTGATTGTACCTCTCTCAGAAAAGTCACACCACAAAGCAACTTAGAAGCGTAGCATGGGGTGGGGGTCGGGGGAGAGGTGTCCCAGAGGGCGGCAGGGTCGGGGTCGGGTGGGGATGCTGGGCGGCTTGCTGCGACAGGATCTCAGGGTCCTGGAAGTGCATGTAGCTGGTGATGGGTGTACCTCCCCAGCCCGCCAGCTGTCTGGTCTTGTGCAGTTCTTCTCACTGTCTGCGCCTTGGTTTTCTCTTTTGGGAAGCAGGGAGGATGGTATTGGGCAAGAGCAGGACTGGCTTCCTAGGCGTGTACACTGAGCAGCCAGCCACACAGCATCCCACACTTTGAAGCTTTCTGTGCTAGGGCTGGTGTCTTGAAATTCCTAATCATTTTGAAGTAAGGAGCCCTGCATTTTCACTTTACACTGGGCTGTAAATTATGCAGCCATTCCTAGGCAAGCCTCTTTATTACATGTAACAGTAACCCAACTGAAACTGGCCCTCCCTGGCTGCAGGCTCAGCTGGATCCAGGCTTCTGACAGCTGCCACCAGCACTGACTGTCTTCATCCTCAGCCCTGCTCACCTTCGCTGGCTTCCTCCTGGGGGGTTTGGAGTGGCCACTCAGGCCCTCATCTCACCAAATTAGCCGAAAGCAAGGGCCCTCGGGTGTGACCTTGGGTCACTTGCCCATGCCTGAACCACTCACTCACTGTACCAGGGTGTAGAAGGCGCCAAGTGGCAGCCTGGGTTTTCGCTTGCCCCTGGCAGCGAGGGGGCAGGACTCCTCGGCCACATGGAGGGTTTGAGGGGTGCTTACTGCTAAGGAAGGGAGGTGCTGTTTGAAGGAGGGAGAGTGGGCATGGGGCAGGAGAACCCACAGAGTGGCCCCTGCAGGGGTGAAGTGAGATGGTGAGCTGCTTCTCCCTGCCCCTCCCTGTCTCAGGAACAGCCTGGTTGCCAGGGTAACTTCCCTGGGCTCCCGACACTGCGTCCCGGGCATTGGGGTCCCAAGGCATCAACGCCGAGCTGAATCAGCCCCTGCTGCCGTGGCCCCCCTGGCCCAGTTGTGTCCCTCGGCCCCTTTCTGGGCTGGAGGATGGATGTGGTGTTTCCATGGAAACCACCCAGCCTCAGTGGAAACCACCCAGCTTCCATCGCCTTCTCATTTCTGGGGGCTGAAACAGGGAAGTCTGGGCTGTTGTGGCAACCATGCCGGGTATAAATAGAGCCCAGGTCGGTGGGGGGAGGTGCGGTGGGAGGATGTGGGGGGAGGCCGCTCTCTCTGCAAATGCCCCTGGGGACCGCCTTCTTTCGGCGCCTCAGGGGTCACCTGCTCACTGCGGAGCAGAGGTGGAGCAGAGGGGGTCGGGGCAGAGAGGCTCAGATTCTGCAGCAGACAGCCCTCACTGTGCGACTTGGGCAAACCACCAAGCGGCTCTGGTTTAAAACTGCTCGTTGCAGTGACCTCAAGGGGTTTCATTCCAAACAAGAGAACTGGGGGAGCTTAAAATGATACCTCAGTTCAGTTCAGTTCACTACTCTTTGTGACCCCATGAACCGCAGCACACCAGGCCTCCCTGTCCATCACTTACTCCCGGAGTTCACCCAAACTCATGTCCATTGAGTTGGTGATGCCATCCAGCCCTCTTATCCTCTGTCGTCCCCTTCTCCTCCTGCCCCCAATCCCTCCCAGCATCAAGGTCTTTTCCAAAGAGTCTACTCTTTGCATGAGGTGGCCAAAGTATTGGAGTTTTAGCTTTAGTATCAGCCCTTCCAGTGAAGACCCAGGACTGATCTCCTTTAGGATGGACTGGTTGGATCTCCTTGCAGTCCAAGGGACTCTCAAGAGTCTTCTCCAACATCACAGTTCAAAATGATACCTAGGCAGCTTTTAATTATTTGTTAAGAGAATTTTAAAGTAAGTGGTCCTTGTCAGCTCTGGAGAAAAGACTATATTCACATCTGTGAGTTAACCTAATGCCTAACTTTACATTTTACATTCTCCATATGGTACTGTTATAATACATCGTGCGTTGCATTACACAGCCATTTGGTCTGTAGATTTTTGTAGACTTCCATAGATTTTGACCAAATTAAACATATTAAAGATTAAGTGCTAAAGAAAAAAAAAGAAAGAAAGAAACTGGTCTGACCTATTGCAAGCGATGGCCATGTGGTTTAAATGCTGATAGAGCTCAACAGATAAAAACTTGGGTTCTGGAATCAGTCAGACATGGGTCCAAACCCCAGGGCTTCACATCTTGGCTGTGAGACCTTGGGCAAGTTAATTAACCTCTTTGGGCCTTGTTTTCTGCCTCTCCATAATACCTAGGCCTTCGATCTGCCTGGAGGGATAGTCAAATAATGCATTAAAAGTCCTTTGCATGGTACTGGGAGTAATGAGCTTGATCAAAGTTGGCCGCTACTGTTGTGATTAGTTATTGACAGGCTAGCTTTTGCAAGTTGTAGATCTCTGCCAGTAAAACCAGAGAAATATTTGACTAAGAAATTTATGGTAAGAGAGGGACAGAGAGCGATTCTGGGGCAGGTGAACGGAGGGGGCCGGGCCTGCAGGGAGGTCTGCAGGATGTGGGTTCTTTGAGTGCTGCGTTCATGGGGAGCTGGAGGAAGCCCCCGCTCATGGAGTTCTGAGCCGGCTCGCTCTGAAAGCCCCCATCTGGAGGTCCCTGTCCCACCTCCCCGATTCCTCTTCCTCAGGAACTGAGGGGCAGGCATGGGACCGTCCCCTCGGTGTTCCCGCTCCTCTCAGGCCCCTTGCCCTGAGGTTTTGTGGGGACAAGAGGTGACCGTGAGCAGCCTGTTCCAGCTGGGGCGCCCGGGGAGGCCCTTGAGCAAGGTCTGCAGGTGCGGCCGGTTTGGGTCTCACCTCCCGCTGCACAGTGGGCTGGTTCCTGAAAAGCTGCCATAGTGAGATCCTCTGTTCAAACCCCAGAAAGAGGCCTCGGGGGCCGGAGCCTTTTGATCCCGGCACCTCACACCCACCTTCTTTATAAACGAGTGTTTCCTCTGCAGGGTTAGTGAAAAGCAGGTGCTTCCCTCTCCTCCCACAGGGACCCTACATTCCCAGCCAGCCGAGGCAGATGTGAGCTCTGGGGGGGCCCCTGGAGCCAGGCAGGTGGCAGGGTTCCTCGTACGTTCATTCTCCATGCTCGCGCACACTTCCCCTGGCCAGGCTGTCTCAGACTCAGTCGCTGCCCCCCACACGGAGCTCCTGTTCTAGTGGGCGAGAGAGACCGTAAATCCTGGAAGCAGATGAGCGTGCTATGACGAGGCTACGGGGAAAAACCTACAGCAGTCCTCCCCTTGTAGGATAAGGGGGGCCTGGCAGGGGATAGGGCAGGGCTGAGATTTTCCTGGGTGGTTCAGGAAGGCCGTTCTGAGGAGGAGCCATTTGAGGAGAGCTCTAAAGAGAGTGGGAGAATGAGCCACATTCATATTTGGGGGAAGAAGATTTTAGGCCGAGGGGACTGCAAGTGCAAAGGCCCCAGGCAGGAGTGCGCCTTGCCCAAAGACCCCGTAACTAAAAAGGAAGGCAGAAAAGCGGGGAAATGAGGTCTGGAAGCAGCAGGGCCAATTCTGTAAAGAATTATCCTTCAATTAAAAAAGTAAATTAATTAAAAACAAAGAAACAAAAAGAGCTGGCCAAAAGGTGTAGGGCCTTGTGGGCTGTTGAGAAGACGGCAGCGTTTCTCCCGAGCTTGGTGAGACGCCCGCCGCTGGACGTGGACAGATTCTCGTCTACAGGCTCACACACTGTTGAGTGCTGAGGAGACAGTTGGGCAGGGGTGGCTGACTCTGACTGCACTAGGGTTGGGGGGGCTGGCGCCCAGGGAGGACCAGGAAAGTGGTTGGAATGGGTGACAACATGCTTCTGAGCAGTGAGCGTAGCCCCGGCGTTTTGGGGCATGGCGGAGAGGCAGCTTAAGCACATGTGACCAGGGATGGGGTCGCGGGTTTCGAGCATGCTGACCGTGGTCCGTGCTCTCTCCTCTGCAGCTGAAGCAGGAGATGGGCAGCATCGTGACCAAGCTCATTCACAACTACACGGACGGCTCCGGGGACGGCCTGCAGGAGGCCTGGGACTACGTGCAGGCTCAGGTGAGGGGCCCTCGGACAGGCCTCTGGGTGCCTGTGGGCCTGCGCGCCCGATAGATGAAGCTGGTGGTGTGAGTGTGAGTGTGTGTCTGCTGGGGTCAGGAGCTCCTGAGCAGCCCCTCTTCCTGCCCGACCCTCAGTGACCCCCACAAGTCTTTGCCCAGGGGCCCCAGGCCCGGAGGCTGATCCAGGATTCACAGCGCTCTCCCCACCAATGGCCAGAGAGGTGGGGGCAGTCCTCCACCCGCTCCTCTTCAGCCAGGCTGGGTGCTCCCCTTGGAGGTTACAAGACCGCGTGTCCAAGCTGAGAGGCTCCACAGGCCCACGTGAAGTCCACCTCTGGGGAGATGGCACGGGAACCTTCCAGGGTGAAAGGAATGTTCTATTCAAATTTTGATCCAGGTGGCGGTTATGTCAACATGGGTAGAAAAGTTCAAGACGCATTTGTTCAATTCAGTGTGAAGTGAAGTTGCTCAGTCGTTTCCGACTCTTTGCGATCCCATGAACTATAGCCCACCAGGCTCCTCTGTCCATGGGGATTATCCAGGAAGAACACTGGAGTGGGTTGCCATTCCCTTCTGCAGGGGATCTTCCCGACCCAGGGATCGAACCCAGGTCTCCCACATTGCAGGCAGACGCTTTCCCATCTGAGCCACCGGGGAAGCCCAATACACTTTAGCGTATTTCACCTCAATTAAAGTGGAAGACAGAGACGGGCTGACTGACTGACTGGGTTCCCAGCCTGCCTTGATGTCCGTGTTCCTGCCTTGTGGTCAAACCAGTCACCACACACAGCAAACACCCTCGGGGATAAGGCCCCAGACGCCCCCCCTTGGGTGGTCCCAGACGTTGTGCGCTCTTGGCCCGGACCTACCCTCCCCGGGCCATAGCCACCCCCTCTGTCACAAGAGGACCTGCTGGCCCTGCCCGCCCGCTGCCTTCAGGGAGGCCTGTGGGTGTGAGGGGCAGGGAAGGGGCAGCGCAGGAAAGCCTGACAGCAGGAGCCCCCGGAGACTAGAGGCAGATCTCTGCCCTGGCCACGTGGGCACATCTGTTCTCCGAGCAGTGAAGGAAGGGAGGGAGACATTTCCTGGCCTACATGCGTCACTGAGGTTTGGTGACATGGGGAGCCTGTGTCACCTGCGAGGCTCCAGGCGCACAGGAAGACATTGTCATCCCGCCTTTGGTTTGATCCACATTTGCTGAGACCCTTTGCTGAGATCGGGGTTAGGGGGTCCCAGGATAAACAAGTGTCAGGGGAGGAGGTGGACTGACTGGGGGAACTCCTGCAGCAGGCAGGACCTCTCGGTGGCTTGATGTCTATCAGAGCTGCTTGGGATGGTGCTAAGAAAACAGGCAGTGAGTCAGGCTCCCAGGGGCTGAAATACAAAACTCAGCTACTTCCTGGCCAGGCCTTCTCTGACTCAGTCTCCTCATCTCTGAAATGGGACTATTGATCCACGCTCATGCGCAGTGAGTTTGTAAAGCCCGAGGCACTTATCATGTGGCCTGTGAGTGGTGATATTTTGTTACGATGCAGGGGCACTGAGACACGGGGGGTGTCCTTGCAGGGGGCCCTGGTGAGCAGGGCTCTGCCTGGTGCAGTTGAACGACCAAGAGAAGCTGCTTCACTTTGCTTGGGTGTGTGAGGGGCTGTGGGTGCCCCTCAGAGGTGCCAGCCTTTCTTGATGGAGAGGAGGCAGCCAGCAAGAAAGGAGCAAGGTAGAAGATAAGCCCTCAACTAGAAACTGACCAGAGCGAGTGAACGCCTGAGTGTGCCTGGCACGCCCCCTGCTGGCCACCGGGCTGCTGTGCAGGAACTCGTCACCAGATGGGAAGGAGGCCAGCGGGGAAGTGACCACGTGCTGGGCATGGTGGCACGCAGCTCACCCGTACTAGCCCTTCAGCCCTAGCAGAGTGGCTGTCATCACCCCATTCTCCAGATGAGGAAACTGGGGCTCAAAGAAGTGCAGCAAGTTGCCTGTGCACAGGGCAGGGCCAACATTGGACAGGCCCACCCCCGACTCTGCTCTGCCTTCAGGGGCATTTTCTGGACACAGGCCTCGCCCTTAAGATCTCGGTCCCAACGGCAATTCAAGCCGCCTGTGATTTGAAGCCTCGTGGGGTCCTCTTCACGAGCTTTCTTTGGGTCAGGATCATCTTGAGTATTTTCTCCTCTAAAAAGGCAGAGGCACCACGTCTCCCTCTTCACTCTGGCAGCCAGGAAGCTGAGGGCCAAACCTCAGCTCCAGCATGTGCTCAGAGCCTGCAGGTGGAACCGGCCTCTCCTGGGCGATCGCTGCGCCCTCCTGACCTGGGCTGGACACCTTGGCTGCCTTGTCCCATTTCATCCTCGTAAGAGATCGAGTTAGGGAGTGAGTGAGCTTCCCCCCTTTTCCAGGTGGGAAAGTTGAGGTCAGTGCTTTGACCAGAGTTGAGTAGCTGGTAGGTGAAAGAACTGGATTGGAGCGCGGTGGCCTGACTCCAGCCCCACACCCCTATCAGACGCCACTGCCCTCCTCATGTCCTGCACGCCCATGTCCTTCCAGCGTGACCGTCCCTTCTGTTTTTTCTATTTTTGCTGCTTCTGATTTTGTCCCCTGCTGTTTTCAGAGTTTGTGGTGCTTCCTGAGAGCCTCTTTCAACTCCTTGTGGCTCACAAAGCCCAAAGTGAAACCTAAACTCTAATCCTGGGGGTTTGGCTGAGACCGGGGTGGGGGGTGGGAGTCGGGGGGCAGACCTGGATGGGGCAGATGTGAGCTCCTGTCCAGGAAGCCCCCAGCCGAGCAGGCGGTGGGCTCGAGCACCCTGTCCCTTCCCCCCGCTAGGTGAAGTGCTGCGGCTGGGTCAGCTTCCTCAACTGGACAGAAAACACCGAGCTCATGAATCGCGCCAACATCACCTTCCCCTGTTCCTGCAAGAAGAGTGATGAGGATGACACCCTCATGATGCCGCAGAAGGGCTTCTGCGAGGCCCCCTTTGGCAACGGAACCCAGAGCGGCAACAACCCCGAGGACTGGCCGGTGTACCAGGAGGTGCGTGGATGGTTGTCGGGGGGCGGGGGCTGGGCTTGGGGCACAGTGGGTTCAGACCCTCTGGCCCCCAGCCTCACCTGGGCTGTTGCTCCATCGGCCTTTCTTCACGGAGCTGTCCCGGCCTTCCTTTGATTCATCTGTTTGCTCGTCATTTGCACCTTCATCTTTGTGTTCATCAGTGGATCCATTCGAGGACCACCCAGACCGCGCTCCGGGCTGGGGCGGCCCCGCCCCCGGTGATCCTGCGTGTCAGGGTGATGCGGCCCATCGTGGGGTAACGTGGCTGTGTTCTCTGCTCATAGGGCTGCATGGAGAAGGTGCAGGGCTGGCTGCAGGAGAATCTGGGCGTCATCCTCGGCGTGTGTGTGGGCGTCGCTGTCATCGAGGTCTGGGTCCCCTCCCCTCCAACCACCCACCCCCTGCTGCCCCCCACCAGATTCAACCTGCTCTGCAGATGTTCGGGGTGGAGGGAGGGGTTAGTTGAGGCTCATCGGCTTCTAGAGGCCCCGTGGCAAGCCTGGCCTGACCCCCGCCCCTCGCAGGGCCCTCTGCCACCTGAGCCACAGGTTGGTCCTGAGGCTGTAGCTGAGGATCGGCTTCATCCAGGTCAGGCCCTGTGTGCTGACCTGGACTGCAGGATGCTCCTCTGGGGTCCCGCCTCTGACTGTCACCCTCTCCCTCACCAGCTCCTGGGGATGTTCCTGTCCATGTTCCTATGCCGGCGCGTCCATTCTGAAGACTACAGCAAGGTGCCCAAGTACTGAGGCGGCTGCTGTCCCCACCTCCCTGCCTGACCCCCAACCTCAGGGCTCCTAGGGATCTCTCCTAGGCTCCCCCACTCCAGGCCCGCCTCCCACCTCACTGCCAAGACCCCTTGTCCGTCCCGTGCTGGCTGGAAGTGGGGGGTGCTTCCTGGGGACTTGAACCCCTCTCCTTGCCTTTCTGCCGTCAGCCTTAAGCCCCAGCTATTCTGTGGCTCCTCCACGCGCTCCCTGTCTGCCAGGGTTGTCTTAGCAACCCAAAGAAAATGCTCCCTGCACAGGTGGGCTGGGTTTCTACCTGCCTTGGGGGCTGTATATATTATATGGGAGAAAGTGTGTTAAAAACTGGGTGGGGGGTTGGGAGGGGGGTTGGATAAGGCGCCCTGGGTTCTCACTGCCCACCACGTGGGTCAGCTTTGTTTCCACTCTGATGCTTCTGTCTTTGGTTTTTCCAATTTCCTTGAGGTGGTGGGAGAGGGTGGGCTCGACTTGACCTAAGAAGCGGCACCCCTTCTTCAGCCTGACCCAGCCCCACCCAGCAGCTCAGGCCAGTCTGGGTCATGCTGTGGGGGCAGGGCCTGCGTGAGCTGGGCTGAAGTGGGGGGTGGCCTGGGCATGAAGGTCTGGACTGGCCCTGGGCCGCTTAGGGAAGCAGGGGGTGAACGCTCCCAGTGTGGCACAGAGCTGGCCCTGCATCCACCAGGACCCTGAGCGGTCCAGGGAAGTGAGGATGCTTTCTCCTGTGCTCTGTTCCCCAGGGAATGGGTGGGTAAGGTTGTGCCTTGAAGGTGAGTGGGGAGGGGCCCAGGGCACAGCTCTGTAAAACACACATGACAGATTATTAAAGAGGATTTGTAACAATCCAGCCTGCCGTGGTGGAGATGCTGCTTCCGAGGCCAGGGGGGAAGGACCAAAGGGGCGAGCTGATGTGGACGGGGTGGCCGGGCCTGTGGGAAAGAGTGGTGAGCGCCTTCCTGCTGTCCCCAGGACAGGGGCTCCTTTAGGGTTCAAGCTGGCACACGAGCGGTGTGACGCCTGGCTCTGATCCATTTGTCTGGCTCCCGGCGTGGCTGGGGTTTGATGTGTGTGTTCAAACGGTGTCAATGGTACCCCTAGGGTACAGGTGCCCCCAGAAAGTAACCCAAAGTGGGCTAACTGCGGAGGTGGGTCAGTGAAGCCACAGAATAAAGTCTGCCTCTTTCTAGAGCATCTTTTTTTTTTTTTTTTTACAAAGGAAGGAAATATTTTCATAGTGAAGAAATGTGATGGAGTACGATGCGCAGAATTCAGGAGGTTTTGAAAGATGCAAGAAGCATCTTTAAAGGAAGCTCTCAGTTGCACTTACTCAAGTAAGGAAGTTGAACCCCAGCACACACCCACGAAGCTCAGGGGGGCTGTGCAGACGCTCTGCCCTGGCGGCTGCTTTAGCAATATGAGCACGGGGAGTCCCCTGGGTGGGTCTGGAAGTGGGGTGGGTCTGGAAGGCTGGGGGAAAGGCCCATCTAGGAGGTCACTCGCTCCACCATCTCCTCTCTGCCTTCTCTGAGGCCCTGGAGGCAGAGGAGGGGGTGGGGGGGGGGGACTCACCTCCCTAAAGGGGGGCAGGAAGAGCAGTGGGTAGGGTGTTTCAGCAGGAGCCACCAGGTGGCATTGCTGCCCCATCCCAGGAGCCTGGCGAGACCCAGAGTGGTTCCCGGGCCCCGTAGGTCTCTCCCTGGGGTGCAGCTGGCGAAAGTGCAGGTTCCAGGGCTCAGCAGATCGGAGGGAGCAGATCTGGGCCGGGGAGAATGAACCAGCATCTTGGACAGCCCTCCAAGGTGATTCCTGAATCAAATTGCTTTCATTTCTCAGGCCCTGACAAGATGTAGCTTAGAGATGCTCCCTCCCCAAAGAGAGCCAGGCTGGAGGGTGGGCCTGGGGCAGACAGTGCTTGTCTATCCAGGAAGGAGGGCGGAGACACACCTTAGGAGCAGTCTAACACTTGATCTGAGCCTAATTAAATTCTTGCCAGAGGCTTTCTGTGGCTAAAACCCTAGGCAGACCCAAGTTGGGGCCTGTCGGGAGTATCAGACACAGCCCTGGGCTGAAGAAACCTTTAACTCCAAGGTGCTGTTTACCATAATCAAGGATTCCCCTGGAGCTCTTAATCAGCTCAGAGGGCTGAGGGCTCCCAGTGAAGCTGTTACAGCTGATTTTATTATATTTTTTTTATAATCTGCCTCATTCCACAAAGGAAGTACATATAATAAAATATAAAACAATAGAGAAAATAATGAATTTATGAAGAAGCTCCAGTGCCTTGGCCAACTGATGTGAAGAGCCAACTCATTAGAAAAGACCCTGATGCTGGGAAAGGTTGAGGGGAGGAGACGGGAGAGACAGAGGATGGCATCGTTGCACAGCATCATCGACTCAATGGACGTGAGTTTGAGCAAATCCTGGGAGACAGTGAAGGACAGGGAAGCCTGGCGTGCTGCAGTCCATGGGGCCGCAGAGGCAGACGCGACTGAGTGACTGAGCAACAAGCACCGCGGTGAAGAAGCATAGACTTGAATGAAATGAACACGAGTGTGAGTTGCCCAGCCTGGTGATGGCAAATGCATGGTGTGCCCAGAGTGTGTTCCCCATGGCTGCGCTCACAGCAGACACCACTAACTGATCACGGGTCTCCTTCTCTGAGCCCAGATGTGCGCGGGCTATGCTTCCAGCTGAGCTCCCTCAGTGCAGCCTCTGAATCCTTCTCAGCTCAGCACATTTGATCAGTCTGGCTGGAATGCAGAGAGAAAGCAGTTGCCAACCTTGAGCTCTAGTTGTTCAGTTGAACCCTATATAATTTTACCTTGAGCTTCCTGGTGGTCAAAGCAATACAGGGAAAAATTTTCAGATATATAGCTTTAATTTCTCAAGGTTTCCTTAGCTTAGCCACTAGGAAGACTGCAACTGGCCAGAATCTAGAATTCAAGATGGCTCAATTCAGTCAGTTCAGTCTCTCAGTCGTGTCCGACTTTTCGCGACCCCATGGACTGCGGCACGCCAGGCCTTCCTGTCCATCGCCAACTCCTGGAGTTTACTCAAACTCATGTCCATTGAGTCGGTGATGCCATCCAACCATCTCATCCTCTGTCATCCCCATCTTCTCCTGCCTTCAATCTTTCCCAGCATCAGGGTCTTTTCAAATGAGTCAGTTCTTTGCATCAGGTGGCCAAAGTATTAGAGCTTCAGCTTCAACATCAGTCCTTCCAATGAATATTAAGAACCGATTTCCTTTAGGATGGACTGGTTGGATCTGCTTACAGTCCAAGAGACTGTCAAGAGTCTTCTCCAACACCACAGTTCAAAAGCATCTGGAGTTGCAGAGGTGTCAGACACGACTTAGCGACTAAACCACCATCACTCTGCCCTGCAAAGGGAACCATGAGCTACCCCTCTCCCATGGCGGGCTTACAGGAGGAGAGAGGCTAAGAAAAGAGACAAGGCTTGGTGTTTGGCTGAGGGCTGCGGTTCCTGGCCAGATAAGGAAAATCTGGTACTTCAGCTGGACTCAGAGCCGTAAGGGGGCAGGGATGGGCTCTGGTTCAACTTAGTGGTCCCTCGGCACCCAGACAGCAATTCCACCGCACAAGGTTGGGGGTTGGGGACACCCATCCCCTGGCCTGAGAAGGGCTCAGTCCATGGGTCAGGCAGATCTGGGCTCAAACAGGACGCTCAGGCGCTCAGGAGCCATGTGAGCCCCAGCAGACCTCACCGCTTGGTGCCTCTCTTATCTCATCTGAATGTCGGAAGGATGACAGGGTCACGCCAGGTGCAGATCACAGGAAGGATGCGGAACCTGTAGGCACCTGGGCCCCCAGGAACCCTGAACCAGAGTGGACAACTGTCTCCCTGGGCTTTGCCCATCTCCTAGTGCGCCCAGCTGAGCAGACATCCGTCCTGTCTGTCTGACACCAGGGCGGCAGAGGGTGTGGGGCCCATATGGAGGCTGAGGGGCTGCAGGAGGCGGGGCCAGAGGAGCCCGGGGGCCCTGTGAGGTGGTGGGGGGAGAGTCTAGGTGGTCATAGGGCAGAACTTCCCTGTCCTTCAGTAATGCCAGTGGGGCTGGGGGAAGGGCCCAGCAGGATGCCTGGGACAAGTAGGCAGGAGGGTGTCAGACCCCGGGGATCTCTGCCTGGGGTCTGTCTCAGGACCCTCAGGCCCCGGAGCTGGGGATGACACCAGTGTGAGGCCAGCAGTCAGGTGAGCACTAGGAAGCCTCCAACTCCTTTCTTCCGCAGGCGCCTCTCTCCTCCTCAATGCCCTGGGCCTGGGTGGCAGAATAGGAGAGCCAGGACGGCCCAGAAAACCCAGAGCGCCATTCCCACAGAACGGCA
This sequence comes from Capricornis sumatraensis, assembly GCF_032405125.1. NCBI lineage: Eukaryota > Metazoa > Chordata > Mammalia > Artiodactyla > Bovidae > Capricornis > Capricornis sumatraensis. The sequence goes on from NC_091084.1 coordinate 75,195,854, forward strand.
GCAGAGCAGCGTTATCTGGCTGAGAACACGATGTGAAATCTGGGTGGGCCGGGCTCTGGGGCTGAGGCTGGGAGCCTCGAGAAGCTGGTGTGGGGGTGCAAGGGAGCCCTGAGGCAGCTTCTGATCAGCGACTTCAACGGGACCTCGGCCTCCTCCCAAGGCGGGTGAAGGGGATGGGAGGTGGGGTGTTGAAGTTTCTACCAGGCCTGTCCTCACGGGCCCTGTGCCATAGGGAGTCGGGGCGGGCTCAAAACCGCGTCTGTGAATACCGTAGAGAGGACAGAGATGAGGGCAGAGAGATGCGGGCCGGGCCACTTCCTGGGGCGTGCCCACCTCGTGAGGCATGTGCGAGCCTGGCAGCTGGAGGGCGCCAGAGCCAGGCCTGGACCGGCCTGGAGCTGGACTCTGAGGACATCCCCCTGCCTCCACAGCCGCTCTCCACCCCCGCCCCCACCCCCCGATTTCCCGGGACGACCCCAGGGTGGTGTTGCAAAACCCCGTCACCATAGCACTGAGCCTCACTCCTGCCTCCTGGCGGGACCCAGTTTCTCCACCTCCTTCTCCACCCTGCTGCCCCCAGGCCCATGAAGTTCCATGAAGAGGGACTATAAACCAGCTTCTCTAATGCCCAGCTGGCCCCGAGAGCTGGTCATCTGTATGCAGGGACCCTGGGCTCTGGCCTCCTGCCTCCCTCCCCAGAAGCTGGGCCAGCTGAGGGGCTGCCAGACCTTCTGCGGGGGCAGGGCCACCCCCAGGCTGCCATCACCCCCACTGATGCCCGGGCTGGGGAGCATGCTATGCGGGGTACTGGCCACAAAGGGCCCCCACAGTGCCTGGGTGCTGAGCCCCTGGGCAGTGCCTGCTCACAGCTCCTGGGGGCCAGGTAGGAGGCCTAGGTGGGCACCAGTTTGCTCTCTGGGTTTGGGGGAGCCAACGGTGGTGTCCAGGAAGTGTCCAGGAGGCTGGATGCTGTGTGACATGGCCATCACCAGGGTCAGAATAGGGCCCTTCTGTGTGGACTGGCAGGCGGTGCAGGGTCTTCTGGGAGCAGGCCTGGGGGCCTGACTGCCTCCACCGGAAGAGAAATACTTCAGTGTTCTAGTAACTAGCGTGGCTGTATAGGTGAGTTCCTCTGAATGTCAGCCCTGTGCGCGCGCGCACACACACACACACACAGAGACACAGGCGCGCGCGCGCACACACATGGGCCCTGAACCTCCTGAGCTGAGTCCATTCCTGGATGGCAGGACTTCCAGCTCTCCTTTCAGTTGCAGGTGGCTGATGGTAGCAGGAAAGGCCGAGTGCTGCCAGCCTGGAATGTTCCAGGCCTGTGTAGCAGACCCTCCCTCCACCGACCCCAATCGTGCCTGTTCCAGGGCAGAGACTCCTCCAGCCCCTGCTCTAGGGTCTTCCAGGTGAGCAAGTTCCCCAGGCCGAGGAGCCGCCAGCAAAGGGGGGTCATCGTGATGCTGGCGTGGCCATCCCCAGCGCATCTCCTGGGCCAGGACTGCCACCACCTCTGCCCCCTGCAGAGGGACGGAGACCTAAGTTGTTACCCTGCCTCTGGGTGAAGACCCGCTGCTCCCTGGGAACCTGTGGGGTCATTCATTCATTCAGACATCCCATGAACATTTAATGGGCTCCTGTTATGAGCCAAGCCCGGTTCTAGACCCTTGAGAACACAGCTGCAGACACCTCCATGGCACTTGTATTCTGGTGAATGCAAGGGAGTCTTGCACACTCACCTGTACACAACTACATACGCACACACACAACCGCCAGCTGCCGACAGCACAGTCCGTGCTGAGTGTTGCTGGGGACCCCTGGGGCCCATCCAAGGCCTCTGGCATCCTGCGGAAGGAAGTAGCATAATGAACAGCCAATGGAACAAACAGGAAAGGGGGTGGGAGGCTCATCACTCAGCCCCCGCCCCTCCAGCCACACTCTGCAGGACTCAATCCTCCCCTCACCCCGGCACCCCCCTTCCTGGCCAAACCAAATAAATTCAGAACACCTGCTGGTCCTGGGGGGCGGGTAGCAACAGGCCCAGTGACTTCACCTGTTAGTCTCATCTGTGAAATGGGGACTACAGTTCCTGACTCCCAGGGTTATTGTGGGAATCAAATGACCTAAAGCACTTCCTGAGCTACTTCCTGTCAGTGAATTCCCAGGGTGGTCCTAGGCCTCAGGGGGATTCCCCATCCCCTTGGGGTGGGCCTCCTTGGAGCTGAACGTGGAGGTTGGAGAACTCTGGTGCCTCCAGACCAGGCACTGCTGGTTGGTCTATGAGGCTGCGGCCCAGAAGGAAGGAATCTGTGTCCAGCCCCCTGCCCGATGGGTAGGAGGGGCCGCTAGAAGCCAGCGAGCCGTGCATGCCCCCCCCATCCCCCCAGCAGTCCCCTCTTAAGTCACTTCCCCAGCACCTGCCTTCTGGGCTGGGGGAATGTCAGGCCCAGAGCCAAGCTCCCCCCGCACACCCTAATGTTACCCCAGATGCCTCCAGCAGCGCCTCTGGGAACGGGAATGGGCTTCCTGAAGGATGCTGGGGGTATGGGAACCAGCAGGAAGAGCCGGAAGTACAAGGGGGGCTGGGGGGAGGGGAGGATGGAAGGTGGGAGCCGGAGAGGCCCAGCACCCTCGGGGTGGGGGTGCAGTGCCGGCCGGATGGAGGTTGACCAGCGTGGAGGGGTCTGCCCCCTGCCCTGCATCACGCACCTGGGAGAGCCCACTTTGGGGCTTTCAGGGTGACCCCCTCTTCCTGCCGGTTCACGGAGGACTCGGGGTCTCGGGGGACTGGAAGGAGTCCCAGGCCTGGGTCTGATAAGATGAAGGGAGAGGCTCAGGCTCACCTGCCGAGCTGCAGAGAGGAGAGGGAGGGCAAGTGTGGGAAGGAGGCTCTGAACAGGACCGCGGCTGGAGGAGGAGCTGGGAACAGGGCTGGGCCAGCTCTGCAGCGCGAGGCACGACTTCCCCGTGCTGGGAGTAAGAAGAGCGAGGGCGGGCAGCCAGCAGTCACGCAGGCTGGGCGCGTCTCCCTGGCACCTGCCTCCTTCCCTGTCATCACCCCCATTGTCATCACCATCGCGGCGGCCGCCGTGCACTGAGTGTCAGCCTTTGCCCCTCATACCCCAGCACCTTGGATGCCCCCTGTGGTTGTGGAACCTGAGACTTGGAAAAGCTAAGGCACTTGCTGTGACTGCCCCACTACACTAACCCAGGAGTCATTCACACTGTGGTCTAAAGAAACGACTCCCCCTGGAGGCGGCAGTGGGCAACCTGTACGCACGTGGCACGTGCCTGCCTCCTGTGATGGTCACAGTGGCCCACAGGCCAGTGGCTCTGTGCTCAGGCCCTTTCTGCTAGACCTCAAAGCCAAGGGGCTCCCCTGACGGCTCTGTTGGTAAAGAATCAGCCTGCAATGCAGGAGACCCAGTTTGATTCCTGCATCAGGAAGATCCACCTGGAGAAGGGATAGGCAACCCACTCCAGTATTCTTGGGCTTCCCTTGTGGCTCAGCTGGTAAAGAATCTGCCTGCAGTGTGGGAGACCTGGGTTCGATCCCTGGGTTGGGAAGATCCCCTGGAGAAGGGAAAGACTACCCACTCCAGGATTCTGGCCTGGAGAATTCCATGGACCCCATATAATCCATGGGGTCGCAAAGAGTCGAACACGCTTGAGCCATTTTCACTTTCAAGGCCAATAAGAATAAAGACTCCTGGTTCAGAAAAGGAGAGAGGAAGTAAGCCCTTTGTGGGGAAGCTCAACACAGTCAAATCCAACTTTTCATCCGTCAATCTGTGCAGTAGCTATTGGGCACCCACCATGTGCCAGGCTCTGTAGAAGGCACTGGGGTTCGCCACGGCCCCTGACATCATGGAGCTCACAATCTATGGTGGGGTTCGGGCCATAAACAGAAACATAAACTGGAAAATGTGCCCCTTGTTGGGGACACGTGACCAAGACCCTGTCTCTCCTGGCCAGTAAAGGCACAGCGGATGGAATAAGCCTGTCCCTAGACTGGTCATTGTCAGCTGACGTCCTCATTGCCTGGAGCACTGCGGGGGTTGATACCCGCCCCCCACCCCGCCACCAAGAGGCTGGTGACCCAAGAAGAGGCACAGAAACCAGTCAAAATGTGAACACAAATGAGAACCAGGAGCCCCCACCAAGGGGAACTGACACGGCCTCCTGTTCACTGGACGTGGGCAGCAGAGGCTAGCGCTAGCTCGTGATGGTCCAAAGCAGCTCCTCAGGGACACTCAGTGGGCTCATCTGGCAGACAGCTGGGGCGATCCTATGGGGAGGGGCAGAGGACCCCCGCGTGTCCAGGGGTGCTGTGTGCATTTCCTTCCTCTGAGGACTGAGGGGGCGGGGACTCCATGGGCTTTCCTTGGTGGATGCAGGTCACTGGGTTCCTATGTTTCTGTGAATGGGATGCATGCAGCTGGCCTGTGTGGGGTCTGGTCTCCATCTCCTAATGGTACAGGGATTTGAAGAGGGCAACCCGGCTCTGACTGCAGTTGGAGCATGGCACTGTGAAGCCATCTGAGAAAGCCACGGGCTTTGCTGATGCTGTCACAGGGCAGAACGGGCAGCTGAGAGGGGGTCACTGCACTGCGAATCAAGAGGCCGGGTTCCTGTCCTCTTGACTGTGGCCAACCTCAGACACAAGAGGAGAGCCAAAGGACCACCTAGCTGAGCCCAGCCTGAACTGTCAACTTGCTAAACAGAATCATGAGCTAACTAAACGGTGATTGTTTTAGGCCCGTAAATTTAGGGATAGGTGTTACACAGCAACAGCTAACTGATACAGTGATGAACTTAGGTAATAACAATGATGGTTACCATTTGCTGAGCCTACTGGACCAAACCCTCAGCATGAAAGTAGTGAAAGTGAAGTTGCTCAGTCGTAACCGACTCTGTGACCCCATGGACTGTATCCTACCAGGCTCCTCTGTCCAAAGAATACTGGAGTGGGTTGCCATTTCCCTTCTCCAGGGGATCTTCCTGACCCAGGGATCGAACCCAGGTCTCCCGCATTGTAGGTAGACGCTTTACCTTCTGAACCACCAGGAAAGCCCATTTAATTCTCCTGGCAGCTCTGAACATTGGTGTCTGGATCTTAACTTTACAGACAAGAAAACTGAGGCCAGGGGGAAGGCACAGGCCTTGTCCAAACTTCCCTGAATGGCTGGAGGCAGAAGCAAGATGGGAACCTAAAATCTATCTCTGTGGACTCGGTTCTGAATCTCCTTCCCAGATAAGCTTCAATGTCAGAGCAAGCCAGCAGCACTTGAGATCATAATGTATTCTGCACACGGGAGCTGACGTCATTAAGAATGTTCTCAGCCTCCCGTTCCCCAAGAATCATGCCATATCTCACCCTGCTCCTCTCTCACCCCGTCCAATGCCTCTAAGTCCCGTGTGCTTTTAAGATGACAAAAGCACAGATGTCGGGATTATTTATTTCCTTTTTATTCAGTCTCCTATTTAATCAGAAAACATTTGTCGAGGGTCTGCCATGTGCCTATTCCCACAGCATTCTTTCTTCGCTGACGTCTCCTGGACCCCCGACGGAGCGGCAGGCCCTCAGTCCGCATGTGTAGCCCTGACAGCAACACTGGGGGCGCGAAGGCCACCCCCACGTTACAGATGGGAAGACTGAGGTTCCAGAGACGTGGCGTGGCCAGCCGGAGGCCACCTCACGAGTGAGTGGCCGGGACATGAGTTTATTCCAGGTTTGATTGAATTCAGGTCGAGCCTCTTCTTACTCTATCACCATAGCTTTCTGAAATTTCCCCTGGGCTTTCAGTATGGCAGATAGGAGACTGGGAGGTTGAGAAGAGAAAGAAAGTGTAGTGGGGTGTTGGAAACGTTCCCCAACTCCAAGAACCGTTGGGTTCTCTGGCGTGGTGCTCAGGTAATGCTGCAAGCAGCGGCAGGTAAGGGAGGGGGGAGTATGTGCCCCCAGAGCCAACAAGTCCTGCCCATCCTTCATCCCCACCCGCTGGCCCCGCACCTCCACTTAGCTGCTGGACCACAGCCATCTTCCAGCACCAGGCACCAGGCACAGCGCCCTGCCCCTCCTGGCTGAACTGTTTACAAATGGGGAACTCAGGGATGGTCTCAGCTGTCTCCTTCTCCCAGGGTGATTATACTTCTGGGCTGGGGGCTGAGCCGCAGGCCTTCGAATGTTCCCAGAGTCCCGTTCCCTCCAAGGCTGCCTCCTCTGGGCTGGCATCAGGCCCCACCCAGGTGTCCTGGCCGATCAGAGTCTAACTGCAAGGAGCCCGCCTGTGGTCCAGGAGTGCCAGGGGTTGTGATCGGGGGAGCGGCAGAGTAAGGAGGTACTAGGTTAGGAGGCCTGAGAGTCTTCTTAGCAATGCGGGAATTTCATATCCCACAACCACGCATGGCTCTCTTCCCCTGGCTGGACTGGGAAGACCCCTGCACTGGGCGCCCTCACTGACCTTTGACAAGTTACTCTAAGTCTCTGGACCTCTTCATCTTTAAACTGGATGGAAAATGCTCAGAGATACATATGCACAGACGCTAACAAACAGCGCTTAATAAGTGCTCAGAACTTCATACACATTCTCTCTGTTATTTTTCCAACCACCCAGAAGACCTAAGAACTTTTAGCATCACCCCATTTACAGGTGGGAAAATTGAGGGGGCTTGGCAAGGTTAAGTGGCTCACCCAGACTAACACAGCTGGCAAGTGGGTGGTGGGCACAGGTCATTTGAACCGAGCCACCCCGACTCCCAGCCCAGGGGCTCGGCCTCCCTTCTGGGGGAGGTACCGTTTGCACACGCATGGACACGCTGCCAGACTCACCAGCTGCTGGGCCTCCCATACTCGCCTGCCTGGTGTTCTGGGCTAAGCTGCCAGCCCTGCACTCCAGGACGGCCCTGAGCACTTCTGTTGTGCTAGCGCACTCAGAAACGTCCTCCGCTCGGGTCTGGAACCATCTCCCTCTGGTCCCCTGTCTAATCCCGCTCCTCCTTCAGATCAGCCATCAGGGAGATCCCTGACCACACCCCCAAGTGATGCTGGTGGCCTTGCTGTGCTCTCCCGTGGCCTTCTCCCCCCAAGGCAAGATAGCACTGACGCCTGCCTGTCCACACACGGGCCACAGGTTCAAATCCAGACTCTGCCCTCCCGAGCTGTATGACCCTCAGCAAATGGGTTAACCTTCTAGTTCTTCCTCTGAGAAAAGGGCGTAATCATCGTCCCACTGGGTAGGGCTGATGGAAGGACTGAATGAGTGAGCGCTTGTGTAAAACTGCCAGCAGACGCAGAGCAGGCTCTCAATGCCTGATACCAGGCACTGTTTTCCCACTGGGGCTCTGGAGACAGTAACTGTAATTGTTGGTTAAGGTTTGTATCTTCTGTTGAACTCCAGGTTCCCTGAGGGCAGGGAGGGCTTCTAACTTATTCTTTGTCACACCTCCTGCTTGGAACACAATGCCTGGCACACACTGGCATTTGATACATACTTGTCGAATGAATGGGCTTCCCAGGTGGTGCTAATGGTAAAGAACTCGCTTGCCAGTACAGGAGACAGACACGTAAGAGATGTGAGTTCAGTCCCTGGGTTGGAAAGATCCCCTGGAGCCTATGGCTCCAGATCCCATGGCTACCCATGCCATCGTTCTTGGGCTTCCCTGGTGGCTCAGACAGTAAAGAATCCGCCTATAATGCAGAAGACCCCGTTTTGATCCCTGGGTCAGCAAGATCCCCTGGAGAAGGGAAGGGCTACCCACTTCCATATTCTTGTCTGGGAAATGCCATGGACAGAGGAGCCTGGCAGGTTACAGTCCTTGGGTTGCAAAGAGTCGGAGACGACTGAGTGACTAACACTTTCACTTTCTCTCTTTGTTAAATGAATGAATGTGATTTCCATGCCAGAAAGAAAGAAGGTGATGCAGAGAAGTCAGGCAACAGTCCTCGGAGCATTGCCCCCCGCTTGCCTGATTTAACAATCGCTTGAGCCTCTCCTTAGCAGTGGAAATTCCCAGGTTCCATGGCCTGGGGCAGAAGCTACAGAGCTGGTGAGAGAGGAGAGGGGAGGGGGGAGAGGTGAGTGAAGAGCAAGTGAGTGAGGAAGTGGGCGGGGGGTTAGAGGAGGGGGACATAATCACGTTGGCCTCTTGAAGAATAACTCTGGTTGCTGTGTGGAGAGCGGTTTGGAAGGGCTTGAACTGGGGCAGGGAGACTAGTCGTCTGAACAAGAGGTGCCGGCAGCCTGGATCACTTGGAGCAGGGGAGCTGGTTGAGGGTGACCAGCCATCTTGGTCTGCCTGGGGCTGAGGGTATCTCTGGGATGTGGGGTCGTCAAGGCTAAAGACTGGGAAGTTCCAGGCAAATGGGATGGGTTGGTCACTCACTCCAGGATGGGTGAGGCCTCAGAGCAAGGGGGCTGACTTGGGTAAGAGAGGAAGGGTCAAAGAAAGTTCCCAGATTCCAACATGAATGACTGAGTATGATGAAGGGCCATTTACAAGCTTGGGAGCCTGGAGGGGGAAAGTGACCGGGAACAGACAAGGGTTTGTAGTGGGGCAGGAGCTTGGGCAGAAAACAGGTTCACAGTATGCCGTGTTGAGGGTGTAAACGGGTCAGGTGCCTAGAGAGGAGAGAGATGTTGTCGGAAGGACTTTTCTGGAGGGACACCTAGGGGTGCTTGGATTTTGGCCCCTGTGAAGCCGGGGAGGTGGGACTACCCGCCCCCTCCCTTGGGCTTGGTGAGAAGCTTCGCTTGGTCACACGTGTGTCCAGTGGGTCAGGCACACAGTGGCCCAGATGCAGCTGGCTCCCACCAGGGAAGTCTGAAAGGGCCAGGAAAGGGATGAGCCGAAGGAGGGGTGTCTGGGGTGGAACAGGCCAGGACCCCAGAGCATGCACAGGACACACGTGTGTTTCCTGTGGTCCAGACATGGGCCTGGTCTGCCGAGGTGTTTTACAAGACACAGGACATCAACACCATCATCGCCATCATCATCACCATCTTGTGGTCTAGTAAATTTGAGAAACGATAAATGGAGTCTGTGTGGCCCTGGAGAGCCTGAGGTTGACTGGGGACCGCCCCATGGAGAAGACACATGCCCACATGTGGGAGGTGGGAAGCGGTCCTGAGGACTCCCAGAGTCAGTGCTATCCTCTGCAGGGTCCAGGGAGCAGAAGCCAGCTCAGGAAGGAACGAGTGAAATAGAACCTTTCCTTTCCTCGACTTTGGCTTCTTCCTCTCTCGGCTCTGGCAGCCTCTGAAACTCAAATATTCAACACAAGATGAGGGAAGAGGGCGGCGCAGCAAGGGCACGTACAGGGTGAAGGAAGGTCTGGCCTTCTCCAGCTCACAGGCTGTGGGGGCCAGCAAGGGCAGAAGTAACTCTAAACCAAGTTCAAAGGTGTGACTCTTACCGGGGACCAGACGCTTTGAGTTATTAGCTTGACTTCATGTTTGCCACTTGAAGTACCTAAGAATTTTTGTCCCCTTGCCGAAGACAGAAAACTAGTGGAACTGCCCGAGTTTTCATCCAGAAACGGGGGATGAACCGTCTCCCCCAAATGGCTCGTAAAGAGACACGAGAAGGCCAGAGTAAAGAGGCGTTCCACTCCACTCCATGAGTGGGGCTTGTCCAAAGCGCCGGCTGGGGTCTGTCTTCATGCATGTGAATTGCTCTCCTCTCCCAGAATGCAAGCCCTCGTGGGCAGGTCCTTGTTGGATTCAGCTCTGGCACCTGGCCACCCTTGGATGTTAATTTCCTCCCTTCCTTCCACCTGACCCTGGGTGCTCAGAGAGGGTGACACATGGCCCCTGAGAGGCCAGCCCCAGGCTTCACAGAAGTGGATGGAGGTTCAGCCCATCCTTTCTGCCATCTCCAAGGGCCAGTCACGAAAGTCAGACAGGCCATCCCGCACTGCGGAGGATGAACGCTCAGGCCGTCAGATAGCAGAGCATCGATCAGCGGACGTCTGGCTGCCAGCCGTGTCAGACAGACAGACCAACGCCCCACACTCCCGCTGACGAGCATGCTCGTTCTGGAGTCCCCTCCCAGGACTCTGGGGATGCATCTCCTTTCCCAGAGACCCCCTACCCAGGAGGCCTGGTCCCGGCTGCTCCTGGCAGGGTGCCCATTCCTGATCTCCGACTTGGCAGCCTCCTTGCCACGGGCTCCAGGGCCGCCCCTCCTCCCCCCTCTCCCTCCCAAGGTGGGAGCTTCGGGCTCTGCCAAAGCATTACTAAGAGGGAGGTGACGTCACCCTCCCGAGTCCCACCCTGCCCCCGGCCAGTGTACCCTTTACCCTTGGCTGCCCCTGAGAATATGACACATCCTGGGTGGAGGAGGGAGTCATCCTCTGGGGTCCTCAGCCCCAACCAAGCTCAGGGGGCTCAGGCTGCCCTGTTCCCCGCCACTGCTCCCCACCCCAGGCTGGAGGCTGCTCTGTCTTGTTGGAGCAATATCGTCCTAGAGGCCTTGTCAAGGGATCCAAATACACCCCAGGTTTCTCCATCCACCAGCTGGGTGGCCCCGGACGAATAACTTTAGCCCCTTAAGCCTCTCCAAAACCAGGATAGTAACCAGATTTGCTTCACAGGGTGAGTGTGAGGCTTACATGAGATCATGTTCCTCGGGGCCCTGCCCTGGGGAAAGGGAATGTCAGGCCATCTTGCTGGCCAGTGGGATGCTCATGACTAAGTCCTCAAGGTCTGTTTCAAAGTTAGATGTCTGGCCCTTTGCCATTGTGGCCAGCTGGGGGCAAGGACCTCCCACCCGCTCTCTCAGCACCCACCTCCTGGCACCACGGCGGCCGTCCCGAGCGCGAGGCCCTGCCGTTGTGTGTGCACACTCCCAGCTCAGATCCTTCTCTCTCTGCCCCTCCGTCAGAGCCAAGGCTGCAGCCCCAGCACCCGGCACTAGCTCGTCATCCTTCCTGCCAAGGGCCTCGTGCCGCCCAAGCAAATACCCAGATGGAGGTTTTATTCAGGAACAACCTCACACCATGAGGCCGTTAATCCCCACCTCCTGCCACCTGGGACCCACAATCTGAAATATAGAGGGCAGCTGTCTTGGTGTTGGGAGATGGGAAAGCCTCCCAGACCCTCCACCTGGGAGACTGCTCTCCCCGTATCCTCTGTCTGGAGAAGACTCTTGAGGGTCCCTTGGACTGGAAGGAGATCAAACCAGTCCATCCTAAAGGAAATCAACTCTGAATGTTCATTGGAAGCAGTGATGCTGCAGCTGAAGTTCCAATCCTTTGGCCACTTGATGTGAAGAGCTGACTCATTGGAAAAGACTCTGATGCTGAGAAAGGCTGAAGGCAAGAGGAGAAGAGGGCGACAGAGGATGAGATGGTTGGACGGCATCATCAACTCGATGGACATGAGTTTGAGCAAGCTCCGGGAGATAGTGAAAGACGGGGAAGACTAGCGTGCCGCAGCCCATGGGGTCACAGAGTCGGACACGGCTGAGCCACCAAACAGCAGCATCAACAGCATCAGCTGCCTGCCCCTGAGGTCCACAGGGAGGAGGTCCCCGAGGCTGCCCCAGGAGGCCCCTCCCAGCTGTGTCCCCCAGGCTGCCAGTCCTGCACGGGGCTTCATCAGAGACCACCTACACCCGCCGCCGCCACCACCTCCACCGGTAAAATAATAGTAGTGTGGCCGAGTCAGTTTAGGAAGAGGTTTCATCCAGAAACTTCACCTACCTCCCACCTACCCAACCTCATCTTAGCTTCTCGTGAACCCTTCACGTTTCTGTTATAAAAATAACACGCGGTGACAGTTAAAAGCTCACACCGTGGAGACAAATAGAAACTGAGGATAAAGTTCCTCCGCTCATTCGGGGTTCAGCTCACGTTCCCTCTTCTGACGCCCTCCCTGGCTGCCCTAATTAGATCTCCCCCACCCGCACGCGATGCTCCGCTCGCCTCGCCCAGCCCCCTTTCCCTTCACAGCACACAGCGCCGTCCGACACTGTGCTGCGGGCTCTGTAGCATAACGGCTGTCCTCTGTGCTTCGCTAGACTGGCAGCTCCAGGAGGGCAAGGGTTTCCATCTGCTTTGCTCTTCTTCACTGTCCCCAGCACCTAAAATTGTCTTAAAAATGGCACATCATTCTAAATCAACTGTACTTGGATTTTTATTTTTAAAATGGGCTTACCTTTTTTTCATTCTACTCTGGCATTTGTCAGACTTCTCTGACATCCATAATACTAATCTTGTAGAAGGGGTGAGTTTCCGAGTATACTCTGGGAACCGGTGCACACTCAAACCCCTCATCCACTCCCCTCTCCCCATGCAAACATCCGGAGCCTTGGCTTTCCTAGTGAGGAGGTGGTACGCAGGCAGTGGCGTTTATGTACATTATCAGCTGGCGCTCTGGTTTATGCGGCATCCTTTGGGAATGATGTGAATCATTCACACTAAGTGTGAATCACCTTCCATGAACCTGATCAACTGTGGGTCACTGAGAAGTTGGATTGCGGCTTGTGGATATCAGCAAAGAAAATGTCACCCGGTGGCAGCCAGTGTGGGTGACCTTCACTATGACTCAAATCATTTCCATTGGATCCTTTTCATCTGGAGGCTGCCGCCAGCTTCATCTTCCATTTCCCTTAGAGGCAGCTGGCCCATAGTGGCTGAGTACATGGTTCTGGAGTCAGAGTCCCTGGGCTAGAATCTCCACTTCAGCACCACTGGCCGTGTAGAGCCGAAATGACTCAGTTTCCCTCCACCTCAGTTCCCTCTTCTGTAAATGGGGGGAATAATAGTACCTACATACAGGGCTGATTAGAATATTAAGTGAGTCTGTACACGTAAAATGCTCAGACTCTTGAAGTCATATGATGACTGAGCTGCTCTGACTTTCCCTCCTAAATACATCAACTAAAACAAGCCAGATAAAATATTAAAAGACAAAAACTTGCAGAGGCCAAAAATGATTTTCAATTCAGGATATCTGGGATGTAAATCAATACAATGCCAGCTTTCACCTGCTGGACCCAAGTGAAATAAATCAAGAAGACCTAAGTAAATGGGAAGCGATATCCTGTTCACGGATTTGGAGATTTAATATTGTTGAGACGGCTGCAAATTGATTTATAAATTCAATGCAAGCTCTTTCAAAATCTCAGCTGGCTATTTCCCTCCCCCCCCCCACCACAATGACAAGCAGACCCTAAAATTCATACGGAAATTCAAGAGACCAAGAACAGCTAAAACTTGGAAAGGAACAAAGGTGGAAGACTCGTACCTACTAATTGTAAAACTTATAAAACGGTAGTAATCAAGACAGTGTGGTACTGGCATGAGGATAGACTTAAAGACCAATGGAGCCACACTGAGAATACAGAAATCAGCCAGTGCGTTTATGGAAATGGGTGCCAAGACAATTCAATGGGGAAAGAATAGTCTTTCCAACAAACGTGCTAGGACAACTAGATATCCACATACAAAAGAATGAAGTTGGAGCCTTCCTTACATCACACATGAAAATTAACTTAAAATGCATCATAAACCCAAATGCAAACGCTTAAAACTGTAAAATTCTTAGAAGGAAACATTTGTGTAAATATGAGTGACTTTGGTGTAAATCTTAGATCCTTTTTGGATACAACACCAAAAACACAAGCAAGAAGAGAAAAAATAGATACATTAGGCTTCATCAAAATGGAAACCTTTCATGCTTCAAAGAATACCACTGAGGAAATGAAAAGACAAACGAAAAATGGGAGAATATGTTTGCAAATCATATATTTGGTAAAGAACTATCTGTAATATATAAAGAACACTTACAACTCAATAGTAAGAAGACAAATTACTCAGTTGAAAATAGGCACAAGATTTAATAATAGACATCTCTCCAAAGAATACTTGCAAATGGACAATAAGTGCACGGAAACAGAAGTACAGGCTGAACATTATTAGTCATCCCAGAAATGCAAATCAAAGCTACAATGAATATCATTTTATACTCACAATAAAATATCAAGTGTGTTGGTGAGGACGTGGGGAAATTAGAACCCTCATATGTTGCCGATGAAAATGTAAAATAGTGCAGTCATTTTGAAAAACAGTTTGGCAGTTCCTTAAAATATTAAGCATAGAGTTACCATATGAATCAGAAATTTCACTCCTAGATATATACCTAATGGAAATGAAAACATACATCCATACAAAAAAATGTTCAAACCAGCGTTATTGGAAACAACTCAATAAAAAAGCAGAAGCAGCCCCAATATCCTTTGGCTGATGACTGGATAAAGAAAGTGTGATATAGTCATGCAGTGGAACATTATTTGGCAATAAAGAGGAATGAAGTACTGATGCAAGCTACAGCTTGACACATTTTGAAAGCGCTATGCTAAGCGCAAGAAGCCAATCACAAAAAACCACATATTGCACGGCTCTATTCATGGAATGTCCAGAGTAGGCAAATCTACAACTGGCTGGTTCAAAATGGGGAAAGGAGTGCAACCAGGCTGTGTACTGTCGCCGTGGTTGTTTAACTTATTTAACAGAATACATCTTGTGAAATGTCAGGTTGGATGAATCACAAGCTGGAATCAAGACTGCTGGGAGAAATATCAACAGCCTCAGATACGCAGATGATACCAGTCTAATGGCAGAAAGTGAAGAACTCTCTAGCCTCTTGATGAAGCTGAAAGAAGAGAGTGAAAAAGCTGGCTTGAAACTCAACATTCAAAAAACTAAGAGCATGGCATCTGGTCCCCTCACTTCGTGGCAAATAGATAAGGGAAAAGTGGAAACAGTGACAGACTTTATTTTTATGGGCTCCAGAATCACTGTGGATGGTGACTGTAGCCATGAAATTAAAAGTCGCTTGCTCCTTGGAAGGAAAGCTATGACAAACCTAGACAGCACTTTAGAAAGCAGAGAAGAGATGTCACTTCACTTTCACTATAGGGAAAGCTATAGTCAAAGCTATGTTTTTCCACTAGTCATGTACGGATGTGAGAGTTGAACCATAATGAAGGCTGAAAGCTGAAGAATTGATACTTTTGAATCACGGTGCTGGAGAAAAAGACTCTTGAGAGTCCCTTGGACTGGAAGGAGATCAAACCAGTCAATTCTACAGGAAATCAACCCTGAATATTCATTGGAAGGACTGATGCTGAAGCTAAAGCTCCAATACTTTGGTCATGTGATGCAAAGAGCTGACTCACTGGAAAAGACCCTGATGCTGGGAAAGATTGAAGGCAAAAAGAGAAGGGGGTGGCAGAGGATGAGATGGTTAGATAGCATCACCATTCAATAGATGTGAATTTTAGCAAACACCAAGAGACAGTGGAGGAAGGAGGAGTCTGGCATGCTACAGTCCATGGGGTTGCAGAGAGTCAGACATGACTTAGTGATGAACAGCAACACCAGGAACAGAACATAGTTCAGTGGTTTCCTAGGGCCGCAGGATTTGTGAGGAAAGTATGGAACGACTGTAACTGTTACGGTTATGGAGAGCCATACTGGGTGATGAAAATGTTCCAAAGTTGACTGTGGTGGTGGTTGAACAATTGTGAATATATTAAAAATCATTGAATTGTACTAAATGGATAAATTATACGGTATGTGAATTGTAGCTCGATGAAACAGTGTGTTTTTTTTTTTAATGTACACTCTAGGCAGAAAAGGAAATATCTCAGCGTTGATAGGACTAACGGTGCAAGAAAGAACAGTGAGCAGATGATGGTAAACATGTGGTTAAATTCACAACACAATGTCTGTATCATACAAAGCAAATAATGTCTAACTGGGGGGAGTCCACCATAACAAAGTAGAACTGAGCTTTGTTTTGCTAAGTAAGAATGTGAAACTACTAAAGGTAACAACTCAAAGAACAGATAAAAAATAAAACTGCCGAACTAGCTGGGGGAATGGAATTCAATATGCATGAAAATCTGGACCTCGTCTTATTACTGGGTATATAAGCAGATCACAGAGCAGCTGGCCCTATGGGCAGAATGCCACAGGGAAGCTAAAGCTCACCTCAAAATAGACTGACCTTTCTGGGGGTGGATCTGGGGGCACTGGCAGATATCATTACTTTCTGTCCCTCCTGTTAGTTTTTCCCCAGTTAATGAGTTCTTCAGTGAGACTACATCTGTTTAATTCAAAGTGAGGCACAAAAGAAAAGAAACAGAAATGGCTGTACAAATAAAAAGCACAAAATAAGACGGTGGGAATAAGCCCAATATTCCAGTAATCACAATCAATACAAGTGAACTAAATGTTCTCATTAAAAGACAAACTTTTCAGACTCAATTAAAAGTTAAATTCTAGCTCTAAGCTAGTTATTTTTCAATCTGAGCCAATGTTTGCTTGTATGCTTCTGTCTTTCTGCTTTTAAATAGCAGCTTTATTAAGATATAATTCATATGCCACACAATTCACCAGTTTAAAATGTGAAATTTAATGGTTTCTAGTATGTTCACAGGGTTGTGCAACCATCCATCTCAGAATATTTTCATCACACTAAAAAGATTCACCATTCCCATTAGCGGTCATTCCCCACTTCTCTCTAATCCCCAGCCCTAAGTTGCCACTGTGTTCTACTTCTGGGCTCTTCTGGTCTCTATAGATCTGTCTGTTCTGGACTTTTCAGATGTCAGGAGTGTGCTGGATGGAACCACACACTGTGCGGTATTTTGTGACTGAGTTCTTCCACTTAGCATAACCCTTCTAAGGTTTACCCATGTTGTAGCGTGTCTCAGTATTGGATTGGCCAAAAAGTTCCTTTGGATTTTTGTAACCTCTTACAGAAAACCCAAACAAACTTTTTGGTCAACTCAATACTTCATGCCTTTTTATTGCCAAATAATATCCCATTGTCTGATAGCCATTTTATCCATCCATTCATTAGCCAAAGGACTTTTGAGTTGTTTCTACTTTTTGTCTAGTATGAATGAAGCTACTATGAACATTTGTGTACCAGTTTTTGTGTGGACATTTGTTTACTAGGACTGGGATTGCTGGGTCGTATAGTAACTCTCCTCTTTCTCAAGGTGGCGGAGTAGCAGGACATGTGCTCATCTTCTGTGAGAACTCCAAAATTACAACTCACTCCTGAACAACCACTGACAGGAGAATGTTGGATCCCACCAAAAAAAGGTACTGCACGTCCAAGGGCATAGGAGAAACCCCTACAAGACGGTACAAGGGGCGAAATCACATTTAGAAACAAACCCCGTATCTGCCAGAGATGCTCAGAGGGCTCGAAGAAAACCTTGTGCGCACCAGGACGCAGAGACCCCACAGAGACTGAGCCAGACCTGCTTTTGAGTGTTTGTCTCCTGCAGAGGCTGGGTCAGCAGCGGTCTGCCACGGGGACAGGGCCTGTGGCCGCAGCAGACCTGGGAGGCTCAGCGTGTGGCATAAATCCACAGAGCCACCGAGCAGATGACCCACGAACTGGACAACAATTATATCAAAGACATTCTCGCACTGTTGCAAAAGTTCTAAGACCCACAATAGATTCCCCAGCCTGGGAATCTGGCAAAGGGTCTGACTTAGAAAAGACAGAGGAACCAGAGATCAAATTGCCATCATCCGGCGGACCACAGAAAAAGCAAGAGAGTTCCAGAAAAACAGCTACCTCTGCTTCATGGTCTCTGCTAAAGTCTTTGACTGCATGGATCACAATGAACTGTGGGAAATTCTTCAAGAGGTGGGAATACCAGACCACCTGACCTGCCTCCCGAGAAATCTGTATGCAGGTCAAGACGCAGCAGAACTGGACATGGAACAAGGAAGTGGTTCCAAATTGGGAAAGCAGTACATCAAGGCTGTATACTGTCACCCTGCTTATTTAACTTATATGCAGAGTACATCATGTGAAATGCCAGACTGGATGAAGCACATGCTGGAATCCAGATTGCCGGGAGAAATATCGATAACCTCAGATATGCAGATGACACTACCCTTATAGCAGAAAGCAAAGAGGAACTAAAGAGCCTCTTGATGAAAGTGAAAAAGGAGAGTGAAAAAGTTGGCTTAAAACTCAACATTCAAAAAACTAAGATCATGGTATCTGGTCCTATCACTTAATGGCATATAGATGGGGAAACAATGGAAACAGTGACAGATTTTATTTTCTTGGGCTCTGAAATCACTGCAGATGGTGACTATAGCCATGAAATTAAAAGATGCGTGTTCCTTAGAAGGAAAGCTATGACCAACCTCAGGTTCAGTTCAGTTGCTCTGTCATGTCTGACTCTTTGAGAGCCCATGAATTGCAGCACGCCAGGCCTCCCTGAGTTCATCTCCTGGAGTTCACTCAGACTCACGTCTATTGAGTCAGTGATGCCATCCAGCCATCTCATCCTCTGTCATCCCCTTCTCTCCTCCTGCCCCCAATCCCTCCCAGCATCAGAGTCTTTTCCAATGAGTCATCTCTTCCCGTGAGGTGGCCAAAGTACTAGAGTTTCAGCTTTAGCACCAGTCCTTCCGAAGAATGCCCAGGTTTGATCTCCTTTAGAATGGACTGGTTGGATCTCCTTGAAGTCCAAGGGACTCTCAAGAGTCTTCTCCAACACCACAGCTCAAAAGCATCAGTTCTTCAGCACTCAGCTTTCTTCATAGTTCAACTCTCACATCTGTTCATGACCACTGGAAAAACCATAGCCTTGACTAGACGGACCTTTGTTGGCAAAGTAATCTCTCTGTTTTTCAATATGCTGTCTAGATTGGTCATAATTTTCCTTCCAAGGAGTGAATGTAAAGTCACTCAGTCGTGTCTGACTCTTTGTGACCCATGGTCTGTAGCCTACCAGGCTCCTCTGCATGGGATTTTCAAGCCAAGAATACTAGAGTGGGTTGCCATTTCTTTCTCCAGGAGATCCTCCCAACCCAGGGGTTGAACCCGGGTCTCCCGCATTGTAGTCAGACGATTTACCAGCTGAGCCACCAGGGAAGTGTATTTCTGCTTTTTGACTATGCCAAAGCCTTTGACTGTGTGGATCACAATAAACTGTGGAAAATTCTGAAAGAGATGGGAATGCCAGACCACCTGACCTGCCTCTTGAGAAACCTATATGCAGGTCAGGAAGCAACAGTTCTAACTGTTGCTTCCAAGGAGTAAGCATTTGTTAATTTCATGGCTGCAATCACCATCTGCAGTGATTTTGGAGCCCCCCAAAATAAAGTCTGACACTGTTTCCACTGTTTCTTCATCTATTTCCCATGAAATGATGGGACCAGATGCCATGATCTTCATTTTCTGAATGTTGAGTTTTAAGCCAACTTTTTCACTCTCCTCTTTCACTTTCATCAAGAGGCTTTTTAGTTCCTTTTCACTTTCTGCATAAGGGTGGTGTCATCTGCATATCTGAGGTTACTGATATTTCTCCCGGCAATCTTGATTCCAGCTGCTTGTGCTTTTTCCAGTCCAGCGTTTCTCATGATGTACTCTGCATATAAGTTAAATAAGCAGGGTGACAATATACAGCCTTGACGTACTCCTTTTCCTATTTAGAACCAGTCTCTTGTTCCATGTCCAGTTCTAACTGTTGCTTCCTGACTTGCATATAGGTTTCGCAAGAGGCAGGTCAGCTGGTCTGGTATTCCCATCTCTTTCAGAATTGTCCACAGTTTATTGTGATCCACACAGTCAAAGGCCTTGGCATAGTCAATAAAGCAGAAATAGATGTTTTTCTGGAACTCTCTTGCTTTTTCCATGATCCAGTGGATGTTGGTATATTGATCACTGGTTCCTCTGCCTTTTCTAAAACCAGCTTGAACATCAGGGAGTTCACGGTTCACGTACTGCTGAAGCCTGGCTTGGAGAATTTTGAGCATTACTTTACTAGCATGTGAGATGAGTGCAATTGTGTGGTAGTTTGAGCATTCTTTGGCATTGCCTTTCTTTGGGATTGGAATGAAAACTGACCTTTTCCAGTCCTGTGGCCACTGCTGAGTTTTCCAAATTTGCTAACATATTGAGTGCAGCACTTTCACAGCATCATCTTTCAGGATTTGAAATAGCTCAACTGGAATTCCATCACCTTCACTAGCTTTGTTCATAGTAATGCCTCCTAAGGCCCACTTGACTTCACATTCCAGGATGTCTGGCTCTAGGTGAGTGATCACACCATCATGATTATCTTGGTCGTGAAGCTCTTTTTTGTACAGTTCTGTGTATTCTTGCCACCTCTTCTTAATATCTTCTGCTTCTGTTAGGTCCATACCATTTCTGTCCTTTATTGTGCCCATCTTTGCATGAAATGTTCCCTTGGTATCTCTAATTTTCTTGAAGAGATCTCTAGTCTTTCCCATTCTGTTCTTTTCCTCTATTTTTTTTGCATTGATTGCTGAGGAAGGCTTTCTTATCTCTTCTTGCTATTCTTTGGAACTCTGCATTCAGATGCTTATATCTTTCCTTTTCTCCTTTGCTTTTTGCTTCTCTTCTTTTCACAGCTATTTGTAAGGCCTCCCCAGACAGCCATTTTGCTTTTTTTGCATTTCTTTTCCATGGGGATGGTCTTGATCCCTGTCTCCTGTACCATATCACGAACCTCATTCCATAGTTCATCAGGCACTCTATCTATCAGATCTAGTCCCTTAAATCTATTTCTCGGTTCCACTGTATAATCATAGGGATTTGATTTAGGTCATACCTGAATGATCTAGTGGTTTTCCCTACTTTCTTCAATTTAAGTCTGAGTTTGGCAATAAGGGGTTCATGATCTGAGCCACAGTCAGCTCCCGGTGTTGGTTTTGCTGACTGTATAGAGCTTCTCCATCTTTGGCTGCAAAGAATATAATCAATCTGATTTCAGTGTTGACCATCTGGTGATGTCCATGTGTAGAGTCTTCTCTTGTGTTGTTGGAAGAGGGTGTTTGCTATGACCAGTGCGTTCTCTTGGCAAAACTCTATTAGCCCTTGCCCTGCTTCATTCTGTATCCAAGGCCAAATTTGCTTCTTACTCCAGGTATTTCTTGACTTCTTACTTTTGCATTCCAGTCCCCTATAATGAAAAGGACATCTTTTTTGGGTGTTAGTTATAAAAGGTCTTGTAGGTCTCCATAGAACCATTCAACTTCCGCTTCTTCAGCATTACTCGTTGGGGCATAGACTTGGATTACTGTGATACTGAATGGTTTGCCTTGGAAATGAACAGAGATCATTCTGTCATTTTTGAGATTGCATCCAAGTACTGCATTTTGGATTCTTTTGTTGACCATGATGGCTACTCCATTTCTTCTGAGGGATTCCTGCCCACAGTAGTAGATATAATGGTCATCTGAGTTAAATTCACCCATTCCAGTCCATCTTAGTTCACTGATTCCTAGAATGTTGATGTTCACTCTTGCCATCTCCTGTTTGACCACTTCCAATCTAGACAACATTTATTAAAAAGTAGAGACATTACTTTATCGACAAAGGTCCATATAGTCAAAGCTATGGTTTTTCCAGTAGTCATGTATGGATGTGAGAGTTGGACCATAAAGAAAGATGAGCACTGAAGAACTGATGGTTTTGAACTGTGGTGTTGGAGAAGACTCTTGAGAGTTCCTTGGACTGCATGGCTATCAAACCATTCCATCCTAAAGGAATCAGTCCCGAATATTCATTGGAAGGACTGATGCTGAAGCTGAAACTACAATACTTTGACCACCTAATGTGAAAAACTGACTCATTAGAAAAGACCCTGGTGCTGGGAAAGATTGAAGGCAGGAGGAGAAGGGGATGACAGAGGATGAGATGGCTGGATGGAATCACTGACTCAATGGACATGAGTTTGAGTGAACTCTGGGAGTTGGTGATGGACAGGGAGGCCAGGCGTGCTGCAGTCCATGGGGTTGCAGAATCAGACACGACTGAGACTGAACTGATAGTAACTCTATATTTGGGCTTTCCTGGTGGTTCAGATGGTAAAGAATCCCCTTGCAGTGTGGCAGACCTAGGAATTACCAAGGGGCGTGAGCAAATTTGGGGGGACAAGAGATATATTCACCATTTTGAAAGCAGTGATGGTTTCACAAATATATATCTCTGTAAAAACTCATCCAATTGTATGCTTTGTATGTGTAAAAGTTAATGGAGGTTATACCTCAATTAAGTTGCCCAAATAATCAGAAGATATTATGAACTTTGTTCAAGTACATTTTTAAAATTATGTGACATGAATGAATTCTTAGAAAAATAAAACTTAAAAAATTGGAACTGGCAGAAATGCAAGGTAAAATGATATCTCAAAAACTGTAAACACAGGATCCCCACCCCCTCCTCCTATCTGAATAGTTTTAGAACCACAGAAGACATGGAATCTGAAGTTCCAGACTTTCCAAATGGGAGACACCAGGCTAAGGCAACTTTATAGGCAAGTTCTACCAAACAATGAAGTTTCAGATGATAATTCTAATTCCACACAAAATATTCCAGAAAACAGGAAAAAATAAGATAATCTCCAACTTGTGTTTATAAGGCAAGTTAAAGCATGATACCCAGGCCAGACACAGCACAGTGGAAAAGGCAGCTACTTCATTTGTGAACACAGAGATAAAATCCTGGACCAAACGTTAGCAAACTGAGTCTTCTAAAGAATAAAAATGGCAACACATCATGCCTTGTCAATTTATCCCAGGAATGCAAAGTTGGCTTGACTTTGGAAAATAGGTGAATGTAATTTGCTGCATCAGACAAGTCAAAGGACAGATGCTATATAATAATCTCAACAGATGCAGAAAAACTGCAGTAAATATCTCTTCATGACAAAAACTCTTAGAAACCTGGAAAGAGAAGAAATATTTCTTTAGCCTAATAAGTAGTATCTCAGAAACTCTAGTGCAGATTTCATAAAACATGAGAAGTGATGGAAAACATCCCCTTTAAAATGGGGTATAAGACAAACATACCTGCTAATGCCACTTCTAGCACTTCCCAGAGGGCTCAGCAGGTAAAGAATCTGCCTGCAACGCAGGAGACAGAGGAGATGTGGCTTCAAGCCCTGGGTCGGGAAGATCCCCTGGAGGAGGAATGGCAACCCATTCCGGTATTCTTGCCTGAAAAATCCCATGGACATAGGAGCCTGGCGGGCTATAGCCCAAAGGGCTGCGAAGAATTGGATGCAACTGAACAACTCAGCACACAATACCACTTCTAGTTAGCATTGTATTGGAAGTTCCACTCAGCCCAGTAAGACAGACAATAAGATACAGTTAAGCTTCTCAAAGATTAAAGGATATAAATATTAGAAAGAAAAAATAATAACTCCTTGCAAACAATGTGATTATTTCATGGACAACCCAAAAGAATGCGTGGATATAGTATTAGGTTTGGTAAAGCGTCTGCCTGCAGTGCGGGAGACCTGGGTTTGATCCCTGGGTTGGGAAGATCCCCTGGAGAAGGAAATGGCAACCCACTCCAGTACTCTTGCCTGGAAAATTCCACGGACTGAGAAGCCTGTTAGGCTACAGTACATGGGGTCGCAAAGAGTCGGACACGACTGAGCGACTTCACTTAACAAGAGAACTTAGCAAGGCTGCCAGATACAAAATCAACACAGAAAAGAATCTATCCTGCTTGTGTGTCTCAGTACATTGGAAAATGTAAATAATAAAAAAATATTTTTTACAATAGTTGTCACACCTGTAAAATGTGGATGGTAGTATCCACCTCACCATGTTTGTGTGGGGATTATTGAGAAAAGTAAGAAGTGCCAGCAAGTGAAAAGTTGCTAGGTTAATAAATGTCACCTCCTCCTGTTCATCTCCAAGGCAGTGGATTAGGCACCCTTTGGGGACTCCATGGCAGGACTCAGCTCACATTTGGTCTCAAGAATTGCAAGAAGACAGGGATGACCTTCCCCGAAATATCTATCAGGTATGACAGAAAATGACCAGAGCCACAGAGGCAAGGTGCCATGGGGTCAGAGGATGGAGAGAGGTGCTTTCTACCTGGGAAGCCCTTTACTGGGGGACTTGAAAGTGGACAGAATTTAGATACTCAGAGAGGAACCCGAAGGAGAGGACAGTGTGGGCAATAGCTAGAGGTGGGAACACGGGAAGAGACACGGGGTCAGTGTGGGCTGCAGCAAAGGATGGGCGGAGAGGAATTCTGTGCACTGAGATGGATCCATCGCCAGTGGTGGAAACTGTGGTGTCATGTCAATGTCTGTGGGAGAACGGGCAAAAGGCAAGAAGACCTGGATGCAGCCGACCCTTGGGGTCAGTCACCTCCTCCCCTGCCCTTTCCTGCACCCACTGCCGAGCTCAGCATGGCCCTCTGTCCCATTCCCGGGGCAGTTGTCCAGAGCTGGTGGCCTTCTGGCCCCAGGAGGAAATTTCTGCCAGGTGTTTACTGCAGGGACCCAGGGCGACCGCAAGTCAGGTCGAGTGCTGACCAGGGACACTGGAAGGAAGAGGGAAGGGGGCTTGGATGTTTGAACAGCTGGGGCAGAACAAGGGCTGCCACCCCTGCCCCCTCCCCACCAGTTTCCCAGGCTCAGGTCCCTTCCTAGCTGGGGTCTGGCTGGCACAGTCCACTAATGAGGCTTTGTGGCTGGAAGGTGCTCTCTGCCCTCAAAGAGACAGGCTACTGGGGGAAAGGAGTTTGTGCTTGGGTAGTGGGTAGGTAGTGAAAAATAAAAGTGAAGTCGCTCAGTCGTGTCCAACTCTTCATGACCCCAGGACTCACCAACACACAGGTGGAATTGTTTGTGGGATTCCACGGAGCTTGGGTTGGAGACCCAATCCAAAGCAATCACACAGATATGTAAATTCGTCAGGGGTTACAGCAAACCTGGGCTCCATGGACGAGACCTCTCAGGAAAGTACATGGGAGCTATCAGGCCCCCTATCTTGCCAGTTCCTCATGGAGACAGCCCTGAAAGGGTGGTGATGGGGCTGGAGCTTGTGGGGCGCCCTGGAGAGAGCTTCCCCAGCCCTCTCTGATCTCCTTTCATACTTCCCCCCAAAGCCAGCATGAATCCCTTGTACAGCTGCAAGGACAGACTTCTACCAGGCAGATCTCTGGACTCTGACATCTACCGCCTGGCACTTTTCACCTTGCACGTCCTTCGCAGGGTGTATCATCAGGACTGGGCATCCCCATGGAGGGTCACTCTGCAGCCATGGTCAGTGACCACAGGCCCTGAGTTCTCTCCCATGTGACCAAGCCTGGGAGGGCTGACCTGCGAAGTTCTGTGTTCAGCCCATGGACACTGAATCCCCTGCGGTGACCAGTCACTCGGGCTGAGAGCCCTCCAGGAGCTGAGATGGAATTCTCCAGGAAACCTCAGAGGGGGCCCAGCAGATCCACTCAGGCCTCCCCTGGGGGCAAAGAGCTTGCCTCCAAGGTGGCCCAGAGCAGAGCAGCAGGATCACTTAGAAAGTTGTGACAGGGGCTTCCTTGGTGGCTCAGTGGTGAAGAATCCGCCTGCCGATGCAGGAGACCCAGGGTCGATCCCTGGTCCGGGAAGAGCCCACATGCTGCGGAGCAAGTAAGCCCTAAGCCCACGCACCACAACTAATGAGCCCGTGCTCTGCAACGAGAGAAGCCACTGCAACGGGAAGTCTGCACACCGCAACGAGAGCGTAGCACTGGCCTGCTGCTGCTAGAGAGAGAAAGCCCATGAGCAGCAACGAAGACCCAGCACAGCCACAGATAAAACAATTTTTAAAAAACTACTTAAAAGATGAATCATTCAAAAAGGAAGTAGTGACAGAGAAAACCTTGCAGCCACCCCTGGCTGGGTGGGCAGACTCGGAAGGAATACGAGTTTAAGCTCAGATCCCAACCACGGTTCTCCCCAGCTGCAAGCTCTCAGAACCTCTGTGCTTCCATCTGCAAAGCAGGGGGTAGCGACTCCCACCCACGAGGTTGCTGTGACAATCGCAGGAGACGAAAGGGTCCCACTGAATGACCAGTTCCCTTTCGCCCCTGTCCCCCCACCCCCACCCCCCGCACAGCTTTCAGTGAAGAAGCAGCTTTGGGGATTCCAAAGCTTGGTCCTGGCCCAGGAGCTGGGTTTTACTGCCTCCCAGTCAATGACATCCTTGCCACTATTTTTCCAGGGCTTTCCAGCTTGGTAACTGCCCTGGGGCATGGGGAGGGGAAGGGTGGCTGGGGGCCCAGGCGGGTGGGTGGGGGGGTGGATTTCGCTGACTTTGCCTTTCTCCTCCAGCCAGCCGGGAAGGGATCACAGTGGGAGGAGGCTGCAGAGGAAGGAAAGGGGCCTCGTTCCCAGCCGGTCTAGCTTCCTCTCTCTTCACCTGCCAGAGGCCGCGGGATCCCAGGGACAGAAAATGGCTCAGAGGTGGAGGCCGTGAAACCGGAGATACAGGGGCAGGCGGGTGGCACCCCTCCCACCCAGATCAAGTTTCTGGGCCCCCAAAGAAGAAGCTTAAAAAAGCTGGGCTCTGAATTGTTTCTCTCTGTGGCTGCTTCCCGTCCCCCTGTCCCCATCTCACCCTGTCCCCTTTGCTCCCCTCTTCCCCATTCACTCTGCAGAGGGGCACCACGACGGGGAGGGGGGCCTACTTTCCCGCACCCACTCTGCACAGGCCCTGGGCACATGATGCCGGTGAGGCTGGGGGGTTCCCTACCCCCTTATGCCCTCCCGCTGAAGGCGCCACTGAAGTAGGTGTCCCTCTCATCAGGCAAGTTGGGATCCAAAGCTGCGGAGGGACTCCCACTTGGAAGCCTAGATAAGGAGGTCCCAGAGCAGGGGCTCCCGTGAAGCCAGGGTCTCTCCTGGGGGCCTTTAAGGCCAAAGAGGTGGTGGTCCTCATCTCTACGGAAGCCCTCTGTTTCTCCCCTACTCTGTCTGACCCACACAGCCCTCCTGGCCAGCGCCCTGGGGCCCAGACCTTGTCCCGTGACGGTTGAACTGTGCCTGTGGATGCCGGGCACTGCCACTCATGCAAGAACCTGAGTGGGACAGTGAGGGGAGCCGCACGGCTGGGGCTGGCCTCGGCCTGACCACTGCCCTGGGTGTGCCATCTGGGACAAAGTGGTTAGCCTGTCTGGGCCTCAGCTGTCCCATCTGTCAAACGGCCCTGAAAATAGCTTGTGAAGTGAGAGCGCAGGTATTTAGGCAGTGAGCCTCACAGCCTGGCACCGAGGAAGCGGCCCTATTGTCACGGCCTCAGCCCTCATCCTGGGTGTCCCAGGCACTGGGGAGGGGCATCTGAGAAAGCACTGCCATCCCCCAGGGAGAGCGCCCCAGGCTGGCCGGGCTATGGTTGGTCCCAGCTGCTGCTTATACATGGCCCGTCTTTTGGCCAACGAGGGACCTGCAGTATGCTTGGCCAAGACAGCTGCACTGACGGGCCATGTGAGCCAAAGAGGGGACCTCGGCTGTGGCAGAAGCCCTCCCACGCTCCCACCCCCATCCGCGCCAGCCTGGATACCCAGGTACAGGCCAGAGGCCAGAGGAACGAGGGGACGAAGGTGATTGCCTGCAACAGACCAGGCAAGTGCCTGTCACGTCCTCCCAATCAGCCTGCGATGTAAATATTATGACACCTATTTTATGGATAAAAGCTAAGAGTTCAATGACACTTCCTCGGTCCCGCAGATTGCCTTGCCATGCTGGTGGCAAAGCCGGGCTTGCATCAGAGCTGGTGCAGGAGACCCTGCCAGCACACAGCAGCCTCTTTTCCAGATGGTCCTTGCAGGCTCAGCTCCCACAAATGAGACAACCGGGGGTGAATGGCACAGACCTGGTAACCCAGCTCCAACCGTCTTCTTGTCCAAAAGGGCCCCACCTGCCACCTACGCCCAGGCTCCCTCTTGGCTCACTCCACGCCAGGGTAGCGGAGCAGGTCATTTGGATGGCTCTGAGCCCTGGGTGTCCCACTACTTGAATTCCTCCCCTGGCCACGTGCTTACTAGCTGGGAAGTCTTGGGGGAAATCATCTCATCTTCTTGATGTTTGTTTGTTTGGCTGCATCGGGTCTTAGTTGCAGCACCTGAGAGCTTCATGGCATCACGAAGGGTCTTTTGTTGGGGTGCATGGACCCTCTAGTTGGACTGACCAGTTGTGGCATGCAGCTTCAGCAGTTGGCAGCAGGCAGGCTTAGTTGCTCTGCAACTTGTGGGATCTTAGTTCCCCAACCAGGGATTGAACCCATGTCCTCTGCTTTGCAAGGAAGGTTTTTAACCACTGGACCATCAGGGAAGTCTCTCATCTCATCTTCTTGAGCTTCACTTTTCTGTCTGCAAAATGAGGATAAGCAAGGTGTGCCCCTGAGAGAGTGGTTGGGATTAAATGAGATGGGGCATGTCAAGTTTCAGCCCCCAGAGCATGTTACATGTTCGCTCTGATTATCTGATTCCCAGATTCTCCTCCTGCCTTCCCAGATGCTCTGTGACCTGGACAGGGCTGGTCTAGGCCTGGGAAGGCAAAAGAAGGAGGCGTCCAGTGTGGCCTCTTTGGGCCTGGGCTTCCCAAGCTCACAGCTGGGGTCCTCCAGCCTTCCCAGAGGCTGACCACCTCTCGGCCTCTCTCCTGTTCTGAAGTAGAGGTCAGGCCAGGAGGGGCTGAGTGAAAGCCTGAAGCTCTTTGGAAACGATAGACAAGGACAATGCCCTGTTGGTTCTCAGCTTTCTGATGGGTCGGCGTCCACACGCCAGTGGCTGGCAAATATTCTTTGTATCAGCCCTGGTAATAAATCTGGTCCAGCTACGTATATTGCTTTCCCATTGTGTGTGTTTCGGTGTTAGGTTATGTGTGGGGATAAGAGGTGGGGGGAACAACCAAGGTAACTGAGAGAGCAGGCCCCTCACCCCACTTGAGGAGCCTCGAGGGAGACGATGGACAGACAGACTTGCAACCCTCTCCCTCAACACATCTTCAGACAAGGCAGAGTATGTGGTATGTAAACGGGAATCAAACACAGTTTTGTGGGAACAAAGGAAATGATTTCCTCTTACAGAAGGTGGTGGAGGTGGAGGCAATCTCAGAAGACCTCCAGAGGGAGGCATTCATGGAGACTGGTGTTGGCAAGTAGGTAGGATTTCTTCTGGTGGAGAAGAAGACAGGGGTATTCGAGACTGAGGGAACAAACAGGAGTAAGTAAATCAGCCTTGAGGTGGAGGCTGTGTTTGGTGGCGTGCTGGGTGTGCCGGAGGAGGAATTTATAGGGAAACCAGAAAAGGCACCACCATCTGATCCCCCGAGTGGAGCTAACAGCAGGGCAGAGACTCATTTCCTTCCCATGCCAGGGCCTCTGGCCCAGTTCCTCACTCACGCATAAAATGGGGGTAAATCACATTTCCCTCACAGCACTGCTGCTAGGAGCTAAAAAGAGAGAGAATAAGTAAGGCTCCTGGCTCACCGTAGGTATGCAGGAAAGCTGAGTCCTTCCAAGGTTTCTCTTCTGTCCACCTGCTCTGCAAGCACAGAATTAGTCCTGACCACCCACTTAGGAGACTCAGAGTTAGTTATGGAGTTCATCCTCAGGCTAGGGTAAGCTCCAAAGGCAGGAGCACCATCAGGTCCTGTCAACAAACACTGAGAGAGTGTCAAATCCTAACCTAGACCACCAGGGAGCAAACATTTCTTGAAAGACTAGAGCATGCAGCATGCTGGCCCCCTGAGGGAACATGGCGGTAATGCCTGGTTCATGGAGAGCTCTCCAAAGCCGGAGAGATGGATGGAGAAATGGACAAATGGAAGGAGGGGTGGAGGAGGGCTGGAGAGGAAGAAGGGGGATGGAGAGAGGGCTGATGGTTAGGAAAAGGGACAAGAGGGGCAGGGACGGGTGGGGGGAGGAGGGAAGACTAGAAGGAGAGGGGTACAGGGATGAGGGGAGGGCTGGAGGAAGCGATGAAGGGATGCAAGGGTGGGCAGTGGATGGAAGAACGGAGGGGTGGAGAGGGAGGGATTGAGAGGTCGATGGATGGATGGGTGACTTGATGGGTGGGTGGGCGGATGCCTGGATGGATGGATGGTTGATAGGATGGAGAGAGAGAGAGAGGGAAAGATGATTGATTGGCTGGAAGAAGCGATGGAAGTCTGAGTGGAGGAATCTGGGAGGGGTGAAGAGAAGGATGCCAAAAGAGGGAAATGAGAGAGGGAGAGATAGAACAGTAGAAAGGGACTGAGGAAGGAATCGAGAGGTAGAGAGAAAAGTGAATGGAGGGAAGGATGGCGAAAGGGAGGGAGGGAGGGAATGAATGGAGAAATGAAGAGATGGGTGTGTGGATGGACGATGGCGTGGAGAATGGATGGAGAGATGGAGGGCTGGTCATCCCCTAAGGAGCTCCCATTTACCTGTCTCTGCAGATCCTGACACTAGCTAGGCACCTGTTTGATTCCAGGCTCCGTAGATTTGTAACTGAAACCAATGCAGCTGACCGTGCTTTGGAAAGTACGCAGACCCTGTAAACACTGAAACTTCCCATTTTGTCTCCTCCACAGTCAGCAGTGGGAGGTCCTTCGAGGAAGGAAAAGGGAAGAGAGGCAGGGAAGTCTGCTGGGGGGAGGAGGAGGAGGAGGAGGAGGAGAGGGTAGCTCAGCTGTTCAGTGGAAACGACCCATCCTGGTGGCATATGGGGAACATGTGGCCCCCCTCCCTCCTGGCACCAGAGACGCGTCATGCCAGGAGAGCTGGCAGCCAAGGGCACGGAGCGTTCCCAGAGGGAAATGCTGGCAGCCGGGCAGGAAGCAAAACTTGAAGCTACAGCCTGGAGCGGGCGCTGGAGTGGGCCCCGGGGGACCGTGGGAGGTTGGGAGGGGTGGGCTCCAGGCTGCTTGTCCCCTGGGGCTCTGAGGACAGTCGTCCTGCCGGGCCTCCAGTGGGGAGCAGACCCCCACCCGTGCAGGCCATCAGAGCCCCCGCTGCTCCCAGGAACCTGTGCTGTGGAATGAGCCCCGAACTTGGGGTCTGCTCTGCCCCTCACTCACCGTGGGATCTCAAACACATCCTTCTTTCTGGCCCTCGGCGTCCACGTTGTTCCAAACACCATCCTGCTCAAGCAGCGAGTCAGTGAGAAGGTTTTTATCCCCAAGGAAGAAATAAAAACACTGCATATTGAGATTTCCAAGAAGCCCAGCGTTTTCTGTATGAAGGACCGTCCATCATCTTGAAATCACACCTGCCCTTCCTCCTACATTTTGGAGGTTAAGTATTGCCATTCCTTTTATAAAATAAGGGCTGGTAATGGTAATTTTGTCAGACAACTCTCATTTATTTTTGTAATTTTTAACAGAGTACACAAAGATCCCAGATTGTGAACCACTGGACAAGATCATCCCTAAAGGGCCGTCCAGAGTGGAGTAGATTCTGTCTCAGATGTGCCCTCTCCCTGCACGTGCCGCCCCCCTGCCCTGTCTCCTGCTTCTTTCTCCCACCAGGGCCTGAGTTTGGAACCTCAATGCCTACAGTTTCCTTCCTGAACCTTCCACCTGCCCCTGGGGGCAGCAGTGTCCTTGGGGTTCTGATGTAGGAAAGGGATGCTCTCTGGGGCCAGAACAGGGCCTCACTTTCAACAAGCCAGCTCAGCTCCGTTGGAAGCTCAGTTCACTGGCCACCCCCCACCCCCCACTCTATACCAGACACCCAGCTGAACTGGGACCAGTCCATTCCTCCGGTGATCCTGAGGGCAGACTCCATAGAGGCACCCCAGGACAACTCCAGACAGGACACATGTGGGCTGACCAAGGCTCCTTGTGAACTGCACTGCATCCGGAAAGAGTCAAGTTCAAGTTCAGCAGGGGAGCAGCCAGTTAGGCTGGGTGGACCAGACCACAGAAGACGTACTTGAGGGCTCGTGAGCCTCGGCACATGTGGACTGGCTGGTCCGCACCCTCCGTGCTCATGGGCCCTGCCAGACGTGGGGGTGGGGAGTTCATCAGAGGCGGTGGGAGTGCAGGATTCAGAAACATTCCCAGGCCAGGCCAGAGCCTTGCTTCCAAAAGCCCTTCCTAGGACACAGGGCCCCTTTCATCTTCTCTTCCTCCCGAGATGCCCCCCACCAGTGCCAGCTCTCCCAGTCTCAAGAATTACGAAAGAAGCATTCAGGCCAGCCTCCGTGGGACAGGCCAGCTCAGCGGTTTCTCCCTCTGAGCTGACTGCAGGCAGCTTGGAAGCCAGTGGAGCTGCAGACAGGCAGGGCCCAGCCGGCTCTCTGGTTTCCTGGATCTGAGAGCTTGTGCTCATTTATTATTTAGCAAATACGTCTTAATCACTAAGGGATGGGTAAAGCGCCCCAGAGGGCGCTGGTCGTATATGTGTCTGCGTGTATATCTGTGTGTGTCTGCATGTCTGTCTGTGTGTCGGGGTGGCAGGGTAGGGGATGGGTGGAGAGGGGGTTTCCCAGATGAACCAACTGGGCTTCGGTGCCCAGGGGCCCTACTCTAGCAGGTGTGCCCCTGGGGAGGGCAGCACACCCACATTCGCAGGGACAAGTGCAGAGGGTGTTGGTTGAAGCTCCTGCTGCAATGGGTCCTGAGATGTTGTGTCACCAGCCAGGTGGCCCCAAGGTCAAGTCAGGAGGCTGTACTTTCCTAAACAGACTCTGGCTCCTGGAAGAGGAGGAAATGGATTGCTAGAAAGGCTTACATTTAAAGTTCAGTTGTTTGGTTGTTGTTGTTCTTTTAATTGGTAATACAGGCACCAATCTCATTTTGAAAATTGAGATGCTTTGAAAGGATGTTGAACTAGCCTCCCAACCTCCCCAGCTGCTAGAGTCACGGGCTCCCCCTGAATCAGCAGGAGAGGCTGTCACGCGCCTGCCCGGGTGTGGTCCAGTAAGAGCATCCCGTCCAGAGGAAACTGTGCTGTGGACCCTGCAGAGCCGCAGGGGTCATCTCAACCCAACTCCTTGCTTTCACTGACGAGGAGAGAGACAGAGAGAGTGGGAAAGTCACCTCAAATTCACAAGGCAGGTGAGGCCAGGGCAGGCCTGGACTCCTGTTACTTCCATCCAGCACTCTTTCTCTGACCCCGCTGCTTACCCAGCTGTGACCAGGGGCAGGTGGGACTCCCAGGAGGACTGACCACATGAGCCACACACTTAGCAAGGCCTCTGATCCCTGAAGGCCTCCTGAGTCTGAGCCAAAGCAGGAGCTGATGGCTGGGGCCCCCAGTCAGTCCTCCTTGAGGGTGGAGACTGGGGCGCAGCCCTGTTCCAACTGGCTCGTCAATGCTGGCCAGTGCGGCACCCTCTCTGGGGGCCTCTCTGTGGTCACTTCCGATATCAGGATAATTGCAGAACTGACTCACAGACCTGGAGCTGGGCCCAGATGCTCCTCTCAGCATTAAAAGGAGGAGGAACAGCATGGCCCCTACAGCAGTTACTACACCTACACCCGGGCCGTGTTTTCTCCACAGCACCGTCAGAATCTGATGGTTGGTGTAGTTTACTCATTTCTTTATCATTTCCATCCACAAGATGTGCCATGAGGAGAGAGATTTTTAATTGTTTTTGTTCCCTGCAAATTCCAGCACCCAGGGGTGGCCTGGCACAGAGGAGATGCCCCATAG
Source organism: Capricornis sumatraensis (assembly GCF_032405125.1). NCBI lineage: Eukaryota > Metazoa > Chordata > Mammalia > Artiodactyla > Bovidae > Capricornis > Capricornis sumatraensis. The sequence continues at coordinate 75,229,305 of NC_091084.1, forward strand.
AGATTTGTGGAGTGAATGAAACAATGAGTGAATGAGCCAAGGAATGAAGTCTTTCGGTTCAGAACGTGAACACCCCATCATGGCTCCGTGAAGAGTTGTGAGGGGACTCCCCTGGTGGTCCAGAGGCTTAGACTCCCCGCTCAAAGTGCGGGGGGCCTGGGTTCGATCCCCAGGGAGGGAACTAGATCCCAAATGCTGCAGCTAAGAGTTTGCCTGCCTCAACTAAAAGTCCTGTACGCGGGAACTGAAAAAGAGCTGTGCACTGAATGAGGGAGTGAGCAGGAGGGAGGAAAGTGAGCTATCCCTGAGACGCTGAGAAGGTCAGGGTCCAACCGCTCATCAGGAAGGTGTCTGGGTCCATCAAGCATGACAGGGACCCACCTGAGTGGAGGAGCTGGAGGAGGGCCTCCCGGTGTCCAGTTAAGTATCCAGGCACTGAGAACGTAGCAGCTCCCAGGTCACTGCCAGGAGGTGAGGACAAGCCCCAGTGTGCCCCTGCGGCAGGACCCTGGCTCCCAAATGGTGGGGCTTCCCTGGGAAGGCTTTGGCCCCTGTGCCCCTGCGCCTCCTTGTGCTCCCAAACCTCCTGTGCTTCCCGCTGCCTCAGTGCTTGAGCCACCAAGATCACTGCAGAGCACCTAGCTCCAGGTCTCCCCCATTGCCTGAGGGCAGGGTCCAGGGATGATTGGCTCTTATTTATCCAGCCCTTAGCGTGGAGCTGGGCTTCCCTGGTGGCTCAGGTGGTAAAGAGGCTGCCTGCAATGTGGTAGACCCGAGTTCGATCCCTAGGTCAAGAAGATCCCCTGGAGAAGGAAATGGCAACCCACTCCAGTATTCTTGCTTGGAGAGACACATGGACAGGGGTGCCTGGCGGGCTGCGGTCCACGGGGTCGCAAAGAGTTGGACACGACTGACTAACACAGACACACACACAGCATGGAGTCAAGGTGTCGTCAGTACCCAAGGGATGTGGAAGGTGTGAGTGAAGGAGGGTAGGAATAAGTCCCACCCTCCTTCGCTCACCCCCGCACTTCCGGCCCCAACCCGTCCCCCAACCAAGATGGCTGCCTCCACACCGGTGCCATGCCGTCCACCTCCACACCGGTGCCATGCCGTCCGCCTCTAGCACCTCGGCCACTTACTCACTTGATGCGCAGCCTTCAGGAAGCTCAGATAGGCCCCTGTGTGAGCACAGGCCCTGCATCTTCTCCCCTCCCTCCCTCCTCTGCACCCTTCAGGGTGGGTTTCAGCCCTTCTCCCTTCAGCTTCATTAAAATAAACATCCATTTGACGGGATTTCCTTAGGGCACCTCCTCCTCCCAGGGAAGCCCCAATCCTGGGCTTGGAAAGCTGGTTTCCCCTCTCTGGGTTTCCTTATAATTGTCCTTTCCCCTTTACTTGCTGAGGGGTGTAGAGGGTGGAGTTACAGCTGGGCCATTCCAGCTGTTTCCCCAGCAGCTTGAAATGAGGTGACAGCCAGCCTGCCCCCACCCCCCACCCCCTGCAGGCAGGCAAGGATTAGGTTAACAGGCTGCCAAATGTTCTGGGGCAGCCACCCCTGACCCCTGGGCTGGGGTGCTTCCTGTAGCCAGCTGGTGAAGGGAGGGAGATGTGAGGGGGGCGCGGTCTCCCCCTGTCCAGAGAAGTGCTGAAACACCGCAGAGCAGGGATTTGGGGGCTTCCTTCCAGCTGTTTCCCGCCACCACCTTGCCCTTGATCTTGTTTCTGCTGCAGTTTCAACCGCCCCGGGGGCTGTTCTGCTGGGTGACCTGAGCAGACCTCTAACCTCTCTGGCTTCCCATTTACCTTCTGGAAGGTGGGGCAGAAATAATGAGGCTGAGAGGGTGTTGGACTTCCTCCATTGTCAAAGTCCCTTTGGACTCTGAGTCCCATCCATCAGTCCTGCCTTCGGGCATTGATTCACTTAGCAAACATTTTCTGGGCTTCAGCGTGTGCCAGGCCAGGTGCTGGGGATGCAGGGGTGAATGAAACACAGAGCCAGTCTTCAGGGAGGCAGAGGGGGAGAAAACAAAGAGAATTCAGGGTGGTCAGAGCTCCTGACAAAGGGAAGGCAGAGCCCCATGGGGCACAGAGAAGGGAATCTGCCCCTGGTGCTGAGACCAGGGAAGGCTGAAAGACAGCCAGCAGTAGCCAGGAGGAGAAAGTCCTCATCAGACTGAAGGCTGCCCCGTCCTCCGGCCAGCCCAGCGCTGCTCCTGCACCTCTCAGCGGGGGCCCAGGCTTCCTGGTCTCCATTTTGCTGGATAATGGTTGTACTTCCGTGACAGCCATCTGTCAGCTTCACTGGGGTCTTGAGTGTCCTGACTCCTAGTGTTAGTCGGGGTTCTCTGGAGAAACAGAACTAGTAAAAGGTACACAGATAGATAGATCTTAGATGTATTATAAGAAACTGGTTTGTGCGGGGCTGAGAAGTCCCACGATATGTCATCAGCAACCTGGAGACCCAAGGAAGTCAATGTTCATTCAGTCCCGGTTTGAGGGCCTGAGCCCCGGAAGCACTGAAGTCAGGAAAGGATGGGCATTCCATCTGAGCAATCAGGTGGGAAAGGAAGTCAGGAAAGGATGAGCATTCCATCTGAGCAATCAGGTGGGAAAGGAAGTCAGGAAAGGATGGGCATTCCATCTGAGCAATCAGGTGGGAAAGGAAGTCAGGAAAGGATGGGCATTCCATCTGAGCAATCAGGTGGGAAAGGCTGAATTAATCCTTCCTTCGCCTTTTTGCTCCACTCAGGCCCAGTGAACTGGATGCTGCCACTCACAATGGGGAGGGCAAACTGCTTTACTGAATCTCCTGATTTAAATGTTGATTCCATCCAGAAACACCCTCACAGACACACTCAGACATAATGTTTAGCCAAATATCTGGGAACCCTGTGATCCAGTCAAGTTGACACATGAAATGAACCATTATACCCTGGTATGTACTTCCTTTCTGTCAAGCACCTTCTCCCCTCCCTTTCTTCCGTATCCAACGTGGGATCCGTGGTGATCTACCACGTCAATGATCCTCCGGCCAGCTAGTGAATCCCCCTTTTCCATCTACATTTTGCACCCACCTACCAAGCTCCAACCCTAGACAAGTTGACGCTCATCTTTCTCTTTACCCGCACTAGGACAGAAGGAGAAAATCGCCACCATGCCCCAGCCCCCGACTAGAGTGGGCTGTGCCCGTGAAAATGCAAGAGCATCCTAATACCCACAGTGCTTAGGTATCTCCGGCTGGCTCATCTCCCGAGCTCTGCAGCAGCTAGCTCAGTTCCTGTTGCTGCATAACGAAACACCCCAAAACTCACTGGTTTAAAACAACAACAGTTATTTAACTCACAAGGCTTGACTCCAACTCCATCTGGCCTCAGATGGGACAGCTCAGTGGAGACTGGGAAACATACTTCTAAGGCTGCTAAGTTGGTACTGTTCTCAGTTGAGAACTTGGGAAAAATTGTGTGTGTACGTGTTGGGGTCAGGAGCTTGTGGAAGGCAAGTGCGTGCATGCTAAGTTGTTTTGGTTGTGTTCGACTTTTTGTGACCCAGACTCCTCTGTCCATGGGATTCTCCAGGCAAGAATACTGGAGCAGGTTGCCATGCCCTCCTCCAGAGGATCTTCCTCACCCAGGGATCGAACCGGCTTCTCTTGTGTCTCCTGCATTGACAGGAGGGTTCTTTACCATTAGCACCACCTGGAAGCCCAGGTTTGGGTGAATAATATTTAAATGTTCTTTGTACTATTTTTATTTTTTGTAAATTTGACATTACTTCTAAATAAAAGGTTAAGAAAATAGAAGTGTATTACATAACTTCTAAACAGTTAAAAATTTTGTGGTTATTATAATTGATTTCACAATGGTCAAAGACCAGCCTGTACTCTGTATTATTTCAGTCTCTGAAAATTTTCTGAAACTTATTTTATGGCCCCAGCAGAATGCTTTTGGCAAATTCCATGTCCCTTGAAAATAATTCTATCATTATTTGATATATTTCTCTGTATACGTCAGGCATTGCTTGTTAATTAAGTTATTCATATCATCTATATACTTGATTTTTTGCCACCTTGCTTTAAAGTTACTGAGGGAGATGTATTAGAATCTCCCACTAAGGTTATTCATTTGTCAGTTTCTGTTTGTAATTCTCTATGTGTTTTATCTATGATTCTGTTCAGTTCAGTTCAGTCGCTCAGTTGTGTCTGACTCTTTGCAACCCCATGAACTGCAGCATGCCAGGCTTCCCTGTCCATCACCAACTCCCAGAGCTTGCTCAAACTCATGTTGGATGGTGATGCCATCCTCTGTCATCCCTTCTCTTACCTTCAGTCTTTCCCAGCATCAAGGTCTTTTCCAGTGAGTCCATTCTTCGCATCAGGTGGCCTAAGTATTAGAGCTTCAACTTCAGCATCAGTCCTTCCAATGAATATTCAGGACTGATTTCCTTTAGGATTGACTGGTTTGATCTCCCTGCAGTCCAAGAGACTCTCAGGAGCCTTCTCCAATGCCATAGTTCAAAAGCATCAATTTTTCAGCACTCAGCTTTCTTTATGGTCCAACTCTCACATCCAAACTTGACTACTGGAAAAACCATAGCTTTGACTAGACGGACCCTTGTTGGCAAAGTAATGTCTCTGCTTTTGAATATGCTGTCTAGGTTTGTCATAGCTTTTCTTATTTTAATTTCATGGCTCCACTCACCATCTGCAGTGATTTTGGAGCCCTCCAGAATATAGTCTGTCACTGTTTCCATTGTTTCACCATCTATTTGCCATGAAGAGATGGGACTGGATGCCATGATCTTAGTTTTCTGAATATTGAGTTTTAAGTCAGCTTTTTCACTCTCTTCCTTCACCTTCATCAAGAGGTGCTTTAGTTTCCTCTTCACTTTCTCCCATTAGGGTGGTGTCATTTGGATATCTTAGGTTATTGATATTTCTCCTGGCAATCTTGATTGCAGTTTGTGCTTCATCCAGTCCGGCATTTCGCATGATGTACTCTATGTATAAGTTAATAAGCAGTTAATAAGCTTATCTATGACTAGGTACATGTAAAAAAACAAACCGATATCAACATCAAAAATAATCCAAACAAAGCAACCTCCCACCAGTGTCCTCTCCTGCCTCCCTCACAGCCAATCGTCTCAAAAGACTTACCTACTCCCCTGCAGCTCAGTGTAGTCCGAAGACCATCCGCATTTGCATCACCTGGGAGTCTGATGGAGAAGCAAGTTCTCTGATCCAGCCAAGATCTGCTGAATCAACCCCCTGGGGGTGGGGCCCAGAAATATGTCTGGACAAGCTCCAGCTGGTTCCCAGGCATGTTACACCTCGGGAAGCATTCAGCGTCATCGCTCCCCGTGTCCACGGGGGGTGAATGCACGTGTGCTCAGTCAAGGGAAGAATAGCGGAGTGGGTTCCATGCTGTCCTCCAGGCTCACCTTCTAGACCCAGGGATCAGACCAGCTGAGCCACTGGGGAAGCCCCTTGTCCACGCCTTCCATTTATTCCTCTGCCCATCCAATCTGGCTCCTGCCCTCATTCTTCCAAAGTGACAGCCCCCAAATGGTCTCCTAGCTGCTAAATCATAAGGATTTTATTCCTCAGCAGTGTTCCACGGGTTGACCATTTCCTCTTTGATTTTACAGAACAACTCCTTGTTTTCTGTAAAAATAACAAAATTCGTATTATAAAAGTGAGGTACAGAATATAGACCTGAATAATGTTAAAAATCACCCCAAATCCCATCACCTAGAAGCAACTGTTATTAACATTTAATACAATTCCAGACATTGCTTTATGTGTTCTTATGGAGAGAAGGATGGACACACAGATAATAGAAAAATAGAGAGGTGTATTGCAATCATACGGGATGACAAAAATCCTATTTTAAAAAGTATTGCCTGTAATTTTACTTGACTCTAAAAGTATGAAAGCAAATTTAGTGGGGAAAAGGAGCTGACCTAATTAACTATGAAAACAGTTTTGCTTTTTTTTCTTTTTTTACTCAATACTAGAAAAAGGAGACACAGTGATCAAACACTATACTGTCACTGATCTGTTCCCAGGGATCCAGGGTAGTCATTCTCTGTACTAAAGCTATGCACATATATACATATACACTAGATAATGAGGGCCAGGTTTCTCACTGTCAAAGAAAGGTATTACAAACAAGTAAGGAGAGGCTAGAACGAATGCTGCAACGCTGGATTACGACCAAGACACCATGCTTACTGAGACATACATACCCAAGTAAACGCAGACACGAATATAGTTTTGTGTGTATACACACATTTCCTAGCTCTGTCTGCTGAGAGGATCTGGAAGCCAGTAACACTCCCATAACAGCAAGCACATTTAGCACTCAGATCTTGATTTCTAATAAGGGGAACTAGGACTCCCTGAAGAAGTGGCTGATTCTGGGACTGAGTTCTAAAAAAAAAAAAATACACACATATATAAGATGAGCCTGGAGCATCTTGTACTGTCAGAAAGAAGTAAGGAAGTGCTTCAGTTCAGTTCAGTCGCTCAGTCGTGTCTGACTCTTTGCAACCACATGGACTGCAGCGTGCCAGGCCTCCCTGTCCATCACCAACTCCTGGAGTTCACTCAAACTCACGTCCATCGAGTCGGTGATGCCATCCAACCATCTCATCCTCTGTCGTCCCCTTCTCCTCCTGCCCTCAATCTTTCCCAGCATCAGGGTCTTTTCAAATGAGTCAGCTTTTTGCATCAGGTGGCCAAAGTATCAGAGCTTCAGCTTCAACACCAGTCCTTCCAATGAATATTCAGGACTGATCTCCTTTAGGATGGCCTGGTTGGATCTCTTTACTTACAAAGACAGAAAAAAGGATGGAGATATATCAGTGACACAGGAGGATATACATAATAAGTCATTAGGGAAATTCAAGTTAAAGCAACATGGAGACACCACTACACACCTGTTGCTGCTGTTGCTGCTGCTGCTAAGTCACTTCAGTCGTGTCCGGCTCTGTGCGACCCCATAGACAGCAGCCCACCAGGCTCCCCCGTCCCTGGGATTCTCCAGGCAAGAACACTGGAGTGGGTTGCCATTTCCTTCTCCAATGCAACAAAGTGAAAAGTGAAAGTGAAGTCACTCAGTCGTGTCTGACTCTTTGCGACCCCATGGACTGCAGCCCACCAGGCTCCTCCATCTGTGGGATTTTCCAGGCAAGAGTACTGGAGTGGGGTGCCATTGCCTTCTCCACAGAGAGGGACTGCTGCTGCTGCTGCTAAGTCGCTTCAGTTGTGTCCAACTCTGTGTGACCCCATAGACGGCAGCCCATCAGGCCCCACCATCCCTGGGATTCTCCAGGCAAGAACACTGGAGTGGGTTGCCATTGCCTTCTCTTTAGAAAAGCGAAAATCTGCAACATCAACACCACCAAGTACTAGTGAGGATGTGGAACATCAGGAGCATCCACTCACTCTAGTGAACGTGCAAAATGTTACAACCGTTTTGGAAGACAATTTGTCAATTTCTTATAGACCTAAACATAGTTTATCCAGCAATTGCGCTCCTAAGCATGTGTGCAATTTATTTGAAAGCTGTGTCCACACAAAGCTTATACATGAATGTTCATGGCAGCTTTACTGACAATTGCCAAAACTTGGAAGCAAAGAAGATGTTCCAATAGGTGAATAGATAAGTGGATGGATAAACAAACTGTGGAACATTCATACAATGGAATATTCTGTAGCAATAAAAAGAGATGAGCTCTCAAGCCACAGAGAGATGCAGGAATATTAAATGCATATAAGAGAAGCCAAGCTGAAAAGGCTATGCACTCTAATCCAGCTATGTGGCATTCTGAAAGAGGCAAAACCATGCAGACAATAAAAAGATCAATGGTTAAAAATATCAGTTGCCTGGGGTTAGTGGGAGGAAGGATGAAGAAACAGTACAGAAGGGACTTTTAGAGCAGTGAAACTACTCTGCATGTTACTACACTGGTGGATACATGTCACTATACATTGGTCAAAGCCCATAAAATGTACAAAATAAAGAGGGAACCCTAGGACTTCCCCGGTAATCCAGGGGCTAAACTTTGCCCTCCCAGGGCAGGAGGCCTGGGTATGATCTCTGCTCAAGGAACTAGATCCTGCATGCCACAGCTGAGACCATGCGTAGCCAAATAAATAAAAATAAATAAATAGAAAAAAAAATTTAAGAGTGAACCCTTCTGTGAACTATGAACTATGGACTTCAGTTAGTAATAAAGTGTCAGTATTGGCTCATCAGTTGTGACAAATCATGCAAGATATTAGTAATGGAGAAAAGTGTGTGTGGAGCAGTGAAGAAGGGGAACTTTTCGTATTTTCCACTCAATTTTTATATGAACCCCAAACTGCTCCAAAACATAAAGTCTATTCAGTGAAAACTTAAAAAAAGTCGGGGAGGGGAGTACACTGGCCCCAACCTGATGAAGCTCTCAATGGCCAATGCTGGAATAATTTAGATAACAAAACAAGTAATGATAGCATTGGTTATAACCCAAAGAATAAAAATGAATATTCATGAGTCCATACTGCTATAAACAAATGATTAACTAAATAAATAAATGAAAGGGACACATCTTCCTTAGAGGGAATTCCAAATAATAAATGTAGAGGGAATGGGGGCAGCAGAAAATCATTATTTGAATACAAGAGCAATAATTACTACTGGCAAGATGCACTGAATGATGTCCTCAAAGTCTCTCTCCAAATATGTCTATTCATTGCTGCGGTGGTTTTAATAAATATTCACAAATTCTTTCATACTCCTCCCTCTAGGAAGTGGGGATTAATTCTTTTCCCCTTGAGTAAGGCTGGACTTACTGACTCACTTCTGTCCAACGGACATGAATTTGAGCAAACTCCGGGAAATAGTGAAGGACAGGGGAGCCTGGTGTGTTGCAGTCCATGGCACCGCAAAGAGTCAGACGTGACTTAGCAACTGAACGGCAACAGCAATCTGTCTAATAGAGTATGGGAGGGGAGAGAGTTTCTTTTCACAGAAGAACCTGGGAGACACCACCATAACCGAGTGAAACCAAGTGAGCAGGGATCAGTAATAAGTCATGTTGATTTCATGTACTTCATGATATGATATGAGAAGGGGATTTCCACTTTTTTGATATCCTTCTCCAAAAACTAAACTCTCAGTCTAGCCATGAGGGAACATCAGACAAACTCAAACTGAGGCACGTTCTCCAAATGCCCAACCAGGACTTTCCAAAAGCGTCATTCGTGAAAGACAGAAAGACTGAGAAATTGTCACAGATGGGAGGAGATGAAGGAGGCAAGACAACTAAACGTAATATGCCGCCCTGGACTGGATCCTGGAACAGAAAATGGATGGGATCTGTGTAAAAATCTGTACTTTAGTGAATGAAAGTGAATGTCACTCTCATGTCTGACTCTTTATGACCCCATGGATGATACAGCCCATGGAATTCTCCAGGCCAGAATACTGGAGTGGGTAGCCTCTCTGTTCTCCCGGGGATCTTCCCAACACAGAGAAGACCAGAGATCAAATCCAGGTCTCCGGCATTGCTGCTGCTGCTACTGCTGCTAAGTCACTTCAGTCGTGTCTGACTCTGTGCGACCCCATAGACAGCAGATTCTTTACCAGCTGAGCTACCAGGGAAACCCAAGAATACGGGAGTGGGTAGCCTGTGCCTTCTCCAGCAGATCTTCCCGACCTAGGAATCCAACGAGGGTCTCCAGCATTGCAGATGGATTCTTTTCCCGCTGAGCCACCAGGGAAGCCTAGTACTGCTCCAATGTCAGTACTAGGTCCTACGTATTTCAGTGTCCTATGGTTGCTGATATTTACAACATTATACTGTGTCCTATATTCCAAATTCCCAAAGATTTTTCTTTTTTTATTGAATTATGGATGAATTTTTATTTTTATATTTAAATGGGTTCAGTGTCAATGACCAGTGTGCTTTCTCTGGCTTCTCCACTCTGAGCCGTTTATTTTGATAAATCCCTTTGTTGACTACATCTCACTGCACAGTAGTTTGTGGTTTTCAAGCAGGACTAGGAGGGAATTGTCACCCTCTATGTTCTTCGATGTTTGGGAATGTCTGTCTGAGGGCTTTCTTTGAAGGAAATTTATCTGGGTATAATTCCTTGGGTCACAGTTTCTGTTCTTCAGCCCCTTGTCAATGGTATCGCCTGACCCTGGCACAGAACAGCTATAGAGAGATGTCTGCAGCCAGTCGGATTTCCCCTACTCATGTGACTTGAGGTTTGCACCTTGATGCCCATAAGATTCTTTAGCCTTGGTGTTCAGTAGCTTCATTAGAATATCATACTTGATGCTGATGATCCTGAATCAGTGTTGTATCTCCACATTCATATTTTTATTTCAGGAAAGTTTGGGCCTGTTGTCTGAATATTTCTCATCATTGTTCCATTTCTTCTATTTTCCTTTTCAGGAACCCTAAACTGTGAAAATGTTTTATCGCTTGGGTTTGTCCTCCACATTTTTAGTCTTTCTGATAATTATGTGTTGGGCTTACCAGGTGGCTCAGTGGTAAAGAATCTGTCTGCCAGTGCGGGAGACTTGGATTCAATAGCTGGGTGGGGAAGATCCCCAGGAGAAGGAAATGGCAACCCACTTCAATACTCTTGCATGGAAAATCCCATGGACAGAGGAGCCTGGCAGGCTACAGTCCATAGGGTCACTAAAGAGTCGGACAAAACTTAGCAACTAAATGACAACAAGTAACTATTTGTTCTGGGCTGAGTTGTATCCCCTCAAAAAGATATAATGAAGTCCTCGCAGCCAGTACCTCAGAAGGTGACCTTGTTGATAAACAGAATTATTGATATAATGAATTAAGATGAGGTGGGACTGGATTAGAGTGGGCCCTTTGTCCAGGTGACTCAGATGGTAAAGGATCTCCCTGCAGGGCAGAAGAACCAGGTTTGATCCCTGGGTTGGGAAGATCCCCTGGAGAAGGGAATGGCAACCTCTCCAAGATTCTCGCCTGGAGAATGCCAAGGACAGAGGAGCCTGGTGGGCTGCAGTCCATGGGGTCGCAAAGAGTCGGACACGACTGAGTGACTAATGCTTTCACTTGCACTTTCCGTTCAGCAGGACTGGTGCCCTTATAAGAAGACCATGTTATTTGTGATGATGGAGGCTGAGATGGGAGTGAGTTACAGCCACAAACCAGAGAATGCCAGCATGGCCTGCAGTCCCCAGGAGTTAGGGGACAGCTGTGACACAGACTTCCCCCCGCCCCCCAGAGTCCACAGAAAGAGCCAACTCTGCTGACACCTGGATTTCAGACTTCTGGTCTGCGGCACTGCAGTAGTAGTGAAAGTCGCTCAGGCATGTCCGACCCTGCGACCCCGTGTGGGAGAATACCTTTCTGTTGAGGCACCCCATTGGTGTGCGTTTGCTACAGCAGCCGTAAGGAAGCTACACGCTCCATCTGTATGCTTCTTCGTTCTTTCCTGTTTACTTTTGTGTGTTTTTGCTCAGGTGCTTCATTCCGTGCCTTTTCTCGACTCCAGGCTTCTGTTCATTCTCAGTTGATTTCCTTCTTTCCAATGTCTTTTTCATTTCTAAACGTTTGTCCCTGTGGCTTCCATTCTCTCCTGAGGGCCGCCAACTCACTCTCTGTCTGTCTGCTGCCGTACAATCCCTTAAAAACCTTAACCCCTTAGCTCATTCAGAGAGGTCCGACCGCCTGCAACCCGAGTCGGTGGAGAGCTGGGCCTGAACCCTCCCTCTGTTTTCGTCTGTTAAATAATTCCTCTTGTGCTGTAAGCTCTTGTGCTCTTTGCTTACTTCCATTTCCTCTTTTCCACCGCCAGTCCCAGGATGTTTCTTTGTGATTATCATTCATCTTGGAACAGGCCAGCCGTTTGTCAAAGGAGGATGTTGAAAGAAACAGCGTAGGTAATCCGGGAGCGATGAGGGTTTGTGTTTTCTGACTTGTTCTTACTAAATCCTTCATTTCCTTGTCTGGAAGCTCACAGGGCCTTCAGTCTCAGACCTCAGGACTCGCTGACTCTCAGGAAAAGCCTCCGGGCTGCCAAGCTTCAGAGTTGCAATCTGCAGTTTCTGCTGTCTCCCTCCTTCCCCATCTCAGCCTAGCAGCCTCCTTGTGCTGGGAGGCGTTGGGTGCTGGGCAGGGAGAGGTGCTGGGTCTGCAAGCTGCCTGCCCACCCCACACCGTCCTGTGATATTGAGCTGGATCTGAACCAGAAGTGTCTGGTGCCTCCATGCTCTGTACTCAGCCCAGACCTTGTCATCCGCTGAGCAGACCTCACAGCTGTGCCAGCTGGAGAGACAACCACTTCCTCCTCAGACCTCTGTCTCCCCTCTTGTTTGAGGTCGTCTTTTGTAGCATTCAGCGATGTACTTTCTGTTTAGTAAAAGAAAGAGGTGCACAGCAAAGGAAACCATCAACAAAATGCAAGGAAACCTATCAGATAAGGGATTAATAATTAGCATTCTTATTTTTATTAATTAGTTTGAATTAATGAACTCCGGGAGTTGGTGATGGACAGAGAGGCCTGGCGTGCTGCGATTCATGGGGTCGCAAAGAGTCGGACACGACTGAGCGACTGAACTGAACTGAACTGAACTGAATGTCCAAAATCTATAAACAAATACAACTCAATAGCAAAAAAAAAAAGACAAAACCCAGACCGTCCCACAAAAAAAATCCAGTTGAAAAATGAGCAGATGATCTGAATAGACATTTTCCCAAAAAACATCTATACAGATGGCCAATGGACACATGAAAAGATGCTCAACATCACTAACTATTAGTGCCAATCACTCAGTCATGCCTGACTCTGTGCAACCCCATGGACTGTAGCCCACCAGGCTCTTCTATCCATGAGATTTCCCAAGCAAGAATACTGGAGTGGGTTGCCATTTCCTTCTCCAGGCCACTGACCATTAGGAAAATGCAAATTAAAACCACAGTGATTTATCACCTCACACCTGTTAGAATGTGTATTATCAAAAAAAAAAAAATGATAAGTGTTGGCAAGGATGTAGAGAAAAGAGAATCCTTGTGCACTGTTGATGGAAATGTGAATTGATTGGTACAGCCACTATGGAAAACAGTATGGAGATTCTTCAAGACATTTAAAATAGAGCTATCATTTTGATCCAGCTATTCCACTTCTGGATGTTTATCTGAAAAAAAGGAAAATACTAGTTTGAAGATACATAAGCACCTTTATGTTCATTGCAGCGTTATTTACAACAGCCAAGATATGGAAGCTACTTAGGTATCAGTCAATAAACACACATACAATGGAAAGCTACTCAGCCATTAAAAAAAAAAAAGGGATCTTCCTATTTTCAACAACATGGATGGAACTTGAAGGTATTGAAAGTGAAAGTCTCTCAGTCATGTCTGACTCTTTGCAACCTCATGGACTGTATGGTCTATGAAGTTCTCCAGTCCAGAATACTGGAGTGGGTAGCCTGTCCCTTCCCCAGGGGACCTTCCCAACCCAGGGATCGAACCTAGATCTCCTGCAATGCAGGAGGACTGTTTACCAGCTGAGCCACAAGGGAAGCCCTGAAGGTATTATGCTAAGTGAAATAAATCACAGAGAAAGACAAATACTACATGACTTCACTTATATGTGGAATCTAAAAAACAAAAACAAAACAAAACTCATAGATACAGAGTGGTGGTTTCAGAGGTGAAGGGGCTGGGGGTGTGGGTGAAATGGGTTAAGGGAGTTAAGAGGTACAAGCTATCTGATAAATTACTTATCTGATAAAATACTCATGGGAATACAAAGTAAAGCACGGTGACTGTAGTCAATAATATTGTATCACATATTTGAAAGTGGCTAAGAGCAAATCTCAGAGAAGGCAATGGCACCCCACTCCAGTATTCTTGCCTGGAAAATCCCATGGACGGAAGAGCCTGGTAGGCTGCAGTCCATGGGGTCGCTAAGAGTTGGGCACGACTGAGGCGACTTAGCAGCAGCAAGAGCAAATCTGTTCTGAGTGAGTGTTCATCAGAAGTACTGATGCTGAAGCTGAAACTCCAATACTTTGGCCACCTCATGCAGAGTTGACTCATTGGAAAAGACCCTGATGCTGGGAAAGATTGAGGGCAGGAGGAGAAGGGGAAGACAGAGGATGAGATGGCTGGATGGCATCACCGACTCGATGGACATGAGTTTGAGTGAACTCCGGGAGTTGGTGATGGACAGGGAGGCCTGGCGTGCTGCAATTCATAGGGTCACAAAGAGTCGGACATGACTGAGCGACTGAACTGAATTGAAAAGCAAATCTCAATGGCACCCCACTCCAATATTCTTGCCTGGAGAATCCCAGGGACAGGGGAGCCTGGTGGGCTGCTGTCTATAGGGTCGCACAGAGTCGGACACGACTGAAGTGACTTAGCAGCAGCAGCAAGAGCAAATCTTAAAAGTTCATTTCACAGTGTACAAATATTAAATCATATTGTACACCTGAAAGTAAAATAATACGTCGATTACATCTCATTTTTTTAATTGTAAAAAAAAAAAAGAGAGAGAGCGCTTGGTTTTTTCCCCCCCTTCTCCAAATTAACTGTTGCTTTTAGTGGTTTTGGGTACATGAAACAGAGTCAATCAGCCCTCGATCTGCCATTTTAAGCTCCTGCATTCTTTGAAAACCCTTCCCTTAGCTTCCAGGACCTGAAATACATGCCTAATATTCCTCTTTTCTTGCAGACCACTCCTTCTTTGTGGGCCTTGCTCCATCCTCCTGTACCCATGCGATGTGGGCAGGATGGAGGTGCCTCTGCAGGCCACACCACTGGTAAGGGGAGGAGCTGGGGTTCCAGTGTCAGGCACCCCTCCACCACTACGGGGCAGGGCTTCTTGGGTGTGAGCTCATTGCCACTGGGCATGGTCTCCCCTGTAGCTCCTGAGGAACCGCTATGCCATCCTTGCTCCCTTCTCAGGCCAGAGTCCCCAAAAAAACAACCAGAGGCACTCACGCGAATAGGGATTTTTCCCACCTCCTTGCATCAGCCACAGGTCTGGGAGAGGGGTGTATCGGCCTCCGAGAATCCTGGATACGGACTCACCTGAAATGTCATGGAGATTGTAGTGACAGGAACAGCAGTTTCCAATTATAAACAAGCCCTCAGGAAACTGTCCCCAGCCACCTGGCGCCATGTATTGGGCTAAGCAATGGATAGTAGGGCCTCTCAGCAGTGAGGATGGGGGTGAACCCTAGACTCTACCATTGACTGATTTAGGGAGCACCTTGAGAATGGCCCCCCTCTTTTACCTCCGAGTCTCCATGTGTCCAGTGGGTGTGGTGGTCTGGAGGATTTCTGTGTCTTTGCCGCCGCTGAGGCTCCTGGATTTTGGACCCCCTGCAAGCCATCTCCCAGGGGCTCATCTTGCTCCTCATTTCTCCTGCAATTCAGCTTGGGCACCTGTCAGTCCGTCAGTTCAGTCATTCAGTCGTGTCCAACTCTTTCAACCCCATGGACTGCAGCACGCCAGGCCTCCCTGTCCATCATCAACTCCCGGAGTTTACTCAAACTCATGTCTGTTGAGTCGGTGATGCCAGCTGAGTGGGGATCCTTCTCTGAGACTTCTCCAGGGTGTATCTGAGACTAGGGCCAGTGGGGCAGCACTGGGATGCTTGTTTCTGAGGTCCTCGGGGCACCACAATATTCACTCTTTCTTGTCAGTGGAAGGAGAGCTCAGGGCTTCTCTTCCCCAAGGAGCAACTTCATGGCTGGTCGGGCGGGATTCCGCTGGACCCAGGGAGCTGGTGATCTGGAGGTTGCCGGGGCTCTGAGGGAAACTTTCTGACCAAGGGCAGTTTTCTGGTTCAGCATTTGGCCCTCTACACTCCAAAGGAAGTCTCTACTTACTCCAGGGACACGGTCTCAAGTTCTGGGGGAGGCTACATTATAGGGCATAGTTGAGAACTGGGCTGGGGTCAAAGGTTGGGTGACAAGTGGACTTTGAGTCTTGTTTCCAGTTGCTAAGACCTTTTGATCTTCCTGCCGTCCTGTCGTTTCCCTTCTTCTAGCCTCAGGTTATGAAAGGAGAGGATAGACCTTCCATCCATCCTTCTATCCATCTATCCATTCAGCGTCCATCCATCTATCTGAAGGCCATCTGTCCTTTCTCTGTATATCACCCATCATTCTCCATCTTCTCATCTTTTCAGTCTTTAACCATCCATCCATCATCTATTGATTCAGCCTCTCCTCCCTCACTCTGAAAACTCCTTGTTCAAGAAACCATAGGCTTAATGACAATAGCAACAGCAGTATTGCTGTGGACAGTAATGGTCCCTATCTATTGAGAGCTGACAATGTGTTAGATACTGTGATCACTGAATGATCTCATTTAATCTATGCCTATCTAGTATCCACATTCAGTCTACTAATGCATCCAGTGTTACACTGAGGAAAATAAGATAAATAATCAACTAAGTACTCCCTGAGGATACGAGAATGAAGATGCCAGATCTCTAACTTCCAGTTCTCACTGTGGCATGAAGGAGACTGATCAGTGAAAATATAGGGTCTCCATAATGTCTAGAAGATAAAAATATACATTTATAAAATTATAATTTAAAATTAATAAATTTAATTTTAAATTAATAGTTATAAATTGTGTATTAAAATAAATTTAAATTAATGAATAATTTTAAATCAATTAATAAATTTTAAATTAATAAATTTAAATTAGTTACTAAATTTAAATGAATAAAATCATAAATTTACATAGGCAGTAATTATATATTTATACATATATGTGTGCTTTATATATTGAAGATGTCCTTGACAATCTTACATATAGTAAGATACATATTAAGGCTTCCATCTGGTGGTCCAGTGGTTAAGAATCTGCCTTACAATGCCAGGAACACCGGTTGGATCCCTGGTCCCGGAAGATTCCATATACCCTGGTGGGCTGCAGTCTATGGGGTTGCACAGAGTCGGACATGACTGAAGCGACTTAGCAGCAGCAGCAACAGGGCAAGTAAGTGCGTGGACCACAGCTAATGAGCCCTGCGCGCCTAGAGCCCGTGCTCTCCAACAAGAGAAGCCGCCAAAATGAGAAGCCTGTGCACTGCCACGAAAGAGCAGCCCTGGTTCCCTGGTGGCTCAGATGATAAAGAATCTGCCTATAATGCAGGAGACCCAGGTTCCACCCCTGGGTCAGGAAGCACCTCTGGAGAAGGAAATGGCAACCCACTCCAGTATTCTTGCCTGGAGAATTCCATGGACAGAGGAGCCTGGTGGGCTATAGTCCATGGGGTCACAAACAGTCAGACATGACTTAGTGACTGACACTTTCACCATCTGGCTTGCCACAATAGAGAAAACCCATGCAAAGCAATGAAAATCCAGTGCAGCCAAAAATAAAATAAATAAAAAATAAAATATATATTATATACATATATATTATACTATATATTATAGTTACAGACACTGTACTGTAGAAAGGCATTCTATGATAATTTTCAAAAAAATGTATGAATGCTTTCATTTTGATGATAAAATCTAAGAAATGAGTTCCTACACATAAAATATTAAGAATTATGGCTGATGCATAGTAAACCCTCCTTTCATGGGAGTTACTTTTAAGAAAAAAAAAAAAAAGGCTATTGCCTTTTATCAAGGCAATGCCTCTCTTTCTAAATGATAAATTTGCAACAGAAAGACATTTTCCTAGGCGGACACTTTGGTTCTTGGGCCAGTATAAGTCAAATCAGGATCTGTGGACTTTACAGTCCCCAAGACATGTTTTCTTCCCATCACAGGGCCTACATGCGAGTCTAGTTGGAATGAGAAACACAGATTCCAGGGCCCCGGGGAGCTGGGAATGTGGGCTCAGGGTATCTCTCATCCCTCCTCTCACCGCTTCCTCACAGTCTGGATGACTTGCCTTTTCCAGAGGCTGGCGGAGACCTTGGAAACACTCATACCTTTCCCAGGAAAATGAGTCCCCAGGGAGACCTCCCGGCCCACGGGCGCACTCCAGCACCTGTGTTTTGTAACGTAGCCCTAATTGAAATCACATTAACATTATGATTCCATTACAGGGAACAAGAGGCTGGCTGCAGGAACGTGCCCCGTGGGGCCTAATCAGCTGGACTGGATCATTTATAAAGGGCTGTACATCTGCTTGGAGCTCAGTGTTAAGTAAGGCAGACGGGGGCCTATTCATTATTAACAAGGCTTGATGCGTTCGGCCAGGCAGGACTGCAAAGCCAAGGGGCAGGTCTGACAGAGAAGCACTGAGGCACTGACTGCAAGCTCCCCGTCTGCCTGGCCCATCAGTGGAGCCCAAATGCCTTCACCCAGACACAGGTGATTCCTACTCCCAAAGCCTTGGCTGTGGCAACCCCTCCTGCCAATGGGAGAGATGAAGCAACTTGCTTGAGGTCCCAGATCTACAGTGTGCTGGGGTCACAATTTGAACACAGGCAAGCTGGGTCCAGAGCCCACAGGCTTAGCCAACCTGCCGTACACAGTCCAGGCCTTGGCAGCTCACTCCTATCCTGGGTTGTGGCATTGCACACTGGTGTTCTGGCAGCTCCAGGTCTCTGAGGCTGTGATGTAAAGGAAGGAGCCCTGAAAATCAACAAAGGAAAGCGGCAGATTGTGGCCAGAATTTGCTTATTTTATTCATGGCTCAAAGTTTCCACCTATTTTATTCATTATTTCAGTTTCAATGCTATGATGGGCACTGCGTTCATGCCACCATTGAAAAGGTGAGTGACATCTCATCTTGCTCCAGAGGAGCTGAGAGCAAATTATAGCACAATGTGTAGAAACCGTGGCCAGAGAGACTCATGAACTCTAAGTAGTCCACTGTAAGTGTATAAAATTAAATACTAAATTAACTAGATATGATTGGAGGTGATCTGTCTCATGGTTAGGAGGAGAGTCTCTGGAATCTGACAGACCTCAAATCTAACCCTGGATTGGTGGCTTAACTGCTGCATTGAGCCTGATCGTGCTATTTCAGCTCTCTGGGTTCACCCCTGCCTGTTCCTTCTGCCTTGCCTCACCCTGGGTATGGGGGATGAGGTGGAAGGACAAGCAATATTGACCTCGTATAGGAATATTGACACAGGAAGAGGTTTGCATAGTGTTTACAGCGTTGGAGCTGGGGAAGGAAATTTTGGCCAGTAGAGTGTGGGGGTTGAGGGTACAGGCTCTGAAGGGTCTGGAAGGCTCTGAAGAATGGATCTGTTTCCCAATCACAGCTCTGCTCCAATGGCTGGGTGACCCCAAGGCTAGTCCTGCATTAGGAACCTCAGTTTCTATACCTGTAAAATGGGCACAATAGCAGCACTTGCCTTGCCAGCTATGAGGAGGACTGAACGAGGTGACAGATGTGAAGCGCAGAGCGCCTGCTCTGAGGCACCGTACGGATTAAAGAGAAAACAAGCACTTCGGTTACCATTTTAGAGGACTACTGGGGTGTGAAGGGAGCATCCTTAGACTTCCACCAGCTGTGTGACTTAGGCAAGTCCCCTGGTCCACTTGAGCTGGTAAAACAGGGGTGAATGTATTCTGTAGACAGTACTGTATGTGCGTATTAATCACTCAGTCAGGTCTGACTCTTTGCAACCCCCATGAACTGTAGCCTGCCATGCTCCTCTGTCCATGAGATTCTCCAGGCAAGAATACTGGAATGGGTAGCCATTCCCTTCTCCAGGGGATCTTCCCCACCCAGGGACTGAACCTGGGTCTCGTGCATGGCAGGCGAATTCTTTACCATCTGAGCCACCAGGGAAGCCCAGATGGTAACATGATGCACAGATGTGTATTTCTCCTTATTGAGCACCCACTGTATACCAGTGTAGAATGCAGATATGGGGGCCAGAGGAAGGGAGACCAAGTCTCCCTGCTCTCCGGCGATACCCAGGTGGTGGTGGGAGGCATCATGACAACTCACACATGTGTGGGGTGTGGTACCCATATCTGTGATATCAACTGAACACACAGGCCCTTGGAAGGGATGCCCCACCTGCAGCATTTCTGGGCACAGTCTGTCCACTGGGTGTGAGCATGACCTCTCCTGTGTCTTTTTTTACCCCACTTTGTACTTTTTTGTATGAGAACATTTAAGTTCTACTCGCTTAGCAAATTTCAGTCATTCACCACAGTGTTATCAGCTGCACTCACCGTGCTGTACATTAGATCCTCTGGCTTTATTCATCTTATAGCTGCAAGTTTAGAGTAGGAAATGGCAACCCACTCCAGTGTTCTTCCCTGGTGAATTCCACGGACAGAGGGACCTGGCCGGCTACAGTCCATGGGTTGCAAGGAGTCGGACACGACTGAGTGACCAACACACACACTTGTACCCGCTTACCAACCTCTGCATATTTCCCCCAACCTCCCACCCCAGACCCTAGCAACCACCTTTCCATCCTCTGCTTCTCTGAGTTGAACTTTTGCTTTCTTCTTCACATAGCATATATAAGTGATACCAGGTGGTATGTGTCTTTCTCTGTCTGGCTTATTTTGCGTAGCCTAATGCCCTCCACGTTTATCCGTGTTGTCACAAATAACATGATTTCTTTCTTTTTAAAGGCTAAATAATATTCTATTGCGTGCATATGTGTATCTATTTTATTATACATCATATTTTCTTGATTCATCATCCATGGCAGACACTGAGGTTGTCTCCACATCTTGGCTGTTGTGGCTAATGCTGCAGTGAGTACGAGAGTACAGGTATGTTTTGCGATAATAGTTTCGTCTCCTTTGTATAAATACCTGGAAGTCGAATTGCTGGGTAGTTCTATGTTTACTTTCTTGAGGAACCTCCATACTGTTCCCCATGGCGGCTGTATCCGTTTCCATTCCCACCAGCAGTGTATAAGCTCCCCACCACCTGCTATCCTTGTAATGCCCGCCCTAACAGGTGTGAGGTGGTAACTCCTCGGGGTTGAGGCTGCAGCCCTCGACGATTGGTGATGTTGATTGTGTCCCCCTCCACATTCCAGGGAACAGCTAGGTTGCCTTCCCTCCGGGATGCTAAGGACCCTAATCCTGTCCAAGGAATAACTTTTCTGAAAGCAACCACCCTTTACTATGAACTGAGCCCTACGTGTTTACATTCAACTGTAACAGCTGTGCTGGGAGGATTCTTACGGATGAAGAAACTGAGGCTCAGAGAGGGGATATGACTTGTTCCAGTTTTCACAGCCTGTTGGCACAGCCTGTGTGATGCTGGAGCTCCAGCTCTTTTTCACGATGCTGAACTGACCAGCACCCCCTCTCTACCCCAAGGATGCACTTTGTGACCATAAGGGGCATCTTTCCATGCCATTTCTTACTCTGATGATGAGAGATGAAGGACCAACTTGGAAGGCCTTCAGCCTACAAGAGCCCCTCCCCAGCTATATAGTCTAGACCCCATCCTATAGCAGTGACTTTGGGTTATTGGTTCTTTCATCCCTATCGTCTCATGAAATAACAACAGCAACCATCACAACAGCTGCCATCTAGCTGCTGCTGCTGCTGCTAAGTCGTGTCAGTCGTGTCCGACTCTGTGCGACCACATAGACGGCAGCCCACCAGGCTCCCCCGTCCCTGGGATTCTCCAGGCAAGAACACTGGAGTGGGTTGCCATGCTTACTATTTCCTCTGGCGCCGTCACTCTGCTAACCATCACATTAACCATAGGAGGTGGATGTCTCTCCTACAGATGTGAAAGCTGAAGCTTAGAGAGGCTAAGTAAGCCTGAACCGGAATCCAGGCAGCCTTTCCCCGGGAGTTCACCTCCATCCCCTTTAATGCTCATCAAACACCTCTTCTGCAAGTGTCACATATGTTAAGCTTTGCACACACACGGTTGCACTGAATCCTCAAAATGTCCCTGCCAGATGGTATTATTGTTATCCCATTTCACAGATGAGGCATTTGAGGTTCTATAAGATTAAATTAGGCCTTTCCAGGTAGCGCTAGTGGTAAAGAACTGGTTTGCCAATGCAGGAGACTTAAGAAACACTGGTTCGATCCCTAGGTGGGGAAGATCCCCTGGCGAAGGAAATGGCAACCCACTCCAGTATTCTTGCCTGGAGAATCCTGTGGAGAGAGGAGCCTGGCTGGCTGTAGTCCATAGGGTCGCAAAGAGTCGGACACAACTGAAGCGACTTTATGTCATATGTCAAGATTAAATTAAATATACAATTTAAGTGGCAGAGCTGTAGCTTGAACCTGCTGTTTTCTGAGGCCTCTACCTCCCTTGTCTACGTGGGAAGGGCTTCCGGTGACCTTTCTCATGCTGGGGCTGCAGTGGATGACAAGGCAAAGGCAGCCCCACAGGGAAGACCGAGGCAGAGCCTCCTTTCAAAGCCACCCAAAGCAACCAGTTGTCTCCACCCAACTGGCCCTGAATAAAAATAGAGTCTGCCAGCCTGGCTGCCCAGCAGCCATCCGAGATCAGAAAACATTTCCAGCAAGCTTGGGTCTTTTAAGTTATTTATCTGCCTGCATTTTTCATCATTTGCCATTGATTTGCAAGGGCCCTTCCCGAGAGTCCCTCTGGTGTCTGCCTGGCAGGGCAGCTGGCTCTTTTCCTCCCTCACCCCTGGGCTTCTCCCCATTTCCTGTAAAACAGCACAGCACCAGCTGCCTGCTCAGTGGCCTCTGGGCTTGGCTCCTCTGCCACCAGAACTGTCTGACCCAAGGGTCTTTGTCTCCCCCGTTTCCTCACCTGCACCTCCTGACAACATGAAGCTGGGAAGCTCTAGAGCAAGCGGATCTGATCCAAAGTCCCCCTGCCCTCCTCTCACATACCTGCCCCTACGCCCACTCCATGCTCTGCCCTTCCCTGCCTGCCCCAGGAAGTCGATCTCTAAGGTTTGTATCCCTCAGGTTCCCTTATTCACTCCATCACGGTTGGCCTCAGGTACTAGGAGATACCGATGGGAGATCAGAGAGTGGGGAGAGAGGGGGATATTTCCCTCGTGGTCTTGGCTGCACCCCTCATCAGGGGAAGCTCCTGTGGAGGGTACCTCCCAATTGCAGCCCTTGCCAGGTACTGGTGGGTGGGTCAGAATTCCCTCAGCCCTGCACACACCTCTGTAAAGTCCCTTCATTAAATCCTCCTCCAAATCCTCTTTGATGTGACTTCTGTTTCCTTCCAACATCCTAAGTGATCCACAGAATTCTTGGCTCCACAAAATGGGAATTGTAGACAGAAATAAAAGCTTTCAGGGTAAAGCTTCCAGGGACCCAGGAGAGACTCACGTTTACTCCCAGTTGGAGGACACGAGTTATGCACCCCCACCACGTATCTTAGGTGGAATGTCTTCACCCCTTTCTCTCTCTTTCTTCATGGTGGATAAACGGAAAGTTTCTGTTTTCTCAATGCTCTTTTGATAGCTGCTTTGGCTAGGCAAGTCTGGAGGCTGGATTTGCACATCCTAGATGGAAAGGGCAGAACCTCCTGAGAGTGCAGTGGGCTTGGGTCACAAAGCCCCAATTTTCTGTGGCCTTTCGCTGTCCCTGGCCAGTGTGTGACTTTAGGCAGCTCTACCACAGATTTCTTGGAGTACCTCAATAGGCATGCTTTGCCTGCAAGTGATAAAAAGACCAATGAAAATAGCATGAATAATAAGAAACGCATTGTCTTACTGAATAAGGTGTCTGGAACGAGTGGCTGCAGAGGTGGAAAGTTCAGCAACTCAGTGGAAGTAGGACTCTCACTTGCTTTCTCAATTACCTTCTTTGTTTTCCCCTCATGGTCACAATATGGCTGCCACAGCTCCCAACAGCACAACAGGATCTAAAACAAGAAAATCCTGTGTCAGGCAGGTCAGTGCTATTACAAGACCCCAAATAGCAGTGTATTAAACAACACGGAGTTCTATTTTCTTGTCTCTTTATGGCCCAGAACCAGTTCATTGTTGACGTGGCAACCAGTGGAATTGAGGAATAGATTTCTCTATCTTACAGCCCTTACCTGCATGGATGAAAATGGTCCATCATCATGTAAGTATTCTAGTCTCAGGAAAGAAGAGATGAGGGAGGAGAGACCATATACCTCCTCTGGGCACAACCACAGAAGTCACACATATCGCTTGTACTTATATCATTGGTTAGAACTTTGCTTTGAGGCTGTCGTTTGGTTGCTCATTCGTATCTGACTCTTTGTGACCCCATAGACTGCAGCATGCCAGGCTTTCTTGTCCTTCACTATCTTCCAGTGCTCAAACTCATGTCCATTGAGTCAGTGATGGCCATCCAACCATCTCATCCTCTGTCACACTCTTCCCCTCTTTCCCTCAGTCTTTGCCAGCATCAGGGTCTTTTCCAATGAGCCGGCTCTTCACATCAGAACTTGGCTACATGGCCACATCCAGCTGCAAGGGAGTCTGGGAAATACAGTCTTTGGCTGGACAACCATGAGTCAGCTAAAAACTCCTCCTATATGGAAAACGGATAAAATAGTTGCATACTACAAACTATCTCTTCACAGGCTCTGTCCTTTGTCCCCTTTGAATAATAAGGAAAATCTTCCCAGGTACCCTCTGCCACTGCCATCAAACTCTCCCTCCACCTCACTGGCAAAGGTTCATACTGGATCAATCCCCTGTCTTTAAAGAAGCCTGACCGAGATACAGATTCTGCCAGGATGAAAGAAGGGCAAGAATGGCTGAAAAGCAGCTTCGTTCTCATATTCTTCTCCCCTCCTCCCCCCATCCTCCTCCTTTCCCTTTTACTCCTTCTTCTTTTTCTTCATCTTCGTGGCCAGCAGCAGAAACTGGTTCCCCTTAGCTAGGCCAATAAACATAAGTAGGGATGAATAAGCAAACAGTGAGAAGGCGGAGATGTCCCTGGTTCTCAGGGACAGAAAGCAGAAAATCAAATGCCAAGGGGCTCTCTGTCTTCTCTGCAGGCTATGCTTCTCCCCTCTCCTTGCAGACAGAGCCCTCCATGGGTAGACGATGTGGTCAATTAGATCTCTGGAATCATATCCTGAAGTCCTCGCACCAGGCAGAACCGCTTCCTCCATTCCAGAGTGGAGGCACTCTGATTGGCCCAACAGAGATCAAATCCCCACCAATCAGCTGTGATCTAGGGATGAGGTCCTTTAAGAATAGGACCGCCCCTTCTCCAAGGACAGATGGAGTTGGGAGAGGGCAGTACCACCAGAAAGAAGGGTCAGGGTGGAGCCTGGGCAGACAAAACAATAGATGAGCATTTTCATTCTTGGGGAAGATCCGCTAGAAAGGTCTCTTGCCTGACCCCTGGGAGAAACAAGGAGCCGTCCATCTGCCACCCTCCGCCAGGCCTCACCCCGGAGCCGACAGACCCCATTCATTGACTGGGCCCCAAGCCCCACCTGTCAGAGCCTTTTAGATGAGGCCTTTGACCTCGCATTCTGTCCAGGCTGCCAGACAAGGAGGGCGCAGGAAAGGGAAGCAGGGCTACGCTGGCCCCAGACCTCCACCAGCCTCGGCAGCCACCCGTCCTCCCCTCAGAGACGACATGGGTCATGGGGAGACCCCGCTTCTCTCCTCCACAAGCTGCGGCCTCAGAAACCTGACACTGCCATCTGGGTACTTTCTAGCTTTCTCTGAGTAGGTTCCTTTGACAGCCTAGTGCAGGATTTTACAAAGAAGAATCACCTGGGGCGCTTGTCATAATTACAGCTTCCAGGGCCTCACTCCCCGGGCATTCTGACTTAGTGAGTAAAGGCAAGGCTCAAGAATCTGCATTTTACCAGCAACAAAGTTGGAGAACCACATAACCATCGAGAATAAGAGGGCCAGTCCCATGTCAGGCTATGGATCCCTTCTGACCTGGATTAGATGCTGTGTCAGTTTCAGTTCAGTTCAGTTGCTCTGTCGTGTCCGCCTCTGCGACCCCATGAATCGCAGCACGCCAGGCCTCCCTGTCCATCACCAACTCCCGGAGCTCACTCAGACTCACGTCCATCGAGTCAGTGATGCCATCCAGCCATCTCATCCTCTGTTGTCCCCTTCTCCTCCTGCCCCCAATCCCTCCCAGCATCAGAGTCTTTTCCAATGAGTCAACTCTTCGCATGAGGTGGCCAAAGTACTGGAGCTTCAGCTTTAGCATCATTTCCTCCAAAGAAATCCCAGGGCTGATCTCCTTCAGAATGGACTGATTGGATCTCCTTGCAGTCCAAGGGACTCTCAAGAGTCTTCTCCAACGCCACAGTTCAAAAGCATCAATTCTTCAGCACTCAGCCTTCTTCACAGTCCAACTCTCACATCCATACATGACCACAGGAAAAACCATAGCCTTGACTAGACAGACCTTAGTCGGCAAAGTAATATCTCTGCTTTTGAATATGCTATCTAGGTTGGTCATAACTTTTCTTCCAAGGAGTAAGCATCTTTTAATTTCATGGCTGCAGTCACCATCTGCAGTGATTTTGGAGCCCCAAAAAATAAAGTCTGACACTGTTTCCACGGTTTCCCCATCTGACAAATGAGTTAACCTCTCTGGTTCCATCTGAGACAAAAAGGAAACAGCAGAGTACCTGCCTCGGGGGAGCACTGTGAAGCCTGAGACCAAGCAGAGACCTCTCAGGATCTGCTTGGTAAGCATCAGCCATTGGTAGTGACCAGTATTCTTTTTATTTTATTGCTAACCCCGGCCTGCACTAGGCCTTTGTGCTCCTTAAGTGAAGGGGGTGAGGGCCCACAGGGCACCTGTACCAGCATCTACTCCTGTGTTTTGTCCCTTCCCAGGGCGCCAGGATGAGACTCAGCCCTGCCTGCCCGTAGGGTCTGTTAATACCATCAGCTCTCTGGCCACACTCCCTCCTGCCACACTCAACACCTCCCCTCCCTGGAGCCCCATCAGGCAGCCCGCCTGCTTCTCCCATCAAGACTGCCCCCCCCACCCCAGGCTGTGCCCTTGGGAGTGAAGGGAAGTCAGACCCACTTCAGGTGATGAGTGGAGAGCTGCTGCAGGCTCCTGCTGGGGGCTGGGGAGGGGATGTGGGCGGGGCAGAGAGTATGTGGGTGAGTGGGGGTCTGCCTGGATGGTCTCCAGTTCAGGGTCTGCCCTTTGTTCTGGGCCAGCGCTGAGTCCCAGACTCTCACCTCGGTGGTATGGAGGTTGGGAAGAGTTGCCTGAGTGGAGAAGAGCAAGATGGGGGGTGTCTAAGGAGTCCCACATGGGCCTGCCTCTCTTTCACTCAGCCTGAGTGTGTGGGGTCTGAAGATCCGAAAACCAGATGTCTTTGCTGGCTCCACAGTTCAGTCTGGGTCCACAGAAGCATTGCCTCCACCAACTTCTCATCTCAGTAGGATTTCCTTGGGAGGGCTAGTTGCAGGCTGGCAGGTCTGAACAGTCCTGGCAATTGTTTTACTCCCACAGCCTCTAGGAACTCTATTTCCCTGGTGGCTCAGTTGGTAAAGAATCCATGTGCAATGCAGGAGACACCTGGGTTTGATCCTTGGGTCGACAAGATCCCCTGGAGAAGGGAATGGCAACCCACTCCAATATTCTTACCTGGGAACTCCCACGGACAGAGGAGCCTGGCGGGCTTCAGTCCACGGGGTCACAAAGAGTCAGACAAACTGAAATGATTTAGCACACAGGCGCAGCCTCCAGCCTCTTGTCCCCACCTCAGCCAATGGAATGGGGAAAGGAGGATACCCCCAGAGGAACTTGTAGAGGGGAGGGCTGCAGGCTGGGTGTTCAGGGGTCCTGGGTTCCAGTTCTGACTCCTCCTCCCCTCCCTCCTTTTCGTGTGTTCCGGGCATTGCCCACATCATCTGATTTAATCCTTGTGTCGACTTTGTGTGGGAAGCTGGCTATTGCCCTCTCTTACAGCCAAGACGGCCAAAGGCTCAGGCAAGAGAAGAGACCTTCCCAAGGTCACATTAAGTGGGGTCAGGCAGGAGGGCTGCAGGATTCTAGAACCAGGGCCACTAAGAGTCAACTTGACTGACATGTTGACATTACACTGGGGAATTTGAAGCCCAAGGAGGTTAGATTCCCTGCCCCAGGTAACAGCCCAGGACCGGCTCCAGGATGCCTGCCCTGCACACTCAGGCAGACCGAAGCCCCTCCTCCTCCGGTTTCTTTACCTCTTTCCCTTCATGCCCTCATCTCACATGTAGACAGACATAGGATCCGCTTAGGAGCATGTGATGAGGCAGATGAGGTCTCACTGGCTGATGCTGAACACAGAGAATGGCGCAGGGAACATCTGGTAAAGCCCTCAGCAAATGAAGATTCTCTTTTTTAAAGATTATAATCTAGGGATGTGTTTCTCCATCTGTGACATGAGAAGAAGTGAAGCTGAGATGAGCTAAGGTGTATATCCATGCTCTGGAAGTCCTAAGATTGAAAGAGTCACAGAAAGGGGCTTGCCGCAAACCAGTGTTAGGGGCACAGACCAGATGGGGCTCCACTCCCCATTCTGTCACACAGTAGCATCTTGGGTGAATCCCTCAACTTTTCTGTGCCTCAATTCCCTCATCTGTAAAATGGGTGCAATAAAGTTGACATCTCCTATGGTTGTCGTGAGGATTTAGCAAGTTCACGTCTATGTGAAAGGCTTTGAATGGTGTCAGAAGCAGGTTAAGGATTTTATATGTGTTGCTGCTGCTAAGTTGCTTCAGTCGTGTCCGACTCTGTGCGACCCCATAGACGGCAGCCCACCAGGCTCCTCTGTCCCTGGGATTCTCCAGGCAAGAACACTGGAGTGTGTTGCCATGTCCTTCTCCAATGCATGAAAGTGAAGAGTGAAAGTGAAGACGCTCAGTCGTGTCCGACTCTTAGCGACCCCATGGACTGCAGCCTATCAGGCTTCTCCACCCATGGGATTTTCCAGGCAAGAATACTGGAGTGGGTCGCCATTGCCTTATATGTGTTAACTGTTACTAAACATGTGGTTATTAGCCTTCAATCTTTCCAGTCAATTGCAATTACAGTATTAAAATAGAATGTGAATGCTATCCACTTGCCAATGTAAAAATGAAATCACACCACCAACACAGATGAGGGATTACTCATTAGTTTCCTCACTGTCCTTGAAAGGTCATCAGTAGATAGTCCGTAAAATGGACAAAGGATGAAGTGCGAGTGTATCTTAACTTTATTTAGGCTGTCCTGGGCCTTCAGCGTGGCACACAGCCTCCTTCTCTAGTTGTGGTGCCAAGGTTTAGTTGCCCCGCCGCATCCAGGGTGTTAGTTCCCCAACCAGGGATTGAACCCACGTCCCCTGCACTGGAAGGCAAATTCTTAACCACTGGACCTCCAGGGAAGTCCCAGGGGAGTGTATTTTTAAAAGTTTAGTTTGGACAAGCAAAAAGCAAATGTAGAATGTTTAGGAAGGTAGAGAAATTCATTTTTTAATTGTTTTTTAACAATATCATGTATTCCTTCCATGAGAGAAAAATAGTTTAACAAAATTTTAGGGCCAAATAAATTAAATCCATTCACAAAATGACAAGCAGTCTCACTGCATGTGCTGTCTTGGAAAGAGTCCTCCAGACAATATTTAGTGGAAAAACAAACTGCAGATCTGAGTCAAGGGGATCTGGGTTTTGTAGAGGAAACACAAAATTTAAGTGAGTGTATTGGGTGTTCAGCAAAAATGTGGAGCAGGGCACACACTCAGTTATTAATGATGCCAGCCTGCCTCTGGTTGGCAACAGAGAGTAGATGCCAGAAAGAATCCCACACTCCCATACCACTTGAATCGCTCAGCCTGCCTCTGGTTGGTAACAGAGAGTAGATGCCAGGAAGAATCCCATACTCCCATACCATTTGAACTGCTCTATCAGCAAGCATGAATTACCTGTAAAGAGAGAAATGTGTAAACGAAGACAATTGAGGCAAATGTGACGATTTTTGTTGTTGGAGGAAAGAGCGTGATACTCAGAACCACGACTCTCACTTCCCCTCACCTCTGGCCAGACCCAGGAAGCCCCGCTAGCATCGCTGGACTTCGCAAAGGTCCGGAAGTTTGGACAATGTGCCTGGTTTTCTGGCTGGGCCTTCAAACCCAGGTGGCCTCTGCTCAGGGACCCTGTAGGCAGGACTAAATGCATACTGAGCAACTTCCTGACCCAGCGAGTAGCTGGCCACCAGGACCAAGAACGTCTGTGCTTAGCTGCCCTCACAGAAGTTTCCGGGGGCTTCCTGGTGGTTCAGTGATTAAGGATCCACTTGCCAAACAGGAGACACAGGTTCAATCCCTGATCCAGGAGGATCCCACTTGCCTCAGAGCAACTCATGAGCCACAGCAATCGAGACTGGGCTCTGGAAACCAGGAGTCAGAACTCAAGCTCTCACCCCCTGGGGTCCATGCTCTGCAAAAAGAGAAGCCACCGCAATGAGAAGCCGGCGCCCCACACTAGAGAGGAGCCCCTGCTCTCCACAGCTGACGGAAGCCCACGCAGGAACAAAGACACAGCGCAGCCGAAAATTAAAAATAAGCACATCAAATAGAATTATACAAAAGAGAAGCTTCGGAGAGCAGGCAGCCCAAGCAGGCGGTAACATAAGTAGCGTCAGAGAGCCTCCTTCAGCAACAGGCCTCCAGTCACCTATTCCTTCTCCCACCAGACAGGCACTGCGTTCTGACAATAATGTCTGAACTCTGACGGCTTTGTAAGTCTCTGTGTCACTGAGCCTCAACCTTCTCACACTCGACACCTCTTTATGTTCAAATATGTAACATCCTCTTTAATACTCTGAGATGAACCTCATATATCCTGTAACCTACCTACACACTCCTTTTTTTAAAGTATCCATCTATAAGGTCCCCACTGTAATGCAAAGTGGAAATACAAAGAACGTTGTGCAAAATAAAATCCACAGCTGCTCGAGAAGATGTAATGAGGTTGTCAGGAGCTCGCGGTCCCTGCAGAACCACCGAGACGGTGGCTGGTCCAGACGTGGGGTTCAGAGCAGAGATTCCAACCCTTCAGAAGGGTCACCGTCTGAAACCGCGAGCCGCTCCTGGCAGGTTCTGAATAAAACGAAATATAGACTTCTCTTGTCGCTGTCTTTAGTTAGTCGCACCCGTGGAGAATTCAGTGTATTCACACTGCGCAAAAATGCTTTATATTTATATGTAAAGCAAAGTTAAAGTCTAGACTCGTAAAATCATAAACATCTTTCCTCCCTACAGGAAGGCCCAGCAGGACACGTGAAAGCCATGCGGATCCTGAGACCGTTCTCACGGGGCCCGGCTGTCCTGCTTTTTGCTCATAACCTGCCTTACCCACCTACCAATTAGAACGGTGCTCCCTCCCCGTCCCCAGGTTTGTGACCATCCTAGATGCCCGAGGTCCTGCACCCCCTTTCCCCTCCCGACAGGGCTCCTCAGAAGGTTCTCTGTCTTCATGATAGAAGTTAAACACCCTCAGTCGCCCTGTGATGTCCTCTCTCTGCCTTGAGTCCCAGCCGGCCCTGGAGACGAGCCGTCACCAGCTCCATCTCAACAGACAGGGAACCCGAGACAGAGGATGGCTATGACTCAGCAAGCACAGAGCCGGGCAGAGGCCAAACCACATGCTGTTAGCCCCCGCAGCCCCACGGGTGGGCAGCCCACACATCTGGGTGCCCTGAGCTGGCAGGGGGGACCTCATCAGGGGCCCCACACATCTGGGTGCCCTGCGCTGCGGGGGGACCTGATCAGGGGTTCACACATCTGGGTGCCCTGCGCTGGCGGGGGGACCTGATCAGGGGTCCACACATCTGGGTGCCCTATGCTGGCAGCGGGGAACTGATTAGGGGTGCAGGGCCCTCTGGCCCTGAGCAGTCCACCTGTCCCTGGAGCCTCTGAGAGCTTAGCTCTCTCTCTCATACACAAACACTCACGATGGGTGGGGGGCGAGCTTCTGCCTCTCTCTCTCTCTCTATCTCCTGGGGCAGGAAATGTGTCAGGAGAGATAAGAAGAAAAAAGAGGAGGGGAGAGGCCTCTGAAAGGAGCAGGGATGGGGGCGAGGGCGCCATTGCCTCCCCGTGATCAGCGCAGAAGAATGGAAGGAAATGACCAGAGAGGCAAAAGTCGGCCTGGAGGTTATCAGCTATAAATAGCCCTTTCTCTAGGCTCCCCAGGAGCAGAGGGAAGGGGTCGAGACCAGAGGGTCTGGTCTCTGTGGCTGGCGGTGGGGGCAGCGGTCATTAGCGGCTGCCTGGGATTCAGATCAAAGAGCCAAGCGGCAGATAAGAGGCTGGACTCAGGACCCTCCCCCTCGCCTCCTGCTAGAGGTCGGTGCTCTGACCCTATAGCTGGCCAAGCACGTCCTGTATTCTTGCATCTTCCTTGTATTCCTGATCCGCGCATCCACCCACCCATTCGATCAGCCACCCATTCACCCCACCTGCTCATCTGTCTGTCTACACATCCTGCCTCCCTCCCCGTCTCTAAACTTCCTACTAGCTGTTCCTTCTATCCACACACTCTTCCTTCCCTTTTGACTTCCCTAACTCGTCCCTTAGGTCCCAGCTGAGGCACAACATCCCTCATGAAGTCTTCTCAGATCTCCAAGCTCAAGGTAAGGTATGTATCCCATCGACTCCTACAGTTCTGGTCTTCTGTTTCGTACGGCGCTCATCACAATTATTTCATTCTTGCTTCCAGCTCCTCAGCTCTCTGAGGGGGCTTGCAGTTCCGCAGCATCTAGGATGATGCCTGGCACATAGTAGATGCTCAAGAAATTCACTGGGTGCATTTATGCCCATATCTGTCCCCTCTCTCTTCCGTCCCTCCTTCCTCCCTTGAAGGCTTCTGGAGCTCTGATCTGAGTCAGGTCTGATGGTTGTCACTGCCCCTGAGGATAGCTGAGCCTGGTGGGAGTAGAGGAAGCAGAGGAGAGGGGAGTGAGGCCCACTCACAAATCACATGACCCAGGTAGAAAGAGAGATGGACTTCTTAGACATCAGAGGGGTGAGCTATCAGTTGGGGGCAGCGGATGAGGAGGTAGTGAAGGTGGGCTTCAAGGAGGAGGTGGCCCTTGAGCCGGGACTTGGCGGCGGGATGAAGGGTAGGCTCTGCTGGCTCAGGAGACACACAGGCAGGAGAGTGCAAGGTAGTGAAGGGAGTGGGAGGTGTCTGGAGGGCGTCTGCCTGAAGCAAGCGGGGCAGAAGGGGAGTGATGAAGCAGAAAAGAGGTGGGGGGCAGGGAGGGATTTGGGGGACAAGACATTTTGGAGAGACACAGAGGCAGAAGGAGAGCTGTACCAGGACCCCCTAACATGCCAGGGGATGTGCTGAGAGGGAGGCCGGAGGATGGTCCAGGTCCCTGGATATGGTGTGTCCTGCTTATGCCTCTGAGAGAGTGGACAGACAGCTGGCTCCTAATCTCTTCTAGAGAAGTGGTCACGGGCAAAAGGCCTCGATGGAGCCGATGACTCACAGCTAGAGACTGCGGCCTTGTCTGCCTGCGGTGTGGGATTTGGCCTATGCAGAGGACGTCAGGACAGCTCCAAGGATGGAATGCTGGAACCAAAGCCAGGTCCCCCAAGGCCTGCTTACTGTCTGGGCACCCCTGGTGGGGACAGGCTGGCCCCCCAAAGAGTGGCCAGGCTGAGCCCATGTCTGAGCCTCTGGCTGGGCTGTGCCCTCCTCCCATGCCCCAACCCCTTCAGCTCTGGGACGGAGGAGGGAGGTCCCTTCCCCAAGAAGGGTGGATTTCTAGGGGTGGGGAGGCAGGAGCATGAATCCTGGGGTCACGCTGGGTGCACACCGGTCCAGGACCCAGCGTGCGGTCAGCCACATCGTGAGCATCAACATGACCAGCAGGCCCCGGAAGGGGCAAAGTGAATCAGCCAGAGATATTCCTGTCCTCCGAGCAGGAAGGCCAATCCCTGCCTTTCAAGACCTAGATCTTAGCAAACCCATGTGTCCTTCGTGCTCAAAGTCCAGGGAATACAGCTTTCTCATTTGCCCTCTGGGAGGGCTTAATTATTAAAGTGAAAACAGCTACTGCTCTTTATTGAGAACTCACTTTGTGCCAGGCTCCAGGCTATATACTTTCTAGGAAACATTGTGTTTAATCCTCGGAAATGCCTATCAGTGGTACGACAAGTATTCTCTCCTGTATTAGTTATCTGCTTCTGGGTAATTAATTACCCCAAATCTCAACCTCTTAAGATTAGACACACATATCCTGAGGTTTCTGTGGGTCAGGAAGCTGGGCAAGACTTAGCTGGACTCTGCTTCAGGGTCTCTCCTAGGCCTCAGTCAAGCCATCTGCCATGGCCTCAGTCTCATCTGAAGGCTCAGCTGGGAGAGGGCCCACTTCCCAGCTCACCCGGAGGTTGCTGGCACAATTCAGCTCCTTGTGGGCTGCACAGGGACTGCCTCCTTACACACGGGCCTCTCTTCATCGGAGTCTGCATGTGCGTGCTCAGTCATGTCCAACTCTTTGCAACCCCACGGACTCTAGCCTGCCGGGATCCTCTGTCCGTAGGACTTTCCAGGCAAGAATACTGAAGTGGGTAGCCATTTCCTCCTCCAGAGGATCTTCCCAAGCCAGGGATCAAACCCACATCTCCTGCAATGCAGGTGGATTCTTCACCGCTGAGCCACCGGGGAAGCCCCAGAAAGCAGTAGAGAGAGCCTCCCAGCGAGATGGAACTCATGATCTCTTCTCACCAAATCAGGGACGCAGCAGCCTCAGCAGTGCTGCATTCTGTCGGTGAGAAGCAATCTACTGGATGGAGAGGATCACACAAGGCTGTGAACACCGGGAGGCAGGACCACAGATGCTGGGTCTGAGCCCATCTGCCGCCCCTTCGTGTTATAGAGGCAGAAATGGGGCCATGGGAATGTAGTCACCCAGGGTCATAGCTAACAAGTGGCAGAGCCAAGGCTGGGGTGTGGGTCTGTGGACCTCCAGTCTACAGGGAGGCCAAGCCCAGTCTCTGGTAAAAGCCTGGCTCCACCACTTGCTAGCGGTTTTCTTGCACAAGTGAGTTACCACCCAAGCCTCAGTTTCTTCTTCTGTAAAATGGAAAAGCAACAATCCTTGTACTAGAAAATATATAGCACTCCCACGAGGTGTATGAAGACTTCTGGGGAATTAAGGTACCTTATTCTTGCAAGCAGGCTTCCCTGGTGGATCAGTGGTAAAGAATCTGCCTGCAGTGCAGGACACCCGGGTTTGATCCCTGAGTGGGGAAGATCCCCTGGAGGAGGGCACGGCAGCCCACTCCAGTACTCTTGCCTGGAGAATCCCCATGGACAGAGGAGTCTGGCGGGCTATAGTCCATGGGGTCGCACAAAGTCGAACACGGCTGCAGCAGCTAAGCAGCAGCAGCATTCTTGCAAGCACTGTGCAGCGTGAGCCCTCCTGTCTGCCCACGGCAAATCACACCGTGTCTTCCCGCCACTCACACTCGTCAGTGGTTTCCCTTTCCACCTGAAGCAAAAGCCAACATCCTCTCCATGGCCTCCGAGGGCCCGCAGGATCCTCGCTCACCCGCCTCCAGCCGCACTGGCTTCTGGCTGCTTCTCAAGCCCGCCAAGCATGTTCTTCTCCGGGGCCTCCTGCAGGCACAGTTCTGTCAGGCTGGAGTCCTGTTCCCGTGGACATGGCCCCTCCCCTGCTGTGCGCAGCTCCTCACCTGAGCGTCACCTCTCAGAAGGCCCTCCCTCCAGGACCCCTGTTTTCAGTACCACTCTGTCTCAAAGCCCATCCCCTGCGCTGCTTCTCTTTTCATCACAGCACCTGACATGACATTCCTAGAAGCACTGGTTGGTTTCTTTATTGCCAGTCTTCCTCCCTAGATTACAAGCTCCCTGTGGCCAGGAACCACTGTATCACTGGAGCCCAGAATATCTCCTGCCCTGCCTAAAGGCGCTTGATACATGTTTGTTGAATGGATGAGTGAAGGATGGCTGGCTGAATGAAAGCATTCGGCCTTGAAGGGCATGGCCACGGAGGCACCTCTGACCCTCTCTTCATCCTGGCTGTCATTCCTCCTCCACTCCTTGCCTTCTATCTCCCAGAAACCAGCCTGTGAGAAGGAATCCTCTGGCAAAAGCTAAAAAGCAGCTCGGAGTAGGGATGCAGTCCGTCCCCAGAGGGCCAGGACTGCTCAGGGACCTTCCACTCATCAGCCAGTAGCTGCCATGCCTGATGCCCTGCCCAGAATCTGGTCTATCCCACCACCAGGACTGCTGATTCCCTTGCTGTCAAGTGGTCCCACTCAGCTATGACCACTCCAGGCAAAACCAGAAGGCCAGGGACAACAGGACATCACCACGAGGTGGTCCTCAGGAGCAAATCGGGCAGGAGCCAGGGGCCAAGAACACATTCCCTGTCCCCTCGAGGATACTAGCCCTGAATCCTATTAGCAGTGATTCCTCCCTGAGTTAAGATTTTGTCTGCAACATAATATTTCTTATGCCTGTGTGCTAAGGCACTTCAGTCGTGTCTGATTCTTTGCAACCCTATGGACTGTAGCCCACTAGGCCTCTTTGTCCATTGGGGTTCTCCAGGCAAGAATACCAGAGTGCGTTGCCACGCCCTCCTCCAGAGGATCTTCCCCACCCAGGGATCGAACCCACATCTCTTACGTCTCCTGCATTGGCAGGTAGATTCTCTACCACCAGCGCCACCTGGGAAGTCCAACATCTGTAACGTCTCTTACAGATGTTTGGTTTTGAACAATTCAGTCAGAGTAGCCTTCACTTTGCATTACAGAGATGCAGAATGCAATTGAAAAAAAAAAAAAAAAACACCCAAACAAGTGTGAATGCAAATGCAAATACACACACGAATAGCTCTTATTTTCTGAACTATTACCAGGTGTTATGAGCTGTCGTGTGTTTTCTCAAAATTTACACTGAAACCCTAACATAACCAGTACCTCAAACTGTAAAGTAAAAGTAAAGTCGCTCAGTCGTGTCCAACTCTTTGTGGGTCCCATGAACTGTAGCCTACCAGGCTCCTCCATCCATGGGATTTTCCAGGCAAGAGTGCTGGAGTGGATTGCCATTTCCTTCTCCAGGGGATCTTCCCGACCCAGGAAACAAACCCTGGTCTCCTGCATTGCGGGCAGATGCTTTACCGTCTGAGCCACCAGGGAAGCCCCCTCAAACTGTGATCTTTCTCATCTTAAGGAGCAGAATTAGGCCATTAGGATGGGTCCTAACCCAATATGACTGGTGTCCTTATAAGAGGTGATCAACTGCTATATTTAAAACAGATAGCCAACAAAGGCCTACTGTATAACACGTGAAACTCTGCTCAGTGTTATGTGGCATCCTGACTGGGAGGGGGTTTGGGGGAGATTGGGTACATGTATATGTATGGCTGAGTCCCTTTGCTATTCACCTGAGACTATCACAACATTGTTCACCAGCTATACACCAATACAAAATAAAAAGTTTTTTAAAAATCCAAAGGGAAAAAAAAAAAAGGTTGGTTAGGACACAAACATGCACAAAGAGAAGAGCAGGTAAGGACTCAGGGAGAAGACGGCTATCCCCACGCCACGGAGAGAGGCTTCAGAGGAAACCTGCCAGCACCTTGCTCTTGGACTTGTAGCCTCTAGAATTACGAGAAAACACATCTCTGTTGTTTAAGTCACCCAGTCTACGGTGCTTTATTATGGCAGCCCCAGCAATCTAAGCCACCAGGCCTGGAGTTAGAACATATGTGTAATTCTGGCCAATAGGATGCAAAGGGAAGTCTGATCATGTGCTTCTAGAAGGCTTTCCTCAGGTCTGTAGATGTTGTTTGAGCATGTTATTCCTGGAGCTGCTGCAGCCATTTTGCATCATGAGGCAGGCATGAATGGCTGAGCAGAAAAATGGAGGAAAATGGGTCTTTGATGCCATCACAGAGCGTAAATTATGTACTCTCATTCTAGACTTCTGTTTATCTGAGAAAATGACATGCCCTTCCTCTTTAGGCTACTTTGAGTTGGGTTTCATATTATTTGCATGTACATTGATGTAGCACCATAGCGATTGCAGAGGACCCTGGGCAGATCTGAGGCACACTGAATCTGTCTCAGGCATCAGAGCCGCTCTGTGATGTTGTATATTGAGCTCCACAGGCATTTGG
This sequence comes from Capricornis sumatraensis, assembly GCF_032405125.1. NCBI lineage: Eukaryota > Metazoa > Chordata > Mammalia > Artiodactyla > Bovidae > Capricornis > Capricornis sumatraensis. The sequence goes on from NC_091084.1 coordinate 75,267,330, forward strand.
GATTCAGGGAAATGTCTGGGGGAAGGCATGGCTGGTGTTGAGTGATTGTTGCAGCAACCTCAGAGCTGCCAGCTCTCTGTGAGACGGGGGCTGGGCATGATTTGGAAAAGTTAACCAGCAGTGTCTGCCATAAGACACTCAGGAGTCAGAAAGAGATTAGGAAATTTGGGAATGTCTTCTATCTTTACCTTCAGCAGCTTCTTTAAATTAATAATCATCAAAGAGCTGCAAACTCCTGTCCATTTTAACTCCATCATGTCCTCTTAGTTTGTCCCCTTCTTGTCCTCCCTTCTGTGTGGACTTGGGGCTGCAAAGGTCTGGGAACCACACCAGCTCCAAAGCAGTCTCTCAGGTTCCTGCCCGTTCCCCTTCATACAACAAAATTCATCCCATACCTGCAATGTGTCAGGCGCTGTTCTAGGCATTTGGGGTATTTCAGTGAACAAAACAAACAATTCCTGCCCTCATGGAGCTTATATCCTTACAGGAAGAGAAAGTGTTGAAAGTGTTAAACCTTCAGGCATGTGTGACTCTTTTACGACACCATGGAGAGTAGCCCACCAGGCTCCATGGGATTTCCCCAGGCCAGAATATTGGAGTGGATTGCCATTTCCTTTTCCGGGGGATCTTCCCAACCCAGGAATTGAATCCATGTCTCTTGAACTGCAGGCAGATTCTTTACCGTCTGAGCCACCAGGGAAGCCAGCAACATTCACAACAAACAAGTAGGTGGGACAGGGACCATACAGGATAAAACAAATGTAGATCCCAACGAGGAAGCTCAGAGGCAGGGCTGCAATTTTAAATCTGTGGACTGCTGGGAATTGCCTAGCGGTTCAGTGGTTGGAACTCTGAGCTTTCACTGCCAAGGGCCAGCATTCAATACCTGATCGGGGAACTAAGATACCACAAGCCATGAGACTCGGTTAAAAAAAATTTTTTTTTATTTTGGTGACTGTTATGGATTGAACTGTGTCCCCCTAGTTCAATTTGTTGAAGTACATATTTTCCTCAGTACCTCAGAATGTGACCTTGTTGCAGATGTAATTAGTTTAGTCACAGTGAAGTCAGGCTGGGTAGAATAGGCTCCTATCAGGTCCTTATAAAAAGAAGGAATTTGGACACACACATGCTCATAAGGTATTGAAGGCAAAAGGAGAAGGGGGTAGCAGTGGATGAGATGGTTAGATGGCATCCCTGACTCAAAAGAGGAATCTGAGCAAACTCCGGGGGATAGTGAAGGGCAGAGGGGCCTGGTGTGCTGCAGTCCCTGGGGTCGCAAAGAGCCGGACACGACTTAGTTATTGAACAACAGTGAAGACATGGAGAACACCCCATGAAGAGGGAGGCTGAGACCTACAAGTCCAGGAATATGAAAGCCTGTCATCCAACCACCCAGGCCAGAGAAGACGGTAGACGGGATTCTCCCTCGAAAACGATCAAGCCTGCTAACACCTCGATGCTAAACTTCCAGGCTTCGGAGCCGTGAGACAATGAATTTCTAGATTGCATTGCTCTGTTACGCAGCCCTAGAAAGCCAATACAGTGGTCATGTAGACCTCGTGAAGAAGATGACTTCTGAATGAAGATGTGAAGGATGTGGGTGGGAAGATAGTGAGAGTGTCTGGGGGAACGGCACACAGGCAGAGGGAACAGCCAGTGCAAAGCCCCTGAGGCAAGCACTTACCCGAAGTCTTTGAAGGAAAGTAAGGAGACCAGAGAGTAGTGAGTGAGGAGTGCAGTGTTGCAGGAGAGGAGATGAGATAAAGGGTCCGATCCTGCAGGGCCCTGAGGCCATTGCACAGACTATGGTCTTTACTCAGCATGAGATGGAACCGCAGCGGAATTCTCAGCCAAAGAGTGATGCAATCTGACTTACATTATAATAGAATCACTCTGGCTCCTGTGTAAGAAGGGACTTGGTAGGGGGAAGGGGGAGATGGAAGAGAAGAGGGGAGGGGAGGCAGAAAGTTAGTGGGCATTGCAACAACCCAGGGAAGAGATGATGGTGTCTGGAAAAGGGATGGTGGTAGTGGAGGCGGGGAGAAGTGGATGGAGTCCAGGTACTTTTTTGAAAGTGCAACAGACAGGATTTCCTGAATGATCAGATGTAAGGGGGCAGAGAAGGAGCTGAGTCATGGATGATGCCAGATTTTAGCCGGAGCAACTGCAAGGGTGGAGTTGCCATCAACGGGGTAGAGAAAACCATGGTATACTTCCTGCTTCCTGCAGGTTTGCGAGAAGCTGGGATGGGGAAAATCACGAGTTTGGTTCTGGATCTGTCAAGTTTACAAGTCCCAACCCTGGTTCATCTTCAAAACAGCTGCCAAAGTGATGGCTCTTTAAAAAGCCAAAAAACAGGACTTCTCCAGGGGTTCAGTGGTTAAGAATCTGCCTGTTAATGCAGGGGTTATAGACTCGATCCCTGGTCCGGGAAGATTTTAATGCCACAGAGCAACCGAGCCCGCAAGTCGCAACCACTGAAGCCCACACATCCCGCAGCCTGTGCTGCAACGAGAGAAACCTGCAAAGAGAAGCCTGCAGGCCACAACTAGAGAGAGCCCCTGCTCGCCGCAGTGAGAGGAAGCGTTTGCAGCAGCAAAGACCCAGCTCAGACCCAGATAAATAAACAAGCAAACAAGCAAATGAACAAATGAATGAACAAGCAAAAAAACAAACTCTAGGTGGTTAAGGCATGAAGTCCTAACTCTAGCATGGACGGAAAAGTCATTAATAGTGTAATGCTATATCCTCACTGATGTCCGACTCTTTGTGACCCCATGGACTACAGCCCGCCAAGCTCCTCTGGCCATGGAATTCTCCAGGCAAGAATGCTGGAGTGGGTGCCATTCATAAAACCTGCCAAACATATCTTTCCAGCTCTTCTTCCTCAACCTCCTCCATGCTCCTTATGTCTTCAGCCCCATTGAGCTTCTAGCAGCTCATTCATTCATTCAGCTCGTTCACTCACTCACTCAGCATGAGCATCCACTATGCTGGGCAGTGAATTAGACATAAAGGCTGCAGCCCTTGTGGAGCTCGCAGTCACTACCACTACCACATTTTACACACTCAAGCTGTGTCATTTGCCTCAAATCCAGTCACCTTTCTCCTACCCCATTCACCTCTTTTCCCCAAGGCCCAGCCATTTTCCTCTCCTCTGGTGACCTTTCCGATGCCCTAGACTCAAAGAGATGGGTGCTTCCAGAGCCTTCTACCCTGTTATCTGCAGGGTTTTCTCAAAGGCAGGGACCTGTCTTTATTCATCCCTCTATCTTCAAGTATTTGAATAACTGAACGACTGAATGAACGCGGGTTAGTAAGGATTCCCCAGCTTTGATTAAAGTTGGCCCACCCTTGGCTAATGGTAACTGGTCATGAGCTCAGCTGAGATGAGCTGGCCGTGGGTCTAACATCTCTTTGCAAATGAACCGTCAGCAGTTTTCTCTGGAGAACAGTATGGCCTCCTAGAGAATTATGGAGGGTTCTCCAGCCTGGAGTCTCCTGGACTGGAGGAGAGAGGTCTGTTGAGGAGGGGCACGGGAGCCAGGGAAGTGTTTCTGGTCCCAGCTAGTTCAAGCCACCAGCGCCAGCTGTCCCCTGTGGCCTCTGAGGAGAGCTGAGGTAACCATGGCAACCAGGCACCGGAGCCAGAAATGGATGGAGCCAGATCCATGGAGAGGCCTGCGGGCCAGGCCGGGCTCCAGGGTCACCGTGTGTGTGTGTGTGTGTGTGTGTGTGTGTGTGTGTAAGGTACAGGAGGACATGAAGGGGTGCTCCAGGACTGGCTGTGGGAAAGGGGCAACCGTAAGGCAGAGATTCAGCGCTCTGAGTGGGTTAACCATCATTATGCATCATATGGTACACAGTTCCCTGGGTCCCAGCCCCCTTCTCTGAGAACAGGAAAGAAAGATGGAGTGAGGAATATGGGGGGAGAAACTGATACTGGGAAGAGAGAGGCAGGAGGCGGAGAGGGAGGGAGACAGAGATTATTAGGAGGAGAGAGAAAGAGGAACAGGGCAGATTCCCGCATAAAGTACCAACAGAGGACAGACAGCCAGAAAGGGACATGGAGACTGAGGGACACAGAGCTGCAGAGACGTGCGGAGAGATGAAGGAATAAAGCGAATAAGAGATGGAGAATGAAAGGGGAAAAAAAAGAAAAGCTGAGACAGAGCTAGAGGAAGGATTAAACAGAGAGAAGCGAAAGGAGGCTGAAGAACACTGGGGCACGAAATCAGAACCAACAAGAGGGTAACAGAGAGAAGGTAGGTGAGAGAGACCAGCAGAGGAAAGAAAGGGACTTGGAAGAAAGAGAGAGTGGCTTATGAGGAAAAGAGAAAGGAACCAGAAATAGAGAGATGAGCAGGAAAGGGGGCAGGAGATAGAGGCTGAAAGATGATCAGATTGGCAGTGGGTGTCCAGCCCCGCCCCACTGGGATCTGAGCCCCAGCCATGGGAGGGACCTGGGAGAACCTCTATCTGCCCTAGGAAAGGTCACGAGCGCTGTGCCCCTTGCTTCCCCAGGAGAACAGCCAATGTCCCATCAGTGCCCCCGGGCCCAGACACAAGGGGCCCGGCTGCTCAGTGGGGACCACTGGGAACAGCGGCGGTGACGATGCCGCAGGAGGCTGGCTGCTGAAGTGTTTCCTGGTGGAGGCTGCGTTCCCCAGTCTCCATATGTCCCGCGCATATGTTTAGCAACCTGCCTCCAAACTGGGAGCTGTATTTACGCCCAGGGCGGGTGACAGTCTATTGTCGGAGAAAGGAAGCTGGCAGTGTTTTACATTTCAAGGTGTTACTGCCATCTTTGCAGGTTGGGATTCCCGGGCAACCTGCAGCTCCTGCCTAGTAGAAAAATAAGAGCTACTGTGTTGCAGCCAAGAGATAAATTCCTCCCAGACAGTGGTGCCAGCAAGGAGATTTTTCTCTTTCAAAGAACTTAAGATGCCTTTTCCCCTCTGAAGATAAATGAGAGCTACAGAACCTGGGTTATCACGTTTTTGCCTTGGCTGCTGGGAAGCTCGAATCTAAATGGTCATAATTCATGCATGTATAACCAGTTTCCAAGTTGGTGATTCTTGACTCCTTTGGATCACCAGGGCTTTCTACAGCCCCTGGTACTGTGCGTGAAATGATTTCGTCTGCTCCATCACAAAGCACCATAGATTGGATGGCTTTAACCACAAACATATATTTTTCACAGTTTTGGAGGCTGGGAAATTTAAGATCAAGGTGCCAGCAGATTCAGTGACTGGTGAAGACCCTCTTTCTGGCTTACAGATGGTGCTCTCTCTATATATATGTATATAGATAGATAGATATAGATATTTTTTTTTTCTTCTGCATCCTCATATGACAAAGAAAGGAGGCTCTGGTGTTTCTTCCTCATACCGGGGCACTGATCCCATCATGGGGGTCTATATAACAAGCCTAATAATCTCCCAAAGACCCTACCTCCAAATACCATCACGCTGTGGGTAGGAATTCCACATGTGAATCTGGGGGGACATGTTCAATCTATACTGATTCCACTAATGTACATTTTTCTGCAGAGGAATTTTCAGCTTCTCAGCATTCTCAAAGCTGTTCATGACCTTTAAAGGGTTAAGGAAAAGGGAGCAGGGACTAGCCTGGTGGTCCAGTGATTGAGACTCTGTGCTTTCACTGCAGAGGGCACGGGTTCGATCCCTGGTTGGGAAACTAAAATGGTGCATGCTGCAAGGCGTGGCCAAAAGGAAAAAAAAAAAGGGGAGGGGGCAGTCAGGGTTCGGCTTATACCATCCCTTGGCTAACTAGCCCTTTCTTTGAAGCCACACCTTCTGTGAGGTGGGGGCAACATGGTGGGAGTAGCTGATAATTGCTGTCATGAAGATGAAGCCAGCTGACACACACAGCCTGGGGTAGAGCCGACAGCAGGACTTGATCACGGTTGGTTGTCCCAATTGTTTTACCAACTTACCCGCTGGTGTGACTTCTAGCATGGTGCCTTGTATACAGCAGGCACTCAATAAACACGTACCTGCCTGCCTAATTTGCTATCTGAGCTTCTCAGTGTCCCTAGTGCCTCTACTGGGCCTCTGTAAATGTGGCCTGAACTAGAGGGATCGAGAAGAAAGGGCGTGTGTCAGAAGACTTGCAATAAACCCCGTTTCTGAGGCTTCTCTAGCTGTCCAGGGGGCACAGGTTCAGTCCCTGTTGGTGAGCTAGGATGCTACATGCTACGTGGAGAAAATAAAAAGGAAAATAAACCCTGTTTCTGTCCAGGCCCCTCTCACAAAAGGACTCTCCCCTTCCCCCACTCCCATTTAGGCCAAGCAAGCTCACCTGTCCTGTCTTTTCTGTCTTTGCATTAACTGTGCTGGGGGGACTTGAGCCCAGGTGGGGAGAACAGGCTCCCAGAGGGCTGCCTCCTTCTGCCGGAAGCACCAGAGCAAATGATGAAGACAAGAGGGGCAGACGCATTAGTGCTAGCAGCGTCCCTTTCCCGGGTAGAGGGAACAGCCGGTGCAAAGGCCCTGGGGTGGGAATATGTCTGGCATGCCGCTGTTGGAGCCAGTGTGACTGGGGCAGGATAAATGAGGTAGGAGATGGAAGGAGAGGAGATAAGGCTGTAGCGGGGAGAATGGGTAAGCCTGCTGTTTCATTGTCAGAACTTCAGCTCTTACTCTGAGAAGCAGCGTGGACATGCCGGGCTGCCCTTTGATCTGTCCTCCACCTTGGTTCTCAGAGGTCTGCACTGGGCTGGGGATGATCTGTGGGAAAACCCCTAGCAGAAGTGAACGCCCCTGTGGATGAGAGAAAGGCCTGGATCACGGTCTCTGGTAAGCCACAGGAAGGCCATGTGTGCAGAGTCCCAAGCCTGGATAGTCCCTGTGTCCCTGGACCACTGGCATGGGCATCTTTGGCCTTTGACTTCTGAGCCCAACAGTGAAGGCTGGAGCTCCCTCCCAGAACCGAGGTTGGCTGAGTCTTTGGGACTGGATGTTGTGGCCAGTGGTTCCCTGGGGAGCTTGCTTTTGAGAGTGAGAGTACATGACAGAGAGAGACACAGGACAATCCGGGCGAAAGCAGGATCCTGAGTCAGGGGAAGACAGGTAAAAGGCGTGAACAGGGCAGGGAACTAGAGGTATTTATACGGACACCAAGGTCTGAGCTGGAAGGGAATTCACAGCCCATTTTATCCAACCTGTACAAGTCAGAGAGGGCAAGGCCGTCTCCAGCTCACAAGCCTATCACTAATTTCAGGTAGAATCTTCATCTACTGACAACCAGGGTGGCCAACCCCTCCACCCCGACTCCCGTTGCCTCCAAGTTTTGAGCATATTCAGGGCTCCATGGAGCCCTCTTTGGGCTTAATTATTCCCTTGAGTTGTCAGTTTGTTTTAGAGGGTAGTGGTTCTGGGCTCTAGAAAGTGAAGTATGAATTGTACAGTGAGTTTTATCTCTATTAATAAAGTGGTAAGGCTCAGCTAAGAGTTGGACACGACTGAACAAATTCACTTTCACTTTTTACTTTCATGCATTGGAGAAGGAAATGGCAGCCTACTGCAGTGTTCTTGCCTGGAGAATCCCAGGGATGGCAGAGCCTGGTGGGCTGCCTGCCGTCTACGGGGTCGCACAGAGTCGGACACGACTGAAGCGACTTAGCAGCAGCAGCAGCAAGGCTCAGCTTGGCCTCATAGGAAGTGTGGGAGGGTCACCCCCTATTCCCAGAAGTGGCCTTGGGGTCTTTCCCTGCCGTGGACCATGAGAAGGGACTGGGCCACTTCTGCCTTCACTGGGCAGTCTCATGTCTAGTGAGTCCCAAGGTGGATAGCTTTTGCTATGGTCTGGGAGCATCTCAAAAGCAGGGGCTGCCTCTGTCAGGCTCACCTTTAAACGCCCAGTGTTTAGCCAGCTGCTGGCCCACGGGCAGGACTCTAAAATACTGACCGGATAAAGGAAACCTCTGAACTGAAGGATCTTTCCCCAGAATGCAGCACACTCTCTCTAAATACACAGGGCTCAAAGGCAGAGATTATCAGAACAAGATTTTTTTTTTTTTTGCCAGGATGAATATGCTATTTGTTATTTTCCCTTTAGAGGAATTTATCTTCTAATTCTGCTTTGCTAAAGCTAACACTTATTGATTTATTTGATTCACTCCTTCATTCACTAGGTATTTATCGATTCCTTACCAGGTGCCAGATGCTGAGAATTAGACAGTGGAAGTGAATGGTTCGCGAATCCTCGGTCGTGAGCCTCTGTGATCTGCTCTGGGGTAATTGTCTGAGTGGACCCAGGGTCTTGTCGCAAAGGCTGGCCTCGAAAAGAGGGAGCCAGAACGCAGACATTCTGGGGGCACTTTATGGAGTGAAGCTGTTTATGCTGGGGAAGCATTTCTATAAACTGCACATGGAGCCTTTTATCCACCTTATAATTGGCTCGGGCTCCTCTGTAACTGGGGATAAATCAGATATAAGCCTGTCTCTAAGTTTATTAGAGGTTTACATATTTGGAATAAAAAGTAAGGGATCTGGCAGGCAGTAGCAGAGAAAGAGAAAAACCTGGGTAGAAGGAAAAAACAGGAGAGAGGCTGGACCAATAGGGTTGACCCTCATCTGCAAGTCAGCAGATGAACTTGGCTTCCATGGACCTGCTGTGTTCTGTGAGGTTCCACAGCTGCACAGCAAGTCAGCTGGCTAAAATCACTTGATAAACCAGGAAATACTCCCCTTTACCTCTCCTCCGGGAGTTTTTATTCCCTATCTTCCTTTGCAAGCCTCTCAAACTTCCTCTTTTGTCAGAATGCTAGACGGAGGTCAGTAGACATCGCTGTGCAAAACAAGACAAAGTCAGAGAAAAGCTGACAGTTGCCTAATGCTTGTTAACTCAGGAATGAGAGCCACTCCATATTTTGTTGGTGGAAGGGTCTCGAAGGTCAGTTCGCTTATTGGCACATGGACTAGCTGTTCCCATTAAATGAGTCAGTCACCATGAAAACATTAATTTGAGTAAATGAATCAGCCTCTCTCCGAGAAAGAAAAAAGATGCCATTAAGCAGTGTGGACGTGCACCAACACACACACTTACATAAGCACAAACATGTACTATCACACACACATACACAGATATATACCATTACATGTAACACATATATACACCGTAAGCATAGACATGTCCCCCTATACACACACACACACACAAGCATGGGCATGTACACACACAAGCACAGACAGATAGGCACAGACAGATAGACACACACACACACACACACACACTCAAGCGGAAGGCTAGCCAACCATCCCAGTTCCTTCCATCTCTGAGGTCCTGGGAGCTCACAAGTCCTGTCACTGTGACAGCCACGTGTGGAGCTGTCCTTGGAGCTGGCCCGGCAGGGAGCCAGGTTTCTGAGCCCTACTCTCTGTAGCTATCTGGCACCTGAGCATATGGAATGAACATCAAAATCAAGGACCACAAGGTGGCCTCACCTTCTTGTCATCACACCCAGTACACAACCCGGAGGCCTGAGAGCCCTGCATGACCCCTGAAGGGTCACTTAGCTTCACACAGGCAGCCCTTCCTGGGTAGATGGAACTTGTAGGCCAGTCACCGGCCTGTGTCACAGAAGTCAAGGCCACTGCAGTCAGAACATTGAGGACTCTTTCTAGTTGGGCTGCTGCTCTGCTCAGTGAGTTACCCTACCTCCCTGACTTTCACTTTGCTCATCTGTGAAATGGGGATGATTCTAAAACCACAGGGTTATTAGAAGAACGGAGAGACAATGCGTGTGAAGGAGTGAGTCAGGATATAGAAACTGGACTCTGGAATACGGCTGACTGCCTGGGTTCAGATTCCAACTCAGACAAGACCAGGAGCTGACTGTGGCTCAGATCATGAACTCCTTATTACCAAATGCAGACTCAAATTGAAGAAAGTAGGGAAAACCGCTAGACCATTCAGGTATGACCTAAATCAAATCCCTTATGATTATACAGTGGAAGTGAGAAATAGATTTAAGGGCTTAGATCTGATAGATAGAGTGCCTGATGAACTATGGAATGAGGTTCGTGACATTGTACAGGAGACAGGGATCAAGACCATCCCCATGGAAAAGAAATGCAAAAAAGCAAAATGGCTGTCTGGGGAGGCCTTACAAATAGCTGTGAAAAGAAGAGAGGCGAAAAGCGAAGGAGAAAAGGAAAGATAAAAGCATCTGAATGCAGAGTTCCAAAGAATAGCAAGGAGAGATAAGAAAGCCTTCTTCAGCGATCAATGCAAAGAAATAGAGGAAAACAACAGAATGGGAAAGACTAGAGATCTCAAGAAAATTAGAGATCCCAAGGGAACATTTCATGCAAAGATGGGCTCAATAAAGGACAGAAATGGTATGGATCTAACAGAAGCAGAAGATATTAAGAAGAGGTGGCAAGAATACACGGAAGAACTGTACAAAAAAGCTCTTCGTGACCCAGATAATCATGATGATGTGATCACTAATTTAGAGCCAGACATCTTGGAAAGTGAAGTCTAGTGGGCCTTAGAAAGCATCACTACGAACAAAGCTAGTGGAGGTGATGGAATTCCAGTTGAGCTGTTTCAAATCCTGAAAGATGGTGCTGTGAAAGTGCTGCACTCAATATACCCGCAAATTTGGAAAACTCAGCAGTGGCCACAGGACTGGAAAAAGTCAGTTTTCATTCCAATTCCAAAGAAAGGCAATGCCAAAGAATGCTCAAACTACCACACAATTGCACTCATCTCACACACTAGTAAAGTAATGCTCAAAATTCTCCAAGCCAGGCTTCAGCAATACGTGAACTGTGAACTCCCTGATGTTCAAGCTGGTTTTAGAAAAGGCAGAGGAACCAGAGATCAAATTGCCAACATCCACTGGATCATGGAAAAAGGAAAAGAGTTCCAGAAAAACATCTACTTCTGCTTTATTGACTATGCCAAAGCCTTTGACTGTGTGGATCACAATAAACTATGGAAAATTCTGAAAGAGATGGGAATACCAGACCACCTGACCTGCCTCTTGAGAAATCTGTATGCAGGCCAGGAAGCAACAGTTAGAACTGGACATGGACCAACAAACTGGTTCCAAATAAGAAAAGGAGTATGTCAAGGCTGTATATTGTCACCCTGCTTATTTAGCTTCTATGCAGAGTACATCATGAGAAACGTTGGGCTGGAAGAAACACAAGCTGGAATCAAGATTGCCGGGAGAAATATCAATAACCTCAGATATGCAGATGACACCACCCTTATGGCAGAAAGTGAAGAGGAGCTAAAAAACCTCTTGATGAAAGTGAAAGAGGAGAGCGAAAAAGTTGGCTTAAAGCTCAACATTCGGAAAATGAAGATCATGGCATCCGGTCCCATCACTTCATGGGAAATAGATGGGGAAACAGTAGAAACAGTGTCAGACTTTTTTTGGGGCTCCAAAATCACTGCAGATGGTGACTGAAGCCATGAAATTAAAAGATGCTTACTCCTTGGAAGAAAAGTTATGACCAACCTAGATAGTATATTCAAAAACAGAGACATTACTTTGCCGACTAAGGTCCGTCTAGTCAAGGCTATGGTTTTTCCTGTGGTCATGTATGAATGTGAGAGTTGGACTGTGAAGAAGGCTGAGTGCAGAAGAATTGATGCTTTTGAACTGTGGCGTTGGAGAAGACTCTTGAGAGTCCCTTGGACTGCAAGGAGATCCAATCAGTCCATTCTGAAGGAGATCAACCCTGGGATTTCTTTGGAAGGAATGATGCTAAGGCTGAAGCTCCAGTACTTTGGCCACCTCATGCGAAGAGCTGACTCATTGGAAAAGACTCTGATGCTGGGAGGGATTGGGGACAGGAGGAGAAGGGGAAGACCGAGGATGAGATGGCTGGATGGCATCACAGATTTGATGGAAGTGAGTCTGAGTGAACTCCGGGAGATTGTGATGGACAGGGAGGCCTGGCGTGCTGCGATTCATGGGGTCACGAAGAGTCGGACACGACTGAGCGACTGAACTGAACTGAAATGTAGGATTTTGGGAGGAACAGAGTTGCAGTGCTAAGCGAGATTCCTGGGCTTCAGTAAGAGCTCAATAAAGTTCTTGTCTGTGACCTTTGCAGCTTGCCCTCCTTCTAAGCACATAGTAGGCTCACAACACTTAGTGTATCAGTGAGACTTGGTCTGCAAGGAAAATAAGTAGAACAGTCTTGAATACTTACCCTGTGCCTTCTAGAAACACTTTCCATGTACTATTTCAATGAATCTTGCGGAGGAGGAAACTGAGCTTCGGGGAGGTTAAGTCACAGCCCCCTTCTAATCTGTCTCGGAGTCCAAGAGTTGCAACATGCTGTCACTGCAAGGAAATTGACCTTAATCCCCATGACTTTCCTGTTGGCTTGAGTGTCCCAGATGAGAGGTCCAGGGCCCATGGGCAGAAAGAACTGCCCTTGGCCAGAGTCTGCAGTCAATTCCTGGATATTGCCTCAGGCCCCCAATTGACTAAGAATGTGCATGGCCACATCCTTCTTCAGAAGTTGTTTCCATCAGCGGGCAGAAAGGGTGGACACAGGCTCTTAGTTTAGGGGGTAGAGGTGTGGGGGTCTGCTATTAGGTCAGAACGGGAACACGGTAGCCACTAGCAACTTAGGCGCTGAGAGCAGAAAATGAGGCAGGTGGTTTGGTCAAAAAGAACACCGATTTGGAAACAGGACTCAAATTCGCCTAAACTCTGAAATCAACTCGCTGGCAGATGGATAAATGGTTGCTACCCACCCTGGGCTTAACATCAGTGTTTTCATCTGTGAAGTGAGAAGTCTGTTTTACGGGTGAGTCTTAACTTTAAAACTTTTCTGATTGCATTGATGGTTCAATCATCTACGGAGAGGTAGGGACCATATACATTCTCTGTTCTTACTCAGGTTTGGATGTCCACGTATGGAGTCACTTCCTTGTTCATAGTTGCATCTTCAGGATTATTTATTGGATTGACTGAATTGTACCAGGAGGACTCTGAGTCCTAAACATGGATGATAAAGATGATTTAAAAAACCAAAACTTGGAGTTGTTACATGCTTTCTGATTTTCAAAGCCACTTTGCAGATGTCATCTTCTTCAATATTCACAACTGCCCCGTGGTGTAGAGCCTATCATCTTCCTTTACAAAACCACAGGGAGGCTCAGAGAAGTTAGGCCACTTGACCAAGGTCACACAGCCAGAATATTCAGCGCCAGGATGACCCTCTTTCTGACCTCTTCCCTGCCTACCACTCTCTCCCTGTCTTCTGAGTATATGCCCCCAAAGGTGGTGAAAAGAGAAAGGTTTGAATTCTTGTGCATTTTTTTGCTGGGCAACTTATGGGAAGTCTTTGAGCTTTTCTCTCTAGCCGTCCCCATCTAATGGAATTGTTTGGAGGCTTCAGCGAGCTGGTGCTTTAACAGCCTTATCAGAATGCCTGTCATACAGTGTACATTCCTCCTGTTAAAGATTAGGAGTCTAAAGCAGTTTCCCCATCTCTCTTTAGTATACTCTAAAGAGAGGGAAAGTAACTTGCTCAAAGCCACACAGCTGGTACACAAAAGAGCCAGCTTTCGAACCTGGGTTTATCCAACCTTAAAACCCAAGCTTCTACTCAAGTAAGCACTCATGAATGGTAGCTACTATTGGGCTGGCCAAAAAGTTATTTCAGGTTTTTTACCCTGAGATCTTCTGGAAAAACCTGAGCCAACTTTTAGGCCGACCCAGTAGTATTGTATTACTTACTACCAGTTGATAAAGAAAATGCAGGTAATGATGAAGGTTCAGAAGTATCCTTATCTGGCAGGATCTAGTCAAGGAGCCGCTTTCTGGAAAATTGGGCTACAAAATACCCAAAGGCAACTCAACCCTGGGCCCTTCCCAGTGCAACTATCCAGTGTGAGTGTTAGTCTCTAAGTTGTGTCCAGACTCTTTGCGACTCCATGGGCTGTAACCTGCCAGCCTCCTCCATCCTTGAAGTTGCCCAGGCAATTCAGTGGGTAGCCGTTCCCTTCTCCAGGGGATCCTCCTGACCCAGGGACTGAACCCCTGTCTCCTGCATTGCAGGCAGATTCTTTACCATCTGAGCCACCAGGGAAGCCCAGCTGCTAAGAATTCACCTCTTTCCCTGCAGAAGGTGGGGGAGGGGCACAGGCCATCCCTTTCTCCCAGCTCCCAGCCAGCAGCATTCCTGGGGGTGGAGGAAGACCTTGGCAGGCAGGCCCTCGGGCCTGGTGCTGAAAACTCTTAGAAAGACTGGCCAGTGTCTTGTGGGTAAGCTAGTTGGAGGCAGAAAAAGAGAGAAGGGATGGGGTGGGGCGATCCTGTAACTGGTCCAGGCTCTGAAGGGTCAAAATCATATTCATCAAAGCTCTAAAGAGTGTTCCAAGGATTTGCAAATTTATTTCTATGAAGATCATTGCAAAGATAAACAAATTCAATCAGACTCAGTTGTACATTTAATGAACTGTCATTTTGGGGGAAATGATTGCAAATTACATATAAAAAGAGACAATTCAGGAAAAAAAATCAGGGAGGCAATAATTAAATATTTATAATGCAGACTGCCTTGGAAAGGCTGGGTTGGAAGGTCAAGATGTCTTCTGGGAAAAGGATCTAACCTGACTAGCGTTGGCTCAGCCAGCCATTCATACGTGAGGTACACCTTGACTGAGCATTCGTTATATGCTAAGGGTTTTCCAGGAGACTCCCACAGCTACCCCAATTTACAACTGTGAATTGTATTTACAGTTCCCATCTAGAAATGCATCAGTTCACTGAGGCTCAGAGAGTCCTGAAGTGGCCAGTTTAGGTGGCACAGGTAGAAAGTGGCATCCATGTCCCCTGAGCACTGATGCTGCCAGGTGCCAAGGGCCAATGAACAAGGCAGGGCCCCAGTACTTGAGAAGCTCACAGTCTAATCAGCCATAAATTTACTAGTGTCAGGAGCAAAAGGTCATCTCTTCTAGTGATTTCGAATTCTTTTCAAGTGAAGGACACTTTCTCCTTGAAATCTTAATGTGAGACACCAGCGTGCAAAACAGAGGAAAAGGGACCTTGCTTCTGGCTAAAGCCTGGAGGGAGATAAAGCCTGGAGGGAGATGTCCTTCCCTCTTCCACGGTCTTTAGGAGCAGGAACTGCCAGCCTGAACTGAAGCCCACTGAGTCCCCCTAAACAGCTCATGTTACAGATGGGAACACTGAGGCCTAGAGAGGGAAGGGAACTGTCAAGATGGGCAGGACTGGAACTTGGCTCCATGGACTCATGTTCTGGGGCTCCTGGCTCTGCCTGAGTACCCCCAGGATGTCAATGTGTGGCTGCTCACTCCAGGTGTCCCATGCCCAGTGACTGGAGCACAATACCCAGGTTGCCCAACTGGCGACACTCAGTGAGTTTGGGGCTTTCATGCCAATTCAACATTGTTTACAATGACAGAAAAAGAACGTCTAAGAACCCTTTGGAGGAGAGGTGAGTATTTTCAGAAGAACCATTTGTACTAGACCCTCAGACACCAGGAGAGTAGAAAGGGCCCTGACCTCGAAGTCAGGAGGCTTCGTTCAGTGCCCAGTTCTCTGACCACGAGTGGCAGCTGGTCTGTGGTTCCTCCTCACTTTTCCCATCTATAAAATGAGTGGTTAGATTACAGGGAATTCTCCACAAGATTGCTGCCAGGGTGGGCGAACAAGAAATCTAGAACTTTTGGGGCCAGACCACTTCTGGGTTTATAACAAGCACAGATGTGAGAATGGACCATAAAGAAGGCTGAGAGCTGAAGAACTGATGCTTTTGAACTGTGATGCTGGAGAAGACTCTTGAGAGTCCCTTGGACTGCAAGATCAAACCCATCAATCCTAAAGGAAATCCACCCTGAATATTCTTTGGAAGGACTGATGCTGAAGCTGAAGCTCCAATACTTTGGCCACTTGATGTGAACAGCCGGCCCATTAGAAAAGACCCTGATGCTGGGAAAGATTGAGGCCAGGAGGAGAAGGGGACACCAGAGGATGAGATGGTTAGATAGTATCACTGACTCAGTGGATGTGAATTTGAGGAAACTCTGGGAGACAGTGAAGGACAGGGAAGCCTGGTGTGCTGCAATCCACGGTGTGACAGAGTCGAACCTGACTTAGTAACTGAACAACAACAGGCTCCAGTCGGTCTGCAGTGCCCTTAACACCACCTTCACTCCTTCCTGGGGACTACTAACCCTTCTTCACAACCCCCCACCCCACACACAACATTTCCTCCCTTACTGGCCTCACCCCAACCCACCCCCTCTTCTCGGTGAAGCCATCTCCCTCTGTCTTCCAACAAGCCACAATCTTAGCTCCTCCCTTGCTTTCATCAAAGGATGATCTCCAAAGGGATCTTAGAAGCCATTTGCCCTGGCCCCTTGGGGTGCAGGTGGCGACCCTGAGGCCAGACAAGGGAGGACTTCCCAAGGCCATCCGGTGAGAAGGAGCGAGCCCGGCTCTCTGGAACCCAGATCACTTTCTCTTGTTCAGGACTAAACTCTTGAGGTTCCTGACTTTTGCCAAAAAGTACTTTTTGCCTAATACATTTAGAATTGGGTTTCCTGATTATGGGGCATCAGAGATTCTCAAGGAAACTTTACGGGGGCCTTTAATACCCCAGTGGACCTCCCGGGGAGGAGGGGTGGATGTCCCTTTCCAACTCTCAGTCCTTTTGATCTTGGTTTATTGCTGCTGTGTCCTTAACACTTTTTTTTTTTTCCTTGTTAAGCTTTCTTTTTCAGAGACAGAGGGGCCTCTGGCTCCACACCTTCCCTAGGCATCAGTATCTTATTGGAATTTTTTTTTTTTTACTGTGGTTAAATATACATTGCTAGAATTTAATAACACTATTTTATTTTCACTGTATTCATTTTTATGGTTACTTCCTATTTATAGTAGCGTGATGCCCGTTTTCCATTTATGGTAATGATATAACATTTCTTTGTAAAAACAAGCACATTTAAGTTTAAAAAAAAAGGGAGAGAGTGATAAAACAAACAAACAAAAAACCCGAATTGATTTAAAGAAAGCTATTAAGCAAATGGTTCTGTCTAGTGTGCAGATATGGCCAGATTATCCATGGAGGCAGGAGAAGGGCTGAGGTCTGGGAAACTCTGACTTGGAACCAGAGCTCTCCTCCCAGCTGGGTGTCCGAATGTCCAAATGGCCTGCTTGGTCCTCCTCTCACCCCTCCCTTCTGCTTAGCCCTGCCTGCTTCTGCCAATCCCCCCGGACCCTCAGAAACGCCATCCCTCCCTCCTGGTGCCTCTGGCCCCCACCTCCCAGGCCCCCAGCACCCTCATGGTAGGTTCACGCTTTCTTCCTCTTTAAATTTATGTGGCGCCTCGCATCCAAGGAGGCCCACACAGCCGGCCTCTTCCAAGAGCATTCCAGAAACACAGAGCCTATGGGGTTTCTCAGTGCAAAGGGTCAGCCTCTCCCCCAACCCTGTTTTGGCAGCTGAAGGGGTAAATGTGGAGCCTGAAGCCCTTTCAAGTGTTCTTTGTCCTTGTTTTACAGAAACTGCACTAAAGATTTTTCTTCTCTTGGGTTAGGCGTTGCTCACTCTGGGTCCATTTAAAAACTGTGGATCCAGGTTTGTTTATTTTTTTCCCCCCAGTCATTCCTCTAAGGTATTACCCTCCCCACGATTTACTCAGTGAAACAGTTTTAAGGACCAGACATCTTCGAAGTCCTTAGAAGGATATATCCTTTTCCTGGAATGTGGGCAAGGAAAGGCAGTGACTTCCTGCCCCTTGCAAACATTGCCCGGTGGCCTGACATCATCTTGGACATTCCTGTCCAAGACTGGAGTAGGTTCAACTCCTAGCAGTCACTCACTCAGTGCGAATCAGTTGACCAAGGGGCCTCCCGCAGAGCTTGAGCGTGTTTGAATGTCCAGGTAGCCAGGCACTGGGTGTGGAAGCTTCTGAACTGGGACTCAAATAATTGTTGCCCGGGGAAAAAGAGTTGGGCAACCCAGGCCCCTTCTCCTCTGGGGGGTTAGGGGGCACTTTCACTTGGGCTGTCTGCTTTGGTCGGCTTGCTTGCCCATTTTGTCCGGGCAGGCGGGGCATTAGCTACTTCACAGAAAAGGTTCAGAGGTTAAATGTCTCGGTGAAGTCACGTGTCAGTGGCTGGAGCGGGGGCTGTGGCTGAGGCAGTTGTACAAAGATGAACAGATAAGCCCTGAGATGGAGACACAGGTCTGGCCTCTTGAAATCAAGTCATTTGCCTCTCGTCTGGGGGCCACACCCCCCAGCCCCCCTGGACCAACCCCTCCTTCCTGCCGCACTCCCTCCAGGTGTCTCTGTTAAGGACAGTAGTCCAAAGCAGGCTAGAGAGAGTGAATCCCCCTGGCTTTCAACAGGTCCTTCCAGGGCAGCGGGAAGCCGAGGAGCGAGGTCCCCACGGAGGATCAGCCCACCCCCAGCCCTGAGGTCCGGTCAGGGACGTGGAGGGGGCAGCGTGGACGTTTCCCTGGAACACATCCCCTGTCTAGGGTACCCCTCTCTCCACACTCCCAGCGGATCTCCTGAATTCAGACCAACCAAGGGCGGGGAGGCGGGCAAGAGGGAAGGAAGGGGAGAAGAGCAGGGAGAGGCCCCAGGGGCCCCCGGGGCGAGGCCGGGATGCCGTCCAGAAGGCAGGGACCGAGGCCGGGAGGGAGCGAGGGGGGCCGGCCCGCCGGAGGAGACGTGCCTTCGCGGCGGCGGTGGCGGCGGCAGCGGCGGCGGCGGCGGCGGCGGCTGGAGACTGAAGGGGAGGAGGTTCGGGGAGGGGAGGGCGCGCGGGCGAGAGCGAGGGAGGGACGGAGCGGCGGCGGGGAGGTGGGGCCGGCGGGCGGGCGGGCGGCTGCAGCTGCCGCCGGCGACTCCGGGGCTCCAGGCTGCGGGGCGGACGCAGCGCCGAGCGATCCACCGCGGAGCCGCGCGAGGCCGCCCGAGCCCCGAGCCCCGAGCCCCGAACGAGCGCCGCGGCCGCCGCGGCCGCCTCGCGCCAGTCTGTCCCTGGACGCGCTGCCGCCGCCGCCACCGCCGGGAAGGCAGCGGGCGCCGAGCAAGTTGCGAGCGCGCCTCTCCGCCCGGGGGAAAGTTTCCCCCGCGGCCGCCGACGCGAGTTGGCACGGGGTCCGGCCGCTGCGGCTGGAAGGTAGGGGCCCCGCACCTCTGTGCCCTCCGCGCGCCCCGCCGCCGCGCCCCCCAGGGGACTTGGGGACCCACGCGCGCCCCCCACCCCCACCCCGGCGTGGTGGGGGTGGAGGGTGGAATGGGGGGGCCCTCCCAGGATGGTCCTGGGGAAGCCCGGGAACCGAGTTCTACTTCGGCTATAGGCTGGGGAAGGGGCGGGGAAGACGTGCTCGCCCGCATCCGCGCTCCGAACCCGCCGGGGGCCGGCGGCGTCCCCCGGGGACAGGTGCACCACGGCCCGGCGCTCCGGGCCGGGTGAGTGGGGGGCGCCTGCAGAACGGCGCGGGGAGGGGGGGCAGGTGTGGTTACGAGGTCTAGGGGCTCGGCGAGGGCTGAGTCCGGAGGGGAGGGGGTGCGCGCCACGCCGCTCTGTAAGGGGATGGGGAGGGGGCGCAGGTAGGGACTAGGGATTAGGAGCTAGGATCAGGGCTGTGGGGATTGCCCGGCCCAGCGGGGCCACTGAGGGCCGGCCGCCTTCGGGGTCTCTGGGAGCGGGCCGGGGCGGGGGCGCCACGCTTTCCTTCGGGGAGGGGGGTGGTTCCCCCTTTATTCCGAACGCGGTGTGTGCGGTTTGGGGAAGCCGAGACTCCGAGGTGCTCGGTGGATCCGAAACTCGAGCACATCCAGATTTAGGGGCGCAGCGGAAGAACGCTTGGAGGGTTGGCGGGCACGGGTGGGTTCGCGCCGGCTTGGCGTCCCGGCCGTATTGAGGGGAGTTGGCTCCCGCCAGGGGGCGCCCCTCTCCGGCCCTTTCACCCCTAGAAAGGCGAGTTCTGGTTTCAGCGAGACAAACGCACGGAAATCCAGGAGCGACAGACCGCAACCACAGACCACCCCTCAACGCACGAGGGACCCCCCCTGAGGAGCACCGCACCCCGGCGGAAAGGGGGAGAGGGTCGGAGTGTGAAGCTGGGGTGCCCTCAGTTATAACTGTGCATAGGAAAGCTTGGCTTTCAAAAGCTCGTTTTTCTTGGGCGACCTGGCAGGATGTCTGGGTGAATAAAAAAAATTTTACCCCCAGAAAAACAAAAAGGAGGGGAACTTTACATTAACAGCAAATCGGTGTGAAATGATTGGATGGGAGAATTAACTTTCTGAGGTTTCTATGAAGCCTGAAGCTGAATGCACCCTTTTTGTGAAAGTTGTACCTTTGTTCCAGGGATCTGGCCAGAGCCTTTTCTGGTGTGGGTGGGTTGAGAGTCTTGGGGTGGATCCTTTCTCTGGGCACAGGGTGGGGTTGATGGGGGCGCCTAAAAGACTTTAGCAGTCCAGTGGTAAATTTCTCAAACAAGAGCCCCTCCTTTTGGGGTCTGGAGTCCACAGGCCACATTCATCCACTCATTTCACAATTATTGGTGGAAACCTGCTGTGTGTCCCACTGTGGGACTTTAGGGCCCCTGTGTGTTGAACCTGTGAGTCTGTGCTAAGGCCTTGGAAAGGAGAAAACTGCTGGCTTCTATGAAGAGCATCATCTTTGTCACGGGTGGGGCTGTTCGACATTGAAGGGACGCTGAAGGGACTGTGGTCTCATCTTTCTCTAATTCTCTCCCTCCCCCCAGCACCCCGAGTGAGTACAACTGAGCAAACCTAAGAATGTGCAGTGGCCTCGTAGTGGCCGGTGCAAGTTTTCATCTTTCTCTCGGCTCCAAACAGTGGCTCATGGGGCAGCCCTCCACCCCCCACCCCACCCCACCCCCCACCTCCTTCCTCTCATGTCCCCAGAGTCCCTTGCAAAGGTGATGAAAGCGGGGTGGTCCTTGAAAGAGAGCTGAGGTTCTTGCTTTCGGTGTAGCAAATTTTTTTTTTTTTTTTTTTATTGGATGCTCTCAAATTGCTGTAGGACAAAGTTGCCTTGAAGAGACAGCAGCATGGTTTTCACTTTGAATAGAAGAGGACATGAAGCGAGGAGACAGGGGAAAGGGTGGAGAGGCCTGCTGTCTCTGGGTGTGTCTTCAAGACATTCCACGGGGCCAGAAAACAAAAGGAGTTGTTTTGTTTGTGTTCAGTTTTGTTTTTTGACTCGTTTTTTGGTGGAGGGAAGCCTGCCCAGAATAGCCCTCCTTGGAACCTGGGAGTGAGCAAGGGGCCCCCAGAGGGCTGGCAGGTCTGCGTTCTACCCGTCCTCCCTTCACACCCAACCTGCCCCGGAAAGAGGAGGGGACTGAGACTCCGAGGGCAGCGGACGTCCATGTTTGAGTACCATGTGTGGGCTCAGTGTGCTCCCTGGGAAACCCTAAGATCTCTGATCCAGTAGAATTTCAGGTCTCCTGGTCCAACAGGCCCCAGATGCATTCAGATGGCAGACCTCTGGGGTGTCTTTACCCAGCCCGAGGCTGAAATGGCAGTATATGGACGAAAGTTCCAGACCACTTTTTAGAGGCAGCAGTTCATCTGGAGTAGGAATTAGGACATCTTGGGTTGGTCCAGCAAAAACTGCCCCCCGCCTCCTTTCAAAACTGCCTCGTCAGCCGGGAAACAGCTCCCTGAATTACGGAATGAATTTTTAATGGTCTGGGGCCGGACTGGGGTTGGAGGAGGCAGAATGGAGATAGAGCAGAGGGTAAACCTGTAAGATGAGGGTGTCGGCCCAGGAGATTCCTAGGGGGCCTTGCAACTGACATTTCAGGGTGCTAGGCAACCGTCTGTCTTCCGTCCAGTGGGGGGCACCTCTTTTGGCCATGTCTTGCTCTGTTCTGCCCCTGCGAAGCAACGTGAACCAGGAGCCTGTCAGCCATCAGACTGTGGCTTGGGGACAGAGAGGGTGGTGTTGGTGACCAGTTCCTGCTGGGCTCCACATTTCTGCCTGCAAGCTTGTACACTACCTTTCTCTGGATGTCTGTCCAGCTTTCACTGTCTCCGTTTTCCTGGGAAGAGCAAATGGTGGCCCCTGTTAGGGACCCCTCTTTCCAGAGGGCTGCTTTCCTGGTCTACTTCATCAGCCATTGAGAAGGAAAACCAGGAACATTTGTTCATGCTCAGCTGGGACACAGCAAAGGGAGGGGGCCCTTTGGAAGCCAGCACTTTGGTCCCCCAGAGCAGATGATGGGTTGATGGGTATTTTCGCAATCTGATGCTGTTAAGTAACCCACCAGCCTGGGCTCCTCCTGCTGCACCGGCTGCCACCTTGGACCCGCATCGGCGCTCTGCCCTGGGTGGTTGGGGGATAGAGTGTGCAGATAATGAAACGCTGATTAAGAAGAGAGGGAGAGAGACATGAGCCCCAGTGTTTGCAGCTGGCAAAGCAGATCTTTCATCTCGGCACTTGTTATCTTAAGGTCCAGCCCTTGCCCCTTGTTGGTACCCAAGACTACTGGTTTAATTAGTAATTAAACCACTTGGAGATGAGCAAAATCACGTGCGCTAGTCGTATGCGTGTGTGTACTTACTGATTGGCAACAGGATGCAGTGGAAAGGGCACTGGACCAGCTGAATCAGAAGTATGGAGACCTGTGTTCTAGCCCCAATTCTGTTACAGCTGAAGCTGTGGGACCTTGAATGAGTCACTACCCGTCTCTGAGCCTCAGTTTCCCCATCTTTCTAGATGCAGCATGGTGAGGCAGTTAGGCTGCTTGGGTTTGAATGTCAGCTTTCTTCTACTTATTAGCTGTGTGACCTTAGGCCATTCAACCTCTGGTGCCTCAGTTTCCTGATCTGTAAAATGGGACTAATAATATTCCCTCAGATTGTTGTGAAACATCAACAAGATAAAACATGTGAAACAGCACCGTGCCAGGCAGGTAGTAAATGCTCAACAAACCTCCAGTATCATCACTGTCATTATTATTACTTCTACTATTACTGTTATTGTGAAATGGGGGGCGGGGATCAATGTTGATCCTTTCCAGCTCTGATATTTTGGGGCATGGTATACGTGTATGTGTGTGTCTGCTTTTGAGATGGAAGACTAGGGTGAATATTTTTGTTGCTTGTTTTCTTTTCCTTCCTTTCCCTGCCTCACTGGAGGGACTCCTGAGTTAAAATCTTGTGCATGTTCTCATGATAGCCCCATCCTTGTGGCAGGAAGCCCAATGTGACGTCACTGAAAATATCCTGCTTTCTGGCACTTGAGGGATGATATTTCATCAGCTAGTAGATGCCCATCCTTTGTCTTCCACCCTTAACCATAGTACGAAGACCATATGTGCAGATAATGAGTTTAAGCTGATAAACAACTCCCAGATTCACCCAAATAAAAGGCCATCCTCCTAGAAGACACTTTCAACTTTAAAATAAATAATCTGGCTCCTTGGCTGCATTGCACTATGTCTGGCTGGCCCTGTTTCCCTCTCAGCGTCCTGCCCCTCGGTCTGTTGCAGGGACGTGGGCCGGGCCAGACCCGTGGTCTGGGCTATGTCAGCCATCCTGGCGGGGCAGCCTCTAGCGGCACTGCAGCCTCATCTCCCTCCAGCAGAGGCTGTTCTCTGAGCCGTTCCAGCAATGATCAGATGGCAGATGTTTGGGGAGTGCTTACCGTCGGCCAGGACCTAGACAATGCTTCATCTCACCGCCAACCCTGAAAGCTGGTTCAGATATTGCACCCATTTCACAGATTAGAATGTAGGGCTCAGAAAAAGCAAGTCAGTAAGTTGTTGGGGGGTGGGGGCTGGAATTAGATCCTAGGTCGATCTGTTTCTCCCTTTTGTGCTTGAAACCATTCTGTGATGTTTCTCTCCCATCAAAACCGCCTGTGGAGCCCCAAAGCCCAGGAAGGATTTCCCTGAGATATAATCAGGCCCCTTTCTCCCTGCTTTTGCTCATCTTCCAGGCTCAGAGTGCTTTACGAGATGCTCTTTTTTCATCCTGTGTTGATTACTCAGCCATCCTGGGGACGCTGAGAGGTAGGGGTTTTTTGGGACAAGGTTGCTTATAGGAAGGGGATGATCTCATTCAGCCGCAGAAAGTTGTAGCTGACAGAGGAGGCGTGTTGGAGTCACCGACGTGAACTTGCTTCTTGTGCCTGCCGTTTACGGGCTATGTGGCCTTGGTGTCCACTATCAAGCGAAGTAACACCAGCAACCACAGCAGATGACTCCAAACTCTCAGTGGCTTAACCCGTGGGAGCAATTCTCACTCATGCTACTCGTCTGGCATGGATCTCTGCTCCACACGGTTGCTTAGGGACCCAGGCGGATGGTGGCTCCACTGTCGTTGTAGCTGCACATCCTGGGTGATGTGGCATCCGCGGTTACTGCAGGAGGAGAGGAGAGTGATGGAGAAGGAAGAGGCCCGGGAAGACTCCACGGCCTCAGCTGGAGGAGACACAGTCACCTCAGCTCTGGTGCACCGGGCAAAACTGTCACCTGGCCCCAAACCAGCTGCAAGGGAGGCTGCTATTTACCAGGCACTAACTCCTTGCGTTTCTATTTCCTGGATAGAATACTTTGAGGATTCACTGAGATGATGCATTTGAAGCTTCTAGCATAGACCTGGCACATAGTCAGTCCTTGAAACATGGACGCTTCCTTTCCTTAATGATCCTTGATGTGCATTGCTCTCGGAGAAGGCACTGGCGACCCACTCCAGTACTCTTGCCTGGAAACTCCCATGGACGGAGGAGCCTGGTGGGCTGCAGTCCGTGGCGTCGCTAAGAGTCGGACGCTACCGAGTGACTTCACTTTCACTCTTTGCTTTCATGCGTTGGAGAAGGAAATGGCAACCCACTCCAGTGTTCTTGCCTTGAGAATCCCAAGGATGGGGGAGCCTGGTGGGCTGCCGTCTATGAGGTCGCACAGAGTCGGACACGACTGAAGCTACTTGGCAGCAGCAGTGCATTGCTCTTAGGAGATTACAGACCGTGTACCTGGAAACGATCTCTGGGCAGATGATGTAGTGCCCTTAATACACGGCAGAGAGGCAGGGCTCAGATGGGCCCAGGGACTGGCCCGTGAACACACAGCACGGGCGCGGAGCCAGGCCCTTGACCTCCGCCCCAGAGCGCCCATGGCCTCCTTTGCCCTGCTGAAATTTGCTGCTCTGAGGACTTCTTCCAAGACCCTCCAGAACCTACTTCTTCTTCTGTTTCCTCTTCCCACTCCCTAATGGGGAAGAGCTCTGTGTTCATGTTCTGTGTGTGCAGGGGCAGGGGGAGAGGAGGCTGGGGGAGGCTGCAGGAACTATCTGGAAGCTGAGGCAGTAGCGCTGGGGCTTGAGAAGGCTTGGTTGTAAATACTCATAGTGAAAGCCTTAGGCATTTGGGCCCTACATACATTGCTTTGGGAACTGCTGTGCATTCAAGCTTTGGGGTGCCCCCCGAATGACACAGAAAGTTACCTGGGCTTCCTGTCCCATCTCTGCAGCCTCCTGCTTCCCCTTTCACTCCTTGTGGGACTGAGCAAGTAAAGAGAGGGAGTCTAATGAGGCTTCCCAGCCCTGTTTTTCTGAGAACAGTAAGATGGTCAAACTTAGATTCGAATCCTGACTCCTCTGCTTTAGCATGAGTGCATCTTTCTAAGGCTCAGTTTTTTTCTCTGTAAAATGGAAAGAATGTAGAAAGCTATAAAGCTAATTAAGCGCCTGGCACTTAGTAGGTGTCAGGATGTTTGTGCATTGCTTCTCACCCACTTGAGTTAGAAGGGAGCGAAGCCTCTGGCCAGGGGCCAGCATCTGAGGCGAGGCTCCAAGTACTCACCCCTCCCCAACGTCCCCCCCACCCCCCAACACAGCCATCTTTCACTCCCGTCTCTTGGATGGAGAGGCTCTGGGCTCCCATCCTGGGTGGCCTCGGGCTGGGCTCTTGTGTTGAACTAATACAGCTTCCATTTGAAATGGGAGAAGAATCTGGAGCCCCAGCCCTTGGATTTAGGCCCGTCTTTTCATGTCGAATTACCACTGTGGGCGCAGGGCCTGGGGGTACTGCTGAGAGAGGCCCCCTTCCTTGGTGCTGCCTCTCCGGTTGGGACAGATTGCTGCGTTCTCGCTGGCCAAGAGTGCCTCAGCCTCCTGGGGGTGCGGTAGCCCGCCACCACCTGGTTCCTGGCACACAGGGCTCCCTCCCCAGGGCGAGCCCAGGGTACTCACTTTGTCTGCACTTTTAGCCCCCAGGGTGATGACGGGCTCCTCTAGCCAAAATATAAACACCCCTAGGATAATGGGGATTTACTGTCCCCTCCCTTGCAAAAGACATCCCAGGAATAGCTGGTGGACTGGACACTGGGGTGGAAGGGTCTTTGGGAAGGTTTGGCTCCTCAAGACAGGATTCAGAGGTGGGCTGTGTACCCCTGAGTAGAGGAGACAATCGTTCTGGGGGCACAGAGAGACTGGCTTTCCACTGCGGCTGCCACCAAGATGCCCACAGCTTCTCTGAGAAGCAGTGGGGTGGGGCGTGGGGAGCCAGCCAGTTAGGTTATGAGTCAGGCACTGTGAGGTCCCTAAAACACATCTCATTCACTCCTGCCCCCAGAGGTCAGCTGCTGCAGCCCCTCCCCACTAAACCCTGGGGCAGAGCTTTGGACCAGCTTTAAGAGCCCGATGAGGCTGTATTGGTTTCCCAGGGCTGCAGTGATAAATACCCTAAACTGGGAGCTTCAGACCACAGACATTCATGCTCTCCCAGTTCTGGGGGCTGGAAGGCCAACGTCAAGGTGTCAGCAGGGCTCCAGGGGAGGGTCGGTGTCAGCAGGGCTCCAGGGCAGGGTCCCTTGCTCCTGGGCTGTTGGCAGCTCTTGCTCTTCCTTGGTTTGTAGACGTGTCGCTCCAGTCTCCTCTTCTGTCATCACAAGATGTTCTCCCTGGGTCTGTCCTTCCTCTTCTTATCAGGACTCCAGTCACATTGGATTAGAGCCTAAGGACCTCATCTGAACTTGATGACATCGGCAAAGACCCTGTTTTCAACTAAGGTCACGGACCAGCGGGTTAGGATGGGAACACAGCTTTGGGGGGCACACAATTCACTCCATAACAGGTGGGTGCGTTATCACTCAAGGTCATTCAACTATACAATTAGTAACAGGTAATCTCTGTACATTTCAGTCTCCTTATCAATAAAGTGAGGCTTTGCACCCACTTGGCCTAGTTAAAAGCATCGGAAGAGTCAGTGTCTGCATCAGACACACTCTTTCCACCACTGACATTTGTCAGATGCTGCTTTCCATATTTGTTCCCTCCCAACAATCTTGGAGGGGCTTCCCAGGTGGCACTATTGGTAAAGACCCTGCCCGCCAGTGCAGGAGATGTAATAGACATGGTTTCAATCCCTGGGTTGGGAAGATCCCCTAGACAAGGAAATGGCAACCCACTCCAGTATTCTTGCTTGGAGAATCCCATGGACAGAGGAGCCTGGTGGGCTACAGTTCATGGGGTCACAAAGAGTTGGAGGCAACTGAAGCAACTTAGCACACAGCACACAATAGTCTTGGAAGGGTGTTAGGTGTTCAATATGGGCTTAAGAAGCATCAATGCCTGTGGATCGTAACTAATTGCAGAAAGGATGTTTTCTACAAAGAATGATTTGAAAGGACTGCAAGAAAGGCACCCTTTACTTTTTTTTTTTTTTTTTTGGTTTGTCTTTCTGTGGGGTGGGGTGCCTGTTGTCTCCATCTCCTCTCAGGCTAAGAATGTCTGGTCCTGATGAATTATCCTTGCTGTTTATCCTAGGTTCACCTTCAGCACCAGAGATCACTATGATGTTGGCAAGTTGGGTTCCTCTCCCCTGGGGGTGGTGTCCCAACTTCTCTGCATGAGAAGGGGGCCTAGGATGGACTAGCTGAGGCTCCCAGCCCCCGAGCCCATCCCACAGGGACCCTGGAGGGTTTGGAGGCTCAGCTGCGGAGGCCGAAGTTCAGATATACAGCTCTATCCTGTGCACTGAAAGCAGAAGAGGCAACATGCCATGCAGGGTTAGGCGTTCTGAGCGTAAGGGCCCTGGTTCAAGTCCCAGTTCAGCCACAGTCCATGACTTTCAGTGGCCTTTAACCAAATACTTAAGTTCTCTGTACCACCATAAGGATTTTTTTTTAATTGAGGTCTAATTGACATAAAGCATTATATTAGTTTCAGATGTACAACATAATTACCCAATTTTTGTATGTTTTGTGAAATGATCATTGTCATTTTATCTTTTATGAAGATAAAATAAGATTAAAATGCATAAATGTATCTTGTAGGATTGAACGTGGCACCTCAAAAGTGTTCAATGAATGTTGGAATTATTCTAATTACTTTATTTATGATGTGTTTTCCTCAGTGGGATGAGGGCAGAGACTTGTCTGTCTCATTCTCCATGGTGCCCACAGCATGTGTAACTCAGTGCCCGGGACAGAATAAATGGATGTTCATAGGTGTTCATACATGCTGAATGAATGAATGAATGAATTCTTAGAGCTGTTTGGGATCTCATCTTTCTTTGCTGTGCACCGAGGCCTCTACCGGTAACCCCCTTAGGTGGGGGCACTGAGGATAGTATGGGGACAAACCCAGGGGGGTGTCAGGGATGCCAGGAAAAACTCATGAAAGACAGATACATCTGGGGGCTTGGGCAGCAAAGGCCTCCCCATGGAAGTAAGTACAAGTTAAAGCTTGGGGGATGAGGAGGAGCTGGGGAAGAGGAGCCTGGAAGGTTGCGGGTGCCAGGAAGCAGGCTGTGCGGTGGCCGCTGGGGAGAGCCATGCTCACAAGCTTCCGGTGCCCCGAGACCCACGGGGGAGCAGACGGCCACCCCCAGCAGAGACACTGGCCCACACGCTGCCACACGGACGGCCAATCCTCCTCCAGTATTGTTACCTAGCAGGGGTGCCTCACTCGAGGTGGCCGGATCTATGAAATGCCAGCTGGATCAGAGGCTCCTCATCCCATTTACAGACCGTTAACTCTCAGATTCTCGTTCCTCCCTACCGCCTTAAAAATAAAATTCAATTTACTGACGTTCAACCTGCTTGCTTTGTTAGAGGAAACATCTGTTGTGTAATGTGATCGTGCTAGCCGTGTTGAACTCTTTTGGAAACCCTTTCCATAGATTCTCACTTGCGTTTATTTTAGCGTATGTGCTGCCGAAGCGAGCACCTCACTTGCGTTTCTAAGACTTTCTGGCAACTTTTGCCCCTTCTGCCACCCAAGCCTACCACCCTCTGCTCCAGCCTACAACCACCTGGCTTCCCTTTCTGAATGCTCTTCCCCAATCACTACAATCTTTCCCTCCTTCTTTAGCTACCCAACTCCCCTTTATCCTTTGGATCCCATCGCTTCCTCCAAGAAGCCCTCCTTGAGTTCCAAGTGGGCCCAATTTCTCACCCATTGGCTCTGATGGCTCCACTATGCTGTCTGTTTAGTCCCTCAGTTGTGTTCAAATTCTTTACAACCCCATGGACTATATAGCCCAGCAGGCTCCTCTGTCCCGGGGAATTTTCTAGGCAAGTATACTGGAGTGGGTTGCCATGCTTCCTCCAGGGAATCTTCCCAACCTAGGGACTGAACCCAGGTATTCCTCACTGCAGGCAGATTATTTACCATCTGAGCCACCAGGGAAGCCCATGAATACTGGGGTGGGTAGCCTATCCCTTCTCCAGGGGATATTCCTGACCCAGGGATCGAACCAGGGTCTCCTGCATTGCAGGTGGATTCTTCACCAGCTGGGCTACCGGGGAAGCCCCGATGGCTCCACTATCCTCCTCTTAACAGGAAGTTGGTCAAAACTGGGTGATTGTTGACTTGTGTGTGTGTAATTATTTAACTTCCATCTCCCCATTCTAGTGTAACCCCTGGAGGGCAGGGACCCTGTCAGCCTTGGCCCATCCCTGGGTTCCAGGCACCTGGCAGGTACCCACAAAATGCCTTCCTCCATTCTTACCCTTTGCAGACTGGTCTTTTTCAGGTGGTTTCAGGTAATGAGTGTAGCTAGCATGTATTGATCAGTTTCAGTGTGCCAGGCACTTACGAGCCCTATCTCATCCAAAGGGATGGTTTACAGTCCCAACTCTGTCACTCACCAGCTCTGCAGGGCTGGGCAAGTTACTCAACCTCTTTGTTCGTCACTTTCTTGTCCATAAAATGGGACTAAAAATAATACCTAATTTATTGGGTTGTTGTGAGCACTAAGTAAGTTAATTCCTATCTAATTCATTTTTTCACAGTTTTAGGTAGAAGGATAGAAGTTCATCATCAAGGTGTTGGCAGATTCAGTTTCTTCTGAGGTCTCTCTCCTAGGCTTGCAGCAGGCTGTCTTCTCCCTGGATCCTCTGTGCTCATGTACCTCTGGTGTCCCCTGAGGGGTCCAATCTGGTGTCCCCTGGGGGTCCAAATCTCTTTTTATAAGGGCATTAGTTGGATTGGATTACGACCCACCCTAAAAGCCTTGTTTTAATTACAGCATTACATGGTCTGTTCCCTGGCTCTTCTCCTCTGTGGGACACCAAGGTCTTCTCTTTTGGAGCCAGTTCATGTCTTATCAGCCAGAGTGGGAGGAAATCAGGATCCAGGGGTCTGAGAGGCCTCTCACCCTGGCACTTTGCTCCCCTCCATTCCTTAATTCCTTTGTTTGACAGCAGCTGCCAAACCTCTAAGGGAACTGGGGCCCATGGTACTGCAGGTGGGCTGAGAGGGAGGTGAGAAGTGAGTGGGAGGGTCCTAGGAAGTCTGGGGGATCATTGATTCTGGGTTTTTCCTCACTCTCTATAGTTCGGAGAAGGCAATAGTACCCCACTCCAGTACTCTTGCCTGGAAAATCCCATAGACAGAGGAGCCTGGAAGGCTGCAGTCCATGGGGTTGCTGAGGGTCGGACACGATGAGTGACTTCACTTTCACTCTTCACTTTCATACATTGGAGAAGGAAATGGCAACCCACTCCAGTGTTCTTGCCTGGAGAATCCCAGGGACGGGGGAGCCTGGTGGGCTGCTGTCTATGGTGTCGCACAGAGTCGGACACGACTGAAGCGACTTAGCAGCAGCAGCATAGTTCTTTTTGTTTTCTTTTTTTTTTTTTTACTTTCCAGAAGCTCTTTGAAATGAATCACTTTTTATTGGTAAAAGACCAAAGAAAAAATAATCAGAATAAGCACAGTAAGAAAGTATAGAAATAGAACAAAAGCAGATTCAATGGAAACCGAGTTTTAAGCCCATCTTCTTACCCAGACCTGTTGTGAGCAACCCCCAATCCTGCTGAATTGTTTGCCCAGTAAATGAGCCCAGCTGTGTATATGGTGCCCGTTATTCCTGTATACAGTAGGTCCCTTACGTATGAAGGAGTTGCATTTCCAAGAACACGTTCGTAAGTCCAGTTTGTAAGTCTAACAGTTAGCCTAGGTACCCAACTGTGTGTATATATGTCCTATATACAGTATAGTGAAGTGAAGTCGTTTAGTCGTGTCCAGCTCTGCGGCCCCATGGACTGTAGCCCACCAGGCTCCTCCACCCATGGCATTTTCCAGGCAAGGGTAGGAGCCTCCAGAGTGGACTGCGGGGTAGGGAAGAGGCACGGCTCCCATGTCAGTGACTTGCCGCGTCGCCTTGGGATGGGTGCCTGGATACCCCTGTGTGGACAGCGTGATGCCCTTTGCTGGATTCCCTCCTGCTGAACTGAATTGCTTTTCTGGGACACACTTCTTTCTCACTGCTCCTCCATGCAGACAGTCTGTGGTGACCTCCTCCTGTGGAGTGGCCAGCCTGGGTCAGTGGCCATCTTCTCTTTCCATGGTTCCTGGATCCTCTCTGGCCTCTTCCTGGCCCCTGCCCATCCCCACTTAGTCCCTACAGATGTCATTTTGACCCTTTCATCTCATGGGGCCGGGAGCCTGCCCTGGTGGGGTCTCTGAAAGACCCTGGGGCCCTTTGGAGAGCATTTGTGAGAGAGGGGTTAGCAGGTCACTCCAGAGAGTGGTTTCCACCTTCCCCCAGGGTTGGACGAGGACGTCCGCTGGCAGATCAAAAGGCTTTTTGTTGTTGTTTTATTTTCCTTTCCAGCGGCTTCTTGCTGGGGAAGCAGGCTGCGGAGCCAAGGCAAACAGAGCGACCTCTGAGGCTGCTGCTGCTGGTTCTGTGAGGCTGAGGAGATAGAGGTCAGGCTGCAGGGGCTGCGGAGGGGTTGGAGTGGGGGCCACAGGTGGTGGCTCTCCCCGGGGGAGGGGCCCTTCCCTCTTCTGATCCCAGAGACCAAATGGGGACTACGGGGGCCAGGGTCAGAGCCTGGGATGGGCTCACGAAAGCCTGGGAATTGGGTAGGGGCACCAAGAGGACTGAGGACTCATGGCAACCCACTCCAGTATTCTTGCCTGGAGAATCGCCATGGACAGAGGAGCCTGATGGGCTACAGTCCATGGGGTCGCGGAGTCAGACATGACTGAAGCGACTTAACATGCACGCACCAAGAGGGCTGGACTAGATCCAACCCCTGAATTGCCATCCTTACCGTTGTCCCCAGCTGAAGAGGTGGGGCGAGCGCTGGACTGGGAGTCCAGACAGTCAGAACCTAGACCTAACCCTGTTTGGGCTGCAACCAGCGCTCGGGTCTGCTGCGGACCTCTGACATCACACCCACAGCCTGGGGAGCGCGACTGCTCCTCCTGCACGTCTCCTCTGACTCCAGAACCGCCCCTCAGTGTCTCCATCAGGCACTACAACCGAAAGGCCTCGAATCCCCTGGAGAAAAGCGCTCAGGAAGCCAAGGCGTGGTTGTTGATGGAAGCGGGGGTGTTGTTTAAATAAATTAAAAGTGCAAGAGGAAAATCCATCAGCAATATTCTCAATAGCGGGGATGATATGCCTAACATTTCCTCCCTTTCATTTGATCATTTTCTCTTCTCAAAATAGTTTGGAGAAAGAAAATGTCTGATGATTCGCCACACAATAAGCTCAAATAAATATAGTCTTTTAAAAAAAAAAGTGGTTGCTATGTAATTGAATTGAAATAATAGGCAATTTTTGTTTCTAAGTAGCCCTACCACTCACAAAGCTCTATTCAAACCTGTTGGAGAGGTGCATGTGTGTGTATTTGTGGGCAAAGAAAAATAAAGATCTCTGTTAAGGAATCTTTAGGCAAAGCAATAATAATGATAACAATATATTTAAATAAGGTTCTGTGCATGTCTGCTGGGGAGAAATGTACAGGATTAAAATTAAATGCTTTTCTAGAAGGAAGATTTCCAAAGGCGGTTATAGAGCCCAGGTGGTATTTGAGTGGGGGTGTAAAATAAGTAAGGGGGTATTCCGGCTTCTGAATTCCACCCTTCAGATCCTGACAGTTCAAATCCTTACCAGCTACATGGCCTTGGCAAGTTTTTAGTCCTAACTGAACCTCAGTTTCCTCATCTGGAAAAACAGGGGACAGTACAAGCTGGATCCACCTGGTGCTGCGTGTGGCATGAGCTCCTACACTGGGGTCCTCTTTCCTCCCCTTTCCATCCCAGAAGCCCAGCAGAATTTTTCCATGTTTCCAGTAGACACCCATGTATATGATCTCATTTGATGCCCAACAGTCCGACTGGGGTGAAATTTTTAATCCTTGTTTTATGGAAGGGAAACTGGAGGTGCTAAGATAATGGAATTCCATAGACCACCCAGTTGTTTGGAGTGGTATGAGAAACTGGAAGGGTTTCTCTGAACCATTGCAAGGCCCAGCCTTTTCCATTGCAAGAGGATCTTTGCCTGGGAGGTCTGTTGAATGCAGAAAAGGGTTCCTGGTGTTGCCTGGTGTAGACAGTCATTCATTCTTTCTTTCTTCCACTGCGTGTCCAGTCAGCTCTCCTCATCCACAGATTTTGCATTGGTGGATTCAACCAACTGTGGATTGAAAATACTCAAAAGTAAAAATTTCAGAAAGTTCCACAACAAGCAAAACTTGAATTTGCCACACTCCAGCAACTATCTGGGCTGCCCCAGTGGCTCAGCGGTAAAGAATCCACCTGTAAATGCGGAAGATGCAAGAGACGTGGTTTCAGTCCCTGGGTTGGGGAGATCCCCTGGAGTAGGAGGTGGTAACCCACTCCACTATTCTTGCTTGGAAAATTCCATAGAACTTGGAGCCCAGTGGACTACTCCACGGGGTGGCAGAGAGTCGGACAGGACTGAGCAACTGAGAGAGAGAGAAAGAGCAACTATTTACATAGCATTTACATTTGGTGCTTCAGATGGTAAAGAATCTGCCTATAGTGCGGGACACTGAGATTCCATCCCTGGGTCGGGAAGATTCCCTGGCAACCCACTCCAGTATTCTTGCCTAAAGAATTCCATGGACAGAGGAGCCTGTGGGTCTCTATGGAGATGCAAAAACTCGAACATGACTGAGCAACTGATACTTTCACTTTTCCCTTCGGGTATTATAAGCAATAAGATGATGTCCAGGATACAGAAGGATGGTGTAGGTTGTATGTAAATGCTACACCATTTATATGCATGATCAGTGGATTTTGCTATCCATGGAGGCCCTGTAACCAATCTTGAGGGATGACCGTACTAGAATTTTACTGAAGATTTGAGGTGGAGGGGGCTACATCCAGAAGGTGTATAATCACCCAGTCCAACACTGGTCTTGAAGCCCCTGAACCACACCCACTGTGAGGAATTCTCTCCTGGGTCCCTGACTCAGGCTGCACCCTCTTGCCTACCCCTCTCCCCTGTCTCAGGTCCCCTCTGTCCCTCCCTCTGAGGACATGGAGTTTCTGGTCTCCTGGAAGATCCCCTGTTGCTTACGTGGGTGACTCAGGCTTGGTACTGCTCTCACTTGGAGAATGATGGGAACTCAGCCTCTCCAGCACCCACCTCACCCTCCTTCCCTCCTGCACAAAGTTGCCCTTTGTCAGAGATTTTTTTTACCAGTCCTGGCTGGGCTCCTGATGCTCTTGATTTTCTGAGACTATCTGTACCTTGGTACCTAAAGGTTCTTGAGAGAATATTTTTCTTAAGTGTCCTCCCATGGGGAGTGGCAGGTCATCTCCCTAGCTCACATCTGAAGTCTTATCTCTCCTGCCAGTTAACAGGATGGTGTGAACAGAGGTAGTATTTATTCCCCCAAAAGAGTATTAAGGAGCTGATGTCACACCAGTGCGTACACATGTGTGCACTTGGGTGGGTTTTTCTGGGCCCTGAACCTGGGCCTTGGGCTTCCCAGGTGGTGCTAGTGGTAAAGAACTTGTCTGCCAATGCAGGAGACGTAAGACATGCAGGTTCAATCCCTGGATCAGGGAGACCCCCTGAAGGAGGGCACGGTAACCCACTCCGGTATTCTTGCCTGGAGAATTGCATGGACAGAGGAGCCTGGAGGGCTACAGTCCACGGGGTCACAAGCAGTCGGATATGCCTGAAGACACTTAGCACACACACAAGAACCTGGGCCTTAAGGCGTCACCAAGGGCCACGTTGGAAATCAGTGCGATGATGATGAAGGCAGCAGATGACTGTGCCTTTGGGAGGGGGACAGGATTAGGGCAAGGTCCATTCCAGCCAGTTCATTAGTAATGGGATGAGAACCTTGTGGGGCAGCGGTCAGAGCTTGGGCCTGGGGTCAGGCCATCATGGGTAGATTCTGACCCTGTCACTTTCTGGTGTGTGTGTGTGTGTGTGTGAGAGAGAGAGAGAGAGAGAGAGAGAGAGAGAGAGAGAGAGAGCAAGAGAGAGAGAGCAACCTCGAGTTGGTTTCTTTTCATTCCATGTGAGACTAGATAACAGCAGTGAATGTTGGTGGGAAGCTGAATAACTCCATCAGGTCCTGCCATGAACACGAGTCCTCAGAAGTTTGGGGAGAGCTGTGTGCAAGGGCAGGAATTCCCCATACTTTGAGCTGGACGTCTCCCAAGCGCTGCAGGCATTCTGGGTCTCGCCTTCAGTCTCCGACGCAGATGTGGGCGTGGACGGGCACGCTGGGTGCCTGCCTCCGCCCCGGGAGCCCAAAGCTCTATAGAAGGTGAAGACTTTGCAGGTGAAGGCACAGCTGTTCCCAAGGGGGGAGATGCTGTTTTGAGACAATCCAAGGACTCAGTTTTTGGCACCTTTGGCTAAAAAGGACCTGGAAAGGCAGATCTGCAGATGTGAGGGATCTTTTAGTATTTTTGAGCTTAAAAAAAAAATTCTAGCATGAGCAAGGGGAGAAGAGCGAGAAGGAGCCATCTGGCCTGGTTGAGGGGAGAAAATGAAATTGCTTGGTTTTCATTTGCAGCAAAGCACACTGTGAGTTTTTCTGCAAATGTTAATAAAGACAGAAAGCGGTGGGACCACAGAGGTCCCCCCGCCCCGCCGGCTGCTGCTGGAAGCTTCTCCATCTTGGAGTCCCTCCCTGGGTTTGTGTGGATTATCGCATTGGAAAAGGACAATTTTCAGCCATGTTGGGTCACCGAACTCAGCTGCATTAGGGAAAATCTCTTTCTTGGAGCCCAGGGATCAGCGTGAGAATGACTTCTCGCCGGCTCTGGGCCGAGGCCTTGTCTCTGAGCTGAGATCCCAGCCCGCGGCCAGCCTGGACGCTGTCTCCACTGTTTACTGCTTAGCGGGGAAGAAGTGAACCAGATGTGACTGGTGCGGGATGAATGAGGTTACCATTGTTTTTCTGGCTTTTCCAGTAGTTCCTAATTGGTTCTGAGAGGTCCCCTGGAGAGAGTGAAAGAGCCCTGGATTAGCAATGGGAAGATGGTTCAAGTTCCCCTTGGGCAAGGCACTAGCCCCCTCTGGGCTTGTTTGCCACCCATAGAACGCCGTAGCCAAAACCCCAAAGAAACAAAAATCCCAGGGCAGAGATAAATTATCTTCATGGCAAGCTTCTTGGGTTGGCGTGGGAATCAGAATCAAAGCAACTGAAGAATGGGGCCAGGCTTGGGTTTGGTCTGGATGTAAAAAAAGCTGAGCCACTTAAGAAAGGAGCAAGCTTTTCCAGAGGCCAACACTGAAGAGCAGGAGCCTGTGCGTGCTGAGTCGCTCCAGTCGTGTCCGACTCTTTGCAAACCTATGGACCATAGCCTGCCCGGCTCTTCTGTCCATGGGATTCTACAGGCAAGAATCCTGAGTGGGTTGCCATACCCTCATCCAGGGGATCTTCCCCACACCTAGGCATCTAACCCATGTCTCCGAAGTCTCCTGTACTAGGAGACGGGTTCTTAACCACTAGTGCCAACTGGGAAGGCCCAAGAAATACATTTAATCTCAAATGCCAAGTCTGATCGATTAGTAGGGCCTGCTGAAGGGTAGATCAGGCTGGGTTACTTGGGCTCAGCAGGAAGGAGGGCCAAGATCAATTATTGATGTCTGCTATGGTTAGAGGAAGGTGGAGTGCTAGCCCACAGGGTAGATTTAGGAACCCTAGGGTGCTGGGTGGGCTTCCCAGGTGGCGCTAGTGGTAAAGAACCCACCTGCCAATGCAGGAGACACAAGAGATGTGGGTTCGATGCCTGGGTCGGGAAGATCCCCTGGAGGAGGGCATGGCAAGCCACTCCAATATTCTTGCCTGGAGAATCCCACGGACAGAGGAGCCTGGCGGGCTACAGTCCAGAGGATCACACAGAGTCGGACAAGACTGAAGTGACGTAGCACCTCCAGGATGCTAGAGATGAGCTGCTGGGAAGCTGGGCGCTCTGGCTTCGTGCATATGTCCTCTCACAAAGGTTCTTAATTAGGATACATTCCAAAATAATCATGCCTGGGTGTCTGTGTTCTCAGGAAGTCTGATCGGTACTAGCGCAGTGCTGGGCACATGTAGTTTGAAAACATTGCTCAAGTGATTGCAATGTGTTGGGCTGGCCAAAAATTCTTTCGGGTTTTTCTATAAGATGTTACAGAAACACCCAAACAAATTTTTAGGCCAACCCAATAATTTTATCCTCATAGAGAACTATGGGTGGAGGTTCGTGACATTGTACAGGAGACAGGGATCAAGACCATCCCCATGGAAAAGAAATGCAAAAAAGCAAAATGGCTGTCTGAGGAGGCCTTACAAATAGCTGTGAAAAGAAGGGAAGCAAAAAGCAAAGGAGAAAAGGAAAGATATACCCATTTGAATGCAGATTTCCAAAGAAGAGCAAGCAGAGATAAGAAAGCCTTCCTCAGTGATCAATGCAAAGAAATAGAGGAAAACAATAGAATGGGAAAGACTAGAGATCTCTTCAAGAAAATTAGAGATACCAAGGGAACATTTCTTGCAAAGATGGCAACAATAAAGGACAGAAATGGTCTGGACCTAACAAGCAGAAGATATTAAGAAGAGGTGGCAAGAATACGCAGAAGAACTGTACAAAAAATAGCTTCACGACCAAGATAATCACGATGGTATGATCACTCACCTAGAGCCAGACATCCTGGAATGTGAAGTCAAGTGGGCCTTAGGAAGCATCACTATGAACAAAGCTAGTGGAGGTGATGGAATTCCAGTTGAGCTGTTTCAAATCCTGAAAGATGATCCTGTGAAAGTGCTGCACTCGATACACTAACAAATTTGGAAAACTCAGCAGTGGCCACAGGACTGGAGAAGGTCAGTTTTCATTCCAATCCCAAAGAAAGGCAATACCAAAGAATGCTCAAACTACCACACAATTGCACTCATCTCACATTGCTAGTAAAGTAATGCTCAAAATTCTCCAAGCCAGGCTTCAGCAATACATGAACCGTGAACTTCCAGATGTTCCTCATCAGAGGAACCAGAGATCAAATTGCCAACATCTACTGGATCACGGAAAAAGGAAGAGAGTTCCAAAAAAACATCTATTTCTGTTTTATTGACTATGCCAAAGCCTTTGACTGTGTGAATCACAATAAACTGTGGAAAATGAAAGAGATGGGAATACCAGACCACCTGACCTGCCTCTTGTGAAACCTATATGCAGGTCAGGAAGCAACAGTTAGAACTGGACATGGAACAAGAGACTGGTTCCAAATAGGAAAAGGAGTACATCAAGGCTATATATTGTCACCCTGCTTATTTAACTTATATGCAGAGCACATCATGAGAAACGCTGGGCTAGAAGAAGCACAAGCTGGAATCAAGATTGCTGGGAGAAATATCAATAACTTCAGATATGCAGATGACACTGCCCTTATGGCAGAAAGTAAAGAAGAGCTAAAGAGCCTCTTGATGAAAGTGAAAGAGGAGAGTGAAAAAGTTGGCTTACAGCTCAACATTCAGGAAACTAAGATCATGGCATCCGGTCCCATCACTTCATGGCAAATAGATGGGAAACAGTGACAGACTTTATTTTTCTGGGCTCCAAAATCACTGCAGATGGTGATCACAGCCATGAAATTAAAAGATGCTTACTCCTTGGAAGGAAAGTTATGACTAACCTAGATAGCATATTAAAAAGCAGAGACATTACTTTGCCAACAAAGGTCCGTCTAGTCAAGGCTATGGTTTTTCCAGTTGCCATATATAGATGTGAGAGTTGGACTATAAAGAAAGCTGAGTGCTGAAGAATTGATGCTTTTGAACTGTGGTGTTGGAGAAGACCCTTGAGAGTCCCTTGGACGGCAAGGAGGTCCAACCAGTCCATCCTAAAGGAGATCAGTCCTGGGTGTTCATTGGAAGGATTGATGTTGAAGCTGAAACTCCAATACTTTGGCCACCTGATGCAAAGAGCTGACTCATTTGAAAAGACCCTGATGCTGGGAAAGATTGAGGGCAGGAGGAGAAGGGGATGACAGAGGATGAGATGGTTGGATGGCATCACCGACTCAATGGACATGCGTTTGGGTGAACTCCGGGAGTTTGTGATGGACAGGGAGGCCAGGTGTGCTGCGGTTCATGGGGTCGCAAAGTCGGACACGACTGAGCAAGTAAAATGAACTGAGCTGAAATGAGAGAAATACTCACTGAAGGACAGCCTTTGACGGCTAACTGAGGTCTCAATCACTCATCAGTGTGAGTGAGTGAAGGGGAATGTTAGAATCTTCCCTACTGTATCACATGAACTTGTGAGGCACGGCAGAAGATGGTTTGGCTGGTGGCTACAATGAATGAGGAGCAGAGGCCAAAGGTGCAACGTGAACATGGTGGCCTGCAGGCCAGATCCTAGCTGGAGATGTATTTCGTTTAAGGTGCACAATGTTTAAGACCTAAAACCGACTCAACATTAAAATGTTGGGTGTGCGTGCGTGCTTAGTTGCTTCGGTCATGTCCGACTCTTTGTGACCCAATGGACCGTAGTCCACCAGAATCCTCTGTCCATGGGATTCTCCAGGCAAGAATATTGGAGTGGGTTGCCATTTCCTTCTCCAGGAGATCTTCCTGACCTGGGGATCGAACCTGTGTCTGCCGGCATCTCCTGCATTGCAAGTGGATTCTTTACCCACTGAGCCACCTAGGAAGCCCAGCTGAAGCATGCCTAGACCATGCATGCATAGATCATATGACCCACCAATTCCACTCTTAAGTATGATTCCAATAGGAAGGCATACATGTGCTCCTAAAAGGCATGTATGAGGATGTCCGTGGCCTCATTCTCCATGAGATGTGATACCTGGAAACAACTCAATTTTCGTCAGTTCTAGAATGGATCTAGGAGTACTACACAGCAGAGAATGAATGAACCCTTACCGCTGATGGCAATTTGGGGGGACATCTCGGAAAACTGATACTGAGCAAAAGACCCCAGAGGTGAAAACGAATACACAGAAGGATTCTATTTATATAAAGTTCAAAGTCAGCAAAATGAAGCTATGGTGTTAAATCAAGCCGTGATAGTGGTTCCGTGTGGGCATAAGTCGGGGAGAGCCTGGAAGAGGGAACCGGGGCCTTCTGGGAGCTGGTTTGTTTCTTTTCGTGTTCTGCCTGCTGGTTTGACAGGTGTGTCCAGTTTGGGACTGTTCATGGAGCTGTGCATTTCAGATCCAGGTACTTTTCTGCTTATAGGTTATATTTCAATATATTGCATTGTTAACAAAACAGAAAACAGAATTCTAGCCAGTTGAAAAAGACGTAGCATAGAACTCTAGGTTTCTGCTTTCCTTGACAGAGGGGCGCCTTCAGGGCAAGAGCAGGCTGGGGGTGAGCAGGGGCTGCCCCTCGGGGAAGGTTGTCTATTTCAGGTTGTATGTTGGGATTTGCCTTTGAAACGCTGCCCTTGGGGACGGACTCCCAGCCTCCTTCAGAGAGAAAGGCTTTGCGGGTGAGTGATGGGTGATGTAGAATGGGCAAAGTCTCTAAGTCAGGCTGGCTTCGGTCCTCACCATGCGGACACTTAAAATTTTGTAGACGTTGGGGGAGTTATTTAGTCTCTCTGAGCCTCGGTTAACCTGTTTGCAAAGCCAAAAGAGTAACACCCACTTCAAAGGATTGTTCGGGGGTCGGGACAAGATTAAGATGAGAAAATGCATGGTGTGCGTCATGGCTGGGTCTGCCTGGCAGAGTGACATTTGCCTGGTGCTGTCCCTTCATGTCCACTGGGGGCACAAGATGCTATGGTCACTGAGATGTGGCCACCTGGACCCACGTCCCTTTGCTGAGGTCGATGAGGGAGATGGGAGACCTTCTCGCTGGTCCAGTCCTGTGCACCAGGGCCTGAGTTGCATGGAAGGGCAGGGTCTTCCTCTGGCTGCTCAGGGCCAGGCGCCCAGGCAAAGTGATGCCCACAGCTCCTAATAGCTAATACTGCCCATCACGGTGCCAGGCAGTCCTGCAGAGGCGGGCATCTGCTTTGCCCTGTGGACAGCTGGGAACCTGCCATCTTCACTCCCTTCTTGCTCTGGTGCCTGCTTCTCCATCCTGCTTGCAGTGGCCAGAGCAGCCCTCCTTAAGGGGAGGGTCCTCAGGAACAGAGTGCTTCTGGAAGACGCTTGCTGGCTGCATCTCTGCTGCTCACCAGGCTTCCTTATCCCAGGAATCACCCGGGTGAGGAGATGTAGGGACCAAGTGACTTCCCCTCTCCAAGCCTCAGTGGCCTGATCTGGAAAGTGGGTGTTGATCACACCTGCTCCTCAGGGCTGTTCAGGAATCCTAACTATGACTGTGAATGTTACCGTCGCTCTTACTGTCGGCCGTGAGAATGCATTAGGTGGGCCATTGAGGGTGGACTTTGGGGTAAAGGATGTGGTTTGAAATGGGCTTTTTGTCTCAGAACAATCTGTTTTGATTTATTTGACTGTGGGAATTTGAAAACGGCCCAAATGCTTTTCCTCCTCTTGTTCTCTCTCTCCAACACTCGGATTTCCCCTCACTCGCCCGTTCATTCACTCCCCGCTCAGAGCCCTCTTGCTCACGCTTGTTCACACTTCCCTGCTCACAGTCGAAGTGCAGGGGGGAGGTCAGATGCCCCAGAGGTTTCTCCTTCTCCCTCAGAGGCTCGTGCTCATTTTCACACTCAGACTTCCCTCCTGACCCTTGCTCCCCCTCATCCCCTTCACCCACTGCCCCTCCAAGTCCCAGCAGAGCCTTGAGGTCAGGAGATCTGGTTCTCACCCAGTTTCTTTAACCCAAACACTCTATGGCTGTGTGACACAGGCAGAATCACTCAGCCTCTCTGGGCCTTGGTTTCCTCTCTCATACCAGAGGCA
This sequence comes from Capricornis sumatraensis, assembly GCF_032405125.1. Lineage (NCBI taxonomy): Eukaryota > Metazoa > Chordata > Mammalia > Artiodactyla > Bovidae > Capricornis > Capricornis sumatraensis. Next base: position 75,309,919 of record NC_091084.1, read on the forward strand.
AAGCGACCAGTTTGCATTTAGAGGGATCGTCACTTTCTTCTGAAGTATCTCAGAGGCTCAGAGATAAAGTCCTTTCCGCATCTTAATTTCCCTGACGCTGCGAGTGGATTCCGTCTCATTAGGCAGACTGTGTGCCAACCTGAAGTTGCTCTTTAGCCATTTCCCAGCGCTGAGGAGACATCGTTTTATTTGGAGCCTAGAACTTGAAATGAGGTCAGGAGAAACCAGAAAGTTCAAGACGGTGATTCGTGCTTGACTTTGGAGAGACACAACGTCATAGCATCTCACTGGATCCCATTCCTCTTCTTCTTGGTGTCCCCCGGAGAGGTGACTAGGGAAACAGGGATGGTGGTCAGCTTGCCACTGCTGATGCGGGAAGGGGGTGGAAATCAGGAGAAAGATACTATGGTTCCTGCACCGAGCCCAGTGGAAGGATCCGTTTTACTTTGTGTCCCTGTCTCTGCCCCAGGTTATGGCAAATAATGGCATATAGTGTCCTCCTGAATACTTGCAACAGCCCTACAGCTTATGTACGAAAATCATCCCCCTATTAAGGATGGTGAGACAGGAGCCTGGGAGGCATGGCTGGGTCTGTGACAGGGCAGCGACCTGCGCTTGTGCTAAGCTTTGACCCCCAAAGCACACTGTCCTGAGTGGCCCAGTGGTGCCAACGTGGAGGGGGAAGAAATGGGATTTCAAGACGGGAGTCTGAAAGTTAATCCTCCTCTAGGTCAAGCTCATTATGAACCTTGGGTAAATCTCTTACCCTCTTTGGGGCTCAGTCACTCATTGTAAAGGATTCCTAGGGGGCTCACTGGGTGAAGAATCTGCCTGCAATGCACAAGCTTGATCCCTGGGTCAGGAAGATCCCCTGGAGGCGGGCATGGTAACCCACTCCAGTATTCTTGCCTGGAGAATCCCATGAACAGACGAGCCTGGCAGGCTACAGTCCATAGGGTCACAAAGAGTCAGACGCGACTGAAGCGGCTGAGCGTGCATGCATGCACGCTCAGAGAGCCCATCCCAGAGTCAGAGGCGTTCTGTCCCCAAGTGCTGTTACACACGGATCACTACGATGCCTTTGGATGAAAAACCATTTGCCTGTCAGATGACCTTGCAGTTTCTTAACCAAGGTACCATCTTCAGCATCCCAGATTCCAGATGCCAAAGTGAAAAGGGTCTGGGACGACTTGGTCCAGTGGCATTCAACTTACCTGTGGTCACAGACCTCAAAGAAAGTTCACCATGAAGCCTCCGAAACAACTCAGAGAGGAGCTGCCCTGGTGAAGCAGGCATAGGCAGCGAGTCCCCCCTCCCCTCTCCCTCTCCACGTGGGTGTCTCCTGAGGAACCCCTGGGAAACCCATTCTGAGAATCACAGGCCATTAGGTGACAGTTAATGAAACTGAGATCCTGCAAGGGGCATGAACTCACCCAGGAATCAGAGGCCGACATGTCCGCTAGAATCATTTTCATTAGCAGTATCATTTCCCATTTTAAGAAGAGGGCTCTCCTGTGTTTCTTTTGGCTATTGATCTTAATTAATCTCCCAGAGATGTGTCTTTCAATATTGACACTTCCTTAGCGGCTGACATTTCTGAATTATTCTCTTCTGTCTTCCTCAAAGTCATAGGTAGAGATGGATGGATATTTATTGTTAAATCAAGGAAAATGGGGCTTTTGGCTTGGAATCTTTTGAAACAGGGTATTTATCCAAACAATCCTGCTCAACTCTGTAAACATATTTGGCCAAAATAAATAATAAATAAATAAACTGTGAGCAGAACGAATCCACAGATATGGTAGTTTGTCGGGGCTCTTAAGAGCCCTATTGAGATGAAGTATTTTCCCCACTCCCCCTTCTGCAGCCCTCCACCCCAATTTGGTTTTCCAGATCACAAGGTGTTCTTCCCTCAACACCTAATTTCCACACAGATTTAACCAGCAGTGACCTGCCACGTGAAGAGCGTTACTAAGAATCAGTAGGCGTGGGTCTCTGGTGTGTGCTCCACGTCTGCTGCATATAAAACACCCCAGCAGCGGCAGCAAGATTGATGCTGGCAAGACATCGGGGGCGTCACAGCATAGCGGGTCCCCCTTGCCCATTTTAAGGGCAAGGCCATGGCCCAGAGATGCTTGGTGGCTTGCCCAAGGTCACACAGTGATTTGGAGGCAGGAGCCCACGTCCTCCAGGATTCCAAGGCCAGGTCCCTTTCCAACGTGCTGAATCCCCTCTTTGCTGAAGCCAGGCTGCCCTTTGCTTTAAGATACAGGTAATAAACCAGCCTGTAGTGCCTATGTGGGCAAGGAGAGAGATGGAGTGTGCTATTAATTAGAGGCTACCTTTTAGAGTCCCTGAACGGGGTTAGCTAGAAGAGTTGCCGTCAGAGCAGGGAGAGGGGTATTCCGAGACATGTGCTGAGCATCCACTGAGTCCTGATGGGAGGTTCCAAGAATGGAGAAGAGCACTCCCAGCCTGCAAGTGTGGGAGAGACACATATGAATTCAATTCAAGGCTGGCGAGGTTTGCGCTTGACTTCCCAGCACATGGTGCTCTGGGAGTGGGTGGGAACATGGTCTTCTCCAAGCCTGACCCTGGCAGCCCGGCAGATGTGTTTATTTCTTCCTTTTCCACTTGGGAGGCAGGCGTCTGGCAGGGTGGTTAGGCAGGCAGGCTGTGGGGGCCAGGCTGCCTGGGGTTCAGATCCTGGCTCTTACTGTTGAGATCTGGGATCTGAGGCTAACTCGCATGCTTCCATTTCTTCATCTGTAGAATGGGGAGAGTAATGGTAGTTTTGGCATGGATGGTGTGATGGTGAGGCCTTAATGAGGTGGTCCACTTAGGTGCTTAGAGCCCCACGTGGCCTCACAGATGGGATGAGCAAGCAGCTTGTATTAGTTGTTAGCCTGGGGATCTTAATGGGTGTGTATTTCTCCGTTTAAAAAATAATGTTTATCGCTTTTTTCCTGATTGTAAAAATCACTCATACACAAACACCAGTTCCCTAAAGATACCCACTGGTAACATTTTGCTGTAGTTTTTTTCTACTTTTACCCCGTGCATTGAATGCAAGTATGCATGTGTGTGTAATTGGGCGTGTACTGTCGAAGTATACTTTTCAAAAAATTATAAATCCTCAATCACATGTAAATCTAGACTGAACAAGGATCAAAGGCTGATTTAACTTGTAAGTGGGGGAGCCAACAGGAGAAGCTCGTGGGTAAAGCTGGTTCTCAGGAGAACTAGAGAGTCAGCAGTTATGTAGGCATGGGAGAAAGAATACTGGGAAAAGATGGCTGGATTGGATGCACACAGCTGAATCCGCACCTTTGGGTTATCTTTTCTACCAGGCTAAAAATCATCTACAAATTCACCTGTAACCTCCCATGAGTCAAAATCACATTTCTCTAGAATCCTCTAGATCAGCGGCCCCCCACCCCTTTTTGTCACCAGGGACCTGTTTTATGGAAGACAGTTTTTCCGCAGACCTGACTGGGGAGGGGAGGATGGTTTCAGGATGATTCAATCTCATTATGTTTATTGTGCACTTTATTTCTATTATTATTACATCAGCTCCACCTCAGATCATCAGGCATTAGATCCTGGGGGTCTGGGACCCCTGCCCTAGAGAATCGCTCCTTGGGTGAGTCTGCTTAACAGTGCTCCAATGTGATGGTGAAAGTTCAGTTATCATTTATCCTACCAGTGTCTATATATTCTTACTGATCATATCCTACCTAACTGCACACTTCACCTTCCATACTTAATATTCCCTCGCATTCATTTTTTTTTCAAAAGCAAGTTTTGAGGAAGGACCAGGAGTCCCCCAAGGGTGTGACTTGTCCTTCAGCCCAGCTTGATTGAGGTGCCCCCCACCCCCGACCAGGGAGGCCTGGCGTGCTGCAGTTCATGGGGTCGCAAAGAGTCGGACACGACTGAGCGACTGAACTGAACTGAACCGAACCCCCCCGCACTGGGGTCTCAGGGCAACTGCATTGGCCTCAGTCGCCTGCTGCATTTTCTTGTATTTGTCAATTTCCTTCTCTCTGTCTCGCCATCTAGACTGAGTTTCCTGAGATCAGAGACTTGTTGAGCCGAACCGCCTTCCTGATTCTTCTTTCCCAAGCACCTAATAGGGCACACATAGTGATTCTTCTGCCATGCTTGTCGAGTGAGCGCACAGGCATGTTAAGAGGCCTGGCCTTCGTCAGTTACGAACGATGAACCGATGAACCGTGCTGTGCCGAACTAGAGGGGCTCCTCCCAGGACTGGCTGTGTGCTTCTGTTGAGTCAGAGAAACTCCCAACCCCCACTTAGTATCTCAGCCTTCTGACCAACCCCCACCCCCACCCCCCGTGCCTGATTCTGCCATTTAATTGTGTTTGGAGGGCTCTCTCTTCTCTGTAGCACTCTTGAGACTGAGCTGAGTTCCTTTCTTTTCCCTAATCAAGGTCTTAAAGGGGTAAAAAGTTCTTGGCCACCTCCAGCTGTGGAGGGAGAGGGGTGATGGAAGGATTAATCTCTGAGCGATGAATTTTAAAGCCCTCTTGTTCCACGCGTTGGGAAAAACCCATCAAAATGCTAATAGACCTGCCGTCTCACCTCCCGCAGACCCTTTTCTGCATTGGAATATATTTACAGGGAAATATATTGAGCAGGGAAGAATTACAAGGAGTTGGGGTGCCTTTTTCCCCGATTCCACCACAGCCCTGTGGGTTGTAAAGGCTGAATTAATAGCCCCACGTTGCAGAGGAGAGCTGTGGTGGGCTGCAGGCTTGGCCCTTCAGTTATGAGTTCTCAGCTTCCGGCTTCCTGGCTATAACGGCAGGGCGGCTGGTTTGGGAACATCTCTATTACTGTCATGTGGCTTTTTAATACTGATTCTCTCAGAGGCAGAATAGCCTCAGACAGGCGTTCCCGTAGGTGTAAAGCTGGCTGCACAGTGGCTCCCCATTGAGTTCAGGGTCTGCAGCATGTTGAGACTCATTTTGTGCCAAAGTCAGCTTCAGCACTGAGACGGTCTCAGCTTTTCTTGAACCCTATGCTGGGAAATGCTGGATTGTTCTTGAAGCCTTTGAAACACCAGGCATCTTTGTCCAAACAGCCCAATGGCCTGAGAACTTCTCAGATGCATCCTCTGGAGACAGGATCCTCACGGGGTTAGCCTAATGCACACTGGACTCCGGAGAAGTGGCTCCAGAACTTTGGCTACAGACAGCACCATGAGTGCTGGTCCTCCCTCTGCCTGGTCCAGCTCTGTCACGGCAGACAAGTGACCTCTCTGAGCATCACTTCCTTCCTTTGTCAGTGAAGAGGAGGATGCTGACCACTTAGTACAAGAGTACTGGGGCTCAGATCTTTCCCTTCTCTGTGCTTCAGATGACACAGTGAAGCCGGGGCCAAGCAAGTCAGGCTCCATCTTCAGAGAAAAGTCCCTTAAACCCTTAGGGCTCCTGGGTCCCTCTGGGAGCTTGTCTGACAGGTCTGCGGGAGCCCCAATCTCCTTGTGAGAATGAGTGAGCCTTACTTAGCAGACAGTCTTATTGATTCTTTTTCCCTTTCTCTAAGAACTAAACCAATGTCTGGGCTTCCCCAGTGGCACTAGTGGTAAGGAACCCACCTGCCAGTGCAGGAGACATAAGACATGTGGGTTCGATCCCTGGGTCAGGAAGTTCCCCTGGAGGAGGGCATGGCAACCCACTCCAGTATTCTTGCTTGGAGAATCCCCATAGACAGAAGAGCCTGGTGGGCTACAGTCCATGGGGTCGCAAAGAGTGGGACATGACTGAAGCGACTTAGCATGCTCGCAAACCAATGTTTACTTACATAAAAACCCTGTGGCTCAGATCACTTTCCTTACCTGTGAAATGGGAAGAGTGGTGATTCTCTCCTTGCAGTGTGGGAGGAAGAGGAATGAAGATCAGGAGCACAGTCTGCTCCAGGGGAGGCACAGCCTTTGTCCGCCCACCCCCTCAGGTACCAAAAAGTGCTTCCAGTCGGGAAAGAGGGGGAGCAGACGCAGAGCATTGCCCGCTGGTGACAGGGCAGTCTCACCAGTTCTCCTTCCTGTTCTGCCAAGCATCGTAGGGGTGGCAACTGTCCGATGGATCCCCGTGCTATGCAGAGGGCACCGGAGACCCTGACTGGCATGTGCAGAAAAACTCCAGACCTGACAGCAGGTGCCGAGAAGGGGAGATGATCACTAATGACAGTTGCAGTGAGAATTAACAGCTTCACATGTTAATTTGTGGGGAAGGTACCTCTCTCTTCGGGGCCCTTCCAGCCTCCCCAAGCCACCAAGAGCTAATGGGCTCAGATTGGGAGTCCCTCGCTGACCAGGCAGATCCTCCTGGGCCCTGACTAGAAGTGCCAGCGCCCCCTGCACTGTGCCCGATGGCAGGTGCGGCCCTCCCCTCCCCGAGCGAAGATAAATCATACCTCCCAGTCTTTCTGAGGATGTCACGGCTCCCACTCAGCCCCATCGAGACCCTGGGACACAATTAACAGGCTCATTCAGGGACGCATCATGGGAACAGAGGGTGATGGGGCTGAGTGACAGGGCGAGCAGCCCTGGGAAGCGCTCTCCCTCCCCCAGCGAGACAAGTGCAGGTGGAGAGGCGAGGCAGAGGCGTGATGAGCTCAGGCGGCTTCATTAGGGCTGCCCGGGGGATCTTTGAGATGCAGGACGCAGCAGGAACTCGTCCTGAACAAGCCTTGGCTCTTCTCCCTCTCCCCCACCCCCACGCCAACCCCCTGCGTTGCTAATTTAAAACAAAGCCAAACAAAGCCCCAGCTTTGCTTTGGAGCCGTAAACTGCACAGCTTTTATCCGTCAACAAGCGATGCATCTGGCTGGCAGCAGCCCAGCCTGGATCCCGTGGCCTGGCATCGGTGTAGGGTGAGGGGGCCCAAGGCGGAGCTGGGTTCCAGGACTCACCGAGGATGCTGTCCTTTCTTGGGGCTCAAGACCCACAGTCCTGGTGATCACAGAACTCAGAAGGAAGGCTGGTCCACCTAGGGTGGCTAGTAGATAGGGAGGGAGAAAAACAAAGAGAGAGAGAGAGAGAGAAAGAGAGAGATTTCTAGCAGGAGCTAGCCAGGAAAAGGCTCATCATTGAGCTGATCACCTTCTTCTGTCTCTCCTTTTCTTGCTGCCTCTTCCAGGAAGACTTCCCAGCCCTCCACTCTGAAATCCTACTGACTTGGGATTTTAGGATATCAAGAGGCTCTCAATCAGTCATCTTCAACATTATCTGGAAACTTAATATGTAATCAGTTAGAAAGTCCATCTACTGGGAATTAAAGTGGTAAGCTGTATATACAGGGTATAGATGCCACCTGTTCTGAGTGTAGACCCCTGAGGGAGAGAGGGCAGGGTCTGAGGACTATGCTTGGAACCACTGATCGTGGCCACTACCCTCTTTATAGAAAGTAGCAACAAGTTCTTTCATGTAATTTCTATGGCCTCTGAGGGCTTATTCTGTGCTGAGCACCGTGGGAATCACTTATAATCCCTTAACTCATCTAATTGGAGAAGGCAATGGCAATGCACTCCAGTACTCTTGCCTGGGACAGCCCCATGGATGGAGGAGCCTGGTGGGCTGCAGTCCAATGGGGTCGCTAAAAGTCGGACACGACTGAGCGACTTCACTTTCACTTTTCACTTTCATGCATTGGAGAAGGAAATGGCAACCCATTCCAGGGTTCTTGCCTGGAGAATGCCAGGGACAGGGGAGCCTGGTGGGTGCCGTCTATGGGGTCGCACAGAGTTGGACATGACCGAAGCGACTTAGCAGCACCAGCAGCTCATCTAATCTACAGCTCAGGGCAATGAGGTAGGATTGTGGTGGTCCAGAATTTGCATATGACCAATGTGAGGTTTCGTGGGATAAGGAACTTTCTCAAGGCCCCAAGGGTGGCAGGTGGCCTAGTTGAGACTCATACCTAGGCCTGTGGGAGAGGAAAGCCTGGTCTCTTGACCATGGTACTTACTGCCATTCGATGCTGAGGGCACTCCACCTACCACCCACCCTGTTCCACATTGCAGAGGGGCAGCAGGCTCTAGTGGGGATTTGCTCCCTTAGAGCCTACTCACAGGTAACCATCCAAATGGTTCTACACTGTCCGCTGAGCCTGACCTTTCAGCCATTTCATTGTTGTTCATTCACTAAGTTGTGTCCGACTCTTTGTGACCCAATGGACTGCAGCTCACCAGACTCCCTGTCCTTCACTGTCTCCCAGAGTCTACTCAAACTCATGTCCATTGAGTTGGGGATGTCATCCAACCATTTCATACTCTGTCGGCCCCTTCTCTTACTGCCTTCAATCTTTCCCAGCATCAGGGTCTTTTCCAATGAGTCAACTCTTCACAACAGGTGGCCAAAGTATTGGAGCTTCAGCTTCAGCATCAGTCCTGCCAATGAATATTTAGGGTTGATTTCCGTCAGGATTGACTGGTTTGATTTCCTTGTTGTCCAAGGGACTCTCAGGAGTCTTCTCCAGCATCACAGTTTAAAAGCATTAATTCTTTGGCATTCAGCCTTCTTTATGATCCAACTCTCACATCTGTACATGACTACTGGAAAAAACATAGCCTCTTAGGGGCCACAGGAAGTTACGCAAATAGTTAAGAGTCTTTCATTCCTTCTCTTATCTCCATTAACCAAGTTCTGCCTTCCTACTTTTCATATAAAACCCGTTCTTTTGTAGGTACATTCACTTCCACCTGTGCTCCTATTCATTACTCCATTTACCTGTCCATCTGTCCGTCATCCATCCATCCAGCTATGTGCATCATCTGTCGTCCATTCTGTCTCCATGCACCCATGCACGCTTGCATTCATTCATCTGCACATTTCTGCAAGCATGTATCCATCGTTCATCTTTCTATGTCTTTAATTATTCATCCATCTCTGCAACCAACTACAATCTAGTTCCCTTTTGTCTTCTACCATTCAGTTCTTGTGCAGATCCACTCTCTACCCATCCATATATTCATCTGTCATAGCAACTACCCATTCACCCAACCATTATGTGCTGAGTCAGGAATTGAGACCACAGAGTGGGGAAGACATCACCCACATCCTTCAGTCTGATGGATGAGAAACATCACATGAACAAGAAAATAGACTGTGCTTCGATGCTGACTTTACTACCTGTCTACGCAAATTGTCACAAGAGCCCAGAGAATAGTGATGAATCATGCCTGTGTACGTCTGGGAAGGTTTCTCAGAGCAGATATGGAAGAAGGGTTTTTGCAGGATGAGTTTTCCAAAACACTAGTTTTCCTAGTGATTTGGGGATATGGGGGTGGGGCTGAAGTTCAGGGTTAGGAAAGGCAGAACGGACTTCCAGGCAGAATGAAAAACAGCCAGATCCGACTGAGTGTGGTGGTGTGGCATGAGTGTCCAGGTCAGTTCAGTTTGACTATGGGGTCTGTGCATATTGCAAGGACCTGAAGATGGGCTGGAAAGTCAGCCAGGGGTCAGATGATAAAAGGTCCTGGGTATAAGCAAAGGGAGGCCAGGTAACCCATTGAAGCAGGAGAGAAAGAAATGGGCTCTGTCTGACAGCAAAGGAGAGGGCATGTTGGCAGGAAAAGAAGCAGCAGGCTGGTAGACAAGAGGGAGCCTACTTGCAGTAAGCAGACAGGCGACCGCGGGCTGTGCCCAGGCGGGGACCGGCAGGGAGCTGCGGTGAGGATAGAGAAACAGGGATGACTGGGGGGAGGTGGGGTGGAAGAGAAACGACGACTGGGAAAAGAGGGAAGTCTGATCTGGGTGTCCCATTCCACAGGGTGCTCTGCTTTTGAAAAGCCAGTAGGCTGCATACTCCTAGTGTGTACACCATTGAATATATATATGTGTGTGTGTGTGTTTATATTATTTCAATTTAATATAGAGTAGAAAACATCAGGGTAGGTATTTAAGTCTCTCATCTGGGTCTTATCCAGGATACTGAAGTGGCTGTCAGATTTTTTCCCTATATATTTATTTTTAAATGCAGATTTCCTTTGCTTGGAAGAAAGAAGAGGAGGAAGAAAATTAAGTTTTGAACCAGACCTTGCAAAACGGGAGTACCTGGCTAGTATCATCACTAACTAGCATTGACTAACCTCTTATTGTATATTTCATGGATTCCAAGGCACCCTTCTTTATATCTTCTGCTTCTGTTAGGTCCATATCATTTCTGTCATTTATTGTGCCCATCTTTGCATGAAATGTTCCCTTGGTATCTCTAATTTTCTTGAAGAGATCTCTAGTCTTTCCCATTCTATTGTTTTCCTCTATTTCTTTGCAGTGATCACTGAGGAAGGCTCTCTCCTTGCTATTCTTTGGAACTCTGCATTCAAATGGGTATATCTTTCCTTTTCTCCTTTGCCTTTCATTTCTCTTTTCATAGCTGTTTGTAAGGCCTCCTCAGACAACCATTTTGCCTTTTTGCATTTCTTTTTCTTGGGGATGGTCTTGATCACTGCCTGCTGTACAATGTCATGAACCTCTGTCCATAGATTTTCAGGCACTCTGTCTATCAGATCTAATCCCTTGAATCTATTTGTCACTTCCACTGAATAAGAGATTTGATTTAAATCATACCTGAATGGTCTAGTGGTTTTCCCTACTTTCTTCAATTTAGGTCTGAATTTGGCAACAAGGAGTTCATGATCTGAGCCATAGTCAGCTCCTGGTCTTGTTTTTGCTGACTGTTTAGAGCTTTCCATCTTTGGCTGCAAAGAATATAATCAATCTGATTTCAGTATTGACCATCTGGTGATGTCCGTGTGTAGGGTCTTCTCTTGTTTTGTTGGAAGAGGGTGTTTGCTATGACCAGTGTGTTCTCTTGGCAAAATTCTGTTAGTCTTTGCCCTTCTTCATTTTGTACTCCAAGGACAAACTTGCCTGTTCCTCCAGGTACCTCTTGACTTCCTACTTTTGCATTCCAGTCCCTTATAATGAAGAGGACACCTTTTTTGGGTGTTAGTTCTAGAAGCTCTTGTAGGTCTTCTTTGAACCATTCAACTTCAGCTTCTTCAGCATTATCAGTTGGAGCATAGACTTAGATTATTGTGATATTGAATGGTTTGCCTTGAAAACGAACAGAGATCATTTTGTTGTTTTTGAGACTGTACCCAAGTACTGCATTTTGAACTCTTTTGTTGACTATGAGGGCTGCTGCTGCTGCTAAGTTGCTTCAGTCGTGGCCAACTCTGTGGGACCCCATAGATGGCAGCCCACCAGGCTCCACCGTCCCTGGAATTCTCCAGGCAAGAACACTGGAGTGTGTTGCCATTTCCTTCTCCAATGCAGGAAAGTGAAAGTGAAGTCGCTCAGTTGTGTCCGACACTTTGCGACTCTATGGACTGTAGCCTACCAGGCTCTGTCCATGGGATTCTCCAGGCAAGAGTACTGGAGTGGGTTGCCATTGCCTTCTCCGATGAGGGCTACTCCATTTCTTCTAAGGGATTCTTGCCCACAGTAACTCTTAAAGAGATAGGAATACCAGACCATCTGACCTGCCTCCTGAGAAATCTGTATGCAGGTCAAGAAGCAACAGTTAGAACTGGACATGGAACAATAGACTGGTTCCAAATAGGAAAAGGAGTACGTCAAGGTGTATATTGTCACCCTGCTTATTTAACTTATATGCAGAGTGCATCATGAGAAACTCTGGGCTGGAAGAAGCACAAGCTGGAATCAAGATTGCCGGGAGAAATATCAATAACCTCAGATATGCAGATGACACCACCCTTATGGTGAAGAAGAACTAAAGAGCCTCTTGATGCAAGTGAAAGAGGACAGTAAAAAAGGTGGCTTAAAGCTCAACATTCAGAAAACAAAGATCATGGCATCTGGTCCCATCATTTCATGGCAAATAGATGGGGAAACAGTGGAAACAGTGACAGACTTTATTTTGGGGGATCCAAAATCACTGCAGATGGTGAAATCATTGCAGCCATGAAATTAAAAGATGCTTGCTCTTTGGAAGAAAAGCTACGACCAACTTAGACAGCATATTAAAAAGCAGAGATATTACATTGCCAACAAAGGTCCATCTAGTCAAAGCAATGGTTTTTCCAGTGGTCATGTATGGATGTGAGAGTTGGAATATAAAGAAAGCTGAGCGCTGAGGAACTGATGTTTTTGAACTGTGGTGTTGGAGAAGACTCCTGAGAGTCTGTTGGTCTGCAAGGAGATCCAACCAAGTCCGTCCTAATGGAAATCAGTCCTGAATATTCACTGGAAGGACCGATGCTGAAGCTGAAAATTCAATACTTTGGCCACCTGATGTGAAGAACTGACTCCTTGGAAAAGACTTGATGCTGGGAAAGATTGAAGGAAGGAGGAGAAGGGGATGACAGATGGTTGGATGGCATCACTGACTCAATGGACCTGAGTTTGAGCAAGTTCCAGGAGTTGGTGATGGACAGGGAGGCCTGGCGTGCTGCAGTCCGTGGGGCTGCAAAGAGCTGGAGACAACTGAGCAACTGAACTGAACTGAAGACACCCTTGTTAAAAAATATTTGAAGGTCTCTGAAATGGGGGTGCATCATACAAAAAGTGATGTCTCAATCAAATAGCTTCACAGGCACTGTTTTCTCTTTATCAGAAACCCATAAACTAATGGTGCAATTATAACCCATGGAGTCTTACATTCAAGAAACAGGGTATTACGTGCCGGGCTCTTAGCTGAGTCCTGTGTGTACATTCGTCATGTCATCCTCACATTGTATGAGTCATCAGCTGTTGTTAACCCTGTTTCCCAGATGAGGAGCTGAGGCGTGGAGCAGGAAGTTCATTTGCTCAAGGTCACCGAGCTTGTCAGAGGTGGACTCAGGATTCTACAGTTTGTTGTGATCCACATAGTCAAAGGCTTTAGCGTGGTCAGTGATGCTGCAGCTGAAAGCTCCAATAATTTAGCCACCTGATGTGAAGAGCCCACTCATTGGAAAAGCCCCTGATGCTGGGAAAGACTGAAGGCAGGAGGAGAAGGGGGTGACAGAGGACGAGATGGCTAGATGGCATCGCCGATTCAACGCACATGAGTTTGAGCAAGCTTTGGGAGATGGTGAAGGACAGGCAAGCCTGGTGTGCTGCAGTCCATGGGTTCGCAAAGAGCGAATGAGCAACTGAACAACAGCAGGATTCCAACCTGTTTCACTTTAAAACTGCAGGTGGAGGGGGTGGGGGTGCGGATTTTTGGATAAAAGCAAGAGCAAGTCCAGGGCATGAGACTGCCTAGTCAACCACAGCTGCCATCACCCTGCTGGCCACCTTTAGATGCTGCCTCTTGTCACCAGCCCCCCCGCCCTGGCCCCCACATTGCCGTCTTGGCCCTAAACCCTAGGATTCTTTTCCCCTCCTTGGAGGGCTCTGGGTCTAACATCTGTAGTGACTTCCCTCCCCCACAGAGAGGATGGGGCTGGGAGGAGATCTCAGGGGAGAGGGGAAGAAATTCCGAGCCCAGCTGGTTTCCCTCACACAATGCAGATTTGCTTAAATGGGAATTAGGATTAGTGCCGGATTTCACCTCTCCTGGCAGGCTGGTAATAAACTAATCTCCTCTTAGGCTGCAGGAAGACAGAATTCCATCGAAGACTGAAGACAGCTTCGGGCTCAGGAGTGCAAAACCCAGAAAGTAATTTTGTTGTTGACGGGCCTTGCTCGCACCTCCTGACACACAGCCCGCGGCTCCTTCCCAGCGTGGCTGCAGCCTTTAATTTTGTTAATGTGTGACATTCACCCAGGCTGTGTGGCTGACGGGCACACTTGACATTAATACGTGTTCCTCGCGGTCCCTAGAGCTCATAGAAGCTCATTATCAGTTCTGAGCCTGTAAATGTAGTTCCTGGGCTCAGGTGGGCCAGGAACACAGAGATGCTCCGGGGAAGTGGAACAGTGGACAGCTACGTAAGCCAAGAAATAAACTCCTGCCTCATCCAGGGAACACGACCTCCCAGGCCACCGGGAGGTGAGCAGAAAAGCAACTCTGAGTTCAAGTTTGCATTCAAGCAAAGGGGCTCCTGCCCTGCTATTTGAAGGAAGTTAATCCAGTATTGTGGGGCTTCCCTGGTGGCTCAGCACTAAAGAATTCGCCTGCCAACGCAGGAGACTTGGGTTTGATCCCTGGGTTGGGAAGATCCCCTGGAGAAGGAAATGGCAACTCACTCCAGTATTCTTGCCTGGGAAATCCCATGGACAGAGGAGCCTGGCGGGCTACAGTCCATGGGGTCGCAAAAGAGTCAGACACGACTTAAGTGACTAAACAACAACAACAATAGGGAGAAGGCAGTTTGTCAAATGTGATGTTTGCAGAGCCTCTGCCTGGCCGTCCATCTTCGAGGCATCCAGCCTTTGAAAGTGCTTGAAAGCATCCACACAGAAATGAGTGCATCAGCGGGACCATGGCCACACGGTGGTAACAGCCAGAAATGGAAATACTCCCTATGCATGGTGGACGAGGGGAGGGATTGTGGTCCACACCTACCGTGGATACTGTGCGACTGTGAAGAAGACTCCAGAAGATGCCTGTGTGCTCACTTGCAGTGGTGGACATGGTCTCACGGAGAGCTGGGGTGGTATAACACGTGGAGATCCCGCGGTCTGCCTGTGGGCCACCGTGGGTACATGCTTATCCACCCGTGTACACAAATACGGTGCTAGTGGTGAAGAACCTGCCTGCCAGTGCAGGAGATGTAAGAAACGCAGGTTCGATCCCTGGGTGGGGAAGGTCCCCTGGATGAGGGTATGGCAGCCCACTCCAGTATTCTCGCCTGGAGTATTCCATGGACAGAGGAGCCTGGTGGGCTACAGGCCATGGGATCACAAAGAGTCAGACATGACTGAAACGGCTTAACATGCATGCACACACATATGTGATTACATGGACTATAGCCTGGAAGGTCATATCACAGAGATTGCACAGTGAGTCTATCTGTTAAACAGGATAAATGAGTAAGGAAATACTTGCACTTTTGTAGTTAAAAATGAAAGTTATGTACATATACGTCCTTATCCGTATGTGTATGGATGTATATGGAGACGGATATGACTGTAGGTGTATCTGTACATGTATATGTATCATGAGTTCCTCTGACTGTAGCTTTAGTCTGGCCCATGGCACTCGAGGCCCCCTGGGGTGACACCACTTGGGTGGATGTCTGAGGCATCCAAATAAATAGCCAAATTAGGTAGCCAAATAAAACGAGGTCATGTCCTCCAGCCAAGCCTTGTTCGCCATCAGTTAGCAGGGAGTTCCGAGAACTTCTTTTATGCATAGGGTGCGCTGGTGCTGGGACCTACAGGGCAGACCTTGAACTCATTGCTCTCCTTGAACTAGGCCTCCCCCACCATGGACAGGGCAGTTTCAAGGGCTTGACTTCCAGAGTGTTGTCCCGGGTCTGTCCCTTTCCAGCAGTATGGCCATATGGGCAAGTTAACGCCTCGGAATTCACTGTGGTCCTCATTCCTAACGGGGCCATACTTTCTCATGAGATTGTTGAGGGCGTTGGGATCATTGTCATTATTTGAGGCAACATGAAATTTAATCGGGGCTTGTGCGCGGACAGGTCATTGGAAGGGAGGGATGGGGGCCCCTGGCCCTCCCTGTTTGTGCTCAGCTGTGTCTTTTGCTCAGCTGGGCATGTGAACGAGCTGGTCCCCTGGAACTGGCCTAAGCCTTGGCTGACAGGTATGCCGCCTGGACGCAGTGAATTTGAGCCTTCTCCAGTGACCTTCGAACTCTTCATGAAACTGACAGAGAGGAGGTGGGGGGTGTGGGGAGGGGCTGGATTTCTGGGTCCTGGGCTCTGGAGCTGAGTTGTTTTTCTCACCATCAGAGTGTTCTCCACTTACTACTTACCTGTGTCTGAAGACCAGATCTTGAAAGTGTGGGTCTGCCCCAGAGCCTGCATTCATTAAGCAATGATTAATTCGCTTTCGCATTTTCAAAATGACTCAGAGAGCTTTTACTTCGCCTGAGGAACATGGAGTCCCCACACCAAGTTGATAACATTCTAGCTAGAAGCAAAGAGACGCAGTGTGGTGCTGCAATCAGCCCGCTCCGTGTCGTCACAGGGCCGTTGTACAGGCTCCCAGACTGAAAACACACCCTGAGCCCTAGGCACTGGGGACGCCATCCTGGGACCCTCGGTGGGGCTGGGTGCTTGCTTCTGTCTTGCTGGGCCCTGTCTGGCTTCTGTATCACCTCCTGCAGAGATGGGAGGAGAGAGTGGGTGAATATCTAAGCGACATGGCCCCCAGAAGCCGCATGCCCCCCCTCCCTTGCCTTATTTGTTTATTTTTGGCGGTGCTGGGTCTTCGTTGCTGCATGGGCATTTTCTCCAGGTGGGGCGAGTGGAGGCCACTGTCTGATTGTGGTGTGCGGACTTCTCATTGCGGCGGCTTGTCTGGTGTGGACCACGGGCTCCAGGACACACGGGCTCAGTAGTTGTGGTGCATGGGATCTTCCCGAATCAGGGATCAAACCCATGTCTCCTGCATTGACAGGCGGATTCTTTACCCCTGAGCCACCAGGGAAGGCTCCCTTAGCCTTTTAAAATATATTTCTCTCTGTCCTCCTTCTAGAGTTTATCCTGAAGCCACTATCGGAAAGAGACCTCAGGAGAATCTTGACACTCCAGACAGAAGATACCAGTTGAAAAAGGTACGGTTGGTGCCCTGGAGGCGTGGATCTCAACTTATTCAAATAAGAGGGTTGAATCTTCTCTCCTCTCCCTGCTCTCAGACCCTCTGTGGCTGAGTGAGACAGCTCTCAGTTCGTGCTGGAGGCTGCAGGGCAGGCGAAGGGCGGCTTTCCTCTTGTCCTCACCCCCAGATGTTTGCTCCATGCTGGGAGCAAAGGTGAGGGGTGAGGGATGAGGGGAAGGAGGCCGACGCTGAAGGGGGAATCTCACCAGCCTGGGAGCTACCCCACTGCGGGGCGGAAGGTCAGGCTTGGTCCTGAGACAGCCCAGGAGGTGAGGGTTGAAGGGCTGGAGGAAGTGAGCCGTCTGGGGGGAAAGCAGAGTTCCTGGAGGCTCACAGAGGGTCCCCCCTCTGTCAGGGACCCCTCCCTCCCCTCCCCCACATGCCCCTCCCCAACACCTCCTCCACACCTCTCCCCCACACCCCCCCTCCCCCACCCCTCCCCCACACCCACCATAATCTTGGGATTGTGGGAAGGAAATACCTTCCTAGGGTGATTTCCACGCCTGTCTCTCCCCTCCTCCTCTCCCCCATTCCAAGACTCTCTTTTTGGATAAAGTTTAAATCCACAAGTACTAGGATCAGTCATCACATACCACGATGGAATTGGGAATGGAAAAGCCTTGGTCTGCTTCTTGGGTTCTGGAAGCTTCTTGGCTGCTCACCATCCCAGGTCTGGTGAGAGGCCGGGTCGCCTCATTTTTTCCCTGAAGGTTCCTGAATGAGGAGCCAGGATGTTTGGCTTCTGGCTCTCAGTCTGTGCCTTATTTCCTCGTCTGTAAAAATGGGGCAGCAGTGACTCAAATCTCTGTTCCAACCACACGTCCCCGGTTGCTGAGGTCCCAAGACCAGGGCTGAGCTGGAGGAAGGGACAGGCGGTGGTGTCGGGGTGCGGGGAGCGGCATGGAGGCAGAAGTTTGGTCAAGTCTGTGGCGAGGAGAGGGGATTGGAAAGCTCTGAGAGATCTGATTGCCTGTCTTGAGTAAAGGATGACGCAGACCCTCAGGGGAAAGAGCACAGGTGCAGACCACAGAGATGTAGACGGAACTGTGTTTGAGTCCCTGCTAATCAGAAGAGTCAGATTTACTAACCTTGACTGAAGCTTCTCCATGCCAAGTGCAAGGTTAAGTGGCAGTTCCTGTACCAGCAGCCCTACTGTCACCTCCATCTTAGGGAAGAGAAAACCAGGTCTCAGAGAAGTTAAGTGACTCGCTCAAGGTCACACAGCACTGTGTGGCTGAATTTGAAGCACCTCCCTGAACTACCCGACCATTCTTGTGCATTTTGCTTACCGGTTCTATGACTTGAATCTTAAGGTCAAAAAATTCCTTGAAACTAAATCACATCTCTGAACTTCATTTCTTGAAAAAGACATGAACGTCTTTTAAACAATTTTTTTTTTTTTAAGTTTGGGTTCTTGTTAAAATCTCTGTGGGTCTTGGATTTCCGGTGCCCGTGACTGGGTTTGTACTTGGTCACTTTCTGAGTCACTAATCTGATATTCCACCAGTTTCCAAGCTTGTCCTGTCAACGGTGGAGTGTGCCTCCTAGCTGGCTGGGGTTATTTTAGGTTGAAATCCGAGGCAGGGTGGCCAGGTCCTAGCAGCAGATAAAGCAGGACCAGGTCAAGGGCCACCCAAGTGGACAATGCAGAGGGGCACTGAGGCCAGGAATCGGGGGTGGGGGGCTTCTCTGGAGCCCCCACAGCATCTGTCCTGCAGCTCCCCAGGCTCCACCAGCCACCTCGGCCGTAATATTCTGTGTAAACCTCCTGATCCCCGCAGGAAGCAATCACCTTATCAGAGCCTGGATTCCTGCCTGATTTTCTTAATCAGGGGAAGGCGCTGAAGTGAGTCAGAAGTAGCTTAACTTCCTTAGGATCTTTCTTTAAGGGATGTTTCTCCATCAGGGGAAGCCTTGGGGCTTGGATGGGAGGAAAGAGTCTCTTGAAGTACAGAAAGAAAAACAGTAAGGAGGCCCTTGATCTTGGTTTACCATCAGCAAGGCTGCTGAGACAGCAGTGATCTCGCCTGGCCTCTGTTGTTAATCAGGAAACAGAAATGTTAGAGTCACAGGGAGCACGTAAAGATGACCATCAGCTACGGGCAGACAGGCGTGCACGGTTGTGGGAAATGTTTGCCGGCCTCTCGTAGCCAGACTGACGGAGGCTGAGTCCCAGCTCCGCTCTTCAGTAGCCGTTTGACTCCAGACGAGTGCTTTGATCACCCAGAATGATCTCAGTTCTCTTATCTATTAAGTGGGCAAATAGCATGCACCCCCACTGGGTGGTTGTAAGGGCCAGGAAATAGCCAGCACAATGCTCCTGTTTGCTTTGAACGAGGGTCGCTCCCTGGAATGATGTGGGTGGCCTTCCGAGGGGACCTCTGTGAAGAGGCTTGGGCTCTTGACATGAGAAAGCTGGGTGTTTGTGAGCACACAGTGGGGTCACCCTGGAGACACATACCTCTTTCTGGACGTGATCTAAAAATGGCCCGAGAGGAAGCGCCTGGGTTGTGTCAGCTCTCTGTTCTGACACTCCTGGGGCGTGAGGCCATGTCGGGTGTGAACAGTTCTTCCTGAGCCTTAATTCCATGGTTTACGTTTGACTCCCAGTGATCTTTCCTGGACCCTCTCTGGAGATAATCACGGACCCTCCCCACCTCACGAGAGGCAGCGATTAGTAAGCTCTTTTTAAGGACAGTTGGAATTTTGGAAAGTGGTAAATTATTCTAGGGTTCACCTCTAAAAAGCAGCAAGGTTAGGACCCAAACCCAGGGTTCCTGCCCTAAAGAGAGTGTGTTTGCCATGGCACGCCATAGCACCCCACAGCACCCGCAGCCCCCTCACAGGCACTCGTTCACATTTCCAGAGGCACACTGTGTGTGTCCTTAGGGACGCCACATAGCACTACAGGGATTCCCCGTTGTGCCCACAGAGGCACCTAAGACGTTCATGAAGCACCCCCCGGACTCACGTCATCACCCCATGGCGTTCATGGTGGTCCCCACGTGGCTTAAGAGCGCCCTGCATGCCTGCAGTGTCACACCGTGGCAGGCACCCTCAGTGGCACTGCTCCTGTGTTCTCCACCCAGGAAGAATGAGGAGTCCCTTGATGTTTTTATCTCCCAAGCCAGCCCTTTACAGCAGGCTGCGCAAATGAGTGATGGCAGCTTCCTGGAAGCCTCCAGGTCATCCTCCTGCTGAGATCTCCCAGCAGGAAGCAGGTGGCTGGTGGGTGGTGGGTGGTGGTTGAAGAAGGCCTGGCTGCCACCGCCTAGAGCCTCTACCCACTTACCTATTCTCCCTTCTGTTGCTTGTGCTTTCGGTGTCATGTCTAAGACTCCGTTGCCAAATCCAAACTGATAGAGATTCACCTCGTGTTTTCTGCTGAGAGTCTTAAGACCTTAGCTCTTAAATTTAGGCCATCGATTCATTTTGAGTTAATTTTTATATATGGTTTGAGGTAGGAATCCAACTTCATTCTTTGGCACTTGAATATCCTTGGACTACCATTGAAGAGACTGTTTCCCCCCATTGCATAGTCTTGGCACCCTTGTTGAAAGTTCATTGGCCATAGGTGTATAGGTGTGTTTCTGAATTCTCAGTTCTATCCCACTCATCTATTTGTTGTTGCTTAGTGTATAAGTCTTGTCCAACTCTTTGTGACCCCATGGACCGCAACACACCAGGCTTCCCTGTCCTTCACTATCTCCTGGAATTTGCTCGAACTCATGTCCATTGAGTCAGTGATTCCATCCAGCCATCTCATCCTCTGTTGTCCCCTTTTCCTCCTGCCCTCAATCTCTCCCAGCATCAGCGTCTTTTCCAGTGAGTCGGCTCTTCACATCAGGTGGCCAAAGTATTGGAGCTTCAGCTTCAGCATCAGTCCTTCCAATGAATATTCAGGGTTGATTTCATTTCGGATGGACTCGTTTGGTCTCCTTGCTGTCCTCTGGTCTGTATGCCTATCCTTATGCTGTTACCAGCTGTTTTGATCACTGTAGCTTTATGTGTAAATTTTAAGAAGAGTATTAGTATATTTTAAAACTCCCCAGGTAATTCCAATGTACAGCCCGGATTGTGCACTACGGGTGTTTTAAGGAAGATAAAGCACAGTCAGGGAGGCTGGTTGGGAGCCTGCCAGGATGATCCAGGGCAGAGAAGTTGTAGCCCTGAACTAAAGCTTCAGTCACTAAGGTGAAGAGGCCATGATAAGGTTGAAAGAGGTTAATGAGGGAGATATCCTGATTTTCCTTGATTCTGGAAAGGCTTCAGAGATGCCAAACAAAAGACAGTGGTCCAGGTGAGCCTGACTAACCTCTTACCCAGCCCTAGTGCGATTTGGAGGAAGACCTGAGTCCCAGTCCAGCTCATCTGCCTGTGACTCATGACGGTAACCTGGTCCTTCTCTGCCCTCCAGGGTATTGCCCATACCAAACCTTTCCTTTCTTTTCTTTTTCAAGTTGTTTAAAATTTGCACAAGTTCATCCCAGGACCACACACACATTGTCCCTGTGGTTTTCCCTCTGAAATGTCCTCTCTCCCTGACCTGGTTGGCTGTGAGAACAAGGCCAGACCGACCCTTCACTCTGTGGGGTGACCACTCCTTCACATCATAGATAGTTAATAATAAGTCTAAACTTCCTCATCTAAAAATAAGCAAAGTATTACTTTTCTGTTCATGTAGCAAAAATGAGCATAACATGCCCTTAAAAGGTTTTATTTTTTTTTTAAGAAATGACATATATCCACACTATGAATCACAGCTGAAGAACTTTCAAATAGCAAGATGTGGCAAAGAGGGAGGGAGTATTCATTTTCAGATGTGTTTCAGCATCACAGAGGGGAAATGCCTTGCCCAAAGCCACAGAGTTTTGGAAGGAGATGGCCTTAGTCTGCAGGTCTTCTGACCTGGACTGGTGATCATCCTGCTGCACCCAGCCACCGTTTTCATTGGTTAACAGTGTAAACTAGGGCTTCCCTGGGTGGCTCAGCGGTAAAGAGTACACCTGCCAACGCAGGAGACACAGGCTCGATCCCTGGTCTGGGAAGATCCCACATGGCGCGGAACAACTAAGCCCGTGCCCCACAGCTACTGAGCTCTAGAACCCAGGAGTTGCAACCACTGAACTCAGCATGCGGCAGCTGCTGAAGCCTGCACACCCTAGAGCAGGTGCTCCACAGCAAGAGAAGCTACCGCCATCAGAAGCCCATGCACCGCAGCAGAGAGCAGCCCCCACTCGCCGCAACTAGAGAAAGCCTGTGCACAGCAAAGAAGACCCAGCACTACCAAAAATAATTTTAAAAAAACACGTGTAAACTAATGTATGTTCATTAATAGCCTACAAATAAAGAAAAAAGCCCAAATCAGCCGGCAGTGTGCCTTCGGTGGCCGTGGCAGTATATTGTCTTGCCCAGAGCTGTTGATGTGAGAAGATGTGAATGGAGACACTGCCTGTGCTTTGGGGTTTGCCACGATGCCTTCCTTTTTTGGGCCACGGGCAGGGCTGTGTTATGGGATGGAGGCAGGAGAGTGGGGTCTGGACTCTGAAGCTGTTTTCTCTTTTAAAGTACACTTTGTTTTCTAGAGCAGTTTCAGATTCATAGCAAAATTGAGGGGAAAGTGCAGAGAATTCTCATATTCTCTCTGTCTCTGTATATTCCTACACACACATGCAGCCACCCCCACTACTGACATCCCACACCCAGTGGTACATACATTACAGTCGCGGAACCTACACTGACACATTGTTATCACCCAAAGCCCATAGTTTATGCTGTGGTTCTCTGTTGGTGTTGTCTATTCATTTTATGGGTTTTGACAAATGGATAATGATGTATCCGCCATCACAGTATCATACAGAGTAGTTTCACTGCCCTAAAAATCCTCTGTGCTCCACCAATTCATCCTTCCCCCCCTACTGAACCCTGGAAACCTCTGATCTTTTCACCATCTCTGTAGTTTTGCCTTTTTCCTACATGTCATAGAGTTGGTATCATACATATGGAGGCTTTTCAGATTGACTTCTTTCACTTAGTAATGTGCGTTTAAGGTTCTTCCATGTCTTTTCATGTTTGGATAGTTCAACTTCTTTTTTTCCCCTATTTTTTATTGTGGTGAAATATATATAACAGAATTTAATGTTTTAACCATTTGAAGTGCACAGTTCAGTGATATTAAGTGCATTTAAAATTGCTGTGCAACCATCCCCACCATCCATCTCCAGAATGCTTTTCATCTTGTAAAAATAAACATTAAACAATAATTTCCTATTCCCTTCTCCTCCCAGCCTCTGGCAAACCCCATTCATCTTTCCTGCTGCTGTGATTTTAACTTCTTTAAGTGCCTTATAGAAGTGGAATCATCCATTATTATTATTTTTGTAATGGCTTATTTCACTTAGTGTAATGTCCCCACGGTTTGTCCATGTTGTAGTGTATGACAGAATTTCTCTCTTTTTTCAAGTTGAGCAATATTCCTCTGTATGTGTAAACCGCATCTTGCTAATCCATTCTTCTGCTGATGGACCCTTGGAGTGCATCCACACTTTAGCCATTGCCAATAATTCTGCTAAGTTCATTTCTTTTTAGCACTGAATAGTATTCCATTGTCTGGTTGTACTACAGTTTATTTATCCATCATCTACTGAAGGATACCGGGCTTCCCTGGTGGCTCAGACAGTAAAGAATCTGCCTGCAATGCAGGAGACCTGGATTCGATCCCTGGGTGAGGAAGATCCCCTGGAGGAGGGTATGGCAACCCACTCCAGTATTCTTGCCTGGAGAATCCCCATGAACAGAAGAGCCTGGCGGGCTGCAGTCCATTGGGTCGAAAGAGTTGAACATGACTATGTGACTAAGCACAGCACAACTGGAAGATATGTTGTTTGCTTTCGAGTTTTGGCAATTATGGGTAAAGCTACTGTAAAACTTCTGCAGGTTCTGGTGTGGATGTAAATTTTCAACTCATTTGAGTAAATGCTAAGAAGCACAACTGCTGGATTATACGGTAAAAGTTTGCTTAAGTTTGTGGGAAACTGCCAAGCTGTCTTCCAAAGTGGCTGTACTAGTTTGCCTTCCGAACACCAGTGGGTGAGAGTTGTTGTTTCACTTCTTTCTCAGCATTTGGTGTCAGTGTTTTGGATTTTGGCCATTTTTACAGGTGCATAGCAGTATCCAATTTTGTTTCAGTTTGTACTTCCCTGATCACATATGGTGTAAAGCATCTTTTTATATGCTTATTTTCCATCTGTGGATCTTGGTGAGTTGTCTGTTCAGGTCTTTTGCCATTTTTAAATTGAGTTATTTGTTTACTTATTGTTTGGTTTTGCAACAAAGCAAGTTTACAAATTTACAAATTCCTTGTATATTTTTGGTAATAATTCTTTATCTATGCATCTTTTGTAAACATTTTCTTCCAGTCTGTGACTTCTTGTTTTCTTGACAATGTCTTTCAGAGAACAGAATTTTAAACTTTTAATCAAGTCTAGCTTATCAATTATTTCTTTCATGGATTATGATGCTGTATCTGAAAAGTCATTGCTCTACCCAAAGTCATGTAGATCTTTCTCCTGTGTTATCTTTTAGGAGTCTCATAGTTTTGTATTTTATGTTTGGGTCTGTGATCCATTTTGAGTTATTTTTTGGGATAGTTATAAGATCTGTGTCTATATGTGTGTGTACGTGTATGTATATATATATTTTACTTGTGGATATTCAGTTGTTCCAGCACCATTTGTTGAAAAGACTACTTCTCCACTGCATTCCTTTTGCTTCTTTGTCAGAGATCCGTTTGCTGTATTTATGTGGGTCTGTTTCTGCTCTTCATTCTTTTCCATTGCTTTATGTGTTCACTGTTTTGCCAGGACCACACTGTTTTGATTACTGTAGCTTATAAGTCTTGAAGGCAGTAGTGCCCGTCTTATGACTTTGTTCTTCTTCTTCATTGTAATGTTGGCTAGTCTGGGTCTTTTGCTTCTTTATGAGACTTTAAAATCAGTTTGCAGGTATCCACAAAACAACTTTCTGGAGTTTTCCCTGAGGTTGTATTGAATCTATAGATCAAATTGGGAAGAACTGACATCTTGACGATGCTGAGTCTTCCTATCCATGAGCATGGCCTATCTCTCTACTCATTTAGTTTCTTCTCTGATGTCTCTCATCATAGTTTTGTAGTTTTCCTCATATAGATCCTTCACATATTTTGTTGGAACTCTACCTAAGTATTTCATTTCTTTGGGTGCCAATGGAAATGTATACTTTTTAAAAAAAATTTCAAGTTCCACTTGTTCACTGCTTGTGTATAGGGGAGCAATGGACATTTATCTGCTAAGCTTGTATCCTGCAACCTCACTTTACTATAAATACTTATGAGTTCCAAGCAGTTTTCGGTCAGTTTTTTCAAATTTTAAAGATAGACGATCATGTCATATGTGAACAAAGACAATTTTATTCTTTCCTTCCCAATCTGTAAGATTAAAATAGCCATAGAAAGTAGAAAAGTTTCCTTCCTAATACATGAAAATAAAAAAGTCTATGTCCTATTGCACTAGCTAGGACTTCCAGTACAATATTGAAAAGCAATGGTGAGAAGGGATGTACTTTCCTCGTTTCTCAATGGGAGCATTTCTAGCTTTTCACCATTAAGGATGATGTTAGATATGGGGTGTTATAGGCATTCCTTATCAAGTTGATCAAATTTCCCTCTATTTCTCTAGTCTTCTGAGAGTTTTATCGTGAATGGGTATGGGATTTTGTCATGCTGTTTTTATATCTATTAATGTGATCATGTGATGTTTCTTCTTTAGCCAGTTGATAGAATGGATTACTTTAGCTGGTTTTTGAATACTGAACCAGCCTTGCATATCTGGGATAAATCCCACTTGGCCATATCGTATAATTCTTTTTATACTTTTTTCAGTTCTATTTGTTCGTATTTTGTTGACGATTTTTACGTGTATGTTTGTGAGATATGTGTCTCTAGTTTTCTTGTAGTGTCTTTTTCAGTTTTGCCATGCCAAGTCGCTTCAGTCACATCCAGCTCTTTGTGACCTCATGGACTGTAGTCCACCAGCTCCTCTGTCTATGGGGATTCTCTAGCAAGAATACTGAAGTCAGTTACCACTTCCTTCTCCAGGGGTTCTTCGCAACGCAGGGATCAAACCCGAGTCTCCCTCATTGCAGGCAGATTCTTTACCATTTGAGCCACCAGAGAAACTCAAAAGTCGCTCAGTCATATCTGACTCTTTGCAACCCCATGGACTATACAGTCCAAAGAATTCTCCAGGCCAGAATACTGGAGTGGATAACTTTTCCCTTCTCCAGGAGATCTTCCCAACACAGGGATTGAACCCAGGTCTCCCACATTGCAGGCAGATTCTATACCAGCTGAGCCACAAGGGAAGTCCAAGAATACTGGAGTGGGTAGCCTATCCCTTCTCCAGCAGATCTTCCTGACCCAGGAATCAAACCAGGGTCTCCTGCCTTGCGGGCAGATTCTTTACCTACTGAGCTATCAGGGAAGCCCTGTTTTCACTTTTGGTATTAGGTTAATACTGGTCTCATAGAATAAGTCATAACGTATTTTCTCTGCTAGTATTTTCTGGAAGAGATTGTTGTGAATTGATACATTCCTCCTTAAATGTTTGGTAGAATTCACCAGTGAACCCATGTGTGCCTAATGTTTTCTTTTTTTGACAGGTTATTAATTATTGATTCAAAATGTTTAATAGGTACAGGCCTATTCAGATTGCATATTTTTTTTTGTAGGATTTTTGGCAGATTGTGTCTTTCAAGAAATTGGTCTGTTTCATCTAGGTTATCAAATTTATGGGCATAGAATCATTCACAGAATTCTTTGATTTCCCTTTTCATGTTTGTAGAAACTATAGTGATGTCCTCTCTTTCATTTCTGATATTAATAATTTGTATTTTCTTGCTTTTTTTCTTAGCCTGGCTAGAGGTTTTTTCATTTTTGCCAGTTTTCTCGAAGAACCAGCTTTTGACTTTGTTGATTTTCTGTATTGATTTTCTCTTCTTTGAAGCCTGTGTTTTAATCATGGATGTGTCACTAATTGACATGGATCTGAGGGGTCTTGAGGCTAAGTCCCTCCCATTCTTTGAGTCTCAGTTTCCACATCTGCAAAATGGGTGTGATGACAGCAATGCTTTGCCCAGAGTTAGTCTGAGGGAAGATGTTAAATGTAAGTCCACTTTGTTGATTCTGTAAATACTGTTGAGCCTCTGGTATGTATGTACCAGGTTCTGCTTTATATGCTAGGAATGTAGTATTGTGAACAAAACAGCAAAGTCCCTGCCCTCATGGAGCTTGGACTCCAGTTGGAGGAGACAGAGATCAGACAAATGAACTGAGTGTCAGACAGTATTACAGGCAGGAAGAGAAAGGGAGGGGCCAGGGATGTGCTATTTCGGATAAGGCATCCCGATCAGATGTCATTTGAACAGAGACTTGCAGGGAGTGAGCCTGGACTTCATCTGTGAGAACAGCTTCCTGGTGAAGGGAACAGCAAGAGTAAGGGCCACAACGGCAGCTGGCACATTGGAGGATCAGCAAGGAGGCCGCAGTGATAGAGCGAGGGAAGTAAGGAGGGGGGGAGGCCAGGAGGGAGCTGCCAGTCAGGTGAGGACTGTGGATTTGGATTCTAAGTGTGATGGGAAGCCAGTGTACAAGGAGGAGACAGGACCCAGTAAAATAATACATTTTACCAAGATCACTCTGACTGCGGAATAGAGGACAGATTATAGGGGACAAGGAGACTGGGGTAGAGACTGATCCAGGCCAGAGATGAGGTGATTTGGAAGGACTAAAGGGTGGTGGAGGTGCTTTGAAGCCAAATCATTCATCATCTGTTTGGAAAGTACAGCTGACAGACTCACTGATGGGGAGGAAGAGGAACAGAGGCGTCATGGATGACTAGAGTTTTGTGCCTGTAAGTGGAGAAGCCTGGGTGGCTGGGCTTCAGTGAAGGATGAGGGACACGTGCATACCGAGCTCTCTTTTGAGCCATTTTAAGGTGGGACATGGATCCATCCAAATGGAGGTGGCAAAAACACGAATGAAGGTATATACCTGGAGTTCAGGGCCGAGGTCTGTGCTGAAGAGACAAGTCTGGGACCCATCAGCTGACGAGTATTTCCAGCCTTCATCCCTAATGAGACCCCCTCGGGGTGAGTGTACATGGAGAAGATGATGGAGCAGTGCAGGGTCTTGGAGAACCTGTAGAAGGTGACCGCTGCGGCTACCCAGAGCTGCCCAGAGGGCGGCCCAGCTGGGACCCCAGGGCGAACAGATCTTAGTTTTGCATTGTCCAGGGAACTGTTGCGAAAGAGAAGCCAGCTGCGAGTGCAAGCCCAGGCTTAGCTTGCCCTGAAGGCGAGTGCTGTTCAACGATCGGTGCTCCACATAAGCTAGAATGGGGCAGCCGGATGAGGTACCTAGGATATGCAACACCCGGGGAAGATGGCTTTTAAGCCCTGTCATCTCTGTACAACAAAATTATTTTCAGTAATAGTGATGAAATAAAGCCAATTCTAATAATGGCCAGAAAAAGCGAGATGTTCCTTTCAATGGACTTTATATACAGAACCATGCCAGTCAACAAACGTTACAGCAGCAAAAAAAAAGCGGGGGGAGAAGGAATGAGTTCGTACTTTTTAATTAAATTAATGGTTTTTTTGAAAAAAAAAAAAGGAGAAATTGCACAAAGGAAGTTCCAAAAGCGTGAACCCTGCAAGGCTGGGAGAATGAACAGAGGTGGCTGCCTTGGCAATACTCTGTTTCAATGTCCTTGCAGCCACCGCCCTGTCATTGCCTAGTTCAAGTCTGCTATTGAAGACTTGAAGATCTGGCATCTGTGAGAATGTCAAGTATCAAAGGAGCTGGTACAAGGAGAACCAGTGCAGAGTACTAGTCTTGGAACCACCCCGTAGAGACAGAACTCGCTCGGCTCTGGATCCTTTTTCTCACGATGAACGTGTGCAGCAGAATCGGCTCGTGTTGGCGTCTGCTGTCCCAGAGGTTGTTCTCTGAGCTCACATCCATGTAAGCACAATATTTATGAAAGGTCAAGTCATAAAAATGTGCTTATGTGGAGCTTCCACACATATTATTAAAACTCAGTCGTGATTACAGCAGTTGTTTAGAACTTGGAACAACAAGATTGTTTTTTTTCAAGGCAGTACGTTTCATCATTGACGTTGTTTAGCATTGTCAGGTTTTAGCTGGTTTTATGTTTGTTTTAAATTTTCCTGCAGACAATTCATCCCCTATTGCCTACACCTTGTGCAGACTGCCCCTACCACCCGGCCCTTGGGAGATATTGCAGGAAACGAATAGGCCTCTTGTCCTGGGCAGTGGAGGCTGGTGGAGGACTCTGAAGATGTGATGCTGTGGACGGGCCCTGCTGTGTGACCAGTTAGTTTCCAGGTGGAAATAGGTGCAGAAAGGCCTTGCAGGTGTCCTGTATACACTGAGAAGGACCCTGAGTAGGTTGGCTGCTGCTGCTGCTGCTAAGTCGCTTCAGTCGTGTCTGACTCCATGCGACCCCAGGAGCTAATTTCTGAAGGCCACCCTGGGTCTGAGGACATCTACGTACAGTCTAGCATAACAGAGAGCCGGACACAGAAAGCTGCCTGCATGGAGTGACAGTTTGCTCTGGTGGATATGAGCCGACATCCCCTCTGGAGTTGCACCCAGCCCTGCTCAGTGGGATCCCTGCTCTCCTCCTCCCCTCCCTCTCTCTCCTTCCCTTTCCTTTTCTGCAGAGCAGTCCATGAAGACAGCCGTTCTAATGAAAAATCTCATAAATACCAGGAGATAAGCATCCAGGACCTTGGGTTTTTATTTCTGCCAAGACTCCCCGGAGAGCCTCCTTGGTAGGAAATATCCCTTCAGAGCTGAGATTTTTCTCCCGGGCTTCAAAGACAGTGCTGGCTTCTTAGGGATACAACATCTGTTTAAACTGAACTTGAACCGGGAGGCAAGGCGCGTCACCCACAGGAGGGGGGACAGGCTGGAGCAGGAGGGTGTGGAATCTGCTCTCTGGCCTAGGAAAAGCTCCCCAGGCCTGTTCCTCCTTCTTGCGGTGCATCCTCCTGCTGGGGGTGGCTCTGGGTAAATGCAGAGCTCTGAGGGGGCGGAGGCTACAAGGGTCTCAGACCTGAGACTGGGCTTTGTGCTGCCTGTTCCCCAAATAGCCCCCCAGCCCGTGACTGCCAAGGCCTCCACACCCAGGGGAGGGAGCAAGGAGACCCGGGTGACAGAGCAGCTTCTGCAGCCTGGGCGGTCCTCTGGGCCCTGGGAGCCCCTTTCCAAGCCCAGATATCCCAGCTCTTGGCATTTGTACCAACAAATCCTCTCTCTCTCTCCCCCCACCCCCTTTCTTCTTTCCCTTTTCCCTTCATCATTTGCTGAGCATCCTCTAGGGTACAGGAATTAAAAATCCCCAGTCCATAACTTCAACGAGCTTGAAATCTGGTAGAACAACCTGATTGCTCTCCAAGATAAGAAATTCGAGCACTTTGTGTGCCTGGGCGGGCGTGCCAGCACACACTGTTATTGTTCAGGCCGTGAAACAACATTAGAGAGAGCTTGGGAAATGGAGGGAAGAAAACTCAGGCAGTGCCCCTCTCAGGACAAGAGGCCCACTCGCTTCCTGCTTTTGTTCCCACTCAGGCACACATACAGCAGAGATGCCTCCAGAAAGTTCACCGAGTTCAGCTTCCTGCTTTTCTTTGCGCACCAGGTCCCACTGCAAAATAGCCATGTGGGACTCCTTCCTGGGCAGTACCCGGCTGGGGGCCCCCATTCTGGCAGCGTGCTTCCGATGTCCGCCAGTGCTCGATGCTAAATGCGTGCCTCCTGAAAAGGGTTGCTAGGTTAGCAGATCGCACTACAGGGTGCCCAGGTTAACTCGAACTTGAACTTTGTATAGCCAGCGAATCGTTTTTTAGTGCAAGTGTGTTTCCCATCAGTAGGAGTCCCCTGGTGGCTCAGATGGTAAAGAATCCACTTGCAATGCAGGAGACCTGGGTTCAATCCCTGGGTCAGGAAAACCCCCCTGGAGAAGGGAATGGCTACCCACTCCAGTATTCTTGCCTGGAGAATCCCATGCACAGAGGAGCTTGGCGGGCTATTGTCTGCGGGGTTGCGAAGAGTTGGACATGACTGACCAACTAATGCTTTACGCTCTTATGTTCCATCAGTATCAGTCCCATGGACGATTTGGAACAAAAACTAAAACATTCTTTGGTATTTGTCTGAAATTCAGACTTCACTGAGCATCTTGGATTTTACCTGGAAGTTGTGTACCTGGAGAGTCTTGTTGCATATGTAGTCAAGGCTGCTTTATTGAATGCTACAGAAAACCAGCTGGTGATGCGTTTCCTTTCCCGTTGTGGGGAACAGTCTCCCTAACTTGAATCTATCCCTGCTTTTTTATTGTGTCTCCCCGACAGCTCTGATATCCAGGGCTCTGTGGCTTAGCACACTTGGAGGTCAATGAATTCATCCCCTGTGGTCCCTCTGAGTACATCTTTCCCTCAGCCTCTTTCTGGAGGCTGCCAATGACTGCAGATATTTGGTTTGCTTTACGGAGGGAGAAGGAAGGGCTGGTGGGAGGTGTACATTAGCATTCCCCCTTGGGTCCATGGAGCTGCTTCCTCCAGAGCCCATCAGCTTCTCTGGCTGCCACAGATATAAGCAGTGTGCCCACCTTTGCCCTGCTGGAAGGAGCAAAGGTTTGAGGATGCTGGTCCAGGGCTGCAGATCCCCAGAGGTTTATGACATCTTTCTCGCCATCAGTGAACTTATGTTTCATTCTAAGGCAGCTTCAGGGAATAAAAATATAAATCGAAGTGGCAGACAGTAAAGGAAAAAAAAAAAATGATTGACTAGAGAGTGGGAAGACAGAGTGATGCCTTGTGGTTAAATGGATTTTCTGTTTAACTGAGGGTTAAGTAGAAAACTCATTTTGATTCATCCTCTGCTCTTGCAAATCTTTCTGAAATGTATTAGCCTGCTCCCTGGTTTTCCTAAGTGCACTATAATGACCATAATTGAATCTCTTTGCTGGCAGAGCATCCTGTGGGGCGTCAGGGCATGCTGTTGTAAATGGCAGTCTTCTAGGTACAGTCAGGACCTGGGCTTTGGAGCCTGTGCCGTAGGCTATGTGCCATGCAGTGGCCCTTGCTTCACATCTGCCGCCACCTCATTCGGTCTTCCCAGCCGCCCTGGACTGGGGCTAAGGAAGGGACCCATTTACAGATATAGAAACTGAGGTCCATGGCATGAAGGACTCGCTTCAAGTCACTCTGGCTGGTAGAGGAAATGAATCTGAAGCCAATAGAAATGGTGGTGGTGAGTTGGTCTGGATTCAAATCCTGGCCCTCACTTCCTGGCTGGAAGAAGACCATTAAGCTTCATGAACCTCAGTTTCTCCATCTCTGAATTGGGCATAATAACCTTTCCTTACAGAGCTGCTGATGAGATGAAGTGAGGTAATTGTGGGTGGGCTGCACACCTGGGTCTTCATATATTTATTTTTTTAAAATAGCACATACACCTTCTTATCCCCAAATGTCCCACATGCTCTTTTCCTGGGACCCTGCCTCCAGCTTCTTTCTACTTTGCTGTCCTGTCTCCTTTGTGCCTTAATCCTTTTGCAAGACTGCAGGACCAGAATGTCCGGGTTTGAATCCTGACTTTTGTGTGGGTCTATTTATGGGCCTCAGTTTTCCCATCTATAAAATGGGGATAGTAGTGACCTGCCTCCTAGGGTTGTCGTGAGAATTTAAAGCAAAAGAGCTTGTCCAGGCCAGTGTTATGCCAGGATTTCCCATTGTCATTCTAGGACTTGATTAAGTGAGTCCAGGTTAAGTGCCCCAGGAGTTTTCACCATCAGTCTGGGGAGAAGGAAAGAGCTGCTCTTTCTTCCTGCCGTTGTCTGACGGGTGTTTGCCACTCCTTGAGTGCTCAGAGAAGTACACCAAGAGGGAGCCATGGGGAGGTTGTGAGGGGCCCTACTTTGGCCCTGACAGGGCCCCTTGCCCAGAGGTCATCACCCTCCAATAGTCGGTCTGTCTGCGACCTTGGTGCTCCCTCTCTGTATGTCATGGACCCCTAGCATTTCAAGAAGGCGTTTGTTTTTCTCCTTACCAAGGGATCCACCTGGAGCACAGAGGGCTCTCTGTGTGTGACCTCTGAGCTCCCCCTGGGGTCCGGGCTGGAGGGTGGGGAGGACACTTCATCAAACCAAACCTGGGCCAATAAGGCCACCTATTCTGGGCTCTGGCCTGCTGGGTCCACACCTCCATGGGTCTTGCAGGCAAATCTCCTCCAGCTCTGGAGTGACCGGCGCCAAGTCCTGCCTAGCCACCTCCTTGCTCTCCGAGTCACCCACTCTGGACACCTTCTGGGATTCTTTGCAGCAGCTGAATAGTCACCCTGGTACTTGGGTACAGGAACAGCAGCCTGTGTGCAAAGCCCTCGGTAGGCTGGTTTATTTATGCGTTTATCTTTAATGGGAAGGCTGCGAGAAACTGCGAGGTTTGTGAATATTTACAGGCAAATTACTACAGGGAGGAAATGAATTCATTCCGTCTCCTCTCCTGCTGTTAACAGATCACACTGCGGTTCCCCACCGCCTGCCTGCCACAGCCCTCCCTGTGCTTGTAATTCCGTGTAGTCTTTTTTGTGTGTTTTGTCTTTTGGCCGTGCCGTGGCGGCATGTGGGGATTGAACCTGCGGTCCCTGCATTGGAAGCTCAGAGTCTTAACCACTGGACTGACAAGGAAGTCCCCCTTGTAAGTTTTTACACCAGCTCCAGAAGGGGCAGCCCGGAAGATGCGTCAGTGTGAGTCCCCCATGCACTTACTGAGCGCCTACTGTATTCCATCCCCCAGTTCGGGTGCTGGGGGTACTGAGGTCAGCATCGCGCCTGTTATCCCGGCTCTTCCCCTCAAGGGAGCCTGTGGACAAGAACAGCAGTGTCTGTTGGAGGAAACAGTTGTTTTGAGACCTGTGGCTGTGTGTGTGTGGGGGGGATGGGCAAGATGGGATCTGTCTGTATGACACCGGGGAAGGCTGGGCAGTAGCAAGGCTGCTTGTCCTGGGCCTGGAAGGACTTTTTCCCAGCGGAAAGGGTCTCTTGGGCAGAGCCTTGGAGGTGTGAAGGACGGCACTTCCTGGGGGTGGGATGGCAGGGAACCTTCTGGTGGGTTAGACATGGCACCTGTGGAAGGAAGCAGGAGGAAGAGGAGCTGGAAATGTGGGTGGGCTGGGTTGTTTCTGGTTCTGAGCTGGGGAGGGAGGGGACCTAGAAGGGAAGACAGGGACCAGGGTTGCCCAGTTTCCAGAGATAGCCAGGCGGAGCACTTGTCCTGTGGCTAAGGACTAAGTTGGTGAATAATGGCCTCTATTGAAAGAGGGAGTTTCCCGTCCCTCCCCACTCCCCATCCCCTCCCTTCCCCTTCTCCCTCCCATTCCCCCTCCCCCTTTCCCCTCCCCCTTTCCCCTCCCCCTCCCCCTGATCTGAGCTGACAGTCCTGTGGTCTGTGGTTCTCAGAATCTAAAGTGTTGGGGTCAGCTTTGACCAAGGCCAGGGCTGGCCCAGATTGTTCCGGACAGATGGCAGTCTGTGCAGCCACCTGTCCAATGGCCAGAGGGTGTGGAGGTCCCTTGGGACATCAGGCTTGGTCCCTGGCCCACTCGTGAGGCCTCCCCACGGCGGCTGGTCAGATGCCCACCACATCCAGCCTGGGCAGTGAGAACCTCGGCTCAGGCTCTGGGTCCTGCTGAGCTGAGGGAGGAGCTGGGCTGCCCACCAGGGACCTCGTGGGGAGCTCAGGCCAGCCCCAGTATGTCGGTCCTGGGAGACTGCCGTGGAATTGACTCTGGACTCTTCTCAGTGGGGAGAACCTTCCATCATGCTCACTTGCTTCGCAGATTTGCTCATTCTTCCCCAGCCCGCCCCTCCTGGGGTGCCCAGCTGGCTGTGTCCTCAGTTTACCTGAGATCGGGGGCAGTAAGACCAACACTTTGCCCTCAGGATTCTGAAACAAGGCCAGACGGGAGCACAGATTTCAGAACTGTCTAGGCCCTCCCCTGGCCTGGCTACCCTCAGATGCTAATAAAAGCCCTGTGTGTTTTTTGTATTCAGTCAGGGGCCCTCCCTGACCTGTGACAGGCAGGAGAGAGTGGGGCAGGCCAGCCGGTTCAGATCCTGGGGAGGGGTAGTGGGAGGCAGCGAGGTTCCCAGGCTGGGAGGCTTTGGGATCATGGCTGTGGTTGAAATTGATCACCCTGGGAGCCTGCACTCTGGCCTTGTTAAGACACAGACTGCCTTCAACTGCTTCTAATGGGCACACGCACCTGCCAGCCCCATGCCTTCATGCTCACCATCCTGAGCACGTGCTGATCACACGTCTGTGCACACCTCCAACACGCCTGTATATACCTACTCACCCCCGCACGCACCCATTCATGCAAACGCCTTCACATCCTGGCCCGTGCCTCTGCTCCACGCTCACCCCGGCTCCCGCTTCCTACCCACAGCCTTCCTATACACACCCTGTCCTTTCCATAGGGTCCCCCCCGACCCCACCATTCCTGAGCACACACGCACATGCACAGGCTGCGTCCAGACTTTTAGGTGATCTTGCTTGTTTCTCAGCCTGCAGAACTCTGGATTATCTGGGACCCGTTTTACTCAGATGCTGAGTGCAGCAAGGGCTCCAGGGAGAGTGGGAAGGCTGAGTCAGAGAATAAGCCTGGACTCAGTGCAACTGCCCTGTGAGGCAAGTGTCCTGACTCCTGTTTCCCACATCCATCAGTCTATCCATCCATCCACCCATCCATCTATCCATCCACCCATCTATCCATCCATCCATCCGTCATCTACCCTTCTATCCATCCATCCATTCATCCTTCATCTATCCATTCACCAGTCCAGCCATCTATCCATCCATCCATTCGCTTATTAATCTACCCATCATTTATTCCAGAGCATACTCATAGTAGTGAACCAGGCATTTCTTTCATGGTTCTGAGATTTGTTAAGGAGGAAATGACATAAGGCCTTGATACTTGTTTTTGAAACCAGAAACCTTGGAAGCTAGTTTCTGCCTCTTGCTAGCTTTGTGACCTTGGTCATGTCCTGTCACCCTTAAGCCTCAGTTTCCCCACCTGTAAAATGGGAATCATAGTGCCTCATCCCAGGAAGAGTCCTGGGCCCTGGGGATGGTAGCCATGAGCACTAACTTGGGGACTTCTGTGTCCATCATCAAAACCCTCCTTGAAAACTCTGATTCAAAAAGATACATGCACCCCGATGTTCACAGCAGCACTATTTCCAATAGCCAACCATGGAAGCAACCTAAATGTCCATTAATAGATGAATTGATAGGGAAGATGTCATATATATACATACAGTGGAATACTATTCACTCATAAAGAAAGAATGCCATTTGCAACAGTGTGGATGGACCTGAGATGATCATACTAAGAGAAGCATTAACGAGTCAGACAGAGAAAGACGAATATCATATGATATCACTTGTATGTGGATCTAAAATATGACAGAAACAAGCTTATTTACAAAACAGAACAGACTCACAAACACAGAAAACAAGGTTACCAAAGGGAAAAGGGCAGGAGGGATAAGTTAGGAGTTTGGATTAACAGATACAAACTACCATATAGAAAATAGATAAACAAGGTCCTACTATACAGTACAGGGAAACACATTTAATGTCCTGTAATAAAATATAATGGAAAAAAATAAAAAATATATACATATGTATAACTGAATCACTTTGCTGTACATCAGAAACTAACTTAATATTGTAAATCAATTATACTTCAATAAAAAAGTCAAAACCCTCCTTAAAATAGGGATGAAACAAGGCAAAATAAACTCCCTGCAACCTGCAGCTTCCTAGGGTTGGAATGAGAAGCGGGAATGTGGGTCCTGGTGGATCTTTGGGTCTGTGTCTGGAATGCCTACATTTCAGCCATGGTTGGTCAGTTTCTATTTTTCTGTCCTTTTAAGAGAAAGACATTGAGAAAGGACTAGCTATCACACACATTAAGGAAATGTGCTGCTGTAGAGGTTTCTGCAAAGGGCAGGAGGAGCAGCCAGAAACTGGTGGCTTAGCCATCAGGGGGATGCACTGGAGGGGCCCCCGCAGTCTAGCTGTCTCTAGAGAGCAGACAGTGAAGCCTGTTGGGGGCTCAGGAAATGTCGCTGATGGTGGAAGGTTGGGCCTTGCTGGAGGGCAGCCCGCAGTCTCCAGATCCCCAGAGAGACCCACCCGCCCCTCCCCAACCCTGGGCCTTCTTGATGCAGGTCCAGAAGTTAGAGCTGCCTAGGGCCTGGGGGAATGAAGAGGTGGCTACTGGCTGTGTTTTGGTTTTTGTTTTTTTCAACATTATTACTTTTAAATGGTTATTGGAAAATATGATGGCTAACTTCCTTTTTAAAAATAGTATTTATTTACTCATGGCGGTGCTGGGTCTTCATTGCTGTGAAGGCTTTTCCCTAGCAGTGGCGAGTGGGGACTACTCTAGTTGCAATGCGCGGGCTTCTCACCGTGGCGGCCCCACTTGCTGCAGGGCACGGGTTCTAGGGCGCGCAGGCTTCAGGAGCTTGGCACGCGGGCTCAGTAACTGTGGCTCCTGGGCCACACGTTCAGCAGTTGCACCACATGGACTACCTGCACGTGGGATCTTCCCGGATGAGGGATCAAACCCATGTCTCTTGCATTGGCAGGTGGATTCTTTACCACCTAGCCCCCAGGGAAGTCCCTGGCTAACTTCTTGAGAAGTGAGATACACACACACACACACACACACACACACACACACACACAGAACG
Source organism: Capricornis sumatraensis (assembly GCF_032405125.1). Classification (NCBI taxonomy): domain Eukaryota; kingdom Metazoa; phylum Chordata; class Mammalia; order Artiodactyla; family Bovidae; genus Capricornis; species Capricornis sumatraensis. The sequence continues at coordinate 75,347,513 of NC_091084.1, forward strand.
ACTGTGAGCTCCTTGATGGATGGGATGCTGGCTTATCGGACTTTGTTGCTCCAGAGGTCCTAATAGCACACAGTAGGGATAGCAGATCTCTGTTGGATGAGGAAGGAATGGGATGTTGCAGCAACTTGCCTGTACTTGCCTCTGTCTCTTCCCCGTCCCTGGCACGCTTAGTAACAATGTCAGACTAACAGAGCCTCTGGAAAACGGGAGAATAAGAGAGATGTCAGATAAGTGTCCAAACCTGCAACTAGGAGACAAGTCCTGGAGAGCTAATGCACAGAGTAGTGAGTAGGGACAACACTATTGCATTAAAGTCACTGAAGTTGCTAGGAGACTAGATCTTAATTATTCCCAGCTCAAAAAAGAAATGATGGGACTTCCCTGGTGGTTCAGTGGTTAAGACTTTGCCTTCCAATGCAGGGGATGTGGTTCCATCCCTGGTTGGGGACCTACGATCCCACATGCCTTTCTGCCAAAATCCAAAGCATAAAACAGAAGCAATATTGTACCAAATTCAGTAAAGACTTTAAAAATGGCCCACATTAAAACAAAGAAATGATAATCATGTAATATAATAAAGGTGCCATCACTATAATGGCACATACATAATATACATACATCAAATCAACTTGCTGGACACCTTGAATTTATACAATGTTATATGTCAAATACTTTGGCCACCTGATACAAAGAGCCGACTCATTAGAAAAGACCCTGATGCTGGGAAAGATAGAAGGCAGGAGAAGAAGGGGACGACAGAGGACGAGATGGTTGGATGGCATCACCAACTCAACAGACATGAGTTTGAACAAGCTTCAGGAGATGGTGAAGGACAGGGGAGCCTGGTGTGCTGTAGTCCTTGGGATCGCGAAGAATCAAACGTGACTGAGCAGCTGAACAACAACAACAAATATGTCAATACATTTCAATAAATAAATAAGTAAACTTATTTTAAGAATAAATGAAATATCAGTAGTTGAAGGAATCATATATACTTTCATCCAGCAACTTTTTCCTCCCCGCCCCAGCCACAAAGAATTAGAAACTTTATTGGGGTACAATTTACATTCAGATCTAAAGTGTTCCGTACATTCTGACCTTGTTTACACCCCTGTAATCCGAATTCCCAGCAAGACAGGAAACTTTTCCATCAGCCCGGGGAGTTTCCTCAGGCCCCCTTCCAGTTAACCATGGCTCTGCTTTGTATCACTGTAGGTTAGCTTTGTTCTAGAGCTTCCTAGAAATGGAATCACACAATTTGCTCTCTTGTGTCTGGCTTCCTTCCCTCAGCTTGTTGTTGTTGCTCAGTTGCCAAGTTGTGTCTGACTCTGCGACCCCACTGACTACAGCATGCCAGGCTTCCCTGTCCTTCACCATCTTCTGGAGTGTGCTCAAGTTCATTGAGCTCGTTGAGTCATCTAACCATCTTGATGTTTCTGGAATTCATCCCTGTTGTGGGAGCTATGTGGGGGCTCATCACTTTGTACTGCTGCACAATGTTCCATCTTATGTATACACAATATCTTGTTTATGCATTCATCCTTTGATAGGCATTTGCATGTTCCCAGTTTCGGGCTATTATGTAATCAAGCTCCTATGAACATTTGAGTGCAAGTCTTTGTGGGGACTCCTGCTTTCTGTTCTCATGTGTAAACACTTAGGAGTAGAATGGTTGCATTAGAGGGCAAGTGTATGTTTAACTTAAGAGAAAGTGCCAAGCTGTTTTCTAAAATTCTTGTATCGTTTCACACCTCCACCAGCTGTGTCTGGGACTTCCAATTCCTCCATAGCCTGATCAACGCTTCGTATGGTCAACAGAGCTTTTCGATTTTAGACATTGTGTAGTTGTGTGACATGATTTCATTAGGGTTTTTATGTGTACTTCCCTGTTTGGCTAGTGAAGTTGAGCATCTTTCATCTGAATGTCTTCTTTTATGGACGATCCATTCAAGTCTTTTGCCCATTTTTTTTATTGGATTGTCTTTTTATTACTGAGTTAAAGGAATTATTTAACTTTTGGAAGACAGCCTGACCGAATAGCTTCACAGTCTTGTAGTCGGCAGAGACGTCTGAGACAGGACAGAAAAAAATTGGACGTCACCAAAATTTTAAACTTGTTTCTATTAAGAAAAGTGAATCAGAAATCCACAGACCAGAAGAGAATCACAGCACATGTGCCCAGGATGTTCCACAACCATTTTATGAGGACTTGCTTCTACCTGGCCCTTGCCCCACCCTATGAGGTCCTACAGATCCCACTCGCCTAGAAGCCAGGGTGCTCTCTGTTGAAACGCAAGTCTAACCATGTTGAACTTGCAGCACCCACAGGCTAAGTCCCAGCACCCTGGAGGTGGCCTCAAGACTCCGCCCCCTGCCACTCAAGATCTTGTGTTCGCGCACTGGTCTCGAAGTCTCGCGAGGCTCTAAGCTCTGCCGAGAGCTCCCTTCACATAGCCTGTTCTTGAAGAAGACACTTTTTCTGGAGGTTCACACAGCGGCCTCGCCTCCCTCCTCAGAACTCGCCTGAGATGAGCCTTCTTGAGTGGAACTTCCCTGGACCCGAGAGGTGGAGGCTGCCTCATCACGGGGCTTGGATGGAAAGGAAGGGGTCACGACTCAGCCCGCATTGCGGGGAGAGATTGAGGGGCGATTTAGGAACCCACCCCCATCCTTTGGCTCAAGGGCAAAACGCCAGCATTTAATGACAGGTGGGTGCTGGTACTGACCGGCAAAGGTAGACCCTGGTCAGAGTGCTGAGTCGCAGAGGTCCTTGCGGGGAGCAGACACCCCTCCTTCAGCTGCTGGGGAGGGGCTGGGGGCTGTGGGGAGACTTTGGAGCCCAGAGCAACAGTTAATTATTAATACCAACCGGTGCCAGCCTGTGGCAGGACTTCGTCAGATCCCGTGTGCAGGCGAGCTCTTGGCCTGTCTGGTTGGCCTTCTGGTCCTGGCTCACGGTCTTGCCTTTACCCTGTTTTCTCTAAAGACTTTTTATTCATGTCAACCCGTTATCGTTCCAATAAGCCTTCAGATGATGGGACTGTTCAGACATCAGTGGCCCCAACAGACCGGTGGAACCCTTTGCCATAGCTCTCTGTGGACAGCGTGCTATCACTTTGCATATTTCTCTCAATGAAATGAGGCACTTTATAATGTTCTTTGCCCACTGTCTGCATCCCGGGACAGCAGCTGCTGAGAAGTCTTCTGCACACCCCCTGTCCTGTCCCCAGCACTCGGAGCTGAGCCTGGGATCCAGGAATTGCTCAATGAATTTGTCACGAATCAATGAAGGTTGACTACCACCCGCCATGCTAGACAGCTAAGTTATTCTTGTTCTGTTGCGAAGTCATGTCTAATTCTACGGGATCCCGTGGACTGTAGCCCACCAGGCTTCTCTGTCCATGGGATTTCCCCAGGCAAGAATACTGGAGTAAGTTGCCATTTCCTTCTCCAGGGGATCTTCCTGACCCAGGAACTGAACCTGAGTCTTTTGCACTACAGGCAGACTCTTTACCACTGAGCCATCTGGGAACCCCAGACAACTGAATACATTCCTCCATTTTCTCAGTTGGGAAAAGAGGCTCCAGGAAACTCAGTGGCTTGTTCAGGGTCTCACAGCTAATGAGAGGCAGAGTCACGAAGAAAAGGCAGATCTGCTTTCTGGCATTTTCTGCCCTACAAGGGCTACATTACTTCCTCCTAAGTTTAAACCCAATAATGGAAGAAAGTGGTGAATGCTATAAAAATGTGCAGTGCTATATAAATAAAAGGTATCATCAAAAATATCTGTTGATTTTAATCATCCCCAACTACAATAATGAGACAAAGCATCTTTTGAAACATGAGCAGGATTAGGGCTAAAATGTAGATGTTTTTTAGGGTCTTGGTAGATCTCACGTGTGAATGCTTCTGTTGAACATTGGGATACAAAGGATATTTGTCAAGTAAGTGCAGGGGATCAGTTATAACAACACACTGAACACGTGAATACCCATTGCCCCAACCCAGAGACAGCAGAGGCTTCACCCGACCTGAGCCAGTCTCTTCCCAGCCCGGATTTTGTGTTTATCCCCCTCTAGCCTTTTCTTTTTTTTATGACTTTTCCACATCCGTTACTTTAATATTTTCTCTTCATTGATACATTCATCCAGCAAATGCTGGTAGAGCTCTACTCTCAGGGGGAGCCTTACAGAGTCTCCCAGTCCCACTCCTGCAGTTTTCAAAAAGGAAGAAAGATAGATGATTTTTTTTTTCTCTGACCAAAGAAAAAAAAAAATTCCTCCTGGTGGTATGTGTCTCCCACCCCCAACCACTCCGTGAAGCCAGCTTTTCCTCTCAAATGCCTCCTTTGCGTTTTGGCACACACTGTAGGCCTCTGTGAGTATTTTTCCACAAAATATTTGTGGCTTTGGCAAGGTGGTTTATACCATTAATAGTGCTCCCTTTGTCCAGAGGTTCCCCGGCTCTGCTCCACTCTGTATGCATCGGGTCATTGACTGGACCTGGCAAAGCAGAACTTTGCTCCCGGGCCCTTTTCTATTTACGTTCTATTGATTTAAATTTAATAGCCATGTGTGGCCAGTGGCAGCCACAGTGGCCCGTGCAGTTTGGAGGAGGGGTTTCCTCCAAAGGGAGGTGTTCAACAAGAGCTGGTGGTGTCTCGCCCCTGGCTTCATTTTTTCCTGTACCTGGAGAAGCTGGCCAGGATCAAGGAAGTCATGTGTCAAAGCTGATTTCTACATGAATTCCCTCCCCTCTGCTCCAAGCAGAGAAGAGAGTAAGAGGAAGGAAGAACCCAGGCATCCGGCCACTTTTGCCTTTCTGCAGACGAGGCTGTGCAGAGCACCTGGACATCCAGAGAGCGATGAGAACAGCAAAAGGAGAGAGATGTGTGGGTATTCAGTGTGTGCAACCTTGCCCCACCACCCTCGTGTCAGTGGCTGGGTTTCATTCACCTGGGGAGAAGGGAGTGCTATATAATTTCATCAGTGAGTTATTTTCACAGCTTATGAATGTTTACACGAGGCAGGGCTGGGTTCAGCAGAAAAGCTGAGGTTCTCACTTCCCAACAAAAATAAGTCACGGGCGGGGAAATTAAAAAAATCACCCAGTTGCAGGGCTTACAGGATTCTTCCCCTCTTTAGCCATCGCCGCCAGAATTAAATTGTCCAATTTGGAGCCTTGGGAAGGAAAAGAGCTCTGTTGGCTTTTATATCAACTAAGAAAAAAGCTTTCCACCATTTGTCTGTTCCTTTGTGAACTTGCTGTGTGGCCTAAGACAAGTTACTTAACCTCTCTGGACCTCAGTCTTGCCATCTGACACAGGTGGGCAATGGTACCTTACAGGGGGCTTTTAGGAATTTGCTGAGACAAAAAGTGGGGCTGTCATACGGCAGAGGGAGGTGTGCTCATAAGGAGCCTTCAAGGTTAGTGATGCTGGTTCAGGAGCAAGCCAGAGGTGGAGTGTGTGCCAGAAACCCAAAAATATGGTATTTGTGGAATGAAAAGAAAAAAAAAAATACCCCAGATCAGTGGGAAATGAATCTTTATTTTCATAGTCTGTCAGCAGGACACTGCAAGCATCGGAAAAGGAAAAACAGTGATAGTCCGTGTTTAAATGTAGCTCTGGCTCCCTCTGCCCAGTCTTTGTGGGCCTCTGCATGGACCAGAAAGACCCCTTCAGGAGCCCTCACCGCATGCCACAGCCCCTTGGTGAGTGCTTTGGGGGCCTGGGGTGTTGCTGGCTGGTATTCCAGGGAGCAAGGTCTCTTGGGATTTTATGAGATGTCAGAAGGACACCCATCATGAGAATGTCCTTATCCTGCCCCTGAGTCCGGGACCTCAGGCATCATAGACTCACAGCTATCACGTGGGCAATAACTTCACTGCTGGGCTATTGGGGGCCAAGAAGGTGCCTGGCTACACGCGTGTGTGTGTGTGTGTGTTCACGTACACCTGTGTGAATGCTTGCTCTGAGCTCTCAGAGAACAGAAAAGGTGATGGGATAGCAGACATCTACGGATACCCAGAACCTGGTCAAGCCGAATGCGGTGCCCCAACCAGGGACACCACGAGGTGTAGAGCCCTGCACTTCCCCCCAAGCCTCGACATCCTCATCTGGGAAGTGGGACCGAGGAAAGCTACCTCTCAGGGCGAGAGGACCGGTCGGTGCGGGGCCAGGTGCACAGTGGGAGCCAGGACAGGGTGGCCCGGTGACGGAGTCATCCTAAAGTGGCTTCCTCTCATGGATCCCCTTAGGAAAGGGCACTTCGTGTTGGAGTGGGAGTTCTCTAGGCATCCAGGGCAAGGTCTGTCCTGAGCCCCTTCTCCAGGCCCTCAGGAAATGAAAGCTACTCTGGTCCCTGTGTGGAGGCAAGCAGCAGCTCCAAGCTGGGTACGAGGCCTTCTGAGTGAATCCATGCCCCATGAACTTTTGGAAACTGGGTCTGGGGTAGTCTGTCCTGCCCCCTGAGAGACTCACTACTGAAGCATACAACAGGGACTGAAGGCGAGATCAGCGGAGTTGCCCTGGCAATGCTCTGCCATTGGCCGACTCTAACCCTGATCTGGGGGGTGAGCAAAGGGACCGGTGTCATTGGGCCCCTGCTTCTCCTGGTTTGGTGGGGGAAGGGATCCCCCAACAAAGGGATCCCTGAAACATGTTCGTAATGATACACATTCAAACGTTTGAGCTAATGGGCTCACATGTTCAATTAATAACATATTGGGTCCCCCAAAGAGGTTTCAGAGTTTGCATCTGGACCCCCAACGTGAGGAGGCTGGAAGCCTTGGCCGTGATTGAAGAGCTGATGGGGGCACCTTTCTGTTCTGAGGAATACCTGCCCCTGCCTTCACTGGCCGCACCTCCTCAGGGCCACCGAGAGATGCTCAGAGGTGGCCCAGCCACGCCTTCTCTGGCCCATCTCCTCCTCCAGGCCCCCACTGCGACTCCTGCCACGGAGGAGCCATCACCAGGCTCTGGGCGTCTGCTCTGGAAAGAGTAGACAGGCTCTGGGGACAGTATGTGGGGTGCGGTGGTACTGTCGAGGGCTCATGGTCAGGCTGGGCCCCAGGGCTGGAGAATCAGGGTGTCCTTGGTCTGTGTGGCCTTGGGCAAGTCATCTCACCCGGTGAGCTTCAGTGTGTCACGGCACTTCCATCGAAGGACTGTTTCTCAGCAGTCGATGAGGGGCTAAGACTGTATTCATTCCTTCAAAAATATTTGTTGAGCATTTACAGTGTGCTGCAGCCACTGCTCTGGGTATTGGGATTATAGCAGTGAATAAAGGTCCTTTTCTGGACACTATACTCTAGTGGGAGAGACAGACAACTAAATATATGGTCAATGTGAATCAATTTATAGGCTATACACATAGTATTCATTTAACTGTATACCTGTGATTAAATATATACTTAATGTAGGCTCATATATTATACATGAACAAATATGTGCTTAAGGTAGTAAGAAAATCAGTGAGCAATGATGGGAGATGCTGTTTGCCATAGAGGGGCTAGAGGGATTGGGGAGAGCCCTCTGACAGGGATGCTTAAGCAGAGACCAGAGGAAGTGAGGGAACATGCCCATGGCCTCTGTGGTACAGAGGGCTGCAGTCAGGGGAACCACAGGCATCAGGGGCTTGGCTTTCTAGGACTGGAGAGATGCGTGGGGGAACGAGTGCGAGGAGGCCGGGAAGGCAGCCGGGGCGTCATATAGGGTCTTGCACATGTTGTGAGGACCGTGCGGCTTGTCTGACTGACGGCTTGGCACAGACTAGGTGGTACCTAAGTGTGCCTGCATTCGCTCATTTGGTGTTTGTTAGCACTTCCTCAGTGATGAACCCCTGAGCGGGGCGTGAAGATGCGGAGAGGATGTCTCAGTGGCTGCCCTGGGGACACCAAGGACAGCTTCTTCAAGTTGGGGCTTTGGTGGAAGTGATATAGCCACAAGGTGGTCCCCGTGAGGTCCCTTCAGCGGTGGCTCAGGCCCAGGGAAGGCCTCCTGGTGAGGGGATGCCTCAGCCAGCCTTTGTAGGGTGCGTGGACCTCAGCCCCAGGGGAGCAGCCTGGGAAGGAGACGCCAAGCCGAGTGCACAGACCAACGGCATGGCACGTGCCGAGGCCCTGAAGTTCGGAGGAGCGCGGCTGTGGGGAACAGCCCTCTTTCGGTGTGCCTGGAAATCCAGGGAGCACGAGGGATGGGAAGGGCTGAGAGCCAAGGTCTGGATATGGGACCGGCTCCAACGTGACCCCCTGGGTGCCTGAGGCCAGGCTGCCCCGGAGCAGAGCCTGAGGGGAGGAGCCTGTGCCATTTGTTAAGGATCTGCCCCCAGGGGAACTGATGAGGGAGGGGAGGGGAGGACGTCCACCCAGGGGGCTGATGGTGGCTTCCATTTGAGCCTGAGGGGAGCTCAGAACTTGTCCTAGGCTGAGGCCAGGGAACCGGGCTTTCCTGTTGGCTGTTGGCTCAGCACACCCCACCCCCACCGCCCTCCTGCCCCCGGCGCCGAGGAGGGTGGCTCAGAGCACTTCTGACTGTCTGCGGGGGGAGCAGAGCATCTCTGGGATGTGAAGGAGAGTCACAGGTATAGGCATTAGAAACAAATGCACGGGGAGGTGAACCCATCATCCCAGTTTGCCAGAGACCAGGGGTTTCCTGGGACGCGGGACTTTGAGTGCTAAAACCAAGATGTTCGGTCACCCAGAGCATTGCCACAGTGGCCTCTACAATGACCTCACCTCCTCAAGCCTCAGTTTCCTCTTCTGTAAAATGGGGTTCATAATTCTGCCAACTTCATGGGGCAGATGGTGGGATTCATCACAGATAACCCAAGTAGAGCCCGTTGCCCAGACTAGAAGCCACTTGAAGAATGTTCTCTGAACCCAACTTGCTGGGCACTAGGTGACTCCAAGCCTTAGATGGATGGGAGCCAACATTTCCAAAGCCAGGGGTCCTCCTCCTTCTTCACCTTGCGCCACACCCCCTGCCCGTTCCCCAACCACTTGATGAGCGCCCATGGACTGAGGCCCCGAAGAGGAGGAGGCTGTGTCTTTAAGTGTTCAGAACAGGACTGAAATGTTATGACAGTGCATCTCACAAGGGATGCAGTTTCCACGGCAACCCCACACTAAGATAAGCAAGCCGCCTGCATTTTTTTCTGAAAGGTTCAGGAACAGGGGGGAACTAGGCGATCTGTCAGCGGGTGGGACTTGAAAGCCAGAGCCAAGTCCATTAATCCCTGTGCTCTGATTGCGTTATCCAGCAATGAACGTGAGCCATTCCAGGAGGGAGAAGCGGGCCTCCTTCCCCTGGCGCCCCATCTCATGGGCCAGAGCAGCAAGAGGACGAAAGAGAAAGAGCCCCAGTCAAGTTCTGTTTGAGAAACTGCAACCCACTACCAACTCCACCCCTCAACAGTGTTCCTAGTTCCCAGAGAGTTAAAACCCAGTGCGTGTGTGTGTGTGTGTGTGTGTGTGTGTGTGTGTGTGTGTGTGTGTGTCTGGGGCGGGGAGGCGGTGCTGGTTAGTATTAAGGACTCATTCTCTGTGCTCACACAGACATGGGTTCAGGTTCTGGCTTTGCCAGTGGCTGGGGTATTTATTGGACAAGCTACTTAACCATTGGAGCCTCAGTTTCTCCATCTGTAAAATGAGAAAGCACCAAAAGTCACCCGTGTGTTATTGCGAAGTAAATCATGTTGTACGCAAAACTGTGTTATGGGATAGGCATGAGGGTTTAACGAGAGAATGAATGTGTTGATATGGAACAGTGCTCAGCACAGTACCTGGCACACAGTAGAAGCTTAGTACATGCTAGCTGTTGTTCAGTCATCCGGTCGTGTCCGCCTCTTCACGACCCCATGGACAGCAGCATGCCAGGCCTCCCTGTCCCTCACTGTCTCCCAGAGTTTGCCCAAGTACATATCCATGGCACCGGTGATGCCATCCTTCCGTCTCATCATGACTCAGATGCTAGCTGTGATCATTTATATTTGTTAGCTGAGCCAGTGGAAGTCAGTGGTGCCACTTTGGTTGATGCATGAAAGATGGGTCATAACTGGCTTGGGGCAGAAATTGCTATTATCCAGGCCTGCCCCCTAAGACCTGCTGCCCCATCTGCCATTGGAAGCCCCCTGGGATCCTCCCATCACACTTAAGGTAAGATCTAAGCCCATCCTGTGGGCGGGCTCCTGCCAACCTATCTTACCCCTTCCCCTTTGCTCTTTCTGCTCCAGCCATATTTCCCTGGGTTCCTTCAGCATACCAAGTCATTCTTGTCTTCATACCACCTGCTTCTCTGCTGGGACCTCTTTTCTCACTGCGGGAGATGTTTGGCATCATCCAGCAGACACCACCGCCCAGTCCCCTAGTCCTGATATTGGCATCAGGTGCGTTTAAGATGCCTGCCCTTTAGTCTTCCTATCTGAAGGAAACCCACAGTCCCACTTCACCTCTCCCAGTGAGCATGAGCCAGATCGTTTCTTTAAACCTCAGCTTCCTCATCTGTAAAATGGGCATAATGATAACCTTACCTCTCCTCATTCATTCATTCTACCAAACAGTAGGGCAGAGGCCCCGGAGAATGGGTAGGAGGCATTAGTTCAAGCAGATGAGGGTGGTAGCCAGGATCAGACATGCACCAAACCTCCAGTGAGTTCACACCCAGGAACTGCCACCTTCTGAGGACTGCCACTTCTAGTGGGCCAGGCCCCTGCTCTAAGTGCAGGGAGAAAGGTGAGCTCTCTCACCAGACCCCTGGAGGAATCAGTCTCAGAATGTGATTAGTGCCCAGGTGGTTGGAGCCTAAGGATGCATCTGCTTCCTTAGTGGCGGCATGTGGGACCACCTCCGGGCCCAGAGCCCACAGTAGACTTGCTCCAAGGGTGTTCTGGGGCTCTGGGGTGAATGAGGACTGGCCAGAACCCTTGCCCTTGGGCCTGCTGAATGTGGACTCACGGCCCACAGACCCGCTCTGTCACTGCCGCTGACCACCCCAGACTGCGAGGTTCTGCCACAGCTGCATATACGCCTCCCAGTCCTTTTCCGTGCCCCAGCCCACCGCCCTTGGGCCCTTTCCTCATCGCAGCCACCTCTCACTGTCTCAGTGTCCACGGTACCCTTTGCCTGTGATCATCAGCTTTTGTAGAATAGCCAACTAAGGACTCACGGGATGGCAAGGAGGAAGCTCCTGGTTCTCTGCTCATTTATTTTGACAACTGTAATTTCATTTTAATTATTTATGCTCATCATGCTTCAGAGTTCACCAGCAAATGGCTGGAGGTGTGTGTTTCTCACGGTGGAGAAAGCACCAATGGGAGATTTGGTTTTTAGGTTTTCTGCTGATTCACAGGAAAAAGATGTCAGAGTCCTCTCTTGTTCCCCACTTTCACCCCATGGATCCCTCCACCATCCCTGGAGAAGTATTCTGCGTTCATACCAGGAGGTATAAAGCAAAATCCCAGGGTTCAGTGTCCTATGGGGGGCTGAGCCCCCTGTTTTAGGCTGGGCTGCTCCTTCTTGGATTATATGGCTGGCCCTCTTGCAGGAGTGGCTCGTTCATGGTGCCTACAGTGCAACCTGGAATATTAGAATAAGCATAATGTTCGTGATGACGGGTCTTGCCCTCGTGTTTGTGCACAGAGGAAATAATGACCAGAGAGGGGCAGGCGTATCCTCAGTCACACAGCAACAAACAAACCCCAGACCTGTGCGCCCCGGGTGAGCTCGAGCCCACCTTCCCTCCTCTGTCTGCCCCTATGCTCCTGCCCCAGCTGCAGATGAAAGCCAGAGCACGTAGTTCATTGACATGTGTATCCCTAGGTCCCAGGCCCGAGTCTACAGGGCGCATAGTCCCTCTTGAGATACAGGCTTGGTGTGGTCATCACTGGGGTTTCATCAGAGCCACCAGGTGGGTTTCTTCTGTTACCGGCTTTGAGGGTGCCAAGGATACACCCCTGGCCCCCGAGTAATACCCTCATCTCATTCCAGGTGTCACCAGACCTGACATTCTGCCATGGGAGGATCTGTCTTTAGGGATAAGCTTTACCCTTGGTATTCCTTCTAACGAGGATGCCCTTGGGAGACGCTGCTCACTAAGGCCACGAGGAGGGCTCTAATAATGCCCATGTCTTTTGAGCACGTTGCACGATTGGCTCATCTGATTTCTCATGACTACCCAGGAAAGCAGACAAAGCAAGGCTCACTCTGCCCATTTTACCAAGGAGAACCCGGAGGCTCCAAGAAGCTGACTCCTCGTGAGGCTCACAAACCAGACTCTGGACATTTGAGCCCTGCTGTACCCTGATGGGGGGTGGGTGTTAGGGAATAGGGGAGAAGGGGCTGAAGGGTGGTTGAGGGGTAAGAAGGGAGAAGTGGAGAGGCTTTAGCCACCACTTTTCCCTCCACTTTTTGGCAGTTAGAAGTTCCATTCATTCATCCATTCCTCCGACGGCGCACTGTTTTAGACTGAAAGATCTGTTACTGATCCCCTGCTTTACAGACTGGCTGTGTGACCTCAGCTATAATTAGAGAGATGAAACCTACTTCTCAAGTGTCGATGTGAAGGGTTTTAAACTTACTTCCAGTATGTAACAGTGCCTAGCTCAGTGCTTGCTGCCATACCTGGCCTCAGCTACAACTGTCCAAGTGGGGCAGGCTTCTGGCTATTTGCCCAGGACTTAGAGCCTGAGTCCCTGTCATCAGGCCTGTGGGTGATGACGTGCAGGAGAGGAGTACTTTCTCAGCTGGACCAGGACCGGGATCATCCTTGGCAATGCCGCAAGCCAGTGACTGTTCTCACTCACTGCTGTCTGCTGAGCATTCTCCTTCACTCATGCTATCAGCAAATATTGCTGGGACACCTCCAGTGGCGAGGTCTTATGCTAGATACTGAGGCTAGAGCAACATGTAAGGCAATCTCCTGCCCTGGGAGTTTCCTACCTTCTAGTTCAAGGAGAGAGAAAAGAAACATGGAAACAAATTAAACACAAAAGTTTCAAATGGAGGTAGTGCTGGGAAGGAGACAAGGAAATGTGGCAGCACCTATGACCATCGGGATGGGAGGGGCTCCTTGGGATGGAGTGGTCAGAGAGGGTCTCCTCGCGACGAAGGTGGATGGTTAGGCAGACTTCTGACATCCCCGCGAAGTTCCAGAGGATGCGCGTTGCAGGAAGAGGGACCAGCAAGTACAAAGGCCCTGGGGTGAGATCTGAAAGGAAACCAGCCAGGCCGCAGGACAATGAGTGGCAGGGTGAATTGCATGCAAGTTGGTGGGTAAGGCGGGATCATGGGGAGCTTTAGAAGGCAAAGGTTTTGGTTTAGTGTGAAAGAAAGCCATTCGACAGTTTGCAGCAGGGGGGTGGCATGGTCTGATTGCATTTAACTCATCTGCCTGCAATTCAGGAGATGCGAGTTCAATTCCTGGGTCAGGAAGATCCCCTGGAGAAGGAAACGGCAACCTGCTCCAGGGTATTTTTGCCTGGAGAATCCCACGGACAGAGGAGCTTGGTGGGCTACAGTGCGTGGGGTCGCAAGAGTTGGACATGACTTAGCGACTACACCACCACTGTAGGGAAAAGGCCGGTGGGGCTAGAGGGAATCTGGAAGATCAGTGAGGAGGCAACGATAGCGTCCAGGCGAGAGATGATGGGGACTGGGACGAGTGCAGTAGTAGTTAGAAGCGGTGAGCCATGATTAAAGTTGGGACATATCTTGGGGTAGATCCAGTAGGGCTTGCTGATGGAGGGGGTGTGAGGGATGAGGGGCAGGAGGGATGCAGAGTGGCTGGGAGTTTGGACCTGAGCCTCCAGGAGAAGAGTCCTGCCATTATCAAAAATAGGGGAGCAGATAGACATAGCTGCAGGTCTCCCGAATAAGACAGAGAGATTCTTGGGCAGGGCCTCGTGGGATGAGGTTCCCATGACTGGTTCATGGAGCGCGGATGTGAATGAGGGAGGAGAAAGCTCGTGAAGGCAGGAAAGGGTGTGGCAGCATCCGGCCTTCCCCGCAAGTGGGTGACACAGAACACTCACTCTCGTCTCTAAAGGATTGTGAAGCAGAGTGTGTATTCTGCTCTCCCTTTCTGGAGAGTCGAGATGCAGATTGGGCCCAACAAAGACTTTGATGAGTCCCTCACAAAAGATCCTATTTAACTTGGGTTAAGCCAGTATTTCTCAGACTTCACCGATCACAGGGCCTTTTATTGCTGATGCACTTGACATCTGAACACACTTCAAGAAAGGCTCTGCTGGCCGAGGGCCCCCCTCGTATCTGCTCAATCGCTGGCTGTCGCTGAAGAGGGTCAAGGGGCACGGTGCTCTCCCACACTTGGCTCTTGGGAAATCACTCCCTGAGGCTGAGGATTATTCGAAGATGGTGCCGTCATTAGCATCATAATAATGGCCATTCCTTACTCAGTCACACCCTGGACCAGGCGCCTGTGAGTAGTTCCCAGGGATCTTTCACTGAAAGCTCGGAATAGCCCTGGGACTTGGATACTATCACCGCCATCCTCATTTTCAGTTCAGTTCAGTGCAGTCGCTCAGTCGTGTCCGACTCTTTGTGACCCCATGGACTGCAGCACACCAGGCCTCCCTGTCCATCCCCAGCTCCTGGAGTTTACTCAAACTCATGTCCATTGAGTTGGTGATGCCATCCTACCATCTCATCCTCTGTCGTCCCCTTCTCCTGCCTTCTATCTTTCCCAGCATCAGGGTTTTTCAAATGCAAAACTTGGGAGGATTCAGGTCCCAAGGTTGGAAAGTAGTCGAATCAGCAGTCGAATCAGTCACTGGAAGGTCTCAGAGCACGCCCCTCCCCCAGCCTGACCACTACCCTATCCTGCTAGGGGCTGGTACCCTCCCCCATCCATCCCAGGCCCTGGCCAAACCACAGTGATGGTAGTAGGCTTTGGGGGAGGGTGGGGGGAGCCCCCAGTTTGGTGTCTAGATTGTTAGCTGGCTGGGAAGCCCACCCTGCCCTGCCCTGCCCCCAGCCATCCCGGAGCTAATGCGGAGCATCTCAGAAGCCTGTGGAATTGGAGAGTTTTAAACAGGAAGCTGGTATAATTTTGGTCAGGAGCTCAGGCAAGAGGGAGAATTCTGCCAGGCACAGCCACGTCCAAAAGAAATAGAGAGGGAGGGTTTAGGGTTTCAAGTTTGTGCATTTAAGGGATATTAAGACAAATAAAGGACTTTTATTCAGCCCAGTCCGGGCTTGGCTGTCTCCTGCTTTTCTAGGCTCTCCCATCCCTCGCTGAGTTGAGGGAGATTGGGGTCGACCAGGGGACCCCAGTGCGGGGACGCCCCACCTCCCACCCTGGCCCCTGTGACTTGGCATACGGCGCCCCCTCCCTGCCCCCTCTCCCAGGCTCCGTCCCAACCAGTGTAGCCCCCCTGTCCTTCCCCTCCCTTGGTTTTTTGTTCTTCTGAGAGCTCCCCAGAGACCGGGCCACTGTGGGGCCTGCCGGTGCGGAGAGGACACAATGGAACCCTTGTGAGGCTGTAGACCCCTCCTGCCCCCTCCCCACGGGGCCTGTGGAACATTCCTCAGCCTTGCCCAAGACCTCCCTGAACCTCGTCCGCTTGGAAAACCAGACTAAACCAGTCGGGGTGGGGTGGGGGTGCGGCAGATGGGTTTCTTTGCCCCAGGAGCCTGTCCCCATACCCCGCCCCACTGTGCTTGCACGGTGCACACCCGTGGTCCACATAACAACCTCAACACAGCGCCAGGCTCGGATTTAGCCGTCTCGTTAGATCAGCCAGTTCATTCTTCCCTTAGGTTTTCCCAACCCCCATTCAATTGTATTCCAGTTCCAGAAACATCTATTAGCCTCTCTCTGCGTGGGAGAAGAACCCTGAGTGAGCAGTGACTTGCGAGTGGGGGGAGGCAGTACTCGCATGGGGAGGAGCGTTACTGTGTCCTCATGATGTGCCGGCTATGATCCAGGCGGTCACAACACCCCGTGAGGCAGCTGGAGAGGAAACAGGCCGCGGGGGTGATGCTCCTTGCTCAGTCCATGGGCAGCACACGGCAGAGTCAGGCTTTGAACCCCGGCAGGCTGCTTTCAGACCTGCTCTTCCAGCTCTTCGACATCCCCTGCATTTATCAGAAGGCCTGGTGAGCGTTCGTGGGCCGTGCACTGTCTCTGCCACCAAAGCAGCCTTTCTCGAGTGCACACTCTTCAGGATTCTCTTTCCAGTTACGGTCTTCAGGCTGACCGCCTGGGAATTACAATGCCTGTTTTGATGATGGAGACATTGAGGTCCCAAGGGGTGACCGGAATTGCCAGAAGCGCCAGAGCCCGTGGATCCAGCATTGGAACCAGCCTCTCTAGCTCAACTGATTTTCACCCGAGTCCTTGGGGCAGGGTCAACCTGTGAATGAAAACCAGGTTAATGCAGGAGACCCGCGCATGGGTCTGACCAGCCCCTCTAACCTGTGAGAGAACCAGCCGCCTCGTCCAGGCCCTTCTGGACTGGCTGATGGGCTTCTGTGTGTGCAGTGTTGGAGACCGATCTCCCCCAGGGGGCTCTTCCTGGGCTGTCCAGCAAGCCTCTGGGAGACTCCTGCCTGTGGAAGTTTCTGGTTTCCCTACTTGGACCAGATATTCCTCAGGCCACGTGTGGTCCCCTCCCCGAGAGGGCGGCTTCCCAGGATTGGAAGAGGGTGCCTGCTGTCAGATCCTAAATCAGGGCCAGCTGCATAGCTTTCCCCGCCAGAAGCGAGTGTTTTCAGGGAAGGCTGTCTCCTGGGAAAGGAGATTTCCAGAAGGCCACGATGGCTCTCGACCATGTAGGGACCCCGCCTGACTTTTGGGGGCTGCCGGGGCCTGACCTACAGCCTCAGGCCATACAGCTGGTCAAGGGCAGCTGCTGCTGCTAAGTCGTTTCAGTCGTGCCTGACTCTGTGCGACCCCGTAGACGGCAGCCCACCAGGCTCCTCTGTCCCTGGGATTCTCCAGGCAAGAACACTGGAATGGGTTGCCATTTCCTTCTCTGGTCAAGCGCAGCACCAGGACCTAAACTCAGATCTTCTGACCCCCCAGTCTGATACTTTTCCAGCTACACATGCTTATTTATTTATTTATTTTTGAATAGCGTCAGAATAAGGATGGCAGGATTGTTGACACTGAGTGATTTGTCCATGAGAATTCACTGTGGTATTCTCTCTGTGTGTATATTTGAAAATTTCCACAATCATCAGTTAAAATCTTAAACTACATATTACCTTCTCAGAAAGGCCTTCTCTGAAAGAAAATATTAGATTACTATTCTCCTCTGCAGTCCTTCTTTGCTTCTTCCACAAAACTTAGGATAACTCGCAGTTCTTTTTATTTATTTGATTGCTCCAGGTCTCAGGTGCAGTGTGGGGATCCTTTTTGTTTTTTTTTTCAGTTGTAGCATACAGGATCTTTAGTTGAGGCCTGCGAACCCTTAGCTGCACGGTGTGGGATCTAGTTCCCTGACCAGAGATTGAAGCCGGGCCCCCTGCATTGGGAGCGCAGAGTCTTAACCACTGGACCACCAGGGAAGGCCCCTAACTCACAGTTCTTTTTAGTGTTTGTCTGTGTCTTCTCTGTGTGCTCCTGCCTTGACCTGTTGACCGGTGCGTCCATGTCTGGTAGCACGGAGCCGAACTAAATGTAGGTCTTGGGAATTTCCTCATTAAGAAAGGAGGGAGGTCCTTTGGTGAGTGGAGAAAGAAGTAGATGGGGGGAACCCTAGGGAGACCCCCAGGGTCTCTGATGGGTTAGGAACCCTCCTGGAGAGGGACAGCAAACATAGGGGCCTTGGGATGTGTTCAGGGACTCAGAGAAGCAAAACTTGATGTGGCTGGGTGAGTAGGGAGCAAGACTAGGGGATAAAGTCACAGGTGGGAAGACCATAGTCTTCAAAGCAGTGTTAGTCGCTCAGTTGTGTCCAACTCTTTGCGACCTCATGAACTGTAGCCCGCCAGGCTCCTCTGTCCACGGTATTCTCCAGGCAGGAATACTGGAGTGGATTGCCATTCCCTTCTCCAGAGGATCTTCCCCACCCAGGGATAGAACCCAGGTTTCCTGATTTGTAGGCAGATTCTTTACCATTATTCTAAGCACAATGAGACGCAATGAGGTGGTCCAGTGGTTACGACTCTGTGCTACCAATGCAGGGGGGCGTGGGTTCCATTCCTAGCCAGGACACTAAGATCCCACATGCCACCGTGGCATGGACAAAACAATTTTTTTTTAAAATGAAATAAGCACAATGAGAAACCTGCAGAGGGGTTAAAGCACGAGTGCCAGGCCTTCATCTGCATTTTAAATACATCTCCGGCTGCTGCGTGGAGAGTGGATTACAGGGGCCGGAGCAGGAGCCAGGGATCTGGAGGAACAGAGACGGAAGTCAGGACTGCCCCACCCCCGCCAGCACCCCCAGGAAGGACCTGCTAGGGGTGAGCATTGCTCACACACACGCACACACACATCTTCTTTCAGGTGGGAAGAGAGGCCACTGGGGGTCTACAGATGGGGCTACAGGTTAGGGAGAACCCTAGCATCTAGCTGGGAAGTAGGGCTCTCGGTTTGTTTAGACTGATCCTCGAAATAGTGGGAAAGAAGAGGAAATGGAGAGAGGAAAATTACACAGAGGATGTTATTAGGGGAGCGCCACCCCCCCAGAGTATGCATGAACCTATTGATTTAATTATTGTTGTTTTTTATACATTTCATCTTATTATTCAAACATTAATTAATAAGAAATAATATTTTTAGTGTTATTTTGTAAAACATTTAAAAATACTATTACTTCGAGATTGAGCTGCTATGGGCAACTGGTACACCAGCTTCTTGATGGTAGGGCAAAGTAGGGAGGACAATGTATGGAGAGAAGAACAGTGTAATTTCATTAGCCATCCATTCATTGGGACCCTGGTGTTTTCTGGACCCTACTAGGTATTAAAGGGTATTCACTAGTCCATAAAACCACGTTTTTGCCCCTAGGAATCAGCCTCATAATATTGACTATATATACAACTGAACTGCCTTGCTATATACTTGAGACCAACACAACATTGTAAATCAACTATACTTCCATTTTAAAAAATGAAATCTGTGCAATAAAATAACAGATTGTCTTTTTTAAAAAGAAAAGCAAGGGGGTAATTACAGACTGTAACACTGAAGTAGGGTATGAATGGTGCCAGAAGCAACATCCACAAGGATAGTTAAGACTTTTTAAGAGGATAAAAGTGAAAGAGGCGTCAGCAAAGCCTTCATTGAGGTGGCCTTGAAGGATTGGGGTGGGGAAGATGGCATTTCATGTGGAAGGGTAGCATTTGGCAACACTAGGACATGGGAAAGCATGGGGTGTATATTTTAAGCAAAGGAGGACCATCTCTTTTGGTGACAGTTCTGGCAACATGTAGAGGAGTACTGGAACATTAAATTGGAAAGGTAAGTTGGAATCAGATTATACAGGTCCTTGAATGCTGAGTTTGGACTTACTTGTTCTGCCTTTTGGAGGATAGGGAGACTTTGAAAGTTTTGGATCAAGCCAATGGTCAAGGGGCACTTGCTCTGACAGGGCTAGAGGGTGGACTGAAGAGGTGAGAGACCAGGGCCTCTGCCTACTGCAGAGATCCAAGCAGCAGAATATGCAGATGTCAGGTAGAGCAGGGAGGCTGGGGTAGAGAAAAGGGGGCAAGCACAGGAAGCCATGGGAAGACTCTATAGGACTTTGGAACAAATTGGGGAGGAGCAGCCGCAGAAATGATGAGGTGGCTGGGAGACTGTTGAGGCTGCTAAGAAAAGGGAGCTCAAAGGATGGGGAAAGAGAAAGTTGGAGACATCAGGGAGATGATAAACTCAGCTTTGAGCAAAGAGCTATAATTCTTACTCCACTGCTGTTGCTGTATCAGAATTCCATTCCAGCAGTACTCTCTCAGCCCTGAGATGGAAGTTCGACCAGCCTTTACTAAGGCTTGAAAAGGAGGATAGAATATTGCCAGCCCGGAGCCTGACTGTGTGGTCTTTATCAAACTACATTGCTACTCATCTTTACTCTGTGCCTTTGACTCTGTTTCTTTCAATTCTGGTGGATGTTGAATTCATCTGGGGCCACAAGGCAGGGGCCATGTTTGTTCTCTTTTCACTCCTATGGACCCAGAACACGTCGCCGTGTTTGGTAACAGAAGAGTTCAGCAAGGCGGCTGGAAGGGAGGGAAGGAGGTAGGAAGGCCTTATTCATCTCCGTTGAGCACGGAGCCTAGCGCTCAGAAGCTTCTTAACTGATATTCACGGACCAGTGTGCAGTGGAGGAGTGATTCTTTGCAGGCTGAGGTTTCAGAGCTCCTCTCTGGTAGCTGCCATGTTTACAGTCAACGGTGTATTTATCTTTAAGGTTTGGATATAAATTTTCCTTTCAAGTCCAAAGGCATTTACAAACCTCAGCCTATGAAACAAGCGGACTGCATTTCTAAGGAGGAGGAGTAGTGGGGAGGGACGAAGGAAGAGGAGAAAACAAGAAAACTTCTCCATCCCCAACCCCCTGCCGATTTCTGGGATAGGGGTTAGAACTATAAAAACAGCCGGGGATGTTTAAGTCAGGTGAGCCACCAGCCCAGCCCCAGGGGTGCTGGGAAGAGGAAAAGGGGAGGAATCAGTTTATGGAGAAGCAATAGACCTTCTCCTGGCTGGCTGCATTTAGCAGCGAAAACCGCAGCACCCTGGGGGAGGCAGGGGGAGTGCCTGTCTGGCGTCTTGGTAGTGGGAGTTGTTGAAGCAGCCCGGCATCGTCCACCCAGAAGAACCTGCTCTGGTTACTGCTTTTTACAAAAGTTGGGTCTGATCGATGCCTGGGTGGGGCCCCTTGTTAGTCGCTCGGTCATGTCTGCCTCTTTGCAACCCCATGGACTGAATACCAGGCTCCTCTGTCCATGGAATTCTCCAGGCAAGAATACTGGAGTGAGTAGCCATTTCCTCCTCCCAAGAATCTGCCCCACCCAGGGATCGAACCCCAGTCTCCTGCATTGCAGGCAGATTCTTTACCATCTGAGCCACCAGGGAAGCCCTTGGCAGAGTACAAAACCAGTGGGAGCCGTGGATGTGCAGATCTGTGCAGACAGCCCGTGAGAACACATGGGGAGACTCGGCTAATGACAGGTGGCATTTCTGGCCAATTTTCACAGCTCTTTGTGATGCAGAAGTAAAGACTTAAGAGAATGAACGTATGGTTACCAGGGGGGAAAGTTGGGGGGGAAGGGAAAATTAGGGAGTTTAAAACGGATAACCACCAAGGACCTTCTGTAGAGCACAGGGCACTCTGCTTACTATCATGTGGCTGCCTGGGCAGGAGGGAGGTTTGGGGGGAAAATGGATACATGCGTATGTATGGCCGAGTACCTTTGCTGATCACCTGAAATTATCACATCATCATTAATCGCCTATACGCCAATATAAAATAAAAAGTTTTTTTAAAAAATAGCTGCTTCTGCTGAGGCAAATACAGTCTCAGGGATTTGGGAAGTTTGGAGGTAGGATGTGCCTACCTTGTGTGCTGGCTACTAGCTTCTAGGGTGCTCCTGTCTCTTTCAAGGAAAGATTAAGACCCAGCCTGGGAGGCTTGAGTTTCAATCCCAGGTCTCAGATTAAGGAATCGTGGGGCCTCAGCTCTCTCTAGGTCTCTGTACTCGCCTTCTGTGTTAGTCCTAGGGCTGCCAAGTGCCACAGAAAAAAGTATAGTCTTTCACATTTCTCAAGGATGAAAGTCTGAAATCAAGGGGCCAGCAAGACCCGAGCTCCATCCAGGGTTCTGGGGAAGAATCCTTCCTGCCTCTTCCAGCTTCTGGTGGTTGCTGGCATTTTGGGGTGTTTCTTGGCTTTGTAACTGCATCGCTCCAGCCTCTGACTCTGTCTTGCTTCTGCATCTGTTTTCCTGTGCTTCCCCTCCTCCTACAAGGATGCAGTCATTGGATTTAGGACCGTCCCTAAGTCAGGATGACCTCATCCTAACTAATTACATGTGTAAAGACCCTTTTTCCAAATAAGGCCACGTTCTGAGGTTCCCATGGTCTTTTGTTTGGGGGGAACATGGTTCAACTCAATATATCCTCCTCCTTTAAAGAGTTGTATTTTAGGGAGTTCAACATGCGTAGTTCATAAGCAGTTATTGAGTGCTTGTTGGGTTCAGAGTGTGGGGGAAGGAGCCTCCAAAGATGAGTAAGACACTATTCTGGATTTGTCCGCTTCTTTCATAACAAGTCCACATCGGCTGAACTTGAGCTAGGCCTGTTGGTTCTGAGCTGGATGGGTTCCAAGAAGACAGGGCATTTTCCCCGAGAAATGTAGCCGCTTAACTACAACACCTGTGGTGTTTGCATTAGACAACCTCAAACTTCCTTGGACGCCTAAAGAAAGATGTCAGAGCTATCATATTTTATGTCACTTCTTCCATTATAAAACTCTGTCTCACTTGTCTTGGGGCTGAAAGAACATTTTCTGATTCCACAGACTCTCGATCCAACAATTGTTGGAATATAGACTGGATAATCTAGGAAGTCTTGGCAGATCTAAGCCAAACAGAACTTTGCGAGTCTGGTTCCTTCAACACTTCCAGCGCAGGGAGAAAGGACGTCAGGAGTCAGAGGCCCAGGACGTGCTCGATGATTTTAGGTGGAACTCAGGTAAATTAGAGCACTTTTCATCTTAATGGTTATATAGCTATTAAACATCTCCAACCCATGGTTTTCTGGATAGTGTTGCTTAAGATCAGGTTTTAAAACCTAGATTGTTTATTTAAGTCATTTGAAAGAGCAAGATTCAGTAAAGAAACAAATGGGATATACATATGATAAGATGAGTGAAGGGAGGTAGTATGCAATGTGTATGGATTATTGCAGATACTGTGATGGGATTATAGGAGCGACTCAAGTTCGGGGAACACTAGCTAAGTGGATTAGAGAGGCTGGCATTCATACCTGGGTTTGGGTCTTGGCTGTACCACTTACTGGCCTGGGAACCTCGGGCAAGTCACTTTATGCCTTTGGGCATCAGTTTCTTCATCTGATGGCAGAGAGAGGATCCTCTCTGTGGAGCACTGGGCACGGAGGGAGAGCTGATGTGGGCTGGAAGTGGCTGTCCAATCAGAGGTGCCTCCGGTGGCATTCAGATTGGAAGACAGGTCCAAACTGCCAGTTGCCCAAGAGAGCGGGGCAGTGTGGGGCTGGCTGAGTTCCAGGGCTCTGGGCTGGAGGGGATCCCTCCAGCTCCCCAAGAATGCTTGACTCTAGGAAGTGATCCTGAGAAGGCAGCCTCCTGCAGTTTGGAGGCTAGAGTAGGATCAGGAGAAGAAACTAATTCAGGAAGCTTTAATTTGATTTTTTCATATATATATATATATTTAAAGCTCCTACTGTGTGCCAGGTACTTCACTTGAATTTTTATTACTTCCAAAACAACCCCACAGGGAAAAGTGATATCATTCCCATTTTACTGATGAGGGCACTGAGGCTCAGAGAAGTGAAGTAACTTGATCAAGGTCTTACAACTAGAAGAGGCAGAGAGAGGGTTAGAAACCTTCACTGTCTTTCTTGCTCCAACACCCTGGTCCTACCACCCTCAGGATGGGTGTTTCTGTATCTGGATGCAGGGAACAGCTGTGGTGACGGACAGACCTGGAATAGGAGAAGAGACAGGAAATTGACCAGAAAATCCTACACTGCTTTGTACCTAAGCATCCGCCAAGTAAAGGCACCCCCCAGCCTCATGCTCTTCGTTTCCCCTGTCTTCCTAGAAAGGAGACACAGGGGATCATCACCTCATCTGAGGCTTTCACATTTCTCTGCAGCGCAAGACCCAGTAAAATCGTCCAGACGCATCCTCTAGAGACCATAGGGGCGGGGGGATGCAATCTCCTGGGATTAAAAAGCAATTTGAACACGAAATTACTCCCCGGGGCCTGGCAGTTGCACAGGGAGGGAGGTATAACTTGACATTTCTTGGAAATGGATAGTCTCCCTTCCCAGTAGATCTGAATTTGTGGACTGTCTCCTGGGCTACGTCTCTCACGCCACGGTCATGATAGCCGCCTATTGCCCTTATTCTTACAAGGCTCACACTGGCACGTGGACTTTCCCTTGAAAACAGGCCTGAGTTCGTTTGGCCTTTGGGTCTGTTGTGGCTCACCGGATGTCTGTCTGAACTCTACGCCTTAATTTCTCCCCAAGCCTACACTCTGTACAGGCAGAGACCTGGGTGACGATAACAAGACTTAACACTAACCATGTGGCAGTTACCACCTGTCAGGACTTCCCTGGGGACTCAGCTGGTAAAGAATCCACCTGCAATGTGGGAGACCTGGGTTTGATCCCTGGGTTGGGAAGATCCCCTGGAGAAGGGAAAGGCTACCCACCCCACTATTCTGGCCTGGACAATCCCATGGACTGCCCATGCGGTCGCAAAGACCTGGACATGACTGAGGGACTTTCACTTTTCACCTGTCAGGCCTTGTTCTAAGCATGTCTCATGTCCTCAGTTATTCAATCCTCAGCACAACCCTTTGAGGCAGCTACAGTTAGCCTCATTTTAGACGTGACACCCAGAGAGGTTAGGTGACTTGGCCAAAGTCACACAGCTCAGCTGTGATAGAAACAAGATTAGAACTAGAGTCTGACTTCTTAGCACTTTGCCATGCATATCCATGCATGTCGAAGGAACTCATGGGAGTTCCAGCATATTCTGAGTAGAAGTCGATTACTGAGTTTATGATACTCAAGAGCACTCATTTATTTTCCTATTTTTCTCCACCGCGAGTTCCTTGAAGCTGGGGCCTGGGCTTCCTCAGTTCTGCATCCCAGAACCCAGCATGGCACTTGGCACATGGCGAATGTTTGATAATGTTGTTTTTGTTTTAAAAAATAAAGATTCAAAGTTGAAGTTCACTTTCAGAAAAATTTACAACAGTGGGCGCCGAGAATTAGGAAAAGCCATTTGAAGAGGAAAGAGCCCATGGAGGCAGCTGGCTGGTGACACGTGGGGCAGATGACCTGGCTCCTTGCTCAGCACTGAACATTTGTGTGCAGTCAAGGTGGGCTCGCAAGTCTGGAGGGGATGGTGCTTGGTGTTGACCTTGAGATGCTCTGAGGCCAGCAATAGCCAGCCTTCCCAAACAACAGTAGCAAGTGTGAGGTGGGCGAGGCCGTGTGGTATCATGGTTAGCGCAGCCTGGGCTTAACTCTGGCTTCCCGGCTCTGATTTTCTTTCAACTTCAAGTTCCTCATTTGTAAAATGGGTTTACTTATGAAGACTAAATGAGAAAAAAAGGTGATAAATGCTCCACACAGTAAGTGACCCATCAATCTTTAATAAATGTTTGCTTAATGCATCTTACGTTTTCAGAATCACTTCCCCATCTCGCACCTGCTAGACCCTCACACAGCCTAGAAAGCCCCCTTTCTATAGAGGGGAAAACTGAGGCTGAGCGAACACAAACGTGATTGCCTTAAGTTCCAGGGTTAGATAAGGTTGAACAAGAGTACCACCAGGGCCCCTGACCTGTAACCCAATACCCTGCATCAACCATCTCCTTTTTATCATGGAAAGCTCAGGGTTTCCTTAACATTTTTTTTCTTTTAAAAAAGATAATTTATTGAGATGAAATTCACATAACATGAAATTAACCATGTTAAGGCCAACAGTTCGGTGGCATTCGGTTCATTGACAATCTTGTGCAATTATCTCCCATTCTAAAACATTTATGTCATTCCACAGCAGTACCCCTCTCCCATTAAGCAGTTTCTCTCCACTCCTCTCTTCCTCCAGCTCCTCATATCTGCCTTCCCTCTCCATAGCTTTACCTATTTTGAACATTTCATATCAGTGGAATCCTATAATATGCAGCCTTTGTGGATGTAAACTTTCTTTCATTAGCAAGTTGTTTTAAAGTTTCATCCATGTTGTAACACGTGCCAGTATCTCATTCCTTTTTGTTGCTGAGTAATATTCCACGGGCTGGATGGACCGCAGTTGGTCGTCCATTCATCCATTGTTGGGCATTGGATTATTTCCACACTTTGGCTGCTGTCGATAGTGCTACTATGAATGTGCATGTACATAGACTTGCTTTATTACCTATTTAAAATCTCTTGGGTTTATAATACTTGCCTTAAATTTTAAAGAACTAGACAGATGCGTGCTGCATTGTCGTGTCTTAACGTTACTAAGCCAGCAGGCATTTATAATTAAAGAATTTGGTTCGTGTCTGTCTCATCCCCCCAAATAATAGACTTCCTGTCCTACAAATTCGGTTTAAATACAACTTCCCTGGTTCATGTTTTAAACACACAAGCGTGTGCACACACGCATACAAATACACGCCTGAGCCTTCTCAGGCGGTAGCCACTGCTTTTCCACCGGTTGCTCTCCAACTGGGAGGCTGTGTCTCTGTTGATGTTTATTGACATAATCTGATGTTTGGGTTTGTAACTGCCTCCATTAGGCACTCAGAGCCACTCAAAAGATGTGAGAAAAGAGGCGGGGGGAGAAAGCACAGCCACCAATTAGTCTTGGGGACTGACTCAGAAATGCAAGAACAGTTCATCTTCCAGTGATAAACTGCTTGATGGCACATACAGTATTTTATGCTGTTTTTCTTTGGCTGCACATGTGGGGCGCTGCCCCTGTTCAGTTTTGATGTGCTGACAAGCTCCTTAATCAAGACAGCTGTGGGCGAAGTGAGGAACCCCCAGAAGAGCGGAGAAGGGTCAGCTCACTTCCGGGGGCGGCCACTGTCACTGTTCACCCCATGAGTGGGCAGCGCCGGCAGCGCCACGTGCAGCCATCCGTTCGTTTCCCCTGGTGCGCCTGCTGGAAATGGCCCTCTCCGTGGTGGATCAAAGCAGGCCTCCCAGGTCGCCACCAGACGGGCCTCCAGGCTGAGCACATTCCATCCTCTGAGGCCAGGTGGGCCTAACCAGGGCCAAGAGCATGTACTTTACAGGTCTGTAGACCTGGTTTCAGATTCCCAACCTGGCCACTTCCTGGCTGTGTTACCTCGGACAAATGACTCAACCTCTCAGAGGTCATAGTAACCAGGAAATGAGCCTGAGCTTCTGTGCTCGGTGTCTGGTGCGTATCAGGAACCCACCAAGTCCTACGATTGTTCTTACTGTGTCCTTTTCCTTCCTCCCTCCAGACTCCAGACACTTTCTGCTTCTGGTGTGTGATGGGAGCTGTGATTCCTCTGCTGTCCTGAAGGGCAGTCCAGGGGGATGATATGCAAAAAAAGAGGACGTCTCTGGGGGTCCAGTGGTTAAGACTTTGCCTTCCAATGCAGGGGTGCAGGCTCTATCCCTGGTCAGGAAGCCAAGATCCCACATGCCGTTCAGGCAAAAAAGCAAAGCATAAACCAGAAGCAGGATTGTAACAGATTCGATAAACATTTTAATAATGGTCTACATTTTTAAAAACTCTTAAAAAAACAAACAGCAAAACCAACCAAACAAACAAATGGAATCATGGAGGAAGTACCGTGCACTGCTAGAAATCCTGCTGGGGCCGTGGACCCATCTTCCTGGGAGTGACTTCCTACTTGGCTCCTGACCAGCAGTCTGCCTGGTGGAAGAGCCGGGTTGGCATTCATTCCCAGGAGGGCCTAGCCCAGGCAGAGGCAGGGAGGTGTTTCAGAACAAGGTGAGCAGTGTAATTAGGTGGGTCGAGGTCTGCGGGTGTGTGTGTGTGTTTAAGGTGAGATCTGATAATACCTTACTGCATGCGTGTGCAGTCGCTCAGTTGTGTCCAACTCTTTGCAACCCCGTGGACTGTAGCCCACTAGGCTCCCCTGTCCTTGGGATATTTCAGGCAAGGATACTGGAGTGGGGTCCCATTTCCTCCTCCAAGGGATCTTCCTAACCCAGGGTTCAAACCCACATCTCTTGCATGTCCTGCATTGGTAGGTGGATTCTTGAACCCTGGGCTACCTGGGAAGCTCAATGCCTTATTACACGAAGCCTAAGATGAGTTAGAAGTTAAGGCTGGAAGTTAGGGTCTGTCTTTGGTGTGTTAGGAGAACAAGGTGGGGTTCTTGTTCTCTGCAGAACTAGCTAATCCCAGCTCAAAGAGGGTACTCAAAGAAGGAACCCCAGTGGGAAATGGGGGCTCAGCAAATGACAGGATGACCTCTCCAGCTGCCTCCCCACCCATCCACCCCCAAAGGATGTGGGGCACCATGATCATTAAGGCATAGGCCAGGTTCCTGCAATAGCTTCCCTGGGCTGGAGCAGGGGCTGGGGGATTCTTAGCCAAAGCAAGTCTCTGCAGAAGGGAGGGGGGATGTAGCCGGCAGCCCCTCCTTCAGCGATGCTTCTGCTATTGGCACTAGTGGGGCCTCTTGGGTTTGCAGAAATGCCAAGACCTATTAGTGCACATGTACATGCACGCATGCACACACATACGCGGAGCCCACAAAGGGGCCTAAATTACTTGTTTTGCCCTGTGACAGAGATAAATGCTCTGTGTGTGTGAGTTAATTAGTGAAATGACAGAGCAGAGCTGTGTCTCTCTGCAACCCTCCCCAGCACTAGCCCTGCCCTTTCAGACACCACCCCAGCCCTCCTGCACCCCTCACATGGCCAGAGCCTGCTGTTATTCGCTGCTCTGCTCCTGGTCTCGCTCAGAGTGGCCGGGAAGCCTTGATGTCTCCAAGTCTCAGATTTTCTCCAAGTCTGAGATTTTCTCCAGCCACTCCTGGCCTCAGCAGCCTGGTGCTTCCTGCTTCTGCAAGACAGGGTCTCAGCCAGGCTGTTTTTAGAGACATGACCCTATGCAGAAAAAGGCCAGCTGAATGTCCTGTGGACGGAGACTTGCAACCATGACTTGGGGAAAAGACACAAAAAAAGAGGGCGGAGCAGATTCAAGCCTGATCCTGGCTCAGCCCCATCTCGGACTTCTCGGGTGATCGTGGGCGATTTATGAAACCTCCCATGCCTCAGTGTCCACAGACGCGAGTCGGGCTCCTGACACAGGCTTGCATCTGTGGTTGGGAAGATGCTCTGAAGTGCCTGGCACAACCCCAGCACTCCACACCCGGGGTTAGGAACACAGGGTGAGCAAATTGGAGACAGGTTTAACGTTTCTCACATCCGGGACAGGCTGCCAAAGGGCTCTTGAAATTTCCGTTCAACAGACGCTGCTGGGCGAGAGACCTCCAAGACTGGCTTTGTGCCTTCCCTTGCTGTGTGACCTTGAGCACGACCGCGGGTCGCTCTAAATGAGGCTAAAAATGAAGGTAGGACAGCCACTCCCAGGGCCAGGGCCCCAGATGCATCCGCCACACCTCAAGTGCAGTTATTTCGTGTTTTTTTGCAAGATGCACAAAGTCCAGTGCCGAGAGGCCCTGGAAGCAGTGTGTGGGGCAGAGGGCAGGGGTCACTGCCAGAGCCACATGCAGCACCGAGCTGGGCTAGCAGGGCACTTTCTCCGAGTCTGGCTCTTGCACACCAGGAGCTCAAGCACACCTTAGGCTTGCAGGAAAGTCCGACTTAGGGTCGGGCTTCCCAGGCAGCTCAGCTGGTAAAGGATCCTTCTGCAGTGCAGGAGACCCCAGTTCGATTCCTGGGTCAGGAAGGTCCCCTGGAGAAGGGATAGGCTACCCACTCCAGTATTCTTCGGCTTCCCCTGTTGGCTCAGATGGTAAAGAATCTGTCTGCCATGCGGGAGACCTGGGTTCGATCCCTGGGTTGGGAAGATCCCCTGCAGGAGAGTATGGCAACCCACTCCAGTGTTCTTGCCCGGAGAATCCCCATGGACAGAGGAGCCTGGCGGGCTATAGTCTAGGGGGCCGCAGAGTTGGACACGACTGAGTGACTAAGCACTGCTTAGCACAGGGTTAGGATTAGGCTTAGGGGCTGAGATGTGACAAGAATCAAGGGCACAGAGACCAAGGAACGGGGCCTTGGAGATCAGTCCTGAGATCATCGAACTCTATAGAGCAGTAAAACGACTTTTTCAAAGGAAGCTCAAAATAGGAAACAGACAAAAGCAAAGGAGTCTTGGGCAGTTTAATTCTTCATTGTTGGTGGAAAAGGGCTCATTGTTCAGGGCATGTCAGCAGAGCACCAGGGTGGAGGGGCCCAGACTTCATTTCCTTTACCAATAAAATTACCAAAAAAAAAAAAAAAAAAAGATTCAGGACTGACATCTGCATCTGGTTGACAACCTCTTCCTGTTACAGAGTAAAGATGTTAAAAAAAAACAGGACAACGACCATCTCCCAGCACCGCTGTTTCTCAGACGAAGGACTGACTCCCTCTCCACCCCAGTGAAGAAGGGCAGGGCTTTGCAAGGAGGACACCCGTCTTCCTGAAACCTCACTGCCTGTCTGGAGTTTGCTCGTTGGCGGATTTGAAATCCGCAGCAAGAGCACTACCCGTGGGAGCTGTTTCCAGAGGGTTTCCAGCCACACTGTTGGAAGAGTATTGACTTGTCTTGCTGCCTCATTGAACGGATGTAGAAACCAAGACCCTGAAAACAAGACAACTCCTTCCCTGGATGTTTCCTGAGGGTATGTTTCATGCACTGCCCCAGGTCCCGGGTCAGTACTGGGGCTTCGGAGAGAAATTTCACCGAGGAGGACTGGATCCCACAGGAAGAATCAATCACTCATTCTCTCGTTCTTTAATTTGTCAATAGCTTTTTGAGCCACCGCAATAGATCAGCTAACATAGAGTCGTTGCTACTGCTGCTAAGTCACTTCAGTCGTGTCTGACTCTGTGTGACCCTATAGATGGCAGCCCATCAGTTTCCCCCGTCCCTGGGATCCTCCAGGCAAGAACACTGGAGTGGGTTGCCATTTCCTTCTCCAATGCATAAAAGTGAAAAGTGAAAGGGAAGTCGCTCAGTCATGTCTGATTCTTCGCAACCCCATGGACTGCAGCCCACCAGGCTCCTCCATCCATGGGATTCTCCAGGCAAGAATACCGGAGTGGGGTGCCATCGCCTTCTCCAAACATAGAGCCGTTAGGGACTGCCTAACGGGGTTTGAAGCCTAGTGGGACAGACAGATAAAAGGAAAGACTAAAGGAAGCAAATAAATAAGGTGATTCTGGGGCAGGGTGAAAATGATACATTGATGATGGAACAGAGTGACAGGACGGAGTGACGGTGGGGTGGTCAGGTGATGAGGTGATATTTGTGTGAAGACCTGAACCATGAGAAGGACCTGGTCATGCAAAGAGTTGGGGGAGGAACGTTCCAGGCAGAGGAAGGGGCAAGAGCCCGGGTTCTGATGTGCGAGTGGGCTCAGTGTTGGGGAGAAGCAGCACGAAGTTGCAGAGTGACGTCTCAGCTCAGCTCAGCTCAGTCCCTCAGGCGTGTCCGACTCTTTGCGACCCCATGAATCGCAGCACGCCAGGCCTCCCTGTCCATCACCAACTCCCGGAGTTCACTCAGACTCACATCCACTGAGCTGGTGATGCCATCCAACCATCTCATCCTCTGTCGTCCCCTTCTCCTCCTGCCTTCAATCTTCCCAGCATCAGGGTCTTTTCCAATGAGTCAGTTCTTCGCATCAGGTGGCCAAAGTATTGGAGCTTCAACTACAGCATCCATCCTTCCAATGAGTATTCAGGACTGATTTCCTTTAGGATGGACTGGTTGGGTCTCCTTGCTGTCCAAGGGACTCTCAAGCGTCTTCTCCAACACCACAGTTCAAAAGCATCAATTCTTTAGTGCTCAGCTTTCTTTATAGTCCAACTCTCACAGCCATACATGACTACTGGAAAAAACCATAGCCTTGAGTAGACGGACCTTTGTTGCAGCTGGAGGTGGTGAATCAAGAGGGGAGAGAAGGGAGTAAAAACAGGTGCAGAGGCTCCAGCTGCTGACCCTTGGGGCAGAAAGCCCAGGGGCCGGGTACTCAGCTGGTACGAGTCCAGGGCCCCCATGGGCCTCACCCTGGGGTCTGCCCGAGCTTTGGCTGGTGTGAAGATGGAAGCCCGCCAGGGTTCTGGGGCTGTCCCGTGAGGCAGCACTCCTGGGGGAACTTCCCAGCCCTCACTTGAGACCTGCTTTCTGTGACACATGATCTGGGTGCAGAGTGGGTGAGCCAGGAACAAGGAGCTGGTCCCACATTATCTCAGAGTTCTTCTCAGTCCAACTCACATCTGAAAGCAAGGGATCACAGTAAACCTGCCCTATTCCCAGAAGTCGACTGAGAATGAAGAGGCAGAAGCTTGATTCCCCAACCCTACAGCTGGCCAGCCCCTCTGCAGAGGGGTATGTGTGTGTGTGTGTGTGTGTGTGTGTGTGTGTGCTGGGATCTGGGTGGCTGGGATAGATAAGCTTCATTTGACAAATATTTATCAAGTACCTACTTGATGCTGGGGATTGTTCTAGGCCCTGAGGATCCTACGGTGAGAATGACATGCTAAAGAAAAGGAAAGGAGACCATAGAGCAGGATAATGGGGGCTGAGGGTGCAGCCACTTCAGAGCGAGGGGCCAGGGAAAGAGCAGCCTCTCTGAGAAGGGGTCGCTGAGAGTCGAGCTTGAGAGCCCTCCAGCCCTGGCACATCGGGAGGCAGAGGGGCCAGATGTGGGCCACTGCGTGGGGACTGTGAGATCCAGGAACATACAGATGGCTGGGTGGCTGGAGCAGAGAAAACTGGGGAGGGGGCGAGAAGACAGAGGGTCTCCCTGAGCCTCACGTGTCAGAGACTGATGAGACAGGGAAGACTAGTCCCTTCCTTTCCCCCAGTATGTCCAGAAAACAAAGCCAGTGTCAGTGTGAACGTGCTGGTGTGGTGGGGAAAGCAGCGGAATCTAGAGACCTGAGTTGTTGTTGCGCTCCCCTGTGCTGCCTGGGGCAAGTCGATAACTCGCCCAGGGCTTCCGTTTTGTAAAACAAGACTGCAGGACTGGACCACGGAGGAGAAGTAGGTTTTACTCATAGTACTTACTCAGACGACTGACAGCAGCTGCCAATGCCCTGGCCTGAAATGACTCTGAGGTTTCTTCTGTGTTGATCAGCAAAGAGCATTGTCATCGATTAGTGATGTCTGCCACCCGTGGGAATTAGAAGGCACGATTAGTGATGTCTGCCCCCCGTGGGAATTAGAAGGCACGATAGTTACATGTGCGGTACATCTGCCTTTCCTGCATCACTTGTGACTGAATTGGCAGGAGGCCGCTTTGGGTATGTTTGTGCTTGTAGCCATTTCAGCATCTGTGGGTTTTCCCCTCTGGTTCATCAGAATCAAGTGCTTTTGTAACCACCCCTGGCACAGACCAACCTCAGAGAATCAGTTCAGTTCAGTTCAGTTCAGTTGCTCAGTCACATCTGACTCTCTGTGACCCCATGGACTGCAGCACACCAGGCTTCCTTGTCCATCACCAACTCCCGGAGCTTGCTCAAACTCATGTCCATCGAGTCAGTGATGCCATCCAACCATCTCATCCTCTATCATCCGCTTTTCCTCCCGCCTTCAATCTTTCCCAGCATCAGGGTCTTTTCCAAGGACTCAGCTATTCGCATCAGGAGACCAAAGTATTGGAGTTTCAGCTTCAGCATCAGTCCTTGAATATTCAGGACTAATTTCCTTTAGGATGGACTGGTTGGATCTCCTTGCAGTCCAAGGGACTCTCAAGCGTCTTCTCCAACACCACGGTTCAGAAGCATCAATTCTTTGGTGCTCAGCTTTCTTTATGGTCCAACTTTCACATCCATACATGACTACTGGAAAAACCATAGCTTTGACTAGATGGACCTTTGTTGGCAAAGTAATGTCTCTGCTTTTTAAGATGCTGTCTAGGTTTGTCATAGTTTTTCTTCCAAGGACCAAGTGTCTTTTAAACATCAGAGAACAGTGTTAGCTAATGTGTGACACTGCTTTAGAGTTTACACCAGACCCTGGTGCTCATAACCTGTGAACTCTTCATATCAACCCTGGGGGTGGGTCTCAAGTCTTTCCTCCTTATTCTGGGTTTTGAGGCCCAGAGAACTGGTTTCTGGCCTTGCAGCTAGGAAGAGGCCTGGATTGGAACTCCTCTCACTGTGAACAACACGCTCTTTCTGCTGTAACTGCTGCCTACTCAGAGAAGGGGAGGACCCTGCACACGTTTGGAGACTGTGCCCTGACAGAGACTCAGGCTGGGAGGGAGACCATGGAAATAGGTGCTGACCGCCTGCTTCTCCTATGCCCTCCTGCTCCCGCTCAAGCCTGCTGCCTGCCAATCTAAGTGAATGTAGATTTATTCAAAGGAGCTGGCTCCCTGGCTGCCTGCTGTCCAGGGGCAGGGGGCAGGTGGGCCCAGCAAGAACCTGACAACCTCCTCTTCTGACTGCTGTCTGCTCTTCCTCTCCTTCCCTTTCACCCGGGTCTGTCCCTGCCAAGGGCGAGTGAGAGGGTGATAAATCAGAGTGTCCATCCTGGTGAGGGCAACCTTTGGGGCAGGGGATCTGGTCCTGTGGGCAGCTGGGCTCTGGTCCCAGAGCTGGGGTTAGTGGCATGGATGCAGTCTGATGGGGCTACTCCAACCAACACCCCCCCACCCCACGCCCTGCTCAGGAAAGTGTGGGGCTGGAAGGGAGGATGTAGGGGTCTGCTTGGCAGCAACCCCTCAGGGGATACCTGGTGGGCATCACTGCCTTGGCCTGCTGGAGAGGCAGCTCGAGGGTCTGTCTCAGGGGGCCATCTTGGGTTTCAGCCCTAGCTTTGCCCTCTGCCAGCATCATGAGCTAAGCAAGTCACTTAACCTCTCTTCCTCATAGTACAATGGGGGTTGCATTTGTTATCAAAATAATGCCGCATAACAAAAGATCCCAAAGCTCAGTGGCTTAAAGCCACATTTACTGTCCTGTTTGTGGGCTGTGAGACAGCTGCACCTTGGTTGGGCTGGCTTGGACTCGGGCTTTGAGTCTGTACCACGTGTCTCATCCTCCTTAGACAAGCAGCTACTGTGGCTTGCGGTCTGCTCTATGCGTGTTTATCTGCAGGCCAGGCTACTGAGACATGTTCTTTTCATGGCATTTGACCAGTGCCCAAGAGGGCCCTCCCAGCCGTGCAGGGACAGCCATGCTCTGCTCTGACATCCTACTGGTCAAAGCAAGTCACTCACTCAGGCCCAAAGTCAAAGGGCGGGCGATCACTGCCCACGTGAGGCTGTGGCAAGGGTGTGGATGAGTAATTCTACTATGGGGGTGGGGAGGCTTGGGAACTCTTTATTCCACTCCAGCCACCACTGAGACGCGGAAAGACTCACACAGCATCCCCAGTGCAGACTCAGCACGTACCCACATCATCCAGGTACGCTGCAAAGTGCCTCAGGCACATCAGCTATGGTGGTGGCGGCGCTTCCCCACCCATCTCCTTCCCAGACGGGAAAACAAGGCCTCAGGACCTGAAGTCTCACCAGGCCACCCTTCTCTGGGTCCAAACCCTTAGCCACTGTGGTCCAGGCACTTCCCTCGGTGCCGGTCGCTTATATCCGACCTGCCGACGATCCCCAGAGGTACCTGCTTTGACCATGGGCTGGCTGAAGCCAGAGAGGGGAGTCCCATAGTGAGGTCATCCATCCATACAAGAAACCGGAGAGTCTGTCCGCAGACTTCCAGTTGTTTCCATGCTGAGTGCTCATATCTGTTCCTTTTAGCCGTGAGTATGTTTTAGGCTAGGAGGGCTGGAAGCAGTAGCCTGCCAGTCAGGATATCCAGGTTTTGCCTCTGGCTAGGTGTGTGATGTGGGCGAGTCTCTGTTGTTTGACTTGGCTGGTGCAGGACAGATGGTGAATGACAGGAAAGCCCACTTCCCTCCGCGAGCCCTGCCCAAGCAGGGGACGCTATTTCTATACATCCTCCAGGACACAGCTCTCCTGGGCCCTGACCCTGACCTTCCTCTGCCCAGGGCTCTGAGGCTGCGGTGAGCCTGGGGCCCCAGAGCTGGAGGATTTCCTGGCTCAGCCCCACCAGGGGGCCAGAGGGCACGTGGCAGGGCGCCCCACCCAGGCTCCCAAACAGGGTTCTCTGTTTCCAGCTCATCAGGGCAGGTGGGGAGGTGGCACAGGCTTCTGAGGCATGGTTGGCCCAGTGTCCTGCATCTGGCTGAGACCCAGCTGGGACTCGAGAGGCCTAGGCCTGAGTCCTGGTCCTGGAAGCACATGGTTTGCCTTCCCTGAGCCTCAGCTTCTCCATTTGCCAAGTGGCCTAGCATCTCTCACAGCGGTCCTGACCCTGATATTCTAGAGACAGGCTGGAGAGGCCCCCCATGAGCAGATGCTGCAGGCCTTTGCCTGTCTGAACAGGGAGCGTCATCTCAGACCCAGGTTCTGTGGATCGTTTAGAACACCCACTGTTATTGAAGCTTCTGGTTTCTAGATGTGAATGTGGTTCCGAGGATGAAGTCAAGTTTTGCTGAATGTCCTTCCTTCAGTGTTGCCTTAAAACTGGCTCTTCTCCTGAGTGGTTGGGGCTGGTCTTGCCAGAGGCAGTGGACAAGAGAACCATGCCACTTCCTTTAGCCTCCTGGTCTGTGCTCCTGTGTAGGAATTTGTGCCCTCAGAAGCATCTTAGTGCTAATTAGAGACCTGGGAGGAGCTGCTAATTATAAAGAGTGGGGTTGGGATATCTTGACTTCTGGAGTTGGAGGTGGGGGTTACATTTCATGCTAATCACAGGGGCCCAGGGAACCCAGCAGTGTGTGTGTGTGTGTGTATGTGTGGGTATGTCTTGGGTTCTTTAAAACTGCTAATTGTCAGGGTGAAAATATTTTCGCACATTCGCTCTCCAGGAGAACCGTTATTACTGAGCCCACTGGCAGTCTCGGTGAAGTCAAACGGCCACAGTCAACATGGAAATCCTAATTAATAGACGCTCATGCTGCTCTTGGGCACGGCAGCGGAAGTAATTATCGTGATTTAATTGACTTTTCTCCCCTCTGTTAGGCACTCTGCTTTTTCCATTTTCTTGAGCTAGGAAGGGTTATTAAAAAAAAAAAAAAAAAAAAACACCTCCTTTCTCTCTCTCTTTTTTCCCCCTTTTATACAGACTGTCTCTCGCCCCACTGCTCTATTGGTCAAATCCTATTACAGTAAATATTGTGACAGCACAAATCTCTGTGTTACAGAAAAGTCCAGCGCCTGAGCCAATGGCTTACTTATAAGGAGCGTGTTGGTTTTGTAAAGGTGCCGGCACACCCAGCAAAGGTGTCTGGCAAGCAGAAGGGGAGTTGGTTTGCTCAGAGGTGCTGGTTTCAGCAAGCTGCTTGCGGGGTCGGGTGGCGGGGGGACAGAGGACCACGTGCCCCAGAGCCACTCGAGGGAGGTGGCTGTCGAGACGTATCCAGAGTTCAAGGCAATCTGAGGGGCCAAAGCAGGCCACTTCCAAGCTGCTAGATCCAGAGAAACATCTGAAGAATTCTAAACTCCCATCAGGCCCTTCAGGGCAGCTCTATGCTCTCACGGCTTTGACCAGCAGTGGCTGCTGACTTGGACTCTGATCCTGGTGAGGGGACCCTGGGATCTCTTAGATTTCAGTCTCATGACCAAGGGCCGTTGGAGCTTCCCTGGGCGAGCCCTGCCTGAATGCCTTCCCCAGCAGGCTGTGCCAGGTACTGCCAGTAGTCAAAGAGTGGGCTGCCCCGGGCCAGGCATCCTTCCTGATCCACACCTCGGCTGTGGACGGTGAGGTGGGGTCCTGTGGTCTGCCATCCACTCTTCAGAAGCTATAGGCAAAGCCTTTTGTGGATAGATGGGACTGTGGGTCTTGCCAACATAGCGCTTGAGAGCTTGACTGCCTGGATTTGAATCCTGGTTTCACCGCCTCCCTGCTGTGCATCTCCTAGGCCATTTACTTAAACTTGGCTGCATCTTGGTATCCTCATCGATAAAATGATAGCCCTTACTTCATATGTTTGTTATAAAAGATATATGACCACTCTGTGTCACACGGGATAAACACTCAGTAAAGATGTTCACTTATCAGTAGGGGCAGGTGGAGAGGGGAGGCAGTTCCTCCATCAGCAAGCAAGAAAACACTATAGAGTCACAGACACTGAAGACTGCAGGGAGCCTGAGTGACTGTTGGGTTAGCTCCTTATCATTCCCAAGGGGAAACTGAAGCACAGAGAAGGGATGTAACCTTTTAGTGATTTCATAGTTAGTTAAATAATTTTAACAATATAATATTGGGCTCCTTGGCATGTAGCTAAAATTAAAACATCTCCTTAGATCTCATTTGGGGCTGCTTAAGAGTGCTTGACTTTTATTAGAATATTACACATTATTATACTTTATTATTATTACTTTATTATTAAAATAAAGTAGAAGAGAAGGTGAACCTGGGATTGTTCTATTTCTTTTTTTTTTTTTTTGTCTCCATTTGGAAGTTTTGCTTTTAGTCTTTTGAAGGATGTACATCATCTTTGTTGATCTTCTTTTTCAGATGATTCCTATGTGTTGGGTCAATGGGCAAGATGTCACAAATCAGCTATGTTATTTTAGACACTTAGCTTTTCTGAGCCTCAGTTTCCTCATCTGAAAAGTGGGGATATATTACCCTACCTGGACTGAAAGCTTCTCAAGGGCAAGGATGGTTTCTTTTTTACCTCTTCTTGCTTTCCTAGAATGTTGCCTAACATATATTTCTTGGAATTTCTAGAAATGCCGAATGATCTTTTGAGTTGTCATGAGGGTCAGAAGGAGTCAGCTTTGTAGACACGTTGTATGGACAGCTGTGCCTCTGAAAGGGGAGGCCATGTGATGCAGGAATTGAGATTTCAGGAAGTCAAGGTACTCCAGACCTTGACGGATATAGACAGAGGATGGTTGCTGGTTCTCTTTCTTAGGAGAGCTGGAATGGAGGCGAGACTGGAGGGGGTTGAGAAGTGAGTGGAAGATGTAGAAATGGTGACAGGAGGTACAGACAACTCCAGTGAGAGGCATGGCTTCTAAAGGGAGGGAGGAATCATCGCTGTGCATGGGAGTGGAGAGAAAGTAATGGGTTTACCAGAGAACTTTTTACACGTTGGTGAGACAGGACCAGGCATAGGAAGTGCTCTTCCTGAATTAAACAGACTTCTAGCTGGACCCTTGGGGTCGCTAGGGTCTTTCCCAGCATTCTCAATAACGGTTATAGATGAGATGGTTGTAATAAATGAGAATCTAAGACTAGTGTATTGGTTAGGGCAGTACTGAGTGCTATAAGAGGTAAAGCCTGAATTTCAGTAGTTTAACACAATGCAAGGTTATTTCTTGCTCAGCAACAGTTCAGTGAAAGTGGAAAGCGGCTCACCATACAGAATTGAGGGCTGCTATTTGCTTCTTCTTCAACATGTGGCTTCCAAGGTCACCATGGAAAGAAGAAAAGGTAGAGAGGGTCTGTCTGCTTCCTCATCACACTGGACTAGGAGGGTTCACATTACTTCCACTCCCATTGGTGGAAATGACTCACATGGCCCCAAAGGTGCAAGGGAGGCTGGGAAATGTAGTTCCTGGTTGAGCAGGCTTTTTCCAGCCATAGTTCTTCATTCTAGAAGGAGAGCATGAGTGTTTGGAATAGTCAATGTCTCTGCACTGGAATTGCAACCCTTTTCAGCTCTCTGAGGAGCACCTTCCAACAGCTTGAGGAGACAAAATCTAACTAACCGAGAAAATGTTAGACTCCAAATGAAGCCCAGGCCTTGCCCCTGAGGGCGAAAGAGAGCTAAGTCATTGATCTGGGCCTCCTTTTACCCACTTGTATAATATTAAGTCCTGCCAGTCCCAGTTAACACTAGACCATCCAGGTATGACCTAAATCAAATCCCTTATGACTGTACAGTGGAAGTGAGAAATAGATTTAAGGGACTAGATCTGATAGACAGAGTGCCTGATGAGCTATGGACAGAGGTTCATGACATTGTACAAGAGACAGGAATCAAGACCATCCCCAAGAAAAAGAAATCCAAAAAAAGCAAAATGGCTGTCTGAGGAGGCCTTACAAATAGCTGTGAAGAGAAGCGAAGCTAAAATCAAAGGAGAAAAGGAAAGATATAAGCATCTGAATGCAGAGTTCCAAAGAATAGCAAGGAGAGATAAAAAAGCCTTCCTCAGCAATCAATGCAAAGAAATAAAGGAAAACAACAGAATGGAAAAGACTAGCGATCTCTTCAAGAAAATTAGAGATACCAAGGGAATATTTCATGCATCTTGGGCTCAATAAAGGACAAATGGTATGGAGCTAACAGAAGCAGAGGATCTTAAGAAGAGGTGGCAAGAATACACAGAACTGTACAAAAAATATCTTCATGACCCAGATAATCATGATGGTGTGATCACTCACCTAGAGCCAGACATCCTGGAATGTGAAGTCAAGTGGGCCTTAGGAAGCATCACTACGAACAAAGCTAGTGGAGGTGATGGAATTCCAGTAGAGCTATTTCAAATCCCGAAAGATGATGCTGTGAAAGTGCTGCACTCAATATGCCAGCACATTTGGAAAACTCAGCAGTGGCCACAGGACTGGAAAAGGTCAGTTTTCATTCCAATCCCAAAGAAAGGCAATGCCAAAGAATGCTCAAACTACCGCACAATTGCACTCATCTCACATGCTAGTAAAATAATGCTCAAAATTCTCCAAGCCAGGCTTCAGCAGTACGTGAACCATGAACTTCCAGATGTTCAAGCTGGTTTTAAAAAAGGCAGAGGAACCAGAGATCAAATTGCCAACATCCGCTGGATCATGGAAAAAGCAAGAGAGTTCCAGAAAAACATCTATTTCTGCTTTATTGACTATGCCAAAGCCTTTGACTTTATGGATCACAATAAACTGGAAAATTCTGAAAGAGATGGGAATACCAGACCACCTGACCTGCCTCTTGAGAAACCTGTATGCAGGTCAGGAAGCAACAGTTAGAGCTGGACATGGAACAACAGACTGGTTCCAAATAGGAAAAGGAGTACATCAAGGCTGTATATTGTCACCCTGCTTATTTAACTTATATGCAGAGTACATCATGAGAAACGTTGGGCTGGAGGAAGCACAAGCTGGAATCAAGATTGCCAGGAGAAATATCAATAACCTTAGATATGCAGATGGCACC
Organism: Capricornis sumatraensis; assembly: GCF_032405125.1. NCBI lineage: Eukaryota > Metazoa > Chordata > Mammalia > Artiodactyla > Bovidae > Capricornis > Capricornis sumatraensis. The sequence continues at coordinate 75,388,548 of NC_091084.1, forward strand.
ACCTTTATGGCAGAAAGCAAAGAAGAACTAAAGAGCCTCTTGATGAAAGTGAAAGAGGAGAGTGAAAAAGTTGGCTTAAAGCTCAGTATTCAGAAAACTAAGATCATGGCATGTTCATGGCAAATAGATGGGGAAACAGTGGCTGACTTTATTTTTCTGGGCTCCAAAATCACTTCAGATGGTGACTGAAGCCATGAAATTAAAAGATGCTTACTCCTTGGAAGGAAAGTTATGACCAATCTAGACAGCGTATTAAAAAGCAAAGATGTTACTTTGTCAACAAAGGTCTGTCTAGTCAAGGCTATGGTTTTTCCAGTGGTCATGTATGGATGTGAGAGTTGGACTATAAAGAAAGCTGAGCGCCGAAGAATTGATGCTTTTGAACTGTGGTGTTGGAGAAGACTCTTGAGAGCCCCTTGGACTGCAAGGAGATCCAACCAGTCCATCCTAAAGGAGGTGAGTCCTGGGTGTTCATTGGAAAGACTGATGTTGAAGCTGAAACTCCAATACTTTGGCCACCTGATGCAAAGAGCTGACTCATTTGAAAAGACCCTGATGCTGGGAGAGATTGAAGGGAGGAGGAGAAGGGGACGACAGAGGATGAGATGGTAGGATAGCATCATCAACTAAATGGGCATGGGTTTGGGTGAACTCCAGGAGTTGGTGATGGACAGGGAGGCCTGGTGTGCTGCAGTCCATGGGGTTGCAAAGAGTCGGACATGACTGAGCGACTGAACTGAACTGAGTGGAGATCTTGTCTTCCGCATTTCCCATCCCTCTCTGTGACAGTTAGAGAGGGTCTTTGGAGTCAAAGGAGCTGGAGCTGGGCAAGATGGGCAGGGGGGAAAGAAGTCAGCCCCTGGGGGCTGGGTGTCCCCATCCCACTCGCACTGGAAGACCAGGCTCGATGAGGCGTGTTTCTTGCCTGCCTCTGACAGGCACGGGAGCTCTGCTCTGTGGCAGCGGCTATAAATCAATTAGAAGATGAGGCTTGGTGCTGAGTCCCACCTGCCACCCCTGCCTCCTGTCTTCTGGGTCTTCCCACAGTGGAAAACCTACCTCACCAGCTCCAGTCCAGGGTTTGGAATTAAGGCCTCTGAGTTTCTCTGAGCAGCCTGAGTTCTAAGACAGCCGTAGACTCCTGGTGCTTTCACATGCCTTCTTCCTCCATGGACTTTCCCCTCTGCTGGGGGCGTGGGGAGGGCTGGGTGTGCCCCCTCCCCCAACCCCCCATTCCATGCCCTTCCTAGCGGTCCTTATTTAGCATTTGAAGTTACCAGCCCTGGTTACTTATTTGGCCTGGAGCTTTGTGGCATAATCCCCACTTCAGCTAATCAGTTGGCTTCCTGGGGGCCTCCGGAGTGGACTACCAGCCAGCCGGGTTTGTGGGCAGGATCAGGGCAAGCGGAGGCCTCCCAGTTTCTGAGAAAACCAAGCTGTGACAGGGAGGGTCCCTGGGAAAGGAATGTCGCAGAAGGGAAACTGGCCACTCTGCTCTGCCCAGAACCTCAGGCCGACCGGGCCACTGAGTGACCTCCATACACAGCCGGGCCCTTGGCCTGGGGCTGTGGGAAGCCAGGCGGGGACAATGGGAGGAAGGACAAAGCAGAGAGATAAAGCCCAGGGCCCTGGAGTCTGTGCCTGGGATTCCGGAGGCCGGCTCCTCTCAGGCCAGTGAGAGGAGGCTGCGGTGTAAACACGGCTGGGCTTCCTGCGCTTACAGGGCCAGCGCCCTCTTTATTATGCAGTGATCCTGGAGATCTTCGTTCCATTTCAGGAGAAGCCTGAGCAAGGACAGACTGCCTGTCTGATGCTTCCACAGGGACACTGTCGTCACTCATTCATCCATTCATGCCACAGACATTTATTTGGCACCAGCTGGTACCAGAGGCTTTGCTTGGGGCTGGGAATGTAGAATCAATATCTACCCATCCCTGTCCTTAGTAAGCCCTTCTCTGGTCCTGGAGACAGACACCAAGCAGATCTTTGTTCTGTGTGGCCAGCTGAATAATCAGAACAAACCCAAGGTTTAGAAGTGATGCTGAGAATGAAGTAATACACTGCCTTTGAGGGGTACGCACTGGTCAGGGCCCGGCTGGGAGGTCAGAGGTGTTCTGATCTGAGTACCCTAGATGCCTGCTGAGTACCAAAAATGGTCAAAGAGTTCACTTTTTTATCTCTTTCCAACTCCAAACAAAAGGACTCTTAGAATGCAACCAATTAGGAGGCAGAGGTTTATCCAGCACCTTCCATGTGTCAGAAACTGCTGTGGGAGCTTGTACAGATTATTACCCCAGTGATCGTTTAATCTTCAGGACACCTCTGAGATAGGGCTGACTTTTGTCCCCATTTCACAGATGAGAGGACTGAGGTCACTGGGCCTGTTCACATCACTGAGGAAGTGGGCGGCTGGGTGGTAACCCAGGTCTGTGGACTCCAGGGCCTTCACGCTTCTCTCTGGGTCTCACTGCCTGTTGCAAACCTCTCCCTCTCTGGGTGCTCTCTGCAGGGTTCTCAGGTACCTGCAGAGGTGGAGCCCCACCTCGGAGAAGGCTAACCTTGCCTGACCTGATGCACCCAAGAGGAATCCCCTTCTGTGCGGGGGGTCTCCCGATGGACATGAGCTGGGAGCAGGAGTCAGGGTCTGGCTGACTTGTTTAAGGATTCCGGCAGGTCTCTGGATCAGCCCTTGAGCCTGATAGGAATGCGTCGGGGCGGATTGTCTGTGGCTTTCCGTGTCACCTGGGGCCTGTATTCTTTTACAAGGCCATTTCATGGATTCTCAGCTTCCCCATTTGTACCTGGAGCCCCTGCTGGACTTGTTTTTTCTTTAATATGTTTCGAGGTGAGTGATTTCTCAGCGTGTCTTGCAGTGCGTGCAGGGCGAGGTGGCCTTGGGAACTAGCCTCTGCGCCCTCATCCTGTTCCTCTGCTGGCTGTGGGGCCTCAGGCCTGGAGCTCCAACACCTCGCTCCTCTGTTTCCCATCAGTAAAATGGTGAAAGCTCCCTTAACTGGCTGAACGAAAGACGGCAGGAGATAGGGGATATCAATCACTCTTTACGTTCCAGAGTCGGAGGGATACAGCAGAAAGCAGGCTTTCCTGGAACAGAAAGCTAAACAAAAGTCTGCATCTGCCAGTACGTGGAGTGCGGGCGTCTGGGGACCGTCCCCGTGTCTGCCGCCTGCAAATGCCAGCAACAGTAGCACCTCAGCTTCTGTGCACAGGGCTTTAGCTGCCTCACTTCTGCCTGGGTTTAGAGAGGAGGAAACAGATGCACAGAGTGGTTAGGTAACTCGCCCCAGGGCACACAGCTGGCAGGCGACAGAGGCAGAGCCCCTCATCCCGCGGGTCTGCCTCTTAGCGCCCGGGTGGCCTGTGGCTGGACACACTCAGGCGCTTGTGTTCCGAGAGGAGCGGGAGTCAGCCGTGGCGGCGTGGGGCGGCGTCTCCCTGCGAGTCCAGGTGAAGGGCATGGCTTTACCCTCTGCCTAGGTCATTTCTCCTGTCTCCTTTTTCAATGAGGCGGTTTGGGTCCACATGCCTCTCCCAGCATTCTGTGCCCTCGCTGCACTTACAGTCAAACCCCTGCTCCTGTGACAGTCTGGCCCTGCCCTCCTCCCCAGGTCCCTTCACCCACACCCTTCCCTTTCCTGTCCCCTGCCACCCCTGCCCCCTCAGCCCCATTCCAGTTCCTAGAACCAGGCAAGCCCTTTTCCTGCCTCAGGGGCCCCACAGAGGCTGTTACCTGTTTAGAGCACTTGTCCAGCCTCTGCACGTAGCAGGCCCTTCTCTTTCTTCAGTGTTCAGCCTGCCCGGAGGCCCTCCCTCATCTTCTCTCGCATTCCACTCTATTTATTGCCGTGGTGGCACATGTCTCAAACCAGACTTACAGATTGATTTGGATTTAATAATAGTGATTTGATTTAACAATGGTCTGGAAGTGCCACGGAGGCAGTGACATGTCCATTGGTTGTTCAGACGCATCCCGGGATCATGCCCGGCTCTTGGCATAAAGGTGTTGCTCGGCATTTATTTGCTGATTGGAGGATGAAGGGCTGGGCTGGTTTAGCCAGACAGGAAGGGGATGGAGAAATATTTTTGGAGCATCAATTAGGTACCAGCCATAGTCTGACCACCTTCATTCCTCTTCTTTGACTTTAGGAGGAAAGATCATTTGTACTCTATAAGTAAGGAAACTGAGGCAAAGGGTGCTTAGACCAGGGATCACTCGAATTCCAACATGGACCAAGCAGCTAATGCAAATAAGGGAGTAGGTTGAGTGACAAATGAACAGACAAACCGGGAGCCCAGGCTCAATGATAACGGGCATTTAAACCATGACTCGATTGTCTGGGAGCGACTGCGGTGAGCTTCAGCACACACTCCCTCCGAGGAGAGAAGCTACATTTTGGTTCCAATATTTTAAAAATCTTCTGCAAATTAAAAAAAAAAAAAGAATTCCAAAACTTGGATTTTTAAAGAGATATTTTCCAACTGTTAAATATTGCTGACTCATTCATAGTTTTGTTTTTAGTTTTAAATGCCCACGTGCTACCGCTGTGCTAGGCCAATGGAGCTCTGGCTTCCCAGACACTGGGTTTCCACTCTGGTTTAGAGCAGAGGAAACAGAAGAGCCAAGCTCCTTGGGAATCTCAGTCTGTCCGGCCCCGTCAGACCCTTGAGCGGCTCTCTCCTGCCTCAGGAACGGATGAAAAGATAGTGTGCTCTCAGGGCTCTGGACTCTGAAGATGTAGCTAAAAAAAAAAAAAAAATGCCAGGACTCCACAGCACACTAGCGCCGATGGGTGGTGTTACGTTTTCTGGTTCATCGCTCTCAAGGTCCTTCACGCAGGCCTTTGCCTTCGCCAGCCCCAGGGACCCGAGAACTTGGCTCTGGGACAAGCCAACCCACAAATCCAGACCTGACCATCACTACGCTTCTTCACATAGCCCATTCCCCACTCCCTGGTCTTGCTGGGAAGTCGGTAATCAGAGTGTTGGGGCCATTCATGTACTCATTCATTCAGTCAGTCACAATTGTATTTTTTTTTTTATCCCACTCCAGTAATCTTGCCTGGAAACTCCCATGGACGGAGGAGCCTCGTAGGCTGCAGTCCATGGAGTTGCTAAGAGTCGGACTCGACTGAGTGACTTCACTTTCACTTTTCACTTTCATGCATTGGAGAAGGAAATGGCCACCCACTCCAGTGTTCTTGCCTGGAGAATCCCACGGACGGCAGAGCCCAATGGGCTGACGTCTGTGGGGTCGCACAGAGTCGGACATGACTGAAATGACTTAGCAGCAGCAGCAGCAGAGTTGATTTACAGTATCATGTTAGTTTCACGTTATTATAAGATATTGAATACAGTTCCCTGCGCTCCACAGTAAATCCTTGTTGTTTACCTATTTTATATATGTCTGTGTCTTAGTCGCTCAGTTGTGTCTGACTCTTTGTGACTCCATGGACTGTAGCCCGCCAGGCTCCTCTGTCCATCGGATTATCCAGGCAAGAATACTGGAGTGGATTGCCATGCCCTTCTCCAGGGGATCTTCCTGACCCAGGAATTGCACCCAGGTCTCTGGCATTCCAGGCAGATTCTTTAGCATTTGAGCTACTTGGGGAGTCCCATTTTATATATACAGTACTCTGTATCTGTTAATCCCATCCTCCTAATCTACCCCTCTCTCCACTTTCCTTTGGAGTAACCGTACATGTCTTTTCTATGTCTGTGAGTCTGTTTCTGCTTTGTAAACAAGTTGATTTGTAATTTTTGTTTAGATTCCACATGTAAGTTGTATCATACATTTATCTTTCTCTGTCTGACTTAGTGTGATCATCTCTAGGTCCATCCATGTTGATGCAAATGACAATGTCTTACCCTTTTTGTGGCTGAGTAATACTCCATTGTAGACGTACACCACATCTTCTTTATCCGTTCATCTGTTGATGGACACTTAGGGTGCTTCCATATCTTGGCTACTACACAAAGGTATGTTGATGTCCACTGTGTGCTGGGCAATATTCTCCATGCTGGGAAAACAGTGAACAAAGCCTGAACTTTCCTTCAGGGAGTAACTGGTGGAGCAGGGAGCTGCCTGAGACACAGTGGTCCAGGAAGGCCTCTTGGAGGAGGTAACATCTGAGTAGAGATGTGAGTGAAATAAGGGCATGAACCGAGCAAAGATCCAGGAGAAGAGATTCTTACCAGAGGGAGCACCAGTACCCAGATAGCCAGACTACCTGAGTGGAACGTCTTGGGGGCTTTTCTCCAGCAGTGCCCCTTTGACAGCTACTACGTGAGGCTGTTCACTAACACCTCTCTGCACTCCCACCCTATGCCTTTCCCCGCATAATGCTGCCCATCAGGAATGCCCGTCCTCCCTTCTCTGATGGCACAAAGCTTCCACATTTGGAAAACACCTCCTCCAGGAGGCCTGCCTACGCTGCTCCAACAGAAGCACTCTCTCTTAGCTCGGAGCTCCACAGCATGGTCTGCCCCTTACTGTTGACTTCTGTGCCCAGCTATTCATGACAGGGCACAGGTCAGGACATGTGGACCTGGGCTTAAATCCTAGCTTTCTTTCCTGTTGGCTTAGTGACCTTGGGCAAGTAGCCAAACCTCTCTTACCCCATTCTTTCTTCTATAAAGTGAACTAGTAAGATTACCTTGGGGTTTCCCGGTGGCTCAGTTGGTGAAGAATCCACAATGTAAGAATCCACCTGCAATGCAGGAGACCCAGATTCGATCCCTGGGTTGGGAAGATCCTCTGGAGAAGGAAAGGGCAACCTACTTCAGCATTCTTGCCTGGAAAATCCCATGGACAGAGGAGCCTTGCAGGCTACAATCCACAGGATCACAAAGAGTTGAACGTGACTGGACAACTAAACCACTACCATCACCGCCTTTGTGAACTGGGCCAAATCATTAATCATTAACCAAGATTACCTTGCTGGGTTCATTTAATGATTAGAGGCTAGTGAGGCCCCCACCTCCATCCTGGCATGCCACAAATGGTAGCTGCATGATAATTACTCCTCCTTTGCTTTTGCCTGCCCTGACCCCAAGGGTGTTACCATCCACCTCCTCCAGGAAGCCCTCCCTGGTCTGTACTTCTTTCCTCTTACACCCCCCAGCACTTCATTAATGACCGATTTTCCCCCTTAGAACAGTTGTTAAATGCTCTTATCTTTTATGCTAGATTCATCTTATGAGGGTGCATGACATAGTCTTAAGTCATGGTGCTTTTCTATGGTGGCTAAATTTGCTGTGGATCCTGGTAAACCCAGAAGGGTGGCCAGCAGGGAAGAGAAACTGGAAGCATCAGAGAAGGTGCCGTGTGCAGACATCGGCCCTGATCCACACCTTACTTCTGCCTTGATTTTTCCTTCTTTAAAAGTCACCTGGTTCTCTGGGATGCGGGGACTTGCAGGAGAATGAAGACCCCTCCTTTCGTGATCATCTGTAATTGAGTGCTGTCTCTCATCTAAAGCGGAGGCTGATTTGCCCATCACCTGCCCAGATGAAACCTGCTGGGCAGGTAAATAACACACAGAAAAGGATTTTATGATGGCAGCTGGGAGATCATTAATTACTGCTGCCCCCCCGCCCCCAACCTGCCCAGCTTCGTGCAGCCCAGGGGTCAGCCTTTGTTTCCAAGGTTTAAACCCAGGCGGGTCTCCAAGACTAGAAGCAAAGAGGGACCTGTCTATGATTTTTTTTTCTTTCTTTCAAAAGGACCCCATGGGGAGATGAAGGGACCAAGGCACTGAAGAGCAAGTCATTAGCCCCTTCCTAGCCTTGTACCTCGGCCCCTCAGACACAAGCAAGGACCTGCCAGCCGCCACGGCCCCTTAGAGCCCCCCTTCTCTGCTGAGAAAGCAAACCGCTGCCTGAGCTGGGCCTTGCGGTGGCTGGGAGGGGGAGAGTCCAGAGGGTTCCTTCTCGGGAAGCGAGAGAAGCAGCCCCAGAGAAGGCCTGGCAGATGGACTTCAGATCAGCCTGCGTGCCTGAGCTGGCGAATGACGAGTCTGGTTTGTCTGTGTTTGCTTTTTACTTCAATGAAGCCCAAGACCCACAAGGGCTTTTCACCCGTCGTCCTTTACTAGATGTCTTTCCCCAGCCCTCTTCCTCCATGTTCTCACATTTCCAAGGGGTTGGGGAAACCATCACACAGAGAAGAGGGGAGGCCGGAATGCCTGGTCTCAGACTGACAGCTGTTCAAATCCCACTCGGCCACTTACTCACTTTGTAACTTGGTTGCTCTTCAGTTGCTCAGTCGTGTCCGACTCTTTTCGGCCCCAGGGACTGCAGCATGCCTGGGTTCCCTGTCCTTCACCATCTCCTGGAGCTTGTTTAAACCCATGTCCATTGAGTCAGTGATGCTATCCAACCATCTCATCCCTCTGTCATCCCGCTCTTGGGCATATTGTTAAACTTCTTTGGCCCCAGTTTCCTCATCTGAAATGTGGGAATCATCACAGCATTCACCTTGAAGGGTTGATGTTAAATGAGATCACATACGTATCCTTGTCTGGATGCCCCAGAAGTAGACTTTGAGATAAGCATTTGTGAATAAGGGATTTATTCAGGAAGAAACCAGTAAGAAATGGGAGCAGAATGGGGAAGGAAAAGAAGCCGAGAAAGGGAGCAAAGACAGGCTGAGTCCTGCAGAGGCTGCTCCTCGACCCCACCGGCAACTCTGGGGTGTAGATTGCATCTCTGAGTCTGTCTCAACCTGAGACAAGAAAGCTGGGCTCACATCTGCCCTTACCCTCAGACACTGGCTGAGGGCCACCCAAGCATATGGGGGAGGATGTAAGCTCCCAGACGCTTCTGGTTCCCTAAACACGGGGACAAAGGGCTCTGGCAGCCCAAGCGCAGTCTTCTCATGAGGGTGGCAGGTGCAGGCCTTGGGAGGAAGAAACACACAAAAAGGGGACCTTGGAGGAGCCCTGATGAAGCTTCTGCCATATATGAAGCTCTTAGCTAGCGCTTCGGGTGCAGACTGTGGTCCAGGGATCAGAGTTGCTGGACATGTAATGAAGGTAAGGGTAAATCCACCTGCCAGTGCAAGGAGTTCAAGCCCTGGGTCAGGAAGACCCCCTGGAGAAGGAACTGGCAACCCACTCCAGTGTTCTTGCCTGGGAAACCCCATGGACACAGGAGCCAGGAGGGCTACAGTCCATGGGGCTGTAAGAGTCGGATACGACTTAGCAACCGAACAATAACACAACCACCAAAATGGTCACAGAGAGGCTTGTACCTTGACCTGTAGACACACAGCATACTCGTGCAGGGAGTCAGTAAATCCTTTGTCAGACCTCACAGTCCTTTGGAGTTCTAAGCTGATCTTACTCTTATTTCCTGAGAGCTCTTCTGGGCCTTCCATGGGATCTGGACGGCTGTTGGGGGTCCTATTTTGCTGGGAAAGCCATCTACAGCCCAACTCTGATCACACTGGGTCCATTTCCCTGGGTGGGTGGTGGCACCTAGACGCGTCCCCTCCCCTGGTGGTGAGCCTCCGAGAGGAGTAGCAGGCAGAGTAATGAGCCCCCAAAGATGCCCACGTCCTAATGCCTCCTGGAACCTCTGAATTTATTTTCTTACGTGGCTAAAGCGACTTTGTAGGCAAGTGAAGGGTCTTGAGATGGGAGATTATCCTGGATGATCTGGGTGGGGTCAGTCTAATCACATGGATCTTTAAAAGAGGCAAAGGGGAGTTTGTCTACAGAGGGGAGTGTTGGAGGATGCAGCCTGGCCTTGGCTGACGTTGAAGACAGAGGGACTGAGGCAAGAAACACGGGCAGCATCTCGAATCTGGAAGAGGCTTCTCCCTCGTGTTTCCAGAAGGAACACAGCCCTGCTAACAGCTTGATTTTTGCTGAGTCCCATTTCAAAGGACTTCTGACTTGCCAAACTGTGAGGGAATAACCATGTCTTGCTATAAGCCCCTACATTTGTGGTAATTCATCAGAGCAGCCAGAGGAAACCACACAAGGTGGTGTGATGTATCAGCTTGGCAGGGCTGTCGTACCCGGTGACCGGAGCTAACACCATTCGAGGCGTTGCCCTGAAGGTCTTTTGTAGACGTGGCTACACCATCTGCAATCCATTGACTTTAGGTGTGTAGAAGGGCCTTATCCAATCAATTAAAAGGCCTTAAGAGCAAAAACTGAGGTTTCCCAGGAAAGAAGGAATTCTGCCTCGAGAATGCATCAACTCCCATCTGAGCTTCCAACCCACCTTTTAGATTTGGGATTTGCCAGCCTGACAACAGCATGAAGCAGTTCCTTCAGAGAAGTCTCTCAGTGTATACGCACACAGATATATTACACATATGTAATATTGTGCATATATGATATGTGTGATATCATCTGTATGAGATACATAGATATACACATGTATATATAAAAAACTGCTCTTGGTCCTGTGTCTCTGGAGAACTGGCAGGTACAGGTGGCTTCCAGTGCTCTTGGCTGTTGTGGACCGTGCTGCTGTGAAGGTTGTGGTGGCCACGCAGCTCATTTCACCTCCAGGGCAAGCGGCCCCGTGGTTCAGAGCGTTAGTGTCCCGGACTCGGGTCTCTCGGCTCCCACCCTGCCCTCCCTCCATGAAAGCTGCCTCCCTGCCCTCCTGCAAGGGGAAACCACTTCCCAGACATCCTCTGGGACAAGGCCAGCTGCATGAGCCTGCGTCCGCTGAGGTTCTCCCTCGGGCTCTCCGTCCCCTTTTCCTGGGGCCTCTGGTCCGCCCTTCTCCCTCCCACGGGCTCCCGGGGAGTCCTGGCACCTCTGTCTGCCCTGCACATCCTCTCTCGAGTCCAGATCCTCCTGCCTCTCTCCCTCTCTCCTCCAGCCTGCCTCCTCTGTCTCCCTCTCTCCCCATCCCCTGGTGTCTGTCTGCCCCAGGGTCCCTTTCTGCCAGCTCTTCCCCCCACCACCTGCCTTCTCTCTGCTTCACGAATCTTGTCTAATGGCTTATGGAAGCCAAGACTGGCACCATCAGAAGTGAGCATGTGATGGGGGGAAGGGTGACAGAGTGATGCCCCCAGATGCTCAAGGGCCGTTTAGGAGTGGGGGTGGGGAGAAGCCAGGGGGCAGGCTGGGCCAGTGAATGTCTAAGGAGGCCAAGGTGAACGTGATGTGTTGAGTCCCCAGGGATCCCCACGCAGGAAGGTCTTCCTGGGACCCAGAGCTGGGATCTGCCCACCCCAGGCACACTCCTCTTTCTGTGTGCACAGTCCTAGGTGCCACACTCAGGGTGGGTTACTGTGCTTGTTCCCTTGCAGAGTGGAGCCCACGGCCAGCGCCTCCCTGCGTGCAGAGCCAACTCGGAAATGAGCAGTGTCCCAGGTCACCCTGGACCTCGCTCTACAAGAAACAAAGGCGCCGGCTTGGCCAAGTCCTCCACGGGGATAAAACTTCCCCATGACAACCAGGGAAGCTTGAGCTAGATTATTTGGGGCTCAGTTTATCATTGTTGTTCAGTCACTCAGTCGTGTCTGACTCCTTGTGACCCCATGGACTGCAGCAAGTCAGACTTCCCTGTCCTTCACTGTCTCCTGGAGTTTGCTCAAACTCATATCCATTGAGTCAATGATGCTATCTTACCATCTCATCCTCTGTCGCCCCCTTCTCCTCCTGCCCTTAACCGTTCCCAGCATCAGGGTCTTTTTCAGTGAGTCGGCTCTTGGCATCAGGTGGCCAAGGTATTGGAGCTTCAGCTTCAGTATCAGTCCTTCCAGTGAATATTGAGAGTTAATTTCCTTTAGGATTGACTGGTTCAGTTTACCCATCTATTAAATGGGGCTGAAGGTGATGCAGAGGGCACTGCTAAGCACATAGGAGACTGCTTGAGAGGGTGTCCCGCAGTGCTGGGCATGCCGTGAAGGCCCATGAAGCCCAGCCAGCTTGTTGCCTGGGGGTGGAGTGAGTATCCTTGCCTGTTTCACCTACAGGGGCCTCTCTCTCTCTTTGGCGGAGAGCTGGAAGCTCTCAGAGCTGGAAGCCACAGGACATCAAAAACAACATTTGCACAGTGCTTTGGAAGGAATAAAGCCCTTTTCATAGGTGATCGCGCTTAATGTTCTTAACTACTTGGGCAGGGTGGGGGAGTCGGGGAGGAATTATTCTTCTCATTTTGCAGAGAAGATTCAAGTTCAAAGACATGTATCATGCGCCTGAGGGCACTCAGCTCTGAGCTGAGATGCAGCAGGATTCCAATCCAGGGCAGTCTGACTCCAGAAGGCTCTCTTTCCCCTCGCTGGATGCCTGTGGGAGGGGCAGGCACAGACTCTGACGGGCAAAGCAAGCCTCCGTTTCAACATCAATGCAGCTGCCCGCGGTTGCCAGTGTGCAAAGCGTCCCTCCTTAATTATCCTGCTTGATCAGGACACAGCTTGCAGCACGGGCAGGAGGCCTTAGCCCCACTTTACAGACAAGAAAAGCACAGCCTGGAGAGATGGAATCACCCGCCCACAGATGGCACAGAGCCATCTGTGTCCAAGCTCAGGGCTTCAGGTATGTGACTGTGGGCACATCTCTTCACTGCTCTGAGCCTCAGTTACCCAACTAATCCTGTCTCTGAAGGCTCTAGTGAGAATTAAATGACACAAGGATACAGAGAGACTGGCATTGTCACAGTACCTGCTGGGTCCTCTATACCTGAACATTTTCTTTCTTTGGGAAATTCTGACATGAGCTTCTGAAGGCAGCAGGAGCTCTGGAGTGCTGCCTGAGAGGATGGGGAAAAAAAATGCAGATAGACACGGAGTGTCTACTCTGTATATGTCAGAGGGTTTAATGGTGACAGACACCGTGGCTGACCACATGGTGACCGCAGTGCAGGAGACAGAAAACAAGAAAGCCCCGACTTCCTCCAATGATTCCATGGTTTAATCAGTGGGATGAAGGTAGAAAAAGAAAACACAGGGAGCCACAGCTTCTCTGCTCAGGGAAGGTCTTTGAGGAGCAGAGCTCTGAGTCAGGGTCCTGAAACAGGCAAGGGTTGGCCATGCAGAGCTAGGGAGAGGACGGTTCCGAGGTAAGAGGGCAGGATGTGCAAAGGCCCTGGGGCAGGAATGGATCTGAGTGTTATAAGCTGGAGGGAAGAGCATTACAGCTGGGATCTAGTGCCAGATGAGAGAGAGGTTCAAGCCAAGGCTGGGGAGGTTGGCAGGGATCTAACTATGAGGATCTGATCATGGATTTGGACTTTTAAGTTGAATAAGAAGCAGTAGATAAGGTTTTAAGCAAGGAGGGACATAGTTTAATTTTGACTTTAAGAACTAAGCAGTTTACAAGCTCGTAAACATTTCTCCCTGGAGAAGGAAATGGCAACCCACTCCAGTATTCTTGCCTGAAAAATCCCATGGACAGAGGAGCCTGGTGGGCTGTAGTTTATGGGGTCGTAAAGAGTCAGACACAACTGAGCTATTAAGCACAAACAACTCTGGCTGAAAGGATCTCTATATAGGATCTAGTCCATCCATTTATAGTACAGTGGGGAAACTGAGGCTCTGGAGGTGAGAAGTTGGTGGGCAATGTCATACAGCATTTGGAGGCAGAAGCAACCCTGGAACACAGGACCCCAGACTCCAGCTTCAGTTCTCTTTCCCTTGAAAGGTTAGCTGAAGCCCCAGCCCAGGAACTGCCTCTGTCTCCTTCAAGGATGAGCCCAGCTCGGTCCTGGCCGGAGAGCCTGTGGATCACGCGAGCACCGGTGCTTTCCCAGGTCAAACCAGTGGCTGTCCGTTTCCCATGATGACTTTTGTTCCATGACCACCGTCTCTAGATCCCTCGACACCGAAGAAACACACATGGGCCAAGTTTGAGTTTTAAACCACACCCTCGCTGTAGTAATTGCAATTCTGCCTGAATGTACTTGACCCCATGCAAAGAGACATCTGCTAGCAATTCTGGGAATGCATTTAGCATTTTTGCTCTGTGATGCTCAGAGCATTTCCCGTGCATGACCATGTTTCTCCCTCTTGGAGGGGAGTCCTGGCAGCACGACCCTCTCTTTTTTGCAGACGGGGTGATGAGGCCAGGAGCGGCCGACTGACTGACACAGAGTCAGGGAGGGAGAGCGAGCCAGAGCGGGGGCCTCTCTCGGCAAGTGAAAGGGAAGAGAAAGAATAGAATGAACATACCGCCTTCAGATGCTAGCATCAGACTCTAAGAATCATTCTCCAGGCTCCAAGAATCCTAAAATGATAGAGCTGACATGCCTTAGAGATGGCTGGGTCTGGTGGGTCCTCTGGCTATTTTTTTCTCTGGCTGCACTAGGTCTCCCTTGCGGCATGTGGGACCTTCCACCTTTGCTGTGGTGTGCAGGGTCTTTAGTTACAGCAAGTGAGATCTAGTTCCCTGACCAGGAATCAAACCCCGCCTTAGGCTCCCTGCCTTGGGAGTGTGGAATCTAAGCCACTGGATCACCAAGGAAGTTCAATCTTTTGGGAATTAAAAAAAAAATCCTTTTAGGGATGATACATATATAGTAAAATAGATCCATCTCCAGTATACAGCTCAGTGATTCTTTTATGGACTGAATAACCGCCATGCAGACCAAACTGGAGGTGAAGCCTGGCCATGCAGAACTGGGGAGATGAGGGTTCCGGTCTGAGATGGCAAGATGTGCAGTGGCCGGGGGCAGGGATGGATCTGAGTGGGGAAGGATGGAGCGAAGAGTACCGTATGGCCTCGTGACAGATGAGGAAGAGGCTCAAGCAAGGCCAGGGAGGTTGGCAGGCACCCATCCCACCAGCCCAGAGGCGCTCCTGCGTCCCGTCCCAGTTGACACTCTCCTTTCCTCAGCCCCCCTTACCCCCAGGTACCTACTGTTCTGGCTTCAGGCACAATCAAGCTGTTGTTCTTGTTCTTGAACTTCATATAAATGGAACCATACAGCTTGAGTTCCTCCAGGCCTGGCTTCTTTCGTTCAACACAGTGAACATGATCCTTCCATGTTGCTGCGCTTGACAGTAGTTCTTGATTTTAACTGCTGTGTAATATCCCATCACACACACACAGACACACAGAGACACACACACACACAGAGACACACACACACACAGAGACACACACACAGACGCACAGAGACACACACACACACAGAGACACACACACAGACACACAGAGACACATACAGACGCAGACACACACAGAGACACACACAGACACACACACACAGACACACACACACAGAGACACACACACATACATACAGAGACACACACACACAGACACAGAAAGACACACACACACAGACACACACACACAGAGACACACACACACAGACACAGACACACACAGACACAGAAAGACACACACACACAGACACACACACACAGAGACACACACACAGAGACACACACACACAGAGACACACACAGACACATACGCACACAGACACACAGAGAGAGAGACACACACACACACACACATATGTTTCCTCGGCGGCTCGTCAGTAAAAGAAACTGCATGCAATGTGGGAGATGAGGGTTCGATCCCTGGGTTGGGAAGATCCTCTGGAGAAGGAAATGACAACCCATTCCAGTGTTCTTGCCTGGGAAATCCCATGAACAGAGGAACCTGGTGGGCTACAGTCCATGGGGTCGCAAAGAGTCGGACACGACTTAGCGACTAAGCCACCACCACCATACATATGAGCAATTTAGCGCAGCACGTATATAAATTATACATGTATTACAACTGGTTCATCTATTTTTCTGTGGGGGCATCAAGTTGTGTCCCATTTGGGATGCTTATAAATAGAACTGCAACAAATATTTTGTGATCCAGGTCATTTTGTGGGCACGTGCAGGCTTTTCTCTTGGGTGTGTAACTGGGAGTGGAAATGCTGAATTGTCATGGGTTTGACTTCAATAGACAGTACCCAAGAGGATGGTTGTGCCATGTGAAGGTCCTGCCACCTGTGTGTGAATGATCTAGTCTCTCTGTCTCCTCACTCATGCTTGCTGTCATCCCTCTGTTCAATTTTAGTCAACCAGTGGGTCAGTATCTCATTGGTCAGTATCTCATGGGTCAGTATCTCAGTACCACAATGAGACACTCTGATTTTTATTTGTATTTCCTCGGTGAGTAATGATGCTGAGCACTTTTCATATACTTATCAGCTATGTGGATATCTTCTTTAGGGTGGATCTTTTCAAGTCTTTCACCCAATTTCAACTGGATTATTTTCTTATTGATTTGTAGGCATTCTTTACATATTCTGGATACAAGGCCTCTGTCATACATATGTATAATAAACACAGCTTTCAGTCTGCGGCTTTTTTTTCCTCACTCTCTAAATGGTGCCTGGGGATAGTTTGAAAAGGAAGGGAATAAATACTATGGAGAGCTTCTGTTGTGCCCATCCAGGTGCTCTGCACATCTGTCTCACCTTCACTGATGCTCATCACCACTCAGGGAGGTGAATATCATCATCCCATCTCTCCAGGCCCCCACACCACCTGACAATAAGGGATTTAAGGAACTGGCCCACCTTCTTAGAGTTGGCAAGTGTCTGGGCTGAACTTCTCTGGTCTCAAGCTGTCTCTTTCTCTTTTGAGTGTCAATTGGAGAGGTAGTCGTCCCCTCTACCTCCCACCCCCCACCCCCATCCTTAGCCTGTCTTGCCATCAACAGCCAAGTGGAGAGAAAGATCAAGGAGGTGCATATCTCTTTGTCTTTCCTGGAATGAGGACTTTCTAATTTGGCCGCCTTGTTTTATTTGAAGTGAATTTCTTGGCATCTTTAACTAATTCACATTCCATTGCAGATTCAAAAGAGCTTCCAAAAGCATCTTGAAAAGGTTGGCACAGGCTGGTGTTTGGGATTATTCTTAATGCCAATACCTTAAATGTATATAATTCGTTTAGTTTAGAAAGTGCTTCCATGATGAATGCCTTATTGCATATTCATTAGTTAAGCCAGTGAAGTAAGCAGGGCAGCAGTCATTAGCGAGCTCACGTTCAGAGGCCAGAACTGATTTGTCCTGATCTGCAGAAGCTGGGGCTGGAGACACCTCGGGAAACAAAATATCAGGACTCAGTCAGGGCCTGGCTGGTCCCAGGAGCCCCAGGCATTCAGCAGAAACAGCCGACTCCGGGTGTGTGCGTGCTGGGCCAACGCGGCTGGGAGGAAATGGAGTTGCATTTATTATAAACTGTGAACCAAGACAGGCTTCCTGCCCAGCGGGAGGACAGGTAGGGAAGTGCCTGCTTGTCCGGGAGTTTTCTGTCTCTACCCTTGCATTCCACAATTGTTTGAGGAGTTCCGCTGGGAGCAGGGTCTGTGCCAGGGAAGCAGAGATGAGCCAGCAGGTTCAAGTCCTTTTGCAGTGAACCCGGCCCTGTTAACAAGCACCACTGATTGAGCGCTCTCTGCCTGCCAAGCCCAGAGTGGAGAACACCGTGGGCATTCATGTCCTTTACCCCTCACCAGGACCTGTGAGTGTTATGACCCCCTCAGGCTATGGGGGAGCCAGGGAGAGGCCTGCGCACTGAAAACCCTGCAGGAGGCAGGGGGCAAGGCTGACCCAGACAGGCACAGGGCCAGGGCCTCCAAGGAGAGAAATCAGGAAGGCTTCATGGAGGTGGTGACTTTTAACCAAGGCCCTTGAAGAATGGGTAGGATTTTGAGGGCAGAAATGGGACAAGGGGGCCGTGCTGGCTGAGGCAACAATAGAGGCAAAGGCCAGAGATGGGAGAGCGAGGTCAGGCAGCTGAGGATGGTGGCCAAGGGCATGCCCTGCAGTCTGCAAGACCCAAGAGTGAGCCTTGGCTCCCTACTCACCTGTTCTTTGATCTCCAGTGAATTGTATCACCTTCCCCCTTGTCAGTCTCCCTCAGCTTTTAAAAAAAATTTGAGGTGAGAGAATTCCCTGGCAGTCCTGTGATTAGGACTCAGCGCTTTCACTGCAGGTGCCCAGGTTTAATCTCTGGTTGGGGAATTAAGACCCTGCAAGCCACACAGCATGGCCAATAATAATAATAATAATTACAACTTCATTTCATTAAAGAAAATCGAGGTGAAATCCACATGACATAAAATTAACCATTTTAAAGTAACAGCCCAGTGGCATTTAGTCCACAGTGTTATGCAATAACTGCTTTTATCCAGTTCCAGAACCTTTCCTTCACCCAAAAGAAAACCCCAGACACATCAAGGGTGCCTCCCTGCAGCCTGTGGCAACCATTAATTTGCTTTCTGTGTATATGGACTGACCTAGTCTAGAAATTTTATATAAATGGAATCATACAACACATGGCCTTTTGTACCTGACTTCTTTCACTTAGCATAATGTTTTGGAGGTCTATCCATACTGTTGCATGTACTGGCACTTTCTTTTTCTGAGAGAATAATATTCCATTGAATGGATCTATTACATTCCTATGTTTATCCATGTAAATATTGGTGAACATTTGGGGTGTTTCCACCTTTTGACTACTGTGATCAGTGCCGCCGTCAGCATTTGGGTCCAAGTGTCTGTTTAGTCCTGTCTTCAGTTCTCTGGGGCACCGACCCAGGAGTGGAATTGCTGGGTCATAAGGTGGCACAATGGTAAAGAATCCTCTTGCCAATGCAAGAGATGAAGGTTCAATCCCTGGGTTGGGAAGATCCCCTGGAGGAGGGGATGGCAACCCATTCCAGTATTCTTGCCTGGAGAATTCCATGGACAGAGGAGCCTGGCAGGCCCAAGTCCATGGGGTCTTAAAGAGTCGGATACAACTGGGCAACGGAGCTTGCATACACACACATGGTGATTTTATGTTGAACTTGTTGGGGATACTGTGTCATTTTGAACCTCAGTTTCTGCATCTGTAGAATGGGGATGATAATGATACTTTCCCATACGAGGTCAATGGAACACGGTTTTTGAGGATTAAATGAAGCCCAACGCCCAGGGTAGCCAGGGCTCAGGGTGCATTGGGAGAGCTCCTGTTGCAGAAGACTAAAGGGTGTGGGTGGGAAGAATGAGGGGCTGGGCTCAGCTGCATCCCCAGGCGGTGGGCTGACTGAGGCATTCTGCCCTTTCCTCGCCAAGATGGGGCAGAGTTAGCAGGTGGCTGGTGCTCTGGGAACCAGAACCCCGTCCTGCTCTTGTATCCAAGGAGGCTAGCCTGCCCTGGCCTCACTGCACCGCCCTCACTCAGGGGCCTGGCTGTCGGATTCATGCCTGAGGCCTGGGGGCGGGGGAGCCGCCACTGCCTGCAGGGGTAATTTTCCCCCATTTGCCTCCTGCCCCCTCCCCTCTCCACTCCTTTCAGAGCCTGACATGGAGCTGTTCGGGCTTGGCCAGCAGCAGGGGCTCATAAAACGAATTAACAGGTAAAAATTCCCATTCTCTGCCTGTTATCTGCCTGGCCGAGCTGCAAGATCTGTGTCATAACAAGAATTGGGGGAGGGGTGGAGAGGAGCCTGACTGGTGGGAATTGTTTGAGAGGGAGAGACCCCCAGGCTTGTGATGTGGGAAGGGCCCAGGATGGCACCAGGGAAGCAGTCACACTCCCTCTCCGCTGGCAAGTTGCCTCCCACTGGCTGCCGTCCTTGAGCCGGAGGTGGCAGAGGGGAATAGCCAGCTATTCATGCACCCCTGGGTCATGCCCCAGGGATGACCCTAACCACTGGGAATCCCTGCTCTCCATCTCAGATGTATTCAGGTCCCCTCTGTGAGTGGGAGGCAAGCCCTGGGGTCCAGCAATCAGGCAGAACTGAGGTCAAATCCAAGTGCAGCCACGTAGGAGTTGCCAGTGACCCTGGGCAAATGATAACCTCTCTGAGCCTCAGCGCCATCTATCCAGTAGGAGCTAAGGAAACTTCTTGGCTGGGCTGTTGTTGGTGTTCAGTGATGTCAGAAGGGAGTGGGGTCACCCGGCATGTCTGAAGTGCCTGATGCCCAATCCGGTAGGGGAGCGGTGGTCGTGGCTAAAGTGCCCGTGTTACGGTCAGTCTGTGTCTCGGGTTTGACTCCCGCTGGGTGCAGACTCCCAAGAGGGTAGGAGCTGTGTCTGTCTTCCTTGTGACTTAGGTTGGGTTGTCTAAAAGCAGAACATGAACAGGGACGGGTGTGCAAGTGAATTATCGCGGGAGGATACTCAGGCCCAAGGAGAAGAGCAGGACAAGGCAGAGAAGAAGCTAAGGAGGGACGGGGTTCAAGAGCTTTCTAGCCTCAGCTGGACCCCAGGGGAGCTCCAGGGTGTGAGTGACATTGAGTTTGTGGCCAGCACGCTCTGCCGGGGGCAACGGGCTGTGCCTGGGGGTGGGGACAGGGCTGTAGCTTCCCAGACATCACCGAGTGATGTGCACCCGAGCAGCCAGCGCCGGCAGTGCCCCCAGAGAAGCGGCACGTGGCGACTTTTGCCTCCATCATAGCTGCAGTGAAGGGAGGGGTGCGTCCTCGAGGGGGCTCCCCCGTGGTTCAGCCGTAAAGAACCTGCATGCGGTGAGGAGATCCAGGTTTGATCTCTGTGTCGAGAAGATCCCCTGGAGAAGAGCAATGAAACCCACTCCAGTGTTCTTTCCTGGAGAATCCCATGGACAGAGGAGCCTGGCAGGCTGTAGTCCATGGGGTCCCAAAGACCTGGACACGACTGAAGCAACTGAGTACGCACGCACTCAAACGCCCTCCAGGGAAGGACGCCCACACCTACAGTCCCTTCCTCTGGAATTAGAAAACACCGACTGTGGTGCCTGGCAGACTTAGGTGTGAAGCCCCTTCCTACCACTTACAGGAATCACCCCCGTCTCTGGGTCCCCATTTAGAGACCCCTCCATGGGCTTCCCGGGCGGTGCTAGTGGTAAAGAATTCACCTGCCAAAGTAGCAGTTGCAAGAGACGCAGGTTTGATCCTGGGTCGGAAAGATCCCCCGGAGGAGGAAATGGCAACCCACTCCTGTATTCTTGCCTGGAAAATCCCATGGACAAAGGAGCCTGGCGGGCTTCAGTCCATGGGGTCGCAGAGTCAGACACAACTGAGCATCTGAGCACAATACCCCATAGGGTCCACAGGAGGACACATCAGATGCCACATGGACAGCGGCTCCGTTGTAGCCCCCGGGCACCTCTTGGGTGGGTGGCGTCAGGCTTCCTGCTCTCACCGTCTGCGTGGAGGCTGTCCCAGGACCAGTCTCTCCTGCCTGGCCCCGCCTGCGGGAGCTCCTTCCCTCCTCCAGACTGGAGGTGGACCAGTGATCTTTAGTAACCCCTGTCCCCAGGGCCAGGAGTGGGGAAGGCCATTGTTCTTAGCTCCCTTCCTCCAGGAATGAGAAACACAGCTGGAGCTTTCAGCATCGGGGTCAACCAAGGCTGGGATTTCCCCAGAGATGTTTGTCCCCAGATGATTGAGGTATTCTCATTGGTATTTAACAATACTTGGAGACATTCCCCTCAAGAATAAAAAGGACATATTTCAGGGGAGGTTAGAAGCCCTAATGGTGGGTTCCTTTCTCCAGAGCTCTGAGAAGTGGGTACTGTTTGTCCAGAAAACTGATGTTAAGTCCAGAGCCGTGTTTGCATGTGGCCAAGTTGTTGTAAGGCAAGCACCCCTTCAGAGTGGGCTAGCAGGGGTTTGGGAGGGCTGTGCTCTGTCCTGTGAAGACCGGCCACTTCCCAGAGTCCCTGCTGGCCTGAGGGCAGCACAGAGCAGCAAGGGAGCTGCAGCTGGGGTTTCCCCCAGATGTGATGTGGCTGGAGCTGTAACTGTAATACCAACAAAAGCTCCCACTTACTGAGGCTAAGTGGGCCCAGACACCGTGCTGGGCAATCTCCTTGTCTTCTTGTTTAACTTTACGAATGAGAAATGTCATTGAACCCATTTTACAGGTGAGGAAACTGAGGCTTAGAGGGGTTCACATAAGGTTTTCAATCTCATAATGAACCATGGGCTCAGCCTTTGAATTTCGCCTCACCCCCCACCCCCAGTGAAGCTGTAAGAGCCCCAGATTGTTGAATCTGTCAGCACCTGGCTGGCTTTCTCCCAGGTACAGGGCATGTCACCCCAGGGACTCAGGCTCTTCAGATTCTTCCTCATTTCACTTTTTCCCATCTGCGGGGACTTAGCCCCCTTCCATTCACTTAAGCATTGAAGATCCTTGTACTAGTGGTTAAGAGCCTGCCTGCCAGTGCAGGAAACTTAGGAGACACTGATTCAGTTCCTGGGTTGGGAAGATCCCCTGGAGGAGGAAATGGCAACCCACTCCAGTATTCGTGCCTTGAGAATCCCACGGACGGAGGAGCCTGGCTCACCACAGTCCATGAGGTCAAAAAGAGACGGACACGACTGAAGTGACTTAGCATACACGTCTCATTTTGTAGAGGAGAAAACAGAAGCCCAGGGCACACAGCAAGGCTGTCCCAGGGCTGAGACTAGAGCAACGGTTTCTGCCTTGTGGTCAGCATTCTCGACGTTTTTGACCTTATTACTTTAATCCAACGCCGGAGTTTGCCTTGGGTGTTGGCACGTGCGTGTGCTTGTATGTGTGCGTGTGCTTACATGTGTGCGTATGTGCATGTCTGTATGTGTATGTGTGAGTGAAGAGCCAGAATGGGTTGGGGGAGGGAGGGGGCCCAGGAGGCCCAGAGGGTGAGGAAGGAAACCTCTGTGCTCCGCCACCGCCACCTTCATCGTGTATAGCTGAGCAAGTGCCAGCAGCGAGCCTGGCTGGCTCTAAGCGAGGACAACTGCACCCTGGCTTTGCACGCCCCTCCCTACATCTGCCTGGAGGGCCACTCTCCCTGTGTGTCCTCTGGGTTAGTACTGCATCCGTGGAGGCTGGTGGCCAGGGCACTGGCCCCGTGGCCTTGCCCTGTGGCTGAGTAGGGAGGCTTATGTAAATTCCAGTCGAGAGAAATATTCGATCTGAAATGCCCTGGAAGTGTTCCCATCAGCTTCCTGGGAGGGAGGCTTCAGAGCTCCAAAGAACAAGGCTTGAACTTCAGACAAAGAAGGAAAACCCTGGACCTGAAATGGCCCCCATCAGCCCCGCGGTGAATTCCCTTCGGCTCCCCGCTAGTCCAGGCTTTGCCGCCGCAGCCGTGACCACTGGCTCCCTCTCCTCTCCCTTTTCACGTCTCCGCCAGAGCACAGCCTGCTGGCTGCTCCGTCCACTTGTCATGCAAGGGAAGGCCCCTGAGCCACTGCCTGGGCTGTGCCCTCTGCCTTTCCTCTTTTTCACCTTCTCCTTGGACCGGAGCCCACTCATCTAGGAGCTATCTCCCACACCTTCATCCGTGTTGTCATCTGTCCCGTCCAGCACCTGGGATGGCCAAAAATTTGAGCCTTTGGAGGTACAGCAGTGAGTAATCTTAAAATGAAGGTTTGAAGTGCTTCCCAGCCTCTGCCCTCCCCCAGCTCCCTGTAAACTACATCTGCCATGTGACCTCTGCCCTCCCCTAACACGGAGATTTATACAGTCGGCACTCCGGGAGCATTTGCTGAATGAATAAATGAATGACAAATATCACTTTCCTGCCTTCTGTTGTAATGATTCTGCAGGAACTTCTCCACCCAAAGGTCTAGAACTGCATGCCGTGTTCTGCTTTAGACACTGAGTTTCTATATGTTCTCAGGGTTTACTATTCCTAGTGTGGTTTAATCACCAAGTTGTGTCTGACTCTTGTGATCCCATGGACTACTGTAGCCCACCAGGCTCCTCTGTCAATGGAATTTTCCAGTCAAGAATACTGGAGTGGATTGCCATTTCCTTCTCCAGGGGATCTTCCCAATCCAGGGATCGAACTCGGGTCTCCTGCGTTGCAGGCAGATTCTTTACCATCTGAGCTACCAGGGAAGCCCCATTATTCTTACTAATAATAACAAAATAGCTAACACTGTCTGGCTAGTCCCATATGCCGAGCAATGTGATCGGAGTGTGCATGACCTTCTCACGAGAATGCTATTGGTAGAAGCTATTATTAGCTTCACTTTGCAGCTAATAACTGAGGCTAACCCTTGGACAGCAAGAAGATCAAACTAGTCAATCCTAGAGGAAATCAATTCTGAATATTCATCGGAAGGACTGATGCTGAAGCTCCAATAATTTGGCCACCTGATGTGACGAGCCAACTCTTTGGAAAAGACCCTGATGCTGGGAAAGATTGAGGGCAGGAAGAGAAGGGGACAACAGAGAATGAGATGGTTGGATGGTGTCACTGACTCAATGGACAGAGTTTGAGCAAACTCTGGGAGATAGTGAAGGACAGGGAAGCCTGGAGTGCTGCAGCCCATGGGGTCGCAAAGAGTTGGACACAACTTTGCAACTGAACAGCTGAGGCTAATAACTCAGAGAAGTTCAGGGATTTTCCCAAAGTCACATAGCTAGCCAGAGGTGGAGACAGAATTCCACCAGTGGGCTGACTCCGGAGCCCAGAGTTTTATGTGTACCAAGTAAATGAACTCTAGCCTCCCTGGTGGCTCAGACGGTAAAGTGTCTGCCTACAATGTGGGAGACCTAGGTTCAATCCCTGGGTCAGGAAGATCTCCTGGAGAAGGAAAGGAAATGGCAACCCACTCCAGTATTCTTGCCTGGAAAATCCCATGGACGGAGGAATCCGGTAGCCTACACTCTCCACGGGGTCGCAAAGAGTCAGACACGACTGAGTGACTTCACGTCTCACTTCAAGTAAGTGAATGACTCACAGTTCTTGATATTTTTGTAACTGAAGGAGTTAAGTCACATGAGAAGCAGCTCCGTCGGCCCTGTCTGTGCAAAGCAAGGTGTGCCTGATGCACACCGGACACAGCTGCACACACAAGCACACCGCCACCACCCCTGGGCTCTCTCTTGTGCCATCTGCGCTGGGTTTGCCACCATGTCCCTTGCACTCACCTCTCAAGCAGACCACACACTGGCCCCTGCATCGGAGGTTCCTGATATAGCCTCTTTGCTCAGCTGGACCTGTGGTTTCTGTGTCTGAAAATATGGATTTTTATTTTTATTTATTTTTTCTTTATGGATGTGGTTGTTTTTATTTGTTCTGGGGGTTTTGTTTGCTTGTTTTTCCTTTTTCCACACTGCATGGTTTGCAGGATCTTAGTTTCCCAACCAGGGATTGAACCCGCACCATCTGCGGTGGAAGCCCAGAGTCTTAACCGCTGGGTCTCCAGAGAAGCCCTGAATCCTTCTTAAATGCAACTGGTTTGAAGATTTTTGTGGGAGGAGAGGGGAGGGGAAATAACTAGTGAGGAATAAACCCCAGATTCCAAGATAAACCTAAGTCCATGGAGATATGCAGGCTCATAAAACGTTCTGGGGCATCCCAGCTTGGTGGGTGTGAATGTCTGTCAAATCTTGCAAGACATTCAGTCCTTCATTCATCCTCAAAAGCTTAGGTGCTCATGCAACCAAGCAATGATGGGATTTGGATCATTGGTGACCATCCAGCGAGGGCAGGTGGCTTAGGCAATAGTGAGTTACAGATGGTTGTTGAGCAGGGGAGTGGCATGGTCCAAGCTCTGCTCCCTGAGGACCTGTCTCCCTGCCCAGTGGAGGATGGAACAGGGGGAGGGCAGCAGGGAGATGGCGTGGAGGTTAATGGCCGTGGACCAGGAGAGAAAGGGTAAAGGCTTGGATTTGGGAAGTGGGGCCCATGGAGGTGGCCGGTAGAAGGAAAGGGCAAGGTGGGAACATGTTTCCTAATAGACGGGACCGAGTTCTAAGTGAAGGATTGAGAGTGAAATCCAAAAACCTGAATGTTTAGGAGGCTCTCTGATTGGGAGGAATCCTGGAGAGGCCATTTCTGGGTAAATAATAGCTATGTGTTAGTAGTTCAATCGTGTCCGACTCTTGTGACCCCATGGATTATAGCCCGCCAGGTTCCTCTGTCCGTGGAATTCTCCAGGCAAGAATACTGGAATGGTTAGCCAGTCCCTTCTCCAGGGGACCTTCCTGACCCAGGGCTTGAACCCTTGTCTCCTGCATTGCAAGTGGATTGTTTACCATCTGAGCCAGCAGGGAAGCCCAAATAATGACAGCAGTAGTTATAATAGATATTACTGGAGTGTGACTCTGTGCCAGGCTCTGTACGAAATGCTTTATGTTTTCTATCATATGCAATACAAGACCCCTCTGAAGTAATGACTGTTCCGTTTCCATCTTGCACCTGGGGAAACTGAGGCATGGTTGACCCGACAGAGGTGTCACAGTGAGTAACTGGTAGAGTTGAGACTCGGCTCTAGGCAGCTGCCTGCAGAGCACCCCCATGTAACCCCTGCCGGCCGCTGCCTCTCAATCCACAGGCCGGTGGGAGGCCAGCTTCGTTTCTGCAAAAGACGTGGATTTCCAAGCTGGAGAGCTGAGTAGAGAGGACCAGGACGAATGCTGCTGCTGCTGCTAAGTCGCCTCAGTCATGTCTGACTCTGTGCGACCCCATGTACAGCAGCCCACCAGGCTCCTCTGCCCACGGGATTCTCTAGGCAAGAGTATTGGAGTGGGTTGTCATTTCCTTCTCCACAGGACGAATGAGGATCACATTAAAACCAGTGTCAGTGCAGAAATATCACTGCAGGGAGGAGGCCAGTAGCCTGCCTGGGCTCCTCGCTCTGCCTGGTGGGGACATCGGCCCAGAATATTACTGAGAGGGCAGGGGAGGAAGGAAAAGGAAGGAGAGAAGAAAAATCGCTGCCCGTCATACCTGTCCTTTGGCGAGGCCGGCTAATTATCAAACCCTCAGCAATAAAATATTTCGTTTCGGTGTAATTGCAAAGTAATTATGTGGTATGGGTTGTGTATTAATCGTGTTGATTAATAACACTCAGGTAGTAATTAAACATCTGCTTCATAATCGAGTGTGGGCTGAAGCTTAACATACATGCGTGCACGCATGCGTGCCTGGGCCACATACAAAGCTCCTTCGTCCCTGTGGGTGTGTGTGTGGGTGTGTGTGTGAGAGAGAGAGAAAGGGAGGGAGAGCCTGGCAGAGTTAAGCAACCCCTCCCCTCCTCACCATACAATAGGCTTTTGTGCCCCCTGCTCACTGGAACACGGGGAGGAACTGACCTGGGCCTGGGCTGTGCCAACCTGCAGCCACTCTCAGAACAGAACCCCAGGCCCCCCGTGTGTCTGTTTCATGGCTGAGCTGCCTGGCTAGCAGGGTGGGCACAGGGACTCAAGGGTTCCATACATAGCAACGTGCAGAGGGTCTTAGAACACCTTTTGCTATCAGTATTGGATGAATTGGGCTTTGGGGGTCCTTTCTTGAGCAGATTACTTTTCCCCAGAGCTAGGAGAAAGTTCTTATTACAGGATCACCAGGACTAAGGCCCAGGTAACAGCCTTGCACACCCTGGATTTAATAATCTGATCCCAGACGATGCATAGACCAGAGAGGGGTGCTGACCCGGGTGCCCGGAGCCCGGGGTTCTAGCCTGGACCCTCCTACCCCGACCTGCTATGTGGTCTTGGGCAACTAGTTCTCCTTCTCTGTCCCTCTGGTTCCAGGCCTATAACACAAAGAACACTGAGCTTACATGTCTCCAGGGGCCTTTCCAGATCTGCCGTACTCGGATTCTAATTTGGTTTGTACTAATTAGGAATCAGAGACAATTTAAATTCAATACATATGATCCTTAGTGGGTAAACAGTTGGAAATAATTCCTTCCTTTATGACTTCTCAAAGGCTCACTCATGAGCAATGAGAACCCAAGCTAAAATCAATAGCTTTTATTTTTAAGGCAGAGAAACTGCAGATTCCTTGAGCTGCTGGGCATTGCAATTCATTCTTGTATTTAAAAATTTTATGTTTATGTTTATGGACTGCCATTAGGTAATATGGATCCGTTCTGAAGGTTGATTTTTTTCATTAACTTAACTCATTTTACTTATTAGTTCACATTTATAGCTTGGGTTTAATAAGCACACGGCACAAAAGTCATAAAACAGCCCTTTTCTTTAGCAATATTTTAAAATCAAGACTCTTCTCTGAGTCATCCCACATTTATTTGCTCATAATTTGCTTCTCCTGTGATTGGAGGCCCAACACTGCCAATTCCAGCCACTCCTTTGACCTTGAACTGCAGTGTCTTCATTTGTAATAGGGGACGGTCACCACTAATTAATAAAAGCAATAAATGCTTACTTTTTAGAAAGCAAGCCTACAACAGTCACTTACTTTGTTCAGAATACCTCTCACAGATTCTCTGGTTGGATTCCACATCTCTCTATTTTTTTCAGTTTAGAGGGGAGGCACCTGAGGCCCAGAGCGGTAAACTGACTTGCCTGAGAGAATGCATGGGGATAGCGCCAGAGCTGGGATGCAAACCCAACATGTCCTAATCCAACCAGCATCTCCCTGCACACACCTGTGTCGCCTCCCCACAACCCGCCAGTTTCAGTATCCCCCCCACCTTCCCCTCCCCTCCATCAACCCTTCATCCACCTCCCTCCCCACCAATCCCCACCATCAGGCCCTGCCCTTCCTCCTCCCATCCTCTCACTGTCTGTGTCCACTGGCCCGGTCTCCTTGCTCTTTTCAATCTCCTAAAGCATGTTCCTGTTCATGACTTCAGTGGCTCCCCACTGCCTTTGAATAGAGTTCATCGTCCTTGGTCCTGCATTCAAGGACGTAAATCATCCAGCCCCCTCCTGTCTCATTTCTCATTCTACCCCTATGGACAGCCTTGCCTCTAGTCCTGAATACCCACTACACACTTGAGCACCTCCCTGCCTTTGTTCACCCCGGTCCCTTTGTCCACCATGCCCTCATCTCCATGCATTCAAATCTGCCTCCTCCTCCAGGAAGGCTTCCCTGGGGCCCAAGCAGGAAGGGGCCCTTCCTTCTTCTGAACTGAAAGCAAAGTGATGAGCCCCCTGAAGCCACTTTGAAGTATGGAGACCTGGGCATGGTGACTCTTCCCTGTAACAGGAGCTCTTTTTAAGGCAGAGTTCTTCACAATGATTCGCTCATGGGTACCTCACCTGGCACCCCCAGAGTCCCAGTACACAGCAGGTGCTCCATTAATGCTCACCATTAGTGCTCCTGTCCCTTGAGGTCTCCAGGAAATAGAACGCCTTGTGTCTTCTCATTCAGGGCCAGCCCAGTGCAACCTTGGCGAGAGTTTGTCCCAGTTCTATCAGCTTCCAGCAGCTCTGCTTCCCTCTGTTCCTGCAGGCTTCCTTCTGTCTGCTCAGAGTCATTCCTTCTTGGTCAGTGACTTGAACGTGCAACCATGAAACCTCTCTCCACCCGTCGAAACTTCCCCATCTCGGGCCGCAGTTACTCAGCTTACTGCTGCATGAAGAGCCCGCTGGTTTCTGACAAGTGAAATCCCGCCGTGACCTTAACAGCGAATCATGGTGAAGAACAGTAGACATGGAGGGGCCGAGCACTACTCTGTACCCGAGCCTGAAGACCCTCTGCTTTATGGATGGGGAGACTGAGGCCCAGGAGAGGGGCAGGGGGCCTTAACATGAAGGCCTTGGCTGGATTCCCAGTCACTGCTCCCTCGGGAACTCTCTACTACTTCCTGGATTGCCTTGGCCACCACAGCCCTCTCTGTGGGCTCGGAACGTTATGGTTTGCAAGCTTTGCCCTTAGGCGGTCATCTTAGCAGCTCAGGAGGGAGTCCCTGAGGTCAGAGAGGCAGGCTGCAGCCGTGATCACACAGCCAGTGGCTGGTGGCTGGAGTCCAGGCCTGCTGGTCCCCAGTGGGTGCACGGTGCCACTCACCTGCTGGCTTCCCCGCTCGCTGGCAGCAGCCCCAGGTGTCTACCAGGCTCTGTCTGCAGGATCTGTCCCCAGTTGGGGCAGGCAACCCCAGGGGCCATGGAGGAGAGTGAGCAAGAAAGAGGCCAAGGGCAAGACATGCCACCCTCCTGGGCAGCAGTCAGGGGAGCATGGGATCCGGGGTAAGTGGTGCGGGCCAGGCCGCATGGCGGGACCTGTGAGCACAGGCCCAACTCGTAGCCAGCAGAGCAGGGCTTCGGGGGCCCCCGTGGGGTGGCCCGGGCCCTCTGCCTGCCCACTCCCCAGCCCCGTTGGCCACTTGGCCATGTCCTCTCCATTCGGCATTTCTGGACCCCGGCTTCGGGCAGCAACTTTATTCAGCAGTGACCCACCCACATTTACAATGTCCACACGTTCACACGGGCAACTCCCCCCACCTTGCATGTGTTATATGACACAAAGGCTCTGAATTTCTCTAGTGGTCCTTCTATTTTAAACAGTCTAGACAGCAGCTTCCCACAGCAGTCAAGAGCTTCTGCTCTTAAATCAGCTCTGAAGTTCAAATGCAATTGGTGCTGTGACTCTGCCCATTATTTAACCTCTCTGAGCCTCAGTTTCTCATCAATAAATTGGGAAAGCTAGCAATGTTAGGATTAAAGGGGAACATGTGTGGAAAGCACTGACCACAGGACTCTTCCATCTCATTTTCCAACCACCTCATGGGCAGCTTTGGCTCCAAGTCCTTCCTCCCTGCTGGGTCTCCCCATGCCTTCGCTCATGCCCTGCCCTCATACACACACACACACACACACACGCACATGCACACGCGCACACACACACACACACACACACACACACCTGCCCTCGCCTCCAGATAAGGGCATTAGAGGAGGAGGCGCCTCGGGCTTCCACAGTGCTCCAGGATTTGAGACTCTGAGCTTCCCCTGCAGAGGGCATGAGTTTGATTCCTGGTCAAGGAATTAAGATTCCGCAAGTGCGCAGCATGGCCAAAACAAAAAGAGAGAGAGAAGGAAACTTACATTGGCATCTCTGCCTGTGAGTTGCTTGAGGTGGGGTGGGTAGTGGTGGTTAGAGCTGACTTGGAGAGATTGTTGGGACTGGTGGTGAGTCTGACACCCTCTTTCACAACTACAGAAGCTAAGAATCCCACGAAGGGGAGGATGTGCCTGAGTGCTCAGGGCAAGTTAGCTCCATATTGGGGCTGGAACCCAGAACTCCTGCCTGCGGATCCAAGGGGTCCAATGCCGCCACCTCCTCCTGGGAGGGAGGATCCCCCCCCCCCCACTGCCATGTTAATTCAGGGGGTGGCCTACTTCTCTCATCAGGTTTTAGGGAGCGCGGGCTGGGATGGAAATGAGAGGGTGGAGGTTGAGTGTCCCGCCTATGAGCTTCTTCATCAGTTAGGGGAGGAGGTGGAAGCCCAGAGAGGCCGAGGCACATCCATCATCCAGATGGGGGTGGAAGCAGGGGCCACAGGCGGCCATGGTGAACCTGGAGAAAGCCACAGCTGCAGAGAGGCTGCCAGAACGGTCTCCACGGTCACCTCTTTCCTGCAGCCATTCATTTAGCTGTCCCTCATACCCTTATTGGGAAAAGCTGAGAACACCACCCCTCCTGGGGAATTCGCCCCCACCCTCCAGCCCGCCCCAGTTCTCATGTGCCGTCTGGTGACATTAGCTCACCAGCTTGCAGCGTGCTAATGACATTTGCATTTTGCTGGCTGGTGAAATGTGGGCTGGGGTGTGGGGAGCCAGTGGGTAGGTGGGGAGTTGCAGCCAGCAGGGAGAGGCAGGTACACTGGGCTCGGGCCCCACACTGGGCTGTGCAGGGGGAGACAGGGATGGACAGTGGGAGCTGAGAACATGAATCACTGGCAACATCGAGAGATTTTTTTGTCTAAAGACTTGCCAAGGGTGCAAGGCACCTCCCAAGTCCAATGCTCCGACTCTCACAGACCCTGCTCTGGGTCGCCTCCCTAGCTTTTTGGGGTGATGGCTATGAGCCAGATGCTCTGCCGTGGCCCCACAGACTTAGGAGAGTCGTTTTCACTCCCTGCAATCCTTCAAGAGAGATGCTACTTGTTTTCTCGTTCTGCAGACTAGGAGGCTGATGCTCTAAGAGGATGCCTGCTTCCCCCGGGGTCTCTCACTCCTGGAAAGAGGTTGCCCCGACTTGTGACGGAGGTCCATTTGCCTGCAAGCCCAAGCTCCCAGCCACCGTGAGCACTACCTCCCATAGCTTTTCCAGGCTTGGACGCAGCCAGAGAACCACTCTCCGTTCAGGCCTGTGAGCAGCATTCATCTGTCAGGCCGGGAGCAGAGCCCACGCTGCTCCAGCGGGTGCCTGTCTGACAACCACAAGGGAGGGCATGGCCCGGGAGAGGGCACCCAGCCATGGGTTAGGTGAAACCTGCAGTTTTGGCTTCACTCTGCCACCAACTTGCTCTGTGACTTTGGGCAAGTTGCTGCCCCTCTCTGGGTGGGTGGGGGGGTCTCCTCATTGGTAAAACGAGGCCATTGGTCTGGCTGGATGGAGCATCCCAGGAGTGTATTTTCACACGAGGAAGAAAACTCTCTCCACCAATGTGCATGAACTCTCAGTTTCCTCCCACTCACTCAGACATATAAAATGATGTTTCACATCAAAGCAAATCAGGAGACATTCATCAAGCCTCCCGCTCTGCAAAGGGCACTGTGCTAGACACAGTGGGCGTGACGCTTGCATATTTCTATTCAGGACGTACGCACACAGGCATATGCATATCTTTGTGTCTTGGAATTGTTTGCAGGCAAGTTCAGCTGGGACCTAGAGGGTGACTCCCCAGTCCTGAGGCCCAGGCCCAGGCTTCCACCTGCCAGCCACCCTTCTCACTCTCTCCTCGGGGCCTGGAGTGCATTTTAAACAAACAGACCTTGGGCAGTGTGAGCTGATGGGGTCCCCCGCTAGCAGCCATGACTGGTTCTGCTTGTCTGTCATAGGTGGGCCTCTCCTTGGCAGCCGGGGCTTGCAGGGACCAGAACTTCTGACACTGTCATCAAAGCAACGTGAACCCTTTGCATTTGAACTCCTAAAAACGTGGGCACAATCTTTTTCCAGACTTCTCAACTCCGGCTACCCAGGTAAGGGAGCTCAGGGTGTTCAGCAGCTTTTGCTGCTGCTAACAGCAGCCGTTGGAGGACACCCTAATCATTCTTTATCACTGTATCTTGTATTCTCTTCGTTAGCAGAAGAGCCCAGTGGTTAAGGCTTTAAAATCGAACAGAGTTGGGTTCCAATCCTGAATCACCAGTTACTAGCTGTGTGACCTTGGGCAGGTTTCTCAACCTTTCTGTGACTTTGCTTCCTCCTCAGTCAAATGAGAAAGCAAGAGCACCCCTCTCTTGGGTTTCTGGTGAAGATAAAATGAAGTAATATATGAAAAGCCCTTAGAACAGGACATGTAATAAGCTTAGAACACAGAAAGCATTAGCTGTTACTAATAGCATCACTGCACTTGTGACAATCTGTAATTAACTCATCCTTATGTTGAGTCCTTGTCTGTCTCCTGCAATAGAATATGGACTCCAGAGGACAGGGGATTTTGTCCGTCTCGTTCCTAGTTGAACCCCCAGATCCCAGCAGAGTAAGAAAGTGAAAGTGAAGTCGCTTAGTCGTGTCCGACTCTTTGCAACCCCATGGACTGTAGCCTACCAGGCTCCTCCATCCATGGGATTTCCCAGGCAAGAGTACTGGATGGATTGCCATTTCCTTCTCCAGGGGGTCTTCTCAACCCAGGGATCGAACCCAGGTCTCCTGCACTTTGGGCAGACACTTTACCGCCTGAGCTGTCAGGGAAGCCAGCAGAGTAAACTGGCTGTTATTTGCTGAATGAATGATTGAGTGAGTGAAGCTGTTTTACCTATATTATGCAGAATCCTCAGGACAATTCTTGAGGGTCCTTGCATTTATAAGGATAATCACTTGGTTGTATGTGATAAAAATGCAAACTAAAGTTCCTTAAGCAAGAGACAGGTTGATTTTTCTCTAAGGAAATTTCTAAGCTAAAGAGATCCTTTGACACAAAAACATTAGGGACCCGAGTTCCTTTTGTCCTGTGGTTGTATCCATCACTTGTCTACATGACCCACGAGGGCCCGTGACAGTCTCTCCGTTCTGGTTGGCAAGAAGGAAGAGATCGGGAAACGAGACGGTGCCCCTTCCTTTAAGAGGGTGCACGCATCACTTCCTCTCAGGTCCCATTGGCCGGAATGGAGTCCTGTGGCACAATTAGCTGCAAGGGAGGCTGGGAGTTAGAGTCTTTATTCTGGGGGATTATCTGTCCAGTTATACTTCTATTAAAAAGAAAGGAGGGGGAACGGACTTTTGGACTCTGTGGGAGAGGGAGAGGGTGGGATGATTTGGGAGAATGGCATTGAAACATGTATACTATCATGTAAGAAACGAATCGCCAGCCTGTGATCGATACAGGATACAGGATGCTTGGGGCTGGTGCACGGGGAAGATCCAGAGAGATGATATGGGATGGGAGGTGGGAGGGAGGTTCAGGATTGGGAACTCATGTACACCCGTGGCAGTTTCATGTCAATATATGGCAAAACCAATATAGTATTGTAAAGCAAAATAAAGTAAAAAATAAAAATAAATAAAAAGAAAGGAGGGGCAATGGGTACTGAGGGACCCTCTGCCTTGCCAGATGATATGATCCCCCTTCCTTCACCCTCCATGCCTTCTTCCTCACCCCTAGAAACCAGCGGTCCTTTTACTGCCCTCTTTGTGCCGTTTCCAGAACATCATGTAATGGAATCGTATAGTAGGTACCATTATCAGACTGGCTTCTTCACTTTGCAGTATGCATTCCTCCATGGCTTTTCATGACTTGGTGGCTCATTCATTTTTGTCACTAAATAATATTCCACAGAAGGCACCACAATTTGTTTATCCATTCATCTGTTGAAAGAAGTTTTGGTTATTACCAGTTTGGGGTGATTATGAATAACGCTACTATAAACATTCATGTGCAGGTTTTTGTGTGGACATAACTTTGCAGTCAGTCGGGTGTATATGTAGGAGCATGCTTGCTGAATTATTTGGTAAGAGTATATCTAGCTGTTTAAGGAACTGCCAAGCTGTCTTCCAAAGTGGCTGTTTCCCTTTGCATGCCCACCAGCAACGAGTGAGAGTTCCTTTTGCGCCAACTGGTGCTGTCAGTTTGTAGATTTTTGTCCTTCTGTCAGGCATGTAGTTCATGACCCCCACTTAAAGTTGAGGATCCTGCGAGAGAGAGAGCAGCTTGCCCAAGATGATACAGCAGGTGAAAGATTGAGGAACTGTCCCCACCAGCTGAGCCCAGTCGTGCCCTGCTGCCTCTGCCCCCAGCGGGTCTCTTTGAGGCATAGAGCAAAGCCACGGGGTGACTCCTCCCACCCCGAGCTCAGGAGGGCCCTCACTCACCGTGCGGTATCTGTTTCTTGCAGCAGAACAAGGAGGGATGGGGCGGAGTGAATGGATCTGAGTCCAGGTTGGAGGGGTCTCATTAGATCACGCAAACGAGACCCCTAGGTGGGGCAGCGGACACAGAGTGGTGGGGTGGGGTGGGGTGATCAGCGAGGTATTAGTTTCTCAGTCGTGTCCGACTCCTTGCAGCTCCATGGACTAGAGCCCGCCCAGGCTCCTCTGTCCATGGAACTCTCCAGACAAGAATACTGGAGTGGGTTGCCATTTCCTTCTCCAGGGGACCTTCCCAACCCAGAGATTGAATCCGGGTGTCCTGCGTTATCAGACAGATTCTTTACCGTCTGAGCCACCAGGGAAGCCAGGCAAAGCCTGAACTGAGGTCAGAGGCTGCATCATCTGGGAGCCAACGCTCATTTCAAACCTGATAAAGCAAGAAGATACACAACGCATTCATTTTCGTTTGTTTGTTTTGTTTTCCAATATCGTGGCAATCTGGGGCCTGTTTATTGGTGTCCAAGTTTCAAGAGATGCCCAGGTCTGTGCCTTCTGCTTCCTTCCTTGTGGGATTCAGTCCCTAGTAAGCACTCCCCACGTGGCATAGGGCAGTGGCCAGCAGCTCCAGGCTGACATCCTATTCATTGCAAACCCAATGAAAGGAGAGCTTCTATTTTCCAGGAGTGAACTAGAGCCCAGGTTGGAGGGATCTCACTAGATCAGCCAAACACAACCCTAGGTGGGGCCAGACAGCTGGGAACGCTGGGGTACAGGTAAGCCCCACAAGCTACTGGCCTGTGCATGGTCCTTGGGTCTGAGGGGAAGGCTAGAGCTGCTGCCCAGGTCAGAAGAACCAGTGACGGGCCAGAAGTGAAGGTCGGCTGCAGAGAATAAGGAAAGTCCCAGAGTCAAAGCTTACTGGCTGGTCTTGGGTCACATGACCACCTCTGACCAATCACTGAAGGAGAGAATGTGCTCATTGACTAGACTAGGTCAGTGTTGAGTGGTCTGTGTTTGGAGGTGTGTATGTGTGTGTTGTGAGTGGAAGGATTCAGCCTGAAAGTGTGACAGGGCTGGTACCCCAAAGGGGAAACCCGGGTGCTATTTTCAGAAGGAGGAAGGGATGCTGAGCAGATACAGCAATAGGTGCCGTGGCAGGGGGTGGGGGTTGGTTTGTCCTAAACGGACTCTTCCTGTGGCTTACAGCACCCAGGTAGCTTCTCTCTGACAAATGCATTCGGTTTCAGTGGATCTGGTATCTGAAAGCCTCACACACACACACACACACACACACACACACACACACACACACACTCTGCAGGTGGCGCTTCAGTTTCCGAAAGCATAGTCCAGAAAGCAAACACGTCCTAAATTGAGTCCTGGTGTTCCCTAGTAACCACCACTATTTCAGCTACCACTTGAAAGTGAAAGTTACTCAGTCCTATTCGACTCTTTGTGACACCATGAACTATATACAGTCCATGGAATTCTCCAGGCCAGAATACTGGAGTGGATAGCCTTTCCCTTCTCCAGGGCATCTTCCCAACCCAGGGATAGAACCCAGGTCTCCCGCATTCCAGGTGGATTCTTGACCAGCTGAGTCACAACAGCTACCACTTACCTGGAGGTTTTGAGTTGCCCTTCCCTTGCTGGGAGGGCCTTTGGCTTTCTTTTCGCCACCCCGACTCCCTCATCACTGGGGAAAGTTTCTTGAGCCACTTTAGCATTTGTGTGTGTGCATGCTAAGTCGCTTCTGTCGTGTCTGACTCTGTGTGACCCTATGAACTGTAGCCCACCAGGCTCCTGTGTCCATGGGATTCTCCAGCCAGAATATTGGACTGGGTTGCCGTGCCCTCCTCCAAGGGATCTTCCCAACTCAGGGATCGAACCAGTATCTCCTGCATTGCAGGCAGATTCTTTATGGCTGAGCCACCAGGAAGCCCACTTTAGCATTTATTTATCCTAAATGGCCTCCCAGAAAACCTGGCCTATGAGAGCCCAGAGAGGGCCCACAGCCCTCCCCTCAACCACCTCCTTCCTGGGGCCTCTCAGAGGGATGGGAGAGGAGAGGAGGAGGTCAGTGGTTGAGCTGGAGGGGCCCCAGGAGTCCCTGGGTTTGCAGCCCAGCCTCGTAGCCCCAGCTGACGTCCACCATGGAAGCTCTGTTATGCATTTATGGTACGGTGTATGATTTCATTTGAAAAAAGATTGCTCTGCAGAAAAAAGATGGAAAACCACAGTGTTTGATGCTGCCTCCCAGGCAACTGTGGCCAAGTGCTTTTTAAGATCTGCCCTTCGTTGATTTTGGTCAACCACAAACCTCCTGGCCCTGTACCCGTCTCTCTCTCTCTCTCTCTCTCTCTCTCCATCTCTTTCCCCTGTGAATTCTGCAGCTCTGACTCACCGCACAGACCGACTCAGCGTTCAGCACCACCCTGCCTTATATGGGATGCTCACTGCTCTTGGGTCAATATGTATTAATTCATTTCTACAGCCGTTCTCTTTTGAGCTCCTACTGGGTTCCAGACACTGTTTATTTGCTGGGGATTAGGAGTGGGCAAAGTCAAAAGGTCCCTGCCCTCAAGGATCCCTCCCATCTCCTCTGTGACATCCACTGAGGGCAGGATCTTTCCTCTGGGTTTTTTGCCCCCAACCCCTCATATAGTGTCTCATTCAATGCCAAACTGTAGTTGGACTTGGCGGATGTTTGTCACAATTATCTTCCACATTATTTTTTGAAGCCCCCACTTATGACTGATGCTGCACTGGAATGATTTGGTCCTCACCCTCTAGGACTGAGAGTTTAAGATGAAGCTGGCGATGGGCCCTGAAGAGGAAGGAAGGTTAGAGAACTGTATGCAAACAAGGCCAGGGGTGTGCACGAGTCAAGAGTAGACCAACCTCTCCACTCCCAGCCAGCGCTGGGGGCCCTGCCCCGAGCCACCTGGTAATAAGGGAGATAGACATGGAAGTAAGTCCTGTCATTTGAGGTGGAGAATGGGAGGGTTTGGAGCAGAAATATGAAGGAAGGCTAGGAGGTTCAAAGATGAGTTCAGGCAGACTCTGCTGGGTGGTGATAGCGGTGGGAAATCAAGGGAAAGCAGTGTATTTGATCTGGGCTTTGAAAACTGGGTAGGACATGGGACAGGCAAAGACGTCAGGGGGAGGGCTTTCTAGGAGAAAGAACAGTGAGAGCTGAAGCCTACAGGCAGGAAGGAGCTCTGCAGCTGGGAAGACTGTACCAGGCAGGAAGTGAGGTGAGGGCAGTCAGCTTCTTCTGTGCAGTCCTCCAGGCCTGGCCGCGCAAGGCCGCCTTAAACCACAGGCTGGGTTTGGAGCTGAGTGGCTCTTCTGTTTTCTCCTTTTCCCTTCCATGTCCAGGAGAGGGAGTTTTGGAGGGGCCCTTTAGAAGAGACAGTGCTGCACACCGACCAAGAATAATTAATCTTCCCATCTCAAGGTTCTTTGCAGAACTTCGGAACCATGATCAGGGACAGCAAGCAGCCAGGCTAGTGGCTGCTGAAGGTAGAGGCACTCTCAAGTTCTTGGCCCAGCTGTGCTACTGAGGACCTCAGCCTCCCTGCTGTAGTTTTGCTTTGTAACATGAAGGGTGAGGCCCCTTCCAGCTTTAAACTTTTATTCTGAGTCAGAATAATATTCTGGCTGCAGACCCCAACTCTGCTACTGGTACAGGCTTGGCCCTCTGAGCCTCAGTTTGCTCATCTACAAATTGGGGCTAATAATACTCTGTATCTCACAGGACTGATGTGAAGATGCAATGAAATAACTAAGTGAGATAATGTGCTTGATAGCACACCTGCCGGAGCTCAGTACTCGTAACATAGCACTGATGCTATTGGCGTTAACATTATTTATATTTTCAGCTGTATAACTCTGTGGGAGGAATCCTCAACAGACTCTTTGTATAGGTACCTGAAAGGCAGCCTATGTCCATGTTCCCAAAAACTGAGTGGTGGGGTCAACAGTCACACCTTTCCTATCTCCAAACGGGCACATAGGTGCCTTCCTCAAAATCACATTCATTCATTCATCCGTCAAACATGCCGTGTTCCGGGGTCTCTGAGAGGCGCGTGGGATCCTGTTGATCTTGTTGAATGGGGCACCCACGCTGCCTGCTCTCAGCAGCTCAGACTGTGCTTGGGGCAGTCTCTGCCCTCCAGCTGGCCCCGTCGATACCACTGGCCGGAGGAGCTCATGGCAGCATAAATGCACTCAAGTCTGCAGGTTGGAACCCGGGGAGAAAGCCCATCCTGCCTTCTGCAGTTCCTGGAGCTTTGCATAACTCCTTCCTTTCCGTCTTGGGGCTGATGGATGAAATGCCACGGAATCCGCCACATCTAGCTGGTCTGGTGTATGCATGGACTGGATTGCCAAGACCAAGCTTGGCATTATGCACAGGAAGGCATTTGGGAGAGAAAGGCCCGCAGCGGGCCTGGGTTACAGGGCTGTGTTCTCCTCTCACTGCCTGTAATGCTTGTTTGGGTCCCAGATTGCAGGGTTCGGGGTCCTTCTGGAGGACACAAAGCTGGCAAGTTGGAGGGTGCTAAGGGCTCCTGTCTGCCTTGTGCTCACCCGATCCTCTGCTGGTAGCTGAGGGCATCTCACGCTCTCTGGTCCCCAGCGTCTAGCACAGAGCCAGCCAGGCACGCCAGGCTTCAGTCAGGGGTTGGGGAGTGGTTGGACGGATGGGTGGATCACAGTGGATTCACACACACTTTCCTCACCTCGGCCCAAATTTCCAAGGTGATTCGGTGATACCAGGTCCTGGCTTTGCTTTTCTTTGACAATTTGATTTGGGTTCCTGTGCAAAACCAGTGGTTTTCAAGTAGTGGAGTAAACACAAAACAAATGGCTTTGGGGGCCTGCCAGTCTTTCAGCTTCAGTTGCAGGAGGCAGCGTGGTGTGTACCCTGATCTAAGGACGAAACCTGAGATCTGTCAGACCTTACATCTGTCTGTCAGACACGCGAGAGTTCAGACCCCTGCTCCAAGGGAGGGTAATCTCGGGCATGTTATTTAGCCTGAATCAAATTCTGTTTCTCATCTAGAAAATGATAATATTAATAGCCTCCAACTTGTAGTGCTGTGATGAGCATTAGATTAAATAATGGGTGTTACAACGTGGAGTAGCGCTCTGGGCTCATGGGAGATGCTCAAGAGAGGATGATGATGTAAGGTTCATCCTTAAGCTATTGTGGCATAGACTTCTCCCTTCTGAACACATTTTTGCAGAGTGCTTTGCATTGTTAAGACAAAAATTATTTTTGAAGGTTATTGCTTTAGAAGTAATACATGCTCCTTAAAAATTCAAGTGAAAAGATTTGAATATAAAAGCCAGTACCCCCCACCCACTGTCTGCCACCTTCCAGCTCTTTCCCTCCCCTTCCCCAGCAATATTCTCTTAGAATGCAGAGCTTCCCAAGCCTGGGAATTTTCTCCTTTTTTTTCTGCCTTAAGGGCAGATAGACAGTCAGAAGGGGACAGTGGACAGTTGGCCATTGCATCAAATGGCCATCGGGGCCCAAAGTGCTGCGGTCAGTGCCAGTGGTCCTGTTGGAGCCAGGGCAGCCTGCGTGTCCTTGGCTCCAGTTTGCTCTGAGCCTTGAGGGTCTCCAGTGTTGTGTCCTGGAGTCCTGGGGTGGTAGCCTGAGGGGTCACATTCCTACCAAGCTTGAGGTGGGAGGCTCGTAGACACAAGTCTGGCCGTGTGGCCAGGCCCTCTTTTGTCACCGTGCCCCAGGGCTTGGTCCAGCCCATGCTTCCATGTTCCTAGCAAGACACTTGCTCGTTCCTGTCCACCTTCTGACAGTCTGCTCTCCCCTGTGTGTGTTCTCTGCTGCCTTCCAGAGGACTCTGATGCAAGATCAAGTTTGAGAACAATAGGCCGGCAGCCAAGCTCTAGTACACTGTGGTGCAGTCACACTTAGAGTGGGTGAAGGAGCCCCATGCTGGGGAAGGGGCAGGTCCTGGGGAAGGCTTGGATTATGAATGACTTAAAGGTGGACAAAGACATCTGTGTGTGACTTAGGGGAGGGGAGTGGATTCCTGGCTGAAGGATCAGCCCTTGCAAAGTCCCTGGGGCGTGATAGAGGCCCAGCATTCCAGGAGCTACGAGGGGTGCTGCTGGGTGTGGGGGAGGGGAGGGCACTATCAATAGGCGTCTTGTGCTCTGAGTTTGGGCTTTTCCCCAGGAGTGCCTGGGAGCCAAGGAAGGGTTTATGCAGAGGAAGGACAGTGAGGAAGACAGATGGTTGCCTGGGGGTCCTGGATCACAGCAGGGG
The DNA here is from genome assembly GCF_032405125.1 of Capricornis sumatraensis. NCBI lineage: Eukaryota > Metazoa > Chordata > Mammalia > Artiodactyla > Bovidae > Capricornis > Capricornis sumatraensis. The sequence goes on from NC_091084.1 coordinate 75,429,990, forward strand.
GCAGGCTGTCTTCTGGAGGGCATGGCTGAGCCTGCAGCGGATGAAGAGAAGGAGCCAGTGTGGGGCTGGGCTGCCCTGAGTCGTGGAGGAGCCCGGCTCCATTGCTAGAACATTCTCTCAGGAGAGTACGAGAGCCCAGGTAACCATCTTTGTCCCTGTCTGACTTAGGACATTGAAAGGCTGCTGTAACTGTCTTGGACTGCGGTTAGTCTGTGCGTTCATGCCTCCCATCCCGTCTCCAGTCACTGTTTCTGGGGTGAAAGTGAAAGTGAAAGGCGCTCAGTTTCCTCCGACTCTTTGCGGCCCCATGGGCTATACAGTCCATGGAATTCTCCAGGCCAGAATACTGGAGTGGGTAGCCTCTCCTTTCTCCAAGGCATCTTCCCAACTCAGGGATCAAACCCAGGTCTCCCACATTGCAGGCAGATTCTTCACCAGCTGAGCCACAAGGGAAGCCCAAGAATACTGGAGCGGGTAGCCTATCCCTTCTCCAGGGGATCTTCCCGACCCAGAAATCGAACCTATATTGCAGGTGGATTCCTTAACAACTGAGCAGAAGAGACTGAAGTGCCTTCTGTACATCTGGGATCTCGGTCCAGAGGGAGGCACCAAGAGAGGGAAGAGCAAACGGAGATCCCCTCTGAGGGTGGAGCAGGGTAGAGGCTGAGGAGGCTGGAGGGCCCTGAAATGGATGCCGGTGTGTGTCCAGAGGGCCCCTGGCCTTCCCAACCTCAGTGCTGGCTTGGGGAGCCCCCTGAAGAGGAGGAGGCAGAGGAAGCCCCCAGCCCAGCCCCCTCCTCTGAGGCCCAGCCTCCCTCGCTGTCTTCCAGGGCTAGGCCGGCACTTGAAAGAGAGCCAGGGCCTCTCCCAGGCCTGGGGCTCCTGACTGGGAAGGGGCCTCTGCTGAGCTCATCCCGTGTTGAGTCCAGAGCTGGGAGGATGCTGAGTCCTCAGGGAGGCCAGATCCGAGTGCCCCTGTAGGGCAGGGGTGGGGCAGCTATGAAGCAGGTCTCTGGCTAGAGGGCCAGACAGGGCCCTTTTGCCCGGCTGGGCAGCAGCCTTGGGATGGCAGCTCCTGCTCTTTCTGCCCTCACTCCCAGGGCTAGTTTAGGATGAAGTGCTGTTGCCTGGAGCCCGGTGACGCTCGGCCCAGTCCAGCCAGTGTATTCGAGTATCATGTTAGCCCCAAACAGCAATCAGCAGTGGAGGGCAGGCAGCAGGAGCTCAGAGGAGCTATGGTTCCAGCTGAGGACATACCAGCCAGGCCCTGCCCTCTACATCCCCTCCCCCTCCCTCAGGGGTTCAGAAATGGCCCAGGCTTTTCTACTTTCCTCTCAGTCCAGTTTTATCTCTCAAGGAAACTGACCAGCACGGATTTGTGGACTCGCAAGCTAAGTGGACTAGGAGGGCTTCCAAGGTCATCTGTTTTGACTTCTTGAGGTTAAGCCTCTGCTTACACACCTCTAGTGATGGGGAGCTCACTAATAACCAAGAATCTGCTTTCATTCAGATTGCTTTGAAAGTTATTCTCCTGCCGGACAAAGATCCTGGGTTCAGATCTTACTTCTGCCACTTCCTGTGCAGTCTCAGGCAAGTGACGTAGCTTCCATAGCTCTGGTTTTCTTTTATGTTAAATGGGTCTGATAAATATTGCTGTGTAGTTGCTCAGTTGTGTCCAACTCTTTTGCAACCCCATGGACTGTAGCCCACCAGGCTCCTCTGTCCAGGGGATTTCCCAGACAAGAATACTGGAGTGGGTTGCCATTTCCTCCTCCAGGGGATCTTCCCGACCCAGAGATTGAGCCTGTGTCTCCTGGATTGGCAGGCGGATTCTTTACCACTGAGCCACCTGGGAAGCCAAGGTTTGATAAATACTGACTTCTCACTTATATTTGAACTAGACAGCTTTACAACCACAAGCAAGTCAGATCTGTCCACAGTGCATAGGTCTGGTGCCCAGATAAGACTTCGCTGTGGGTCTGCAGGTCCCCAGCCAGTCACGTCACCAGGGTGGATGCCCACCCTCCCCAGCATATAGTAGGTGCCCAGCAGATAACGGGTTGCGTCTTCTCCTCCCTCAAGTGGACCCAGCAGTGCCTTAAGACGAGGCCAGGCCGAGTCCTTGGCTTTTATCCTAACTCAGAGACCCAGAACCACAAGATGCTCTGAGCTGCCACACAGCACTGGCCTCTGAAGTCTTCCGGGAGGCCAGTCTCCTACAGAACTCTGGATTCCTCAACCTTCTGCAGACCCACCTCCTCACATCGCCGGAGGGTCTCTGCAGGCTTTTAATGAGGTTGGCCAGTGGGGTCTGTTCCATTTCCTCGCATTTTACACAGCAAAGGATAACAAGAAAGTACCCAAGCGAAGCCGCAGGTGGAGGAGACGGGAGGTGACCTCAGGGCGCCTGACCTCTGACCGCAACCTGCTACCCCAGGCTTCCTGGGGGGCGTGGACCTCACCCTCCACCACGCCACTGGCTCCTCTGGAATCCTGTGTTATTGGTGACTGTTTTGGTTTTGTTTTTAACAGCTTTATAGAGGCAAAATTTTCGCACCATAAAATCCTCTCACTTTAAGGGTATGATTCAATGATTTGTAGTAAATTTATGACGTTGTGTAGCCATCGCTACAATCTAATTTTAGAATATTTCCATCACCCTCCAAAAGAAACCTGGTTCCTATTTTCTGTCGGTCCCTGTTCCCGCCCCCTGCCCCAGGCCACAACCAATCTACCCTCTGTCTCTGTAAATTTTGCCTTTTCTGGACATTTTTTATAAAGGGAATCATGCATTGTGTGGACTCCTGTGTTTCATAGCCTGGTGGAGGTGGGTGGAGACCATGTCCACTCTTTCCATAGCCGGCCAAGGCCAAGTCCTAAGTGTGATTTTAGAGAGTTGTAAGAACTCATAAGGACACTGCTGAGTACAGTCTTTATTTCAGTGCAAACAAGAAGTCCTCCGACCCCGATCCTACACTCAGACTCTGACATCTGCTTGAATACACCCAGTGCCAGACAGCTTACTACCTCTGCCACCTTACTGCCTTCCCAGAGACTGAAGGAAATTTGCATATCCTGATCACAGGCCTAGTGCCAGTGGCCCATACACCGTATTGTATAGCCAGATATTATTGATATCTTTCATCTTTGGTTTCATCCTCTGAGATGAAATCATTTTACAGCTGAGGAAATAGTAGTTCAGAGGGATTGAGGCACTCCCCCAAAGGCAGGAAGTGGCAGATACCAGGATTTAAACCCTAGGCCTCTCTGACTTCACAGAGATGGGAGATGCGTATCACTGTATCAAGATGAACTGTGTCTCCCTGTAACTGTCCCACGTCATTTCTAGTTTTGCCCGTTAGACTCATGCGTGCGGGCGTGCTAAGCCGCTTCAGTTGTGTCTGATTCTTGGCAACCCCATGGACTGTAGCCTGCCAGGCTATTTTGTCCATGAGAGTCTTCAGGCAAGAATACTGGAGTGGGTTGCCATGCCCTCCTTGAGGAAGCTTTCTCGACCCAGGGATTGAAGCCAAGTCTCTTTCATCTCCTGCATTGGGAGGCAGGTTCTTTACCACTAGCACCACCTATGAAGGCCCAGTCGGACCCTCCCATGCCACCAACCTGGACATGAGGAGGTCGGAGGGAGAAGGAGTTAAGGAAGTCTTCTTGGAGGAGGTGATATCTGAGTTGGGACTTGGAAAATGAGCAAGCATTAACAGGCAGAGCTGGTCAGGAAGTTTTTTTTCTAGGGACTCTTGAAACTGCTGTCCCTTCTAATATTTCACAGCTGCTTGAGGCTGGAGAGAAGTATTGAAAATATCTACTCTTGCTGTTCATATTGTATGAACATATCTTCTTGCTGTTTATTCTTCCCCAAACATCACTAGTAAATAGAGGTCCAGCAGCAGTGCTTGAATACCTTCAGGGACAGGGAGCTTACCATCCGACCTGGGAACCTTTTCCACTGTAGAACTGCTCTGGCTCTAGGCCAGGCTGAAGATGATTCCCTGTAGCCACAGCCAGCTTGTATTCACACAGGATGCGGTCAGCCCCTCTCCCTACCACCAGCCTTCAGATGCTGGGCATAGCAGGCAGGTCTTGGAAACAGCCTGAAAGTCTTGGCCGAAATGTGCCCCGTTCCTCCACCCATGCTCCTTGATATAGACTATCCATGCTGCTCGGGCCTAGCCACCTACTTCTGGGATGCCCAGCCCCTGCCCTTGAACTTGGAGGCAGGTTCAGGTAGAGTGTGGACTTGGTAGCCAATGCCTGGTTCACAGCCCAGCTTTACCACTCACCAGGTATGACCTTGGGGCAAGCCCCTTAAGTGCACCAAGCCTCACTGTCCATGCATCAAATGAGATTAAGCATAACGTTACATTATATTAGTCAGCTAGAGCGGCCATAACAGAATAGAACAGTCTGGGGGCTTAAACAGAAGACATTTGTTTTCTCACAGTCCCAGAGGGTCAAGAAGTCCAAGATCAAGATGGCAGAAAGTTCAATTTATGCTGAGGCCTCTCCTCCTGGCTTATAGACTGTGCCCTCACGTGACCTTTGCTCTGTGTGTGCCCGGGAAGAGAGAGAGAGTTCTCTGGGGTCTCTTCCCTTCTTATAGAGACACTAATTCTGTTGGATGAGGGCCCCACCTTTATGACCTCATTTAACCTTAATCACCTCCCTAAGGGCTATATCTCTAAATAGAGTCACAGTGGGGGAATTAAGACTGCAACATATGAATTTGAAAGAACACAATTCAGTCCATAACAAGCACCAACCTCAGAGGGTTGCTATGAGATCAATTGGACAAATGTGTGTAAAGCGTTAAGAGCAGTACCTGGCATGTGATAAGGGAATGTTTGTGGACACTACTATTGATGCTGTTAGCATTAAACACAGGGAATGGGAGAATCTGCTATTCTTGCTGCGAGTCTAGACCCCGTGAAAACCTAATAAGTAGACACAATAATAATAGATATCTATATTCAGCCATAAAAAGAAGGAAATCTCAACATTGGAACAACATGGATGAACCTTGAAGGCATTATGCTAAGAGAAATAAGTCAGAAAGACAAATACTGTGCGATCTCACTGATAGGGGGAATCTAGCGTAGCTGAACGCCTGGAACTAGAGATCAGATTGGTAGTGGTGGTTCGGGAAAATGAGGAGGTGTTGGTTAAAGGATGCAAACTTCCTATAAGATTATTGAACTCAACAGATGTAAGGAGCAGCATGGTGACTATAGGTAACCATACTCTATTGTATACTTGGAAGTTTTCAAGAGAGTAAATCTTAAATGTTGTCACCATGTGCTGTGTGTGCTATGCTTAGTCACTCAGGCGTGTCTGGCTCTTTGCGACTCTATGGACTATAGCTTGCCAGGCTCCTCTGTCCATGGGAATTCTCCAGGCAAGAATACTGGAGTGGGTGGTTATCACCATAAAAAAGGTTTAAAAGAGAAAAAAAAGCAGCATCTATTTATATCATGCTTCTATCCCAGGCTCCATCGAAGTGTTTTATAGAGCGGATATAAACTTCATGTCAGCCTTGTGAGATAGATATTCTTAGTATCCCAATTGTGCAGTGAAGAGACGGACCACAGAGAGGTGAAGTGACTGGCCCCAGGTCACACAGCCATCAAGTGCCCAGTAGGTGAATAGAATTGATGCCATTATTTATTTGAATAGTATTTATTAAGCTTCCTGGGTGGCTCAGTGGTAAAGAATCTGCCTGCCAACGCAGGAGACACAGGTTCAATCCCTGGGTTGGGAAGATCCCCTGGAGAAGGAAATGGCAACCCACTCCAGTATTCTTGCCTGGGAAATTGCATGGACAGAGGAGCCTGGCGGGCTAGAGTTCATGGGGTCGCAAAAGAGTCGGGGCATGACTTAGCAACTAAAAAATAATAATGACAGATTCGTTAAGGGTAATCTGACCATGCCGAGAACTCAGTCGCTGAACTCCGGGAATTCACAGGCTGGTGGAGGAGACAGACCCGAGGGCAGGTAGTGGCAGTGCTGTGTGCCGAGTGCTCTACTGGGGCAAACTCAGGAAGGTGTCATGGAGCTCATAACATCACGTCTGTGCTGTGGTACCTAGCAAGGCCCAGGGAGACACCAGGGAGGGCTTCCTGGAAGAAGAAACATTTAAACTGAGGTCAGAAAGAATATATCCTGAATACAGAGCTGGGAATGAGAGTGTGCAGCTGTGGGTTGTTGGAAGATCCATAAGCTGAGCATTTCCATTCTAAGATATTCCAGTGGTTCTTTGGTAGCCCAGGGTCTCTGATATCGCCTAGGCATCCTGGAGCAGTCCAGTGGCATCCCCTCACCCATTGAAACCTGGAGGTTCCATACTGGTTCAGGGAACTATATGGTAGCCCCTCAATTTTTTCTGGCGCTCAGGGGACCTGTGTGGTCAGTGCAGTGTCATAGCCCAGGGATCTGGACACTCCCAAGATCACTGTGGCAGCTTCTGTGGGTTCCAGATGTTTTGAACCCTGGGGATTCTGTGACAACTCCAAGGATTGTGTGTCATCTCTGGCGTCCCCTAGCCTTACTCTTTATGTTTTCAGAAAGAAGAATATGCAGACGCAGAGTAGGCAGACTCTTTGATGGGGGGGAAAGGAAACATGGAAAGATCTATGCCTGGATATGCATTCACAAGACTTGTGCCAAGTCACTTCAGACGTGTCCAACTCTGTGCGACCCTATGGACTGTAGCCCGCCAGGTTCTCTGTCCATGGGATTCTCCAGGCAAGAATACTGAAGTGGGAATCTTCCCAACTCAGGGATAGAACCCGTATCTCTTATGTCTCCTGCATTGGCAAGTGGATTCTTTAACACTACCGCCACCTAGGAAGCCCTTTACAAGAGTTAAACGGGTGGAACATCTAAGGAGATGTGGCTAGAAGCCCTCTGCCTGCAGAAGCCTGGGGGATTCAAGGAGTCTGGATTCCTTAGGGTCTATTGCCTTCCGGAAAGCTGAAAATGAGCCCTCTGGGAGGTCTGCAGGAGCACTGTCCTGATGTGCAGACCTGTGACTTGGAGAGAACCAAGGACGCACCTGTTGCCTGGATACGCAGGTGCTGCTCCTCCAGGCCCTCCGAGCAGGTGCATCGCGCAGGGCTGTGGCTGTCCGGGGGCGGGGGCTGCACACTGCACTCATGGACACCAGCGCTGGCCCCTCCAGGGGCTCCTATGAGCTGAACCTGGCCAGGCTGGCACCGCTGGGTCCATCCCAGCCCCATTCACTGCTCCCGGCCAGCTGGGAGACTTGCCTGGGCCTCAGTTCATGCCTGTGGAGTAGGACTGATACTCCCCGCTATTTCACGGGGGGCTCGAGGAGCCCAGTGGGTAGGGGAGAACCCTGAATAAAAGCACGAGAACACGGTCCTGCTTCCCCACAGGCGCCGTAAGCTCTGGGGAAAACTCCTTCATACCACGGGATTTCCTTGGTTTCCTCATCTGTAGAAAGCAGATGAGACGAACTCAGTGCAGGACGCACAATGGTTCCTCAACCAGTGCCAGTTCCATCCCCTACTCCTCCACCTCCGAGAGGAGATGGGGGCCAGGTGCCCTGGGTGTGGGGAAGAGGGTGGATTTCGAGTGGAAGAGCCCGTCTGGCCCCAGGAGAGTCAACTGCCTTGGTACCTCTGCCTTTTTTTCATCCTGGGCAGAGTCTACTGAGAGCTGCCTTTGCCAGGTCCTGGGCTAAGAGCTGGATACTCATGACCTCATGTAGTCCTCCCTACAACACTGTGGATGGTAGTGTGGTAAGCCCATTATACAGACAAGCAAACAGAGGCACAGAGAAGGCAGCCAAGTTGCCCCAGGTAACCTGATGGAAACAGGGCAAACCTTTGTATCCAAGTCTGTCTTGACTGCAAAGCCTGGACACTAATCACTTCTCTTCCCAGGTATCTTTCTAGAAACAGCCAGGGGAGAAAGGAAAACAGTGAGGTGAGAAGCAGCTGGAGAACTAACTGGACGTTTGGTGCCTGGGTGGGTTGACCTGGCTGGGTTGGACCCAGGCTGGCTCCTTGAACCCCTTGAAGAGTCCCTTCCTTCAGTAGACTGGACCCCTCCCCTCTAGTGGCCTGTTTTTAGAGAAACTGCCGGTGGAGGGTGTCAGAGCTTCTGGTCTGAACAAGAACCAGTTCTATCCACACTTCAGAGGTCTTCCTCTTGGCAGAAGGGAAACAGACATGGTAACTGAAAGAGAAGGGGGTCTGGTGACCCACTGACCCATTTTGCTTTTCCAGCCAATTGAGACTTGGCATCAAACAGAAGGGCAGGATTCACTTCCTCATCCCCACTGTCGCCAGATCTGCGGTGGTTCTGGGATCCATGGGAAAGGGGGACCCCAGGAACCAGCCCCTGTGCTGAAGCCTACGTTCTCCCCCGTAGGGCTCCCCCAGCCCAGTGTGGCCCTGAGAGCCAGACAGCCCAGCCCAGAGCCAGCCTCTCTGATGCCACAGCCAAATACCAGACCACTCGTCGGGCTTTTCCAGGGAACCAGTGTCCCCAAGCAGAGCTGCAAGCCTGCAATTAGGAGAGCAGCAAAGGGCTTAACTTTCTCTGGGCTGCGGGCTTTTGAGTGGGAAAGATAAGCTTGGTCTGGATTAAGCTGGAGGGTAAAATAATATTTACTCTCAAACAGCACTCTGTCTCGGGGCGAGTCTGGGCCCTGGGGCTTCGAGGGATTGGGGTCGCCAGGAGGTCTGCCAGGCCCTGCCAGGTCCCCAGATGTCTCGCCTCCCCACCCACCATCCACTGGGCGGGCTCCACAAGCCAGTTCCCTGCAGCGCTTGCGCTCATTATGGAAAGAAAATGAGAAGAAGCTCTAATGTTCAGTGTGTTTTTATCTGCAGAGCAGTCGGCCTGTGTAATTATCTCCTCCAACCCGTGAAACTACCTTGGGAGTTGGGCTTACTGACCCCCAAATAGATCCAGACTCAAGTCCCAGCTCAGTTACTAACTCTTGGCCCGAGGGGAGTGACTTCATTTCCCGTGAATCTCAGTTTTTCACCCGTACAATGGGAGTGCTAATAGCTTCTTCAGAGTGTGGTCAGGATGAGGCACAGTGTCTATGAAACACCTCACCTAGGCCCCCGATCCCGGCGGCTTAATAAATGGTAGGTCGCTTTCAGAAATAAGATGGTGCTACTGGTAAAGACCCCGCCTGCCTATGCAAGAGATGCAAGAGACGCAGGGTTGATCCCTGGGTCAGGAAGATCCCCTGGAGGAGGAAATGGCAACCCCCTCCAGTATTCTTGCTTGGAGAATCCCGTGGACACGGGAGCCTGACAGGCTACAGTCCACAGGGTCCCAAAGAGTCAGACGTAACATAAGTACCTTAGCACCTAGCACTGGTACAAGAAACCTCAGAGAGGTGAACTCCCAGCTTTTTTTCAGTGGTAAAGCTGAGATGCACACTTAAGGCAATGAAGGCGTGGCCTTGTGTGAGCCTGGCCTCTAGCCACTGAGCTAGGGAGGGGCCCAGGGCAGGAGCCGGGTGGGCAGGGGGGCCCTGGGAGAGGTGGCCTTTCAGACACAGCCTCAGGGTCCAGAGCAGGAGGAGAGGCCCCAGTGCTTCCTGTCCCCCATCCCCTTTGTGGAACAACAACCAGCCCATTCTCTGCTCCTCATCCCGAGCTTCACTGATTTGTGCCCCTGGAGGCAGGGAGAAGAGCACCCTGGCTCATTCCCGAGGAGAACAAAGCCGGAGGTCAAGGCCAGCTCAGACGGGGCAGGCTCTGGCTCCAGGGAAGGACAGGGGACTGAGAATGAAGCAGGGTCTGCACTGACCTCCTCCCCCCACCCCACCCCTGCTATAAGAGGCGCCCTTCTGGGTCCTGGTGTAACCTCAGCGCCCGTGACCTAGCTGTGAGACTGGTGGGGAGACCCCTGCCCTTCTCTGGGCCTCACCTTCTCATCTCCAAAATGAGGGTCTCAGCAATAAACAGAAGGTTAGCAGATGCAAACTAACATGTGAAAGTGAAAGTCGCTCGGCTGCGTCCGACTCTATGCCACCCCATGGACTATACAGTCCATGGAGTTCTCCAGGCCAGAATACTGGAGTGGGTGGCCGTTCTCTCCTCCAGGGGATCTTCCTAGCCAAGGGATGGAATCCAGGTCTCCCACATTGCAGGCGGATTCTATGCCAGCTGAGCGACCAGCAAAGCCAAACTAATGTCTACGGGATGGGCCAACAGCAAGGCCGTACTGTATGACACAGGGAACGACATTCAATGTCCTGTGATAAACCTGAGCGGCTGAACAACAAATACGTATGCATAACTGGATGACTTTGCTGTAGAGCAGAAATTAACACAACATTGTAAATTAACTATACTTCAATAAAATTTAAAGAAAATTTAAAATTTAAAAATTAAAAAAAAAAAAAACTGCCAGTGCTGGAGAAATCAAGGAAGGCTTCATCGCTGAGGAGCCATCAAGCAGGGCATTGAAGGGTGAGAAGAAGTTTTCTAGGCGGACAAGGAAAGAAAAGCTATTCCAGGCCCAGGTTGCAATACTTACAAAGACCCAGCAGCTTCAGAGTGTGGAGGAAATTGCCCCTTTGCAATGATTTGTTTTAATTAGATGAATAATACATGCTCCTAGTAAGAAAAAAAAAAAGTCACTGAATATAAAGGATAAAAGAAAAAGTCACTAAGAGGCAGTTTATGTTCGATACTGTTTCGGCGCTTTTTAATATGGTTAAGTAAGGGGCCTTTAAACTCACTAATAAATGGAGAATCTCAGAGTCTGGGCAGACAAGGAAAGAACAAAGACCTGTCCTCTGGAACTGGAGCCAGAAGCCGAGCCCTGCACGGAGGGACAGCGTTTCCTGGGCGTGGGGGCTGGGAAGATCACAGCCTGGTGGGGGGGGAGGCGGATGCCCAGGCAGACACTCGGGTGAGGGGGACAGCGCTGGCGCCTGCCCCCACGATCCCGCGTGGTGCAGGGCCTGCAGTGGGACCACCGGGGCCGAGGTGGGGAGGCCAGGCGAGGGTCTCATGAGCACAGATGGGGCTCGTGGCGAGGACCGGAATTGCTGTTCCTGGGATGCCCCTGCCTCTGTCAGCTGGCAGAAGTGGCCCTCCCACTGCTAAGCAGCTGAGAGGTCCCCGGCATGGCTCAGCTGTGGTTTCCTAAGCTGTCTGGCTGCAGCCTGTGGAGGGGGCCTAATGACACACTGCTGTGAGCTTGCCAACTCTTCAGTGCCACCTTTAAAATATGGTTCATCTTAATGGACTTGGAGCCCCTAGAGGGGCAGCAGCAGGGGGTGTGTACTCAGGACAGGTGGCCTGAGCTGGCAGTGGTGGGTCAACATCAGCGCTGGCTGGTCTGTTCATTCCTCAACCTCCAGGTCCAAGGCCGAACTTGAAGTCTCTTCCCGAGTACCATCCCATCTTCCCTGGACTCCTGCCTCATTTCTCCCAGCTCCCAACACCAGAGAATTTTCCCCAGAGGCCTCACCCAGGGCGCCTTATCTACTTGGCATGACTGAAACAGATCATGACAGAGATCTTGGTCCTACCCCCACCTCCAGTATCCTATCATATCGGGCAGTCTGGGCACCTGGGATCCCTGGGGGGAGTCGCAGAGCCTTGAGGCTGGAGCAGGGGGACGCAGTGACCACCTGAACCATCGTCACCTTGGCTATGAATCTAGGATGGGGTGTTCCATTTCCTTCATGGCCCCTGTGAAATCTGTTAACAGTAATTATGAAGTTATGGGGAATTCCCAGTCCTCCTAATTAGTGTTAATAGGGGCTGGGCGAGCTAGTCATGGGAAAATAGATGTCTTTGTTTGCGTTGTCGAAACTAGAGGGCTGCGTCCTGCCTTTAGATGTGATTCGGCTACGTTCTCTTCTCTCCCCCGGCCTCTTAGTCCTATACCCGGCGCCGTGAATGTACACAGAGTGTGCACACCCGCTAGCCGTCGTATTCACGGTGCACACATGTACGCGTGCACACAGGTACAGACGCACACAGCTGCAGCAGCCCAAGATACCAAGCTGTGCTGCTGGATTTGGATGCCGGATTAAGACATCATTTTGCAAAGCAGGCCCCAAAGCCACACTCCCGGACCTTCTTGGCAGTACCCTCAGAAGCCCCCACCCCCGCGCCAAACCCCCACCCCAGAGACCCCTCTGAGCCGGGCTCCCCAGATTAGACCGTATTAACAAACCATTACACATTCCAATTAGCATGGCGAGTGAAGCTGGCTGGCTGAGCAGGGTAATAACGCTCTCCTCTCTGTTAACAGGCTGAGGCGTATTTCCCCAGGAGGGAGGATTGCCCCCACCCCCCATCCCCCGTTCTCTGTTGTGAAAAGGAGATCTGTGTGAGACTCCTTGCCATCTGGGTCTGGGGCCATCCTGGAGGAGGTTTTCCCTGGACCAGGCAGGAGAGAGACAACGCGTGAGGAGCTGAAATAACACGTATTGTGCAGAGTGCTCTGTTGAACCTGTGCGAGCATCTTCTACGGAGGTGCTTTTTCAGCTGAGGTGTGGGTACCCACAGCCCCTGGGGAATTCCTCCCCAAGCCAGGGGTTGCACAGAATCTCAGGACTGTGTGTCCTAGTGGAACATCAATGCACTCAAAGATTTGGAAGATAATACCTTATCTTTTTATTAAAACAACTGTGGACATACTTTGCAGTCGAATGAAAAAAAATATATATATATATGACATGAATATGTGAGGTGAAATAGATTTACAGGCAATTTTGCTCTCCTACTTTCTTCTCTGGGCTGGGTTCCCTGATTTCCAGGTGTGTGGGGATAACAGGATTCCTTCCATAGCCACTGAAAGAACTGAGGAGGGGAGAGTTTGCAAGTTTCTAAGCCATAGCACAATGCTCTGTGATGTCGGACAAGCCACTATACCTCTCTAATCCTCCCATCTTTGAGCAGCACTAGGGAACCGGTAATAACGCTCCTCAGGGCCAGCTTCAAAGGTGTGCAGCCTGGGCAGGGGCCCAGAGCCCTGCTTGGCTTCATGCTACGCTGTTGCCATCTTGTAAGTCATAACAACTTTTGAATGAGACACCCTCATTTTCACTGGGCCTCACAAATTACGTAACTGGTCCTGCGTCTTCCGATACTGTTTTAGCAAGAGTCAAATCAGAATCATGTGAAAGAGATTTATTCCTGCTTGCCTCTCTCCCTTTTTTCCTTCCTTCTTCAAACGTCCATGAGCCCTCCTTCTGTGGCAGGTACTGTGTCAGAGGCTGGGATTCAGCCATGAAGCCGACGAACAAGGTTGCTGCCTTCCTGCATTCAAGGGAAAGGGACAGAAGACAAATAACTGCACGAGAACTTTGTTGGAGATGAGCGTCAGCAAGGAGATAGATGGTGACTGGTTGTTCTTGTTCGGTCACTCAGCCACGTCTGACTCTTCGTGACCCCATGGCCTGCAGCACGCCAGGCTTCCCTGACCTTCACCATCTCCCAGAGTTTTCTTATCATGTCCACTGAGTCGGTGATGGTGACGGGGGAGAGGTGCTATTTTAGGTTGCTGGGGAGCGGGGCTGGGAGTGGTCAGGGAAGATCTCCTTGCAGAATTTGAGCAGAGCCCTGAACGAAGTGAAGGAATACAATGTGCAGAGTATCGGCAGGAGAGTCCCCGGCAGAAGGACCAGCAGGTGCAAAGGCCCTGAGGCAGGTGTGTGCTTACCGCGTGGAAGAGAGCGGGGTGACTGCAGCTGACTGGAGTGGGGGGAGGGAGGAGGACGTAGCCTAGGATGAGCTTGGGGAGGGGGGCCTTGTCAGCCCCCGAGACCCTTTGGGAGTGGGGTGTCAGCCTGAGTGTCCCCTCTGAGACTCAGCAGCCAGCCACAGGCGACCTGGGAAGCGAACGGCAGAGGGTGAAACAAGCTGAAGACCAACCTGTAATGCTGAGGCTCTTCGGGACATGCTGTGTGACCGGGGGCAGGTCCACAGAGCCGTCATCTGTACGATGAAAAGGACGGACTCTAGAACCTCGGGGGCCCCCTCAAGGCTTGGCCTTCTCTAAGATGGGAAAGTGATGGAGTCCTCCGTGAGACCCCATCCACCAGGACACCATTCCTCCCCGTGTGAGGGCAGCAGACGGCAGCTCCCACATTTGCCCAGGGGCCCTTCAGGGACGGGCCTGCAGGCTGAAGGCTCTGGCCATCAGCCTTTCTGCAGCAGGCCTGGGGCCCCTGCTATCACAGATGGGAGAAGGGCAGCATCAGGCCTTTGTTACAGGCCCAGACTCTGGAGTCAGCCCTGCTGCTTTCTTGCTGTGCATCCTCGAGCGAGTGGCTTAACCTCTCTGAGCCTCGGTTGTCCCAGTTGAAAACTGGGGCTAATAAGAGCATCTACATGGGACCGTGGACGCCAGTGAGAACCGCGTCTGGCCCATGCAGCTTTGTGGACGAGCAACACGTTCTTGTTATTCTTTCTCTCCTGGTGAACTGGTCCCACCGCTGAGGGCAGGGATGCTCCTCCCCAGACCCTGGTCTCTCAGACCCTTGCCACCCTCTGGACCTCTGCCTGAGGGCCAGTCCCTTCCGGAAGCAGCTGGGCAGATGTAACCTCATGGGGACAAGATAACCTGGGAAGAAAGGATCTCTTTGGGCACCACTGATGAAGTTGAACAAAGGACCCCCAAATCCATATTTTGGAGGGACGCATGACTTAACAGGGTGTGAAGTGATTGAAAAGCGGCAGAGAGAAAGCCGCAGGTCGGGGCTTTAGAACTCACACAGTTCAGCCCTAACCTCTCTCTTCTCTGCTCTCTAATCCTTCAGGGTCTTCATCCTAGTCTCCTCCTCCTTGAACTAAGGGTAGTCGCAAGGCATCAGAAAGCTTCAGTGGGATGTTTGTGAACATCTGTTCTCCACCCAGCGCCAGGCAATGCGTGTGGGCCTTCCCTGAGGCCCCACTCTGTGCCAGGCCCCGTTCTAAGCACCTCCGTATTTCCTTCATCCCAATTCACCGGGAGGCACTGGTTGCCCCAGGGTGGAGCTCGGAGGTGGTTTATCCCCTCCCTGTTGCTTGACCTGGTTTATGGATCCAGGTTTTCCTTGCTTCCTACTGGAACACTGACCTTGGAAAGTTCAATATGAGGCCTCTACAGAAGAACCCGCCTGCCAACACGGGAGACGTAAGAGACTCAAGTCTGATCCCTGGGTCGGGAAGATCCCCTGGAGGAGGGCATGGCAGCCCGCTCCAGTATTCTCGCCTGGAGAATTCCATGGACAGAGGAGCCTAGTGGGCTACGGTCCATGAGCCACAGAAGAGTCAGACACGACTGAAGCGACTGGGCACTCACGCACAGAAGATCCACTTCCCCACAGGGTTTCTCCTCCAGTAACATTTACTGTTCAGAATTACACCCAGGAAGGGGCAATTGGTGGAGTAATGGCCTGAGACAAAATGCAGAGCCTTCTCGCCAACATGCCCCTTAGCTCCCGGCAGAGCCCTGCCGCTGATGTCTGCCTGGAGGTGACCCACATCTGCACAAGTGGTCAGGGCCCTCGGGGCTCTGGAGTCAGCTTCGAGGGGCTCAGAGGTGCCTGTTCAAGGTCACACGAGCACCTAGGGGTAGGCTCAGAGGGTAGCCCAGGACGGCCTCGTCCTAAAGCCTGTTCTGTACCCCCGCCCCCTCCTCACCCCCACAGGGTCTCTGGGAAACCCCAGCTTGCCCCCTGAACTCGCTGAGTCTTCCTCTTTCTTAATTAGCGGGCAGCTGGGGGGAAATGAAACACCTGCCACGTTCTTCCTTTTCCCAGCAAGGAGGGTCCCCAGGCTTCCCGTTCCCAGCAGGGCCCCGGCAGTCCTCAGGCTGCCTTGGGCAAGCAGGCTTGCGCACAACGGCTCACACATGCAGAGCCTCTAAATTAAATGTGGCTGCCACCCGCTGGGGGTCACAGTCCCAGGGCAGGGCTAGGGGATTTCTGTCCAGGCCCCCCAGGAGGTGAGCTTTAAGAGGAAAGGGTTCTAGCCACCATCAGCAGGCAGCCTTCCACCCCTGCAGGAAGGGGTCACAGTGTCTGTGTGTGTGTGTGAGCATGCGTGTGCTCTCGTGCATTCAGAGAGGGGAGAGAGCGCAGACAGAGCAGAGAAATGAGACTCGAGTTGGTACACAGAACCTAAGACAGGGTGAGAGGGGACTGGTCCAGCCACAGAGCTAGCTGGTGGCCGTAAAATCCCAAACGGGATTTGATATCAGAACTCTAGACTTTTGATCCTTACATCCGCTGGAGCTGTGGATTTGCCCGAGCCGCGCCTGTCTCCATCTAGGCCCTGCCCCATCCTGCCCGCATCTTCCTAAAGGGCTCCTAGGCGCAGCTGGGATGATTTTTTACGGGGAGGAAAGAATCTCTCTGCCTCCTGCCTCCTCCTCTTCTCAGGCCCCAGCCCCGCTCTTCCCTGGATTCATTTCCTTTCAGGATCTTCTCAAGCCAGCCAGGACTCTGCCATGAGCCCTCTACTTCTCCGTTGCTTTCCCTCCATAACTTCATCTCCAAGTACCTGTAGTCATTCCTCTAATGGGGAGGGGTTGTGGCCCTCCCTAAATCAGGCCAGATGACTAGAAGCATTGCAGTTGCCCTGGAAAGACCGGGTGTCTCCAGTATTTACTACCGAGTGAATGTAAGTGGGGCCGTGTGCCCGGTGGGTGTGAGGCTTGGGTGGGGCTTGGCTCCGTCTCCGGTGACAAGTCCTGGTCCCTGGGGAGTTGGAGGAGACTTCCATGGGATGAAGGATGCTCAGAGGAGGAGCAGGCAGCCTCACCAGCCTGCTTTCAGCACAGGAAGATCACTGTCTCGGGAGGGAGTGTGCCTTTTGCCTCTGGCTGGAGGAGCTTGTTGGGATCACCCAGCTTTGAGAGGCCCCCACCCCTATGCTGCACGCGGGCATCACTCAGGCAAGAGGGAGGCGAGCCAGGCACGGTGTGGTCCCTGGTCCCCTCACTGACAGGCTGCGGTCCAAGGAAGCTCAGAGGCTGAGAGGGGAAGACAAAGCGAAAATGGTAGGACGCTGACAGCGCCTGGCATAGTTTGAGGAGCCATGAAATCAACAGCCTACATCTGGGTTGCAGCCCAGCTTCAACAGGGACTGTGTCATCTCAGACAAGCTCCTTAACTTCTCTGGGCCACACTCGCCATAAAATACTATAATCATCTCTGCTCTGCTTGCCTCGCTGGACGGCTGTGAGGGTTAAATAAGAACATACTACAGGAGGCCTTTGGGAGCTGTAAAGCAGGGTATTGATGGTAAAAGTTGCATTGTGATTAATGTAAAAGTGAAAAGTGAAAGTGTTAGTCGCTCAGTCGTGTCCAACTCTGCAACCCCATGGACTGTAGCCCGCCAGGCACCTCTGTCCATGGAATTCTCCAAGCAAGAATACTGGAGTGGGTTGCCATTTCCTCCTCCAGAGGATCTTCCCCAGGGATCAAACCTGGGTCTCTTGCATTCGCAGGCAGATTCTTTACCATCTAAAGCAGGAATTTGGTTAGATGTCAGGAGAACTTCCCTACTTAAGGAGGAGACATCAGAATGAGGTTATGGGATTTGTCCTCCTTCCTGAAGAGCTTTAAAAATAAGATCAGATCAGTTTGGCTGTTTAAAATAGGCTTGAGGTTGGCAGAGGCACTGGCCAAATGATTTCGGATGTCTTTCTCCTTTCCTGACACTCTAGTTAATTCACTCAGGAGGAAAGTGATCAGAGTCCATCTGCGTGTGTGTGTGTGTGTGTGTGTGTGTGTGTGTGTGTGCCGGTGTTTACACGAACGTGTGCACCCACATTTGCCTATGGGTCTGTGTCTCGTAATGTTGACCTAGCGTGCGTCTGTGTGTCTCCGAGGCTATGTCTACACTGTTGTCTACGTGCCCATGTTTTATGTGTAGAGTAAGTGACTGAAGCCAAAAAACCCCAAGGTGACTCATCTTCATTACTGAGTGGTTGGGAGAATTCCCTCTTGCCATCCTATCCATCTTGGGAGGACATGGACAAAGCACCAGCGTGAAAAGGCATTTTGAATTTGATTTTTATTTATTTGTTGTTGTTTCTGTTATACAGCATTCTAAATTTGGGCTAAGAACTAGATGAAGGGCACCGGCTCAGGAGTGTCCTGCTGAGGCCGGAATAGAGGCTTCCCCACGTCCCTATGATCTTGGGGTCTGACCTCCCCTCTCCAGCCCTCAGTTTCCACATCTGTACAATGAGGGTGATAACACCTCCCTCACAGGGCTGTCATGACGAGTTGAGCGCATTAGAGCCTGTAAAGCCCTTAGTACAGCGCCCGGCCTGTAGAAAGGGCTTTATACACCGCCCCCTCTGTTACAGGCATTAACTTTCAGCAGGATTTCCAGCCTGGCTCCCGATAGATGTAGCAGAAAGCGCACTGGCCGTGGAGTCACCTGGCCTTGGGTTCCAGTGTGCCTCTTGGCAGCTGTGTGGCCTTGGGGGAGTCACTTCACCTCTCTGATCCCTGTTCCTACTTGTAAGTTGGGACCAATAACATGCCTGTCTCATAGGATTATAGTGACCTCAAAGGGGAGAGTGTAAGACCAGCACAGCGTCCGCTGCACTGCAGTACTTAAGAAAAAAAAATCCACGTGTGACAGAGAGCGTCCCCTTGGAGTCCCTCCGCTTCCATTACCCGCTCCCCTCCACGTGCTTGCAGCAGAATTCTGTGTCTGGGCTTCTGTCTTATCCCATCAGACACTTCAGTTCAGTTCAGTCGCTCAGTCATGTCTGACTCTCTGTGACCCCATGGACTGCAGCACACCAGGCCTCCCTGTCCATCACCAACTCCCGGAGTTTACTCAAACTCATGTCCATCGAATCAGTGATGCCATCCAGCCATCTCATCCTCTGTCGTCCCCTTCTCCTCCCGCCTTCAGTCTTTCCCAGCATCAGGGGCTTTTCAAAGCCCCCTGTGGTAGGGGTGCTGTTCTGGCAGGAGCTTCCAGGGTGCCCCCACCTCCTTACCCCAGCTCAGACCTGTGCCCTTTCCCACCCAGTTCCCAGGACCCCTTAATACCCAAGAAGCCATTAAATATTTAAATCTGGGCTATGTGGCAGCCAGGTTGCCCCAGCAACAGTTCTGCATATTTTGGGATGGATTACCAAGTCTTTCAAAGGGTCTCCTGCTGCTCTGGCCCGAAGGGGGATGAAATGTGGGAAGAGAGAACTGTCGGAGGGAGGGTGGGAGGGCTGGGGGCTTCGGAGCCCCACTGAGACTTACAGAGACCGTCATCGTGGGAATCAGCCAGAGGACTGGAGGGTCAGAGACAGGGCAGGATTCTCCCCGGTTTTCCAGAGTCTGGACTTGAATCCAGGCCTCATGCCTGCCAGCTTGTTCTCTTTACTTGTCTCCACCTTGTGGGCGTGTTGTCTGGATTGGGGTCTGCACACCAGTTCTGCCCTCTCCAGCTAGACCGCCGTGGGAAGCTTACCTTCTCTGGGTCTCCATGTACCCCTGGGGATAATTCACTCACTTCAGATGATGTTGGAACATTGTTCAGCACGGCTCCTGGCCCACGTGAAGCAGGAGCAGTTATTATATTGATGATATTGCATGCTGGGGCTTCCCTGTGGCTCAGCAGTAAAGATCTGCCTGCCAGTGCAGGAGAAGCAGGTTCAATCCCTGGGTCGGGAAGATCCTCTGGAGGACGAAATGGCAACCCACTCCAGTATTCTTACCTAGGAAATCTTATGGACAGAGGAGCCTGGCAAGGTACGGTCCATGGAGTCGCAAAGAATCGGATACAACTTAGCGACTGAACACCAGCCACCCCTGTTTGCGCTAAGGGGACTCCAAGGAAGTGGGAGACACAGCCCCGGCCACCAAAGGGTTATATCTGATGGGAAGGTCTGTCAGCAATGGCAAATTCTGAGGTCGTGTCCAATGTTCCCTGTCCCCTCCAATCCCAGTGTGAGTCTACCTGGGAGCTGCCTGGCGTGTGTTTTGAGCCGGGCCCCCAGCATACGGCAGGGAGCACCCAGACTGGGAGCTTGCGCTGTGCCGTCCAGCCGTGACTCTGCTGTGTGTCCTTGGGCAAGTCCCTCGCCCTCCGGATGCCAGTCTCCTCGGCTGTGGGATGAGGGTGACTGAGTCACTTTCCGGGGCAGCCCCCCTTTCCAGCTGGCGTGGAGGCACCAGCCACCCATAGAGATGGCGCGTTCCCCACCCCCCCATCCTGTGATGCCCCTTTAGGAAGTGAGCCCGAGAGGGTGAGGCCGGCCCTGCAAGCTCCTTGCGACCTCCACGAGGGCTCTGCTCTCTAGCCCTCAAAGCGCCTCCTTCCTTGTATTTTCTCCCCTCTGAAACCCCACTGCTGCCTCCCACCCCAGCCCCAGGTCCCTCCAAAGGCAGGAGGATTTCCAGAGAACTAACATCTCCGCTCCAGACGCTCCAGACACGTGCTGGCTCGTCCCGGTCAGAGGCCAGTGGTGTGGAATCATTGTCCGCTTCTCCGTGAAGGGGAGGGGCCGAGTGGGAGGCCCAGAGGAGGCCAGGAGCCACGTGCTGGAAGCTGGGCTATGTCAGGGAACCTGGGCTGCGGCTGCCCACGGTGATGGAGGAGGAATGCTGGGCATGGAACTGGCAGATGGCCATTGGCTGGTTGCACCGATACCCTTCTAGATTTGGGGAGCATGATTTTCAGCTGGCCGGGGGCCCCAGCCTCCTGGATAGACCTGGGGGGAGGAGGGAATCTCACCTTGAGGTCTTTGAACCTGACAGTGTAGACGCCCCCAGGGATGGATCCAAAGGAAAGGCCTACGGGTAGACCCCTCCTGGATCCCGCAGAATCCAAATCTCAGGGCTGGAGCCTGGAAATTTGAGGGCTTATTAACAAATTCCCCAGGGGCTTCGCAGACAGGCTGGCTCCCTGGCCACCCCTTCCACCCCAGCTGGCGGGGTCTGCTCCCAGGGGGAAGGTGGCCACATTCAGCTACGGTCACTTTAGGATTCTGATCCTTGCATCCCACCCCCCGCCTCTCCCCTGCCCCTGCGGTCCCATCTGTTCCTGCTGTAAACTCGCTGCCCCTCTGCTGGGGGCAGGGGCTGAGGGGAGAGGGCAGCCTCTGTCTGGGGGGAGGAGGGGCGCGAGGGGGATGGAGATCAGAAGTAACAAACTGGGTTAATGAGCTACAGACGGGGAGGGCGTCACCGTCGGGGATGACCTACGTCTAAGGCAGGAGTTCCCGTCCCAGGGTCCACGGATCACATGCAACTCGAGAAACTGGCGAGTTTGGGGGAAAAAATTATCTCTTTACTTTCACTAACATTAACTGACATCGAGCATATCCTCTCACTACTGTTGTTGCTGTTCAGACACTCAGTTGTGTCCAGCTCTTCCCGACCCCATGCACTGCAGCACACCAGGCTTCCCTGTCCTTCACCATCTCCCGGAGTTTGCCCAAACTCAGGTCCATTGAGTCAGTGACGCCATCTGACCATCTCATCCTCTGTGAGCTCAGGCAACAAGCTGTAGTATTATTAGCTGTACTCGTAATATTGCCATCAGTAGGTGGAACCAGATATTTTCACATCGCCTCCAAACTGTTGCAGATCTTTTGAAATTACGATAGCTGTCAAATCTATCACTAGTTCTTGAATTTAATGAGTTAATAAAGAAATATTTGCCTATAACAAACATTTTGAAAATTTTTTGATAACATTATTTAATATAATTGGTTTAATCCTGTGTATCTTATTTTATGTAGGGGTGGGGGGAAAAGAGCTTAACTTTTGGATCAGGCCAGGGGAATCCCTAAAAGGCAGGCTGCTCACTGTCTCTGAGCCCGGTTCAATCACAGGTCATTGGGGGAGGAGACCCACTTCCTAGGGCTCTTGTGAGGATCTGTATGCTGTTAGTTCAAGGCCAGATACACAGTAAGAGTTAACTAGATGCAGGCTCTGGGTAGCATGAAGTTTAACACAAGCTTCCAGGATGTGCCCTGGTGAATAAGGAGACTCAACTAGGGGAAGCAGAGGTGTTACCAGAAGCCACACTTGAGCCAGGCTGGGCAGGGAGAACCCACGTGGGGAAGATGGTTGCCAGAGTCTGGGGACACAGTGACACTTCCCAGCACCTCGTCCCACAGGGTTGTGGGTTACTCCAAAGACCTGCAGTGCTCACTAAAGGGAGTATGAATGAAAGTCTACATGAATGAAATGCTTTCTGATGTAAATTACCACAGGAATAATGTTTGTCTGGGAGGGAGTTCTTTGCCCATCCAGGCGGGCCCTGGGGTAGATGCTGTCTGAATTCCATGGAAGCAGCCAGGCTGACTACCAGCCTTTGGTGGAGGGTGCAGAGCCTTCCCAGAGGCCTTTACACATGGGTCATCCCAAGTGCAAAGGCAGGAAGATGGAGCCATGGCCCCGTCGCAGGAACTGTCAGAGATGAGCGCCGTCTGTGGTTCTGAGTCCAGTTCAGGTCCGTGGGGCAGGGGATAAGGATTGTAGCAAGGGCCACTCTGGGGACCGACTGCCCAAAGTCCCTGGGCCACGCCTCTGAAGGATGACCAGGGCAGAAGGATGGGGATCCTGCTTTGTTGCCCCAGAAATTTCCCCAACTTCAGGCCAGGGGTTTCTCTGGGCCTCAGCTTCCTCTTCTATAAAGCAGGAGTGCCAATCTCTGGGGTGATTGAGAAACTGTGTGTAAAATGCTCTCTGGAGTCAAAATAAATTGAGATGTTAGTCTCAGGAGGCTGCCCTGAGTGATGGGAAGGGTGTGTGTGCGTGCTAAGTCTCTTCAGCGGTGTCCGACTCTTTGCAACCCCGTGGACTGCAGCCCGCCAGGCTCCTCTGTCCATGGGATTCTCCAGGCAGGAATACTGGAGTGGGTAACCATTCCCTTCTCCAGGGGATCTTCCCGACCCAGAGATCAAACCCGCGTCTCTTACATTTCTTGCATCAGCAGGCGGCTTCTTTACCACTAGTGCCACCCGGGAAGCCCCAGGTGGGCAGAGCAGGGGGCTTAAAATCAGGAGTTCCTAATTCTGGCCCTGCTGTGTGACTTTGGACCAGACTCTGCCCCTCTCTGGGCCTCAACATGCCCCCGTTGTGAAGAGAGAATTGGAGTCAGGTCTCACTAAGGCTTCCTTCTCTGAAGATCCTCCGAAGGCAGCGGAGAGGGCTCATGGCAGGAGCACACAGTGCCCAGAGCTGGTTCAGCTCCCAGATCAGAGACTGTGCTCTCCAAGACGCTGCAGCCACTCTGCCTCCGCGACATTCAAGATTCAGTGAGAGCAGGGCCAGCGAAGGCTGTCGCTTGGGATCTGCTACATCCACCACAGGCTCTGCCCCCAGGAGCCCGATTAGATGTTTCCCCCATCAGCTGTGCCCATGTCCCCATGTCTGTGCCATTCACCAGGTACGCCAGGATTTGGGGCCAATTGCTTGTTTATGAGACCGTCTGTCTTGAGATGAACCTGATGAGAAGCATCATCCTTATTCCAGCAAGTCTCAGCCCCAAGTCCTTACTTTTTTTTTTCCTTTTTTGGCCAGACCGCTCAGCATATGGGCTCTCATTCCCAAACCAGGGATCGAACCCGTGGCCCGAAGGGCAGAGTCTTAACCATTGGACTGCCAGGGAAATACTGCCTTGCTTTTTTTTTTTTTCTCTAAGCTTCAGTCCCATGTCCTGAGGAAGGAGCACAGGGGTCTTAGAGTCAGGCCGACTTGAGTCAGCTCTGGCTCTAAGGGTTTTCAAGCCCCTTGGGGCCTTAGTTTTCTCTTCTGTAAAAGGGAACAATGGCAATTCATCTAATTTGCAGATCTCTTTGGAGGATCAGTAAGGTCATTCATTATAGGTAAATGCCCAGGACACAATGCCCTGCAGCATCACTGAGGCTCAAAAGTGTTGGTCCCTGCCAACAAAAATGTGTGTGCTTCCCACACACAGGCCCCACAGGCTTCCAGGCTGCCCCTGCCACACCCCCTGTCACCCCCTAAGGCAGTCAGCGCTAGTTTCCCTTTCTGCCCGGCATGCTCGTGGTCCATGTGGCTGTTAACAGTTCTGAGTAGCAGGTTATTAATTCTCAGGAGACTCAAGTCCTTGAGGGAGGGAAGCTGCTGGCCTCCGTGCCTTGGACGCAGCCCAGTGCTGGCATAAACACACAGGAAGGAAGCAACGCTAAAGTGCTTTCACCGACACCATCTCTGAATCCACGCGCTGACCCTGGAAGTTAGATGTGAGAATGCCCGTCTCAGAGGTGAAGCCATCCATGGAGGCTCGGGTGATGAGGAGGCTGGCCCAGGCCTCCCAGTTTGCTGGAGGCAAGGGTGCTGGTTGAGACCCAGGTGAGGCTGGCCCCCTGGGACTCCCAGAGGCTCCGTCCGGCACCACAGGGCCCTCACCTGGCAGGAGCGAATACAAGACGCTTCTTAGCTCCCACCAGCCGAAAGCAGACCTACCTTTGCTTCCTCCGATGGGCATTTTGCCCTGTCTGTCCACATGCTTTCTTTTCTCTCTCTCCAGAAAGCACGCCCGGTGGGAGCTAGAGGCGGTGAAAGTAAAAGGAGTGATTTATGAACTGAGCTGTTCTTCTTCATCACAGAACCGCTGCTGGGCCTGCTCCGTGCAGATGGAACTGAGTGGCCGTCTGGGGGCGGTGGGAGAGGGGAGATGAACAAAGCTGTCTGACCCAGGCCGGCGCCTACAGAGAAGATCGCTGCAGCGCTGCATGACCTCGCCCTGCGTCTGCCCCTCCCTGGGCCTTGGGGCTCCCATCTGTCACGGGATGGCAGGACGGGGTCATCACCCAGAGGCCTGCAGCTGGCACGGGGGAGGATGCTAGCTGGTCCCTGGGGCGCACTCACCAGGTTGCCTGACTCTGGGCTGACAGCACTGGGTTAGAAGCTTTGGAGACCGAGGCATCGCACTCCTTTCTGGCAAGCCATGTCCATGGACCTTACCGGAAGCTCTGGTTTGGAGTCTAGCAGACTTAGGCTTGATTCATGGCCAAGTCTTACTAAACATGTGATTAAAATCCAGGCCAGTTAATTATATTCTCTGAGCCTCAGTTTCCTCATCTGTAAAATGGGTTGACAATGATACCCACCTCCTATGTGAAGACTGAATAAAAGAATGTGGGAGAAATGCTTAGCAGAATCTGATACATGGTAAATGCTCAATACTACCAGTTATTATAAGGTTCAGTTATCACAAAATTGGAGCAACAAATCTGACTTTGGGGCCACTAAGAGGAAAGATATATATATATATATATCCCTCCTGACCAAGCCAGATGTCCACGGTCTGCCCCACACCCACCTCCATGGATAACTGGTGAACATGGTCTGGGCATCCACCTATTTTCAATATCTGAGGATGCTGATAATAATGCCTCCTCCTGGGAGCAGTGCTTTGCAGTTTTCCAAGTGTTTTCACATCATATCGCTTCATTTCATGTGCCTCACTGCACAAATTCTTACAACCACCTCCGGCTTCAACGTTGAGAATCGCAGTTTTCAGAGGAGAACCCAGCATCTCAGGGAGGGCAGTGACTTTCCGAAGGCCTCCAGGGAGCTGGCCGAGTCAGGGGCCGTCCCAGGCTGTGCAAGGCAGCAGTGATGGCTGAGCGGGCCGGGCCTCTCCCAGGCCATCCTTTCCCCTTAGTGCAGATATCTGCTGTGTCAGAAAACAGCTGGGGAGGGGGCATCCTGGCAAAGAGGAGGGCAGGCAATGTCAGAGATTCATGCGGAGTCCAGCACCTCCTCCCTGCCCCTGGGGTGGGGGGTGCCTTCTGCATCACCCAGGCCTTCATCCCAGCCTCAGTGTCCAGAGGAAGGTGGGCCACATCACATCCAGGACAGCCACCAGCCTGAGATGCTGGGCAGAAGATGGTGATATTGGTGCACAAGCTGGGATGGGCCAGGGGAAGGACAGGGATAAGAGAAAACCATGACCCCCTCCTGCTTCCCTGAGCCCTGAGGTCAGGCATGGGGTACAGCCCCTGAGCTAGACTTTAGAGCTCCCCTTCCTAAGGCTACAGAAACCTGAGTTTTAAGGGGAACTGAAGTTGGCTTCATCTTGCCCAGTAAGCCACCCTTGGACAGGGTTCCAGCCCAAATGTCCTTGGCCCCTGCCTAGACCTGTAGGTTTCTCACTGCAGATGTCCACCTGGGTAGCAGGGTCCTATCTGGTAGTGACAATGTCCTCCCTTCCCCACACCCCCCAGGGCCAGTTTCAGGAGATCCCTCACTGCTCAGATGGAGCTGGGCTTCTGGCCTCTTCCTCACTCCTGCCCCCAATACAGCTTTTCTAACATCTTGCCTGGAGTTTCTAGGAGAAAGAGCTTAGAAATCTCAGGAGGATGCTCAGCTTTGCCACTTAAATTTCTAAGGCTCAACTTCCTTCTATAAAATGGGGCAATAGTCCACCTCCCAAGGCTGTCATGAGGACTCACCGTAATCACGTGGGTGGGTGCACAGCCCTGTCCACGAAGGCTAGCTTTGATTCTGACTCCTGGGTGTGGATCCCCGGTCCGTAACTTACTAGCTGTGTGATGCCGGACAAGTCTCTTTCTTCTCCAGGTCTCAGTTTCCATTGTAAAGTGAGGGTGATGGTATGATATCTACTTCCTAGGCTTGTTCTTGGCATCTAATGAGCTCATGCATGTAAGTGTGTAGCCCAAAGCCATACAGCAGATACCGAGGAAGGCGGCTGAAGAACTTCCTATGTGTTTATGTTTAGGGCAGAGTACCAGCTCCCAGGGCCTCTGAGAGCTCGCAGGAGGGAGGCCCCTTTTCCTGCCTTCCTTCCCATCTGCCCATCCCCACCTCTACACTCCCTCCCAACCTACTCCTCTGCACCATCCCCTTCCCAACTGAAAGCTCCCCAACTGCCCCCAGTGGAGTTCCCCCGGGGGAGAGTTTGTCCCCCTTCCTGTGGTCCCAGCCCTATTGTCATCCCTTCCCTTGCCCCTTCCAATCTCCTACCCCGACCACCACCCAACTGTGAGTTCATGCTTACCTGCATCTCTATTCCCTAACACAGCACCCAGCGCAGAGTAGACGGGTGGGTGGAAGGAGGGAGGGATGAATGGAAGGAGAGAGTAAGGGATGTGTTGTGTTGCCCAAAAAGTTCATCCAGGTTTTTCCATAACATCTTATGGTCAACCTAGTATATGGGTAGATGGACAGGGACATCTACAGCCCAACCCCCGCCACCACTGATGAGACTGGAAAGGAATCTGAACAGTACCCGAGGCCCAGAAATCCCCGCTTCCTGCCCATGGGGATGCCTGTGAAGCCCAAGCGCCCCAGGCCTCAAGGTTTCCTGGCAGTGTCCTCCAGCCCAGTGTTTGAGCAGGAGCAGCTGTGGAATTCCCCACACGTGTGATCAGCCAGGCTTCTCCGTATGGATGGGCCCCTGCGACTGCTGAAACCACACCCTCATTTCCACTGCTGGGAGCTGGCAAGCAAAAGGAGCCTTCTGGCAAATTCTTAGGCAAAGCTAAGGAACCCTTTCCAGCATCAAATTTCTCTACCCCCTGGGAGTCAGGGTTTCTGGGGAGGGTGTTTGATTTCCAGGGCCCCGCTGGCTCTCTCTCGTCTGCAGAGCATCACTGCAGACGCCCAGGGAGCAGCCAGGTGGCATCCCAGGGCATGGGCCCCCCAGCCCTCCTCCCGGTTCACCCGCCGCATGCAGCAGGGTGTCAGCAGGGATGAAGCCTATGCCAGCAACCGCGAGTCTCTTGGAGATGAGGTTCCCCTCGCAGCCCCAACGAGGGCACCCGGCAGCTGCCATGTGGGCAGAAGGTGGGCGCGGCGTGTGGGCCACCCAGCTGGAGTGCCCCAGGTGCCGAGAGCTTTTCATCAGCGCTAATGGGCCCAGATCAGCAAGGCACTTGCCCTGAACGTGTGTGTCCGAAGGGCGGGCAGCTGTTCATGTGCGCTTCCTGAAAGTGGCTGCACCTTGTTTCTAGCGTAATTGAGTATTTTCTCTTACAGGACAAGCTGGGCCAATAAGGGAGACTGACCAGGAGACGCTGTCCTGCTGACGTCGGAAGAACTGTCCAGGTGACAAGTCGGTAATTGCTCCCCGTGCCCCCTCCCTGCACCAGTCGTATCCCTGACCCCACCCCGTCTCCCCATGAGCGCTCAGTCTGTCCTTTCCTGGATCCCTTCCTGCCGTCTCTCGTTCCCCGTACCTCACCTTGTCTTCCTCCATCTTCCCCTCTCTTTCTGACTTTGCTGATCTCTCTGATTTACTGAGTCTCTATTGTTCTCGGTGTCTGCTTTCTCTTTTCCCACTCTCCATTCATTCCTTCATCCAGACAGAGAAATTGAGGACCTACACAGTGCCAGACACTGCTCTGGACACTGGGAACATGGCACTGAACAAAATAAGCCCATGTCTTTCTCAGCACACATTCTAACAGGGGAAGGTGTGTGCTGCCAAAAGAAAGAAGTGAAACATGGAGAACAGCCACAGCCACTGGCCTAGGCTTTAAGAAACGGGTCTCCAGGCCCAGACCCCTCGCTAATTGGTTTTGTAACTTGGCTACACCTCCTTTCCCTTTTGCAGTCTGTTTTCCCATTTCCCCGGTGACGTAAGTTATGCAAGGGCTGGACTCTAAATCAGTTATTACACAGACAGAAGTGTCGCATTATAGTTCCCCTTAAAGCCCATAAACACCTCTGGCTTTGTTATACATGAAACAGCCAGTTGCATCCAGGGTCACATTGAATCATAAAACACCCATCCGTGAGCCGGGAAGCCTCAGCGTCCAGGAGCAGGGGGCGCCGTGACAGGGACAAGAGACTTGAGACCATGAGACTCATGGCAGCAAGTGCAGAGCCCCCTCTCAGGCTCACCCTGGGGCAGGCACCTCGTGGAAGGGCAGCCAGGTCCACAGCGCCTCAGCTGCCTTCCCAGCACCTGTGAGATTTGAGCTCATGAATGGTGCAGTGGTAAAGAATCCGCCTGCCAATGCAGGAGACCAATGCAGGAGGCTGGAGTAGGAAGCGGCAACCCACTCCAGGCTTCTTGCCTGGGGAATCCCACGGACAGAGGAGCCTGGTGGGCTACAGTCCCTGGGGTGGCAAAGGGTCAGACACGACTGCGCGACTAAGCACACAGTGAGGGAGGCGTGAGAGAGGCAGGCTGGATCCCTGGGTCAGGAAGATCCCCTGGAGAAGGAAGTAGCAACCCACTCCAGTGTTCTTGCCTAGAGAATCCCATGGACGGAGGAGCCTGGTGGGCTACAGTCCATGGGGTCGCGAAGAGTTGGATACCACCGAACTGACCACGCACGCACAAGGTGAAGTTTGCCTGTGATACTGACTCTTGCATTTCATCTTTCTGGGCCCCAAGATTTAAAGGACTTTTTTGGCCAAACAGCACTGCCTTTACCAAGTATGTTTCTTCTTACTGTGGCCTCATATGTACCTAGTACATAGGACTTCTGACCAACCTGAGAAATAAGGTTCCCAACCTGGGTGGTTGAATTGCTCCAAAACCAAAGACACTTGCCCCATGAGTTAGCCGGTGCTGAGGGGATGATTTCTAAGACGTTACCTAAAATCCTGAAAATGGCTCCAGGATATTGCTAGCCTAGAGGAACCCACTGTGAGAACCACAAGAGACACAGGTTCGATCCCTGGGTCAGGAAGATTGCCTGGCGTATAAAATGACAAGGGAAATCTCATGGACAGAGGAGCCTGGCAGGCCAAAGTCCATGGGGTCACAAAAGAGTTGGACATGACTGAGTCCTTGGGCAGAGGGGGTGTGAAGACAGGCCTGAATTTGGGAGAAAAATGGATGAATGTGGCAAGGGGATTAGCATTCACTGAAAACGAGGATTAAGACCTGTGCTTCCAGGGACTTTCCTGGTCGTCCAGTAACTGGGACTTCACGTTCCCAATGCAGGGGGCCCGGGTTCAATCCCAGGTCAGGGAACTGGATCTCACACACCACAACTGAGAGTCTGCATGCCAAGGCTAAAAGATGCCACACACTGCAACTAGAACCTGGCACAGCCAGATAAATAAAAATTAACTTTAAATTAAAAAAAAGAGAGTTGAGGCTGTAGATTAAGACAGACCTGGTTCAAATCCTGGTTCAGGCATTTCCATGCTGCGTGATCTTAGACAAGCCTCCTCCGAGGCTTAATTCCCTCACCTGAAACAAGGGCAATGACATTACGTACCTCCAGGAGCTTTAGGGAGACTGAATGAGGCTCTGCATGTTCCTTGACACACAGTAAGGCTCCAGGGGAGCCGGATGTTGCTCACTGCGCTGTTACAATCTACCTTGCACCAAGCTCTGTGCTCTGTATTTTCCATGCATTATGAGGAAGGCATTATTTTTATGCTAATTGTAAAGACGAGGAAATGTAGACGCTCGCAGAATAAGAACTCATTCGAGGCCACCAGCTGGGCCGGGCCGAGCTGGGGCGTGGTCCTCCATCAGGCTCCCAAGCCCTCTGTCCACTCGGTTCCCAGCCCTGGAGCTGGGCCCGGGCCCCCCTGCCTCCATCCGCCCTCCAGCTCACATCATCTCTCCCTCTGCCTTCCTCACCTTGGTCAGAGGCTCGTCCCACGAGACACGTCTTCTTTTATTGCATTCGTCTGGGAGCCCAGCACTCCACAAGCTGCCCATTAGATGTAATCCCTAATGAACGTGATACATAATAAATACAGGTAGCCCGTTTATGAGCTGCTATGTTTATTATGCCCCTTAACTGCCAAACAGTCAGAGCCAGCTGAAGCCAGATCCGACCCTGAGGACTAGGCTTTGCCTGGGTGGGCAGAGGACGGGGCCCCAGAGCCCTGCCTCCTGCAGACTCTCTCAGCATCTCACAGGGGCGGTCCCTCCTGCCCTCCAAAGGCCCATCCAAGTCAGAACCTGATAGCAGGAGCTCACAGGCCGTCAAACTCCTTCTCCATCATTTTGCAGATGGAGACGCTGAGGCTGGACAGAAGTGACTTGCAGAGCTGGAGCTTGGGGCTCCCAGCTCCCAGCCCAGGGGTCCTTCTGCCCTTCTGTCTGCCCGATCACCAGTCCCTGGGACAGGAAGAGCGCAGGATGTGGAGTGGACTGAGGGGCCCACGCACAAGCTCCAGGAGGTTAAGGCCACCTCATTGCCCTGAGCCTCAGTGTCCTCACTTCTGAAACGAACACAGTGCTTCCTGCCTATGACACTGTTGAAAAATTCAGGGAAGTCCCTTCCTGGAGCTGGTGTGTGGCTGGCAAGGAATCCGTCCTCGGTGCCTGCTCTTTCCTGTCTTCTCCCCCCTGTCCAAGGAGCATGGGGTCTCAGCAGATGTGTGGAGTTGCATCGGCCAAGTGCCCAAGGGAGAGGGGTCAGCATGCAGTGCCTGGGGTGCAGGTCATTATCCTGGGGTCCTGATCTCATGGGCCGCAACAGCCCAGTGAGTCACCTGTGACTGTCAAGTTAGGTGTGTTCCTAGTAAGAGCTGTCCACCCCTCGCTGAAGCAGGTTCTGTGGGGAGCCCTGATGCAAGATGTCTCATTTAATCCTCACAACATGCCACGATGTAGGTCCTAAATACCCACTTTCATGGATGAAGAAACTGAGTCTCTAGAGGTTACATCAATTACCGGGCACAGAGGTAGAGAGGTGTGAAGAGCCGGGATCGGAGCCCAGGTGTGTCTGGCTTCAGAGACCCTGCTTGGAGCTGTCGTGTTCCGATGCAGGTTAGATGCTGCTTCTAGAAGGTCAGAGATGGAGGAGTTGGAGGAGGGTGGCTGGCTTGGTCTGGGGACCTGCTCTGGAGGTTGAGAGCCTGGGCTTGGAGATGATGCAAGAGACAAGGATGATCAATTGCCAGGGACGATGGTTTAACAACTGATGGGCGTGGCGTGGACCAAGAGATGCTAGCTACACAGGCCTGCCATACTCACAGGTCCCCACTGCATCTCAGTCTTCCGCTGGCTGCTGGGAGGACAGGGCCTGGAACAAGGATCCTCCTGGGCCTGCCATCCTCTCCCCAGGGCTGTCAGAAAGAAAGCCTGGGAATACTGAATATGGTGTACTGAACATGCCCATGACTTATGAGCACCTTGAAGGCTGACTTGTAAGAGCAGATGCCATCTGCTTCCCCCGGGCACAGGGGAAGGCTGGTTTTCAAGCTGCAGTGCCTGGCATCAAGTCATTGCACAGTAAATGCTGGCAGAATAGAACTGTATTCAGTGGTCTGTCCAGTTGCCATGGATGTGCTTAAGAGTCCATAGGGACCAGGGAGGCTCCAGGGGGAGGTGGGATGCTATAGATCTCAAGATGGAGGTGGTCAGGGTCGGGGGAGTGTCCGGGGGCTTGAGGCCCCAGGAGGCGCCAGCAGCTCTTTCCCTGTAACACCGCTTCCCCCGGGGGCAGGTCCTTCTGGTCAGAGGGCATGTGGGGTGGTAGGAGGTTTGTCAGGCCTGGGTCCCGCTCCTGCTCCGTGACCTCCGCAAGTCCTTCTCGGCTCTGAGCCTTAGTTTCTCATCTATCAAACGGAAGGCTCACACCTGCAATCAAGTAATATCATGACGTCATGCCTCTGAGCGTCCGCCCCGTGGTGCTAAGCATGTTTATGCATTATTCCAGTTAATCCTCCCAACACCGCTGGGGAAGAAGCTTTTGTTTTTAATCTCCCTTTTCAACTTGGAGCGAGCAGGACTGAGAGAGGTGGCGTCATCTGCCTGAGTGCATGCGTGCGTGCTAAGTTGCTCCAGTCGTGTCTGACTCTTTGCGACCCTATGCACCATAGTCTGCCAGGCTCCCCTGTCCATGGGATTCTCCAGGCAAGAACACTGGAGTGGGTTGCCCTGCCCTCCTCCAGGGGATCTTCCCGACCCAGGGACTGAACCCGCATCTCTTATGTCTCCTGCATTGGCAGGCGGGTTATCTACCACTAGAGCCACCTGGGAAGCCCCCGTTTGCCTGAGACCACGCAGCGCATGAATGGTAGAGAACCCAGGCTGGCTGGCTCACAAGTCCTCGCTCCCAACTCCAGCCCCCCAGGGCAAAGCCCTGTGATGAGGACACTGTGATCAACTGTTCTCTCCCCCTATCAGCTCCAGAGGCAAACTGGCCACTGGGACACCCCAAGGGGGAGGAGACGGAGGACGGGCAAGGGTTCTTTCTGGATGGGGTCCCCCAGCGAGAGGACTGAAGGGGCCTTGCTGTTTTGCAGGGGGATCACCATGGAAGGCGACTGTCTGAGCTGCATGAAGTATCTGATGTTTGTGTTCAATTTCTTCATATTTGTGAGTATTCCTGGAACGTGTCTGGGGTTCTCCCCAGGCCTCAGCGGGGTGGGGGGAACTGACTGATGCTTGGGAAGAATCATGTTGGGCTGAGGTCTAGGGGCCAGTGCTAGAAGCTGCCCCGCCTGCCTGGCTGGGGGTTCATGGTGGGGAGACCCCGAGTAGTGCCCACCCCACTTGGAGAGCCTGCCATCACAGGAGAGAGGTTTTGCACAGCCCAGGGATAGTTCAGCTGTTCTAAAAGAAAAGGGGGCAGAGGCTTTAGCCCCGGCTACTATCCTGGGGTCTGACCCCTCTTAGGGAGTTGAGGTGAAAGGGAAGGTGGAGATGATCAGAGGGTAGCAGGGGCCGCCACCAAGCCGGGACTCCCTGAGCAGCTGTGGACACCGGAGCAGAGCCAGCGTAGTCACCTGATGCAGTCTGAAACCTCTCCGGGTCTGAGGCACCTGGGTTCCGCCCAACTCTGCACCTCACCCGCTGTGTCATCTAAAGCACATACCGCCTCCCTGAACCTCGGCATCGTCATCCCTTAATCTTCTACCTCAACAGATTCTTTGAAAATGAAGCAAGATAAGGATGTGCCTGGAATGTATCGGCTCCATCCCCATCCAACTTATGGATTCTATACATGAAAGGACAGCATCCCCAAGGGCTCAGGGGGCCAGCCCTGCACCCTGCCACAGCCCACCTGCTCTGCTCAGACCTATGGCCTCTCCTGGGAGCAGAGCCACACTCATCAAGTGACCCCACGTCAACCTTTGACCTTAGTGCAGCCAAGACCTGGATGAGTAAAGACCCACTGAAGTCCGCCAGGGCAGGGTCACTACGAAGGAGAGGCCCCTTCCGGTCAAGACTGACTCCGTCTGTCTGTCTGTCTCCATCTATTCTGTGTACACCTCAGCAGCTTTCCTGGATTTCCTTCCCCTGCCCCTAATTTTGAAGAGCAGGCAACTCCACAGACTTGAATTCTAGACCTAACTTCCAAGCGGGGTGACCCTGGGCCACTCAGTTTGTGCCTGAGCCCCCCTTGAAGCAGAACTCAGCACGCAATTGTTAAACTCCCAAACCTCCAGCAGCTGTGAGGAGGGGACATGGGTTTTCCTGGAAGTTTTGTGGGGAACCAGGGGGAAAGGCAGGGCGCAGCAGATGGCAAAATGTTGCTTCTGTTGTTGGCTGCGCCCGGGTCCCCAGGCCTCTGCGCCCCACCCCTCCCCCCACCGCACCTGAAAGGACCATCTTTTGCCCCAAACTGTCCAGCTCTTCCCCCACTCACAGACCCCATCAGCCGGCAGTTTTAGGTCATTTCTCTGGTCTTCCCGCCACACGGGGATTTTAAGCACTTCCCAGTCTTTAAAATCCATGATGCCAAATGATTTCTCCTGCAACAGATCTGTTTCCAATAGACTGGTCTGTGCCCAAGACCAATGGAACGGATGGATGTCTATTGAACCCTGCTAGGCAACTTCAAGTCCTTGGGAGGTGGGAAACAGTATCTTCGTTTAACCACGAGGAAGCTAGGGCTCAGAGAGGTTAAGGCACTTGACCAAGGTCTCACAGCAAACGCGTGGCACAGCCCTTTCTCTGGACTAAGCTGCCTCTCTCCAGACATAAGTAAGGCCTGGAGAGGCGGACCGTGGAGAGGAAGTCATGAACAAGAAGGCTTTCTAGGAGCGGATTTGAGAGTGGGGAGCCTGCCCCAACTGAGAGCTCCTGTGAGGACAACGAGGATGGCTTTGGTCTGTGTTTCCCAGCGTAGGGGTCAGAGCACGTTCACGAACTTGGGGAGCATCTTGGGGCTGGAGTCAGGGGGACCTGGGGCTCAGCCCTGGCTCTGATATGAACCTTCAGCAACTTGTTGGCCCCCCTCTGGGGCTCAGCGTAGAATCAGAGGGTTGGACTGAATGACCTCAGTGCCCAGCAGCTCTAACACTTAAGGAGACTAGGAACGTAGCAGATAGACTCTACAGGACATGGTTCCTGGTGGCCCAAAGTAGAGTGTTGGTCAGAGACGGGCTCTGGAGGATGCGTGACGCACCCTAGGTCAGAGTTAAGGAGGGACGTTCAAAGCAGAGGAAGACACAGAGGGAGTTTCTGCCCAGCTCACTCAGCACCTCTGCCCCAGGGCCTCGAGCAGGGAGCTGGTGTGTGTGTGGGGGGGTGTCTAACCGCCGTGTCTCCCCATGTCTTCTCCGTGCTCCTGCCTGGCCTTGGGGAGCAGCTGGGCGGGGCCTGCTTGCTGGGCATCGGCATCTGGGTCATGGTGGACCCCACCGGCTTCCGGGAGATCGTGGCCGCCAACCCCCTGCTCATCACGGGCGCCTACATCCTCCTGGCCATGGGGGGCCTGCTTTTTCTGCTCGGCTTCCTGGGCTGCTGCGGGGCCGTCCGGGAGAACAAGTGTCTGCTGCTGTTCGTGAGTATCCCATGGGTGCCCTGGGGAGGGGGGTGGATAGAGCCCTGTACCCACACTAAGGGGGACTCACACTGGGGTCTGAGCCAGGTAGGCTGGCCTCCAGGAGCGGGAGAGCCACCAACCCTTGCCATATGCATCCATGCTGGCCCGGTGCCTGCCGCCTGGGTGAGCCGCCCCCAGGCACGCGGTGGCCTCGGCCTCCAGGTCTGAACGGCCAGGCTTCCCCACCGCAGGGTCAGCTGAGAGCACTGAGTCGTGATGCTTTTCGACTTGCTTGCTTCCGAGAACTCAAATAAAAGACCGAAGATCTTTCACATTTCCCCTTCTAAAATGGAAGTGATATGATCTCGGTAGGTCCTTTATTCATTAACTGAATGGTCTTTGACCTGCTGTCACAGGCCACGTGATTCGCTCGTGCTATAGGTGCATCGAGGGCTGAGTGACCATCCATAGTCATGTGGGGGGTTGGGGGGGCAGGCGAGCCCAGGAGGATGAGCTGGGTGTGTGTGTGTGACCTGCTCTGTCTCATAACAAACAGTGTGACTCTGGTTTAGTTTCTTAACCTCTCTGAGCTTTAGCATCTGCTGGTGAAGCGAGAGGCCAACGCGCTCGGCTGTAGCCGGGAGTCAGACGAGACCAGCAGCGGATTCCCGTTCCTCGGGCCCCCTGTATTCACACGGACTGTGGCCCTTTCTCTCCTCACTTGTCTGGCTTCCTCCCCTCCCAGGTCCTGTGCCTTCAGGGTTAGGAAAACTGGGTTGAGCGCAATCTTGCCGGAAGGGAAGTTAAAAACAGCCCACCTTGGCTGTGCAGCTGGGCCAACTTGCAGACGCGCCTCACGAGCGAGCCGGCGGTGGGTCAGGAGTCAAGCGATAGGGAGGCGTGGGCCGGTCAGCGATGCGTCCTCGCAAGGCGTCTAGCGCCCCCTGGTGGACAGCTCTGTGCAGTGTCCAATGGTGCCGGCGGTCTGGGCTTGGGGAGCCTGGGACTCTAAAAGGATCTGAGTATGGGTCCCAGGACACACCAAACCCACCTCCCCCGCCCACCCTGCGCCTCGGTGCCTCGGGCTCATCCAGCATGAACGGGCTCATCTCTGAAGCCAAGATAGAAATCACGCTGGCGCTCTGGGCCAGGAGCAAGCTGGGGGCCTGGCAAGCCCTCTCCAGCTAAGTGGCTCCTTCAGAGCCTGCCCGCTGGACGAGGCATCGCTCTCCCCAGTGCCTAGGGGAGAAGGCTGAGACCCAGGAGGGGGCTGGCTGCAGCTCTCCCGGAGAGAGGCTTAAGTCCTGGCTGTGGCTGGTCTGCCCCCAAACCTTGGAGTCTCCCCTCTCTCCGCCTCCTCCTCTGCGGTCTCCCTGCAGCCTCTGCTTCTCCCCTTCTTTTCTCGCTCTTCCTCTGCCTCTGCCTCCCTGTCTCTCTCTGCCTTCCTCCTGATCCCTTGGTTTCTGTTTCTCCTGCGCTTCCTTCTCCTTCTCCCGGACGCCCCCTTGTCTCTGCCGCTCTCTCGCTTCCCCCCACTTCCTTGACTTCCCCTGCCTCCCCTCTCCTCCTCCCCTTCCCTCTCGCCCAGTCCGCTCCACTATCCTCTCTGTCACAAGCCTAAGGCACACAACCCGAGGTCACAGTGCAGGTCAAAGGCAGGGGACGCTTGGACCCGGGTCTGCTGTCTCAGAGGGACTGGTCCAGAGGCTCCTCCCCTGGAATGCACTCAAGCGGTTCAAAACTCAGCCAAAATTATATGCAAAATATTATGTCTGGGCCTCTGTGTGTGTGCCTATACATGTGTGTTCTGTGTGTGTGTGGTGTGCATGCTTGCGTGTTTCTGGGACTCCCACAGCTTCTGGAAGGTTTTCAGATTGATTCATGATCTGAAAAGTAAGAAGAAACACTTTTTTTTCCCAACCTGGACTCAGCCACGCAGGGTGGTTCCAGCACCGAGTCTCACCCCTCCTTGTTTGTTAAAGAAGCCTGAGCCGCCTCGTCACCCTTTCGGGAAGAAGCAAAGACTAGTCTTGGGAGAAGCCAAGAGAGTGACTTCAGTCCCCTCTGGAACTGGGGCTCAAAGGCCCGCAGAGAGAGGAGGCCTGGAGATGGAGGTCACCTGGGGGACCCCTGCCCCTGCTTGGAGGCTAAGCCCTAAGGGGTCCCAGTGACCCTTAGCCCAGGAACAATGGTCCTGATGTCACCTAATGACCTACTTTTCTAAAACATTTTTCCAAGCAGTCCTGTTGATCAATTCTAGAGCATTTTCATGGACCACAAGACAACTTCAGCCTATCAGTGACATTTCGTGGCATCCCTTTTTGCCTAGCTGCTCACCTATAAACAGTTCAAGGAATGTTTCTAACCCATTTATTGAAAGCTTCACATTTTAAAAATATTTGATAACCAAGGCATGCTAAATTGGAAAAGAGAATAGCAAAAAGGGAAGAGTATAATTTAAAAGCGATAAAATGAGCTGAATTGTACAACAAGTATGTAAATTTGGTAAATATTATTAGAAATGAGAGCGAAAAGCAGATGTATTGTAGGCAGATGGGTTAGAAAAGTCTGGAAATGCTCACAAGTAGGCAAAATAACAGCTTTTACCCCTTTATTAATCGCCTGATCCTAAGCAAAGCGTTGTAAATTTGATGTTGAAGTGTGCCCTCAGACAAATGGGATGAGGTCAGATAGCTCAAGAGAAACACACTCTGGGAAAGGCCCTGGTTCGGGGGAGCCCCAGAAAGCATCAGCCCTGTGGCTGGGTCCAGGCGGGATCCCCCTTCAAATAACCAGGAGTAATCTCGTCAAGCAGGAGGCAATTGTTTCATGCTGGAGATGCTGGCAGAAGTGATCTTGTTACTCATGTTGGCCCCACAGCCCTGCACTTTCCTCCAGGTGACTTACACATTCATGTCACCCGCTCCGTGCCCAGGCTTTTGGGGGGCCCTGCTTCAGGCGGGAGCAGTGGCCAGGAGAACCACGGACCCTCATCCTCTGGGGAGACCTGCTTTCCCCGTCAGTGAGTTACAGGTTTATTCTTTCATCCCATCTCATGACTTATGCTTTTCATCTCGCGAATTTCATTTCATGGATCATGAATCTTGGCTCAGTGGAAACTCCATCAGAGAGGGGATCACATCGCCCTTGTGTGTATTTGTTTATCAGTACCTAGCACAGTGGGCTTCCCGGGTGGCTCAGAATGATAAGGAATCCACCTGTCAAGGCAGCAGATGAGGGTTTGATCCCTGGATCAGGAAGATGCCCTGGAGAAGGAAATGGCAACTCACTCCAGTATTCTTGCCTGGGTAGTCCCAGGGAGAGAGGAGCCTGGCAGGCTACAGTCCATGGGATTGCAGAAGAGTTGGACACGACTTAGCAACTAAACTACAACGACCTAACACAGTACCTGGCACAGAGCATGTGCTCAGTAAACAGGCCTGGACTGAAGGGGCAGAGAGGGGCCTGGGCCAGAGCATGGCCTCTGCAGTCAGAAAAGCCTGGTTCTTATCCCTCCCGTGCCACTTCCTGGCTGTGTGACCTGGGGTCAGTCACTTAAGCTCTCTGAACTTCAGATTCCTCATATGTAAGCTGAAGATAATAATACCACCTTACCAGTGATAATACTGTGATCACCATTCAATAAGAAAATGTACATCTTGCTTAACTCTGTTCCTGGCACATATAAGCATTTGATAAATTGAAAACGAAAGGATTGGTGTTGATCCACAAGAGACCCTGCAGGCCAGCTGAGTCTTAAAACCTGGGGCTCTGGTTCTGACAGGTCAGGAAGCAGACCTGCAGTAAGCCTCGCTGCAGTCAGCTGTGTGGGGTGACCTAGGACTGAAGTTGGGAGGGTAGAGCTCCCCAGCCGGAAAAGAGAGCGACAGAAGGCCTCCTGTACCCTGGGCAGCCTGCCCCTGGCCACAGTGCCCATCCCATCCCCCTCCACTTCCACGAGCTGGTCCTTGGGTTAAGAGGTATGTTCCCCGCCTCTGCAGCTTCTCATCCCTCTGACAGTGATGAGGGGCCCTGGCAGGTCTCCTGGCACCTCCATTTGGCTGGTGACAAATGGTCATCCGGTTCTGTTTCACAAGGCCTCCATGGAGCCCCGCCCTGCCCTCTGCCCTCTCAGTGGAGTTGCTGGCAGTCCTCAGGCTGGCATAAAGAGCAGCCTCGGAAATGGTTTCCACCCCAGTGATGTGACGGAGCTGTCTCTGCCTATCGATCTCAGCTTAGACAGTTATAAACTATGGATGAGACGGAGCTCGTGAACTCCGCGTGCTCATCACTCTGGGAGTGTGCATGCACTTTCCAGGGGACTTAGCACCACATCAGTGAAATAATGTGGTGCAGCGCCATGCACAGCGTGAGAATGGCTCAGTGGTGGCTCAGAACCAAGCGCGAGCGTGGCCTTCCTGGAGACAGGCACTGGCATGGGTGGTCTCTGGAAAACGCATGATAACTATCACCTGTCCAGCGCTTGGCGCTTCCTGGGTGGCACTACTGTTAAAGAACCCACTTGCCAACTCAGGAGACTCAAGACACGCAGGTTCAACCCCTGGGTCAGGAAGATCCCCTGGAGGTGTGACAACCCAGTCCAGTATTCTTGCCTGGAGACAATCCCATGGACAGAGGAGCCTGGTGGGCTACAGTTCACAGGGTCCCAAAGAGTCGGACACAACTGAAGCAACTTAGCACTCACGCACTCCCTCCACATCCAGCGCTTAATACCTGGGCATGGATCGTACATGAGCCATTTCACTGAATCCTCTGGGCAGCCTGGCAAAGCAGCTGCTGACCATCAACACCCTTGTTCTATTGATGGAGAAACTGGAACCCAGACACGGTAGAACCTGATGGAGCCGGCCCAGCTGGCAAGTGGCACAGTGGAAAGAAACAGGGGACCTCCGATTCTAGAACGCAGGATCCTCACACCATGTTATCCTGGAGCCCAGGAAAGCCTCCAGGTCTTAAGACTTTCAAAGCGAGGCAGGGGGTGCTGAAGTGCTGAGGACAAGCTCAGGACCCTTCGCTTCCTTCCAGCCTGGGCACACACGGTGCGCACTGGAAGTTCGGAGGACTTCGGCCCGAATAAGGGAGCAGGTCCTGGGGCCGCCGTGCGCATGTGCGGCTGGGGCTTCAGGGCCCTGCTGGTGGTCTCCAGGTGGGGTGACAGCTCCAGGATGGTCCCAGTGCAAGCGGACAATGCTGAGTGATGAGGACACAACCATCCACCCACAACAGTGCCCATGATGGCCCGGGCCTGGAGATAGCAGATAGCAAGGTCATTATGGTGAGCTGGTCACTCGTGGATTCATTTACTCATCGGAGAGCCATATACCAGCACCGGTGCTGTCCGGGCATCGAGAACACTGCCCGCTGGATCCCAACTGATGGTGGTGGTCCGGTGGGGCGCAGCGGCTGCGGTACACACTTCTGCAGGGCCCTGGGATGTGGGGGGAGCCAGGAACCGAGTCTGGAAAGCAGGGTACTGGTGGGCAAGCAAGGGCAGGGCCTCCCAGGGAGCTCAGCGCGTGAGGTGCCCGAGGCAAGAGGTGTCGTGGCGAGTTTGGGCAACATGGAGATATGCAGAGAGTGGCATGGGGTTGGGGTGGGGTACTCTGTTAGATTCCAGACTCCCAGCCCCTGGGTTTTCAGATTTTAATAGACATACCACCTTCCTTCCAATCATGCTCCTTTATTGCAGCTGAAAAGTAACGTCACTGCCCCCACTACCCACGGGAATGAGGGGCAGCCAGGCAGGGAGAGGTGGCCTGGGCCTGATAGGGTGGGGGCAGCCAGCCAGGGATCCCCAGGGACTTCAGGATTCCCACTACTTGGACAGTCCACCTGGGGGAGGTCCAAACAAGTTTCAACATCGATCTTCTTCAAGGGCTGCCAAGTACGGTTGCTCAGAGCGCCCACTGCACAAGGGCCCTCTAAAGAGTGCCATTTGCACAGAAGACATATCTGTATGTTTATTTGTTCCACATTTGTATTACAACCTTGTTGGCTCCAAAGATGGACTTTTGGGGTGTTTATTATGAAAAATGTCTGGTTTATGGCAGGTAAGTTCCTCAGTCTTATGAAGTGGGTACATTGCCCCATCGTGTGACAGATGGAAGGGTGCCTCAGAAAGCGGTCAGCTGTCCGCTTCCTGCCTGCCCTCGGGACTCACAAGGCTGCCCCCTTCTCTCTGCAGTTCTTCTTGTTCATCCTGATCATCTTCTTGGCAGAGCTCTCAGCAGCCATCCTGGCCTTCATCTTCAGGGGGAATGTACGTACCTGGCCTCGTGTGCCCTGGCCCATTCGTGGCCAGCCCCTCCAGTGTTTCCAGCTCCAATCACAATCCACCACCTCACCCAGTAAAGCCCCACAGCCCAAAAAGAACCCCGCGAGCCTGTCCCTGCAAGGGCTTTCCCAGAAGGTCAGAGTCAGAGGGCCCTTAAGGGTCTCCGCTCTTTCCAAGCGTCTGGCGCAACCCCATCCCTAACTCTAGAATCTTCCATCCTATGCCTTGCCCAGCACTGGCCCAGCAGCGGTCGTTTCATAGTCCAAGGATAGTCAGAGAGGCTTCCCACCCCGCAACCGACCCCCAGCCCCCACGCAGAATCTGCACCAAGCAGGAGAACAGGGCAGAGCCCTCCTGGATGAGGCCCTGGCAAGTATGCATTTTGGGCCACTTACCCCCAGAGACCATCTTATCCCAGAGGCTCCAACCACCGAGGGCCCCACCCTTCCCTGCAGAGGGGAGCAGGGTGATCAGGCCTCTGGGGAGTATTTTGAAGGTAGCAATGACTTCCAAGGGCCTCTGGAAACTGCAGCTCTGCAGAGATGTCTTGCTGCACACACAGTGGCTTCTTCAGGGCCCAGGACACAGCGCATCCGCTCGGCTCTGTCTGAGGAACAGCTCAGGGTTAGGGAGTGGCAGGAGGGGTGAGCCCCCCAGTGTGGACCAGCCACCCTCTGGAAAGAGCTGCAGTACTGGCAGAGGTTCCCTGGTGGTTGCTGAGGGCTGTGTGGGTAGTCTGCGTGTTCATGCTGGGGATCTGACGATGCAGGGAGGCCACAAGTGCTTAGAGGTGGGGAGTGGACCCCAAGGGCCCGCCCCAAGTCAGCTGCTCCTGAGGAGGGTCCCTGGCACTAGGGCTCAGAGGCCTCCCCCCACCCTCCCCCAGAGCAGATCAGTGGAGAAGCCCGGGAAGGGGGCGCCGTATCTAGCTGCCATGGTTCTCAGTCCAGCCCCTCCCTCTGCCTCCAGCTCACCCGTGAA
Organism: Capricornis sumatraensis; assembly: GCF_032405125.1. Classification (NCBI taxonomy): domain Eukaryota; kingdom Metazoa; phylum Chordata; class Mammalia; order Artiodactyla; family Bovidae; genus Capricornis; species Capricornis sumatraensis. The sequence goes on from NC_091084.1 coordinate 75,472,885, forward strand.
TTCTTCACCAAGGAGCTCACCAAGCACTACCAGGGCAACAACGACACGGACGTCTTCTCCGCCACCTGGAACTCTGTCATGATCACGGTGAGTGGCCCCAGGGATGCTCTGAGCCCTCAGAGCCCTGATGCCCAGGGGAGCCATTATCTGGCCTCCAGAGCCTTGCTCTCTGCGCCTGTGCAGATATCAGTGATCAATCAGGCACTGATCCGCCCGGCCCAGGCCCAGCCTCAGAACCGGCATCCATCCGCACAGCATCTTGGGCAGCCGTTGCCCATCAGCCACAGTCCGAACTCAGGGTGAAACCTGTTTGCCCTCCCTGTCTTGAGTCCTCAAGCAGTTGTAACTGTCATCAGTGATAGTAACCATAGCAACTACTTATTGAGTGCTCAGCGCCGGTGAAGTAGGAATTGTTACCACCTCTCTGATTTTACCGATGAGGACACTGGAGGCTCAGAGAGGCTGAGTGGCTTTCCCGGGGTTGCACAGGAGCAGGTGGAGCCAGCTCCTGCTTGGATCATGACTGCCCCCGCCCCGCGCCGCCTCGCAGTGGCCTGTGGATAAGCTTTGCGTTTGCCTCCTCACTCTCATGCCTGGCTCCAGCTCCTACCCCCCCTTCTCTTTGCTCTGTCTAGTTTGGTTGCTGTGGGGTCAATGGGCCCGAAGACTTTAAGTATGCATCAGTTTTCCGACTCCTGACTTTGGACAGTGATGAGGTGCCGGAGGCCTGCTGCCGGAGAGAACCCCAGAGTCGGGACGGGGTCCTGCTGAGCAGAGAGGAATGCCTCCTGGGAAGGGACCTGTTCCTGAACAAGCAGGTACCAGGCCCTGCTTGCCCTGGCAGGGGAGACCTGTCCATCAGGAATGGCGGCTGGCCAAGCTGGGTGGGTGGCAGTGTGAGCCCAGAAGATCTGAAGGCACTCAGGGAATCAAGTGGAAACATTGGCTGTGGTGTGGGCCTCCTGAACGGGGGCTAAGGAAGGCTCCATTCATGCCCCTGAGATCCAGCCAAAGGGGTTAAAGGATGAGAATGGCAGACAGTCCATCAGTGGCACAGACCAGAGGAGTGGGCATTTTGACTGGGGTTCACGGGTAACTAGGAGTTTTCTGGTGTTCCAAGTAGAACACTCCCTGAGCTTCTGGTACTGCAGGTCTCAAGAAGGAAAACCAGAGTTACACAGCAGGGCCCCTCCTCAGCTGTGCACTTTATTTGGGGAGAACCCACATTTGTCATGTGGAAGCACCCCCAGGCCCCAAGAGAAGAAGATTTCCCTGACCTTAGCCTCCAAAGTCAGGGAAGCTCCTAGACTTCTTGGCTTCTCTTGCAACCCAAGGACTTCATCTAAGTCTCAGAAGAAGCCCTTTCCCGTCCTGCTACGTCCCCTCGGTGAGACACACAGTGCCCTTGACCTTGATCCCCCTCCCTACTTACCAGTCCCCACACTCCTCAGGGGGGTGTGTGAGGCCAGGCTGGGGGAGGGCGGGGCAGTGCAGGGAGAATGAGGGTGAACCGAGCCCCACACCCCGTGCTTGATTCGGCCTTTGGTGAGGCTCGCATGGGAGAGCTCCAGGTGCTAGGAACCGCAGCAGGGGACAGGAGGCAAAGGCCCTGTTCCTGCAGGGCCTACAGTCTGGCTAGAGGAAGCAGGTGATAAACAAGCAGCAAGCGCATAAGAAGTCATAATCTCACATGAAGTAATCATCTCACTGTAAAGACAATAAAACCGGATGATGGGCTAGAAGGGACTAGGGTGGGACGGGGGTAGGGCTTAAGGCAAGGGGAACCCCCCTGGGGAAGGGGAGAGTTGGGCTGAGGCCTGGCCCGGCCATCTGATGAGACTCTTTCCAGCTTCAGCTTTGCCTCATGAACTCAGCACCCTCTTCTCCTGCACCTGCCCACGTCATGTCAAAGGATTCCCAGGCCCAGAGGGTCACGTTCCTCCATCCCTTATGGTCCTGTGTCCCTGCGTTGAGTGAAAAAGACCGAAGTACCGAAATAAAGGTCCTGGGATGAGGCTGCTGTGAGCTGGGGGGCAGGGACAGCCACCCCAGGAGTTAGGTCTCAGCCCTGAGGAGAGGCTGCCGAGCATGGGGAGGGGGGCAGTTTCAGGCCGTGATGGCAGGCAGACCTGGGCTGTCTTTGGCCACGTCCCCTTGGCCAAAACTCACTCTCTGGACCTCAGATTCCCCATGCAGTGGCAGAGGCAGCTGGCTGCCCTCATGTTCGGTTGAGGCTTCCTCCTTGGAAAGAGGAGGTTTATAGACCCAGCGACCACCAGGTTGACCCGCTCTTCCAGCCTCCCGTGCAGCTAGGCCACGTGGCACGTTCTAGCCAAAGGGAGGAAAGTAGAGGTGATCTGTGCGCCTGAGCCATGTCCTGAAGAGAAAGTGCTGGGCCCACCCCTTCTCCCTCTCACCACCCCCGCCCCCAGCTCATGGCTGAAGCCATCTCAGACCTTGCAGGGGAGGGTGATCCCCTAGAATATCCAAGCATCAAGAGAGAAGGTGCTTGGGCCACCGACAACCATATGGAGCAGAGCAGCCAGCAACTCAGGGGTTGATCAGTCAGTTCAGTCACTCAGTCGTGTCTGACTCTTTGCAACCCCATGGACTGCAGCACGCCAGGGCTCCCTGTCCATCATCAACTCCCAGAGTTTACTCAAACTCATGTCCATCGAGTTGGTGATGCCATCCAACCATCTCATCCTCTGTCATCCCTTCTCCTCCTGCCTTCAATCTTTCCCAGCAACAGGGTCTTTTCCAATGAGTCAGTTCTTTGCATCAGGTGGCCAAAGTATTGGAGTTTCAGCTTCAACATCAGTCCTTCCAATGAATATTTAGGACTGATTTCCTTTAGGATTGACAGGTTGGATCTCCTTGCAGTCCAAGGGACCTTCAAGAGTCTTCTCCAGCACCACAGTTCAAAAGAATCAATTCCTTGGTGCTTGGCTTTCTTTGTAGTCCAGCTCTCACATCCATACATGACTACTGGAAAAACCGTAGCTTTGACTATGGTTTTGATGAATACAGGGTTTGATAAAGACAAACAAACTTCTACCAATAGGACTGCTTGCTGCCTGCAGCCAAAGCTCTTTCCTAAAGCCACTTGAGAATTGCTCAGGGAGGTTTCCCATGGGCCCTGTTCTTTTCTGGCTTCGTCCTCCACTACACTGCCTCCTTCCTTCTCCCAGGCGTGGCTTTGAAATCGAAGCTCATCAGAGAGATCCCTGGGCAGCTGCATTAGTTCCGTGACTCTTCCCCGGCTCCTCATCAGGACTGCCTGAGACTGACTTCTGGGATTCCTTTTCTGAGGCACAGCCATCCCCCCGAGCACTCTTCCTTTTAAAAGCTTCTGCTGAGGGACTCACTCTGTTTCTTCTCCAAAGCCGAGCTCCCTGAAGCCCGGGATGCATTTCTGACTTTGCCTCACTTCCTCATCACAATGTTGAGTCAGTAGCAACATATTTGAAACTGAAAATCTACACTTAAGGCAAATGCCTCTGTGTTTCACACACGGTAAGAATTCTGGAAGATGGTGGCTTCTTTATTTATCAGTGGCTCCATCATGTCAGCCAAGGCCTAGTCTCTGTAATCCTTGCAGTCTTTCCTTGTGCTTAGTACCTCACGGTGGCAAAATGGCTGCCATGGCTCCAGACATTCCACTTGTTGAAGATGGGAAGAAACTGAAAAGGCAGTGCCAGCTTCTTTCCCAGAAGCCTCCCTAAGACATCCGCTTAGGTCTCATCAGCCAGGACTGTCACATGGCTGTCAGGAGCTGAGGCAGAGGGCACTCGTCCATGGGTACTGAGTTAGTCCACCAGCCCTGTTCATCACTGAATGCCAATGAAGAGAAGTGAGGAAGTCCCCAAAGAACGTGATCCAAGATGAAAAATCAGGCTCCTCCATTGGTATCAGCTGACCCCACCATGGCAGCTTCTCCTGCTCATTCCTCGGCCTTCCCTGGGTTAAGATAGTCATATGGGCAAGTCAAGAATGTATTTCCCTGCTGGAAAAAAAAAGTCAGGGGTTGTCCCAGGAGATGGTGACCTAGCTAGACCCTGACCCAAGAGGAAACCATCTATTTCCCCCACTTGTCGGGGTGGTCTCAAGTCTTCTCGCCCCAGAGCATCACTGATTCTCTGCTTTATCCTCATGGCTCCGCACCTGCTTCCTGGGTGGTTGTGAGTACGGGCGATGCTGTGACTCTCATAAACACAAATTTCTACACTCTTCTCTTCTTGACAAGGGAAAGGCACTCCAGCCAGAGAGTGACAGCAGCCTGTGCGAAGGCCCTGGAGTAGGAGGGAGCGTGGTGTGTCCCAGAACCAAGGGAAGGCCAGTATGGCTGGAGGACAGTGAATACGCCAAGACTAGCTCCAGGCGAGGGTGTCAGCAGGGCCAGACCACGCAGTGCCTGTGGGCCCAGGGCAAAGATGCTAGACAAGCAAAGAAGCCCAAGTTCTACGCGGGGTTGTGGCCCTGTTGGCTCCCTGGCCGCTTACTGGCCAGGGGTTAGAGATCGGCCTGAGTAGACAGGAGGGATTAGAACACTGGTCCCAGTGAAGAAATGAGGATGCGTTAGACCAGGATGACGGCAGAGGAGACACAGAGAAGTGTATGGATCTGAGAAAGGAATCAGGAGGTGAAACGGCGGCAGATTGACTCTGGGGAAGGGAGGATGAGGCTGTGCTGGGAGTGACTCCATAGGTTCTGGTTGGGGGGGTACCTCGGATCTGCCCTGGGGCGAGTGGAGTGTCAGCTGCCTTTGGGGCCTGCAGGCAGTGGGCAGCTGGACTTGCAGGGCTCGGCGGAAGGTCTGTGCTGGATGTAGAAATGTGGCGGTCTTCGTGGTGGCCCCTCTGGCCTCTGTCAGATGAGGTTGCGGGGGGCGGGTGTCTGCAGCCGGGAGTCAGGGTGGGGGCCTGTTCCCTCCCTGCAGAGATGGAGGGGAGGGGCTGCCAAGAGCAGCACGGCTCAGGGATGCACAGTCTGGTGGCAGGGTGGGGGAGATGGTCCCTGTGGTGTCTCACTGGGCAGGGGAGAGGTCGGGGTGGCATCCATGCTGGGGGGAGGAAGAGGTGATACCCAGGGGTACCGGCTGGAGTTTGGGCCCTGAGCCAGGGACCCCGCCCGGATGAGCAGGAATCAAGGCTTCCTGATGCAACTGCTTCCCTTTAGAATAGAGCAGAGAAGAAACTTGCACTCCCCTTAAGACCAACCTGTTTCCCTGCCTCCTTGGAGGTGACCCTGAGCCAGTGGTCGTCTGCGCCCTCCTTCCATTCCTCTTCCTCGAGGGGCTGGAATGGGGTCCAAGTCAGAAGAAGCACATGAGGCCCCAGCAGAGCCTGGCCAGAGGGGACACTCACTGAGTCCTGGCGGCATCTTCCATCCGCCCTCTGCCCTGGCTGCTCTCCCTGAGGGCTTCTCAGTAGCAGGGCCTCCGTCAGCCAGGCCATCTGTTTGGTTCAGCCCAGGGTGAACCTTTGGTGTCAGAGCCCGACAGAGGGCAGATGAGCAGTTAAGGACCCGGGTGCCCCACCCACAGCAGGCGAGGGGTGCAGGGACAACTTCCCTCGGCCAAATAAGGCCCCTCCAGGCCTAAGAAGGCCCTCCAGGCCCAGGTGAGGCAAGTGAAAGTCAACATCAAGTTCAGAAGGGGGTTATGCTTCTCCCATCCCCTTATGGTACAGGGGTGCATGCGTGCGTGTGGCGGGGGGTCCACTGCTCCCCGGTTGTAGAGGGCAAACCCAGTTCTGCACTCAGACATCTCCCACCCCCAGGCTGTGCTCTGAGGGGCCCAGAGAGAAAGCGCACGGTCCTAACGGGACTGAGGGGTGGGTCCCTGCCAGCACTGTTCGTGCTTTATCCGTAGCATCTCATCTTAGCGTCACACCAGTCCTAGGAAGTAGTTAGCCTACATAGGCCCCAGTCTTTGGATGGGGCAAAGGAGGCCGAGAAAAAGTAAGTACGGGCATACCTTGGAGAGACTGAGGGTTCGATTCCAGACCATTGCAATGGAGCGAGGGACAGGAAATTTGTGGTTTCCTAGCATCTATAAAAATTATGTTCAGGGACTTTCCTGGAGGCCCAGTGGCTAAGACTCTGGCCTCCCAGTGCAGGGGCCCAGGTTTAATCCCTGACTGGGGAACTAGATCCCACATACCACAACTAAGACCTCGCACAGCCAAAGAAATAAGCAAATGTTTTTTAAAAAATGGTTTTTACACGATACCTCAGTCTGTTATGTGTGCAATCACTTTACATCAAAAGAAAAAAATCAGCATGCCTGCCACAGTTTTAAAACGTTGTATTGCTAAGAAATGCTTACTGTCCTCTGAGCCATCAGCAAGAGGCAGTGTGTGCTACGTTGCTCAGTCATGTCCGACTCTTTGCAACCCCATGGATTGCAGCCCACCAGACTCCTCTGTGGAGAAGGCAATGGCACCCCACTCCAGTACTCTTGCCTGGAAAATCCCATGGACAGAGGAGCCTGGTGGGCTGCCATCTCTGGGGTCGCACAGAGTCGGACACGACTGAAGCAGCTTAGCAGCAGCAGCAGCAGCAGCAGACTCCTCTGTCCATGGGATTCGCCAGGCAAGAATACTGGAGTGGGTTGCCCTGCCCTCCTCCAGGGGATCTTCCCGACCCAGAGATCGAACCCACATCTCTTACATCTCCTGCGCTGGCAGGTGAGTGCCTTATCCGTAGCATCTCATCTTATCCTCACACCAGTCCTAGGAAGTAGTTAGCCTACACAGGATACTTGCTTCCCCTAGTCCCACCTGGGAAGCAAGAGGTCCCATCAAAGATCACTGATCACAGACCCCTGTGTTACATCTGGTAAGAATGAAAATGCTGGAAATACGGTGAGAATTACCAAGATGAGACACAGAGGCGTGAAGTGAGCAACCACTATTGGAAAAATGGCACCAATAGCCTTGCTCAGTGCAGGGTTGCCAGAAACCGTCAGTTTCTAAAAACATACAATATCCGTGAAGCACAATAAAACGAAACGTGCCTGTAAATTCACCCAGTAAGCAAGTGGCCGGTGTTACCTGCATAACCACTTCTCCCCAGGTTACTGGTGCTTCTTGTCTGGGTGGCCCCTCAAAGCACCGTAAGTCCAGGCTGTGTTGGGTAGAGGGAGTGGGGGGTGGGGTATTGGTGGCAGGAGGCGGACTCGGGGGTGGGGGGAGATGAGTGGCAGCCTCAAGGAATGATGGGAGGCTGGAAGCACCTCTCCCAGGCTTCTCCCAGTCTCCTTCCCTTCCCTCTGGAGCAGGCCCGCTTGCTGCTGCTGTTGTTCTATATGTCGGGGTTCTGACGCTTTAAAAAGAGATAAACAGAGCAAGGCTTCCCCAGGTGGCGCTAGTGGTAAAGAACTCACCTGCCAATACAGGAGACAAAGGGTGATACAAAGAGCTGAGAAAAGAAGATAAGCAAAAGGCAAAGGAGAAAAGGAAAGATATACCCATTTGAATGCAGAGTTCCAAAGAATAGCAAAGTGAAAGTGAAGTCGCTCAGTCGTGTCCGACTCTTTGTGACCCCATGGACTGTAGCCCCGCAGGCTCCTCGGCCCATGGGATTTTTCCAGGCATGAATACTGGAGTGGGTCGCTATTTCCTTCTCCTAAAGGACAGGTAAAAAAGCCTTCCTCAGTGATCAATGCAAAGAAATAGAGGAAAACAATAAAATGGGAAAGACAAGAGATCTCTTCAAGAAAATTAGAGATACCAAGGGAATATTTCATGCAAAGATGGGCACAATCAAGGACAGAAATGGTATGGGCCTAACAGAAGCAGAAGATATTAAGAAGAGGTGGCACGAACACACAGAAGAACTATACAAAAAAGTCTTCATGACCCAAATAAACACGATGTGTGATCACTCACCTAAAGCCAGACATCTTGGAATGTGAAGTCAAGTGGGCCTTAGGAAGCATCACTACAAACAAATCTAGTGGTGTAATGGAATTCCAGTTGAGCTGTTTCAAATCCTAAAAGATGATGCTATGAAAGTGTTGCACTCAATATGCCAGCAAATCTGGAAAACTCAGCAGTAGCCACAGGACTGAAAAAGATCAGTTTTCATTCCAATCCCAAAGAAAGGCAATGCAAAGAATGCTCAAACTATCACACAATTGCAATCATCTCACATGCTAGCAAAGTAATGCTCAAAATTCTCCAAGCCAGGCTTCAGCAATATGTGAACCATGAACTTCCAGATGTTCAAGCTGGATTTAGAAAAGGCAGAGGAACCAGAGATCAACAGAGATTGTCAACATCTGCTGGATCATGGAAAAAGCAAGAGAGTTCCAGAAAAACATCTACTTCTACTTTATTGACTACACCAAAGCCTTTGACTGTGTGGATCACAACAAACTGTGGAAAATTCTTAAAGAGATGGGGATACCAGACCACCTGACCTGCCTCCTGAGAAATCTGTATGCAGGTCAGGAAGCAACAGTTAGAACTGGACATGGAACAACAGACTGGTTTCAAGTCAGGAAAGGAGTGCGTCAAGGCTGTATCTTGTCACCCTGCTTATTTAACTTATATGCAGAGTACATTATATGAAATGACGGGCTGGAGGAAGCACAATGAAGATTGCTGGGAGAAATATTAATCACCTCAGATATGCAAATGACACCACCCTTATGGCAGAAAATGAAGAAGAACTCAAAAGCCTCTTGATGAAAGTGAAAGAGGAGAGTGAAAAAGTTGGCTTAAAGCTCAACATTCAGAAAACTAAGGTCATGGCATCTGGTCCCATCATTTCATGGCAAATAGATGGGGAAACAATGGAAACAGTGAGAGACTTTATTTTGGGGGGCTCCAAAACCTCTACAGATGGTGACTGCAGCCATGAAATTAAAAGACACTTACTCCTTGGAAGAAAAGTTATGAACAACCTAGACAGCATTTTAAAAAACAGAGACTTTACTGTGCCAACGAAGGTCCGTCTGGTCAAAGCTATGGTTTTTCCAGTGGTCATGTATGGATGTGAGAGTTAGACTATAAAGAAAGCTGAGCGCCAAAGAATTGATGCTTTTGAATGTGATGCTGGAGAAGACTCTTGAGAGTCCCTTAGACTGCAAGGAGATCCAACCAGTCCATCCTAAAGGAGATCAGTCCTGAATATTCATTGGAAGGACAGATGCTAAAGCTGAAACTCCAATACTTTGGCCACCTGATGTGAAGAACTGACTCATTTGAAAAGACCCTGATGCTGGAAGGGATTGAAGGTGGGAGGAGAAGGGGATGAAAGAGGATGAGATGGTTGAATGGCATCACTGATTTGATGGACATGAGCTTGAGTAAACTCTGGAAGTTGGCGATCAACAGGAAAGCCTGGTATGCTGCAGTCCATGGGGTCGCAAAGAGTTGGACACAACTGAGTGATTGAACTGAACTCAAAGTGATACAGGTTCGATCCCTGGGTCAGGAAGATCCCTTGGAGGAGGGCATGGCAACCCACTCCAGTATTCTTGCCTGGAGAATCCCCATGGACAGAGGAGCCTGGCAGAGTCGGACCTGACTGAAGTGACTTAACACAAACACAGGCAAACAGAGCAAGGGGGTTGGCGATTTGAGTTCCGCCCCAACACGGGTCTGCAGGCAGATCCAGGATGGCCCCAGGCCTGGCCAGCTGCATGGGGCTTCCCTGCCAGCTCTGAAGCCACCTCTAGCCACGCTGGGTTCCAGACCAGCTGGCCTGTGGGAGGGCGCCCTTAGGACTTCAACCACACAGCGCTTGGCTGGGCTCCCAGTCAGCTAAGGCCTTCTTTCCTTGTCGTCCTTGCCAGGCCTGGGGTGTCTCAGCCTGACCATGGCACAGGCCTTAGAAATCGCCTGGGGCATCTGCTCGCCACGTAGGTTCCTAGGCTCCGCACCGGATCCCCCCATCCAGAGTCCTGGGGGTGCGGCCTTGGCGTGTGTATTGTTAACTACTTCCCAGGAGATTCTGACATACCTTCAGCCCCAAGAACACTGTGGATCCAGCTCACCATGCTGGGGGTGCCTGTTCATCTGGGTGTATCCCGTATGTTTGCCGGGTGCTCAGACAGGGGCCTGTGGGGGCCTTCCCTGCCCAGCCCCCACCAGCCTCCAGCAGGAGGGCTCATGCCATCCGCCTGGCCACTCTGCCCAGGTCAGGTCCTGCTGTCCGCCTGCCCGAGTGCAGCCTCACGGTGTATCATTTCCACTTCCAGCCAATGAGGCAGAGCTGGGTGACTGACAATGCGTGTGAGCCCCCAAGAATCACCTAAGAAGCACCCCCAAATATTAACAGGACCCAGACACAGCCACTGTCACCCAGGGACCAGGCGTGATTCCCTAACCCCCACCCTGGCGACTCCTTCCCTTGCAGGTCCTCTGGCTGGGCCCAAGGAACATGCGGATTCCCCTAAAAGAAAAAAAATTCTCTCTCTTTAAAAATACATTCCTTTCAAAGCAAATACCACGCATCAGTCTCCGGTCAGCCTGGTGCAGAGAGAGGGCACGTGGGCACAAAGACGACCCAAGACGTGAGGCACTCAGGGTCAGATGGGGTGGCAGTCACATGCTGGTATGCTGGCCCTCTCTTTCTGGCTCATCTCTCACTGGCTCCATCTCTGTCTCAGTCTGTATATCCTGAGGACTGCTTGAGAAAGCAGTAGTAGCACAGGGATTCAATCCATTTAGAAGGGGCACTGTGAGAGCTGAGGTGGTCCTGGAAGGCTGCCTGGAGGTGGTGAGGTATGTGCTAGGTCTTGAAGAATGGGCTGGCTTTCCTTAGGGGGGAGGTTGCAAACCAAAATCCTGCTGCCGGGCTGGTAATGGGGAGGAGTAGAAAGGGTGGGTGTGGGATGATAGAAGACGGTGGGGACTGCGAATCCCCAGGGAGCACCTGTCTCCAGGGAGAGCCACATAGAAATGATGGCCTACCTTACTGGATCTTCTGATCTTTTTGAGAGCAGACGGGAGTCTAGACAGTTACTGGAAATTTTCCAATATTCCCATCAAAAGAGAAAAAAAGGTCTGTGTCTGATTGAGCAGCAGTCAAGCTGGCCATTTTCAGCCTTGCCTTAGGGGCTGGAGGGCCAGGTGGGTCTCTGGTGCGTTGCTTCCAAATTGCTGGGTTTATGGGCTTCCTGCCTCCCAGCCCCTCCCTGCTAAACTCTCCCACCAGCAGTGGGACAGGGTAGGCCGGCTGCTGCCTGAGCTCTGGGGCCACATGCCAGTGCCTGGGCTTCACTCCCCAGTCGGGAGGCTGGCCCCCGACCCCTGTCCCTCCTGGCTTTGGCCTCACCTCTGGTCCTTCTCCGCCCCCCTCCCCCAACCAGGGCTGTTACACGGTGATCCTCAACGCCTTTGAGACTTACGTCTACCTGGCCGGAGCCCTGGCGATAGGGGTGCTGGCCATCGAGGTAAGTGAAGGCCCCCACTCCTGCAGTTCCCCAGAAGCAAGACACCCTCACAGGGTCTGGGGCAGACACTCCCCTACAGCCTGCACCCCCAGCCTACCTCCACCTCCAGATCCCTAGCTCAGGACCCAATGGGACCCCACTTCAGGAACTATGGGGTGATAAGCCCAGCCGTGCCTGTTTGCCCCCTGAGTTGTTATGGGGCTCTGGACACGTCTGAGCAAGTCTCCGGGCAATGGGGATAGCCAGGCCCTGAGAGTCACTCGCCCCCAACCCAAGGTCCAGAGTGAACTCTGAAGGATCAGTGCAGCTGATCTGAGGGAGGGGCTACAGCCTTTGCTGCTGCTCCTGCTGCTAAGTCGCGTCAGTCGTGTCCGACTCTGTGCGACCCCATAGACAGCAGGCCAACAGGCTCCTCTGTCCCTGGGATTCTCCAGGCAAGAACACTGGAGTGGGTTGCCATTTCCTTCTCCAATGCATGAAAGTGAAAAGTGAAAGTGAAGTCGCTCAGTCGTGTCTGACCCTTAGCGACCCCATGGACTGTAGCCTACCAGGCTCCTCCGTCCATGGGATTCTCCAGGCAAGAGTACTGGAGTGGGTTGCCATTGCCTTCTCCGCAGCCTTTGCTTCTGGATCAGGCCTTTTCTCTGTGGGATGTTCAGGGCCCTGGGGCCTTGTTAACCTCATAAGTTGCAGATGGAGTCCCAGCAGTGAAGATCAGAAGGGCGCTGAGCCCGCTTAAAAGGAAGGCCTCTGCAGACGCTTAGAGCCGCCACTAGGTGGCGCTGTGGCCAAACGGTGGAGCTGCCCGCTGCCTTCTATTCACCCGTCTGGGATCTCAAATCCCCTGTCCTGGAAAGTTGCGCAGTTTTACCCACGCCGGTTGATCTGAAGAAACGGGCGGCCAGTCCTTGGCCAGCGGGGAAATGAAATCAGGAAATGCAATCCTCAGCCTCCTCCTCCCACCTAGCACCGTAAACCTGGACTTGCTTAGCTCCTTACTCTGTCCTTTGCTGTGTTCACTCGCTCAGTCGTGTCCAACTCTGGGACCCCAGGGACTGCAGCCCGCCAGGCTTCCCTGTCCTTCACCGTCTCCCGAAGCTTGCTCAGACTCATGTCCATTGAGTACTGTGTCCTGCAGTCCTAGAGCAGTTTTGTGGAGACTTTCGAGGATGGGGAGATGGATTTATTCATTCACCCGTTCATTCACTCATCAAGCATAGATTGAGCCCCAGCTGTGCACCAACACTGTTCTAGGTGAACAACTCCTCTCCTGGGAGGAAGCCATGATCAAGAAACATAGATCAGTACCAGGCCCCCTGGGAAATCGCAGACGTGCTACCCTGCCGGAAGAACACGGGCTTCTGGAGTTCAGCTCCCAGCTCTGCCTCTCTCTGCACACAGGATGCCCGAGCCAGTTTCCTTATTGGCAAAATGATGCTAAAAGCGGGCTCCTACAGCACTGTGGACGTCAGAGGTGGGGGGACCCTGAGACAGGGGCTCATTAAACAGTGTCTGTGCTCCCAGTCTGCCGCCTTCACACCCAGCCCACAAGCCCAGCTGCGGCCTCTGTTGGGGAGTGGGGGGCAGAACCTCAGCAGGGACAGCCCCCATATGCCTCGCTTCCCCCACCCAGAGCCCCTCCCGGAGGTTCGGTCAGGAGCCTGTGGTCTGGGGACTGTGCCTTCTACTTGCAGGAGCTCTGGCATCGGGGTACAAGCCAGCATGAATAAATAGGCATCCCTGAGTCAGGGTCTCTGCATACCCCACCCCCCCAGGGCCCTTAGATTGGTGTTCAGTGGACTGTGCTCCTAGTTTGGGGAAGGGCTACGTCTTTCTTGCCTGTCAATAACATTCCTAGAAAGTTTTAATTTAACATCTACTATATAACAGGCCTCATTAAGTTGTTAATCACCTTAGACTTCCCACCTCACCCCCCTCCTGTGAGCTAGAAGAAGGGGAGTGCAGGGGCTGTGAGACTGGCCTCTGGACTCAGAATGCCTGGACTCCAACCCTGGATTCCTCATTGTCGCTGTGTGATCTTAGGTGGGTTCCTTGACCTCTTGGGTCTCACTTCCTGATCTGTGAAAATACTTCTGAGAAAGCATTTAGAACTGTGCCCAGCACATGGTAAGCTCTAGATATATACTCAGGCCCAGAGAAGGGAAGTGTTTGGCCCATGTTTGCTGACGGCAAATAAGGGAGCTGGATTTGAACCTGTGGCCAAAACCCCCTTCTTTTCATGACCACACCGCATGAGGGGACAGTGGCTGGCAAGAGGGGCTTACCCCCCCCCCCCCGCCCAGGGCAGTATCAGGAGTGCCTGCAGCAGAGCGTCCCAAGAGTGATGGGTGAGCCCCCTTCCTGTGCCAGGGCAGGCAGCCCCGTATCCTCGGGGTGGGACAGCCCCCTGGAGGGTTATGAACCCAGACTGACAAGCCAAATCCTACTTTCTTTGCAGCTATTTGCCATGATCTTTGCCATGTGCCTCTTCCGGGGCATCCAGTAGATGGTGTGGCCTGAAGCTTGAAGACACACCCCGCCCACCACTGCCCAGCACCCAACGCCATCCCCTCCCCCGCACCCCTGCCCTCTTGGCCCCGGGGGAGGAGGTGAGGCCATCATGAGTGGCCAGGAAAAGGGGCAGAGGAAAATAGCTATTTTTTTAACAAAACAAAAAGAAGACAAAACTATGGACTGATACAGCCCGTCTGGACTCAGAGTGGGCACCGCAGGTTCTCTGCATGGACCCGCGCACACCCAGGAGGCAGTCTGCACTGGAGACCAAAGCGACAGCAGGGCCAGGCCTCCTCCTCGGCCCAACCAGATCCGGCAGCCTGGGACCTGGGCTTCAGGACTGGGTGCCAAGAACATTGAGGGTGTCGGCAAGAAGGAAGCAAAAGGAGATGGTGGAGGAAGGCTGGCGGAGCCCAGGGGCCCCCAGGAGACCTGGTCACCACGTCCTCGAGGACTTGAAACCTCCTCAGAATCCCTGGTCCCCCAAAGATGGAGTTGTCCTGCCTCAGGCTGGGGCCAACATTAGGATCCAGATACTGGACTGAAGAATGTCCCGGCTGGTCGGGTCCACGCTTCCCCATCTGTCGGACCAAATAATCTGGAAAGTCCAGAGAGGGGCAGTTTCTCATCCACAGTCACACAGCACACGCATGGCCGTTCCGAACAAGAGCCCTGTCTCCCTGAGGCTGCCTGTCGCCCCTCCCAAGCGTCTGCTGGTCCCAGCGGATCTGCTCTCCCAGCTCCCTGGCCTCCCCATCCTGGTTTCCCCAGAAGAGAGAGGGCATGCTGCTCAGGAGTTGCCTCCTCCCAGCTCCACAGCTAAGAACGTTCTGGACTCTACCCTCCCTGCTCTCCACACCCCCACTTCCCCACTCTTCTCGAAGTCCCAGGAACACGCACACATGCACACACGCACCACAGCCCCTTTTCCACACTGCCCACCTTTCCCCACAAGGCCCTCCCTGGGCTCCACCAACTCCCTGGCTCCGAGGGCTGAAAGGAACCCCCAGGATCATCTGGCTCGCCTCTCCTCACTCAGAATTGCCACTTGGATGCCTTCCACAAGACCCCTGCCAAGACTTCTCCATCTTCTTCTTGCAGACCTCCAAGGACAGGGAGCTCACTACCTCCCAAGACAGGCTTCTTTTCGGACTGTTCTGACTTTAGCATCAGCTCAATACACGCAAGAGGTTTCTGTTTTTCTGTGGTTTTGTCCACGTCATGCCACTTGCTCTCTCCTTCTGTCCCAAAGTGTGAAGGCAACACATGGTCCCCCCCGAGCCCCTTTACCCTCAGGCTGAAGAACCCCAGGCCACCTCGTCAGTTTTGCTCTGACACAGTTTTCTGGTCCTTTCACCATCTGTAGCACACACTTCTGAGTGTCTCCTCAAGGATCTGGCAGGGGGAGGTTTCCTCACAGACACCCACACCTACACAGCACCCACAGATCAGCCCCTTATATATGCAGGTCTCAA
The DNA here is from genome assembly GCF_032405125.1 of Capricornis sumatraensis. Classification (NCBI taxonomy): domain Eukaryota; kingdom Metazoa; phylum Chordata; class Mammalia; order Artiodactyla; family Bovidae; genus Capricornis; species Capricornis sumatraensis. Next base: position 75,488,281 of record NC_091084.1, read on the forward strand.
ATTCTAGAGCAGTGTTGACAACTGCATTGCAAGATGTCTCGACCCTGACCAGTCAGGAGTGGCAGCTGTGCAGAGGATCTGAGCTCTGGTCTGGGCTCAGTGGGCAAGGACAGCATGATCTTGATAAGTGATGTCTGCCAAGCAACTCGGGCTGGATTGGTGATGTCTGCCACAGGCATGGGCGTGGAAGGGGCAGTATGTTGCCTTGCTCTCCTCCTATCATTGTCCCTCCTTGGGGTCTGGGAAGGACCCTTTCTCACAGCTTCCAGCCTCCCCTCCAGCCTTCCAGCCTCCAGGAGACGGAGCAGCGGCCTAGAGTTCATGCCCCCCTGCTCTGCCACCTGATACCACCAGAGCTTGGTGCCTGCTGTCAAGACTTGGTTTGACCCTCCTCTTATTGCCACCTTCCCGCCTTGCACCCTCCCCGCCGTCCTCTCTGGTCTGAATCTTTCCATGGTGCTCCTGTACCTGGCTGCCCTGGCACCTCCATAAATGATGGTATAAACTCCCTAGAGACCCGGCATCCCCAGGACCCCGGAAGCCATGCAGCCAGCACCCCGGCCAGGTCTCTAGACCCACTTGGCTCCAACTTCCTGGCAGAGGCAAAGGGCTGGTATGAGGTGGACCAAAAAAAAAAAAAAGGCTGGGGTTAGAGTCAGTTTGGGCAACTATGTGGCTTCAGTTTAGGGGTGCCCTAGGCATCATGGCCCCATCCAGTCCCCACTGCCCAGGAGAATTTGGGGCCTTCAAGGTAAGAAGAACCAGGCATCAGGAACCACCCCCCACCCCCAGGTCCCTGAGATAAAAGGCTGGTCATGGAGGAACACCTGGGGGGAGAAGATGGGTTTGAGGGTGGATGTGAGAGTCTCTCATCACCAAGCGCTTTCCATAAAGGGTCAAGGAGCCCGGATCTGCCCCCACCAACTACATTCCGGGGCTGAAAAGGGGAAGCAGGCCTCTGCTCTGCAGCATTAACGCAGGCTGGCAGCTATTTGCAAGGCTGTCTGTGACCATTCTGAACAGGCCTGAGAAGGCAAAGCCCAGCCCCAACAGCCCTCAATGGGAACAAATGGCAATTTAGGGGCTGCTGGGGTGGGGGTGGGGCTCCCTAGGTGGCACTAATGGTAAAGCAGCTGCAGGCCAATGCAGGAGATGTAAGAGATTCGGGCTTGATCCCTGGGTGGAGAAGATCCCTGGAGGAGGGCATGGCAACCCACTCCAGCATTCTTGTCTGGAGAATCCCCTGGACAGAGGAGCCTGGATGGCTACAGTCTGTAGGGTCATAAAATCAGGACATGACTGAAGCAACTTAGCGTGGGGCGGGGCGGGGCATGGAGTTTCTTTGTTGAGACTTGCGGAGCCTGAAAATAGACCAGGAACCAGGGAGACTGTGCAGTTGGTCACATACCTTGCCCAGTACTGAGGCCACCTTCCTGCTCAGGGGCCGGGGGCTGGGACCCTGCCCAGCATCCTAGGCCCCTCCTCTCCTCTCCATGCCTAAGAAGCCCAGGCAGGATCCTCCAAGCCAGCTGAGGGCCCAGCCCCCCCACCTCCCTAGAAGACCCTCGTCCCTCCCCTGGTGGGTCCTATGTCTATTTTGGAAACTGTCCACGTTCCCTGCCGTAGGTAGCAGAGCTAATTTATCATGTTTATCCCCCCTGAGCCTCCCTTTTTTATATTATCTATCAAGAGGAGTTTTTGTAATATAAAGCAGGACGCCCACACTGATGGTTTTGCACTGGTTTTTGTGACTGTTTCTTACAAAAAGGAAAAGGAACGAAGAATAAATAGTGACCGTGAGGAACGGTGGTCTTGATTGGAGGTGGGGACGGAGGAGGCTGGGGCCGGGGCAGGAGCTTGGCGGGAGTGAACCGAGTAGGGCCATCTTGGTTGATCTTTTCGAACTTTTAGGACGGACAGCGCCGTCCCTGCGGGTCCTCGTCCACCCTCTCTGGAGCCAAGGTCGTGCCACCCGCCCCAGCTTGGCCGGCCCGGCCTGGCCCTGCTCCGGCACCCATACTTCCGCCTTCCATGCCAGCCTCCCTCCCCTGCTCAGCAGCTGGTTCTTAGGACAAACAGTCCATCACTTGCTGGCACATTAGCCAGGCCTCAAAAAGCATGGGTCAGCTTCGACACAGTGAGGCCGGGGGGCATGGCCCGCCAGCCACCATCACCTCCTCCCAAAGGCTGCACTGGCTCCGGGTCTGCCTGGGACTCGGTGGAGGGGTGGGGGCGGGTGGACAGGATTCTACAGAGAGACTAGAACCTCAGCCCAAGAGACGGAGGCCAGGCGGGAACGGCCCATCCTCAGGGTCCCGCTTCCCCTGCCCTCAGCCGCAGTCAGCAGCCTTGGACTCCTGACCTGCCGGGCGGGCCTCAGTTAACAGCGATGGCACCACTGGGCAAAGGCCATGTGGCCGGGTTTGTGGCCAATGGGACAGCTGTGGGCGTGAGGGAGGGCAGTGAGGCCCAGGGTCAGGGGTGGGGGGCCCCCTATGTGGCAGCAGCTGGAGCTGGGCTACACCTCAGGACCAACCACTCTGCCCCTTCAACACAGTGCTGAGACAGGAGGCAAGTCTGGGGCCCAGCCTGCTTCCCTGCACACGCGTCCCCAGGACACGGGGCCACCAATCCCCGTGTGATGGAGCGAAGGAGGGCGTCAGGTGAGGGACACGTGGTGGGCAGTGGGCACAACGGTGCTGGGGCTGCAGGGGGCTCAGCCCCTCTGGGGCACTGGGGGAGATGGGTGTGAGTGGAGGCGGCCTGCTGAACTGTTTCTTTTTGCCTTGCTGAGCTTTGAAGGTTACCCAGTCACACACACAGCCGGGCCTCGGTGGCAAACCCAGGACAGAAAGCCAAAGGGCAGCACGCTGGGGAAGGGGGGAAGGTGGACGAGCGGGCTGAGTCAGGTGTGCCGCAGACCCCAGAGGACATGCCCAAGTGAGGAGGAAATGCTTTTCTCTCTGTCTGATCCCCAAGCCCCATCACTGACAGGTGGCCTTCATCTGGGGTTACCTGGGTGTTCATCTGTCAGGGCCGGCCTGGGGCCAGGGGCAGGGAAGGGGCCTCCACGAGCTGGGGCCAAGGCAGAGAAGCCAAGAGTGAGGCCGGGGCTGAGAACAGGGCCCCGCTACCCCCAGGAGGCGGAAAGGGAGGTGCTGGATCAAAGGCAGCCCCCCACAGGGCTCCCTGCCAGCCCACAGCTGTGCTGGGTGTTTAGGGGGCACAGGGGCCCCTGTGTGTGGAGAGGGCCTGCATGGAAGGAAAGGAGCCCAAGGTCGAGGTCTCGGGTTTTCCAAGCAGGGGTGGGAGTCAAGTCTGGCTGCTTGGGCATCGTTGGCTGGGGGGTATGGGGGACGGACAGGGAGGCGGTCCACAGCCTCTCAAGAAAGAAGGGTCTCATGATAGGGGAAGAAGGGGCCTGGCCCGGCCGGAGGCCCGTGACTCAAGCTTTCCCGTGAGCTTCTGTCCAGGGGGATCCAGAGGCCAGGAGACCCATAAGAAGGAGGCGTCACCGTGCGGGGGGCAGGACGGGGTAGAGGGACCCCATTCCCTCCCCAGCCCTGAGGGCCCGAGAGATCACAGCATCCAGGGAGGAAGGGGAAGGCACCCGCCCTGCCTGCCCAGGGCAGGGTGCTTACTGCCTTCCAGAACCAAAGGGGACCCGAGGGCAGTCCCAGGGCCTCCCTGCCCCAGAGGGGCCCCTGGCCCGGCGGGTGGCTACACCTTCTTGGGTTTTCGGCCGACTTGGTAATAGTAGTAAACGCTGATGGCGACAAAAAGGAGGCGGCTGGCCAGCAGCAGCAGGATCCCCTCAGACACGAGCCCCGTCTCAGCTAGCGTGGCAGTGACCACTGGGAGAGAGGCGGGAGGGCACAGGGGTCAGGAGCGCTGTTCCTCACCCCCCAGCATGGGATGCTAGGGGCCCCGGGGCAGCTGCCTGGCTGACCTCACCCTCATCCTGAGCTGGGGCGTCCGGCCAGCCACCCAACCCCGCAGGTACGTCTGCTGTGAGTCCCCCACGTGGCAGGGACGGGGGCGAGCATGTGGGCACAGCTGGGCGTGTACTGTCCCCCCCTGTGCTGGGGACACAAGGGAGCAGAGGGTGGTGGGTGCACGGGTGTGCATTCAGGAGGGTACAGGCACACGTCGGCCGTGCGGGCACAGGTGTGCGGGCACACAGGTAAACGCGGCCACACGAGTCCCTCCCCCTCACACAGGTTTTCATCACTTCCCGGAAATCAAGTGGCAAGAGCTGGGAGGTCAGGGACCAAGCTACCGGCACCCTATCAGCAACCCGCCATCACCCCCCCAACACCCCGCAACTGTCCAGCTCAGGACTCACCCAAGAACTGGACCGAGAAGTAGCAGGCTTCAGTGAGCAGAGTCCATCGGATGATGACCTTCTCGGCCGTGTAGAGAGCATTCCACATGATCAGGGAGATGCCTGGGGGGAAGGGCAAGGAGGGGACTGGGCGCGGGGCAGCCTGATCCCCGCCCCTTGAGATGGGGGCAAGGGGTCGCTCCTCTTCCCTTGGGCACAGTAGCCAGGACCCCAGGCATCCCCTGCCCCCGCTCACAGGCAGGGAGCCAGGACCCCAGGCATCCCCTGCCCCTGCTCACAGGCAGGGAGATTTTGGAAGGGAGGCTGGATTGCACCCCACAGATAACCCTGAACATCAGACTGGGACTTTAGCCTGCAGGTAATAGGGAGCCATAGAAAGTTTTGGCGAGGCGGAGGGACACCACAGGCGCTGGGTTTTAAACGTCATTCAGTTTCCTAACAGGCACTTCTAGAAGTGGCGAGTGTTTTACAGACGCTGTGCTGATTTCGCCTCCTCTTCTAGGCTGTGAGACCCTGGAGGGCGGAGCCTGGGCTGCCTTCCTCTCTCGTGCCCTGGGGAAGCACTGCACACAGCAAGCGCTCAGTAAGTGCTTTGTCTCAGATGATGGTTAAGAACAGCCCCAAACCACGGGCGATGTTCCACCAGTGGCCGCAAGATGGCAGCACACACCCAGCAGAGACAGACCCGGCAGCTGAAGGGGAAGCGGAGAGCCAGCACAAAGAAAAGAAAGGCCCCCCAGGTTTCCCTCGCCCTCCACGCCCCGCCCCAGTTGCTCATCACCTTCCCAGCGCCCGCCCAGCAATACTCACTGAGGAGGGCACCGCCATAGAGGCGGATGGGGGTCTTGCTGGTCACCTGCGCTCCGTCGAAGACCGCATCGTAGAGCTGGTCAGGAAAGGCAAGGGCCTGCGGACAGCGGGTGGGAGGCTCGGGGTGAGGGGCTCCCTGTGGAACCTTCCCCTTGGTCATCTCCCTTCTTTCCCCAGCAGCAGCCCAGGGCCAGGACCCTGACTGCCCCCACCCCGTCCATGGCAGCAGAGTTCTCAGGTTCCAAGGACAGAGTCGGGACCATGGACCAGGGGACCTTGGATGCTCTAGGGCAGGGCACAGGGGGGATGAGCATCCGCACAGGTCAGGGAGGCGGCCAGAGGGCCTGGACAGCAGAGGCGCCAGTATGATGGTCCAGTGGCCCTGTGGGGAGCGGCAGCAGGGGGTCCCGGGGCAGGGGAGGGCACCGGGTCCCACTCACCATGATGGCAATGCCGGAGAAGAGCACAGCAGAGACAAACTGCCAGACTCTGGGGAGATGCGGAGAGGAAGGTCAGAGGCAGAGCCCTCGCTGCCACCCCCAGGCCCCAGCCCAGACCCTCCCCTCTCCAGGCAAGACACCGGTCTAGAGGGGGGAACCAAGGACAAGACTACACAGGGCCCCTCCCCACAGCCTTGCCCCCAACCAACACTCACAAGTCAATGCTCACCTGAGCCCCAAAGGCTCTCGAACAGCAAACTTGATCTCATTGCCTAAGACCTGGCTGATCTGTGGACAGAGAGGGGTCAGAAGGCGGCACTGTCTGCCCAGTTCACTCCCTACCTCCCAGAGCCTGCCAGATGCCCAGGAACCCACCTGGGTGCCTCTGCTTAGCCAGAGTCACCTAGGCTGGGAGGGTCACACTGAGGCCACTCTCTACCTCCTCTCGATACCAGGGCCCAGCGGAAGCTGAAAATATGGGGGCTGAGAGATGTGAGTTCAGGCATCTGCCCGCTGTGGACTTGAAGCCTGGCTCTACCATTTATTGGTGTGGTCCTGGGCAAGTCTTTAATCGCTCTGAGCCTGTTTTTCTCATCCATAAAATGGGTTAATAACTGAACCTACATCTCCGAGGGCTAACAGGAAGATTAAATAATGCTTATAGAGCAGCTGGTGCCATAACAAGCAAATAATCAGCACTCAACTAATTCCAACCATCCGTTTTCATTATTGCTGCTATTCCTCTGACATATCCATTACATTTCCAGAAAGTATGAGCTGAATCTGGAGGCCCCCTGCAGCTATATGGGTCGCAGCTACTCTTCTCCCCAAACAGTGGGCCAGACCCGCCTCCTCAAATTGGTGCTCAGAGGCAGACCCCCATGTGTGGTTGGTTCAAGGCCCCTCCTCCGACCCCGGCCCACCTTGGAGCGGTGGACCTCCCCGTCGTCGTCCTCCCCACCCACGCCGAGGATCTTGCGGGTCTTCAGGCGGCTCACGAGGTCCGTCTGGCTGTGCTTCTTCATGAGAGGCGGGGGCTGCTTGGCTGCCATCTTGTCCTGGAGCCCGGCCTCTGCAGTGGAGCTGCAGGGAGACACCAGTCTCAGCCACCGACCTTGACCAGCATCCAGATCTCAGAAGGCAGCCAGACCCAGCCTGGGGCCTGGGGGAGGCCTCCCCGTCAGCCTGGGGCAGCAGGTGGTCACCAGAGGAGGACTCTGAGGGCCTGGGCTTAGTTCTGGGCTCCCTAATCACCCAGCTGTGGGATGAAATGGGCAACTCACTGCCCTGTCCTGGCCTCAGCTTCCTCATCTGTAAAATGGGTTAGAGCAGATGGTCTTAAGGCCTTCCAGCTCTATCAGCCCGTCTGGCCTAAATGGATGTGGCCTACCCCCAGTGACCAGGCTGGAGAAAGCCTTACAGACAGTCATAGGGGAAGTGCAGGCCTAGGACTAGGCATTCAGGCCTAGATGGAGACCAGACCCAAAGATTCTTGGATGCAGGGAGTTAACTGGGGCCTGGGTCAGCCTTGCCAAAAAAGGGAAGGGTCTGCCTAAGCCTGGGTAGGAGTCCTGAGTGCTGGGGTCCAGGCCCCCACTGAATTTTTGCCCAGACAATTCCTACTGCCCAGCAAGCCCTCCCACCCACCCACCCACACTCCCAGACAACCTCCACTCAGCCTGCCAGCACTGGAAAGAAGGGGAGGGGGGACCCCAGGACCCAGCCGAGCCAGAGGAGGGCCGGCCAGGAGGGCTGGCTGGGCTCAGGGGCAGCAGTCCGGCCTTGCCTCTCCCTGCTCTCCCCACCCACCGCCCATAAGCTGCGAAGGCCCCCAGTCGCCAGCCTCCCCCAGCTCCACCTCTGGCCGGATCTTGAGCACCTACTATGTGCCGGGCGATGGAGACACTGAGATGGGTTGAGTGGCCGTCCTCACCTTCAGTCAGCACAAAATCTATGCGGAGACAACAGTGTAAGCCACAATGAGGTCAAGGTGTCCAGAAGTTGGCCTCCTGTAACCACAGCCATCCTGCTAGATGGGTACCGCTTGTACCCATTCTACAGATGAGGAAGCCAAGTTCAATGAAGTTCAACAGAGACCAGGTTAAAAAAATGGAAGCAGCCCCCACCCGAGTAGGTGCCCCACCCATGCCGGGTGCCTCCCACATTCCTGCACCTCATTCCCACCCACAGTAACCCCAGCAGGGCAGGAGAACCACCCCCCGAAAACCGACAAGGCTCAGAAGTTGCCTGTGTCTCCACCAGGGACCCGAGGTGGGATTGCCAGACGCCCCTGACCAGGCCTCAGACGCAGGTCTTCCTGTCTTGCGGCCCCAGCAAATGTCTCAGCCTCCCAGCCACAGCCAGGGCTTCCAGAGGGAGGACACAGACATATCCCCAGGTCACCTCCAGTCCTCCAGCCTCCCGGTGTCTCAGAACAAAATAAAGCGCCCAGAAAACAAACATCAGAACAAAGACTCAAATGGCGGGATATTCAGATACTGTGGCTTTAGACCGGATGAACTGGGCATGGCGCACACCAGCCCCGAGTCTGGAGATAATGGTCATCCAGTTTCAGTTCAGTCACTCAGTCGTTTCTGACTCTTGCGACTCCATGAACCGCAGCCCACCAGACCTCCCTGTCCATCACCAACTCCCGGAGTCCACCCAAACCCATGTTCATTGAGTCGGTGATGCCATCCAGCCATCTCATCCTCTGTCATCCCCTTCTCCTCCTGCCCTCAGTCCCTCCTAGCATGAGGGTCTTTTCCAATGAGTCAGCTCTCCTCATTAGGTGGCCAAAGTATTGGAGTTTCAGCTTCAGCATCAGCCCTTCCAATGAACATCCAGGACTGATTTCCTTTAGAATGGACTGGTTGGATCTCCCCGCAGTCCAAGGGACTCTCAAGAGTCTTCTCCAACACCACAGTTCAAAAGCATCAATTCTTTGGTGCTCAGCTTTCTTCACAGTCCAACTCTCACATCCATACATGACCCCTGGAAAAACCATAGCCTTGACTAGATGGACCTTTGTTGACAAAGTAATGTCCCTGCTCTTGACTGGAGGTCTTTTGTGAGTGATATCCAGACCCAGCAGCCCTCCTAAGCCCCGCAGCCTAGCGCCTCATCTGTAAGAAGAGGGCAGCTATGCTCTTCCCTCCCGTGTATACACGTGCTCGGGGAGTGGATGGCGGCAACTGGCGGTGACCTGGAAGGCAGCCCAATGCCCAGTGCCAGTCAGAGGGGAGCCAGGGTGTAACTGGGCTCCTCGGGGCAGGACGGCAGAGGGAGGCGGCCCAGGCACTGTCACAGCTCAGTCACTTTCCACCACCTTCTTGGAGATCCAGGTAGAAGGTATAATTAGACTTGCATCCCTCCTGATGCCAGATGGACTGCTGGAGGCTGCCCACGGGAGTCAGTGAGCCACTGCGAGGAACAGCCCAGGCCTGGCCCCCACCCGGCCCTCCACCAAGGAAGCACCCGGCAGCCACCCTTCCGCTTCCAGCCTCCCCTTTGGTCTTTTGTTTATTTGCATACAGCAAAATGGACCTTCTCTGTGGTCTGTAGCGCTAAGAATCGTAGCGCAAGGACAGGTAACCACCCCGTCCACATCAGGACCCTCCCCTCGCCCTAACCCCTGGCAACCACCCATCTGTTATCTGGCATCTGTCGCCATAGTTCTGTTTGTGCACACGTGTTACATAAATGGAATCATACAGTATATAACCTCGGAGACCTGCTTCCTTCTTTCATCCAGCATCGTGCCTTTGAGACCCATCCACGCTGTGCGTATGGACGGTCCCTTCCCCTTGGCAGGAGAGTGGTATTCCCAGATGCCAACTACCAGTTCATTTCCCCCGTCACTCACTCACTGACGGACATCTGAGTTGTTCCAGAGTGTGACCGTTGAGAATAGAACTGCCACAAACATTCGTGTGCAGGTTCGGGGGTGACCATGAGTTTTCATTTCTCTAAAGTAAATGCTTGGGCGTGGGATTATATTGAATTACAACATACAGTAAATCTACAGTCAACTCTAGGAGAAAGTGCCAGACTGCATTCCAAAGCAGGAAACCGTTTACGTTTCTCCACAATGCATGCGTATTCCTGTTCTTTCACGTTCTCCCCAGCATCGGCTGTTCTCAAACTTGACTTTGGCCCTTCATATGGGTCTCCCTGGCATTTTAACCCTTCTCACCCAGACCGGCCAGGCTGCCTGACTCAGTCCTGCTGTGCCTGTTACTAGCTGTGTGGACAAGTCACGTAGCTCTGAGCCTCGGTTTTCCCCATCTGTGAAATGGAGCCGTAATTCTCAGCTCCTAGAGATCCAGGGGCAAAAAGGGAAGCTTGGTCCCAGCACACAGCAGAGCACCTGCATGTTTACATGAAAGAAGTGCGTTTAGTGAGGTTTAGCTGTGAGCTGGGCATGGGGGGTGGTGGCACCCGGCCTCTGCCCTTAAGTAACTTACAGCCTGGGTGGGGGTGGGGAAGCTGATCTGTCAGCCACCAATCAGAGCAAGTTGCTTCTCTGAGCCCCAGTGTTCTCATCTGTGAAATGGAAACAAGAATCCTTACATCTTCCCTAGGGCTAGTCAAAGGAGGCAAAATAATGGCCAGAAAGTAATTTGTAAAGGGCCAGCTAACTGCTAAAGCCGGAAGAGCTTAGCTGCCAAAGCCGTACTCTCCGGAGTTCAAAGCCCAGGTCTACCACTTCTTAGCTGTGTGCCTGTGAGCAAGTCACTTAACCTTTCTGAGGCCCCATCTGCAGCTGTGAAAGCCAAAGGTCTTCCCTCACCGGAATGCTGTGAGAAAACACGCATGGGGAGAGCATAGGGCAGTGCCGGGCCCACGCCAAGCGCTCGGCTGAGATGGGCACTGATACACAGACATCCCCTCCTCCCCATGCCCCCCTATGCGGCAGGGGCTCAGATGGAGACCGGGGAGGATCAGGAGAACGGCCGAACTAGCATTTCCTAACATCTCCACCCGCTGGACAAAGCCCCAAGATCTCAATCCCATCGCCTAAGGCTGCCGCTCCAGACCAGGTCAGCGATCCCTGCTGGGAGGGTTGGCTGCCTTCCTCTGATCCCCTGTGCCCTCCCCATCAACACAGCACAGTGCTTCCCTTGGCACCACAGGCCCAGGGCTGGTACGGATGGCCGGGGCGGGGGAGGGGGGGGTCACAGCATCCTGGGCACTATCAGAAGTCCAGCATTATCCACAGACACTGCTGTCAGGCAACTGGGCAGGGGGGACCCACTGTCGCCACCCCTGGAGCCCAGGGCCCAGCCCCGGCAGTGAGCTCACCACCAACAACAGGCCCTGCAGCCTCCCACAGAAAGTGAGATCCTGAACTTTATCTCCAGGGAGCAAGATCCCCAGCAGCCGGCCGGCCCTATGGAGCTAACTGCTCTGAGCACTGAGTCCTGGGGCTCTTTCACCCCAGGACCAGGTCCTGTCCCCCCAGGGAGGGCAAGTGGGCAGCTCTCACCAATCCTTAAGCATCCAATCCGGAGACGACCCCACACACCCCCATCTGCTCGGGAACTGTCCTGCCTTTCAAGGCCTCTCCAGGTGTCTTTTTTAGGAGATTTTAACCTAAGAGGATGGAGGGAGTGTCCCCCACTCCCTCGCTGCACCCCAGCTGGATACTGGCTTTGGGACAGCCAGACCTGGGTTCGGATCCTGCTTCTGTAAAGCGCTGCAGCTCTCCCAGTTTCTGCCCCTGTGCTAATGAGAAGGGGCACTCTGCCGAAGTGCAGGGGAGGGAGGGAGTATGTACGGGCAGGTGCCAACAGCAAAGCGCCCTTCCTCCCTGCCCAGGGCCAGGCCAGGCTGAGCTCCTCCACCTCCTCTTTCCTCACCCAGGCGTGCAAGTGGAAAAAGCCTGCCTGTCACAGCTGTCAAGCTTCCGTTCCCAGGCCCTGCTGCCTCCTGAAGGGCCCCTAGGGCTCCGCCGGGGGGTGCCAGGCTGCCCAAGGCAAGTGAGAGAGGGGCGGGAGGAGGGCTGCCTCTCCACCAGCCAGGCGAGGAGAAGGGGAAATTCAGCTTGCAGTCCCCAGACCCAGCGTTCATGACCTTTTGCATGCTGCCCCCAGCCAGCTTCTCTGAGCTCAATTCCCAATAAACCAGCAAATCACGGGCCTTCAAACAGTTGTTCCCCTTTCTGAACCACTGCCCTCTGCTCCTCCCACCTCAAGGTCCCCGGCTCCTCAAGGGCTTTGCAGCACCCCTCCTCCAGGGCACCTGCCTAGGGCACAGTGCCCTCACTGCTCTGAACCCTCAGTGGCGGCCACAGGCCACTTCCGGCCCATCCTTCAGCGTTTCAGGGCCAGTTGGCCTCCCCAGGACCCAGCGATCTGAAGGGAGAGCTGGTAATCTCCCCACCTGAGAACTGTCCGGCGGGCCCCCGGACACAGAGATACTCAACGGCACAGACGAAGACCAGACAGTGGGGCCAAGGCAAGCAGGCCTCCCTCACCCCACCCAGAAGACTCAGGATCACTCTCTGAGCTGGCAGGGCCCAAGGGGAGGCTCTGATCCAAACACTGGCAGGACAAGGCAGAGAGCTGAGGCCCAGGGCGGGCAGGCGCTGCCCCGGCCCATGCCTGAGCTGCTGACACAGAAAGGGCAGGGAAGGGACTCTGTGGTCAGGCAGAGCTGGGTTTCAATCTGGCACCTCCTCCGGCCAGGCAGCCTTGGGCAAGCAGGTCAGGGGTGCTGAAGACTCCCCGAGAGTGGCAGGGGTTTTCCCTGGCATCTGGGGTGCCCAGGAAATGGGTGGAGATTGCATGAGAGCGCAGGATGAGACCCCACTCCCCAGACCTCAGAAAGCCGCAGCCATCTGGAGGGGAATGCCACAGTGCAGGGCTTACTGATGGTTTTGCTCACGGGGCCTGGACAGCTCGGGGGTGTGGGAAGAGCTCAACAAAAATTTGTGACAAAAGTTGGGGGGAAGGGTTTTGAGGCCCCCTGCTGGCCAAGATCAGACCCCCTGTAGGCCCTTCCTCCTTCCTTATCCGAAAGAACACCTGCAAAGAGCTCCCAGAGCCTGAAAGACGGAAGGGGCTGTGATGGGACAGAGGCTGAGCTATGCCCCAGAGACTGCACCAAAAGAGAAGGGCTCATTGGGGCGGGGAGTGTTGTGGGGGGGTGTTACAAGGATCGAGGGTGGGGATGGGAGGGTGGGTGTATACTTAATGATTGGGCAAACGTGGGTTCAAACCCCCAACCCTTTCTCTCAATTGTTCTGTGATGTCAGGAAAGTTACCTAACCTCTCCGAGCCTCCTCATTTGTGAAACCACAGAACGAATTCTTAGCTCACCGAGTTTTGATTAGACAGACTGAGAAAAGGCAGTGGAGGGGCCTGGCCCCTGGTGCTCCACAAAGGACAGCAATGAACAACACTAACGGGGCATCTGTCCAGGCCCTACCCCCACAGCAGATCCATGGGGCTGGGGCATCACTCCCATGCCAATCTTGCAGGACCTCTCTTCCAACCCCCCCAAGAGCCTTCCCGGGAAGCCTGGTTTCCATAGAAACAGATGGACTGCAGAGCAGTCCCCTTCGTGGAGACTGTGCCCCCAAGAGGGCTGGCTTAGGAACCTAACCGGCAGGGGAGGGGGCCCAAAACACCCAGCAGCTGCCAAGCCTCTGGTGATTCAGTGGGGAGTCACTGCTGCTGAGTATCAGAGCCAAGAGCTGCTTCCTTTGCAAACATGACCCTCTGCAGGAGGGCCAGCGCGCCTGTAAGGAGAAACGCCCCCCGATCATCCACCCCAGGAAAGGAGGCAGTGGACAAGGACTTCCAGAGCAGGAACTCTGCGCTCACCCCCAGAGCCCGAAGAGCATGGCTGTATTACAGATAAAGAAACTAAGGGCCAAGTGACTTACGCACACGTGTGTCTCTGGCTAAGTGACAAAGCTGAAATTCCAACCAAGTTAATGGTGCCTAATGGATATTCAGAGAAGAGCTCATGTGTGTGTGTGTGTGTGTGCACGTGCTCATGTGTGGGCTGGGGGTGTGGTGTGGTGAACATGACACCCAACAAGAACCGAGCTCTAAGCTTTCTTCCCCATCACATCTCCCCTTGAAAGTCCCTGGCGGGTTGCCAGCATCTGACCCCCACCCTGGGGTCCAGCCTCCCTTGGATGAAGGCCTGTGACTCTGGCAGGACCTGGGGAAGGCTGCAGGGAGACCCATTGTTCTGTTATCACGTTGGTACAAAATAGCTGGAAATGGGGACTGGAACCTGCAGCGGAGGAGAGGGGAAGTGAGAGCCGGAGTCTCCCAGCTCTGGGCAGAGGGAAGGGAGGCGGGGAGAGCCCCAGCCAGGGCACCTCAGGGGCTAGGAGGTTCAGAGCCAGCCTCATCCTTCTTGCAGTCCTTCCCTAGGGCACCCCATCAGCCCCTTGGGCAAGAGGGGGGTCTAAAGACCCCCAGCCCCGAAACCTCCGCTTGGTTAGGGCCTCAGGCAGAGTGAGTCTCCAGTCTCAAGGGTCCAAGTCTGGGCTCTGCCTGACGAGTCCTGTGCCTTTGGGCAGACTGACCTCCTGGAGCCTCCGTCCCTTGACTGTTAACACGGTGGCAACGCCTGACTTACTGGGCTGCCAGCAGGGTCACCCTGTGCATCACGGCCATGATCACGGTGGCCTCTGGGGTACAGGTTTGCGCCAGGGTACGGGGTTTTCTCAGTGCACACAGGCTAAGGGCAGAAGCCAAGGTGAGGGTACCCCGCGGCAGGACTTCCTTGCAGCGTGTCCCTCGAGAGCAGAGCCCAGTTATTCTAAAGGCCAGCCCGCCTCGTCTCACAAGTAGCCGGTGAGTCAGGGGAGGGCGGGGCCGCCTCATCCACCTCTCAGGTACCAGCTTCACCACCCGGGCTAAGGATGCGTCAAGGGCGACGACGACAGAGTAGAACCGGCCGAGGAGAGGAAAAAACACGATTCGAATCCCTCAGGGACATAAACCTGCCCCCATGACAAGGCTCGGTAGTCAAGAAAGGGATTCCATGACCCACTTCCAAGAACCTCCAGGAACACAGGAGCTGGCAGCAGAGGCTTTGACAGAAGCTGGAAGGCTGAGTCCTGAGTCACTGGGCTGGGAGACAGGACAAGTGAGGTCAACAACAGACTCTGCCCCCGTGGGAGAGGGTAAGCCGGGGCCCGATCTTGGGACTCGGTTTCCTCCGTCTCAAAAATGAAAGTGTGGTTTCCAGGGCCCCTCCTGGCTGTGATATTCCTGACTTGGTTTCCAGACCCTGTCACTCACCGGCCACACTCCAGTTCCAGCAAAGAATCCAGCACAGGTTGTCCCGCCCCCAAGTCCCACCAGCACCTCACTCATTGGCTCTGGAAACACACATTCTTGCTGCCTTTCTATTAGTTCTCTTTCTTTTGAAGCTACAGAATTTCCAGGACAGAGGAAAGCCCACATTTTCATCACGAACATCTCTAAGGCCGTAGGGACAGAAAGAAAACAAACATCCCCTGCTGTGGTGGAGAGGGTGCCAGGGCAGGGCAGGCAAGGGGCAAGAAGGAGGGGACATGGGAGGTGGGGGCCACAGTGGGGGGGCAGCCCTTTGATGGCCATCCAGCACCACTCAGGAGTCACTGCGAGGGGCATCCCTGTCCCTACCCTCATAAAGGGCAGAACACACGGAGAATTCCCGTCCTTTTCAACCCAGGAATGGGCCAGCCTCCCCCTTGGCCCAGTGACCACGTCAGGGCCCTCAAAGGCAGCTGGTGCTTCCAGGCCCTGTGGGGCCAGTCATCAGGACAGTCTGGCTTCCAGATCCCACGAGTTCTTATGAGAAGGCAGTGGACATATCCCTCGCCCCTCCGACTCCTCCCATCTCCCGTGCCCCTGAAGATGCTCAGAAACTTGGAGGGGAGGAGAAAGGGAGTTTCCCTGAAGAAATGCTCCACTATTTTGAGCCAACTTTTTCATAAGCAAAAAGCTATTTGCCCTTTGGGCGGGTTGGGAGAGGGAAGCAGAAAGGTCCCGGTACTTCTCCTGGGGCCTGGATGGGCCAGAACCACAGACCAGAACCAACCACCTTCCCCAGGATGTGGGGCTCTGGCATGACTCAAAAGACCTGTGCTGACATCTGCTCCAACACTCGGTAGTTGCATGGCCTTGGGCCTGTGACACCATCTTGGCCTCAGTTTCCTCCTCTGTCGTAATGACACGCACCTCCCACCGATGAGAAGCGGCACAGAAACACCTAAAACAGTGCTGATCTCTGGTGAACACTCAAAAATCACGTTGCTATTATTTTCAGACAAGGAAATTCTACTTCCCTGCTCAGTTTCTCCCCTGGCCATATCAGCTTCAGAACAGGCCTCCCTGGAGCGGCCACATGTGGCTACGGAGTCGGGGGTGCTTATAGGAGAGGGGCCATAGGAAGGAAGTGGCAAGAGGGAACTCGGGTCACTCTGGCTCAGGAGGAAGATGCCAGCCTGAGTGTACTGACCACAGGTGGGGAGGGAGCACCTGGGGAGGGCCAGGGCTGAGCCTGGGTGGCTCCCCTCCGTGTCCCCAGCGTTTGGCCAGGCCTGGCCCTGCGAGAGGCGCAACCACTGTTGTGAATAAATGGTTGCGATGCAGGGTGAAAGGAAAATATTATGAGCTTGGAGTTAGAACACTGGGCACCCCCCCTGCAGCTGCCTCTGCTGAGGCCCTGGGGTTACTCACATGTCACTTCTGAGCGTCACTTCCTTCATCTGTGAAATGGGAGAGCGAATCCCCTCTCAGCCTGCCTCTTCCCCACCCGCTCACTCTACCCCCGCTGCACTAGCTCCTGACCGCCTGGTCACTCACTCTGTCCTGTCTGACTCTTTGCAAGCCCATGGACAGTAGCCCGCCAGACTCCTCTGTCCTTGGGATTCCCAGGCGAGAATACCGGAGTGGGTTGCCATTTCCTCCTCCTGGGGATCTTTCTGACTTAGGGATCGAACCCACAGTTCTTAGGTCTCCTGCATTGGCAGGCAGATTCTTTACCACTGAGCCACCAGAGAAGCCGCTGGCTCCTTACAGTTCCTCAAAAAAAGCAGGCATATTCCAGCCTCAGGGCCTTTGCACAGGCTGTTCTCTGCCAGGTCTTTAGTCCCTGAAACTCTCCCCAAAGCTCACTCTCTCTCAAAACCTTAGCTGAAAAGTCACCTCCTCAGGGAGACCACCCTGACCACCCTATTTGAAATGGTGACCCCACTCTTGGCCTCAACACTCAACTTCCCCTCGCCTCACCTCTCAATACACTATATAATTTGCTTATTTACTTTATCAGTTATTTGTCCCTCCCCCACTCCATGTCAGCTCCAGAAGGGCAAGAATCTTTCAATTTTGTTCACAGCTGTCTCTTAGTGCCCAGAACTATATCTGGCACTTTGTTCATTAAATCACGTTGGCCTAGCCCTCACTAACAGTTTTGTTCAGTAAATGAAGGAAAGGAAAGAACAGTTCTGGGCTGTGTGACTATCACAGGTCACTGCTAACTCCACTGTCCCTCCCATGCCAACCTCAGGACCAACAAGCACCAGGAAGCCCTTCCTCCAGTAGACAGAGGAGAGAGTACCATAACATCCTGCCGGAGGGGAGGCAGTGGAGAGTGGGGCTGGAGGCCCTGGGGTGGGGGTGGGATTGACAGATCTGCAGAGAACAGGCCTGAGCTGAGGATCCAGCAGCTGCTGACCAGCCAAGCATGGGTGGAGGGCTTTGGGCCTCAGCCCTCCACTCCAAATTTAGAAAGATGTATTAAGCTGACAGCAAGCGGGCAGAAAAGGAGTCAGAGCCGCAGGTTCCCAAGACAATGGGGCCTGGAGGGGACCTTGGAAGCCAGAGGGCCCATTTTAAAGATGGGGGAACAGAGGCCTGGAGAATACTTGGTCTTATTTATTAGGCTAACAACCCAACAAGAAAAATCGTCGTTCCCCCTGGGCTAAACGGAACGAGGCTGAAAAATGGACTTTGCCCCCTCCTGGCTCTGCAACAACCCTCTCACCACCTCCTTCCAGGTGGCAACTCAGAGCCATGGACCTGCCCGGAGGATGGAGTCCCTGGTATCTGCGGGCTGGAGGAAGAGAAGGTATCAGCCCCCTCCCCACAGGCCACCAGGGCTGGAGGTCCAAGAGGCCGCTCAGTGTGGGCGGGCATCCCCGGTGCCCTCCCCGCAGGACGGCCCCACCAGGAAAAGTTTGTCCGAAGGAAATCAAGCAGGAAGTGCGGGGCCCGTGGGGCGGCGAGGCGGCCTTGGGCGTCGGCGCTGGGCAATGAGCTCGGGAGAAGCCTCGGGGCTCTCGGCCTCCACCCTCCACCGGGCTCCCGCCCCCGCCCCCTTCGCTCCCGGGTAGAAACCCGCTTCCCCCGGGGCCTCGCGGGGGCGGCGGGAGTCCAGGACCGGGCGGGGGAGGGCGGGGCCGAGCGAGATCCCCACCGCGCTGGGGGCGCCGGGGAGTGGGCGCGGCGTTCTGCCGGCTCCCCTGCGCACCCCCAGGGTGGGTGCGAGTTCACGGCCCAGGGTTGGCAGCCCCGTCCACTGAGAGCCAGGACAATGGCCCAGCTCTGCCCCCGTCCCGCTAAGCGCGCGGCTCGGGAGAGTGGGGAGCGCCGCTTTCCACCTGTGCGTCCCTAACCCCCTCCCAACAGCTGGGGCTTAGGCGCGGCTGCCGCCTCTGCTGCTCCCAACCCGGGAGACTGGGGTCTCTCGGTCTGGCTCCTCCCCCCTCCCATGGGTCCTTTATCTCCCAGCTCCAGACACCCACCCACTTTCTGAGGCTCGAGTCTGCGAGCCGGGGGGCTCCAGGCGGTAGCTCTGGGCTGTTGGGCGCCCGCGGTGCTCCCCGCCCCCGGCCGCCCGAACCAGAAGATCCGGCCAGACTTGTGGGCAGCGGGAACTCCGCCACCTCCAGCCTCGACCCAGCGGGGGCGAGGAAAGGGTCTCGCAAGTTTGTGCCGCGCGCACCCCGGACCTGGGAACAATGGAGGGAGGAGGAGGATGGGGACGGCGATGGAGCGGGGGAGGGGACAGAGAACCGAGCGCGGGGACCGAGTCAGACCCCAGAGCGGGAGAAACTGCTTTCCGCTCGGCTTCTCCCTCGCTCCGAAGCAGAGAGCCCGAGCCCGAGACGGGCAGGCGGAGGGCGGAATCAACAGTCCAGGGGGGAGGAGACGGAGGAGGGAGGAAGCCGGAGGAGAAAGGGAAACCGAGTCAGAGGACAGGGCAGCGAGCGGAGAGCGCCAACGAGAGGACCAGAAGGGGCTGCGGGACGGCGCCCGGGAGAGCCGAGGATGGGGGTGGGGGCGGAGATCCCCGGGGTCCCGGCAGAGCCTGCCGGCGCCGAGAGGCGCTGGGGCGCCCGGCTCGCGCGCACTGGGTCCTCACTGTCCCCGGCGGTCCCTGCGGCCGCGAGAGCCCCGCTGGGCTGTGCTGCGCAGGCACCCGGCCGGCTGGCGGCGGGAAGGGAAAGTGCGAGGCTCCGAAGCGGCGGCGGGGAGCAGAACTTACGTTCGTAGCGCCTGCTGGCGCCGGCGCTGCGCGGAGCTGGGGGACTCGGGCCCTCGGGCGCCTCACATCGCGCCGCCCGCGCGGGGTAGAGCAGGGCAGGGCCGGCTGGACTGCGCGCGGCGCCCTGTGCGGCCGGGGTTTGCCCGAGTCTGGCGGCCCGAGCTGGTCCCTCCTCTCAGTTCCGCGCACAAGCCAATGGCGCGCCGTCCCCTCCCACGCGCCGGGCTGCCTCGCCCCCGAGGGTGGCCGCCGGGGAGGGCGGGAGAGAGGGGTTGGGGGGACTGGGCCCCCCGGGCTCCCCAGCAGAGGCGTTCCTGGAGATGGCCTGCGGGGGGCGCGCTCACGCTCCGGGGGGAAGGCGGTCGGGAATCCTAACCGAGGGCCCGCGCCTCCCAGGGAAGACTTTCGTGGCAAGTTCTCCTTTGGTGAGACTATCAACACCCCCATAGGTTGGCAAGCCACCTTGTCTTAAATATCCTTGGGGTATCCCCTGGGGCCTAGGCCAGTATCTAAAACGAAAAGGACTCTGCTTTGACTGTGTAAGAACACAGTTGTACAACAATGGTCCCCGTCTTGCTGAACGCCCGCTCTGTGCCAGGCACCGCGTGCTGCAGGAATTAACAAGTATTAACTCATGTAATTCTCACAACCACCTATGGGGCCGGGATGATGGATCCCATTTCATAGACGGCAGGGATTAATGTTTGATTTCATTTAGCCTTCTGGCTTCCAGCCTAGGCTCACCCTTCTGGTCGCCCCTTATTTGGTGTGACTTTGTCAAATAACCTGACACCATCAACCCCTACAACCCGCCCTCCCCCGCCGCCCTCCCCCCTCCCCCCACCTCCCCTCCCCCCCCCCCCCCCCCCCCCCGCCCGGCATACTCACACATCTCCATTCTCCAGCCTAATATCCGACCTCAGCCAGGTTGCTGCAAATTGCACTGTCGGGGGACAAGGATCTTATCTGGGGCTCGTTGGCACCGTGGGGGGAGGGCGGGGCACTGTGGTGAGTCTTTTTATATCCACACATCCTGTGGTGGGGAAGAGGGGTGAGAATGGAGTTTGGGGATCTCAGGCTTTCTGGGACCCTTTCAGCCTAAAACTAGATTCCTACAGCAACAACTTCCTAGACACACACCAAGATTCTGGGTTCGTTTCAATCCTTTGTTACCAGTAATGTGTTTCCCTACCCCACCTCCCACCAACCTCCTCCCTAGAAAAAACACCTACCTCTCTATCTTGGCTGATGGTCTCAGTGAGGGAGGAGGTGCTGACAAACTCCCTCTTCTTCGCAAGATAAACAAAGGGGGCAGAGAAAGGTGAGAGGTTCCCCCAGGCTTCTAGCTAGGTGGGCATTTTGACTCCAGCTCTGATTTTTTTTTTTTTTTTTTCCTTTTTTTCTGCACCCATTCCTTAATCAGGTTTCGGGATCTTGGACGGCCCAGATCCAAATCCTGACTCAGCCTTTTGGGAACTGTGTGGCCCCAGACGAGTTACCCGACTTCTAGTGGTGTGAATTTCTCAGTGCACAAAATGGGGCAACCAAAACTAGGAGCCGCTGTGGTTGTTGTGGAGATTTAAATGGCAGCAACTCACACTTACTGGGCACTGACTGTATCAGGTGCTCAGAGCTGGGGTGCCCAGCAGACTCGCATCACCCTCCTGGGAGCCTTTACACGGAAGTAAACAGGAAGTGCCTGTCTCACAGGAAGCGCTCAGTGACGGTTAGCTGTCTAATTAGCAAGGTAACAACTCTGATCCTGAGGCAGTGCGGTGGCCCACAGCGTCACCATCCCTGCTGCCAGCCAAGTGCCTGGCCAGTGATAGCCAATAATGAGTGAATGAATGTATGAATACAGATCAGGATTGTTCCCAGGTGTGTTGTGTGAAGCACAGACCCAAAATGTACCTGACTGGAGTCTCAGGGCTTGGTAGTAGCCTTTGTGACCACTTAAGAGTCTCAGCTCACTGCCTTAAACAGAACTGGCTAAAGCAGGAATGGTGAGTTCACTGGTCATTCCTCCTGCCTTCCCAGCAGCATGTCCAAGGGCAGGCGCCAGCCTCACTGGTATGCAGTGGCACCCCTGATTGCCCCCACTGGCTTGGGGACACTTTTAGTGCCCCACTAGGTGTGACTCCTGCATATACCCAAGAGCCTGCCTTATATCAGTAGAAGGAGGTTATAGGGATGGCTCCAAGACCTCCAATACAGAAGGAGCTGCCTCATTAGGGGCGAGCACCCTGTCACTAGAGGCATACAAGCAGAAGCCAGGGAAGAGTTGATGAGGGTGCTAACGGAGGGGTTCACGCCTTAGTGGTGTTTGATGTGGATAAACCTTGAGCCCTGGGTGACTCGATTCTGTGTTCTTGTTTCCATCAGATGGGAGGGGTGAGCACAAGCTCCTTCATCCTTTGTGAAGGAGGCATTGTTGACTGCGCCCTTCTGGTGTGCCAGGCAAGGTGCTGGTTGCAAAGGTCCCAGTCCCTGTCCTTGAAGAGCTCACAGCTCCTGGGAGACAGATATACTCACAGTCAACAGCAACAGTAGAAATAGCTGACAGTAACAGTCAAAGTGCTTGAGGGGTGGTGGTGGGGGGCAGAGGAGAAGGAAAAGGCATTCTGCATTATCCTCGGTGTCCACTTTCCCTAAAGAGCCCATTAGAAGCTCTGTTCTTTTCCTTCCTGTGCAGTTTTCTAGAGTGATGTGCTTCTATTGCAGGAACATTCTTTAGACTGCCATTCTACCCTTAACATTTCTGAGGCACCTCATTTTTACAATGAACATAAATGTAAAGAGTATAAAAACTGACACATTGATTTTATTTATTTGTTTTGACCGTGCCACACAGCTTCGGGCATCTTAGATCCTGGACCATGGTTTGAACTTGGCACCCCTGCAGCAGAAGTGTAGAGTCCTAAGCACTGGACTGCCAGCGAATTCCCCAAAACCAGCACTTTAAAGTGCTGCCCAAATCTAGGCAAGAATAGATGCTTGACACATGGTAGCCATGAGATGTCATGATGATTTACAGTGCAGGACAGGAAACATTAACTGACAGGGAGAGAGAAAGGGGTTAGGACCTGGCTTCTGCTTCTAATCAGCCGTGAGGCCCTCTACAGCTCCTGAAAAATGGAAATAGAAAAGTACCTGCCTCTTGTGCTTGTGAGAGTCACGAGAGGTGATGAGATGCAAACGGTTTGCAAACTGGAAATGCGGATTCCTATTATTACCATTCATACTGTGATTCTCATTATTGAGAAATGAATCCCTCAAAGCCCCAGGGGGGGTGGGGGTGGGGTGCAGGTGGAGCGGCTGGAGTCACTTCCCTCCCGCCTCCCACCGGAGCCTGGAAACAGCTGGGGCTCCATCTGCCCCGGGCCCAGCCGGCAGCGGGGCGGTAGCACCTCCTTTGTGCTCGTGTGTCTGTGTGGCACGCGCAGGTGGGTGTTGGAAGGTGGCGTGGGCACAGGGAATGCCAGTGTCTGTGGTTAGAAATCACTTGTGGATTGTGAATCCCTGGGGGAGAATGCAGATGCAATTAGATTTCAAAAATTCCAGCAGTGGGACCAGTGTTGGCACCCAAGAGAGGAGGAGAGAGGCTGGGGGGAGTGTGGTTGGTCTAGTCTTTGGTGTTAGGGACTGGGGATAGGTCTCACCAGGGTCCCCTCTTCAGGGATGCGAGGGGGGCGGGGGGCAGGACGTGTAGAGGAAGAAGATGTCAGAGGCCTGTGGTGCTTGAGCCCAGGGGTTTGGGAACAGACTGTTGTTCATTCACTCAGTCGTGTCTGACTCTTTGTGACCCCATGGACTGTAACACGCCAGGCCTCCCTGTCCATCCCCAGCTTCCAGACTTTTCAAACTCACGTCCATCGGGTTGGTGATGCCATCCAACCATCTCATCCTCTGTCGTCCCCTTCTCCTCCTGCCTTCAGTCTTTCCCAGAATCAGGGTCTTTTCCAATGAGTCAGTCCTTCGCATCAGGTGCCCAAAGTATTGGAGCTTCAGTTTCCGCATCAGTCCTTCCAATGAATATTCAGGGTTGATTTCTTTTAGATTGACTACTTTGATCTCCTTGCAAGAACTGACTGACCTGGGTTCAAATCTTTGGTTTGGGCCAGTGATTTCATTTCTCTAAATCTCAGTTTCCTGATCTGTAAAATGGGAGTAATAGTGGAGCCCATCTCTTAGAGGTTATTGGAAATGTAAGAGAGAGGATGGTGGGTAAGCCCTTAGAAAGAGAAGGCACATAGCAAACTGCTGTGGCTGATGTTATTCGTAGGAAGGCCATAAGAGGAGGGAGGGAGAGGGCCTCTGAGGGGCCGGTGCTTTGGAAACTGGAAAATTAGCTCTGGGGTGAATCCTGTCAAGCCAGGGGGTGAGCACCACGTTGGCCCAGGTGGAAGTCTGCTGTCCCAGGACCCAGGGCTTTCATAAAGCAGGCCAGATGGGCTCTCATAACTCCTGCCGCTCTCCCTTCCTGGTTCGCTTCACTTCCTCCAGAGCTGCTTCCTTCCCTGTGAGCCTGTCTGGTAAGAAGATCTCTGAGTCTTTCCTCTCCAGTCCCAGCAGGCCCAGGCTGAGTGCAGCCTTGGGGACTGGGAGGAGCCGCTGGGAACTCAGGGACCCTGGGACTGGCCTCCCTCACACTGCCTGGCCCCTGCCTCCAGCTCAGAGAGCGCTGCCCAGGCTCCTTCCCTCCACGGCCGCCCTCCCTCCTATGAATCACCCCCACCGCTGCTGTTGCTGCTCCAGGACCACAGAAAGTCAAGCAGCTCCTCACCTGGGGGAGAGGCGGCCCTTTACGATGGGGGTGGAAGCAGGCAGGCTCAGCCCTTCGAAAGGAAGGAGGTGACAGCTCAGCCTTGGGACTGGCCAACCCCAGCCAGCCCTTTCTGGAGAGGGTGGGTGGGTGCTGTCTGGGGCCCAGGACACCTGTTTTTCTGTGCTGGTGTGAAGAAGGCAGCTTCCAAAACTCAGACAGAATGGAGCAAGGACTACTCCTTGTGGGTACAGCTGACATTTCTGCAAATCAAATTAGAGCCTCAGGATGGGTGCAGACTCTCTGAAAGCTCTGAACCCTGCCTGACTGAAAAAAGAATTGCTACGGGACGGGGTCAGGGACAGGAGATAGTGGATCTTCAGCTTGGGAGACGCCCAGCACCCCTTCACAGTGATAGCATACAGCAGCCACTCTGGGCTGTGAGGTCAGGACCTTGGTCCCTGGGTAGCCAACTAGGACCATGAGCAGCACCTCACCTGCCTCCTGCCCAGGAGGTTGTGAGACCACTTGGGTACCACACCCCAGAAGGCTCTATCGGCATCTCAGTAGATAGCTTTCAGACGCCTATCTAGGTGATTTACAGGTATTCATCATAACAAAGGATCGCTGGTGGCTCAGATGGCAAAGAATCTGCCTGCAATGCGGGAGACTCCGGTTTGATCCCTGGGTTGGGAAGATTCTCTGGAGAGAAGGGAATGGCAACCCACTTCAGTATTCTTACCTGGAGAATCCCACGGACAGAGGAGCCCGGCGGGCTAGAGCCCATGGGATCGCAAAGAGTCGGACATGACCGAGCAACTAACACACACACACACATCTTAACAAATGTTATGAGGTTGGTACCCAGTATTAGCCCCATTCTATAGATGTGGAAACTGAGGCCCGTTGAGTTACATAACTTGCCCAAGGCCACACCCCAGGAAGCAATGAGGTCAGGATTGGAACCCCAGGCCGAGTGCTGCAGATGGCTCTGGCTGTGAGGCTGAGCAGGGCACAGATGGTTGAGTCTCCTGCAAGGCTGAGCAGACCCTTGGCCCCGCCCTATCCCCAGTGTTGGGCTTCCCAGGTGGCCCTAATAAAGAAGCAACCAGCCAATGAAGGTAGATGTAAGAGACAAGGGTTTGATCCCTGGGTGGGGAGAATCCCTGGAGGAGGAAATGGCAGCCCACTCCAGTGTTCTTGCTTGGAGAATCCCATGGACACAGGGGTCTGGTGGGCTACATCCATGGGGTTGCGAAGAGTCGGACACAACTGAAGCGACTTAGCACGGGTGCAGACATCTCCAGTGTAGTCATGCGAGTCTGGAGTAAGGGCATACGTTTACATTTATAACAGTAATTCATAAATGGCTTTTGAGAAGTGGTTCTCAAAGCATGGTTACAGGAAACTGGTTAGAAATGCAAAGTCTTGGTCTCACCTCAGATTACACAGAATGGAAACTGAAGAGACAAGAGTTGCTGGGCCAGCAATCTGCATTTCAACCAGTCCTCCCTGCAATTCTGATGAAGCCAAAGTTTAAGAACTTGGCTTCAGAGTTTACAAAGCAGAGTAAGTTCCTAGACGCTCTCATTTAAACAGACACTTGATTATTCGGCCCATTCTACAGGTAAGAGTAATGAGTCCCCCTTGCCAGATTATCACCCACCAGGCAAGTGGAAAAGATGGGCCTGAGACCCATAGTCTTCGGTCCTGTGTGTGTGCTTTTTTTTTTTTTTTCTTTCCTTTCTTGGGTATAGACTGCTGATCAAGGCGAGGAGGCAGAGGGGCTCAGAGCCGAGGGACTGGGGGTGGGAGCGGGGGAGCCAGCTGCCCTCCTTCCCAGGGGAGGGGGCGGGCCGTGTTTATTATTCTTTCGGAGGTGCTCCAGCCCAAATTCACATAAATACAGCCCAGCCTGGCGTGTTGCGGGATCGGTTTATTAATACTCGCGGGGCGCTGCCGAGGCGGGTCGCAATAACAAAGGCGGCCTAGCCGCCGCGCACCGCGCCGGAGGCACCATTATGTAATTGTTCGGAGGAGGAGCGCAGGGCTGGGCGTGCCCGAGGCTCTGGGCACCCGCGGCCGCCGCCGGTACTTGGGGGGCGGGGGACTCGGTCGACTGGGAGGCTCCGCTCAGGGGCGCGGGGACCCCGGGCGGGCGGCGAGCGGGTGGAGGGAGCACCTGCCGAGGAGTCCTCACCCCACGCGCTCCTCCTCCCACGCCCGAGCCACGAGGCGGGTTAGCCCACCCACGAGGCGGGTTAACCCCTGCGTGGCTGGGTGCAGCCTGTCGCTCCTGGGGTGGGGGCCCCCAGAAACAGATCCCCAGTTTCCCTGCCCCCCGCCCCACCCCGGCAGGCTGAACCAGGGTCTCCGGTCCCCCCACTCACCGCCGCTGCCGCTGTCTTTGTACAGTCCTCACTGGAGTCAGGTAGAGAGAGAAAAGATGACACGCTGGGCAACCTGTGGGTGCAAAACCCGTGCCTTACCTATCAACCGTCTGTGACATGGCCCGTTTTACAGATGGGAATCTGAGTCCCAGAGAGGGCCGGCTTCGCGCCCCAGAAATTCCAGCCCGCCAATCTGTCAACTCCCAAACCCACGGTTTTCCCCTGGTACCCTGCAAGAGGTCTTTATAACCACCGTGGATCAGTTGTTACCTCTGTTTCCTCATTTAGGGTCCGAGCACCAGAATGCTGGAGACAGTGTGGATCTCCCCATTAGGGTCTGAGGAAGGGGTTTGGCTTGGGAAGCGCTGGTGTTCACTGAGCAGATGGTGCCAAGGCCGCGCTGTTGCCTGGTTGGGTGAGTGGGGATCAGCACACCGGCCTGGCCCCCACACTCCCCACCAGCCCAGATCCTGAGAAGTCACCCTGCCAGACCCCCAAACACTCCAGTGCTTCAGCCCTCCAGACCTCCTGGCTGGGCTTTCCTCCAGTAGTACCCTTCTTCCACCCACTGGCAGTCTCATTCCTGAGGGTTCCTTCCCAGCACCTCCCCCCTGCTCCCTCCATCACACATGTACCAGGAAGCCTTCAAGGCTGCCTCTTCCAGCCCTGGCAGCACCTGGTAACTGCACCTGCCTACCAGCCTCCTCTGTCCATGGGATTTTCCAGGTAAGAATACTGCACTGGGCTGTCAAGCCCTCCTCCAGGGGATCTTCCTGACCCAGGAATCGAACAGTGTCTCCTGCATTGGCAGGCGGGTTCTTTACCATTAGCACCACCTGGGAAACGCACACAGATAAGTAAACTCCCCCAAATCACCAGCTGGTAAGGGACACAGCCTGGCTTCGAACCTTAGTCTCGATGACTCCTGTGTTTCTAATCTCCCTTTTACAGGATTATTTTGGCAATTAGATGAGAAATACTGAAGGCCCAGCATACAGCAGGTGCTCAATAATATGTGTGCCCCTCCACTCTAGCTCCCAAGATTTGCCCACTCCCCCAACCCCAGGGGCATTCTGGGAGCCCCTCTGTTGGGGTGTGGCTGAAGGAAGGGGCTGCAGGAAGACTTTGGCAGAAGGAAGTGTTCTGGTTTCTGAGTAAGAATAAATTATTGTTTTATATCCTTGTATTAAGAGAAGGGCACAGTGTGCATTTGCCAATCTAAGCATGTTGAGCTGCTGCGCCTTGTGTTTTGCCAATTTCTAAAATATATTTTCAGCCCAAGGCAGTAAACAGTAGCCCACTCTGCCTGGCTGCTGCTGCACTCCAGAGGTGGGGAAGGACACTGGCCCCAGGTAGGGCTATGGGAGAGGAGGCATCAGTGGGGTCCTGGGGCAGGGAGAGAGTTCCTGGGGGTCCCCTCCAGGCCATGAGGATTTGAAGAGCAGGACTTTTCATTTCTCTGAGCCTCAGTCTACACAGCTGAAAATGGGCCTATTGTGAGGGCCCTGTCCCTGCCAAGGTGAGAAAAGGGGGGCCGGGAAAGTGCTTTGTGCTCATGAGCCACCTTATTGTGGCTGGTGGTGTTAATTACTCAGAGAGTGCCTGTCTCTATGTTGCCTCACCGCAGCTACCAGCGCCTACCCGTCTCCCCAGCTGTAGCCCGAGTCACTGTCATCTCTCTCCTCAGTTGCTGTCTGTCCTCCTCCAGCGCGTGGCTTTGCCTTCTCCAACTTGCCATCCACTCAGCAGTCCAGGAGAGCTTTGAACAAGTTGATTGGAGAAGATGAGACATGGCCCCCCCTGCTGCTTTGGGTAAAATCCAGACTCATCACTGTAGCACCTTGGTCCTCCGTCCTCTGCCCTCCTCCTCTCATTCCCTTGCACCAGCCACATGGTGTTCACCATCCTAGTTCTGTCTTTCTTTTCGGGGACACAGTGCAGCTTGCAAGATCTTAGCTCCCTGACCAGGGATTGAACTCGGGCCCTCAGCAGTGAAAGTGCCAAAGTCCTAACCACTGGGCCACCAGGGAATTCCCCAACCACCTTCCCAGTTCTTGTATCCACTGAACTTATTTCTACTTTGGGCCCTTGGCACACGCTGTTCCCTCTACCTGGAATGCTGTTCCCATAAGGCCTTCCCATGGCAGCCTCTCTCTCTCTCCCTTTCAACCCTGGTGTCAACTGAAAGGTCATCTCAGAGAGCCTACTCAGTCACCATACCACAGTTGACCCCTATCACCCAACTGGTTCATCTGTTCTCTACCCTTACAGCAGGTGTCACCATCTAAGATTACCTTTCCATTTTTAAATATATCTGTTTCTTTTATCTGCCTCCAATAAATATACCCTCCTTGCCAATAGAAACTTGATTTGTTTAACTCACCATTGTATTCCTAGCACCTTATTCTGTACACAGTACATAAGAGAGAGAGAGGGGGGTGGGGAGATTGATAGAGGGATTGAGAATAATTACTAATAAATAATACTGTAGAGCAGAAGCACCAGATATTAATCCTATCCTATTGCGCCGGGAATGTTGCGTTGCACAGCCTATATGCAGCAGTCCCCAACAGCCCGAGGGTAAAGGCCGTCATAGACCTGTCACTTCATTTTGCGAGACTGTTAGATGGACTTCTAATGTTTGAGCTAAAAAGAATATGAGAATATACATACAGGAAACAAGTGATTTTTGCCACAGAGAAGCTTGTGATCTGATGGGGGAGACACACATCCGAGCAGATGCTATCCCGGTTGCCCTCTTCCGGGGCCTGCTGGCTGGATCCACCCTGTGTGTTCCTCCGCGGGAATGCTCTTCTGCCACCACGCCCAGTCTTCACTTAGCGGCTCTTGTTCATGCTTCTCTTAGCTCAGCTCGTTTCCTCTTGGAATTCTTTCCTGGCCACTCACCTGCATCTCCCATACTCTAGTCCCAGGTTGGGCTCCCAAAGACCCTCCCCAAACCAGGGTTGGGGCTGCTGGAAAGGCTCGTGAGTTAGGGCTCTTGGGAAAGGCTTCCCAGAAGCCTTCCCAGTGACATTTAACTGAGCCCGGAAGGACGAATGGGAGCTATGGAAAGTGGTGCAGTGATGGAGAGCCAACCCAGGAAGGGGCTGGAGACCTCTTCTGGCCCCACGCTCTCATTTTACAGGTGGGCAAACTGAGGCCGAGGAAGGCTGTGGGAATTGCTCAAAACGGCTTACCCGTTAGTGGCAGAGCCCAGGTTAGAATGCAGGTGACCCCAGCAACTTTCTCAAGACACCCTGGTGGACTTGAGAGTTAGGTTCGGAGTGTCCAGGGCCGGCTGAGGGCTACTTCTGGGCAGGGCTGTGTCCAGTTGACTGGCGTATCTGTGTGCCTAGCCCAGGGTCGGCACGTAGTGGGTGTCTGAGGAGTGTAGGGAGTATGTGTCGGGGGCGGGGGGATGTCTGTGAGAGCAAGGGTGGTCTTGGTCTTGGCAGCCCCCCTCCAACACACATCCAGCTCCCTGGCCCAGAGCATAACCCTTGGAGTCCAAGGAGCCTGACCTCCAGTGGGTGCAGCGAGCTTTTGAACGACTCCCCCCAACCTGCCCCTCCCCTCCCCTCCCCCTCCCCTCCCCCTCCCCCTCCCCCCACCAGGGACCAGGGCAGCCCTCAGCCACCCTGACCTCTCTGCTCAGTCCAGCTTTCTCTTTCTTTTCCTTCTGCCTTGCTTCACACTCATTCCCTCCCCCGCCCTGGAGAATGCAAACTGAAAAGAAAAAAAAAAAAGAAATCCCATTCGGCAGCGGTGGCGTCAACAGTGAAAAATACCCAATTTGAGGAGTAATCGCTCCTGTAATGATTGCCAGAGCCCTGAGTCACTACAGCACATCAGGGGGAGGCGTTGGGTCTCCCGGGCTCCCTGAGTCGTGCCACTTGGGCTGTTTAATACCCCGACCTCTGTGTCTGCGTCTGTGGAGCGGAGGGAATACCGGCCCAGAGGAAGGAACGAGGGGTTGCTCATGACTCTCCCTGAGGCTGAAGGTCAGAGGTCAAGGTGGCGCACACAGCCGGTATGGAACTGGTCAGGGGACGTGATCCGCTTACTCGGGGCCAGCGGGAGGAATGCGGTGCTGGGGTCAGGGCTGCCGGAAAGGCTTGTGAGTTAGGACTCTTTGGAAAGGCTACCTAGAAACGGTGACATTTAACTGAGCAGGGAAGGGCGAATGGGAGCTATGGAAAGTGGTGCAGTGATGGAGAGCCAGCCCTGGAAGGGGCTGGACACCTCTTTGGCCCCACTCTCTCATTTTACAGGTGGGCAAACTGAGGCCCAGGAAGGCTGTGGGAATTGCTCAAAACGGCTTACCCATTAGTGGCGGAGCCCAGGTGAGAATGCAGGTGCCTGACTCCTTCTGCAGTGCTCTTTCTTCTGATGTCACTCTAGCTCACAGCAATAATAAGGACAGTGTGTTGAACGCTGAATGTGAGTCAGGCTCTGTGCTCAATGCCGTGTGTGTGTGTGTGTGTGTGTGTGTGTGTGTGTGTGTACTATCTCCTTCCACCTTCGGATAACAGTGTAAGGCAGGATTAGATTATAGTTCCTATGCTAGGTTAGTAAGGTTCAGAGAGCCTATTCAAGGGCACACAGCATGGCTTTCTTAGCCCCCCAAAGTCCCTCTCAGTTTCTCCATTCTCCAACCAGCTAACACCAGTGGTCCCGAAAGAGGGCAGTGTCAGGGGCTCCCATCCCTGGGAGGGCTGCCCTCTCTTTCCTCTCTGAAGATGATTAAGGAGGAACTCCTTCCCCAAAGGGGTGAGGAGGGAGCCTGGACCTTCCCTCAGGGCCCCGCAGGAAGAGAAGGCTGATGAAGGGAGATGAGAGGCAGATATTTCAAGAACCCACCAGTGAGAGCCTGCCTTGCCAGGGCCCATCTGAGATCAATGTCGAGTGGATTCCAGCTTTGTGGGGAGGAAATTGGGTGGAACTGGAGGAGGGAGGGGGAGGACGAGGCTCAGTGAAGAGAGGGTGGCTCTCAGTGGCAAGCTGGCCGCTCACTCAGACCCCTAGGTTGGAAAGGGCCCCTGGGACAATGAGTTATCTCTTAGAAGTGGGGATATTGCTCTGGGCACCATAGAAGGAGGACCATAAAATGAGGGGAGGTGTTTTTAAAGGATTTAATAATATTTTTTTAAATGCAAGGTACTATTGTCATCATGGGATTTCCTTACAATTACTTTAGAGTTTAATGTTTTATTTAGAGTTTCCCTGGGGATAGAGGGAGATGCCATCATCTTTTCAGGACCTGCTTTAAGTGTTTTAAGTGTGGGGAGGGGAGAAGTGGCAGGAGGGTCTCAGGGCCATCCCTGCTGGGGAGATGGCAGGGGACTGTGGTCCAAGAGCCACTAACTAAGAAGCCAGCAGTGTCGGTACCAGACCAGCCTCTGGCAGGGCCTTCCTGTGTGAGGTTTGCTTTGTGAAATCGCCTGTGTTTGGGGCCCGCGGTTTCTTTCCCTGTGAATTGGGAATGGTGACTTGCCTGTGTCACAAAACTTTAACTGCCATTCAGGCTAAAAATAAACAGAGAGGGCAGCAAGGAGGCCTGTGAGGCCTGCAGGGAATCACCTGGAAGGTTTACCAAGAGTGCAGATTCCAGACTCCCCGGGCAGCCCACTGGTTAAGAACTCGATGCAGGGGACACAGGTTCGATCCCTGGTCCAGGAAGCTCCCGTGTGCTTCAGGGCAGCTAAACCTGTGCACCACAACCAGTGAGGCTCTCACGCCCTAGAGCCTGTCCTCTGCAACTAAGGGAGGCACAGCAGCCCCCGCTTGCCTCAGCTAGAGAAAGGCCACGCACAGCAACGAAGACCTAGCACGGCCAACCCCCCGATGAAAAGAATGCAGATTCACAGGGCCCTCCCTGGCCTTCCAGGTCAGGATCCAGCCACCCCTCCCCACCTCAAGTCACCCTGAGGCCCAGGCAGACTGAGGACCACAGCCGTGAGGCGGTGAGCGCTCACTAGGAGCCAGAGATTCAAGTTCCTGTAATTCTGAGGAACTGTGTGGCCTCAGCGGGTGGCTGGCGTCTGTTGTGCAAGCCTAGGGGACTGGCCCGGGGCTGGGCGTGTCTGAAGGGTGTTCACACCCTCACGGTGCCTCTCTGGGTGCTCAGAGGTGGGGCTGCCTGGGCAGTGGGAGGTGAAAAGGGCGTGAGTCTGGCACAGAGGCCCAGTGAGTTTGGGGCCCAGGACCTGGCGGGCCCTGACCACTTCTAAAAGAGGGGGCAGACCCCACTAATCCCCAGCTTCCAGCTGGGCCTCAAGGCTTCCCCAGCCTCCAGAGAGGGGTGGCAGCCGACCATCTGCTCAGGCCTGGGCCGGGGCGGGGGAGGCAGGGAGCGCTGAATGGCCTTTCTGCTGGGACCCAGCCTGAAGAACAGATGGCCAGGGGGCCGCTGGCAGGGGAGGGGGCGGGCAGAGGCCCGGCCTGCCCCCCTCGCTCCTGCCAAGTCACAAAGTCCTCTCTTCCAGGGAGAGGAGGCTCCCACAGGCCATTCATGGCGACCACAACCAGGAAGATGTGGGTTCAAAGAGATGAGCGGGGGCCACCGCAAGCTGCTGCTGGGAGGGGCCTGAGAAGTCCTGCGATGTGGGCAGCTTCAGCTGGAGCCAGGACGGAGCGGGAGGGGAGGGGAGGGGCTGTCAGAGCCACCTCTGGCCCAGGAAGCTTAGGGCTCACTTCGTCTCAGTGAGATCCAACCAGTCCATCTTAAAGGAAATCCACCTGCGTGCTCACTGGAAGGACTGATGCTGAAGCTGAAGCTCCAACACTTTGGCTACCTGATACAACCAGCCAACTCATTGGAAAAGACCCCGATGCTGGGAAAGATTGAGGGCAGGAGAAGGGGGCAACAGAGGATGAGATGGTTGGATGGCATTACCGATGGAATGGACATGAATTTGGGCAAACTCCAGGAGTTGGTGAAGGACGGGGACGCCTGATGTGCTGCAGTCCACAGGGTCTCAAAGAGTCCAACAGGACTTGGCAACTGAACAAGTCTAAACCTGTCCCAACCGGTTTTGCCAGTTGGGAAACTGAGGCCTGGAAAGGGGCAGAGACCCCACCCCACCTCCCCCAGCAAGTCAGCGGCAGAGCTGGGAGTGGAACCCAGGGTCAGGATTCGAGGCTCTTCCTGTTACACCTCCCTCTTCCCTTCCGATGGCCTCCTCATCCCCCTCCCTCTGCCCTCCTCCCTACCCTGTGATCAGGCCCTGGCTGCCTCCCCAGACCTGGCCCTGGCCTGCCCGTCTGTGTGTTTGCTCAAACTTTTCTTCCTGCAGGTCTTTCCAGGCGCAAATCCAGCTTCCACTTTTGAGGGACGTTCCTTGGAAGAGCCTAGATATCTGACATGGAGGCCTGTGCTGTTAGCTTTGGGTGATAAAGGCCATTTCCCTTCATGGTAAAAGAGTAACTGATACCCAAAGAGGGAACGATGTTTACAAATGGTTCCCACCAGGTTCTACCTTGTGGGCTTCAAGTTTTCTTTAAAATATATGCGAGCTTCACTATCCCAGATGCTAACAAGGAATCTGGTGAAACAGGGTCTTTTTGGG
The DNA here is from genome assembly GCF_032405125.1 of Capricornis sumatraensis. Classification (NCBI taxonomy): domain Eukaryota; kingdom Metazoa; phylum Chordata; class Mammalia; order Artiodactyla; family Bovidae; genus Capricornis; species Capricornis sumatraensis. The sequence goes on from NC_091084.1 coordinate 75,522,102, forward strand.
TCTCTTTCTTGAAAAGAGAAATTTTCTGTTTTCTCTCCAAAGTTTCCTAGAGGGTCAAATTTCCTTCTTTTTCAGAGGCAAGCGCTGAGCAGGAGAAGCAGATAAGGCTGGCGACTGTCCCTCCCCTGTGTGCCGAGGAAAAGCAGGCCCCAGGGCAATGCAACTCACAGCGCTGGCTCAGAAAGAGGAGTTGGAGGTGGGGAGGGGAAGGGCCGTCACCTTGCGCCTGCGGAGAAGCCCAGGTGTGGTCTTGGCTCCACTGTTAACAGCCTGCGTGAGCCTAGACCCCCCTCTGCACCTCATCTCTGCCTCCCTGACCAGGCTGTAGGGATATCCCACGAGGGTCCCAGGAGGGTCACGTGAGCACAGACACCAGTCCCCAGGGAGGGCGATGTCTGGCCTCAAACCCTGTCCCTTGTAGGGCCCCGCCCAGGCGATGACGCCACTGTCCTCCATGACCACACACTTCCCGAGTGCCGCAGTCCTTTGCGCCAAGGAAACGCCAGCTATCTCTTCACCTGGAAGCGTTCCCCGTCCCAACATTGCTGCGTGTCTTTAGCTACAACCCTGCCCCTTCTCTGATACTCTGGTTTCTCGGCCCTCGAAGGAGGGCAGCGGACATCTCGCTCTTCAAAGCCTCTGCCGGCCCTGGAGAGCCGCTCCAAGCTTTCTCTGAGCCCCGTGGACAGGTCCGGGGACATCTGGCCTCCCTGATATAAGCAAGGCTGGAGAGGCCTGAGGCCAGAGATGGGGAGCTGGTTCCCATATTGTGGAGCTTCTGGCGGTGGCCAAGAGACGAGCCTGATCCAGATAACCTTTGTAGATCCACCCAGACCAGATTCATTCATTTCATTATTTATTCACTTAGTGAGCCCCTACAGTGTGGCAGGGACTGTGGTGGGCTCCAAGCACACAGCAGTGAAAAAGGCAAACACGGGGGCTCCCCCGTGGTCCCCTAAGTTTATCCTCTGGTAGAAGAGACAGCAAAGTCTGCAAACGGATTTGCATAGTGACAAAATGTGATGGGTGCTCTGGAGGTTGTGAAGGAGCGTGGAGACAGAGGATACTTGCAGAGGGGAGGGATGGGTAATAATCTCTAGGTGAGGGGCTGACCCTGGCCTCTTAAAGGTGTGATCTTAGAACTGAGACCTGAGGGTAAGAGGGAGCCAACCACCTGTTGTCTTCTGCGGAGGTAGGTGACGGGGTGAAGGGACTCCAGGAGGCCCACACAATGGAGGCAAAGTGAGACAGAATCCGGAAGCAGGGCCATGGGTGAGGTGGGAAAAGCAGCCAGATACAGTTGTTTTACTTTCTCCCCAAGACCCCTGGGAAGCCGTGAAAAGCAAGGAAGGGGAGTGACTTGACCAAACCCACATTTCCCGCATATTCCTGAGCTCCCGCCGGCTCCTGTTTCTGACAGCTAGGAATCTGACATAGAGGTCTCCAAAGTGGGGTGCAAACACCCCAGGGAGATGTGCAAGGGGGTTCACTGAGGAGAAAGGGATATTCAAAACTGATATTTCTATTTCCATTTAATCCAAAAAGGGGCCGGAGGAGAATTTCGTTTTACCAGTATTTATGGATTCACGGTGATGTCCATATTTGGTCTCTATGTCAAATGTTACTGCAGAAAAGATTGGGCTGGCAGCCCAGCCTTTTTCTTTGCTGTCTGCATTTTGAAGAATTTTCTCTTCATTGGAGACCGGTTCAGCAAATCGCTAGATTAGAATACTCTCCGACTGATTTTTCACCAAGTGGAAGGAGAACTTGAAAGCGTAAAGGAAGAACAAAAAATGTAAGAAACCTTGAATATAATGCAAGCGCTCGAATCCAGAATGAGGCCTGGTGTGGGCCCTTTGCCTCCCAGCATCCACTCTGGCAGCCACGGAGGAGCAAGCATCGTGATGATCCAGCTGAGTCTAATAAGAGAGTGGTCCCCAAAGTCCAGATATGAGTGGGGAGACAATTTGCAGTACGAGTTTATATCCAGCACTATGACTGCGCCTGTGGGCTTCATTGTGTCTGACCCCATGGACTGCACCCCGCCAGGCTCCTCTGTCCATGGGGTTTTCCAGGCAAGAATACTGGAGTGGGTTACCATTTCCTTCTCCAGGGGATCTTCCCCACCCAGGGATCGAACCTGCGTCTCCTCATCTCTTGCATTACAGGATGGGTCTTTACCACCAGTCACAATTATTAAAACATTAAAAAATATTATTGTAATCTGATTTAATTGAATTGCACTTTCAATTTATATTTTTGTGCCTGTTCAATAACATTCAGCCTACATGAGTATAGTAATACATGATTATTACTTATAAATGAAGAGAGATATTCAGTAGGTGTGATCAAAACTTTTTGCTGTGTCAGGGGCATGAGCAAGCTTGATGGACACCCCTGGACTGTGATGTGAGGATTTCATCTGGAAGGGATTTTTTTTTTTAACTCCCTAAATGAAACAGAAGTTCATTCCCTTAAAGGGTAAACGGCAGATCCTGGCAAGTCTTTCTGCTTATTTATTCACTGGCCAGTAATAGAAGTGAACACATATCCTGGCTGAAGGAGAGGGTGCTTCTGATGGTTGTACATGGGGCTGGAGCCCTGGAGACTGGGAGCTTGCCCCTGTGAGGTTTGCCTGCTGGCTACTTCTATACCAAGACCCACTTCTCTGGCCTGACCTTATCAGCCACGCCAGGGCTGACTGTTTATAGCATCCTGGAAAGGTGCTGGTGATGCTGCGCTGTCAGTACAGAGGGTCTGCTGTGTGTCAGGCCCCAGGCCCTTCATTCCACATCCCTGCCTCCCGCCCTTGGAGCCCAGCATCAGTCCAGTAGCCCCTCTTGGAAATTTGCCTCCCTGCCTTTCTCATGCCTTCGGGGCTTAAGCTCCTCCGCAGGCACAGCACTGCTGCCATCTCCCCCGCCCCTCATTACACACCCAGAGTCCAGCAGACATGGGGAAAGATGAGTCCAGCTGCCTGCAGCTGGGCTAAGCCAGGCTTCCAGCCCCAAGCAGCTCCAGGTCCTCTGGCTGGAGGGTCAGGGCACCAGGCTCCTTCCCATCAGGTCCCTCCAAGCTCTCCTTTTCCCAAAAAGGTCTTCACAAACTCCAGCAGTCCTTGGATGCCCCCAGTTGCCCTAAATTGGGCTATCAGGCCGCCTGCCTCCCCCCTCCCCACCCCGCCCCGATCCCTGTCTGTCACTCTTGCCACCGTGATCCAGCCAGAAAGCTCCCCAGAGCAAGCTCGCATTCCTGTTCCCAGGCATCCGTCTCCATGTTGTTGGCATCAGTGCACATTTATTAATAAAATGAGCAAAAGAACCAATGCTTCGGCAGCTCCTGAAGTTTGCCCAAGGCTCTCCAAATGCCCAGTGGCAGCAGAGGGCAGAGACGGGGTCCTGGAAAGGAAGTCTTTGTGGAGCCAAAGGGGGCCAGGTCCCTGATCCTTGGTGAGACTCCAGAGTGCACAAGAGCTGATGAAATAGCTTGGGTGGCTTTGGGAAAGGAAGCCATGATGGGGGCAGGGTGGCCTGCAAAAGGCTGCTTAGAAGATCTTGCTCCAAACAGCCCCTTGCAGCCCTCCTCCTCAGAGAGAGAGGGCCAGGCTAGAACCACACCTCCACCCCCCACCCCTCCCAAGCCCCAAGGAGCCTTGGAGAGTGGGTTAGAATCCACCCACCAGTGGAAGTGCTCTTTGTGAAAATGATGCCAACAGTCAAATCCTACCCTTGTGGGGCCTTTGCCAGATCATCTAGCCCAGCTTCTCACTTTCAGACCACCTGGGATGCTGCACCCAACTGCAAACGCTTCTTGTGTCCTCAGGCCCATCCTGGACTCCCCGGGGAGCTTTGTTTATCACACGTCTGCCGTGTGCTGGTCTGCAGTCCGGTCAACACTCAGGAGCCACAAATTGAACCTCTCAATTTTCATTTCCCTCTCCCCAACAAAACAAAACACACCAAATTAAAAAAACTGGGGTAAGGTGAGAAAGAAGACAATTGTTAGAATCTTTCAAGATCATTATGAAGATTAAATTGAGGAATGTACTTAAAAACACCAAAATCTAATCACTAAGACCATATGTATAACTCATTTAACCCTCATCACAACCCTAGGAGGCAGACATCATATTAAGCCCATTTCACGGATGAGGAGGGCTCTCCTGGTGGCTCAGCAGTAAAAAATCTGCCTGCCAATCCAGGAGACGTGAGTTCGATCGCTGCATTGGGAAGGTCCTCTGGCGAAGAAAATGACAACGCCCTCCAGTATTCTTGCCTGGAAAATGCCACGGACAGAGGAGCCTGGCAGGCTGCAGTCCATGGGGTCACAGAGAGTAGGACACGACTGAGCGACTAAACAGCAGCGGCAGCAGCAGATGAGACCGAAGCTCAGAGAGGTTAAGAGATCTGCCCGAGGCTGCACAGAGAGCTGTGGCTGGGATTCAGGTAAACTGCGTGGTACAGTGCCTGAAACTTAGTAAACTGGTAGTTTATTTAAAAGGAAAAGAAAAAGGGAACTCAGATCTGTGGCTCAGTCTTGGGGAGAGGACATTGTCCTTGCCTTACACCCAAAATTTTCTGCCCTACCCCTGGTCAACCCACCCCCAACCAAAAAGCTCTCTGGGCAGAAGCACCCCAACCACCCACATTCGCAGCCAGAGCTGGCACCTCTGCCCCAGTCCCAGGCCCCGAGAGGAATCTTGGAAGCTGAATCCAGCATGATCCCTCTGGTACCCGTGCACCCACTCAGGCCATTTCCCCCTGACGTCCGCACAGGCTTTCTCACCAGGTCGGGGTGGGAACATGCGTTAAGCCTCCTGAGCTCAGGCCTGTACGTTCAAGTTCTCAAGCGGTGCTTTTCTTCGAGTGGCGTGTCATGTATGCTAGAAGAGTAAGTCTGACACAGTGGAGGGTTGCAGGCGGATGGAAGAAATGTGCGTTCAGCCAGACACTGGGATGGGACCTGGGTGTGCTGTCTCATTTGTCTGCCCACCTGTTGTGTTTAGGATCCCTTTGGAACGTTTACTCCCATCTCATGGCTGAGAAAACCAAGGCTCAAAGCTTAAGCAACTTGTGATGGTCATAAATAATAGTTTACAGTTATTGACTGCGTTGTGTGTATGGATCGACTCCCTTGATTCTCACAAGGGCCCTTGGAGGCCCAGCCGTTGTCCTTACAGGGAAGCTAAGCGACTAGCCCAGGGTCAACCTAGGAAGTGACAAAGCTAACATTCAACCCCTGCTTGCTGCGGGTCCAGAACACGTCCCTCTGTCTCTAAATGCCAGTGGTTTAGCATTTCATGATTTGTTCAGACACTGGGAAACTGTCCCCAGGTTTTCTCAAACCCCCTCCTGCTTGTTGTTGCTGTTGTCGAGTTGCTCAGTCCTGTCCGACTCTTTGCAACCCTATGGACTGCAGCAGACCAGGCTTCCCTGTCCTTCGCCATCTCCTGGAGTTTGCCCAAACTCATGTTCATTGAGTCTATGATGCCATCCAACCATCTTATTCTCTGTCATCCCCTTCTCCTGCCCTCAATCTTTCCCAGCAACAGGGTCTTTTCCATTGAGTCAGTTCTTCACATCAGGTGGCCAAAGTACTGGAGTGTCAGCTTCAGCATCAGTCCTTCCAATGAATATTCAGGACTGATCTCCTTTAGAATGGACTGGTTGGATCTCCTTGCAGTCCAAGGGACTCTCAAGAGTCTTCTCCAACACCACAGTTCAAAAGCATCAATTCTTCGGTGCTCAGCCTTCTTCATGGTCCAACTCTCACATCCATACATGCAAAAACCATGGCTTTGACTATATGGACCTTTGTTGGCAAAGTAATATCTCTGCTTTTTAGTACACTGTTTAGGTTTGTCATAGCTTTTCTTCCAAGGAGCAAGCGTCTTTTAATTTCATGGCTGCAGTCACCATCTGCAGTGATTTTGGAGCCCGAGAAAATACAGTCTGTCATTTGTCTCCCCCTCTATTTGCCATGAAGTGATGGGACCGGATGCCATATCCTCCTAGTTGGAAGCCTGGATGTGTAATAAAGGGCACAGAGTTTGGGCCCCCACTTGCTCTGTGACAACTTGCTTCACTCTCTGCACTTCGGCTTCATCATCTGGGAAAGAGAAGGAGTGATCCTTGCCGACATTACTGACTTGGGAGGACTTACCTGGAGAGACACTGCAGGTACATGACCCAAATAAAGGACCTGTAAGAGGACTTGGTCTCACTCAGCCGCAGCTTGTACCACCTTCCTCTCACTCTGGGTTGCCTTTACTTACAGTTCAACAAATGCTAGTCACAGCCATGTGGACTTAGCTGCACTGGGCTGCAGGGGCGCATCTGGAAGCAGAGCTGGCTAGAGCCCGGGGCCTGCCCACCTGCCCCAGTGTCTGTCCTTGAGGCTGCTCTGCAGCCAGCCTGGCCGCCTCCCAGCTGTCCTCACACGGGCCCGCCCGATGCAGGTCTCTCTCTCCAATGCCTCTGTTCCACTGCCCTAGTCTCAGTTGTCCTCTGAAGCTCACGTTCCACCTTCCAGGAAACCTTTTCTCATTGATCAGGACCTCTCTGAGCTCCACTTGTGATCTCTTCCGGCCAGCCTGCAGCTGTGCACTCAGTCAGTCCTGTCTGTGACTTTGTTGTGTCCGGAAAAGCCTCGCCAACTAAGCAGAACCCCACAGCTCTGTGCCCGGCAGCCTCCAGCGCAGAGCTGAACCCGCTGGTTCAGAGGGCTTCAATGCCAGCCCTGCCAACCCACAGGGATGGTCAGCGGGTTGCTTCACCTTTCTGGGCCTCAGCTTCTAATTCCATAAAGTGAGGATAATTATGGTATCTGCTTCACGGTGTTGCTGTGAAGGTTAAAAGAAGCAATTTGTGTAAAGGGCTACACCCAGTGCCTGAAATATAGGAAGACTTCAATAATGCTAGTAATAATGCAGTAATAATGATAAAGAGAAGGGTGAAAATATTAATTCCATTGATGGGCTAGGGCTTTAGCTGATGAATTACACATTGCCTGAGATCTAGGGCTGGTGGAATATTTTTTTAAAAGGATCCCAGGGTGGTGGTGGGGAAAGGGGAGCAGGTAGGAGGTGGATGCAGAGGTAGGTCCCTGGCCTCAGCCACTCCTGGGAAGGTCTGCAGAGCCTAGGAGGAGAAAACCCCTCCTTTCTATAGCAACTCCTCTGTCCACCTCCCCAAGGGAGGGTGTGGGATGGTACTGTGTGACTCCACCCCAGCTAGGGGTAATTAGACTCAAGATGGACCTGTGACCCCATCTGGGCCAGTCATTCCCGCTCTTGAACACTGGGATTTGGGACAGGCAGGAGAGAGAGGGACACAGCAGGTTGGTCTCTCTGGGGGGCTAGGATGGAGCCAGAAGAGGGGCCCCAGTTGCTCCAGGCAGCCGTGGCCTCTGAGGAATGAAAACTGCTCTTGGCCAAGAGGGAGAGGAACAAGGCCAGCTGGCAGGGGGGACCCAGATGCGGAGGGAGAAATATTCCTCATAGTTCTGAGCCCAGCTCTCGTCTCCCCAGACAGACCCAGTCCTGCATGGGCAATCTGGAAAACACCATTAGGATTTCATAAAGATGTCTCCCTTGTCACTGAACCCAGCGTGAACGGGTTTCTTGATCTCAAAACTCTGGAGCCGAACCACTATGTCCTTGCCTCCATCCAGGCCAGAAAACACCCAACCCAGGAGCCCCCATCTCCAGGACTCATTCATCAGAAAACCTGGAAGAGAAGATCTGGGAACGGAAGTGTTTGGTCTCCTCTGGGGGCAGAAGCGGGGCTCTGTAACCCAGGCAGTGGGCCTTAGGAACTGCTATTACAAATAAAGCTAGTGGAGGTGATGGAATTTCATCTGAGCTATTTAAAATCCTGAAAGATGATGCTGTTAAAGTGCTGCACACAATATGTCAGCAAATTCTGAAAACTCAGCAGTGGTCACAGGGCTGGAAAAGGTGAGTTTTCATTTCAATCCCAAAGAATATTCAAACTACTGAACAATTGTGCATATTTCACATACTGGTAAGGTTATGCACACAATCCTTCAAGCTAGACTTTAGCAGTATGTGAACTGAGAACTTCAAGATATAAAAGCTGGGTTTAGATAAGGCAGAGGAACCAGAGATCAAATTGCCAACATCCATTGGATCATAGAGAAAGCAAGGGAATTCCAGAAAAACATCTGCTTCATTGTCTGTGCTAAAGCCTTTGTGTGGATCACAACAAAATGTGGAAAATTCTTAAAGAGATGGGAATACCAGATCACTTTATCTGTCTCCTGAGAAATCTGTATGCAGGTCAAGAAGCAACAGTTAAGACCTTACATGGAACAACGGACTGCTTCAAAATTGGGAAAGGAGTATGTCAAGGCTATATATTGTCACCCTGCTTATTTAACTTATATGCAGAGTACATCATGCAAAATGCTGGGCTGGATGAATCACAAACTGGAATCAAGATTGCCGGGAGAAATATCAACAGCCTCAGATATGCGGATGATAGGTGATACCACCCTAAGACAGAAAGCGAAGAGGAACTGAAGAGCCTCTTGATGAGAGTGAAAGATGAGAGTGAAAAATCTGGCTTAAAATTCAACATTCAAAAAACTGAGATCATGGCATCCAGTCCCATCACTTCATGGCAAATAGAAGGGGAAAAATGGAAGCAGTGACAGGTTTTATTTTCTTGGGCTCCAAAATCATTGTGGACATTGACTGCAGCCGTGAAATTAAGACTCTTGCTCCTTGGAAGGAAAGCTATGACAAACCCAGATAGCATATTAAAAAGCAAAGACATCAATTTGCTGACAAAGATCGGTATAGTCAAAGCTATGGTTTTTCCAGTAGTCATGTAAGGATTTGAGAGTTGGACCATAAAGAAAGCTGAGCACCAAAGAAGTGATACTTTCGAATTGTGGTGTTGGAGAAGACTCTTGAGAGTTCCTTGAACTGCAAGGAGATCCAACCAGTCAATCCTAAAGAAATTCAACCTTGAACACTCACTGGAAGGACTGATGCTGGCACTGAAGCTCCAATTCTTTGGCTACCTGATGTGAAAAGCCGACTCATTTGAAAAGACCCTGATGCTGGGAGAGATTGAAGGCAGGAGGAGAAGGGGATGACAGAGGATGAGATGGTTGGATGACATCACTAATTTGATGAGCATGAGTTTGGACATAGTGGAGGAGAGGGAAGCCTGGCGTGTTGCAGTCCCTGGGGTCACAAATAGTCAGACACAACTTAACAACTGAAGAACAATAACCCAGGCAGCTGCCAAGGCCAGGGGCTGCCCTCTCACCATTCGTGTGTGGGGCATGAACTCCTTCTTGCTTTGATCTGTGTGGCACTGAGCCATTTCTGAAAACTTGATCCTGAGATACAGCCCCCACTACAGATGGTGGATAAAAACCTAACCATGGTTCCCACTTATTCTGCCCTTTAAGTGTGTGGGTTGTCTTGTCATCCTCTGGGAGACGTTCCTGGACCTTCCCATCAGACCAACGTGGTCAGAAAGACCACCCTTTTATCTTGGACATCCATCAGCTGTGGCTGTCACACCCCTGAATGCAAGCAAACTGTGGACAGAGGCAGAGCACATGCTTCTGAGCCCTGCCACTCATTCCCATTTGTGAACTGGGGTGAAATTCCCCCCAATGAGTTCTTTAAAGAATCTTATAATACCACACACCTGAAGAGCTCAGTACAAAGCCTGATGTTTAGTGAAATTTCAAAAAAGTCCATTTTTTTTTTACTGTTAGTTTATACGTATCTGTGTTCCCCACTGGACTGTAAGTGCTTTGAAAAGACAGGAGCTATTTATGGCTGCAGCCTCCCATTTCACAGAGCCTGGCATACCGTAAATACCTGCCCGGTCAGCAGTAATGGGTTTTGGATCCACAAGATTCCCTGAGTCCCAACCACCAATGGGATTGACCAGGCAGTGTGCTGCCTGGGGCCCAAGTGGGACGGAGCCCAGGCCCAGCTGAGCTCAAGCCCAGGTGTGGTCCCCACCTTGCCAGGTTGTGTATCCACTCAAGACTGGATGAATCTGAATCCCAAGCTCATTTGAAATGAGACTAGCTTCAGGGCCTGGTGTTCTGTTCGAGAACATGCATGACCTGTCCCTGACTGAGGTTTCTCCATCAAGCCTGACTCAGAAGAGGGGACAGGGTGGGGAGACATGGCAATTTTTCACGGAGGCAGACCAGCCCTGCCCTTCTGCCTCAGCTGGCCAAGAAGTGCTTTGCTGAGTTGTAGGGATTCAGTGCTCAAAGTTTCAGAGGAGTCTGGGCCTCTAAGGTTCTCAGAATCACCCACCCAAGGGTCCCCATTTCAGGTGTCAGGGTACCCTCTCCCCTGAGTAGGGCTCTGGCTTTGCTTTGGAGACCTGTCTAGACCATGCACTGGTTTCCCTTGCAGCCCTGCTCCTCTCCAAGCGCCCCCTGAGCCTGATCATCAGTACAGGGTTCCCTTTGGCTGCAGAAAGAGAGAGTCTTTAAACAGTACCATTGAGGCTTTGGGTGTTTGTTATAGGCCATGAGTTGATACTTGATTGACCTGAGCCTGTTATTTTCCTTTTTTAAGGCTTCCAACACAGTTAACAGTAGCCAGCCAGCCCCACACTGTCTTAAATTCTGTGATGCTCAGTATGGCAGCTTGTCATACCCACCCCCGCCCAGTCCCACTGCAGTGGAATCCTCACTGTGTCTCACCAAGTAATCCGGTCCAACATGCCACTAGGCCAACTGTCTTAGCCTAGAGTCCCCTCAAAACAGAACCCAATGAATGGATATGTGTCCAAAGACTTTACTTTGGAAGTGATCCCAGGGAGCAGAAATGAGGGACCAATTCAACTGAAAAAAGAAAAGCAGAAAGTCCAAAGTAACGGAGCATCACCAGGTCACTGCTGGGGGTGACTGGGGCTCAGCGCTGCTGGGACCTTCCAAAAGCAGCATATTGAAGGACCCTCCAGCTTGTCAGCCAGATGGTGAGCTGGCAGGAGTAGCCATCCATCGACTCCGGGCCTCGTTGGTTGAAGCTGGCCCAGAGAAAGACAGCTTCCTTCCACACATCCTCATGCTGAGTGTACTCCTGGGCCAGCAGCCCATGTTGGGCACTGCACAAGCTCTAGGGCAGAGACAGAAAAATGCCTGGTGCTCACATGAGGCGAGATGCTGTCAGTGCAAAGTGAATCGAAGCCTGCATGAAACTGTTTGCCACAGCGTGGCTGAAAATAGAGGTGCCGCTGAGCGCCTGGGAGGCTGTGAATACGGGCTCTCCAACCAGACTGCATTCAATTTCTTTTGCTGTGTTTCATTTTCCTCTGCTCATAAGGGAGGAATACTAAGAGGGAAATACTATTTAGCAGACTGCGTTGTGATGAAGTTAAGGAGGAAATTCACAAGAGGTGCTTAAAAACGGTGACAAGAAGCACATAGCAAGTCTTTAATAAAGAATGATATTATTATCCTCATTTTAAAGTTGAGGGAAATGAGATGTAATTTCTAAGGGATGCTGAGAGAGGAGAATGAGAGGGAGGGAGCCACTTTGTAGAGACTCCATTCAAACCTCCAAAGGGGTGTCGGTTTGTAACTCACAGGAAAACTTGGTTTCCTAACCAGAACCTCTTGCCCTTTCCCGATCCCTTGTGAGGGGCTGCAGGAGGGAAAGCAGGCACTCTTTCTCGCCCTGAACATGCATTCATGCTTTCTTCGCTCTTGCTACAGGGTCTGTAGGTTCCTTGTGATGTCACAGCTGGTTGCCATGGAGACCAGGTCTGTGAATGTCAAGTCTGGGTCCATGAAGAGCACAGGAGTCAGCTGGGTCCAGGGGGAGAGGAAAGTGCAGCACCCCGGGAGGTCTCATAAACACCTCTCTCCCATGCCCTGAACACACAGACACACACCATGGAGCCAGCAGCAGCCCCCCTACCTGCCCGGCGTCCACTGCCCAACCCGCTTGGTTGAGATATGACAACATTCGTTTGGCGGCAAACAACCCCAGCAGCCAGGAGCATCATCAGCCGCTGTCCCCTCCCACTTGCCCTCCCTGGCACCGCTCGCAGGTAGCAGTGGCATCCCTAGCGTTCCCATGGCAACACTGAGGTCAGACTGGCGTGGTGACTTTACTCTGGGGCCGCTGGGCTGTCATCGCCACCGGGGGAAACGGAAAAGCTGCGAAGACAGGAATTCACCCTCCTCGAGGCAAGAGCTCTGGGTGAATCCGCCCCAGGCCGCCTCCGGTTTACAGTTAGGAGAGAGGCTGTTGGGCCAGGGATTGGTTTCTTACAGGATACAGCTGGGGCCACAGGAAGTGGCTTTCCCGCCTCTGAGGACAACAGACAGCTTCCTCGGAAAGGGCTCCCATCACCCGCTGGCTGAGGCTGCCCGGATAGCCATAACTCTGAGATGTGCTTACGAGAAGTCTGCTGGGGGGCTTGGGTGGGCAGAAGCGAGCGAGCAGCCTCCTGCCCTTCTCTGGAAGTCAGGAGGGAATCCCCCCACACTCCAGCCAGGCCCTGCCCCCTCCCCGGCCCGCATCCTCCTGCTGCTTGCTCACCCCACCTGCGCACCCCTTCCTAGCTGGAGCCCTCTTCCTCACCAGCCCCCCAGAGCCCCGCTGCAGCACCTGCCTGTTTAGGACACTTCTCCAGAAGGAGCTCTCGCCTTTTTTTGTGATGGACCCTCGGAGGAAATAGGGCCTGCTGGCCTGGACCTTGACCCAGGTGTGACTCTTCACCCTGCCGACGGTGGGAGAGAAACCACAAAGTTGTGCTAAGCTGCAAAGTCCATCGCCTCCCCTTCCAGACGTGTGGCCTCGTCACGTCCCTGTCTCAGGCATGTGAGGCTTACACGGCCTCATCAGCGCTCACATTCTTCTCCCCAATCCCCCCTGCCTGGACCCCAGATGCTGTCTCCTTAGGACCCCCGTACCTGCCTACGCGCTGCACACCTGCTGCGTCGCCTGTTGCTTCACCCGTTGCTTCACCCGTCCCCTCCCCCACCAGATCTGTGGATTTTCTACACCTTGTTCTTGCTGGCTCTGCAGATGTGTCTAACTGAAGTCATCCCCGAGCCCTCTCCCCGCTCCCTTCCAGCAAGGAGGACCACCGAGAATCCATACCTGGTTCTGCATTGGGTGTCTACGAAGGACACTCCATTACTGCATTCAACACTTCTCACAAGACTGTCCGAGAAGTATCACCAGTCCCATTTCTGGAGATTTAAAACAAGGGACACTTACAGAAGTAAAATGACCTGCCCGAGATCACACAGCCACCATAGCTACCATTTATTATTTCCCTTTTGTTAAATTTCATACTAATATGCTTTATACATACTGTCTCAGTACAGAGGGATGCGCTGGGCTAGTCACTCAGTCATGTCCAACTCTTTCTGACCCCATGGATTTATAGCCCACCAGGCTCCTCTGTCCATGGGATTTCTCAGGCAAGAATTCTGAAGTGGGTTGTTGAGCCCTCCTCCAGGGGATCTTCCTGACCTGGGACTGAACCTGAGTTTTCTGTATCTCCCGCATTGCACAGGAGATGCACTTGGGGGAAGTCTGCTGGGGGCTTGGGTGGGCAGAAGCAAGTGAGCACCCCCTGCCCTTCTCTGGAAGTCAGGAGGGAATCCCCACCCACACTCTAGCTGGGCCCTGCCCCCTCTGGGAGGGGAAGTGATCCGTCTAAGATGCCCCAGCTGGCTGGAGTCAGCCTCTGCCAGAGGCAGATTCTTTACCTGCTGCGCCATCTGGGAAGCCCCAGTATAGAGTAGGAAGTTAAAACCGTGAACTCTGTGGTTTGAGTCCCGTCTCTGCCTCTTAAAAGCTGTATGTAGTGTTAGATGCCAGTTATATTTCCTCAACAAAGGCTGTGTGACCTTTGCCAAGTTTCTTAACCTCTCTGTGCCTCAGAAGCCTCATCTGTAAAGTAAGATAGTAACAGTGACTTCCTTATGGGGTTTTGATGAGGTTTAAATTAGGAATACAAGTACTTACAACAGTGCCTGGCACAAAGTAAGTGCTATATAAATACTGTTCCCTGAAAATGGGAGAAAAAAAAATAGAAGAGGTGGAAGTGATGAAAGTTTTACATCATCTTTTGGAGTAGAGTACTACTGTTAATCACCGCGTGGGGGTAAACGGTCTCAGAGAGGTGAGTTAGCATATCTGAGACCACACAGGCTCTGTGCGGTAGACCTGGGATTAAAATCAGCTTCTGGTCCTGGGGCCAGAAGCTGTGTTGGCCCTATTTTGCCTGGATACCCTGCTGGGAGGACAGCAGAGGGCCTGCCAGCCTGCAGGGAGAGCTGCCCAAGACCCAGGGGTGGCCCAGGTCAGGCAGGAAGCCGAGGAGGGGAAGCGGGGGAGGGAGACCTGCAGAGGCTTACAGGACCTTGGCATCCAACGTCCCTGCTCCAGCTGAGTCCAAGGGAAGGAGCCGTGACTCGACTGGGCCACTGGCCAAGCTGGGCTCTGGGCCACCGGACAAAGCCCCCTGCTTCTTACTTGAGCTCTCGTAAATCTTTGAAGTGACGATAGTCACGCAAAGCTCTCAGAAAGTTAGGAGCTGCCAAATTTGCCCATTTCCTCCTCAAGAAGCCCGGGAGGATAAAGGGAAGTAGCTTCTCCAGTCCCAGAATGCTGACTCCGGCCATCTGGGGGATCTTAGCTGGATCCCTTCCCCTCCCTGAGCTTCAGTTTCCTCGTCTGTAAAATGGGGATAATGAAAGTACCTAATCTTTTACCGCTGGTTTGAGAGGGTCCAAACCACATATACAATATGGATTAGCTTTCAGCCCAGAAGACATTCCACAGCTGGAGTCATTCTTTCCAGCTCCGTGCCCTTAGACCAGGGCCTTGTGTAGCTGGACCTTGCATGGTGAGGTTGTTATGGGGAATGAGTGAGTTCATGAACCGGAGCTCCTAGCACAGTGCCCTGGGCAGCGTGCGAACTCAGTGTTTGGAAGTGCCTGTCCCGTGCTTGCTGCCCGTGGACTATGGCTGACTCTTCTTAGTAGACAATGTCCAGAAGAATGCTTGTGTGCCCAAATGTGCCTTTGTGATTATCTTAGTGGGAGCATCGGAGGTTCAAAGGTGTCTTTGCTGATTCCTTGGGGGTCTCTTGGAACCAGAAAGCTGGCCTTAAGGAATAACTATCAAGCATACAGACATAATCAGCTTTCACCTTGTTCTTCCTACAAAATCATTTTGGAAATGACCGCAGGTCTAAGGGAAAAGGGCTCTGGCCAAGCCAGAGGGAACCTTGCTGACCACAGTGACCTCCTAAGTCCAGCATGACTGTGGCAGCAAGACAGCAGCTAAGTGAGACGCCAAGGGAGACATGAGACTCAGCAGGACGTGGTCAGATGGCTCTCACATCAGCCTCCCTGTTTCCCTCACCTCTCTGTCGGACGCACGCACCTCCCTCTGTACACACTTGTGCCTGAAGGTGCCGGATGACTGGGCTCCCGTGTCTGCTGTGTTCCCCAGCATCATACACCCCGTCCAAAGTGCCCTGACAACAAACGAGAGCCAGGACCCCAGTTGGTCGGTGGGTCGTGGTCTGAGGACTTTATCTAAAGCAGCCTCTGTCCACTCAGAGCTCTGAGCTCCACACATTATCTCATTTAATCCCATTAGCAGGGAATGCCTTTGAAGTCTTGTGTTTGAGCTTAAAAACTCCTGAGCCGTTTAACCCTTAATAAAGCTAAGCTTCTTTCGATTTGAAATCAGGCTAAGATATCTATGTGAGTGAAAACCGCTCAGTCGTGTCTGACTCTTTGCAATCCCATGGACTATACAGTCCATGGAATTCTCCAGGCCAGAATACTGGAGTGGGTAGCCTTTCCCTAAGTCATCGGCATTCCTTTCAGGGATTCTCTTGGCTGGTGAGGGGACGGGGGGAGGAGGGTGGTGGGACAGTGGGGGGACCAGAGGGGACACTTAAGCAAGAGAAGGTGATACCAGGGGGGATGTGGAGTGTGTGAGGAGGGAAGCAGGGGGTGCCTGATGGGGGAAGCAGGGTCTAGGAGAGGGGAGACTGAAGCCAGTGATGCTGGAGCTGCTTCTGGGGGCAGAAGAGGGAAGGATAAGAAGACCCTGCCTGTCGTCAGAGGAGCCAGCAGAGGCCCCAGTGGCAGAGAGGCCCGTGTGGGGACAGGTTGCTGCGTTGGGGCGCTGCTCGGAGCAGAGGCCCTGACCTCTTCAGCTAGACCTCAGCGCGTTCTTTGCACCCTGGGCGTTGTTTGGCCTCCACCGCACCCCTTCAGTCTCTCCTTCCCACCTGGCTGTGACAGTTCCAGGGGTGGGAATGTGTGGCTTCATTCCTGAGCCCAGGTACCGCCGGAGCCAAGACCATCAGTACCGTCCACGTCACTGGAACTCCACCAACCAGCCATGCAGGAATCCTCTGCGGGTGGAATTGGAGGGGTTTTGTTTTTCCGCTCTGCTAGTTTTCTAGGTTCGTTTCATTTAACAAAGGAGGTGGTTCAGGTTCAGACGCAGATCCTCCCCTGCCCCATTTCGGTTTTGCCTAGAGCATGGATTGGCCTAGCGCCCTCAGACTGGCCCAGTCCCCAGCTGAGTTCCTGGGTGTGATGGGAGGTGATGCAGCGATTCTGGTCTAGAATCTTCTAGAGCTCCTGATGGGAGGCCAGCATGCTGCTGAGAAGGCGGAGGGCCAAAGGGGATCCCTTCTCTGGGCTGCCCTGTCTGTCCTGGGCTTTTGAGCCCCAAGAAGGGAGAAAGGTGGGTCCCGCAATCCAGGCCTGTTCATCCAGAAAAAGAAAAGCAAAAGCCCCGAAGCTTTGTTTTCCATACCAGAGGTGTCAGATAGATACCGAAGCTGCTTTTCTCCCATTCAGGCAGGAATGCACCAGTGCAAACGCCCGGAGCTGTGGGAGCAGCGGGGGCGTCCGCCCGACCTCACCGGGACCTCCTGGACCCCGCTGCCACGTTAGAGGGTTCTCTGGGGAGAAAGCGCAGCACCCCTGAGAGCCCCGGGGTGGGGGGCAGACTTGCAGGGGAGGCACGTCCCATGCCGCAGGAGCTCTGAGAAGGCGAGAGACTCTGGAAGGCTAGCACACCTACGCCGGCATCGCAGCACCGGCCCGGCTCCGCTGTGGCTCAGCGTGGACTAGCTGGCAGTGGGTGCGGAGCCGGAGGGCGAAGGATGAGCCCTTGGGTTGGGGAAAAAGGTGGAGGGGATGTGTTTGGGGTGAGAGCTGGAGGCACGAAAAGGCCCTGAGAAGGTGGAGGGGACAAGGAGTGTCCACGTTTCTCTCAAAATCATCTCCATCTAACTGACCTGACCAGTCTGCTGGGGCCCTGGGCCTCGGAGGCTGATGCCAGAGAGCTGTTGGAAGTGTAGGGAGGTGACGTTCACCCCAGGGGCCAGGCAGCACCGATAATAAGACTGAGTACTTTTCACGTACTAGGTGCCAGCTGAGCCCTTCATATAGGCGACGACAAGGGCACTTACTGTGTGCTGGGTGCCCTTCTGCACATCCGCATACTCACATGGTTCTCACTAACCAGAGGATAAGCAGAGACAGAGAAGTGACTAGTCCCTGGTCACCCAGCACTGGGGCTCCGGCAGCCATACTCCTGAAGCCCCACAGCGACTTCTCCGTGTGGTGAGTCTCTCTCCACTGCAGCTGCACTGCAGACGCTGTTATCCCCATTTTACGAGTGAAGAAGCTGAGGCTCAGCAAGATTAGCTCAGCAGGGAAGGAGCCCCCTCGCCCCCTCCACCCAACACCATGCCAGTCTCTGTCCTAGCCACTTCCCGTCTGTTACTCCTTTCATCCTGAACTAGGATGAAAGTCACAGGACTGTGAGCCTCTTGCGCTGAGGAAAAAGGAAGGGGAGATAAGTTATCTTGCAGGGATAAATCCTTTGCTAGGATTTGGTCCGAGAATCTATGTGAAGACTGTGTGAGTTTCAGCAGTCCACGGCGTCGCACAGCCATGGCTCCGAAACCCCAGTTTCAGGGTCTAGACCTTCTGCTTCCACACTGTCCCACTGTGGGGACCCAGGCTGGGCCAGAAGGGCGAGACACCAACAGAGTCCAGCTGTCTGCTCCCACTCACCCCTGCCCCCAGGAAATGCAGACGATTATTCCCAAGGGCTAGAGGAGCTCCCCACGGGCCCCAGGGGGAAGGGTACCTTTTCCAAGTGGTAGGGTCCGTGGATGAAAGCATTATCTCCTGTGTGTGGATTCTGATTCTGGGTTAATAACCTCTGTGGTCAGGAGCGGTCAGAGCCTCAGTTTCTTTGTAAAATGAGAATCGTCATCCTCCCCATCTCGGGGTATAATGGGGACCACCAGACAGAGCAAGCTGTTGGCACAGGGCCCCTTGGGCTGGGCCTTCCGAAGCAGAGCCTGAGAGGAGAGCTTCTGGGCAATGAGTCCATCAGGGTCGGGCTCCAGGGAACCAGGGGAAGGGGGAGGGGCAGGGCGGTGTTGGGGAGGGGAGCCAAGGCGTAGCACTGAGGTGCTGCCCAGTGTACATCATGCCTCCGACCTGGTCAGACTTGAGGCAAGGCTGAGGGTCACCCCAGCAACCCGTGCTCTGCAACCGAGGTCAAAGGGGCTCCAGGCCTGAGGACTGCTAGAAGCCAAAGCTCACAGAGGCTGGGGGTGGGAGGCGGGGCACTTGGACCTGGCAAGAGGACCCCAGGGGATCTCTTGTGTCACCCACTCATTAAGCGCAGGCAGGGGCAGCCCGTGCACGGAGCTGGGACAGGATCCCTGGGCCCCGGACAAGCTGTGTGGCCACCGTGCTACGGCAGGCGTGTTTGCTTCCTGCTCCTGTTTTTCCAAAGCGGCTTGAAACCATACCATTTTGGAGGTTAGAAGTCAAAAATCAAGGTGGCATCAGAGCTGAGCTCCCCCAGCCGCCTTGGAGGAGACTGTTGCCTCTGGCAGCATCCAGAGGCTGCCTACGTTCCCTGGCTTGTGGCCCCTTCCGCACGTCATTGCCGTCTCTCACACCTAACGTCACCTCTCCCGCTACTGACTCTGACCCTCTTAGGCCCCTTATAAGGACCCATGTGATAGCACTGGGCCACTCAGTTAACCAAGAATAATCTCCCTGTCTCAACGCCCTTGATTGCAAAGTCTTCTTCCTCTACCTTTTTCAACCTAGAAGGTGACGTACTCACAGGTTGTGACAACGAGAACGTGGACATGCCCTGGGGTTACTGTTCAGTCTACTCTTTTAGGGGAAGGATGGAGGCACGCGCCTCCCCCGACATGGATACAAGGGCCCTACCTCTGTCTCAAGGGGAACAAGCCTGTAGTGTTCTTGAGATGTCTCTGGTATCAGACTAAATCCAGACTTCAGCTGAACCCACAGCTTTGCTTAGCTTCTTCTCCAGCCCGTCCTGTTTCCTTTACTCCCCTCCAGTTTTCCCCCTGTACACCACTTGCACAAGAATCCTCATCTCAGTCTCTGCTTCTAGAGAATCTGTCAGGAGTTACTGAGTCCCTTGCCCCCATTGTACAGATGAGGAAACCGAGGTGCACAGAGGATAATGAGCACATGTGCAAGGTCAAATAATGAGTCAAGAGCATAGTCTTCAGATTCCTGGCTCCCCGTCCCTCACTGCTCAGCCTCCAGTTCGCCAGAGGGATTTGTTTAAGGGCCTGTGAGGGGTTCTGTGCAAGATCAGAGAGGCTGTGAGGCTCTAATTGCTTCTCAGGCAGCCGTGGCGTCTGCTTAACTGGCCGCCTGCTGGCCTGCGCCTTTTTCTTCCCTCGGTCTTTTGTTGCAGGGATGGGCTTTGAAGAGTTTGCTGGCTGTTTTGCTTTGAATTTCCCCAGCAGCTCTTTTGCCCCAAATCCTAACAGTGTGGCTTGGGGAGAATAGACTTTCCACCCAGGGTGCTGGGATGGTGTGGGAGGCTCTGCTTTTCCTGGAGGGGGAGGTGAGCACAGAGGCAGGCAACCCCGACCTTGGGCCCCTCTTCAGAACACCAGGCATGTCTCAGACAACTCCAGTAGGTTTTGCTGCTGGTTTTCCATCTCTTCACCCCCACCTCTTCCCTGCCCTGCCCTGCCCTGCCCTGCCCTGCCCTGCCCTGCGCCTCTGCCTCTGGTTGGCCTTCAGCCAACAGGAGGCACTGGCAGGAGAAAAGGTCAGTTTTCATTTCTCCCTCCCCTGCTTCCGGCCTAGGGATGGTAAGAGCTCCCTATAGATGCTAATCCCTGGCTGCCTCTCCATCCACTTCTACATGTGATGGGCTGAATCATGGTCCCCAAGATGTCCATGCCTTAATCCCCGGACCCTGTGAATATATTACCTTTTATGGCAAAAAGGACTTTGCAGGTGTGATTAAATCAGGGGTCTTGAGATGGGGAGATTATTACTGGGTTATCGGGCAGGTGCAATGATGTCATCATTAGGGTTCTCATACGAAGAAGGCTGAGGGGCAAGGTGATTTGATGATGGGAGTAGAGATCAGAATGATGTGGCCAGGAGCTGGGAAAATGCCCTCAGCCTCTAGAAGCTGGGAGAGACAAGAAACTGAACCTCCGCAGGGCCTCCAGAGGGAACCAGCATTTTGGACTCCTGATCACCAGGACCAGAGAGTAGATTTGTACTTTATAAAAAGTATCTTTTAGTTCGTTAATTAGTTATCTTTGGCTCTGCTGGGTCTTCACCGCTGCACAGGCTTTGCTCTAGCTGCAGCGAGCTGGGATACGCTCTAGCTCTGGGTGCTGGCTTCTCACTGTGGCGGCTTCTCTTGGGATATAGCACAGGCTCAAGGACTCGGGGCCGCCTGTTGTGGCAGCGAGTGGGCTCAGCCTTTGCAGCTCCCAGGTTCTAGAGCACAAGATCAGGAGTTGCGGCATGCGGGCTTAGCTGCTCCGTGGCATGCGGGATCTTTCTGGACCGGGGATGGAGCCCATGTCTTCTGCATTGGCAGGTGGATTCTGTACCACCGAGCCAGTAGGGAAGCCCTGTATTGCTTTAAGGGATAAGCATACGCGGTAATTTGTTACAGCAGCAGTGACCCTTCTGTAAAGAGCCTCTTCAATTCTCTTCAGTTAAATCCTTGATCGTGCCTCTGCTTCCTGTGGGATCCTGACTAATGCAGCTACCAACATGGGTCAGACACTGTACTCAGTTATTTTATTTATACCTAATGACCTGTTTTCCCCTTTAGGGGAGAGCGGGGCTTCGGTCACACAGCCAACAGTTAGAAGTAGCATTCCACACTCTGGATCCAAAGCCTGTGTGATAATCTGGTGGGCTGCTGCCTCCACTATGAAAGGGGGTGCTGGTGCCAAAGGAAGGGGTCCCTGGTGGAAGTGACTAAGCTCCGCAGGCCCATAGGCCAGCCAGTTGCAGGCTTCTGCACCCAACTTGGGTGGGGTGGTGGAAGCCTGGCTGTCCCCTCTCTGCTTCAGAGGGGCTCGAAAGGCACTCAGAGGTTTTTCAAGGTTTGACTGAACCCGAGGAGCTGGATTCAAATCTTGGTAACTTTCTGGATCCCTCTTAACCTTCCTCTTCCGTAAAATGGAAATGAAAATCCCCACCTCAAAGGGTGGGGTTGAGACAATTAGTAAAATAAAGTATGCGTGAGAATTGACAAGCAGGTAATTGCCCAACCAGGATAAATGTTGCTATCTGAACATCTACTGTGTCCGAGGCACGGTTCCAGGTCTTAGGGATGAACTGGAGCACAAAACAAACCCCCACCCTCATGGAGTGTTCATTTTGGTGCAGACAGATGATAAACAACTACGTAAATTATCAGAAGGTCAGAAGATGATCGACATGGAAGAGGAAGGGGCTGTGGAAGAGGGGTACTGTGGTTGACACAAGGTGGTCCACATGGCCCCACAGACAAGAAGACGTTGGTTTCTGAGCTTCATCTTGCTTCACCCGTCCATGTGTTGATGTTCTCACATTTGCTTCAATAAAATGGGTGCCCAATTGTGACTGTCTCCTGCACTCCAGACAAGGGAAGCATGAAGACTGAGTGTGCTTCTGTGCATGTATGAGTGTGTGTGTGTGTGTGTGTGTATGTGTGGGCATGTCTGCATGTGTCTGTAACAGGAAATGCCTACTCCTTATCACATGGATGGAAGGTGAAGGCAGAGAAGATTGGAGATGAGAGAAAATCTTCTTCTCCTTTTTCCACCCTGGCTCAGCCTCCCCTCCCGTTGGCTTCACGCTAGTATCCCACTCCTGTTTGCTTCCTCCTGTCCTACTTCTTTGCGTTAATTTGCCGTCGCCCCAGTCATCTCTTTTTTTCCCCCACTGTTTTCTTTCACACTCAAGTTCTCCACTTTCCTTCACCTGCCACTGATCAGCACCTCTGAGCCTTCGTGCATGCTGTGCCCTCCACCTGGCATGCCTATCCATGCACCCAGCCCTCAGCAATGCCCCCCATCTTCCCACGTGCCTGAACAGCCCCCTCTCTGCATTCGCACAGCCCTTTGTGGGGTTATCAGTCCTCCTATGTCCTCCCGTGGGTATAGTTGTCCCCACCGCACCCTCCACTGCGGGAAGGGACAGCGTCTCATTGGATCTTACATCCAGAACGGGCTCCTGACACGGGGACTTAGCCTTTCTGAGACTCAGTCTCCTTGTTAGAAACTTCCCCAGATGGGAATGGTTCCACTAACCAATGGTGACCACAGCACAGCATCTTCGCAGACGTCCTGTCTGCCAGGCATCCCTGACCGCACTTTCTCCTGAGTTCTCACAACCTGCTCTTGGCCAGGTGTTGTCAACATCCCCTCTTCACAGAAGAGGACACTGAGGCACAGACAGAGGCTAAGTGATGTGCTCAAGGCTTCCGTCTTCACCCCAGAGAGTCTGACCGAAGAACAGTGCCCTATGCTTGATTTAATTTTGAACAGCCATTCATGCCCATGGTCCAAGACTCAAAAAGTTATGTAAGTTATGTGATGAGAGACCAGTCTCTCTTCTCACCCTGTCCTTCAGCCACCCGATTCCCCTCCTAAGAAATATCCACCATGCGTATTTGCGTGAGGAAATTTAAACACCCTTTCAGAGATCATCTGTGCATAAATATACATGTATTTTATTTTTTTAATCAGAACATTTACCCGTGTTACGGAGGCACTGCAGTGGCTTACGCTGTACCTGATTTTAGAAAATACTGAAAGTGCAAGCTGCTTTGTGAGATCAAGATCAACGCTGAACCCACATGTGTGTATTTCAGATTCATGTTTTCCACAAACGGGAGGAGAATTGGTCGTGTGCAGCCATGTCTGTCTTGAGACGGCTCTGTATCCACGCTGGCTCTTAGTGGCTGCCCTGTACCGTCCCAGGGGAATCAGAGCAAGGCCACTCCCTGGGGATGCATCCTGAGCCCATTGCTCAAAGTGCACGCAGCAGCACATGGTGATGCTAGGTCATCACCTTGGCCTCTCCAAGTCCGCAGCAGAATGGATGGGCATGGTGAACTTCCAGGCCCAAAGACAGCACTTCCTCTCCTGTCCAGCCCCCTGCAAACAGGGCTGGTCGCCGCAGAGCTGGCTGTTCCAGGCGGTGTCTGTCGGAACAGCAGAGGAGAGAGGGGACAAGAGTCTATAAGCCTCTTGTTCAGAAGAGAGACTCCAGGGAGACTAGCCCGGGTCCCAGAGCGCTCCAAGGCCAAGGCTGGCTCAGAGGAAAGAAACTCAGGAAGGCCACTGGCTCACGGTTGGGTCGCATGCCTGGGGCAGCTGGGTGAACCCAACGTGTAGTCAGCGTTCTTTATTTTAGGCTCTGGGCTCCTTGAGCCCCCTCCTTGCCCACTCCTCTCCCTCTGGGTCCCAATCTCTGCTCCCTGGGACTCCGAGGCACAGATCTAGTCCTTGCTATGGCCTCCAGGAACAGGCCGGTTTCCAGTCTCCTGGTCAGCTCTGGAAGCTCTTACTCCCTTCCCCTGGCTGGCTCCTTAATTTCCACCATGCCAGGAAGGTCCTCTTCTTGAAGCAACTTCAGCGGAGGTACCACAGAAGAAAAATAGAAACCAACCCCTACTGTCTGCCCTTGCTGCCCCCGCAGCCCCACCCAGGCAGGCTAGGAAGTGCCTGGCATCTGTGCTCCCGTGATGGGCACCACATGCTTGCTCACCATTGCTGATCAATTGCCACACTCGGATGCAGGCTCCGAATCCTTCTCAACGCAGTGTTCTCAACGGCTACTCCAATCAGCAGAAGTTGGCATGTTAAGGTGATACTCCTTTTTATCTCTGTTCTTCCCAATGAGGCAGCCCCAGGTCAGATGAGTTTTTCCAAATCCATCCACTTGCAACAATATTTTCAGTCTACTCAGACCAAGGCCTGTCTCTGTCCGCAGGCCTCCTCAGCAATTGATACCAGTTTTGTGTTCAGCCCCCCAGCTGCGTGAGCGGCTCCCCCAGCCAGTCCAGTCTCTTTCACTTACCTCATTTTCCCTGGTCTTGCCTGGCAGTCCGGTGGTTAGGATTCTGTGCTTCCACTATAGGGGACACTGGCTTCATCCCTGACCGACCAGAGTGCAGCCAAAGAAAGCAGGAAATATCTCACTTTCCAAATGCCATCCCACACCCCAATGTCTGAGATTTTTCTCAGCCTCTTCCCAAAGTCCGGAATTCCTTCCCTGGTCTTTTCTGTGCATTTAAAGCCTCTCTGTTCCCGGTTGCTATTGTTGTAGTTCAATCGCTCAGTCATGTCTGACTCTTTGCAGCCGCATGGACTGCAGCACACCAGGCTTCCCTGTCCCTCACCAACTCCTGGAACTTGCTCAAACTCATGTCCATTGAGTTGGTGATGCCATCCAACCCTCTCATCTCCTTCTCCTCCTGCCTTCAGTCTTCCCCAGAATCTTTTCCAGAATCAGGGTCTTTTCCAAAGAGTCAGTTCTTCACATCAGGTAGCCAAATTATTGGAGTTTCAGCTTCAGCATCAGTCCCTCCAATGAATATTCAGGACTGATTTCCTTTAGGGTGGACTGGTTGGATCTCCTTACAGTCCAAGGGACTCTCAAGAGTCTTCTCCAATACCACAGTTTGAAAGCATCAATTTTTCAGTGCTCAGCTTTCTTTACGGCCTAACTCTCACATCCCTACCTGGCTACTGGGAAAATCATAGCTTTGACTCTACCCTCAAAGTGATGTGTCTGTTTTTTAATATGCTGTCTAGATTGGTCATAACTTTTCTTCCAAGGAGCAAGCCTCTTTTAATTTCATGGCTGCAGTCATAGTCCACAGTGATTTTGGAGCCCAAGAAAACAACCTGTCACTGTTTCCATTATTTCCCCACCTATTTACCATGAAGTGATGGGACCAGATCCCATGATTTTAGTTTTTTGATCTGTTCCTGGAGGGTACCTTCAATCACCAACAGCTCTAGAAGCCTTCTCCAGCCACGGCAGACAGTAAAGAAGCCTCCCTCCAAAACAGTAGCTCTGGGTCCTGTCTGGATACTGGGATAAAGTAGGGAGCTTTCAATGCTATGGGTGCTGTGATGGACCTTCAGAGAACCTGGTTACTGAACAGATATGCGGTATGCCCCGGGCACCTGGATGATTCTAATATGTGGCTGAGGTTGAACCACTGCTGGCGACCCAGGAGAACCTTCCACACACCCCTTCAGTTTATGCTGTGGCCAGACCTTCTCGTGAACTGCTTTTATGGATGTGTTTATTTGTGTCTACACTTACTCAAAGCTGAAGGGCTGGGACTTCCCTGGTGGTTCAGTGGTTAAGACTCTGTGCTTCCAATGCAGGAGGCGTGTGTTCAATCCCTGGCTGAGGCACTAAGACCATGCACGGTCAAGGGGCAGCCAAAACAAGAAAAAAAAAGCTAAAGGGCTGAATCAGAGCCTCGACTGCTGCTGCTGCTGCTAAGTTGCTTCAGTTGTGTCCGACTCTGTGTGACCCCACAGATGGCAGCCCACCAGGCTCTCCCGTCCCTGGGATTCTCAAGGCAAGAACACTGGAGTGGGTTGCCAGTTCCTTCTCCAATGCATGAAAGTGAAAAGTGAAAGTGAAGTCACTCAGTCACATTCAACTTTTAGCGACCTCATGGACTGCAGCCTACCAGGCTCCTCTGCCCATGGGATTTTCCAGGCAAGAGTACTGGAGTGGGGTGCAGAGCCTTTACTAGGGGCCAGGCATCATGCTGAGTTTTATTCCTTTCACTCCATTAAATCTTCATGACACTCCTGTGAAGTAGGTATGTTCATTACCCTGATTTTCAGGAAATCGAGGCTCAAAGTGTGAAGGGGTTATCATACAGTGAGACCCCCCAGGATCTGAAACCAACCTGATCCTGGAGCCCACATCAGTTCACTTCAGTTCAGTCACTCAGTCGTGTCCGACTCTTTGTGACCCCATGAATCGCAGCACGCCAGGCCTCCCTGTCCATCACCATCTCCCGGAGTTCACTCAGACTCACGTCCATCGAGTCAGTGATGCCATCCAGCCATCTCATCCTCTGTCGTCCCCTTCTCCTCCTGACCCCAATCCCTCCCAGCATCAGAATGTTTTCCAATGAATCAACTCTTCGCATGAGGTGGCCAAAGTACTGGAGTTTCAGCTTCAGCATCATTCCTTCCAAAGATATCCCAGGGCTGATCTCCTTCAGAATGGACTGGTTGGATCTCCTTGCAGTCCAAGGGACTCTCAGGAGTCTTCTCCAACACCACAGTTCAAAAGCATCAATTCTTTGGTGCTCAGCCTTCTTCACAGTCCAACTCTCACATCCATCCATGACCGCAGAAGCCCGCATAGCTCACCCCTTCTCTGCACAGCTGCTCCCCGCCCCCAGGTGATCCTCTCCCATCTTGCTGCGTCCTGTTCGTCCTTTGGATCTCAGCTCTGGGGGCCCCCCCCTGCCCTAGCCACACTCCCTCCAGGTGCTGCTGGCCTTGACATTGCGGGGAGGCAACTGGTGCAAACCCAGGGGATGCAGGCTCTGGGAGCGGACTTTCTCCATGAGCCCATTCTCCCCAAAGAGACCTTCCCAAAGGGAGCTCAGATCATGTTGAGAAGTCAGTGGAGGAAATGGGATGAAACAGAGGATGGGAACACCGATAGTCAGACCGGGTGGTGCAGAGAGTGGACTGGCAAAGCCAAAGGGCCCTGGTGAGGTTCTGTCTCCCTCCAACCATAGTAGCAGCTCTCTTAGGCATCACCCCTCCAGGCTCTACCCCTGGGCTCCAGCCTCTTTTAAAGAGCTCTGACTGAGATCCGCAGATCTGAATGGAGAAAAACACTTCCATCTTTCTTCTTTGAAATTTACCACTTCCTTCGAGAGTGTGTAGGCAACAAACCACAGTGATGAGCAGCACCTGTGACTTTGTTGCCACAAGAAATGACAGGTATTTCCACATTATCAATGCACGCTAGGTGTGGCAGGCGTCTCGAAATCTCATTTGTGCTCATCATTTTTCATCACTGCTTTGAAATCACACCAGTGTATTAGAGCTGCCGCTGGACCTTGCTGTCTAATGAATCAACAACAAAGCCTCTATATTACTGTATTGCAATTTTTTGTTTGCTTTATAAATTTTAACATAACTGGTTTCCTATATAATTATGTATACTTTGTTTTATGAATTAATACAAAATTTCTCTGGGAAAGTGTCTGTAGGTCAGGCGGCTAGCAAGGTGCATGGCAGAGACAAGGATGTGCCCTCTTCTCAGAGCCTGGCTCACCTTGCATATCACTGTCTGGTTCTTATTGGCCCTCAGTCAGTCATCAGGGGCCAGGCTTGTGGTCGTACGTTAAGTTACAAGGCAGGTTGGGACCCTGAGTTTGTTTGGAGGTGCTGCCCTTAGTCTCCAGGGATTTGTGGATGAAGGATGGGGGTGCCTAGGGCAGGGGTCCTGGACCTACCTTCCTCTGGATCAGGCAGCCCTTCTAGCTTCCCTATCAGGGGCAGCTTTGTTTGTGGATCCTTCCAGGCACTCCCCTGAGCCTCAGTTTCCTTGTCTGTAAAATGGGGATAATGCCCAGTTTACAGACGGACACACTCTAATGATGTCGCCTGGGAAATGTGTCGGCGTCAAGCCTTTCGTCTGGGCTGGTGACAGAGCCACCTCTTCTCCTCCATGGTACCCAGGCAACCCCCAAGCCAGCACCCCTGGAACAAGGCCAGGTGAGGGATCACTCCTGGCAACCCAGAACCTCTCCTTTCCTGTGTGGCCAACGCTTCAGCAAATGCCACGGAGCTGGTGTGGCTTGGTGCTTAGGTCAACCCTGTAATCTTGCTGGAGACTGGGAGTCAGCGCAACAGGAATCCTTGTCAGCCAGCGAGACAGCTGGCCTGGAAAGTCACGCCCAGTCTGGCACGACCTTCAGTTGCGACTTCCATCACCTCCTGTTGACAGCTTCTGGCTGACACCCAATCACTCATTGGACAAATCACCAGAGTGGTGACAGCAAGCATGTGTTAACTCACTCCATCTTCAATCAGTCCCACAAGAAAGAGACTGTTATCATCCCCATTGTTGCGTTGTTCAGTTGCTCAGTTGTGTCTGACTCTTTATGACCCCATGGACTATAGCCCCACCAGGCTCCTCTGTCCATGGGATTCTCTAGGCAAAATTACTGGAGTGGGTTGCCATTTCCTTCTCCAGGGGATCTCCCCGACCCAAGGATCAAGCCCATATCTCCTGCATCTCCTGCACCGGCAGGTGAATTCTTTACCACTGAGCCACCAGGGAAGCCCCATCATCCCCGTTACCCACAGCAGGACAAACAAAGGTGCAGGGAAGTAGAGTCGCCCTAGCGTTTGAATCGAGGCAGCCCTGGCTCCAGGGCTGGTTCCCTTAACACAGCTCTGGAGCAGAGGTTCGCACAGTCAAGCATGTCTCCGAATCACCCATTAATACGCATGCCACTGGGCCCCGCCCCAGAGCTTCTGATTCCATATGGCTGACAACCACAGTGCTACGACCTGGCTGCCCAGGGCATGGGGATTGGTCATGCCAGCATTACCTGAGCTTGTTAGAAACTCAGATTCTCAGGCCCAGCCCTGGTCTTACTCCATAGGAATCTGCTTAATAGCAAGATCCCCAGGTGATTGGGGAGCACGTGGTTGGGTAAAAAGCTCTGCGCTGAACCCCTCCGTGGACAGGAACACTTTACTCACAGAGCTTAGATACCAGTGGGAGGGACAGAGAAACAGACAAATATAGATATCATGGGATCATCTCAGAAAGATGGAAAGGAAAATCTAAGCAAGGGGAGGTGGTCAGGCTCCTGTGGGTGGGCCTGGAGATTCAGACTTGGGGGAGAGCCAGCCTCTACTCCCCCCCCCCACTCAGGAGCTCACAGTTAGGTAAGAAGATAAGCCGTGAGCAC
The DNA here is from genome assembly GCF_032405125.1 of Capricornis sumatraensis. Classification (NCBI taxonomy): domain Eukaryota; kingdom Metazoa; phylum Chordata; class Mammalia; order Artiodactyla; family Bovidae; genus Capricornis; species Capricornis sumatraensis. The sequence continues at coordinate 75,551,425 of NC_091084.1, forward strand.
AAGAATTATATAAACAAAGTAGGAGGGGCCGAGTCAGAGGGGCAGAGAGGAGCGGTGAAAGTAAATGGTACCCACAGGCACACATATATACACATACACACACATACACACACCCACACCCACACACACACAGGCTAATTGCTTACCCCACTGTGATTCAGAGCAGGGAGCTGGAGCCAGACTACCCTCGCATAGTCTCGCCCTGGCTGCTGATTAGGTCCTGGGCTTGTTCCTTCACTTCCCTGGGCCTTGATTCTCTCTCCGTAGGCCAGGAACAAGAAGAGCGCCAAGTTTGCAAAGCACCTCGCGTGGTGCTTGGCAGGTAGCAAGCGCTGCGTGAGTCTCCACTGTATCCTCCGAGCCTGTGATTCTCCCAGGTAACTGGACTAGCATCCCAGTTCTGTAGAGAGAGAAGCTGAGGCCCTGAGAGGTCTACCAACTCCGTCGATCAGAATACCTAGTTGTCTGACCGGGCGTTCAGAGGAAGCAAGTTCACTTCCAACAGGGCAGTGGGTGGGTGCAGGAGGCTTGATGGAGGAGACATCGGGGCTGGGGTGCGTGGGATGGAGAGGATCTGATCATGTGGACAAAGGGCTGGGGCAGGGCGAGAGGGGGAAAAAGTTAGTACCGGAGGCAGGAGGGTGAGCAAACGCGCAGAGGGTGTGAGCTAGGAGGGCAAATGGAGAACTCGCAATAGCGCCTTTTGGCCTTGGACGTGAAGGCCAAGAAGGGTGAAGTGTGGCCGGGCCAAATGCAGGAGGGTCAAAGGCGGGAGCTTTAGGATTGGTCTTGGAGGTGGAGTCATAGAAGGTTCTATTCCATCCCCACTGTCTGAGCCACTGTGGAGTCCCTGGAAACCTGCAGATGAGTGTAGCCTCCTTGCCAATGGCCACACTCATTCCCACTTTACAAGACCTGGCATTGGCCTCAGTTCTCAGCCGGGCCTGAAGCCACATGTCCTGGAGCCAGGTCACAATCTACAGCCAGACCTCACTTCCTAGGGCAGAGCCTTCTAGGAAGGGAAGCAGGACTCCCCAGCAGGGCAAACTCTGAGGGCAGGAGGTGCCCAGAGAGTAGCAACAGCTGTGGGGCTCAAGGTTTTCCATGGAAGCTCTCCCAGTGGCAGTGCTCACCTCCCTGGCTGGCTGGCAAAGAAAGCAGAGAGCTCTCTCCTCGGCCCTCAGCTGGACACTGGCACTGCCTGGAGGACCGCTGGCCCTCTGGGCCCAGAAAGGGCCACCAGCACAGGCTGAGAAATCTGGGAGGTTGGCCCTAGCCTCAAGGGGCAAAAAAGCCTTTGCATCTCAGCCAGGCCACCAATTTGCCACGTGACCTTGTGCAAGTTACAGCCCCATTCTGGGCCTTGATTCCTCACCTGTAAATTGGAGGTGATGATGCTTTACGCTTTTTCTGGCCTATGTTTTCTTTACTTGTGATTGTTTAACTAATGTGTGTACTTGTTTACTTCCTGGGTTCATGCTGTGCACCCCATGGAGACAAGAAACACATGTCTTGGGTCACCTGGCACAGAGGAGGTGCTTGGCACACAGCTTTTCATTGACAAAATGATTGTTGTGAATATCAAATGAGTTAGTGTTTGCGACAGCGCTCACAAAATATGAAATGTAAAGAATATGAACGAGGGCGTTTAGGCTCTTAACTCGCCAGGACTTGGTTCCAGTCTCAGCGCATGAGAGGATTGCTCCAGGTGGTCCCAAGGACAAGAAAACACAAATAGAGATGAAAAACATTGGAAAGGAAGGCAAAAATGGTAACAATTTGCTGATGATGTGATTTTTCTAAGTTGAAAAATCCAAACAACTGTGCCTGGATAGCAATGAGCGATGCTGGTAAAAAATGTTTGTTAAAAGATGTAGATATGAAAATTAGGTAAAAATTATTTTCATTGTTTCATTTCAAAGTGTTATTTGAAAAAGGATTTTGCTTATAATAGGAAGCTGAAAACCCATTAAGAATTTGCTTCACAAGAAACATTGCAAGACCTCTAGAAAGAAATCTATTAATACTTCATAACAGGGAAAAAGAAAGAATATCTGAATAAGTAGAGACATAATCATATTTCTAGAAAGAAAGTCTTAAATGTAAAGATCTCAATTGTCTCTCCTATAATTAATAAACATAAGGTAATTCCAAGGAAAGGAGTAGTGGGAATATAAACTTCATTTGGAAAACTAATTGTTTGCAAACAGCCAAAAAAATTATGGACAAATAGCTTTGAAAAGTGACAAGGATATTTTACTTTATTGGTACCAAAATATAATATAAATTGACAATAATTAAACCAGTGTGAGTTTTGCATGGGAAAACCAGGTTCAATTCTCACCTCCCCCTTCCTAGCTGTGTACTTATCTTCTCTAGTTCATTTCAGTAATATGAGGATAATAATGGCCCTGGAGTTGATGAGGGAATCCAATAAGCTGAAGCATAAGTGGATTTAGACTGGTGCCTGGAGTAAACTCTCAATAGATTACATTATTTATTCACTAAAAATAATACTGAATAAGTACATCATTATCTATCTTACGGGCGGAGCAAGAGTCGGTTGCATTTTTCAGTCCTTGCTGGGATCTTGGTTCGGTTTCCGTATTTGAACCTGTGCTGGGCAAGCTCTGAGCAGCTGGGAGGTGGGCCCCTCTGAGTAGTATTGAACTGAGATTTGTTCCCTTCTGCCCTCAGCTTGCCTTCCGGGTGGTTCTCTGGTTTCCTTGCGGTTGTTTTTTTTCCGATTGTGAATCACAGAGCCATCCTCTGTCACCTTCACAGGTCAGACTGGCAGAAGCCGAGACCAGGGAGCCAAGGCCGCCCAGACTTCCCCCTGTGGGGGCAGGGCCTTTGCTCTTGGCTGTTAGTGCCCGAGATGCACCCCTCCCTGCAGGACTGAATTCAGGCAGCATGGAGTGGGGAGCCCCTTTCCACGCCTCCCCCACCCACCACCACTTTCAATACTCCTGGGCTCTCTACAGGGAGGGGATAATATTTTCCTGAACACCGTCTGTAGGTGACCTGGAGTGACCCTCCCGGGGGTGACCTTGGGATGTTTGCGAGGAATGAATGAGGCGGAGAGCACACTGAAATCCTCAGTGTCCTGTGAGCCCAGCCACGTCACACAGGTGCCCTGTGCTGTGCGTGCTTAGGTGCCCAGTCGTGTCTGATGCTTTGTGACCCCATGGACTGTAGCCCACCTGGCTCCTCTGGCCATGGGGTTCTCCAGGCAAGAATACTGGAGTAGGTTGCCGTGCCCTCCTCCAGGGCATCTTCTTAACCCAGGTCTCCCACATTGCAGGCAGATTCTTTACCATTTGAGTCACCAGGGAAACCCACAAAGGTGCCCAGGAACTGTCATTATGCCTGTCCCCTCTGATGGGGGTGAGGGGAGTCCCTGGAGGATGGTGTCCTGGAAAGAGAGAGGATCGTTCTGAGTGGGAGGCTGATGGAGGAGGGGGAGCGCTGGTCAGGGGTCATGAGGCCTGAGTTTAGACCACTCAGCCTCTTGTAAGAGGATATAACTGCAGCGTGCCTCTCCCACCAGGCTATGCCCTTCTGCAGAACAAGACCAGTGTCCTATCTATCTGGAGTCCCCACAGCCTGCTCATTGCATTGAGAATGTGAGGGTCACGTGGGCTTGGGCAGAGGAATGCCCAGGGATAGCTGACCTTTTAGAAGGGCACTGAACAGTGCTCCCAGGTCCTTCCCTCTCTAGCTGACACTTGTCTACAAATGAGTGCCACTTGGACACCAAAGGCACGAGTTTGGGGACATCAGTAGGGAAAGGACCTAGAGAGTGGCCAGGGTTAAGGGTCAATCTAATAGGGGTCAGGGCTCAACTGTGGCCCGTCACACAGTCTGTGGCTGAATTGGTCCCCTCCCTTCCAGGTAACTGTCCTAATCCCCATTTTTCCGCATCTCTGTAAATGGCACCACCTCCCCACAATTCCCCAGGCTATGAACAGAAAAGCCATCCTGGTTTCCCTCCTTTCCCGCACCACCCACCTCTAATCCATCAGCGAACCTTGTCAGCAGCTTCGCCTCCATGTGAGATCTCAGAATCACCCACTTCTCTCCATCTCAGCACTGATGCCGCAGCCCAAGGCACCCCAGGGTGGATGAATGGTACATAGAACTCCTTGGTGGCGGCTGGGGTGGGAGTAGTGCTGCCCGATTCCAGCATTCAGAGTTAGGCAGCTCATTTCTCCAGGGTGATAGGCTCCAATTTCCAGGATCAGCTTCATCAGTAATAACGCTGATATTTTTCTGTTTCTCAGTTGGTTCAGAACTGAGGGATGAGCAGAGGCAATTATCAGTCCCCCTCAAAAACATCAACACTAACACCTTGATTGGACCATAGACAAGGCTGAGCACTGGAGAATTGAGGTTTTCGAACTGTGGTGCTAGAGAAGACTCTTGAGAGTCCTTTGGACATCAAGGAGATCAAACCAGTCAGCCCTAAAGGAAATCAACACTGAATATTTATTGGGAGGACTGATGCTGAAGCTCCAATACTTTGGCTACCTGATACAAAAAGCCAGCTCATTGGAAAAGACCCTGATGCTGGGAAAGATTGAGAACAGGAGGAGAAGGCAGTGACAGTGGATGAGATGGTTGGATGGCATCAGAGACTCAATGGACATGAACTTGAGCAAACTCCAGGAGACAGTGAAGGACAGGGAAGCTGCAGTCTGTGGTGTCGAAGAGTCAGACACGACTTAGAGACTGAGCAACGGCACTTTGCTAGCACTTCAGAGGTCAAAGGCTACTTATAACTCCCTGGATTCCTCATTTCAGCTCTGCAATGCCAAGGCTATTGTTATTATCCCTACTTTACTCATAAAGAAAAAAATACCCAGAATTGTGAAGTGACTTGTCCCAAATCAGACAGAGTCAAGCCTGGAATCCAGATTTCACAACATTTCACTATCAGAGCTTCTTACTTATGGCCTAAGTTCTGAATTCCTATTAAAAGGCAGTTCTTTTACTCTGCTGCTACAGCAATCAAGACAGCAATCAAGAGCCTGGCAGAGGGAGAGACCCAGGCACGAGTGGAAGGTCCGTTTCTGGGGCTGGGAGAGGCGGTGTGACTACGCAGGGTGAGTGCAGGGCAACTTCTCTATCCACACGTGTGATACCATTCGACACTGCTCCACACCTCCTCTCCGAAGGAACACGCACAGCACTGGTGAAGTCCCAATGAGGTCTGCACTTTAGTTAACAGCGTTTTACCAAAGTTAGTTTCCTGATTCTGATAATCACTTCTGGCTATGTAAGATGTTATCACTGAGAAGCTGGAAGAAGACTATATGGGAACTCTCTGTAACAACTTTACAACTCCTTGCAAAGCTTCCCATATTTCAAAATAAAGCAGGGTTTTGGTTTTTCTTTTTTTTTTTTTTTTGCTTTGTTTTGTTTTAAATGCTGCAGCCTCCAAGAGATAGGGATCAACTGTAATCCTGAGTGGGTAAATGAATTTCAACTCCTGTGCAACCAGCTGATAGGTGTTCTGGGATCAGAACCCACAATATGAAGGATTCCGCGGCTGTATCTGGGCTTGGTGGGAACGAGTGTATTAACTGATTTGTGGTGTCTGGTGTCGTCTCTGGGAATGGCATGCGTGAGGGTGGACCAGGTTCATGACTGTCTCTGTGCCCAATTTGTGACTGGTCAGAATGAACCGAGGCCCCAGGAATGGGAAGACACTGACCTGAGAGAGGGAGGGTGTGTGTGTGTGTGTGTGTGTGTGTGTGTGTGTGTGTGTGTGTGTACGTTCAGTTGTGTCCAACTGCTTGTGACCCCATGGACTGTAGCCCACCAGGCTCCCCTGTCCTTGGAATTCTCTAGGCAGGAACATCGGAGTGGGGTTGCTATGCCTTCCTTCAGGGAATCTTCCCAACCCAGGGACCAAACCCAGGTCTCCCACATTGCAGGCAGGTTCTTTACCATCTGAGCCACCAGGGAGGGGAAGGGCAAAAGAGGAAGGTAGGTACATAGTACAATTTCATTTACATCCAGTTCCAGGAGCAATAACAAGAAATAGTGGTAGCTTCTAGTGGTGGGAGATTGATTAGAAGGTGATTTAAAATATTGCACTATCTTGATTACAGTAATACTTACACCAGTGTGTACATTTGTTAGAAGTTGTTGACCTGTACTTCAAGATTTGAGCATTTTATTACATATAAATTATACCTCTATTTTAAAAAGGATATGGGGCAAAACTCTAAAAAGAAAACATTTGTGTTAATACAACATTACTGGAAGTTTCCAGCACTCTCACTGGAAGGAATTCCTCCTGGTGGGGGAGGGGATGAACAGCCAGATATTAGGGTGTGAGTTTCACTGGCCCCTGGTGATGGGATTCTCCCGGGTAAAGTCCTAGCCCTGCTGTTTACTAGTTGCGTGCCTTTGGACAAGTTGTCAGCTTTTACTGTCTCAGTTTCCTCAGCTGTAAGATGCGGGTGGCAGTAGTGCCTGCCTGAGAATTGAGTGAATCCACTGAAGAGCTGACGCACAGTACGTGCTCGGTAAATCTTAGAAGCTATGATGGTTGTGGCTCTCCTCCTCTCTTTGGTTCCTGTGGCTTCCAGCTGCTGTCTGCCCCCCTTAAGCACACTGGCACCAGGGTGGACACAGACTTCCTGCAGCATATCTGAGACTCACTGGATATTCACAAAGACCACGAAATCCAGGAAGATGACAGGGAAGGAAATAAACTCCATGTGACCTCCCCAGGGTGGTCTGGACCTCACCGAGTGAGCTCTGCCCGAGCTCCACCTGTCTCATCCTGCATGCCCACTCTTAGACTCTCTCTGCTCCCTAGCCTGTAAGGAGGATGATCCCCTATAAGGAGGATGCCATCTTTACTCCCACTGTCTAGATAGTTCACCATCTTGGACGAGATAAGAGAGCTCTCAAGCCCTCCGCTACCCACTGATGTCCCTTCCTCTTGGTTCCTGGTGGGAGAGCCATGTGTTTGCACTGGTCACTGCCCCCAGGAATGACCTCACCCTTCAGGTTGAGTCCTGCCCGCTACCTGCTGTGGGGCTTTAGTCCCCCAACAGGGTCGGTGTACAGAGCACTATTTCAAAGAAGTGATGCCATTTGTGTCTAGAATGAGTCTGTGACAGCGCTGGAGCGGTATGAGTGGGCCAGGAGGGAACACAGAAGCTGTCCAGGGGATGAAGGAACAAGGAGGGACTTGGTGGGCTTCGTGGAGCTCTTCAATTAAAAAGATAGAGGAAGGCTCTTCCGTTTTAGCTTTTGCATGGAGCTATTATGAGAATACACAGCCATGAGTCCTCCAGTCCACTGCCAGCTTTCAGAGAGGCAAGAAACAGCTGAGGCATGGGCAAGCTTGAAGGCTTGTGTGAGGAAGACACGTCTGTCCTTCCTTTTATAACATCTCTCTACCCATCCATCCATCCAATAACGTATTGTACCCAGTATGGGCCAGGCATCAGGCTGTATCCCAGGGTTGCATGTGAAATGCAGAATTTAACCTTAAAGTGTTTATATTATCTTTCTAGACGCAAACAAGAGAACAGTACAGTGTGATACAGGGAAGGACAGCATGGTGGATGCACAAAGGAGAAACACCTGACTGCCGTGCCTGGAGACTCAGGGCGGGCTTCCTGGAGGAAGCAGCTTCAAACTTGGCACCCAGAGGATGCGGGAAAGCTAGCCAGATGCGGTGGAGACAACCAACCATGGCTGTCTCCTAAAGCTCAGGCTCCCCTTCCAAGGTGTAGGGTTGTCACTGCAAAGGGTATGTCTTCTCCTGCTCCTTGCTGGTGGGGCCGGTGATGAGATGTCACTGGTGGAACATGAGTGAAAGTTACTTCTGTCATTGCTGGGCTAAGGCCTTTTTAAAAAATTAATTTTAAAAATTTATTTATTTTGGGTTGCACCGGGTCTCTGTTGCAGCATGGGCTTTCCTCTAGTTGTGGCGAGCGGGAACTACTCTAGTTACGGTGCTCAGGCTTCCTGTTGTGGAGTGCGGGCTCTCGGGCCCACAGGCTTCAGCAGTGGCCGCACACTGGCTCAGCAGTTGTGGTCCCCGGGCTCTAGAGCACAGACTCAGTTGTTGTGGGGCACAGGCTTAGTTGCTCGGTAGTGGCAAGAGGGATCATCTCAGATCAGGGATCCAACCCGTGTCTCCCATGTTGGCAGGCAGATTCTTTGCCACTGCACCACCAGGGAAGTCCTGGGCTAAAGCTTTTAAGAAGCAGGTGCATCTTATCTGGTATATCCTTCCCCAAACTGGACGCAGATGCTGATGGCATGGCAGAGCCACAAACAGAAGGAGGCTGGGTCCCCAAGTCCGCAGGGAGGAGAGCTGCCCATGGGCAGGATCGCTCACTTGTATTCCCGTCACCTTCAGCCATGGATGTTTGAAATCCACTTATTATAGTAGCTGATGTTCTTTAATGGGAACAAAGAATACACCCCACGAAGGGAGAAGGGGAGGAAAGGGAGAAGACTGGTTTAGAGGAAACCTTGAGTATAAAAGCCCTGGGGATCAACAGAGAGAGAGGGAGAGAAGAGTGATGCCAGGGAAGACTGGGAGGTAGACTGAGGCCAGGTCAGCCTTGCCAAGAAGTTAGGACTGCATCCTAAGTAAGTAGAGTGTAGCCAGGCCAAGTGGCCCTAGGCCTGCCCCTCTCGGCCCTCAGGCTCAGAGAAGATGGGTAACTTCCTGAAGGGCATCGGAACAGTAGATGGCAGCCCTGAAATCCAGCCCAGGTCTTGTCGCCTCCATGCGCTGAAGCACTCAGCACTGTGCTTTCAACAGAAAGTTGTACAGCAGAGAAACCAGGACATCACATCCCGAGAACTCTGTGAGAATCCTGCCTATGTGTATCCCGTCTCCAGTTTTCTGGGCCCGGACCTCACCCAGCTAGAGTGTTGTCTCCTGCCCCCCCGGCCCAGGCCAGCACACAGAATGATCACCCCCACCCAGCTACAGCTGCATCTCAAGTCCTGCGCTGGGGCCAGGTCAAAACGAGTGAGCATCCTGCCTGGTCCAGCTAGGCCCACTTTCTGGGGGCAGCCCAAAGAAGCCCATCGCCCAATGTGTGAGGCTGGTCAGGTTGACCAGCCCCCACTGTGCTATCTGATCCTCAAACAGGACACAGTAGGTGGCAGAGGTTGCTCAGACTGACTCCTCTGTGGCTTCCTGGGTTGAGTGAATGACTTGGCAGAGTTTCAGATGACACCTAGCTCCCCCATTTGTAATCCGCAGAGAGCCAGAAGCAGACGTCACTGTGTTCCCCTGGGCTAACCTTAGGTAGGTGGGCCCTTGCTGACCCAACAGGCAGTGATAATTGAGAAAAGGCCACGAGTTTGGCTAGGATCTCCCATCCCTCTGCTACCCTTCCCCAGTGTCTGACCTAGTTTCTGAAATCAGAATGTCCTGGATCGCCTTTGTCCAAGGCCTTCCTTGGCTTTGCAAAGGTGACTCTGATGCTTCTCCAGAGAGCAGAGGTGAGGCCCAGAGGCAGAGATTCTGGTGCTCTCTCCCCCTCTCTCCCCCTCCTCTTTTCCTCTCTCATCATGCCCAACATTGCCCATTAGGTAGCCTCTGAAGACAGAATCTCACCACTAAAACAAAAGCTTGAAAACAAGTGCGCCAAGTCCAGCCACCTAGTTTTCTAGATGGAGACCCTAAAAGTTAGAAAGGGAAGTTACACATGTATTTTAAAATGTATGCATGTAAGTTATAGATAAAGGTCTGATTGCCTATTTGGGTCTGTGTCATCATCCATCCATCCAGCTGTCCCTTAATCTCTTCATCCATCACCCATCTATCCAGTCAACAGGAACTGAAGGCTTAGGACCTTCTGACCTCACCTTGCAGCCTGGGTCATCGCTTCTAAAGCTCTTGGTCTTCTTTGCACCACGGAATAGAAAGAACCCAGATTCTGCACATATTTGTGCTCAAGCCCTTTTTCTGCCTTCTTTCAGCCATGGGCTTACTGTCACTTGCCTTATTTCTAAAATGTAGTCACCACTTCCTTCCTCTGGATTGCTATGGGGACTTAAGGAGACAGCCCCTGATGAAGTTCCTACAACATGGCAGATCTTCAATACCTGCTTGATGGCAGAACATCCTCTAAATGCTCCATGTGTAGGAGCGAGCAGGGGGCCCCTGGACCTGCTGTCATGCAAAAGTGCTCAAAGCCACCAAGAAAGGAAGTCTCTCTGCTCCTCTTGCAGAAAACTTGGCTCTGGTCCCTCCTCAGCTGTCACCTAATTTTGGTCTGGCCAGACCTGGTGACTTCCCTTTCCCCTCATTGTCTTGGAGGATCCAGTGAATTTGGCCGGGACCATTTCCACAGGGATGGCATATATTCACCCCGCCACCCTGCACCCTCTCTCACACACTTCCTCCCCTGCAGTCCTGAGGTCTGTCCCTCACCTGCAGAGAAGCAAAGCCCTGGCTTCCTAAAGGTCACCCCTTCAATTGACTTCCCCTGTGAGAAGGAGTCCTGACCCCATTCTGCCCACTCTCTCTCTCTTCTTCCCTTAATTTCTTTTTCATCACACCATCAGAAGTTGTATAATGTATGTTTTGTGCCCTGGCTTGTCTATTTCATACTAGTAGTTAAAAGCTCCATTATTTCGTTTCTTGTTGGATCCCCAGTGATGTCACGTGGTAACCAAATTTGTTGAATGGGTGTATTGAGAAATCGAGAAAGTCTTAACTCCCGTTCCCTAAAGTTCACCATATTCACTGAAAATCCACTCCCATGCCACAGAGTGTCTGAGGCCTTCTGAGTCACAGTAGAAATGACACAGGGCTAATTCCTGCATGGAGCATGAAACTATGTCCCAAAGGGGAGGTGTAAAGTTCAACTCACCTGGCTGTATACGAAGAGCTGTGTGTGGGTCATACCTACCCCCTGAAAGTGGTCAGGGGACTGGCTCAACCCAGAAAGCTTGAGAGCCTGGCTTGGAAGTCACGCAGACCTGAGTTCAAACCCACCTTCTAGAAGTCACATAGCCTCTCTGAGGTCAGTTGCTTTCAGACAACACAGCTAATGATTCTTACCTCGAAAGGTTGTTAATAACAGTGTTCATTGCTCAGTCGTGTCCAACTCTTTGAGACCCCATGGACTGTAGCCCACCAGGCTCCTGCATGAAATTCTCCAGGCAAGAATACTGCAGTGGGTTGCCATTCCCTTCTCCAGGTGATTTTCCTGACCCAGGGATCAAACCTGCTTCTCTTGCATTGCAGGCATATTCTTTACCATCTGAGCCACCAGGGAAGCCCTGTTAAGTAACAAAGTTACCTTTATTGTTTGAGCATTGCAGTACAATGGTGGGCACGCCAGGCACAAACCTTGCCATTGGGTGGTGCTATGAGCTGTGTGACCTTGAGCAAGTGACACTACTTGTAGGTGTCTCCCCATTTGTAAGATTTGTAAAGCTTCTATGAGTTAACACATGCCAACTATTTGGATCTGTGCCTGGCATTTATAATATTCAAAAGTTTTATTTTTATTTGTACTCTAAAAATCAAGGTATGTGATTTGCACATATCTTAAAAGTATAGCGAGAAGAGTTTTGACAGATTAGAGACACCATCTCCACCCACGTGGTGTTAGTCGCTCAGCTGTGTCCCACTGCTTGAGGCCCCATGGACTATCGTCCACCAGGCTCCTCTGTCCATGGAGGATGGCAAGAATACTGGAGTGGGTAGTCCTTTCCTTCTCCAGGGGATCTTCCCAACCCATGCACGTAACCACACCCAAATCAAGGTATGGAACCATTCAGACAGATCTTTGTGCCCTTTCCCAGTTAATTCCAGAGGATCTCCATTCCCCGAGACTGCTAGGTCTGTAGTAACAGACACTGGAACAGCAGCTGTCACTCGAAAGGGCTTCTGGATTCGTGTGAATGGACTCACACAGAGCAGACTCTTCTGGATCTGCTTTCCTTTGCTCAGCCTAATGTTTTTAAGGTTTATCCATTTTTGTTGTGTGTACCAGTGGTTTCTCTTTGTTATTGTTAAAAAGCAGTCCATCATGTAAATATGCCACATTTTGTTTATCCATTTTTCTGTGGATTAATAGTTCGTTTGTTCACGCTTGAGGGTAACGGGAATAAAACTGCAGTGAACGTTCTTATATCCTACTCTTTGTGGACATGTTTTCATTTTTCTTGGATACCTAGAAAAACAACTGCTGGGTCATAAGATAAGTGGATGTTTAAGTTTATAAGAAATGATTTCAGTCATTCGACATTTCTTTTTCTTTTTTTTTTTTTTACATTTTTTTGAGAGCTCTTTTTTTAGCGTATCATCTGTACATTTCCACACACACTTGGAAAAAAATGTATATTCTGCAGTTTTTGAGTAGAATTCCTACAAATGTCAACTGGCTTACATCTTCTTAATCTTACTGACGCTTTGCTTCTCAGTCACTCAGAGAGGACTGGTAAATTCCCAATGATCATTATAATTGTTTTTCTATTTCTTCCTCTGAAACTGAGGCTGTCAGTTTCAGCCTCACATGTTTTGTAGCTCTGTTACTAGGTACACAGACATTTCAAGTTATTGGCTTTTGTTCTGATAATTGGCCACTTTACCCTTAAGAAGTCTCTGATAATATTTCTCATCTTAACATTCTGCTTTGTCAGGTCTTAATACGGCCACGTCATCTTTCTTACGCTTTGTGTTTGCATGGGTCATCATTCCTCAGCCTTTTATTGGAAAAGAAAGTGTATTTGTATGTAAAATTGGTTTCTTGTGGATGGCATAGAGTGGGTTTTGCTTTTTTAATACATTTTAAAGGGAATTCCCCGGTGGTCCTGTGGTTTGGACTCGGTGCTTTCGTTGCCGATCCCTGGTCAGGAACTAAAATCCTGTAAGCCGCAAGCTTGGTGCAGCCAAAAACAAAACAGGTAAATCAAATGCTAAAAATACATTTTGAAAAACCTCTGCCTTTAATTGGAGTGTTGAGCCCATTTATTTAATACAATTGTAAAGTTTGATGCATTGAGTATGAGCCTACCATTCTGTTGTTTATCTTCTGTTTGTAATCATCTGTTCTTTGTCCCTTAGTTTTGCCTTTCCTGTCTTCTTTTAAATTACTCGAGTATCATTAAATTTTTAGTATTCCATTTTATCTCTTATATTGACCCTTAAGGTATATATTTTTGTTCTATTTATTTATTTTGAGGGGCATCTCCAGGGGTTAAAATATGCATCCTCAGCTATCACATTCTACGTTGAATTACTTTTACACACTTTCTTGTGTCATGGAAGATTTTGAAACATTATGCTTCCGTCTTAACCTCTTTCAACCTACTGGGCTCTGATCAAGTGTTTCACTTCCATATGTGATGTGAAAACCTACATAGCTATTATTTTTGCTCCTCAGAGTCAATTTTTAACAGCTTAATAGAGGTTTGCTTTACATGCTAATAGCATAAAATGCAGCTATTCTAAGTGTACAACTGCATGGTGTTTTTTTTTAATTAGATCTACAGAGTTGTGCAACCATTGCCACAATGCAATTACAGAAAATTTCCATCCCCCCTTCAAAAGCTCCGTTGAGCCCATTTTAGTGGCTCACCATTGGCCTCCCGTCTTCAGCCCTAGGCAACCACCAACATACTTAATGTGCTGTAGTTTTGCCCTTTCTGGACATTTTGTGTAAATGGAATCATAGAATATGTGGTCTTTCCAAGCTGATTTCTTTTACGCAACGTCATATTTTTGAGGTTCATCCATGCTGTAGCCTTTATCATCAGTTTGTTCCTCTTTATCACTAAATACTATTCCAATGTGTGACCATATCACATTTTTTGTTTATGCTGTTATCAGTTGATGGGTATTTTGGATTGTTTCCACTTTGGGGACATAATGAATACCGCTGCTATGAACATTTCTGTAAAAGCTTCTGCATGGGTAATTGCTTTCATTTCTCCTAGATAATATCTCAGGAGTGGAACTGCTGGGTTATATAGTAAGTTTATGTTTAACTTTTAAAGGCTGCCAAACTGTTATTACAAAGTGGCTGGAATATTGTATATTTAGCCTGCAATATGCAATCAATTGCTTTTTAAAGAAGCAAAGAGAGAAACATTCCTTTCCGTTTATTTACTCATTTGGCTTTTATGGTGCTCCTTATTTCTTCCTATAGATTTGAGTTTCTATTTATTATCATTTCTCTTCAGCCTGAACATCTTCTCTAAGCGTGTCTTATTGTGTGGGTTTGCTGGCGACGAGTTCTCTCAGTTTCTTTTTATCTGAAGAAATCTTTATCTTGCTTTTATTTTTGAAGGATAATTTCACTGACCACTTTTACCAGCACTTTAAAGATGCTTTCCATTGTTTGCCAACTTGCAGTATTTCCAGTAAAAAGTCAGCCATCAATCTTATTATCATGTCTCTCCAAGTCAGGCATCTTTCTTGTGTTTTTTTTTTTTTGGATGCTCTTGAAATATTTCTCTTTATCACTGGTTCCTATCAACATTATAATATGTCTAGTTGTGGTTTTCTTTGTGTGTTTGCAGCACTCATCTTTCCGTCTGGGATTCCAGCTGTACGTCTGCAGACTGGTTGATACTATACTGTAGGTTATGGATGCTCCATTCATCATTTTTCAGTATTTTTTCCCTCTATGCGTCAGTTTGAATTTATTTTGACCACTTTTCAAGTTTACTGCTTCTTTCTTCTGCTGTGTCAGATCCACTGTCTATACAATGTTCTGCAGTTCTGATACTTTAACTTTTGTTTCCAGAATGGCCATTTGGTTATTTTTTAGAATTTCCATTGATATCCTGAAAAATCCCATCTAATCATCCATTCTACTTTTCCCTATAAACTTCTTCATATGTCTATATTTGTTTTTAAGGTCTTTTTGTTGTTAATTCTAATAACACGTCTGGTTCTACTACTTCTGCTTTCTTTTAATTATGGGTTATAATTTCCTATTTATTCTCTTGTCTAGTGTTTAACTGTTTAGAGTTCAATTTTATTATATTCTTGAAAGTGTGTATAAAAGAACAATTGAGATTGAAGTTTGATTTTATGTTTATTTATTTCCTAGAAAATCTAAACCTTTTTTTCTGTCTAATGGCTGGATTAAGAGGCTGCTCATCCAGATTTTTCTTGGAGTATATTTGAGCTGGGACTGAGAAATAGCTTCTGTTATTCTTAGTTACCTGTAATTAGCCCAACCACCAACACCCTCTGCCTTTTTCGTCTTGTCAGGATTTGAGCTAGGAGGGGGTTGGCTGCAGTCTCAGATTCTTTTGGTTTCCCTGCATTCCAGTCACTGTGGGAATGCACAAGGCTATTTCATTTTTCTCTCCTTATGTACCTTTCCTCCACCACTGCCTTTCAGGAAAGATTAGGCAGGACAGGTGGGGAGGATGAATTGTGGGACCAAACGATCTTTTCTTTCTTTGAGAAGGTGCCTGGTCCACCTTGATGGGATGAGTGATGTCTCATTTCATTCAGGATGCACGCAGACCCCAACCTGACCTGCTGCCCCATACTCTGGTCCAAGTCTGGAATGGTTTTTCTCCGTCCCTGTAAGGTTTCTCCATCTATGGCTGATGCTCCTCTCTCCATCTATACACAGGCCGGAACCTCCGCCAGGTATGGAAGCTGTCGCAACTGTCGCTCTCCCACGAAGAGTTTGTTTCCTCCTGGGATTCAGTTCTTTGATTCTATTATTCTTCCCTAGAACTACAGAAAGCTTTAGTTTTTATTTTTTCTGGGTTTTTCTTGTTGCTACCACAGGAGCAAAGGTCTTTGCAGGTCTATATCCTTATTGGAAATAGGAGTCTCTGTGTTATTATTACTAGTGGACACAATCATGACTAAAATAAGCACACCAAAAAAGAATATAATTGCAATGAAGATCAGCGCTATGATGAAAGGTGTTATCTCTGGCGGAGAATAGGGTCAGGATTTAAAGTCAAGTCATCCAATTCCAGAATCCACATTTTTACCCATTCTGCTGTAAAATGAGGATTTACATTTAATTTACTTGAAGTAAATTAGTAAATACTCAGTGACTGGCAGAATGTAAAATGCCTGACTCTAACTAAATCAGGGGCTGGAGACACAGCACAGAGAGTCCTCTCGACAAATATTTATTGAATGAGTGAATAAATCTCCACTATAGCACACATACGCATGTACACACACACACACACACACACACACACACACCCTCTCTTGACCTAGAAGAGCCTCATGCCTCAAAGGATCTGAGAATGTTCTTTCATAAACACTAAGTCTATTTTCATATCTCTTTTGAGCTGCCTCCTCCTTCTCTTCTGACAGCCAGAGACTCTGGGGAATTAAGCAAGGGGACAGGGAGGACAAATCTCAGTTTCTGAATGGTCTCATATTCTCAGCTACTGTCCCTGGAGCTTACTAGGTTCCTGGCTCCAAAGTGACCCAGTGGCATCTTCACTAGGGACTGGAGACTTCAGGGCTCTGTATCTTACCCGAGGTCCATCCACCCTGGGGCTGTTACTAAACCCCAGGGAGCAATGGCCCCAGCCAAGTCATCTCTAGGTGGGAACAAGGAACAGCTCTATGTGTTGAGCAGCTACCACTGGTAGAACCTGTGCTCAGATTTTAGATTCGAGTATAATTGCAAAGTTTGCTGCATAGGAACACCCAGTTCAAATCCCAGCTTTACTTACTCCCAAGTGTGCAAACTTGAGCAACATAATTAACCTCCCTGAATCTTAGCTTCCCATTAAACTATGGGGGTTAAAAATAGTGATTGATTAAGTATAGATCAATCACTATATAGAGTGATTGATCAACTGGGCCAATGCACAGTCAGGTTTGCTTGGTTCATGATAAACATTCTACAAATACTAACCATTCTTAGTTATATCAGCTTGGAGAAGGAAATGGCAACCCACTCCAGTACTCTTGCCTGGAAAATCCCATGGATGGAGGAGCCTGGTAGGCTGCAGTCCATGGGATCACAAAGAGTTGGACACGACTGAGTGACTTCACTTTCACTTTTCACTTTCATGCATTGGAGAAGGAAATGGCAACCCACTCCAGTATTCTTGCCTGGAGAATCCCAGGGACGGAGGAGCCTGGTGGGCTGCCGTCTATGGGGTCGCACAGAATCGGACACAAGTGAAGCAACTTAGCAGCAGCAGCAGCAGTTACATCCGCTATTTGGGTTGCATATTACCAAAAAGCAGGACCAGGATTTGAATCAAGGTCAATGTCTGTGTGTGTTACCCATTGTACTAGTTTTCACCCGGAGAGCTGGTTAACAGGGCAGATTCCAGACCCTATCCTCTATATGTTGATTCAGAAGAACTGAGGTAGGGCCCAGGGACTCACATGTTGACAAGCACCTGAGGTGATCTGGATACAGATCTGGGGTCATACCTCAAAGATCTACTTCACCTCCCTGCTTGGAGCCAGGCACTGTGCAGAGACAGGGGTCTGGAGGAGGACCCATATGACATCTGGTCACCAGCACATCTTCTTTCCAGGCTCTGCAGACAAAGAATACCTTAGCCTGCATCACGGGTACATTTGGCTGGTTCTGGGAGTCCAAAGAAAGGCAATGCAAAAGAATGCTCAAACTACCACACAATTGCACTTAAAGTAATGCTCAAAATTCTCCAAGCCACACTTCAGTAATACATGAACTGTGAACTCCCTGATGTTCAAGCTGGTTTCAGAAAAGGCAAAGGAACCAGAGATCAAATTGCCACAATCCGCTGGATCATGGAAAGAGCAAGAGAGTTCCAGAAAAACATCTATTTCTGCTTTATTGACTATGCCTTTGACTGTATGGATCACAATAAACTGTGAAAAATTCTGAAAGAGATGGGACTACCAGCCCACCTGACCTGCCTCTTGAGAAATCTGTGTGCAGGTCAGGAAGCAACAGTTAGAACTGGACATGGAACAATGGACTGGTTCCAAATAGGAAAAGGAGTACGTCAAGGCTGTATATTGTCACCCTGCTTATTGAACTTATATGCAGAGTACATCATGAGAAATGCTGGACTGGAAGAAACACAAGCTGGAATCAAGATTGCCAGGAGAAATATCAATAACCTCAGATATGCAGATGATACCACCCTTATGGCAGAAAGTGAAGAGGAGCTAAAAAGCCTCTTGATGAAAGTGAAAGAGGAGAGTGAAAAAGTTGGCATAAAGCTCAACATTCAGAAAACAAAGATCATGGCATCTGGTCCCATCACTTCATGGGAAATAGATGGGGAAACAGTAGAAACAGTGTCAGACTTTATTTTTGGGGCTCCAAAATCACTGCAGATGGTGACTGCAGCCATGAAATTAAAAGACGCTTACTCTTTGGAAGAAAAGTTATGACCAACCTAGATAGCATGTTCAAAAGCAGAGACATTACTTTGCTGACTAAGGTCTGTCTAGTCAAGGCTATGGTTTTTCCTGTGGTCATGTATGGATGTGAGAGTTGGACTGTGAAGAAAGCTGAGTGCCGAAGAATTGATGCGTTTGAACTGTGGTGTTGGAGAAGACTCTTGAGGGTCCCTTGGACTGCAAGGAGATCCAACCAGTCCATTCTGAAGGAGATCAGCCCTGGGATTTCTTTGGAAGGAATGATGCTAAAGCTGAAACTCCAGTACTTTGGCCACCTCATGGGAAGAGTTGACTCATTGGAAAAGACTCTGATGCTGGGAGGGATTGGGGTCAGGAGGAGAAGGGGACGACCGAGGATGAGATGGCTGCATCACTGACTCGATGGACGTGAGTCTGAGTGAACTCCAGGAGATGGTGATGGACAGGGAGGCCTGGCGTGCTGCAATTCATGGGGTCGCAGAGTCGGACACGACTGAGCAACTAAACTGAACTGAACTGGGAGTCCTGGGGGATCAATTCCACAGCTGTCAGCATGAGACTTAACACAGCAGGACTGGGACCCTCAAGTCCAGCCCCTCCCTCTTTCTATGCTCGGGAAGTGGCAGGTGGGGGCTGCTCTCCCCCTCAAATAGAAGGCTCTTAAGTTGGCTCACAGAATTGCCAAATTAAGCTGCTAACCTACCAGGCTCCGAACCTATGTGAGGTGGTGGCTCTGCTGGTCAAACAGGTTTCATTCCATGGGCCAACTCAGGTTAACAGTGGCTGCTTGGAGTGCTATGTCCACAAGGATGCTGGGGCTAAGCCTGAGTAGCGGCTCTTGTCATTCAGTCACTCAGTTGTGTCTGACTCTTTGTGACCCCATGGACTGCAGCACGCCAGGCTTCTCTGTCCTTCACCATCTTCTGGAGTTTGCTCAGACTCATGTCCATTCCATCCAACCATCTCATCCTCCATCACCCGCTTCTCCTCCTACCCTCAATCTTTCCCAGCATCAGGGTCTTTTCCAATGAGTCAGCTCTTCGCATCAGGTGGCCAAAATACAGGAACTTCAGCATTAGTCCTTCCAATGAATATTCAGGGTTGGTTTTCAACCAGGGGCAATTTTGTCCCCTAAGGGATATCTGATAATTTCTGGAAACATTTTAAGTTTTCACACCTGGGGTGGATGGGATAATGACAGTTAATGGGTAAAACCCAGGGTGCTGCTGAATTCCTGCAATGCATTGGACACAACCAAGAATTATTGAGGCCAAATGGCAGTAATGCCAAGGGGAGAAATTTTTCTCTAGGTGCAGTGGGAAAGGGTGTCGTGAGTGATTACCATGACTGGCACAGTGGTGGGAGGAGGGTAGTGAGAGCACGTGGGGTCTCTGCCGGGAACCAGCGTGAGGAACTCTGCCCATGGCAAAGGTCATGAGGAAGGAGGCTTTGGCATACGCAAAGGCGGGATCGAGCCTCAGGAAACCCCCTGTTCCCGAGCATCTACCCCCAAAACCAGAGTCTGTTTTATGCTCTCACCTACACCTCTGACTTTACAGGGGGGGGTCTCCCCCATCGCCATTTCTCTCGGAGAAGGAGTTAACTTGCAGCTCCAGTTAATAAAAATTCCTGGGTGTGACAAGAGTGTTTCAACTTACAAACTCCTCTGAAGTTTCTCTAGCCTGCCTGAGCGGGTTCGTCCGGCCACATGTGACTGTTTACAGCCTCCCAACTGCGAGAGGCACGAGATGCTTTAAACTTTCTATATACAGACTCTTTTGAGATGTTAGAAAATTATTAGTATAACATAGTAGATTGATTAGAAATTATATTGGTGAAGGGTTTTTCATTTGTTGAGCCAATATTTGCTGCTAAATCTCCATATTCCCTGCCCTTATAATAAATATAACTAGCATATAGGAGAAATAAGTATTAACCTTTAAGATTAATCATGTTAAACCTTAGGCTAAGTAAATTCCTTTCTTGATTGTAACCCACTACACCCTCACCCTATAAGAATGCAACTTTATTTGGAGGGTGGCACCTGGTTTAAGAAAAAAATCACCCCTGAAAAAAATAAGTTTTCTGGTTGACTGACCATTATCAGAAAGGGCCATAAAATGTCAGCAGGCCTCATGGCCAGAAGATGATGTAAAACCCCTAAGACCTTTGTATAATTTTATATGAAGCACCTGACTGTGACAAGGGTCAGGTCTGCTGACCCCCGCATGACTCTGTATTCATCCCTATGTATAACAAAAAGTATATAAGCAAACCTGAAAAGTAAAGAAATGGGATCAGTTTCTGGAAAGACTGATCCCCCATGTCGTTCTTTCTTTCCCTTTCTGGCTGAATTCCCATCTGGAGTGTGGTTGCTCACCACGTCTACTTACTTGCCCCGGCTTTTAAGTTCCACACGAGAAGGAGCCCAAGGAGGGGTACCTTCCAATATTCCAGTGGCGCCGGTGGCCCAACATAGATGGTGCAAATTCCTTGTCTTGGAATTTTATTGGTATCCCATGTAAACCAAGTTATTCAGCCTCTTTTTCTCCACTAATATTTCCTACTACACTATTCTTTTCTAATCTCTCTTTATATCTGTAATTAAATAAGTTTTTTCCTAGGAAGCCAATTCCGTCTCCCTTCAAATTACCCTGGATCCACCGGGGCTGGACCCCAGCAAGTGGCACCTGGAACAGGCTATTCGAAGGTAGGTTCCCCGAGCAATTAGGGTCATCAGCCCTATTGCCCCCCCACCTCCGTGCAGCTAGGGTCATCAGCTCTATTTCTCAGAACAACCAGGGTTATCAGCCCTGTGGTTCCCCCAGTGTTGAGTTTTTGGGACAGATAGGACCCCACTTAGGGTGCTGCAGACCCCCCTGTAGGACAGACAGGGTGAGTAGGAGTGGGAAGTGTTGAAGGGTTCTTTGAGCTTTGATTTCAATCTGGACTTTAAGATTCCCATTGAATGAGAGAAGAGACATTGTAATTCCTGTTGGCCAAACAGGGGAACAAAAACTCGGGAAAGTAACATGAAGTCCTGTGCTTGCTGATCTTGCAGTGCCCTGAGACTTGGGGACCCATGGATGGGGCTCAAGGAGCCCTGTCCCGATTGACATTGGAGCTCCCTCTCCGGACTGATTCATTCTAAAAAGCCACTTTTTTTTTCTTGGGGACCCAACCCAGGCCAGGCCTGGGGACATAGTAAAAGAGGAAATGCTCACATCCTCTTGGGCTCCTGGGGGGAGAGGAGACCAGGAGCCAGTGGGGTGTCCTGGGAGAGGAAAGGCCATCAGGGAAGCTGCTGAAGAAGCAGGAGGACACTTCCAGATCCTCTCCCCAGTTCCCTGCTGCAGGGTGACGGCCCCTCCCCGCCCGACAGAGGACTCCAAGTTTATCCTCTGATGATTGTGAAGCAGGCATCTGTTCTGGAGAGCTCCAGGCACAAGGGACTGGGGGTACCTTATAAACACAGGGGAGGGGCTTCCCTATGGTTCAGTGGCTAGGACTCCGCACTTCCCCTGCAGGAGGCGTGGATTCGATTCCTGGCCAGGGAAGCTCTGCATGCTGTGTGGCGCGGCCACAACAACAACAGCAAAAACAAGGAACGCAGGAGGGTTAAGTGAATGTATCATAAAGAAGACTGGCAGCCAGACCTCTAATATCTAGCTGGGAGAATGGAAGGGTCTTCTTTGCGGAGCTGACAGATCAGGAGGAAAGATCTAAGGACCCCGACATCCCCTACAGATGCTCAACACGCCCACCCTCTACTGCATTTGGTCTTTACCAAGAGCAGACAGCGAAGGCTCACTGGGTGTGGCTGAAAGCTGCTAATGTGAACTGGAAGACCTAAACAGACACACAGACTACAGGAACCAGAGCAGGAAAGACAGGAGGCACGGAGGAAATCATAGACAATATAATCATAATAAAATAAAAAATCTCTAGATCGAAAGATAGACAATAACGCATCCAGGAAAAAAAGAACATGATGCCATAAAAAAGAACCTCAGGGGAAAAGAAGAGCTCTTGGGAAAAGATTCGACAGCAGAAACATAAAGCTTGCAGTTAAAGCTTTGGGAGACAAAGTGGAGGGAATTTCTCAAGAACATGTAGCAGAATCAGTCATTGAAGACAGGAGATATATCAGGAGACAATAAGAGGACTGAGACAAAGACTGTAATATTCAAATCATAGAAGTTCCAGAAACAGAAGGAAAATGATGGGAAGGAAATATCAATAAAATCCTTTTCGGAACATCTCCCCCAAGCGGAGGGTGTGAACCCCAAGATGAGAGAGACCCCACACGTGCTGAGCACAGGCCAGACTTCCGTCAAGGAAGGTCAAGAGGAAATCTCAGGGACGAGCTGACTGACTTCCAGAAAGTGAAAATGGAGTCACAGTCACTTAAAGCTTCTCGTGAGAAACTCTGGAAGGGAGATGATAAAGAAATAAAGCCTTTACATTCTGAAAGAAAAGTATCTGCCACCTAAAATTCTAGGTCACACCAAAACTGTAAAGACATCCTTAGACAAACAAGGAGAAAGGTGTCTCCCAACAGCTCTGCCTCAGGAAGCTGAGAGAGGAAGCTCTCCACTGACAGCCGGAGGGAAGCAAGAAACAGGAAGACGGGGAATCCGGGAAGCAGGAAATCCAGCTCGGGAGCGAGGAGGAGGTGTCCTCACGCTCATGGGGGGCTGGGCCGTGGAGACGGGGGCAGGAATCCCAGAGTGCTAGAGGCAGAGAGCAACACGTCCAGTTTAGAAATGCCAGAAAGTTCCAGGAGAGACTTCTCTCATGATGATGAAATGGATAAAAAGTTAGATGTGAATCAAAGTACTAAGAAAGCTTCAGACAGCTGGCAAAGAAGCTGGAGAAATTAGTGACGGGGCGCAGAAAGCTAAGCAAAAGAAGAACTCCTAACAGCTGTAACGTTGAATGCCAGGGTCATCAAAGCGATGGCACAGCTATCCAGGGAGGGTAGGAGGAGAGAAAGAGTGGGGTAGGGCACGGAGGACAGAGCCTGAATGGGCACTGCATGTGCCAGGGCAGGGAGGCAGTGGAGGACATCTGACACTGGAAAATACTCACAGCGATGCGCATTTGTCATGGGGTCATCAGGAGCTAAACACGGAAGGATCAGCTGAAGGAAGTGAAGCGGCCATTTCTAGAGAAGAAGGAGGGGAGGGGAGAAGGGCTGGAAATGACCGCTTGTCTTAACTAACTTCCTAAACCAGCTTCATTCTCTTAACTAGGAGCCTGGTAACTGACGAAAATTGGAAATTAAAAACAATGCCATGGGCGTGCATGAGAAACGGTGAAACCTGAGTAAAGTCTGTATCTGGGCGACTGATGCTGTGCCAACACCCGTCCCCCGACTTTGACAACGCACTTCGGTTGCCGGCATGTGTGTGCTAAGTCACTTCAGTCGTGTCTGACTCTCTGTGACCCCATGGACTGTAGCCCATCAGGCTCCTCTGTCCATGGGGCTTCTCCAGGCAAGAATACTGGAGTGGGTTGCCATGCCGTCCTCCAAGGGATCTTCCTGACCCAGGGATGGAACTCTTGAGTCTCCTGCATTGGCAGACAGGTTCTTTACCACTAGTACCACTAGTTACTTGAGACGTTATCATGAGGGGAAGCCAGGTGAAGGGTATGTGGGAACCCTGAGATATCTCTGCAACTTCTGTGTGTCAAACGGTTTTGAATTAGTTACATAAACAACAACCAACCTCAGTTTCAATAGGAGACTACGCTGTCTCCAAAGTCAGTCTTTGCAGAGGAAGGAAAATGAGGATTCATTACACGGCCAGGCAGTGTCTGCAAAGAGCGGCGGTTCATTCAGTTGTCTCTCTCCCCGGGCTGCGGCTGTGTGGCTGCAGGCAGTGAGAGAGCTGGGGTACTCCAGGGTCAAGGAGCTGAGTGGTGTCTGCCTGCCAAATTTTCTTGTCCAATCCTCATGGGACAGATGAACAAATAGGGTAAGAGAGGCAGGAAGAACTGAATTTGGAGTTAGACAGATCTGAGTTTACATATGAGGACAGCCGGACCGTGGGTATCTATCTATAGCCTAAAATCCCTGGGCAAGAGCCTTGTACTTTCTGATCATTGTCTTCTTCACCTGACTATGAATGTCCAGTTTGAAGCTGGAAATCAATGTCCGCCCATCCCCAGGCACAGGGCCCCGGCACTTCGCCTTTTTACGTTTGATGAACTGTGGCCCAGAGATGTTAAGCTCTTTGCCCAAGATCACACAGCAGAGAAGGGGTCCAGCCAGGAAGGGCGCCCTGTTGGTGTGGGTTTAAAGTATGGCTCCACCAGAAAGCAAACCCTTTGCAGTCTTTGCCATGGTACTGTGGCATGCAATCAGGTATCCCCAGACCCTGACTGAGCACCTCCTATGTGCCAGGCAGCATTCTAAGAGCCGAAGGTGCTGCTGTGAATGAAATCAGTCCATACCCTCAGGAGGGCGGGAGGTGTCAGACATGAGATAAGCCAGCCAGCTGACAGGCATGAAGAGACTTTGTGAGCCTCTGCTGCCAGAGGGAGGTTCCATCACACTCCAGTCAGGAACCTGAGCAAGTTTCTCTACAGGGGAGAGGATCCTGGGGTTGGGGGACAGTGGGGTTTGGATTCCAGCATCCTGCCCCCCGGAAGGACTGAGCAGCAAGGCCACAGCCTTGGGGATTAGCTCAAGGATGAGCAAGCTGGAGGCTACTGCTATAGCTTGGGTGTTCGTGTCCGCCTAAACTTTGCAACACTGAAAACCTAAGGAGATGGTATTAGGAAGGTGGGGCCTTTGGGAGATCCTTAGGTCATGAGGTTGGTGTCCCCGTGAGTGGAATTAGTGCCCTCATTAAACGGGCCCCAGAGGGATTCCCTGCCCTTCCACCACGTGAGGATACAGCAAGAAGTCAGCGGTCTGCAATCCAGAAGGGGATTCTCACCAGAGCCTGGCCATACCCACACGCCTGTCTTGGACTCCAGCCTCCAGAACTGTGAGGAATGAATCTCCATCATTTACAAGCCCCTCAGACTGTGATAGTCTGCTCCATCAGCCTGAATGGACTAAGACAGCTACAGTGGTCATGAGACTAACGCCCCCTTCTCTCCAGACCCCCACGCGGATTACAGGGCACAGCTCCTGATGTGCCATGGGTGGCTACCCCTCTCTCCACTCTCTGATTTGTGGCCTAGTGGGGGTCACTGGACTAGGAGTCTGGCCCCCATTCTGCTGCACACCTGCTGTGTGACCTCAGATGAGCTCCCAGCCCTCTCTGTGCCTGAAGCTCCTCACCTGGACAGTTTGGAGGTGGGACTGCATGAGGTCTAAGTGGCCACTCTTTAAGCTCTCAAGATTTTGGGAAATCATCCATTTATTCAGCAATCAGGGGAAGCTTTGCTATGTCTCTGTGCTGAGATATGGCTGAGCCACAGATATGGATCCTCACTTCTCAGAACCTATGGAGGGACACGGGTTAAGCCAATAATGACCGAACGACCAGTTGGATATGGCTGTGAAGGAAGAGGGGAGGGGCATAGCAAGGTGAGTTTTCTTATTGGTGAGGCTGGGGGACGGTAGGTTATAGCAGATGGATAGTGAATAGACCCAAGGAGGAAGGCCTGGGAGACAGGGTCCATAAGTACCTCTCTGGGTCAGCAGACAACCCGGTACTTGCAACCCAGGCCCCCAGACCAAAAGCAGGGGCCGAAAGAGTTGCCCTCTCAGAATGTCTCCCAGCTCAGTGAAATTCAAGGTGTGTGTGTGGGGGCAGGGAGGGAGGGACAGCGGCATCTCTTCACTGTTTAGACCGTGGACTCCAAGAAAATAGCTGAGTGACTTTGTGCCACTCACTCAACCTCTCTGAGCCCTGCTAAGTTTGTAAAGCGAGGCTGACGGCATCTCCTTCACAGGCTGGTTGGAACAATTCAATGAGATGATACATCAGATTCATCCGCGCACACGTGTTCAGTAAGCAGCAGCTGTTCTCAGTCGGCCCGACTTCACTTCCTACCTTCTTCCAATGTGTTCTTCACAATGCCTGGAGAGTGAACTCTTAAAAACACAGACCTAGCCTACCCCTCCCACACTTAAAAGCTTGCCACTGTCGCCAGGATGAAGTCCACCCTCTTCCCCATGGCCTACACAGTCACACTGGCTGCTGGGCTGTGTCTTGACTGTGTCAAGCCCATTCCACAGCCTCAGGGCCTTTGCACTTGCTTCCTCCCCACCCCACCCCCACCTACAGTCTTTATCTCATAAATTATTCCCTGTCAAGTCCTGAGGGGCGTTCTAACAGGAAGGAACAGGATATGCAAAGGCCCTGAGGAGAGACAGAGGTGGGCGAGAGCCAGGAAGCCAGAGGGTTTGCAAGGAGGAGAGGGGGTGCGCAAAGTGCTGGGAGGAGCCAAGAGGAGGAGCCCGTGCTAATGCGAGAAGCAGACGGGCCGCTTTGTTATTGTTGTTGTTGGTGTTGACGTCAGCCCGGGTTCAGGGCGGGACACAGAGCAAAGGCTCAGTCCAAGCTGGACGAGCGGTGCTGAGGGAGCGGTCCAGGCATACGCCGGGGAGTATTTCCATGGAAACCCATCACGCTCCCGGCTGACGACTCCAGAGGCTCCCCAAGGTCTCATATCCCCTGGCCCTGGCTGGCCCTGAGCTGATAACACTTCCTGAGCTCTTGGGGAGGGGGGAGTCATTTCCCCTTCCTCTGCGTCTCTCTGGGCCCCAGCTGTTAAGGAGGCTGCAGACTGGGGGCAGGAGGGCTCTTCCTCTGGAAGGCGACCTGCACGCACAGACAGCACGTGGGGCTCAGGTGGCCCCAGGCCAGGCCCCCGCCGCCATCTAAGCCAGCGTCAGAGGCCCAGCCCGGATGCAGCTGGGCCCCACTGGAGCCTCCAGCAGGAAATGCGCATGCCGGCGAGGCCTGGGGAGTGGCCACCCACCACCCAGACAAAGGAGCTGGACGCAGACCCCTTCCTCGCAAGACTAGACTCGGCAGCCAGGGCAGACCATCAGCACAAGTGCTCTTGTGACCCCGGGGGATGGAGAGCACCGGGCCTGCTGGACAGCCCAGGAAATGGGGCTCCGAGGCAGGCCCAGGCTGCCCTGGGGGCGACGTGCTTCCCACGCCAGACTGCACCCTCCGATGAGGCATACGTGTCTAGATCACACACAGAGACACACACACAATTGCATGTGGTGAAGATAGATCCAGACATAACAGGCTCTGTTATAGTAAGACAACAAACACAAAGACACAGCGACACACAGCAGAAGCACACACAGACGCACACCGTTCGGCGGGGCGCTCTCCTGTGAGAACGTGGCACACAGTCACACAATGCCACACAAGGCAGACACGCACACACCTCCACACAGGCACTCCTCCACACACGCGCAAAGCAGCAGACACATCCCCTGATACCCCTGACCTCACCTCCCAGATAATTATGCCGGAAAATAGAAACACCTGCTCCCCACCGAGCCGTCCCCCGGCAGTGGCAGGAGTAGACTAATTAAGCCTTCACAGGAGGCTGGCATTTTCCTGGCAGCCCTGTGGCCCCCAGCTGCCAGAGCAGCCACCAGCCCAAGTGGCCTTTGTGATGGGTCCCAGGGGGCAGTCGACCTAGCCTCTATCCCCCTTCTCCCTCTCTGGTCACTGGAATAGCCTCCAACTTTCCTGTCCCAAAGGATCCTTCCGGGGCTGATGGCCTACCAGTGAGGGTGCTGGACAGAATTGACCCAGGGAGGTTGAGACCCGGGTCAACAGATTCCCAAGAACTTGAGGATACTTGAGGGACTTAAATCAGCTGTAGACATGAGAGCTGGGTGCCCGCAGCTGCTCTCTGCCTAGCTCAAATGCTAACCCCTGTGCCTCTGGGCAGAGGGGGACTCAGTTTCCCTTATTTGTCATCCTGGACTCAGATCCTCAGCTGCTGCCTCTCACATGGGCGTCTCTGCCATCCTGGCCTTTCTTCTCTTTTTCTAACACACCTGAGGTTCACACTTGCCTCAGGACCTTTGCACCTGCTCCGTTCGCTGTATGAAACCCCACCCCCACCTGACTCCAGGTCTTCTGTCTCCTTCTCACCTTTCCGATCTCAGGTCAAATGCCCCCTCCTCCAAGAGGCCTGCCTTGCCCTAGTTAAAATATCTCCTCTAAGTGGGCCCCTCAATTATTTCCCAATTCAGTGGTTCTCAATCCTGGCTGCTTGTTAGAATCTCCTGGGGTGGGTTTGAAAAATCATTTGAGGCTAGGCCCTGTGTAGGCTTAACTAAGTAAGAATCTCTGGGTCCTGGCATTAAAAAAAAAAAAAAATTCCCCATGTAGTTCTAGTGTGCAGTCAGGATTGAGAATTCTTGGCCCAGAGGCTTTTCAGTTAGTGAGAAGAAAGACGGAACTTTGCAGCCTCCTTGCCGCTTCCTCATCATTGCTGTTGCTTACCGGGCACCTGCTCTGCGGCGGGCCTGTGTTGTACTATGTACATTAGGATCTCAGCACACACTTGGGTAGCACTTCCTGTGCATCCAGGACAGCTCAGAGGACCCTGCATGGGACAGCTCATGTCATGCCCTTATCGGTCCTACAATATGGGAACTAGTATCATCCCCATTTTACAGATGAGAAAACTGAGGCCCAAAGAGATAAAGCCTTTCACCCAAAGTCCTGCAGCTGGAAAAATGGTGGAACTGAGGATGTAACCTAAGCACCTGGTTCTTAACCATGAAGATACAACATTGTAAAGATGTAGAAACTCTGGCTCAGAGAGTCAAGAGACTTGAGGATTCAAACCATGTCAGTCTAACTCTCTATAGTAGAGAGTGCAGGCACCTTCATGGTCCCTCATGTCTTTATCTTCCCTCCTCCTAGAAACCAGCCTTAGTGGCAGCAGGGCAGAGGGGAGATTGGAACCAGCATGGGTCAGCCCACTTGAGTTCCATGAATCAATGATAGGAATAACTGACATATATATGGCAGCTACTGTTCAAGATACATTGACTTATGTCACCATCAAAGGGACCCTCATTTTACAGAGGAAGAAGCAGGTGCCCAGGGGTTAAATAACCTGCCCAAGGTCACATAGAGGGTTGATCCTAAGCTGAGACTTGAACTCAGGTAGGCTGGTTTTAGGGTCTCTGCTCTTAACTCCTGCACCATACTGCCTCTCAGCTCCTGTGGTTACTTAAGCTGCTTGAAATTCACTTTTCTCCTCTATGAAAGGTGCATGTTAGTGCCTACCTCTTTTGGAAAAGTAGAAGGTGAAACAAGAGCACAAACGTATGGACAGGCCCTCGCACAGGGCCCCTGCGTAGTAGGCCTTTGATAGGAGAGGTCACTCACTGCACAGAGCCGTCGGAGCCACAAGCATTCTTCAGCAACTCGATTTGACTTTCACACACAGGAAGGGCTGAGCTAACTTGGGATGTGGATGCAGGTGGTGACATTTGGAGGTCTCCAGCCTGTTGATCCCCCAGAGGAGTGCATGGGCCCAGTAGACCCCTGGGACCCTGAGCTCCCCATGGACACCTGCAAATGCCTAGAAGCTGCCTGCGTGCATCATCGCTGACCCTCCAATAATGTGTAATTGCTGTTGCAGGCAAGTAGCTGTGTTCTCTGGGGTGAGATTTACAAGCAGAGCAGGAAACAGCCGAGCAACAGGCATGATGGAGACGGGAAGAGAGAAAAAGCTGGGGGACCAAAGGGAGAGGAGACTTCAGGGAGGAAAGCTGGGTCCTTGGGTGAATTTGCAACCTGGGTTTTTGAATCCAAACTTTGTTTTATACAATCTGTCCTGCTGCTCCCACCAAACGCGTCTGGAAATCCAGCATTTGCTCCATCTCCCGTAAAGGTGTGGAAATATATCCATCCAGTGGGCAGTACTGGGATTAAAGCTTTTTGAATTATCTGTGCATGGTATCACTGAAGTCCGCAATCATCGTCAAAGATGACGTGTCTGGTGGGTGTGAAGGCAAGCCTTTCAATTTCAGGGCTTCAGCTGCCCATCCCAGGAATGGATCCTCACACACTTTCCTGCTGCTGCTGCCGCTAAGTCGCCTCAGTTGTGTCCGACTCCGTGCGACCCCATAGATGGCAGCCCACCAGGCTCCCCCGTCCCTGGAATTCTCCAGGCAAGAACACTGGAGTGGGTTGCCATTTCCTTCTCCAATGCATGAAAGTGAAAAGTGAAAGTGAAGTGGCTCAGTCGTGTCAGACTCTTCCTGATCCCATGGACTGCAGCCTACCAGGCTCCTCCGTCCATGGGATTTTCCAGGCAAGAGTACTGGAGTGGGGTGCCATTGCCTTCTCTGCACATACGTTCCTAGGTGTCTTCAAATGCGCACACAGGCTGCTAAGTGTGTCCCGTCAGCTCCATTGTGCCCTCCAAAGATGCCTCGGGAGTTAGGAAAAATGAGCGCTGTGCCTCAGGTGTGCTGTATTTCCTCCTGCCATCTTACCTCTGCACCCGCTCTTCCCTCTGCTGGGGATGCTCCTTATCTAGCCAGCCTGGCAAATTTCTCCTGGCTCTTCAAGTTCCACTCAAGTATTACCTCTTTTGTGAAACCTTCCCCAATTCCTCTTCCACCCGAAACCCCTGCAAAGGCACTTCTCCCCCAGGTCTGAGTTGTCCCGTAAGAAGCTTTGCTAGAGCTCTTCCAGCTCTCTTCTTTGGCGTTCGCTTTCCCAGATCAACTTCAGGTCTGTCATTAGGCCGCTAGTGCAGTAGAACAGGGGTTCTTTAAGTGTGGTCCCCGAACCAGCAGCATCAGCACCCTCTGGCACCTTGTTGGAAGTGCCGGTTCCTGGTCGCGCTACAGACCTGCTGAATCAGCAGCTCTCGGGGTGTGCCCCCTTTCCAACAAGACTTCTCGGTGACTCTGATGTGTGCTTAACTTTGAGAACCAGTATGGTAGGAAGATAAGGCAAGTTTGGGAACACCTAACTCACAACAGAGGACATACGTATACCTGTAGCTGATTCATGTTAATATACGGCAGAAACAACACAATGCTGTCAAGCAATTATCCTCCAATTAAAAAAATGATTCAGAACAAACAATACAAATACCATCCGGGGAAACGTGCCAGGCACTTTACCTGTGTTACTTCTCCTCAGCAACAGGTGAGGAAGATACTAATATACCCATTTTACAGATAAGGAAACTGAGGGAGCAGGAGTCCGGCTGAGGCCTCTGGCTCACCGTTGACATCCAGTGATCACTTTCCCATCTGGCCTCTCGAGGCTCTTCTGGGTCTGGCCTTCTCTGAGTTGCCGCCTGACGCTGCATTTTGGCTCAGGCCCTGTTGATCTCTACCCTCCAGGCCTCTCTCCATGGGCCATGGGCTCGGGTTCCTTGAATTTTGTTTTCCATTTAGAGATCAAAGGAATAGAAATGGTGAACGACAGGCTCAAGGGCAAAACAAAACCAAAAAAGCCCATCCGAGGGGAGGGATTTTATTAACTTAACAGCTGGCGCCAGAGCTCCTCATAGGAAGATATGTAACATTGTTTGGAAAAAATATTTTGACAAGTGTTGGGGAGAGAGGTAAGAACTTTGGGCCTGGTGCCCAAGCCTCAGAGTGAGGGAGGAGGCTGCCCTGTGAGAAGGGAGGCTTCGCAAGCTCCCAGGGCATCCAGGATGGCGGGGGCGTGGAACAGTGCAAACAATCGCTAGCATTCATCCAGACCCGGAAATGCACTCAGGAACGTGCGCACTCCTCGCTCTGTCCACTGCAGGAACCAAGGTGCTCAATCACAGGAGAAGAGCAGAAAGGAAAGAAAGAGGAAGAAAGAGAAAAAGACAAGCACAGAGCAGAAAAGAACGAAAAAGATATAGGAACCACCTCCGGTAGCTGAAGCCATGGAGGCAATCTATTAGAAGGCATGTTGGAGATGGTTGGATGGCATCTCCGACTCAATGGACGTGAGTCTGAGTCAACTCCAGGAGTTGGCGATGAACAGGGAGGCCTGGCATGCTGCAGTCCATGGGGTTGCAAAGAGTCAGACACGACTGATTGATTGATCTGAACTGAACGAGCTACCTATAAGGCAGGGAGCTCCAGAGAAAGGAGGCCTGGAATAACATGGCTTTAATGAGAGAAATTTCTTTCTTTTTCAGGAAGTAGCCGAAATGTAATGAATTTTTCAGGCCTTCAGCATATGCTCCAGGAAGGTTCACTGCTCGCTAGCAGGAAGGGGAATAAGGAGGGGCGGGACAGTCTCTCCCTGCAAGGTCCCCCTGGAGGGTGTACCCTTACTGCTGCTCACCCCACACCATCAGCTGGAGCCTGTTCGACAGCCACACCTGTGGCGAGGGAGGCAGGGGAGTCTAGGTGTGTGCCTAGCAGCCGTCAGTTAAATAGTCTGTCACCTACGTGAGTGAGGGAGATGCTCCTGAGGGGTAGGGCAGAAGTCTGCCACAGATAGAGCTTGGGGAGCTTACAAAATTGGGTGAATCAGGCTCAGAAAACTGGTAGGAACCAAGGGAGGCCACGGGGTAGGACCCACAACCACAGTCATGTTAATAGACAAGCCGGCTGGGGCATGTAGCCAGTACTGCCGCTGGGAAGGACGTACCATCTGTTTCTGCAACTTGGCATCAGGTTCCAGAGGGGAGGGGTTCAGACAACAGAGGCAAGGTCACAGGTCTGAACTTCAGCTGCCAAGGGCTTTGGTGGAAGGGGAGGGGCTCCAGGTCCACCCACACCTCAGGGACTGAGAATTCTTGCCCAGATAAGCTGGGAGTTGGACTCCTGGCTGCACGGGCCCCACTAAAGAGCAAAAAAAAAAAAAAAAAAAGAAGTCCACAATGCTTTTAATGTCATTTCTTCCTCATAACCACTATGGTAAGTCCCAGTTTTCACGTGAAAGGGGTTAAATTTACTAGCTGCTTCTAGAGCACCTCCTGAGTTAGGCATTTCTCTAAGCAGTTTACAATTATGAACTCATTAATTTGCCTGCTTTCCCTGGTGGCTCAGACAATAAAAAATCTGCCTGCAATGAGGGAGACCTGGGTTCGATCCCTGGGTTGGGAAGCTCCCCTGGAGAAGGGAATGGCAACCCACTCCAGTATTGCCTGGAGAATGCCATGGACAGAGGAGCCTGGCAGGCTGTAGTTCATGGGACTGCAAAGAGTCGGACATGACTGAGCAACTAACACACAGTAATTTGCCTGAGCCTCAGAACAACCTTTTAGGACAGATCCTATTAGCATCCCCATTTTATAGAGGGGATTCCCTGGTGGCTCAGATGGTAAAGAGTCTGCCTGCAATGCAGGAGACCCAAGTTTGACCCCTGGGTCGGGAAGATCCCCTGGAGAAGGAAATGGCCACCCATTCCACTATTCTTGCCTGGAAAACCCCATGGACGGTGGACCCTGGGGGGCTACAGTTCACAGGGTCACAAAGAGGCTGACATGACTGAGCAACTTCATTTTCACAGAAAGATTTTACAGAGGCACAGAGAGGTAGGGAAGGTGCCTGGGGTGGCACAGGTAATAAACAGCAGTGAGGCTGGGCTTTGGACCCAGACAGTCTGACTCCAAGCCCCTAGCTGGTAATCACTGTACGACACAGCAGGCAAGAGAAGCAGCAGCTGAAGTTATGAGAATGTGCATTTTGTGATAAGGCCCACCCCTCTGCCTCAGGTTTTCCAGTAGAAGATATTGCATTCATGAATATTTTATGTAAATATTTGGTGCTTCTCTTCTGGAAATTAAGCCAATTTCACATCAGGATCAGTGAGGCACAGTTCAGAGGCAGCACGTCTGGGGAGCATGGGCCCAGAAGGAAGAATGTCCAGGACAGGTGAACCCCTCCCCTTTCTGCTGTCCTTAGTCATTTCTGGGAATTCGCAAAAGTGGAGAAGGCTTTGAACTTCATTAGGTCTTGGGACAAAGGGCTTAAAGACAATCTCAGGGAGACTTCAGAGGCAAGCTGGCCAATAGCTGTCGTCTGAGTCACCTGAACTCTAAAGCCAGCACGCGAGGGGCTCGACTTCCTGCCCCTACCTGCCAACAGCCAGCCTGGGTCTTCAGTCCCTGTGTGCTGCCTGGGAACTGATTTCTTAAATCTGAATTTTACCTAACCTAGACCCCATGTCCCCACAGGGGTGCTCCAAGCAGGCTGTGACCACAGGAAAAAGGTCGAGAAAAGAAGAAAAAGGGGTCTGCAACATTCATCAACCTGTCCCAGAATCCACCCTGCATGTCCCAGGACTTAGCCCATGCTGTGGGGCCCTGGATCTCGCAGGGACCTAAGTGACCTCGGGAGGAAGTAGAAAGGCCCTGAAGGAGCCCAGCTTTAGAGACACTGCAGTAACCTGCTGCAGAGATGCTCGCACCCCTAGCTGTGTAGGTTTAAGAGCCGGGAAGTTGGGAGCTGCGGGTCGTCAGAGGCCCACCGTCCACACACACACGCCTACACATCCACACATATGCACACACACACACACCTGCCCCAGGCATCAAGGAGACCCAAGGTGTCGCTTAACTGAGTCGTACCATACCCAGTGATTAAGTCCCCAGGGCCAACGCGGTCCTACTCTTCTGCAAGTGGTAAGAGAGTCATCCCCTTAAAACTCACATGCTGAGGCTTCCCCGGTGGTCCAGTGGTTAGGAATCTGCCTGCCAATGCAGGGGACACTGGCTCGATCTCTGGTCCGGGAAGATCCCACATGCCAAGGAGCAACTAAGGCCTGCGCCACAGCTTGTGCTCTAGAGCCCATGGGCTGCAACTACCGAGCCCACATGCCTAGATGCCGTGCTCCCCAACGAGAGAAGCTGCCGCAGCTGAAGAGTGGCCCCCATTTGCTGCAACTAGAGAAAACCTGTGCGCAGCAACGAAGACCTACCACAGCCAATAAATGAATAAATCTTAAAAAAAAACAGGCCAAGGGAGTTCATTTCTTAGCAAGGTATGTTCATTATTATCAGTACCATTACTGTTACTCAGCCATCACTTTTTAGTATCTCCAATACCTTCCACTGCATATCTTCCTCATCTTACAACTGGATTATATCTCAATAAACCCAGTGTAAATTGAGAATGTCATAAATTAAAGATGCAGTTTCATAGATAACCTACCAAAGATCGTGGCTTAGCCCAATCTACCTTAGGCATGCTCAGAACGCTTACAGTTGGACAAAATCATCCAACACAAAGCCTGTTTTATAATGAAGTGTTGCCTCTCTCATGTAATTGATTGAACGCCGTATTGAAAGTGAAAACCAGCATGGTTGTCTGGGTGCAGAACGGCTGTAACCATATCGATTATTCGCCCTCCTGACCATGTGGCTGATTGGGAGCTGTGGCTGCAGCTGCCCAGCATCACGAGATTGTGTGCCACATATTACCAGCCTGGGAAAAGATCAAAATTGAAAATTTGAGATATGGCTTCTACTGAATGGTATTGCTTTCATACTGTCATAAAGTTGAAAAACCATAAGTAGAACCACACTCCCTGAGATATAGGGACTGTCTATATAGTAGACACTTAACATTTGCTACCTTTGGCCTTTCCAAGTGGGAGGTAGGGACCCCACATCTGTCTGGCAGATGGAGAAACGGAAGCCCGGGAAGATGGACTGATGGTTACACAATTCATACAGTGCAGGACCAGCAAGCCCGTGGTTCCTGCTGGACCTCGGGCACCTCCACAGCACAAACAGGTAAGGGCTCACCCTTCTGGGAGCAAAAGAGCAATCCATGGGAGGGCTTGGAAGACAAGGTCCTCATGGGGAGGGCTGCTGGGTCAACCAGCAAAGCTGCCTTTTACTGCGGTCCTGGGAGACACACTGAGGGTTCTCCCTGGGCCCCAGCACCCCAGGGAAGTCACAGTTAAATTCTGACAGCTTGCCATGCCCAAGAACAGCACACTCACAGCCTGTACCTGGGCAGGGCTGTACCTGGGAAGCCATTTCATGTCACTCCTTCCTGGATGTTTGCAGCCTGATGGGACAAGGAGTAAGAAACTAATCCCAGGGCGCCAGCCCACTGCAGGGCCAGGGAACCCTTTTTGCATAAAAATGTGAACTCAGAGGCAAGAAGCCTCTAGTTAACTGGGGTTCTGGGTCTATAACAGACTGTGGAATTGGGGCCAGTCTGGACACCACAAACTTGCCAGCTGCCTTTTGCATTCCCTCCTTCACAGACCAGCAGACTCTAGCTTGCATAGCTGAGACCAAAATGACAGGGAAGGAAAGAAGCCACAAGGATGCAGGGTATGTAGACAGAAAAGGGCAAGACCACATAAAGAAGAGAGGAAGCAACGTAATTGAGAAAAAGGTACTTTCTTGGTTCCTTCCAGCTCCGGGTTCTGCCAGGTCCAAATCCATTTCATTTCCACGATATCTGTACTCTTCCCAGCTTCCTTGGGCTATTTTGAGTCGTTTCTATTCCTTGCAACTAAAGAATCTCTGACTCGCAGAAAAATTGGAACCAAGAACGGATTTGCAATAATGTCTCAGAGGAAACGTGAAGCTGTCTGTAAGATTAAAGCAGAGTGAGAGACAAGGAAGAGCCTGTGGTAAGTGGTTTAATGGCCATACCTTCCTCCCATCCCAGGACACTGGCCCCTTTGCAACGTGAGGCACTGAATGTCCCAGCCAGATGTACAGCCTGTTTCTCCATACCTTTGAATACAGCCTGGCCTGCGAGTGTAGAATCTGGCCAAAGTGATGTATGAGTTTTGGAGCCTAGGTCTCAAAAGGTCTTTCAGCTTCTGCCTTTGCCTTCTTGGACCATCAGCCCATCATCTGAGCTGCCCACCGTGGCCCATGTGGGCTCAGATCGAGGCCTCACTGAGAGGAGGCCTGGGGGAACTTGTGGCAGCTGAAAGGAAGGATATTGGAGCACGCTGATCACTCCTTCTGGTCTCATGTAAAAGGAAGAGAGACAAACTCCAATTCTAGGTTTTCCAGCTGGAACCAGACATTTTCTTAAATGGCACAATTTTATAGCTTTGTGCTTATATCCAGCCCTCTGAGATGGCTGAGACCAAATCCAGAAAATAATTGTGCACCTTGCCAAGTTGCACGAATGAATTTTCTGCCTTTCTGGGTTTCTCTTATCAAAATTAACTCATTTAATGAAAAATCCTAGAAGAGAAGGGCAAATTGGGCATTCTAGGCAGGGAAAAGTCTTTGAGCAAAAACTCAGAGAGACAGTGTCAGTGAGATTTACTTTCAGATACAAGTAACAAGTACCAGACCAATGAGGTGCTTAGGTCAATGGTTCCTAAACTTCAGTATGCATCAGAATCACCCAAAGGGCTTGTAAAAATTCAGTTTGCTCAGTTTCCGCTTTAGCAGGTCCGAATCATGGAAGGAGGGCAAAATTTTGGTTTTCTAATAAGTTCTTATGTAATGCCCATGCCGCTGTTCAAGCAAGTACCACACCTTGAGAACAACTGGCCTAAAGTTGAGCCCCTAAACAAATAGGGCCTTGTACTTTTCACCTTTTAGTAGGTGATTGGAGTGGTAGTTCAGGTCTCAGCAATGCTATCAGGAACCCAGAATTATCATCCTTCTTCTTGAACATTCTTAGCTTATTGGTTTTCATTCTTATGTTTGAAGTCTCATGGTCACAAGATGGCTGCTACAACTCCAGAAGTCACGTCTGTATTTAAGGCAGAAAGAGAGTAGAAGTTAACTTATGTACTAATGTATCTTTAATTTTTCACCAGGATTTCAAAGCTTTTAGAAATCTTTACCACGATTCCTTGAAAGATCAATCCACCGCCCACTAACATTGGCCCTAACTCCCCCTGCCAGATTGTCAGATACATATATGAGCCATCGCTAGCTGCAAAAGAGACTGGGAAATTGAATCTCAACTCTATAGTAGAGGCATGCAGGAAGAAAAGGGTAGGGAATGAAGCTACAGATAGGAAGGTCTCTGGATGTGACCCAGAGTCTGGAGGCCAATCCTTACTGGACCTAATAAGCACCCAATAAATTGTTTATTTATGGATGAACGTCAGGAGTGGATGCAGAAAGAACATTGAAATTAGACTTCTTCAGCTTACCGGCTGGGTAATCTTGAGTAAGTCACTTTAACTTTCTGAATCTCAGTCTCCCTTTCGATGAAAAAAATCAAATTATTCCCATTGAGTTGTGAGCATTCAGTGAGATGCGAGATGTGAAAGCGTCCAGCCTGAGGCCTTTGGGCCTGGTGAGTGGGATGGAATCAGAAGTGTGAAGCTGTACCAATAGCCTCAACAAAAGCATGTATGCCCTGGGCTCAGTGTGAAGCCCTTTATGTCCTTCTATTCTTTCCTCCCTACATTCCCATTCTTCAGATGGCAAAACTGAGGATCAGATGAAGATTTTAAAGTCAAAGCTGGTAAACAGAGAGCAAGGATTCAACCCAAGTCTGTTGGGCTCCAAGCAAGCGCCCCTAGACATTATTCAGGCGGCTTTAACGGAGAAATAAACTACGCAGAGCCTCCAGCACCGTGAGCTCAGCCAACAGTCTTCCCTGTCCTGAGTCCTGCTCTTACCGGGAGCAGTAACTCAGGGGAAACCATACTCACCTTTGCTGTCCCTACCCCTCAGCTGGAAGCGGCCTGCAGCAGCCAGGCAGAGCCAGCCTCCCACCCAGACTGCCTCCCCTAGCAGGAATGGAGTCCTGCCAGGACGGTGGAGTGGCTCCAATTAGATACCAGCTCCTGTCCAGGCAGGGCCCAGTGGGGAGCAGGCAGTTAGAGGGTAATTAGATGTGACTATGGAACGGCTCCCTTAATAAGGAGGGTGCTCTGGGCAAGAGGCACTTGGGAGGATCATCACTCCAGGCACCCGCCACCCGCCAGCATCTTGCACTGGGCACAATGGGGAAGGAAGAAGCCACTAACATCCTTTG
This sequence comes from Capricornis sumatraensis, assembly GCF_032405125.1. NCBI lineage: Eukaryota > Metazoa > Chordata > Mammalia > Artiodactyla > Bovidae > Capricornis > Capricornis sumatraensis. The sequence goes on from NC_091084.1 coordinate 75,590,628, forward strand.
TGGCCCAGGCCCTGTGCCGGCCACGGGTCTCCTTCACCCTGGTAACCCCTGGCGCGCAGATGAGAACACAGTCTCGGGGAGAGAGAAGAACGTCCCCAGGGCACACAGCTAGGGGTGGCAGAGAGAGAGGCTGAGGGATCAGTCCCAAGTCTGGGCTCCCTCTCCTCTAGCATACCATTGCTCTTGTGTTCTTCATCCGCTCCTGTCTTCTGACACTAGAGCGTCTGATGGGTGCTAACAGCTGACACCAAGGATGATGTTATAGCTGTAGCAACCGGTATGGACCCTGATGCTGGGACGGATAGAAGGCAGGAGGAGAAAGGGATGACAGAGGATGAGATGGTTGGATGGCACCACCGACTCAACGGACATGGGTTTGAGCAAGCTCCAGGAGACAGTGAAGGACAGGGAAGCCTGGCGTGCTGCAGTCCATGGGGTCGCAAAGAGTAGGACACGACTGAGCAACTGGACAAACAAATAGAACAAACCCCTGGCAGAGCTGTGACCAGCTGGAATAGACCCAGGCCTGCTGGAGGCTGGGAGGGTCCCAAGGGGCCTCAGGCTGCACCAAGCATTAACCCCTTGGCTGCCAGATCATGGGAAGGTGCAGAGGGTCCCACAAGCGAGGCTGCAGTGGCTGGACCAGCAGTGGGGGTGAGGGAACTCGAGGGCTCAGAGCAGCAGCTTTTAACTAATAGGCATGGAGGAATTTCCGCTTGAGTAACCAGCACAGCTGTAAGAAACAAGGCATCATGGCAGAACAGTAGCCACCACTGGGCCTGGCCTTGGAGGCGGTATGCACTTTCTAGGAGACAGAAAGCCCTTGCCTTCCCGCTGAGCACGCCCTTCCTGCACCCCAGCACTGGCACCCAAAGCCCAAGATGGGTGACTCACACCTTCTCCCAAGAGTAGGGAACAGACTCCCCAGGCAGGAGCAGCCGGATCAGGGAAGCCCCCATCTGGCTGCGGTAATCTGTCCTTCTGGAAGAGGGTAGAGTGTGCCAAACTCTACAGCAGCTGTGCCCAAAGCTAGTTCAGCAAATCTGAAAGGTCGTCTTCAGGAAAGAGGGTTCCTCGGGTAACTGTCTGGGAAACACGCAGGCTGCAGTCCTCTTTGCAGAGTCCTAGCCCACGCTGACATGTCAAAGGTCCTCAGACATCTGGGGTGGGAAAGGGGCTGGAAGATCTTTGACTTTATTTAATCCAACATTTTCTAGATGTTTTAAACCCCAGAGCTGTTCTTGGTTTAACTCCACTGGGCCTCCGAAGGCGTAAGTTTTCCTTGGAAGGCAATCTTGGAAATACTATTATGAACAAAATCCTTTCTCTTATCCCAGCAGCCACCACACAGTTACAGCTGATACTGGGGGACAAAGATTGAATCAGGAGAAAAGGGAACAAGGGTTCGAGGTGTAGGGGATGGTTGGTACCCCCAGGGCCTCTGGAAACCCTTTATTCCCCCTGGATGGTCTCTCTCCATTAAGTAATCAAAGCTCACCCACAGGTTGGGGGCTCAAGCAGGAGGCAGTCCTCCCCTCAAGGTGGAAGAAAGGTTTAACGCTGCAGCTCAGCCCCAGAGCACCAGGAAACAGCTGCTGGGTGCCAAGGACTCTGGACTGGGACAGACAGAGTTCAAGTTGCCAGCTCCACCTCTGAGCAGCTGTGTAACCGTGGGCACGTCAGCGTCACTTAACCTCTCTGAACTCCAGCTTTCCATCTGAACAATTAGGTGATAATGTTTAGATCGTAGGGTTGTGATGAGAATAAAGACTTAACAGTTATAATAGCCAGCCGGTGTGCCTGTGTGGCTCTCAGCATATATGTGCGTATTCACATAGTAATGTTGCTTCCATAACAGTTCTATGGGGGAGATGCTCTTGCCCTCACTTTCCAAAAGAGGATGCTGGGTCACAGATTGCCCAGAGATGCATAGGTGATATAGGTGGTGGGGCCAGGATGCAAACCCAGGGAGTCTTGTTCCCAAATCCACTCTGTCAACCATTACAGAGGCCAGCTGAAGGAAAGGCTCAGTAGCTAGTAACAATTTGTGTCAGGACACAGAAGTTCTGGGGGATCTAAAGATCGCTGGTTTTGGGGGGTGGGATGGGACTGAGAGGTGCCCATCTAAAGCAGGAAGAATGAACAAGTCTAAGATGGACACAGGAGGGGAACTCTCCTTTCCCAGAAAGCGTGGGTGTAATTTCGTATCACTGTAATTTCACTTCTAAGGCAAGGAAGGAGGCCTCCTGGAGGTGCCCTACCTCCCCAGTCCCATGATACACTGGTTATTAGGGGCCTTGGAGGGCAGGGGTTGTCTTGTTCAGGGTGTAACCTCCATCCTAGAGTCTAGCCTTGTAGGACGTGAACATCTCCTGGCTGAATGTGGGTAGATAAAGGACTTGTATTAGTCTGGAGTCTCCGGAAAGCAGAGCCCACGACAAAGTCTTATTCAGTGTGATTACTTAGAAAGTGTGATCCAGGGACTTGGCCAGGGTGCTGGGATAGGGGCCCCAAGCCGAGCTGCCGGGCCCCATGGGGCTTCCAGGAGCGCTCAGCCCAGGAAGAATGTAGAATGCATTCATTCTCAGGCTCTGTCCCCCACAGGCCAGAATCACTCCCACTTATGGGCTGTTGGGGCCACAATGGCCCAGGCCCCAGGAAGGATCAGAAGGAGGCAGGTAAGATTGAGGAGAGGCAGACTGCTCCTGCACAAAGTGGGTAAAAACCTGTATGAAAACCAAAGAAACAAAATCTGCACAGAGCAGAGCATCACAGCTGTAGCTAGCTGGAGTGAGCGACAAGACCGAAAGGATTTGAAGGGATGCCCAAAGTTATCTGCTTCCAGACGCTATTGAATATCTGGGGCAGCAGAGTGTGGTGATTGTAGGTGGACTGTGTATTTTAGAACAATTCAGCTGATTTGGAGGGAAGAACGCACAAAGAAGGCCAGCCCAGAGTTTCTGGATGTCAAACTTTGGCAGCCCCAGAATCACTTGGCGGGCTTGGTGGAGCGCAGATTGCCGGGCCCCAGGCCCAGGGACCATGTTCCTGCCATGCTTGAGTGGTTCTGAGGCTGCTGCCCTGGGGAAACGCTGAGCTGCACAGTGTCAGTTCTGAGATGGTGAAAGAGAAGAACAACTTCCAGACCATGTGATTCAGAAGAGGCCGCTGGAGGCCGCATTCTATTCCAGACTCACCTTTCTGGTTTTAGTCTTGCCATCCTCAAGTGAGTGAGTGGATTGCTCCAAACAATCATCTTGCAGGCCTTTTCTGCTCTGAGGTCCTGTGAGTCTCCAGATTCAGAACAGGGAGAGGGAACAGAGCTGTCACCACTCCCAGACTCAGAGAGGAAGGAGAAAAAGGACTGTCTCGGGAAAGAGATGTTTCCTGGAGCAACAGGGCTGACCTGGAATTGCACTGCTGCCCTGGCTCACTGGGCTTCCCAGGTGGCTCAGTGGGTGAAGAATTTACCTGCAAGGCAGGAGACGTGGGAGATTCAGGTTCGATCCCTGGGTTGGGAAGAGCCCCTGGAGGAGGGCATGGCAACCCACTCCAGTATTCTTGCCTAGAGAATCCCGTGGACAGAGGAGCCTGGTGGGCTACAGTCCATAGGGTCACGAAGAGTCGGACATGACTGAAGCGACTGAGCGCCCAGCATGCACGCCCTGCTCACTGCTGGAGGAGCTGACAGGTTCGTCCACTGTAGCCGTGCCGGCCTCCCTTTCCCTCAAGGCCCCAGCTGTGCCCCTACCTCAGGGCCTTTGCACTTGCTGTGTCCTCTACCATGAACAGTCGTCCTCCAGGTTTCTACAGGTAGCATTCCCTTACAGCTCTCATATTTGCTCAGATATTTCCTTCTTTCTAAAACAAAGCATCGCTTTGTCCATGTCCCCCCTCTTCCTCTGCTTCACTTGCCATCACTCTCTCTGAGGCCATGTGGTCTGTTAGTCTCTACAAGTGTTGTCCAGTGACTTCCTGCTGGGTAGACACGTGCTATAATCCGCACTGCTCATTACGTAGCCACGGGCCACCTATGGCAACTGAGCACTAGAAATGTGATCGTGATGACACAGGAATGGAATTGGCCATTTTCTTTGATTCTAATGATTCTGCATTTAAACAGCCACACGTGCTAGTGGCTCCACAGTGGGCAGTGCCGGTATAATCTCTGTCTCCCCCTGAAGAATACAAGTCCTTGGGGGTGAGGGGAAGGCTCGTCCCTTTCATCTGTAGATAGATCCCAGGGCCTAAAACATTTTCTAGCCCATGTGGGATATGCACAGAAACACCTCATCAATGAGTTCCTCTATTACCATAGAACTATATGCTCTCTCTCCAGTTTACATGAATGAGGCTCAGAGAGGGCAGGCATTTCACAGGTCACACGCAGCAAGTCCCTGTCCCTGAAGCAGACTTCCTTCCCCAGCCCAACCCCACTCTGCTCCCTGGTGGATTGTTGGCAACAGGGAACTGATTAAAAACTAATCAGCCTGATTAATCCCAGAGAATTCGAGAGGTTCCGCTCTAGGTGGCATTTAGCAGAGGCCAAGACAGTGTGTGAGCTAAGGCAGAGACCCTCTAGGCTGCTGCCATGGGCTGGGGAGGGCGGGCTAAGATCTCCCCGCACCCCACTCGCCATGCCAGGCGTGTGAGTCACAGGCTAAGCATCATGAAATCGCTCTCTATGACAACAGAAGAAAGACGAAGGCTCTGGAGACGGCAGACTTGCTATTTTGTTCAGTCAAGAATTCTTCATGGATTTTTGCTCATCCAGCTTCAGGAATCAGGGGTCAAAGAAAAATCTAGCTGGGTTTTAAAAAGGAAACAGGAAACCTGGCTTCCTGCTGGTTTGAGCAGGAAGCAGGTTTATAATTGGAAAGAGAAAGGTGGGGAGGGCAACCAGGGGTCTCTGTGGCCAGAAAATGCCCCTGTCCTAAATAGCCCCTGCTACTGAAGTTCGTGGTGTCCTTGTTCCCTGGGAGTGAGGAGGGGTCCCCAGACCTCACAGCTCAGGTTTGCCTCTTGCTATCTCACTTCTCTGAGCCTGTTTTCTCATCTGTGTAGTAAAGGTGGAAGGAGCATGCCCCCCAGGACACGTGAAAATAACGTGTGAAGGTTCAGCATGGTCAGTGCTGGGCAAGGGGTAACTGGCCTTACCGCTGTCAGCAGAGCCTCCTGTGCCAGGACAGACGGGGCGGTCAGAAAGGATCCTTCTGAGCTGGTGACAGGCTGGACCTTGGGCAGCAGGGGAGGCAGGGATGGTGTGCCAGGCAGAGGGAACAGCAGGTGCCAAAGCTCAGAGGTGAGACTGGCCCGCAGGGCACAACCCGGCAGGTCCTAGCTCTCTCCCTGCTCCTGACTGTGACCTCAGGAGACTGTCCGTCCGTCCTGCCTCCTCCCCTTTCCCAGGGCTCCCCCAGTGGGAACCCCCGGAAGCAGGATGAAGGTGGGGGAGACCGAGCCAAAGGGGCAGGTGAGGGTCTCAGGCGGGCTGAGGTCTAGCTCACCGGTCTGAGAGGTGACAGTGTGGCCCCGAGGAGGAGCAGAAATCTTCTCCATCTTCGCACTGGGGGCTGTAAGGTTTAGCAAAGAAACAAAACACCCAATAGGATACTCAGTTAAGTTGAAATTTCAGATGAACTGCAAATCATTTTTTTATAGTAAGTATGGAGAAGCCAGGACTTACTTATCCTAAAAAATTACTCTTTGTTTGCTTAACACCCAAGTATAATTGGGTCTCCCGAGTGCAGGGGGGGAGCTGGATTGGCAGGGCAGCCCAAGACCCCCTGCCCAGGAATTGCCCATTCGAAGGGGCTTCTGTTGCTCCCCAGTGAAGTCCAAGGGCCAAGGGCCAGACACATCAACCTCCCCGCTTCATTCAATCTCACTGGCCCTTCTTCCTCCGACCCCACTCTCAGGCCTCCAGACCTCACCCTTGCAGGGCCCTGGCCAGCAGGGAGATCATTCCCACCCCTGCTCCCCGCCCTCCCCAAAGTAATTCAAACTGCAAGGGCTCACTTCAGTCCGCACCCTGGCCTCCCACAGGAGTCAGCTTGCTCTGTTACCACTTCTCACAGCCCTTGAACTTTTCCTCCAGTGTGGGCAGGGATCATCTGACATTCGCTGAGAAGCCCTGGAGGTTCTCTCTGCCCAGTCACTTTGGCTCACCGCTGTCCCCCAGCGTCTGGCCTTGTCCTGTGTTGACAGGTGTTGCTGCATTTTCACTGTGCGACGGAATAGCAGCTATTCCAGGAAGTGGGAAGGAGGCAGATAAGGAAGCTCTGAGGCACTCATGTATTCACATCTCCCCTGAGAGAAAAACCCAATCCAAACCCAGCTTTCTGGACAGGACAGGGGCCCGTGGCCATGGTCAAGGGGCCGGAGCTCTTGGGGGAGGCTGAGGGCTGGAGTTCCAGCCCTGCACGTCCAGCTGCTCACATCGGGCAACCCTCTACTTCTCCCCAAGTCTCTGCTGCTTCCCGAATAACGACAGCACCCTTCTCAGCTCTGCTTCACTGCGAGGCTTGTCACTGAAGACCCCATATCCTCCCAAGAGCGGGGCACCGCCTCCCCTCCCTTACCGGGCTAAAACCTCTGAGCAGACCTGGGCCACCAGGGCCTGTCTATGATAGCGTCCTGTCTGTCCCCAGGACCTTACCGTGTCTGTACACATAGTACAAGCGCAGAGAATCATCTGAAGGGTGAATGAGCAAGTAAACGGCCCATTTCCTCTATACTGAATGAGTGTTCCAGGGACTTGGGTGGAGGGGAGAGAGGCTGCACAGTGGACAGCTTTCGGAACCAGGAATCAGGGGCTAAAAAGGGAAGATGATGTAGGGAAGGGGGCCGAAACCACGGGCGTGCTTCTCCACATGGGCCTCCTCTTGGCCCAAACCCAGGGGGCGGGGCTCAGTTATCACAAATTAAATCTCCCCAGGCTGGCGTTATCTTCTGATTTCGAGCAAATTACAGAATCGAGGGGTGGGGTGGCCGGGCCTGTTCTATATTTGGTGCTGGCATGGAAGCAGAGCCAGCAAGAGACTTCTGGGATCGTGCTCAAATATCTGATTAGGGTCAGCTTGGGCCAGACAGTCGCGTGCGCCCCTGGATGGTCAAGGATCTCACCGACACGAGGTGGAGGTCAGCCTGAGACACTCGCACCCCTGGCCCCCATTAACGCAAATAAAGTCGCCACAGCTGGGGTGAGGGTGGGGCTGGCAGCTGGCAGATGCTATGTTGCCAGAAGGTGTTGCTGGCACCTCTGATGGGGACCAGATTACGCCCAGCATCCAAGGAGGCTGGGAGAGAGAAACCAAGGAGGTGCGAATGAGTACATCTTGTCGGAACAGGATGGGGAGACTGGAGAGGGAGGGGGCCACTGAGAAAGTTGGGGGAGGGCGCAGTGGTGTGAATTAAAGGAGAGCTTCTCTTCGCAACCTTAGCTCTTGCTACCTGTAGAGGCCATCTGGTATTTTAACTTGCTTAGCATTCATTTTTTCCTCCTCCTGAAAGCATCACTCTGGTTTTCCTTTGAGGAACAGCCCAGCCTTGCCTCTTAGGGGCTCAGATTCAGGCTCCACCTTTTAGTGGTTCGATTTCTAGGTCGGGAAGATCCGCTGGAGAAGGGATAGGCTAACCACTCCAGTGTTCTTGGCCTTCCCTTGTGGCTCAGCTGGTAAATAATCCACCTGCAATGAGGGAGATCTGGGATCGATCCCTGGGTTGGGAAGACCCCTGGAGAAGGAAACAGCTACCCTCTCTAGTATTCTGGCCTGGAGAATTCCATGGACTGTATAGTCCATGGGGTTGCAAAGAGTCGAACACAACTGATCGACTTTCACTTTCATTTTCCTAATGGCTGCGTTACCTTGGGCAAATCACTCTGCTGGGTTTCAACTTATCTTTTTTCATTATTATAGTAAAAATATACCTATTAGGAAATGTACCAATTAACCATTTTCAAATGTACAGGTATTTTAATACACTCAACATTTTTGGGCAACCATCCCCACCATCTCTCTCCAGACCTCTTTTCATCTTGTAAAATTCTTAGTACCTTTTAAACACTAATTCTCCATTCTCTCCTGCCCCTCAGCTCCTGGCAATTATCATCCTGTTTCCTGTGTGGATGAACTTAACAACTCTAGGTACTTCATATAAGTGGAATCGTAGAGTATTTGTCCTTTTGTGACTGGCTTTTTTCACCTAACACAGTGCTCTCAAAGTCCAGCCTGTTGTACCACGTGTCAGAATTTCCTTCTTTTTTAAAAATGTTGATTAACATTCCATTCTATGGAGTCTGCTGCTGCTGCTGCTAAGTCACTTCAGTCGTGCCCGACTCTGTGCGACCCTAGAGACGGCAGCCCACCAGGCTCCCCCATCCCTGGGATTCTACCTTATCTTTAAACCAAGGCTAGAATCTACTGCCACCAAGAGCATCAGCCATTAGTATAGGCATCTTGGCTGCCCGTTGCCCTCATGGCCCAGGCCGGGTAGGGAAAGTGGGGGACATTTCAGGAGGGTTGGGGGACTCTCACAGACAAGGAGATAGGTCCACGCTGAGGGTTGCCACAGGCACCGCTGCCCCTCTGAAATACGTATCCACCGTGGAGGAAAAGAGAGGGAAGACTTGGTGTGTCTCTGCAGGGAGAGAGGGTTCTTGACTCCAATTCCTCTCCTGTCTGGGGGACACCCACTCCAAACCAGGAGCTGTGACATTGCTCCTGCTCGCCAGCTCTCATCCCAAGGAAATGTCCATCCTTGGGTGGCAGAGTAGGAAACCGGGAGAGAAAAGTGCCAATCCAGAAACTCCTGGCCAAGCCCCCAGTGCAAAGGTGATGTTGCCACGTCCCCTAGGGATCAGGCAAGGCTCAGGACTGGGAAGAAAGGAAATTAAACACTTAGTGTCAGTTCAGGGGAGCTGCCTGCAGAAACCCTGGGGAGGAAGGGGCATCGCCAGTGGGTGATTTTGGCCCAAAGACGGGCTTCCCAGAAGGATTCCTTTGGGACAGTGTGGCCTCTCTGGCTTCTAGACCCTCCAGGGCAGTTGCATAGGCTGAGCCAGGTGCAGGGACTGGGCCCATGGAGGGCAGGGCAGGGAGGGCAGGGGACAGCCTACGAATCACCCACAGCCTGTTGGCAGTGCTCGGGTTTACCAGGGGTTGCAAACTGGACACTGTGAGATTCTGCCACACCCGGGATCATCCAGAACATTCCCTCCTTCAAAAAACTCTAAAAATTAGAATTGATCACCTCCCAAGCCTTCCCAGGTGGTGCAGTGGTAAAGAATCTGCCTGCCACTGCAGAGGATGCAAGAGACGCAGATTCAATCCCTGGGTCAGGAAGATCCCCTGGAGGAGGAAATGACAACCCACTCCAGTATTCTTGTCTGGGAAATGCCAGGGACAGAGGAACCTGGTGGGCTACAATCCATGGGGTCACAAAAGAGTCACACACAGACACACAGACACACACACACACAGACACACACACACACACAAGCCCAGTTAGGAGATGGAGCTAGTGTGGGGCTAGTGGCTCCAGGGCCTCTCTGGGGTTAGAAGATGAGCCTCTCTTGCTGTAAGTGAGGACAATGATTGGGTTAGGAAGCTGCTGACAAATGCTCTCCACCCTCCTCATAGAAATGAACATCCCACCCCTGCAATCTACACCCACGCCCTTTGCCATGTGACTCAACAGGACCCTTCCTATAGGGAAAATAGACTTCTCAATGCCATCCAGGTAGAACCTGGCCACGTGACCCTCTTGGGCCAATGGAATGTGAGTGGACCTTCTGTGAGGTTTTCAGTGTCTTATGTAATTTGGCCCTGTCTTCTGTACTTTGACCAAACCCAGCAGAGATCAGCTGAACCCCAGCCGACTCCAGACCCAGAAGGGAGAAAAAGAAACACTAGTCCCCGCAGGCCATTGAGATGCCGCTGTTTGTTCTTTGGCATTTTCATAGCCTTGGCTGACAGACGCAGTGATACACATACATGTATCCAAACGACACGCAGGCAGGCCCACCCACGTCCCTGGGTATTGTGTATTGCATACATGTCACAAACACACAAACTGAAATTCATGTACACGTTCTCCCTCGTGGCTGGAGACTGGGATCCAGGGCAGTGTGTCATCAGGCTGTGTTTGCAGCCCTCGCTGGACCTTAATAATCACCCGAGTCTGGGAGCCTGCGCCCACCTTTCTTCCAGCAGGAACCTGGGGGAAAGTGAGGGTGGTATGTCCTCCCCTCTCAGTCGCAACATAATCAGCTCAGAGCAAAACACAGCAGCTCAATCAAATGTCCAGCTGGAGCTCATCACATTGATGATCCAACATGCCGTTGGGTGCTTTTTCTCCGGGCAATGGGGATTACTGGGGTCCCACCAGCCCTGGAATTCTGGGATTCTCTTAGCCCACACTGATGTCAGCGGGCTATTAGCAGGCGGATTGAGCCAGCTCAGTAGGAAGCATGGCCACACCAGGTGTGGGAGACCCGGGCCCCAGTCCAGCTGCCGCAGGCACTGTGGCCCTGCCTCTGAGCCACAGCCCACCATGGGCACGGGGACCCCCATGGGCTTCACTGACATCCCTGAGCTAGGGAGACAAGGTTTTGCTTAGCACACGGAGGTAACGGGACGGGGCTCTGGCATCAGACGGTTTGGGTTCAGTCCCAAGCTAATCCCCTGCTTAGCTGTGTGTCCTTGGACTAGTCACTCTCCTTTTCCGGGCTTCAGCTTCTGCCTTTGCAGCCTGTTTAAGACCGACCCTCCACCTACGCCTTAGCCGCCAGCCCCTTTCAGCCGACTTCCAGGTGATGTTCGGTCACTTCCTCCCTGTCACTCTCCCGCGCCATCAGCTTTCTCCTTCCCTGGGTCATTCTTAGCAGCAGACACTCACTCAGATTTCTCCCATCTTCAAACAAACCAGCAACCGTAAAACCTCTCTCCACGTCCTATCCCCCGCATGTCCTCTGTGGCTCCTGAAGGAGCCGGCCAGGCCGCCTCTGTGAGAGAGACCCTCTCCATTTCCTGCTCTGTTCTCCCTTGGACCTACCTCTGCCAGGTTTTTGTTGCCACTGTTCCACCAGAACCACCTTTGTCAGGGTCACCAAAGGCCTCCGTGTCCCTAAATCCAAGGCCGTTTCTTGGGCCTCCTCTTATTGACCTCCCATCACACGGTGATGGCGCCCTCTTCCTGGGGACTCGGCTCCTGGCTCTGTTCCCACCTCCTGGCTGCCTGTGTCCTTATTCTCCACTAACACCCAGGGCCGGGGACTTGATGGGCTTCTCTTCCGTCTACACCCGCTTCCTCGGGGATCACAGACCCAAATACGATTTACACAGCAACAGCTTCCAGCCCAGACTTGAGCCCTGACCCATCTGCTTGGTGGACGCCCCCACCCCCAAGGCCAATAGGCATCTAACATCTGCCATGCTCTCAGCCGGAATCTCCCTGTTTTCACACCTCAGTAAATGGAGTCTCCCCCTTCCAGTCACTCATCCAGACACCTGGACAGCATTTTCCCTCTGATCTCCGCTCCCATTCGTCAGCACTTCCTGTCCATTACACACTCGGGATGCACGTCTAACCTGGCCACGTCGCTCTTCCTCCCCTCCTTCTTGCAGCGTGGTCCCTGCATGTCACTTCTCCACCCCAAATACTACCCCCTCCAAGATGCTCCGTCTCACTCAAGGTACAAGCCCCGGTCCCTGCCCGGGACCACAGGCCTTAGGTGTGCCGGTCCCAGACGTCCACGTGTCTCCAAGTCTCTACCAAGGACAGTGTGAAAATCCCAGACAGAGATTCCTCCCCTCCCTCCTCCCCTTCCTCTTCGCTCAGCTGTAGTCACAGACCCTCAGTTGCTCCCCAGACACTCCTTAAGGGGCATCCCGCGCCTTTAAAGCCTTCACGACGGCTGGCCCCTCTGTCTGGAGCACCTCGTTCTGACGCCCGCATGGCTTCTTCAGCTCTGTGATGAAATCCCACCTTCTCCGGAGGCCTTTCCTGCTTGGAAGTGGAAGTGTTAGTTGCGCAGTCGTGTCTGACTCTTTGCAGTCCCACGGACTGTAGCTGCCAGGCTCCTCTGTCCATGGGATTCTCCAGGCAAGAGTACTAGAGTGGGTAGCCATTCCCTCCTCCAGGGCATCTTCCCAACCCAACGACTGAAGCCGGGTCTCCTGCATTGCAGGTAGATTCTTTACCATCTGAGCCACCTGGGACCTGATTTTAAATAACAACCTCTCACCCAGCCCACCACCCCATCCCCTGTCTCAGCCTGATCTTCTGTTTTACTTATCAGTGATTTTGTTGTTCGTCTCCACCTTAGAATGTAAGCGCCATGACGTAGGGATTGTGGTGTTTATTTCATGACTCCTAGAATGTAGTTGGTGCTTGATAAACACATATTAATGAGCCAGTGGGTGAATGAGGGCTCTTGGCACCTGCCTCACTGGGGTTTGGGCTCAGTGAGAGACTGCTGGTTGGTGCTCAGCCTGTGGGCACGTGGGCTCACATGGAAAGATGAGCAGGCACTGTCTTGTCGCTGCTCTTGTTATCATCACCGTTAATTTCTCTCTCTCGAGTGCAGAAAGCAGGGCTCAGAGAGGTCAGGCCAGTTCAAGGTCGCAGATCAGGCCTCTTGGACCAAACCTCCTTGACGACAGATGTGCCAATCCTATGCTTTAAGATTCCCAGACCTCAAGGAGCTATTTGGGAAGCTCAAGAGCTGGAGTGGGTGCTTCCCTGGCGGCTCAGTGGTAAAGAATCCTCCTGCCAATAGAGGAGACCCTGGAAGAGGGCATGGCAACCCACTCCAGCATCCTTGCCTGGAGAATCCCAAGGACAGAGAAGCCTGGTGGGCTACAGTCCATGGGGTCACAGAGTCGGACATGACTGAGCGACTTAGCATGCATGCACACAGGGCTGGGGTGGACCCTAAAAACCCTCTGTCTGGTGATTTCAGACTCCTTTCTCCCTTTCTCCCTCCCTCCATCTTTCTCCCTTTCTCTCTTTCTTCCCTCTCTCTCTTTTTTTCTTTCTTTCCAGCGGTCTTTTGCTCAAACTAAAGCAGATGGAAACAGCCCAGTATATGAAACAGGCACAGAGGGAAGGCGCTGTCCTAACTGAATTCCAGAGGGTTCTGTCTGGAGTCTTGCCCACCCCCAGACCTCTGTGGAGCCCCCAGGCCTTTGCCAAGTGCAATTTAAACCCCTCCCTGCTCAGCCAGAGGTGCTCTCTTCCTCTCTCCCCTCTACAAAGTCCTTCCACCGGTTCCCCTCCACTTTCTCCCTGGCCAGGGCTCAGAGCCCCCTCCTCCAGCTCCCCCTGACCCCACACCTCCATTTTCAAACGTTTCACGTTCTCAATCCTCCAAGTGCCTCACTCCATCCAGCCCACTTAATTGAAGCCAATTTTTTTTTTAGTACGAAAGAACAGAGAACACATCAATTCCTGCCTTTGTCTCCACAACAGGGCCCTGCACAAGGAGCGCCAGCTGCCTTTGTCCCCAGAGACGTTCATTAGCGAGCAGCTGAGCCCAGGCTCCAAGGGCAAGACCGGGCCAGCGGGGGTGCATGGTATGGCCAGAGCTGTCCACGAAGGGCTCCGGGGCGGGGTCCTGGCTGTGTGAACAGAGTTCTTGAGACAGGACCGAGAGCTTACACTTCATGGCAAGCCATGAAAGTGTAAGAGGCGCCGTGGCTGGGCGTCTTTCCATTTTCCCTGAAAGTCCTGTCCTGGCTCGTATGCTGGTGACAATAGGAACTTGCAAGACTTACGGTGTAAGTTATATTTGCAGAGAACTGAGCACAGTACCTGGAACGCGGTGTGGTCTGAGGTGAGCTATGTTTACCCACTCGTGATGGTTACTAAGTTGTTATCATCAAAACATTGCATCGTTAGCTTTGTAATCAGCAGACCTGGGTTTGAACTTGGCCTTACCTCTTAGGGGCTCTGCTGCCTTGAGTGTGCCCGGTAGCCTCCTGATGTTCCCATTTTTCGTCTGCAAAATGGCTGGATGGTGGCACCAACTTAAAAGACCTGTTGGGAGAATGGAATGGCAGAATGGAACACGGACCTGGCAGCCTCGCTGAGAGATGGTGCCACGCATTTAGAAAGTAGCAGGTTGGATCAGCCAAGAGTCTGAGCCTGCAATCGCCCAACAAAGGGAAGCCCTCACATCTGATTCCCGCACGCGTCAGGGAGGTCTGGCATCCCTGGGTGGGCTGTAGCCCTGCTTCCTGGCTGTGGCCTAGGCAGGCTGCCCACCCTCTCTGGGCCTCAGTTTCTCACCTGGAAAGTGGGGGCAATGATGGTGAAGGTTAGCTCTGAGGTGTTATCCTTCCTACTTCTCCTACTGTGTAGCAGCTTTGCAGAAACATTTTAAAGCACCGCATCTTCCCCAGAGCCCTTGATTGAGCCCCATTTCAGGTATGTGAAAGAGTTCAGAAGGTTAAAGTGACTTGTCTAACACCTACTAAGGAATAAACAGCAAAAATAGGATGTCAGCCCAATTGCTGAGAAACCAAAATCTGACTTAACCATGGAGCCTTACTATACACCCCTCCTCTGATTCCCTACTCAACCCCTTGAAGGAAAGGCAGTCACGGATGTTGGCGTAGGGGGAGGAAATCATCAGAGCGGGCTTTCCAAGGAAGTGGCATTTAAGCCTTGAAAGATGGGTCTGATTAAATCAGGTGCACTTGAGGGAAGGCAGAAGCAGAGTTGCAGCATGGGAAGGGCACAGAGGACCCCAGCAGAGGCTATGCCTGGAGGGCACCACCCGGTCCCTCTTGTGGGGGGGGGGGTGGGCAGGATGGGGTAAGGGAGTCACTCAGAACTAGGAGGCGCTCCCCTGGTGGCTCAGACAGTAAAGAATCTGCCCGCAGCGCAGGGGACCTGGGTTCGATCCCTGAGTCAGGAAGATCCCCTGGAGAACACCCCACTCCAGTATTCTTGCCCAGAGAATTCCACGGACAGAAGAGCCTCGCAAGCTATAGTCCATGGGGTCACAAAGAGTTGGACGTGACTGAGCGACTGACACTTTCATTTCACTCCTCTGTGTTCATAGCAGCATTGTTCACGATAGCCAAAGCATGGAAGCAAACTAAACTTCCATTGACAAATAGATAGATAAAGATATGGTACATATACAGTATACACAGTGGAACGGCACTGAGCCATAAAAAAGAATGCTAGCTGCAGCAACATGGATGAGCCTAGAGACTGTCATACTAAGCAGTCAGAAAAGGAAACACAAGTACCGTAGGATACCCCTCAGGTGGAATCTAAACTGTGACACAAATGAGCATGTCTGTGAAAAAGAGACAGGCGCACAGATTCAGAGAAGAGACTTGTGATTGTCAAGGGGGAGGGGCGTTGGGGGAGGGAAGGATTGGGAGTTTGGGATTAGCAGATGCGAACTATTATATATCTGATGGATAAACAACAAGGTCCTACTGGATAGCACAGAGAACTACATTCAATATCCTGTGATAAATCATAATGGGAAAGAATATGAAAGAAGTTAAATTTGAAAGAATATGAAAAAGAAAAAAATACATCTGTGTATAACTGAATCACTTTCCTGTACAGCAGAAATTAACACAACGTTGTAAATCAACTATACTTCAATAAAAATTTAAAAAACAACAACTAGGAGATGCTAATAAGACTTGGCCCCTGAAGCTTTAAACAGAACCAGCTTAGAAGATGCCTTCCCGGTGCTCTCTACGCCCCGCGTCAGCAAGCGCTGACAGCGCCTCTGTTAGTGCCAGGCCTGCTTCCTTATCAGGACCTTGATGATGCCCGAGGCCCCTGCCCCATTGAGACAAGGCCTTCTTCTACTTCAGGGCAGGGTTTCCCAACCTCAGCACTACTGACATTAGAGCAAGATAATCCTTGGCTGTGGAAGGACTGTCCTGTGCACTTGGGAGGTTTAGCAGCATCCCTGATCTCTGCTTCCTCGACGCCGGTAGCATCCTTCACCAGTTGTGACAACCACAGTGTGTCTCTGTTGAATCCATTGTTCGTTCAGCCGCTCAGTCATGTCCGACTCTTTGCGACTCTCTGCCTGTAGCCCCCCAGGCTCCTCTGTTCATGGGATTCTCCAAGCAAGAATACTGGAGTGGGTTGCCATTTCCTTCTCCAGGGCATCTTTTCCACCCAGGGATTAAACCTGAGGCTCCTGTGTTGGTAGGCGGATTCTTTACCACTGTGCCACCTGGGAAGCCCAACGCGTCTCTAGCCATAACTAAATATTCCCTGGTGGGGGCAAAATTACCCCCAGCTGAGGAGCCCCACAATGGGGCCTTCCTCCCCCGGGGCCCAGATGCAGACCTCCTGGGTCCTCTACCCCTGATCTGCATGTTCATCCACCCCCAGGGGGCAGCCCCCCTCCCCTCTTCCAGTCAGTGCAGGGGTGATGCACTTTCCCCCAGAAAACAGGCTGAGCCCTCATCCTGGAGGAGCTGGTCCCCACTAGGAAATGGACCATAATCTGTCTGCTTGTGATGTGCCCTGATAAGATAGATGCACTGCCTCACCCGGACACCCTCATCCATTTACTGTGCAGAACAAACATGTACCACATACAGACCCAGGGCATCAATTTTGGTGATAATGATAAATCTTAGTGATTTTCCCAAAGGTCAGGAAGCCTGGAGGCAGAGGGGTAACTCCGCTGTTAAACTCTGATAAATTATCTTCATCGCCCCACGGGGAGGACAAAGCATTTCCCCTTTTGGTCTCTTTTATCATAAAAGCAGCAGTATTGCCAAAAATTTAGGAAGGAGAGAATGAAACATCCCCTGTCCTGACACTGAGATGGTTTTCATTTCTGCATATTTGGCCAAGCACAGGCCAAGTCTTCCTGGCACAGAGCCTATGCCATGGGGATATTCTATTTTCTTTTGTGTTTTTATTTCAAATTGTGCATAAGGCCAAAAACATCTCTTTATGCTGCCCCGTGGGGTCCATCCATCCTGTGGTGTTTATCCAAAGGGCGGCTCAGGAAAACAAGGAGGCTGTCTTCACAGGCGGGGCCGTTGAGGATCTGTGGCCTCAGAAACATGAGGATCTGTTGTTTACTCAAATCTGGGTCCTAGAAATGTGGTCAGACCCTTGGGTGGACCATGAGATCCTGCTGCGTCATAATTATAAAAATATGGTTTGGGAAGACAAGAGCATGATTGGTTTCTTGGGTGGAGGCCGTGAGATGCTGAGATTTGTGAAACTCTAAAGGATATTCTATTTGAGATCACAAAACCCTGTGGTTTCCAAATTTAGGAATGTGGGTTTTCCCTCAGGGAGAGGTCGGCTTCTCAGGCGAGGCCACGAGAGCCCACAGCTGCAAAGGCCTTGGATATCGGATGTCAAGTGTTCCTGATCAGAAACTTGCCTCCCAGGGCGTGGAGGAGACACAGGCAGCCACGTGGACAAGGGTGAACTCTGGCCCTCTACCTGCACCGTTCACCCAGACTTTTCTTTCCAGTGAGTTGGGGGAGTTAAGTCTAGCAGGCCACTCGGCTGTGGGGCTCACACGCCTACTCAGGGAGCTAGTACCATGTGTCACTGTCCCACACCTCATGGTCCATGATGAATAAAACCATTCTGGCTTTGCCTTGAAGAGGCCACAGTGGATGCATTAAAGCCAGCATCTACCAAGTAACACAGTAAGTTATTGTTGCCTTGCAAACCTTGATCACTAGGAAGGATACTCACAGGCCCTGCTGGAGGACCGATGGAGGGGTGGTATCCTTATAATAGCAGGGTGGTCAGGGGTGGCCTCTCCCAGGAGGCAGACTTTTAAACTGGGGTCTGAAGAAGAAGATGCAAGTGCAGTGACCTTCTGGGGAAAGGTCGGAGAGTTGGAGGAACTAGGGGACCAATATGGATGGAGAGAGACTACACCTGAGGACTCTCACGGGCCACAGTGAGGCGTTCCGACTCAGTCCTGAGTGAACAGGAAATGAAGGAGAAAACACACAGAACAGGCTCCGTCTTGAAAGCAGGACTCCATCTTGGGCCGGACTGTGGACTTTGAGCTCTATGCCCAGTATCTATGGAAACGACAGACCAACTGGAAAAACCAGGCCCCCAGAAGGAAGAGCCCCAGGGCTCATACCTAGACTCTCCATCGCCTGAAAGGATACCCTAATTATCTGTGTAACCAGATATAAGCATACATTCTATTATGTTTATTGGGGTATGACCACAGGCCTATTGATAATTGTCCACTGTTAGCTACCTAGGCTTAAGGCATATGAATCACGGGTTAACTTTGATTGTACCTATCTTTTCCTTTGTTCAGACTAGTTTCAGGGAATTTGGGAGGTGGGTTTGGGCACGTACACTTAGGGTATATAAAGTTTTCACAAAAACTGGTCGGGGTCCTTGGCTAAGAGGAGACTCTGCCGTGGGCCCGCCGGTGTGATCAAGTGCACTCCACTCTCTGCATTGTCCTTCTGGGTGAGTTTGTTTTCCAGAACGCGTGGCTACAACAGAAAGTGAGCACAAGGACATCTTCAGAAAGATGACTCTGGCAGCTAAGTGGAAAGTGTGTAATGGAGGTGTTAGGTTAATCGTAGACACAGGAAGACAGGCCAGGAGGCCCCAGCTTCCTCTGGGAGAGAGACGCAGTCGCCCAGGCAGAGTGAGGATTCCCAGGTTCTGTACTTGCGAATTCACCTTCCTGCTAAAATTTTATTTATAACCTCAAATCAATACTCTTGATGTTGTCATGGTCATTCTCGGACACGCACGGGGCAGCAGAACGTTTGAGTTGCCCACGTGCTTGTTCCCCGCAGAGGTCGACCAGAACAATGGTCTGCCTCTCCATTTCAGCTCTTACTATAAGCAACCATCTTTTATGCAGGCTATTTAGCACTGCATTTTTTTTTTTTTCACATTTGTGCTTTTTTGGGTGATTTTGCTCTTTAAAGCCATCTCCAATTATAGTGCGGAAGTGCTGTCTACTGTTCCTAAGCACAAGAAGGCTGTAATGTGCTTTATGGAGAAAATATTTGTGTTAGATAAGCTTTGTTCAGACATCATGCTGTTGGCCTTGAGTTCAGTGTTAATGAAGCAGTGTATATTAAACGGGATGTCTTTCAAGAGAAACACACATAAAACAAGGTTATGTATGAGAAGTTGGTGAAAATGTTGCAGCCAGAGACTCACAGGAACCTAACCCTATATTTCCCCTAGGAGCAATGGCCCCATATTCCCTCATCCGTCACTTGCCCACCTTTATAGAACACAACCTAGCTGGGCTTCCCTGGGGATTCAGCTGGTAAAGAATCCGCCTGCAATGTGGGAGACCTGAGTTCGATCCCTGGATCGGGAAGATCCCCTGGAGAAGGGAAAGGCTACCCACCCCAGTATTCTGGCCTGGAGAATGCCATGGACTGTATAGTCCATGGTGTTGTAAAGAGTTGGACACAACTGAGCGACTTTCACTTCACTTCACTTCACTTCACAGGATACAGTTACTGTGAATAATGAGCAACAATTGTATTTGAGGGTGGAATCAATAAGACTTGCCCACTGAATTAGGTGTGAAGGGAGAAGGAAGTAGAAGAGGGGCCTCCTGTCTTCCTGTCCCTCCCTACAGGCAGTGACAGCCCGCCAACCTCTGGGGGTCTGCATCAAGGCCTCCCAGCCTGTTATCTTCCCACCTCCGCCTCCATCCCCCACAGCAAGGGGTTCATACCCAGGAATGTCCAAGCAACGGCCAAGACATCCCTCCAGCCACAGTCATCCTGTGGCCACTCGAGCCAAAGGGTAAGCACCAGAACATCTACCTGGAGGGTGCACCTGCAGAAGAAGCCCTAGAAGCATCAGCTTAGGGCTGATGTTCAGGGTATTCTGGGGTCCTGTGTACCCGGAGTCTGATCTAGAAACGGGGGTTATGAGCTCCAAGGGGGTATGAGCTTTTGGTCCCCTGGACTCCTCACTCCATGAGAGGGACACAACTGGAGCAGAGCCAGAGCAGGACCCTCAAACACTGCACTGTCCAATTCAGTAGCCACACACCACATGTGGCCGTTGAGTCCTTCAGATGTGACTGGTCCAAATCAAGATGGGCTGTAAGGGCAAGAAATATACCTGACTTTGAAGCCTTAGCAGGGGAAAAAAAGATATTATCACTTTTACATTGACTACTTGCTAAAATGGCAATATTTTAGATATAATTTAAATCAAATCTATTTTAAAAATGAATGTCACCTGTCTCCTTTTACTTTTTTTTTAACACGACCACTAAAAAATTTAAAACAACATACATGGTTCATACATGCAGAAGCTGAAGCTCCAATACTTGGAGCTCCAATACTTGGCCATCTGATGCCAACAGCCAACTCACTGGAAAAGAGCCTGATGCTGGGAAAGATTGAAGGCAAAAGGAGAAGAGGGTGGCAGAGGATGAGACAGTTGGATGGCATCACTGACTCAATGGACACAAACTTGGGCCAACTCCAGGAGATAGTGAAGGACAGGGAGGCCTTGTGTGCTGCAGTCCATGGGGTCGCAAAGAGTCAGACACGACTGAGCAACTCAGCAACGACAACATGGTTCGTACTTGATTTCTACTGCATGGTGTTGACCTAAAGTGTGGGACGGAGGGCAGGAGCCTTGCCTGTGCAGGAGCTGGAGAAGACTCAGGTGGTGGGGTGAAGACATGTGGTCCAGAGACACCTAGGATAATGTTGGACTCCATGTTCACCAGCTTGTTGACTGCTGCCTTCCCAGGGTCAGCACTTATCAAGGTTCTGCCACATTTGTCTCATCTGGGGATCCATTTATTTAGTGATGGTTGAGGTTTTCCCAAATAACCCTTAGAATGGCAAAAATGATCACAAATTTTTTCCCTCCCATTGAGAAGTGGAGTTTATTTCTACACTCCATGATCTGGTTGGCCATGAACCTTGCTTTGGCCAATGGGACTTTAACAAACATGACTCAAGCAGAGGCGTGCTCATTTTTGCTGCTTTTGGAATAGTGCTGCCTTGGGGAAAAGCATTGAGGACCCCAACTAGTAGCCTCCCTGTATCTACACCACATGCATGTGATTTTGAAGCTCCTCTCATCAAAATATGAAGTTGATTTCTCCAGCCCTTGAATCTGAGTTATCTTTATGACTTGCTTTAACCAATGTAATGCAATAGAAAGGAAATCGTGTATAGTCTAAAACTAGTCCTCAAGGGGCTTTGCAAGCTTCTGCTTTTTCCCTTGAGCTCTGCCAGCTGCCTTGTTGATAAGCCCCAGCTAGCCTGTTGGAGGCTGATAGACCATGATGGGTAGAAGCCATTCAAGAACTGATACCTCTGCTGAACCACTGATGGCAGGCTCATGAGCAAGCCCATCAAAAATCAGCCAAGCTGAGTCCAGAACAGTACCACCTCCCAAGCAATCTGCAGACTTGTGAGCTAACTAAATGTTTGTTGCTTTAAGTTATTAAATGTCTGCTTGTTAGGCAGCAAGAGCTAACTGATACAGTGTTACAGATACACATGAGATTTGAATTCTGTTAGACCTGATTCCAAAGCCCAAGACCTTTTAATTACCACACTCTACTGATTATATTTAAATCTTGCTCACACCCAGAGCTCTGAGGTGAAGTGGAAAAAACCCCAGCCTAATGATGTGGTTTCCCCACAAGCAAAAAGAATGGCTGCCCCATGCTGTGCCACCTTCAAAAGGTACACCATCTGAACTTTTGGCCCCAGTAGGCAAGATTAGCAAGGAGGCACCGCTGTCCGTAGGGATAACAATTACTCTTTGAGACACCAATGTCAGCTGTTTTCCTCATTAAGGATTATTAACCTCATTCTTCTTTGTCTGCTGTTAGACCCAGGAAGGGCTGCTTTGCAGATCCTGTTCTGCCTCCATAATTACCCATCATAAGAACTGCACACTTCTAATAGAAGCCTTCCTAATTTCTAGCATTTACCATTTACTTTATTTTTGCAAACCTCCCCCAAATCGCTAGTCATACAATTCATTAGAATTGCGCTTTGGATGAATTTAAAAGGCTCTTTGATGATATAATCACTACGTTCTGTATTAGTGCTTTTCTGCAGGATATTAGAACAATTTACAGCTGTTTATCCAAATCACCTCATTGTGTCCTGTGAGACCAGTGGGCAGGTGTCATAAAAGAAAGAAGCCAAGTTTCTTAGTCTTCCCCACTTCACCAAAAGTGGAACTTACACAGACTGTATGTTTTATTGCTTCATGACAAGTTACCACCAACAGAGAGACTCGGCACACACACTTCTTATCTCACAGTTTCTATAGCTCAGAAGTCTAGACACAGCTTAGCTGCAATCCAGCTGTTGGCCGGTGCTGCAGTCTCATCAGAGGCTCAGCTGGGGAAGGACCTGCTTCACGCTCATTCCATATGCTGGCGGAGTTCACCTCTTTTGGAGCTCCAAGGCTGAGAGTGCCGCTTCCTCACTGGCTACCCACTGGGTGCCACTTCAGTCTCTAGAGCCCAACCAGCATTTTCTGCCATATTGCCCTTTCCTTAAGCCCTCTCACGACGTGGCAGATTACTTCTGAAAAGCCAACAAGAGTCTCTTCTTGACTGTCTTCAACCAGCTAAGAGAGTTTCGTACAGTAAGATATAATCACAGGAGTAACATCCAATCGAGCTTCCGGGTGGCTCAGTGATAAAGAATCCACCTGCCAATGCAGGAGACACAGGAGACTCAGATTCAATCCCTGGGTCAGGAAGATTCCCTGGAAAGGGGAAATGGTAACCCAGTCCAGCATTCTTGCCTGGGAAATTCCACGGACAGTGGAGCCTGGCGGGGTACAGTCCATGGGGTCGCAAAGAGTTGGACACAACTGAGTGACTGAGCACACACACACCCACATACACACACACACAACATCCAATCACCTTTGCCACGTTCTGTTGGTGAGAAGCAAGTCGTAAGTCCTGCCCGCACCCAGGGAGAGGGGAATCACACGAAGCTGTGGATGCCCGGAGACAGGGCAATAACAGAGGTCACCTTAGGGTCTGACCACATTAGACAGAGGACCCAAGGTCCCTGAGCAATGGATAATTCAGTGCTCTGGGAAGAGGGCCTGGAGCCGTGATAAACACCTTTGCTGTCATGGTGGTGGCCTCTGTGTTGGTGCTCACACGCTTGCACACCCTCATTGCCACTCATGCACCCGTATCCCTGGCACCTGGCAAGCTCACCAGCATTCCCTATGACCCTTGAGGGGTTCGGGTCCAGATGAGGCGGTAGCCAGGGGTCCAACTTGGAGAGTGAAACCTCTGCCACCCACGTAGCCCTCACATTCAGCAATGGTTGTTGAGTTCGTACAAATGGGACACTTAAAACAGCATCTGGCACTCCACCAGAGTTTAATCCACGCTCGCTATTTCTGTTATTCCTGAAAAGGAGCTTGTAAGTTAAATTTAGAACGACCTGACTTCAAATGCACGAGAGGAATATATACCAAGAAGGGACTGTGAGAGTGGGCGTGGCTTTTCTTAAATATATACTTTTATAAAGTGCTTTCATCACTACTTCATTTTTGTCTCCTTTGTATTTTCTTGTTTAGGCACTGAGCTAAAGGCTTTCATAGATGATTTTATAACCCTTACAGTGATTTTTCTAGAGAATAAGCTTTTTTTTCCACATTTTTGCAAAGCAGGCCCCCAGGTAACCCAGGAGGTTAAGTGACTTGCAAAAGCCACACGGCCTGCTGGTGGCAGAGCATGAACCCCAAATCTATGCTGTGAAGCACTCAACCGACCTCCCTCTTCCTTTTTTCACCTGTGTTTTTCAGATTTGGCCTCCAGCCCATCATATTGGATCCTACATTTGCTCAATCAGCTTCTTCCACAGTCCTGTTCCATGACCCATGTGGTGTGGTGACCAAGGGATGGAACGGCTATAATTCCCTCGGGGAGAATTAGGGTCTGAGTTCTCTGTCTCTCTCACACACATACAAACTCATATATATTTACATGTGGCCTCTTTTAAAGAAGACAGACCAAAAAAAAGTCAAACACTGCTTCCTTGATGGAAGCGTCGGAACCGAGTACGTGAAGTCAGGATCTCATTTCATTTTCCTCCCATCCCTGCCCCAGCCCTGCTCTGTCCACTCTCCATCTGATGCTTTCATGGCATCCGGGCAGGTCTCATAGGCTCCCAGGCACTTTGTGAAGATATGAGACATCTTCCAGGAACCCTGCTTAATGTTTTATGGCAGCCTGGATGGGAGGGGAGTTTGGGGGAAAATGGATTCATGTATATTTATGGCTGAGTCCATTTGCTGTCCACCTGAAACTATCACAGCATTATTAATTGACTCCTCCAATACAAAAAAAAAATTTTTTTTGAAGAAAAAGACCCAATCCAAAGTGATACAGGTTTGAACTTCAATGTCTTCCTAAAGAACAGTCCAACTTGGGCTTGGCCCAAGAACGGTTCTCCTTGGCCTGCCCCAGGAGGAGGTATGTAGGGAGATAGAAAGGTCAGCTCTTCCCTCTTCCCATTTTCCTGAGGGGTTGGTGGGGAAGCAAGACACCCCATTCACCTCTCCTCTGGGGTACCTCTTGCTTCAGGGACCCTTTCACTGGGGACCAGCCCTATTGCAGACAGTTCAGCAGGATGGCTCATGCCAAGTTCTCACCCCAAACATCTGCATCCTTGCCACACCAGGTTATGGGCCAGAATGCAGTTCTCTCCCGCCATCCCCTGCCGACACCTCTCTGTCCCTGTTATTTCTCCAGCTGTTGGCTCCTGGCCTTCCCCAGAGTGCAATAGGCACCACAGACACCCAGAGGGGGTCAAGATGCTAACAGCCTTTTCCAGGCACCCCTGTTTTCTGTGATGTCCACCTGGACCCATCTCACTAGATTTCCTGGAAGGACCACACGTGGAAAGAGATGAAAACAGCATATCATGTCCCCCATTGGCTGGTGATTCATTTCTGAGTTCTCCCCGAATCCCAACGCTTTGTGGGGTCCATATATTTGTGTAGGCACATTAGGGGGGCAGTCTAGCTTGCTCTCAGTCAGCCTATAGCTCGCTCTTCTGAACGTGGGACCACACAGCACCCATTGTTTTCAGCCTCATCCCTTGAGTGGCAATTCCGAAGTGACAGAAAAGCCTCAACCAGCAGCCTGCTACCCATCACTGTATCCTCAGCTCCCAAGCCCCTCAAGGAGCAGATTGAGCTCTTCTCTTCTCACAATGCAGGTGCTAAACACAGCTGATGATAACATCTTTCCTTGGAAGAGGCTTGATCTCGCTGTGCAAGAGGCCACTTGCTGCACAGAAGATTGCAGTGCCCTGCTGCTGGCCTGAAACCAGCCACTTCCAAAATAAACCCACTCATGACCCCTGGTGAGGGTGGACCTGGGAAGTCGAGCGGAGCAGCAGAGGGTAGAGCCAGGCTGGCTGCTTTGATCCCCCAGGCTGGTGGGTAGGAGGAGTCTGGTGCCACTCCTGGGTATCCCCCAGCCCTGCCATGGACCCCTGGACAGTATGATTTTTTTTTAGGCCACCATTTATTTTCCTCCTTCCATGGGATTTTCCAGGCAAGAGTACTGGAGTGGGGTGCCATTGCCTTCTCCAATTTATTTCCCTCTTACAAGGTCCTGGGCCATGCCAACAGCTCTGGTTTGTACTGCATTTTTGAGACTGGTTGATGGCTCTGTGGAGCTCACTTCTCCCTTTTATAAAAAAGGAGACAGAAGTTCAGACTAACTTTCCCAAAGTCAGACAGAGCAGGTGGGAATGATGAAGCAAGGCTCTGAAGCAAGGTCAGTTCAGTAGTCTGTACCCATGAACACTCTGCTATGTGACTCCTTGCAATGAGAGCACATCAGTGAAGCCCTTGACTTTGGAGTTGAAGGTTTTAATCCCAACCTGGTCACTACCTCCCTGTTTTGACATTGGACTTACCACACGTTTCTGACCTGCCTCCATGACCTGGCTTATCTATGGGATAGAATCCTAATAACAGTGCTCTCATTAGGGCTATTGTGAGGAACAAAGAGTGGGCAAAGTGCTTCTAGGACCACCACGTATGGGCGTTCAAGTTGGGCACTGCGCAAATGCAAGGGAGTTGAGCAGTGCAGAGTTCTACAGTTGTGCTTGGCAGCCTTGCTTAGCACAGTGCCTGAGAAAAGATCGCCGCTCCATAAAAATGAGCTCTCAATTCCTGGGAAGCACCCACCACAGGCAGAGAAGAGGATGATAGAAAATACTCTCTGGTCCTTCTCTTCCCCAGGGCCCCAGACCGCCCTGAGGCTGACTCCTCAATAACGCTTACTCCTGCAGCTTCCTGAGAAAGCACTGTCCTGGAGTCTCCAGGAAGGCTGTGCAGAGAGGAAGCAGAAGGGGACGATGAGGAGTGGCTGATGCTCAAGGTGGACACACGTTGCCCAGATCAGCTACAGAAGCAGTGGGTTTAGAGGTCGCCAAGCTCTGTCCAGTGGTCCTCAGCCCTCTCAGAGGAGCTGGGGAGAGAGGCTCAGAACAGAGACGTTGATGGGCGCCCCGAGATCTCAGAAGAGGGGGTGGCGGTCAGATGTTTCCTCTGGAGTCAGGAGCTCTCCTCGGCACAGTGGCCAGAAGCAGAAGTGAAGTCACCTGCTAGTGGGTTCCATGGTGGGAGCCTGAGGCCGAGCAGGTGCTGAGCACTCTGCATCTCTGAAAGGCTGGGAAGGCTTAGACTGTTCTCTGTGTGAGTTAGTGGGAGGCAAAATTCAACTCACTATAAGAAAGACTAGGGGATGGTGTTTCCAGGGGATGTGCTGCCCTGAAAGGTGGTGAGTTCTCCATCTCTGCAGGTATGCTAGCAGAGATGCTGAAGAGGGGATAAAGCATCAGGTGAGTGGTTGGCCTAGGTGGTTTTCCAGAACTGAGGTTCGAGTATCATTCTAACGTCTCCAACCTCCAAGCTCCTCAGCCAGCAAATCAGCAGATGCTCTGAGCAAAGCCTGGGCAGCCCAGGTCAAGGGCAAGTATCAAGTATCTTGCTTTCAGACGCTGCAGGTGGGAAACCACAGAAGATGGCTCAGCAGGGGGGAGGAAGGGCAGGGAGGCAGCGGGGGCATTGGCATTGGGCCCAGTTGCACTTGGACCTGGGCAATGCCAGCTCCCTCCCTGGGCACCCGAAGCCTTCCAGGGTTCAGAGCTTTATGAGCCTCGGCTCTCACTGAGAAAGCACCAGCTTTGGTCAGAGGAGCAAGGTTTAAAAGACCTGTTCCCACCGCCCAGCTCTAGCACACAGGCCAGGGCTCTCAGCTGCACTCTCCTTCATGGATGCCTGCAGCCCTTCTGTGGCTCCCAGCATTAAGAGTAACTGCAAACCCTTTGTTGGCCTGCTAGAGCCCCCATGACTCTCTGACCATGCACTTTCTCCCCTCTTCCTTCGCAGCACACACATTCCCAAGCCACGCTGTTCCCTCTGCCTGGAACATACTTTCCCAAGACCACCACAGGCTGGTCTCCCTCACTTTATTCAGGTCTTTGCTCAAGTGTCAGCCACTCAGAGAGGCCTTTCCCGTCCATAGAGCCCCTTCCTGGCTCTCTCGCACTTTCACCAGCTATACTTTCCCTGTGAGGATCTTTCACTACCAGACACAACACGTTCATTTGCTTATTGTCTGGCCTCTACTAAGACGTACCCTTCAAGATGCCAGGAAACTGCATTCCTTCACAGACGTTTCCCCAGAACCTGAAACAGGGCCTGTACTATACCCAGCGGGTCTCATGAGTACTTGTTGGAGGAAGGTAGGAAAAAAAGGAAGGAAGCAAGGTAGAGAGGAAGGGATGAAGGGAGGAAGGAAAGAAATTGCTTCCTTTTTTTGACAAATGTCTACTCATTCCTCAAAATCTAGGTTAAATGCCACCTCCTTCAAGAAGCCTTCTTTGACTGCACTGATAGACTGCTTTCTCCTGTGTTCCCCAAAATTCAGTGGAAGAAACCTGATTATATCACTGGTTGCTAACAATGATAAGGACAGTTGTTATTTCTGGTACAGCGGCTGCACGCCAGCATGTCCTCTACCCTTCACATTGGTCAGCTTGACCTCCTCCGCCACCTTCCCTGGCCCCGCCTTCACCTGGCCCTTCTCTAGCTCTCCTACCGCTCCTTCTCAGCCTTCTCTGCTCTGTAGTCTCCCCATCCTCGCCTGAAAGCGGGCTGTGGGACCTCCCAGCCCCCTGGGTCCAGCCCTCTGCACTCACTGCCATGATGACCTCGACCTGGACATGCCTTTCCACGCCTCCTACACGCAGGCAACTCAGCACATGCCTCCCCGTCCCTGACTTCTCATCTGATGCCTCAAGCTGTGGATTCGGCATCTCTGCGTCGACGTCTAATGGGCATCTCACTCTTAGTTCTCTCAAAACCCTCTACCAGCCCCCAGGCCTTTTTCTTCTTTGTGGAAGATGGCACCACCCATCCAGTTCTCAAGTTAAAACAGAAACTCTCTCTTTTCTCCGTGTCAACATCCAATCACAAGGCTAGTCCTGCTGGCTGAATAAATCTCAAAGCCTACCTTTCCTTGCCAGTTGCACTGGACACTGTGGCTTAAGCTCCCACCCTCTCGGGCCCGTATTGCTGCAGCAGCCTTCCAGCTGGCTTCCCTGCCTCCACCCAGCACCCCTGGAATTCATCCCCTAAACACCACCACAGTACTACTTATAAAGCCGAACACTGATCGGACACGCCTGCAGAAAGCCCTCCACAGCAACCACATCCCACTGCACTGTGATCAGAATGAAATCCACATGCCCCACGGGGGCCAGCAAGGTCCCATCCGATGTCGCCTGCCCCCTCTGCCAGGACACAGACAGTCCAGGGCCCCTCTGACCTCAGGGGAGCAAAATTGGTTCACCTCTCAGGACTCTGTCTGGGCCACCCCTCCATTGCCTGGCTGGACTCTGCTCGTGCCTTAGGTCCCATCAAAGGCTGCCGCCTCTAAGAACACTTACCTGCCTCTGCTACCAGGACAGCACCTCCCACTCACATCTGCTGTGACACCTGCTGGGCCCTGGGGTTACCATTCAAACCTGAAACTGACTCATTAACGTGCCCGTCTGTTCTCTCTGCCCAGGATGCACTATTCTGAGCCTGAGGTCTTTGTCCCACTCACCCATACCTGCAGGTACATGCCCTACACATTACAGGTGCTCACTGAAAAGCACGCTGTGCCTAGCTGGCCAGCTGAATAACTGCCCTGTTAGTCTACACAATCCTCGCTGCAGCCTCAAGAGGCAGGCACCCCCACTGAACAGGTGAGCTCATAAGTGGGAGAGCAGGTGTGGGATCCTGGGTTCATCTAGCTTCACTCTGCACCCTACACCATCAGGCCACTGCCCTGGGCTGGATTTTATTTTTTTATAAGCCTGCGTCCCCCACTAGCTGAAGAGGAAGGAAGCTGGCACCCGCTACTCAGAAACAGAGCAATGCAGTAGTCTATTTCCTGGTGTCAGACTGGCACGGGCATAGCAAAGTACAGCAAGGAGCTAGCTGCACGGGTCTCTCTGAGCAAGAGGCTCTTGTGTGATTGTTTCTGGCAAAGCCCTCCGGAAGGGCTGGGGAGGCAGAGGAGCGGATAGTGTAGGATCAGCAATTCCCAGGCACGAAGAGGCTAATCACAGATAATCACGGTCCCAAAGGGTGGATTCAGCCCAATTATGGGCCAGAACAACTAATGACAGCTGGTTCAGGAGGGTGGCAGGCTCAACGGCAATGCCCACCCCTACCCCCACTTCCACCCCAAGGCTCCCTGGGTTGGGCTGCTCCCCACTGTGGGGTGGAGACTTGGAGACCTCTTTGCACTCTGGGACTGGGGCCTCTCCAGCTGTGGAAACACAGCCTGAAGCGTGGCTGGCAGAGTCCACCCTCAGCTGTGCTCCACCCTGCGGCCCATGCCTCAGAGCCAGCCAGCCGGGCTGACTCACCATGAGCCCTGGGGCCTCTCTACCCCTCTACACCCAGGCAGCCAGAGGAAGAGATCAGAAATTGACCAAGAAATTGATGCTAAGCCAGGGCCCAGTTCTGCAAATCCCCATGTTTCAGATGAGGAAATGGAGGCTCAGAGAGGTTACACGACTCGCCCAAAGGTGCCCAGCTAGTGAGTTCAAGGGATCAGCTTCAGACCCAGGTCTTTCTAAGCTGAGGCTGTCACCCTTCTGAGCCAGCTGCCATTAGCTGTCCTGGCCATGTTCTTTTCAAGATCCAGGATTCTGGAAAAAAAAAAAAAAAGGTTTTGGGTTAAGGAGTTCTTATAGTGCCTGACGTGAACAGATGTCAAAGTGCAGAACACTGATCCCCATCTGGATGGGTTAACACGGCCCAGTTCCTAGTCAGACTCCAGACGGTGTGGATGTTGTGGGCAAAGCGACTTCTGCTGTTGGAAACTGCCTGCCAGGATGGGCTGTCTCTACACCAGGCTGCACGCACAAGAGACTGAAGGCAGGGGCCGCCCAGTGTCACCTCCCAGAGGCAGAGCCAGGGTCCCCGACAGAGGAAAGCATGGCTGGGCGCGGAGATGGGAAACACGACAGGTTGGGTGAGAGGGGAGCCTGCTTTTTCTGCTGGAAGGGCGTTGAGTACAAAATAAACTGTCTTTTAACCCCCTTCCCTGTCTGGCTCAGGTAGAGTTGTCGACAGAGACATTTGACACCAGGGCCATCTGACACCATTCCCTTCTGTGTTTTCCCACAAGGACCCTAACAATGGGCATATTTACATATTACCTTTAAAAATTGTTCCCAAAACATCACCCGCTTCAGGTTCTCTTTCTCCCTCCCCACCCTTCCCCATATCCTGTGAGCTGTGGCTGGGACCTTGGGTGGGAGAAGAGAATGGGAGATAGATGACAGACGGGGTGAGGGGGTGCCCGCTCATTTTCCTCCAGGTAGCCACGGCTAGGGCTGTGACCTTGATTGGCCAGCTGGGAGGACAAGGGGAGCGGTGGACGATGTGAAGACAATATACTGCCTCCCGGTCCGCTGGGGACCAGGGCTCAGCTGGGGTGACACCTTTAGGACACCTATGGTGTCAGAGTGGAGGCAGCCCTGGGGGCAGGGAAGGCTGGAGTGTTCTGGAAGCTGCTTGAGCCCTGTGTGCCTGGAGGTTTTGGTAGGAGCGGTGGTGGGGCGGGGGTGGGGGTGGGTGGGGGGGGTAGTGTTTACTGTTGGAGTGGTCAGGGGGTTGCCTGGAGTGACCTTGAGAGTTTAAACAATCAGGGCCCCAGTTTGAGCTTCTCTGCTGTTGGGAGAAGCTGAGAAGGAAACAGGAAGTGGGGGAAAAAAGTCATCCGTGTCCTTTAAGGCTGAACGTGGGTCCCAGAGAACTGAGTTACGAAATGTATGCTTGATTGACTTGTGCCGAACTTGGGCTTAGAGAGTGCCACTCTCAGGATGAAAGAAAGACATGGAGGGAGGGAGAAGGAAGGAAGAAAGAAGTGGAGTGGGACAGGGAGGCATCTGCTAAGTGTCTTCAGTCTCCTTTTCCAGAGAACCATTTCCAGACGACCTCCAAGGAGCACTTCCAAGAGAGGTCACGGACCCTTCAAGGCTGCACGATGTCGTCATAGCAGGCACTTAGCCGTCAAGTGTCAGAGCGGAAAAAGCATCCCACCAGAACCCCAGGCTCCAGTCTGAGTAAACCCACCCCACCCCCAAACTTCCATGTCCTGGCGTGGGATTGGTAAGAGGGGAGCCCAAGACTTGCTGGGCAGGCTTTCACAGAGTCTGAGGGAGGTGAGCCCCGGATACCCCTACCCAGAGGTGGAGTAGCCAGGGAGTGGACAGGCCAGGAACATCCTCACCCAAAGACAGTCCCCCAACCTGCTCCGTGGAGTCCCAACCCCCACCCTTCCACCCAAGCCCCACAGCCAGGCTTCTCTACTAAACCAGTTGGGTCATCCACAAATATTGGACTCCCTGCAGTAAACATCATTAGTTTTTGACAGGTGGAGGGAGGGGAGGGCCCACTTTCTTCTCCTCCACAACCTGGTTACCAGGCAGTCAGTTACAATGAAAGCAAGCCTCACACCAAATTTGGCACGCAGGCACTCATTTATTAGCAAGCATAATTATATATTACCAAGTGGGCCCCAAAACTTTTGCTTTAGAACTCTGTAAAGTCTTAGCTCTCATCCTGCTAGATCTTTCTTGAATGAAAGATCTACCCTAGGCAGATGTGATAGTATTAGAGCTGAATTCAGCTGAGATTGTAGGGGCAGGTCACGCACAAGAGCAGATGGAAATTCTGAACCTAGAGCACATCCCTGATGGCTCAGATGGTAAAAGTGTCTGCCTGCAATGCAGGAGACCTGGGTTTAATCCCTGGGTCGGGAAGATTAGGAAATGGCAACCCACTCCAGTACTCTTGCCTGGAAAATCCCATGAACAGAGGAGCCTGGTGGGCTACAGTCCATGGGGTTGCAAAGAATCAGACATGACTGAGTGATTTCACTTCACTTTCAGAGCACATCCTGTAGACTGTAGGACCCACTGGATTCTAAGACCTTGTTCTAAAAGAGTGACAGTGCCTGGATCGTATCCCCAGCCAATCAACACACTGCTTACACACTGCATTCACCAATGAAAAGTCATTCTATGCCCATTATGCAAATGAGCAAGCCCCTGGTGCTAACTGGCGATAAAGATAACTGAAATGCTTGTGTAATAGTTGCCCCTGTGAATCGTGGACTCCTGGTCTTTCAAATACTAACCACTCACCCTGGGAGCTTGGACTCCTATTTGCTTCAGCTGACTATCCTTGAGTGTAGATTAAAAGTAGCCTAAAGATATGTCCCAATGTCTATCTGAAGCAATTTGAAGTAAATTACAGGCAACTTAAATGCCATTTAAAGGAGAGTGAGGGCTACAAAGATGTGGCTTTGGAAGCAAGCCTTGGGAATAGGGGATGTGCAGGCACAGAGGCACAGTGTGCAATTTAAAGAAGATTCCTTTAAGCCTTCGGCCCGTGACTCTGAACCAGGCTTGATGAATGTTCATTTAATTTTTGTGGCGATTTCACAAGTGGCTGTTGTGCCCAAAAAAGATCCTGAGAAGTTTACTTTGAGTTTAAATAACTATGGCTCAATTTATTAAACTGACAAGTTCTTAACCCCAGTTCTCTCTTAAGCTTTTAAATCTGCTTACAAACCTTGCTTTGTTTATACTGAGCAGATTTTAGCGACCGCTTCTAAGAAGTCTTCGAATGATATTCGGTCCTGTTTATAAATGGAAGTAATTAATTAGACATGTCTCAAACAATTCATACTGTATTTATAAATGGGGTACTTGGTGCAAGTAGCTTCCCTTGGAGGGGGTAGTGACTGAAGGAGATATGGGATGGTGGGTTGGGGACCTTCTGGGGTTCTAGCAAAGCTAGATTTCTTGACTTGATTGAGGCTCGCTTTATGATCTGGGGACTTTTCTGAATGTATGCTTTATCTCAAAATTTTGAGTTCTTACAGTCATCTGTTAGATTCCTTTTTTAATTCATTTGTCTGTTTTTAGCAAAATCTCCCTAGGTACTCAACTAATTAATTCATTTACAGCTAGTCAATTAAATGTGTATGTGTGGTGAACCTACAATTCTCTTAAACACTCTTATTTCTAAGCTTAAGCTTAGTAAGATTTCAACCGAAATTCACACATCAAAGTTAATTATTCAATTACATTTTTAAATTGGAATGATTAGACTCTCACTTTAATGGGCCAAATTGTTTTCTTTTAAAGATTTTATTGGTGTGGACCTTTTCTTAAGTCTTTACTGAATTTGTTACAATATTGCTTCTGTTTTTTGTGTTTGGGGTTTTTTTTTGTTGTTGTCTTTTGGCCATGAGGCATGTAGGACTATTAGCTCCTGGAGCAGGGACTGAACCCACACCTTCTGCATTGGAAGACATAGTCTCAGCCACTGGACCACCAGGGAAGTCCCAGGCCAAATTATCTTAGCATTTCAGTCCAGTTCAGTCCAGTTCAGTCCAGTCCAGTCCAGTTCAGTCCAGTCGCTCAGTCGTGTCTGACTCTTTGCGACCCCATGAATCGCAGCACACCAGGCCTCCCTGTCCATCACCAACTCCTGGAGTTCACTCAGACTCACGTCCATCGAGTTAGTGATGCCATCCAGCCATCTCATCCTCTGTCGTCCCCTTCTCCTCCATTACAAGTAGTAAGCAAATAACAGAAAAATAAAATACTATGGTTTTGATTCCCATAAGCCTGTCTAAATGTAACTCTAATTCTTCTGGAGTTCAAAAATGTCCAGCCACGAAAAAAAAACAAATACACCACTATCCCAGTTAACTGGGGTTGCCTACTCCACGCCCAAGGTAAGAGAAACCCAAGTAAGATGGTAGGTGTTGCAACAGGGCATCAGAGGGCAGACACACTGAAATCATACTCACAGAAAACTGGTCAATCTAATCACACTAGGACCACAGCCTTGTCTAACTCAATGAAACTAAGCCACACCCGCGGGGCAACCCAAGACGGGCGGGTCATGGTGGAGAGGTCTGACAGAATGTGGTCCACTGGAGAAGGGAATGGAAAACCACTTCAGTATTCTTGCCTTGAGAACCCCATGAACAGCATGAAAAGGCAAAATGATAGGATACTGAAAGAGAAACTCCCCAGGTCAGTAGGTGCTCAACACGCTACTGGAGATCAGTGGAGAAATAACTCCAGAAAGAATGAAGGGATGGAGCCAAAGCAAAAACAATACCCAGCTGTGGATGTGACTGGTGATAAAAGCAAGGTCTGATGCTGTAAAGAGCAATATTGCATAGGAACCTGGAATGTCAGGTCCATGAATCAAGGCAAATTGGAAGTGGTCAAACGAGATGGCAAGAGTGAACATCGACATTCTAGGAATCAGCGAACTAAAATGGACTGGAATGAGTGAATTTAACTCAGATGACCATTATGTCTACCACTGCGGGCAGGAATCCCTCAGAAGAAATGGAGTAGCCATCATGGTCAACAAAAGAGTCCGAAATGCAGTACTTGGATGCAATCTCAAAAACGACAGAATGATCTCTGTTCGTTTCCAAGGCAAACCATTCAATATCACAGTAATCCAAGTCTATGTCCCAACCAGTAATGCTGAAGAAGCTGAAGTTGAATGATTCTATGAAGACCTACAAGACCTTTTAGAACTAACACCCAAAAAAGATGTCCTTTTCATTACAGGGGACTGGAATGCAAAAGTAGGAAGTCAAGAAACACTTGGAATAACAGGCAAATTTGGCCTTGGAATGTGGAATGAAGCAGGGCAAAGACTAATAGAGTTTTGCCAAGAAAATGCACTGGTCATAGCAAACACCCTCTTCCAACAACATAAGAGAAGACTCTACACATGGACATCACCAGATGGTCAACACCAAAATCAGATTGATTATATTCTTTGCAGCCAAAGATGGAGAAGCTCTATACAGTCAACAAAAACAAGACCAGGAGCTGACTGTGGCTCAGATCATGAACTCCTTATTGCCAAATTCAGACTTAAATTGAAGAAAGTAGGGAAAACCGCTAGACCATTCAGGTATGACCTAAATCAAATCCCTTATGATTATACAGTGGAAGTGAGAAATAGATTTAAGGGCCTAGATCTGATAGATAGAGTGCCTGATGAACTATGGAATGAGGTTCGTGACATTGTACAGGAGACAGGGATCGAGACCATCACCATGGAAAAGAAATGCAAAAAAGTAAAATGGCTGTCTGGGGAGGCCTTACAAATAGCTGTGAAAAGGAGAGAGGTGAAAAGCAAAGGAGAAAAGGAAAGATATAAGCATCTAAATGCAGAGTTCCAAAGAATAGCAAGAAGAGATAAGAAAGCCTTCTTCAGGGATCAATGCAAAGAAATAGAGGAAAAGAACAGAATGGGAAAGACTAGAGATCTCTCCAAGAAAATTAGAGATACCAAGGGAACATTTCATGCAAAGATGGGCTCGATAAAAGACAGAAATGGTATGGACCTAACAGAAGCAGAAGATATTAAGAAGAGGTGGCAAGTATACACGGAAGAACTGTACAAAAAAGATCTTCACGACCCAGATAATCACGATGGGGTGATCACTCATCTAGAGCCAGACATCCTGAAATGTGAAGTCAAGTGGGCCTTAGAAAGCATCACTACGAACAAAGCTAGCGGAGATGATGGAATTCCTACTGAGCTATTTCAAATCCTGAAAGATGATGCTGTGAAAGTGCTGCACTCAATATGCCAGCAAATTTGGAAAACTGAGCTGTGGCCACAGTACTGGAAAAGGTCAGTTTTCATTCCAATCCCAAAGAAAGGCAATGCCAAAGAGTGCTCAAACTACCACACAATTGCACTCATCTCACATGCTAGTAAATTCTCCAAGCCAGGCTTCAGCAATACATGAACCATGAACTTCCAGATGTTCAAGCTGGTTTTAGAAAATGCAGAGGAACCAGAGATCAAATTGCCAACATCTACTGGGTCATGGAAAAAGCAAGAGAGTTCCAGAAAAACATCTATTTCTGCTTTATTGACCATGCCAAAGCCTTTGACTGTGTGGATCACAACAAACTGTGGAAAATTCTGAAAGAGATGGGAATACCAGACCACCTGACCTGCCTCTTGAGAAATCTGTATGCAGGTCAGGAAGCAACAGCTCAAACTGGTCATGGAACAACAGACTGGTTTCAAATAGGAAAAGGAGTACGTCAAGGCTGTATATTGTCACCCTGCTTATTGAACTTCTATGCAGAGTACATCATGAGAAACGCTGGACTGGAAGAAACACAAGCTGAAATCAAGATGGCTGGGAGAAATATCAATCACCTCAGATATGCAGATGACACCACCCTTATGGCAGAAAGTGAAGAGGAGCTAAAAAGCCTCTTGATGAAAGTGAAGGTGGAGAGTGAAAAAGTTGGCTTAAAGCTCAACATTCAGAAAACTAAGATCATGGCATCTGGTCCCATCACTTCATGGGAAATAGATGGGGAAACAGTGGAAACATTGTCAGATTTTATTTTGGGGGGCTCCAAAATCAGTGCAGATGGTGACTGCAGCCATGAAATTAAAAGACGCTTACTCCTTGGAAAAAAAGTTATGACCAACCTAGATAGTATATTCAAAAGCAGAGACATTACTTTGCCAACTTAAGTCGATCTAGTCAAGGCTATGGTTTTTCCTGTGGTCATGTATGGGTGTGAGAGTTGGACTGTGAAGAAGGCTGAGCACTGAAGAATTGATGCTTTTGAACTGTGGTGTTGGAGAAGACTCCTGAGAGTCCCTTGGACTGCAAGGAGATCCAACCAGGCCATTCTGAAGGAGATCAGCCCTGGGATTTCTTTGGAAGGAATGATGCTAAAGCTGAAACTCCAGTACTTTGGCCACCTCATGGGAAGAGTTGACTCATTGGAAAAGACTCTGATGCTGGGAGGGATTGGGGGCAGGAGGAGAAGAGGACGACAGAGGATGAGATGGCTGGATGGCATCACTGACTCTATGGATGTGAGTCTGAGTGAACACCGGGAGTTGGTGATGGACAGGGAGGCCTGGTGTGCTGCGATTCATGGGGTCGCAAAGAGTTGGACACGACTAAATGACTGAAACTGTCTACTCCTAAGCGGGCAGTTATGAGCCAGCTAACTGAGGTTGCTTAGGACAGCACATTTCTCCTGAGATGTTGGTTGAGTTCTTGTTGCCTCAAGGCCTCTCCGAACCCGGTCTCCAAGTTCTCTGTCACGGATTTCAAGAGTACAAAAAACCAAAGGCTTATCTCTGCAGGTCCCTGGCGGAATCTCCAGATTCTGGCAATATCCACACTCCTTAATTCACCTGTCTGTGCCTACAGGAGCTTGATGGCTTGCACACATTTGATTATATCTTCATGTATTTACATGGGCTTCCCTTGTGGCTCAGCTCAGTAAAGAATCTGCCTGCAATGCTGGAGACCTGGGTTTGATCCCTGGGTTGGGAAGATCCCCTGAAGGGAAAGTCTACTCACTCCAGTATTCTGGCCTGGAGAATTCCATGGCCTGTATAGTCTACAGGGCCAAAAAGAGTCCGACACAACTGAGCAACCTTCATTCATTCATTCATGTATTTACACTTTTAAACCAAGATTTCTGAAGTGGATGGAATCTTCTTTCTTTTGCCCATCTTAGGCATTCCTGGTGGCTCAGACAGTAATGAATCCTCCTGCGATACAGGAGACCTGAGTTTGATCCCTAGGTCGGAAAGGTCCACTGGAGGGGGAAATGGCAACCCACTCTAGTATTCTTGCCTTGGAAACCCCATAGACACAGGAGCCTGGTGGGCTATTGTCTATGGAGTTGCAAAGAGTCAGACAAGAACACTTTCTTTCTTTTTGCTTTTTCTTAGGATGCCACAACTCTTAAAATATTTACATAAAGTGCTATTGGATTGAATTCTCTCTTCTGCTTGGCCATGAGAAAATCACTTTTCTGAGGGCGGTGGAGAGAGGAGAGGGAAGTAGGGGAGGGGGAGGATCCTAACGCCCCACAGCTCGGATCAGCCTGCTCCAGCCATCACACAGCTTCTGCTCCTCCTCTCTGCTGGCTAGAATCCATCTTGCGCTGCTCTTCCTTGCTCCAGCCCTGTTCAGAGGAAACTTCCCTCTGGAATCCAGCTCCTGGCAGGCACACCAGACAGGCCCCCACGGCCCCGGATCCGTGTACACTGCAAATTTCTCAGCAAGCGTCAGTGAGCTGCTCATTCCATGAGAACCTGCAGGTCCACGGCAGCTGAAGACATCCAGACAGGCTCTCCCTGGACGCCTCCCTTCTCGCCTTTCCAGGGAAACTTCTACTTGACCACATGCTCACAAGGCTCCTTCTCCTTATTCACTCCTCCAGTTTCCAGCAAGACAGGCAGAGAGACAGCTCTGTTAAAGTTAAGCAAACAGAAGGCAGCCAATAGCCTGTGCGGCTTCAGTCTGAAGAACAGCCAACAGGCTGATGAGTGTTTAGTAAGCGCTGTGCTACATAAACTTGCTCATTTTTTCTCTCTCTCTCTTTTTTAAATTTTGTGTTGGTGCATAGCTGATTAACAAACAATATTGCAACAGTTTGAGGTCAATAGGGAAGGGACCCAGCTATGCATACACATGTACCCATTCTCCCCCAAACTCCCCTCCCATCCAGGCCACCATACAATGTTGAGCAGACTCCCTGTTCTCTACAGCAGGTTCCTGTTGGCTATCCATTTTAACATAGTAGTGTGCACATCATGAGAAACACTGGAAGAAACACAAGCTGGAATCAAGATTGCTGGGAGAAATATCAATAACCTCAGATATGCAGATGACATCACCCTTATGGCAGAAAGTGAAGAGGAACTAAAAAGCCTCTTGATGAAAGTGAAAGTG
Organism: Capricornis sumatraensis; assembly: GCF_032405125.1. Lineage (NCBI taxonomy): Eukaryota > Metazoa > Chordata > Mammalia > Artiodactyla > Bovidae > Capricornis > Capricornis sumatraensis. The sequence continues at coordinate 75,630,004 of NC_091084.1, forward strand.
GAGAGTGAAAAAGTTGGCTTAAAGCTCAACATTCAAAAAACGAAGATCATGGCATCCAGTCCCATCACATGGGAAATAGATGGGGAAACAGTGGAAAGAGTGTCAGACTTTATTTTTAGGGGGCTCCAAAATCACTGCAGATGGTGACTGCAGCCATGAAATTAAAAGACGCTTACTCCTTGGAAGAAAAGACGAACCTAGATAGCATATTCAAAAGCAGAGACATTACTTTGCCAACTAAGGTCCATCTAGTCAAGGCTATGGTTTTTCCTGTGGTCATGTATGGATGTGAGTTGGACTGTGAACAAGGCTGAGTGCCGAAGAAGTGATGCTTTTGAATTGTGGTGTTGGAAAAGACTCTTGAGAGTCCCTTGGACTGCAAGGAGATCCAACCAGTCCATTCTGAAGGAGATCAGCCCTGGGATTTCTTTGGAAGGAATGATGTTAAGGCTGAAACTCCAGTACTTTGGCCACCTCATGGGAAGAGTTGACTCATTGGAAAAGACTCTGATGCTGGGAAGGATTGGGGGCAGGAGGAGAAGGGGACGACAGAGGATGAGATGGCTGGATGGCATCACGGATTCGATGGACGTGAGTCTGGGTGAACTCCAGGAGATGGTGATGGACAGGGAGGCCTGGTGTGCTGCGATTCATGGGGTCGCAAAGAGTCGGACACAACTGAGCGACTGAACTGAACTGAACTGTGCACATGTCCATCCCAAACTCCCCAGCTACCCTCACAAGAGCCCTATGGAGTCAGTTCATTAGTCCTTTTTATGGAGGAGGGAGCTAAAGCACAGAGAGGCTAAGTGATTTGTCACAGGTCACACAGTCAGCGAATGGCAAACCAGAACTGGAACATGGGCCTCTACTTTCAAACACTGCACACATAACCACATAACCCCTAAACTATATGCTGCCCAATTAAGGGAGGGACCAGGCTTAGACCAGGACCAAGTTTCTTGGGGGGAGAAGCCAGCTAGCTACTGAACAAAATGGAGTTTCCCCGCCCCAACTGTCTTCAGGGAGTAGATACGGCCGAGAGTGAAAAGGGTGAGAAAAGAATCAGAGGGGAACGTTAATGAGGGGAGCTGGGGAGGAGCCAGGAGGCTCCTGGGAAGGCCACAGGAGCGGCCCACGTTCTGGGCACTGGACTGGCCCCTTCATCCCTGGGATTCCTCGACCTCATGCATGCAGTCTTTGATAGAAGTAAGCTGCTCTCTGCTTTTGTACTCTATGCAATCCCTCAAAAAGCAAACATTGCATTTAACAAGGAATAAAAGCAAAGGAGAAAACCAGGGCTCTGTTTATGAACCGCGCATCGCCCACCCCATGCTTGAGTGCCCACCCGGACATCCCCTCCCCTGAGCCAGGACCGCTGCACCCAGTCTTGCTCCCAGTGATGCCTGAGATCTGCCCATTCTGTGGATGAGGACATTGACACGAAAGTGGTGCGGCTGTCTTTCCTTGGACCTTTGAGACCCGAACCACAGGGCTTCTAACCAGTATCCGATATTGCCTGTCGGGATGATGTCAGACCTCCAGCTGAGTATCGATTCAGATGACCAAGAAGCCAGAGCGTTTGCTCGGTGTCAGGCAAACTTGGCTGGGGTCTGCCGTTTTCCAGGTAGCATCTATGGGGGAGAGCCTCAACTGGGGGCAGGGAGGAAGACTGACTCAGAGAGGGGGGTCGACTTACCCAAGGCCACACAGCGCGTCCTCAGTGGCCTCAGGTCTAGAATTCAAGTCCTGTGTGAGTCCCTGCCTCCCTCCTGCCCCCCTCCACCCCAGCGCCCACGCCGCACTCTGAGACAGTTTAGCCCGGGGCCGGCTGAGCCAAGCGTGTGCCGCCTGGATTTAGACGAGCGCGTCTCGCTCTGCCGGGCGTGCCGCTTAGTGCTTGTTCTACAGCCGTGTGCGGGTTTCTCCACTCCCCCAGTCTTCTATTTCTCTCTACGCCCCCACATGGTCTCCCTTCCCCCACCCGCCCCCCTCCAGCACCCGGCACAGCGAGCACACTCAGCAGGTGTTCCACGAACGCTTGCCGAGGGAATGAGACATCGGACCATCTGCAGGGGCCAGAGTGGGTGTCGGGCTCCCCGCCCCCACCCAGCGCCAGCTCCAGCGCCCAGCCTGGGCGTCCCTCCGCAGGTGAGCCTCTTGGGTCCCAAGTTGCCAAGGGGGTGCATGGAAAGACTGAGACTGCTAGAGGGAAGGGGCGGTGGGTGGGGCTTCAGTGTGTCCAGAAAGTCAGAGGATGCTCTGGGTCAGGAAACCCCCACAGCCTCGAGCCTCGCCCCACCCCCGCCCCCACACCCAGCTCTGACCTGCAGCAAGGCCCTCGGGTGCCATCCACGTCCCCTGCCCGCAAGCCCCAGAAGAAGAGGCACACAGACCCCTCCCCAGCGGGCGGCTCCTGAGGCAGGCTGCCCAGGGGAGGGGAGTTGATACACAGCTAAAACTGCCCCACTTTGAATTTAGAAATTGCGGGGAACGTGTGAGCAGTGTGGGCAGCTGGGGAAAAAGGAGAGAAGGCTCAGGCTTGCTCATCGGGACCAGCGGAGCCCCTGGCTTCTCCCCGGGGGAGGGAGGTGATGGGGCACGGATGGTATCAAGGATCCCCGGTACCGAGGCTGCCCGCCTCTGCTGTCCCTGGAGCCCGAGGCTCTCCAGCCTGGGTGTGCAGGATCACGTGGGGAACGGGTTCACAGGCAGTTTCCTGGGCACCAGCCCTCAGAATCTGGTGGAGAAGGTCTTGGGGGAGGTCCAGGGATTACTGTTTCCAATGAACCTCCTTTACTGCCGCCATCCCAGTGACTCTGGCGCACTGCTCTTTGAACTCCACCTGGGAAGCACTTCTTTGGGTTTCTGCCTAAAAGCTGGAAGCCCCTGTGCTTATCTAGAAGAGGTTCTGACTGTGAGAGGCTCCATTCACTTGCCCAGGTCACCCGGTTCCAGAGTGTCTCTGAAGGCTGGTGCCGGCCACTGGAGTGGACCCCTCTGGGTCCTCGGATGGGGGCCTGGCCCCCTCCTCAAGGGCCAGCTGAGGGGACACACATTCTTCCCTGAGAAGTCCCAGATCCCTGGCTGGAGCTGGAGCTTCTGAGAAGGGTCCCAATAATGGGGCCAGGAGAGTGTGCTGAGATGTGAGCTGCAATCAGGTGGAGAGGGGCCACCGCGCAGGAGAGGAGGGGGTACTGGCCGGCCCCCAGCCCCGCTCCCCTGGGGTGACGGTCGCAGCCGGCAGGGCTAGGAGGGCCTGGAGATCAGCTAGCCGCTTCACAGATGGAGACTAAGGTTCCAGAAGTTTCCATCTTGAGCACTTACAGGATTCTGTCTGCGAGCACATTCCTATAACTCATTGTGATGCACCCAGTTCTGGTCTCAGATGAGGAAACAATGAACTCCAGCTCTCTGTCACTGAGACCCCAGGCAGGGACTTCCCGTGACCTGAACTCAGTTTTTCCCATTGACAGTGAGGAGATTGAGTTAAATCAGGTATAGGAACTACTGACTGACAGTGGCTGCCTGGAGTATGGTCTGTAGAAACCCTGGGATGTGTGGGGGCCGAGGGGAGACAGTCGCACCCTTCCAGAGTGTGTGCCTGGCACTGTCCTCAGCATTTTGCGTCCATTTGCTCACTCCCCTACAATGCCACTACAAACGAGGTTTCCTTCCTGTCCCCACTTTACAGATGAGGAAACTGAGGCACAGAAAGGTTAGGGGCTTGCCCCAGGACTCACTGAGCTTCTGGGAGCTGGGATTTGACCCTATGTCATCTGATCCTAGAGCCCCTACCCTTTTGTACCATACTGTGCTTCCTCAAACAACACACGGAGGCGGAGGAGGTGTCTGCCTTGGGCACGGCAGGGGTGCGAGAACCAGCGCATGGTGTTGCAGACACACTTCCTGTCTGTGGTCTGTCATCCATGAAAGCACACACAGACAGGAAGCAAATGAAACAGCGCCACACAGCAGGCCATGGAGAACTGGGGCCCAGGGCCGTCACCAGGTCCTCACGATTGAGCTCACTGCACCTCTCCAGGCCTCCCGAGACTGACCAGCATTTGGGTTCAAAGTCAAAGTGTGAACATGTTAGTCACTCACTCAACTCTTTGTGATCCCATGGACTATAGCCTGCCAGGCTCCTCTGTCCATGAGATTTCACAGGCAAGAATACTGGGGTGGGTAGCCATGCCCTTCTCCAGGGGATCTTCCTGACCCAAGGGTCGAAGCCGGGTCTCCTGCATTACAGGCAGATTCTTTACCATCTGAGCCACCAGGGAAGTCTAAGTCAAAGGGTGCTGCCATCTTTTGAAAAAATACTTGCCATTCCCACCTCTTGGCCTTTGCACATGCTGAGCTCTTCCTCGAAAACATCTTTCCTTCTTTGGAGCATGTCTCAAATATCACCTTATCCCCTGAAGCTCTTTGAGATTCACCTCCAATCAAAAAAGAAGCTACCCTTGGTCTGCAGACCCAGGTGGGGACCTAAGTCATACCCCAGTCTCCTCACTCGCCCTGGGCCATTGCTTCCAGGCTCTGCTCTGGCAGCGTGATCCCTGCTGCATAATAGATGCTCAGTAAGAGACAGAGACACTAAATGGAACTGTAGCCTTCAGAATTCTGGCATGCTTGCCATCTCATTCTCTCAAGCTCTTTTTTTAAATAGAAAAGAAAAAAAATTCTAGGCCTGTCCATGAATAAGGATTTACAGTCACATTAATCACAAGAACCTGATCTTTTCTCTCCCAGAGTCTGTCCGTGGACCGGCTTCCTTTGTCAGCTAGTTTGGGTTTTTTGGTCCACATTCAGCCGTAAAACTGGCAGGTCAGTACAGCCATACAGGTCTGAACTTCCTGCCACCCTGGCCCTGGGTGAGGGGTGAGGAAGAGACTATGGAAAATGCTCCACTGCCCTCCAGGAACTGCCAGGCTAAACAGTCAGGCTGGGCACACAAAATCCATGTCCATCAACAGGAGGGTGGAGGGGCACGTGGCCAGGGCCCCTGTGGAAGGAAGTGCCAGGAGCCTTCTCCCTTTCCTCATGGCTGATTTTCCTAGCACTCTTCCCTGGTTAAAATAGTCCTCTTCTCCACAAGGCCTTGCTGGGAGGGTGGACAGAGGGAGGGGGCAGGAGGCAGCAAAGTTGGGGATTCCTGCCAACCAGGCTGCACCTGGAGGAGAGGCGGGGCCCACCAGCCAGGGAGCCCCAGGCAGAGGCCCGCAGGACCTTGGCTGCCCAGGAAAGTCCCTCCAGGAAAGACACTTGTTGCCAGGCTCAGCCGGGATGGCACCTCCTCTGGGAAGCCTGCTCTGACCCTCAACTGCATCAGGGCCTCCCCACCTTCGCGCTCCCACATCCCCTGGGTCCCTCTGTCATGGTGTTGATTGCACGCTTCCTGGACTGTTTATTGCAGAACTTCCCTGAGAAAGTCGGGCACTCCTGGAGGGAGGAGACTTGTCAGATCCTGGGCAGCCAAAAGGGCCCAGCAGAGTTAGCATCCGTGAGTGAAGGAATGAATGACTGGAGTAGACCCTGGGGATGGACCTTACGGGGCATGTGGGTCTCTGCTGGGAACACCCCTGTGTTCTTGCTGTTTGCACTTGACACTGACATTCACAAGTTCTGTCTATTCCTCTCCCTCCTACTTCATCTTTCAAACTGATGCAACGGTGTATCTACACACGCACACAGGCACACACCTCCACACCAACCACAGATACGTACATGTATCACGTAGACTTATCCATAGGCTGTAGTCAAAGAATACTTGCTCACAGTAATTCGATAATACCCATACATCACACACAATACACACACGTGCACACAGCAAACAACACCGACATTCTTACATGTCTGCACACATACCCTGCAAATAACACCCATCACACAAATGCAGATATATTCATGGACATGCTGATACACCCACCCCCTTAAGGACACACGCTCTGAATTATGTGCTCAGCTTCTCTTCCATCTAAGGATATCTTTGCCTTTCCTTTCCCACAGATCTTGCTTTACAATGAACAAAGTACTTTCCTTTGTTCAGCCACCTGTCAACATTTACTGAGAACCTGTTCTGTGCCAGGTACTATATATAAAGATGAACAGGGCTCAGACCTGCCTTCAGGAGGCTCCCAGTCTAGTGGAGGAAACAGACACAGAGGCAAGCACAAACTGGTGTGATCATTTGATTCAGGAACTATTGCTTGAGTACTCACAAGGAAGTTCCAGGGACTTCCTTGGAGGCCAAGTGGTTAAGATTCTGCAGTTTCAATATAAGGGGTGTGTGTTTCATCCCAGGTTGGGAGACTAAGATCCCACATACCATTCGGTGTGGCCAAAAATAAAATAAATAAAAAGAAAAAAAAAAGGAAGTTCCAGACTAGAGGAGAAAGAGATGGTCAAAGATATAGGTATAATATCTCACTATAAAGTACACAGAACAGTGGCAGCCCAGAAGGAAGAGATTAACTCGTCTGTTGAAAGAGAATCAGGGAGGGCTTCACAGAGGAGGTGGCACTGGGCTTTGTAGGATGAAGAAGAGTTCACTGTAATGATCCTGGAGCAGGTTGGCATTCGATGCAGAACAAAGCAGAGACCTCAGAGGAGTCTATCAACGGTTCTGTGGGTCTGGATGGTAATGAGGAGTGTGTGTGTTTGAGAATGGGGTGAGAGGGATTGGGGAGATCTAAGGTAAAATATGAGACTGAAAAGATACACAGAGACAAAGACCAGCATCCCCATTTTACAGCTGAGGAAGCCAAGGCTCAAGGACCCCTGTTAGACTCTTTCTTGCCCTGAGGGCCTGCTTCCATAGCCGCTGCCCATTCTCTCCAGATGAGACAGGCTGCTTGTTCTTGCTGGTAGCTGCACAAGTTAAAAGCTCAGAGCAGGTGGGAGGCTTTATTATTGGTTGTGATGATTATTCTCTAAAGTCCAGCTTGGCAGGGTTTCTGCCTCAAATAATTAGCAGCCCAGCAGGCTCTGGCCTGAGGCTATTTGGGCCTTTGAGGCTAAGCTGCCCTCAGCTCGGGCCCGGCCCCCTGCCCAGCAGCTGGTTAGCGGCTGTGGGCCTCCTGTGTCCACGGTCAGCTGCATCCAGGAGTCGGAAACTGCCCTGCCCTGCTCGGGGACCCTCATTCTCCACCCACACCCGTGTCGGTTTGTACTGGGATGTGCCCACCCCAGCCGCCCTCTCATTAAGCCGACCACCCTCTCCCACCACCAGTTCTTTCTCATGGGGCGATTAGCAGTTCCCTGCATCCCTGAGGTTTCTCCTCCCCTCAGTCTGCGCTGGTGGAAGGGGCTGAGTCATTTTCTGATATGAATGTTGCCTGAGGATGTGGGCCACACCTACCCCACCCCACCCCACCCCACCCCCCCAGAGCTGGGTGATCTCAGCTAAGCCACTTGACCTCTCTCAGACTCAGTCTCCTCCTCTGTAAATGGGGGTGTCCATCTACCTGGGTGACGAGGTACAAGGGGCTCACGCTTGGACAAGTCTCTCGCCCACCCCGTGCCTCAGTATCCCCCAACTTATGAAATATGGGGGAGGGGTGAAGTCAGAGATGGAAAATGAGGGGTGCTGCAGGAACCAAGTCGACCAGCCGTTTCTTTTAACCAACATTTTGTTTTCCAAAAGTTGCACCTCAAGGGTGTACCCCAGGGTGGCCCCGCCGTCTCTTCCTGTCTCACTCCCGGGTATCTTCCATGGCCTCTGAAGTCACCTGAGTTGGAGCACCAGGATTAGCCGGTCCCAGAGCTGTCCTGAAGCCCCTCTCTGGGTTTCTGTGGCCGTGGGTTCATGGGGCAGGCCAGGGAGAGACACCTGGGCTGGTGCAGGAGGCCCAGTATTCCCAGCCAGCCACCCAGGGCAGGATGCTCACCCATGGGCCCTGCTTCCCCATCCAGACCCTCCTCCTCTGTCCCGGATCTCTGCCCTAGCCTCCTCACACTCTGCTCTCCCAGCCCGAGACCACCCGCTTCTATCCCGGCTTGTGTCAGTGACATTGCTTGGGAAAAAACTCAGACTTGACCATCTGGTTTTTGTTTTTTTTTCTGGACATCACCATCAATTCACCCCAACTCTCTGCCTGGCATTCCAGGCCCCCACAGTCCAGCCCCGCCTACCTTCCCAGCCTCATCACCCTGCCCTCTGCCCTCACTCTCCACTGCCTAGGTGCCCTCCTCCAAGTACATCCAGATCCCTGTACTTTGCATAGTCTGATCTTTCTACCCGGAACTCCTTGCCTGCCTTCATCACTTGTTGTCATGCGGGAAAGCCTTCTCCCATGTTGCCTCCTCTGGGAAGCTGTTCTGACTGCACTCAGGGGGAGGTAGGGACTGCTCTCTCCAGACATTCCCTCATTTAGAGCAAAGGCCAGGGGAGAGTATCAGTATTAGCCCCTACTTATTACATTGTTTTCAATAAATAGTAAACATCTACTCATCAACTAATGCAGCCCCACCTTCAGCAGGAGGACAGCAGCCCTGCCCTTTCTGTATCTCCCAGGCCCAGAAAGGAGGCTGGAAGCGGGCAGAGGGTGGTCAGCTAGTGTTTGTTTCAGGAACAAGCAACAAATCAGTGTGGTCAGCTCTGCCATCCCCAACCCTAACTTGTATAAAAGGCAAGAGGCATGAAGATAAGCACTCGGAAAGCCCCCATCTCAAAATACAGAGCCCCTCCCGCCCCTCATTTGTAAAGACCTCTTCCCTGATAGCTCAGTTGGTAAAGAATCTGCCTGCAATGCAGGAGACCCCGGCTCGGGAAGATCCAGCGGAGAAGGCATAGGCTGCCCTCTCCAGTATTCTTGGGCTTCCGTTGTGGCTCAGCTGTAAAGAATTCGCCTGCAATGAGGGAGACCTGGATTCGATCCCTGGGGGTTGGGAAGACCCCCTGGAGAAGGGAACAGCTACCCACTCCAGAATTACCCATTCTGGCCTGGAAAATTCCATGGACTACACAGTCCATGGGGTCACAAAGAGTCGGACATGACTGAGCAACTTTCACTTCACTTCACTTCACCATTTATTACTGTTGTAGCCACACGTTCTGGGAAACTCGCTCAGAAGGACAATGCAGATAGTGGAGTGCAGTTTATTACACTGGCGGGCCCAAGGCAGAGTCTCCTCTTGGCCAAGGACCATGACCGACTTTTGTGGAAGCCTTATGTACCTTACGGAGAAGGCGATGGCATCCCACTCCAGTACTCTTGCCTGGAAAACCCCGTGGATGGATGAGCCTGGTGGGCTGCAGTCCATGGGGCCGCACAGAGTCGGACACGGCTGAAGTGACTTAGCAGTAGCAGTATATACCTTAAGTGTACTGCTCAAGCCCGCATCCCCAGATTCCTTAAACCTAGCCTGAAAAGTGTTGAAGGGAGATGCAGTCAGGTTACAGCCATGATTCATAATCAGAAGGGTCAGCTGGGTATACACTGTAGCCTACACCAACGGGCACCAGACAGATTACAGAGGTGACTGACCTCATAGGGCGTTAGTACATTCTTTTTGGTGACGGGAAATCTTGGTATGGAATCTGGTGTTTATCAGTCCAGGAGGCCAGTTCGGCAGTAGGTACATTATCCCCATGGCTACCAGGCACATAGTCCAAAGCTCACTGAACGTGCAAGACGGAGTTTCCTTCTTTTTCAAGATGGAGTCAGCTCGGCCCGTTCCTTTCCTTCCTCATTACAAAACACTTCGACATCCTCGCCAGCACCCCTGCAGGTAGCGCGAATCTGTCATCTGTATTCCTTGCATCACAATTAGGCCCCAGACACTGGCTGGAGACCCCCCCCCCAACTTCCCTGGACCCACCGCTCGCCCCATCCCCCTCCTTGAGGTGGCTGGCCATCTCTGTGTTTTGTTCAGTGTGAACATCAGTCCAGCCGAGTCTGTGTCTCTCTTCGCCTTTCTGTGTTTCTTTCTCTCTTACCCCAGTGACTTCCGTCCGCCTTTTATTTCTCCAGGCGCCCACCCTTCTGTGTCGCCCCCCTCCCCCCACCCCGTCTCTATCTCTGGGTCTCTCCCTTTTCCTTTCTCCTGAGCTGCCTGTCTTGTCTGCCTTTCTCTCCATAATTAGCCTCGCTCCCAGCTTTTACTCACAAGCCCCATGGGGGGAAGGGGGGGGCAGCAAGACCAGGAGGACGCTGTCTTCCCAGCGAGCAGAAAATGGGCCAATTAAAGCCACAAGGCTGCTCAGGCAGCAGAACCAGGAGGAAGCAAAAATAGCCCCAGGCGGGCCGAGCTGGAAAGATAAACAGAGAAAGAGGGAGAAAGGGCAGAATGAAGGCAGAGTCCCGAGTCCCCAGGATTCTTGGCTAGACCGGAGATGGGAGGGGGCGGCCACTTCCCACCCAAACCCGGGGTGCGGGTTGGGCTTAGGCTGCCGCCTGCTCGGCATCCCGGCCTCCTTCTCCAGCGCTGCTGGAACCTTCCTCCCGCCGGGAGGCAGACTCCCAGGGCCTCCTCTCAAGTGCGACTGTCCCACTTCACACCTCCCGGTGGTGGCAGCCGCACGGCCTTCCTTTGGGGATGCCGGGAGCTGGGAGGCCGGAGGCGGAGGCCCGGCTAAGGCCTGTCTCCTGCCCTCCATCCCCAGGAAAAGCAGGGCCTGCTCTGCCCGGGGCTGCCAAGCCAGGGTCGGAGCGGGTGTAGAATGAGGACCACAGTCTGTCGTCTCAGGGGCTCACAGGTCAGCGGGGGAGCTGGGTAAACAGGCAGCAAATGACACGTGCGGTCATGTAGGAGTGGGCGTGTGTGTGTGTGTGTGTGTGTGTGTGTGTGTGTATGCTCGCCTCCTCTATATACTCAATCAAGGCAGTGCGGTGAGGTCCCCAAGGAATCCTTATCTGCCCAGCCCAGGGAGGGCGGTGGGGGCTGAAGACCGTCTCAGACAGATGAAAACCCCAGGACCATCGCAGGAAACGTACGAAACCCCATGAGGCCAAGAAGATTGGGGGGAGGAAGGCTGTCTGTGGGGCGTGGGGTGTGGGGCTGCTTGGAGTCCAGGAACAGGAGCTTCGAACTTGTGACCGGCTCTAGGCGGGGGAAGGGCACCGTGGCGTGTGCCTGCCTGGCGGGTAGGGTGGATGAGGCTGGAAGCAGTGGAGCAGGCCGGGTGCACTGCAGACCCCCCGGGAGGGGCAGCAGGCCCCTCAGGCACTGCAAATGCTCAAGCGAACTTGTTGGGTGAGTGAGTTCCTCGAATCACTCGTTCCTTGGCCGACCTCCAAGGCTGAGGCTGTGGTCTGGCCCCAAGACCCCTCGCTAACTGTCTCCTTGCTTCTCCTCTTCTTCCCAGTGCCCCCCCCCCCCCGACACACACACACCCCGCCGATCGGATTCCCTAGACATGGTTGGATTTATTCCAGCTCTGTACCTCTGCTCATTTGATTACTTCCTTCTGGAATGCTCTTCCGTCATCCTCACAAATCAAATCCTGTCCATCCATCAAGATTCAGTTCAAATGACTCCTACTCCAAGCAGCCTTCCCTCCTCAGGAAACATTATTTAGGCCTCTCTTACAGCACAGGCCACTTTGTAATCCTGTAGTGTGTGTGTGTGTGTGTGTGTGTGTGTGTGTGTGTGTGTGTGTGTGTGTGTGTGTCCACGCACGCACGCCTACTCTGTGAACTCAGAGCATCAGCAGAACTGAAGTCCGGGTCTGATTCAACAGTTCTCAGAACTGGCCCTGGCCCAGAGAGAGGTCTCCGTGAAAGTTTAATGAAGGAAGGGAGGAGGAAGAGAGGGAGGAAGGGAGGGGAGGGGAGAGTCGGCATTTGCTGGGTCACCATATGTGTGAGGCTTGAATTGCTTTAGCTTTTGGTGGGTGATCCATTTCTCTGCTGTGCCTTGCATTCCCAGCCTAGGTTCTAACTTCCTGACTCTGACCTATATTCTGATGTTAACATCAGAGATCCTGATTTTCTTTTTTTTCTAAGACTTACTACAACTCCAACCTCCTTGTTTCTGCCTAGTCACAGAAATATATGGCTGGATGGATGTACAGATGGTTGGATGGAAGGAATAACCAAATTGATGACCAAGGAGAAAGCATTTAAGAATGATAAACTACAAGTGATGTGATACCAGCATTTGGGGGATACTGATCAAATTCCAGCCATTTAGACATCATTCAGCTGGCACTAACTAGACACCTACGATGATCATGGGAGACCCTAGAGGTCAAATAAACATGGTGCCTATCCCCACAGAGCTGATAGTCTAGCAAAGGAGACAGAGAAATTGCCAAGAGGACATGGCAGGATAAGCATTATGATAGAGAATGTGTGGGCGGAGAAGGCAATGGCACCCCACTCCAGTACTCTTGCCTGGAAAATCCCATGGATGGAGGAGCCTGGAAGGCAGCAGTCCATGGAGTCGCTGAGGGTTGGACATGGTTTTCACTTTTCACTTTCATGCATTGGAGAAGGAAATAGCAACCCACTCCAGTGTTCTTGCCTGGAGAATCCTAGGGACGGGGGAGCCTAGTGGGCTGCCATCTATGGGGTCACACAGAGTCGGACACAACTGAAGTGACTTAGCAGCAGCAGCAGAGAATGTGTGGGAGGCTGTCCGAGCGAAGCGAAGAGGCATGCATCACTCACTCATTCAGCAGTATCAGGGCAGGCTTCCTGGAAGAAGTGACATCTAAGCTGTGCAAGGAAAGACGGATGAATGGTGGGTAAGGAGGGTAAGCGAGCCTGGCAGAGGGAACAGTATGTATAAAGGGCCAGAAGGAAAGAGCACAGGGCAGATTTCGTTTGGGAAACTAGAGCACGTCAATCAGACTGAAGCATAGGCACTAGGGCAGCAGAGGAGCAAAGAAGGGCTGCGAATTCCGAAGGAGTGCAGTATCTGTCTTAAGAGTGGGGGATCCTCTGAAAAGTTCCAAGCAGGGAAAGATCTGACCAGGGATACAGGAAGACTATGGATTGAATAATGTCTCTCGAAATGCCTTCTGTTGATACAGAAAGATTATGTTCTTCTGATGTCTTCTCGTAAGTAACATTGCACTAAATCGATAAATCATCTGGGAAATTAAAAAACAGGAAATCTTGTACTGCTTTTCTTGGCAATGAGAAAACCAAGAAAACAAAAACAGAATTCACCTCCTACCCCCAAATTTGAAATTTCTCATTGACCAAGCTTCAGTTGCCTTATTTAAGTTCTATCTAAAAATGACTTCATTTCATATTTCTAACCCAAAAGGTTAAAAGTTCAGGAATTAAAGCTTATGTCTGTTACAATAACATCAAGCTTCATCGAAGAAAAATAACCGGAATGCCAAAGTGCATTCTTTTGGCTAAATAATACATTTTCTGGCTTGGATTCATTTCAGGAACCATTCGTTCTGAAATGTTCACAATGGCTGTGATTAACCTGTTGAGAGGTGTGTGTATAGTTCACATCCAAATAAATGACTGCTTCAAATAGCTTAGGGAAATACAATGGTAAAAGTAGCAGTTGATTTTCAGATGTAGCTGCAAAGGTAAACAGAAAACGGAAAAGAAATCACTGTGTAAAAATATAGTAGGTGGCTGTCAATAGGAAACTTAACACCCATCTAACCTGTAGTCAGCACACTCCACTCACTCAGGACAGCGTGGTCACCCAGGACCAGGCGTGTAGGATGGTGCCTCCTTTAGACACCATGGGTAAGGAAAGCTGTGTTCAGAAGGTCATTTTTAGACCTGAAGAAGGAAAAGGGGCTTGTCATTAGAAGCACCAAAGAAGGGATGGCCCAGGCAGGAGGAATAGCAGGTGCCAAGGCCCCGGGGCAGGAAAAGATTTAATGGAGACCTGATGCGAAGCGTTGACTCACTGGAAAAGACCCCAATGCTGGGAAAGATTGAAGACAAAAGGAGAAGAGGGCGACAGAGGATGTGATGGTTGGATGGCATCAGCGAATCAATGGACATGAACTTGGGCAAACTCCAGGAGATGGTGAGGGACAGGGAGTCCGGCATGCTGCAGTCCATGGGGTTGCAAAGAGTCACACACGACTTAGCGACTGAACAACAGCAACAATGGAGCGGATAAGCTGCCTGGAATCTCCAGGATGTCACTGACCTGTGAGGGTGGGAGGAACGCCTTCCCTTCCTGTGCTCCCCAAGCTCCCCTCCCATCTCTCTGGGCAGTGTCTCTTCCTTCCTAAGTTGGGGAATGGGGATCCCAAGTCTGTGCAGGAGCTGCGTCCTCCTGTTCGGGCCCTGCCGTCCTTCCCACCACCCTCACCTCCTCTCCAGCCTGCCCTCTGGCTGCTGATGCCCTGGCTTTGGGGAGATGAAATTAGCTTCAGACACATAAATTTAAAAAACAAAATAAAATAAAAACAAACCCAGCCATTTAAGGACATCAGGTCTTTAAACAGACATCCAAAGGTTTCTTCTCCCCAAGGGAGGTAGCACCAGGGCCCAGGTCAGGGACCTGAGTGGGTGGGGAGAGTCCTGAATGGGGGGAGAGGGGGCGGGCAGTTCACTCTCGTCCAGACTCCCTCACTCCAGAGTATCTTGCCCTCAGGCCCTGAGAACCAGCTTTGAGAATGTTCTGCTGGTCTCAGGCCAAGCAGTGCCTTGAATAAGTCTGTTTATCCTCTGGGCCTTCAACAGGGGCATGGCTTCTGTTTTCCTTTTATACTAACTTTATTTGTACTTTTTATTGTAAAACATTACATACATATAATTTATATAACATACAGATTATTTTTTTAATCGTACGTTCCTGCTGCTTCTGCGGCACCACTCCCCACTCCCAGCCCATCTTGAGGGGGGGCCCTTGCACTTGGTGCCAAGCCGCTCTCAGCTCCAGAAAGAGGGAGGGGAGCCCGGGGGTGCACTCCTGGGCAGTGCTTGCATGTGCAAGAGTGAACACATTGCTTGTTTTAGAGAATAATATATTTACTCATAAAATAATAAACAAATGGAGGCCTGATATTCACCACGAGCCTCGGCGGCATTGCCAAGGTCTTCTGAATGCCCCATGTTCCCTGCCCCTGTGCACACCCCCCACTCCCCACCTCATTTGCCCTAGTTACCATTGGACTGAAGGCTGTGCTATTGAAGCCAGCCAGCCAGATACCCAGGAACACACTTGTGGTAGGAAAATGTTTGGTTTCTTTAAGCCTGTAGCTGCAAGGGAGCACAGTCTAGGGAGAGCTCAGGAATGTCTTGATGAGGGGGGTTTGGAAAAGCCTCTTCATGGTCTGGCCTGGGATTGGATGGTCCCAAAGAGGACTGTGGAAGCTGGTCCAGTCTGGATACTGAGTAGTCTCCAAAACTTGGCATCTGATCATCCTGATCTAGGAGGCTGGAGGATGAAAGCAGGGCCAGATTGTCACTGGTGAGGGAGCTGCCCTTGCTCAGAAAGGTGGTGGAGAGGAGAGCACCGTGTCATTTGTGGGGTTGTGGGTGGCCCTGTCACATTTATGCTGAGAGCAGCTTATGGTTTCTTAAAAATGCCTTCCATTTGTCAGCAGAGTTTCTCATCAATTAGTGGTAATTATGTCCTTTCTTTTCCTTGTAACATGGAGGTATAATACGTATATTATGTTTTGTGTACGGGTAAACAAGATGTTTATCGCAAGAATCACCATGACCAGCACCAACATCATCACCACCTCTCTATCACCACCTCCATCACCACCATCATCCCCACTTCTGTCACCACCATCATCGCAACAGCATCACCACCATCATCACCACCTCCATCACTGCCATCATCACCTCCTCCATCACCACCATCACCACCGCCATCACCACCATCATCACCACCTCCATCACTGCCATCATCACCTCCATTACCACCATCATCGCCACCTCCATCACCTCCATCACCACCATCATCACTACCATCATCACCACCTTCACTACCATCATCACCACCATCATCACCACCTCTATCACCACCATCATCACCACCATCAATGTCACCACCATCATCACCTCCTCCATCACCACCATCATCCCCACTTCTGTCACCACCATCATCGCAACAGCATCACCACCATCATCACCACCTCCATCACCGCCATCATCACCTCCTCCATCACCGCCATCATCACCACCTCCATCACCACCATCATCACCGCCATCACCACCATCATCACCCACTTATGTCACCACCATCATCACCACCTCCATCACCACCATCATCACCACCTCCATCACCACCATCATCACCTCCTCCATCACCGCCATCATCACCTCCTCCATCACCACCATCATCACCACTTATGTCACCACCATCATCGCAACATCATCACCACCATCATCACTACCATCATCACCACCTTCACTACCATCATCACCACTTATGTCACCACCATCATCACCTCCTCCATCACCACCATCATAAACTCCTCCATCACCACCATCATCACTACCATCATCACCACCTTCACTACCATCATCACCACTTATGTCACCACCATCATCACCTCCTCCATCACCACCATCATAAACTCCTCCATCACCACCATCATCACTACCATCATCACCACCTTCACTACCATCATCACCACTTATGTCACCACCATCATCACCTCCTCCATCACCGCCATCATCACCTCCTCCATCACCACCATCATCACCTCCTCCATCACCGCCATCATCACCTCCTCC
The DNA here is from genome assembly GCF_032405125.1 of Capricornis sumatraensis. Lineage (NCBI taxonomy): Eukaryota > Metazoa > Chordata > Mammalia > Artiodactyla > Bovidae > Capricornis > Capricornis sumatraensis. The sequence goes on from NC_091084.1 coordinate 75,646,635, forward strand.
ATCACCACCATCATCACTACCATCATCACCACCTTCACTACCATCATCACCACTTATGTCACCACCATCATCACCTCCTCCATCACAGCCATCATCACCTCCTCCATCACCACCATCATCACCTCCTCCATCACCACCATCATCACCACCATCATCACCACCATCATCACCCACTTATGTCACCACCATCATTGCAACATCATCACCACCATCATCACCTCCTCCATCACCACCATCAACACCACCTCCATCACCACGATCATCGCCTCCATCACCACCTCCATCACAACCCTCACTACCTCTATCACCATCATCATTCCCACCTCCATCACCACCTCCAACACCACCTCCATCACCATCACTATCGCTGTGTAAAAGCCCTCCCATCTACACAGGCAGCCTGAGTGGGATGTCACATCTGTTCTGGAGGTTTCATGTGTGTGGGGGGTGCGTCTGTGTGTATGATGGAATGGTTATTGTGGGTGGGGTGGGGGAGGCTATTTAAAGAGTTTGAGGCTGAGCAGCCCTGACAGTCAAGAAGCTGACTATAAAGAATGGGATTCTCCTCACTGAGCAGAAACTGTGTTCCTGTCTTCATTTTTCAATCTCAGTAAAGGTGAGGGGCTGGCCTGCCAAACAGGCGTGCGGACTGAGAGTCAGACCAGGGCTGGGACTGACAAGAGGCCAACAGTGAGGCTCTAATCCACCACACTCTGGCTCCCAGAAGTTTACTGTGTGGCTTCTAAGAACGCTGTCTTGGTGAACCTCAGTTTTCTTATCTCTAAAATGGGAATAAGCGTAACCAGCCTCAATGGACTATGGTGAGGACCAAGTGCCAGGCAAGTGTAGTTGGAACTCAGTGAACTTGAGTCCCTTGTGCCCAGCTGTGACAAGTTGCCACACTCTCTCCTGACTCCTGATGCTGGACAGGGAGCAGGAGGCTCCAGGAAAGCCCAGTGGATGTGCCCCCTCAAGCCAGGCTGCTTCTCAGCATCTTCTGATCTTGTCCCGTGCCCAGTGTCAGGGAGGACCCTCAGGGAGGAGGGCAGTGAGAGGGTGGGGAGGCCAGGAGAGGGGAGGAGCCCTGGAAGGGGAGGAAGGAAAAGAGGCAGGAAGAAAGAAAATGTAGGAAGAAGGGAGGGGAAGGGGAGTGAAGGGGAAGAGGAAAAGACACTGGGGAAGTGGAGAAGATGTCAGAGAAGGGAGAAGGGGAGGGAGAGAGGAGGGAGAAATGGGGGAAGGGAGGGAGGAGAATGAGCAGGAGGCACCTGATGCTCAGTGTCAGGAGGAGAAAGGCTGCCCAGTCCAGCCACCAGCCTGGGCATGAGGGAGGGGAGGGGGAAGCTGGAGGTGGGGCTGGGCAGGCTGGCCTGACCCCCTGCTTAACAACCCCCGCCCCTCCACCTGCTGCCACGGGGGGATCCTCTCAACCTACCATTTTGTCCGCTGGGAACAATAGTGAGCTGTCAGGAGCTGTGTCATCAGCTGCCGCCCCCAGAGGAGACGATGGCAGTGTCTCCCTGTCCTGGGTCTCAGGGCCAGCTGCCAGCCCAGTGGGGGAGGGCCCAGCAGCTGGGCTGCCCTCAGTCTTGGCTCCTCCCTCTTGGTGCCCCTCCCCAACCCTGTAAGTCCGCCAGGCCCCTATTCTCAGAGGGTTCCCTACATTGGGCTCCTGTTTGCTCAAAATGAGAGAGGGGGCAGGCAGGGGAAGAGTCATGCAGACAGCGCTAGGGTGTCAGGACGTGTCTGCTCTGGTCTTTGTCATTATGGCAGAGATGGCCAGCTGTCCCTCACTATCTGTCCGCCCCTTCTTCTGATGAATTGCCACCTTTAATTTGTGGCTGGCCATGTACTATCGTGGTGGGTCAGATGGGAAAGAGTCTGCCTGCAATGAAGGACACCTGGGTTCAATCCCCTGGGGAAGAAAACAGCTACCCATTCCAGTATTCTTGCCTGGAAAATCCCATGGACAGAGGAGCCTGGCGGGCTACAGTCCATGGAGTCACAAAGAGTTGGACATGACTGAGCAACTATCACTTTCACTTTTTTCCTAACTTGTGATATGACACTGGGCAAGTCACTTTCTGCCTCTGGGTCTCAGTTGACTTATTTGAATAACGAGAGTCTTGCACTATAAAGAACTAATGTTACAGGCTACCAGGAGATTCTAGAAAATAGAAAAGTCACCAAGAGCTGAAGGTCCATCAGGACTTGAGAGGGTAAAGCAAGGAAGTGCTTCACTAGGGCCTCCAGGCCTTAGCTAATCGGGCCCTGCCCACCTCTCCCTCCTCATCTCCTGTGATCCCCTCTCATACTGCCTCCTACCCAGCTACACTGGCCTCCTTTCCAGGGCACTCAGCTTGCTTCCACCTCAGGACCTTTGCACATGCTGTCCCCTCTGTCTAGAATATTCTCCCCTCCAGATCTTTATTCAGACCTCTGCTCATTATCTTCTGCTCAGAAAGGTCCATCCCAATTCCCCCACCTAACGATGCCATGTTTCCCTCCCTAGGACAGCAAAGTTTAAAGTCTTTATAGGACTGACTGATGCCTGAAATGTTCTTGTTCATTATTTGCTTCTTATTTCTGACTTTCTTAGCAAAATGTGAACTCATGAGAGCAAGCGCCCACCGCATTAACTGCTAGATCATCAGGACCTGAAATACGGTCTTGCATACATTAAGTGCTCAATGAAAACTCAAAGACTACATATAGGTAAGCTTGGAAGGCCAAGAAGGGAACTGGCATTTATCAAGACCCTGCTATGGGCCAGGTGCTGTGCTGGATGCTTCCCGTGAATCATCTCATTCCTTAACACTCTCAGGTAGGACTTGCTCATTAGCCCCATTTTTAAGATCTCCAAACTGAGGTTCTGAGATGACAGTGATTCACTCTCAGGTCCCAGAGCTCTACACACAAGTGCTGGGGTTTGAGCCCAGGTTCCCTGGATATAGAGCTTAGTAGGGTTTCATGATTCTGGCCTGGCCACATGCTCTGGGATGCACAGGATCCTCAGAGGTCCCTAATGTCCCCACCCCACCCCATCCTCTTGCCCCACTTGCTAAGTATCTCCCCTTCACCTCCTAGGCAGCCGCTTCACTGGCTCTGATTTCCAGCATCTTTTCTGTTATCTTCCAAGGAGACTGTGCTCTAAGCCTGCGGCATCACTGAGGCACTGGATTCCACAGAGATGCTTCTTCCCACTCTGAAAGATGAGGACTGGTTCCTTCAAGAGGGAAAAAAGCACACTGCCTCCCGGCCCTGCTTCAGGAACTCCTGTCTCATCCTCATTGCCAACCCTGGCACAGAGGCAGCTGTGTGGCCTTGCTCTCATCTCCTCTGCCCTTTAAGCCTCAGTTTTCTCATCTGGAAAATGGGGATAATGTTGATACCCATCTGGCAGTGTGGTTGAGGAGTAAATGGGATGATGGTAGGGCAAGGGGGTTTGGTTTTAAGGTTTAAATCAAGGACCTTTCCTGCATCTAAATAAAAACATCTGACCTCCAACCTGTGGGCAACCCCCATACCCCTGACTATGCCTTCCTGACATTATAGCACATCAACAGCTCACAAGTTTAAATATCCCCTTCTATCCTGAGTCCTCTCCCTTCCTGGTTACATAAACTTGAATAACTCCCTTCCCCTAGATGAGCCTCAGTTTCCTTGTATGTAAATTGAAGGGGTTGGACTAGAATCCATTCTAGCTCTAAAATTCTAAGGCTTCTTTATCAAAGAAAAGTGTGAGCGATAATAGCTATCATTTAGTGAACATTTATCATTTGCCAGGGAAAACTGTCAGTCCTTTTACTTATATTGTCTAATTTTGTCTTCACAATAACTTTTGAGGAAGGTATTATTATTATTCCCACTTAGCAGCTGAGGAAACTGAGGCTCAAGAAAGAGAGAAATCACCCAAGATCCCACAAGGGTGGTGGGACTCTAACTCGGGTGTCTGTCTGAAAGTTTGAACCATTTTGCTCCACGGTGTGCACAAGATTTGAATTTTATTTTCACCCCCCATTTCATGACCAGGGCTTTCCTGCTTTCTTTTCGTTTGAGGACAGGGCTGTCAGGAGGTTGCCAGGGCTTGGGATGACCCGTAGATGAGACAAGCAGTTTGCAAAGAATATGGAGCTGACTGGCTGGCAAGTGGCCCCACAGCTTGAATCCCAGCTTCTTTATTAGTCCAGGTCTCTGGGTGATACATCCAAGTTTGGAGGTGCCTGCAGTGGTGGTAGGGGATGGGGAAGGGACAGATATAACAGTTCCCCAAGGAATTCTGGAAACAGGGGAAAGCTGCATAGGCAACGTCACGTCATTTGCAAAGGTGCCAAGGAAATGTCAGAACAAAATGTGCTGGCTGAGATCTGAAGATGAGAAATCCATTCCTGGCTTCCCTGAAGCAAGTCCCTCCACTTCCCAATATCCATCTCAGGCAGAGGAATTAGTCATTTGGCAGTTCTCTTCAGCACCATGGACAGCACCCCAGATCCGCCTTCACATACCCACCAGGCCTAGAGTGCCAGGCACGGTGACTGGCACCATGGCCAACGGAAGGGACGGTCTTGCTCCCACATCTATGGGAGCCTGCCATCTGGTTCCAGGGAGAAGACTTACATCAGGGAAAACCCATTCACACGGTGCTGGGTGTTCACTCATGCTACAAAAGGACCCTCCCAGCCAATGTTGCACTTAACTTCCATTCATGCATTTGGCTGTTATTGAACAGCTGCTGTGTGCCTGGTTCGGCACCAGATACCGAGGAGGAAGATTACAAATGAATAAAGACGGTGCTTGTCCTTGAAAAGCTTGGGGCTAGTGGCGGAGACTGGAAACCAGTGATTATTAGACAGATAAGCAGTATGCTTACAAACAGCTCACACTGAGTACTTATGATACGCTAGGCATGGCACCAGGAGCTTGATGCATAGTGATGAGAATGAGCTAAATACTCTTCTCAGTCCCATTGTACAGGTGGGGAACCAGGTCAGGGGACTTGTCTAAGGTGATAAGGTGATGAAGAGGCAGAGCTGGAATCTGCACCCAGGGGGTCGGGCTCCAGAATCTGTGATTTAAACCACTAACTACCACAGTCTATGAGGTAGTGGCAGGCGGGAGAATTTGGTTAAGCTTAGAAGGAGGCAGTGAAGAATCTCTGGATGAGATGACACCTGGGCTGAATTTTCCCAGCTGAGGGGAAGTGAGGAAACAGCGGAGGGAATCACACGTACGAAGCCAGAGAAACACGGCATCCTGCACTGGTTCCTTGTGGCTGCAGCAAAGTGGGGTGAGAGCAGGAAAGTGTTGGAAGGAGAGGTTGGACGGGTCCCAAAAGATGGGACCTCGGGCAGTGTTTTACAGCAAGTGCCCTGCTTCTGAGCCTTCGAGTTGCGAGCTTTCAAAGATGTGGACGTGTGTGTGCACCCTCAGTCACTTGAGTTAGTTCACGTGTCTGGTGTGCATTGCCACGCGCATGCGTCTTCTACCAGTGGTTGCGCTTTTGTGTACTTTGCTGTGCCGGACGGTATAGAGCGCAGCAGTGTAGTATCTTTATTTCAAGCCCAGGATATACAGAAGCAAGCCTAAAAGCAACAGCATATAACCAATTGTGTTAGTAGGGCACCTAGGATAACTTTGCTGGACTTAAATAGATTGAACTTAGGAAGGTGCTCTCCAAATGGAACTCGTTTGTATGTAGGGGACTTACTGTATTAAGCTAGAGTGTTGGGCTTTAATCTAAACTCTGCAGAGACAGCTAAAGGTTTCAAGGAGTGAAGGCAGGTGATCAGATTTGTTCTCTGGAAACTGGCTGGAGGTGTATTGGGGGGTGGACTGGTCAGGGACCATGGGTAAGTGGGATGTCCAGCCAGGGGGCTGCTCAGAGCACCAGGCATTCTGCAAGGGGAGGCTGGGGTCGGGGGATGGGGTGGATGGTATGACCACACGAGCTCTCGAGGAGGACGTGGGGAAGACCACAGGCTCTGGCCCCATGTCTCTTGGGTTCATAACCAAGGTCAGGAGTGAGGAAGCAGCTGCCGCAGATAGCCTACCTTCAAGTTCATTTGTTTTACTCATAAGTCCTTCTTGCTCAGGGCCCACTTACTCTTAATTCACATACCATTCTGACAGAGTCAAGGGCCTGATTCCTAAACCTACAGCAAATTAGAAGTAGAAAGTTTTCCAAGAATAGGTACACTGAGAGCAGTGAAGAATGATAACTGACATTAAGAGGCAAACTTTTTTAAAAAAATAACAATAAAGGTGCATCATTTGATAGATTTCAAAAACAATACAACTTATGTTAGAGGGTACTCTGTTTAATAAAGTAGGGAAATAGATTATATTTTTTAAAAAACATTTTCATCCAAAGGCTAAAATGAAATTTGAAAGTTTGGTTAAAGGAGCAAACCCTTAGCTGTACAGATCGGCCACTTGCTCCCAGGATCCAGGAAACTGAGACCTTTGTGAGCTTTGCATATTCGGAGTGCCTTTCAGAAACCTCTCCTGTCCATCAGCTCACCTGATCCTCACACCCGTTCCATGAGGGAGATAAGCGGAGAGGCCACCTCCATTTCACAGATGGAGAAACTCAAGCTCGTCTGTCTTCTCACCACCTGTCCAAACAGCTCTTCATCTTTGGGGGTCACACTTGGAGCCCAGGTCTCTGGACTGGCAGCCCAAAACTCCCAGTCAATGGGCCCCATCTGCCTTCCTTTTCCTCCCTCCCCTTCCTGGATAGTCCACAACCCCCAGCACCCCCACCCAATACCCCCACCCATACTCAACACCTGCTGCTGCTGGTTGGCTGGTGCGATGCCCTGAGAAGCAGCCCTCTCCTCCCATCTCTGTGGCAACAGCACGGGTTCATTTGCATACCCATCAGCCAGTCAGCACTCACTTCTCCAGCAGGCAATCCATCTCTGTCGGGTCCCAGCTCCCTCACTGGGACTGAGCTCAGGACAACAAATGTGACCCTCAAGGTGTGAGGGCTGCGCTCCAAGCTCTGATCATGTTCCCTCGCTGAACGCACACAGCAGGCTGACGTAGAGACTGTTCTTATTCCCGTTTCTCAGATTAAGAAACTTGAAGTTTGATAATGTGGCCAAGTTTATGCAGATGCTAAGTATTAGAGAAGGAGTTTGAACCCAAGACTGTCTGACTCTAAATGCTGGGCTCTCCACAGCTCTAGGGTCTCCCACCAGGGGTACAAGTGAGCATTCAGTGGGGCTTGGGTGGGGACCCCCACGACTTCAGTCTGGGAAGGCAGCCTCTCCAGACCCCATTCCACAGCGTCCTGCTGATTCTTGCTGGTGGGAAGAGTCCCTGATGAGTCAGCTCCACTGGAGGAGGACACTGGAACTTCCAGCCCAGGGAGAAAGCCAGGTGGCATGACCAGGTCCTTAAATGTGGGAGGATTCTGTACAGCCTCCGGGGAGCCCTGAGCTGGGGGCTCAAGACAGGGCTGAGCCAAGGTCTTGTTGCCAAGGTGCTGGGGGACCGGGGCCATTGTACGATGAATGGGCCCTGAGGGCTCCTTCTGACCTGCCTTCTGCGAGGTTGACTTTCTAGGGGCAAGAGACGGCAAATGCCAGCTGGACACAGATGGCACAGGCTGAGCCTCTCAGCATTTCCCCTCACCTGGCATAGGGCAAAACAACCCAACAGGGGCCCAGGCACACCCCTGCCCTCTACCATCCAGCCACCCTCAGGAGGAGGGATAAAAGACCAAGAGCCTCGGGGTAAGACTCCTTCTCACTGAGTCATTGCACAGGGGACACCCGAGATAACCTATTCAATAACAATGTAATCAGGGAAGCCTTCCTGGAGGTAGTGGCCTTTGGGGTGGGTTTCTTAAGCTGGTTGATTGGATGGGTGACTGTGGAGGGGAGACCATGCTGGGTACAGGGAGTAATAGAGAGACAAGAGTTTACATTGCAGAAGGAAAAGACCACCCCTCGAGGTCAAGTAGGCAGATGACTTGAGAGTGTTTGGCAGGGTAACCCCTTGTAGCCCAGTTGGTAAAGAATCTGTCTGCAGTGCAGGAGACCCAGGTTCAATTCCTGGGTCAGGAAGATCCCCTGCAGAAGGGATGGCAACCCACTCCAATATTCTTCATGGTCAGAGAAGCCTGGCATGACCCAGTCCGAGGTGTCACAAGAGTTGGACACAACTTAGCAACTGAGCCACCACTACCACCGCAGCCCAGGGTTCTAGGAGCCCTAGCTTGCATTTCCACCCTCTTGTTGGTCTTGGTGCCAATGGACTAGGACTGGGTTAGGGTCATCTCTGCCGTGTCTGCTGGGCAGGGCCCAAGATCACCACCAGCGACTTCTCTGCTCTCGACTCCCAGTCCCAAATCTCAGAAACTCTGGCTCGCCAGGCCCAAGGCCTCCAGCTCCTTAGAGGCCAGCCGATTCTGCAGTTGGTCCTTTGCCTCCATCTGGTGGTAAATCTGTGAAATGACAACAGGTGGCGCTTGAGGCTGTTGGGGTGGAGGGGGTAGTCTCTTCTAAAAGGCCACCTGTTGTCAGGCAGTGGAGGGAAACATTTGAGGCAGAGGAAGAGGAGGGAAAGGAGAGGAAGGGTGAGAACAGGAAGAAGTCACTGTTTTATAGCCTGTATGGATCACCATGCACTTTGGTGAGAGGCAGACTAATCTTGGTCCCAACCTATAGCAGCTATGCACAGACCCTCCCTGGGCCTCAGTTTGCTCATGTGTAAAATGGGTGTAAATAACCCCACCCTTATAGTGTTACCTTTAGTGATGTGTTGACTCAGGAGCTTGAAGGGGCCTTCAAGGGAGCCGGAAATGATCTCTATAATGGTGGTTGTTATGTAGTTTTGAAAGGTCATTTGTTGTTGTTCAGTTGCTCAGTGGCATCCAACTCTTTGCAAACCCATGGACTGCAGCTCACCACACTTCCCTATGCTTCACCACCTTCCAGAGCTTGCTCAAGCTTATGTGCTTTGAGTCGGCAATGCCATCCAACCGTCTTGTCCTCTGTTATCCCCTTCTCTTTCTCATAGAGCTGTACGTTTAAGACAGGTTCACTTTAGATAAGTTGTATTTCAATAAAAATGCAATATAAACAATAAGGTCAATCTTGCAGGATTTTGGTGAGGACTAAGTGAGAGCACGTAGGAAAGGGACTACGCCTGGAATCTGGCACACAGCAAGGAGGCAACAAAGGTTAGCATTGTTGTCACCAAAAGGCTTTCAAGTATAGCTATGTTCCAGTATTATTGCAGTCCTGTAAGTTGACTTACATGTTATAGCCGGGGAACTGAGGCTTGGTGAAAAAGTTCTCCAGATTGTCTAATTCCATTTCCTAGATTTTTTTCTCCTGGGCCTTGCTTTCAAGCCAGCTTGGGCTGCACAAGGCCCAAGTCATCATAGTTATCTGGGCAGATCCAAGGGCCATTATGCCCAGCAATGCATCAGGTTAAGGTACTGACTGCGGGTTCCCAGAAGACCTGGATCTTCCGGGTCTCAAGGCACCAGAGGGGCCCCTCTCAACAGAGTGAATGAGAAAGAGCCAAGCTGAAGGAACGGGGGAGGAGGGAAGGAACGGGGGAGAAGTGGAAGTATGGGGTAGTGGAGAGAATCAGGGCAGATCTGGGTCTAAATCCAGGCTCTGCTGAGTGATGGAAGCTAGGTTGCTTCTCATCCATGGGGATCAGTTTCGCCCTCTGTAAAAAGGGCATAAGAATATAGGCCCTTCCTGGTGCTTGGGACTATTGTGAGAGCAAAGTGACACTGTGGGGACAGACACTTCTGTCCTCCCACTAATCTTGCAGGCGGGGCAAGAATCTTCCCATTTTACAGATGAAGAAACTGAGGCTTAGATGCTACAGACCCTACCCAGGTCCTACCTCAGCACCAAGGTGAGCCATGGTATAAACAGCCCAGAAAAGTGGAGCAAAGTTCTGGGACTGTGGAGTCCTTCGGCCGGTCCAGAAACCTCAGTGCTGCCAATTAAATGGGACGATGTATGCGGCCAAAAGGATGGGTGGGTGGGGCGCCTAGGAACACGCGATGGCCCTTTGATTAATTCAGATCAGGGCAACAGCCTTGGCCTCCACAGCTGCAGTTGACTCTGCTGCCCCTTTTCCCAGCGGCGGTGACATCGGAGCCCTTGGAGGAAAGGGCTTCCTGGTCCCCGGAACAGCCTGTCCCAGCAGCCCCGTGTGGCCCTTGCCTGCCATCTGGTGGCCACAGGAAGAATTGTTGGGATGAAGCTTCAGTCTGGCCTTGCCGGCCTCTCCCTCAGGGCTGCGCCAGTCTCTGCTTGCAGGGAGGACAGAGCTCATGACTCTCCCCAGAAGCCCTCCGCTCTGGTGGGCAGCATCTCTGAGTGCCTGTCGCTGAGCCCCAGGTTACAGAGTAAACAGGACAGAGGTCTCTTCTTGGGTCAGAGTCAGGCATCTCAGACCACAAGGTCAGGTTGGGACATTCTATCACAATTTCCCTTGGTCAACACAGAGCCCCCGGCACTGCACAGGCTCCTAGGCCACAAACTCAGGTGTCAAGAAATCACCTGTTTCATGGTTTATTCCAAAGTTTCTTCTGAGTTTCTCCTCCTCCTGGGATTGGTGGTGGTTTAGCCGCTCCATCGCGTCTGATTCTGCGACCTTATGGACTGTAGTCTCCCAGGCTCCTCTGTCCATGGGATTTCCCAGGCAAGAATACTGGAGTGGTTTTCCATTTCTTTCTCTAGGGATCTTCCCAACTCAGGGACTGAACCTGGGTCTCCCGCATGCATTGCAGGAAGATTCTTTACCAGCCAAGCCACCAGGGAAATCTTACCCATGGTTGAATAATTCCCACCTAGGATCACACAAAACAGAGGTTTCTGTAACCCCAAAGATGGGGACAGGGCCTCTGGGGGTTATCACAGGTCGCAGTGTGCCTGGCCCATGAAGGCAGGAGGCCCTGCTCTCCTGTGTCTACCTGGGTTCAGGAGTGCCTGCCCAGGTTGGCAGCCCCAGCTCAGGGCCCACCTCCTCTCGTTGTTCCATGAAGTCATTCCCCTGGGAGGCCCTGGCATCTCTTGGGGGTACTTTGGGGTACAGGGCACCCTTCCAGCTCCTCTCTTGTCCTGCCTCCTCTGCCCCTTAGCAGGCCAGGGACAAGTTAACTCTTTGCTTTTAGCTCCTGTCACTATACACTTGATTCAGTTAGTATTGCTGTGTTACAAACCAGCCCCAAACTGACTAATCAGACAGTCATCTAATTATGATCAGAGATTTGGACAGGGCACGGTGGAGACAGCTGTACCTGGTCCATGACACCTGGGGCTTCTGCTGGAAGACTTGAAGGCTGGGAATGACTTGATGGCAGAAGCGGGGACCAGCAGAGATGTCTTCACCCACCGATCAGGTGGCCAGCACTGGCTTTCGGCTGGAACTCTAGGGTGTCCTCTCTATGAGGCCTCTCTGCATGTGTTAGTTTGGGCTCTCCCACAATGTGGTGGCTGGATTCCAAGAGTGAGCATCCCAAGGGGCCAAGGCAGACATACACGGCATTATTCAGATCTAACCTCGGAAGCTACACGGCCATCCTTTTTCTTACTCTACTGGTGGAAGCAGTCGCAAAGTCTGCCCAGGTCACGGGCCCCACCCCTCGACAGCCATGGTGTCGGGGTCACCTGGTAAGAAGAACGTGTGGATGGGAGATTCTGTCGTGACTGTCTTTAGAAAGTCTGCCTGCCATGTCACGTCACCCAGAGCTGACACTTTCAGGGAAAAACCACCGGCCTGTGTTTGCCACTGTTGTTCAGGCACTCAGTCATGTCCGACTCTTTGTGACCACGTGGACTGCAGCACGCCAGGCTTCCCTGTCCTTTACTCTCTCCCAGAGTTTGCTCAAACTCATGTGCATTGAGTCGGTGATGCCATTCAACCATCTCATCCTCTGTCACTCCCTTCTCCTCCTGCCCTCAGTCTTTCCCAGCATCAGGATATTTTCCAATGAATCAGCTCTTTGCATCAGGTGGCCAAAGTATTGAAGCTTCCGCTTCAGCATCAGTCCTTCCAATGAATATTCAGGGTTGATTTACTTTAGGATTGACTGGTTTGATCTCCTTGCTGTCCAAGGGACTGCTGAAAGTCTTCTCCAGTTCAAAAGCATTGATTCTTTGTCACTCAGCCATCTTTATGGTCCAACTCTCATATCCATACATGACTACTGGAAAAACCATAGCTTTGACTCTACGCAACTCTAAACTGCCAGAAGCAAGGCAGCTCAGTGCTGGGCTACCTGCTGCTCCCGTGGAGGGGAACACAAAATAGAGTTCCGAGTGGATGACTGCAAGCAGGAAAGCCTGTCCGGAGCAGAGTGCAGGCTCTGGGAATGAGGTCCTAGAGAGGAGAAATGGAACAGGTGAGTAAAAGTCAAAAATCTGAATCAGGGAGGAAATTAGAGTTGCTGAGTGTGATTGGTTGGTGGGTGGGCCATACCTGGGCCTGTCATTTAGGTAAGCACAGCTGGCAGGAGGTAGTCAACCGTGGGCACCTGCCTGGGGAAGGAACCTCAGCTAAGCAGCAACACACACGTACGCTCCAGGTCAGAAGTGCGGTGCTCCATCAGGCCTGCACTGGGGCCGCCAGGTTTATCTGGACATCTCAGCAGATGATGGAACTCAGAGGTCAGGCATCGCTGACGTGCCTGGGTATAAGGTCATGGGCGCTGGTCTCTACCATCTGTGTGACCTTGGATGGATGACATCTCCAAACCCCACTTTCTCATCTGCAAAATGGGGATAATTCTAAGTTACAGAGCCATGAGCTATTTTAGGGCAAGTTCTAAATCAGTAAGGCAAAAAGCAAGTACTGGCAAAACCACCCTTGAAAACCTCTTAGCTTCCTCCCTGCCACCAACACGTATGCAGGACTTCCCCGGTAGCTCAGCTGGTAAAGAATCTGCGTGGCTTTGCATCTACAACCGTGTGGAGTGATTCTAAAGAAAACTAAATTTGGAGAACCGATGGGCTAGAACAGGGAGGGGCAAAGGGGAAGCTGGGAACAGATGGCCCAGCTGTCACACCATCTGCCTTTAAGAAAATGCCGAGCCCCTAACTGAGTGCTGGGTGGGGGGCCTGGCAGGGTGGAGGCAGAATGCTACCCATTTAGTCCTCGGGAACCTGAATATGTGTTACTGGATCTGTGTACCTTTGTTGACATGAAGCTAGGGAATACACATGGCTCACAGCACTGTTTTTGGTACATAATAGGTGTTCAATAAACGTGGGCTGGATTTGGGTCTTGAACTTGCTGCTTCAGATACGTATACGAGGCTTGTCTGCAGCCAGGACAGCTGTCTAGGTTGTTGCTGTTCCAGTCCCCCCAGCCCTGAGTGCTCCCCACTGCCCCAGTTGACCTGGTCTCTCTAACCTGGGATTCCCAAATCCCCACCCGATCCAGCATCTTGAGGTGTGAGCCTGGTCCAGGACCCTGCTCAGGTATGAGGCTGCAGTCTGTTCTGTTGGTTGGTCCCATGAGCTTCTAGGGTCAAATGTTTCAGGGGTCACCCTGCCCACGTTCCCACAGCCCGGGGAAAAGCTCTCAGGAGGAGTCAGTAGTGCTTGCTGCATTTCTCAGCTGCCCTGCCCTATAGAGGCCCTGAGGATCCCTCACTCCGCGTGGGCTCTGGCCCCTGCCCTCGGGTAGGGTTCTAGAGGCAGTTATGTCCTCCTGGTGGGCTTGCACATCCAGGGAGCTGAGCATGAGCTAAGCTGGAGCCCAGCCAGGGCCCACCAGCTCAGCTGTCTTTGAAGCCCTCGAGCCCAGCTCCTCTCGGGCCTGCCCTGCAGCTGTGTGGAGACCCAGGCCCAGCGCCCCTCAGACTGTGGGTCCCCGGGCCTCGTCTCCCCAGAATGTCCACTCGTGCAAGGATGAACAGGTTTGCCCAGCAGCGCAGGCAGCCAGCCCAAAGCAGCTGACACAAGTGCGAGATTTCTTCGAAGTCTCGGGTCTTCTTTCAAAATTACAGATTCTGCATTCTGCTCCACGATGTTTCCATTTTTGTGTAAATCTAAAAATAGAGCTTCCACTGAACAAAACTGACTCTCTAGGAAGATGACAGGCTCATCCTGTGACTCTGTAGACATCCAGTTCACTGCCTTGGGCCTCTGGGCACTCACAGCTGGAAGTTTGAAAAGGTTGCCCCCCCACCCCCCCGCATGCTTCAGGTAGACTAAATCTCTGACTTTTCACCTCTGTAAAAAGGAGTGCACTGACACCCTTTCTGAGCCACTTCCCATTTTGGCCTTTCTGAAACCATAGTTAACCCTGACCAGTGCCCTGTGGCCGTCAGGAGAGATGTTTCTTTCTGCTTCGGATGGACAGAGGCTGGGCAGCGCCAGGGCCCTGGTCCCCACCCTGCTTGGGGGTGAAAGCGGTACAGCCAGGGAAGGGGAAGCCCAGAGACAAGGCATTTCCCCTCCTGGATCCAACAGCTCCATGGCCATCCCAGGGTGCTGTGCTTAGTCGCCTGTCATGTCCGACTCTTTGCGACCCCATGGACTGTAGTCTGCCTGGCTCCTCTGTCCATGGAGATTCTCCAGGCAAGAATACTGGAGTGGGTTGCCATGCCCTCCTCCAGGGGACTTTCCCAACCCAAGGATCGAGCCCAGGGATGGAACCCAGGTGTCCCGCATTGCCCTGGCTGTCCAGGGTGGCGCCCATAAGTCCCTCTTGCTTCACCTAAGCTAGTAAGAGCTAAGCTTAATTACTTGCAGAGTCCTGTCAGTCAACCTTCCCTAGAGAGGAGACCACTCGCGGGGGCTGGGTGGGGGGCCTTTTTCCCTTTCCTCAAACACTTGGAGGCCGTCATAGGGAGGAGGGGACATGGCCCAGAACTGGGATCGAGACATGGGAGGTGGAATGAGGCAGATGAAGGGTGGAAGAAGGAAGTGCTTTCTGAGTCAGATCCTTCCAGAGACAGCAGGACCGGCTTCAACAGAGAGCGAGCTGAAGACCCCCTGCTAGGGAAGGGTGGAGCAATCCAGGCGTGAGATGGGGACGGGTGGACTACAAGCCTATAAAGTTGCTTCCTCTTCTGAGTCTCTGATTCTACGCTATTCTCTAAGCTCTGTCTAAGGATGTCACCTCCCTGCTCCAGCGAGCAGGCCTGCTCAAAGTCACCTCTCAGCCGGAAGCATGGGTGGGGGGGGGGCGCGAGGGGGGAGGGGGCGGGGTGGACAGGTGGGTGCTCCGGGCCTGTGAGCCTGTTCTCAGCCCAGGTGTGGTAACTGGCTGTCCACATGTCAGGATTCCAGAACAGGAAAACTCAATGACCCGAAGTGGCGCCTGTCTCTCCATTATTGCACTGGTTTATGCCCTCTGCCTGCAAACATCCCTGAGGGGCAGGGCAGACGATCTTCACAAAGCCAAGAATTTCCTGGCCCTTATTCTAGGGGCAGCATCTTCCCCAGGAAAGATGAGCACTTCGGAGAGGAGACCAGAGCGTTGGAGCCAGAAACGTACGGGCCTGAGTAAGACGGAGGTACTGCCATCCCCTCCTCTCGTGCCAACCCAGACTGGAGTCACCAAAACACGCACATCGTGCAGGGGAGGGGTGGGGGTGCGGGATGGGAGGGGGAGGGGGGCGCCAGGGGAAGGGCGGTGAGGACCGCAGGAGGATTAGAAAGGAAGAGGCTCACACTCTGCATTCGGAGGCGTTTCTACACGCCATGCTGTGCTTAGCCGCTCAGTCGGGTCCGATTCTTGGCGACCCCGTGAACTGTAGCCCACCAGCCTCCTCTGGCCGTGAGGATTCTCCAGACAAGGATACTGGAGTGGGTTGCCATGCCCTCCTCCCAACCCAGGGATGGAACCCAGGTCTCCCACATTGCAGGCGGATTCTTTACCATCTGGGGCCCCAGGGAAGCCCTCGACACACCGCAGTGTAGTAGCGCTAGTCGCTCAGTCGCGTCCAACTCTTTGCGACCCCATGGACTGTGGCCTGCCAGGCTCCTCTGTCCGTGGGATTCTCCAGGCAAGAATCCTGGAGTGGGCTGCCATGCCCTTATCCACTACATACTGTAGACGAGGGCAATTTGGAAAAGGCCCCCGAACTCTAGGAGCCCCCTGACCCCAAGCATCTGGTGGGCTAGTGCTCCCTAAACTGTGGGTGGCAGCACCCAAGCATAACACAGGTCATGCTGCTCTGGCCGCCCGGACACAACGACCTCACGGGCCCGCTCAAAGTGTCCCAGATCCGCAATGCACCGGCCGCGCATCCTAGCCCAGCGCACCGCAGGAGCCAGTGGGCGCCTTCAGTCCGAGTCACCGGCCGGTTTGCAGAGGTATTACTTCAGTTCTCCAGCAGAGGGCAGTACTGTGCT
This sequence comes from Capricornis sumatraensis, assembly GCF_032405125.1. NCBI lineage: Eukaryota > Metazoa > Chordata > Mammalia > Artiodactyla > Bovidae > Capricornis > Capricornis sumatraensis. Next base: position 75,662,981 of record NC_091084.1, read on the forward strand.
CCAAGGAAGAGGCGCCCTTTTCTGAAGAGCACGGAAACCAGTATATTCTTCAGTCAGCAGGAATCTTGAAAGGACAACCCTCCAGACTTAAACCTGAGAGTCAGATTCTTTTTTCTATTTACAGAGCTCTAATTTTAATCAAAGCAATACCTCACTTTTTAAAAATGTGAAAATGGTCTCTAAGACTCAACAAAAGCCAGCAGCTCCTCTTCTCACCCACACCCCACCTTCAACCACTCCAAATGCTTTCAGCCTTTCTTGTTAATCTCCAGATTTCTAAAGAACCGGTTCTTGATTTCCTAGTTTTAGATGTCATCTTTGACTACTATGATGGAAGACGAGATTTATTTTTCTTAAGCTCAACATTCAGAAAACTAAGATCATGGCATCCGGTCCCATCACTTTGTGGCAAATAGATGGGGAAACAGTGGAAACAGTGGCTGACTTTACTTTTCTGGGCTCCAAAATCACTGCAGATGGTGACTGTAGCCATGAAATTAAAGACGCTTACTCCTTGGAAGGAAAGTTATAACCAACCTAGACAGTATATTAAAAAGCAGAGACATTACTTTGCCAACAAAGGTCCGTCTAGTCAAGGCTATGGTTTTTCCATAGTAGTCATGTATGGATGTGAGAGTTGGACTATAAAGAAAACTGAGTGCTGAAGAATTGATGCCTTTGAACTGTGGTGTTGGAGAAGACTCTTGAGAGTCCCTTGGACTGCAAGGAGATCCAGCCAGTCCATCCTAAAGGAGATCAGTCCTGAGTGTTCATTGGAAGGACTGATGTTGAAGCTGAAACTCCAATACTTTGGCCACCTGATGCGAAGAGCTGACTCATTTGAAAGGACTCTGATGCTGGGAAAGATTGAGAGCAGGAGGAGAAGGGGACGACAGAGGATCAGATGGTTGGATGGCATCACCGACTCAGTGGACATGGGTTTGGGTGGACTCCGGAAGTTGGTGATGGACAGGGAGGCCTGGCGTGCTGCAGTTCATGGAGTCACAAAGAGTCGGACACAACTGAGTGACTGAATTGAACCGAACTGAATCTACCCCAAGCTCTCCCCTCTCAAACATACGCACGTTCTCCTCCTTGCCAGCATGTTTGTCTCTCTGTTGTTATTCAGTCAGTAAGTCGTGTCCCACTCTTTGCCGCCCCACAGACTGCAGCACACCACACTTCCCTATCCTCCACTGTCTCCTGGAGTTTGCTCAAGCTCATGTCCACTGAGTCAGTGATGCCATCCAACCATCTCATCCTCTGTCATCCCCTTCTCTTCCTGCCCTCAATCTTTCCCAGCATCGGGATCTTTTCCAGTGAGTCAGCTTTTTGCATCAGGTGGCCAAAGTATTGGAATCTCAGCTTCAGCATCAGTCCTTCCAATGAATAGTCAAGGTTAATTTCCTTTAGGATGGACTGGTTGGATCTCCTTACTGTCCACAAGACTGCCAAGAGTCTTCTCCAGCGCCACAGTTTGCAAGCATCAGTTCTTTGGCGCTCAGCCTTCTTTATGGTCCAACTCTCACATCTGTACATGATTACAGAAAAAAACAACATAGCTTTGACTATACTGACCTTTGTCAGGGAAGTAATGTCTCTGCTTTTTAATGCACTGTCTCGGTTTCCCATAGTTTTCCTTCTAAGGAGCAGGCGTCCTGGTTTCATGGATGCACTCACCGTCCACAGTGGTTTGGGAGCCCTAGAAAATAAAATCTGCTACTGTTTCCACTTTTTCCCCATCTATTTGCCATGAATTGATGGGACCAGATGCCATGATCTTAGTTTTTTGAATGTTGAGTTTTAAGTCAACTTTTTCACTTTCTTCTTTCACCCTCAAGAGGTTTTTAGTTCCTTTTCACTTTCTGGGCCATAACGGTGGTATCATCTGCATATCTGAGGTTATTGCTATTTCTCTTGGCAATCTTGATTCAGGCTTGTGCTTCATCCAGCCTGGCATTTTGCATGATCTACTCTGCATATAAGTTAAATAAGCAGGGTGACAATACACAGCCTTGACATACTCCTTTCCCAATTTTGAACCAGCCCATTGTTCCATTCCTGGTTCTAACTGTTCTTGACCTGCATACATGTTTCTCAAGAGGCAGGTCAGGTGGTCTGGTATTCCCATCTCTTTAAGAATTTTCCGCAGTTTGTTGTCATCCACACAATCCAAGACTTTAGCAAAGTCAATGAAGCAGAAGGAGATGTTTTTCTGGACTCCTCTTGCTTTTTCTATGATCCAATAGATGATTTGTCTCTCCATTTTTTGTTAAATCAATATTCTGGATATTTACTTGCCTCTTTGCCTGTAATATTTCTGCCATCTCTACACAGATGGAATGCCTTATTTGCCATCATGATTTTCCACTCTACATTTCTTCTGACCAAGACACTCATTTCATAGTGAAAGAGTGGCAGTGGGCTTGGGCCCCTCACCATGTACTCCATCATCTGGAAACTGGGAACCAAACTGGTAAGTGGAAGGACCTTCAAAAGACTCAGGTAAGGCTGCTTGAGAGAGAATATCCTGAAAGGTTGAGGTTCCGCCTTAACAGGAGGCAGAATGTGCTTCCACTCCGCCATCAATGTAAGGTGTTTCCCTACCCCTGTCCGCAGTAACTGCGCCAGGAAACACTGAGCGGAAGTCGCTTTTCCCACCACTGCACCTAATAACCGCCTGCAGAATTTCTGCTTCTTGTCCCCATGACTTTGAACTCTGCTGATTTGGAAATCTTTGTTCCCAAGGGAGAAACTAAGGAGGAAGAAGCCCACTTCCTTAGGGATCAGAGACTCAGCTATGAGAGATGCCGTCAGCAGCCAGCCAGCACCCTTGGCCCAGAAGTCTCAGTGACAGCCATGCAGAGCCCCCCACTTTGAGCTCCGGAGATCCCAGCCCTGGCTGTGCAGCAACCCGTCCGAAGAGATCTGAATCCCAGCCCTGGGCTCACCTCCTCCAGAAAGATCCCTTCCCCTCCCCCTCTACCCCGAGGCAGGTAGATGTTTCCCCAGGGACCATCTCTGTGTTTCCTCAGAATTTCTGCCCTGTCCTCCAGGACCTGTTTAACCAATTCTCTCTGTATTTCTCGTTCTGACATAAACAAACGTGGTTTCTGTTTCATGGCTGGGTCCCAACTGATACAGCCACGAGTAAGTCAATACGGTAAACCCCACTTTTAATGCTTGGGGGTTAAAAAGGAGACAAATTATGCTCCAGTTCTTATAAAAGTGTTTCTTTTCTTTGCCAAATACATAAGTACTTTGCGATGAACCTTACGAAATGTGAGTCGAATCTAGATGAAGAAAATTACAAAATGTAGTTTTGTAGTGAGCAACAGAAAATAGGACCTGAACCAATGAAAGCACATATTATCACAGGAAGAAAGTATCAATATTATCGAGATAGCAATAATAACCCATAGTAAGTAAGTGTTAGTTGCTGAGTCGTGCCTGACTCTTTGCCACCCCATGGGCTGCAGCCCGCCAGGCTCCTCTATCCATGGGATTTTCCAGGCAAGGGTACTGGAGTGGGTGGCCATTGCCTTCTCCAGGGGATCTTCCCAACCCAGAGATGAAACCTGGGTCTCCTGCACTGCAGGCAGATTCTTTACCAACTGAGCTGCGAGGGAAGCCCCATAAAATCTACAATTTTAATGAAATTCCAGTCAACATCCTATTGGGCTTTTTTTTTTTTTTTAAGCACAACAAAGTAAGTCTAAAGTTTACCTGGAAGAATAAACCATCAGCGCTCAATAAAATATTCTGAAAAGGGGAAGCCTGCCGGTTATTAAAATGTTTTACAAAAACTCAGCCAATAAAATAGCATGGTTTGGTTCTATATCCAGTAATGGTGAAATGGCTTTCATTGAATTAAACACTCCTTCAGGTAATAATTAAATGCTCTGAACAAAGTATTTTAAAAATTATTTCATTAAAGAGTGAAAAATAATGAAGTCAGAGTTGTATATCCAGGAAAAAATATATCCTTTAAACACGGGAAATAGAGAGTTCAAATAAATAAAAACTGGGAGAACTCATTGTCAACAGAGTTGCTTGCTCTACTAGAAATACCAAAAGAAGTTCTTCAGGCTAAAGGGATATTATACTTAAAGGAAATACGTTTACAGGAAGGAATGGATTCCTCAAATGGTAAACATGTAAGTATTTATTGAAGAAAAAACATATTTTATTCTCTTAATTTATTTAAAAGGCGTAAAACCACCATCAACAAGTGGATTTTAAAAATCAAATACTTTAAAAATAAAAACAATGAAAATTGCAAGATATATACGCTGAAAACTATAAGTCATTGTTGAGATAAATTAAATAAGATATAAAAATGGATAGACACTCCATATTCATTGATTGGAAGACTTAATACCATTTCTCTCTTAATACCAGTATCTCTCCTAACTGAGATTGAGGACCATTTCAATCAAAATCCCAGAAAGACTTTGAAAATCTTATTCTAAAATACACAGGGGAGTGCAGAGAAACCAGAATAGCCAACATGGTCTCGAAGAAGAACAAAATTGGAGGATCCACGGCACCCCACTCCAGTGTTCTTGCCTGGAGAATCCCAGGGATGGAGGAGCCTGGTAGGCTGCAGTCCATGGAGTCGCTGAGGGTCGGACACGACTGAGCAACTTCACTTTCACTTTTCACTTTCATGCATTGGAGAAGGAAATGGCACCCCACTCCAGTGTTCTTGCCTGGAGAATCCCAGGGATGGAGGAGCCTGGTTGTCTGCCGTCTATGGGGTCGCACAGAGTCGGACACGACTGAAGTGACTTAGCAGCAGCAGCAGCAGCATACAACTAGATATTACAACTTAAATACAAAGCTACAATGATTAAGAAGTCTGTACGATTTGGCACAGGATAAACAAATAGGAGAATAAAGTAGGATAGAGTCAGCAACAGAGCCACATTTATATGGTCAATTGATTTTTGACAATGGGCCACTGCATTTCAGGGGATAACATCTGCCTTTAGAATAAATGTTTTAATGTTCCTAAACCATTTGGCTATCCACATGGGTAAAAATGAACCTTGAAACTTACCTCATATTGTACAAAATTAATTTGAAACGGATCATGGATCTAAGTGTGCAAGACAAACAACAAGGCTTTTAGATGAAAACATGGAAGAGTATCTTTATGATCTTGGGATGGCAAATTAGAATGTAACACATGACCCATAAAATAGACTTCACTGAAACTGAGAACTCTGTTCATTAAAAGACACCAGAAGAGTGAAAAAGCAAGTTGCCACATATTGGAAGAAGATATTCACAACAGAAATTTATCTGAAAAGTAAATAAAACAACCCCCCCACCCCAAAATCAGTTAAACACTGGACACAAAACTTAAGCATTTTAGAAGACAGGCTCTCCAAATGGCCGGGAAACACGCGAGAAGGTGCTCAACCTCATTATTTATCAGGAAAAAAACAACATAAAGCCACAAGCAGACATGACTACACACCTAAAATGAGTAAGAATAAAGCTTGACAATACTAAATGTTGCCAGTTATGTGGAACATTTGGGACTCTCTCATATATTGGTTTGGGGAAAGTAAATTGATATGATTAATTTAGAGAACTCTGAAAATTTTGCACAAAGTTAAACATATACTTACCCTATCATCACGCAGTTTGAATCCTAGGTAACTATGCAAGAGATATTAGTTCACGTCCATCAAAAAAAGGCACAAAAACATTTATAGCAGCTTTGTTCAAAATAGCCAAGAATTGGACAAAAGTTAAATGTCCATCAACAGTGAAATGGATCTCTGGTATATTCATACACGTGAACGTTGCACACCAATCAAAGGGGCAAACGTCTGTGTTTGCAACAATATGGGTGAATCTCCGATATAATGATAATCACAGGGAGTAGACATCAGAATCCACCTACTACAAAGTTCTAGCTGCTTGCAGTTCAAACTGGTAAAACTTACTTGTGATAGAAGCTGAGCAGTGGTTATCTCTGGGGCAGTGAATGCACCAAGGGGCCTTTGGGGCTAGAAGTGTCCTATTTCTTGGCTCGGGTGTTGGTTATATGGAGGGTACAATTTGTGAGCAAAAATAGGATTTATACAATTTTTTATGTGTATGTTATACATCAGTGAAAAATTAAAAGATAGAATGCTACTAAGGAAAGTTAATTATAATGGGAGGGAGGAAATGAGCATACTCATACTTTGTTGGTATAATTAAAAATCAATGCAAAGTTTTGGAGGGAAATTTGAGGAAAATCTTAATATTACATATACTATTACTATTTAGTCATGAATTCCTCTCTGAGAAAATTATCCCTAAACCAGATAAATATGCAAAGATGTAATCAAAACCATTACACCACCATTTACCATGATGAAAATGAATTATTAACATCTAAATATTTCACAATCTATTGAATACAATGCAGCTATTAAAAGTCCTGTTCTAGGCAAAAAATTACTGTCTTGTGAAAATGTTCATGGCATATTGCTCAATGAGAAGAGCATGCTCAAAATAATACATAGAACATGATGCTATTTACAACAGTTAGAATGCTTTTCAGCTGCAAATAAAAAACACCCACCTAAAACTTGTTCCAACAATAAGGGCAATTTATTACCTCATGTTACAGGAGTCCAAAAATAAGGGTTGGCTAATTAAGCTGTTTAATAATGTTTCCAGGACCTGAGTTTCTTCCTGGGTGTTGGTTTTTATTCTCAGTCTAGTCCCTTCTTGCTTGGCAAATGGTTACGGTAGCTTCCAGAATTTCCCCCTCACAGAGCCAAGTCTAGGTGGAAAGAGGACCATCACCTCCTGTGGACCTCTTAGAACAAGAGAAACATATCCTGAAAGTCGTCCCTGCTGTATCTCTCTGGCCAAACTGTATCACACGTCCATGCCTAAACCAATCATGGGAGAGGGACTGGAGAATGGGTTCTCGTTACTCAAAGAAAATTCTAAAAGTTATTTTTAAAATAATACTTTAAAAATGAAAATGACCTTAAGAATCATTTAACTACTTCCCTAGAACTTTGTAGATTGGAAAGATATGTTTCTAAAAATTAGAATGATCGTTTAAGAAGCTACAGTCATTTCCTATTTTTATTTCCATTTTGTTCCATGATCTTCTCACAATCTGCCCCTGGGCAATTCAAAATCTGGTTTCAAAGTGATGCTCTAATGGGAAGAACTTCTAAGTACATTGAGGTCAATCTCTTACAGGAAACCCAGAAACAGAACAACTTACCAAGCTTGTTCAACTTACCAAGGTCATCCAGTCAACTATGGAGAAGCTCCTAAACACAGCAGTGAATGCTTTGGAAATCCCCTGATGGATACACAGCTCCAGTTCCTGAAGTCATCCAGGAGGCAGCAAAGGCTGAGCAGGACAGAGACACCAAAGGCTCAGCCATCTTACGGGGGAGAAAGGAGTAATAGCCTGTCTAGGAATGGGCCACCCAATCCCCCAAACCACCCCCAATTAAAGGTAAATTTCTCTCTGTAGTGTTATCTCTCTGCTGTACCTTTGACCTAGCCTTCTTCACTGGCTCCAGTCCCATGGGCTGGAAACATGCCCAGATTTCTCCCATCCTTAAACCAAAAACAAAACCTTTAAGCCTGCCCTTTTTTTCCACTGCATTTTATCTAAATAGCTCAAAAGATTAATCTACATGCCTTTTTTTTTTTTTCTAATTTCTCACATTCAATTTTCTCAACTCATTCTTATCTGCTGTCTTCCCTGGCATACCATTGAAATTTCTCTCGCCAAGGACAGTGACCTCCTATCACGAAATCTGCGGATCTCCTTAAGTTCTTATCTTCCTGCATGTCTTTGTTGCATTTAACTCTATTGGTTACTGTCTCTTTCTGAATGCTCTACTCTTTTGGTTCGCAGGATAGCTTATTCTATGTGGTCCTCACAACTGTCTGTCCACAACTTTTTTTTTTTCCTGGGAAAGGAGATGGATAAAGATACATTCCTGGTGACATTGTTTGAACACCTGGATCCTGCCATGCTTGAAGCCCACACTAGATTTTTTTTTTTCAGTTACACTAGCCAACGTGTTTTTGTTTTCCTCAAATTAGTTTTAGTTGGGTTTTTGAGGCTGACCAATGGAGCTGAACACAGCAGTGAAATCTCCTCCTTCGATAACTCCTTTCCTTCTGCTCCTGGTATTGGCAGCACTAACTATAGTACTAACTACATACACATTCTCAAAGAGCACATAGCTGAGGCCAGAAGTATAATTAATGAGGAGCCATCTAAGAACTGGCAACTTCACGGGTGCTCCACACAAAGAAACTGGTCTCAGCACACACCCCAATTCTAAGGTCTCATTTGGTGCAGGTAGCATGGTAAGTCAAATGGTCTTTGCCTCCTGAACACTCCCACAACCACCAAAACTAAGATGGGAACCCTATATCTGCAATACTTTGCAAAAATTCAATATATTATTGGCTTTGATATTTCTCAAATCATCTTTGACTTCCTAGAGTAAAATATGTCAAGTTAAGTAATTCCTTTGATATATTATTGCATTCTTCCCTGGTGGCTCAGACAGTAAAGCATCTGCCTACAATGTGGGAGACCCAGATTCAATCCCTGGGTCGGGAAGATCTCCTGAAAAAGGAAATGGCAACCCACTCCAGTATTCTTGCCTGGAAAATCCCATGGATGGAGGAGCCTGGTAGGCTACAGTCCATGTAATCGCAAAGTGTTGGATGCGACTGAGTGACTTCACTTTCACTATTGTTGCATTCAAATTGCTCACATTGAACGGACTTGTGTTTGCCAATGGGGCATGGGTGGCAGAGGGAAGGACTGGGAGTCTGGGGTTAGCAGATGCAAACTATTATATATAGGATGGATAAACAACAAAGTCCTGCTGGATAGCAAAGGGGACTATGGGCTATATCAACATTCTGTGATGAAGCATTTGGAAAAGAATACGAGAAAGAATATGTATCTATCTGAATCACTTTTCTGTACGGCAGAAATTAACACAACATTGTAAATCAACTATATTTCAATGACATTTTTACAAATTGCTAGTGTTATTGACTTTGGTATGAGTGGGTTTTCTTAGTTTTGGAATCAAGTTTATGTTAATAACTTTGTTTCCATTTGCTTCCTTTTGGTAACAGCTGGAGATTATTTATCAATGCAATATGCTCATGAATCTTAAAGAACATAGGAGTAGATTGTTTAAAGTTTTCCTCTGTTTCCTGTATTAACTCTACTTTAGCATGGGCCATTTGGTCTGACTATTCAGTTTAGACTATTGATTCTCTTCACACATCAAAGGAGTTTTCACTATTCGTTCCCGTTTAAAACAAAGCACTGGATTGATCACCATCAGTAGCTGATGTGAGCTTCCTCAACAATCGTGTAGGCAAGTCATCGTCTGATCTCTATATGTGGCCAGAGGTATAAGGAGACATAGGTGAGCTGTGCCCCAACTGTATGGCACAAAGGCTGGCAGAGTTTCCCTCCAGGGAGCCTGAGCTAGGAAGCACACCGGCACCATGAAGGGAAACACAACAGCTATTAATGTAATTATGGCTATATAATTACATAAGAGGATGATGTAGAAAAAAATAGGTACTAATTCTGACATATCCAAAAAAAAGGCATTGATACCATTCAATTTTCATTCCTCATATAAACTCCTACTAAAATAGGAATAGGAGGACATTTCCAAAGGATAAGAAAGAGATTATCAGAAACCTGTAGGCTTCCCAGATGGTGCTAGTAGTAAAGAACCCGCCTTGCCAATACAGGAGACACAGGAGACTTGGGTTCCATCCCTGGGTTGGAAAGATCCCCTGGAGGAGGAAATGGCAACCCACTCCAGTATTCTTGCCTGGAGGATCCCACGGACAGAGGAGAAGCCTGGAGGGCTACAGTCTATAGGGTTGCAAAGAGTCTGACACCACTGAAGCAACTTAGCACACAGCACTCAGAGAGAACATAAAAGCAGGTGAAAATCTGGCATCAGTAACAAAACACTGTCTCCATCCTAATCATCATTGTTTGAAGCTAATGTGATAATATTAAAAAACTGACTAAAATTCACAAGTATTTAAAAGGATGAATCAAAATCATTATTTGCATGAGATTTTGTTTATGAAAAAAAATTTAAGAACATCAACTCAAAACTGTTATAAATAATATGTGATAGCTAGTCAAGAATATGCATTTATACAAGTCAGTGGCTTTCCAATATAGCAGCAAGGACAAGTTAGAAAGTAAAAGCAATTGTGATTTTACCCACAAGAGCAGCAAATGCTATAAAATATCTGGGAATAAGCCCAGCAAGCAGTATGTTAGGCTCATAAGAAGCAAACTATAAAACCTGCCTGAAAATTGTAAAAGAAGACTTGAATACAAAGGAGAAATGGGCCACATCCCTGAAGGAAAACTCGATATTGTAGAAATGTCAATTCTCCTCCAATTATTCTACCAACTGAATGGCATTTCATCAAAATCCTGATGGCTTCCTCCCCCAAACCCATCATCCGGCTCTAAACTTGGGAAAAGCATCAGATAAACTATGATAGAAAGGCATTCTACGGAATGCCTGACCAATACTCTTCAAAATTGAGGCCATCAAAAAGAAGGAAAGCCTGAGCAACTGTCAGAGTCAAGAGCAGCCCAGGGAGATGTAGTCTCCTGGGTGGGATCCTGGCACAGAAGAATGAGGCAAAAAGTAATGACATCTCAATAAACGATGAACTTCAGTTAATAATAGACTTCCCTGGTGGCTCAGACAGTAAAGCGTCTGTCTACAATGTGGGAGACTCGGGTTCTATCCCTGGGTTGGGAATATCCTTTGAAGAAGGAAATGGCAATCCACTCCAGTACTATTGCCTGGAAAATCCCATGGATAGAGGAGCCTGGTAGACTACAGTCCATAGGGTCGCAAAGAGTTGGACACGACTGAGCGACTTCACATTCACATTCAGTTAATAATAATGTATGAACATCGGTTCAGGAATTGCAACCAGTGGGCCACACGGATGAAAGATGCCAACAGGAGAAACTGACTGAGGAATACATGGAAACGCTCTCTGATTTTTTTGTAACTCTAAAACTGTTAAAAAAAAAAAACCACAACCCTATGTTCTAAAAATAAAAAATCCCAATGAGATATTTTTGAGGGGGTGGGGGATGGAAAGAAGGAGAAACTTTCAACTTTGAAGTTTACTTGAAATGATACCTGGATGACGACAGACAAATTTTCTATTTACGATTAATGGGTGCCTACCAATTAAGGTGAAGTGCAGAGTTTCCACCTCCTCTCGTCTTGAAGATCAGCCCAAACCAAAAGTAGAGGAAAAAAAAAAAAGCAACACTAAATCCACCTTGCGTGAGAAGAAGATGCATCGGAAACCTAAGATCTCTAGGTGAGCAGATGGGAGGCAGGTGGAGGAAGAGACGCAGAACCAGAGGAGCAAGAACCAAGTCTGAGTGTCTGGTGGAGGCCACGGGAAAGGAGGAAGCCAATTTGTTCGCCACCACTGAACGGCTTGGGAATAGAAAGGACCTAAGAAAGTTGTGGTGAAGCCTGTGGCTGAAAATAAAGGGATATTTTTTCAAAACCTTATACAAGATGCAGTGAGACCCCAAGATTACCGGTCCCAAGCACACCCATGGCAGCCAAGGGGCTATCCTTCTCCTGTTCCTGAAGACCACTAGAGATTCCTTTTCTAAAGAAATGGACACAGAAAGTCTAACTTGGTTTCAGCAGGCACTGAGGAAGGTGGAAAGGCGCTGAATTGAAAGCAGATGAGTAGGGAGACATCGGAGACCTCCAGCTTCCTCCTCGGTCAGGTCCCAAACTAGAGGTCCCTCTGCTCTGGCATCACTTTGAAGTCAGCCCAGGACTGGCTGCTGTTGCTGCTAAGTCGCTTCAGTCGTGTCCGACTCTGTGCGACCCCATAGATGGCAGCCCACCAGGCTCCCCCGCCCCTGGGATTCTTCAGGCAAGAACACTGGAGTGGGTTGCCATTTCCTTCTCCAATGCATGAAAGTGAAAAGTGAAAGTGAAGTCGCTCAGTCATGTCCGACTCTTAGCAACCCCATGGACTGCAGCCCACCAGGCTCCTCCATCCACAGGATTTCCAAGGCAAGAGAACTGGAGTGGGGTGCCATTTCCTGGACTTGCCCCCAACTCCCACCATGTCCCCTGCACACACGTCCCCTGGTAGCAGGGTGGAGGAACATTCTTTACAAATGCAGTGAAGACTTGTACCACCAGGGGCATCAGCCAACTTCAGCTTCCGGTAAGCCCTGTGCACAAATCCCACCCTCCTGACACCTCCCAGAGGACACTTGGAGCTTCACTCTCAAATACGAAAGACAGCCAAGGATCACTGGACATCTGAAGACAATCCTACTGTGAAAGAGAATACAATAAATAGGAGAGAAAGAAGCTGAAGAAAGCAGCTAATTCACAGAATAGGAGGGGGAAGAGGATATTTCTAAAGAAAAAACATTGCCTCCATTAAAAAGAAAAGAAGCTATAAGAAACAAAGAACAAATCTTGTTTCTTGATGGAAATTCAGCCTATGAAAGCTGAATACATACATATATATACACACATGTATATATACTGGCCTCTCCCCACACAGCGTGCAGGATCTTAGTTCCCAGATCAGGATCTAACCCATGGCCCCTACAGTGGAAGCAGGGAGTCTTAACCGCTGGGCTGCCAGGGAAGACCCCAGGCTGAAATTTTTTAAGAAAAAGGTTAAATATTGAAAGACAAGGTCATGGAAATCTCCCAGAAAGTACAAACAAACAAACAAAAAATACCCTGTGGTATATCAATGGGGTGAAATGCTACTCAATACTAAAAATGGACAAACTGCTGGCTCAAGCAACAACATAAATGAATCTCAAAACATCCTGAACAAAGAGTTGTAAAAACAAATAAATAATGTGGTAAAAACCAAGAATATGTGACAGAGACTCCAGGCAGCGCATAAAGCCTATAGCATTCAGTATCTGACTCTTTTCAGAAAGATTTCTGATCCACCATGTAAGAAAAAAAGTGTAGGAAAAAACAAAAGGCTCTGATAGATAATCTAAAAGGTTTGAGGGTGTTGAAAATGGTAATGAAAGGCATTCTACAACATTAGAATAAAATCTTAGATGTTAAAAAACTAAGCAAATGCAAGAAAAAATGGGTCTGTTATGAACTCTAGGAAAAACAAAAAGCTGTAAAATCAAGACAATTTAATAACAGTGTGTTCTTGGCTTAGCAATTCACAACACTGACACGCTCATTACAATGGAGACCCTGCTCAGGGACACAGGTTACCATGAAGATGTTACCAGACTGAGCCCAGGGTGGGGTTGGGTGGGGCACCAGCGAATCGGGAGTGTGAATGAGTGGGAGACTCATCTTCCATGTCAGAAAATCGACAGATGACGTTTGAAATTACTTACTCAACAGCTAACAATATAAACATCTGATTTAGAAGGTGAAGGCAAATATCATCCAGGAGATAAAATCTCTGCCTCTGGGAATTAGATCAAGTTAGTTAAAGTGGAGGCTGTGTCCTGTCTAATACTAGAATATAGTATAAAAAGCTATAGTAATGTGAACAGTTTGGTACTGTGCAAATAATCAATGATATATAATAGACAGAGAAGAAAAAGGCTTGTGTATGATACGGAAATTTAACATGGGATACAGACGGCACTGTAAAACAATGAGAAATAGATGAATGACCCAATAATTGGTGTTAGGACAACCACTTATTCATTAAGGAAAAAAAGTTCGATCTCCATCTTAACACTCTGCACCAAAATAAATTCCAGATGGGCCAAATTTTTTTTTAATGTTAAAATTAGGAAAAAATCTAAGAGAATATTTTTACAATTTTCTGAAGGAGCAGGTCTTTCTGACAGCAGAAAACAAAACCCTTTAAATTTTCATATAGCAAAAAACATCATAAATACATTTACAAATGTTTCTGAATTGAGAAAACAGTGATAGAATTTCAAAGACTTTTGTTATCCTTAATATGTAAACTACACTTATGAATCAATAAAAAGACACAAGATCCCAACCTTAGACAAAGAATGTGATCAAGCAATTCACAAATGAGACACCACGATTGATAAACACATGAAAATATGCTCATCTTGCTATCAATACCATGTGATTTAAAGAAACAATGAGACAGATCTCTCTCACATCAAATTACTGAAGATTAAGCAGATGGATGATGTTCAACGTAAGGGTTTAGAGAAACAAGCAGGCTCTCACAAAGCCAATGAGAACTGACATTGGTACCACTTTTCTGGAGGGCAATGTGGCAAAATTTTTCAGGATGTGAAGCTGGGCACATGCTTTGTCCACTTCTGGAAATTATTTCAAAGCAATAATGAGAGAAGCACATAAGATATACGTCTAAGGCTGTCTGGAGGCTGAGCGCCGAAGAATTGTTGCTTTCCAATTATGGTGCTGGAGAAGACTCCTGAGAGTCCGCTGAACAGCAAGGAGATCAAACCAATCAATCCTTAAGGATATCAACCCTGAATATCCACCAGAAGGACTGATGCTGAAATTGAAGCTCCAATACTTTGGCCACCTGATGCGAAGAACATCTTTTCACTGGAAAAGACCCTGATCCTGGGAAAGATTGGGGGCAGGAGAAGGGAGCAACAGAGGATGAGATGGATGGATGGCATCACTGATTCAATGGGCATGAGTTTGAGCAAGCTCCAGGAGATAGTGAAGGACAGGGAAGCCTGGTATGCTGCAGTTTATGGGGTGGCAAAGAGTCAGACAGGAATTAGCTACTGAATAACAACAAAGACCTGTTCCACCAGTTTCCCTGGAGCACAGACTTGCCTCACTCTCCACCCTGGATTCCCTTCAGGGCATGCGGAAGGTCAAGAGCTGCAGCAGCCCAGGGATCAATCTCTGCAGAGGCAGATGGCAAACGCCCTTGTTGTTCAGTCACTCAAGAGTCTTCGCCAGCACCGCAATTTGAAGGCATCAGTTTTTCAGGGCTCAGCTTTCTTTATGGTCCAATTCTCTAATCTGTACATGACTACTGGAAAAACAGTAGCTTTGACTATACGGACCTTTGTTGGCAAAGTGACATCTCTTCCTTTCCTTCCGAGGAGCAAGCATCTTTTAATTTTGTGGCTGCAAAATCTGGAGCCCAAGAAAACACAATCTGTCACCGCTTCCACTTTCCCCCTCCTATTTGCCATGAAGTGATGGGACTGATCTTAGTGTTTTGAATGCTGAGTTTTCAGCCAGCTTTTTCATTCTCCTCTCACCATCAAGAGACTCTTTAGTTCCTCTTCACTTTCTGCCATTAGAGTGGTATCATCTGAATATCTGAGGTTGCTGATATTTCTCCTGGAAATCTTGATTCCAGGTTGTGATTTATCCAGCCCAGCGTTTCACATGATGTACTCTGCATATAAGTTAAATTAACAACAGGGTGACAATATGCAGCCTTGACGTACTCCTTTCCCAATTTTGAACCAGTCAGTTCTTCCAGGTAAGGGTCTAACTGTTGCTTCTTGACCAGCATACAGGTTTCTTAGGAGACAGGTAAGGTGGTCTGGTATTCCCAGCTCTTTAAGAATTTTAAATGCCCTTGAAAAGCAGCAATTTGTAGTTGACGGTAGAATCCTATGGAAGAAATAGTATGCACTCTGAGGTTAGGTTATAAAAGACAATGACTTTCTTCTGCCTCTCTCTGTCTGATCATTCACTCCAAGGAAGACCAGCTGCCGCATCAGGAGCAGTGATACTGAGATGCCCAAATCAAGAATCTAAGCTCTCTTTTCAACAACCACAGGAATAGGGTGATCAACTTGCCCTGGTTTGCCTGGAGCCAACCGGCTTTTAAAGCTGAAAATCCCATATCCTGGGAATCCTCCTCATTCCCGGGCAAACTTGTATCATGGGTTATCCTACATGTGAGGGAGTTTGGAAGTGGACTCACCAGCCCCACGCAAGCCTTCAGCCCAGCTGACAACCTGGCAGACTGCAACCTCACAAGCGATTCTGAGCCAGAACCACCTAGTTAAGCTGCTCCCAGGATTCCTGGTTCTCAGAGACCGTGAGGTAGGGAAGATCCCCTGGAGAAGGGAATGGCTCTCCACTCCAATATTCTTGCCTGTAGAATTCCATGGACAGAGCTACAGCCCGTGGGGTTGGAAAGAGTGGGACATGAATGAACAACTGAACAACAACAACAACACTGATTTAAGCAACTGGGAACCTATTGAAAGGGGTTCAGGTAGCTCATGACCCTCTGAAAAGTTGAAGAACCAAGCGCAGGGTGCGCAGAGACAGTCACAGCCAAGACCATGCCACAGAGCCAGTGCGGACGCTGCCCAATACTGCCGACAGGTACCACCAGCCCCTGCAGCTCTTCCGTATCCAGCTACAGACACTCCTGCCCTCGAGAACTGACTCTAGTGCCCCCCGACTCTCACCAGAAAGGAGTCCATAGTCCATGTCTCTGCATGTCACTAGAGTCCAGTCCAAAGGTGGGGGATCGGCTGAGGCTCCATCATGTGTCTGTACCTTACCTTTGAGCTACTATAACAAAATACCACTGGCAACTTAGAAACCACAGAAAATTATGTCTCACAGTCCTGGAGGCTGGAAGTCCAGGATCAGATTGGGTCTAGTGAGAACCCACTTCCTGCTTCTTGAATGGCTGTCTTCTGTTTGTGTTCTGTGGTGGGAAGGTCAGGGGAGCTCTCTGGAGTCTTTTCTAAGGGTGCGAATCTCATTTATAAGGACCCCACCTTCATGAGCTATGCACCTCCTGAAAGGGAATTTTTGATGTTTTCAGATTCTCTAGTGGGCATGGGGGCAGGTACACCCTGGGTCTCTCCAGGGCTCAGAAGGGTGGGAATTTCCCCAGTCACTGGAAGGGAAGTCAGGCACTAGGCAGCCAGATAAAAGACAGGTCCACATCAACCTCATAAGCAGGAGGGAGGAGTTAAATAACATGGTTTATGAACATACCTACCTACTCATCTGGCACTTGGGTAATGTTAGTAGCCACATGGCAGCCAAGGTGATGGTGTGAAAACATAAGTGAGGTCCTGCGTTTCCCCAGCTGTACAGCATCGCTGGCGGCTACTGCTGCTAAGGCGCTTCAGTCGTGTCCGACTCTGTGCGACCCCATAGACGGCAGCCCACCAGGCTTCCCCGTCCCTGGGATTCTCCAGGCAAGAACACTGGAGTGGGTTGCCATTTCCTTCTCCAATGCGTGAAAGTGAAAGTGAAGTTGCTCAGTCGTGTCCGACCCTCAGCGACCCCATGGACTGCAGCCTTCCAGGCTCCTTCATCCATGGGATTTTCCAGGCAAGAGTACTGGAGTGGGGTGCCATTGCCTTCTCCGATCGCTGGCTGCTACTGATGTTCAAATAATCCAAACCATGGAAAAGCACGGCCTAGATCCAATCCCTTCTCCTGCTCATCTCCTTCCGTCTCCCCGTCTACACTGTGCTCTGCACACTAGCCTTGGGCCAGCCCATACAACAAGCTTGGCTAGCTTCTGCTTCAGGGCCTTTGCCCAGGCTGTGTCCTCTGCTGAGGTGACTCAACTACTCAACCGTGCATGGGGCTGACTCCTTCCCATTGATCAAGACTCCCATGAGATGCCACATCTCTGAGACCTTCCCTGTCCAAGGTTCTAAAGCTGCTCTTTCACCTTCAACCTGCATCCGAATCATCTTACCTTGCCGCGCATGTGGTAGACAGCCCATTGAGGGCAGTGGCTTCTGTAGAAAAGAGGAGTCTATTTCCTGCCAAAACTCAGCAGGAGGTATGAATGAGGGATATCTTGGCTGGCGGGGTCGGTGTGGGGGGTGGGGGCGGGGGTAGGGGATAGAGGTTTGTGCTTCCTGGGCAGTTGACAGGAGAGAGGCAAGCTTTTTGTCAGCAGAACCAAAAAATAGCCATGATGATCTGACCCAGGGCATTTGATCTTAGTCGTCATCAGCAGCTGAGTGAGGAATCCCTTGGTTATAAGCCAGTCCCTCCTCCCTTCCAAGAGAGGAATCCCTCAGCTGTTGGGCGAGTGGACAAGACAGACCAGAAGAGAACCATGCCTGGCTTAACACAAGGCCCATGGCATCCAACTCCCTTCAGCAACTCTTCCAAATGTGGGTTTATTTTAAATATTTATTTCTTGCCATTAAAGAGGGGGGCGGAATCTTTAATAAAAGGCAGAGAAAACAAAGCTGAGTTAGTAGGATTAGAAGTGGGAAAAGAGGAATGAGGAGGGAGCAACTGCCAAAGTTGTTGGGAATGCGGGTGGAATCTGGCCCTGAGCTTCCTGGCAACCTGTGTAAAAAGGGAAACCTGATCAGTTATGCAGCTCTTCTTGTTAGCAAGGGAGATGCTTGCCAGTTCCTCGAGGGAAATGCAGTTGATCTTTGGTCTGTTTTTACAGGCACTAAATCCTGAATGAAATTTCTCCCTCAAGGCTTTCAGAAGGGTCATTGATTGATGCAATAAATGCTCGTCCTTGCTTCAGAGCAAATGTGGAAGTGAATCTCCAGTGATCCAGGGGGCATTTAAGTTGCAGCTCGTTGCATAAATGTTTCACTTGGGTATCAGTAGTAGATGAGAAAGGTCTCAGCTTGGCTTTTCTTTCTGAAGAGTTGAGCTTCATTCATTTAGAACATGTCAGTGTCCTCACAGGGACCTGGAAGTGACTGGGACTGCTGGTAAATTTTTTGTAGGGGGCAATCATGAAGAGCCTGACCTCCCATTGCAAAGTTCTGGTCAGCTCCTATTGTGTGAAATGCACAAGGGAGAAACCAGGGAAATATTTAACCAACTGTTAGGCTAAAAAGTTGTCTTATGGAGAAGGATGACAAACCAGAAATGTCCAAGGGTGGAGAGCACGGAGCAATGGAGTCAGGCAGATCTGGGTGTGAATCTGATCGTACTTCTAACTAGCTGTGTGGCCTCGGGAAAGTTTCTTAACCTCTCTGAGCATGGTGTCCCTGTCTGCAAAAACAGCAATGATGCCGATTGGCTCAGATTACTGACAGAGTCAAATGGTAAGGTCCCTGAAAGTGTGTGTCACGTGCCCTATTCATGTCAACCCTCTTTGTACCGCCCGACTCCCAACTAGTTCTCAGGGGATCTGAGTGGAGTTCTTCATCCTTACTTCCGTGTTTCAGGCCCAACTCAGCCCGCAGAGGGAAGAAGCTGAGGCACAGTCTCACAAGGCCTACCTTGTCCAGACCACTTGTCTACAGTGATTACCTTCTGGCCCTGGGGTAATCACTTTAAGTAATTACCACTTTCTGCCCACTGACCCCGGGCATTTGTGCCAGCCCTTGCCTGCCTTGGGCTCCCAGAAACACCCCCAGTCTTGTTTCAGATTCCTTCCCAAGCCGTGGTGTTGATCATGTGGCTATAGGGCAGCTTCTTGAGGGAACAAGGTAGGACCCCTGGTGCAAATTCTCTGTGTCGCACAGGAAGAAGCTGGAGCTCAGACAGAAGAGTCATGCGCCCCAGGTTCCATGGCAGGGCGTGGCAGGCTGGACCTCAGACCTGGGTCTCTGAACCATGCAGACTCTCTGTGCC
Organism: Capricornis sumatraensis; assembly: GCF_032405125.1. NCBI lineage: Eukaryota > Metazoa > Chordata > Mammalia > Artiodactyla > Bovidae > Capricornis > Capricornis sumatraensis. Next base: position 75,682,585 of record NC_091084.1, read on the forward strand.
CACCAAGCATGATGACTGATGACTCCTGGCCTGCAATGCCCAAGGACCCAGCCTCACTCCAGAGTTGGAGCCTGGAGGCCGACTGTTCCTGGCAAAGAGAAGCCAGGCTGGGCCAGATGGATGGGGAGATTTAAATAGAAAACCATCACCACATGGAAAAATTTCCTCTTTGCCTCACTCCTCAGCTCATTCTCTCAAAGACCATTTTGCTTTTTGCAGGCTGTGACCACCTTCTCTCTTTATGCTCTTGGCTTTCTGGCCTCATCTGGGCTCCTCTGCCCCACCCACTCTTGAGTCATCATAGCTGGCCGCGTGTTACACACCCTGCAGCTTTGAGACCTGCAGGTCTCTGCCCGAACTGTTCACCTTCCTGGAGCACCATCCTACCGCTGGTGGAAAGTCCAAACCCCCTGTCAGGGCCCACCTCTGACACCCTTTCCTTGGTGAATCCTTCTCAAAAGGAATACATGGCTTCCTCCTTGGTGTCCTTTCCTCTCCCTGCCCAAGCACCCGGCCTCCAGTATAAAGTTGTGCATTAATTATTGAATTAATCTGAATTAACTACCAATTCCTCCATCTCCTGGCCAGACCACGACCTCCTAAAAGGACCAGGTCTAACTAATCTTGGTACTCCCCAATACCCAACACTCCGCCTGGCACTGAGCAGAAAGACACTCAGGAAACTTTCTACAGTTATATTGAAAGTCATATAATTCTGATGCTAATTATGGTTACTTGAGCATCTACTGTGAGCAGTCTGGTGCTAGGCTCTTTAAACAGTTTCATGGCTCCTCACATGGAGCTGGCAATGTGGGTTGTTATTCCTGTGTCCCACTTTGCAGATAGGAAACTGAGGCTCAGAGAAGGGAAGTCCTTTACTCAAGATCACACAGGAAGTAGATGAGGGATTTCAAAAAGGTGTGTTTGTGATGCCAGAGTCAAGGGAAACAAAAGACGAGGTACATACAGAGCTTCTCCCCTCAACCCCCAACTTCCAGACTCCAAGAGCTAGGAGCATGTCCTGGGGTCTGACCATGGATGCCATCTGGGACTCAGGCTCCCAACCAGCAGGGAAACTGACAGGGAACTCCATCCCCGAGAGGACATCTCCCCGGGGCGGTACCCACTGGAGACCGCCTGTGCCAAGACTTTTAGGGCTTCCACGGATGTCTGACGGTCGGGAAGCCCCTCCCTAAGCAGCGCCCCGCCCCGGCGCGGTCTTGAGGGCAAATTCCTCCGACAACTTTCTACTAGAGGTTACACCTCGGTTTTAGAGCCAGAGCAGCACAGCCTCCCCTGACAGGGGAGATCTCGCACTTGGGCCCCTTGCCTTGCAGACAACGCCAGAAGAACGCGGTTATTTTGGGAGTAGTTGTCTTGGTTACGCCATCCCGCGGTGTTCTCTACTCCATCCTAACCAGTCAGGTTTCTAAGCGTGGAGTAAAGCCTTTCACGCTTTTAAACACCGTCTTTATGAAAATTCCGCCCGATCTTTTCCTTGCTCCCTTGTTGCTCTGCGATGTTGAATCCCATTTCACGGATGAAGAAATTGAGGACCCAAGCAAGCGTTTTCGGTTTAAACATCTTTCCCAAGACAGCCCGGGACCAGCAAGTCCGGTTCTCAGGATCTCAATCCCGGTAACAAATTCCGATTTGAAGAACACGTGCGGCTCGCGTCGTTAAAACCACAGCCCCACGTAAATAGTTAAACGTTTCAAATGAAACCCCCCAGCCCTCTTCCCCCAGCTTTTAGCGGGATGCACCTGGCTTTACAACTTCAGTTTGTAATTCCGAATGGCTGGGCATTCAAAGGGTTAAACCGGATCAGGAGGGGGCCAGTTGCGGGCATTGGAGCCAAGAAAGGGTTAAAAATATCCAACACATTTACTCCCCCGTTTGGTTCACAAGGGGCAGCAACAGAATTGGGGGAGCCAGGGAGCCCCCTCAAGGAATGGCTTTTTAAAAATTCTTGAACTTTTAATTCCGACCAAAAACAAAAAAAAAGTGTCCCAGTTCCAAAGTTCTTTTAACCTTTTCTTTTTTTCATTATTATTTTTTTTCTCGATTTCTCCGCGGGCTGGTTTATAAAAGTCGCCCTGTCCTTTTGGGTTCGAGGAACCAGGTTCCCCCCACCCCCGCTCCCCTCCAGGCAGGGCGCGGGGCGGGGGCGCCGAGGGGACCCCGGGAGTTTTCTCCCGGGGCCGGGTTGGGACGCGCGGCTGCTGAATCCCGGCTCCGGGCCCCTGAATTGGGGGGTCCGCGTCTGCCCCAAACGCCGCTTTCTTCCGTTTTCCATGTCATTTCCTGTACTAATAAGATGGTGGTCAAAGCAGGGGAGGAGAGCAGCAGCGAGTCGCCGCCGCCGCCGCCGCGCCGAGGCTGGCGCTGAAACTTTGCCGGGGCCCAGCGCGCCCGCAGCGCGGCCGCTCCCGCCGCGGGGGCCGCCAGCCGGGGCCGCGCCGCCTCCGCCGAGCCGCCCGCCCGGGCCCGCCCGCGCCGCCCGGGCCCCGCGGCTGCCGCGGCGCTCCCGGGAAGGTGAGTCAGCCCCGGTAGCCACTGTGGCCATTGAAAATGGCTTCGGAAAGCGCTCGGCAATTTGCCAGCGCGCGCGCGCGCGCGGGGGGCGGCCGGGGCAGGGGCTGCGAGCGGCCGCGGGGGCGGCGGGCGGCCGGGGGTGCAGCGCCCGCGGGGCGGGGGGGTCCCGGCGGCGCAGGAGCGGTGGGGGTGCGGCTCGCCCCGGCCCGAGGTGGGTTAACCCTTCGGCAGGTAGCTGCCGCCGCCGCCGCCGCCGCTGCGGGACTCGGGGGCCGCCCCTCCGCCTCCTTCCTCCCCGCCCGCGCCCCGCTCGCTCGCTCGCCTGCCTTGTTACAATGTAGCCTTTGCTCTGCGCCGGCGTGCCGCCCGCTGACGGACGTGGCCGCCGACCAATGGCAGCGGCCGCCCGGGCCCCGGGCATTCGGCCTGAGAGCGCGGAGACGCGGGCGGGGCGGGGCGCCGCAGGCTGGACGGCTCGGCGCGGCCGCCGCCGCTGCTGCTGGCCTAGTTCTCGGGGGGCGGCGGGGGTGGGTGGCGCTCTGGGCTCGGCCACGGGGGTTGCGGCGGACGTGGGAGGTACGAGTCCTGCCGGGGTGCGGTGGGGGGGCCCTCTTTCCAACGCAGTGCACGATTTCCCGGTAAACGTGGTCGCGCCGGGGGCCATTTCTTTTAACACGTTTCGCATCCCAGGTGCGGTGTAGACTCTTCGGGAAATCTCTCCGGAGTGTAGCCTCCATTCCCACCCCGCCACCCCCGCCTTCCCCAAGGTAGTCTCCTCTGCAGGCACTTGGCGGCCGATGACCTTTCTCCGGTCAAGGCCAGCACGCCCCAGGCAAGTGGCTGCAAGGAGAATACAGAATGTCTTGAGCGCTGGTCGGTGCTGGTGGAAAAGTTGCTCGTGTCTTGTACGGGGTGGTGTTGGGCGATAGGGGCTTAGACCACCCCCGGGATGGGCTGGGACTTCAGGGAGAAAAATGTTAAGCCTCTCTTCTTTCTCAGATGCTTGTTTCATGTGGAGTAAGGCTGTTGTATATAATTTAGAGTGGCTGAAAGGAAACACACCCAGCTCTTTGTCCGCGGGGACAGGGGGAAGAATGAGACAGGGCTCTTGATGCCAGTAAACCTATAAACTGGGGGTTCTGTCTGTGCTTAGCAAAAGAATTTTCCATGAAGCATGATGCCTGTGGCACCCAAATTGCCCTTCGCCCTCATTTCCCCTTGAGAGAAAGGAAGGGGTTGGGGCTATGAGGTCCATGGGGCAGATGTAACTCTCCTTCCCTGGGGAGTGGGGCCTGATTTTTGCTCACTGACTTTCTCAGAGGTGGGTGAGCAGAGTTCTGTGTAGGCATGTGGCTGTAAACCTTCCTCTCTGGAACAGAGCCCAGGCCAGTTGCTTGAGTTTAATGAAAAAGGGCTTCTCCATTGGAGTCCTCCTTCCTCATACTGACCTGGGACTTTGGACTTGGCATGATTACCTTTGACCTGTCTGGATCTTGCTCCTCCATCCCTAAAGTAGGGCCAACAAAGCCTGTCTGGGCAGGCAGTTGTGAGATGGAATGAGACAGCACAGAGACAGTGCCTAGCCCATAGCCCACAGTGAGTTAAGAAGTATTTTTCTTCCTGGGATTATTGCAGAACACTCTCCAGGGAATATCAGAATTGCCCAACAAGCTCCACCCAGGTCCATTCAGTCCCAGATTTGCTGGGGCCTCCAGGGGCAATTGAGGCAGAATCTATGCTGCCTACCCTAATGATGTGCTCAGAGGTGAGGGGCTCCCCTCACTGGTCCCAGGAGTCCTTCATCAGCCCTCACAGCTATCCCTTACAGACTACTCTGACCTGAGTTACAGTTCTGTCCTCTTGACCCTTTGCATTGATGTGTTTCAAAAATTTGTTGTCTTTGGTGTCAAGTAAGACTTCTGAATGTTTCCTCACCTGGAAACATTAAATGGGGGAGGGGTTTCCCTTGGTTCTAAGTTCTTGGCAAGTGTGAAGGAAGTGAAGACCATTGGACAAGTAGGCAGGAGTCATTCCTGTTCATTCAGCTAAGCTGCCTCCTCGGCTTGTTCTGTGCTATCTCATAGTTATGACCCACACACAGAGTCCGAGGCTGTTCCTTCATTTTCTTCCCTAAACCACCTCCAGGGCTCTCATCCTGTCCATCTTGTCTCTACCACCATCTTGCTTGTCCCTAAGGCAGAAACCTTGGTGTCTCCATTCCCACACTGCAATCCACTGTATCTCCAGATCGGGGGAACTTCAGCCTATTAAATTGAATCCATCCACATCCTCTCTGTCTTCTCTTCCCGAGCGTCTTGGTCAAGCACAACTGTCTATTCCCAAGACAATAGCACGAGCCTCCTAACTCCACCTGTGACCTCCCCTCCACGTCAGTCTTAGGGTGGCAGAGTGATCTGTTCTCAAGAAGATCACAGCAGACTCCCCATTTCCCCATAAAGCATTGAAAAGTCTTCACAGTACCTGTGGGGTAAAGAACCAAGTTGTTCCCATGGTTTAGAAGCCTCTGAGTGATGTGGGCCCTATCCTTTCCTTGGCCTCGTCTTCTCTCTTCCCTGCATCTCTCTGATCTCTCCTGCACATGTCGGTCCCTCCTTCTGGAATATTGAAACAGTTGTGATCTAATGAATGAGTTAAGGTTGGGGGACAGCAAGATGGAGTGAGTGTCTGGTGGTACTTAATGCTACACCCTAAATATTTCCTCCAGGCAGGCACATGTAGGACTGACTGTAGCTCCCCTTGTGCTGGCTGGGGCTGTGTGACTGGCCGGTGAGCTGTGAACTACAGTGGCCCATGCCACTTCTGGTCCGGAGCATCTGGTTGCTGGTGTGAGACCCTCCTGAGTGCTCTTTTCCTGTGGTGTGGCAACTGGCAGGAGGCAGGGTTGGTGGCCGCTTCTGCTGGCCTGCGTCCCTGTGTCGCTCCCTGAGTGGAACCCCCGTGGTGCCTCATGGTGGACGTGCAGCATGAGTGATGGTTAAGCTTTTGTTGTTTCAAACTACTTAGATTTGGGGGTTGTTACTGCAGCATAACCTAGCCTGTCCTGGCTGATACAGAGACTCGGGGAGCATTCTAGGCAGAGAGAAGTGCACACACACAGGCATGGAAAAGCTCATCCTCAGTGGCCGGGGTGATCTTTTTGACAAATAAATCTGAGTCTGTCAACCCCTGCCCGAACAGCCTTCTGGAGTCCTTCAGTTGCCCTTCAGACACCGTGGGGACACCGTCTTGAATCCCTCCATTGATCATGTTCAGCCTAACGTAGTCCTTTACTCATGTTTCCTCTGCCCTGGCGATGCGTTCCGTTTCACCTGTGAAGTCTCCTCATCCTTCGTGTTTCAGCTTCAGCATCACCTGTTCAGGGAAGCCCTCCCTGGCTAGGTCAAGCCCTCCACGGCAATCTCTCACGGCCCATGTGCCTTTCCTTTATAGCACTCATCTTAGTGGTGGTTTTACATTTATTGGTGTATTTACAGATTGCAGGCTTCCCTGGTGGCTCAGTGGTAAAGAACCCACCTGACAATGCAGGAGACTCGGATTCAACCCCAGGGTCGGGAAGATCCCCTGGAGAAGGAAATGCAACCCACTCCAGTGTTCTTGCCTAGGAAATCCCATGGACAGAGGAGCTTGGCGGGCTACAGTCCATGGGGTCACAAAACACACAATTTAGTGACTGAACAACGACAACACTGAGTGCAGTCTTACTGTTTCATCAGACCATAAGCTCTGTGCGGGTAGGGCCTGGTTTTGTGTGCACATGCTGCTGTGTCTCCATTGTCTGCACAAGGGTTGCTCAGTAAATATCTTCTGATGAATCTCTGAGCGTTGGCTGCAGGCTCATGGTGTGCTGGGAGCTAAGGACAGGATTCATTATAAATGTTGCTTCCCTGGGGTGTGGGCAGGTAGGTCCAGCAGGAAGGAGGTGTCAGGTGTGGCAGGCAAAGTGATAGGTGCTTCCCATATTTACAGATGTTCATACCCCCAGAAGGACTGTGTTTCTGGGATGTATGAGAGAAAGTTCCAGGAGGGCCAAGAGGGTGAGATTCAGCGGATTGTTGAGGTCTCTGATCTGGAGAGTATATGATTTAGTGAAGGAACTGCACAATAAGAGATCCAGGGCTCATGAAAATGAAGGTCATGGTGGTGAAGGCATCTAATGTTTACTGAATGCTCACTGTGTCCTAGGTATGGTCCTAAGCATGTCACATACCATATGCAGAAAACAGAGATAGGTATTATTATTTCCACTTCACAGATAGGTAAACTGAGGCCCCAAGAGGTGATGGAAAGGATCCAGGGCTACCCAATGATGTAGCCAGGATTGGAACCCTGGATCTGATGCCATCTCCCTAGGATGCCCTCTTAGAGTGAGGGAGATAACTCCAGACCCATCAGGGAGAAGCTGCTTTGGAAAAGTCACATGGGGCTATAAGGCTTCCCGGAGGTAACCCACCTAACATCGCGTTTGAGCAAAAAGGTTCTTGGCTCAGAGGTACTTGGTAGCCTTGGTGCCAGAGCTCGTCTAGAACCATCTGGTGCCTCCTCCGTCCCTATTAGGGCCTAGGAGTCCTTAGAGGCCCCAGAACCCTGTATTCTTAGAGTGGGCCTAGGAGGGACTTCCCTACAGCTGGTCCTGGGCCGCACCGGAAAAATAAGCCGTGCAGAAAGAAAAAAAAAACAATGAAGAAAAAAGAAAAATGTGCTGTTATTTTTAAAAAGCCTGTTTCATATTGCAGATTTATATCTGCGTTGAAAAGGCCAGCATTCACGGAGGCGTTCATTCGTGGTGGCATGCTCAGGGCGAAGGCTCTGTAAGGGGGGAGGCCTGGGGCATCCGTCAGTTCTTCCTTCCTTCATCAGGTGGTCAGTACACACAACCGCACTGTGCTGTGCTTAGGAGTGCAATGCGAAAGCCAGTCCTTATCCCTCCAGAACTCACTGATCCTTCTGGGGAGGTGGGCAGTTAACCAAGCAGTTTCAGGTTGCAGCAGAAGGGGACAAGAGAGTGGGCCATGGACTCTCAGTCAAGGAAAGCTTCCCTGAGGAGGAGGCCTTTCAGCTGGGTTTTGAAGGATGAATAGAAGTTGGAGAGAAAGGAAGGCATTCCGGCATGAAGTGTGACTTGTACGAAGGCATGTGCACACAGAAGGGCTTGGGGAGGCTCTGGTAGTTCGTTTGGCTGAAGGGTGCAGGAAAGGGAGGAGGTGAAGGGAGATGAAACTGGAAAGAAAGAATAGTGATGATAATAGTAAGGTGACTACCACATCAGCTCTGATCCTGCCTCAGGTCCTTTGCACTGCCTGTTCCCACCGCTGTGACACTCTTACCCATTGGTAGAGTGGGTACTCTCCATGGTAGGCTCCCTCACCTCCATTGGGATTTGCTCAAATGTCACCTCTTGTGGGCACTTTCTTGTTTAAAATCGCAACCCCTGTCCCCTTATCCCGCTGTTTCCCTGCCTTTTTTTTTTCTTTTTCTCCACAGTGCACAGCATGTATAAACATGCCTTGTGCTTTACTTACTTAGGTTGGTTTTGTCTGCCCCCCTTAATTATACTATAAGTTCCCAGAGAGGGGGGAGTTTTGTCAGTTTTGTTCAGGGCTGCATGAGCAGCGCATGGCACATAGTAAGGCCTCGTATTTGTGGAATGAATGAACGAATTGAACACTTACTATTAATGTAGGCAAAGTCCTTCATAACGTGTTTTCTATTTCATCTTCCCAGCAGACCCTGAGATTGGGGCTATTATTTCTCTTTAGGAGCCCGAGGCTCAGAGAGGTGGACTAACTTGCCCAAGGTTTCCCATTTGGTTGGCAGCACCGTTGGGATTTGAACCCAGGTCTCCTGGCTCCTGAGCCATCCCACCTAACACGGAGACTCTATCCCAGCCAGATTGTAAAAAGGTTATGACCGCTCTGCAGAGGAGTTTATACTCTGTCTGTGGGGCCTCTGGGAGCCACAGAAGGTTTTATGAGGATCGAGCTGACATGGAGAGCAGGCTCAGGTCCCAGTCGTCAGCAGCAGCGGCAGCTTGGGTGCGAGGCTGGAGGCAGGGAGGCCAGTTGGGAGGCGGTTACAGCGTCAGGGTAGGAGAGGGTGAGGATGAGGGCATGGTGGAGGCCGTTCCAAAAGGTAGGGTGGGGGCGGGGGTAGAGGACTTGCCCCTCCGCACTGAGACTCAGTGCAGTTAGGTTGGAGCACAGTTCAGGCTTCCTGGAGTGTGTCTGACTTCACTTCTGAGTAGCCATGGCACCCCCTGATAAGATGCGGCAAAGTCCCTTCGACTGGCCTCTTGGGAGCCGGGTGGGATGGAGAGGGAGTGTGTGGGCGGGGCGCCCTGGAGGGGGCGTGGCCTCAGGTCCAGCCCTGCCCCCGCTCTCGGCAGCTGGGAGACACCGGTAAGAGGCTGCCCCTTTTGCGTCTGCCTGTCTCCTCATCCGGACCGTCGGGGTGATAATGGTGCTGGCCTCACAGAGCTCCCCGGGAAGCAGCACCGAGCACCGGTGCGGCACAGGGCCAGCTCTGGGGGGCCAGCTCCGTGGATGTGAGAGCGGGACCACAGGGGCGGCATCTCCCAGGGCACTGACATAATCTTGTGCCACGTGCCAGGGACAGCACTGCCCGGAGATGGGAGGGTGCATGCTCACAGGGGTCTCTACTTAAAGGTGACCTGACCATACCTTCAGACACACTGCCCCAACGGACTTGTGTTCAAAGCCAAACACACTTGGGCTTCAGTCTCCCTTGCTGTAAACAGAGACGGTAATGTCGGTCCTGTATTACCTGCTGTGGAGAAAAACTCCTTCCTCCGTGTTTTTTCAGGACCACATTTTAAGAGGACCATGTATTGAGCATCAGGGCACTTGACATCGGCCCCATAAGGTCTGTTCCTCATCCATTTCTGGATGAGGAAACTTGGGTTCAGAGAGGGTATGTGACTAGCTTCAGATCACACAGCCATCATCTGATCTTTCCAATCGCCTGAAGAAACCCACCTTAACAAAGGAGGCTTCTTTGTGTTATGTAACAGTTCCCTGCAGGGCCCCTGGGTGCTTTCAACCCAGGATTTGATTATAAGCTCTTGGCTTCCCTGGTGGCTCAGACGGTAAAGAATCTGCCTGTAATGTGGGAGACCTGGGTTTGAACTCTGAGTTGGGAAGATCCCCTGGAGAAGGGAAAGGCTACCCACTCCAGTATTCTGGCCTGGAGAATCCCATGGACGGAGGAGCCTGGTAGGCTACAGTCCACTGGGTCGCAAAGAGTCGGACACGACTGAGCGACTTCACCTTCACCTTCACCTGGGGTCACAAGGAGTTGGACTCAACTGAGCAACTTTCAGTTTCACAATTTCCCTGCAGGGCCCCTGGGTGCTTTCAACCCAGAGTTTGATTATAAGCCCTTGGTTTCGGGACCCTCTCCCCACCCAGGAACCTCACGAATCAGATCTTACTGGTGTATCAGGACCAACTAAGAGCCTCCAGTGAAACGACTCTGGGTGAGGAGAGCAGAGGTGAAGAACAGAGGGCCGCTCACTGTCTTGCTCCCCAGTACCAGCCCCAGATCAGGGTGGATGCTGAGGGATGGGAGCCCTGTTGGCAAAATGAGGCGCCCCTGGGCCTCTGGAGCCTTCGGCGCCTTCTAGGGCTTTCCCTGCCACCCCTCTCCCATGTCCCCCAAGCTGACCCATAAGGGCAACTCAGACCTCTCCCCAACTTCACACTTCTCCCACATCCTTTATCGTTAGCCTCTGAGGTGAGCAGAACCACTCTCATAACGCCCAGTTTATAGTCGAGAAAACTGAGGCTCAGAGACAGGAAGTGGCTTGCTGGAAGTCCTGCAACTTAGGGAGCGACCAAGCTAACATTCTAACTCCAAATCTAGCATCTCTTCCTCTGCACCCCAGGCCTCCACGTCCTGGAATCAGAGCACAAGGGCAGCCTCTGAGAGCGTTTGGCCCAGTCCTTCCCAAAGGGCAGGCTGTCCGGCCCCTGCTTACACATCTGTGGTGGCTGGAGCTCGTCCTGTTCTGGGGGGACCGAGGCAGCAGACCCCAGGCGATGTGCATGAAGGAACGGGGGTGGTCAGCGATGTGCTGACCAGTAGACTGCTTCTTCCAGGCAGGGTTGGGGGCGAGAGGGATCAGCAGGCAGGCTATCAGCTTGTCTTGGGCTGGGCTGCTGTGGACGTCACTGAGCATGTATATATGGAACCACCCCCACGATGTCAGCTTCCCCAGAGCAGCTTCTCTCACTATCTCGTACTTTCCCCAAGGAAAAGTGCTGAGGGCCGGGGAGGGATCCTGCTGCCCGATGCCCAGGGGATGGACATGGTTGGCTTGGGAGGCTCCGGGACAGCTGCGGGGCGTGGGGAACGGCCCACCCGACCCACAGCCTCAGCAGGGCGTGAGCCTCTCGTAGGGGCAGCCGACTGGGACCTGGCTGGGCTGGACTCGGCATTGTCGTGGCCCAAGGTACAGGGCGGGTGGGCTCTGGGTGGGTGAGGGAGGAGTTAAAGGCTGGGACCCCACTCAGCCACACAACCCAGCACTTCACTGCTCCAACCCCAGCAAATGGGGCTTTTCCTGGGGTGGGTCAAGGCCCTTCCTCAGACCAGCTGTGTCCCAGAGGAAAAGTCAGAGGGGGCTGATATCTGGGGAGGAGGTGAAGAGAGTCAGAGGCTGAAGGTGTCATAAGGCAGAAGCCCCTTAGCCCAGGGTGGGGGTGGGCAGGGCGATGGGATCTGCAGAGGGAACCAGCCAACTCAGCAGCTGAGCAGAATTTACCCCCAGGAGGAGATGTGGCAAAGGGAGGATGAGCAGAAAGGGAAGATCCAGGTCAGAATTTTGGACAGGGCGATCCCAGGTCTTTTATAAACATTGTGCGGGTATGCGTGCAAAGTCTCTTCAGTCATGTTCGGATTCTTTGCAACCCCACAGACTGTAGCCCGCCAGGCTCCTCTGTCCATGGGATTTCCCAGGCAAGAATACTGGAATGAGTGGCCGTGCCTTTGTCCAGGGAATCTTCCCGACCCAGGGATCGAACCCACATCTCCTGCGGCTCCTGCATTGTACGGAGATTCTTTACCACTGAGCCACTGGGGAGGCCCTTTATAAACCTAACAGCCAAACCTGAATGAAGCTTATCGGTGTATATGGGCCCTACCTGAAGCAGGGTGCTGCCCAAATCATCTTATTAGCCTCAGTTTACAGAGCAAATATTGGGGCCCAGAGACGTGAGGTGACTTACCCAAAGTCACACAGCTATTAAAGGCTGAACCGGGATTTGCACCCAGGTTAGGTCTGATTCCAGAGGCCGAGCTCTTCATCGCTGTGAGGGGCTGCCTCACTGTTACTGCAGTGGGAACTGTCGTCAGGAGCCTGTGCTGGGAGGGACAGTGGACTGGAGGGCTTGCAGATTCCAGAAGTGTGCCCTGTGATGCCAGGCAGTAAGAGAAAGAACAACATGGACCAGTAGTGACATCAGGCCAGTTACCCTCTCTGTGCTTGTACAGGCTCACCTGAGAATGGGGGTGCCTGGCACAGGTGCTGCCCCTGTTCCTGGGTGGCTGGGACCTTCCCATGCAGCATTTGGGTCAGCACTTGTCTAGGGAGCACCCCTTTGGGCTCTGGAAGTCCAAACATAAACATAATTTGGATGGGCCCTGCACTGGAAACACCAGGGGCAGAGTCCCCCAGGGCCAGGGAGAGGGTGGTCCACAGACTACTGCCCATCCGTGAGTTTCCTGTGACTGGTCCGTAGCACGGTAGATGCAGACCTTAGAGTAAGTGTTGAGAAACTCATATTGGCAGCTTGACACTGCCGCATCATTTCTTATTGTAATTTACAAAAGCATCAGTTGGCAACAGATTGGAAAACTTAAAAAAAAAAGCCTCTTTACCATAAATAGCTTGAGCAGCTCTGGCCCAGATCCTAACTGTGATTGAAGGTAGGAAGTGCCCTGCTGCTCAGAGACAAGGTGGGAAAAGGAGCAAGTAATTCTGCCTTGGTGGCGGGGGAGGGAGAGCGGCGTTAGGCTTCCCAGAAGTGCTGTTGAGCTGGACCTTGAAGGAGGAGTAGGTGTTTGCCAGGTGGGGGAAGAGGGAAGGACGTTGTTGGCGCTGGGAACAGTATGTGCAAAGGCAGGCGGCGTGAGGTTCTGAGGGTTCCGGGCATGGCAGGTGATCAGGGTGTTTGGAGAAGAAGTGGTGGACGGGCCCTGGAGAAGCAGGTCAGGGCCAGCCCAGGAAAGCCTTGACTGCTCGGATAAGGAGTTGAGACCTCAAGACTGGCCCGGGGTCAGAGGTCGTGAGGCGGAGGATAAGATCGTGGCTACGTGGGCACTTTAAAGCCCGAAGGTGCCATCCGTGCGGAAGTTCCCTTTGGTCTTCAGCCTTGAGGGAGGCTGCCTCCTGGTCCCCAGAGGGGTGAGTGGCTGATAAGCAGACTCCAGAGTTTGGCTGGTACCTAGTTGCTCCGGGAGTCAGTCCGAGCTGGATAGGCAGGCCATTCTCCGGTGTGAGGGGCGGGCCTTCCCAGGCCGTCCTAGTCAGTGGGTGGGCATCTGGTGTGGTTGAATGACTGTGGCGGAACCCTTTTGTGCCCCCCGCCCCTGCCCTAAGCTGCCAGTGCTGTGAGCTCACGGGGTGTGTCGGCCGCCTGTAGGAGTCCAGGGAGCGGGAAGGCCTGAGGCCCGGGGCTGAGTCTGGGGGCTTGGCCAGGCCCCAGGAGCCTGGTACGTGAGGAGCCTGGGGTTCGCTTAAAAGGTGAGCCGTGGACGAAAGCCTGAAGCTGCTTCCTGCATGAACCCTTTCTGATGGGCCAGAGCTGAGCTGAGGCCTGCTTTTGAGGCCTGAGGGCTAGACGCTTGATGGAGGTGGCAAGGCAGGGTTGCTGTCCCCACGAGGCCAGCTCCCAGGAGCAGACGGCGCGGTGGCGAGGTGGCAGAGTTCCTGCTGTGGCCCAGCCTCCTGTTCCGAGAGGAGGTAACTGCCCTGTCCCGGGGCCCCTGGGAACAGACCACGGTGCTCCTGGGCCTGCATGTGGCCACAGATCCTCCCCATCAGGGAGCTGCGGGGAGGACCTCCCCCATCCGCCCCACCTACACTCTCCTCCTCGGGGCCCTGTGCAGGGTGGCCCAGGCTCTGGTTCCCTCCCTGCAGCTCCCTGTTGGTGTCGGGGCCCCACGCAGCAGGCCTGTCTGGCTGCCATTCAGCAGGGAGTCCAGCAGGCGTTTGCAGGAGTCACTGGGGTGCTTTGGTTTTGACCATGGCCTTGGTGGTGCTGGAAGGGATTTCTCTGGTGGCTCAGATGGCAAAAGTATCTGCCTGCAGTGCAGGAGACCTGGGTTCGATCCCTGGGCCTGGAAGATCCCCTGGAGAAGGAAATGGCAACCCTCTCCAGTACTCTTGCCTGGGAAATCCCATGGATGGAGGAACCTGGTGGGCTACAGTCCATGGGGTCACAAAGAATCAGACATGACTGAGCAACTTCACTTTCACTCTGGTGGTGCTTGGAGGCTGCCTCTCCCGAGGCAGGAGAGGGCGACTCTGCGGCAGCTGGACTCCCTGCCTCCTGCCCTCCAGGCTTCGTCCTGCTGCCCCAACCTCTCCCAGAGCTGGCGCTTCTCTCTGTGAGCAGTGGGTGGCACCGTCTTGCTTCTTGGCTTCCCCTCTCCTCATAGGCGCACCTCCGAGCCTGTTCTTCATGGGCTGTGTGGCCTTCCTTCCCAGGTGCGGTCCTTCAAGGCTGGCCCTCTGCTCCAGCCTCCTCTGGCAGGGACTGAGCCTTGCTGTTTCTCCCTCTGGCCTCCCTGTAGCTCTGTCGCCTGCCCCAGCTCCGGTTCCCTGGGCTGGTGAGGCCAGGACTTGCTGGCCCGTCTCCCAGGGTTCCCTTCCCCAGTTTCAGGTAGAAACCAGGACTCCCCCCGGCACTTCTCGGTGGCTCCCTGCTTGCCCCCGCCCCCCCGAGCACCCCGGCTCTCGGTCAAGGACACTGGCCAAGAAAGGCTCCTTTGCCCTTTTGGATGGACTTGCGCCTGTCTTGCATCAAGTGTGACTGCTTTTGGGCCTCAGCTGTGGCCGCCTCCTTTTCTCATCCATGGTATGGATGAGGCCTTGTGTTTTGTGGGGAGTCTGTATGGTTCACAAAGGAGCTACGTGGATGATGTCTCATTTCATCTTCACGGTAGGCTTGGAGGTGGATACTGTGAGCCCATTTTGTGGATGAGAGAGTTGAGGCTCCACAGGGTTCAGTGACTTTGTCATGGTCTTGTAGGAAGTCAGAGGCAGAGCTGGAACTTGGACCCGTACCTCGCGGCTCTTTTCCTTTTGCAAAACTATGTGTTTATTTACTTGGCTGTGCCAGGTCTTGGCTGGGCATGTGGGATCTTTAGCTGTGGCATGTGGGATCTAGTTCCCTGACCAGGGATCAAACCCCGGGCCCCCTGCATTCGAAGCGTGGAGTCTTAGCCTCTGGACCACCAGGGGAGTGGATCCTGGCTCTTCTCTTGGCCCGGTAGCTGTCCTGCAGGTGAGAGCGGCATTGATCTTGGCTTGTTAGTGTCAGGAGCTAGGTGCCTGACCAGGACTAGGGGTCTGCGGGCTGGGGCTCAGGCTGTTGGATTGGGTAGAGCTCTTCGTGTGGCCTGGGCCCTTGTCTGGGCTCAGTTTACAGTCAGGTGCGTTCAGCCTGTAAGTCACTTTCTCCCTCCTTCCTGAATTCCTGCCCCCCAGGCCCCAATCCTGGGAGTCTAAGCCTGATGCCAGACCTGCTGGCTGGGGGCTGAGGGTTGTTGGGACAGAGGGGCCAGGACTGGGCATTACTGGGGCAAGGGGAACGGTGGGGGGGGCGCTGGGTGGCAGGAGGTGGACTCGGAAGCTGGCCTGTGGGCCTCTGACACACTGGTGTCACTGTGAGGGTCTACAACTCCTGGCCTCTCCCTCCTCCAGGGTCTGAGATTCTGTGCTTCTTTACAAACATTCACAGTGCGGGGACAGTAAGGGCTTTTCTCCTACTCCTCTGATGAGTCTGTGAGGTTCAGAAGGGCTGGACCCCTCCATCCTTGTGGTAAATCCTTCCACCCCAATGCATGGGCTTGCACACGTCCAGGGACCAGTAGCTCACTGTTCCCAAGACATCTCCTTGTATTTTTATTACGTTGTTTAACTAAATTTCAATTATATAAAGAATATACAGATAAATTTTTACTATAAAAAATCAAGTATTATTTTAAAGGTGAAACATGATTTTCCTCAATAACCGTAGCATTCCAACCTCCTCCGCAGGGCTCATCATCACTGTTATTACTTTGGTATATGTCTTTCTAGGTCTTCGTCTGTACGTTGCGCAGAGCCTATGGGAACAGGTACCATTATAGCATGTGTACATGCATGTACATACATATGTACATATGTACATTTCAACAAGTGGTTTCACCTGCAAATTGCTTTTCTCACTTAACTTTGGATCTAGTCATAGTTTTATGTAGTGAGCTTACCATAATTTTTTTCTTTTATCTTCTTTTTAAAAACTGATACACAATGGTGTATCATTGTAAATCATTGTAAATCAATGAGCAGTAAATTGTTGGAAAAGACCCTGATGCTGGGAAAGATTGAAGGCAGGAGGAGAAGGGGATGACAAAGGATGAGATATTTGGATGGCATCACTGACTCGATGGACATGAGTTTGAATAAGCTCCGGGAGTTGGTGATGGACAGGGAGGCCTGGCGTGCTACAGTCCATGGGGTCACAAAGAGTGGGACACGACTGAGAGACTGAACTGAACTGAACACAGTAGTGTATCAGTGGAGAGGATTATCATTTATCTAGCCATTCTCTTACTGCTGTACATTTAGCTTAATTCTAATTTTATTCTTGTACTACTGCTGGGTTATGGGAGCCAGTTTTAAAAAAATTGCTGTGCAATATTTAAAGTCTGTCCACTGAGGCTTTGCCCAGAACCAAATGTCTCCCTGGGGATCTCCAGCTATTCCTGCATCTCTTCTCTAGCCAGAGAGAAAATCTGCTCCGTAGCCCTCTGCCAGTCCCCAGAGAGCGGGAAACAACAGCCACGGCCCCTGGAGTCTCTTCTCTTTCACACTTGGGTTTTTCTAGCCTTACTCAAAAGGTGTGTTTTCCAGTGTCTCCTCCTGTCTCTGGTGGCTGTTGTGATAAGTAAACTTTGGAATCCAAATGCCTTGGTTCAGATCCTGGTGTTTCTGGGAAATTGACTTAACCCCTTTGTGCCTAGTTTCATCCTTTGTGAAACAGAGATCACAGCGGCGTGTGTAGCACTTCCATGAGGCCCGAGTAAACTAACATGTATAATGTGCACAATGCTGGTAACAGTCCCAAGAATGCTGTTATCCTGGGGTCTCTTGTCTGCGTTAGCTCCAGACCCACCTCTGAGGGCAGAGGGCCCGTGTTCCCCGTGGGCCGCCTGGCATGGCTCCAGCCTTTGCAACAGCTTCAGCCCACTGTCCACTGATTTCCCAGAGGAGGCTGCTGCCTGGGAAGGCGGCGGACGATCAGATTTCTGCCTGGCTCGGCCCTGTCGGTTCTGGATCGAGGCCTATGGGGAGGGAAGGAGGTCAGCCTGACCCTCTGCTTGGTGATGGTGGCCAGGAACCTGGTAATGTAACCCCATACCTCAGGCAGATTTGCTGACTCTCAATGGGGCCTGTTATGGCCAGGGATTTGATCTCCCTTGGCCTGCAGGGTGAGCAGGAGAAGAAAGCCGCCTGGGGCCAAGCTCTCCCTTGAGAGCCCTGGGGCCCCTCTGGACCACACTGGCTGGTCCAGGCCTGGGTTTACCTTTCAGCTCTTGGGGTAAATCTCTGCAGCTCTTCATCTAGTTAGTGCTGGAAAGAATGGCCCCTTTGCTCTTTTTCTCATAACTCCATCCCTATTTCCTCCTTTTAGGTTTGAAACCACCTATATGCCACCATCTAACCAGCTCTGCACAGCTGCCCTCTGAAGTAGGCAGCCTGGTCAAGGCCACTTCACAGATGTGCAGACAGAGGCCCAGAGATGTCAAGTGATTTTCTCAAGGCTGCACAGTTAGGCGCTGGCAGGGTTAAGGGAATATACCCAGGCCAACTGGCTCCTTGTTCAGTTCTTTTTCATGAGGCCACCCAGTGTGATAGTTTTGGCAGAAGGTGCCCAGTGGGGCAGCCCTGCCTGTCCTCTTGCCCTCTGGTCCGTGGCATGTGTGGTCAGTGAGCACAGAGGGTTGGAATTATTTCCTGAGAGGCGAGAAGCACCAACGCTGGCCCAGGGCCCGGCCCTTTCCCAGCACCAGCCGCAAACGCTCTCAGCAGCCAGAGATGGCAGGACAGAGAGTGGCTGCTTCAGCTGAGGCCATGTGCCCCTGCAGGGGAAGCAGTTTTCTCTCTGGGCCTGTCCTGTGGTGTGGGCAGGGGTCTGCAGCCACCCTGGGGACCCTGGGTGCTTCTTCAGGGAGGTGGGAGAGTAGCCATCATGGGACTCGCTTTAAGACTGGAGGAAGCGAGGCTCGGAAAGGCGCAGAGGGCTGGTCTGAACTGGCGGCTGGCAGAGGGGGAACTGGACCCCACTCCCTGCTCCTCCCCGTAGACCTTCAGCAGCCGTGCTGCCGGCTACACCAAGGACACTGAGCAGCCCAGCTCTGAGTTAAGAGCATGGATGCTGGTGTCAGAAGAGGAACATGGGCTGGGTCCTGGCCCAACAGGAACTGTTCATATTTACTGAGCAGTTACTATGTGGCAGCTGCTATGCTGTCTTGACTCATAATACCTCACTCCATCCTCGGAATAACCTCAGGAGGTAGACACCATTATTATCTCCATTTAGTGGGGAACCAGCACAGAGAGCTGGCTTCCCGTGGTCGTATGCAGGGGCGGGGGCCGGGAGGTGAAGCTGAGACTGCAATCCCAGCAGAGGGGCTCAGAGTTGCCCAGTGCACCACGACAAGCCTCTCACAGCCGGGAGAACGACACCCGCCTCTCTTATCCTGGTAGCTGAGCCATGGCGGGCTTCAGAATGCATTTGTTGGGAATAATTGTGTGAATGGATGTGAGCCTTTGGACAAGTGACTTGGCCTCTCTGAGCGGCAGGAAAGTAAGGGGCAGCCACCTTTTCTCCAGTGTGGATGGGAAGAGTAGCGCATGGAGGTGTTTCAAAGTGCTGAGGTCAGGGCCGGCCCATAGCGGCTGCGGTCCCTCTGGGCAGACGGTGCCTCCAAGTGGCTCTGAACCGACCTGGGAGTCGGGGTGCGGCTCTGAGCTGTCTCACTGGGGGTGGACGGAGGCAAGTTCCGTCTGCATGGGTGGCTGTGGGGTGTCACCCATGGCTGGCGTTGGGCTTCCTCTGGGCAGAGCCAGGGGCCAGAAGGGCGGAGGGTGAGCCCTGTGAGTGGGTGCGTGCGGACCCCTGCATTCCTGTGGGTCACTCACAGCCGGCTGGGTAGCTCCCTCCTTCGTTTTTCTTGTCATTTCCCCGTGCCTGTCTTTCATCCAGGCTCCGGGAGGCGAGGTGACTCACCCAGGTTCCCACAGGTGTGGAGCATGATTCCAGGCCTCACCCACCGCCTTCTGAGGGCCCCCTCCAGCTCCTCACTGTGGGTTTCAAAAGTGGGGCAGGTGCCTGGGGCAGAGCCAGATCAAGGGCCCCTGGAGGTCTCCTGTGTGGCAGGAGCCCCCATTCAGGTGCTTCTTTGGTGGGCAGCTCCGACAGTAGGCTCTCTGCAGGGGGACTCAGGAGGTGCCGGGATCCATCCCAGGATCTGCCGTAGATCTGCTGGGTGGCCTTGAGTAAGCCCCTACCCCTCTCTGGGCCTGGGCATGCAGCCCTGTGAAGTGGGACCATAGGGCTCACTGCTCTTCT
Source organism: Capricornis sumatraensis (assembly GCF_032405125.1). Classification (NCBI taxonomy): domain Eukaryota; kingdom Metazoa; phylum Chordata; class Mammalia; order Artiodactyla; family Bovidae; genus Capricornis; species Capricornis sumatraensis. The sequence continues at coordinate 75,702,000 of NC_091084.1, forward strand.
GCCCTTCTCTTTTGCTGCTGCTAAGTCACTTCAGTCATGTCCGACTCTGTGCGACCCCATAGATGGCAGCCCACTAGCCTCCCCCGTCCCTGGGATTCTCCAGGCAAGAACACTGGTTGCCATTTCCTTCTCCAACATGAAAGCGAAAAGTGCAAGTGAAGTCGCTCAGTCGTGTCCGACCCTTAGCGACACCATGGACTGTAGCCCACCAGGCTCCTCCGTCCGTGGGATTTTCCAGGCAAGAGTACTGGAGTAGGGTGCCATTGCCTTCTCTGGCTCTTCTCTTTTAGGGGTATGGCTTATGCCTTAGGACCCAGACTGGCATTTTCTCAACCCCTTTTGAAGACACTAGGCTACTGGGGACTCTCAGCCTTGCCAGTTGGGGGACAACTGGACTTGGAATCAAGGACCAGGTTCTGGTCCCAGACAGTCCTGGGACGGTGAGACACACATGGCAGGGCGAGGTGGGACTTGCCAGGGAACTCCACCGGCTGCATTCCCCCGGGTGGGCCCTGGGAAACTGGGGTTCGGCAGACAGCATACATGGGAGGCAAGCACTGATTCTGGAGGCTGCGAGATCTGGGTTTGAATACAAGCTTTCCCACTCACCTCTGGCCACCCACTTGGCCTTTCTGAGCTTCAGTTTCCTCACTGGTGAAACAGGAGGTGACTTGGTCCCCCTAAGTTGAGGTTAGGATGAAATGCAGGCATGTCTCCCCAGCTACTCGCTGACACTTAGCTGGTTCCCCAGTTGCATGCATGGATCTGTTGAAGGGTTGGAAAATTGGGGGGAGGGGTCAGAGAAAGTTCTGGAAGCCTCTGGAGGCTGAGTCCAGAAATAGAAGACCCCAGAGGCAGAGGCTGCTGATGGCCAGACTGGCCTCCGCCAGCCCCCAGGAGGCCACAGTGAGCTGGCAGCGGGGGGCCTCCCCTCCCTCCCGAGGCTGCTGGCTGCATAAATTACTCGGCAGCCTCTGGGCTAATTTTACCTTCTTGGTTTTCATGAATCATTTCCCATCCGGGGGCGTGTGCGAGGAATGGAAACGGCTCTGCCAGCTGGGTGCCTGGGCGCCAGCCGCAGCGAGGCGCCTGTGCGGAGCCCTGCCTGCGTGCTCAGAGGCAGGGACCGGACACCCTGGGATCCCCCAAAGGGCCCCCGAGGGCCGGCCCCTTCCAGCTGTGTCCCTGTGCCTTTGGGTTATGATTTTGCAGATCCTGGAGCTGGAACTTAGGCTGAATCTAAATGAATTTGTACTGTGATGGACATTTGGGTCTATTTTGACCCCTAGTGGTGGAGTGATTCAGCAGAGAGACTCCTGTGACCTGCTGGGGTGCTTCTTTGTGGTCCAGCCCTGGGAGTTTGCAGGAATGCTGAATTTTCATAGTCACAGAATACCAGAGCTGGTCGGCTCTGGCTGAAAGTCCAGCCTAACCACCTTGGGTAAACTGAGGCTCAGAGAGAGGAAGGAATTTAGCTCAGGACAGTGACTTGTGGAAGAAGTCAGGCTAATGGTTATTTACTGACTGCTCACCATTTTGCTCACAACACCCCTCTCTGACTATTATCATCTCCATTTTATGGAAGGTAACTGGAGGCCCAGAAGGTGAAATAAACTCCCCAGATGGCCCAGCTGTATGTGGTAGAGCCATAGTTTGTGGAGCCCGAGTTTTTCCTGACTTCTACACCCAGCTGCCTCTTGGAGTGGGTTTATAAGCTCACTGTGCGTGCTCCTGGAAGCCCCCAGCTCACCCTCTCAGTTTCCTTCTTCCCTTCAACAAATGTGTATTGAGCCCCTGCTGAGAACCATTCTGGGGCATTCTTGGGTGCAGCCAGGCTGGACAGAGGCTGGCGCCGGTGAGGCCCCTCCCCAGCACCCCATCTCACCCGAGGCTGAGTTCCCAGAGGACAGCGTCTACACAGCACTTTGGTCTCTGCCACACAGGCCACACACTCAGCGGCCTGGCCCAGGCAGGAGGGACACGGGTCCGCCGGAGGTGTGGAAATTAAGTGCCCCGCCCATTTGGCCACCACCACCCAGCTCTGGCAAAATGTTGCCACGTTGGACCCCCTGCCTGGCGTTGCAAACGCTTCTGATTTTCCAGAGAAGCTGAACATCCATGTTTTTACACGAAATCTTCTGTTTCTTCAAAGTTGGCAACCAAAGCAAAAATAAAAATTGGAAAAAAGTCAGCCATCCGTTTGTAAGCTGTGGATCCATACTTCTGCGGCCTCTCTCTATGCCTGTCTCTGGTTAGAGCAAGATATTGTTCTAATCATTCCGCAGGGGCCACCGCTCCAAGGAGGTCCCTTCACTCCTTGCCATGGAAGACCCTACCCCACCTGCAATTGCAGTTTATCGCCCTCAGCACTAGACTGCCACCCTGGAGCAGGGGAAAGGGGCGTAGGCTTTGACCTGGGGAGCCTCTGGACAGTTGCTTTGCATTGTTGTTCAAGCTACTTAACCTCTCTGAGCCTCCATTTTTTAAATTTGAAAACCAAGTACAGTAAGATTGAACTCAGAAGATTGTTGAAAGGACTAAACACAATCAGACAGAATCAGGCAAAAGTGGGATTTATGGGCCTAGCAAAGTGAGTTCATGAGTGTCTGCAGCTTCAGGCACAGTTGGATCCAGGGCTCCCACGGCGTCATCAGGACTCGGCCTGTCTGTCCAACTCTGCTTTCCTCTGTCCTGGCTCCACTCCTAGGCAGGCTGCTGGACTCGGGGGCACAGTGGCTGGCTGCCAGCGGATCCGTACTTAGGTTCTGTTCTTTCAGCACCTCCTCGTCCCAGCAGGGTCCTCCAAAGCCCCCAGACTGCAGCTCTTGATTAGCGGGGCCCTTTTCCCTTCCCTGCACCGTTTACTCTGCTGGGCAGATACATCTGCTGTGGATCAGTCCTCGGGCCAGTCAGTCAGAGTGAAGCATTTCGAAAAGGGGGCTCTCCTTTTCTAAAAGAACACCCGGGGACTCGGCGCCAGAATGGGGAATGGATGCCAGCAGGGAAGCCTACAGACATTCTTCCCGGGCTGCAAGCCTCATGAAGGCAGGGACCTAGTTCACTCCAGGTTCCCAGCACCTAGGACAGTGCCTGGCGCTCCACAGCACGCAAAGGTCAAGAATGAATGAATGGATCTCCTCCACAGTGCGTGTAGGACCCTGGGCACAGAGCCTGGCATCAGCCACATCCATACCCCTCCTGCTCCTTCCTGGAAACCAGGATGAAGGTCTTGCCTCCTTGGTCCTTGCCATGTTTACCCCTGTGGAGTATAAGTGCCTCCTCGGTGTGGAGCTTGTCAGCCCAGCCCAGGAAGCCCCAGAACACGGTTTGTTTGATGCAACTTGACATACAGTCATTATAATAACTAGTAATCGCAGCACCCTGCCTGCTCTGAAATCAGCTCACTCTTTGCTTACTTCTTTACTGCCTGTGTCCAGATCATTTATGCTTTTTACCGTTTCAAGCTTGAGCTGCTGCTAGAGCCTCAGTTTCCTCAAGGGTAAGACAGGGATAGAATCCACCCTGCAGGGTTGCGGAGAGGATTAAGTGAGGTAAGAAAAAAGTGGAGCTTCTGGCCCAAGTCCTGGCGCAGCAGAGGTGCTCAAGAAGAGCCAGGGTCCCTTTGAATCCCCTCAAATCCAGGTCCTAGTGTAGGAATAAACCCACACGTGTAAGCCGTTTCATGGGAATGTGGGAAGATAGTTAATTCTTCATAAGTGGTCACTAACGGTGCACTCATACACATAAGACGCACCTGTACACATATTCAGTTAGGAAAGAACCCTAATCTCTTGGCATAGAGGCTACATGTGGCCAAGACTCCGTGGATCAGCCAGACAATTTATTACCCCCAGCACAAGAATCAGCGGGCTCATCAGCATGGTGGCACCAGTTACTCTGCCCCCAGGTCTCACAGGGCGATACCATGGACCCAGGTGGGCACTGTAGGTTACGTGCACTGGAAGGACTCAGGGCTGTGGACTTGGCACCTTTAGTAGCCAGCAGTAATCAAGCCGGCTCCTCTCTCTGGGGAGCGAGCAGCTGTACGGTAGTCGTGCTATGTCGCCGTGACTGGCGTAGCTTCCCGTGTGACTAGCTACGGAAGTGGCCTAGGGTGGGAGGGTGGTGCAGGCTTACAGTAGGCCAGACTCAGCAGGGGTGCTCAGGGCCACGGTGGACCACCCCTTCCATCACACACACACACGCACACACGCACACACACATACACACACACACATGCTACCCCTTCCATCACACACAAACACACACGCTGCCCCTTCCATCACACACACACACACACACGCCGCCCCTTCCATCACACACACACACACGCACACACACGCACATGCTACCCCTTCCATCACAGACACACACATACACACACACGCCACCCCTTCCATCACACACACACGCCACCCCTTCCATCACACACACAGACACACACACACGCCGCCCCTTCCATCATGCACGCACACACACACACACACACGCCACCCCTTCCATCACAGACACACACATACGCCACCCCTTCCATCACACACACACACACACACACACACACACGCCACGCCGCCCCTTCCATCACAGACACACACACACACACGCACACACGTGCCACCCCTTCCATCACACACAAACACACACGCTGCCCCTTCCATCACGCACACACACACACGCACACACACACACACGCTACCCCTTCCATCACACACACACACACACACACACAGGCCGCCCCTTCCATCACACACACACGTGCCCCTTCCATCACAGACACACATACACACACACACGCCGCCCCTTCCATCATGCACACACACACACACGCACACACATGCCACCCCTTCCATCTCAGACACACATACACACACGCCGCCCCTTCCATCACACACACACACACACACACGCACACACGTGCCACCCCTTCCATCACACACAAACACACACGCTGCCCCTTCCATCACACACACACACACATGCACACACACACACACGCTACCCCTTCCATCACACACACACACACACACACACACACACAGAGGCCTCCCCTTCCATCACACACACACGCACCCCTTCCATCACAGACACACATACACACACACACGCCGCCCCTTCCATCATGCACACACACACACGCTGCCCCTTCCATCACACACACACACAGGTCGCCCCTTCCATCACACACACACACACCACCCCTTCCATCACACACACACACACACGCTGCCCCTTCCATCACACACACATGCACACACACACATGCTACCCCTTCCATCACACACACACACACACACACATGCCGCCCATTCCATCACACATGCACACTCACACACGTCACCCCTTCCATCACACACACACACACACACACACACACACACACATGCCACCCCTTCCATCACACACACACGCGCCCCTTCCATCACAGACACACATACATACACACACGCCGCCCCTTCCATCATGCACACACACACACACACACACACGCCACCCCTTCCATCTCAGACACACATACACACACGCCGCCCCTTCCATCACACACACACACACACACACACGCACACATGTGCCACCCCTTCCATCACACACAAACACACATGCTGCCCCTTCCATCACACACACACACACATGCACACACACACACACGCTACCCCTTCCATCACACACACACACACACACACACACACACACAGAGGCCTCCCCTTCCATCACACACACACGCACCCCTTCCATCACAGACACACATACACACACACACGCCGCCCCTTCCATCATGCACACACACACACGCTGCCCCTTCCATCACACACACACACAGGCCGCCCCTTCCATCACACACACACACACCACCCCTTCCATCACACACACACACACGCTGCCCCTTCCATCACACACACATGCACACACACACATGCTACCCCTTCCATCACACACACACACACACATGCCGCCCATTCCATCACACATGCACACACACACATGCCACCCCTTCCATCACACACACACATATACAACACACACACACACACCCCACCCCTTCCATCACACACACACCACCCCTTCCATCACACACACACACACGCCACCGCTTCTATCACACACACGCCGCCCCTTCCATCATGCACACACACACACACGCACACACACGCCACCCCTTCCATCTCAGACACACATACACACACGCCGCCCCTTCCATCACACACACACACACACACACGCACACACGTGCCACCCCTTCCATCACACACAAACACACACGCTGCCCCTTCCATCATGCACACACACACATGCACACACACACACACGCTACCCCTTCCATCACACACACACACACACACACACACACAGGCCGCCCCTTCCATCACACACACACGCACCCCTTCCATCACAGACACACATACACACACACACGCTGCCCCTTCCATCATGCACACACACACACGCACCCCTTCCATCACACACACACACACAGGCCGCCCCTTCCATCACACACACACACACCACCCCTTCCATCACACACACACACACACGCTGCCCCTTCCATCACACACACATGCACACACACACATGCTACCCCTTCCATCACACACACACACACACACATGCCACCCATTCCATCACACATGCACACACACACACGTCACCCCTTCCATCACACACACACACACACACACACACACACATGCTGCCCCTTCCATCACACACACACACGCACACGCCACCCCTTCCATCTCAGACACACATACACACACACACGCCGCCCCTTCCATCACACACACACACACACACACACACGCACACACGTGCCACCCCTTCCATCACACACAAACACACATGCTGCCCCTTCCATCACGCACACACACACACGCACACACACACACGCTACCCCTTCCATCACACACACACACACACACACACACAGGCCACCCCTTCCATCACACACAAACACACATGCTGCCCCTTCCATCACGCACACACACACACACGCACACACACACACGCTACCCCTTCCATCACACACACACACACACACACACACACAGGCCACCCCTTCCATCACACACACACGCACCCCTTCCATCACAGACACACATACACACACACACGCTGCCCCTTCCATCATGCACACACACACACGCTGCCCCTTCCATCACACACACACACAGGCTGCCCCTTCCATCACACACACACACACCACCCCTTCCATTACACACACGCACATGCTGCCCCTTCCATCACACACACACGCACACACACACATGCTACCCCTTCCATCACACACACACACACACACACATGCCGCCCATTCCATCACACATGCACACACACACACATCACCCCTTCCATCACACATGCACACACACACACGTCACCCCTTCCATCACACACACACACACACACACACACCCCACCCCTTCCATCACACACACACCACCCCTTCCATCACACACACACACACGCCACCCCTTCTATCACACATGCACACATGCACACACACACGCCACCCCTTCCATCTCACACACACACACACCATCCCTTCCGTCACACACACACACACGCTGCCCCTTCCATCACACACACGCACACGCGTGCACACACACACACGCACACACACACACGCCTTACTGTCCCAGGATGGAAGGGTGGCCTGGCTACCTGGTTCCCTGTTAGAGGTATTCGTGCGTGCTCAGGGATGATATACACCGTGGCTTCCAGCCTCTGGCAATGTAGACTAGTGCTTCTCAGACTCCACTGGGCATACAGGTCACTTGGGGAGCCTCCTGTTTTAAAGCAGACTCTGATTTGGGAGGTCTAGGGGTGGAGCCCCGGCCTCTGCATTTCAAACAAGTGCCAGGTAATGGCCCTACTGCCAGCCTGTGGACAACACCTGGAGGAGGGATTTAGGTGACTTGTGAGGTGTCTCGTAATTCTGAAATTCTGGGCAGAATTGGGTAAATAAACTGGGTAAGTAAACAGCCAGAGAAGAGCAGGGCGAGATGGAATAGGGAGGAGGGAGCAGGAGGGGCGGCGGGAGGAGTAAAGGCTGGGGTCAGGCCACCGGGCCCCAATGGCCCTGCAGCCCCTCCCTCTACACGTCTCTCCCCCCACCGGTCTCGTGGTGCAGACTGTGGTACCCTTTCCTTGTGGCCGAAACACCACACGGTGTTTCATCAGGGTCCTACCTGGTGGTATAGAGGCTTCCGCTCTGGGGATCGGTGGGAGGCGTGTAGAGGCGAGGATGCCAAGGACACCACCGTGGAGAGGGGCAAGGAGAACAGAGCTGGGGGAGGGGCTGCCAAGCGCAGGCTGGGTGGTGGTGGGTTTGCGTCTCCCAGACTTCTCCTCTGGGAGGTCTTGAGCAAGTCACTGCCTCTGGCCTCCATTTCCTCGTCTAGAAAGGAGGGCTCTGGGCTGGGTTTCCCTGGTGGCTCAGATGGTCAAGAATCTGCCTGCAGTGCAGGAGACCTGGGTGCGATCCCCAAGTGGGGAAGGTCCCCTGGAGAAGGGAATGGCGACCCACTCCAGTATTCTGGCCTGGAGAATTCCATGGACAGAGGAGCCTGGTGGGCTACAATTCATAGAATCGAGAAGAGTTGAACAGGACTGAGTGACTAACACTTTTGAAGCCTGGGTGCATCCTTTCAGCTCTGACGATCTGTAGGAGGCAGTGAGATGTGAGAGCCAGCGCTGGCTCTTAAGAGCCACAGGTGGGACCTGGGGGCAGATTGCTTACAGACTCTCTGCCTTCTGCATTAGCATCATAGAAGTAAGGAGCTGGGGACACCAGAGGACGTGTTGGGTCTCCAGCATCTGTCTGGCACCCAGCCAGCGATCAATGTAGAACATTAAATGAATGTGCATATCCAGGCCTTTGCCCATCGAGACCTTGCCTTCCTCCCACTTTGGCCCCTGGTAGCTCAGCCCAGAGACCCTATGCTGCTTGCAGCCTGACCCTGCCCTCCACAGGTACACCCTCTTCTCCCCCAGCCTTATTTGGCTGTGGTCGACTTGGTGATTGGAATCCTGGGGCCAACTGGCTCTCAGGGAATGGACTTCAGTGTCCCCTTTCATGGGGACAGAGGAGGTCGGAAGGAGTCCCCCACCCCTGTCCACCCTCTGTCTAGCAGCACATACCACCTCCTGTTCTGCAACCCCTTGCTGCCATGCTGGAAGTGGGGGGAGGTAGGGTAGCCTGGGACTAATTTTTTAGGCTATAAATACTGAAATGTATTCTAAAACGTTTTACTATGCAGAAAAGATAGAAGAATATAATAAACTTCCATGCGTCTGCCAGCCAGCCTCAACAGTTAGTAACTCTTTAGGCATTACTGGCGCTTCTCTGGTGGCTCAGCAGTAAAGAATCCACTTGCGATGCGGGAGACCTGGGTTCAGTCCCTGGGTCAGGAAGATCCCCTGGTGGAGGGCATGACAACCCACTCTAGTATTCTTGCCTAAAAAAATCCCATGGACAGAAGAGCCTGGTGGGTCACAGTCCACTGCATGGGGTCACAGCGTCGGACAGGACTGAGTGACTAGGCACGCACACGTGCATTACTGGCTGTTTTTTTAAGTTAGAAATGCATGGGTCTGGGGTACAACTCGGAAGTCAGTCCCGTTCCCCACTTGAGCCCTCAGTCTCAGAAGCAGCAGCTGTCATAGCCTAGAGCTGTTCTGTGCATGCTTGAGCACAGATAAGTGGATATGCTCTCCTAATTTTATTAAAACGGGGCGTGTTTATTTTATAAAACACACATTAACGTAGCTTTCTCATTTTGTATCAGACCCCATTCTGGGTAGATAACAAATATTAACTCATTTAATCCTTGTAGTGCTATTAATATCCCCAGGCACAGAGAGGTTAAGGAACTCCTATGATATCACATTCGTTTAGACTGAAGGCAGGAGGAGAAGGGGACGACAGAGGATGAGATGGTTGGATGGCATCACCAACTCAATGGACGTGAGTTTGAGTAAACTCCAGGAATTGGTGATGGATAGGGAAGCCTGGCGTGCTGCAGTCCATGGGGTTGCAAAGAATCAGACACGACTGAGCGACTGAACTGAGCTGATGACATCACACAGGGCAACCCCTTAAACCTGGGCAGCTTGGTCTCAACCACCATTTTTTTTTTACTGCCTCTCAAATTATATATATAGTCTTCTTTACCTCGGGATTTTGTTTTCACCACGAATTATGTAATCCATCCAACAAATGTGTGCTTAACTTTGCACCAGGCATTCTTCTAGTGGCAGGGGATATAACAATGAACAAAACAGATACACATCTCTGACCTTCTGGATTTTACATTCTAGTCGGGGAGACAGCCAGCCAGTGATAGAGATAAGTACTGCATATATTTGATGGTGAATAGTGCTCTGGAGGAAAATGAAGCAAGGAAGGAGGGGTAGAAAGCATAAGGGAGCCGCAGTTTTATACAAGCGACTGGAGGATGTGATACTGAGCAAAGGGCTGAGGGCATGAAGGGCTGAGAGCCCTGCAGGTCCCTGGGGGGAAGAGCATGCCAGGCAGAGGAAACAGCCTGTGCAAAAAGCTTGAGATGAAGCGTGCCTTGCTGCAGGCTGTGCAAGGCAGCCTTTGGGGCTGTGGTGAGAGTGAAGTGGCAGCGGGAGGAGGCGAGGTCCAGATTGAGTGGGGGGTGGGCACAGATTGGGTCTGGCTGGCACGCCCCTGAGGAGCTTTGCTGTTCGCTCCATGTGAGATGGGGCTCCAAGGAGGGTTTTGAGCTGGGGACCGTTTGATCTGACTTAGGTGGCCACAGGTTCATCCCGGCCGTGGGGTGGAGAATGGACAGTAGGGCTGGAGTGGAAGCGGGGGGTGGAATGTGTTCCATTGCCTCCTCCTTTGAAAAAACTGCCTGTAATGTGGATACGCTCTCATTTACTTAACCAGCCTCCAGATGGACACGTTGGTTGGTCCTTGCCGTTCCAGACAGTGCTGCAATGAATACCCTTACCCATGTGTCTTGGAGAAATTCTGAGAAGTGGAATTCTGAGAAGACCAAAGGTCATGGGTATTTTTTGAAAGGTTCCCAGTGCCAAATTGCCTTCCCTAGAGGTCCCAGTTTACGCTCCCAGCAGCAGTACATGAGAGCGAGCTCAGGTTAGAGCATCCAGTCAGATCTTGGGCTGAGGGTGCTAAGTCGCTTCAGTCATGTCTGACGCTGTGCGACGACCCCGTGGACTGTAGCCTGTCAGGCTCCTCTGTCCAGGGGATTTCCCAGGCAGGAATACTGGAGTGGGTTGTCATGCTCTCCTCCAGGAGATCTTTCTGACCCAGGGGCGGAACGACGTCTCTTAGGTCTCCTGCTTTGGCAGCAGGTTCTCTACCTTAGAGCCACGAGGGAGACTGAGGGAGAGGGTGCCTGGGGGTGCTGCTGCAGCTCCGCCTTCTGCCCCTCTGTGGTCCATGCGCCGTGGAGGAGCACGCACAGAGGCAGAACCAGAGCTCGGGTCCCAGCCTGACTGGACCTGCGAGTGGGCTGGAGCCTGTACCTGTGGTGGGACAGGGTACCAGTGAGGATGGCCAGGGCTGCAGGTAACAGAGACCCCATCCTAGTCAGGCTTGAGGGAAAACATGTGACGGGAAGTGCAGAAGTAGGGGAGATTCTAGGACCATTTGATTTAATGCCTTAACCAGGTCGATTAAAGTCTCCACTCGGGGATGCTTTCCAATACTGAACAAACCATGCTCTGTCCTCTGATCTTTGACACCAAGTGAAATGAACGATCCAGAATGAACACAGAATCCCACAGGTTGGGATTTGCTCATGACTGTCCCCACTCCAAATGCCACTTGCAATTCCTGGGCCACCCATGCAATACTTACGACCAACATAAATCAGAGATTTCCACAACTGCCTCCCCAGATGCTGTGACTCCCAAGAACAATTTGCAGAACTCAAGGAAGGTGCTTTACTTACTATTTTTGGTTTACTGTAAAGTATACAACTCAGGAAGAGCCAAATGGAAGAGCAAGGCATGGGGAGAGGGCTGTGGAGCCTCCATGCCCTCTCCAGGCATGCCACCCTCCCAGCACCTGGGTGTGGTCACCAACCAGGAGGCTCTCTGAATCTTAAGGATTTTTATAGGGGACTTCCCTGGTGGTCCAGTGGTTAAGATTTCACCTTCCAACGCAGGGGTTGTAGGTTCAATCACCAGTCAGGGAGCTAGGATCCCACATCCCTCATGGCCAAAAAAAAATCAAAACATAGAAATAATATTGTAACAAATTCAGTGAAGAGTTTAAAAATGGTCCACATAAAAACATCTTTAAAAAAGAGAATTTTTATAGAGTTCGATCTTTACCTCCTCTTACCCTTCTCCCCAATCCCTATATCAGTGGATGGGACTGAAAGTTATGACTGGAATTTTTTGGTCTTTCTGGTGATCAGCCCCATCTTAAGTCCATCAAGGGACCCCATCCTATGTTACCTCGTTAGCATCGACTCAGGTGTGATAGCAAGGGGCTCCTTGTGGCTAACAAGATACTCTTAGTGGGAAATGCCAAGGGTTTTAGGAGCTCAGGTCTTTAAGACAAAGACCAAATATATTTATTACTATACCACACCTCTCCACTACTTTGCTGTGCTAGCTTCATCCTAAGGGGGATTCCTGCTGGGGTCTTCTGCAGGACACGCCTGCCATTTGCAATAATGGCTTCGTGCTTTCTCCAGAGGGTAGGACAGTCGTTCCCATGAGGGAAGTGCAGCATCTGAGCAAAATCTGGTTTCATTAGTGGGAGGAGAGGGGGATCCAGGTAAGCCACCAACAGTAGGAAGCCAGCTCATTAAATAGGTGCCATCCTTTGCCAGCTTCTCCGCTTGACTCATGAACCTTGACACTGTTTCTTCCAACTCCTTATCAAAGTCTTAGCATGAAGGAGTCAGCATAGCACCTCCAAAAGATTCTTCAGGAGGAACCACCTTGGGAGTGCGTGTTCCACAGCCCCTGACCAGCTGCACCGCTGGTGCTCAGCGAAAACTGACGTATAGATAAAGGCCTGAAACCAGATCTGTTGTGACCGGGACAGGAGCCTCAACTGGCTGGACCTCAGTTCCCCCAGCTGCAAAATCAGGGGCCAGATGGAGTTAGACGTCCCCCCTTGGGAACTCCTTGCCCTGAGAGCCCCTGCAGAGTTTTTCCTTTGTTTTTATTAACATATAGAAAAGTACAAGTGTGACAGTATATTTTCACACACTTCGAAAATGGGACCAGTACTCAGACGGGACCGGTCCTCAGATCTAGAAATAGGGCGTGACAAGCATCCTAGAACTGGCTTTCCTGGCCCTTTCTGATTGTTTGCAAGGATAACTGGTTACACCTTTAACCACCATAGTTTTGACTATTTTAAAATTTTATATAAATCGAGCATGTACTCTCTGGGGTCACATTTCTTTTCTAAGCATCGTGACTCATCTACTCTACAGCGTGCAGTTGGGGTCCAATTTCATTTCTGCATAGTATTCTATCCACCAAGCTGTTTTTTGAACATAGAGAAGTGTAATGAACATCGCATGGCTCTGTGTAATCAGCAGGACAAGTGAATGAAACATGTCAGATTTCTTTGCTGTTGCTTAGAATGATAGCAATGAACCTATGTGTTCACCCAAGTTCTCACATAACCTATAAAAAAAATTAGGAAAAGGAATTAATTATTACAGAGTCCATGCAATATGTTTCATGGACAAAACCTTTCAAATGGGAATATAGAACTTAAAACAGAGGTGCTTTGTGGTAAAAACATTGGGGCCTTTATCGCTCAGTTGGGTGATTGATTGATTCATTGATCCATTCATCCAATGTGTATCACGTGGCACATATAAGACACTTATATGCCTACCTTTAACCTAGATTCCTCCTTCCTCCCAAACAGTTGGTTGTGCACGCATGAATGCTAAGTCACTTCAGTCGTGTCTGACTCTTTGCGACACCACGGACCATAGCCCACCAGGTTCCTCTGTCCATGGGGTTCTACAGGCAAGAGTACTGGAGGGGGTTGCCATGCCCTCCTCCAGGGGATCTTCCCAACCCAGGGACTGAACCTGTGTCTCTTAGGTGTCCAGCATTGCAGACAGGCTCTTTACCACTAGCACTGCTGGAAGCCCTAAATACTTGGTTAGGTCTCAGTATCTAATGACAAGTGGGTAAAGATAGAAGAACATTAGTTATCATCTTCTCTGGCAGTTTCTCAACTAAATAAGTACAAAGAGTTCTTTTGAAATTTTTTTAAGTGACCTAAGCAAAAAAGAATGAAAACTCTTTAACATAAGATCCGAAACTAACCACCATATATCCCCAAATATATCCTCCCAGACCTGTGTTGCAAATCCATATAGCTGAATACACATTTTATATGCAATTGTTTTGTATCTATCTTTTTGCAACTTTCATTTTAAAATAGACTTTATTTTTTAGAGTAGTTGTACGTTCACTGGAAAATCGAGCAGAAAGTGGAGAGTTTTCCTATGCTCCCTGCCCCCCACCCCCTTCCCCACTGTGGACAGCAGCGTCAGTCTTAGGACTAGCCCAGACTCCAAGAGTTGGAAGTGTTTTTGGACCCATCAGTCCTCAGCTATGTGGCTGGTCCAGGGGCCACCCCAGCAGGCATTCAACTGTTAGTTATACAGTTAAACCCAGAGGCATGTACATTTGTTACAACTGCTGAACCTACACTGACATCATTATCATCCAGAGCCCACAGTTTACATTAAGGTTCACTGGGGTTCTGCGTTCTATGGGTTTGGACAAATGGATAATGACATGTATCCACCATGATAGTATCATCCAGGGTGGTTTCACTGCCTTAAAAATCCTCTGTGCTCTACTTATTCACCCCTCCCAACCTCCAACCCCTGGCAACCGTGGATCTTTTTGCTGTCTCCGTAGTTTTGCCTTTTCCAGAATGTCATAAGTTGGAATCATACAAGATGTAGCTTTTTCCAATTCGCTTCTTTCACTTCATAACTTTCATTTTTCTTTTCACAGTATATTGAGCATGTGTTTCCATGTCAATAAATATTCTTCTGAAGCGTTGTTAGTTGCTGTCTAATATTTCCTTGTATGTTGTGTATTAACTTCTGTGTTTGAGGTTTATTTCCTCTTTTTTTTTTTTTTCACTACTAAAAATAATGTTGCAGAGGGCAGCCTTGTGGGTAAATCTTTGCACACAGCTTAATTATGTCCTTTAGGTAAATTATTAGATTTGAGCTTGCTCCTGCAAAGGTTTTGCTCATTTCAAGGCACTGCCAAATTGCCCTGTAGAAATGTGACATCAGTTCCTATTTCAACTGCTAGAGTATGTGGGGTATTTCCCCACATACTTGCCAACTCTGATGGTATTGAGATTTTTAATCTTTGCCAGTTTAATAAAGGAGAGATGATATTTATTTGTTTTAATTTATATTTATTTGAGTATTAAAGTTTTATAGTTTTCCATAAAGCATACTGGCCATTTGTCTTTTTTTTTCTTTCTTTCACAGCTTTTCCATTTTTTTCTATTGGAATAATCATCTTTATAGCATAGGTTTATTAAAAGTGTTTTTCTATTAAGGGTATTGACTGCTTGTAAAGGCCCTCTTTTAATGTCAAAAAATGTCACCAACATCACCACCTAATGTGCTATGGCTGTTTTTTTGTTTGATTGTTTAGTCGTTAAGTCATGTCCAACTCTTTGGGACTCCATGGACTGTAGCCCACCAGTATCCTCCGTCCATGGGATTCTCCAGGCAAGAATACTGGAGTGGGTTGCCATTTCCTTCTCCAGGGGATCTTCCTGACCCAGTGATCGAACCTGCGGCTCCGGCCGCATCTTCTGCATTGCAGGCAGATTCTTTACTGCTGACCCACTGGGGAAGCCCCATACCTGATGTGTGCTACGCTTTTAAAATAATAAATAAAATGGATAAGAAGAATATGTATAGAGTACTTATTTCTATGCCAGGCACTGTGCTATGTAAAACAGCCCTGTGAGATAGGATCTGATATCTGTCCCATTGGACAGATGGGGAAACAGAGGCAGGAGTGGTAGTGAATTTTCTCAAGGTTACACAGCTTGTGAATGGCTGTGCTGGTATCCACTGAGTAACAACACATGTGGTGGCAGAGCTTCTGTGAGTCAATAACACTTTACAATAAATTTACCTTTTGTTCATCACAAAAGTATCTACATATTAATACATTTGCAAATTCATCTGATGTATAAGCACTAGGTGTATAATTTATTTTTTCTATAGGCAGTGCTTGCTGGACATATACATCCAACAACTCCCTGTAATAATTTCATGCTTTTTCCTGCTTATGCCCCATGGTCTACTGTTAAGAACCATGTCAGACCTTTTATTTTTCAGGAGGAAACTGAGACTCAGGGCCAGGCAGAACCTCACTCAGGGACCCCTAAAAAGTTTATGACAGTCAGGACTGAGACCCAGGGCTTGGGACCCAGCCCATGTCACCGTGTGACTCGGGTAGCCCCGTTACTGCACATCCCTTTGTCATCAGAGGAGACAGTGCAGGATGCTGCAGGGGTGCAAGGCCCACCAGATGCTCATGGTGCCAGCCTCGAGGGTACCCCAGTGGGTACAGACTCCCAGTCGTTCTGGCCACACTTGTTGCCGGGCATTCCAGGTCCTTGGCATCCTGCCAAGGGTGAAAACAGAGCTGCAGGCTCCTGAGCTGCATTCTGCCCCCTCCTCTTGGGTCTGCATCTCATTGCTGGGTTTGCAACATGCCTAATCTCTGCGTGTGCAGACTCCGAGGAGCCAGCTGAGAGGGAGCATTGCCAGCAGCTTGGGAGTCCTCCACAAGGCCTGCCGACCACCCCTCCCCCAAGTCCCTCCCCAGGCAAGCAGAGCCAGAACAATCCGCAGAAACTGTTGCCGGAGCTTCACCTGGCTCCGGCCTTACAGTGCCTGCTGACATGGACCCAGTGAAGGACATACGCCTGTGCTTTCCCTGTCTTCCCAAGGAAGTCCATTCAGTCCTGTCATATCCCATCTTCTCCCTCCCTGCCTCCATGGCCTTTGTTACAGACACAGAGGATTGTAATACACGTCAGTCACATAAGTGAGGCTTGATTCTGATTCTCTAGGCAGCTGGACCCCTCCAAGAATGAGGAAAACTTAATTGTGTAGTTAGTAAATAGGTATCAGTAGTGAGTATTATGTAACCCATTGTGTTTCCCTTTTTGCCTTTGCTGCCAGGAGGCTCAGAACTGAATGGAAAACTAGATCACCAACCATCTTACAACAGATTCTGGGTATAACTAGCATCACTCCTTCTCCACGAGGTCTCTGGTTGTTCAGTTGTCCTGTTGAGTATAGGTTTATGTTATAAATCATCACAATTTTTTTAAAAAAAAGAATGGGATGAAGGTGGGATATAAATGAAAAATAAGACCTGAAAGGAAAGTGGTCCATAGACATCTCACTCTGAGATTCAAATGAATGCTTTTCTCATGAGAGGATGGTCTCCCCAGGGCCATTTCAGACTTGCAGAAGTGTCTGTGGGCCATTTCCCTCCATCTCTCTCTTGGTCTCTCTCTCTCTCCATCTTTTTTTCTCTGATTTCCTCTCTTCTCCCTCTTGCCCTCCAGCCTTCATTCTCTTACTGTTGCCTACTTCTGCCTCCTCTCCTTTCCCCCTTTGTCTCTAAACCTCCCTCCCCTGTCTCCTCCCTCTTCCTGCTCACTCCCTTGCCTCTGGCAGCCAGTTTACTGTTAACATCTCTTATAAACCCTCAGCACTTGGCTCTTTCCAGGGCCTTGACCCTGTCTTTGTCTCATTGATTTCTCTGGGCAATTTTGATTATTTCCATTTTGCTAAGGAAGACACTAAGGCCTAGCGTTGAAGTCCTGTGCCTGTGGTTGCACAGCTTGTGCTTGACTGCTGCTGCTGCAGCAGTTGTGTCCGACTCTGTGCGACCCCATGGACTGTAGCCCACCAGGCTCCTCCGTCCCTGGGATTCTCCAGGCAAGAACACTGGAGTGGGTTGCCATTTCCTTCTCCAATGCATGAAAGTGAAAAGTGAAAGTGAAGTCGCTTCAGTCGTGTCCGACTCTGTGCGACCCCATGGACTGTAGCCCAGCAGGCTCCTCTTTACACTTATTATCAAATCCAAGCTCCAGGCCTCAGGAATCTAATTCCCTCACACTCTCCCTTTCCCTCACTGTCTCTACATACCAGCCTCACCCACCGTGTCTAGTAGAGGTCATGAGAAAGTGCCCCAAGAAGAGGGTTCAAAACGATAACCCACCCACCCTGATAGGTTGAGATTCTCAATGGGGACAGAAGGACATATTAGTGGAGGTGGGGTGAGTTATGACATGGGTCATTTGTCCATCAATTCCCTTGACAAATATTTATTGAGAATACCCTATGTGCTAGGCAAGGCTGAGACCAGGTAAGGAAAGCAAGTGTAAAATTTAAGGAGGCACTCACTCTCAAGTACTGATCCTGCAAGTGCATGACCCTGAGAATGAGAGCTTCCTTAACGTTTATGCCCTAGTATCCTGCTTGTCTTTTGCTTATTTCTGCCGGGATGTCAGGCGCTGTTACAAGTGCTGACCATTCAGTGGTGAGCAAAAAGGCCTGCACTCTGCCCTTGGCGAGCTTCTAATCTATTATGGGAAACAGATATTAATCAAACAATCATGTTAAAAAGAGAGTGTTCTAAGGATGCAAGGGCCCTGAGGAAAGGGACATAGGGCTAGAGAGGATATTATGGGGGGTGGCAGTGAGAGCTGAAGGACGGGTAGGAGTTTTCCAGGTGAAATGCAGATGGAATACAAAGCAAGTTCACAGGCTCCCTGGCAAGGTGGAGCATGGGTACAGGCAGAGGATGGTGTACAGGTGTAGCCAGGGGTGGGCGGAGGGGCTAGAACAGGAGAACTCAATGCAAAAAGGTCCCCACCAGTCAGTTCCTAACAGAGTGCTATAGTTTGCAAATGACTGATTTAAATCCAATCCAATGGAGAGAATTCAAAGCCGCTCCTTCATGACATCACTCATACCCACCTGCCCAATGAGCTTTCTTCAGTTGATGTGCAGTTGATGTGCAGAGATGGTGACCAGATCCCTCCAATTTCATCTCTGTCCGTTTAACACAGAGATGTCTGTGATAGAACCTAATACTTGCCACATTTTCCCGATGAAGAAATGGGAGCACAGAGAAGTTAGAAAACCCACTGTCTTAGCTCGAGCTGTCATGACAAAATGTCCTAAACTGGGTGTCTTAAACAGCAAACATTTAGTTCTCACGGTTCAGGAGGCTGGAAAGTCCAAGATCTAGGTGCTGGCTCATTTGGTTCCTGGTGAAGGCTCTCTTCTTGGCTTGGAGGCAGTTACCTTCCCACTGCCCTTACCTGGTGCAGAGAGAGAGCAGGAGGGGGTGACAGGAAGAGCACTCTGGTGTCCCTTCCTCTTCTTAAAGGGCACCAACCCTTTAGATTGGGGCCCCATCCATATGATCTCATTTAAACTTTATCACCTCCTTACAGGCCCTGTCTCCAAATACAGGCATACTGAAGAACACTGAGTCCTTAACACCTGCCCAGGGTCCCACAGCCAGTCACAGGGGTTTGAACACAGGCAGTGAATGCTGGGGGCCCAGACTCCTAAACTGAGCCAGTTAGTCTCAGAATGTGTTGTGTGTGAATGTTGTCCATCCAGTTGAGAAGTGAGCCTCAGAGCAGGGGTATTCAGGGATCCCTTAAAATTCCACTGGGTTCACCCTGCAGTTGGACCTATTGGGCTGAGTCCAGAACCCACCCGGGGTTGGTGATTCCAGTGATCCTTCTGGAAGAATGGGCTGAGGTTATGGCATAGAATTGAACCAGTCCAGACAAGACGTTTACCTCTGGAGGTCCTCCTGTTTCCAATTTACTCAGAGGAGGCCCCAGGCTCCAGTGAGGACGTCGCCACAAATGGCTTGTGTGACCTTGGGGGAGTCACTTGACAAACTTCCAGCCCCAGGTTCCTGCCTCGGTGACCACCCCCCACCCCCCCCCCCAACCCCTGCCACCATCACTGGCGGCTGGGGGCCATTTGGTTGGCCAGCCAAGATCCTGGCGTGAAGCCCTTCGCAGATGCGGGTCGCCACTCGAGGCCGCGCAGGTGGGGAAGGGGCGGGCTTGTGGTGCGTGGCTGGCAACTTGAGTGTCGGCGGCGTCGCTCTGGCCGCGCCGTACGCCGTGCCGAGCGGGCTGCGGAGCCTGGGGGTGGGGGGACCCGGGCGGGCCACGGGGCCCAGCCTCCCCGGCGCTCTCGTCCTCCCGAGACGCCCCGCCCGGCGCCCCCCGGCCCGCGTGGGGGCCGAGCCCCGCGGGAGGGGCTGGAATCCCTCCCAGGCGGGCGGCCCCCTCCCGGGCGCCCGCTCCCCGCGCGCCCCCCTCCCGGCCGCCAGCCAGCTACGTGCCCCCGGGGCCGGCAAGAAGCCACATGCCCCCGCAAGGAATGCCGGGCCCGGCGGGCGGGCGGGGGGCGGGCGCCGGGCAGGGCCGGGCCGGCCCGGGAGCGCCCCGCCGCGAAGGTTGGTGAGAGGCGGCGGAGGGCGAGCCTGCGCCCTTCCCGGTCCCCAGCGCCGCCCCTGCGCCCGGCCGGTGCGCCGCGCGGGCCGGATCGCGGCGTCTCACACTTTCCCCGCCGGACCCGCGGCCGGGACGACCCGCGAGCTCCGGGGGCGAGGGGGCCCGGGGGCCCGGGGATGGTGGGGGAGGCTGGGGCGGGGCGATTCGGCCGGACCCGGGCCGCCCGCGCCCCCCTCCCCGCGGCCCCCCTCCAACACGTCCCCGCCGGCTCGGCGAAGGGGGCAGGCCGGCACGTCTCCCCACACCCCTCCCCGCTGCCGGCAGCTTTGGGGCCCCGGTGGGGAGCAGGGGGCTGATTAGCAGAGGAGCAGGGGTGTGGCCAGCGGGGCCCCGGGTAGTGAGTCACACACGCTGCTCGCCCAGTCCCGGGGCCGAGCGCGCTCGCAGCCCGAGCTGAGCGCTGTCCTGACCCGAAGAGTGTCCCGGGGCTTGGCATGAGGACCCTAGGGTGCCAAGGGAGGGGCTGAAGCCCAGCGCGGTGGTGGAGGAGGGCGGTAAGCTTGCGGGCTAGGGAGACTCCCCTAGAGAGAGCTGGGTGGGGCTTGGAGTCAGGGCCGCCCACGCGGGGACCCCCCCCCTCCAACAACCAGGCCCCGCCTGTACCTGCTCTGAGCTGGCAAAGCATGCCTGGCTGCATTCCCTGGCAGCCCTGGGTGAGGGGCTCTGCAGCCCGGCGCTCAGGAGCCATTTCATCTGTCTGCCCCCCTTTGGCCCCTGCTGGACTTGAGCGGATCCCGCCCCTGTTCCCCCACGCTGCAAAGTTTTGTGCGGAAGCTCCTATGGGTCCCTCATACCCTTTGCCCTCTGGGCTTGGGGTCCAGGCTGTTCTTCGCAGTCCTGCCTCCTGGCCTGAGCTCCTCCCAGCCCCTGACCCCATGGGGCTGGTGGCTCCAGTCGTCCCCAGGACCAGCCCTGGGTAGAAATGGCATTTCCTCTTGGCCCAGCTACAGCTGTTTTTGTTGTCTGTGTTCTCAAGCGCTTCCTCTAGGGATGGCAGGGAGGGTAACCAGATTCCATGGGACCCCCGCTTGCCCTCTCGCCACTCACCCCTCTTCCCCTGTCTCTTTGATCCTCTTCCTGCGCTGGTCCCGCCTTCGCGCCCCCAGGACAGAATGACTGAGAACATGAAGGAGTGCTTGGCCCAGACCAAGGCGGCGGTGGGGGAGATGGTGACCGTGGTGAAGACGGAGGTCTGCTCTCCGCTCCGGGACCAGGAGTATGGCCAACCCTGGTGAGGCCCCAGTGTGGGGACAGGCGAGGGAGAAGGGGGGCGTCGCCCGGCTGGGTTGATTGGAGACCTTGGGAAGAGAGCTCTCTCTTGCCCTCCTCTGAGCAACTCCTAGGACCAGGGATGGGCACGGGCTCTAGAAAAACCCAAGCAGTGACCCAAGCAGTGACCCAAGGAGGCCTGAACCCAGGTCTCAGGACCCCTATCTTTCCACTATCTGCTGCATCAGATGAGCAGGCTGCCTGGGGTTCTTCCACCTGCCCCATCCTCGTGGTCTTCGGGCCAAGTTCTTGGCTTCTCTGCCCACCAGCCTCTCACTCTGATGGCTTTGTGCTTTCTCTACTGGCCCCTGTCCTGACCAGCTCTAGGAGATCAGACCCCTCGGTCATGGAAGTGGAGCCCAGGAAACTGAAGGGAAAACGTGACCTCATCATGCCCAAAAGCTTCCAGCAAGTCGACTTCTGGTGTAAGTGGAGCTTGGGGCTATTCCTGACCACGCCGACCATCACCCCCACCCCCACCCCATCTCTGCTTAGGGGATTTGCAGAGGCACCTCTGACGATAGGCACTCACCTATTGTGTACACCAGACACAGGTCCAGGCCTCAGTGAATCCTCACCCTTAGCCACTGAGGTGTCTATTATTCGGTCCCATTCTCCAGGGGAGGACACTGGTAGGTTTGCTGAGGGTTAAGGACCTCCTGGCTCAGCTCCCCCGGCTAACAGATGCACACCCATCTGACTCCAGTCGTGACCTTTCTTCTCTTCTTTCAAATTTGAAACAAAGTGGGCTAGTGGCTTCCTTGGCATTGGCAGGTGTGTCCCTTGAGTCGCCAGGGAGGGGAGTGGGGTATCGCTACTGAAGATGCAGGGCCCTGTGGCTGCGGGGGTGGAGCCAGGGCCGGGACTCGTGAGTCTCACGTTGAGTGCTTGCCTCTGGTCTACGCTGTGCTGTGCTCGGGGTGGGTTTCTCATCAGCCCCTCAGCCACCTCCATGGGGCTCTCTCCCCCGGCAACAACTGAAGCTCTCTTTCCTCTTTCCGTCCCTGCAGTCTGTGAGTCCTGCCAGGAGTACTTTGTGGATGAGTGCCCGAACCATGGTCCCCCAGTGTTTGTGTCTGACACGCCGGTGCCCGTGGGCATCCCAGACCGGGCCGCCCTCACCATCCCCCAGGGCATGGAAGTGGTCAAGGAAGCCAGTGGGGAGAATGACGTGCGTTGCATAAATGAGGTCATCCCTAAGGGCCGCATCTTCGGCCCCTATGAGGGACAGATCTCCACCCAGGACAAATCAGCTGGCTTCTTCTCGTGGCTGGTGAGTGTCTCCTGGGCCGTGCCTTGGTAAAGGGTGCCGGGAACGTGGAAGGAAACCAGCAGGGGGAGCCGTCTGCTGGCCCAGCCTGGTCCCAGAGCTTTTCTGCCATCACTGCTGGACAAGTGGATGATGGATCTTACTGTCCCTTTGCCCCTGTGACCCTTGGTGGCTGAGGGCCATTCGGAGGAACCGCCTCTGTCAGTAGTCTGCAGAATCATCAGTGGAGCGATTTCTCCCTGAATCCTCCTGTGTGTGTCTGGAGGACCATTGTATGACATTTACAAAGGGTTTACCCAAGCCCTCCTCTAGAGTGGATGACCTGGGGCTGGGGGCTGTGGGGATGCAGAGCATGACATTCAGCTAAAAAAGCAGTGAAATCCAGAGCTGGAGGTAAAGCCTCCAACAAGACAAGCACAGTCTCTGCTCTCAGTGAGTGGACTGTCTGGTGGGGAGAGCAGGCAGTGAACAAATACATTCACATATGACAGTTGCGGCTTAAGAGAGAATACAAGACACTCTAGGGAGACGGCAGCGTTCACAGTGCTCTGGAATTTGGGGCCTGGAGCCCGAGTTCATTATGTCAGCCAAGTTTGCTAGTTACTATCTAATGTGACCTTGGACCAATCATTGAACCTTTCTGCGACAGGATAATCATAGCTGATGGTGAAGATGAAATGCGTCAATGCTGCAAAGTTCTTAGAATCATGCTTGCCTCTAGCAAGCGCACAGTGAATAGCAGCTATTGCTGTTATTGTTCTTGGCCTACTTGAGGGGTTTGGGCAAGATTTCCTCTTGTCTGAGACTTAAAGAATGAGTAGCAGTTAGTCAAAGGGGGTTGAAAAATTGCTCCCTGTAGACAGAAGAGCTGAAAGAGAGGGACCCCAGGAAGTCTGGTAGGACAGCAGCAGTGAGGCAGAGAGGCGAGAATCGGCCAGGGAGGAAGATGGGGCCAGATCTCGCTGTGTTCCATAGGCCTTGAAAGTGCACCCTTCATCCTGCGGGCCATCAGAACATTTCAGACAGAAGTG
Organism: Capricornis sumatraensis; assembly: GCF_032405125.1. Classification (NCBI taxonomy): domain Eukaryota; kingdom Metazoa; phylum Chordata; class Mammalia; order Artiodactyla; family Bovidae; genus Capricornis; species Capricornis sumatraensis. The sequence goes on from NC_091084.1 coordinate 75,726,172, forward strand.
TGACCTGGAAGGTTGCAGAATAGAGAAGTGGAATTCTGGGTAAAAGGCTGGAGTGGAGATTCACATAAGGAAAGATAGCAGCTTAAATTCAGGTGCTGGAGGTGGGGACATTTGAGAGAGATTTAAAGGGGAAAATTCCTAAGATTTGTTGATGGACAGGATGTGAAGATGAAGAAGAGGGATTTTCAGATTTGAAAAGGAAGGGTGATCAAAGATGAATTTCAGGCATCAAACTTGGACAGAGAGGAGGGGGACATGGGACAAGTAGGAAAATCATTCCTTGACCATTTATGAGGGTCTTCTTTGTTCCAAGTACTGGGCTGACTCTGGGGACACAGTGGTGGACCAGATCAGACATCAGTGCCGCCCTCATAGAGTTTACTGTGGGAAGATGGAATGAATTAAAGAATAAGCTAAGTAAATGTAAAATGACGACTCTGAAAGGTAATGAAGAGACAGGGAGGCTAGGAGAACAGTGATCAACAAAGGGATTTGATGTGGCCAGAAGTCAGGAAAGGCTTCCTAATAGCTGAGCTGTGATTGAAGGAAGAGAATTCCTATTGAGTGACGGTGGTGAGGACTGTCAGGATGGGTGGGGCAGCATGAGCAACAGCCCTGTGGCAGGAGAGAGTGTGGCGCATGTGCCCACCTGGAAGGCCACTGTGCACCCACCTTGGAGTGCCACAAACCCAGGGATCTGGAAGAGACAGACATGGCCATACAGATCCCAGCAGGCCAGGTTGGGAATTGTTCTCTATTTTAAGAACAATGAGAACTTTCATTTATGTTTTAAAAAGGTGAGTTTGACTGCAGGCTGGAGAACTGATGGGGTAGGGGCATTGGTCAAGAATGGACATCCAGGGCACTTCCCTGGTGGTCCAGCAGTTAAGATTCTGCCTTCCAATGCAGGGAGGCCTGAGTTCAATCCCTGGTCAGGGAATTAAGATCCCACATATTGAGCAGTGTGGCCAATAAATAAATAAAGAATGAGCGTCTGCACCCCAGTCAGAGGGATGTGGTCATTCTCTAAGTCAGTGATGGTGGAGGCTTGAGCTTGGGTGGGGCAGAGACATAGAGACAAGTGAACTGCTTTGTGAATATTTCAAAAGTAAGGGAGATCTGACTTGGAAAGAGACTGGCCTAAGTAAGGGAGAGGGAAGTAAGAACAACTCCTGCAGTGTTCTTCTGCCTCCAGGTCAGGAATGGTGTCTTTCTGTGAGAAATGGGGAACGCCAGAAAGAGACTAGGTTGAGGGGAAGATCCTGATTTTGGTTTTGGGGCTTGTTGAGCTTGGAATGATGGCAAGATATCCAAGTGGTGATATCAACTAGGAAGTTAGATTATGGGTTGGGATCTTGGAAAAGAGGTCTGGAAATAACACTTCATGAGTCACCTGTGCCTAAGCGGTCAGTGGGGCCAGAGGGCTGGAGGGCAGTGCCCAGGGAGAACGGGCTGAGTGGGAGGTGGACAAGCCTACAGACTAAGCTTTGAGGAACTTCAGCAGTGAGCGGTCCACAAGGGGAGCTTGATCCTGCACGGGAGACACAGCAAGAGCTGCCTGAGAGGTGAGATGGCCAGAATGAGAAGCCAAGTGAGGGAAGGGCTCAAAAGTACCCACTGGACTTAGTGCCGAGGAAGTCACTGGTGATTTTAGCAAGAACTGATACTATAAGACCATGGTTGCCAACCTGGGGCAACTTATACCTCCTTCCCTCTTTCTGGGATATTTGTAAATGTCTGGAGACATTTTTTTGGCCATCACAACTTGGGATCTAGAAGGAAGAGGCCAGTGAAAGTGAAAGTCAGTCAGTTGTGTCCGACTCTGCAACCCCATGGACTGTAGCCCACTGGGCTCCTCTGTTCATGGGATTCTCCCGACAAGAATACTGAAGTGGATTGCCATTTCCTTCTTCAAGGGATCTTCCTGACCCAGGAATCAAACCTGGGTCTCCTGCATTGCAGCCAGATTCTTTACTGTCTGAGCTACCAGGGAAGCCAGGGATGCTGCTAAACCTTTGATAATACACAGGGCAGCCTCCTACAACAAAGAGTGGTGTGGCCTCACTTGTCAATAGATGGGAGTTGAGAAATCCTGAAGAAGAGTAATGAAATAAGAACCTCATTAGAATGGAGGTGACTGGTTTCGTCATCTTTCACAAGTTTGATGGGAAGTAAGAAGTGGAGGAGAGACATAGGAAGGGTGATGGCTAAGGGAAGACGGGGCTTAAAGAGGTTTTTGTATTTTTTTGAGTGGGATGCCCTTTATTCAGACACACGCATCTGAGTTGCCGTCTAAGTCTCAGACACAAGTTAACTTTACTTAGGTTTCCTTGATCATATTTTAATGAATTTATTTTTGACTGTGCTGTTCACTGTGTGAGTGAATGAACCACATTCATCGCTGCATGTGGGCTTTCTCTAGGTGTGGCGCGCGAGGGCCGTTCTCTAGTTGCGACGCGCAGGTTTCTCACGGCGGTGGCTTGTGGACACAGCCTCTAAGTGTGGAACCATGGCTTCAGTGGTTGTGGTGCACGGGCTTAGTTGCTAGTGGCAAGTGGGATCTTCCTGGGCCAGGGATCGAACCCACGTTCCCTGCATTGGTAGATGGGTTCTTATCCATTGGATCACCATGGAAGTCCCTAAGGGAGTTTGTTAATGAGACTTTAACTTCCTTAAAAAACCCAGTGTAGAATAGGCATGATGCGTTACCTTTTATGTTGCCTGAGAAGGTTCACATGGAGACATTTGATGTGGAAAGGCGGTAGGTCAATGTTTTTTCTGTCCCTGGAGGACTGTCTTAGAGATTTGGAGCTGATGAAGGGAGTTAGCTATAGTTGATCAAATGATGATTCTCCAAAGATGGCCAGGTCCTTCCCCTGGAACCCGTGGGTCAAAGGGACTGCACATGTGATCAAGTTAAGGGTTTTGAGATGGAGAAATTATCTTGGGTTACATGGGTGGCACCAGTGCAGCTGCAACCATCTTTATAAGAGGAGGGCAGGAGAGGCAGAGTCAGAAAGAAAACACTGGAAGATGCTGTCCTGCTGGTCGTGAAGATACGGAAGGAGCCAGGAGCCAACACATGCAGGCGCCTCCAGAAACTAGGAAAGGCCAGGAAACAGATTCTTCCCTCATGCCTTTTGAAAAACACTCAGCCCTGCCAGCTCCTGATTTTAGGATTCCTTACTTCCAGAAAAGCAAGACAACACATTTGTGTTGTTTTAAGCCATTGTGTTTGTGGCCATTTGTTATAGCAGTAGTGGGACTCCAATCCAGTGAATGTATGTGTTTGGGAGGGGATGGCTGCTAAAGTGTGTGGAGAGGTGGAGAGAAGTATCTTGAGACAGGAGAAGGTGAGTTCAGGCTGGGGTGGGAGGAGAGCTGGAGGTGCCCACAAGATGCCCAGGTGGAGCTGTCCCGAGGCACATCGGTGTGTGTGGGTCTGCAGCCAAGGCGGGGAAGCCAAGCATATAAACTTATGCAGCCGAAGCCTTGGGAAGGGGTGGGCAGAGGGATCAGTGCTGCAGTGGGCGAGAAGCTTGAGGCTCGAGAGCCCGTTGGCTCGGGGGGCACACAGGTCCTGGTATTCTTGGCAGGGACGGTTGCACAGGTGGAAGCCACCTTGCTGTGGATTGAGGTGTGAGCAGGAGGTGAGGAGGGGAAGCCAGCAAGGGTGATCGGCTTGTTTTCAAAGTCTGGCTGCTTATTGATCAATTATTATATGCCAGGTGTTTACCACCTTCTTCCTCAAAATAGTCCCGCAGGTGGAGATGGCTGCCCTTCTTGATGGAGGGTACTGGAACTGAAGAGGTTCAGTAAGCGACCCCCAACTCCTGTGGGTAGTACCTGGCCGACCTTGGGTTCCTTCAAAGATAGGATGTGTGATGCCTGGGGCTTTAAGGAGTTCCTTCGTGGGAAGACATGTGTGGTTGTGTGATTAAATTCAATTATTCAATTTAGCCTCATAGACAGAGCAACTCCCATGTACTAGGTACTGCACAGGAGGTTCTAGAGGTAACAGAAATGCACGAAGTTTGCTCTCTGTTCTTATAGAGTCTGTGGTCCAGCCATGGGCAGCAGGGGCCAAGGTAGATGAGAGGGGAGGAGGCCTCTTCTGAACCCAGAGTGTTGCTGGTAGTGTGGTGCTGCAGTAGACAGTAGGGGCGGGGAGAAGAGGAGTTGGTTTTGGCTGGGCAGATTGGGGATGGGTTTTGAAGGATGGGTAGGAGTTCAGTAGAGGAGGCCGATGCCTTCTCAGCTTGTGGGACAGTCTCAGGGGAGAAAATCTCATACCCAGGGAAGGGCTGGGGGAGATCCCTTTCTTTCCCACCAGAGTCTGCTCCTGGGACGGCCCAGCCAGGCAAGCTTGGGATCTCTAAAGCAGGCATCTTCCCCAGGTTCGTGGCCTGGCGTGAGTCTGGGGTCTGGAGAAAAGGGAGAATAGGAAGATCTGAGTTTGCAGCCTGGTCCTAGACCAGCTCTACCTGTCACGGGTGGGCGTGGCCCGCAGTTAGGGGTGTGGCCAGAGGCAGCTATGTTGCTTCCTTGGAGGTTCCTTCCAAGGGCCTCTGAGCTGTGCCACCGGCATGGGTGTAGGGATGGTGTGACTGAAGGTCACCATACCACATGGAGACTTTGACTTTTGTGATCCAGGGACAGGAGAGGTGTTGAAGGCCTGGAGAGAACAGAAGTACAAAATGGCTTGAGCAGTGCCTGTGTGGGTGTGTGTGTTCTCAGCTGGGGCCTCAGCTGGGGCAAAGCAGGAATGAGGAACAGCCTGCTCAAATGACGGGTTGGCTGAATGGTGCGGGAAAAGGACAAATGGCCTGAACCACGGCCCCAGTTTTGGACCAGGATCTAGAAGCCCCACTTCCTGAATAAGCTGCATTCATGTGTCAGACCCTGTCCCAAAGCCATACTTGATCTTGTCTGTTCTTGACCTTCTGCCTGCCTTCCAAAGCCCTGGCTTCCATCCAGCAGAACACATTTCCTTCCATAACACAGTATGTAGAGTCTCAGTGGAAGCAATGGTGGTGCTCTAAGGATAAGCATAGCCGTTTATGTTTATTGAGTGCCTACTGTGTATCTGGCTCTGTGCTCAACCCTTCACAGCATGATCCTATTTTATCCTAGCGATGCCCCTGTGAAGCAGGTATTAGTCTATCCCTTACTCTGCTGAGAAACCTGAGGCCTGGAGAGGAGGAGTCATTCTGCACATAGCTGAACAGCTACTGAGTAACTGAGCTGAGATTCGAACCAGAGCAGTCTGACTCTAGAACCCACTCTCTCATTCAGCCCCCGGGTCCTCTCCTCCTCCCGTACTTGTCTGGCCTATTCCTGCCTCCTGGCCTCGGTTGACTTTCTTCCACTCATCCTTCCAGCCCAGGACAAGGTTCCACTCCATCTCCCCTCAGCGTGGAGGCAAGCTGGTCCCATTGCCTACAGAGTGATGCAGGGGTGGGGCCCAGATTGAGATAAACCAAATAGCCATCTCCTCTCTCTATCTATCTCTCCTTCAAGGCTTGACCTCCTCGGAAGGAGTTTTATTTATTACGTTTTGGCTGCACTGGGTCTCCGTTGCTGCTTCAGGCTCTCTCTAGTTGCCAGGAGCAGGGGCTACTCTTTGTTGCAGTGTGCGGGCTTATCCTGGTGGCTTCGCTTGTCTTGTAGCATGGACTCTAGGTGCCCAGGCTTCAGTAGTTGCGATCCGTGGGCTCAGCGTTTCAGCGTGTGGGCTCCTAGGGCATGTGGGCTTCAGTAGCTGTGGTACATAGGCTCAGTAGTGGTGGCACATGGGCCCAGGTGCTCTGCAGTATGTGGCATCCGCCCGGACTAGGGATCAAACCTGTGTCCCCTGCACTGGGGGGTGGGCCCCCATCCACGGCACCACCAGGAAGTCCCTCCGAAGGAGTTTCGCATTCACTTCTGGGTGTTTAGGAAAGAAATGCCTCTTCCTCCACTTTCTCATCTCCCTGGAAACATGCAGACTCCATAAATCACTGCCAGGCTTGCCAGGCTGCCCTCAGACACTACAGGCCGGAGACGATGCTGCAGGCACGAGGTGCCTGGGGAGTACCAGGCAGCCATGTGGTTTGGGAAAGAGGCAGAAGAAAGAGGAGTCCAGCACAGGGTTTAAATTAAATGTTTCACTGAGGCCCAGTCTGGTTCCAGAAGGGATTTAGGGCAGCCTAGCAGGATATATAAAATATAACACGATAGCATATTAAAACTGGGAGAGAGAGAAGAAAGAAAAACAAGGGTGGAGATCCTAAATGGAGCCAGGAATGAGGCTAAAAATGCATACCATAATGACCTGTGTATGCACTTTTAGCTATAGAGGTTCCGAATTTGGCGGCCACTGGGAAGAGGGAAGCTGACTCGGCTACCAATGCTTTCTGGCCATAGCGTAAGAAGTCACAGGTAGCTCCCAAGGAGGTCTGCTTCTCTGGGTGGATCCTAGGCGGGAGACTTCCCAGGGCCCCTTTAAAGAGGACACCATGCGGTGGGATCACTTCGCTACTGTCAGCTAGCCTCTCCGCCTGCCAGACTCCTGCTGTTCTGGGGAGAGGCAGACGTGAAATGGGATTTCGGGGTTTTCCATTTCAGCTTCCATCATAAAGTGGAGATTTATTTTAAAACTTAAGATTGGGTGTGCAAAGGCTTGTGACACACCCTCCAGAACAGAGTCTGAAAACCCCCGGGTTGATGGGAGAGATGAAGTGTAAGCAGATGGTTGCAACAGCGCAAGACGTCAGGGGAGGCAGGCAGGTCTGACCGGGCGTGGGGGTGGGCAGGGCTCAGAGGAGGGAAGAGAAGAGTAACGGGCTGGTCCAGGAAGGGAAGAAGGCACATTTGAAGCAGGTCGGGCTTCTGTGTGTGTTTGAGAATCTGAGCAACTGCGTTTCATGCTTATTCACTCATTTCTGTTAACTCTTTATTCTGAAATTTCAAACTCTGCAAAAGCATAAGAACTGTGCGATCAGGAGCCACACACCCAGCATCTGGCTTCACCTGTTGCTAACATTTTGTAACAATTGCTTCAGTCTCTCTCTGTATCTCCTGGCTTCCCTGGCGGCTCACATGGTAAAGGATCTGCCTGCAGTGCCGGAGTCCCAGGTTTGATCCCTGGGTCGGGAAGCTCCCCTGGGGAAGGGATTGGCAACCCGCTCCAGGATTCTGGCCGGGACAGAGGAGCCTGCTGGGCTATATAGTCTATGGGACTGCAAAGAGTCGGACATGGCTGAGTGACTAGGCCACACAGCACAGAATAGCTGCCTACAGGCACATGCGCGCGCGTGGGCACACACACACACACACACACAGGCACATGTGCACGTGTGTGCGCACACACACACACACACACACATACACACACACACTCTTTTCTTTTTTCCTGAGCGATTTGAGACATAGTTCCTGGTATCAGGCTTCGTGGCCATGCAGCGTCTGTCACCCTTATCCAGCCCTGTGATTGTACTATGAAAGCATTCATAGACAGTACGTGAATGAGCAAGTGTCGCTGGGTTCCAATAAAGCTTTATTTATAAACACTGATGTGAATTTTGTATAATTTCAATGAAATTTGAATTTATATAAGTTCTGAAAATCATACGAATGAAATTTTACGGAAAAAGTTTCAGTTATAAAAAATAAGCCGAACCGTGCTTAACTCGCAGGCTGTGAAAGCAGGTGAGGGGTTGGATTTGACCTACCAGCAGCAGTTTGTTGACCCCTGTCCTGTGTAATCAGAGTATAGCTGTTATACTCAGGATACAGTACTGTCTCAACTGTAGTCCTTATTCAGATTTTCCCAATTGCCCTGAGTGACGGCCTTGATAGTCTTCCCGCCATTCAGGACCCACTCAAGCATCACACATCCCATTTGGTCGTCACGTTTCATTAGTCTCCTTTATTCTAGAACAGTTTCCCAGGATTGCATTTCTCGTCCACAGTATTGCTACTTTGGAAGAGTTCAGGATAGTTCTTTGCAGACCCTTCCACAGTTTAGATTTGCCCGTTGTTTCCTCCCGATAGACTCAGGTGATAGACGTTGGGCACTGGCTATGTTGCGTCTCTCTCACTGCAGATAGCAGGAGCCTGTGATGTCCGTTTGTCTTCTCTTTAACTCAGCGCTTTCAGCAACTGTTGATGATTCTTGCCTGTATCACTTATTTTTCATGGCTTGAAAGGATTTTTAATCATTCCTTCTACACTTATGACTGAATAGTCTTCTGTTTAAAAGAAGTGCTCAACTTTCTCCCCCACCCCATCCCTTAAGGTTAGTTTACTACCAGTATGGACTCACGGATTGTTTTTTTTTTTCTTCATTGTGCTATAGTTCATCCCTCTCATTATACATTTTGAGCTTTAAGTTGCCCTAGAGTTGGCCAGCAAGAACCCATTCAGACTGGCTTCTTGTCCTTCTTTCAGTCTTTCCTTACTTTCTCGTGCAAAGTTTTTTTTTTGTTTTTGTTTTTTTTGCCCCAACACAGGGCATGCAGGATCTTTACTTCCCTGACCAGGAATTGAACTTTGCCCCCTGCAGTGGAAGCAGAGCATTGTAACCATTGGACTGCCAGCAGAGTCCCAAAGATGTTCTAGCCATCTCTCTCAGGAGCTCTAATGTGTTTTAGTGAGAAATAGTATCTAGAAATCAAATCTCTGGCAGTAGATGTCCACATTGCCCCTGGGGTGTCCTGGCTTCTAAGCCTGAACTAGGCCTTGAGGGATGAAGTGAGTGACCAATGGGGTCAGGAACCGAGGGAACACGGACTCACAAGCAGTGGACATAGCATGTACAAAGGTCCAAGGACACGTGTGTAATGTTGAGGTGGGGAATGGTAAGAGGGCACAGGGTACCCTGTAATAGGTTGATAGAGGTACAAGGTGTGCTGAGAGGGAAAAGTGGAAGATGATGCTAGAAAAAAGGTGCTTTTCTCACGTTCTAAGATGTTATGGATCTTAAAACACTCCTGAATGACAGTGTCAGCTTTTCTAGGAATGAAAATATGGACCTCAACCCTAAGGTTCCTTTTAATGTCAGAAGCATTAAATGGCATGACTTGTATAACTTTTGTAAATGCTGGTAGTTTTGTTACTAAATCATGAACCAAACCAAAGATATCCCTACTCCCCACAAAAAATATAATACTCTAGTTAACTAGTTTTGGCTGGAACTGAGTCTATAGTTCTTTAAATCTACTATATGGAACAAAAATAAAGCATGAAAAACTATTCTGAATTTTCAATATAAACCAACTGCTAACTTGGCCTTCAACTTTCCTTGCCTCCTCAGCCCTTCTACTGCAATTGTTTCTCACTTGTGTTATATTGAGGCCACTTTTTAAAAGAAATCTATGTATATTACTATATAGATTCCTGTAGTTACCAAACTCTACATTACATACCCAGCACTAATTTATGTTGACCACCTTCATCGATTTTTAACAACCCCCCCACCCTCTGGCTCTGGCAACCATCAGTCTATTTACTACATCTAAGAGTTCGGGGTTTGTTTGTTTTTTGTGTTAGAGTCCACATGTAAGTGAGATCATATAATACTTGTCTTGATCTCACTTGTTTGTCTTAGCACAGTGGCCTCAAGGCTTATCCATGGTATTGCAAATGGCAGGATTTCCTCTTTTTTTTGGCTGAAAACGATTCCCTTGTAGATCTATCCACATATTCTTTATCCATTCATCGGTTGGTGGGCATTTGGTTTGTTTTCATTTCTTGGCTGTTTTGAATAATGCTGTAGTGAACTTGGGGGTACGCATACCTTTTTGTGTAAAGTTTCCTATGGTTAAATACCCAGAAGTGAAATTCGTCGATCATATGGCAGGTCTATTTTTGAATTTTTAAGGAGCTTCTGTACTGGTTTCCATAGTGGCTGCACCAATTTACATTCCTGAAACAGTGCTCAAGGGTTCCCTTTGGTCCACATCCTCGTCAACGCTTGGTATGTCCTGTCTTTTTGATGAAAACCATTCTGACAGGTGTGCAGTGATATCTCATTGTGGTTTTAATTTGCATTTCCATGATGATTGGTGATGCTGAACATTTTTTCAAAGACGTGTCAGTCAGGTGTCTGACTTTTATCGTTTCAGTTCAGTTCAGTTGCTCAGTCATGTCTGACTTTTGCATTTATCATTTACGGAGTCCCAATTATTTATGATTACATTAATTTTACTCTAAAGTTACTTTAAAAGGTTTAAACATAGAAACTAAAGAAACGCAACGTTTCTTACAGCTTTTAAAACAACTATTAAACCAAGACAAACTTACAAATATAAAATGAACAGAACTACACAAACCAGCGTAATTCAAATGAACAAAATCAGTGTCCTGTGTTGGATCATGCGTTACTGAAACTAAATCGCTGTTTATAGGGTGAATACAATAGTGACGACTTCGACGCAGATTCTTCTGAATTTGGCGTGCCTCTCTGCTTTTGTGTGCCATGTGACACTTTTATTTTCTTCATATGTTTGTCTCTATTTAAAACAGGGGGAGATCTTTGGTTAATAAACTGCCACAGTGTTTCTTAGTCTTTGCCAGAATGCATTATTTACATACGAAAGTTGGTTCTTTTTTCATTAGCTCATGGCAAGTACTAATAATTGTATAGTCAGTCAGCTGTTACAGTGTAACAAGCTACCTCCAAATGCAGTGCAATAGAATGAGGGTCTGTAAATGTCTGTGTAAATGGCCAGGTAGTAAGTCTTTTAGGCTTTGTGGCCCAAGCAGTGTCTGTCACACTGCTCAACTCTGCGATCCATCACAGTGTCAGAGCAGCCAGAGGTATGTGTATTCTAAGACTGTGTTTATGGAGGCTGAAATTTGAATTCCATGTAATTTTCACATGATAAAATAGTCTTCTTTTGAGTTATTTTCAACCATCTAGAAATGTACAAACCATTCTCAGATGGTGGGCTGTACAGAACAGGTGGCGGGCTGGATTTAGCCTGCAGGCGCCGGCGTGTAGAGCAGCAATCGTTTATCCTCGCTTGAGTATCTGCTGGTTGATTGCAGCTCCTCACTGATTCTGGTGTGTCCGCTGGTTGCCCGTGGTTGGGCTGGTTTAGCTGCGTTCCGCTGTGCTGCTCAGCCTCCAGGCACAGGGTGAACTTGGCTCCTCACCGAGGCCAGGTCTGCTCCAAGTGTGTCTTTTCTGGGCCCAGACCCCAGGGGCTCCCTGGGGAAGCTCTTCTTCTGTGGAGGCAGAGGCCCTGGAGGCAGGGCCTCACAAGCCCATGTCAAGCCTGTGTTTGCATCATGCTTGTTACCATCCCATTGGCCAAACAAGTCAGATGACCGAACCCAAAGTCAAGGAGTGAAGAATTAGAGGCCCCCTGTAAGACAGAGTGTAGTGCAGAGTCTCATGGCCAGGGTGACAGGGAAGGGCAAGAGCTGGACCAATTCAGCCTCCCACAGGTGCCAACTTGGAGAAGGAAATGGCAACCCACTCCAGTGGGCTGCTGTCCATGGGGTCACACAGAGTCAGACCCGACTGAAGCGACTTAGCAGCAGCAGCAGCAACAGCAGCAGGTGCCAACTCAGTCACAAGCCCAGAGCTGCTGCTGTTCAATTGCTCAGGCGTGCCTCACTCCTCGTGACCCCGTGGACTGACTGCGGCCCGCCGGGCTCCTCTGTCTATGGGATTCTCCAGGCAAGAATACTGGAGTGGGTAGCCATTTCCTTCTCCAGGGGATCTTCCCGACCCAGGGATCGAACCTGCATCTCCTGCACTGACCGGCAGATTCTTTACTGTCTGAACCACAAGGGAAGCCTGTGTCTGTTGGTTCAGTCATGTCCCACTCTTCATGACCCCATGGACTGACTGCAGCCCACCAGGCTCCTCTGTCCATGGGATTCCCCAGGCCAGAACACTGACTTGGGTTGCCATTTCCTTCTCCAGGGGATCTTCCTGACCCAGGGATTGAACCTGCATCTCCTGCATTGACAGGCAGATTCTTTACCACTGACCCCTTGGGAAGCTTTCAGATCTGTAGCATGAGGTACACAGTTTGTTTCCAGCTAGTTTCTCTCAGTGACATGCTCATTCTTTTTTTTAAAAAAAATTTTGATTGATTGATTTGTTTTGGTTGCACTGGGTCTTTGTTGCTGCATGCGGGCTTTCTCTAGTTGAGGAGAGCGGGGACTGCTCTCCGGTTGAGGTGTGTGGACTTTCCATTGCGGTTTCTCTTGTTGCGGAGCGCGGTCTCGAGGCTGCATGGGCTTCAGTAGTTGCAGCTCGAGGGCTCTAGAGCGCAGGCTCAGTAATTGTGGTGCAGAGGCTTAACTGCTACAAGGCACATGGAATCCACCACGACCAGGGATCGAACCCATGTCCCCTGCATTGACAGGCAGGCTGCCATCCATTGTACCAGCAGGGGAGTCCAACATGCCCATTCTTATTTGCATTTTTGCTGCCCCCGAGATGGGCAGATTCTCCTGGCTCTCTCCCTAACCCTTGCCCTGAGACCTTCGTGTCAGGCTTAATGAGGAGGCCAGTCTCCTCACACTGGTCCTCAAGTCCTGGCCCAAGGACTCATTTCACCAGTTTCTCCAACAGCCAGATTTATTACCGCAGGGAGTGAGGCCGAGTGCGTGCAGGGTAGGGGGTGGTCGTTTCTGCGGCTGGATCCAGGGCCGGTTCCCTTTCCAGGCAGAGCAGAGAGACTTGGAAAGGGAAGAGGTGTCTGCAATGGTGACAGGGCTCTGGAGTCTCCTCCCGCTTGAGGGAAGTGTGTCTCTGGGATAGTCACCGTTCTCTCTGAGCTCTGTTTCTCTGGTCCATCGAGTGGAGACCCCCAGTCCAGGGGAACATCCCCCCTGAATCGTGAGTGTTCGTGCTTGTTGCATGCCTGGTGCACAGCAGGTGACGAGCACACTGCAGCCTGAACGTCTCCAGTTAGCTTCACGTGGGTCTCGGGACTGACTGGGGGTGATGAGTGAGATTACAGATGTGGAGTTTGTGGTTGTGTGTAAGCATACCTCATTTCCCAGGTCCCCAGGGCCTTTTTGAAATTTGATAATTAGAATAATAAAAGGCAACATGTAAAGTTTTTCCTCAGAATTGATGGGGATTGGTGCCAGGGACCTCCATGGATACCCAAATCCATGGATGCTCAAGTCCTTTATATAAAATGGTGCAGTGTTTGCAAATGACCTACACTTCCCTTCCTGTATACTTTAAACAGTGTATTTATTTATTTGGCTGTGCTAGGTCTTTTGTGGCATGTGGGAATCTCTTTAGTTGCAGCCTGTGGGATCTAGTTCCCTGACCAGGGATCGAACCAGGTACATAGATAGAGCCAACTGTACTAATTCCATTGTTGGTTAAATGGTGGTGGGGAGGTGTGGGGATGGGTTAGATGGTGGTTCTTCAGCCTCCTTAGTCACCAAGGAGATAATTCCCATATACCAATATTCATAAAATGCTGTACATGTTTTAGGGAATTCATCGACACCAAGTTAGGAACCCATGGCTTGAATAATGTCAGAGGCCCCTTTAAAAGTTCTTCATTCTGTGTTTCTGGGCATAGCAGAGGCCAGAGTTCAAGTTCATGTCTAGGTTAGCCTCTGCATGCTGCTAAGTCGCTTCAGTCCTGTCCAACTCTTTGAGACCCTATGTGCTGTAGCCCGCCAGGCTCCTCTGTCCATGGGATTCTCCAGGCAAGAACACCAGAGTGGGTTGCCATACCCTCTTCCAGGAGATCTTTCCGATCCAGGGACTGAACCCGCATCTCCTGTGGCTCCTGCATTGGCAGGCGGGTTCTTTACCACTAGCGTCACCTGGGAAGGTCACCCTCTTTATCTCTCTGCATTTCAGTTTGCCAGCCTGGGAAGTGACTGAAGGCAGAGGTGATGCTGTCAACCTCCTGGGCCTCTGGGAGGAGCATCTGTGTGAAAGAGCTTTGTCAACTGTCGATGGCTTCACAAATCATTTTTGTAACTGCTTTGCCCTGAGAGGAGCTGCAGAGCTGAAAATCAGAATTCTTTATGGAATCAATGGGTTCCTGGAAAGTTGCAAGCAAATCAGGTTTTTAAAAATCCAATCTCTGCAGCATCTGGTTATGGCACCATTTAGAGGAACCCAGCAGTGAATCGTCGATGGTGGCAGACGTTCTGCAGCAAAGCAGATTGTTCCTCCCTATTAAACTGCCCATCTTTCTGTAGCAGATTTGCTCAAACCAGCAGCAAAGCCGGGAGTCCAGAGAGGACCCCAGGACGTCATTCTCATGAGGTCATCCAGGGAAGCCTGGACTGACATCTGTCATGCCGCCGAGTGCTTAAGAGCATGGGCTGTACCTACAGAGTCTGAACTCCAGCTGCCCCACACATTTCCTTTGTGGCCTCAGGCAAGCTGCCTACTGGCTCTGAACCTCAGTTTCCTAGTCTGTAAAATGGGAATAATAGTTGTTACCTTCATTGAGTTGTGAGAATTCATGAAAGGGTACCAGAGTACTTGGCACAGTGAAGTTGCTCCATCAGTGGCAGTGGATAATGTTTTAAGGCTGATGTCTTTGTTATTACCGTGGTCAGAAATAACATTCTAGTCTACATGGACCCATGCCTGTTGCAGGGAGGCAAACCACATGTTTTTTATATTATTTTCTGAGGGTATGCCCACGTAGAATCATAAAATTCTTAAACAGAATTTTATAGGTCATTTAGGACAGACTTCCACTCAGTGGGAAAATTCTTTTTTCAGTTCCCCTGAGAGTGGGTTGTCCTGCTGCTGCTGCTTCTGCTTCAGTCGTGTCCGACTCTGTGCAACCCCATAGATGGCAGCCTAAACACCCCCAGTGACAAGAAACTAACCTCCTCACAAGGCTGCCTGTGCTACGGCAGGACTGTTCTGCATGCTAGAACATGTATGTTAGGACTGTTCTGCATACACACTCCTCATGCTGAGTTCAGGCCTCCGTCCCTCAAGTGGTCCTGGTTTTGCCTGCCTGCCCCCCCCCCCCACCACCCCGCCTACGTGAGGGTCCTTCCTACATTTGGTGATGTGTCTGCTTACTCTGGCCTCTTCTTCTCCAGGCTAAGGGACACTCTTGCAATGCTGGCCACCTTCTGTGGTCAGACCCAGGTTGTCAGAGTCCTTCTCACATCACAGTGTTCAGAGCCTGGGCTGGTCTAAGAAGTGCAGAGTTCAGAGTGGCCAAGGAGTTGGCCTTGAGGGATAAGGCAGGGGAGGACGCTGGTAACCAGTCTCCTGTGGCCCGGTCCTGAGCATCTGGCCCTGGCTGGCCCTTCCTGGACCATCTCAGTCCCAGGACTTGAGGTCTACAGCCTGCTCTCTACTTGGATGATGGGGGCTCATCAGTAGCATTTGATGTGCTCTGAACACCCTCTGTGATCCTGCTCGCCCCCTGCTTCCTCCACTAGAACTTCCTCACCCTCTTCTTCTCCAAAACTTCAGCTAAGATTCCACACCTCCCAAGAAAGTCCTCAATGAGCACCAGTTGCAGGGCTCCAGCTCTGTGCTCCCATATTCCACAGAATTCCCCACCATAGTTCTGACCGCAGGACAGCACAGTGGCCTCTTTCCATGTCCGCTGGACTGTGAGTTTTGTGAGAGCAGAGACACTGCATTCCCGGATCACCATTTTATCCCCAGAGCCTGTCCGTGTAGCTGCTCCCTGGGTGATGTTTGCTAAATGAATGAATCCTTGATTGGAGAAAGACCTGACTGATGGGAAAGAAAGATATATCAAGAAGCATCCCTCAGCAAACCTGGGATCTGAACCTAGCAACAGAGATCTTAGGGAGCTCCAGAGTCCCCTCACAGCTCCCACCCAGGACTCTCAGCCCAGCTGAGGCTGCAAAACGTCTGATTATAACTGCGTGTTGTAATACATGTAGCTATACAACAATAATGCATATAGTTTTACAACTGTATGTTGTAATACATGGAGTTTTATGCAAACCTCCCACCACCCAGAGTGAATCATAACTGACATTTGGTCTCCTTAATAAACATAATCATGACTGTTTATGGAGTGCCTTTCACATCAATCATTATGGCAGGGCTGCAAGGTTGGTTTCCCCATTTTTCAGATGAGGATGCTGAAGGCTGGCCAGTGAAGTCACCTGCTCAAGGCCACTTAGCTTGTCAGTGGTGATGCTGAAGTTCCAGCCGATGCCTCAGGCTCCATGGCTGTCACTTCCCACTAGGTATTCTTGCAGCTGGCTTCGGGACCTACAGACGCTTCTGTTCCCCCCACCCCACCCCGGAGAGAAAGGAGCAGTCAGAAAGTGCTAATGACGGATGATTAATATTATGATAACGTACATGGTTCCTTGAGATTCCTGGGGAAGGTCCCTGAAGACTGGGGTGTCAGCTGGGGAGACTGGCAGGGGAGGGGAGGCCTGGCCTGCATGTTTTCTCTTTTTGTCCATGAATTTTAAACCATGGAGACAGTAAAGTCTCAAAAATAGAGAAAGCAAAAGCTGCATCCTCCTCCCCTCCATCCTCCCCTCTAGAGGTAACCAGATATGAGTTTGAAGTGTGTCTCCCAGGCTTTCTGTGCATAGATAAACACAGAGTGATGTGCTGGCAGATAGTTAACAGCCTGCTGGTGATGGTCGGGGTGGGGAATACGTGTACCGGTTTCCTTGGTGTCAAGGCTCCCACCATGTCTGGTTTCAGACCGCCAACATGAAGGCACTAAATGAGCAGATGGGAAGAGCTGTCATTTGACAATTAATCTATAGTATTTCTACTCTACAGATGCCAACATCCTCAAGAACATCAACATTGTGAAATGTAGTAAAGTAATTAGGAAGCTTTGAGCATTTGTTACCTATTCAAAATTAGAATATATGAATTGTAAGTTCATATAATTTAATTTTTAATAATGACCGTGTTTCACAGCTGGTTCACGAGACTGGAAAATTTCAGAGTCAGGTCTTGGTAACCAGGACAAGCCAGTTCTAGCCACTCTTTTCCTTATCACTTGAGTATGAACCCTATGTAAATTTTTTTTTTCCTTTAGCTTGCTTGTTATTTAAAAGGCTCTTCATCGGATCATTCACTCAGCTAGGACTCTACCACATGCCATGGCCTGTGTTAGGGACCAGGGCCAGGCCACAATCATGAGCAGATAGCCATGCGCTTTGTTTTCATCAGCTTTTGGTGTGATAAAGGAGGCAGTCAGTTACCACATTGACAAGCAGACAAACCCTGCAGTTAGGTCTTTCAAAGGAAGCAGCAGGATGATGTTTAGAGATAATGCTGAGAGGGGCAGGTGTGTGGAGGTCAGGGTGTGGAAGAGGAGAACCTCCTTGAGGTTCAGATCAGGAAAAGCTTTTTCCGAGGAGCTGACAGAAACCAAGACCCAAAAGATAAGATGGGACCAGCCACACAAAACCTGTTGGAAAAGAGTTGCCATAGGGTACCACATTCACTTGGGTGCCATTTCTGTAAATTTTACAAACATGCACAGCAATTCTGTGCATGTGTGTGTTATTTTTTAGAAAAAGTCCTGGAATAGTAAGAATCAAGAAGGCTCCCTTCCAGCTTCAGGATGGTAGTTAATCTTGGAAGGAGGGTGGGAAAGAGAGTGAGTTAGAGGCAGAGATGGTCTTCAATGACATCTGTGTATTTTCCTGATGCTAGGGGAGACAGAGGTCCGGGACAGAATTGGCTGCTGGTCATTTTTGCTGGCTCTTGCTGATGGATACAGAGTGATCAGTTGCATTGCTCTTTATAATTTCTCAACACCTGAACTATTTCATGATTATTATTTTTAAAGAGTGGCTGCGGAAGAGTGTATAGGGGAGAGAGAGGCCTGAAAGAGTTGGGAGGTAGGCAGGGACCAGATGGTAAAGCGTTGAAGATGATGACCTTAAGTATGAATTTTGCTTTAAGTACAGTGAATGCCTTCTTGAGCTGGTGGGTGGCATGTTCTCAAGTTTACATTAATAGGTTTCTCTGGCTGCCATGAGGAGAATCAGTGGAGTTAAGAATGGCACTGGGAGGTTAGTTGGGATCTCTTGTCGTTGTCTTGGGGAGAGTTATGATGGCTGGAAGCAGTAGAGACAGGAGTAGTTTTGAAGTCAGGTTCAGATGACATGCTGAGGGACTAGATACCGGGGATCAAGAGAGGGAGGCATGGCCCCTTTGTTCATAGTACCACTATTTACAATAGCCAGGCCACGGAAGCAACCTAAATGTCCACTGAGAGATGAAGAAGTAAAGTAAATATGTATGTAGTACATACATGTTGACAGAATGGAATATTACTCAGCCACAAAAAAGAATGAAATAATGCTTTGCGGCAACATGGACAGACCTAGAGATTACCGTGCTAAGTGAAGTCAGTCAGAAAGAGAAAGACAAATATCATATGATACCACTTACACGAGGAAGCTAAAACATGACACAAATGGACATATCTACAAAATACAGACAGACTCATAGAGAACAGGCTTGTGATTTCCAAGGAGGAGGGGCTGGAGGAGGGAAGGACTGGGAGTTTTGGATTCTCAGCTGCAAACCATTATGTATAGGATGGATAAAAGCAACAAGGTCCTACTGTATATGGCACAGAGAACTATATTCAATATCCTGTGATAGACCATAATAGAAAAGAATATGAAAACAGATATATATATATCTCTGCGTGTGTATGTATATGACTCTCTGCTGCACAGAGGAAATTACATACAAATTGCAAATCAACGATACTTCAATACATTAAAAAAAAATAGGGAGGCATGAAGGATGACTCTTTTTTAACAGCTTTGGGAGATATAGTTCACATACTATACACTTCATTCATTTAAAGTGTACAGTTCACTGGGGTTTAGGGGATGGCTTTCTTTCTGAAATCTGAGTGGGTGGTGGCTTCAAATTCTGTGAAGGAGAAAAAGAGAGGAATAGGCTTAGAGGTGGGGCCTGAGGTGAGTTTGAACTGCTAGTAAGACATCATGCCATGTGGGAAATTAAGTATTCATGCCTGGGGCTTGAGATGAAAATCTGTGAGTAGTGAACAAATTGAAAGTGTGGGAATAGAAGTAAATATCCAAAGAAAGAGCATAGTTAGAGAAGGTGTGTGTGGAGGAGGCAGTGGGGCTTCCAATCCAGACGGACGGAGAGTTCATGCTTTGAGCCCCCTCCCCACAGATGAAGGAGAAGAAAAGAGAGGGAGAAAGAGAGAGGCATAAAGTGACTGCCGCGCTGAAAACAGAGGCCCATAGAGCTCTCATCTAGTACAGGCAGAGACATCCATCAGTTTTAGCTCCTGAGGCGCGCTACGAAATAGAAGTGTCTTGTGTGAGGTGGAGAGGGGTGCCAGGTTGACTGCTTAAAATGAGAAAAAGCAAGCAATAGGCAGACAGACTCTTATTCAAGATGAGCCTCTGGACCAAACCTCCAAAACTAATGAAGGAAATTAATGTTACAAAGAGAGCCTTCAAAAACAATGACAATTGAATTCACTCTAATTAAAATATAAAAATAGTCTTTTTTTTGAAAATGAATTTAAAACAACTGTTTAGGGACCGCCAGGAATAGGTTTAACTGTGAGATTCAAAATAACAGTGGCTCATGCAAAACAGGAATTGTGTCCTTCTATGAATAAATTCTGAGCCTGAATTAAGTCCTCAGGAACCTAGCTTGATCCAGCTAGTCACTGTCTCAATGCTTGGATTATTATAGCCTCATAGTCCAAGGTGATAGCTAGAGCTCCAGCCATTATATCTGCATTCCAGGCCACAGGATGGTAAAAGGGTATATATCAGCTGTCTTTTAAAGAAGTTTTCAGGAAGATGACGCATGACACTTCCACCTCCACTCTATTGGCCAGAACTTGGCCAGAGGAGAAGTCAAGAAATGTATTCTGTTATTACAGGTAGCTAGGCACTCAGTTATAATCCAGGGATTCTGTTACTATGGATGAAAGGGATAATATATCATTAACACTCACAGCTTCAGGATCTTCAAAGAAAGAATAAGGATAACATCCATTAAGAAGAATAAGACTGGCATTTTTGTTTGAATTTAAAACCTCTGTCTTAGAAAGATGGTGTTAAGAGAGTGAATAAACAAGTCACAGACTAGAAGAAAGTATTTGTAAGCCATATTCTGATAAAGGAATTATATCCGAAATGCGTTAAAAAATAACAAACAAACGTGCACGTGTGCTAAGTTGCTTACTGTGTCTCTTTGTGACTCTGGACTTCCAGGCTTCTCTGTCCATGGGATTCTCTAGGCAATAATAATGGAGTGGGTTGCCATGCCTTCCTCCAGGGAATCTTCCCAACCCAGAGATCCAACCCACGTGTCTTATGTGTCCTGCATTGGCGAGTGGGTTTTTTTAACACCAGCGCCACCTGGGAAGTCCATTTCAAACTCTCAGAACTCAACCGTAAGAAAAAAAAATCCACTATTTTAAAAATGGGCAAAAGATTTGAATAAACACTTTACCAAACAAGGTATGCAGCTGACAAATGAATGCACAAAAAGATCCTTAAGTGTCATTAGTCATCAGAAAAATGCAAATTAAAACCACATTGAATACTGCTTCATACCTGTCAAAATGGCTAAAACCAAAAAGCCAGTTCATCCAAGTATTGGCAAGGATCTGGATCAACTGGAAATCCCACATACGACTGATGGGAATATAAAATGGTGCAACCACTTTGGAAAACAGTTTAGCAGTTTCTTAAAAGTTGAACATATTCTTACCATGTGTCCCGGCAGTTCCACTTCTAAGTATTTGCCCGACAGAAATAAGCGTATGTATTTATACAAACACAGGTGTAGAGAGGGAACGTCTGAACAAAGTGGGGAAGGGGAGAGAGGGACGAACGGAGAGATCAGGACTGACATACATACATGACCATGCGTAAAACAGCCGGCTGCTGGAAGGCTGCTGTAAAGCTCAGGGAGGGCATCTCGGTGCTCTGCGATGGCCTAGGGGGGTGGGTGGGGGACGGGAGGAGGGTGCAAGAGGGAGAGAATATATGTATACATATAGCTGACTCACTTCCTTGTGCAGCAGAAACTAACAAAATATTGTAAAGCAATTATACTCCAATAAAAGAAAAAGATTTGCTAGTGATGTCTTTTAGCAGCATTATTTGTAATAGCCAGAACTAGCCACAACCCAAATGTCCAGCAATAGGTAGACTAAAAAAAATAGTGACCTATCCAAGCAATGGAATACTACTCACCAATACAAAGAAATGAGCTCTGACACACACACACAGGAGGAATGAATCTCAAAATAATTGTGTGGAGTGAAAGAAGGCAGACATGCCTTCCAGTTGATTCTGTTTGTATAAAGTTATGGACCACATCTATGGGGCTGCACAGAGTCGGACACGACTGAAGCGACTTAGCAGCAACAGCAGCAGGAGGGACCATGCAAAGTAATTTGTAGTGACAGAAAGCAGCTCCCTGGTTGCCTATGGAACTAAGAATGGGAGATATGGAGAGAGGCAAGAGCGAGGGATCACAGAGGCCATAGAGTAATTCTTAGGGGTGATGGATACGTTTATTATCTTGACTATGATATATACATTTGTCAAAATTTATCACATGACATACTATATGTTAATTATATTTCAATAAAGCTGCTAGAAAAAGAAAGAAGGAGCACAGCATTATGAAACAAAAAGAGGCAGAATAAGAAAAGATGAGTGTGAAAAAGAACTAATTGAAATTTCTGGGAATGAAAAATATTAATTGCATTAAAAGTCTTTTAAAAAGGAAAGAAAGAAAGGAAAAACGTCAATAGTCATAAACTCTGGAATGAACATGGTCAAAGAGAGAATGAATGAGTTGGAAGAGCATTCCAAGAAATTCTCTGAGAACCACCCAGGAAGACGTAGAGGGAAAATTCTGAAAGAGTAGTTGTAAGACCTGGAGAATAGACTGGGTTCCGACCGTATGTGTTTAATGGAAATTCTGCAGGAAGAGACTAAAGAAAATGACTGAGAAGCCGTACTCAAAAGCATAATAGCTCAGAATTTTCCAGAGTTGAAAAGGAGGTATAAATCCTAATCAAGTAATATGCTTGACAAGTAATGAGAATTTTAAAAGGTAAATCTCCACTTTAAAACCACATAGTGAAACTGCAGAAAATCAAGCATAAAAAGGAAGTCTTAGAATTTACTGTAGACGGATTACCCACAAAAGAACAACATAGACTAATAGTAAGTTGCTTAAGAGCCTATGGCAGCCTTTTTGGCAGTCTTTATTTTCTGAAAGAAAATAAACTTCATCTGTCTAGAATTCCATATCCAGCTGAACTGTGATTCAAAAATGGTGATGAAATACAGACAGTTTTTGGAAGATGAAGGGGTCCACCCCAAACCCAGAGGTTCTTGAATGTTTAGAGACTGGGGAGAGGAAGGACCCGCTGGAATCACGTATGCCCGGTCATCTGGTGTCAGCCTCTGTCTCCTGCAGAAACCGTAGAGAGGAACGCCTGGATTCAGCTGCTGTTGCAATGTGATGTTCTTGGCAATGCCGCTTGCTGGCATGTGCTGGGTATTCCTTCAGGGCAGAGGAGGGAGATGGGATCCCTGCCCAGCTCCGGTCAGTCCTGCAGCAATGGGGGCTTAGAAGGGAGGCCACAGGGAGGGTTCTGGGTGGCGGCCTTGGGCCCTGGTCTGGGGAGGAGGCTGGGGACGCAAGAGCCCACCCCTCAAAGATGCCCATTTCGAGACTGTCTCTCTGTCTTCCAGATTGTGGACAAAAACAACCGCTACAAGTCCATAGATGGGTCAGATGAGACTAAAGCCAACTGGATGAGGTGAGTCCCGCTCTCTGCTGATTTCCCAGGAGCCTTGTCCGAACTCTGGAAAGGAGGCCAAGGGAGAACGTTGGCCCTTTAGAGTCTCCAGTGGTGGAAGTCCCTGAAGGCCCCGGGACTGCTCTTGGCAGGAACATGTCTAGCTCCAGGGGACCAATCCTCTGATTCCCCCAGGCTTCCATCAGGGGTTCTGGAGGAGGCCTGTGGCCAGACCAGCTGTTTATGGGCACACACATGTCAGTGTTTCTGGAGGCCGCAGGGCCCAGCCTGCTGGCATTCTCGCATGGAGGTGGGGGGTGTCCCTGGACTGTGACACCTCTCGCAGGCAAACTCTGGCTGGATGGGGTGCAGGAAACATCGAAGTGCGACTCCCAGCCATTGTGTAAAAGGCCCCCAGGGAAAAGGGCACAGTCTCCAACTCAGTTTTTGATTGTTAGAGTGATTTTGTCTGTTGTTGGGGACAGAAGTTTGCACCGGAAGGATTCTTCACTGCCAGCCAGAGCAAGCAGGAGACTGGCCCAGGGTCAGCCAGCGGCAGCTGCACCGAGCTGTCCTTTGCGTTCTATGCTGCTGGCTTGTGTGGTGTGCCTGAGAGTTGGCGGGAGCCCTGCCCGATGGCATCACCGGGCAGTATGGGAGGTCAGTCTTGCCTCATTGCCTCCTTGGTGGCCTGTCTCTGGGATTCAGGAGCCGTAAAGGGGGTTAGTAGCTGGGTTGCGAGCTGGATCTTGGAGGGCTGAACCCGAGGCAGTACCGCACCATGGATCGGGCCCTCTGTCAGTGTGTGTGCAGTTCTGTGCCCCGTGGGGCCGGGGGCTGGAGGGTAGAGGAGAGATGATGCTTGGAGGGAGGGCAGTTAGGGCCTCCCTAACGGGAGTCTGCTGGATTTAAACCCTGAGACTTGCCAAGCAAATGCAGAGAAACTGGTTTGAGGTGGGGAGGCTGTGGTGAGTTGTCTGGTCCCCTTCCACTGGGCCCCACTGCCCATGGGTCTCCCACCTGAGGCCGGCTGGCAGCCGGGCGGCTGTGGATACTCTCCGGGACACTTAAGGATTCGCCCCCTGATTTGTCGGAGCCGCTGTCCTTATTGCGATTGAACAGGTGCAGAAGCGGAAGCGCTGAGAACAGGCAGGCCCCAGTCTTATGCCATGGGGACCTCCCCCCTTTCACACAGTCAGGTCAGCCGTGCCCTGAAAGTGGCTCCAAGAAGGTGGGTGGACATCTCTGGCTGCCCTCTTCTCTCCGATCACTGGGTGCAGGTCAGCTGAGCACGTGCAACTCAGCCCTTATTCCTGAGCACCTGCGGTGAGTCAGAGCCTGTACCGGGCATCTTAGATGGATGGGCCCAGCCCGGCTCCCCTGGCCTTCCCAGGACTCACACCTTCTGCTGTTGAAAGTGCTTTTTCTAATGAGGCTGTTCCAAGGAAGTGAGGACGATGTGCTGTGGGGGCTCAGATGAAAGCGAGGGTGGGGAGGGCCTTTGAGCTGGGCCTTCAAGAGAGGCATTTGAGGGCACTTGTGAGCAAAGATTCAGAAGTGGGGAGTGGCGACCAGGTGTCCAGTGGGCGACCAGATGGCCTGCATGGCCCAGACCCCTGGCCTGGCTTTAGGCAAGCAAAGGGGCGTGTGTTTGAGTGCAGTCTGGGTCAGGCCTTTCTGCACTGAAGTTTGGCCAGGAGAGCTGATTCAGTTCCGCTCTTCCATGTATCTCTGATCCTTCAGTTTGGGGACAAGGCTTTGCCATCACTGCAGAGAAGGGGATTCACCACCTGTGCTGACTGAGTGATCATCTGGCCCTCCTGCAATTCTGACTTCATCGGGCTGGGACTGAGCCCAGGGCGTCGGCAGTTTGTAAAGCTCTCTGGAGTGATTCTGATGCGCTGCTGGGGTTGAGAACCACTGCTCTGCTCTGATCTTCATGCTCCAGTGGTAAAGTGAGACCCAGAGCAGAGCAGGGTCAAGATGATGTGGTCAGCGGCAGATCAGAACTGGAGCCTATCTCTGAGCGTCTAGGTCAGTGTTCTCTCTGTGCACGAGGGTTCTGCTACTGCTGCCTTGCTGGCCTGGCGTCTGTCCTGTTCCTGCTCCAGGACCCATTCTGATCCAAGATGGTGCCAGGGTGGCCACAGCTGGTGGGCCCTCATCTTATTAGAGACTCAGGGGGTAGGCTGGGGTTGGGTCTATGGTTTATTGCTGGGGAGATAGCCCTCAGGTGGTTCCTGGGTTGAGGGGAAAGCCAATTCATCCTGGGACCCTCTTCTTCCCCCTAAATGTACGGCTTCCATTTGTACAGCTCCTTCTAATTTGAGGACACGTTCACTAGCTTAGGGGCTTGCAGAAGATCGAATGGAGTTGGTTAATTTCCTCAAAACCTAAGTTTAGGCCGGGAATAGAATGGACACCCACTTGTTGACTCTATGGCAGCCCCATGCTGGGTGCTCTGCATTCATGAGATCGGTGGTCCACAACCCTGCAGGGGCTCTTTTAGTCTCCTGGAAGCAGTGTGTTGAGATGTTTTTGGTTTTCACAACTCTGCGGTGAATGCTGCTGGTTTCTATCGAGCAGAAGCCAAGAATGCTGGTAAATATCCTACATTTTCCAGAATGCCCTCTCCCCCACCAACAAAGAATTTCTGATCCTAAATGCCAGCAGTGGTGAGATTAAGAAGCCCTGAACAGACTCTTCTTGGCAGCCCTTGGAGGTGGCACCGGGGGGAGGTGGGGGGGACAAGGTTTGCATAGGAGACTCAGCTTCTAATCCAAAGTCTGTCTGAGTGCAAGGCCCAGGCCCCGGCCACTGTCTTGGCCAGATGACAAAGCCTCCACCTTCTTCCTTGGCCGCTTGGGCTCTGGTATTCTGGGTGGGTGGAGTGGGAAGACAAGGGCTGAAGGATCTTTGCGCCCTGTCCCTTGCTGTGGCTTTGGCAGCAGCCAGAGGGAATGAATCAGACTCCGGGTCTCCCGTCAGACTCTAGGATGCTCTCTTGGGTGGATCTTTGGGACCATGGGCATGGGATAAAGGGTGGACAGAACCACACTGTGGGAAAGAATGAGTCGCAGAGCCAGAGGAGGTGCCAAGCCAAGGGGGTAAGGGCTGTGCTGTGCCTGTGGCCGAGGACCCTCTGTGCAGATGGAAGCCAAGGTCCTTCCTGGTCTCCATCAAAGTGGACCTTGTCTCCCCATGGATGCTCAGGGTCTCCTCACGTCCTACCCATGAGCTGCCAAAAAGGAGCTTCTGCCAGCGCTGCAGTGGAGTGGTGGTCGGGACTGGGAGGAGCCTGCCCACACCCAAAGGTGGGGACCTGGGAGACTAGGAAGGGGAAGAGACCCACCAGGGTGCAGAACAAGCTTTCTGTGACCACGCCTTAATCGTGGGCGTCACCAGCAAGGCCACACCCCTCGGAAGCCCACTGTAAATAATCTCCCTGTTGAAAGAATCTTCCTGCAAGCCCCTGGGCTCCATAGGTCTGTGCAAACATCTCTGAGTTCAGGCTGTGGCCTCGTCCTAACCCCAGTAAGGATCCTTCATGCCTGCTGAGGGCTTTAAAGCTCTTTACATCAGCGTGCTTATCCCTTCTCGGTCGGTAACAACCCCTGGTTCCAGGATGGGGAGAAGGGGGCCAGGGGAGGCTGCCGAGCTGCCTGCCCTGGCTCCTCGCAGCTAGTCAGAGGCCAGGCGGGACCCGAAACGGAAGGCGTCCGGCTCCGTCCGCGCTCCTGTCGCGCGCGCCGCGGCTCCTGCTGCCCCGCAAGCGGCAGTGCGAGGGGCCTGGCGCCAGGAGCAGGGTGTGGTGGTGGCGAGCGGGCGAGGGCGCCCGGGCGCCTCCTGGCTCCTCGGCTGGGGGCCGGCACTTAGGAAGGAGGAGGCCTGCCGCGTTGACGGTCATTTACCCCATTGTGCTTTGTGGGATATTCAACCCAAGGAACGTGGCGCCCCTGGCCGAGCGTAAGAGGAAGCCCAAGTTCTCCAAGGAGGAGCTGGACATTCTGGTCACCGAGGTGACCCACCACGAAGCGGTTCTCTTTGGGAGGGAGACCATGCGGCTGTCCCATGCCGACAGGGACAAGATTTGGGAAGGCATAGCTCGGAAAATCACCTCCGTCAGCCAGGTTCCGCGCTCCGTCAAGGACATTAAGCACAGATGGGATGACATGAAACGGAGGACCAAGGACAAGCTGGCCTTCATGCAGCAGTCCCTGTCGGGCCCCGGGGCCGGGGGCCGAGCCCCCACCATCGTGCTCACTGCCCACGAGAGGGCAATCGAGTCGGCGCTGCTCACGGCCCGGTCCGGGCACGGCTTCCCCAGGGCGGAACTTGACGGCACAGACAGCCCTTCCACCAGCTGTGAGTACCGCCCGCCTGCTCCCCTCCCCGCGCCCCCCTTGCCTGCCTCCCGCTCACTCCTGGAGATGACCCCCCGCACCTGCCTTCTCCCTCTCTCTCTGCTGTTCCTTTCTGCCTCGCCCAGCCCTTCCATCCTTCCTTCCTTCCTTCTCCCACTTCCATCCTCTCCCCGCCTCTTTCCCTTCATTCATTCTAGAATATGTCCTGAACACGATGCTGGGAGCTGGGAAGACAGAGTTGATTCTAAAACCTCCCCCAGCGCTGCTCTTGGGAAGTTCCTCAGACTCATGAGAATAAGAACCCTTTCATTAAACAGTTGCACGAGGAAATGCGTAAAGAAGGATCAGTAGATGAATGCAGGAAGTCCTGAGAGCAGAGCTGACTTGGTGGGCTTAAGACCTGTCTTCCCCCAAGGGCTGGGAGCTGGGCTGACTGCTCTTGCGCTCTCGCTTTCCTGAAACTCAGACTAAGTTTTTGAAGCAAGCACCCGCATTTTCCTGTTGGGTTCAGCCCTGCAGATTAGCGAGCAGGCGGTGGTGGTCTGAAAGCAGGAGTGGACTGGCTGGGAAAGCACCGACCCCCCGCCCCCCCCCCCCCCCCACCCCGGGGAGAGAGAGTTGAATGGAGACGAAGGGTGGGGAAGAGTTAACCCGGAGGGTGTGCGTGAGGCGCAGCGCAGGGGAGGGGAGGAGGGCCTCGCAGGCAGAACAGCATGTACGGGGCCCCGCATCAGGAAGGCGCTTGGCACGTTCCAGGAACAGAGAGGAGCCAGGGAAGCCCCGTGCAGCAGGCGAGGGGGGAGGGGCGTCGGAGGAAGCCGGCCAAGTCCCGGGCCCCCGAAAGCTCAGGCCTGTCTGTGTGCCTGTTCCCAGGGTCTTTGTTTCTGTGATATTTCCGCGGGGCCTCTGCGGTGCCTTGCTGGCTTCTTTTTTCTGTGTCCTCTGCCTCTTTGTGCCTGCCCCAAAGCTCTCTCTAAGACCCCTGTCTCTGCGCTCTGGTTCCTCTCCCCATGGCCCCCTCCACCTCTTCTCCCTCAGCAAGTATCTTCCTCTTTCTCCCTCTGCTCCTTATGGCTCAGGATGAATGCTGATGCCAGGGGCTGGGTGGGTGTGGAAGCTCCCGGCTTAGACGGGGCGGCCATCCTTTGGGGCTGTAGTTCTTGGCGCTCACCAGAAGGGGGAGCACTCGAGACCCCCCCCCACCCCCCTCACTCCTTGCTGGGGCTGCCACCCACTTTTAGCCCTGCTTCTGCGCACATCTGCCCCCACCTGAGGCCCCAGCTGGAGGCCGTCCGGCTTCCCAGTGACCAGCAGGGCAGGAGGGCTCCAGGGATGCCAGCCGGGCCAGCCCAGGGGAAGATGGTTCACAGAGACCCAGCCTTCCCTTCCCAGGCCCCCTACTGCAGGGAACGTGCTAATTTCCTGTCTGGCCTGGGGAGGGCTCCTGACAGGGGGCTACTCAGAGTCAGCTATTAAGAACTAAGGACGAAGGAGGACACCCTCTAGTCTGACCTCTGTGTGGTCCAGATGAAGCTAAGCTTCCTCTGAAACTAAGCTTCAGACGCAGAGGTAATCTCAGGAGTAGATTCAGAATAGGGATTCGAACCTGGGTCTGCCAGATCCCCGAGAATCCCAGCTCCCAAGTTTCAGGACGATGCTACCAAATTATGAGAAAAAGAAGGGGGCTATCTAGGTGAAGTCTGTTTCTTAAATTCTGTCTTGCTCATCCTTCTGTCTCCCCGAGACTGAAGGTAATGAGATTACCAAACGTGACGTGAGCTGGGCAGGGGGCCCAGGACCCCTCCACCGCAGGCGGGACGGGCCCTCCTTTTCCCAGCTGCTGCGGCACTTGGCCAGAGGCTGGGTGGGACGAGGCCCTGAAAGGGAGGGAAGCGACATCACCGCAGTACATCCCGCTCCTTCCAGCGCCCCTCTCCCCACAAAGTGGGAGTCCACCAAGTGGGGGTCTACAAGGCACTTGGCTCTCTATGCTGGCCCAAGGGGACGCCAGGACTCGTGGGAGGCATGCAGCCCAGGGCAACCAGAATCTGTGTTCCTGTCACCTTCCCTGGGGTGGTTCTGAATTCAGCCCCCCGCCTTGCATACAGGCAGAGACATGTGCCTGTTTGAAGGGTCAGCCTGTGTGTTTTTCATTCTTGCTATGGGAATTAGCTCAGCACAACCTTGGTCATGAGAGAGCCACTGAGATCTGAGTGTGCAGGGCTGGGCCCCTCCCTGTGACGGGCCGCGCGGAGTGGTCTGTCTGATGCTCCCTGTGTGCCGTCGGGTGTTCCTGGGTAGATGGGCTGTGTCTGCTCCGGGAGCCCGCCTCGGGGCACCGAGGGGGCAGCAGGGCTGGTCGCCCAGGTAGATCTGCTCCGCCCTGTCTGGGCTGGTCTATCCCTTGCCTCCTTTCTCCAGTCTGTGAGCTTCCCCCACCATCACTAAAGGTGGCAGATTCCAGCAAGGCCACAAGGTGGCCCCAAGCAACTCAGAAACGGCCGTGTGGAGGCTGGAACTCAGGGCGGTGGCCAAGAGCCTCATAGTACTTTTCTGGCAGTGTAGAGCTTTCTTCTGTCCTCTTGTGTAGTCTTCTTAACAGCCCTGCGAGATGGGCAAGAGGTCGGGGAGGTAGGTAGAGCAGTTGTTATCTTTGCTTTGAGAAACTGAGCTGCAGAGAGAGGAAGTGAGCCCATGGGTTGACATGCTGTCCCTGGGACCGCGTTCCCTCTAGAGTGTTGCCGTGCCTATGATAGGAAGGGAGCCTGGGGACCGCGGGGGGTTCATGCTCACCTGTCTCCCTGGGGTGCTTGGCCCAAACACCCTGGGGGCCTAGGGAGCAGATACTTTTCCACAGGTGGATGGGGAGCAAGCAGAGGCCAAACTAGGCAGAGGGGTAGCAGGGCGGGGGAAGCTGGTAACTTTGCCGGCGGGGGGCTGTGTCCAAGCCCAGAGCTGCCGTCTTTCTCCGGGTTGTAATCATTCGCCCTTCTTTGTTTTTTTATCCCCCAAGATGATGAAGACGAGGAGACCCCCGGGCCCTCGAGGCAGCCACTGCGGGTGCCCCTGCGGCCTTCGCCGGAGGAAGAGGCCTGCCTGGCCAGGCCCACCCTGCTCCGTTCCTCCTCCTCCTCCGACCAGTCCGAGACGGTGGGCCCCAAGCCGGAAGCCCTGCCCCGGCCCTCGCCCCAGGCTGCCTGCAGGACCCCTCGGCCGCACCCTGGCCCGCCTAGCACGGGCTTGGACTGGCAGCTCCTCCATGCCCACGCCCAGCAGACTGAGGTGTTCCGGCAGTTCTGCCAGGAGCTGGTGGCCGCACACCGGGACCTAGCAAGCAGCATGCAGGCCATCGGCCAGGCCATGGCTGAGCTGAGCGGCCGCGTCAGCCAGGCGTGCCAGACGCTGATGGAGATCCGGGATGGGGTCCAGGCATCTCAGCGGGGGCCTGCCGGGGCCGCCCCCGTGGGCCCCAGCCCCCCAGCCGAGGCTCACCCGGTGGAGCCCCCAGAGGCGCCCCCAGTACCAGCTCC
Organism: Capricornis sumatraensis; assembly: GCF_032405125.1. Classification (NCBI taxonomy): domain Eukaryota; kingdom Metazoa; phylum Chordata; class Mammalia; order Artiodactyla; family Bovidae; genus Capricornis; species Capricornis sumatraensis. Next base: position 75,756,820 of record NC_091084.1, read on the forward strand.
AGCACGGACTACCAGGTCTCGGAAGAGAAAGCACAATTTCTAAGCCGGCCAGTTTGCACTGGGAGGAAGAAAGCTGGAGGAGGGGCGTCTGGCCTTGAGACGGGGGGGCCAGTCTCTCGTGTCCACCATCGATGACCTTGTAGGGTGCTGGGGGGACTGTCATCTCCTCACTGAATACAGGTTGGCTGCCCTGGGCTCAGCCCGACTCCCTCATCTTTGGCAGGTGCTCAAGATGCAGGAAAAACTGCCTGCTCAATGCTTGCTTGTCCTGGAAGGTCAGCCTCCTCTTGGTCTGCATCCCGCGGCAGCAGGCCTTGCAGGGAAGGGGGCTGCAAGAGCATCTCAGTGGAATCCTGCTCTCCATCCTCAGGGTTGCTGTACCAGCCTCCCAGGCCCTGATTCTGCTGCTTTCGGGGGGCTGGGGCGGGGGGCAGCGGGGCCTGCGGATGGGCCGGCAGAGCTCAGCCCCTCCAGGAGGGGTCTGCCCTCCCCTCCCCCAGGGCTCTGAGCCCCTGCCTTGGCCTTCTGCTTGCCCTCCGTGCGTGTGCGCGCGCACGCGCGCGTGTGCTCAGCTGCCGTGCTTGCCTTTTGTGGGGCGGGGAGGAGAGCCAGGTGACGTCAGAGGAAGGGGAAGACACGACCTGGTGATCGTAGAGCACTTTACGGTTCTCCGAGCGTGTGAGCTCGGTGGGTCCTCAGGACAGAGGAGGAGAGGCAGCCAAGTCAGGTGTTATGGGCCTCATTACCACCATCCTCATCTGCATTTCATAGATGACAAATGAAACAGCATCATCTACTCGGGGGTGAGGGCAGAACCGGAAGTCGGACCTGTGGATTTTTCCAGCTCCCCTGCCAGAGGCCAGATCTAGACTTGGGAGGGGTGTTACTCCTTTCCTGCCCCTGCCAAGCCCTCTGGGTTTTGAGTGGGAGGCAACAGCAGCATTTAGGATGTGAGTCCAGCCCCCCACCTACCCCTCCCTCCACCCCCCCCACCCTCACCCCCCCAACCCTGACACTAAGGCTGACAGCCAGTGGCTGGGAAGAAGTAGGGTCCAAATCTCAGGATCTAGAAGGCAACCCCTCCCCTGGCTTTTAAAAGAACCCAGAAGCCAGCAGGGCTCCTGTCCCATTCCAGGTTCCAGCATGCCATGCCTCCGCTTGCTTGGGCTGCCTACGCATTAGCTACACACATCTCAAAGCTTCGTGTTTGGTTTTGGAGTGTGGGGAAAGAGCAGGGTTCTTCGAGTTAGGGAGGGAGTTGGGGGTCGGGGGGTGGCAGTTGCAAGCTTAGCTCTGACATGGGTGCAGCTCAGCTCTGTGTCCTCTTTGCTCCCTGGCCTGAGGCTGCCATGTATCCCCAGCCGTCCAACCTTCCACACCAGCCCCCTAGAGCCAGAGTGGGGTCTGGGAGGATCACTGTGCCCAGTGCCCACCATGGCCGTTCCTGGAGTGCTGCTTCTAAACCCAGCCCGAGCTTTGCCCCGTGTTGGGAGAATGGAGGGCAACTGCAGTGTCCTGGGCTCCTTCTCCCATTCTGTGGTTCTTTGGGGGTTCCCGATCCCCAGAAGTGAACACTCCCCTGTCTGACAGCCCGATGGCTTGACTATATTGCCTGGCATTGCCCCACCCTCTGATGCTGGAATCAAAGATTGCCTTCCCAAGTATTTTTGTTAAGATGGCAATAAAAAGAATTGATCTCACACTTGGAACACACTTGGTCTCCAGCATCTTTCTTTGGTGTATATTCTCTTTCTTCGCTTCCTGTGAAAACCTGAAGGCCCCCAAAGCAAGGGTTAGATGACCGAGGGAAAACATGTTGGTGAGAGGGGCTTGAGTGCCCCTGGCATTTTCCAGGTCCCATCAGCTCTCAGACAGATGCCCTGTGTTCAGCACCCTTAAAAGAAAGGAAAGGAATTGATGGGCTGAGGGAGGCAAGGCATCCACATAAGAAATCGTTTCACTGTGTTTAATTTCTCGGCTCATCAAAAGTGAGATGTTGCTCAATGAATTTTACCTTTTGTCCCCTAAAAGTATGTTAGGTCCTGGGGGAAAAGCCCCACTATTTCTGGCAGGAGACTCTGGAAGGGTCAGGGGCTGTCCATTTGGCAGGGTACCTCAGGGCCCCCTCTGAGACACTCACTTTTTTTGCTCAGGTGTCTGACTGGTACAGGTAAAGCCCTGCTCACTCAGCTCTGAGATTTCTCATGAAGTGACTTCCTCTGGCTCCCCTGGGGAGTTTCTTCAGCAGGAAAGGGACCCCCTGACCTATGCATTGCCCTGGCTTATTTCCAGTCACAGGGAGAGAGTCTCCCAGGCAGGAAATGCCCAGGTCCTGACCAGGGATCTATCCACTTTCTGGAAGATTCCAGCCTGTCTTTGATCTCTTGGAATCTAGGTCCTCCTCTACCATTGTTGACCAAAAAGCAGGGTCATGGAAATGAAGATTATCCCATCTCCAGGAGATGCAAAGATGCTGTGAAACCAGGCCTGGGGGTCTTTCCCACCAAGGTCAAAGTGCTAAGCGGTGACTGGCTGACCTCTCCCTCTGGCCCTGGGGAGAGAAGAGGGCATGTAGGAAGCAGAAGGGACACAGAGATGCAAGGACTTGTCAACTTCAGATGGAAAAGTTTTCTGCTTCCTTTTCTTGGCTTCAGTGGGAATGTGGGGCTAGCAAGTTAAACCGGAAGGTGAAACTGGCGCCAGTGGATGGAAGTGAATGAACAGCCAGTTTCAGCCTTTAGATGGGGACATCGCTTCTAAGAGTCTGAGGCGGCCAGCCGTGCCGAGGGAGGGCTGGCTGGGTGGTGTTCTCTTAAAGTCCAGGTGAGGAACTAGGGGGTGAATGCCTGACCCAAAGACCTTCCCAGCCCAGAGACCTCAGTGCCTAGCAGAATACGGAGCCCAGCCTCTCCTCGGTCATTCCTTTCCTGTCTCTGCCTCGGGGACTGGGCTGCTTCCTTTCCATCAGAGACAGAGCCACTGGGTGGGGGTGTCTGAACCTGGCCTTCCTCTATCCCCGCCGACAAAATAGATGCCCTGTAGGTTGTTTCCTCTCTTGAGTTCAAACTGATAGTTCATTTCCTGAGCCAGTTAGAAACTCTGGTGCACTTGATAAGACACAGTGGGTGAGGTCTGGAAAGTGTTGTCTTAGAGCTTATCTAGCCAGTACCCAAAGTCAGCAAAGAGTTGGGAGTAAAAACAATCCATTATCATCATGAAAGTTTCAGTCCAGAACCACCCCACCACCATCACCACCACCACCCCCCACCCCTCTGATTGCTTCAAAGCGCTTGAAAAACTGTCAAAGAAGCACTAGCGTTCACAGATCAGCCTGGGCTGTGCATTTTCTATCATCCTTCTGACATACTCTCTGCTTCCAGCCAACGAGGTAGTGACCTGGAAACAACAAATAGAAAGATTTTCACTCCCTGGAAGCCTTCTGTTCCAGGAAGGGCCCTTGCTCACCTGCAGCCGTGTGATGGGACAGGCGTGCTTCTTCATACGGGGGTTGTTGATGGAACAGGCATGCTTCTTCATACGGGGGTTGTTGGGTAGGGACAGAGGGATTCTAGGAGTGGATCCAGCCATTTGGGTGTTACCGCAAAATACTTGAAAATGGGAGACCTGGCTAGAAATAGCTGATGTTGTGACTTAGTTGGCTCCATTTAGCTTTACTTCAAAAATGATATAACATAAACATCTTTTCAGGGGAATGGATTGTTTATGATTCACTGAGAGCTCCCATGTGTATCTTATTTCAAATGCCAACTTTCAGAACAACCAAATACAATAGGATGCTGAACCAGTTTTGATCTTTGAAGATACTTTGTGATCTATACAAAGTTTTGGAGTTCTCTTCCTAAATATTTTAATAATTTATTTAATTGAAGTATAGTTGATTTACAGTGTTGTGTTGATTTCTACTGTGCAGCAAAGTAATTCAGTTATACCTACATATATATGTGTATGAGTGAAGTCGCTCAGTCATGTCCGACTCTTTGCGACCCCATGGACTGTAGCCTATCAGGCTTCTCTGTTTATGGGATTTTGCAGGCAAGAGTGCTGGAGTGGATTGCCATTTCCTTCTCCAGGGGATCTTCCCAACCCAGGAATCGAACCCAGGTCTCCCCATATGTATATATATAGCTATATATATTCTTTTTCATATTCTTTGCCATTATGGTTTATCCCAGGATATCGATTATAGTTCCCTGTGCTAAGCAATGGGCTTCCCTAGTGGCTCAGCTGGTAAAGAATCCGCCTGCAATGCAGGAGACCTGGGTTCGACCCCTAGGTTGGGAAGATCCCCTGGAGAAGGGAAAGGCTCAGTAGGACCTTTCTTCCTAAGTATTGATTTTTGTTGGGTTAGCAAAGTGTGAGGAGGTAGAAAGGGAAATGGACTTCAGTCTTTCTAAACCTTCTGACATCTTCACCAGGTTGCTCTTTGGAATAAATCTCTGATCGTTCTGTGTTCCTCATCTACTTTTTTCTCTTCAAGTTGAATGTCAGAGAAAATAATTATATCTTTTAGAGCTGGATAGCTGTTTAGAAACTGGAAAAAGGAAAGATTGTATGCTGTTTCCCTTGGGCTCTGTGATTCAAGTGAATCTTGTTAGAACAAAACATGAGTGAATGGCTCGCCTTCCATGTCAGGGAGTAGAAAAGTTTGATTTGCCTCAGTTCTGCTCCGTGCTGACCACTAGGCTGATTAATTTTGGATGTCAAATCCCAGGCTCTTGCTAAAATGGGGACTGGAAAAAGAGTTTGCACATTCAGAAGAAATCTCACGTGTGAAGGAAAAACAGACTCCTGCAGTTGGGGAGTTGAGATTATATGTGAGGGGCGCTATGCCTGGGGTGCCAAGATGTGGATTCCTAAAGCTGCTGGCCACCAGGACTGTCCCCACTGCCAGCCTGTACTGGACTTGGCATTTGTCCTGGAATTGGCTTTTTTAGGGGGTGGGGAAGAGGGATTGACAGTAATAATTGCTTATTGAGGAAGACTTGGAAAGTTCAGAAAATTATAAAGTAGAACCATCTATAAAGGCTAATCACTGCTAAAACATTGGCGTATTTCAAGTGGTTTACCAGGCTTGTTTTTAAAGCACGATTAGAACCGTAATACACCAGTCCTATTGTTTCCACTTTGCATTATATCGGGACCGTTTTTCCCCGTCATAAAAGACTCTTTGAAAAGATTTTTCTGTAGATGAGTAACATTCCAGCATACAAATATACCATGGTTTATTAAATCGTTTCTCTGGTTTTAGACATTTAGATGCTTTTGCACTATTATAAGCAGTGAAACAAGTCTATTGTGTGCAGAGTTTGCATTCTTGATCCACATCTTAACATTTTGGATATTTTTTTTCTTAATTTTACAAAAACTGTGGGAAAATCCACATAACATAAAACTTACCATTTTAAGTGTAAAGTTCAGTAGTATTAAGTACATTCACAGTGTTGGACAAACAGCACCAGTATCCATCTCCAGAACCCTTTTCAACTTCCCCAGCTGAACTCTGTACCCATCGAACACTGACTCCCTGCTCCCCCTCCCCCAGCCCCTGGCAACCACCATTCTACTTTCTGACTCTGTGAATCTGACGACTCTCAGAAGTGGAATCATATACTATGTGTTGTTTTGTGGCCGGCTTATTTCACCTAGTATGTGTCTTCAAGAATCGTTCCTGTTGTAGCATGGATCAGAATTTCCTTCCTTTTTATGGCTATTATTCCATTGGGGGTATATACCACATCTTGTTTGTCCATTCATCCATCAGTGGACACTTGGGTTACTTCCACATTTTGACTCTTGTGCATAATGCTGCTGTGAACGTGAATGAACAAATACTTGTTGAAGTCCGTGATACCAGCTTGTTTCCCAAAGGGTTGTGCCAGTTTATTCTCCACCATTAGAATGGGAAACCCTAGTCTTGCCACCTTTACCAGTACAGACCTGATCACTTAAAAAATTATTTGTGCCAACGATACAATGTGCTACTTTGTGCCTCTTTTCTTATCAGTGATGCTGAATACTTTCATTTATTCATCATCCATTTGGATTTTTTTCTGTGAACTATGGTTTCCCTCAGACTGTTACAAGTACAATTCTCTGGGCTGGGCCAGTCAGACAGACTTTGATTTCTTCCCTAGCTTTTGAGACAAATCATAGCATAAGGAAAAGAAGGGTGTTTTTTTTTGGCAGGGAGGGGGGGGGGATGATTGCTTTACAATGTTGTGTTAGTCTCTGCTGAGCAATGAAGTGGATCAGCTGTGTGTATACATACATCTCCTCCCTCGTGGACCTCCCTTTTTTGACTGCAAATTTCCTAGGCACTTGGATAGTACAGAACCCTAAAACGCCAAATAATGTCCTCTTGTCCGTTTGATCTGTCCTGCAAATGTTGCATCATCTCACCTTTTGGAGGTGAGTGAGGTGGCAGGTTGGATATTGGAGATGTCATTTCAGGGAGAATGGGTGAGAGCTGCAAATTCTAAGGGTTCGACAGAACTTTGAAAGTTTTCTGGGCATTGCTAAGTTGGTGCTTTACATGCCCACAAAGGAGCCGTGAGTTCTAGTGGGAAAAGCGTAGACCTCAATTCTCTATTTCCCATTTATTAGCAGTGTGACCTTAAGCAAGTGACTTAGTCTCTCCGAGTCTCAGTTTCCTTACCTGAAAATGACTTAGATTGAGTGGTTGCAGCTCACCTTTCCTTGCCTCTTATTTACCTACCTCCTCTATCTCCCTTGGGCATCCTTTTTTTTTTTTTCCTTTTAAGACTTTGACCTTTAGGATTCATTCATTGATCTCATGGGCACCCCTGTCACATCGGTTCCTCCTGCTAGGCTTTGTGACGTACTGGAAACAATTCAAGGACCTCACCCTTACCACCATCAGAGGCCTGCGGGTATCTGGGAGGCCTTGCAGTTAAAAGTTAGTGAAGAGGGGGATTCCCTGGCAGTCCAGTGGTTAAAGCTTTGCCTTCCAACGCAAGGGGTGCAGGTTTGATTCCCACTAGGGGAGCTAAGTTCCCACATGCCTTGTGGCCAAAAAACACGTAAAATAGAGGCAGTTTTGTAACAAATTCAACAAAGACTTAAAAAAAAAGTTAGTGAAAAATAGCTTTCCAGTCACCTGTCTATCTGGGGTTGAATCTTACATTTACCAGAACCTGGGAGGTGGGCAGGCCAGGCGTCATTTCCAGTCTCGGCAGATTCTTAGAGGTACAGAGGCTTGCTTGAAGTCATACCAGACAGCAAGACAAGGGACTGGCTCCAGCTGGGGTGCCTGTCCTCCCAAGGGCAGCTGCCCTGTAGAGTTTGGCAGGTGCCCACATGCACATGGACATCCAGCCACCGGCACCTGCCCAGCACCGTGCCTGGTACCAGCAGGCACTCGCCCAAGAGTGGCCCGCGCCTTCTCACCTGTCCCCCTCGCCCCCAGGTACGTGGTCATCTCCCGGGAGGAGAGGAAGCAGAACCTGCTGGCCTTCCAGCACAGCGAGCGCATCTACTTCCGGGCCTGCCGGGACATCCGGCCGGGGGAGCGGCTGCGCGTCTGGTACAGCGAGGACTACTTGAAGCGCCTGCACAGCATGTCCCAGGAGACCATCCACCGCAACCTGGCCCGAGGTGAGTGTCCACACGTGGGGGTGGGCCACGCCCGCCACCGAGCCCCGGCGAGGGCAGAAATGCTTCTGTAGGTGCTTCTAGGCAATCCGATGGGAAACACTGTGCACGGGGGAGACCCGGAGGGACTCAGGGAGACTGACAGGCTAGATTGGAGCAGCTGCTCTGGGGTGGACCAGCGGCACCTCAGTGTGTCCTCCTCCCCCAGACAGGGTCAGGAGCCCTATTATAGATGTTTCAGAGCATGAGGGAGTGAGAACATCTCCAGTGCCAATAATACAATCAAAATTGATTCTGTTTCCCCAAGTCAGATTGATGGAAGGATGTTGTAAACTGCCCCTGGCTCGATCATAGCAGCAATAACAGGTGGTATTTACTAAGTACTTCATATGTGCTAAACGTGTTTTCTACAGTGTCCTGTGTAATCATTTCCATTAGCACCTGCTCTGTGAATGTGTGGTGAGAATTAGATGGATAATATACATGCTAATGATAGCATGTGGATTATTCTCTCCATCTTACAAGTGTAGACACTGCGCAGCAGATAAATACAGTGACTCACTCATCAGATAAATACAGTGGTCAGCAGGGGCAGAGTTAGGCTCCTAACCCATGTCTGTCTCAGCCCAGGATCTGAGCGCTAACCTACAGCGTTGTCTGGCCTCCCGGACAAAACCAGTTTCTTCCTCCTTCCTCCTCGTCTCATTCATAGCTGTTCTAATGATACGCTATGAAAAAACCATTTCTCTTAGAAGAAGAAGGTTGGAGAGAGGTGGGAAGTTGAGTTTATACACGGATCATAGCCTGGTGGGTGGGTGTCCATCCAGGCTCCATTTAAACGAATCATTTGAAAATGGTTTAAAATATCCCCCAGCTCCTAGTCCTTTGCCTCTTTTAGTGCATCCTCAGCCATGCCAGTGCAAATGGGCCAGCCCAGGTCATTTTTCCAACAGGACCTTCCTTGAACTAAAACCACATATCCAAAGACCCAGAGTCCATCTGGTCCTGGGAACCAAACCCTACACCCAAGCCTCACTATATCATGTTTCTGACCAACCTACTTATTCTAAATAAAGCTTCATTTGGACTATGAAGAGCAATGATGAAAAAGGAGTGAGAAGGACCCATTGGAATGACGCTATCTTCAAAATCAAAACAGAGCAAAGCAAATTGTGGACACTGAGAACACAGCTGCTACCTGACTTGGTAAAAGGTATCTGGTGATTGGATGGGCAGTGAGAGGAGACCTAATAGATACACTCATCTCTTGTCCTCTTTGGAGCTGGGTGTTGGGCACATATTTGCCAACTACACTTGGGAAGGCATATTTTCATGACGTGATTGCAATGGTTTCCATTTGATCTCCGGAGATGCCATGTATGAAAGTGTCTGGTACAGATTAGGTGCTCAATAAATCTTTGTTGAATGGATAAAAGAAGAAATGAATGAAGACTGTCAGGAAATCTCCAAAAGAATCTTGTAATCAGAAGAAGAGAAAACCAAGCTGTATCTGAGGACACAGGTTCCATCCCTTGGCCAGGATCTTCCTGAATTCTTCTGGATCTGTAATGTCTTTTTTCCCCAGTGTCTTCTCCAAAGCACCTCGAGCTACATCATCCTCAGAGAGCCCTGAGACCCAAGGGGAATGCTCAGAGAAGGGCATGAGCTTTCAGGAGTGGCTCAAAGGAGTGTGGCAGACAGACTTGAAATCTGTCTGCCAAGATGTGTGCAGATACAGGAGGATGGAGTGTCGATTCCTGGCCAGACTGAGAAGTAGGAAATAGGCAGGAAACTGAAGCCACGATGGGCAGGGTCAGAGCACAGGGTGGACTTGGCCCTGAAGCCCTTGGGAGCAGCCATGGGCTCAGTGTCCTTTAGATGTATCCATGTAGCCTGTAGTTCTGGCAGCCTCTGATACAGTTAGCGGTGTCTGAGATCTGTGTGCCTGTCCTGCTCTGGAGGGGGGAATCCCCCACGCTCAACCACTTAACGTCTTACATGGAAGGAGACTTCTTTGTAATTGGAGGTTGGAGCCCTGCTAAAGTCCAGAGCTTGAATTATCAGTCCTTATTAAGTAGGAACTCTCATTGGGGGCTCAAGTGGTAAAGAATCCTCCTGCCAAAGCAGGAGATGCAAGAGATGCGGGTTCGATCCCTGGGTTGGGAAGATCCCCTGGGGACAGAAATGGCAACCCACTCCAGTATTCTTGCCTGGGAAATCCCGTGGACAGAGGAGACTGGCAGGCTACAGTCCATAGGGTCACAAAGAGTTGGGCACAACTGAGCGACTGAGCAGCTTTAAGTAGGAATATTAGTTGGAGCCCAGAACTGCTTCCTAAAGAGCATAAATTATTCCTTTGTGGTTATCTTTTAAGAACAGGATGCATCTATACATGTATTCAAAGACTTCATTTGTTATTTGTCCACTTTGGGTCATTGATTTACTTTGTGGTGTTTCCCCCATGTTTTGTGGAGGCTTTAGAATCAATTTCATAATGTTTAAAGGTCTTCTTTGACCCACAGATTTTTTTTTCTGTGAGCCTTGACCCCAAAGAAATCTCCTGCTCATCCTAGAAAATTTGAATAACCTTGTCCTTGAGCAGGCAGCATCCACACATCTATAGCAATTTGTGCAACTGTATTAGCCATTTTGAAGAATCAGGCTAACATAATATATTGTTGGGGAGTTCACCAAGGTCTTTGACATCATTTACATGATAGAAAGAAATAGAAGAGGAAACATCAGAATTGTCAGGTAAGGAAACACAGCGGCTGTATTTTGAGCGTGCGTTGTGGCCACGCGTCCTGCTTTGTCCTGCTAGAGGCTGTCATCTTGGAGCACACAGCAGCTGTTGGTGTCCCTGACTTCCCTTTTCTTCCTGCCTTGGTCATCAGTGAGACCACAGAGGTTCAGGCCATGCTTCCTCACATCATCCTATCTTCCGGTTACTGGAAGAATTAGGAAGGACAGTTGCTATAAGATGCACTTTGCCCTAAGGGATAGTCAGGGAGGAGGAAGAAGTGGGACTCAGTGCTTTGTGTACCTTTTACCAAGTTGGGCTTCCCTGGTGGTTCAGACAGTAAAGAATCTTCCTGTAAGGCACGAGACACAGGTTTGATCCCTGGATCAGGAAGATCCCTGGAGAAGGAAATGACAACCCACTCCAGTATTCTTGCCTGGAGAATTCCATGGACAAAGGAGCCTGGCAGACTACAGTTCGTGGGATCCCAAAGAGTCAGACATGACTGAGCGACTATCAAGTGGAAGTAGCCATCTTCCAATTGCTAAGACTGGAGGGGAAGCCTGGAGGCATGAGAGCTCCTGCACTTAGCTGAGCTACGTTGCCACCCACTCAGCTTATCACGTGGGATGTCGTCTTTTAGGATGACAGGATGGCGAGTTCCTTAACTTCCAACTCCCCACGCCCACAGCATTTGCTCAACTTATAAACATACCTGGGTTTGATCTCTGGGTTGGGAAGATCCCCTAGAGAAGGGAACGGCTTACTCACTCCAGTATTCTTGCCTGGAGAATCCCGTGGACTCTATAGTCCATGGGGTCACAAAGAGTCAGACACAACTGAGGGACTTTCACTTTCACTTGTTGATACTTAAGGCTACATTGACACTGCCTCTTTAAAAGGAGTTCTCACCACTTTTTGGGGTCCTTTGACTCCAGACCCTGTGATCCATTTCTGTTTCTTTCTACCATGTAAATGATGTCAAAGACCTTGGTAAACTCCCCAACCGTATGTTAGGTTAGCCCGATTCTTCACTGAGTAATCTGCCCCGCTTTTGCCACACCTGCTGCACCAGGCCAGGCCCAGAGGGATGCATCAAGCGACTTCCTGACAGGAGCACTTTGTTTTCTGTTGGTTTCTCCTCTTCGGGGCTTTTCCCCACTTCCTCACACCCTGGTTTTCCTTCCTAGGAGAGAAGAGGTTGCAGAAAGAGAAGTCTGAGCAGGCTCTGGATAACCCAGAAGACCTGAGGGGTCCCCTTCAGCTCCCCGTGTTGAGACAGGGCAAAAGTCCCTACAAGCGTGGCTTTGACGAGGGGGACATGCACCCCCAGGCCAAGAAGAAGAAAATTGACCTCATTTTCAAGGATGTGTTGGAGGCCTCACTGGAATCCGCAAAGGTAGAAGCCCACCAGCTCGCACTGAGCACTTCCCTGGTCATCAGGAAGGTCCCCAAGCAGCAGAATGATGCCTACGGCCAGTGTGCCATGATGATGTCGCACGGCGTGCAGAATGCCAGTCGGACCCAGGGGGACGGGGACTGGAAGATCCCCCAAGGGGCTTCCAAGGAGGCAGGCCCCCTGGAGGACGAAGAGGAGGAGCCTTCATCGTTCAAGGCCGACAGTCCCGCCGAGGCCTCTCTTGCATCCGACCCTCCTGAGCTGCCCACCACCTCCTTTTGCCCTAACTGTATTCGCCTAAAGAAGAAGGTCCGGGAACTCCAGGCCGAACTAGACATGCTTAAGTCTGGCACGCTTCCTGAGCCCCCCACCTTGCCAGCGCAGGTCCTGGAGCTCCCCGAGTTCTCAGACCCCGCAGGTAAGTTGGTGTGGATGAAATTGTTGTCCGAGGGAGGAACGTGCGGTGGACAGTGTGGAGGGGGGCCAGGCGCTCCCTGGGGGTGCCCCCTTCAGGGAGAGGCCTGGGAACTCAGAGGTGGGCACCGGTCACAGTCCACGCCCTCAGCTGCCTCCGACAGGCCACCTTGCAGCTCCGTGGGGGCTTCATGTCTTGCCCTTGTATCCTCCATGTCAATAAAGGAAATTCCGCTGCAGGAGGGGGTGTGTGCTGTGTTCTTGACCCGTTGCCTTTCTCCGGTATCTTACCCCAAAGCCCAGTTTCTAAACTCAGTCTTTCTCTTCTCTCCCAGTCCCAGGCAGGGTGTCCTGTGGGGGAGAGCCCCCAGCCTTCCTGATGGGAATGCAGGACAATGACCTCCCTTTGCCCATTTCTCTTGGCTGCCTGGATCTTTTAGGGTTGCTCAACCACAAGGAAAGTTTCTCACTACACAGCTGAATTAGAGATTTACACAGCACTTCCTTTTTAACCACACCCCTTAGCTCACAATGAGGGGTTGCAGCTCTTCCAAGCCTGTGTCTTAACTGCATTCTGTTCCCCAACTCACTTGGGGCCCCAGCCGCCTTCATTTGAGGGCACCTTCGTGGTGTGACAAACGAGTCCCACGTCCTCGCGGTCCCGCTGTGAAACCTGGGACGTGCTCTATTCCTCCACGGGCTCGGCTCTCCTAGTTTTCCTCTTCGGTGGATACAGAATATTTAAGTTCCTTGAGCTCACGCTTGTGGAGGGTGAGGGCAGGCAGCCTGGAGCGTGGTGGTGGCCACCGGGGCTAATCCACAAAGAGGATGAGACATGCATGGATGACAAGGATGCTTATAAATGAATTCCAGGCTGGAATTCAGTCTGTTTCACAGAATATGACAGCTGCCTTCTGGACCTATTTCCTTCATTTTGGAAACATCTATGTGTTTGTTTGTTTGTTTTTTCTTCCCAGCAGATGTAACGGGTTCCTTTCCCATTTGTCTTCCAGCCTCAGAGAGCATGGTCTCCGGCCCGGCCACCATGGAGGACGACGACCAGGAGGTCGATTCCGCAGACGAGTCCGTCTCCAACGATATTATGACGGCCACCGACGAGCCCTCCAAGATGTCCTCGGCCGCCGGGCGCCGGATCCGGCGCTTCAAGCAGGAGTGGCTGAAGAAGTTCTGGTTCCTGCGGTACTCCCCGACCCTCAACGAGATGTGGTGCCACGTCTGCCGCCAGTACACAGTGCAGTCCTCGCGCACCTCCGCCTTCATCATCGGCTCCAAGCAGTTCAAGATCCACACCATCAAGCTGCACAGCCAGAGCAACCTGCACAAGAAGTGTCTGCAGCTCTACAAGCTCCGCATGCACCCCGAGAAGACGGAGGAGATGTGTCGAAACATGACCCTGCTCTTCAACACCGCCTACCACCTCGCCCTGGAGGGCCGGCCGTACCTGGACTTCCGGCCGCTGGCCGAGCTGCTGCGGAAGTGCGAGCTCAAGGTGGTGGACCAGTACATGAACGAGGGAGACTGCCAGATCCTCATCCATCACATCGCCCGGGCGCTGCGCGAAGACCTGGTGGAGCGCATCCGCCAGTCGCCATGCCTCAGCATCATCTTGGACGGGCAGAGCGATGACCTGCTGGCCGACACGGTGGCGGTCTACGTCCAGTACACCAGCAGCGACGGGCCCCCGGCCACGGAGTTCCTGTCCCTGCAGGAGCTGGGGTTCTCCAGCACAGAGAGCTATCTGCAGGCGCTGGACCGGGCCTTTTCCGCCTTGGGCATCCGCTTACAGGACGAGAAGCCCACCGTGGGCTTGGGCATAGACGGGGCCAACGTCACAGCCAGCCTACGGGCCAGCATGTTCATGACGATCCGCAAGACGCTGCCCTGGCTGCTGTGCCTGCCCTTCATGGTGCACCGGCCCCATCTAGAGATCTTGGACGCCATCAGCGGGAAGGAGCTCCCCTGCCTGGAGGAGCTGGAGAACAACCTGAAGCAGCTGCTCAGTTTCTACCGCTATTCGCCACGCCTCATGTGCGAGCTGCGGTCCACGGCGTCCACGCTGTGCGAGGAGACCGAGTTCCTGGGGGACATCCGGGCCGTGCGGTGGATCATCGGTGAGCAGAACGTCCTCAATGCCCTCATCAAGGACTACCTGGAGGTGGTCGCCCACCTCAAGGACGTCAGCAGCCAGACCCAGCGGGCGGACGCCTCGGCCATCGCCCTGGCTCTGCTGCAGTTCCTCATGGACTACCAGTCCATCAAGCTCATCTACTTCCTTCTGGATGTGATCGCCGTGCTCTCGCGCCTGGCCTACGTCTTCCAGGGCGAATACCTGCTGGTGTCCCAGGTGGACGACAAGATCGAGGAGGCCATCCAGGAGATCAGCCGGCTGGCCGACTCCCCCGGGGAATACCTGCAGGAGTTCGAGGAGAACTTCCGGGAGAGCTTCAACGGGATCGCCATGAAGAACCTCAGGGTGGCTGAAGCCAAGTTCCAGTCCATCCGGGAGAAGATCTGCCAGAAGACCCAAGTGATCCTAGCTCAGAGGTTCGATTCCCGCAGCCGGATCTTTGTGAAGGCCTGCCAGGTGTTCGACCTGGCCGCCTGGCCCCGTAACAGCGACGAGCTCCTGAGCTATGGCAAGGAGGACATGGTTCAGATCTTTGACCACCTGGAGGCCATCCCTACCTTCTCCCGGGATGTCTGCAGGGAAGGGCTGGACCCCCGGGGGAGTCTGCTGATGGAGTGGCGGGAACTCAAGGCTGATTACTATACCAAAAACGGCTTCAAAGACCTGATCGGCCACATTTCCAAGTACAAGCAGCGGTTTCCGCTCTTGAACAAGATCATCCAGGTCCTCAAAGTCCTGCCCACCTCCACCGCTTGCTGCGAGAAAGGCCGAAATGCCCTGCAGCGAGTTCGCAAAAACCACCGCTCCCGCCTGACTCTGGAGCAGCTCAGCGACCTGTTGACCATTGCTGTCAACGGCCCTCCCATCGCCAACTTCGATGCCAAGCGAGCCCTGGACAGCTGGTTCGAGGAGAAGTCTGGCAACAGCTATGCACTGTCCGCCGAGGTCCTCAGCAGGATGTCTGCCCTGGAGCAGAAGCCGGTGCTGCAGACCGTGGACCACGGGTCAGAGTTTTATCCGGATATTTAGGAAGCTGGCGTTGCAGAGTTCACTAAGCTGTTGAATATTTTTTTAATCTATACTCATAAGCTTTGATATATTATATAAATATATATTATATTATATATATCTATAAAAACCCACACTGAAAAAAATTTTAAAAACCAAGGTGACACGTCCACCAGAAGCTACTGGGAGTTTTCAGATTGGAATAATGTCGGAAACTGACTCTTGTCTACAAAATTTGGCAGCTGTAACACACGTGGAAACTCATTTTCACTCACAGAAGCATGTGCTGGGGCTCCACAGGCTCCCACCTGACTGTCAACCAACTCGCATAAGCTAAAATGACGGGTCAGTCATCGCCTTTAGGTAGCTCATTTTGTTTATGTTCTTCTTTGGGAGTTGAGGGGTTTGGGTTTGGGTGTATGTTCTTGCCTTTTTTTTTTTTTTTTTTTTCTTGCTTGGTTTTACGAGGGGGATCTCTTGGCCTCTTGGCTGACATGCTGGTCCGGCAGAATCAGACCTCTGATCTTTGGATAGGGTGAGCTGGGTATCCGGATCAGGGTTTTCGACTTTTTCCCCCTCCCACCCGGCTTGAGAGGTTTTCATTCATTCCCTGATGAGCGTTCCTTCACTGTCTCTGAATCAGAAGTGTCGGTCAGACTGTGACACCTGCCAGTCCCCACCTGTGTCACCTCTCCCGTCCCTGGGCTGTTGAGTCCCTCCTTCCAGTCCCCTGGATCCTAAATATTTTACCTGTTATACTGAAGGCAAAACTGCCTCACAACGGAGCTTGAAATCCTGGGGAAAAGGGAGGACGTGAGCCCTTTGCATTCCTGTTTTTCACCTGGTGTGGGAGACCATAACAGAATTCCATTCAGATCCAGGGAATGTGGGGGAAATGCAGAGCCAAGAAGTCCAGACCCCAGTACAGCAACGATTTTTGGCTAAACACACGTAAAATGAAAAGTATGTATTCAATTTTCATGAATTATTTATACTGTCTTTATAATCGTATAATGTGTTTGGGGGTATATTATTTTTTCCTTTAATAATCGAGAAATGTCTGCTAGAGTTCAGTGGCAGGAGATGTCAATGCAAGTTGTGCCCTGGGTTATGCATAACTCTGATGAGAGTCTCTAGAGATTGGATTCTTCTTTTGCAATAAGGCTGATGGCAAGCCCTGCAGCCTGGCAGGAAGGTAGTGGAAAAGTGGGGAATGCGTCTGTGCCTGCAAACGCTTCCTTTTTTGAACAGGGTAGAGATGTCCTCAAAGAAAGGAATAAACAAGAAGTCAGACGGGACTCTCGAGGCATCAGCCTACACACACACACACACACACACACACACACACAGCTGAGATATAAGCTTTAGAAATAGCCACTTGCCTACTCCCTGAGGCAAGTAGTGGTTTCATCTAGAGGAGTCTTGATCAATGCTCTTTTGTTCATTTAATTACCAGTATACCTCGCAGGGGAGTTTTTTTTAAACAAATGTGCGTGAGCTGTTAAAAACTTCTGTCCGTGTTCCCACATCTGATGTGTGCATATCTGATCTGCAGAGGTCCTACGCTGTGGATGCAGGTTATATTTGGGGAAGGGAGGAAGACCTGCATTGTCTGTAGTCTGTCTATAGGAGCCACCCCTCTCATTTGGCAGAGGGTGGGCAAAGGATGGGATGATCTGGCCACAGGCAAGGCCTCGGTGTCCCCAACCTGCTCGGCTCAGACATTAGAAGACTGTGGTGGTTTCCTCCCTTCTTGGTTTATCTTGTCTCTGAGGCCTCGTGCCGCCGATGAGAGCCGGAGTGGAACTGTCAGTGACACTGAACACGTCACCCCTTCTTCCTTGTCCCGCCAGACCTTCACCCCCCACAGACCCCCTCCCCCCACCCCCATGGTCTTGGTGCTATGATAACTTTAGAATCATTGCTGCTAGTCAATAGCTTTTCATTATATAAATATATTATATATATTATATATTATTTTTAAAACTTTTTTTGTTTTCAACAGTGATGTAGCATGTTAAAACAAAACAAAACAAAACCAACTGGTTTTCTCCGACTGTCCCACTGCCAGGCCTCATATGCTGCCTTCTTCAACAAATCAATGCACCCCTGCCTGGTGACATTCACCCCTCATCCCCGCTCCCCGGTCTCACACGCTTTCCCACCCTCCTCTGAACTAGGAGAGAGTTAGCAGGAACCTGCAAGGAAAGACCCAAAGCCCTTCCTCCAGCTTTGAAATTCCCAACCTCATGCACGTCACTTTAAGCCGATGTCTTCTCCTGCCATCCCCCTTGTCCAATCAGGGTCAGTATCTGTGGTCAAGTGCAAAGCACAAGGGTCCACCTTTCTCTCCTCGACTTCCTCTCCACCGCGCACCCAATCCACCAGGTCTGTGGGAGAGCTCCCTCTGGACATCACACAGACCGAGATGGGTCGAGGGGGAACAGAGATGACTGGCAGGGTGGGCCTCCATAGGGGTCAGAAACAGTAGTCGAGGTCCTTTCTTCTAGCCAACAGATGCCTTACGCCTCCCCCTGCGCACCCCTGCGCCTCCCCACCCACAACATCAGCAGACAGGGAGTCATCCCCTAGACCACCACTCATCTGAAAACCAGGAGGAAAGACTCGCTGATGACTGCCTGAGTACTGTGGCAGGGCCACAGCCGTTTGCTCTCAGGAGGCCATGGCCAAAATTAGCTCCAGTTTTTAATCCAGAGGGGAAAGAATCCTTTGGGCCAATGCCAGTGTCTACCGTATCATTTCAGAGGAGCGGGAGCCGGCCACCCAGGCTCCAGACCTCGGAGAGGATGGGCTCTCTGGAGGTTCTCGAAGTTTGGGAAGGCATCTTGAAAACTCCAGGTGCTCATGGCAGTCTGAAGGCCACTTTGCCTGGGGACAGGGAGCAATTTGGGTGACACACCACTACAATTGACACAGAGTCTTTACCCTCAGAATTTCCAGTGTTTCTATCCTGTGAATCCTGTGTGCAATTACCCGTGGTTTTCACCCCAGGCGTTTCCACTCTCTGCCTCTGAGAAGGACTCCTAGGGTGTGGGGACTCTTGGGGTCTGCCCACATATGCTTGGGCAGTCTAACCTCTCACCGATGAGTATAAAAAGCTGTGGCCAGGTGATCCTTGCATGCTGATAGACAGGAGACAAAGCCCTCAAATTCAACCCCTGGCTTAGGAGTGACAACCATTGACTTAGGAAAAAAAAATGTTCATGTCTCTGGAGTCAAGCTTGTCCTCATTGAGTTGACCAATTAGTGATTTTCTTCGGTTCATGGAGTGGGTGGGAAATGAGATCAGGTTTGTGGCTGATGGTGCCAAGCAGATACATCGCAGAGCTTGGGAGCCAGAAACCCTTGCAATTAAAAATGGTCTGCTTTTTCTGAATGGAGGGAAAAAACAAAAAGACCCTTTGCCATCTTGTCTGTGAAATATGAGGCAACCCAGCCCTGTCTGCAACTCTTGCCACTTGCCAATTTTCAAGTTTCACCTGCCTGGTTGGGTATTACAATCTGGGCATCCACAACACCAGCTATTTTTTTATTTGTTTGTTTCTTTCTCCTTGGATGGCCGCTGGGCACATCTAGTGCTGGGCAGACCCTCATTTCCTCATCCTCACTGAAGGATGAGTGGAGGCTCTATCTCCTGGATCCCTGGTTAGTTGCATTCTGTGCTGAGCCCTGAATCTAGGGCAGTTGGAGGTCTCCACCCTGGCTCCCACCTAGTGTTTCCCTGTTGAGTTGTCTTGCTGAGGCCCCTCTCCTTGACTTGCTTATGTTGCCCCTTTGACTTGGAGAATGGACCTTGTAATTATTTAAGGTGGTGTCTAAATATTTTCCATTTGTTTTGAAGTGTTGCCAAGAAGGAAAAAATAGGCAAAAGTGTGTCGAGTGCTGAAAATGATTGCAGAGGCTGAAGTGGACCAGACTTGGCCCAGCCTGGACTGTGGAGTGGGCGCTATTTTGACTATTTACCTGGAGCCTCGTGGGGTCCAGAAAGTGGCTTGGGGGTTGAAACAGAACTTCTCAATTCCTTCCCCTCTGTTTTCTCACCTGTAGGCACAGGAATTCTGTACCTAGAGCTCGTTGTGGCTTCCGGTCTGATTTCCAAGTAGAATTCATGTTCTTTCTTGGTCCCTACACCCAGATTGGACAGAAGGCCCTGGCCCTCATCCCCTCTCGCCCTTTCAAGCAGCAGGCCAGCCTGGGACAGCCAAAGCAGGGAGGCCAGGCCTCCTTAGATGAGAAAGGCATGTTCACAAGGCAGGTGAGCTTGGGACAGCCCCATTTCCGCTGCCAGCCTCCCCGGGGGAGGTGGGGCTGGCTCATGGCTTCTGGGCTGGCTTCCTCCTCCAGTCTTGAGGAGGGAAGATTATGTCCAGAGATCCGCAGGGGCCCTTCTCCTGCTTGGAGAAAGGCCTCTCTGCTCTCTGTGGACAAGGTGCTTTAGCTGAGTGTCTGGAGCTGTAATATTTTAAGAAACCTTTGAGGTGATCTTTGTGTGTTAGCCAGAGGGAGAAAAAGTGCCCTTTCGGGAGGAAAAATGGTACGGCCCTCCTCTTTCATCTGGCCCTCCCCACCCCCACCCCATCCCTTCAAGTGGTATCGCCCTGGAAATACCTATGCAATCCAGTCTCCCTAGGAGAGTGCATGGAAGCAGGGGTATGTGCAGTGTATAACACAAATGCTACACTTATATATTGTACATATGGACATATGCAGTGCGTATACACACAGAGTAAGAGATGAAATCACGTCTATATATCTATAAATAATATCCTATATATTTATACATTTCTATGTTTTAAATAGATATAAAAAATAGAGTCTATAGAGAGCTGGGAGAGCAGCGGGAAAGCCTGTCGCTGTGTTGTGAGAAGACGGAGGACATGGAGCCTTTGCAGGGGCACCCGGGGCAGCTGAGCAGGCGGGGTTTGCTGGGAATGGGGCCTCTTACCCGGAGTGTTGGAGAGGAGAGTAGCCAGGCCCCGGCCCTCTCCCGTGCACTTTTCTCTCCTTTTCCACACGCAGGCTTAGTCTGAGGTCGAAAGGAGATCCTCACCCCCTGGGCTCCCTCCAGAAATGTCCCCTCTGCCCCCCAACAAGCCTCCGCTTGGGTGGTCCCTGCTGCCCAGCAGTAGGATGTGGCCTCTGACCCCCTGGGAGAGGGACCCTGCACAGTTTCCCCCGACACCCACTCCCCGACAAGAACGAGCAGCGCTGGTAGCGATGGGAAAGCTGCCAATGGGACCGAGACGGGCCCAGGAGAGATGCCGCCGCCCCCACCTTCCCACTTTAGATGCTTTTTGCTGCCCCCCACCCCCGCCCTGGAGGCCAAACCTCTGAAATACAGCCGTCCTGGCCTCCCTCACCCACTCTTTCATTGCCTGCCAGGGCAGCATCACCAGTCAGCGCTGCCCACCATCCAGAGGCTTTCCGGCTAGGGCGGGGGGGAGGGGTGTCAACTAATGGGAAAGGGTGAGAGAGACATATCCGCACACTCGTAAATTCAGTGGCAACTCAAGTTCAGAAGCGGGGCTTTGGCCCAGCCCACTTTGCACAGCTGCTGCTGCTGGCTGCACTCAGGACAGAGCCCCCCACCCTCTCCTGTGCCCAGTGACCCCCTGGCCCCACCTGCCAGCCAGGTCTAGTTCACGTACACTGTTCTGATTCTGTGACTCGAGGCAGAGGCTGAGCCAGATGCCCCAAGCTCATCCAAGCTCATCCACTTCCGTCGGGGAGGGCGCCTCCCTCGGCTTGGCCCAGCCCCTGCTTCTGGATGGCCGGGACTTCTGGGGGCACCGGTGCCACCAGCTGCGTGACGAAGGGCCTATGCAGCCCTGACGGGATCAGAAATCCGTTTCACTTCCAGGTTTCTCTCACGATTGTTTCTTTCCCCGCCGGGGAGGTAGAGGAGGAGGGGCCGATGGGGCCACAGAGGATGGGAGATAGAGGGCGGCCACACCCTCTGCCCTCTAGGCCAGCCTCTGCCTTTTGGGCTCGTCTCCGAGCCTCCTCTGACCTCCGTCCTACACTTCCATACCATTTACCAAGGTACCTCAGTC
Source organism: Capricornis sumatraensis (assembly GCF_032405125.1). Classification (NCBI taxonomy): domain Eukaryota; kingdom Metazoa; phylum Chordata; class Mammalia; order Artiodactyla; family Bovidae; genus Capricornis; species Capricornis sumatraensis. The sequence continues at coordinate 75,778,236 of NC_091084.1, forward strand.
TCCAGCAGAGCCCCCCATACCTGCAGTCTGGGGTGGGGGGTATCTGTTCTGCCAATGCCCACCTCTTCCCACTCCACGTCCACCCTGGTCTCCTTGAGCCACCGCTAGCTGCCAACCGGGTCTCCGAACACCCTCCAGTGCCTGGCTCAAGAGAGGCCAGGCCTGGCCCGAGCCTTCCTCCCGCTGCGGGGGGTCAGACCTGTGGCCAGGGGATGGGCATCCTCGGGTAGCAATCCCACAATGCACTGTACCTCAGAGAGAGAGCATCCTCGGGGCATCAAGGGCACCGGGCCCTCCGTCCAGAGGAGGACGGCCGGTCACTACACTGCTCCCCAAAAGACAAGGGCCAGGCTGCCCTCGGGGCACCCTCAGTTTCTTCACTTTTGTCTCTCTGGAAGAGCCAGCAGTCTGATTCCGTCTTTTTCAGCCCCGTCGTCTCTCTCCTCCTCTCCACCCCCACGCTGCTGAACCGTTTCATTTCAATCACAGAGGAAAATAAAGTGGGGGTGGGGGGAAATACCTAGGAGTCTATTATCACATACATATTAATATGTTAATACTTTCTTTCTTAAAAAAAAAAAACCCTCGATGTTATTATTTTGCAGACTACGCTTTATAGTACCTGTGTGACGGGGCCTAGGACACTGGATACAAATAGAGCTATGTTGGTTTATCATAATATGTACGCAGAAACTTTCCTTTTGTCATATTATCCTTGTAATGTAAGAAGATTGTTAATAAAAGCATTTAAATTTACTCACCGAGGTCGGATCTCTGCCTTCTTGTCTTTCTCCCACCCCGTGCCCAGGGTGATTCAGGATGAGTCCCATGCTTGGGTGTCAGGTGAGATTGCCTGCCTGCTCCCTGGTCAGAAGCAACTGGAAGAGGCTTTCTAAGTCCTATTCCTGCTGTTCTTACTTTTCCACTATTCAAGGCCACTTCCAGCTGGTAACCTACACATCTCGCCCACCCGTCTGGCCAAAAAGAGGTGTCACCAAAACCGTTTAAAATAAATCTCTCGCCCCCACACACATTTACCCCACAAAATTCTCAGAGCTATTGCAGATGAGACAGGCAGGCAGGGAGGCAAAGTCGCTTCAGTCGTGTCTGATTCTGTGTGACCCTAGGGACTGCTGCAGTCTGCCAAACTCCTCTGTCCATGGATTCTCCAGGCAAGAATACTGGAATGGGTTGCCATGCCCTCCTGCAGGGGATCTTGGATGAACAGTGTTCTAATTCTCCATCCAACTACCTGCATGATTCTCCACTGGCAAACTTCTTCCCCAGGGAGGGTCCTTCCCAACAGTTTGCTAATGGCACTGGTACGGGGGTGAATGATAAGTGATGTTTGGCACAAATTGTCTTAGAAAAATGGGCATACATTGGAGAAAAATGTAGAAAAGTGTTTATAGTGTTTCCTCCTGGGTGCTGAGCTCTCCTCTCAGCTCCTTTCCGCTCCAGCGCAGCTTCCAGTCACGGGCCGTCCCTCTCCTCTTTTCTGAACCTCTACCTGCTCAGTGCCTGCCATCGTCTCTCCAGCCCCTCGGTGACTCAGAGCTTCCTGTCGTGAAGGCCATTCCACAGTCTCCGCAGAATGTTCGCTTCTCTTCTTTTCCCAGGGCAGAAAGAGCAAACGGGTACAGCTGTCCACGTCTAATCAGCCCAGGTGAACTGGGGTTGGCCCCGCCCCACTGCTGGCCATTGGATCTGACCTACACTTGCAGCTGGGAGGCAAGGGAACGATAAATCTTCCATTGGCCCTGAGCTGGGTCTCCCCAAAGCAAGGCTTGGAGGATGTGGCAAGGAGGGAGGCCCAGTCCACTTCCGCTCCTCCCTCTCCACAGCTGCCCCCAGCTTCCCTCTCCAAGGTTCAAAAGGCAAGTTGAATTCACCCCAGAGAGAAGACTCAGGGAACTGGCCTGAAGACCCATTGCTATGTGAGTTTCTACAGTGATCCTTTGAAAACACAGACCCAGTCGTGGTGGCTTCCCAGTTCAGGACCCTCTAAAGGTTTCCCGTCGCTCCCATCCCAAAGTCCTGATCACAACCCATCAGTCTGCGTGGTCCAGCCCCTGCCAGCCTCCCAGCCTCCTGGTTCCTTCTCGGCCCGTGCTCCCTGGCCTCCCCTCTGTTGCCCCAAGCTCACAGAGCTCCCTTCCATTGCAGGACTTCCCAGCTCAGTGTGCCCCCTGTCTGAGATGGTTTTCCCCAGGACGGTTGCCTGGCTGAGCTCTTTTCTTCTTTTAAGTGTCAGATAAAATGTCTCCTTTTCAGGGGGTCTTTCCTGATCACACCCTCTAAATAGCCACCCTTGAGGCATTATTCATCTTTCCTCCTGATGTTTTCATTCACAGATCTTATCTCCAGTTTTCAGCTATGTAACTGACATGTGTGTGTGCCTGTGTGTGTATTCTATGTCTGGTCTTCCTCCTTTAGACCGTGAAGTCCACAATAGAAAAGTAGAGGCTTTTTAATACCACTGTGTGTGGTTGCTATCACATCCTCACATAATAGGCACCTAATCAGTGTTCAGAAGCTCCAATACTTTGGCCACCTGATGCGAAGAACTGACTCATTGGGAAAGACCCTGATGCTGGGAAAGATTGAAGGCAGGAGGAGAAGGGGACGACAGAGGATGAGATGGTTGGATGGCATCACCGACTCAATGGACATGAGTATGAGCAAGCTCCGGGAGTTGGTGATTGACAGGGAAGCCTGGCGTGCTGCACTTCATGGGGTCGCAAAGAGTTGGACATGACTGAGCAACTGAACTGAATTGAATCCAGTTTATTGAAGGGATGAATGAATGAGTGTACTTTCACTCGCCTGATGAAAGTGCAGTCCCAGCAATGCTGTGTTTGTCACAGTAGAGACCTCAGATGCCTCCACTTTGCCTGCCTCTCTCTCAGTTTCCTCACTTGACTAGGGGACCCCTGCACCTGACCACTGGCAACATCTGGCCCCAACCCAGCCCTTTCTCTACAGAGCTGAGGTGGCGCCTGAGGTGCTTACTTGAGTTCTCTTCCACCCCAACTTGCACTTGTCCTTTGGACACTGTCTCATGGCCCTCGGGCAGGTGCTCCCAGGTCTTCTTAGGGAAGAGGATCTTTCCAGCCCCTTCCAGCGTGGCAACTGTCTGTGTTCGTGGTTTCAGATAGCCTTTCTAAACAACTGCCTAGGCGTCTGTTGCCTTTCCAGTGAAGACTGCGCACGGGCTGTAAACCACAGCCTGGACTTTAGGGTTAGAGCAGTGTTGTTCAGCTCTAAGTCATGTCTGATTCTTTATGACCCCTTGGACTGCAGCATGCCAGGCTTCCCTGTCCTTTTCAGTCTCCCAGAGTTTGTTCAGATCCATGTCCATTGAGTCAGTGATGCTACCCAACCATCTTATCCTCTGTCGCCCCCTTCTCTTTTGGCCCTCCATCTGTCCCAGAGTCAAGGTCTTTTGCAATGAGCTGGCTCTTCACATCAGATGGCCAAAAGATTGGAGCTTCAACTTCACCATCAGTCCTTCCAATGAATATTCAGGGTTGATTTCCTTTAGGATTAATTGACTGGTTGGATCTCCTTGCAGTCCAAGGGACTCTCAAGAGTCATCAACACCATAATTCAAAAGCTTCAGTTCTTTAGCCCTCGGCCTTCGTTATCGTCCAACTGTCACATTCATACCTGACTACTGAAAAAACTATAGCTTTGACTATGTGGAACTTTGTCAGCAAAGTGATGTCTCTGCTTTTTAATATGCTGTCTAGGATTGTCACAGTTTTGAGTGGTACCAGCTTCAAATTTCCCCCTTGGCCTCCTACAAGCTGCGAGACCTTGGACAAATCATGTATCTGAGTCTGCATCTTCTGGGCTCAGCACAGAGCAGAACATGATGAGCAGGATCATTATCGTCATTACTGTTACCTCTCACATCAGGGTGAAGTAGATGCTAAGAAGCCTAGGTTTCCCTTTTTTCACCTAGAATTCCAGGGCCTAACCTGGCTGAGGGAGTGCCTGTTACTTTTCAATACAGAGCCACCAATACCTATCTCAGAGCTGGAGTGGCAAACTCTGCCTTGACCCTCCTTTCCTTCTCAGCCTGGAGAGAGGACTTCAGGGCACCATCTTCTGGCTGAGAGCTCAATTCACCTGACCCTTGAGGGCAGAGACCACAAAGAGAGATGGTTTGCTTTTGGTGGGGAAAACCAGGTTTCTCCTGGCTTGTTCCTGGTTTGAATCCCTGCGTTTCTATAACAGGATTCTGCCATCATCCGCTTGTCCTGAGACACCAAGGAAGAACGTTGGGAAACTGGGGTGGGAAGCCAGGCTCCAGCCACTCTGCCTTGAGAAGAGACTTCACCCGGCTGAGGACGAGCCACCGCTACTAGACTGCTTTCTATAACAAAGTCTGACTTCCCGTCCTAAGTCTGGCTTCTTCCCACCTCCTCCCAGGTAGGCACCTGCCTCCATCTCTGGCTTCAGGATGATGCTGAGGGCCCTGCCAGGGACTGTGGTGGCTCCTCTTTAGGAGACGAGGGATGGGTGTAGGGGGCAGTTCTCCAAGGCTGGTATTGAGAAAAGCCCCACCCCCTAAATCCATCCACAGCCACATCCTATGGCTCTTCCTTTGCCAGGCATCTGCCCAGGATGGTAGAGAGAACAGATGCTAGGGTTCTAAGCTCTTGAAATGGTGTTGCTTCCAGTTGACTCTAAAAAATAGAAATTCTCGTGTGGAAAAATCACCACCGGCTCCATTAGCAAGTAAGCACATGAGAAGAGATCCTCAGGTAATGTCACATACTGTCTGGAAAAGCAAGTGGCTGTCAGGAAACCTGGCCCAGGGCAGGGAAGGCAGGTACCCATGCACGTGGGTTTAGTTCATTTTACACATGAGATTGGAGGCCAAGGATACACATGAGAAGTCTCAATTACCAAATCATAACACATTAAATTTTGAAGAGTGATCATTTTCTCCAAATTTATTTTATAGATGTGGGCATAAGCCCAGAGGCAAGCGACTTACCCAGAACCATGAAGGTGGCAGCGACAGAGACCAGCTGGGTTGCCCAGCTCCTAAATGCAGTGCTCTAGACTTGAGTTATTTCATAGGCTGGAGCAGAGTTTGTTATTTAAGGTGGTTCAGTGGAAAGCCCAATAAAAAATCATCCCTAAACTCTTCTTGCCTCTTCCATTTTTATTTTTGGTAAATCCAGATTCTCAAATCTTAGTTTTGGGCTTCAGAGCCCATTTGGGTTCGATCCCTGGGTTGGGAAGATTCCCTGGAGAAAGAAATGGCAACCCACTCCAGTATTCTTGCCTGGAAAATTCCATGGACGGAGGAGACTGGGAGGCTATAATCCATGGGGTTGCCAAGAGTCAGACAGGACTGAGTGACTGAGCACATCAGGGGCCATATTCACAGTTACCTGTGAAACACAGTCTACACAATATTTGGCTACATGGGATAAGAGCCACTTTTCCTTTTAATACAGAAATAAAAATCCCGGCTGTCATTAAAATATAACAAATATATATAATATAAAATAAGGAATTACATGTACAGACTTGGAAAGTGAAGCCTTTCTTTATGGCTCATTTAGCCTTTTTAAGGGAGAAGGCAGTGGCAACCCACTCCAGTACTCTTGCCTGGAAAATCCCATGGGCGGAGGAGCCTGGTAGGCTGCAGTCCACGGGGTCGCTAAGAGTCAGACACGACTGAGCAACTTCACTTTCACTTTTCACTTTCATGCACTGGAGAAGGAAATGGCAACCCACTCCAGTGTTCTTGCCTGGAGAATCCCAGGGAGGGGGAGCCTGGTGGGCTGCTGTCTATGGGGTCGCAGAGAGTCGGACACGACTAAAGCCACTCAGCAGCGGCAGCAGCAGCAGCCTTTTTAAGAGGTCTTCCCAGGAGGTACTAGTGTTAAGGATATGCCTGCCAATGCCGGAGATGCAAGAGACGTGGATACAATCCCTGGGCCAGGAAGATCCCCTGGAGTAGAAAATGGCAATCTGCTTTAGTATTCTTGGCTGGAAAATTCCATTGTCAGAGGAGCCTGGCAGGCTACAGTCTATGGGGTCACAGAGAGTCGGACACAACTGAGTGATTAAGTAGCAGCATCCTTTTTCAGAGCCTTTGGTTTTAATTCCACATAAACTGCCTGATTTTCTACTGACCTGAACATTCAGGCCCTTCCCCTGGCTCATTGTCTGAGCCTCTTCCTCCTGAAGCCAGGGTGGCAGCAGCCACGAGGAGGCCCTAAGATGATAGGACTCTGAAGTTCCCTTGTCCCTGCCGGCCACCTGGAGCACAGGTGAATGCTCAGCCACTGCCCTGCCTCTTCCAGTGATGGGGGTATTTCTTTGGGCGTACGTTAGAGGAAACAGTTTCCATCTTTCCTTGTCAAGAATAAAGTTCAAGCCCCAAGAGGCCTTGCCTGAGAACGTTCACAGCAGCAATTCCTGCAACACACACAAAAAAGAGAGAAATATCTAAACACGTGTCAATAGGGGAATGCGATTGTGGCATATTCATGCAATGGAAAATAACACAGCAGCAAAAAGTGAAGGAGCTAGAGCGACAGAAATCTGCATGGAGGAAGCTCAAAATTTTAACGTGGAGCAAAAAATAATGTGAGACAATTTGAAATTAAAAACAGAAACTACTCTATGAGGTTTACACATACATGTCGTAAAAATACAAAGAAAGGTTTGGGGTGAGAAATCCCAAGTTCAGGATGGTGATGTCCTGAGTGAGAGGCTAAGGGGATTTCAACTATATTTGTCAAGTTTTATAGAACTTGGCAGGAGTTCACGTGTGTTTATAGGATTATTTTTCTGCATTGCCTATGTCTAGAGTTTTTATGTGTTTATTTTTATGCTTCATCTTTTAAAAAATATTTGTTTGTTCACCGATGACTGCACAGGGTCTTCACTGCTGGGCATGGGCTTCTTGCTGTGGTGGCTTCTCTTGTCGTGGAGTACAGGTTCTAGGTGTGTGGGCTTCAGTAGCTGCGGTGCGTGGGGTCATTAGGAAGTCGATTCATCACCACTGGACTACCAGGGAAATCCATGTCCAAAGTAAGAAACAGGAACTTACACACAGGCACACACTAGGCAGCTGACCCTGTTAGAAGTCATTTATTTACCACTGCAAGGTTTTTGCTCCAAAGTATGACACCAGACATATGAGTACAATATCTCATGCGTCTTTTTGTGCTTCGGTTCATGATTGCAGAATAGACACAGCATTGACAACAGGAAACACAGGCAGCAAAGACAGATCACAAGGACTAGGTCTTTTTTGGCGGTCCTCACCTCCGATTGGCGTGGGCTGCAGTCTCCCGCTGCCCAGGACTCCTTTATATCCCTAAGGAGCTGCCCCAGAGGACTGCTCCCCCACCTAGCTCTCTCTACACAGCATCGACTGGGGGAGATTCATCATTACTCAATCCACACCAAGAGTCATATCTCAGATTGAAATGGGGAGACGCGTGCAAGGTCTTGATCAATAGGCACTCAACAAATATATAGGGACTTGATGTAAGAAGTGAGTCGCAAGATGAATGAGATTAGACTCCCAGTTTTCTACCCCATTGCCGTATCTGTGACAAAGTCAGATCACCTCGTGGGCAACAGCCCAGTCGGAGACAGTTTCTCCCTTTATTTTTACCTCTGCTTCATGCACTTAGAAAATGCTCCCTGGCAAAGGACCAAGTGTTTCTTTTAAAGAAAAGATTGGATGCATTCGCACAGACCCAATTACTCTAATCTGGTAGTCAATTGCAAAAGTATCCGGTACAAGGTGAGTAGATGCAAAGATTACTGAAGTTTTTTTCAGTAATTTAAAATTTAAAATTCACTGAGATGGAGTTCTGATGGGAAATACAGCTTTTATATTCTCATCTATATATCCTCATCCTTATAGTTCACTATGCTAATTATTTACATAAAGTAAAATTAAAGGGAAAGTCACTCAGCCATGTCCGACTCTTTGCAACCCCATGGACTGCAGCCCACCAAGCTCCTCTGTCCACGGGATGCTCCAGTCAAGAATACTGGAGTGGGTTGCCATTCCCTTCTCCGGGGGACCTTCCCGGCCCAGGGATTGAACCTGGTCTCCATCACTGCAGGCAGATTCTTTACCATCTGAGCCACCAGGGAAGCCCAATTATTTACACAGTGAGCTATAAATTATCATTAGGTGAACGGTAATACTCAACATTATGAATTTCTAGGCCAGCTGCTAAGGTTTCTGAGGACCTTACCATTGAGAACTCAACTAGGACTCAGATTTGCATTCAAGTTAGATAAAAATGTGTATTTTTTCTCCTACTCCCCTACCCATCTTTCATTCACTAATTCATTCAACACATTTTTATTAAGGGTGGATGAGTCGACTGTACTCTAGGTGCTTGGAATACACCAGTGCACACAACAGGCAAACCCACCTGCAAAATCTGTCTTATTTCTGTTTAGTGAGATGAAGGCTGACACTGAAGATGTCAGGCAGTGACATGTGACTCCTTTCAAGGACACACATTTCGTCTGGATTCTGGAAAACGAAAACTTTGACACCAAAGAAATGAATGCCTCATGATATTCATGCGGTGGAGCTGATGGCTGTGGGTGGAGCTGATATTCTGGCATCAGGGGCCCCGAGAGCTCACTGCAAACATCCTTTGGTGTGACTGTATGGCAGGCTCATGGACTTAGAAGGAAGTAGAACCCACCTTTCCTGATGTTAAGTCTAGGATCCAGACTCCTCTGAATTAGAGTAGCAGTTGTCACCAAGAACTGAGTGCTGGTCAGCTTACGCAAGGGAGGCTTTGCTCTGTTTCAGCATGCCAACCAAAAAAGGGATGCCAAAGTGGTGAGAGGGCTCTCAAAAGATGTGTTGTAGGAAGTCAGTGACCCACACCTTGCCTAAAAAACACTTGGCAGGAGGTGGCCAGACTTAATGGGAGAAATGTCCAATTATGTGAAAGATCTTCTCATTTATGAGGAATGAGATATTGTTACTGTTCCTTCAGGGGATCGGCAGAAGTTATCTCTAAATGCTTTCCTACTGCTGTCCAGAAAGGAAAAGTGATGACAAAAGATGACACGTCTCTGCTCAAATTCTCAGGCAGAGACCAAGAATGACTTGACTTGTTACAGGACTGAAGGAAAGGAATTCTAGATCAGGGACCCAGGGTGACCTCTGGAGGCCCAGAGTTTCGCTGTCAGTATTAAAAAGTCCAGATGTGGAGTCCGTGGTTCTAGAAATGTCTGGCACTTGCCAGGGATGCTCAGCTGCCAACATGAAGCTTAGAAATGATCTGCTGGTGGCCTCGGAGTTTGTTTCTAGTGAGGGGTGGGTGCCTGTGGCATGGGAGCACAATTTCATCTATTGCATCATTCAGAGACCAAGCTGCCACATCATTAGGCTGCGTTTACGGACAGTCAGCAACAGAACCCAGAAATACCGGTACCTAGGCAAATATTACATCCACTCGAGCAAGGCTCATAATATTCTAATTAATGATGTGGACAGCTATTTGGAATAATCAGGTAGCGATGTGAAACCTAGCTGCTGATTATTTACTAATTAAACTGATAGATCCTAAACACAGCGAGAGGCACACTTGAAAAGACTCCTATCCTCCTCCCCTTCCACAGACCCGGACTAAATTAACGTGCGCCCCAGATGGAATTCCTCCTCACGCGGCTGGGAGGCTGAGAAGGAAGGAGTCTGACTCAGACGGTCACTTTGGTGATGCTGGTGGACATGACAACTAGTGCCCAATAACCAATGGGGGAATCCCACCTACTCCTAGTCAGGGAAGGGCTCCCCAAGTATAACATAAACCGATTTTGAGATGAAACAATACAGTTATTCAATAGAAAGCACAAAATTCAGTCCAAGAGCAGGATCCAAAAAAGCACAAACGACAACATTAAGAATTCAAATGATTAAAACAAAAAACGGAGGCTCCTAAATTTCACACCATGGTTGAAATGTCCAGCGATGGCACTGGCTGCCCCAGGGAGTTGGGGGCCCAACGAGGACTGTGAAACCGAGTTGGGGGTTTTGTGAAAAGGATTTCTCCAAATGCAGTGCTCCAGCTTCTTCATCCAAACCACTCTGTGCTTGTTAAAGACGCAGGCTCCTGGGGTCCAGCCAGGATCATGGATTTGGAATGTCTAAAGCAGGGTCTGGGAATCTGCTGGTGATTCTTCACACACTGTTTGGGAACTGCTAGGTTAGTGCCTTGGGTCAGTAGCACGATTTCATGCCTGCTGACTTTCCATCCCGCCTTGACCATCTCTAATTCTCTTGAGATGATCCAGGATACAGCATTTCTGTCATCCTTTTTGACATGCTTATTTTTAAAAAGCCACATTCTTTGCATCCATGATTTCCCCAACTCAGCTTTCTCTGCATCTGACACCCACTGCAAAACCTCCACACGGATCATATTTGATAAGCATCTCTTTCAATAACACAGATCAGCAAAATGTGTTCCTTCTGACCCACATGTCCTGTCTCCATCCTTGCTCATTCTTAAGAAACAGGAGTGAGATGGGAGAGGAAGAGGGTCCTGGTCTCTGCACACATGTCTTTCTTCTGGTGTCAGAATGCGGATGGGGCACAAGAGGAGGGGGCAGAGGGTAGTGGGGTGGGGAAGGGGCAGATTGTGCCCCAGGAGGGCGGCGGCTTGGGTGGCTGCCTAGAGGTGCAGCTGATGCCACATGGCGATCTGCCGGCGCGGGTTCTTCAGCATCTCCTCCCAGTGGCTGCGCTCGGAGCCTGAGGCGTGCAGGCCCAGGCTGCAGTGGCCAAGCACGCAGCTCTGCCCCTCGGCACCCAGGCCCAGCACGTCCAGCTCCACGCTGGAGGCCCGCAGCAGGTCATCCGGCAGCTCGAACATGATCATCTCGTTCCACACGGGGTTGATCTTGTGCTTGGCTCGTTTCGTCTGCTTCTTCTTCAGCTTCCGAGCCTGGTGCTTTAAGGTCACCTTGACAGAGACATCTGGGGAGGGGCAGGGGAAAGAGACAGAGAGAGGGGCCAGGAGTGAGCTTCTGGGGTCTGAGGCGGGGAGAGCTGGGGTCGTGCTGCCTCTTGGGGATGGAGAGACAGGGTCTCCGGCTCTAGATCCTCACTGAGGCTTCTGCTCCACCACCCCTTTCCCCCGACCTCATGGGCCATGTATTTATTCAACAGTGATTCAATGCCCACCTTATGGCAGGCATCAGTCTGAACATGAGGATATAGCAAAAGCTCCTTCCTGGACCATGACAGGGTCACACTGAAACACCGCTAGGAAACCTTTCTCAAGAGCCCCTCGGAATGCCTTCAAGTCCCATATCACACCAGGCCCAGGATGATGGTTCAGACGTCCTGCAGCTTGATTTTAACCCCAGACCAAGAACACTACGCTATCCCTACGTCTTCATCCCCTTAGCTCTTCATCCAAGCATTTTCGTCCCTTCCTAAGATAGAGGTCTCCTGCTGGTTGACTGTGTTTTTCTCTTCTGTTCTTTTGCAAGTTTTACTGGAGGATCCCACCCCATGTGGAGGGTGAGGGCAGCCTGCCTTGACCCCAGTAGAGCTGCCCGGCTCCCAACCCCCACCCCAGAAATCAGGCAGCAGTTTGCTAGACAAGCCTTCACGCAGCATCTCGAGGCTCTGGGCTGGGATCGTGTTTCCATCAGTCAAGGTTTCCAAAGCTAATGTGAGGATAATTGTTACTCTATATTTCTCACTATAATTATCACTCCCAGGTGGTTCGTTTGTTATTTCAACAGAGATATTTGAGTGATAAAGTGTTGAGCTATAATTGTCCTGACAGGAGCTATAAAAATTAATAATAATAAAAAAAAAAAGAGCAGGAGGCAAAGAATTGTCTAGAGGGGATGAGGCAAAGGCATTGAGTTCTGACCTCCGGCTCAGGGATCTGTCAGCCAGACCAACTCGGGTGATTTTTCATTCATCAAAAATCTCTTGCCCAGAGGTCCTGACTGCAGAGGCAATTCTTTATTTGCTTCCTGCTATAAATATCGATGTATTTATATCCTGCTCTGAGCACTTGGCTCCCAGTCCGGGTGTCACACGGCTGACCAATGCTGCTTTCTTTCCTGCTCTGACCAAAGGGGCTGTTTGGTCCTTAAGCCTTGGGGCCTGTGCTGGAGTATCCAGAGGGAACAGCCAAGGCTTCCGGGCCATTGAAGAGATGTTTATTTGGGTATGTGGGGCAGAGACGCCTCCTCAGCCTGTGCGCCCACATGCCTCTGCCGTCATCCACACCCAGCTGGTCTGGGGATGGCAGGTCGACAAAGGCTGGGAAGAGGGAGGAGTCTAGGGTGGGTGTGGGGAGCAGAGTGGTGGCTAGTTGAGACTGGAGAAGGGAAATCCCACCACCTCCCCAGAAGATGCACCCAGCCAGGCCTGGGCGACAAAGTGGGGCCAAGCTTCCCCTAGAGCCCAGATTCTCCACTCCCTGGCTACAGTCTGATCCTAGGATTCCTGTGACCCATGGATCAGGCTGTTCTTCTCACGATGGATCTGCAAGGTGGGAGCCCTAGGAAGCTGACACCTGGGCACTAACAGGTAGGACTGGCCTGGGAGTTAATGGACATGACTTTAGGGAAGCGAGGGTGTCCTTCAGAACTGATTGTGAGCTTGGGGGTGGAGGACACAGCTGAGGCTGACTGTACGAAAGTACTCAGGTTCCAGGGCCCTGCTCACCCGTCCTCACCGCCTCCCAGGCACCACCTCCATCTGTGCACATACCTAGAGGGGCCCTGGCTCCCCTCTCACACCTCACTCACCCTTCCCCAGGAGCTCCTTGGACTGGCTAGAGTGGAGGTTCTTGGCCTTAATCAGCACGACTAGGAGGCGGTTGGCAGCTGGGAGGTAGCTGATGGAGAGAAGGACCTCTCCCGTCCCCGCAGACAGCTCCTGAAACAGAATCGGGGAGGCAGGAGGGGAGCCTCACTTAGGGATGCCCTCTGGCCCCGTCACTATCGCTGAGGCTGAGGTTGCCCTGGAGTTGTATCCAGGAGGCATCCTGGAAATCACTTACCCATCAGGGCTGCTTTCTCCAGGCTTGCAGAAGGGAGGAGGGCATAGAGAGATCCTATGCCAGCCTGTGTTTCAATATGAGTTTGTTTGATTCGCCACAATTGTGATTTTAAAAACAGCTCGTATTCAAACCCAACATACCGAACAGATCAAAGAGGTGCCATTCAGGATGCAGCCGGGACAGAGGGCCAGGACTTCCTCTCACTTTATCACCTGTGCCCCCCTCAGGCATCTTTGCACAGAACCCTAGGGTTCTAGTTTGAAAACCACTGCATTGACTGATCAGGTTCCTGGAGCAGCAGGATGTTGCAAGGCATTTCTGTGGAAAAGAATCCTGCCGGGGGCCAGCGTGGGGAACTCCGCCCATGGCAAGGGTCATGAGGAAGGAGGCTTGGCATACGCAAAGGCGTGATCAAGCCTCAGGAAACCCCCTGTTCCCAAGCATCTACCCCAAAACCAGAGTCTGTTTTATGCTCTCACCTACACCTCTGACTTTATGGGGGGCTCTCCCCCATCACCGTTTCTCTCGGAGGAGTAAACGCGCAGCTCCAAGGCAATAAAAATTCCTGGGCGTGACGAGAGTGTTTCAGCTTCCGGACTGCTCTGAAGGCTATCTAGCCCACCAGTATAGGTTCGTCCGGCCACATGTGATTGTTTACAGCCTCCCAACCTGAGAGGCACGAGATGTTTTAGACTTACTAAAGGCAAATTCTTTTGGGGAGTTAGAAATTATTAGTATAGTGTGTTGGTTAGGAATTATATTGCTGAAGGGTTTTTCATTTGTTGTGTCAGTAATTGCTGCTAATTCCCTCCCCTGTGTGGGACAAGGATGTCTCAGGTCAAACCTCTCTGCTGACAGACTAGCTTGTGTGACAGGATTATCCATACTCCTGCCACTATGCACATGATTGTTTACTACCTCTTAACCATAAACAGCACAGAGAGTTTTGGAGTATTTTGAGAGTCTTAATTAGCATAGGGCTTTTTCTTCTCGTTGAGTCAATGATGGCCGCCAGGCCTCCATATCCTTAGACACCTGGGAATATATTAATCAATATATTTGAACTATAGAAAAGGAAATATAGTAGTTTTTGATGTTAGCAATAGTAGGCTTTTTGAGTTAATGGATTTTCTCTTTTGTAATAGATCACTGTACTTTGTTATAAATCACTGTGTCCTTGCTATGTAAAAATGTAACTTTATCACTATCTTAAGACTAAATAGATCTTAAGGGGAACATTGATGAAAGGATTTTCATTTGTTGGGCTGATGTTTGCTGCTAAATCTCCATATTCCCTGCCCTTATAATGAATATAACTAGCATATAGGAGAAATGAGCATTAACCTTTAAACATATAGGAGAAAAAAGTATTAACCTTTAAGATTAATCATGTTAACCTTGGGTTGAATAAATTCCTTTCTTGATTGTAACTCACTACACCCTCACCCTATAGGAATGTAACTTTATTTGGAGGGTGGTGCCTGGTTTAAGAAAAAACACCCTTGAAAAAAATAAGTTTTTTGGTTATCAGAAAGAAAGGATCATAAAATCCCTAAGACCTTTTTATGTGAAGCACCTGGTTTTGATAAAGGTCAGGACTGCTGACCCCCGTGTGACTCTGTATTTGTCCCTGTGTGTAACAAAAGGTATATAAGCAAACCTAAAAATAAAGAAATTGGATCAGTTTCCGGAAAGACTGATTCCCCCATGTCGCTTCCTTCTTGCTCCCGTTTCTCTGGCTGAATTCCCATCTGGATTCAGCCTCCTTTTCTCCACTACACTATCTGTACTACACTATCCGTTTCTAATCTCTCTCTATATCTGTAATTAAATATGTATTTTTCCAAAGACGCCGACGCCATCCCCCCACCTTCGAATCACCCTGGATCCACCAGGGATGGACCTCGGCAGAATCCCTTCCAGCCCCTGCAAGGTTGAGAGATGTGATGTGATCACGTCAATAATGTGATGCACTAATGCTGAGCGGGGCTTGGCTTAGTCCACAGAATGACCAACCATGTCAACAAAGGCCAGGCATACGATGGGAGCTAACATACCACAGACACTCACAGGAACTGCGCTTTGTGATGCCTCCAAGAAGCATCCAGCATGTCAATCTGCCTGCCCCTCCCCCGCCCCCCACCGTCTGCAGCTTTAGAGAGTCTCTCCATTGAGATTCCTACAAGAGTTTGTTTGGAATTTCAACAAATCCATTGAAGGACAAAAATGAGTGAGAGTCCCCACAGGGGGCAGGTCATAGTCTGAAGGGTAGAGGGAAGCATATGGACTCTAGAATCTGACCACCTGGGTCTCAAGTCTGATCTCACCATTTACTAGCCATGTGACCTTGGGCAAGTTATTTCACTTTCCCAAACCTTCATTTCCTCATCTGTAAGATGGGAACCATAATATCTCCACCCAATAGGGTGGTAAACATTAAATGAGGAATTAGTTAATGGCTTAGAACAGTGCCTGGTGCACACGACGGCATCTCTACCCTTGCTTTGATGATTATCATCAGTTATCAAGAAAGGATAGTCACTACTTCTTGAAAATATTAATTGGGAACAATGTTTCTGGGTGAAGGGGAGACAGGATTTGGGGAGTAAAAGCTGGATGGAGGAGCTGGGCAGCCCTCTGCTTGGGTCACACCTTCCATTCAGGAAACATGTCTACAATATGACCGCAACAATTCAACCAGCCCTAAGTGGCTAGTCGTGCGATGGAATGTTTCTGGGGGCTGCCAGGAACTTTGGTAATGGCGTTAAGGGTAGCAGCTAACGCAACACACTCCGTGCTAGGTACAGTTACAATATCTGTCCATCGAGGCTGTCATCCGCACAAAGCTATTCCCAGCACCTAGGACACAGCTAACACACAATACATAGCGTGAGGAGGAAGAGTGAGACATCCTGTTTAATCTTGACGGCAAGAGTAAGAGGGATACTGACCTGGTTCCCATTTTAAGTCTGAGTCCCGGATGCTCAGAGAGTGAACTTCACTGCCTGAGTTCATGTAACCTGTGTGTGTGTGTGTGTGTGTGTGTGTGTGTTAGTCACTCAGTCGTATCCGACTGTTTGTGACCTCATGGACTGTAGCCCACCAGGTTCCTCTGTCCATGGAATTCTCCAGGCAAGAGTACTGGAGTGGGTAGCCATTCCCGTCTCCAGGGGATCTTCCAACCCACGGAATGAACCCAGATCTCCTGTACCGCAGGCAGACTCTTAATAGTCTAAGCCACTAGGGAAGCCCCATGAAGCCAGTTAAGTAGTGAAACTGAGCCTCGAATGGGGGTCTGGTCTGATGGCAAAGCCCAAGTCCTAAACCTGTGGTCCTCCAGAACTCTCAACGGACAGACCTCTCCTTTCACAGTGAAGGACCTGAGCTCAGGCGCCTGTCCAGGTGCCCGGCGGGGTGTTGCTGAGCTGAGATGAGCACCAGGCTTCTGCTTCAATGGCACTTCTTGGAGGTCCATCCACACGTGTTGGCCTGGGCTTTGGCCACATGGTGCCCAAGTGAGAGGAGCCTGGACCTGGCAACCCGTGAAGGGCTCGGCAGCTCCGTGCGGGGTGCCCAAAGCCGCAGACGAGCCCAGTTGGCGACACCACAGCCACCTGCCCCCTCGGCTCTGCTGCTGAAAGTACCTGCTGACAAAAAGTAACCCTCCTTCTTTCGCCATCCTCTCCCTGTCTTTCCCTGCTCCCCATCTTTCTCTCGGGCTCTCGGGGAATCACGCCAGCTGTCCTTGGAGTCGGCCACTCTGTGGCCCCTGGAGACGCACATCCTGCTTTTGGCTGACCATCTTCCGGTGAGAACTGGGGCACAGCTGGCACTTCCTTTAACCCATTCTGACCAAGAGAGGAAAAACACGTGGGCTATAGCAGCCAATGGCTCCACCCACTTTGTTCAAATCAGCCCGTAGTATCCGCTCTGGATGGTCAGGCAGAGGGGCTCCCGAGCCGGGCCTTGGGGCTCTCCCTTACCACTTACACCGAGAGCACCGCCTCCGACTTCTGACCCCATGCTGCCCTCTGTCACTGTTCTTATCCGTGGCAAACAGGCCAGGGGTCCACGTGGATGCGGGAGTGTATTTGTGGGACAGTGACGGCTACAATGAGTGCGATGATCAGGATGAGTGAGTCACGAGGGCGGGTCTTTGTCCTCATCTCCTGAGCTCCCAGCTTCAGGCACACTGCCTGGCACATGGTGGAAACCGGACAAGACCTTTGTGGAATGAGTAAGTTTTCTTCTAGGGGAAAGGGTAGAGGCAGGTTAGGTGTCTGAGACTTCTACCTGTTGGACTGCCACCCTTTGCGGGCAGCACCAAGCACTCCAGAGGCCTGGAGGGGGAGGCCCTCCATCTCCCGAGGAAGCTGGGTTACCAGCTGAACAAATCCGCATGTTGGGCGCCTCTTCCCAGGGGCTCCGGCTGTGATTCCACACAAGTCCCAAACCGCACACTAATTAGAGAGTGTGCTGGGGAACAGCCTGGTTCCAGCTGAGAGTGGCTGTCAATGTTTATCAATTTTCTGAGCCTGGGAAAGAGAGGAAAATGAGGCAAAGAAGAGATCGCAGCAGACGGGGAGCGAAAGTGTACTCTCTCCTCCCGTGGTGTCCATCAGGAACGGCGCCTGCTGGCCACGGCTCCTGTACTACCGGGCACTTATGTCCCATGGCGGCGGCAGGGCAATGCGGGCTTTACCAGCACACTGACCTGACCTCAAGGCCGAGCATGCCAGGTCCCAGCTGGGCAACCCCACGCCGGTTACTGAGCTTCTCTAAGCCACATTGCTCTTGCCTATCAGCGCATACTCCTGTCATCAGTCCTGCTTTGCTCACTGGGGGCAGAACTCAGGTAAAGTTCCAAGCACAGCAACTGATAGATGGTCAGTGCTCAAAAATTACTACTCTTCTTCCTATTTTTAATACTCACGGGAGTCGGCAAACTTTTTCTATAAAGGGCCAGATAGTAACTATTTTAGGCTTGGCAGGCTATCTAGTCTCCAGAGAAGGCACTGACCAGCTGGTTGAGAGACTGGCCATCCAGAAGGGTCCCTCTAGGCACCATCATGGCAGGCCCTTGAATGGGGGTGTAAATAACCACACACTGTCCCGCAGCACTGACCCTCCTTGACCTGCTCACTGCCCTGGCCTGTGGGGATTGGTGGTTGGCTCTCCAAGGAACCTCTCTGGACAGCATGACATCTCAGCAGATGACTGTTTTCCACTCACGGCTTTGGCAGCTGGGGAGGGGTGCGGAGACCCAGCCTGGGCCCCCATTCGTGGTCACTCATTCAAAGTCCAGCACAAACGCCACTGCACACCAGGCCTTCTAGAACTCTCTGTCCCAGAGCACTTCAGTCAGGCCCCTCTTAGATGTCTTATGTAGATATCATCAGTATCACAGCCACCATCATCATCGCCGTCGTTCGTTCCAGTTTCTCCCTCTGGCTTGTACCCTCTATGAGTAGAGGTGCTCCTCTCCCCTGCAGGGCCTGGCATGCAGTGGAGGTGACAGGGAGTGTGAATGGTTCTAGGTGGGGATAAGCATCGCCAGCACCGGAGTCAGGGCGCTCACAGTGCGATCTTTTCCATGATGGTGAGGCCAGGGGCAGGGGTATCTGTGCCTGGCAAGCACCTGGCAAGACTAGGCCCCAGGAATCCCCAAATCCTGGGCTATCGGTCTCCTCTAACCGCCCCCCGCCCACCCTATTCAAGACTCCACCTTACTTTTACACGCTGCCTCCCTGCCCAGACTCCCATCCCCAGGCTGGGAAGGTCTCCAAGCTCGTTTCATGAGCACTGGCCCAGTCCTGGCCTGCCACCCCAGGGAGAGGCGACCCTACCTTCATGGAAGTCTTCAGCTCGCCCCACTGGGCGGCCCCCAGGGGCACGGACACCCCATCCAGGCCGAGGCGCAGCTCCCCGACCACACTGTGGCGGGAGAAGCGGTCGCAGGTCCTCAGGGTCAGCGTCAAGGTCGCTGCGGGGAGCTCCTCCTCGGCCAGGGGGAGCACCAGGCCTTCCTCCCACGTGGTGCGCAGCTCCCGCTTCTTGAGGACCGTCTGGGCCTCCACGGAGCCCATGCTGTTGGCCACACTGCCCTGGACGTAGCAGTCACAGCCTCCATCGTGGTCGCTGGTCACAGCTGCAGCCAGGGAGAAACGGGCACAGACGCGGGGGCTTGTCAGGGACCAGGGGAGGCGGGAAGCATGGCCCTGCTGTGAGCTGCAGAATCTACCTTAACGGCCATGACCTTGGGGGTCTGAAAGAGACCCCACCGGGGCTGCCTGACCACGCTGGCTTTGTGAGATCGCCTTTTGGGAAGCCGTTCGGAAATAGGAGA
This sequence comes from Capricornis sumatraensis, assembly GCF_032405125.1. NCBI lineage: Eukaryota > Metazoa > Chordata > Mammalia > Artiodactyla > Bovidae > Capricornis > Capricornis sumatraensis. The sequence continues at coordinate 75,797,637 of NC_091084.1, forward strand.
TCCTTCTCATTATTCCGAGACTTCCCCAAGGCGCCTGGGCCCACAAACTGCTGATGATTTTTATTAGGGTTGCCATGGATACCATAACTCATTTGTTCTCTATTTTAAATATTTATCACATAACCACTTGTGATGTGAATCGCTGGGCCACAACTTCATGAGTGTTGTTTTACGTTCCGAACCTCGGTGTTTTTAATGCTTTCCCAGTGGAGCTTTCCAGTTTGCACCTGGAGAGCTTTCATTACTGCTTCCTCAGTGACAATATGTGAAGTGGTATCTAGTGTTATGCAGAATGAGAGAATAAAGAACAAAGGCCATGTGTCCTAATAGAAAGAAACCTGAACTGAGCTTCAGGGGAACTGGCCTCATCCTGACTCTGGCACCAAATAGCCAGAGTGATCTTAGACAAGTCACTTGATGTTGTTAGACTTTAGTTTTCAAATCTGTAAAATGGGACTATTGTTAAGACCAAATGTAAGAAAGTCTATGAAACACTAAAAAAAAAATCATACAAGAAAGCTAAAAGGAAAAATACTCCATCAAGAAAGCAAAATTAAATACAAAACTCCAGTTTTTCTTGTTCCCAGCTTCTAGTTTCCAGGCATCACAGAGTAGCCCATTTTTAGCCCCATGTCCTTTGCAAAGTCTTAGCTTTGTTTGTCGATGGTAAAATGAATTATCAGGGTAGGGAGACCAGGAACAATCTGATTCCATAGGAAAGACTGCTTGGTTCTAGGACCACAGAAACTTTGCTGACCATTCAGAACACCCTCTGTGTCCAGCGCAAAGCCCTGTTCAATGTCAAAGGCCTCTATAACAGAGATGACTAGCTGTTTATCAAAACAAACCAAAAAAAACCCATTCTTTTAACTGGGGACCCGGTAAGCCACATTTCCCAGCCTCCATTACAGTCTGCCGTCCTGTGACTTAGTTTCAGCCAATGGGAAGTAAGCATACATAGGTTACAGTTTCTAAGGAATGGCTGTGCCCTCTCCCTGTTCTCCCCATCTTTCCACTTGCTGGGAATAGGCCACAAGGAGGCCTCAGAGAGGAGGAGCTGGTCCCTGAATCACTATTTGGAGGAAAGATGGCCGCCAACCAGGAATCCCCAGTTTGGACTGGTATATGAGAGAGAGGAAAAACTCCTGTGTATCTGAGGATCACACGCCTCAGGGTCTTGTTTGTTGCAGAGTGCTCATCGAGCCCCCAGTGCTCGCTCCAGCCACAGACGCTCAGGCAGACAGGCACACAGAAGGCCGTGAAAGTCAGCTAAGAGCATACCTTCCAGACGAGTCACAAATAGTTCAGCCTTCTGCCTGTCGTAGTCCAGGCAGTAGTGAAGTTTGGGAGCTTGGTTCCAACTGGCGGCTTTCTCTGGGTTCCAGGTCTCCATGACACAGACATCCTCCACCACACCTATCAAGAAGGTGAAGTCATTGCTGATACCGACACTGGGATCCTGTTTTCCAGCCCATAATTTTCCATCTCTGCCAGCTAGGCCACGACCCCAAACCAAAAGCTTCCTAACTGGGTGCAAAAGCATGGTGGTACCATCTGTGGTCCTGGGCATCAACTTCCAGGGACCATCACAGCCCAGTGGGCAAGACCTGGGCTTTGGCGTCAGACACGAGCTGCTACATAACAGTTATGTGATCCCGGACAAGTTACTTGACGTCTTTGAACCTCGGTTTCCTCATCTTTAGAATGGGAGTGACAGCGGTTCCTTCTTCCTGGAATTACGGTGAGCATTAAATGAAATAAAGTGAGAAAAGCGCTTAGCTCAGGGCCTGGCCCCTGGTGAGTTTTCAGCAGAGAAAACTCCCAGCGTATGTGACTCTAGTCAGCCTGTGTCAGGCAAACCCTTCCCCAGCCCATCTCCAGCTCCACCTCTCCACAGAGTCCAAGCCAGGCTGGAAATAAATGTCAAACAATGAGTCAAGCTTAGGGAGAGTAGAGTAGCCTTTAGTGCATGTTCAGTGATCACTTGCTGAATAAATGAATGACCTTATCTTTCATTCAGTTAGTAAAACTACAGCTATCACTCACGCTTCCCCTAACTTGGACTGCAGCCAAACATCTGGAAGGTTCTCATTACTCAGGGATAATTCAAGAATAAAAGGATCCAGCAGCTGCAGCAGACTTCACTTGAAACAAATAAGAATTAATTTTTTTTTAATTTTCAGAATTAATTTCAAGGGTAAAAACATAGAGGAGTATTTAATTTCCAAAATGGTTCATTATCGGGTTCCTGCAAGTAGTGAAGAATCTCCCTAGTGTGTCTAAGCAAGGAACGAATTGACCAGGATGTGAACAGCCACGTGGAAAGCCAGACACACAAGCACTCGGGACCCAGGTGGCTTGGACAACAGCAGCAGAGTCAGCGCCAGACAGGGCTTGCCTGGCACCCAGCGCTGTCAGCCCTCAGACTGCCTCAGCCTTCAAACTCCAAACCAAACCATGACCAAACCAAAGCCAGCACCCTGGGAAATGCGGGCGTGGATGGAGCTTCAAGAATCAGGACCCTGAGCCCGACAAAGGGCCAGTGAGGATCTTTGCTTGTGGGAGCCCCCGACCAAGAGATGCCTTAGGAGTCGGGTCAGCGTCAGAGCCGGTTATGCTGCTTCTGTTTCCACCATCCCCCTCTCTAACCACACAGAACAAAACCCCAAACCACATAACAATCCATTCTCCTGGCTGGGTTTTTTTTATCTCCTTATAAAAGTCTGTGTGCTCTGCTCCTTTGGGTTAGGGACTGTCTCTGTTTCCATATCTGCCCCAGGGCCCAGCAAAGTGCCTTACACGAAAAGGTGTTCCATTCTTGATGTTGATGAGAAGGAGAATAATAATAATGATGCTTTGACTATATCCTTGTGCCAGGCTCTGATCTAAACACTTCATATGCATTGTTATAGTTACATTTTACAACAACCTTACTGGACAGGTGATAGTGTCATCTTATTTTATACCCAGGGAAACTGAGGCCCAGAAAGATGATCAGTACGACCAGGGTCGCACAATGGGTACATAAAAGGGGAGAGAATTAAACCCATGACTCTGAATGAAGCCCACAGTTTAACCACAACTCTTTATCCCCTTTGTAGTTGTACATACAGCTTGGAAGGGACTCTCCATTTCCCAGTGGAAAGCTGGAGGCCTTGGGAAGACACAATGTGGGAACACGTGGGGAATAATGGAGTGTAATTCCAAAGCCTGGTGCCCTCTGACCTGGTTGCCCAGTGTCCAACGCTGCGGACACGGGCTGGCCACGCCCACCATCTCGAGATGCTTTCCAGCCCTGCTGGGTGTTGTCCACAGAGTGAGGGGCAGGAGAGCCCTACCATTCTGAGGAAGGACGAACAGCTCCTCTGTGACCTGCCTCTTGAGGCGGCTGTCATTCGGGGCCTGGGGGCTGGCTGGTGCAGCAGGCTCTGCCGTGGTCTTCAGTGTGTAGTCAGCATAGTTGATGACCTCCGGGGCCGTCACAGCTGGCCTGGGTCCATAGATGTCTGGGAACTTCAGGAGGGCTCGGGGCTGGACGGGCTCTGTGGACTTTTTGACATTAAACTGCAAACACAAATCACTCCAGTTAGCCCACAAGAGGTCCGCTTGCCTGTTTCCATCCACAGAAGGGAGAAGAGATGACCTGAGCTTTCAAGGGAGACAGAGGAAGGGCTGGGGTTCCTTTCTGCTCCGAGGAACATGACCTGGGGAGGCAAAATATCATCGCCAAGTGCAGCAGAATCTCCACCATCGTGAATCACGCCGGGGCCTGCCGAGATGTCAGCCCTGTCGGTCCAGCCCCTGGGCATCCGTGGCCCAGGCGCCCTGCTGCTGTGTCCAGAGGAGTCCCCCAGGCCTGTCGTGGTTACCCTCCCCCCCCTGCTCTCATCTGCCTTTGTTTTCTCTTCTCCTTGTCTTCCTCTCTCATTCCTTCTTCCCCTCCCCTTCACCACTCAGTGACTCAGAAATGAATGTGGTCCCACCACACTTAGAACCAAATCTAAACTCCCTGCAGTGACCCGTAAGTGCTTGCCCAGCCTGGCCGTGTTCACCTTTCTGACATCACCCCCAAATCCCTCTCCAGCCACTGAGCAACCTGCTTCTCAAACAGACTGAACTCTTTCTGGGTCTGGCTTCTGGCCCACAAACCACCCACCTCCACCTCCACAGGCTCTAAGTTAAGTCCCTCCTCCAAGTCTGTCCCTTCCTACCACCTCATTCTGCACTTTGCTTTAGAGCATGGCTTTCACCCTGTACTGTCTCCATCACTGCCTGGCCTGTTGTGGTCAGTCTCTCCCACTAGTGTGCAATCTCCATAAGCACAGGGATTATGTCTTGCCTTGCTCCTGCAGCGTCTGGTCATGGGGAGCACGCAATACATACTTATGGCTAGGGCTCCCATGTTCAGTTGTGCGGTTTGTGCACTGTGCAAAGATGCCCAGATAAGGACCAAAATGTGATTTGTGCTCCACTTGCCTGGCTATGTGCCCTGGGGTAGGACTTAGTTCCACTTGGAGGAAAGGGCATCTTTACCCACCTGCTTGTCAAGCCTTAAGTAAGCAAAGCTCCCTCATACAGGAGTGGAATCTTCTATCTTTGCCTCCACTGGGGACTGAGATTTCTCTTATTTGACAGATTCTAAGTTACATAACAGGCAGCAATACTGGGGACCTGCCCAGTCCCCAGGAAATAGGAGATGATGGTCAGATCTAGAGCTTGAAACGCTGGCACACTGGGTGGGCCACCCACAAAACAGCCCTCAGACCGAGGCAGGTACCAACCCACAGCAGGGCCCCCAAGCAGCTGCCTGCTCCAGGCTCTCCTCCAGCCCCTCCACTCTCTGTGGCTGTGGGAAGGGCTGGCCAGGGGTCAAGGTGGCTCTGCCCGGTGGCAGGAGTGACTCAGAGATTGGGAAGTCCGTGCAGCCCTGGAGCAGGGCGGTGGTTGCACTGTTTCAAAGCTCATGTTTAGTGGTTGCCCTCTGTACATTTCATTACCCCAGGACAACTAATTCCTGGACACTCTGACCTGGTTGAAACTCTGTCCCCAGATATTCCTGGGGGAGGCTGGAACTTGATGGTAGGAGGCATCCCTAACTATCTTCATTGATTGGACAATGGACGAAGTCCATGAGAAGGTGCTAATGAGACAAGACACAAGACCCACTTCCTGCGGACACCTGAGGGCTGCTGTCCCCGCAGTGCATTATGCATCCATCAGAGCTCCCTAAGGGGCTCAGAGGGGATAAAACACCTCACCCTCCCTTGGGAACACTGCCCAGTAGGCTGTAATACAGCCGAAACACATCTACCCTGATCTCTGTTGAGTGCATCTGGCACGCATGAGCTGGAAAAGCACTTGCTGACTTCCACGGACAAAGGTTTCCTGGGGCCAGAGTGAGGGCAGTGACAAGACTGAACCTAGACCAGCCTAGACCCAAAGCCCACGGCCCCAGTGGCTCCCAACCTTTTTCTCTGCCTTCAAGCCTTTAGCAGGCAGCACCCACCCATCAGAGAAGCTTGTCATGATCACGCATTTCGGCAAATCACCCTGGGAGGAGGTGTATGCCTTGCAAAGTCAGGTCTCCTTTGCACCTCCACCCCATCGAGAGTGCCACTGGGCATCCAGGGACCTCGCTTCTAGTACTGACCTAACTGTCTGAGCTGAGCAACTTTCAGCAGATCATTTCGCCTCTCAGTTATATCACTCAAGGAAGAGGTGATTTCAAGGCTTGTTTCACTCCCACATGCTGAGCAACAAAGAGGTGGGAGACACGGTTCTTTACTCGCGGATGAGCTGGGGAGACCATCAGGAACAGGAGAGTAAGTGACAGTGTGTTTGGCAAGCAGGACAGAGGCAGGCAGCAGACAGCCTGTGTGAGTGACAGATGGGGCAGGGCAGAGGACACCTGCGGCGAGGCAAGCAGAGCCGTCCTGGGAGCCAGGGCGCGAGCTAGACCCGAAAGGAGAGGGTGTCTGGAAGGTGGAAGGAGCGGGAGGAAGGCCAGGCCCCGGGAGGAGACACGCAGAGCAATGGCCGATGTCCCCATGTCTGTCTGTCCTCCACAAAGTCGTGCCCACCTCTAATATTGCATCCAAGTCTGAGTTACGCTAACTATTCTCCTTCACAATAAGGAAAGGGAGGATGGAGGAAATTCAAGGTCATACAACTGAAGAGGGGTATACCATCAAGCCTCCGCATATTTTCACTTCAAGTTTGCGTCATTTCCACTGCCTCGCAGCTGCTTCTCAAAAAAAAAAAAAAAAAATCCCTGTTTGTTTTGGACGCTGGATTCTCAGTGGCAACTGCAGCATCCCACGGCTTCCCACAGGGACTGGACCACATCCTCTTCTCAGAGTCGTCCTTTTCTGTCACTTGTTGGGGCCAGAACTGGGGCTGTCAGGCTGGTCTGGGGAACACGTTTATATTTTATATTTTGTTTCACCTTAGTTCAATCATTTTAGAAAAGGGTTGTGTGTGTGCAAGCCAAGTTGCTTCGGTCGTGTCTGACTGAGACCCCATGGAATGTAGCCCACCAGGCTCCTCTGTCCACAGGATTCTCCAGGCAAGAATACTGGAGTGGGTTGCTATGCCCTTCTCAGAAAAGGGTTATGTTGATTAATTCCCAATTTGATCAAATCAGGCTGACTCTGCATTTTTAAGAGGGGAAATAATCATTGGGCTCAGTTCTGAGTGAGGGTCAGCCTGTCACTTCCAGTCCCTGCAGAACCTGGGCTCGCATTCCTCACTACTGAGTGGGTCTCACTTTGCGTGGCCCCTGAGAACCTCAGGAGCCTGTATCTGACTGGGTTTTTCTTGGGTGCCCGTCAACATTGATCCCCTCTTTCCTCCCACTTCCCTCCAGGTCACCGGGCTCTTTTGGATCCCACTCCAGTTCCAGGGCAAGGGTGGGGAGGGGGTACTGTTTGGTCTGACTCTATTTGTTCTTGGCATCACCTTGGGGACTGTCCTGGGGAAACCACCCGGACGGAATGAAAGGACTTGCTTTCCACAGCAATAGAAGAGATGCTCTCCCCTGCTGAATAGGAAGCACGTGGTTCTGACTCGTGACCGCAAGGTGACCAGTCTTAGGACAGAGCTGCCAAGGTGCACCACAGGGTGGACAGACAGAAGGAAGCTGTGTCTTTGATGACAGTGTCACGAAGCCACCAACTCAACCAAGCCTGGAAGCTGTCTTACCGCTGCACTTCCGGTTACATGAACAATATTGTTCTTATTGTTGGAGCCTCTTTGGATTGGGGTCTTTGTGGATTGTGGCCAAAAGCATCCTGAACAGATGCCATGCATTTTTATCAAGCGACACAGGAGATCACGACCTTGACGTAGAGAAACTGCCTAGACTCAAACCTCTCCCCAAGCCCCTGTGTGTCCAGCCAAAGGCATCCTCACTGGTTGCTGCTTCTTGCCCAGTGTGGGTAAGATCCTGCACAGCCATGGCTGCCTTTAGTGAAGAATGATTATTGCCCTTGATCTCACAGAGAGCAGAGCCTGCCGACCACTCCATGAGCTTCTCCAAGTGGTGAACGCAGCCTCTGATGACCTATCTCCTTCCCTTGTACAATCTTATTTATTGCATTTTAAAACCCTGTTCCACCACATCTTTCAAATGCATCTGTTTCCACTTAAATAGCTTAAACATCAATGCCCAGGAAGCAGAAAAGAGGTTTGGGCGCTGAGGGAGGGAGCCTGGGAAAGGATTAGAGGTGGAGGGCAAGAATGCTGGGAGGAAGGAGGTGGTCAGGGGAGCAGACCCCAAGGAAGGACCTGAGCTCAAGCCTTACGCTGTGGATGTTGGCGGGGCAGTCTTTCAAAGTGGGGTCCTCTTTCTAAGCATCCCTTGAACCCAGAGAAGAGGGCTTGGAAATAGAGAGGCAGGGTGAATCAGGAAGGTTTCCAGTGGAGGGAGGCATTCAACAACTAGGGAACACCCAGCTGTGCTCAGCATCACAGGTGCAGAGATGGGAGAGACACCCTCATTGGAGCATCAGCCCCTTGTGATGCGTCTCCTTGGCTTCTCCCTCCTCACCTGTCTCTGGAGCTGTGGGCCGCTTACTCCTCCCCATGTGGCCAGATCTGCATGGTCACTGACCAGCTCCATGTGGGCACAGCCCCAAACTGCCTCATGTCACATCCATGCCACACCCCTCTTGCCTGCCTTGGGGCTTCTCTGTGGCTTCTGAGGTCTGAGACACCCAGGGACACACTGGGTGCACCCAGAGGCAACCCCGATGTGTCAAGGATTAAAGCTCCATGGAAGAACTTGACCACCGAGGGCGCCCCACTTCCTCCTCGCTACTGCTCCCAACGGTGTCCAGCGGCCTTTCGGAAGGTGACCCCTGGAGATCCAGCAGTCGCCCTTGGGACTGGCTGGTGGCCGGCTCTGACACTCCCTGTGTGTGTGCCCCTCCCCGCCTCCCTCCTACATCCCTGGACGGCACTTGCTAATTAACAGAGGCTCAGCAGGCTCAGCTTTCCCGTCATCCAGGCTAAGACAGATGGCAGGGCGAGGAGGGGCAAACCTTCATTTAATGAACAAATATTTATTGATCCCCTATGACAGGCCAGGTCCTCCGCTAAGTGGCAGGAACACAGAAGTGAACAAGACAGATGCTGTCCTTTCCTACGGGGCTTATGTTGAAAAAAAAAAAAAGGAAATTAATTATGAAGTTAATGATCTGTAAACAAACGTTTAACCTTACTAGAGATGTTATGTGACCCCTTTTGTGACGTGATTAATTTTTTCACCTAAAGACTGTTTTGTTAATTAGGGTTTTTGCACTGGGACATCCATCTTAAAGCATCACAGCGTTCAGGAAGTTACCGGTGGGGGAAACAGACCCAGATGTAAATGGAAGCAGATGGCTTCACCCTTTATATTTGAACTTTAAAAAAAAAGAGATGGGAGAGAGGAGCGAGTTGAACATAGAGTATTCAGATGAGGCCAAACATGGGCCACTGCGGCTGGGGTCTGCAGCTGAGCACAGCAAAGCCCCCCTCAGAGGGGAGCTGGATCAGAGGCCAGGGACCTGACAATCTCTGTCCTTCTGGGCTCTAAAACTGGTAATTATGCACACTAACATGTGTAACAGGGTTTGAAATATAGCCTGGTCATCAGAACTGATGCTCTAAAATAAATGGTTTGGTTGGGCTCCAGGCTCAGCCAGTTACTCACTGTGTGATCTTGGATCTGTTTAGCCTCTCTGTGCCCCTGGTTTCTTATCTGTAAGAAGGGCATGTTAGCAATAGGATCTGTGTCTGAGGCTGTATTGAGGAGTAGAAAAGACAGCCGGGTGTCGAGTGCTTAGCGCACAAGCAGGCATGGCAAGCCCTTGGAAACACTGGAGATACTTATTTGACTGGCATCTCTGCAACGTGGATCCATGCATTAGGATGGATCATCAACATTTTTTAACTTCATCTGTGATGAGATGTGTGTGTGTCAGTTGCTCAGCCATATCCGACTCTCTGCAACTCCGTGGACTGTAGCTCACAGGGCTCCTCTGTCCACGGAATTCTCCAGGCAAGAATACTGGAGTGGGTAGCTACTCCCCTTTTCAGGGCTGCTGAAGCAAGTGCTACAGTCCCAGGGACCCTCACCTCCCCGGGGGTCTCACCTTTGCGTCATTCTTCACCCTTGATTATCGGCTGAACCTTGTGAATTGCTTCTGATGAATAAAATCTGCAAACAGGATGGAATATCTCTGACACTAGGTTACAAAAAATCCAATTTTACTAGTTGTTCAAAGCTGTTGTTTTATTTTAATTGAAGTATAGTTGGTTTATAAGATTGCGTTAGTTTCCGATACTATGCAGTAGAACCTTGCTTATTTTTAACTAATTAATTTAATTGGAGGATAATTACTTTACAATATTGTGATGGGTTTTGCCGTACATCAACATGAATCAGGTATACATGTGTCCCCGCCCCCATCCTGAAACTCCCCCCCATCTCCCTCCCCTATCCCATCCCTCTGGGTTGTCCCAGAGCACTGGCTTTGGTCGCCCTGCTTCATGCATCGGACTCGCACTGGCCACCTATTTCACATATGGTAATATGCATGTTTCAGCGCCATTCTCTCAAACCATCCCACCCTCACCTTCTTCCACAGAGTCCAAAAGTCTGTTCTTTACATCTGTGTCTCTTTTGCTGCCCTGCATGCTTTCTATACAGGAGCTTGTATCTGCTAACCCCAAACTCTCAGTTCACCCCTCCCCCAACCCCTTTCCCCTTTGATAACCATAAATTTGTTTTCTGTGTCTGAGTTTGTTTCTGCTTTATAAAAATGTTCATTTCTATCATATTTTAGATTTTGCATATAAGTGCTATCATACGGTACTTGTCTTTCTCTTTCTGACTTACTTCACTTAGTGTGATAATCTCTGGGTCCACCCATGTTGCTGCAGATGGCATTATTTCATTCTTTTTATGGAGGAGTAGTACCACATCTTCTTTATCCATCCATCTGTTGCTGGACGTTTAGGTTGCTTCCATGTCTTGGCTATTATGAACGACAACTAGTAGTTTCTAAAAACTTAAATATATATCTACCCTCTGACCCAACAGTTCCACGCCTAGGTATTATTCCAAGGAAGAGAAAAATGTTTGTTGACAAAAAGACTTACACATGAATACTGATAGTAACTTGAATCGTACTAGCCCAAAACAGAAATCAGGCAAGTGGCCATCAACAGGACAATGGCTAGATGCCTTATGGCATGTTCTTACAATGGAATATTCCTTAAAAGTAAAGAAATGAATCGTCAATACATACAACAAAAGGGAAAAATCACAAAAACATGATGCACAAAAAAAGTCATAATACATATTCATCTATACTATGTGATTTCATTTATATCAATGGTTCGCAACTCAGGGAACATCTGTAATGTTTGGAGATATTTTTTGTTTGTCCCAACTGGGGGTGGAGGTTGTTGCCAGTTAAGAGGCCAGAAAGCTGCTAGCTATCACCCTACATTTCCCAGGATAGCTCCCCACAACAAGGAATTATCTCACCCCAATGTAAACAGTGCCAAGGTTGAGAAACATTGATGGAAATTAAGCTCTAGGACAGGTGAAACTAACCAATGATGATAGAACTTAGAACAGTGGTCCTGATCGCTTCCAGGGAAAATTGAGTGGTAAGAGGCATGGCAGAAGTGTGGGTTACAGCCTAGAGGATACATATTTGTCAAAACTGATCATCATAAACTAGTGACTTCAGATGCTTCCATTTCACTGTATGACAACTGCATCACAATAAAATTTAGACAGAGATACACACAGAGACACACACACACACACCTCTAGCCCACCTGCTGAATTAGGCTTTCTGGTGTCTGGATTAGTGTTTCTCAAACTTCACTTCCAAAGCAGCACCAACGGCAACAAAGCTAACATGTGCTCCAGGGAATGGGAAGTCTAGAACAATTGGACCTCTCTACTGAAATCTCTCGTTCTATCTTAAAGTTCGTGTGACTTTTTGTATTTGGCTCCATATAAATGTCTCAGTATTAAAATATTTTGAATTACCACAAGAAAGGATAGAAAAAGTTTTCTTGTTTATTTTGTGATGTGGAATATTTTCCATAACACTGGCTAGTAACACATTCCCTCTGCTCTTCAAGACACACACACACACACACACACAGAGGCCCTAGAGGAGAAGCAGAACTCTTTCTCTCTCTCTCTCTGTTGGACAACATGCAAAAAATCAAGCTGAAAGCTAACTGAGAATAAGTCATTTTGTCTCCAGGAAAGGAACAACTCCTAGAAGCTCAGCCTGTGTGAACGGCCCTCTATCCAAGTTTTCCTTCCAACCATATAGATAACTCCCCTAGAAAGAATTTGGGGTACAGCTGTAGAAGCTCTTAACCAACCCAGAGGTTTGACCCCTTTTGCCCATTCCCTCTGTAAAGCATCCTTACACACACCTACAGCTGATCGTACCTTCTTGGGCCACTTGTTCATGACCTTGTATTAGTCAGGGAAGACCAACTGCTTTGTAACAAACAACACCCAACCTCACCTCAGTGGATGAACACAATGAAAACTGGTTTCTCTAGTCTTCAAGAATCTGTTCACTCTTCTACAAACTCAGAGTCCTCCAAGCCCCTTCCATCTTGTGGTTCTGCCCACCTGCGCCCTGTACCATTCAGATATGAACTCAACAAATCCTCATAATAACCCTATCAGGAAGTGTTGCTGTGACCAATCCCATTTCACATATGAGGACACACAGCCAGCTGGTGAGCAGTAAAGGTGAGATTCAAACCCAGGCTGGCCCCCGCCAGAGCTCTCTGTTTTACCTGCTCTGCTGTGCCTCCAGCCCTTCACCACCTCGTCACATTTGGAATCACCGTTTGTTCACCTGCGTTTTTGTGCCACTTAGACTGATGCCTGGGCCACTCCACCCCTGCGCACCTTTAGTCAGAGGCAGAGGGTTGAGCACTGTTCCACACTTCAACCTGTAGAAATGGCACCTGGGGGAATGTAAAATTCAGATGTCCAGGTTCCTTCCCTGCTTTGTCTCAGAAGTCCTAGGTGGATCCTAAAGAATCTGTGTGTCTAAGAATCTCCCAAAGGTGACTATGATGCAGGCGGTCCCTGAAGCTCACATGGGAACCCTCTAGTTTGGGGGAGGTCTGAGAATTCCAGGCAAGGTGGAGAGATAAGGTCAGCTGCTCACAAGCATGACCTCCCTCTCAGTCAAGTCCTCTAGGCTTCCAACAAACAGTTCTTTGTCTGGTAGATCTCCAGCTCCTGGGGAGCTGCTCATACCAGGATCTCCAGTTCTTGGCTACTTATGGGTGAATCCACAGGGTCAGGTCCTGGCGGAAGGGTTTATTTCAACCTGCAAATGTGAAATTCTCTTTGAAGAAGCAGCTTGTCTTCCAGTCCAGGCGCCTTGCAGTGTTTCCATGGTAACCCAGCCACCACACATCTTTTGTTATCCCTTCCAACACCTCTTCTTCTGTTTGTTATAGATCTGTGCCTTCTTAAATCCCCTTCCCTTGAGACTCACCCCCTGCGGGCCTCTTTCCCTTCCGTGATTATTTCAAATTCTAAAAAGGCCAGTCTGTGATTGACTTAGCACACTCCCTGCCCCATAGCTGGCATCTAAGGCGACACACTAGGGGGTTTATTGGTGGGGTAGACTTGCCAGCTAGGCTTATCTATCAGCCAGGTAAATGCACCTCACCCAAACCAGCAGGAATGAACCACAACTGGGAATAACAGAAAACCCTTTCTCTGCTGCTAGTGATTCACCAGGGCCTCCTTGATATCTCAGGTGGTTAAAAATCTGCATGCAAAGCAGGAGACCTGCGTTCAATCCTTGGGTCAGGAAGATCCCCTGGAGAAGGGAGTGGCTACTTACTCCAGTACTCTTGCCTAGAGAATGGCATGGACAGAGGAGCCTGATGGGCTACCATCCGTGTGGTAGCAAAAGAGTCACACACAACTGAGTGACCGACAATTTCACTTTTTACTTTCAGTCATTCATTCATTTGTTCGACGTTTACTAAATCTCCAGATACTTATCAGCTTCAGGAATAACACTGTCCAGTCATTCTCTCGTGGCTTGGGCATTTCCAGGGCAGTGGGAACAAGAAACCAGCAGATGCAAAAAAGCAATCTCAGGTAAGAAGTCCTTGCAAGACAGGGACAGATGGTGATGAGGCTGTGTCCACTAGGAATCTGAAATCAAGAAAGGCTTCCCGAGCTAAAATTTGAGGGGAGGAGACCAGCTAAATAAGAGATAGGGTACATAGGAGCCCATCAAACATTACCTGGGGGAAAAGTCACAGGGTGGGGTTGGGGGAATGAAAACAGGATTTCAGACGATCCAGAGACTCTGACTTCTGGTTGCTGCACCCACTTCCCAGCCCCAAATCCAAGGCAGCATTCTGCCAAGTGCAGAAGTAGCAGAAGGGCTTTTTGGGTCAAGGCAGCAGCTTGAAAGTCTGCAGTGTGTTCAAAGAGCCACGGGTTCCACCAAAGCTTAAAGCCCCGTGAGAAGAGGAGGGACAATGAGTATTGTCATTATCCCCACACTTCTGGAGGACACAGAATTCAAACTGATTTTTGGATAAATAATAATTCCACTGGGTTGCCACAGAGTGGCAAGATCCCACCAGAGAACCTTGTAGGTGGTGTCTGCACTGATTCCACCAGTCACATCACAAAACCGGACAGGACAATATAGCTGCCACCTCTCCACCACTTCCTCTGCACCAGATGCTCTGCAAAACGCAGCAGACTTTACGTATTTGATCCTCACACAACCCTAGAGATGAGCGCCTACATTTTTTTCTTTTATTTTTTTTTACGGCCTTCCCTGGTGGCTCAGTGGTAAAGCATCATACTAGATGCTGGATCAAATCAGAAAATGAAAGTGGTTTCTAAACAATCAAGCTGTGAGCAAACAGAGGGCTCACCATGTGGGCCCTGACCTTTGCCAATTTGTATACACTCTTCCTGACTCGCTGACCCCCCCTTATTATTTATTAAGGTTGTAGCTAACATTGATTGAGCACCTTGTCCACCGGGTTGTGGCAGGAGCAGATGGCACATTCAAAGCAGATAATTGAGGAGAATTTCATAAAGCAGATGTTGACAAAGGTGTGGAAGGTTAAGGAAACTAACAAGTCATTGGAAATATCCAGGGGCCAGGAGCAACTGGGCAATGTTCACATGCCTAGAACTGGCCCCTGGGACGAGGGCACAGGGGATAGACAATGGGGTAGGCTTGGGTGGGATTGGGGGTGGGGGTGGGGGTGCAGGGAGAAGGATCTGGAACGTGGTTCTGGATGCTTTCCAGCCCAGCACTAATGTTCTGGGCACTGTCCTGTCCGAATTAGCTGACTGAATCCTCATGACAATCCAGTGTCAATGACACAGTTAACAGATGGTCACATTGAGGCACAGAAAACTTAAGTCACTAACCCACCGTCACACAGCAAGTGAGGGGCAGATTGGAACCGAAACCCAAAGCCCGAGTGCTTCATCCCCCCCATACATCTTGTATGTGAGGTTCAGTCATTTAAAAGAATCATTATAAGGATGACTTAATTATTCATACTATTTATTAATGCATTAACCATTTCACAGGCTGTTGCAATTAGTGCATTCTCCCAAGGCCACCCTTGGGAGTCACAGGAACCCCATTTCTTTCCAGTGGTAGTGTCAGCCAGAGCCACCCCTTCTCCTCTGCTCCTGAGGAGCCGAGGCCCTGGTGTGCCTCCTTGGGGCAGTCCGTGCTGTTGACATTGCCCAGATCTCAGCCCACAGCCCAGAGTAAGGAAAGCATATCGGTGGTGTTGACTCTGCTTTCCAGACTCTAAGCCACTGGGACAGCCAGGCTCACAGCTCAGGGGAGCCAGGCCCCTGCCTGATCCTCCTGTGGGCTACAGAGGTTACAGGTTCAAGGCCCTCATCTTTTAGAGTCTTTTGTTTTCCTACAATAAAAATTTCCAGAAACACCATATGACATGTGACTGCTAGAACGGACATGCAACAATGGACCGGTTCAAATTTGGGAAAGGAGTATGACAAGGCTGTATATTGTCACCCTGCTTATTCAACTTACATGCAGAGTACATCATGTGAAATTCTGGGCTGGATGAAGCACAGCTGGAGTCAAGATTGCCAGGAGAAATATCAACAACCTCAGATATGCAGATGACACCATCCTTATGGCAAAAGCAAAGAACTAAAGAAAAACTTTCATCTCTTGATGAAAGTGAAAGAGGAGAGCGAAAAAGCTGGCTTAAAACTCAATATTCAAAAAAACTAATATCATGGCATCCAGTTCCATCACATTGTGGCAAATAGATGGGAAAACAATGAAAACAATGAGAGACTTCATTTTCCTGCGCTCCAAAATCACTGCAGATGGATTAAATGAAATTAAAAGACGCTTGCTCCTTGGAAGAAAAGCTATGGCCAACCTAGACAGCATATTAAAAAGCAGAGACAAGACTTTGCCAACAAAGGTCTGTCTAGTCAAAGCTATGGTTTTTCCAGTAGTCATGTATGGATGTGAGAGTTGGACTATAAAGAAAGCTGAGCACTGAAGAATTGATGCTTTTGAACTGTGGTGTTGGAGAAGACTCTTGACAGTCTCTTGAACTGCAAGGAGATCCAACCAGTCCTGAATATTCATTGGAAGGACTGATGTTGAAGCTGAAACTCCAATACTTTGCCCACCTGATATGAAGAACTGACTCATGTGAAAAGACTGATGCTGGGAAAGATTGAAGGCAGGAGGAGAAGAGGACAACAGAGGATGAGATGGTTGGATGGCATCACTGACATGATGGACATGTGTTTGAGTAGGCTCTGGGAGTTGATGATGGACAGGGAAGCCTGATGTGCTTCAGCCCATGGGGTCTTAAAGAATCGGACACAACTGAGCGACTGAACTGACCTGAAGTGACTGCTGACTTACCCAGCTGCTGACCCATCTGGCCTTCTGAACATAGCCATCCCTTAGGATTTCTGGTGGATTGGTTCCAGGAACCCTTCAGACACCAAACCCACAGATAAGCAAGTCCCTCATATAAAATGCCATAGAAGAGTCGGCCTTTCAGATCCGTGGATATGCAGAGCTAGCGGAAACAACTTTAAGTCCATCAATTACTTACTCGAATTCTGTGCCCTGATCCTGTCCCCTATAGGCCTTGTGAAGGAAGGAAGGGATGGTTCTGGCACCTTTGACCCTGGTGGGCATATTGCCTTCAGGGTGCCCATGGCCAGCTGCGGGACCAGCCCTTCTCAGCTGTTCTTCCAAACGCAAGGAATCTTCAGACCTCGGAGGCCTCTACTCTTTCTCCTCTTTCTCCAGTTTGCAACTTTCCCTATTCAGTTGCCCGGGCCATGATGTCAACAGCACCCTTCTGAAGTCTAAAGATCTCCCTCACCTCCCCATTCTTTCCCTGATCTCACGAGGTGAATCACTGATGATGCCTGCACCCAGTAGCTGGGCTCCACAGAAGAGTCACTCGACAGGGCAGACGGTTCCATAAGAAAGTCACGGTCACCAACCTTAAGCTCAGTACTTCCCAGAAATCTTACTGTTTCCTTAACTCCTTCTTCAAGCTCACGTTTTGGAATTTCTCTATCTCCTCTGACTGCCTTCATAGAGCAAAAAGGAAACCAAGAGAACGAAAGACCCTTCAGTTCAGTTCAGTCGCTCAGTCATGTCCACCTCTTTGTGACCCCATGGACTGCAACACACCAGGCTTCCCTGTCCATCACCAACCCTTGCAGCTTACTCAAACTCACGTCCATTGAGTCGGCGATGCCATCCAACCATCTCATCCTCTGTCATCCCCTTCTCCTCCTGCCTTCAATCTTTCCCAGCATCAGGGTCTTTTCCAGTGAGTCAGTCCTTCTCATCAGGTGGCCAAACTATTGGAGTTTCAGCTTCAGCATCAATCCTTCCAATGAATATTCAGGATTGATTTCCTTTAGGGTGGACTGGTTGGACCCTCAGTGTCCTGTTAACAGACACGTGGAAATGCCCTTCTTCTCTGGACTGATGTTGTGGCCCGTCCAGTGTCTTGGGACACTGCAGGAGGTGTTCCCCTCTCTCCCTCCCTCCGGGATCAGTCCTTCCATCCCAGCCTTGCGCCCCCTTCTCCACGCATGAGAGCCTTACCCTAGCTATTTTCAGTCTGTTTCTCTCCCTCTCTCTTGAACATTCATCTTCTCTTTCAACTGGCTCCTTCCCATCAGCTTTCAACGGTGCTCAATATTTTTTTGACCTCTGTCTTCTGCTCAGCCAGGCCCTAGCCCTCTCCACCCCTTGGCAGCTACGCAACCCAGAAGAACTGCCTGTACATACCTACACCCCTATGCCCCCCGACACTTCTTTCCCAGAGGCCCCATCAGCCCACTGAAGGTCCCTGTTGATCTCCAAGGTCACTGAGAATCTTCCCTGTTTCATTCTATGGGATTTTTCAGCCTTATCTTACTTGACTTTTCAGTGACTCCCTTCTTCATCAAAAGTTTTTCTCTTGTCATTATTAGTATTTTGACATCACATTCTCCAGGTTTTCTCCTTCCTCTCTGGCCACCCTCCTTGTTTCATGAAACACTGGTGTCCCCCAGGACTTGTTCCCAGGGCCTTTTTCCCTCTCATTCTGCTTTCTAACCAGGTGGTCTCAGCCATGCTCATGGCTGGGCTTTCTACTCCCGAATATACATCCCTACCAGAAGGTGAGCTCCGGACCTGCAGAACCACTTCATGGAGATAACGCAAAGGTTCCTCACACTCCCCCTGCACAAAAGTCAACTCATGACTTAAATCCACGGCCTCATCCTTGTTTCACCAGGTGGTACCACCACCCTAAGTGAAGCCCTTAGCTCTCATCCCCAACTCCTCCCTCTTCCTGAAGCCTACAGCCAACGCAGAGGCAAAGCCAGCCAATTTATCTCCTAAACACCTCTCCAGACTATTGCCACAAAGACAGCGGTCCACGCCATCATGGTCTCTCTCCAGAGTTTCCCTGGTCTCCTCACTTCTAGTCCTCTCTCATCCAAGATGATGCTGCACCTTAAATCCAACTATGTCACATCTCACTTAAGACCTTTCAGGAAGAAAAAAAAAAAAAAAAAAAAAGACCTTTCAGTAGCTTCCATTGCTCTTGGGAAAATATCCCAACACTCCTGTTGGCCCAGAGGTCCTGTGTGGTGCTCTCTGGCCGGACTTGCCTTGGTCACTTGCAATCATTCTCTCCTGTACCCTTGGAGCTCTACCCACTTTAGCCTTCTTTCAGGGCCTCCTTCATGATATTTCTTCTTGCCACAGGGCCTTTGCACATACCCTATGCCGAGAATACTTCAAGTCCTCAACTCCAGTACCTTTACTTAGTAAATGACACTAACTTTATGCCACAGGGGTGTGCAAGATAGTTCATTTGGGGTATGGGAAGAATATAACAGAATTTCATTTTATAATTTATTTTTACATTACTGTTTTAAAAGGTCCATTTTGTGCATGTTTTATTATGTACATGATATCACAGTACATACATATAAAACATACATATGCTTTGCAAAGAATTGAGTCTATATGTATAAAGGGTCAGAGAAGGCAATGGCACCCCACTCCAGTACTCTTGCCTGGAAAATCCCATGGACGGAGGCCTGGTAGGCTACAGTCCATGGGATTGCTAAGAGTCAGACACGACTGAGAGACCTCACTTTCACTTTTCACCTTCATGCATTGGAGAAGGAAATGGCAACCCACTCCAGTGTTCTTGCCTGGAGAATCCCAGGGACAGGGGAGCCTGGTGGGCTGCCGTCTATGGGGTTGCAGAGAGTCAGACATGACTAAAGCGACGCAGCAGCAGCAGTATAAAGGGTATATGCTCAAAATTCTTTACTAAGTCTCCAAATATGTTAAGATCAGAGCACTGATGAGTTATCACTTCTTGAGAGAACTCTTACCTACCTTACCACACCTAATACCATTAGATTTATATCCACTTGTATGACTGTGTAATGAAGCTCTCTACCCCCGAGGACATGAGCTTCAGGAAGTCAAGGGTGTTGTCTGCCTGGTCACTTTGGTGTCCCTAGTGTTAATTCAGTGTCTTGCATGTAATAGGTGATCAAGAAATCTTTTGTTTTGTTTTGAATTGCTGTGCTTGATTTTTACTGCTCTATTGGAGTGCAGTTGATTAAGGCCTCCCTGCTGGCTCTGTGGTAAAGAAGCCACCTGCCAATCCAGGAGACACACGTTTGATATCTGGGTTGTGAAGATTCCTTGGAGAAAGAAATGGCAACCCAGTTCAGTATTCTTGCCTGAGAATTCCGATCGACAGCGGAACCTGGCGGCCTATAGTCCATGGGGTCACAAAAGAGTCAGACATGACTTAGCGACTAAACAACAACATTGACTAACAATGCTGTGTTAGTTTCAGGTATACAGCAAAGCAATTCAGTTATGCATATTTGTGTATCTATTCTTTTTCAAATTCTTCTCCCATTTATATTATTACAGAGTAAGGAACAATTTTTTGAATGAAAGAATATCCTAGCATTCAGTTATATCTAAAGGATTCAGATATACCTAAACAAATATCCTAAAGGATTCAGAGATACCTAAAATATACTGAATAGAGAGGCCAGGCACTGAATGTGTTGGGTGTGTTCAAAAATATTGTCTCATTTAGTCTTTAATATTACTGTGGAGAACCTTATTGCTATCACCTCTGTTTTGTTGGTGAAAGCAGGATTCAGAATGGCCAAGTTCATTTAGCTGGAAAACACTGAAGAGTGAGGTCTGGGGGCTTTCCTGATGGTCTAGTGTTTAAGAATCTATCTTGCAGTGCAGGGACACTGGTTTGATCTGGGAAGATCCCATATGCCACAAAGCAGCAAAGCCTGTGCGCCACAGCTGCTGAGCCTGTGTGCCCAGAGCCCAGGCAGTGTGCCTTGCAATAGGAGAAGCCGTCACAAGGAGAAGCCCGTGTACAACTCCCCTGCTCGCCGCAACTAGAGAAAGCCCAAGTGCAGCAATGAAGACTCAGTGCAGCCGTAAGATAAATAAAGTCGTAAAAAGAAAATAAATTCAGGTTTAGAGTTGAAGTCTAATTTGCTTCCTATTACATCTCAGCAATTTGATCATGAAGTGAACATTTTCGTTCTAGGAGGTAACTTCCTCTTTTATGTGGTCTCAAAGACTAGATTGTTCTTAAACTCATTCTGGTGAATATCCAAATACACACAAGTCTACCGAGTAGTGGTTACCAACGAGATACCTAAGCTCTTGTTCACTCCTTTCCATCCTCTGATCCTTTGTCTCTCTGAGTTTGGTAATGAGGCTGTTACATGAAGAACAAGAGTCATGTTGCTACTTAACAGCTTCAGCCTACTCGCGAGGTAAGCAACTCATCAGATGACGCATCTGCAGGGAGTATGCCTCAAAGCCCTGAGACCACGTTGATGTTTTCCCAGGCAGTTTCGTCTCTTCTCGTGCCCTTGCTGCCTTCACTATATGTCTCTCTGGGAGCCTCGCCCTTTCTTTGTGAATTGACTGTGCTGGAAACAAAAATACAATCTAAGGTGCTTGGGGGGTGCACTGTGAGAAAGGATGGGGTTTTCGGATATGAAACACAGGAGTTGAGAGCTCACCGAAGTTATTCTCAGCTTCATTCTGCAACTGTTTCCTAATAAATCATCTAGTTGCCAACCAAACCACTCTTCCCCAACCTTCTCTTCTTCAAATGCAGTTCTCTTGAAAACATCCTTCTTTCTTTCTTTCCTTCTTTTTTTTGGCCACCCCTCATGGGAAGGATCTCAGTTCCCCTACCAGGGACTGAACTCAGGCATAGCAGTAACATCGTCTAATCCTATCCACTAGACCACCAGGGAACTCATGAAAGCATCAATCTTAATTCTGTTTGAAAAGCAGTCTTCACTATCCTGCCTCCGTAACTCACATCCCTTTCATCAGGCTACTTTTAGCAGCAAGTTCAAACCTGTGTGGTTTATAATGATTTTCCAAGTAAAATGTGCTCCCCCAGGGTATTATCTCATTGGTCTTTGCAACTGGAGATTTTTAAAACTGTTTCCAATGTCAGCCGTGTGATCGGATGCTTGAAGGGCAAGAAACCAATAGAAAGTGAGGACTCCACACCCTCCTGGCTTGTCTTGATTCCCTGCCTTGTCACTGGCGGTGACCAGAGATTCTTCCACAAGCTCAGCTCCTTCTCCTGCATTTCTGTGCTTGTGATTTCTATGTTGGCTGCAAGCAGAGGCGGTGGCCCCATGAGTCTCCTCCCCATTCATCTATCCATCCATCCAATGACTCATGCAGTCATTCAGTGTTTCTCCTCACTGCTCTTGCTCTCTGCCATCCTGCTCAGTTTTTCTATGAAGGAAAAGTACGTCTTGGATTAATGAGAAGAGGGTGGGCAGAATCAATGAAATACATCAAAGTACCCCAGGGTCTCCGGCAGATGCATTAAGACTCAGTTTCACAGATTTTCCATGGGATGCTCTTCGCCTTTTCTCTCTCTTGGATATACATGTATACATATTCACATCCACGTGTGCACATATTCATATATGCAACCACCCCTCATCCTTTGACTCTAATCTGTTCATGGAAACAAGCCTGCCAGGCCAGTGAATTTCAGAGAGCAGTCACTTGTATTTCACTGTTTTAAATGGGAAAAATTAAAATGCATTCCGAGTCCACCCCAAACATCGGTCAGGTTCCCAAAATATCACTGTAAATAACTGCAACGCCCTTAAACACCATGTAAAACTCTCCTAGGAATGTTCTATAATATGAATCAATTAAAACACCCTTTTCTTAATTAGCACTTAGGGAACGCCTCGATGGGAAGGTCTATTTTTGTGCAGTGAACAGACCTGGTAAGTGATCAAGGCTCCTCCTCCTGGCATCACATTGGCCCAGTGATCCCAAGGTGAAGAAACGTCACTGAGAAGTAGTAAATACCACCTCCACTGGACCTGAGTTTCTAGAGCCCCCAGGAACCTAGGTAAAGCAGATTGGGACCCTTGAGGGACTAAAGCCTGGGGGGAAAGGGTAAGGAAGCTGACGATGATAACACGCACGGGGGTCATCCACACAGAGTCTGCTTTCTCCCTCTGACTGTGGAAGGTCGGTCACTTTTCAGCTTGTCTCCTTTCTTTGTCTTCTGGGTCTGCGGCTTCCCCATCCTACCAGTCTCCTCCCTTCCTTCTGCCTTCCCCTTAAGCCCCTCTGATTTCTAGTTCGGGTGTTTCTCCCATTGTGCTCTGATGGTCTCGCTGTCTCTCTTCCTGTACTCCAGGCACATGAGAGGAATCTGGGCCAGTATCTGAAAATCTAAAAATGTCGAAAGATGGAGCGGCATTTTCTGCTGGAGTGAACAAAGGGTGCTAGTGAGCCGTCAATCACATCAAGAGAGGAGCCATGAACCCGACTTATCTACATGCTGAACCAGAGGAGAGACTAGAGAGGGAATAAGACGGGGCAGGTCTGGGACCTGTCACTGAGAAGGACTAATGGACACAGACCAAAGGTCCGCAGTACGTTTCAAAGAGCCTAGTGCTTCCAGTGGGCATATGCTCATCTCCCTGAAATAATCCATGCTGATTTCTTGATGAAAAATTCATACTGTCTTCCCTGTTACTAAGCAACCAGCCCAAACATGTTTACTGTGTAAATTTCTCTGGAGGGCCTGGGGCTGCACCCAGTGCTCAAAGCATGAAGGATGCAAGAGGCACAGAAGCCAGCCAAAGCTTTGGGGAAGGTTTCTGAAGCTGACCTGCAAAGATCCGTATATTGTAGACACTTTTAGGCCATACCTGGGGAAATGCAGTGGCTCAAGTAAAATTTTGACTATTTTTTTCCTGCTACTCTCCAGCCTAGTGGTCAAAGATGTGGACTCTGGGGCCCGACTTCCTAAATGTGATTCCCAGTTCTGCTATGGAATAAGTTGCTACAGAGTAAGTTCCATGTGTAAAATGGATGCAATAAGTATGCATATTTCATAGGGCTATTGTGGGGCTAAAAGTAATATGATTAAAGAGCTTAGAACAGTGCCTGGCACACAAGAAGAACTCAATAAATGTTACCTATACTATCACTATTCTTTATTACACTATGGAAACGGATATACTTTTTGTTTGTTTATATCAATAGGAGAGTTTATCAGCTGGGAGATCAGCTGAGAAATCAATTCTTTAAAAGGACTGAGAATCCAAGGAGGTCAGGCCTTCCGGCAGTCCAGGGTCAAATCAGTTCCAGGAGTGGGGTTAGCAATTCATGTTGGCCTCCTGTGATCACTGAAGTCCCGGGAGGCCTTGTCAGGGCAGCCAACGAGAACTGGAGACAAGCCCTACTTTGGGGCCAAGTTGGAGGTGCCTATCCTAAGCCCCCCTATACCTCGTCTGTAATATGCTTAATGACAACTGCTGGCTTCATTGTCTCCTTCCCCCCTTACAAGGAAGAGCATACACCTGTCTTTTTACTGCTATGTCCCAGTGCCTAGAATATGTTCATTAACCTTTAATGAGTGAATTTATTAGCTGCTGAACTGTAGCACTGGGGCTCTGATCCATCCTCTCTGCCAAGTCTACGTTCAGACAAGCACTCTGAGAAGATGTTGCTCCAGTGGTCTAAGGAAGAGGAAACAGGCGGGAGCGTTAATCAGGCCGCGCTGATGTTCCCCAGGCCCCGGTCTGAGGGAGAAGGCAGCTGCAGAGCAGCAGCAGAAAGCAGACGGGGCCGGGGGGTGTGAACAGCAGACCACAGAAAGGAGGGCCGTGTCTTGACGACAGCCCCCAAAGCCTCCTACTAAAAACCACTGGCTTGATACTAAAACAATATTCATAAACATTACATCACAACTTGACAGATAAGAACTTTACTGAATTATAACTACGTTCAGAAAAGTGCACAAATCATAAATGTAGAGTTTGTATATGCTTTCTTTCCTAAAGTGGACACAGCTGTGTAATCAGTACCATGTCAAGAGGCAGAGCTTATAAACAAAAGCTCTAGAAAGAGAAGCTTCCCCACTGTGCCCCAGGCATGACCTGTCCCCAGCGGAAACCCCAGACATAAATGGGCTTGATTTCAAATCTCGTGGAAATGGAATCTTAACCACGTGCATTCCTTTGTTCCCTTACTCTCTTCTTCAGTGCTATATTCCGATATGATTTAACTCAAAATATACATTGATATCATGTGCCCAGGATCTACCGGATATCGTCAGAGGTACAAGGCAAATGAAACACACTTCTGAATCTCAGAGAGGGGAAAGACTCTACTATACATATGTTGCTTGATAAAAATATAGCACGTTTAAATTATTTCTTAAAAACATCAAATCTATTAGGTGTTTGCTCTGGTCAAAATGCTTATGCCGCCCGAACAATTCATATGTTAAAACCTAACCTGAAAGGTGATGCTATTAAGAGGTGGGGCATTGGGGTGAGCAGCTGTGAGTGTGAAACCTTCATAAGAGGGATTAGCGCCCTCATAAAAGTGACAGAAGAGAGCTTTCTGCCCCTTCTACCCCGTGAAAAGTGAAAGTGAAAGTCGCTCAGTCGTGTCCGACTCATTGCGACCCCACGGACTGTACGGTCGATGGAGTTCTCCAGGCCAGAATTCTGGAGTGGGTAGCAGTTTTCTTCTCCAGGGGATCTTCCCAACCCAAGGATCGAACCCAGGTCTTAGGCATTGCAGGTGGATTCTTTACCAGCTGAGCCATCAGGGAAGCAAGTGCAAGAATACTGGAATGGGTAGACTACCCCTTCTCCAGCAGATCCTCCCGACCCAGGAATCAAACCAACTGGGGTCTCTTGCATTGCAGGTGGATTCTTTACCAGCTGAGCTACTGGGGAACCAGGTGAGGTTACAGCCAAAAGTCTAGGAAGCAGGTCTTCACCAGACACTGGGTTGGCCAGAGCTTTGATCTTGGACTTCCCAGCTTCTAGCTCCATGAGAAATAAATTTTTGTTTATAAGCTACCCACTCTGCGGTATTTTGTTATAATAGCCTGAATGAACTAACACAGTGTTCCATCAAAAGTCACTTTGCTTCACAACTCTGTTGGAAAGAAGGTAGGATTTTAGAGTTTGGTAGTAAGTAGCAGTGGGAGCTGGGCGATGTGGATAGAAGAGACCTGGGGACCACCGCCGGGGGGCCCTCGGAGGAAGCCTTTGACCGCATGTTAGCTTTAAGGGGACAGCAGCAGGGTTACTCTGGGAACCTCTGAGATGCATCTGAGAAGATTCACATAAGGGGGCAACAAGATAAGCGCCAGATGGGAAGAAAAAAGCTTTCTGAGAACAGAACCCAAGTCACGCTGAGGCGTCAGGGGCACCGAGCCGTGGGGAAGGACAGCTCCCCCGCTTGCTCAGTAGTCATGTAGGTTCACCAAAAGGAGGGCTTCGTCTGCAAGGACCCAGAAATGCAGTGAGTGGCAGCCTGGGCAGACAAGCATGAAAAGGAAATTCTGGGGGATGGAACCAGTGGGTCTTGCTGCCTGTCACTAATAGGTTCAGCAGCAGCAGTGAATTAAAAATGATCACACACACACATCCCACATCTGACCCTCCACTGTCTCATGGCTCAAGCATTCGGCCATCACTGCATAATAACCAAGCTTTGAAAGCTGGGCTGATAACAGAGAACGGGGTCCCAGGTGATGCTACCAGGTGACAAGGACGGCGTAGTGAGACTGAATCCCTCTCCCCCTCCATAAAGGACTGCACACAAGGGGGCGGAGGGGGTGAGGGATTGTGTAAGAAGGCAGGATAAAGGGTCCACGATGTACATTTTGGAAAAACCAAGAAAAAGAATGAATTGGAGCCAGCTGGAGGCATGAACAGCAGTGAGAGTTTGCACCTCGGCCGCCTCCCACTCGACAGAGACATTGGATGAATTTCTACGGTTGTTTAGAGAAGCCTATGATACCTCCTCCGAGTGCCTGAAAAAGCAGCAAATAAAAGACACAGGACTACAACAGTCTACCTAATAAAATCAGTCAGGGAAACAGCTACACATGTGCCTCTTTATTCTTTCATTAAATGAAAGGATCTCGCGGGAGATTTAATAAGTACATAATTTAGAATTAGGGATGAGCATAAACCCTGTCGTAAAGCATCTGCCACAGCCGTGAGGTACTCTGAAACTACCCGTGATTTCCCTTGAGGACCAAGTCGCAGACATTGTTCATATTCCTGTGACGTGGTGTTTATACTCCTATTTACAGAAAATGCTAAGTTTCAGGTAGAGGCTCATGAAAAGGAAGAGAGAGTTTTTTCCTCTCCAAGACCATGAACCCCTTCCATTTTAGCTACAGACTCCTTGTTGGGATCTGTGGATCTCAGGTGAAGAACCCGCAAGGAAAAGTTCAAGTTCTTTTCAAAAGCACTATAAACTTTAACTTCAGCTGACCACTCATGGCCAGAAATTAGATTCCCCAGGCATAGGTAACAAATCCAAGGAATTTTTTCCCCAGCCCTCCTGGTTACAGGAACCTAGAGCCCTCTTCCCCAGCCCCAACACCCTCTCTGTTTAAGAAGCATCTTCCGAGAACCTTCCTTACCAGACTCTTCTCTTGGCCAGCATGTGCCAAGCCCATCGCCCTGCTGCCATCTGCCCTACCTCCACCTCCCTTCACTCTTTTTGAAATGTCAACACACTGTCTTTTTTCTCTGTGTACTTTATCTGGGTCAGCGGCTGGATCAGTCTGAGCACAATGGCAGCCAAACCAACATTGTGAGATCTCAACTTCATCACGTTCACACCTACAGATTCACATCCAAGTGCCCAAATCCTTGTCCCTGAGGGAACCAAGGGAGGGATGTGAATGGATGGGTCTCACGTGTCAGCAGGGGCTTCCCAGGTGGCTCAGCATCAAAGAATCTGCCTGCAAGGCAGGAGATGCTGTTTCGATCCCTGGGTCGGGAAGATGCCCTGAAGAAAGAAATGGCAACCCGCTCTAGGATTCTTCCCTAAACCATCCCATGAACAGAATTAGCCTGGCAGGCTACAGTCCATGGGGTCACAAAGAATCGGACATGACTGAGTGAGCACGCACATATCAACAAGGATTTATTGTGACCCTGTGAGCCGGCTCTGGGTTGCAAAATACATCTACATTTGAAGAACTCAGACAATAATCCCCAATGGCTGGGCATGGGGATGCCTTACTATCAGTCAATAATTTCTCACTGGGCACCTACTAGGTTTCGGACACTGAGTAGGTGCTGGGAATGAATATTGTAAGCAAGCAGATACGAAAAATCACGTTCAACTGTCACAAACGCTACAAACAGAAATAAGAAGGAATAGTATGGAGGGTGTAATGGGGGAGGGGGGCTTTGTCACACGTGGCCACGGACAGAATCCTCGCCCCGAAGAGGTGAAATGCAAACAGAAGGAGGCCCACACGATGCGGAGGAGCCATCTCTGTGAAAAGTCAGAGGAAAATGGGAGGGGTTGGCGTCTTCAAGAAGGATAAAAACCCAGGGGAGCTGAGACCGGCTGGGAGGTGGGGCGCTCACATGAGCTTGGCTGGAGAGGTAAACACGGGCCACATCAGACAGGCAGGGCCGTGGGGTGGAGTGGCTCACAGCACGGACTCCAGAACCAGACCAGCTTAGAATCAGGCTCTGAAACTTCTCGGGCTGTGTGGCCCTGTGTGGCCCTGGGCAAAATCACTCACCTCTCTGAACCTTCATCTTTAAGCTGGGATCACCATCTACGTCTGTCACTGAGTGGCTAAATGCATTAGGTGTGAAGCACTTAGAAGAGAGCCCAGCCCCGGGCAAGTGCCAGGCTACAGTGGCTGTGGCCTGTTCAAAAGCTCAGTGAGAAGCTGGGGAGGATTTTAAGCCTGGGAGACGCAGGCTCTGGTCTGTCTTTAACAGGTCATTGGCCGCTGCTTGGGCTACTGGTCCTCAGGAAGACAAAGAGCTGGAGGTCATTTGCACCAACAGGGCCCTAGTGATTCTTTCCGGGAAGTCGGGGGAGAGGGCCGGACAATGCCTGAAGAGCTGCCACGGTGAAAGGCAGAAGAATGAATGGCTGTCCCTCAAGTGTGCCGAGTGGGAGAGAAGGTTGGGGCCTCCATGTTTGGAGAAGAGCTTGTCCAGCAGCCCCCCACCCTGGACCCCCTCCCAGGCCCCGTGGGGAGCCCGCTGCTCCCATTTCAGACGGCTCTGGACCCCACATCGCCCTGCCCAGCTGACCCCGGATCCTGCCAGCATGAATGTCACTTTGCTGGGATCCTAAGTGCCTCAAGGACAGCAGCCATTTCCTTCCCTCTCACAGTGACTGACAGGGCCCCTGCAGCTGGGCCTGAGCTTTTGAATAATTGATTGGCAAAAGGAAGGCGGAGGCAGGGCTCTGTAGTGCCGCTCCTGGAGCTCTGAGCCCTGGAAGGAATCGAGGGGGCCCAGGGAAGTCGTGAAGTCACCTCTCTCTTCCCCAGGCGGGGCTTGCCTTCCTCCAGTCTCTCCCTTTCCCCTGGGTCTGCAGAGGACATTTCACCTCTGCCACTTTGGGGATGTGTCCTGGACTTCACAGCCCACATAGGGCAGTCCTCCCAAACCTTTCTCAGACCCCCTTCGGCTGCACTGTACAATGGGGACCCCACCCATTTTCTGCCCAGAGAGGCCCTGGGGGACGAGCTCATGTGGAGATAAAAGTCCTCCGGTCTTCAGAGACATCTGCAGCCACATCGTTGGGGAATGGGGGGTGGGAGGGGGGCTCAGAGCTACTCCCTCAGGCTGGCTGGAGCTGAGGGCCGCTGGGAGGGGGTGAGCGTCCCCCAGGCCCTCCATACTCACCTGCCTCTCCAGACCCCAGCACCCCCCACCCAACAGCCCCCTCCCCCGCTCCCACTGCAGCCCCCGGCTGCCACCCTCTCTCTCCCTTCTTAGCTCGGTCAGTGAGTTCCCCTGCGCCAGCGGCACAACGGCCCCACTCTGCTCTCTGTCACCCTTTCTCTTCTCCCCAGTTCCTGGAGCTTCTCCTTCTCGGTCATTCCCCTCTTTCTCTCCCCTAAGCCTCGCAGCCCCCTGCCCCAAACCCTCACAGCCTCCCTGTCTTATTACTCCCCCCGGCCCCCAACTCGCCTCCCAGCTCCGATTTCTATCCAAGCCCCCTTTCCCACTCACTCCCATGCCCGTGCCTTAGGCTTGCTGGCCCCTTTCCTCCTGTACCCTAGCCACCCCCCCACCCCCAGGCCTTTGGGACCCCCTGCCCCCGCCCCAGGGCCTCTGAACACACCCGCTGTCCAAATACGTCCGCTGTCCCCACTCCCAGCCGGGCTCTGTCGCGCAAAGAAGAACGCCAACCATTCCTTCCCATCCACTCCCCCCGCGCAGCCGCCAGGGAGACCCCCACCCGAGCCCGGGGGAGGCCGAGGCCCGCGGCCGCTCACCTGTTGGGCGGACCGCAGCACGCTGGGCTTCGCCTTCTCCGGGTCGGGCTCCAGGTCTCGCTGCAACACTCCCTTCTTGGGGTGCATGTGCCGGCACAGGCAGGTGACCCCGCACAGCGCGAGGATGCTGGTGGCCGTGCCCAGCGTGGCGCCCAGCGCGATCACCGGCACCGACAGCACCATGGTGCCCCGCTTCCCGCACCCGGCTGGGTCCCGCCGCCGCGCGCCTCCCGGGCCTGGGGTCCAGGCGCGCCAGCCGCTCTCCCGCCGCCGCCGCCGGCGGAGGGGCGGAGGGGCGGGTAGGGAGGGCGGCCCGAGGACGTCAGAGCGGGAGGCTGGACCCGGAGCTGGCTGGCGCGGCACCGCGTCAGCCCAGCACGTGACCCGACCCCCCACCCCGGCCCAAGGCGGATCCGCTCAGGTGGAAGGAACCTGAGCGCATCGTCCTCTCGTCTCGAACGCTTTACGCAGGACACTTGGGTTCAAGAAGAACAGGAGCTCGCCAAGGTCACACTGCGCGTTAGGTTAGTCGGCAAACTAGGACTCAAACCCTGGCCTGCGGCTCTGTCTGGATAGGGGGTCGTTTTACCAGACTACTAACTGATGCAAAGAGCCCTCTCCTTGGGAAAGACTCTGATGCTGCTGGGAAAGATTGAAGGCGAAAGGAGAAGGGGGCAGCAAAGGATGACACGGTTAGATAGCATCATCAACTCAATGGACATGAATTTGAGCAAAGTCTGGGAGATGGGGAAGGACAGGGAAGCCTGGTATGCTGCAGTCCATGGGTTTGCAGAGTCTGATGACTTAAGGGCTGAACCAAAAAGCTTTGTTCACTCTCTGGCCAAGGAGGCTGGAAAATCGAGGCTTGCAAGAGCTTTTTCAAACACAAAAAGCTGGAGATTTCCCATCTCCCGAACTTGCCATGTGTTTACTACCAGGGAGAGGGACTGGTGACCAGGGAGAGGGCACTGATGCCGTGTCTGGGGTTGAGACTATACCTGTATTGTCCTGGAGAGGATGATTGCAATGAGTCTTTTCACATCTGTCTGCACTTCCTTAGCCATGAGATTGGCATGTATTCTCATCTCCATTTACAGATGAGGAAGCCTAGACTCAGAGGGGATGTGGGGCAGGTTGAAAAATCCAAACTCAAGTTTGCAGGATTCAAGTCCACATGCCACCCTAAAGGAAAGGACTTACCTTAGAAGGATAAACAGTATCAAATGCAGCAGCTAGGAGTCCATGCTTTGATCCAGAGAAAGAAATTTAGTGTGCTTCGAGTGAGGGAAAATTAGAATTCCAGGCATGAGGAGGGTTGTCTCAGATCAGAAACAGGGCTTTCCAGTGATTTTCATTATGTGGAATGTTTCATTTAATTCAGCGAGCATTTGCTGTGAGTCGGCGGTGATTTCGTTTCAAATAGGGTTCTAAACTTCCCATGAGGCTGATGACTCCCAAATCTATGATCATTCTAGCCAGACCTTTTCAGTCAAGATGCAGACGTGACCAATATTTGATACCTCCCAGTGTTATCCATTTCTGCATAATAAACCCATAACTTAGTATATTAGAGGGCTTTCCAGGTGCCTCAGTGGGTAAAGAATCTGCCTGCAATGCAGGAGACGTGGGAGACATAAGTTCAATCTCTGGGTTGGGAAGATTCCCCTGGAGAAGGAACTCACTCCACTATTCTTGCTTGGAGAATCCCATGATTCTGGTGAGCTACAGTTCATGGGGTCGCAAACAGTCGGACATGACTGAAGCAACTCAGCATGTAGTGGGTTAGAGCAATTCTTTTGTGACTTCTCATGTGGTTTGTGCATCGACTGGGCTCAGCTGGGCAGTTTTCCTGCTCAACATGGTATCTCCTGGGACAACAGTCAGCTGGGCTGAAACATCCAAGATGGCATACCTCATGGCAAGTGGTTGGTACTGGCTACTGCTCAGGGCACAACTGGGCTGTGTATGAAGCACTTGGGTTCTTCCTTATGCGACTGGAGCTTCTCACAGCATCGCAGCCAGCTTCCACGAGGAAAGAAGCAGAAATTTCCAGTTCTCTTAAGGCCTGGGTTTGTCAATCCGAGAACATCATCTCTCTGGTCAAAGCAATCATCTCCTTCTAATCCTTTCTCTCAGTTCAGTTCAGTCGCTCAGTCATGTCTGACTCTTTTTGACCCCATGGGACTGCAGCACGCCAGGCCACCCTGTCCATCACCAACTCCCGGAGTTCACTCAAACTCATGTCCATTCAGTTGGTGATGCCCTCCAACCAACTCATTTCTCTACAGGGCCTCAAAAGGGATGTTTCTGAAATGCAGAGCTGATCTTGTCACTCACACACATAAAAGCTTTCACAGTTTCTCCAGTAATAAACCCGATAGACTCCAGTTGAATCCAGAGCCCTTTCTGATGTTATCCCAGCCCTCTACACACTTCCCAACCTTCCCTTGAGCCCCAGACACTCCTGGGGACAATTGAATTCAGTCAGCAAGTGAATATCTATAGAGCTTCCACACTGTCACCCATGGGTATGTCCAGCAGGCCCTCAGTAACTGCTGAAAGGGTGAATGGTTCACCATCTCATGTAGGACTTCCAGTGACTTGACAGGAATCCTATTTGCTAAATGAGCTCCATTTGATTAAATGGACTCTTCTGTAAGTATTTATTTTGTGCCTGCTGTATGCCCAGGCTTATTTTCCTACAGAGCTTCATTTGCTGCCATCTGTGGAGCTGAAGTGCTTTATTCTCGGGTGATAGACTTAGCATTCTCTCTCATAAGAGCTTCCCTGGGAGGCTTTCTTGGCTCCTGAGCCTGGCAATGCAAAATGTCCTGGGGAAATAAGAGGTTTAATTAATGCTGTCAGTCTGGATTTCCCATGCCTGAGCTGCTCCCCTGGGAGACCCTCAATGCCACCTAACAAGATCTGGGGTGGGGGTGAGGAGAAGGATGAAGAACACTTACTATCAGGCATTTTCTGATGGGGATCAGACATCTGTCATGTGGCCCCTTGTTACTATGGTTACTGAGATGTTAGCAGCTGCAGTGACCTTCATTTCTAACAGGAAGAGGGACTCCAGTCCCAGAAGAACAGAGTGCCTTTTGCGTCTTTCACACACAGTGAACCGAAGGCAGAGCTCAGCTAGACCTCTGGAGATTTGAGACTCAGTTAAGTCATTAGGGCTCTGGGTCACCTTGGCTACATCTCATCAAAGATGTGACTTTTGCTTCTTGGTTACTGATACCCAGGCAGCAGCCTTTAATGACAACTCTCTAAGAAAAGGCATTAGTGGGATCCTTTGAAAAATGAGATCATCTCTATTGAGAAAGGCAGTTGACAGAGTGGAACACTAAGACAGTCTGAGGATGAGGTTTGCAAATAATTGGAATGCTGGGGCCACCAGAATGCCAAGGGCAGACAGAGCAAGATGTTCGGGTTTGGAAGCGGTGGTGGTGGTGGGGGGGCACTTCTGGAGGGCTGAGGAGATCCCTGAAGATTCCCCAGCCTCTTGATGAAATGCCATTGTTATTCTGATGCGCATTTTGCTTGTTGGGTGTTGAATTTTGTTAAGTGTTCTGAGTAATTGCTTTGAATTTTTAAGATGTTAAAATGCTTTTAACTTGGGGGAAGGACTTCAAATATAGGAGGTACTCTTATTTAGCAAACATTTATGATGTCTGCCTATAGTGCTGGGCAGGAGGGAGGAAACTTACAAGCAGAACAACTGAATTTTAGCATCAGAAGGATTTCAGAGATCACTGTGTGGAATTCCTTCATTTTACTAAGAGGAAGCCTGGAGGCTGGAGAGATTGTGGCTGGTTGCAGGGTAGAAGGAATTAATGGCAGAGCTGGGAAGGTGTTTTCCATCAGGGTAGATTAGGTTTTGCTGCAGTAACAAGTAACTTCAAACCTCTGAGATTAACTCAATAAAAGTATATCTTGCTTCTATCACAGTTTAAGGAAGGCCAGAGAACCTGGGTGGGCAGCTCATCTCTAATCAGGAATCTGGGCTTTTTCTGTCTTGAGACTCCTTTGCTTTCAGCCATGGAGACAGAGGGAAGAGAGGGGATTGAGGACCGTCTGTGACATTTCCAAGGCCATGGATGAAAACAGTACCTACCTGTCACCCCGATGATCAGTCAGAATTGGATAGCATGACATCTTATAACATGACAGAGGAGATTGGGAAGTGCAGAGGAGAAGCATAAACAACAGTAGTCTTGGCCCCAGGAGCCAGAGCTTAGGACTTCCTCTCTAGTGCTTTCATTCTCTCGAGAATGTTTTTGAGTTTCTACCACACTGCCAGGCACTGTACTCAGTGAAGGAGTTATTTTCGCTGTTTAGTTGCTAAGCTGTGTCCAGCTCTTTGCGACCCCGTAAACTGCAGCACGCCAGGCTTCCCTGACCTTCACTATCTCCCAGAGTTTACTCAAACTCATGTCCGTTGAGTTGGTGATGCAATTTAACCATCTCATCCTCTGCCACCCCGTTCTCCTTTTGCCTTCAAGCTTTTCCAGCATCAGGGTTTTGTGTTTTTTTTTTTTCCAATAAATTGGCTCTTCGCATCAAGTGGTCAAAGTATTGGAGCTCAGTTTTAGCATCAGTCCTTCCAGTGACTATTCAGAGTTGATTTCCTTAAGGATTGACTGGGGTTTGATTTCCTTTCAGTCCAAAGAACTCTCAAGAGTCTTAACCAGCACCATAATTCAAAAGTATTCAATTTTTTGGCACTCAGCCTTCTTTATGGACCAACTCTCACATCCTTACATGACTACTGGAAAAACCATAGCTTTGATTAGATGGACCTTTGTCGACCAAATGATGTCTCTGCCTTTTAACATGTTGAATAGGTTTGTCAATGCTTTCCTTCCAAGGACCAAGCATCTTTTAATTTCGTGGCTGCAGTCACCGTCCAGAGTGATTTTGGAGCCCAAGGAAATAAAACCTGTCACCGTTCATGCTTTTTCCCCTTCTATTTGCCATGAAGTGATGGGACCAGATGTCATGATGTTAGTTTTTTAAATGTTGAGTTTCAAGCCAGCTTGAAGATTCAGGGTATCTTCCTAGCCCAGGTATTAAACCCGTGTCTCTTGCGTCTCCTGCCTTGGCAGGCAGATTCTTTACCACTAGGACCACCTGGGAAGCCCATGAAAGAGCAAAGTTAGGGGGCAAAAACCTAATTTTGGCATGGTCCCTCTCACCATGGAGTTTACATTCCCCCAGGGAAGACAGACAGTAATCATTCCTCACACAAGTACATGTGAAATGACAACTGTGATACAAGCTAAGAAGGAAAGGTTCAAGGTCTAGATTTGACTTATTCTGAGATACCAATGACGGATTCCCAGAGGAAACAGTGGGCTTCCCCGGTGGCTCAGATGGTAAAGAATCCGCCTACGATGCGGGAGCTCTGGGTTCGATCCCTGAGTTGGGAAGGTCCCTTAGAGGAGGGCATGGCAACCCACTCCGGTATTCTTGCCTGCAGAATCCCCATGGACAGAGGAGCTTGCTGGGCTACAGTCCTTGGGTTGCAAAGAGTTGGGCACGACTGAGCAATTAAGCACAGAGAAGCAGTGATCTGAAAGACTGAAGCTAATGCAGCAAAGAAGGAAGAAAAGTGTTCAGGGCAGAGAAAGAGTGCACGCAAGGCCCCTGTGACGGAGCTGCATGCTGGGCGAGGGTCAGCAGTGCGCTGGTTAACCGACTCTGGAGGAGGGGGGAGTTGATTTCTCTGGTGTAAATACTCCTGTCATGGTCGGTTTCCAGCTGCCAACAAATTCCCGAACATCCACCAGTAGGAGCAGTTCCAGCACACAACTGGCCCAAGCTCTGTGTGAGGTGAGACTGAAGGGAGAGACGGGGGCTGGGGTACCGGGCTTGTGGGCCACGACGGAGGGGTGTTTGGTGTTCTCAGGCAGGGGCAGCAGGATGTAGCCCGACCTATGCTTGAAGAAAGCTCCTCTGGTTGCCCTATTGCAAACAGATTGGAGGAGGACAAAGTGGACGCTGGTGGATTGGAGAGGGGGCCACAGCGGGCATGCAGAAGAAGGGGGCCAAGCTTCCGTCATGACATGTATAATCATGGGATGGGCTGGCACTGTCAGTGGCATAAGGAGAGGGTGGGTATGGGGGCACTTTCATTTTCCCTCTCTGCCACCCCCCAATTTTCAGTTCTGCACTGTTAGCACACTCATTGGGTGACCTTGTGGTTCTCCAAGCTGGACCACTGCTAACTGGAGGTTCCCTAAGCCCTGGGCCCCACAGAAGGCAGGACATGCAGGAGGAAGCTGATGAGAGAGTGGGGATCCTGGGTCCCCAGCTCAGTGATGCATACATATCCCAGAGGCTAGACAGGGGCAGAGGGGCCAGGAGGTGAGGCCCATCCCCAGGAGGCCCACTCCTAAGACTCATGCTGCTGGCTCGGAGCAATTCTGGGGCCAGGTCATAAAGCAGGAAGGAGAAAGGGGCTGGGTATGGGGGCCCCTGAAACAGAAATCCAAGTCAGCAAAAGGGGATGACAGAGGATGAGACAGTTGGATGGCATCACTGACTCAATGGACATGAGTTTGAGCAAGTTCTGGGAGTTGGTGATGGACAGGGTGGCCTGGCATGCTGCACTCCATGGGGTCGAAAAGAGTCGGACACGACTGAGCAACTGAACTGAACTGAACTGATGCCACGTGCCCTGGCAGGTCACCTTCAACACCCCTGTGCTCTTTTAAACCTCTGATTCTATCTCAGCAGAAGATGAAGCAGCATGATTCCAATTCTCAGAGGTGGAGCTCCTCAGCTCCGTGCTATTTCTCAGGAAGCTGGCCTAACAGCTTCTTTTCTCCCTAGGCTTCTGGAATATATGAAGATTACAGGGCTTTGTCTAGAGGGTTTTTCCTGCCTGGTTGGGAGGAAGATAAACACTTACACAGATACGTGGCGCTTTACCTTGTGTGGGGGACATAGATCCCGTTCAGAATTGAACAAAAGCTACTTCGTTCTTCAGAAAAGTGCTTGAATGCAATTGTTCAAAGACCATGTGACACCTTCTGGAAGTTTATGGACCTCAGAACCCCAGAGGAATCTTTAGCATGACTGAAAAATAGTGGACCTCAAATCAGAAAAAAATAGGTTCTATTCCTTTGTCTTTATGGACACTAGAGAGCAATGGTCCAATGGCAGATAGTTTTTAAAACTTCAAGCTTTCTGAGCCTTGATTTCCATATCTGTAGAATGGGCACAGTCATCTCCACTTCATGAAGATGTTGTGAGGATCTAAAGCATAGTGCTGTATAAATAATAGAGAGTACTTAATGAATATTAAGAATTAAAATGATTCTATCTGCTCCAGACCTTTTAATTTCTCAATAAAGCAGCTTTGCTTAGTGAAAGGATAGCTATTGAAGTCACACAGGTATGTATTATTCTATCTTGGTTGCTTATGAGCTGAAAGACCCTGAATAGATGAGTCAGCTTAGCTTGCTTGAGTTTTACTTTTTTTCATTTATATAATGAGTGTGGTATATTTGCAAAGGTGGCTGCAATTCTTCTCTTTCCTGTGCTCATCATTCTTTGCAATATTATGGCTTTCCAAAAACTGAACGTCTCTTGCTTCACTTCTTCATCTGGGCTGGCCTTGTGACTTAATTTGGCTGACAGATTGGTGGAAACGTGTGCCGATTCTGAGCCTAGGCCTAAGGAGACCTTGCATGCTTCTGCTCTGTCGTGGGATCCTGACCAGCCAGCATGTGAAGAAGCCCAGGCTGACCTGTTGGAGGATAAGAGACCAAGTGGCCCAGGTGTCTGCATGACCACAGCGCACCCAGAAGCTGAGCTGTGCAGCTGACTGGCCGCCCGCCGCAGACACGTGACAGGGTTCAGCTAACGCTAGAAGAAGCACCCAACCGAGCCCAGTCAAAGTGCCGGCCCGCAGAGCAAGAGCTGAAGGGAGATTTGGAGTCCTTTTAAGCCGCTGCCTTCGGAGTGTTTGCTACACATCCAGAGATTCTAGTGTCAATGATATTCTGTGCCTCACAGGGTTGCTAGGAGGGTATGGAAAGCACCCAGCGTGGAGCCTGGTGCACAGAAGCCATATGATTGGTTTCGATCATTACTCCTGCCTTCCTAAGACATCCTCACCAAGAACTTTCAGTAATGCCTGGTGAGTGCAGTGGCCATTAGAATCCTATAAGAGTCAATCCTGGGGACCTTAACACTTGAAACGGTAATAGCTTCCTGATCCAGCCTCCACAGAACCGACTTCCCAGACTAGTTCAGTGTCTCCAGTCCAATTGGTGTGTTCATCTCCAAACCTTTTCATGCCGGTTGCTCTCCATATATATATATAACATATGCCAACTAATGAGATAGAGGAGCTTCCTGGGTGGCTCCCTGGTAAAGAATCTGCCTGCCAATGCAGGAGACACAGGAGATGCGGGTTCAATCCCTGGGTCTGGAAGATCCCCTGGAGAAGGAAATGGCAGCCCACTCCAGTATTCTTGCCTGGAAAATCCCACGGACAGAGGAGCCTGACGGCTACAGTCCATGGGGATGCAAAGAGTTGGAAATGACTTAGTGACTAAATAACAATGAGATAGAAGCATGAAGAGAGTTAGTTCTATAAAAACGGAAGTGAGTACTTTGGAAAGACCCATAAAGATAAGTTGCTTTCAGGGCTTCCATTCAAATAAGTACTAGCAAATTACGTGCAAAGGGCGGAGGGAAATTATAAAATTCTAGGATTCTGCCATCAAATTGTTAGGCAAGTGTATTTAACCTCTTCCTCTGCTGTGAAGAAAGTGAGACTGGATGTCACAGGCGATGCATCATGGTATATACAAAAGGAAACAGTGTTAACGTTTATGAACTACTTCCTGCGTGTCAGGCAGGAGTCTGAGCATTTTATCTGTACTAACACATTTCAGAAACTTTAAGAAAGATGGCACAAAGCTCTAATCAGTAAAATATGGGGAAAATAATGAAAACTATGATTTACATTAAAACAGAATCCTTAAGGAATGTGTGTCATTTTAAACTTTTTATTGAAGTATAACCTAAGGGCTTGGAATGAAAACTGACCTTTTCCAGTCCTGTAGCCACTGCTGACTTTTCCAGATTTGCTGGCATATTGAGTGGAGCACTTTCACAGCATCACCTTTTAGGATTTGAAACACCTCAACTGGAATTCCATCACCTCCACTAGCTATGTTCAGTTCTGTTCAGTTCAGTCACTCCGTCGTGTCTGACTCTTTGCGGCCCCATGAATCGCAGCATGCCAGGCCTCCCTGTCCATCACCAACTCCTGGGGTTCACTCAGACTCACGTCCATCAAGTAGGTGATGCCATCCAGACATCTCATCCTCTGTTGTCCCCTTCTCCTCCTGCCCTCAATCCCCCCCAGCATAAGAGTCTTTTCCAGTGAGTCAACTCTTCGCATGAGGTGGCCAAAGTACTGGAGTTTCAGCTTTAGCATCACTCCTTCCAAAGAACACCCAGGGCTGATCTCCTTCAGAATGGACTGGTTGGATCTCCTTGCAGTCCAAGGGACACTCAAGAGTCTTCTCCAACACCACATTTCAAAAGCATCAATTCTTCGGTGCTCAGCTTTCTTTACACTCCAACTCTCACATCCATACATGACCACTGAAAAAACCATAGCCTTGACTAGACAGACCTTTGTTGGCAAAGTAATATCTCTGCTTTTCAATATTCTATCTAGGTTGGTCATAACTTTCCTTCCAAGGAGTAAGCGTCTTTTAATTTCATGGCTGCAGTCACCATCTGCAGTGATTTTGGAGCCCCCAAAAATAGTCTGACACTGTTTCCACTGTTTCCCCATCTATTTCCCATGAAGTGATGCTAGCTATGTTAGTAGTGATCAGATCACTACAGATCCAAAATCACTGCAGATGGTGACTGCAACCATGAAATTAAAAGACCCTTGCTCCTTGGAAGAAAAGCTATGACCAACCTAGACAGCATATTAAAAAACAGAGATGTGATTTTACCAACAAAGGTCCGTCTAGTCAAGGCTACGGTTTTTCCAGTAGTCATGTATGGATGTGACATTGAACTATAAAGAAAGCTGCACCGATGAATTGATGCTTTTGAACTGTGGTGCTGGAGAAGACTCTTGAGAATCCATTGGACAGCAAGGAGATCCAACCAGTCAATCCTAGAGGAAATCAGTCCTGAATATTCATTGGAAAGACTGATGCTGAAGCTGAAGAAACTCCAATACTTTGGCCGCCTGATGCAAAGAACCGACTCATTGGAAAAGACCCTGATGCTGGGAAAGGTTGAAGGTGGGAGGAGAAAGGGACGACAGAGGATGAGATGGTTGGATGGCATCGTCGAGTCAAGGGACATGAGTTTGGGTGAACTCCGGGAGTTGTTGATGGACAGGGAAGTCTGGCATGCTGCAGCCCACGGGGTCACAAAGAGTCGGATGCGACTGAGCGACTGAACTGAACTGAACCTATGGGCAAGAAGTGCACAGATTATAATTTAGCTCATTTTGCAAAATGAACATATGCGTTCTATCTAGCACCCAGATCAAAAAACAGAACAATATTCACCTCCCAGGAATTCTGTATGCATGGTTGTCTAAAATTTCCCATTTTTAACTAGCATTTTTAGATGGACAGAGCAGTCCCGGTTTCCATAGCGTGAGAACAAGCTTCCAGGGGAAAGGAAGCTTCCAGACAAGAGGACGTGTCTGTGCTGTCCACCGATGGGAGGATGCTGCCACCTAGAGGAGACAGGAGGAAATGGACTCCCCCCGCCCCCCAGGTCTTCACTCCTGTGGGAGGGAGGAGCTGCGGCCAGACAGTCCTCTGCGGTGCTCTGGACCAGCGGTCAGGCTGGAAGGTAGTACTGCATAGTGGTCAAGTCAGAGGGTGGCAGCAGCTACCCCAGAGTGATTCTGGGTCCCACCAGGGAACCAGCTGAGTGGGCAATGGCAAAGCACTTTATCCTGTGTGTGCTAAATCGCTTCGGTTCTGCCTGACCCTTTGCGACCCTGTCACCAGGCTCCTCTGTCCATGGGATTCTCCAGGCAAGAATACTGGAGTGGGTTACCATTTCCTCCTCCAGGGAGACCTGCCCGAACCAGGGATCGAATTTGTGTCTCTTGTGTCTCTTGCGTCTC
This sequence comes from Capricornis sumatraensis, assembly GCF_032405125.1. Classification (NCBI taxonomy): domain Eukaryota; kingdom Metazoa; phylum Chordata; class Mammalia; order Artiodactyla; family Bovidae; genus Capricornis; species Capricornis sumatraensis. The sequence goes on from NC_091084.1 coordinate 75,838,723, forward strand.
CGGCATTGGTAGGAGAGCGGGTACTTTACCCCTAGAGCCATATCTTGCTTGGTGAGTCACCGTTTTTGACATCTATACATGGAGAGAATTAAGTAATATAATGGGTAGGAAGTGCTTGGCCCCAAGCCTGGTTCATAGCATAAGACTGTTGGAAATTATGACTCTCATGCTGAGAGGCTAGGGCCGAAAGGAAAACTAGAGGTCATATGGTGGAGGAGAAGCACTGCTTATTGTTACTGAAAATCATTTCTTGGATTTACCCACTGGTTGAAAATCTACCTGCCAATGCAGGGGACATGAGTTCGATCCCTACTCCAGGAAGATTCCACATGTCCCAGGGCAACTGAGCCCCGCGCCGCAGCCACTTGGCCTGCACTCCAGAGGCCGTGTTCCTCAACAGGAGAAGCCACCACAGTGAGGAGCCTGCATCCCACAGCCAGGGGGCAGCCCTTGCTTCCTGCCCAGGGGGCAGCCCTTGCTTCCTGCCGCTTGAGAAAGCCCGCATGCAGCCACAAATGCCCAGCACAGCCCCAAATGAATACGTTCTAAAAAGAAAGAAAAATATTTCCCTGCATGAAGTTTTATGTAGAAATTGAACTTGTAAACAAAACACAAGGTGCTCTGGATGACAAAGGAGCAGAGAGAAGAATCGTGTGGGTCCCCCATCCCCACAGCACACAGCAGCACCTCTGAGGAGCTTCCAAGTGGCTCAAAGGTGCCCATGAAGCCCCTGAGGTTGGTTGACACCCTCATTTCACAGTTGCGGACACCAAGGGCCAGAGAAGGGAAGGGACTCATTTGAGTCACCAGACTTTGTAACTGAGGTGGGCTGAGCCTCCAGACCTTGTAACCTCGCATCATCCCGTGTTCCCCTCAGGCTCTCTGCTGACCCCACAAACCATTCACAGATTTGCTTCTTGGCTGATGGGTGAAGGGCCTAAGGGACCCTCTCAAAGAATACTCTCCTTTCCCCTCATTCAAATCATGGTGGACTTCCAGGTGGAGGTGGAGTAGGAGGACGTGGGGAGGTGTTTTGGAGAAGACTTCATGCCATAATGGAGAAGAAATCTCAGAGGCAAAGTCAAGTTGGTGAATTTGAGGAGCTCTGTAGGCAAAGCCAGGTGTCAAAGAGGTAAAACCCCAGAGGGGGTTTAGGGAATGATTGTGAAACAAAGTCGATTCATCAGTGAAAAGTACTTTGAAGGTGGCTAAGTGCTAAACAAACAAGATGTTTATTATCATCAATGTTACCATGACACTTTATATTAATCAATAGGCCTGGAAGGGATCCTAATTAGGTGAGGAATTGATGCTGTGAGTAAAACACCACAAATGAAAATAACAAAATGTGAATTTCTGGGCCCCATTTCTACCAGGGAGGCTGATCCAGGGTCACTGGTGTCTCTCTGTGTTAAAGATGAATGAGATCTCTACCTTCCGTCACTGCTCATAAAGAAAATCCATCATCCTCTTCTGCTCACAGAACTGATAGTTATTTATTGATTGCTTATAAAATTATATCTCAGGAATGAATGAAGGTGACATTCACTCTTTTCTGTAAGTCCGATGAGAATGGCATCTCTTTCTTTTGTAAATAATCTCACTTGATACAATGTAAAATTAAGATCATTCTTGCAAATATCAATCTTGGTTTCTGTGTACTAAGGCAGCTGGTGGATGTGAGTGATGATCTCCAAAGAGGACCATCAATTTCTTCCCTCTCTGTAACTCCTTGCTTCCTTGTATGGAGATGGAGAAGCTGCTTCCCTCACCTTTGATGTGGGCCGATCTTGGTGATTTTCTAGACAACAGAATCCACAGAAGTGATACTCTGAGCCTTCTAAGACTAAGTCATGGGAAACCTCCCAGCTTCTGCCTGGGCCTCTTGGAATGCTCACTGGAGATGCTCCCTCTACGAGCCCCGCTTCCACATGCTGGGAAGGCCAAGTGCATGGAAAAGCCTCGTATGGGAGCTCCAGTCAACAGCCTAGCTGAGCTCCCAGCCCACAGCCCACACAGGCTGTGATGAGTGAGCCTTGTGGGATGTCCAGCTCAGCTGAGCCTTTGGATGACAGCAGCCCCGGCCATGATCTGAATGAAGGCAACTGTCTGAAAGACCCTAAGTGAGACCTGCTCATCTGAGTCCAATCAACTGCTGAGACATGAGAGATAATTACAAAGTACCATTTCAGGCCACTGAGATTTGGGACTCTTTATCACATCACAATAGATAATCTGAATGTGTCAATATTTGTGAACCTACCACCAGTGTATTCTGTCTCCTGTTGACATAAATCTTTCTGCAGAAGTATAATTCAAACAGAAGGATTAAAAAAAAAGAAAACTCCTGAGATTTCAGAGCTTTTTTCCCCATGTCCTGTGATAATAATCTTCAAAGAGAAACCTGTAATTTGGTACAACCATTCTCCTGATGATAATGCTGCAATGGACATCTCTGTATTCATAAAGAGCATAAATGCTTGTAAGATGCTCTGTCAAATCAGGACAGGACTGTTGGACTTTCTTCTCCCCCTTATATAATGGGACAGAAATACAAGCCCATGACTCTGCTAGATTTCTTATTTTAATAAATAGTCTGTCATTTAAATTAACATGGGAAATGCATGTTTTCCAGTGAACTCCCCAGGGGGCACTGGCGTGGGTGGTCCACGGACCATAGTTTGAGGAGCATCAGAGTGCTGGCTGTGCCTGGGTGGGGGAAGCAGAGCAGGGCCCTGGCCCCTCCTCTGTTGTTTTCCTGCGTTCGCTCCACCAGCTTTCTAGCTCCATCAGTGCGCACCGCCTCCATCCCTGCCTGCGTCTGTCTCCCCCCCATTTTCTACCTACCCTGAAGAAAAGTCACCAGTTTTCAGAAATCAAGGACCAGATTCTCTCTGCTCTCCTGGGGGTCCCACCTCGCACATTCTGGCCAGAAAGCTTCCCCTTTGCCCACTCCCCTGCCCGCTGCCGCTGCTACCCTTGGCTCCGCTCTGGGCATCTCACCGTGCCTTCCATCCACAGCCACCTGCCCCTCAGGAGCTCTATCCGCTGACCTCAGAGGCCGAGAGGTACCCAGCGTGGGCGAGCTGGCACCCTCTCTGTGGGTATCACAGCAGGAAATGGCAGCAAAGTCACTTCCCTCTCTCTGCCTTAATCAAACCCACAGGCCTTTATTTTGAAAAAAGAAAAGTGATATTTATAGTTAAATAAATAGGATTCCTCAGTAATGACAAGTGTGTATCTGTTCACAGTGCCCTCATTTTCTTTTTTTGTTTAAATTGTTTTTTTAGGATATAATTGATGTTTAAAAACCGCATATATTTAATGGGCCTTTGTAAAGTTAAATGAATTAACACAAGCAAAGGGCTTAGAACAGCAGTCATTGCGTTGGAAGCATCTGGGGAATACTAGCTGCCATTTGTATTGTTGTTGTCATTGTTATCAATCAGAGCTTCTCTAAAGATAGCGGTAACTGTGGACTTCCTTGGAAGTCTCTATAGTTTTACCCTAAGAAAGTATGTGCTTTTGCATTCTCATCCACCATGGATTTTTTATTGGCCTTGAAATAATGTCTTTTAAATGAGCCCAGGAAGTGAGAGAAAAATCAGTCCCAGATTTCTTCCATGGCTCTGTCACTGCTGGCCCAGCACAGGAATGGGAAACACTGACCGTGAAGTCGCTCATCTCTCCGTCTAGTTTGCCCTGTGCTTCCCTGTCGTGATCTGGTCACAGCTCCTTGACAACCTGCGGGTGCAGGCTGGGCCAACACACTGCTGTTTACAGAGTGCGTATGGTTAACAGGGCCATGTCCGGAGTCAGACGGCTTGGGTTCACATCTCAGCTACTCTACTAATAGCTGTGGCGAGTTGCTCCACTTCTTTTAAGCTTCAGTTTTCTCATCTGTAATATGGGGTGAAGATGGTTAATGTAAGGAATGAGTCAGGTAGCTCTGCACACAGTGCCCGGCAACAAAATGGTGTTAGCTCTGGTTAGGTGGTGTCCTAATGACAAATCCTGGGACTTAGAAGCTGTTTAAGATCCTCTCTGTGCTGAACCTTGTGTTAGATGTATTGTTAGGGGTGCATGTTTGCATGTGTGCATATGTGTGTGTGTGTGTGTGTGTGTGTGTGTGTGTGTGTGTATGTGCCTCTCCAATTCAGTGGTTCCCACCTGGGAGCAATTTTGCCTTTCGGGAGACACTTGGCAATGTCCGGGGACGTTTTTGGTGGTCACTGTTGGGAGAAGGGGAGTGGCTACTCTGTAAAGAATAAGAATGCTGCCAAACATCTCACAAGGCACAGGACTGTCCCCATTCCCTGACAAAAATCCATCTGGTAAAGTGTCAATGCACATACGTCCTGGCGCGGACGGTAAAGAATCCACCTGCTATGCGGGAGACCCAGATTCGACCCCTGGGTCAGGAAGATTCCCTGGAGAAGGGCATGGCAACCCACTCCAGGATTCTTGCCTGGAGAATTCCATCGATAGAGGAGACTGGCGGGCTACAGTCCTTGGGGTTGCAAAGAGTCAGACACGACTGAGTGACTAACACCTTCAAATGTCATTGGTGCTGAGGTTAGAAATCCCTGTTCTGGTTAAAATATAAGCTTCGTAAGGACAGGGACTGCCTTTCTGCCCACTGATGTATCCCTAGACTGCAGCAAAGCACTTGGTCCTCAATACATCTCTGCTTAGTGGATGGTCAGCACGAGTGAATGATGATCAAGGCTCTCAATGGGTAGAGATGTCTATGGAGCCAATGAGCACATGGTTTGGCTGCAGCCTGTTCCCCTGACTGAGGAGTCATCAAACCCGGCAGAAAAGGCCCCAGGCCCAGAGGGTAGTAGGAGGGTGGGTTAGGGTGAGCCCTGGGATGCAGGTCTCTCTAGGAGCTGGCTGGGGGATCATGGGTTCATGCAGTCTACACCAAGCGTAGCATTCAGGAAAGTCATCAGAAAACTCGCACACAGCAGCCATCAGAGCAGAGATTCACCTCGGAGCCTCTTGGAGGCAGGATCCATGGTTTGCATGCCCCCAGGACACTTCAGTTGGGTTATTTTGCCATCAGCAGTGTTGAGTGGTCCTGACGGGGGCTGGAGGTGGTGCTAGTATTGCCTGCAAAGCACTTAGGACAGATCCTCTAGGACCTGCTGATTCCAGCAATCTCCCTGTTTCTTTTTTTTCTTTAGTAATCACTTCCTGCCCTGGAAAGTGCTACCTCCCAGCATTTCTGCAAGTTTGAGACGGGAATCCACACCAGTGAATTCCAACAACCCTCTCGCTCTAGGCCCAGCATCCCTTGTGCACAAACAAGTAGGCGGAGGCCCCAGTGTGTCCCGTTCACGTCCCGCGCTCCTTCCCGCACAGCAGTGAACCCCCGTGCATGGTGAGGGCGCAAGACAGAGACTAGGGGTGCCGTCTTTCGAAACTGTATCTTCTTGAGCCTCCTTTCAAGTCCACGTGACAGTGGCTGACAGAGAGACCTTGGAAGTGAGTCCAGAGCATCGTCCAGCCAAGTAGTGACCGAAGGCTTTTCATGCCGGTAACAGGATCTCGCTTGAACTTTTCCAGGAGTGCAGCTTTGGACTGGTAAATACTTCCAGGCTTCAGGAATTGCAAAGTAAGCTTTGCGATCAAGATGTGCATGTATTTAAAAAAAATGTAGATATTAAATTTGATTTTACTTAAATTTAACAGAAGAAACTGAGGTTATGCGAAATGAGTTTCTGATCAGATAACTGCTCTTCTCTACAAGGTATTAATTTAAGAGATTCTTTTAAGGTGAAAAAGCAGTGTGGAAAAATTAGTAGATTAGAGCTATTATAGTGTTTTTTTAAACTCCATGTTTTAATTTGAAGCAGAAGAGGTGGATACCCACAAGGCTCTGTGACAGATGTTGTTCAGCAAATCCTTCATTCTTTCTCTCCTCACAGCTGGACGACACTCCCCGTGTCCTTTGCGATCAAGTTGCGCCTGCACTTTAGATGGCCTAGGGGCAGGAGTGCTGTGGGTCAGCGGCGTGGCCCATGGAAGCTGCAGTGGGCGGCCCTCCACTCTCCTCCCTATCCCACTGACTGGATGCATGGAAACCCACGCCACCTCGACGCCCATGCTGACTGCCGGGGTCAGACACCTGGAGGCCTGTATCACCAATTCAGGCAGAGCTGCTGCCAATCAGGAAACAGCTACTAGAAACTTCTACCATGTTTGAGTCTCTATATATTTTGGATGTGTTTGTTAAGGTAGTTAATATGACCTTAACCAGTCCTCTTGTTCTGTAATTAAATTGGCACAACAATCACTATAGTTTTTCCAATGTATGTTTTTTTTATATTGACTGTTGGTTTTATTCACAAGTTGGAGAAGGAAATGGCAACCCACTCCAGTGTTCTTGCTTGGAGAGCCCCATGAATGGAGGAGCCTGTCAGGCTGCAGGCCATGGGGGGTCTCAAAGAGTCAGACACGACTGAGCGACAAACACTTTATTCACAAATAAATCCTTTCAGGAAAACCCCTAATAATAATGGCTAAAATTTACTGGGCTCTTACTATGTGACAGACACTGTGATAATTACTTACATGTACTAATCCATGTAATTTTTGCAACAGTCGTGTTATGTATGAATGCCATCCCCATTATATAGATGAGTAAACTGAGGCACAGCGAGGTTATGTAAAACAACACAGCTGAAAATTCCAGAGCCGGATTTCACCAGTTTAGCCAGTTTGGCTCTGAGTTCATTCTCTTCCCCTCAGTATCAAACATTTTAGGGAGTTAGATTCCTTAAGTTCTGGTGTGCCTCATTGCCTTACTTATTTATTTATCAAACTGCTTGCAATACCCTTTTATGTGGTACCAAATTCCATGAATATATAAAGTCTCAACTCTGTGTTTTTCTTTCTAAGAGAAAGAGGTATCTTTCTCTTGGAATCATCCAGCTCTTTTTCTAACCAGGTTAATTGCTCTCTGGGCCTGCTCTGTTAGCTGGAATTCTGGACCTTCTATCATACTCCTAGGTTGTATACCACACTTTTCTCTCTCTTTGGTGCAAGAAAGAGGACTCCATTTGCTGGAGCATATCCTGAAGAACTTCCTCAGAAAGTGACTATGAGAGACGAACGTTCTCAGTATTGGTAAATCTGAAAATGTCTCTTCTCTTTACTTTAGACCGTACTCAGCGCTGCTGGCCGCTTGGGCGTAGAGCTCTGGGCTGGATGCTATCTCGCCTCATGCTTTCAGGAGCGCCCATCCTGTTCCTGCTGCCCAGTTTCTGGGCCAGTCTGGGTCTCACTCCTCTAACAGCGATCTTTGTTCTTGTTTCTCTTTAAAAAGTTCTACTGTTTAGAAGATCTGCTCTTTATGCTTGGGTTTGTTTCACCACAGTGGATGTGGGCACCTTTCTATTCATTGTTCTGGGCATTCTGTGGGCCTTTCGTCTAAATATCCGGTCCCGAGTGCTTAGCCATGTCTGAGTCTTTGCCACCCCATGGACTGCAGCCCACCAGGCTCCTCTGTCCATGGGATTCTTCAGGCAAGGACACTGGAGTGGGTTACCATTTCCTTCTCCAGGAGATCTTCCCTACCTCAGATTCTTTACCATCTGAGCCATCTGGGAAGCCGACATGGTCCTTAGCCCTGAGGAATGCTTTTATTCTTTTCACTTTCTTAATTCTTTTTCTGCAATTCCGATTAGTCAGATGTTACACTTTCTAGATCAATCTTTCATGTTTCGTATTTTTCTCATATTTTCTATCCTTTTCTCTTTTTCTTCTACCATCTGGAGATTCCCTTGACTTTATAAATCAAACTTTTAATTCACTTTTAATTTTGGCAGCGGGCTTTTCACTTTTTAAGAACTCTTGTCTTAATAGCAACTCTTGCTTTTCTCGGTTGCGACATCTTCACAAACTTTTCTGCAGAAATTCTGAAAACTACTGTTTATTACCTGTCCTAGCTCTATTTCCTTTAGATTCAACTTTACCATTTATTTATCTTATGCTTTTGGTATGGCTGTTAGCATAGCTGATGCCACCTCGGGCCCTTACAGTTTCTCCTGGCCTTTCACTGACTCTAACCATCACTTCTGTCATTAAGAGCTTTGGTTAATAATCATTAAGACCAGGTGGCCTCTATGCTCTGTTAGTCCCCAGACAATGATGGAAACCTTTCCTGATGTATTATTCCCAGCACCCAGGAGATCAGTTACCCATTTGTAAATCTTGGCTTAGGAATGCATGTCCTGTTTCCAAGCATCTACCCTCATACCCTAGGTTAACTATGAAATTGTCCCAGGAGCCGCTGGCAGTGTGGGGTGAGGCTGGAAGCACTTCTGGATCACTGGCTGCCCAATCCAGAGTCCACCCTGTGAGCAGGTTACCCTACAGTAAATCGATTCATTGACTCTGCGGAGCTGCCTGACTCATTTCTTCACCTTCTCAGTTTGATGAACACTTTTCCTTCCCTGCATCCTTTCTTCCCCTCAGGGACTTCTACTGAGACCAAAAGAGAAAAGAAGCTCTTTCTGCTGGGATCTGTGGCTGTAACAATAATGGAAATCAGTCCTTGCCAGGTGCCACCTTTTAGAGGTTTGAGACACAAGTCCACAAGGCAAAGTAGAATCCAGAGATGATGGGAAATACCAATTCCTGGATTCAGCTGTGCCTGAAGTCAGCCTAACCTTTGGTTTAATGAGTCACTGATTTTTTTTTTCCTTTGTCTTATCCAGTTTGAAAAAAAATTCTATTACTTGCAACCGACAGAGCTCCAAATAACATAACGAACCAGTTACCTACTGACCTTGGCAAGTCCTTTCAACTTTTAAAACTCAGTGTCCTCATCTGTAAGATGAGGGTTGGGATCCTGGCCTCCCTTGAGGGTTGTGATGAGGACCGAGTGAGAGGCTTGAGTTTGATCACCCTTTAAAAACTGTAGAATGCTATGTGTGCTCAATCGCTTCAGTTGTGTCTGGCTCTTTGCAGTCTCATGGATCATAGCCCCTCTGTCCATGGGAATTTCCTGGTAAGAATACTGAAGTGGGTTGCCATGCCCTCCTCCAGGGGATCTTCCCAATCCAGGGATCGAACCCAAGTCTCTTGCATTGCAGGCAGATTCTTTACCTACTGAGTCATTGGGGCTCCACTGGGGAAACCCCATAAAACGCTATAAATGCACATAATTATTATTGTGGGAATTCTGGTATTTGAGATATTCCCGTTTCTGTCACTTGGGAACCACATAAATGACCAAGAACTGTCCCCGACTAAGCAGGGGCCTGGAGATGAGTGATTCTGTGCCGCAGAGTGAGCTCTGGATGGGACACACAGACTGTGACCCCTGGCCTGGTGTGGCATTATCGCTAGACTGTGATCTAGTCTGCTAGGGACTGGTAGCTCAGCTGGTAAAGAACCCACCCGCCATGCAAGAGACCCCGGTTCGATTCCTGGGTCAGGAAGATCCCCTGGAGAAGGGATAGGCTACCCACTCCAATATTCTTGGGCTTCCCTGGTGGCTCAGACGATAAAAATCTGCTTGCAATGCGGGAGCCCTGGGTTCGATCCCTGGGTTGGGAAGATCCCCTGGAGGAGGGCATGGCAACCCACACCAGTATTCTTGCCTGGAGAATCCCATGGACAGAGGAGCTTGGCGGGCTGCAGTCCATGGGGTCACAAAGAGTCGGACACACTGAGTGACTAAGTCATTACAATATCCTTACAATTGATATTATAATGATTTATGCTTTTATTTAGTCCCTTTGTTGGGGTCGGTTTTTCTTTTTTTTCCCTCCAGCTAAGAGAATCACTAAATCTTTATTTCTTTGGAAAACTAAAATCAAACCAAGCTAAGCGGACTTGGTCTTCTGGCTGGTTCCCACTGTAAGGAAGGAGCCCTGGGCTGACGTGTTTGGCAGGGGCCCTTCTCCAGGACAGAGCTGGAACCAATGGGCTTCTCACTTAATGTTTGTTTAGTGCTCTGGGCCTGTGAAGGGCCATGGGGTCTCTTACTGGGTTTGTTATTGATGTTTAGTGAGCCGTAAAACCCTGATTTCCTGCCTGCACTCCCAGCCATAAAATAACTGTTTGCTACAGCCTGTAAACACCCCTTGGTCAGCAGGCCCTGCTCCCAACGTCTGAGGAGCTGGTTCACCAACATCCTGCAAGGGCCTGCTGACAGCATTTCCCGCCTTTCTGCTCCGCCCTGCTGGCTCCTTTGACTTGCTCCCCAGATGCAGAGTTGACAGTCCTGGTTTTGCCAGCTTTGCCCTTCAGGACAGGCGGGGCTCTGTGCTGGGGGCAGAGGTCTCAAGGGACTGCTGTGTCTGACCCTGAACATGTAACCTCAGCCCTCTCTGCTCACCACACAGAACTCAGGTGGGCTCGTCTCAGGGCCAGGGGCCCGCGGAAGCCACCACCCCCGGTGAAGCCTCAGCCTTGATGAGGCCCTGCTCAGACTGCACTGGGGGCTTCACGTTAGGAAGGTGAGGCCTGAAAGGTCTCAGAAGCCTGGCCCACACCTTCACCTTCTGTCTCGGGGCCCCTGCCTCCAGCTGCAGGACCGGACCAGGGGTTGTATCCCCACCGTACACACACCTGGACTCTGCAGCTGCTATGGCCGCCATTGGAAGACTCTCCTGAGAGTGAGTGCATTTGGTCCAATTCCCTCCAGAGACTGGGAGAAGTGATGGGGGAGGCTGGGTCTGGCTCCTTCCAGCCGGAGGAGAAATTCCCACATCTGAGCACCGTCCAAGAGGACAGTCGACCTTGTGGGCAGTGAGTCCTCTGTCATTTTGAGAGACAAGGGACACAACACTCATCTTACTCTAGCTGAAGCTAAACAGGAAGACCATTAACTCAGCCACCCAACTCAGGGAATGGCAGAGGCTGGGTTATCCTGTCTGCAGATCCAGGGTCTCCACATTTTGTCCTGACCTCCCATTCCTTCAAAACCCTCCTACAGGTCTGGAGGCCAATCCCGAAGCTGTGATTTAACAGGAAAGAACGGTCTTCTCTTTTCAACAGCCACGTGTAAAACCCTAGGGACGGTGCCTGGCTGGCCTAGGTTGGGTGGTGTGCCCACCCCTTGCGCCAGTCACAGAGTCTGAGGGGAGGCACGGGTGAGGGTCCCTCTCTTCAGGAGAAACATGCTGAGTGGCGCCAATCAGAGCTCAGAGGAAAGTTTGCATGCCCATACCAGACAAGAGGGGAACTCAAGCCCTAGGCAAGTGCTCTAAGTGCCTCTGGAAGGAGCTATGCGGGGAATTTCTTCAGGGGGAAGAGTTGGCCTAGACATGCGGTAAGCCCCTCTCAGCTGCTCTCTGGACATCACGTGCCACGCTCTGTGGGAGGGTCGTCCTCCCTGTCACTCCCGAGACTGCCCAGGCAGTGCGGGGCACGGGGAGGGGGCCTGTGCGTAAATGACTAGAGCGCTCTCCACCCTGTAAAACCTGGGAGCTCTCGCAGCTGGGAGTCTGGAGACGTCCTCAGAGGTTAGTCTGTCTCTGCTGCGGGCGTACACCCGGTCCCAAGGAGCCGTGAGCTTGGACCGGGCCTCCCGCTCTGCAGAAGCAGATCTGCCCTTGGATACAGGACCGCCTCCCCGCACAGCTCTGGGCCTCCACCCCCACCGTGGAGCAAAGGTGTGAGCTTGCCCTGAAGCTGTGGGTCAGCTGCAGAGCTCCTGCCACTCTCTGCGTGGACCCTGCTCTGTAAAGCCCCAGCCTTTCAGTTTCATTCCCACGGCCACTCGGGGTGAGGCCTGTGGGGGTCCTGTAGGGCCTCCTTATGCTCTGAAGGCAAAGTGACAGAGCGAACTCTTTCTCTGGCTCGCCACCCCTTGTGCTGGCCAGTGGGCGAGCTTTTCCCGAGGCCGAGGCGGGCAGATGGGTGATTAAACAGATACAGACAGGGGCAGTGGTCGTCTCAGGGCACATCCCCCTCTCCTCGTGGAAAAGAAGCGTGTCGCGCACACAAACTTTTAAGCTGCATTTGTGAATCCTGGAAATGGATCCATGACTGTCTGTTAGCTGGACGTGATGCTCATGGAGGGAACCTCATACCATCTCATCAAGGAGTTGGTATGGTTTTCTCCCAACAGGATAGTGAGCTGCCTGGACAGGCTTTCTTCACATACACACTCCTTCCCCAAGCACAGATGCCAGAGTGCTAGGACCGTTCTAAATCTCTGCCTCTCCAGTGGCCTTAAGCAGCACCAAGAGCTCCTGCAGGACCAGGAGCAGGCAGTGAGAAGAGCTGGGTGGCCGTAGGTCTCCTAGGGGACCCTAACCTCAGCTCCGGCTGCCCGCCCAGGCTTCTGGAGCCTCCTTTGACTCTGGCACCTGGCACTTTTTCCTCTCTCGCTCTCCAGTTCAGCTCTGCCTCCCGCGGAAGTGGGCATCCAGCATTCTGTGTGCTGGGGGGTAGGGGAGCAGAGTCTCTCTTATCACTTCCCCGTGGGCAGGTGAGTGGGTTTTTCCCTCCTTTCCTTCCTTCCCTCCCTCCTTCTTTTCTTCTTATGGAAACATAATTTACATGTAGTAAAATCCCCATTTTTGGTGTGTAGCTCTATACGTTTTGATAAAGGCACACAATTGTGTGGACCTTCTCACAATCAAGATAGAAAACATCTCCATCACCCCAAAATGTTCCTTGCCCTGTGCCCCTTTGTAATCAACAAACTCACCCCCAATATGTGGCAACCACTGGTCTATTTTCCATCCTTTTATAGTTCTGCCTTTCCCAGGATGTCATATGAATGGAATCATACAGAATGGAGCCCTCTGTGTCTGGCTTCTTTCTCTTCACAAAATGTATTTGAGATGTACCCATGTTGTCGCGTACAGCAGCGGTTTGTTCCTTTGATTTTATTTATTGGACACGTGTACCACAGATTGTGTGATTGTTCATCCGCTCCCCTGTTAAAGAAAATCTGGGTTGTTTCCAGCACTAAGCTATGGTGTCTAAAACATTCTTGCACAGGTTTTTGTGTGAACATATGCTTTCATTTCTCTCGGGTCACATGGCAAGTGTATGTTGAACTGTATAAGAAACTGCCAAACTGTTTTCCAGAGTGGCTGTACCATTTTACATTCCCACCATCAGTGGAGGAAGGTTCTGGATGCTTAGCGTTCTGGCTGGCACTTGGTATTGTCAACAGAGTGAACTTCTCAAGATGCAGATCTGGTTATGTAAGAATGATTTGATGTCTTTTTATTGCTTTTAGGCTGAAGACCTTTACATGTCCTAGAAGACCTTGCCTGGCCTTGCTGTCTCCTCTCCGGCTTCTTATGCCTCTATACTCTGCACTCTATACCCTTCTCTTCCGCTAGCGTCTATCTCCAGGTGCTTCCTCCCGCCTGGAGCCCTCTGCCTTGAATCATTTACCCTGATCTTTGTTGGATGAATGCCTTCTCAACCTTCACATCTCAGCTCCAATACCCCTCCTCAGCTAAATTTCCTGACCCCCAACCTATATGTGGGCCACCTGGTGGGCTTTCTCATAACACACTGTGATTTTTCCATCATAGCACTTATCACAATCTGGAAGCACAGATTTATTTCTGTGACCATTAGATTAAGGCCCATCTCAGCCCTCTAGCCTGTCATCCTGTAGGCAGGAACTGTGTCCATTTCACTTTCTATTGTTTCTCCACTTTCTTGGTCACATAGTGAGAAGTCAATAACGTCATAATTCAAATAGTGACTGGTGAGATTCCCTATAGCTGGAATGGGCCTAGAAAGGACGTCAAACAATTCGTGACTTCCGGCAGGTGTCTGACCTGTGTGATGTGACGTAAGTCTCTCCCGCCGTCCCAGGGCTTGTACTGGCCACCGTCCTATGCGTCAGACACCAAAGCTGGATGAAGAGTGTGTGCTTCATTCTCCTTGCTGGATCCTCCATCCTGCCCAAGGTGGAACCAGCCATCCTGTGCCCTTCATGGTGGGCCCAATCTCTGACATTTACAAGTTGCTTTGCTTGTTTTTTTATCAGATTTTGTGTTTTATGTTCTTCATTTTTTTTATTATGAAATATTTTGACAAGGCAAAAAGTGGCACAGAGGAGTGTATTACATACATCTATGTTCCCCCCCGGATAAAAGAGAAACCATTTCTGACACAAATAAAGCCCTCTGCTCTCTCCAATCCTTATTTCCTCTCTAAAGAAAATCTGGAAAGTCTGGAATTCGGTGGTTATTATTTTCACGTGTGTTATCGTATTTTCCCTACATATGTGAGTATCCATAAACCATTTATAGTGTTTTTCAAATTTTAAGACTCTATATAAATATTATTGCATTGTATGTATTTTTACGAACTCTGGCTTCTTCCCAATTTTATGTTTGTGAGATTTATCCATGCTGTATTTATAGCCTTGGCTCGTTTATTTTTATTGCTGTGAAATATGTTATTTTTTCCAATGTACCATAGTTCTTTCTTCTCTCACTGACAAGGAGTGAAGTTGTTTCCAGTTTTTGCTCTAACAAATAATGCTGACTTGAGCGTTCTTATCTGTCTTCTTTCTGCACAAGAGTTTCTCTAACTTGGGTGGACAGTAATGTTGTTTAAGATTTGCACTCCTTGTTATTGCGAAACCCTGTCTGATAGGTTGTACCTGGGGCCACAAATGAGATTTTCCATGATTCTTCACCTTTGCCATCACAGAGTGTTACCTGACTCTTCACTTTTATTAATAATGGAAAGAAAATGGAAACCCATAATGCAATTTAATTTGTATTTCCCAGTGACTGCAGCCATGAAATTAAAAGATGTTTACTCCTTGGAAGGAAAGTTATGACCAACCTACATAGCATATTGAAAAGCAGAGACATTACTTTGCCAACAAAGGTCCATCTAGTCAAGGCTATGGTTTTTCCAGTGGTCATGTATGGATGTGAGAGTTGGACTGTGAAGAAGGCTGAGCACCCAAGAATTGATGCTTTTGAACTGTGGTGTTGGAGAAGACTCTTGAGAGTTCCTTGGACTGCAAGGAGATCCAACCAGCCCATTCTGAAGGAGATCGGCCCTGGGTGTTCTTTGGAAGGAATGATGCTAAAGCTGAAACTCCAGTACTTTGGCCACCTCATGCGAAGAGTTGACTCATTGGAAAAGACTCTGATGTTGGGAGGGATTGGGGGCAGGAGGAGAAGGGGACGACAGAGGATGAGATGGCTGGATGGCATCACCGACTCGATGGACTTGAGTCTGAGTGAACTCCGGGAGTTGATGATGGACAGGGAGGCCTGGCGTGCTGCGATTCATGGGGTCCCAAAGAGTCGGACATGACTGAGCGACTGAACTGAACTGAACTGAATGACCAGTGAGATGATCATCTTTCTAGCAGGGCCTTTCATACTTCATCTGAGAAATGTCTCTTCACGGATTCCGCCCATCTGACCGTTGCACTGTTTGTCTTTCTGTTACAGCTTCACAGGAGTCACTCGTGTGTCGCTGGCCCTCATTCTCCGTCAGTCATCTGGGTGACACGTTCCCTCTCCCAATGAATGATCACCTTTCTACTTTGTTGGTGGTAACTTCTGGTAGGCAAACATTTTTAATGTTAAGAAGGCCCAATTTTTTCTTTCATGGCTCGTACTTCTTGTGAATTTTTTAAGAAGGGCTTCCCTATCTGAAGTAATGAATACATTAGTATATTTCTATGTATTTTAAAATATATGATCTATCAATTCAGTTCAGTTCAGTCGCTCAGTCATGTCTGACTCTTTGCGACCCCATGAATTGCAGCACACCAGGCGTCCCTGTCCATCACCAACTCCTGGACTTCACCAAAACTCATGTCTATCGAGTTGGTGATGCCATCCAGCCATCTCATCCTTGGTCGTCCCCTTCTCCTCCTGCCCTCAATCCCTCCCAGCATCAGAGTCTTTTCCAGTGAGTCAACTCTTTGAATCAGGTGGCCAAAGTATTGGAGTTTCAGCTTTAGCATTACTCCTTCCAAAGAACACCCAGGGCTGATCTCCTTTAGAATGGACTGGTTGGATCTCCTTGCAGTCCAAGGGACTCTCAAGAGTCTTCTCCAACACCACAGTTCAAAAGCATCAATTCTTCAGTGCTCAGCCTTCTTCACAGTCCAACTTTCACATCCATACATGACCACTGGAAAAACCATAGCCTTGACTAGATGGACCTTTGTTGGCAAAGTAATGTCTCTGCTTTTCAATATGCTATGTAGGTTGGTCATAACTTTCCTTCCAAGGAGTAAGCGTCTTTTAATTTCATGGCTGCAGTCACCATCTGCAATGATTTTGGAGCCGCAAAAAATAAAGTCTGTCATTGTTTCCAGTCTTTCCCCATCTATTTCCCATGAAGTGATGGGACCAGATGCCATGATCTTCGTTTTCTGAATGTTGAGCTTTAAACCAACTTTTTCACTCTCCTCTTTTGCTTTCATCAAGAGGCTTTTTAGCTCCTCTTCACTTTCTGCCATAAGGGTGGTGTCATCTGCATATCTGAGGTGATTGATATTTCTCCCAGCAATCTTGATTCCAGCTTGTGCTTCTTCCAGCCCAACATTTCTCATGATGTACTCTGCATTGAAGTTAAATAAGCAAGGTGACAATATATAGCCTTGATGCACTCCTTTTTCTATTTGGAGCCAGTCTGTTGTTCCATGTCGTTCTAACTGTTGCTTCCTGACCTGCATATAGGTTTCTCAAGAGGCACGTCAGGTGGTCTGGTAGTCCCATCTCTTTCAGGATTTTCCACAGTTTATTGTGATCCACACAGTCAAAGGCTTTGGCATAGTCATAAAGCAGAAATAGATGTTTTTCTGGAACGCTCTTGCTTTTTCCATGATCCAGTGGATGCTGGCAACTTGATCTCTGGTTCCTCTGCCTTATCTAAAACCAGCTTGAACATCTGAAAGTTCACAGTTCATGTACTGCTGAAACCTGGCTCGGGGAATTTTGAGCGTTACTTTACTAGCATGTGAGATGAGTGCAATTGTGCGGTAGTTGGAGCACTGTTTGGCATTGCCTTTCCATGGGATTGGAATGAAAACTGACCTTTTCCAGTCCTGTGGCCACTGCTGAGTTTTCCAAATTTGCTAGCATACTGAATGCAGCACTTTCACAGCATCATCTTTCAGGATTTGAAATAGCTCAACTGGAATTCCATCACCTCCACTAGCTTTGTTCGTAGTGATGCTTTCTAAGGCCCACTTGACTTCACATTCCAGGATGTCTGGCTCTAGGTGAGTGATCACACCATTATGGTTATCTTGGTCGTGAAGATCTTTTTCTTCACAAATACAGTTCTGTGTATTCTTGCCACCTCTTCTTAATATCTTCTGCTTCTGTTAGGTCCATACCATTTCTGTCCTTTATTGAGCCCATCTTTGCATGAAGTATTCCCTTGGTATCTCTAATTTTCTTGAAGACATCTCTAGTCTTTGCCATTCTGTTGTTTTCCCCTATTTCTTTGCATTGATTGCTGAGGAAGGCTTTCTTATCTCTCCTTGCTATTCTTCGGAACTCTGCATTCAGATGCTTATATCTTTCCTTTTCTCCTTTGCTTTTCGCTTCTCTTCTTTTCACAGCTATTTGTAAGGCCTCTCCAGACAGCCATTTTGCTTTTTTGCATTTCTTTTCCATGGAGATGGTCTTGATCCCTGTCTCCTGTACAATGTCATGAACCTCCATTCATACCTCATCAGGCACTCTGTCTATCAGATCTAGTCCCTTAAATCTATTTCTCACTTCCACTGTATAATCATAAGGAACATGATTTAGGTCATACCTGAACGGTCTAGTGGTTTTCCCTGCTTTCTTCAATTTAAATCTGAATTTGGCAATATGGAGTTCATGATCTGAGCCACAGTCAGCTCCCGGTCTTGTTTTGGCTGACTGTATAGAGCTTCTCCATCTTTGGCAGCAAAGAATATAATCAATCTGATTTCAGTGTTGACCATCTGGTGATATCCATGTGTAGAGTCTTCTCTTGTGTTGTTGGAAGAGGGTGTTTGCAATGACCAGTGCATTCTCTTGGCAAAACTCTATTAGCCTTTGCCCTGCTTCAAAGATTCCATATCCCAAGACCAAATTTGCCTGTTACCCCAGGTGTTTCTTGATTTCCTACTTTTGCATTCCAGTCCCCTATAATGAAAAGGACATCTTTTGGGGGTGTTAGATCTATATATACCTATAAATATTTTATTCTTGAAGTTTTTCCCTCATATTTAAGTCGTTTGTTCACCAGGCTTTACTTGTGTGCTTGATCGGAAGTGTAATCAAATTTTCTTTTTTCCATTAAAATAATCTATTAATCGACTAGACCATCCTTTTCGTATTGATTGACAATGCAACCTCTGCCAAGTATAAAGTCTCCCTATTCATGTGGGAATAGAAAGTGTCCATATTTGTTTCTGGGTTCAATCTTCTGTTCCACTGGTTCGTGTTTCTATCCTGCACCAGCATCGCACTATCTTAATTACACTGACTGTATATTAAGTATTGTTTCCCTTGTGGCTCAGCTGGTAAAGAATCCGCCTGCAATATGGGAGACCTGAGTTCAGTCCCTGGGTTGGGAAGATCCCCTGGAGAAGGGAAAGGCTACCCACTCCAGTATTCTGGTCTGGAGAATTCCATGGACTGTATAGTCCATGGGGTTGCAGAATCACTCTTAACACCTGTCAGGACAAAGGTCACTAACTTCAGAATTGTCTTGGTTATTCTTGCTCTCCCATATGCATTTTTAGAATCCATTTGTCAAGTGCAGTGAAAAACCTTTTGGAGACTTTGACTGGAATTGAATTGAATTTGGAGACTTTGACTGGAATTGAATTGAATTTAGAGATTAATTTGGAAGAAACTGACATATTTATGGTGTTGAATCTTACCATCTCCAAACAAAGCTTATCTCTCCTTTGCCATGTCCTTCTTTAATGGATTTTTAGTAAAGTTTCACTGATTGCTACATAAAGCAACTAGTAAATCTTTTTGCTAAATTTATTTTTGCTTACTTATTTTTGTTGCTGGTATAAATGGAATCTTTTTTAAACTACTTTTTCTAGCTCTGTGGTGCTAGGGTGTAGAATACATTTTATTTTTGCTGATTGATCTTATATGCAGCAATCATGGGCAAACTCTCTCAGTTCTAATAATTTGTCTGTAGAGTCTCTTGGGCTTTCTATGTAGATAATTTTGCTTCTTCCTGTTCAATCTTTACTTCATTTCTTTTTTCTTTTATTACTGTGTGACTAGAGCCTTCAATTCAATATTTAAGACAGGAATAGCAGATTTTCTGCCCTACTGATGCAATTTATTTTCAGGTTAAAAGTCTATTTGGATTTTTTATTGTTTTTTTCTTTCTTTATGTTCTGTTTTACACATTGTCTATAATTGGTAGGCATTCCATTCATTTTTCCTTTTATTGTCTTTCGAAAAAAAGTCAAGAACCTAGAAAAGTTAAAATAACAATCCAGTAAGTACCCGCGGAGCTTCTCACCTAGATCCACCAGTTGTTTCTTCAAACTCACTCCATCTCTCTCTGTATAGATACCACACATGCTCATGTGCGCACACACACACACACACACACAACCACTTTTCTTTTACTAATTGCATAAAATGTGTGTTAGATATTTTCACTGAAAACCAATTGAAAAATTATTGAAATGAATTAAAGATGTAAATATTGCAACTAAGTCAATTTCCCCCAAATTTATCCAAAGACAGTGAAAAAGTGTTTAATTCTCTTATCAGGAAATGCAAAATAAAATGCAATAAGAAACTATACGCACTTATCAGAATGGCCAAAGTTTAAAAGATAGACAATATCTACCAGAGTAAAAAGAACATTTCTATATTGCTAGTGGGGGAATAAATTGGTAGGACTACTATGGAAAACTGGAAGTATCTGCTGAAGTTGGACATGCACTCAAATTCACACACAAAGACACGTGCACACACATACACACATGTTTCCCTTTTACCAAACCAACTAAGAGTGAGCTGTAAACATCATGGTGAAGTGAAAAAAAGTCAGTTAGTCACTCAGTCATGTCTGACTCTGCCACCCCATGAACTGTAGCCTGTATTCAACCCTAAACACTTAAGCGTGCATCTCCCAAGAATCTTCCTATTCAGCCTCATCACTATTACCACACTTAAGAACATCAGTAGTATATCAATAACTTCATCCAACATTCAGTCCATATACAAACTTCTCCAATTATCCTCATAACTTTTTAAAAATCTGAAATTCAGTCAAATTTACCCATTTCGTTTGCCTATGTCTCTCTAGTCTCCCTGAGTCTAGAGCTGTTTTCCTAACTCCCCTGGTTCTTATCTGATTTGTTTCAGTGGTCATCATGCTGTGAACTTCATCCTAGCTATTGCACCTAGCAAGAACTCATTTACTCTTTTGGCTGTGTGATATTCCACAGTGAGTGAATGCTCCGCAAATCATTTACCCTTTTAAATGGTGGGCATTTGGGTAGTTTCTGGTATTTTCCTGCTGTTAATAGTATTGCTGGTAATATGTACAAATCTCTTGGTGAACATGCACACCTACCCAGGAAGGAATTTGGAGGTCTTTGGATGGGTGCATAACTGACCCCATCTTGGGTCCTTAGTTTCTCCTGGCTTTCTGCTGAGCCTACCCGGGACTGTATTGTGCAGTAAATGACTTCTCTGCTGTCAACAGCTCTGTAGTTAATAGATAGTCTTTAATAATCACTAGGACTAGGTGGCTTCTATGCTCTGTTAGTCCCCAGTGATGAAAACCTTCCCTGATGTATTGTCAGCACCCAGGAGACTAGTTACCCATTTGTAAATCTTGACTTAGGAATGAATGCTCTGTTTCCAAGCACCTACCAGTGCAAAAGCTAAAGCTCCAATACTTTGGCCACTTGATGAAAAGAGCCGATTCATTGGAAAGACCCTGATGCTGGGAATGACTGAGGGCAGGAAGAGAAGGGGGTGACAGAGGATGAGATAATTAGATAGCATCACCAACTCAGAGGATATGAGTTTGAACAAATTCCAGGTGATATTGGAGGAGGACAGAGAACCTTGATGTGCTGTAGTCCATGAAGCCACAAAGAGTCAGACATGACTTAGTCACTGAAAAACAATAAAAACAACACTTATACCCTAGGTTAACTATAAAACTGCCCCAGCAGCCCTTTGACAGTATGGTGTGCAGGTGAACTGCTGCCTGTCCAATCCAGATTCCACTATGTAAGTTACCCTATAATAAACTGATCTGTTGACTCTATGGAGCTGCCTGCCTCCTTTTACTGTTTCAAGATGTCTTCTCAGTCGGGTGAACATTTTTCCTTCAATCCATCTTCCAACATCCATCATTAAGTATAATGTTCTCTGTAGATTTTTTTTTTTTGGTAGTTACCTTCTATCAAATTGAGAAATTCCTTTCTATGCCTAGGTTGCTAAGAGTTTTATTTTTTATTGTGATTGAGTATGAATGTTAATTTAATGATTTTTCATGTATCTATCAAGGAGGTCATATTAACTTTTCACCATTGATTTATCAATATGACAAATTACATTGATCAGTTTTGAGATGTTAAAGCAATCTCGCATACTTGGAATGAATATCTCTTGTCTAAGTGTTGCCCTTATATATTGCTGTATTTGATTTACTATTTCAAATAAGTTAAAGAAATATTGTTTTTTATTATTTCAAGTAAATACTATATTTTTGTATGTATGCTTACAATGAGAATTATGTTAAAGAACTATAGCTTTTTAAGCTTATCTTTGTTTTTTGATTCTGCTGGGTCTTTGCTGTGAGTGGGCTTTCTCTAGTTGTGGTGAGTGCGGGCTCCTCTTTGTTGCATGCGTGGACTCCTCATTGTGGCAGTTGTGGCACAAGGCTCAGTGGTTTCTGTGCACGGACTTAGTTGCTCTGCAGCACGTGGAATCTTCCCAGGCCAGGGATCCACTCCGCATTGGCATGGTGGATTCTTATCTACTGTGCCACCAGGCAAGTCCCCAGTTATTTTTAAAGTTCTATCAATTGTATTTTCTACATTTTAAAGTTAAGGTATTGGGGACACAGAGATTGAAGGCTGTAATACCATCCTCACGTATTTACCCCTCCATTCTTACGTAAGCTCCCTCTATCTGGAAATGCTTGTTTTATACTTTCTTTGACATATAGAGTTTGAGGTTTATAGTCATATGGGTTTTTATCTGGTTCAAATTTGCATACTGTGGCATTTTCCATTCTTTTCATTTAAACTTTCTGTGTTTAAGGTGGGTTCTAATTCACATACTTTCTGCAGCATTTGACTTCACATGGGGGTCTCTAATGTGACTTCCCTACTGCTTAGGTCTCAGGTTCTGTATCCTGCCCTTGGCACCTCCTGGGCTGTTAAAACTCAGGCTTTAGCTCTCAGGAATAAAAATATGTCTTCTACAAAATTATTTTTAATTTTATTTTTAAATCACTTCATTGAATGAGGTAGTGTTGACATTTCCATAGCTATACAAATTTAATATATACAACTTGATTAGTTTGGAAATAAGTACACATCTGAGAAACCATCATCACAGTCTATGCCATAAAGATAACCATCATTGTTGAATGTTTCCTTCTACCCTCTATATTATTAAATCTTTGTGATAAGAACACAACATTAGATATACCAAACTTTTAAATATACAGTACAATATTGCTAACTATTGGGCTTCCCTGGTGGCTCAGTGGTAAAGAATCCACCTGCCAACGCAGGAAACGTGGGTTCGATTCCTGGCTTGGGAAGATCCCCTGGAGAAGGAAATGGCAAACGACTCCAATATTCTTGCCTGGGAAATCCCATGGACAGAGGAGCCTGGTGGGCTACAGTCCATGGGATCGCAAAGAATTGGATATGACTTAGGGATTAAACAACAACAACAACAACAACATTGCTAACTATAGACATTATAGAGTGTATAGATTTCTAGGGCTTATTCACTGTGTATAACTGAAACTGTATACCCTTTGACTAATACCCCAGTCCACTCCCAGCCCCTGGCAATCTCCGTGATAGTGTTTGCTTCTATGAGTTTGACCATTTTAGATTCTCCATGTAAGTAACATCTTAAAAGTTTTTGTCCTTCTGTGTCTTATTTCACTTAACATAATGCCCTCCAGGTTCATTCATGTTGTCATAAGTGGCAGGATTTCCCACTTTTTAAAGGCTGAATAGCATTCCATTGTATGTGGGTACCACGTTTTCTTTACCCCTTTGTGTGTTGATGGACCTTAGGTTGCCTCCAAGACTTGGCAATTGTGAACAATGCTGCAATGAACATGAAGTGCAGGCATCTCTTTAAAATCCTGACTTTACTTCTTGTGGATTTATACCCAGATGTGGGATTGTGGGATCATAGCATAGTTCTGTTAGGCAGTTAGAACAGGAAAAAAGGAGTCCAGAATGGCAGTGGCTAAACCACACAGAAGGGGAAAGCCCGAGAAAATAGAACAAAGGAAGGGTCGGAGGACAGGAGTGAGGACCTTGGGTAAAACAACCTGCCTGGCTAGCCCACTTTACATAGGGCAGGCTCGGGGAAGAAGAAAAGAACTTAAAAAGAGGGGCCAAAACTGGGCCAGAGGCCAGCCCTCACGTCTCAAGGATGTATTTTCCTTTCTTTCTAAATAAAATTGAGCTGTAACACTGGTCTGTCCAAGGAAATTACGTGGGGCTGTAATACTGGTCCATCCATTGCTTCAAATTTTTGTTGTGATGAGACAGAACCGAGGAAATTACAAACTCCCCCAACAGTTCTACTCATTCTTAGGAAGTCTTTAAGTAAATACTTGGAGAAGGCAATGGCACCCCACTCCAGTACTCTTGCCTGGAAAATCCCATGGACGGAGGAGCCTGGTAGGCTGCAGTCCATGGGGTCGCTAAGAGTCAGACACGACTGAGCGACTTCACTTTCACTTTTCACCTTCATGCATTGGAGAAGGAAATGGCAACCCACTCCAGTGTTCTTGCCTGGAGAATCCCAGGGACAGGGAAGCCTGGTGGGCTGCCGTCTATGGGGTTGCACAGAGTCGGACATGACTGAAGTGACTTAGCAGTAAGTAAATACTGACTCCAGCACTTACTCTCTGGTTAGCATTTTCTTATTGTTTCTGCCCTCTCATTGCTTCACTGCCAGCTCAGTCATGATTTTAAAAGTATTTTACTTATATTCTCATACATTTTTCGGTCTTTGAGTATTGAGAAGGGTTCCTCTAAATACTTGTTCCAAAATATTTCTGAAAATGAAAATCTTTTCTTCACCTACTCACCAATAGGGCTGTTTGTCCAATATGTAGGAGATCTTTTAAAGTACCATTTTATTTAGAAATACATCCTCCGGAGAAGGCAATGGCAACCCACTCCAGTGTTCTTTTCTGGAGAATCCCAGGGACAGAGGAGCCTAGTGGGCTGCCATCTATGGGGTCGCACAGAGTTGGACACGCCTGAAGCGACTTAGCAGCAGCAGCAGCAGCATAGTATTCATCTTTCAACTTTGTTAGTAGCATCATTTTTTCTAACACACTGGCTTTGGGTTCCCTGCATCATACACGGAACTCCCATTGTCTGTTTTACATATGGTAACGTATATGTTTCAATGTTATTCTCTCGTATCACCTCACCCTCTCCTTCCCCAAGTAGCATCATTTTTACGGAGAAAAATGGAACACTAATAAAATTAAACCTGTCCCTCTTTTTCTTTATGGTTTCTGGGTGTCATACCTCACCCAGGTAAGTATTTCCCACACCTACATTTTATTTTAATTTTCTAAAGTTTAAGCTGTTACATTAAGCTATTAATTCATCTGGAATTTATTATTATAGAAAATGTATAGAAAGGATTTAACTGTATTCAATCCATGTAGATTGTGAATTATACTGACACCATTTAGTAAATAAACTATGCAATATGTTGAGTCGAAATGTCACCTTTATTATACATTACATTCTCACATATACTTGGATCTATTTTGGGCTTTTCTATTATGAACCAATGGTGCATTTGTGTCTTTTGGTGTCAAAATCAGACTTATATTCATTGCAGCGCCCTTAGTTTGAAGTTTTAGTATTTCCTATGGCAAGTTCCTTCTCAAAGTAATAATGAGATTACTTTCCAATTTTTTTCTTGGCAATTATTAAATGCTTATTCTTCCACCTAAAATTTTAAATTGTTTTCTCTGTGTCAGGGAATTATATTTTTTCATTCTATTTTCTATTAATTTAGGAAGTATTTTTCTTTCCTTGCCTTTCTTTAAGAAGTTTTTTTCCTGCCATACACATAGAGTTGAAATTGCAGAATTTGCTCTGCACATGTAACATGCTGACTCTTTTATATGCCATTACATTTCATTCTCACCATAATCTCTGTGAAAGAATTTTAATATCCCCATTTTAGAGTAAGAAAAAGAAGGACAGAGAAAGGCAGTAATGTGCCCAGGATCATTAGTGAAGAGTGAGCAGGGGTCCCACCCCTGATATTCTATGTATCATGCTCCCAAGGGGACCTGGGCATCTAAGAGTTCATTTCCAGTGGTTCTCAGGCCCCCGTTTTCTTATTAGAGTGTTTGGATTATTAAATAAGAAATAGCCAAAAATCCACTTTGTGTAGAATAAGATTTGCTCTTAGGACATTGATTTCATCTCATAGCCTGGACCAACTGTCTGCTGGGGTCCAGGCATTTATTCATTCTTTCTGCCACTTACCTAGCAGTCATGTAGGGAGCTGCCTAGTACATGCGACTGCTGATCTTCATATGTCACTTCGTGGGCACTGTCACGTGTCTTCATACGTCACTGTTATCAGCACTGTCCGAGACCAAAGAACGAGGGTTTGCCCCAGTGAACTTTCACTATATTTGAGGAGTTGTAAATAGTGAGCTAAAGAGTGAAGCACAGACTAAAACAGCCAACAGGGCTAGCCTCTGTGGCTCCTGTTGAGTCCTCAGGTGCAAGGCCTGGCAGGTATAACATTGTGGAGGTTGAAGGAATGAACCAGATCTACAACACAGGAGGCTAAGCAGCAAAGGGAATAAAAGGGGTTTATTTTCTGTCAATGTAAAACAGTTCTCTCAATTGGAAGAAGAAATCCAGTTAGGAACACACCCAACTGAGAACACACCCAACTGAGAACACACCCAACTGAGATCAGCTCTGTAGAAATCTTTGAAATAATGGAGCGGCCTTCTATACCAATGTTCTTATGAAGATGAAAGAAAGTGATGGTCTCTGGGCAGAAACAAAGGCAGCGCACTCTCATTACCTTGTCCAGATTCCTGCCTGAGAAGGACACTGCTGTGTGCTGGGGTCCCAGGATAGGAACTGGGGACATGTGGGCTGGTTCCTGCCCTCCTCCAGCAAGTTTGGGTTTCCTCTTCAACATGCTGGATGGTTCTGCTCTGGGGTCAGAACCAATGTTTTTTCTGGTTTATCACCTGCCCACTTGCCTTATAATGAGTTTATTTTTATAGTGAGATTGTATCTCCTAACTTAGGACTATTTTTTCAAAAGTATGATGAATTTAAACCTTACAGCAAATTTAGCAATCATTTCATTCATAGTTTCTCAAATTAACCCATTGCAATTTATACACTTTAAGATTTGTTTCCACAAACAAATGGAGGATGTTCTATGGTCAATAAGTTTGGAAATGTCAAATTGAAGAAAATTGAAGAGGCTAGGCCTCTTAACACCATTATGTGCATTTGAATTGCACAGAGGGAGCTACGGTCAAAATTACTTATTCGACTCGGGAAATTTTTCCTGTCAGTTTCACTATCTTCTTGGGATATGGTGTTCCAAAGGAAACTGGTCCAGTTCAGTCCTCTTCACAGATACAAGATCTGAGCCTAAGAGCAGGGAATAATTTGCTCAAGATTTTCTGTCCATGGGTGGCCAATTCTGGACTCCTGACCCTCAATCTGGGACACTCTCAATGAAATCAACCATCTTATCTGATCCAGAGTGGGCTAAATGGTGGACAGAGTTGACATCTTGGTTTCATGTGAACTACATAGAAAATCAGGATGACTTCAAAATAGAGCAATCCAGAGAAGAAAGGAGGGATCTGCTAGGTTGAATGGTAGGGGTCGGGGCCATGGGTTCACCTCCTCTTTGTGTCAACTCCCCCCCTCAAGAACCCTTTGTGATGGCACAATAGTTCTGTGATGCAGCCCTAGAACTCAGCTTTCCAGTACATTCTCAAGGCCCAGCTGCCTGAGGCAGGTGAAAGACTCTTCTGAGAAGGCTAGTGTCCCATGGCTGAGCCCAAGCCTGGCTTCTTGGAGAATTGATTCTATCTTCTACTTCCTGTGTGGTGGGGGTTCCTCCATCTGTGTCTCTGCTTTCTATAAAGGAATCTAATATTGAAGAAAAATGGAGGTACAGGTCAGATAAGGAAAGCCTACTTTCCAGGGAACAGATTGGGCAGGGCAGAGATTAGAGGAGGGACTAGGGCTCTCCTATCCATGGCTCACAGGCTGAGTGTGGCAGGGAGCCTCTGCAACAACTCAAGTAGGATGATTCAGTAGCCGTGGATTGGATTCTTGAGAGAGTCTGGAATAGAGTTCCCTAGTCATCAGTGAGGAGAAGGCAATGGCAACCCACTCCAGTACTCTTGCCTGGAAAATCCCATGGATGGAGGAGCCTGGTAGGCTGCAGTCCATGGGGTCGCTAAGAGTCGGACACAACTGAGTGACTTCACTTTCACTTTTCACTTTCAGGCATTGAAGAAGGACATGGCAACCCACTCCAGTGTTCTTGCCTGGAGAATCCCAGGGACAGAGAAGCCTGGTGGGCTGCCGTCTATGGGGTCACACAGAGTCGGACACAACTGACGTGACTTAGCAGCAGCAGCAGCAGTCATCAGTGAACCTTGTGCATTGGTTGACTTTCCTTCTCAGTATCTCTAGACGCAGTCTTTCCTTTGTGTTAGGGCTGATGTGGAGAGCCGTCTTTAGCTTCGAAAAGTCTCCTGTCAGACCTTCTGGCAAAGTTCCGGGAGAGGTGGCTCACAGGAGAAGAATCTGGAGACCATCCATGCTGTCCAAGCGGGGGACTAAAGGAGGGTGGAGCTAGGCAGTGCGTCTCGCCACTGGGTGGCGCTGTGAGCTGCTGCGGTTGATTCTGGAGGACACGTCTCAGGCTTCCCCTTCCGGGATGACTTCCGGTCTGCATCACAGGAGAGACCACCAGTGAACATGACTCAGCACTGTCCCTGAGGGCCTCACTATCAGCCTCGTGATCACTGATCATCTTATCCTGTATGCGAATTCCTAAGGCTTTCCACGTCTAATCGAAAGGAACATTCCTCTGGGCCTCCTTTGCTCCTGCAGCTTCATCAGCTTGCCTGGAAGAAAACAAGGTGGCCCGGGGGCCCCTATGTCTTAGGGAAAGGTGGGTCATCGCTCCGCCTTCTTTCCTGAGAACCTCTAGAGAAGGGGATGTGGAAGAGAGCCTTAGGATGAGGCCTAGAAGGGCCCTGAGAAGTCAGGGATATGACGCCTGACAAGCCCTCCTTGTCCCCATTCTGCCCACACAGCTGTGTATCCATCTCACAGCCCCAGGGACAAGCCCCTTTGTGAGGGCAGCTTTCTGGCTGGGGCAAGATCACTGTTGTGGGGCATGTGGCAGAGTGTCCCGCTGCCCTCTGGGGGCCTCCTGATGGGGCTGCTCCCACTATGTCCCAGCTCCTCTGCGTTTGCCTTTGCCAACACTAGCGTCTTCATCCTCAGCCTCCATTTTCTCCTGGGGCCTGAGGAGCCCTTCACGTAGCCTTTGTTCTCGGCCAATGTCCTCACTCACCCACTGGCTCCTCTCTTCCACCAGCACACTTCTATCTCTGGACCCCACATTCTTCACCTCTACACCTTGACTTTGTTGTCAAAAGTCAACCGCAGGTGCATACTCGGCCCCTAGAGCTTACGCCCCGCCCGGGCCCCCCATCCACCTTCTCAGCTGATCCTCCAACCTCCCTCAGGAGGGTCTCAACCTCTCCCCAAATCCTGCGTGGAGCTGACGGACCTCATTTGCCTGCCATCACCCACCACCAACTTTCTCCCCAGCTGCCAGGCCCCACTTTAAGTCACTCAGGCTGATCTGATGCCATCTTCTCTGTCCCAACCATGCCAGGCAGGGACCACTCATGTCTTTTGTTATTAGCTTTATTTTATTCTTTTTCTCTAGTCTTGATGTTCTAGTATCTTGAGCCCTCAATGGCCAGGAAGAAACTACCCCTCCAAAGGGTTACCAGTTCTTAGACACAGCAAATGGCTTGCCTGTCAGGGTCACGGTTCTTTCATTTGCACCTGCTCAAATGTCTTATTCTTTAAATACTTTTTCATAATGCAGTCACCGAGAAAAAGACAAAAAAAGAAAAAGAAAAGAAAACTAAAAACACTCATGGGCTTGTCAAAGTGAGAGGATCCAGTGGGCGCAACCCCAAGACAGGCTTACCCTGTATGTCTTCTCTCTGAAACTTTGTACAGCTGGAGGGATGGGTAGGGTTGCATAAGAAACAGGAGAGCACTTTGTTGACAGTGAGAAATTTAGCCTATGCAATACTTCTCGGAATTCAATGTTAATAATATCAAGTTGACACAAGAGTGAGCAAATTTACTTAACTTGGTCATAGTTTTGAAACCAATAAGCTCTTGTTTCAAAGCCATATCATTCCTCTAAAAGATGTGAACCAGTTGTGTCAACATCAGTCAGTTCAGTTCAGTCACTCAGTCATGTCCGACTCTTTGTGACCCCATGGACTGCAGCACGCCGGTCTTCCCTGTCCATCACCAACTCCCAGAGTTTGCTCAAAGTCATGTCCACTGAGTCATTGTTGCCAGCCAACCATCTCATCCTCTGTCATGTCCTTTTCCTCCCACCTTCAATCTTTCCCAGCATCAGGATCTTTTCAAATGAGTCAGTTCTTCACATCAGGTGGCCAAAGTATTGGAGTTTCAGCTTCAGCATCAGTCCTTCCAATGAATATTCAGGACTGATTTCCTTTAGGATGGACTGGTTGGAACTCCTTGCAGTCCAAGGGACTCTCAAGAGTCTTCTGCATATAACAAGGGAAAAATCTTTGAAGTACTAGTTTCAGTTATTGGGGAAAAATTTTGGTGGTAAAATAAATATAATGGAACTTACCATTCTAACCATTTAAAAAGTACACAGTTGGGTGGCATTAAGTACTCCCACAATGTGGTACAAACTTCACCACAACTTGGTTCTAGAACTTATTTCTATTTCCCTGAAAGGAAACCTCATTAGCAGTGACTCCCCATTGCTCCCACCCCTGCAACCCAGCATCTGGCACCTACTCATCTGTTTTCTGTCTCTAGAGACTTTCTTATTCTGGATATTTCATATAAGTGGAATCATCGATTGTTGGACCTTTTGTGTTTGGCTTCTTTCACTTAGCACAATGCTTTCAGTGTTATTCTGTTATAGGTGAACAATTTCCATTGTTTGGATAGCCTAGATTTCTAGTCATTCATAGGATAGTTGGGTGGTTGCCACCTATTTGCTATTGCGAGTAACACAGCTATGAAATTTGTATACAGATTTTGTTTGAACACCTGTGCTGAAGAGGCCATTTTTTTCTCCCATTAGTCTTGGCACTCTTGTGGAAAATCAGTTCACCATATATGTATTAGTTTATTTCTAGACTTCAAATTCTATCTCATTAATCGATATGTCTATCCTTATGTAAGTACCATACTGCTTTTAGTATTTTAATTCTGCAGTAAGTTTTGAAATCAAGAAGTATGAGTCCTCCAGCTCCTGTTTTTTTTTTTTTTTTAGTATGACTGGGGGCCCTTGCAAGTCCATATGAATTTTAGGATAAGTTTTTCCATTTCTGCCAAAAATGCACCCAGGATTTTTGAAAGGAATTTCAGTGAATCTGTAGATCACTTGGGATGATTTCTATCTTAATAATATTAATTATTTCAATCCATAGGCATATTGTTTTTCCATTTATTTATATTTCCTTTATATCTTTCAGCATTTTTTTTTCATTTTTGATGTATAAATCTTCCCAAAAATAGATGAGGGAACATTTTAACTCATTACATGAGGCCAATATTATCCTGATATCAAAGCAATCAAATGCATAAAAAACAATAAATAAAAAACTACAGATCAATATCCCTTATGAATAGAGATGCAAAATTCTCAACAAAATAGCAAACCAAATCCAACAGCATATTAAAAAGACTACATACCATGACCAAATGAAATTTATCCCAGCAATTCCAAGATGATTTAATGCCAAAAAGCATTTGATAAAATCAAACACAAAATGCCAGAGACTATTCAAATTACTGTACAATTGCACTCATTTCACATACTAGCAAGATTATGCTCAAAATCTTTCAAGCTAGGCTTCAATGGTATGTGAACCAGGAACTTCCAGATGTACAAGATGGATTTATAAAAGAGGAAACAGAGATCAAATTGCCAGCATACACTGGATTATAGAAAAAGCAAAGGAATTCTAAAAAAAACATCATCTTCTGCTTTATTGACTACACTAAAGCCTTTGTGTGGATCACAACAAACTGTGGAAAATTCTTAAAGAGATGGGAATAACAGACCACATTACCTGCCTCCTGAGAAACCTGTATGCAGGACAAGAAGCAGCAAAACTGGACATGGAACAACAGACTGATTTAGAATTGGGAAAGGAGTACATCAAGGCTGTATATTGTCACCCTGCTTATTTAACTTATATGCAGAGTACAGCTGACTCATCATACGAAATGCTGGGCTGGATGACTCACAAGCTGGAATCAAGGTTGCTGGGATAAATAGCAACAACCAGATATGAAGATGATACCACTCTAATGGCAGAAGGCAAAAAGGACCTAAAGAGTCTTTTGATGGAGGTGAAAGGAGAGAGTGAAAAATCTGACATAAAAGTCAACATTCAAAAGCTAAGATCACGGCATCTGGTCCAATCACTTCATGGCAAATAGATGGGGAAAAAAGGAAAAGTGGAAACAGTGTTAAATTTCATATTTTTTTGGCTCCAAAATCAATGCAGTGACAGAAGCCAGGAAATTAAAAGACATTTGGTCCTTGGAAGAAAAGCTATAACAACCCTAGACAGTGCATTAAAAAGCAGAGATATCACATTGCTGACAAAGGTCTGTATAGTCAAAGCTATGGTTTTTCCAGTAGCCATGTACAGTGTGAGAGTTGGACCATGCAGAAAGAAAACTGAGGGCTGAAGAACCGATGCTTTCAAACTGTGGTGCTGGAGAAGACTTTTAGAGTCCTTTGGACTGCAAGGAGATCAAACCAGTCAGTCCTAAAGGAAATCAACCCTGAATATTCATTGTAAGGACTGATGCTGAAGCTGAAGGTCCAAAACTTTGGCCACCTGATGGGAACAGCTGACTCATTGGAAAAGACCCTGATACTGGGAAAGACTGAGGGCAAGAGGAGAAGAGAACAACAGAGGATGAGATGGTTGGATGGCATCACTGACTCAATGGACATGAGTTTGAGCAAACTCAGGGAGATAGTGAGGGACATGAACTTGGCACGCTGCAGTTCATGGGGTTGCAAAGAGTCGGACACGACTGAGAGACTGAACAACAACGATACAACTTCTATAACAAAATACCCAACAACCAGCAATAGAACTCCTCAACCTAATAAAGAGCACTTATGAAAAACCCACAGCTAACATCATAATCAGTAGTGAAAGGCCGAATGTTTTCCCCCTAAGATCAGGTACAAAGAAAGGTGCCTGCTTTCACCAGTTTTTCAGTATTGTAGTGGAAATTCTAGCCAGAGCAATTCTACACGAAAAATAAATAAAAGTCACTCTAATTGAAAAGAGAGAAGTAAGTTATCTGTACTCTTTGGGGGAGGGCTGTTAGTAGCAAGTGCTCTGTTTTGGTTTTGTTATTGTGGTTAAAAGATCATTTCACTGGTTGCACAACTCTAGGTTGGTAGTTTTTCTCAGCACTTTTAAGACTATATTCTACTGTCTTCTAACTTCATTAGGGATTGTAGTGGGGTCCGATGGGGGTATAATTGTCTTTTCCTGTGCAATGATTTTCTGTCTCCCCGGCTGCTTTAAGATGTGTTTACTGTCTGCACGTTCGCTGCTGCAGATCTAAGGGAGTGGTCACGAGGGTGATTTGCGCTTCTCAACATTAAAAGAAAGTATTACACTGGGGCAAAGGGCAGTTTTCTAGAAAAAAGAGCAACCACAGTCATTGGGAACCCAGGGAACACAAGAAACACTTTCTAAAATTATATTTGCCTCTTAACACAAGAGTCTCCCTTCATCCAGGTGAGCAAACAGCTTCTAAAATGCAGCCCAGATCAGCTGAGGTTGGCCTCTGGGGGGTGAGGCTCCCAGAAGCTGGTGTGGTAAGGAGAGGAGGGTGTGGACTTTGTGCTCTGCGGAGCTCTTTCATGCAGGGCTGGGGACACTGGGTAAATGTGCTCCATCAGCCTGGTGACAATGACACTATACTGACATCATCACTACCTGAATGGCCCTCTGGTAAGGACCTCAACCACTAGTAATTGGTGGGGGCGGGGTGGGGCGGGGGCAGTCTCCAGGGGTAAAAGCAAGGTCACACCACAGACACAAAGCATTATGATTCTGATATCACCTCCAGAAGGTGCTTCATCGGCTCTCAGCTTGCACAGAGGCCTCCCCGCTCTGCATCCCACGTACTGTGGGGGCCTCCCTTCTGCTTCATTTCCAGCCCAGACACAAGTCTATCTCAGAGCTCAGGTCCCCGTACTGTCCTGGGTCTTTCCAGCACCCCAAAAGTACCTTGCCACCCATTATTCTTTGTTTTGGTAGTGGTGGGGAGAGCAACCATCACCCTTTAGTGCCACCTGTACATCCACATATCACTGAGTCCCTAAAGGGTATTTCCTGCTATGACCCCATTTGAAAGCTGAGAACACTGAGGTTCCAGTCATGTGGCCCAGCAGGGTTGAAACCAGTAGAGCTATCCTTTCTCTTTCCACCTCCACAGACCTCTCTGCCTTCCTCAGCCCCTGGACCATTCTTTTTCTCCATTTTTCCTTCAACCAGACAAACCCCTGACACTTGAACACACCCGATGATCCAACCAGTCCATCCTAAAGGAAATCAGTCCTGAATATTCATTGGAAGGACTGATCCAATACTTTGGGCACCTGATGTGAAGAACTGACTCATTTGAAAAGACCCTGATGCTGGGAAAGATTGAAGGTGGGAGGAGAAGGGGATGACAGAGGATGAGATGGTTGGATGGCACCACCGACTCAGTGGACATGAGTTTGAGCAAGCTCCGGGAGTTGGTGATGGACAGGGAGGCCTGGTGTGCTTCAGTCCATGGGGTCACAGAAAGTCAGATGCGACTGAGTGACTGAACCAAACTGAACTGAACTGACCTGGCTCAGCCACGGAACTGACTCTGAGGGTAAAACCAGTGTCCTTTCTTTTCAGTGAAAGTCTACCTTGACCTTTCAACCTGATGCCTGACATTACCTAAAGAGGCCAAGCTGGCTTTGGCCTGAAGCCAAACAAGATGACGCTACATCCTGACTGCTTTGGCGATTGTTTCTCCCCGTTCTGCATGTGGGCTGTTTTATAACCTGCACTCCTCAAACTCTGATCAGTGATCACCTTAAGCCTGATCTTAGGCAAAATGAAGACTTTGTGATAAATGGTGGTTTCTGCCAAAAACCTGTCTATGACAGAGAATTGGGGGAATCTGAAAACCGAAACGAGTTTGGTCAAGTTGGGAAAAGCAGCGTGGCAAGTCGGACTGGTAGCCCTAGAGACCTGAGGGAGAGGGTGACCGACGTTACTATAGTTGGGTTTCTGTTCGTGGGCTGGACATGTTTCCACAGTTTAACCGCAGACAGAGCCTCTAGACGCATGGCAGTAATAGCTCCTATCAGTTGAATTCTTACAATGTTCCCGGCTTTGTGTTGAGCACATAACATGTATTTGTTGTTTGATTGTCGTGGGGTGAATGGAGGACCCCTCCAAACACACGCCCACATCCTAATCTCCGGAACCCATGAATAGGACCAAATTAAAAAAAAAAGACCTTTGCAGACATAATGAAGTTAAGCATCTCAGGATCGTCTCTGATTAACCAGGTGGACCCTATACCCAACGCCAAGAATCTTTATAGAAGACCAGAGAGAGACAGGTGAGGAAGCCCACGAGAAGACAGGGGGCAGAGAGTGGAGTGAGACGGCCACAGGCCAAGGAAAACCCAGACTCACCAGGAGCTGGGAGAGACAAGGACTTTCCCCCTAGAGCCTTCGGAAGGAGCACGGCCATGCTGATGCCTTGATTTTGGACTTCTGGCCTTCAGAACGGTGAGAGAATACTTTTCTGTCGTAAGGCATCCAGCTTAAAAGCAATTTGTGATGGCAGCTCTAGGAAACGATGATTCCTTCAACTGCCCTGGGAAATGGGCATGTCAGTGACATACCCAAGGTCACAACCTGACTCCTGTGGGATTCCATTTACTTCTGTCAGAAAAATGAGGATGTTGGAATAAAAGGTTGAAATGTATTTCCCCAAGTTTCCCATAAATGTGTGAATGAATTGTGGTTATCGCCACAGAAGCTGTAAGAGGCTTTAGCAACATGGCCTCTTGCTGCCCTCTAGTGGTCAGGATGGTGAATGTCACCACGTTGTCTCCGTCGTTTCTAGCTCCGTGTGTGTGCGCCTATGTGTGTGCGTGTGTGTGTGTGTGTGTGAGTCTGTCTCAGTCGTGTCCAAGTCTTTGAGACCCCATGGACTGTAAGCCCACCAAGCTTCTCTGTCCATGGAATTCTCCAGGCAAGAATACTGGAGTGTGAAGCCATTCCCTCTTCCAGAGAACCTTCCCCACCCAGGGATCAAACCCAGGTCTTCTGCATTGTAGGTGGATTCTTTACCATCTGAGACACCAGGGAAGCCCAGCTCCACCGAGAACCAGGAAAAAGCTGTGCACTTTAGCAGAATAAAACTTAAGAAATGTCTCTCTGTGCTCTACCAGGGTTCGCCTACAAGAAGAGGGATTATGTCCACTTCACTAGGGCACACCCAGCCACCCAGCGCTGAGCCCTGAAGAGGAGGAGGCGAGGTGCAGGAGCAGGGCCTGGTGGGACTGGTCCCCCGCCTACTCCTGGATGAACTTGGGCGTGGTGCAGCCCTCTTGGAGCTGCCCGTTCCTCGTCTGTGAAATGAGCACAACACTTGCCTCACACTGAGACGAAATGATATAAAGTGCCCAGCACATGGCAGGCCCTCAACAAAGGTTGATACGCAATACATTTTGTGTGAAAGAAATGCGATCACCTACATAAAGGACAGGGGTTTCCCTGGTGGCTTAGTGGTAAAGAATTCACCTGCCAAAGCAGGAGAACGCATGTTCGCTCCCTGGGTCAGGGAGATCCCCTGGAGAAGGAAATGGCAGCCCGCTCCAGTATTCTTGCCTGGGAAATCCCATGCACAGAAGAGCCTGGCGGGCTACAGTCCATGGGGTCACAAAAGAGTCGAACGTGACTTAGCGACTAAACAACCACAACACAAAACAAAATGTCAGAGCCTAGAAGAGAGCCATAAATGGTGTGTGAATGAGAAGGAAGCAGGAGGGTATTCGGGGGGAAATCCTGGACTTGTCAGAGCTTTGGGGCCTGATTTATTAGCCCTGAGACACACTCACTCTGTGTCACTTCTCTGGACCTCAGCTTTGTCATCTGTGAAATGGAAAGTTGAAGGAAAGAATTCAGTAACTGAAAGCCCATGGACAGTGACTTAATCCAGTGACCAAATCTGTCCTGCCACTTGTTTTCATGCAGCCTGTGAGCTAAAAATGATTTTTACAGTTTAAATGGCTGAAAACAATCAAAAGAAGAACTGTTTTATGACATGTGAAAAAATATGAAATTCAAATATGTGTCTGCAAATCAAGTTCTATTGGAATCTAGCCGAGCTCATTTTTTATTGTCCGTGGTTCCTTTCTTGCTAAAACAGCAGAAATGAGGCGTTGGTTTAGAAAGCTGAAAATATCTGACCCTTCACAGAAAAAGTTAGCCAACCTCCAGCTTAACCAAGAAAGCTATTTGAAGCTCAGAATGACAGCATTCTGGGTTTACATCGTTGTCTTGACCTTTCCTTCTGTCTCATGGTGCCAGCCTCAGTTCCATGAATCACAAGCTATATTCACTACAATAAGGAGCAGGGAGGAAGGCTCCCCTGCCATTGCACTTTTATCCAGGAAGAGAATACTTCCCAGAAACCCTGTGTGTGGGGGGGGGGGGGGCGGGGGGGGGAGTGTTAGTTAATTAGTCGTGTCCGTTTCTTTTCGACCCCGTGGACTATAGCCTGCCAAGCTCCCCTGTCCATGCGATTCTCCAGGCAAGAATACTGGAGTGGGTAGCCATTCCCTTCTCCAGAGGAACTTCCTGACCCAGGGATTGAACCCAGGTCTCCTGCATTACGAGCAGATTCTTTACCATCTGCGCCACCAGGGAAGCCCCTCCCAGAAGCCCTACCAGTTGTTTAGAAGAAGGTAAGAGCACGGGAGAGCAGAGGGACTAACTGCAAGGACTCAAGTGACTGATGGGGATGGCCTGAACTGAGAGGATGAAGATGGTGAGATGTGGACAGATTCTGGATACTTTCTAGGGGAATATCTGCGGGACTGATTAGGTAGGGGTGGAAGGCAGAGAAAAAGGGGACCAAGGGTCGTACCCACATATTTGGCTTAAACCACTGGGAAGCTCCTGGGATTATTGGACAAGTTTTACAGAAAAGGTAACTTTTAGGAATGAATCCAAATGTATTTCTTACATAAGAGCTTTGACTGCACGTGTGTGTGTGTGTGTGTGTGTGTGTGTGTGTGTGTGTATGTGTGTATCCTCTCTTACTGGGATGCTCCCGTGCCCAGCAGGTTGGAGAGGGAGCAGAAGGGTAGAGTAGTGCTCACCACCAGCAGATTGGCACCGGCTTGCTGCTGTAGCAACTTACTGATCCCGGCCCTCACAGCATGCTCACCACATGCCATGTGCTGTGCAAAGTGCTACCAATATTAACAGATGTAATCCTCAGAAGAGCCCTAGAAGCCCCTTTACCAATTCTCATTTTATTGCTGAGGAAATCTGGGATTCAGGAAAGTGAGGTGATGTGCCCCAAACGACAGCACGGCTGGTGGCAAAGCCAACATTTGAACTCAGGCCATCGGACTTCAGAGTCTAGGCTTACGAACAGCCCCTTCCAGCCACGGCAAAGGAAGGCAGGGCAGAGTGCTGAGCAGTTTGTCTTCCTTTCAGAGTCTCTAAATGTAAAAACACTTCAGTGCTGGCACATAGTAAGTGCTCACTAAAGTATAATAATTGCTGTTATTTTTATTAACACCAAGGAACCTGGCAGGCTACAACCCTCTTGAGTGGCCATGTTCTGTAGGAGGCAGAAGATGCAAGTTGGGGGAGAAATTGATTTATATCAGATGCCAAACCATCAAAAATAACTGGCAGGAGAGAAGAAATCAGACAGAGTGTGTGAGTGTCTTTATTTCTCTTGATTTGTTGTCACACTGTTACAGTTAAAGCGTGGAAATTTAGCAAGAAAAAGAGCACAAGTGGCCCACATTCTTCTAGATTCACATTCTTTTCACTTATTGAAAAAGGAAAAAAAATTGGACCAAATGTTAAAAACATGAAAAAAAAATCAAAAGGCAAAAAATATGGAGGGGAAAAAAAATCAGACTGGCAGCTATGTGGAAATTGAAAAATGCAAATGACATGGAGCTTGTTTCAATTATCTGACTCCCCCATGCTGGAATTGATTACTGCTGTTGGGAGGAGAAAAAGGGATGAGAGAATTCTGCAAATGAGAGGCTCAAAACTTTGGTGAGAAATTCAATCCCAGACACGAAAGTGCTAGAGGGGCAGGTTGAGAGGTGAAGAATGTGAGAATTCCCTTGTGAGGGGAGCTGGCAAGAATTCCTTCCTCTAGGGTTGATGTCCCTGTAGTAACAAGGATTTACCTCCAGGGGGCACCCAACTTCCTGTACCAGAAAGATGCGGCTCCAGGGTCCGCGGTGGGAAAGGGAGAGGCCCTGGTAGACTTGGAACCCCGAAGGCAGGGCAGCTCTGGCTGCCTCAGCAATGCTCTGTCCATTCAGAAAGGTCTTGAGTAAGGTCTTCTGAAGTCAAAACCAAACCACCAAAGAGAAACGGTACACAAGAAAAAGAAAGCGGCCATGGGCAGAAGAGAGCCGCGCTTTTCAAATCAGTCATTCCAGAAGGAAATTTGTGGTCAGGAATGGCTGCCCATGAGAACTGCTTTTCTGGGAATGACAGAAAATGTCTCATTAAGGAGGAAATGAAGGTGACCCCCTAAATAAGAGGTCAACAAACTTTTTTTGTCAAGGGAAGGTTAGTAAATATTTTAGGCTTTGCAGACAGTTGGGCTCTGTTGCAACAATACTGGCATAATGTGAGATTAGCTGTAGACAGTGAGTAAGCCAATGACCACGACTGTGTTCCAATAAGTTTATTTACGGACACTAAAATTTGAATTTCACTGTGAAGAGAATAGAAAGACAAGCCACGGACTGGAAGAAGATATTTGCAAAAAGCGTCTGATATGCAAAATATACAAAGAATTCTTAAAACTCAACAATGAGAAAATAAACAACCCAGTTAGAAAATGAGCGGCAGATCTGGACAGACACCTCACCAAAGAAGACACACAGATGTCACATAAGCATATGAAAAGATGCTCAACATCATAAGTCATTAGGGAACTGCACAGTAAAACAACGAGTACCACTACACACCACCTAGAAACGCTAAAATCCGAAACGCTGACAACATCAAATGCTGACAAAGACGTGGAGTCACAGGAACTCTCACACATTGCTGGTGGGAATGCAAAATGGTTCAGCTACTTTGGAAGACTGGTTGCTGCTGCTGCTAAGTCGCCTCAGTCATGTCTGACTCTGTGCAACCCCATAGACGGCAGCCGACCAGGCTCCCCCGTCCCTGGGATTCTCCAGGCAAGAACCCTGGAGTGGGTGGCCATTTTCTTCTCCAATGCGTGAAAGT
The DNA here is from genome assembly GCF_032405125.1 of Capricornis sumatraensis. Taxonomy (NCBI): domain Eukaryota; kingdom Metazoa; phylum Chordata; class Mammalia; order Artiodactyla; family Bovidae; genus Capricornis; species Capricornis sumatraensis. Next base: position 75,878,783 of record NC_091084.1, read on the forward strand.
GAAGTCACTGAGTCGTGTCCAACTCTCACCGACCCCATGGACTGCAGCCTACCAGGCTCCTCTGTCCATGGGAGTTTCTAGGCAAGAGTACTGGAGTGGGGTGCCATTGCCTTCTCCTGGAAGACTGGTAGTTTCTAGCAAAACCAAACATACCGTACCATCCAGCAATCACACTCCTTGGTATTTATCCAAATGACTTGAACATTTACGTCCACGCAAACGGGCATGCAAATGTTTATAACAACCTTATTCTTATTTGCCAAAACTTGAAAATGACCAAGATGACCTTCAGTAGTGAAGGGATAAATAAGCTGTGGTCCATCCAGACAGTGGTGTGTCATTGAGCAATAAAAAGAGATGAGCTAACAGGCCATGAATATACACAAAGGATACTCAAACGTGTGTTACCAAACGAAAGGGGCCAATCTGAAAAGGCTCCGTACTGCATAATTCCAACTGATTGATGTTCTAGAAAAGGCAAAACTATGCAGACGGTACAGAGGTCAGTAGATGCCACAAACTGGGAAGGAGGAGGAAGGATGGATAAGTGCAGGCTCGGCATATGTGCAGAGGATTTTTAGGGCAGTGGAGCTATGCTGTGTGATACGGTAATGGTGGATACATGTCTTTATAGATTTGCCAAAATCCGTAAAATATACACCATCAGGCGTGCCTGTGTGTGTGTGCCCGGTCATGTCCGACTCTTTGCAACCCCGTGGACTATAGCTCACCAGGCTCCTCTGTCCATGGGATTTCCCAGGCAAGAACACTGAAGTGGGTTGCCATTTCCTCCTCCAAGGAATCTTCCCAAGGAGTGAACACTAATGTAAACTATAGACTTAAGTTCATAATAATGTACCAACACTGGCTTATCCATTGCAACAAATGTACTTCATTAATGCAAGATGATCGAAGGCAATGGAGTGGTAGCAGTAGTGGGTATGTGGAAACTCTGTACATTCGGCTCTTTATTTTCTGTAAACTTAAAACTAGTAAAAAACAAAAACAAAATAAAGCCTATTAAAAAAAGAAAGGAAAATATTTTCGATTTCATATATTTTCATGTGTCAAAATACTCTTTTTTTGATAGCGTAAAAAGCACTTTTAGCTTGTTCATACAAAAATAAGATTATACAAAAATAGGTGGATTTGGTGGATTTGGCCAGCGGGTAGTTTGCCAGCCCCTAACGCTGTGTGTAATCATTTTGATAAAGGTGAGTCTCCTCTGAGAGCTGAGGTGGGGACGGGAGGGGAGACAGAGGGCAGGGGGAGCTGCTCCTAGACAACCTACTTTATGCATGTTATTCCTGCCACAGTCATGGCCAACCTACAGACCAGCAATCACTTACACACACACACACACGAGGCTTTTGCTGACTCACAGTGACCATGGGAGGCTGGGAGTAGAGTGGCCTAAAGCAGGGATCCCCGAGGCATGTGGCCTGGGTTTCAACTCCAGCCCGCCACTTGCTGGCTCTGTGGCCTCACACTGGTGACTCAGCCCCTTTGTGCAGTGTTTGCTCATCTGCAGAACACAGATGATAGAGGTCAGATCTATTAAACAAGGCGGTTGTGCATATCACATGGTCCGTACATGGTTATAGTATCTCTGTCCCCTAGCCCAGTCTTGGCACATATGCAAATATTTTGGGAAGGAAAGGAGAAGAAGAGAGGAAACTATACCAGTCAGCTATGAACACAACAATGCTGCATAACAACCACCTCCAAACTCAGTGGCTTAAAACCAAAGTCCTTTATTCTCATACACGTGGCCTGCAAGTCAGCTGCAACTTGGCTGGGCTGGGCTGGACCCCTGACCCCAGGCTCCCGTTTGTCCAGTTTGCAGGTTGGGTTCAGATCTGCTCCATCTCTCTCTCATTTTCTCTGGGCCAGTGGCCGCTTGGTGTGGGTGGCCTGCTCTCCATGTCTCATCCTGGTGCCCAAGGGAAAAGGAAGCAGCTATTTGGGGCATGCCATCTTGTAGCAATCAGTGGAGCATAAGAAGACAGGCCCAGTGCAGAAGCCCAGGGCAAGGGCGTGAACATGTCACACCCCCTAGTGTCAAGTCAGGTCCATTGACCAGAACAAGACTTGTGGCCAGGCCCAAAGTCATGTTTCCCTGTAGGTGACAGAAAGCCAAGATTCCATATTCCAGGGTTGACATTGTGTGTGAGCCTGAAGGCCTGGATTTCCACAGGTTCAGCAGTTTCATTTTATCTTGAATTTTGCCTAGCAGAAGTTTCCTAAGACCCAGTCCAAGAGGCCATGCCAAGCTTCTAGACTTCTCATCACAGGAGGAAAAGAAATTCAGGTTTGTGCCTGAGACAGGGCTGAGCTGGTTGTTCTATAATTTGCACTGAGCAAGAAGGAGGGTGTGGCTTTCTGAAGCCAAGAAATAAAGCCCTGGGCAGGGCAGGAAGGGTCAGATGAAAAGGACAGAGGTGACTGCAAAGCACAGGCAGGATACCTAAGTGTCCACCAGAGTCCAGACTCTCTACTTTATTTTGCATTAAAAAATGACTTCTAAGGACTTCCCTGGTGGGCCAGTGGTTAAGAAGCCCCCTTCCAATGCAGGGGACGTAGGTTTGATCCCTGGTCGAGGAACTAAGATCCCGCATTCTGCAGGGCAACTAGGCCTGTGCATTACTGAGGCTGAGAGCCACAACCAAAGGCTGTGCCCTGCAACGGAAGACCCCACATGATGCAGCTAAGACCCGACGCCCACAAACAGATGAACAAAAGAAATAAAATAACTTTGATAGGATTTTCTGACTTCAAAAGCAGTACCTCATCTCTGGAGAAAAGTTAGAAAATGCTGGTAAGCAAATAGAAGCAAGAAAATAAAAATGTACCTATGATCCTATCAACCAACAATACCACTCTCCACACTGGCTCAGTGTCCATTTGGTCTTTTTCCTGTGAGTGCAATATAGTCATAGGTTCATTCATAAAAATGGAATCACACACTGCATCCTCCGTGTAACCTTTCCTTTCTTCATGTAGCAGTATATAACCAAAGTCCGTCAGCAGGCTATAGTCCTGTTTTTAATGGCTATATAATATTGCATTGTATGAATTGTCAAAAGTTTAAAGAAAATAGAAGCAAAACCAGTGAATCACCAAAGTAGCAATTATTAAAAGTTTATTGTACACACACCAAACAGATAGTTTGCAAACTGGGAGTACTCAAATCGAAACATGAAATGAGGTTCAGAGAAGCATTGCTATCAGGCAGTTTATACAGTGTGGAGGCAGCGACTGTTTATTCTTCACAGTGATTGGTTAAAAATTAGAGTTTTCTTAAATGACAGGGGATTGGTTAGCAGTTAGCTCATTTCAATTTGGGGGAACAATTTAAGTTTCAAGTATGATTTTTAGAGGAATAAGCAAGAAGTGACCCAGGGCAAGTTCACCTCATTTGTCTTGCAAAATAAGCTAAATTAAGCTTTGCTTGTGTGACTAAACTGGTTTTGTCTGCTCAGGGAATTTTCAAGTCTGATCTCTGTGTGTGTTTTCTTTGAACAAAGCATATAATTGCCTTAACTATCAGCCCCTGACTATTGAATTTTTAGGCTTTTTCCCCGATTTTCATTATTCTAACCACTGTGATGAACATCCTTTTGACTAAGAAGTAACCCACAGTCTCATTCACTTACCTAAGTTACGTTTCTAAAGACAGAGTTACCTGATCAAAGGACACGCATGTTTTTAAGGCTTTGATGTACATTGCTTAATTAATGCCAAGAAAAGTAGTCGTAAATTACACCTCAGGGAGGGATATTTAAGGGGACCATGCTGATCTTTATAACGCAAGATCTAGAACAAAGCTTTGCACATAGCAGGAGCTTAATAAATATGCATGGATTGTAATTTGAGCATAATCAATTCAGACTCTCCCAAACACTCTCTCTGCAGCTTTCCTGCTATATTCTGTTAGCCCCCAGAGATAGAGCGAAGATATAATAATGAGAGCAAGGGAAGAGGTCACGGAATGGAAGAGGAGCAGCATCGCAGGGGAGCGGCGGCCATTGCGCACAGCACTCTCACTGAAATGCAGGTCTTAGTGGTCCAGTTATGAACGTGTCTGTTCCAACATGCATCAGAGTCTAAATTATTTAAAACAGCCTCATGTAACTATGCTGGGCAAAAGTGATGCACGTAAGAGTACCGAACTCAGAGGTTAAAGACCGTGCAGTGAACCACTGCAGCATCCAACCTGGGAATAAGCATCATAGGATTTCCACTGGAAAATACACTCTCCCTCCAATAGCCCACATAACCAGCCTACCGAAAGCACTTCACAGAAGAGTGGGTGCAAAGAAAGGAGCCCCTAGATACAATCTGCGCTCACCCCAAAGCTTTGATTTCTCGTTTTTAGACTCTTTTCTTTTTCTTTCCTTTTTTTTTTTTAACAAATTCTCCAACTAGAGGTTCGTTTTGACAGAAGACGATAATCACTGAGAAACGAAAAGAGGTTTGGTTCAGCCTTACAATAATTTCTGTGTTAAGCCTCACAAATGAAAGTCATATTAAAGTGGATTTATATGAACCCTGACATCAAAGAGAGGAGAATGAAGGAGAAAAAATGTATTAAAACATGCAAAAATAATCTTTCTGTAAAGCCTGACGTTTATGAACATAGCTCACAGAAATACCTTAAAATTAATCTGTGGATTACAGCAATTTGAAATGTATGGGAAGAATACAAGGATGAAGAGGAGAGGAAAGCAAACAAAATGGAGTGTTATCGACACGCTGAAGTCTCTTCATTGAACAACAAATATTTCCAAAGAACACAAGGCTCACTCAGTTATTAACCATTCATCTTTTTTTTTTACAAGCTACATTCAATTTCAATCATACGCAATAATATAAAAAATCCTCTTTAGGATTACCTGCACAAAATTGCCAAGAAAAGAATTATAAGATCAGACAACAGTTTCTAAGCTGAATGACAAATGCGTGCACCTAGCAGCAGACAAAAATGAAGGAGAAGGTGGGAATGATGAAGTTTTCAATTTCCCCACAAGGACTTGATGTTAATTTCAATTCACTTATGTGCCGCTTTGTAAAGGATTATTAAAGAAAACAGAGAACCTGATGTTTTGATGACCTGAAGGGAGAGGGAAATGATTTCCTGGAGGGATTGTCACTTAGAAGCGGGGTGAGCTTCTCAGTCACTCGGAGCCTCTGCTTCTCAGTCACTGTGGTTTCAACAGAAAGATTAACCTGAGGATTTCAATAGACAATGGAATGCAAGTGCTAGGCACAGGATGGGGACTCTTATTGACATGAGCATAGCAAAAATTTATTCTTAAAGTGCCTGTAACAAAGACCATCAGTAAGTCTAAAATAATATATGTTTCTAAACCTCAAAAATTTATTCTTAAAGTGCCTGTAACAAAGACCATCAGTAAGTCTAAAATCATATATGTTTCTAAACCTCCTTTTAATTCTTTGATATCTACAGCACTCCTCTGCTGCTGCTAAGTTGCTTCAGTCGTGTCCGACCACCAAGCTCCCCCGTCCCTGGGATTCTCCAGGCAAGAACACTGGAGTGGGTTACCATTTCCTGCTCCAATGCATGAAAGTGAAAGTGAAGTCGTTCAGTCGTGTCTGACTCTTAGCGACCCTATGGACTGCAGCCTACCAGGCTCCTCTGTCCATGGAATTTTCTAGGCAAGAGTACTGGAGTGGGTTACCATTGCACCATCAGTAATAAATCCTGCTCAGAGTATTTGAAGATGGAAGATATCGACAAATAACAGTAATTTTTATTGAACATGTAACCACACTGCAGTCACTTGCTTTACATTATCTTGAATAAGCTTCATAACGACCCTACAGGATAGGTACTATTATTCACCTTATGTTGCCAGTGGAAAATATTCGGGTCTATAGGAGTTTAGCAGTTTTCCTAGTGACTGGAAGAGGCAGAGGGGTTAAGAGAATGGGAGCTGGAGCCAGGCTGCTTCTGTTTGTGCAGTGAGGGGAGTTAGAAGAGGTGGGGGTGTATGTAAGCGTTTTCCAGGGAAACAGAACCAATAGGGCTTATATCCTAAATGTATATGTGTGTGTGTATACACATGTACACATATGTGCACATATACATGCGTGCAATATGCATGCATATATGTGTGCATGAGTGTGTATATATGGAGAGAGAGGTTTTATTTTAACAAATTTGCTCATGTGACTGCGGGGGCTGAAAAATGCAACATTTGCAGGATTGGCTGGCAGGCTGGAAATTTGAAAGAGCTGATGTTTCTGTCTTAAGTCAAAGGGCAATCCAGAGGCAGAATTCTTTCCTCTTTGGGGGCATCAATCTTTTTTCTTAAGGCCTTCATCTGATTACATGAAGACCACCCACATTACAGAGGGGAATCAGCTTTAATCAGTATCCTGACTTGAGTAGTAATCATATCTAAAAAATTACCTTCACAGCAACAAGCAACTGGGTATTAGAGTCTAGCTTAAGCTCACACATAAAATTTACCACCACAGGTGGTGAGACTATTACCCCTCTCGTCAGGTCTGTGCGTCTGCATGCTAAATCACTTCAGTTGAGTCTAACTCTTTGCCACCCTATGAACTGTAGCCCCCCAGGTTCCTCTGTCCATGGGATTCTCCAGGCAAGAATACTGGGGTGGGTTGCTGTGCCCTTCTCCAGGGGATCTTCCTGAGCCAGGGATTGAACCCGTGACTCCTGTGACTTCTGCATTGCAGGTGGATTCTTTACCTCTGAGTCACCAGGGGAGACCCATCATCAGGTTTGGGCAGGATTAAATGAGATAATGCATGTACAGTACTGGTATGTCTTAAGTACTCAGGACCTTTAGTTCTTATGGACAGAGCCTGGCATGGAGAAAGCAGTTCATAGATGTTAGCTGTTGTTATTAAGTGATAGAATCATATTGAACCTAGGTCATTTGCCTCCAGAGCTCATGGTCAAGCTCGCAACCAGAGTGATCTGCTAGTCCCCAGACAGATATAGCTACCAGGGACTTGCCATATGGCCAGTGTGACTAAAATTTTAATTGAAAAACTAAAGCAGGAAAAAATTTAAAATATGAAAGTGACCTGGGTTCCAGAACATACTGGATTCAATACAATATTCCACCAACACACAGTTACTTTTGTTTGCTCTTTTACTTTTCTTAAATGTGGCTACTAGAAGTATTTAAATGACCCATATGCCTTGCATTATATTTTTATTGGGCAATACGGGTCTAAAGTTCATGCTCTCCTAGTAACACACTGGCCTCTCCTGTGTACCTAAGTCCTATACAGGACGGCTAAGCAGACCAAACCCTGCCTGTGTGTGTCTGTTAGTCGCTCAGTCATGTCTGACTCTTTGGGACCCCATGGACTGTGGCCCACCAGGCTCCTCTGTCCATGGGATTCTCCAGGCAAGAATCCTGGGGTGGGTAGCTATTCCCTTCTCCAGGCAATCTTCCCGACCCAGGTCTCCTGCACTGCAGGCAGATTCTCACTGTTTGAGCCACCAGGGAAGCACTAACCGCTGCATCAGCACACCTTAATTTCAGCGAGGCTGCCCAAATTCCTCCTTAAAAATTTTTAACAGCAGCAACAATCATAAAGGAAAAAAATTGGGGTTTTGTTTCAATTAAGAGGTTTGCTCATTAGAAGACACTGTTAAGAGAGTGAAAAGGCAAACGATACATTTGGAAGATATCTGCAATTCATATACCTGACAATGAAATATTATTGTATTTGTTATATATCCAGGATTTATAACAAATTCCTGCACATCAGTAGAAGAAAGAACTATAACACAAGAGAAAAATGTGTGAGAGATTTGAATAGGTATTTTAAAAAGAGGGTGGCAAATGACCAGAAAACTCATGAAATGCAAAGTCAACAATAATGGTTAAAATGAAAGTGGCAGAAGACTCCAAATGCTGACCAAAATGTGGAACTAACATTCTAACACACTGCGGATGAGCTATAAATGGATATAACCATGTTGGAGGATTTCTTTTTTCTTATCCGTGTTTTCCAATTTTCCTACCAAGAGCGAGTATGCTTTCTTCATCCCCACCAAAGAAAAAGCTGTAAAATTGATCTTTAACTTAAAAAAACAGCTTTTCAAACTATATAAAATAATGAGGCAGGGAGAAGAGAGCCTTGAGCTCTGGCGCGCTGGAAGGAATTGTCACCAGTTAATTGAGCCGCAGGGAGACTAAGCGTTTCATAGCTGACAAAACACGGGACCTGATCTTTTTAAAGCAGACCCCGTGGGCTCCCAGCAAACTGCAGGACATTCTTTGAGGCCAGGAACCAGAGGGGCCCTGCCAGGGGCTTTGGTGGAGGCAGCGGGGAGTGGCCTGGGTTGTTACTTTCCCATTAAGCCATAAAATAATTCTCTTTGGGAAAAAAATATGTCTGTAATAAATGCCCCATGGAATTAGACCCAATCACTGAAAACTGGAAATTTGCAAAGCTTTGCTTAAGCCTTTGATATCATGGTCTGCCCCACATCTAAGAGTTAAAAGTTATTCTTGCCAGGCAGCTGTTTTTGAAGTTCCTCGGAATGTTAAGCAGTGCGTGAGGCCCCATTCAAGCTCTTGATCAGGGGAATGGAGAGATGATCGTCGTGAACTTAAAGCTGGGGCTCTGGGATCAGCTGCTGCCTGCCTGCAGAGCCTGCTGCTTCCAAGCTCTTCTCTGCTCCATGGTTCTGTTCCCGGGGCTTCTTATCTTGGGGGCCACAGACCCCTAACGTGGTAGTGGAAGGGATTCAAGGAGTCTGTGAACCTAGATGGGGAAAAATATGTTAATGGTCACTAATTTCTGGTTGAATTTTGGCACTTTCGGTTGCAAAGTAGACCACAAAGTGTAGTAGTATTACCAACCTCTGTTGTCCTCCCTAGAAATCACAGATATTTTCATATCATATTACAGTGGTTGCAGATGGGTTGAAATTAAGTCTCTGCTCAGCTGTACTTCAATACTAGTTAGAAAACCCACTGTCAGAACTTGTTATTTAAGATAACAAAGAAGCATACATATTACTCTATCATAATTGAAAAACAGATTTTGATAACAGTGTTTCAGGATAACTATCATCTTAGGTATCAAAAACATCTAAAAGTATGATTCTGAGGTGCCAGTGGGCTTCACCAGACAGCCAAAGGGGTCCTGGCATGGCAGAGGTTAAGAACCCCTATTGTTAGGGAAACCACACTGAATGAAACCACCCACTGTCACCAGGCACCACAGCAACCATTGTGTGAGTTATTTTATGACAGAATGTCCTGGTAAGGAACATGAAACTAATAACTCACTATCAACCAGAAGCGTTTGGGAAAGGTCAAAAGGAGACACCATATGTCTGACCACCTCCCAGAATCCTTCACGCTGGCATCCATGTTGGCTGAGCCGTGTGCACACCACCATGAAGGACCCTGAGTCAGTGACTAGCCAAAGACAATCTGGAAGCTAATTCTACTACCTAAAACCCACAGTCATGTATGGATGTGAGAGCTGGACCATGAAAAGGGCTGGGCATGGAAGAATTGATACCTTTGAACTGTGGTGTTGAAGAAGACTCTTGAGAGTCCCTTGGACTGCAAGGAGATCCAACCAGTCCATCCTAAAGGAAATCAGTTCTGAATATTCACTGGAAGGACTGATGCTGAAGCTGAAGCTCCAATACTTTGGCCACCTGATGCGAAGAACCAACTCACAGGAAAAGATGCTCATGCTGGGAAAGATTGAGGGCAGGAGGAGATGGGGATGACAGAGGATGAGATGGTTGGATGGCATCACCGACTGAATGGACATGAGTTTGAGCAAGCTCCAGGAAATGGTGAAAGGCAAGGAAGCCTTGCGTGCTGCAGTCCACGGGGTAGCAAAGAGTCAGACACAACTAAGTGACTGAACAGCAAAGACAACATAAAACCCGAGACTTCGAGCCACGTGGCTGAGCGGCTCTCCTGGGTCCCTTACCCTACTGTTCTCCTTGGGCTTCCCAGGTGGTGCAAGTGGTAAAGAACCGCCTGCCAATGCAGGAGAGGGAAGAAAGGTGTGTTCAGTCCCTGTGTCAGGAAGATCCCCCGGAGGAGGGCATGGCAATCTATTTTAGTATTCTTGCCATGGACAGAGGAGCCTGCCAGGCTACAGTCCATAGGGTCACAAAGAGTCAGACATGACTGAGGTGACTGAACACATACACACACACTGCTCTCTGCCTGGGCACCCCTTCCCAGTAAAGCCTCTTGCTTAGTCAGCTTGTGTGTCTCCTTGGACAATTCATTTCTGACATAGACAAGAGCCCACTCTGGGCCCCTGGAAGTGGTCCCCTTGCCTGCAACACTATCAGGACAGGAAGAGGTGAGATTGGTTAGGGCAGGAAGAACTATGTCAAAAGCAAGATGGGCTGCAGAGTCTGGGCTTTGGCTCCGATAGGAAGTTGGATATGGCAAGGAGAGGCCTGACTTGACCTGAGAGAGCCAGGCAAACCAAAGAGGTCCAGAAGAGCCAATAACCCAGAAGAGGGCGGCTCGTGGCAGCACCAGGAAGTGCAACCTGAGCCCGGAGGGAAATCTCCCTGCCCGTTAGAGGACCCAGGGTCACTTTATGAAGCTCCAGCTTTGACATGGGTTCAATTCTGCCTTCATTACTCTCCTTGGACAACTTACCTAATCGTGGTGAACCTCAGTTCTCGTGGAGAGCTCAACTCACCCCAACATTTCGTTAATTTAGTCACAAATGTAACATTGATTAAAGAAAGTCTTGCCTTCGGCAATTATAATTAGAGGACTTTTGGAATTACCGTAAAAATTTAGGCAGATAGTGAAATGAATTTGGTTCCGGGATCCTACAAAATGCCTCTTGAAAGCTTCCAACCTAACTCAGAGTCTCAGACAAGACATTCAAACCTGAACCAACCAAGAACTATAGAGTCCAAAAATTCTTTTATTTTCAAATATTTTTCCACTGATAAATAGTGCTAAACATATTAGACTCAGATTTTCATCATAATTAAAAATCTTGATTGTGGTAAATCTCATTATGGTTTTAATTTGCATATCCCTAATGGTTAATGATGTTGGGGTTTTTTTCATGTGCCGTCTATCTACATGTTCTATTTGGTGAAATGCCTCTTCATGTCTATTGCCCAGTTAGTAGCTGGATTTATTTTATTTTACTGTTTAGTCTGGGATCTGCATGGCTACAATCTGCTTGTTCCTCTCTGCCTTCTGACTTCAACAATTACACACACCTTCTCCACTGTCCCCAGACCTCTCAGAGACACTGTTCTCTTCTTTCAATGATCTCAGCTCTTTAGCCCAGGTGAGATACACATCGTGAAAACAGAAGCACCTCTAACTTTCAGGACTGAACACCCCTCCCCATGGCTGCTATGGCCACTTGGTATGAGTTAGAAAGAAGCACTCTTTCTTTAATAGGAAAAATTAAGGATTTTCAAAATTAGGATGACCTTGCAGTCAATACCCTCTGGATTTATGAAATGCAAAACCTGCTCAATGGCACAGATCCTACACTCTACATGCCTGCCCCCTTCCATCCTCCTGTCCCAGGGTTACTACTTGAGATCCATCCATCCACTTGTTTCCTGCATACCTGCTTCTTCTCTCATCCTGCCTTACTAAGGATCTTTCTCATGAACTACTGTTAGGAAGGGGTCAATTTGTCCTTGGGTTAATCCACACCAAAAGTCTTTGGCTCCTCCTCATTCTCAGCAAAAAAAAAAAAAATAAACAAAAAGTAATTGATACTCAATCTAAGAAAGAAATGGAAACATTTATTTGAGCCATGCTGAGGAGCATAGCCCAAGAGATGGTCTTTCAGAAAGCTCTGAGGACTCTTCCAAAGAGGCGAGTGGGGAGACCAGGATATACATGATTTTGGTGAAGGAGTACAAGCCATCAGGCACACATCTTGGCAGAAGGCTACTGCTCTTTGTAAGGAATAGATACCACTGTTAATGGATTTAGCACTCTTCTAAGTATGGGAACATGCAAGAATCCGTGTTCATACAATTTTCTCGTGAAAATATCTAACCATCTGCAGTCCAGTTCTGCCAGTTTTCGCAGAGCACAAAAGGTCTCCTCCCGATCTTAGCCCTGAATTCCTTTCCCTGTGTTTTGCAGGTTAGTGACTGCAGTAGCTAATGACTTGATTCTTGCAGAACTTGATGGTGGGCAACACTGTTTATTTTACAAACCCCCTCCCTGCGGTCTTAATTACGAGCAAAGTTTTCATGACCAAGTTGTCTCTCAGCTCTAGAAATGCGCATTTCCAGGTCAGGCAAGGATTTCGTTGATAGGCCATTCTATGTGCTGTTACTGGGCTGGACTCTTCACAGTAACCCAAAGCCTCCAGATCCCCCCAGTGTCGGTAGTCTATCACGGTCCAGGAGACGGTTCCCTCTTATTGCTTCTCCTCGTGTCTAGAGTGACACCTTATAATCATTGATCTTATAGGATTTTACATCTGGCCACTTGTTTCAAGCTGCCTAGTCATTATTATTTTTATCAGAGACTCAGTCACGTATCTGGTGGTGCGTGAAACAATACTATAAAGAAGGCAGAGTACAAGTTCCATACCTAGTGACATTAAAACGGTCGTAAGGAAGTAATGCTGTCTTCTAAAGAGTTACCTACTTCACCCTAGAAGAAGAAAAATTGATCTTGATGGCTGAGCAGCTATTTCTGCCATCAGGGAAGTCTGATTAATGCAAAACGCAAACACACAATGCACACCAGCAGGGAGAAAGATGGCCAAGGTGGACAGAAAAAAATTCATTGAAACTTGTCTTATCTTACCTTAAAATATGAGTTTTATTTTATTGTCAGCAACATATAAACAAGCATGTCTCTCCAGTCTTAGAGAGAGAGAAGAAAAGAAAAAATTAACATCCTCCATCTAGGACCTTTCTCATTTCTTTACAGGCAAATTCTTGGATTTGGCCACCTGATGGGAAGAACTGACTCCTTGGAAAAGATCCTGATGTTGGGAAAGATTAAAGGCACAAGGAGAAGGGGACGACAGAGGATGAGATGGGTGGATGGCATCACTGACGCAATGGACATGAGTGTGAGTAAGCTGCGGGAGTTTGTGATGAACAGGGAGGCCTGGCGTGCTGCGGTCCATGGGGTCGCAAAGAGTTGGACACGACTGAGCGACTGAACTGAACTGAGCTTCTTGGAAGGCCTGTCTGTGTTGTCTCTGTCTTCTCACCACCACCCTCACTTAGTCACTCCAAACTGGCCCCCTCCCACTATTCCAATAAAGTTGCTCTAGCTAAATGCCTAGTTACAGTGTCTCTCAGCTTTCATCTCACTAGATTTGTCTAGAAAATTGATCCAGTCTACCACATTTCTTTAAAGTGCTCTTCTCTTGCCTTCTGCAATGTCATACTCTCCTTGGTTTTTCTCCTAAGGCTACATGCTCTTTCTCTTCTTCTCCTTTAAATAGAGAAGCTCTTGGGAGCCGTGCTGGGACTCTTTCTCAAACAGTATTCTCACCATCAAGCAATCTCTTCCACGCACCTACTCCGTCCTTCTCCCCAAACCCAAGATGAAGAGTTCCAGCTCAGGTCTCTTATCGAGGGGACCCAAACGGGCACATCCCATGACTGTTGATGTTCTGCTCTAGAGGGTCCCACAGGCTCAAGGGTCCCAAACCAAACTATTCCCACACATTTGCTTCCCCTCTTGGGTTCTCTTCCAGTATGTTCAGTTCAGTTCAGTTCAGTTGCTCAGTTGTGCCCAGTTCTTTGTGACCCCATGAACCACAGCATGCCAGGCCTCCCTGTCCATCACCAACTCCTGGAGCCTACACAAACCCATGTCCATTGAGTTGGTGATGCCATCCAACCATCTCATCCTCTGTCGTCCCCTCCTGTCCCCAATCTTTCCCAACATCAGAGTCTTTTCAAATGAGTCAGATCTTCGCATCAGGTGGCCAAAGTATTGGAGTTTCAGCTTCAACATCAGTCCATCCAATGAAGACCCAGGACTGATCTCCTTTAGGATGGACTGGTTGGATCTCGTTGCAGTCCAAGGGACTCTCAAAAGTCTTCTCGAACACCACAGTTCAAAAGCATCAATTCTTCAGTGTTCAGCTTTCTTTAGAGTCCAACTCTCACATCCATACATGACCACTGGAAAAACCATAGCCTTGACTAGATGGACCTTTGTTGACAAAGTGATGTCTCTGCTTTTTAATTTGTTATCTAGGTTGGTCATAACTTTCCTTCCAAGGAGTAAGCGTCTTTTAATTTCATGGCTGCAATCCCCATCTGCAGTGACTTTAGAGCCCAGAAAAATAATCTAGCCACTGTTTCCCCATCTATTTGCCATGAAGTGATGGGACGATCTTAGTTTTCAATGTTCACCTAGCTATCAGCCCAGAAGCTCAGCAGTCACACAACCCTTCACATTCCACACACTCAAATCACCCTTGCACCTATTTCAACTACTTCTCCAAATCTCCTCTGTTCACCACCCTGTGGCCCTAGCCCAAGACACCAGACTCCAAGGAGCTTCCAAAGATGCACCTAGACCACCTGGGCCTGTGTAGACCTTGGACCTTGCGCTCCAAATCCTCCTGAGGGGATTAGTGCTTCTGGGTCTGTCTAAGGAGGTTTGACTGCAAGGAGGTAAAGTGACCAGTGGGTCCTGATCACTGGGTTCTGGCGCATAGCATACTGCCCTGTACCCAGTGTTGTTTTTGTTCAATCGCTAAATCGTATCCAACTCTTTGTGGACTTCAGCGCTCCAGGCTTCCCTGTCCTTCACTATCTCCTGGAGTTTGCTCAGATTCTTGTCCATTGAGTAGGTGATGCTATCTAACTATCTCATCCTCTGCTGCCCTCTCCTCCTCCTGCCTTCAATCTTTCCCAACTTCAGGATCTTTTCCAATGAGTTGGCTCTTTGCATCAAGTGGCCAAAATATTGGAGCCTCAACTTCAGTATCAGTCCTTCCAATGAATATTCAGGGTTGATTTCCTTTAGGATTGACTGGTTTGATCTTGCTGTCCAATGGACTCTCAGGAGTCTTCTCCAGCACCACAGTTTGACAGTATTAGTTCTTCAGTGCTCAGCCTTCTTTATGGTCCAACTCTCACATACGTACATGACTACTGGAAAAACCATATCTTTGACTAGATGGACCTTTGTTGGCAAAGTGATGTCTGTGCTTTTTAATAGGGTGTCTAGGCTTGTCACAGCTTTTCTTCCAAGGAGCAAGTGTCTTTTAATTTCATGGCTGCAGTCACAGTCAGCAGTGATTCTGGAGCCCAAGAAAATAAAGTCTGTCACTGTTTCTACTTTTCCCCTTTCTGTTTGTAACGAAGTGACAGGACCAGTGCCATGATCTTAGGTTTTTGAATGTTGAGTTTTAAGCCAATTTTTCACTCTCCTCTTTCACTTTCATCAAGAGGCTTTTTAGTTCCTCTTCCATCTCTGCCATTAAAACTTTGCCATCTGCATATCTGAGGTTGCTGATATTTCTCCCTGCACTCTTGATTCCAGCTTGTGATTCATCCAGCTCAGCATTTCACATGATGTACTCTTCATGAAGGTTAAATAAGCAGGGTGACAATACCCAGCCTTGACGTACTCCTTTCCCAATTTTGAGCCAGTCTGTTGTTCCATGTCCAGTTCTAACTGTTGCTTCTTGACTTGCATACAGGTTTATCAGGAGACAGGTAAGGTGGTCTGGTATTCCCATCTCTTTAAGAATTTTCCACAGTTTGTTGTGATCCACACAGTCAAAGGCTTCAGCATAGTCAATGAAGCAGAAGTAGATGTTTTTCTTGAGTTCCCTCGCTTTCTCTATACTTGTTAGAATGACAGGATGAGAATGAGAGGGAGCACTACCCCCCTCTTCAGGGCAGCCGGAACTCAGCACCTCAGGCTGTGTGGTCCCAACCATTACACGCAAGGCAGTGACCTGGCCCTCCACCCAACCTCCTTTTCCGGTGCTGAGCCTGGACCACTTCCTCTCCTGTTGCCTGGGAGACCCTTTGAAGCCCCCTGGAAGCTGACAACCTCAGAGGCCTCTGCTCCTTTTCTCTTCAGCTCCATCCCTGCCTGACTGAGTGGCCAGGCCAGCAATGAGAGGAGGAGCTGGCTGAAAGGAGGGGGGAGAAGTTGTGAAGGGAGTCAGGTTAAGTAAGTTGAAGTTGAAAACTGACCACAAAGAGGTTATCAGGCTGTTGGAAGTGGCAGATGCTATATGTGGACAGAAACAATGATGCCTAGTAGCCGGGTCTTATCTCCACAAAATGTGCATGTAGCCTGAAATCCATTTTCTCCTCCCTGAAGAGTCATTCATGAAATGGGCACACCTGCTGGTAAGTTTTCCTCCTGTTTCTGGGGTCATGTCCAGCAAGAGGAGGGGTCTGTATGGGTTTTCATCAACGGCAGGCACCATTCTTCACCCTTCTCACCCTTTGTTGAAATGGCAGTGAAAACCCAAAGGGAGAAATCACTGTAAAGAGGATTGAAAAAATTGCAGGAGACTAGAGCCTCCCCGGAGGCTCAGATGGGAAAGCATCCGCCTGCAATGCGAGAGACCTGAATTCGATCCCTGGGTGGGGAAGATCTTCTGGAGAAGGAAACGGCAACCTATTCCAGTATTCTTGCCTGGAAAATCCAATGGACAAAGGGCCTGGTAGGCTACAGTCCATGGGCTCACAAAGAGTCGGACATGACTGTGCGATTTCACTTTCAGAGCCACTTTTATTTTTTAAGTGAAGAGCTCTTTTACTTGGAGGAACCTAAGGATTTTGGCATCCCAAGAGGGGCTATGGGACTTGAAGGCAGTAGACGTTTCGTTATAGATGATAAAATGGTCACCAAATGTACATTCCCTGCCATCAAGACCTAGTGAGGATCCATGAGCCTCCTTAGCAATGCCTTTGCGTTGAGACAGGCTGTAAAATTCACTCCTTCTCAGATACTCATCACATCCTCGCTGATGTTTTGTTTAGTTGTTTTAAATGGTTCTTGGCCTGATTGTTTGCAGTTTTGTCAGGGTGCAGCAGAAGCTCCTAAGTAGCTGAGAAGTTCATGGAATCTCCTCATTGGTACAACTTACACTGTTATTTGTATTACAGTGTTGGGTAAGAGTGAGCAGACATTTCTCAAGGCCACTCTTTATGAACACAGCATGCTGCCACTTGACTTTAGAAGGTCAAGAGAAATAGGTTTGAACAATGGGTGAATGCACCATAGACAGGACATTTCGTTTGATAACAGGAATATAGCTTTTGTACTAATAAAGTGCTTTAAAAATTAGTGTGAAATTTTTAGTAATTAGCATATAATTTTAGTTATCAATTGGTTCATAACAAACAGATTAATTAGGAACCCCACTCAGTCATTTATCTAAATGAAAAGTTCTGTTAAATTGTATTTGTGGGCATTGATCAAAGCTAATGGGAAAAAGAGATTAAGATGAAAATCATGGGATTAAATTTTTAATTAGTTTGCCCCCTGAACAATTGCTTGGTGTGACACAGTGATTGATTGGCTACTTACGCCTGCCCAGGAAGGATGTGGCTCTTCTACAAAACCTCTGAACATAAAAGTGTTTTACAAAAGACTGAATGTTTTATTCAGTTATCTTTCTCTTTATTCCTGCTTAACAAGGAATTGAAAAGGAAGGCAGCATCTGGGATCTCAAAGTCCTTTGTCTGGTGATACATATAAAGTATGAGATGGAAGTTAGTTCATTAATATAAAAAACTCAACATGTCTAAAATAAAACTTTCTGTTTCCATTTCCCAACCTCTTCTCCTCCCAGAGTTCTTTCCTTTTAATCAGTGGTAACACCACATATCGTTGTGCTCAAAGCAAAAACCCAGGAGTAATCTTGAAATCCTCTTTCTCTCATTCCCCACAGCTCGTCCATTCATAAGTTCCATCAGCTTTCCTCCCAAAACATATCCAAAATCCACCTACTCTTTGCATCTCTACCTTCCTAACTCAAGAGCCATCATCCTCTATCTGCTTAACTGCAACCCGTCTTAATCTGGACTCCCTGCTTCTAATCTGATGACACGTTTCCTCCAGCGGTTAAGAATCTGCCTGCCAATTCAGGGGGCACAGGTTCTATCCCTGGTCTGGGAAGATTCCACATGCTGTGGGGCAACTAAGCCCAAGGCCCACAGCTACTGAGCCTGAGCACCCTGGAGACTGTGCTCCACAACAAGGGGAGCCCCCCCAGTGAGAAGGCCGCGCAGCACAACAACGAGACGCCCCTGCTCACCACCACTAGGGAAAGCCCGTGGGCAGCACCAAGACCCAGGACAGCCAAAAACGACTAATTAAACAAATATATTATATTCTATAACTCCTCTACCTTGAGCCTCTCTTTGTCTTCCCGCACTAATTGCCGAGCCCTGTAAGACTCTACGTGACCTGGATTTGCCTGTGACCATCCCCGACCTCCCTGTTCACTGTGATCCACCACACTGTCAGTCTTCCAAGCCTGGACCTGCCTTGGGGCCTTTGCATGAGCTGCTCACCTGGAACCCTTGTGGCTCAGCTGGTAAAGAATTCTCCTGCAACGTGGGAGACCTGGATTTGATCCGTGAGTTGGGAAGATCCCCTGGAGAAGGGAAAGCCTACCCACTCCAGTATTCTGGCCTGGAGAACTCCATGGACTGTATAGTTCATGGGGTCGCAAAGAGTCAGACACGACTGAGAGAGTTTCACTTCTTTTTTTCTAGGTGTTTGCAGAGCTGAATCTCTTGGTTTCCATCTAAGTTTGAATGCTGTCTCCTCAAATAAGCCCTTCCTCTGCCACCCGCACTTCAGTGGCCCCCGGTGACTCCCTGCCACACCACCCCAACTCCCTTCCGTCACAACACTCCTCATTACGGCTGTCTTCTTGCGTCTTTCTTCCTTTGTTTATTGACTGCATGCCAAGCCGCTGCAGTCGTGTCCGACTCTTTGTGACCCTATGGGTTGTTTATGGACTAACCCCACCCTAATAATACGTAAACAATGAAAGTAAAGATCTTTGTCTTTCTTGTGTGTTACTCTGTCTCCAGGGTCCCAAATCGTCTTCAGTACATGAACGAAAGAATGCATGATTGAATGGATTCTGTTGGCACCAAGCCATTATCATCTCATCTCGGGTGCACCGACATGGGAAGATTGGGAAGGGTGAGGGGACCAAGTGCCGTAGAGACTGGACCTTAAGACATGAGAGGAGAGAGACAGGGGCACAGAATGGAGAGTCAAGAGAAGCACTGTCTGAGGCAGAGAGGGTGGAGGATCATGAAGGAACATGGCAATGATAGTGCGCAGTTCTTCAGAGATAGCCTAGAAGTGCTAAAACGTGTGCAAGCATGTGCCTTGCACACACACACTCACACACGGTCTCACTTGAAGAACAGTGGCTCTCACACTGGCTCTGCGGCACCTGTATCTTCCAGAACACTTTCCCGCTAGAGATGCTTAGGCTGTAGTGTCAAAAAGAGTCTGAATCAGAGGTCTGGTGGGGCCCACACATCTGCCACTATGTAGAGCTTGTCAGCTGGTCTCATTCTTGGTCAGGACAGTGAGGCTGCAGTAAATACGAGCAGCTTGGAGAGGTCAGTGTGCCATCCTGCAGTGGTTCTATGAAGCCACCCCATTGAGCTTGCCCTCCATGGACCTCAGTTCAGTTCAGTTGCTCAGTTGTGTCTGACTCTTTGCAGCTCCATGAATTGCAGCATGCCAGGCCTCCCTGTCCATCACCAACTCCTGGAGTTCACCCAAACTCTTGTCCATCTAGTCAGTGATGCCATCTAGCCATCTCATCCTCTGTCGTCCCCTTCTCCTCCTGCCCTCAATTCCTCCCAGCATCAGAGTCTTTTCCAATGAGTCAACTCTTCACATGAGGTGGCCAAAGTACTGGAGTTTCAGCTTTAGCATCAGTCCTTCCAAAGAAATCCCACGGCTGATCTCCTTTAGAATGGATTGGTTGGATCTCCTCGCAGTCCAAGGGACTCTCGAGAGTCTTCTCTAACACCACAGTTCAAAAGCATCAATTCTTCGGTGCTCAGCTTTCTTCACAGTCCAACTCTCACATCTATACATGACCACAGGAAAAACCATAGCCTTGACTAGACAGACCTTTGTTGACAAAGTAATGTCTCTGCTTTTGAATATGCTATCTAGGTTGGTCATAGCTTTTCTTCCAAGGAGTAAGTGTCTTTTAATTTCATGTCTGCAATCCCCATCTGCAGTGATTTTGGAGCCCCCAAAAATAAAGTCTGACACTGTTTCCACTGTTTCCCCATCTATTTCCCATGAAGTGATGGGACCAGATGCCATGATCTTCGTTTTCTGAATGTTGAGCTTTAAGCCAACTTTTTCACTCTCCACTTTCACTTTCATCAAGAGGCTTTTTAGTTCCTGTTCACTTAAGGGTGGTGTCATCTGCATATCTGAGGTTATTGATATTTCTCCCAGCAATCTTGATTCCAGCTTGTGCTTCTTCCAACACAGTGTTTCTCATGATGTACTCTGCATAGAAATTAAATAAGCAGGGTGACAATATACAGCCTTGACATACTCCTTTTCCTATTTGGAACCAGTCTGTTGTTCCATGTCCAGTTCTAACTGTTGCTTCCTGACCTGCATGTAGGTTTCTCAAGAGGCAGGTCAGGTGGTCTGGTATTCCCATCTCTTTCAGAATTTTCCAGTTTATTGTGATCCACACCGTCAAAGGCTTTGGCATGGTCAATAAAGCAGAAATAGATGTTTTTCTGGAATTCTCTTGCCTTTTCCATGATCCAGCAGATTTTGGCAATTTGATCTCTGGTTCCTCTGCCTTTTCTAAAACCAGCTTGAACATCCGGAAGTTCACAGTTCACATATTGCTGAAGCCTGGCTTGGAGAATTTTAAGCATTACTTTACTAGCGTGTGAGATGAGTGCAATTGTGTGGTAGTTTGAGCATTCTTTGGCATTGCCTTTCTTTGGGATTGGAATGAAAACTGACCTTTTCCAGTCCTGTGGCCACTGCTGAGTTTTCCAGATTTGCAGATTTCCCCAAATATAAAGTGAAAGCCCTACTTGGAGTCCCGTGTAACTTTAAAACTCAGACTTAACTGAATTCAGGTATGCGGGGTTCTCTCCTTCCTGAGGATCAATGGGAAAGGGGCTACTGGTTAGAAAACCTTGAACCAGAGGCTCCATCCTAACTTGGCGATTCTACTTAAATGACATATTTTGTCTAAAAAGCCCTTTACCTTCCTATGGCATCCAATATTTATGTTGAGAACTGATGAAAATTCAGGGGCGAATGACGCTGCTGTGAAACTATGTGAAAGGGGCTTGGATTCATTTCTGACTCAGGTTGGAGTAAGAGGCTGGGGGTGAAGGAGAGAATGTGACTGTCACCAAAGCTCAGGTCTGAAAAAACAAAGATAGAGCTTAGACTTTAATCCTTTCACGAAGCTTTCTTACCCGCAGCGGGTCGGTAAATTCTAGGATCAGCCTTCTCTCTTCTGTTCACCTCTTGGTTGAAACTTTGTCAATCTTTACCCCTTCAAGGCTGCTTGCAGTATATTTTTGTTTTTAAAGCCGAACTGCAAACTTTATGCAGAGCCTGTCCAGCATCCTACATTGCTTCTCATTTCCATGTCTCCTGGTCTTTTCCAACCTGGGCCAATTTGTCATGTTTTCCTTGTCTATGAGTTTGACTTTGACGCTTCTGAAGAGTTCTGTTGAGTTATTTTGCAGACTGTCCTTAGTTTGGACTTGTCTGATGTTTTCTCACAAGTAGACGGGGGTTTTGAAGTTTCTGCAGGAAACCTTCACAGTAGTGATGCGTCCTTCTCAGTGTACCGTGTTGGGGGCCTACGATGTCAGCAAGTTTCATTCTGGTGATGATAACCGTGACTACTGGGCTTAGGAGGTGCCTGTCAGATCTTCACTGTAAGGTGGAGAGCTCCATTTGTAATTAACATATTTGGGGGAGAGGCTGTGCCGCTCGCTGGGCGTTATTTGTAACCTGATGTTCCTTCTGTGTGCACAGCGGGGCAGGTGGTGTGTTTTTAACAAAACTTTGTTGCTATAAGAAAGACCTGTGGCTACATCTTGAGAGGCAGAAAGAAAATGGTATTAAGGCAGGTTTCTATTGCGTCTGGATGGGGGGAGGTGTACACTGACAACTGAACAGAGTTCACTTCTTTTTGTCCATGAGTTAATTCAGCAAATGTTAATAAATGCTAATGTGTTTTTCTAGTGTCTACAATTTGGCTCTGGTATTAGGCTCTACATCTCAGTTCTATTTTAAAGTAGATGTTATCACCCATTTTACAGATAAGGATCCTGAAGTTTAAGGAAACAAGTTGCTCAAAGACATGTGGCAGAACAGCAACTTGAACCCTGGCCTGTCTAACTCAAAACCATGTTATTTCCGTGACACCAAGCTCATTCCCTTCTATGGGCCAAGCCCTGTGATCAGTGCTGAGGACACTGAAGCACAAGACACGGGTTCAGGAAGAGCTGCTGTCCCAGCATGGGAGGGCTTTGGAAGCAGCACAGAGGCCTGGGGAGGAACCATTACTTGGGTGTCATCCTTTTTTTTCCCGAGAATCACTGAGCCAATTTTTCTCAAGTTTTTACTGAGTCAGGGTAGATTTGCCAGGCTGCCTTCAGCACAAATAGTTACCCAGAGAACAGAGCTGACATTGATGGTGTGCTCATTGCTCTCCATGATTTATCTCAGGCACCCTGTGAAGTGGGTACGTTTTCCCCACTTAGCTCATGAGGACAGCAAGGCTCAGAGTGGATAACATACGCAAAGTCACCAGCTGGTAAGTGGTTAAACTGAAGCTCGACCCCAGATCTGACTGCTTTCAAGATTTGCAGGACCCCTTGGTCCTCCAGGGGCCCGATCTCC
Source organism: Capricornis sumatraensis (assembly GCF_032405125.1). NCBI lineage: Eukaryota > Metazoa > Chordata > Mammalia > Artiodactyla > Bovidae > Capricornis > Capricornis sumatraensis. The sequence goes on from NC_091084.1 coordinate 75,901,687, forward strand.
AGTATCCTCGCCACCAGTGGGAGTGCCTCTGTCGTCCTCTCATCTATAGAAAGGACGCTGGTGATCACATCGTGCCTGACAGTCGCTGACAGCAGTGCATTTGCAACAGCCTTTTTTTTGTTCAAACCGAAAGATCTTTGTGCAGCTTTTGCTTTTTTAAACCACCTCCTCCCACAGTCAGTTCATGTCAACAGAAGGAAAATGGAAAGTGATGACTCTGAATCATTTGTGACATATAAAATCCTACTTTACAAACAAGCATCTTCCCCGAGAGGTACAGCATAGGGCAAGTCAGGTCTCCCTGCCCCCTGGCATTTGATGACAGACTCTAGTTCCTCCTAAAGTCAGTGCCTGAAAGTGAAGTGAAAGTGAAATTCGCTCAATTGTGTCCAACTCTTTGCAACCCCGTGGACTATACAGTCCGTGGAATTCTCCAGGTCAGAATACTGGAGTGGGTAGCCATTCCCTTCGCCAGGGGATTTTCCCAACACAGGGATCAAACCCTGGTCTCCCACACTGCAGGCAGATTGTTTACTGTCTGAGCCCCCAGGGAAGCCCAAGAATACTGGAGTGGGTAGCCTATCTCTTCTCCAGGTTATCTTCCCCACCCAGGAATTGAACCGGGGTCTCCTGAATTGCAGGCAGATTCTTTACCAGCTGAGCTACCAGGGAAGCCCGTAGAGTCAATGCTTAGTAAATAACATTTGCTGCTGCTGCTAATAGTTTGTGACCTTCATGTTGCCGGGCATTGGCTGAACTGTCCAGTGAAGAAGGGGATGGAAATTTCTGTCATTCTCCTGCCTTTTCCATTTTGACATCTCCCTTGGTGTTCTTAGGTGACTGAGCTTTCTATTTTTTTTTTTTTTAATCAGTTTTGAAAAATGAAAAAGCAAGGTGGAATAGTTGTACTTAGTGGTTGGAAAAGAAAGGAAAACTGATTTTTAGCAAGGCCAGGGATTGGGATGGGGAGGTCAGTTGACTATCTGGTTTATTACAATCATTCCATTTTGTCTCTACCGCATACCATTCTGGTAGAGAGGATGAGAAAGAATGGCCAACGATGAGATGATTAGTGGCTGTGAAAAAGAACAGGGCATAAGAAATTGGTAGATGCTCTTGTTTTCTTCATCTTAGTTTGGAATCCCCCAGACTAGACTTAGAATCAAGGATTCAAGTGTACGTAATTAATTTGGAAGGTGCAGAAACCATAGGCAGGGGATTGGGGAGAATGAGCTGGAAAAGGAAAAAGGTAAATAAAAGGATGTGTTATCAAGCTAGCTGATACTGGGGACTAGGGACTAGAGCTACTGGTCAACCCCGAGATGCAGCGGTCCCAGGTGGCAGCAGTAGTAAGGAATCCGCCGGCCAAGGCAGGAGACTCCAAAGACGCAGGTTTGATTCCTGCGTCAGGAAGATACCCTGAGTAGGAAATGGCACCCCTCGCCAGTATTCTTGCCTGGAAAATTCCATGGGTCAGACACGACTGAGCAACTGAGCACACACACAGGCACGTGTCAGAATCATCCAATGCCCCCGCCCCATCCCACCCAGGGAAGGAAGCTGAGATATTTATCCATCAACTTCAGAGTGTCAGGGATTGACGGCTATTCCCATGAGGTGTGCTGGGCCCACAAAGTGGTTTCCACAGCTTGGGAAAAAGCTCTCAGGCAAAGAGATGCAAATGCTGGCAGTCAGAAGTCAACCAGTGTTCACTGAAGTGGAAAGGCTGTCAGATGGGCACTAATAACATCCTCTGCTGCTGCTGCTGCTAAATCGCGTCAGTCGTGTTCAACTCTGTGCAACCCCAGAGACGGCAGCCCACCAGGCTCCTCCATCCCTGGGATTCTCCAGGCAAGAACACTGGAGTGGGTTGCCACTTCCTTCTCCAATGCATGAAAGTGAAAAGTGAAAGTGAAGTTGCTCAGTTGTGTCCGACTCTTAGCAACCCCATGGACTATAGCCTACCAGGCTCCTCCATCCATGGGATTCTCCAGGCAAAAGTACTGGAGTGGGTTGCCATTGCCTTCTCTGATAACATCCTCTATGTTCTCTTAAAACAAGCAAAGCAGCTAAGCTTCCCCCAGGGCTCCCCATATCATTAAATGTACCTCCATATACCCAGCTTCTGATGCCGAAGACTTTACAGTTTTCCTCGATATGTTTTTGGGTTTGGATTTTTGCTTTGTTTTGTGTGTGTGTGTTCTTGCCACACATTCAATCTAACCCCAAATCCTACACATTTTATCTTTAAAATATATCTTGAATCCTACTGCTTCTCACCATCTCCATCACCATCTTTCACTAGATTTATGCAATAGCTTCCTAGCCTGAATTCTTGCTTATATGCTCATCCCGCCCCCACATGGTAGCCAGAGTAATCTTTTAAAACTTAGATCACTTTACACTCCATCTTGAAACTGTCCCCCTTCCACTCTTAGAATAAAATCTGAAGTCCTTACCAAGTTCCTCATGATCTGGCTCCTGGCTGCCTCCCTGATTTCAGTTTCCATCCACTCTCCTCCTCACTCTCAGTGCTCCAGCCAGACTGACTTTCCCGGCTGCATTCCTGCCCCAGGGCCTTTGCACTTGTTCTGTCAACGTAAAACTCTCCTCTAGATGGTCATGCCACTCCATCAGTTTATTCAGGTAGTTGCTCAAATGTCACCTCTGTAGGGAGCACTTTTTAAAATACTTTATCTAGAAAATAACCTTTTGTCACTCTTTGCTCATAACCTGGCTTTATTTATTTATTTCATAACAGTGATCATGACCGGGCTGATTTTAGTTTATGGTTTTATTTATTGCCCTCTTCTGAACTGGAATATAAATGCTGCCAGGTGGAAGATTCTGTTTGCTGCACTAGCCCAGCCCCTGGAATAGCATCAGTTCATCATAGGTATTCAATAAATATTTGCTAAACGAATGGATTAATAACTCTTTACTGGTCCTGCTGAGATCACCCATCAGTCAAGAATTTTCAGAACAGACAGGAGAAATTGCAGACCTTAGCATGATAACTGCCTGCCTGCATCTTTCCCCCAAGCTGGCTCTAATGAAAAATACACAGTCTTAGCAGAGTTATGAAGATCCCAGGGCTACAGGCTACTTCCAATATGTTCTTTAGGGAATATATTACAAATCACAACTTGTTCGTTTATCTTTCTGCTTGCCTCTCTGGGAACAGTAGAGGGAAAATCAAGATCATTAATGCTACCTGTTTGGTGATGGAGAGGAAATGTAGTCTTGATTTTTAATAAACTAGAATGCAAAGTTAGTTATCTCCCCAAGTGCCTCGTAGACAGTAGGTGCGCGCCACATGCCGAGTGAGTGGACAGTATCACTACTTTGGCATTTCTGCAGAAGATATTTCATTTTATGGCCCACACTCTTAAAGATGCCAAAAAGTGGGGGGAATTTCTTCATCACAGCCCCCCCAAACCCAGAAAACCCTTAACTGACCACACCCATCTCCTCTCATACATACCACCCCATGTCCCCCAAAATGGTAAAGTCAGCTCTATCTTTTGTGTGTGGTCTAAGACTATCTAACTTACTCCATTGTAAAAATAGCACAGGCTCATTTTAGAAAAATTTATAAATTACAGAAAAATGAAAGAGAAAAATTAAAAATAACACATCGTTCCACCACCCAGGGATAACCACTGTTAGTATGTGGCTGTATGTCCTTCCAGTGTTTTTATGTATATTCATACACAGTTTAAATATGCAATTTATCTTTCTTCTTTACTTAACATTGTAACATAAAGTTATTCTTAGTATTCAACCCTTTGTGCACATCTCTTTAAATAGCTGTGCAAGATTTACATTTCCCCGTTGTAAACCATTTTGCTTATTTTATGTTTTTCAGAAATTATAAATAATTCTGGGATAAGCATCCTTTGATGTATATCTTTGCTGGCACTGCTGATTATTTCTTTAGGATAGAGCCCCAGAAAAGGAATCACTAGTTCTAGGGGATACAAACTCTTAAAGACATTTTGTGAGATTTCATTTTGATTTCTAAAACTGTTTGAATGTGACTTCCATAAAAGAGCTCCAGGAAAGCAGATTGCCTCCAAGAATTTACTTCCAGTTTTGAAACGTTTCAGGCCCAGACTGTTTTAGCATTCACTTTAAATGAGCGCAGAAATCTTCTGTAGCCTGTCTCCACTTCAGACTTCTTCCCGCTCTAATAAAATGCGGCAACAGCATTATAAAAATTGTTCTTTGGTAAACAGTCTCTTTTTGTGTTCTCAAGGATTGTTTTCTAAAGTCTTTCTGGTGGGTATTGGGTTTATGTCTAGAACTGCATGGAGAATTTTTGCATGGCTGCTCATGATGTCTTCAGGGTCTAGTTACGCCTTATGGTTGTGTGTGTGTGTGTGTGTGTGTGTGTGTGTGTGTGTGTGTTTCATTGCCAAAAGGAAGTTTGGATTTCATGGCAATGAACCTGCTTTTACAAGTCTGTCTGAGTCCAGCCTCAAAAAGCCAGGATTCCCCTGGCAGGGACTGCTTTGGGGAACGCCATATGAGTAAGGACTTTTCTTCCTAAGGCTGGGTCAGCCTGGAAAAGGCCTTGCCAAAGACAGTTTATCAATGGAGGGAAGCCACGGCTTTTTTAGATAGGATGGGTCAGACATGATACAATATCAAAATATCCAGGAAACATCCAGAAGAGTCAAGTGTTCTAGGGTGGTTTGGAAAGTTAAGGCACACCCATACTCATGCCGCACTCGTGCCATCTCATGCAAAAAACCTTATTAAACAGAATGAACCCAGCATCTCTGCATTGACTTGAAAAGATATCCAGGTCCTTTTGTTATTCTAAATAGTAAGTGGTAGAAAAATATGTATGGTTTGATCCCATATTTGTTAAAAAAGAAAAAGGCAAAAACTGAGTTCAGGGGAATCTTCACTATCTACATGAACTGAAAGAAACACATGAAGAAACATACATGAGGCTGTTGGTAACTGGCTCCTCTGCTGCTGCTGCTAAGTCACTTCGGTCGTGTCCGACTCTGTGCGACCCCAGAGACGGCAGCCCACCAGGCTCCCCCGTCCCTGGGATTCTCCAGGCAAGAACACTGGAGTGGGTTGCCATTTCCTTCTCCAACGCATGAAAGTGAAAAGTGAAAGTGAAGTCGCTCAGTCGTGTCCGACTCCTAGTGACCCCATGGACTGCAGCCCACCAGGCTCCTCTGTCCATGGGATTTTCCAGGCGAGAGCACTGGAGTGGGGTGCCATTGCCTTCTCCAAACTGGCTCCTTAGGAATGCGGAATTTGGGTCAGAGAAGACCGAGGAGACCTCAGCTTTACACGGCTCAGTTGAATAATGTGTTACAAAGAGCAGATTACTTTTGCAAGTTATAAAAAAATAATAGGAAGTCCCCAAAAGGGGGAAAAAATAGTGGAGAGGAATGGCCTGAGAAGGGAACTTGGTTCAAGAGCTGGTTGACAGGCGCCCTGCAGGGTTGGGTATCCCCTCTTGGGGAAATGGGTTCATCCCACAGAGGAAGGCCCCACTTCCCAGACAAGTGGGGCTGGGCGAGCTGTGTCCTTCCCCTGGCAGCTGGTAGAGAATCAACTGTGCTAGCATTCACTTGCGCTATCACATTTGAAACGGCATCTGGAAAAAGTAATTGGAACGATCCAGGCAGAGGCAGGAGTTGTTATCTCAGGTGGTGATAGAGGTGAAGACCCAGCCTGCCAGTGCAGGAGACGTAAGAGATGTGGGGTTCGATCCCCAGGTGGGGAGGATCCCCTGGAGGAGGGCATGGCCTGGAGAATCTCATGGACAGAGGAGCCTGGTGGGCTACAGTCCATGGGGTCGCACAGAAGTGGACACAATTGGAGTGACTTTGCACCCACGCATGCACTCTGAGGGCTTGAGGAAGGGTGACGAGCAGCTGAGAGGAGAATAGCCTCTAAAAGTTCCAGAATGGGAAAGATGGATTCAGCCTCGGCCTCTGAGTTCTAGTCATCTGCGAGATGGACCACAGGCTTTGAACTGGAGACAGTGCCCAAAGCTTTCATTAACCTTCATCCTTGGAGCCAGTGCCGAGGTGTGTGTTTTTGAAGAGGGATGGCTCAGAAGCGACACGACTTTCAAACATGATTTGTTTTATATTCTATTTGTGAATTAGGGTGTGTTTACAGTGAAAGATTGATTTAGATGCTGACGAGTCAGCTGGAAATATAAAGGCATAATTGAATCTCCAGGTCTATTAAAGACCCTTGTCTAGTGTCTTGCAGGTTGACATTTTATTATAGAGGCCAACTTGGTCTTGCTTTCAGTTTCTTTTCTCCCCTTTCGTATCTTTCAAATATTAGATTTTCCCTTCCCCCAATCAGAAATTTAAAAAAAAAGAAAGAAAACCTCCAAGGAGAGCCAGGATGTCTGAAAGGAGCACCCTGGGGAGGTGGCATCACGTGGCAGGTTGGTATAGGGACTCTGGGCATTGGTACAGTGCCTGGCACCCTGCACTGATGCCCCAGTCAATTCTTACCCTCAGAACCTCTGCCATCCCCAGCCCTGCCACCAATTTGCTCTGTTTCCTCGGGCAAATCAGGTCAATCCTGGGGTCCCCTTGTTCCTCCTACCAACGGAGTTCTTGACAGCTAAGAGCTCCAGCAAAGCCCAGAAAAGCACCACAAGAGGCGCAAAGGCCAATGATTAAAATAGCCCTCCCCGATTCCTTTGTAGAAGGTTAATATCATGTCACTGGCGACTGCTCTCAGTAAGCGGGTCTTTTTTTTTTCTCTCTCTGAAGAGGCTGGAACCTGTTCCTCAGGGCTGCTAAATCGGGCCTTGTTCTGCGGTCTGATCTGCTGGTGACCTGTGTCCACTTTACTAAAACTGGCCAGGGGCCCTGGCACCGTCAGGCCACGTGGGCCGCCAAATTGCAAGGCCCTTTCTTTTGAGCAAATAGCATCGCACACGCTGCCATCGAGAAAATGAAAGCATTCACAGTGGCACAGCGTCCAGCTTCTCTCTGTGGCCTTTGGAAACAATTTTGTGACCAGGGAAGGGCAGGAGACAAAGGTCTTTCTATCTGATCCGCTCACCAAGCCAGCGATGGGTTGTGGCGGGCCTCTTTCCCTGGTACCACGCGGATCTCTATCACCCCATTTGTCTCCTCTCTTTGAGTAGACAAGGCAGGCAGGCAGGCAGAGGGATCTATTTCAACTGCCCTTGACTCTGTTTATAATCACCAACATGAAAGGAAGGGAAAGAGATGGAGTTTATAGGACTGGCTCTTTGTGTAACCTAATTTATCTCTCTCCAGCAGCAGTGGGCTGAGCAGTTTCCTCTTTTGTTTCCGATGCGGGGAACTGAAATATGAATCTATGTTGATGAGCGAATAAAGGAACTGAAAGAGGCATAAATCTTATCTTCTTGCAACCCTCGAAGATCAGCTTCTTGTGAAGAAGGAGATTATACTTCTGTAATTAACTGCTTTGCAGCTCCTGGTGATGGCTCAGAGCTGAATAATAGCACCCGGTGAAGTTGCATGAAAGGCGGGCGGGAGGGCTGGTGCAGCCGCGGATCATGAACAATGGTCTCGGGCCTGACGTCCTTTCCCAGTGCCCAGCTCGCAGAGAGTCAAGCCAGGGGATATTTGTTCCCTGTCTAACAGCATTCACAGCAGAGAGAATAGAATTCCAGAGCAAATAGCTCCCAGAAACCTGTTCTGCTGTAGGTTGGGAGCTGCCACGAGGTACCTGGAAGACCTCAGCCGGGTTTTCACCCTCCGTGTTCCAGCTACTTACTGAAGCTCGGTGGAGGGGACTGCCCCTTTCCAGCTGTGAGATTTGGGGAAAGTCGTCTCACTTCCCCCATCCACAAAATGCAGGGGGTCTTGTAGAGTTTGGGGGAGGAAGAGTTTAGATCATGTGTATAAGCAAATCACTTATGACACTGCCTGGCACCTGGCAGGTCATCACTAAATGCTAGCTATTATAATGATTACTTCGTGGAATACAAATGGATGGTGAACTCGTCACTGTTTACGAGGCTTATCACGGAAGGCACTGTATATGCCTTAGTGGCTAAAAGCCTCCCAACATCCCTGTCAGGTAGGATTCTTCCTCCCATTTCATGGATGACAGAAGAGGCTCAAAACACTGACCTGCTCAAGGTACAGGGCAGCAGAGGAGCCTGGAAGCTGGGCCAGCCCCTTGCCCCCTCCCCACTCTGCACCAGGCTCCCAGGCCCTCAGCTGTTCCTCTACGGGTTCATCTGCCTGTCACTTCCAGGCCTCATCACTGGTTTGATCCTTCTTTGCTTCCCCTCCTCCTCCCTGCCCAGTGCTGGCATCCCTGAACCCTATAGATTCTTCTCTTGAGATGTTTCCAGAACCTCTCCTTTCTCAGTCCTGCTGCCACTCATGCTGGCTCAGAACCTGGTCTCTCAGGCTCCTGAGTGGTGTCCAAGGGAGAGGGGAGCTCTCTTTCCATCACCCCCAACACTGGCGCCCTGTGAGTGGCGCCCAGCCCCACTTCTCTGTCCTTCCCTGGGGTCAGCAGCCACTGCATCAAGTCCACTTTTATTTCTTGGCATTCAAGGCCCTTCAGCTGACCCACCCAAAGTCATCTCTTCTCACTTAAACGCCCCTGTCCGGCTAAGCCTGATTTAGTCTCTATCAGGCACCCCATAGCCTCTCTGAGGGCTCAGTGGATTAGATTCTTGACAAAGATGCAGAAGACTCTTGAGAGTCCCTTGCACCACGAGGAGATCAAACCTGTCAATCCTAAAGGAAATCAACCCTGAATATTCATTGGAAGGACTGATGCTGAAGCTGATGTTGACTGATGCTCCAATATTTGGCCACCTGATGTAAAGAGCTGACTCATCGGAAAAGACCCTGATGCTGGGAAAGATTGAAGGCAAGAGGAAAAGAGGGCAACAGAGGGTGAGATGGTCAGATACCATCATCGACTCAATGGACATCAGTTTAAGCAAACTCAGAGCGATAGTGAAGGACAGGGAAGCCTGGTGTGCTGCAGTCCATGGGGTTGCAAAGAGTTGGACAAGGCTGAGCGACAGAACAACATCAAAGATGCAAATGCCCCATAGAGGAAGCCCCACTCGATGCGTAGTCAGTGTAGGACAGCCACGGGACACGGAGATCACGCGTTCCACCAGTAGAGCTTGAGGCCCAGGGAAGCTCAGTGACTTAGGTGAAGTCACACAGCTTCAGAGTCAAGTCTCAAACCCAGGTGTTCTAACTTAGAATTCAAGGCTCCTCCATTAGACCAACAGACATAACCCCCTCACTGGTGACAGCAGGCACTGGCCAGGGAGGTGGGAGATGGGGACACTTAGCTCAGTCTACGCATGGGCCATGGACCTGTGTGATTCAACCACAGGGACAGCCTGAAAGCCTGCCTGCTGAGGGGAAAAAATGACTGAGTTAGGCCATGGGGCAGGGGTGTGGTGGGCAGGAACTGGGAGTGGGAGGTGGAGACTGAGATTTAGGCAGATGGTCATGGAAACAGCGACTAGAAGGCAGATGAAAATGCAGGTGAATACTAGTCTGAGCAATGCGCTTTGAAAGAAAGTGAAATCGCTCAGTCATGTTCAACTCTTTGCAACCCCGTGGACCCTAGTCTACCAGGCTCCTCCGTCCATGGAATTTTCCAGGCAAGAGTACTAGAGTGGATTGCCATCTCCTTCTCCAGGGGATCTTCCTGACCCAGGGATCGATCCTGGGTCTTTCGCATTGCAGGTAAACAGTTTACCGTCTGAGCCACCAGGGAATTCCCCAATGTGATTTGGGAACATAGCAATTAACTTCTCTACTCTGATGGTAGATGGGATCCAGGAGGGCTTTAAGGAAGAAGCGGCCTGTGACGTGGGTCTGAAGAAGCCGAAGGATGACTCCCAGTGAAATCAGGGGCAAGGCCCTCTGGGTTGAGGGAGCAGCTGGACAGAGGCAGAGGGGCCAGACAGGCTGGGCTGATGTGGGGAACAGCACAGCCGGCTGCAAGGGAGCCTGGAAAAAGAGAAACCTGAATTCAAGTTCTGACCCTGCTCCTAGTCAGGCCAGCTCAGGACCTAGGCCAGTCACTTTACCTTTCTGGATCTTGGTGGTGGGGGTTTAGTTGCTCAGTCTGATTCTTTGCGACCCCATGGACCGTAGCCCACCAGGCTCCTCTGTCCATGTTATCTTCCAGGCAAGAATACTGGAGTGGGTTGCCACTTCCTTTTCCAGGGGATTTTCCTGACCCAGGGATCAGACGTGCATCTCCTGCAGTGTAGACAGTCTACCACATTGTAGGCAGGTGCTTTACCGCAGAGCCACCAGGAAAGCCCCATATGTGAAACAGGCATACCAATCTTATGTCTCCTGAGGGTTATTACGAGGATGAATCAAAACAGTGAGGCACCAAATGTAGGGCCTGCACATAGTAGGTGCTCAACCAAAGGCCCACTACGGCAGGAGGGCAGGTCCTTCTGGAACACAGGTTAGGCAGGGGGTTGGGTGATGCTGTGCGTTTTCCTCTGTCTTCCAACGGGCCTTCCCCCTTTTCCTTCCAGGAGCTCACCAGCTGGCCTGGGAGGGCTGCTTGCCCACTCAGAGTCGCTCGGATGTTTGGTCATCCCCGGGTCCAGAATGGTCTTCTGGTTCTGTCGTCATCCTTGAGTTCTTTCCAGGCTGAACACAGCCAGGCTGGTGTCCCAGGTCTGGACATGTTTGCTGGCAGAGCCCGTTTGGGAGAGACGGCTCTGTTTAGGTAGAAAGAGACACTGAAAACAGCTGCTGGCTTCTCTGCCATGGTGAACATGGAGTAAACTCGGCCACTCTGGGCTTTGCAAGGGGACGAGAACACCAGGCAGGCCCTGCGCACCATGGCCTGCAGGGGTAGGGAAAGGCCAGCTTTTCAGGGAGTGTGCTAGCCTCCTCAGGCTGGGTCAGGGGTGGGGTGAGGTAGGGATAGGGGAATGAGTCAGAGACCCTTCCTTTCCCCTTGGCCTCTAGGTGTTGGAGGACTCTCCAGGCAGTTCCTGCCACTTAATATCTGTGGGACTTTAGGTCAATTTTTCAACCTCTCTGGATGGACCAGTCAACAAAGGCATGTTCCCGTCTGCTGTTCCTCTTTAGTAAAGTGAAAGCGAAGAAGCTCAGTCGTATCTGACTCTTTGTGACACTATGGACTGTAGCCTACCAGCCTCCTCCGTCTATGGGATTTTCCAGGCAAGACTACTGGAGTGGGTTGCCATTTCCTTCTCCAGGAGATCTTCCCAACCCAGGGATTGAACCCAGGTCTCCTGCATTGTAGGCAGATGTTTTACCATCTGATCCCCCAGGGAAGTCCTCCTCTTTAGTAAGTGGTGGCCCAATTTACCTATGCATCAGAGTCACCTGGGTGGGGCTAACTAGAGTCACCTGGGTGGGGCTAATTCAGATACTCAGAATTCCTGAGGGCAGGGCCCGGGAACCTGCCTTTTGATTAACTCTCCAGGTGATTCTGGTACAGGCATCTCAGGAACCGCACCTCCACAATCACTGTCTGAATTCCAGCAGAGTCCCTGGGAAACCAGGAGAAAGAGTTAGGCAGAAGGAGGAGCTAATAGGTGATGTCAACACGCCACTCCTCTTCACACATATATCCGCAGTTATGCTTTTCTCATGATGGCTTAGAAACAGATGCTCTTGGATGTGTGTCTCCTTAGGACAGATGCCATCACTGTTTTTAGGACATAAAATTTGAGTGATACCCCATCCTCTAGACTCGCTCCATTTCCAGTGCATCCACCCATTCACCGCCCACCACCCATCCTTCCATCATTTGTTTTGGTCCTCGCCTGTTTTGTGCCAGGCTGGGCTTTGGAGACACAGGGAATAACAAGATCTGGTTCCTGGGCAGAATCCCCCATCTACATAAATAGACACAGAAATCATCCTAATGTAGGGGGATCCTTCCAACATGCAATGTCTCAAGGGGGTACAGTGGTGGTACAAGGCAGAAATGATGCGTTCCACGGGAATGAGGAAAGGGAAGCCCTCGCAGACAGAAGTCTGTGAGTAGATCGTGAAGGGGAGTGGGAGTTTGCCAGATGGGGAGACCACGTGCGAGGGTAATGCAGGAAGGGAGCTGACTCCCGTGAATGCAATCCCTTCACATCCTCTACGAGAGCGGAGGCCTCTCCTTGGGCTTCCTGGGGTCCATGTTCCGGTGTTCATCTGTGGCTGCTTCCTCAGCCTCATCTTCTGGGTCTTCAGAGCGGAAAGAAACCGTTCTGTAGTTTTGTGTGGCAGGCCCATGGCAGCTGTCTCTTGCACCGCAAAGTCGTTGTGCAATTAAGAGGCAAACAGTCATCCGAGTTGAGAGGCATGGGATGCTTAAGAGCTTGCGTTCAGGTTCTGGCTTTGCCTGCAACTCACTAGGTAACTGAGGGCCGGTCTCTGGGGCTCAGTTTCCCCATCTTTGAGAGGGAAGATCGGCTTCCAGCTCTGACAGTGTCTGCCTGGAGCAAAGCCCTGACACTCTGGCTCCCATGCGCTTGTAGCTCGGTTACATTTTCTCCCCACTCTAAGCTCGTCTGTCTCAGCACGTCAGCAACACAACATCTTGCAGGATTAGTGGACTGGATCTGAGTCCCCCCCGCACGGTTCGCTATAGCCGAGACGGTTTTGCAGGGGAAATGCAAGGTGGATGCCAGCCTGAAGGTGGCGCTGTGGCTCCAGTTGCCGAGCTGCTCTCCGGAGCGGGTCTGCGTGTTTCAGAGCACGGTGGGGACTGGGCACTGCTGAGGGCAGGTTCTCTCCTTTCCCGGGGCCCTCTCAGTCCAGCAGACCCTGCTGGTTTCCAAGAAGCCGCCGGGCCAGCGCACTCGGCCTCCGCACCTGCTGGCCCCCTTCACACATCTTCAGGGGTCTGTTTCCTTCTGGGTCCTCCCTTCAGAAGAGGAAGAGGAAAGCCTGTTGCAAATGGCTTGTGGGTAGAGTGGGGGTCTTTGCTGGTGTTCCCTGGTGTTCAGTGCTGGCAGGGGCCCTTGGCGTGGAGTCCTGTGGGGTCTCTGACATAGTTTCCTGGACCCTCACCTCCTACCCCCAGCATCACCCTGGGCTGATGACACTTTGAAAGCACTCCATACTCTTTCCACTGTTGCCTTCTCTCCATTCATTTGGGTTCCTCTTTTAGCTGAGCCACTGAATAACGGGGGCTTCCCAGGTGGCGCTAGTGGTAAAGAACCCAACTGCCAACGTAGGAGACGTACAAGATGCAGATTTGATCCCTGGGTCGGGAAGATCCCCTGCAGAAGGGCGTGGCAACCCATTCCAGTATTCTTGCCTGGAGAATCCCATGGTCAGAGAACCTGGCAGGATACGGTCCATAGGATCACACAGAGTCAAACTTGACTGAAGCGACTTAGCAAGCACACACTGACTATCAAGCTGGGGGGAAAGAATGATGGGGGCAAGGAGAAGGAAAGGGGAAAACACTAACATTTATGAAGTGCCCGCTGGGTGCCCAGCACCTCCACACAGCTATAGCCATGAGTTGTATACTTCCAGCAGCATCACCCTTTCCGCCAATCAAAATCACCAGCCCAACCTGCTACTTAAACCAGACACACCAGGGGAGCCGCTCTGTCGGGATGGGTGGGGCACTGAGGACCCTGCGCCTCACGGCGCCACCCTTCTCTCCCCACTCAGCAGCCCCCCTGGTGCTTCCACCCAAGCTGGATCTAAAGCATCGTACACATTTATCTGCATACAACTCTTAGAGGAATTAGATAGTCTCCCAGTTTTTCAAATACAAAGGCTAAGGCCCAGAGGGGTGAGGTGATTTGCCAGGATCCCATCGCACAGAGTTGGACACGACTGAAGTGACTTAGCAGCAGCAGCATGATTAATAAAATAAGATTATTAATAAAATAATTAATAAAGCGAAAACCAGGCTGTGGACCCAGGCATGCCTGACTTCAAAGCCCCCAACTCTGCCTGGAAGACAGTGGGTGCTCTGCTTCCTAAGGAGGGGCAGATGGGGACGGTGGCTCCCCATTATGCCTGGAGGACCAGGCCAGACATACAGGACATGGTTGATGCTGGAGATCTGGGAAACTGCCTGCAAAGAAGGGACCCATATAGGACAGGAGGAAGGTGGAAGATGGGAAACGCGTGGGGAGTGTGTTCTGTGCCCCGGGGACCCGACCATTCAGCCCCCAGGCAGGCTCCAGTGTGGTGGACTTCAGCAGACACCAGCCGGACATGTGTTAGACATTCAGATTCAAGCTTTCCAGGCCCTGGTCAGGCTGTTTTGTTCCAGGGCAGCCAAGGTTTGGGGCTGTAAAACAGGAACTGGATCTCAGTCCCCACTTTGCCAGTGGAGGAGGGACTGTGGAAGAATAGCGAGATGCTTAAAAAAAAAAGAACAACAAAAAAAGTGAAGTCATTTGTTTGCTTGCAATGTTTGGTTTGTCTGAAATCTTGTGAGGAGCACAGATTTGGAGTCAGAAATCTACGGGCTCAAAGGTCATCTCCACGTTTGACCCGGCTTCTCTGAGCCTCAGCTGCCTCCTGGGTAAAATGGCACCATCAACAGTCCCTGTGTCACCGGGCTGCTGGTGGGGGCGGGGGTGGGGATTACACGAGCGCTGGTGCGGGGACGCAGCAAACCTGGGTGACTCTCTCCCTGCTCTCCTAACTCTTCTCAAAGCCCGTGGAATTGATGGTACGTGCCACATGGACGTGCTTCCAAGGGGCACTCAGCAAAAAGGTTATCACTTCTCAGTGTGGTAGACTGGCTGAAACACTCACTTTTACTTCCTATATGAGATGCGACACAGATCCTCAAAACTGCAAGCACAGAGCCTTAGAGGGCCTTAGAGGATTGAGTCCAACTCCATTTTAGGGATGGGGGAAATGACTTAGCCAAGGTCACCCACTGGGTTAGTGGCAGGGCTGGGGGTGGAACGCATATCTGCTGACTGCTAGCCCACCGCTGTCATCCCAGTGGGAAGGGACGGCTGCAGGATGCTCTCTTGATCCTTCTGGTCCACGATTCTTGCACCTGTGAGGAGAACAGGGGAAGGGGGTCTCCAAGGGAGACCCATTCTGCCCCACGATCCCCGTCACGTGGGGCCACATGTTGGCGAGTCAATGGAGCCTCGGTCTTGGGACCAAGATCTTAGGATCCAGGACCAGTCCCGTCATCAACCAGAGCTGGGGTGGAGTCAACTCCTTCTGCAGGTGTAAGGGGATGGCTCCATCTCTGCCTCTTACCAGCTGTGAGCCTGTTTCCTGGTCCGAGAACCAAGGAGAATAAAAGCACACACCTCATAGGTTATGGTTAAGATTAAACAAGTGAATATTATAATAATAACACTAGCAAACATTTAGGAAACACGTAGAATCCTCATAACAACTTGCATTTCGCTACTGCGGAAAAAGGCTCAGAACGATTAAGCAGAGTCCAAGGACACACAGTAGGGGAGGGCAGGGCCAGATTTCGAGCCCAGGTGGACTGGCTCGAGAATCCCACTACCTTAACCACGCTGCCCCTTGGCCTCTCAATTTAGGCAAAGCCCAGGGCTTAGCGTGTAGGTGCTCCAGAAAGGCCCCTCCCTCTCGCCCTCCCTCCCTCCCTGGTGAGTCCCTCCCTTCCTCACCCACCCACTTCTTGCTCCCAGGAGTGGGCGGGCGCCGGAAACAGTGCGCTGGGGTTTTTCAGATACCGGAAGTCCACCCAACTCGACCATTTCGCCTTAAACCACTTTTCTGCTCTGTTTTGTTGTCGGTTTGGCTTTCCACATTTTTTGTTGCTTGATCAAAAGCAGAGCTGAATTGCCAGCAAAGCAAATCTCTTGATCCTGTGCTCCTGGGCACCAGGTGAGCCTCTGCGCTCAGCTAAGCTCCCAGTGCCAGTCAGCCAAGGGGCACGATTGCCTGGGTTCTACTTGCACGCATGCGTGCTGACCCCCAGCCCACGTCCAGCTTCCTGAATACAAACAACCAATTTGGGGGAAAACATGCTTTCTTGTTTGTGGCTTTCTGGATACACTCAAGTTCCTGGTTAATACAGAGACCTGGTCAAGATGTCCAAATACTCTTCTTAGCACAGAAACTGGACTTCTCACCAGTCTCTGCACATAGCCCCGAAGAGCAGAGGGTCTCAAGAAGTAACAGGAAAGGCCAAGTCACTGAGTGTTCCCCCTGAGGCTCTGGTCCCCTTCCAGCTACTTGCAGGCCTTGGGCCCACAGAGGATAAGACAAGGAAATAGAAAAGAGCGCTGAGTAGTACCAAGCAGCACGGTGAATAAAGGCAACTCAGGACAACGGAAAACCTGGCCAAGCTATTTAAAGGCCCAAATGTGTTGCTTTTTCCAGTGGCCCAAGGGAATAGCAGTCCACCCTGGAGATACAGATCCCTTACTGACATGGTTGAAAGGGGGAGGACTGAGACCCTGGTGGATGCTAAGGTGGGATCTCAGACCTGCCTCTGGGCCTGCAGCGCTAGCATTTGCAGCAAAAGTGAAAGTGTTGGTCACTCAGTCGTGTCTGATTCTTTGTGACCCTGTGGACTGTAGCCCGCCAGGCTCCTCTGTCCATGGGATTTCCTAGGCAAGAATACTGGAGTGGGCTGCGATTTCCTCCTCCAGGGGGTTTTCCCAACCCAGGGATCAAACCCAGATCTCCTGCACTGCACACAGATTCTTTACCATCTGAGCCACCAGGCAAGCGCAGCATCTATATGTTTGTGCAGATGGTCAGCAGAGCCCCCAGCTGCCTCTTGTCTTCCCATCTCTGCTTGTGGAAACCCTCTCCATGCTTTGGGACCCCTCTCCAAGGCGACCACTTCCAGAAAGACTTAGAATCGATCCCATTTTTCTCTCTTGTACCTCTCATCATCTCCTCCTCTTCCCATCTTCTACCTGGCATTATGGTGGCTTTTCCATCTGCCTTCATTCCGGAGATGCTCATCGGGCTGCAATTAAGTGGCAGACCAAGAGCTAGTCACTGGTGATGAGAAAGATACAATTCCTGTGTTACTTAAAGAGCACACATGCTCACAGTCTAGCAGAGACAGACAAGTCAACACATAATTAAAACGCAGTGTGGAGGAATGCGCAGATTGCCTTGAATGCTGAGTGGCTGGGCCATCTGCCGGGCTTGGGGTGGGGGTGGGGGAGACCCCAGGAGATTTCCTAGAGGGGGTGATGCCTTAGAGGATAGGCTCCACAAAAGGACAGGGGATGGGAAAGAGAAATTCAGGGGGAGGTGGAACGTCACCTGCAAAGGCAGGGAGGTGCAGGAGAGCAGCTCTCAGGGAGGGAGCCCCAAGCAGCTCCGATGGCTGGAGTGCAGGGGGTCCTCGGCATTGGCAGGAGGTGGGATCAGGCAAGCAGGTAGCTGTCAGATCACAGAAGACCCAGTAAGCACTGCTTAGCAGTCTGGGCTTTGTCCTGCAGGTAGTGGACCCCCATGGAAAGGGTTTTAGGAGGCACGAACCTGACTGGATCTGTGTTTTAAAGAGAACACTTGGGCTGCTGAGTGAAAATGGATAGTTGCAAGGCAACAGGCGAAGCAGAGCGACCAGGCAGGAGGAAGTAGCAATTGTCCAGGTGAGACGTGATGGCTCAGTGATAGCAGTGGAGGGAAGAGAAGTGGAGAGACTCAAGGTCCACCCGGGAGGCCGGATCTGCAGGACAAGTTGTTGGCGGGATGGGTGAGGGAGAGAGCAGGTCAGAATGACTCCGAGAATCTCAGCGCTGTCGGCCAAGGTGGAGATGAGCTCTGGGGAGGAAAGATGGCATTTCGTTTAGGAAATACGGATCTGAGGAGCCTGGGAGATACTGCTGGGCGCCTGTGGCAGCCCCTGCCTCCTCTCCCCCTTTCTCCCCAGAACCTCTCTCTGTGGATCTTTCTCAGACTTACCGCCACTTACCGCCTATACCTGTGTTCAAGGGGTGGCCTGAAGGTGGGCTAATCTTTTTCACCCCCAGGTGCCAGACATGTGTAAAAAGCGAGCAGAGAGATGCACCTCTGCTGAAGGCACTCGAGCTGGACCCCAGCGTGTGATGCCTCTCTGCGGTGTTTGCACTTCAAAAAAGATATCCAGACGAGTTACTCAAAAGGCGGAACTCTGGGGCTGTGAGGAGGGAGACTTGGTGAGGGTCACCCCATCGTGTCTCCGGGGCCTGAGAACACACTGGCTGGCACTGGTGGGCCGGTCGGGCCTGGAGCCTTCCTTCCAGCATCTTTTCCCATTTGCCGGCTTGTCCAGCTCTGCAGTCTTAAGGAACGTACCCTGCACCCGCTCTCTGCACTGACCCCCTGCCTTCACACTGAGCCCGCACCACCAACTTCAAGTCCCCAGGAAAGTTCTCCGTCCTTCCTGGGCTCTCATCCTTATCCATGAAACGGCAGGATTAGGCTCTTTTTCTCCCCCCACCCCACCCACTTTTGTTCCTCCTTCCTTAGTGGTTAAGAACAGGGCTGTGGAATCAGGCTGATCTGGGTGTGAATTCCAGCTTCATCACTTCCTATTTGGATGTGGTAGACAGGCAGAACAGGGAAAAGGAGTCCAAAATGGCAGCGGCTAAAAGACGAGGAAGGGGAAAGCCCGCGAAAATAGAACAAAGGAAGGTCGGAGGACCTGAGGGAGGACCTCAGGGAAAACAAACGACACTCCTGGCTGGCCCAGTTTACATAGGACAGGCCCAGGGAGAGAGAAACGTATAAAAAGAGGAGCCAAACGCGCTTGCTCTCTCCTCACCGCGTGCTGGGCGCCCTTCTCGTCTTTGGATCGACGTGCCCTCACTTCTCAAAGATGGATTTTCCTGCTATCTTCTAAATAAAATAGAGCTGTAACACTGAGGTGCAGCACTGATTTGTCTAAGAGCTATCACACGGTCTATCCAAGACCTGAGAGCTGCGACACGAAAACGTGTGTGCGTAAAACACACAATGTGAAGAATGAGTTTTGGAGTGATGTCCGTCGCTCCAAATCTTTGTTGTGACGAGACAAAGAATCGAGGAACATACATTCACCTGACAGATGCTTCTTCACCAGGGCCTTAGTCTCTTCATCTGTCAAATGGGCACAGGAATAGTACCTGCTGCATATTATTGGTGCCCATGTTCAATGGGCTGGTGTTTGGAAAGTTCTGAGCTCGCTTGCTGGCACCCAGTGGGTGCTCAGAATCTGCCAAGACCTTGGTTATCATGCTATCAGGATTCTCCACTTTCCTTTGCAAATATTCCCAATATAGGGGTCCCCTGGCCTGGGCTGCCAACCGTCCAGTCCGGAGGCAGAAGGCTGGACTGGATGACCCCCCGCCCCGGGTCTTTTTGATTTGGGAGTCTGGGACCTCAAAGCCTTGGGAACATTCTCTGTGAACTTTCCTCCCTTGATTCTTGGGGTGATTTGAAAGCTGGCCTCTGTGGGGTCTCTCTTTAATTTTTCCAAGTTCTCAAGAGGCTCCGTTCCTCCTTCCCCTGCTCTCAGCATCCCTGCCTGTGTCTGGACAAGTTAAGGCATGCCTCTCAATCAGCCCTCCCCGCCTACCTGCTGGCTCCCCAATTACTGGGCTTCTGGCTTTGCTTCACTCTGCCTTTCCCGAGAAGTTTCTAAGGAGCTTCATGGAATCGCCGCACCTTCCAGCGCTCTGTGTTTCTGAGACCGACTTCAGAGCAGAGGCAAAAGGCTTTGGCAGAATGAGTTTCCACATTGTCTGTGCCGCCTCTATGCCTGGCAGCTCCCGGGGCCCGGGGAGCTCGACTCTGCAAAACGCTTCTGTTGATTGCCTTGGTCTGTCATCCTGTGTTTCAGTAACAGTTCTCCAGAGAAACAGAGCCAAGAGGGTGAGTGTGTGTGTGTGTATGTGTGTGTGTGTGCGCGCACGTGTGTGTGATATTGTGTGTATATATATACTACATCACCAGGTATAGTGATCAGGGTGCATGAGTGTGTGTATATACACATATATCTATGTACACATACACAAACCAGTCAATCTTAAGGAAAAGCAACCCTGAATACTTGTTGAAGTGTTAGGGGAAGCACACTGATTGAAACCATCCACCCTGGCCAGGCACCATAGTGACCATTTGCATAAGTTGTTTTACGACAGGAGGTCCTGGTAAGGAACATGGAACCAATAAGCCTCCACCAACCGGAAGAGTTCAGGAAAGGTCAAAAGGGGACACCACATGTCCGACCACCTCCCAGAATCCTTCTCTCTGGCATCCATCTTGGCTGAACAAGGCGTGCGCCACCAGGAAGGACTCTGAGTCAGAATGACTGGCTAAAGACAACCTGGAAACTAATCCCATCACCATAAACCCCGAGACTGCGAGCCACGCGGCAGAGCTGTTCTCCTGGGTTCCCTTACCCTACTGCTCTCCACCCGGGTGCCCTTTCCCAATAAAATCCCTCGCTTTGTCAGCACATGTGTCTCCTTGGAGAATTCATTTCCAAGTGTTAGACAAGAGCCCGGTTTTGGGTCCTGGAAGGGGTCCCCTTTCCTGCAACAGAAGAACTGATGCTGAAGCTGAAACTCCAGTATTTCAATCATGTGATGTGAACAGCTGACTCACTGGAGAAGTTCCTGATGCTGGGAAAGATTGAGGGCAGAAGGAAAAGGGTGTCAGAAGATGAGATGGCTGGACGGCATCACAGATGCAATGGACATGAACTTGGGTAGTTCAAGTTCCCAAACTTTGGGAAAGGGTGAGAGATAGAGGCCTGACGTGCTGCAGTCCATGGGATCACAAAGAGTTGGACACAACTGGGCGACTGAACAGCAACATACACATACGTGTGTGTGCATACACTTGATTCAATGAATTGGCTCACACAATTATGAAGGCTGGCGAGGCCATAATCTGCAGGATGGGTCAATAGGCTAGAGACCCAGAAAAGAGCCAAGAATGTGACTCAAGCTTGAAGGCTTCTGCTGCAGAACTTGGGGTTCAGGGGGTGTCAATATTGTGTTCAGGCCTTAACCTGATTGGATGAGGCCCACTCACATTATGGAAGGCAAATCTGCTCAAAGTTCATCAAATTAAATGTTAATATCACCTGAAAATACCTTCACAGAAACATCCAGAATGATGTTGGACCCCATATATGGGCACCACAGCCCAGCCAGTTTGACAAAGATAATTTATCACCATTCCCTGTTATTGATGGGGCTTCCCTGGTGGTTCAGTGGTTAAGAATTTGCCTGCCAAGGCAGGAGTCGTGGGTTCCATCCCTGGGTCAGAAAGATACCCTGGAGAAGGAAATGGCAATCCACTGCAGTCTTCTTGCCTGGGAAATACCATGGACAGAGGAGCCTGGCAGGCTACAGTTCATGGGGTCACAAAGAGTCGGACATGACAGAAGCAACTTAAATAACAACAGCAGCCTGTTATTGCCAGACATTCTGGAGAAATAGTCTGGGCCTCAAGGATGCTTCTCCCCACCCTGTATTCCGGACCAGGTAATAGCAACACTTGGTTCCTGCTTCCCCAGAAGATCATGATGGAAAGGGACCAACCAGCAGGCTTAAATTCAGCCTCAGCAGTCAGGGTCCCTTGGCCTGCAGCAGACCGGGTCTGGGGCAGAAGACCTGAGAGGCTCATGGGTTGAATGAGAGACACTGAGCATCTCTATTATGTGAATTAGGGGAAGGGGTTGAGGGTTGTTGCTGCCCCTATGACCTCATAGACAGTGACCTTCAAACCTGGATGCATAACAGGACCACCTTGAAATGTAGCTTCCCAGAACCCCATTCTCAAGGGAAATGCCTGATTCAAAAGACCAGAGCCTCTGACTTTTTAGCAAGCACTTAATGTATTGCCATAGAAAATATTATAATGCGGATGGACTTATTTAGCATCTCCTGAGGCCGGACATTCTCATCTGTGGTGAGACACCTGGTCCAACTCAAAATTTCATGCTGATTCAACTTTTTACCATCTCCCTTGAATCACTCCTGCCATAGAGATCTAATTCCCACCAAGGGAGCCCCTTGTGTTTTTAGAGGAGACATGTGAGGTTTGGCTTCCTGTGCCTTCCAGCAGCTGGTCCTCGCTCCAGCTCTTAGAACCAGAAGGAATCTGTCTAATTGCTCATCCACTGGAGAGCCCTTGAGGTATTAATGACATTTCTCAATTCCCGATGTATCTTCTCTGGGTGAAAAATCCCTAGCCCTCTCATGAGGCAATGTCTCTCTCAATGTGAGTTCCCAAGAGTGGACCCTGCTCAGACCATTGTTGGACCCCTGCAAGGCCAGCAGAATAATCACCTCCTCCTTCTGGATACTACACCCCCATCAATGCGAACTTTGTATTAGTCCCATCATGCTGTGAATGGAATCCTCCAAGTCTGAGACCTGAGCCTGGATCCTTACCGTCTTCCACTTGACCTAACTGTTCCACTGCAAAGAGGAGTTTCCTCAAGGGCCTGAGCACCCCAGAACTTTCTGTTCCATTTTGAAAAACATGGATTACAAAATATTCTCCAGGCATCTGAGAACAAAGCGTTGGCTGCCCCTTTAGATTGGCCATCTCTGAGGCCACAGCCTGACCCAGATTCTGGTGCCCTTTGTGGAAGAGACACGACAGTGTAGTAGGAAGCTCATAGCCTTTGGGCCAAGAAGGCTTGGGTTCAAATCCCAGCTCTAGCAGCTGCAGGACCTGGGGCACCTGAGCCTCAGTTCCTTCATCTGTAAATAGTACCTGCCTCCTAGGACTATGCTGAGAATTCCAGATCAAGTGTCAAAGCAGCTTGCTTGGGGCCTGGCCCGTGGTCGGTGCACTGTGAGTCTGCTTCTCATCTCCTCTTGAGGAACTTGGTCATTTTCTCCTTCCTTCTTTCCCCATCAGCTCCCCCAGTTCTAGCCTCTAAGGCTGGAGAGTCTTACTAAGTAAGCTGACCAGAGGCTCCAAGCAAATCGTGGGGCTCTGGACATGTGGTCCCTTGGGAGGGGACAAGCGTCTTCCTTCCCTGTGATCTCAGAACCTGAGAAGGGTGGCCAGGAAGCCACTCTAGAGCCCCTTCCAGCTCTGCCCATCAGGTCTCCCCACAAGCCTCCCAGTCCTTTGGGACCCCGAGCCCTGAAAGGGGGTGAGACAGATGTGAATATCATCCAGCAAGCTAAGGTAAGGGAGGACCATTCCTCTCACCACTCGGCCCAGATTCATGCCCTAGCTCACCCCTCAAGCTTCCACCAGCCCCTCCTCAGTAGGAAGGCACAGGGACACAGATGGAAAATAAGATACTAACAGGCCAGGAGGGTGGACAGACAAGGAGACAAGTAAGCGGAACCCAGGGTGAAAGGAGCTATCCTAGAAACAGAACATTCAGAAGGTGCAGGGTAGCTTGCAAGGTGGGTGGGGGTTTGCCTGGGGTGGGGACCACTCTAGGCCAAGGGCACAGCCTGGGCAAAGGCCCAGAGATGGGAAAGTCCTCTCAGTGTGGAATGACCTAAGAGCTCAGCAAAGCTTGAGAAAGTGGTTGGAAGACAAGAGTGGAGGCAGGGAAGCCAGTTGGGAATCTACTGTGGCGATCCAGACTGGAAGCCACAGGGACACAAACTAGGCCAGGACCTCGGTCCACACAAGGCATTTGGGGACACAAAGACCAGGTGTGGACCCCCCCTCTCCAGGGAGACACCCATCCAGCCATTCACTCGTCAATCAGTGTTAACTGAGCACCGATACTGTGCCCGCTGTGCTACAGCAGGGATCTTTCCAGGAGAAAGAAAAGGCCTGTCCCCCAGGGTGTTCGTTTCCTAGGACTGCTGTAAGAGAGCAACATGAACTGAATGGATTAAAACAACATAAATTTGCCCTCTCACTCTTCGTGAGGCTGGAAAACTAAAATGAAGGTTTACAGCACAATCATTGCAAATCAACTATCCTTCAATTAAAAATAGAAAAGTAAACATGTGGGCAAGGCCATGCTCCCCCTGAGATTCTGAATAGAATCTATCCTGCCTCTTCCTAGATGCTGGTGGAGGCTGCGAAATTCCTGGCTTACAGCTGCATGGGTCCAAACTCTGTGTCTGTGGTCGCACGGGGCTCTCTGTGTCTCTCCTCTTTTTCTTATGAAGACACTAGTCATACTATTAGACACGCCCCACACCCCAAACTAAGTATAACCTTTTCTTAACTAATGTCATTTGCAAAGACCCAATTCCAAATAGCATCACATTTATAGGAACCAGGGGTTAGGACATCAACATATCTTTTTGAGAGGGGACGCAATTCAACCAACAACACCAAGTAACCACAATGCACTGTGGCAACTGCCTTAGGTGAGTTGAGGGTGGACTTTGGGAAACCAGGCTAAAGACAGCTTTCGGCAAGCAGGGGAATCCGGGATGACTTCCTGGAGGAGGTGGCCTTTCAGCCATGTATTAATAGGTAGGATTTAGACATGCAGCTATGGAGAAAGAAAGGCATTCTAGGCAGAGGGGGATGCAGGAGTGGAAGCATGGAGGAGGGAATTGCAGGGCAGTAATGCTAGACTGGATGAAGCACAAGCTGGAATCAAGATTGCCGGGAGAAATATCAATAACCTCAGATACGCAGATGATACCACTCTTATGGCAGAAAGTGAAGAGGAACTAAAAAGCCTCTTGTTGAAAGTGAAAAAGGAGAGTGAAAAAGTTGGCTTAAAGTTCAACATTCAGAAAACTAAGATCATGGCACCTGGTCCCATCACTTCATGGGAAATAGATGGGAAAACAGTGGCTGACTTTATTTTTCTGGGCTCCAAAATCACTGCAGATGGTGATTGCAGCCATAAATTAAAAGACACTTACTACTTGGAAGGAAAGTTATGACCAACCTAAACAGCATATTCAAAAGCAGAGACATTACTTTCCCAACAAAAGTCCATCTAGTCAAGGCTATGGTTTTTCCAGTGGTCATGTATGGATGTGAGAGTTGGACTGTGAAGAAAGCTGAGCACTGAAGAATTAATGCTTTTGAACTGTGGTGTTAGAAAAAACTCTTGAGAGAGTTTTTTGGACTGCAAGGAGATCCAACCAGTCCATTCTAGAGGAGATAGGTCCTGGGTGTTCTTTGGAAGGAATGACGCTAAAGATAAAACTCCAGTACTTTGGCCACCTCATGCGAAGAGTTGACTCATTGGAAAAGACTCTGATGCTGGGAGGGATTGGGGGCAGGAGGAGAAGGGGACGACAGAGGATGAGATGGCTGGATGGCATCATCGACTCGATGGACATGAATTTGGGTAAACTCCGGGAGTTGATGAGGGACAGGGAGGCCTGGTGTGCTGCGATTCATGGGGTCACAAAGAATCGGACACGACTGAGCGACTGAACTGAACTGAATGCCGTCACTCCAGTTACACCCAGGCCTCCCTCCCACCCTTCTGCCTGCCCTCACCCCCCACCCCCACCGCCACATCTTGTTTACCCCACATTCACTCCAGCCCCACCCCATCTTGCTCTTGGCTTTGCTGGAGTTTGGAGGAAAATTGCTGCCTGGGATCGTCATGACATACATCCCTATTCAAGTCCAAACCTGGATTTGTTTTTTTCCAAAGCTGCAGTTAAGAAAAAAAAAAATAATAATAACAAACTCGGTATTTATCAAGCAGCAAACCAGTAGGAAATTATAACCTCTTTAAATAAATATGTATCCAATTATAGGGAAGCACAGTCTATTTTTGCAGCACTGTCAGGATTTCCCCTGCAAGCACAGTCTGCAGATAGTGTTCCAACCCCCTAGGCCCCTGCCCACAACCCACTGGGCATTAACTTCAGAAATACCATCTCAGCTGGTCTCTGCAAACAGTTAGCCAGGCTGTGCTGAAGTGCCCTGAGCAGGCTTGAGAGGGACCTGGGTCCCCTTTGAGAGTCCCCTGGTTAGCACCCAACCACAAAGCCACAATCGCCTACCAGCCACCCTAGACTGTCTGGCCTGTCCACAGGTTTCTGCCCAGCATGCATATCTGGGTTTAGCAGTGGTTCCCCTTGCAGAAAAGTCAGGAGTTGCAAACAGCACTAGATTTAGCCATCTTGGGGGGGAGCTCACATCCAGGCTATTCCATGTGATGCACTAAGCATTCCCTCCGAGCCTGCCCACCCTTCATGTTCAGGTCCACAGACGTTTACTGAGCGTAGAATGCCGTGTCCACACATGCCGTAAATGAAGTCCACAGAATGCAGAAGGGAACGCAGATTTCTGCTGATGGGTGGTAACCTTGCAAATACCATCACCTGGTGGGTCTTGGAACTAGTTCCTCATTTTAGCAAAGATTTACTAAGCATCTATTATGTGCCAGGTGGCTCCCTTCTGCAACTTTTTCGAGTCTTTGCTAGAAGGTCACCTTCTCACTGGGGTCTCCTCTGTCCACCGTCTTTAACACTGTCCCCTTCCTACCCCACTCTGGGCCCACTCGCCCTCCTTTACTCTGCCTGAATTTTTCTCCAGCACTTACCACCACCTAATATATTAGGTGATTTACCTTTCGTCTACTATTTTGTAAAAGAGTAAGCTCTAGTAAGCTCATTAGAAAGTGAGCTTCACAGGGCGTTTGCATTTGCTGCCATAGCCCCACTAAGGTCAAGGTTGGGCACATACCAGATGCTTAGTTAGTGTTGGTTGAATTGAACTCAGATCACTATTTTTGGAGGCAGACACATCAGATTAAATTCCGGTTCAAGGCTGTGTGACGCTGGGCTCTGAATCCCTCTTCACTTTCCTAACGTGGAACGTCCAGAGGGTCTCTAGAGCCTAGAACAGTGCCCGGCACACAGATACGACTTGGAAACTGGCAGGCTGGCTTTTGAGGGTCAGGTCTGGAGCGGGAAGTTTGTGCTTCATAGAAGCCTCATCCATCAGGGAGGCCTGGGTTTGAGTTCTGGGGCTGCCACTTCCTAACTCCGTAACCTTAAGCAAATCACGGAGCCTCTCGGAGCCTCAGCATCCTGTTTGTAAAATGGGCCTCAAACCAGCGCTCCTATCACCCTCAGAGAGTCACTGGGATGTGGCACGAGGTGTCCAGGCACAGAGCAGGCATCCAGGCCCACTGGCCCCCCTTTCCCTCCTTCCAGGGGGGCTGTGGGGAGCTGGGGAGCAGGAGCCTGCAAAGGCCCAGGGCCCTAGGGCAGGGCACTTGGTCACAGAAGGGCTATTGGCCCCCCAGCCCCCTGCCTATCTGTCCCCTGTTGCGCCTCCACAGTTACCCAGCCTGGGCTTACCAAGGATGTCTCCAGCTCCCCCACCGTCTCAGGCCCACAGTCTCTGCTCTCCCAAGGCACTGTCTCTCTGCTTGCTTTGGCACTGATGGGCTCTAAACATGTCCACAATTAGAGGATGGCTTCCCCCAGAACCCACAGCAAGTCCCAGGAAGAGGGGTCTCCTGGGGGATGGAGGGCTTCTCCAGGAATGGGGGTGGAGGGTTGACTTCCAGGGACTCTGGCTGGCTTTGCAAGAGCAGAGGAAGACCAGGAGGGGCTGCTGCAGCTCTGCAGCTGCCAGTCAAGGAAGGGGGTGGGGCTTGGGCTGGATGGGATTCAGAACAGGCAGGTAGTCATGGCAACCTTTCCTGTCACTCCAAAACAGGAGATGCCCATCTACCTCCTGTGTCTAGGAGAAGCCCCAGAGAGGACTGGTGGGGCCAAGGTCGGTCACTGTTCCCACCTTACTGCCCTAAAGGGGTTGACTCTTTTGAGGATGGTCCTGCCTCCCCACCACTAGCATGGTGTTGGGGTAAAGCCTGAGATTTGCACAGGAGGCCCTTCAGCAGGCATGGGGGATGGGAGGGGAGGTGACATCACTGCTCACGCTGCGGGAGAGCTGGGAACTTAGGAACAATCTTAAAGTTGACACTTCCGCCCAAGGCAGGGATGTATCAGTTACCACATGGGTCTGGCTTCCCTATCGCAGCTGGCTTGGTGGGTACCAACTTGACAACATCCCAGAGCAGCCCTGCTCAGGAGGTGATGTGTTCCGGAGTTCAGGACCCTCTTTGGGCTCTGGCAGGAAGCAGCAGAGGCCAGGCCAGTAGATGCACACAGGACAGTAGATTAAGTGTATTGAGTATCTGAGGTCTAGTGGGGGAAACATGGGTTTCTCATCTGCCTCTGGGCAGCCTGGGTTGAACCCAGGTTCATCCTTGGGTTGCTACCTCATCCTGAGCTCCTCTGCTGGGCACTTTGCCTGCACGATCTCATCCCATCCCAGATCAGCCTGAGGGTGCTACTGCCAGGAGCCTCATTCTGCAGCCAGTGAGGCTTAGCCAGGCCCAGCCAAATTCCCAGGGCACACCCGAGCCACAGAGCTGCTTTTAAAGCCAGCTCAGCCCACCTCCCAAGCCCTCTTTGCAGATGAAGAAACCAAGGCCAGGGGAAGCGAAGGCCCTCACTAGGAAATATCAGAGCTGTGAGGCTCTGAGGCCAGGATCCTTAGGCTGGGGTCTATGAACATGTGTGGGAAGAAATACAACTTAATGTTCACTCACCTCTAACTGAAATTTAATATTTCCTTCAAGTGTGAATGTAAGCAACACACCAGTTATGGTAACAGCACCTCTGACTTTGTCACCAGTCGAAATCACAGGTGTTTCCATGTCACACTGTGGCAGAGATCCTGAAATATCATCTGTGCTCATGTCTACTCTGAAAGCATAGTGGTTGTGACACCATTAGATCTTGTCAGGTAACAGGAATAAGGAAGCACAGTCAGTTCAGTCGCTCAGTCATGTCTGACTCTTTGCAATCCCATAGACCGCAGCACGCCAGGCTTCCCTGTCCATTACCAACTCCCGGAGCTTGCTCAAACTCATGTCCATTGAGTCGGTGACGCCATCCAGCCATCTCATCCTCTGTTTTCCCCTTCTCCTCCTGCCCTCAATCATTCCCAGCATCAACGTCTTTTCCAATAGTCTGCTCTTCGCATCAGGTGGCCAAAGTACTGGAGTCTCAGCTTCAGCATCAGTCCTTCCAGTGAATTTTCAGGACTGATTTCCTCTAGGATGGACTGGTCAGATCTCCTTGCAGTCCAAGGGACTCTCAAGAGTCTTCTCCAACACCACAGTTCAAAAGCATCAGTTCTTCTGCGCTCAGCTTTCTCTATAGTCCAACTCTCACATCCATACATGACTACTGGAAAAACCATAGCTTTGACTCTACAGACCTTTGTCGACACATACATTGCTGTAGCCCAATTTAAAACTGTTTGATCACTTTTTTTAAAAAAAAGCAACAAAGTTGACTTGTTTTGTAATCATACATACTTTATGATTTAAAAACATTGTTCTGAGAAAGAGCCCACAGTCTTGACCAAACAGTCTCAGGGGTCATGGCATAGAAAAGGTTAAGCCAGCCTGCCCCCAGCCTGTGCTCCTAACCACTGAGTCATCTCTCCCTTTTCTCCTGACTCCAGCAGAGTCAGAAGCTTGGACTAGCTTGGGGGCTGGCACATTCGGGCAGGCCTGTCCCTTTCCTCCTTTCCCTGATGACTCTCCTCCACACTTTCCCAGCCCTCGGCCAGGCAGGAGTTAAAATGCCCAGTTCTCTGGAGAATCCACTCTTCCCTTTAACAACCAAGTCAGGTTTGTGCCAGTTTCCAGGCACCAATTACGGGCCAGCTCTCTCAGACCAATTAAAATGTGCAGGTGCCATAATGTCGACATCAACAGTCTGGGGTTATCTCAGCAGATATTTTTCATGAAATATTTATAAGAGACTCTGAGGATTTTAACCCCTTCCGTGGCCAGGCCTTTCTGTTCCAGCAGTGCTCTTGCAGAATCCTGCAGTGACGGGGATGGGAGGGGAGAGAGGCTGAGAATGACTGGGGTCGGGGAGGAGGGAACAGGACTTCACAGAAGTTCTTTTAAAACAACAAAAAAAAGAATCTGCAGAATTGGACTAATCAAGCGCTGGTGTTCTGGAGAGTGCCCTTGTGGGTTCCAGAAGACCCAGGTTTCAGTCTGGACCCTCTGGTGCACTTGCTGTGTGACCCCAGGCAAGCAGATCACTAGTCCTCTCTGGGTTTCTGTGTCGTCAATTGTAAATGAGAGGAAATGGCCTTCACACAGCTGGAAGTTCACAGCTGAGAGGGTGGGAGAGGCTTTGGAAAGGGTTCCTGCCTGCAGGAGACTCCTCTCCAGCTGCCCTGGCTCCTGAAGCAGGTAACCTGGGCTCTTCCGCTACCAGGAGTGGGGTGTCAAGGGCACCGAGTGCGTGTTGATGAAACGTTTGTGGAATGAACGCATGACTAGACTTGATCACTTTCTAGCTCTGTGACTGGCTGCAAAGGTCTGTCAGTCTCTTCGCCAGTAACAGGGATTCCGGGACCCAGACCCTCATGGTTGTCCTGCGGATGAGTGAAGACCAGGCTCTTAGGAAAGTGGAAAGACTTCCCAGTGCTTATAAGGGTATTGTCTGCGAGCCTAGATGAGCTTTCTGGGGATCTACCAAGGAGGGACTTGTGAGCCGGCAGAGGCTGTGGCTGCCAGACAGGGCTGCTGACAATACTGTTCCCCGTTTTGCCTGCTTCCTGTCTCCTTGCCCTCGGGCAGCACCCTCCCATGCTGACTCTGGCTTGGCCAGGACTTGCTTTGGCCAATGGAACAGCAGCAGACTTGATGCAAGGCAGGGCTTGCAAAAGCACTTGAGTATTTCCATTCCCTCTTGCTCCGCTGCCTTGGTCACACGAGTGTGTCCCAGCTGGCTTGCTGGAAGGATTGAAGAGACCTCAGGCATCTCAGACCAGCCTACAGCCCAGAGAAGCAGGGCTCTCCACACCTGCGCCTTACCACAGAGAATAGAAGAGTCACCCAGCCAAACTGCAGACTGTGAACACTGACAAAGAGCTATTGTTTAAAGTCACTAATTTGGGGGATGATTTGTTACACAGCAATAGCTAACTGATACAGTGAGTATATCTGCCCCACAGCCTCTTTGATTTTTGCACTCTCCTTGAAGAGATAGAGCAACACTTTGGTCACCAGGGCCATTGTCCAAACAGAGAGGCAGTTTGCCTAGTGGTGGAGGGTGTGACCTCCAGGCACAGACAGCACTGGGGTCCCATCCCAGCTGTGATGACCTGCAGGTAGTTACTGAGTCACTCTGGGCCTTAATGTCCTCATTTGAAAAAAGCATGGTTCCTTTGCCATAGGGTTGTGATGAGGACTAGAAAGATAAAAGATGTCAGATGTAAAGTGCACGGCACAGAGGAAATGCTCAAAATGACATTTTTTGTCATATCTATTTGTTCTGGTTGATGATCAACCCTTCCTTCCCCCACAAAATCCTCTGTTACTCTCTATCAGCTCGGATTGCTGGTAGGCTTTGCCAGGACCACCCCCCCCCGCCCCCCCCCCCCCGCCCCGGCCAACTCCTCCCTCATCCACAGCAGGAGGAAACAAGCTAAAACCTGCAGCCACGTGTACTTGGTGCAGATTTCACAAACACTGCAGTTTTTGGCTAGCAGAGCCTACCAGTTGCAGAGGAACGAGCCCTTCTGACGGCACACAAGTTTTAACCACTGCCAAAGCACTGCCACATGCATGCATGCCCATGTTTGACAGCTTCACAGGGCTTCCGGGAGATGGTCAGGCCAGGGACTAGTAGCTCCATTTTACAGATGGGGACCCTTAGGCTCAGAGAGGTTCCTTGGCCTACAGGAGCTAGGATTTGGTTTCAGGTTGTCTGGTCGCAGAGGAGACCTGCCTTCTGTCCTGGATGACTCAGCCTCTCCCAGAGGGTCAAGCCTCAGCCTTGGAGATGCGGCTCTGAGCTCTAGGATCTCTGGATGAGGGGATGGTCTGGACTGTATCTTTGCTTTTGGAGTCCTGAAGTTACTTCTGTGGAAATGTGATTTTATTTCCCGAGGGGAAGGTGTTTCATCCTGTCCCTGAGCCCCTGGAATAGTTAGGGAATTATGGTGGGGCATTCCTTTTGTAAAGTCAGGATTTTAAAATTAAAAGCGATTAAGCAGGGTCCTCCCTTGGCACTGGCTGGCACCCCTGACATAGGAAAGCCACCAGCAGTCACAAGACTCCTCCGTGCCCTGACAGCCCAGCCCCAGGAGGCCCACGGAGCCTGGTTAGGGATGTGGGCAGTCTGCCCCTGCCTCTCGCCCTCGTGAACCTTAGCTCACCCCCAGCTCACATGGTGCAAACAGGAGGTGAGGGAGCTCTCACCAGTCTGTATTTATTCACTCGGAACCTTGGCTATTGCTCTACTGAAACCCAACTCTGCCCTCTTTCCACCTCTTCTTCCCCTAAAAGTTACTTTCAGAGTTTGCAAAAGAGGCTGGAAGGTTGTCACAGCTTCAGGAAGGTTTGAAACAATTTAAAAACAAAGCAAAAACACAATGTAGCAAGAATATTAAAGAACCCAGTAGGAAAGGGCGGTGGAAAACAGCTTTGTCTTGGCTGATCCCCTTCTAGGGTGGGGTGCAGGGGTTGGGTGGGGTGGCCTGTGAGACAGGCGCAGCTGGAATGAACGTACCACTTCGCCGTCTGGTTTCTTCCCTCGCTGTCCTAAGCGTTTTCCTGTTGCAGCCGGTTCAATTACGATGTTTCCACCACGAGAATTTGAGACAGTCCTGAGCAAGTGATTGTTACAAAGACCAGACTGTGTGTCGGAAGGCGGAGAGGAGGCAGTGCCCTTGTTTGCTCTGTGCTTTGCAAACTGGCTCCCAGGGCTTCCAGGACCCCTGGAGCGCCCCGTCTGAGGGCAGAAAAAGGGACTGATCCTCTCAAGCGGGGCCGGACCAGGAGGTCCAGAGACCCTCAGCCATGGGCACAATGTGTACCCGACCCCAGACCCACAGGAAGGACCTCTGTCCAGGCCTGCTTCATGCTAATATTAGGGTTGCTGCTGCCGCTGCCAGTTTGATCTCTGAGCCGCCTCTCTCAACCACAAGGGAGAGCCTCATCTTAAGCTCCCAGAGGACCAGGTTTGGGTGGAGATGCTGAGTCTGATTTCTGACACTGCAGGGATGAGCAGAAGGGGCAAGTGTCCAATCACCAGAGCTCAAGAGAGAGGCCTGGACAAAGGGGGCGCTGAGCCCCTCAGCCAAGTGATGCCTGCACTCCTGGGGAGTGGGCACTTGTAGGGGTTGGGGAGGGCTCTGGAGAAGGCCCTGGGGTCCTCCGTTCTCTCCTTTAGCCCCTCCAGGTCCCTGCAGCTCCCTGGCGCCAACGCACACGGGGCCTTGACCACACAGTCACGGCCCTGTGCCTCATACCCTCCTGTGTCCTGAGATCTTTGTGTGTCCATCGTGACCTTCAACCATCAAAGGCCAAAGGTTAAGATTTTTGGAACCTGCCCAATTGCTTTCCTGCTTGCTAAAGCAGGCAGAGCTTCAAGAGGCCCATCCAGACATGGGCTTAGAGCAATTGGCTCTCAAAGTCAGGACCAGGCCTCTTAGAAGGGGCAGCAGCCGCTACGGCCCGAGACCCAGGCCCACTGGCCGGGTCTGCTTCTCTCCCTGTGATGTGGGAGGGAGACGTCAGCCCCACTGGCCAATCTGGGGTTGGGAGCATCAGCTTCAGGAACATGACTTTCCTTCAAGGAAAATGAAGGAGCTTCCTGTGGGGGAACAAGGGTTCGGTGAGGGAGCAGAGGAGTCTTGGAAAAGTCCTCACCTCAGCTGAAATCTCTGAGTTGCTCTGAGGTCCTTCTCAAACCTCTGCTCATAAACCTTCAGGCCATGAGTCTATGGCTCTACAGAATTCATATATCAGATTTTATTTATTTTTTGGAGTGACTTCCGGGTGACAGGCATCGTACTTTAGGTGCTGGACACTCAGCAGGTTAGAGAATCCTGCCCTCTTGGAGCTCATGTTCCAATGAAGAGAGAAGAGAGGTCACCCTGCTTACCCCGAGATCCTGTCCAGTTCAGCTCAGTTGCTGTTCAGTCGTGTCTGACTCTTTGCGACCCCATGGACTGCAGCACGCCAGGCCTCCCTGTCCATCACCACCTCCCAGGGTTTACTCAAACTCATGTCCATTGAGTCGGTGATGCCCTCCAACCATCTCATCCTCTGTCGTCCCCTTCTCCCACCTTCAATCTTTCCCAGCATTAGGGTTTTTACAAATGAGTCAGTTCGTCACATCAGGTGGCCAAAGTATTGGAGTTTCAGCCTCAACATCAGTCCTTCCAGTGAATATTCAGGACTGATTTCCTTTAGGATGGACTGGTTGGATCTCCTTGCAGTCCAAGGGACTCTCAAGACCATGTCCAGCTGTCCCATTTTACAAAGAAGCAAAGCCAGAGAGGGAAGGGACTTGCCCAGGGTCATACAAGTCCCTGAACCCAGGCATCCTGGGCGCTAGCCAGCAGGGCTCCCATCACCCTAGGCTGCTCATAGGAGTTAAAGTAGCTAAAAGCACCTCTGAGTCAGGGTTGTTCACCTTGTAATTAGAGGAAAGAGGTAGGTTTGAATGCCCTGTCAGCAGCTGCTGGCTGCTTCTTTCAGCCAAGGAGCCTGGCAGGAAGCTACTGGCCCCGGAGTCTAAGGTCTCTGCCCCTCTCCCATCGCTGACAGCGCAAGCCAGGGAGGGCCAGGAGGTGATGAAAAGCAAGGGCTGGCTAAGGAGGTGGAGACGGGCCTTCCTTCTAGGCTGCCTCTCCAGGCTGGGGCTGAGCCTGGGTCTCTTTCAGCTAGTGGCAGGAATGTCACAGGCCAGTTCCTGAGAAGCCTCTGTTTCCGACCTGAGAGCTGATTCCTGTAGCTGTTACTAGTAGAGACCATATTCTAGCATTTTCCCCTGCTATTGCATTTTACAGCTCACGGCTCCTCTGAATAGCATTTTCCCCATTAAATCAGATGTTTTGCAAAAAAAAAAAAAAAAAAGGGGGGGCAGGTGGAGAAGGGAATCGTAATCACAAGCATAAATCATAAGTCACGTTACTGTACGGGGATGGCTTCCTGTCTTCCTGGGATCGCTGATCCGGCGGCGGTGTGTGGGAAAGCTTGCTGTAACGAGGCGACAGGGGAGGCCAGGTCTTCCCAGGGCGTGTCTGCCGCCAGCTTGATGTTTCACACAGCCTTGCTTCTGGATGACTTCCGCCTCAGGGGGGTTAGCACATTTATTGGAAGACTGGGGGAGGTGGGACGGGGCTGCAGCAACAGGGAAGAGTAAATCGCAAGAGGAGAACGGTATTTGTCGTCCCAGATGCTGCCTGATGATCCTAAGAAGAGGTGGAGTGCTGCCCAGGATGCCCCACACCCCCCAGCTGGGTTTGCAGAGAGTCCTGAGTCTTGGTCCAAAGTGCCGTCACACGCCTGCGGGTACCAAGAAGGCCTGTGTGTTCCCATGGCCCATCACGCTTGCCTTGGAGCCAGAATCCTTTATGGATGAGAAAACTCTTTGTGGGCATGCGTGGGGGCTCCCGGGCTCTGCCAGCGGCACCTCTGTGATCCAGCAAGCTCTCCTCCGAGCATAAATGAATCAACAGCAGGAGACCTTACGGAAACTCAAAGGGGAGAATTTAAAAGAGGGCTCTGGGGATAAAAATTAAACATAAAGTGCTGTAGCACTTGGGAGAGGGCTTGGGCTCTGAGGAAGAGGAAGAAAAGGGTACTTATATATCTAAGGACAAGTGGAAGGGCTTACCATTGAGACTTCAGGAAGAGGAACAGAGAGGTTCAGGGACTTGCCCCAGGCCACACAGCGGCCTCGGGTCCAAAGGCTCCTTATTCACGCAGTCAAGGATCAGTGATCTTAGTGGCTTAGTCAACAAGATGTACTGAGCACTGCAGGTGTCCAGGCCCTGACCTGGGAACCTAGAGGATGACGATACATCCCTGCCTTCCAACGTTCATAGAACAGCAAGGGAGAGAGGCAGGGTAGCAATTATTGTGTGGGGCAAACAAATTCATGGTTCATTTTAGATTTATTGCCATGGTTTATTTCCTGAAGGATTGTTGATGCAGAAAATACAAACAAAAAGCTGTGGCGAGGCAGGAACAAAGATTCTGAGCGCAATAGTGGAAGAGATGGTCAGGGAGGGAGATTGGGGGCAGAGAAAGTGATGACAGTCGGGGAACTTAGGAGACCTTCCTCTTAGTCATGCTTCAGCTTGATCTTGAAAGAAAAATGGGAGTTTGCCCCAAACAGAAAGCTCAGAAGGGCACTCCGAGTGGAGGAAAGAGTCTGTGCAAAGGCCCAGAGGTGGGTAGGGCAGGGTGCACGCGTCAACTGCAGATGTTCCAAAGGCTGCCACGCCGGGTGGTGAGGAGGTCACTGGGGGAGGTAATAAGGTCAGCAGAGGCCAAACTGAAAAGCGTTTTGATGCCCAGGAGTTTGAACTTGATCTCATAGGCAGTGAAGGAGAGACAGATTCTAGGAAGAGATGTCAGAGTGAGGCAGGCATTCTAGAAAGATCCCTCCCATAGTAGAGAAGCTGATGGTGGTAAGAAGCAGCCAGGTGACTTTGACCAGGTAGGAGGGGACGACGAAGAGTCTCTCGGGACACTGGCAGTGGAGATGGAAGATGCGATGGAGACATTTGATGCAGGGAATTGACAGGGCTTTGGGAGATAAGGAAGGCAGCTTCCCAGCAGCCTCTGAGGCTCCTGCTTAAGAGAGGACTCAAGTGGGCAGTGACGGTGTTAGCCTTTCTGGCCCAGTCTTCCATCGCTGAACCACTCTCTTTCTTTCTCTCTCTGGTTTGCTGTTGTTTATCACTAAGTCATGTCTGACTCTTTTCATGGACTATAGCCTGCCAGGCTCCTCTGTCCACAGATTTCCCAGGCAAGAATACTGGAATGGATTGCCATTTCCTTCTCCAGGGGATCTTTCTGACCCAGGGATCGAACCTGCATCTCTTGCATTGGCAGGCGATTCTTTACCACTGAGCTACACGGGAAGCCCTCTCTCTAGTTGGGAAACCTGAGGGCAGGTTAGGGAACCAGTAGATGCTGGTGGTAACCCCAGCTCCTCTGTTACCAGCTGTGCAACCTCAGACAAGTCACTTCCCCTCTCTGAGCTTCTGGGCTCGGTGTTCTTATCTGGAAATGGGATAACCTGTAGGCAGGGCTGACTTGAGGATCACTGCCTGTGTGCTTATTTCAAGTGGGTCCCAGCAGGAAGCAGACAGCTCACTCAAGTTGGGAGACTGGAGAAGAGTTTAATCAAGGGACTGTTCACGAAGACCTGAGCGGGATGTAGGAAAATCTCAATGAACAGTGAGTGCCCTGGGGGACTGTGGTTCCCGTTGCCGCCCCAGGCCTGTGTGGGGAAGGCCACCTGGCAGGAGCTGAGACCTTCAGTCTAGGAATACAGCGGCTACCCCTCTTCCCCAGTCGTCATTCTATGCCCCAAGGGACTGAGTATCTGTCTCCTCTGGAGTGTGAGCAAGGCAGTGGACCTCTCTAGCCAACAATCAGCTTATCTGAAGGTCAGCATGGATTCACAGTCTTGACTGCAGCCTCCTCACCCGAAACAAATCAGACAGAGAAGCTAAGGCAAGCTGCTGACACCAAATCAGATTTATTCAAAGCCCTTACCACCAGGACCTGAAATTATCTTTCTCTATGTCCTGTCTCCCTCTACCCTCCTTTTCTCTGCCTCTTTGCCTCCTTTCCCTCTTCTTCTTCCTCTTCTTTTTCCCTTTTCTCTCCTCTCTGTCTTGCCACCCCTGACTTTTGACCTCCTTTAATAGCCAACACCTCAAAAGAGCCACTCTTCAGTCAGAATTGCTCTTGCTTTTCGCTTGCTAATTTCATTATTTTACTTGTCTTTACATTTCAAGGAGCTTGCTGGGTCTATTACAGAGTGTTTCGTTTACTAGATGGATTCATTGCCCTCACTTTTGACCCAACATTTGTGGACTCTGGCCCCAAGGGAGAGAGGTGTGCAGTTAGTTGCTCACGTATTGGGGCCCCGAAAGCTCTGGAAACCGTGTCCAACAAACAGAGGCTCCTAGGACCTCCTGGGAGTGAGAGGCTTGGTATTCTATTTGTACTTGGAGTACAGCCTAGGGCCTGTCTGCCCATGGCCTGGCCCATCTAGTGGGATGGCGGTGGGACCCAGGGATGGGGCAGCTGTGCTGTGTGTGCCGGGAGAGGGTAAGCTCAGCCAGAGCAGAAGCACTGTTTCGGGCGGCCAAGGCAAGATGGGGCCAACCAGATGGAACCTACTGTGTCCTAGGCACTGGGCAAGGGCTCTCACATCCTGCCTGGCTCACGTTGGCCCCACACGGTACTTCTCGCTCTATAGGTGAGGAGAGCGAGGCTTCTGTCTGTGATTAGCCCTGCGAGAAATGTGCAGCGCGTACAGTAAGGTCAACAGCCTCATCAGTCGGCATCTACCATGTGCCTGGCCCCGGGTGGTGATGAGGAAGACCGTCCTCACCTCACCTAATTCCAGAAGGAAGCAAGATGAAGCTGGCGATCAGAACTCTGGGATGTCAGGGCTGGGGACTTCTCAGGGGTATCTTCTAAAAACCCAGTGTCTCCACTGAACAGATGGGCAGCTGAGGCCCAAGGGGAGGAAGTGTCTTCCCCAAGCCGTATGGTGAGGCTTCTTCCACCACCTCACAGCATTGCTTCTCCAGGAAGTCTGTTCTGCTTCTAGACTCCCCTGTTTAGAAGTTGATTTTTATTCCCCGACTTAAACAATTAAGCTTTAATACACCAAAAACAGATCATTATCCTCCTAAGGTTTAAAAGGCAAGATTACTATTTGTAACACAAGCAGTTAGCTACCTTCTGGTGTTTCCATACTTCTTTCTTTCCATACTTCTTACTCTGGGGGAGCTGCAGATTAGGGGTGCCAGCCAGAGCCCGGCAAATGGAAATACTGGAGTTTTGGAGGCAGAAATACTCCAGGAAGGGAGGGAAGTGTGCCGAGGCTGGTGGCAGGAGGCTGTGCAGATGTGGAGAGCTTCTCTTCGGGGTGCCAGTCCTAGAACATTCCTTTCCCCGCTGCTGCCTGAGCTGCGTCACTGCACCAGTGGGATACGATGACTGCCCACCTCCCGGGATGACAAGTGTGTGAGTCAGCTGTGGCAGCCTAGGTGAGTTCCTCCTACAGAGGACCTCAAAAGGCCCTGTGAGCCCCCTGCATTTAGATTAAATATATGATGTTTTTTCATAGTTCTGGAAGGAGGGTCCCTAAATTTCATCAGATCTTTTTTTTTTTAATAGAAGAAAGATCTTTATGTTTATTTTGTGATGGAATACACATGAAGAGGGGCCTTCTCCGGAGGCTCAGTGGTAGAGAACCCACCTGCGAGACAGGAGCCACAGGAGATGAGGGTTCGATCCCTGGGTTGGGAAGATCCTCTGGAGAAGAGCATGGCAACCCACTCCAGTATTCTTGCTTGGAGAATCCCCATGGACAAAGGAGCCTGGTGGGCTACAGTCCATAGGGTCGCAAATAATGGAAAGAATAATGGAGAAAGTGTTGGGTATCCTTGCATTGAGAAGCACGACACTGTCAGTAGCTGGAGGTCCCCAGTGAGCCCCACTTTAATTGGATCACCCTTGTCTCCATTGAGGTAACTACTCTCCTGGTTTGTTTGTTTTTAAATAATCATTTCTAGCTGCCTCTATCATTTTCCTGCCTAGGAGCCCATTCCTAAATGACAGCTTGTTCAGTGGCGCCTGCTTTTGAACTCTGACCGTGAACATCCGGACTTGCTTCCCAAGGAACACACGAGATCCGCCGAGTCGAGTGTGGCCCTGACGTTCGCTCCCTCTCTCTGCTCTGTGGCCTCGTGTCGCATAACTCAGCCGCAGCTCGCCGCTTTCCGGAAACGAGGGCTAGTTCTAGGAGCTGACTTTTATGAGCAGTGTTCTGTAGGCATTGTCCTGTGTGCGTGTAGGAGTTTGTCTAAGGAAAGTAACTGGGGGGGATTGTTGGGTCCCGGGCTGTGTGCACATTCAGCTTTTCCAGGCCTTGCCAGATTGTTTTCCAGAGTGTTTTTTCCAATTTACATTCCCATCAGCAGTAGATGAATGTTCTGGTTCCTTGATATCTCACTGCGGTCCACACTGTCAGGCACGTTGATTTCACCAAGCTGGTGTATGTATGTGTGTGTGTGGTGAAGGGGTGGTAATGTTATTTATTTATTTATGTCATGCCATGTGACCTGTGGGATTTTAGTTCCCGGACTAGGGGGTCAAACCTAGGCCTTTGGCTGTGAGAGCTCAGAGTCCTAACCACTGGACATCCAGAGAATTCCCTGTTGTTTAATTTGTATTTCTTAGATGATTAGTAAGAGCGGTCACTTTTCCTATGTCTATTGGCCTTTGGGGTTTCCTTTCCGGAAAGCAGAGCTCTGGTCTGTTGCCCACTTTTCTATTGCGTTGTATTGTTTTTTAATGATTGATTTACATTGGACTTTTGGTTTGTTCTTGTACTTAAGTACTCTAGACATCAGTCCTTTGCCCTTATCGGAGTTGCGAGAACCTTCTCACACCATGGCTTTTCCTTAGACTTTATTCACTGTAATTTCAAAAGGCCCATGACCCCAGGGAAGGTTGAGAACCACTCCTGTAAGAAGTTCTATAAACAGGAGGCCCGTGAGCCAGAAAACCTCAAACTTTTGTTAAGATTAATGGTATTTAGAGCAAACTGAACCAGAAATCAAGAATGTCACGATCAAAGATTTGCAGTTTTCTTGGGAAAGACTGGGCTGTCTGGGTCTGCAGCTTCTGCATAGTGGGGTGGCCAGCTGGGCAACGGAAGGTGCTCACCATCATCACAGAGCCTGCCACTTCCAGACATGAGGGTCCTGGGGTTGCACTGGTGGGTTTCGTCGCCCACGTTACCTCTGGGTATTTGCACGTCATTAGCACACTGCCTTTCTGCATTGCACCATTCTGTGCAGAGCTCCATCTACCCCTGTGGTGTGGACACTTCTGGTGGGGCTGCCACTTCAAGTGAATCTCAGTCACTAAGTCCAGAGCAAGAGGAAATCTCCCCACATCTTCTGAGCAGGTTTGATGGAGACCTGTGAGGACCTGGCTCCTACAAGGGCACAGAGAAGGGAGATGCCCAGAATCGGGCCGTGAAGGCCCCTCTGCCTCGCTAAGTGCTTGGAGGTGCCATCATCTGTTCGGGAAGACTGGCGATGACCCGTAAATCAGACAGATGTGAGCATCGGCTCATCTTCAGAGGCAGCCCATCCCTTTGATCTCCAGCTGGTTGGTTCCCTGTTTATCTGGGGGCAGTTTGATTTGCATCTCATTTACATCCACTGGTGTGCCGAAGTCCAGGGTCCAGACTTCAGGTGTCTGAGATAAAATAAAATCACACAACCTGCTGCAGGTGGGTTCACATCTAATACGGGAGGTCTGAGCAGCCCGAAGCCGAGCAGGCTCTTTTCTGCAGCTCATTTCTTGAGCACTTACTGTATACCAGCTGCTGCGCTAGGAGCTCTCCACGCAGGGTCTTATTTTAGCTTTCACATGATTCCACGCACTACAGCTATTCAGTCTTCATGCTCCAATGCAGAAGCAGAACCTTGCCCAGGTGACCTAGTGTTGGGGCATAACACGGTGGTTACCCATGCACCCACTGGAGTCAGCCAGACAGGTCTTGGGATCCCAGCTTTGGCCTTTGTCAACTGAGTATTCTTGGACAGGTTACTTCCTGTTTCAAGGGCATGAGCCTTCCCACTGAGAGCATGGGAACACTCACGTAGTTACTCCTGAAGGTTTGGGTGAGGCTGCCGTGGACCACACGGTGAACACAGCTCGGGGATCCCGCAGCACTGTGATGAGAGGAGACAGGGTTTAGTCAGTCTCATTCTTGTTTCTCCGGGGTCCACTCTGTCTCCCACGAAAGTGCTGATTTTCCCATTAACCACAGGCACAAAATGCAAGTTTCCTGCCCCAACCTGCGAGATGCCCACTCCTCGTCCTCACCCAGCTGCAGCGTCCCGTCGGCTCGGCAAGGTGGCCCTGGGCTGGGGAAGGGGGCTCTTGATGTGCCCGTGGCGTGGGGATGCCACCTACGGGAGGCGAGGGGACTTTGCCCCTGGTGTTAGTCACTGTTTGCCTCATGGAGGAAGCGCTGCAGCAGGAATGAACATTCAAGCTGCTCTCAGTGTTTTCCATTACATTATCCCTCCTCTTTGCAAGCGGCTGTCCCACCAGTCTGAGGCCGTCAGTGAAGATGTGGCTGCCCATTTTCCTACAAACAGGCGGTGTTTCAAACCTGCACGATTGTCCTGCGGCGATGATGCAGAACTTCCTGAATTGTCCCAGACTAATCTAGAATCTGGTCACAGTAAAGTCTTCTTCTCTGCTCCCAAGTCTGACCCACCCACTCTGGATGGCTGGTCGATTTCAGCCCCCTGACCCCCTGAACCACCTTTCCCAGGAGAGTGTGGTGGTGAAACTGGGCTTTGGGGATCAGATCGCCTGGGGCTGAATGCTTGTTCTGCTGTTTACTAGCTGGGTGTTCTTGGAAAAGTTACTGCACTTCTCTGTACTTACATCCATATCTGTAAAACAGAGATACTACTAGTACGTAGCAGATGGTTGTGTGTGTTAAACAAATATGTGAATGACGTTAAGAACAGGGCCCTGAGGGGAGTGAGTGCCCAGGACATTGATTACCATTGTTAGGGTGCAGTGTGTGCGGGAAGCACGGTCTTTACCTGAGTTCAAATCCTGGTACCTCCACTAAGGTGCCTGTGACCTTAGACATCTCTTTGAACCTCATCTGAGCCTCCTCTGGGTGGCCTACCCTAGAGGGTCATTACGAGACCTGATTCATGGGTGTGGGATTTCTGTGATCACATAGAGCCCTACGCTTGTGTTCATGCTATGCTCTTGCCATCTTGGAGTCTCTACGAAGTCTTGAGCAGTCTCTCCTTTTCATTCAACTTTGGGTCCTGCAGACCACATCACACCTTCTTTTCTCCCATCTCCTGCCTTGTCCTGCTCTGGACTGGGCACCAGGGCACACCACTGGTCCATCAGGGGCCACCCATGTGTGGAATTCAGGGCGCTACCCAGAAGTGGCTGGGCCCTCCCTAGGTTCACCAGACTTGGCCTCCAAGGGCACAAGGGAGATTGTCCCCTCTGGATGACACATGGACCTGCTTTCAGTGGAAACTTTTTGGCTTGGGATTCTGACCTTGGAGTGTGTTGATTGAGGCTCTTTGCTGCTTTGGAATTGACCATATATTTTCTGACTATTAGGTGATTTCAAGAAAAAAAATCAATTTTAATAGCACCAATCAAAACTGTAGAACCCTGCAACTGGTACTTATCTTACTATACACTGGTTTATAGGACAGAGAGGCAAGGAGCCAGGGGTCCCCCCAGCTCACTGTTGCCTCCCCAGCACCAGAGGGTGGGGGTAAGGCGATGGTCGTGGGGGCAGGTAGTAGATGGGGGCCTC
This sequence comes from Capricornis sumatraensis, assembly GCF_032405125.1. Classification (NCBI taxonomy): domain Eukaryota; kingdom Metazoa; phylum Chordata; class Mammalia; order Artiodactyla; family Bovidae; genus Capricornis; species Capricornis sumatraensis. The sequence continues at coordinate 75,944,987 of NC_091084.1, forward strand.
ACCAGAGCAAAACTTACTCCCTAAGAGCAGCTCCTTAGATCTATACATTTTGTGTAACAGCTGGTTAATCTTTAAGCCAGAACTTATTCTTTAATGACAGTTATTAATTGTTTAAGTTAATTCATTCTCATGATTGAAAATCCAGAAGGCACAAAAGGATGTGGAGTGAAAACTCTTCCTCTATCTTGTTTTCCTTCTTGGAGGAAACAAATGTTTTCAGTTTTTTGGGTGCTTCTAAGAGATAGTTTATTTTTATTCCAGAAGAAAATATAGTCATAGTTTATATTTGTATATTTATATTGTCAAGAAGATCCCCTGGAGAAGTGAATGGCTACCCATTCCAGTATTCTTGCCTGGAGAATCCCATGGACAGAGGAGCCTGGTGGGCAACAGTCCATGGGATCGCAAAGAGTTGGACACAATTAAAGTGACTTAGCGCTATGCAGCATTCACACACTCCCCCCATTCTAATATAAATGGCCACATGCAGTGCCCACAGTCTGGGCCCGGCCTTTCCACAGTCCCTCTTGGGGACAGTTGCTTGTCTGTGTCAAGCCCCCTTGCTCTTTGGTGTGGCCACACTCTCTGTTGTAGAGGAGCCCTGGCATATTTACCTAATGACGGATGTGCTGGTTGTTTTCGTTTCTTACAGGCCTGAGTCTTTTTTTTTTTTTTTTTATGTGGACCTTTATTAAGGTGAGATAGTTTAAGATCCCACAAAGCATGTAGGATTTTAGCTCCCTGACCAGGAATCAGTCTTGCACCCCTTGCATTGGAAGGCAGAGTCTTAACCACTGGTTCGCCAAGAAAGGCCTGAGTCTTAAACAGATTCTCTTCCGCCTCACCCAGATGTTGACAGCATTTGTTTAAAGAAGCCCATGGTGTCATTCTCTGGCAAGCTCTGCCTAGTCATTCAGCTTTCCTCACACACCATCTGTTCCAGCTCCAACTGGTTTTCTAGATACGGTTCTTGAAGACAGAGGTCCTCTCTCCTTCCTCATCATTCTCTGATATCCATCCTTCCCCTCTTCCAGAAACCTTCCCCCTCAACGGTCCCATTCAATACCTCCATTTGCTCCCACAGCACCGCCCTGCCCACCTGTCTCCTCCCCGCGGCCACCTCCTAGGTCCAAGGCTGCAGCCTGTTGGGTTTGGACCATGGCAGTAACCTCCTCTCCTGCTGATGGGAGCCACACAGCCCACTCCATTACCTAAAGCCCTTCCATGGCTGCTGGGTGCTCAGCAGATAAAACCCCAAATCCTCAAGCCACTCAGCCCCAGGTCCCTCCACTCTCTGCCGCTCATCAGCCTATAATCTCACACGGAGCTCTTGTCTGACTCTGAGTCTCTGCACACACTGTGCCTTCACCTGGAGCACCATCCTCACCCCAGACAACCTCCTCCACCTTCTCAAAGCCCACTCCCTTGAAGTCTCAGCTTAGATGGCACTTCCTCAATGAGGCCTGCCCTGACATCGTATCTAAAATCAGTCACCCCGCTGAGATGTTCTGGGACCATGCCTTGCTTGATTCTTATATCATTCACCACTGTGTGTAATTATACGCTTGCTTGTGTGTGTATGTTTGAAAGTGAAAGTCGCTCAGTCGTGTCCGACTCTGTGACCCCCACAGACTGTAGCCCACCGAGTTCCTCTGTCCATGGCATTCTTCAGGCAAGAATACTGGAGTGGGTTGCCATTCCCTTCTCCAGGGGATCTTCCTGACCCAGAGATCAAACCCCAGTTCTCCCACATTGCAGGCAGATTCTTCACTGTCTGAGCTACCAGGGGAAAATGTCTGTTTACCCCATGAGAATATAAGCTGCCTGAGGGCAAAGGTGTGTGTTTTCTTCACGATGATGCCTCTGATCTGCAGCTCAGGACCTCGTTAGTGCTTATTGAGTGAACATACACTTTTCAGCACTTGCTCTTTGACAGGCCTTGTGCTCAGTCCTGGTCACTCAAAGTTTAGTAGTTGAAAGTTGAATCCCACGGACAGTGAAGACTGGTGGGCCAGAGACCATGGGGCTGCAAAGAGTCGGAAATGATTAAAGTGATTTAGCACAGTTGAAAGTTGATGAGTAGCTAAATAGAAGCCAGAAGGATATGGACCTTCCTGGTAATATCACCCAAAGAGGAAGAGCTGACTCTACCCCAGAGAAAGTCTCGAAGGATGAGGGATGTTTCTGCAGCAAGGAAGAAGGGGAGAGGCATTCCCGGTAGACCACACAGCTTTAGCAGAGGCCTGCGTGGGGAGAGGGTGTGGACCCCGCAAAACTGGGACACAGGTGTGTCGTGAGATTGGACAAGGTGAGCTGGGTCATTTCACTAAGGTCCTACCAGGATGGGTCAAGGAATTTGAAGACTTTTCTTGTTTTCTATTTCTTTGTATCCCTAGCCCTCTTTTCATCCTGGACATACGGTGGAAGTTCAGTGAAAAAAATCCTAGATGTAAGCTGGTGATACTGGACATTAACTCTGTTTTACAGAAGGGAAACCAAGAGTCACAGATTCAGAAGTGACTTGCCAAGCACTTTCTTATTCTTTTTAGTCATATTCGTTGGAAGCTCCTTGTATTAGTTCGAGGAAGCTAAGCCGCTATAACAAAGAGACTCACTCCTAAGAAGAGACCATCACCTCTCTCCCCACCTCTTCTGACCTCAGTCTGCTCCTTTTTGTGAACAATGCTCTCAGTGGCCGGGCCTCTCCTCAGCCCCGCTCCCAGCTGACCATTCATTCCTGGCTGCTGGTGACTCTGAACCGGACCTGGACCTTGGCACTGCTGCTCAGCAAAGAACCCTGGGCAGCAAGTAAGCATTGGTGTCCATGTTCTAAGGGCTCACAGGGAATGGGAAAACAGGAGAAACTTTTAAGTACTTGAGAAGCACCTTTGAAGATACAGGAATGAGTCAAATTTTTATTATCCAGTGATTAACAGAGACCTCTGGACTGAATGCTTGTGTCAACCATCAAATTCATAGGCTGAATCCTAAGGCCCACTGTGATGCTATTAGGAGGTGGGCCTTCAGGGAGTAATGCCCTTTTTAAATGAGGTCTGGGAGAGATCCCTTGCCCACCCCCCCCAACCCCCCCACCGCACCCTGCACCATGTGAGTTTAAAGTTAGTCTATGAATCAGCACACGGGCACTCACCAGACCCTGAATCTGCCAGCATCTTGAGTCTGGACCTCCAGCTTCCAAAACTGTCAGGAATAAGCTTCTGTTATTTGTCAGCCACCCAGTCTGTGGGATTCTGTAAGCAGCTCAGAAGGGCCAAGACAGCCCCCGAGACGCTTCCTGCCAACACTGTCGCAGTCCAACAGGGGTCACTTTTGTACCTGAAAGTAATAAAATTGCTTTTAAAAGTTCTGTGATAGAAATCCAAATTGGACTTTTACTACCAACAGTCTAACACTTCATTAATATTAAAAATTAATGATAGCTAATATTTATTGAGCAGTTACCATGTCAGTTACCATTTATCCCCTTAGACGATAGAGCAATCTCTCTTAACCCTTACCACTCCTGAGGGGAGAGCTTCATGAGGCCCCGTTTTCCGATGAGGAGGCTGAGGTTTAGAGGGGAGGTGACTTGATTAGGGCCCCGCAGTTAGCCCAGAGCAAAGCTAAGTTTTGATCCCACCTCTGCCTGACTCCAGAACCTTAGCTCCTAAGAAGTGGCTAGGAGCTGAGCACCATGGGAATATCTTCCGCTGAGTACCCACAAGGTGCTTGCGGCTCTTTCATCCTTCAGGCACCCCCTCCCCTCCAGTTCGTCTCTATCCCTGTTTCATCTGAAGAAATGGAGGCACAGGAGGTCAAGTCCACACAGCTGTGGAGTCCTTCTTCTTGCCCCTACACTTCTGCAGAGAAGGGGTGCATCCCGGCCTTTAGGGATGAATGCCCTTTATAAATGAGGCATCCATTCCTGACCGCCCAGCTCTCCCAGGTGGGTGGTCAGCCTTCTCAGACCCTTGGCATGCTCCATATCACTGGGAAGGGAGCCACTGGCCACTCTCCTCGAGTAGGCCCTGCAGCCCCACGGGGATGCCAGCCAACGCCTCTCCCCTCCGGCTCCTTCCCATGTCCTCTTGCTGGTCCAGGGCTGGAGGATTCGTCCACTTCCCTGCCCATTCTACTCCTCTCCTTGCTCTTCTTCTTCTTCTTCCAGGGGTCCCTGATCTTTCTAAAATATTAGCAAGCCTGATAAAGTCACTTTCTGCTTAGAAACTTTGAGTGTTCCCATTCTCTGCAGAACAAAGCTGCTACCTGTCACCCAAGGCTCTGCATGACCTGGCTTTTGCGTGTTACCTCCCCTGCCACTCCCTTCCCCTACCCCGCGGTGCTCCCCCACCTGCAAATGCAAAGAGACGGGCAGAGGGACGGCCTGTGGGCAAATATACCTGGAAGAGTCTCTATTTCCTTCCTGGAAATGAACCCAGCCTTCCCCAGACGTGTTTGACCATGGAGGACCGTAGCAGCCTGCAGTTCAGTCCCTATGAACCCGCTCCTGTAGCCAGATGGGTGCTCCCTATCCTGCACTTGCTGTCTCCACACCTTCTCCTCCTCTCGCTCCTCCAGCCCCTGGCGCCTTCCCGATACCCGCTCACCCCCTCTCCTTAGTGAGATATTTAAGGCCCAGCTCAAAACCATACTCCCCATGAAACTGTCCTGATTTTGCCGTTATTGAAGGACTTTTCTCGGTCTCAGCCTTTGACTAGGTTTCTCCCTAAACTTGAACTGTAAATCCAGCCAGGATGTGTGATCCATTCTTGTCTCCCCTCTGCAGTTGACTTGCAATGTCGTGTTCGTTTTAGGCGTACAGCAAAGTGATTCTGTAAATACAGCAAAGTTACCTATATACACACGCACACACATACCCATATATGTATATATAACGTCTTCCATTTCTTTTCCATTATAGGTTATTACAAGATATTGAATATAGCTCCCTGTAGTATACACTAGGTCCTTGTTTATTTTACATACGTCAGTGTGCAGATGTTAATCCTAAACTAGTCTATCTAACCATGGGCTTCTTAAGGCAAGGGGATGAATCTTAGTCTCTTTTCCATATCTCATACAGGGCCTGGCAAGTCACCAGTGCTCGACAAACATTCCTTAAGCCAGAGCCGAAAAAGGAGATGCAACCTTTGAAGGGCTAAGACCCCGCCTTCCTCAGTCCAGCTTCAGCTCTGGTTCTCATGGCAACCACCCCCTTAGGCCCAGGATGGCCCGGCCTGACTCTCTGAGCATCATGGACAGGCCGAGAGGCTTCCCTGGCAGCTCAGGAATAGGCAATGGGGACTCCATTTGTTATCATGACAGGCTCTGCGTGTCCAATCTGGGTGTCCCTCGGAGAAATACGCTGTCTATCATCTGCAGAGTGACAGAAATGAAGGACCTGGGATAAGGCTTCCTAGCTTGTAGCAGGCTGCCTCCATCCTCTCCTGAGCTGAAAAGTGGCTGCGTTTTTGAGAAGGACCAGAAAGACGGTGTTATGGAGGCCACCACAGGCATGTGTCAGACTTTTGTCCCAAGCCCTGGGGTTTGTGGGGCCCGCAGGCAGTGGGAAAGAGCGAAGTGGGCAGGACAGAGTTCCTGGTTAGTTTCAAAAGCCCTGCCCTGCCCTGCCTGTAGGGGGTGCCCTTCTCAGCTCCAGCCAGTGCAGCCCTGTGGGGAACAGGCACCCGGGAGAGCCAGAGTTTCTGATCTGTATGTGAATACCCTGATTTTGAAAAATTGGTTCCAAAATTTTTTAATGTGAGTGAAAGCAACATATCAGTCATGCGTTAAATAAACAGCGTTGCATGTCAGAACATATTCGAGTTACATTCTTTCCAGGGTGCCTGAGTTGGGGAGGAAGTGATGTTAGCGGTACATAAGCTCTTTGTTAGTGCCACGCGGTGGGTTCATCTTCAAGCCACCTGGTGGGTGCACTCATGTCGCGTGAACGTCTCAGGGTCGCACGTCAGCTCACAGGGTGGTGTGAGGTGCATGTCCCTCGGCTCCAGCCCCGCATCTGGCTCTCTGTGCCCCTCGCGGACGGTCCCCTCTCCCTCTCAGAGCCTGTCCAGGTAGAGTCGCGGGGTTGGGGGCCCCAGGGTGTGAAGGAGGAGAGCTCTCAGCCGGAAACTATGGCACAGACTCCCTGGGCCCCTGATCGCAGCCCTCTTCCACGCTCAGCTGCTCCGCCTGCCACGGCCACGTGCAGCCTCGGTCGTGCTCCCTGGAGAAGATGCCGGACACAGTCTGCTCCTCCAGCCGGCCAAGGAGGGCCCCACACAGGCTTACCGCTCTCCAGGCAGCGCACTGCGGGGGAGGCGGCTTGGACTGCCCGTGGGCTGGCCCTGTCATTGGTCTCCTCCCCTCCCAGCGGTGGGCACCGCCCCAGCAGGCCTGGCTCAGTCTCCGCTGCTACCTGGGGGCAGGGCAGATCAGCTGATGTGTCCCCCCGCACCCTGCCCACCCCCCCCCCCAGCTCCATGCTGGAAGATGGGGAGAGAGACAGAGCTTGGGGCCAAGGAAAGTGGAGGGAGTCGGCTCCGGCTCTGCCACTCCCTAGCGGGGTGATCGTGAGCAAACTGCTCACCCTCTCTGTGCCTCCCTTCCTTCTCGTTTTTCAGTGGCTAAGTTGTGTCTGACTCCGCGACGTCATGCACTGTTGCGTGCCGGGCTCCTCTGTCCACGGGGTTTCCCAGGCAAGGACACTGGAGTGGGTGGCATTGGCAGGCGGATTCTCAACTGCCGAGCCACCAGGGAAGCCACCTCATGCCTCAGCTTACTTCTCTATAAAATAAAGATGGGGTGTTATGACAGAAGAGCCCCTTTGTGACCACACTTAGCCCAGCACAGGCTCATAGTAGGCTCAGTAACTGTTCTCTTGTGTCTGTCCCCTCTGCCCACAGGCCTGCATTCCAGGGAGGGGAGTGCGGGACCGGAGTAAACGGGATGGACTCTGCCTCCCTCTCTTTCTCTCTGTGTCGGGTTCTTTCCTCCTCCTCTGCTTTCTTCAGAGCGACAGAACGTTTCCATCTCCCAAAGTGGACGTGGGCACCGTGAACTGTCTTCCCAAGCAATCTCCAGAGGGAGAGGTCTGGAGGGCAGTTTTCTCCCGTCCTCCTCCTCCCTTCATCTTCCCCACCGTTGGGCTCATCCTCACCTGATTGCCTCTACTCTGAACCTACCAGCGGCTGAGGGGCCGGCTCCTCCAGGAAGAAGTACTAGCAGGAAAAGCCCACGATGAGGAGCCGGCCCTGCTCTTCCCAGTTGGGTGCATTGGACACCGTCCATGGCCTGTCTGAGCCTCCCTGACCTTTCAGATGAGAACCCCTGCCCCCTTCACAGGGCTCTTAGGAGGACTGATGCAATGACGATCCTACAGCCCCTAGTTCTGGGGCCTTCTGTCCGTGCACTTCACCCCCAGATATGCCCTGTCTCACTCGGTGCAACAGCAGTGGGATCTGACCAGGTTGTCCCGGTCGTCGGACTGCAGTCTCGCTGCCTCCTGACTTCCCTGGGGCATCCCGGCCTTGACGGCCCGCTTCCTCCCGCGGGGCGGAGGCCCGCCCTGGCTGTGTCCAGCCTGGGTCAGAGCCAGTGTCTGGCCCTTCCCGGGTTTCCCTCCAGCCCTCCAGCCCCCTGTCACCAGGCCCAGAAAATGACCCGGGTTTGCATTGATTTTTCCCAGCCCTTCCTCCTCTCGGCAGGGAACCCTCCACACAGCAGAACAAGAGCCTGGAGGTGAAAGCCGTGCTTCTTTCTCACACATCCAGCCTGGGGGCGGGGGTGGGGGGCGGTGTGATCTCTGGTTTCACAAGTTCGGCCCTTTTTCTTCAGAGAGTGGAAGAGGCTCAGGCAGAGAAAAGAGGGGAGGAGACAAAGAATGAGAGAGACAGTGAGTTAAAATGAGCCAGAGACTCAAAGGAAGGTAGAAAAAGGAAGACAAAGCCAGGCGCAGAGAGAGAGGAGAGACACAAGTCAGAACAGGGGACATCTCTCTTAGCAGCCAGCTCTGGCCTCCCCGGGCCTCCCGCAGCCCCCAGCTGATCGCAACGCTGCGGCCACCTTATCAACCGTGAGTGACGGTGCCCTCCGGGGGAGGTGACAGCCTCTCACTCAGCTCAGCATCTGCCTAAGACCCAGGAGCTGGGATGAGCAGCCCACTGATGCCCACAGGGGACTAACGGGCTACCCGCTGGGAGCCGAGACCCTGCCCCCTCACTCCTGGGTCTGAGCAACCTTTCGGTTTTGGGGGAGCACCCGGGAGCCAGCTCCCCACCCCGCAGCTGAACATTAACTCAGCCGCTATTTCCTGCTCTGCCTGCCCTCCCCGCTCCGCCTCCCCTCCTTTGTCTCCCGGTCTTCGATTTCCTATTGGAGAACAGTTCCAGCCTGTGCCACTGCTGAAATTCCCAACCTCTGTAACCAGCGCAGGCTGTTTTGAGCCTGTGAGTCAGAGACCAGCGCTGGGTTTTTTTTTTATTAAAGGCAGAAGGAAAATAATCTGATTTATAAAAGCAAAGCACAGTGGTCGAAGCCAAATGTTCCACGGGACAGCTCGCTGCCCAAAGGATATTTTGCAGCCTTGCACATACACACAGTAGACCCCAACCCCTCCCTGTCTCTGGTGGGAGTTTCAAACCCACGGGGGCTGGTTTGTTTGTTTGTTTTCCTAGCTAAGTGTTTCTAGGTCACTTCTATACCCCCCCAATGGGAACTCCCAGGCAGGAAACGCTGTGGATTCCATTCCAGTCCCTGAGCCTCCATAATTAATGAGATTGATTAGAAACCCACCAAGAAGGAGGCTGGGGGCGAGGGGTCTTATCTGTGCTCCTCAGAGGGAGAAGCCTCTATCTAGGTGAAAAGCTGAGCCTGGCCAGGCTCTGGGGCTGTCTGGGCTGCCCGCACGGACCTGGTTTCCTGTGAGCCCACCTGGGGCTGGCAGTCCTGGGGCGGCTTCCCCTTCCTTCCCTCACCACCCTCTGGAGCTGTCTCTTCCTATAATTCTGTCCTCGTCGAGTCTATTAGTGTTCTCCGGCAGGCTCTGCCAAGTTCAGCTGCATCTCCTTGTCTCGTTTATATTAGAAGAGAAAGCTCTGGCATGCTCTCCCCTCACCTGAGGAAAGAGACGCTTCTCTTTTTCAACACACTCGTAGCCTTTGGTGGAGCCCAAGAAAGACTTAAATGATAATGAAATGCGGTCGTTTTGGAGATGAGATTGCCCAAGAGCGCTTCCAGCTGCCTTGTGAAAACGGCGTGGCTGTCCAGTGAGAGACAGCCAGGCACAGGGTCCTGCATTTTTTGCTGGCCTGTTTGCATCTCGACTCCTGTCTGTCCCTGCTTCCGCGCCTGGACCATTGGAATAGCCTGTCGGTGCGGTAGGCTCCTGAGTGGTCTCCCTGCGGTCTGTGCTTGTTCCCTTCTTAAGCTTGATTCTTCCTGCTCTGATCACATCCCTTTGCTCCTTCAAGTCCTTCAGTGGCTCCTAAATTCCCAGCTCACATACCCCTTTCCCTCCTTGCCTTCTTGACACCTTCTAGGTAGGACGGACTGCAGCAACTGTCTGACTTTTATAGGACTGTGTCTGTAGACCAGTAAAAAAATAAATAAAAAAGGCCCACTTTGCTCTTCCTGGCTGGGATTATCATTATCTATATATTGATAATTGGCAGAAGAGAAAGAAGACATCCTCTGTGAGTAAAGGCCTGCTATGTGTCAGGTACAGATGGACAGCTATCTTGAAGGCACATGAATCTGGGTTCAAACCCTAGCTCTGCCATTTACCAGCTCAGTACCCAAGGGCAAGTTCACTCACCTCTTTGAATCTGCTTCCCCACCTGTAAAACAGGACTAGTGATATCTACCCACGTCTGCGATGGAAGTTAAAGAAGGTGTGACTAACATTCTGGGTACATCAAGACGGCTGGATCGACAGTGCCCACACTGCTTCGCTTTTCACTCATAACGAGAAAGGAAACAACAACAACAAATTCCTCAGGATGATAAGGAAAGCTCGGACAGACCTCATCACGTCATCTAGTCGCGCAGTCGTCTCCAACTCTTTGCCCCCCCATGGTCTGCCAGGCTCCTCTGTCCACGGGATTCTCCAGGCAAGAATACTGAAGTGGGCTTCCAATTCCTACTCCAGGTCTCCCACATTGCAGGCAGATTCCTTACCATCTGAGCCACCGGTGAAGCCCATGACAAATCTAGATGGCATATTAAAAAGCAGAGACATCACTTTGCTAACAAAGGCCCATATAATCAAAGCTATGGTTTTTCCAGTAGTCACGTACAGGTGTGAGAGTTGGACCATAAAGAAGGTTGAGCGTGGAAGAATTGATGCCCTTAAATTGTGGTGCTGGAGAAGACTCAGACTCATGTCCAAGTCTGAACTGAACTGGAGAAGACTCTTGAGAGTCCCTTGGACTTCCAGGAGATCAAACCAGTCAATCCTGAAGGTAAGTCAACCCTGAATATTCATTGGAAGGACTGATGCTAAAGCTGAAGCTCCAATACTTTGGCAAAGAGCTGACTCTTGGAAAAGATCCTGATGCTGGGAAAGATTGAGGACAAAAGAAGAAGAGGGCAGTAGAGGGTGAGATTGTTAGAGAGCATCACTGACTCAGTGCATATGAGCTGGAGCAAACTCCGAGAGATGGTGAAGGACAGGGAAGCCTGATATGCTGCAGTCCACGTGGTCGCAAAGAGTCAGACATGACTTAGATACTGAACAAGGCTGATTTTATGGATGAAGAAATGGTTCTCAACCATGGCTGTGTTTCAAAAACATCTGGGGAACTTTTTAAATTACAGGTGCTGGAGTGTCCCTAAAGCCTCAACTTTTCCTGGGGTTTAACCCCAGTGTGTTTGGCAAAAGGTCCCATCTGGGGAAGATGAGAACTGCTGCCAAGGTGCTGAAAAAGCAAATGCCCAGGCAGGACCTGGTGGGGGAAGAGCCTAGGAAAGGGGCTTCATCACAAGTGGGGAGGACTGTAGTAGAGGTGGGCGGGGCCAGGAGCCTGGGCTTTGCAGTGAGCCCAGAACAGTCCCTCGATGTCCAAACCATTGACCCACAAGGTTGGATTGGGTGAGGTCAGGCACCATCTTGCTGTTATCCCTGGGCACACGCAGCATAGGGGGTGTCTTGAGTCTGAGAGGGTGGATTGGCCTCAGGGGAAGCCAGGCTATCTTGGTTGCCCAGAAGCAGGCTGGTGACCAGAATATCAGCCTTCTAGTCAGGGAGGGGAGCTCAAGAGAAGCAAGAAATAATTGAGGTTGTCAGGGACAAAGGCTTGCTCTCCACCACTAAGAACAGAAAGGAGAAAAGACCAGAGGTAATTAACTTCCTGCAAGATGGCTGGTGCCAGGGGTCTTACAGCTGCCCAGGGTCTCGCTCCATCTCATTAGAGATTATTGTGCTCAAAAGAAAAACTTTCCCCCAGATCAGAGGGTGTCCAAAATGCTTGCTACTGGGGAAGAGCAGAGAGCCATTACTAACAGGTCCAGAAAGAATGAAGGGGCTGGGCCAAAGCGGAAACAACACTCCATTGTGGGTGTGTCTGGGGGTGAAAGTAAAGTCTGATGCTGTGAAGGACAGTTACTGTAGAGAAGCCTGGTGAGCTGCAGTCCATGGAGCTGCAAAGAGTCAGATACAACCTAGCGACTGAACGACAACAAAGAGAAAAGCACTTTCAAACGGATAGAACAGCCCCTTTTTTCTCCAGTCACATGCTTGTTCACCTGGTCAGTCATCAGTAAAGTGAACCAAGTGCCAGGCTCTGTGCTGGGGGCTGGAAACACACATAGCCGTGATCACAGGAGAGGGTTTTCTGACCTCATGGATCTCAAAATCACTCGTTCATTCACTTATCCTTCCAACCAGCACACGGAAAACAACTCTCAAGCAGGCCCTCGATGGTATCTGCAGTTGAGGTTTTTATTTCTCCGTCACATTCTGGGCCCCCATCTCCTAGACTCACCGTCTCCTCTTGCCTTAGACCCCCAGCACTTCCTCCTCCAGCCCCATCCTCAGCAGAAGGTCTTACTTGGGTTCTTTTAGAAAATAGAAGCAATCAAAATAGAGGCTTTCCACAAGTTCCTGCCTCCCCTGTATCCACTTTCCAGCGCATATGTCCGAGGCCTCTGCCTCCCTCCCACCTCCCCCCATTACCAGCATGGACTGTCCCCGAGACTAAGGCCACCCCTCTCTGTTCCCTGGATCCCAGCCCCTCTGGCTCCCTGGAGCCCAGCGTTCGGAGATGTTCTGTTTTATCCTGTCGCCAGTTCTGCTCTCTGCTGGATCATCACCATCAGCATACAAACATGCTGTTATTTCTCCCTTCCTAGAAAATTATAAAGCATCTCTGGACCTCACTCTTTACTCTGGTACTACTCCACTTCTCTCTCCCCCTTGCTATCAAAACACTATGAGAGCTGTCTCTGCAGGTTGTCTCCGGTTTCTTTCCTGCAGTCCTCTTCAATCCCACTCCAATCAGCTCCCACCCCACCGCTCCAGTGGAACTGCTCTCAACAAAGACACCAAAGACCTCTAAGAGCCCACGAGCCACTCCTCTGCACTCCTCTCCCTTGACCCAGCAGCAGCGTTTGACATAACTGATCACCGCCTCCTCTGGAAATCGCTCTTAACTGGTCTCCAAGGCGCCACACATCCCTGTCTTTCTTCCCGCCTCACCGGCCCTACCTTCCCGCCTCCTGTGTTGGCCCCACACTTTGGGCTCTCCTTGTTGGGGTGTCTATAAATTACATCTCTAGACTGGCAACGCCCACCTTTCCAGCTCCAGACCGGACCTTGCTCCAAACTTCAGCCTCAAATATCTGATTGCCCAACCAGCATCTCCTCCTCACACTCAACACACCCAAAACTCAGATCCTCATCATTCACACAATTCTGCTCCACCTGCAGTCTTTCTCCAGCTCAGTTAGTGGCAGCTCCATCCTTGAGTTGGTCAGACCCAAACAGCTTGGTGTTATCTGGACTCCTCTCTTTTTCTCACCTTCCCCATCCATCAGGAACTTATCTCCAAAATGTACCTGGACCGCCATCAACTCTCCCCACCCCTGCTCCTGCCACCCCAGTCCAAGCCAGCATCTCTCACCTGGATTTTGATAGTTCCCTCCACTCTGGTCTTCACAACAGTCATATCAACCTTGACTTCAAACCCTACAGTGGCCCTGATTCTCTTAGGGCAACCAAGCTCCACAGACCCTCCTGGTGCTTGTCTCATCTCTGCTTGGCCTTCCTCCCTCCTTCCCTTCTCCATGCTTGAGTCTTTCCAGGTTTATTCCCTCTTTGGGGCTTTTTAAACTTGCTATTCTCTCTCCCTGGAATGCTTTCCATGCAGACACCTACCTGGCTTTTTCTGTCACCGCCTTCACATCTTTGCTCAGATGTTACCTTCACAGTGAGCCCTGCCCTAAGCATCTATTTAGAACGGCAGTGTCTGCCCCCACTTATTTCGTCTTCCTTCTCCCCCACCCCCACCTCCTTTGGCAGAGCACTTCTTGCCATCCAACATGCTACATATTTACTTGTTCTTCACTTCCCTCCACTAGAATGTGGGTCTGTATAATGGGTTGAATTGTGTTTCCCCAAAAGATACGTCCAGGGCTCTCCAAGTGGCATAGCGCTAAAGAACCTGCCTGCCAATGTAGGAGATGCAAGTGGTGCAGGTTCGACTGGTGGGTCAGGAAGATCCTCTGGAGTAGGAAACGGCGACCAGCTCCAATATTCTTGGATAGAAAATTCCATGGACAGAGGAGTCTGGCGGGCTACAGTCCATGGGGTCACAAAGAGTCAAACACGACTGAATGACTGAGCATGCACGCACGCACACACAAGATATGTTCAAGTCCTGACCCCTGTGGCTGGAATTTGACCTTATCTTGAAGTAGTTTTTACAGATAGGTGATTAAGTTAAGGGTCTCAGGATGAAGTCATGCTGGATTTAGTGTGGACCCCAAATCCAGGAAAAGAGAGAGAGAGTTGAGGGACAGAGACACCGGGAAGAAGGCCACGTGGAGATGAAGGCAGAGAGGCATGCTGGCTGAAATCAAGAAATTCCAGGAGCCATCAGAAGCTGGAAGAGGCAAAGACAGGCTCTCCCTGGAGCCTGCAGAGGGGGCAAGACCCCGCCAACACCTTGACTTCAGAGTGCTGGCCTCCAAAACTGCAAGGCCATACACTTCTCTTGTTTTAAGCCATCAAGCTCGGGGCCATTTGTATCAGTCCTAGGAAACTCAGGTGAGATCTTGCTTTCATCCGGTTGCATCCCCAGTGTTAGCACCATGCCAGGCAGAGTGATGACCCACATGCAGAGAGACTGAACAGATGTTCTTCTGCACAGCAGGGAGACGGCCCTCAGTGAGACAAAGAAGCACAGGCGTGGGGTGTCCTCTCCCTCAGCTAGGGAAACCGCCCAGAGCCAAGACTCCTGGAGACCCAGGTTCCAATCCCAGCCTGCGACTGAGCAGCCGGAACCTGAACCCCACCCACCTTCCCCGCTTTGCAACATAAAGGGAGAAGTTCCACATCCCAGTGTGGGTGTGAGAACTAGATGGCCTGTAATAGATGCTGCGAGCTCCCCTTGTGGCTCCTGGTAAAGAATCCGCCTGCCAATGCAGGGGACGCAGTTTCAGTCCCTGGGTTGGGGAGATCCCCTGGAGGAGGAAATGGCAACCCACTCCAGAATTCTTGCCTGGAAAATCCCACGGACAGAGGCGCCTGGCGGGCTACAGTCCATGGCATCGCAAAAGAATCGGACACGACTGAGCGCCTCAAGAGCAGCAACAAGAGAGGCTGCCTGAATGTGGGTCTCCTTCCTCCACCCCTCAGCTTCCTCCTTCATTTCTAAAACAGAGGAAACGCCCCTGCTTGTCTGCCTTGGAGAACCATTCTTATGGTTTTTCATCAAGCGCTATTAAATGATATGGGAAATATCCACTCTCTATTGTTAAGTGGGAAGAAAACTGGTTACAAAATCGCCTGTGCATTAGCTATGCTTGTAACAAGTGAGCATGAAAGTACGGTCCATTACAGAAAGAAAATCTTCCTCAAGAGCCCCGAGTCCAGCATCCAAATTGTTCTCTGCTCTTTCCGTTGACTTTCATTTCAGTGCGTACCCAGTCCACCCAGCACCGGCGCTGGGGACCCCCTTGCCCACCTCTTCTCTCTCCTCCTAATTTCCCATCATCCCCTCAGCCACCCCAGCTCTTTTGGTTCTTTCTGTAATGCTTTATAAATTTCTCCATAAAAGTCAGGCACATCTTTTGCTGTCTTTATCCCTAGGTGACTTTCAGATTGGCTTGCTATTTTAAAAGGAATTTTTTTTTTCTATTACAGTTTGGTTTGTTTGTTTTTTAGTGGAGGCTTCTCTGGATTGCAGCTTATACGTTAAGTCCATTTTGGAGCAATCTCTGACACCTCACTGCCTCTGGGCACCATGAATGTCTCCTTCACGACTTGTGCATTTTTCATTTGGGGTTATTTAATTTCTTTTTTTGTGCACATTTGATTAATGCAATTTGTTTGTTCTTGGTGGTCTTTTCTACAAGACTGTGCAGTTTAAAAGATCCAGGGTAGAGTCTGCCTTAATCACAACAGTTCCCCTGGGATTTACCACAGTGCCTGGCACTGGGTGGGTGTGTGTGCGTATTGACTGTTCATGTACATGTGGATGAAAGGATGGTGGATGGACGGATGGATGGATAACCCAGGCCCTGCTTCTTCTGGCTATAGCCACTTGGTTGGTTACCTTCCCGCTTTGTGCTTTAGCTTCTCCAGTGACAAAGGACATAGCTTCTGGATTCCCTTGTCTTGCTAAAACCCTGTGATTCAGAGAGAAGAGAGCTAAAACAGGCCAGGAGCAAGTTAATTCCACAAGGCAGGCTCCCAACTGTAAACAAAAATTAAGCAAGTATGTTCCAAGTTTCTGGCTGCCAGTTATGCTAGAAAGATGTGACATGACGTTGTCTGATTGACTGACTTCAGATGCCCCCGCATCCTCAGCAAGATTGGAGCACTCTGCCAGAATGGGGATTCCTGGTCAAAACTCAGCTGGAGGGATAGCATTCCACAGCAGTTGAGTGGATATTCCCCAGGATGGGTCCCATGGAGAAGTAATAATGGCAATTGCATCCGTGCTAGGCCTGGTGTCCAGCTGAAGCATCTTCTTTTCAGTTTGGGGCTCCTACACTCCACCCTCCAAGTCCTCCATTCTACTAGAATGGAAGCTCACTGGAAATGAATGGAAATACAGTTGATACCTAGATATCGAACTTATTCTGGGCAACCATAGCAAACTCTCCTAATCATTCCAGAAGATTGTAGTTCATTTGGGATTTTCTATTCAGAAATTTAAGGAAAGCAGGTTATGTTTCCTTCTTTCCAATTCTTGTGCAATTTGCTTATGTTTTCTTTCTTGATTGCGCTGATTAAGGTCTCTAGCTCAATGTTGTACTGAACCAATGATAGAGGGCCTCTTGTTCCCGACTTTAGTGGAACTATGTCTAAAGCTCTATCATTGAGCACAATGCTTGCTTACTTTTTTAATAATGCAGATACACTTGATCAGATTAGGAAAATGCCCTTCTTTTCCTACTTTGCCAAGATTTTTTAAAAATCATGAATATGTGTTGACTTTATTAAGTGCATTCTCTGCATCATTTAAGATGACCCTCTAATTTTTTTCCTTTAATCTGTTACTATGCTATATTATATAATCAATTTTCTGATATTGAACTAACTCGAATTCCTGAGTTACACATCACTTGATCATGATGTATTTTTTTAAATATATTGCTGAGTCCCATTAGCTGATATTTTATTTAGAATTTTCCTGCTCAAGTTCATAAGTGAGATAGATCTATACTTTCTTTTTTGTATTGGGGCTGTTTTGAAGATCCAATAACAAGATGCTTTGAACATTATATAGCACTCCAAATACTTAGATAATAATTGCCTCCAAGAATCTCTAGACTGGCTCAGGAAGAGGAAGCTCTACCTGGCCAGAAGGTATGTTGGATTCTATACATGAGACAGTGTGAGGTGCCTGGCTGGCACAGGGCCTGGAATTCCACAATTCAGAATATAACCATGATTCTTGAGGTTCTTTGGTCCTCAAGAGTCCCATTAATATCCGAGAAGCCCTGATAGTGGGTCACAGCTGAAGCTAATTTCAAGATTAGCTTCCCGGGAGACAGGGCAGAGAAGGGCTGATTCGCCTACTTTACCAGTACAAGGACCACTTTCGTTGTGGAGATAACACATTAGATAATGGTATCCTTGGCAAGCAAAGGGGATATAAGTCCATATTCTTCACTATCAATATCAAATAGGCTTGGAGGATGGTGGAGGGTGGGGGACAGTCAAACTCTATAAACTGATAAAGAGAACATCTTCCAGCCAAGTAGTTCTAACATCAAATCATTAGGAAATAGAATTTTATGCCTAGAAGGCATTGTTTTGTCTAGAATTGTGGCACAGTCCCAGCTTTTGTCCCTAAGCAGCACTTTTTATGCACCCTGGAAATGGGATGAGACCTTCTTCTGAGGGCCCCCAAGAAGACTGGGATTGTAGAAAGAGCCTTGGCATTGGAGTAGGAAACCCACGTCCGAATCCTCACTCTTCCGCTTATGCTGTGATGTGAGCCCTTGACTTTGTGTGTAAATCAAGGATAATTACACGCTACCTTCTAAGGTTCTAATAAGGACTAAATGTGATAACAAATGTCGAGGGTCTGGTACACAGTAGATGCTCAGTCAATTTCCCTAGTTGCCTGGGAGCCTGAGGACAATTACATGAACTGAGAGTAATAACGAGTGATAGAAGCAAAGCTGTGTCTTGCTCCCACATGTCCAAACTTAAGACTTCCAATATATTCAGACCTGGCTCACGGGGTGTCAGTCTCTAGGAAGAGCCAGTCTGGGCTGTGGGTCATGGCTCTATGAGAGGAGGGCAGAGACCAAGTTACTAGTCTCTCAGTTCCAGTAGGACCCTCAGAGAAGGACAGCTTGGATCTGTGAATTATCATGGACCATACAAGGAGCCAGCCTTGGTATTTGTGAGAGAGGAATCCAATAGGACTTCCCTCAGTAAAACTTGGATAAGCAGAGGGAGTTCAGTAGACAACCCTCTCTGATAGCTTGGGGGTGAGTTCAGAGGAGGGCTTCTGGTGCAGCAGGTCCGCGACATCCACTACTTTTGGCACAGAGATCTATTCCTCCATCCTGTCCTCTTTCCATTCTCAACATCCATCCATTCATCTATCAGCCATCTACGCATGCATTCTCATCCATCTACCCATTCTCCTATCAAATCATCCATCCATCTATCCATCTACCCAACCATCTGCATGTTCATCCATCCTTCCATGCGTCCATTCAGTTCTCATCTTCTTAATAGCAATAATGATAATAATAAAATCATGATGGCTAATGGTTATTCAGTCCTTTATTTTGTGTGCCAGTCACTGTTTTAAGCTTTTCATAGGTCCAATTTAGTCCTCACAACAAGCCTAAGAGGAAATTTCATTATTGTTTCCACTTTACAGATAAGAAAACCGAGGCCCCAAAAGAGTGATTCACTTATCAGGATATACCAGAGCCAGGGGCTTCCCTGGTAGCTCAGCTGGTAAAAAATCTGTCTGCAATGCAGGAGACCCTGGTTTGATTCCTGGTCAGGAATATCCCCTGGAGAAGGGATAGGCTACCCACTCCAGTATTCTTGGGCGTCCCTAGTTGCTCAGATGGTAAAGAATTCACCAGCAATGTGGGAAACCTGGGTTCTACCCCTGGGTTGGGAAGATCCCCTGGAGGAGCGCATGGCAACCCTCTCCAGTACTCTTGCCTGGTGAATCTCCATGAACAGAGGAGCCTGGTGGGCTACAGTCCATGGATCACAGAGTCAGACACAACTGAGCAACTAAGCCCAGCATGGCACCAGAGCTAAGATTCAAACTAGAGGTCTGACTTTAGAGCCCACGCACCCGACCACTGTGTTAAGTGGCCTTTCAAGTACCCACACACTATCCACCCAGCCCAGTGCACCTCTCTCCACTTATTCTCTACTCTGTCATCCACCTTCATTCCCAGCTAGTTGTCTGTTTCTCTGCCTGTTCTGCTGCTGCTGCTTAGTCGCTTCAGTCGGGTCCGACCCTGTGTGACCCCGTGGACTGTGGCCTGCAGGCTCCTCTGTCCACAGGATTCTCCAGGCAAGAATACCGGAGTGGGTTGCCATGCCCTCCTCCAGGGGATCTTCCCAACCCAGGGGTCAAACCCAGGTCTCCTGCACTGCGGGCAGATTCTTTGCCAGTGAGCTACCAGGGAAGCTCACCTTTTCTATGCACCTGTACATACCATCCACTTACCCACCCTCCTTCGCACCACCTACACATCCATCCATCCATCCATCCAACAACCAATCACTAAGCACCTTCTATGCCGAGTGCTGATATTCAGAGATGAATGCTACTTAGCTTCTGACATCAAATGGCTTACTCTTGTGATGGTAAACCAGAAGATGAACCAGTGGGGGGACCCAATGGCGTCAGTACTAAGGACAAAATGAGCCTGTGGTGCTATGGCTGAATGGGGAGAAGGGCTCCAGAAGTAGCCTGGGGCAGACCAGGAAAAAAACTCTGAGGATGTAAAGGCTGATATGGATGGTCAGAACTATCTTCCAGGCAGAAGGAACTTCCTGTGCAAAGGCACAGACCCACCTTTCTAATGGGACTTGGAGGGGGATGGTTTCCCCTTCTCTCTGTTAGATTGCAGGAATCAATGCCAGCCAAGTCATAGGCAACCTTCTCTGAGTTTGTCAATGGGGAAGGGGGCAAGTGAGCTTCCCTGGTGGCTCAGACAGTGAAGACTCTGCCTCCAGTGCAGGAGACCCAAGTTCGATCCCTGGGTTGGAAAGATCCCCTTGCACCGGAAATGCAACCCACTCTAGTATTTTTGCCTGGAGCATTTCATGGACAGAGGTGCCCGGTGGGCTACAGTCCATGGGATTGTAAAGAGTTGGACACAGCTGTGTGACTAACACACACACATGGGGAAGGGTCTAGTTAGAAACTGGCCAGAATGGGGAGCCGCGGAGGGCTTGAGCCAGCATCAGAGGGGAGACTCAGGGCAGATCTCTGAAAGAGAAATCCCAGGTTCAGGGTTCCTTTAAGTTCCGCTCACTGTTTGGTTTCGCCTAGAGCCACCCTGCATTTGCTATTCTGTGCACTTTCCACGTATTTGCAAGTTCTGATTGAACAAACACTGGCTGGGGCACAGTGAACCCAAATAATTGTGTGCCTGTCAACGGTACATGTTAATTGGAGAGCTGTAGAGTCCACGGGACGGGTCACAAGGGAGAAGCCAATTACTCCATGTACCTATTTGAAAGGTTCCCGTTCCTGGAAGCCTGACTGGCATTAGAACACTCTGTATTGGTCCGTGTTATTGATTTTTCTCCCGCCTCAGTTGATGGGCTCATTAATTGACAATTACCTTTTTCCCTGTGTTGGGAGAATTGACAACAATGACCTGAAGTGTTTGAGTTTCATTTGAGCTAAGCTAAGTCTATATCTGTTTAACCTGTAACAAGTCCCAGCAGGGAACTCTGAGGAGCAGGGGCCTCTAAGGAGGAACCAGGGGTGCTGGGAATGAACTTGGGTCCTACTGGGTGCAGACTCAGATGTGGAGCACGCAGGGGCCTCAGCATGAAGGATAAAAGGATGGAGGGGGAGAGCTGGGTGGGACCAGGGGGAGACTAAGGCTGACGCACAAAAGCTCAAAGTGGAACCAATTCACATTTGGCTCCAGGGGGCAGTGAAAGGGGGGACTAACCATTTACTGAGCACCTATGATGTTCCTACTATGTCCCTGCCACTCGCTAATAGTTCTTGATTGCATTCCACATTAATTTTTTGATAATACCAATATGCTATGTATGAGTGTGTGTGTGTGTGTGTGTGTGTGTGTGTTAAGCTGCTTCAGTTGTGCCTGACTCTTTGTGACCCTATGGGCTGTAGCCGACCCGTGGGGCTCCTCTGTCCATGGGATTCTCCAGGCAAGAATACAGAACTAGATTTCCACGCTCTTCTCCAGGGAATCTTCCCAACCCGGGGATCGAACCCTCATCTCTCATGCCTCCCGCATCTGCAGGCAGGTTCTTTACCACTAGCGCCACCTGGGAAGCCTTATGTATCTGTATGTATGCTTTATATACGAAAACGTCAGATTTTTTGCAACCCTTACCAAATCAATTATTGTCCCCTCGGCGGTGACATTGCCCCTACTGAGAATGTCTAGTGTAGGGAAACTAAGGCATATAGACTTGGTGGGGATGGGGTCTCACTCCAGACACCCTGGAGTAAAGGATGAACATCTGACTTGGATTCAAGGCTCCACTCTTTTGCTTTGAGTTAAGCTCTCTGTACCTCAGTCTCCTCATCTGGTAAATGGAATTAGAAACAGGACTCCCCTTACACTGGATACTAATGATAATTCAGTTAAGTAATATACACAGTACTTGAGTTCAGTTCAGTTCAGTCACTCAGTCGTGTTCGACTCTTTGCGACCCATGAACCGCAGCACACCAGCCTCCCTGTCCATCACCAACCCCCGGAGTTCACTCAGACTCACGTCCTTCAAGTTAGTGATGCCATCCAGCCATCTCATCCTCGGTCGTCCCCTTCTCCTCCTGCCCCCAATCCCTCCCAGCATCAGAGTCTTTTCCAATGAGTCAACTCTTCGCATGAGGTGGCCAAAGTACTGGAGTTTCAGCTTCAGCATCATTCCTTCCAAAGAAATCCCAGGGCTGATCTCCTTCAGAATGGACTGGTTGGATCTCCTTGCAGTCCAAGGGACTCTCAAGAGTCTTCTCCAACAACACAGTTCAAAAGCATCAATTCTACAGCACTCAGCCTTCTTCACAGTCCAACTCTCACATCCATACACGACCACTGGAAAAACCATAGCCTTGACTAGATGGACCTTAGTTGGCAAAGTAAAGTCTCTGCTTTTGAATATGCTGTCTAGGTTGATTATAACTTTTCTTCCAAGGAGTAAGTGCCTTTTAATTTCATGGCTGCAATCACCATCTGCAGTGATTTTGGAGCTCCCAAAAATAAAGTCTGACACTGTTTCCCCATCTATTTCCCATGAAGTGATGGGACCGGATTCCATGATCTTCGTTTTCTGAGTGTTGAGCTTTAAGCCAACTTTTTCACTCTCTTCTTTCAAGAGGGTTTTTAGCTCCTCTTCGCTTTCTGCCATAAGGGTGGTGTCATTTTCATATCTGAGGTTATTGATATTTCTCCCAGCAATCTTAATTCCAGCTTGTGTTTCTTCTAGTCCAGCGTTTCTCATGATGTACTCTCTATATACGTTAAATAAGCAGGGTGACAATATACAGCCTTGACGTACTCCTTTTTCTATTTGGAACCAGTCTGTTGTTCCATGTCCAGTTCTAACTGCTGCTTCCTGACCTGCATACAGATTTCTCAAGAGGCAGGTTAGGTGGTCTGATATTCCCATCTCTTTCAGAATTTTCCACAGTTTATTGTGATCCACACAGTCAAAGGCTTTGGCATGGTCAATAAAGCAGAAATAGACGTTTTTCTGAAACTCTCTTGCTTTTTCCATGATCCAGCAGATGTTGGCAATTTGATCTCTGGTTCCTCTGCCTTTTCTAAAACCAGCTTGAACATCTGGAAGTTCACAGTTCACGTATTGCTGAAGGCTGGCTTGGAGAATTTTGAGCATTACTTTACTAGCATGTGAGATGAGTGCAATTGTGCAGTAGTTTGAGCATTCTTTGGCATTGCCTTTCTTTGGGATTGGAATGAAAACTGACCTTTTCCAGTCCTGTGGCCACTGCTGAGTTTTCCAAATTTGCTGGCATATTGAGTGTAGCACTTTCACAGCATCATCTTTCAGGATTTGAAACAGCTCAACTGGAATTCCATCACCTCCACTAGCTTTGTTCATAGTGATGCTTTCTAAGGCCCACTTGACTTCACATTCCAGGATGTCTGGCTCTAGATTAGTGATCACATCATCATGATTATCTGGGTCACAAAGATCTTTTTTGTACAGTTCTTCTGTGTATTCTTGCCACCTCTTCTTAATATCTTCTGTTTCTGTTAGGTCCATACCATTTCTGTCCTTTATCGAGCCCATCTTTGCATGAAATGTTCCCTTGGTATCTCTAATTTTCTTGAAGAGATCTCTAGTCTTTCCCATTCTGTTGTTTTCCTCTATTTCTTTGCATTGATTGCTGAAGAAGGCTTTTTTATCTCTTCTTGCTATTCTCTGGAACCCTGCATTCAGATGCTTATATCTTTCCTTTTCTCCTTGGCTTATGGCCTCTCTTCTTTTCACAGCTATTTGTAAGGCCTCCCCAGACAGCCATTTTGCTTTTTTTGCATTTCTTTTCCATGGGGATGGTCTTGATCCCTGACTCCTGTACAATGTCATGAACCTCATCCCATAGTTCATCAGGCAATCTATCTATCAGATCTAGTCCCTTAAATCTATTTCTCACTTCCACGGTATAATCATAAGGGATTTGATTTAGGTCATACCTGAATGGTCTAGCGGTTTTCCCTACTTTCTTCAATTTCAGCCTGAATTTGGTAATAAGGAGTTCATGATCTGAGCCACAGTCAGTTCCTGGTCAGCACATAATAATAACAGCTCTCAATAGGGACTTCCCTGGTGGTCCAGTGGCTAAGACTCCTTGCTCCTGGTACAGGGAGCCCGGGTTCAATCCCTGGTCAAAGATCTAGATCCCACATGCCTCAATGAAGAATGAAGTTCCCATCTGCCGAAACTAAGACCAGACACAGCCAAAAAGGAAAAAAGAAAAAATAGCTCTCAATAAATTGTATTCATGACTATACTCATCTCCTTCAGATCTCACTGTCTGGTGGGACGGGTGTTTCTGGCGTGTCCTCTGCTCTTCAGGGGCACGGGTCTTGTCTTATCAATCTGGGTGACTCTGGGCCTGGTCCTCACTGCTGTGTGAACCGTCAGCTCTGGAGCAGGTTGACTCTGGCTGGGAGCAGGCCAGGCAGCAGGAAAAGGGTCAGGACCCACAGGGGCTGCCCACAAGCACCTGGGGGCCACGTGTTGCTCTGGGAACGCTGTGTCCAGCCACTGAGAGGAAATTGCTGTTTTAGCCTCTGCAGCTGTCCGAGCAACATCAGAGAATTTCTTAAACTCCTCAAGTGGCCTTGCCAGCTCATCTGCCCAGCTGACCTGAGGGCCCCAAGAAGACTGAAGTGTTTTGCTTGGAGGAGGGCAACCTCCCTACCCACTGCCTGAAGGTCAGGGCTCAATGGCTGGGTGTTGGCCGATGTCAGTTCTGCCTCTTAGCTCAGCCAGGAGCTCAGAGACACTGGCACAGTCTCAGGAGCTGGCCTGCCTGGAGGGCCACGCCTCGCAGCCCAGATCTTACAAAAGCTTCCCGCATGCTTTGCCCTGGGAACTGGCTACTCCAGTCTTGCCAACATCAAGGAGACTCTTGCCCATTTTTTAACAGCTAAAGATTTTAAATTTGAAATGAGTGACGAGGCCCTGTTCCTACCCGACTGGTGTGGGCCTTCTCTGCCACGCAGCCTCCTCTGCCACGCAGCCTCATCTCTAGGTCGGTAAGTTTATCCTTATACCGTCCTGCAGAAAACCACCTCATCACAAACCAATCCAGGAGGCACAAGCCACAGACCTGACTTGGCTTGGTGCACTGGTTTCCAATTATTTTTAAGCTGTTTATCCCTTTCTTCAAATGAAATCTAATGTGGAAGCCCAATTGATATGTCAGAGGAACAAATATCTGTAATGTGCAACAGGAACAGAAATTAACCCATGTGTGAATATCACATCTCCTGCCATCCCACGCTTCCTGCTTTCTGGACAGCCTTTCAAGGGCTCTGCTCGGTGTGAGCAATCACTACAACCCAGACATGCTCCTTCTTTCCCGGCAGCTCCCTCTGCCACCCCCTAGAATCCCTAGCACCCCCAGGACACAATGGGAAAGTTCCTGGTTGGTGGTGTGTGCTAAGTCACTTCAGTCATGTCTGACTCTTTACGACCCTATGGACTGTAGCTAGCCAAGCTCCTCTGGTCCATGGGATTCTCCAGGCAAGAACGCTGGAGTGGGTTGCAATGCCCTCCTCCAGGGGATTTTCCTGATTCAGGGATCGAACTCACATCTGTCTCTTAAGTCTCCTGCATTGCTGGCCGGGTTCTTAACCACTTGCACCACCTGGGAAGGCCCTAGTTGGTGGTGAGATGGGTATAAATCCTAGTCCAGCACTCACTGGCTGGGTCACCAAGGACAAGTACCTGAGCCTCTCTGAGCTGGCGATGGCACTCCACTCCAGTACTCTTGCCTGGAAAATCCCGTGGACGGAGGAGCCTCGTGGGCTGCAGTCCATGGGGTCGCTACAAGTCAGACACGACTGAGCGACTTCACTTTAACGCATTGGAGAAGGAAATGGCAACCCACTCCACTGTTCTTGCCTGGAGAATCCCAGGGACGGGGGAGCCTGGTGGACTGCCGTCTATGGGTCGCACAGGGCTGGACACGACTGAAGCCACTCAGCAGCAGCAGCAGCAGACAAAAAAAAACCAATTGCATTCACCTCCCTCTGTGTTGCTCAGAGGACAGAAGGGAATTGTGAATGTGAAAACAAACCCTGAAGGGCTGTGCTCGGAATTAAAAAAAATACCTCGTTGAGTTTTGTGTCCCGCCCCCCTCCTCCTCTTATGTTTTGTGTTCAGGTCGTAGGTGACGGAAGCAGACCTTGCTTTAACTGGTGAGGAGCTAAACTCTGGGGGCGGGGGAGGAGAGGGTGGAAACTGTTTCCGTTTTTGCTTGAAAAAAAAAAAAAAAACAAAAAAGACAAATGCTTTCCCTCCCCACTCCGTGGAACAGAGCCTGCTCCGAGCTCTGTTCTGAACACTGGGTTCCGGGGCTGGAAGCCACTCTGGGTGTCCAAACGTCCCCGCTCAGCTTTGTCTGTGTGGCTCGATTCTACACAGGAGCGGTTTCAGCCACTGGAGCTGGAGCTTGGAGGCCCCTCAGGAGGTTTGCTGGGGTTCAGAGCGGGATGGGGGCACCCGACCACCACCAGAACCAGTTTTAGGTTCTGCCCAGGTGTCTCGCTCCCTGGATGCCCTTCCAAGATGCCAGCCTTTCTTGCTGGGCAGAGCTGCAGGAGTCCTGGGACACCTCTAAGGGGCAGGCTTAGTTCCCATGCTCCTCACAGAGAAGGGGGCTAAGAGGGGGGGCCTGCAGGGTGGGCCTGGAGCCCTGCACTGCCCAGAAACTGGGAGAGGGACACCAGCAGGGCAAATGGAAGCCACTTGCTATGGCAGTTTGGGCTGGAAGGCCAGCAGGGAACTGGTGACTGCCCGGGGTCTCTGTGCCAGGCCTTTGCAAGCTCCTGCTAAATGGCTGCTAACTATAGCCTCAGATGGCTTCGGAAGGTAAGTGTGATTGTCCCCTTCTACAGATGGACATGAGTTTGAGTAAACTCTGGGAGATGGTGAAGGACAGGGAAGCTTGGTGTGCTATAAACAGTCCACGGGGTCACAAAAAGTCAGACACTACTTAGCAACTGAACAATGACAGGTGGGGAAGTGGAGGCTCAGAGAGTTACGTGAGCTACCTATGACCCCAGAACTAATGCCCCTGGGGGGCCAGGGGGGCCGGAAGAACCTAGTGCTGAGTGAGCTGGGGAGACATTGGGAAGGGGGTGCACAGGGTCGGGACAGGGCTGGGTCTCAGCATTCTGGTGCCCCTCAGGTCAAGGTGATCTGAACCAGCTGACTAGTGGGGAGCACCATCCCTGGCTTACTGAGGCCCGAGCCGGCTGACACGGGGGAGGCGCGGAGGAGCAGGGCAGACTGTCCTCAGGAAGAGCACAGAATATAACACCCCTGGAGGAGGACAGGGCAACTCCAGTTTCCTGCCTCGAGAATCCCATGGGCAGAGGAGCCTGGCGGGCTACAGTCCATGGGGTCACAGAGAGTCAGACACAACTGAATGACTGGAGTACAAAACAGGCCACGGGAGAAAACCTAAAGCAGCGGGGACAGTGGACGGGGCCCAGAGGACAGTGCTGGCAGAGACGTGTGTGGAGGGCCGTGGGCAAGAGGAGCACCGGCGGGATCCCAGGAGGCCAGCGGGGCCCAGCCGTGGGAAGGCGGGGAGAAGGAAGGCTGGGGTTGCGGTGGAAGAGCTCCGGCCACGGAGTCACTGATCGCACGGCCTGTCACTGCTCGCGACCCGTGGCTGCCCTGCTGGACAGCACCCTTCTCAGTGGGTCTTTCTTCTTTCAGGTGTGACCTTGGTCAGGGGCTGGGGCTCCCCTTCACGTCACCACTCCCATCATTCTAGATGCCCAGGGCCCCCTCCCTCTGGTGGGGGAAAGTTGTGGACTTGGAGTGGTCCATTTGGGGTGGTTTGAGGGGGTACTGGGCTGTCTCCGGGCTCCAGCCCAGAGGTCAGTGCAGACTGGAGGCTTGACCAGTGACCTCTGGTCCTGTCCCCTGGTGGTTCACACTGACAACAATAGAAAGGGAAACCCAGCTCTCATGTGGCATCCCTGAGGCTCCCTACGCTGGTAACACACCTCCCTGGTCCAGTTAGAACTCACAGTGTCTCCACCTCCTATTCTCCTGGGTCTTCCCTTCCTCCTTCCTGTTCACTCTCATCCACAGGGGGATGTTCACTCTGCAAGGATTTATCCCAAAGTTGTTAAGACCCAGGACTCTGGAGCCAGCCTGCTAGGTTTGGGCCCCACCTCTGAATTAGCTATTTGACTTGAGACAGGTTAACTAATGCCTCAGTTTTCTCATCTGTAAAATGGTTATAATAATAGGACCTACCTCCTAGACTTGTGGAGGGGATTAGGTCCCAAAGCCTACATGTTTTCTGGGACTTCACATTGTCCTCCAGGTGGTGAGACATCACAGATGTTATCCCCAGGGAATTCTCAGTGTAGGTGGGAGTGATGGTGTTTAGAGTAGGGGCTAGAATGCTGGTGTGCTAAATGGGGAGAGGAGAAAACAGTCCCACTGGAGGGTTTAAAACCTAAATTCTGAGATGAGGAAGGTGCAGAAGGAGAAAGAGGTGGTATCTAGAGCCTACCACAGCATCTGGGCAAATAATGTAGGGCTGGACATGAGGGAGGAGGAGGAAAGGTGCTCCAAGGGGAGGGACCTGGCTGGGCAAAGCATGGAGGCAGGAAGCTTAGGGTGGGACCCAGAAGGGCACACGCATGGTTGATGCTGGGCATGGGTCCGTGAAAAGGCTTTCTGCAGTGCCTAGCATATGTGTGGTTAAGCAAGCCAGGGACCACGCTGGGGGCTCCCACAGCTGATCTCATGCACTCCTCACATCATCCCTGTGAGTCCCATTACTTCCTGCATTTCATAAATGAGGAAACTGAGCCAGCTCAGAGAGCAGAGCTCCTTCCCCAAGATCACTCCCGTTAAATGATGTCTCTGGTCCATCTGTCTACAGAGCTGGTGACCTTCCCAGTGTCCCATGCTGTCACTCGGGCAATAGGAGGAGAGTCAGTTAGGGGCCAGGCCCTAGGACTTGGAGAGCTCCAGGGACGTGTTTCAGCTCCATCCTTTTTTTTTTTTTTTTAGATTTTTCTTTTTTTTGATGTGGGCCATTTTTAAAGGCCTACTGAATTTGTTACATATTACTTATTTCATATTTTGGTTTTTTGGCTGCAAAGCACGTGGCATCTTATCTCTCCAAACAGGGATCGAACCCACACCTCTGCATTGAAAGGTGAAGACTTGAGCCACTGGACCACCAGGGAAGTCCCCAGCTCTATCCTTCTTGTGGAAGGCCAGCCACCCACCAGGGCCTCACACATTTGCAGTGGCCACCAATATTCTTTGGCAACAAGGAAACCTAGATTCTCAGCCATGGATCTTATGCTCTGAGACTTCGTCAGGGGCGAGACTCTACGTGGTTGCTTTATCCAGCTCCCAGCTGTAAATTTTTCTGTGGACCCATTTTCTTATCTGCACAGCTCACAATCAGCACATCAGGTACCACCCTGTTGATCTGAGTCTAATCAAGACTTGACTGTGTAGCAAACGTCCACCTTCTCGTCTGAAAGTTCCCACAAACTTTCAGAGCAGCAGTTCTCAGCTCTGGTACCAATGAAAATTAACTGGGAACCTTAGAAAATACTGATGCCCCAGCCTTCTGCTCTGTGAGAAGGCTCCGGGGGGAGGCATTTTCAAAGCTCCCCAAGGTTGAGAGCATCGCTTTAGAGAAACCCACTGGAATAGGCTGTGGACCCTCTGAGCACGGCAGGCGTGCCTCATGCATATCCACTCACATCAGCTTAATCCACC
The DNA here is from genome assembly GCF_032405125.1 of Capricornis sumatraensis. Taxonomy (NCBI): domain Eukaryota; kingdom Metazoa; phylum Chordata; class Mammalia; order Artiodactyla; family Bovidae; genus Capricornis; species Capricornis sumatraensis. The sequence continues at coordinate 75,974,384 of NC_091084.1, forward strand.
CTATCAAAGCCCACGAAACACAAAGCAAAATGTGCCTGCTGGCCAGAACGGGTCTTTGCCAAATGCAGCTGAGCCTGTGGACTCATGTCCTGGGGTGAGCTCTAACTGTGTCAGCGCCACTGTGACTTCAGAGTCACCCTGGCCCCGGCATTATTCCTCTGCCGTCTCACCCATGATAGCGGAAGCCCCACTGAGACTTTTATTGTCTGTGTTATACTGTTGAACAGGAGCCTTAGATGCTTGTGGTCATGATTTTGAAATATTAAATTACACCAAGCATTAAGGGCTATGTTTTCTGTTACAAGACAGGTTAATTGCTGCTCTTCATCTTTAATTTTGAGATTTAAGCCGGTTTCTCGGTTAGCTCTAATTGGTAGTGTTTCGACAGCCCTCCCTGACCTCACAAGCCTTTGATATGGCTTAGAAATCCTTTTATGGGAGCCCTTTTTTCCTTGCACCCCGCACATTTAATAGATTTGTATTTCCTCAGTCATCTTTCCTTCTGTGGAGATATTTCAAAATCACACCATGTGTCTGCAGGGAATGAATGCCTCCTCTCCAGCAAATGTTTTTTTACAGCGATCGGCAAAAGAGGATTAATTGCCCCCATTCACACACATCTCTTACTTGCTGTATTCCATTTTCATACAAAGATTTTTTAAATCCTTTCTTCTGTAGCCGGGCTGAATTTGTCTGTAAATGCACGTGCTCGTCAAGTGATGTTTCTAGAATAGATCTGAAGCAAGCATCCTCTCCAATCACTCTATTTTACAGATAATAATATCACCACGATAATGCATTATGTGTCAGGGGAGAGCACTCACGGGAAGATGGGAATGGGGAGTGATAATGAGGCCCCCGTCCCTGGAGGTGTTCAAGCACAGTTTGGAAGCAGCTTGTCTGGCATATTTTAGAAGCAAATACAGTCTAAGAACTAAGAGGTTTTAGAGTCAGGAAAACTTGAGTTTTAATCTCTACCACTTACTGGTCCTGTGACCTTGGGCAACTTATGAGCCATACTGAGCCTCTGTTTCCTAGTCTATAAAATAGAGTTAATAATAACACTTATCATATAAAGTTACAGTGGAACTGAGTGAAATAATACCTGGCCCTTGCTGCTGTTAAGTCGCTTCAGTTGTGTCCAACTCTGTGCAACCCCAATAGACGGCAGCCCACCAGGCTCCCTCGTCCCTGGGATTCTCCAGGCAAGAACACTGGAGAATGCATGAAAGTGAAAAGTGAAAGTGAAGTCACTCAGTCGTATCTGACTCTTAGCGACCCCCATGGACTGCAGCCCACGAGGCTCCTCCGTCCACGGGATTTTCCAGGCAAGAGTACTGGAGTGGGGTGCCATTGCTTTCTCCATGAATGTGGCTTAATCTTATTAAACATTATAAACAGCAGCCAGGCTTCAGAAACAGAGGAAGGTTGGGACTAGGAAAGAGAGCAACATAAGCTGTCTCCATTATCGAGATTTCCCTAGTGGTTGGTAAGAATCCTCCTGCCAATGCACGGGACACAGGTTCGATTCCTGGTCAGGGAAGAGTCCACTTGCTGCGGGGCAACTAACTCTTGAGCCCCAACTACTGAAGGCCACGTGCCCTGGAGCCTGTGCTCTGCAACAAGAGAAGCCGCTGCAGTGAGACGCCTGCGCACCACAGCTGGAGATGAGCCCCGCCTCGCTGCAACTAGAGAAAGCCAGCATGCAGCAACGAAGACCCAGCGCAGCCAAAAAATCATAATAATGGCAAGTAGATAAAACTTAAGATCTCTCCGTTAGCCCCAATCCCAGAACTCAGTGGCCCATCGTTTACAAAGTGCTTTCACGTCTGTAACCTCAGTTTATCCTTACCCCAGCTCTACAACACAAAGGTTCTACTCTCATAACAGTCCTTTATCCAGGCTAAATAACAGTGAGAAGAAACAGAGGCTCAGAAAAGTGAAACGACTTGCCTAAATGACACAGCACTAGCATAGAGCCACTCGAATCCAAATTCACACACAGCCTTGTTATCTGCTGAGCCCACAAGACCAGTACTATCGTCTCTCTGTTCCATTGTTATCACCGTTGTTGTAGGCTCCGCGTCCTTCATTATCTCCCAGAGTTCGTTCAAATTCATGTTTGAGTCAGCGATGCCATCTAACCATCTCATCCTCTGTCGCCCCCTTCTCCTCCTGCCCTCCATCTTTCTCAACTTCAGGGTCTTCCCCAGTGAATCAGCTCTTTCCATCTGGTGGCCAAAGTATTGGAGCTTCAACTTCAGCATCAGTCCTTCCAATGAATATTCAGGATTGATGTCCTTTAGAATGGACTGGTTTGATCTTGCTGTCCAAGGGACTCGCAAGAGTCTTCTCCAGCACCACAATTCAAAAGCATCAGTTCTTCAGCACTCAGCCTTCTTTACAGTCCAACTCTCACATTCATACATGACTACTGGGAAAACCATAACTTTGACTATATGGACCTTTGTCAGCAAAACGATGTCTTTGCTTTTTAGTACGCTGTCTAGGTTTGTCATAGCTTTCCTTCGAAGAAGCAAGAGTCTTTTAATTTCATGGCTGCAATTACACCCACAGTGATTTTGGAGCCCCCCAAAAATAAAATCTGTCACTGCTTCCACTTTTTCCGTTTCTATTTGCCATGAAGCAATAGGACCAGATGCCATGATCTTAGTTTTCTGTGTTTTTTTTAAATGTTGAATTTTAAGCCAGCTTTTTGTTATCCCTTTGCTTTATTATAAAGTTACTTTTTTTAAAAGATTTTTTAATGTGGGTCATTTTTAAAGTCTTTGTTGAACTTGTTACAATATTGTTTCTGTTTTGTGTTTTGGTTTCTTAGCTGCAAGGCTTGTGGGATCTTAGCTCACTGACCAAGAATTGAACCCACACCCCCTGCGTTGAAAGGCAAAGTCTTAACCATTGGACCACCAGGGAAGTCCCTAAAGTTATTTCTTAATACCCTAGGATCTTCCTTAGCTGGGTGGGCCTGCTCCTGGTCTGCCCAAATTCTCCTTCTGAAGGTGATGCATACCAATTCAAATGCAGGACTTGGAGCTGTTTCTTTTATTCCCACATATGTAGGGCAATCAAGCAGCTCAATAATAATAATAATACATAATGTCGGGTACTCATAATGCACTTGTTTCATGTGGCCATCTTAGAATTTTAATTTGATACAAGGAACATTATTACTCCATATTCATTAAATCGCATGTTAACCTCTTTTAAAAACCCTTTTTCCGGCAATAACAGAGGACAATTTTACACGAGGAAAGTCATTTGGGGAAGAAGATGTATTCAATAGGTTTTCTCCAGCATCGTTATGGTCCAGGCTGACCCCCCATCTCCTCTCCCATGCTTCTGGTCTCCCCTGTCGCTGTTCACAGTATAAAGTTCAGGAGGCCGTTTATATGGGGGCTCATGGACACAGCTACAGAACGGGCCTCCACAGTTCTGATCAAGGCTGGCTCCCAAGAGAGCCCCTTGGCAGAGAGTCAGCCCTTTGCGCCAATGTTATGCTAGAGGGAATTTCTAAGGGCTCATAATCATAAAAGGGTGGGAGGAAAGAAGGGACCAGATCAGCGCTGGGGAGGGGGCTGCCGTGAAGGATGAATGGGAGAGATTCTGCCTCTCCTTCAAGGAGTCTACACTCCAAGAGCTGGGTTGGAAAAGCTTGAACGTGGATCAAACTTGGTTACCTTCAGAGCGGGGACCCCGTCTAGAGACACTGAAATCCACTAACTCTCCTCCCACCTTACATTACATCACATACACACACACACACTCACACACACACACACTCACATACACACACCCCCCAAAGGGAACAAACCTACAGGCCTAATCCAGCCCTCATTGTCCCTGTTGCTGACCTCTGGCTACACCAGTTGATCTATCTTCCAGCAGCACTTCCTGCTTCAGGGCGAGGGGTCTCACTCTGTCTCTAAACTGGGCTTTCTTTTTTTTTCCATTTGGCTGCCCTGGATCTTAGCTGTGATACGTGGGATCTGGTTCCCTGACCAGGGATGGAAACTGGGCCTCCCCCACCACCGCCACCGCACTGGGAGTGAGGAATCTTAACCCCTGGACCACCAGGGGAGTCCACTAACTGGGCTTTCCAATGGATTCTGCACATGTTGAAGCAAGAAGTCCGAGCCCCGGCACCACCCTGAACCCGTCCTGTCTCCTCATTTCACACATTAGGAAACTAAGTTCCAGAGAAATTTAGAATCTCCTTCCAGGCACGGTGCTGAGTCAGAACCAGAATCCAGTTCTAACACCGCAGCGCACACTTTCACAGGCACGAGCCCTTCGATAAAGCCAGCACCAGAACAGCTATTGCAGGGGAGCTAGAGTTTACTGTGTCCTTACAGTGTTCCAGAAACTCATTCTAAACCGTACCCACCCGCTCCGGTAGTTCTAACAACACTTTCATACGGTCGCTATTACTGACCCATTCAATGGATGAGATCACTGGGCTCGGAGAGTCGAGGCTCTTGCCGGAGGTCAGCGGCGGAGCTGGGCTTGACCTGGGCCCCTGCTGTCCTCAGCCTCTGCCCTTGAGCCTGTGCGTCACTGCCGGGAACTGACCGCCCAGAGCCTCTGTTGACTTCTCTGTGAAACTAAGCTCCTCATTCCTGCCCAGACTAGTTTATGCTAGTGGTTCAAGTCAAAGGGATATAAAAATTCTTGGCAACATCAAAAATGCTGTAAAAATGCACGACTCTGTACTAATGCCATTATAAAATGTGGACAAATTATTATTTTTTTAATGCTGTAAAAATTCTGTCAGGAAAAAAAGGGTCTTTTCACCTGCAATGTATGAGGCATTATGGGTTAGAGACACGTTCATTCAAAAACTTTTATTTGGAACATTTCCTGGGCTCAGTGCTGGGTGAGTTTCCAGGGATTCAGAGATAAATAAAACTGGCCCCAGCCCTCAAGGGCCCTTCAGGGACTGCCAATGGTTAAAGCAACAATTACATTCCAGCAAGGAAAGTGCTGGACAGAGAGAGATGGTCTGGAGACCTGAAAGGGAATCAAGAGAACCTGACCCAAGGCTGAGAGGGCAGGCTCTGATGTAGATTGTCTTGGATTCAAATCCTTGCACTTCACCTACCAGCTGTGCGTCCTTGGGCAGTTTTCTTAACCTCTCTGTGCTTGAGTTTTTCATTCTATATAATGAGAGTTATAAGAGACAATAATAGAGTCCTATCCCAAAGGATTGCTATAAATATTTCATGAACCAGGGACTCTGGAAGTCTACTGAAGCCTATAGCCTCCTTTTGGGAATATTGTTTTTCAAGGCACACAGAAAAAATACATAGATTACAAAGTGTACTAATTATATTGAAAATAGTATCAAAATATTACAAACAGATTTATAGTTGAGCAATATATGTGCTTCTTTATTAAAGCATTAAATAATAAGATATAACAGCAGGTCTCATAACTACCATAATTTTGAAGTGATGAGAGGTGTGAATGGTATTTCAAGGCTTTGGAACTATGTAAAGTAATAGGAATGTATTGGTTATTTCTGGAGAAGGCAATGGCAACCCACTCCAGTACTCTTGCCTGGGAAATCCCATAGACAGAGGACCCCGGTGGGCTGCAGTCCACGGGGTCGCTAAGAGTCGGACATGACTGAGTGACTTCACTTTCACTTTTCACTTTCGAACATTGGAGAAGGAAATGGCAACCCACTCCAGTGCTCTTGCCTGGAGAATCCCAGGGACAGGGGAGCCTGGTGGGCTGCCATCTATGGGGTTGCACAGAGTCGGACACGACTGAAGCGACTTAGCAGCAGCAGCAGCACCAGCAGCATGGGTGACCTACAACGAAAGGAAACACCTGATTTCAGTTAAGATGAGTGAGTACAAAGATGTAATTTCCCCTTCCTATCTCTCTGACCTCCTGAATTCTATCCAAAGGCACTGCTGAAAGCCATGTACCCAGGTGGATAAGTCCTGCCCCAGGGAGAATCTCTGGGGAAGGGGAGGAAAGGGCTGATGCTGAGGGCCAGGCAGAAGGAGCTTCGGGCATCAGGAAGGAGCCCCACCCTTGGGGGGGCTGCTGGGAGGCAGGGGAGGGCTGTGACGTCTGGGGTGGTGCACTGCTCAGCGTCCTGGACTTGAGTGACACCAGCTGATTACTGACATCCCGGGACTTCAGCACGGTCAGTATCAGATACTCATACACTCGCACCACCCTCTACTTGTGATAGTCTGGGTGAAGGTGGAGCTTCGTTTCTGCTGAATTTCGGACCTCAACTGCCTCATCCTTTCTTTGAGTCACCTTGGAAGAAATCCTTGCCTTCATTGTATCTGGGTTTCCTCATCTCAGTTCAGTTCAGTTCAGTCGCTCAGTTGTGTCTGACTCTTTGCAACCCCATGAACTGCAGCACACCAGGCTTCCCTGTCCATCACCAACTCCTGGAGTTTACTCAAACTCATGTCCACTGAGTGGGTGATGCCATCCAACCATCTCATCTTCTGTCATCCCCTTCTCCTGCCTTCAATCTTTCCCAGCACCAGGGTCTTTTCAAATGAGTCACTTATTTCCATCAGGTAGCCAAAGTATTGGCGTTTCAGCTTCAACATCAGTCCTTCCAATGAATATTCAGGACTGATTTCCTTCAGGATGGACCGGTTGGATCTCCTTGCAGTCCAAGGGACTCTCAAGTCTTCTCCAACACCACAGTTCAAAAGCATCAGTTCTTAAGTGCTCAGCTTTCTTTTTAGTCCAACTCTCACATTCATACATGACTATTGAAAAAATCATAGCTTTGACTAGATAGACCTTTGTTGGCAAAGTAATATCTCTGCTTTTCAATATGTTGTCTAGGTTGGTCATAACTTTTCTTCCAAGGAGTAAGCGTCTTTTAATTTCATGGCTGCAGTCACCATCTGCAGTGATTTTGGAGCCCAAAAATATAAAGTCTGACACTGTTTCTCCTGTTTCCCCATCTATTTGCCACGAAGTGATGGGACTGGATGCCATGATCTTAGTTTTCTGAATGTTGTTTTAAGCCAACTTTTTCGCTCTCCTCTTTCACTTTTATCAAGAGGCTCTTTAGTTCTTCTTCGCTTTTTGCCATAAGGGTGGTGTCATCTGCATATCTGAGGTTATTGATATTTCTCCCAGCAATCTTAATTCCAGATTGTGCTTCATCCAGCCCAGCGTTTCTCAAGTGTACTCTGCCTATAAGTTAAATAAGTAGGGTGACAATATAAAGCCTTGAGTTACCCCTTTCCATAAACCTATCTTTTCTCATCTAGAAGATCCAAATAATAATCCTGGCCTCATAAGACTGTTGCAATAATTCAAAGAAAAGCCTCTGCATGGTGAGTGCTCCCTGAGCACCAGGTACTCGGGGGTCTTTGGCGGCAGCCCCCAGCACTGTAAATGCCATTGGCTCGATAAAGCGCAACGAGCCACTTCCAAGCAGGAGAGCCTTGGGTTTCAGAGTACAGGCTGTGGTGTGTGACCACTTGAGTTTGAACCTCAGCTCTACCACTAACTGGTTATATAACTCTGCATGGTGTTCAACTTCTTTGAGGCTCCTCCAGCTGTAAAAGGGGGAAAATAATATATATCAGCCTCACAGTATTGTTTCTCAGATTAAATGAATGAGTGCGTGTAAAATGCCTCGGACAGTCCCTGACACACGTGAAATGCTTATCTGCTGTTGTTCAGTCCCTAACTCATGTCCAGTTCTTTTGTTACCCCATGAACTGTGGCCTGCCAGGCCCCTCTATCTGTGGGGTTTTCCTGGCAAGAACACTGGAGTGAGCTGCCGTCTCCTTCCCCAGGGGACCATCCCCACCCAGGGATTGTGCTCGTGTCTCCTGCACTGGCAGGTGGGTTCTTTACCACTGAGCCCCCAGGGAAGCCCCCAACGTTATTAGGATTGACGTCTACCACCCAGTGAGTGAAACTAGCAGCCGCCCAGTATTGTTTCTCAGACTGAATGAATGAGTGTGTGTAAAATGCCTCGGACAGTCCCTGACACACGTGAAATGCTTATCTGCTGGTGTTCAGTCCCTAATTCGTGTCCAGTTCTTTTGCTATTTTTCAAATTCTAATAATCTTCATTAAGAGTCCAGGAAGGCAGTGAACAAGTCCACTTGTTTCACTTTTTCAAACAATTTATCTGCTAGAGCAATGGTCACAGATCAGAGACTCATGGTTTGGGAGCAGCCGAAGGACCAGGGACCTACATCACCTTGCTTAATCCTCACGATGGTCTTTCCAGAGTTATCTTTATTCCCATTTCACTAAGGAACCAATGGAAATTCAGAAAGGTGAGGAGATAGGCTCAGGCTTGCAAAACCATGAGTGACACAGCTAGGATTTGAATCCAGTCTGCAAGTATTTTCTGCAGAGGCAAAGGATGGGATCTGCCTGGCTGAGGCCAGTCTCCTTGGTCCCCACATCCCTGGTCCAGCCAGCAGACAGGAGCCAGAATGCTCAGTCTGTGCAAACGAGGAATGTGTGTTTATCATGGGTACTGAGCTGGGCTTCCTACTTGATGCCTTAATTTTTAATGTATAATGATACTGCAGGAAGGGCATGCCTCTCCTTCCTCCTTCCTTTGGGATGACCAGCCCTCTTTAGAGGGGGATGGTAGATGGGGCTGCAGCAGCTGCTGGGCATTCTACCCCAGAGCAGATATCATGGCAGGGAATCACCTGTGTAAGGGATCACACAACTACAGGGGCAAAAGCCAGATCCCTGTTTTTTTGTTTTGTTTTGTTTTTATTGAAGAATAATTGCTTTACAGAATTTTGTTGTTTTCTGTCAAACCTCAACATGAATCAGCCATAGGTATACATATATCCCCTCCCTTTTGAACTTCTCTCCCATCTGCCCCCCCATGCCACCCCTCTGCTGCTGCTGCTGCTGCTAAGTCACTTCAGTTGTGTCCGACTCTGTGCGACCCCATGGACGAGAGCTCACCAGGCTCCGCCGTCCCTGGGATTCTCCAGGCAAGAACACTGGAGAGGGTTGCCATTTCCTTCTCCAATGCATGAAAGTGAAAAGTGAAAGTGAAGTCGCTCAGTCGTGTCTGACTCTTTGCGGACCCCATGGACTACAGCCCACCAGGCTCCTCCATCCATGGGATTTTCCAGGCAAGAGTACTGGAGTGGGGTGCCATTGCCTTCTCCATCCCACCCCTCTAGGTTGATGCAAAGCCCCTGTTTGAGTTTCCTGAGCCATAGAGCAAATTCCCATTGGCTATCTATTTTACATATGGTAATGTGAGTTTCCCTGTTACTCTTTCCATACATCTCACCCTCTCCTCCCCTTTCCCCATGTCCAGAAGTCTGTTCTCTGTCTCTCTTTCTCCACTGCTGCCCTGTAAATAAATTCTTCAGTATCATTTTTCTAGATTCCATGTATGTGCATTAGAATATGATATTTATCTTTTTCTTTCTGACTTATCTCACTCTGTATAATAGGTTCTAGGTTCATCCACCTCATTAGAACTGACTCAAATGCATTCCTTTTTATGGCTGAGTAATATTCCATTGTGTACATATACCACAACTTCTTTATCCATTCATCTGTCAATGGACATCTAGGTTGCTTCCATGTTCTGGCTATTGTGAATAATGCTGCAATGAACAATGGGATACATGTGTCTTTTTCAGTTTTGGTTTCCTCAGGGTATATGCCTAGGAGTGGGATTGCTGAGTCATATGGTGGTTTTATTCCTAGTTTTTTAAGCAACCTCCGTACCATCTTCCATAGAGGCTGTATCAGTTTATCCCACCAACAGTGCAAGAGCATTCCCTTTTCTTCACACCCTCTCCAGCATTTACTGTTTATAGACTTTTTGATGATGGCCATTCTGACTGGTATGAGGTGATGTCTCATTGTGGTTTTGATTTGCATTTCTCTAATAATAAGTGACGTTGAGCGTCTTTTCATGTGTTTGTTAGCCATCTGTATGTCTTCTTTGGAGAAATGTCTGTTTAGGTCTTTTTCCCACGTTTTGATTGGGTTGTTTGTTTTTCTGGTACTGAGTTGTATGAGCTGCTTGTATATTTTGGAAATTAATCCTTTGTCAGTTGTTTCATTTGCTATTATTTTCTCCCACTCTGAGGGTTGTCTTTTCACCTTGCTTATAGTTTTCTTTGTTGTGCAAAAGCCTTTTAAGTTTAATCGGGTCCCACTTGTTTACTTTGGTTTTTATTTCCATTACTCTAGGAGGTGGATCATAGAGGATCTTGTTTTGATTTATGTCATCAAGTGTTCTACCTATGTTTTCCTCTAAGAGTTTTATAGTTTCTGGTCTTACATTTAGGTCTTTAATCCATTTTGAGTTTCTCTTTGTGTATGGTGTTAGGAAGTGTTCAATTTCATTCTTTTACATGTAGCTGTCCAGTTTTTCCAGCACCATTTATTGAAGGAGCTATCTTTGCCCTGTTGTATATTCTTGCCTCCTTTGATCCTTGTTTTACTTCCACTCCTCTTCTGGGGCAATCAGGCGTGCAAGAGAAGGGTCCTAGGAAAATGAAGTGTGTTCCTGAGTTCTGGGGAGCCCAGCCATTCACTCACTCGTTCACCAAATGAATGCATAGCTCACCACTGTGTTCTGAGCCCTGAAGAGGAAAGGATGAATGCAAGAACTCCCACCTTGGGAGACACACACACACCCATCACTGTGACCTTGAACATCTCTAAGGTGTTGCAGAAGCTACAGGAGGTAAAAGGAGGGAGTGACTAGTTCTCCTCGGGGTAAGTGTTAGAAGGGATGTAAGGAAAACTTGTCAATGGATGTGCCGTAGAAAAACAAGCAGGTGTTCCCCAGGCAGAGACGTGGGAGTCGTGGGGGATGGAGGGAGATCGGGGCCAATACTTAGCGGCCACCCTCCAGTGTCAGGCCGGTTCTGTGTCGGGTACTTGACCTGACGTATCTCACTCCATCTTCACAGCCACCTGATAGGGTCAGGCCTCAGCATCCTTGTTAACAGGGCAGGAAATGCGGCTCAGACACACTGACCGATCTGCCGGTCCGAGATCACACAGCTGAGTGAGGGGTGGAGCCAGGTTCCCGCCCAAGGCTGGCTGACTCCAGGACTCGGACTTTGTTCACACTGAGCCCAGCCAGAAAAGACCCACCTTGCGAACACCCCGAGGAGAGAAAAGACCCCCAAGGAGAGAAAGGTCCCGAGGTGCTCAGAGAAGAGAGTTGGAGTGTAAAAATCCACCAGGAGGGTGAAAGGGCACTGGCATCGAGGACAAAGGCCTGGACAGCGCTCTGTGTCGCTGTGTGGACTGTCACAGTGGCCCCTGATGAATCACCTCTCCCCGCATCCACACGCTTCGCAGTGTAGATGATCCCCCTCCTTCAGGAGGAGGAGTCCGTTCCCCCGGTCCTGGAATCTGGGTTGACCTGTGACTGTTCTGCCCAATACAGTATGGCAGGAGTGGCCCCATGAGAGTCCCAGAGTGCAGACTTGAAGAGGCGTGCCACGTCCAGACGCAGTCTCCGGTGGCCCTGAGACTCCATTCGAGGGCGCCTGGGGTAAGCTCCTTCAGTCTGTGGGGCTGCATGGGGACGAGACCTCCCTCCCCTCCACCACCCCAGCCATCTCAGCCGGAGGACCGCGAAGCACCAGGCACGTACACGAGCCCCTCTTGGGTGTCCCAAACTGCCATTTGAAAGCAGCCACCCAGGAATGACTCCAGCTGGCCCCTACTGGCACAACTGCACCTGGCCCGGATCACAGAATCTGGGCAAATAAATGGCTGTCACTGCTTTAAGCCACTAAGTTTTGGGGAGGCTTGTCATACAGCCATCGTTATGGAAACAGTTGCCATTTGGAGCCAGTCTGTGACTGAACTGAACATGACCCGAACTGAACATGACCCGAACTGAACTACTCCCAACCCTGTTATTCTAGAAGCATCGCTCCATGTCGAGGGCAGGCATGCGAAGGCCAGGCCAGAATCCAGGGACCCGTTGCGTCTCCATCACTGGGGCAGCTGCATTCCCCTTTGGAAGCTGGAACCAAACAGCCTCCCTCCTTGGCCGATCGATTCGCCCTACTGCCATTTCTCTTCCCTTTCTCCTTCCATCACGGACGGCGGAGGCAGCTGCCAAAACAAACTAGGGCAGGCTTCACAGCCAGGAAACACCAACTGCCTAGATGTCTTTGCTTGTCTGATGGCTCCTCTCCGGGTAACACACTTTTCTTTCTATTCACGTAGAATCTTCCCGCTGGGGACCCAGGGTCTCTGGGTGTGGAGACTGTGTCAGGGACACCAGCCAAGCCCTTAGGGAAAAGCAGGCACTTTACGTGTAACTTTTTTTATTGGAATGTAATTGCTTTACAATCTTGGGTTAGTTTCTGCTGTACAACGAAGTGAATTAGTTTAATGTATACATATATCCCCTCCCTCTTGGACCTCCCTCTCTCCCCCTCACCCCACCCATCTAGGTCATCACTGAGTCACTTGTAGAGATGTGCATGGACTTAGAGTCTGTCATACAGAGTGAAGTGAGTCAGAAGGAGAAAAAACAAATATGGGATATGAATGCATATATTAAAATCTAGAAAAATGGTACAGATGAACCTATTTGCAGGGCAGGAATAGAGATGCGGATGTAGGAACGGATATGTGAACGCAGGTTGGGGGGAAGGTGTGGATGTGACGCACTGAGAGATTAGGACTGACGTGTATATATAGACTACCGTGAGTGAAATAGATGGCCAGCGGGAACCTGCTGTGTAGCGCAGGGAGCTCAGCTCAGGGCTCTATGTATATTATTTTGATCACGCAGTTATCATTATTTATGGATTCCTACTGTGTGCCTGAGACGCTTACATATGTCACCTTTAGTCCTCACAAAAATACCGAAAGGCCAGTGTCATTTCCCATTTCACACAGGAGAATTCTGAGGCCCAGCGGGGTGGAGTGACTTGTTAGTAGGTGGCAAAGGCAGGCTTTGGATTCAGGTTATCTTGCTCCAAAGCTGGAGCTGTTTCCATGCTACATGCTGCTTCCTTTCCAATAAAAGAAAAATCTGGCAACCAAGAATCTGGGTGATGGGAATAGGCCCTGGGTTTGATTGAGCAGGATGGAGCAGGAAACGACATGCAGTTAAGTGCCTCGTGTATTGCAAAAGATGACTCTCTTTTTGCTGAATCGGTAGCCCAAACATCCTAAATTTCACTCTGGGGCATCTAGCCACAGCAGAGAATTTGGTGGAACGGGGTGCCTCCATTCTCTTCACCTCCAAGCTCTGTTCTTACAGGAGCATTTCTGGAGGGGGGCTTCTTGCTCTGCCCTCTGTGCTCAGGTCTGAGAGAGAAGCCCAGAGACCACCTGTTACTGTGAAGCGGTGGGGTCCAGGCTCCTCTCACCTGGGTATGTCACTGCCTGAGATTGAATCGCCCAGCAGACTTACCAAGTCTGGGTTTGGGGCATCAGCAAAGGAAGAGAACACCTACAAAATACTTTTTATATTAAAAAAAAAAAAAGGATGGAAATAAACCTCAAAAAGGAACATCAGAACTTTGTTTAACATTCTTCCACTTACGACAAGCTTTCATCCTGCTGTTACTGGGAATTGTTATGAGGAAAGAGGCACTCCAATCATTTCAGCATGGGGCCTTCATGAAACCAGGACTTCAGTTTCTCCATCCTCAAAAGAAAGAGTTGTACTCATTTGTGTTCCCAAGCCTGGCTGGGTGTCAGAGTCACCTGGGGAACTGGGGTCCCAGTTTTGGGACCACTGCCCTGGTGATTCTGAGTGAAGGAGGTGGGGCCAGGGATCTAGCTGCGTCTTAACCAATGTCCTGGAGTAATTCCTCTAACAAGGGAAGATGTATAATACCTGTGTTTGAGGAACTTCACTACCAGGGGTACCAACCATCCTGGTTTGCTTAGACTGAGGCATGTGGGACTTCAGTGCTAAAACGAGGAAAGTTCCCGGATACACGGGGAGAAAGTCGTCTTTTTTTTTTTTTTTTTTAATTTTGGTTTTTTAATTTATCAGGGTTTTTTTTTTTTCTGTTTTGGCTGCACCGCTCAGCATGTGGGACCTAAGTTCCCCCATCAGGGATTGAACCCATGCCTCCTGTATTGGCAGGGTAGAGTCTTAACCACTGGTCCACCAGGGAAGTCTCTAGAAGTTGGTCATCTTAATTGTACCAGATGGCCACTCAGAGCCTTCTGGCTTGAACTTACTGTGAATTTACAGTGACTATCATATTAGATAAATCCTTCTCGCTGAGAGAAGCTGAAGCTGCCATGTCTTATTTCTAAGGAATCTAAAGTGAGATAAGAAATTATCCTAATTCGTGGCAGTGTGAGTTCTCTTGACTGGTGCCCGGGCTGAAGGCGGCAGAATGGAACCCTCAGAGTTGGGAGTGTCTGATCCCAACACACCACCCTCCGGCCACCCCCACGTCCTCTCCAGCACTATATCCTGAGGGGCTCTGGTTCCCAGTTTGCACTGATATCTCTGTGTGCAAGGGACACAGGGACAGAAATGGACCTCCTTCATCTCATCTTGATTTTTAATTTTGACTTTTCAGAAAGCATGAGAATATGTTATCTCATTTAATCCTCACTCCAACCCTGCTGGTAGGATTTATTTTTATCATATAAATAACACATCTAAAACCCAAATCCCTCTAGCAGATAGACACAAAGGAGGTTGAGCCCCATAGCATCTCCTCCTTGTAACAACAAACTCCCCACTTGCCAAGCTCCAGGAAGGGGCAATGGGTCAAAGGATGCTCATAGAATATGAGGAAGGTTTTGAAATCTATACAGGGAATTAGAGAATGAATGGGGCCTCACAGAATCACTTGCTGCTGCTGCTATTTGATTCTTCTGGGTCAGCGCTATTGAATACAAATGTAATATAAATTTATTATTGCATGTATGTAAATTTGTATTCTCCATTGGCTGTATTAAAAAATAAAAATATGTGAATTGATTTGGTAACATGCTTTTTTAACCCAATACATCCAGAGTATTATCATTTCAGCAAATAATATAAAAATGATTAATGAACTATTTTACATTCTATTTTTTGTACAGTTACTTTCATGATGAATTGCATTTGTATCTTAAGCATTTGTATGTTACTCTTGAAAGTGCATTTCAGCTGAACTTGCCTTACTTCTGGCGCTTAGTAGCCACATGTGGTAAGTGGCTTCTGTAATGGACAGCATTGCTCTACATTCTTTTTTTTAATGTTTATTTTTTATTTTTTTATTTTCGGCCACACGTGTGGCATGCAGGATCTTAGTTACCTGATCAGAGATCGAACCCTTGATCCCCTGCAGTGGAACTGTGGAGTCTTATCCACTGGACAGCCAGGGAAGTCCCTATGTCCTTCTTTTTGGACTACTGAATCGGTCCAGTTCTGAAAAGGGTGTATTAAAAAATCTTCAACTTAAATTATATGTGAGAAGCAATTCTCCCTTAATCCGTAATACTTTTTGCTTTTGTATTTAGTTGCTGTGTTGTGTGCCACATATAAGTATATGATTATAACATATTTCCTATAATATGCGTCCTAAGTCACTGTACTCTGTAGCAAGCCATGCTGTCAGTCTTCATTTCTACCTTGTCTGCTATTTACTGTTGTGCTCCCCTCTTGCTTGCCTGTTTTTGTGTGTTTGGCCATTGTGGTTTGATAGTCTTCCTTCTGAGGCGTTTCCATTCCCATGTCTTGGCTACTCTCAGTCTCTGATTCTTCTTATGGGTCGATCTGTTTCTCCTTTCATGATGAACAGCCATTTTCACCTTCTATTCTCTATTTCCTTGAGGTATTTGCTTTCTTACGGGTTTTGCTGCCTTATAACTCGGGCTTCCCTTGACCTCTTAGAAATCCAATCAGTCTCCTGGTTCTGCCTGTGCATTTTTTGCATCATACAAGCAAAGAGGAACCAAAAAGCCTCTTGACGAAAGAGAAAGAGGAGAGTGAAAAAGGTGGCTTAAAACTAAACATTCAAAAAACAAAGATCCTGGCATCCGGTCCCATCACTTCATGGCAAACAGATGGGGAAACATTGGAAACAGCGAGAGATTTTATTTTCT
Source organism: Capricornis sumatraensis (assembly GCF_032405125.1). Lineage (NCBI taxonomy): Eukaryota > Metazoa > Chordata > Mammalia > Artiodactyla > Bovidae > Capricornis > Capricornis sumatraensis. The sequence goes on from NC_091084.1 coordinate 75,990,455, forward strand.
TGGGCTCCAAAATCACTGCAGATGGTGACTGCAGCCATAAAACTAAAAGACGCTTGCTCCTTAGAAGAAAAGCTATGACCAACCTAGACAGCGTATTAAAAAGCAGAGACATTAATTTGCTGACAAAGGTCCATCTAATTAAAGCTATGGTATTTCCAGTAGTCATGTTTTGATGTAAGAGTTAGACCATAAAGAAAGCTGAGCTCTGAAGAATTGATACTTTTGAACTGTGGTGTTGGAGAAGACTCTTGAGAGTCCCTTGGACTGCAAGGAGATCCAACCAGTCAATCCTAAAGGAAATCAGTCCTGAATATTCATTGGAAGGACTGATGCTGAAGCTGAAGCTCCAATATTTTGGCCACCTGATGCGAAGAGTTGACTCATTAGAAAAGACCCTGATGCTGGGAAAGATTGAAGGCAGGAGGAGAAGGGGATGACATAGGATGAGATGGTTGGATGGCATCACTGACTCGATGGACATGAGTCTGAGCAAGCTCCAGGAATTGGTGATGGACAGGGAGGCCTGGTGTGCTGCAGTCCACGGGGTCGCAAAGAGTTGGACACGACTGAGCAACTGAACTGAAGTGACCAAACTCCCCACGCTTGCCAGAGCAATGTTAAAGATACAGATTGTCTGGCCCCTTTCCTAGAGATTCTAGTCTAATGGGCAGGGCTCAGGAATTCATATTTAAGCAATCATCCCAAGTGAATTTTCTAAACCAGCAACTGGAGACTGTGCCCACCCCTGGTCACCTCCCTTCCACACGTAGAAAAGTCTGCCTGGCATCAAATCGGACTGACAAAAGATCTGCATAACACCAAACGGCAAAGAAGGGCAATCCCACTGTGTTAGATTGTTTCAATTAGTTCCGCTGCTCAGTGACTTATAGTAGAAGGTGACAGATGTGTTTTTCCTAATAAAATCCCTATATATACAAATGTCTTTTCACCCAGAGCCTGCCTATCTCTGCTTAAGAGTTGTTTTGTTTTTAAAATTGTAATGTTGGCTTTTGTTTTTCTTTTTTGGGTGGGAGGCAATAAGGCTCTGTTTGCTAAAGAAATGGAAGGGAATGTTTCCAATTCTCCTTAATTGAAATGATCTCATATGCAAACAACAACAAAAAAATTAAGCTGCGAATGTGCCTCTGCAGAATTGAGGGGTAATGACCCCAGCTTAAGATAGAAGGCAATGATCCGTTTCATTGTCTAAAGCCGTGAGCATCTGTCACATGTGGAAGGTTCCCTGCAGGAGCTGCCAGAGCCTAGAGAGGGGCTCTCTTCCCTCCATCCCTTCCTCGTTCTTCTGTACTGTTCCCTGTCAGTTTCAGAGAGGGGAGAGGCCGCGGGTGAGTAGAGTGGGGACGGGCAGATGTGTCTCAAGGATGCCCCCAGTGCTGGTATGCAAGCCAGCACTCCACTTCTTTGGATCTCAAGAAATCCTTGCAGACCCCAGGCCCTCCCCTCCCCATCCTGTGGGCTCGGCCTCTTTAGCCGCTCTTTTTCTAGGAGGCCTCAGTGTTGTGACGTGGAGTCACCTCCATCCCTCCTAAAGAGGAAGACACTGTGGCCGCTCACATCTGGTGGGGATGTTTGGAGAACAGAGAGCCCGATACCCCGAAAGCAGGAGGAGACGTGTGGAGCGAGGGCTGAGCGGTCACCTTCTCGAGGATTTGCTCTCAGAGGTGCCCACCTGCCCGCAGCATCAGCGATCCCTGTCTCTCATCTAGACTAGAGGCTGGCAAACTTGTGTAGTGAGGTTTTATTGACACAGTCATGCCTACTTGTTTTTGCCTCACCTTTATCTGCCCTTGTGCTAGTCGGGGTCATCTGTGTGTCAGGCATTTGAGAGCCTACATTATAAGCTCCTGTGTGGTTTGGAAATCAGACAGAGTCCTATAGTGGAGTGTTCCCCTTCAGGCGGGATTTCGACCTCCGAAGTGTGGACACGAGCTAAGTTGAGCTGTGGCACCAGAACCTGTATGGCTCCAAAGCCCAACAGAGTTACTATCCAGCTCTTTACAGAAAATGTTTCCTGACCCCAGGCTTAGACGAGACAGCATGGACCCCTGAGCTGTGGGGTGATGAGTGGCCACCTGAACAAGGACAGGCTCCTGCCATCATGAAGGGGAGAGAAATGCTACCGGCCCCCAGAAACCTCTGAAGAAAGACCCTGCGTCATCAGACCCCTCATTTCTCACTCAGCTTCTCCACACTGGCCATCACGCTGCTTCTCAAACTTCTTGTTCCTACCACAGGGCTTTGCACTTGCTTTTCCCTCTGCCTGGAACACTTTCCTCGGGCACCCACATCTTAGGTCTTCCTTTTCACTAGAGCTTTGCCCCAAAGAGGCCTCTCTAAAAGCTGGGCTTGCCCTCAGCCCTCCCACATTTATCTTATTTTCACCTTTACCGCCGTCTGAACACTTTTGTTTATTGTTTTTATTGCCAACTAGGAAATCAACAGTTTTGAAGTTGAGGAAGTTGAAAACTAAGTTTATGTCTCCACCTTTTATTTCTCTCTGAATGGTAAAGGAAAAGGGAAAAGAAAAGAAAATAGACGACAATATCAGTCACAGTATCATTTCACCTATATCTAGAAGAGGATCTGACATATGGTGCACTTATCAAATTATTGAGGGATTTCCCTGACATCCAGGCGTTAAGACTTCGCACTTCTACTGCAGCGGCCACTGGTTCGATCCCAGGTCAGGGAATCAAGATCCCGCATCCCGTGTGGCATGGCCAATAAATAAATAACTAAATGAATGAATGAACACTTCCCAGAACAGTGGTTGAGGCTCTGGGCTTTGGCATCAGGTTGACTGCACTAAAATCGCACCCATACGCTTGGTAGCTGTGTGACCTTGGGCAAGTTGCTTGCCCTCTTGGTGTTCTATAAATGAAAGTCACATTTTCGCCTTTCATTTGGGGTTGTTGGGAGAATTAAATGGGATAGTGCGTAGAAAGATGCTAAATCTGTTAGCTATTGAAGTTAAATGACGGGGAAGTTCGAATACATGGTAGGGGTGCCTCAAGCACAGCAAACACTCAACTACTGAATGGACTGTGACTTCTCTTACCCTAGCCTGAGGGCTCTGGAGAGTTTTCCAGTTCTGGGCCGGATACTGGTTAGTTGTGTGACACAGACAAGCAAGCAAGCAAACACCTTTATACCTCAGCTCCTGCTCTGAAGGCTAGAACTGATTTCTCTTCCTCACAGGGACAACCAAACAAAGCTGTGTGTGTTGCCACGCTCTGATGGAAGCTCTTGTTCAGGGTCTGCTGAGGAAGAGAGTGTGTGTGGCTAAGGCAGCAGACTTACTGTTAGCTTCCTTGGTGCTCTGAGCCTCAGTCTTCTCATCAGTAAAATGGGGGCAGTGATAGTCACTTCAGAGTGTTACTGTGATGATTTGATGTCACAAGGGTGCTTCCTGGCACAAAAGACACTCATCCCATGGTTGCCAGTATTTTTACTGCCTTGGAAGACCTATAAGTGAAACATACATGAATGTAAATACCGTTGGATATGTCTGGTGGTGCTAGTGGTAAAGAACCCACCTGCCAATGCAGGAGACATAAGAGACACGGGTTCAATCCCTGGATCGGGAAGATCCCCTGGATAAGAGCTTAGCAACCCTCTCCAGTGTTCTTGCCTGGAAAATCCCAAGGACAGAGGAGCCTAGCAGGCTACAGTCCATGGGGTCACAAACAGCTGGACATGACTGAAGCAACTTAGCACAGGCATCCTTATCCAATATGTTTGTGTAAGGGTACCACAAGGTCTAAAGCTCTGGTCCAGGGTAGATGTGAGTTGAATCCAAGTTCTCCTCATTGTCAACCTCTTTTTCACAACTGCTCTTGGCAACAAATTTGCTTTCTGATCTTGGGAAAATCGTTCACCCTTTCTGAGCTGTGATTTTCCTCTTTCTAGAATGAAGATCATTGGAGAAGGCAATGGCAACCCACTCCAGTACTCTTGCCTGGAAAATCCCATGGATGGAGGAGCCTGGAAGGCTGCCGTCTATGGGGTCACTAAGAGTCCGACACGACTGAACGACTTCACTTTCACTGAATTTTCACTTTCATGCACTGGAGAAGGAAATGGCAACCCACTCCAGTGTTCTTGCCTGGAGAATCCCAGGGACGGGGGAGCCTGGTGGGCTGCCGTTTATGGGGTCGCACAGAGTCGGACACGACTGAAGCAACTTAGCAGCAGCAGCAGCAGCAGCAGCAGAATGAAGATCATAATACTTGCCCAGTGGGATGTTTGACTTCTGTGTCAGCTTGATTGGCCCAAAATGCCTAGTTATTTGGTCAAATATTGTTATCAATATTTCTGTGAGGTTGTTTTGGGATGAGATTAACATTCAAATCAGTGGACTTTGAGTAGAACAGACTGCCCTCCATAAGGCGGATGGACTCTTCTGATCAGCTGAAGTCCTAAGTAGAACAAAGGACTGATTTCCCCCATGTAGGGGGAAACCTTGCTTGCAGGTGGCCTTTGAACTTAAAATGCAATGTTGGCTCTTTCCTGGGTCTCCAATCTACTGACCCACCCTGCAGATTTTTGACTTGTCAGCCTTCATAATTGTGTGAGCCAATTATCTTTTCGCTTTTCAAACTCTCTCTCCCCTTCTCTCTATATGTATATACACACACTTTTATATATATTTGATATACTTCTCTAGATGTATGTAGACATCTATATGTATGTAGACATATATATTCTATGGGTCTTATTTCTCTGGAGAACCCTAACACAATCACCCTGCTCTCAGGGTCCCTGAAAATCCAGAGAAGAACTAAACATCTCCACACAGTCACACAGCCAGGTGTCCAAACAGAGCCATTACTGGCCCCTGGTCTCAGGATCTGGGGGGCACCTAGAGCGTGTGAAATCCTCTCCAGCTTCTGACAGGTGTACTGCGATGGGAAGGGGGGCCCAGACTGGCCTTCCTCAGCCTCCTGGAGCCTGGAGGGGCCCATGATGCTGCTGGGAGGAGGGAGCCTGGGTCCATCACGAGACTGAGGGCTCACCTCCAACCTTCTGCATTCCTCTTGTACTGGTTTCCTGGGGCTACTTTAATAAATTACACAAACTAGGTCTTTAAACAGCAGAAATGTATTCTGTCCCAGTTCTGGAGGCTAGAAGTGTAAAATGTAGGGGCCGGCCGGCAGGCTGGTCTCTTCTGAAGGCTCCTTGGCGTGTAGACACATCGCTCCAGTCCCTGACTCTGCCCTATCGTGGGTTCTCCTGGGTGCGTCTCTTCTCCATTTATTATAAGCATGCAGGTCACATGGGTTTTAGAGCCCCCCCTCAACCAGTATGACCTCATCATGACTAATTACATCTGCAAAGACCCTGCGTCCCACACATCACGTGCTGAGGTCCTGGGTGGACATGAATCTGGGGAGGAGACGATCTGGCTCAATAAACCTGTGTTGGGCTTTTGGGGGCAATTTAACCCCAGGACAAATGGAGAGCAATCCTTTACCTTCGACAGCTCCATTTATCCTGCTCCTTTCCTGGCTGGCCTGGGAAACTGCTGGCATTTTAAAATGCAGTTCATGAGGCAGGAGGGCCCGGGGAGATTGAAACTTGCCAATACTCCTTTTCGCTGATGTGAGGTTGTAAGTTTGTTTTTTATCTTGTAAGATTGCATTAGTAATCCAGGGCCAGTCAATAATATTTGCAAAAGTGGCCATTAGAATGAAAAAAAAAAAAAAAGCAATAGGAGAGCTGTGGTAGCTTAAGGACCCAGATGTCAGAGGTAGGAACTGCTGGCTGGAATGGGAGCAGGCATCGGGACCCTTGAGGGGGCACCTATCCATCTACCCACTGATCCTTCTACAAGGAGGGAGTGGATCAAATGGGATGTTTCCAGTAGCACACGGAGCGGAGAGGGCTGGATCTGGAATATTAGAAAAGGGATTCCTCCTAGAGATAAGACTCCTCCATGGGGGAGGGAGGAGGCATTCAAGATTCCACCTCCCTTTGTCTTATCTGGCAGATATTGTAGACACCTGGCCCGGATCCCCTGTGACCTTTCACCCTGTTTATGCCGGAAGGTGGGAGCTGGGAAACGTGTTGGGCTTTGATACGCTTTCCTTTCCAATAGCCAGTGTCTGGGACTTCTTGGACGACTGCTCTGTCCTCTAACCCCTAGAGCTGCTTTGCTGAAAGGCAGGAAAATTTACATCCCTGGGAAATGCCTGGGAATTTACATCCTCCAGCCTCTCCCCCAGCTGCAGTTAACCCTCCTCTGATGCCTTCAGGGGTATGAAAGCCCCAGCATCCTTAGCTCAGGGCATAACTTAACGCCCCAGAGGTCCCCTGCCACTGCCAGCTGAAGCTATCCAGCACAAGACATCGCCTGAAGTCACATACTTGCCCTTGCACGCTTTCTTCACCTTTCCTTCCTGTTTTCCCAACAGCTTCACCTTCTTGATAAATCACTTGCACAGGAATCCTCATGTCAGGTCTACCCTTGGGGCTCTGGCCACAAACACCCCACCTCTGGAATGTCATTTGCACCCCACATGCGAGGCTGACCTTTTGTATCAGTGACACCGGCAGGAGCCTCTGGAGAGGGATCTGAAGAAACAAGGGCCCCATCATCTCTTCTGGGTGCCTCTGAAATCCCCCCATTTGAGAGTCATTCCCTTGGAATGTGTCCCTCTCTCCTCTTAAAATGGAGTTGCTCCTGGGAGATCAGCTTTATTACTGGCATTAATACCGCTTCTTGGAGTGGAGTTTCCCAGTAAATCAGAAACCTTTTGCTGTTGCAGCTGCTTTGGTGGCACCAGTCTGCTGGGTTCAACCCGCTGGGCCTGGACAAAATGACGCAGGCAGGAATTACTGCCTTTGCCACGGCCTGCCTCACTTTGCAGAGAACTTGCCCCCTCCTGGCTCCTTCCCCCACCTCTTTCTGAGGGCTTATCTCAGCTGCACTTGGAGGCTAATCCACTCAAGGTTTAAAATAACGGCATGATAACAATGCAAATGATGACAGGTGTTATTATTTGGGGCGAGTTATTTCCGGGGATGTTTCCTTTTAAATGGGATTTCTGGAACATCAAAAATGACCATGCGGCTCAAGGGGAAGCTTGAGTGGTAGAATTCAGGCACTGTGATCCCCAGATAAGACTAGTTTGGAATCCTGCCCTGTACCCTTCAATTACCGTCAGGGCACATGGGGCTGCATGTAGAGCTTCTTTGCACAAATTAGGAAAAGATGCCCCCTCTGCGTAAGTGAATGAGAAAAGGACGCCTCTTGGGGGCAGACACAGCTCCAAGGCTACTCAGCTTGGAGGGTGAGAACCGGATTTCAGCCCCACTTACTCTGCCAAGTGCCTTTGTGCAGTGCACAAACTGCCTGGCCATACAAGACGGCACCAAGGACCTGACTAGTAGTGAAATGGACAGAGCAGGACCCTGTGGGGCTCCTGGGCACGGAAGTCCCCCCAGGCATCTTGTCTGTAGGATGGAGGCTTCAAGCCTTCAGGACATTCTCTGAGTTCCAAACGGCAGGTTCACACAGTTGAAAAAGCAAAAGAGTTCCAGAAAAACATCTATTTCTGCTTTATTGACTATGCCAAAGCTTTTGACTGTGTGGATCACAACAAACTGTGGAAAATTCTGAAAGAGATGGGAATACCAGACCACCTGACCTGCCTCTTGAGAAACCTATATGCAGGTCAGGAAGCAACAGTTAGAACTGGACATGGAACAACAGACGGTTCCAAATCGGGAAAGGAGTACATCAAGGCTGTATATTGTCACCTTGCTTATTTAACTTATATGCAGAGTACATCATGAGAAACGCTGGGCTGGAGGAAGCACAGTGGAATCAAGACTGCCAGGAGAAATATCAACAACCTCAGATATGCAGATGACACCACCCTTATGGCAGAAAGTGAAGAAGAACTAAAGAGCCTCTTGATGACAGTGAAAGAGGAGAGTGAAAAAGTTGGCTTAAAGCTCAACATTCAGAAAACTAAGATCATGGCATCCAGTCCCATCACTTCGTGGGAAATAGGTGGGGAAACTGTGGAAACAGTGGCTGACTTTATTTTTCTGGGTTCCAAAATGACTGCAGATGGTGATTGCAGTCATGAAATTAAAAGACGCTTACTCCTTGGAAGGAAAGTTATGACCAACCTAGACAGCATATTAAAAAGCAGAGACATTACTTTGTCAACAAAGGTCTGTCTAGTCAAGGCTATGGTTTTCCCAGTGGTCATGTATGGATGTGAGACTATAAAGAAAGCTGAGCACTGAAGAATTGGTGCTTTTAAACTGTGGTGTTGGAGAAGACTCTTGAGAGTCCCTTGGACTGCAAGGAGATCCAACCAGTCCATCCTAAAGGAGATCAGTCCTGGATGTTCATTGGAAGGACTGATGCTGAAGCTGAAACTCCAGTACTTTGGCCCCCTGATGCGAAGAGCTGACTCATTGGAAAAGACCCTGATGCTGGGAGGGACTGGGGGCAGGAGGAGAAGGGGACGACAGAGGATGAGATGCTTGGATGGCATCACCGACTCGTTGGACATGGATTTGGGTCAACTCTGGGAGTTGGTGATGGACAGGGAGGCCTGGGGTGCTCTGGTTCATGGGGTCACAAAGAGTCAGATACGACTGAGCAACTGAACTGAACTGGGCTGAACTGAATCAGGGAAGGGAGGGGATGCAGAGACCAGGGAGGAGTCAAGAAACAATAGTGCAGCCTTGGGGCGGGGTCCTGACTCTGCCTCAAGGGATACAGGTGACACTACCTTTGAGCTCTTCCTCAGAACTAAAATCCCCAAACGGAAGATGTTAACAACTTGATAAAGCATTCTTCATTCCAGGGAGCAGGTCACAGTTTGATAACCCTGAGAACCACAGAAGCTCATCAGGAGGACCATCTGAGACCAGATTTAAAAAGTACAGGCCCTAAATATTCATCAGCAGGACTGATGCTGAAGCTGAAGCTCCAATACTTTGGCCACCTGACAAGAAGAGCCAACTCTTTGGAAAAGACCCTGATGCTGGGAAAGATTGAGGGCAAGAGGAAAAGGGGATGCCAGAAGATGAGATGGTTGGATGGCATTATCGACTCAATGGACATGAGTTTGAGCAAACTCTGGGAGATAAGAAAGGACAGGGAAGCTTGGTGTGCTGCAGCTTATGGGGTCGCAAAGAGTTGGACACAACTTAGCAACTGAACAAGAAGGCCCCGTCACACTCTGGTCCTTATCAGCAACCCTGCCCTTGACCATTACTATAAAACTCCACCAAATCCCCTTCTAGGTCAGAATTTTCATACAGTTTTGAGGGCATTAGCCTGCTGTGTCCCCATTTGCCTGGCAAAGCAATAAAGCTCTTCTTTTCTACTTCACCTCAAACTCTGCCTCTGAGATTCAATTCAGCTCTGATGCAGAGGCTGAGTTTCAGCATCAGGAATACATGTGTGTGTGTCTATGTGTGTACTCAGTTGTGTCCGACTCTTTGTGACTCCGTGGACTGTAGCCCACCAGGCTCCTCTGTCTATGGGATTTCCCAGGCAAGAATACTGGAGGAGATTACCATTTCCTCCTCCAGGGGAGCATCAGGAATAATAACAGCCAACATTTAGTTTACTCTGAGCCAAGACCAAGTGACCAAGTGAAGTCACTCGGTCGTGTCCAGCTCTTTGCGACCCCATGGACTGTAGCCTACCAGGCTTCTCCGTCCATGGGATTTTCCAGGCAAGAGTACTGGAGTGGGTTCCCATTTCCTTCTCCAGAGGATCTTCCCGACCCAGGGATCGAACCCGGGTCTCCCACATTGGAGGCAGACGCTGTACCGTCTGAGCCACTCTGAGCCATCCCTGTGCTAATATATGCTGCCTGCACTGTCTTCTCCACGTCAGTCTTGTGAGGTTGATATAGTCTGCATCATTCCCATTTTACAGATGAGGAAACTGAGGGCTCAGATATTGAGCAAATTGCCCAGAGCCACACAGCAAATAAATGGAAGGTCCAGGGCTTGGGCTGCCATCATTGGTGCCACAGGAAATGTCTCCCACTCACGATATTTCAGAAGAGGGAAGAGTGGTAAAGGATGGTGAAACATTGCCAGCAAATCACATCCGCAGAGAAAAGGAAGCGCGTTGGCCGGCGGCTATGAAATGAGGCTGGGTGGACCAGTGACAGGCATTGGCCTGGGTGTTCAGGCCCAAGTTTAACTTTCAAGTCTCCCTTTTAGCAGATGGGTGCCCTTGAGCAGTCCCTCAGCAGCTCCGGGCCTCAATATCTGATACCTTCATTTGTGAAAAGAAGGGTTAGGGAGGCAAAGCTCCATGGATCCTTGTAAGTCGTCGTATCGCCCTTCCCACCACCACCCCTAAGAGTGGCCACAGAGGGGCAGGGAGCGGACCACCTGGTCCCCAGTGTGCCGGGTGCGAGGAGGGCAGGGCGGGTCCCTGCGCTCTCAGCCAGCCTGGACTCCGCACTCCCACCTGCCTCCTGGCTATTCCCATCCTGACTCAGGTCTGCGCCGGCATCCTGAATACGCCCAGCGGACCTATTCATCGGACACACACAACTAAGGCCACAGTTGTCAGGATCTATTCCAGGAGCAGAGCCTGGGGCGTGAGGAGGGGAGAAAAAGGAGAGGCAGGGAAGGAGTGAACTCCAAGCCGCACTAAGCGAGATGATGGAGGGGCTGCAGGAGAACCACGGCATGCAGTTCATGGAACACTGACTCTTCCAGGCAGCTCTGCACGGGTGATGGTGTAGACCCTGTAAGCTCGTTACCCATTTTACAGATGGGGCAAATGATGCCCTGAGACATCACGCAACCCAAACAAGGACCTGCAGAGAGGACAGAGGAAGCATTTGAACTGAGGCGGTCTTGATTCAGAGACATGCTCTAAACCACACTGGGGCAACCAGATAGTAAAATAGAACTGTGACTGAGCATTGGCCTGGGAGACACCAAGAGAGATATCCGACACCAGGGAGAGTGAGGCTGATTTCACAGAGGATAATTTTGAGGACTGGTTCTGTGATTCCTGGGCTCCTTAGCCAGATCAAGGATACAAAGAAGGGAGATTCCTTAGGAGGGCCAATGGGACTGGTGAAAAAGTCCCCCTCTTCCTGCCCTGATCTCTCTGTGATTGCGGGCCAGGATCTCCACATGTGTGCACATGTGTGCGTGTGTATTGTGTGTTTACACAGGTGAGAGTGAGTCAGTGTGTAGACAGATGAGCATTAGGTGGGCAAATGTGACTGTGCGTGAACATGGGTGTGTGAGCCTTTGTGTGAGGGCGGATGTTTGAACACACGTAAGATTGTGTGTGTGTGTGTGTGTGTGTGTGTGTGTGCACGCGCGCGCCTGCATATGGTGTGTGTGTTCACTGCAGCTCTGCAGAGCCTTGTGGGAGATGACATTTGAGGCTGCAGGAGATCCAGCTGCCCCCTTCCCCAGCTTCTCCCTTCCTCTCATTAACTGGCCTGTAAGAGGTGGGAGGAAGCATTGTTATCTGCTTTGAGGCGTGTCCCTGTAGCCGTGCAGGGTGGCCCAGGGAGATTTTGCCATCACTTCCTATCCTTCTCTTTTCTGCTCACCTGCCCTTTGCCCAACCAAGGACCATCCATTACTATGGCAAAAGCCCCCATGGAGAACCTGAGGCTGCATCTGGACAGAGGAGAGGGTGGGCTCTGGGTTCCTACGGTTCAGCCTCCCACTTGACCAACTGGCCTCTGCTCGCTCACCTTGGTGATGGGAGGCTCATGGCACCCGGTCACCCGCAGACAAGCCCTCCCAGGAGAACCCCAAAGCTGTTGCCCTGCTTCTTCCACCCACTGGTCTTGGCTCTTCTCTCCTTCCTGGGTCTTTCCAAGGCAGCCAGATTGTCCCCGCTAAGCCTTCCCCTGAGATTCCATTCATCATTCCTCACCTGAGGACATTAGGTCCCGCTGCCCGTGTCTGCGTCCCTCCTCTGGACACTCTGTGCCTATAAAGTGTGGGGTGCAGATTTGAACCCACAGCATCTACTGAAGCTGAGCAGAGCAGAGAGCGGGGACTGGAAGACAGTCCATTCCACCACCAAAGCCCCATTCAGTTAGGAACCCACCTCGGGTCGGTCCACGGTTTTAGTAGCCACATCACACTGTTTATGCTTACATTGACCTTGTGGGGTCAAAGAAAAACGACCAGATCTTTTCAGGTGCAATTCTGCCAAGCCGGCCCTATCTACCCACCCTTGGCTTGCTCCGTAGGTCATTGATTTTTTTTTTTTTTTATCTGAAAGTGCCTGACTTAATATCGATTACTGTTAAACTTCTTCTTGTTGATTTTGGCCCAGCATTCTGCCTAGGAAGAAACTTTAGATCATAAATCAACTGTATCAGAATAACCTCTGCTTTCAAGGCTCAGATGAACACACCTTTTGTGTCTTCATCCAAGTCTCTGGCAAAATTTTTGCACAGGTTGGAGCTTGGGCAATGTTTGCACTGTAAGCCTCTCTCCCAGTTCATTCCCCTCTACACAGACTCCTTGAGTAGGGGCTGTTCAAACAACCACCGCAACCTAACCCTGTCTTCTCTGATCTGCTAATCGGGTCACCCTAGGAAAAGAGGGGTCTCACTGGGGCAGAGCTGACTTTGATGAGCCCTGTCTGGCCCTTAGACCACATCGCGTTTCTTTTCTGGATGCTCTGAACTTTCTGCTTAGTCAGCCAGTCTAGGCTGATTCCACTGTGATCAGAATTCAGTCTTCCACCTTCCCTGCTATTTGGCAAATGAACGTAGCTTTGCACCTCTTTGGTCTCCTTGGAATTTTCTCATCGTAGCCAATTCTTGGAAAGATTTCCATTCACTAATGGTGTGGGGTTCACTTTGAAAAAACAGACCACCATGCTAGAGTGTGCTGTGTGCCTATGGGCGTGAAGCTACTTCCATTCTCCATCTTTTCTGGAGCTCTCCATGGGTCTGACCCAAGTTTCTTAACCTCCTTTTTTTTTTTTTTTTGTTTTAACCTTTTAGACCCCCCTTTCCTTAATGCATACACATATATTTTTCATCGTTAGTGCTGTGGAGTCACTGAATCATGAAATGTCAACATATGAAAGATACTCTGGACCAGGAATGGAACACATCGTCTCCTTGACAGACATTACTAATCAATCATAGCACTGTTCATCAAGCTCAGTGTCGACCTCAGAATCCTCCCCAACTCTAGATATCTCATTCTTTTTGGTCAGACAAAAATCTATTGTACAAGGATTTCATCTGAAGCCCAAAAGCAAACTCTGAATCCCAGAGAAATGCAGTAGCCTCACCAGCGTCACCCGGCTGGTCTGTGGCTGGGCAGAAATTGGCAGCAGTGCTCTCTTGCTGAGCCCAAGGCTCCCCTAGGCTTTGCCCAGTTATTGTCTGTCATCTTAGACCTCGTTCTTCTGATCAGCATCAGCAATCACTCACCAGCTCATTCCTCACCGGTCACCTATGGACCATGAGATGGTTAATGAGACCCCAGATCCTTTCTAGAGAGAACATCACATGGGGCTTCCCTGCATGGGACCACAGCCGGGAGAAGCAGCTTTGTCTGGGATGCAAACCACAGCTTAACCTCCAGTCCAGCTCAGCCACCATTGTCTGGAATCAAGGCCCAGTAGCCCCCGCTGCCACCATCACCACCAAGAGGGCCCAGCGGGGGCTGCATGTTGTCTTCTGTGATTGCTCATTCTCTGGGGCCAGCCCAGGCATGACAAGACTCTGGAGGATCACAGCCAAGCTTCCGGTTATCCCTCCATGGAGGGTGCTGTTACCAGGGTGCCCAGGGTGCTACAGGAGCAGAGAGACGACACTTCATCCAAAGGAAGAGACACCTGAGAAGCCAGGTGAAGGTTTAGAAGGATAAAAAGGTTACTTCGTAGTAGGGGAGCAGCAGCAGCAGAGGCAGGGAGGCACGAGCAAGCAGTGAGTTCAGGGGAAATCGAGTCATGTAGCAGCGCAGGAGAGGGTGCCGAAAGGTTGCGGGACGTGGTGAGAGATGAAGCTATTATCCACGAGGAGGTCTAGTCTGTGAAGGGAGAGAGAGAAAAAGAAAAAAAAAAAAAAACTCATATATTATTCCAGTTGGGAATGGGAGCAAAAAATAGGAGCGGACCAGAGCTGGGGATGCTGTTTTTTCAGATGGGTAATAAGGGAAGGCCTTTCTGAGGAAAGGACACTGGAGCAGGGACCTGAGTGTGCAGGAGCGAATCTGCAGATCACTGGAAGAGCATCCTAAGCAGAGGAAACCAACAGCAGAGATACCCAGAGGCCTGTGTAGCCAGGGCTTATGGAACACTGGTCCTAGTCAAACTTGGCACACAGAGCCCCCTACTTGATCAAACTATCTGAGTGAAGATCAAACGTCAGACTCTTGAGAGTCCCTTGGACTGCAAGGACACCCAACAACTCCATCCTAAAGGAAATCAGTCCTGAATGTTCATTCAAAGGATTGATGTTGAAGCTGAAATTCCAATACTTTGGCCACCTGATGCAAAGACCTGACTCATTGGAAAAGACCCTGATGCTGGGAAAGACTGAAGGCAGGAGAAGGGGACGACAGAGGATGAAATGGTTGGATGGCATCACTGACTCAATGGACATGAGTTTGAGTAAGCTCAGGGAGTTGGTGATGGACAGGGAGGCCTGGCAGTCCGTGGGGTCAGAAAGAGTCGACACGACTGAGTGACTGAACTGAACTGAACTGGACTGAAGTGAACCCTCAGTCAGGCCAGGGTAGACCCGGTTGAGTGAGACTTGGGCCAGATTTATGCAGACGTTGGTGGGGCCCATGTCCCATTCCTCATTTGCCTAATGCTTCACAGATGTCCCCCAAGTCTGCAGACTCACCCTTGGCCCAAACAGTGGCCAATGGCTGATGGATTTGTGAATCCAAGAGGCTGGTCCCCTTACCTCAAGCTGGGACTAACCAAGTGCTTTAATTTGTACTGCAGGATCCACAAGGGGTGAGGCCTACGTGAGCCTTTTCCAGTTGAGATCTTCCCTGCCCTGGTCCTCTCCCCTCACTTACCTTCTCTTTTTCCAACTAGTTATATGACTGAATCCCTGCCTCAGGCTCTGCTTCCCAGGAACCAGACCCAAGATACAGGTTATCCATGATTCATCTCAGAAATGCCCACTGCCTTAGAATCTCAGAAAGAACTCCCCTCCCCTATGCTTTACCTGTAAACTGGTTTCCCTCCCCACTCCCCCAAAGGACCTTGCCCCACCAACCTTCCCTTCTCTGCCACCTTCATCTCTGCTGGACGCATCCTAGCAGTTCCCCACCCAGCTCCCATAGCAACAGCACTCATTTCCCTCCAAGTAACTCCCAAACCCACATGGCTGCCAAGCGTGCCCTCTCTCCCACCCAGCCCCACTGTCCCAGCTGCCTGCTAGGTGTCTGCACATGGCTGTCTGGCTCCCAACAGCACTTACTCTAAAATTGCACTCACGGTCTTTCTCCAAACCCAGCTCTCTTCCTGGCTGCCAGCTACTGTAAATGCCATGCCTCTCTCCAGCGCTCCAGGCTCCAAACTTGGCTGTGTCCTGATTCCATCTCTTCCCTGCTTGCCTGCCAGCTCTCTTACATCTGCCCTCTTCTCTCTTGTCTCAGCCAACCAGTCTCTTTCCCTCATCCACCTCATTGATTTTAAAATAATCTTGGAAGGCACTTGCTAAAAACTTACTACAGGCAAGACTCTGAGTTCTCTGTGCTTATGAACTCAATTACTCATCATAATGATGCTTTGATGAATTATTGTCATCATGCCCACTTGATTGATGAGGAAACTGAAGCATAGAAAGGTGAAATAATTCACCCAAGACCCTATGGTTAAAAACTGATTGTCGTATTCTGATTTACCCAGAAACCAACTCCAAGTAAAGGCTTCATTGTGAGAAGTATCTTTGGGCAGTGAGTCCAGGAAACATTGGTCAGGGAGTGAGGAAGTGAGACAGGGAAGGTGAGGCAGGCTGTAAAAACTGTCTTAGCAAGCAAGTTATCACTGCAGGAACTGGAGCTTAATCTCTCTGGAAACCCTGGGAAACAGGCACTAGGGAGCTAGGGTATTGATACACCAACTTCTGTTAGGCCACAGTTGAGGGCTGTTTCTGGGGGCATTAAGTTCCTGGCATTCCTGATACAGGTGGAAGGTGATCTGCCAGTCTAAAAGCCCTAATTCAAAGCA
Organism: Capricornis sumatraensis; assembly: GCF_032405125.1. Classification (NCBI taxonomy): domain Eukaryota; kingdom Metazoa; phylum Chordata; class Mammalia; order Artiodactyla; family Bovidae; genus Capricornis; species Capricornis sumatraensis. The sequence continues at coordinate 76,006,665 of NC_091084.1, forward strand.
ATGCTGGGGCTAAGAGTTGGGAGTCAGACCTATGCAATCAAAAGTCAGGGTCAAGGGTGCAGAGCAGGGAACCCACAGCGCCCACTATAGGGGTAGAGCTGGAATGGAATCCCGGCAGCATGGGTCCAGGGCCCACACCCTTAACCACAGTCTCTGCTCTGATGTGGTGGCCTCCCGCTCTTAGGCCTATCGCGTGACTCTCTTCTGCCATGTTGCCCGCCAGCACCAAGTTAGGGTCCTGACCTCATTTGGAGTCAGTCCTCTGTTCAGACCCCTTTGGCGGCTCCCACTGCTAAATGTCTGAAGAGGCATGGTGTGTCCCACAGCCCAGGTCTCCGCAGAATGACCCTCACCTCCAACAGGAGCCTGCCTCCCACCCCTCCCTGCAGCCCACCGCACCTTGCTCCGCCAACCTCTGCACCTTCGCTCGTGCCGGGCCTCTTCTTGGGATGCTCTGGCTCCGTCACGGCCTGTCTGAGTGCAACCCCACTATCAGTCCTCTCCGTCACACAGCCCTTCTGGAGTGCTCCGTCTTCTGAATGAAGCAGCTCCTGTCTAAGAGCACTTCAGTATTTCATGCCCCAGCTGTGGTCAAGCCGCTTGCCCCAACCGTTAAATTGCTAAACACTGAACTGCTGAATCCTCACTTTGCAACTGCTGTGACCCTGAGCAAGTGAGCTGATGGTGCCAAGCCTCAGTTTACTCATCCAGAAAATGGGGGAATAATTATATTTACATCAAGAGGTGGCTGTGGGGATTGAATGAGATAATGCTTGTGAAGAGAGCTGGGACGTAACATGTTCCCATTAAATGGAGACCATTGTATTTGGTAAGAACCTCCCCCTTGGCCAGGCCATTGGCTCCCTCAGGAGGGGGCAGCGCCTCTCATTTAGTCCTCTCTTTAGCTGCCATGGCCCCTGGTTTTTCCTCCAGCCACTGATGGATCACAGAAAGATGTATGCTTTATGCCTTGTTGGATCTAACACAGCCCCCTCTAGGCCCTTCCTTTTGTTTCCCCAACCTTCCCTTCACTTTCTTCTTTTTAAACTTCCCTCATTTTGCTCCCTAATATTCAGCACTTATAAACACTATATTTCCTTGTTCACTTATTGGCTGTCTCCCCAGACAGAATTTAGACTCCCAGATGACAGAGGCCGAGGATGTTTTGTGCCCTGCTGTATGTCTGGTGCCTAGAACATGACTAACTCCTAGCAGTAGAAAAATACTGGTTGAACGCATGAATGAAGGAAGGAAGGAAGAAACTGGGCAAATGCCCAATAAACGTTCGCAGCTATAAGCACTCTCTCCAGAGAGCCTGCGTTATTTTCTTCCAAGCCAAGGCGCAGACAGTCAAACAGGAGGTCTGACTGCTCTCCCATCCTGATCTTGGCTTGAAGGCACTCAGCCGTGGGAGTTTCTCCTTTGGGGCTGGGCCTCCTTCCATGCATTCTGTGCTTCCTCCAGGCCCATTCAAATGGGGCCTCTATCTTTGTTCTTAGATCCCAGGCCAGGACCACAAGGAGAATGTAGGGGAGGAGGATGGATGGTAAGAAAGATGGGTGTGCACAGCTGTCCACCCCTGCTGCTGGCCCTGCTCCGCACGGCAGCTCCACCTTAGTTTCTCTCAGGAAATGAGTACTTGAGCCAGAATCGAAGGAAGCTGAGTTTCTGGGTGCCACACGCAGGGAGGAGTGTGCTAGCTGCCAGATCAGGCCTACCAGCCCCCACCTTGGGAGCTGGAGGTGGGGAGAGTGGGAGACGGGAGCATATGGGCAGGTGTGACTCAGCAGGAAGAGCGGCTGTTTCTGTGACTCCGCGAAGAGCTGGGGCAGGGTAGGGGTGCTGGGCGGTGTGGGGGCCGGGACTGGAGCTGAACGAGTGGGAGTCAGTGGCCATGACCACCTCATCCTGCACAGAGGGTAGCAGCCAAGTGGACTCCAGCTGGGAGGAGGAGCACCATGGGACCCCACCTCCGATGGCCTCCATCCACAGGTCCTCATGGGCTTGTCGCCTGCCCCCAGCAAAACCCGGCCTCATTCCAAGTCCTCCAAGACTCTCATCCTGCCCCTCCTTTCAGCTCGGCTCCAGCCACATGGGACCACCTGAGCTACACGTTCATTCCACCCCCTCGTTAGCGGCCAAGCCTTTGCCTGGGCTGTGCCTTATGCTTAGAAGCCCCACCAACCCCGCCCACCCTCCCACTACCATCCAGCTGATGTAATTCCACTACCAGCCCCTGCAGATGCTACATGTCAGGGGTGGATTATGTGCCCCTCCTCCACCCCCCTGGGGCCTGCCTTCACCCTCCTGGCCTGTCTTAAAATGCAGGTTTTATTGTCATTCAGGTATGTGGCAGCTGACAGGTCAGGAAATGATCACCACTGAAAAAAGAGAGTTTGTTCCTCATGGATCCCAAGAGGAAGGGGCCCACCAGGCCATGGGGGGCCACATGAGGAAGCACCAGGGTCAGTCAAGAGGCAGATGGGTGGAGAGGAAAACATGGGCAAGAGCCCTTGTTGGGATTTCTGGGACAGAATGGGCAAAACAGGCTAGACTGGATGGTTCCATTGGGCTCTGGAGCCTGGGGGCTGTCCCTGGTTACCTGGGACGCTGGGCTCATTAGGACAGGTGGATAGTGACCCAAGAGTTAGAGGCTGACCGAGGCATAAAGACTGCGGATGAGGTTTGTCTCTGGCTGGTTTGCTTGTGAAAAGAACGTTCATAGGTAAGTTGTTCACTCTCGCAAGTAACTGGCTAGCCCTGGGGTGGGGTGGGGGCAGTCTCTCCAGGGTCAGCAAGGCCCCAAATGTCAAAAGCATCAGAAACGCATGGTCAATTCAGGGCTCTTACCCCAATGCCAGACTCCCCTGCAGACAGCAACCAGGCCATGGTGGAGCCCCCAGCACTGGCCTGGCAACTGGGGGACTCTGGGCAAATGTTGGATGGACGAGGAGCTACTGTGGAGCAGGCATAGCGCTAGCCACCTGGGGACATAGCAGCGGATAGGAGAGCAAGATCCCTCCTCACAAGGATCTTACTTCCAGTGGGCACGGCTGACAACAACCAGCAAGAAACAAATAAACAAGAGAACCTCGGCTCCTGGAGAGCACTGTGACAGGAACAACACGCAAAGCTGCAGGAGCATCCAGGTGGTGTGGAGAGAGAGGGGCTCCACTAGACAGGGCGCTCAGCGCAGCCTCTCTGGGGAGGGGCCCTGTGGGCTGAGACCTGACTGTTGAGAAGGAGTGAGATGGGCAAAGATGTCAGGGCAGAGTATGTCAGCAGATGGATCACTGAATGGATGGATGGAAGAACAGATCCATCTTTTGGTCTGGATTTCCCATCTCTTTACAGCTGCCGATGGCGCCTTTTGAGTCTTGAACAACAGCAGTGCCAAAGTCTCACATATTAAATACCTTCCATCAGGATCTCCCATCAGTAACAGGAACATTCCACGGGGTGACCTAGGACCTGTGAATAGGCACTTCTGGGCCTCAGAGCAGGACACCATTTAAACCAGCTTTGCCCTTTGACCACTCATCCCATTTACACTAGAGCCAGCAACCTTCTTGCCAAACTCGTCCCTGATGAGAATTAAAGTGGTTGATTTATAGCCCAGGCGATAGTACCTCTCACAGGAGAGGCCAGTCGACAGTCTGTTCTATTACTGAGGCACTGCTGGGCCATCAGACCCTCAGACCAAGCCCAGGCCACAGATGCTGCAAGCACAGACCCGGTGGTAGACCCCTACCCACACCCACCCGCCCCAGCTGCCCAGAACCTTCCTGCAAGGTTTCTTTGGCAACCAGGGCTAGAGGCCCACCGGCAGGGGAACAGCCATGGTGGGCTCTTGGAGCGTCTTGTAAATCTCTAGTCTACACTGTCTTGTAAATCTCTAGTCTACACTGGGAGAGCCAGGCTATCCAGACCAGCCACCTGGAGTCACTCTTCCTGCCACTTGAGAAGGGGTGCAAATGTGGCTGACAAAAGTCGTAGGAAGGAGGCATTGCGATTACGCTGTCAGTGGGCTGGCGGGCAGGATATAAATAGTTTTAACAGGCCCCTCTCCCTGCTCTGGGTGCTGGAAAAGCCATCCTGAGATGTTCATCACGCGGGCTGAAGGGCTGTTTGAGCAGCTGTCTGGGCTCCCCCATGGCCCGCGGCCCTCCCTACAACAGTCTCAGCCATAGGGTTCTCTGTTCCCCACTGGGAAGGCCGCGGGGAGGAACCCATAGCTGCCCAGAATTGGATCGTGAGGAAAGACAGGTTATTAGGGGAGGCTGGGAAGGGCAGGAAAGAAATAGCCCCCGAGCGCCTATTCTCTGCTCCAGAGAAGATAAGCAGTCGCCCATAGTCGAAGCGTTGGACTTGAACCCAAATCTTTCCTGCTTTTAGCTCTCACTCATGTTGCTGTTCGGAGAAGGCAATGGCACCCACTCCAGTGTTCTTGCCTGGAGAATCCCAGGGACGGGGGAGCCTGGTGGGCTGCCGTCTATGAGGTCGCACAGAGTCGGCACGACTAAAGTGACTTAGCATGCTGCTGTTGCCGTCTTCTTTTCATTCATTTATTCATGCATGCATTAATTCATTGGTCCATTTTCTTGAATGCCATAGGGAGTGGGAAAAGCGCAGATCTCAGCATCCAGATAGCCCGGTTCTCCCCTTCCTGGCCAAGAACTCCTGGGCAAATTGCTTTGCCTCGATTTCCTCATCACTTTAAAAACAATATAAGGACACCGGCCGGTTATCGTGAGGCTCCGCTAAGGATCAGTGCGTTAGGATCAGTGCGCGTGCCCTAAGGTCTCCGCTGCCCGGAGCCCGCCTCCACGCAAGCGCACCCCTGGCATAGAGATCGCAGAAAGCCCGATGAGGTGCCGCAATGCTTGGGTTCAAAGAGCTCTGGCTGCACAGGGTCAGACATACCACAGCTGCTTCTACTGGTGGGCAGATGAGAAAAGATCTATGTGAGAGTAAAAGAATGCACGCTGAGCGGTTCCGTTTGGGTGGGTGAGGGAGTTTTCCCCCAAGAAGGGGCATGTGAGTCCCACCAGTGGGGTAGAAGGAGAAGGGACATCCAGGGGGTGGGGGGAGGGGGGAGAGAACAGCATCGTAAAAGTCGTGGAGACCTGAAGGTTCTCTGGGAGCTGTGCAGGCAGAGTAGATCCATGCCCCGCGGGCAAGGAGCTGGAGAGAGGGGTTGGCCTCTCTTGTTCGGGTGGGAGAATCAGGACAGGCCGCTGATAGACTGGCTGTTGCACTAGAGAACTTGAAATTTATCCTCTGGGCACGGGGAAGCTGTGACCATTTTTTGAGGACAGTTGTGACGTGCTCTGGCAAAGGTCCTGGGGACATCATGAGGGATGGATTAAAGGGGCTATGATAGGGAACAGAGACCAGCTCAGTTGTGCAGGTCCAGCCAAGAGATAAAGAACAGACAGAGCTAGATAAAAGGAGACCACGTCATTGAGCACTTCCCACGTTTCCAGCACTTTCTGGACACCTTCTCCGTCGCCTTCAGCGGCGCTTTGAGTTAGGTGTCCTTGTTCTCATCTTACAGGTGAGGAACCTGGGGTGTAAGGAGGTTATGTAACGGTGTCATGGAGGTGAAGAGTTAGAATTCAGATCCTCTCTGAATCCAGAACGCTGATACTTCCCAGACCCTTTCGCCCAAAGTCAAGAAGACCCCAAGGTGGAGAGGGGGGCATGCAGCAGGCATAGATGACCTTCTCCATCCTCAGCTGCCCTGAGCTGGCCGTCTCCCGTTGGCCTCTCCAGACCCACACTTTGCCCTCTGTCTCTACCTGCTCTGTGTCCTGGGAGAATGCTGTGTGGGCAACACCCACAGGCTCCCTGGTCTGGCTGGGTCCGTCGTGGGGCAGAAGAGCAGAGGAAGGAGGAGAGTGAGTGGGGGACGTTATTTCCCTGCTGCCTCTCTGCTTCAGGCGAGCCGTGTCCCTCTACTGACAGCCTGGCTCCTCAAGCTGCCCTCTCCAGTCAGCTCTGTCCAGGTTCTGGCAGCTGCTCCCGCTCTTGTCCGTTCAAGCCTGGGAGTGGTGACAGCACCTGTTTTATTTTTTTTAATATTTGTTCATTTATATGGCCTCATCCGGTCTTAGTTATGGCACCCAGGATCTTCGCTACATCGTGCAGGACCTTTTGATGCCGCGTTTAGACTCTGCTTGTGGCGTGGGCTTTGGTATTTGCAGCTCATGGGCTGAGTAGTTGTGGCTTACTCCTCGGCATGTGGGATCTTAAGTTCCCCGCCCAGGAATCGAGCCCGAGTCTCCTGCATTGCAGGGTGGATTCTTCACCACTGGGCCCTAGGGAAGTTCTGTCACCCTGGTTTTAGGGTCTGGACCTCAGGAGAGAGGGCAGCAGGCAGCAGCTTATAACGAGCACTGGTAAGGTCATCACGGGGGTGGATGAGCTTCCTGGAAGAGAGCAGAAGATGACGCCCAGGGACCAAGCTCTGGGGGACGCTGACATTTACGAGTCCTCAGAGGCTGGGCAGCCAACAGGGTGGCTAAGACTTGATGGCACTGGAGCCTCCCTTTCATGTAGTTACTCATTCTGTCCGCTTTGTCAAAAGGGCACTGGAGGGCTGTGAAATGAGGTCTGCTAGTCTCTGGAGGCAGCTCTAGCCCTCCCTAGAGGTGAAGTCCCCCAGCTGGTCGGGCTCATAGCCGTGCCTCCTGGGGTTTCTCCCAGCTGTGCATTCAGCAACCCTGGCTTTGGACTCTCCAAGGGCCCACGTGGCACTCCCTCGGGATTATCAGGGGACGCTCGGGCTGGGAATGGAGTGACCTTCTCTTTGAAAAGCCTGTTCCACCCGCAGGGCCCTGGCTGGCTGAGCTCTCTGGAGCCAGCCCCCGTGAAGGATGCCTTTTGGGGAATAAGGACCCCACCTGCCCCACCTGTCACCTGTGTCGGACTCCAGAACAGCACCGCCAGCCCTGGCAGCCAGGTAGCTGCAGAGAGGACCCGCCTGGGAGCAGAGGGGAGAGGAACAGTGGCTCCCGTCCTGTTATGTCTAGGGTCAGAGAAAGGGAGGAAAAGATACGGCCTGGGAATTTGATTTGTACATTGATGTTACAAAAATCCTTCTTTGAACAAAGAGCCTCTGAGAGCTGTAGGACTTAAGAGCTTGGAAGGGCCTTCTAGAACCTGCAGATGAGGAAGCTGAGGTCCAGAGAAAGGACGTTACTCCTGGCCTTAAAGAGCAGCCTGGCCCTGCCTGTGCAGTCGCTGCCTTTCCCCCTGCCTGCCCACAGCTCTCACCCGCCAGACTCCTCCCACAGCGCGAAGGATTATTCCACCCCAGTCGGCATCTGTGTGCCTGCCGCTGGTCCTGATCCGAATTTCTACCCACCTTTACCCAACCATGGAAGCAGCTGGTTGTCCCATGGTGCGGGCTGCCTGGGTGCGAGACAACTGTTTTTTTCACAGGGTGGAAATTAGATCAGCTTCTCGGGATGAAGTGTCTGTGAGCTGAAATGCCAGCCAGTCAGGTGTGGTGAGAGGCCTTGTTTTTGTTCTGGGCTCCAAGGATGCCAGCCGCAAGGAGGAGGCGTGGGTCGGGTCAGGACAGTGAGAACGGCCCAGGCCTGCTGGGGCCACTGGAAGGGGCCTGGGAGAGTGTGCAGGTGGAGAACAGAGGCACCAAGAGGACAGTGGCTTGCCCAGCCCTGTGCTGTGAAGACAACATCGCATGTTCAGACCTCCTCTGCAGCCCTTGTCCCAGCCCCTGCTGCCTTTTTACTCTGCCCTTGAACCCTGAGCCAAAGGGACGTGGAGCCAGCAGTGGCCAAAATGAGCCTCTCTCTACTTGTGCATTTAACTTGGGGGTCTTCCAGCCATGAGAGACTGGCTTATTATCCAGCAAATATTTATCACCTTCCCCTCCTACTGGGCTTCCCCAGTGGTTCAGCTTGTAAACCACCCGCCTGCCAAGGTAGGAGACATGAGTTTTATCCCTGGATTGGGAAGATCCCCTGGAGAAGGACATGGCAACCCACTCCAGTATTCTTGCCTGGAAAATTCCATGGACAGATGAGCCTGGCAGGCTGCAGTCCATCGAGTTGCAAAGAGTTGGACACTACTGAAAGCGTGCTCACACACACACCCCCTCCCACAGTGCAGCGGGGGCTCTCCCTACACTGAAGTTGGGCTTGGCCATGTGACTCACTTTTAAACAAGACAAATGTCAGCAGACATGGCAGAGCGGAAGCTGGAGATGTGCTTCTGTGGACTGACCTGCTCCCTTACACTCTGGTAGTGTCCATAAGAAGAGGTTCCCTTGGGAGGCTGCTGCTCTTCAGCGGCAGTCATAGAATGACTTTATGTGGAGTGACCTGAGCCCAACCTGCAGTCTGAAACAGCACGCAGCTGAGCCTATCCTAAGTTTGGAGAACCACAGCTGACCTGCAGGTCCACGAATGTGAGACTAAATGCCTGCTGCTGTAAGTCACTGAATTTGAGGATGTTTGTTTTGTAGCATTATCACAGCCAAAGCTGACTGATACACAGACCCAGAGCTGGAGACAGAGAAGGGGCTGAGAGCTGGACTTGGAAGATCCAAGTCACCCATGTCCCTCCCCTCCCGCGGTTCTAGATAATCTCGGCTAATCCCAAGGTTACACAAATGCAGGGGGGCCCTAGGCCTCTGTTGATACTTTCTTGATGAGAAAGCCAAAGCTCCTCGAAGAGACCAAGGTTTCAGAACTTAAAAAATGGCCATACTGAGACTAGAATCAGGTCTCTTGGCTCCCGTTTCCAATCTACCAGGCAGCCCAGTCCTGGGCCAGTTGAGCAGTGAGACCCATGAGGACTGAACCAGTGGTCTGCCTTGGATGTGGTACTACCTGGTGTCTCCTCTCCCAAGACACTTCCCCTGCTGAGATGGTGAGGCTCACGGAGGGCCCAGGCAGCTCCTGTGCCGGTTTCTGTGCCTCCTAGGGACAGAGGGCCTGCCTGGACCTGGCTGGGTCATCCTGGGTCCTGGGGCTGGGTCTTGGGTCCCTGCCCCTGGTGCCATGTCCAAGGAGGAGAGGTCCAGAGTTGGGCTCTGGGGTCTGACAGAACTGCATTCAGCTCTTTCTCTGTCCTCTGGCTGTTTGACCTTGGACAGGGTGCTTGCAATGTCTCTGGGCTTCAACTCCATCATCTGTGTAATGGTGCTTTCAGTTCAGTTCAGTCACTCAGTTGTGTCTAACTCAGTCCATGTGATCCCATGGACTGCAGCACGCCAGGCCTCCCTGTCCATCACCAACTCCCGGAACTTACTCAAACTCATGTCCATTGAGTCGGTGATGCCATCCAATCATCTCATCCTCTGTCGTCCCCTTCTCCTTCCACCTTCAATCTTTCCCAGCATCAGGGTCTTTTCAAATGAGTCTGTTCTTCCCATCAGGTGGCTAAAGTATTAGAGATTCATCTTCAGCATCAGTCCTTCCAATGAATATTCAGGACTGATTTCCCTCCCCTGTAAATGGTGAGATCATATACACAGAACAGAGAGCAGAGACCCCGATACAGAAGCAGCTCCGATAAAAAGTGACAGCTGCCATCACCGCTGTGAGGGGACTCGGGGAGCTGGGAGCACCGGGGTGCACAGTGCTGGCAGCTCTGTCTGCAGTCATCAGGGCCTGGCTTTCCTGGGGGCCTGCTGGCTCATCCTGAGTCCACCCTGGAAACAGGTAGGTCAGAAGGGGTTTCTTATCAGAAGAGAAAGCTGGTGCTGGCCCTCACTTTGTGCCCCCAGATGAGAGCTCTGAGGATCCCAGCAGCAGGGGCCCAGCTGGCTCCAGCAAAGAAACCACAGTGAGCAGTGTGAAGTCTTCCAAACCATCAGTAGCTCCCACTCTGGTCAAGGATGCCCACCGTCCTCCTAGGGTACATGAACAGGCACCCTGTCATCCACTTTCACCGCACGTTAGGTCATTCATTCAGTCAATTCTGAAGATGTTCAGTGAACAACTCGTATGAGCCCAGCTCTGTGCAGGGCTTTAGGGATCCAGCAAAGAATCAGACACAGGGGGCTCCCATCATTAAGGAGTTCACAGTCTCAGGAGCTGGAAGCCTTCCCTTGATCCGTCCCCACACCCTCTCCCTGTTACTCTGGGGTCCAGACCAGGCCTAAGGGAAGCATCCTGTCCATGTCAAGGTCATGAGGAGTGACCAGGGAGCCTGAAGTTCTGATCTCCGTCAGTCTGCTGTGTGACCTTGCCTAAGTCGCTTCCTCTCTCTAGTCCTGGATTCCTGTTTCTTTAAAGAGAGGAACACTGGACCAGATGACCCCTGACCCCCTGCTCCCTGGGTGAGTCCAGTTTTGGGCTTTCCTTCTTGGGGTTTGCTCGGTAGGTCTCTGCTAAGGTTGCTCTGGCCGTGGATCTTGCTGAGGACCCACGATGACCAGTGGCCCTCTTTCTCCAGGCAGACCCTGGTTTAGATGTTTTAAAAATAAACAATGTGGAAAATAGGGCCATCAACACACTTGGGCCAGCAGTTTTCTACTGCTCCCAAATTCCCCTTCCTGTATGAAATGTAGAGATCACCACCTTGGTCGTAGCCTATTCAGCCTTTATTTCAAGGAGAAGAGCATGCATGTCTACAATAACCGGCTTCATGGTCGTCGTGTGTCTCTTTCATACTCGAGAGATAAGAGAATCATCATTAATAGCTGGGGGTGATTGCAAGGGAACCTCTCTTCCCCAGGTTCTTGTGTTCTGCGGGGAGAAGGGCTGTGAGAGGCAGCGGCGGAGCACAGTGTTGAAGACCACAGACTTAGAAGCCAGGCGCCTGGGTTCTAATCCTGCTTGACCCCGGGCAAGTTCCTTAATCTCTCTGTGCTCTGGCTTGCTCATCTGTAAACGGGGGATGACTAGAACAATCCCTACCAATCTTGGAAGGGGGCAGGAGGATAAATGAGCTGTTTGTAAAGTGCCTGCATCCAATAAACGTCCCCTGGATGTTGGCTGACTAAATGTTGGGTAGGTCCAGCCACGTGAGCCCTCCCACGCATGGCTGAGGAGTCCTAAAAGTTTTGGAGTGCCCGGTGTCATTGACCCTGTGCCCTCATGGCTTGTGCTAAGCAAGAGAGCTGACCGCAGTTCCTTGTTGCTCATGGAGAACTCACAAGAGTCAGATACTCCCAGTGTTTTTGGTGTACACTAATTAACCCTCATGATATTCCTAGAAGACACGTAGCTTCTATGTGTATCACTCTCGCTTTGCAGATGGAGAAACTGAGGCATGGAGTGGGTGCAGAGCTGGCCGTGGGCCTCACGCTCCAGTGCAATAGCGGGCGGGACGCAGAGGTGCCGGCGTCTGGTGGCAGCCCTGCTCTCTCTAACCTGCTCCGTGGTTTGGGCATGGGAATCCCCTCCCTGTTTCCTCAACTGGAAAATGGGGCAAATTACACCTTCCCCACAGGGACATCGTGAAGAGTAAATGAGGCAACATGAGTGGCATGCCCAGCATGCTTTCTGTGTACGATGGGGTTCAAGAAATTGGAAAAGTTACATTTTTAAAATGTTAGGGGGATGGTGAAAGGAGATTGGGTGGATGTCCCACTGCCAGGGCAGCCCCAGGGCAGCCCCAGGGCAGCCAGGACCCTGAAAACCTCTTTACAATACACTGAAAGTGTTTAGGGGGAGCCCTCCCTTTCCCACCCACACTCAGAGCCCCAGGAACCTGTCATAGGAGTAAGGATGGAGGGGGCATGGTCTCAGACCTGGGGTTCAGCCAGCCCTGGGTCCCACTCCTGCCCCACCACTCACAAGCTCCATGTCCTTGGGCAATCACGCTCGTCCCCAGCCCTGGTTTTTGCGTCTGTTCAAGGGGACAGCAACCAGCATGCACAGATGTGGAGAAAGGAATGAGACCACTTAGCTCGTGTTTATTAAGCCCTTGCCATGGATCATGCAGGGGACTCCCCTCTGTGACGCAGCTTCTGCTATTATCCCATTTCACAGACTCAGAAACTGAGGCTCAGATAGGTCAAGCAAACTGTGTATGGTCACACAGCACCTGATGGTGGATGAACGGTGTTGGCCCCAGCAGGGATACAGAACTTGTGCTCATATCTTCGATAAATTGTTCCTCGGGGGTCCCTTTGGATTTAAAAGCAGGGAAGTGTGGGTTGTGTCCTGACTTCACGGCCTAAGCTGAGAGGTCCCTGGCAATTTGGGAAATGGGCCTAATGAGGCCTGGGGTTCCAGAGTCCCTGCATAGTCCCACCCAGTTACCTAGCTTCCACAGTTCCTACAGTTATCTCAGGGTGCTGGCCAAAGCAGGGACCCAAGCAACCTGGCCTTCTACCTCAGCTTTCTTCTCAGCTCAGGGGTCAAAGTGACCCCCACCCCCTCACTTCCCGCCGACTCCCTTTCCCCAGGCATCTTCTTCCTGCTGCTCTGGTCCAGTCCACGTCCCTTTAGGCCCGGGACAGATTCCTCTCTGCACTCTGCTTGCACAGGAATCATGCCACCAAAAAAGTGCAGGAAGCACTTTTGTCCCCAAGTGACACCCTGTCCACATTCCTGTAGCTCTCGAGGCAGGCTGGCTCAGCCTGCAGGCGTCTGTCCTGGCTGGGAGGACTGTTGGGATCAGTTTATCCCACCCCCTACCGTTTGCACAAACCAGGAAATGAAGATACAGATGGGGCAGGGCTCTGCCCAAATGCACTGAGCTCAAAGCCGGGTCGGGACAAACCCTGAAAACAGTCCCCACTGAAGTGCCTTAGGACATGCAAAGAGCTGTGCAAATTGCTTGACATTCATCCAGTACTCAGTCCAGCCCTGTGTCAACCTGAAAAATAGTCACAGCCTAAAACTTGAGAGTTATGTTTTATTTGGCAGACATTTTTAGGACTTAAGGCCCAGAATGCAGCATCTCAAGTAGCCTTGAGCGAACTGCTTGGAGGAGGTGGGAGGAGAAACCAGGTTATATAGAAGTTTGTAACAAAGGGCAGGTTGTCTGAACATCAAAAGTATTTTTGTGAATTTAAGAGAACCAGATACTCCAAGTTAAGGACTTTAGTGCTTTTCTATGTGTGGGAAGATGCTCACTGAAGTCATTCCTTTCATATGCATCTTAGCTATCTGGGGCCAGTATCCCACAATTTTTTTCAGGAATATCCTGAGTTCCTCAGTGCTCACCATTGGGAGCGGCTGTAACCTGATGGCTGTCTGATTGCTCAGGTATTCGCCTTCCTGAGTTGGAATCACTGAGGGCTATGACATCCTGGTTTATTGATACAGCAGGAAATGGTCTATTTCTCAACCTGCAGGGTTGATGCTATTCCCATTTTACAGATGGAGGCACTGAGGCACAGAAAAGGAAACTTGATTACCTAAGGTCACACAGAAAGCAATGGTTTAGGGATTTAAGCCAAGGCTCTTTACTCTTTGTTGCACTATCAGTTACTGCAGATTGAGCCTATGGGCCCAGGGCCACCCACCTATAAAATAGCTGGATTCTTCACCACCGCCACCACCCAAGAAACCTAGCAGGGGCAGGGTGCCGGGGACGGCGTTTTCTACTGAATCCATCAATCTGGGTTTCCTCTTCATGGCTCCATCCCTCAGCCTCTCAACTCAAACCCAGGCCTTCTGACTCCACCATAAGCTCCCCATTCTGCAGGCCATCCAGGCTTGGACTGGGAGATTAAGGCCTGCCCCTGACACCAGTGCAGACTGTGTCAGACTGAGGCCTGGGAGACCCCAGAGCTGGCAGAATGATTTCCTGATGAGGTTTTTGCACACTTCTGATGCTAGAGAATCCTTTCCGATGCCCAACTTCTGTCAGCAAAGGCCTTTCCCAAATAATAACACTCTGGCAGGATGGGCAGCACATCCTCCCATTTCACAGATGAACAAATGGAGGCTGTGGGAAGTTGTGGCCTCCCCATGGACCCAGGTCAGGTCCAGGGCTTTTCAGGGTAGCTTTCCCAATGCCTGGTGTAGCCCTTTCTACCTTAGCAGACCCTCAATTTTATTATTATTATTATTATTTTTTTGTCAAATGAATAAATGAACAAGGTACAGATTTTCCATTTCTTTATTTCTGAAATGATCACGTCAAAGTCTGTTGCCTGTTAGAGCAGGGAGAGGCCTCGAGCTCATTCAGTCCCCTCACTGTCCTGATGAAGCAACCAAAGCTCAGAGAGGGCCAGTGACTTGCCCACCAGAAGGGTCCACGACCATTTCAAGCTGCCAGTGATCATGAGATCAAGGTGCCCTCCACAGACCTAGCCTCCTTATTTTCTCCGCCTCCCTGTTTTTCCTACAGTGGGGCCACACTCATCCCTCATCACCGACCTGCATCACCCCCATAGCGTTCAGGACTCCTCTCCTCATCCCTGCCTGTCAGAATCCTACCTATTTGCCGGTAGATGAAAATTCAAGTTCCTCCCCACCTTATTTGAGCTGTGTGACCTTGAACAAGTCACTATGCTTACTAAGCCTAACTCCTTCTTTGCAAAAAGGCTGATGATGCCAGTTTTGGAGGGTTATTTGGGGGATGAGAAGAGCTACTGTGGGTAAAACATGCTGCATTGTGGTGATTTTGGTGGCATGGGGGTGGCAGTGATTGCTAACAAGACCAAAGGCAGGATGAGGGCCTGGGCAGCGCAGAATCAGGATGACATGGATCAGGCGCTAGAGCAAGGTCACCCCAAGGGTGACCGGGACCGTATCTAAGCGACATCAGACAGCAAGGCATTCTAGGCAGCGGGCAGCAGCTGGAGTCCAGAGGAAGGTGGCTGAGTGCCCCACTGGGTGGAGGGGTGGGGCCCAGCCTGGAGGGGCCCAGCAGGTGGGGGAGGGGTGACAGTGGGCACCGTACTAGGCCTGATCAGTTTGGGGGAAAGAGTCGCAATAGCCTTCTGAGGGAAGTTTTGTATCCCTACATTACAGACAGGGAAAGCAAGGCCCAGAAAGGGTGAGTAACTTTCTCAAGTTGATCCAGCAAGAAAGAAACAGAAGCAGAATGAGAACCCAGCAGCCTGTTAACCAAACATTCTCCACGCCAGCTCACCGTTGGCTTAAAGTCACAGCGCGCTCCCAGCTGAGCCAGGATGTGGTCAGAGTCCCCAGGGAGGAGGTGAGGCCAATGGCCAGCCAAATTCTTCCTCTTTCTGACCACTCCCCTACCCCCACCCCTCAGGACGGCTGGAAAGAAGATAGAGCTCCAAAGACAATTCCTAACAAAAGAGAAAGAGAGGAAACAACTAGTCTGGGCCCTTAAACGTGTGGAGGCGGGGCTGGCGGCAGGCCCCAGTTCCTCCCTTGATTAAAATAGACCAAGGTATGTGGGCCGTGGGCAGCTTCTAAAAGGATCTGGGGCGGAGCCAGCCGAGAAGGTGCCGCAGGGGCTCCCAGACGCCGGCCCAGGTCACTCGGCTCTGGTTGTGAGGAGCCACTCTGCCCTGGAGGGGAGGGCAGAGGCCACCCGGACCCCAGAGGCGTCTTCCTGCGGTGGGGGGCAGTAGGGACCGGACTTTTTCTCCTCCTCTTCTTTCCTCTACAAGCCATGGCATTCCTCTTGCGTCACAGCTGGGCTCAAGTGGCTCAGTTCAGCCAGCCTTCACCTTTAGGGGCCACCCACGCCTCCTCCCCAGATGACTGCCAAGCCTTTTCCTCTGAATTCCTCATGGAGTGCCTGGCTTTCTTTTCAAGAGGAACAGCCCTTCTGCCTCTGAAGTGGGGCCCGGAGACCCACGGTGAGAAATTCCCGGGAGAGTCAGCTTCCTCATCCCCGTGATGTATTACCTATCACTCCCCCGCCTTCCCTGAACTTTATCAAACAGTCTGCCTTCTGCACAGCCAGAATGATGCCCTGGGGGTGTGCAATGCCAGCAGCTCCCCTGGGACTTAGAGGTCACCCAAAAGCGGATGGAGAGGCTGGAGGGCTGAAGAGGGGGACAAGGTACACGGGGAGGTGTTCCCGTGACACCTGTCACACTTCCTCACCCCCCTGGCTGCTGGTCTGGGGCTGAGGGCCTCTTGTGCTTACACAAGGGCCGAGCAGAGGAGAGACCACTTCCCCATCACCCGCCCCCCCAGGCCACCTGGACCGCAGGTCCTGGGCCTTGTCAGTGACTGGAGCCATCCCACTTCCTGGCCATGCTTTCCCCACCTGCCAGGCAGGGCTGCTGGTTGGACCCTAACCCCTCTTCTGAGAGCAGACCCAGAGACCCCTGGAGAGAAATTGACTGCAGAGCTGAGGTCAAATCCTCGTGGCCTTGGGCAAAGGGCTTGGCTCTCTGGGCCTCAGTTAGTCCATCTGTAAAATGGGATGAGAATCAAACTGAAATGGTGGAGGGGAACTGCTGCTTCCTGCCAACAATAGAAACAAAAGCTAACATTTAAGGGGTGCTGACACTTTTCGTGCATGATCTCATTTCATTGTCATACACACACCTATGTGGTGGCAGGGCTGGGGGGTGGCTATGATTTTCTCCATCCAACAGAGAGGCCAGCAGAGGAAGGGAGCAGCGCCAGGCTTTCAGCGAGGGCAGTCTAACCCCATCCCCACCCAGGGTGCTTCTCCTCTGTCCTCTCTTGCCTCTCCTGCTGCTCAGGGCTGACGGACACTTACTTTGCCAGATGCTGCGCAGATCAGTTGGAGAGAGGCTTGGACTAGCAAACTCCCACCTCCCCCACCCCAGGAGCTGTCAACCTCATGTGTGGCCCAGCCCACTCAGAGAGGAGGGAGATTAGCCAAGGTTGGCGGGAGCAGGGGATGGGGGTCTTCTAGCCCACACCCCAGGGAAGGCTGGGTGGAGGAACGAGGGGACAACCCAGGCCCTTGGCCTTCGCCTCCTACTCCCTCACCGCCCCCCGCATCCCAAAGGAAGCCCTGTCTGCCCTCCTCTGCTTTCCTTCCAGCCCCTTTCCCTGCCCCTCCCAGCAAGGATTTATGGTTTTAATAATGCAGGCTTTCTCCACCAGCCTCCCTTGCTGTTTAGTCCCTTCTAAAGATCCTTAAAATTAAAACACTAATCAGGAATTTATTTTCTCATCAATCCTGCCCTTCAGGTTATGAGGCCTTTGTGTTTTCACAGCCGCAGGGAGGGCCCTCCAGGGGCAGAGATGGGCACAGGGAACAACGGCCCTGGCTCCAGTCTGGGGAGAGAAAGAAGAGAGAAGAAGGGGAGAGACTGCAGGAGGCAGAGGCAGATCCAGGTCAGAGGGAAAGAGGGGTGCAGGTAGCTCGGAGAAGGTGTCACCTCTCTGCATTGGCCCCCTGCCACCCAAAAGGGCTGTTTGCAAAGCCCAGGAATACTGTTCCTTTCATGGGAAGCCTATGAGATGGGTCAGGTCTCCCTGATCGCTGAACAGGGAGTCCACTGCCTGCTTCGCCTCTGTCTGGGTGTGTGAAGTGGGCAAGTCACTAGCCCTCCCTGAGCTTTGGTTGCTTCATCAGGACAGTGAGGGGATTGAATGATCTCTAAGGCCCCATCCTGTTCTAACAGGCAACAGCCTTTGATGTGATCATTTCAGAAATAAAGAAATGGAAAATCTGTACCTTGTTCATTTATTCATTTGACAAAAAAAGAAAAAACTGAGGGTCTGCTAGTGTGGAAAGGACACCAGGCACTGGGGAAGCCACCCTGAAGAGCCCTGGACCTGACCTGGGTCCTTGGGGAAGCCACAACTTCCCACAGCCTCCATTTGTTCATCTGTAAAATGGGAGGGTGTGCGGCCCACCCTGCCACAGAGTGTTATTATTTGGGAAAGGCCTTTGCTGACAGAAGTTGGGCTAGGATTCTCTAGCATCAGAAGCGTGCAGAAACCTCATCAGGAAATCATTCTGCCAGCTCTGGGGTCTCCCAGGCCCCAGTCTGACACAATCTGCACTGGTGTCAGGGGCAGGCCTTAATCTCCCAGTCCAGGCCTGGATGGCCTGCAGAATGGGGAGCTTATGGTGGAGTCAGGAGGCCTGGATTGGAGTTGGGTGTCAGTTGAAGCACCTGCAAAATCAGTAGCTTGGGGTGAGTCCCGTCCCCTTTGGGTGCCCAGAGTCATCCTCCAAGGAGGTTAAACAGTCCTGCCCCACCTGGTGAGACATGTGAACTGAGCCAGGTAACACAGGTGGAAGGACCAAGCACACAGTAGGTGTTAGGAAAAAATGCTTGCTAGGCACCGGGTTTAAGCCACAAGAACATCAAGGTCAAGGGTACTGGGTATCGAGTTACACAGTTAAGGGCAAGTTGGGATGGTGGTACAGCCCACTGCAGGCGGGGGAAACGGGGGCTTCGGCCTCCCTGCCAGATGAGGCCTTTCCAGGCTGACATTAGCATTTTCCAAGATGATTCAGCAAAACCAGGGGGCTTAGCCTGGCTTCCCCTTTATGCTGAGCAGCTTGTTCATGCCTCAGCCCGGCTTGTCTGACTGATAGGAAATCAATGTGTTTATGATCTGAGGCCTCTTGCACAAAAAGAGGAAGAAATAATTGCTCTTCCGAGGTCTGAATAGCAGCCTGCCCAATCTACTGATTTAGCTTACCTTCCCAGCCCTGAATCTTGCCTTTCTTTAAGCTGAAGTATCCAAGAGCAGTAGAACTTAGAGCTGTGAACAAAGGACTTTGAACACCCCCATCCTGAGAGATAGATGAGCCCTCCTGGGGGATCCCTGTCTCTGGGAACCAGTAGCTGTCAAATCAAGCAACCTGAGCAGAAGAGTTTGGCTGTGTTCTCAAGAGGTTCTGAGTCCTGAAATAACAGAGACTTGGTCTCTAACTTAAGAAATCTATGGGAAAAGGTAGATTTTGTTTGGAGGGCCAAAATAATTATACTGTGATTATGTCTCATTTATCCTGTGATCACATATCCAGGGCAGCACCTGATGCTGCTAGCTGCTATTATATGGGGTTCCTAGGTCTAATTAACAT
The DNA here is from genome assembly GCF_032405125.1 of Capricornis sumatraensis. Taxonomy (NCBI): domain Eukaryota; kingdom Metazoa; phylum Chordata; class Mammalia; order Artiodactyla; family Bovidae; genus Capricornis; species Capricornis sumatraensis. The sequence goes on from NC_091084.1 coordinate 76,025,556, forward strand.
TGTAGAAACCAATAGAATTTATGATGATACTGATGCCTGTGATCAAATATACTGGGAGATTGACTCAGAACACCTTCAGGACATTATACCAATGGAGGAGAAGCAGCTGAAGAAGATTTAGATCTGATTAGTGATAGATTGATTACAGTCCTTATTCATTAAATGCAGATGGCTCGTAGATCAGGGAGGTGAAAGAATCATAAAGTGAGTCCAAAAGTATGAGAAAATCTGTGCTGGTCTTATTGGATGATTCAGTCCCCTTTTCAGATTTGTTCCAATACCCCACTGGTTATTGCAAATATTTGACATTGACATGAGTTTGTTAATTGCTGTCAGACTAAGGATGATCATTTCTTCACAAAAAGCTCTGGCCCATAGGACAGGGCTGAGGGTTGCGGGAAATGTGAAGCCCCTATATGGCGCTGATCCCCCGTCAGGGCACGAAACGCACTGTGCAGTGGTGTTGCTCTGTCATCAGGGGCAGAGGAGTTTCAGGGCAACTTGGACCGGCCTCTCAGCACTGTTTATGGAAAGCAGTGAGACTGATGATTTGCACCTGGCCTTGGCAAGACCCCTGACGGGCTCTGCCATCGAGGTTAGAAATGTAGCGGAAAAATGCCAACACGACCAGCAAAATGCACAAATGCCTAAGCTGAGCTCCTCCCCAGTTTGGAGGCGTTCTACATCCCTTACAGAGGGAGGGTGTTGGAGACCGGCACCTGCCTCTCCAGGTGCCTAGCCCAAGGACGTCCTGACGTGTCCTCTTCCTGTAAGCAACTGTAGGTTAGTGAGCAGTGTCTTTGGGGATCCTGGGAGTCTGATTTAGCAGTTGAATCCAACTTGACTGCCACTGTTTAAGGCGAAACTTCTTTCTTCCACATTTCATAGATGAAGCAATGGAAACTCAGAGGGAGAAATGACTGATCCCCAGTCATGCAGCAGGTTTATAGTAGAGCCCAGATTGGAGTTGTAGGCTCACATCTCAATCCAGAGATGTGGTCTGTTTTTTCCCTCCTGACCTTGCTCCTTACAGGTGATTGGTCACTTCCTAGGAGGCCTTGAAGAACCAGAGAGAAGCGTTGACCTCTAGCAGAGGTGTCAGGGTAGCAGGAGAAGAATTGCCCCAGGATGAGGAGAGGTCAGAAGCCAGGAAACAGATAGGAAAACCCAAGCTTCAGGGAGAGGAGGAAATTGAGAGAGAGGCTCAAGACTGAGTCTGTGAAGGAAGAATGTATCAGTCAGTGTAGGATCATTGCTGTAACAAACAACCCCAAGTCTCAGGCTTTTAATTCCAGAAGAGTCAGTTTATTACTCATGCCATAAGTCCAAAGCAGGTCAGTGGAGGAGAGAGAGCACTGCTCCATGCAGTCATTCAGGGACCCAGGCCCCCTCCATCCTGAAGCTTGCCTCCCCTCAAGGTCTTCAAAGCCCTCACCATCCAGAGGGAAGTTGAAGAAAGAGAGGACACCGGTGTTATTACTGATGTTAAGGCCAGCCCAGGAGTCCCCTCTCTTCTGGACATCGGCATATCAGTGTGGAAGCATTAGGACAGAGGGGCTGAATTCCTCTCTTTCTGATGGGCACTGGGGCCCAAGCCAGCCCATGGCTTCATCATCCACACCTTCAGTGTCCCCTGCGGCTCTCCTGACATCTTGAAGTCAGCACAGTCCCTCTTCTGCGTAAGATGAGCCAAATCCCAAATATGCAGCCAATCCAAAGGTAACCAGGCCCCTCCTTGGTCCCTCAGGTCTCTGAACTTTATGTCCCAAGTTCACCTAGAGTCACTCTTGGAGGAGCATGCCGGCGGTCATGGAGGTCACTTGCCGTCATCATTAACTGAGAATAAATCACAGAAGGGTATGAATTGTGAGCTGTTCTTCTCTAGGACACAGGTTTCCCTTACTTAGAAATAGGTGTATCCATGGCATGGACCCTCCTGGAAGCTGATTCCAATAGCTTAAAAACTACATAAATGGTCATCTGTATATTACCCAAGAGAGAACTTGTGCCGGAATCTTCCACCACAGAAGGAATCAGTAGGACACAGGCTGGGAGCCAAAGCAGAAATGGGCCCAGAGTCAGGCTGGGAAAGGCTCCCGGACATGACACCCCAGGACACGAATGAGGCATGGGAGGAAAACCGGCCTTGGGCTGAGACAGCTCTGGCTTCTGCTCCATGTTAGAATGCTGTGTGCCTTTGGAGAAGTCAGCTCACCTCCCTGGGCCTTGTTTTCTCATCTGTAAAATGGGTGTAATCACAGTACCTTTCTCCCAGGGATGCTGTGGGATTTAATGAGATAATGCCCTCAAGCACAATGCCTGCTCCCAGGACGCTTTCAGTAACTGAGCTCTCCCTGGCCCTCCTCCCACCCTTCTTGAACCCTCTGTGATAAGGGAAACTCGAAGTGTATGTGGGCTAGCCTTCCAGTCATTAGAAAGAGCCCTGTGGGAACATGCTATTTTCCTGGGAGCTGAGAATTTCATCTAGCTACACAAAGGTGGGAGGTGAAACTTCTATGCTGGTTCTGATGACCAACGCCAGGAACTGAACAAGGTCTGCAGGTTCCATTTTGCAGTGAATTCTTCCATTTCTGAGCTATGTTTTTCCACCTGGCCTGGGAGAGCCTGGGCTTGTAAAATGCGCTTATTAGCCGAAATGATCTAAATCTAATCAAATTCTCCCACGGAAACGATGTAATGATGTTCCTCACTAAATACCTGATGCTCGACAATTTTATGAAATGACCACAAACGTTTTTGTTAATCAAGCTGAAACCTCATACCTGGGCTCGGGGCAGCGGTGAGCTTTCAGAAGTGCTTCTAAATCAATTAAACAGGGTGACATGGTACACGCTCACACAAATACCGTTTAATATGAAACAGTGACAGTGAAAAGTACAAAAGGTCTTCGTCAAAGTTCTCGTTAATTTTTGCCTCGTTTCCTCTGTGTTGAGTAATGACATCTAAGATTTACTGGGTGCTTACAATGTGCCAGATGCCGTTCCAAGCTCTTCACACAACACCGTGTCACTTTGTCCAACCCGGAAGCTTGGGGCCCAGAGAGGTTAAGGCTCCTTCCTACAGACGTACAGGTAGGAAGTGACAGAGCCAGGCCTAGAACCCAAGGGATGAGATTCTGGAACCAAAACTCTTAACCAAGTCAGGGGTTGGTAGAAGTGTATCAGAAGGCTTATCTTTCCAAAAGGCTTCCCTGGCCAGATTTGGCAGATGACTTTAGGAGACATTTGGAGACACGGACTCCCGTTGGCTAATTATGAAGGATATCAGCCAGTTATATATGTTTAGTGCCTTTCTGTCCCGTGTTCTGCTCAGTTCTGCTCCATCCTACATACTAAGAGCTGTGTTAAGCTTGGGAGATATCAGGGCATTTGAAGACTGGTTCCTTACCTCTGGGGGAAGCAAATATATAAATAAATGACGATTGCAGACCAGGAGAGAAAGCATAAGAGAAATACACCGAATGCTTGATATAGCATAAGGGAAGAAATGCTCCATCTGGAGAAGACTGAAAAAGAAAAAAAAAAAGTAGTTACCACTGGGAGGATTTGGGGGAATGAAAAGGAGTCTTCCAGGCACACAAGAGGAAAACACATCCTAGACATAGGCACTCTTGGAGGCTCAAAGATTGGGTAGAATAAGCGTGGGACCCATAAACACTTTGGTGTGGAGCAGCTGTGCTGAGTTCTGCGAAGTTTGGCAGGCCATTCTTAGAAGCTTGGGTTCTCTCCTCCAGAAGAGGACAGTTGAATGAGTCAGGACTCTTACAGTTACATATGACGGAAACCCAATTCAAATGGTCTTGGACTTGGAAGGTGTTGACTTGTGTCACTGAAACCATTTCATGTTACTGCATTCAGGCATAGCTGGATCCAGGTGCGGAAACAATATCATCTGAAATCTCTCTCCATCTCTTAGCTAGGGTTCCTTTGGCTTAATCTTCAGGTAGCCTCTGTCTAATTGATGACAAAGATGAGTTTCACAATATCTAAGGTTACATCTGACCAGCTGGGCAACCTCAGGAGAAAGAAAGTGCCTTATTCCTAACAACTCCAACCAAAGTCCTGGGACAGGTGTTACTTGCCTGTAACTGCCTTGCTTGAATGGCTTGTGTGCCGTTACTAAGAAATGAACTCCAAATAGCAGGAGACCCAGAGTCTTGCTCCAGCCCTAACATTTAACTAGGTAGCCTTGGGTGAATCCCTCTGTTCTCTGGATCTTGTTTTCCTCATTCAAAGAAGGGTGGACATGAGCTCCTTTGGGGTCTTACCTTCCATCCTGGACACAATCTGCATACTCCGAGGGTTGTGCGTGGTCTTGTCGGCAATCTGAAAACTCTCAGCTCCCCAAGATGGGGATGGGCTTCCCTGGCAATCCTCTTCACCTTCTGGTTTCTCCTTCTTTGTGACCCAAGAGCAGGGGATGATTGGAGGGGGGCTTGACTGCTGGGTGGGGGACAAGCAGGCACAGCTGGTCCTTCCCCAAGGACCTGAAAGCTTAGGGACCAGTGGCACCCAGTTTCAACCCCCTGCATAACTTGCTGCCGGCTTGAGACCTTCAGGCGAGAGCTCCTGCCCAAATGCAGGGCGATGTAATCATCTCAGGAGTCTGGCTTCACAGAAAACATAACTGTTTAATCCTTAAATTGAATTTTATGTGATTTTTTTTTTCTCCTCAGATTCTTACAGTACTTAATTCCAGGGCTAATCTGGGACCCTGACTCTAATTTACGGCCTGGGCAACAGCTGTATTTATCAGGCAGCGGTAAGGCTGCTCACTGATGGCTTCAGGGCCGTGGGCAGACATTCGCCTCCCCTCCTGTCCCCTGCTCACCAGGACTCCTGTCTTCTTCAGACTCTAATCTTTCTTGGCCCTGATTCAGCCTCTGGTCAGGCCCAATCTCTGACACTCCTCTGGCCCTTCCCAGTGAACTTGACATCTAGGGGTGCCTGTCTTTATATGTTGCCCCTGCCCCCAGCACAAGGGAGGAGAAAGAGGCTCTGAGTGGGACAAAAATTGTTCAGAAGAACCTCACCCAGATCCTGCCGTTGGAGGGTAAAGAGAGACGTCTGTTCCTTCCTGCCCTTGGTCCCCCTCCGTCCCCACCCCCCGCTTCCGCCCACAGTCTGTGCCAGGGACAAGATGTTTTGTCAGTTTTAAAGTGCAACCTTGCCATACAGCAAGAGCTAGGAGAACTGGGCGCTCCTTTCTTATTTCCCTTCTCCCACCCCCCCTCCCTTCCTTCTTTCCTTTCATCTGCACTTTCCCTCCCTCCCTTCCTTGCAGCCACTCAAAGATTTATTGAGCACCTACTGTGTGCCAGGTCTCCCACCACGTGCTGGGGTAGCTGTGACCAAGACAGATGCAGACTCTGCTTTCCTGAGGCTTCAACTCCGGGAAGACAGGTGACCACTCAGTCGTCACGGGCACACAGGAGCAAAGAGGGCACGTGTCACCCCAGAGGTGGTGACACTGGAGCTGTGACCTGAATGGCGAGGAGGAGCAAGGACAGCAAAAGAGCCTTCCAGGCCAAGGGGACAGCAAGGACGGGTCCTGGGGCAGGAAAGGACTTGGCTTTGTGTGAGGAGCAGAGGGAGGCCAGTGTGGTCGAGGCGGAGTGAGCGAGGGGAGAGGTGGACTGAGCTGGGCTCAGAGGGGTAGGCAGGCGGGGTTCAGAGTGTACCTCTAAAAGGGCAGGGCGCCTTCTGGAAGAGGGGAAGGAAGGAGTGCGGAGAGTTCCCAGTACAGGCAGAGGGGACAGCATGAGATAAGGCCCAGAGGCGGGGCGGGTACAAGGGGAAATTCCAGTAGCTCATTCTGGTCCTGTGGTGCTGGAGAAGACTCTTGAGAGTCCCTTGGACTGCAAGGAGATCCAACCAGTCCATCCTAAAGGAAACCAACCCTGAATATTCATTGGAAGGACTGATGCTAAAGCTGAAACTCCAATACTTTGGCCACCTGATGTGAAGAACTGACACATTTCTTCAAGAAAAGACCCTGATGCTGGGAAAGATTGAAGGCAGGAGGAGAAGGGGACCACAGAGGATGAGATGGTGGGATGGCATCACCAATTCAATGGACATGGGTTTGAGTAAACTCCAGGAGTTGGTAATAGACAGGGAGGCCTGGCATGCTGCAGTCCATGAGGTTGCAAAGTCGTACACGACTGAGCGACTGAACTGAACTGAACTGAGGACTATTGAATGTATGAGCAAATCCAAGGGAAGGGCTCAGCCTGAGACACATTAAGGGCTCAGTAAGTTATAGTTGATAATAAGGCAAGTGCAGCAACTGGGGCAAGAACAGAAAGCAACCTGTGCTACGAGAAGGATAAGCAGAGTGGAGGAGGAGAGGAGGGTGTCGTTAGCTCTGACCGGGGGACCCCGGAGTGCGATCAGGAGTCCAGGAAGGCTTCTCAGCAGAAGTGGTGTGGCAGGGGCCCTTGAAGGCTGAGCAGAATTCCACGTGCAGAAGGGGAGGGCCCTGCGGCCTGTGGAAAGGGCACAGTGGGGTGTCTGGGGAAGAGAGAATGGTCAAGGCCGGCTTGCGGGGAGGGTGGTGGGAGTGACAGGTGAGGCAGGAGAGGTAGGCTGGGGCCACGGAGCCCGGGCTCAGAATGTCATTGCAAGGAGGCTGACTCTACCCTGAGACTGGGAAAAATGTTCTTTTTCCTCAAAGCGGAGGAGTGAGTGACATAATGAGGACAGATCTGAGTGTTCAAATCCCTCTTTGGCAGCCACATGGAGGAGGCTACAGCCGCCTCCAGACATCAAAGAGGGGACCCCCAGAAGCCCAAGGGTGCGGGCTGCGGTCAGGGCAGCAAATGGCTCCCCGGGAGGCGGCACTCTGGGCTCTGGTCCTGGCGGCGTGATCAACTTTCTGGGCAACGTCGGGCAAGTCACTCTCCCTCTCTGAACCTCAGTGTCCTCATCTGTAACGCGAGCGCACTGGTCTAAGACCCCAGTCGGGTACGCGGCAGGATGGGGCTCTGAAACTCAGGTGCCCACAGAGAACAAGCTGAGCACAGGAGAGGTGGAATTGTCAAAAACCTGAGAAAATGCAGCTTGTTCAGAGAGGGGGCTGCTGCTCTGGCCCAGCCAGCTGTTGCGATGCAGAGGGTGTGTGTGTGTGTGTGTGTGTGTGTGTGTGTGTGTGCACATATGTGCATGCTGGGGTTGCTAGCAAATCTTTAGACTGGAAATCCAGTTTTTTAAAAATATTTATTTTTAATGTATTTGGCTGTGCCAGGTCTTAGCTGCAGCACCCAGAACCTTTAGTTGCAGCATTCAAACTCTTGGTTGCGGCATGTGGGATCTAGTTCCCTGACCGGGGACCAAACCCCAGGCTTCCTGCATTGGGAGCACAGAGTCTTAGCCTCCAGACCTCCACGGAAGTCCCCCAATTTTTTTAAAATAAGAAATCATCTGACTTTTAAATGTTGGTTCCCTTCTTTTTAAAAATCACCACTTTGGGTCATCTCATCTATTAGACCCCAAACGACTCACACCCCCACAAACTTACCACTCTTATTTTGGCGTGTTTGGAAAGGGGAGAGAGAGCAGGTAGAAAGGAGGAAATAGACGGGGTCCTGGGGGAAGAAGTCCTGAGGCCCCGAGATTGAGGACGGCGCAGTGCATCCTGGCAGCAAACGCTCGCCGACTGACTGCTATGAGCTGAGTGTCTCTTCTGAGCTCACTCGGGAACCAGGAGTCGGTTTTCATTAACAGGCGAATGCTGAATCGGCCCTGGAGGCATGTAAACCAGCTCCCCTGTCCGGGAGGCTTTTAAAATCTATCTTGTAAACTTGCCTTTCAGACCTGACACGAGGCAGCCTTGTCAGGCGAGAGACTAAGAGCAGAAGTCAGCAGTCCAGCTCTTGTCAATCAGGCCACGGGGAGGTTGCAGGGGCGGGGGGTGGGGGGAGGGTGGCGGGTGGAGGCTGCAGGGTGGGGGCGTGGGGGTGGAGGACTCCAGGAGGCAGGGATTCAGCAGTCCTGGGGTGGGGTCAAGGGCACAGACCTGAGTGCCCAAGCAGAAATGGGGGCATACTACCATAAAATCATCTTGCTGGGGCGGTGACACGATCACGTCCAGGCGGTACCACCGTTATTTCCATTTTATAAAAGAGAAACCTGGGGTTCTGGCATTTGCCCAGGGTCAATACATCTCGTAAAGTCAGACAAGGGACTTAAGTGCAGGTGGTCAGGCTCTGGAGCGGTCACCACACCCCAGGTGGTTGAGGAGCCCCCCTCACCATCCTGGAAGATTGGAGGAGAAATGAGAAGGGCATTTTGACCATGACCCAGAGCTTCCCTTGCCACCTTCAGATTCACTGGGTGAGTCACGGAAATCTGCCCCTCGCCTCTGGACTTCAACATGGGGCTGGCTACTGAGCTTTCAGGACCATCCAGCTCTGACGTCCATTTGTCCGACACCTGCTCACTTAGTATCTGTTCTGTGTCAAGGGCTTGGGGAGAGAGCAGACAGACAGACAGAAATGCTCCCTGAGCTCTTGGAGTTTCCATCTGGGCACTGGGGTGCGGATGGGAGGGGCAGTGGAAAAATTGGCCGATCAGGCGTGCTGCCGAGTATTGTGATGTGTTTTGAAGCAAACAAAGCAGGATGGTGAGAGAGAGATGCGAGTGGACAGAGCGGGTGACTTTGGATAGAGTCACCAGCAGCTTGTCCTGAGGGAGCTGTTCTGTGAGCCCATCACCGGGCTGGTGAGAGTGGGGCAGCCGCACCAGAGGGGGCAGCAGGAGCAGAGGCCTCTAGGAGGGAGCAGGCTCGGGGTTTTCATGGACCAGAGAGAAGCTGGTAGGACCCCCTCCAGCGGGCCCTTCCTGCCCCCTCTGCCTCCTGCTCTGGAGGCCAAGTCGCTAGCAGTCAAGGGAGAGGGATAGAGAGAGAGAGAGAGAGAGAGGGCCGGCTTTGAGAAGCCATAGACCTATGGGACTGGCCCTTTAATAATCCCAGGTGGGCATTCAAAGCAATTGCAATTTGAAGATCCCAGCTTGCTTAGTACAAGTGGAAAATTACCTTCACATCTTTTCTGGATTGCTTTTTGATCCCGATTTCATCATTCAGATGTACAGCAGTGCATTTTCAACGGGTACAATTTAATTAGGCTCAATTTGTATAACTACATTATTAAAGACTCATTTGGAAAGAGCTTCATGTCCAAGGTTCACTGGGCTCCACCATTTGCGTGAAAACACATTTGGAAGAGAGCCCTCTGACGACCCCAGCTTCTGGAGTGCTCTTCTCCTCCTCCTCCTCCAGTGCACAGGCCTGACTTGTCATTTAATTTCCATCTCATTTAATAGAATGTCTTTGGACATCTCTGGGTCTCTGAGCCCCTGATGGGTGTCTCCTGTAATTACGCAGAGATTCCTCCTACGCTCCTTCAGTCGGTTATCAAACATTCATGAGGAACAAGATGGGAGCAAGGTCCTGAGCCAGGGAGCTGGAACAGGAATAAAAAGCTGCAGATACATACTTTAGAGTCTAGATGGGGGCAGGCAGTACAGTGCCATCAGCCCTGTTAGCAGATGAGGACTGCAAGCCTGGGTCCCTAAGTCAATGCCAGAGTCAGGATTTGAAACCAGGAACCTGGAATGGTTCTGTTTCACCAAGATCTCTCTTCCCTTGTGGGTGAGTGCAAGGATATTTTCCATGACAGAGGCAGGTCAGGCCTCTTGGCAGGTATCATAACTGGAGGCCAGGAACCTCCAAGTTACTGAACTGGGGTTGGGGAGGAGGCGCAGGAGGAGGATATATTAGGCAGAGTTCTCCAGAGAAGCACTATCAGTAAGATGGATATATACAGATAGAAAGAGATTTTATTATAAGGAACTGATTCACACAATTATGGAGGCTGAGCAGTCCCAAGATCAGCTGTTGGCAAGCTAGAGACCTAGGAAAGCTAACAGTGTAAGTTCTAATCTGAAAGCCAGCAGGCTTGAGGCCCAAGAAGAATTGATGGTCCAGTTTAAGTCTGAAGGCAGGAAAAGACTGATGTTCTGGCTCAAGTCAGCCAGGTAGGAGGAGCCCCCCATATCCTTATCCTTTTTGTTGTATTTAAACCTTCAATTGATTGGATGAGGCCCACCCACACAGGAAGGGCAATCTGCTTTCTCTGGTCTACCCATTCAAATGTGAATCTCATTCAGAAACTCTCTCACATGCACACCCAGAATGTTTGACCCTATGCCCAGATCCCTGATGGCCCAATGGAATGATACATAGAATTAATGATCCCAGAGGGAAGGAGAGAGGGAGGTTGAAAGGCATTGCTAGTTATAGACCAAATGGTGGCAAGAAAGTAAAGGAAGCTCACATCTCATTTCATCCTCACAGCCACACTGTGGTATCAGGGTCCCTATTCCCATTTTTGAGATGAGGACACTGAGGCTGAGAGAAGTGACACACAGATGGCGACTCAGTGCCTCCTTGTCCCTGGATAATATTTGTCTCCATGGAGAAAGACTGAGGATGCTGCCCGTAGGACTATCTCCTAAGACTACTTTTTGTTTTCTGTTGCCTCTTCTGCTCTTCCAGTGTGATCAGAACCTGACTGAAGTGCTGAATGGCCCGTCTCTCTCTACTGCACGTACTGAGGGGTGGTGGCATCGCTCTCAGCACCATGGTCAATGGCGTCCCCAAGGTCTCCCATAGTCCTTTGCTTCAAAGATGCCAAGAGTGCTAGAGCAGGATGCAGGACCCCTGCGCTGACTCTGTGACTCTGAGTTGCTGTGTGGGCTTGGACAAACTTCTCCCAATCTCTGGGCCTCAGGCTCCTCACCCGTAGAACAACCGAGGAGGCCTGGAAGATGTCTAAGATCTAGCAGAGTCTTCTAAGGGGTTCCCTGGCTCTCCTGAAATCTGTGTCTGTCCTTTGTTGGAGACCTTCATCCTCTAGAACCACCCCCACCCTCCACCAGTCCCTTAGGACTGTTCTGGCAAGGCCTCCAACCAAGGGGCTTGACAACTTCTCACTGAAGGAAATTGCACCTGGGAACCCTGGCCCCTAAAGGGCCTTCAGTAAGGCCATGGGCAGGGAGGGATGAGCTTAGATGCTGTGAGAATACGGCCTCACATGCACCCCTGGTTCCAATTCCCACGTTGTCATCAGCCTGGTAATGTGTGCGGCCCTGGACAGCACAAGTCCAGGGGCAAAGGTCTCTCCTCTCTTGCCTACCCCTGAAGAACATTCCTACATGAAGAAAGCCATGTGCTTCTGCTTTTCTCTTACACTGCAATCACACCCACAACACTTCTGACGCCATATGAGTAGGTATTTTCCCCCCACACCGAGCAGAGCAGCCAAGTGTCCTAAAACTTAATTCTGATGCTGTCAGTCTGGAGATAACCCCAGATCCCACAGGTCAAGGGCTCAGTCCCACAAGATCCACCCTAACTACCTCTCACTTTGGATGCCAATGGCAAGTAGTAGGTTCCTCAGGTTATTCACACCTTCTGTCCAACTTGACTACAAATTTGAGGTTCTCATGGTTCACTCCCGTTAAATCTGATCATTTGCTAGAGCAGATCCCAGAACTCAGGGAAATGCTTACTTACATTTGCTAGTTTATTACATGATAAAGGATCCAGATAAACTGCTGGATGAAGAGATTCACTGAGTGAGGTCTGGAAGGGTCCTGAATGCAGGAACTTCTGTCCCCATGGAGTTCGAGTGTGTTACCTTCCTGGTACATGAATTTGTTCACCACCTCGGGAATTCTACAAACATCATCCTTTTGGGATTTTTATGGATGCTTCATCATGTAAGCTTGATCGTTTATTATATCCATTTCCAATCCCACTTCCCTTCAAGGAACATGGAGGGTAGGGATGAAAGTCCCAAACTTTTAATGATGGTTTGATCTTTCTGGTGACCAGTCCCACTCAGGAGCTGTCCAGGAGCCCATCCAGAGTCACCTTATTAGAGCAAAAGACAATCCTATCACCCAGGATTTAGGAACCTTGTGTCAAGGACTGGGTTCACAGACCAACTATTAGAGAAAAACAGGTGCTTCCAATACTCCTATCACTTAGAAAATTACTAGAGCCCTATTTCAGGACCTGGGACAGAGACCAATACATATGTTTCTTGCTATTTCACAAGTCCTCAATGGCTCACCCCCAAAGTCACATCCAGGGCTGGGGATTGAGGGAAGAGAAGTCATGTAGATCACTTGTGACCCAAGAAATAAATTGGGAGAAGCTTGGAGTCAACAGGCTTGATGGGAGTCTGTGATAAAGACCTAAATTGGAAATGGGCTCTCAGAATCCATTCCCAGTCTTACTTCTGTGTGACCTTGGGCAAATCGCTCTCCTTCAGATTTTTTTATCTATAAAATAGGAAACAGGGTATGTAAAGATAATCTTTAAGATCCCAAGTTTGCCCCTTTGCCACAGGACCTTTGTGCAAGCTATTCCCCTCAGCTGGACCCTCAGTTCCCACCTGGCCAGTTGCTCACATTTCTATTGTTTATGGAAGTACCATCTCCACCAGGAAGCCTTCTTGGAATTCCCCACCTAGATGAGGTTCTCTTACCATGTCCCACGTCCGAATGTCTCCTTCATAACTCTTGTCTTGATGGCAGCTAGAACACTATGTGTCGGAGTATTTGTTTACTCACTACTTCTAGAATGTTGACAGGAGCAGCAGCCACATCTAATCGGCTCACTTCCTTTCCTTGGTACTTAGCATAGGGCTGCTCCACCCTGTGGATGCTCAGTAAACGTTTGCTCACTGATGGGCTGAACACTTGAACGCTTTCAAGGTATGAGACCTTGGGGATATGGAAGGAAACAAATAACAAATAATACAGAAACCACCCATGTTCTCTGAGCATTATCAACATTTAACCATCCTGCAGACCACATGGCAAAAAAAAAAAAAAAAAAAGAGTAGTGCATCCACTACTGAAAAATGGGACAAACAAGTGACTGTTGAATATCGGACACATACCCTTCTCCCCTTTTCTGCCTCCCTCTCACCTGACTCTTGCTGTGGGGTTAACTAGAAAAAGGACTCAAGAAGGGCTCTAAGGTCTGATTTCCCCACCAGAACCCTGCCCCCATGCTCTGACATCCCCATGTTTGCTATGGAAACTACTGTGGCATCATCACTGTGGGTTGATGATTTCAGGTGGGCTAATCAGCAAGAGGACTCGACCTGGAGACTTCTGGGTTGTTCCCATGTAAATACTCTCAGCGTAGAGAACAGAAGAAAAGACAATTAGTCCAGGCTGTCAGGAAATCCACACAAGCTGCTTCGTTCCTGAAAATGGTCCTCTTTTTTCCCCCGAGATCTTCCCTGGCTGTGGCACAGCTCACACACTGCAGGGAGCTGTCAGCTCCATGGAGAGACTGGAGGAATTAAAAATAAAAATTGATTTTCAGAGAACAAAATCAGACCTGACAACTCAAGTCACTCAAACCAGCCGTGGTTAGAAGATTGCAAATATGTTTGTAAAAAGGAGGTGGCAGAGACTGGTTGGGGAGAGATTCTCTCAGGGAGGAACTCTGGGAACATGTTCATCTCCTGAGATGAGGTTTCCAGCAACCGCCCTGTCCCACCATGTTCATTGCTTCTCTTTGCATCCTTTTCATGGTCTGGGCTCATGTCTGGTAAGCTGCAGACCTTTCACTAATTACAGTCTATCCTCATTATTAGCAGACTCCGCATCTGTGAATTCACCTCCTTGCTGAAACTTAACCTCGAATCGTTCACAGACATGCACAGAGTCGTGGAAGATTCGACTCATTCAGCACCCATGTTTTCACCTGCGGTGCAACAGTGAAATGCTCTGCATTCTCATTTCAGCTCTCATGCTGAGAGCAAGCCTCCTTTCGTGGTCTGCTTTGTGCCACGTTCATCCCATTTCTGTGCCCTTTGTTGATGATTTTTCCATTTACCATGGCCCCCAAGCACAATGTCTAATTGTGCTCCTGAGTACAGGAAGGCCGTGGTGTGCCTTAATGAGAAAATGTTTGTGTTATACATGTTTCATACTGTTCATGGGGTTCTCAAGGCAAGAATACTGAAGTGGTTTGCCATTCCCTTCGCCAGTGGACCACGTTATGTCAGAATGCTCCACCATGACCCATCTGTCTTGGGTGGCCCTATGTGGCACGGCTCATAGTTTCATTGAGTTAGACAAGGCTGTGTTCCATGTGATCAGCTTGAGTAGTTTTCTGTGATTGTGCTTTTCATTCTATCCTCCTCCTGATGGATAAGGGCAAGAGGTTTATGGAAGCTTCCTGATGGCAGAGACTGGCTGAGACAGACACTGGGTCTTGTTCTGATAGGCAGGGCCAGGCTCTGTAAATCTGTAACCTAATTTTCTGTTGATGTGTGGGGCTGTGTTCCTTCCCTGTTGTTTGACCTGAGGCCAAAATATGGTGAAGGTAATGAACAATATGAAAAGGCAAAAAGTTAGGACACTGAAAGATGAACTCCCCAGGTTGGTAGGTGCCCAATATGCTACTGGAGATCAATGGAGAAATAACTCCAGAAAGAATGAAGAGATGGAGCCAAAGCAAAAACAACACCCAGCTGTGGATGTCATTTGGTGATGGAAGTAAAGTCCGATGCTGTACAGAACAATACTGCATAGGAACCTGGAATGTTAGGTCCATGAATCAAAGTAATTAGAAGTGGTCATACAGGAAATGGCAAGAGTGAACACTGACATTTTAGGAATCAGCAAGCAAAAACGGACTGGAATGGGTGAATTTAACTCAGATGACCATTGTATCTACTACTGTGGGCAAGAATCCCTTAGAAGAAATGGAGTAGCCCTCATAGTCAGCAAAAGAGTCTGAAATGCAGTACTTGGATGCAATCTCAGGAATGACAGAATGATCTCTGTTCATTTCCAAGGTAAACCATTCAATATCACAGTAATCTAAGTCTATGCCCGTACCAGGAATGCTGAAGGCACTGAAGTTGAACGGTTCTATGAAGACCTTCAAGACCTTACAGAACTAACACCCAAAAAAGATGTCCTTTTCATTACAGGGGACCAGAATGCACAAGTAGGAAGTCAAGAGATATCTAGAGTAACAGGCAAGTTTGGCCTTGGAGTACAGAATGAAGCAGGGCAAATGCTAACAGAGTTTTGCCAAGAGAATCCACTGGTCATAGCAAACACCCTCTTCCAACAACACAAGAGAAGACTCTACACATGGACATCACCAGAGGGTCAATACCAAAATCAAACTGATTATATTCTTTGCAGCCAAAGATGGAGAAGCTCTATACAGTCAGCCAAAACAAGGCCAGGAGCTGACCATGGCTCAGATCATGAACTCCTTATTGTCAAATTCAGACCTAAATTGAAGAAAGTAGGGAAAACCACTAGACCATTCAGGTATGATCTAAATCACATCCCTTATGATTATACAGTGGAAGTGACAAATAGATTCAAGGGATTAGATCTGATAGATACAGTGCCTGAAGAGCTATGGACAGAGGTTCATGACATTGTACAGGAGGCAGTGATCAAGACCATCGCCAAGAAAAAGAAATGCTGAAAGGCAAAATGGTTATCTGAGGAGGCCTTACAAATGGCTGTGAAAAGAAGAGACGTGAAAGGCAAAGAAGAAAAGGAAAGATATACCCGTTTGAAGGAAAAGTTGCAAAGAATAACAAGGAGAGATAATAAGACTTTCCTCAGTGATCAATGAAAAGAAATAGAGGAAAACAATAGAATGGGAAAAACTAGACATCTCTTCAAGAAAATTAGAGATACCAAGGGAACATTTCATACAAAGATGGGCACAATAAAGGACAGAAATGGTATGGACCTAACAGAAGCAGAAACTATTAAGAAGAAGTGGCAAGAATACACAGAACTGTACAAAAAAGATCTTCATGACCCAGATAACCACGATGGTATGATCACTCACCTAGAGCCAGACATCCTGGAATGTGAAGTCAAGTGGGCCTTAGGAAGCATCAAAGCATCACTACAAACAAAGCCAATGGAAGTGATAGGATTCCAGTTGAGTTATTTCAAATCCTAAAAGATTATGCTGTGAAAGTGCTTCTCTCAATATGCCAGCAAATTTGGAAAACTCAGCAGTGGCCACAGGACTGGAAAAAGTCAGTTTTCATTTCAGTCCCAAAGAAAGGCAATGTCAAAGAATGCTCAAACTACTGCACAGTTGCACTCATCTCACATGCTAGTAAAGTAATGCTTAAAATTCTCCAAGCCAGGCTTCAGCAGTACGTGAACCATGAACTTCCAGATGTTCAAGCTGGATTTAGAAAAGACAGAGAAACCAGAGATCAAATTGCCAACGTAGGCTGGATCATGGAAAAAGCAAGAGAGTTCCAGAAAAACATCTATTTCTGCTTTCTTGACTATGTCAAAGCCTTTGACTGTATGGATCATAAAAAACTGTGGAAAATTCTGAAAGAGATGGGAATACCAGACCACTTTACCTGCCTCCTTAGAAATCTGTATGCAGGTCAAGAAGCAACAGCTAGAACTGGACATGGAACAACAGACTGGTTCCAAATCGGGAAAGGAGTACGTTAAGGCTGTATATTGTAATTCTGCTTATTTAACTTATTTGCAGAGTACATCATGCAAAATGCTGGGCTGGATAAGCACAAGCTGAAATCAAGATTTCCAGGAGAAATATCAATAACCTCAGATATGCAGATGGCACTAACCCTATGGCAGAAAGTGAAGAACTAAAGAGCCTCTTGATGAAAGTGAAAGAGGAGAGTGAAAAATCTGGCTTAAAACTCAACATTCAGAAAACGAAGATCATGGCATCTGATCCCGTTACTTCATGGCAAATATGTGGGGAAACAATGGAAACAGGGACAGACATTATTTTTTTGGGCTCCAAAATCACTGCAGATGGTGACTTCAGCCATGAAATTAAAAGACACTTGCTCCTTGAAAGAAAGTTATGACCAACCTAGACAGCATATTACTTTGCCAACAAAGGCCCGTCTAGTCAAGGCTATGGTTTTTCCAGTCGTGTCATGTATGGATGTGAGAGTTGGGCTATAAAGAAAGCTGAGCACCAAAGAATTGATGGTTTTGAACTGTGGTGTTGGAGAAGACTCTGGAGAGTCCCTTGGACTGCAAGGAAATCCAACTAGATCATCCTAAAGGAAATTAGTCCTGAATATTCATTGGCAAGACTGATGCTGAAGCTGAAACTCCAATACTTTGGCCACCTGATGCAAAGAGATGACTCACTGGAAAAGACCCTGATATTGGGAAAGATTGTAGGTGGGAAGAGAAGGGGACAACAGAGGATGAAATGGTTGGATGGCATCACCAAGTTGATGGACATGAGTTTGAGTAAGCTCTGGGAGTTAGTGATGGACAGGGAAGCCTGGCATGCTGCAGTCCGTGGGGTTGCAAAGAGTTGGACAAGACTGAGTGACTGAACTGACTAACTGATATATCTTTCATTAAGACATGAATTATAGTTCTGTTGACCCTCAATACAATGTTAGTGAATCAACAGTATATGCTAGGTAGGGCATCTAAACAGAAACACACATAAAACAAGATATTGACTGTTGACAAAAATGCTGTGACCAGAGGCCTCCAGGAAACTAACCCTGCATTTTCACTTAGAGGAATGATCCAGTATTCCTTAATTTGGTGTTTGTGGTGACTTTATAGAGCATAACTACTTCAACTCATGAAAATCCACTCTGTTTTCACCCATTGAATTGAATTGTTTCTATATCTGAGTCTCTCCCACCCCAACCCAGGCCCCATGCTGGAGGGGAGATATAAGGCCTGACTCTATATATTCCCAGCACCCCTAGGAAAGTAATAAGTCCTTAGTAAGTGTTCACTGAATGTATGTCTTGCTGAGGACACTGAGAACATTTATTTGTTCACTCATTCATTCAGCTAGTATTTATTAAGAGGGCCTACTATGTGTCAGGCACTATTCTAGATGCTGAAAATACAGCAGTACAAAATCAGACAAAAATCACTCATAGAGGTTTTATTCTACTTCGAGAACATATACAATAGGTGAAATATATTCATCAGTGTTCTTCAGAGAAGATAGAACCAAATCTAGTTTGAACCATGGAGAGACTGTAGCCCACCAGACTCCTCTTTCCATGAGATTTTCCAGGCAAGAACATTGAAGTGAGTTTCCATTTCCTACTCAGGGGCTCTTCCTGACTCAGGGATCGAAACCATGGCCTTTGCATCTCCTGTATTGGCAGGCAGTTTCTTTACCACTGTGCCACCTGGGAAGCCCAGAGCCAAACGTATATATATATAAATGTATTATACATACAATAAAAATTGCTATATATAAAACAAAATTTCTTATAAAGTACTGGCACATGCCATGAGGGTTGAGGTGTTCTGTGATCTACAATCTGCAAACTGGAGACCCAGGAAAGCTGGTGTTACAGTGCAAAGCCCAGAAAGCCAGGGAGTCAGTGGTGTAGATCCCAGTCGGAGTCTGAAGGTCTGAGAACCAGGACCTCTAAGGGCAGAAGGCAATCAGTGTTCCAACACAACAGTCAGATGGAGAGTAAGTTTAATGAATTGGATGATGCCCACCCATGTTGAAAAGGACAAAGTGCTTTCCTCAATCCACCAATTCAAATGCTCATCTCTTCCAGAAACGCCATCACAGACATGCCCATATATAACATTTCACCAGCTCTCTGGACATTCCACGGCTCAGTGAAGATGACATGTAAAATACACCATTGCACAAAATGAATAACATGCATAGTATGTTATGTGCTAAGGATAAAAAAATGAAGCAATAAAGAGGGCTAGAAATTATCAGAAGTGGAGAGGGATAGACATGTTAGATAGTGTAGTCAGGAAAGCCTCACTTGCGAAGGTGGCTTCTGAGAAAAGGAAGTGAAGGAGCTTGGCAGGTAGTTATCTGGGAGAAAGGCCGTCCAGGGAGAGGATCAGGAAGCGCAGTGTCTCTGGGGCAGTGGGAGGCCACGTGTCTGCAGTAGAGTGAACCAGGGGAGCGAGAGAGGAGGCAATGAAGCTGTGAGGCCGTGTGGGATTGACTCTTCTCTGAGTCTCAGCTTATTCCAGGAATGCAAGGTTGGTTTAATCTTTATAACATATAATATTATAATTTATAATATTAAGAGAGCAAAGAAAAGAAAGGGAACTACGGAATCATCTCAATAGATGTGGCCCTGGAATAAAGCCAACTGGGTGTGACGTATTGTCCATTTTATGTAACACATCATGTGATGTTTTATCCATTATGCAATGTTTTTATTGAGTTTGGGTATCAAAGTCATGCTGACCTCATAAAACAAGCTGAGAAGTGCTCTCTCTCTCTCTCTCTCTCTCTAGTCCCTGGAAGAGTTTGTACTTCCTCCTTAGATGTTTGGAGGAATTCCACTGTGGTACCATATGAGCATGTAGTTTCACTGGTGAAAAAAAATGTTTAATTATGGATTCAGTCTTGAATAGCTATGACACTATGTAAATTTTCTGTTTCTTTTTGTGTCCATTTTGGTAAGCTGTGTTTTTCATGGAATTGTTCATTTCTTTAGAATTTTTATATTCATTGGCATAAAACTGGTCAAGATATCCTCATTTATTTTTAAGTGTCTAAGATGTGTAGTGATGTCCCTTTTTCACTTCAGATAGCAGTATTTGTGCTTTCTCTCTTCCTCTTCTTCAGTGTTGCTAGGGGCTTATCAGTTTTAATTATACTTTTAAGAGCTAACTTTTCTCGGGCATTCTAGCAGGCACTGGGCATAAAAGTTGACTGTAACATTGCCACTGTTCCCAATAGTTAACATATTTGAGGAGATAAAAAGGCTATAAACAAGCCAACATAATTTTATTTTTTAACATAATTTTAAAAAGTAATTTCAGCAAACAGGAGGTTATAGTCAATTGCAATAAGCACCAAGAAGAAAACAGAGCAATCTAGAACAATTTTTGATTGTCTGCTTACTCTAAGATGGAGACCTTTGAACGGAGACTTGAAAAACAAGAGTCAACCGTGTAGAAATCTTTGAAAGAAGAGTTCTAGGCAGAGAGGGAGCAGCATGTTCAAAGGCTTGAGGTGGGAGTCACTTTCAGCAGTGTGTTCAAAAGATAAACAAAGGCTGAAGTGGCTGAAATGTCACGTGTAAGGGAGAGAGGATGGCATGAGATGAGATTTGAGAAATGGGCAGGGTAGAGTCAGATAATGTATGGCATGTAGTCCATGGTATAGAGTTTGGACTTTATTTTAAACATTAAATATAATGACAAATGAATGTCAGCTATTGCCACAAAATTGCTCCATAATAAACAACCTCTCAAATCTCAGTGGCTCTCAACAAGTTAATTTTCTATCTCACTGAGTCTACAAGTCAGCTGGCGTGGCTGTAGTTCACACAAATGATCTTATTTTAGGTCTTTTCCATACATTTCTCCTTCTGGGACCAGTATTTATTTACTAAGGTATGCTCTCCTCATGGAAGACAGTAGATACATAAAAGAGCAAGCCAAACCATACAAGCTCATTTAAAGCCATTGCACAATTTTCCTCATGTCCATTAGCATTCCGTTGGCGAAAGCAAGGCACCTGACCAAGCCCGTCATCAGCAGGACAAGGAAATACTCTGTGTCTGCTCTAATGGGAGGCACTGGAAATCCGTATTGCAAAGGGTATCTCACAGGGAGGAAATGAAAGATGATGAAAGAGAATCCAATTTACAAAGAAGTTCTCTCTGAGATCACTGCGGCTCTTGTATGCAGGATGGGTGGAAGGGGGAGGGGTGAGAGTGGAGGCGGAGAGCCTGGTCCAGGTGAGAGAGAAGAGTAGCTCGAATTCAGGAATAGCACTAGAAGGAGAGAGAAATGGACAGATTTGGAGTATATCTTAGAGGTATACTTCACAGGAGTTGACGACGGATCAGACAGGGAGTAAACATTACACTCTATTTGCTCACTTCATTCCAGACACACTAGCCTTCATGCTGTTCCTCAAACATTCCAGGCAGGCTGTGATTCCAGGATCTTTGCAACTGCTGTTTCTTATATTTGGACTATTATTATCTAAGACACGAGCTTGACACACTTCTTCTATTAATTCCAGCCCTGCTCAAATGTCAGCTCCTGGGTAAGGCATCTCTGACCACGCTATTAAGAACAATAGTGCCCTCCCTTACTTTGATCTATTGTTTTTTTTACACATTTATTATTCTTTATTTAATTTTTTGGCTGTACCATGCAGCATGCCTTAGTTACCTAACCAGAAATCAGACCTGTGACCCCTGCAATGGAAGCACAGAGTCTTAACCACTGCACTGCCAGGGACGTCCCCGTTGAACTGTTTTTTCCCCATAGCTCTTATTGTCAACTGACAAATGCTGATTTATCAGTTTCCTCTTTCTCTCTCTCTCCCTCATTACAATGGAAGTTCCATCCATGCAGAGATTTTCTTGTATGTTCTTTTCACTGCCGTATACTCTCATCTTTAGTACTGCCTGGCACATACTAGGTACTCAGTAAATCTTGGCTAAATTGATAAATGAATTCACACAGGCCAACCCTATGGGGACCATTCACCTTAGATCTGGTCTTCAGACAGCAGAATCTGGCCCACCTCTCACTGAGAAGACCCCTGTCTCCCCAGGCAGCTGACATAAAAGGGCAAGGGACTGTCTGATGACTGGAACTGTAGTGAGGCCTTCCTGCCTGTTATGAGTTGGTAGAAAGCCCACCTGGGGAAATCCTGGAAAATTGGTTTCCATGGTTCTATTGAGCATCTACCTAGAGGCCTGTGGTCCTGAATTTTTTCTTCCTACTGCAGCTAAAGCAGAGAGAGAACTCTGGACCCTAGGCTGGCATCTCCCTTGAGACCAGGGAACCTGGAATATGGACTAAGGTGAGAGTGAGGGCGTCTCGAGATCTCCCTTGCCTGCCCCCCTCCACCCTCCCAGATTCAGCTCCTGGAACAGAGGCTGACATCTGCGGGCAGATCTGGGAGAAGAGAAAGACTCTTCAAACATTCGGTGCTAGTGATGAGCAAATTGAGGCACTGGCTGCTTTTTCAAAAGAATAAACGGCTTCTGGTTGAAATGGGAAACTAATCTGTGTTGTGCTTGATGTGGGTGCTTAGGCGCTTCAGTCGAGTCCAACTCTTTGTGACCCCATGGGCTATAGCCCACCAGGCTCCTCTGTCCACGGGGATTCTCCGGGCAAGGATACTGGAGTGGGTTGCCATGCTCTTCTCTAGGGGAACTTTCCAACCCAAAGACTGAACCTGAGTGTCTTGTGTCTCCTGCACTGGCAGGCTGGTTCTTTACCACTGTTACACACTGGATTTTCACAACAAATTGTCTGCCATGAAGGGAGTTTACAGGGAAACCTCTAGTTTGTGTATGTCATGAAGAAAGGAGGAAGCAGCTAGGATGTACACGATAGGAGGGGCTCTCTGGTGTAGGGTATGTGTGACCAGGAATGTTGTTATACTCCTAAAGGGGCAGACGTTAGCTAAGCACTCTGCTGGGAGATTCTATAAGACAGCAGTCCCCAACCTTTTTGGTACCAGGGACCAGTTTCACGGAAAATCAGAGGCTGGGTGGTGTGCAGGTCGGAGGTGGAGATGTGGAGGTGGGGATACAGGAAGGTTTAGGGATGATTCAAATGCATTACATTTATTGTACACTTTATTTCTAATCTAATGCCGCTACTGATCCGACAGGAGGTACTTGTTCGTGGCCAGGAGGTTGGAAGGAAAGTGAAAGTGAAGGTCACTCAGTCGTGTCTGACTCTTTGCGACCCCATGGGCTATACAGTCCATGGAATTCTCCAGGCCAGAATACTGGAGTGGGTGCCTTCCCCTTCTCCAGGGTATCTTCCCAACCCAGGGATCGAACCCAGGTCTCCCGCATTGCAGGCGGATTCTTTACCAGCTGAGCCACAAGGGAAACCCAAGAATACTGGAGTGGGTAGCCTATCCCACCCTATCCCTTTCCCCAGGGGGGATCTTCCCTACCCAGGAATCAAACCGGGGTCTCGTGCATTGCAGGCAGATTCTTTACCAACTGACCTATGAGGGAAGCCTCATGGCTGGAGGTTGGGGACCCCTGCTATAAAGAACACGTGCCATAGAGGGAGGAGGCCTTGTAGAGTTCACACACTGCCGTGTATTTGCCAGAAACAATCTTACCTGCCACGTGAACGGGGAGATGTACACTTGGAAGACAAACAACTGGAGAGCAAGCTCAGGGGTTCAGCCACACGCCACACCCCATGGGAGGGACGGCAGCTGAGTGTGTACAGAGGGGATGACTGCTCAGAAAACCGTTGTCGCTGCTGAGCAACGCTTGCCCAGGTGACATCACCGGGCATTCACAAGCCTGCTCCACAGACGTGCCCTGCATGCGGGCATTTGGCTGAGAGGTTACTAGAGGGGGTGACATCCGCGTCCCAAGCCATGTGCTCTGGTACCATTCACTGATTCCTCTGCCCGCTTTTCCTAAATGGGCAACCCAGAGTGGGTAGGTGACTCTGGTCTAACCGATCCACCCAGAGGGATTCCTGTTTTATCGAATTTGCACCAAGAAGTCACAGTACTGACAGCAGTCTGACGTTTGGGACTCTCGGTCCCCTCCCCACGTGACCTGCCTTGTCTCCCGCTCCATCCAGCCCCATGGCCCCCTTCCCCCACCCCCACACTCCAGCCAGATAGGTCTTTGTCACCCTCTCTACATGCCTCATCCGAGAGCTCCCTGACACTCCCGGCCCCATCCACTTCCCCCGGTCACTGTCGCCTCTTCTAAAATGAGTGTGTTCGACTAGAAAGTCTCCAAGATTTCTTCCAGATTCACCATTATAGGATTTCTTAAATCAGTATTGTTCAGGTTTCGTGAGCAAATAATAAAATTCACCAATTTTAAGCGTCCCATTCAATGAGTTTTCACAAATAGAGTCGTGCAACTACTATCAGCGGGTAAGGTCGTTTCCTTTACCTCCGCGTGTCCCCTCTTACTCCTTTGCAGTAGGGCCCCTGCCCTCTCCAGCCCATGGCACCCGCTGATCTATCTCTACAGTTTTAACTTCTCCTAAATACCATATAAGGGAGAGGCAATGGCACCCCCGCTCCAGTACTCTTGCCTGGAAAATCCCATGGACAGAGGAGCCTGGTGGGCTGCAGTCCATGGGGTCGCAAAGAGTCGGACACGGCTGAGCGACTTCACTTTCACTTTTCACTTTCATGCATTGGAGAAGGAAATGGCAACCCACTCCAGTGTTCTTGCCTGGAGAATCCCAGGGACGGGGGAGCCGGTGGGCTGCTGTCTGTGGGGTCGCACAGAGTCGGACACGACTGGAGCGACTTAGCAGCAGATAATACCATATAAATGAAAGCAGCCTGTACCCTTTTGTGACTAGCTTCTTAGCATAACAGTTCTGAGATCCATCTACGTCTTGCATATATCAGTAATTCACTCAACTTTACTGTTAAGTAGCACCCCACTGGGGCTTTCCCCGATGGTTCAGCACATAAGGAATCCTCCTTCAATGCAGGAGACACAGCAGATACAGGTTCAATCCCTAGGTCAGGAAAATCCCCTGGATGAAGAAATGGCAACGCACTCCAGTATTCTTGCCTGGGAAATCCCATGGACAGAGAAGCCTAGTAGGCTACAGTCCATGGGGTCGCAAAGATCTGGACATGACTGAGCAACTAAGCAGAGGACAGCATCTGATTTTATGGATACACTATGCTTTATTTAGCCTCCAGGGAAGCCCATCCATTCCCTATTAGTGGTTATTTGTGTTGTTTCCAGTTGGGGCTAATATAAATAAAGCTTCTATTAATATTTGCATACAAGTGTTTCTGTGAGCATATGTTTTCATTTCTCCAATTTCATTGATTTCTGCTCTTATCCTTAGTATTTTCTAGCATCTGCCTATTCGCATTTAGTTTGTGCTTTTTTCTTTTCTAGCTTCTTAAGCTGGAAGCTCAGATCTTTGATTTGAGATCTTTCGTGTTTTGTAACATAGTCATTTTTTGCTATAAATGTCACTCTACACATTACTTTAGCTACATTCCACAAATACTGACATAATATTAAGGGAAATTTTCATTTCCATTCAGCTTTAAATATTTTTACATTTGCTTGTGATTTCTTCTTCGATCCATGAAGTATTGAGAAATGTGTTTTTGAATTTTGAAACATTTGAAGATGTGGTCAAGGAGAATATTTCACAGGATCTAAATCTTAATCGTAGTGAGACCTGTGTTATGCGGCAGTATATGGTTGATCTTGGTGAACATTCCATATTCAGTTGAAAGGAGCGTGTGTTCTGATATTGCTGGGTGGTGTATTTTATGAAGATCAGTCAGTTTTAATAGTGCTGCTCAGATCGTCTGTATTCTTGCTGACTTTGTGTTTACTTGTCTATCAATTGCTAAGAGTTTTTCGTTGCTAAGTTGAGAGTACTGAAATCTCTAGTTATAAATGTAGCTTTCATTCTGGCCCTTTTCAATTCTATTAGTTTGATTTTCATGCATTTTGAGACTCTCCTATGCACATGTAGGGTTACTGCGTCCTCCTGATGAACTGCCTTGTTAACATTCCTTGCTCCGAAGTCTACCTTGTCTAATATTGATAAATTTGCTGCAACTTTCTTGTGATAAGTGTTTGTATAGTATATCTTTTTCCACTCTTTTTTAATCTGAGTATATTCAAAATGGCTTCTTGAAGGCAGCATAAAACCAAGTCTTGATTTTTTTTTGTTGTTTTTGTTTTTTGGACAAAATGATCGTGTCTCCATTTAATTGGGTCATTTAACCCATGTACAGTTAAAGTAATTACCAATGTGTTTGCCTTTGAATCTACCATCATGCTATTTGTGTTCTATTTTCACCACTCTTCTCTTCCTCTGGGTCTCTAACTAACAAAAGTTAGGCTGCTTAATATGGTTCCATAGGCCGCCAACGTACCCTCTCCTTCTCTCTCTGCTTCTCTGCCTTAAATCTTTTACAAATTTGTGCTATATTCCTTCTCTCTCTGCTCTTTCTTAAATCTTTTACAAACTTGTGCTATCTTTAAGCTTGTCTTGCTTTATCTTCAATGTCACTGATTTTTTTCTTCTGCTGTTTCCAACCTGCTCTTAGTTCCGTTCAGTGTATTTTTCATCCCATATATTGCATTTTTCATCTTTAGAAGCTTCATTTGTGTCTTTTTGTATTTTCCATTTCTCATCCTATATTCATGTTTTCCTCTATCTTCTTGAATATATGGAGCAAATTTTAATACATGTTTTAACATCACCACTTGCTAATTTCATTATCTTTGTCATTTTCAGATCTGTTTCAGTTGGTTAATTTTCTCTGGGGCAATGGACCATATTGGATGTTGAACATAGTCAATTTTATGTTTAGGGGTGCTAGATTTTATTGTATTTCTTTAAAGAATATTGAGGCATGAAGTTAAGGCATTTGAGATCTGTTTGATCCTTCTGAGTCTTGCTTTTAAAGACTTGTTGGGGTGAGTCCAGGGAAGTGTTTAGTCTAAGGCTAATTTAGTTCTATTATTAAGTATTTCTGAAGACTCTATCTGATGCTCTATGTATTTTGAGGTCTAGCCACTCTGGATAGTGGGGATATAAACTATTCCCAGCCTTCTCTGAGCTCTGGGAATTTTTCTGCCTACTGCTTTCCAGGAGTACTTATCCCCTCTGCATGGGGTTTCACCCCACACACTTGCAAACCAGTGTTCTACCGGATATTGGGACTACCCCTCTATAGATGGCCGCAGCTCCCTCTCTCTCCCTGCCCCACCCTCACTCCCTCCTACTTTTTGCTCTCTGTGTTAAGTCCTGCAAGTGCTAATGGCTTCAGCTTCCACAGACTCCTATCTCTGTCTCGTCTAGTCTGCAAGAACAGCTGGGCTCCGTTCAGATCCCTTGCCTCTTGTTCTGCTCCCTGAAAAGCGCCTCCAGGCATTCGGCTGGTCTATCAGGGGGCTCACCTCATTTGTTTCCCTTCTTCCCTTGAGGTTCACAGTCGTACATCATCTTCTGTCCAACGTTTGGAAAACAGTTGTTTCATATATTTTTTGCCCAGGTGTTTTTTGTTTTTTTTTCTAATGTTTTCAACCTGAGGGCAGCTCTGAATCTCTTACTCTCTCTTGGCTAAAAGTAGAAGTCTCCCATCATCCAAGGATTTTAGAATTAAGAAACCACGTAAGCCTAAGAGGGATTGCCATCAGCACGAGGACTACAGTTCTTGGAGAGGTGGCGAGGATACCTCTGTTCCCTGGCTCTACCTTGCCCTGACATTAGGAAGTAAAAGCAGGGTTGATGACACCTGTGCAATCAGGGATGCTCAGGAAGCTTCAAGGACTCTGAGCGAGAAGACACTTAAATGACAGGACGTGTGAGAAGAACCCTAAGACTGCAGAGCTGGTAATGTGTTCAGCAGTGCCTCCTGGACTGCGGTTTGCTAGGGTCTGCCTGAAAGCAGTGGGGATGGGGGGAAGCCATCAACAGGGAAAGAAATTAAAAGAGAAAATAGAAATATGATAATGAAACCCCTTTCAGTTTGGGACTGTGGAGGTTTTTTTCTTTTCCTTAAACTAGTGTCAATGAAGCCTTTATGGCACTCTGTCTCCCAGACTCTCTTTTTTTTGTGTTACATAATGTGTTTGCAAGTTTCTGTCTAACGCTGAGTTTCCCTGTGCTTCGTCCTATGTGAAACCACTGGTTTCCGTGGTAACTAGACTGCCAGCTCAGGGATTCGAATAGAGGGGGAGAGGCTGAGCAGCGCACCTAGAGGGGCGAACAGAGGCCTGGGCCATAGGTAAGAAAGAGATCTGGGTGCAAAGATACATACAAGAGTCTTGCACGAGCTGAAGATCCTCACCCAGCTTTGCACCTGAGTTAGCGGCCCTGGTGCTACAGCCTGGCGCTCCTGGGAGGACACTGCCTGCTACTGAGCTCCTTCAGCTGTTGACATTTATGGGTCAGTCTCTGGGCCAAGTGCCAGGCCCCAGACCCCAAAGGGGAAAGCAGTCTCTCTAAAGAGGGAAACCATGATAAAGGGTGTCCAGAAGGAACATTGATTAAGTGCCATCCATATGCCAGGCACTGATATGAAAATTACATACCTTAAATTTTAATCCTCACAAAAACCCAGTGATTTCATTTTATCCAAGACAACCAGAAAAGGTAAAGTCAGGATTCATACCCAGAGTGGATTCTTCTCAACCTCCCCCGACCTGCACAACCCCACCTGCATCAGGCTCTCTGCTCTAAGACTTCGGTCCAGATGCCTCAGAGTTTAGAGACAGCCTCTCTGCCTGTCTCAGTCTCTGTCTGTCTCTCTTTCTCTCTTTTTTCTTTCTCTCTCACTCTTTTCCCTGCTCTTTTCCCCCCAACCCTGTCCCTCTCTGGCCTTGTAAGTATCTCTGCCTAGAGTCTCTTCCCTCACTCTGGAGAGAAATGTGTCACAGAACTCAAACCCCTGGAACATGAGTTTAACATAGGAACAAGCCCTAGTGCAGCTTCTGAGCCCCTGCCATGCAGCAATGGCATTGACGAAGGGTCGCACCACCACATTGCCTCTTGAGTCTCCAAAATCCCACCTGCTTTGTCCAGACAGAAGGAGGAAAGAGCCGACCTCCTAAAACGGGAAGACCCACAGGGATAAAGAAGCTCTTTCAAAATAGCTACGGTGGCGGGAAGTCTCCCCAGACCGAGTGCTTCCTGGACCAATGGGAGCCAGTGACAGCAATGCTTTCAACCCGATGCCTCCACCTGGATGGCCTCGGAGGCTGCATCCACAGGGGCTCAACCTAGGGAAACTCAAGCTTACAAAATCCAACGCTGCCTTGTCACCAAGGTCAAGGTGAGTTAACATAGCCAACTGAGGCTCAGTTCATCAGCACGCCCCACCTCCACTGAGACTCTACCCACCAGACAGGCTGCAGGTACAGACCTTCCCTCCCCGTGTCCCTCCCCTAGGCTGACGTTGCTTGGGACCCACACAGCATCAGAGGTGGCAGAGGTCTTCAATCACCTTGTCTGATCCTTGTTTTAGAAATGAGAAGCTAAGGCGAAGAGGGGCGTAGTGATGACCAATGAATGGGTCACAGAGCAACTCAGAAACAAGGCCAGGACTCTACCCCAGGTCTCAGCATGGGGCCCGTGGCCTGTGGGGCTGGCATCACCCCAGGCCAAGACCCTGGCCATCCTGTGAAAGGACAAGTCCCTTGTCCTGGATGGCCTGGAGACTCTGGGAGAACAGCCTTTATGCACAGATCTGGGGTGGAAATGCCTCCCACGGGCCTGGCCAAAGATATGTAAGATCTGAGATGTATGGCCCCAAGCGGATTGAAGGCCAAGGGGTGGGAGGCCTTCTGGGCTCCAGGAGGAAAAGGATCGTCTCCGGCCCTGGCTCTTGCCCTGGGAGTGACGGGCGGGCGGTATAACTAGTGACCTTAGACAAGGCTCCTGACCCTCGTTACCTCCCTTGTGACATGGGGGAGCAGCGGTACAGGGGGCTGTGAGTACAGACCCAGATGACGTCATTCAGGAAAGTCTCCTTGCTGGGCCTGGCACATGTGCAGCCTTGATAATAACAGCTTAAACACACGCCCTCCCCTCACAAGCACTGGTCCCCGCAGTTTAGCATGGACACTCCCCGCGGCTCACAGAGCTCTTAGCAGCCCCCAGACAGCTGCCTTCTGTAGTCTCTCCCTTGCAAGTGGTTCCTGGGTCTCTCCCGCCCCCAGCAGCTTTGTGTCTGAGGTGGCTGCCATCATTCATGTGCCAGAACCCTGGTGCCCCTGCTACCAAAGCCTGCTGACCTGGAAACGTCCCGTTTGTGCAAGGCTCAGCAGGGACCTGGGTCCCTGGGGCAGGTCACTGGACACTGAGCATCTCTGGGCCACAGTTTTCTATTCCTTCATCTGAAAAAGGCGATGGCAACAGTGCACGGTGTGCACACACGCACACACGTGAACACACACACACGCACACACACACAAGCACACACACACACACACACACACACACACACACACACACACAAGAATCTTCATTCACCTTGATTGACGTCCAGTTAGTATGCAACAGAACTCACTCACTTCTTTAATTTTTTTTTCGGCTTTGTTGAGGTATAATTGACACATAAAATTGTGAAGATATTAAAAGTGCACATCGTGTTGTTTGATATGGGTTCCTGGTGAAAGGGTTCTCTGCACCAAGTTAATTATCACAGCCATCACCTCACATATTTGTCTTTTTATTTTTTTTCTTTTTGGTGAGAACACAGAACTTTTAAGTTCTTCTCACTTAGCAAATTTTAATTATACAATACAGGGTTATCAACCATATTCACCATGATATACATTAGATCCTCAGATCTTACTCATCTTGTAACTGAAAGTTATTATAACTAAACTCATCTTATATTGTATAATGTATACTATACATTATATCATATTGGTTATCATATTATATA
This sequence comes from Capricornis sumatraensis, assembly GCF_032405125.1. Classification (NCBI taxonomy): domain Eukaryota; kingdom Metazoa; phylum Chordata; class Mammalia; order Artiodactyla; family Bovidae; genus Capricornis; species Capricornis sumatraensis. The sequence goes on from NC_091084.1 coordinate 76,056,051, forward strand.
TTATATATCATCTTATATATAAGATAAAAACTCATCTTATGCCTCATCTTATAACTAAAAGTTATACCTTTTTCCTACCCCCTCCCTCTTTCCCCCAGCCCCTGACCACCATGCTGCTCTGTTTCATTGAATCCGACTTCTTTCTGAGGGGGGACTCCACATATAAGTGATACCATGCAGCCTTTACCTTTGTCTGGCTGAATTAGCATAAAGCCATTGAGATGCATTCACGTTGTTGAAAATGATAGGCTTTCCTTCTTTCTCATGGTGGAACAATATCCCACTGTGTGTGTGTGTGTGTATATATATATATATATGTATATGTATAAATACACCAAACCTTGTTTATCCGTCCATCTGTTGACAGACCTCTAGGCTATTTCTAAATCACAGCTATTGTGACTTCTGCTGCAGTGAGCACCAGGGGACAGATATCTCTTCAATATCCTGTTTCCATTTCCTTTGGACAGACACCCAGAAGTGGAATTGCTCAGTCATAAGGTAGTCTTACTTCCAGTTTTTTGAGAAACCTCCACACTGTTTTCCACCCACAGTGGCTACAGCAATTTCTGTTCTCACCAACAGTGTGCAAGGGTTCCCTTTTCTCCACATCCTCAACAATGCTTGCTACCTCTTGTCTTTTTGGTGAGAGCCATCCTGATAGAGGTAAAGCAATATCTCATTGTGATTTTCATGTGCATTTCCTTGATGATTAGTGGAAGCCATCTACAGATTAAATGCAATTTTATCAAAATTCTAATGGCATTCTCACAGAAATAGGAAAAAATTCTAAAACTTGCATGAAATCACAAAAGACCCCAAATAACCAAAGTAACTTTGAGAAAAAAGAGCAAAACTGGAAGCATCACACTCGTTGATTTCAAAGTATATTGTGAAGCTATAGTAATCAAAAAAGAAGTATGGTATTGTCAGAAAACCAGACACATAAATCAATGGAACAGAATAGACAGCCCAGAAAGAAACCCAGGCAGTTTATTTATATGTGGTCAATAATTTATGACAAAGAAGAAAAGTATATACCATAGTGCTGGGAAAACTGGATGTCCACATGTAAAAGAAACTGAAATCCTATTTTATGCCATACACCCAAGAATTAACTTAAAGTGGACGAAAGACGTAAGTCTAAAGCCTAACACCATAAAAATCCCATGAAAAAACATAGGGAATAAGTTTCTCGACATCAGTCTTGACAATAATTTTTTGGATTTGATACCAAAAGCAAATGCAATTAAAGCAAAATTAAACAAAGTGGGATTATATCAAGTCAAAAAGCTTCTGTGCAGCAAAGGAAACCATGGACAAAGTTAAAAGGCAGTCTACGGAATAGGAGAAAAATTTGCAAATTCTGATAAGGGCCTAATACCCAATAGGCATTCATGCTAAATGGCTTCAGTCATGTCTGGCTCTGTGCAACTCTATGGACTGTAGCCTGCCAGGCTCCTCTGTCCATGGGATTCTCCAGGCAAGCACAGTTGCCATGCCCTCCTCCAGGGGGATCTCCCCAACCCAGGGATTGAACCCACGTCTCTTATGTCTCCTGCACTGGCAAGTGGGTTCTTTACCACTAGTGTCACCTGGGAAGACCTAATATCCAATATATTGATATATAAAGAACACATATGAATCAGTAGCAAAAACACAGCAATCTGTTTAAAAAGGGACAGAGAAACGGAACACGTTTTTTCAAAGAAGACATACAAATAGCCAACACGTAAATGGAAATGTGTTCAACATCACCAATCAGCAGAGAAAATGCACTTTTTAAAAACAGATTTATTGAGACATAACTTACATATTACACACAATTCACCCATTTAAAGTGTACAGTTCAGTGTTTTCCAGTGTATTCATATAGTTGTGTGATCATCACCACAACCCATTTTAGAACATTTCATTGGTCTCTTTCCCCACAAAGCCCACCCAGACTAGCAGTCACTCCCCACTTCTTCCAATGCCCTCTTTTCATACCTAGACAGCCACTAACCTGCTTTTTGCTTCCATAGGTTTGCCTGTTCTGGGCATATACGTGGAATCATGTGTGACATTTTCTGTCTGTCCTCTTTCACTTGGCATGTTTTTTAAGGTCCATCTACTTTGTAGCGTGTATCAGGACTTCATTCTTTTTTTTACTGGCAAATAATATTCCATTGAATAGACGTACCACATCTGCTTAGCCATTCATTCTTTGAGTTGTTTCCACATCTTGGTTATTATGAATAAAGCTGTTACAAACTTTGCGTACGTGTTTTTGTATGGACATATGTTTCCGTGTCTCTTGGGCATACACCTAGAGGTACAATTGTTGAGTCATATGTTAACCCCTGTGTTTAACCTTTTAGGAACTGCCAGACAACTTACCAAAACAGTTGAAATGCTTCATTGTCCCACCAGAAATGTAGGAATATTCCGATGTCTGCATATCCCCACCAACACTTATGATGAGTCTTTTAAATTATACTCATCCTGGTGGGTATGAAGTGGTATCTGACTGTGTTTTTGATTTACATTTCCCTAATCCCATGGTTGGGCTTCCCAGGCCCAACCCGGTAAAGAACCCGTCTGCCAATGCAGGAGACATAAGAGACTTGGGTTCGATCCCTGGATTGGAAATATCCCTGGAGGAGGGCGTGGCAACCCATGCCTGGAGAATCCCATGGACAGAGGAGCCTGGAGGGCTACAGTCCGTAGGATCGCAAAGAGTTGGACATGACTGAAGCGACTTAACACACAGCACACAATTCCATGGTTAATGATGTTGGATATCTTTTCATGTGCTTATTGGCCCTTTGTCTATCTTTGGAAACAAGTCTATTGAGATCCTTTGCCCATTTTTCGGTTGGATTAATTGTCTCTTCATCATTAAGTTATAGTGGTTCTTTACACATTCAAAGTGTACGTCCTTTATCAGATACAAGGCTTGCAAATATCTTCTTCCATTCTGTTGGTTGTCCTTTCACTTTATTGATAGCATTCTTTAGAGTTTTTAATTGTGAAAAAGTCCTATTTACCTGTTTTTTTTTTCTTTTTTCTTTTGTGCTATAGCTATCACACTTTGTAAGGACTGGTCACCAAAGAATTGATGCCCTTGAACTGTGGTGTTGGAGAAGACTCTTGAGAGTCCCTTGGACTGCAAGGAGATTCAACCAGTCCATTCTAAAGGAGATCAGTCCTGGGTGTTCTTTGGAAGGAATGATGCTAAAGCTGAAACTCCAGTACTTTGGCCACCTCATGCAAAGAGTTGACTCACTGGAGAAGACTCTGATGCTGGGAGCGATTGGGGACAGGAGAAAAAGGGGATGACAGAGGATGAGATGGCTGGATGGTGTCACCGACTCGATGGACGTGAGTTTGAGTGAACTTCAGGAGTTGGTGATGGACAGGGAAGCCTGGTGTGCTGTGATTCATGATGTTGCAAAGAGTTGGACATGACTGAGTGACTGAACTGAACTGAGGTCACAAATATACACCATATTTTCTTCTATGAGTTTTACAGTTTTGGCTGTTATATTTAGGCTTATGATTCATTTTGAGCTAATTTTTGTGTATAATGTGAGGGAAAGATCCAATTTCGTTCTTTTGCATGGGGGTATCCAGTTGTCCCAGGATCAATTACCCCCATTTTTAATGATACAATTCAAAAAGTTTTAACAAATGCACACTTCAATCTCATTCCAGCATCCCTACAATTTGCCTGCGCCCGTCTGTGGTCCATTTCCCAGCTCCAGCCCTGAGAGGTCTACTTTCAGTCACTATAGCTGCAGTTCAGTCAGTTCAGTTCAGTTGCTCAGTTGTGTCCAACTCTTTGCGACTCCATGAACTGCAGCACGCCAGGCCTCCCTGTCCATCACCAACTCCTGGAGTTCACCCATACCCATGTCCATTGAGTCAATAATGCCATCCAGCCATCTCATCCTCTGCCGTCCCCTTCTCCTCCTGCCCTCAATCTTTCCCAGCATCAGGGTCTTTTCAAAGGAGTCAGCTCTTCACGTCAGGTGGCCAAACTATTGGAGTTTCAGCTTCAACATCAGTTCTTCCAATGAAGACCCAGGACTGATCTCCTTTAGGATGGACTGGTTGGATCTCGTTGCAGTCCAGGGGACTTTCAAGAGTCTTCTCCAACACCACAGTTCAAAAGCATCAGTTCTTCTGCACTCAGCTTTCTTTATAGTCCAACTCTCACATCCATACATGACTACTGGGAAAACCATAGCCTTGACGAGACAGACCTTTGTTGGCAAAGTAATGTCTCTGCTTTGTAATATGCTGTCTAGGTTGGTCATAACTTTCCTTTCACTATAACTTATGTTTGCCTTTTCTCTAATTTTATATAAATGGAATCACAGGATGTACTTTTCTGGGTCTGGCATCTGCCATTATATTTTTATCATTTAGCTCTCCTGTATGAGGATTCTTCAGAGAAACAGGACCAATAGAATGTGCATGGGGTGGGGGAGGGGAGAGAATCAATTTTAAGGAATTGGCTCACATGACTGTGGAGGCTGGTAAGCCCAAACTCTGAGGCACAGGATGGCAGGCTAGAGACCCAGGGATCTAGGGAAGAGCTGGTGTTGCAACGCAAGTCCAAAAGCAGTTTGCTGGCAGAACCCTCTCTTTCTTGGAGGAGGTCAGTCTTTTTCAATTAAGGCTCTTGACTGATTGGATGAGGCTCACCCACATTGTGGAGGGAATCTGCTTTTCTCAAAGTCCACTGACTTAAATGCTAATCTCTTCTTAAAAGAATATCTTCACAACAATGTCTAAACTGGTATTTGATCAAATATCAATACCACAGTCTAACCAAACATTGATACCACAGTCTAATCAAATTGACACATAAAATTAACTGTCATGCCTCCCAACAGACCTGTAAGGTAGGAATTCAGTTCATTTCAGTCGCTCAGTCATGTCCGACTCTTTGCGACCCCATGAATCGCAGCACGCCAGGCCTCCCTGTCCATCACCAACTCCTGGAGTTCACTCAGACTCACGTCCATCGAGTCCATGATGCCATCCAGCCATCTCATCCTCTGTCATCCCCTTTTCCTCCTGCCCCCAATCCCTCCCAGCATCAGAGTCTTTTCCAATGAGACAACACTTCGCATGAGGTGGCCAAAGTACTGGAGTTTCAGCTTCAGCATCATTCCTTCCAAAGAAATCCCAGGGCTGATCTCCTTCAGAATGGACTGGTTGGATCTCCTTGCAGTCCAAGGGACTCTCAAGAGTCTTCTCCAACACCACAGTTCAAAAGCATCAATTCTTTGGCACTCAGCCTTCTTCACAGTCCAACTCTCACATCCATACATGACCACAGGAAAAACCATAGCCTTGACTAGACGGACCTTAGTCGGCAAAGTAATGTCTCTGCTTTTGAATATACTATCTAGGTTGGTCATAACTTTTCTTCCAAGGAGTAAGCGTCTTTTAATTTCATGGCTGCAGTCACCATCTGCAGTGATTTTGGAGCCCCCCAAAATAAAGTCTGACACTGTTTCCACTGTTTCCCTATCTATTTCCCATGAAGTGATGGGACCAGATGCCATGATCTTCGTTTTCTGAATGTTGAGCTTTAAGCCAACTTTTTCGCTCTCCTCTTTCACTTTCATCAAGAGGCTTTTTAGCTCCTCTTCACTTTCTGCCATAAGGGTGGTGTCATCTGCATATCTGAGGTGATTGATATTTCTCCCGGCAATCTTGATTCCAGCTTGTGTTCATTACCATTCCTATTTTGCGAGTTAGCAAACTGAGACCCAGGGCTTCCCAGGTGGCTCAGTGGTAAAGAATCTGCCTGCCAATGCAGAAGACGCAGGTTCGATTGCTGGATAGGGAAGATCCCTTAGAGACGGAAATGGCAAGCCACTTCAGTATTCTTACCTAGGAAATCCCATGGACAGAGGAGCCTTGCAAGCAGCAGTCCATGGCATTGCAAAAGAGTAGGACATGACTTAGCAACTAAATAACAACAAACTGCGACCCAGAGAGGCTAACTTGTACTCATAAGAGGCACAATGAACCCCAAGCTGATGCTGTTTCTACATCCTCACATTCACCTTCCCAGTTCCCGTCCATTTGTGGATCAGGAAGGATTTGCCGTGTTTGTCTACAACTGTATTTGTCAGACCTGAAACCCTTTCTTCGGGGCTTGCATCAGCAGAACTGACCTTCAGTGTTCCTCCTTCCTCGCCATGGAGCATGAAACAAGGGGAGGAGGGTCTCATGGGCCAGTACCTCCACCCCTGAAGGACCCCCGACCTGGCCCCCCGTTTTTGCACCCAGCTAGCCTCTTTATCCCTCTGGCCACCAGACCTGCTTGCTCCCTGCCCCTTGCAATGCCTGGATCGTCTTCTGGGTTATGGTCGCCCGACTAGAAAGAGAAGCCAGGTCTCCTACTACTACCCCAGGTGAACTATGCTCCTCCCCAGACTCTAACGCGCCGTCCCTCTTTATTTCCTTCTCTGTTGGTAGCATCTTCTCCCCTCGTCTGTCCTGGCCTCCTGCCTGGCTGCCATTCTTCTGTCCTTTTTGTAATTGTGCCGAAAAAAATAAAATCTCTGGATTGTTGTTTTCTCAAGTTCAGAGACCTGGGAAGGAACAAGCAAAGCAAGTTGCTCACTAATATAAACATATTTTCTTTAATTTTTAGATTAAGCCTGAAAAGGAAGAGTCAGCAAAATTCCAAAGGCTTCCAGAAGCCTCCAGAGCCTCTGTTAGTGAACCCTCCTCATTCAGGAAATAAAACCTCCTGGCAAGTTTAGCCCTCAGATCCTCTGATCTGACCCCTCTGCCTTAGTTCAGATACCAGACCGTTTGAGATTCAGATTTCACATAATCTGAATAAATGCAAAGTCTTATTCTTCCTTTTAAAGACACAGTAAGTTTCAAAAGGATTATCTTTGCCTTTGGCTTCCCAGGTGGTGCTAGTGGTGAAGAATCTGCCTGCCAATGCAGGAGACGTAAGAGACGTGGGTTGGATCCCTGGGTCGGGAAGCTCCCCTGGAGGAGGAAAATGGCAACCCACTCCAATATTCTTGCCTGAAAACTTTCTTGGACAGAGGAGCCTGACGGGCTACAGTCCATGGGGTCACAAAGAGTTGGACATGACTGAGCGCACACACGCATCTTTACCTGGGTTCCCCTAAAGCAGAGCCCAAAACAAAAGCACGTGCAGATAGTTTATTTGGGAAGTGGTCCCAGGGATCCAATACCTGATGTGAAGAGCCGACTCATTGGAAAAGACCCTGATGCTGGAAAAGACTGAAGGCAAAAGGAGACGGAGCGACAGAGGGTGAGATGGTTGGATGGCATCACTGACTCAGTGGACATGAATCTGAGCAAACTCCAGGAGAGAGAGAAAGACAAGGACGCCTGGTGTGCTGCAGTCCATGGGCCACGACTTAGCAACTGAACAACCCAGGGATCCAAAAATAGAGAGGAATGAAATGAGAGCGAGAGAGAGTCAGCACAAGGATGCGTCACGGAGATGACGCTCTGAGGGGCCTTGTGAAATACATCTCAGAATTGTGCAAGGAGGCGTCATCCATCAGTCTCCGACTCCCATCGATCCAGGGTAGCTCCACAGGCACGAGCTCCCCCACACTTGAAGCTGATCATTAATCAGAGGAATCCCGGAGGCTTCTCCAAAAGGAACAATGGAGAGGTCTCGGGACAGGAAGCAAGAGCCACGTGCCAAGGCTGGAGGGCAGTACTTTCTGATTATACCTGCACAAAGCTAGACGAAGTCTGCAAGAGACATCACTGCAGCCGTGGCTGGAATAAGAGGCGAGGCTAAGAGACTTATAGTCATATCCAGCTGGGGATCAATACAGGGCAGGGGCTGGAGGGGGGACGTATCTTAGCAGGGGAACACAGTGAAAAACCATCTTTGAGCCTTGGTAGTTACACTGTCAAAATGAGTCAGCAGTATCATGCATTTGCCAACCAAGCCAGCAGAAACTGAGCACAAGCCACAGAAATAAATAACGGCATGGGGACTTCCCTGGCGGTCCAATGATTAAGACGCCAAGGTTCCAATGCAGGAGACGTGGGTTTGATCCCTGGCTGGGGAACTTAGATCCTACATGGGGACTTCCCTGGCGGTCCAATGGTTAAGACGCCAAGGTTCCAATGCAGGAGATGTGGGTTTGATCCCTGGCTGGGGAACTTAGATCCTACATGCCATATGGTACAAGCAAAATACATAAAAAATAGAGCAGCCAGAGGAGAGAGACATGGTGAGAAAGACATGGAGAAAATCGATTCTTCGTGTCCTTGGCATGAGCATGGTACCCTGTTCCCTTGTAGCTCAGTTGGTCAAGAATCTGCCTGCAGTGCAGGAGACCCAGGTTCGATTCCTGGGTTGGGAAGATCCCCTGGAAAAGGAAATAGCAAGCCACTCCAATGTTCTTGCCTGGAGAATCTCATGGACGGAGGAGCCTGGCAGACTACAGTCCATGGGGTCACAAGAGTTGGACACATCTTAGCGACTAAACCACCACCACCACCCTGCTCATAGTAGATTCTCAGTGAATAGTGATTGGATGGCAAAAGGAATGCATGGGTCAAAGGCAGATGGAGAATCCCAACAGATACAAGGGTGTCACCTGCTTAGGAGTCAGATAGGCCTGACTATCCTCTGGCTCTGCGACTTGTTACTTGAAGTTCATTAGCAAGGGACCCCTCAGTTGCCATTTCCTGAACTCACGCTGACTATGCGTGAGTGACTATGGACTCACTTCATGACTGTGTTCTCACCTGTCCTTCACAAAATGAAAAACAGACCTCCCACTTGTCAAGCTGGGCTTATCTCCATTTGGAGGAAGGGTATGCTTCTCTAACATGCAGGGTCACTGAATGGACACCCATCATTTCAAAGGAGAAACAGGGTATATTATGGGCTAAGATCGTTGGCTTTGGAACAGATATGGGTTCAGATCCTGACCCTACTAATCACTGGTTGTGTAACCTTCAAAAAATTATTCATACTTCAATTCTCCGAGTTGTAGTTTGCTTATTTGTAACATGTGGCTCACAGGGTAATGTCAGAAGTTAGTTGTGAGCAGGAAGTATGCTTTATGGGAAGCACCCTTAGCCTCTCATAGGTGGTGCTCAGCAGATGATGACTACTGCTATCATTATTGCTGCTGTTCACCCTGAGCCCCATCACTCCGTGTCAGCCCCGTCCATGGCAGTCTCTGTCTTTAATAACACAGCTCCCTGCTTCTCTGCCCCACCTTTCACTGATTCATGATTCTTCTCCCCATTCTTGGCCCAGGCTTGGTTGGGAGTTCCTGCCATGACAAACAGGCCTGATAGTAAATGCTCAGTAAATACTAGCTGTCTGAATGGATATGGATGGATGAAGGAAGGAAGCATCCATGAATGGACTGGCTGTATCCAGAATCTTAGGGTCTCCTCACTCTCTGGCTCCAGCCCCAAAGACCTCAACCCCAGAAGCAGGTAGCAGAAATCACTACATGATTATTGGGCAATTGAAACAGTGAGGTGTGTTGGGAAAAGCATGGACTTTTCCGTCAGAGACCTGTGTTCAAATTCTGTCTCAGTTGGGAGATGTCAGATGGACCAATTTCCTCTCCAGTTGCAGTCTCCCCATCTGGAAAATGACAATCATGCCCATACCAGTGATGGCTCCACCCTCTTCTTCCTGGAAGTGTTGTGCAAATTGAGATATTTTGTGTGATTGACTTGAAGCACAGGAGATGCCGTACAGGATTAGTTCTTTTCTGTATCTGCCCATGAACTTCTCACTTAGGAACCCAGACTAATGCAGCAGCCATCATCTCCCATATTGCTGGTTGCAATGGCAGAGGGAAAAGGTGTTCTGGAAGGCCTTAGATCTGCAACTAAATGCCCTAGCCTGGAGGTGACCCACATCACTTCAGCTCCCAATCCACTGGTCAGAATAGTCGGATGAGTTCAGCCAACAGCAAGGGGTCCAGGAAATACAATCCTACCATGTCCCCAGACAACAGAGAGCTGGAAATATCTAGAAAATAGCACTAATGACCACCACATTTGTCCAGCTCCCTCTTGATTTCTTCAGCAGCATGGTAGAATTCACTGCTTCAACCCTGTGAAAGTGAAAATGTTAGCCACTCAGTCGTGTCTGACTCTTTGTGACCCTATGGACTGTAGCCCACCAGCTTACTCTGTCTATGGGATTCTCCAGGCAAGAATCCTGAAGTGGGTTGCCACTTCCTTCTCCAGGGGATCTTCCCAGAATTTGAGGTGATCACCAAGGCCATGCAGGCTTCTGGAGGGCTGAACTCTCCTAGGGTCTCTGAGCACAAATCTGCTTTTCTAAAGCTTCCTGGGTCCTCAGAGCTGGGGCTTGGGGAGAGGACTGTGGGGTCCGTGCTGGGAGCCAGGAGATGAGGAAGACCTTGTTCTGCAGCCCTGAGCCCCAGAGAGCTGGCCCTGAACCTTCAAGCCATCCTCCTGTTGAGACCCAGCAGATATTAAAATGAAGAAGATAGCCAAGCGGGGTTACAGAACTCATGGCCTATTGTAAATGCTTGCTTTTCACTAACTAAAGCTCTTGCCACCCACCCACAGCCCAGTGATTGATGCATAACCTCACTGGGAAATAACTCTGAAGGCCTTTCATGTGCATGAAAACTCCTCTGCCAAGGGGGAGTAAAGAGGTGGGAAAGGGATGTTGGTGTTGAGACTACTTGGAAAGTTTCCTCTGTGGGCTCCAGTCTCGGCTTGCAGGAAGCTGGCCGTGGCTTCAGTCTCGTGGTTATGGGGTCAGTTCAGCCCCCGAGGCAACACTATTTCATGTTTAAAGTCTGGGACTGTTCAATCTGGGCAGAGCACACAGCTGGGACTGAATTCAGCTCTAAAGTCTCCCTACAAGTCTCTCATCAGGCCTGTCCTTTCCCCCTCTAGCAAGTCAGCCACTCATTTGGGACAACGCTCCTGGCTACTGGAGTACGGATGTGATGGAGAGGGGGGCGCTGAGACCTGCAGTGGCCCTGAAGTCCTTGACACTTTAGGTAGAATTAGCTCTGCATAACAGCTTCTGACCACCCTGGAGGATCCAAAGCCAGGTGTGGAAGTGGCCTCACTGGGACCCATCCTGTCTCCAGGGGTTCATCCTATCCTTTTATCTTCTGCTTCTCCCCTTCTCTCCTGACCCAGCCTGTCCCCTCTCCTCAAGCTCTCACTGGTTCTCCTGACCGTGCTCCATTCCGGCCACACGCAGAAATGTCCCTCTTTCATTCATTCATTTACTAATTCATTCAAAACTTACGGAACATTTATTGAGTGCTAACTATCCCGGGCACTGTGCTGTGCCTTAAAGCCCCATCTGTAATCTTGATCAGAGCAGACATAGCTCCCACCTTCATAGACCTTTCACTCTCATAATAGAGAAAGAGCTTAACATCATACCTACAGCAACCCAATTTAAAAAATAATAATAATGGGTAAAATCTTTGAACAGACATCTCACCAAAGATATACGGATGGATACAGGCAAATGAAAAGATGTTCAACATCAGTTAAGTCATTGGGAAAATGAAAACTAAAATCACAGTGAGATACCACCACACCCTTATTCAAGTGGCTACAACCCAAGAGACTGCCCATCCCGACACCTGGTGAGGAAGTAGCTGGGTTAAGCCTCTCATTCGCTGCTGGCAGGAGTTTAAAATGTCACAGCCACTTTGGCAAAGAGTTTGGAAGCTAGTAAAAAAGTTAAGCAAGTACCAGTGATATGATGCAGCCATGGCACTCCTAGATACTTACGCAAGAGAAATTAAAGCTTATGTTCATATGGAGACCTATACACAAACCTTAATTGAAGCTTTATTTGTCATAGCCCAAACTTGGAATCAACCCTGGCAACCATCTACAGATAAATGGATATACAAATGATGATACTTCCAGATAATGAAATACTTGTTGTTCAGTTGCTAAAAAACAGAATCACTGATACACTCAACATTGTGGATGAATCTCAAAATCATTATGCTGGGTGAAAGTGTGTATACGACAGGATAAAACATGTCTATACTCTAGGATCATCCAGTTATTTTAGAAAATTCTAGAAAATACGAACCAGAAAGCAGATCCATTGTTGACCAGATGGGGGAAGGGTTGGGAGGGAGGAATCACAGAGGGTCATGAGGTAGACAACAGGTATGCTCATTATGTTGATTACAGTGTTGGTTAAATGAGTGAAAATGCATGTCAAAATGTATCAAGTTTTACACTTTAAACATAGGCAGACCAATACAGCAATTTTTAAAATTTCAACTACATGATGAATCACTTAATTATAGGTGAAATAAAGAGCTATAAGACAGGCATCTTGGAGACTTAGAATGTGCAACGCATTAGTCTGGGGGTTGAAAAGCAATGAAGGAGAGCAAGGTTTAGGTTGAGATGGGAAAGGTGTGTTGGAAAAGGTCGGGGTAAGGGCAGAGGGCTGAGTGGTGGGGGTTCTGGGGGAGAAAGACCAGTCCTGGCTGGGGAACCTTGCCTTGGGCAATAGAGACCTCCCATGAGGACCTTTACCCTCTTCATTGCCGTGGCTGGTTCCAGAATCATAACATGGTGGGGTCTCCCATTCTAGCCTGGGAAGCAAGGTCTACACAGGCTCCATGCTGAGCCCTGAGCCCATTCGAGGCCCAGTGACAGCCTCCAAGGCATAGCTACCCTCGCTCCAGCTGGCAGAGTCAGCAGCCCGACCGTCCATTCCTTCTGTGTTTGGAGCAGCCAGACACTCTTCGTTCTGGAATCTCGGTTAGAATCACCAGCTCTGCAACCTTCCGGGCCTCAGTTACATCCTCTGTGAAACGAGGATGATAATAGCAGAGGTTCACTGGATTGTTCTGAGGATTAAATGAGCTGACACTTAGAAAGCATTTGGAAGATTGCCTTATTCCTTTGACTATAAATGTAAAATGAAATGCTGTTCCACCCAATAAATATCAGGAACTCCCAGGAGGGCAGTGATGTGTCAGGGAGGAAGGGGCGTGTCAGGTGGCAGCGGTAGCCTGGCCTTTCTGAGCTTGAGGGCATAGGCGTCTTCCAGCTCAGACATACCAAGACACTTCAGTCCTGTGCCTTCGGGCAATTTTGGCATCAAAAGTCTTCAGGGCTCCTCCTATCTGGCCATGAGGTCCCCACTGAGATTTCTCTGGCTGGAGTGAACTTCTTGATCTCCCAGAATTTCCCCAGCTTTTGTTGTATGTGTTTGTATGTACACACGCACACACACATGCATCTTTGCTTGGGAATGCTGGGCCCACAAACGGATGGATTCTTTCCCTGTCTTGCTTTCTGTTTTACTCTTCGTTCTTCACCAGCTCAAAAGAGAAGGCTTAAAATGTCTCTGCTTAGGGCTAGCTCTTCCATTCATGCCAAGCAAGTTACCTTCCCCTGCTTTATAAATGGAAAACAGCCCATTCTTCCAGTGGTGGGCTCACACTGTATAAAGTCCCCTTTGATCCTCAACACCCTTGTGCACCTGGCAGAGCTGCAGATGAGGAAACTGAGGCTCAGAGAGCTAATCGTGCCTGGTGACAGCACCTGCCATGAGGAGTCACCATCAACCCCACCACATGCTCCGCATGCACAGGCTATGTACATTACAGAAGACCTCCCCACGTGTGACCCCGTGTAGGAGCCCCACCAAACCCTCAGAGGGAGGAAGAGGGCAGCTGTTATTGCTCCCGATTTGCAGATGAGAAAACAAAGGTTTGGGGGATTAGTGGTATTTCCCACATTCCATGGCAAGTCGACTCATTTAAATTCAACAAACGTTTATTGAGCACCTAAAAAATGTCAGGGCTTCCCCGGTGGCTGTTGGTAAAGAATCCACGTGCTGTGCAGGATCCCTGGGTTGCGAAGGTCCCCTGGAGGAGGGCATGGCTCCAGCGTTCTTGCCCGGAGAACCCCAAGGACAGAGGAGCCTGGCGGGCTACAGTCCATGGGGTCGCAAAGAGTCAGACAGGACTGAAGACTAAGCTCCCACGACGTGTCAGCCCCTGTTCTAGGTCTTGGGGAATAGAGAGGAACCAGACAAGGCTCCCCACCCTTGGGGAACCAATTTTGGGATCAGGTGGCAGGGGCTGAGGTGGGCGCTCAGAGGACTCTGGGGCAGCTCACGGAAGAGAGGGTTCTGGAAGACATGACATGCGAGTGTTGAAGAATGGAACAGCTCAGTAAAGGTGAGAAGAACATTTGAACATCAGGAACTGAAAACAAGCTCGAGGGAAGCACAGGCATGTGGTGTGTGGTGTGTGTGGTCTATGTGGTGTGTGTGCACGTGGCGGGTCAACTGTTTGGCAGATCTCAGTGGTCAGAGTGTGGTCTATGAAGTTAGAAAACATAGGTTCCAATCCTGCCTCCATTGCTTTCAGTTATTGGATCTTGGGGGCATTACAGAACATCCCTGTGCTTCAGTTTTCCCATCTCTAAGAGGGGATAATGGTAAGTTCTATTTTGAGGCATTACTGTGAAGATTTTATTAGGCAATACTTAAGAAGCTCCTCCTAATAACATATGGCACAGAGTGAGCACACAATGTGTTGTTGTTGTTGCCGTTGTTGTTGTTGTGTACTCACTAAATCGTGTCCGACTCTTTTGTGACCCCATGGACTGTAGCCTACCAGGCTCCTCGCTATTTTTTCTCTGACGCTGACAGAACTTTCCAGACCTTCCTCAAAGGACTTCTGAGAACTTGAGCTGGAAAAAATCACAAAGCAATTGGGTTCAGGTGTTGCCCATCATATTTGCCAAGTAAACCAAGAGCAAGCTATGACTTCACACTGGAAAGTGACCTTGGAAGGAGGAAGGTACGGAGAGAGAAAAAGCAAAGCTTAGCTGGGAGGAGGGTATATGCAGGGTGTTAAGGAAACAGCAAGGCTAGAGGTCTTTGTTTAAGGGAAAGACTCTTATATAAAAGAAGACAAACTTACTCCATTTGACTCTTGCTTGGCGGCAGTAAGGAGATACTCCTCGTCCAAGGTAAGGAGCAGCGGCTGTGCTTTGCCGAAGCAGCCATGAAGAGATACCCCACGCCCAAGGTAAGAGAAACCCAATTAAGATGGTAGGTGTTGCAAGAGGGCATCAGAGGGCAGACACACTGAAACCATACTCACAGAAAACTAGTCAATCTAATCACACTAGGACCACAGCCTTGTCTAACTCAATGAAACCAAGCCATGCCTGCGGGGCAACCCAAGATGGGCGGGTCATGATGGAGAGGTCTAACAGAACGTGGTCCATTGGAGAAGGAAATGGCAAGCCACTTCAGTATTCTTGCCTTGAGAACCCCATGAACAGTATGAAAAGGCAAAATGATAGGATACCAAAAGAGGAACGCCCCAAGTCATTAGGTGCCCAATATGCTACTGGAGATCAGTGGAGAAATAACTCCAGAAAGAATGAAGGGATGGAGCCAAAGCAAAAACAATACCCAGCTGTGGATGTGACTGGTGATAGAAGCAAGGTCTGATGCTGTAAAGAGCAATATTGCATAGGAACCTGGAATGTCAGGTCCATGAATCAAGGCAAATTGGAAGTGGTCAAACAAGAGATGGCAAGGGTGAACGTCGACATTCTAGGAATCAGTGAACTAAAATGGACTGGAATGGGTGAATTTAACTCAGATGACCATTATATCTACTACTGCAGGCAGGAATCCCTCAGAAGAAATGGAGTAGCCATCATGGTCAACGAAAGAGTCTGAAATGCAGTACTTGGATGCAATCTCAAACATGACAGAATGATCTCTGTTCATTTCCAAGGCAAACCATTCAATATCACAGTTATTCAAGTCTATGCCCCAACCAGTAATGCTGAAGAAACTGAAGTTGAACAGTTTTATGAAGACCTACAAGACCTTTTAGAACTAACACCCAAAAAAGGTGTCCTTTTCATTATAGGGGACGGGAATGCTAAAGTAAGAAGTCAAGAAACACCTGGAGTAACAGGCAAATTTGGCCTTGGAATGCAGAATGAAGCAGGGCAAAGACTAATAGAGTTTTGCCAAGAAAATGCACTGGTCATAGCAAACACCCTCTTCCAACAACACAAGAGAAGACTCTACACATGGACATCACCAGATGGTCAACACCGAAATCAGATTGATTATATTCTATGCAGCCAAAGATGGAGAAGCTCTATACAGTCAAAGAAAACAAGACCAGGAGCTGACTGTGGCTCAGATCATGAACTCCTTATTGCCAAATTCAGATTTAAACTGAAGAAAGTAGGGAAAACCGCTAGACCATTCAGGTATGACCTAAATCAAATCCCTTATGATTATACAGTGGAAGTGAGGAATAGATTTAAGGGCCTAGATCTGATAGAGTTCCTGATGAACTATGGAATGAGGTTCATGACATTGTACAGGAGACAGGGATCAAGACCATCCCCAAGGAAAAGAAATGCAAAAAAAGCAAAATGGCTGTCTGGGGAGGCCTTACAAATAGCTGTGAAAAGAAGAGGGGCAAAAAGCAAAGGAGAAAAGGAAAGATATAAGCATTTGAATGCAGAGTTCCAAAGAATAGCAAGAAGAGATAAAAAAGCCTTCTTCAGTGATTAATGCAAAGAAATAGAGGAAAAGAACAGAATGGGAAAGACTAGCGATCTCTCCAAGAAAATTAGAGATACCAAGGGAACATTTCATGCAAAGATGGGCTTGTATAAGGACAGAAATGGTATGGACCTAACAGAAGCAAAGATATTAAGAAGAGGTGGCAAGTATAGATGGAAGAACTGTTCAAAAAAGATCTTCACGACCCAGATAATCATGATGATGTGATCACTAATCTAGAGCCAGACATCTTGGAATGTGAAGTCAAGTGAGCCTTAGAAAGCATCACTATGAACAAAGCTAGTGGAGGTGATGGAATTCCAGTTGAGCTGTTTCAAATCCTGAAAGATGATGCTGTGAAAGTGCTGCACTCAATATGCCAGCAAGTTTGGAAAACTCAGCAGTGGCCACAGGACTGGAAAAGGTCAGTTTTCATTCCAATCCCAAAGAAAGGCAATGCCAAAAAATGCTCAAACTACCGCACAATTGCACTCATCTCACATGCTAGTAAAGTAATGCTCAAAATTCTTCAAGCCAGGCTTCAGCAATACGTGAACCGTGAACTCCCTGATGTTCAAGCTGGTTTTTGAAAAGGCAGAGGAACCAGAGATCAAATTGCCAACATCCGCTGGATCATCGAAAATGCAAGAGAGTTCCAGAAAAACATCTATTTCTGCTTTCTTGACTATGCCAAAGCCTTTGACTGTGTGGATCACTGTGGACAATTCTGAGAGAAATGGGAATACCAGACCACCTGACCTGCCTCTTGAGAAATCTGTATGCAGGTCAGGAAGCAACAGTTAGAACTGGACATGGAACAACAGACTGGTTCCAAATAGGAAAAGGAGTACGTCAAGGCTGTATATTGTCACCCTGCTTATTTAACTTCTATGCAGAGTACATCATGAGAAACGCTGGACTGGAAGAAACACAAGCTGGAATCAAGATTGCCAGGAGAAATATCAATGACCTCAGATATGCAGATGACACCACCCTTATGGCAGAAAGTGAAGAGGAGCTAAAAAGCCTCTTGATGAAAGTGAAAGAGGAGAGTGAAAAAGTTGGCTTAAAGCTCAACATTCAGAAAACGAAGATCATGGCATCTGGTCCCATCACTTCATGGGAAATAGATGGGGAAACAGTGGAAACAGTGTCAGACTTTATTTTTGGGGGCTCCAAAATCACTGCAGATGGTGATTGCAGCCATGAAACTAAAAGACGCTTACTCTTTGGAAGAAAAGTTATGACTAACCTAGATAGTATATTCAAAAGCAGAGACATTACTTTGCCAACTAAGGTCCGTCTAGTCAAGGCTATGGTTTTTCCTGTGGTCATGTATGGATGTGAGAGTTGGACTGTGAAGAAGGCTGAGCGCCAAAGAATTGATGCGTTTGAACTGTGGTGTTGGAAAAGACTCTTGAGAGTCCCTTGGACTGCAAGGAGATCCAACCAGTCCATTCTGAAGGAGATCAACCCTGGGATTTCTTTGAAAGGAATGATGCTAAAGCTGAAACTCCAGTACTTTGGCCACCTCATGCGAAGAGTTGACTCATTGGAAAAGACTCTGATGCTGGGAGGGATTGGGGGCAGGAGGAGAAGGGGACGACCGAGGATGAGATGGCTGGATGGCATCACGGGCTCAATGGATGTGAGTCTGAGTGAACTCCGGGAGATGGTGATGGACAGGGAGCCCTGGTGTGCTGCGATTCATGGGGTTGCAGAGAGTCGGACATGACTGAGTGACTGAACTGAACTGAACCAGAGGCCAGACAAGGGCAAAATAGACTAATGGAGAAAAGTTTCAACATTAGTCAGAGCAATGGAATAGGTTGCCTTAAAGGTAGTGAGCTTTCTGCCAGTTGTCCTTTCTGTTTAGGGGTATTTCAAGCAGAAGCTGGGGACCATCTGCTCTATCTTGCATTGGGTAGCCAGGATCACCTCTGAAGTCCCAGTGAGCTACTGAGCTAGCTCATTTGGTCCAGATATGCACAAGATGGAGAAAAGGAGAGGAGCCTGGAAAGGAGCACTGAACTGCCTCCCTGTGGCCATTAAGGCTCATCCCTTTGAATTAGGGATTGGCTAGTACAGAAATGAAAGAATGATAGATTGTCCTATCAGTCATTTTCACTTTAGTATAAATTAGACAGAATGATCATTTTCTGCATGACAGCTGACTGATGATAGAAGAGGATAGAAGATACCAAGAGAAAAGAGAATAAAATGGGCAGGGCTCTGAAACAAACTGCATTAATCTCAATTTTGTCGAAGAACAGCCCTGACAGCAACCAAAAAGGAAAGAAAAATAAATATTCAGTGGTCAACTCCTACCATCATTTATTCGTTTCAGCAACGAACTGTGGAGTACCGAGTACATATCACACTGTGTGCAGGGCAGTGGGGACACTGAATGAATCAAACACAGCTCCAGCCCCCAGGCTACTGGGAGACACACATGGAACTCCCAGTCATAAACCAGCATGGCCAGTGCCAGGATGGAAGGATGTGCTCAGCAGGGCATGATCTTTCCCGTCAACTGTGCCCCAGGCCATTCTCTCAGAACCACCCCTTCCTCCTGGGAGGAACAGATACCCATTTCACAGACAGCTAAACAGAGGCCCAAAGAGCAACCTCTTTGGGAAGCAGCAGAGTCAGGACTAAAACAGCACTGACGCAAAAGCTAGGCCCCTTTTCCCAAACACAAACACATTCCTTGGGGTCAGTTCCTGGAACATCCCCCAGCCCACGGGCCCTCCCACTCCATGGGTGGGCTTGCTCACCCCCTGCTTCCTTCCCGTGCTCCCTCTCCAGGGTAAGGAAGACAGACCACGGCTGGTGAACGCCTGTCTGGAGCTGAGCGGGTGGATAATTGGAATCTGAGTGAAGCCATCTGCTTCAGGCCCCTGGGGGTCTGCAGCGGCCAGGCCAGTGCAGCTGCTCCCGACCCGACCCTGCAGGCAGCTCTCTCTGTGGAGCCCCTACGTGCAAAGAGTTTAAACATCTCCAACCATAAGAAGGCCTGGCCGCCTTCCCAATCACAGGGACTTGAGTCAGGGCTGGGGGCGTGGTCAGGGTTTTATTTCCTGGGTGCTCTATTTTCTCGGGGGTCCTGAGCCAGAGCTGCAGGGATGGGGGCAGGAGGGTGGGGAGGGTAGGCAAAAGTTACCAAGGGCCATCAGGAAATCGTAGAGATGGGCAGCATCTCAGCCATAACACATGGGCCCTTCCTCCCTCCAGAAGGGCAAACTGAGACCCAGGGAAAAAGCAGGAGTGGGCTAAGATCCCAGTGTAAGACCCCATCTTCAAGGGTAACTTCACACATTGCTGGGGGACAGGAGAAGCAGTTGAGGGTGGCAGGGATGGGGGGAGGTGACAATCAAGCCAAACAGCCAGGCTCACAAGGAAATCCTACCCCACTACACAAAGAACGTTACCCACAGGACCTTGCCTTATCTTGCCAACCTCTAAGGTTGGTATAGTGGTTTCCCTGGTGGCTCAGACAGTAAAGCATCTGCCTGCAGTGCCGGAGACCCAGGTCGATCCCTGGGTCAGGAAGATCCCCTGGAGAAGGAAATAGCAACCCACTCCCATGGATGGAGGAGCCTGGCAGGCTACACGTCCATGGGGTCGCAAAGAATTGGACATGACAGAGCAAAGGTTGGCATGTGGATGAGGATCCCAGGACACAGAGAGGTTATGTACCTTGCCCAAGATCACACAGCTGTGAAGTGCCTTTACCCACCTGAAGCAGTGCAGAGCAGGAGTGAGCCCTGAGTTCAGGGCTGGACTGCTGTCTGGGTTCAAACCCAGCTCTGTCACTTACAGGCTGTGTGAACTTGGGGAACTTGCTTTTCTGAGCCTCACTTAACCCCCTCTTTAAAATGGGGCTAACAGTATACACCTCATGCTGCTGTGACAATTACATCAGCTGAAATGGGTAAAAGACTCAGCTGTGCCTTGATAGCAAAGCAAGTTCTTGACGCATGTTAATTGCTGTTACTACCACGGTCTGTTCTCAGCAGAATGGGCAGGGGAATCCTTTGAAAAGGCAAGTCTGATCATCTCACTTCACTGGCTTTCCCTCCACCCAGAACAAAAGTTCAAGTCTTAACCATGACCTCTGACCGGCCTCCATCACCACCCTGGCCCCACTTCCATCCCTCCCCCACCCCTGACATGGCAGTCTCCTGCCTCAGGGCCTTTGCGCTGGTTCTTCCTTCTACCTGGAACACTCGGCCCCCAGGGATTAGCACAGCTCCTCCTTCAAGCATCTGTTCCAATGTCTCCTCTGTGAGGTCTGTCTTGACACCTGCTTCAAAACCGTCACCACCACCCATGTCCTGGCTTGATTTGCTCTGTGGCATTCGTTGCCAGCAGACTCTCCAAAAGACGGCTTGCTTAGTTAGTTATTATTACGACTGTGTCATCTTTCTCCCCCACTGGAAAACAGTTCATGATGGCAGGGATATCTGTGCTCTGTTCTGTGTCTCCAGCCTAGAACCTGCCTGGCACAAAAGCGGGGCCCCGGGAAATACAGTTTGAATGAAGGAATGAATGAGTGACTGCATCCATCTGTCACTACACTTGAAAGTCAGGAGTCTAACACCAAAGAGACCAAGTCCCAAGGGTCAGAGGCAACCCTGGAGGGGAGCAGAGCCAGGAGGCCGGGGCAAGGCACGGACAGAGCTGAGGAAGGAAGAGTCTGAACCCCACACCCAATGCCCAGCACAAGTCAGACACCCATGAAATTCTTGTTGGGAGACTGGCAGGCAGGAGGGAGGAAGAGTTATTTACAAAACACCTACTAGGCACTAAGAAAAAAACCAACCAAGATATTCGTTCATTCACAGACAAGTCATTAGACAGCCCTGTACCAGACTGCTCTAGGGCCCCAGGAGCCTACATCCTGAATAGAAACAGGGAGGTATGACGTTCAGGATCCCTGCCCTCTCTGACGTCACTGTCTTGTGAGAAGAAAGACACTAACCAGCTCTATATGTTGCATATTAACATCAGACCCATTTCACAGATGAGAGAGCAGAAGCTTGGGGCATTTAGGCATCCCGGCTGCTGGGTGGCAGAGCCAGGTCAAGAATCAGCTGGGTCTGCCTGGCTCCCAGCCCCCTTCTTCCTCCCAGTTGAGTGTGGCTGCTGGCTGGTACTCAGGGGTGGGTGGGTGTGGTCATGGGGACCGGGGCAGTGGGAAGGCTGGAAGAATGGCCTGCGCAAAAGGGCAGAGAGGGAACACGGGGAGCCAGGTGCCAGCCAGGGAGAAAGTCACTTGACGGTGCAGCAGAAGAAAGTGAAATCAGAGACCGGGAGGAAACCAGCTGCAGAGCCTGCAGACAGATGGCTTCGGTTTTCTGCTTCAGGAGCTAGGGAGGCATGAAGGTCTGTGAGCTCAGGGCTCTTGAAGAGCAGCCTGGCAGCTTGCATCGGACTAATGAGAATCCAGTGGCAAGGAGGAGGCCTGGGGACTTCCCTGGTGGTCCAGTGGTGAACAATCTGCCTGCCAGTGCAGGGGACACGGGTTCGATCCCTGGTCTGGGAACTAAGATCCCACGTGCCACTTGCGGTGGAGCAACTAAATCTAGGCTTCACAACGAGAAGCCTTTGCACCACAACTGGAGAAAGCCCTGTGCAGCAATGAAGACCCAGAGCAGCCACTAAATAAATAAAACTGTAATTTAAAGTAAGGGGTGGGGGGGAAGGAGGTCTGGCCAGAAGCTGTCACCATGGGTAAGGAAAGAGGTGATAAGTGTCATGGGTGGAAGAAGCCACTGGAAGGGGCAGCAGCAAGGCCACCAACAAGGAAGGACTGAAGAGACTTAGAGGCCAACAGAGCCTAGAGGGCTGAGGCCAAGCGTCCTTAAGGTAATGCCTTAGATGGAAACCAGAAATCACAAAGTGTTTTTCCCCGGTCACTGAAACTGTCCTGAGTCAAAGACAGCTTTAAAGAAGGAAAAATGCAGAAGTGACAGTCACAAAGCCCCTGGGATGGGCTGAGAACTGGGCGGGACACACCATCTCTTATGAGTTTCACCCCACTGGGTGTAGAAGGTGATTTTCACAAATTTATGGAGAAATATTTTACAGATCCTATAATCTACCTATGTCAAGTTTACAATGAAATGATTTTTAGTAACCTTACCTAAGTTTTAGAACATTTTCATCGCCCCCAAAAAGACCCATTTATGTTAATCCTTGTTCTTCCCTCTGCATGTGCCAGGCCTACTTTCTGCCTCTATAGGTTGGTTGCTTTCTAGACAGTCTTTATAAATAGAATCACACAATAGGTCTCTCATATTTGGTTTCTCCCAAATAACATAATGGTGTTGAGGTTCATCTCTCCTCTCATACATATCAGTAGACTGTTTCCAGGCTGAACAGTATTCTGTCGTGTGTGTAGGCCACATTTTGCTTATCCATCCATGAGCTGATGGACATGCATGTTTTCAGTTTTGGCTGTTATGAATAATGAATAACGCCGCCATGAACATTCATGCACAAATCTTTGTGTGACCTATGTTTTCAGTTCTCTTGGATGGAATGGAATTGCTGGGTCATATGGAAACTTTCACTGTTTAAGAAATGTGCACCAAAAAAAAAAAAAAAGAAATGTGAACAGTCTTGGCCCACCATTAAGAGATGCTAGCAGCTGGAAATGCCTGGGGACCCTCACCTGGGCCCAGACTACTTGTGGGGAGCCCCAGAGACATTTCCCCAACTGGAACCAGTGTTGCAACTAGACGGGCCCTTGTGGTTCTTATTATAAATGTAAGGTGCAGCTCAGAAACCACCATCAGGGAACTTCGGAAAAAACCAAGATTTATTACTTGCCCCTTGAGGGCACATGACATGCTCAGGGCCACAGGTAAGGTCACAGGAAGAGAGAGAGACAGAGGACCTGGGGTTGAGGATGGATTTTGCAGGTTCGCTCTCTACTGGTGACCTGAGAACATAAGAACAGGAATTAACACATGGGTATGGAAAAGCAGGGTCACCCCAGCAATCAATCATCTGGGTCACCCAGGGCTTTTCCAAAGGGGAGCTTCATGCGTGGCTCTGTATATCTAGCTGTTTAGCTGGCAATGTGTTTATCGAGATGGGTATCTTTGAAATGGATGCCTCTGCCATCGAAAGCTTAAGGTCAAGCACTTACAATGAAAAAAAAAAAAAAAAGCTCATTATCAGGCTCTTATACTACAGTATTGCTACCATCATTTTTCCTAGGAGGATACTGAAGTTCAGAGAGGTCAAGTGAATTGCCCTGTGCCACCTGGTCATAGCCCAGTAAGGGAAGTGGATTGATTACAATCACGGACTGTAGATGTCACTTAGTACTGCTCGCTTTTGAAAAGGATCTCGCCCACAGACCTACCCGTTGTCCAATGCCAGCAAGTCCGCCATTAGCACATCTTCCATTGTGTTAAGCACAGCATCTCTTCATTCTCAACTGCAAGCTGAATTCCCTGGCCGTAGGGATGTGTTAATTCCCAAAGACCTTTCTATAAATGATCTCCAGCCAGCAAGCTTGAAGCCTGCAAAAGGAGGAGAAAAAGGAGACTAGTCAGGTATAAAGAGGGCCTGGGAAAGAGGCAAAGATGTTTGCCTGGACTGGTCCTGACCCAGGGAGTGTCCAGTTCCCTTCAGTCCCTGTTCACTGGGTGTCTACCCTGGCCTAGGCCCTGAGCTGGGCACTTCGAGTGAGACAGAGCCAATCAGACCTGACTCTGCGCTTAGGAAGCTCACAGCCCATTGGGGCAAGTGGATTCACCATCACACACCAAAGAGGTGTGATCTTGGGGTAGACACCAGGACTCTCAGAGCCAGAGCAGAGAGAGACCAACTCCTGTTGGGGGAGACAGGAAATTTTTCCTGGATGACGTACCATTTGAATGGAGGCCGAGGAAGCGCTTTCCAGGCAGAGGACTCAGCACGAGTGGCAGGGAGATTCCAGGTGGACCCATGGGCATCTCCCATCACCTGGAGATTGAAGACTGAGGTTAGAAGACCAACCACTCAAATGCCTCCGAGGCTGAATGACCGTCCGGACCAGTAAATCTGGCCCGACAAGGAGATGTCATGAGCTGGGGCCACAGTATCCTGTCTCCGAGGGTGGCTGCTCTTCAGTTTGAGTCAGTCGTCTCCACGTGGGAATACCATCAGAACTGCCATCTTCAATGTTTTTTAAAAAAAAAATCCAAATATTTTTATGAAATATCCAGATTTGGCAGTGCCAGCATTTCAAATTCTTTACATTTCAAATTCTTTAAACTCACCAGTGGGACTGTTGGAGAAGGCAATGGCACCCCACTCCAGTACTCTTGCCTGGAAAATCCCGACAGAGGAGCCTGGTGGGCTGCAGTCCCTGGGGTCTCTAAGAGTCGGACACGACTGAGCAACTTAGCAGCAGCAGCAGCAGTGGGACAGACTGTGTCCAAGTGCCTCTGGTCTGCAACCACTGGCCAATTTGCCGGGTCCAGGTATTTATCCCTGCACTCCCTACCCTCTCTTGGTCTTTGAGAGCTGGTCTTCCGGCCTGAGGGTTCCTCCAGCTCAAAACGAATTGGCTGGGGAGGGAGGTGGGAGGGGAGATCAGGGTGGGGGACACTTGTATACCCATGGCTGATTCATGCCAGTGTATTACAAAAGCCACTACAATATTGTAATTAGCCTCCAATTAAAATAAATTAATTTGAAAAAGAAAAAAAAGGGGGGGAATTGGCTGTAACAGGAGCCAATCAGAACTCAGAAGAGAGAAGGGGGGATGGGCGCTCCAGACAAAAGAGAAAGGAGATGAGCAGACGTCAAACCCCACCAGGCGCGAATGCACGGGATTGACGGATTCTAATTACATCTCATTCTAATCCTTAACATTTATCTAAAAAGTGACGAGAGGCAGGCATGAGGGCAGTCACGAGCGTGCTCAGCCCCAGGGTTGCCGTGTGTCTAATTAGAAGTTTTCTCCCTCTTGATCACCTAAAGTCAAATTCATTTACTCTGCTCGAATTGAGGGTTTAATTGGTTCTTGTTTACCCTCCTCCTGTCTTCTCCCCCATCGCCTTTGCCTTCTTCCAGAGGGCCTCTCTGCGTGCCGGGAGCAGGCCACAGCCTCTCATTATGCAAGGGAATCTCCCTGTAAGGAGACCCGTTTGCGACTGTTCATGCCAGCCTGCGGCCGCAATGACATTAGCCCGGGGGCACAAGTATTATCGAGGCCACGGTGGAGCAGGGCCTTGTGGTGACGTCTGATGGGAACTCGGGGTGCACTTTTGGTCTAGGCCCCCTATCCCTCCCTGCTGGGTCAAAAGGCGCCCTGTCCTCTCAGTCTGTTGTATGACTGAGTGGGCTTCATATCCCAGTTCTGGAAGAAAAGTGGTGGGAAACACCAGTTAGGGACCGAGCCCCCTACATCCGAGGATGTGGTGAAGACACTAAAACCACTTAATTCTTTTGCCAAGTAATGAGGTTTCTTCCCCATTTTTTGTAGCCTCTCTCCTCCCTTGTCAATTAACATCAAACATGGCAGCTTCTCTTTGCGGGCAGAGAAGGTGGGAGGCAGCTACTGACCCCCAAGAAATCTCTCTTCCGAATCAGACCCTCTCTGGATGCCAGGGAGAGGAGGAAGAGGAGGTCCAAACACAGGCAGAGAGTTCTGGCCTCAAGTCCTGGCTGTGCGGTGGCTGGAGACAGCATTGATGCAGACTGGAGCTGGACTGGGACCCATCTCAGTCGCATGCCAGCCCTGTGACCCCAGGAGTATCCCACTTTATGACAGAGCGTTAACATGAACTTGCTGTGAAGACTCAATGTACCTGCCACGTGGCAAGAACTCATCACACACCAGATGGCAGAGCAGTGTGTTATGTTGTTCGGACCACTTAGCAAGGCATCTGGCACACAGTTAGTGCTCAATAAATAATTATCACTACTATTACCAGGTTAGCTGACCTGTCTGGGCCTCGGGCTTCCCCATCTGCGAACTGGGGGTAATCACTGCCCCCTCCCTGGCTCTTGGAGTTGTCACGAGAAGGAAATGTGTTCATTGGTATTGAGGGAACAGCGTCTGGCACAGGGTTAGGGTTCTCTGTTATGTTAGCGATGATTATTCCAGTAGCTCTCTGAGAGTGGGCAAGTCACTTTACTCTGGACCTTAGTCTGCTCATCTGCAAAAAAAAATAAATGAAAGATAAAAAAAATTATAGCACCATCTGTCCTGGCTACCTCACAGGGTTGTTGTGATAATGAAATGAGATAGTGTTGATAAAAACATTCGGTGATCTGTAAGTGTTCTACAAGTGTTAGCTGTCAGCATCACTCCATTAAAAGGTAATTAGTTGGTAAATAAAGGGAAAAAAATGAAGCATTTATCCTGCCTTTTCCATGCATACTGTGCCACTGGGTACCCAAATCGTAGATAAGGGACATTTCTCTTTTTAGAAGTATTCCTGCCTGCAGATGAAGAAAGGATGCTAGAATGAGAATCTCACCGTTTGCAACCCCTAATGGATAAATGGACCTAGATCTTGAACATCCACAGCTGCTGACATCCCCAGACTGGAGACGGCAGGCTCTGGGTGTCTCCCAACGGAAAAGCCAAATTTGAATCTGCTCGAGCCTCAAAAACTAATTGTCAATTTACTGGGACTACAGAAGACAGAGGGATGAGTTAGAGAATACCATGGGAACGAAACCAATAAAGTCCACACAGGGAAGACACAGGACAAGCATCGTTTTCTTTAAAAAAAAAAAAATTAAAAGGAGAGAGGTAGTCACTTTGGCAGACAGTTTGGTGGTTTCTTATACAACTAAACTACTCTTATGATTCAATCCAGCAATTGTGCTCTTCGTATTTACCCAAAGGTAGTTGGAAAACTGTGTCCACGCCAAAACCTACACACGGATATTTATAGCAGCTTTATCCGTAATTGCCAAACCTTGGAAGCAACCGAGATGTCCTCCAGTAGGTAAATGGATAAACTGTGGTACCTTCAGACAGTGGCGCATTCGGTGTTAAAAAAGAAATGAGTTATCAAGCCGTGAAAAGACTAGAAGGAAACTTAAATGCATATCAGTAAGTGAGAGAAGCCGATCTGAAAAGGATACATATTGCTTAAATCCCACCATATGACATTTTGGAAAAGGCAAAACTATGGACACAGTAAAAAGATCAGTGGTTGCCAGGGTTTATGGGAGGCATGACTAGGCAGAATGCACAGAATTTTTAGGGCAGTGAAAATACTCTGTGTGATGCTATAATGACGCATACATGTCATTATACATTTGTCCAAGCCCATAGCATGTACAACACCAAGAATAAACCCTCGTGTACACCGTGGACTCAGGGTGATTACGAAGTGTCAGTGTAGGCTCGCTGATTGTAACAAATGCACCGCTACGGTGGGGACGTTGAAAACGGGCTGACTGTGCCAGGCTGGAAACACGGGATGTACAGGAACTCTCTGCACCTTCCTCTCAATTTTGAACCTAAAACTGTTCCAAAAGACAAAGTCTATTTTTAAAAATGAAAGAGAGGGAATTGAGAAGGATTATAGATTAAAAGAGACAGATATATCAACCAACCTCCTTAGGCTCCTGACTCAAACCAGCTATAAAATAAGCTTAAGAGGTGTGTGAGGCAACTGGAAATTTGAACAGTCACTGGATATTTGATGACATTAAGAATTTATTCTTAATTCTTTAGTGGAATAACTGTATTATGGTTATGTAAAAACTTGTAGAAAAATGTACCAAGCTGAATATGGATAGAATGCACAGTGCCTGGGGTATATTCACTTCAAAATGATACAGGGGAATGGGGAGACGTAGACGCGAAGCATGACTGATCGCTGCTGAAGCTAGATGACAGACGGAGGAGCTATCAATATAATAGTCTCTCTACATTTGTATATGTCTGAATTGTTCCCCAATAAAACATCAAAGGGAAAAGTTAAATTAGCCGAAGACCAGCCTGGATCGGGGATTCTGAGATGACATGCTCCGCGAATGCTTTAGGGCTCCTTTTGAGAAAGTCAGAAGGCCTGTGGCCAATCTTCCTAAGGCCATTAGGCCACCCTTCGCGTCCCTGATAAACTCGTTCCTTTGGGTGCCCAGAATTATACTCTCCGAGATTATACAGGGGGTGATTTTTATAGTCATTTTAAATGAACAGTTAGGGCTTCTCACCTTCTGAGGCAAGTCTGGGATAATCAGGGAAGGCTACCTGAAGGAGGTGACCTAAAAGAAGGAAAGTGGGATAGTCTAACAAAGCAAAGGCTCAAAGCAAAAGTTCACAGCTATCCTGGGACGGTAAGGGGAAAGGTTTAGTCGAAGCAAGGAAGGGGAACTGCAGGTGCTAAATTGAAAGCCAGACTGGAACTTTGAATGCCGGGTGAAGAAGTCTGATTTCCTTGTATTTGCATAACTCAATAGCTCCATAACGCCCACAGCAGAGTCAAGTGTTTTTCTACGACTTAACGGGGTGGTAGTCTTATGCAAGCTGGATTAGCAGAGGAAAAAAATAGAGGGAAAGATGAAGGACGCAGGAAGGGAGGGAAGCAGGAAGCCTCATATCTCAGATGGCTGTTGACATAAACCAGCATTTCTCAAAGGAACCTCGAGGAGCCTTGGCCCCTCAAGATCCTCCACAAAGAGGACAGGAGTTTGAGAAACACTGCACTGGCTTCTCTTCCCATCACACTTCTTATCAGCATATAAAGGTCCTGAGAAGCCCAATAACAAGTAAGTCTTTTTCATTTTGTTTAAGCATTTTGTCACAAAACACCCCCCTCTCTCTCCATTTTTAGGAAACTGTGGCCTAGAGCACCAGGCGGTTGTGACAAAGTTTCCAGACCTTCCTGTTCCGGGCCCACCTGCCAATCTCTTGTCCCAACCCCCTACACCCCTCCTTGCCTTTCGGCCCTGAAGCCGGGCCGACCCATTTTGCCAGCATCTCTGCAGTGCGCTGAGGGGGCTTGGGAAAGCATTAGGGTCTCAGTGGGCCCATCAGTCCAAGCCTCTCTGTCACAGGTTTTCAGTAAGGATAAAGCAATTACATCAGATGGGGAGAAATACAGGAGAGCAGGTGCCAAGCAGACCCTCCCCTCCCTTCTAGAGCAGTGTGAGAGCTGTCGGCCTTGAAGTCCCCAGACCTGTGACACTGGCTTGGACTTTGTGCAGAATTAAAAGCCTTTGCCCTTGATCCTGGGGGGCGGCAGGGAATGGGGTGGAGGGCAGAGACGAGACTTCTGTCCCTACTGCCCCGGCACTGCAGGAGGACTCCTGGTGGGCTCCAGGATGAGCTTGTGCCCAGTATAACCCAGGTTGCACCATCCCACCCACCTGCCAACACCCAGCCTGGGTGACCAGGTAGGGAGTGAAGAGGACCGCCCCCCTTGTCCCTTTGCTGGACTGGAGCTGCTGGTCTAAGGGTAGGAAGGTTCTGGGTGGGGGAGGGGACCTCACCCCATCCCATCCCACTCATTCATGCTGTGAACTCATAAACCAGACTCACAAAGAGCCTGGCTCTGATGGGGTGTCTTTTCCTGCAGGAGACCCGGGAGGGAGCATGCAGAAAGTTAACTTCAAACTTAATAAGGAAATAATTCATATAGAATATTAGAAGGACTCAAATGCCGTGGAAGACAAGGAAAGCTGAGCAGGTAAAGCAGATGGAGTGTTGGGGTGGAGTACCTCCAATCCCACCTCCCTGCCTTATATTTCTTCATAGCACTTACCGAACTCTGATGAACTGTATCACTCACTCACTTACCTGTTTGGCGTCTCTCTCCCTCCACAAAAGTGGATGCTCCGTGGGGTCAGGAGCTTTGTCTGTTTTGTTCAGAGCTGTTCCCACGTCGTAAATGCTCAGTAAATATTTGTCCAATGAATGAAGCAGTGTGTGTGCCTAGGCATCCATACCCGACATCCCCTGCCCTCTTTCTGGGGAGGGAGTTTCCTTTGGCAGCTGACGCAGCCCTGCCCTGGCCATGCCAGGTGCCAGCCAGGAGCAAGACTGGCTCCCCATCGGCACCTCCCTGCAGAAAGGCTGAGCGCAGGCCCATCCCTGTTAGGGATGGAGAGCTAGAAGACAACTCCAGGGGTGGGACCTAGGAGGCAGGCTAGTGTGGAGGGGGGGGTCCTGAGTGCTCAAACCTCACTCAGAACACATCCAGAATCTGACCTTTTCCTACCCCGACCCCCACCCTGGGGCCCAGCTGCCATCGTGTTTCCACTGCATTACTGCAGCAGCCATCACCGCATTACTCCCCTGCTCCGCCCAGCCAGGACCATCCTGTGAAACATCAGTCAGGTCTTGTTCCTCCACTTAAAGTCCTCTGAAGGCTCCCTTCTCACTCAGAACAAAAGCCAGTGCCTTAGCCCACAAAGCTGATGGGATCTTGCCCTTCCCATCCCCTACCATCTCTTCCTAACCTAACTCCTCCTTCTTCCTCATCCTGAAGTACCATTGACATTCCTGCCCCAGGGCCTTTGCACGTTCTATTCCCTCCGCCTGGCTGCTCCTGAGATCCCTGGGACCTGAGGCCTGCACCTTTCAGTACTCAGCTGAGTGCTAAATACTATCTCCTCCTCTCCCATCACCTTCTCTGAGCCTCCCACTCCAAAGATCACCCCCCAATCGCTATTTTTTCTGTATTTACTTTTTCCTCAGGGATTTTTTCACCATTTGACATTACACTATACATTATTCAACTGCCTGCTGTTTATGCCAAAAAACATAAGCTCCATGAGGACAACAATGCTATTTTGCTAACCACTGTATTCCCAGCACCTAGAATGGTACCCGGCACAGAGTAGGTGCTCAGGAAATTTTTGTTGAATGAATGAAAAAACCAGACTTACCAGTTTCGATGGGCACTGCAAGAAGACGAGTTCCCCAGGGAACATGGACAGTGGTCCTCATCTTATCAAGGAGGAAACACGTTCAGAGAGAGCACGGACATTGTGTTAGGTCACGGCCCCAGCTTGGGGCGTGGCCAAGCTTATCCCCGCCTCCTACCTCCCCCGAGCCCCCCCACACCCCCTCCCCCACTCTGACTCGAAGACTCTCTGCGTCCGGAAGGCCGGCCCCTCGGGGGTAGCCCAGCCCACAGTAGCTCTGGGAACAGTGGAAACCCTGTAGCTGAGAGTTGAGCCAGTGGTTCCTCTACCCACTCCTCATACGTGACTCACCTTTCAGGGCAAGGGGAGGGGCGGGTAAGAGGAGGCGGCGGCAGCCCAGGGCCTGTCTGGCTGTCAGAAAACCATGTCAGGTGCTGCCGGCCTCAAGGGGGCGTCCCCTATGGCTCAGCGGTAAAACTTCTGCCTTCTATGCAGGAGCTGCGGGAGACTTGGGTTGGATCCCTGGGTTGGGAAGATCCCCTGGAGGAGGGCTTGGATCTCAGAAGCAGAGAGTGCCAGGCGGAGGGAATAGAAAGTGCAAAGGCCCTGGGGCAGGAATGTCAATGGTACTTCAGGATGAGGAAGAAGGAGGAGTTAGGTGAGGAAGAGATGGCAGGGGATGTGAGGGGTCAGATCCCACCAGCTTTGTGGGTTAAGGCCCCGGCTTTTGTTCTAAGTGACAAGGCAGCCTTCAGAGGACTTTAAGCGGAGGAATAACAAGACCTGACTGACGTTTAATAGGATGGTCCTGGATGGGCAGAGCAAGGAAGTGGCCGCTGCAATGACGCAGTATTCTCTTTGTGGCTCAGCTGGTAAAAGAATCTGACTGCAATGCGAGAGACCCCGGGTCAATTCCTGGGTCGGGAAGATCCGCTGGAGAAGGGATAGGCTACCCACTCCAGTATTCTTGGGCTTCCCTTGTGGCTCAGCTGGTAAAGAATCTGCTTGCAAGGCAGGAGACCTGGGTTGGATCCCTGGGTTGGGAAGACCCCCTGGAGAAGGGAAAGGCTACCCACTTCAGTATTCTGGCCTGGAGAATTCCATGGACTGTTTAGGGCTTCCCAGGTAGCTCAGATGGTAAAGCGTCTGTCTGCAATGCAGGAGACCCAGTTTCGATCCCTGGGTAGGGAAGATCCCCTGGAGAAGGAAATGGCAGCCCACTCCAGTACTCTTGCCTGGAAAATCCCATGGACGGAGGAGCCTGGCAGGCTACAGTCCATGGGGTCACAAAGAGTCGGACCGACCCAAAGAGCTTCAGTGACTAATATGCTTGTGTAAAGAAACAAAAAAAACCTCAGATAAACATTTTCCTCCCCCAAACAAAAGGTGCACCGTCCACCTGGCAGTCCAGGAGGGGTCCAGCAGCAGGGGAGTTGGGGGGATTGGTTACCCTGCCTCCAGAGTGAGGCTTAGCTGGTGGGCGGAGGAGCTGGCCCAGCCCCAGAAGACTCGAGGCTGCCCTGTGCTCTGAGTCTCCAGGCAGTCAATGCTACACTTGCTCCGGGAAAAGACTGGAGTCTTTTCCTACTCCTCAGCCTCTAGCCTGGGGACCGGGAGGTCCTCTCTGTTCCCAGATCCTCCAAACCTATTTCAGTAGAAAACAGGGAGGGGTCAGGGCAAGCACATGGCCCATCTCCAACACGCACCCCCACACTCCTCCCATCTCTCACCTTCCCTCAGCCGAGGAAGCATCGTCTGGCCTGGGGACTTGGAGCATCCTGCATCTTCCAAATATTTGGTTCTTTTCACCACCACCCCCGCTCCCACACATACACACAGACATCAGTTTTTGACACTCAGAAGACAAGAACCAACTTCTAACTTCTGGTAGGTCATCTGTCCCCTGAGGCAGTGAATGTTCTGTGTCCAAATGCCCTATAAAAGAAGAGGAAATGCCAGGGAAGGAGGGAAGATTAATATTTCAAAAAGAAAACCATCTGGCCATATAATTTTACATTTATTCTTGTGATCAGTTAATCTCTGTCTCCCTTAGACCGTGAATTCTGTGAGGGCAGGACCCACATCTGCTGTGGCTCACCATCCTAGCTCCAGTGTCTGGGTTGGGGCCTGATACATGGGGGAGAATGAAGATTCAGTGAATGAATGGATGATCAGCCACCTCCCTGGGACTGCCTGGGTGAGCTCAGAAAGGACCCCTGGAACCTGTGGTTGCCAAGCTGAGGTCTGTGGAGGCACTTGTGTGAATCTTGTTTTCAAAGGTCTGATCAAAGGTTAGCCTCCTCCCCTCCTTGTGGATGGCTTGCACTAGCTCACCAAGATGGCAGCCTCTTGGATTTTTCCCAGAGCTGTAACAATTGTCCAGGGACACAGGCTGGCTCATAGTGACATCACAGAGGCCAACTCCAACTCCAGATCACATGCCCAGTACTGCCAGTTACCACCTTGTACTCAGTGGACCTGTGAAGGTCATGCACCACCCTGCAAATGTGGGCTGTGCCAGACACAGTATTGCAGAGAGCATGACACATAGGGTTACCTAACGATCCGCATGAGCTTCGACGGGGAGAAGATTTAGGATTCCAGCTTAACAGCTGCTTAAAGTGAAAGTGTTAGTCGCTCAGTCATGTCTGACTCTTTGCAACCCTGTGGACCGTAGCCAGCCAGGCTCCTCTGTCCATGGAATTCTCCAGGCAAGAATACTGGAGTGGGTTGCCATTTCCTTCTCCAGGGGATCTTCCTGACCCAGGGATCAAACCTGGGTCTCCTGCATTGCAGGCAGATTCTTCACTGTCTGAGCCGCCAGGGAAGCCCTAAGGGCCACTTAAAGTCCCTCCCAAAACCAAGCATAACAGGTGAGCACAGGCCCTGACAAGCTGACAACTTTCTTCCAGATCCAGAAGTGCCTGAGCCCAGGAGGAGGGAGAGAAGTGGAGAAGCAAAGCCATCCTTTGGATCCCGGGGCAGACCCAGGGCCAAATCCCCAGTGGGAGCTGCAGTGGGCACCCCTTTCCCTGTAGCCAGGGTATTAAGTGAAGAGACCCCCCCCCCTCACTATAGTACTGACTTTCCTTGGCACTGCCTATTTCCTCTGAGAGGAAAAGCAGGCCCACAGCTGTCCTTCAGGAATCTGTGCCCGGTCACTACCCCAGAGTCCACCACGTGGGATTTTGACTCTCTCTCAAGGCTCCTGCTGATAACAATGCTAACAGATCACTTTGTGGATTGCTCATTCTCTCTCAGTACTGAAAAGATGTGTGCATTTTACATACATTTGCTCATTTCATTTTAGGCCTCCCGACAATCTCTTGAGAAAGATACAAGATTATATTCATTTTACAGAGGAAACTGAGGCCCAAGGCTGCAGTGATAGATTGCTTCAGTGATGGCCCCGGATCTGCTCATGGGATGCCGTTTGGTGTGCCCTCCCATCTTGGCTCAGGGCTATGCCACATGACTTGCTTTGGCCAATGAGGCAGAAGTTAGCCTGTCACCAGCAGAAACCTGAAGCATGCTTGCACATTGAGGCTTGCTCTCTGGGCACCTTTGAAGGTTTTTAATTCAAGAATTTGGGCTATAAATAAGCCCAAACTAGCATGATGGCAGCTGAGAGACTGCATGCTGTGAGGCCCGGAAGTTTTGTTCATCCCAAATGATGCAAATTGATCAGCCAGTCCCAGGGGACCCACCAACTGACAGCAGACACACGAACGAGCCCAGCCAAGATCAGCCGAGCCCTCCCCAGACCTGGAGGACTGCTCAGCTGGCCCCAACCAAAACTGCTCACCCTCAAAACCATGAGCTAAATTAGTGGCTGTGGATTGAGCCACTGATCTGTGGGGTGTTCATTGCACAGGGAAAGCACGTGACTCAGAGGAGTCATTTGGCTGAGTTCAGATGGCAGAAAGTGAAAGTGAAAATCACTCAGTTGTGTCCGACTCTTTGCGACCCCATGGACTGTACAGTCCATGGCATTCTCTAGGCCAGAATACCGGAGTGGGCAGCCTTTCCCTTCTCCAGGGGATCTTCCCCACCCAGGGATTGAATCAAGGTCTCCTGCATTGCAGGCGGATTCTTTACCAGCAGAGCCACCAGGGAAACCCAAGAATACTGGAGTGGGCAGCCTTTCTCTTCTCCAGGGGATCTTCCCGACCCAGGAATCGAACCAAGGTCTCCTGCATCGCATGTGGATTCTTTACCAGCTGAGCGATCAGGGAAGCCCGGGATTCAAACCCCACCTTTCTGACCCCAGAGCACATGCCCTTCGGCACTGAAGTTTCAGTGCTTACAACATATAGTAAGTTTCATTGCAGGCCCCTAGTGAGTCCAGGGGCTTCCCTGGTGGCTCAGTTGTAAAGAATCCACCTTCAGTGCAGGAGACCTGGGTTCGATTCCTGGGTAGGGAAGATCCCCTGGAGAAAGAAATGGCAACCCACTCTAGTATGCTTATGTGGAAAATCCCATGGACAGAGGAGCCTGATGGGCTACAGCCCATGGGGTTGCAAGAGTCAGACATGACTTAGTGAGTCCCATGGACTCCCAGTGAGTCCATGAGCAGAGTCATAACAGAAGCTCGGAGATGTCAAGAAACCTACCTGAGTTCACACAGCTGGTCAGGCTGCAGGAAGGCATCCAACCCAGTTCTTCTGATTCTACACTCATACCATTCCCAACTCTCCATAAAGGCTGGCTCAGCCAGAGCCTGGGGCACTGGTGTTTAAAGACGCTTCTTTTTCAGTGCCTTTAAAGCCCCCTGCCACCACCACCACACCTCCTTGAATTTCACGAACAGCCCAGTCTGCTCCCTCCCACCATGAGATCCTCAGACAGAACAGGTGGCTCCCTCAGCCGGGAAGCTGTGACTGTTGAACTGACCCTGTCTGCCGCACCTTTCTCTCCTTACTGCCTCATAGGAGCTGTCGGTTGTCCTGGATACAGCAGGAGATAAGAAAGGATGGCAGCTGAGGTCGCAGCAGGAACTGGACAGGCTATGGACAGGGAGAAATGGCTTCCCAGACAGGCTCATGCCCTTTCACCCAGCCTGGAGAGAGAGAGGAGTCCGTGTGGGAGACCTGAGGTCTCTGTAAGATCGCCTGGAGGAAGAGGGATGGGCTCGGAGTAGGCGGGAGGCAAGTCAACTGCCCAAGGCCTCCATGTCTAATTATAAGGCTGAGGGGAGGAGGGCGTGTCACAGCATCACCTGCAGTGTCGGGGGTGGGAACGGCCACTGGAGGGTCCCCCTGAGGCCTGACCATGAGGATCTACCAGGCAAGGATCTAGAGCTAGGCTGGCTTCCCAGAGCTGGGGCAGATGTGGCCCCTCTCCACTCCACCATAAAGTTAAATTAACCAGGGCCTCCCAGTGGCTCAGCGGTAAAGAATCCACCTGTCAATGCGGGAGACATGGGTTCGATCCCTGATCCAAGAAGATCCCACATGCCGTGGAATAACTAAGCCACGACTGTTGAGCCTGTGCTCAGAGCCCAGAAGTCACAACTACTGAGCTCACACATCACAACTGCTGAAGCCCTAGAGCCCTAGAGCCCGCGTTCCGAAACGAGAATCCATGGCAAGGAGAAACTGCGCACTGCAGCTAGAGAGTAGCCCCCGCTCCCGGCAACTAGAGGAAAGCCTGAGTGGCAATGAAGACCCAGCATGGCCAAAAATAAATAAATAGTAAAATTATTTTTAAAAAATCAGTGGGCAAGGAGGAGGTCGCTGTGGCATGAGAGAAGAAGATGCCTTGAGTCATTCGGACTAGATCTGAATCCTCCTAGGTGTGTGACTTTGGGAAGCATTCTTTGTCTCTCTGAGCCTCAGTTTCTCATCTGGAAAATGGGGATAACCATCACTTATCTTGTGGGTTGCTATAAGCCCTAAGTGAGAAGAGGTTGTGAGAGCTTCTCGTAAACCACAAACGCCACGTAGGAGAGAGGACAAAGGGACACTACAGCCCACCTGTCCTTCTGGCTTCGCCAGCTCCACTACCCCTCCAAGTCCTGGATGAGACCCCTAAGCACCACTCCCCAGAGCTGGCTTCCCAGAGTTCAAAGGGCCCATCGAAGCCATCTGGCCCAAATGACCTGGCTGTGCAGTTGGGAAATTGAAGGCCCAATGAGGAGGCCTTTGGCTGGAACTGGGTTCCCTAACTCGGGTTCTTTCTGCTCCATCGTGTGTGCGGTCGGAGCCCATCCCTCCTGCACCCCATCCGGCCTGAGCCTGGGGGGATAAGCCAGGTGAACTGTTCTGTGGCCCCTTATCTGCTAATCCAGTCCACCTTCTGAGTAAAGCAATGCTTCCACATCACATTAGGAGGTGGGGCTCCCATGGTATCCAGTATCCCATCGGTATCCCATGGTATCATACAGATACCATGCAGGGGTATCTGTATGAAAAGGAATCTAAAATCCGAGGGTAGCCTCTGTGGAAGACATCTGAGATTTGGGTGTTTGACCCTGTCTGTGCCTGCTTAGCTTAGTTTTTAAATTGTTCTTCGATTTGTTCTTTTAAATAGGATGCACATATACTTGGTACAAAATTCAAAAGGCATAACAGGGTTAATATACAGGAAAGCGAGTTCCCTCCTTTCCTGCCTCCCAGTCACTTGGTTTTCCTCCCCAGAGGGCAGCTATTGAATCCCAGATTCAAGTGACTGACTTTACACCTTTATAAGCAAAAGCGCACACCTATTTATAGTCTTTTCTATATTGCATAAGTAGCAGCATTCTATACACATAGACCTGGACCCTGCTTTTTTTTCCAAAACAACCTGTTTTTTTCACCAACAACCTGTCTTGGTGATCTTCTCCCATCAGGACATAGAGAGCTGCCCCTTTCTTTTTCATGCCTGCATAGTATTCCACTACCTGGATCATTTATTCACCAGTCTCCTCTTCATGATCCCCTCTGCTCTTTCTCATCAAGCTATCATAGTGCTGCGATAAATTATCATGTTATATGTAGGATAAGTTCCAAGAAGCTGAATCCCTGGGTCAGGGAATATGTATGCTTATCATTTTGATAGATAACAAGTTGTCCTCCGTAGACAAATGTTACTGGAGAGTACCTATTGTTCCATACCAATTCCAACTCAGTATATCATATTTTTTAACCTTGCTCAAGCTGATAGATAAAAATGGTATCTCTGCTTATTTTTAATTTTCTCTTTTCCTGTTACAGGAGAAAATGAGCAACCTTGCATATGCT
This sequence comes from Capricornis sumatraensis, assembly GCF_032405125.1. NCBI lineage: Eukaryota > Metazoa > Chordata > Mammalia > Artiodactyla > Bovidae > Capricornis > Capricornis sumatraensis. The sequence continues at coordinate 76,094,703 of NC_091084.1, forward strand.
TAAGATCCGTTGGCAGTCCCTTTCCCAGAAACTGTCCATACCTAATCTCTTGCCACGTTTCTCATGGTTTTCTTTTTCTTATTGATCTGTGGAAGCTCTTTATATATTGAAGATTTCAGCCTCTGTCTGCAATAACAGCTTCAAGTATTTTCCCATGTTTTCATTTGTCTTTTGATTCTTACAGCGCTTGTTTCCATGAAGGTGTTTTTGATATCATCAAATCTACTCATCTGGATGTTATGGAATTTCTAAGGTTTGTATCATACTTAGAAATCCTCTAAATTGTAAGCCTGGACCCACACTGACTTTCCATGTTGGTGTCTGGCCTGACCTTTCCTTCCTGGTTTGACCCACTGTCAATGCTGGCACCTAATCTCTATATCCAGCCTCTGCTGGGCAGCCCCACCTCTCCCCTCTTCCCTACCCTACCTCTGTAGTTTGGCCCTTGACTTCCTGCCACTTTCCCAGCCCCCAGCTTCTGTGCCTGTCCAGCTTTTTCCCAGCCTGCTGCAATCCCTCTGGCCCCTACTTATCCTCCCACCCACTCCAAGTAAAGCAGTGCCTTAATGGCATTCTTCCTCATTCCCCACTTCTCCCCCATGGACCATGTTTATCCAGCCAGCCCGGCCTCCCTGCTGCTTTTGGAACACAATTACACACAGAGCCTTGACTTTGAACCTCTGACTCCTTGGTGAGACTGGAGTGGTAGGGGGTCCATGGATGATATGGTGGGTAAGTTGGGGTTGGGGGAGCAGAAAGGAGGAAGAGAGGAGTCTTCCCAAACCTTTGCTAGCAAATCCCAATGTGGCATCCTCCTTCCCAGCAACTTAGCTGAATTTCTATCTTTATTAATCAAATAACAAATTTAATTAATTACCTTAAATTGCTCTAATTGAATCTAGAACAAGAGCATGGACAAAATCCTGGTAAGTAATGAACTCAGACATTTCCAGCATCCGGAATTGAAATGATCTTTAATTTCAATTTGGGAGCAAAACTAACGTGACTGCGGTCAAACCCTCCCCCTCCAGCCTGCTCCCTGACAGCCTCGCTACCGCCCACTGTGCCAAAAAGACCTCCGAATTCTGTTCTCCCTTTTTGGCAGTGATGATCTTTCTGCCTCAACTTATCGCAACCAAGAAATGGGTGCAATGCCCACCTGCAAGTGCTCTCTAAGTGCTGGAGTCCACCAGGTGCCTGGAGAGTGTACGATAACAGACCTGGTAGAAGCGCAAATAACGAGGCAGCAGCCAAGTCAGGCGCTCGACCCATCCTTGCCTCCATGTCGCTCCTCCTGCTGTGCCTTCTGCCAGGAGTGCCTCTTCCCTGCTAGTTTCCAGCTCTCACGTCCCCGCTTTCAAGGCCAGTTCACATGTCTCCTTCAAAGGGAAGCCGCCCACCCTACAGAAAGGGCTCAGACGGACTAAGATGTTTTCTGTGCAATTGCCCTCCCAGCGGTAGCCCTGGGCCAGGGGCAGGAGGAATGGAACAGAGCTTGTTTGGTGTGGGAGGATGGCAATACATTCTCTGGATATTAGAGGTGAGGAAGCAGGCTCAGAGAAGTCAAGTACTTTTTCCATGATCACACAGCTGGATAGTAGCTAAAGCCACACACGTAACCCTAGCTGACATGGCTGCCTTTCTGGGTTTGCCTGCGTATTAGTAGAGAAAGCCACACCCCCAAAATCTCCCTTAAAGCCAATCTTTCCATCATGTCTTTTCCCTGAGCCACCAGATCCCATCAGCCCCTTGTCTTCCGGCTCCCCTTACATGCTTTCCCTTCCCTGACTCTCTCCATCCTGCACATGGCTTTGTTCCAGAATGACTTCCGGGTGATCTGTCTGATTAAGAAAAAAGGATGCAAGGACAGCCAAAACACGCTTTAATTTTTCGTTCTTATTGTTACGGAGTTTTTTTGTATCATTATTTTCTTATTATTCTTCCCTTCAGCTGCCAGGTCTCTGCAACATCCCTTCCATTGTGCCATGCTCCTGCCCTAACACCTTCAGTGGCTCCCTATTACCTCTCTCCTCAAGCCAGAGCTCAGTCATTCACTGAACAGTGAAAAATATCATAACAGGTAGTATGTACTATTATTACAACCATGAGAGGCAGCCATTCCTTTCATTTCTACTTGATCAATTAGGGTGCAGAGAGGATCACAGAGCTGGGGTTCAAATCCTGGTCTCTCCTGCTCCAAAAGGCTCCAGAGCCAGCTCCCGCCCCACAGTGTGGTACAGCCCCATCAGATGCTGGAGGCAAGCACCTGCTCCAGTAGGACCCTAAGGGCAGAACTAAAGGACCATCCATGGCCCCTGCCCTCAAGATGCTTCCAGTCTCAGAGAGGACATAAGCCCAGGTGGCCAGCTCTGGAAGAGGCAAACAGATGCCACTGCATGTTCAGGGAGGGAGACCAGCTTCAGCCCTCCAAGGGAAACTGCCCTCTCCCCTCCAGAAGCTGGATGTGGAAGGGAGAGGGACAAGGGAGCCGCCGCCATGAGCAGAGCATCACCCCTCACCTGCAGTCACATCCCTGAGCTGGTCCATGTGGGACACAGGCAGGCAGAGAGCGGGGCCTGGTGGGGCTCACCTGGGAGCTGATGGGGCCTTTAACGCTCCTCCAGCTGGAGTGATGAGACTGAGGCGGGTGGTGAGTGTGGTTGAGTGCTGGCCACCCTGGCGGAGGGAGCAGATGTCTCAGCCTCTCCCTGTTCCCCCGCAGGCCTCATCTTTTATAAATAGTTGTACTCGTTGGAGCCAAAGTGAGTTAAGGCTTCGGCGTCTCTGACTGACAGCCCGGCAGAGCCAGGCCCATCTGCCTGGGGCTAGGCACACTCACAAAAAACACCCCCTCCCCACCAGCAGCCCGTCTGCCACAAGGGTGTCATTGCACCCAGGACACGCGGCATCCTGGCGTGTGCTGGCTCCACGTGGCTGCTGGCATGTGGGCTGTGTGGGCTCCTGAGCAAAGTAGCCAAGAAAAATCAAAAGGACTTCGGAACAGACTGATTCCTGGGGGAGCTCGGTGACCACGTGACGAGCACGTAGCAGCCAAGCGTTGAGCTCTGAAGCATGATCGGGGAGGGGGGAAGGCTGGGCCAGGTGACCGCGAAGTTCTTCGGGTACAGTATACATCTGGGGTGACGGGCTGGGAGCCCTCAGGGCCCTCGTGGCTTCGTAAGACCATGGCCTCCCTCCCCAGCTCTCGCTTGCCGAGAGGCTCACCTGTGTGGGTTCCCAGAACCTTCCCACTCCTGTGTGAGCCCAACACCTTCTCTGGATGCAGGAGACAGCCAGGAGAGGCTCTGCCCACAGCCTGGACTGCATGACTCCAGAGCTGTGTGCTCCCAGGATGCTGCACTGAGGTTTCCAGCTCCCCAGGCTTTCCATGAAGCCCAGGTATTGAGACAGCTCTGCCGATCAGGGGAAGAAGCCCTGTTAGAATGGGAACCCCGTGAGCCTCCCCAGCTGTAGAAATTCCCCACTTCCTAAAGCTAGGATATCATGAAATCCTTGACCTTTGGGATCAAAAGTGGGTATTTCAAGCAACAAGCTCCATGGAGGCAGGGACCATGTCTGTCTTATTCCCTCCTCCTCTTGTCCATGGTGGCATTTAAATAATTATGGATCAAGAGAATAGCTGACTAAGTGAATAAGTGATGTCAAGCCCACCTTACCCACCTCCTTGCATGAAATCGAAGTCAATTGTGAATTCTCTCTGTCTTCTCTCTGTGGAAGTAGGGGGCAAGCATGACCAGCCTGGAAAGCACGTCATCTCTGGGGTCCTGCCTCTCCTTGAGTCCTGGCTCTACCTCTTATCAGATGTGTGATCTCAAGCAGGTTTCTCAACCACTCCGCTTCACTAGCTGGAAAACAGACAGATGCCAGAATACTCTGAGATGATATTCTTAACTCACATATAGCAGGATTCCGTAAGATGCTGCAGTAGTCAACAGTGCTGCTCTTCAAACGGCTGTGGTTCTCCTTCCAAGCCTGTGGTAGGATCCTACTCCTCCCTCCTTGAAATTGGGTGTGGTCATATGAGCTGTTTTGGCCAATGAATTGAGACCAGAAGCAGTGCATCACTCCTTGATGGAGACTTTAAGAGCCCTCGTGCAATTTACCACACTGTTTTTCCTACTTAGTAATCATGGCAGCAATAAGATAGAGCCACAGCCAGCCTGGGCCCTGGAATGAGGAAGACATGAGCCATATCCTCCACCTCCCAGCCCGCAAACCATTGCCTCCGCTGACACTCGATGGAGCAGAAGGCAGTGAATTGTTAATATGGCTGCAGTACTCCCCCCACCCCTATATGAACTCCCCCTTGGCAACATTACTTTGCTACTTCCCATACCCCTTGAGCCTGCTCAGCCATGTGACTTGCTTTGGCCAAAGGGATGTTAGAAAATGCTATGCAAGCAAAGACTTGTAAGGCCATGGCACACTGGAGCTTGCCCTCTTTTGTGGCTGGCCTTTTCTGCCACCATGTGAATGGACAGAGAGAGGCCACACAATGAAAGGTCTAGTTTGTCCCAGCTGAAACCCCAAACATGTAATTGAGGCTACCCTAAACCATCTAGCCCCATCTGAACTGGCATGGACCAGAACTACCCAGCCAACCCACCGAATTGGGAGAAATATTAAATGCAGGTTAGCTACTTTAGCCAAGGCTAACTAATACAATGAGAAATAAATGAATGAAAAATAAGCCTCAGAGTATTAAGCCACTGGTCTTTGGGGATGTTTGTTACCGCAGTGTCACCTAGCCCATTCTGACTGATCTATTTCCTTCCCCTTTCCCTCAGGGAAAGGAAGTACATCCCAGTTAAGCTGTGAGGGGCTTTATCCATTACAGGTTCCCTTTTGTTCAACCATTCCCTTCCACTCACCCCACTCTCCTGTCTCTTGGTTCAGATAGGATCTTCTGCTGTTATCCAAGCCCCTGTCCCTTGGGCTCATCATGGAGCCTTCTCCTCACCTCCAGAGTGAGGAGACTGGATCAGACTTTCCAGGGTCAACAGTGCCTTAGAGACAAGTTGTGAGAGGTGCCCATGTGACCTTGGTCTGCACAATGGGCCAGTGGAAGCACCTGGTCTCAGCTCATGCTTGGTATTCCCTCATCCCTTCACTCTCCTGTATATTATCTGGCTGCAACATGTGGTTAAAAAAGGCTCTGGACTCAGCATCAGACCTACCTGGATTCACATCCCAGCCCTGCCTCTTGCCTTTTCATCCTGGTTCTGCCACTCCTTAGCATGTGACTTTGGGAGAATTCTTCAACCTCACTGAGCTCCAGTTTCCCCCTCTGTAACCTAGAGGTAAAAAAATAAAATAAAAATTCCTTGTTCACTGGCTATATGAGTTATAAATCCATTAAGTGTCTAGAGAAGTACCTGATATGAGTAAACACTGAATAAACAGCAACATCTGGAGTATTTGGAGCCAGACTGGCATTGACTGGCGAAGTGTCTTTGGAGAAGTTAGACATCCCAGAAACTTAGCTTCTTCCTCTGTACAATGGGGGTTAAATGGGCTTTGTGTCAGGATTTTTTTTTTTAAGTATATAATAAAGTGCCTGGCATGTTGCAAGTTCTGGAAGTGTCAGTTCTTTCTCCCTGTCTAGTTTACAAGTTTATTTGAGTACAGAAGTCTTGTTTTATCTCTCTACCCCTCCCCTACTCTCACACATACACTCTCCTGTCCAGGGACGTCTCTGTGCCTGCTCACCTCCAAGGAATACTTCTCAGGCCAGAGAGCCTGGTTCTATCATGTGTCAACTAAACAGAAAGAATTCACGGAGCTGAAGTGGTGGGGAGACCCTGTGAGCATCTCACACCGATGTCCTCCTCATCCTTCCTGCCCCTCCCCTCCCTTGCCTTACCCTCTCCCACAGGCATGCTCTGCGACTGTTCAAGAGCAGTTTCCATGGTGATAGCATTTCAAAGTTTTCTAGAAGCAGAACAAGAATAATTTTCTACCTTCTCCTCCTCCTCCGTGGCAATCTGGGAAAGGGGAGCTTATTACAGATAAAGCGTGGGGTGAGGGGTGAGGAGGGGAGACACAGCTTTCTTTCATCGCTTGATTGGATAAGATGGTCATGCTGAAACTCCTCGTTCCCAGCTTCTCTCCCCCACCGCCAGCCCTCACCGTCATTCTTTGGGGCCCTTTGTCACCTGTCCCTCACCCGCCTCTGCTTCGATGAAGACATGGGTGAAGGTAGGGTAAGAAAGGAAGAGATTAAGGAAAAAGAGGAAGGGAGGGAGGCTGGGCTGATATATGCCCAACTGTAAGCACGCACACACTCATAAACAGAGTGGTTACAGGAAATTTCCACTAATCCCACTTTGGGAAGTGACATACATGGAGATGAGCAGATTTAGAAGCAAAGATATTTGTGTAACCTCGTTGGGACCCATGATTGAGGGTCAACCTATATGTTACAACCACCTTGCACGTATCTTCAGAATTTACCAGCCTGAAGGAGGGTCCACACACTACTGAGAAAGAGTGCTGTGGTCAGGGCACCCTCTGATGACAGTAAACACCACTTTAATTTCCATTTGCTTCCTCGGCATTCTGTCTCTCAACCCTCAGCTAAGCTCCTCCTGCCCATTATCTGGTCTTTGAAGGGAACTTTGGTCTAGACTGTGGGTCCCCATACAGTTTGCCTCCCTGGAGGAGGAAATGACAACTCACTCCAATATTCTTGCCTGGAAAAATCCCATGGACAGAGGAGCCTGGCGGGCTACAGTCCATGAGGTCACAAAGAGTTGGACATGACCGAGCACGTGTTAGCACGTACAAGATACATCAGGGTAAGGAGACCAAAAACCAGATTCAGTCGTGATTGTACCACTCCACAGCTGGATGACCCTAAGAAAATCTCTCAGTCTCTCTGAATCTCTTCCGCTTCATCCCTAATTTCTATTCTTTCTGTCTTGCTCAAAAGGCTACTTTAAAAATTAAAAGTAAAACTACCTTGAAAATGAGCAAATATCATGTTTGTAAGATATTTCATTCTATTACTTTAACAGAGTCAGTATTCAAGACAAACTTAAAGCTTGGTCTCAGACAACATTTGTGGTGAACCAAAGAGGCAAGAAAAGTTGAAATGTTAATCTAGAAATGTACAGTCCCCAGGCAACAGTGTGTGATAACTCCAACAGCACAGAGATCTGCTGTGTGGCCTTGCCCTTTCAGACCCTTGTCTCTCTCCATCACTGACTCAGCAGACATGAGTGTGAGCAAACTCTGGAAGATAATGAAGGACAGGGAAGCCTGGCATGCTGCAGTTCCTGGAGTCACAGAGTAAGACACAACTTAGTGGCTGAACAACAGCAACAACAATAGTCAGACTGTCTCCTGATTCTGAGGCAGGAATCCAAACTAGATAAGAAGTCAAGTCAAGGAAGAGAGTGTGGATATGGGGTTGGTACCACGGACAGCTCCCTTGAGCCTGGAATGCCACCAGAACTCTTGAGCTACTGGAGACCGGGGTTCAAGTTCTAACTCTGCCCCAAACATAATGCTACCTTAAGCTGGGCCACTCTGATCTCAGTGTTCCCTTCTGGACATTCAGTCCCATGGGCTCACTGGGATGCGCACTTGCCCACATCACAAGAGAAATCCAGAGCACCAGTGAGAAGCAGGTGGCTGATTCTCTAAGGTCCTCATGTTCCTCCTCCTCTAAGGCTCAGGACTTGGGGTTTGTCATCCAAGTTCTTGCCTCACTAGGGGGGAACTCTCCTACATTCATGATTTTCCTAAAAGAACAATTTGGTGCAATATATGTTGGAATCTGGAAGACAAACAGCACTGAATGTGAATCCCGGCTCTGGTGCCTACTAGCTCCATTTTTTTGGAGCAAAGAAATTCCTCTCTCTGAGTCTAAGTTTTTCTCCTCTGTAATATGAGAATTAAATAATACCTGCCTCACACTACTCACATGAAATTTAAGTGACATTTAAATTTAAATGCCTTTAATGCACGCCTGTCCATAATAAGTACCCAACTAAAGCTAATTCCTCAGTCATCCCTTCCTTCCTAAATTATGGTCTTTCTTGCTTTAGGAAACACCTCCAGCTGAAATATCTCTGGCTTGGTCACTTAGCAAAAGAAATACAGTGGGCAGGAGTCCAGGCATCATTTAGCCATATGGTGTTTTTAAAGAGAAATGGCTTGTACAAGCCCATAAATTTGGTGGCTGATGAAGACCTCTCTGATAAGGTCTTAGGTTGAACTCTCAAGCCTGAAACCCTGGGCTGGTCAGGCAGAGCAGTGCTAAATAATAGAGGTCACAGGAGGGAGACTAGAATCCAGAGATAGGGTCTCTATCCCACACACCTCTCAAGAGGTGGGGGAGGTGCCCACGGGGTTTATAGAGATCCACCTTAGTCCCAGCTTTGCAACCAGTGTGTTGTGGAACTTTAGCCAGCTCCCTGCCCTCTCTGGACTGCAGTCTCTAGCTCTGAAAGATCAGGATCTTCTGCCCTCTGGGATTGTTAGTAGTCTATGTGTCTCCCCCTCAGGCTTGTGCTGTGACTGCCACAGAGACTCAGGATACCACTCACTCCTCTCTGCTCTCAGCCCAGGCTGCAGCCCGTTAGGCCCTTACTTGGACTCATCCCGAATTCCATCTGGGCTGTCACCACCACCCCGACTCCAGATACCCAGGCTTCCCCTAGAGCCCTCTGCCAGGGCACTGGGGAGGGGATCCAGGACCCTCTGGGGCACTTTAGCCCAAAGACCAGGGTCTTGGAGACTTCTCCGAAGGGGTGCACCATTTCTCCATGGGCCCCACCTGGACCACAGGAGGGCCAGCATTTTGATTCCCAGCCTGATTTCCCCAGGGCTCAGGAGAGCAAAGCTGCTTCATGGGCAGTTAGCCAACAGAAAGTCAGTACATGCGGTGGGAGAAATCCACCAGCCTGGAGCCCAGAGCATGGCTCCTTCACCCAGACATCTCCCCAGGACTGGGGAGGGATGGGGGACAATACTGTCAGTGACTCATGGGCCCTGATGCCTTCTTTGTGAATAAGACATCCTTATAGAGCTGAGTCTTTATTATAATAATCGCTCATGATCTTTCTAGAGAGACAGAATGGCTGGATGGTCATGAACACAGAGACTGGAAATCAGCCGCCTTGTCAACTCCATCTCAGAAAGCTACTCAACCATTTTGTGCCTCTGTTTTCTCCTCTATAGGATGAAAATAATATTTCTGGCCTCATAACAACACTGTGCAAACTTAGAGTATCATATTCGTGGTAGGAAGCAACTCGGATATCGCCATATTCAACCATTTTTAGGTGGGATTTATAGGTGGGAAAGTCTAAGAACTCTCAACTTACGCTGCATTATCAGGCCTCTTTTGCCCTATGGAGAAGGGACAAGACGAGGTGTGACAGCCACCCTGTCTGGACAAGGTGAGTGTGGAAAGACCCAGAGACACAGATTAAGGGAAGGGAGAACAGGAAAAAAGGAGCCGGTATGTACTAAACACCCGTGATGTGCCGGGCACCAGGCTCATCACTTTTCCAGATGATGTCTTTGGGGTATCTCCATTTTTTTATTGTTGTTTAGTCGCCAAGTTGTGTCCGACTCTTCACAACCCCCTGGACTGCAGCATGAGGCTTCCCTGACCCCTCACCATCCCCATTTTATAGATGTAAAAACAGGATCCAGAGGGATCAAGTGACTTACCCAGGGTCACACAACCAGGATATGGACCCAGGTCTTCTCAGAACCCAAATCTTGGGCCCTGTCCATTGAAGGGGGCTATAATGGGTTCCTCTGTCAAACAATGAAAGTCTGCAGTCAGATTCACTCTTTCCCTACTCTTCCTGACTTGCTCCCTGGGGTCCAGTTCTCAGTGCCCTGCATTGTCTAATTGAAGAAAAGAGTCTTCCTGGGACTAAGCTGCTCTATGTTGGCTTAGAGGTTTTGCTTTCCCGTAGGTGACAGGTTTGCTTTCTGCCTTTTGGGGTTTCTGATAATCTACTGGTTGGACTTCCCTGGTGGTGCTAATGCTAAAGAACCCTCCTGCCAGGTTCAGGTTCAATCCCCGGGTCAGGAAGATCCCCTGGAGAAGGGGATGGCAGTCCACTCCAGGATTCTTGCCTGGAGAATCCCATGGACAGAGGAGCCTGGAGGGCTACAGTCCATGGGGTTGCAAAAAGTCAGACACGACTGGAGTGACTTAGCACACACACACATAAAATGACCCAATCAATATCTTTACTTGAAGGTGCCAAGTAAACCCCAGATACATCCAAAAGGTTCCAGGACACATGGGCCAGTCACCAGAGGGAGATGAAATGCTTGGGTGAGAATTTCAAAGACAAACATTTTCACACTGCAGATATAAGTGGCACTGGAGGGCTTGCTCCTCCTATAAAGCACTCGCCACTTGTCCTGGCCATTGTGGGGATGGAGGGTGAGAAACACCCACCCAGTGGGAGAAGGAATTTTTGACTCACAAAAGCTTAACTCTAAACTTTAGATTCTGAAGGAATTCCTCTGCCTTTAGACGTGCAACACTCTTGGCCTGATCCCAAGATGCCGGCAGCATCCTGGTATCAATCAAGTTTCTGCAGATGCCATGAGCTGAATCAGTCTCTACCTACACTTCACTGCCTCAGGATCCCAAATAATCAGTTACCAAAGGTGGGGGGAACAGCAGGTGTTCGTTGCACCTTCCATTATGCTTCATGGTGTGTGGGGACCACCTCCTGTCAAGCTTAGGCATCCTCCACCAGGCCCTCGTCAGCTCTAGTGGTACAGAACCAGCCTGCCAGTGCAGGAGACGCAGGAGACATGAGTCCAGTCCCTGGGCTTGGAGATCCTCTGGAGGAGGGCATGGCAGCCCACTCCAGTATTCTTGCCTGGAGAATCCCATGGACCAAGGAGCCTGACGAGCTACAGTCCACAGGATCACAAAGAGTTTTAAATACAACCAAAGCGACCTAGCACGCACGCGCATACCAGGCCATACAGGGTGCTTGAAATTCCATATGGGTAAATGGCTACTGTTGGGGCAGAATTACACCCCCTAAACTCATATGTTGAAGTCCTGATCCTGGTGCTTCAAAATGTGATTGTGTTTGGAAGTACAGTCTTTAAAGAGTTAATTGAATTAAAATAAGGTCATTAGGGTGGACCCTGATCCTACATGACTGATGTCCTTATAAGAGAAAGTTTGGACACAGACACACCCAGAGGGAAGGCCGCAGCAAGAAGGCATCCATCTGCAAGCCAAGGAGAGAGGCTTCAGGAGAAACCCACCTTGCCCTTAGGCTTCTAGCCTCTGGAAAATAAATGTCTGTTGTTTAAGCCACTCTGTCTGTGGTCTTTGTTAAGACAGCCCCAGCAAATGAACACAGAGGCCATCTCCTGTTCTTCTGTCCAACACACCCAGCTGTCTCTTTCCTCCTTTCCCAGCCCTCCTTCCTCTGGGCTATTTACAAGCATTCCAAAGTGAGTTATGGGGTGAAGAGGTTGGGGGTGTCTTAATATTTCTAGAGCTGAGGTCGGGAAGACTGAGGGCAGAAAGGGCCTTTTTATCTTCCTCGAAGCTGAGCCGATGCTAAAGGCATTTTAAGGTTACAAGAAGCCAAATTGATAAGCCATGTCCACCTCGGTCAGTGAATAAGCCAGGTTGCTGGGACCCAGAATGCATTTTCCAGAGAAATAAAATTTATAAAGTCAGGCTGGCTCCCAGGCTAGTCCACAAAAGCCTGTTCAGTCAGTCACAGAACTCCGATTCTCTCTCTCTCTACCCTGGAGAATGCAGGGTGCAATACTGCCTCCAGACTAATCTTTCAACCCTATAGGAAAACAGGGCCATCCAGCAGGAAGTGAGCGGGCCAGGACATGCAACTGAAAGGCAGGCTTAGAGGGGAGCAGATTGTGTTAGTTGTGGCCAAGGAGGTAAACGGGGCCCTTGCTGGCGATTCTGAAGGGGGCTTCTGGGATTTCTCAAGGGCTTTTGAGGCTGAGCACTCTTGTTCTTTATTATGTCTAATTTCACTTGAGAACGCAGGTCCCCGTTGTATCCTTGCCAGACGGCTGAGCTGATCAGCTGTGATTAGGGCCATTTGTGGGGAAAGAGAGCGGGGTGGAGAGGGGGAGGCATGATTGCACGCGAGATAGCGGCAGGCAAAGGGCTCCAGGAGGGTAAGTATTGGGAGAGAGGGATTGGTTAACAGATCAGAACTTGGCCTGTGAGCTCAGATTCCTTGCTCCACTCTAGCCAGGGCTCAGGGCCCAGGGCAGGGCTCCGGAGTCACGTGTTCTGGCCTGAATCTTGGTTCTGGCTCTCACTAGCTGTGTGACTTTGAATAAGTGACGCTACCTCTCTGAGCTTTGGTCACCTCCTCCATAAAAGGGAATTGTGATAGTGGCCAGTCTACTGGATTGTTGTGAAGATTCAATATTCATGCAAACTTCTTAGAAAACGCCTGGTCTCAAGCGCCCTGTAAGGGTTAGTTGTGATGGTGGTTGTTAGGTGGTTGTCTCAACTTTACCATCAGCTTTGGAAGAAGAAGCGGTGTTGAGAAGGAGAGGCAGAGGGGAGGAGAGTGGAAAAGACAGGCTGGGCCAGGAGAGATGCCTCCATCTCTGTCAGAAAAGGCCACTGGGACTTCCCCGGTGGTCCAGTGGTTAAGAATCCGCCTTCCAGTGCAGGGGATGGGGTCAAGCCCTGGTTGGGGAGCTAAGATTCCACAAGCAGAGGGGAACCTAAGCCTGTACTAGGCAATTACTGAGTCCATGTGCTGCAACAAAGACCCAACACAGTCAAATAAATAATTCAAATTAACATGGAAAAATGAAGGAAAAGAAAAGGCCACCAAGTGCCTGTGCCTCTTGTCCCTGCAGAGTGGTTCTGGCCGACTGTGCCTGCTCCACCACCGCTGGCTTCCTCTCCTGACCTTGACCCGCCGGTGGCCACCCTGCAAGAAATGGCCTCTCCAAAATGGGGACAAGGTCAGGGATGTCCCTCTGCAGCTGAAATGCTGAAATCATTCTTGGGGAGCTTGAAGGGACAGGAGGCACAGGACCTGGAAGAAGAGAACTGTGGATTCTCCAAGAGAAGCTGCTCAGAGCTGAAGCAGGCGTTTTCATTCCTGTTAATTATTCTTTTAGGGCAGTTCAGGGCTGCTGGATAGCAAGAAAGAAGGATTCATTTACATTCAAATCAGCCCAGTCCTCCCCACCAAGATTCTTAGCCCGCCTGTAGGTGCAGTGGGTGTGAACTGGTGAAGATGTAGGGGACAGGGAGGGGGGAGCTGATGCCCAAGCTCCCCACAGAGTAGAGCCCTCTCCCCAGGACTGCTCAGAGCCCTGTCCGCTTCTCACTGAGAGACCGCTACCCAGCAGATGCTGATACATTAAAGGCTGCTGATGGAGACCTGGGCTCCAGCTTAATGAGCTTGGCGAAAATGGTTTCTTCCTGGAGAAGCTACTCAGAGAGCCTGGTGGCTTGTCTTCACGCACTGCCTCACTGAGCCCAGGTCCAGCCTGAGCCTGCCTCCTGTCCCCTGCCCTCAAACCCCCAATCTCCCCTGCAAAGTCACACTTCATTTCACATGTATTTTCTGAGGATCCCTCTGGTCCAGCCCAGTGCTTGATGGTCAGACTTGGGAGGAGGTGAGAAGCCAAATCTTAAGGTTGGAGAGGTCCTGTGAGAAGGTCCCTGCAATAGTCTAGGTGATGCCCTCGCAGGGGTGGGGAGAAGTCACCAGACGTGGGATCTGGGTAGAGCCACCAAGATTTCCTGATGGACTGGATGCGGAGTGTGGAAGGAAGAGCAGAGCCAAGGGGAGGTGTGTGGTTTTGACTTGAACAACCGGAAGGGTAGACTTGCGGTCACGTGGGATGGAGACCACTACAAGAAAAACAGGTTTGGAGTGTGGGAATAATGAGGGCTTTATTTTTGGACACGTTGGGTTTCAGATGCCTGAAAGGAGGTCCCTGGAACCCTTGCTGCCAAGCTCGGGAGCCAGGTCAGCCACGTCGATCTCTGCTCACCTCCCAAGGCCTTCAGGGTGTTGGGTGTCAAGGCAGCCAGGGATCACACAGCAGAATCAGGTTTTCTGACTCCTTGTTGAATGCTCCCCCCTCTTCTTCCCCGCCTGGCTTCTCCAAAGAGCCGGGTGTGAGGTGTGCAGCCAGTGGTCTTCAGTGCCCTTTTCCTTCAGGCTCTTGTTCTCCCTCTCCATCATCCCTTCCCAAACCTGTGCTCACGACTACCCTACAGGAAGATGTTCTGTTCCATAATTTACTAAAGTGAAGATGGCTGCTAAGAAGGGAACTGCCTTAAAAGGCCACTAAAAGGGGACAATCAATAATAACGATACTAGTAATACTAAGAAAACCATGAAAACAGTACCTAATCCTTACATATCACCTAGTGTGTGCCAGGAACTATGAAGCACTTATATATGTATTCCATGACTTAACCTTGCTCAAAACTTTTTGAGGAAATCATCCTTTTTTTTTTTTTTTTTTTGCAGATGAGGAAACTGAGGCTCATATCCAGGGTTACACAGCTTGGAAATAGCAGAGTCGGGATCGGAATGCAAGCAGCTTGGCTCTAGAGCCCTCAGTCTGAGCCACCACTGTCTAGCACTGGTCTGCACAATCTTGTCAGTCCCCACGGCAGCTCCACAAGGGCGGTGCTTTATCTCGACTCTGTTGGACAGAACACAGATCAGCAGAAAGGCATTCTGCCCAGGGTCACACATCTGGTGCTAGGGGGGCCTCCAATAAGGCTGCCAAGTAAAACACAGGATGCCCAGTTGAATTTCAATATCAGATAAACAAAGAATTTTTTTAGTGCATCTAGCTCAATATTGGCAATCTATTTATATTTTTTAAGCATTTGTTCTTTATCCCAAATGCAAATTGAACTGGGCATTCTATGCCTTTATTTGTTAAACCTGGCTGCCAGAGCGCCCCAGGAGAATCTGCCTCAGCCAGGATCAGCTTTTCCAGTCTCCAGAATGAGCCCCACTCCCCAAACCTCTGAGTCCCGGAAGGATGAAGGAGCTGAGGTATCCCCCTGGCTGCTCTCAACCGTGACATCCCATCTCCCAGCAGCCGGTAGGGCCTCCCAGTGCTCAGCCATCACCAGGAAATCCCTGGGATTACGCTTCAACTGTCTCTCCCAGAGCCCATGGGTGAGGTGCAGGGCGCCCCCTCCCCCAACTGGGCCCACAACATTGAAGCCCTAAGCATCAGGCTTAGGAGCTTGCAGCCTGCAGCCCCCGAGTGAGAGCGCCTGTTTATCGCAGGCAGATGGAAATCGAGACTCGTTTCTCAAGCCAATGCACTGCTGCTGGATCAGTCGCCTGATCTGGGCTAAGTTGCTTTGTGCATTGGACATTTGTCAGCCGTGCTCCCACGCTCAGATAGACACTGTGCATGTGCTGAAACTGAGAGGAAGCCTTCCCAAATTCCCATTTCAGGGTGAAATAGCACCAAGTTCTCAGCCACTGCTAGCCCCCACCCCAGCCCCTTGGGCAATAACCAGCTGTGATTTAGAGCACCTACTATATGCAAGAGTTGTGCCAGGCTGTAGGCCATACAAACAAATCTAATAATCGCTCTTTTAACCAAAAGAATCATTGCTCCCATCTCTAGAGTGGGCATGTACTACCTCCCTTGCAAAGGGAAGAACTTTCCATGCATTAAGCTCATTTAACTTACAAACTACGCTGTGAAGTAAACAATGTTATCCCCATTATACAGATGAGAAACCTGAGGCACAGGAAAGTTAAAGGACCTACTTAAGGTCACACAGTTAGAAGTTACTGTCCAGGGACTGAAACCAAGGGCTCTGACTCCAGGTCCAGGATCTCTCCCTAGCATCCTTGCCCTCAGTCACAAAACTCTGGGTCTGAGCTGCAGGCTCTGCACCCCCAGCGGTCCTGTCCAATGAGCTGGTGGGGCATCAGGAGGTCACGGCATCCAGACCCCTGCTTCTGCATGAAACGCTACCGCTTAAGCTAGACCATTCAGGTATGACCTAAATCAAATCCCTTATGATTATACAGTGGAAGTGAGAAATAGATTTAAGGGCCTAGATCTGATAGATAGAGTGCCTGATGAACTATGGAATGAGGTTCGTGGCATTGTACAGGAGACAGGGATCAAGACCATCTCCATGGAAAAGAAATGCAAAAAGCAAAATGGCTGTCTGGGGAGGCCTTACAAATAGCTGTGAAAAGAAGAGAGGCCATAAGCCAAGGAGAAAAGGAAAGATATAAGCATCTGAATGCAGAGTTCCAAAGAATAGCAAGAAGAGATAAGAAAGCCTTCTTCAGCAATCAATGCAAAGAAATAGAGGAAAAGAACAGAATGAGAAAGACTAGAGATCTCTTCAAGAAAATCAGAGATACCAAGGGAACATTTCATGCAAAGATGGGCTCGATAAAGGACAGAAATGGTATGGACCTAACAGAAGCAGAAGATATTAAGAAGAGGTGGCAAGTATACACGGAAGAACTGTTCAAAAAAGATCTTCATGACCCAGATGATCATGATGATGTGATCACTAATCTAGAGCCAGACATCCTGGAATGTGAAGTCAAGTGGGCCTTAGAAAGTATCACTACGAACAAAGCTAGTGGAGGTGATGGAATTCCAGTGGAGCTGTTTCAAATCCTGAAAGATGATGCTGTGAAAGTGCTGCACTCAATATGCCAGCAAGTTTGGAAAACTCAGCAGTGGCCACAGGACTGGAAAAGGTCAGTTTTCATTCCAATCCCAAAGAAAGGCAATGCCAAAGAATGCTCAAACTACCGCACAATTGCACTCATCTCACATGCTAGTAAAGTAATGCTCAAAATTCTCCAAGCCAGGCTTCAGCAATACATGAACCGTGAACTCCCTGATGTTCAAGCTGGTTTTAGAAAAGGCAGAGGAACCAGAGATCAAATTGCCAACATCTGCTGGATCATGGAAAAAGCAAGAGAGTTCCAGAAAAGCATCTATTTCTGCTTTCTTGACTATGCCAAAGCCTTTGACTGTGTGGATCACAAGAAACTGTGGAAAATTCTGAAAGAGATGGGAATACCAGACCACCTGACCTGCCTCTTGAGAAGTCTGTATGCAGGTCAGGAACCAGCAGTTAGAACTGGACATGGAACAACAGACTGGTTCCAAATCGGGAAAGGAGTACGTCAAGGCTGTATATTGTCACCCTGCTTATTTAACTTCTATGCAGAGTACATCATGAGAAATGCTGGGCTGGAAGAAACACAAGCTGGAATCAAGATTGCCGGGAGAAATATAAATCACCTCAGATATGCAGATGACACCACCCTTATGGCAGAAAGTGAAGAGGAGCTAAAAAGCCTCTTGATGAAAGTGAAAGAGGAGAGCGAAAAAGTTGGCTTAAAGCTCAACATTCAGAAAACGAAGATCATGGCATCTGGTCCCATCACTTCATGGGAAATAGATAGGGAAACAGTGGAAACAGTGTCAGACTTTATTTTGGGGGGCTCCAAAATCACTGCAGATGGTGACTACAGCCATGAAATTAAAAGACGCTTACTCCTTGGGAGAAAAGTTATGACCAACCTAGATAGCATAT
Organism: Capricornis sumatraensis; assembly: GCF_032405125.1. Taxonomy (NCBI): domain Eukaryota; kingdom Metazoa; phylum Chordata; class Mammalia; order Artiodactyla; family Bovidae; genus Capricornis; species Capricornis sumatraensis. Next base: position 76,112,302 of record NC_091084.1, read on the forward strand.
TCAAAAGCAGAGACATTACTTTGCCGACTAAGGTCCGTCTAGTCAAGGCTATGGTTTTTCCAGTGGTCATGTATGGATGTGAGAGTTGGACTGTGAAGAAGGCTGAGTGCCGAAGAATTGATGCGTTTGAACTGTGGTGTTGGAGAAGACTCTTGAGAGTCCCTTGGACTGCAAGGAGATCCAACCAGTCCAGAAGGAGATCAACCCTGGGATTTCTTTGGAAGGAATGATGCTGAAGCTGAAGCTCCAGTACTTTGGCCACCTCATGTGAAGAGTTGACTCATTGGAAAAGACTCTGATGCTGGGAGGGATTGGGGGCAGGAGGAGAAGGGGACAACCCAGGATGAGATGGCTGGATGGCATCACGCACTCGATGGACGTGAGTCTGAGTGACCTCCAGGAGATGGTGATGGACAGGGAGGCCTGGTGTGCTGCGATTCATGGGGTTGCAGAGAGTCGGACACGACTGAGTGACTGAACTGAACTGAAATGAAGGCACTGGGGCAGACAGTGGAGTTAGCACCATCACCTCGTGGGAAGGTCTGGCGGGGGTTGGGGAGAAGCTTGGCTTCTGTTCGGGGGGGAAGGAGGGTCTGCTGAGAGACCCTACTGCATCCCAGTGCTGTATATAGTAAGTGCCCTGGAGACCTGTGTTCTCATCTCGGAATCTCTGGTGCCTCTCAGTGTAACCCTGGGTAAGACCTTTCCCTTCTCCGAGCCTCAGCATCCCCTGTGTAACAGATCTTGGAACTGGCTTCCTCATTCACGGGTAGCCCCTTCACAACTGGAGCCAGCCCTCCATCCTGACCTCAGGGTTCCACCACTCTGGGCTTCTCCAGACCAGAGAAAGAGCCTGGTGTGGTTAAAGGGAGAGGAGCAAGGCCAAGGGCTGGCTGAAGCAAGCTCTCTCCCCTCAGGGTCATCTCTAAGACTCAATGACATCTCAAACCCCTTCCTACCCTGAGGATGCAAGCCCACATCAATACTCCGCATCTGGAATGGATTAGCTAGGCCATGCATAGAGTCCTCGGAGGAGCTCCTATCGCCTTAAGGGAGCCTCCTGGTGTATCCACCTTGACTCAAAAGGCGTCGAGGTGTCTGCAGGCCTTGTCAGAGGCCCTGTAGACCTGCAGGGTCTGAGTGCATGATCTGTGGAGGTGAGCACCTGTTAGCACCTGTCGGGGTGTCCTATGTACCCAAGGGCGTGTGCATCTGTGCACACCCGGAGGCATGTGTCCATAGTGTGCACATCGGCAGAGGAGAATATGCCACGGATGAGTTTTAAAAGAGCACATTCCCTGCTCCTCGGCCTCCGCTCAGGTCGGCCCGTACCCTGAACTCCTCCGGAGAGACACCTGGGAACCCGCTTCCCCGTTCTGATGGCTCTAGGGTTTCTTGAACCCATGCGCACACATACAGACGCATCTATCCACACACAGACACAGTTTCCTCCACCCTGGCACTGCTTATTTGAATACAGCCTCGCAGCCTCCATCCTGAGGGCAGAGCCCAAGCGAGTCCACCTCCAGACTCCCCATCCCAAGTTCCCCTGGCACTCAGCACAGCAGTCTGAAGCAGGGCACGCTCAGGTTTGTCCAGTGCTCTTGAATTCGACAGACGTCTGTGGGAACGTCCGCACGCATGTGCCCTAGGGGCGTGGCTATGCATATGTGGGTCTCCCTGGGCACTCTGGCCCGAGCCCATACTCATGGGCTCACACCTGTGTGCTCCTGTCTTTGTGTACCTGTTTGCGGGCCAGTGTCTGTGGCAGGTGTGTGTGGGATGGACATTGGTGCGCTCCCACACAGGTGCATGTGTGAATATCCACTGGTGTAAATCCATTCATTCGATCACCCACTTAGTCATCGTCAGGCGAAGTTTAACCAGCACTTTCTGTGCACCAGTCACTGTTCAGCAATGGGAACACAGCGGTGAACAAAGCAGAGCCCTCACCTCTCCCCAGGCAGAGTGCGGTCTGCTGGTTGCATGCACACACGGGTGAGTGGGCGCGTGTGTTGTCCTAACACACTGCACACGGCAGTGTGTGTATATGCCTTACCCAGAGGAGGTGGGCATCCTCCCCCGACCTGGTGAGAAAGAAAGAGAACCTTCTCTCCTAGCCCCACTCCATGCCTGGACCAGCTCACCTGTAGGGGGAGGGGACACCAGGTACCAGGTGACCTCGTAGTCCCCCCCTCCCAGCCTGGACCTTGTCCCATCTTGGAGCCACCAGCCCAAGGTCAGCCGAGGTGACTCTTCCTTGCTTCTTGGGCTGAGGGGAAGGCCGAGAGATAAACAGGCCCCAAGGTGCCCTCCTGAGCTCTTGAAGAAAAGGAGGGCAAGGGCAGAGTCACTGTCCTCTCCTGTGTACTCTGACGTCACCATGGTACTGAGGAGGTGTCAGGAGGAGCTGTTGGCAAAGATGCCGTTTCTCTAGCAAGCTTGATCATGCAGGGGAAGGGAAAAGAAGGGGCAGCGGGCTGGCCAGCTGAACTTAGCCTGTCTCCAGACCCCAGCGTAGGGCAGATCTGGCTGGCAGCAGAAAGAGAATACAGAATACGAGGAGCCTGGCCTCTAACCTTGGCCATGGCGATGGCCTTGCTTGCCGTGAGCCTCAGCAGGGCCCCAGCCCACCCTGAGCTGAGCAAGACAGGAGGGCTGGGTGACTTGGAAGGCTGACTTTCAGGGCGTCCCCCCTGGATGACTCACACAACCCCAGGATTTGGGCCACAAGGGGTGGGGTGAGGCTGACTCCAGGCCCTGATGGGCACAAACACCCAGAAGAAACAAGAAACTAGGTCAGAAGTTTCCGAAATCCGGCATCTGTCCCAGGGCCTGGCCCAAAGACAAAGTGTCGCCGAGCCTCTGCTCCTGCCAGGCCCCTGCCTGCATCCCCTTTCCACCCCCAGCTGCATTTAATAATTGACTAAAAGCATTCACACTTAATAGTGGAGAACGCAGAATAGCAAACCTTATAATTGCTAAGGTCCTGATTTTGTGTGTCTCCAGCCAGCCCCACCTTTCCTTCGCAGCACCACACCCATCAAGGCTGTCCCAAGTCAGCTTAGCTGCTCTAAGCGTCAGATCAAAGAGGGCAGGGACTGGCTTGTTCTCACACACCGTTCCCGGAGCCCTGAACAAGGGCCTGGCTGACAGGCGGCTCAATAAACACTGCTGAACAAATAGATGCGCTGAACAGCCAACCCTGGACATTCAGTGTAGGGAAATTTCAGATCACTTTAATTTACTTCTTTATACTTTTAAGTCATTTTCATGTTTTCTAAAATGGGCAAGCATGGATTTCATAACCAGAAGCTTCTTCCTTCACCCTACCCCACCCCCCAAAAAGCTCCTGGAAACAGAACACAGAATGTCATCATCTCAAGGGCCTGCTCCCCAGACTCCTGCAGTGAGAGGCTGTCCTCCCTTGGGCTTCCTCGGCACCTGGCCAGGTCACCTGACGAGTTAGGGACCCAGAGCGTGTTCTCCTGACCCCAGCCCAGGAGGCCTTTCACGGCTCCATCATCACATCTGTTCTCAGCTGTTTGCATTTTGTTTTGCTTTAAATGTTTCAGTCCCCACTCACTAGATCTGAGCTCTTGGGTGAAATAACTCAAAAATCTCAGTGCCTCAGTTTTCTCATCTTTAAAATGGGAATAATGCCAGTACCTAACCCAGGGAGTGGGTGTGAGAAATAAGCACACAGGGTTAGCACTTAGAAAATTGTTTGTTTGTTTAAAATTTTTTTTATTAAACCCTTCTCACAAGCCAGGCTAAGCACTCTACGTGTAAGCACTTAGTCCTCACAGCAACACTCTCCATGCAGACTTAAGATTGTACCCATTTTACAGATGAGCAACTGGAGGCTCAGACAGCCAAGTCACTTTACCCAAGGTCCTACAGCAAGGAAGCCACAGAAGTGAGATTTGACCCTCAGTCTGTCTGGCTCCTGACCTATTGCTCCTGAAGTTTGAAATTCTGATGGATTTTCTAGGAGAAGAGTTTTGAGCATGTTTGGGACAAAATGCTATGCCCAGAAGGGAAATGGCAAGAGCAAAAGTCAAGTCTGAGTTCCTTCCCCATCCACAGATTTACCAGTAACAGCAGCTGTGGGATTCCCTGGACTTGAGTTCCTCCTTTCCTCATCAAGACCAGAGTTCAGATCCCTGCATGGATCCTTCCATCCTTCTCTGCATTCATCCCTTCATTCATTTTAATCCCACCGTTATATGCTGAGCAACTACTGTGCCCCAGAAAACATTCCAGACACCAGAGATACGGCAACAAACAAACAGATAACAAGGCCAGCTCTCCCGGGGTTCTTGTTCCAGTCAGGGGACACAGAATGTAACCACGCTGGTGAGTCACTAGACAGGTCGGATGGTGAAGAGAGTGCTTTATTCATGGACTAAGTAAGGGGTCAGGAAGCCCCAGGGTGAGTGTTCTGTTTTCTATCTGCAGTCAGGAAAGACTTCTGGGCAGAGATCTGTAGGAAGTGGGGAGCGAGTCGTGTGCCTGTCTGGGGAAGAGGGTTCCAGGCACAGGGGGAAGCCCCCAGTGACCCCTGTTTGCCCATCCTCCACCCCTTTTTCACCCTCCCATTCCCTTGAGAACTCCCCTGAGCCCCAGCTCTGGAAAAGGTCCAAAATGGGGACCTGAGCTCTGGGGCCAGACAGCCCCCAGCTTCCCCATCAGCCACAGGACCCAGGGCTTAACCCCCAGCACCCACATTCTCGGTTCTATAAAACAAAGAAGTTTGGGAAGTGAAGTGAAGGAAAGATTAGTAACACACAAAAACAGAGAGGCAAAGAAGTTTCTGATGTGAGCAGGCACCTTAGGCTTTGCAGAGCACCTCCAGCCCCAGGTTCCCTGTTCTCACGTGGGAGGTATGTGGAGCAGGAATCCTTTGCCCCTACAAATGGGGAAACTGAGGCTCAGCCCAAGCAAACATTCATGTGAAATTGGAGACTTCCTCCTAGAGCGAGAGGAAATTTTGCTTCCATGTCATGGACTGAGATTCTGGCTTTCCCAGGCAAGGGCCAGGAGAGCTCAAGGACCCATCCCAGACTTGGGGTTATAAGGAGAAGAGGTTTGGAGCCAGCCTGGCCCTTGTGGGAAGGTCTATGGTACCCAGGGATGGGCTGGATTACAGTCCTTGGTCCACAGGGCCACGAAGGAGCCTTGGATCCTGCCTGCATCCCTCTCCACGCATCACAGCAAGACCACCACGTGAATGATGTCTCAGCCTGAGTGTCACCTCCGCAAGGAGGCCTCCTGTGATCTTCCTCTCTGCTATGAGTTCCTCTAGCTCACCGTGCAACTTCATGCACTTTGCACAGTTTGTAATAATATATTTATTTGGATGGCAACTGGGTTAACAACTGTCTCTCCCACTAGACGGCAAACTCCAAGACCAGACACTGAAGGTTTTAATCTACCAGACCTCCAGTGCCAGGCACATAGGTTTGTTGAATGAATTGTGGACAGATGCCTGAACTGCTGGCATCACTGGGATCCTTGGCAAACACATACTGGGAGCAGCGAGGAAAGAGAAGCGAGTGGCTGCCTTGTATTGATGGAAAGTGACCCTGAAGGGATCCAAGCACAAAAGAGGGGACCTGTCAACAGGAGATATTGATAACACTGTGCATTTGAGGAGAGCCTTAACAGCCTACAAAGTGCTTTCGTTGGCGTTGTCTCATTTCCTCCTCAACACAGCCTTATGATGTCAATATTATTATCGCCAGTTTACAGATGAAGACACTAAAGGATGAGAGAGGTAAAGAGACTTGTCTAAGGTCACACAGCCCGTAAATCTTGTAATGTAATCCTAGCTCTATCTGGCTTCATAAGCAATAGCTGTTATCTACCCAGCATCGACTGGCTGGACGTCTACTGCCACCTACATATATTATCTCTAATTCTCGCAACATTCCTTTGCTGTAAGAATAATTTCCCTTTCAAACCTGAGAAACAGAGAGGTTCAGGGAGGCCATGTGGCTTTCCTGAGGCCACCAGATGAGCAGCCCAGCCCTGCACCAGCGCTCCTTGCCTGCCCGACTGCCTCATCAGCCTCTAAGGAAGGCCCCATCCAGCCCAGGAGGTCTGTGATCCCAGGACCTGCACTGAGAGGGCAGAGGCAGGACTTGGAGGCAGTAGGGCAGCTGTTACAAGGGGGGATTCTGGAGTCAGACTGCCTGGATTTACATCCCAGCTCTACTGAGTTCTAGCTGTGTGCACCTTTCTGTCTCCATTCCCTGCTCTGATAAATGAGGGTGGCGATGGCACTGCATCTCCAGTGCCTGTAAGAATAGCTAGCTCACGTAAAGACTCGAGGGCAGAGCTGGTGAATGATGTAAGTGTTAGCAGCAGTGAGTTCAGGCTGGGGCCGGCAGAGTGCTGAGATCAGCTCCCCCGGGACTTGGGGGCTGGACAGCGACACGTTTTCTGCGTCAGCCCAGGACTCTGGCCCACACTGAGCCCTCTGTCTCAGGAGAACTCTGATACTCTCCTGTCCTTGTCTGACCAGAGGGGAGGGGCCTGGCCATGGAGTTAGGACAGGATCCCTGACGGCTAAAGCCCAGCGTGGGAAGGCAAAGGGCAGCGTGGACCTTTGTAGCTAACCAAGCTCAGTGTTGTTTAGAGGCCAGGAAAGACTGGGCCCCTCCCAGCTCTGGGGAGTGAATCACAATTGATCTAAGCCAGTCCTGGTAACCCCAGTCACCCTGCTTTGTGACATGTGGTGCAATTCTAGCCAGCAAGACAATTTGCCAGGGAATTTGAGGAAAAGTCCCCTTGCTCTTAAGAAAAAATGAACACAGGTCTTCTGCCTCTGGTTGAAGCTGTGTGAAGCTGTGATGCTTGGAGCATTTGCAGCTACCGTCGGACCATGAGGGAATGGCCCACTCTGAGGATGGCAGAACCAGGAAAGTGAAAAAAAGAATCGTGCCCACAGGTAGGTGATATTGTTGTCACAGAATCAAGCATCTGCCTCTGGACATGATAGCACATCTTTTATTTGTTCATGCTCACAGTTGTTGGACACAGCCTATCTCATGAGATAACACATTTTTTATTTGTTTATACCTGCAGTAGTGGGTTCTTCCGCTGCCAGCTGAGTAAAGCATCTTAACTGACAGCATCTTGGCCTGACCTTCTCTCCTGCCCAGGTCAGTGTGGGTCAGGAATGGAGCCAGATCAGACCAGTGCCCCCTCCTCCACATCTGAGGGCTTCAGGCAGATGGGAAACCACCCCTCCCCCACTCTCCATGGTCCTGGACCCAGGAATGAGATTCCAGGAAAGACACTCCCAGTGTCTCAGGGCCTCAGGCTGCTTCTTCTACACTATGAGAGTAGATGGCACTCAACAGGGTCCTTTGTAAACTGTAAAGTGCTCACATGTCAAGAGTTCATGGTGACATGACCCTGGTTCCTGACATATGGTGAGTGCGTAACCGAAGGTTGTTGGTTCAGTGAGTGAATGAATGAGTGGATGGATGGATAGATGAATGGATGGATAGATGGACGGATGGATAGATGGACAGATGGATGAGGACTAAGGTCATGAATGGATGAATCAATCAGCGAGTCCTGTTGTTACTACCATTATGGGATGTATTAGTAATTACCCTGAAACTTAGCAGCTTAACCCTCGTTTGACAGCCCACAGGTTTTACGGTCCTGGAGCCCAGGCCCCGCTTACTGGGTCTCCAGCTCAGGATCTCTGACTCTCGCCAGCTACAGCGGAGGCGCATCCGCTGGGCTGCAGTCTTCTCAAGGGTGACCCTGGCCCTGCCCGCTCAGAGGCAAGCCTGGGGAGGGCAAAAGGAGAGGTCTCTACAGGGAAGGGTGGGCACCGTGGGCTTGTGCTCACCCCTGCCCCATCGCTTCCTTCCTCAGCCTTCTCAGCCCTGCAGCCCCAAACTACCCACTGTCCCTGCATCCACCAGCCCCACACAGAATCCACCACTGCAGGTCTGGCCTCCACGTGAAGCCAGCCCAGACCCCAGGCATCACGTGGCGGCAGGGACCTCCTGCCACTCCTCCCCTCTTCTAACGAGAGCCAGCTTCCTGCGCAGGTGACCCATGCAGTCGTCGGGGCCGGGCTTGGCTTCATGCTCTGCTGTCGGTGTCTTGAAGTTCTCGGATAACTTTTGTTTGGCGCACCGTGCAGCCTGTGGGACCTCAATTCCCTGACCAGGAACCGAACCCTAGCCACACAGTGAGAGCACAGAGTCCTTAGCACCGGCCCCGGGAGGCCCCAGTCATCTCTTACCAAGAGGCTTGTGCTTTCGTTCTGCACTGGGTCCTGAGAAATGTGCCACCATCACTCCCAGGGTGTGCAGAGCCATTCTTTGAGATCATAAGAGTAGGCCCTATAAGGCCCTTTTGCAAGTGAGAAAACTGAGGCCCAAGATGTGATGGCAGAAGAAAGCCAGGATCACACCGTAGTCTCCCCTTCTTGACTGTACTGCAGGCCACAAGCTCAGACCCCAGCTATGAGCCATGGACGTGCTTATCTCAGGAGTCCCTCCGAACTTCCAGAAGAGTGAAGGAGAGACACCCCTGGGTGCCTTGACCCCAGAGCTCCCCACAGGGCTGACTCTTTCATCTCTTCTGTTCTGAAGCTAGCTGGAGACTGATGGGGGAATTCTGAGGGCCCCCAGGGGGTGGCCCTGGGGGATAATGGCTCTCAGAGGCTGCCCCGCTTACCACCCAGCATCCCCACCACACACCCTCACCCTGCTCCATTGAGTCTCTGCTCTAATGTCTTTTCCCAGCAGAGAAATGTCCCAAACCTGCTCCCTTCTAACCTCTGGGTCCAGGGATGGACCAGAGTCTGGGGGCAATGAGAGAGGACTGGGAAGAGCTCCTTAGCAGGTGTTGGTGTCTTTCCTGGGACTAGATGTAAGAAAAAAATCAGGATCGAGAGTCAGGCACTACTGGATGGAGTTGAACACTGGCTCTGCCACGAGTCAACTGTGTGACCGTACGTATGCTTTATAACCCCTCAAGGCCTCAATCTCCACGTCTGTAAAATGGGGGCAATAAAACCTGGTTCTCAGGGTTGCGAAGACAAGCGCAGGGAACACTGGAGAAGAGAGTTCTTTGTAAGTTGCCTTACAAGTTGGAGGAATGATTCAAAACTTCTTCTGCCCACATCAGCTGGGCTGTGCCCTCCTCACTGTGCCCAGGGCACCCAGGGCACCCAGGACATGGCTCTATCCCTGTCCTGAGCAGGTTGGCTGGTTCTGAGCCCGCCTCTCCTGTCAGCCTGAGAACATCTGAAGGGCGGGGAGGGTGGCTTCTCCCGCCTGGAGCCCCAGTGCCTGGCCCGAGATTCGGCTCTGAGTTGGCAGTGTGGCACAAGGCTAAGAGGCCACCTTCGAAGCGGATGACCCAAGTGAGCCTCCAGCTGGGCTGCTGGCTACCTGCAGGTTGAATCTTCACGGGGGGTTAACCTCTTGAAGCGTGCTTTCTTGGTGACTCAGGATGCACCCCCGATTTGCTCCGCTGGAGAGTCAAGGAGATGAGATGAGGTGGATGAGGCACGGAAGGGACTGAGACACTTTCAGGCTCCACCATGCTGTGCTCATCAGGGTGTCAGATGGGAGCTGGTTAGGCAGTTAAGGAACAAGCTTAGCGAGGATGCCTGGTGAAGCACCGGCTGCCAGGTTTACAAAAGCACACGTGTGTGCACGTACACACACACACCCACACATGCACTGGTCCTTACAAAGAGTCAGCCCCTTCTTGGGCCTGCACCTCCCCAGCGATATTCCCCACTCCCACCCCAGATCAAACCCAGCTCTCACCAACAGCTGCTTCCACACTCCAAGGCCTCTACTCAGCCTCACGGGAACATGTGGAATATCCTGCCCGTTTGTGCCGCCGGTGGTGGGGGCGTTACTGAGCACCCTCCCACCGATTCCCGGCTGGCGGCGGGGAGAGTGCTCAGAACTCCCTGGCTTCCTCAGAAGGCTGTCTGTGTGGGCTGAAGCCCCCGCTCCCTCATGGACGGTGCTCCAGGGGCTACAGTCTCCCCTCTGTGCTCTGCTTCTCCTCCGCCCTTTGCCCCTCCGTCCACCCTCATTCCCGAGCCCTTTCCCTGCTCTCTCATCCCATTTGAGCCCGCAGAATCCACTCAGCCCAGTCTCACCTTGCAGGCAGGGAAACTAAGGCACGAGGAAAGGATTCATCATAGCACCTGCCTCAATAGATGGACGTGAGGGTCCATGGGATGATGGACGGAAAGAGCCCTGGTCTGGCACCTGGCGTGGGGCAGTGGGGACTCAGCTCCTATTCTCCTTCCTGCCACTTCTCCTTCCTTTTTTTCTCCCTCATTCTTCCCCAGGTCTCTCTCCAGTCTGTCCCCACCCTCCTCCTGCTTCCCTGTCTCACCACCTTGAGGAGCTCCTGGAAGCCCTTCTCAGGATCTCTCACCCTTTCTGCCTCATAGAAGCAGAGACCCCCCAGTGCCCACCCAGGGGACCTAACGCTCCCCAGCTCCATGACTCAGGCCCGGAGGTGGGCAAGGATGATGTCGGTGACAGGTGGGAGCGTGGACGGCGAGCAGAGAAGCCACCCCGGGGAGGGGGAGCTGGCAGCCAACCCCTCCCTGGCTCCAATCTCTGCGCTCCGGGGCCGGGGACACAGTCAGCCACAGCGCCTCCCGTATGAGTAACAGCGCTTTAATTAGGATATTATAGGAAGTGGGGCCCACGGCGGCTTCTGGCTGGAAGAGCCAGCAGCAATTCTGGAGCCGCATGAAGACGGATGGATCGTGTGTGACACCCTGCACCGCTGTCTCCCCGCACAGAGCGCACCTCCAAATGAGATTTCGTTCTCCCTGAAGAAAATAATTTGATCTCACTCTCTTTTCTTTTCTTTTCTGTCTCCTGATTGTCAGGGACTGAAAACACTTAACTGGGGCTGGTTCATTGTTTTCAGATTCAATTGGGCCCAAGGAGGAGCGTGGTGGAGGGGGGCGGGGGGCAGGCCTCCAGCAGCCAAGCTGACCCTTACTGGCAGGCTCTGCATGCAGCTCCACCTGCCGTGACCGCGGCCTTGACACTAGCCAATATTTCTCAAACACTTATATGTATTCATTCACTCACTTGATTTTCACACAACTCTGTGAGTAGCTGTATTAAGACCCCACTATGACAACTGCTCCTTGGCCCAAAAGCTATGACAACTTAGTGTGTTAAAAAGCAAAGACATCTGTTTGCCAACAAAGGTCCATATAGTCAAGGCTATGGTCTTTCCAGTAGTCATGTACGGATGTGAGAGTGGACAATAAAGAAGGCAGAGTGCCTAGGAACTGATGCTTTCGAACTGTGGTGTTGAAGAAGACTCTTGACAGTCCCTTGGAAAGTAAGGAGATCAAATCAGTCAATCTGAAAGGAAATCATTCCTGAGTATTCATTGGAAGGACTGATGCTGAAGCTGAAGCTCCAATACTTTGGCCACCTGATGGGAACAGTTGACTCATTGGAAAAGACCCTGATGCTGGGAAAGATTGAAGGCAGAAGAAGAGGGCAACAGAGGATGAGAGGGTTGGATGGCATTACCGATTCAATGGACATGAACTTGTACAAACTCCAGGAGATGGTGAGGGACAGGGAAGCCTGGCATGCTGCAGTCCAAGGTGTCGCGAGGAGTCTGGACAGGACTTGGCGACCGAACAAAAGCATCATGCAGGTTGAGACCCAGAGAGGCTGGTAACTTTCCATAGGTCACACAGCTGCTGACCGGGGAAGCCAGGATGAAACCCAGGGAGTCTGGGCTTATTCATCTATTACTCAACGCTGTTTCGGTTCTCAGGAAATGGTCAGTGCATTTTGAGCAGAGATGAGGCCCGGGAACTCAGTTTTCTCATCTTTAAAATGAAAATAATAACATCTGGCTATCGCAAGAGTTCCCAGGAGAGAAAGAAGTGGAAAATAATTCCACAGGGAATGTGAACTGGATGTCAGGAATGTGGTCAGCCACAAAGGAGAGAAAAATACGGCCTGGCTGTAGAAGGATGAAGCCAGAGGTGGCCCCATGCCTCGTGCCCCCCAAACACTAGGCATATACCTTGTGTGAGCCACATACCCCTCGGGGAAGAGAGAGACAGAGAGCTGGGCAGAGCTGGGACTGTGGTCCCACACACCCAGCCCCCAACCCCACAGGGACTTTTTCCTGCCAGCCAGCAACAGATCTCCTCTTCCTCAGGCCCCTCTAACCCACACTGACTGTGCCCACCAGGCCCCCACCCTGCGGTCTCCCTCACTCCCACTTCCTGTGCCCTGCGTTTCACCTGGCCAAGTCTCTGCCTGCTCCTGGCCCACATGTGCCCTTCACACCTCCGCTGCTAATTCAAGCTGTCCCTCGCCTGGTGTTCCCTCCCCACTAGTTTCTTCAAAGGCCCCAGATTCAAGGCCATCTTCTTCCTAACACAAGAGGGAGAGACGATTTGGAGGGAGTTAAGAGGAGGTGGCCCCGACCAGGAGCTGGAAATCCTGGCTTCTCACCACTGACTTGCCAGGAGGCCTGGGGCCAGCCCTGCTTCTCTCTGAGCCTCAGTTTCCTCATCTGTATATTGGAGTCTGTGAGGCTTGTGCCATCTAAGCCACGTCCTGGGATTTGGAGTCTCACTGCAGCCTCCATCTGTGGCCTGGGCTCAGGTCCTGTAAACAGACCCTCTGAGAGCTGGAAGTGAAGATCTTGTTGCCCTCTGTGGAGTAAGGTTATTGAGGAAGCAGATAGACCAGTGGTCATGGTGGGAGGAGCCTGGGTTCCAGTCTTGGTTCTACCTTTGACTTGCTGTGTGACCTTACGCAAATCTCTCACCCTCTCTGAGCCTCAGGGCTCCAGTGGCATCATGAGGCATCTCTATGGTCTTTTCCTGCTCTAGAATTCTAAGATCCTGGACTTTTAGCTCTAACCTCTGCCTAGTTACGAGTGGGAAGCTGGGAGTGGGGAGAGATCCAGAAATCTGAGAGGAGAGGGTCTAGAATCCCCTCCCCAAACCCCTCCAGAACCTGACCCAACTAATCCAGAGGGCAGTATTGTCTAGTCTCAAACCAGGACTGCTAGTTTAGGGGAGCAGCAGCCTCATCACAGGCTCAACACAGTGGCTGATCTTTGGGAGCCAAACAGCACCCAGACTCATCATCCTGTGTCTTTGCAGCCGTGGTGACACGGTCTTTGAAATAGGAAGAAACACAGCAGAGACCCCCCTCCCCTGCCCAAGCCTCACCTTGGCACCAGGATTTATCACTTTCATTTTAATAGGTTAATTACTTAGGCAGGTGTTTGAGGCTTCCTTCTCAGCACAGGGTGACCACGGGGTGACCAGACTCCCCCAGGCAACCTTCCGGTGAGCACAGGAGGTTTTGGGCCGAGGGGTGGGGAGTGGTGCAGGGCCAAGCCAGCTTTAATCATATGGCAGCGTGTGCATTAATATCTCAACAATGCTTCTCTCGGAGCAGGGAGATTTGTTGGGGCTGTGAAAATACAGATCATCTCTGGGCAGCCAGGCAGGATTTATAGCGGACAGGCTACACTCACCTCTCTTGCTCCATTTGCATTTTCTGCCTTATTATTTACCAGTGGGGCGTATCTCCTCCTGGAGGGCAAAGCTGTGCTGATGCCATAGGCTACGCCCATTCATTCATTCAACCAGTGTTTACTGAGCACCTACTAGATGGCAGGCACTGTGCTCAGCACTGAGGTTAAGCAGCAACCAAAGGAGATGCAAATCCCTGGCCATCCAGAGCTTCCTTTCCAGCAGGGGAGACAGATGATAAAAGCAATATGTAGCTTGTATTTGTTTTCTGCTGCTGCTGCTGCGTAGTCACTTCAGCCATGTCCGACGCTGTGCAACCCAATAGACTGTAGCCCACCAGACTCCTCTGTCCATGGGATTCTCCAGGCAAGCATACTGGAGTGGGTTGCCCATGCCCTCCTCCAGGGGACTTTCCCAACCCAGGGATCGAACCTGGCTCTCCTGCATTGCAGGCAGATTCTTTACCACTGAGCTACCGTATTAGTTTGCATACCGATGTGAAACAAACGACCACACACTTGGTGGCTTCAAACAGCAGTGTGAATGACCACAGTTTCCATGGTCGGGGAGTCCAAGCAGGGAGTGTCATGTGGCGGAAATCAAGATGGTAGCCAGGCTGCCTTCTCTGCTAGAGCTTGGGGTCCTCTTTCAAGTTTATGTGGCTATTGAAGGAATTGTGCTCCTCGCCAGCAGCTGGTGGGGGTTACTCTTAGCTCTTAGAGGTGGCTCTCAGGTTCTAACCATGTGGCCCCTCCATCTGCAAAGCCAGAAATGGAGAACTTCTTACAGGTGTAAAATGAACCCCCTCAAGCTTTGAATCTCTATCGCCAGGGGAGCCCGGTCCCTTTGAAGGGTTCACCTAATCAGGTTAGACCCCTGGAGGATAATCTCCCGTTGTTAAAGTCAGCTAATGGTTTGAGACCTTAATTCCACCTACAAAATCCCTTCACAGCAGCATCTAGGTCCACATTTGGTTGAATGGGAGAAGTTGTGTGTACACCAGGGGCTAGAGTCTGCAGGCATCTGGAGCTCTGCCCGCCATAGTGTGTTAGACGGTGTAAGGTGGCACAAAGAGAAACTGAGCAGGAAAGGGGGCACAGAGGGACGGGGGTGCAATTCTCAGTAGGTGTTAGAAAAAGCACCACTGAGAAGCGGCATTGGAGCAAAGACCGAAAGGGCAGGAGTTAGCCATATGGCCCTCGGAGGAGTGGGCACCAGGCTGAGGAACAGCAAGTGCAAAGGCCCTGAGGCAGCTTGCTGGAGTAATGGGAGTCACAGGGGATGACTGGTCAGGCAGTGCCCTGGGGAGGCCCTAAGCTTTTCAGAGTGACGTGGAGGGTCATCCCAGGATTTTGAGCAGAGAATGATGTAATCTGACTTACACGTTTTTTAAAAATCAGGCTATGGAGTTGAGAATAGATTGCAGGAGTCAAGGGCAGAGCAAGGAGATCAATTAGGAGGGCTTTGCAATTACCCAAGGGGAGAGCAGCCGCGGTGTCTAAGCCCTGGGTCTGTTCTGCAGGTAGAGAAGAGTCATGGTCCCACCGCAAGGCTCCAACCCCAACGTTAATCCCCAGACACCCTCAGGGGGCTTCTCTGAACAGGGTTATGAAAAACAATATTAAAAACAATAGGTACCTTCTAAACTGTCTTTTCATACGAGAAGACGGAAGGCCTCCATGGGAAGGAATTGATCCAACCTTTCAACAATACCCCAGTGTCCTAATTAAATTCTCCCAGTTGCGCACATCAGAATCAATGCCTCACTCACATCCCTCTCGGGGGCACCCTTAATGGGGCGGGAGGTCTAGATTTCAGGCTTCTAAGCCCTGCTCGGCATCCCCAACCCATTCACACTGCTGCAGGAAGGCCTGCCCCAAAACACAAGTTACAATGTGTCCCTCACTTCTTCAAAAGAGTCTTCTGCAAGTCACAGCCCTGTAGCTTCCAGTCTAAGACATTGTGGATAGTAAGAAGCCCTATGAATAAACCCTATTAAATAACCCACTTTCTGGGACATTAAAGAAACTTGAAACCCTGTGTTACACGTACGTGTAAATTGTAATACAATCCCCTGTCTCAGAAATATGGAAATATTCTTTACAACTGTAATTGTGAGAAAAAATGGATTTTGTCAACACTTAGTTGACCCGACTGCCTCTGCAGGACTTGTCAGAACCTTGAAGTGATCACAGGTACTGTGCCTCTCCCAGAGGATCTTAGAGAAACCATCTCTTCCCAAGCTTCTGTAACCTCTGATCTACTTGGTCTTTTCCTTTGCAGAGTATCTTGCAGGGCTTTGGAAATAACTGGCCTCACAGACTGAAGAGCAAACATCTCATGGTCTGGCCCTCGCCCACTTTTCCTAATCTGGCTGCTCCTCTAGACTTGAGCCCTTCCTCCACTACACACTGCCTGCTCAGGCCCTGAACTTCTGCTTCTGTTATAATTTCAGGCAGAATCGCCCAACCTCAACCCACTCCTCACCTATTCTTCACTCCATCGGTCAAATATTTGTTGAACTTCTCGAATGTACCAGGAACTCTTCTAGGCATAAGAGATAGCGTGACGAGCAAGACAGGTGTGGCTTAGGCTAATGGAGTGTGCATTCATCTACACACACACACACATGCAGATGTACACGCCTACCTGCAAATCGGGTTAGCACCATGAAGAATAAAGGCAAATGCTATGACAAAGTGTACCAGAGACTGATCTCATTTGGAGCAGGCTTCTTTGAGCTGAGATCTGAAATGTGAGTCGAAACCCACAGTAGAGAGCTGAGACAGGTTTCCAGGCAAGAGGTTATAGTATACGGAAGGCTCTGAACTGGAAAAAATAAAAAGAGCTGGCATATTTGAACAACTGAAGACTTTAGCATGGCTGGATTGTAACGAATGAGACTGAGAAAGATGCTGAGTCCAAATCATGCTGGGCTCCAAAGGCCATGTTAAGGATTTGGGGGTTTTATCCTTAGGGCAATGGACAGTGGCTAAAGGGCTTTACAGTCTACAGTGTGGAAAACACTGGGGTGATGAGAAAGCAGGAGAGAGTGTGGAGAGGTTCTGAAATACCACATCATTCTTTTGATTGCACATGTCGGAAAACCCAACCCAAAGTGGCTCATGTTAAAACAGAATTTATTAATAAGTGTAGCTGAAAGTCCAGATATAAGGAAGGGGTTCAGGTAAGGCTTGATCAAGTTTGAACAATGTTGCCATGACCCAGTTTCTTTCCCTCCAACTCTTGTCTCATCTTCCCCTAGGTGGCTCTATTTCCCCCCAGGACCATGCTCAGTGGGGACAATACGGCTGGCATAGCTTCAGTCTAACATCTCCTCTCATCTAGGCACAGCCAGGAAAGCGTTGAGTCCACTTCACTAATAAGACAATCAGGTTCAGGAGTTGAGTCTCATTGGCTCTGCTTGGTGTGACCTCAGTCTTGTGCCCATCCCTGAACCAATCGCTGGCCAGAGGCGTGGAAGGAGCCATCCGCCTGGCCTGGGTCATGTGCTCTAACCATAGCTTCCTTGCAATTACATTCCTAGAAGGTGGAGAGGCACATCTCCCAGATGAACACCAGGATCTGCCACAGAAAATACAGTGAGGGGAGGCTGGGTGGCCCTATACAGCCAACATCGACTAGAGAAGATGCTGCAATGTCCAGGCAAGAAGGCAGTGGCAGTGGAGAGCAGGGCACAGATTTGACGTATATTTTGTTGGTAGGATCAATAGGACTTGGGGATGAGCCTCTCGGGTTTCTGGCCTATACACCCCAGGCGGCAGAGTCACTGAGCTAAGGTGAGGAAGATGGAAGGTGACGCAGGTTTGCAGCCCCAGGGGGGACATCAGTTAAAGCCTTTTCATCCCTTAAGGCTTTGCTCGTACGTCATGTCTTCTGCAGTGCCTCCCAGACCCTCCCCGGCAGGATCCGTTTCTCTTTCGTCTACACCACCGGCACCCCTGTGACTTTCTTTGCCCTCTGCCTTGTCCAACATTATCATTCATTGCTCCACAGCTCACCTCCCCCTCCAGACAGAGGGCCAAGCGAAACAGGGATGGTTTTCCTTTTTATCTCAGCGCCTCATGGAGGCCTGGCACACAGGAAATGTCCCCGTGTCCGGCTTAACAGATTCGCCTTAGCCAACAGACTAAGCTGCTGAACTAAATCAAAATAGACCCTCAAGAGGAAGTGGACCCTCTCAGACACCCCCTGAGGTCTCAGACCCAGAAGAATTTCTCAGAAAAACCCTCCCAATTACCTGTGTGGTCCAACAGGTTATCCAGCCGTCTGCTTTCTCCCCCATCAGAAAGGGGAGAGCCTTCCCCGAGAGCCCGTGTCAATATATAAAAGACCCAGCTGGAGCCTCTGCAATTCCGCCTTCACTAGCTTTTCTGCTTTAATGGGCTGTGCAGTTGTTTAAGGGAAGACACCAAGGCCCACAATAAAATCTATATTGTATTTCCAAACTATAAACAGGGCTAGAATTTGTCGAGCCTCCTAATGTCTCCAGCAGTGGAAATCACTCTCACCTTCCAATAAAATGCCAACCCCCTAATTAAACTCTCCGAGGCCGAGGTCTCCCGGCCCAGCCTCTTTCCCCACGTGGGGCTGGGAGACACGAGGTGCCTCCACCTTAAGTCACACACGCTGAGGACCCTGGAGAGGAGGCGATTCCCAGAGGACCTGCGCACACTGGGTCCAGTTTGGTCTCTGTGTGGACCCTGCAGGATCGCCTTCCCATGTTCAGGCGCCATTCTTCCAAAGTGGGGGTCCAACCTAAGCCTAATTCTGGTTTTTCATTGATTCATTTTTCACAATTGCCACTGTCCTAGAGTTTAAAAAGCAGAGGCTGGTATGGGGGAGAATGGGGAATTTCATAACGTATCCGGCCCAGGGTGGGAGGGACTTGGCCCTTCCCCTGCGAAGGATAGCAAACAGCAGAATGAGCGTCAAGCGGGAGTTTTCGTAAATGGAAAATGTCAGAGTGAAAATGGCACGGCTGCCAGTCTCACCTCCTGCCTCTGCATTATGGTGACTGTGCTCAGGCCCAGATGGATGGTGGTGGTGGGAAGAAGAGGAGGTTGGGTCCTTGAAGCTGTGGGACACCCGTCAGGGTGGCCCACTGAGGAAGAATGCATGGGCGAGCAGGGGAGGGATGCGGTGTTGAGAGCTCTTGGCTGGATGACTATCGTCTCGACTCAAGAGCAGCCCAAGCATTGAACCCCAGGCCTGTGCTGTCCATCCTGTCTGGGTAGCAGATCTGACAATGAGGTATGATTGAGGGAGGGAGAGCCGGAGTGAGCAAAAGTGTGGCTCAGGAATGAGGGACATCCTCGGGTTTTTAATCTACGCTAAGTATGAATAGAGTCAATGGGATTGGGCAGCTACCAAAAAGCCTGTGTCCTCAGGTGGCATCAATAGAAGTATGAGGTTTGAAAGAGGCAGGGGATTGTCTCCTCCTGTCCCCATCAGAATAAACCCAGCAGAGAGTGTCCAGGTCTGAGCCCTGCTGCTCTCCCGATCACAAAAGGTAGGTCCATCTATCAGTAACCTGCCAGCCAAATACAGGCACAAGAAAACATGCACACGCACTGGTGTCAATCCTGATGAAGGTGCAAACTGTCTGTTCTCTAACTCAACTCCTGATCACCACCACCCCTTCCCAGGCTCTTCTTGGGGCCTCTCCCTGGGCCCCTCCTGTAGTTTGTGAGTTACTCAACCACATGCTAGGGGCAGGAAGATGGGGATTGGAGGAGAAACTCTGCAGTCCTGGGTGACAGCTGGAGAGAAGAAAGGGAGGGATGGAAGATGTCATCCATGTGCCCTGCCTGCATCAACAGTCAGGGACATCTTTCCTGCTGTCGTCTTGAGGAAAGAGCATTTCCATCCTCTTCTGCCGTGAGCTCAGTGTTGTTCTAGCTCCAGGATGTGCCAGCCCAGGGAGCAGAGAGAGGTCAGGAGGAAGACCTGATGCAGCCCAGCCCGGAGCTCTTGGTGGGCAAGGGACGCAAACCCTGTCAAGTGGAGACAGCAGGACCTAAGGCTTCTCTGGCTTGAGGCTGACGGAGGACAGGGGGGTGAGGGGCGTGATCACTGTCTGCAGGCAGCTGTCAGTCTATTGGGATAACCTGTGTGGACTCCGGAGATGATGCCAACTCCATGGTGGGAGAGATGAAAGGATGATTGTGGGTCAACAGAAGGAAGAGTTTTGTAAGAGGCCAAGCTGTCCCCAAAAGAGGCAGCCCAGGAAGTCATCCCATTCATGGGAGGCATACAAAACAGAATAGATGAACTTAGCAGGTTCAAAAGTGAGGAGCGAGGGCTAGACTTGGCTTGTCTCCTTCCAAACAGATTCTGGGACCTGTTCATTGGCCATTAGCTCACAGTGACCTTGGCAAGAGCCCCGCCCATCTAGGCCTGTTTCCCAAGAAGCACAACAGAGGGGTCACTTCCACCTCGGAGAGTGTGTCATCCTGACCCAGAGGCCGCCCAGAGGGGCTCTCTGGAGGATTCTGCAGGCATCTGCTCTACAAGCTCAGCACCCAGCCCGGTGACGGAGCAGGCAGTGTGTGTACTCGGGAGTGAGAGTGCAGACAGGCTGCCTGAGCCTGGCCCAGCTGTGTGACCTGGGGCAGGCCACTTCACCTCTCTGGTCCTCAGCAAGACAGAGCTACCCGTGACGGCGACCTCACAGCCTAAACGAGGTGTTGCGGAAAGTGCTGAGGGAAGTCCAAGCACTCAGCATGTGCTCCTTAAGTGTGAGATGTTATGATTACACGAGCATCCAGTCTGCCCCCTCATGGGTAGAACCCTGTATCTGATGCTCCCTGGGGCCCGAGAGAAGCCTGGGAGGCAGGCTGGGGGTCCTACTTCACTGGGAGGAAACCGAGGCTCAGGAAGGTGGAGAGACTCAGCTGCAAGGGGGTCCCCTCAGATAGTCACTCTGCCACCTCCAGAGTCACAAACCAGCGCAGGGAGCTCCCCAGGGACCTGAGCAAGTTAGGTGCCCTCCATCCTGAGCTGGGCACCGCAGGCGGGTGGGCCACCTCCAGGGAGTCTGCCCAGGTCTGTGGGGTTGCTGAGAGGAAGGTGGAGCATGGCCAGGGTTCACCGTTAATCTCCGGGACTTTCACTGCTGACCCACCCAGAGGCTCTGGTGACTTGGCTAAGGCCTTGGGGACAAGTGCCTCGATGCCCACCACCTCCGCCTCCAGATGGCCCACCCACCTGTGATGCCCAGCTGAGAATGGAGGGCACCTAACTTGCTCAGGTCCCTGGGGGCTCCCTGCGCTGGTCTGTGACTTGAGAGGTGGCAGGGTGCCTATCTGAGGGGAACGCCTTGCAGCTGAGTCCCTCCGTCTTCCCAAGCACGCTCCTTTTGGCCTCAGTGAACTGCCCGCTGCCTTTTCTACATGCTCCCGTGTCCTTTCCCAGGACTTCGCTGAAACTGTTGCCTCGCTGGAATGACCTCCCAGTCCCTACACCTCCAGATCTTACGCCTCACTGAGCCCAGGGTCCTCTCTGGGTCTCTACCTCCTCATCTGGGCAAAGGGACTTGTTGAACTGTATCATCTCTTCTGGGGCCTAATCTCACCCAACGGATGGAGGCAGTCACCCTGTCCTCCAAAACCCCGCAGTGCTCCCCATGAACCTTCTTACAGCCCAGACCGCTGACTACCACAACACAGGGTCACATGGATTGACACCTGTTCTTCCCTCCTAGCTGCCGGGTTTCTTGAGGGCAGGTGGGTTCCACTTCTTATTCATTTCTGCTTCCCTTCAGTGAGTGGTGGATGGACAGGTCAATGGACTGATGGACAAGTGGAAATCAGCAGCCTCCCAGGGGCATTTGTGTCTTCAAACAGATTCCCGGAGCCCAGAAGAAGACTCACCTGCAAGGAACAAAACGCTGATGGTTGGGCTACAGCATTCTTGGGCTGAAGGTGAGATTCTGGGGCAGAAGAGAAAGAGAGGGTCCAAAGTCAAACCACCCAGGCAGGGTCCTCCTCACCCTCTGCGCATTTCCCAGGGACCTGGGACCCTCCTCCCCCAGGCTCTTCCTCCCACGTCCCACCCCGCCCCCAGCTCAGCATCTTCTCAGGCCCCACTGCCTCTTCACCTCCCAGCAAGGCCCCTCTGTTTCGACTCCACCTACAAGATCCCTGCTGTCGCACAGTTTGACACCACTGGTGAGCCCAGCAGACTCGGGCCTGCACGTGCTCCTCTCACTCTCTCCGCGGCCCATCAGCGTCCTTCCAGGTCCCCCGGGCCATCCCAATTCTTGCATCACCAACAATGTGTTGATTCAGAGGCGAGAATGTCCAGCCAGACGTGGTGAGCTAAACCTTCCCCTCACCCCTGACCTCCACCAAAACCCCATCCCCCACCCCTCCCCAGGGTCAACAGGCTCTGAGTCTTCGATCTGGAGCCCCAAGGGAGAGATCTGCTGTGACTTGGCTGTTTCACTTCTCCTTCCCCGCATCTGGCCCCCGGCACGCCTTTTCCCGAGCAAAGCCACTAAATCACTTTTAAAAGATTTGAGATTGTTTCTACCCAGAGAGTTTCCTGCCAGTACAAAATGTCTTCCAGGATCTGGGGAAGATAGGCTGGCTTGCATGGCTGTTCATTAGAGGAAGATTAATGGGGCCACTGATCCCATTAATGTGTTATTGACCCTTCCCTTAATATAACTGGCCGAACAGCTCAACCTCCAGCTCAAGGCAGAGTTTACTCAGGACTCAGGTCCCGTTCGTGGGGCAATCCATTGGCTCAGCCTCTCCTGCACTGCTTGGACGGTACCAGATGAGCCCATGTCCCGTCTATGAGGGTGGAAACCCTCACCTTTGATCTCACAGG
Source organism: Capricornis sumatraensis (assembly GCF_032405125.1). Taxonomy (NCBI): domain Eukaryota; kingdom Metazoa; phylum Chordata; class Mammalia; order Artiodactyla; family Bovidae; genus Capricornis; species Capricornis sumatraensis. The sequence continues at coordinate 76,134,716 of NC_091084.1, forward strand.
CCAACAATATAACAGCTAACAGTGAGTGAGCGCTACCTATATGCTAGGCGCTCAATCGAGCACTTTACAGGCATAATTTTGTTTCATCCCATTAGCTCCATTTCACAGACAGGAACAACTAAGGTTTGGAGAGTTAAATAACCTTCACACGATCCTACAGGAAGTTGTAAACTCAGTACTCGAACCCATCAACTGATGATGATAGCAGACATGGACCTCATACTTACTAAATCCCTAGCATTGCTCTGTCAGCACTGGCCAAGAGGAATGCAATGGAAGCCACTGATATAACCTTCAACTTGCTAGCAACCACTTTCACTTTAAAGAAAGTGAAAAGAAGCAGCGCAATTAATTTTAATAATGTTTTATATTACCCAATATATCCAAAATACTATCACTTCGACATGTAACCAACGTAAAAAAAAAAAAAATTGTTAGATATTTGACCATTTCTTTGTGCTAAGCTTTCTAAATCTAGTGGTGATTTTCCTTCCCAGCACATCTCAGCCTAGATCAGCCACATTTCAAGTGCTCAGTACCCACAGGCACCAAGCGGTCGCCCTTTTCGTGCAGGTCTAGGCCCTTTACGTTTATTCACTCACCTGTGTCCACATCCTATGGGGTGGCTTGAATTATTATCATCATCTCCATTTTAAGCATAAGTTATCTGAGATCAGAAAGGTGAGGTGATATTGACCTAGGGTCACACAGCAAGGTCAGTGGCAAGACTGGGATTCAAACCTGGCAGGCCGGCCGCAAAGCCTGTGTACTTCCCTGTGAGCACTGTCACAGTCTGACGGGCAGGCAGGGCAGCCCTCCTCACACTGGAACGTGTGAAGTCTCCCTGCTCCGGGGTACCAGGCCCTGAGGGGCCTTGAAGACATGGGGCTTTGGCTGCAGTCCCAGCAGAGCCCTAGAAGCAGCCTCCGTGAAAGAGCTGTGCCTCCCTCAGTAGAAGGACACGTACAGAACCCGCCACTGCTTACTAGGGGCTCACGATGGCCAGGACCAGCGCCAGACATTTCACACTGGCTGGTTCACTGATGCCCTGTGGCACCCCTGCGCGGGTGTGTGCGAGGGGGGTGTTATCCCGTTACACCCACCAAAGACACCGAGGTTCAGAGAGGTTAGGTAACATCAAAGTCACACAGTCGATGGCAGAGCTGGGAGTGGAACCCATGGCTGCAAAACTCCAAACCCCAGGCTCTGCCCTTTCAATGGCTAAGGTGAAAGTGATAGTCTCTCTGTCCTGTTTGACTCTTGCCGACCCCATGGACTGCAGACCACCAGGCTCCTCCGTCCAAGAAATCCTCCAGGCAAGAATACGGGAGTGGGTAGCTATTCCCTTCTCCAGGGGATCTTCTGGACCCAGAGGGCGAGCCCAGGTCTCTCACATTACAGGCAGATTCTTTACTGCCAGAGCCACCAGAGGAGCAACCCCCTACTTATCGGAGAGCTCCCAGAACCCAACCCCGCTCTCCTGGGCTTTGATCCCAGTTTCTAGCCTGGACGGCGGTAGTCGGTGCACCTTCCAGCACCTTCTGCAGAGATCACGTTCATCCCCATTATCTACTGTCAGTGTCCTGCCTGCAAGGCCTCGCCTCCCCTCTTTCCTCGCCCTCTGCTCCCCTACACCCGAAATTCTTCACGTCATCCATGCCTGAAGTGCCATTAGCACTTTCTTAAATAAAACAAAACAAATGCCCCCGAAAGAAGCGATCAGTCAAACACTTGATGAGAATTCCGCTCTCCAATCTCTGTCCCTCCCAGAGGCCTACTTGCAGGAACGAGAAGTTTAATAGGGAAGAGAATAAAGAATTCTCTTCAGTCGGAGTCAGATGAGCCCACAGAGATCAGCCTGTCCAGCCCCGCTCATTTCGCGCTCAGGGAAGTTGAGACCCGGAGCATCCGGCAACCCGCAGACAGATATGGGTTGGAGGACGCACACTCGGGTCTGTGACTCTGACTGCAGCTGCACTCCCCACCCTGCACCTCACTCCCTCCTAGAACCTGGGAAGAGGGATCTACACTACCCTACACTCAGACCCTCCCTCTCAGAGGCCCCAGGGCTCAAAGGTCTCAGCAAAGAATGTGCTCCATCAGCTTGGACCCCCTCAAGGGCAGAAGAGATCAACTCAGGAAGGTGCCGACTCTACCCACCTTCCGCTTCAGGTCTAAAGGGCTCTCCTAACCAGCCTTATCCCCTCTCCTGAGTTGCAGCAGAGGATCTAGGTATGATGCCCACAGAAAAGCAGAAGTCTTCCCTCCCCAACAGTGCCACGAGATAGGGGTGATGACCATCCCCATTTTACAGATGAGGCAACTGAGGCACAGAAAGATAAACAACCAACCAGTTGGGCGGTCCCTAACCCCAAAACCTGGACTCCTGCCACTGCCCCAGAAGAAGAACTAAGGACTCCCAGCACAGTGCTCCCGGTGCAGGCTTCTGCAAGACTAAGAACCCCATGCAGCTCTGATAAGGCTGACTTCCTACCACCCTGACGCCAGCTGCCGCCTCGGCCCCTGCTGAGCCCACTGTGTGTAATTTGGTGCCAATTAGGAATGAGTGGGAACCATTAGTGCATTTAATTCCCCAACCTAGAAACAGGCTCTGGGAAGTCAAGCTGCAATTAGCTGAGTTGCCTCCCCCCAGGCTGCCCCAGCCACCCTCTTTCTCACCGCTGACCCCCCGCCTTTGATGGGAACCATCCACCAACCACTTCCAGAACCCCTCCTTGGGATCCAGGAGATCCGGATGGGAATTTGACGTGGACCCTGCCCTTGAGCAGGAAATGGAAATGGAGCACTGAGGTAGCTGCCAAAACCCTCGTTGCCAAAGACCCAGTTTCCCCATCTGTAGAATGGGGATAAAACCACTCAGCTCCTCATTGGGTTGCTATAAAGAGTCATTTCTTAATTTATCACACAAACTCTTTTGATCTCCTCAGCACCAGCTGTGGCTCCAGCTACAGAGGACACAGGAAAATCAAGCCCTGCGCTACTGATGGGAAAGACAGACGACAGACAGAAAAGCCACAGTAAAATATATAAATAGACACATGGAAGTGAAGCAGTGTGATGAGATACGGAGGGACTGGGCTGGAGGGGGTGACCAAAAAATGGTGGTCCCTATTGTTTTCATGACTTATTTCATGTGTTCAATTGGGTCTTGAAAGCCCAATGGGACAGATCAGCGCAGGAAGAATTCCAGGTGGAGGAAAGAGCATGCAAAGGCAGGAAGGGGCTTAATGAGTTCCTGCCCCGGTGGCTCTAGGATCTGGAACGGGCATGCGATCCACAGGGGACCCCAGCGAGGCTGGAGAGGTGGGGATTCTGGTCTCAAAGGGCTGTGAATGCAACGCTCAGAGACAGAACCTTATCCCATGGGCAACAGAGGGCCATCAAAAAGACCTCAAAAGAGAGTCGAATAGCAAGACTGATGCTTCCGAAGGCCAGATGTGGCTGCAGCCTGATTGGAGGGGCGTGGGGAGGGAGGCTGCCCACGGAGGATGTCAGCACTCAGAGACCCAGCGCAATCCCAAGGAGAGGCTGGGGCCGATGGCTGTGAGCAGGGAGCGAGGAGAGGTGTTCGAGAGGCAGAAGAGAAAAGGGCTCGCAGACTGACGGGATGTGGGAGGCGAGCGATGACTTGAGCGCTATGAATAGCAGCATCTTCTCGCTACCGCGGGGGAGCAGCCCACCGCGCCGGCAGCCCCAGCCCCGACGCAAAGTGGCTGCAGGAGCGCTGGGCAAGCACTGGCTCCTCCGTGGTGCACGCATGTGCCTCGGCTTCTTGGATGCCGGGCCCTCGCGGGCACTCCCTCTGCCTTTGGGACGTGTCCCTCTTGGACAGGGCCCCATTCAGTAACAACTCCTCTGGGAAGCCTTCCCTGACAGCCCCGCAGTTAGCCACTCCCCTCTCTGGGTTTCCTCAGGACCCCACTCACCGAGATGCTAGCCCTTCCCTCAGGGGAGGTCTCTGTCCCTTTCTTGGTTCATCTCCTCGAGTAGCCTACGAACCGCTCCAGGACAGGACTGTCTGTCCCTTATTGTTGTCTGGTGCCCAGGACAGCGCCGGACACTCAGAGTGCACGCTAGACATGTTTGCTGAATGAATGGGTGAAACAGAGTGGGACCGCCCACTACGACGTGGAATCCAGGGGAAGGTGGTGAGTCGATCTAGGCTCCGCTGGGTATGAAGGAGATGTGTCCACATGGATGTACGAGGCAGCTGGATATAAGGATCCAAAGCTCAGGGAGGTGAGCTGCCAGGTCATCTGACCCCCACTCTCAGCCCTGCCTGGCCTCCCCGCCTCTCCCACCCCAAGAGCCACTTCTGCCGCAGTGATCCATGAGCTGCCCTGAACAGAGGGATCAGGAGAATGCGGGAGTGTGGCACTGTCCACCGAGCTCCTCAGGGAGCCTTTAGGGATTTGGTTTCCATAAATAAATGAGGTTTGGGGTTAATTGCACCTCTCTTCGTATATGGAGTGATGTGGTGTGAATCTGCTCTTCCTCCCTGCTCATCCTCACTAGGAAATTGGGAGCAGACCCAGGACCAGCAGACCCAGGACCACTACTCTTGGGGGAAGAAGAAATGACATTTTCCCTTTACATTGGAAATACTTAAAAGTCCCGAGAATAGATTTATAGGAATATTTTAACCTTTTCTTTGATCCTTGAAATGTCATTGTTCTGTGGGCTGAATTGCCAAATGTGACCTTTTCTTGTAGCCATGGGGTGGGGGAACCCCACTGGCTCTTTGAAAGGAGCTTCAGATGTTCTCCTGGCAGCTTCCCCAGCAGCCCCCCGACCCCACCCTGGAGCTCTGAGCTAGCAGGATGGGTGAGTGGGAGAGGCAAGCAGGGGCCAGCCAGGGGGCCCCAGGTAGCACTCTGCTTGCCTCATCAAATGAAGATGAGCTAAGTGTGGTCCATCGCTAGTTAATTCACTCTGTGGCCTTGGGTTAAGCTTTTTTTTTTCTCTCTCTCTCTCTCTTTAGACCTCTCTTTCCTATAAAATGGGAAAAATTGTGGTACCTACTTTAAAGAGTTGTTGCAAAGACTGAGACTATTCATGTTGTATTAGTTCTTGCAAAACAAAAGCTGAAAATAAACAACCCCCCAAATTCAGTGGCTGACAACAGCAAACGGTTATTCGTGGACTCACAGGTCTGCAGGGTAACCAAGGTTGGGTGGACTGGGCTGGATTTGGCTGGGTTGAGTCGTCTCTGTGTGTACACTGCTCATGCTGGGGCCCAGTCTTAAGTGGGCTGCTCTTCTCCTGGTGGCTCCACTGTACTTCGAGGGGACCAGTAGAAATATACAATGCCTCTTAAGACTTGGCTTGGAACTAGATCACTGTCACTTCCACCCATCATCCAATGGCCAAATCAAATCACATGACCAGCCCTCCAGCACGGGATGAGGAAGAGGCACTGCCTCAAGGGAGAGGGGAGGGAATATTTGCTGAGCGATAATCCAATCTATTAAAGCATGTAAAGCCACTGGCACTGTGCCTGGCATAGAAACTCAGACTATTAATTCCCTTTCATCCCACATTGTATCATTATTATATTTTACAGCTCAGATTAATTCATTATAATTCACTGTAATAACATGAGTCTTTTAGGCTAAAAGTACATATTTTATTGTTCAACCTAAGTGGGCAGTGAAGTATTACATGCGTGTGAATTCTCCAAACAACAAAAGCCCACAAGCATCTTCATCTTAATTACTTTGATGGACATGTTTCTAGAGGAAGTTTCAGACCTTCCCACCTTTTAAAAGGAGACTATCAAACACCATTTAATCCATAAGGTTGGTACACTGAGACCATTGTGGTGAGCACCAGCACAGTTCGGTGCTGATCTCCAGGGTCATTAAGACATTTAGTCTGTTTGCCCCATGGGGAACACTCTTCCCATCCTGCCACCTTCAACAGTGGCCCCCAGACATCTGTCCTCCATGGGTCAGCTTCTTATCATCAGAAATGAAGGATCACAGATTCAGGCTAAATCTCCCAAGTGTCCTAAGGCTTTCAGGGCCCCCACTGAAATCTCTGCTACTGGCAGCACCAGGGAGAACATCATTCTCTCAGGAAATGACACGGATGAGAAATGTAATGATCCTCTAGAACATATGAAACCTCCCTCCATCCCTTTGTTCCAAACTCTCATCTTACTTTCTCTGTACCTCTCACCTTCCTCTCCCTCATCTCTCTCCTTTTCTGTACATCTGTTATTTCCCCCTTTGATTTTCATCCTGCCTCCTTCCATCTTCCCCTTCTCATTTCCCTACTGGCTATAATGTGGAGGAGGGTGGAGGGTGAACGATCGCTGCTCGAGCATATTCCCCAAAGTCATTCCACCTCTTCAGGTGTTACGCTTCTCCTTCTTAACCTTAAAACTTTACAGTTTCTGAAATCCCAAACAGCCACAAAATTCTGCAAGATCAAGTCACATAATGCTCCTATGAACACTTGGATTCTTTTTTCAGAAAATCAGTGACTGCATTTAAAAACCACCGCCCACCCCCTGGAGGCTTCTGAAGTTTTAGAGATTCCAAGCTCGCCTGGATGAGCAGCTGCCCTCCATGGAACTGTCCCTAGTGCTGAAATGGTGTCTGGTTCAGCCTGTCTCGGGTTCCCTGCTCCTTCATTTCAGAGCTCTGCCTTAGTACCACAACATTTTTTTTTTCCTCTGCCAGGGTGTTCTGAGCTGTTTCTAAGTGGGATGCATGACTGATGAGCGAGTCCCATGGCTTCCTTGTTATAGCCAATGACAGATGCCTGTCTGCTAAGCTGGCTGGGATTTTTTGGGAAAGGGTTTAGGCCAAGAACATATCATAACAGTTGTCTGTGAAAATAACCCCCAGGCTACGGCAATGAACATTTTTGTGCCGAGTCCCAGATTGGCCGCACCAGCAGGCTAATTGTTAGCTGTGAACCCGCTCCCTCCAAGACCTGGCTTCAAGCCAAGATACCTGGGTTCTAGCCCATGCTCCCCACTTGACAGTTGTGGGGAACTGGGCAGCTACCTCCCTGTTTCTGGGCTTCAGTCTCCCCAACTGTGTAATACAGTCTCTAAGTTTCCAACTAACACTGACATTCTGGGACTTCATGATTGTGTAGCCCAGAGTTTGTAAAGTGGAATGGAGGAGAAAGAGCCCTCAGCAAGGAGTGAAGAGCCCTTGTTCCCAGCTCTGCCACCATAAGCAGTGGCTCCAAAAGCCATACCCTTGACCTCTCTGAGCCTTGGCCATAGAACTAGAATGCCACTGTCCATCCATTTCCTGGCATCCTGAGGAGGCTCAGGCGAGGGAGAACCATGTGGTGCTGGGGATAGTTTAATCAAACAGGCATATTCTTCAGAGAGAGCTTGGGTTGCAGCACTCCTGAGGGCAAAGGATGTATGTGCTGTGCTCAGCCATGCTTGACTCTGCAAGCCCCTGGACTGCAGCCCACCAGGCTCCTCAGTCCATGGGGATTTTCCAGGCAAGAATACTGGAGTGGGTTGTCATTTCCTTCTCCAGGGAGATCTTCCCAACCCAGGGATCCAACCCAGGTCTCCTGCTTTGCAGGCAGATTCTTTACTGACTGAACCACCAGGAAAGCCCAGGGGTGGGGCAAAGGAACCCAGTCTCTTTTCTTTTCCCATCCACAGTTTCCCAGCTGAAGGAGTCAGTGAGCCAGGGTGACATCAGTCTCCACCATTGACCAAACACTCCAAATGCCAGATATATTCATTCCTTCATTCAGTAGATAATTCCTGAGACCCATCTACAGGCTGAGCAGGGAATCAGAGGCAGACATGGTCCTGCCCTCATGGGCTGCAGGGGATGGTTAGCATGTGAAGCACTTAGCCCCATGCTGGGTACCTGGCAATCACTCATAAATACAGTGTTACAGGTGATGCTGGAGGATGGCCTGACTGCTGAGGGGGTAAACGAGGAGGACATGGGCAGCAGAGGGTAATATCAGAGGTGGTTAAGAGTGAGCCAGAAGAAGACTGGAGGGAGAGTGTTCCAGGCAATGAAAGCGTCACGAGCCACTGGCCGAGGCAGGTGACAAGGATGACGGAGGACACCTCACCCCACGTAACCCTGCCATCCCAACACCTGCAAACCAGAATCTGGGGCCCAGGCTTGTGTCTCAGTCAGTATCTTAGCTGAGGGGCAGGGGTGGGAAGGATAGATTCCTGATATACCACTCTCCTGTTGTCCAGGGTTTCTGGGCATCAAGGTAGCCCAGGTGGCCAAGGGGAGGCTAAACCACACCTCACAAAAGGAGGGGCTTAGCCCCATATTGCTAAAATCTATCTTTGGCTTCACCATCGTCACTAGCACCACCATTATTATTTACTGAACACTTACATAGGGCTTCCCTAGTAGCTCAGCTGGTAAAGGATCTGCCTGCGGTGCAGGAGACGCCAGTTCAATTCCTGGGTCAGGAAGATCTGCTGGAGAAGGGATAAGCTACCCATTCCAGTATTCTTGGGTTTCCCTGATGGCTCAGCTGGTAAAGAATCTGCCTGCAATGCGGGAAACCTGGGTTCAATCCCTGAGTTGGGAAGATCCCCTGGAGAAGGGAATAGCTACCCACTCCAGTATTCTTGCCTGGAGAATTCCATGGACTATATAGTCCATGGGGTCACAAACAGCTGGACATGACTGAGCAACTTTCGCTTGACATAGGCCAAAGGCTTTGCATTCTATCCCTACAGTCTTTAAATCTATGAGGTAGGTATGCTTCGACCCATTTTACAGATGAGTAAACTGAGGCTCAGAGGGCTTAGATTTGCTGTAAGACACACGGCCAGGGGGAGGCCTGCAGTCAGATTGTTATTATACTCTCATGATAGCTGACCTTCACTAAGCACCGATCGTGTGCTGGGCACCCAGCAAAGCACTTCAGATATGTTTGCCCATTAAACCATCCCCCAGCCCTATGAGGTAGCCACTATTATTAACCCCACTTTGTGGGTGAAGAAGCTAAGTCCAAAGAAGGTAAGCAACCTGGCTGAGGTCACACAGCTAGGTAGTCCCCATGTCAGTGTCCTCATCTGGGTCTTAACCAGTGCCTCCCCATTCTGGTAACAGTTACACTATCAGCCCCGGTTCCTTTAACAAAGCCCAGGAGGCGAAGGAAGATGCTTCCCCACCTCCCCCCACAGGGCTGGCCTCTGCTCATTCCTGCTCCACAGTGGCAGGCAGCCCCCGGGCACCAGGATGGCACAGAGGCAGCCCCCAGGCACCAGGATGGCACAGAGGCATGCCTGGGGCAAGGTGAGGAGCCACAGCCAAGATGACCTTGAGATCCCAGTGCTCCACCAGATGGTAAACATCCCCAAGCTAAGTGTTTAAACTCTTCCCGGAAAAGCTGCATGGAGGGCCTTCCATGTCTCAGGCTGGAAAGTGCCACTGGGCAGATTTATTCCTCGGGGAGGTCAGACAGCCATTGTATTTCACCATCAGGCCAACAGGGGCCCTCGTTCTCTGGAATTATGTTTCTATCAAATATTCATTTGTCTGGTTTATGGGCTAGTAAAGACCCAGGCCCACCCGATCCTGCTGGCCACATGCTTGCCTGACTGTGCCAATGCCAAACTTCCACTCTCTGCCCACAGCCCACTGTGTGGCTGGATGCCACCCTGATTAGGGGAAAATGGCTTCCTTGGGTCTATTCTTTCACCAGGTCAAACTGACTTCACCAGTTAGACCCTGGGGAGACTCTGCCCCTCCAATCTGCCAGAGGCAGAGAGGAAGACAGCCTCCTGCCTCCCTGCCCATTTTACAGATAAAGAATCAGAGGTGGAGGGACTTGTGCAAGGTTGTGGAGCTTGACTCGGGGAAAGCCAGGAATGAAGTCCAGGTCTGTCTGACTCCAAATCCCAGGTCTTTCCCTGGAAGGGGACTCTGAGCATTCTGAAGGAATGCCCTGCACCCATGTTTGTCCATCTCATCTTTCAAGGTGCTATTAAAATGCCTCCTCGTCCAAGCAGGCTTCCCTGCTTTCCTGCCAGAATTGACCAGGCTTCCTTCTCGGCGTGTCATATGTGCTTTGGTCTAGCCTTTATTTCATTCCACTCTCAGTGAAATTTAGGCGTTTCTCTACTTTCTCCCCGATGGCACCCCACTCCAGTACTCTTGCTTGGAAAATCCATGGATGGAGGAGCCTGATGGGCTGCAGTCCATGGGGTCGCTAAGAGTCGGACACTAATGAGCAACTTCACTTTCACTTTTCTCTTTCATGCATTGGAGAAGGAAATGGCAACTCACTCCAGTATTCTTGCCTGGAGAATCCCAGGGATGGCAGAGCCTGGTGGGCTGCCGTCTATGGGGTTGCACAGAGTCGGACACAACTGAAGTGACTTAGCAGCAGCAGCAGCTACTTTCTCCCCAAGTAGCATGGGAATCCCTTGAGCCCAAAGCCACAAACACTCTCCTAGTAAGAACAAACCCAGGGCTTCCAGAGAGAGGCTGGAGGAAATTTCCCCTGGGGAGGGGAGCCCCGCCTCATCTTTTGCTCTGCTCATGGTGCACCATCCCTCTGAGGCCTCTGTCAGGCCGCTGTTGCCGTCGGGATCCTGACCTCAAGGGACACGCAGGTATCTTAACGTTTTGGCCCAGTCATGGCCAAATGCCCCTCCCAATGTCCCTGGCCGTCTAAGAGCTGGGACTTTCAGACCTGAGGTCAGGAAGGGCCCCTGGGAACTAAACACAAAGAGAATGTTAAACCAAATCATCTCTCCTATCTTCGGCCTCTGGGCACCCCCACCCTCAGAACTGTGTTGTGGCCGCACATACCACGTAATGATCTACTTCATATATTTATTTATATTGACTCTCTTTCTTTAATGCTGATGTAAGAGGAAGCTTTTCCCTCTCTGCATGGGAAAACCAGAATCACTGTCCACAAATGCAACACAACTGTAAAAATAGATACAGTATCTGCGAGGCAATGGCATGAAAACCACTGTGGCCTGGGAGGTCTGTGAGCTTGAGCCCTGCTCTCTTTGTTAAAATGGGAGAGACCTCCCTGGTGGTCCAGTGGCTAAGGCCCCAAACTCCCAGTGCAGGGGCCCAAGTTTGATCCCTGGTCAGGGAACCAGAGCCCACATGCCACATCTGAGGATCCTGCATGCTGTAACTAAAAATCTCACATGTCGCAGTGAAGATCCTGAGCACCACACCTAAGACCCGATGCAACCAATTAACGGGGAAACTGACAAGGGCTAGAGTGGTGTTAATGATTCACCATTAATTAACCCCATCAGAGACTTTCTCCAGCCAAGATCAGCGCTGAAAATGATTGCAAGAGAGTAACCTTCTCACTCACAGCCCAGTGAGACTTGATGCCAGGCCTATGGCCTCCCTGGTGGCTCAGCTGGTGAAGACTCTACCCACAACGCGGGAGACCTGGGTTCAATCCCTGGGTTGGGAAGATCCCCTAGAGAAGGGAATGGCAACCCACTCCAGTATTCTGGCCTGGAGAATCTCCATGGACAGAGGAGCCTGGAGGGCTATAGTCTGTGGAGTCGCAAAGAGTGGGACATGATTGAGCGACTAACACCACCATGAGTGCTTGAAATCATTTGGGGAACACACACTTTGAGAAACGTGGCCCCAAGGATCTGGGTTGCAGGGTCCAGGTCTCGCTTACTCATCTTCAGCCTGCAGCCCACAGAGGAGGTCAACTCTCCCTCCCGGGGGACAGCCATGTGCCTTACTCATCCCTGATCTCATGCCTGGCATACAGTAGGTGCTCAGGAATGGGTGTATGCAGTAGGTGCTCAGAAATGCTTGTAGTGAGGCTGAGAGGGATGTGGAGGAAGGGAGGGGAGGCAGTTATTGAACAGTCTGGCAACTGACTGGAATCTGTGAATTTCTAGTATGACAAAGACTGATTTTTATATATTTATTTCTTTTACACAGTAAAGTGAGCTTTCTTTGTGTTTGAATAGAAAGCACATACGCTCAGCACCCTATTGTGGAAAAAATCAGGCTTTATTGTAAAAACAATTGTGCCAAATTTAAAACGGGGATTAAAATTGAAGCATGTTAAGTGTGGTCGTTAATACAACAGGCTTTTTCTTCCCATTGGGAAGGATGCTATTCTGGTGTGCCTTCTGCTTGCCTTTCCTGGGCTGGCGGAGGCAAAGCAGCGGGGGTGGTGCTCAGCAAGGCAGAAGGGGTGTCTCTGACTCCAGAGCACCTTAGGTAAGACATGAAAAACTCGTGAACCCAACTTGCAAACAAAAACAGAAGACACATGAGCAGATGGAGGATCTTTTTTATTCTTCTCTGTGAATATGTCTACAGCCAAAGGTTCACACATTTGTATGTTTTAAATCACTTAGAGTTATGGATTAAACAAACCCCCTCTGCTTAAAACGAACACATAAAATTGGGGCTTTCTTGGAAACAGGACTGACCAGCATAGATCCCCTTTCCCTCGACTTTGTCTGGTATGTCACCTCCAACCAATTATGCAGGCTACGGTAGTCACAGCCGTATTTTTCAAGCATCTGTTATATCTTGTGATCCTTACATTGACCCCCGGAGGTTGAGTTCATCATCCCCATTTTACAGGGGTACAGAGAGGGTAGATCAGCCCCCAAGGTCACAGAGTGAAGAAGAAGTGGAGAAAGGATTTGAACAGAAATGTGATCCCAAAGCCCTCATTCCTAGGGCGACTGCCCTCTGCCTCCCAGGAAGTTGCTCTAACAGAAGACTAGACCCTCAGCGACCCAGGAATGCAGAGGGGAAGGGGACTGCGGGGAAGAAGGACCCAGGACATTCTTATTTCTGAGTACAGGCGGTCCTCGTTCTGTTGTGCTTTGCTTTATTGCACTTCACAGATAACCGAGTTTTTTACAAATTGAAGCTCTGCACCAACCCTGCACTGAGCAAGTCTATCAGCGCCCCTTTTCCGATAGCACTGTGCTCGCTTCGTGTCTCTGCGTCACCTTGTGGTAATTCACACAATATTTCAAGCTTTTTCATCACTATTATCTTGGTTATCGTGATCTGTGATCAGTGATCTTTGAGGTTACTATCACTCATTGAAGGTTTGGATGACAGAGTTTTTTAGCAATAAAGTATTGCTAAATTAAATTATGTGCATTTTTGGACAAAATGTTATTGTGCACTTAGTAAATCACAGTACATTGCAAACATAACTTTTATAAGGACTGGGAAACCAAAACATTCATGATTCACTTTGCAATATTCTTCATATTGCAGTGGTCTGGACCTGAACCTACAGTATCTCCAAAGTGTCCCCATAGGTCTTATGTCATTGACCAGAACTAAGTGCTGGCTATTTTAAAGTAAAATGTAATCCTTGTCCACCAGAAACACTCAGGCTGTATTCAGAAGGGCTGGGACTGATTCCTAAGACTGTGTGAGGCCACATACTATATTCAGAGTAGGCGACCTAACCCTCAGAAGGAAAGGAAGAAAGCAAAGAGAAAGGAAAGACAGGACATTTCAAAAAGGCATAGGAGTCCACCTGAAAGAGCTCCCCATGACCCAAGCTGGAACAAGTTGAGCAAAAAAGATAAATCACAATAGTACTGAAATCTGAGTACAAAGAACAAAATACAAATCCATGAGGCCAGAATGCAGATAAAAATAACCAGGGATAAAGATACAACTTTTCCTTCCCGAAGAATTCCAAGTTATAAATCTAGAAGGAATGCATGAACACCACAGCAACAGTAATAATTACCACAGACAAGATCCATCCACTGATGCTAAAATCCGTGGGTGAAAGTTTAAGCAGAAACACGACATACTGTTTCAAAGTGGTCTAGTCACTAAGTTGTGTCCGAGTCTTGTGATGCCATGGACTGCAGCTCGCCAGGCTCCTCTGTCCATGGGATTTCCCAGGCAAGAATACTGGAGTGGGTTGCCATTCCCTTCTCCAGGGGATCTTCCTGACCCAGGAATCACATCCAGGTCTCCTGCATTGCAGGCAGATTCTTTAGCAACTGAGCCACCAGGGTTTCAAAGTATGTCCTCCCAAGTGATAAATAATTACAAAGAGAAAATCATTAAACTATTAGGGGGAAATCCTAGCAGACACCACCTGCACCAGGGCTAAGGGTCACATCGCCAGTTATACGTCACTAAAACAGGTCAACATCACGTGTCCCCGTGTGATGCCCTGATGAAGCACCTCCTGCTGTAGAATCCACCCTGGTAACACATAACCCCAATATAATCACGAGAAAATACCAGACAAACCCCAGCTGAAGAACATCCCACACCCAAAAGAAAACTGACCAGCACCCTTCAAAAGTGTCAAGGTCATAAGAGACCAGGGGAGACTGAGGCAATGTCACAGATTGGTCTAGAGTAAGCAGTCATGGGGAAGGGAATGGAAACCCGTCCAGTGTTCTTGCCTGGAGAATTCCATGGACCGAGGAACCTGGTGGGCAACACTTCACTGGGTCGGACACGACTGAGCGACTAACACTAAGGACTCATAACTGCTAAATGCAACGTGGTGTCCAGGATGGGATCTGGCCAAGAAAAAGGACATTAGTGGAAAAACTGTTCAAATCCAAATAAGTTCTGAAACTTAGCTGATAATGTTGTAACAGGAAGAATCTCTTAATTTTGATAAATTTTGATTGCTTATGATAATCATAAGGGAGAATCTGGTGACGGGTGTATGGAAACTCTTTACACTAGTTCTACAACTCTTCTATGAGACTAAAATTATCTCAAAATAAATTTTTTAATGATGTGGCAGGCTGAATCATGTTTTCCCCAAAGATATCTGTGTCCTGATCCCTAGAACTGGTAAATATTACCTTCAGTTCAGCACACTCAGTATAGTCCGACTCTTTGCGACCCCATGGACTGCAGCACGCTAGGCTTCTCTGTCCATCATCAACTCTTGGAGCTTGCTCAAACTCATATCCATCGACTTGGTGATGACATCCAACCATCTCATCCTCTGTTGTGCCCTTCTCTTTCCACCTTCAATCTTTCCCAGCATCAGGGTCTTTTCCAGTGAGTCAATTCTTTGCATCAGGTGGCCAAAGTATTGGAGTTTCAGCTTCAGCATCAGTCCTTCCGATGAATATTCAGGACTGATTTCCTTTAGGATGGACTGGATGGATCTCCTTGCAGTCCAAGGGACTCTCAAGAGTCTTCTCCAACACCACATTTCAAAAGCATCAATTCTTCAGCACTCAGCTTTCTTTATAGTCCAACTCTCACATCCATACATGACCACTGGAAAAACCATAGCTTTACCTTACATGCTAAAAATAAGAGACTTTGTAGATAGGATTGATTATCTTGCCTTGGGGACCTTATCCTAGATAATTCCAGGTGAGCCCCCATTGCAATCACAGGTATCCTTATATAAGGTGGAAACAGAGGGAGACTTGACCCAGGCAGGAGAGAAGCAGCCCATGTGATCAGAGAGATCAGAATTATGCAGCCCCAAGCCAAGGAAAGTGACAGGTTCCAGAAGCCAGAAGAGGCCAGGACCAGATTCCCGCCCTGGCGTCTCCAGAGGAAGCACCACCCTGATAACACTTTGATTTCCACCAATGATACTGATTTTGGACCTCTGGCCCTCAAATCCTTGGGAAAATAAATCTGTGTTGGTATAAAACATCAAGTTTGTGGTACTTCTTTATAGCAGCAATAAGAAAGTAATAAAACTATTATTGAAATTTTTGATAAGGTTGGCCTGGACAACCCCCAAAGCTCCTGCCAGCTGTGACATTCTGGATGCTTCAGCTCTGCCTGGTAGGACTGCACGACCCTTGACCCCTGAGAGAGTCCCTGTGTCCGTGATCCAGAGCCTGCTGGGAGCTGCCAATCTAATGCCATTTTCTGTGGAGTCTGTGTTTCTCTTTCTCAGCTGCCAGGCTCACTAATGCCTCAAAGTCTCCTCCCTAACACCCCTGGGACCTGTCCAGCCTGAGGTCAAAGGGCATGTTCTAACTACTTTACCAAAAATGGAACAGCTCAGCTGTCCACCAGCTGAGGAACCCATGAGGCTAGCACCAAATAACAGTAACAGTAATTACAGCTCTCCTTCCTTTATTGAGGGCCTATTATATGGCAGGCACACTGCTGAGCATTTTATATGTGCCAACCCACTTAGTCCCCATAACCACCTCATGGGCAGCTCAGAGAGGCTACGGGGCTTGCTCAAGGTCACACAGCTATCCAGCAGCTGACTCAGAGTTCCAGATCCGGTGTCGGTGACTCAGAAATACCATGTCCCCAACGAACAAGCCACACTGCCCATCCACCATCTGGCTTCTCAGCTGTGTGCTCTCCTAGCCACAGTGGGAAATCCAAAGTGACCCTTCCTAGCGCCCCTGACTGCAAAGCATCCAGGCTTCAGCTGCCTTCAGGAACCCAGAGAGATTTGTAGGTGAGAAAAATCCTCACCCTTGAAACCAACTGAGGGAGTTGAGAGAACTTTTCACTTCACACAGGTATATTATTAGCCTCATCCGTTATCCCCAGGCATCTGGAGATGGCTCACAACCTCCAGCGTCACTGCTGAAGCCTTGGAGAAGTAGGGATGGCGGTGAGGGGCGGGGGAGGGTGAGTCCAGGGCAGATTTGGGGCTCTGGAAGGAGCAGAGAATTGGACTGCAGAGGCCGGCACATGACCTCGACCACCCATCAGCCAGCAATCCCATTTTGTCCAGCCATTTTGCCAAAGTGGGTCTGAGAACTGAGTCAGAGCTCCCTTACTGGGGGGTGGCAGGGGGCAGGGTGAATGAGCAGACACTCCACCACTCTTGGACTAACCCGGGAACCTTAAGCCCTGGGATAAAACAGCTTCCCAGGGCCCAGACACCCTGGGTGGTTTCTAGAGTGCTTGGAGCAAATGGTCCACCTGAGCTTGAATCCCCAGCAAAGAAGTTCATGTTCTACCTGGCGAGGATCACAAACAGGGTATTAGAGTATCTGTGACGGTACTAGGGTACCTATAAGGGTACTAGGGTAACTGTGAGGGTTTTAGGGTACCTGCAAGGGTACTAGGGTACCTGCGAGGATTCTAGGGTACCTGTGAGGGTTCTAGGGTACCTGTCAGGGTACTAGGGTACCTGCAAGAGTTCAAGGGTACTTGCGAGGGTACCAGGGTACCTGCGAGGGTTCTAGGGTACCTGTGAGGGTTCTAGGGTACCTGTCAGGGTACCTGTCAGGGTACTAGGGTACCTGCAAGAGTTCAAGGGTACTTGCAAGGGTGCCAGGGTACCTGCGAGGGTTCTAGGGTACCTGTCAGAGTACTAGGGTACTTGAGAGTATACCAGGCAGGAAACTCAAAAGTGTGGCCTAGACCTGGTAGGGTATGATGAGGAATGAGGACTATGGCAAGAAAAAAAAAAACAACAATACTCCCTTGGAAGCTTTTCATATATTTTAGTTAAACACCAAGCTAACAAAACCAAGGGCGGGCTGGATGGTGGCCTCTGAGGACAGCCCCACTCCTTCCATCACTCACTCTCCAGCCTCCTTCCAGGCTTTTGCCCCTCCTATGCCCACCATGTAGATCACACTTCCATTTCCTCCTCTACATGCTACCCCTTCTCATGATTTCAGCTCAAGTCAAGTTCCACCCCCTCGAGGGAGACCGCCCTGACGGCCCCAACCCTCTGGGACCTCCCCTCCCCGTCCCCTGCCATCTTTTGCCTATGGGACCCACACTTGTCCACCATTGTAGGGTGTGTTGGGGTGCATTTGACCTGTGGCAGACTTGTCTTCGCAGCTGCACAAGCTGGACCTGAAGGGCAGGGCCTGGACCTCAGGTCATGAGATTTCAGACCTAGAAAGGACACTCTTCAGGTTCTCCACCCTACCTCCATGATTCCACAGATTTTGATTGCTTTTCATTCAGGTCCTGGATTTATCTCATCCATACCGTGGTTGCCCCGGTGGCTGATGAGTTTAGGATTGGAATACAGGACCCCTCTCTGAGTGCCCTGACCTTACAACAAGCAACCACAGAGCTGACAAGGACCTGTGTGCTCCCAAACCGCCAGGCACCTTCAGACACCTTGGCTCATTCTCCCCAGTACAGAAACCGAAGTTCAGTTGAAGAGAGTTAAAACTCTGAGCAACCCCAAATAAATAATAGCAATAGTTATACATACCAATTGCTTCCAGTGTGTCCAGTCCTGTTTAATCCTCACATCAACTCCAGGAGGAAGGGATTACCATTACTCCTGCTTTGCAGATGGGCTGCCTCACAGAGAAGTCAAGAGACTAGGCCAAGGCTATGCTGCTAGTGAGTGCTGAAAAGTAATTCCTTCAAGTTCAAGGCAGAGCCAGGAATGACCTCCAGCCTCTATGCCTTCCACCCCCATGATTTGGCTCACCTGTTCCCGGATATTGTTCAGCACTGTCCTCTTCCTAGGGGCCAAAGCACCTTGGGCTTCCTTCTCCATAACTACCACAGGCAATTATCTGGAAACACAGCTCCCCCACCCCAGCCTAGAGAGCCTGGGAGGGAGGAAGCAGGTCATGCTCAAATCCACATCCCAGCACCCAGTCTGATGCCAAGCACGTGGGAAGCACTGGGTGATCATTCTGTTGAACAAACAAAATTCCAAGTGGTTGAAAGACAAAACTGACAGCGTGCCCCCTTTGTGGGAGGAGAGGCAGCCCACCCACACTGGCCTCTCTGCTCCGGCCGCCCCAGCGATTCCATTTCCACCCTTAACAGGATGCCCCACTCCGTCTGATCTGCTCCCAGCTCAGCCTGCTCCTCAGGACTGTCCCCGTAGTAGGGGATTGCAAAATCATATTGGATTAAGACCTGCTCCGGCTGTCACCCGTGGTGGAAAGCTCGCCTATCAGGCAGCCCAGAAGGGCCTCAGTATCTAATGGAGATTTGCTAATAAGATCTGAGTTGGTGAGCTTTGCATCCTATTAACACGTGGGGGAGTGCGGGCCTGTCTGTCTGCTGGAAAATTGCAAACACAATAGAAAAGTCGCTGATGAATATTAATGGCACTGGAAACAATGCTGAGAGAAATTGTTGATGTGATTGGGAAGCTGGGTGGGGGCTGTGGAGCCGGGAGGGGGCTGTGGAGCCAGGGGTGGGGGGGGGGGGCCTCTCTTCTCTCCCACCTGTGCCTGTCCCTTCAGAGCTGCCTGGAAGTGATAGGTCTGCCTGGCTGTCACCGCTAGATCCAGAGCCACCAGCCTGATGACCCCAAAAGAGAGCCTTGAGCCTGATGTCAGGGTCCAGACTTCCCTCCCCAGATCCATGCAGGCCAGTCCAGGCCAGCCAAGTTTGTGGAGTCTCACCGTGAAGTGTTTAAGAAGGAACTTGGGCTCCCCCATTTCTCCTCCCAGATTTTTCAGGTCAGAGGAGCATACCTCTGAGACTCTTTCCTGAAATTAAGACTTGTCCAGAGGAGCTTCGAACATGGGACGCCCAAGCAGACCAGTGTGCATGGGTCTTTGCACACCTGACAACCGGAGAAACTCTCAGCACAACCCAGAGAATCGTCAAGTCCAAAGGATGCTTGGCGAGCACTCCTACCCACCATCCACAGTTTCAGAACTGTGTTCTGCGGAGCCTTAGAGGTCAGGAGAGGAGCTCCATTGGAGAGCGAGAAGGCTAAGATGGTTGGGTTGCAGACTCAAGCCTGGAATTCAGATCTCCAACCCGCCTTGGTTCCCCTGATTTGAAGCTGAGATAGAACCTGAGGACCCCAGGGTGAGTGAGACATATTCCCTCCCTTGCTAGGAACTCAGAGTCAGGCGGGGGAGGCAGGTGTCAGTCACACGCTCAGCCCATCACAGACCCCCTAAGGAGGGCTCTAACCCGGAATTTTGTGTCCTACTCGCCACTGAAGAAATAGCACAGACCCCCGTAGGAAGTGGATAATGGCCGCAAGCAGACGGTCTACACGATCAGAGTGAGCACAGGGGTGTCGCCAGTGCACACAGGTCCTCCCGTTCAATGCCAAGTACAAAGCAAGGCCTTTTCTCCACCAGCTGGGCAACTCTGCAAACACGACAAACTCCCCGGAGCTCCAGCTTCCCCATTTGTAACCTGGCAGTATAATACGTATGTGTGTATGCTCGTTCCGTCGTGTCTGACTCTTTGCGACCCCATGGACTGTAGCCCACCAGGCTCGTCCGTTCCTGGATTTCTCCAGGCAAGAATACTGGAGTGGGTTGTCATGCCCTCCTCCAGGGATCTTCCCAGCCCAGGGATAGAACCCGAGTCTCCTGTGTGTCTCCTGCTTTGCAGGCGGATACTTTACCCGCCCCGAGCCATCTGGGAAGCCCAAAATACGTACATGGTGGGCTTAAGATGGTGCCAGTACAGCGTGCAGACCACTCTGCATGCAGGAGGCACTCAGCACATCTCCAGCTCCTTCTGTTCTCTCCTTGTGTAGGGAGAAGTTCTTCAAACATCCATTCAACCTACTTCTCTGAACGGGTCCTCCCCAGTTTTTTGTCCTGATCTCTGCGGGACTGACCCTGCCCTCTAGGGTGGGCCTGTGAGTCAGGTTTGGCCAATCAGAGTGTGGTGTTGCCTGTCTATACTGATTGCTTCAGAGATGGGCTTATGCCCTGACTGGGCCAATCAGAGGCAAAGGGGCTCAACTTCAGAACTTTGGCTGGTACTTGCCAGCTCTGCAAAGGCTCCTGAGAGGGGCTGGCATATGCCCGTTGCTGCTGGCAGCCGTTTTGTGCCCGGGAGGTGGGTGTCATCTGGGAAAGAAATCCTCATCGAGGAAAGCTGAGCCAGGAGATGGGCAAAAATAAGGTTCTTGGATATGTTTGTTATACAAGCCAAAATATTCTTTTTTTCTTTAGGCCATCTGGGTTTCTGTCCCTGGCTATTTGCTGAATGAGTTTTAACTAGCCCATTCAGCCACATGAGGCTTCTGTTCAACTTGAACTTGAAGCTAGCAGATATCCCATTCGCTCCTTCCTCACTTATACCTCCTACCCAACTCAAGGATCTAATTGCCTTGAAAGACTCAGGATTTGGGAAGCCTCGGTCTCTGTTTCTGGAGTGGGTTGCCATTGCCTTCTCCGGAGACTATTCATCATCCATCCACTATTCCAACCTGGTGTCGGCTGCATCTGCTTCTCAGCCACAGCTGGAGTGCAGAGGTGTAGACTCTCTCAGGCTCTGGGGAGGGAGGTCCCAGCCCATCCCTCTGTATATACGCAGCCTGGGAGAGTGTGGAAACGTGTGGAACCCACACAGTCCTACCCAGCTGGGCTACCAAAACTTAGCATTGTGTGGGGGAGGGTCATGGGAGAGAGGCGACTCCTAGAGTTAGAGCTGATTCTCCAGCTCGTGGCCTGCAGCCAAACTCAGCCTGCAGCTATGTTCCTGTTTCACAGCCAGTCTGTGCTTCCGGTTTTTTTAATTCAAATGTTTTTAGGAGAGAAGTGTATCTTCCAGCTTACCAAAGACTCACAGTTCTGTGTTTTCCACACCTGTAATGCGCCATAGGTTTGTAAGACACGTCGCTTGAGGCTGCAGCCCCTGGTGAGGCCTCCAGCTGCCTTTCCTGCAGGGCCATGCAGAGGGGCTGGGGATGCGGTTGGTGGTTTCTGGTTTGCAAGGTTACTTGGCACAAGGTGGGGGAAGGCCAGTAATTTTCATGAATTATCAATAAGCCCCCAGTGGGGTATACATGACCTCTCTTGCCTCTTCTTGCTCCAACACGCCACAGACCCAAGCTTCAGGCCTGCCCAGACCCTCTGTCGGTCTCCCTGATGCTGGTTTTTGTCTGTCTTTCAGGGCTCCTTCCTGCTTACACTCACCTGTTCACCCACAAGTGCTGGGCCATCCCACCCTGCCCAGGGCCCCAGGAGGAACAGCTCCAGGCAGCAGGAGGGGCCCAGTCTGCCAGTTTGCATTGTATTTCTGGGATAATTACTAATGGCACACATCATTTTTATTAGCTGAGCTGTCTGCATTAAAATGATAGATTTTTTTTTATTAAAAACATCCGAGGGAACTGCCATCACAGTAGAAGGATAATTTTCCATTTAGTTTAAGGGCAGATGGTTACCGAAATGTTCAATGTAAATAAATTGAGACTCAGCCTAAGCATTGGGTAAACATATCGGAAATTTCCCTGTCTGCTTCAAGCCTCCTGCCCTCTCTGGCTCTCCCAGCCCCTCCTCAGGCCTGAACTGAACTCCTCCCCACAGTCAAGGGAATTCTTCCCCCAAACCACTTGGGAAAATCCAGGCCTCCAGAAATGGTGAAAGTTGGACCATAAAGAAGGCTGAGCACTGAAGAACTGATGTTTTTGAACTTTGGTCCTGGAGAAGACTTGAGAGTCCCTTGGACAGCAAGGAGATCCAACCAGTCCATCCTAAAGGAAATCAGTCCTGAATATTCACTGGAAGGACTGATGCTGAAGCTGAAACTCCAATACTTTGGCCACCTGATGCAAAGAACTGACTCACTGGAAAAGACCCTGATGCTGGGAAAGATTGAAAGTAAGAGAAGCAGGCGGCAACAGAGGATGAGATGGTTGGAATGGCATCATTGACTCAATGGACATGAGTTTGAGCAAACTCCATGGGATAGTGAAAGACAGGGAAGCCTTGTGCGCTGCAGTTCATGGGGCTGCAGAGTCGAACACGACTGAACAGCTGAACAACAGCAACAGGAGGGGTGAGCCAATGGATGAACGATGATCTGCTAGGGATCCACCCTAGAACTTGGGGTGCTACTAATGTTGCTATAGAGACTGCAGCTTGGGAGATCAAGAAGCAGGGTAGAGAGAGGCAAGGACTATAGTCCTGTCAAACAGCAATGGTCTGGGTGAGAGTCAGCAGACCTGGGCGCCCCGCCCTGGGAAAGTGCCCTCTGCTTTCAGGACCTTCATCTTCCAGTAAACAATGGGAGGCTTGGACCAGCCGCAGCTCCCAAAGGAGTTAAGAGGGAGATAATGTTTCCCTAAAAAAAAGGAAGATTTAGCAACCAAAGTGATTGGGAAACATTGAGTTAAGCTGATTTCTTTACTGCAAGAACATCTACTGTGTTAATATGGATCGTATTTCTCTATGTGCGTGCGTGCTAACTCGCTTCAGTCGTGTCTGACTGTTTGCAACACTATGGACTATAGCCCTGCCAAGCTCCTCTGTCCATGGGATTCTCCAGGCAAGAATGTTGGAGTGGATTACCATGCCCTTTTCCAGGGGATCTTTCCGACACAGGGTCGAACCCGCATCTCTTATGTTTAACTTGCATTGGCAGACAGGTTCTATACCACTGATGCCACCTAGGAAGCCTCTATTCTTCAAGGACAAGTGACTTTCTCTACTTTAGTCCCTGGGGAAGGCTGAATTTTTTCTGCCGTGGGGTCTTTCCAGGGCCTTTGAAGGCACTTTGTGTGGGCAGCCCCTCACATCACCAGGGTGGATGTCCTGTCCTAGCGCCACCAACCCCTCCTCCTGGGAAGGATTATGGTATGAGAGGAGCCATCCCCTTAGCCTGTGATTTCAGGCCCATGACTCTGCAGAAATAGGAGGGTACAAGCTCCACCTGCCCATGCTCTGAAACACCGACAATAGTTTTGATGAAACTGAAAAGGAAATCAAGAGTGTTTTTTCCACCTGTAAACTGGGTCTCTCTCTTAAGAAAATTGAAAGGGGAAAAGGACCAATGACAGGATCAGGGTCCAAACTAAAAGATATGCTTCGCACAAGGAACTCTGCTCAGTGTTATGGGGCAGCCTGCATGAGAGGCACATCTGAAGGAGAATGGATACGTGGATATGTGCGGCTGAATCCCTTTGCTGTCCCCCTGGAACTGTCACGTTGTTAATCGGCTATGCTGCTGCTGCTGAGTTGCTTCAGTCGTGTCTGACTTTTTGCACCCCCATAGACTATAGCCCACCAGGCTCCTCAGAATCCTGATGGGATTCTCCAGGCAAGAATCCTGGAGTGGGTGGCCATGTCTTCCTCCAGGGGATCTTCCCAACCCAGGGATCAAACCCGCGTCTCTTATGTCTCCTGCATTGGCAGGCAGGTTCTTTACCACTAGCACCATCTGGGAAGCCCCATGAATTGTCTGTACTGCAATATAAAACAAAAAGGTTTTAAAAATTTTTTAAATTGATCGTATTTTTTAAAAGAAAAAAAAAGATATGATCTTGCAGACAGAAACTCTGAGAGCCAGAGAGAGAGAAAGGAAGGACTCTCAATGATGTGGCCAACAGTGCTGGACTCTAATGGGATTACTGCTGAATTTACTTATTTCTTTGTGATTTTTCTTAGTGTTTTCCAAGTTGTCTTCACTGAGCATGTTTCACTGTTCTTTCTAAACAAATACACTATTTCAGACAGACCAATCTGGGCTAGCACAACAGGTACTCAAGAAATGTTCGTTGATTTTTTTCTTTTTTCCTTTTTTTTTTTTTAAATAGAGGCCATGTTGTCCTCAGATTCTCAGCTTTGGTGCAGATCCATGGGTTTTGGAGTGTCGGGGGTGGGACAGGTGGGCGGAGCCTGTGAGGTCACCCGTCCCCAGGGGCTACTGCGCTTTTTCAGATACAAAAACTTTTCTTCAAACCAAACCTTCCTCAGAAGGCTGGAGAAGGGGAGAGTACATCTGGGTAAAGCCAAGGGTGGGGATAAATAGGGGTTCCCCAAGTCCTGAAACACCACCTTGGAGTCCACAGACCTCAGTATGAAAGCTGTCATCTTTCCCCCGCCCCACCCCATTCCCCAAACACACACATTTTTCAAATTGAACCTAAAAGGCTCATATTGAAAATACCATACAGCAAATTGGTAACCAGACCAGGTTAGAGCCAGAACTTGCCCAGGATGGCCTCCCCTTGGCCTTGAACGATCTATCACAAACAAGTCTTTGCAGCCATGGGGAGGGGAGACACTGACTGTCTGAAGCCCAGCAGCACCCACCCTGAAAGCCAGGGGTCAGTGAGTCTTCTCAAATCCCGTGTCAGAATATCAGGGCACTGTTGGTTATAAAGGGGGGAAGGCACTGGAAGGAGCAGCAACAGAGCCAGGAGGGGAATTTCTTGTTAGTTCTATCGGACCAATGTCCCTGCATCTCCACCGCTGTATCTGTCATACGGAGATGGTATATTTCTCCTCCTGGAAGCAGACTGTGTCTCGTGGCCTCTACCCCCCTGGGGTCAGCAGGGGGCAGTGGAAAGTCAGGAGGCCGAGCTCTGCCACTGACTATCTGGGGGCCTCTAACAAGTCACTTCGCCTCCCCGGGCTTCCGTTTTCATCATCTGAGGGAGTAAGGTTAGATCAGGGATGGCAAAGAGGTTCACTCACGGGTTGTTGTTTGTTGTTTCGCCGTTAAGTCATCTCTGACTCCTTTGTGACCCCATGGACTGTAGCCTGCCAGGCTTCTCTGTCCATGAGATTTCCCAGGCAAGAATACTGCGGTAGGTTGTCGTCTCCATCTCCAGGGGACCTTCCCAACCCAGGGATCGAACGCACATCTTGTGCATCGGCAGGCGGATTCTTTACCATTGAGTATACCAGGGAAGCCCACTCATGGGTTAACCCTGGTCAGCTGGTAGAGACTGCCTGGCAAGATCGCTGAAAAGGATGCTGAGCATCACCCGAGCTCATGGGAAGGTGATGGGGCTGTGCTTTCCCCACATCAAGGAGTCCAAACTGGTAGCACGTCTCTAGGCAACACTTCAGGACACTACAGGAATCGGCAAAGCCTGTCCTGGGCATTCTTGTGAACCCTCTGGAATCCTAGGACATTCCTCTTCCCTCAGCTTTGTCTCTCTACTCTGCCTGACCCAAAACTTAGGGGTCATCCAATCAGAATCTGAAGCTAATGAGCCCTTGAATAGAGGGGCCTCAGATGGTCACCCCTGGACAATCCCCCTAAGCTGCCCAGCCCCCTGCACTGAGATCCAGGAGAGAATCTGGAAGGGAGGGTGTGACTCACAGGTTGACCTTACTCTGTACAGTAAGTGTGTGTTCCTGAGAAAATTGCACTCAAATTGAATTTTTATAAATGGAATCCTATTTGGGCAATGATTTACAACACAATTTCTGAGATACTTTATCTTCATTTTGAAGTAATGTTCCTAACGTTTTAGTTTTAGAACTCCCCTTCCTTTTTTAAGCACTAAGAATGTTCCAGGTAGATGATGCCATAGAAACCACTAAGTCCTACCCTTTCAGTTTCTAGGAAATTGAAGCCCAGAGATGGAAGAAGACTAGCGTTTGTCAAGCAACTGCAGAGTCTCAAGTACCATTTTAGCTTTTCATATGCATCACGTTGCCCAATTTTCCAACAATTCCATGAGATGGGATGGGTGTCATCTCCCATTTACCGATGAATAAAGTGAGGTTCAGGTAGGTTAGTCACTCAGTCACATCTGACTCTTTGCAACCCCATGGACTGTAGCCGGCCAGGCTCCTCTGTCCATAGGATTCTCTAGCCAAGAATACTAGAGTGAGCGGCCATTTCCTCCTCCAGGGGATCTTCCCAACCCAGGAATCAAACCAGTGTCTCCTCTGCTTCCTGCACCTGGAAAGCCAGTGGCTCAGATGGTAAAGAATCTGCCTGCAGTGTGGAAGACCTGTGTTCGATCCCTGGGTTGGGAAGATCCCCTGGAGGAGGAAATGGCAGCTCACTCCAGTATTCTTGCCTGGAGAATCCCATGGACAAAGGAGCCTGGCAGGCCCCATTCCATACAAAGAACCGGACACAAGAGCGACTGAGCATGCACACACAGGCAGATTAAATAACTGGCACAGGGACACTCAGCTCATAAGTGGCTGCTTCCCTGGTGGCTCAGAGGTTAATGCGTGTGCCTGAAATGCAGGAGACCTAGGTTCGATCCCTGGGTCAGGAAGATCCCCTGGAGAAGGAAATGGCAACCCACTCCAGTATTCTTGCCTGGAGAATCCCACGGAGGAGCCTGGTGGGCTATAGTCCACAGGGTCGCAAAGAGTCAGACACGACTGAGTGACTTCACTTTCACTTTTACTTTTCAAATCCCCGAGGACTTCCATTGCTCACTCCATTCTGACCTGTGACCTGTGACACTCTGCATGACCAGGCCCCTCTCTCTTGTCCCTCTAACCTTACTGGCTTCCTTTCCAGTCCTCAAATTAGATACCCCAGGGCCTTTGCACTTGTTGTTCCTTCACCTGAATGCTCTTCTCACTCACCTTGTCTGGCTGGTATTCAGGTATCACAACTTGTAACTCGCATCTCCACGGAGTCTTACCTTCCCAACCTCCCACACACTTTCTGTTATACTAACTTACTTTGTTCTCTTCATTACATTTATCACTATATGAAATCACTTTTTTTGTTTATTTATTTATTTACTGTCACCCTACTAGACCTCTAGTTCCATGAAGACAAGGACCTCTCTCTTGTTTCCCTCTGTATCCCCAGTCCCTACGGAACCTGGGATGCTCAGTAAATCTTTCAGGACAAATGGATGTAGCAGAACCGGGTTTTAAATCCAGACCTGCACGAACTCTGAAGCCCAAAGAGCTTCCCATCGCACCCCAATGTGCTCATGTTTTAAAAGTTATTTTTATAAACTATTCCTCAATGGAAAAGTTCTCTGAACTGGCCTTTGAAATGTAACATTTTGGAGTTTGTTAGATTGGACTAGCACAGATGAGAAGCTCTTGTTCAAATAAAATGAAATTAAAAATCCAGATCCGGAGATAACCATGGCTCTGGAAGATCAAGAAGACACCATATCCCTTGAAAGGACCTCAAGGGGAGTGAACGGCTTGTCCCCAGAAGTTTTCCTGTGACCAGTTTCTCACTAGACCAGCCCACACTGCCAGGAGTTGACTGGATCGTAACTGACAAGCCCGGGTTCCCAACACCTGTGGAAAAGAAACTTTACAGCATCGAGAGTAAAGTCAACAGCCCCTTCCCTATGTGCCCAGCAAGTAATTGCTGGCATAATTGTCATCAAGCAGAGCAGCATGAGAGGCCAGGTAAAGAGAGAGGCACTGTGCCCTGGGAAGAACCAGTGCCACATCTGCGGCTCACTTATCACAGTAAGAACCATAGCAACCACACAGTTCCAGGCACCGTGCCGGGTGCTTTACACTTGATGTTGAAGACCCATTTTACAGAAGAGGAAACTGAGGCTCAGAGAGGTTATGAGACTGGCTCTACATCCTCAAGTAACAGAGTGGAAAATCAAGAGTTTATCATTATAAAGGGCCCTTCTTTTATCACTCGCTGAGCACCGAAGAATTGATGCTTTTGAACTGTGGTGTTGGAGAAGACTCTTGAGAGTCCCTTGGACTGCAAGGAGATCCAACCAGTCCATTCTGAAGGAGATCAGCCCTGGGATTTCTTTGGAGGGAATGATGCTGAAGCTGAAACTCCAGTACTTTGGCACCTCATGAGAAGAGTTGACTCATTGGAAAGGGAGGGATTGGGGGCAGGAGGGATTGGGGGCAGGAGGAGAAGGGGACGACCGAGGATGGGATGGCTGGATGGCATCACGGACTCACTGGACATGAGTCTGAGTGAACTCCAGGAGATGGTGATGGACAGGGAGCCCTGGTGTGCTGCGATTCATGGGGTTGCAAAGAGTCGGACACGACTGAGCGACTGAACTGAACTGAATATTTTTTTATTCTGACGTTGAACAAATACCTACTTTGTATTAATACAGCCATTGCAGCATTCTTATAATTAGCATGTGCTTAGTGTATATTTTTCCATCCTTTTACTTTTCACCTGTGTCTTTACGGTTAAAATGAGGTTTCTATAGATGGTATATAGTTTGGTCTTGCTTTTTTATGAAGTCTGATAACCTCTGCCTTTGAACTGAAATGTTTAGAGCACTTATATTTAATTGTAATCATTGATATGTTTGGTTTAAATTTATCATCTCGATATTTGTTTTCCATTTGTCTCATCTGTCCTTTGTTCCTTTTTGTGTTTTAACTACCTTCTTTTGGACCAGCTGAGTGTTCTTGTAGTATTCCATTTTATCTCTGTTCGCTAATTAGCTGTACCTCTTTTTTAATTTTTAGCAGTTATTCTAAGGTTTAAAATACACAGCTTTAATTTGTTTAAGAACTCTTAACACACTTTACTTCCATTTCTCCCTTCTTTTCTTTATAGGACTGTTGCAAACATTTTACTTTTATTCATATGATAAACATCATAATACAAATTATCCTTTAAATAATTTTTTTAAATGAGGAAAAAGATCCTTATATTTTTACCTCTTCTGACACTCCTTGTTTCCCTTTCTTCCTCCCTTGTGAAAAACAAACAAATGAAACCCACCATTTGCGGTATGTTAACACATGCTAGGCACAGAAAACTCATCGTTACTACCTTTAATTCTTACCAGAACCCTGACGCAAGTTACTAACCACGTGTACTTGATGAGGAAGCTCAGGAATGGGAGAGGGCAATAGAGCCCTTGAAAGAAAATGAATCTCAGGATGGGCCCTTTAGGGACAGAGGGCAGGGGCACTTGGGGAAGACAGAGGGGTCAGTTGGGGCACAGACAAGGCCTGGGGAAGGAAGGAGAGAAGCCAGGAAAGATCGGGCCTTCACCAAGAGGGGCACAGGCCACTGGACACGCCCTCCTCGGGGCCCACCCCTGCTCAGAGGGCCCCAGGCCTGTCGGCATTGCCTTCTCCAAGGGGCCAGCAGGACCCTAAGGCAGTCAAAGGGGAGAGGCAGAAGACACGGGAGACCGAGGCAGTCCCTCCATCGGGGACTCTGAGGGGTGACGCCCTAGCCTCTCAGAGCTGGGCAGCCTTCTCGCCTCCTCTCCCTCTGTGTCCCTTGGGGCGGATCCCCGCTCTGTCAGCCTCTGACTTGGGTGGAACGTTCACTGTCTATTTCCCCCCCCAGGCCTCACCTGCCTGAGCACACGCAGTCACATATATGTGACCTGGAGCGCCCAGAGCTTTGGATTCTGCTTTTCGCATGTAACGCTTCACCTCAAAAATTTTTGTCATGTGTCTGCATAGTCTTTGCTAAGCTCTTCTGGGTTTCCTTTCTTCTTTTACAAAAGTCCTTTTTATCACTGCACGATTCTCCATGGAGAAGACGGACCCAATGGCTGACCCAGTTCCCAAAGGCCTGCTGTTTAAAAGGGTTCCAGTTCCTCCCTGAGGCAAGGGACCCAGCTACCTAGGGTTGTGTTTGGGGTTTTTCTCTGAAGCTTGGAGCACTACGCCTTAGGGACCTCCCAGTCTCTCCTCCACCCCCAAAGGTGCCAGGCCATTCCACAACACCACCTCGCCCAGGAGAGCTGGCCCAGGACAGACGGGCCCTCCTGTATTCATTCACTCATTCATTTCATAACTGTTACCAAGCACCTCCTATCCACACAGACCCAAGCCACGCGCTGGGAGTGGGGCACCTCGGAGATGAAGACAGCAAGTGAGTGGGCAATTCTGACCTCGAAGGGTTTGTGCTTGATGAAAGGCTGGTGCTCTGGGAGCTGAAGGGCTGTTAATCCTGCAGAGAGCTTCCCAGGGGACACGCCGTCAAGGCTGAGATGAAGAGAATGTTTGGGAGGCAGCCAGGTGAGCAGATAGGGTGTCCAGGAAGAAGGGAAAGAGCACAGTCCAAGGCCCAGGGGTGAGAGAGTGCACCCTTCCAGAAGCACTAAAGACTCCCCATGTGATCACAGCCCAGGGGATGAGGTGGGAGACAGCAAGAAAGGAGACCAGGAGGTAGAAGGGAGCAGGTACCAAGAGCCGGTAAGCTGTGATAAGGTGTTGGCCATTATCCTGAGGGCACTGGGGAGCCACTGAAGGTTTTTAAGTAGAGGAGAGACCCAACCACATTTGAATTGTAGTAAACTCATCCTGCCTTCTTATGTTCTTTCCCCGGCAGCAGGTTGGGCACAAGGGCAATTCCGAAGAGCCCTGGGTACATCCTGAGTCAGAGTTGCTACAGGGGTGAAATCATTGTGAAGTCTTAGAGGAGAGCAAGGATCCAAGGGAAGGACAGGTGACAGCTGGGCTCCTGGTGAGAGACCCTGTGAAGAGCAAGAGCTGGGCAGCTGGAAGACCCTGAGCTGGGGCTCATCCCCCAAAACTGTGAGGGCCGAGGACCCAGGTCTCAGGAAGCTGGGCTCACCTGAGCATCCTGTCCCCCAGCCCCACCCCCACCGGGGATCCTAACTGCCCACCTAACAGAGAGCAGCACTGCCGTGGAAACTCAGGCTTCCCATCCCCACTTCAGGCTTGCCCTGCTCCTCCCAGCACACAGTCGCCATAGTAACCATTAGAGGCACCAGATCTCACTGAGGCTGCGGAATGGCATTAAGCCTGCCTGAGTGGAGGGTGGGAGGATGGGAACGTTATCCTGGTACTCCCGTGGATGGAGAGTCCCTGGCCTCTCTCACTTTTCAGGACAGAAGGACAAGGAGCCAGATTTGTTAGAAGTGTGATAGGTTGTGGAGTTCACAGCCCTGCCTCCTCTCTCTAGCCCACAGGCTGACCCTTAACCATGGCCATTTGCTAAGAGGGGCAGGACTCACTGGTTGTTTTAGTCACTGAGTCATGTCCGACTCATTGCCATTTATTTCTCCAGGGGATCTTTCCAACTCAGGGATTGAACCCACGGATCCCCTGGAGAATAAAATGGCAACTCATTTCAGTGTTCTTGCCTGGGAAATCCCATGGACAGAGGAGCCTGGTGGGCTACAGTCCATGGGGTCACCAAAGAGTCCGACTTAAGTTAGAACTCACTGGAACCCTTCTCAAATGCCTGAAACACAAAAATCTCAACAACTCTTCTTCTGTGAATGGTCTTAGAGCAATAATACAAATACTTCACATGCAGAGTCTTATCGAGGGCCTGCTACAAGACCAGGAAGTACATGCTTCCTTATCTTTGTTGTACTGAAGTGGAAATCGAGGCCCTGAGAAGGCAGGCCATTGCCCCAGGTCATGTATCCAGCAAATGGAGCACCCAAGGGAGGCCCTAGTCAATCTGAACATCTTCTTTAAGAGTCATGATGATTATCCAACAGCTGCCTACGAGACACTTCTTCAGACAGGGAACTCAATCTCTCGGAGAATAACACTTTGCATTTCAGGGACGTCAAAAAACAGAAGGTCCTTCTTGACTGTGAGTGGTAGCCAGCATCCCTGAGCTTGCCTCTCTTGGACCCAGGTGTGCCACCTGGAACTTGCAGAGCCTGGCTGCTGTGCCTGCCAAGCATCAGCCACCAAGGCAGTGCCCTGACCTGCCCCGCCCCCCACCCCCCCCCCCCCCCCCCCCCCCCGCCACCATCCTGGAACAGCACTCAGCAGCTCTAGAAGTTCTTCCATACTGAGCTGTCAGATGGTTGATTAATTGATTGATTGGTGTTTGGAGCTCATTCTGCAGCAAGACACAAGGCTGTTTATGATCAGGGTTAAGGCTTAGTCGATGTCAGGAACCAGGGGCTGTGTACCTGGCCAAGGTCAAGTTCACCATCTGTGCCTGGGTCAGACGGCTATGAACAGACTTTCTGCCTGTGTAGCTCCAAAGCCCTTCCAGGGGTCATGCTGCAACCTTGGCCTCATTAGCACATGATGCTCACCAACCAGCTGGGCCCATCTGGTTTCTTATTAATCCAAAAGTGAGATGGAAGCAGCCTTCTAGGGAACCAGAAGTCTTGGATAAAAAACAACCTGCAAGCATGCCAATGCCTCTTTCTCCCTGCAGCCAGGAAAGAATCTTGCCCTCCTCTTGGCTGTGTCCTCCAAATCCTTCCCTTACGGCCAGACCGCAGAGCTTGGCTGGTAACCAAACCGTGCCTCCTGCAGGGACAGAGGAGAGGCAGGTGGGATGAAGAGCTGGGAGCAGAGGAAGGGCTTTGAGGGAACGGCATGGCGGGGGGCAGAGGAAGCGGATGTCATGAGGTCATCCAACGTCCAGCTGCATCCAGCTTCCACACCTGCCTCTTCCCTTTGGGTA
This sequence comes from Capricornis sumatraensis, assembly GCF_032405125.1. Lineage (NCBI taxonomy): Eukaryota > Metazoa > Chordata > Mammalia > Artiodactyla > Bovidae > Capricornis > Capricornis sumatraensis. Next base: position 76,167,640 of record NC_091084.1, read on the forward strand.
GCTAATTCTCATTTTGCACCCTACTTTCTTTTGCACAGGATATTCTTTTTTTTTTAACTTTGTATTTTGTATTAAGTGAAAGTGAAAGTCGCTCAGCCGTGTCTGACTCTTTGCGACCCCATGGACTATATAGTCCATGGAATTCTCCAGGCCAGAATACTGGAGTGGGTAGCCTTTGACTTCTCCAGGGGAACTTCCCAACCCCGGGATTGAACCCAGGTCTCCTGCATAGCAGGCAGAGCTGAGCCACAAGGGAAGTCCATTTTGTATGAAGGTATAGCCAATTACAACATTATGACAGTTTCAGCTGAACCGCAGAGGGACTCAGCCATTCGTATACATGTATCCATCCTCCCCTAAACTCCCCTTGCATGGGCTCTTCTTATGTAAAAAGGCACTTTTGTCCCAAATCCACATAACATTATTCAGTTTCCCATTCCCCATCTTTCATGGCCCATCTCAGGTGCTGCCTCCCGTAGGAAGTTGGCCCTGACCCCCTCAGTCTGAATAGACCACTCCTCATTTTGACTTCCTCAGTGGAACCATTGGTGGACAGGTCTAATCATTCCTTTGATATTGTGAACTTCTTGAGGGCAAGGCCCATGTCTGATTCATGTATATTCATCCTTGATAATGCCCAACTCTTGTACAGATAGAAAGTTTAAGGTAAGTATGTATTGAATGGAAGGATACATGAATGGAGGAATGCATTTTTAATGAAAGGATAGGGTCAAAGCCATAGATTCAATTCCCTGGGAAGCAGGGAGGCAGAGTCTGGTGTGCAGGATGTTTATAGAGAGTGTCCTTGGGATCAACACCTGTGGAAGGAAGGGGAAGGAAGCAGGATTGGCAGAGGGGAAGTCAAGCTGCAGTACAGTCTAACAACAGCAATCTGGCCCACACTGCATAGAGCTCTGGAGCAAAAATAGACCTTCAGAGCTGTCCTCATAGATTGAGACGGCCAGACCCTTATACGCACACATTCATCAATCACTGGATGTGGGTTACCCTGGGAAAAGGCATGATCTTCAGCAAGGCAGCTTTCTGCAGCTGAGATAAGCCTTGCAGGAACTGATCTCTAAAGGTTCTTTGACACCAGTTCTCCTAGCAGTTGGGACCAGAAAGTCTTCATTGCAAGGGGGTCCGGGCAGCACATCACAGTATCTAGAAGAGGTGGACACGACAGATAATGGACAAAAACATGGACAGATGGACAGTTAGGATGAAGGGTGGATTCATAGATGATAAATGGATGATTGGATGAGTTGATATCTGGATAAATATGGATGGATGGATAAATGGATAGATGGATGAATGGATGGATTATGGATGGATGGATGGACAAATGGATAAACGGGTGGATGGGTGGATGTTTGAGCAAATGGGTATCTGGATGACAGATAGATGAATAAACAGATGAGCGGATGCATAGACTCATGGATGATGGGCGGATGGATTCATAGATGAATCTTTGGTTGATGAATGGTTGGGTGGATGATTGGTAATGGATGCATGAGCAGATGACGTCTTCTCAACATTTCACGTCATTTAAGTAACTGGACCCTCCCAGTTATTCACCTGCTTTTTCTTTTTCCCTAAGGTGTATTCAAGGAGGGCCTTCAAATAGTAGTCTTAGCAAGTGAAATGATCTAGAGAGTGAAAGGGAACTCTTCAGCATCACCACAGAACATGTAGGGGCCCTTGAGGACTGCCGCCTGGATGAACGGCCAATACCTACAACTTATTAATACAGATGTGACCCTGCCCCACGACAAGCACACACACGGTGAGCAGTCAGCAGTAACCTAGACACCATGCATGGGTGCCGTGGATGGTGAGAGTCCTTCCCCTGCCAAGAGAAAGGACAAGTCTGACTCAGGGAGGATGGGGGTGGGGGTGGGCTCTCTCCTCCCACTAAAGACCAAGCCTAGGTGCCCCCCAGGCCATGTCGCTCTTTCACCTGGAGGGACAGGACTAACTTCTGTCAATGACAGCACAAAGCCCTCCTTTTTATTTAAAACAATGCCTTATTTTTCTTTTAATTTATGTACTTTAAATTGAAGGATAATTGCTTTACAATACTGTGCCGGTTTCTGCCATACATCAGTATGAGCCAGCCGCAGGTATACGCACGTTCCCTCCCGCTTGAACCTCCTAAAGGCGTTCTTTATCCTTTGGGTTTTGGCAACTAATCCCCAGCCACTGCCCTTATGTCGATGTCCAGCCAGTGGGGGACACTCATGGAGTCGGATCGGGTCTCAGAACAGCATTTGGAGGCCACAAAGATCAGGGGCATCTATCAAGGGTTGGAGACATTGACCGAGGAACCTTGCTGCTCCACGCCAGTGGGTGCTGTGGGGGGAAGGCAGCTTTCAGTTCCAGCGGGACAGAGCCCATAGAATAATTTGGACCAGGGCAGAGGCCCACATCTGGGTGAGGGGATCCCCTAGGATGGTTGTCCCTCTCTCCCTGGGCCCTGCTCCTCCTACCTTGAGATTCTTTTCCCTCCCTGTAGGATACTTTTCCAAAGCTAGAGGTCCTCCCTTGCAAGGCAGTGAAGCTGGGTCTTCTCTGGTCTTGGGAAGAGACTTAAGATGATGGAATATGAGTGTGGGGGAAGAATAGCCCTAATTCCCTATTCATTAGGTGAACCTACTACACAACCTCCCAGCCTCAGCTCACACACTCTCCCATGTGTGACTGGACACCCATGACTTACCTAGGCAAGCTTCTCCATCCTAGAGTTGCTGTAATTGTTTAACAGTTCTTTCTTTTATCCCACCTTCTATCTCCCATCTCTGGGGCTTATGGTCAGAAAAAAACAAGCTGGATCTTTCTTAAACCAGAAGCAGTTCTAGGGCCGACAATCACCTTTTCTCTGAACCATATCCATACCTCATACAAACAACCTCCTTCATTCCTTAAGACAATGTTCCTGGCTACCTGAGGCCTGCTTCTTTGTCTATGTTTCACTTTATCTCTTTCTTGGCACCCAGAAGAACTCAGTACTCCCGGAATGGCAGACCAGATGGGAGACAAACAGAGCTCTCTCCTCCTTTCTATTAATCCAGGCCCAGGACGTGGCAGCAGTTTTGGCAGCCACGTCATTTGACTGATGCATTGGCGCCCTGTGACAGCTAAAATCCTAGGTCATTTTTACATTTGCTACTGATGTCTTCAGCTAAATAGCTGTCCTCCTATTTAGCACTGCTCTAGAGGTTTCTTTGAGGGTGCAATGGCAGGACCCCTCGTTATTCCTGCTGCCTCTCATCTTATGTTAGGTTTCGTCCATCACTCAGCCCCACGAAGATCTGTTCAGATTCTGTCTTTGTCATGAAAGGAATTTATTATCCCTCCCAGCCCTCTGCCTTCTGCCAGTTTGATTAGTTCAGTTCAGTTGCTCAGTCGTGTCCGATTCTTTGCGACCCCATGAATCGCAGCCAGGCCTGCCTGTCTGTCACCATCTCCCAGAGTTCACTCAGACTCATGTCCATCGAGTCGGTGATGCCATCCAGCCATCTCATCCTCGGTCATCCACTTCTCCTCCTGCCCTCAGTCCCTCCCAGCATCAGAGTCTTTTCCAATGAGTCAACTCTTCGCATGAGGTGGCCAAAGTACTGGAGCTTCAGCTTTAGCATCATTCCTTCCAACGAAATCCCAGGACTGATCTCCTCCAGAATGGACTGGTTGGATCTCCTTGCAGTCCAAGGGACTCTCAAGAGTCTTCTCCAACACCACAGTTTAAAGGCATCAATTCTTCGGCACTCAGACTTCTTCACAGTCCAACTCTCACACCCATACACGACCACAGGAAAAACCATAGCCTTGACTAGACGGACCTTAGTCTGCAAAGTAATGTCTCTGCTGTTGAATATGCTATCTAGGTTGGTCATAACTTTTCTTCCAAGGAGTAAGCGTCTTTTAATTTCATGGCTGCAGTCACTATCTGCAGTGATTTTGGAGCCCAAAAAAATAAAATCTGACACTGTTTCCCCATCTATTTCCCATGAAGTGATGGGACCGGATGCCATGATCTTTGTTTTCTGAATGTTGAGCTTTAAGCCAACTTTTTCACTCTCCTCTTTCACTTTCATCAAGAGGCTTTTTGGCTCCTCTTCACTTTCTGCCATAAGGGTGATGTCATCTGCATATCTGAGGTTATTGATATTTCTCCCGGCAATCTTGATTCCACCTTGTGTTTCTTCCAGTCCAGCGTTTCTCATGATGTACTCTGCATGTAAGTTAAATAAGCAGGGTGACAATATACAGCCTTGACGTACTCCTTTTCCTATTTGGAACCAGCCTGTTGTTCCATGTCCAGTTCTAACTGCTGCTTCCTGACCTGCATACAGATTTCTCAAGAGGCAGGTTAGGTGGTCTGATATTCCCATCTCTTTCAGAATTTTCCACAGTTTCTTGTGATCCACACAGTCAAAGGCTTTGGCATGGTCAATAAAGAAGATATAGATGTTTTTCTGGAACTCGCTTGCTTTTTCCATGATCCAGCGGATGTTGCCAATTTGATCTCTGGTTCCTCTGCCTTTTCTAAAACCAGCTTGAACATCAGGGAGTTCACGGTTCACATATTGCTGAAGCCTGGCTTGCAGAATTTTGAGCATTACTTTACTAGCATGTGAGATGAGTGCAATTGTGTGGTAGTTTGAGCATTCTTTGGCATTGCCTTTCTTTGGGATTGGAATGAAAACTGATCTTATCCAGTCCTGTGGCCACTGCTGAGTTTTCCAAATTTGCTGGCATATTGAGTGCAGCACTTTCACAGCATCATCTTTCAGGATTTGAAAGAGCTCAGCTGGAATTCCATCACCTCCACTAGCTTTGTTCATAGTGATGCTTTCTCAGGCCCACTTGACTTCACATTCCAAGATGTCTGGCTCTAGATTAGTGATCACATCATCATGATTATCTGGGTCATGAAGATCTTTTTTGTACAGTTCTTCTGTGTATGCTTGCCACCTCTTCTTATTATCTTCTGCTTCTGTTAGGTCCATACCATTTCTGTCCTTATACGAGCCCATCTTTGCATGAAATGTTCCCTTGGTATCTCTAATTTTCTTGGAGAGATCTCTAGTCTTTCCCATTCTGTTGTTTTCCTCTATTTCTTTGCATTGATTGCTGAAGAAGACTTTCTTATCTCTTCTTGCTATTCTTTGGAACTCTGCATTCAGATGCTTATATCTTTCCTTTTCTCCTTGGCTTATGGCCTCTCTTCTTTTCACAGCTATTTGTAAGGCCTCCCCAGACAGCCGTTTTGCTTTTTTGCATTTCTTTTCCATGGGGATGGTCTTGATCCCTGTCTCCTATACAATGTCACGAACCTCCATCCATAGTTCATCAGGCACTCTATCTATCAGATCTAGGCCCTTAAATCTATTTCTCACTTCCACTGTATAATCATAAGGGATTTGATTTAGGTCGTACCTGAATGGTCTAGTGGTTTTCTCTACTTTCTTCAATTTCAGTCTGAATTTGGTAATAAGGAGTTCATGATCTGAGCCACAGTCAGCTCCTGGTCTTGTTTTTGTTGACTGTATAGAGCTGCTCCATCTTTGGCTGCAAAGAATATAATCAATCTGATTTTGGTGTTGACCATCTGGTGATGTCCATGTGTAGAGTCTTCTCTTGTGTTGTTGGAAGAGGGTGTTTGCTATGACCAGTGTATTTTCTTGGCAAAACTCTATTAGTCTTTGCCCTGCTTCATTCTGCATTCCAAGGCCAAATTTGCCTGTTACCATAGGTGTTTCTTGACTTCCTACTTTAGCATTCCAGTCCCCTATAATGAAAAGGACATCTTTTGGGGGTGTTATTTCTAAAAGGTCTTGTAGGTCTTCATAAAACTGTTCAACTTCAGCTTCTTCAGCGTTACTGGTTGGGGCATAGACTTGGATAACTGTGATATTGAATGGTTTGCCTTGGAGACGAACAGAGATCATTCTGCGAGAGCTGGCCCGTGCACTAAGCCCGGCGGAGAGGAGCTACCCTGCGTCCGAGGTCAGGGGCGGCCGGGAGAAGCCACCTTGCACCCAAGGCCAGGAGCAGTGACCCTGAGGAGCCACCCTGAGCCAAGGCCAGGGCCGGCGGCCAGGAGGAGCCACCCGAGGGGTGGTGGCTGCGTAGGCACAGGAGGGCCTAGAGGAGCTATCCCACATTGAAGGTCAGGAATGGCGGCAGTAAGGAGATATCCCTCGTCCAAGGTAAGGAGCTGTGGCTGTGCTTTGCTGAAGCAGCTGTGAAGAGATACCCCACGCCCAAGGTAAGAGAAACCCAAGTAACATGGTAGGTGTTGCAAGAGGGCATCAGAGGGAAGACACACTGAAACCATACTCACAGAAAACTAGTCTATCTAATCATACTAGGACCACAGCCTTGTCTAACTCAAGGAAACCAAGCCATGCCTTCTGGGCAACCCAAGACGGGTGGGTCATGGTGGAGAGGTCTGACAGAACGTGGTCCACTGGAGAAGGGAATGGCAAGCCACTTCAGTATTCTTGCCTTGAGAACCCCATGAACAGTATGTAAAGGCAAAATGATAGGATACCAAAAGAGGAACTCCCCAGGTCATTAGGTGCCCAATATGCTGCTGGAGATCAGTGGAGAAATAACTCCAGAAAGAATGAAGGGATGGAGCCAAAGCAAAAATAATACCCAGTTGTGCATGTGACTGGTGACAGAAGCAAGATCCGAAGCTGTAAAGAGCAATATTGCATAGGAACCTGGAATGTCAGGTCCATGAAAGTGAAAGTGAAAGTGAAGTTGCTCAGTTGTGTCCGACTCTTTGCGACCCCGTGGACTGTAGCCCACCAAGCTCCTCTGTCCATGGGATTCTCCAGGCAAGAGTACTGGAGTGGGTTGCCATTTCCTTCTCCAGGGGATCTTCCCGACCCAGGGATCAAACCCAGGTCTCCCGCGTTGCAGGCAGACGCTTTAACCTCTGAGCCACCAGGGAAAGGAGGGAAAGCTCCCTTCCCTTCCCACTTAAGCCTCGAACTTTACTCCATGTGGTTCAGCCCAGGTTACCAGAGAGCTCTTCACTGGGTATTCAGACATCAATACAGCAAATAACAAAGTGGCAATTTGACTTCCCATTTGCTCTCCTCACTTGGGACCTTCGTGGGGCAGGGCGGCCATGATGCGAGGTGGAATTCTGGCCATACCCACCTCTTTAGGCCAGAGCATCCAAGCTAGTGAGCTGTAAATAAGTTTTGGATGTGCCCCAGGTATTGATCCCCTTGGGCCTTGAGGTATTGATTCCCTCACAGTCTTTGGAGCAGCCAAGTAGAGCCCAAGACAGCCAGATTCCAGGCCAGTCACCTTCGGCTATGCACAGACTCAGGATTTTCCCAGTAGACTGGACAAATAGCAACCTTTCCATGAAAGTCGTGATGTGGAAAAGAAAGTCAGCAACACTTTCCTCAATAGATATCTTTATTCCTCATCTCTCCATCTTGTCCAAGTGGATATCATGATGTATCTTGTCAAATTTTTGCTGATTTTATCATCTCAAATGAATTCATACATAAAGTAATCATCATTAATGACTGATAACAATATATAAAAAGATAATCATCCAAAAAAGATAATCATCCAAACCATTATACATCCTGATGGACATGTAACACTACCTGTGCAGAGGGGCACCGGTTATTCAGCTACTGTCTGTCAGCTCGAAGCCCCTCCCTCCCTGCTCTGAGATGCTGGGATTGGCTCTCTGAGAAGCACCCTCCTCCTCCGCAGGTTGACGTCAGGTTTAGCTCCGCCCATAAAGACACTAAGGGGAGACTCAGTTCAGTTCAGTAGCTCAGTCGTGTCTGATTCCTTGCAACCCCATGGACTGCAGCACGCCAGGCTTCCCTGCTGCTGCTGCTGCTGCTGCTGCTGCTGCTGCTGCTGCTAAGTCGCTTTTGTGTCCGACTCTGTGCGACCCCATAGACGGCAGCCCACCAGGCTCCGCAGTCCCTGGGATTCTCCAGGCAAGAACACTGGAGTGGGTTGCCATTTCCTTCTCCAATGCATGAAAGTGAAAAGTGAAAGTGAAGTCGCTCAGTCGTGTCCGAGCCTCAGCGACCCCATGGACTAGGGTAGGAGAAAAGCAGGGACTCGTTGCTCAGGAGGACACCTTTCATCCTGCCCTCTCAGAGCAGCCGGTGGCAGCAACTGGGTGGTGGCCACTGAAGTCTAAGCCCCAACTCCACCAATCTAAATTCCGTCATCCCAATCTCTTCTCATGTTCCCCTTCCCCAGGAATGGTAACTGCACCCTATCCTTACTGTAGCCCATCAAACCCCTCTGCTCATGGGATTTCCCAGGCAAGAATACGAAGTGGGTTGCCATTTTCTTCTCCAGGGGACCTTCCCCACCAGGGATCCAACCCACATCTCCTATGTCTCCTGCACTGCAGGTGGGATTCTTTACCACTGAGCCTTCAGGGAAGCCCCATATAGTTGCTGCTGCTGCTGCTGCTGCTAAGTCGCTTCAGTCGTGTCCGACTCTATGCGACCCCATAGACGGCAGCCCACCAGGCTCCCCCGTCCCTGGGATTCTCCAGGCAAGAACAGTGGAGTGGGTTGCCATTTCCTTCTCCAATGCATGAAAGTGAAAAGTCAAAGTGAAGTCACTGAGTTGTGTCCAACTACCCCTGCTTGGAAAGGGCCAGTGTGGTTTCTGTTTTCCCTACTGGATTCCTCACAGTACAGGACTTTGCCAAAATTAAAAAAAAAAGAGAGAGAGAGAAGAAGAAGAAATCGAACTTCAATCTGATTAACTCTTTAGATCTAATCATCAATTTAAACCATTAAGCTTTGTGGTGATTTGTTATGCAGCAACAAACAGCTAATACAGATGAGAGAATGACACTGAGGTTACGGATTCTGAGACAGTGAAGTGTTGATGAAGTGTCCAGGATTTCCTTCAGAATGATGGGAGAGGGGGGATAGAGGAGAAGCTGTGGTTCCGAGTGAAACAAAATGGGCCACAAGTTGAAAACTGCTGAAGCTGGGGGATGAATAGCTTGGTTTCACTAAGCTATTCTTTCTGTTTTATATGGGTTTTTAAAATTAAAATTTTTAAAAAAATTTGCTCAAACCTCACAGAACAATTGAAAACAGAAACTGCGTATTTGATAAGATTTGTTCTTCAGTTCAGTTTGTCAGTTGTGTCCAACTCTTTGCAACTCCATGGACTGCAGCACATCAGGCCTCCCTGTCCATCACCAACACCCAGAACCTACTCAAACTCATGTCCACTGAGCTGGTGATGCCATCCAACCATCTCATCCTCTATCATCCCTTTTTCCTCCCACCTTCAATCTTTCCCAGCATCAGGGTCTTTTCAAATAAGTCAGTTCTTCACATCAGGTGGCCAAAGTATTGGAGTTTCAGCTTCAGCATCAGTCCTTCCAATGAATATTCAGGACTGATCTCCTTTAGGATGGACTGGTTGGATCTCCTTACAGTCCAAGAGACTCTCAAGAGTCTTCTCCAACACCACAGTTGGAAAGCATCAGTTCTTCAGTGCTCAGCTTTATAGTCCAGCTCTCACATCCATACATGACTACTGGAAAAACCATAGCGTTGACGAGATGGACCTTTGCTGGCAAAGTAATGTCTCTGCTTTTTAATATGCTGTCTAGGTTGGTCATAACTTTTCTTCCAAGGAGTAAGCACCTTTTAATTTCATGGCTGCAATCACCATCTGCAGTGATTTTGGAGCCCAAAAAAATAAAGATTTGTTCTTAGTGAGTCCATATTGGGTTCCGGTGACGCTCACTTCCATAGAAATGACATCTGGAATAATTCATCCTCTGCATTGAGATAAGTGTGCTGATCTGTAGTTTCAGAATCCACATTCTTCCCCCTTTGGAGAAGTGGAAGAGTGTACAGCCCTCTCCTGTCTTCAGCAGCACTTCCTTTTCTCTGATTTCTTGAGGACAGAGACAGTGGCTCGGCGGTCTCATCCCCAAGTATTCCAGGACCAAGAGTTCTCTGTTCAGTCTGGAGCCCTGGACTCATTTAGAGCAACTGGGTCAGTGAGGGCAGTTTTCCAACCACCCCTGAGTTCGTTCCATGGTTGTATTGCCAAAGAGAAGGGATGGGAGCAAAACAGAAGATGAAGAATTCTGTTCCATCCGTACCTCCCCAGATGCCATCTTCCCCAAGCTCTGTAGGACCTGCAGCATAAATATGTCAGGAAAACAGGAACTAGAAGACAGAGAAAGGCACTGTGGAAAGCGGACAGTGTGAAATTCAAGGCAAAATGCATTAAATAGAGCAAAGAGTGTCGTTTGATATTGATAAAAGTTATGATCAATAATGAAGTCATAGTTTGCTCCATGAACTTTAATGGACCAAAGAACATAGCATTGAAATATATTAAGCATAAACTCTTGGAAATGTGAGAATAAATTGACAGAAACTCGACTATAGTGGAAGATTTTAGCATACTCATCTCAATCCGTGTAAGATCAAGAAGGCAAACTTAATAAAGCAATAAGCGACTCAAACAGTATCATTAGTAGCTGAATTAATAGATATAGAACTTATATCCTGCCAACAGAAACTATATCTTTTTGTCAAGTGTCTGTGTAACATTTACAAAATTGATCATATGCCAGGTCACAAATCAACACCAGTAAATTCCAAGTAGCAGGAAGTATACAAGTTACCTTCTCTGACCAAGTGTTATAAAACTAGAAACAAATAATGAAAAATTTAAAGATAAATTTTAAAAGCCACCATTTAGAAATTTTTTTAAAAAAATATCATTTTAACCCAAGAAGTGGATATTTTGTTCATGATTTTCTTTTTGCTGTAAATTTCACAGAAGGCCCTTTCTGTCACCCTTGATGTGTCAGTAAGATTTAGCTCATTGGACTTCTCTTTCCTGCAGCTGTCGGCTTGCACCTACGAGAGTGGACTTTGATGTTTGGACCACCCAGGATCCATTTTTCTCTTCTTCTGGTACTTGATTTCCTTCTGGAAAGCCTCCCTTCCCCATTCCCGGGGAGCTGGTGTTGACTTCCCCGTGTCCCTACCCCTACTGGTACCAACCTGGTCAATGAAAGCATTGTGTTACAGTGTTCAGTTCAGAAATAGCCAGCGAGACATTTGCTAGGACTGCTGGCTTCCGTCCCCTGCTGCACTTGAACCTGGGAGCGTGGAAGTCTGGGACTGCTACTGCCACCTGGTTATCATAGGAGGGGTCCCTTTGTGAGAAGAGAGCCAGTTCAAACTCCCCTGCTCTGTCCCATGACGTCGTTTCAGCCCCTGAATCAAACCACACCTGAAACCCAATCTACTCCTACACTTTTCAATAAAGTGCCTTTTAGTTTAATCCATCTTAAAGGGAGTTTTCAGTTACTTGTGTCTTTTCTTCCCACTTTGAATCTGCCTTTAGATACAATTCTTTTAATCCTCATTGAATTACTTGAATTGAATGGTCTAAACTGCATTTTTTTTAGAACTTCCCAAAGCTTTCTGAGCCGCCTTCCCCTCAAGCCATGACTCATTGGTATCAGTCATCAAATTTGTCTACCATTCTCATCTTTCTTCAGAACTTTCAAAGTCTTTCAAGTCAGTGCTTTTTATCTGTGAATTGACTTTGGTGGACTCTGAGGTCACTCCAAGATCACTCCAAAGGTAGAAGGAGCCAGAGGTCGACCCCAGGTCTGCCTGACTCCCAAGGCTTTTTCTGCTACACCAAATTGCCCTGCTCTGGACTATTTTTTCATCAGGAAGGGGACTCTGGGGCATCTCTCTGAGTCAAATTCCAAGACGCCCATGTGGGCAGGTGGGAGCTTGAGGAAAGGCTGGGAGAGATTGACTCAGTTTCCCCAGAGAGAAGCAAGCAGTGGGATCTAGAAGCCCCAGGTTTACGCCTCTGAAAATGCACCCAAGTTGTCCTGCCCTGCCGCTGTGGAGTGTTCCAGACAGTTGTCGGCATCAGACAGGCTGAGAGGGCACCCAGCCTGGAGGCCGGTACCTTACAGGGCACAGGGGAGACCAGAGAGGAGGGGTCAGGTGTGGCCTCTGCTGCTCTAATCTTGCTCCCCGCCTGTCCCCACACCCCGGTCCTGCCCAGGGGACCCTGCCCACCCCAGCTGGGTGTCACCCCCTTACCTTCTGTCCCTAGCTGGGAGCCTGAGCCTAGCAGGGCCTCCCAGGTGCAAGCAGAGCCCACCTTCCAGCTGGTGGCCCAGAAACCAGAGTCCTGCCGTTCACTGTTCTCTGTCTGAATAGGGACTCTGGGGAAAACGCTAGGGCACCCCAAGAGTGCAGGAAGTTGTTCTCTTGTTGGGGGGAATAGGGTTGTCTTGATATTTTTTATTGAATGACAATCAACACTGAAGCTTGACAAACCCAAGGGTGACTTAATAAAGGTTAACACTTCCCTGAATTCCCAAGGTAGACAGGTCCTGGATGCTCCTGTCTTTCCCAACCTCTCTGCTACCTCTTGAAAGCATTTTGCAGCCATGCACACTAAGTCGCTTCAGCCGTGTCCAATTCTTTGTGACCCCATGGACTGTAGCCTGCCAGGCTCTTCTGTCCATGGATTTTTCAGGCAAGACTACTGGAGTGGCTTGCCATTTCCTCTCCCAGGGAATCTTCCCCAACCCAGAGATCAAACCCACCTCTCTTACATCTCCTGCACTGGCAGGCAAGTTCCTTATCGCTAGCACCACCTGGGAAGCTAGGACCCCAGAGAAGGAACTCTCTCTCATCCTGCTCACGCCAAGAAATACAGCCTTCTATTGGACATCTATTATATCAGGCAGCTTACATACAGTATCTTTAATGTGAACACTAGTCCTTTTATTGGAGGTAGGACTATGCCCATTTTGCACATGAAGAAACTGAGGCTCAGAGAAATTAAGAAATCCAAAATCCCAGGTCAGTGGGAGGGCTGGGACTTGACCCCGGGTTGGCTGACCATCCCCTTTCCACCACCGATGGAAAGAGGGCCACACATTCACTCTTACACCAGCAAAGCCACCGGAGTCAGGTATAAACGTGCAGTGGATAGGTGGATGGTCCATCTCCCTAGAAGGCCCTCCGTTTGCCTGCAGAGTGATTTATGCGGAGGTTTGTCTCCCCCAATAGACAGTGAGCACCTCTAAGAGCTGGGTCCAACTCTGTCACTTCTTTGAGTAGAAGCATAGGAACAGTTGCCATCGTCCATCCTTTGTAAAGCTTTCTCTTTGGGGAAATTTCCTGTGAGCTCTGCCTTCCCAAGTATATAATATGCTCGATCACTCAGTTGTATTCTCCAGGCAAGCATACTGGAATGGGTTGCCATTTCCTTCTCAAGGGGCTCGTCCTGACCCAGGGATTAAACCCACATCTCTTAACGTCTCTTGCATTGGCAGGTGGATTCTTTACCACTAGCCCCATTTGGGAGGCCCTCCCAAGTATATTGTTGTTGTTCAGTCGCTAAGTTATGTTCAAATCTTTGTGACCCCATGGACTGCGGCACACCAGGCTTCCCTGTCCTTCACTATCTTGCTGAGTTTGCTCAAGCTCATGTCTATTGAGTCAGTGGTGCCATCCAATCATCTCATCCTCTGTCTCCCCTTTCTCCTCTTGCCCTCAACCTTTCCCAGCATCAGAGTCTTTTCCCATAAGTCAGCTGTTTGCATCAGGTGGCCAAAGTACTGGAGCTTCAGCTTCAGCATTAGTCCTTCCAATGAATATTCAAGATTGATTTCCTTTAAGAGTGACTGTTTGACCTCCTTGCTATCCAAGGGACTCTCAAAAGTCTTCTTCAAAATCACAGTTTGAAAACATCAAATCTTCAGTGCAGAGCCTTCTTTATGGTCCATCTCTCACATTCATACATGAAAAACACACCTTTGACTATACGGACCTTTGTCAGCCAGGTGATGTCTCTGCCTTTTAAAACTCTGCCTAGGTTTGTCATAGCTTTTCTTTCAAGTAGAAGTGTCTTTTAACTTCATGGCTGCAGTCACCATCCACAATAATTTTAGAGCCCAGGAAAATAAAATCTGTCACTGTTTCCACTTTTTCCCCATCTATTTGCCATGAAGTGATGGGACGGGATGCCATGTTCTTAGTTTTTTGAATGTTGAGTTTTAAGCCAGTTTTTCACTCTCCTCTTTCACCCTCATCAAAAGGCTCTTTAGTTCCTCTTTCTTTGCTTTCTGTCATTAGAGTGGTATCATCTGCATATCTGAGGTTGTTGATATTTCTCCTGGAAATCTTGATTCCAGCTTGTAAGTCTGGCATTTCTGATGATGTACTCTACATAGAAGTTAAATAAGCAGGATGACAATATACAGCCTTACCATACTCCTTTCCCAATTTTGAACCAGTCCATTGTTCCATGTCCAGTTATAACTGTTGCTTCTTGTCTGGCATACAGATTTCTCAGGAGGCAAGTAAGGTGGTCTGGTGTTCCCATCTCTTGAAGAATTTTCCACAGTTTGTTGTGATCCGCACAGTCAAAGGCTTGAGCATAGTCAGTGAAGCAGAAGTAGATGTTTTCTGGAATTCTCTTGCTTTTTCAATGATCCAATGGATGTCAGCAAATTGATCTTTGGTTTCTCTGCCTTTTCTAAATCCAGCTTGTACATCTGGAAGTTCTTGGTTCAAGAACTGGTGAAGCCTAGCTTGAAGGATTTTGAGAATTACCTTGCTGGCATGTGAAGTGAGCACAATTGTAGGGTAGTTTGAACATTCTTTGGCATTGCCTTTCTTTGGGATTGGAATGAAAACTGGTATTTTCCAGTCCTGTGGCTACTGATGAGTTCTCCAGATTTGTTGACATATTGAGTGCAACACTTTAACAGCATCATCTTTTAGGATTTGAAATAGCTCAGCTGGAATTAAGTCATCTCCACCAACTTTGTCTATAATAATGCTTCCTAAGGCTCACTTGACTTTATACTCCAAGATATCTGGCTCTAGGTGAGTGACCCCACTATCGTGGTTATCTGGGTCACTAAGATCTTTTTTGTACAATTCTTCTATGTATTCTTGCCACTTCTTAATCTCTTCTGCTTCTGTTAGGTCCTTGCCACTTCTGCCCTTTCTTGTGCCCATCTTTGCATGAAATGTTCCCTTGGTATCTCCAGTTTTCTTAAAGTGATCTCTAGTCTTTCCCATTCTATTGTTTTCCTCTATTTCTTTGCACTGTTCTCTTACGAAGGTTTTCTTATCTCTCCTTGCTCTTCTCCTCCATTCAGTTCGGTATATCTTTCCCTTTTATCCTTTGCCTTTCACTTCTCTTCTTTTCTCAGCTATTTGTAAGGCTGTATGTATCAGAACTCAATTCTCAGGCTCCCTTGCAGTGAGGATGGAGGCACGTGACCTGGGCTCTCTCCTGAAAGTCCCTAATTCAGAACTGAGCCCCAGGCAGAAACAGGCACAGACTTCTGTTTTATGGTCCAGTTATCAGTGTGGCCTCAGTTACAAGGTCAACTTCCTGTGGCAGAAGAGACCACGGCTGCAGTGAAGTCAGTTCCTGGCCTCCTGCTTAGTGGCTGCTGCTGCGGCAGCAATAATTCCACCCATCGAGCCAGCACTACGGCAGGGTCCTGAGTTCCTCCTGCCCTCCCGCTGACTGCCTGCATTTGCTCATATGGTTTAATAAAGCCCTTTTCTGCTGAAACTAGCCACCGTGGATTCTAATATTTACTCTGTAAACATTTAGCAAATAAACGTTTTAAAATCTCCTCTCACGCTGGAGGCTGGAGAGGAAGCCCCATCGCATGGCATGCCTTTGTGCCCTTCCTTCTCACTCTGCCTCCTCGCAGGATGCCAGGTCCCTCAGCAGTCTCCAGCAAGCAGGATGCAGCCCAAGGCACTGCGGTACATGGCACAGTGCCTGGCACACGGTGGGCCCAGGGAAATATTTATTGATTGTTATAATTCTCCTAACTTGCCTGCATCCCAGGATCCCCTGAATCGCTTCTTGAAATTCCCATCCCTTGAATTCTTTTCATGTGACAGAGCTTTATCGCTATTAACTCATCTAATTCTCAGAGCACCTTGTGAGATGATAGTCATTGCACCAGCCTCTTGCAGAGGAGAAAACTGAGGCTTGGAGGCATGAAGCAACTTGTCCAAGGTCACGGCCTGGTAGCAGCAGGGTCAGGCTTGTACCCAGGGGTGTTGGACTCCAGAGCCCAAACATCTCAGCCCCTACTCCCTGCTACACAAAGTGTAGCCTGGGAGGTGGGATTCCGGCCTTAGGAAGTTCAGATGCTAGCAGGGGGATGAAGCCAACTCCGGTAAGCCTTACTGAGATCTGGGAATTAATGACTGAATGGGCTGGAGCCAGACGCTCCAATTTAAAGCAAGACTTAAAGCTGTTGTACATTTTTTTCTCTTTCAAAAGCAAATGTTAGCATTTCTGAACACCTGTGGCTATTGTCTAAAACTACACAATGGTCTGGACATTTCCCACTGCCTAAGGCTTTCTCAAACTCCTGAGAATCAGAGCAACAGCCTTTGTTTTCTCTGGAGGAGCTGGAGCCAGTACCTTGAGTTCCTGTTGCAGTCTGAATGTGTCCCCGCAAAAGTACGTACATGGAAAACCAACCCACAAAGTGATGGTACTTGGGGGAGGGACTTTGGGGTTAGAACCTTCATAAGAGGCCAAAAGGCTCCCTCACCCTCTCTTTCCTCCGTGTGAGGGTGGTCCGCAACCCAGGAGAGGGCTCATCCATGCTGGCACTCTGATCTTGGACTTCCAGCTCCCTGAACTATGGGGAACAGATATCCAAGCACCCAGCTTATGGCATTTTGTTATAGCAGCCCAAGCTAAGAAAGTCCCCTGTCTTTCTGCTTCCTCCCCCTCTCTTCCTGGATGCTCATCCCCTCTGACCTTCCCAGTAAACACCATGTGCACTAAACTTGTCTCAGAGCCTCCTTCCAGAGAGAGCCCAACTGAAACACTGCTTGCTACATTAAAACTTGCTTAAAAAGCAACAAAAACAATAATATCAATGCTATTTGTTATCAGTCAATTATTAATTTTTAGTCTGCTGCAAAAAGTGAGAAACTTCAAACCAGACAGACTAATTTCTCCTCCAGCCTTAACATAAAACGAGAGTGGCCAGAGAATTGGTCATCAGACATCACTGGTCAATGGAACACAGCTTCAAAACCCCAAGGTGAATACAACTCTTGGTCTGAGATTCTGAACATTAGATAACAGTTTTACTGTTATTTTCTATAATAAGTTCTCTTGGCTTCTTCCTAGTGGTTTCATTTAATAATTACCCTCACTTTGTGCAGAATTGTTGATTTATGTGCACAAAGTTTGGGGCATTTTTCTCCCTGGGAAGACTGTTTTCTTTGAGAGACAGGCTTACACAAACAGCTAGAGAGGTCACAGTCATCCGAGCCCCAGGTGCCTGGCAGGATTTTTGGGGAATTAAAAAGGAAGAAAAGAAAGCAGCAATTCAAGGAAGTGAGAGGAAAATAATAATAATGATAACATGAATCCTCTTTAGTTGAGCACCTACTATGTGCCAGGATCTGGGCTGAGAGCTTGACAAAGTATGAGCTCACATATGGCAGCCTTATGAGATGGACCTTTAATAATTCCACTCTGTGTACGCAAGTGGTTGCCGTTCAGTCGCTAAGTTGTGTCTGATTCTTTGCAGCCCCATGGACCTCAGCACGCCAGGCCCTCCTGCCTTTCACTATCTCCTGGAGTTTGCTCTAACTCATGTCCACTGAGTCAGTGATGCCATCCAACCATCTCATCTTCTGTGGCCCCTTCTCAAGACTGAGGCTCAGTGTGGCTATATGACTTGCCCAAGATCCCAGAGCCAGTAAGTGACTGAGCCAAGACTTGATTCCACATCTTTCTGACACTAAAGCCCGGTCACATGGTCCACACTACTTGTACCAGTTGAGTCTACCTCAAAGCCCTGGAAGTGAAAGTCAGGTTCAAGCTGGTAGTGTAAAGATGAGGCAAAATATACCCTTGGGACCCTAAGAGAAAGGTTGAAACCAACTGTGTTCAGAGTGTGGCTTTATAAAGAATTAACCTTTAGAGAGACCCAGAGACCTTCTGTGAAGTGTGGAAGGCAGGTGTCCAGGGGACTCCAGGCAAGGCTGTGTCTCCTGCATCTCTGTCTGAGTGAAGAGGTCCTCTGCCCCCAAGAGTGACCTGATCCCTCCTACTTGCCATCATAACTCAGGGGCAGCTGAGCCGTGGAAGCCTTTTGGCAACTCAGGCCAGCCCAGCTCCTCCAGCCTGAGGGTTACCATAGCAACCATTTGAGGCTGGAATTTTTTACTAAAGAAGGGAAAGGAGCACCTCCAAGGAGCAGGGAGGGGAAGTGGAAGGGAGACTTTTGGAGGGTGTGGGGACTCACCGTGTTCTTTCCCTCAGTGTGTGGGGGACTCCCCACACAAAGAAAAGTGGGGAGCACAGAAGGTTACAGCCAGATTTCCCCAGGAGCATCACACCTTGGCACACAGATAAAACGGTCAAATTTGCACATTGTGTTGGGGGTACACTCCAGGTAACTAGGAACTGGGTGAAAAACTGTGTTACATTTTCTGTATATTATATAATTTCGGTAGGAAAAAAATTAGTACAAAGTAATGAAAGTAAAGTGAAAGTCGCTCAGTTGTGTCCAACTCTTTGAGACCCTATGGACTATACAGTCCATGGAATTCTCCAGGCCAGAATACTGGAGTGGGTAGCCTTTCCCTTCTCCAGGGGATCTTCCCAGCCCAGGAATAAAATCCAGGTCCCCGTCATTGCAAGAGGATTCTTTACCAGCTGAGCCACAAGGGAAGCCCAAGAATACTGGAGTGGGTAGCCTATCCCTTCTCCAGCAGATCTTCCTGACCCAGGAATCAAACCGGGGTCTCCTGCACTGCAGGTGGATTCTTCACCAACTGAGCTAACAGGGGAGCCCTACAGAGTAATAGGGAAACTATTAAATATTGACTGTGAAGTTGCTCAGTCATGTCTGACTCTTCGTGACCCTATGGACTGTAGCCCACCAGGCTCCTCCTTCCATGGGATTTTCCAGGCAAGAATACTGGAGTGGGTTGCCATTTCCTTATTCAGGGGATCTTCCTGACCCAGGGATTGAACTCAGTTCTCCCACATTGCAGGCAGACTACCGTCTGAGCCACCAGGGAATCCCTATTGACTATGTGGAAAAAAAAAAAAAAAAAAAACTTCCCAAAGAAATCTTTTTAAGCAATTTAATGAGAAACGAGATTTCTTCCATGAACATACTTTTTTTAACATCAGGCTTTACATGTGCAATGGCCATACACAATTTTTGATGGGGGCTTTTTAATGAGGAGCTCTTGAAATTTTTGAAAGTCACTGTTGGCAGGAAACTTTTGTTCACTGAGTACATGATAAAAAAATGTAAGACCATTTTATATCCATTCAAAAATGTATAACACTTGAAATTATATTAAAAGAACCTAACAGCTCTTTCTCTTCTTTCTTTGACAAATGTAATGTTGAAATTTCTTGTGATAATGTGAATGGATGGTGAATACAATCAAACATTTCATATCAAGGATTTCAAAATAATGATGAAGTTCTAATTTGCGGAGTGTGTGTCTATTGTTAGAGCTTTCTCCCTGCAGCTAACGTGGATGCCATGAAAAAGACACATCACCTGAAAAGATTAAGGCTTCAGCTTCTACCCGATGTAAAGACAGGGATTTGGAGCCTTCTCCCAAAGCTGATCCATCCTGGATAACACATCCAGTTTCCTTATCACCTTCATGACTTGACCCGTGTTGGACTGGGCACCGTGCTTCTAGGACACCAAGAATGGGAATTCCTCTTGCGAGTCCAGGGGTCCTTTGTTCACATTGGGAGCACAGGACTTGGCAGCCAGCTGCTGATACAGGTGACAAGTCACCCCCTGGAGCGAGGCCCAGCCCACGTGGTACCAGATGTGGCTCCTCCTCATGAAATCTACCGGAACCTTGGGAATCCTGGGCCCTGTCTGGTAAGGGGACCAACCATCCCAGTTCTTGTGATTAAGAGGTTTCTGGGCTTCCCAGGTGGCCCTAGTGGTAGAGAACCCACCTGCCAATGCATGAGATGTAAGAGACGCAGGTTTAATCCCTGGATCAGGAAGATCCCCTAGAGGAGGGCATGGCAACCCTCTCCAGTCTTCTTGCCTAGGAAATCCCATGGACAGAGGAGCCTGGTGGGCTAAAGTCCATTGGTTCTCGAAGAGTCAGACATGACTGAAGCAACTTGGCACATACACAAGAGATTTCCAGGGATGTGATTCTTCCAGTGCTAAAACTGGGAAAGTCCCAGCCAAACAGAAAGGAGTTAGCTGGTCATCCTACATGGCCGCCTGAAGGCTGTAAGAATCAGTTCCTCACTACACCCCTGTAATTCATTCGCTGCGCACACACACACACTGGAATTCACTGGATTAGAGCAGTGTTTCGCAAACCTTCGTGCACACATGAATAGACTGGGGATCTTATTAAAAGTGAAGATTCTGAATCAGTAGTTGAAGGGGAGCATGGGC
Source organism: Capricornis sumatraensis (assembly GCF_032405125.1). Lineage (NCBI taxonomy): Eukaryota > Metazoa > Chordata > Mammalia > Artiodactyla > Bovidae > Capricornis > Capricornis sumatraensis. The sequence continues at coordinate 76,188,158 of NC_091084.1, forward strand.
AAGATTCTATATTTCGAACCACCACCCAGGTGATGCGTGCTGCTGGCACATGGACCACCCTTTGAGCTGCATGGGCTTGGATCACAGCACTGAAACCAAAGACGAGACTCCAGCACTGTGAGACAAGATCTGCAGCCGAATGCCCAGGGGAGCCAGCAGGAGAGCAGGGAAGGGTCACTGGAGTCCATCCCCACCATATGAAAACCAGTCTTCCCCGAAGGACCGCAGATTTGGAAAGTTGCTTTCTGCACACGGCAAGCATCTCTATCCAGGACAGATTTCCTGTGGCCTCTAGGCCACTCTGAGTTAAAATCAGTTAACATCAGTTGAACCCTAGCATGGATCACTATCGCCAGTTTAGGGGCAGTGGTGAACTCATCAGACCAGATCCCTGACTTCATAGTGTTTCAAGGTTGACTGACAGTTCACGCAGCCAATTCATGCACATATGTCTTTCTTCATCCCCTTTTTTGTTCATTTATTTGCCAAATACTAGTGTAGAACCTATGACGTTGTAGATACTGCAGAGAAATACTGCTTTTAACCCTGGTAATACAAAATACCAAATACCTGGGATGACTCTCCTATTGAAAACAACTAAAGTTTAGTCGCTCAGTCGTGTCTGACTCTTTGGGACACCATGGACTTTAGCCCACCAGGCTGCTCTGTCCATGGGATTCTCCAGGCAAGAATATTGGAGTGAGTTGCCATGCCTTTCCCCAGGGGATCTTCCTGACCCAGGGATTGAATCTGGGTCTCCTGCATTGCTAGTTGATTCTTCACGGCAAATAAAGTGTCTGGGAAAAGAAGAAAAAGCGTTCTTAAATGTAAGCTAAACTGGCAAGAAAGTAAATAATGTACAAGGCCAAAAACGCGTGGAACGGAGGCAAGAACCAGAAAGGTAAGGAGAGTAGCAGCTGTGTTTACCAGGGGTATTTACTGAACCCTGAGAAACAGAGCTTGGTTTTCCTGGTGTCCTAGGGCTAAGGGAAGAGCTGACAAAGCCCAGAGTGTGCCCAGGGTGAGGAGTCTGATAGGAGTGACTCCCCCCAAAAAGCTGAGACTTCAAGGGAAAGCAGTCTCGGGTTAAGGACAAAGGAGTAATATCAACAACGCCCTCCATCACGGGGAGTGCAAGAAAAATGGAATGTCTTAAAACGAAGCCCTAAGTGGAAAATGGAAAAAGTAACTACTGAGAATTTGGAGTCATCAGTCATCCCTGACACAAGTTTGTAACCAACCAAGTTGAATTCACACCACCTGGGTGGTCCCCAAACTCCACAAACCAACAACTTAATTTACAGCGGTTGCTGCCAAGAAGTGCCCTCCAGGGGCCTGGCACTGGAGAATAAAAAATACTCTTCAGAAGAACCCTCTGCAATCCCAGGCCTCACGAATTTCCATAAATAGAAATTCAAGGGAAATTGAGTCAACCACAGTTTACAACTAAACAAATACATACACAAGGAAACTCTGTATTATGACTGAGAACCAACAGAAAGCAGGAGGCCACTTCTTGCAGACCCGTGTTGACCCGCCAGTGCCCTCCTTATCGGCCCCTCAACAGGCAGACCCTTTAGACTCTCAGGATCCACATCCACCCCACTCCTGCACTCTCTACTGAGATTTCCAGTCATGTGGTGTACTGATGTGATGGAATGCTCTGGCCCACACCCCCTGGAACATTCCTTCTCCTCTGGCAGGCAGTGAGTTCCGGCAGCAGCCACATCTTCTCCAAGATCTGGATCTAGGCAGGAGGTGTGTGGGATGCCTCTTCCAAGTTCTTAATTCCTCCCTGGTTTACTCTCCCTCCACCCCAGAGGAAGTGGGACTCCTGCATTTGTTATTCTCATATTCCATAAGGGTTCTCCTTTACAACCCTTTTAGTAATTAATCATATTTTATTTGCTAATCATTAATTATATCAAATGGTCCCTGTTGAAATTATAAATGTCAGTTCTGTCTTGGCCTGACCCTTGACCAATACGTTCAGCATCCAATTAAAATCACAGGGCAATGCAAAAAAAAGCAGATAACTATGACTCCTAACCAAGAGGAAAATAAATCAATCAATAAAAACACACCCAACAATAATAGAATTAGTCATCAAGAACTCTGAAACCCACTCCAGTATTCTTGCCTGGAGAATCCCATGGACAAAGGAGCCTGGCAGGCTAGAGTCCGTAGGGTCGCACCAAACTGACTTAGCACACACGCATGACTTTGAAACATAAGTCTTATAAACATTTTCAGAGATATAAAGGAGAATGTGAATACAATGAGGGTAAAAATGGAATACATAACATAAAAGACACAAGGGCCATATAGAAAGGAAAAATACAAATATGAAATGAAAAACGTGCTGAATTGCACTACAGCAGATTAGACATTGCAAAAGAGACAATTAGTCAACTTGAGAACATCAGATTAGGAATTATTCAAACTGGGCACAGAGAGAATAAAGGGCTAGGAAAAGAGTAAACAAGCATCTGTCATCTGTGGGATGATGTCAAGATGCCTTATATACGGGTAGTCAGAATCTCAGGAAAGTTGAGGGGGACAGAAAAAAATATTTAAAGGAAAAAACCAGTTGACGTTTCCCAGATCTGATGAGAACTATAAATTCACACATACAAGAAGCGTAAGGAACCCCAAGCAGAATACTGATAAAGAAAAACCTACCAAAGCACATTATAATCAAAGTTGCTGAAAACAAGTAATAAAGAGAAAATCTTAAAAACAGCTACAGAAAAGAGATATTATACATAAACCAAAAAATTAAGCATTACAGCAAATTCTTCATCAGAAACAATATGAGGCAGAAGACGGTGAATCAAAATCTTTACATTGCTGAAAGATAAGCCATCAAATTAGAATTCTAAAGCCAACAAAAGTGTCTTTCAAAAACGAAGGCAAAAAAAGACTTTTAGAGAAAATCTGAAAGAATTCATTGTCCGTAGACCTGCACTCCAAAAAAATGTTATATTTGATCAAAAGTTCCTCGGGTAGAAGGACAGGGACATCAAGCAGGAGTCTGGATTCACACAAAGGAATGGCGAGCACTCAGAAATAAGAGAAACAGACCACCGATACGTTCAACATGATGAATATCTGTCATCAACCAAGTGAAAGGATCCAGACACAAAGGGCTGCGTGTTCATGACTCCAGTTATACAAAATCGTGGAAAAGTTAAGACTATAGTGACAGAAAGCAGCTCAACGGTTGCCAAGCTCTGGGGAGGAGACTGATGGCAAGAGAGAGAGCACGAGGGAATCTGGGGGCTGAGCCTTCCTATATCTTGATTGTCGTGATGCATAGCTATGCACTTGTCAAAACTGATCAAACCGTATGTTTAAAAGGAGTGAAGCTTATTGTATCTAAATGGCACACTAATAAATTTGATCATTTAGAAAAAGTCAATGAAAGACCACATATAATGCTTTAAAAATGTATCACAACAATCACAAAGAAATTTAAAAGAAGGCACAAAGAATTAAAGTGTATGAAGGTATTAAGTGTGTTTTTCAAGAGACGGGTGAAGATATTGACTGATTTCAGACTTGGATAAACAGAAGAAGGAATTTGTTGTTTCTAATATTACCACAAAAGGAATGAAAACAGATATGTTAATCTCTAATCAGTGGAGGAAAAAAGATGTCATAGACAAAAAAAAATAATCAAAAGTAAGGTTAAAAATAATGGGTGAGACAAATAGGAAGTGCAAAATAAGATGGTAGCTGTAAATTCAAATGGGCTTCACAGGTGGTGCTCAGTTCAGTTCAGTTGCTCAGTCGTGTCTGACTCTGCGACCCCATGAATCGCAGCACGCCAGGCCTCCCTGTCCATCACCATCTCCCGGAGTTCACTCAGATTCACGTCCATCGAGTCAGTGATGCCATCCAGCCATCTCATCCTCTGTCATCCCCTTCTCCTCCTGCCCCCAATCCCTCCCAGCATCAGAGTCTTTTCCAATGAGTCAACTCTTCACATGAGGTGGCCAAAGTACTGGAGTTTCAGCTTTAGCATCATTCCTTCCAAAGAAATCCCAGGGCTGATCTCCTTCAGAATGGACTGGTTGGATCTCCTTGCAGTCCAAGGGACTCTCAAGAGTCTTCTCCAACACCACAGTTCAAACGCATCAATTTTTCGGCACTCAGCCTTCTTCACAGTCCAACTTCACAGGTGGTGCTAATGGTAAAAAAAAAAAACCGCCTGCCAACGTAGGAGATGTGAGAGACTCAGGTTCAGTCTCTGGGTCAAATATGTCCGTAATTACAAGGCGTGGATGTGAACTAAAAGGCGGAATAATAAATTACACAAATTCTACCCATAGAAGCCTCAGTCGTGTCCATGGGATTTTCCAGGCAATAGTATGGGAGTGGATTGCCATTTCCTTCTCCAGGGGCTCTTCCCAGCCCAGGGATCGAACCCGGGTCTCCCACATTCCAGGCAGACGCTTAACCGCCTGAGCCACCAAGGAAGCCCCTCCATAGAAGGCTGGTGTCGCTATACTGGCATTAGATAAAATGGACTTAAAGCAGAAGCATTACCATGGTAAACAGGAACACCTCACGATGAGAAAAGGTGAAAATCACCAGAAATTATGATAATTTTAGATTTGTAGCACCTAAAAACACAATCTCAAAATCACACAGCAATAAAAAGTGACAGAACTACATGGGGAAATAGAGAAATCAATCTACCCACAATCCCAGTGTGGAATCTTTAACTCACCTTTCTCAATAATCATCAAAATAAACACTTTTTTTTTAAAGTCAGGAGCAGTATTTGGCCAATAAGTTTAACTTGACTAGATGGGTACAGGCGGCCCACTACACCCAGCTGCTGCACAAGACACATTCTTTCCAGTGCAGTCCCCAGGCTACAGCTGAGAACTGAGGCTCAGGGTAGACTTCTGGCTTGTCTAGCAAGATGCAGTGGAGAAAGTTCTCAAGGTGAGTCTCCTGTCACCTGAACTGCTAATTTTCTACTCTTCCTGGATGGTTTTAAATGCCTCCTGTTCCCCTCTGTGCAAAGGTTCTTGTTCCAAAGCCACATCCAGCTTCCCAAAGCCAGCTGAAGGCCAGAGTGACATTGCTAAAGGCTGAGGTGTTACCAAGGAAGGAAGAGCGCAGGAAGCAATGCCGGCAGAAAGCATTGTTGTTGGAGGCTGGATGCTGGAACGTGCCAGAGGAGGAAACCGCCCGGCGGTTGGGTGTGTTCAGCTCGTGTTCTCAGATCCCCTCCAGGAAGCTCTAAGATTCAGGTCTCAGAAAACTCAACATCCTTCACTGCTGGAGAAAGTGGGCTTCCCTGGGGCTTCAGGGGGAAGAAGACTGGGTCTAGGTCCCCAGGTGAAAAATGGTCCTTTATGAATTGAAAAGAGCACAGATGGAGGTGGCTTAAAGGGGGCAGAAAGGCCAAGTCCATCTGATCTAGACGTAGCAGCTGAGCAGGAAGGGAATGCCATCCCGGGAAGGCATTTCCCAGGAATTTAGATAATTCTGGACATGTGGCAAAAAGACAGCCGGTCATCTCGGCCAACTTCCAGTCCTGAGGGTTACTCGCCTAAGGGCGCCGGACACCTACAGGTACCATCCCGTGGGTAGGCCAGCTTGTCTTCACGCTTCGCAGCCGTTCTGTGGGCATTTCTGTCTGTCCCCTACTTGCCTCCCCCTAGTTAACCCTCGGTTCTAGGCCTTGGCTGAATAAGGGGACTGCACTGACTGCTGGGCCATTTTTGTTCAGGAGTAACTTTGTGCATTGTTAGCATTCATGTGAGAAGAGCTCACCAAAAAAATGTACTATTCAACGAATATTCATTGAGCATGTCCCAGGCACCCTGCTAATAACCGTGGATAAAATGACATGGTGATGATGATAATGGCTAGCGTTTAATAGGCATTCCCTATACACCAAGCACAGTGCCCTGCACTTAAATGCGTTACCTTATGCAATCTTCAGAGTAGCCCTCTGAGGCAGGTATTATAAGCATTACCTTTGTACAGATAAGAACATGGAGGCTCAGAAAAATTGTGATACGCCCTGGGTCACACACTGACTAATGACAAAGATGGAACTGGAACCTAGAATCAAGCATTTTGCCATAATGGTTCCCAAGATGAAGAAGACACTGTAATTATAAGTCATCAGCAGATGACAACTCCCAGAAGCAAAAAGTGCAATTAGACAGAGGCAAGGTAGGGAGATGGGAGGTTTGGGTGAAGCTTTAAGGGCTCTTTGAAGCCTGGGTAATTGTCCCATGTATGCCCTGGGCAGGCAGGCTGCAGGCCCCCAGGCCGGTCGATCCTCAGTTTGGGCATTAGTCTCCCAGCTGCACACACACATGCACACACGCGCGCGTGCACACACACACACACACACACACACACACACACAGAGCTCACCTTGTGACCACCCAGCCCATGGCTGCAGCTATACCCCTGGTGCGCTCAAACCTCGACTACTTGCCTCTAAGGACTTGATTCCAACCTGGTTTTCAGCACTCGGGAGACAGAAGCCTGTGTGTTCTCCATGGGTCTGGAAAGGGGCTTCACGTACATCTTTTCCTTCCCAGTGAGTAAAGGCATTCCAGCAGGGAGAAATCCTTCCCCAGGAAGGGGATGAATCAGGAATGGCAGGTTTGTTCTGGATAATACCCTGTGGAATAATGGGAAGTGGCGCTCAGTGAGCTCCCCTGAGTCGCAGGGAAGTGGGGCTGGGAGGCTGGAGTGTCTGCTGATACGAAGAAACAAGAGCGAGCAGGTGAGAACACACAAACACAGGAAGCCTGTGATGAAAAGAATCGGCAGGACACAGCCCTCCAGGCAGCGGCATGAGAGGGGCCCTTAGGACGGGGACAAGACCAGGAAGTTACTCCTGAGGATCTAAGGCATCGAGGCGCTACACACAGCCGAGGTGGGGCCGGGTCAGCCCTGCCTACGTGGCGCTCTGACCACCATTTCCTGGCTGGAAGAAGGTGCCTCTGTGTGAGCAGGAAACAGCCGCTGGAGACGTGTGACTGATGGGAGGCAGAAGGGTGCTCGGTAAACTGCAAACATTCCCTACATGTGTTTTTTCGCTGCTCTTCTCCCTACAAGCGTTAACCTTGGAAATGTAACAAATGGCAAAGACAAAAAACCAGGAAGCCAGTGTAGGTGTGTGGAGTGAAAAAAAAAAGGATTGTTGACTCTTAGAACAAAACTCAGCTGAACACCCCCTCCGCACGACCCCCCCCCCACCCCCCCCACCCCCCCCCACCCCACCCCCCCCCCCCCGCCATCCCCTGCGAGAAACAGGCTGGGAGGGCATTAGCTGACCAGTCTCCAGCCTCATTCAGATTCCTAAGGGCGTCCCCCACCCCACCCCTCCCCACCCCCCGGGGAAGGAGCAGTACAAGCAAATTCTTTCATCCAGTGGGAAGCACCTGTTTTATCCCTTCTTTTATTCATGCAACCAGTGTTTACTGGAGGCTATCGTGTGCAAGTCCTAAAATTAAAAGTATGATTACAATTGTGATAAACACTGTAAAAGAGATGTGTATGATGCCATAAGGGCCTATACTCAGGATATCTAATATAATCACTTATACAGGGGACTATGATTAGGATAACTGAACCAATCTGATAAAACCAGAGAAGTGCTGATAATGACGCTGCGATCCAGAGGATGAGCAGATATTAACTAGGTTAAGAGGGCAATAGGAGTAACCCAGCGATGAGGAAAGAGCTAAGCAAATATGCTGCAATCAGCCAGAGTGCCGTATGTATTGGTTAGCTTTGGCTGCATAACAAGTCACTCCAAAGCTTAGTGGCTTAAAACAACTTTTCTTAACCCAATTTTGTAGGTCAGAAATTTGGCTGGATTCAGCAAGGCACTTCCCGCAGTCTATGTCAGGTTGCGTCGCTGACTTGGGCTGGGGCTCACTCGTGCACCTGTATCAGTGGCCAAGTCAGTGAGGAACCGGCTGGCCATTGGCTGGGGCTGTTTGGTTCTCCACTGCATGGTCTGTCATTCTCTAGCAAGCTGCCCTGGGTTTCCTTCACAAGGCAGTTAAAGGCATCTAAAAAGCAGCAAAAAGAAACAAGTTCCAAAGCTCAGGCACTTCTCATGCTGCTGTAAGCCACTGACAAAGACAAGGCATGTGGCTAAGCCCAAACGGGGGGAAGAGGCACCAACCAAGGGTGTGGTTACAGGGAGAAGGGAACAAATTGGGAGCAGTAACCTCAGTGTGTTCAAGGAACTGAAAGAAAGCCGAAAGACTTTCCCTGTGAAGGGGAACACAGCTCGGGTGAAGCTGGAGGTGGGCAGGAACCAGGGCACGCAGGGCCTCCAAGAGCGCTCTAAGATCGGGTCTTTAGACCCTAGAAACAGGCCAGCACTCTGGCTTCTGATTCTCTGTCATGCAGGCCTGTTTATCACAAATAAATCCCTTGAAGGCTGTACTGCCCTGGGTGACGGCTCTGCCAAGCTTGAGAAGCCCAGGACCTCTCAGTTCAGTTCAGTCACTCAGTCGTGTCCGACTCCTTGCGACCCCATGAACCTCAGCATGCCAGGCCTCCCTGTCCATCACCAACTCCCGGAGTCCACCCAAACCCATGTCCATCGAGTCGGTGATGCCATCCAGCCATCTCATCCTCTGCACCTCTGAAGCTGCCTAATCCCAGGAGTTCTCTCTCTCCCAGGCCAACAAAGCTGTGAACTCCACCCCAGAGACCGGCTGTTTTCTTGGAGTAAGAGCTGGGGAAGCCACGCGGAGGCAGCTGCTAGATTGCCAAAGATCGGAAGGAAAGTAAGCAGGACTGGTACTCCCGCTGTAGCCAACGGGACACCTGCACTAGCTGTTAAAATACCGAATGCATCCGAACCACTGATGGAGGCCACTGCCCTGAGTCAAGCCACTCTGGAATATTTTTCCCTCCCCGGCTATCCCGGCCCCAGACCCAGCAATAAAAGGAGTAATATCTGGCACAGGAAAGAGTCACCAGGACATCAGGATCTCCAGACACTGATCCAGCAAGCCACACCACTTGAGCATCACCCCCTGGCTATCAGGTGACTGGTCTCAACTAACCGAAGGGAAATGAAACTGTGAGCTCACGGTTGAGGGTGTTGAGGGTGATACGAATTCTGAAAACCAGCAACTGGTCATTGAATCCCCTCCTCCATCTCCATGTCTCTCCTCCCCAAAGCCAGAAACACCTGGACCCCACCAAGTTCTGCCTTCACCCCTTCAGCATGTCCCATAATCACACTCAGACATCATTGCACTCTTTTATTCACAGAAAACACAGATAAAGCATTTCAATGTTCATTTAGCAAACTGAACCACTCTTTTCTTTTTCTTTTTTTGGCACAAAGAAATATCACAGATGGACCCCAAGATCAATCAGAAAACCATAATATTTATCAGCCATCACTGGTCCAGGGGCAGCCACAAAACTCAGACAGACAGACAGACAACGTTGCCACAGACTGGAAGAAATAAACAAGGTCCACATTCACCTCACAGTAAAAACCTGCTCACCGACAGGCAAGGATGGGCAGGAAGGGGCAGTTTTCTCTGCTCCAAGGAGTGGGGGGCAGCGGATATTGGGAGGCAGAAGCAGGATAGGGAGGGATAAACACCATTCATAAATTAGAGACAGGTGGCCTTTTTGTTTTTAACCTCTTACCTTGTTGAAGGAAGACAGTGCAAAAACTACCATACCCTGACCACTCGTCCATTCAAAAAACCTCAGAAGTTGTGTGGTTTGGGGTGTCTCTCCTCTCAAGCGCCCGTGTGTGTGTGTGTGTGTGTGTGTGTGTACGTGCGTATGTGAATGTGTAAGTGTGGTGCTTGTAAACATTGTCACCATCCACCAGAGACACACACCCGAGTGTCTGAACGGTGTGGGGTGGGGGCTGGACCCCACTTCACCACCCCCTCTGCCCCAAGGATTCCTGTCCAAGACATAGTGCAAATTTCAGAGACAAAGAGAGGCAGGTGGAAGTGGGGAGGGGGGGCGGACGGGGCAGGTAGGACACCAAAGACGGGGTGGGAGAGGGAAGGGGGAAATAAGGCAACAGTTAAAAACGGTCCATGTTATCAAAACCGACATCGTGTGCCCCCTGCCCCCACCCGCGGAGCCCCGGTCACGAGAAAGGGCGGAAGTCCCGCTCCTCCACCAGGCTGATGGAGGGGTTCTTGAGCTCCTCCTCCGAGCTGGCCATCTTGTAGCCCAGCTGCGCCAGCACCCGCTGGCAGGCGTTCTGGGCGAAGGCCACGATGTCGTAGGAGAGGCGGAAGCGCCACTTCTCGGCCGTGGCCGCCGAGTTTCGCACCGTGCCGTACTTGTGCTTGCCCAGGGTGGGGTCTCCCCGCGTGTTGTTCTGGATCCAGCGTGCCACGTGGCTGTCCAAGGGGATGCCCAGGAACCCGTAGATCTCCTCAGTCTTCTTCATGGGGTTCCTGGCCAGGTCCTCGTAGCGCACCAGCATGTACTTGCCCTTGAGCCACGGGGGGCGCATGAGGCCGGTGGACACGGAGTTGGAGAAGTCCTCGCACACGGTGGTCAGCTGCGTCACGTCCAGGTTGTAGGGCTTCCGCCCGGTGCCGTACCAGAGCCGCCAGAGGCGGTACGTGTCGCGGAAGGTCTCGCTGCGGGAGGCCAGGATGCCCCGGGGGTCCCGGACCAGCTGGATGACCTTGAGGTTTAGGCGAGGGTCTTCCACCAGGGCCCGCAGGTCGTTGACCTCGGGCACGCGCACCGTCTTGATGGCCACGTGGCTGCGCTCGCGGCAGGCCTCGGCGGCCACCGTCAGGTTCAGCAGGCCGCACCTGCGCACACAGTCCCCCTCCTCCAGCACCAGGTCCCCCGAGCCCGGGGCGTCGCACACCGGCCGGGAGCACAGCACGCGGCTGGCCCCGCGGCGGAAGATCCTGTCGGTGGTGTGGTTGACGGGCGGCGGCTTGATGTAGTTCTCCAGGAAGTAGAGGTCGCAGTCGTAGAGGCTCCTCAGGAGGTCCCGGCTGGCGCCCAGCATGACCCGCCGATCGGCTGGGCTCTTGCCCTGGGTGAAGCGGGGGATGAGTGTGTTCTGCACGTGGTAGAGGGGCTCAAACAGGTAGAAGACGTCCAGGTGCTGGTTGAAGAGCTGGCCCACGAAGGAGGAGCCGCTGCGCGTGGTGGCCAGGATAAGGATGTGGGTCTTGCGCGAGAGGTTATAGGCGAACGTGGGGCCCTCCTCGCACAGCCGCTCGGCCAGCCCGGCCTCCGCCAGGCCCGGGCAGGTGTGGAAGGACTTGGCCGTGAAGGTGCGGATGGCCGTGTATTGAATGGCGATGGAGGCCAGGGCAAGGAGGAGGACGGCCTTCCAGGAACATTGCATGGCTGGGCACCTTCATGGGGCTGCTTCTCCAGCATGTGAGGTCTGGGGGTCAAGGCGGGCAGCCGTCAGGGAGCAGCCAGACTTGGGTGCCCCTGACGGCCAGAGGCGGGCACCAGCTTGCTCCCTGAGAGGAGCTGGGTCTCCAGCCCTCAGGGGAGGGGCCCCAGCTCTACGGTTCAGTGCTCCCACATACACCTGAGCACTGAAAGGGCTTCTACGCTAGACTTTACCATTCTCTGGGGACTCCCGGGGGCTCTTAGGGACTGAACAAACCCATTCCTATACCCCAGGGCCTAACCTACAGAATACTGTGGGGCCTCCCATCAGAACTGAGTAGCTTAGTGGGGCCTGACCGGGCAAGACCCTAACTCCCTCAACTCCCATACCTGGGGAATGACCAGCTCCCACCCACCTCAGCCATTCCTGTTTCTCTGCCTACCCACCCCTGCTGGCATCTCCTGGGCCACCTGCATCTCTGCAACCCCTGCTGGCATCTCCTGGGCCACCTGCATCTTCTTCCACTCCCATGAAGTGGCACCCACTTCCCCGTGTGGTCCTCTTTCCTCTGTCTTCTGCCCACCCCCAGGAGGAAGAAGGGCCCATGTCACATGCTGCCCCCTGACCCAAGGCCCCGTGCAAAAAGAACCCTTGCACGCCTTGAGTGGGTGGGCTGCCAGCAACCTCTGGCCACCGGGCTGGGGAAGGGGGACAACAACATCAAGCGCTTCCTGCTCCCCCATCCAATTTACAGATGCAGCTTATTCCAGTGGAGGACTCTCAGGGCTCATGGACTCCCTCAGAGGCAGCTGGCCCAGAGCAGACAGGGTCCAGGGGCTGCTGAGAAACCCCTTCCAGGCCTCAGTGGCCTCCAGGATTTGCTCCTGGCCACTGAGGAAGAGCGTGGCCCCCAGGTGGCGCTAGTGGTAGAGAATCCGCCTGCCAATGCAGGAGACTCAAGAGACACAGGTTCAATCCCTGGGTCGGGAAGATCCCCTGGAGAAGGAAATGGCAACCCACTCCAGTATTCTTGCCTGTAGAATCCCATGGACAGAGGAGCCTGGTGGGCTACACAGTCTGTGGGGTTGCAGAGTCAGACACAACTGGCTATGCACACATCTACTGAGGAAGGGGTCCTGGTCATGGGGCACGTGAGTGAACTGGTTTAGCTGGATGAACTGGTTCCTCCAGCACCCCTCCCCCATCCAGTCCTCAAGGGCCTCCACCCTTAGGCCCTCACCCCCTTCAGCCCACAGGGTGAGCTCAGGGACCCCAGTGATTCCACAGTGGCCCTAGAGAACCCAGGCCGGGGAGAGAGAAGGAGAAGGGTGGAAGAGAAGGGGCATCTCAAGGAACGGAGGAAGTGTGGGGAATGGGAGGGCAGGGAAAGTGGGGGTGTGCTGGGGTCCCGGGGTAGGGGCCAACCTGAGCATCTGAAAGTTGCCCCCCGCACCTCCCCCAGCCAAGAGAGGCCAGCTCAGTGACCCGCCCTGGGGAAGGCAAAGGTAGGGGAGCGCTCCACCAACTCACCAAAGGGGGGCTGTTTGGCGCTGGGCAGTCCGCAGCTGCCGGATCTCCAGGCCTCGCCAGCAGTCACAGCCCGTGCAGCAGTCCTGTGGCCAGCAGACTGCAAGGAGACAGGGAGAGCAGTGGTGCTGAAGGGGCTCCCAGCGCCCCCTCCCACCTCTTCTCCCCTGTTTCGTATGCCCCACGGACAGCTCCCTAGGGCTGGGCAACACCAGCCCTGTCTGCTCTCCCAGATCTACCCACTGAGACTCAGGGCCCCAGGTAACCCAGTGCCATCTCTGAGTCCCTGAGTCCAGCCCTCTGAGTCCCAGGCAGCATCCCACCCCCTTCACCCACCTCTCCCACCCGCTACCCATACCCTATGAGAGAGTGATGCTCCAGTGGGCAGGAGGCTGGCAAGCCTGCATGCCCAGCTGAGAGTCAGTGCCCCATGTAGGGAACCACCCCAGAGAGGCACCCGTCCCAGCTACCACCCAAGAGAGATGCACAGAAATCCACTGGACATAAACACCCCCAAGCTGGCCAGCTCAGTTCAGCTCTGGTGATCGGACTGACCCAACCAGACCCAGTACCTAGTGCCCAACAACGGTACCGTCAGGGTCAAAGTTATCCCAGAAAACGGGGCCGGCTGGAGCACAGTCCAGATGGGTTCTGCACTTAAAATCCGCAGCATCCTGACCCTTTGCGATTCACCTTGTTCAGTGATTTTCCCCAATGGGGGTTAGCGGAAGTCGGGAAGAGCAAGGAGCCTCACCCCAGATCTCCAGGTAGAAACGGCAGCTCAGTGCAGGCAGCCCACCCCCTGAAGCCCGGGAGGAAGGGACAGAAAGGAAGCGAGGTTCCTCTTCCACCCACACAGAGAGAGGAGAATGACTACCTGAAACTCAAAGCACAAGTGGACCAGGGAGCATCCCTGACCTTCACGCTCTTTGCAAACCCTAAGTCAAAGCACCAAGGTCACAGCATTGTTTTGGTTAGTATCCAATGAGTATTTCCTAAGCACTAAGCGGTTTACCTACCTTGGCTCATCAGTGCTCCGCAAGAACTTTACGTGGAAGCCAGTATCGGTTCCATTTCACAGGCAAGAGAGCTGAGGCACAGATCCGGCAGGTTCCCCAGAGCCCATGCTCCCTCCCTCCAAGAAGACCTGACTTACTGCTCCTCCAGGTTACCCATGTTGGGCCTTCAGACATGCATGTAATTAATGTCCCCTGCTCATTTGTGAATCAGCGCGAGAGGCACCAGATGTTAGAAGGCGATGCTCAGATGACTTCTGAGACTTAGAGCATGCTCTTCCCTTTGCTGTCTGGTCTGGTTGAACTACTGGGCTCGTGGAGGTTGGGTGAACGCCTGTGCCTTCTGCGTATTCTTCCCACGTTCACTATTGGGCACAGTTCCCCTTGGGGGCGGGACGAGTGGGTCCTCATTTCCCAAATGAGTGCTGTCGGGTTCAACTCACTCACCCAGCTCCCCACACCAGGGAGAGAGTCTGTTTTCCTGAGAGCCCCTGCTGGAAGGTCAGGGTCCTCACTCCCATTGTTCAGATGATGAAACTAAGGCTCAGAGACTACGCCAATGGGCGTGGTAAGCAAGTAAGAAGTAGGAGAGACGCGAGTCCCTCTGGATCAGACTCTTGGGCCGGCGCTCTGGCTCTTCTACCATCAGTTTGGTGCAGAAGGAGCATGCTGAAGCTTAGGGACGGGCAGGGGGCTGGCGGCGGCTCGGGGAGGCCTGTTTTAGGTGCAAAACCCTGCTTGGTGCTTAGAGGAAGCAGTACCTTGTCACCAGATGGCAGTAAACAGGGGAAAGGCGCAGTCAGGTTCTGGGGAACCTCCAGTGTGAGCTGAGGAACGCACCCCCATCCCACACTGCCTCACCCCACGAGAGCAGAAGACGCTGTCTCCATCAGCAGGGTTGCTCGGAGGACGCACAGAGAACAGCGTCTCAGCTTTATATGTGACCCATGCAGAGTGCAGGCCAGCCCTGCCCAAGTGCCCCAAGACAAACGTGAACGTCTTTAGAGAACAGGTAGGGAAAGTCACCGATATTCGTGCAGCGTAATATTTTTAAATTATTCGGGAGTCCATACTTTAGCGGCAGTGCTGTTTCATTCGGCCATATTTCCTTTGTATTTATTCACAAGCATGTTATTATCTAGCATGAGCCAGGTACTATTCTGAGCACGATGGGTAAAATAACATGAAGGAAAGCAAGTACTTCTGGGGACTCATGATGTTTCTCCCAGTCACAGGCTCCCTTTCCAGGCATCAGCTCATCTAGCACTCACAGTAACCCTGTGGGGTCATGGTTCCATTTTACAGATAAGAAAACTGAGGTTCTACACAGATAACTTCTCCAAGCATAGAGCCAGGATTCCAGCCAGGCAGTATGCTCAAAATCCTCCTCCCTGACCTACTCCCTCTTCAGCTACATTCAGCACCCTTTGGTCCTCACCAAGACAGGAAATGGAAGCTTTAAAGAGACTTCCCTTAACTCTTAAGATTCCCGTTCCAAAAACAATTCACACAAGGTTTTCTTTAGAGATGAGCATCTTTCAAGGAGGAAACCATTTGAAGTTTCTTCCCCTCACTTCCTTGAACCACCACCCCCCCCTCCAAAAACTAAGGCCAGGATTGGAAGCTGCTGTCTTTGCCAATAAATCGGAAGGAATTCAAGCATCATTGCGATGCTATAAATCCCTTAAAAAGCAGGACTCAGATTTACAAGGTGCAATCTGGACACCCGGGAGGGGAAGATGTTGAAGGCAGGCCACCCGTTGTCACCCCTCCAACCCCCCACCCCCAAGGAGGGCAAAGCCAGGGCATGGGAACGGGAAGATGGAGGAAGTCAGGCCCTCCTAGAAATGCCCCTGTTGGCCTGCCAGCCTGGCAGAACCAGGCCCAGGGCCCGCCAAGTGTCCTTGGTATGCTGGAAGCAACTGCCCTGGAAACCAGAGGCCCTGAGGCCGGGCCCCATTGTTCCCAGGGGAGCTCTGGCCACTGCAAGGGATACCTTCAATACCCACATCCTCTAAGCCGGACCGTGGGCCCCAGAGCCCCTCTCTGGGGCTTCTTGAAGCCTCTGGCCTGGCATCCCTCCACCTCTAGTGAGTCAAAATCCAGGCAAGCCTTAGATGTGGGCATCCAGAATCTAACTTCTCTTGGGAGCCACCCACTCTCAAAGGAAAGTTCAGACTTTGGAACCAGCTACCTTCAAATTAGGGTACAGGATAGGGGTGGGAAACACCTCCACCTGGGAGAACTAGAATTCAGAGCTAAGAGCTCAAGCCATGAAACCACACCTACCTGGACCTGTCACTCAGCAGGACGCGGCCCCGGGCGACTCACTCGTTTTCTCTGAGCCTCAGTTTCCCCACCCGTAAATTAAGTATAATGTAGCAGTAGTCATCTGAACAGGCGTATAATATGGTACAGCCTTGCACTTGGGACGTTGGCTCTGGCACTAGCCCTGTGGATGACCAGATTCCCCCAGTCTCCCTGGGCCTCTGGTTTTCTCACCTAAGAAATGGGGATAATTTTAACAAGCCTTTTTTTTTAGGATTGATTACTTCGTCCAGTGTCTAGCGAGGAGGAAGTGCTCAATAAGTGTTCAGTTACCTTTATCGTCATTGATGCCTCGTGTGCTCTCTGTCTCAAGGAGGTCTCTCATAACCCATCAGCACTGACTGTGACCCTGAGGCAGACACGCTCCCTGACCGCTGTGCCCAGACCTCTGCCAGGCAAGCGTCTGCCCGGAGCCCCTGCCTTCCTGCACACTCACCGCCGCAGTGGCTTCCCTGCTGCCCTCTAGTGGCCACATCCTGCAGTGCAGCTCCTTAACGCGGCGTCTCGGCTGGGTTCAGAATTCCTGCCTGGTTGGCTGCAGTCTAATGTGAGGACGCAGGCAGGCAGGCGGCGGGGAGGCGATGTTGCAGGAGCAGCGAGGTGGGGGGATGCCACGCCCACCCGGGCTGCGGGCTCTGCTCTGTGCTCCCCTCTTCCCTCACCCACACACCATGAGGCAAGCGGCAACAGGCAGCCTCACAGCATCTGGAGGGCCTCGGCTCCCTGGTCTCCTTCCGCTCCAGCAGGGAAGGAACACCGAATGTCATAGGCTGGAGCAACTCACAGGCTCTGCATTCGCCTGGCTAGTGACCTTGGACTCACCCCCTGGCCTCTTTGTGCCTCGGTTTTTCCCTAAACCCAGTGACCCTTAAGGGCGTCCCAGGTCTGGCCATCGGAATTGTCCGATCCCGGAAGCCCTTGTACTTCATCCTCAGGGTCAGGACCACCCTCCTTGAACGATGCGGGAACCCTCCTTCGTTAGCGGGAAGGCTCCAGTCACCT
This sequence comes from Capricornis sumatraensis, assembly GCF_032405125.1. Classification (NCBI taxonomy): domain Eukaryota; kingdom Metazoa; phylum Chordata; class Mammalia; order Artiodactyla; family Bovidae; genus Capricornis; species Capricornis sumatraensis. Next base: position 76,205,399 of record NC_091084.1, read on the forward strand.
TCCAAGAGGCTACCAGGGCTGGCAGCTCTGCCCCTGTCTCAGCCCGATCCGTGGCTGCCCCGGTGAGGCCCAAGAACCAAGGGACGCTGCCCTCTGACGAGTTAACCTCTGCCCCCTGCTCTGCTTAATCCGCACAACCCAATGCTGTGGTTCTTTGTCTTTTCTGGGTCACAGACCCCCTTGGAGAGACACAATCCCTCTTCCCTGAAGATCCATTCGGGCCCACAGTTTTACACACACGATCAGAAGGCTCTCAAACCTCCTAACACCCACCCATGAGCATCCCTTCTCTTCCCTAGAGACTTAACCCTTTCATTATTAACATTCTCCCCCACCCGAGCATTTTCTTTTTAACCAATTCTGTTAGAGAAGGCTCCACAGATGTTTAAGTACCAAGGTGGAACCATCATCCAAGATACATTATTAAGTAAAAAAAAAAAAAAAAAAAATTAAGTCTAGGGCCAGAAAAGACATGGGCAATAGTGTGCCACCATTTCTCATTTTTTTAAGGGAATGTATGTGAGTATATCTATACACACACACACATTTAGTTGAATCTATGCATAAACAACCACAAGAACTTGCACCGAACCAGTTAACTGTAGCTGCCAGGTGGGAGGAGCTAGGAGGCTGTTGGGAGGAAGGCACAGTTTATACTGAGCATATCGATCCAGTTTATTAACTTTGGGAAACAGAGAGAAGCCACCTCATGCAAGAACTGGAGGGACAACTGATGACAGGGTGTGGCACTGAAGCCCAGCACTGACGTCTCACTGTGCCCCCAGGGCACTGCTGGCTGGCAATCTCCACCGGCATATCCAAGGCACCGGGGTTGCACTCGCCATCTTTTGGCCAGAAAAACTGGGCTCAGTCTGCTCAGGCAGGGGACAGAAGTCACCTGGGGCTGCTGAGACAAGACAGGAGCTGAAAAAGGGGGAGACCTCCAAAGCGGGACCTGAGGCTTTGGGAAGAGCCGCTAAGGCCCAGTTGGGGAAATGAATCCCCTCCCGGTTTTCTCCTTGTTCCCTTTTCCCCTGCTTTTGTGAAGTCCGGGAAGACAGGAGAAGCAGAGGGAAAAAACCTGATCACTGTATCAGATGATAGAGCTCATCAGAATCAGGAGTCAGTATGGAGGAGCCCCGAGGCTCTGGGGTCCCTGAAACTGGAGTAAGAAGCAGAGGGGGCTGGATGGGGGAAGAGATGGACGGGGGCACAGAGTTGGCAAACAGGCCTCTGGGATGGAGCCTGCAGAAAGGAAATGCTTAATCCCTGTGTCTGCAGTAGCCAGTGATGATCTGCTCTGGAGACATCAGGGCTCATGAGAGGCAGCCAAGCCTCTCTGCTGATGGTGAAAGGTTAGTGAATGGTCATCTCTGGATGCTTGTCTTTGGAACCATGATTGTGAGAACTTACCCCCATTGGAGGTGCCTGAAGGATGTGTGTACTGGTTCCGTGGGGTCTGTGAATAAGCCATGAGGCCCAGGGACTCAAGAGATTGTGTGCAAAACACGTTTGGATTGGTGTGGATCTGGAGAGAGGACCATAGGCCTCACAGGGTTTCATGTTTGTTTAGTTAAAACATAAAACAGCAGTTTTTTCTTCCTAAGGAAAATAATGTGATGAAAATGAGGCAAGGGGAAAACAGGGGTATGAATTTCCAAAAGAACGAGGAGCCAGGTCAGTGCACAACAGCCCATGAGGTTACACAGACAGGTCAGAGTTACCTGGCAGCCAATGAGAAAAGGGAAATACTTCATTTACGTGTTTCATGGGATCTATGAGGTGAAGATTATAGCACCTGCTCAAGAGATACCCAACTATTCCTGTTACTGAATCCAACACAAGATTTATCCAGAAGGCTCTCCTCGAGAGCCCTGAGCAGGTATCACTGTCCTTAAGACCCCATACCTAGTAAGTCCAAGGACAAGTTTAGCAGGACTGTGTCCTGAAACAACCTTCAAGGTAAGCAGGATGCCCACATGTAGTTCAGCCAGTGCAGCCTTGGGAGGAGGTGATCTGATGGTGTCCAGACTCAGCCTCTGAGGTCTGGGTCAGCCCAGGGGTGACTGGAAGCCCCAGTGCTTCTTTCTCTTTGGGGTCACGCCCCCTCAATCTGAAACCCTGTGGGGTCTATGGTCCTTATCTCCAGATCCACACCAATCCAAACATGTGTTTTGCACACAATCTCTTGAGTCCCTGGGCCTCATGGCTTATCCACAGACCCCACGGAACCAGTACACACATCCTTCAGGCACCTCCAGTGGGGGCAAGTTCTCACAATCATGGTTCCAAAGACAAGCATCCAGAGATGACCATCCACTAACTTTTCACCATCAGCAGAGAGGCTTGGCTGTCTCTCATGAGCCTCGATGTCTCCAGAGCAGGTCATTCCAACATCCACATGTTTTGACCCTGGGACATGCATGGTGTTCCAAGTCTCCTTGAGACGTTACCCACAGGCGTGCGAGGAGGCAGGCTGGATGGAGGTTGGACATCCTGGCTGTGGGACCAGGCAGGGTTGGGTTGACTCCTACTGCTGATGCTTTACCCTGAGCAGAGCACTTAACCTCCATAGGCCTCAACTGTCCTTATCTATGAAATGGGAAAGATGATCACAGAATCTTTAGAATATTTGGATTGTGAGACAGAAAGCTGATGAAGCTTAGCACAGGGCTGGGCACAGAGTGGGATTCACCAACAACCCTGGGCATGATTTTGAGGGACTACTCTGCTTTCGAACTGTGGTGTTGGAGAAGACTCTTAAGAGTCTCTTAACTGCGAGGAGATCCAACCAGTCTATTCTAAAGGAAATCATCCCTGAATATTCATTAGAAGTACTGATGCTGAAGCTGAAGCTCCAATATTTGGCCACCTGCTGCAAAGAGCCAACTCATTGGAAAAGACCCTGATGCTGGGAAAGATTGAGGGCAAGAGGAAAAGGGGACGGCAGAGGATGAGATGGTTGGATGGCATCATCGACTCAATGGACATGAGTTTGAGCAAGCTCTGGGAGACAGTGAAGGACAGGGAAGCCTGGCACGCTACAGTCTCTGGGGTCGCAAAGAGACACTACCGAGCGACTGAATAACTCAAACCTACAAACAGGCAATAGTGGCCTGGAATGTTCAAAGAAATTACAGTAGCGCCACAGCCTCCGCCATGAAGCTCTCACCGCCTGTGTAGGTTGGAGACCCTTGTTGTTCAGACTGCAGAGACTACCTACAGTCCTGCCGGTCAGCGGGTCCCGACCGACCTGAGGGAAGCTTTCCCCAGCAGCAGGGAGAGTGATCGACCTCCTGCCGCATGGCCTCAGTGTGCCTGACTCCTCGCGAGGGAGGGATGAGTCAGAAGGGCCCATTCTCTGTCTTGGGCTGATCCTACCACAGCCGGGCCCGTGGTAGGCGGGCCACTCTGCACCCACACCGGACGGAAAGGCCCCGGTTTCCTGTCTGCCGCCCCCCGGCCCCCCCCCGGCCCCCCCCCCCCCCCCCCCCGCCACCAGCCAGAGTCGTCATCGGAATAGTACCCAGGCACCGCCCCCTGGATACCGGGGGCTTTAGCCCCTCCTCCCGGCTTCAAGGATGAGAAACAGCCAACAGCAGCTAAAGCGAAGGCCGCTGCTGCCCGAGGGGCTGGGAAGGGGAGCCTTCTGTCCCTGGATCCTGGAGTCTCCAGTCTCGGGCCACCTGCGTAAGGCCCAGCTAGCCCCTGGGGATACGGTGGGGAGGGCTGGGCGCCGGGGAAGCTCACCTGAGCTTTGGGGCTATTACATGGGATGGAGGAAATGCTGAAAGGTTGTTGCTGAGCCATGAAAGGCGCTGGGATTTTTGGCCTCTGAAGAAGAGGAATTCAATCCGGGGCCAGTGATGAGGCTTGATCACTCAGAGCTTTTGTGTAATAAAGTTTTATTAAAGTATATTCTGACACAGACATCAGAAGAGGGCAGAAAGAGTGCCTCCCGCCCCACTAGTCTTTAACCGGATGTTATATAGCTACTGCTGCTGCTGCTAAGTCGCTTCAGTCATGTCCGACTCTGTGCGACCCCAAAGACGGCAGCCCACCAGGCTCCCCTGTCCCTGGGATTCTCCAGGCAAGAACACTGGAGTGGGTTGCCATTTCCTTCTCCTAGCAGACTGCTAATTAGAGACAGGAAATGTCTCAGAACTCAGACTGGCACCAGGCCCCTCACCCACGACATGCATTTTGAGATAATGTTGGCACAAGGTAAGTTGTCCCGGGCCATAAAATGATTGACGTGAATCTTGAAGAAAGGCAGGTTTCCAAGCAAAGCCGTAGTCTCATTAACATAGCTTAAGAGAACATTTGCATGAGTAAAACATACTGGTTTGTCAAGTAAAACATACTGGTTCTGAGTCTTAGGCAGAACCAAGTTGAAGACAAGAGTCTAGGGTGAATACATAGCTCATTAACATAGCTTAAGAAAAACATTTCCATAAGAAAAATGCATTGGTTAGCTCAAGGTTTGAGAAAAGTTAAGTTCAGGTGGAACCAGGTGTCGTCATGGCAACACAGAATTTTAAAAGAAACCTCTTTAAACTTGTATAGAGAAGGGGAAAAAAAGTCTGACACTTGCAGTTTGTTTCCTCCTGCCACTCAAGAGAGAGATTAAAAAATGTCTGACACTTGCAGCCTGTTTCCTCCATCTGGAGACCCCTGGCCTTCCTGCCTGTCACCCTCTCAATACCCAGAGATGATCACCGGCCTCGCTCCCTTCAAGCGGGGGCTTTCCACAGGTAGTGCTGCCATCTTTCACAGACGAGGTGCATGAGGCTCAGACACGTGAGGGAGCTTGTCCAAGTGTGTGCGGCTTGTCCTTGGTGGGGGCCAGGATTCAAGCTCAGCTCTGAGGACCCCTAAGCACTGGCCCTAACCACAAAGCTGAAATCCCCAGACCACACCCAAGAGCATGGAATGGCACCAGCACCTGGAGGCTAGAGGGGACAGGCAGGGCCAAGGTGGCCACCAGGATCCCCACACACACCAGTGCCAACCTTGACCTCAGCGTTCATGCAGACCCAGAAGCGAGTTCACCCAGCAAACAGCTAGTGACCATCTCCAAGGATCAGACCCCTGCTGTGTCAGCTGGAGGGACGAGGGCTGCCGGCAGCCCTACCTGCCTGGTTCCTGGCACACCACAGATGCGTGGGTACCATCTCACCGCTTCCCGAGTGGTTCGCCCCTCCTCAGCTGAATGACAAAGAGAAGCCCATCGCAAAGATTAGAAAAAATAATGGTGCGAGCATGCAGAGGGTACAGGGCAATGTCCCACTGGACAGGCACTAACCAAAACACACTCTGCCCCCCCACTCCGGGGCCCTAGCTCTGGTTAGACAAGTAGAGGTGGGGGAGTGGGTGGTTTCATGGCCAGCAAGGCCAGAAATGCCCAAATGCCATGCAGCCAAGAGGACACCAAACAACGTCTTGATTACCACCTGGCCTGGAACGGTCTGGAATGGGGCAGAGGGTTTGGGTTCAAGGTCCAGAAGGTCCCCCTGGCCCCTAAGCCCAGAACTTACCACCAGCCCCCAGCTGGCCCCAAGGATGCCAGACAGTTCAGCCTGCCAGTTGTCTGTCTCCTGGATGAGAAGTGTTGGGGAGAGCCGCTCACGGGTACCCTGACAATCAGATGAGCACCTCTGCCCCTACGTCAACAGGGACCTCCCGAAAAAGACATGATGGCAACTGCTCATGGAGGATCCATCTCACAGGGGAGGGGCCGAGGCTCACTGAGGCTGAGCGGTGTGCTGAGAAGTGGCAGCCAAGGGGCCGGATGCAGGTTACAGGGTTCTGTGTGTGAGGTGCACACGCAGCGAAGTCCTCACCTGTCTGAGTTTCTCCCTAAAGACGTGCCTTCCTTCCCTGACCCCCTAAACCCCGTGGTCTGGACCCCAGCTATTGCCCTGACCCTGTTAAGGCACACTTAAGAGGTCAAGAGCAACGGCAGAGGCTGAGACCCAGACCTCGGATCCAGGGCAGGCTTACCCTCATAGGACTTTCCCAGGCACCCAGGGAGAGGAGAGATTACCCACCTCCCTTAAAGATCATGAACGTAACACTCAATGTCTCGGTAATGCTCCTGGTGCACTGGGCAAGGTACTCACTCCACGGCACCTTTGAAGTGTCGGCACCAGACATGTCCGTCATCTCCACCTGCCTAGAGAATCCCTGAGGGAGAGCGCCAGGCCCTCTGCCCACCCACCCATCTTGGAGTCGGGGGGGTGCCCAACTTGGGGCCCTCAGCACCCTGCAAGGACGCAGTGGGTGCTAAGCGACTCATTTTCCCCAGCAGAGACCCAGAGAAGGGGAGGACCGTGCTCTGTTCTCTGTCCCAGAGGAAGAGATGAGCGTTTGCGACAATTCCCAGCCCACGGCCTTCCAGCTCTAATCAAGGAGCAAACACCAAGAGAGAATCTCTAAACATTTAGAAAACGCGGGAACTCTGTGCCCCACGCGGTACCGTGGGGATTTATAAAGAACAAATCATGCCTGACAAACTTGATAGCTTTCTTGATAGAATTACAAGACTGGTAGATGAAGGAAATGCAAGCAGGGTAATATATCTTGATTTTTAGCAAAGCATTTGATTCAGCGCCTCAAGTAATCTTACGAAATTAATTCAAACAGACTTGGCCCTAAGCACTTGTCATGGGGCTAAAAGCAAGAAGGGGCAGGTCCCAAGGGTCCCAGGTAAAGGAGGCAAGCCCAGGGGGAAGGAGCTGAGGGACAGAGTCTGGGAGAGAAGGCAGGGCTGCCAAGACCCAGCTCTGTTGGGTCAGATCTTACTAACATCTTCATTAACGATCCTGAGAGAGGGAGTAAACAGTCCGTTAATGAAATTTGCAGAGGGTATTAAATTGGAAGGTGTTGTGAACACCAATGAGGATGGCAAAGCGGTCCAGAGACCTGGGGGAAAAACCTAAGCAGGAAACTCAGCATGGAGAGGCATTGGGGGCGGGGGGATTCTGGGGCCACCTGGGTGCCAGGGAAGAGGGAAGGACATCCCCAGGGCGGGGGTGGGGCTGGGGCAGCCAAGGCCAGCTCGAGTGATGGCTTTGACTGGCAAAGCCCAAGGATCTCAGTTTTCCCATCTGTAAAACAGAAGGAAGAGCAAGCAGGCGTGGAGGATGAGCCATAGCTCTGAGAGCTGGTACTGATGCAGGGACTGCCTTTTAGGGAGCTCGGAGTGGACGCCCTCCTTATGGGAGGGAAGGAGGGGGACGGTGACCAGTGACGTGGAGAGGAGGAGGGGTTGTCTGCAGGCCAGGGAGGGGACAGCAGCAACTGAAAGACGGACCCATGAGGGAGACTGGCTGGGCCATCACTAGAGCCGAGTGGCCTCGAGCCACTGCCCAGACACTGCAGAGGCATGGGTTGCTGGGGTAAGCAGATGTGGGCAGGCGCCCATCTCCCAGCCTGCTGGGCTGGAGCCCAGAGCCAATCCAGACTTGTAGGGCGCGCTGGGCACACTTGAGCGGCAGAGGTTCTAACCTGCAGGGATGAGGAGGCCAGCATCATTATCTTTCTAGAGAGTTCCTGATTCTTCTTCAGTGGATCACCAGGAGATGCTTCTCCAGCCAGGTGAACCCACCTCTCCGCGATCCGGGAAGGTCGCCCCTGCTCCAGTCCCCTCTCTTGGTCTTCAGAGCTCCAGGGGGCCGAAGCAGGACGCTGCCCGGCCATCTGGACTTGGGAGGATGTGTTCCCGCAAGCCTCCCAGGCAGGTGGGGTCTGAACAGGAGCCAGGACTCCCAAGCACGGTGCTCGGGCCCTCAGCCACCTAAATATGTGCTCCGTGGGAGGAAGAAAGGGATGGCTGGTTCCCAGCTGGGGGTGTATCCGTGCTTGCTGGGGAGGCTCTTACAGGAAGCAGGCGGCCAGCCCCGCCAGATGTCAAGACCACCTTGCCAGATGTCAAGACCACCTTGCCCAACGCAGAGGGGTGGATCCAGGTGAATGCACCGCCAGGGGGAGCGCCCTTCCAACACCTTGAATTAATGGCGCTCACTGAACACTCACTATGGCCGTGTTCTCAGTGTGTGCCTCGGATTAACGCATTTGACCTTCACAACAGCCCTATGAGGCGGGTGAAGAGCTCTTACTTTCCCATTTCGCAGAGGAGGAGACTGAGGCATACACTGGTGGCCATGAGCCCTAGCACCTAGTCAGAAAGCCCGTGGGAGAAGCAGAACCTGCCAAGAGCCACAGAAGGAGCTGAGCAGCTCCCAGGGTGGGAGGGGTAACCCCAGTGGATGGGGAGAGGCAGCCCCTCCCACAGGGACCCCAGAGCCTTGCCCCGTCGCTCCCTGTTCCCCATGAAGGGAGCTGGTCCAACTCCAGCCACACTTGTGGAGCCTGGATTTTTACTATATGTTTCCCTTCTCCCCCACCACCACCGCGATGAACAAGTCTGTTTCCATGGAAACCATACCGTGACTCAGGGCTTCGGGACCTTCTCTGAACCAGATTATGAATATCAAATGCTCTCTCCCCGCACCAATGCAGAGTGAGTTGGAAAAGTAAAGAGAGACCCACAGTGGGCAAGGGAAGGAGACAGGGATGTGGGGAAGGGGAACTTCGGCGGGGCTGGGGGGTGGGCGGAAGGAGGTTCAAGCCTCTCCCCGGCCAGTGAGAGCATGGCATCTGGGCCCCCTGCAGACTCAGCGGAGCACAGATGCACACCTCCTGCGTGTACATGTGGCCGGTACACTCACACCCCTGCATCAGCCCCCTCAGTGCCGCTCCTCGGGAACTAGGGCCCTAGAAGAACACATCCCTTCGAGTGGGGACCTGCCCCTGGCAAAGGTGACCACGCAGGAGGGAAGCTTGTCGGCAAGAGGAGCTTGACTTCAGATGCTGAAGAGGAACCCTCCAGCCAAAAACATGGCAATACTCAGCAAAGAGGGAAATTTGGAATTTTAAGGGGAAAATGTGCTTCCGCTTTGCGATGAGGTCGTGTGTTAACGGTACGTGCCAGGAAGGAGGTGGGACTAGGATTTCAAAGCCTCAGCAGGGTTGGGGGCAACCCCCACCACCCTGGCCTAGCCCCTCACCTGCCAACATCAGGACAGCAGCAGGGGAATGAAAGTTTGCAGTGCCAGGCTTCAGGGCCTCCCTCAGGGGGCCAAGGCCCCAGGGCAAATCCACCCCCTCCAAGCCCCAGCAGCTCCCGGAGGATCCAGGAAGGAGGAGGGGGGGGTGGGGGGGAGAATAGATTGGAGGCTTGATGCCTCCCTGGCGAATCCAATGTGTGAGTCATGACGGTGAGAGGGCTTGGAGAGAGAAACAGGGCCATGGTGCTGCCCCTAAGTGTCCCCAGCTGCTGAGGGCCGGGGCCTGGGGACTGCCCATTTAAGTGAGGTCTCTGCCTGTGGCAGCCAGCCCCACCTCAAGGGGTAGAGGAACTCCAGAAGCAGGCACCTGGTACCTCGGGCCCCCTCCTGCTTGCCTCTTACACCACGGCTCCTCTGGCTGGCCAGAGCAGCTACCCTCCCAGTCAGGGTCCCGCCTTCCGCCCCCAACCCCCGGTCCCCTCTGCCTCCAGGCCTTATCTACCCTCTGGACATCCACCTCCCTACCCCCTGCCTCAACTCTCTGTCAAAAGTCTAAGCCCGTTCTCTGGCGCCTGGACTCCCTAGATGCCTCCAGCTTCGGAGCAGTGTTTAAGTCCATCAGGAGAAAAGCCGCACCAGAGGTGAGGAGCGGTAACCCTGGGAGGGGCGGGCGCAGGATGGGGGCGGCGGGGGGAGGGTACCCTGTGGCATCGCAAATCAGGCCAAGGTGCCACCTGAGGGCTACCATTAGGTCTTACCTTTTAACCCCTAGCTTCCCGGCCAGGGCCACTCTGGGTTCCCAGAGCCTGGGAGGGGCTGCTCTCCAGGAGGGGAAGAGCAGGCGGGTGGTTCTGGCTTCCGTGGGAGGTCTGCACCTTCCAGCAGCCCCTGTCCCCCCTCCCCCTCCAAGACCAGTTCATCGCAGAGTGGTGGGTGCGGGTGCGGGGCACAGGCTGGGGGCAGGAAGCAGACGACAGCCCCAGTCTCCGCGTGCAGCGTGGTTTTGGAAAGTTGGTGCAGCCGTGGGGACCCCAGGGTCTGCAGGGGTCTCAACAGCCCCGAGCCCGGCAGGCTATGGGACGCCGAGTCTCAGGCAGCCCCCGAGTGCGCTCCGCAGCGGAGGGGATCGGGCGCCTCGGGGCCGCCGCGCGACTCAAGTTTGCTGCCCTCCCCGAACGGGGGCGGGGAGGGCCAGGGCGATCGCGGCGTTCACCCGCCGCCGGCCCCGGAAAGCCCCTTCCTGCACCCGACAAGCTGCGGTCCTCCCCCCGCCCCGCACCGCCCGTAGCGACAGTCCCCGAGCGGAGGGGCGTCTCCCACCGCGCCCGCGCCCCTCCCGGCTGCTGCGGCGAGAGTCCGCTCCCTCCCGCCCCGGGGTCCGCCGGGCCCGGCCGGTACCTGGTCGGGGGCGCGCCGGGAGCCCCTGCAGCGCCCAGCGCCGGCTCCATCCTCGGGTCTGGAGTCAGGCTCGCCGGGGACCGGCGGGCGGCGGCGGGTGCGGCGGCATCCTCCGCCTCCCGCGCCCTCCTCCTCGGCCTCCCTCCTCCTGCCTCTTCCACCGCCTCCGCGCGCCCCTCACGGGCCCCTCTTCATGGCCCGGGGGCGCGAGCCCAGGACCGCTCGGCCAGCTGAGAGCGTTCTCCGGGTCGGGGTACCGGATCGGGGACCGGAGCGCGAGAGCCCTGGGGGCGCCGGGCCGGGGGACGGAGGCCGGGACCGAGAGCGCGGCAGCCCGGGGCGCCGAAGCCTCGCCGAGCGCCAGCCGCCCTGCGTCCCGAGCCCTGGGCAGCAGCGGCGGCGGCTACGGCGCCGAGCGAGCGGCGGGCGCTGCGGTCCGGGCTCCACCCCCCCAAAGCCGCCCGCCCCTCGGCGGCCGCCCGCCCCCTGCTCTTCCCCACCCCGCCAGCGCGCGCCCTCGCGCTCCCCGAGCCGCCCTGCCGGCTCCGGCTCCCCGCGCTGCTCCGGCCACCAGCCCTCTGGACACCCCTGTTCTCAGGCCGGTTCCTGTGCCAACCCATCCAAACCCGGGGGGAGCCACACCCACAACCCGGGTTTTGGGAGCCCGGCAAGCGAAGGCGCACCACTTTCTGTACACACCCCTACCCCGCCCCCGGTGTGGGGGGGGGCGGGGGGAGGTTGGAGAGCGCTCACCGAGGGCCTTCTGCCTGAATGCCCCTCCACCTCCAGAAGTTCGCCTGCAGCCCCCAGCCTGGCCCCGAGACCCCAGAACCCAAAACAGGAGCCTTTTGGTATCTTTTGGTACCAATACCCCAGCACACACCCCTAAGTCACGGCCCTCCACCCCCGTTATTTCTCAGATGTGGAAATGAATCGTTTAGCCCTGCTCCGTTGGTACCTCTTGGGCGGGGTCCACAGGCTGTTTGGGGTGCGGGGCAGGCATTAAGGTGCATTTGCTGGCGGACCCTCTTCCAGGCCAGCCCTCCACCCCGGCCCCACCCGTCCTACCAGCCAGATGCTGGGGCTCCTAGGTGGAAATCTGGAGCTACTGCCCCCCCTTATGTAGGGAGACCCGCCAGCAGAGCCCAGAGCCCACAGGCTAAGCACTTTGGCCTCTCATTCTTTGCACAAATATTGACTGAGCATCTCTCAAAGGCCGTGTCTGCATGGGCACCAGGGACTCGCTGGTGACGAGACAGATGGACCCCTGGCCTCTCAGAGTGAAGTGTAGGAGAAGCAAGGTAAATAGGCAGAGAGTACCTGGGAGCAGTGGCCCCTGGGCTGGAGGGGACAGCAGGGAAGCACGGCTTTGACTGCGCAAGGGCTGGCCACCATGGGGGCCTGTGTCCTCATCTGGCCAATCCCCTGTCACTCCTCAGCTTCTGACCAGTTTCCGTCTGAGGCCAGGAAAGGCCGTCAGCTTCTATCTCCACCCATCTCTGAAACTCTGATTTCCAGTTATAGCCAGAGAGTCATGGGGGACTTGAAAACTTCAGGCACCCCAGGGAAGCCTTCTCACCCAACCACAGACAGTACGGTTGAGTGGTTAGCACGGGAGCCCCTGGGCCACAGTCTGCAGAGTATGTGCATGAAGGATGCAACTCTTTGCACCTCAGTTTCCTCCCCTAAAAGAAGGAGATAGCAGTCCTCACCTCTCGGGGCTGCTGTACAACACTAGATGGTAAAAATGTATGCAAAGCACTCAGCCCATGCCAAGCGCTTAATAACTGCACAGTGCTGTTACTGCTACTGGCAGGTTGGGGTTCAGGGTAGCCAGAAATGAACATTAAACTCAGTCACCCAGAGAAGGATGCGGCCTCTGCGCTTCTCTAAGGGCCTCCATGTTCGGATCACTGAGACCCTCTCTCCTCCAGAGCCAGATGGTATGAAAGCCTCTGCCCCCCAGGGGCCCACCAAAACCAAACAGTCATTTATCTTGGTCACAACTGCAAATTCGTAATGAGATAAACTCCCCCACCACCACTGGTGGCCAGTCTGGCCGTGGATCCCCATCAGGCCATCGTGATCCGATGTTATCCATGGTCCTCTTCCAGTGGGTTCTTCAGCTGCGGCGGCCTCAGCGTGGCCCGCCCTCCTCCCACCACAGCCAGGATGGTAGCCCCAAGCCTCCATCTCCACCTCAAGCTGATCAGACCTGTTTCCCTACGTGCTCCCCCAAGGAGTGGCAGTGCTCTGGGATGCCCAGTGGGAGTGCTGACCTACCAGGAGCAAGGACTTCCGTGTTTCAAAACCCCGTTCATCCCTCTAGAAAACCAGTTTCCAAGAGGCCAGAGCTGAGCCATCAGAACCTTCCCTTTCACCCAGAGCTAATCCGTCCCCACCGTCTTCAGCCTGACAGGAATAGTCGGGGGCTTAGAGAACACCTCCTCTATCTCGCCCTCTCAGATCCAGCGCCTCATTTTTCAAATTCTAGTGTGTTTCGAGTGGAGAGGAAGGAAATGTACCTCTGGCCGACATGAAAAGATTGGTGGGGTTGTAATGGAAAGACGGAGTGGAATTCGGAATTTTTTTTTTTTTTTTAAGACTAAACTCTAAAAATAGACAAAAGACCTGGTCTCAGGAACACCGGGATTCTGTTTCATTTCCTGGAATCTCCCAGTTGACAAGCATGAGTGTTTTGTGAGAGCCTACTGTGTGTGCGGCATTGTGGCAGATGCTACAGGGGAAGAGAGGAGGGAGAAAACAGGCCTTTGCTCAGGGCATTTGGATCCCAACGGAGGAGCCAAAAGCAGTTGCTACAAATGTGACTTGAGTGCAAAACGTAGCTTTGGAAGTCGGAGGAAGATGGAGCCTCGGAGGGCCATTCAGGGAGGGCTTCCTGGAGGAAGAGGCCATTGAGCTGAGGCTTGAGGGATGGATAGGGTGTAAAAAAAAGGCAAAAGAGCAGGAGAGGCTGTGAGAGGCAGCAGCGGCTTGCTGGGTGGAGCTCATTTGTGGAATAATATAGGAGGATTAACATTAATGACTAACAATCAAGGTCTTCCCTGTGCCGGGCACAGTATTATTTACTTTGTGTGGATTAGTTCGTTTCATCCTCAGAACAACTCTGTGAAGGAGGTGAGCGCGTTCCCATTTCAGAGATGAGGAAACTGAGAGCCAAACAGGTTAAACGGCTTGCCCAGGTGTGCAGAGCTGGTAAGCAGCAGAGCCAGCGTTTGAGCAAGCAGGCTGGTTGGTTCTACCTGCGAACCTTTCAGCGGCCCCACCACTGCCAGCCTGACTCTAGGGAGGGTGCCTACAGGGAGGAATGGCAGGTTGAATGGGCTGGAAAGGATGGTGGCAGGGGTTGGGGCCTTCAGAAGCCCCCAGACACAGGGGCTTCCTGAAATGGAGCCCCCAGACCTTCCCAGGGAACTCTAAAATGAGTTCTCCCTTCAGAGCGCAGGTCCCCGGGGTTTGGGGAAATTGCTTAAGGGATCTGGGGGCTCAAGATTTCAGCTTTTTAATATCCCTCACTGTCCAGGCGGTGGCAGTCTGTGCCACCCACCTGGTTATTTCAGTCTGTTCGGAGAGATTGATGGCCCAGGCTCTGATTTAAGATCTGCGGCAGGGATCCTCAATTTGCCCTGTCTCACAGGGACGCTGACAAGGCAGCGAGGGCGTGGAAGACGACTCCTGGCTGGCCCCGGACTTCAGGCCTGAGAGCCTGAAGCACCTGTAGAGAAAGTTCCAACCTGAAAAGCCTGGGCAGAGGCGGCAAGGCCCCATGGACCCGTCCTCTGGAGCCTCAGTTTCCCCATGGGTGATGCGAAGGAGGAGGCCCATTGGATGATAAGAGTTGGAAGAGGCCTCAGAGGCGAACCAAACCGACTCCCTCATTTCACAGATCAGCAAACTGAGGCCCAGAGAGCTTAATCAACTTAGCCGAGGCCACATAGGAAGTGAGTTGGAGTGAGTGGGTCTCCAGCTCTTGGAAGGAAAGGTCTCTTAGCTATCTCTTTTCCCCCAATTCTGCCCTGTCCTAGATGAAGTCTTATTCTCGATGAATTCCTCTTCTAGATGAATCAAAGGACCTCAACTTCTCTGTGGTTGAAATAAGACAAATATTTGAGGACCTTACCTGGAACCTTAGCTTCCTTAGGAATACGTGACCCCATTTCTTTCTCATAAGAACCCCGTGGGTCACCAGGCCCACAGGTCACCAGGCCCACTACCAGGCCTCATGAGATTCTAGATTCAGAATGTATCATTTTGGCCAAAACTTATTCCTGTTCTTTCCCTTTCCTGCCCTGTCAGATCCTTAAGCTGAAGCCTCTTGAAAGGTCGCCCTACTGTCCCACCTAAAGGGTCTCTGAACCTCTCAAAGGGAATTTGTGTGGCTCCCAGACCAGCTTGACCACTGCGGTCACCACTGACCATCTGTCTTGTCTGCTCCTGCTCTAGAACCTGCCAAAGGCCATGAGGCTACTTGAAGTGCCCCCACCACGTACCATGTCTGCCCGATTTTGACCTTTGCAGGGAAGCTAATGGCCAAGCCAAGAGGTGACTCCTAATGCTCCCAGAGCCCGTCCTTGGGCTGCTGGAGCCAGAAGAGCAGCCTCTTCCCCAGCACAGGGGTCCTAGGTAGGTCCCCAGGACCCTGAGACATAACAACTTGCACCCTAAGTTTCCCAAAACTTCTCTGCGAAGAGCTTGTCCTGCTGGTGGCTGCAACCTCTAACCCCGGGCCTCAAATGCCAGCCAAGGGGCCAGGGAGGAGCCCTGTTCCCTCCTGACTCCTCCTCCTCTTGAACCTATTCCCAACAGACAGTCCCTCTCCTCCAGTTACAGAAGTAAATCAGGGGATGCCAACATATCTTAGTGGAGGCAGGAAACAGGGGAACTAAGCGATTTATTTCTGGGAGGTAGCCAAGCCGCAACACACCTGCTACCAGGACCAACCCAGGCACCCCAGGGCTCCACCCCTGCTGGGCCTGCTGGGCGGAAGGCAGGAGGGGTCTGTCTCGATCCTCCGCTGACTGATTCAGGCCGTATCCCAGCCTGCAGGCTCCGTCTTCCTTCCTCTGGCCTCACTCAGTCCAGCCCAGATCTTGCCAAGGCAAGTGTCACCCGATTCCCCCCCGCCCCAGTTTCTGGGAGGAAGGAAGAGGTCACAGAAGGCCAGATGGCCACTTCCTTCTGGAGGAGCTGCCTCTGAGGAAGAGGTCAGTGCAGAAGTCGACCTGCCCTGAGCCTCTCTGCAGCCATTGCCGCACTCATCCTGGAGGCCCAGACTGAGGATAGACGAGGGTGCGCTCTTGGGATCCAGTGTCTCCCAAGAGCTTCCTTGCTGGTGGGGTGGAGAGGGGCCCCCGTCGTAGTCTGTGGTCACCTGGAGAGGGCCTCCACCTCTGGCTCCCCACCCAGGGAAGACCCCAGGACAGACCCCAGGACCCCCAGTCACAGAAACCTGGGGGAGACGGACAGACTGACCAAAGGCAAACAAGGCCTGAGGTGGGCTGCATCCGCACGTCTGATAGGAAAACAAGAGTACAGTGAACAGGTCCTGGGGTGGGAGAGGTGATGGGCACTGGGAGTGGATGGTGCAGGGTGGTGGGCTGCAGCAAAATCCCGCATCCCGGGTCATGCCCAGGCCTCCATGTTACCATGGCCAGAGAGGCTGGCCCAGATGAGGCGGGCCCCTGGCGGGGCTGGCCTTGCGCCTCAGCTCTTGCCTACAGAAGCCTCAGTCCCTGGGTGGGGCAGTTCAGACCAGGGTGTAAGGTCCAGCTCGGAACCAGGCCAGGGACAGGTGCAGAGGCCCAAGCTCTGAGAGGCAGGTGCCCAAGCTGGCAGGATTAGGGAGGGAGGGGCAGTGTCTGGGCCCAGGAGGTAAGTAAGGGCATATCCTGGTACTATGGGAGACCACCAGGTGAGCTAGCCCCAACTCTGGGGACATAGGTTACCTCGAACAGCCAGGAAAGGCCAGTCTGATCTCTTGAAGCAGAAAGGAGCCAAGCCCTAAGAAAGCCTGGGATTTCCATCTGGTAAGCCCTTCCCCTACTCCCCAGGCCCCCACCCCCTCACCTGCCTCCTGGCCAGCTCCTGCCCTCTGCCTCTCACTCCTCACAGGCCCCCACTTCCTCTTGCTCAGGAGGACTCACCTCACGTTAGCCCCCGAGGCTCACTTCCCCAGCCCTGGCTGGTGCTGAGAAGGTCACATTCTCTGCTGGCGTATGGTGACAAGCAGGGCAAAGGTGGGCCCCACACTGCATCTCACAGGTGGGCATTGGAGGGTGTAGACACGTAGATGCCAGGAGATCAATGCTGGGGCTGTCCTGAGGCCTCACCTCCCAGGAATTTTGGAGAAGCTCAGCAGGGGTGCAGCTTCACCTTTCATGCCAGGATGCAGAAGTCTCCGTCTGGGAAGGTCTGACCCTGAGGCAACCATGAGGCCTGCCCTCCTGGGCCAGTTCCCAGGGGGGAGATGCCTCGAGAGGGGCTGCTTCCAGGCAGATCCCTGTGGGCTGCTTCCTCCAGACTCCCAGGCTGTCCACGTCCATTGACCCCAGGAGGGGAGGAGGGGTAAGAAAGCATTCAGCGTCCAAGTCCCCTTTCCTTACCTGGTCCCCACTCCTCATCTGCCCCCAACATGAGATGCCAGCTCAAGAGTCCACCACCTGCCGGGCTGGTCTTTCAGGAGCCAGGAGGCTGAGCGGAGACCAGGAAGTGTCTTCGGGGCTCCCCTGCCTGGCCCTCAGGCCAAACTGGGAAGACTGTGGCTCCTCCCCTCCTTCCCCGAGGGAGGAGGGGAGGAGGGGTGTCCTGCTGGGTGTGGTCAGCCCTTGGCCAGTGGCCCGTGGGCACCTCACACTGCACAGCCCAGCCCTGGTCAGCGCTGCACCGGGTGGCTCTGGGAACTCAGCCCAGGAACAATGGAGCCATTCAAGCAGCCTGGGCTTTGCACAATGACCCTCTTGGTCTCTATCGGTGGCTAGACGGTGTGTGAGTGAGAATGTGTGTTGTGGGGGGGGGGGGTTGGGGGCGAGGCGGGCAGTGGGATGCGGAGGTAACTGGAGAGCCCAGGCAGAGGTGGGAGAAAGACCACTGACCAGGGACTTATGTATGATAACCCTGACCTCCATCCTCTGCTGGACAGTTTCTCTGGACCAAGCACTACCCTAGATACCTGCGTTATCCTCACAACTCACAAGTGAGTGAGCTCCAGCAGGACCTGAGTTGCTTTTAAGACAAGGAACTCAAGGTGCAGTTATGTAAGTCAGAATAATGGTAACTCCTTGAGAGGGGTATTAACCAGGAAGGGGCATAAAGGAACTTTCCAGAAAAGTGCAAAAGTCTCTCTTCGGATGGTGGTCACATGGTTGCACACACACACTTTCATTGCGTCATCCACTGAAGATCTGTGCACTTCGAAGTATGTAGATTGCTCTACCTAACTTTATATTTTCTTAAAAAATAACAGCACATCCATAGAATGGAATATTACCCAGTCATAATTAAAGATGAGGGAAGCTCTTTATATACCTCTTTATATACAGATTACCAAGATACACAGAGTTAAGTGAAAAAGTGATGCACTTAACGTTAGTTCCCAAATGTACACAAACACGTTTTAAAATACTGTCTCTACAAATCCGTCTGCACAGATTAGATCACCTCTGGATGGACACGCAGTCACCATGGTTACCTCTGGGAAGAGAAGCCCCACTGCTGGACACGGGCTGGAGGAAGACTTTCCCCCGTATACCCTCTTCTTAACCCACAGGAGTGTATCACTTATTCAAAAAGTAAGTGAAATTAAACAATAAAAGAGTGCCTGAGTTGCCAGTTCCCAGGCCGTTATGTCCATTGCTTTGGTACACTTAGTTTCAAGGTCAAACAGCCTCTCTCCACTCTCCCCACTCACCTCCAGCCTGTCATCCCTCCTCGAACCCAGCCAGACTACAGCTGGCTGCCCAGCTGGGTGCAGTTCATGGCCAGGCTCCACCACGGACCATCCAGAGCCCACTGTGGCCTGAGAGTCCAGGGGCTGGGGTGGGGCTGGAGCTGTGGAGAAGCCACTACTTCACAGAGCCCAGTCCCCCACCCACCCACCCACCCACCCTGAAGAGGGTGAGTGCCCCAAGGATGCTGACTGCTTCCACCTGGGCCCCCTCCAGCTGCCGGCATGCCTGCCCAGGTCCCCAGCCTGCCCTCTGCTCCCACCCTGCTATTGCTTTCTCATAGGTTCCTCTCCCTGGTCCCTCGAAAGCAAACCCAGGAAGTCCCAGGCCCAGGGAGGCCAACCAGATGTGGTCAGAATCTGGCTGGGGGCGTGCAGAGCGGAGCAGCCCTCCTTAGCTCAACTACCGCTCATCACATCCTGCTCAAAAGGAGCCAGCTTGTTTCCAAGTCCTGGGTCTGAATCCCAGCTCAGCCACTTACAGGCCAGAGGACTGCAGGCACGTTAACTCCATCTGTTTGTGCCTCTGTTTCTTCATCTACAACATGAAAACAAAGATGCATCCCTGCGTGGATTATTGGGACCAGAGAGATGCAGAGGAGTACGGATGCTCCAGCACAGAACCTGGAGCCAAGCAGGCACGTCTTGGAAGGATCCACCCCTCACTCCCGGGGCAACAGTGTCTACACAGCTTTTTGCAGAGAGGGAGACTCAAGGAGAAGGCCTACCCCTACCAGGGCTCCAGGTCCCTTCTGGGTCCCTCCCTGCCCTGGGGTCATCACAACAGTGCAAATTATTGAGAGCCAGGGAGGCACCCAGGATGTGGGGCATGTGGATACCTGATTTTCTTTCGGGTCTCAGAGCCTAGAGGCAGGAAGACTCATGGGGCCCCGGGGCCATCTCCGGGTCTCCAAGAGTTACCACAAGGAAGGAAAATCAAGACAAAGATGGTGGGGTTCGGGCAGGACAGACGTCAGCAGCACCCAGCGTCACCTACCTGGCTTTCCTTCCACCACCAGATGCCCACAGCTTCGCACTCACGGCAGACAGCGTGTGCACACACGCCCCCTTGCCTAGGCGTTAGTTAAAGCCCTGTGGCTGGGCTGTTCTGGCCTGGAAGCTGATTTGTTTTGGGCAATTCACTGAACCTCTGAGTCCCATTTTTCCTGTCTGCAGGGATCAAATGGATGTCCCCACCTGGGCTCTTTATAGCCTCTTAACACCCTGATGGGCAGCAGTACCCTGCCTCCAGGGCCCCTCCAAGATCAAATCCCCCTGGAGGAGGCAGAGTCCATTGCTTAGGTAGCCTTCACCTGGGGACTTGGAGGATGACCTCTTGCCCAGGCCTTATGCTGGGCATAGGAGAGGTAACAGCAACATGCAGCTGCCTGGTCCTGAGTGAGCCTGTGTTACCTGGGGGGCAGGGGAGTCCAGAGACAAGCCAGAAAGTAAGGGACCAGGTCACATGGTGACCATGGTGGATAAGGGGGAATCGAACATCCTGGAACAGAGAGGAAGGGGGTCATTTGGCCAGGAAAGCAGCTACCCTCCAGACCCCAAGTTTTCTGGCTCAAGTCTGCTCTGACCATCACATCCGTAGCTCATGTCCCCCTCCGAGCGGCTTCAGGCGAGGCAGGAAGGTGGGGAGAAACCCCTCCATCTTACTGATGAGTGCCAAGCCTCCACGGGGGCAGTCAGCACAGCACTGGGGTAGGTACCCAGGGCTCCAGCTCCCAGCCTGCTGCTCCCCAGCACTTTCGTGACCATTCAGCACATCCCCACCCAGGACTGGTGCGCCTGGCCAGGCTCTGCAGGTAGGAAACTTCCTTGGGCCATCCAGGGTCATTCCTTGATAGGTAAGAGCTGTAGGCCGTCCTTTCTCCGGAGTGAAAGGGTCTCCTCAGACCCTGAAACAGCCCCTCCTCTCTTCAGCCTTGCGCCCTGCTCAAATCCACACCAGAAATGGTGTCTCAAAAAGTTCCCTGTAATGGGACTTCCCTGGTGGTCCAATGGCTAGGACTTGGAGCTCCCAATTCAGGGGGCCCAGGTTGATCCTTGGTCAAGGAATTAGACCCCACATGCTGCAGATAAGAGCCCGTATTCTGCAACAAATGATCCTGCAAGCTGCAAAGATGTCTCACATCAGGCAACAAAGACCCTGTGTGCCACAGCTAAGACCCAGTACAGCCATAAACAGAAGTCGCCCGTAATGATAATCCACGCATCAGGCGTCCCTTGACTGTC
Organism: Capricornis sumatraensis; assembly: GCF_032405125.1. NCBI lineage: Eukaryota > Metazoa > Chordata > Mammalia > Artiodactyla > Bovidae > Capricornis > Capricornis sumatraensis. The sequence continues at coordinate 76,226,075 of NC_091084.1, forward strand.
TAACCTCCAAGAGGTGCTCGTTGAGCCTGGACCAGCCCCTCAGGGCCTGGGAGGCACACCCAGAGTTATGGCGACCAGTCCATCAGGTTTTCCTCCCCTGCAGGTGAGTTATCTCTGCCCCTCTCCAGAGTGGTTCCATCACTTTGTTGTTCAACTGTTTTCTAAGCAGGCCCAGAATACAGATTGTCCCAGAAGATTTCTTTACATTAATGATTAGTTCCTCACCCTTTAAAAGAAAGACATCTTTTTTAGAGGGCAAAACTTCCAGCCACAGCCTGATAGGCCCTGAGCCAGGCTGCGGAAAGAGGAAAGACACACGTAGTAGGGAACAGGGGGCCCTGTTCTGCTCCTGAGGGTGATAAAGGAGTGCCACAGGGCAGGGGGCTGCCAGCTGGGGTGCGAAGGAGGAGAGAAGGATGGGGAGCCCCAGGCCCGGTGTCTAGCTTTGGGACAGAGGGAGAATGTTAGGATCTTGGGACCCAAAGGAAGAACATTGAATTAAGAGTCCAGACACCTGCTTCAACCTGCCAGAAGGTGGGGACCTGGTAAAGAGAAAATGCTGACCCCACTCCAGCTGACACTCCCTGTAATACAGAGGTGTGTTGGGGATAAGGAGGGTTTCAGTTCAGCTGTAAGAATGACCTTCTGACTATGACCTTGAACAAAACACCAAGAACCAACTTCTACCCAAGACCCCTCAGCCTGATCCAGAGCCCTCCTCCTCACCAGATGTGGTTCTCTGAGTCAGTCCTGGCCAGAGGCAGAGGGATGCCCTAGTTGGCTTTTAGAGAGTCGTTCTCCTGGGGAAGAAAGATCTCCCACCAAGGAAGCAATGAAATGGCTGGCTTTTCTCACCCTTTCTCTGGGTCCCCATTCTAAATGGGAACCTAATGTGTGCCTACTTCCTTGGGTCATTGAAAGGAATAAGGGAAATAAGTGTATTAAATAAAGCATTTAGAGCAATAGGCACATAGTAGACACTCAATAAATGTCAGCTATTATTATTATGGCTTTAAGACTGTCTGAAAAGGGCACCCCTCTGGCACCTCATCCCTCCTCCCCTCAATTATTCACACAGACACCAATGACATGTCTGCTCAACCCTGCAAAAACAAAACAAAACAAAATCTGGGCGTCTGGAATGGGACTTCAGGCCTTGCTTGGAGATGTGCACAGCCTTCAAAGCCAGAAGTGGAGAGTGGAGGAAAGAGAGGGAAAAGGGGGCCTGGGTCCCCAGGGACAGCTGCAGGCAGCAGATAAGGGCAGGGGCAGCCACTGCTGGAGCTGAGCAGGACACCAGGGCTCAGACAGGTGAACGCACGGGAGGCTGGAAGGAAATCAGAAGACCAAGCAAAGCTGGGGGCAGGACACACTCTCTTTCTCTCTCTCTCTAGAATAACATGGGTGGAAGAAGCCCTTGTATCAACTCTGACTTACAGGGAGGAAAAAAGAAAATAAATGAACCCTTGACAAGTGGGAAAAATGCTAAGGCCACACAGAGACCATTGTCAGCACCCTCTGTGTGGGGCCTGAGAGCTAGTGAGCCTGGCGATAGGCCAAGGTCCCACCTGGAAAGACCTTCTGCAGGCCTCTCAGCCCGTCCCCATGCTCCCCACTTCCTCATCAGCCTTTTGGCCCCTCCATGCCAGCCTCACCCCTCCTGCAGGAGGCAGGGGCGGGCTTTAGGGCACACCCCTTAGGGGCAGGGCAGGCTGCTTCCTGTCAAGTTTGCCCCTGTTTCTATGCTCGCTCAGGACAGCACGGTGACCTCAGGGGGCCTTGATGGCCTGATAATTCCCCAGGAGGCCAAATGCAGACAAAGTTCCATTTAACAAGCTAAGCAGCCCAGAGAGCTGAATAAATCTTGGCAAGCCATCGCCCTCCACCTTGCCTTTTTAAAATACTGCCTTGAAGCATTCTGGCTTTCAGCAGTGAGCTCAGCACGTGTTCGGACCCGGGGCTGATCCTAACATGGCCCCTCAGCCAGGGCCTAGTCTGTGCCGGCCCCCTGCTCTTCCCTCACCACCTCCTGACCCCCCCTCCACCCTGCCCGGGCACCCCTGCCTCATGCCACTCCCAGCACCACAGTCTGGACGGACCAGCTTTGCCCCCACCAGGCCCCACCCCTCCTATGTCCCCCACATCTGTCTGGAGAGCAGCTCCTCAGGCCTGATGCCTCACTTCGGTCTTCTCTCCTGCCAAGGCTTTTGCCCCAGCTCCCTCCCATGAGATGGAATCCAACGTACTTTTCACCTCCTCATCTATTATAATTTTGCCCCTTTAACGTCTATGCATGTGCCTTTCCTACTAGACTGGGAACACCTTGAGGTCAGGGCCCTAGAGCTTACTGATCTCTATAAACCTAGGACCTAGTTCACAACCAGGCTCATAGCAGGTAGCCACTAGATAGCTGCCAAATGGACCCCAGACATGACCTCGAAATGTGAGGTTTTCATGACCCAGTGAGTTCTTCCAACTGACACCAAAGCAGGGCACTGGTCTGGAGCAACAGATCCTCCCATCTGTCCATTGGGTGCTCAGGGAGTCCCAGCCTAAGACTCAGACGGGGAGAGGCTGTCTTATCCCAGGGACTGCGCCCTGCCCACAGGACTTTGGACGCTGACTTACCAACCACCACTACCATCCAGCCCCCACCCCTCCCCACCTTCATCTCAAGAATACAGAAAAGACACAGATCCAAGCGCCAGCATTCGGGTTACTGTCCCCCCAAGGCTCCAACTCAACTAACAATAGTTCTCCAAACAGGAGAGGCTGCGGGGACAACGCCTTGTTTCACTTCCAGAGAACAGACAGCTTCCGGTCCACCACAAACTCCCGGAGTTTACTCAAACTCATGTCCATCGCATCAGTGATGCCATCCAACCATCTCATCCTCTGTCGTCCCCTTCTCCTCCCGCCTTCACTCTTTCCCAGCATCAGGGGTTTTTCCAAAGGAGCCAGAGTAAACAGCTCCAGCCTCTGGTGCCCCGACGAGGACAGAAGTCAGGACGCCCACCAAGCAGAGTGTGGCAGGGGGCCTCACATAAATAAGAGAGATGACAAACCCAAATCAACACAGAAGATAAACCAGACCAACGTTTCTCACCCTGTGCTCCACAGAGCAGGTGCTCCCAGAAATAAAGGATCCTATGGTCAAAGAAGATTTGGGAAGGCAGAGTCAAGCAGGTATTTTTAGCAGAACTTTCCAATACTCTATGCGTGGAGCATCTCCGAGAGGGATAAAATCCAGCATTTCTCAGACATATATTTTTTTAAAATCAAGAAACCCTTATTCACAGCAGACTTCTCAAGACCAATGTTCTATGGAACATGCTCTGGAAAACACATGACTAGATCTAAGTATTCCAGTTCCCATGTCAAGTCTTTAATCTAACGAGGAATTCAGGGACAAACAGAGGCTTCCCAGAAAAAAAGGCAGACAGGAGACAGAATGTCTGGCTCTGCCACTCCCTCTCAGGGGCCACTTCACTCTGCCCTGCTGGCACCTGGGACCCTTGTGGGGTCAAAGGGAAATATGTAGCGCCCCTTTAGTTTTAATCAATTGATTTTTTTTAATATTCATTTATTTGGCTGCGCCGGGTCTTAGTTGCAGCGCGCAGAACCTTTTTTTTCTATTAACTTGTGTCATGCGGGCTCTTTAGTTGCAGTGTGTAGGAGGGGAAAGACCACACTTTACAATATGATTCAATGTGTAAAAGCTCTTTGCAGCGTTTAAAAGGGCTTATCTGCTATATAAAGTAGGATACGTCTATAAAGGCAAAGATGAAATGATGGAAGAAAAGCAAAGAAGAGAGAGAGCTGCAGTGTGGGCAGTGAAGAGGGGCCGGGCAGAAGGGTGGAGGCAGACAGGAAACCTAGTTCTGAATCCGTCTTGTCCCTGATCCCCCGTGAGGCCCTGGTCAACTCCCGCCTCTTCCTCTGCACACAAAGGGCTGGGGAGAGATGATCTCGGAGGTCCTCCTGGCCTTCAAGTCAAAACTGAAGCCCCCAACCCTGCTTGATGGGGTCCTTCTCCCCAGAGGATCTGTCCAGGTGAGGACATGCAAGGCATCGAGGAGAAGGACAAAACTGCGCCCAAGGAGAAGCCCTCCAGGCTTAGCCAGAGAAGCCAAATCTGCCCCCAGTATGAACTTGGCCATGAAACTGGAGGCGGAGCCACACTTCAGGAACCAGGTAAATGCAGAGAGAGACAGAGCCGTTGCCCTGCACGTGTCTAAGAGGCCCCGCCCCACCTGTTCAGGCCCCAGCATCTCCTCTGGGGTGGAGAGCTGACCAAAGGGAACTGGGCAGGCCGAGGCCAGGTTTCATTTAGCCTGGTTTGCTGTAGGAGCCTTTGAGGGAAGCAAGGGCTGGGAGGACAGACAGGATGTCACACAGCCAGGTCTGAAGGGTGAGAATGGCTCCTGGAGCCTGCAGGGTGGAGGGGTGTTGTCTGCCTGTACACGTGGCGGGCTCCCTTCCAGCCCCACTCCCTCAAGGCTCTTCCTCTTCATCACAAGGAGGTCCATTCCCCACTTCCTGCAGAGTCCACAGTTAGCTGCGCAGGAGACTGACAGACAGTCGTCCAGGGCACTCCAGCCTTCCTGGACAGCAGAGCAGCTGTCTAGTCTCGAGCCTCGTGCTGAGGGGTGTGTGCACGTGTTTCTGTGTGTCTGTGCGTGCACAGGCACACTTGTGTTGGGCACAGAGATGTTCCCCAGCCCGGGGCTCGCATCAGAAGGAGGTCAGGAGACTGCAGCTGTCTGGTGCTTGGTGGCTATGTCTGGGGATGCGGGGTGTGGACATGGTCTGCAGCTCTGTGAGTGCACAGACTCAGGGACACAGTACCCCCACAGGGTCTCCGGGGTGCAAAGGCAACTCTTGGCACCCAGAGAGTGGGGCCCAGCATGGGAGGACCCGCTTGTGCTGCGGGGTCCCTGCCCCTGCAGACTTCCGCTCGATGAGAGGCGTGCAAGAGCCTTCTGTGAATCCATGGGCCCCTGAAAAGGGCGGGGTGGGGGGGGGGGAGAGGGGGTGCGTGTGCTCGTGCATGAGCACATTCAAAAGTGTTGGTGACAGTACCAAGGGTTCTAATTCCAGGCCCACCTCTGTACCAATGCACCCTAGGACTTGGGCTGAATCTGCTTCCCCTTCAATGGGAGGGGCGGACACAATTGGCTCTGTCCGGTAGTCTGATCCCCTGAAGTTGGGGCTCATGCAACCCCACCAGGGAGGGGGGCCTTATCCCCCAACCCTCCCCCCAGCAGCTGGAACCTGAAAGAAGAGCTCTGTAGGAATTCTTCAGCTGCTCATGAAATGCTCGGGCACATGCCACCCTGGCCTGCTCAGCTCCCTGAAGGGGAATGATTTGGTGGCGGGCAGAAGGGCCAGGGATGGGGGTTGGAATTTCCAAGCGACAATCCTGGCCGAGGCTGGAATCAGCTTCCTAGCCCCACAGCCAAATCCTAGCAGCGTCCGATGGGCTCCAGGGGCTGGCTTCCCAGCCACAGGGCCTTACCCCCACTCCAGCCACAGAAGCTGGTCTGGCTCACCAGGGTCAATACCCTGCACCTCCCTGCAAGCCCAGATTGCCTGCCTCCTGGACCGGGGGAGGCTCCAAACTGTACAGGGAGGAGAGGCTGAGGTTGAGGTTGAGGTCACCATGAAGGGGCAGTATCCTCCAATGGACCCCTTTCTTCAACCACCTTCCCTTCCTTCGTTTCACTTTTTTTTTTGTTTTTGCCAGAAAGGGTTTAATTGAGTCTCCTTAGGGAGATGCAGCTCCATCTAATTCAGCTCTTAATTAACCCAGCACACCCCAAAGAGGCTGCAGAACTACTCGTAAATTAAATATGAAAAGCATTATTTATCTAAGAACAGCCTTCTAACGGCTCTGACTCTGACGTTTATAGTTACTAATGAAGATGGATTTGGAGGAGAGAAGTCGAAGAGGAGAGAGTCTACTGCCTGGGAGAGAATGAAGCCCTCGGGCCTCTTGAGGGTCTTCCAGGGCTCAAAGAGGGTAGTTATTGCATTCAAGGAGGGTGTGCCGCCGCCCCCCGCTTCCCTCCACCCAGTCCCTGCTTCTCCAGATCTCAGAAAGGAGGTTCAGAGCAGGCTCAGGGGGTCCTTCGGGTTGTTGGACAAGACCCTTTCACAGCAGCCGCCAGACCTCTCTCACCACCCCATTTTTCATTCCCAGCCCTTGTTCTGACTTTGGCTGCCCTTGACTCACCACTTAACTGCTCTGCTCCTTGCTCCACCGTCTCCATTCTATCTCTGCAGACAAGGCCCCTTGGCGTGCTGGGAGGTTGCTGGCTAAGACCACGCCTCTAATATGTGAGCCCCTCCCCTCCCTCCAAATGGCTGCGAGTAGCATCAGGAGACTCTCATCTTGGCTTTCAAGGAGCAAAAGATGCCTCTTTCTCTAGGCACTTGCACAGAACCAAAGAAGAAGCCAAAAGTCATCTGGAGCCTGGAGGGTCAGGAACAGGAATGGCCACGATTTCGCTGGTTACCACTCCTCTGCCATCACCCCACCAGACCCCATCAATCACAGGAGGGTGAACCTTGGGAATCATGCCTTACTCATCTTTTATAAGCCAAGTCCAGGGCCCGGCATAGAAGCACCACGAGTGTATGTAGGATTGTGGAATTTGAAAAAGCAGACAGAGGAAAGGAGGACGAGGGAGGCAGGCAGTAGCAACTGAAACCAAGATGAAAAGGTGGAAAAAAATCATAATATCCCTGCCAATATAATGGCTTCAGTTCTTCAGGAACAACAGCTCTGTGAGTGCCCTTCCTTCTCAGGGCCTTCCTTTCTGCATTGAGAGCCCCACCCCCACACAACATCCATAGCCCCAATTCAACCCAGGAGTAAAAGGTCAATTTCCCTTTCTTCTAAAACAGAAGGAAGGAGGGCTCGAGTTTGGGATTTGCTCTCCGTGCTGCTGTCTTCACTGTCTCTCCAGAGGCATCTATGCCTCTTTTCTGCCCTTGCTGGCCTCTGGAGAAAGAGGAGGGACCCTAATTTCTCAGCTCTGTCAAGTAACAGACCCCTCTTTAAAAGGTTAAACTCTCTTCAGGCCTTACCCCAGATGACCACACAAATGCCATCTGCTGAGCCGCCCCCTCGGGGCCCGGTGGGGTGCTAGACACATGGGGGGCTCTGTCCTTCCAAAGCTTCCAGTGCAGACAAGGAAGATAAGCGAGAACGAAACGAAGCGTCTCAAAAAGTCCCACAGTTCTTTGTGACTGTGTTCACTTTGGCTGCAACGAGTCGACAAACCCAACTTTGTTCTGCCACAGGTGTGCTGGAAAGAAGGTCTTCACAGACATGGCGGTTCCAGGAAGACACGACTACGGCTCTCCCCACCTTGGCCCGAGACCATGGACTCCATAACAGGACACACATCTGAGGCTCTGGGGCCTCCACCCAGGCGAGGTTCCACTCGAGCAAGGCTCTCTGCGTGCCCTACAAGCCTGGAGGTTCGGCGTTCTGGCACCCTGAAATGGCTAGACGAAAACAGCTTCTGCACCTTGAAAGACCTTATCAAGTACCGTTAACAACCAACACAGCTGTAATACGCCAAGGGACTCATCATCAGGCTCAGGTTTCCCCCCTGAAAAGATAGACATCACCAGTCTGCTGAATATCCATTCCACTGAAGACTTCAAACTGAGGGCTCTGATAAAAGCTCTAGGAAAAGCTGATTTCAGAAAAGGAGAGCTGCTGCCTGAGACCACAGACACGCTCCTGCCAGCACAGGTGGACCACTTCCGCCCAAGACCACAAGGCAAGGTCACTTTGGATTCTGCAGTGCCATTTTTCTTTGCCTTCCCCACTAATCTTGTCACTAACTATACTCTGACACTCTCCAATAACCAACTAGGGCTTCCCTAGTAGCTCAGACGGTAAAGCATCCGCCTGCAATGCAGGAGACGTGGGTTCGATCTCTAGGTCAGGAAGATCCCCTGGAGAAGGAAATGGCAACCCACCCCACAGTATCCTTACCTGGAAAATTCCATGGACAGAGAGCCTGGCCGGCTACAGTCCATGGGGTCACAAAAAGTCAGACACGACTAAGTGACTGAATTCCCTCTATTAACCAATTAAAAGATTTCTCCACATGACCTCCCCTATCTAAATCCTGACACCTTTTACCACCTGCCACCACCTAACCCCGGTCCTTCCTCCCTTAAGAAAAAAATAAGACCTTTGAGTTTGTTTTCCTCAGCCCATAATTACTGTCCACCATTGATGACAAACATCTAATAACTCTTTCTTTGACTACTTCAGAAGGTAGATTTCCTTCTAAGGTCCTTCTGATACTTGTTTCCCTCATATAATTAATCTCATATTTAATTTTTAAAAAATTGAATCTTGATCCCCATGTCAAAAATATGCTTCGGTTTAGGTCATTATAACCCTATCAAGCAAAACTTAGTCCATCAGAAATAGAAACTAATATTCAGACTATTTTTGCTACAGTAGTTTAATCTCTGCAGAGATACTTCATCCTGTTTTGCAGAAACCGTTTAACTCCACTCGGGAAAGCTTCTGACCCTGAAGGCAAAAAAAAAAAAACCCAGCTCACTCCTGCTGCAATAAATGACATCGCCAACATGGTCTGCACACCACTGCGACTCTACTTTGTATGTGGACGTCAGCCTTGTACCACCTGCCACACACTAACTTTTCCTGTTTTTCAGGACAAATTTTAGAGACTCTCAGATGTTTAAAATTACCACCCCTCCAGCAAATCATGTTTCCCAGAACAGAATGTCCAGAAATTTCCAAAAAGAGGCACACACAGAGTAATGGGAGGGCTGCCAGAAGGGACAGCAGATCCACTCACGGGACCTCCTAGGCAAGCTGCAATCCCCACAGTAGGAACAATTCAGCTGCCAAAGGTGACCTGAAACTTTCCCCTGACCCTAGTAGATTTCGTCAGTTACACAGCTTTTGCTCCGGAAATCAAACCAACCATCTTAATGTAAATCTATCAGCCAGAATTGTCATGCATGATCACATAGCTCTTAATTTCTTCTTGACTAGCGTAAGGGAATCTATACTCTAGCAGGTCTTCTCGCGGCATCCGTATAGACACTACAGGCTCAGGTAGCACAATCTAGAAGCAGATCAAATGAAAAAGTCACCCGGATCTCTAGAAAAGAATTTGGGACACAGTTTCATTTCCTGAATTTGGTCATTCTGGCCCCGGTCTTCAGGATCAATTACAAGGACTAACAACAAGTTGTGTTTCTAATCACTCCCCGCCTGAGTGACAGCTGCCTGGTGTACTCTGCTCAGAGTCTTCTTCAAAGCTGCCATGCAACCCTTGTCACATCAGAAAATTAAGAAACTTACCCTTCGCCACAAAGAGGCAGGGAGACTAGCTCTTGTCCAACTACACTCTGTAAACAGCCTCCTAATCAGCAAACTGTTTGTAAGAGTGAAGACCTGAAATTCATAGGTAAATGCCTTGCAGTCTGACTTTGCCCTTGGCCAAAAAGGTGCACTAGGAAGAGAGAAAAAGCCCCAGAGAGTCCTGACTTGGCATTCTTTCATAGCGCTTGTGTGCTCATTCAGCCGTGTCTTCCGACTCTTTGCAACCCCATAGACTGCAGCCCACCTGGCTCTTCTGTCCATGGAATTTTCCATCCCAACCCTGAGATGGAACCTGCATTTCTTGCGTCTCCAGCATTGGCAGGTAGATTCTTTACCTAAGTAGCCCTTGGTGTTGTCTAAGCCATGACAATGACCATACATCCTCCCATTCTGGCTAATACGAGTGACTGCTCCTTCCTTACCAATTATGGCCTGAATCTCACTTCATTCCTCCTGCCTTCTAGGAAAGACTTAAGATAACATTCATAGAGTTAACGCCTCTTCCGGACAGTATCCCATCCAGAGCAAGGCCCAGCTTCCTTGAATCCTCCTCCCCAAATCACTTAAACAAGCCCCAATCCTATAACAAGTCCTTTCTAACACCCTCTTCCTGAGACCACCCATGTTCCCCATAAGGTGTATTTTTCCTTTGTTGCAATGAGCCAATAAACCAAGTTTGTTCAACTAGAGATGTGTTTCTGGTGATCATTGGCTGGAGGGCTCTGATATATGTATAAGCAACTGGACAGGAAGCAGAAGATAGTACATGCGATGAGACTCAGCTTCAACTCAAGGGGGAAGTTGTATTAGGATAGAGAGGAATCGTTAAGTTCTGTGCATGAAAATGGCATCTTAGAAGCATTTCTGGGTATGCTGGGGCAGGAGTAGACCCCCAGAAATAGACTAGCCTGAACTAAATGAGATCAGTCCAAACAACCAGGAAAATGTGTCTTGATCAGCAAGATAATTAGAGACCCAGCTACGAGGAAGAGTAAGACATTGTCAGTGCTGACATGCTTCTACTGGCCAAAGAGAGAGAGGGAGCCTAGGATAGTTTCTAGAAGGAGTTTATGCAGAGAGCAAGGCCTGGGATCTCCTAAGGAGGGCTTGGGTCATAGAGGAGAAAGACTGTGTTGAGACTGGGGGCTCTGGGAGCTCCCTAGAAAGCCAGGCTGCCTGACAAGCCTCCTGGTACCTGGCAGCTGGCACATCTCTGCAAAGGACTTACACCCCACCCGTCCGCCATCTCAGTTTCTTTTCTGCCTTTGCTGCTGCCAAAGAGGGGGCTACCCCTTGCCCTACTCCACCCCCACCCCACCTCCAACTCATATAGGGAGTATCCGGGATGGAGGCTGGAGGGCTACATGTGTGCAAAGCAGTAACAAGTTTACCACCAAAATCATGCAGGGCCAAAGAGAAGAGAGCACATTTGAAAAGAAAGAAAAAAACCACCCTTATAGTGAAAAAACGTTGAACATATTTTAGGAGGATATAATGCCCTGCATGTCAAGAGAACAAAGCAAAATTCACCAGACAAAAAGCTCTCCTCTCCACAAAGAGACACACACAACTCACTGAATGCACAAGGACCTGTAAACACTTCACCTAGTGAGACTCCTCTGCTGGGCTGTCCCGCCTAACTTCCTTCCTCTTCATCCAACCAAACACCAGATACCAACACCAGGCCAAAGGGCTTTTGTATTTCACTATAAAGTGACTCTGGTGCAGAAGGAGCTCTTTTACAAATGAGAGACTTATTTTACAAATGAGAAAACTGAGGCCTCGTGATATAATGTAGGGAATGACAACTGAGAATCCAATCCAGGATTTAATCCTGGATCCATTGTTTGTTTTTTTGTTTGTCGGTTTTTTCCAACAGCATCAGCTCAACTCCAGTTTCTAAAATCTGTATGGCCTAGACTGGTACAAGTATCCCTCCTCCTTGATGTGTTATACCAAAGTTGGGACACAGTGGGTAAAATGTAGGTTAAAGCCTTGGTAAGGCAATGGCACCCCACTCTAGTACTCTTGCCTGGAAAATCCCATGGGTGGAGGAGCCTGGTAGGCTGCAGTCCATGGGGTAGCTAAGAGTTGGATACGACTGAGCGACTTCACTTTCACTTTTCACTTTCCTGAAATGGAGAGGGAAATGGCAACCCACTCCAGTGTTCTTGCCTGGAGAATCCCAGGACAGGGGAGCCTGATGGGCTGCCATCTATGAGGTCGCACAGAGTCGGACACGACTGAAACGACTTAGCAGCAGCAGCAGCAGCAAGCAGCCTACAGAGGTCCAAGGCCTTTGCTATTAAGAAACATGTCAGAGGCTGCATGCAGCTGACACAGACCTAGAGTATTATAGCCCAGGACCCGGTTGCCTTTTTTCCTTTCCTATAACATACATTATGGATACATAATTATGGTAATCAAGAAACTAAACCATTGGGTTGGCCAGAGCCCTTCTCCAGGGTTTCTGGGAGTTCTGTTCATTCATGCCTTCCAGGCATTTAAAATGCTCATGAGTTCACACTGGAATGGTGTTTTGCTTTTTTTTTTTCATGCCACAGCACCATCTTAGGTCCCTTAAGAGCCGCTGACCACCTCAGTTTCAGAATTTATTTTTCAAGCTCAGTCTGATTCTGGCAGGATGCTGAGGTATCCCATGGAATTTTTTGGTTCTTCTAATTGTAGATAGCTGGGGAGCCACCCAGTTTTAATTCCCAGATTATCTGTTGGGAAATCTCTAACAGGGCTCAGTTTGAAATCCTAGACAGTAGTTTCAAAAACTTACACACATTTTCGTCGCTGTTCTTCTTACTAGACCAAGCCAAAGGGCTAGAGGGACTTTCTAGTAAAGCCACCTTTTTAAAATTGAGTTTGGGCCTCATTCTTCCGGTAGTAGCATCAAGATGGCACCTCTACCACATTTGAAGGTGAGTGGCTTCAGCATTACGAGCTCTCACTTCCTTGTGTCCAGGCTGAACTAGGACTCACATCCACCCTCTGTCTAGGATGGGGGTGCCTCACTCCTTTTTGGGAACTAGAAAGGAGGTAGCCCTCAGATCCAAAGTCACCAGCATGTAGATTTAACCTTAATTGCGGGCCCCATTTATTTCTAGCAGCCATTTCTCTTCTTACCCTTGGTCAAGGCAAGTCCTTTGACTGAGCCTCTGTTTTCCCCATCTGTGTAATGGAAGAGGAGTTGGACCACACAATTTTCAGGTTCTCCTCTGGCTCTATGACCTTCTGACATGGATTAAGAGAGGCAAGATGAGGATCTCAAGAGAGGAAGAGTGACTGGAGATCCTTCCTATCAGAAGGACATCTGCCATTCAGGTCCATCCAGACCCCCTTCCTAAAGCTGCAGACAAATCAAACCCCCATCACATCTCACCTAGACTCTGACAATGGCCCCCTAAGCAGCCCAGACCATATGGATCTCTGCCTCCCTAGCATCATCCCACCACCCAGTCAAGAGTACCTTCAGGAGCTCCCACTCTTTTTCAGAACCTGTGCTCTCAGGAAGGAAGACATACTTTAAGGATGTGGCCTCTGCCCACCTCTTTGGCCTCACAGCTTTCGGTGTTCCCTTAAATGCCATGCTGCAGGATTCACTGTTCTCTTTCCTCCTCTCTCTCCCTTCTCTCTCTTCCAGGCCTGTGAATATTCCATTCAAACTGTAGACCTCCCAAGGCCAGCGGCTCCACCTAATTAACTTCCTTGCATTCTTCCAGGTGGGCTCCGCTCTCCCCTTCCCTCCCTGGGAAACCTCCCCTAGCACAGGTCCTCCTACACCTCTCCTATCCCAAGCACCCCCAGCGGAATATCTGGGATTCAGTCTGCTTCGTAATTCTTGGCCTCTTTGTCCATCACGGTCTCTAGACATAGGGACTTCCCTAGTGGCTCAGATGGTAAAGCGTCTGTCTACAATGTGGGAGAGCCGGGTTCAATCCCTGGGTTAGGAAGATTCCCCTGGAGAAGGAAATGGCAACCCACTCCAGTACTATTGCCTGGAAAATCCCATGGACAGAGGAGCCTGGAAGGCTACAGCCCATGGGGTCGCAAAGAGGTGGACACGACTGAGCGACTTTACTTTTACTTTACTCCTTGATCAAGAAGAGGTATTTTTATCCAAGCACTCTTGCTTGGCACTCAATACAGACTCCATACGTGTTTGTTCAGGCAATGAATAAGAAATGAATCGACAGGTCTCCAACTTAATTGGAAAACCTGAAGAGACAATTGGGGATTGCAGACTAGAGCGTTGCCAAACCAACGAGATATAGTGTTTTAGAAGTTCAGGATCAGGCATTGTGAACCAGAACAGGTTGTCTTTGCTTTGTCAGAAATTGGAAGTGTTTTGGTTTATGTGGCGAGGGTGTGGGAACTTCATCATAAAAGAGTGTTTGGAGATTAATCTAGAAGTGGCATCCACCACAGTTGTGAAGAGGAAATCCAGACAGTGGCCGGTCCAACCCATCTCAGTAAGAAAAAAAAAAAAAATCATTTTCTACATTTACAAGAGAGTCTCAGCACTCCACTCCTGACCTCAGCCTCTCACCCCACCTTGACCTTCCGTCTTCCCATCATCTCCTCATCAGCTTGCCTGCCTGTCAAGGCTCCAAGCAAGAGCCAGTCTGGGAGGGGGAGCCAGTCCTCACTGAAGGTTTTCATGTCAGAAGTAAGATCTGCAGGGTCTGTTTGTTTGCTTTTCCCTTTTCTTCCTCCCATGTAGGCCCCTGATTAGGAGATGAGGTTCCTGGAAGAAACTCCATCCACCTTCCCCTGCTCCACAAGCCATTAGCCAAGAGCCCCTCATCACCAAAGCACATCTCCAGGATTGCATGTGGGGCCCATCCTCTTTGGGAAGAATAAAATGAGCCCAATCTCCCCTCTTGGGACTACATTTTGTTCAAATGTCCTCTGTTGAAGACACTTAGCCCTAGAGAAGTCCAGTGACTTGCCTGAGGTCACGCTGCTAGTTAGCAGCCAAAATCAGATTTCAAAAACCCCTATCTTCTCTAAGGCCTCTTTCTCAGCACTCAACCCAGGACTGGAGGAAGAGCTGATTTCGTGGGTTGCTGCAGGGAGTACCCTGTGCCCAGGCTCCTGCCCATGTGGCCACAGTGGTTGCTGCTGAGGTTACTTGTCTCCAAAGATGATAGCAGCAGGTGCTTGCTTGCTTTTATCCCTTGCTGTCCTCGTAAGGGGCTTCCCAGGTGGCGCTGATGGTAAAGAACTCTCCTGCCAATGCAGGAGACAAAAGAACCACAGATTCGATTCCTGGGTCAGGAAGATCCCCTGGAGGAGGGCATGGCAACCCACTCCAGTGTTCTTGCCCGGAGAATCCCATGGACAGAGGAGCCTGGAGGGCTACAGTCCATGGGGTCGCAAAGAGTCAGACACAGCTGAAGCGACTGAGCGCGCACACATGTCCTCATAAGGTCCCGACTGACTGAGCAAGGCTAGTCTCGTGAGCAAGAGGCTCTGGACAAAGAGGAAAACGCCGTGGTGCCCTCCCCAGGTGCCCACACAGCTGGCTAGGACTGGCAAGGGAAGAAGCGATGGCCCCAAGCTGTAGCTCATGGGCCCTCCCTCTCCCTCCCACACGCATATGCCATTCACAGACTGTGGACTCTCCCCTGGGGTAACTAGCAAAGCATGAATTATGTAGAGTTTCTAGTGAGTCCCTGAGGCTAAATTCAGGTGAGGGGCAGAAGGGTGGATGTCCAAGGCAGAGCTGCTCTCTGCCTCAGACACACGCCTGGGGCCTCACCGGTCCCAGGCCGCTTGCTCTCTTCACCAGTGAAGGAGAAGCCAAGATCTCTTCCTAGGTTCTACTAATAAAGTCATTCAATAAAGGCCTGGCGACCCTCTCCTAGTACCAGGTGCGGTGGGAGGTTCAAAGAAGTCCAGCACCTCTGGAATCCCCCGTCCTCTGTTCCTACCGCATCCCCTACACACTAATACATCGGCATTTAAGGGCATTTCCAAAAGTGGGCCTCAGCACCACCCCCAGCACAGCCCATCATCCACGATAATAAAACAAATGAACAAAATACCTCCTCACATCTAATTCGTCTCATGTACAAGATGGAAGTCCCCATAGCATCATATCCCTACTGAAATTCCTTGACTGGCTTTTTCTTGAGTGGGTTTGAAGTCTGGTCTTGCTGCTAACTAGCTGTGTGACCTTGGGCAAGTCGCTTGACCTCTCTGGGCCTTCTTCTGTAGGAAAAAGTCTAAAACCCTCAGCATGGCAGCCCAGGCCTTCCCCAAGCCTGTGCCACCCACTGCCATCTCCAGCCTACTCTCCTGCCTCTCTCTGTCCCTGAGCCTAGAGTTGCTGTATTATAGGACCTGTCCCATAGGACCTGTCTCATTCTGAGACTCTCGAGTTATTTGGTACCAGTCTGTCTATCAGCTTACTGCCAAAGTCCCTTGGGGCAAGAGCATTTCTGTAGCTCCCAGAGGGCCCAACACAGGGCATGAAACACGGTAAGCATCAACAGATGTTAAAGTGTCAGTGAGAGGCTGAACAAATACACATCCTTCCTTCCACGAAGCTGCGTGATGCCCTCCCCCAAAAGGTCTGACTACAGATTCCAGAGTCAGCCTTCTCAAAGGTGGTCCGTGGACCACTGGGCAGCAGAAATACCCAGCAAGCTTACTGTTAAGCCATGCAGGTTCCCAGGCTCCACCCCAGGTCTATGAATTCAGAACCTCTGGAGCGTGCTAACTTGGGATGGGGGGAGGAGGGGGCTCCCCTCCACAGACTCTTGGAGCAGGGCCCTTTGGCAAAAAAACATGTCGCAGGTGCTCCCCCTAAGCAGCCCGGGGGTGGAGATGGGGTGAAAGGCTTGGGGACTGTGACTCTGTGCCTGCTAATGATCACCACCAGCTCCTAGAATTCATCTTCGTCTTCCACTAGCCAAGTCATGAAGACAGAAGCGCTGCCTTCCCTGCCCCATACTGCCTCCCCGCGCACCACCCCCCAGCAGCCCCCTGGTACACACACCACCTGGCATTTCTCCTCTTGCTGCCTCCCTCCCTCCTTCCCATCAGCACGGCAGGGCTGGAGGCTGCTCTTGCCCTCAGCCAGCCTCTCCCTTCCTCCGCAAGGCCTCCTATCTCTTCTTCCATTGGATTTAAGTTTCTTCCTCTGTTGGATTTAAATTGCCTCTCCACCTTCCCACCCCCAGACAGAGGAGTCATTCTTGCTCCTCTTTGCCCTGTCCACTAGCATGCCAATGGATTTTATAAAACCAGCGTGAGTAGCATTTCCAGCCGCACGCTTTGTATCATACTAATAATTCAACCTTTGCTGGTTACCCAAGCAGCTTTCCCCTTCTATTGCAAGGGCTGCAGAGCCTCATACAAACTCTCTGCTGACAAGTGTCTGTGGTCGCGGGGGCGTCCTCACAGAACCGGGACGCATGGGTCTAGGCTAGTGCAAGCACTGGAGCCGACTGGGTGCTTTGGGGAAGGCAGGTCCCCCATCTCAGTTTCTGAAGAACTAAGGATTGGGGACCAGACAATCTGCAGGAACCCTTTGGATTGAAGACTCTAGAATTAGAGAGCCTTAACACTCTAAGAGCTATTAGTTCCTGGGCTGAGGGCTGCAGGCTGAGGGGCAAGTTCCCCAAAGGCCAGAGAAGTCACCATGATGGGTGGCTATCAATTCAGCTTCACATTTTATAGCGGTGGCTGGCCAGGGGAAGAGCCACAGGGCTAGAATAAGCTGTGAGTATTTGCCACAAGAAGCGAGCACCCAGCCAGAGCTGGGAAATCATAGCAAACACTTACCCAGCATTTACTCCCAGGCGGGCAATGTTCTCAGCACTTTACACGCATTAACTCATTTAATCTCCGCAACACATCCAACATGTAGGCACTATTATTATCCCCATTTTACAGATGAGGAAACAGGTCCAGGGAGGGGAAATAATCCATACAAGGTCACAGTCAGTGGGGGCAGAGCTAGTGGACGGGGCAGGTCTGTGAATCCACACTCTCAGCCCCAATTGTTCAAACCTATCCCCTTCACATGCCCTCAGAGAAGATTCACCCCATCCTGGTATCCATCACAGGGGAGTGAGTGGAGACGTCACCTCCATGGGAGGCATCATCTCCAGCCTTATATCTTTCATCAGGCCTCTGATGTCTAGAGCCAGACAGCCTTCCTTTGAGGAGACCAAATGTTGACTTGTATGTATTTCGTATCCCACAAATGGATACCAGAGCAGAAGCCCTTTGGCACCCTCACCTTTCTTCACTCCCTCTTTCTTCCCAGCCCCCTTGTTCTCACCTCCTCACTACCTCTCCCACACCCAACCCCCCGTTGCACCTGGTGGGACGGTGAAGAGCCAGAAACTTCAGAGGCAAGAGACCTGAGTGTGAGCTGCCTTCCGTCACCGAGGGGGACCTTAGCCCTCCTAGCCTCTCAGGTCAAGAGACAGTAAGAGTCAAATGACTAGCTTGCGGGCTAGAGAAAGCCACTCAAGATCACCCACGGGGTCTGCGTCACGCTCCTATCAAGCCTGGCTTCCCAGGCGTGAACCGGGGCTTTGCTGAGCTGGCAGGAGGCTGAGGCCCGGAACCTAGCTTTGGGGTCCGCAAGTGAGGTGAGTGCTGGGCAGTTCATGCGGTGCTCTCACCCTCTCCCCCACCAAGGTGGGACTCGGCGCCAAGAGTTAAACAGGGCTCAGCCTGAGAAAGAGCTTTGTGAGCAGCCCACAGGTGGCCAGGGGTGAGCAACCAGCTGCCAGGATTCCTCACAGAGGCTTAAATCAGTCTCCATATTTTTCTGTCCCCTTTTGTGATGCCAGCTCACCAGCACACACCTGTATGATGGGGAAAGTGCCTCCTCAGAGAAGCTGCCAGCGACAGCCTAGGACACACTCTCCCAGGAAACCACAGCATCCTCCCCTCCCCCAGCACCCTGCCGGTCCCCACCTCCTACCTTTGCCCACACCACCTGGAATGCCTGTTCTCATATCTCTTCAACTCAAACCCCTGTTCCTCCGTGGAGGTCCTGTTGGGATCATGCTGCTGTCTTATGGGAAGAATCAGGCAGGAGAGAACCACCTGCTCTGCTCTGGTTTTATCCTAGGAACTGGGGGCCTGCCTGGGACCCATCAGATTTTCTGCTTCTTTAAGAGAAACCATGCCATGTGCTTTTCCTAAACCTGCTCACTACCTAAGCCCAGGACCTGGACACATAGCAGACACTCGGCAATAGTCACAGCAGCCACGCTAGATGAGTGAACTGGGAGGAGCCAAAGAGCAAACACACTTCTGGTCAGACAACACAGAAATAGCAGATGGCGGAGGTTTCCTTCCCTGGGGAACCCAACCCTGAGGGTGTTTCTCTGCACCAAGGACTCCAGAACCCTCTTACAGTCACCTGAACAGCACCATACCACCCTGCTCTTTAAATCTGAACCCCAAGCTTCTTGCTAAAAGTGTGGATCTCTCTCCCCAGTAGACAGTGGGCCCTTTCCTGTTGATTTGTAACTAGAATCTGCTGGAGGCAAGAGTGGGGCTTTGCGCCTCAGGAGTTTTGGGAAAGAGCCTCTCATCACAGCATGGGATAGGGTGAGTGAAGAGTGTGCCCTTTGCCTCTGTGTGGCCCCCCTTTTCAGCCAGAGATAACAACTTAGCTGGGTCCTTAGCTGGCTGGGTCCTGGAGCAGACAGGTGATAGACCACGTTAATCAATCCACGTTTAACACAATATGGCCAAAAGGAACCAGCTCACCCAAAAGTCAGACAGGGGGCCTCCTCGCTACTGTGGCTTTTGTGTTTGTTGTGTTAGGATTCATCTGGGTCTTTTGGAGGGAAGTAGCTGGTGTCAAACACTCCCTCTCAAAAGTATCTCCCTGGCTCCTTGCTAAAGGAATGACAGGTCGCAGGAAAGCAGTGGATACCTCAGATAAAAGAGGGCAGGTGAAGCCTTCTTGCCCTTTGGGCCAGAGTTAGCCTCGCAGGAGGGCCTCTGGATTAATGCCAACCTTCCGTTAGGTAGGAAACACTTTCCAGGCAGAAACAAATGGAGGGAATAATTACCAAAAAAACACACAAAGTGTTATGCAATGAGAGGCTCACTTTTCGGTGTTATTTACATTGATGAAAAACTATAAAAATGTAATAACTGTCTGATAAAAGTCGAATGGTCAAATAATAGTGGCAACTCCTTAGGACAGATTACTATTGATAATCTATTTGAAGGGTCTTTAATGGATACTATAAAGAGAGAAAGTTTGACATACCACTGTGTATGTACACAGTGTATACAGGTTTAACGGGGTAAAGCACCAGATCAGGAAAAAGAAATCAGAACAAAGCACTCTATTATCTCCATGCAGTGAGGTTCTGAGTTTATCCTTTTTGAGTATTTTTCTGTGTGCACTCTCCCAACTTTCCTGTAATGAGCATATATTCATTTTGAAATATGGGAATCATATAAACAAGAAAGCAAAGGAGAGACCTTGGAAGAAAAGGAAAGAATAGGGAGAAAAGAGGGAAGCCGAGCAGAGGAGGAGGAAGTCAGGAGGAAGCGTGAGGGCATCCTCATGCCCCCGCTGAGCTGGGGGACTACACTGCCACTTCCGGGGCAGAGGACACAGTGGGCAGAAAAGGGCAGCTCAGGACCAGTCCCAAGTCTAGGGCAGAGGTGAGGGAAGGGGCCACAGCAGGAGACTTGGGCCTGCGCTTCGGAGGTCACAGCCTTTGTGCCTCAGCATCTCTTCTTTGTCACGGGTGAGAATGCCATCTGTCACCTGGAGCCAGTTCCCCACTGAGCAAAGCAGGTCCCTAAGGAGAAGCCCTGATTCTTCACAGACACACACACACCCCTCCCCATTTCACAGACCTGCGTCTCCTCCACCCCGCCCTCCAACCACCGCAACCACCCTCACCACCCCACCACCCCCCTCGCCCATTCCCTGGCCTGCGCAGGCCCGGCAGCCCAGGTCGTCCCCTGCTGCCTGGAGTAACTGGAACATTCCTCCTCCCAAGTCTCCCCCTCCCCGACCCCTGCAGGTTTTTTTCTCTTCCTCCTCCCCTTTTCTCCACGGTCTGGTTTCTTTTCTTTCTTGTTCTCTCCCCAACCTGGGGCCCTGTTCCTCTGGGACGGCTCCCTGCTGCCCCTCCCTTTCCAGCTCCTTCTAGCTCCCAGCAGGCCAGCCTGGGTCTAGCGGATTGCCTATCTCTCAGCACCACCTGCTGCCCACTCTGGCCTCCACCACTGTCCCCTTTCAATTTCTAGAGTCCTCGGGGCCTGGCTCCTATCGCAGCATGTCCAGCCAGAGCCTGCCTTTGGAAAGCAGGAACTGAAGAGTCAGAGCAGCCAGGCTTCTTTGCCTTTCTCTCCAGCCTCTTTCTATAAAACCAGGACCTGTTAGAGCTGGATGAGGCCTCCAGGCTAGCCCCATGGGCCTACCCCTACCCCTAATCCTGCTCCCCACCAAGACCCTGGGGCAAAGACAGCAACCACAGGCCTGTTCCAGCTGCCACAGAGTGCAGTCTGCTGTCCGCACAGGATCTGAGGTCCAGGGCGCACAGGGAGGGCAGACAAAAGCACCCGCTCTGCACAAGTGTGTCACAAGGGTTATGACTGAGGGGGTTTAAAGATGTCCTAGAGCCCATTCGAGGCTCAGGTTGCCGCTTTAACCACTCAGACACTGTCACCCAGGACTCATCTAGATCCCTGAGCTACCCAGGCCAGCCACCTGAGGCCCTTATCCTTTCCCGTCACACCCATTTGAAGGCTATCACCCTTCCCAAAGGAAGAAGAGAGCTTGATGCACTCTCGCCTATAACAATACTTGGCAGGCTCTGGAGGGTACCTGGACTACCAATGTTCGAGGGTTGTAGAAAAATCCTCAAACTCAAACAACCGCAAATGGTACAACTGCAGCTACTTTCAGGGCAAAGGGTCTACAGCCTACTCCCTCCATCCTTCTGCTCGGGAGACCACCTGGAGCCCTAGTCCGGAAGCAGTCCCAAGGTTGAAGAGACATCCTTGAAAGAGACGGGCTCCCTGTCTCCCTCCCCCTGCCTCTTCCGCTCTTCCACTCCCGAGGACGGCCCTCCCGTTTCCTCGTCCTCGTCCTCGGTCGGCCCCTGGGGAGCAGGGCCACTGGCGGGGCCATGGTTCAGCTGGAACAATGAACTTCGTGAGGCAACACTCTGTTCCCTGCTGCTATCAGACTGCAAGTATCTGCACTGGCCCCGCTGAGACAAGCTGTCAGCACAGCGAAGCCCAAGCCCCACCATCGCTCCCTGGCAACCCAGGAGTTAAAACTGATGCTTGAGAAAGGGCAAGCCCACGGGACTCCAGGAGACTGGCTGGAATTTGCCTATCCCGGAAAAACAGGAGTTTGAAGGCACTGCAAGATTGGGAGACATGGAAAACTAGAGAGAAAGAGGAGGATAAAGAGAAGAAGACGAGCAAGATGGGAAACAGGGCCAAGCAGTCTCCTGAGCATCGCCGATCCCAGACACTTCTTGCGGTAAGAGTCCCTCCTGGGGATCAGAGGGTGCTTCTCCTCTCCCCACCCTCAGGGAAGCAGCAGCATGGAAAATGGAAAGAGCTTTAGAGCCAGACCTTGGCCCCCATACTGCCTCCATTGCTTCCTAGCTGTGTGATCTTAAGCAAATGACTTAAATCCTCTGAGCTTCAAGTCTTGCCGTCTGTAGAAGGGAGGTACTGATGCCCCAAAATGTTTTGTGAGAACAGAATGAGATGAAATGTAATCCAAGATCTTCTCAGGCTGCAGAGCTATTTGGCCACTCACTTCCCTTTCATTCAAACAGAAGTTTTCTGAGAGGCAAAGAGTTATGAGCACACTTCATTCATTCACTCATTCATTCCTTTATCCAAAACTTCTCCACTGAGGGGCCCCTACATGTCATGCCATGGGACTGTAATTATAAACAAAATGAAATGGTTACTCTCATTCCAACTGCAGAGGAGAGACAATGAACAAGTGAATATACAAAATGCCAAACAGGGACAAGTGCTATCAAAAATAGTTATAAAGTCTGACATAAAAAGAGAAGGGCTGTTTTACACAGGATGGTCAAGGAAGGCATCTCTGCAAAGGTGGACATTTCACAGACATCTGAGAAAGTGACCAGGTCAGTTGTGTGGTTATTTGGCGGTGGGGGAAGTATCCCAGAGAGGAAACAGTGATGCAAAGGCCCTGGGACAGCAGCACGCTCAGGTTTTGTTCATAAGAAGGAGCACCCTTATACATCGGGGAGAACAATGAAAGGCTCAGAGACCAAGGCATTGAGACTGACCTTCAAGAATGGGTAGTGTGTTTTTAACTTAAATAATTTATTTATGTGGTTACACTAGGTCCTCAATGTGGCACACAAGATCTTCGGCTGTGGCACGTGGGATCTTTAGTTGCAGCATGCAGACTCTTAGCTGCTCCGGGTGGGATCAAGTTCCCTGGCCAGGGATGGAACTTGGATCCCCTGCCTTGGGCGACACCTAGAGTCTTAACCACCGGGCCACCAGGGAGGCCCCTTAGTAGTATTTAATAGGCACAGCTGCAAAGGAAAAGAACTCCAGACAGAGGCCTTCAGCCTTCATGTTTTGGAATCTAGCTCAATCCCCTACCCTGTGTTAAGAGGGAAAGAAGCCCCAAGAAAGGCTTGCTACAGTCACACCACCAGTTAGTAGTCAAGTCAGAGCAAGACCCTGTCCTCTTGATTCCCAGTCAAAGGCTTTGTGTAACCTGGCTTGTCCTTATAATTCAGAATATGTGCACATCTGCTCCCCAGGGAGGCTGTAAGCTCTCTGGGGGCAGAAGCCCACTTCTCACCAACCTTGGTGCTCTCCCGGGGCCTAGCAAAGGCCAAGGGCTACCCAGGAATTCTGACCTATCCTTGTTCCATCTTCATGGGGGTTTTCCGAGCATACCAGTTGCCATACTGCCGGGCACTGTGCTGCAGCTCTGCAGAAGTGCCACATGCGGTGATTAATACCCTATATCCTAGCAAGCAATTATAATTAGTGCAGAATAGGAAGCCAGGCATTATTAGGAAGAATCGGCTACTTATTCTGTTACACTACGCTCCCTCACCATACCTGCTCCCCCATCTCCCACCCTCTCCAGTGTCCCAGGTCAGAGGTGGCAGAGAGGAAGAGTTCAGCCAAAACTCCCTTCCTTCCACTAATGTGTGGGTAGCACCTACGTGCCAGGCGGTAGAAAGACAGGATTGCCGCAGTCCCTGTCCTCAGGGAGCTTATGCTCTCACGAGAAGTGTTCTTCTCAGGCAGTTGCAATGATGGGAGTAAACAGAAGCTACAGAGGCAGCCCAGGAGACGGGGTGCCTTCCAGAGTCAAGGAAGGCTTCCAGAGGTGGTAGCATTTGAGCTGGACCTGGAAGGATGGGCAAGCACATTCAAGGTAAGCACGCAGGGAAAAGGTATTCCAGAAGCAGCTCCAAGAGAAATGGCCAGAGCAGACAGTGTAAAGTGGGGGATGAGCTGGGAGAAGGCTGAGCAGAGAGCTGGGATCCAGAGCAGGCAAGGCTGTTGGCTGTGAATTATCCCCCAGGGACCCAAGGGAGCTGAGAAAAAAGGTTAAGTAAGGCCCTGAGATTTCTGGCCAGCCCCAGGAGGTGAGTCCCAGAAGCAAAAGTCTTGGGATCAGGAAAGATGTAGACAAGTCCCGAAACATTGTCTTGTGGGGAGCCAAGAGACCCAGATCTGAAGTGGCAGCAAGTAGAGCACTGATTTCTTCTCTTATACTCCTGGTTCCTGGAGGCTTGAGGGCACCCACCAGGATTCTGTCCAAGGGATCGATGGTTGGGGATATTTTGCCTGAAGGCAAGAAGAAAAGTAGAGTCAGAAATGATGGAAGGTTGTTAATTAGACTGTGAATTCCAGGAGCGCAGAGGCGGCAGGCTCAAGATGTCTTGATAAATATTCGATGATCAAGTGTTGACTGCTTGAATAAACAAATTCTGGCAGCCATGTGGAGAATGGTTTGCAGCAGATGGAGACTAGAGGCAGAAAGACCACCAAGGAAGCTATTGCAATACACCTGGAGGCAGATGAGACAAAAGTGACAAGCCCCAAGGAGAGATGCCTGGCCCCCAATAAGGGGAGGATGTCTGGATCACCCTTGGGGAGAAAAGGATTTGGGAAAGAATGAAGAAAGGACCGGCAGAGGAGTCCTGCAAAATGGATCAGCCAGCCTCCAAATCAGCCCCCAGGGTCCTCCTGTCCTGCTGCTTTGTCTCAGGAAAGTACAAACAGGAGAATTGCTCCCCCAGGGCCTCCACAGTTGCCTTCTGGGGGAAACCACAGCCTTAGACATTTGTAATCCTAATCACAGGGGATTAAAAATGGCACATAATACGGCAGACTAGCTTCAGGCAGCCAGACTCAATGTCGAAGCAGCATCCTGAGAACACAGAGGCATGTGAGGAGCAGCAGACAGCAGCAGGGCCTGAGGACTCAGGGTGGGTGGGGCAGTTGCCCCACAAGCCTGTAGGCGTAACATCTAGATGTAGTTAGTAGCTGCTGCAGGAGTTTCTGCTGTCTTGGCAGTCAGAAGAGGTCACGCCTGTCCTACCTGAACAATCTCTCTGGATCCAAACAGCGTTCCCAGCTTGGAAGGTCATCATATCCCCAAGGGCTTAGGACTCTGAAGTCCCTCACCTTCAGATTGGATGCAAGACCTGACTTTAAGGATTCCTGATGCTGAGACCCCATGGAATTCCCATCCCAGGATATCCAGCCTTCAATACAGGCCTTGAAGTCAGGTATGGTCTTCAACAACAAGTTTTCCTCCAGTCTTAACAGCAACTTAGTCCATATGAGTGCAGCTTGGCTCACTCATATGTTCATTACTGAGCATCTGAGACCTTATATCACAGATGTCTAGCTCTAACCCTTCAAGCTAAGTATTATCCCCATTTTTCAAATGAAGATTCAGGTTTAGAAGAATCAAATGACTCTGTCCAATATCACACAGTGGCACTCAGAGCTCAAATCCAGATCTGATTAACTCCAACATCAGACACTAGGTGCCTCTGTCTGGTCCTGTCTACCTTAGCTGAAACACAAGGAGCAATGATAACACGAACTCTTCTCTGGATGAAAATTGTACCATCAATCTTGAATTAGGCCACCAGAAAGACAATTAGCTATTTTTGAGTAGCTACCACGTGTCAAAATGTTCAGGTGGCCATTCACTAGGCTTTGTTTTCATTGTAGATTCTTTCATTGTGAATGCCTCTGGTCCAGCAATTGAGTTCAACCCAATATGGACTCAGATCCCTCCCCCTTTCTTCTGCTCCAGACTCGTAAAAGTTGGTTTTCTCAGATCCCCTCTGTTCCTCCAACCAGACCAGCCTGGAGCTGTCCCCAAGAACCCCTTCCCCACTCTGACTGACTTTACCTCCAGCTACAAAGATAATAGTAACCCCATTAGGTCCCTCAGCAACTTCTGCTCCAGGCCCAAGCTGAACTACACAACAAATGCCAGCTGGACACTGATCTCCTCTTACACTGTTATTCCTGCAAGATAACCTAGGTTGTTCGCCTCTCTGTAATTCTGTCTTACAAATTAACTCACCCTGGTGATGGAGAGAAAGACTATCACCCAATGGCATGAGTCAGAATGAAATCAGAAATGCACAAACTCAAAACAAAAAATACAGATTTACAGAGAAAGTGATCAAAAGAAAGAAGGCAAGAGAGTTAACTGGTCTAAAATTTCCCTCAAATCCCCATCCTCTAGACCCCGTTCCCCAGGATGTGCTGAGCCAACCGACTCCAAAATAACCTTTCCTCAAGAAAGCTGGCTCTCAACTAAAGTCCCCAAACAAGTCAGCTCCCTTGGAGAATGAATGATTTCACTTGGCAACCAGAAAGAGGCACCACCCCCAAATTGCTGTGTAAATTGGAAGAGCCCATGAAGGTCAAGTGAGCCTTAAATTCCTCATCCATACACTCAAAATAATAAGCTTAGCCTTGCCTACCTTACAGGGTTATTTTGAGTATCCAGTAAGATCTTGGATACAAAAATGTTTTGGGTATTGGGAGAGGAAGATGGGAAGGAGGAAGGCAATAAGATATAGAAATCAATAGGGGATGTTTGAGCTCAAGCAAGGCCATATGGTGCCCCCCCCACCCTCCAATCTGGCAGGTAGTTTTCGTTCTGAAAAATTCTAGGGTACTGGCTGTGCTTTAGGGCAGAAGTGCCAGTGTGGGGAAGTGGAGTCCTAAACTGCATGCTTCAGTATTGTTTGGATTACATGCAGACAAGGCTGATCCACTCTTTAATACCACCAGAAAAGAGAGCAGCAGGACTCCGAGGAGCAAGCGCTCTGAAGACAAATACTTGGAGCCCAGCTACGTCACCTGCTTAGCTGCGTGACTTCTCTGAGCCTTCATTTCCCTGTGTGCACAATGGGGACAGGATACCTAAGTTATAGGATTGTTGCAGATTTGTAAGAATTATGTTAAATAACTTGTGTAAAGTGCCTGACATTAATGGTAGTTGTTCTTATTATTATGAATAATAATAATCCCCCTTTGCCACTGCCTCATCCCTAAACATCAGTAGGCAGCACTGAATGGCTATTAATGAGAAATCCACAATCCACCTTACAACAGGCAGTCAGTGGGCCCTCAGCAAGCTCACTAGGCATGAAATTGAGCAAGAATATTTTTGTGTCTACTTGAAAGCTAATGAGTAATGAGGTTCTAACAAGGAAAGAAAGGGTGCCTGTGGGGTTCCCATGTTGGTGGTGGGGGTAGGGGATCAGAAAAGCAAGTGCAGAGAGGAAGGACAGCTGGGAGGCAAACGCTCAGATCCCAAAAGCCAAAGACTTTGGCCTGGTAGTGTCCAGACAGGCAAGCTCCATGAGCCCACTGAACACTCCTTTCCAGCCCAGGATTAAATGTTCGACAAACTGCAGCTTGGTCATGTCCAAAACTGGAAACTGGAAATCCTGGATTTCCAGGTTTAGCAGGGTGAGAAGAGTTGGCTTCGGTCATTCTAAGAGATGGTCACCATGCTCTCTAGTGGCCACCCCAGAGGGATAGCTAGGAAACAGCTTCTATAACCACAGCAGATAACTGGCTTTAGAGCTCCCTGGAAGAGGGTCTCAGGGCCGAATTTGACTATGAAAGAAAGCAAGGGAAAGGAAAGGAAGTGGGGAAAGGCTGGGACGGACTGACTCACAGTTTTAGTGGACAGGAAAGCCTGAAGAGAGAGAGATAATGAAGGGGGAGATGCATTAGATGGCACAGCAGAAGGGCAGACATGTTCCTGATAATATTCATGAAGGCAGACAGCAAAGGAAGGGCAGGAACATCTCTTGAGCATCACACCTTTACGATGGGGCACTCCGCTAGGATGGTCATAGATATTAGCTCATCTAAGCCTCACACCATCCTTGTCAGGGCAGTAACTTATCACCATCTTCCACAGGTAAGAATCCTGAGATTTGAGCCATCATCTGGTTTATTAACTTTTGGTTTTGATTCTCTAACTTTCCAGCAAAGCAACAAGTTTTGATATTTAGATATTTTGACGCATGCTAAAGAAAAATTCCACCACTTTATGACTGGACACAGTAGTTTTTCCCCACTATTCCAGCTAGTGGTTCTCTTTTCTTCAGCCCTTCTCTTTTATCTATGAGTTTCCCACCCCTTATTGGTTAAAAAGACATATATATTCTTATCTAAATGCTTAGATGCTAAAGCAGACATCACAGAATCCATTTTTTCAAAACTATACCAGCACATGTTTTTAAAGGAAAAACCCCTAGGTTACAAAATTCAGTACCTTTCTTAATTAAGACTTCTAGACTTTTCTTCAGCTCACTCTGAATTTTCATTTGGAGACAACACAGTGCCTCTGCTTTAACCTTGACCTTCTCAAAGTCACATGCCCCCTCCTCCAAGCTCCTTCCCCATCAGTAGCAGCTATTCTTTCTCCCCCACCCCCTCTTTTTTGTTCTGCCACCAACTGTTTAGTTCCCCCTACTGAGGCTGTTCAAGTCAATCAGAGGGAAAGCCTTAATTTGCCCTTCAACCTTCCTAATTTGAAAGTACCTGCATTCTTTCCCCTCACACAGAAGACAGTAACAAGGGGATAGAACAGTCCCTACACGACCCTCCAACCACAAAGGTTCATCTTCCAAGTTGGCACTATTCGGCCTTTTAGAAAGACTCCCCTTCATGACTCACTAAGTGCCTGTGCCATGGAGCTGTACCAGGCAGACCCCCCCACACACACACTCCAAATTAACCTTCATGAGCTCAAATTTTATCTCAGGAAGATAGAGTTTAATACCTCCTTGTCCAAAACATTTTCCCAGATCTCCCCATTGAGGACCATCTCTTCCCCTCAATTGCCATGCTTTAGCAGAAGCCCTTAGCACTTTTGCCTCGCAATGCAGTCAGCACGTGTTTTTCCTTTTTCTCAGACTATAAGCTCCTTGAGAAAGTTGAAAGTTGAAAGTTAAGTCGTTCAGTCGTGTCTGACTCTTTGCGACCCCATGGACTATAGCCTACCAGGCTCCTCCCTCCATTGGATTCTCCAGGCAAGAGTACTGGAGTGGGTTGCTATTTCATTCTCCAGGGGATCTTCCCGACCCAGGGATCGAACCCGGGTCTCCTGCATTCCAGGCAGACACTTTAACCTCTGAGCCACCAGGGAAGCAAGCTCCTTGAGGGCAGGACCCAAATCTATTCTGGAGGAACTTCCATGGCCTTCCCCTATCTAGATCAATCTCAAAAGCACCTGACCTGGCAGAGCTGCCTCACCTGCCCACTTGCATATCTTACAGCCATTCTATATTAATAAATCTACTTCTTGCCTATCACCTTGCCTCTCGCTGAATTCCTTCTGTGCTGAGACACAAAGAACCTGAACCTCAGTAAGTCCAGACATCGGGTTTCTGATAGTCATGAAAAAGCAAAAAAGGCACATGTGCAGAATGAAATTGCCATGCTAAGACTGGAAATAGACCCAGTGAAAAATGAAAACCAGCGAAAGGAAAAGAAATATTTGAGGATATTGAAATTTTAAAAGAAAGGATGATGATCTTCTTTCTGGACTGACTCAAGATTGGACTGATCTGGACTGACTCAAGACTGATCCGTGGATGAGAAAAATAATGATGTGTAAAATAATTTTAACTTTAAAAAGGTGTCTACAGTGCTGCAATGAACACTGGGGTACATGTGTCTCTTTCAATTCTGGTTTCCTTGGTGTGTATGCCCAGAAGTGGGATTGCTGGGTCATAAGGCAGTTCTATTTGCAATTTTTTAAGGAATCTCCACACTGTTTTTCATAGTGGCTGTACTAGTTTGCATTCCCACCAACAGTGTAAGAGGGTTCCCTTTTCTCCACATCCTCTCCAGCATTTATTGCTTGTAGACTTCTGGATCGCAGCCATTCTGACTGGTGTGAAATGGTACCTCATTGTGGTCTTGATTTGCATTTCTCTGATAATGAGTGATGTTGAGCATCTTTTCATGTGTTTGTTAGCCATCTGTACATCTTCTCTGGAGAAATGCCTATTTAGTTCTTTGGCCCATTTTTTGATTGGGTCGTTTATTTTTCTGGAGTTGAGCTCCATAAGTTGCTTGTATATCTTTGAGATTAGTTGTTTGTCAGTTGCTTCATTTGCTATTGTTTTCTCCCATTATGAAGGCGGTCTTTTCACCTTACTTATAGTTTCCTTTGTTGTGCAGAAGCTTTTAATTTTAATTAGATCCCATTTGTTTATTTTTGCTTTTATTTCCAGTATTCTGGGAGGTGAGTCATAGAGGATCCTGCTGTGATTTATGTCGGAGAGTGTTTTGCCTATGTTCTCCTCTAGGAGTTTTATAGTTTCTGGTCTTACGTTTAGATCTTTAATCCATTTTGAGTTTATTTTTGTGTGTGGTGTTAGAAAGTGATCTAGTTTCATTCTTTTACACATGGTTGACCAGTTTTCCCAGCACCAATTGTTAAAGAGATTGTCTTTAATCCATTGTATATTCTTGCCTCCTTTGTCAAAGATAAGGTGTCCATATGTGTGTGGATTTATCTCTGGGCTTTCTATTTTGTTCCATTGATCTATATTTCTGTCTTTGTGCCAGTGCCTTACTGTCTTAATGACTGTGGCTTTGTAGTAGAGCCTGAAGTCAGCCAGGTTGATTCCTCCAGTTCCATTCTTCTTTCTCAAGATTGCTTTGGCTATTTGAGGTTTTTTGTATTTCCATAAAAATCTTGAAATTATTTGTTCTAGTTCTGTGAAAAATACTGCTGGTAGCTTGATAGGGATTGCATTGAATCTATAGATTGCTTTGGGTAGTATACTCATTTTCACTATATTGATTCTTCCAATCCATGAATATGGTATATTTCTCCATCTATTAGTGTCCTCTTTGATTTCTTTCATCAGTGTTTTATAGTTTTTGATATAAAGGTCTTTAGTTTCTTTAGGTAGGTATATTCCTAAGTAGTTTATTCTTTTCTTTGCAATGGTGAATGGAATTGTTTCCTTAATTTCTTTTTCTACTTTCTCATTATTAGTGTATAGGAATGCAAGGGATTTCTGAGTGTTGATTTTATATCCTGCAACTTTACTATATTCACTGATTAACTCTAGTAATTTTCTGGTGGAGTGTTTAGGATTTTCTATGTAGAGGGTCATGTCATCTGCAAACAGTGTTTATAATAGCCAGGACATGGAAACAACCTAGATGTCCATCAGCAGATGAATGGATAAGAAAGCTGTGGTACATATACGCAATGGAGTATTACTCAGCCATTAAAAAGAATAAATTTGAATCAGTTCTAATGAGATGGATGAAACTGGAGCCGATTATACAGAGTGAAGTAAGCCAGAAAGAAAAACACCAATACAGTATACTGACACATATATATGAAATTTAGAAAGATGGTAATGATGACCCTGTATGCGAGACAGCAAAAGAGACACAGATGTATAGAACAGACTCTTGGACTGTGAGGGAGAGGGTGGGATGATTTGGGAGAAGGGCATTGAAACATATATACTATCATGTAAGAAATGAAGCGCCAGTCTATGTTCGATACAGGATACAGGATGCTTGGGGCTGGTGCATGGGGATGATCCAGAGAGATGATATGGGGTGGAAGGTGGGAGGGGGATTCAGGATTGGGAGCTCATATACACCCGTGGTGGATTCATGTCAATGTATGGCAAAACCAATACAGTATTGTAAAGTAAAATAAAGTAAAAATAAAATTTTTTTTAAAAAAAGGTGTCTACAAGAGTAGAGCACAGCACTCGCATGCTTGAACCAGTGAAGGAGGAGTTAATGACATGTGATTTACATCTGTACCTACGTCTACCTGAAGAAGGCAGTCTTTTCCCCTTCCCTTTTTTCTTCATTATAAATTGTAGCCCGCTCACACTTAAGGGCAGAGCTGCCTCAACCACCCGCTTGCATCTCTTACAAGTGTCCTAAATCTAGTTCTTGCCTAAAACTAAAACCAAAAAAAGCACCTGACCTTATGTGTTTTTCAGATTTCCCATATTAAAGGCTGAGCATCTCCCTAAGAGGGGCCCTTTCCTAGGAGTGGACCCCCTGAGGATAAATACTTTGGGTCTTAATCACAGATGTCCCCAGCAGCTGTAAGAGTGCCTCCTTCAGAGCAGGTTCCCAGGAATGATGTGTTTAACAAGTAATGTCTCTAAGGTTGGATTTTCCTAGGATAATTTACTACCCTCAGCTTCCTCTGCATCACCAAGAGATCCTAGAGATCTAGGCCCCTTTGATGAGGATCAGATTTCTGATCATCAGGCTTTTTTCACTGACTAGAATATCCAGCTCCTTTTCTTATCTGCTATTCAACTTCTTTATTTAGAACTATTTAGAGGTGATGTTATTTGCATGAAATACCTATCTACTTCTCTGATAGCCTATTACTACCAGTGATCAGACATAGGGGATAAAAAGATTTCTTAGAAAGATTTTATTCAAGGTTTCATATCCCTTATTCAAGATAGCATATGAAAATATTGCATAACACATAGAGGGCACTCGGTAAATGCTTGCTCTCCTTCACCCCCCCATAGAACGTGCAAAATAAAATTTAAACCAAGTTTTCCATGGAGAGTTAAGTTCTTGTCCCTCTGCACACTTGCAAGCATGTCTGAATGTAGAGAGCTGCCTGCAAAGGTGAGGGTATGCATACGAACACACAGGGGCCAAGTGATAGGTGTGGGTGAAGTCTCTGTCACTGAGGTGATGTTATAGATTCTCAAAGAAGTTTAGATCTGAAGTGAGGCAGAGAGGGGATTATTCCAGGAGAGATTAATCTTCAGTAGAGATTATTTCTCTAATGTGTGAAGTCAGGAGCCACCCCGCGGAGCCATGAGTGTGATAAGTTGCCCAGTAAACACACAGCACCAGTCAGTAACATTTATTTATGCTACTATGACATTTGAAGCCCTATGATCATTACAGCAACACTAATTCTGATTTTTTTAACTTTTTCCCCTATACTCTTCACCTCCTAATCAAACCAAACCCCAAAACAGACCCTAAAAGATGTTTAATTTCTGACTTTTCTACATCCTTAGACTGTTACGATATGGTTAACATGAAAATATCATTAAAAGCATCAGAGGAAGAATTTAAGACTCCGTGGGGCTATTAACTTTTCATGTTCAGCAGATGAGTTTGAGTCAATTCTTAGCTAGCCTTTTCAGTTAATGAGTGAGAGTTAATTCCACCTGAGAAGTAGCAATGGTGGTCACCTTAAGACTCTGTTACTGAGAAAATATGGATACTGTGTAATCATGAGTTATGAAGGGAGAGAAAACAGGACTTCTACAAAGGCATTATTTGCATTTGCATCACCAATTGCATTCAATGTTCACTCACTAAACACATTCAGATATTCAATCTATTCATCCAGCTATTACTGAGCACCTACTATATGCCAGATGCTGGAGATACAATGGCATACAGGGAAGACAATGTTCCTGGCTTTCACAGAGCCTGCGTATCAACTGGGAAAATGGACAGGGGTCAAGAAAATAAATAAGCTAATTTCAGATGGTGATGTATGCTGTGAAGACCACACAGTGGGCCATGGCAGAAAGCACCACAGCAGAGGCAGCATTGGGTAGGGAACATGGACAGCCTCTCTGAAAAGGCAACACGCGAACTGAGACCTGAATGTTGAGAAAGGTCCAGACCAAAGATCAGAGGAAAGAATGTTCCAGATGGAAGAAACAACTAGGGAAAGATCTTGAGGGAACACTATGTTTGGAGTATTTGAGGGCTAAAGTTGGATGGACCAGAGTGTGCAGACAGATGGTAAAACCAAAGAGATGCACTGGAATGGGGAGCACCACATCTTTCAGGCCATGGCAAGGAGTCTGGATTTTATTCCAAGTGCAAAGGGTAGCCAGAGAAAAGTTTTAAGCAAAGCAGAACTGGATTTACATTTTTGAAAGGTCACTCAGCTGTTGTGTAAAGAGTAGACCCAGGAAAGTTAGAGCAAAAGCAGTCAAGGAGCTCTACTGGTCCGCCAGTCATGCAGGCACATGGTGAGGGTGGCCTTGCCTGACAGTGGTAATCGCCAATTAACAAAAAAGTAGATGAGCCAAGACTGTATTTCAGAGATAGCAGTAACAGGACCGGATGATGAATTCAATGTGGAGATGTGAAAAAGAGTAGACGAATCAAATGTGAACCCAGTTTGGGGGTTCTGAATATATTAGGTCCCCACTACTAACACAAGGGGAGACTAGAGTAGGAACAGTTTGAGGGTGGCATTGGGAAAGTCAAGAGTTCTGTTTTAAAACATGGTGTGTATGTATAAAACAGCTGCTAGACACTCAAGGAGTTAAAAGTTCATTCTGGGCCTCATGGGAGGGTCTGCAGCTGAAGATCTAAGTTGGGGAGTCATTGACATATAGTCTTAAACCATACGTCTGCCTGAGGTTATGGAAATAAAGATTTTTTAGTGCCCAAGACCTAGTTTAGGCTTGCAAGAGAGAGAAGGGCTCATGAGGCAGAAAGAAAACCAGAAGATGGTAGTGTCAGCCCAGCCATGGAGAGGGAGAGATTAACCCATGTTTAATGACCATTCAACTCTCAGCACAATCAAAGCTGATCCTGGGCCAGGCACTGGGATCACAGTGGTGAACAAGACACTGCCAGACCCTCAAGGAACTTACAGTCTAATAGAATTATGAGCGGCACCCAGAGAATGGGAATTTAAATTTTGTTTATTGGCAGTATAGCTTCTGACTCAATTACAACAACACTAGAACAAAGCAGAACATATTCCAACTGAAAAAGAAAGTTAAAGCTACAGGTAATCATTGTTGGAGTCCTCCCATTTTATGTACAGATCAGTAGATGCTTAAACATTGGCTGTGGCACAACCTACCAGTCATTGAACTTGTATTCTGTTCAACTTCTATGAGACTTGTAAGTAAGACTTACAAGAAGGGGACTATCAGCTGTCCAGTGGCATTAAGTGTCCCCAGAAAACAGTGTGAAAATTGAGAGGACCGAGAGAAGGGGATCCACCACCCTGAATGCTCTGTTATACCTTGATACAAGTGCACAAGGTTAGAAAAATGACATGAACAGCTCTGAAGACAAATGGTAGCCCCAGGAGATGGTGATGGACAGGGAGGCCTGGTGTGCTGCGATTCATGGGGTTGCAAAGAGTCGGACATGACTGAGCGACTGAACTGAACTGAAGGGAAGGGAAAATCCATGAAGTTCACTGGGATTGGATCGAGGCAGTCATTACTGAATTTTCTGGATCATAGTAATGGAGTGGAATTTACAAAATGAGATTTAGATACATTTCTGATAGAGTGTAGAGACTGTCTGTCACCCTTCAGCCATCCCATCCCCTTTGTCCTGCTTCTCCTGATTCTCTGCCCCTGGGCTCCTGCAGAAGCCACACTGGTCATCACAACACAGGAAAGCCTAAAGACCTGAGGAAACAACCCAAATTTGTGCATCAACAAGGCCGCTGGCAAAGCAGCTTACATAAAAAGCTTGTACAATATTAGATACACAAGTTACTTACACAGAGTGTCCTGAGGTTCTCTGAACCTAAAAGTAGCATCTCAACTGAAGGAAAAGATGCCACAATAAAAGAACTGGTGAAACTCCCCTCCTTCACAAACCAGCTTAAACAAGTGAATGGACAACAGCATTTAACCATCTCACCACGGTAGAAGTGAGTAATTATTTGACCATCAATAAGCAAGGGAGGTGGGATGCTCATTCACAGCATTCTTCCTATTGCAGCCATTTTGGACTTGTTAGCCAGAAACACGAAACGGCTCTAAATCAAGAGCTGGGAGACCAGACGACCTGAGGAAGTGCACATCAAGAGCAGAGGAGTCAAGCAGGAGGGCATGAGGGTAACTGGTGCATTATAAACATTCTTGCACCAGAATTTCTTTTAGATATTAATTTTGTTTTGTGGCTTTCTGTATTTCTCCCTCTCCCTCCAATTTCAACCTGGTAACCTTAGTGTTTTAAATTCTCACTTCAGGGATATTGTCATGATGAAAAATGGAAGCAAAATGAACCCATGGTTGTTGGGGAAAGCAAAAAGCCATCCAGTCACATTCTGGAGATAGAGTAGGAAGGTGCCTGTGAGAAACGGGGAAGTGAGGGAAAAGGTTTCCCAAGTCTAGGAAGGGGGCAAAGTCCAACATCCCCTTGAGCAAAAGGGGACCAGATTCTGTTGCCTAGCAAGGTACTAGGAAGGTGGCAAAAGCCAAAAAAAGGAACAAGAGATCTTATTCCTGTTCCTTCATAAGCATGAAACGGAGGAAAAGCCACTGGTCTTGATTTGCACAGACGTGTACAGTTGTGACTGATGAGTCACCATGCCTTGGCCCGCTGTGACCTTGGAGCCATTCAGTAGCAGGGAGCTGCAAGAATGACTGTGGTTGAAGTTCAAAAGTAAACTCACGGATGTAACCTATTACCAGCTGACATAAGCAACTAGTTAGAATCATCATAAATAGAAAACACTCTTACTGGACTTTACAAGTCTGCCATCATCTCAATCCAAAACCTCAGTACTTTCATAGACCACCTACTTATAATAGAATGAACTAACAAATTAACTATGCCAGGATTTGAGGGTGGAGGAACTTCTCTTTATATCCCCTCCTAGGAATCTAGGAAAGAAACTTAAAGTACATCAGTGAACAGCAGACTTCTCTTTTCTCACCCCTCCAGGTAGCCCCTCTTGATCCCTACCATACAATATACAAGTGATTTCTCTCTCATCTAAATTTTGGTTGGTTCCTCTAGGTTGAACTTCCCTGGGCAGTCACCCTTTGGTGGGATCATTTCATCTCGAGATTTGAAAAATACATATTGCAAATTTGATTTTATCATTTCCTCAGTCAGGCTCCAGTGAACAGATTCACACACACACACACACCAAGTTCCTAAGAAAGAGATTTCAAAGCTCAATTGCTGCTTAATTCCTTTGCAATAAGCAGTGTGCCAGCCCAAGTTCTGTTTGGAAAGGCAGTACAATGAAGAGATCAGAATAGAATATTGCTTGGTAAACACAGAATCAGAAAAGAGAAAGTATTGTCTTGCTCAAAGCATATTAGAATCAAATATATATATATAGCTTGGGGTAATCCTCCCCTTATCTGAAATAACTGACAAGATGAAACTATCCCATCAGAGATTCACTGATAACAAGTCATGCTATATTAATCAAATTTCTGATTTTGGTAGGGGGACAAAGATTAAGAAATAGCCACATTTTATTTTATACCTTGACCAGGAAAGGGTTTGACAAAGTGTCTCATAATATTCACACCAACCAGGCAGAAACATGTATACAGGATGACAGGACAACCAGGTGAACCCGTCACTGTGTGATTAACCACAGTCGTATTCTGCTTGGCTTCATCACTCTCAACACTTTTTTATATCACAGCAACAAAGACAAACATAGCATCCCTCAATATATGCTAATTTCACAAAAAAAGAGAGGTAGAGCTGATACAAGCTGACTGAATTAAGACTCAGAACTATCGCAACCGACAGGACATTAATCTAAAATAATGAAACTTACTAAGGCTAGTTGGTAAATCCTACACTTAAATCAACCTGCATTGAGTGTAAAATGGAAAACCTAGCTTCACAGCCTTTCAAATTTCTAGAAAAATGGAACAAATAACAGGGATATTTAATGACCTAGACCAAGTCCAGAGAAGGGTGAGCAGAACTGTAAAAGGACTTCAAAATATATTTTATGAAGAATGGTTGGGGTAGAGGAGAAAGCATAATATAAGGAGCCAATAAGATTTACAATAATTATTGGGGACATTTGTTTTCTTTCTTGGAATATGCAAGTGGATTAGAGACTGGGGGGCTTTTATAGGGTACTGCAGGGTAAACAAGAACCCATGGGCCCCAGTTACAAGGAAAGCAGATTTCAGTTCAATAAAAATAACTTTTAAAAATAATCACAACTATCCTGAAGCAAAATAAACTACCTGTGAAGTTGGGAGCTCTCCATCACAAGACTTTTCAGAAGAGCTTGAATGGCTATCTGCTACAACCTGCTCCCTACCGGGAAGCACCCCAGGTCCCCCATCTGCAACTCAAGAGACCAAGGGGTCAGCTTTATAACAAAATACTGAGAACAATCCAAAGAAGTTGGACCAGGTCGAATTGCTGGTGGTCCTGCTCTGACCCACGAAACTGGTCTTAGCATCTGGGCCTCTAACTCATTTAACTATGACTTGTCATTTCCTCAAACACTGGTTTCAGTAGATAAAGCAGTTGTTTTACTACTTGGACCTCAAAACAAGCTGGTATTTTGCTTTTCATTCTGTCCACTATTTCTTAAACTGGAGGCTTATCTATGAACCCCAGTCTTTATAGGTAGGTCTCCAAAACCACCCCCAAGGAAGCCTGTCAAAACCCCAAGGCATAAAACAGCTGTCAGTCTACATCAACACCTACTGCCCACTGCCAAGAGACCTGATGCCAGCCGGTCATCAGTTTTAGAGCAACTAACAAAAGTCCACCAAAGTTTTGCCGACAAAGGTCTGTCTAGTCAAAGCTATGATTTTTCCAGTAGTCATGTATGGATGTGAGAGCTGGACTGTAAAGGAAGCTGAGTGCCGAAGAATTAATGGTTTTGAACTGTGGTGTTGGAGAAGACTCTAGAAGAGTCCCTTGGAATGCAAGGAGATCAAACCAGTCAGTTCTAAAGGAGATCAGTCCTGAATATTCATTGGAAGGACTGACGCTGAAGCTGAAACTCCAATACTTTGGCCACCTGACGCGAAGAACTGACTCATTGGAAAAGACCCTGATGCTGGGAAGGATTGAAGGCAGGAGGAGAAGGAAATGACAGAGGATGAGATGGTTGGATGGCATCACTGACTCAATGGACATGAGTTTGAGCAAGCTACGGGAGTTGGTGATGGACAGGGAAGCCTGGAGTGCTGCAGTCCGTGGGGCCGCAAAGAGCTGGATACAACTGAGTGACTGAACTGAACCGAACAAAATTCCTGATGAGTTGGACTTGAAGTTCCCTCCTATATATCAGGCACTGAGGATACAAAAATAGACACTTCTTGTCTCCGCAAACTCCCTATTCCGGTGGGAAAGTCTTCACCTTAGCATACTGGTTATGCCACTAATAGAGCATATGAATGAAAAATTAGAACACAAATTATCCTCCGAAATAGAGAAGTAAAGTACAGTAGTTCCCCCAACCTTACCCACAGTTTCACTTTCTGAGGTTTCAGTTACTTGTGGTCAACCACAGTTCGAAAATATTACATGAAAAATTCCAGAAATAAACAATTAATAAGTTCTAAATTGCATGTTGTTCTGAGTAGCATGATGAAATCTCATGTTGTACACTCCCTCCCACCCTGGACATGAATCATCTCCTTGTTCAAGGCATCCACACTGCACACACTATCCGCCTAGTTAGTATATGGAAGAAAGCCCAGTATCTATAGGGTTTGGTACTATCCAGTTTCAGGCATCCACTGAGGGTCTTGGCACACCCTGGAGACAAGGGAGGACTACTGTAGTCAAAACTTCCTTCTTGATGTGGTAGAGGGGAAGGTTTCAGGAGACGACTTCAGAGGACATGGCACCTGAGCTTGGTTGTGAAGAATGAGTAGGATTTTCCCCCTGGAAAATGTGAAAGAGAGGAAGGCACTGCATTCTCTGCTGATGAAAGAACACAAAAAACAACCCCAAGGCACAAAATTCACCAGCGAACTCAGGAAATCGGACCACCTGGTCCACTCCGATTAGAGCAACAGTGGCTGCTGCTGGCACCTCTGCAGGCCGCCCAGACTCTAGGAGTCTGTTCGGTCCCCAGGTATAAGTCATTCAAGCTATCGCACCCTGCTGTCAAAGCAAAGGCAATGCAGCAGAGAAGCGGACTAGATCAAGATTTCTCAATACCAGATGTTGGCCTGTCTGCTGCCCAAAACAAATCATGAAAACAATGTTTGCTCTGAGATTATATTCTTCCTCTTTTTATGGAGTAAAAGGCCCTTTTCTTTTGTAAACTGATGGTGACTGTAGATCAGGTTTAGATTTTTAATATTCTGACCTAAAAAAATCTTAGTCTTCCAAATTTTAGAGGGGATAGTTTGTTTTTTGTGAATCCATGTCTGGGAACCACCAGCAGAGAAGAGAGGTACCTCCCCGCTACACATACATTTCCAAAACCCAGGATCTTCATTCCAGACTCCTAGCCCCGCCAAAGGTCCTCTTCTCCATGGGTCAGGTTAGGGTCTGCTGAGCAATTCCCCTTTTTCTGCAGTCATGATTATGCTGCCTCCCAGCAACAACGCTGCAATTCCCAGAGGCCAAATTGCTGTGGAGTAACATTGAGACTATTGAGTTTCTGATTAACTTGAGTGGCCTCTTCATGACATTTACAACATGTAACAGATCAGCTCTGAGCAAAGAGATCAATCTGAACAGATTTTACAGATGGCGAATCTCATCTATTGCCTTTAAGTGCTAGTTATCTTTCATTGAAGCAGTAGTAACTCTTCTCTGTTGCAGCTCTGTTTTAAGGTCCACCAATACATTTAAAAGACGTTTACTCCTTGGAAGAAAAGTTATGACCAACCTAGACAGCATATTCAAAATCAGAGACATTACTTTGCCGACTAAGGTCCGTCTAGTCAAGGCTATGGTTTTTCCTGTAGTCATGTATGGGTGTGAGAGTTGGACTGTGAAGAAGGCTGAGCACCAAAGAATTGATGCTTTTGAACTGTGGTGTTGGAGAAGACTCTTGAGAGTCCCTTGGACTGCAAGGAGATCCAACCAGTCCATTGTGAAGGAGATCAGCCCTGGAATTTCTTGGAAGGAATGATGCTGAAGCTGAAACTCCAGTACTTTGGCCACCTCATGAGAAGAGTTGACTCATTGGAAAAGACTCTAATGCTGGGAGGGACTTGGGGAAGGAGGAGAAGGGGATGACAGAGGATGAGATGGCTGGATGGCATCACTGACTCAATGGACGTGAGTCTGAGTGAACTCTGGGAGTTGGTGATGGACAGGGAGGCCTGGCATGCTGCGATTCATGGGGTCGCAGAGAGTCGGACATGACTGAGTGACTGAACTGAACTGAACTGAATACGTTCCCCCTGGCTTTAAGAGCTTTGACCCTCCCAAATCTCATACCACCTGGGACTCATTCTCTCCCTATGCCTCCTTAGTCTGAATATGCTGTCTGTGTTCTCTAGTGAGAAACCAGGGGTCCTACTTGCCAGAACTACAACCAAAAGGTAAGAATCCAGACTTAAGGTCTTGGAGGAAGAAGTATGCACAAGGGTGACATAGCCCTTGAGCTAGACTGCCTCCATCTCTGTGCCTTTCACTTCTCGTCTCTCTTCCAGCTCATTTTGCCCTCTCCCTTTCTCATGCCCATTCTTACCCCCAACTCCATCAGTGCTTATTTGGGATATATTCTGCTTCTCTCCCTTGGATTTCCAATTTTAGATCATCTTTGCTCTACCCTCCACTTTTGCGGCCCCTTATTCCACCAGAGCTAATTTTGTGTATTTACCTACATGGAAATTTAACAAACTATTAGTTCAATTCAATAAATGCCTGTTTCCTGAACTCTTTGATATGCTAGACATTCAGGAT
This sequence comes from Capricornis sumatraensis, assembly GCF_032405125.1. NCBI lineage: Eukaryota > Metazoa > Chordata > Mammalia > Artiodactyla > Bovidae > Capricornis > Capricornis sumatraensis. The sequence continues at coordinate 76,267,647 of NC_091084.1, forward strand.
ACAGAGATAAAAAGAGCCTCTTCTGTGTCCTCAGGGAGCTCCAGAAAACAAGGGAAGAAGCTGTCTTCTACCTGGCTCTGACTCTAAAATTCTCTCCATTTTCTATCCCTCTTCTCACACACAAACCCAAGTCCCATGGGTAACTAACGAGATGAGTAATGGACTTTCACTTGCCTGTGGCAAGTTTGGAAAGAAGGTTTTTTAGCAAAAGTGGCTTTAAATAGTTCCAGTTGTTTTTGTTTTTCCCTTTGCACCTTTAAAAGGCTCTGAAAACCTGGTAAATATAACTGAATCATCAGAATCTTTTTGAGGGGTGGACTGCACAGGTGGGGAAACTTGGAGGACTTGACAGGTAGATGTCATCTTTTCTGGGTCTCCGCCTTCCAGGCAACATCTGAGTTTTCTCTTTCTGGGTCTATCTTTCATGTTAGATGATACTTTTCCCCTCTCAAGATGGAAACAAACCAGGGAAGCTATGAAAGGGGTAAGAGAGGGCGCCTGCCACCACTCAGCCACAAGAGCAGGCTTGAATCAGCAAGAAGAGCCACCCTACATGTTATGCTTCATCTGGAAACGCTGCTTCTGAATCTGCATCTTTCAGAAGAGGCTTTCCCCATTCATCAGAAACTCTCCATGTACCTCCTCGGAAGGAATAACCCCAGCCCATCCATGTCACTCAACTTGCCTTAATGTCCTCACCCATGACCTCACTTAACTAACGCAAGGGTCAACCATCTCCTAGACGCTCACTTTAGATTCTGGCCTGCCAAAGGAAAGCATTAACCATTCTATCTCCCAATTGCTCTCTGGCATATTTATTATTTTTCACCAATATAGTTATTAGATACAAACTCAAGGAGAATTGGATTCAGAGCCCAAAGTTCTCCTGGACAGACAAAAAAAAAAAAAAAAAGCCACCTCTGCCTTTTCTACTTTCTTTCTGCATTTGTTTTTCTAAACCCCATAATTCTGCCACCACTAAAGAGTGGACTAGAGAAAAAACCAGGGCTGGGGTGGCAAAGAGTCTAGGAAGGATCTAGGAACTTCCCTGGTGGTCCAGTGGCTAAGATTTCACGCCCTCAATGTAGGGGCCGCCCTAGGTTCGATCCCTGGTCCTGGAACTAGATCCTACGTGCTGCAACTGAGAGTTCACATGCCGCAGCTAAAGATCTGACATGCCACAACTGAGACTCAGTGCTGTCAAATTAACTTTTTTAAAGAGATTAAGAAGAATCTAGAAAAGGAGTGATGGCTGTGCCTACCTTCTGTCAGAACTGAGACAAAGGGAGCACATTATACCTGGGCACTGTTCAGAGGCAACCCCCTTGTAATTAGGTCAACCATTCTCCCAGACAGTACATCCAGATGTTTCCATCAGGATCAAGGCACAATAGAGAAAGCCCACAGTAAGAATGAGTTTCAAGTGGAGCTGAGAAACCATCACTCTCTTCCTCCTCCTCTCGCCTCCCATTCCTTCTCTTCCCCTCTCCAGTCTCAGATTTCTCTCCCTACACTGCCGGAGTTTTTTTGATGGGGTCTCAGAGGGGGTCTGACTTCCTTTCTTCGTTTGACTCCTAACCCCAGCACTCCTCACACTCAAGCCCTTTCACAACTCTTGTCTTCTGGGCTGCCCACCAAAAGTCTAAAAGTGCAGGCTTTATCTCTATTATGTTAGACCTCAAGGAGAGAGACAGAAAAGGCAGCTGGCAGGGGTTAGAGCTCCTTGCGCTCCATAGCCCCTTCCACATTCCCCAAGCAGACTGAGAACTGGGCACAGTGAATCCTGACTAGGTTCAGGCCTACTTCTGTAAAAGCAAACACCTTCTCCAAGCAGAGAGGATTGATCTGAAATGCACAGTGTAAACAAACAGTTCTTCCTGCAGCTTACAGTGCTCTAAAAACACAATGCACTCTGCATATTAGCTGAACTGTTTTTGATGGATCACAAGAACTTGGTTATCACCTTTTCCTAGACTGTCTAATCCGCTTTTTCTAGTTTAACTTCTTTCCATGCTTCTCTCTCCTCTTATCTGTTTTCTACCCCTACTAGCCCCCTCCTCCCATCTGAAGCTTTTTACCCCCTCGGGAGAGCAGGGAGAGAGCAGCAAGTGAAGACAGCAGATGATTCAGAACTTTCCCAATCCCTAAACCTCAGAACCTCAGGTGCCCACACACCACGTGGCCCCACAGGAGGTGCAGCGAAGAGACGGTCCCTAGTACTTCCTACCATTGCATGGTTCTACCTAACTGGATGCGTCCCTGCTTACCCATAGGAAAACCAGTCACATCACACAGAGCCGTCATCAGAAGACCATCACTGGTAGGTTCTTCCAGTACTTTCCTAAACAACTCTGGAGGTCAACCAGATCTGTTACAGCAGCCAAACATAGGCACCTTAGACTCCAGCCTGCTGAGGACAGCCATGACTCTGCCTTCCCCTTAGCTTTCTCCACCCCTCCACCACAAAACCAGAAGCTTATCAAGTATTATCTATTCCATCAGATGTTGCTATGTTATCAGTGTTTCCATTTACAGTTCTGAACTTGAAAATTTTTTCAACTGTCCCTCACTGAAGGCTCTTTCTTGGCAATTTCTCCTTTCTGGCCACTTAACCTCATCTAACCCAATAATTGGGGAGGAACCAGAGGATGGAAGAAAAAGAGTTGGAAACTCCGGAGAACCAGAGAAAATGTGAGGATGAAACAAAAGCAGAATGTGTCTGCTTTCTAGAGCATTCCAAGGGAACAGTCAGAGATGTGAGTCCTCTTGTTTGCTCATCCTCCCTTAAAAGGTAACTTGTATCTAGAAACATGATACTCCAAACCACCATCACAACTTGATGAGAAACTGTTTTGGCCTAGAAGTTTGTGCCCCACAATTCTGTAATAATGGGACCAAGTGGCCTTCGGGTAGGGCCTAGCATTCCCCTTGGGACTCTGGCCACCAGCCAGGACACACACAGGCTACTTCAAGATGTATGCCATTCTCCAGCATTCTTCTCTCCCCACCCAGGAAGCTTCTACTGAAGCACATTTGACCCATCTGAGGCTCAGTCCCCAACCTTTCACTGAAGCCTCCTCTCAGGCTGACTGACTAGCACCCATCAGTCACCTCAGACACACAGTCTCTTCAGTTACCTTGGAGTCAATCAACAGAGCTTGCTTGGGCTCTGCTACTGACATCCCTCATCTGTTTCCCAGCCACATACCCACAAGCCTGCCAATGTCCAAGGAGACTGTTGAACAGACCACTAGACTCCAGAGCTCGCCCAAGGCGCCTCCCCACTTGCCCACACCCTTCTCCTTCAGGCCCATCTGCTCACTGTTTTAGCAGTTGCACAAATTCATTTTTTAGGTATTGAGTACATTCATATTTTCTTTGAGGTTTAGTTTCTATTATTAGGCTCCAAACTTGTCTTCTCTGTGAAGAAATGGCCCTTCTTTTAAGAAAAATTACTTTGAGAGAATTTGTATTTTCAGTATTAATTTTATAAAAGTATAAAGACTGGATTCTGTAACCATCGGGAGGATGGCCATGTGGGGACAGGAAATGCTGTTCTTAGGAATTTCCAAAAAGGGAACAAAGAGGAAAATGTGAGTTCAGGGCAGCATTTTCCTTCTTTGGCCAATGACCTGACAACTCTGCTCTGTCTATCACAGTTACAGCCTGACTCCCTTCCCAGTCCAAGAAAATCTTCTACATAGGTTGGAAGTAGAAGATAACAGGGACTTGCATCCCAACTAGTCAAGGTTCCTCTGACAGTGGGAATTCTGCAGACAAGAATACTGTAGTGGGTTGCCATGCCCTCCTCCAGGGGATCTTTCCAACCCAGAAATTGAAGCCAGGTCTCCTGCATGGCAAGCAGATTCTTTACTGTCTGAGACACCAGGGAAGCCCCCAACAACAAGAAATCTAGGTTAAATCACAGGATTCCAAAAATCAGAGGGGCTGCCCAGAGGCTGGAGGAGATAGGAACTAAAAAACCTATTAAGATGAGCTTCATGGGCAGACTAGGCTAGGCTCACCCTACTTGAGAAGGGCCAAGGAGACACTGTAGTGGAAGAGACAGCCCCAGGGTCTGGGAAGAATCCATTTCCCACCGGATCAAACTGAGAACAAGTTTGGAATCCAATCCAAAGAGCTAACAGCAAGTTTAGGATCAGAGCAGGTTCCAAACCAGCCAAAAGATCTCTTGGCCCCTGTATTTCACATTTTCTTATTTTTTTTTCTTAAACTTTTACCTTCCCTGTAAAAGTTCCTTTTGAAAAATTTCAGTCTCATCATAGGCTGCTATGGTGAAAAGGCTCTGCTTAATTCCATGGCAGTAGTAGCGCTCCCTGTCTCCTCTGCCCTGCGCTTCTCATCAGAGGGGCTTTGGAGAAGGAAAGGACAACTGACCAGAGGAGGACAACAGTAAGAAAATGCCTTCCAAGGATGAGAAACTTTTATTTCCTTTCAATCTGACATTATTATTTCCTTCCACTCTCACATAGAAAAAGCAACTCACCCAAAACATTCCTAAATCTTAGAAGCATCAAGCTCCAATTATGCCACAGAGAGAAGAAAGAATTGAAGGAGACCCATCTCAACTTCTTGTGGCCAAAAAGAAGACTTAATTATGCCATAAAATGCCTCCCTGAGGAGCGACCCTGGGGCATCGCCTTCAAACTCTCTTACTGCTCCCGTCTGAGGCTCACTACCACGTCTACCCAGGGCTGTGCTCCTCTCGCAACCCATCTCCTTTCCCAGCCACATTTTTTCAGTAGATTGAGGGGGTAAAACTTCAGGACTCCCTCCAGCCCCCTAACTCCACGTTGTATCCCCATTTCTACCTTTTCCTGCATGTGCCCATATGGAAAGGGAAAAGGGCGGCCATTGTGGTTTGTCTCTCAGAAATGCTCTTCCTTAGTGGTTTGGCAGCCAGCACAAACCACTGTCTCACTTCACTCCTTCACAAGCTGAGGAACCCTTCTTTAGCAAATAGAGGCACCCAACTCAAATTAAGCTCAGAAAGTACTGCGGTTGCAGTAGAGGGTTCTAAATTCTGGATTAAGAAGGAGGATATCCCTTGAGGATGAGCGTAACCACTAAGTTGGAGAACAGAAAAGAGACGTAGAGAATCTGTTACTGCCTGAGTGTACCTGTCTTTCTTTCCACCTCTGAGGAGGGCTATCATCTAGGCTCAGTCTCTCCACAGCCCTCTCTCTCCTGTTTTTCAATCCCTTCCCTCATCCCTGCTCCTCATTTTACTGTAAGAACATGAGTGACAACAGGCTGAGGAGGCTGAGGAGGCTGAGAAGGCTGAGAGGTCTAGTCTCACAGATAAAGACAGATGCAGGATATGGCCCAGGACAGCCAGAGGAAAGCAAGTGATTCCTTCATTTAGGTGCCCACCTGCCCTCTTCCCACAGGCTGTTTCTCCCTTCAGAGTAAGTTTTTGCTGCCTACCCGACTTCCCCTCCTGATTCTTAGCCTCTTTATTGACCACCAGATCCCATTATAAGAGGGAAGCCCTTGGGCATGGCATGTAAGATCAGGAGATAAGTAACTCCTGGCTGGTCAACCATTTCCCTTCTTCTTGGACATTTTCCATATCTTGAGTTCCCAAGACAAGGCCACAGCAAAGAAAGGCATTCGTCTTCCCACATAAAAACCCAGTTTCCACTGTACACATACTTCCCACACATTGAGAGAATTTAGCTGAGGGTGCTGAGGGTGCTGAGGGTGAGTAGTGGAAGCCACTCTCTAAATCCCCAGAAAACCCTCAACCCATTCTAAACATCACTGGCATTTTATTAGGACTATCTCAGGAGGAAGAACAAAAAGAGACCTCCTTAGATGACCTGAAGACGAATCAGTTTAATGGGATACTCTCCGATTTCTCTAGCACATTTGTTTGCCTCTTTCACCTCTGTTTATTTCCTCTTCTCTATCACCAACTCAATCGTGATCTTCTCTGGCCTACATGGTTTCTCTCTGCAGAAGGGGTGAGTACCTTCCTCTGCTATCAACAGTTGGCTTCAGGGCCCTGTTCAGTAGCTGTATCATCCTTGCCCAGGCCCTACTTCCTTCCCAGCCTCTTGTCTGAGTCCTGCTCAGTTTCTCAGAAGTATTTCTAGTCACTGTGGGCAAACCATCCAAGATCATCAAAAACTAGCCTTCACTGATAGCCAGTCAAATGCCCACCATGCCCCCGTCCCCCACCACCGTACTCCATTACATTCTCCATCCCAGGGCCAACAGCTCCTCTTGCGATACTATTATCACTTGCCTTAGTGCCCCAACTGCAATGCCACTCTCTTGCCACATCCCATGGCTGCTCCAAAGCAGCTCATTTCACTCCTATTCAACTGCTTATTTAGCCCTTGATCCATGGGTGTGAAAAATCAGAGCATCTTCCAGAAGGTGATTGCCTAGATTTGGTTCTCCAACTACCCATTGCCTATCTCATTTGTCCAACCCATATCTGAAACCCATGATAAGAACATCAGGAACTGCCTGTGAGCTTCAGCAAGATTCTGAAGGGTTTATGTAAAACGGATCTAAACTTTAGTAAATGTGAGGCTTTCTGGAATCCTGAAATACTGAGAATGCTATAAATTTTCTTTATAAGTTAATAGAAACTTCTTCCGTGGAAACAGAAGTAGAAAAGACTTTGGAGACTTGGCAACTAAGTTATTTAACTAGATTATTTAAGGGCTAGCTCTTGGCTCTCTCAGTCTGACGTTGGCACCTCTTGTCACTGGCCTCCATCTTGCCTCAGTCCTTCTCATCTTTGTCCTTTTCTTCTCTATCTCCTCTTGTTTCCCTCTGGCTGACCTTATCTCCATCCTACTACCCTTTTTCTCCCAGGCACAATAGGCCAGAGCCCCTTAGCTTGGGGAGGCTAGCCCCCATGGCTTTGCACTTCCACTGTGGGCCTATGGGTTCCCCATCCTTCGGTAGATCCATATTAAGGGTAATCTGGGAACTCAGAAGGACTCTCTATTCTTCCTTCAACATCACCTTCTCTTAGCTACCTCAGCACTGCCAACTCTGCACACCGCCCCCCAGCAAATACCTCTGATTCAATAACTGGATAAAGGGGAACACAGAAACTAGTGAGGATAGGAAAGACCAAGGGAAATGGAGTAAACTTGGGGGTTCTTTTCTCTGTTCAGAACCGTCATGAGCTGTACTATGTACTCCCCAGAATATTCAGGAGCCTCCAGTGATATACACACCTTCCCTGTCAAAGAGAAAATGATTTGTTTCAGGGTCTGTTGGAGGAGTCTTTCTCTCTCAGCCCTTAAAGACCAGTGGTCCCTGAGAAAGTTGACACTTGTGACAATGACTGATGGGAATTTCCAAAGGAGTCTTGAATCTAACCATTCCCTCTTCCCAAGAGAGACAACAAGGTGGACCCCTCCCCAAGACCCCCTCCCAGCAACCATGACAACCTACCCAGTGCTTGCCACACCGAGTCCCAATCCCCTTCTCATCTGTACCTCCCTCTTTCGCTTCACTTCTAACAGGTACCATTTAAGATATGTTTGGGAAGGACCATAAATAATCTCTCTTCATGCTCCCAGCTCTACCACATTTGACACCCTTAACTCTTCATAATTCAATCCTCCCTTCTCATCTTCCAAGAGGGGAGGCTCCTGCAGTTCCCATAATTACAGTATGCACAAGAGGACATGGCCTATTTTCCTGGTTCTTTCTTTTACTTCTCCACTCAGTTCCTATTCCATTTTGACTATGAGACTCTTAACAGCCCCTCTCCCACCCCGCAAGAGGTGTAATAGCTAGCACTTACTGAGTGACAACTATGTGCCAGGCATGTATCTGCCCAGCTTTTCTGGGAGCTGGGAGTCCCTACAGAAGTCGTCTCCCTTTTGCCCTACTTGCCATCTCAATTCTCTATTCCAACTCTCCATCTCTGACACCTTCTTCTAAAAAAATTGTATGGTGAGCCACTGCCGCTCTTTCGGAGGCCACATCTTCCCTGGCTTACCCTTACAAGATGGACCACTCCATCTCTGGGCTCCAACTATTCCGATATACTCTAGAAGAATCTAACTCCAGGCCTCCCCTTTCGCTATCCATGACAGCGCTTACTTAGAGGCCTTCGCAAAGAGACCGTTTCCACGAGTAAGATCACCACAACCACTGCCCCACCTGCCTGCCAAGCTCGTCCCTAGCTCCCGTACGTTTAGAGTCCCCAGAAGTGGTCGCATCATTTCACCCAGGTCCTAGAACCTATCCAGGTCCCAGGAAAAGCCTCAGCATTTCATACAAGCTATAAAAGCTTCAGTAAACACCTTAAACTCTGGCCTTCTGAGGGCTACCTAAAGGTAGACTGGCCACCTTCCCACCCTCCAGCCCACTTGCTTTCCCACCAGCTTCTTAATAAATCAGGCCCCACCCCATTTATAAGTGTGATCCCCCAAACGCATGTCTCCTTTGAAGGAGAACATTTCCTTTCGCCCTTTACTAAGAAGTCGCGGGATTTCAGGTATGAACAAGGGCCAACCAGATATGGCCAAAACCGTTATCCCAGGGTCTCGCGATGAGAGCACTGGCTGTTAACGGCCACAGCGCTTTCAAGATTCATCATTCATTGGGCTGCCGACCTGTCAGTCACTTCTGCTGGGCCAATGAGTAACATTGCCTCACAAGAAACAGCGGTTGGAGGGCAGGCCGGTGGTTCCCTGACTTTCTGACCCCAGAGGTGGCCCTGCTGTTGTCATCTGCAGCTTGCAACTAACTGTTCGTGCCTATGCATCATAGATAGGTGGGCATCAGGAGGGAGGATCATTGAGTCAGCCTAGACCCACGCACAGGTTACGGAATTGGGAGGGGGAAGGGACAAAAGGAAAAGGTTTAGCGCCAACTAAACGTTGGAGTTCCTTAACAGTAATAGCATTGGGAAGGGTGCGTTAGTTCAATTCTGCGCCAACCCTGCTGGTTCCCTTACTGTGTGAACCTCTGTTGGTCTCTTCCTTGTCCTGGGCCTCAGTTGCTTTTTCATAAGGAGGGGATTGATCCCTCAAGATCTCTCATGCTTCTTATTTTTTGATATTTCAAAAGACAAGGAGGAGAGAACCCAGCTTAACCGCTGTCCCATTTATTGTGAAGGGGAAGGCAGTAGGTCAGAGGTGAAGAAGGATCTAGAACCAAGAGGATGTTCAAAAGGAATGAAAGAGTGATGCCCTCTAGCCTGAGGGAGAGTTTGAGAAGGGGGATAGCTTGCCAGAGGACCTCTCTGAGCGTGGATTCAAAAGACAGAAAAAGCATTTTGGCCAGTGTCTATAACCAGGGTTGGGGTGGGGAAGGGAGCACAGTGGAGCTTAAAGAATCTCCTTTCACCCATTTATGGGTCGTTTTTTTTGTTTGTTTGTTTTTCTGGAGTTTCCTACAAAAAGATTCTTTTTTGGCAGGTGGGGAGAAGTTATTCTGAAGAGTTTGGCGAAGTTGAGCAAGGATCTGTTCCCACGGTATAACTGAACCCCCTTCATTTACTGTCTTCTGTTTTCTCAACCAACACCACCTGCCAAAGCTGACAATGACCCTTGGGCTTTTCCAGTGGTTACCACAACACCATTTCCTGCCGCCTGGAGGGAAGACAGAGTAATTGTTGGCAGCAAGAGGTGAGTGTGGGTAGGGAAAAGGAAACTCCCCTCTCCCCAGCCCTCCTGCTCTCTTTTTCTTTCCCTCATATCCTTCTGCCCAGCCCTTTCCTCCTCCCACCTGCTGACTCCAGCCAGGGTCACACCAATTTTCATTTTTCACTGCCTCCCTAGAAATTCAGGGGGCCTGAAGGCATGCTCAGGAAAGGCTATTCCCTGGCACAACCTCTCCATTGTCTGCTCCGCTGAGAAGTAATCAGTTTCCAGAAAGTTTGAGAAATTGATTTTCAGCAAGAGGGCACCAAGCCATTTCTCTAGCCCATGGGGTATCTGCATATTTGACATTGGCCTTCCTAACACTGGCCTCCCCCTGGCGGTTCAGATGGTAAAGAATCTGCTGCAATGCAGGAGACCTTGGTTCAGTCCCTGGGTCAGGAAGATCCCCTGTAGAAGGGAATGGCTACCCACTCCACTGTTCTTGCCTGGAGAATTCCATAGACAGAGATGGCAGGCTACAGTCCATGGAATCACAAAGAGTTGAACAGGACTGATGGACTAACACTAACACTTCATGAGTTAGAGGTTGTCAGCTGAGGAGGTATAATAACTTCATCCAAACCCAAATAATGTCTTGCCATTTAGCTTTTTACCAAGATTTCTACATCCCAAACCATCCACCTTCCACACAACTGGGTTTTTTTCCCCGCTTTGTGTCTCATATTTCTTGCTGTCACTCTGTTTTCCTCACTGTCTCTTTTCCTGTGTCTTTTTCTCTGGTTTAATTTGTTTTTCCTTTTGTTTTCTGAGGCCAGAGTGGAACCTGGAGGTGATGTGGGCATGTTGGTTTTCAAAGGAAAAGACCTGAGCCTCCACCTTAAGAGACAGACTCACCCTCTCCAACCTAGTAGGGGAGAATGTTGCCCCCAGCTCCTCAGACACCAGCTCGGTACTAGGCTTGTTCTCCAGGCTTATTAGAAGAGTACCCCTTATTCTAACCCAACATCCTCAATGATTATCACCCCTGCCTCCTAGCTCCCATGTCCACCCCCATGGCAGGGCCCCCACAGAAGCAAAACATAGTCACCTTAGACTCTGGCATACTGAAGCCAGGCCCTGTTCCTGTCAGCCTCACCTTCCTGCTAACTTGTATTTAATAAATATATTATTAAATGGTATTCATGTGTCTAAAGTACTGTTTAAGTATTTGTTGTTTCAAACTGTAACATTAAATTATATTCTCCTTCTTTTCCCCATTATATTCTTTACGGGACCCAAATGTTAGAAGCTGAGAATGAGTAAAGTTGGAGAAAGTGTGACAATATACATTTCTCAATAGAGAGTGATCGCAAAGCTTGGTACTCACAGGTAAAGTGTTTGAGAACACAAATGGTCCTAACCACTTCAGCCAAGAATATGGTTTCCCTGAGCGCCAGACACAGCTTTCAGTTAGTTGAAGGGCATTTCCACTACTCTATCAGGATGTTATGTAATAGCAATGTACAGGTCAGAAAGACCATCTTGTTTATATTAAAAAATGCCCTAAAATAGTGACATTTGGTTTGGTCCTAGTCAACTATTATGTAGCTGTTAAAAAAATACATTTGAAAACTTTCTTATGACAGACATAAAAAAGCATATTCTAAAACTATATGCAAAATCTTCTAAAGATAAACACCAAAAATTCCAGAAGAGGTTGGAATTCTGGCTGATTTTTATTTTGTTACACATTTTTTTATTTTCTGTTATAAAATGAGCATGTATTATAAACAAACAAAAATCCAAATTGTAAAAGTAGTTGGTTCTTCCCTGTTGTAAATGAAGAAAGAGCTGGAATGAACTGATTGAGGGAGCTCTTTTTAAGTGAACCGTGAACTTCCAGATGTTCAAGCTGGTTTTAGAAAAGGCAGAAGAACCAGAGATCAAATTGCCAACATCCACTGCATCATCGAAAAAGCAAGCGCGTACAAGAAAAACATCTATTTCTGCTTTATTGACTATACCAAAGCCATTGAGTGGATCACAATAAACTGTGGAAAATTCTGAAAGAGATGGGAATACCAGACCACCTGACCTGCCTCTTGAGAAACCTATAGGCAGGTCGGGAAGCAACAGTTCAAACTGGACATGGAACAACAGACTGGTTCCAAATAGGAAAAGGAGTATGTCAAGCCTGTTTGTCACCCTGCTTATTTAACTTATATGCAGAGTACATCATGAGAAACGCTGGGCTGGAAGAAGCACAAGCTGGAATCAAGATTGCTGGGAGAAATATCAATAACCTCAGATATGCAGATGACACCACCCTTATGGCAGAAAGTGAAGAGGAACTAAAAAGCCTCTTGAGGAAAGTGAAAGAGGAGAGTGAAAAAGTTGGCTTAAAGCTCAACATTCAGAAAACGAAGATCATGGCATCCAGTCCCATCACTTCATGGGGACTAGATGGGGAAACAGTGGAAACAGTGTCAGACTTTATTTTTGGGGGGCTCCAAAATCACTGCAGATGGTGATTGCAGCCATGAAATTAAAAGATGCTTACTCCTTGGAAGGAAAGTTATGACCAACATAGAGAGCATATTCAAAAGCAGAGACTTTACTTTGCCAACAAAGGTCCGTCCAGTCAAGGCTATGGTTTTTCCAGTAGTCATGTATGGATGTGAGAGTTGGACTGTGAAGAAAGCTGAGCCCCGAAGAATTGATGCGTTTGAACTGTGTTGTTAGAGAGGACTCTTGAGGGTCGCTTGGACTGCAAGGAGATCCAACCAGTCCATTCTAAAGGAGATTGGTCCTGGGTGTTCTTTGGAAGGAATGATGCTAAAGCTGAAACTCCAGTACTTTGGCCACCTCATGTGAAGAGTTGACTCATTGGAAAAGACTCTGATGCTGGGAGGGATTGGGGGCAGGAGGAGAAGGGGACGACAGAGGATGAGATGGCTGGATGGCATCACCGACTCGATGGATGTGAGTTTGAGTGAACTCTGGGAGTTGGTGATGGACAGGAAGGCCTGGTGTGCTGCAATTCATGGGGTCGCAAAGAGTCGGACACAACTGAGTGACTGAACTGAACTGAACTGAACTGACATGACAACCTGGCAGGGGAGGTGGAACATTTAATGGGAGTCAGGATCCCACAGACTTGCAAACTGTCGGGAAGATACAGGCAGATTCAGATCTGGTGGAGGACAAGACAATGTATATTCCACTTCATCTTCACTCACTCTTGCTTTCTTATGCCTTCTCTGTGCTATAATGACAAGCATTCCATACTGAAGGGCAAAACACCTGAGTTCAAATCCTGATCCTGGCCCCTGCTAGGTGGGTATCAAGCATTCAATCCTGCAGAACCTTAGCTAGATGATCGTGTGATGAACCTTAGCCAGATGATCAAAGGCCCTCACCTCAGGGCCTTTGCACTTGCTTTTCCAACACTCTTTCTGGAATGCCATGCTCCCAGATCTTCCTGTGGTTTGTTCCCTCCTGCATTTAGGTCTGGATGCAAATAGCAACTCCTCAAAGAGTTCCTCACTCCAATAACGTCTGGTAACATTTTTTTCTATTTTATTTTCTCTGAGCATTGATCCCTAACTAAAATAATCTTCTGCTTTGCTTAATTGCTTATTGTCTCTTAGAAATTAAATTCTCGGGGAGCAGGAATCTAGTCTTGAGCTCTGTATCCCCAGTGCCTAAAACACAGCCTGCTGCTAATTAAATAAGTCAGGCGCCGGGGTGATACAATTTCACCATGTTTTCTCATTTAATCTTCCTAAGACTCGTGTAGTTTTCCTAAGAGGGAAAGGTTAAGCACAGAGAGGTGAAATACATTGAGTAAGTGGCAGAGCCAGAATTAGAACTAATTCCAGAATACTTTCCACTTCGCTACCCTTCCCTCCCATGCAGCCGGTGTGGGGCCTGTTTGGGAGAGAGAGGGCTGGGACAGTTCAAGGGCAGCGAACATCAAGAGCCAAGTCTCTGAGCCCAGAAAGTTCAAAATAGTAAAAGGACTGAATTGCACATGGACATAGGAAGCCGTGGGAGTGAAGGACGGAAAGAGCCGGAGGGGCTTGGTTGCAATTCCAGAACTTGAGAGCGTTTTATGAGTATCTGAGCAGCACACATTCCCTTTTATTCACCCCATGAAGAGAAATCGAACACCTCCTGTGGGCTTTAAGCGATTCAGCATGTCGCTGGAATGGGCAGTCCCTGTCCTTAATTGAACACCTACTGTGCGCTCTGCACGGCTCAGGGCCCATCTAGGCTGGGAGAGTCTTGTCCTTGTCCTCCCGTATCTGGGGTACTGCAACTGGGATGTCTGGTTAGCAGGGGTTACCTGCCCTGAGCAGAGACAGATGGGAGTTTTCAGTCATCATTAAGGTTTATTGACCAGCGCGGCTGGAATTTCCCAGAGAGAGGATTAATCTCGCTACCGACTGAGAGCAGACACCCTGCTGGGAGTAGTTACATAAATTCTGTTGCTCAAATTAATTAGGATTGTGATTCATTTGTTTAATGAGGAAGAAGCTGATGGTGGCAAGAGGCAAGCCGGCGGGCCTTTCAGAACCCAGCCAATTCCAGGTGACGCTGCGGCAGGTGCAAGGGCTGGCAGGGTCCGGAACCAGGCCCTGACGTGGCGGAAGGACCCGACCAATCAGTAGGAGGAATAAACTGAGGCAGGCAGAGACAGCCAATCAGAATACACTGCTCGTTGAGAGGCGGGTGTGGGACTCGCTGGCTCCCCAGATCTTTCTCCCTGTTAGGCTTGCAAGCGAGGAAGGACGTCTCAGCTTCATCCCCGGTATTCCATTCTCCTCTTTTTTCAAAGCGGTGGAGAAAAATGCCAACAGCTGAAATCGCATCCATTTCCTCACGTCCCCCCAAAAGCCAGATTATTTTGTTCACAGAAGGAAGGATTCTTTCAATAAAGATCTATTGCTTAAAGCATATAGAAACATTTGTCTCTTATTTCCACCTCTACTTGTAAAGAGAGCCCTCCTCTTTACCCAGAATGTCCCTGTTTACCAAACCCTGTCAGTGTCCTTCACTGCATCTGTGAGTCCCTCCTATAATGGTAACTGACCAGGACGGCGCAACCTAGGGAAACCGAGAGTCCGGCAGCACCAGACTTTTCATGAAGCAGGAACATTGTCAAAAGCATGCGTCTGGCTGCCCCAGGGGCTTCATTCTCTTCCCAAACGAGGCGGAGAAGCTTTGCCTGGAACTTGGTCAGTTGCTCTGCACTCTGAGAATGGGTAGCCATGAAGGGGCACCGATCTGGGAACCGGAAGTCTGAAAACAGATGACCTAGGACAGGTCTTGTCAGTCTCTGAGCTTCACTTTCCTTCTTGGAAGGCGGCTACTTTCTGCTCTAAGGAGAATGGAGCTTCGGCTCCGGCACCCTGCAGAGTGTCCCCCCTCCGGCAGTTAGAGGTCATTTTGACATCGAAGTCAGATTTTGGCACTTCTAATGTTTTAAAACCCTCCAATGGCTTTCCAACACATTGGGGAAATTTTTTAATATGAAAAATGTAAACTGACATTTATTCCACGGCTAAGGAGGCCCACAAGATTCAGCCCCTGCCTTCCTCTCTGACCTCAACCTCTGCAGCAACCCCTCCCTCACCACATCAGCCTTTCTAGAATACAAAAAGCCCACTCCATCAGGCCTCTGCACTGGCTGAGGCTTTTCCCTGGAAGGTTCTTCCCCAGCTCTTTGTATGGGCAGAAACTTACCAATTCTTTCTCTGCGTGAATGTCACCTTCTTGGAGACATCTTCCCTCAGTATGCAGTCTAAGGTAATTCAGGCTCAGGAATTCCCCAGCAGTTCAGTGGTTAGAGCTCTGCACTTCCACTGCAGGGGCCATGGATTTGATCTCTGGTCAGGGAACTAAGATCCCGCAAACCACAAACAAAACAACCAAAAAAAAGTAACTCGGGCTCTATCCATTCAGTTCAGTTCAGTTCAGTCGCTCAGTCATGTCTGACTCTTTGCAACCCCATGAACTGCAGCACGCCACGCCTCCCTGTCCCTCACCAACTCCCGGAGTCCGCCCAAATCCATGTCCATTGAGTCAGTGATGCCATCCAACCATCTCATCTTCTGTCGTCCCCTTCTCCTGCCCTCAATCTTTCCAAGCATCAGGGTCTTTTCAAATGAGTCAGCTCTTCGCATCAGGTGGCCAAAGTATTGGAGTTTCAGCTTCAGCGTCAGTCCTTCCAATGAATATTCAGGACTGATCTCCTTTAGGATGGACTGGTTGGATATCCTTGCAGTCCAAGGGACTCTCAAGAGTCCTCTCCAACACCACAGTTGAAAAGCATCAATTCTTTGGTGCTCAGCTTTCTTCACAGTCCAACTCTCACATCCATACATGACCACTGGAAAAACCATAGCCTTGACTAGATGGACCTTTGCTGGCAAAGTGACATCTCTGCTTTTTAATATGCTCTCTATGTTGGTCATAACTTTCCTTCCAAGGAGTAAGCATCTTTTAATTTCATGGCTGCAATCACCATCTACAGTGATTTTGGAGCCCAGAAAAATTAAGTCAGCCACTGTTTCCCCTGTTTCCCCATCTATTTCCCATGAAGTGATGAGACCGGAAGCCATGATCTTCGTTTTCTGAATGTTGAGCTTTAAGCCAACTTTTTCACTCTCCTCTTTCACTTTCATCAAGAGGCTTTTTAGTTCCTCTTCCCTTTCTGCCATAAGGGTGGTGTCATCTGCATATCTGAGGTCATTGATATTTCTCCCAGCAATCTTGATTCCAGCTTGTGCTTCTTCCAGCCCAGCGTTTCTCATGATGTACGCTGCATGTAAGTTAAATAAGCAGGGTGACAATATACAGCCTTGATGTACTCCTTTTCCTATCTGGAACCAGTCTGTTGTTCCATGTCCAGTTCTAACTGTTGCTTCCTGACCTGCATATAGGTTTCTCAAGAGGCAGGTCAGGTGGTCTGGTATTCCCATCTCTTTCAGAATTTCCCACAGTTTATTGTGATCCACACAGTCAAAGGCTTTGGCATAGTCAATAAAGCAGAAATAGATGTTTTCCTTGTCCGCTCTTGTTTTCCTGATGATCCAGTGGATGTTGGCAATTTGATCTCTGGTTCCTCTGCCTTTTCTAAAACTACCCAAAAAAGATATCCTTTTCATTATAGGGGACTGGAATGCAAAAGTAGGAAGTCAAGAAACACCTATGGTAACAGGCAAATTTGGCCTTGGAGTACAGAATGAAGCAGGGCAAAGGCTAATAGTGTTTTGCCAAGAGAATGCACTGGTCATAGCAATCACCCTCTTCCAACAACACAGGAGAAGACTCTACACATGGACACCACCAGATGGTCGACACCGAAATCAGATTGATTATATTCTCTGCAGCCAAAGATGGAGAAGCTCTATACAGTCAGCAAAAACAAGACCAGGAGCTGACTGTGGCTCAGATCATGAACTCCTTATTACCAAATTCAGACTGAAATTAAAGAAAGTGGAGAAAACCACTAGACCATTAAGGTATGACCTAAATCAAATCCCTTATGATTGTACAGTGGAAGTGAGAAACAGATTTAAGGGACTAGATCTGATAGATAGAGTGCCTGATGAACTATGGACAGAGGTTCGTGACATTGTACAGGAGACAGGGATCAAGACTATCCCCAAGAAAAAGAAATGCAAAAAAGCAAAATGGCTGTCTGAGGAGGCCTTACAAATAGATGTGAAAAGAAGGGAAGCTAAAAGCAAAGGAGAAAAGGAAAGGTATACCCATTTGAATGCAGAGATCCAAAGAATAGCAAGCAGAGCTAAGAAAGCCTTCCTCAGCAATCAATGCAAAGAAACAGAGGGAAACAATAGAATGGGAAAGACTAGAGATCTCTTCAAGAAAATTAGAGATACCAAGGGAACATTTCATACAAAGATGGGCTCAATAAAGGACAGAAATGGTAGGGACCTCACAGAAGCAGAAGATATTAAGAAGAGGTGGCAAGAATACACAGAAGAACTTCACAAAAAAGATCTTCATGGCCAAGCTAATCACGATGGTGTGATCACTCACCTAGAGCCAGACATCCTGGAATGTGAAGTCAAGTGGGCCTTAGTAAGCATCACTATGAACAAAGCTAGTGGAGGTGATGGAATTCCAGTGGAGCTATTTCAAATCCTGAAAGATGAGGCTGTGAAAGTGCTGCACTCAATATGCCAACAAATTTGGAAAACGCAGCAGTGGCCACAGGACTGGAAAAGGTCAGTTTTCATTCCAATCCCAAAGACAGGCAATGCCAAAGAATGCTCCAACTACCGCTCTTATCCATTACCTTGTCTTATTTTTCATCAGAACACTTTCTCTCTATAATTTTTTTAAATTGGAATGTAATTGCTTTACAATGTTGTGTTCGTTTCTGCTGTACAACAACATGAATCAGCGCAAGCACACATCTATCCCCTCCCTCTTGAGCTTCCCTCCCACCCCCACATCCCACCCCTGTAGGTCTTCACAGAACACCAAACTGAGCTCCCCTTGCTATACAGCACCTTCCCACTAGCTGTCCACTTTACACTCCGTCATATATATGGCAGTGCTACTCTCTGAATCATCCCACCCTCTCCTTCCCCTGCTGTGTCCACAGTCCATTCTCCATGTCTGCATCTCTATTCCTGCCCTGCAATAGGTTCATCAGTACCATTTTTCTCAATGCCGTATATATGCGTTAATATACAATATTGTTTTTCTCTTTTTCACTTACTTCATTCTGTATGACAGACTCTAGGTTCATCCACATCACTACAAATGACCCAGTCTCATTTTCATTCCTTTTTATGACTGACTAATATATATATATATATATATACACCCCACATCGTTTTTAATGCATTTAAAAATGTTCTTCTTTATCAATGGACATTTAGGTTGCTTCCAAATCCTGGCTATTTTAAATAGTGCTGCAATGAACTTTGGGGTACATGTGTCTTCTTGAATTATTGTTTTCTCAGAGCATATGCCCAGTAGTAGGATTGCTGGGTCATATGGTAGTTTTATTTTTAGCTTTTTAAGGAAACGCCATACTGTCCTCCATAGAGGTTGTATCAATTTACCTTCCCACCAATATTGCAAGAGGGTTCCCTTTTCATCACCGCACTTTTTGGTGCTGGCCTTTTTATGTTTTGTTGTCTATCTTCCTCAAGTGGAATTTAAGGTCCACAAGGCCAGGAAACTTCCCCACTTCATCAGTCAGGGTCAAGCTAAGAAAATAGAAACTGCATTAGATATTTCAACAGTGATAATTTAATAAAATGGAGTTCTTTTAAAATATATTTTTCAAAAAATATTAGGAGAGAAAAAATGTTAAGGAAGCCCTAAAAAAAAAAAAAAAAAAAAGAGGTGATAACCATAGGAAGCAATGGGGTTGTGAGAATCTAGGAACTTGTGGGAGGAGCCCACAGCACTGGGACCCAGCCCTGCCAGAGGTCATCTGTTGCTCACCTCTGAGGAGTCAGGGGAGGTTGTTCTGGGAGTGTCAAAAGAAGCTGGAGGCCAGAACCAGCTGTAGCTAATAGGCAGAAGGGCCGTTGATGGGGCAACCCCTACAGGATCCAGCAAACCAAAAGGAAGGGGCAGGTCCTTCCTCCTTCCTCCTGACTTCCAGTCTCACCCTAGCGCCTCTGCTGGCAGAAACAGGAAGTCCCAGAACAAAGAAGAACTGTAATTTGCAGGAGTCCCATAGTTTATAGAAGCCTTCCCTGGTGGTTCAGATGGTCAAGAATCTTCCTGCAATGCGGGACACCCTGGTTTGATCCGTGGGTCAGGAAGATCCCCTGGAGAAGGGAATGGCTACCCACTCCAGTATTCTTGCCGGGAGAATTCCAGGAGCAGAGGAGTCTGGCAGGCCATAGTCCTTGCAGTTGCAAAGAGTAGAACACAACTGAGCGAGTAACACTTTCAGTTTCATAGTTTATAGCATCCACGCCCTCGTATCAAGAGGCATGGCAATAAAGAGATGGATTTGGAGCTGGGAGACAGCAGCTAAATAACTAGCATCCTCGTCTTGTTGTATAACCCTTAGTCCCCATGTTGGAGGAGTATGTGGTATACAGTAGGCACTCAGTACTTGTAGAATGGGTGAATGAATGGCGCACCACATAGTGTTAGTAGCTAAGGGTGCAGAGACGAGACAGACTTTTTAACTTCAAACTGCTCACACTCTAACAAGAGAGTCAAACATCATTTATGGTTCGGAATAAATGTAAAAGCAAAAATACCCACAATGTGCTGCAGAAGCACAGAGGAGGGGCTCTGCTCAGTTTGGGCACCGTAAGGAAGACCGTCCTAGAGGGGATCATGCTCCAGCTTGATGCTCTGGTGTGTGACTCAGTCAATCAGTCTTATCCAACTCTTTGCGACCCCGTGGACTGTAGCCCACCAGGCTCCTCCATCCATGGGATTCTCCAGGCAAGGACCCTGGAGTGGGTTCCCATTTCCTACTCAGGGGATCTTCCTGACCCAAGGATCGAACCCATGTCTCTTGCTTCTCCTGCTTTGGCAGGCAATTCTTTACCACTGAGTCACTGGGAAGCCCTTGATGCTCTAGGATGAAGAGGAATTTGTAAGGCATGGTGGGATACTGAGAGTCAATGGCATGAGGATGCTGGATATTTCAGGTCTGGGAACAGATCGTGCAGAGAGCTTGGAGAGAGTGTGCCTCAAGTAGTTCATTACGGCTAGAGCATCCATCGGAGAAGGCAATGGCACCCCACTCCAGTACTCTTGCCTGGAAAATCCCATGGATTGGGCTGCAGTCCATGGGGTCGTGAAGAGTTGGACACGACTGAGCGACTTCACTTTCACTTTTCACTTTCATGCATTAGAGGAGGTAATGGTAACCCACTCCAGTTTCTTGCCTGGAGAATCCCAGGGACGGTGGAGCCTGGTGGACTGCCGTCCATGGGGTCGCACAGAGTCGGACACGACTGAAGCGACTTAGCAGCAGTAGCAGCAGCAGCAGAGCATCCATGGAAGTGGTAGCAGCCTGGAGGGTTCAAGTTCAGCTCATGAAAGCCTCCTGTGCTGCTCTAAGGAGTTTGGGCTTTGACCTCAAGGTACAGGCATGCCAGTTAAGGTTTTAGAGCTGGAGAATGACATGACCCAATCTGAGGACTGTGAAGTTGCAGGAATGAGAATGAAGGCTGGAGTACAACTAGAAAGTTGTTAGATTTGGGCAAAAAGGACAGGCACTTATCTAATTGTGCTTTCAACGGATACAGTCGGTTGTGTAGAGGTTACATCTCAATACAGTTGCATTAAAAGCAAAAAAAACACCTGGGCTTCCCTTGTGGTCCAGGGGTTAAGAATTCACCTTGCAATGCAGGGGGAACCAGTTTGATCCCTGGTCCAGGAACATCCCACAGGCCTCAGAGCAACTAAGCCTGTTTGTCAAAACTACTGAAGCCCACGCACTTAGAGCGTGTGCTCCACAGCAAGAGAAGCCCGCGTAATGAGAAGCCCGTGCCCTGCAGCTAGAGAGGAGCCCCTGCTCACCGCAACTAGAGAAAGCCCTTTCACAGCAACAAAGGCCCTGCACAGCCAAAAAATAAAGTAATCCTTAAAAAGGAAATCAATTTTTTTTTTTTTAAGAAAAAACATGTGCTTGGGATCTGAGCTACAGCTGAGGGAGTTGAAGGGTAGGGGAAGAGAAGGGGAAGCTGCTTGAAGCTGGGGTCCCTTGGTCTGGACTCTGTCGTGGGATAATCAGAGCTGCAGCAATCCTGGGAGTCGGCCAGCCCTTTGCATCTTCCCCCTCACAAACCCTTCAAATCACGGAGCTGGAAGGGGCCTTCAGAGGATGCATCAGCATCCCAGCAGGAAACAGAACTTCACTCAGATAGTTCAACTGTAGAGACTTGAACAAAGAGGAGAGACTTATTTCCAGAGAGATGGGCAGGATTAGAGAAACTAGAAGGGATGCTGAAAAGCCTGAGATTACAAACAGCTGGAGGCCACCCCCGGGGCCTCAAGGGTCAAGGGGAGGAGGCAGGAGCACTCCTGGAGCCCAGGGAGAGCCGAGGCAAGAGGGGAAGAGCCGTTGGCAGGAGCTGTGGCCGAGCAGAGGAGCACTTCCACAGCCCCTGCCACCATGCAGAGAGGCTGTGGGCAAGAAATCCTCCACCCTCTCCTCCCACCCTCCAGCTGCCAGAGGCGTCCATTGATTCACTGCACAGGGCGCAGCCTCCCAAGACACAGGTTGGGGCAAAGAAGGGGAGACCTGAGACCCTAAATTGGGACGGACAAGCAGAGAAAAACAGCCTAGTGAATCTCATTTTTATTTTTTTCTTTTTCCCAGAAGCCTCAGAAAACCGAGGCAAACTTGCCCAAGGTCAGGCAGCAAGTTAGTACAAGGCCATTGGCCCCTCTCCCTCAGGGTCAAGGTTCATTAGGTACTGGCCCTGCACTGAAGCAGCCAAGTAAAGATGGCCCATTGTCCCAGAGCTGGAGCTGCAAATCCAAATTAGCCAGAAGAAGACAGCAGAGTGGGGGAGGATGGACACCCAGGGGCCGGCCACGCGTCCTCTGTGTCTGCACGGTAACAGACACCTGCTCCCTCGTCTCTTTGTGACCTGCTGCCTGTCCCCAGCCCCCCGTCTTCCATTCTCGAGTCCTCCCCAGGCCTGGGCCACAGGAGCTCAGCCCTGGGATTGGCAGGGATGAGGGAAGAAGGCTCCACTTCCCTGGTAGCCAGCCCTGCTCATCGATTCCCCAGAGCTGCTCACTGATCCAGCACAAGATGGTTTAATTGAAGTCATTACAATAAATGGTGCAGAAAAGCAACACCCTTAGTCTGCCAGGAGTCTCAGAGATGAGAGGAAGGGCCTCTGGGAAACCCAGAGCTCACAGCTGGCTATGGTGGAAAGGCCACAGGGCTGAGAAATCACATCAGCCTGGGTTCAAATCCTGACCCTGTCCCTTACAAGCCCTGTGGCCTTGTTAAGTCCCTTTATCTTCTTGAGCTCCTGTGTCCTTGTCCGGGAAAATGAGGCTTTTGTTACTTGGCTTCCATGCACGACCACCAGGCCATGCATGGCCCTGGGCGCTGCCTGTCTCTCCTGCTCTTCTCCTGTGACCCCCCACCCCCCGCCCCACCTCCACACTGCAGATGGTTACTGTTCCCTGCCTCACGTTCTGCCTGCTTCTGGTTGCTCTTCCTGAAACATCCTCCCCCACTGCTGCCCTGGGTCATTCCCACCCACCTTTCAAGGTTCAGCTTCAGCTCCAAGGTCCCCTTCCTCCAGGAAGACTGCCTTCCGCCGTCTCTCCTTCCTTTGAATGCCTCTCCCACTTTCTGTGACTCCCATCTGGCATTCAACACGCACTGTCATGCACGGCAGCCTTTTTCTCTTCTCGTTGCTGGTCTTCTCATCTAGATTAAAAGCAGAAACTCTGTCTTCTCTTTCTCACCCTCACATGCCTAACACATGCTCAGCTTTATCACTGTACTGGTGGGGGCAGGGTGGGGGGTGGGGGGAGTGGCAGGTTGGAGTGAGGGGCAGAGATTCTGCACCCAGGGGTGGGCACAGAAAACAACCAGCAGGCACTGGTCGATGACAAACTACCCTGAGCTCCCTTCCCAGGTAATTAGGACGACACATTCATCCTATGCTCGTGACTCCAGCATGAGACACAGCCACCTGTGTGGCCAGGCTCAGCTGGCTCTCTGCTTGGCTTCATCAACTGGCATCTGATTCATTAGCAGAAAACAGAGGATTCAGGTCAAGAAATCATAAAATTTCAGTATCAAAAGAAACCTAATTATGTAGCAAAAAGTGGTGTCCTTGGACCTCTGAGTATAAGAAGCCTTGCAGCTTCCACCTGGGTGCCTTGGAACACTCCTTGAGTCGTTCCCTCCGAGAACCCTGACACCATACCATGAGAAGCCCAAGCCACGTGGAGAAGCCATGTCCAGGTACTCCTCAGTTTGGCAGTCAGTCCCGAATGAGTCTCCAGATGGCAGGCGGCATCAAATAAATGCCAGCCATGAGAGGGGACCATCTCAGACATCAAGTCCTGTTGACCTTCAGATGACGCCAGTCCCAGCCTGATGCCGCCACATGAGAGAACCCAAGAAAGAATCTCCTTGCTGAGCCAAACCAATTCACAAAGCGGGGGAGGGCGGGGGGAAGCAAATCATTGTTTCAGTTCAGTTCAGTTGCTCAGTCATGTCCAACTCTTTGCGACCCCATGAATTGCAGCACACCAGGCCTCCCTGTCCATCACCAACTCCAGGAGTTCACTCAAACTCACATCCATTGAGTCGGTGATGCCATCCAGCCATCTCATCCTCTGTCATCCCCTTCTCCTCCTGCCCCCAATCCCTCCCAGCATCAGAGTCTTTTCCAATGAGTCAACTCTTGGCATGAGGTGGCCAAAGTACTGGAGTTTCAGCTTTAGCATCATTCCTTCCAAAGAACACCCAGGACCAATCTCCTTTAGAATGGACTGGTTGGATCTCCTTGCAGTCCAAGGGACCCTCAAGAGTCTTCTCCAACAACACAGTTCAAAAGCATCAATTCTTCAGTGCTCAGCTTTCTTCACAGTCCAACTCTCACATCCATACATGACTACTGGAAAAACCATAGCCTTGACTGGACGGACCTTTGTTGGCAAAGTAATGTCTCTGCCTTTCAATATGCTATCTAGGTTGGTCATAACTTTCCTTCCAAGGAGTAAGCATCTTTTAATTTCATGGCTGCAATCACCATCTGCAGTGATTTTGGAGCCCCCCAAAAATAAAGTCTGGCACTGTTTCCACTCTTTCCCCATCTATTTGCCATGAAGTGATGGGACTGGATGCCATGATCTTCGTTTTCTGAATGTTGAGCTTTAAGCCAACTTTTTCACTCTCCTCTTTCACTTTCCTCAAGAGGCTTTTTAGTTCCTCTTCATTTTCTGCCATAAGGGTGGTGTCATCTGCATATCTGAGGTTCTATATTTCTCCTGGCAATCTTGATTCCAGCTTGTGTTTCTTCCAGTCCAGTGTTTCTCATGATGTACTCTGCATATAAGTTAAATAAGCAGGGTTAAAATATACAGGCTTGACAAACTCTGTTTCCTGTTTAGAACCAGTCTGTTGTCCCACGTCCAGTTCAAATGATAAATCATTGCTTTAAAAAACAATAAATTGATTTTCTTGTAAAGAAATTTTATCAAAATGTCATTTGGCTGGTGAGAAACTGAAGCTCAGAAATGCCATGTGATTCGTCCCACGTCACACAGTGCATTAGAAGCAGAGTCATGTAACCGTTGTCACCCGTTATGAACAGGTGCATGTAACTGTTGTCACCCCATTGCCACCATCAAAAAAGCTAAAGAGGAGTGAGCTGTCTGGGGCAGAAAGCAGGAAAGGAGCTGCTACAAAGGATTTGTAGGATCCTTCCTACAAAGGCTTTTGTAGGAAACCTCTCAATTCCTCGGGAAGAAAACTCTTCCTTAAATGTATATGAATCTTTTTTTTTTAATTTTCAAAGATCATCCCATACCTTTCATAACTTCTTAGACTTTATTGAGTTAATTGCTCTGTATTTTAGCTGGGTTGGTTTTCCTTTTTCCTTCCCCCTTGAGGTAATTAGCCATAAGCTTACCTGAGTACATTTGTCATGTCAAACAGTGGCTTCAAAGGAAGGGAAAAAAGCCCAAAAAACAGTGTAAGGGTAGAATCAAGCCTTTCTCATCTTCATTTTTACCTTTGAGTTAATGTGATAGGTATCAGCCTCACATTGGACAGACCTTGGTCTGGGCCCCATGGTCCCATAGGTGTTCGTTCTGAAGGTTTGCTGGGAGAAGACACCACTTTTTGGACATCATCTACGATTTACACTGGGTCCCAAAGGTTTCCTTTCTTTTGCCTTGTGTTTAATCTTTCTAGCCACCCTATGAGGGAAGAATTACTACCTCATCTTAAAGAGAAAGAAATTTAATCTCGAAAAGGAACACACTCCAAGCATCAGAGCTGGAACTCAAACTGAGGCCTAGCCCGTTCCCAAGGCCTGCTCTTCTCCCCCATACTCATACCGTCAGGCATCTCTTGGCACAACAACGCTGTGAAACAAATCGCAAGGAAACCTCAGCGGCATTCAGTGCGTCAGCATTTACTGCTCGTGCATCTGGGATAGTTGGCTAGGCAGCTCTGCTGATCTTGGCTGGACTCACTAACACACGTAGAGTCTGGCTGCCCACTGAGTGATTGAGGCTGGGCTCCAGGGACGGCTGCAGGGACTCAGTCCTCTCCACACACCTCTCAGCCTCCAGTCGGCTAAGCCAGGCACATTCTCATGGCTGCGGCAGAGGGACAAGAGACAAGGCTAATCCAACTGATTGCACAGGGACTTTTCAGGCTTTTGCTAACATCACGTTTGCCATCATCCCTTTAGCCAGAGCAAGTTTCATTGCTAAGCCCAGAGTCAAAGGAGGACACAGAGGACACAGATGACGGGGGAAAGGGTGTGAATGCAGGGAAGGATGAAGAGCTGGGATCACTTTTGCAACCTACCACACGGACTTGGGCAAGTTACGGTTCCCTCTCGAAGCTTCTGTCCCTGCATTTTTGTTTTTAAACTGGATTGTATCTATCTTGTAGGGTAGCTGAGAACATTCAATAACATAAGCTCTGTGAAACACCAGCAAAGTATTCCTTCTGCTGATGTATTTCAAGTACACAAGCTTGGGGGTTGTGGGGGGCAGGGTGAGAGTACTCATTATTAGAGGTACATGGAAAGTTCAGTTCCTATTTCTAGAGTCCAGAAGGTTTACACAAGTCTCAGAGGTGAGAAGGCCCAATCACTGAGACAATAAACAAGAACTGTAAGAAGAAAATAAATCAAGGGGGAAAAGAACAATAAGTAAAATGATGTAATTAAAGTTACTGTTGAAGAAACAATCAAGGAGAGAATGAGTCAGCCACAAGTTTAAGGGATGAATCAGGCCCAATGTCATGTTTCTAGAATTCTTGTCTATTTCAAGAGAGCCTGATGTCCTAGTTAAAAGAGCACCTTGAGCCTGTAGCAACAACATCTGGAAGGAAACACGCTTTTAATTTTAATTTCTCCTCAACACCACCGCTAACCACAGGAGCAGAGTGCTGGGTGCAGAGTCGCCCATCTGAACAATCCCATGGGGAGCAGCCAATCACTGCAGCCTTATTTCACATGTATTCAAAGGGATTTTAAATTCTTTACAAAATAAAACCTGTGCAATATGCCATTTGATTGTCAAAACAAGGCTATGACTATTAATTGCTCTACTCAACAGATGTGGAAACAGGCTTAAATGGTCACCTAGCTAGAGGCAAGTCTAAGAGTGGAAGGCAGGTCCCTGAGTTATTCTCTCCCAGACTAACAGAGAACCATCCTCCTGCTGTTGATAACTCACTTGGATTTTTATTTCCAGTCTGTAAGAAATAATATCAAACATTTGCTGAGCCACTTAACTCATAAGCATGGCAGTTCACTGAATCCTCACCACAAACAGAGGTCAGCATATGGCCAGTTTCTTTTACAGATAAGGAGAAATGGAGCTCAGAGACTTAAAGCACTTGCCTGAAGTCACACAGCCTGTAAATAATGAGCTATGATACACACTCAGGTCTGCGTGGCACCCCCCTACCCTGGCAACAGCACATTTTACTCTGCCAGCATGCATATTTTTTTCAAATTCCGCTATCACCTACATTAAAGCCTGAACAATTAAAAGCAATTCTACGGCTAAATCTGCCCGCCTCCTCCACACACACACACACTCATATGCTCTTCCCTCAGTTAATTCAAAGAACAAGCTTTCTGACCTGTATTTTCCACTTCACTGTGTCTACCACACCACTGCCTCTAACAGACACAGCTCAAAGCAGAGGAGCAAGTGATATTGGTTCAGGAAACCTGAGCTGTGACCCTGAGCTGCTGACAGAATGTCTGATATTTATAGCAACTTAGAGTCAAGTACCGAGGAAAGTGTGTTCTGGATTGTTGCAGATGTCCTCAGGGGGAAAGAAAGCATCTCTATGAAAAATTGTGTGGGATGCTTAACTGATGGAACATCAAACATGAAACGACAATTCAATGGGTTTGCATCCCGGTTTAAAAAAATAATAATAAAAGGATGGCCCAGGCAGTCTCTGTGGATAACATTCTTCAAACACTTAGGATATAGCCACAAGAGAGGCCACATTGCTAGTTGAATTTATAAATTGCCCCTTACACTTTAACTATTTCATTTATGCGTTTGCCTATTGATTTAGATTTGCCCCATTCCACAAAAGATTTGAGGCTGATTGTTTAATTGTGAAAACTATGGCCAAAACTGCACGCTACCGCTGGCGGCTCAGCAGTAAAGAATCCACCTGCCAATGCTGGAGACTCAGGTTCGATCTCTGGGTGGGGAAGATCGCTTGGAGAAGGAAATGGCAACCCACTCCAGTATTCTTGTCTGGGAAATCTCACATCCAGAGGATCCTGGCGGGCTACAGTCCATGGGGTTGCAAAGAGTAGACCTCAACTGAGCGACTAAACGACAAAATGGCCAAAACTGCTTGTGCCTCCCTGCCTCCTTGCCCTTGTCCTGCACGCTGACTCTGGGCCTGGCCTTGTGATTTGCTTTGGCCAATGGAACCGCAGTAAACCTCGTGCAAGCATAACTTGAAGAAAGCATACAGAAGAGAAGCCCCAGCCATCCAGTCGAAGCTATTCCAGACCGACCAGCCTCTGGCAACGTGCCAGCGACCACAGAGCCCGTCCTGGCCAGATCAGCAGAATACCACGGAGACCAGTGAGAAAAACATTGTTGTTTAAAGCCAGTGGGTTTGGGGATGCTTTGCTCCCTGGCAGTAACTAATTGATCCAGAAATTTTATTCTTGAAAAACATTATTAATTAATCGACGGTTATGTATTGAGTGCCCGTGATCAGTCCTGTCATAATAGGTTCTGGAGAATACAGAAAACCATGTTGTAAGGCGTGATCCTGCTTGGAGTTTCATATTTACTTGTGGCAAGACAAAGGAAAAATACCAGCCAGATCTACTTAAACCATGTGGAAATTGTTTATATCCTACTCTTTCCTCAAGGCAAAGCTCAAATGCTGCCTTCCTCTTGTAACATTTCCTTCCTCGAACTCCTTGCCAAATTGAATTGTTAACTTCTACCTCCTCTGGGATACCGCAGACCATTGTTTTAAATTCCTCCAGGGTGACTTTCATGTTACATTTAGAGTGATGGTTGGATGAGAATGTGTCCATCCCGCCCACTGATTATAAAACTGAGCGTTGGGTCTCACTATGTGGACCCCAACATCTGCTTCAGTGGTTGCCTGAACATGAGCCGTGTCAGTGTGTGTTGACTGAATGAACGTTGTAAGAGTTCCAGCATGACGGAAAACTCAGAAGTTTGTGGTAGTCAAGGAGTGCTCTGCGATGGAAGCAGGAGTTAAGGTTCTCAACCGAGATCCACAGTAAGAATTCCTAGAATTCATGAACTGAATTCAGGGGGACCTATGACCTTGGATGAGGAAAAATTGCATCTCTGTGCTCACTAATCTCTAACTGAAACTTAGCATTTCATGCCATTATAAATGTAGGTTACAAACCACAGAAGCAGGTGTAACAGATGTTTTCCTAATCACCACATACTACTGCAGAGACCTCAAAATATCATTAATGTTCATCACTACTTTGAAATAATAGTGTTTATTTAATATAGTAATAAAGGAGAATAGCATTACCATATCACAATTTGGTATTCTTTAATATTTTAACAACCACATCACAACCAGTTTCCTTTATAATACTGTGTATTTTTTTAATGTTTCTAAAATCACATTTTTGAGATGAGGTCTATAGGTTTCATCAGCCTGCCAAATGGGTCCGTGGCACAAGAACAGTTAAGACTCCTCTCTACCTTGGAGAATATGCACACTGTGACTCCCCAGATTGGAGAGAAGTAAATATTTTGGATAGATGACCAGCATAAACAAAGATACAAGTGGGACGGGACAGGAGTTCCATACAGGATGGAAATTTCACCCTCTCCCCACCCTTGAGGAGAGAGCCTCCTGGGCAAGATGAAGTAAAAAGACAGAATCTGTTAGCATAATAATGCATCCAAGAAATGAGGGAATAACTGATTTCTCTTAGCCTCTAAGAATTTGGAGAATTTAAATGCTTAAGGATCTAACAGTCCCCTTTCAGGGTGGAGCTGGGACTCAGGAAAGAGCTGAGCTCTGAACCTTGCAGAAACCACGTCCCCTGCCACACACAACTCTAGTCAAAATGACGCCAAGAAAAGGCCACGCCCCAGTCTCCCGGGACAGGCCTTCTGCGTGGTGATTAGGCCACACACTGCCTGTGGCTGGGTTTGAGGGGACTGGCAGCTGACTCACTGGGACCAAGGATGCTTTGCACCATTCTTGGACTCAGAACGGATATGCAATTGGCTAACACTGAGACTCTCTTTTAGAAAAACACAATGATGACCGTTTGTCCTCGCAGAAAGACGTTACAGGCATAACAGAGGCGTGACCACATGGGTCTGGGGACAGCGCAGAGGACACCCTGATGAGATCAGAAGGCTGGCTCAGGAAGTAAAGCTGAAGGGGGACGAAAGCAGAGAGGAATGAAGGAGAGAGAAGCAAAGACTGACTCTAGGCTTTCAAGGGCCTCTGACCGAGGCAGGGAAGTTAGACGGGGGCTTAGGACGGATGGCAAGGTCTATCTAAGGGATATGAGGTAACTTTAAGACATCTCAGGGACAAAGTCCCCAAGTCCACCGGACACTCAAGAATAGAATTCCAGGGACAGACTGAAACGGAAAGGGGAGATAGTTAAGGGAATCATCCATGTGAAGGGCATTGTTCAAGCCTCCAGGAACAAAGGCAATAAAGTGAAAGAAAAGCCAGGACTGGGCCTAAGGGGATGGTCACAGAATCAAGACTGAAGACAAAGAAGCTTATAATGTGATGCTAGTACACGAATAAGGAAGACTCCTGTGTCCAAAATCCAAGGTACGAGAACATTTCAAGCAAAGGGTTAAACGTAGCCAGAAAAAGAAACTTGTGCAAGGTCTCAGGCTGTGGCCAGTGGGAGGTGCTTGATGAGTTCCCACCGAGCAGAGCGTGGATGGACGGAGGCCCACAGTGGGGGAGTGGGTGGGTGGAGCCAGTGATATCGGAAGAGGGAAGCCAGGACAGAGGGAGGGCCAAGCCTGGAATTAAGTTTCTTTTCTCCAAGAAGATCCAGACTTTCATTAGAGAAAGAAGGAGACTGCAAATCTGGGGTATTTAAAGGTCATGTGAAAATCATGGAAACCTCAAGCTGAAACTGTTCCCACCTAAATAATTTTTGTTTAGAAAGCAGGCAAAGCCGCTGAAACCATCTCAGCACAGCTCCCAAAATGGAATGACTCAGATGTCTCTGAAAATGTGTGGATGCCCTGAACTGCTCTGCTAATATATGGTCGGCCCACACTGAGCCCAGGGTCTGTTATGGGGACGTCTGACAGAGAGGCCAGAGCTTCCCGGAGGCGCTGTAAGAACAGGAATTCAGGAAGTGGAGTCAAGTGAACATCTGCTATCACTGAACACACCCTGCAGCTTAATAAAACCATCCACCATTTAACCAGCCTCTACTGTGTGCCCAGCACTTCACCGACATTCTCCTAATCCTTAACCACAGCCTGACAAAGTAGTTTAGCTCCATTATTCTCCCCACTGTCTGGATGAGGAAAACTGAGGCTCAAGGAGGTAGAGTAACTTGCCTTGAACTCAGTTTCCTGAAAGGCAGAGATAGTGCTGGGACCCAAGCATGCCTAACTTCCAACCTGCTTCTGTCTACCCTGTGACCTCAACCAACCCCATCCCACCCCTCAAGGTGGGGGGAAAAATGTGACATTACCACCTGTGACAGCCAATGAAAGACAAATCTCCCATAATGAACTTTCCAAGTTCAACCTCTTCAAAAGTCTTTTTTTTTTTCTTTAATTCATCTGAACTTAACCAACTTTTAACAGGAATCCATTCACTTCTTCTCCAAGAGCTCTTCTTGAACTCTTGCTGAGGACAAGCACTCAACTGGCTCCCAGAGGGAAGGGCTCTCAAGGGACGCCCTGGTGGTCGGGGAAGCCTTCACAGAGGAAGAACATGAACCAAAAGTGTCTTAATTTTGTTGTTGTTGTTGTTGTTGTTTAAACCAAGTATGACTTCTAAATCTTTTGAAAAGTCAAATAGTGCTCAAAGGCTTACAACTGAAAAGAGCATTCTCTTCTCCCCAACCTCACCTTGTTCTCCTGAAGCTCTTTCCCCTGTTGTTTACCTCCCTCTCTCCAAATTACCCCCCGCCCCGAGTCCCCAAGGGGCTTCCATGGTGGCTCAGGGGGTAAAGAGCCTGCCTGCAATACAGGAGACCTGGGTTGGATCCCTGGGTTGGAAAGATTCCCTGGAGAAGGAAATGGCAACCCACTCCAGTATTCTTGCCTGGAGAATTCCACGGACAGAGGAGCCTAGAGGGCTACAGTCCCTGGGATAGGACTGAGTGACTCACTTTCACTTTCATGCTAGATAACCCTTATTCTTCAACCTCTTGAGTCGTCGTCTTAAACATTGGTGGACATCTTAGTGGACTAGAAGGTTTTCTTCCATTCTCTCTCCTCCTCCCCTATCCTCCTCAACTACTTGCGTCTCAGTTTTTAAATTCTTCTGCTTATTTTTCGGCTGTACTGGGTCTTCGTGGCTGCGCACAACTTTGTCTGTTTGTGGGGAGTGGGAGCTACTCTCCAGCTCTGGCGTCTGGACTTCTCATTGCACTGGCTTCTCCTATTGCAGAGCATGGGCTCTAGAGCACAGGTTCAGCAGTTTCGGCGCGTGGGCTTAGTTGCTGTACAGCACGTGGGATCTTCTGGAACCAGGGATCAAACCCATGTCCCCTCTGCTGGCATGTGGATTCTTAACCATTGGACCACCCTCATAAGGGAGGCTGCTCATAACTGTTTTAAATCCCTAGTCTACACCTTCACTACTGTGTATTCCCAGCCTGAATAGTAGGCTGGGATTCTACTTCCTTTCGTTTTTGTTTTTCCTATTAATAATTACCTCATTTTTCATCAACTTAGGCTTGTTTTGTAAAAAGCAATTGACTAAACTTTTCCATGCCCTCGATGTGATTTTCCACATGACCGAACCTGTCTGATAATTGGTCAGTCTCATTTATTTTCCTGGGGACAAACTCCCTCACCCCTTAGAGCCTCCAGATGTCCTGCTGATCAGCTCTAGTTGTTCCCTGGGCCAAGGCCCAGCTGGACTCCTGATAGTCTCCAACCGATACCCAGGGAATTCCGTCCCTTGTCTCCCCTGGCTTGGGGTCCCTGTTCCTGGACCCCGCATCTTCTTTCTCAGCTCCCTGGTTTTAGTGGAGCACATCCTTCAGTAGTTTCATGAGAAAAGGTACGTGGGTGGACAAGTATTCTGAGATATTGTATGTCTAGAAAAGTCTTCATTTCACCATCCCATTCAGCTGATAGCCTGGGTTGGCATGGAAGGAAGATAGATGGTAGTCGCTCAGCTGTGTCTGACTCTTTGCGACCCCCTGGACTGTAGCCTACCAGGCTCCTCTGTCCATGGAATTCTCCAGGTAGGAATACTGGAGTGGGTTGCCATTCTCTTCTCCAGGGACTCCTCCCGACCCAGGGATCAAACACCATCTCCTGCGTTGCAGGCAGCTTCTTTACCACCTGAGCCACCAGGAAAGCCCCAGGTTGGTATGGAAGTAAGTCAGAAAAAGAAAGAGACAAGGGCTTCCCTCGTGACTCAGTGGTAAAGAATCCACCTGCCAGTGCAGGAGACACCGGTTCTATCCCTGATCTGGGAAGATCCCACATGCCAAGGAGCAACTAAACCCGCGCCCCACAACAACTGAACCTGGGCTCCAGAGCCTGGGAGCCAGCACTGCTGGAGCCGGTGCAACCCAGAGCCCATGCTCAGCCGCTGAGTGAGCAGCCTGCGCGCTGCACCTAGAGAGGACAGCCTGCTCACCGCAGCCAGGGCAAAGCCTGCACAGCAAGGAGGCCAAGCACAGCCAGAGCAGGGAAGCAAAATTAGCTTCTGAAAAAGAAAGACACCATATGATATCACTCAGATGCGGAATCTAAAAAATACGACACAGTCCACATATGCACAAAACAAAAACAGACTCACAGACTCAGAGATCAGCCTTGTGTTTTCCAGGGAGGGGAAAGGGGGGCAGTGGATGAAGAAGAGAAGGATTGGGAGTTTGGGATTAGCAGAAGCAAGCTATTATATATACAACAAGGTAACAAGGTCCTAGTGTATAACACAGGGCACTATATTCAATATTCTGTGATAAACCATAATGGAAAAGAATATGAGAAAGAATATACATACGTGTGTATATATATATAATTGAATCACTGTGATGTACAGCAGAAATTAACACAACTTTGTAAGTCAACTGTACTTCAATAAAATCTAAAAATAAGGAGGCACCAAAAGACCAGTCAGAGGCTTTGAGTACCTGGGCCTGACTTGTCCATTTGATGAGCTACATTCTAGGACAATCATTCCTCCTGACAGCTTGTCTGCTACAGACTCCTAGATATATGCATCTATCAGTCATTTCTTTGGAATTATCTAGTTCCTCCAGAGAAACATTCTTCTATGTCCTTGTGGGGTTGAAGCCAGAATACCAATACAGGCTTGATTCTGCTGCTCTGGAGCTGGGTGGGAGAAAGGTGTTGGAGATCTCTCAATTTATCTGCAGGCTCAATCCCGCTGCTTACCCCTTTCCTAGGTACACCTGGCTTCCCTGAGCCCAGAGCCTCTGATCTCTCGTGGGAGCAGGAGGAATGGTCACCCGGCTGCTGAGGACTTGAGGTCTGCCTACTCCTTACCTAGACTTTGAGACTGCCTCCCATGCTGCTGAGGCCGCTGCCACTAAGTGGTGAGCCCCCATCTCCACCCCACTTCCTGTGGCACTTGGTGCCTCCAATCCCTAACCCTCTAAACTGGAGGAGTGTGGAAGAAATCAACTTGCTTCCCAGTACCCTTCCCAGCTGTGAGTGTGGAGATTTGGTACTCCTCCTCTCTGCTAGGAGGAGGGAACGGCACCCCACTCCAGTATTCTTGCCTGGGAAGTCCCGTGGACA
The DNA here is from genome assembly GCF_032405125.1 of Capricornis sumatraensis. Lineage (NCBI taxonomy): Eukaryota > Metazoa > Chordata > Mammalia > Artiodactyla > Bovidae > Capricornis > Capricornis sumatraensis. Next base: position 76,302,428 of record NC_091084.1, read on the forward strand.
GAGGAGCCTGGCGGGCTAGCGTCCACGGGGTCAATGAAGAGCCAGCAACGACTGAGTGGCTGAGCACACACACCGCTCTGCCAAGTCATGTATCCCTCCTCCAGCAGCTTTGCCTCCTGGAGCTCCGTGTTGAGATCCAGGAATACGGAGATCAAAGTCCATCAAAGACAAAATTCAGGTTTCTGTTCTGGTTCTCCTGGTGGTTTCTGTACAGTTTTCAGGGAGTGAGTAGAGTGGTGACATCTTCCTCCTACCACCTTGGAAAGCCTCAAGCTCAGTCTCAGAGGTGGATAACAGTTGACCTGGCAGCTGAGGCAGGGAAAGTTATTCTTGGCAGAGGGCATGGTGTGTTCCCAGGCAAGAGGAATGAAGGCAAACAGCCTACAGCTTCTCGTGACTGGAAGCAAGCTCAAGGGAGAAGAGGCTGGACGGGGGCCAAGGAAGCGGGTCATGAAGGGCCAAGAGGGTGCCAAGAAGTTTTTCACTGATCCTGGAGTAAAGGGGAAGCCTGAAGGAGAGCAACCACGTGACCAGACTGGTCACTTGGGGAGCAATACGGCAGGTGTGCTTAAGCGAGTCGGGGGCACACACGCCTGGGAGGAGAGAGACCCACTGCGGGTTATGGCAACAGTTTCACCATGAGAAACGGCAGCAAGAAAGGGAACTTGAGCAGTGGCAGTCACCACGTAGAATCAACAGGACCCGCAACTAATGAGCGGGGCAGGAGGGCAGTGGAGGAGTCTAGTTTGAATCCCGAGTTTCCGATTTGGGCAACAACAGGGGGCATGGCACCCCACTCCAATATTTTTGCTGGAGAATCTCCATGGACAGAGATATCTGGCGGGCTGCAGCCCATGGGGTCACAAGGAGTCGGACACGACTGAGCGATTAAGCGCAGGTGGCAAGAGAGTCCACAGAGATGGGGAAATGCTGGAGGAGAAGCAGGTATAGGGAAACTATATTTGCATTTTTATTACATTCCTCCAAGTCCAGACTCTGGGGTGTCCAAACTGGTGTTATATAGTTGCCATCAATATCCACATAGCTATCTGAGTCTTGCTTTTTTCTCTTAGAAATAATTTCCAAGGGTCAACAGAATCCTCTAATGTCCTTCTTTAATTTGGCCACAGAATATCCCATCATGTTAATGTCCCATGTCCCACCTCCTCAGGACTCTGTTCCAAGCATTCTAAAGAGGACTGTAGGAACTCCATGGTGCTCTTGGCAGGGTCTGTGAGTGGCCTTCTGCTTCCTCTGAGGCTGAGGACCCCTGGAGAGGTGGGTCAGTGGCATCTGCTCCATCCGTTCTGCCACCTGAAACGAGAGTGATGAGGAAGCATGCTTGGCCACACAGCCTGCGGCTCATCCACGCCCCAAACTACCTCCCAATCTGATCCTCTGGTCGCCAAACAACAGTGACCCTACCGGACCTGGAAGGAGCAAGGCCCTCCCACTCCCCTCACCTGGGCCCTCTCCCCTTCCCAAAGAGCCATGCTGCTTTCTGCTGCCAACCATCCTCAGGAGTGGCCCCATTCAGATCTCCCGAGAGGGTCTCAAGGTGCCTGGGGTCAAAGTGTCATCAGGGTCACGCCTAAGAATGGTGGGACCCACACAGGGAAGCAGGTGGCCCTATGGCATGGTTAGGGGAGGAGGAGTGGACCAATGGTTGTTATGGCAACCAAGACTCCCAAGATGGAGGGAAGGGAAAAGGCCGCCCTGCTTAAGAGTTGCCATGGCAACCCAGATCCTTGAGACCAGCTCTGAAGACAAAAACCACACACTCCTCACTTACAAAGAAGGTACCTGAGAGTCCTCAGGATTCTCTGCATTTCGGAGAGCTGAATGGAATGAGTCAAGTTCTCCTGGTCCCACAGTTGACTTCAGAGACTTTTCAGAGACAGGAAGCCTTCCACTTTTCTTTGGGAAAACAGCCACTCAAGAAGCATCTATTGAGACTACTGTATACCAGGGACACTGTGATAAACAAGACTCAGGCCTTGCTCTTAAATGAGGAAACTAGACATTTAAACATCAGTGCAAGACTGTTGTTGGTGGGCGTAAATGGGTCAGCCTTTTCTGGAGACAGTTTGGCAGCATCCATTAAAATTAGAGGGCTTCCCTGGTAGCTCAGATGGGTAAAGAATCTGCCTGCAATGTGGGAGACGCAATTTCAATTCCCGGGTCAGGAAGATACCCTGGAGAAGGGAACGACAACCCACTCCAGTATTCTTGCCTAGAGAATCCCATGGACAAAGGAGCCTAGTGGGCTACAGTCTATGGGGTCGCAAAGAATCGGACACAACTTGAGCAACTGATAGTATTAAAATTATGAGTGCACACATGCTGAGATGCAGCAATGCCGCTTCTCAGAGTGTGCCTGCGGAAATATGTGCATCTGAGTCTCATCATTGTAGCACTATTTGTCACAGTAAATGGTGGGAAATACGTGAATGTCCCATGATGGAGGCTAGCCATCTAGATTTGGATGCGTCTATATGTGCTGAGTACACATATGAATATGTGTGGAAAACAGAAGAAACTGTTAGCGTGATTACCCCAGTGTAGCGGGATTGACCAATAAGATCAGAAACTGGAGGGTGGGGGATGGGGGCTTTCGGTTTTCCTTCTGAACCACATTTGGCTGTTACAAGAATGCACGTGTGCATGTTAACTCGCTTCAGCCATGTCCAACTCTTTGTGACCCTATAGACTGTAGCCCACCAGGCTCCTCTGTCCATGGGATTCTCCAAGCAAGAATACTGGGATGGGTTGCCATGCCCACCTCCAGGGGATCTTCCCAACTCAGTGTCTGAACTGGTGTCTTTTATGTCTCCCGCATTGACATGTGGGTTCTTTACCACTAGCACCACCTGGGAAGCCCCATTACGAGAGTATAGATTTATAATTTAAGGAAACCACCAAATACTTTGGGAATATTTAGGATGGTTGGTCGGAGAAGGCAATGGCACCCTACTCCAGTACTCTTTTGCTTGGAAAACCCCATGGACGGAGGAGCATGGTGGGCTACAGTCCATGGGGTTGCTAAGAGTCGGACACGACTGAGTGACTTCACTTTCACTTTTCACTTTCATGCATTGGAGAAGGAAATGGCAACTCACCCCAGTGTTCTTGCCTGGAGAATCCCAGGAACGGGGGAGCCTGGTGGGCTGCCATCTATGGGGTCGTACAGAGTCAGACACGACTGAACTGACTTAGCAGCAGCAGCAGCAGGATGGTTGGTGGGTGGTCCCATAACTTCGTGGCAAATAGATGAGGAAAAAGTGGAAACAGTGGCAGATTTTATTTTCTTGGTCTCCAAAATCACTGTGAACAGTGACTGCACCCAGGAAGTTAAAAGATGCTTGCTCCTTGGAAGAAAAGCTATAACAAACCTAGACAGCATTTTAAAAAACAGAGACATCGCTTTGCAACAAAGGTCCACATAGTCAAAACTATGGTTTTTCACGTAGTATGAGAGCTGGACCGTACAGAAGGCTGAGCACCGAAGAACTGATGCTTTTGAACTATGGTGCTGGAGAAGACTCTTGAGAGTCCCTTGGACTGCAAGATCAAACCAGTCAATCCTAAAGGAAACCAACCCTGAATATTCATTCATTGGTAGGACTAAAGCTGAATCTCCACTACTTTGGCCACCTGATGCAAGGAGCCGACTCACTGGAAAAGACCCTGATGCTGGGGAAGATTTCAGGCAAGAGAAGAAGGAGGTAGCGGAGGATGAGATGTTAGATGGCATCACCAACTCAACGGACATGAGTTTGAACAGACTCCGGGAGTTGGTGATGGACAGGGAAGCCTAGTGTGCTGCAGTCCATGGGGTCGCAAAGAGTCGGACACGACTGAGCAACTGAACAACAAAGGATGGTTGGCACTCTAATGAGATTTATGGAGGTGGAAAATGTGTGTGCTGCTGGTTATAGGACAACGCAAAGACCCACGCTAGAGGGAGAGTTAGAAGAAAAGACAGGTGGGTAGGAAGAAGTGAGGTCAACTTTCATCAGAGGAAGGCATTTTAAAGGAATGGCAAGAGCAAAGACTGGGAAGCGTGGAAGTCCAGGTAGTTTGAGAACTCCAAGCAGACTCCACGCAGAGGTGGCAGAGATGGGCTGGGGCCACAGACCTCCCCAGGGACCGGGGAGGGCCATCTCAAGTGTGGAAGCCAGAGAGGGACGAGAGAAGAGCAGAACATAGACAGATAGCCCAGAGGGCTCCTATGTGGTGGGCAGACTCAAGGGGAGACATCCCTAGGGCAGAAAGACACCTTGAGAGGCTGCTAGAATCCCTCCCATGGGGAGAAGTGATGGGGACCCCCCTGAGGGCAGATGGAGGCCAGGGAATTCCTAGAAGCATTTCACAACTGGGCCGGGCAGGAGTTGGTGTGTTCATGAATCCATAGACTGACACTCCATCGGGGCCAGATGAGCCATCTCCACTTCAGTTCAGTTCAGTTCAGCCGCTCAGTCATGTCCGACACTTTGCAACCCCATGGTTGCAAAGCAGCACACCAGGCTTCCCTGTCCATCACCAATTCCCGGAGCCTACCCAAACTCCTGTCCATTACATCAGTGATGCCGTCCAACCATCTCATCCTGTCATCCCCTTCTCCTCCTGCCTTCAATCTTTCCCAGCATCAGGGTCTTTTCTAATGAGTCAGTTCTTCCCATCAGGTGGCCAAAGTATTGGAGTTTCAGCTTCAGTATCAGTCCTTCCAATGAATATTCAGGATTGATTTCCTTTAGGATGGACTGATTGGATCTCCTTGCTGTCCAAGGGACTCTCAAGAGTCTTCTCCAACACCATACTTCAAAAGCATCAATTCTTCAGTGCTCAGCTTTCATTATAGTCCAACCCTCACATCCATACATGACTACTGGAAAAACCATAGCTTTGACTAGATGGACCTTTGTGGGCAAAGTAATATCTCTTCTTTTTAGTATGCTGTCTAGGTTGGTCATAACTTTTTTTCCAAGGAGCAAGCGTCTTTTAATTTTATGGCTGCAGTCACCATCTGCAGTGATTTCAGAGCCCAAAAAAATAAAGTCTGTCACTGTTTCCATTGTTTCCCCATCTATTTGACATGATGTGATGGGACCAGATGCCATGATCTTAGTTTCTCTGAATGTGGGGAAATGGAGGCCCAGAGAGGAGAAATGAGGTAGTCCATGCTTTTATGACTGAGTTTCTCCTGGGCCACTTGGAGGAGGTGGCTCAGTCCTTCGAGGACCTGGCCTCTTTTAACATCTGATTCAGACAATCCCCAACAGAGATGGGATGGACCAAGGGAGGCCTGCTGCCCAAGCAGCCTCTGTGGGAAGATGCCAGGGAGAAAGACGACAACTCTGATGTCTAGATGGCAAAGGTCCCACTTGAGATCCAGGCCTCCTAGAGGGGAAGTGTTCCAGGCATCAGACTTAGACATGGCTGGCTTGCAGGGAGCCTGGGCTGGGCAGGGGCACTGGGAAGGATGGTAGGTGGTGAGCATGCTGCCCCCAAGAGCTGGCAGGAAATATCTCTGTCACCTGCCTCTCTGGTGCCCTGCCGCATGCCAGAGGACAGGCACTGTGGTGGCCCAGACAGAGCATGGGGCTCTGGAGTCAACCCCTGACATCTAGTGCCTTCCTGTCTTGCCCACTGGGTAAGCTGGCCTTGAACCTGCCATGTAACAATCCCATGTGGGAAAACTGACAGAGGCTCAAGACTCACTCAGAAATGCTGCAGTGAACGCGGCCCTCCTCCTGGACAGGAGCAGGGGAAATCCCCCAAGGGATCCCTGTTGCCAAGCTGCCAGTGTGGCCCCGTTTAGCAGATCAGCGAGAAGGAAGGGTGGTGATCATTGCCCTCCCTGAGCTGTGCACAAGCTCACAGTAGGTGGTGAGCCTCTGCACACAATGTCCGCTCATTTAGAAAAGAAGTAAACACCCGGGGCAGGTGCAGCTATTCCATTTCACAGATGCAGGAGACGAGTTCTGATTCAGGCCCCACCGGCTTCACACCAACCTTTGAACGGCAGTCCCAGCAGCTGCTAGACTAGATTCAGATCTGTTACCACTGGCCCAAAAAGTTCTGCATGAGGAAACGTTCTCCCCTTAAACAAGTCTGGGAAATGCTACAAATTCTTTCCTTCTTTAAGGGAATCACAGTACCTCTTAAGTTATCAAAGGCTCTTAGAAGTCCTGTAGTCCACGCTGTTGAACACAGCATTTCCCTAACATATGGCTTCCCTGGTGATTCAGACAGTAAAGAATCTGCCTGCCACGCAGGAGACCTGGGTTCGATCCCTAGTTTGGGAAGATCCCCTGGAGGAGGGAATGGAAGCCCACTCCAGTGTTCTTGCCTGGAGAATCCCATGGACAGAGGAGCCTGGCGGGCTGCAGTCCCTGGGTGACAAAGAGTCAGACACGAATGAACCACTAACACTTTCACTAACACACCTTCATGGCCTCTTTTACCGTCTGCAGAACCTGAGCTCCCTGAAGCACTCTGACAAATGTAGATCTGACCAATAGCAGCAGAACTCGAAGGTGGGATTTCAGACCTTCAAACGAAAGATGAGTCCTTGGGCAGAGTCTTCCCTCAGTCCCTCAAGTCACAGCAGAAGCCTCTCCTTCCTCCCAGGCCTCGGAACAGAGTGGATGAGGCTGAGGTCTGCAGGACTCCGACATGCACCCTCGGCGGGCAAGGGGGGGATCAGACGCTGGCTGCGGCAGGACTCGTCTGCAGCTCTGGGACCAGGCGTCCTCGGGTGGGCGGCCCAGGTCAGGCATCTGGAGGAGCACAGACGTTCCAGCCACTCTTGGACTCCAGCCTGGGCTCCTGCCTTCCCTAATTCCAACATTTGGCTGCTGCTTTCGCCTAATTCATATTCCAATGTCAACACTGCGTAATCTCCCCCAAACAGTGACAGCCTTGGAGGTGGGCAAGGGGAAGGGGCAGCTGACAAGCAGGGACAGAGGGACCAAAGGGGAGGCAAGGAGAAGGTGAGCAGGAGGCAAGAACTCACACAGGACCCCACCCCACCCCCCAACCCAGCCAGGCCAGTAGCAACCTGCGAGCTCTCCTGGAGAGACGAGACCATGGCCCTAAAGGCACCCAGCACTCACCTGTGCTGATCAAGGAGGCCGTGAGGTGTCAGGGCCAAGGGCCTCCCATGCCCAGAGAAGGGGGAACCAGAGCCCACTTAGATGTTGGGCCAGGCTGCCCAGGAGGGTGGGTCTTGTGTGATGGCCAGACAGAGAATGTGACCGCAGTCAGGAGGCTAGGGTCTAGCTCCAGCTCTGCCTCTTAACTGGCTGTGTGACCTTGGGCAAGTCAGTCAACCTCTCTGGGCTTCATTTCACTTCTAGAATGAAGAAGTTGCCTGTCTCTGGGGGAAGGCAAGAGAGCATCAGGAGAAACAGCGTGGGCCTGACTGCTGGGCTGGCTCTGTCCTGGCTCTTGACCTCACTGGACTCTGGCATCCTCATAGGGAAAATGGAAATAATAATGCTGGGATGAAACGAGAGAAGGCGTGCAGAGCGTGGATCCCTACGCGGGCTGTGGGGGCGGGGCGGGGCGGGTATGGGGGAGCCCGAACAAGGTATGCCTGCAGTCATCCTCTCCAGGCTCTCACTGAAGTGAGCCTCATGTGAGCTGTATGAGGGAGAGACTATTGCGAACCCATTTCACAGAGGCAGAAACCAAGGCCCCATAACTGGCCCACAAATCACACCGCTGGAGGGCACTGGGTTCTGTCTGACGCCGAAGCCTCGGGGACTCTTCTGTTGTCCCACACTGTACTTCTAAGCTTGTAGGGGCGGTGAAGGCATGGCCCCGGGGCCCTGGAGGAGCCCCATCGTCTGGCTGATGAGGAGTGAGGGGTAGGGGCATGGGGTGCAGGTCTGGGGTGCAGGTCCAGGGTGCCGGTGCAGAGCTGCAAGGCGGCCCTTGAGCTTGGTCTCCCTCCTGCCCTAGGAGCCCGTCTCCACCCTCACCTACCTCTCAACCCCCAGCCCCACCCTATTCACCCCAGTCATTGCTGCCCACCACCACCACCCTCCGCGGGCCACCCTCTGCACCCCATTCCCAGGCAAAGGCTTCTCCAGTTCTGACCACAAACTCCCTGGAATTGAGGGACCTCCACTCAGATTTTCCCCAGGGCCGCATTTGCTCAGACTTCCTGAGGAGGGCTGCTCAGCAGTGTGCACAGGATTTGCATGCGATTTGCATACACTCATAAGGACTGCAAGGCAGCTTTCCAGGGAAGTATTTTTAAGGCTGCTCTCCCCTCCTTATCTCTCTGTTTCTTCCTGCTGCTTCCCTCGGGCACTGCTCCCTGCTTTCCTACTTCTACTTGAGTAACTAAACAAGAGGAGGAATATTTATTTTTAAATGACGATTGCCATTTACTGAGCACCTGTTACGTGACGGGCGTTGCCCTTCACAATTACTCCCAGAGAATCACCATTTCAGGGGGTCTGAGGGGACCCACGGAGAAGGCAATGGCACCCCACTCCAATACTCTTGCCTGGAAAATCCCATGGATGGAGGAGCCTGGTGGGCTGCAGTCCACGGGGTCGCGAAGAGTCAGACACAACTGAGCGACTTAACTTTCACTTTTCACTTTCATGCATTGGAGAAGGAAATGGCAACCCACTCCAGTGTTCTGGTGGGCTGCCGTCTATGGGGTCCCACAGAGTCAGACATGACTGAAGTGACTTAGCAGCAGCAGCAGAGGGGACTCAGGGAAGAGGAGCCCCTTCCCAGCCCCTCTTCGGGGCCACCAGAGACACTGACTCAGGCAGAAGCATTTCAAAGGCCCTCTTTAATGTTGGTAAAGCTAATTCAGGGGGCTTCCCCAGTGGCTCAGTGGTGAAGAATCTGCCTGCCAATGCAAGAGACGCAAGAGCTGCAGGTTCGGTCCCTGGGTCGGGAAGATCCCATGGCATAGGAAATGGCAACCCACTCCAGGATTCTTGCCTGGAAATTTCCATGGGCAGAGGAGCCTGGCGGGCTACAGTCCATGGGGCCACAAAGAGTTGGACTCGACTGAGCACAGCTCTCCTGCATGAACACACACACACATACAGCTGATTCAGGACAAATATGCCTCAGGTCTTGTGGTTTCCTAACTCTGAACAGAACAGCATGGAGAGGATGTATGCTCTCTGCAGGTGGGCAGATCCCCCAAAGAGAAGCGGGGAACAGGCTGGGCTGCACACTGTCCCAAGGTCACCATTTACAAACCACCGCCTTGGAAGACTGGGATGGGGAGCCAAGAATGTTCCTCCAGCGGATGCTCCTGCCTCATGGAAGGACACAGCTGCAGCAAGTGAGCGGTGTTCCCCTTATTTTATAGGTGTGAAAACTGGGAAGTAATGTAACTTCCGCAAGGTCCATGAGTAAGGAAACTAGGGGATTGGCATTGAAGCCCAGCACTGCCTAACTCCAGAGCCCGTGGGCTTTCCATATCACCACAGTCATCTCTTTGAGCAAAGCACACCGACCAGGGAAAGGGAACAAAGAGAGGACACAGAGAAGAGAAGAGAGAAAGCTGCAGGTGTCCGCACACGGGTCAGCCCGCCACTGGGGAAATCCACCCCTTCAGCGCCAGGGCCGGGAGGGCCTCTGGGCCGTAGAGTCGTGGCGGGGGGACAAACTCTCATACAGGCCCGCAGGGGCGAGGCAACCTATACAGGAGTCAGTGGGCAGGGAGACAATAGGGAGTGGTGGGGACTGTGGTCCACCCCACTGCGGCAGGCCCGACTCCAGCCCAGCCTGCCTCGATCGTGCAGCAACGAAGCCCAGGCCACCAGATCTTCTGACTTTTCAAGAAATGTTAAAATCAAACTATTACACGAAATCTCCCCTATCTGTTTAGGTTGGCTCAGCGTTTAAGAGAATGAACAGATACTGTTGAGGCAAGCAAAACATCGCTTCTTCTTGGCTGCAGCCCACTCACCAGTCTACAACCGCAAAAAAGTCCTGTCACCTCAGAAGTGTGCTCGGTGAAGTGAGAGTTCCTGAGCTCCAGGGCTGGCCACGTCCCTGTCCCCTGCCACCTCTCAGGCAGGAGCAGGGGGCGCTCAGTCAGTCATGGGGAACATCCTTGGAGCCCATCCCAGAGCTAGCAAGCAGAGAGCCGGGCCTCCTGATTCCTAGTTCAGAGCCCCTTCCACAAACTCACAGCTACTTACTGCCTTTTTTTTCTTTTTCACTTGTTATTTTGTATTGGAGTATAGCCGATTAACAACGTTGGTAGTTTCCGGTGAACAGCGAGGGGCTCAGCCCTACATACACAGGTATCCATTCTCCCCCAAGCTCCCCTCCCATCCAGGCTGCCAATAATATTGGGCAGAGTTCCGTGCACTATACAGTGGGTCCTTGCCAGTTATCCATTTTAAAGACACTACTTGCTGTCCTCTGATCCAGGAGCCGCGCCTTAAATTACAGTCAGAATCTCTGCAGTCTCAGGTTAGAAATCAGCATTTTTAACAAGCCACCCCAGGGAATTCTCACGCACACGAATGTGTGGAATCCATAACGGGGGACCGGGCGCAGAGATGGAAAAGTACAGGCACAGATCAGTCCCATGCGGACCAGCCGTGTGACCGGAAGTAACAACCTCTCTAAGCCTCAGTCTCTCACCTTTAAGAGAGACAGAATGTTGACCGCTTCACACGTTTGCCTTGGGGAGACCCTAGTAAGGTCAGGCACACAAAAACGATTTTGTCAGCACATAAGCAGTAAGTTTTCAACCTGCAGGTCCCAGTCAATAAATGGGTCACAGGATCAATTTAATGGGTTTTGGGACTTCCCTGGTGGTCCATTGGCTAAGACTCTGCACTCCCAGGGTAGGGGGTCCAGATTTGATCCCTGGTCAGGGAACTAGATCCCACGTGCTGCAATGAAGATTGAAGATACTACATGCCGCAACTATAGACCCAGCACAACCAAATATTGAAAAAAAAATTTTTTTAGTGGGCCTTGACCTATTCTATTTTTAGTGAAATAGAATAAACAATAGGAAGACTATTGTCTTCATGGAACGTAAAGACATATATGGGAATCTATGCACGTGTGGGAACGTTAGGTCACAATTCATAATGATTTTGTCCCATGAGTGGTCAAAGAAATTTTTTTATTTAAAAAACACACTGCTCTATGGGAATTCCCTGGGAGTACAATGGTTAGGACTTGGTGACCTCCCTGCCAGCGACCTGGGGTTCGATCCCTGGTAGGAGAAGTAGAATCCCACAAGCCACACAATATAGCCACCAAAAAAAGAAGAAAGACATACACTGCTCCACACATAGTTGTAAATCCTCATGGCCTTATGTGACGCGATGGTTTCTTTGGACATGACAAAAAACACAAGCAACAAAAGAAAGAAATAGCCTGGACTTCATCAACTTAAAACTCTTGTGCTTCAGAGGGCATTATTAAGAAAGTGAGAAGACAACCCTCAGAATGGAAGAAAATAATGAAAAATCATAGCTAACAAAGGCCTGTTGTGCAGAATATATAAAAAAAACTTTACAACTCAACAGTAAAAATGATAATCCAACTTTAAAAAGGGGGAAAGTCTCCACAGATGTTTTTCCAGAGAAGATATTCAAATAGCCAGCAAGGCTGTGAAAAGATGTTCACCATCATTAGGCTTCCCAGGTAGCACTAATAGTAAAGAACCTGCCTGCCAGTGCAGGAAGACGGAAGAGAAGCAGGCTTTGATCCCTGGATTGAGAAGATTCCCCCGGCGGAGAGGGGGGTGCGTGGCAACCCCCTCCAGTATTCTTGCCTGGAGAATCCCAGGGACAAAGGAGCCTGGTGGGCTACAGCCCATGGGGTCACGAAGAGTCAGACACAACTGAAGCACCTTAGCACACACACGTACACATGATTAGTCATCAGGAAAAGGCAAATCAAAACCACAGTGAGACACCACTTCGCACCCACTGGGATGGCTATCATCAAAAAGACAGACAGTGACAAGTGTTGACAAGGACACAGAAATTGGAAGCCTCGTATGTTGCTGGTGGGAATGTAAAATGATGCAGCCACTTTGGAAAACAGTTGGGCATTTCCTCAAAAAGTTAAATATAAAGTCACCATATGATCCAGAATTTTTACTCTTAGGTATATGCCCAAGAGAACAAGGCGTGAAATACTGATTTACACTACAGTGTGGATGAACCCTGAAAACATTATGCCAAATGAAAGAACCCACACATCGCATGATTCCATTTATGTGAAATGTCTAGAATGGGCAAAATCACAGAGGCAGAAAACAGATTAATGTTGGCCATGGTTTAGAGGCAGGGGTCATGGGGAGTGAAGGTTAGTGGTGCTGGGGTTTCTCTGTGGGATGCTGAAAATATTGTGGAACAAAATAAGGGTGATGGTTGCACGACCTTATACACATACTAAAGCCCACAAAACTGTGCACTCTAACAGAGTGAGGTGGAATCACCCAGTCGTGTCCAACTCTTTGTGACCCGTGGAATGTAGCCTACCAGGCTCCTGAGTCCATGGAGTTTTCTAGGCAAGAATACTGGAGTGGGTTGCCGTTTCCTTCTCCAGGAGCTCTTCCCGACCCAGGGATTGAACCTGGGTCTCCCGCATTGCAGGCAGATGCTTTACCATCTGAGCCCCCAGGGAAGCCCTTGACAGAGTGAATTTTATATAAATTAATTACCAGAAAAAGCAATACTGTCCTAAAACATTATGGAATCTATTGATGCTAAAGAAGATGAGATGGGAAAGAAAATAAAGAGACCAGGAAGAGAGTGCTAAGACTGTGAAGGCCCTGGAGGGCCGCAGAGGGACATCGTGTCTCCACCATGCACCCTCTGCACAGCCTGATCAACGGCACGCCGCTGGAATGCATGACCTGAGCAAATGATGCTCACACACCATGGACAGTATTGCTACCTGTAACAGTCTCATTGAGGGACAATTTGGCAATGTCTGTTAAAAACTAAAAATGTTCACACTTCTGACCTCAGACTTTGTATGTTAGGGTGATAGCCTCCAAAAGCACTCCCAGAAGGGGGTCACCATCAACACAAATACATTCATTGCAGTGTTGGCTGGAATGAGCACCTTATGTTGAGTACATAATGACTAGCACTTGAGAGACGATTAAGTAATAATCATGATATACCACGCACGGAATATTGAGCAAAGGTGGATATTTGAGAATTATCATTAAGTAGGGGCAGAGAGTATAAAAACATCAGGGATCAGGGAGAAAGAATCATTTTTTCATGGCAGAATTCCAACTAATAAATGGGGTAGTCCCAGAGTGTCTCTCCTACCCCCAAGATACTTACTGATTACAAAGGAAAAGATAGTTTATAGGAGAGAAACCCAGCAGTTGCCACCTAAGCCAAGTGATCAATGTTAACATCATCAATAATGTGACATAGAGATAATATGTACCCGCTGGGAAAAATACATTACTGGGACTTCCCTGGCAGTCCAGTGGCTAAGACTTGGCCTTCCAATGCAGGGGCTCAGGTTCAATCCTTGGTTGGGGAGCTAAGCTCCCATGTGCTACACAGTTAAAAAAACCAAAACATGAAAGATAAACAATATTGTAACAGTAGAATGAAGACTTTTTAAAAAATGGTCCACATCAAAAATCTTAAAAAAAAAAATGGGGGGTATTCATGCCTACATGCCTAAACTCTGGGAGTTGGTGATGGACAGGGAGGCCTGGCATGCTGCAGTCCATGGGGTTACAAAGAGTCGGACACGACTGAGCGACTGAACTGAACTGATGCCTACATGCACAATCTCAATCTAATCATGACCAAAAGACAGCAGATGAAACCAAACAGAGGAATATTCTACTAAATAAGTGACCTGGACTCTTCGAAAGTGTTGAGAGAGACAAAGAAGGACTGAAGCTCCATCCCTGACCAGAGAGAGCTAAGCGGACCTGAGACTTAAATGCAGTGTCAATCGTAAATCGAATCCTGGAGCAGAAAAAGGTTATTCATGGAAAAGCCAATGAAATCTGGCTACAGAGTGTAAGTTAGTTAACAGTATTGAACCAATGTTCATTTCTTAGTTTTGATAACTGCATTACGGTTATGCAAGATGTTAACATTAGGGAAAGTTAAGTGAAGGATATTAAGGGTACTCTGTACTATATTTGGGACTTTTCTGTAAGTCTAAAATTATTTCAAACTGAAACAAGTTTCAACAGAAAGGATATTATAGTCCTATTTTTGTAAAAAAAGAATTATAATCTGGTGAGCATTTGCTGGTTGTCTTCTGTACTGGGTGGAACAGCATTTCCCCCAAAATTCACAGCCATCTGGAACTTCAGAATGTGACTTTGTTTGGAAATAGGTTATTTGCACATGTAATTCATTGACATGAGGTCACACTGGATTAGGGTGAGCCCTAAATCCAAACAACCAGTAGCGTCTCTATAAGAAGGCCCTGCGAAGACACACACACACACACACACACACACACACTCACACGCACATGCACACACACACACACAGAGCACAGGGTGAGGATGGAGGGGGCAGAGACTGCAGTGACGCGACCACAACCCAAGGAACACAAGCGCTTCTGGCCCCCACCAGAAGCTAGAGAGCGGGGCGAAGCAGATTCTCTCTCAGAAGCCCCTAAAGAAACCAACCTTGCCAATACCTTGATTCTAGACTTCCAGACCCCCCAAAACCAAAAAAAAAAAAAAAAATCCTGTTGTTTTAAGCCCACAAGTTCATGGTAATTTCTTACAGCAGCTCCAGGAAACGAATACATCTTCCCTGCCAGCATTCCCCACTGCTCGCCCTGGTCCCAAAGTCCCAACTGTCTCTTGAGGATCCGTGTGGTTCAATGAAGCTGACTTACTCCCCTCCTAAGTGTCTTAGGTCACTCAGCACATTCCATCTCTCCAGCCTCTAAGATGTGTGACCCCTGAGGCATTGAGACTTGAGGACAATATTTGCTGCCAGCTCCTGGGGAAGAAGCTTCTACACCTCTGGAAGAAACTGTCTCTCCTGTTAGACCTGAATGAGGAAACCATTGTGCTATATAACAAGGGGAACCGGTCTCACAAGAAAAGAGCCAAACAGGAAGCAGAATGGAGAAACGAAGATTCTGATCCATCAGTAGGCTGCTGGATCAAGCCACACCTGAAACCGGTCATCTCTGGACTTTTGGCTTGTATGAGCCACTAATTCCCCTCTTGGTTAAAACCAGTGGAGTAAAGAGTCCTGACTAATTCAAGTTAGGCCATGCATGGAAACAAAGCCATCATCATGCTTAGGCCCCCCATGCTGGCTTAGCTCTGTCTCCCTCTATGCCAGTTTCACTGTTGGATGAGTTCTGCTCTCCTAGTCCAAATTCAGCTCAGCAACCTCTATGGAAAGAAAGCATCTCTATTTTTAACCATCAGGTATCTGCTGCAATGATGCTGTGTAACAAGCAACCCACAAAATTTCAGTTGCGTATAGAAACAATCCTTTTTCATAGTCACAGCTTCCCTTCATGGCTCAGGTGGTAAATAATCTGCCTGCAATGCAGGGGAGACCCAGGTTCGATCCGTAGGTCAGGAAGATCCTCTGGAGAAGGGAATGACAATCCACTCCAGTATTCTTGCCCAGAGAATTCCATGGACAGAGAAGCCTGGTGGGCTTACAGACCATGGACTCGCCAAGAGTCAGACACGACTGAGCAACTGATACTTTCACTGCCAGGGGGTTGGCTAATTTCAGCCGAGTTAGGCTGGACTCAAGTCTTCAGATTGGTTTTGGTTTGCTCCATATTCTCCACCCTGGACTCCAGACGAAGGCCATGTGGGAAACACCCTTCTCATGGCGGAAGTCAGGAGCTGAAGAGGGGCAAGCAGGAGCATAAGACTGCTCTTTTCAGGACAAGCTAGGAACGGGCACAGTGACTTCCACCCACATTCCGTCCAGAACAAGTCAGGTGTCAAGGCCAGCCCTGCTGGTGCGGGGAAGAACACCCATCCACAGCAAGCCATGGCAAGGACAGGGACGGAAGGAAGATTATCACTAAATGATTCGATCACGCACATCTCTCTCAACAGTGCTTCAAACAGGTTGGAGATAACTCACCCGCCAGGCTTGGGGTCAGCTGTTCTCCCCTGAAGCAACCACTGTGTCTGAGCAGGTGAAAGTAGTGGGGGTGGTAAGGGTCCCTCCTAAACTTTACAGGCTGGGGGATCGCGGGGATGGGTTGCTTCCCCATGGAACATCAAAATGCTGTTTCCACGGTAAGGATGAAAACCATCTCAGCCAGGGCCCAGTGCCTCTGAAAGTACAGCATTGCAAGCGAATCACCTGAGGGTCTTATTAAAATGCAGGTTCTGAGTCAGCAGGCACAGGGTGGGACCCGAGAGTCCCCCTTGCTAGAAGGTCCCGGGTGATACGGGTAAAGATCTGTAAGTAAGTAAGTGAGAGGGAAACAGGCAGGAAGGCCAGGGGTCTCCAAACGAAGGAAATGGCCTACAAGTGTCAGACATTTTTATCTCTCTTAAGCGGCAGGAGGAAACAACCTAGAGATATTTTTTCCTTCTCTATACAAATTTAAAAGGAGGTTTCTCTTAAAATAAATACTGTGTTGCCATAATGACACCTGGTTTCACCTGAAGTTAACTATTCTCAAACCTAGAGTTAACCAATGCATTTTTCTTATGGAAATGTTTGTCTTAAGCTATGCTAATGTGCTATGCATTTACCCCAAACTCTGTCTTCAAGTCGGTCTACCTTTTGGCTCAGAATCTACTTGACAAACCAGTATGTTATTCTCAGTAACTGTTCCCCTCATCTATGTAAACGAAACTATTTGTATGGTGATCTGCCCTTCTACAAGATTCAAGTTAATCATTTTATGGCCCAGGATGAACCATTTGGTGCCAAGATTATCCCAAAATGCATCTTATGGGTGAGGGGCCTGGTGCCATTCTGAGTTTTAAGACATTCCTTTCTTTCATTAACAGACTGCTAGTGACTGTATAACATCCAGCTGAAGACTAGCAGGGGGGTGCTCTTTCTGCCCCCTTCTGATGCCTATGTCAGAAGCTTTCTCTATCTCCTTTATACCTTAATAAAACTTTATTACACAAAAGCTCTGAGCGATCAAGCCTCGTCTCTAGCCCCGGATTGAATTCTTCTCCTCCGGAGGCCAAGAATCCCGGTGTCTTTTCATTCAGCAACAGCCTTTCATAAGTAAGTGAAGTCGCTCAGTCGTGTCTGACTCTTTGGGACCCCATGGACTGTAGCCTACTAGGTTCCTCTGTCCATGGGATTTTCCAGGCAATGGTACTGGATTGCCATTTCCTTCTCCAGTGGATCTTCCTGACCCAGGGATCAAACCCGGGTCTCCCACATTGTAGACAGATGCTTTACCGTCTGAGCCACCAATCTGTAGCAATGATCAAGACTGAAATCAGGAGAGGCTCTCAGCCTCCCGATGCCACCTTCTTAATTATAAAATGACAATCCCATCTGCCAGACAGACTTTTTTTTGGCAAAGAAGATGGTGCCCCCGGGGAGCCAAGGAGTAAACTTTTTGTGCTATTTCTCACCCCCTGACTGCCCTTCCACCCCTTGGCCAGTCCCCAGGAAAGGGCTCAAAACCAGGCCAACTGGGAGAGATGAAGCAAGTATCACAGTGCCAGTGCGGCTTTCCATTAACTGCCTGAAACTGCTCCCTGCGATAATGTTGGTGTGATCCATAAGATTCAATTATGGTTATCAGGCAATTAGGCACACTGCAGCGAGGTTCTCGCATAATTAATGCTCAGCCCCCATCCAGCAGCTTCTGAAAGTGGCACAGGTAACAGGACTCACCGACCCTCAGCTCTGGGAGAGAAACAGGGGACCCAGAAATGAAGACTGCCCTCCCCCCTCGGGTTCCAGAACATTCTTAGGACATAAGCCCTGGATGTGTCATGAGGGAACAGGGTGCAGCTCAAAGAGCTTGGGCCAGCGACCGCCAGGGAGCCGTCACAACGTGCCATGATGCTTGAGCTGTGGAGTCTGAACCCCAGGGCAGAGTTCAGTTCCTGCCTCTGCTGTTGATCAGCCATGCCATCTCAGGCACTCCCTTCAAGTTTTTAAAATCTCGAGTTCCTTGTCTGTTGAAGAAGGTGATATAGGCTAACTATCTCTTAGAGGGGTTATGGAAACTGGATCAGAGAGCTTGCACATCACTTCAGTAGTTCCTGCAGGACTGCTTTTGAGATCTCCCTGGTCTGGGCCTCACGGTCTTCATCTGTAAAATAGGGATAATCAGTCCCACCTTGCTTGGGCTTCCCTGGAGGCTCAGACAGCAAAGAATCCCCCTGCAATGTGGGAGACCTGAGTTCAGTCCCTGGATTGGGAAGATCCCCTGGAGGAGGGCATGGCAACCCACTCCAGTATTCCTGCCTAGAGAATCCCCATGGACAGAGGAGCCTGGTGGGCTACAGTCCACGGGGTCAGACACGACTAAGCAACTTGCACTTTCTTTTTCCTGTGCTTGAAGGGTCATCATGTAAACCAAATGAAATGACACGCCTGCATGAGGAACTTGGAGCATCTCCTGGGACCTACCGTCATGTCCAAGCTGCCGCGTGCCTGGTTCTGCTCCACCCTCCGGAGCATCACTGTGTACCAGTTTCCTGGTTCCTGCTACCCCACGACAGAGCACTGGGGGATCAACTGCACTCGAGGGGTGTAAATCTACTGATTAGGGTGGGTAGAGTAAAGGAAAATCACTTCTGAAGCCACAATCTGACATTCAAATGAGGCTCAAGTGACACAAAAGAGAAAAAAGTAGCCAAAGAAGGTTATTGCAATAGTGCAGGTGAGAAGTGAAGAAGGAGCGTGAGATCCCAGAGTCGGGAAACTCGGGAGTGGGGGGATGGGGGGAACAGAGAGAACAGAGGAGAGGACGTTGGCTGCAAAGACAGTGGCTGGACCTTTGTGAGAAAGACGGGGGCTTCTCTGCTGCTAAGTCACTTCAGTCGTGTCCGACTCTGTGCGACCCCATAGACGGCAGCCAACCAGGCTCCTCCCGTCCCTGGGATTCTCCAGACAAGAACACTGGAGTGGGTTGCCATTTCCTTCTCCAATGCATGAAAGTGAAAAGTGAAAGAGAAGTCGCTCAGTCGTGTCTGACTCTTCGCGACCCCATGGACTGCAGCCTACCAGGCTCCTCCATCCATGGGATTTTCCAGGCAAGAGGCTGGAGTGGGTTGCCATTGCCTTCTCCAAGGGGCTTCTCTATCAGCCTGTAAGTCCCAAGTGCCAAAACACACACTCACAAGAACATGTCCACGCACACGCAGACAGATACACAGAAAGGCATAGAGATGCAAGCGCAAACAGGCACGCAGGCGCACGCGCACCCATAGACCTGCCCAAGCAGACACAGACGCGGGCACGAGCAGTGGCGCCCACAAGCCAGCACACACAGACATGCACACACGTGTGCACAGGAATGCATGTGTGCACACACGTGCAAATTAAACACACACTCCGTGATACCTTAACATCCACCCGCTTCTCAAGCTGAAGCTCACCGTTCTCCCATGGGCCTTTCCCGCTGAGCAGGTAATTCTACAACTGCCCACAAGAGGGTGCTCAGGAACTAGAAATCAGGTGTCCCAGCAGGCTACCAGAACCCGCAGCTCGGAGATCAGGGCTCACCCTGCATACCGTAACCGAGAAAGCTGAGCCCAGAGAGGGAGGGGACTCGTCTGAGCGCACAGGCAATGAGCCCTGCCCTGTCTCGCTAGGGGAATTATGCTCCGGAATGGGGACGGGGGACGTGGGGTGGAGGGCTTGTCATTGCCACAGTCCCGGAGGGAGAGGAAGGTTTGAGGGAAAGCTAGGGTACTTGAAGGTACGTTCTTCCGAGGTTTTTATTAGCCCTGTCCCTAACTTACTGTGACCTGAGTCTGTGCCTTGGCCTCTGGTTTTCTCCGTGTGCTCATCTGTGAGGAAGCTTCCCCAGGCCCCTCGGAGGCCCCCAGACAGACCCCTTCCGGAACCCCATGTCCACCTAGATCTTCAGATCACTGCTCTTCTCCCCATTTAGGGCACAAGCTGTCACCTCCCCAGGCAGTCCTCAGCTGGTTCCTGTGTGCCTGCTAAAGGGCTAAAGGGCTTGGTCGTGTCCGACTCTTTGTGACCCATGGACTGTAGCCTGCCAGACTCCTCTGTCCATGGGATTCTCCAGGCAAGAATCCTGGAGTGGGTTGCCAATTCCTCCTCCGGGCATCTTCCCCACCCAGGGATCGAAACTGCGTCTCTTATGTCTCCTGAATTGGCAGGCGGGTTCTTAACCACTAGCGCCACCTGGGAACGCCCCTGCGGGTGCCTCCTCCATCACTATTTTATTTGCATCACTTTATTGCTACTTCCCTGGAGTAGGAAACGGCAGCCCACTCCAGCATTCTTGCCTGTAAAACTGCACCGACAGACGAGCCAGGCAGGCTGCAGTCCACGGGGTCGCAAAGAGAGACAACTCAGCGCATACACACGCACATTGCTGGTTACTGCACTTGAAAGAGCCTTGTCTATGATGCACTTACCTGTTTATCTTGTCTCCTCCAAGAGGATGTAAGCCTCTTAAGAGCAGGGTCCTGGGGTCCCGATCTCCCGCATTGGTATCACTTGCACTCAGAACTGGGCCTGGCCTTCCCGAGGGCTGCAGAGACTGGAGGGAAGCCGCCCCTCCCGGCCAGGCCCTGGCAGAGGCCGTCTCAGCCGTGTGCTGGTGCTGCCCTCTAGTGGTGTCGGGTCCCCATCACACCCGGCTTTCTCCCGCCCACCGTGGACCTTTTCAATCGGCCGCTACCTGTCACCACCCGGGCACATCTTGGTGGGACTATAGGGGTGGAGATAACGGGCTCTTGTCTCCAGGGATCGTTCCACCTGGATGAATCCCACCAGGATAAGTGAGGGATCCTCTATGGCACCTAGTATTTGAAAAGTCAGTCTCACAATGAATCAAGATGGGTTTCGTGCGTGCTGTGGACTCGGTCTCCGAAAAGACACCTTTGGGGCAGAAAACGATAGTGCCTTTTTCAACAAAATCTAACAGAGCGAGATAAGCCAGCCTGTCCCATTTTACAAGTGAAGCCACCAAGGCCCAAGCCAAGACACAAAGAGAAAGTTGCCTCCCCTAAGAAAACCCTAGAATAACTGACCTATCTCCCACCCACTGATAAGCACAGAACAGTCGCATTTTATGCAAAGCGTGTGTTCCTGAAGACCTTGCATGATTCAAAACGTGCATAATTCCAGACTAATTTCGCCATAGAAATGAATGCAAAGGAAGGGGTGTGCTGCATAACCCCCACTGTGGCATATTCTTGCTTCAATGCCACTTTTTATTTTCCCGGCATTACCTCTAATATTTCACAAGGCGCTCTCAGCTAAATTAACAGCGCAGCATTTCCCGCCGGTGGTTTGGTCTTCTTCATAACGTTTTATCACATCTCACTTCCTTTCCAATGTTATTGATTTTCAGGTGCGTTTTCCAGCACCACCATGTAAAGAACACTTGGATGACGTTGTTACAGGATACAGATAAACGATTTGAAGTTATAATCCCTGTGGCTGTAGAGAAAGCAGCCCAGTCGTCTTCAGAATCCCCAGCAGAAATTAGAAACTCAGATGCGTGAAGACAGCAGTGCACGCACACGGAAGGCAGGTATCTGTTTACCAGCCTAGCACCAGCACACCATGCGGCAGGTTTACAGTTCCCCGTTAACAGCTCACTTAGCTCCTCCAGCTCCAGGAAACAGGGCAACTCTGCTGACTTTTAGTTTTAACTGAGGGGCTTTGTATTATTGCCAATGTCGTGCATAAACATTTTATCTGCATTTTATGTTACATCTTTCCAAAGCCACGTAGTTGAAGCTCTCATAAACCGTGACCTCATCTCCCTCCCTATGTCCTTAACCCCAGAAGGGTGGAAACGAACAGCCACACCCAACCGTAGCAGATACAGACTTCAGAAATTCCGGGCACCCCACTCATACCCATGCCCGGGCCTTTGAGGATGAAGCATCAACAGGGGCGCCCACCCCTCCTCCAAGTCAACTTCTACTGGTCAGAGAAGGAAGTCCCCTGGGAGGAGTCCTCCTGCTTCCTCTTGCCCCATCTCCCCACCAGCATTTGGTTCAAGTTGTCCATCATCTTATTCCAGTTATCCCCTCCCCTAAAAGTAGCCTGAAGAGGCTTTATATCCATGTTGGGGTGGAGGGGAGAGGATGAAGGAAAACTAGCTCTTCATTGCAAATATAAGACCATTCAGCCTTTTTTCCCATCACCCAAAGGATCTCTCAGTCCAACTGCTATGAGTTGCTCCTTTGGCCTTCCTCTGCCTGGAATCGCTTCTAAAAGACTCTCTCAGCTTGGCCAGAGCCAGGCCCCAGGAGCAGGGCTGGGAGGGGCCCAACCCTGGGAAAGAGGGGTGGAAGGGCAGCCAGGGGAGGCTCTGAGCCCATCTGCTGGGATTTGTGTCCAGAGTGCATCTCCACCTGGCCTCGAGCGAGCCCCTGTCTGGGACACTTCCCCTCTCTGGGCCCGTTTCCTCTCCTGGAGAATGGGGAAAATAATGCCGCCTGCTTCCCAGGACCACCACGAGAGTGAAATCAATCCCCCAGGTGTCAGCGCCTAGCACCAGAGTGACAGGTGGTTACTGTAACAGGTTCCGTACAGAGTAACAGGCAAGCAAACGCTTACTGAGAGTTCGGGATGTCTGAGGGTCAGCCCCAGAATCTGGGAAAGCCCACCCCTCTGAGGACTTAGGGTCCAGTGGTAGCTGGTGACCAAGCCCGGAGGACTCGCGCTAATTCGCAAATCCGCCAGTGGGGATACAGAAGGAACTGCTCAGCTGAGAAGGGCAGGGGTTCCCAGCCCTGGCTTTGATCAAGTGTGCGTCAACTCGCCTTCCGCCTCTGGGCCGCCTCTAGGACGGAGGGGCGGGGACAGGCAGCTGGAGCCCTCCAGGGGGTCCATTCCAGCCCGCCCTTCCCACTGGGCCTGCCCTTCCTTGCACTGCCAGCGAATCTGCAACTTTGCCCGGTGAGTATCTCTTCTGTTACCTCAGTCCTGAGAAGCGCCAGGTTCCAATCAGTGTGCCTGGGCAGAGAAGAGGTAGCCAGGGAGGAGAAATCCGTGCTGTCCGGGTAGCAGTTAAGAATCGCCAGGTATGGCTTCATCTATCACCAGAGAGGTCCTGGTGTCAGCCCTGAAATTCCGTCTCCTCCAGGAAGCCCTTGTGGGATGGGAGGGCAAGTCCCATGATGCAAGGAAGGGTATTTGATGTTTCCCAGATACATATCTTGTTCTCCTGGCTCTATGTCTTACCAGCTGGACAGCCCTTCTTCCTCCAGCTGTGTCCCAATACTCCCCATCTTGTCCCTGTCACACTTCAATGCCACCACTTCCCAGGTGAAAGTGACTGCTCCGCTAGTAGGGTCACACCACTGTTTTCTACCCTGGGCTACTAAGATCACAGGTGCCAGGAAGAATTGCTCAGACTGGGGACCAGGGGCAGGTCCCAGCCTGGCTTTGCCCAAGAGTTTTTCAAGTCAGTTTCAGCCTCTGAACCTCTTCTTTGACCTGAGGGGTGGACGTGAGCTTTGAGGCCATGTAGGCTCTATATCCACCCTGGTGTCGTCTACCCACCAGCCTGTGAGCAAGATCCTTGATCTATATACTTGGGACACTGAGGAATCAGTAGATTGTTAAGCGGCTAATGGGTGGATTCAGAACTTGCAGACATAAGCCATAAAGCTGTCTTAATGTGAAGCCTCTGAGGATCCCCAGTCTTGCAACTACCCTTCCTTTTCCTTACACCAGCCCCTCCACACAATCACCTTGTAAGCCCCCAGCCAGTGAGCCACACCCTCAGTATGACCCCAGGAGATGTGATCAAAAAGACTGATAACATGTCCACTCAGCACTTTTTTCTTCCATAGAGGTAATAATAATAATAATAGCTGGTTTCTTTGAAAGTTGCTCAGACATGTCTGACTCTTTGTGACCCCATGGACTATACTATACAGTCCATGGAATTCTCCAGGCCAGAATACTGGAGTGGGTAGCCTTTCCTTTCTCCAGGGGATCTTCCCGACTCAGGGAACGAACCCAGGTCTCCCGCATTGCAGGCAGATTGCTGCCAGCTGAGCCACGAGGGAAGCCCAAGATACTGGAGTGGGTAGCCCTTCCCTTCTCCAGCAGCTCTTCCCAACTACTTATTAAATGTCTAGTATGTGCCTAACACTGGGCTCTAGACTTTCACATGAATTTTCTCATTTAATCTTGATAATCCATGAAGTACGTTCTATTATTAGTCCCCAGTTTTCAAGCCAGTAAATAAGGCTGGAGGAGGCTAAGCTTGCCCAAGGTCAGAGCAAACAAGTGACAGAATTTGGGAACTTTGTAAATAAATCATTTTTATGCATTTGTGTTGCAGTACATTTGCATTTTTATAGTCCTCTCTCAGACTTGAGATTTTTGTTTTTTAATTTAGCGTCCTCATCTATTTTCTCTGCATTATCACTGCTCTGCTTGTTGGCAATGTTTCCATGAGCTGTCAATTTTGTCTCCCTCTCTAAAAGAGAAATATTCTGTGGAATTTGTGAAAAACATAGCTAAATAGGTAAGTGGACATGGATGACTGAAAATGAATTTTTAAAATGAAACAACCTAGAAAGCAGACAAAATTGCTTTCAAAATGCATATGAAAATTGCAAAATCACCCCAGGGTCCAATGACCTTATCAAGACATGAACTAATGGCTGTAAACATTCATTTCCAACTAAATTTCTTTCAGTTGATTCATTTGAAACCTGGAAAAAAACTTTCAAATGTGTTCTAACTTTATGAAGTAATGCATAATTGCTGGAAAATTATTTAGAAATTAAAAGCCCAAAATACTAGAAATGGGAATAGAGAGTAAAGAGATAACAATAAAAGCTAAAATATACTTTTTTAACATTTTAAGGGCACCCCATGGTACATAAAAATGAATAATACTTGAAAAACAGGGGCCAGAAATACCATTTCAACCAATGTTTTTGTATCAGCATTGCTGTTGTTCAGTACCTCAGTCATGTCTGATTCTTTGTGACCCCATGGACTGCAGCACGCCAGGCTCCCCTGTCCTCACTATCTCCCAGAGTTTGCTCAGACTCATGTCCATTGAGTTGATGATGCCATCCAACCATCTCATCCTCTGTCGCCCCCTTCTCCTCTTGCCTTCTATCTTTCCCAGCATCAGGGTCTTTGAACTATAATTGCATACAGTAAAATGCAGATTTTTATGTGTAGACGTTAAATTCTGAAAAATATGTATACCCATATAACAACCATACAAGCAGGATATTGATTGATACTGACATTGATAAAAGACTGAACATTTCCACCACCCCAGAAAGTTCTTTTGTGCCTCTTTGTAATCAAGCCATCCATCCCCAGTCAATCAATGATCTGCTGTCTATAATCAGTTTGTGTTTATCCGTTCTAGAATTTCATATAAATGGACTTACATATTACATACCATTTTGTGTCTGTCTTCTTGGTAAAATGTTTTTGAGCGTCATCCTTTTTTTTTTTTTTTTTTTGCTTAAACCAAGCAGCTATTTCATTTTTAGTAGTATTGTATTGTAAGGAAATACCACACTGTGCTTACCCATTCATCTCTTGCTGAATTCTTGGATTGTCTCCAGTTTTTTGCTATTATAAATAAGGTTTCTATAAAGATTT
Organism: Capricornis sumatraensis; assembly: GCF_032405125.1. Lineage (NCBI taxonomy): Eukaryota > Metazoa > Chordata > Mammalia > Artiodactyla > Bovidae > Capricornis > Capricornis sumatraensis. The sequence goes on from NC_091084.1 coordinate 76,328,182, forward strand.
TTGCATAGGTCTTTGTCTGAATACAATTTTTCATTTCTTTGGGTAAATACCTAACAATAAGATTTCTGGGTCATGTGGGATGCGTATATTCAACCATTATAAGAAGCTGCCAAACTATTTTCTAAAGTGACTCGACCATCTTACTCGCCCTCAGCAGTGGGTGAAAATTCGGGTTGCTCCCCATTCTGGCAGCATTGTGTAGTGTCAGCCTGAACTTTTTGTTTGTGTAGCAGGTAAGCAGCTGTATCTCATTGTTCAACCAAATTGCTTTTTATCCAACAATCGGCTTGCTTCTTGTCTGCTTTCTAGGTTGTTTCAGATATAGATTTATACATTTATTCAGATGTATCCTTGCCTGCATGCTCACACTCACGCGCATGTGGACACACACCACTCCTGCTGCCTCCTGTGTGGCAGATGAAGAACATTCTGGATGAGGAAACGGAGGTGGAGTCTGCACTGACTGACCCTGGGCAGGTCATTTCAAACCTGTGTTTTCAACAATCAAATGTTGGCAGAAACCTCTGCTCACCGAAGCAAAAACACCAAAAGCACAAATGATGAAAGAAAAATTGATCATTTGAACTTCATTGAAATTAAAAACTTCTGTACTGCAATAGAAGTTACGAGGATAAAAAGATGAACTGCAAAAAAAAAAAAAAAAAAGGTGAACCGCAGACTGTAAAGAAAGCTGAGCACCGAAGAATTGATGCTTTTGAACTGTGGTGTTGGAGAGGACTCTTGAAAGTCCCTTGGACTGCAAGGAGATCCAACCAGTCCATCCTAAAGGAGATCAGTCCTGGGTGTTCATTGGAAGGACTGATGTTGAAGCTGAAACTCCAATACTTTGGCCACCTCATGCGAAGAGTTGACTCATTTGAAAAGACCCTGATGCTGGGAAAGATTGGGGGCAGGAGGAGAAGGGGACGACAGAGGATGAGATAGTTGGATGGCATCACCAACTCGATGGACATGGGTTTGGGTGAACTCCAGGAGCTGGTGATGGACAGGGAGGCCTGGCGTGCTGCGGTTCATGGGGTCGCAGTCGGACACAACTGAACGACTGAACTCAACTGAACTGAACAGACTGGGAAGAAATACTGGGAAAACACATATCTGATAAATGACTTGTATCCAAAATATGCAAAGAACTCTTAAAAGTCAATAAGAAAACCAATAATCCAACTTAAAAATGGGCACAATATCTGAATAGAAACTCTACCAAAGAAGATATACAACTGGCAAATAATCATATGACTCAGCACCATATATCATTGAAAAGAAGTGAAAGTCTGGGTCGCGCAGTAGTGTCTCACTCTTAGTGACCCCATAGACTGTAGCCCGCCAGGCTCCTCTGTCCATGGAGTTCTCCAGACAAGAATACTGGAGTAGGTAATCATTCCCTTCTCCAGGGGATCTTCCCCACCCAGGAATCGAACCCAGACCTTCTGCATTGCAGGCGGATTGTTTACCATCTGAACCGCATCTCATTAGGGAATTGCCAATTAAAATAACGATGAAATATCACAACCACAAGAAGAAGCAACAACAAACCCCAGGGACAGGGATAATGTGAGCTCCAGTGATGCCACGTCATACTATGCAAAATGTTCCATATTCAAACAAAAATATTATGAGACATGCAAAGAAACCAGAAACTAAGTCTCATTCGCTGGAAAATAAGAAAATAATAGCAACTGTTACTAAGATAATTTACCCATTGGACTTACTAGAAAAAGCCTCTAAATCAATTGTCTTAAACGTGCTCAGACAGATAAAGGTAACCATAGATAAAGAACAAAAAGAAATCAGAATGATGTATCACAAAATAGACGATACCAATGAAGAGACCAAAATTACAAGAAGGAACCAAAAAGAAATTTGGGAGCTGACACATATGATAACTGAACCGGAAAACTTGCTGGACAGATTCAGCAGGAAATCTAAGATGGCAGAAGAAATAGCCAACGGGCTGCATGGGTAAATATAAAAGCCAGTACTTGCACATATTTCATCTGCAGTCTTTCTTCTCCTATGAGATTCAAAAGTCAAATGTATAAAAGAATAAGTGTAAATCTAACCAGGACTCATGTAATTAGAGACAATGACAACACAAAGGGAAGAGGGTGGGTCTGTAGAAGGGCAGAGTTCTTGTGTATGGTTGAAACTAAACTGGTATTTAGTTTAGGTACTTAGGTTTAGTGGGGATTTAATAAGATTTTAACTGTAATCCTCAGGGAAAACACCAAGGAAAAAATGAAAATATGACTTTTCTTAAAAAGGAGAGAACCAAAATAAAACAACAGGAAAAAAAAAAATCAACTGACCACAAAAGGCAATAAAGGAAAAATTGAGGAATAAAACAGATGTATAATGCATAGAAAAGAGCAAAAATCTTTTCTTCCAGTAATTACTTTACATGCAAATAGATTCAAGTCTCCAATTATAAAGCAGAGATTGGAAAACATGGATTAAAAGAAAAAGAATTCACACACTATATGCTGACTGTGAGAAACTCACTTTAGATCTAAAGACACAAATAGATCAAAAGTAGTAGATAGAAAAAGATATTCCATACAAATCATGACTAAAATGTAACTGGGGCAGTTATATTAATATCATACAAAAGAAACTCTGAGACAAAAAGTTTCAAGAGATAAAAAAAAGGATCTATATTGATAAAAGAGTCAGTCCATTAAGACAATTATGACAATTACAAGCATATGTGTGTCTGCTAACAAAACCCCAAAATACATGTGGCAAAACTAACAGCTAAAGGAAGAAGCGGGTGTATTCATCTGCTCCGGCTACCATCACAAAATACCCCAGACTGGATGGCTTAAACCACAGAAATTCATTTCTCAAGTTCTGGAAGCTGGAAAGTGCGAGATCAAGGCGCCAACAAAACGGGTTTCCTTCCGAGGCCTCTTCTCTTGGCCTTTTGGCAGCTGCCGTCTTGACGTGTGTTCACGTCACCTTTTCTCTGTGTTCACAGAAAGAAAAAGAGAGAGAGCTCTCTGTTACTTATAAGGATGCTAATCCATCATAGCAGGCTTATTACCTCATTTAACCTTAATTACTTCCTTAGAGGCACTGTTCCCAAATACAGCCACACTGGGGGAGCTGGAGTTTCAAAGTATGAATTTGAGGAAGGGGTGAGCAGAGACACAAACATCAGCCCATTACGTCAGTTCTGCAATAATTGTTGGCCTTCAACGTCCCACTGCTGCTGCTGCTGCTGCTGCTGCTGCTGCGAAGTCGCTTCAGTCGTGTCCGACCCTGTGCGACCCCATAGACGGCAGCCCACCAGGCTCCCCCGTCCCTGGGATTCTCCAGGCAAGAACACTGGAGTGGGTTGCCATTTCCTTCTCCTAACATCCCACTATCGAGAATAAATACAACAATGATGGACACATGGTTAATAAGGAAAGGCAGGACTTAACACTATATACCAACTAGACACAACCAACTTCTACAGAACACGCCACTCAACAGGTGCATAAATAAAACATATGTCCACACAGAAATCTGAACACCAACGTTCATAGCAGCATTATTTAAAATACCCAAAAAGTGGAAAGGACACAATGTCCATTCGCTAATGAACAGATAAATAAAACAGGGTATACTCATACTCTGGAATGTTATTTAGCCTGTGATGGTTCATTTTATGTCAACCTGACTGGCCACAAGGCACCCACATTAAACACTGTTGTCATGAAGGTATTTCCCGATGAGATCACCACTTGGATTGTCAGACTCCGTAAAGTGGACCGGTCTCCCCAGCGTGAGTGAACTGAGAGCCTGACTAGAGCAAGAGGTGAAGAAAGAAGGAATAGTCTTCTTCCGTTTTACTTTCTGCCTCACTGCTTAAGCATCTTCTCCCGCCCTCGGACTGGGATTTACAGCCTCAGCCCCTCTGATACGCGGGCTTCTGAGACTGAACTACACCACCAGGGTTCCTGGGTCTCCAGCTTACGGATATCAAATCATGGGACTTCTCATTCTCCATAACCGCAGGAGTTAATTCCTCATAATGAATCTCCTTACATATATTTCTTTCTTTTCTCCTTAATGGCAACCTACTCCAGTATTCTTGCCTAGAGAATTCCATGGACAGAGGAGGCTGGTGGGCTACAGTCCATGGGGTCACAAAGAGTCGGACACGACTTTGCCTGTGTGTACTGAACTGTGACTTCCTCCAGTTTTAAAGGAAAACTGGAGAAGGAAATGGCAACCCACTCCAGTGTTCTTGCCTGGAGAATCCCAGGGACGGGGGAGCCTGGTGGGCTGACGTCTATGGGGTCGCACAGAGTCGGACACGACTGAAGCGACTTAGCAGTAGTAGTTCAGTTCAGTTCAGCTCAGTCGCTCAGTCGTGTCCGATTCTTTGCGACCCCATGAATCGCAGCACGCCAGGCCTCCCTGTCCACCACCAACTCCCGGAGTTCACTCAGACTCACGTCCATCGAGTCCATGATGCCATCCAGCCATCTCATCCTGGGTCGTCCCCTTCTCCTCCTGCCCCCAGTCCCTCCCAGAATCAGAGTCTTTTCCAATGAGTCAACTCTTCGCATGAGGTGGCCAAAGTACTGGAGCTTCAGCTTTAGCATCATTCCTTCCAAAGAAATCCCAGGGCTGATCTCCTTCAGAATGGATTAGTTGGATCTCCTTGTAGTCCAAGGTAGCCTCAAGAGTCTTCTCCAACACCACTGTTCAAAAGCATCAGTTCTTCGGCGCTCAGCCTTCTTCACAGTCCAACTCTCACATCGATACATGACCACTGGAAAAACCATAGCCTTGACTAGGCAGACCTTAGTCAGCAAAGTAATGTCTCTGCTTTTGAATATACTATCTAGGTTGGTCATAACTTATCTTCCAAGGAGTAAGCGTCTTTTAATTTCATGGCTGCAGTCACCATCTGCAGTGATTTTGGAGCCCCCAAAAAATCAAGTCTGACACTGTTTCTAGTTTCCCCATCTATTTCCCATGAAGTGATGGGACCGGATGCCACGATCTTCGTTTTCTGAATGTTGAGCATTAAGCCAACTTTTTCACTCTCCTCTTTCACTTTCCTCAAGAGGCTTTTTAGTTCCTCTTCACTTTCTGCCATAAGGGTGGTGTCATCTGCATATCTGAGGTGATTGATATTTCTCTGGGCAATCTTGATTCCAGCTTGTGTTTCTTCCAGTCCAGCCTTTCTCATGATGTACTCTGCATACAAGTTAAATAAGCAGGGTGACAATATACAGCCTTGACGTACCCCTTTCCCCATTTGGAACAAATCTGTTGTTCCATGTCCAGTTCTAACTGTTGCTTCCTGACCTGCATACAGATTTCTCAAGAGGCAAGTTAGGTGGTCTGATATTCCCATCTCTCTCAGAATCTTCCACAGTTTATTGTGATCCATACAGTCAAAGGCTTTGGCATAGTCAATAAAGCAGAAATAGATGTTTTTCTGGAACTCTCTTGCATTTTTGATGATCCAGCGGATGTTGGCAATTTGATCTCTGGATCCTCTGCCTTTTCTAAAACCAACTTGAACATCAGGGAGTTCACGGTTCACGTATTGCTGAAGCCTGGCTTGGAGAATTTTGAGCATTAATTTACTAGCATGTGAGATGAGTGCAATTGTGCAGCAGTTGGAGCATTCTTTGGCATTGCCTTTCTTTGGGATTGGAATGAAAACTGACCTTTTCCAGTCCTGTGGCCACTGCTGAGTTTTCCAAACTTGCTGGCATATTGAGTGCAGCACTTTCACAGCATCATCTTTCAGGATTTGAAACAGCTCAACTGGAATTCCATCGCCTCCACTATCTTTGTTCATAGTGATGCTTTCTAAGGCCCACTTGACTTCACATTCCAAGATGTCTGGCTCTAGATTAGTGATCACATCATCATGATTATCTGGGTCGTGAAGATCTTTTTTGTCCTTTTCATTATAGGGGACTGGAATGCAAAAGTAGGAAGTCAAGAAACACCTGGAGTAACAGGCAAATTTGGCCTTGGAATGCAGAATGAAGCAGGACAAAGACTAATAGAGTTTTGCCAAGAAAATGCACTGGTCATAGCAAATACCCTCTTCCAACAACACAAGAGAAGACTCTACACATGGACATTACCAGATGGTCAACACTGAAATCAAACTGATTATAGTCTTTGCAGCCAAAGATGGAGAAGCTCTATACAGCCAACAAAAACAAGACCAGGAACTGACTATGGCTCAGATCATGAACTCCTTATTGCCAAATTCAGACTTAAATTGAAGAAAGTAGGGAAAACTGCTAGACCATTCCAGTATGACCTCAATCAAATCCCTTATGATTATACAGTGGAAGTGAGAAATAGATTTGAGGATCTAGATCTAATAGATAGAGTGCCTGATGAACTATGGAATGAGATTCATGACATTGTACAGGAGACAGGGATCAAGACCATCCCCATGGAAAAGAAATGCAAAAAAGCAAAATGGCTGTCTGGGGAGGCCTTACAAATAGTTGTGAAAAGAAGAGAGGTGAAAAGCAAAGGAGAAAAGGAAAGATGTAAGCATCTGAATGCAGAGTTCCAAAGAATAGCAAGAAGAGATAAGAAAGCCTTCTTTAGCGATCAATGCAAAGAAATAGAGGAAAACAACAGAATGGGAAAGACTAGAGATTTCTTCAAAAAAATTAGAGATACCAAGGGAACATTTCATGCAAAGATGGGCTCGATAAAGGACAGAAATGGTCTGGACCTAACAGAAGCAGAAGATATTAAGAAGAGGTGGCAAGAATTCACGGAAGTAGTAGTAGTAGTATGACTGATACACAGCCCTAAAAAGGAATCACGTACTGATGCATGCTGAAACGTGAATGAACTCTGAAAACATCACGTTTAGTAAAAGAAGCCAATCACAAAAGACCACAGATTGTATGAATTTACTTATATGAAATGTCCAGCAATGACTAAAAAAGAGCACACGATGTAAGCGTGTGAGTGGTTTTATTTGGGACAAAATGAGGACTGTAACCAGGAAGCCAGCACCCAGACAGTCCTGAGAAACTTCTCCAAAGACGTACTGGGGGAAGGTCAATATATGATTTTGGTGCAGGAGGAGTTCACTGCAATCAAGCACTCATCTTGCAAAAGGGTTTCTGCTAGTTACAAGGAGCTGATGTCATCATGAAGGGATTTAGTGCTTTTCTAGACATGAGGAGATGCAAGGACTGGGATCTTGAAATCAGTTCCTGAAAATATCTAACTATCTAAAGACCTGTTCCACCAGTTTCCCTGGAGCACAGTGCCTCATCCTCCTCTCTGAATTCCCTTCCGGGGATGTTGAAGGTCAGCAGCTCAGCAGTGCAGGGTTCAGTCTCCACACAGGCAGATGACAGGTGCCTTTGGAAAGCGTCCGTTTGTAGTTCACAGCAGCATAGGCAAATGTATACAGAGACAGAGGGTAGATTACTATCTGCCTAAGACCAGGGGGTTGGGGAAAATAGGAAGTGACTGGTCAGGGGTATGAAGGTTCTTGCTGGTGTGATGAAAATGTTCTAAAATGATGGTGGTGATGGCTGCACAATTCTGTGAATATATTGAAAGCCGTTGAATTGTATTCATTAAGTGGGTAAATGGTATGATGTGTGATTTATATCTCAATAAAGCTGTTTTTAAAAGCTATTAAAGCTTATAAGTGAATCAAGCAAGGTTGCAGAATATAAGATCAATATACAAAAATCAATTATATTCTATATACAGAAATAAACAAGTGGAAATTGAGATTTTTTTTTTAAAGTACCATTTACAGTACCAACAGAAAACATGAAGTAATCAGGAATAAATGTAATGAAAGATGTGCAAGCTTTGTTTGCTACAGACTACAAAACACTGATGAGACAGTGACCCAAATAAATAGATGTGTGATGTTCATGAATCAAAAGACAAAATTAAAGCATCATTTTTCCCCAAATTGATCTATATATTGAATACAATCTCAAAAGAGCCTGAGCAGTTTGGTTTTTTTGTTTTGTTTTGTTCTGTAGAAATTGGCAAGCCAGTTCTAAAATTTATATGGAAAAGCAAAGAACCTAGACAGAACCAAAGTACTGTCTATGAAAAAGACAAAGCTGGTGGACTCACAGTACTTGAATTCGGAGCTTAGTATAAAGCTAAAAAATAAGCTTGTATTATTATTATAATTATGTATATGTATGAAAAGGATGGATATACATATATATATAAATGGAATAGAAGAGAGTTCAAAAATAAGCTGCTTCAGATGGATGTGCATGTTAAGTCACTTCAGCCATGTCCAATTCTTGGCGACCCTGTGGATTGTAGCCTGTCAGGTTCCTCTGTCCAAGGGATTCTCCAAGGCAAGAATACTGGAGTGGGCTGCCATACCCTTCTCCAAGAGGGCTTTCCAAACCAGGGATCAAACCCACATCTCTTATATCTCTTGCATTGGCAGGCAGGCTGTTTAACACAGTTAATTTTCAACAAAGGTGTTAAGGTAATTCAAAGGAGAAAGAACTATTTCCAACAAATGACTCTGGCACATTTCAACACACCTCTGTAAAAAAAGAAAAAAAAAAATCTTGACTCACACCTCTTGCCACATACAAAATTAACTCAAAATGGATCATAGATTTCAATAGAAATCCTTAAACCATAAAACTCCTAGAAAATATAGGAGAAAATATGTGTGACCTTGAGTTAGACAAAGATTTTTAAAATCATATACAAAAGCACAGATCATAAAAGAAAAAAATTAACAAATTAACCTATCAAATTTTAAAACATCTGTGCTTCCACAGATACTGTTAACAGAATGTAAAGTCAAATCAAAGACTGGGAAAAAATATTTTATGCATATATTTGATAGAGGATTTTATCTCACAACCCAAGAATGAAGAGCAAACAAACCAATTCAGAAATGGGAAAAACATGAGAAAAGATGCTTCACTAAAAAAGAAATACAAATAGCACATGGGTACATAAAAGTGAAGTGAAGTTGCACAGTCGTGTCCGACTCTTTGCAACCCGTGGACTGTAGCCCACCAAGCTCCTCTGTCCATGGGATTCTCCAGGCAAGAATACGGGAGTGGGTTGCCATTTCCTTCTCCAAGGTACATAAAAAAGACAACATCATTAGCCAGTAGAGGAAAGAAAAATTACAACCACAATAAATGATCACTACACATTTATTAGAAGGGATGAACATTTTAAGCTGACAATACCAAGTACTGGTAAGAATGCAAAACAATTGGAACTCTCCTACATTTCTGATGGGTACAGCCATCCTGGAAAAAAATGGTCAGTCTCTTAAAAAGTTTCTATACTTGCCATAATAACTATGTTACACCTAGGTTATCTTCCCAAGAGAATAAAGACAGACCTCCAGCAAAGACCTGTACAAAAAAAAAAAAATGTTTATAGCAGCTTTATTCATAGTGCCCCCATCCCAAAAATCTTGATTCCAGCTTGTGCTTCATCCAGCCCAGCATTTCACAGGATGTGCTCTGCATGTAAGTTCGATAAGCAGGGTGACAATATACAGCCTTGATGTACTTCTTTCCCAATTTGGAACCAGTCCATTGTTCCATGTCCAGTTTTAACTGCTGCTCCTTGACTTGTTCATAAAGAAGGACCGTAAAGAAGGCTGAGCACTGAAGAACTGACACTTTCGAACTGTGGTGCTGGAGAAGACTCTTGAGAGTCCCTTGGACAGCAAGGAGATCAAACTAGGCAATCCTAAGGGAAATCAACCCTGAATATTCATTGGAAGGACTGATGCTGAATCTGAAGCTCAAATACTTTGGCCACCTGATGTGAAGAGACGACTCACTGGAAAAGACCCCGATGTTGGGAAAGATTGAAGGAGGAGGAGAAGGGGGTGACAGAGGATGAGATGGTTGGTTGTCATCATTGACTCAATGGACATGAGTTTAGCAGACTCCGGGAAATAGTGAAGGACAGGGAAGCCTGGCGTGCTGCAGTCCGTGGGTTCACAAAGAGTTGGACACGACTGAGCAACTGGACAACAACAATCAACTGGTGACTATATAAACAAATTAAGGTACATGCAATATGGATGAATTTTAAAAGCATGTGCTAAGTGAAAGATGTCAGACACAGAGGCTACATACTGTCTGATTCCACTCATATGACTTTCTGGAAAAACCAAAACTATAGAAACAGAAGTCAGTTCACTCACGACCAGAAGGAACTTCTGGGGGTGAAAGAACTATTCTCTATCCTGATTATCGTGGTGGTTACCCAAGTGTACATACTTGTCAAAATTCACAGAACTGTACACTTAAAATAAAAATTTTTGTACATAATGTACATATGAATAAGCCTAACCAAAAAACCCTAAACATTATGTATAGGAATTCTACTTTCTCTATAATCACCTCTTCCAATTATATGCTGGATATTTGCCGCTCTAAGTATCCTCTTATTTTCAAGTGAGGCTAGTGGAAGGATAAGATTTTCGCATTTAGAAAAGTGCAAGATACCTCTTTACTTTTCTCTTTTCCCTCACACTTTTCATATTCTGCATCATGTCTGAGTAGAAGTTAATTTATCATGGCTTTTGCTGTCCTTATATCAGAATTTTTCTTCCTTGTAAAATTTTGAGGTGGCAAAACGGACATTTGGCTTTTAACTGATCCCACAAGATAAGAATAATTCTCAAATAGACATTTTGTTCAAAGATCAATAGTTTAAATGGAATTAAGTAACTACAAATTAAATACAGTTCTTAAAAGTAATTTTGTTTAATGGTAAAAATGCTGTTCTGCCAAACAATTCTCTAAAGATTGGAATTACAAAAGATAATTGAATCTCTATTATTCTTCTTGGTACTCTTATTCATTTATTTATTTATTTTTGGTACTCTTGTTTAAATTTGTATAAACATTTATTAGTTCCAAAAGAATAAAATGTTCTTCCTAAAGTTATCTAGCTAATTCCCTTTCTCTTAATATTCATATGAACCATCAGTCTATTTTCCTATTTATTTAAATTTTTGAAACTTATTATTTCAAACAATTATTGCAAACAATTATTTTTCACATAAAAGTAACAGTTTTCAATTATCACTAATTATTGTGCCATTTTACCCTGCAAAAATAAATCTATGTGTATTCAGCAACTGATTGAAATAATCTCAATATATAAAGCACAAAAGAATCTTCATCTTGGATTACTTCTAAAATGCTTACTTATGCTTGAAAATGTTCAAATGTTAGTAATAATCCAAATAACCTGCCTTCTTTGCATTCCTGATGTAGTTACATTGGTTAAATATGATGTCCCTCTCCTGATCACAGGATTATCAATCTTGTACAATTTCAGGGATGTCAAGAATGACACAAAAATAGACGTTTCACTATTTGACCTTTCGAGGGGTGAAGCCCAGTTTAAATAGAGTTTGGCTGAGTTTGGAAGACTGAAACCAAACTTCAGTGCATAACAATGGTTCTCAACTACATGTTCAGTTCAGTTCAGTTGCTCAGTCATGTCCGACTCTTTATGACCCCATGGACTGCAGCACGCCAGGCCTCCCTGTCCATCACCAACTCCCAGAGTTTACTCAAACTCATGTCCATCAAGTCAGTGATGCCATCCAACCATCTCATCCTCTGTCGTTCCCTTCTCCTCCTGCCCCCAATCCCTCCCATCATCAGGGTCTCAACTACACAAGAGTGTCTCTTATAGAAACTCAGCAGGGCAACTGGCTCCAGGCCAGAAATCCTGGTGTGGGTTGCATGCCCTTCTCCAGGGGATTTTCCCGACCCAAGGATCAAACATACTTGTCTTAGGTCTCCTATATTGGCAGGTGGGTTCTTTACCAGTAACACCACCTGGGAAGCCCAACGTGTTTCATAAATAATATGAATTAAACAGTGAATCCAACAGAGAGGAGAGGGCCAGGGGTAGGGGTGTCAAGCAGAAAGATCAATCAGAAGATATTTGCTAAACCAATTTTAAATTCCCAGGTATCCACACCGGCCCACCTCACCATCACTATATGCCACCTGCCAGTTTTACAGCCAAGAACCAAAGAAAGAAGCCAGTCTTGACCTTTATCTGCCTACTGGCAGCCATTCTGCAAACAAACCATTATGAACACATCCTGGTCTACACTTCCTGCTTCCCTTCCCTTTCTCTTCTCCCACCCTATTCTTGGAACCACAGCACTTGGGGGAAGTGGGGCCATGATAGCTAGATTCAGAGAAGGAATAAATCATCAGCGGGCTCATTAGCATGACCTGGGCCATACTCACCCCTTTTAAAATTCAGCAGGACTCAGTGGTCCTTGCCTCACCCCCACCCGCATGTCTTTAGCCTGTCCTTTGTCGGTGGAAAACATTAAAACAAGACCAAATAATTAAGCAGAGTCAAGGACCTTAGTTTCTCTTCAAGAGCGATAGACAATATTTTGAGCCCTGTCCTTTGAGCTGTCTTATAGGGCTTCCCTAACGGCTCAGCAGTAAAGAAACTGCCTGCAATGCAGGAGTCGCAGGTTCGACCCCTGAGTTGGGAAGATCCCCTGGAGGAGGGCATGGCAAGCGACTCAAGTATTCTTGCCTGGGAAATCCCACTGACAGAGGAGCCTGGCAGCCTGCTGTCTGTGGGGTCGCGAAAGAGTCAGACATGACTGAAGTGACTGGGCACTCACAAGCACAGGGAGGCTGAAATCCCCACCAGGCGGAGTAAATTAACTATTAATACATGATGACCTGACCATAGCCGTGACCTAAGCTGCCACAGTTCCGAGAACCCACCTTAAATTAAAGGGAACAAACTAACGCTGGAACTATAGACTAACTGTATTTAAAACAATGAAGATGACACGGACCAGACCACTCCATGGCCAATTTCAAGATGACAGTCAGAGCTGACTATGCTGTTTCTGCATGCAGCCCCCTCCCTCTACCTATAACCCACTGATGGTTAGTGGTAGGCAGTCAGTCTTTGAGTAAGAGTCCACTCTCCCCTCCAGGTTGCTGGCCTCAGAAATAAAGCCAACTTTTTATTCCACCAACCTTGTCTCTTTATTGGCTTTAGAGCGACGGGCAGCCAGACCCCCCACTTTCAGTAACACTTTGGCTGGAAGAAAGCAAACAGTGGACTGATGGCACCAATGACAGCAAGAGCCAAGGAGGGCACTGTCCCAAAAGGAGATCAAGACTTCCTTGCCCAAAAAAGGAGTATTAATAGATGCCTCCTGTGTGTACTTTCTTCATAACTCATTGACAAAGTGAAGCTGCAGGAGTGCACATCGGGGAGACCTTGTCTAATTGGAGAGTTTCCCTAGGGAAGTGATGTCTGCATGAGTCCTGAGACAAGACTCTAGACAGATTTAGGGGCGAGTGTGCAAGAACACTGAACCAGGTGTAACCACAGAAGCAAAAGAAGAGGGACGAGGTCCCTACAACCCTCCAGATATGCTTTCCTTAATCCAGTACAGGCCTTCACCACACACACAGGTAGTTTGCCAGTTCAGCATCACCCCCTTTTCTTCTTCCCCCTTCTAACTTTTATTTCTGGAGCCAAAGCTTCCCCACTCTCAGATCATCTTATCTGGGTCCAATGGTGGAGCTTGCTGTGCTTACAGACGCTAGATTTATCTACCTGGCCACAATGATTGATCAAGGGTGGTCATGTGACCAGAGCTGGACCAATCAGAGCTAACCTCAAGGCTTTTGAGAACCTGATTTTTTTTTTCCCCACCAGACTTAAACTTGAATGATATTTTTTAGGGCAGAGACATGATTGTGTATGATACTATAATGGTAGATATGTCTTTATACATATACATATTCAATGTCAAAACCCATAAAATATAAAGCAACAAGAATGAACCCTAATGTAAACTGCAGACTCTGAGTGATAATGATGTATCAATGTAGATTCATGGATTCTAACAAAGGTACCACTCTGGTGGGGGGTGTTGATAATGGGGAACTGTACATGTGTAGGGGAGGGAGGTTATGAAAAATCTCTGTACTTTTGCTCAAATTTGGTGGGAACCTAAAACTGCTCTAAAAAATAAAGTCTATTTTTTTAAAAAAAACCTGAATGGTGTGAGGTCTGGAATGCTTAAAGCCATTTGCCATCATATGGAGTCTGAGAACAAAGCCAACGCTTGGAGAAGAGCCTGGACCAAGATCTGTTTGATGACATTGTTTGGGCTGCTGGGGGCTTCCCAGGTGGCACTAGTGGTAAAGAACCTGCCTGCTAATGCAGGAGAGGCAGGAGATATGGGTTCAATCGCTGGATCAGGAAGATTCCCTGGAGAAGGGAATGGCAACCCACTTCAGTCTTCTTGCCTGGCGAATCCCATGGACAGAGGAAGGAACCTGGTGGGTTACAGTTCATTGGGTGGCAAAGAGAAGTACACGGCTGAAGCAACTCAGCACAGCATGCGCAAGCTTCTGGGTCAAGCTCACCTAAAGCCAGCCACTCCCCCTGGACTTCTCAGGAACATCAGCCAATATATTCCTTTTTGCTTCAACAAGCTCTTCCCCGTCCCTCCACATACCATCTGGGACAAGGGTCAGAGTTTCTTCTTTTAGAGACCAGCAAGCCTGGCTCCTCTCCCATTTTACTGATAGGAAAACAAAGGTCCAGAGAGGTGGAGAGAATTATCCAAAGTCAAAAGATTGTAGATACCAGAAGTCTAAGGAGCTTTCCACTATGTCTTGAGGCCTGCTGGGGGCGTTAGCATTCAGTTAGCAGCTGGTGCCCTTTCTCCTGTCACCCCCAGCCAAGACTGAGAAAAGACTTGATAGTTGTTGCTATCAAGACATTTATCAGTCAGGCAAGAGTTTTTAATTTTGTTTTTCACAAACCTGCTGTATTAATTTCCTCTCTGGTGGTACTAGTGGTAAAGAACCTGCTTGCCAATGCAGGAGATGTTAAGAGATGCAGTTTCAGTTCCTGGGTTGGGAAGATCTCCTGGAGGAAGGCATGGCACCCCACTCCCGTATTCTTGCCTGGAGAATCCCAGGGACAGAGGAGCCCGGCAGGCTACAGTCCACGGGGTCGCAAAGAGTCGGACACCACTGAGGCAACTTAGCATGCACGCAGGTTCTATATTAATTTCCTAATGCTGTCATAACAAATCACCACAAACTCAGCAGCTCAAAACAATGGAAATTTACTCTGTCACAGTTCAGCCAGCTGGACGTCCAACATCAAGGTGTCAAGGATGGGTTCCTTGGGAAGCTCTGGAGGAGAATCTGTTCCATGCTTCTCTCCTGGCTTCCGGCGCTCTCCAGCAACTCTTGGAGCATCTTGACTGGTAGCTGCCTCACTCCACCCTCGCCAGCCTCCACCTCCGCCTTCACATGACCTTCTTCCCTGTGTGTCACCTCTGTCTCCAAAACTCGCTCTTTATAAGAACCCCAGTCACAGGGTTTAGAGTCCAACTTAATCCAGTATGAGCTCATTCTAACTGAAATACATCTGTTAAAACCCAATTTCAAGTAAGTTTTTATTCTGATGTTCTGGGGATGAGTTGGAGGATTGAACTCTAGTCAACCCAGGACACTTAACTCTGTGCCAAGCATCAAGCTTACATGCCTTGAGGCATAACTGGGGTGAAATGGTGTGTGTGATAATGTGCCCACACCAGACTCATGTCCATTTATTTTTAAATTTTTTATGTTATACTCCATTTTTAAAGGTTATACTCCATTTTCAGTTATTACAAAATATTGGCTATATCTTGTTGATATACATTGTATATCACTGTACATCACTGTAGCCTATCTTACGCCCAATACTTTGTGCCTCCCACTCTTCCACCTCTATATTAACCCCCAGCACACAGACTCGTGGACACTAGTTTGCTCTCTATATCTGTGAAGACGCTTCTTTTATGTTATATTCACTAGTTCACTGTATTTTTTAAATTCCATGTAAAAAGTGATATCATATAGTCTTTGTCTTTCTCTGTCTGGTTTATTTCACTTCATGCCCTCCGAGTCCATCCATGTTGCTGCAAATGGCAAAATTTTTATCTTTTCTGTGTATTTCGTTGTATGTGTGTGTGTGTGTCTTCATCTTTATCCATTTATCTGATGGACATATGTAGGTTACTTCTATGACTTGGATACTGTAAACAGAGCTGTTGTGAACACTGAGGTGCATGGATCTTTTCAAGCTAGTATTTTTGGGTTTTTTCGGATACATACTCAGGAATGGAATTGTTGAGTCATATGGTAGTTCTATTTATAGCCTTTCGAGAGCTCTTCATACTGTTTTCACAGTGGCTGCACCAATTTACATTCCCGCCAAGGCGTGTGATGGTCCCTTCTCCACATCTTCACCAACACTCATTATTTGTGTTCTTTTTGAAGATAGTCCTTTGGACATGTGTGAGGTGACATCTCATGGTTGTTTTGATTTGCATTTCCCTGATAATATTGACAGAAATGGTATGGACCTAACAGAAGCAGAAGATATTAAGAAAAGGTGGCAAGAATACATGAAAGAGCTATACAAAAAGGATCTTAATGACCCGGATAACCACAGTGGTGAGATCGCTAACCCAGAGCCAGACATCCTGGTGTCCAAAGTCAAGTGGGCCTTAGAAGGCATCACTGTGAACAAAGCTAATGGAGGTGAAGAAATTCCAGTTGAGCTATTTCAAATCCTAAAAGATGATGCTGTTAAAGTATTGAACTCAATATGCCAGCAAATTTGGAAAACTCAGCAGTGGCCACATGATTGGAAAAGGTCGGTTTTTATTCCAATCCCAAAGAAAGGCAATGCTTTCTTGAAAAGAATGTTTAAACTACCACACAATTGCACTCATCTCACATTCTAGCAAAGTAATGCTCAAAATTCTCCAAGCTAGGCTTCAACAGTTTGTGCACCGGGAACTTCCAGATGTTCAGGCTGATTTAGGAAAGGCAGAGGAATCAGAGATCAAATTGTCAACACTGTTGGATCATAGAAAGAGTAAGAGAATTCCAGAAAAAACATATACTTCTGTTTTATTGACTATGCCAAAGCCTTTGACTGTGTAGATCACAACAAACTGTGGAAAATTCTTAAAGAGATGGGAATACCAAACCACCTTACTTGCCTCCTGAGAAATCTGTATGCAAGTCAAGAAGCAACAGTTAGAACCAGACATGGAACAATGGACTGGTTCAAAATTGAGAAAGGAGTATGACAAAGCTGTATACTGTGACCCTGCTTATTTAACTTATATGCAGAGTACATGATGCAAAATGCTGCTATGGAAGAAGCACAAGCTGGAATCAATATGGCCGGGAGAAATATCAATAACCTCAGACACGCAGATGACACCCTTATGAACATAACCTTTATGGCAGAAAGCAAAGAAGAACTAAAGAGTATCTTAATGAAAGTGAAAGAGGAGAGAGAGTCAAAAAGCTGGTTTAAAACTCAACATTCAAAAAACAAAGACCATGGCATCCAGTCCCATCACTTCATGGCAAATCAATGGGGAAACAATGGAAACAGTGACAGACTTTATTTTCTTGGACTTTAGAATCACTGCAGATGGTGACTGCAGCCATGAAATTAAATGACACTTGCTCCTTGGAAGAAAAGTTGTGACCCACCTAGACAGCATATTAAAAAGCAGAGACATTACTTTACAGACAAAGGTCTGTCTAGTCAAAGCTATGGTTTTCCCAGTAGTCATGTATGGATGTGAGAGTTGGACCATAAAGAAAGCTGAGCACTGAAGACCTGATGCTTTTGAACTGTGGTGTTAGAGAAGACTCTTGAAAGTCCCTTGAACAGCAAGATGATCAAACCAGTCAATCCTAAAGGAAATCAGCCCTGAATATTTACTGAAAGGACTGAGGCTGAAGTTCCAATACTTTGGCCACCTGATGCAAAGAACTGACTCATTGGAAAAGACCCAGATGCTGGGAAAGATTGAAGGCAGGAAGAGAAAGGGATGACAGAGGGTGAGAGGGTTGGATGGCATCACCGTCTCGATGGACATGAGTTTTAGCAAGCTCTGGGAGTTGGTGATGGACAGGGCAGCTTGGCGTGCTGCAGTCCATGGGGTGGCAAAGACTCAGACACTACTGAGCGACTGAACTGATAATTATCGACGTTGATCATCTTAGACTCATATTCATTTAACACACACTCCCTGAGCACCTACTATGTCTGAGACTCTGTTAGGTGCTGAATAATTAAAGGTGCCCAGTGGCACAGCCCCTGTGCTCACGGAGCTCCAGTCCAGGGAAGGAGCTTGGCATCTGCAAGGCTGTCAGCAGCCAGGAGAGTGGTGGCTGTCTCAATTTTTCATAAACTGCCCCTCTCTGGACCTGTTTCCTGCTCTGTAATGTAAGGGGGTTAGAATAGACGATCTCTAACACACTTTAGAGTTCTAATATTCTGAAAACTCTTTTTTTTAATGTGTTTGAAAATGCTTTGTAAACCACAAAGCGCTGTACACTCAAAGGCAGTATAACATTCATAGTTAAGTAAGTCAGCTGGCCTGGATTCAAATCCCAGCTCTACTGTCTACAAGCACCTATGACCTTAGGTGACTTACTTTGTCTCCCTGGATCTCAGTTCCCTCTTCCATAAAATAGGATAATACAGCATCTCAAAAAGTTATCATGAGGCTAGAAGAATTAGTCCATGCAGTATTGAGCCAGGGCATGGCCCAGAGCAGGGCCTGATAATGATATACAACTATTAGCTACATGCTTTCTGCCACTGGGACTTTACAATTCATGTGGGAGATGAAATTAACAGGTGAAAAAGTTAGAGAAAAAGATCCAATAGTGGCTCAACCAGAGGGCTCTTGAGACAGCTCGGCAAGTTCCCTGAGGGTTGGGGCAGTGAGGCCTGAGGCACATATCTGCCCCTCAACAAACTGCAGGACAGAGGGCAGTAATGCCAGGGTCACCCTATAGGACCAATGACCCAGGAGACCAACCGGGAAACCGGGCTCCGAGAACTGAGCGCATGCAACGGAATAAACTTCAGCTCAGCGATCAGACTAGTCTGGGTTTAAATCTGACTCTTCCCTCCTCACCAGGTGACCTTTGGTTAGTGACCCCTCGTATCTGGGATCTCACTTTCCTCATCTGTAAAACAGAGATTAAAACAAGAGAGTGTCCCTCGCAGCCTTGTTGCAAAGACTGCCATGTTGTACATGGAAAATCCTGGCATGGGGCCGCCTCCAATAAGGGTTAAGTGTTACTAAAACACCCTCCACCGGGCAGGACTGGTCCTGTCACTCACTCCCACAGGTTCGCACCTAACCTGGGGAATCATCACTCTGGCTTGGGGATTACTCAGGTGCGTGTTAGAGGAGCTTTGGGAAGTAATGCTTTTGGCTATCCTAGATCTCAAAAAAACCGAAAAGGCCTGCACGATCTCAAAGTAAGTGCTTCCCAGAAGCCAGACCCTAGCATAAAGGTGCTGTCTCTGATAGATGTTATCATTACAGAGAACCAGCTCTTGCTAATCCTCAACTCTCCTCTCTCGTCTACAGAACACCCTCTCCCACACTGGAACTTCTTTGCTAACAGTCCTTCGTTCCCTGGCCATGCATCTCACGCTTTGGGATTTGCCCGGCTCTGCCACTCCTAATCCCCGTCTAGCAAACGAGCCCTGCTTTGGAATTCTCTAGCCGGCCTCCAGCTCTGCAGCTTGTATTCACTCCCTGATAACTGTATCCCCTCCCTTGCAGCTTCAGACCCAGTATCACCCAACCCCAGGCTTTACTGGAATCTTAGACATGAGTTCCAGCAATAAAGAGTTACCTGATATAGCTTGTAAGGCAGAAAGAGATGACCCTGACCTTGCTGTAAGGGTGCACTGACAGGGGCTTATTCATCTCCTGCAATAAAGAGTAGGCGGTGCAGAGCTGGATGGTGGCTCCTGCAAGCTCTAAGGGACTCGGGCAGGCTCTCCCCACACTTCTGCTCTGCCATCCTTTGCTTTCCTCGTATCTCTTGTCTCATGGTTACAAGGTGGCTGCTGCCCATCCAGACCACATGTCTGCATTATAGACAGAACACGTAAGAAAAAGAAGCAACAAAGACTACTTATATAAGAAAGCAAAGGCTTCTCCAGAAATTCTCAGCTTATAACTCTTTGGTCAAAAGTATGTCTCATGACCACATCTAGCTGCAAGGAGGTCTGGTGAACGAGTATTTTTAGGTAGACACATTGACATACAAATAAAATATGGGCAATGTTAGTAAGAAAGAAGGTGAAGTTAATAGAGGGTGAACCAGGGGTCAGCAAACTACACCAGTGAGCCAATCCAGTCCATGGCCTATTTTTATAAAGTTTTATTGAAACATAGCAGCACCTGTTTGTTACAACACTACAATAGCAGTGTTGAATAGTTGTGACAAAGACCGTATAATCCACTGAGTCTAAAATGTTTACTCTCTGGTCCTTTACAGAAAATATTTGCCAACTCCTGGGGTGGGCAGTGAGTACCAGCAAAGGAAAGGCTTCCCCCCCCCCGGAACACTCCAAAGAACATTCCAATCATGAAAAAAAATCAGAACTTTTTTCTTCTCTGTTTACATTATTTTACAGTTTAGGTCTGCAGCCGTGAAATTAAAAGATGCTTACTCCTTGGAAGAAAAGTTATGACCAACTTAGATAGTATATTCAAAAGCAGAGACATTACTTTGCTGACTAAGTCAAGGCTATGGTTTTTCCTGTGGTCATGTATGGATGTGAGAGTTGGACTGTGAAGAAGGCTGAGCACCGAAGAATTGATGCCTTTGAACTGTGGTGTTGGAGAAGACTCTTGAAGGTCCCTTGGACTGCAAGGAGATCCAACCAGTCCATTCTGAAGGAGATCAACCCTGGGATTTTTTTGGAAGGAATGATGCTAAAGCTGAAGCTCCAGTACTTTGGATACCTCATTCGAAGAGTTGACTCATTGGAAAAGACTCTGATGCTGGGAGGGATCGGGGGCAGGAGGAGAAGGGGACAACCCAGGATGAGATGGCTGGATGGCATCACGGACTCGATGGACATGAGTCTGAGTGAACTCTGGGAGATGGTGATGGACAGGGAGGCCTGACGTGCTGCGATTCATGGGGTCGCAAAGAGTCGGACACGACTGAGCGACTGAACTGAACTGAACAGTTCAGGACAGATTTTTGTTTTGAATAACACACAGGGTGAATGGGAAGCCTTTTAAGCTTTTCAGGGCATAGAGCCACAGGTCTTAAATCAGGTATCTCTAGTGGTGGTGTGACTTCCACTCATTCCACAAAGAGGTTGAAAGTCAAAAGTGAAGTCGCTCAGTCATGTCCAACTCTTTGCGACCCTATGGACTGTAGCCTACCAGGCTTCTCCATCCATGGGATTTTCCAGGCAAGAACACTGGAGTGGGTTGCCATTTCCTTCTCCAGGAGATCTTCCCAACCCAGGGATTGAACCCGGGTCTCCTGCACTGTAGGCAGATGCTTTACTATCTGAGCCACCAGGGAAGTAGTCCTGAATAGCTACTGTGGTGGGAGTTGTGTCAGGTCCTAGATAGGGACAGGATGGGTGGATGAATGGATAGATGATAAATGAAGAGAGAGAGAAAGCAAGAGAGGGATCTGACTCACAATGTCATGCCTTCTTAATTTTGCCTAAAAAGAAAAGTGAAAGTGTTAGTTTCTCAGTTGTGTTGACTCTTCAACCCCATGGACTGTAGCCCAATAGGCTTTTCTGTCCATGGAATTCTCCAGGCAAGAATACTGGAGTGGGTTGTCATTCCCTTCACCAGGGGATCTTCCTGACCCAGGGATCGAACCCAGGTCTCCTGCATTGCAGGCAGATTCCTTACTGTCTGAGCCCCCAGGGAAGCCCCAATTTTGTCTAGAGAATACACATATATCTGAGGAGAAAGGAGTACAGACTACGGTCAGTATGTGGGTAAAGGCCTAATTGCTGTAACAAAGAGATCCCTTCATAACGCCATCAGGGTTTCAGGGATGTAAGTTGATGCCCCTCTCCAAGAACAGTCTCAAAGCAGTCAGGGCAGGTTGGCAGGTGGCTCCACTCTACACAGTCAGAAACCCTGGCTCTTTCCATCATCCTTCTCCAACAGCCTCTAAAAATTGACCTCATCTCCATGGTAACAGCTGGGTGATAGGCACATTTAGGTCTCGGTTATAGGAAGAGGAGGAGAGAACACGGAGGAGCGCCCACCTAGACTTTTAAGGCCTAGACTTCGAACATACAACGCATCACCTCCATTCCCGATCCACAAAGTCACGTGGTGGTTTACCTCCCCACAAGGGAGCCTGGGAAATGTGCCATCTGGCTAGGCAACCATACAATTATCTTGGACAAATGGGAAATGAATTCTGGTGGAAAATCAGTAATGTCCACCACATACAACTGGCTCAGGAGTCCTTGCTGAACTCAGGCTTGAGACAGTCAATATCTGTGTGTTCCCAGGAGCACTCAGGCCCTCCACTCCCCCCCCTCCCCCCCCCACGTCCCTGGGAGGTTAGTTCTGTTCACCCTGTCTGGTAGGTATTGTCTCCTTCTGACATCATTAGTGGCTCCCAGTCAAGGTTAAGAAAATAGGACCACACCCATTAATGGTCCAACTGCCACATCAATGACCTTATGACCCACCTCATACCAAGTTCACACCCTGGATAATTATTCTTGACAAAACCTAAAACTTCACCCTTTATAAACGGATTAAACAATTAACATTCCTTAAAACCAACTTAGAGTGCCCCAACCGGTAAGGAACAAGAGACTTTACTGACCTCTCTCCCCTTCCCTCTCTCTTTCCTCTCCTTAACCCTTCCTATCCTTCCCTGTTTTCCTAGTCCCCCAGTCCTGGACGCAGGAATCTGGTCGAAGGGCCCTCAGCCTGAGCTGAGGATTGGAGACTGATCACCTCCTCTTGGCAGAGAACTCGAATTCTGGTTCTGGTCTGACTTCTGGTAGGGCCAAGTTCCAGTCCTACCTTCTCTGGAGGCCCAGGGAAAAGTCCCATAACGCCTGGGTATCTGTAGGTGGCCGGAGACGTCTGTAAGGCCACCCCTTTCACCCCCCTCCCCCGCCTCCTCCCCCTTCTTCTTTCAGCCTGGCTTCCTTTCCTCCCTTGAAATCGTTGATGTTAGTACTTGGATCTGAAGTTCTGTGTCTCTATAGGAGGTTTTCTGAGAGACTGTATTCTTGTATTTAAGGGCTTCCCTGGTGGTGCAGAGGTTAATGCGTCTGCCTGCAATATGGGAGACCTGGGTTCCATCCCTGGGTCAGGAAGATCCCCTGGAGAAGGAAATGGCAACCCACTCCAGTATTCTTGCCTAGAGAATCCCATGGACAGAGGAGCTTGGTGGGCTACAGTCCACTGGTCGCAAAGAGTCGGACAGGACTGAGTGAGTTCACTTTCACTTTCAAAAACAACTCAAAAGCAGTTTGCACAAAGTGCACAGCATCTAAGGCCTTAGATCGCTATGAAACATCCCCACTGCTCCTTTCCCTGTGAAAAGCTAAGAGGATTGGGATCTGTGAGACTTACAGTACTGGCCTATCATAACCTTAATAGAGGGAGTGCAGACAATGGTGGAATTTCAGATACAGCGTCCGGGCAGGGATTGGACACAGGGATACGCCTTGGTCTCCTGGCCTCCGGAGAGCCCAGACTGTGCCCCAAATATCCAGTGTAGACTGTCCCTGGGTCTCTCTCTGTGAAGTGCATTGGGCCTATATGGATCATATATTTCTGCTCTAGGGGATCCAGGTGACAGCACATTCATCAGATAAATAATTAATATTCCTGTTAACCTGCCATGTACAGATGTGAGAGTTGGACTATAATGACAGCTGAGTGCCGAAGAATTGATGCTTTTGAACTGTGGTATTGGAGAAGACTCTTGAGAGTCTCTTGGACTGAAAGGAGATCCAACCAGTCAATCCTAAAGGAAATCAGTCCTGAATATTCATTGGAAGAACCGACCCTGAAGCTGAAACTCCAATACTTTGGCCACCTGATGTGAAAAACTGACTCATTGGAAAAGACCCTGATGCTGGGAAAGATTGAAGGTGGGAGGAGAAGGGGACCACAGAGGATGAGATGGTTGGATGGCATCACCAACTTGATGGACATGAGTTTGAGTAGGCTCCGGGAGTTGGTGATGGACAGGGAAGCCTGGCATGGTGCAGGCCATGGGGTTGCAAAGAGTCGGACAGGACTGAGCAACTGAACTGAACCTGCCAAGCTGAAGGGCCCTTCCAGGAAACCACGGCCTCTCAGAGACAAGTTTGCTCTGTGTGTCACTAAAAGTATTTGTCATAGTGAAATATCAGGCCTAAGAGAGAAGAGCAGGTTTAGGGGTTGCTCTTCACAAACTGAAACCCACACCCTTTAATGTTGGGCCCTGGAGTGAGACTCTCCAAATCAGAGGACCAGCTCAGTCCCTTTAAGCCTTTCCTTCCCCCAAAGGGTAATTTGATCCCCAAGGTGACAAGGTGATCAAATGGTATCCTCCATGTAGAGACCTGTCCATGACTAGGAAGCAGGAAGTCTCATTTCAGGAGGAAGAGAGCAGGCCTGGGGCAGAGTTCACCCTGGGGGTCTGCACTGGCTGGGGCTGTTGGTGGGTGCTTATTCCATTGCAACCCCTCCAGTTCCCATAGCCCGCCATGGGCTCTTTGAAACACTGGTGAGGGTTTATGCAGTTAGCAAGTAAGACTCTAAATGTACTCCATAGATTTTACCTTTTTATTATTGAAATTTTCAAATGTACATAGAAGTAAGGAGACTCTTGTATCCTCCATGTACCCAAGGTTAACTTCAACAATTGCCTGTCTCGTTTTATCCATCAACCTTTGGCGTTTTCTTGCAGGGGAGCGGGGTGGTCTTGAGAATTCTAAGTATTTTCAAGTAAATCTCAGACTTCTCATTCACAAATCAAAAGGGACTAATAAAATGGTGTTTGAAATATTACAAACAAATAGCAGTCTTTACTTTCAACAATATCAGCTAGGAGGTTGAGACCCACTGGCAAAGTCCAGCCTCCTAGTTAAGGACGGTAACTCTGGAGAAGTGAGCTACCCAACGTTAGTGGCTAGAGCGGGAACCAGGAAAAAGTCGGTCTTCCCGGCTGCCTGGTGAGTGATGATGGCCCAGGCTGGCGACCATTTCCCAGGCCCCGTCCCTGGGAGGGGGAGGGGGACCCTCCACTAACCGCCGGACTGGCGGCGGGAAGAATCTCGGCTGTTCCCACAACACATTGCTGGAAGCACAGGCCGGCAGCCGGGCGAATGCAGCGGGGTACTGGGACCTGCAAGCCGCGGTAACTGGAGTGGTGGAGGATCCCGGGCGGGATACCCGGGTCTGGGGTGGCCTTGGAAAGAGAAGGGGACCTGCTCCCACGACCGGCGGGATAACTCGCAGCCAAGATTAGGCTGCGGCCTGGGTCGCCCTGCGGCCGACCCAATTCCACGTGGGGAGCTGGCTGGCGAGGCTGGCACGGCGCCCACGCCAGGGGCTGGGAGCAGGAAGTAATCTCCCGCGGGCCCGGCCCTGGGCGCGGCGCGGCAGGTGCAGCGCCAGGCGGCGTGGGCAGGCGGCCAGTGCAGAGGAGGTGAGCGCCGGGGTCGCCTCCCGGCTAGGGACAGCCAGCCCTGGGCCAGGAGCTTGCGGCTGGGTCCGGCCTGGGCAGGGTGGGGGGGCTTTCGGGGAGGGGGAGTGGGGTAATGCCTTGAGGGTTGGATCGGGCCACCCGGAGGGCCTCGAATCTGGGGTGGGGGCGTTGCTAGGGGGTGGGTTTCAGGCTCGGGAGAGGGCTGAGAGCTGTAAAAGTAGGGAGAAGGAGGCCATTGCAACAAGGTTTCGGAAGTGTGAGCGCGGCTAGGTGGAGGGATGCGGCGAGGCCACTGTTCTCTGGACCCCGGGGGACTCGGGGTGGCGCCAGGGCTCCGGGGACGCGGTCCAGCCCGGATGAGGGGCAAGATGGCCCTGTAAATGAGCTGAGTCGGAGGGAGTTAAGCCTCTCGAGGAGATGGAGCAGGGAGGGAGGGCTTGCTGGAAGGAGGCCGAGGCTCTAGCACCCACAGGACCCTTCCGCGGCTACCGAGATCCAACACCCAGCACCACCAGCTGCGGGCGGGCAGCGCCCACGGGCTGCCAGGGGCCCGCCGCGAGCCAGACTCAGAAGGCCAATTCTCCGAGGCTGTGGCTTTAAGGGAGATATCTGCGCGCTGCCTCTTTAAGGAGGGTGTTGGGGGCGTGTCAGGAAATGAGTCCTGGTCCCGCCTCTCCCGGGGGAGGGGCCTCGGATGTCTGGCGGCTTCGGGGCCGAGGGGAAGGCTGGAGCCTGGGAAGACCGCGCGCCGTGGGCTTGTACCGGTCCAGTCCACTGCGGGTCCAGAGGACCCGGGCCCTGAGCGCCCCTGACCTCGCCTGCACCCTCTTTGCAAACTCCACCACACCCTCCTTTCAGCTCCTTGCATGCCTCCCCCTTCTCGCCCTGCAAACCTTTTCTCTCCCATAGCAGCCCATGCCTGTTTCTCTCTGCACCTCTTCCTCACGCTGTCCCCCGCCCTTTTGAAGCCCCCTCGCCCTGCGTTTCTCTTGCCTCCCCCTTTCTCCTTCCATTCCTGCCCTCCCCCACTTCCCGCTGGTTTCCTGCCTGCTCGGTTCCAGCCCCTTCTGCCCTAACTTGTCATTTCCGTCCAGCCTTAGCCTATCGGGCACCTTTCCCCTATCGTGTCTGATGAGCCCCCTGAGGGTGGGAGCAGGTGGTGGAGCTCACCCCAAATCAGAACCTCTCCATCTGAGAGAAGAGTGGGAGGCCTCCAGGCCACCCGCCATGTGACAGTTGAGGACTTCAGCTTGCAGAAAGCAGATGTGAGCTCGCTGCCCTGTACTCCAGGAAATCAGTCTGGCTGTGAGCTGACCCAGCTCCTCTGCTACCATGAACAGGGCCTCTCTGAAGCGGTCAAAAATCCTGCACATGGCACTGATGGGGACTTCCGACCCCCCCGGAGAGGCAGAGGCCAGCCAGGAGAAGCCCTTTGTGCTGCGGGCACTGCAGATCGCCCTGGTCGTCTCTCTCTACTGGGTCACGTCCATCTCCATGGTGTTCCTTAACAAGTACCTGCTGGATAGCCCCTCCCTGCGGCTGGACACCCCCATCTTCGTCACCTTCTACCAGTGCCTGGTGACCGTGCTGCTGTGCAGGGGCCTCAGCTCCCTGGCCACCTGCTGCCCTGGTACCGTGGACTTCCCCACCCTGCATCTGGACCTCAAGGTGGCCCGCAGCGTCCTGCCCCTGTCGGTGGTCTTCATTGGCATGATCACCTTCAATAACCTCTGCCTCAAGTATGTGGGTGTGGCCTTCTACAACGTGGGTCGCTCGCTCACCACCGTCTTCAATGTGCTGCTCTCCTACCTGCTGCTCAAGCAAACCACCTCCTTCTATGCCCTGCTCACCTGCAGCGTCATCATCGGTGAGTGGCCAGCCAGGGACACAGGGAGTGGGGATTGGGGGAGGATGGGAGCTGAAACCCTAAAGAACAACCCTGTCAAACATCTTTGGGCTTTATCTGCCCCGGCTCCCTTGTTTTGACCATCATATGAAGAAGAGCCTGGGGTCCAGAGAGGGCAAGTAACTTTCTGGAGGTCACCCAGCAAGCTAGGGGCCTAATCAGGGTCCTTCAAACAAGATGGGATTACAATCTATACTTCACACAGGGAAAACCAAGGCACAGAGAGGTTAAGTGATTTGTCAAAGATCACATAGCTAGTAAGTGGTAGAGATGGGATCTGATCTGAAGTAATCTGGCACCTTACACTTGACCACTGTACTCTATTGCTTCTCAAGAGTTCAAGTGTCCTGACTTCTCATCCAGTGCTCTTTCTAGAGGACATTGCATCTTTTAATAAATATATGTGTGCCATCATCCTCTGACCTTGCAGGCTTACAATAATGCCTGAGACGGTGATATGCTTTGAGATTACTTAGCTGTCTTCCCAGACTTGACCCTCAGAAAATAAAAATTATTAATGGGGACATTGTGTTAATCATTTGCATACAGCATCTCCTGTGTTCCCCAGAGGTTCCCTGAATGGTATTATCACCATGACCGACCACATACACACAAGGAAACTGACACCAGACAGGTTAAGTCACTTCCAAGGCCCCACAGCTAGGAAGTATCCAGCCTGGGGTGGATTCTCAAACTGGCTGGCCCCCCAGGCCTGTATTTCTAATCACTCCGCTCTGTTCTTCTCCCCTAGAGCAGCAGCCCCCAGCCTTTACGGCGCCAGGGACCAGTTTCGTGGAAGACAGTTTTTCCACGGACTTGTGAGTGGGGGGATGGTTTCAGGATAATTCATGCCCATTACATTTATTGCACATTTTATTTCTAATCTAACGCTACCGTTGATCTGACAGGACATACTGGTCCACGGCCTGGAGGTTGGGGACCCTGCCCTAGAGGTTAGAACTGTGCCATCTAGTTCAGTAGCCACTGACCACATGTGTCTATTTCCATTCAAATTCAGTGAAATTTTTAAAGTTCAGTTACTCAGTTGTGAGCTGATTCTGTAGCTGCGTTTCAAGTGCTCAGTCACCACGTGTGGCCAGTGGCTGTTGTACTGGACGACACAGAAGGTAGATCATTACCATCATCACAAAGTGTTTCATTGCAGCCCGTTAGGTAGGAGCGCCCCCAGCTTCCCACCCCCTCAGAGTCCTCCTGAGGCTCAGTCTTCCAGGAACATAATCTTTCTTTGAACCTGTTCAGGTTCTTCCTGGTTCTGCAGACTTCATCTTGGTTGACCTACATCGTCTTGGTTAGCATCTGAGTCCCCAGGCTGAGTTGCACCAGTGGTGGGGAGGGGCCCATCCCATGCCACCTGTCCTAGAAAATATTTTCCTCGTTGAGCCACTGTGGACCTAGGCCTGCCCAGTCTCAGTTCAAGGTGGGAGAGAGAAGGGCAGAGGTTGGAGTGAGGGCAGCTGCCAAGACCCCTGGCAGCTCCGTCTCAGCAGCTCCCATTTCCTCCCCCAGGGAGTTGGTATGGACTCCCAGGCCTCACTTAGACAAATGCCCCAGGGATCTCCACTTCAGCCCCGCTGACTTTATGGAGTTGGGGGTGTGAGGGGAAAGAGAGGGACTTCCTGATTGGCTAATTTACATGCAGGCCGGTGAAGTCTTTAGGGAAACTAGGCTCGAGTCCAAAAAGTAATCAGCAATCAGCGTAGTGGATGGTGAGACAGCTTCTGGGAAAGTGCATTCACGTCTGCTGCGGGACAGGCGCCCAGGAGGTAGTGCTGTCTGCTGGCCCAGCGCCTGGGCCTCCTCTCCGCAGTGTTGCCCCACCCCCAACCCCCTCCACCCCACCCCACCCCCGGTCCTCCTTGTGAGGGAACCTGGGTCTCAGGTGACTCTCCAGGCCCCCTCCTCCTCCCATCCTTGTGCCCTCCCCCTCCCTTCCTTGGACGATATCATTCATTGCTCCCTCTTGGCTGAGATTCCCTCTGGGGTCTGGAATTTTAAAAGGGGCAGTCCCTCTTCTGGACTCAAAAGGTAACCAGCAGGAGGGCTGGGGGCCCTCTGGCTATGCCCCCAGAACCAGGCTGGGGGTACCTGTTTGCAAAGGTTCTGCCGGGAAAGAGAACACTGCCCACGTGCTTACAGCCCAGTCTTGTCTCCTCTGATCCTCAAGACCACCTCCAGAACAACCTATGTGCATTCACTCAGCAGATATTACTCACTGGCCAAGCATGCGCCAAGAGCTCTGGGGATGCAGATTCTGAAAAGGTAGACGCAGCTCCTACGCTTGCCTAGCAGTCAGGGAGTTATGCCGTGACTCGGCCATAAAAGGTGCTGCAGAAACCCTGGCAGGGGTGGAGACGGGGAGAGAGAAGAGCCGGGAGGGAGGGGTCTAAGCCGGCGTTCCAGAGGAAGTACTAGATGGAGTAAGGAAGAAGTGAGGAGAGAAGGTTCTCGGCAGAAGAAAAAACACGCATTTCTTCATGGCTGGGCCAGAGCAGGCTGTGCCCTTGAGGCTGCCCAAGTTAAGTGATCCCGGACTGTTTCCTGAGGGCTGTGGAGATGCCCAGAGAGGCTTTAAGCCAGGACAGGCCCCGAGCAGATCTGTTCTGTAGGAAGATCATGCTGGCTGCAAGGTAGAGAGTAGATTGATCGGAGTGGGAAGGTCAAGAACGTGAACCCAGATGTCTACAGCAGAAGGACATGGGAGCTCAGAGAATTTAAGTAGACTTTCCACGGGCCACCCAGCCTTTAAATGACAGAGCCCGATCGGAGTCCAGATCTCTGACACCAAAACCATGTGGCGGGAGATACAACGCGTATAAGATTTCGGCCCCTGCCTTCTGGGAAAGTGGAGTCTAAGCTAGAGAGACTGTACTGTCCCCATGGGCAGGTGCCTAGCAGCCCAGGGCAGGCAAGGGTCTTGAAGGAAAGCATAGGCAGGAGGAAGCCAGGAAGAGATCTGGGTGCTGGGGGGTACCAGGAGAGTCTTCAGCCCTGGAGAGGCTGGCTTTGACCTTAAAGAATGAGTGGAATGTCCCAAGAAGGAGGAGAGCATTTCTGGTTCAGAAAATGATCAAGGGTGCTGAACCCTGGTGTGAGAAGCAGGGAGATGAGGGTGGCCACTCAGGGTGATCGTGGCACGGAGATGGGGTTCGAGGTCCTGGGGAGCTCAGCATGCCAAGCTGAGGGTGGGCAGTGGGGCGCCGAGGAGGCTCCGTGGGTAGGAGGTGTCACAAAATGATAGTCTCAGAAAGAGTAAGCAGCCCCAAAGACCTCGGGCCATAAGTGCTGCTCAGCAAGGTAGACTCCCAGCTCACAGACGGGGAGGCTGAGTGAGGCTCTGAGACCTCAAGTCACTCGCCCAGGGCCACCTCCCACCACTGAGTGCTGTAGCCACACTCAACCTGCAGAACCCATTTCACACGTTGCTTTTGAGGGGGCCCCAGGCCAGCCCAGTCATCCAGTTACAGGGCTGTTCATGGCACCCTGTCCTGTTTTATGGACCTCAGTACAATTGCAATTAAAGAAGTAATTGGGAAAGGAGTCATTTTAATGGCTCTCTCCTCTGCCGGAATGTGAGCCCCATGAGGAAGGGTTCCTATCCTGGACTAACTCCCCCAGCCCTTGTGCGGTGCTTTGCACGTAGTGGAGACCTTGCATACCTTTCCTGCAGGAAGGACGGGGGGGATGGAATGGTGAGATCAGCGTGACACCGTCTGTGAACTTGGGCGGCAAACTCCTCTGTCCTTCTTCCTCCCCATGCTCGTTCCCCTCTCCCCGCTACAGGTGGCTTCTGGCTCGGAGTGGACCAGGAAGGCGCGGAGGGCACCCTGTCTTGGACGGGGACCCTCTTCGGTGTGCTTGCCAGCCTCTGCGTCTCGCTCAATGCCATCTACACCAAGAAGGTGCTCCCGGCGGTGGACGGCAGCATCTGGCGTCTGACCTTCTACAACAATGTCAACGCCTGCATCCTCTTCCTGCCCCTGCTCCTGGTGCTGGGGGAGCTCCAGGCCCTCTTCACCTTCCCCCAGCTGGGCAGCGCCCACTTCTGGGGTATGATGACGCTGGGCGGCCTGTTTGGCTTCGCCATCGGCTACGTGACTGGACTGCAGATCAAGTTCACCAGTCCCCTGACCCACAACGTGTCCGGCACAGCCAAAGCCTGTGCCCAGACGGTGCTGGCCGTCCTCTACTACGAGGAGGCCAAGAGCTTTCTCTGGTGGACGAGCAACATGATGGTGCTGGGGGGCTCCTCTGCTTATACCTGGGTCAGGGGCCGGGAGATGAAGAAGACGCAGGAGGAGCCCCACCCCAGGGAGAACGAGAAGAGCAACATGGAGGTGTGAGCTTCTCCAGAGACCCAGGCACGGCCCAGCCCCCGGGGAGCATGCCCCTGAAGGCGATGAAGGTGTCTCTCTGGACCCGGAGACTGTGACCTTACAGACGTGACGGGAATCTGGTGGTTGAAATGAAACCGCCAGTGTTTCCCAGTGTCGTCAGAAAGTTGCCAAACCCGTCTCAACCCCCTTTCCTAGTTCCAGGGTTTTGTCCTCCCATAGGGAGGAGGGACGCCCCCGTGAGAAGAGCAAGTTAGGTTCTCTGGAGGAGCACCAGCTTGCAGGGAGCAGGACAAGGGCACGTGCCAGAGACTGTGCCCCCTTCCAGGGCCTTCTACCTCCACACGACCTTTGAGGTTGGGAACAGGCCACAACCTTGAAGGGACAGCGTTGGCAAAGCCAGCCAGTCTTCACTTACACTCAGGGGAGATGGGGCTGTGACCACCCCACCAGACGCTTAGGGTTTGAGAAACCTCACCTCTCTGTGTCCCGGGCAGGTAGCATAGCTTTGACCCACACCCCCACCCCAAACCAACCTTCTTTTGGAAGAGAGCATGGGCTGGGCTGAGGGAGTAAATGGGCAAACGTTCCCTCTTCTCTGTGGTGAGACCAGCAGATCCCATGAAAGGGGATGAAAGGTAGGCGGTACCCAAGCCTGGTCCTGGCACCCGCAAGGGCTGCTGGAAAATGGCCTGGGAATGGGCTGCATCATGGGAGAGCTCCCTGTCCTCCCGTCTGCACCCCATGTTTCCACTGTTTGAACATGGTACGTCCTTCACAGGCTCAGCAGACTCAGTGACACTCTCCCCCAGTCCCCAACACCAGTTTTCCCCACCTCATTCCCCTGCCCCTAAGGGGCAGCTGCCACCTGGCACAGCTACCTGGCTCAGGGAACAGCCTCCCAGAAGTGGAGCCAGGGAGCCACTTTGGCTTCTGGGAACTGTGCCTCCCCAGGAGGTGCTGAGGGAGCAAGGGCCAGCTCAGAGCTTTCTACCTCAGCTGTGCCAGGCCCCCTCAAGATACAGTTCCTGTGGGGCTGGGGTGGTAACCTGATCTAGATGAAAGCATGCAGCTAACAATTGCAAACATCCCTGAGTTTAAGGCTGAAAGAATCTTCTCTTCCGTTCATCCCCACCTTCCAGGCCTCAGGTGGCTTTCGTGACTCCTGTCCCTTCTGTTGGGTGTTTCATTCCACCCAGCTTTTGGGGGGTAACTCCTGATGTTTTCTGTCCCTGTAGCAAAAGGCTGGGGAGAGTGGGTCTTCTCACCTCCCCTCTCTTCCTGTCCCTCCACCCTCCCAGGTGGTTTCTAATGAAGTTGGTGGGACTTTGATGCCCTGAATTGTATGCGATTTAATTAAAAATTTAACTAAAACATCTTGTGTGTGTGCAGTGAGAAGGCACAGGCAGGGTCTGGATGGGACCTGTGAACTAAGGCCCAACCCTGCCATCTGCAAGCCTGGGTTCTAGCACAACAGTCTTTCTCAGAACCTGTTCTCCCTCCAGGCCAGGGGTTGATCCAAAGACCAAAGCTGCTTCCAGACCTCAAGTTTCCTCTTTGGTAATTGTTGCCACTTTCTGGGTACTTGCCGGAGGCAAGACACTGCTGAGTGCTCTGTTCCATCGTCCATTTCCACAGCCCTCCCCAACAGGCCTTGAGGTGGGCACCATCAGTCATTCGCCCATTTTACAGATGAGGACACTGAGGCTCAGGAAAGAGCATAGGAAGAAAGAGGCAGCAGTAGGAGTCAGACAGAAGTCTCTGCCTTCTGAGCACAGCTGCTTAACCACAGTGCCCTTGAGTATACCCAGCATTTTTTGAGCACCTACTGCATGCCAGGCACTGGTGGTAGGACATACTGGTATGAGGACCCCAATCTGCTTCAAGGGACAAGAATATAAACACACATTAAGGCTCCCATAACAAATGCAGTATTGCTCTGAGATCTCAGAAGATGGAGAGACCACGTCTTCACAAGGGCCAGGGTGTTTGAATATTCCTGGGCAAGCAGGGACTCCAGGAGCAGGGTTAGACTGACCAGGAAACAAGATTAAGCTGAGGAAAGAGTACATGGGGAGTGGTGAGAGGTTTTGTTTGGCGAGAGGGGTGTATAGAAAAGGAGAGTGGGTCATGGTGTGAACAGCCTTGAATGCAGTGGTCTGTCTGGTCTTGATTCTAATCAATTTTAAAGCCTTCACCAGGTCCCTTAAACAGAAAAGGGACATAATCGTTTCTGCACCCTCTGTATAGTCAGAAGATTGAGACAACATTCTTCATGTTATGAGCCCTTTCTTGAACAAGATTCAAGAAAAATCTAAATAGTTTGAAAAAAATTCAGGCAGCCTCAATTCACAGGACACAACCCAACAGCCTACTGTCCAAGACCTCCACACAGAAAAGCACAAAGATGTACGGTGTCTGAGGATGGATTCGTGCCCACATGCAGCAGAACACCCCAGTTCTGATGCACATGAAGCCCAGGGAACAACCAGAGCCAGCCTTCCAGCATCCCAGATTCCCACAGTCAGCACCACCGCGCCCCCAGCTCGTCTCTATGGTATTTAAAGGAGCCAGGGCCATCCCCAGGAATGTTTCACCTGCAAGAAGCAAAGGAAGTGTGCCTTCCCTGGCAAGTTCACAGTTCCCCTTCTCTTTGGTTCCCCTCCACACCTTTTTTTTAAACAAAGTATCTTGTTTATAACATAAAAATAAGATCACTTTTTCCCTTTGATTCCAGTGGTAACACGTTGCTAAGGGGATAATGTACATATCAAGGAGTTTATCTCCAAAATTTCCTCCAAGAAAAGGCCAGGAAGGCTTAAAGAGAACCATATACATATCATATATACACATCTGACATCAACAAAGATACCCTGAAATAGTGGGAATACAACTTGGAAAAAAAAAATATTTTAATATGCCTCCAAAAAACAAGCATAAAATAGTTTGGTACAAAAAGGCAGAGATGTGGAAGTCAAGCTGCCCAGGAAAAAAAAGAAAGAAAAATGGTGGATGAAATGGAAAATTTAGGAACAGGAAGCTGATTCAACACTGACACACATTTCCAGACTGTATCACTCTTTACTTCTGTTTTTGCAGGGCACTTACTTGATCGGAAGTCTGGAGACCTGGGTTCCACTTCTTAGAAGTTAGGCAGCCTCAGACAAGTCTCCTAACCTTTTCCAGGCCTCACTTTTCTTGAGATATGGGGATAATCCTTGTCCATCCTGTCGCACGAAATGGTTGTAAATTGATGCTCAGCATTGTTCTGAAAATACAGTGAGTTATTGTTCTCATCCAGAGAAGGCAATGGCAATCCCTTCCAGTACTCATACCTGGAAAATCCCATGGACGGAGGAGCCTGGTAGGCTGCAGTCCATGGGGTCGCTAGGAGTCGGGCATGACTGAGCTACTTCCCTTTCACTTTTCACTTTCATGCTCTGGAGAAGGAAATGGCAACCCACTCCAGTGTTCTTGCCTGGAGAATCCCAGGGATGGGGAAACCTGGTGGGCTGTCATCTATGGGGTCGCACAGAGTCGGACACGACTGAAGCGACTTAGCAGCAGCAGCAGGGCAGCTTGGTGTGCTGCAGTCCATAGGGTCGCAAAGAGTTGGACACGACTGAGTGACTGAAAGGAGATAACATGACAATTTAAGGAGCTGACATACATGAAATTTGGTTACTAGGTGAGAAAACTGAGGTCTCCATAGGGTCACATGATAAGCCTGAGACACTAAGGACAAACTAGAGTGTGGTACTCAGTCCTCCTGGCCCCTCATCTGAAGATCCCATAGCTGCCTCACTGGACATAGGCCTTGCCCCCACCGCAAAACTTGGCTCCTGTGAGAGGGCTAAATTTAGGACCTGGAACCAGCTAAAGCGGGGACACCCGAGCCAGCTGCACTGAAGCAGCTGGCCCAGGTGTGCTGGGAGCTCCGATGAAGGAAGGCTGGGGGAGGGGGGAAGGAGGGAGGGGGCGGCGACTAGCGGGGCGGGGGGCGGGGGGTGGGGGTGACTGCAGGGTATCGCTGAGGCCTGGTGGGGAGTGTACAGCTGTAGAGCTGGGAGCAAGTCTGAATCAGCCCCAGATCTCACAGACAAGCCTGAGGCTCAGAACGTGTGACTGACTTGCCCAAAGCTGCAGTGCGACGGGGCAGCACCCAGACCCCCTTCTCTCAAGCCAGTGCCCTTTCTGCTAAGCAAGCATCATCGATCGCCATTTTTTAAAAATAATGACAGTCACCGTGACTATCATTATTGCTAACATTTGTTAGATGCTCACCACATGCCGGGTGCTATTCTAAGCACATTACCCGTTAACATCTGACACCCGTTGACCCAGATTAACATCTGCAATAGGTACTGTTTTGTTTTTCCTTTTTTAAGATGTGGAACTTTGTTTTTTGGTCAGGAGGCATATAGGATCTTAGCTCCCCAACCAGGGGTCAGACCCACACCTTCTGTGTTGAAAGGCGAAGTCTTAACCAGGACACCAGGGAAGCCCCTGCAGCAGGTACTATTAACAGCCCCCTTTCACAGATGAGGGAACCGAGGCCCAGAGAAGTTAGTATCCTGCCCCAAATCCCAGAGCTGGGTGACCTCTCTGTACAATGAGACTGAAAACACAGAGGGACCTGAGCCAAACCATATATGACAAGAGAGCTCTGACCCACAGCTTTGGCAGCAGTCAGCCCTGGAAGCTAAACCGGTACCTCCAGTGACATGAGCCCAGAAGAGTCAGGATTTGGGCAATGACAGCCTGTTTCCCTATTTTTGATACCCACGCCCTGCTTCCAACTAAGGACCAAGCAATCACACAGGACCCCCTCCCGCTTCTAATGAGCCCACCTCCACCTCTCTGATCAGTTTAATAGCTTCCTGAAGCATTCCCTTTTCTCTAGAAAGCCTTCCCACTCCTCTGCCTGCCTTTGAATCTTTGCCATGCTACAAGTGATGGTGGCTGACTCCCCTGCCATAGCAAGTTCAGAAAGATGGCCTGCTTGTTCTCATGTGGGTGGCCTTTGTCTACTTTTGTGACTCCCATTCACCATCAGCTTTCTGTCCAGGTACAGACTGGCTTGGGAAGGAGGAAATAGTCTCAGAGGAGCCCCAGGCAGGTGGAAGGATTTGGAAGGAGCCTGTGGGGTGAGGGTGGGGGCTGGGTAGGGGCAGCTGCACTTCTACCCGGTCTGCAGTCCGGCTCCCAGGCTGCTCTGTAGCCCCAGAGGGTTATATGATTTTCCATCCAGCTAGCGAGCCTCCCTCTGCTTCCTCCCCAGGTCACCATCCACAGGGTCCCTGCCTTACCTCACTTTTCATTCCCCTAGTCCTTATTGAGAGCACTATATACAAGGCCTGAACTAGTCTCTTTACATCTTCATTCCAGGTACTCTGTGAGGCAAGATCATCTTTCCACTGCTTTTGAGATACCCTGGTCTTTAGTTCTGTGTCCAAAGCCATCTAATCCCCGACCCTCCATAACTTAGTTTCCTTGCCTATAAAACAGGGGGAAGGAGGCTAGATTAAATCAGTTCATCTAGGAAATTTGGGGAGCCCCCTTAAAGCAGAAGGGAGAACCAAGTGGACCCCCAGTCTCCACTCCAGGGCAGCCTCAGTTTCACACATTTACATACCGAGGGTGCAATTTAGATTTAGTTATGCTCAAACAGTAAAGAATCTGCCCTCAATGTGGGAGACCTGGGTTCAATCCCTGGGTCAAGGAAGATCCCCTGGAGCAGGGCATGGCAACCCACTCTAGTATTTTTGCCTGGAGAATTCTGTGGACAGAGGAGCCCGGCAGGCTACAGTCCATGGAGTCACAGAGTCGGACATCACTGAGCAACTAACACTATGGTCCACTATGCTAACAAGGGGGTAGGGGGCCTTCTGCATGTTACCCTGCTAATGGGGCCCCTAAGACTTCAGCAGAGAACATGAGAACACTTTGTGGCACATACAGTATTTTTTTGGACCCAGTACCAATCCCTACTTCTTTGTCTTTGCTGTCATTGCTATAACTTTGATCCTTTTTCTTCTGAGACTTGCAGAGGGTAAAGAAGGCACTAAATCTTGATGAGTAAAAATGAATCATGGTAATCCCAGTCTCCTGGTCTGTTATTAGTTAAAGTGGAATTGACTAAGAAGACGTGAAAAGTCTACTAGTGGCTAGTCCACTACTCGGAAACTTCCCTAACTCTTCAAAAGGGACACAAAACAGGAATGTTCCTGCTCTGGCTCTTGAGGGATCCTCAGCAAGATGGCTGGAGCTCTGGCAGCCATTTGGAATCATGAGAAGAGTCATTTTTAGGAAGTCTAGCCTACACACCGTCAGAGTGGAAAGATGGAGAGAACCTGGGTCCTTGGTGACATCACTGAGTGTTGGAATTAAGAAACTCAGGCACAATTTAAGCCTCTTTCAGTAGGCTTTCCCTTTGTAGCCAGAAGTATTTTAGCTGGCTTAGATCTCCTTCTCTATTTTGTGGTTGACACGGTCCTGTCCTAAGCCTTAAGCACCCATGCCTAGAACAATGGGATGACGTGGCCCATCTGGGGCTTGAATTGAATTTCTCATCCAATAGCATCTGTCAGAGCATGCTCCTGGGCACCTGTCTGGCTCTAAACCTCCAAGCAAGCCCCCTATCTTCTTTCCACTCTGCACTGTGATCCCTGGTCTGCTCCTAGCCTCTCCTCTCTCCGTGGCTTTCCTCCTTCCCCTGTACCAAACTGGACTCTGCTCCTGAACCTCCACCCTCCCTTGTCTCCTGGACTTTCTGGTTGCTCTGTGTAACCACCAGCCCCATCCAGCCTGATCCCAAACTCTTGCCCTGATACCTGCTCATGTAGACCCAGGTTGTCCTGCCCCCCACCCCCAGAAAGGAAAATGAGACCCTGAGGACCCACACCTGACATACCCTTTAACAAACCCTGATTTAAAGCAGGGCCACTTTACATGGAATCTCAAATAGAAAGAAATGACTCAAAACGGTAGAGTCAATTCAACCACCACCCCCAGTGAACCAGTGGATCCTGGAGCCAACCCAATCAATCCAACAAAGCTTGAGCTTCCGAATAGCATTGCGGTCATGGAGCTGAACCTGCACCCAAACCATACCTCCTTGATCTCAGCTCTCAGCTCCCAGCTCCCATGAAACTTGGTGGGATGGGGTCAACAGAGACAATCACAGACGTCCAGCTCTGTCCTAGAACCAAGAGCTCATATTCACCTGAGTTGGACTCTGCGAGAAGGTGAGGGGGCATGAAAAGAACATGAAGGTTGTCGCCTTCTCCAGAGGCCAGGCGAGCAACAGGCAACCGGGCGAAGCCAGGGTGGGAGTCAACAGGGTTAGTGGGGCCTACAGCAGACTGGGGGCCAGCGAACCCAGCAAAGGGCCCCAAATTCCTAGTTTCCAAAACTAGTTTGCCCCTCTGACCATCAGTTTTCAACTTCTAGGCCATTGGACCTAAGTCGAAATCCCAGCTCTGCTCTCTGTGGGCTGGGCATCTTTACGTGGGCAGGATAACATCTCTGCAGACTCAGCTTCCTGTCCACTTCCCAGCTGTGCGGCCATAGGCAATATGAATTGATGTCCCTGAGCTTCTAATATACAGAGCAAGGATGACAAAAATTCCTGCTCCAGAGGGCAACACAGTGACTGGATCGGGTAACGCAGGTTGCGTACTTAGCATGTTGTTTGCTACCTGAACAGCAGCTGTGACTGTCAGGTGGAAGCTCTCAGCAGAGAGATTTGCAGGATTTTGTCCCTTCTGCCACACAGGCCTGTGGATTCAGCTCTGAGACCTGCCTAGAGCTGCCTGCTGGGTGGGAAAGAGCTGCCCTGGCCGGAGCTGGAGCTGCCAGGACTCTGCTTCCCTACGACCTTCATCTGCTAAAGGGGTCTCTGCTTCTCCCCTCCCACTGCTACCACAGAGAAGGAGAACCCCTATTTATCACAGAATTGAACTCCCGATAAAAACAGCAATGAGGCCCGCCAGTCACACAAGGGAGGGAGGCGAGCTGGATGGGGATAGTGGTGGAATGGGGGGCTCCCCAGGCGGTGCGAGTGATAAAGAACTCGCCTGTCAGTGCGGGAGACCCAAGAGACGTGGACTTGATCCCTGGGTCGGGAAGATCCCCTGGAGGAGGGCACAGCAACCCACCCCAGAATTCTTGCCTGGAGAACCCCGTGGACAGAGGAGCCTGGTGGGCTACAGTCCACGGGGTTGCAAAGAGTTGGACGGGACTGAGCGACTTAGCATGCACCACAGACAGCTTCACACAGGGGAGCCAGGACTCTGGGTCTATATGTTTGCTGTTTGGGAATGTGGGTCTGTATTGCTAGAACCTCTATTTTGGCAAGAGGAGCTGGAAATCTGAATCTCTACATGCCATCTCCTGATTTGTTTAAACAGTGACTCAGGTTTATAAAATACTGTGTAGGCTGTGTGGCATGTACATCGACCAGATTCAGCCTCGGGCCACCATTTCACGCCCTTTTTCGTGGAATATAACTTCTTCTCCCTTTTAAAAAAATATTCACTTATTTATTTGGCTTCACTGGCTCCCAGTCCCGGCATGCAAGATCTTTAATTGTGACATGGGAAGTCTTAGTTTTGGCCTGTGAAACCTTAGTTTCCCAACCAGGGATGGAACCCAGGCCCCCTGCATTGAGAGCATGAAGTCTTACCCTCTGGCCCACCAGGGAAGACCCAGAATCTAACTTCTTTGGTGGCCTTGTCATACCTGTGGAAACTTAAGTAGGACACAGAAGTGAAAGGAAATTTGCTCAGTTGTGTCTGACTCTTTGCAACCGCATGAACTATACAGTCCATGGAATTCTTCAGGCCGGAGTGGGTAGCCTTTCCCTTCTCCAGGGAATCTTCCCGACCCAGGGGTTGAACCCAGGTCTCCCGCTGTGCAGGTAGATTCTTTATCAGCTGAGCCACAAGGGGAGCCGTAGGACACAGAGCCAGCTGGCAAAGGTGGCAGGATCTCTCTGAACCAGAGCTGATGGGGACTGTTGCTCTGGAAGGTGCCAGCTGAAAGTGCCCTTCTTTTGCTACCTCCCCAGAAGAGAAACTTCCTGCAGGGAGTCAGTCGCTGTTTCCAGCATTTTCCAGCAGCCATAAGGAGAAACAACACTTACAGTCTTTTAAACATTTTATTGCCTCTCTTCACTCTGTCCTTGAAATGCGCAGAAATGCAGGAGCAGGCCTGTGGGGGTTTCTGTGATCACTGTTGCTACTGCAGATACTAAGAATAGTTCACAGAACAGTAATCATCACAAAGCCTTCTATTCCTGCAAGGAATGTTTGTATATGGTTGCAGTTTATTTTGAGAGAGTGAATTCTATCCCATCTACCTCCTCCAGAAATTCCTCAAGGCTTATAATCATGTTAATAGAAGGTGCAAATGGCAGCCGCTGTTGGGTGTTCACCCATAACCCTCTCTTCTAGACCAAAGAGCCCCCATTTTGTTCAAGTGTCAGGTGGCCTGTTGCTTTCCCTAGGCCAGCCTCTTCCAGACCCCAGGGGTGAATCGTGATTGATCTAAATTATATCAGATGGGCCAGGGCAAAGCCATGCATACAGTCCTGGCCGATGAGACCTGAGGGAGGTCTTCTGGCAGTGCTTCCCTGAAGACTTTCCTCCATCTTACAAAGGAGTAGGAGGAAGCCTTCTGAAGGGTGAGTGGAGCTGCTGTAGCTATTTTGCTGCCTTGAGGGAATCAGCTAACACCTGAGGACAAGTGAGCAGAAACATAGAGGGAACCTGGGTCCTTGACCAGGGGCTTATTTATTTAGCATCTAATCTTTAATTCTTCAGATTACTTCCCTGGTGGCTCAGATGGTAAAGCATCTGTCTACAATGCTGAAGACCTGGGTTCGAGCCCTGGGTTGGGAAAATCCCCTGGAGAAGGAAATGGCAATCCACTCTAGTACTATTGCCTGGAAAATCCCACAGACAGAGGAGCCTGGTAGGCTACAGTCTATGGGGTCGTAAGTGGTCAATGCTCCCACCCACCTCCGGACCTTTGTATATGCTGTTTCCTTACCCACGACACTGTTTTTCCCTCCTCCACACATCTCAGATCTCAGTGCAAACATTGTCCAATAAAAACAAATCAGGATGTAGCTAGGAAGAGACATTCACTAGAAAGAAAGTCTACTGCAATAGACAGAACACACCCATCTCAGAAATCCGTGAGCATCTCAAGATCAGGCCAAGAAAGGTTTTTCTTTTCTAGGATAAAGGAGGAGGCAAGCAGGATCTTTGGAGGGAAGCCAAACAAGCCGTGGAAAATGACAAGTGGGATCTGGTAAGAAAATCTTCTGGCTGTGGTCAGCTGATTCCCAGGAGACGCTGACAGGGGAGGCACATTCTACTCTTTCGGTGCTTGCTCAGGTCTGGGGCAAGCAGAGTCCAGCGGAAAGGGAGAAGCCTAACTAAAATATGGTCAAGATGACACCGAGCAGGGCCCTGTGGGGCCCCTCTCTGTGTTCTGAATTTCTCTGATTATAGGAAACACCCTCCATTCAGCCTCCAAGACCTTCCCCTGAGCTCCAATCAGTTCAGTTCAGTTGCTCAGTCGAGTCCGACTCTCTGTGACCCCATGAATTGCAGCACACCAGGCCTCCCTGTCCATCACCAACTCCCGGAGTTCACTCAAATGCACGTCCATCGAGTTGGTGATGCCATCCAGCCATCTCATCCTCTGTCTCCTCCTGCCCCCAATCCCTCCCAGCATCAGGGTCCTTTCTAATGAGTCAACTCTGCACATGAGGTGGCCCTAACTACAAATTAGATGATTTGTGCTTATACCTGAGTTTATACTATATCTTACTCCCCTAGGTGGATTACAAAAAATACATATAGTAAGATAAAGTCAAGGTAAGTAAGAAAATCAGAGAAGATTTGGATAAAGGATGAAAAATAATAAGATGAAGCCTGGAACCAATTGACCACATATACTTTATGTTGAGAAGTTCCAAACACTTGCTCTACGTGGTCCTCAAAATTAGCTGAGCCATGGGGCAGCCAACTCAAAGGAAGCCATATGATCAACTACAAAATTCATGGCTTAACAGAGCCTCAATTCATCCTATTCTCTGTCTGAAGGAAAATTATCTCATGGGTCTTATAAAGAAAACATTGAATAATGTCGTGAACATTACTGTCCTCAACAAGTTCATTTTAAAGTAATTACAGTTTTGTTTCTCATCAAATCATGTCTTATAAACTTTCTCAACATTGGTTGGAGAGTATAATTTCAAACTAAACACTGTGGTGAGTCCCAAAGGATGGGTCCTGCTTTTGCTTATCTGATTTCAAGCACTAATTTCATACTCTGCAGAAAAGGGTATGTATGAGCTGCTCTCCTTTCAGTTCAGTTTAGTTCAGTCACTCAGTCATGCTCGACTCTTTGCGACCCCATGAACGCATCATGCCAGGCCTCCCTGTCCATCACCAACTCCCAGAGTTCATTCAGACTCACGTCCATTGAGTTGGTGATGCCATCCAGCCATCTCATCCTCTGTCATCCCCTTCTCCTCCTGCCCCCAATCCCTCCCAGCATCAGAGTCTTTTCCAATGAGTCAACTCTTCACATGAGGTGGCCAAAGTACTGGAGTTTCAGCTTTAGCATCATTCCTTCCAAAGAAATCCCAGGGCTGATCTCCTTCAGAATGGACTGGTTGGATCTCCTTGCAGTCCAAGGGACTCTCAAGAGCCTTCTCCAACACCACAGTTCAAAAGCATCAATTCTTCGGTGCTCAGCCTTCTTCACAGTCCAATTCTCACATCCATACATGACCACAGGAAAAACCATAGCCTTGACTAGACGGACATTAGTCGGCAAAGTAATGTCTCTGCTTTTGAATATGCTGTCTAGGTTGGTCATAACTTTTCTTCCAAGGAGTAAGCGTCTTTTAATTTCATGGCTGCAGTCACCATCTGCAGTGATTTTGGAGCCCAAAAAATAAAGTCTGACACTGTTTCTACTGTTTCCCCATTTATTTCCCATGAAGTGATGGGACCAGATGCCATGATCTTCGTTTTCTGAATGTTGAGCTTTAAGCCAACTTTTTCACTCTCCACTTTCACTTTCATCAAGAGGCTTTTTAGTTCCTCTTCACTTTCTGCCATAAGGATGGTGTCATCTGCATATCTGAGGTGATTGATATTTCTCTGGGCAATCTTGATTCCAGCTTGTGTTTCTTCCAGTCCAGCCTTTCTCATGATGTACTCTGCATGTAAGTTAAATAAGCAGGGTGACAATATACAGCCTTGATGTACTCCTTTTCCTATTTGGAACCAGTCTGTTGTTCCATGTCCAGTTCTAACTGTTGCTTCCTGACC
This sequence comes from Capricornis sumatraensis, assembly GCF_032405125.1. NCBI lineage: Eukaryota > Metazoa > Chordata > Mammalia > Artiodactyla > Bovidae > Capricornis > Capricornis sumatraensis. The sequence continues at coordinate 76,372,373 of NC_091084.1, forward strand.
TGCATACAGATTTCTCAAGAGGCAGGTCAGGTGGTCTGGTATTCCCATCTCTCTCAGAATTTTCCACAGTTTATTGTGATCCACACAGTCAAAGGCTTTGGCATAGTCAATAAAGCAGAAATAGATGTTTTTCTGGAACTCTCTTGCATTTTCCATGATCCAGCAGATGTTGGCTATTTGATCTCTGGTTCCTCTGCCTTTTCTAAAACCAGCTTGAACATCAGGGAGTTCACGGTTCATGTATTGCTGAAGCCTGGCTTGGAGAATTTTGAGCATTACTTTACTAGCATGTGAGATGAATGCAATTGTGCGGTAGTTGGAGCATTCTTTGGCATTGCCTTTCTTTGGAATTGGAATGAAAACTGACCTTTTCCAGTCCTGCGGCCATAGCTGAGTTTTCCAAATTTGCTGGCATATTGAGTGCAGCACTTTCACAGCATCATCTTTCAGGATTTGAAATAGCTCAACTGGAATTCCATCACCTCCACTAGCTTTGTTTGTAGTGATGCTTTCTAAGGCCCACTTGACTTCACATTCCAAGATGTCTGGCTCTAGATTAGTGATCACATCATCATGATTATATGGGTCGTGAAGATCTTTTTTTGTACAGTTCTTCCATGTATTCTTCCACCTCTTCTTAATATCTTCTGCTTCTGTTAGGTCCATACCATTTCTGTCCTTTATGGAACCCATCTTTGCGTGAAATGTTCCCTTGGTATCTCTAATTGATCTCTAGTCTTTCCCATTCTGTTGTTTTCCTCTATTTCTTTGCATTGATCGCTGAAGAAGGCTTTCTTATCTCTTCTTGCTATTCTTTGGAACTCTGCATTCAGATGCTTATATCTTTCCTTTTCTCCTTTGCTTTTCGCCTCTCTTCTTTCCACAGCTATTTGTAAGGCCTCCCCAGACAGCCATTTTGCTTTTTTGCATTTCTTTTCCATGGGGATGGTCTTGATCCCTGTCTCCTGTACAATGTCACGAACCTCAGTCCATAGTTCATCAGGCACTCTATCTATCAGATCTAGGCCCTTAAATCTATTTCTCACTCCACTGTATAATCATAAGGTTATGGGCAGATTCAATTAGGGAAGGGAGGGGACGCAAGACCAGGGAGAAACAAACCATCAAGAGCAGCCTTGGGCCAAGCTCCTGTTTCCCCAGCAACAGATACAGACAACAAGTACATGTTAGTGGCTCAGTCTTGTGACTCTTTTCGACCCCGTGGACTGTAGCCCACCAGGTTCCTCTGTCCATGGAATTTTCCAGGCAAGAATACTGGAGTGGGTTGCCATTTCCTCCTCCAGGTGATCTTCCCTACCCAGGGATCGAACCCAGGTCTCCTGCACGGCAGCCAGCTTGTTTACCGTCTGACCACCAGGGACGCCCCCCAACACACAACAGCATCACTGAGCTCTTTTCCCTGAAACCCCCTCTAGGTGGGAGATGTTAATGATTAAGGATGGTTTGCTGCCCACAAGCATGTAGACCCCAGACCAGTTGGACCTGAATGTAGGACATGATGCTGACTCCTACTTACCTTACCACTGACCCCTTGGAGAATATCCACAAGCTGATCATGCCCTCTTTGAACAACTACTATAAAACTTCTCACTATCTTCCCCTTTCTCCTGCCTTCAATCTTTCCCAGCATCAGGGGCTTTTCCACTGAGTCAGTTCTTCGCATCAGGTGGCCAAAGTATTAGAGTTTCAGCTTCAGGATCAGTCCTTCCAATGAATATTCAGGGTTGATTTCCTTTAGGATGGACTGGATGGATCTCCTTGCAAGAGTCTTTTCTCAAGAGTCTCTCAAGAGTCTTTTCCAACACCACAGTTGAAAAGCATCAAGAAAAAGAGACGACAGAGGATGAGATGGTTGGATGGCATCACTGACTCGATGGGCATGAGTTTGAATAAGCTCCGGGAGTTGGTGATGGACAGGGAAGTCTGGCGTGCTGCAGTCCGTGGGGTCACAAAGAGTCGGACATGACTGAGCAACTGAACTGAACTATCTTCCCCAAGTGGGGACACACAGTTTTGAGGGCATTAACCCTCTGTAGCCCCCTTTTCCTGGCAAAGCAATAAAGCTACCCTTTTCTACTTGAACCAGAACTCTGCGAGATTCGATTCGGTACGGTGTACAGAGAAGCTGAGTTTTCAGCATCAAAGACGGATTGGATGGTAAGAAGCGGGCATCTGGGAACACCTGGTCCATGCTGATTCCTCAGAAAAGCCATCCTTTATTCACCCAACATGGACCCTGGAGTCAGACTGCCTGGATTTAAACCCCAGCTCTGCCACCAACTAGCTCTGCAACCTTGTAAGGGTTCCTTAATCTTTCTGTGCCTTGGTTTCCTCACCAGCAAAATGGTGATTTTAAAAAAAAAAAAAAGGTCATGGGGATCAAACGAGTTGAGCAGGTCCCTGGCACAGGTAAGTGCTTCAGAAATGATAAGCGATAAGATCCTACCCTCAGCATTTCTGCCTTAGCGCTCTCCCCCCCACTTGACTGTCAAGTCCTTGACAGCAGGCATGGGGGTCTCCCTTGCTCACAACTGAATCCTCAATACTGGTTAAGAGGCTATTACAGAGAAGGCTCCTAATACATATTTTTCAAGTGCATTCCAGCATGGGGGAGGTGGGGAAAGGTGAGAGTGCATTCAACCTGCTGACAGGCAATGGCAGGCAGAACCCCTGCCCTGACAGAGCTTTCATTGTTCCCCCACCGGGAAGGCGGCGCAGTGTCTGTACACGCCTCTCCCCTTAGTTTCCAGTACATTATTCGGGGCCCCAAGGGGCCAGTGTTCAGGTCGCCTCTACTGCTAAGCAGATCGGCCTTCTGCTCCCAGGCAATGAGGATTTTCCTTGCACTGTGTTTCTTTGCTTTTTTTGACCCGGGGTTCTTGGCATCAATTTCTCCTCATTTGGTTTTTTCTCTTTGGGTGCCTTTATCAGTTTAGATGCTAGAAAACCCAACTCAAAGAGCCTAAATCCAGAGTTGACAAACTTTTTCTGTAAAAGGCTGGATAGCAACTGTTTTGGGCTTTTCAGGCCATAGTTTCTGTAGCAATTCTGCCTTAGTAGCTCAAAGCAGCCATCAAGCATATATTTTTTAAAAAATGAATGGGACTGTGTTGTAACAAAATTTTATTTACAAAACAGGTAGCAATGGAGGAAGCTCAAAAATATAAAGCTAAATGAAAGAAGCCAGGTATGAGAGACCACATCATGTTGATACCACTGATATGAAATATCCAGAACAGGCACTTCTCTAGAGACATAAAATAGATTAGTGACTGCCTAGAACTGGGGGTGGAAGTGAGAGAATGGAGAGGTAACTGCTAATGGGTATGGGGGGGGGTAGTCTTCTGGAGTTAGGAAATGGTTCAAAAATTAGACTATGGTGATAGTTGTACAATTCTGTACATATGCTTCAACATAAAGCATTGAACTGCACACTTAAATGGGTACTATTTTTGGTAGGTAAATTCTATCTCAATAAAGCTGCTTAAGAGGAAGAGTACTTTGATGTTCATGGCATCATTATTCACAATATCCAAAAGGTAGAAATATCTCAAGAGTTCACAGACAGGTGAATGGGTAAACAAAAGTGGAATATATACACAGTGGAATAGTATGGTTAGATAGCATCACAGACTCAGTGGAAAAGAATTTGAGCAAATTCCAGGAGATAGTGGAGGACAGAGGAGTCTGGCATGCTGCAGTCTATGAGGTCACAAAGAATCAGACACGACTTAGCAACTGAACAACATCAATAGAAAGAAATGAGGTACTGATACACACTACAACATGGATAAACCTTGAAAACATTGTGCGAAGTGAAATTAAGACACAAATATTGTATGGTTCCACATATGTGCTTCTGTTCCTGAATGAGGTTAAGCTTGCTGCCCGATGTGGCACGCCAAGCCAAATGCTGAGACACAGAGGTTTGCAGCAAAGAAAGGGTTTATTCCCTAGGCAGCCCAGATGGTAGAGAATCTGCCTGCAATGCAGGAGATCCAGGTTCGATCCCTGGGTCAGGAAGATCCCCTGGAGAAGGGAATGGCAACCCTTTCCAGTATTCTTGCCTGGAGAATTCCCTGGGCAGACCATGGGATTGCAAAGAATTAGACATGAATGAGTGACTAACACTTTCACTTTCACTTCAGCCAAGCAAGGAGACAGGAGGACAAATCTCACACCTGCCTCCCCAAAGGCAAGGGGCTTGGGATAGTCACAGGATTAAGAAGAAAGTTGGCCTTAGTTGTGGGGAAAGGTGATTGAAGGAAGGGAAAAGATGAAGTAATCCATGTTCTGCTCAGGCACATCTGAGTTACATGTTGCCTCATAGGATTTCAAAAACGGAGGCGCTCAGCGTGGAATCTGAGGATGGCATTTTGGGCCCTCCATAATGTCAAAGGGTGTTTATCTGACACCTGCAGAAGCCCAATCTTAGTGTCGTTGGTTCCAAACAACTGAGCTCAAAGAAGACACAGTTGACTTCAAGTTCCTGGAAAACAACATGGGCAAATCTCTAATCATTTAGGCTGAGTGAAGCTTGGAGCGTATGTAGCTTGCAACAAAATAATTAAAGTGGGCTTGCTCAAAATAATTAAGGCAGGTTACCGGTTGTGGGGGATTTAGTAAACTGTGTGACTAGCTCAAGAATGTTAGTCACCAGTTTCTGTTAACCTTACAGGACATGGTTTCAACGTGGGGTTTTTTAACCCTATGGGTCACCGTATCCGGGCCCCCGTTTGGGCCAGGTTTTTGGATCAACCTTTACGACTGCTCCCTCTGCCCCTCAGGCCTTCACCCCCTGGTTTGACCATGCTCCACTGGGGGTGATTTTATCCCTCCAGGGACATCTGGGAACATCCCACTCTTTCCTGACACTCATGCGTGGCAAGCCTTTTGAAAACCACATGGACCCATCTAGCTATCCCTGGTGTGAGGACCAGCCTTAGGACCGATATTCATTTCCCTGGGTTAGGTTCAAACCCTGGCTCTGCCACTGGGTGACCTTGGACAAATGACTTAACCTCTGTGAGGCCCCCACCTCCACTTCTGTAGAGAAGAGGTAAAACCAACTTCTTTTTTTTTACGAATATATGTACATACTATATATACATACTATATACATACTATATAATATATATAATATATGTGCATAATATATATACATACTATAAAGAAAGCTGAGCACCAAAGAACTGATGCTTTTGAACTGTGAGATTGGAGAAGACTCTTGAGAGTCCCTTGGACGGCAGGGAGATCCAACCAGTCCATCCTAAAGAAAATCAGTCCTGAATATTCATTGAAAGGACTGATGCTGAGGCTGAAACTCCAGTACTTTGGCCACCTGATGGGAAGAACTGACTCATGGAAAGGCCCCTGATGCTGGGAAAGATTGAAGGCAGGAGGAGAAGGGGACGACAGAGGATGAGATGGTTGGATGGCATCACCGACTCAATAAACATGAGTTTGAGCAAGCTCCGTGAGTTGGTGATGGACAGGGAAGCCTGGCGTGCTGTAGTCCACGGGGTTGCAAAGAGCCGGACACGACTGAGCTACTGAACTGAACTGAACTGTACTTACGTATTTTGCTTAGTAGAGAAACTGGCACAGGACAAGCTCAATGCATTATGAAGAGCTCTAATTAGTGCTGATTTCCCCAACATATGCCCTAAGCCAGAATTCGAGGCTGCGCAGTGTTGGGTTCCTCTGCCTTCCCCTCCCCCAGCCAGTGTTACCAAGCCCCAGGACACCTTCTCCTGAGCTGGGGTCATGGTGGGACTGGAAGAGGTACTGGGAAACGCGATGCTGGCAGGCCTAGCGCCGGCTCGGTGTGATTTGGTTGTTTTCGCCTGGCTTGACAAAGGGACCTCAGAACCTCAGGTACCCAGCTTGCCCCAGCCATGCCTTAAAGCAGCTTCTTCCGGTCTGTGATTCAGGCAGGATCACCAGCATCTTAGCTGCCTGTGCACCATCCAAAATGCAGATTTCCAGGCATCTCCCCAGACTCCCCTGAGTCATACTCTACATGGCATCTGCATTTTGAATACCTAGGAACACTCTGATTTGAGAACCTCCACTAGAGAGGCTGGAATCACATCACATTTCTAGCCCCACCGGACTGTTGGCAGGTGTGGGAAGAGCTGTTAATACACTCTGTCTTATAAAAGGAGGCTGGGTGGGGTTGCAGGGCTTCTAAGAGTAACATGGGAGGGAAACAGGGGACACGTTAGTCCCCAGCTCTGGATACTAAGCCCCTCACCACTTGGTAACAGGACGGGAGCATGTTCCTTTTGAATGAGAACTAAGCAAAGTCATTGTCCTTGTCATTTTTTAAGTTAGTTTGTTAACATAGTATCTTTTGAAAAAAGTTATTAATTAACCATAAATTGAACAATACATATTTTTAAAATTCAAATGACCCAGAAACATAGAGTCAATTTTTCCTCCATCCACCCCTTCCCAATCCCAGTAACCTATCCCTGAGAACACAGTTACATCACCTTCCTCAATGTTAACTCCCATTACCTTCTGATGTATGTTTCTGAATCATTTCTTTGTTTTCATAAATTCTCAGACACATGTAAATTTTTTCCAAAAAAAAAAAAGAGATGGGTTCATCCTGTACCTATTATTTCATAGCTGGCATTTTTTTTAATTAATTTAAATTAATCTTATCCTCTTTATTAATTTTTATGGAGATAAAGTTGACATAATATAAGCCCTTGGCATTTTCTAAAAACTTTGTTGATGCAGTGAGAAACTCTTAGGCTTTGAATTCAGACGGGCTTGTGTTTAAACCCCTGCTTCCCAGTTCCTACTCAGGTCACTTAACAAGGCACTGAGGTTCTCCAAGCGCACCCCTAACGGCTCAGGAGGTAAAGAATCCACCTGCAATGCAGGAGACCCAGGACATGAGGGTTTGATCCCTGGGTCGGGAAGATCCCCTGGAGAAGGAAATGGCAACCCACTCCAGCATTCTTGCCTGAAGAATCCCATGGACAGAGGAGCCTGGCGGGCTCCAGTCCATGGGGTCACAAAGAGTCGGACACGACTGAGCACACACACAACCCCCCAGTCCACTATTGACTGGACCAGTGTCCCAGGCTAATCACCCTTCCTAAGCCAGGATTCAAGAGACACTGGTCAGTCCTCTCTTAGACATAGCCAGAAGTTAGAGCAGGCAGGAAAACTGGTCTGGAGAGAAAGAAAATGCAGAAAAATCCAAAGAGAGGCAACAAGAGATCACAAGATCTTACAGTGAGAGGGAAGTGGGAAGAGGATCTCTGTCTTTATATCCAGTGGCTTTTTTGAAAAAATAATTTAATTTATTCTTTACCATGCTGGGTCTCTGCTGCAGTGGGGGCTACTCTCTAGGTGCGGCGTGCAGGCTTCTCATTGCAGTGCCTTCTCTTGTTGCAGAGCACAGGCTTTAGGACAAGTGGGCTCCGGCGTCGTGGCTCCCTGGCTCTGGCAGGCTCGATAGCGGTGGCTCGAGGGTTTAGCTGCTCCTCAGCACGTGGGGTCTTCCCAGATAAGAGACCGAACCCGTGTCTCCTGCATTGGCAGGTGAGTTATTTACCACTGAACCACCAGGGAAGCCCCTTGGGGGCTTTCTGATGCTTGATTTAATTTCTGATGAAGCAGGATCTGGGTTATGCCCATGGGTCCCACAATAGCAGCCAAAAGCCTACTCTTTGTGCGGAGAGCGGTGGTGGGGACGCCACTCCTCCAACAAAGGCTTGTAACTGAGGGCAGCCCAAGCAAGTGGCCTCAGTAATCCATCTCCTCGAAGTCATCCTCCCTGCCAGGGCCCTGGAGCGGGATTAGCAGAGACAGGCTCATTAATGAGGTCCTTTTTCTGGCGGCCTAAAGGCATGTGTTTTGTGGCTGCTCTTGCTAGCTGGGTTCCTGCCGTGCACAGACCTACAAACACACACCACGCTTCCCTTCTTTGAGCTTAAAAAGCAGTTGTTGTTTTCTTGAGCAAAAACCTATGAAAATTTCAGTTTTCATAGAACTAATTTCATAGAACTAAATTTCAAGAACCTATGAAATTAAACAAGGTTATGGCTATGGTTTTCCCAGTGGTCATGTATGGATGCGAGAGTTGGATGGTGAAGAAAGCTGAGCGTCGAAAAATTGATGCTTTTGAACTGTGGTGTTGGAGAAGACTCTTGAGAGTCCCTTGGACTGCAAGGAGATCCAACCAGTCCATTCTAAAGGAGATCAGTCCTGGGTGTTCTTTGGAAGGAATGATGCTAAAGCTGAAACTCCAATACTTTGGCCACCTCATGCGAAGAGTTGACTCATTGGAAAAGACTCTGATGCTGGGAGGGATGGGGGGCAGGAGGAGAAGGGGACGACAAAGGATGAGATGGCTGGATGGCATCACCAACTTGATGGAGGTGAGTTTGAGTGAACTCCGGGAGCTGGTGATGGACAGGGATGCCTGGCGTGCTGCGATTCATGGGGCCGCAAAGAGTCGGACACGACTGAGCGACTGAACTGAACTGAACTGAACTGATGCCCCTTACGCCCAGTTGCAGTGCTTCCCCTGGTTTTGCTTTCTTACGTTTACTCCTTTTGCTCCCTGGTGGCTCAAATGGGAAAGAATCTTCCTGCAATGCAGGAATATCCCCCGAAGAAGGGACTGGCAACCTGCTCCAGTATTCTTGCCTGGAGAATCCCATGGACGGAAGAGCCTGGCAGGCTATAGTCCAAGGGTTCATAGAGCTGGACACAACTGAGTGACTAATCCTAGGCTGGGGCCTCACCTCTGAGGGCAGCTTTCCTTCGATGAAAGTGACAGAGGTCTAAGTCCCGGGGGATCTGAGCACAGCTGCCAGCCCATCCCCCACCAGCCTCTGGGCCCAGAGTCTGATGGCCGCACCTCATCTGATCACAGCTCAAACATCCTGTCAGTTCCTGGTCATCTACGACAAAGATTAGAAAAGTACTCATTCATTTCTTTGGCCCTTTGGTCAATGTTATCAAAGTCTCAAGTGGTGAGTCAGCAGGAGGTGAGGCCCAACCCACTCAATGTTGTCCCTTCCTTGGGTTTGACAATTGGTTCAAGCTGCCATGCGTGAGTGCTGCATGCTAAGTCGCTTCAGTGTCCAACTCTCTGCAACCCCATGGACTGTAGCCCACCAGGCTCCTCTGTCCATGGGATTCTCCAGGCAAGAATACTGGAGTGGGTTGCCATTTTCCTCCTCCAGGGGATCTTTCTGACCCAGGAATCGAACCCTTGTCTCCTGAGGCTCCTGCATTGCAGGTGGATTTTTACCACTGAGTCATCAGGGAAGTCCTCAAGCCCCCATAGGATTTACCAACAAGGTGATACTGGTTACTTCCTGCCTCAGGTGACGCCTCCTGTGTGTCTGTAGGACAGTCTTCCGCAAGATGATCTTCCTCAACTTCTTTGACCAGCAGAACAGTCTAGGAAGGCTCCTAGGGCAATCTTCAGAGAGCCACTGTTTTTTGTTTGTTTGTTTTTAATAAGTAAAGAATTTTTTAAAGCCAGCTCTCTTTGTATTTTTTGGTTGCACCACCTAGCAGGCAGGTGGCTTAGATGGTAAAGAATCCACCTGCCAACGCAGGAGACCCAGGTTCGATCCCTGCATTGGGAAGATCCCCTAGAAGAGGAAATGGCAACCCATTCCAGGTATCTTGCCTGGAAAATCCCATGGACAGAGGAGCCTGGCGGGCTCTGGTCCACAGGGCTGCAAAGAGTCAAACACGATTAAGCATGTAACATAGATAGCAGGCAGGACCTTAGTTCCCTGACCAGGGATGGAACCTGCACTCCCTACAGGGGAAGCAAGTCTTAACCACTGGACTGCCAGGGAAGTCCCAGAACCACCATTCTTTATAGGATCTGGGCAGCCATTGGCTGTTTCAACTCCGGACATCCTTAGGAGCAAACACTCTGGGACAAACACAGCCAGAGAGGACAGGGACAAATGCGTGGAATTCTGGACTCACCACACTAGACCCAATCGGAGCCAGCATCCTGTCTTCCTAAGCTTCTAAGGGCACTTGGGTTTTCAGATTTGGTTTAGAACACAGCTTTCTAAAGGAGTTGTATCAATTTACACTTCCAACAACAGACTATGCGCGTTTTGATGGCTCACATTTTCCCCAACACGCAGTTTTGTCAACTCTTGTAACTTTACCTGTTCTAGAGGGTCGACAGTGGCATCTCACTGTGATTGTTCGTCTCCTTCCACTGAACTTAGAAAGGTGAACACCTTTTCCTGTGAACATTGGTCCTCTGTATATCCTTTGTCGGGGAGGCGGTGGAAGGTGCCTGTTCCAACAGCTGGATGACTTTCACCTTGGGTTGCCTATCTTTTTTCTCTTTTTTATTTGTAAGAATTTGTTAAATATTATGGATCTGAGCACTCTAAAAATAAGTATTACAACTATCTTCTCTCATTCTGTAATTTGCCTTTTCACTCTCTAAATAATGCTTTTTTTGATACACAAAACCTAATTTTAATATAGCTCAATTTATCAATCTTTCCTTTATGATTAGCACTTTCCATGTTGTATTAAAGAATTCTTTGTCTTCCCCCAAGGACATAAGGATATTCTCCTATGTAATCTTCTCAAAGCTTTACTGTTTTACCTTTCATATTAAGCATGTAATCTACTTGGAATTGATTTGTGTGTAGGCCCTGACACAGAGGTTAATTTTCTTTTCTTTTTAACACTAGGATACCCGGTTGACCTGGTGCTTCTCCAGTGGCTCAGACAGTAAAGAATCTGCCTGCAATGCAAGAGACAGGAATTCAGTCCCCGGGTCTGAAAGATCCCCTGAAGGAGGAAATGGCCACTGACTCCAGTATTCTTGTGTGCATGCTAAGTCACTTCAGTCATGTCCAACTCTTTGCAACCCCATGGACTGTAGCCTGCCAGGGGTCGCAAAGAGTCGGACACAACTGAGCGACTAAAAATGGTTTTTCCTACAATGAAAGTCGCTGAAAGTCGCTCAGTTGGCCCATTTTCATCGTGGGAAAAACCATTTTTACTCCACTTTTTTACACAGACATCTTTGTCATAAATAAAGACCCACATATGTGAGGGTCTGTTTCTGGGTTCTCAATTCTGAGATGTTTATCTTTTTTATCTTGTTCCAATTCCATGTTGCACCTGTTTTACTATTATTATTATTTATCATCATCATCATCATTGTTATCATTATCCCCATTTTACAAATGAGGAAACTGAGGCCCAGGGAGATTAAGTAACTTGCCCAAGTAGTTTATTAATACTAGTTAACCACAGAGTTGGACATGGAAAAGTCGTCTGGCTTTTCAGTCCATCCTCTCAATAAGTTTTACAGCTTCTTAAGCCAAATAGCTCAAATAGCATACATCAAAGTAGGCTTTGAGTGAAGTAGTGAAGCTAAGAATGCTGCAACTGCACAATGCGTTCAACTTAAAAGAAAAGGGTGGGCCCCTAGGGCTCCCAGCTCAGCCTGAAACTGAACCGCTGCTTCTTTCTCAGTCTGACCACTAGAGGGCGCGGGTCACTTAAACTCACTCCCTCCCTCTCTCCTGCTCCTGGTTACCTTTCAGTCCAGTTCAGCTTAGTCGCTCAGTCGTGTCCGACTCTTTGCGACCCCATGAATCGCAGCACGCCAGGCCTCCCTGTCCATCCCCGGCTCCCGGAGTTCACTCAGACTCACATCCATCGAGTCCGTGATGCCATCCAGCCATCTCATCCTCGGTCGTCCCCTTCTCCTCCTGCCCCCAATCCCTTCCAGCATCAGAGTCTTTTCCAATGAGTCAACGCTTCACATGGGGTGGCCAAAGTACTGGAGTTTCAGCTTTAGCATCAGTCCTTCCAAAGAAATCCCAGGGCTGATCTCCTTCAGAATGGACTGGTTGGCTCTCCTTGCAGTCCAAGGGACTCTCAAGAGTCTTCTCCAACACCACAGTTCAAAAGCATCAATTCTTCGACGCTCAGCTTTCTTCACAGTCCAACTCTCACATCCATACATGACCACAGGAGAAGCCATAGCCTTGACTAGATGGACCTTAGTCAGCAAAGTAATGTCCCTGCTTTTGAATATGCTATCTAGGTTGGTCAGAACTTTTCTTCCAAGGAGTAAGCGTCTTTTAATTTCATGGCTGCAGTCACCATCTGCAGTGATTTTGGAGCCCCCCAAAACAAAGTCTGACACTGTTTCCACTGTTTCTCCATCTATTTGCCATGAAGTGATGGGACCGGATGCCATGATCTTCGTTTTCTGAATGTTGAGCTTTTTAAGCCAACTTTTTCACTCTCCACTTTCACTTTCATCAAGAGGCTTTTTAGTTCCTCTTCACTTTCTGCCATAAGGATGGTGTCATCTGCATATCTGAGGTGATTGATATTTCTCTGGGCAATCTTGATTCCAGCTTGTGTTTCTTCCAGTCCAGCCTTTCTCATGATGTACTCTGCATATAAGTTAAATAAGCACAGTGACAATATACAGCCTTGACGTACTCCTTTTCCTATTTGGAACCAGTCTATTGTTCCATGTCCAGTTCTAACTGTTGCTTCCTGACCTGTATACAGATTTCTCAAGAGGCAGGTTAGGTGGTCTGGTATTCCCTTCTCTGAGAATTTGTCACAGTTTATTGTGATCCACACAGTCAAAGGCTTTGGTATAGTCAATAAAGCAGAGATAGATGTTTTTCTGGAACTCTCTTGCTTTTTCCATGATCCAGCAGATGTTGGCTATTTGATCTCTGGTTCCTCTGCCTTTTCTAAAACCAGCTTGAACATCAGGGAGTTCACAGTTCACGTATTGCTGAAGCCTGGCTTGGAGAATTTTGAGCATTACTTTACTAGCATGTGAGATGAATGCAATTGTGCGGTAGTTGGAGCATTCTTTGGCATTGCCTTTCTTTGGGATTGGAATGAAAACTGACCTTTTCCAGTCCTGCGGCCATAGCTGAGTTTTCCAAATTTGCTGGCATATTGAGTGCAGCACTTTCACAGCATCATCTTTCAGGATTTGAAACAGCTCAACTGGAATTCCATCACCTCCACTAGCTTTGTTCGTAGAGATGCTTTCTAAGGCCCACTTGACTTCACATTCCAAGATGTCTGGCTCTAGATGAGTGATAACACCATCGTGATTATCTGGGTTGTGAAGATCTTTTTTGTACAGTTCTTCCATGTATTCTTGCCACCTCTTCTTAATATCTTCTGCTTCTGTTAGGTCCATACCATTTCTGCGGATGCCTGCGACCGGCGCACTACGCGTGGGCGAGAGGAGCTACCCCATGTCCGAGGTCAGGGGCAGAAGCCGGGAGGACCCCATGCCCTAAGGGCAGCAGCGAAGAGGAGTTACCCCATGTCCAAGGTCAGGGACAGCAGCCTAGAGTGCCAGGCTGCGATGGCGCAGGAACGGCCGAGAGGAACTACCCCGCGTCTGAGGCCAGGGGCTGCCGGGAGGAGCCACCTCGCATCCGTCTGAGGTCGGGGCGGCAGCTGGGAGGAGCCACCCCACCCCCGAGGCCAGGGGGTGCTGCCGGGAGGAACAACCCCACGTCCAGGGAGCGGTGGCTGCGCAGGCACAGGACGGCCTAGAGGAGGTATCCCATGTTGAAGGTCAGGAAGGGAGGCAGTGAGGAGATACCCTTGGTCCAAGGTAAGGAGCAGTGGTTGTGCTTTGCTGGAGCAGCCGTGAAGAGATAACCCACGCCCAAGGTAAGAGAAACCCAAGTAAGATGGTAGGTGTTGCAAGAGGGCATCAGAGGGCAGAAACACTGAAACCATACTCACAGAAAACTAGTCAATCTAATCACACTAGGACCACAGCCTTGTCTAACTCAATGAAACCAAGCCATGCCCGCGGGGCAACCCAAGATGGGCGGGTCATGGTGGAGAGGTCTGACAGAATGTGGTCCACTGGAGAAGGGAATGGCAAACCACTTCAGTATTCTTGCCTTGAGAACCCCATGAACAGTATGAAAAGGCAAAATGATAGGATAGTGAAAGAGGAACTCCCCAGGTCAGTAGGTGCCCAACACACTACTGGAGATCAGTGGAGAAATAACTCCAGAAAGAATGAAGGGATGGAGCCAAAGCAAAAACAATACCCAGCTGTGGATGTGACTGGTGATAGAAGCAAGGTCTGATGCTGTAAAGAGCAATATTGCATAGGAACCTGGAATGTCAGGTCCTTGAATCAAGACAAATTGAAAGTGGTCAAACAAGAGAAGGCAAGAGTGAACATCGACATTCTAGGAATCAGCGAACTAAAATGGACTGAAATGGGTGAATTTAACTCAGATGACCATTATATCTACTACTGCGGGCAGGAATCCCTCAGAAGAAATGGAGTAGCCATCATGATCAACAAAAGAGTCCGAAATGCAGTACTTGGATGCAGTCTCAAAAACGACAGAATGATCTCTGTTCATTTCCAAGGTTACCTTTCAACCAACTGTCAAATAATACAAAGTGTAGTTCTTAGGGAATGTAAAAAACTGCCTAAGCCAATCTCCATGCAGGACTGCTACAAAAAGAGAAAACAGGACTCTGACCTGTTTATACTAAGCCCACTTAGTATAAAGTTCCTCCTTAAATCTCTTACTCTTTCTGACCTAAACTAGATTCTTCCGTTCTGCCCTTAGTGGAAACATGGGCTTCCCTGGTGGCTCAGACAATAAAGAATCCACCTGCAATGCAGGAGACCTGGGTTCAATCCCTGGGTTGGGAAGACCCCCTTGGAGAAGGGAATGAATACCCACTCCAGTATTCCAGCCTGGAGAATTCCATGGACAGAGGAGCCTGGCAGGCTACAGTCCACGAGGTTGCAAAGAATCGGACCCAACTGAGTGAGTTTCACTTTCTTTAGTGGAAACAAGGAGTAACCGTTTGGCATCCACATGGGAACTACTCTTCAGAGACGCTTGTAAATAGCAACGTGTTAATAAATAAAACAAGATGTATAACTCAGTTCTCTTTTATCTCGAAGATGTAATAACTCAAAAGTACATTTCACCTACTTAGCAATTTACAGACTTCTTTGGTCTCTTTCCAATTTCTCTATGTCCCTTTTGAACTGCAAAGTCCAAAAGTGGGCTTTGCACTCTGGTATTCCATCCAGTGCCAGATTTACGTCCTGATTCTTGGATATTATCCTGTTATTATACCCAAACAATATGCAATCATTCAATAAGATAATTCATCTTTATCAACTTGAAAATAAAAATAACAAACACAAAGACATGGCAATATGTTGTTGTTCAGTCACTAAGTCATGTCTGACTCTTTGTGACCCCATGGACTGCAGCACACCAGGCTTCTCTGTCCTTCACCATCTCCCAGAGTCTGCTCAAACTCATGTTCATTGAGTCAGTGATGCTGTCCAACCATCTCATCCTCTGCTGCCTCCTTCTCCTTCTGCCCTCAATCTTTCCCAGCATCAGGATCTTTTCCAATGAGCCGTCTCTTCACATCAGGTGGCCAAAGTATTGGAGCTTCAACTTCAGCCTCAATCCTGCCAATGAATATTCAGGGTTGATTTCCTTTAGGATTGGCTGGTTTGATCTCCTTGCTGTTCAAGGGACTCTCAAGAATCTTCTCCAGCACCACGGTTTGAAAACATCAGCTCTTTGGTGCTCAGCCTTATGAAACATGTTTAATATTTTGTTCAAAGATGCATGCAACATTGCACCTCTGCTTTGATTAAAGTTGCAGAACTCAGATGTTTATGGACAAAGTCTGGAAGGCTACATGAAGATAAAAACTAATTGATTTGTTTGGGGATTGATGGTGATGACTTCCCTTTTCATTATTGGTATAATTTTAAGGATTTTAAAAAACCGACTAAAATCTTTTATTCACTCAGCAGCTTATGGAGCACTCATTATGTGTAAAGACCCAGGGCATGGGTGTTGCAAGGAAAATAAAAGCAGACAGAGATCCTGGTGGTTAGAATAATAGTAGCTAGCTATTAGTAAATGCTTACTGTATCCTAATTATTGTATAGGTTAAGAAAGTGGGACACAGAGAGGTCAACTAGTTTACCTAAGATCACTCAGAGCAAAAGCAGAATCAGAATTTGAACACAGTCATTCCAAATGTGTAAGACCTTGGGGTTAACCACACTGCCTTTCATAATAACCTATAAGATAGAAAGAGCCATGGCACTGGAAAACAGTGCTCAATCTTAAAATCACAAAATGAGGAACAAGTTGATATCTTGTGCCTGCTTCCTAGGGAAAGATCATTTATAAGCTATCCTTGTCTGGAAAAAAAAAAAAATCCTGGATTCCAATTGACAGGAAGTACAGGATTAGAGACTGGTATGTTAAACGATTCTCAGAGATGCAGCCAATGAGAACAACCCAGAATGTGGGCTCTCTGCAGGGAAAATGACCCTATTTCCTCAACAAATAAACTGCCAAACTTGCAAGACATGTCAACTAAAAAAGAAAGAAAAAGAGAGAGATAAATGACGATCACCCAGGCACTCAGCAAACATTTATGCACCCACTACATGTCAGGTACCAAACTAAGTGCTGGGAATACACTGGTGAGCAAGATAAATGCAGTCCCTGCCCTCACAGAGCTCATGCTCTATAGAGAAAGCATCATGGGAGTTCAGAGGAGAAGAAGCAAATACCCATCTTTGAGGCTATAGGAAAGAACAATCTCCTTCCACTCTCTGTTCCACTCCTTGTGGAGGCAAAAGGGGCTAGAAGACAGGACACAAAGTCTCAAAAGAAAAGTAATGCTCAACTATGTCTCAATTTAAATATTATATAAATAAATATTTTTTTAAAAATAACAAAAGGTGGCATCTCATTATTCAGCAAGACTTTGGAGAGAAGATTTAAAAATAACTGGGCTAGACCATTAATGTTCCTGGCAACCTAAGATTCTAGTCCCTGTCTAACTTTTACTCAAATAATCCTTGAGCATTAAGTGCCAAGCACTGAGCTAGATCCTGGAAATATAGCTGTAAATGAGCCACAGTCCTTGCCCTCCAGGAGATTATAATCTAATGAGGCAGACAGATGAGAAATTCCAATATCATGTATAAGGCCAGTGATAAAAAGCACAGAGTGAGATGTGCTGTCTACACTGACAGCAAACAACCTCTACCCTGAACAGCGTTGTTTTGTTGTTGTTCAGTCGCTAAGGTGTGTCTGACTCTGCAACCCTAAGACTGTAGCCTACCAGGCTCCTCTGTCCAGGGATTTCCCCAGCAAGAATACTGGAGTGGGTTGCCATTTCCTTCTCCAGGGGATCTTCCCAGACCAGATATTGAACCCGTGTCTTCTGCATTGCCAAGTGGATTCTTTTTTACTAAGTCACCTGGGAAGCCCTGGTGAAGTCACACTGAGCAGAGACACAGGACAAACTGAAATTAGAATGGGGGTGGGGTGTGGTATGTGATCCAGGTTTGAGGGAACAGTTTGTACAAAGCCCTGACAATGAGAGAGCCTAGGACTGCAATAACACTGTGGTTTACAGAGCTGTTCCAAATAATGCTGCTAAATTGCTGGCTATATTGCTAAACTCCTTCATTTCTCATTCCCAAGTTCAGGAAGTGTTCTGAGCACAGGCACACCTAGGGCCAAATTGAGACAGATTCATTTGATGACCCCCAGAAGCAGAGGGCCCCACTTGTCAATCTCACACAGACTTCAGTTCAGTGCTTTGCATACAGAGGTACCACTGAGTCTACTAAACACAGAACAAAAGGAAAACATTCATCTGATGGCATCATTACTACCTCAAATCACATCCTCCACGTTTCCAGTCCCTACTTCCAACCCATCTGCTGCTGCACAGCAGGGCACCTCTCCACGCGTCAGTGTAAGGGTATTATCATGCTGCTTGGCTTAAAAGAGGCACTCAATAAATAGTGGCTGTAGTAAAATGTTGTAACGATGTAGAGTGAGGTAGGTGACGATGCTATCGATGACGATGATGACGTAGGGCAGCCATTTGTTCGTCCTGTTAAGTCACTTTTTGGAGTCACAGCAACCCCGCCAGCCCGCACAGCTTCAAGTAAGACGTCTGGGACCCACTGTCCCTCCAGACACCGTCCACGCCCAGACCTCCCTGGGAAGCGCCACTCACCGTCACCCCAACTCGTCCTAGGGCTGCTCTCCAGAGAGCCCACACATGGCGGGAACGTGAGGGGGCGGGGACAAACCGGGGCGCCTCAGAGCCAATCGCCCGGCGAGAGGCACTCAGCCAATAGCAGAGGCGCTCCAGGGTCGTGGGGCGGGGCCCCAGGGAGGAGCCGTGGCGTCATAGGTCACTGGGCGGGCCGGGGCCCAGGCCCGCGGCGCCTATGGGGGCGGGGCGGTGGCAGCCCCAGCAGTCAGGGCGGTGATGGCGGCGGCGGCAGCGGCGACTCCCTCAGCGGCGGCGGCGGCCCAGGCGCCCGCGCCCCGTGGGGACGGCGCCTCCTCAGTGCACTGGTTCCGCAAGGGGTTGCGGCTCCATGACAACCCGGCTCTGCTGGCGGCCGTGCGCGGGGCGCACTGCGTGCGTTGCGTTTACATCCTCGACCCTTGGTTCGCGGCCTCCTCCTCAGTCGGGATCAACCGATGGAGGTGAGGGGGGCCCCGGGGCGGGGGCGCGGTTCGTGGGCCCGGAGCACGCAGCCTGGCCTCTGGGGCACCCACCCTCAGAAGCGGAGGCTCTGGTCCCAGTCGCCTCTGCCGAAAGACCCCGACCTTAAGGAGGTGCAGCAGGGCGACGGAGCCAAGTGCCCGGAGGGGAGAAGCCGGGACCGGGGAAGCAGTGAGTCCCGGTAGTAACGGCCTGGGGTCGGGGGGTTAGTCTCAGAAGGGCTAGCCTCTGACACCGCGGGTCCGCACTGGGTGCTGCCCTCTTTGGTTGGTTCTCACGACGTTCCTGTGGGACAGATCATGATCCCCGTTGTACGGCTGAGACTCGAATCCTAGAGAGACAAGCTGACCTGCCCGAGGACTTGCAGCCAGTGAGAGGCAGAACAGGGACTCCAGTCTAGGCATGAACCTGGGGCGGGGTGGGGGTGGGGTGAGGACAGGGAGGGTTCCTGAATTGACAGCACAGCAGATGCCTGCGTTCTTCAAGTAAAGAGCGCATTGCCCAGCTCCTGAAGGTCATCTTTAAGCCCCGGGGTTTTTTTAATCCATTTTTTTCATCCATCCTGCCTTCGCTCCACCAAGATCATCCTGTCTCTGGGAGATGTCTAGAGACTCTGGCTTAGCATCAGATAAAGCAAAGTCCCAGGCTCAAGGGCATGTTCAGTTAGAGACACTTTGTCCTGAGCTAGAGAGCAGAGAACAGTGCTTAACCCACTTTGGAGAATTCCCTCAGCAGTTATGGACTCGCCAGGAAAAAAAAAAAAAAAAGGAACCAAAAATGTCCCCTCCTTTCTCTTCTTCTCTCAAGATTGATTTTAAAGCACGGATGAGCGATTGTGAATTAGACTTTTATCAACTGATGTACTGAGATAGGGAGCAGGAAAGCAGTGGTATCGAGGGCCCCTCTTTGATGACACCCAGGAGATGGAGTGGACAGGATCATGGGAAAAGATGAACAAACAGGCAGTGGATGTGCTTTCTCTCTACGCAGTGTTTGAAGCCAAGGGGTTCTGAGACACCGTGTTCCCATCTGTGTGCAACACGCCCTGCAGTAGTCCTCTGGTTTGTTTGCATTATTCTGGAGGATATTTGCTTGTGGCCTTGTTGCACAAGGGGCAGAGTTATTCCCGGGATACGCCAGCTCTCCACCATTCTTTCCTTTCCAAGGTGTGTGCCCTGCTAGGAGAGTGAGTGCCCCCCGCAGTGGGTCTATTCAGTGCCCCTTCCGCCCCACTTAATATAATATTGAGAGAACCACTACAAACAGTCCTGTGGAGAGCCTGCCCACACGGTTTTCAGCTGCTGTATTGCTCTGCCTCTGCTCCAGTTTCTATAGATAGGAGGCTGGGGTTGACAAACACTCTCAAATGACCTGCCATCCCTAGCATGGACTGAGTCTCAGACTCTGCCCCTCTCCCAGTGGCAGCGTGCCAGGCAGAGTAAATAGAATCCAGACTGCTCGCTGGTTGTATTGTCACGAAGGAGGTTCTTCTTTTATTAGGTTTTGGAGGACATTGCATAGGACTGCCTATACTTTTGTGGTAGTGGAGGTCACAGATCAATGACGAAAACTCTGTTGCTGATTAAACTCAGATGCTCGGGTCAAATCCTGAAGTCAGAGGCCATGCAAGAATGCAGATGTTAATGGAGCAATTATTTAATGAATGCCTAATATCTGCCAGGCACTGCTGCTAGGGACACAGCAGTGGACACACAGATGTGGTATCCAGAGCACCCGGAGCCTATGTTTTCGTGGCACAAGACAAGTAACCAGCCTTCCTTTAGTAGAATTGATGCCTTGAAATAAATAAAACTGGGGGACATACTAGAGCAGTGGTTCTTAACCTTGCGGCACACAGGAATCATTTAAGGACCTTTGAAAGATGCCTGGGTCCCCTTCTCTCCCAGTTCTATTTCATTGTTCTGGGTTATGGCCTGGGTACTAGGGTCTTTAAAGCTGACATGTGCAGCAAAGCCAGAGAAGCACTGGCCCGAGAACCCCAGCCTGACAACTTGGGATACGTGTTGCAGCTCATTGGCAAGAAGTGCGATTTGTTTTGGCAACACACGAGAGGTGAAGTCGCCCAAAGTAGATGGAATATGATCATTGCTCTTGGGTTTGGACACAGACGCATTCATACCACCCCCACCATACTCTGCTCCCAGGTTCAGCGTGAAGGCAGAACTGCAGGCGGTTTTGTGCATTTTGTTGGGGGTTGGGGGAGAGAGAGAGCCGGACGCACCTCTGCATAACTACAATAGGTGTAGTCTTCCAGTGGCTGTTTCTGGATCTGGAAGTGACCTGGGAGAACTGTGCCACAGCAGAACATTCTAGCTCTGCAAATACTTCAGTTGCTGCTTCTGAGAAGCCTCCGTGGAAAAGTGGGCTCCAGGCCTTCTGCCAGAGGCCAGGGGGCCACAATCTGTGTCTCTGTTATCCTCCTGCACTTCCTACACTGACTCCCACACTGCGTTCTTCAGCAGATAAATCAGATTAAAATAACCATGAAGGACACTTTCTAAGAGTCAAAATAGACAGAGAAACGCAGCCGAGAATATGTAGATTTATTAGCGTAGGAGAAGGGCTAGCGCACTCCTTGCCTTGGTGGCAGTGGGAAGTTTATGGCTCATGGTAGCATTTGAACCTCAGGACTTTTTTTTGTCAAGCACTAATTAGCAAAGCCCTGTTCCACTTTCCCCAGCCCTACTTGCCCCAAATTTACTGCATCTGGAAGGACGTACTGCAGTGAGAATCAAAAAAAAAAGGGGGGGCTGTGAACTGCTTCTAGATTCTAAAATAGGTGCTCCAAATAAGCCTCTGCATTTTTTGCTTTTTTAATTACCTTTCTCTCCCTACTACAACTGAGACAGGTGTTGGGCAACAGTTCATTCACCTCAGCCTTTATTTCTGTCATTTTCTCTGGCTCTGTGCTGCACCTGTCGGCAGGAACTTTGGGGACAGGAGGAGTTGGTAGAAATAAAATATCAGCTGAAATTGCTCAGTTAATAAAAGGTGACCCAGGATGCCTGGTAAGAACAACTCCCTTCCCACTGCTGGGAGCTAAACACGTGTGCACTGTCCATGTTGGGTGATTCTTGCCTGGAGCTTGGCCAGCAAGAAGGAGATTGCAAACTGTGGTCTGCTGGTAGGGAATTTGAGTTTCTCTGTACCCAGCAGAGTCATTTTTATTGTTCTACTGCTGAGAAAATGTTTCCATCTGCCCCAAAGGCGTGAAAACTTTGAACTTCATCTTTCTCTTTGAAGTTAGGGAAGAATAAATATATTTTTATCCAAGTGATACATAGAGATCCATCCCTGCTATGGACTGTGGGTTTGGGTTGTCCTTTTCCATTTGGCCTAAGCACTCTTAATTTTTTTTTTTTTTTAAATTGGAGTATAATGGCTTTACAATGTTGTGTTAGCTTCTGCTTACAACAGCATGAGTCAGCTATCTGTATACATATATCGCTTCCCTCTTGAGCCTCTCATACCCCGCTCCCATCCTGCCCTTCTCGGTCATCACAGGGCGCCAGGCTCGTCTCCCTGGGTTATATACAGCAGCTTCTCCCCAGCTATTTTATAGACAGCCCACGTCTATATATCAGTGCTACTCTCTCAGTTCGTCCCATTTCCAGGAGAAATTGTGTGTGTGTGTGCCCGTGCTCTCTCAGTCATATCCAACTCTTTGCAGCCCCATGAACCGTAAACTGCCAGGCTCCTCTGTCCATGGAATTTTTCAGGCAAGAATACTAGAGTGGGTTGCTATTTACTGCTCCAGGGGACCTTCCAGACCCAGGGATTGAACCCTCGGCTCTTGTGTCTCCTGCATTGGCAGCAGCTTCTTTACCACTGTATCACCCGGGCAGCCCTTAGGAGAAGTTAATTTCTATTAATGCCATATGCAGCCAGTTTGGGCCAGCCAACAGTTATCATCATTACAGTTAAATAACCTTGGCTTGAAACAGAGAGACTTGGTCAAGGGCGATCTGGACCCCAAAACAGAGTTCACTATCATTTTCCTTCCTCCTATTAATAACAAATAAACAAAAATATTTCTCAACACAGAATCTGCTGTCTCTGGAGAAGTCTTTGCCTTAAGATTTGCCTGTCTTGTTTTGAAAGGCTAGCTCCATGGAGTCCCTGAATTACTGTCCTCTTAGTATTTTTGGAAGTCCCAAGTTGGTTTCCTCCGCTGTGCTTCTGACTGCAGGGCACTTACATAATGCAGCTGAGCTGCACATGGCGTCTGATCCAAAGGGTGAGCATGAGCCGCTCACACAGGGCTGTGTGCTCTGAATGTCGGCCGTGTGAGCTCGGCTGGGAGCTGCCAAGGGTGAGCTGCTGCCCAAACACTGCCACCTCCAGTGCCCAGGCCAGTTTTCTCTGGAGTCGTCCCTCATTGGAGTAAAGAGAAACTGGCCACATGGAGAGGAGGGCTCTAGGGGAGCACAAAGGCCCAAGGTTCTCTGGTGAAAGAATGTGCCTGCCAACACCAGGGCGCTTTTGCCCAGCAGCAGCACTGCTCCACATTCCTTCTTGGCAGGCCTCTCGGGTGGTGCCCTAGCCACGGCTGCAGTTTCTCTGCTTGGAGGCTGGGGCTCCTGGAGGTCATTGTGAGACCTCACTTTCTAGAGAAACCCTCTGCAGGGCTTGACTGGGGGTTGGGGGAGTTGGAAGTAATAGCATTTCTAGAGGGCCAAAACCAGGATCTCAAAGAGAGGAACTTTAGTGAAAACAAACTAGAAGCCAAGGCAGGCAACTTGTCAATAGAAGCTAGAAGTCAAGTTCTGTTTTCTGGGACGGTGCTTCTGAAACGTTACTGTACAAAGCAATCACCAGGGGAGATTGCCACAAATGCATATTCTGTTTCTGGAGGTCTCGGAGGGAGCCTGAGGTCCTGCATTTTGGCAAGCTTCTGGGTGACTCACAACTGTTTTGATCCCCCTCGAGGAACAAGGATTTGGTAGCAAAGTGTTGGCCTCAGTGTTCAGGGGGTGAGTACTGGTTGAGAGGCATTGGAGCCTGGTGGTTACGAATGCAGACACCAAGCCACACTGTCCAGGTTTGAATTCTGGTTATTCGTTAGGTGAATGATGTTACACAAATTACTTAGTCTCTCTGTGCCTCAGTTTTCCTCAACTGTAAAATGAGAATTAAATGAGCTGATGTATGTAAAGCAGGTAGAATAAAACCTGTGCGTGCGTGCTCAGTCCTGTCTGACTCTGCAACTGCATGGACTGTACCCCACCAGGCTCCTCTGTCCATGGAATTCTCCAGGCAAGAACACTGGAGTGGTAGCCATTTCCTCCTCCAGGGAGAATAGTACCTGGTTCACTGTAAATGCTCATTAAATGTTAGTTACTGCTGTTACTATTACCATCGTTTGGTTGCTGAGTTCGGAGTCCTGCCTTCTGCTGCCTGCCTTGGCTGTAGACTTCTCTTGTCAGAAAAGGGTTCTCACTGGGTCATCTGTACTTCAGAGGTGCTGCAAGGAATCTCTCCTTTTGATCAATGAGGTCTAGAGTCTTCCCCGGTGGTCCAGTGGTTAAGAATCCACCTTGCAGAGCAAAGAACACACTGTGGGTCAATCCCTCGTTGGAGAACTAAGATCCCACATGCCATGGAGCAACGAAGTCCAGGGGCTACAGCACTGAGCTTGCTCTCTCTGGAGCCCACACACCACAACTAGAGGGTCCATGCACTGAAACAAAAGACGGTGCAGTGAAGATCGTGCGGCACCTAAGACCCCTTGCAGCCAAATAAATACATGAGGTCTAGAAATAGAGTCTACAGAAGGCAGCTGGAACCTCGCTTTCACGGGCATGCCAGTCCTGTTTGTAGCTTCAGAGTCCTGTTCAGCCTAGTGGACTGTGAAGGATGCGGGCCCCCAAGTGCAAGACAGGCACATTTCTGGGAGGTGCAGATGGAGGAGCCTCTGTCTAGAGGTTGTGAAGTCTGAAAGTCACCAGTTACCCCTAGGCATCCTGCAGGTGGCATGGAAGCAATCTCTCGTATTTCCCTCCTGAGAGGAGGCCAGCGCGAGTGCAGTGCAGTGCGTCACTGTCTCAGCTTTGCTTTTCTAAGGGTGTCAGTGCTCAAAAATAGAAATTCGCAGAGGCGGAGCTCTGGCTTTCAGCCTGTCAGTCTCCCATTGCAGCCTCTCAGAGAGTCCCTGCCTGCTCCTCAGCTAGCACAATGCTTCCGGCTGAGCCCAGGACTCAGCTCGTGCCGGAATGTGGATCTCTGGCATTCACTGCCTGGGAGTGTCATATCGAAGACGTCAGAGGCGGCGGGGGGGCCTGAGAACAGTCGATGCTTCTGTAAGGCTCCCACAGTCAAGGGACTGTGCTGTGCGGCGGAGGATACCCTGGGTTTCATTGTG
This sequence comes from Capricornis sumatraensis, assembly GCF_032405125.1. NCBI lineage: Eukaryota > Metazoa > Chordata > Mammalia > Artiodactyla > Bovidae > Capricornis > Capricornis sumatraensis. Next base: position 76,397,373 of record NC_091084.1, read on the forward strand.
CTCAAAGTAAACTCTAGTGACTCCCATTGTTGACAAGGCTGGGTGGGAGACCCCAGGGTAGGTAGCAGGAGGTGGCTGTGAACCAAGCTCACCTGCCAGGGCCTCTTTCCTGCAGAAGAGCAGGTCAGTAGATCACCTGGAGTTTGGTGTGTGTTCGTCATAACACAAGCTTACAAGAATCTCAGCCCCTGGAGCAGTGTCTGACCTGCCGCTAGAAGGCTTAAGGAAGAAAACATGGTTTGAGTCTGACCAACAGTGTCGGGTAGGAACCTGTCCCCAATAACTGGGATCTTCAGCAAATTTATTATCCTCTCTGTAGCTCATTTTCCTCATCTATAAAAAAGGGTAGTATTTTTCTTCAAAATGTGCTGAGAGAATTCAAAAGAAAACACGCTTAGAAAGCATCTCAGGCATATAATAGTACTGATAACATTAGTTGTCTCTAGAGAGGAGCATAAAATTCCCGGGGGTGCAGGAGAAGGAGACTTCTTTTACTGTGTACCCTTTTGTAACTTGAATTTTGAACCACATGAATAGTTAATCTGTTTAAACTGTTAGATGTCATAAAATGTATTGATGGGGACTTACCTGGTGGCCCAGCAGTAAGACTCCATGCTTCCAATGCAGGAGGCACAGATTTGATCCCTGGTCGGAGAAGTAAGATCCCATATGCCCCATGGTGAGCACCCCTCCCCCACCACCAAAAAAATATTGATGAATTTCTCAGAAAGGTGATCATGCCTAGCTGTTCAGTTCAGTTCAGTCACTCAGTCGTGTCCGACTCTTTGCGACCCCATGGACTGCAGCGCGCCAGGCCTGCCTGTCCATCACCAACTCCGAGTTTACTCAAACTCATGTCCATTGAGTCAGTAATACCATCCAACCATCTCATCCTCTGTCATCCCCTTCTCCTCCCACTTTCAATCTTTCCAGCATCAGGGTCTTTTCCAATGAGTCAGTTCTTTGCATCAGGTGGCCAAACTATTGGAATTTCAACTTCAATATCAGTCCTTTCAATGAATATTCAGTACTGATTTCCTTTAGGATGGACTGGTTGGATCTCCTTGCAGTCCAAGGGACTCTCAAGAACCTTCTCCAACACCACCAAAAGCATCAATTCTTCGGCACTCAGCTTTCTTTATAGTCCAACTCTCACATCCATACATGACCACTGGAAAAATCATAGCCTTAACTAGACAGAGCTTTGTTGGCAAAATAATGTCTCTGCTTTTTAATATGCTGTCTAGGTTGGTCATAACTTTTCTTCCAAGGAGTAAGTGTCTTTTAATTTCATGGCTGCAGTGATTTTGGAGCCCCCAAAAATAAAGTCTGTCACCGTTTCCACTGTTCCCCCATCTATTTGCCATGAAGTGATGGGACCAGATGCCATGATCTTCATTTTCTGAATGTTGAGCTTTAAGCCAACTTCTTCACTCTCCTCTTTCACTTTCATCAAGAGGCTCTTTATTTCTTCTTTGCTTTCTGCCATGGGTGGTGTCATTTGCATATCTGAAGTTGTTGATATTTCTCTTGAATCCAGCTTGTGCTTCATCTAGCCCCGCATTTCTCATGATGTACTCTGCATATAAGTTAAATAAGCAGGGTGACAATATACAGCCTTGACGTACTCCTTTCCCCATTTGGAACAAATCTGTTGTTCCATGTCCAGTTCTAACTGTTGCTTCCTGACCTGCATACAGATTTCTCAAGAGGCAGGTCAGGTGGTCTGGTATTCCCATCTCTTTCAGAATTTTCCACAGTTTATTGTGATCCACACAGTCAAAGGCCTTGGCATAGTCAATAAAGCAGAAATAGATGTTTTTCTGGAACTCTCTTGCTTTTTCCATGATCCAGTGGATGTTGGCAGTTTGATCTCTGGTTCCTCTGCCTTTTCTAAAACCAACTTGAACATCTGGACGTTCACAGTTCACGTACTGTTGAAGCCTGGCTTGGAGAATTTTGAGCATTATTTTGCTAGCATGTGAGATGAGTTCATTTGTGCGGTAATTTGAGCATTCTTTGGCATTGCCTTTCTTTGGAATTGGAATGAAAACTGACCTTTTCCAGTCCTGTGGCCACTGCTGAGTTTTCCAAATTTGCTGGCATATTGAGTGCAATACTTTCATAGCATCATCTTTCAGGATTTGAAATAGCTCAACTGGAATTCCATCACCTTCAGTAGCTTTATTCGTAGTGATGCTTTCTAAGGCCCACTTGACTTCACATTCCAGGATGTCTGTTTCTAGGTGAGTGATCACACCATCGTGATTATCTGGGTTGTGAAGATCTTTTTAGTATAGTTCTTCTGTGTATTCTTGCCACCTCTTCTTAATATCTTCTGCTTCTGTTAGGTCCATACCTTTTTTGTCCTTTATTGAGCCCATCTTTGCATGAAATGTTCCTGTGGTATCTCTCATTTTCTTGAAGAGATCTCAAGTCTTTCCCATTCTGTTGTTTTTCTCTGTTTCTTTGCATTGATCGCTGAGGAAGGCTTTCTTATCTCTCCTTGCTAGTATTTGGAACTCTGCATTCAGATGAGTATATCTTTCCTTTTCTCCTTTGCCTAGCTGTGCAGGTAATACATTTTTGTGGTCCTGTAAAGTAAACAGACCCTGAAAGCTCTCAGGCAGTGGTCGTTTCCTGTCCCTATCCCACGTTGATCCAGCCCTCAGGCCAGGTGGCTTGTGTTTCTGGAGTCCCACACCCATGGATGCATGGGAGGGAATCCTCCAGACACATACCTTCTCCCTCTTGGGATGAGAACTTGATGGCCAGGGCCCTGGAGAGGCCTGAGGAAGGGGCTACCTGCCAAATGAAACGCTGGGGACCCAGCCCAGGCCATAGGGCCGTATCAGGAGACACCCACACAGACCAGAGCGTGAGTGCGGAAAGACAGGGAATCTGTCGGACCAGGGTGGATGAGACCTTCCAGGGCAACTGCAGTCTCGTTCCTTTGCTGATGGGACCTCTGCCTACATACCACAGGACTGCCCTTGCTTCTCAGATGGCTCCCCCATCTCTTCTCCCTTGTGCTTCTCACAGCCCCCTAGTGATGGGCAGATAGTTACACCCAGGGCCTGAGGCCAAGAGGGAGTAAGCGACTTGCCTCTGATCGCGAGGAGTGGCTCGAGTAGGAGCAGCTCACACTCCCCCAGGTTCCTCTCTTCCCGGGTCTGTACTGAATGCTCTTCTGCATTATTTGGTTTTCTTGCCTTAGCAATTCTGTGCGATGGGTACTAACACCAACTGTGTATGACAGATTAGGGGGGAAGAAGCTAAAGGGGTTAAGTAATTACCTAAAGCCACGCAGCTAGTAATGGCAAAGGCAGGATTCAGCGGAGGTGGCCCTGACCCCCCACCACATCACGCCTGGACAAGAACCCAGGAGAACTGTGCTACTGGTTTGGCATAAACAAGGTTCTCGCCGCTTTGTTGGGAAGGAGTGGCTGTTTGTTATGTTACCACCAACAAGGACTCCGTGGCTTCTGCAGGTTCCTGCTTCAGTCTCTGGAAGATTTGGACAGAAGCTTAAGGAAACTGAACTCCCGCCTCTTTGTGGTCCGCGGCCAGCCAGCTGACGTGTTTCCGAGGCTGTTCAAGGTACGTGCGCAGAGTGCGGGGCAAGACGGTGGGCGCCTGCTCCCCGCGGACTGAATGAAACGACTTTCGGACTGAGGAAGTGGAGACAGTCAGGGCCGGGCTGACCACTGCTGCTAGGGAAGCTGGGAGTGGATGGAGCTGGTCAGCTGCCCACAGAATGGAAACTGTGTTAAGGAAAACATCAGGGAATCTGGTGTCTTGCTGGAAAGTTCCCAGCTCAGTTCAGACATGGGATGTAATGACTTATTTCACCCCAGACAACCCTGGCTCCCTTAACTATTTTCCTGGTTCAAGCCAGCAAGGTTTATTAGGGCTCTTCTTGCGCCAGGAGTTTGAGGGTGAGGTTTCCTGTTTATCTAGGGGCATTTCCCCTCTTGCTTTGCTCCTTTTATTGGGAAAAAAAAAATCAGCCTCTTTAAGGAAGTGTCCCTACTTCCTCTGTAAATGATTGACAAAATCTTCATTTCAGTACCACATAGGCCTCTGGTTGCTGTATCAGGTAGCCAGCCCAGTTTCCCCACAAACTCTTTATAATACACATTTTTTAAGACCCAAACGGGTCTTAAAAAGACAGAAGTGCTCATGAACAGAGGGCTCTAGGACATCAGCACACAATTGTTTCTATGCCTCTCTGCACCCTGCTTCCTTTCCTGTTCTTCCTGGAGGGAAAAGACAAGAGGAAAGACTGAATGTCAAGGCAGGCAGCTGAGTAAATACTTCGGCATTCACTTCACCTCCCCACCTCCCCACACCCCCACACACAGACACACATGCACAAATCACACAGTGCTGGTAAGAGCCAGCATTCACTGAGGGCTGACTGTGAGTCAAGCGCTGTTCTCAGTACGTGCTCTATGAACATTAATGCCTGTACTCCTTGCCACTGCCCTCAGAGGTAGGTGCTGCTGTCCCTGTCCTGCAGACAGGGAAGCAATAGTTTGACCATGCCTGCGAAGCTCAGAGCAGCAGTCTGGGACCTGAGCCCAGGCTGTGAGCCCGGAGTTGTGTTCGTGACCACCATACCATTAAACACACAGGCCTCTCTTCTCCTGCTGCATTGCCCCACCTCCCAGCACCTCTGAGGCCAGCCCACTAATAGCCCAGAGATACAGACCGAGCGCCATTCTCTGTATATTATTAAGCTTCTGCTACGTGCGCGGCCCCATCCTGGGTCCTAGGATGATGGAGACTGAGGCGACACGATCACTGCTCCCAGTACTCATACTCCAATGGAGGAAACTAGCGAGTAGTGGGCAGCTTCCCTGCCATATGGTAACTGCTGTGATGGAAAACGGGCAGGTGCCAGAGAATCTTTCTGAAGAGGGCCAAGGAGGCTTCTTGGAGAAGGTGTTATCTAATAGTAACCCTTTATTATTATTCATAGTTCATAATAGTGTGAACTGCTAAGCAGAATACTTGGCTCCTAGTAAGCGCCCAATAAATGTTTAGTGCCAACCTTAACCTTGGACGAGAGATAAGCAGCTCTGCGCAGGACCCAGAGGCAGCAGGGCCGAGTCGAGGCCGGACTGGCGTGTGCATGGCCAGGACACTCGCCCCAAGGGCTCAGGGTTTTCAGGGACCGTGGCCAGAGACCTGGGCTGGAACGTGGTTCCCTCCTGCTAGCTGCATGCTCTAGGGCTTTCTGTGGGCTCCAGAAAGGGGGCAGCCTTTCACGGGGCCACTTTCTCCCAGGTTTGCTAGGAAATACAGAGATTTCTACCAGACATGACTAAAGACCTGGAAAAGAATCCCCTTCTTTTAAAATATGTGGCCCCTCTGCTCTGATTTCTCTGACCTCTGGGCCAAGGGCAGCTGCTCCTTTCCCAGCTGTCTTGAGAGCTGGAGCCTACTAGCTCTGTTTGCTACTGGCCACAGGAGTGTTGCCATGGAAACCATGAGGACACTTCTCATAGCACAAGTCTGCCAAGAAAACTAGGCCAGAAGTTTGCAGGGCCCCAAGGAGCTCTGGGAAAGGCTGCTGAGCAGGCGGGAGGTGGCGATCCTCTGCCTGTTTCTGGGACGGGGCTCCCCTGGGAGCGTGTATTTATAGCCTCCTGCTGTATTCTTCTCCCACAAGGACACTGGTGGCGCCCAGAGCTGCCCACCTCTCTCCTGATGCCACAGGGACCACCAGCCTCGGGCTCCACTGGTGAGGGCTGTTGGCCTCTCCTCAGGGGCCTGCCCTCCTCAAACCTCGTGGCCCTCAGATGGTTGGCTTTCTGGTGCAAGTCGTTGTCCGCAGTTTGTTCTGACGGGTCTCCCCACGTGCTTGGTTTCCTCTTGGCAGGGAGCTGAGTGCCCGCCCGGCTTCCTTCTCCCCAGCAGTGGTGAGCATTACAGATTCTCTCCCCCACAGGAATGGGGGGTGACCCGCCTGACCTTTGAGTATGACTCTGAACCCTTTGGGAAAGAACGGGACGCAGCCATCATGAAGATGGCCAAGGAGGCTGGTGTGGAGGTGGTCACCGAGAACTCGCATACTCTCTATGACCTGGACAAGTAAGAGACGGGTCCCAGGGCTCAGCTTGCCCGTTGTGGGAGTTGGTGGTTTGGGGCCCTGCTGAGCAGAACTCAGGGAGGTTTAGCAGTAGGGCCCCGTGCCATATGGGGCCTGGCGTTTTCTCGGAGCCGGGGGAGAACAGCTCAGAGTGGGGGCCCGTAGAGCTTACCCGATTTGGGTGCAGAGGCTCATTAGGCCCGAGAGACGCAAGCAGGGTGTCCATAGCTCCTCACACGCTCCAGGCCCACCCACCCCACATACTCCTGCTTCCATCCTGCTGCTCAGAAACTGCCCTCTGACCCCAGTGGGGCCCTGTCTGTGGCCCCTCCCTGTAGATCTCTGGTCTCGCAGGCACAGCTTCTGTCCCCCAGCTGCGTTCCCTGGGCTCCCCTCGCTCTTGGGTTTCCAGGTCTCGCATTTAGATGTTGCCTCGGAGGCTTGAGAGATCGCTGCGGGGCCCTGTGCTTTCAGAGAGGCCAGGAGGAAACCCCCTCCTCCCCTTCCTTCCCTGCAGGGCTGTCCCTCTTGGGCTGCTGTCGCCACCACAGCTCCCCGCCGGCCTCCCCCAGACCCCGCCTCCCCCAGACCGGTGGTGGCTGCTGGGAGGCTGGGTCACACAACTCTGCATGTGAGCTGGGCTCCCGGGGGGAGGCGCTGGGTGTGGAGCGCCTCCTTCCGCCACGTGCTGGAGGAGGCGGCGGCGGGAGGCACTGCCGGGCAGCAGCCAACCTTCTGCCTCCGCTAACGGAGGGGAGGAGAGAGGACCTGAGAGATGGACTCGCCGGCAAGTCCGGGCTTGCTGTCAGCTGCTGCTTGGCCAACAGCAGCCCCAGGAGTCTGGCTCCCGCCCGTCCGAAGTCATCCTTACATAAACAGCCTCAATGCGCCTCTAAACACTCCTAGTTTTTCTTCTTACCTGAGTGCAGCTGTGTTTTTGTAAACTGCAAAAAACCCTTTAAGGTTGAGTTATGACTATGAACCCCGAGCCTCTGATTTAGGGAGGGACAGGCTGTTCCCCACCTCTCCGTTCTAGTAACTAGGGCCCAAGGAGAGAATGAATTTCCAACCAAGGAACCCGTTTGCAGCTCTTATCAAAGAACTTCCTGGAGGCTTATGCTGGGGTAGAGACAGTCCACAGGGCGCCCTGTGGCTTGGACAGGCAGGCCAAGGACCGTGAAGGCCAGTGGGGACTTTTCTGTGACAGGAGAGATATGGTCAGTCTCTGTCTTTAGGCGGCTCCACACCAGCACCAGGGAACCTGGAACTGAGGCCCAGCTTTGGCCCTGACTTGCTCCATTACCCGAGGCATCTGCTCCAGCAGTCTGGGCTTCATTTCCCTCTCAGTAACATGGAGACGTAGCCTCCCTTGCCCCCTCCTTTCTCCCTAGGGGTGGGACTCAGAGCGGATGAGGAAGGCCACCCTCCAAGCCTGCGCAGTCTGGGCTCTTTTCTGGGAGGGCAGGGACCTGAGATGAAGGGCCTCGTGAGTGACGGCAGGCGTCTTTGGGATTCCCAGGATCATTGAGCTGAATGGGCAGAAGCCGCCCCTTACCTACAAGCGCTTTCAGGCCATCATCAGCCGCATGGAGCTGCCCAGGAAGCCCGTGGGCTCCGTGACCAGCCAGCAGATGGAGGGCTGCCAGGCCGAGATCCAGGAGAGCCACGATGAGACCTACGGCGTGCCCTCCCTGGAGGAGCTGGGTGCGTACTCCTGCCCCAGCCCCTCACACTGTCACCTCCTTTTTCGTGTTTTTTTTTTTTTAAACCAGCTTACTTTTTTTTTTCTTTTTTTTGTCAAAGTGATGCATGTCATTGTGGACACTTTGGAAAATACAGAGAGATGAAAGTGGAAATAGCTGTCACAGTTACCTACCGCTGATCATTTTACAGCAGTCCTTCTGGTCTTTTTTCCTGTTCATAGTCACATGTTCAGCTTCTGTTTCTAGTTCATGACTAATTTTATACTTTTACCTCTCAGACGATATAGACATAGCCTGGTGTTGGCATCAGTGGGCTTCTCAATACCGACATAACTGGTATTGCTTCTGATGAAAGGGGCTATGTCAGCCTCTCTCCCCTTCCCCACCTATCACACATTTTTTTTTAAATCTGAATGAAGTTAGCCTTTCTCACCTAAAAACCACAGCTGTAGCCAGCTAACCTGCCAGGGCCAGCCATATAATATTGTTCTCACCTGCCTATGATGAGACATGGCTGAGATGAGGGAGGCAAGGGAAAGGAGAGAAGAGGTCACCGTGGGAAGAAAACCTGCATGACTTAGAGAACATCACTGAGGAAACATTAAGGATTATCTCAGTGACTTGCCTGATAGCTCAGACGGTAAAGTGTCTGCCTACAATGCGGGAGACCCAGGTTCGATCCCTAGGTTGGGAAGATCCTCTGGAGAAGGAAATGGCAACCCACTCCAGTACTCTTGCCTGGAAAATCCCATGGAAGGAGGTAGGCTACAGTCCATGGGGTCGCAAAGTGTTAGACACGACTGAGGGACTTCACTTCGCTTGGCTTTAGACCTCTTAGCACCAAGAACACCATAGTTCAGCTCGCACGGAGCTCAGAGAACAGAGCCGCACGTGAGGACTTGCTGCGCCATCACCAGACTGACCTGACCCCCAGTCCTGTGGCCCTGCTACCCCTCTGTAGGATTCCCCACTGAAGGGCTCGGCCCAGCAGTCTGGCGGGGAGGAGAGACGGAAGCACTGGCCCGCCTGGATAAGCACCTGGAACGGAAGGTATGGCCCCGATGCCGAGACAGGGCTTCAGATGCTGACACCCCCGTGCAGCCAGGGGGATGGAGCCAGGTTCATGTCCCTGAGTGCCTCTTAACTCAAGCTGGTTGGTAACAGCAGTAAGAGCAGCTGCCATTAGTGAGTGCTTATCCCGTGGGCTGGCCACGGCCTGAGCGTTTCTGGGTCTAGCCCCTGCTTGTGCTATTTCGTTTCATTTTTCCATCTGCTCTGCAAGGTGGATACTAAGCTCTCCATTTCACCAGTGAGGAAATCAAGCCTTGCCTGAGGTCACACAGTTTTTAAGTAGCAGAGTGAGACCTTGTTCTACTTGGTTCTAAAACTTGGGCTAGATTGCTTTTTTTTTTTCATTGATGTGTCCCCTTCCTAAGAGGTCAATGGGTAAGAGGTCAGATGTTCTCTCACTAAGAGGATATCTGGTAGTAAAGTGTAGAAGATTATTTTGTGTTTCCGTGTTCCCCACCCCTGCTCGCTTTGGCTGAGTCTCCTCCGAGGCACTGAATTCCATTTGCTCAGCGCAGAATGAATGGCCCACCCCCCAGTGAAGCAGGAATTGCTCAGAGGTAAGAAAGAGGCTGAGGCCCTCACAACGTCCCTCCCACCTACACCTCCTGGGACTAGAGAAGCAGAGACTCTTCTCAACAACAGTCACTCCTGTTTCCTGCCCCCCTGCAGCTGGTTTATAGACTGGGTCCCTAGAATCACGGCGTGTTCTATTCCTGCTCAGGTAGTGGGCATTTGGCCCAGCAGCCAGGTGATAACAGTGCAGGAAGGAGGCTAAGACAGCCCACTTGGGAAGAGTGCTCCCCAGCCCAGGAAGTACCTCGCCAGCAGTGAAGGCGGGTCACGGGCCTAGTCTCCCCAAGGCGCAGCAGCCTTGAGGTCCCCATTTGGATCTTACCATCAGACAGGGCCGAAAGCAAGCCCCAGCCATTTAAAAGGAGGAACACTGATGTCCAAGATCTGTGAGGGAACCAGCCGTCTTTGCCCACATTAGCTTTATGCAGACATCCTTGTAGTCAGTCTGGAGACAAAGGCTGGGCCGAGGGGGCAGAAAGGGGAGCCTATGTCAGGGCCCTTTAGACTCAAAGATGATCTTGGGGAATACTGTATTTTACATATCTCGGAGAACACAAGGTGCCTGATGGACAGGAGTTTAAACCATTTCAGGAGGTTTATTTCAACTTCACTTCTCCAAAACTGAAGTGAGCATTTTCTTAGGTCAGGACGGTCTAGCTATTAGAAAGCCTGCCCAGCACGACAGACATAGAGTTTAAAACATAGTCTATAGAGATGACAGACGTGAAACAGGGAAGTAAAGTCCATTCAGGGTGAGGAAAGGAGTGGTTCAGAGGGTTGTGAAAGTGGAAGAGCAAGAGGACTGACAATATTGATCAGTTCTTGTTTGCAGGATGGCTTTTGAAAAAGGAATTTTTCTTCACTCATATACCCAAGAGTCCCAGGATGTAGCCTTCAGGCATAGCTGGACCCAGGTGTCGAGCTAATGCTACTTGGAATGCATTCTCCATCTCAGTACTGCCTTCCTGTGTATTGCTCCATTCTCAGGCAGGCTTTCCTTGAGTGGTGGCAAGGCTCGTCACCAGAAGCTTATTTTCAGTGTGCTTAGTACTACCTGAGAAAGTTTCCAAAAGCTTCAGAAAAAGTCCCAAGGAGTGTTTTCGTTGGTCTGGCTTGGGTCATGTGACTGTCCCTGACTGTGACTAAGGCCAGGGAAGAGGGTGCCCCCTTCCCTGTTCAGACTTGAATCTGGGAGTGAGCCCACTCCCAGAGTCCAAGGTGGGCTTAGCTCTACTTTACCCAGTTGAACTGAGATTAGGGAAGGGGTGGGTCACCACAAGAACATTAAGTGCTGTTACCAGAAAGAGGGGGCCAAACAATATGATCTTTACCAGTGGGTTACCCAGTAGTAGCTGAGGGCAAGCATCTCTCCACAAAAGTGTCCCAGTTATTAAATGAAAAAGGAACAGAGGAATCTTGCAGCCCCTGGTGATTCACTAATGACTGCTAACACCAAGGATAGTGACTGTCAGGCATGTTTCCCCTGTAGTCTCGCCAAAGACAGGAAACCTGAGTCCACGCCAGTCTCTGGTACCAGCCACCAGTTTGCAAGTGGCACACAGGCCAGAGGAATGTGTTGAACTGCACCCGTAAGAACACAGGGAAATCCAGATTGTGGGAACTAGTGCAAGTCAAAGATCTTGAGTTCTTTTACAAGAAATCTAAAAGGAAAAGAAGGAAATGGCAAGAAATGCATAGAATAAAATAAATAACACGTTGAACTCTCTTACATGACCAAGACTAAGCAAAATGTGCCTACGGATGTACATTTGGATGAAAAAAAGAATAGAAAACACTTTAAAAATGCAAGGAATAACTGAAAAGGTAAAGCCCTCCCTCCCAAATGTGCTTTGAAAAAACAGAAGAATGTTAACATTTTAAAATGCTGGGACCTGATTATTGACAGAGTTGGGCCGGTGGTTATTGATGGAGCAGGGAAGGGACCTGACTGGCGGAGCACGTAGGTGGGCTTCTGGGATGGCCGGCAAGGTGCTGATTCTTGAACTTTGGTGGTGGTTGCAGAGGCATTTTCCTTAGAATAATCCATTAAGCCACCCATCAGTGTGCTTTTGTATCTATGTTTCACTTAAAAAGATTTTCAAAGAGTGGTGGGCAAGGATGTGAGCAGGCAAATATACCTTGGGCCTGTTAGAGGTACTTAACCAATACCTGAGGATCACCTGCCGGGAAGGTGGCCTTGAGGCTGAGGCTTGAAGGAAGAGTCAAAATTAACCAAGGAAAGGGAGCTGCATGTGCAAAGGCTAGCAAGAGCATGTGGCAAGGGAGGAAGCTAGAAACATGGGCCCTCAGCAGACTGCAGGGTGCTTGTGAGCCTTGTTTAGGATTTGGAACTCTAGCCTGAGAACACCAGGAAGCCTGGTGCAGATGTTGCCCTCAGGGACAGGCATTTTAAAGAACCACTCTGCTCCCGGTGTGGACAGTGGATTAGAGGGCACAAGAGCTGATGCAGAGAGGCAGGTGGGAGGCTGTCACAGTTGTCCAGTATATATAGTCTTAGCCTAAACCAGGTCGATGGCAACAGGGGATGGACGGAAAAGGACGGGGTGAAGAAATACTTGGACAGTGGGACTGACATGACCTGCTGAGGGAGGGCAGGTAACGGTGACGGCCATGCTTTTGGCTCAGGCAACGAGGTGGATGACAGTGCGCTTTCTGAGGTAAGGCATGCCAGTGGAAGGGCAGTTTAAAGAAAAGAGCCTGCTCCCCTTGAGGCCTGAAAGTCAGTCCAGTGGAGATCTCTGGCAGGGAGTTGGCTAGGGTGATTTGGGAGTCTAGGTCGTAGTCGGGGTGCAAGCTAGAGCCGTGGTGATTGTCTGCAAGGAAGTAGCCTTAGAGGATCCACAGGACTGGCTGAACCAAGCTGGAGCACAGTGGAGCAGAGGGCCCAGGACAGAGCCCTGGGACGCCAGCACTTCAGGGTTGGGAGGCACGGTGGAGCTGGTGAAGCATGAGTAGCCAGCCAGGTGAGAGCTGAGAGGTGACCAGGAGCCAACGGAATGGTGGGAATGGAGACAGGGGTGCGGGCAGTAGGGTGAGTGGCTGGGAGGCCCAGAAACGAAAGGACAGAAGATGCCCACAGGATTCAGTGGCGTGGACGTCATGGAGGCTCTGGTGGGAGTGGTGAAGGGGGACGTGGAGCTGGGTTCGAGGAAATAGAGTGAGGCTGGCTGTGAAGGGAGGAAAGAGGACGCAGGGGGACGTCTGCAGGGTGACTGGAAAGTATTTATTTTTGTTTTGTTTTGTTTGCAAAGAGCCGAGACCACTTCCCCAGTGTTCTTAGAGCGGACACAGAAGAGAGGGAGAGGTGTAATGTGTGTGAGAAGAGATGGAGGAGGGTTCCAGAGCCGGGTAGAGGCCTTAGCCTTGGGCAGGGTCGCAGAGGCGGTGGGTGCAGGTGAGCCTGTAGATGTCGTGGCTAAAAGTTGAGGGGTTTCCTACCTGATGGCTTCCATTTCCTTATCATGAGGGAAGAAGGTCATCTGCTGAAGAGGGGTGGGTAAGTATGGAATTGGAGGTCTCAAGAGGGAATAAGTTTGTGAAATAGTCCTCACAAAGAACAAGAGGGCATTAGGAATTGAGAAAGAAAATAGTTGTTAGAGGGAGTGGAAAAGACTGGAGTCAGTCCCTCCAGCCCTATCTCTTACCATCTCTGTAACCCCAGCAGTCACGTAACCCTTCTTAGCCTAATTCTTCATTTTCAAAAGGAGGCGACAAATGGTGCCTCACGGGATTGTTAATCGCAAATGAGAGAGCAGGGGTCCCTGAGTTGTGGAGGTTAAGTACCCTGCTGGCAGCAACTGATGAGAAAAACAAGACAAGCGACCCCCGCAGTTCATGACTCTGGGTCCGCAGCAGAGGGCTTCTCAGTGCTGTGGGGCGGTGGGCAGAAGTGAATCTGGGCGAATCTGTGCAGCAGCAGCCTCAGGGCCCCTGTGACCGGGAGCTGAACGAGAGCTGCCCTCTTCTGTAACGTGGAAGCCCCTGTTCCTTTCTTCTGTAGAGTCATGGCCTGTTCAGTGCTTTCAGAAACTTCCAAATCTGTCATTTTATTTAATCTCCAGCAGGTAGGAAACTTTCTTCTCATTTAATAGAAAAGTTGCTGAGGGACTAAATAACTTACTACAGTCATAGCACAAATTAAACAGAGTCAGGGTGAGAACTTGGGCCCCATTGTTTGGCTGGTGGTGGTTCCATCAGAAATCGCACCAGCCTGAAGGGGTGGGACGTGCGCAGGACTCCGGTCCTGGCTCCTTGGCTTTCCGGTCTGCGACCTTCAGCAGGTTCCTTAACCACCGGCTGCATCAGGCTTGCTCCTCGGCAGCGTCCCAGCCTGTCCTTCCTCCGTCCTCTCTCTCTGCTGCAGGCCTGGGTTGCCAGCTACGAGAGGCCCCGGATGAACGCCAGCTCCCTGCTGGCCAGCCCCACGGGCCTCAGCCCCTACCTGCGCTTTGGGTGCCTCTCCTGCCGTCTCTTCTACTACCGCCTGTGGGACCTGTACAGGAAGGTGAGGGCCGCCAGCCCACCCGCGCGCAGCCGAGGGGACCAGGGTCTTCCGGGCCGGCCGGTCAGCATGCAGGGAGGCCTTCCCTCTGGCTAAAGTGTGGGCACTGTCCAGAGACAGTGAGGAACAGGCCACATCCGAGAGGTGGCGGAGCCAAGCACAGCCCCAACCTCCACTCGAAACCACATCCAGCTTCTCAAGTGGAGCTGGACAGGCCGGCCTCAGGGCGAGAGCCCGGGGTGGCAGAGCTGCCAGCAGCAGGGTGGTGAGGGCTGAGCCCTCAGGGCGGGAGGCAGGAGGAGTGAGGCTGGAGCCAGTCCTGAGGTGAGGAGCGCAGTGGCCCGCTACGGGGTGGTGTCCAGACTGTCTCGTGGCGCTTGCCCATCAGTGATGAGGAAGTAACCAGAGGGCCGAATGCAGGGCCGGATGGGGCAACGGGCAGAGCGCCTTGTGGTAATGTACCTGCCCCCACAAAGAGAGAGGGCCACACCTCCAGCTCCTGAGATTGATCAGATCGTCCTCGCATCTGCGTTGTTTCATGTGTCCTTACGTTGCCGGTATCCCGATTTTGTGGCCTGGGGTAGCTTTGCCACTCGGTGGGTAATCTTGTGATTTTAGGAAAAGTATCATTCCCTTGGGGCTTCCCAGGTGGCACAGTGGTAAAGAATCTTCCTGCCAGTGCAGGAGACACAAGTTCGATGCCTGGATTGGGAAGATCCCCTGGAGGAGGGCATGGCCGCCCACTCCAGTGTGCTTGCCTGGAGAGTCCCAGGGACAGAGGAGGCTGGGGCTACGGTCCGTGGGCTGAAAAGAGCTCAGATGTGATGAGCACACACATCATTTGCTTGGAGGGCTGATGTCTTAGTTCCCAACATGGCCAGATCCAGGCTTCAGGTATCACATATTTAACCAAAATCTAGACTGAGCGTTTTTGTGTGTGTGCTGTTGAGAAGACCCCCTTTGACATTTTAGAAAGGAGAGTTACACGGGGGCCCCTGAGGACAAGGGTCGTGACCAGCCTGGGGAGCTCAGTTCCCAGCCCCGAGTCCCACAGCACCGTCCCTGCCGCCGCCTGCCGTCCCTCAGCCATTCTTGGTGCTCAGAGCAGCAGTAGGCACAGCCAGGGCACAGGGTTCTGGGGGCACCTTCTGCCGTTTCTCCTGGGCATGGCCCCTCCCCGCATCGAGGGTGGAGGTGGCAGCTCCAGTCCTCCGTGGGGAGGCCGAGGGGCAGGTGCCAGGGGCGAGGCCCGCGTGTGTACCCGTGTGCTGTCCCCGCCCCCAGGTGAAGCGGAACAGCACACCCCCACTCTCCCTGTTTGGGCAACTCCTGTGGCGAGAGTTCTTTTACACGGCGGCCACCAACAACCCCAGGTTCGACCGCATGGAGGGGAACCCCATCTGCATCCAGATCCCCTGGGATCGCAACCCCGAGGCCCTGGCCAAGTGGGCCGAGGGCAAGACAGGCTTCCCCTGGATCGACGCCATCATGGCCCAGCTGAGGCAGGAGGGCTGGATCCACCACCTGGCCCGGCATGCTGTGGCCTGCTTCCTCACGCGCGGGGACCTCTGGGTCAGCTGGGAGAGCGGGGTCCGGGTGAGTGCTCTCAGCGGGCCGCCCCTGTGGGGGCTGGGGGGTGGGCTGGGGCCCCTGGGTCCAGGAAATTCCCTCCAGATCCTTCTTGGCTTGCCCGCAGCAGAAGGCTTTGACACCCTTCTCTGGGGGCCATGTGGTGACTGGGGGAGAACCATGGTCGAGGCCCCCCTGGAGGCTCCTGGTTTCTCCTGCCTGCGTCTAGGTGTTCGATGAGCTGCTCCTGGACGCGGACTTCAGCGTGAATGCCGGCAGCTGGATGTGGCTGTCCTGCAGCGCTTTCTTCCAGCAGTTCTTCCACTGCTACTGCCCGGTGGGCTTTGGCCGCCGCACGGACCCCAGTGGGGACTACATCAGGTGAGGATGCAGAGCAGGCTGTCTGACCGCTGCAGCCTCCTCCTCGGGTGAGAAACACTTGGCCTTTGGAGGAGGCTCCCGGCGTGCTGACAGGTCGTCCGGTGGGTGCGTTTCAGGCGATACCTGCCCAAACTGAAAGGGTTCCCCTCCCGGTACATCTATGAGCCCTGGAACGCCCCAGAGTCCATTCAGAAGGCAGCCAAGTGCATCATTGGTGTGGACTACCCCCGGCCCATCGTCAACCACGCCGAGGCCAGCCGGCTCAACATCGAGCGGATGAAGCAAGTTTACCAGCAGCTCTCCCGCTACCGGGGACTCTGTAAGGAGCCACCCCCCGCCCCCACATCCCCTCATCCCCAGACAGGGGCAGCACCTCCGGGCTCCTGGGGTGGGAATGGGGATTCCCAGATGTTTGCAGAGGAACACCGCCGAGTGCTGCCTTCCAGGCTGTTGGCTTGACTTCCTGGGCCCAGGCCGCTCAGGCTGGGCTGAATTAGTTGCAGCCAGTGGGGAGAGACAGAACCTAGGACGCCCCCCGTCTTGTCCTCACCTGCCCCTGCAGTCCTGTGAGTTTGCATTCCGATTACTCCCCTGCCTCTTTCCCAGGTCTGCTGGCATCTGTCCCTTCCTGTGTGGAAGACCTCAGCACCCCAGTGGCAGAGCCCAGCTCGAGCCAGGCAGGGAGCTCAAGCAGTGTGGGTGAGTACAGCTGGCCTCCGGGGGTCTGTGCCCATCCCAGGGGCACTGCAGAGCTACCTCCGCTTCAGTCACAGGGGGCTGAGGACGGAGACCAGAACACTTAGGCCCCGGTGGAGCTTGAACTCCCCCCAGGACACAGATGGTAAAGGAACCGTGCAGGATCATCTCAGATACCAAGTGCTTTGCAGGAGAGTCAAGCCGAATGACCTGCTAAGAGAGCGCTGGGGAGGGGGTGAGTTTAGGTGGAGCACCAGGGCCCCACGTAGTGAGCAGAGCCAGCCTTCCTAGAAGAGGGGGAAGAGCATCCCCGGCAAAGGGAGCAGCAAGAAAAGACTCAGAGAAGGAAGCGAGCTGCCCGTCCCAGGAACGAGAGGAGGGAGGCCAGTGGGGCTGGCGTGTCCTGAGCGACGAGCTGGAGCAAGACAAGGACGGATAGCCAGAGCAGCACCGTGTAGACTCCGCGTCCACAGGAGGGTTAGCGTTCCCTCATGTGTGCAGGGAGAAGGCGCTGACGGGGTCAGCAGGGCAGAGGCGTGACCTCTTTATGTTTTAAAGAGCTCACTCTGCCTGCTGTGTGTATGTGGAGAGCACAGCGTGGGCAGGAGCCCCCGAGGATTGCGGGTGCTTAGGGGCGATGAGTCATCCAGGCAGGAGGTGGCAGGAGTGAGGGGTAGGCAGACTTGCCCCCTTCTTAACCTCTGCCCTTCAGCTCTGGGACAAAGACTGGCAAGTTCAGACTGTAGAGAACTACAGAGCTTTTTATACTTTGCCTGGCCAGGTGGGCTCCACAGGGGAGAGTGTGCTCATCCCAGCTTCAGGAGGCCGGTTGCCGAGGGAAGGCCTCAGTCCCCAAGCAAGGAGAGCCGCCAGGCCCATCCATCTCCGACCTGGAACCCTTGGCACTTGGGCCCCCAGAGCTGGCACACGTGCCTGCAGGCCTGGTCATGCTCTCCTCGGATCTTTCCAGGCAGTCACTGCTGAAAGGAGAGGGGCTGGTCTGAGGAACAGTCTCCCTGCCCCCCTAAAGAGCAACCTCTGTGCAGCTGAGGGTCATGTGGGCTGAACACATGTGTCTGTGTGACACTGACCTGCTTCCCTACAGGCCCGAGACCACTGCCCGGGGGCCCAGCATCTCCCAAGCGCAAGCTGGAAGCAGCGGAGGAGCCGCCTGGTGGAGAGCTCAGCAAACGGGCCAGGGTGGCGGAGTCGCTCCCCTCAGAACTGCCGAGCAGGGGCGTCTGAGAGTGAGTGAGGCCGGGCAGGGAGGCGTGGGTAAGGGGGGGAGAGTCTCGTGGGGTGAGGCGGGGAGGGCTGGGGGTGAGTTTGGGAAACTACTGCCCTGCCAGGTGAAGCTTAAAACCCAGCAAATGGGATTAAAGCCTGGTGAGGACTGCATGATTTTTTTAGGATTTCAGCTCAAATTCTACTATTCTGACTTGTACACTTTCTAATACTAAAAAGAGAATTTACAGGTAAAGCCTTGTTCCTTCTTTGCTAGCTATGGGAAAGGAAAAAAAAGACTCTTTTTACCTATCAAAGTGAGCCATATCCAAAAAAAGAAAGCAGAGACCTGGGTGTGAAGCTGAGGGGGAAGTCGTCCCAGGGGAGGGCTGGGGGTGCTCCAGGCCCCTCTGCCAGTTGCCCCGACGGACTGTGCGCTTGAGGCTGGCCAGCAGAGGGCAGCACACACTTCCAGAATGTAGGCTTGGGGTGCTTGGAGGCTCACTCAGCCCAGCCCCATCACCAACCGGAAGACCCGGGCTCCCGTCAGTCATCTGTGCCTCTTAGAGCCACGCCTCCATTCACGTCTTTCTCCTGGCTTCAGCTCTGCACTTCCCTGTCAGTGCTCATCTTCCTTGGAAGCCCCCGAATGTCTTCAAAAACAAAAACCTGGCTCTTCCTTCCCCAGAGTAAGAAGGGCCTTTTGTGCCTTTCTGGGGAAGACATAAATTACTATCCACTCTGGGTCATCATCTTGGGCTATTCCTTATGTGCCATGTCCGCAAGATTAGATGGGAGGGGAATTTTCTCCGTGAAGTCAGTTCGTTTTTTTCTAAGCTCTTGCACTTCAAGGCCAGGCGGGGCCATCTGGTCTAGACTCACGTGTCAGTGACACAGCAGATGTTTGATGCCCTTTACCCGACTAGGCGCTTTGTCACAGACGTCACAGGTGGACAGATTTGTGTTATCTCGCCCTGAGAGTACTGGCAACCTTAGATATTACCTCTTAGTTCTCTCTTAAGTCTGTGATACTAACCAAAGTTCATTCTATCTTACAAATCTGGAACTTGTCAAGCTGATACTCTGACTTTCAGGTGAGAAGATCAAAAAACAGAGAGGTTAATCGTCTGGGTTATGGTTGCTCAGGAAGGTAATGGCATCCACTTGAGCCTGAAACTGTTGCCAGCAAATGTGTGAGGAAAGGGAGCTTAAGACATATAAAACATGATACGATGCCCATCCATAAGGATGTAATAGTCTGCTTAGAGAAGTAAGACAAACGATCTATAATTCCTGGACAGATGATTCAGACTCTACCAGCTTAGCATCAGACAGATGTGGGGGGCTAGAGCGATCCAGGAGCACAGCACAGAAGCTTACCTTAGCGGGCCTGGACGGTGACCTGAATGTAGGCAGCAAGGGGGCCTAATGATTACACGATCTTGGGCAAATGACTTAAGCTCTCTGAGACTTGGTTTCCTCGTCAAAAATTAGGTTCTTGTTACAAAGATTAAATGATTAAATGTATGTTAGTAATAAATGGGGCTGCTAGGATAAAAAACATGGCTACTATGATGAAAACAAAAGAGGGATTTAGTTTTCTTAAGGAACAAAATATCAATCACCTCAGGTATGCAGATGACACCACCCTTATGGCAGAGAGTGAAGAGGAACTAAAAAGCCTCTTGATGAAAGTGAAAGTGGAGAGTGAAAAAGTTGGCTTAAAGCTCAACATTCAGAAAACGAAGATCATGGCATCCGGTCCCATCACTTCATGGGAAATAGATGGGAAAACAGTGGAAATGGTCAGACTTTATTTTTTGGGGCTCCAAAATCACTGCAGATGGTGACTGCAGCCATGAAATTAAAAGACGCTTTCTCCTTGGAAGAAAAGTTCTGACCAACCTAGATAGCATATTCAAAAGCAGAGACATTACTTTGCCAACAAAGGTCCGTCTAGTCAAGGCTATGGTTTTTCCAGTAGTCATGTATGGATGTGAGAGTTGGACTGTGAAGAAGGCTGAGTGCCGAAGAATTGATGCATTTGAACTGTGTTGTTGGAGAAGACTCTTGAGAGTCCCTTGGACTGCACGGAGATCCAACCAGTCCATTCTGAAGGAGATCAGCCCTGGGATTTCTTTGGAGGGAATGATGCTAAAGCTGAAACTCCAGTACTTTGGCCACCTCATGGGAAGAGTTGACTCATTGGAAAACACTCTGATGCTGGGAGGGATTGGGGGCAGGAGGAGAAGGGAACGACAAAGGATGAGATGGCTGGATGGCATCACTGACTCGATGGACATGAGTCTGAGTGAACTCTGGGAATTGGTGATGGGCAGGGAGGCCTGGTGTGCTGCAATTCATGGGGTCGCAAAGAATCGGACACGACTGAGCGACTGAACTGAACTGAACTGAAGGAACAAAAGGCCCAGAGCACAGTGTTGCTGGTTTGAGTCTGATGGCTCAACAATGTCAGAGCCAATTTTTCTGAGATTCTCTTATTTCTTGGCCTTAAGGTGGCTGCCACAGCTTCAGCCATCAATTCCTTGCTCAAAGCAAAAAAGAGAAGGAATCGCGGAGACAGCTGTACTTATTCATTCAATAAACATATATCAAGTGATCACACTTTGCCAGACACCGTTGTAGGCATTGGATATGGTTGTGAACATGACTGACAGAGTCCTGCCCGCCCTTGGGTACATCTCTGTGAGAGGAGACAAACAGTAAACAGATAGATATATCTTGTGTCAAGAAGCCCTAAGTGGTATGAAGGAAAAATAAAGTTGAGTAAAAGAAAGTAAAGTGTGGGTTTGGGGCACAGTGAAGTTTTTTGCAGTTTTATACTGTGCCAGGTCATCAGGGGGGTGCCTCTCTTCCTTTTCATCAAGAAAATAAAACCTTTACCAGGACACCTCTTCTTCCCCAGCTTTTCACATTGGCATCATGAGCCAGAACTGCATCATAAAGCCACCCCCAAGCTGGAAAATAGGACCCAGATTATTTAGACCGTTGATCTCCAACCTGAGTGAGCAACAGAAGCCCCTGGAGGATTTGTTAAGCCGCAGATGGCTGGGCCCCGCCCCCAACAAGCCTGGGCTGGGGCCTGAGAATTTGCATTTCTAACACGTTCCCAGCAGTTGATGATGCTGCTGTTCTGGGACCACACTCTGAGAATCACTGACTTAGACCATTCCTGATCTATTGTCTGAGCCACATCCACGAGCCGCCAGACAAAATCCAGGTTCTATTAGCTGCAGAGTGTGGGTGCTGTCAGTAACTAACACTGTCTGTGTGATACACAGGGTACTTAGCCTTGCATGCTAAGTCGCTTCAGTCATGTCTGACTCTTTGCAACCTTATGGACTGTAGCCCACCAGACTCCTGTGTCCTTGGAATTCTCCAGGCAAGAATACCGGAGTGGGTTGCCATTTCTTCCTCCGGGGGATCTTCCCCACTCATCCAACCTCCGTGTCTTACATCGCCTGCACTGGAAGGCAGGGTCTTTACCACTAGTGCTACCTGGGAAGCCCCGCTTAGCCTTAGAAGTTCCTAAAGAAAATGATAGCTATTATCATTACGGATATTGTTATTACTATTTTTTATAAGAACATAAGGTTACACTTGGGTCCAGTCGTGGAGGGTCTTAAATGTCAGGCAGACAGAGTCCTTGGTGTGTACTCTGGGAACAAAGGTGCATTTTGAAACAGAGTGGATGATCAAACTGGCATTTTTTGAAGATTAACCAGGCGTTGGGCTGGGACGCGAGAGGAAGCGGTGTGGGGAGAGAGCCAGTCGAGAGGCCATGGCGGTCATCCCAAGAGGCCACTGCAAGGGTGCAGAGGCCAGCGCCTCTCCTCGCGTGTAGTTCAGGGGTGTCCATCAGCCTGTCGGGATTGGGAGGACTGATTCTCAAGGGTCAGCCCTTCATCGTGGCCAGTCGACTGGAAGTGGGGCCCGGAGGTCGGAGGACAGGACAGATATGCATGTTCTTTGGAGACCCTGGAAGAAAAGAATTTCTCAGTGGCACCTGTGCTTCATCGTGTGCTGAGCATCATCACCAGTGAACCAGTGATAACAGCATCTCGTCACCTGCCCTACCCACCAAGCACACGCATTGGGGAAAGAGAAGGAGAAACCACGTGTGAAAAGCCTCTGAGTAAAATGCACCACAGACGAAATCACGCCGCCACCTTGCACGTGCTTCTCAGAGAGTCTTTGCCTCTGTCATTCCCGCGGTCAGAGCCGGCAGCCTGGGCTGGACGGGCCGCACAGCAGTGGCCCCGGGGCCTGAGCCGATAGTCTTCACTGCCTTCGCCCCTTCTCTCTGTCAGTGGAGCTTAGTGACTCAGGACCGGATTCATAACCTTTCCGAGATGCGATAGCTGTCAGGCGTGAATAAGCACAATCTACCAGCCGGAAGGCTCCATCACGGACCCTTCAGGCCGCGTTTAGCTCCAGCCTGTCTAGTTTGTTATTCTGTTGTTTCTGATGCCTCAGGCCTGGGCCAGACAATGATTTAAACTGATCTTGTGGGAAAACATATCCTGATATCAGTTGGTTCCACGCTTACCTCAGACCCACATCAGTATCTGTTCTGCACTTGGTTACTGTACGATGTTCACAAAACTGAAAAGCCAGCCTCAAATAGCTTTCATTTCAGCCGCTACTGCATAATCCCCAAAGCTGCTGACCGCTCGGGATTCCATCAGCCTCCGATTGTGTGCGGGTTTTGTACTGGTCCAGCTGCTTCAGCAGTGCGCAGGATCCATTCGCCCTGCTGCTGGTGCATACCGATCTGTTGAGAGAAGCCCGTTGAACATGGAAGGTTCACGGCAAGGACCACCTCTCCCCCTCCTCCCCCCAAAGTTCACGCAGGCTCGGTTAGCCGTGGGGCTCCCCTGAGGAGGGCGCAGCTCCCCACTCCAGTGTTCCTGCCTGGAGAGTCCCACGGGTAGAGGAGCCTGGCAGGCTACGGTCCACCAGGTCGCAAAGACTCAGACACGACTGAGCGGCTAACAACCTCACTTCCCACCGAGGGGAGCCTGACTCTGGAATCGCTCCATTGTCCCGACGTCTGTCGCATGTATTTCCATCCTTACGTGAGACCGTGTGTGAGGGGCACTGGGCAGTCTGTGAAACGCTGCCCGGGGAAGCGGAGGCTGTGTGGTAGTCAGAAACCCGTCCTGGGAGCCTTCACACAGGTTTCTCTTGCCTCTCTGACTCAGTTCCTGAAACAAGAATTTGTTGGGACTTGACATCCCTTCATGCTTTCCCTGGCACTTACTCAGTAGCTGTTGACTGACAGACACGCCTCCTCTTTGCTGTGGTCCAGCAGGAAGGGCAGGCGAGTAGCTAAAGTGGAGCAAGAGGCTGAGCCGAGAGACCAGCTGTAAACCCATCCAGGCCTAGCCACACCTCTGCCCTTCCCCGCTCCTGATGTGGGGGCTGGGAGCCAGCCCTCTGCCCCTCTCAGGCTCGGGCCCTGCACCTCAGCCCCTGTGGTGGGGAGGGTGGCCCCTGAGGCCTGGTCCAGCTCCAAGCCACGTTTCTTCCAGACCCTGAGCTGTAGCGGCCTCCTCTGCTGACGAGGCTCAGGCGTGCACAGTGGCCACACACGCCCCTCCCGGGCTGGGAGCCAGGGTGCGGCGGTCTTGCAGATGAGCGTCCAGTGGGGGAGAAGCTGTGTGAGGGCCCAGGGACGCAGGGGCCGTCCTGACGGACATTGGCACGCTGAGGGAAGGTCATTAACTTAGTCTGTGTTCCGCCACTTCTGACGGGTTGAGAGAGTGGAACCGCTGTGAGACTGACTTTGTCTTCAGTGCGTGTTTGAGTCGATTCCTCCGCTGGCGCCTCTCCCCTAGCTGCACTTCTCTTTGTTTCAGTGATGCTGTCGTTTTCCTGTACGGCCTCGTTTGATTTCCCCGAGTGCCTTTTTCTGCAGACGTGTGCCCTAGCTTGAGAGTAAGAGCACAGAGACCATCTAATTATCTGCTGACCGAGCAGCTTGAGTAAGCACTTGACCCGCCCTTTGACTAGCTTTGTAGGCAAGGATGAGCTGGTTCTTCCAAACCCTGGTTTTCTGTGTGGGCTTTTGAAGCCATCCCAGAGGGTCGTGGGTCACTGGGGCTCATCTGAGGCCAGGTCATTGCCACCTCCCTTCACGGGTCTGCCCCATGGCTAAACCATGTCCAGGTGAGCATAGGTCTCAATGAATTTTTAGTATTATATCTGCCCAACTACACCTCATCTCCTCATCTTCTAAGCTGAGGCATCAGTTCTTAACTCCTCTTTGGGTTACTCATGCTTTGAAGAGTCTGATGAAGGATGAAGCCTCTCCCTGGAAAATTTCCCACACGCAGCGAAATGTACACAGAACGTCATGGTCTCTGTGGACTGCCCCTTAAGGCCTATCCTTGGACCCCTTAAGGATCAGGAACCCCAGAGCAAGAGCCCGTGCTCTAAGGAATCCTCAAGCACCCTTAATTGTCCCTCGTCCCTGAAGGTGGAGAAAGCACCAGAAATGGAGGTAGTGGGTGGGAGCACCTGTTCACTTTCCAGTCCTGGAGTTAGCAGTTTCAGAAGAGTCAATTAGCATGTTTCAATAAGCATATATGCACTTTAGTAACAAATAATTTACTTGTAGTGAAAAAATACGGCTAGGTCATTGTAGTACAAGCTTAAAGAGAAAATTGTTGAAAATATTTTAAAGAGGTACTCAGTATTGGCCCATACAGGTATCCACTCATACATTTGTTTTTTATTTTTCCCAGCTTCCAGAGAAATTATCATCGTCCAGTTAAAATCTTCTTTGGATTTAACATTTGTCTGAAAAGGGCTGCATGTGTCAGAAGACTGATTTTGAACCCCTGACTCCATTGTCTTCAACTCTTGAGAGCATTTTTTCCTTTTCTGTTAATATCTAAACTTCCATTGATGTTGTTTGAATGTTAATCTTCATGCCACCATGTTGAATTTCTTGTTATATCCTCTGAAAGTCTTAAATGGGAGATCCTATAATGTAGAGATTACTTAGTGGCAAAAACGTAGATTGTGGAAGCAGACAGACCTAGGTTTCCTGGCTTGGTTCTGTCCCTCCTGAATGCTGTCGTCTTGGGCAGCTTACGTAGCCCTCTGGCTTCAGTTCTCTCATCTGTGAAAATGGAGGCTGTGTCTTCAGAGTTAATGGGGTCGCAAGCTGCATTAGTTTGCTTGGATTCGCGCAAGGTGCCACAGACCGGGTGACTCTAATGACAGAAATGCATCCGCTCACAGCTCTGGGGCTGGAAGTCTGAGGTCAAGCTGGCGGCAGCTGGCCTCTCCTGAGGCCTCTCCGCTTGGCCTGAGGACCGCTGTCGTCCGCCTTGTCTTCACAGGCTCTTGCCTCTGTGTGTGTCTGCGCCCTGATCTTTTCACAGAAGGACACCAGTCATCTGGGATCAGGGCCCACGATATGCGCCTAATTTCAACTTAGTCACTTCTTTAAAGACCCTCTTTCCAAAGACAGTCCCATTCTGAGGGGATCAGGGCTTCAGTATACAAATCTGTATATGAATCTAACACGTGTATAGTGCCTGACCTGTGGTAGGCTCAGTAGGCCGTCTTGTCATCCACCTGATCATCGTTTAAGAGGTACAGTCTTTGAACGGAGGCCCGCGTGTCTCTGCACTCTCAGGCACCCTGGACCTCTTGAAACAGGCAACCCAGCATTGTGATGGGCTTGCCCTGTCCTGTTATCCAGCATGAGGCCATCTCTGCCCTCTGCCCTATATCCAGGATGTTATGAATCTTTAAAATGACTCATCCCTGTGTCTCCTCTCCCCCGCCCCCCCAGTCTTCTAGCACAGCGCCAGCTTTCTTTTATCTCTGTGTGGAAGTTCGCTCAGCCGCTGATTCCAAACTCAGTCATTGCCTTCATCTTCAGAATTACTGGTCCTGGCTGTCTTCTCTTCCAGCCTTTTTTTTTTTTTCCTGATTCTCCCATCTCTGGCAGCAGCCCTTGTGCCTTGATACAGAAACTGCCCTTGTCGTATCTGAATAAGTGTCAACCAAGGCCTCAGGTAGTGACCCCCTCCTCTGCCATCCTTAGGCCTCGGGGGGAGGAGGCCCAGAGAGTCCACCGGCGAGAGCTGGTCCATGTCAGCACCTCAGAGGGAGAGGGCCAGCGTCCAGGCACCCGCTGGCATCCCAGCAGCCACCTTGTCCCCAGGTGCCACGGCCCGTGCACTTCGCTCTGGGCTCTCCCTGGTTCCCCAGAGAAGCAGCCAGAGGAGCTGTGTCCCGGGCAATGGGGAGTCTCCTGAACACTCCTTTTCACCCCGTCTCTCTTGCAGCTGCAGTGCCGTGGCTCCGTGAGCAAAGCCTGGCTGCCCGAGCCGCCGCTGTGGCAGCGAAGTGCAACCTGCAGAGCCGCTGATCACCTGCAGAGACGGAGCGAGCGTGTGTGCATGTGTGTGCGTGCGGAGGAAGGAGGGCTGCCTGTTTGCGTGTGCATGCGTCTGTGTACACTCATGTGTCTCTGAAAGCTGTCTGGGCCAGAGGAGGACGGGTAGCAGCTTCACCTCAGCCTCCGGACCCTGGACTAGAGGTCACGGTGGTGGCGGTCACCCCATACCTATCCCTGGGGGCCCGCTGCCTCGTATGCCTAGAAGGGTGGTCAGACCTTAGGTGGGATTCTGACACCTGCTCCCCTTCCCCCTCCTCCCTCCACGTCAGACTGAGGAGCAGAGGAAGCATTTCTGGCTCTTGTGCAGAGTCTGGGATTCTCCTGAGTTCCTGCTTTATGACCCCGGGGGCCGGGCAGGCTGGAGGGGACAGTTGCTGTCCAGCCAGTCACCTGGCCTGGCTGCTGCTTTTTAAAATTCCCTGCCAGTGGACTCCCCAAAGTCTTTCTAGGGGAGCTGGGGCTGAGCTGTGGACAGATCTGCAGCCTTTCTGCTTCATACAGAAGTGCACCAGGGGCCTGACCTGAGTGCTGGGTGTGCCTTCTGACAGTAGGAGAGAGGAGCCTCTCACTCTCCGGGGCTGAAAACCTGAGGCTAGGAGTTAACCCTTGCTCTCACCACTCCTTCACCATCAGAGCAGACTGGAGACCCAGAGCCTCCAGCAGGAGGAGGCCAGGTCCCTGGTGGTGGAGGGCCCCCTGGCTCCCCTGGCCACACTCCATGGCACCTCAGTCCTGCCCCCGAGGTCAGCTGACGGCAGCCAGGGAAGCCATTGCCATCTGCCCGGGGCTGGTCAGCACCGAGCTGCCACATCAGCCCTCCCGGTAGCTGGACATCAAGGGCCCAGGCAGGTGCACAGCCAGGGACGGTTGGGAAGGGCCCCAGCTGAGGTCCCACCCAGCGCACCAACCCTTCTGGAAGCAGCAGGTGGGGCGTTTGACCCAGAGAAGCCAAGGGCTTGCCATCCAGGGGCGGCCGGTGCTCCCACCTCAACCCTCCCGCTGCTGGAGGTCTGTGCTGAGGAGGACCCCGCAGAAAGGAGGACTATGTGGCCAGCTGGAGCGCGTCTTCCTCCCACCCACGGCCCAGACTTGAGCCACAGCGTGTGCGCGCACAGGAGTGTGTGCAGGTGTGTGTGTGTGGCTGAGAGACCAACCCCTCGTGGGACTTTTGTCCTCACGTGTCACATTAAGCTGGCCCTGGGCCTTCTCCTCTCTACCTCCCCTGTGACCTTGTCCCAGCCATGCCCTCCACTCTTCTCTGTCCTAGGACGCGAACCCTGGGTCAGGCCCCTGTCTCCCGCGTCTGTCCAGCACACTGACAGGCTTCTCCCTGAGATGTCCTCAGGCTTCCTCAGCTGGAGAGCTGCCTTTGGAGTCCAACCATTGTGTCTGTGTCAACTCACGAGAAATGTCCCGTATTGCATGGGGGAAACAGCTTTTTCTGCAGTGTTGGGTTGGGGGCTTCACTGCTGTCTTAGCCTCAGCCAGGAGGAAAGAGCATCGGGGGCCGCCACCGGAAGGAGGGGAGAGCAAGCCTGGAAGGACTGACCGATGAAACTGGGATGGCCAGAGGACTTAGGGCCAGAGTCGGTGTTTGTCTGACAGCACCTCAGATGGCAGGATGATTCCCTTTGCCTGCCTTTTTGATGATGGGTCTCTTCCCTAAGGTACATGTTGGCAGGACCACCGCCCCCTACTTCCTACCATCCCTGGCATGCTGGCCCTTTCCCAGTGGACTGGAAATGAGGAGAGGGGCTATCCAGTGGCCTGGAGCTCTGATGGATTTGTGTCTCCCCTCTCCTGGCCCAGGTGTCCCTGGGGGCTCCTGCAGAGCACTACCCCAAATCCTGACCCAAGGGCCAGTGTTGGGAGGGATGGTCGCAGGCCAAATGCACTTTATACAGAGATTTTGTATTGCTAGGAAGATGTGTTTCTCCCACAGTTTGTGAATATCCATGTGTCCCATAAATGTCTGATCCTATCTGAGCAAAGTTGTAATGTCAATTTTGTGGGAGGTCTGGGTACTGGGCGGCAGTAGGGCTTAATCTGAGTGAACCAGGAGCCTCTCACCCACCTTGGAGGTAGCAGGGAAGAGTGGGTGGGAGATGGAGGACCAGGGAGGTCCCTAGTTGAGCAGCTAGAGCAATTAGTGGTCTCGACACCAGAGCTTGGTCAGAGTTGGAGGTCAGTCAGCCAGAATGGTGTGGAGCATGGCAGGCCTGGGATGAGGTTCCTGCAGTGACCCAGCCTCTCAGCCCACTTCAACACCCCCAATCTGGGGATCAGTCGATGGCAGGGCCCTCTCCTGGCCCTCAATCCATTCTTAACTGGGGCATGTAAGCTGCAGCTGCTTGGTGCAAAGGAGAGCCAAGCCCAGAGTCTGGATGCTGACTTTGGTACCATCTGGCCAGAGTGGCCCTTTCTCTACTGTGTGAGGGTTTCCAGTTTTGGACCGCTGAACATGAGAGCTTTGTTAACCCACATCCCAAGTTCCTATGAGAAGGGGTTCAGGCCAGGCCAACGATATCACAAGCTGCCTTGCACAGAGTGAGAAAGGGGAAAAGGAAGAACCTGACCCTGGGACTTGTCTGGTTCTCAGCTCTGCTTTGAAGCTCTTGATGGCCGAGACTTGGGCCTGGCCTCCCCTCTTCCGCCTTCTCCTGCCTTCCCTCTAATATGGCTCTGCTTTGCCCTTAGGAGCTAATATACCTTTGCTCTTGAGCCAAAGATTCTGGAAGGTGGAGTTGTCCTACATGCACACACGTTCCTGACCTAAGGGTGCTCCCTAGTAGAGAAGCAGACACTAAGGAAGAATTTCAGCCACTGTGGCAAAACTGCTTTCCTGGGAGGAAAAGTCAGCACCATAGCAGCAAGCGGTTACCTTTTGGTCCTAGTGAAAGGAGCTTGAACCAAGACAGGAAAGATTATGTGTCCCCTCTGGGCCCAGCAACACGGAGAAGAGAGGTAGCAAAGGCCTTCAGCTCTAGGTATTAACCTCAGAACTGGAGCTCAGGGCTTGTTGGCTGCAGGGCAGGTGCCCACTGCTCCTTTCTGGGCACTGCACTGTAGGCGCAACCAGTGGGCAGTCTAGATTTGCACATAGGCTGCCACAGCTGTGAAACTGCCTTTTCAGAAGGACAGGACCTCTGCGGCTCTCTCAACTAGCCATACAAGCCAGTGAGATTTGGCAGAGGCTCTATGACCCACCAGAGCTGGGGACCTCGCTGTGCCCAGCAGCCTGAGTGCCCAGAAGTCCATGTGCTGTGAGAGAACACACAGGCTTAATCCTCTTAGGGGAGAGAAGTCCAGGAGGAACCATGACCCGGAGTTGCAGGGCAGAGGCACTGGAGGGAGCCGAAAAACCATCAAAAGAATCCCGAGAAGTCAACCGTAGGGGCAGGAGGAAAGGCCCCAAGTTTTAGCATGTGAGAAGCCTGCTATGGGGTGTCTGAGTGCAAAAGGGGGTTCTCTGCAGGAAATACAATTGAGGTGCTAAGTGAGGAGAGGGTGACGTCAAAGTCCTGACATGAGGGAGGAGAAGCTGAGAGAAGCCAAAAGGAAGGGCTCAATTCACCATTAGAAGTGTTTGGGGCTGTAAGGGGCTTAAATCACTCTTTAGAGAGGAGACCCTCGGCAGAGTCCTTGGGTGGAGTGGGGGGGGGAGTCCCCTCAAGGGGTGAGCCCTGGTTCCCAGCTGGAGGTGGGGTGTTCCCAGCCTCCAGTGCCAACATTTGTATTATATTTCATCCTCACGACCATGAGATGGACCATTATCATCCCCATTTCACAGATGAGAAAAAAATCAAGCCTTAGGACTGTTGTAACTAATGTGAAGTCACACCACCTATTCTACTAGGAGAGCCGGGCTGTGACTTCACCCTACCTCACTCCAAAAATCTGTCGGTCCTAGGAGCCAGCATCCAACACCCACTAGTGTTTCTCTGCCTTCCTCCACGACTCTCCTTTCCTGACTGCCTTCTTTGTCTGCAGCGAGGGGGTCAACTCGGGTCCCAGGGACCAAGATCCCGCCATTAGTTACCGCATACCCGGACGCTAGGCCCACCCCAGGAAGAGAGCCCGCAGGGACACAGAGGGCTTTGCGGAAGGGGAGGCTGTTATTACTGCGTGGGATTGAGGGCGGGGCGGAGCCAAACTCGGGGACCGCGGGGCTGCGACTTCAGCACCTTGGAGAGCGCGGCTGGGCGGGGCTCCCGGGTAAGGGGCGGGGCGGGGCGGGGCGGGGCATACCCAAGCCTGGCCGAGGACCCGGGAGCGCGCTCGGAGGCGCTCGCGCCAGTCCCGAGAGCGGCGCGCGGTCTGGAGCCGCGCCCTGCCCTGCGCAGGTGCGCCCGCCGCGCAGTCCCCAGCCGATCCCCGCGGCGGCGGCCTCTCGCCGCGCCCGCGCCTCCTTCCCCGCCGCCGCCGCCGCCGCCGCCTCCGCGCCGCGCTCCGCCCGGATGGCAAGGGCTGTGCGGGAGAATGGCGGAGCGAGAGAGCGGCGGCCTGGGCGGGGGGGCCGCGTCCCCGCCTGCCGCCTCCCCGTTCCTGGGGCTGCACATCGCGTCGCCGCCCAATTTCAGGTGAGGCTCTCCGGCCGCCGCGCCCCACCCTTCAACCTAAATCGATCTGCCCGGGCTCCGCACCCGCCTCGCCATACGCACTCATGGGAAACCGCAGAACGAGAGGGCGGCGTGGGGATGGGGTCTCTTCCCGAATCCCCGTCAGCCTCAAGTCTAGACTCATGGCCGATGCATATCCGCGGTGCGGCTCTCTCCGCCATTCCGTGTCCGAGGCGAGGAGATCCCGAGATGGAACTGGAGGAGGGGGCGCGGAGGCCGCCTTCTCTCCGACTTTGGAGCTGCGGCGGGGTGTGGGGTCCGCGTTGAGGTCCCGCAGGAGGCAGGAAGCCTGGGGCTTTGCCTGCGCGCAGTCGGAAGGCTCCTGAATAGAGGATGACACTAGGTTGGGGTGCCCCTCGGGTCCCAGTTTCTTGGGGCGACCGACAGCCTTGGTGCTAGAGAGAGTCGCAGGCCCCTCCCCCAGCCCTGCCTGGCCAGAGGGGCCCAACTCCCAGGCCTGGCGTGGCAGGACCTTCTGTGCATTGGGACAAGCACTGACCTGGTCAGGCGCGTGTAGGTGCCGAACGAAGGCTCAGCCTCAACCCGCGAGATCGAGGCCCGGCTGTGGGAGGGGGAGTCTGGGTTGGAGCCCGCGGGAGTAGCCAGGGTTATTGGTGGGGTGGGTCCTGCTGGGGTGAGTACCCTGGACCCTGATCTGAGCTCCTCCTTCAGCTCTCTCCGTGCCCCTAGTCTGGCCTTAGGCAACTGGGAGGTGGATTTCAGAGAGGTGGCAGTGGGTGTTGTGGGGGTTGGGATGGACGTCCCTCCGTCCTCATCCTGGCGGGTTGGAGAGGAAAAAGAGGAGGGGTTACCGCTCCCGAGCCCCCAGAAAGAGGCCTCCATTCCCCATTGTTCCTCCATGTAATGAGCTGGTGCCTGCCCCTCTCCTGGGGCCTCCACCCGCGCCGGGCCCCAGCTGGGCTCTGGCGCCAGCCCCTCTTCTTGACCAAGGGGTTGCTGGCTCCCCGGCCCTCAGGTGGGCAGGGACCTCCAGGGATCGCTAATGGCATCATCTTCAGGACTGGAAATCTCCCAGAAGGCCCGGAGCTGAGCTGCCAAAGACCAGATGGAGGAGGCCGGGCTCCAGGGCTGGGGGCTTTGTGGTTCGAGCCTCAGAGTAAGGAGGCCGAGGTCTGAGACTCACTCCACCCGAGGTGAACTGCGATGCCTTCCCACCAGCGCTGCCCTCCTTCCAGGAGGCCCCTCTGTGGTGGCTAAGCACAGCTCTGGGACAGACGTGGATGCGAATCCTGGCTCCACCAACTTTCTAGCTGCCTGACCCGGGCAGCTCTCTGGGCTTTCCTGAGTCTCATCTGTTGATGAGCTAATTCACATTGATTCCTTCAGGTGCCTCACGCTGGCACTCAACAAGCGCCACCCTCCACACCGGCGGGCGTTGAGGCGGCTCATTCCTGCTCGGGGCATGTTCCCGGGTCTGGCTGAGGTCTCCCTCCCCACCACTCTGGGCGTCAGGATGGGCCTGCCCATTTTGTAGATGAGGAGACTGAGGTTCAGGAAGGCGGGTGGCTTCCCCGAGGGGAGTCAGGGCCTGAGGCTGCGTGTTCAGCCCACTCTACCTTCAGGCCCTGCCTCTGACCCGGAGGACAGCTTGGCCTCCCCCACCTGCTTCCCCCTCCACAGGTGAGAGGGCTTTCCGTCCCTGCTGCCCCCGGCGGGCAGGTTATCCTGGACTC
Source organism: Capricornis sumatraensis (assembly GCF_032405125.1). NCBI lineage: Eukaryota > Metazoa > Chordata > Mammalia > Artiodactyla > Bovidae > Capricornis > Capricornis sumatraensis. The sequence continues at coordinate 76,429,965 of NC_091084.1, forward strand.
CTGAGGGACAGTGACTGATAAGGAGGGCCCGCCAGTGAGTGTGCCCAGCCCTGGGCCCGGTGGGCAAGGGTGGCACTGTGCCAAGGCTAAGTGTGGGTTGGCCCTCCGGGACACCATGGCCTGGCTGTGGAGATGTGAACAGTAAGGCCAGTGTCTCTGGCCCCGAGGCCTGCCCTGCCGGCTCCAGCAGCCCCCGCTGCCCTTTCCCCGGCCGCCTCTCACAGTTCTGAGCTCGGCTGATGGAGCCCGGGTGGGACTGCGCCCCTGTGGCTCTGGCCTGGCTTTGAATCCTGTCTCAGGCCCTTTAGCCACATGCTCAGAGTGGGTGCCGAATGCCTTGGGCTGGTTTTTTCTCCATGATGCCTACTTTGGCCCTTGCTCAGGGCGGCCCTAATACTTGGATGAAACAATACATGTTGAGTGTTTCAAGGGCTGTGAAGAGCTGTATTCATGTCGGGCTGTTCCTGTGGGTATTATTGTGTGTGTGTGTGTGTGTGCACGTGTGTGCATGCGTGCATGTGTGCGTGTGACCCAGCACCACTGTCCACTTCCAGAAGGCACAAGACGTCAATACCTAAACTTCGGTTTGCCTGAAGCCCGGCACAGAGTAGGTGTGCAGTGCTTTACTATTTAACTGGGGATGCAACTGGAGAGTTCAGAGAAGAACGCTGGAAACCCTGCCACTTGGGAGGCCTTGCTCTGCCCAGGCGCCGTTCTAAGCACTTTCTGTGCCAGGGCGCCTCGTCCTGCCCAGAACCACACAGACAGAATCTTGTCATTATCCCCACTTTGCAGATGAAGAAACTGAGACGGGAAGAGGTTGGATAAGTGGCAGAGATCAAGTTCAGAGCCACCCTGGAAAGAGAGGGATAACGATGGAGAGTTTGGGGAGGGGGACACAGGTGTGGCTCTGAGGAGGGTGAGCATTTATTTGTTGAGAGTTGGTGTAAATAAACTTTTTTTTTTTTCTGATTCTAGAAATGCTCCAACCAGTTACTAGTGATTACCTTTGACTCCAGTGTGGGAGAGGGATTTTCACTTATTTCACAAACTTCTGTATTCTTTGAGTTCTTTTTTACCATAAGCATAAGTTACTTCTGTCACCTACAAAAGAATAAAAGAAAGTTGGAGGGTAAAGTGATACATGTTCATTTTAAGGAAATTCTGTGAGAGAATTTAAAGACTTAGCAGCGGATTCCTTGAGCTACGTGGCAGGAGGAAGAGAGGGACAGTCCTCGTGAGAGGCTGGTAGGGGGTCAAGTGAGCGGCTTTCCCGGGGTGTGCCGAAGGCGGCGTGGATGAGAGGACCTTAGAGACCAGCCCACTCCCAGCCCACCCCCTTCCTTAGGGGGAGACAAGAGAGGCTGAGGAGGTTCTGGAGCACATACAGCAAGCTGCAGCAGAGCTGGGGCGGCACCGGGTCTCAGGACTCCTTGGACACGATGGTCATGTTCTGGCCCCCACGCTGCCTGGGGGGTGCAGGAGCCAAGGGCCCCCTACCCACCTCTTCACAGGGTTTTGTGCACTCAGCTGTTTTTCATTCACTCAGCAAGAACTTGTGGGAATTCCCAGTGGTTAGGATTCCACCCTGGCACTGCTAAGGGCCTGGGTTCGATCCCTGGTTGGGGAACTAAAATCCCATAAGCTGTGCTGCCCGGCTCTCCACCTCACCCCAAAAAAACCCAAGTTACCTGCACTTTGCTGGGCTCACTGAGACACTCCAGAGGCACAGATGAGGGCCTGGCCTGTCGTGCGGGCAGCGACGTGGTCTATGTGGTCGGACAGACAGACAGACAAGGCCTTACCAGGCAGTTGTAGGTGAGCTGGTGACTCAAGTCAGGGGCCTGGAGGGGCCTTGGGTCAGGGCAGGGTGAGCTCAGCACAGGCCTGGGGGGCGAGTGAGGGTCACCCAAGAGGAGGGGTGAAGAGGGAAGGGGCATGTGACACCCAGGCTGGCCCAAGTGCAGAGACTGGGCGTACAGGGACGCAAAGGCCCTGTGGGGACCCTGGCCTGTCCCCCCACAAGCAGGGGAGCCCACAGGGGTCTCAGGAAGGACAGCATCAGATGGTGCCTTGGGCTTCTGATCAGGAGTGGACAGGGAGGCCACTGGGAGACCGGCTGTTGTGTGGGTGTAGACGGGGCTCCGGGGAGGGACATTTGGAGGGTAGATTAGCCCACCTGGGAGGGAGCCGGGGGAGGGGAGAGAGGTGCCTGGGATGAGGCCGGTCCGGTCCGAGGAAGGGGGTGCCCTGTGGGAGAAGAGAGGCTTGGTTGATGACATCACTTGAAGCTGAGCCTGAGGTTGCTGATCAAGGGGGGACCCAGTTAGAGGGTTCAAGCAGGCAGTTGGTGTGGGGTCTGGAGCTCAAAGGGGAGGATGGGGCTGGGGCCACAGACCCTGGGAGTCTGCTCAGAGAGCGAGTGATGGCCTGAAGCCTCAGGAGGAGCATCATAACGGTGGGGGGTGGGGGGAACAGAGTGAAGGGAGAGGCTGGGGACCTGCCACATCTGGGGGGCAGTGAAAAGCTGCTGCTGTTGGGGCCACCCCAACCCCACCCTGGGCAGCACCCCCAGATGGCTGCGATGAGGCAGAACGTGGACTCTGCTCACACAGCCGGCTGTTGCAGCATTGCAACCCAGCGATTGGGTGTCAGAACCATAAGTTGGCCTCTGGATTCCTGGGGCCCCAGGGGGACCCACAGGTTGGGCCCAGGTCCCGTTTCCCATCCAGGGGCTCTTGCGCATCCAGGGCACTGTCTCTGCAGCTGGCCCTGCTCCTGGATTCATTCAAGAAATCTCTAGGCACGTCCACCGTGGGCCTGGCCTTACCCGGCATCAGAGACACAGGCAGGGCCCAGGGCCTGGGTCTACCAGCGCTGCTTCTAACAAGCATTTATTTAGTGCCTGCAGTATACGGGTCCTGGGCTTCACGTGCAGAGCAGAGCAGGGGCGAGAGTCAGAGTTACCCCAGGAAACCCAGCTCTGCGAGGGGCGGGGGCTCGGGGGTGCGACCCAGAGCGGACTTGCGGAGAAGACGCCCCCCAGATCCCACCGCGTCCCACGGCTGTTTGTGTCAGGGTCTCTTCCTGTGTGCGAGTCATCACGTGGAGCCATAAGGTGACACACTCTGTCTTCTGCTTATTCTATTAGTTCCCATTTTCAACATTAACGCACAGACTTTATAACGTTCATCCCGAACAGTGAGCAATGCTCCATCCGCTGGAAGACCCCGCGTGCCAGACTCCGCGGTGGTCTCCATCATGAGGATACACACCCTTGTGCAGAAAGGTTTTGCCAAGGTTGGGATGGTTCCATAGGATAGTGTCCTGAAAGTCGAGTCACCAGATCCCAGAGTTCTTGCTCCATATCAGCACCAAAGTATCTAAACAGATTAGATGCTTGCTAACCCCAAGCAGGGCCTTCCTGGGTGCCCTAGTGGTAAAGAGCCCGCCTGCCAGCGCAACCGGGCTTCCCTGGCGGCTCAGCTGGTAAAGAATCCGCCTGCGGTGCAGGAGACCTGGGTTCGGTCCCTGGGTTGGGAAGGTCCCCTGGAGGAGGAAATGGCTACCCACGCCAGTATTCCTGCCTGGAGAATCCCATGGACAGAGGAGCCTGGTGGGCTACAGCCCAATGGGGCTGCAAAAGAGTCGGGCTGAGCACAACCCCAAGTAGGGGTGTTCTTGTGGGACTGGTTTCTTGGGTTGGATTCAGTTTTCAGTGAAGATGACCCCAGTGTGGACACGGTTGAGAAAGGAATTCCAGACCAGAGGAGAAAACCCAGCCTGACCCCAGAGTCCCCCAGAGCTGGGGGTGGGACGGAGAGGGGACTCTGAGGGTGAGGCTGGGCCTGGCGCCCCCCACTCTGCCGTCTCAACCAGTACCATCTTCCCAGAGGCCCCCACTCCTACCCCAGACGCGCAGGCAGGGTTCTGGGCACACAGGAAGTCAGGCTGAAGAGGGAGCTGGCTTCAAGATTTCCGAAGGGGAAGTCTAGAAAGACCTGGGGACATCAGCGTTTCATTCATTCCACAGCAGTCGCTAAGTACCTGTCATGTCAGGCCCCCTCGTGATGCTGCCCTCACGGACCAGTTGCCTCTCAGGGGAGCCCGCCTCTGGCCACAGAGCCCACAGGGAAAATTCCAGTGACTCCCCGCCCCAGGACGCCTGCAAAGGGGACCTAGGCCAGAGAGGGGCTCTTCAGCCCGATCAGGGAGCCAGTGGGGCAGGAGCCTAAGAGTTGGGAGGGTGGGAGGCGGGGGCAGGATCCGCAGGTGAGAATTTGGGCCCCTTCGCCTAAGGATGGGGGAAGCTGTTAGGGTTCTGAGCTGGGAACGGGTGATAGAGCCAGACTTGCATTCCACGTGTTGGTTTTGGTGGCCCCTCGGAGAATGGCCTGTAGGAGAGACCAAGGGAGGTGAGGAAGCTGCTCGGAATAGGGCAGCCCAGGCTCGGGTTCGAGAAACCCCTGGACAGCCGTGCTCAGCACTCAGAGGGCGGCAGAGAGACAGGCAGGACCCTTGGACCGCAGCTGACCCCATCACAGCGGGGCCCCGTGAGACATCGTGGCCAGGACCCATGGTCAGTCAGGGGGCACCCTGACCTCCCTCCCCAGGAGCCAAGAACAGGAAGACAGGAAGAGCCTCTAGGCAGCCAGATGCCTGGCTGGGTTTGGCATTGCTCAGCTTGAAGCCTCAGCACTTTACCATTTAACCCTTGCTTGGCAGGCCCTGCTGACTTCACCTCCTCCTGGGTGGAAACAGCAGCTTAGAAAGAGCTGCCGTTGGAACGCAGATGTGACTGACGGCACATGGCAAGGGAAAGGCCGTGGCGTAAACATCGAAACACAAGAGGCTTGTCTGTCCGTTTAGGGGAGCTCGGCTCAGGCAGCAGGAGCCTGAGGGTGGCACGTTCAGAGGACAGTGAGGAGCCAGAGGGGAGGACTGGGGCGCCAGAGTGGGAGGCGATGAGGTTAACTCGGAAGAGGGAGCCTGGGTGATAAAGATTGATGCCAAAGGTCGGGCCGGGGGGAGTCTCGAGAAACCAAACCCTTGCCATAGAGTGACCAGATGTTAGTGTGGGTGAGACCTCGTGACCCGTCTCACCCCAACGGGCAAGCAAGTCTGGGTGATGAGGGCAGCTGCCTCCAAAGGGCTGGGGTTCCCAGATCTAGAGGCAAAGCCGGGGACCCGACCTGCGGCGGGTCGTGTGGTTCAGCCTGAGCTGTCTTCTGGCACTCCGGGGGCCAGTTTCCATGGGGAAAGTGGATCAGTGGGTTCAGGAGGGGACCTTCCTCCTTCCTTCCTGCTCCCGCTGCCCGCCTCCCCTCCATCTTTTCCTTCCTCCTCAAGGAGCTGCTCTCCTTGAACTTGGAGGGACTAAGGGTCTGTATGGCTTTCCCTCCACAAAGGGCCTCCTGGGGCTTCAGGTGAGAGACCCAGAACTCGTGGTGCCTGGAGAAGCAGGAGGGAAGGGCAGGGAACAGGGCGGCGGAGGCGTGGGCAGAGGTGGGCCTTGCGGGAGGTGGGTGTAATTTGCAAAGATGACTCCAGGACTAGTCCAGCCCCCGATCCTTGGTCGGGACCTCCTCACAGCACCCTGTAATTTACACACACTCCACTCAGTTAAGTTCACCAGCACCCAGATGGGGGGGCCTCATCTTACATATGCGGAAGCTGCAGACCTATGGCATCTTCTGTCTGAGCCTTAGTGTTCCTCATCTGTAAAATGGGCAGAATAAAACCATCTACCAAGGCTGGAGTGAAGATGAAGGGAGACACAGAGCATAAAGAAGGTTGGTGGCCAGGGCATGGCAGCCACTCAGGCGACAGGGCGGCTGATCCTTGGATGGAGTCAGGATATGATCTCAGGCCTCCTGCTTCTGAGCCTGGTATGGCGGCCATTCCACCATCTTGCCTGGCTTAGGAGTAAAAAGTTAGATTGAGGAGCTCCGTGAACCTGCCCCACCAGAGCCAAGGATCAAGTACAAGCTGTTGAGCCCCAGCCCTGGGCTCTGTCCACCACTGCCCTTGGTGACCCTCATTGCTCATGCGTAGAGGCTGAGACAGCTATCCCTGCCAGCCCCCCAGACCTGCCTCCCAGGAAGCAAGAATATCGGGTGATGCTGAGATTGCGTGTGTAGAAATGAGCTGAGAAGCCCCGGCCCAGGTCCAAGCCAGACCCTGCAGGTCTGCTGTGAACACTCTGGTCTGAGAGGAGCCGTGGAGGCTGAGGCTGTCCTGGACAGCCATCAGCAGACACATACTGAGTGCCTAGTGTATGCAAGATGACCTCACCAGCTCTGCCCTCCAGACTTTGCTGGTGGGGGGGGCACCTGCTGGGTGCAGGGTGGGGGTGGGGTGTGAGCTCCATCTACTTTAGAGCCCCCTGAGAGGATGGGAAGGATGCTTGATGCAGGCCTCTTTCCCTCTACTCCTTCACACTGCCTTCCCTCCACGCACAGGGTGACACCAACCACAAGCAGGAGGAATGACAGGGACCAGCGAGCGCTGCCTGGAGGGCTGTGAGGCGCTGACACCGGGGACCAGGAGGGCTTCCTGGAGGAGGGGGCTTAACCGAACCTTCTCCCAGCAGGCACAGGTGAAAGCCTGCCACGTGCTTCATCCAAGCGCTGGGTTAGACGCTTGGGAGGCAGATGCAAGAGATAGCCCTTCACACACAGAGTCGGCAAGAGGAGTTGCATGCAAAGGGTGGTGCTTCATCTGCCTCATCGTGGTGGGTGCGAGGGGGAGCGATGTGCAGGCATGGGGAAACTGAGGCAGACAGCCCAGGGCGGAGGCCTGGGACTGCAGAGGCAGGAGCTAGGCCAGGCTGGGCAGTGAGGGCAAGAACATGCAGACGTGTGCAGGGGTCCCAGGCCCCCAAGGGTCGTCTGAAGGTACGTCTGGGTTAGTCACCCAATGGTCCTGCCGCTGCCTGGTGCCAGCTGAGTCCCAGGGGGTGCTTTCTCCGTGATGGGCCGGGCTGCCAGTGTGTGTTCCCCACTGCGGATGGGTTCTCAGCCCAGGATCAGAGATGCCACCCTGCGCCAGACTGGGCAGGGCTGCCCTGACTTCCTCCCCAGCCTGCCACCACCTCCACGCCCTGCCCCAGCCCTGGGAATCTACCACCCTTGGGCTCCAGGTCAGAAGAGGCCTTCGAGAGCACATTGTCATCGGCTACTTCGGCCGCCAAATGCCTCCGTGCCGCTCCTCCAGGGGTCTTCCAGCTTCTACTGCTGCCACCCCACGGTACCAGGAGTCTCTTGGGCCCCCAGGCTGCCCTTCTGCCCTGCCCAGGGAGATCCACACATGACCTGCCCTTAGCCCTGGCCTTGGAGCTCCTTTGCCTCCAGGCGCTTCCTGGATGGAAGGACAGAGCCCTGGGGAAGGGGGCCGGCTTCTGTCTGCACCCAGGTGGGCAACAGAAGCAGCCCAGACCCACCCCAGGCAGCGCTGTCTGTGAGCCCACAGAAACCTGCCTGATGAGCTGCGGGGGCTGAGCATCCCTTTGTGGAGAATTTTGGAAGCACAGCCCCCCATCCCCACCCCCACCCCCATCTCACCACCGGGAGCCCTAATTGTGCTGCTGGCCCTTTAAAAGCAGATCCGGGGCTGGCTTTTGGGGGGAAACTGCCCAGATTTCTGCCATCTGCATCCAAACCTGGGCCAGGGAGGGGGGGCCACCCCAGCCCCTGACAGGATCGGGGCATTGGAAGGGCAGGAGGAGCCCGGCATTGATTGCAGTAACCTGATCCCGCGGGGGAGGCGGCCGCGACAGCAGCGGCTGGGAAGAGCCGGGGAGGAAGCTGCCTGCAGCTGAGGGCTGGCGGGGCAGAGCTGGGGTCGGCAGCCAGCCGCTGCCTCCTCTCCCGGCCCATCTATTTTTAATGAGCTCCCCAGGCTTCTGCAGCGGGCTGGACGCAGAAAGGCAGGCCCAGGCGGCGGAGGCCGGAGGCCCCAGCCCTGCCCGGAGCCCTGGCCCCCACCCCAACCCTTCTGGGCATGAGAGGGCGGCCCTGGGGCCCCGCAGCCCCCTGGCCGGGCAGGGCTCTCCATGCAGCTGGTGCTGAAGATGGATTCGAGCCCAGACAATGACAGCTGGTTGGAGGATCAGTGGGAGCACTGGTAGGGGTTTGGGGCCCGGCGTGGGGGAGGGGGAAGCTCTGGGGCGACTCCACTGGGCTCCAGGTCTCTGTTTGGTTTGAGGGAAGGCCAGAGGCAGGGGGTGTGGCCCTCTAGGACCCCGTGGGGCTGAGCCCACCACCTCTCCTGGGTGACCTTGGACTAGTGGGTCTACGTTCTCTAGCCCTCAGTCTCCTGGTCTTCTTGAAGAAAAGACTCAGAATTCTGCCCAACTTCCTTAACAGAGTTCTCCCACTGTCCCACCCACACCAAACCAGGATACCCAGGGCTGGGGCTGAGTAGGAGCTGGCACAGCCCACCACTCTGGGGTGGGGGCCGGCCTTGCGGGGACAGGGTCCTAGTACAGCCAGTTAGAGTTCCCATGCTTTGAGTGGGGTCTCCTGAGTCCAGGACACCTCCAGCTTATCCCAGCCCCGCCACGGGCGACCTCCCATTCAGGGCTCACATGCCAGGCAGGAGGATTTTGCATTGGAATTGATGAGACCAAGAGCACAGAATAGGGGCAGTGTCTTTCCTAGAACTGGATGAAACTAGATTGACACCAGGTTCCCTTTCATCTGCTCCCAGGGCTTCTGAGGGGGGACCTCCTGGGCCAGGGACATGGAGCACCCCTCTGAGCTGGGGCGGGGCCTCTGCCAGCACCCTGGGTTCTGTCCCCAAGGTGCACAGGGAGGCCCCACTCCTGGCCTCCCTTGGAGTCTCTTCTCAACGCTCCACCTCGGGTGAACTGGAGTCAAGTCAATGCCTTGACTCTGGAAACCATTTCTTTGGCAGAGCCGAGGCTCTGACCAGCTGGGCCTTCTAGGCACAGCCTCCTGGTTGACAGCAGGGTGGAGACTCCCAGCCGGGTAGAGCCACGGTGACCCAGAGCCCTCCCTTCCAGTCCTCACCAGGAGACCTGCCTTTTGATCTGAGCCCCAAGCTTGCCCTGCCTGTTCAGTACCCCTTGCACTGATGCAGGCAGACCTCAGGTCCCATCCTCTAGGGGCTGTGATATGTCAAGGGGCTACTCCTTGGAAGAGGTACAAGGGAGGCACCAGGGTCCTCGGCCCACCGCCAGCAGTCCCCTGAGTGGTAACTTTGGCTTCTTGTCCCCACCAGGCTCACCCATGACATCAGCCTAGAGGAGTTTGAGGATGAAGACCTCTCCGAGATCACCGATGAGTGTGGCATCAGCCTGCAGTGCAAAGACACCTTGTCCTTACGGGTAAGGGTTGGGTGGATGGGATGGGTAGGGACAGGAGGGAGGGTATCCCTGTATCTAGAGGGGCTCTCAGAGTCTTTTTGGCACTCCCATCTAAGGAAATAACATGCAGGAAACATCCAGGACCATGCCTGGCACATCTTGAGTGCTCAGATTTTTTATTTATTATGTATTTATTTATTTTGCCAGGGGCAAAGGCAGGAGACAGACCCTTCAGTTGCCCACAAGAAGGGAGAGAGCAGGAAGTCTTGAGGCCTAGGACAGTAGCAGTTAGGACCATAATTAAGGGAAGACTCAGGACTACCCTAAATCCTTTCCAAAGCTTCCTTGGCAGAGAGCCTGAGGCAGTGTAGGGCGGAGTCCAGTGGAATCTGCAGTGCTTTGGGGCAGGAGAAGAGAGCCAGGGCACTCCCAGGCACCGAACACACCACACAGCCTAATGGACCCCCTCTGGCCCCTGTCCTAAGGGTCTTTCTGGAAGGTTAATCCAGCATTGCTGCTCTGGGCCCCCGTGGCTTTACCATAGGACAGATGGCTCTCTCAGCTGCCAAAGGTCTGAATCCTGCCTGGAGGGAGGTCCCCAGCATCTGGGGAGGCCCAGTCAGACAGAGATCCCTCATGTCTTTTCAGAACAGGAAAAAGGGGCCACAGGCCAAGAGATGGAAAGCAAGCATGCAGCTAGGTTGCAGAGCCCAGAGTTTCTCTCAGCCCCCAGGAGGGTGGGTGGCCGGAGTAGACATGCAGTTGGGAGAATGTTAGCAAAGGAGAGCCGCAGTGTGAGTTGGGGTGGGGTGCCTCTGTGTTGACCTCCTTTCACCCCCAGAGATTCTGTAAGTCCTTCCAGGCAAGAGGAAACTGAGGGGTGGGGCAAACCCTACCTACGTTGTACCCCCACCCCCTGGCCAGGCCAGAGGGGATGGAGGCAGCGGCCACTGATTCTGGACGAATACAGCTTCTTTAAGGTCATTCATCAGTTTGGGACTCCCGCACCATCCTCTTGGCTGACTTGTACAAGCAGAGCCTTGGAGAGGGTGGTCTTTGCAACCAGCGGACCCTGAGACAGTACTAGCTCAGGGTGTACCCTGTGGGGCCTTAGCCAAGCTCCAGGCGGCTATCACGTTTTCTTGCCAGTAAATCCTGGCCTCTCTGGGACGCTGGGAGGCAGTTAACTGGCGAGGGAATTGGGAGAGTCAAGGGATCTGTCCAAGGTGCCAGGGAATTAATGGCAGGCCTGGAGCTAGAACGGAGCTCTGGACTGTCAGTTAGGCCAAGAGAAGACCTCAGGTTGGTGGGTCTTAGCCTGAGGACGGAAGAGGGTGTGGATGCCACTGCCTCATGCGGGTGCTTGCCACCTGCTCCTCCCGGCCCGGCGTCCCTCTTCCGTCCGCGCTCGGGTCCTCCTGTCCGCACTGCGGCCCTCCGGGCTGAGACTATTTCCTGGGTTTCCCTTACTGCCCACTTCAAAAACTATAACCCTGGTCTCCATCCCTTATGGGGCCCTGAACTCCTCGGCGACCGCTCCGTCCCCAGTCCCCATGGCAACAGCGGTGACCTCACTCTGGGCTCGGTTTACTACTCGGGTGAGGTCACCGGCCGTTGCCAAGGGAACGAGGGGGGTTGCAAAGAGTCGGAAAGCGGCCGACCGTGGGGGCGGGGATCGGTGTGGACTGCCAAAGGTGCGGACTGACATGTGGAGGAGGCGGCGGCCTCGCGCGTCCTCGAGGGGGCAGGAGGGCACGGCCCCCTCTCGCGGGGCTCCTTGCCGCTCTCCCTGTCTCCCCCTCTTTGCGGCCGCGGAATGGGCTCGCCCGCGCCGGGTGTGGGGCGGGGGGAGGTGGGGGCGGTGCTCGGCCGCCTGGGCTCCGCCCCCGCCCGGCCCCCTGACGCCCCTCCGTCCGCGCCGCGCAGCCCCCACACGCCGGGCTGCTCTCCGCGGGCGGCGGCGGCGGCGGCGGGGGGAGCAGGCTGCAGGCCGAGATGCTGCAGATGGACCTGATCGATGCGGTGGGGGACACTCCCGGCGCCGAGGACGACGACGAGCAGGAGCGCGCCGCGCGGCGGCCAGGAGCGGGGCCACCCGAGGCCGAGCCCCGCCAGGAGACTGTGCCCCGCGGCCAGAGCCAGGGCCAGGGCCAGGGCCAGGGCCAGGGCCCGGGCGGCGGAGACACGTACCGGCCCAAGCGACCCACCACGCTGAACCTCTTCCCGCAGGTGCCGCGGTCTCAGGTGAGGCGGGGCCGGGGCTCAGGGGGCGGCGCCGCGGGGCGGGGCTCCGGCAGGTGTCCTCAGGGTCCCGGCAAGGACCGCGGAGCCGGCGGGGCTGCGCGAGTCGGAGAAGTCTCCAGCCTGGTGATGCTTGGCCTAGCTTTCCCAGGGGGAGGTCCCTGGAGAGGTGATCGCTGAAGGCAAGCAGAATCCGCCCTAAGTGAGACGGGCCGAGCAGCTCTGGCTGGGTTCTGAGCCTCGAGATGAGACGTGGAAGGAATGTAGGGACTGAGAGGGCCAGGGGGAAGATGCTGCTGGAGGGGGAAGTAGGGGATTAAGAGAACAGGGGTTGCCAGGGTGTCGGGGCCCCTGCTGAACGTGGGGCAGAAGCAGGGCCTGGAGAAAAGGGCACGTGAGGTGGCCTCCTGGGAAAAGTCAGGGGAAGTTGTGAGGAGTTGTGGCGGTTGCCGCTTTGAAATTCGGGCAGCTGGGAATTCCTGGAAGGCAGGGAAGAGAAATGGGAGGCGGAGCTTCTGGGCTGAGTTGGGGGCCTAGGGCCCCTGGGCTGGGTGGCTGGATGCCAAGTAGGGTTGAATGAGGTCTGGGGAGAGCCGGCAGTGGGCCATTGTCTCCCAGGCCCAGTCTGGGGAGGTTCAGAGGAGCAGCTCTGGGAGCGGGGCTGTGGGTGGAGGGTGCAGGGGCTGCAGAGAGAGGATCGGTCCCTTTCTCAGGGTGCTCTCTGGTAGGTTTTGGCAGCCAAACTCAGGAATGTGGGAGCCTGCAAGGGTGTTCTCAGGGGAAGGGGCTCAAGGTGTCTGTAGGGAGCCTTGTATATAAGCATTGTGGAGAGGGGTCCCCGGGGCCAGAGAATGTGGGGTGTGTGGCCCGGAGACCCAGGCAGGAGGGCCTCTGGCAATTACAATCTGTCATTCCTACCTCATGCGCTCCTGGGGGGAGGGGTGGGGGAACCTCGTCCTGGAGCCATCGTTTGTATGATTCAACCCAGTCCCCCAGGCCAGCTGCTGCGGAGACCCTTCTTCCCACCTCTTTCAGGCTCTACGAGCACGTCCCTGCCTCTTCCCTAGGCCATGGCTTCCCAGCCTTCAGGGGAGTAGGGCCTGGAGTGAGCATCTTGCCTGTAAACCCTCCACGTCTGAGACCCCCGGGGTCTGATTCTGTCCCTGGATGGCTCTGGCTCCCCTCCCCACTCACCACCAATGTTGGTGTCGCCACTTTCGTTGAGGCCAATGAGAACCTCTCCCTGAGGCCCAGCCAGCTTCCCCGGGCCCAGGGGGTGGGCTGTCCCACGTCAGCAGGCCTGGGAGGAGGACTGTGACTTGCCGCCCCTCCTGCCTGTGCCAGAGGGCTGAGGCCCTTGGCCAAGTGGTAGGGGGGCAGGGGCAGCAGCAAATGGCCTAGGGCTGGCCTGGGGTGGGGGGGGCGGGGCAGGGCCGGGCCTCCCTGTGCCGGGCACTGTTGAGCGCTTCTGTCACAAGGGCCTTTTGTCCCCTGCACAGGACACACTGAATAATAACTCTCTGGGCAAGAAGCACAGTTGGCAGGATAGGGTGTCGAGGTCATCCTCACCACTGAAGACAGGTAAGTGGGGACCCTTTCCCTTGCCTGAACTCCAGCCGTGGTCAGCGGTGGCCCTGGAGCCTGCCGCACGCCCCGTGGGGAGGCCCCACCGTGTCTTGGTGTCTGTGTCCGGGCGTCCCGGGTGAGGGCGCCCACTTGAGCCCCGCCCCGCCTGCTCTTCAGGGGAGCAGACGCCTCCGCATGAGCACATCTGCTTGAGCGATGAGCTGCCGCCCCCCAGCAGCCCCGCGCCCACCAAGGATCGAGGCACCTCCACGGACAGCCCCTGCCGCCGAAGCGCCGCCACCCAGATGGCGCCTCCCGGTGGGCCCCCTGCCGCCCCCGCGGGTGGCCGGAGCCACTCGCACCGAGACCGCATCCACTACCAGGCGGACGTGCGGCTGGAGGCCACCGAGGAGATCTACCTGACGCCCGTGCAGAGGCCCCCGGACCCTGCGGAGCCTACCTCCGCCTTCCTGCCGCCCGCCGAGAGCCGGATGTCGGTCAGCTCCGACCCCGACCCCGCCGCCTACCCCGCCAGTGCCGGGCGGCCACACCCCTCTATCAGCGAGGAGGACGAGGGCTTCGACTGCTTGTCGTCCCCGGAGCGGGCCGAGCCGCCAGTGGGAGGATGGCGCGGGAGCCTGGGGGAGCCGCCGCCGCCGCCTCCGCGGGCCTCGCTGAGCTCCGATACCAGCGCCCTTTCCTACGACTCGGTCAAGTATACGCTGGTGGTGGACGAGCACGCACAGCTGGAGCTGGTGAGCCTGCGGCCGTGCTTCGGCGACTACAGCGACGAGAGCGACTCGGCCACCGTCTACGACAACTGCGCCTCTGCCTCCTCCCCCTACGAGTCGGCCATCGGGGAGGAGTACGAGGAGGCCCCCCGGCCGCGGCCCCCCGCCTGCCTCTCGGAGGACTCCACGCCCGACGAACCCGACGTCCACTTCTCCAAGAAGTTTCTGAACGTCTTCATGAGCGGCCGCTCGCGCTCCTCCAGTGAGTGGGCAGCAGGAGACTGGGAGGGGGGGGACCTGGGGGAGGTGTCCCCAGCGGCAGCCCCAGGTCCACCCGGTCACGGCATTAGGGCTGAGCCGGGGGCTGGGACCATCCTCTCCCAGCTTGTCCCCTTCGCTTACAGGTGCGGAGTCCTTCGGGCTCTTCTCCTGCGTCATCAACGGGGAAGAGCAGGAGCAGACCCACCGGGCCATATTCAGGTGAGAGCTGAGGGCCCCGCTGGGCAGGCAGGAGCTGGCCACACCCTCCTGGCCTCCACCATCACCACATGGCCTAAACGCAGCCCCTGCACTCCGCCCCAGGAGGACAGTGTCCACCCTCTAGGAACCTGGAGCTTGGACACAGAGTGGACGGTCTCAGAGTGATGTGTTTGCTGCCAGAGCCCAAGAGGGTGCCCAGCAGACACCCCTGACCACACATTAAAACCCACCAGCCCCTCCCCCTCCCCCCGTGGAAATAGTCCCTACCCATGACCCCTCACTTAGAACTTCCCTGTAGTTCAGACGGTAATGAATGTGCCTGCAATGCCAAAGACCCGGGTCCGATCCCTGGGTCAGGAAGATCCTCTGGAGAAGGGCATGGCAATCCACTCCAGTATTCTTGCCTGGAGAATCCCATGGACAGAGAAGCCTGGTGCCTACAGTCTATGGAGTTGCAGAGTCGGACACGACTGAGCGACTAATACTACTACCACCATGACCTCTCACAGTTGACCTGTGGCCCTGCTCCCTTGGCTGTGATTTCCTCGGTGGCAGATGCATGTCTGATTGACCTCGGTCCTCTCCTCCTGGCCCTAGGAGTCACGGGCACACGGGATGCTGTACAAATTTTTACTGAACCAGTGATGTCGATGTAGCTCCCCGACCCCAGAGCCGGGTGGGGAAACATGTCTGGTTGAAGGGGCCCAGGCAGTGAATTCCTCACGGGCCCTCATTGGGGACAGGTTTGTGCCTCGACATGAAGACGAGCTCGAGCTGGAGGTGGACGACCCTCTGCTGGTGGAGCTGCAGGCCGAGGACTACTGGTACGAGGCCTACAACATGCGCACGGGAGCCAGGGGCGTCTTCCCTGCCTACTACGCCATCGAGGTCACCAAGGAGCCTGAGCACCTGGCAGGTAGTGTTTCCTCCCCCGCCCCGGCGCCCCCACATCAGTCCCGCCCCATCGCTCCTGGGCAGACTGGTGCTCCAGATCTCACCCTCCCAGGGAGGGGGCCCCGCAGCGGTGACTTCATCTCACAATAGAGAAAAGTGAGGCCCAGCCCAGCAGGGCCAACCCCAGGGGCAGGGGTGGTGACCCTCTGTGGGTTGCCTGCTACTCATTGCACGCTTGCTTTCCAGCCCTGACCAAAAACAGCGACTGGGTGGACCAGTTCCGGGTGAAGTTCCTGGGCTCAGTCCAGGTCCCCTATCACAAGGGCAATGATGTCCTCTGTGCTGCTATGCAAAAGGTAGCTGCTCCGCTGGGGAGGGCACCCCCCCCCCGGCCTGGTCCCCCATCCTCTCCTGGGGAGAGGGGCACCAGCCTAATGTCCCGTCCTGCACCCACAGATCGCCACCACTCGCCGGCTCACCGTGCACTTTAACCCGCCCTCCAGCTGCGTCCTAGAGATCAGCGTGCGGGGCGTGAAGATCGGCGTCAAGGCTGATGACTCCCAGGAGGCCAAGGTGACGGCCCAGGGCCCCCCCTGCTCTCCCGCCAGAATCCCAACCTGTGCCCTCGCGGGCTGATGACCACCCTCTTCTCTTCTCCCTCCTGTAGGGGAATAAATGTAGCCACTTTTTCCAGTTAAAAAACATCTCTTTCTGTGGATACCATCCAAAGAACAACAAGTAAGACCAGAGGGGAAAGGGGTGGAGGCGGGCGTGCTGGCTCAGGGTGCTTGCAGTCCAGCCCCGGGCCTGGCGTGCGCCCCAGGGGCCTGAGCCCCTGTCCCGCCCAGACGGACTGCTCCCCCTCTGCAGGTACTTTGGGTTCATCACCAAGCACCCTGCTGACCACCGGTTTGCTTGCCACGTCTTTGTGTCTGAAGAATCCACCAAAGCGCTGGCAGAATCTGTGGGGTGAGTGTGTGTGTCCTGCCGAGCTCCCAGTCCTGGCCTGAGGGCCCCAGCACACTCCTCAGGCTCGGCAACACCCCCAGTTCTCCTAGTGCCTCTGCACAGCTCCTTGGCTCACGGAAGGAGGGCTGGGCGGTCCTGCAGTCCCAACTTTATAGTCACTGGGCCCTTTCTTCAGTTGCAGTCTTACTTAGGAAACACCACGTGTAGAGAACAGAGCTGAGCAGCT
Source organism: Capricornis sumatraensis (assembly GCF_032405125.1). NCBI lineage: Eukaryota > Metazoa > Chordata > Mammalia > Artiodactyla > Bovidae > Capricornis > Capricornis sumatraensis. Next base: position 76,446,400 of record NC_091084.1, read on the forward strand.
CTCACCAGGGCAGGCATGGGAAACAGAGCCCAGAATAGGGACCCCGACACTCCAGGGTGGAAACCCCAGGTGGAGATCCTGCCCCTCCCCAGTGACGCCTGGGTGTCTGCCTGCCTCCTAGGAGAGCATTTCAGCAGTTCTACAAGCAGTTTGTGGAGTACACCTGCCCCACAGAAGACATCTACCTGGAGTAGCGGTGGCGCCACTCCGCCCTCGCATCCCCAGGCCAGGGCCAGGACAGCGGGCTGCCGACAGGACGTGGCACTGCTTGAGGGGGGCACCTGCCACCACCAGAGGAGGGGGAGTGGCGGGCTGCTGGCCGGGGTGGGGGAGGGCAGGGGTTATCGGGAGAGGCGAATGCAGTCTATTGTAATATATGGGGTTAAGACTCATCTGTGGAGGATGGTGTGGGCTGCCCGGGGGTTGGGAGGGCACAGGGCTGGGGGGAAGATGAAGCCTCCAGCCAGGATGGGCTGCCCTCCTAGGAGCAGAGGGCTCTGTCTCACCTTGGGCCTCCCTCACTTCCCCCCTACCAGGGCCTCTGGCCGGCGGCCCCTGCCTTGACAAAGCCCATGCCACCTGCAAGTGCCCACCCTAGCCCTGCCCCCAACTCCCCAACCCCCAGCCGTGGGGCCCTGAGCTCAAGCCCAGCCCCTCCCGAGGACTCTGTGGTCAGGAAACGGCCGCAGGTCGGGGGTGCCGCCCCCCGTTCCAAGCTGTCACCAGTGTGGCCTCTGGACCGACAGCTCTCACCGCAACCCCGCCGGTGCGCTGGCCCCCTGGCAGGCGTGGGGGTCCCCGCGGGGTGGGGAGAGCACGGCAGCAACGGGGGCCCCACCTCGGCAGGAAAAGGAGGCTCCGCCCCGGCCCCGGGCCAGCCGGGCCTCTTGGCTGCTTCAGCTGTAGCCCCATTCTGGGTCCTGTGACCCTGGCCTCAACTATTAAAGTGCCATTTCCTGTCGGGACCGCACTGGGTGTCACCTGCTTGGACCCCCCAACCTCGCCCGGCTCGTTCCCACGCCAGGAAGGCCCAAGGCTTTGCTGCACAGAATAGTTTTATAAGGGGTTCCCATCACAGGCGTGAGTCATAGTAGTACTCGGCCATGTCGGGCCCGTCTCGCTTGCGCTGCTGGGCCCGGGAGAGCAGGGGTCGGGGCCCCCGAGGCCACGGGTGTTTCGGTCGGACCCCGTAGTCTAGAGAGAGAGAAGAGGGGGTGAGTGGCAGGGAGCGTCCGCGTTCCCCTGAAGTCTTCCCCACACACAGGCTGTGTGGGGTGAGAAGGCCCCGAGGCTGGCGGGGTGCCCACTCCCAGGGCATGGCTCCCCCATCAGGGAGCAGGGTGGGGAGAGGCTACCATCCACCAGGCCGGAGAGCGGCGCCGAGAGTTCCAGGGGGGCCGAAAATTCCTCAGGAACGGCTCGCTGAGGCCTGCGGAGAAGTTGGGGTGCTCAGCACAGGCAGGGGGGCAGCTACCACCTCCCAGAACGGGGGCAACGTCTGAGGGTGGGGGGTCCCGACACCGGGGCGGGGCGGCCCACCTCAGGAGTTACCTCAGCGGCTGGGGGCGGAGGAGCGCGGCTGCCAGGACGAGGTACAGGACGAAGAGGCTCAGGCCGGCCCTGGGGTGCAGAGCCCCCAGCATGGCGAGAACCATCCTCCACGCGGTCCCTGATCCCGGCTTCTGCCTGCCCCTCCCCCAGCAGGCCGGAGGATGGAACCTGCGGCCCACGCCCGGCCGCCTCACAAAGGCCCCCAGCTCCGTGGCTCCCTCGGGCTGGGGAGCTCCCTGCTGAGGCCTGTGGGCGGGTTGTGCTGAGGCTGTGGGCAGCCAGGTGCTGAGCCCATCTTACTCTAGACTCACCGCTAAGGGCACAGATAGCTCAGATCCCCACCTCGCCTCTTGCCAGGCGGAAACGTTACTTCCCTCTGTGGGCCTGGGCTTCCTCACCACTGAGGTAAGGTACCTACACAACCTGCCCAGGGACGGACACCCAGGATGCCCTGTGCAGAGGTCACAGCCACCGCCCAGAGCCCCGGCATTTCCACTGCTCCTCGCCCAGCCTCCCTCTCCCACCCCCTTCCTCCCACACTGAATTGCCCGAGGTAGGTCCTGCAGCTGGAGAGCCCTGAGCAGGTCCCTGGGCCCTGGCCCACTCAGGCCACACCGGACAGAGCTCATGCTGAGGGCACTCCCCCCAGGCTGCCCCCCCGCAGCTTAGCATGGCTGCAGGCCCGCCTCCGAGGCTGACACGGACTTCAGCATAGGTGGCAAAGCCTGGGACCTGGACCTCTCGAGTGTAAGCTTCCCAAGGGCAGGGACTATGGGATGTCCAGTACTGGATGCCTGCTGGGTGCTCAGTGAATCCTTGATGAGGCCAGAGACAGTCTCTTCACAGGCCTGTGGCGAGGCGTGTGGGCCTCTGCTTCCTGCCCGGCCCCCGTGTTAACTCAGTGTGGACCCGGCTCCCTCCCTGGACACAACTGGCTCCCACGAACCCACCTTAGCATCCTCTGCCCCCCCTGCCCTCCGCCAGGAACCACAAGTTCAGACGCTCTGGCTCCTCTTAACTCCAAACCCCTCATTTCCTTGCCTCCAAGACTAGACGCCACCCTCTTCCTTTGTATCCACAACCAGTCCCCAAGGCCTGGCTGGGTCGCCCCCCACCCCTCCTGCCACCGTCTCAACTTGGCCCCACCCATGGTTGCAGGCCTCCACCTTCCCCCTCCCGTGCCCACAGGCCCCCTGAGATGCACTTTCAAACAGGCCTCTCCTCACCACCTCCTCCGAGACATTGCTGGCCCGGGCGCGATGGCCTGGTGGATTCGGCCCTGCCCACCGCTCAGGCGCCCTCCCACCCCGGCAGGGCCATCACGCCACTGCAACAACTACTTGTGCTGTGTTTTTGCACACACAGCCTCCACCTCCCGTCTGCCTGCTGAAAACAGATGAAGTCTCAGCAGTTTAGAAGCCGGCTTGAGCAGAGGGCTCCCTGACCAGGGTGCCCTCCGGTTGGGGCGGGCAGGCAGTCTGACCATGGGCCACGCATACTTCCACCAACCGCAACAACTCGGCACACGGAGGCATCCACACACCTGTCCCCCGCGCTGTCGAGAGTGAGGGCAGCGAGCTGGGCCTGACTCACTTCCACACGCAGCACGAGCCCCAGAGCACACTACCATGCCCAGCCAAGGCTGCAGGTCTCGAGTGGTAACCACCCAGCGCCTTCGCCCCCGGCCCGGGACCCGGACGGGGCTTCTCAGAGGCACTTGGGGAAAGCAGTCAGGGACAGCCAGCCCGTCCCAGGGTGTCTGGGGGCAGCGGAGGCACAGCTGACACAAGGCAGATGGAGCCCTCTCAGAAGCCAAGCGGCTGCCTGACCGGCTGGAAGCTCCAGCAGGAGCATGCGGTCTGCTCATAGCACAAAGGCAGCAGAGACTGAGGGAAGGGAGAGACCAGGCAGAAAGATAGCAGCCGCCATGCCCAAATCCCTGCATGGTGCCTCCAGGAAGACCACAGGGGAGACGCCAGCTGGTGCCCCGTGAACCCGCACGCAGCAGTTCCCAGCCCTGCCAACCTTACCGCTGCCCAGGGCCGGCTGCAGCGCTGGCTGGGGCCTGACTTCCCCTTCCCACAGGACAAAGGCCTTCTGCTCTCGAGCAGGGGTCAGGGCTTGAGGTCCCCCTCTGCACTGAGGCAGGCCCACCAGCACCACGCTCCACCACGGAGCAGCTGCCAGGCATCAGGCCCCGGCAGGGCGTGGGCCAGAAGACACAGGGGCAGCTGTCACCCACTGTCTGGGTTCAGCCTGGCTGGCCGGCAGCAGGGGTCAAGAGAGAAGCAGCATCTGCTACCGCAGCTTCCCGTGAGGTGGGCTCCAGCTTTCTAGGCTGCAGAAGCCCGTGGCTCGGTGCTAGCAGGGCACCCTGGCCAGTGATGAGCTGTGGCGTGCGCTTCCTTCCCCTCAGGATGCGGAGTCGAGAGGGAATTAAGGGCGCTCTAGTGGAGACCAGGGCTGTGTGCGGAGCCCAGCCAGAGTGCAGGAGCCGGGTGCCCCGGGTCAGGGGCATGGAGCAGTCACAGGCATGGACACTGCCAGAGTCAGTTTTATTAGGGCAAAGGGGCCCAGGGACTTGAAGAGCTGAGGCACCCCCTGCCCCTCCCCACACCCCACTTGCGGAATGTCCGTCAGCCCCAACTGTAGAAATAAATTTTCTGCCAGTTGGGCAAGTAATCCATGAGCGGCCCTGCAATGACAAAGAGGGGAGCAAGTTCAGGGCTGAGGGCCAGACTCCAATCCAGCTCTACCCAGGGCCCTCCTGAGGCCCCTGTCCGCCTGGTCAGAGCCCCCGCCCTCCCACCTTCCCCGCCAGCATCAGAGCCATGTCTGGCTATATTTACAGACAAAGAGTTTCAAGCTCACAGAAATCACACAGCTGTCCCGCTGTCCCCTGTGGGTAGCCCTGGCCCAGGGCCTCTCTGCTGAGGGTGCCTCTCCAACTGGCCAGCAGGTGTCATTCCTCCGTACAGTCCCCAGCCAGCGAAGCTGGTCTCATGTCATTGAAGGAGCTGTCACCCTCCCAACCTGACCTCTGCGCTCCCTCTCCCAACTGTGCCAAGAGTCAGATTACAAGGAGGTACAAGGAGCCGGGCCACACAAAAGCTCCGTGATGGTAATTATCACACCCTCACCCCACGCTTACTTGTGATCAGACCAATGCCTGGGACGTGGTCTGCCAGGAGCTGGAGTAGAAAGAGGATCTTGGCCCTGCAACAAAGGAGTAGCCTAAGTAGGGGGCCTGGGTTCCTGCAAACCCAGGCGTGTAAAACCTCTGCTGACCACCTGACTAAAGGCAGTGCATCCCAGAAGCCAGAAGGTCACCACGTGCATCAAGGACATCCTAGGAGACAGAAGGCTCTGGTCCAGCCGTCCCCAGCCACACACCTGGGAGGGTCACACCTCAGCCCACAGCTGGGAGGCAGCCCAGAGCCAGAGACTATATTGTCTGACAATAAGAAGGGGGAAGGGAACTTCTCTCTCCCCAGACTATATCCCAGAGGTCCTCGGCACCCTGCCCCTGTCCTCTGGGGGACAGGCTCTGGGCCCTCCTCAGTCTGGGCCACTGCTCTAAGGGTGCTGGGCTGGTCAGGTTGGCAGGAAGACAGGCCAGACTGGAGGCCTGTAGCCTGGGAAGCCACCTTTGCAATTAGGTAATCCTCAATTCAGACCAATACTGGGGCTACAATGCTTCCTCTGTAGAGTGCAAGCCATCTGCGGGCAGAGGTCACAATCCACCAAAGTCTCCAGAGCATTTTCTCTGGAGTGTAGAAAAGGATTTGGCTTTGGAACCTTGTGAGCTTTCAAACTGATCTGAAAATAGAAACTTATTTTCATTGAGGTGGTTATTAAATCTGACCTCAGTTTACTTTCTACCAGCTCAGAAAATGAACAGAAGCTGTGTGCAGAATGTTAAGTACGATTCCAACGGTCACTCCAGCCTTTACCATCACTCCAGCCTTTAACCATCACTCCAGCCTTTAACATCACTCCGGCCTTCAACCATCACTCCAGCCTTTAACATCACTCCAGCCTTTAACATCACTCCGGCCTTCAACCATCACTCCGGCCTTTAACCATCACTCCGGCCTTTAACATCACTCCGGCCTTTAACCATCACTCCAGCCTTTAACCATCACTCCAGCCTTTAACATCACTCTGGCCTTCAACCATCACTCCAGCCTTTACCATCACTCCAGCCTTTAACCATCACTCCAGCCTTTAACCATCACTCCAGCCTTTACCATCACTCCAGCCTTTAACCATCACTCCAGCCTTTACCATCACTCCGGCCTTTAACCATCACTCCGGCCTTTAACCATCACTCCGGCCTTTACCATCACTCCGGCCTTTACCATCACTCCAGCCTTTAACCATCACTCCGGCCTTTAACATCACTCCGACCTTCAACGGTCACTCCGGCCTTTAACGATCACTCCGGCCTTTAACATCACTCCGGCCTTTAACCATCACTCCGGCCTTTAACATCACTCCGGCCTTTAACATCACTCCGGCCTTTAACCATCACTCCGGCCTTTAACATCACTCCGGCCTTTAACATCACTCCGGCCTTCAACCATCACTCCGGCCTTCAAACATCACTCCGGCCTTCAACCATCACTCCGGCCTTCAAACATCACTCCGGCCTTTAACCATCACTCCGGCCTTTAACATCACTCCGGCCTTTAACCATCACTCCGGCCTTTAACATCACATCACTCCGGCCTTTAACATCACTCCGGCCTTTAACATCACTCCGGCCTTTAACCATCACTCCGGCCTTTAACCATCACTCCGGCCTTTAACGATCACTCCAGGCTTCAACGATCACTCCGGCCTTCAACGGTCACTCCGGCCTTTAACGATCACTCCAGCCTTTAAGCAGTGTTCTTGTTACGACCTGGACAGAGTGGGTCCTGGGAGCCTCCAGCCTGTCTCACAGCCCCAGTCGCAGTATAGGGACCCCTCCTCAAATCTCGGTCTGACCTCAGGTGACCTCTTTGGGAGACTTGGCGCCGAGTCACCCCTGACTCACGCCCAGCAGGCCTCTCTGTGGCTAGGAGCTCTGGACCCTCTCAGGATACGGAGTGAGGGCTGGGTGAGGCAGGGACAGGCCAGGAGAGAGCATGGGTGTGGGAACTGGCTGGCTGGGTGGCTTCATTTCAGCTGCCCAGCCTCTTTGAACTTCATTGTCTCCTGTGAGCAGTGGGGAATAACCCAACTGTTTAGGAAAGTGGGCGAGCAAGCTTAGGATGGGGAAAGTTCATGCCCACGGTCCCTGGGGCCTTGCCCTCACCTGCCAACAGCAGCTTAAGCAGCACACTGGGCAGATGGCCCCAAGAAATAAGGAGTGAGCACACCCAGGGTAGCACACGGCACGTGTTCTGTGAACCCAGATCGGGGAAGGAGGGAGGGAAGGCAGGCGTGAGCAAGCCTGGGGAGCCAGCCCACGTCCCCCGCCCTGCCCCGCGGAGAGGGCGCTCTGCCGAGCCAGAGGCCAGTCCTTACTCGGAGAAGCGGTCGTAGAAGGGGGAGCGCAGCAGGTAGTAGAGCAGCAGGACGGTCCGGCGCCGCAGCTCCAGCCGCTCCCGCCGGGTCAGGCCCTTCCTGTCGCTCAGGAGGCTCAGGCTGGGGGAGGGGACAAGGTTCGGGCCAGCGACAGCAGAGGCAGGGACCCTGCCTGCCCACGTGAGGCCAGGCCTGCAGCACAAAGCCGGACGGAGGGAATGGGGCCCCCAGGCAGGCCCAGCTCACCTGGTCACATCCACGACACCGGACAGGAGCCAGGGTGTCCACGACCGCTGACCCCAGAGGCCCAGGCTGAGCACTGCCGGCCACGGCGTTAAGGATGTCTCCGGCACACGGCCCGCCCTGCCTGCCCCCGTCTATCGCAACCCGGGCCTGGGCTAAGGATACAGTGCAGCAGAGGCCGGGCGATATGCAAGGACTCGGCGATGGTCTCCTGCAGCCCCAGTGGGGTGGGGGCGACGCCCAGCTCCTCCTGCTGCTGCGGGGCCCCCCAGTGCCTGGAGTGCAGGGACGGAGCTAGAACACAAGGTAAGAGGCAAGAGGCAGGTAAGAGGCTGGGCCCGAGGGCTGGGGCGGGGGCGGGCAGGCAGTGACGAAAGCCAGGCCCTCAGGCCCACGCTGACCTCAGCACTCATCCGGCAACCTCCCACACTTACTGTTCTGGAGGGTTCGCACCACCCGGTTTGACCGCTTCCCCACATATGACTGCTCCTGGCTACCAGCGCTGTGGTCACCATCTAGCGGGAACAGATAAAAGGTCATACTGTCAGAGGGACACGTGCAGACCCTACAAGCGAATGCAGGTGCAGTGAACGCTCATGGGCTACGGGGAGAATGGATAAACCTGTACGAAGACAGCAGCTGAGTCAAGGACACCACAGCAGAGGCTGTGCCTGGGACCTGTCCATAGCAGGGAGCATTCTGCAGCCCTCCCCAACCTGGGGAAAGGCCAGTATCACCTGTGCAGATATACCAGCCAAGAACGAAGGCCTCCCAGGCACTGGAACAAGGCAGGGGGGCCGGTGGTCCATGGGAACCACAGCCAGAGGGGCTGTATCTGGACTTCCCCGGTGGCCCAGCAGTTAAGACTCCATGCTTCCACTGCAGGGGGCGAGGGTTCCACCCCTGGTCAGTGAACTAAGATCCCAAAGGCCGTGTGGCGTGGCCAATAAAAAAAAAATTTTAAGAAGGAGGGGAAGGGTGTATCTTCTGAGAGCTTTGCTTTCAACATGACCATGAAAACAGAAGTGAAGACCTGCCCCCAACTCAAAGTCAAGGGGGTAAGACCAGAGGTCAGCAGCTGATGGGCCCAAAGCCCTGAAGGGGCGCATCTGCTGGGTACCCTGCCTCATGAGGCTGTGCTCTTGATACAGAGCCAGCCCAAAGACAAGGTTGGCAAGACCCCTGCTTCCTCCTGATGCTCTGTCCCCTCTTCCCGCAGCCCATAACAATGGAGACTGAGGACTCCAACGTCAGAAGCTCTGAGTTTAAGCTCTGATCTGGCCTCTGACTTCATCATTCTTTCTCTTCTGTAAAATACCAGTATAAGACGATGAGGACAAAATGAGTTGATGGGGAGAGGTGTGCTCCACGGTGACAGTGCGTAGGTCAGCTCTCATCTACCAATCAGCCCCGTGCCCCATTCCACTCCAGAGTGGGTAGGCACTTACCCCGGGACCGTGCCTGGGTCTCCCTGTCCAGCGGAACGATGGGGGGCGAGGTCTGGAGGCCAGTCTTGAACCAGATCAGCAGGAACATCCGAAGTACAGCCCTGGGGTGGGAGTACGGCAGGGCTGGGGAAGGGGGAGGTGGCTAGCTGGCAGGGGTCCAGGCTGCTCTACTGAACACCATCGGTACAGCTGGTCTCAGTGACCCCCACCCCAGGCCGGCCCTCCACAGTCCCGACATACTTGGCCAGCTGGATGAGGGCGATGACGAGCCAACGTCCTACTTCGCCCCACACCTTGGTGGCCCCCATCTCCATGAACACCTCCACACACTCCAGCACGCTCAGCCATGTCAGCAGCTTCTGCTGGGACAGGGACTGCAAGAACCCCAGGCCAAGAGGTCAGGAGGCCCCCCTGGTTTCAGCTCCTCCCCCAGGGGACACCTCCCTCTTCCCAAGATTAAGTGCATAAGCCTGAGATCTCCTGCTGGGACAGGCGACTCTGCCCTGTGAAACCCAGTCTTTTCACCTGATAAGGGGACACTGATGCCTGGACTTGTCGCCCAACAGCTACAGGCACAGGTGGATGCAGCCATGTCTCGTACTCCAGGAGACCATAACGCGTGCCCCAAACACGGGCTGGTGGTTACTATTTTGTTCCTGAGCCCTCTGCTTCACAATTCTTACCACGGGTAATTTTTTCCGAAGTTCCTTCCGTAGGATTCCGTCATTGAGCAGCACAAGCAGGTTAGAGGCAGAGTACACTGAGGGGCAGAGAGTGGCCTTGAGAGGCTGGCTCTGCAGCCTCCACCCCCTCCCCCTCTCCCTAGAGCAGCAGGGATCACCTATCCCCTGCTGTGCTCAGCCATCCCCACAATATGTGGAAACAACAGGTCCTGCCACCCACTTCCTCAGAGCTCTCCACTCCCCTCAACGACCTTTGTGTGAGCAGCTAGAACAAGAAAGGATGGTTTGATCTCTATGACATACCAGCTACTGTCCTGCTGAATAGCACTGGTTATCCAGCAGCCCAGAACCGCCCATCATGCTCCGAAGAGACATGGGAGGTGCAGTCACCTCCTGGTCTTTGCTCTCTCTGCAGCCTGTCCCTGAAATTCTCTTCCATCCCTACCTTTTAGAACCCAGCTCATCCTTTCAGGATCTGTCTCTCCTGTACTGACTGGGTAAACACCACTGAAGCAGTTACAGTCTGGGCATTCTGGAATTTGGGAGATTGGGACGTGAATCCTTGTTGAGGCCTTCGGTGGCTGTTCCTTAACCTCACTTAAACTTCTGTTCCCTTAACTGGACAAGGAGGACAATAACAGTACCCACTTCACATGACTGTAGGGAAGATTAACGGAGCAAAGGCAGAAGAGGCGCTTGGCTCAGCCTCCTGACCAGTCAAGGTCCCCAGACATATCTCTCAACTATGGCGGGGGAGGGGGCATACGCGACGGCCTAGGACAGTGGACGCTGGACCCCTGTCTGATTCAATCACAGAACTGGATGATCTAACGGGAAATCTAGGAAGCCCTCTGGGAAGCCCTCCCCCACCCTCTCGCCCCCCACCCACCCCAGAGCCCGGCTCACCCAGCTCTGACAGCTCGTGCGAATCGGCGAAACGACCTGGGGAGAAGGCACAGGAGGCGCCGGTGAGAGTCTGCCTCTCCCTGCTGCTTCGGGTCCCTGGACATTCCCTCCCTATGCCCTAACGGGAACCTGGAAGGAACTCCTCAAGCACAGCGATCACTACCCAGGCTCCGCAGGGAAGGGAGGGGGAGGCAGGTGGGGTCAGAGGTCAGAGATCGGAAGGGATGGGTCAAAGGTCAGGATGGCACCTGCCAGCAGGTAACTGAGGCCGCGCACTGCCGTCTCCAGCTGGGCCGTGGCGGCCGGGTGACGAGTCACGTACTCCTGGTAGCGGAGGCCCACCAGCCGCAGCTTCTCCATCCTGCCCTGGGGACCGACAGACCCACGGACCGACAGCGATACTGGCTACGGGGCCCTGCTTCCTGCGCGCTCCTTCCTGCTTCCGGCGCTAGGCCCGCCTCTCTGCTGCTTAACTTCCGCGGGCCAGAAGCACGGCGACGCGAAGAGCAGTTGAGGCACCCTTCACCCCATTTCTTAAATCACCTCCCACCAGGGTAGCGTTAAGTAACCGCGGGCCTAATCCCGCCCTTCCTAACTCCTTCAGGTCATTGGTTCACACGCTCTCCGCCCCCGACCCCGGCGGCCCCACCGGCTCTTCCGCCTTCCGGGTTTGCTGCCTCGCACCTGCGCAGTTAGAGCTCCGGGAAAAAGCTCCCGCGGCAGCCTGAGCAGTTAATTCTGGAGTAGGGATCAAGAGCCTTCCCAATAGAATGCCGAGAGGCTCGAACGGGAAGACTGGCTTTTAAAGGGCTTGGGAGGCAGCGCCCACAGAGGAGCCTTCTCCATCAGACTTGGGCGGGTGGGGAGCGCGGGGACAGCCTAAGGACAATCGGACTGTGTGCAGGCGCGCGTTCGGCCCCTTGCCTCGTCGCCTGACTTCTCCCAGAGGTAGTGCTGGGGAAACTGAGGCAGCGAGAAGTCCAGCCTCCCACGCAGTCAAGATCCCCCTGGCCAGCATCGTTAGTGCCCCGGCTCCCACAAGGAGCATGTCCTCCCTCCCGCCGCCCTCCCGCCAAATCGCGCACCTGAACTCCCATCTTCACGGAGAAAAGCCTGGCCTGGGCTTCTGCTCTCCGCTCGGGGTGACCTTAACGAGGATTTTCCCTTCTCTGGGCCTCGGGTTTCCCCATCTGTAAAATGGTTAGAGGGCAGACGGGCTCTTTGAACTCGGGATCAATTTCACAGCGCTTTTTGGCCCTCCGGTGCATCTTCCAGCTCTCAGCTGCTTCCCAAGAAATGAGAACTTCTCCAGGGAATCTCTTCCCAAACAGGGTAGCCTCCCTGGAAGGAAGCGGCGGCGGGAGAGGAGCCGCCAGAGGTGGAGGGAACGGATGCGCGGAAGAGGCGGCCGCCGATTGGCTGTGGGCAAAGGGGCGGGGCAAGGCTGGGGCCCACGGGGCTGCGCCGTTGGGGACCAGGGCAGCAGGTTTATGGTACTCTGAGAATAGTACAGAATGGGAAAGACTAGAGATCTCTTCAAGGAAATTAGAGATACCAAGGGAACATTTCATGCAAAGATGGGCTCGATAAAGGACAGAAATGGTATGGAGCTAACAGAAGCAGAAGATATTAAGAAGAGGTGGCAAGAATACACAGAACTGTACAAAAAAGATCTTCACGACCCAGATAATCACGATGGTGTGATCACTCACCTAGAGCCAGACATCCTGGAATGTAAAGTCAAGTGGGCCTTAGAAAGCATCACTACGAACAAAGCTAGTGGAGGTGATGGAATTCCAGTTGAGCTGTTTCAAATCCTGAAAGATGATGCTGTGAAAGTGCTGCACTCAATATGCCAGCACATTTGGAAAACTCAGCAGTGGCCACAGGACTGGAAAAGGTCAGTTTTCATTCCAATTCCAAAGAAAGGCACTGCCAAAGAATGCTCCAACTACCGCACAATTGCACTCATCTCACATGCTAGTAAAGTAATGCTCAAAATTCTCCAAGCCAGCCTTCAGCAATACGTGAACTGTGAACTTCCTGATGTTCAAGCTGGTTTTAGAAAAGGCAGAGGAACCAGAGATCAAATTGCCAACATCCGCTGGATCATGGAAAAAGCAAGAGAATTCCAGAAAAACATCTATTTCTGTTTTATTGACTATGCCAAAGCCTTTGACTGTGTGGATCAAAATAAACTGTGGAAAATTCTGACAGAGATGGGAATACCAGACCACCTGACCTGCCTCTTGAGAAATCTGTATGCAGGTCAGGAAGCAACAGTTAGAACTGGACATGGAACAACAGACTGGTTCCAAATAGGAAAAGGAGTACGTCAAGGCTGTATATTGTCACCGTGCTGATTTGACTTATATGCAGAGTACATCATGAGAAACGCTGGACTGGAAGAAACACAAGCTGGAATCAAGATTGCCGGGAGAAATATCAATCACCTCAGATATGCAGATGACACCACCCTTATGGCAGAGAGTGAAGAGGAACTAAAAAGCCTCTTGATGAAAGAGAAAGAGGAGAGTGAAAAGTTGGCTTAAAGCTCAACATTCAGAAAACGAAGATCATGGCATCCGGTCTCATCACTTCATGGGAAATAGATGGGGAAAGTGGAAACAGTGTCAGACTTTATTTTTTTGGGCTCCAAAATCACTACAGATGGTGACTGCAGCCATGAAATTAAAAGACGCTTACTCCTTGGAAGAAAAGTTATGACCAACCTAGAGAGCATATTCAAAAGCAGAGACATTACTTTGCCGACTAAGGTCCATCTAGTCAAGGCTATGGTTTTTCCAGTAGTCATGTATGGATGTGAGAGTTGGACTGTGAAGAAAGCTGAGCATCGAAGAATTGATGCTTTTGAACTGTGGTGTTGGAGAAGACTCTTCTTGGACTGCATGGAGATCCAACCAGTCCATTCTGAAGGAGATCAGCCCTGGGATTTCTTTGGAAGGACTGATGCTAAAGCTGAAACTCCAGTACTTTGGCCACCTCATGGGAAGAGTTGACTCATTGGAAAAGACTCTGATGCTGGGAGGGATTGGGGGCAGGAGGAGAAGGGGACGACAGAGGATGAGTTGTCTGGATGGCATCACGGACTCGATGGACGTGAATTTGAGTGAACTCCGGGAGTTGGTGATGGACAGGGAGGCCTGGCGTGCTGCGATTCATGGGATCGCAAAGAGTCAGGCACAACTGAGCGACTGAACTGAACTGAACTGAACTGAGAATAGTACAGTATTTTACTCAATCCTCTCCACCAGGTATTATCTCCACAAGAGCAAAGGATCCGCTTAAGAACGCCTCATCAAGATTGGAATCCTGGTCTAGTCTGACCACAGAATCAGGCATTTTAACATACCTCACCAAGAAACCACAACCCATCTTTGAGCTGCCTCCCTAAGTCTCCCCCCAGCTTAGTTTTCTTCTTTTTCAGATGGGGGATCTAACTTCCTGCCCTGCCCCTGCCAGGGAATGAAGACTCAGGGAGATGTGTCCAGGGCCTCAAGAGTGGCAAACCTCCTGGGGAACAGAGAGGTGGCCATGGGTATCATCTACATTATTTTTCACCACCTCCTGGGTGCCAGGCTCACTCATACTTAACTCCTCCTAGTAACTTGGCCAGATTGGTATGAATTCCATTTCACAGATGGGGAATAAGAGGCCCAAGGAGGGGAATGGACTTGTCTTAGGTCACACAGCATGGCACTGGTCAAAGAGACCACAGTGAGGGTCTCCTGTGACAGGGTCCTCTCTTCTGCTCACAGCTCAGCCAGAGCAGTGACTGTTGAGGCCGCTTGGTCATAAATCAAGTTAGCAACTGGGATTAAGACTAGGGCTCAGGGCATTTGGCTGGGGCTCTTCCTTCCTTCCTCCCTACATCCCCTGCCATCTTAAAGAACTTGTTCGCCAAACCTCATCAGCAGTACTCTCTCCCCTGTATCTGAGGCTAGAGACTCAGAGTGAGGAAGGGGAAGTGTGGAAGGCAGAGTGAGAGAGTGAGGAAGGGGGCTGTGCAGGGTTTCTTTGGCATTCCCAGGGCTGGTGGTTCCAGTGCTTCTGGGGAGGGAGAGGGGCATGGGAGACAGAGGATCGCGCCCGCCACCCCCACCCTTGGACAGACTGTAAGGGACACTGGGGCTGGAGGCTGTTTCTCTTCCCTCCCTCAGGCCAGGGAAGGGATCAGGAGCTCAGCCAGGTTGGCAGCAGCACAGCGGCCTGAATTTCCTCTCCAGATCTTGTGCCTCATTAGGTCCCAGAGACAAAGAGGGTCGTGTGTACGGAAGGCATCCAGGGCAGCCCCGCCCTCCTGGGCCCCTGCCTGAATTTGGTCACCTGGGCTGGGCTTTGAAGGGCCTTTGGGCAAGTTGGACCTGATCCTGTCTCCTTCACTCGGGCCCGAACCACAGGGGAAGACAGCTAGACCAGTCCAACAGGTATACCGAGGTGGACACCGAGGCCCAGAGAAGGGGCCTGGGTGGTCTAAGGTCACATAGAAAAATCCTGGTAGAGCTAGGTCAAAGGAGGCCTCTTGGCCTAGAAGACCAGCATCCTTCACACGCCCATGCCTACCTCCCTTTCCCCGCTCCACACCCCAGAGGAACTTCTTGGAGGCCCAGCAAGGATCTCAGCACCTCAATATCCCCCTGAATGATAGTGAGGGGTAGGGCCAGTACCGTGAGTGACTACCGTCATTCTGCAGACCCAGCTCCCTGCACAGACTCCCCGATCAGGCCCTCACAGGGTACCCTATCCACTCCCCCGCAGTCTCTGCTGAGGGGCCTGGGGAGGGATTCACTCACACTCATCCCAGCTCTAGGCTAAAAATGAGGCTCAGGGGACTGAAGGTTCGAAGCTCCAGACACATCAGCAGACTCTGCCTCCCTTCATCGCTCAATTCCCAGATGTATGAGGAGCCGCATCAGTCTCCATAGTAACCACTGCCCCTGGCCTCCAAAGGCCCAAAGCCAGCCCTTCCTTGCAGACCCCCATTTCCCAGAGAAAGGCATCCTGGCCTCACAGAGAGGGGAACTTGAGGCGAGGGGGGGGGGGGTGGTCTCAGGCTGGGCTGCTCTGCCACGACTTCTACCCGGGCTGCGGCCTCTCAGACCCTCACTTGTTACAGCTGGAAGTTGGGCTGAAGGACACTGCCCCGAACCCTCCTTTTCCAGGTCACACTGCGGCCCATCCGTGTTCAGCACGTACTCACAGGCCCTGGTTGGGTGCTAGAGGCCCAGTCCGATGAGCAGCTACCTTGTAGGGGAGACACAAGCTATAAACAAGTCAGTGAGGTTTCCTTTCGAGAAAAACTAGGAAAACAACAAACCAAGTAATGTGGAAGGAGAGGCCTACCTTGTGAGAATCTGATAGAATCCAGGAGCAGGAACCTCAAGGGCAGGTGCTGGGACAGGAAGCCCTTAGGGAGGAGCGGTGCTCTGCAGGGTAGGGCCTCACGAGGGTGTTCTAACTGGTCACTTCAGCTCTGCGTGGAGAACCCCGCCGGTGTCACAGGACTGACATGGTTGATCGCTGCGAGGCAGGGGAACCTCAGCACAGGGCCTAGGGCAGAGGACAGGCATTCCAGCTCCATCAACTGTGATGGGTTGTTGGCGGCCCGGAGCGCCCCCCAATCCCTCCAGGGCAGGAGAAGACAGAGATCCAGGCTGGGGGTGGGGGCCTGGCATAACCACGACGGTCTAGGCAAGGGCTGGGGATTCTCGGCGCTGCCCAGGAGGCCCCTGGCCAGCTCCTGGGCGGGAGGGGACCTTCACAAGGCAGGTTTCTGCCGCCAGGCCACCTGCACTGAGTGGGGGTGGAGCAGACCCGGAGGAAAGCTGGGACTCCAGGTGCTCCGCGGCTCCTGGGCGGGTCTTGGCCGCCGGCCCCGCCTCCGCCCCCAGAGCAGGTGTCCGGACCCCCCCTCCACCAACCCCCACCCCGCCAGGCCCTTCCTTCCATCCCAGTCCCCTTTCCCTTATTCTGGCTATTCCTTTGATCCTGGGCCTGGGGACCCTGCCCCTCCCGCAGGGGAAGGTTCACGGGGCAGGGAAGAGGGGGATGGGCTCAAAGCAGGTAGTTTTGGACTGGTCCTTCACGGGTGGCTGCCCCCGAGCCCTCCGGCCACCCCGAGGGTTCCCGCATTTCCTTCCCCGGTGTAGGGGCTCCTGGTAGCGGGGGCAGGGCAGCCCTCCCCTCCGCCTCCCCTTGGGGGGGGGGTCTCCCCGCCCCTTCGGACTCAGCCAAGCGGAGGTGAAACCTGAACCCAGGTTGGGGGCGGGGCTGGCTCCTGCTCGGACGGGGCTGGCCTACCCTCCACCTCCCGTTTCCCTGCACCCCAGCCAGCTTCTGAGAGCGTAAGGTTGGGGACGCTACTCCCCTGGGGCAGGTGAGGTGGCGACTCAACGGCGGGAGAGAAGACCGGGTGGCCGTCGGGCCCCGCCGCCCAGGGCTGACCTCTCCTCTCCCTCCCTGGTCCACAGGGCCCGCGATGGAGCCCACAGCCCGGGGTCGCGCCCCGCCGTGAGGACCCCTGCCCGCAGTCATGCTACTCCGAGGGCGCCCCCGGGCGCTGGGGGCCGCGGCGTTGCTGCTGCTGCTGCTGATCGGCTTCTTCCTGTTCGGCGGGGACCCGGACTGTGAGCTCGGCGGCGAGCGGGAGGCGAGGCGGGGCGGGGGTGACCCGGGATCCGTACCCGGCTCGCCAACGCCACGTGTACCTCCAGACGGGCGGCCGCGGTCACGGGGGGCCGCTGCCTTCGATGGAGACCCGCCGGCAGACCCCGGGGGCCACAACAGCTCGGACTGCATCCCGCCGCCGCCGCCGCCGCCCAAGTGCGAGGTAGGTAGGTGCGCACGGCCCCTGGCGGCGGGAATGCCAGGGTCCCCCCGCGCCCCCAAGCAGGGACCTGGACACCTGTGGGAATCCCAACACCTGGTGTCGGCTCTGACACTGACCAGCCAGCCGGGGGCGCCTCGGGTTCACACCTGCCCTTCTCCTGGCCCTGGCCTCCCTGTTTGGGAAATGAGGGGGGTATACCCCGCCTCCCTGGAGCCCCCCTCCACACTCCGGCCTAGCTCCGATGCCAGGTGGGGCTCCACTGCCCTAGGCCGGGTCAACCCAACCCCAGGTCCTTCTCGTCTGGAGCCCGCTGACCTGCTGTCTCTTCCCCAGCTCTTGCAGGTGGCCATCGTCTGTGCGGGACATAACTCCAGCAGAGATGTCATCACCCTGGTGAAGTCCCTGCTGTTCTACAGGTATAGCCAGGAGCGTCCCTTTCCTCCCTGGAAGGAGGCTGTAAGAATACCCTGAGCTGGGCAGGGAGAAGCTCGTGATAGCAATCAGTGCTTCCACTTCTGAGCCCCTCAGGGCGGGGCTCTCGTCCCTTGTAGTTCCTTCTGGGGCCCATCAGCTTTCCTCCCTTGTCCTTCCTGAAGGAAAAATCCACTGCACCTTCACCTGGTGACCGATGCTGTGGCCAGGAACATCCTGGAGACGCTCTTTCACACGTGGATGGTGCCTGCTGTCCAGATCAGCTTCTACGACGCCGACGAGCTCAAGGCAGGAGCCCCAGCCTTTCTGCCCCGTCATTCCTCCCAGGGTTGTGGGTATCAGTGGGAGGGCAGGCTAGAGCTGCATGGGACCCCCAGTCCCATCACATCTACTGAAGCACCAATCCTTCACCCTCCTGGGCACGTCACCCCGAGTATGTCCGGACACTGGTAAGCCCTTCTCTTGCGGGCTCATGCCCTGTGCTTCCACCCACAGCCCCAGGTCTCCTGGATCCCCAACAAGCACTACTCTGGCCTCTATGGGCTAATGAAGCTAGTGCTGCCCAGTGCCCTGCCCCCCGACCTGGCCCGTGTCATTGTCCTGGACACAGATGTCACCTTTGCCTCCAACATTGCAGAACTCTGGGCACTCTTTGCTCACTTTTCTGGTGAGAGGTCTGGAACCCCACCCCAGTCAGCCCCCTTCCCTGGCCCATCCAGGCCTCCCTGTGGCCTAGCCCTGAGCTGAGGTCCAGTGGCAGCCTCAGACAGCTCTCTCGTGCCCTCCCTCCCAGACAAGCAAGCGATTGGTCTCGTGGAGAACCAGAGCGATTGGTACCTCGGCAACCTCTGGAAGAACCACAGGCCCTGGCCTGCCTTGGGCCGGGGATTTAACACAGGTGGGGACAGTGTTGGGGCTGGTGCAGGAGGGCAGCCACTGCTCCTTGAGCCCCTGCGGCTGGTTAGAGCATAGAATGCATGCGAGGCCCCCAAGAACTGTTTTGTAGAGAGAACACTGGGAGAAGAGCCAGAAATCACAGTTCCAACCTGGGATGATGATGCTGGGTGACTTTGGCCAAGCCACTTGACTCCGCTGAGCCTGTTTTCTCACCCATTAAATGGGGGTGATTTTCCCAGCCCTGGGACCACTGAATCTGAGAAGATGGTTGTGGGGGTGCTTTGAAAACTGTGCTTTGCCTCCCCTTCACCCCAAAGAGGGTTAGTTGTGGACCCAGCAAGTCCACCTCACGTCTGAGCAGTCAGAAAATATTAACACGGCACAAAAACAAGCATTCAGAAGACACCTTCAGGAGCCTCGGCCCCAGGAGCTGGTCATCCCAGGTGGGCATGATGGCCTCTCCCCCCGAGCAGGCGTGATACTCCTACGGCTGGACCGGCTTCGGCGGGCTGGCTGGGAGCAGATGTGGAAGCTGACGGCCAAGCGGGAGCTCCTCACCCTGCCTGCTACCTCGCTGGCCGACCAGGTCTGGGGGCGCTGGAGGGCGGTGGGGGCAGGCTCTGGGCCGAGGTGTGACGGCGACGGTCTCTGCCCAGGACATCTTCAACGCCGTCATCAAGGAGCACCCGTGGCTGGTGCAGCCCCTGCCCTGCATGTGGAACGTGCAGCTGTCAGACCACACACTGGCTGAGCGCTGCTACTCAGAGGCGTCTGACCTGAAGGTGAGCCGGGCGGGGGCGCTGAGCGGTGGCGATGGGCTCCCGTCCCCTCTCGCCACCCCCCGGCCCCTTTCCATGCCCTCCCTGATCCCAGGTGATCCACTGGAACTCACCAAAGAAGCTTCACGTGAAGAACAAGCACGTGGAATCCTTCCGCAGCCTCTACCTGACCTTCCTGGAGTACGATGGCAACCTGCTGCGGAGAGAGCTCTTTGGGTGCCCCTGCCCGCCCCCTCCTGGGGCCGAGCAGGTGAGAGGGAGCCACCTTCCCTTCCCTCCCCTCGGGGAGGCTCTGCCCCACCCACCCTCTGCTCCCGTGGGACCTGGCCTTGTCCAGGGCTTGTCCGCCTGCCCCAGCCAGCCCGCCCTCCTCTCCCCGACGACCTCCCAGCTGCAGCAGGCCCTGGCACAACTGGAGGAGCAGGACGCCTGCTTTGAGTTCCGGCAGCAGCAGCTCGCCATGCACCGCGTGCATATCACCTTCCTGCCCCACAAGCCGCCACCCCCCCAGCCCCATGACGTCACCCTGGTGGCCCAACTCTCCATGGAGCGGTGAGGAGCCGAGGGCAGCCACACGGGGCACGGTGCGCGGTCTGGGAGTTTTGAGAGGAGGGTTCCACTTGGTGGAAGGGAGAGCTCTTACTGCCTGATGCTTGAGGAGTTCCAGGAGCTGGAGACACTGGAGAGACAGTAGAAGGAGCTCAGGCTGCGGGGATCACCCAGATGTCGGGAAACTGCCCTCTGTAGCTGCGGAGCCATGAGCAAGGCTTAATATCTCTGGCCCTCAGTTTTCTCATCTGTCAAATGAGAAAGTACCCACCTTGTGGGGTAGCTGTGAAGATGAAATAAGAACAGTTCAAAAAGTGCTTGGAAGGGGCTCAGCAAGCCACTGGAGGGGGCTGTCCGTGCCGCGAGCACGGGAGGCAGCCCGGTCCTCCCCTGGGCTGACCAATCCCCTCACCCCAGGCTGCAGATGCTGGAAGCCCTGTGCAGGCACTGGCCGGGCCCCATGAGCCTGGCCTTGTACCTGACAGACGCAGAGGCCCAGCAGTTCCTGCGTTTTGTGGAGACCTCGGCGGTGCTCTCTGCCCGGCAGGACGTGGCCTACCACGTGGTGTACCGGGAAGGCTCCCTCTACCCCATCAACCAGCTCCGCAACGTGGCCCTGGCCCAGGCCCTCACGCCCTATGTCTTCCTCAGCGACATCGACTTCCTGCCCGCCTACTCCCTCTACAGCTACCTCAGGTGGGCCGGGCCAGGGGAGAGCCACGGCACATGGGTGGGTGTGGACAGGGTCGGGGGCACCCATGGGCCCTGGCAGGGGCGGCTCTGCTCCTTCCTGAACCCCAGTCCGTGCTTCAGGGTGCGCTGGCCCCAGAAGCTGGGTCCTACATCTAACAAAAAGAGAACCCCTGGGCCCAGTGCTGGAGGCAGAGCCCCGTCCAGTTCTCTCCGGTTCATGGGGTGCTCCCTCCTCAGGGCCTCCATCGAGCAGCTGGAGCTGGGCGGCAAGCGGAAGGCGGCCCTGGTGGTGCCTGCGTTCGAGACCCTGCACTACCGCTTCAACTTCCCCAGTTCTAAAGCCGAACTGCTGACCTTGCTGGACACTGGCTCTCTCTATACTTTCAGGTGGGAGAGGCCACTGGCCTGCCCCTTCCTCCCAGCGCTGCGGTTCCCCACCGACCCCCATCAGCCTCTAACTGGCTCCCTGTCCTACCCTTCCCCCACAGGTACCATGAGTGGCCCCAGGGCCATGCACCCACAGACTATGCCCGTTGGCGGGAGGCTCAGGCCCCGTACCGTGTGCAGTGGGCGGCTGACTATGAGCCCTACGTGGTGGTGCCGCGTGACTGTCCCCCCTACGATCCCCGCTTCGTGGGCTTTGGCTGGAACAAGGTGGCCCACATCATAGAGCTGGATGCACAGGTAAGGGGCGCCCTGCTGTCTCCAGCCTTGCTCTGAGAATACCTCTAGGCCCAGCGAGGGCTGCGCCGTTCCCGGGTGGCTCAGGGGTAAAGAAACCCACCTGCCAATGCAGGAGACACAGGCTCGATCCCTGAGTTGGGAAGATTCCCCGAGACCTGGAGAGGGCAATCCACTCCAGTGTTCTTGCTTGGGAAATCCTATGGACAGAAGAGCCCAGCGGGCTCATCTGTGGATTCACAGAGTCAGACGTGACTTAGCGACTAAACAGCAGGCCCAAGGGGCTCACTAAACAGTGGCACACTGTACCGTGAAGGGCCCTCTGCAGAACTCAAGTCTCTGACTTTGGATGAATCTGCGCTCCCTGCCCCAGAGCTGCCACCCTCCCCCAGCCTACACAGTGACTGGCCCCCCGCCCTCCCCCACACCCCCAGGAATACGAGCTCCTGGTGCTGCCTGAGGCCTTCACCATCCACCTGCCGCACACCCCAA
This sequence comes from Capricornis sumatraensis, assembly GCF_032405125.1. Classification (NCBI taxonomy): domain Eukaryota; kingdom Metazoa; phylum Chordata; class Mammalia; order Artiodactyla; family Bovidae; genus Capricornis; species Capricornis sumatraensis. Next base: position 76,468,118 of record NC_091084.1, read on the forward strand.
GCCTTGACATCATCCGCTTCCGCTCCAACCCCACCTATCGTGACTGCGTCCAGGCCCTCAAGGACGACTTCCACCAGGACTTGTCCCGCCACTACGGGGCTGCTGCCCTCAAATACCTCACTGCCCTGCAGCAGCCCCGGGGCCCTGTCTGACCTCACGGCTGCCCGCCGTCGTCTCCGTGGCTCTCACACACACTCCCTGCCGACCTCAGGAGCAACCCTGCCGCCACCCCACCCTCCTGCTATTTAAATTATTTAAGGTCTCTGGGGAGGGGCTGTGGGGCGGCATCTGTGGCGAGGCCTGGGGCCTCCGTCTGCTGCTGCTATTCAGGTGGGTCTAGTGTTCCTCGGCCCCGGCTGGTCTGGGGCTGGTTCCTACATCCTCTCAACCGAAACATCCCTTTTTCGTTAAGTTTTAACAGTTCCTTTTCTCGTTCCTCTTGGTTTGGGGCGTGAGGCAGTCAGCCTGGGGAGGCGCTGGATCTGGCGGGAGCCCAGCAACGGGCCACCCCCCTGGAGGCTGGGGCTGGAGTCTGTGTGTCCTGTCCACCCTCCGCTGCCGCAAACCCAACACCATGAGTCTGAGAGACTTTATTTGGCTTTATTTAGTAAAATGTTAAAATAAATAAATACAAATTGATCAGCTGCTCTGTTTCCCCCCCACCCCCTCAAAACAAAACTCAAACAAACAAAAACAAAAACTTTGAAGCACAAAACTCCAAATACAAGTTCTACCAAGACTGAAATCACAAAGGGCTTGGACAAGAGACAGGTTGGGAGCTGGCTGGCACTTTTCTGCTCAGAGCTCACTGACCTCCGGCGGTCCTGCCTGACTGCAGCTTACCCTGGGCTGAGGACCCAGCAACCCCGGAGAGAGGGGCAGGGGTCAGAGGCTGCTGTGGGGCTGGTGGAGTCCTCAGGGAACAAGAGCCTTTGTGAGCGGAGAATGCAGAGAAGTTGTGAGCCCTGCTCTTCCTTTACAAGGGCTATTTTCAGGAGCTCCACTGGGGCTCTCTAAACAGGGAAACTCTCGGCTTCTTCCCCTGTACTCTGGTGGGAGGGTCACCCTTTGCCTCCTGGAAAGGAGCTGACACTGGGGACGGCTCTAAATCGGAGAAAGTGGGTCTCCTGTTTCCTGCCAAGGGTGCCCAGCTGAGAGGTGGGGGTGAGGTCCACAGTCTTCCTTTCTACATAGAGCAAGGTCACCTCCATCCAACAAAAGCCACCGAATCTGGAGAACCCAGGGACTGGAAGACGTACCCGGGCCCCCATTCTTCCTCCTACCAAAAAGCTTTCTTCTCCTGGGGTAAAAGTCTCCTAAATTAAGCCCTTTGGATAAATGAGAAAGACTAAGCCCTAAAAGGGAATGTAGGGAGAAAACTGCTATGAGTGTGCTGTGTGGGTCTTCGTGGTTCGGGATGAGAGCCCAAGAAGGCTCTGCTGGCCCCAGGAGTAGGTGGCAGAGATGGCTAGAGAGGCAACTCCACACCCAGAGACTGCAATGAGCTGGAAATGTGGTCGCCCTCACGGGAGAGGCGTGGGGCGAGGAGCTGTGCCCCACTCACACCCCCTGTTGAGCCTGAGCCAAGAAGCCACAGGGACACAGCAGGCCTGCAGGGACACTGGGCGCTGGGTGCGAGCCAGAGGCCGCCATGGCCAGGGTACAGGCCCCACAGGTTAAGGCCCTTGAGGGGGGCCTCCCTGTCAGTCATGACCAACAGCCTTGCCCCAAAAGGGCCCAGTAAGGAAGGAAGAAAGCAGAACTCTGGATGAGCTCAGCAGAGGTGAGACAAGACCCAGCAGGCTCTCAAAGAAAAAGGGAGCTGCAGGCCGCACTGGCAAGAACACGAGCAGGGAAGATGACAGCAACATGACCTCACTGCCTCCAGGGCACATCACCTTGGCCCGGGACTGACAAGAGGCCCCTTGATCCAGCCCAAGCCGGCAGCTGAATCAGTCCCAGCCCCGACCAGTCACTCCCCTGTCCTCAGAAGTTGTCAGTAGAGGGAAAGCAGCGGAGAGGAAGAGGGAGGTGGGGCGGTCATGAAGGTATGTCTCGGGTGGTCACAGGGACCCTCGGGTCTGGAGGGACAGGGAGGCTCTTCTCTTGGCAGATCATGAGGAGGAGGACACTGGTGACCAGGGCCTTTTCTCTGCAGTGAGGGGTGTCTGGGAATTTGAATCCAGAATGCAGGTCTGGGGGCAGGGCTGCAGTTTTTCACTCCGTCATCCTAGATGACTAGCGCAACAGCTTACATCTTGAGAAGAATCCGTACCCCCAACCCTCGGCAAGGTCAGAGTGTGACTGCTCACAGCAGCCTGCAAAACCCTGGTCAGTTAGTTCCTAGCCCGGCCACCCACCCCTGAGAATCCCCGGTGGCTCCTTCCTGAGCAAAAGCCTCTTCTTTCAAGAAGACAGCTATTAAGCGGCCACCTCCTGTTTCTGGGCCCAGACAAGTCTGATGGGAGGGCTCCAAGACAGGGCGCACAGCCCACCTCTGAGCTCTGAAGCTCCGCCAACCATTCCTCCAACTAGTCCAGGCATCTCCCAAAGCTCCCTGACTAGACATAGCACCTTGGTTTTTGCATGAGCAACGGGAGCGCCTTTCTTTCCCACTCAGGTAACCTTGCAGCCAGGCCCTGACTCTCAAGAGGCCGGTGCAGCCCCCTTGTCATCCCCTCTTCTAACAAACATCCCAGGAAGAGGAACGGAAACTGTTGGTAGAGAAGAGACACGTTTTTACATGAAAAGGACTGTTCTGTGGCAGTCGCCTTCAGGGTCCATCTCTGTCTCTCTGGGCCTCACTAGGTGATGGAGAGACGACTGGTCCCTTTCTGGCCCCTCCTAGACTCTGGCCCTTACTGGACACCGGGTGGGCTTGGGGGAGATGCTCTGGGAGTGTCCAGGCAGAGTCTCTTTCTCTCCTGGGGCCAGATGTGTGCCATGGGCAAAGATTATTTTCCCCACAAGGCAAAAATGATAGAAATGGTCCAAGCCTTTCAGAACCCTGGTTTTCTCAAGAAGGCGACAGGCCAAGCAAAGGCAAGCACAACGTTCTAGCCAAAGGTCACCCAGGAAGCTTGTGGTGGGCAAAGTGGGGTAAGACTCCCATCTCCAGTGACCGGAGCCAGCAGACAGAGAAAGCAGCTGGCGATGCAGCTCTCTCTTCAAAGGTGTGACGACACGAAGGCCACCCAGGGACTCCCTCATCTCAGAGACACCCTGTCCCCTCAAGACATCTCACTCTCTCGTCCTCTCTAAGCACCAAGGGCTGATGCAGCCAGCCTGCTCCCTGCACCTGTCAAAGCCGGGGTGTGTGGGCACCAAAGGGCTTCACTGGCCATTTCCTTCAAAGCTGTCCCCCAGGCACTCGAAATGCTGGTGGCTGAAAGACCAAGAGCAGCACCAAAGGAAGGGATCTTATTTAGGCACCAGCCTTTTGCTTCAGCAAAACCCGAGGAGACAAGAAGCAGGGCCCTGACACCATCCGCGCTCCAAGTGGGCTCCAGAAACAGGAGCCCCGCTCCCTGCACCCAGCAGGGAGGACAGTCTTTTCCGAGGAGGGGAGGATGGTGGGAGAGCTCAGCCCCTGCCTATCAGGGCTGCAGCCATCTGGAGGACAGAAATCACGGAGACTAGCCCACCAGTCTTGAGACACAAACACAGCAAAATGTCATCATGATCAGCAGGTTCTGTGCTAAAAAATTATAACTACACAGCATTTTCTCCAGTTCTGACACCTTTTTAATAGAAATCACTGTTTTTAGGAAACAAATAGCACTTTTGTAATTTTTTTTTTACAATGTTTCTTACCTTGATCTTAATTTAAGTAACACTAGGAAGACCTCAATATCTTTTATTTTCCTTTTTAATTAAAAAAAAAAAAAGTTGTTGTTGTTGTTTTTTTCCCCAGATACAAAGATTTTTGCCCTTGCATAAAAAAACAGTGCCCCGAACGATGACACAAGGACTCACACAGACTCACTGGACCTCACTGACACTATGATTCCTATTCTACCATGCAAGGTCTCGACTACCCTTAATTGGACTGTCAGCCTGAAAAACAGCTTTTCTATTCCTTATTTTAGTTTTTGTTACCAAAAATGTAAAATAAACAACAAAATAAAACTTTTTTTTTTTAAAGAAAAAAGGAACAAAAACAAAAATTAAAAAAAAAAAAGAGAAAAGAAACATCTCCATTCGATTCACACACACCTGGGTCGCGTGCTGCTTCACTCAGGACCTTCTCTTCTTATAAATATAGAAACGGGATGGAGCTTGTTTTCAAGTAAAATCACTGATCCACCGTTTTTCCTTCCTCGACACACACACACACACCCTTCTTCCCTGCCCCGGGCAAGGGCCACCTGAGGCCTGGTTCTGCTTGTTCTTGGAGAGGGAAGGTAACCGGCTCACCCATGGGGATGGCACCAATTTGCCAAAGCAGGGAAGGAACCTGGGGAGTATGGGGGCGCCCAAGGTTGGGAGCGGAGTGCTCCGGAGAAGAACCGGGTGGCTGGTTCTTGGTGTCCATCTCTCCGGGCACGGTGCCCTCTTCAGACACTATGAAATACTGCTTATTCGGTACACTGTTCCCACCCCGGCTCCCTCCCCTCCCCTCCTCCACCCCTCCTCTGGGCACTGGGGTTGGTGAAATCTCCCTTTCCTCTTTTTGGTTTTATAGTAGTGAGAGTTTAGAAACAGAAAGCCCACGCACTCTTTGGACTTGTCTCTCCACCCAGACAGACGGCTCGGCAAACAAGGGTCTGAAACCTGCTCTCCCTCCGCCCGGCCCTGCTTCCCCACCCCGACCAAACAAAAACAAACCCATTGTGGCTGTGGAGGCTGCTGCAGGCACACACTGGTGTATAATAGAGAGAGTAAATATATTATTTCACTTGGCATGGTGCTGGCAAAGAACCTCCAGCTGGCACTATTTCATGTAACATGGTCCAATCTTTGCATGTACACACAGAATAAGAAGGATCAATTGGCAAACTCTGGTGCCACCTGGCACAAGCATCTTCTCTCTCTCTGGAACCAAAGAACCAAAAGAATTCTGTATTTTCCAGAAGAACTCCGGCTCGGCTCTGCTAGAGTCTTCAGTGTTTTGCTCTCCTTGCCGCCGGGATCTCGTGGCTTATCCTTGCAGGGCTCTGTTATTTAGTCTCTTCCCCCGGGTTACAGTTCGCTGTGCAGCTCTGGGAGGAGGAGGAGGGCGGGGAGGGGGCCGGCGTGGAGGTGCTGGCGTTGGCAGGGGGCGTGCAGTCCGGGCCGTTGGAGAGGGCCCCCACAGTGGCCTCAGAGTCTACAGGTTTGGAGAGGTCGATGCCGTGGATGAGGCGGATCAGCTGTTTCACCTTCTCCAGGGAGCTGTGCATCTCCTTCTGCCGGGCCAGGATGGTGTTCTTCATTTCCATGCATTTCTGCAGCCAATGAGAAGGGCAGCGGCACTGAGCCTCCGGCTGTCCTGACAGGCCCAGCAGCCCTCTCCCTGTGGGCTAGGGTGCAGCCCTACACCTTGCTTTGCTCCACCTCGAGCGGGCAAGTGGGCGCTGCTACCCAAGGGAAGGAGGAGGCCCAAGAAGCGAGAGAGAGGGAGGGAGTGAGTGGTTTCAAAGCCCACTACTTGACACTAGGACTTATAGCCAAACGAATCACCGCTATAATACTGTAAAATGAAGGGCATTTTAAAAAAAAGGGCTCTCACAGCTGAGCTGAAGCTGCTTTGAGCAGGCCTGGGCATGCTTCTACCTTGCTGATATGCTCCGGACTGGGCTGAGCTTTCCAGGATAGACACAAGCCAGTGGTATCCGGATTCAGTTTAAGAGCTTACTGAAGACCACTGGGACAGTAGGAGTTCAGAGGCAGGGCCCTAAGGCGGGATATTCACTGATATTTAGGAGAGTCAAAGACTCCAGCCAAGAGAAGGCCTTCTGCTCGGTCATGGACAGGTAGCTGTTTGCTGTGTTGTATGAGGGCAGGAGGAGAAGGGGACGACAGAAGATGAGATGGCTGGATGGCATCACCGACTCAGTGGACACGAGTTTGGGTAGACTCCGGTAGTTGGTGATGGACAGGGAGGCCTGGCGTGCTGTGGTTCATGGGGTCAGAAAGAGTTGGACACGACTGAGTGAACTGAGCTGAGCTGAACTGATGAGGCCTCCCACACCTGCTGGCTTCTGTTCTAGGCAGGGAAAGCGATGTGAAACCTGCCAGCCACAATGGGCAGTACAATGAAGAAGGACAGCAAGACTGCCACCTGGCATCCATGAGGGCTGGGGCCACATCACTGCAACAAGAGGACCTACTCAGTGGAAAAGGGACCTACTCAGTGAAAAAGAAAGCCTGCTCTGGTCAGGAGGAGCCTCTGAATCTCTGCGGCAAACACAGCTCTCCTTCCCACCTGGTCAGCCAGGCTCGGCGGTGTTTACTTCCAGTACTCATCTCCAGAAAGCGCTCCTTCTCGAGCTGCGCAGGGGACCCTAGAGAGGCTATCAGCAGGGCGTGGGAGAGGGGACAGGAGGGAAGGCCCTGCGGACGGGCCCGCTAGCTAGCTAGAGCTACTGGGAAGAGTTACACATGGGGACCTGGTCTGCTCAGGTGGCTCCACACTCCTCCCAACACGCTCAGGAGCTCACTGGGGTGCTGGCTATGCTCCTATAGCTGCTACTTGACCTCTTCAAGTAACAGAGAAAATCTGGAGACTGAAAACCTCTCAGATCAAAGCCAAGAGGATGCTCCAGAGCTTGGCTAAGGCACCATGCACCAGCTGGCCCCCTGTACCTGAGGACCAACCTCTAACTGGAGGCAAACTGTGACCGCCTAAGGTAGCAGTGTCAGTAAGCTTGAGGAATGCATCAACCCTTGAGAGCCACACATCCTCTGACGCACATGTAAAGTTCTGCATCTCTGTACCTGTCACTGAAGGCATGAGGTTGACTTACACTTATAGAACTGCTGAGCTGTTTCACCTTCTGCTCTAATTGTTCTCGTTCTTGTTTTAAATCTGAACTCCATTTAAGTAATTTCTGTTTCTCCTCTTCTTTTGCTGGGAAGGAAAAAAAAAAAAAGGAACTTAGTCCCACGTGCCATCAGTACACAGAACCTGCTCACCTGGACTTCCTGTTCTACATGTAAAAGGACGCTAAGAAAACTGTCAGTGGCTTGGGCCTGGCATTACATATAAGATCTCACTTAAGTTTTCCTCCCCCAAAAGTACTATAACCAACTTTTTATTTCATGCAATAAAGCTTTTCATGTGTAATTTTAAAGTTCCCTTTGAAAACATAACAAATACTGTCACTACTTTTAAACAAAGGCAGGCTCACTCAAAAGGCAGTATGGATAATTCTTTACCTGCTTTGTAGGCGATATAGGAATGAACAATTGCTAAAGTTCCAGGCCATGGAATTGCTTCTTCCTTCTTCAGCATCTGAAAAGATTTTCAAATTTTATCCTTGGGAAAGAAGTATAAGCATACATCCCCTGTGTAACAACAAGCAACAGTGTCTGTCGCTATTGGCAGACAAAATCCAGGAAGGATTTATGGTGGCAGTATGGCAAAACCCATGGTATAGTTTCTGGACTACGAAGTTCCAGTTTACCAGCATGAGAGAATAAAGGTCACTGGCAGGAAGAGCCAAGCCACCTGAGCCCCAGCATAGGCACAGGTGGGGACTGGGCTGGGCGTTCCCAACTTTTCAGACCTGCTGCATGACCCTCAGCTACGGCCTATGGTCAGAACCATCAGCACACAAGCTGCACATCTGCGTGATGGCAGCACCACAGGTAGGATCATCCCTGACCTGACACGGGCTGCCTATCTCAGTTTTAGCTTATATGTCCCTCAAAGACAGCCTGATCGAGGAAATTAAATATCAACCCCAAACACTGAAGTATAATCTAGAGCCTATGAAGAAAATTATCAGAGGGTCACAAAGCAGCATCAGTATGAGGACTGTCTCTACTACATCATGGAGACAGAAAGGACGAAGACTAGAGATTTAAAGGGGGAGACCAGAAGTCTCTCGAATCAGGATTCCAAAAAATCAAGCAGGGCTCCTAAAGCTTGCTGAGTACTGGGCTTATTTATTTACTATTTATATGCTTGCCTACTTTCAAAAAGGTCTCAGGACAGCTTATCATAAAAACATAAAGACATACATGAATCATTGAGGAAAAAAAAAATCAGAAACTAAACAGAAAGGGGAGGGAAGGAGCACTGTTTCTCTTCTTTCAAGTGCATTAAATATTAAGACAGTACTGTATAGTTAGTGCTCTGATCCTGATGAGAACACGGGTTAAAAGTAAAACTGTTCTTATTTGAACTAAATGATCAATTGCATATTCTCCTTTAAGGATTTTATTTCCAGAGTTTCAACCATATGCTAAGTTTGGACCATTTTTAGAGAATGAGGCAGACAGTACTGTGGAGTTTTAAGGGTAACGGTAATAAAAAGATACATCATTTCAAACAGAGAGAAGCAGTTAGGGCTTCTCCGCCTTACATGAGTCACTGCCTCATGAACTGAGGACCTCGGAGAGGAGAAGCTATGCAGGTGAGGGCTTGTCCTGTAGGTATGGCAGACGTGGCCTGGAGAGCTACCGGAGCGGGAAGAGACTGTGCTGTTCCCCCAGATGACAGGGGAGGGGGGTCTTTCTCCTCCTCTGTCTCTCGTCCTCTCTGACCCATCCCACAGTACCTGGTCCTGACATCTGGGACAGATCCACATGCCCTTGGGAATCGTTTTCAGAGGAGGGTCTAAGCAGTCCAGATGATATACACGGGAACACGTGTCGCACATCAGCAACTGGCCACTTTTTCTGCAAACACTGCAAAAATCTTCATGGATATCACCCTATGACATTGTGAGGAAAGGTAAAGAAAGGACAAAAAGGTAAAAGCTGAATGTTAACATGCACGTTCTGAATACACATAATAAATGTTTTAGGACAATCAGCTGTGTCCCTCCAACTCATTACAAGAGTGCTCAGGAAAAGCAGGAATTACCAATGGTGCAAGCCCCGACCTGGTCCATACTGTTGGGGCTCTCCAGGTAGGGCCGGTATTCTTAAGAGTTTACAGGAGACTGTAACTCTGTAGTCACCCAGGCCAAAATGAGCTTTAGAGGCAACAGCTCAGCATTTATGTTTTAGTACAGTCCAACCCACAAATCATAAAGTTGAAAGACCTTGAAATCCGTTCATCAAAGTGTTCCACAATACGATAGCGAAAATTCCAATTACCTATCGTTTTTCAGAGGAGTTTAGAAAAATTGGAAAAGACAGACAGACAAGAAATGGAGGCTTTTGTTAAACACTTTGGTTGTTCTGGGAGGAAAACTACAGTCAAAATTCACACGGGAAAGGATTAAGTCGGGAGCATGTTAAACTCCTATAAGCATTCTAACACGATTAAAAACGCCAAACACCTGACGGTGTTCTCTTAAAACCGGCACTTGGCATCTGCTGTGCAATGGCCCATTCTATTCCGGGAGGCCTTATTCCTCCCTGTAAGACGCTTCACCAGATGGAAGAAGAGGAGCAGCCTCAGTGCGCTCTACTAGTCCCCCCTCCCCCCACCAGCGACAGTTCTGGTACTCAGGTGAGTCTGCCGGAGCCCTCACGACCAAAGGCACCATCAGGAAAAAGCAGATCTATTTAAAATTTGGAGAGAACACATTTTTAAAAAATGAGGTATTAAAGAAGTGGTCTCCAGCGAGTCAATCCCTCGCCCGTTCTCTGAACAGGATTAATGCTGCTGCTAAGGACACCAGGGAAGGGAAAACCGAGGGGTCATGCCAGAGGTTAGCTAAGAAGGCAGTGCCACAACTTGGGGCAGACTCCTTTTCACTTCCAGTGTGTTGTTTTAGAATTCCAGGCTATTCCGCCAGAAGGTCTAATACAGAAACTCTGCACAGGAAGCAAAGACAGAGCAATGCTCAGTTCTTCCTTTCTATGATATAACCTTTCAGCCACCACTGCAGAAAGTGAAAGTGAAAGTCGCTCAGTCGTGTCCGACTCTTTGTGACCCCACGCACTATAGACTCTGTGGAACTCTCCAGGCCAGAATATTGGAGTGAGTCATCTTTCCCTTCTCCAGGGTATCTTCAGGAATGTTATCTTCTCAGACCTACAATTTCTCTCCAAAGGAAAGGAAAGGAGACTACCTGGCAGTATCTACATATCTAGGGTATCTGGTGAAATAGAAAACTGGCTGCAAAAAGTTGTAAGATACATCAAAGTGTGGATGGATGCTAATCTTTTTTAGTAAAACAATGTTACCTTTGGACAATTACAAAAAAGATACTTGGTACATGTGCAAAAATACTGCAGGAGAAGGCAGCCTAACAGTTTAATTTCAAAGGCACTGAAAGACATGAAGGTTTCTCTCCTAGATTAACTGTGACTTTCTTCTTTTGTTCTTAAGATCAGGCTGAGGGGAGTGCTCCTCTAGACAGCTCATCTTTCTTAAACCACAGCCACATGCTTTAAGTCTGTGACTTCAAGAAGTTTAGACAAATTTTAAGGTTTCTGAAACTCTTTTACATGAACCACAGGTAAAATTATCAGTGATGAAGTAAATGAGGCAAACTGGACATCTTATCCCAAATACCTATCTTATTTTTTGGGTAGAGTTCTTGTTCACTTCCCTTTGCTACTGAGTAAGGAGACCATCAGGAAGTGGAAGGTGGAGAGTACATAAAATAAAGGTTAAGTAATTTCTTTCAAGTTCCTAAAGCAAAGAAAACTCTTACCTTATTTACTGCTATCTTATCCTATAGCAGCAGTCCATAATCTTTTCAGTGCGAGGACCCCTTAGTAATTTTAAGAATTAATAAGCACTTTTGTCTACCTCAAACTGCTCTTGTTTACTTCAAAGTGCTTTTTTTTATGTGAGTTCTACCTATTGCTGTTTATTGTACTAAAACTTTTAAAGCTTTTTTATTTTGAAATAATAACAGAATCACAGAAAGTTACGAAAATCATGTACTGAAAAACGTTAAAACCCAAGAACACACAGGTACACCTTTGGTTAGCCCTCAGTGATGATGTTATTACTGATCACGTCAGATGTGGAAAACGTCACTGTCCTACGCTTGAGAGAATGAGAATGAAGACGGCAAAGAACATTTTAGTGCTATCATTAGAACACTTCTGATTTTATATTTTGATTGATACTATATTTGAAAATACTTATTTTGAACCCCTGAAAGAGTCTCAGGGACATGCAGACCACACATTGAGAACTACTGCCCATCAAAATGGAATATAAAATGCTAAGATATGTATTTCAGCCACACAAAATTGATTCTTTGCTTAAAGAAAGCAGAGGAAGTCCCACAGAGGTGCTGCCCCAGGTCCAAAAGCTTATTAGGCTTCGGTGACTGACCAAATTACTACCATAAACCAAACAGCAAGCTGAATGATGGCTGACCCAAGAGTCTGCTAGGAGCTAAGGGGTGTATGTTTTTGGGAAACACCCTGGCTATATCAATCACAACTTCATCATTTGCTAAAAGAATTTTCAACCACGTCAACATATCTTTTCTTCTCACAAAAACGATGACAGTGGCAACAAGTATATCCTAAAGATTAGTGACCGGCTGGGTCTTATATCACTAGCTCCTTCTGGATGATTATTGATCCCTAGGAAAGGCTTGCCTCTCGACCGTGATTGTTTAATTAACGTTGTTGGGGTTTACGCTACCTGGAGGCAAACACAGATAGAGCCCTGTGTGCTGATTTTAATCACTGCCACTGTTGGGACACTGAAAAAGTAGAAGTCAATTATCTTTAAAGAAAACCCATTCCACTAGGGTTTTTATTTATTTGGTTTCTTTGGGTCTTAGTTGATGCATGTACGATCTAGTTCCCTGACCAGGGCTTGAACCAGGGCTCCCTGCAATGGGGAGCATGGAGTCTTAGCCACTGCACCACCAGGGAAGTCCCATCCATTCTACTAGGTGTAACCTAGAAGGTTCTCAAAATATTTAGTGGTTTTAGAAAAGCTTTATTTCACCTTTAGTTTCCTGGAAAGAACAAAGTTTGCATTTTAAGATGCAACTTGGCAGAAGCTTTTCAGTTTGTGATTTGATCTGAATGGATCCTTTGGGTTCAGTCAAATAAAATCATAAACGCTCTAAGTCAAAAGTCATAAACATAGCATTCTTTAGCAATGGTAACTCAACTGCAGATCCACAGTCGCCTGTTCACCACCATTTGTGCACCACCTTGCGAAGGATCCCTACCACGAAACTGTGAGCTGGCAACACCTTGGCAATGCTTCAACTGAGGAAAATGGAGACCATCCTTGGGGCCAACAAACAGGGCTTTTGCCAGTGTCCTGGTACTTGTTAACAGGACAGGCAGAAAATCTGTGTCAACCAGTAATGCCAAAAGCCAATGCTGAATCTTGAGAGCAAGTCTAGGCCTGTAGCCTTGGTTATGTCCAAGGAAGGAAACCTGCTCGAGAAGACGACTCCTCCATGACCCTGGTCCTCCAAAGACAACGCTTACTTTGCTGCTTCTGGAACTGTAACTCATGCTCTGCATACAGTATTCTTTTGCTCTGTGGAGAGAAGCAGACCACTAATAGAGTAGGGCATGGCAACCCACTCCAGTATTCTTGCCTGGAGAATCCCATAGACAGAGGAGTCTGGTAGGCTACAGTCCACGGGGTCGTAAAGAGTCAGACATGACTAAAATGACAGCATGCATGCATGCAGGTCATTAATAAGTACCAAGAGAGACTTCAAGCTGAAAGCACATTTTACCTGAAGATGTAGCTTCAGGTAAAGACAAGCTCTGTAATCCACAAAAGAAACGGGTCATGTACAAGATTAACTCCTTGGTCTCTCTTCTCAAACCTGCTCTTGTCATTCCAGTAAACGGCAGCGTCATCCTTTCAGTTGTTTAGGCTAAAATCTTTGGCTATTCTCTTTTCTCTTACATCCCCTTATCTAATTCTGCTCATTCTTCAAAACAGACACGGACCCTATCAGTTTTCTCCACCTCTGCTTCTGACACTCTACTGGGCCAAGCCATCGTCAGCTCCTGCCAGGACGCCTACAACGGCCTCCTACCTGGTCTCTCTCTGTGCTTCCACCCTGCCCTCCTCAGTCTCCTATAAAATCCAAGTAAATTCTGCAAATGCCTTAAAAATAATAAATGCAGGCAAGCACCATCAAAAGACGTTAAAATCACTGAGTAAGACTGCTGTCAAGGCTATGGTTTTTCCAGTGGTCATGCATGGATGTGAGAGTTGGACTGTGAAGGAAGCTGAGAGCCAAAGAATTAATGCTTTTGAACTGTGGTGTTGGAGAAGACTCTTGAGAGTCCCTTGGACTGCAAGGAGATCCAACCATCCATCCTAAAGGAGATCAGTCCTGGGTGTTCATTGGAAGGACTGATGCTGAAGCTGAAACTCCAATACTTTGGCCACCTGATGTGAAGAGCTGACTCATTTGAAAAAACCCTGATGCTGGGAAAGATTGAAGGCAGGAGGAGAAGGGGATGACAGAGGATGAGATGGTTGGATGGCGTCACTGACTTAATGGACATGGGTTTGGGTGAACTCCGGGAGTTGGTGATGGACAGGGAGGCCTGGCGAGCTGCAGTTCATGGGGTTGCAGAGTCAGACACGACTGAATGACTGAACCGAACTGAAGACTGCTGGGGTATTTTTACAGACTCAAAGCTATCTGCACTTAAGGTAACAGGCACCTTTACGAGTAGAGACATCTGATGGTGTCTACCTTAGAGATGAAAGCTAACATCAACAATGAGATAGATGGACAACACATGCCTCTTGAGATGCACTGAGAAGGGCTCATCAGCATGTATTTAGTGCTCCTACAAAAATGCACACCTGGAATCTATTCTTGAGGAAACAATCAGATCATCCAAATGGAGGGACACTATACAGCACGTGGCTTATCTTTTAAAAAATGGTCATGTCATGAAAGACAAAGACGGGCTGAAAAACGGTTCCAGAGTAAGGAGACTAAAGACAAAGCACCATAAAAATTAATGTCAAAAGTGATCTTGGATTGGATCCTGGAACAGAAAAAAACAAAGTGCCACTAAGGCATTTACTGAGACAACTGGAGAAATCTAAAGATGGGCTGTATATCATCATAATAATGTTTTATCATATTAAAGTTCCTCAATTTGATAAGTTTATTGTGGCTATGTCAGAGAATATCTTTGTTTTTAGGAGATATACACTGAAGTATTTCGGGTAAAGCTTCATGATGTTTGCAACTTCTTAACTAGGTCGGCAAAACAAGTGTGTGTGGAGGGGTGGGGAACAGCAAACGTGGCAAAATTATACCAGTTGGTGAATCTAGGTGAAGGGTATACATTTGTTCTCTGTATTGTTATTGAAGCTTTTCGGTAGGTTTGACATTTTTTCAATATAAAAACTGGAAAGTAATGCCACTTTTCTACTTAAAACCCTCCAGCATCTCCCGTCTCGTTCAGAGTTAAAGCTGCAAGGCCCTGCAGGGCGGGCCTGGCCCTCTGAAGTCTCTTCTCCCACAAGCTCTCTTGCGTGCTCGCCAAGAGCCTCTCTATGCCACGCGCACTTCCTCCTGTGAGCAGGGCTTCTGCTCTGCTGTCCCCTTGGCGTGGAATGCCTCCCCAAAGATGTTCCCACCTACCCCATTCCCATCAGAGACTCTCTCTCACTGCTCTCCATAAAACAGAACCTCCTGCCGTAACTCTGATTTTGTGCCCCTTTGCTTCACTTCACGTTTCATTACCTGACATTTAAATGTTCATTTGCTTAGCCGCTGCCTCTGGCCTTGCAATGTGGAGTTCCCTGAGGGCAGGGATTGGTTGTGTTCCCTGTTCTGTCCCCAGCCTCAAGAGCAGCACCTGCTCAGCAGAGGGTGTGCAGTATCTGTTAGGTGAGGGGTGGGGAGCGTGCAATTTACACGCCTGCAGCCTCAGGGGCAGGCTGATGCTTTCTCAGGAACCTGTTTCTGATCAATTCTGCTGAATAAAGTTGCTTGAAGGAAAAGTTTTCCATGCCTTAAATTCTACTTGAAGCAAGAAACAAGGACTGCTGGGGGAAATGTGCACCTTTGTCCATTACCCCCACTCCCCAAAACTGATGACAAGACGCCTGCACACCTCTCAGTTACAGGAGCTGACTTCCCCACCCCATCCCTCTTCCTGAGAACTCCTTCACTGCGGATAAAATCCAGACTAGAGCCCTGACCGAGCTTCCTGACGTGTTATTTAACATGATTCTCAAGTACATGGCAGGACCTGGGGCCCTAGCAGAAAGCTGCCTCACATGGCACATAGTGTCCTGGAGGGATGACTGCTATTCCAGGATTAGTCAAGGAGATGCAGCTGGTAAGGAGACAACATATGATAACGGTTTCCCCGATTTCACGTCTGAGAAAGAGAGTGAGCTTTCCCCAAGTTACTTACGTCTGTGGAGGTGGGGCTGGGCAGGGACACAGGCTGAACAGATGCAGGGAAAGTGAATGTGGTCTCTGTCTTTTCATTTTCAGGGGAGTCAGGATGACTGGATGGGGGGGATGTTGGGGTAAGGGCTCCAAACCCCAGCACTGCATTGTATTTTGGAGGACGACCTATATACCGAGAGAAGGGAACAAAAGGGGAAAAAGGGGGGAGGGAAAGAAAGGGGGAAAAATGGTCTTACATACCTTTGGCCAGTGTTCCTCATTGGCTAGCATGGAAAAGGAAGTGAGGTAGCAGACAGAAAGTTAATACAAAGTCCCAAAGAGAGGAAGAGAAGCAGAGATTTAAATGTCATTAGAAACAAATGCATGAGTCTCGAAGGGAGGATAAGAGAGCCTCAGAGAATGGCAGGAGATTCTGGGTCATATGTTAAAGGTCTTCAACTTGGGCAGATTATAGAGACACTCCTCAACTATTACAATCTGAGATTTCTAATGGGAAAACAAGATATCAAAGCTCAACGGGAGTCAAGGCCAGGGATAAATGTTTATTTTCCTGTGTCTTCTGCACGTTGTTCCCTAAGGTTTTTCTGCAATTGCTATCCATATAATAATATTAATGATTCTCAGTTCCCAGAGATATTCTCGAGGACTTCTGATTGTCCTTTTCTCTCCTATACACATTTTGGTCACTTCACTTTATGAGGGTGGAGAAAGGCGAAGGGAAGAGGCAAAATTCAAGTTAACTACTCTGCCCCTTGCTGGCAGAGCTAGTAAGAGAGATGTTCTGGGAGCAGCTGAAACCTAACACCTAAAAAGATGTTGTGGGCCTAACAACGACTTTAAGTATGTCTGGACTCAGATACCCTCCCCAGTTGATCACGGAGTGCTCCCTGCTTCCATCACAAACATTCTGGTGAACTACCTGTCCTAGCGTCTCAGGTAAGGCCCTGTCATCAGTAACACTGCTCACTGAGAGAGCTGGTCTGAGCAGGAGCATGTTGCATCAAACTTCACAGCTACAGAGAATCTACAAATGAGTCCTAATGGGTGTCAGAAGTCCAGGCCAACCCCTCTTGCCTTATGATATATCAAGTCAGGGTCTTTGTCTTCCAGAGGCCAAGGTCATAGCTTCTAAGATGTCAAGTGATCAAAAGTGTACACTCAGCGTACCACAGGCAAAAAAAAAAAACAAAAACAAAAACCAGGTAAACAACTGCCTACGAGTACTGGTGAATGGTATATGGCATCATGACTTTGCCAACAGTTATTATTTATATTAGAATTATGTACAAGAGTCATGATTCTGTCAGATATTACACAAATATTACCTATCTGTGTTAAACCGGCACTGTCTGCAGTACAGAGACAGATCATACTGGTTTGTCTTTTCTAAGGTATTTAGTGCTGCTAGAAGGGAAAGTGGAAGATGAATGCTCTTTGTTTACCCACAGTAGGCACGTCCTAGGCATTGTGAATGCAGGCTTTCATCCTCTGACCTTGGCAAGAGATGCCAAGGTCTTTCTGGCTCATTTAACCCCTATCCTCTTAGCAGATACTGCCCACTGGCAGGCCAATTAACTGTAGCTTCTGGCTGGGGGCTCCTCTCTGAGAATTATGTCAGAGGTCACTAAAAATTGCCAAAAACAAAACAAAACTACAGAAAATAACCCATGACACTGTGGCCTAGGGATTAATACGAAGCAATCCCAGTGACTCCGGGACTCCCATCTAAGTGTGTTTTGGCTTCCAGAGGAGGGACTGATGAAACACTGGAATGGGTCACTAAGGCGGGTGTGCTATCTCTCTGAGGGGAAGAGGTGGGCATGGTACAGTTGGAGCCCTGCCTAAGGCAGACAAAGGGTCGGGGTGACCGCCTCAGCTTCCAGCAGCCCTGAGACGGTGTGTGCACGCACACAAATCAGCACGCTACTCCACTCGCTCTGCAACCTTTCTGGCCTAGAAGTGTAATTCAGGGCCACATTATCATGTGGAGAAAGGGACCTTGGGCTCTATTACTGCCATCAAAGAACAATTCCAGAGCCCTGTTTATGAGCTTGAACTCTGAGCCGTTAAGACCTATTCAGGCCTGCTTGTGCTGAGAGTGGAGACTGCCCTGAGGGTGAGGTGGGGGGGGGGGGAACAACTGGGGGATGGAGCTCTTCAGGAGTTTCTGCTTTGGGGAGCCTGTTTTGACAGTGATCTTTTCTTCCTTAGTTGGAGATGCTCTCTTCTCTCATACATTCTAAATTCTCAATGTGGCTACCCTTCTCCTTCCTAGGAAGCCTGCAGCTCACAGACGCTTAAGAGTGATGCTCGGTCCTCACTGTGTCAGGACCATTCAGACACTACTAAGAACACCTTGGCAACAGCAGCGTTCTGTTTGGCTCAATGATGCTAAAACGCTTCCTCTTACAGGGTGTTCTGTTCACTGTGCTATTCATCAACAGCCTGGTGGGCCTGGGGCAGAAATGCTGCATTAAGCCATTCCCCTGAGCCAGCTCTGCCAGAACTCCAGGAAGGCAGCTTTGATCCAGTCTACAGACCTCTAATAAGAAATCTCACTCTCTTTTCCCCCCATTCTCAGAGAACAGCAACAAGACTATTTTCAAGGGGTACAGGAATTAAGACAGGACAATGGGAGGAGGGAGGGGAAGGAAACACACACAGAAAGCAAAAGCAGCAGCCAGGGGAGACACAAAAAGGCACTCACCTCTCTTCCGGGTCCCGGGATGCATTGTACTGTTCAGGTACGTGACTGCACTCTTCTTGCGCTTTGGGGAATGAAGATGGAGAGGTGACTGGCTGGACAGCATGGTTATTACTAAACTGGCGCAAGCTAAAGACCAAGCACTGCAGGCCCGCCAACTTGCCAGCCAGTTAGTGCCGGTCACCCTAAGATGCGGGGTTATTACATGTGCTTGGCTCTGAGAGAATACTCCAGAGAAGCCTGTCTCTGCTTCAGGAGACAGTCATACTCAGATGACAGGATGAGTTAAATTTTTAAGGTAGGTTTGTAGCTACTTGAACTTCGGGAATAAATTAAGGGGGAAAACAGTGAGAAAAATGATATAATGGGATCGGCCAGAGAAAAATCCACCATTTTACAAAGCTGGCCAAGCACAATCTGGGTACTGCTCTTAAGCAGGTTTTCAGAGGGGACGCACTGAACGAGTTGTGAATAAAACTGAACATGTGAAGGAAGGGCCGAGTGTTGACAAGAGTACCTCCGGCTCAAAGACCGCACCACTGTACACCGGATTCGCTGTTGTTCTTCTTTTCCGTTCTTGCCTCTTGCTTTGGATTTCTTGGGAAAGCAAAAGGTTTGGATTAGAAGAGAGGCACGGAGAAGCCCACCAAGCTTGACTTCCCTGTCTACCTACTGGTCTTCCCATGACAAGTTAACAAACGAGAGCAAGTCTCTTGGTTCCCCTGCAGCCTCGGCCAAGGCCAGCACGCGGCTGGGAGCAAACACGTGGGACCGTTTCCTCTTGCCTCTTGGAGGGCAAGGCCGTGCTGTCCTACAGGGTGGTTCTCTGTGGACTGAGAGCTTAACAGTAGACCACACTTGTCAACAGCTGTCCTGGTCTATTTTTAGGTCACTATAATACAGGTGTGGATGAACTTTATCCACAGACCTAGACTGAGTAATCACAGTTTACCATTCTTGAATTAAATAACTAAGAGAGGTACAGCTCTGCAACTATTCCTAAGATTCTGATAATCAAAAGGGACAGAAATTCCAAGACTTGTCAGAGGGCCATTTGCTACTTTGTGCTGCCAGGAGAAAAAAAAAGTAGTTTCTCTAAGTGAACAGCAGTCCCCTTAATCCAGGCAAGTAGGGAATTTCCCCAGGACAATAGTGTGGATAAATAAAGACAGGAGAGAAGCTGAACATTAGCTAGAAGGAAGGTAAGTTTACTCCAAAAAAAAAAAAGTCCACACTGGTTGAATCACACTGTGTTCCAATTTTCAAGTCTAACAATAAATTGAACACTGTTTTTGAGAACAAAGCTCTAGGCCAGAAGCAAGGCAGCACCATGAATGTCTTCTCTTACCTTCTAGATGGTCATGTGTTACCAACCCTAGAGACACCATGAAGGCAAGTTTCTGTGCCAGAGAAACAAAAGAAGAATATACTTCAGTTTGGGTTCTCACAAAGCCAACTGCATGTTCCCAGTTAGACTCCTAGGGAAAGCCACCCAATGGCTGGTGGCAGGAAGAAAGCCAAGTTCAGGTGAGCAAGGAGCAGGCACCCTCTGCTCTGAGAAGCTATGAAGCTGCCCGGGAAGCTTTCTGATCTTACAGGAATCAGAAGAGAAGGACTGGGGCCTTTATCTTCTACTTTCTCAATGGCAGAAATCACAATCTTGAAAGATCTAAGTTTTCCCAGAAAAATTCTCTAAGAGAAAAGAGGACTCCACACTGAAAAAACAAACAAAAAAACACACGGAGAGTGTTCCACAGAGCTTCCCATACAACAAGCTCCAAATTCTAAGAACTTCATTTGTGATACCGGGTCAAGAGTTCTTGTATTTTTATTACCACTGACTGGACAATGAAAGTTCAGTTCAGTTTTCAGGACAATGAAACCTCAAAGCTAAGAGTTTTAGGAATGCTAGCAAGGTGGTTGTGCTTAATACTGTGACTTTCCAATCAACCATGGACCTATAAATTATAGAGTGATGATTTCTCTCTGACCACCACTCTCAATGCTCCATTGGAAGCTAGGCTGATGAGAACACTGGACTCCAAGTCTGGAACGTTCATTGCTTAAACATGGAGTGAGCAACAGATTGATTACTACTTTGGTGTTTGGTTGGATTTGAGTCTGGAAAGTATGTCTTCATTTTCTGCTATAGCACTGCATGCAGCTGCTAAATATGCCAAATGATAAATCATCAATTTCTCTAACTGATGAATAAGGAAACATCATTAGTTGACACTCCTGCAGAATTATTAATACCACAATTTGGTCTTTGAAAATCCAGACATTTTACTCTCAACATTAAACATCATGATATTCTGGCCTGAACTGACAGGTTCAGGCTACTCAAGTTACTGAGTGTTTTATAAAGATAATCTTGAACAAGCCACTTGAGAACACAGAAATGTCCTTTACTGGTATTCTCAGCATCCTGAAGAAATGTTATTATTTTATTTCTTATTTCAAAAGCAGGTGGGCGCTTGTCCTCCCAACAGCCTGAGTGCTTCAGTAAGGAAAGCCTTGGACTTGGTGCCCATTCTATACACTGCATACACTTTGCAGCTGCCAATTAGCTGCATTCCTCATTTTCACTTATTCCTTCAAAACTTAAGATCAGAAGACTGTCTCCCAACTGTTCTGTTAATAAAGCAGTGTGTGAACTAACATTCTGATGCACCTTCTTTTAATCAAGTAACAGCACCCTTCTTGGCCACTCACGTCCAACTCCTCTTCGCCAGTCTAGATCAAGCTCATAAAAGAATTACTACATGGGGAAAAAAATCTCTTCCATAGAGCTGATTTTTAGTGATAAATAGAATAAAAAGTCAAGAACTCTGGCCTTACCTATGTATCACATGTGTACCAATAACTAACTTATCCTCTTTATGAAAGTGATTCTGTCCAATTAGAAATACCTGTTATTATACAAGGGTACTTGCGTGTCTCCATGGTGCTACTGACATAAGATATCCTTCAGTTTCTTCTGATAAGGGAATTTTGCTAATAATCTGCTCTCTTTTTCACCCTTCAAGCCTAATACTTGACACTAATTTTGCAGATGATTTTGTAAGTTTCTCAGCAACGTGCATGACTAGTACTTCTTTTTGGTTCAAGTTCTGGTCTCTTCTTTAAAAAGCAGATTAAAAATTAATTCATTTCATATCATAAAGAATAATAATTTGTACTTGTAGAAAAACCTGAACTGGCTTGATAAATCATTGCTCTAAAAAATGACATGAAGCTTTGATGGCTTCATGCCACTATCTGACATGGTTTCATTACAAAGACTGCACTGAGGACAGAAGGGAATGGACTGCTGGTCTAGTAACATCCAGCTATCAGACATTCGTCATCATATTACCTGTCCACATTTCTCTTTTAGAGCTGCTTGTACAAAAGCATCCACTATAATATTCTATTGTCCAAGGACACACAAATTCACAATCTGTGTTTGTACCAGAGTTCTGTTTGCTATCTAAGTTTATAAGTCTATATTCATTTGCAGCACAGATGTTACTGTTTTCATCCCTACTTTTGTGCTTCAATGATCTACTTTCGAGCTGCTGATTCATCTGGGATTTGGGGATCTAACAATACAACAGTAATAACAAAAATGCACATGTAACAAGTGTAATCAACAACACAGATAGACGTTAACTGTGAATGGGACAGCTTATAGACACTGGCTGAGACAAACGGAACAGAATGATCATCAGGAATGCAGGGGGTACCTGGGGAAAATGGTCACGAGCCACACAATTCAAATCTGTGACACAGCTATGGAATCTCTGTCTGCCAGCTCGTGAACCCTACAGGCCACACTCTTAATCTGTCCCAGGCCAACCTGATTTGGCAATAACATCACTGAAGAGTGAGAAAGCACAAGAAGAGGAAACCAAGTGATTCAGAAAGCAAGGGTCCCCCCTGATGTATGAGAGTAAGTCACATCTCAGAGCCTGAGCCACGCCCGGGAGGGCTGGGCCTACCTGAGGGTTCTCCTCCCGTTTTGGTTTGGGTGCAGCAGGCGGAGTGACGGTGCGGCTCTCCGTTTGTTTTTCATCTGTTTCTGTGTGGGATTTAACCGTCTAGGAGAGGAAAATTAAATGAAACTTCAGAATTCACTTTTTATTAGGAGAATAAAAGCAAACATACTTTGTTGCCAACAAGAGAGAAAAGAACATACTCAAACCGGAAACATTAATAAAGGAGGTAATATGGACTTCAGGTTAGAAGGGGGAGGGACTTCCCTGGTGGTCCAGAGGTTAAGACTCTGTGCTCCCAATGGAGGGGGTCTGGGTTCGATCCCTGGTCAGGGAACTAGATCCCACATGCTGCAACTAAGACCCGGAGCAGCCAAAAAAAAAAAAGATTACAATAGTCTATTTCTATGTACTTTAGGATGCAGGAGTAGTTTTCCAGAAATAAGTCCATTCTTGTTACATATAGGTCAAGCTCTGGTTCACAGTGTGCTTAAGATCTGAATGATGTTAAAAAAAGAAAAAAGTCTTACATACACACTTTTCTATTTCAGAAGAATCCCAATCACAGCCTTAAGAGAGGTTGCAGAACTCCCCTTACTCGGGACACTTAAAATCTGCCTGTATCATCCATTAGAGGAGAGATGCAGTCACCGAGGAAAGACTATACTGAAAAAGGCTGACATCCTGATTGCAGCCAACCTCACCTTCCAGGTGCATTCATTCAAACAAAACACCACCAGTAGCATTACCATCTTCAGACACAAGAGGAAGCTAGCAAATTGGTAGACTGGGGGCTGGGTTGGCCTTTCTATTCTTATCATGACCCAATGGCTAATTCATGTAATGAAACCCTCTGTAAATACTGAAATGATATTAGAACAGTGGATACAAAACTATATAAACACAAACCTAATTTACTTTTTCAAAATTGAAAACAATGCAGATCCAAGTGGTCTTTTTGTATGGCGACGAGTAATTAAGGAAAAGTGAAACTCTCTGATTACTGATGAGAAGGAGCCAAACAAAAGCCCACTGTAGAAAGAAGGTTCTACAAGCAGGATATCAGAAGATCTCAGAAATCATTATGTTGTGAAATATTTTACTAGATCTGAAAAACAAACATCATAACAAAGACTTTTCACTTTACTTCCTGGCCACATCCATCATTTTCCTCTGCTCCTCACATTATTCCTTCAGGAAAGTTTCAGTATCTGCCTTATCAGAACTGTGGCAACCACTAGCGGCATAAATGCTACCTTGTGTTTTGGTTTTTTTTTTATCACTGTAATATTTCCACCTCTGGACTATACAGAGGCCACTTGAGAGCAGGATTGTTCTACACACTTCAGCATCCCTCTGCACCCAATACAGGGCCTCACCATAGAGCAGGTATGCTGTAAAGAGGTGCTGATCTTCTGAGTGGGGAGTAGAACCTACCGGAAGAATCACTTGCTCTCCTCTCTCACACACTTTTTGTTTTAACCAAAAAGGACACATTTCCCCCATAAAACAAACCACCAAACACACCTACAAAGGAACACAATGGGAGAGTAGTTTCTAGCGGTAGTTTTAAGGTCCTGCGTGCCCAGGAAGCTTATTTCATAGCTCTGTGGATCGGAACAACAGGAGTCTGATGGGGGAGGGAGAAGGGGTCAATTACAAGGGTTTGTTGCTCTACTCCAAGGCTGTGTGAAGTCTCTTGGGGTTTCTTATTTCCATCTCTAGGGCTGAATAAAGCAGGTAGTGGTAATGCCTCCAGGGAAGATCAAACCAATTCCTCTTCGCTAAGGAATTATCCAAGGTTCAAATTTTCTCTCGTGTAAGAAGAGTGCAGCTATCTCAAGGTTACATAAAGAATACCAAAATCATCCAAGAAAATAAAGATAAAGTAAACGAAACAACAGGACGGGGGACTTTCCTGGTGGCTCAGTGGTAGAGAATCCGCCTGCCAACGTAGGACACACAGGTTCAATCCTTGGTCCAGGAAGATTCCACATGCCACAGGGCAACTTGAGCCTTGACTTGACTGCAGTTCTGGCCAACTAATCTGAATGCAAATTTGTCAGGGACCTTGAGCCAGGACCACCAAGCTGAGAGGCAAACTGATTTCTGACCTCAAGAACCATGTGGGATAATAAATTTTTGTTGTTTAAAACTGCTTACAAGAAAAAAAAAACATTAGGGGAGGGGAGTGACATCACAGAAATGGCCGGACAGGGAGTTTTATAATCATTCCTTTCACTGAAACAAACATTAAGCTGGCAGAAACAGACAGAATCAACTTTTTAAAATGTTGGGATCTAACAAAAAACTGAGAACAACCAGTGAGACACATACTGAACAGAGAAGCTGCTAGATTTTGTTAAGAAACGATTTTTCCCTCCCTGCCTACAAAGCCATCCGCTAGCTCAGCAGAGGCTCTGGAGATGGCAGCCTGTGCTCCTGGTGTGTTTTGCTGGACCTTGTTTTCAACGTGTGGCTCTGTATTCTGACCTGTCTGGTAATCCCCTGAGGACTGGTACAGAGGTTGACCTTTGTTTGCCCGCCTAAGGCTGGAGTGGCTTTCCAAGTGCCATCTGATGAAAGCATCTAAAGACATAAGCTACTCGCAGTTATGTGTGCAAGGATGCTGGATGGAGTATGCAGCAGACAGACTCAACGGCCTAGGAAGAAGGAAGCGGAGGAGGAAGATTCTTAGAGGAGTAAAGGCTTTAAATGGCTATCCCATACACTGAGGAATCCAGAGTGCATAGAGCATTACCGGGACTAGATGCATCCTTAGAAAAGAGCTGAGAGAACCCTAAGCTTGCACCTCTGCTGATGTTTGAGCTCTATCCAAGAAGGAGGTGAAGTCTAAGACAGTTACAGGTGGCCTGTTTAGCACTGAAGGAATGCCCCTGCTCAAAGCCAATCAGCAAAGGCCAAGAGAGGGTTTTCTGTTTTTGTTTTAATTTACTTATTATTACCTTTTTCTTCTTTTTGGCTCCAGTTGTTTAAGTAAATCTAATAGGACCAGAGATTTCAATAACCACAGATGACAAGAAATAGTATTTGTAAAAATAGTCTGGAAAAGGCACTACACAGAAAAACAACAGAGGCTCTCAACAATCAATAACAATAAACCCTGGGGTAGGAGGAGAATCTAATTTCCAGAGTTATCACGTTGTAATTTAAAAGTGAACGTTTTTCACAATTAGGAGGCACACAAATAAACAGGAAAGTATAGCTGTTTCACTGGGGAAACACAATAATAAGACACTGGCCTTCAGGAAGCCCAGACATCAGACTCCCACTGTCTTAAATATGCTCAAAGAGCTAAAGCAAACCATGGCAAAGAACGAAAAAATAACCCGGGAGAACAACAGCTTACCAAAAACAAAATATTAATACAGAGACAGAAATTATTTAAAAGCAACAAATAGAAATCTGTGACTAAAAAATAGTTGAAATGAAATATTCACTAAAGGAGTTTAGGCTAAAGAAATAATCAGTGAACCTGAAGACAGGACAACTGAAATTAACCAGTCTCAGGAGCAGACACAAAAGCGAATGCAGAAAAATGTACCAAGCCTAAGAAGCCTGTGAGACACTACGAGCATACCAACACATGTGTCAGAATGCCCAGGGGAAAGGAGAGACAAAAACACAGAAACGGTCTTTACAGAAGCACCAGCTGCAAACTTCCCAAATTTCATGAAATACAGGATCTACAGGCAAACCTTGCTTTATTTGCTGCACTTCACGTTATGAGATTTTGCAGATGTTGCATTCTTTACAAACTGAAGGTCTGTGGCAATCCTGCCTCTATGTCACATCTTGGTAATTCTCACAATTTTTCAAACGTTTTTGTTATTATTATATCAATAATATAAATAAAGTGTTTTGCGATCAGTGATCTCTGATGCTACTACTATAGAAGGTTATAACTTGCTAAAGGCTCAGATGATGGTCAACATTTTTACCAATAAAGCATTTTTAAATTAAGGTATATGCATTTTTTTTTTTTTGGACATAACGCTACTGCACACTCAGTAGACCACAGTATAAGCATAACTTTGATATGCATTGAAAAACCAAAAAATTCCCGTGACTACCTTTATCTGCTTTATTGTGGTGGTGTGGAACTGAACCCACGGTATCTCCGAGGTTCGCCTGTATACATCTAAGAAGCTCAATGACCTCCAAGGAGGATAAACTCAAAGAGGACTTATACTGAAACTGAAACACAACACAATCATACTGTCAAAAGCCAAAGAGAATCTTGAAAGCAGCAAAAGCAGAACAATGCATCACCCCTTAGTAAGGGGTCCTCACTAAGATTAACAGTCAGTTTCTCATCAGAAACCAGAGACCAGAAGGCAATGGGATGACATGTTTAAAGTGCTGAAAGGACCTCCTTGGTGGTCAAGTGGTTAGACTCCACACTTCCACTGCAGGGGCACGGGTTCAATCTCTGGTCAGGGAATTAAGATCCCACATGCCATGTGGCGTGGCCAATAATAAATGAATGAAGTGCTGAAAGAAAAAAGACTATCAACCAAGAACTCCATTTCCTGCAAAAAGCCAATGGAGTTCATTGCTAGCAGGCCTATCCTAAAAGAACTCCCTTTAGATTATTCAGGATGAAATAAAAAAAACCTTAGACAGTAAATTAAACCCCCTCCCCCAAAACAAAAACTTCAGTAAAGGTAACTATATAGATTAATGTAAAATCTAGTATTACTGTAGCTTTGGTTTGTAACTTTCCTTTCTGCTTCCTATACAATTTAAAAGAGAAATGCATAAACAGAAATTCTAAATATGTATTCATGGCTACACAATACATAATGATGTAATGTGAGACAGTAACAACGTAACGGCTGTGGGGGGCGGTGAGCAGAGCTTTTGTGCACTACTGAAGCTAAGCCGAGATCAAATAAAATCAAATCACATTGGTCCAAAAAGATGTAAGACATGTAGGTAACACAAAGACACAAAAAGGTATCCGTCAAAGAATGGAAAAAGACACTGCATGGAAACAATAGTCTAAAGAGTATAGGGATGGCTATCCTAATATCAGACACTTAAACTCACTTTAAGTCAAAGATTGTTATAAGAGACAAAAAGGTCATTATATATTGACAAAAGAGTCAATTCATCAAGAAGATATGACAATTTCAAATACATAGGCACCAAACAACAGAGTCTCAAAATATATGATGCATATACTGACAGAACAGAAGGGGAGAAATAAACAGTTGTATAATAACAACTGAAGACTTTAATACCTCACTTTAAACAAAGGAAAGACCATGTACAAAGAAGATCAGTAAGGAAATTGAGGACTTAACGCTGTAAACCAGCTAGACCTAAGAGACATACAAACAACAACCTACTCAACAACAACAGAATACACATTCTTCTTAAGTACACATGAAACACTCTTCAGGACAGACCATATTTCAGGACACAAAACAAATCCTAATAAATTTTAAAAGACTGAAATCATATGAAGTATTTTTTCTGATAATAGAAGCCAGAACTTGATACAAAGCAATACTGAAAATTTTTAAGTAGGTAGAAATTAAACAATATACTCTTAAACAACCAGTGGAACAAATAAGAAATCACTGGGGAAATTTTCTATCTCCCTGAAGAATGAAAATGATAATCGTACACACCCAAACTGATGAAACACAGTGAAAGCACTGCTTAGAGGGAAATTCATGGCTGTAATGGTCTACATTAAAAAATAAAAAACATTCCAAACCAATAACCTAAATTTATAGCTTAAGGAACTAAAGAAGAACTAAACCCAAAGCTAGTGGAAGGAAGGATATAGTAAAAATTATCTCCACATTAGAGTGGAGATAAATGAATTGGAGAATAGAAAAATAACAGAATTAATGAAACCAAAAGTCGATTCTTTGAAAACATCAACAAAATGACAAGTCTTTAGTTAAACAGGATAAGACAAAAAAAGACACAAATAATGAAAATTAGAAATAAAAACGGCGACATTACTATGAACCTTATAGAAATAAAAAGGATTATAAGAGAATACACTGAACAACTGTACACCAATAGGCTGCCAAAGGGGAGGGCCTTGCAGAGGGGATGGTGAGAGGCTGGGGTAGCAGATATATATCCATCCTATATACAGGACGGATAAACAACAAGTTCTTATGGTACAGCACAGAGAACTACATTCAATATCCTACGATAAACCATAATGGAAAAGAATATAAAGATGAATGGCAACTGAATCACTACACTGTAAATCAACTATACTTGAACTTAGAAAATTTTTAAAATTGTACGCCAAAAACAGATAATATAGATGAAATGGATAAATTCTTATGAAGATACAAATTACCAAAATGGACTCAAACAGATAATCTTGACAGAATATACAACTAAGAGATTGAAACAGTAATCAAAATACTCTCAAAAAAGTAAGTCCAGGACAGACAGTTTCTCTGGTGAATTCTACCAAACATTTAGAGAACTAACACCAATCTTCCTCAAACTTTCCCAAAAAACAGTTATCTATTATGAATATAGGTGCAGAAATCCTCAATAAAACACTAGCACACCAAGTCCAGCAGTATATTAAAAGGATGATACACAATGATAAAGTAGAACTTATCTTAGGAATGGAAGTTATTTTTAAAAATCATTGTAATATACCATGTTAATAAACAAAGGCAAAGAAAAACAATATGATCATCTCAGTTAATGCAGAAAAAGCATCTGTGAAAACTCAATACCCATTCATGATACAAACACTCAGAAAACTAGGAAGAGATGGGAATTTTCTCAGCTTTATAAAGGACACTTATGTGAAACCACAGCTAGCACCATACTCACTGGTGAAATACTGAAAGCTTTCCCTCTGAGATGAGGAACAAGAGAAGTATGCCCACCTTCACCACTGCTATTGAATAATGTAGTGGAAACTCTAGCCAGAGCAATAAGGCAAGGAAAAGAAATCCAAGGCATCCAAACTGGAGAGGAAGATGTAAAACTCTATTTGCAGAAGACCTGATCTTACATACATAAAATCCTGAAGATCCACAAAGCAACTACTATAGTTAATAAATGAATTCAACAAAATTGCAAGATCCAAAATCATCGCAAAAATCAGCTGTATTTCTAACACATTGTAACTCATAATAGCAGTGAACAATCCTAAAAGGTAATTAAGAAAACAACTCAATTTACAATATCATCCAAAAGAATAAAATATCTAGGAATAAATTTAACCTAGGAGGTAAAAGACTTGTATATGAAAACTAGACAACACTGCTAAGAAATAAAGAAAACCTAAATAAATGGAAAGACACCCATGTTTAAGTATAGGAAGATTGAATATTGTTATTAAGATAGCAATACTATACAATCTATAGATTTAATCCAATTCCTATCAAAAGTCCAATAGCCCCTCCCTCTTTTTTTTTTTTTTTTTTTTGCAGAAAGATTGGAAAAGATAAATTCTCAAATTCATGTACAAGGACTCCTGAAGAGCCAGAACAATATTGAAAACGAAAAATGTTGGACTCATCCTTCCCAATTTCAAAACTACAGCAATTAAGACAGTGTGGTTGGTAATAGCATAAGGACAGACATATAAGCCAACAGAAGAGGACTGATAGTCCAGAAATAAACCCATACATCCATGGCCAACAGATTCCCAATAATGATGTGACGATCATTCAAATGGGAAGAGAACAGTTTCTTCAAAAAATAGTGCCAGGAGAACTGGGTATCCACATGGACCCTTGTTTCACATTATATATGGAAAATTTAAGTCAAAATGGATTACTGACCTACATATAAGAGCTGCTGCTGCTGCTGCTGCTAAGTCGCTTCAGTCGTGTCCGACTCTTCGCGACCCCATGGACTGCAGCCTACCAGGGTCCTCCGTCCATGGGGTTTTCCAGACAAGAGTACTGGAGTGGGTTGCCATTGCCTTCTCCGACATATAAGAGCTAAAACCATGCAACTCTTAGAAGAAAAATTAGGGTTAAATCTTTGTGACCTTAGATGTGACAATGGTTTCTTACCTATGACACCAAAAAGCACAAGGAACAAAAGTATATCTCAAAATCTCTCCAACTATCTGGATTCCTGGTTTTTATTTCTGGCTGCATTAAGTCTTCATTGCTGCACAGGCTTCCCTCTGGCTGTGGCGAGTAGAGGCTCCTTTCTAATTGCAGTGTGCAGGCTTCTCACTGCAGTGGCTTTTCCTGTGCAGAGAACAGGCTCTAGAGCGCACCAGCTTCTCTTGTGGCTCCCAGGCTCTACAGCGCAGGCCCCACAGTCGTGGCACATGGGCCTAGGTGCTCGGCAGCGTGTGGGATCTTCCTAGATCAGGGAGCAAACCCATGTCTCCTGCACTGGCAGGCAGATTCTTTACCATTGAGCCACCAGAAAACCCCTCTGGCTTTTTAGAGAAGTTTTCCATATGATAAAAATTGGCTACCGTCAAAAAGTAGCTGCCTCCTTGAGACGGAGTATATTACTCTGCAGTTTACCACAGTCTTTTCTATTTTCTATTCTTGACACCAAGGCCAAAATGTCAATTTTGTCACACTGGTCCTACTATTTCAAAGATAATTTAAGAATACAACTGGGATATTTCTTGTATTCATGTTCCCATTGAAAGTGGGGGGAAAAAATCCATTTGTTTACTCCCAATCTGTGTTATTTATTTTTATTTCCTACTCTGAACCTGTACGAATTTGCAAATCTTGTTCTTTTTTGGTTTTAAAAGATAGAAACCAAGAACTCTGAAAAATACTAGAACTAAATGAGCCACATATACCTCTTAATTACAAATTCACCTTCTGAGGCCATGATGCATGAATAATCAAAGTCAGACACCTGCAAAGGTTTTAAATGTCCAAATGGTTACACCAATCAAGGTTAAAATTTTGATTGAGAGCAAAGCAAAATCCATCTTTTGGTCACTTGGCTCTGTTTTCCCCACTGGAGGGCAAAGAGTCACTACCTCAAATTTCCTTAAAGGGAAGACTGGGATTTGAAGATAATGTATAGGATAACATTCTCAACTTGGAAGTACTTTTTTTTTTAAAGAGGATACTGCGTAGGTTTCTATATAAAATAATAAATGGAAGTAGGGGAATGGGTAGCAATCTGACAAATTTTCCCATAGAACCTGGGATTTTTTTCAGCAGTCTAGCCTTGGGAAATACACAGAAGGCTTTGCAGAGGATGGGATGGGATGGCATGGATAAAAAATGAACATTAATTCCTGGGAACTAACTGTGCCAGGCACAGTCTAACAGACTTTAAGTGTTTTATGACTTTCTAGCATCTACAGGTGTTTAGCCCCATTTCACAGAATGCTGGAGAGGACAAAGACATGAAAGGAAGCAGAGTGGGGGCTCCAACTGGCCTTCCCTACTTTTCTGCCTTAAATATGTTTCTAGCCTCAAAGCTCTTCAAACTTTACCACTCAGTTTCTCACAGCCACAGAGTAATATGCTTCCAATAAGGGGTAAGACAGGGGCTCTTTCATCTGGGGTGAATAAGAAGTTGCAGATGCCTAATGGGGGCGGGGGGAAGAGAAGTGAGACAACTGCTGTTACAGCTGATGTTACCTCTTTCCTTTCCTACAGGGAAGCCTTTGCAACTACCCGACCTGCCGTGCTTCCTCCGATGAAGGCAGAGCCACAGCACCTCCCCAAATGCTCTAGAGACTGAGTTTTGTGATGGCACAGGCTTTAACTTACCAACTCTCATGTCAGTACATGTATTGTAACAGCTGGCATGGAATCAACACATTTTTATTAAGTGATTGCTATCATCCTAAACAAAAGAGCAGAAAGCAGAAAGGAACCTATCTAGCCTGGTCACATACAGAATGTTAGGATACGGGTTTGGGTATCTCTCTGAGTAGGCTGTAAGTGGTACTTCCGTGGCTACATATTGCCTATCTATGAGATCTCTTAAACAGCTCTAAATGAGATACTGGAAATGAAATATGAAGAGAAAGGGGGAGAGTAGAAAGATCTGAAGATAATCCTGAGAATGGAGTCTAAAGAGAATCCTTGCTGACGGAGCTTGGTAACCTCTAAGACTGCTATGCCAAGTGGTCTGCTAAACTAGAACAGCAATGACTGCATTTGTTTATTAGATCAACAAGAAGGGAGCCCATGGAATTCACTGCTGGAAAAGTTTTTTTAATTTATGGAATTATAATTAACATGAAAAGCTCTATCAATATGTATGGCTGAGGAAAAGATATTCAAGATATTCAAGATCTAATACGGAAAAAACAAGTTACAAAGTAATATATAATCTGATTTTACCTTTTGCTTTAAAAAGAAAATATGGAGGAATATGATGCGAAACTGCTAGTAGCAACTTAGAAGGAAAAAATTATGGGAGAAGTTTACTCTCTTCACAGATCATGAGAAAATGCACTTTCTACCATACGTATCTCTGTAAATGTCTGGATTTTCTTTTACAATGAATATGTATCATCGTTGTAATCGGAAAAAAATAAGAAATGTAAAAATGAAATGAAATGGAAAAGATTTTTGTCTCCTAAAAATATCTTGATCAAATAAGAGGTCAAAGAGAAATAACATTCTAAAATAATGTTTTGAAACCACATTCTTCTTAACTCTAAGGCTCCTCAGAGGTCTGAGAGCCAGCACAGGATATGACGGCAGATGGTCTACAAACATGACTCCACTCAAACTCCTAAGCTTGGGCATCTTACTTTCCTTATTTCATACTGAAGTTCGCTGATAATAAATTTGAAAACTTCTGATCTAAAATGCATGTTAAATCATTTATCTCTAAATGTTCCTCAAAGCATTTCCTAGGGTTTGAGCAGGCTCCCCAGGAATAGATACATGTTTTCACTTGTATTTCCTAATATAAGATTGTGGTACCCAGATTCTTAGTGCCAGATTAGCAGCATTTATGAGCTGCCTGGGTAGAAAGCCGGTATTCCACGCATAAGGCTCCTCTGTTCAAGGCGGCCAAGGCAGCAGGAAGCCTTCTCATTTCCCACCATCTGGCCAGCCTCTCTGAATCATGGTCAGCCACCCAGAAGCAGAAGATTCAGGATCACCAGAGACTATTTTCAGATGAATGAGAACTCAAGCCTGAGCAATTAGAAATAGGTCAATGACTTTTTAAAGCAACCTTCTTAAAAGAGCTTTTCTTTGCAAAATTCTCTCTTGTCATTGGTTTTTCTTTAAATGGAGTATGGTGACTGCCTATAAATCCTTCTTCTTGGTTTTAGAAGTCTTTCTGTCATAGAACCCTTATGTATTCTTGGAGGTTTAGTTCTACAGACTTGCATTTCTGACAGAAAATCTGATTTTAGAAATATAAATGAAAGGCTTCACTATTTGAGCTAAAATGTCTGTAACCTCTAGAGTTAAAAGAACACATTTTAGAAATCTTAATTTTCCATTGGTTCCTCACTGTCTGTAAGAGACAGGAAAATCTTTGTAATGAAATTCTTTTCCTTGTTTTGTTTATTCTTCCTGACTTTTATAGTGATATCCTCATCTGGATTCTCACTGGGCCGAAAGAAACATGGCATTTTCTGTTTACTCCTTATCTGTGCTTCCTGACTGAGGGCAGCAGAACTCATCTGTGAATTTCTGCTTCTGAACCAGCAGGGGGAGCTCACTCACACAAGAATCAGAATCCACCCACAAGGAGATGGTGGGTAAAGCAACCCCAACTTTCTTCATTAAGAAT
Organism: Capricornis sumatraensis; assembly: GCF_032405125.1. Classification (NCBI taxonomy): domain Eukaryota; kingdom Metazoa; phylum Chordata; class Mammalia; order Artiodactyla; family Bovidae; genus Capricornis; species Capricornis sumatraensis. Next base: position 76,501,975 of record NC_091084.1, read on the forward strand.
GGCCCTTTTGTACTGAGGATAAATTATCTCCTGATAAGCAACTAACAATGGTGCTGAGATAAAGAGCCTTTGAGAAGATCAAGACCCCTTACAGGCTGCCCAGCCTCAATGGCAAAGCTACTGCCCAAAGCAGGTGCATACTGTGCCTGTACCTGTTTTTCAAGGCTTGGCTTGCTAAGCTGTACAGTCTGAGGTCCAGTGAGTCTGGTCCCTGGAGTAGCTATCACAATGCTGGTGAGCTGGGCCATGGGGAACGTTTTGGCTATGGTTGCAGTCTGCCCATTGACGACACGGACGGGGTGGATAGAATTCTGGGAGGTAGGGAGGGTCGTGGGGGTGAACTTGGTCAACATGACGGGCCTCTGGATAAGTTGAGGAGCTGCAAGCATGGGAGGAGGTGCTGGGGCAATAGGAATGTTATTCTGGGCCACAGGCTTGGGTCGAACCTATGGAGAAAGAAAGAACAATTATCGTATTACTTAAACTTCTCAAGTCCTATAACCTTTAGACACTGCCAGACCTTCTACACTATATATGTGAAATGGTATTCAGCACAAATATTTATTGATAGCCACTTTAGAATTATCAATTCTATAGATCTCAGGATATGTAATATTACAGAGATGCATCAGCTCTTAAGAAGATCCAGATGCTATCCTAGAATGTAGATTTTCTGATTCCAAACCATAGCTCCCTCTCCTATACCGTGCTACCTCTTCAGGCTAAGGTCAGATGCCTAATCCAGAGACTGGTCCCACCCAGAACTTGTGCCTAGTGATGGCAATCACACTGCCAGCGCCCTGAACTCGCATCCTAACTTTCTTCACGCCCACAGCTTCATCTCTGGTCCTCTAACTCCCCGTTCTCAGCCAGTCTTTCTCTAGGTCTCCCTTGGGGCTTCCTCTGCCTCTGCTCAATCCAAAATATAACTATTTCTCAGGGTTTTGTCCTGGAACCCCTTTACTTCCCCATGTCCTCACTCCTGGGAATTCTCACGCATCCTATGGCTACAATTACTATCTACATACTGAAGACTTCCACACTTGGATCTTAGGACCAGGCATTTCCTGAACTTCAGAATCATTTGTTCATCTCTCTGTGATACATCTCTACTTGGAAATTTCACAAGAAGTTCAAAATCAACATGTCTAAAACTTATCAACTTCTTCCAATCCCTTCTTCTTATAATCATTACCTCAGTAAATGTCCCTTTCTTACTAGGGGAAAAAAAAAAAACCCCACTTCAGAATCATTCCTAATGCTTCCACTCTGCCTCTGCTTCCTAAATCACTTCTGAAAGATGGCTACTTTTCTATCCTCACTGCCACTACTCTAGCTGTGTCATTTTACTGAAACAGCGGCAGGAAACTGTGATTAAAAACATGGGATTATCCTTGCCTGGTTCTACCACTTACTAGTTAGCTGTGTAACCTAAGGTAACATACCTGATCTCTCTAAGCCAGTATTTTTTAAACTTTCTAAATTGTGACCTGGAGGCAAAATCCTTTCTCCTTATACATAAGAATTTGACCTTCAGTTAACTCTAGCTGTACACCCTTGGAAGCCTGATAACAGAAGAATGCCAACTATGTTAGCTGGAACACTGCTTATGGTAAAAATGACCTCTTGTTGCTAAATCTAATCTATTATTTCCATTACTTACAAAAAGCATAGATAGAAATTTGCTATGAACACTTTTGAAAAAAAAAGATCAGACACCATGCTTTGGGTTTCCTAAAATGGGGTGACTCTTGTAACGGGGCATGTCCACTGCGGGGACCTTGAAAGCCACACCTATGAATTGTTGCAAGATACACTGGGCTCTTGAAAGGCATAAGGCTTCTGTGCCAGGCTCTCCCACTGTCCTGATGAAGACCTCATTTGCCTGTACCTGAGCAGTCCCTGGACAGCCAGAAGACTGTTGTATGGATGCCTGTAGGGACTCCTACTGAAGAAAAATGTCTGATGCTATCTTGCTGGCAAGCGCTAGTTTTGGTCCTATATCATTTCAAGTGGACGGGTGCAGAGAGTGGCCTTTAATAGTCTTGTGAGTCTGAATACTTAGCTGCATCTAGGACAACCCTATAGCGTGTGCTGCAGATACATAATAGGAAATATGGTTTTCACTGTAAACGGAGACATTTATCTATGCCTAGACATTCACCTATACATCTATGTTTAAAAAAACCTCATGAAACAATACTTATGTGCAACATACTCTTGACATTTCCTTTCTGTTTTCTTCATTTACTTGAAAACTCTGGTTACAGTCCACCAAATTGATTTCACAGTCTACTAACAGGTCATGACCCACCTTTTGAAAAACAGACTAAACCTTAGATTCTTATCTAAAAAAAAAAAAACACCACCTACTTTCACAGAGTTGTTGTGAGAATTAAAACAGATAACCCATGTAAAATGCCTACTACAACAAGTGGCATACAGTAAGATTCTCTAAATATTAGCTATTGTCATTGTTGACACTGTCCTAATGGTTTTTCCTGCCCCAGTCTAGATAATCACCAATCTATTCTCTACACAGTGTTAAGGGGGAATTTTCTAAAACAAAAATATAATCATGCCAAGCACTTGTTTGAGAATAATTTAATGGATCCTCACTGTTCCTAGGTAAGGCCCAATTCCTATACAGCATCCAAGGTTCCAAAGGCACTGGCCCATGGGCTTCTCCATCCCCATCTCTTACTCTAGCCTGAGTCAGCTGTGTGGGCCACACGCTCAGCCACACCAAATTTCCTTTGGTTCCTTAAGCCTGCGTGTCTCTCGCCATTGTGGACTTGCATACACGCTCCTCCTTCTGCCTGGCACGTTTTTATTACTCCTCTATAACTATGTCAAATTAACATCATTAGGACTTTAGGTCTAAGATTGAATGTCAACTCTTCGAGAAAACTTTCTGTAATACTCCAAGGATGAGCTGGGTGTCCTTCTCATGTGTTCTCAGACTATATGGTACTTCCAACAATTGTACAGTAGCTAAATTGTATCCAATTCTTTGCAACCCCATGGACTGCAGCACACCAGGCTTCCCATCTCCTGAAGCTTGCTCAGACTCATGTCCACTGAGTCAGTGATGCCATCCAACCATCTCATCCTCTGTCACCCTCTTCTCCTCCTGCCCTCAATATTTCCCAGCATCAGGGTCTTTTCCAGTAAGCTGGCTCTTCGTATCAGGTGACCAAAGTATGGGAGCTTCAGCTGTAGCATCAGTCCTTTCAATGAATATTCAGGGTTGATTTCCTTTAGGATTGGCTAACTTGATCTCCTTGCTGTCCAAGGGTCTCTCAGGAGTCTTCTCCAGCACCACAGTTTGAAAGCATCAGTGGACACAGTGATGGCTGTACATGTGTCGGAAGCTGCATGAGGCTGAGAACTATCTTGAAACCCTCATATCCATAGTTCTTAGGGCCCTTTTGATACCTATAGCATTAAGGATTTACCTGATAAATTACTGATTTATCTCATGTGAGCACTGCCCATCCCCCTCCCCAAGGCAATTCAGAAATCACTAATGGCCACTGACCACACACTTCCTTCCCCTTCTCTCTTTGTCTGAAAGCTGAGGCCTCAGATAAGAATACCCAGTCTTTCTACCAGGCAAGGCAACTCCCCGTCAAAACCCATACTGGGACAATTCTGGTAGTCTGTCATGAGAATGGTGAGCTCAGCCCAGTTGCTGAAAGAGTGCTCTCATGAGAATATGGGCAGTGCTGCTTGGGTCTGGGCTCCCTAGTAGCTCCCTAGTCTAAGTCTTGATTAGCGAGACTTTGGGTTTCAGTGTAATGCTCAGCGCCATCTCTTCCCAGGGAACAGAATGCTTTCTCGTAGTTGGGTGGCTACTGTCTCCTCCCTACTCTCCTCAGCATATGGGGTTCAGCAGTGGGGGAGAGAAGTGACAACTGCATTCCTTCCCCATTGACAGGCAGTTCTGGCTAAGTTCTTCCAGTAAGTCAATGTCATAAGGTTGAAAATGGTGCTATCTTATTTTAAACTTAGACTTAGGACAATTTCCCTTTCCATACATCCCTCTGCTACAGTCTTTTGTCATTGCTAAAAAAAAAAAAACCGCCCTGATGACAACATAAGCTTCTTCTGAGGGACTTCCCTGGTGGTTCAGTGGTTAAGACTCCGAACTTCCACTGCAGTGGGCATGGGTTCAAATCCTGGTCAGGGAACTAAGATCCCACATGCCGTGCAGCCAAAAAGAGAAAAACAAAAAGGCTTCTTCATGGTATAGGGATCTGCAGCTAGAATCTCTTGCTAAGTGGGATCTGAATACAGTTGAATTGACAAGTACATTTTAGGCTGCTTCGAAAGGGTCCACAAGGATTCTTGTCTCACCTAACCCATCACTGGGCTTGTCACTGATTTACTCACCTGCGGAAGAAAGTTTGGACGTGGAGTGAGTCTAGGAGGGGGGATAAACTGTGGTACTTTGATGGGCTGAGGAGGTGTTGCCTGAACCTGCTAAAAAACATGAGAAAGACAAATCAGAGAAGAAAATAATTATTTAATATAAAATAAAAGCTAGGCATCCTTTTCTTTTTTAAAGAGTATAATTGCTTTACAATGTGTGTTAGTTTCTGCTATACAACAAATTGAATCAGCTATAGATACACACATCCCCTCCCGAGCACCCCTCCCACCCCGCAATGTTGTCACCGAGCACCGAGCTGAGCCCCCTGTGCTGTGCGCAGCCTCGCACTGGCTCTCTGTCCTATACACGGTCGTGTATGCATGTCACTGCTACTCTTCCGAGCCGCCCCACCCTCCCCTTCCCACGGCCACATGTCCAGTCTCTGCATCTGTGTCTCATCCCTACCCTGTAAACACATTCACTGGTACTATTTCTCTAGATTCCAAATATATGTGTTAATATGTGATACTTTTCTCTTTCTGACTTACTTCACTCTGTATGACAGACGCTACGCCCATCCACGTCACTACAGATGGCTCAATTTTGGTTCTTTTTACGGCTGAGTAACATTCTACTGCATACATGTACCACATCTTTATCCATTCAGATGTCGGTGGACATGTAGGCTGCTTCCGCCGTCCTGGCTATTGTAAATAGTGCTAAAAGCTCAGTATCCTTAAAGGATTCTCAGTGTCACTATTCTCTCGACCAGACAATATTTTCTACAAGCTTTCATTGGAGAATTAACCATCTGAATTAACATCACCTTAAGAAACTTTCTTACTCTCCTGCTTGCATGCTTTGCCCCATAAAGTGAACCAATCACCTTTGTTTCCTTATACCTCTAATGTAGAACATAACAGACTCAGCAATCTTAGATGATTTCCTCTGACATTCAAGAACTCTTGCACTTATGTATTTTAAAAGTCAAAACTGATTCCAAAGTAAAATCAAATTTGCAGCCTGGACAGATGGGCTTTTTCCTAATATAAGAGTTTTACCTAACAGTGAATGGCTTTCTTCCTACAGAGAATTCTCTAACTCTCAGCATCTGGCTGAGTTATCTGGCTGCTTCCCTAAAGATTCCTGGCTAAGAAGCAGAGCTTCCCTTTAAGGCCCTCTAGCTTCACTCACCACTGGTCATTATTCGAAAGCCACCAAGAGCCCTTAGCTTCCACTTTAAGAACAGACCTTTAAACTGCAATTTGGATATATTCTGAAAACACTGGTTTTTAGACGGTTTCACCCTAGAAATCTCAAGAACAATTTTTGTTCAAGAACTTCTTCCTTCCAGAGGTCGTTTTTTTCTGATGGACCTTGGAATGGACACTGTTATTTGTGTGTCTTAAACATTTTTAAAGTGCCCCAACTAACTCCAGTACTTCCTGGGTGCAATTTCAAGGAAGAGTGAACTAAAGAGATGGAGCAGGGCATCTCCCCTGAATCAGCAGTATAGCACCAGCGCACCCAAGTTTCACAGGGAGGACTGGATAGGACAGAGGTAGAGATACATGAAGCCACATAAATGCCTCTGTGAAGGGCATTTTCCCCCTTTAAGTCAAGTCATATTTTGGCCATCCTTGGTGTCAGGACACCTCTACAGTTATTTAGATAGTATGTGTGTGTTAGTTGCTCAGTTGTGTCCGACTCTTCACAACCCTACTAACTGTAGGCTGCCAGGCTCCTCAGTTCATGGGATTTTCCAGGCAAGAATACTAGAGTGGGTTTCCATTTCCTTCTCCACGGGATCTGCCCAACCCAGGGACTGAACCTGGGCTTCCCGCACTGCAGACTCTTTACTGTCTGAGCCACCAGGGAAGCCTCAAATACTACAGTGGGTTGCCAGGCCCTCCTCAGGGCATCTTCCCAACCCAGCGACTGAACCCAGGTCTTCTGCATTGCAAGTATATTCTTTACGGTCTGAGCCACCAGGGAAGCCCCTATAGATAGTAGGAATGCCATGTTCCCTCGTCAGCCCCAAAGGGTGAGTTTGGTATGGCAGAAGACTGATGGAGACTCAAAAATCCAGCAGGAGCGTAACATGGATATAACTCAACAAATGCATATCCTGAACCCTCTCATGTGGGCACACATGAGTAGCAGCTGCTGGCTTACCAGAGTGACTGTGTTTTTTGCCACAATTTGGACAGCCTCTGCCCCAGGCCCAGTGACCTTACTAGACGTCTGGAGGTTGACTGGTGTGTTCTGCACATCAGTGCTGAGCACAGCCTTCTGACTGTTGATGGCGGTCACCATAGCAATGGTAGGTCTCTGGCCCACAACAGAGGCAGGCATGGTCGCAGTTGCTGCTTTCAAGACGAGAGGTAGTGTCTTTGTGGTAATCATAGAAGCTGTAGTTACAGTCTTCTAGGAGACATGGAGAACAGATATTAGGACACTGAAGTGTCATCCCACTAAACAAAATGCTAACCTCCAGAAGAAAACAAAGCAATGGTTCTCATAATCAGTCAAGCTTTTTGGTGTAACATTTCTTTTGTGTACACAGAGCACAGTTCTTACTACAGGGCAAGACAATATCAAGTTTGCCAGAGTTCTCAAATTTATCTTCAAGTCTGTTTATAGTAAAAACTGCAAGATAATATGGCTGCAGGATTTTTAACAAGGAAATGAGTGGGTTTACAGATACAGAATATGAGTATAACTATTTCTTCTGTCTTTTTTAATTTTTGCTTGCTCTCAATTTAAACTTTGTAAAAGTTGCAAATCAGTGAGGTACACACCATCTCTTTAACTGTTACAACCTCATCAATATGAAGAAACTTATCATATAATTCTGGTTATCTGCCTTCTGTGACACAAAGGCTGGGTTAAAAGGACAGTCAGTGTGTTTTAATTCTTTCGAGTGTCACCTTGAAGAGGAGGAAAGGAAACTCACATGAGAATTAGTACAATTTGTTGCCTCAAAGGCAGTAAATCCCCAATTCTAGATAATGAAAACTATTAACCAACTAGTTTAGTAAATACCAGCTCTTGATACCAAAGGGATATGAATCACTACCAATCTTCTCTGGAGGACTGCTGCAGAAGTGATTAAAGACCCAGAAAAAGGCGATGGGGTGGAAACAAACACCTGAGTTTCAGAAAGTCTGATAGATCGGAGTCTGAACTAAGGTGAGAGGACTTCACTGATGCTCCACAAGCACTACTGCAGCTTTGGAGCTGTATTTTTCTAGATTTTTCTATTAGCATAATTAAAGGAGCCAGCTACAAAAGAAGAAAATATAAACAATCTCATGTCATGGGACATACATCTATCAAATGCTACTAGTCACTCAATATAGAGATGTTTCAGAAACATGAAAATATACTTGGTCTAACTTGTTGGTTCTCATTTTAATATTATCATATTTCATCTTTTTCTTCTTACTCTGTACTTGCCCTGTTCCATTTTGTAGCTAATAGCCACATGTAGCTATTCCAATTTAATTAAAACAAAATAAAAATATCAGTTCTTCAGTCACACTAGCCACTCTGAAAGTATTTATAGACACATGTGACTAGTGGCTACCAAACTGGCCAGTGGCGTTTTCAATACCACAGAAAGTTCTATTGGACAAGCACTGCCCTCAACCAGGGTGAAGGACCCCACTCTCCCTGAAATAGATTTGAACAAATTCCTTTGTGAATTTCTATTTCAGTGTTTATGCAAGTCCTTGTGTAGTAAGTCATTTGGTTCTAAGTAATTTTTCTGCCTTAAACACTCGCATGACAACACACTTGCATGTATTATTTAACTTTTTAACACTTTTTTTTAACCAAAAAAAAGGTAATAAGCTGACCTCATCTATCCCATATTGAGAATAATTAGCGATCCTTATTGATGCCTACAATTAAAATCACCCAAATGTCTCCTCTTCCCTTAGTCAATGATACAAAATGGCTTATTTTCCTTGCCACTGTCCTCTCCAGTGTGAAACTGGAGTAAAAGGGGAAACACTGATAATTATTATTTATCTTGGGAGGTAGCAGGCCATCCACTGCCTATCAGTGATGAAAACCAAATAAAAGCGAAATGCTGTTTATCATCAGAAATGTTACAGTGGTATAGCAGCAAGGACTGACTTTATATTACCAGCTATCTTAATATCTGTTTTTAACCCAGTGTGATATTAGTCCTATCTTTCAATTTAAAACGTTTAAATACACAGAACTTTTGAAGTGGTGGGCAAGTCACGCCAGATGGCATTCAATCCTGGTACCACCACAAGTTGTGGAAGGAAAGCTATAATCAGCAGAACTCACTGACATGGATTTTAAAAACGTTTGTGTATGTTGTACTCCTTTAAAAGAGGGTCAGTATACTTCTGTTTGAAATATGCTTAGTTCAGGTTAAGTCCTTATCAATTTTCTGAATAATTATTCTTAAAAAGTGAGTAAAACCTCAAACTAACCTGAATTATATACTTACCATTAACTGCAACACTAAAAAGCACTGAATTCCAACAAGTGTGTTCACATGTTAGCATTTTTATTCTACTTTAGAAATATTTAGTTGTAGCTAGTTTCACTCCATGTCTTCTAGCAGCTACATAACTCTCTTTGAATATAAAGGCACAAGACCTAGTACTGTATGTTCTGATGAAAAGCTTTTAATGAATATATTTGCTAACCATTTACTGACACCAGGTACTGCCACAGGTACTGGTTAGCGCTTTACTCCTGGCCTGGTGCTTATTCTGTTCTAAGTGCTAGGGAACATAAACCCATCCTGGAGTTCTGAGTTTAGATGACAAAGAGAATCTTAAAATTTTGATATCCAAACCTAATGAAAATCTCTGAGTCGTTCTGGCAAGAGGAAGAGAAAGACACAGAGAGGAAAGGTGCCCCAAAACAAAGAAAGTTATTTTCATGGAAGCTGTGATTAGTCCTTGGCTGGTTGATGCAGTCCAAGTATGATCTCTTTCAAGAGATGACAGTAGTTTTCCCAGTTTCATAAAGGGGTTCTTTATGGACAAAACCCAAACTGCATGAACTAGAAGTTAATGCAGAAAATACATGGCAAGAAGTACTAACAGCAAAATCTTTTTATTTTTTTGCTAAGTTATTGGTTTTTTACAGTCACATGTGGCTAGTGGCTGCAAAGCATAAGGTACTGAATTTAAAAAGACTGGCTCCAATGTACAAATCAGAACTTAAGAGGGATTATTACTATGGGCTCTAATTAACTTCCACATCTATTTCAGATTGTTGGTTTAGTTTTGAATGGAAGGTAACCATTGTACACTTGGACAGCTATCAGTAGAATTCCACTCTCTTTTGTCTGTAAGGGTTTCTGTTTGGTTTTATTAATTGCATGCTTCTTTATACCTGTATTCATTTAAAATGACAGAGTCGTGAATATAAGTTGAAGAGTACACCTGTGTTCAACTGTTCTTTCATTGTTTTCTATAGATTGGAAAATTTTCAAAATATACATACAAACATGAGCTGGAGTTAGCTAACCAAAGGGAACTGGTTTCCTTCCCCGCTCCCTCCCTCTCGCCAGCCGTGGTACATGCTAATCACCCAACTTAAAATAAAACGCTTGCTCTTCCTAGCGTCTCTTCCTTGCTTACACAGATCGCTACATTTATAGTTAATCCTTTCTGGACTGAAACATTTAGTGTATGCCATATATTAAACTTCCCATTTGTCCCTAACCTCATGAACCTTTAATGACTCCCTATGACTGCCAAAAACCCCCAAAGTTCTGCCACACTGGAGAGCCTCCACAAGCTAGCCTCTTCCTACTGGCTGGCTCTATCTCCCTCTCCACCACTTCCTGGAATCCAAGTTCCGGCTGCATCAGCCTCCTTGCTATTCCCAAGGCATGCGTTTCCTTGCTGTCCATACTTCTGTTCGCACTTCTCTCTGCACTGTGACACACTCTCCCCTCTGCTCCATCACTGAACTCTCTTCTCTGTCAAGGCCCTGATCAAAAGCTACCTTCTTTATGTAGCACTCTCTGATCCCTCTGGCCAATATTACTGTCCTCTGGTATTTTCACAGCTCCTCATTGGCGTTTTCATTTTTTTCTTGTTGGCTGTTTACATCTTCCTCTCTTCTCAATTTTTTAAGTTCTTGAAGACAGAAACCCTGTCTTATTTGTGAATCTGTCCTCTCCAGTGCCCAGCACTGGGCTTGCATATAGCAGAGACTCAATAAATATTTACATAATTAATGAAAATAATTATCATAGTTTACCAGATTCTAGGCAGGGACATTGTTGTTGTTCAGTTGCCAAGATATTACTACCTCTCTATATACTAAAAGCTAGCATATAAGGCTGCTGCTGCTGCTGCTAAGTCACTTCAGTCGTGTCTGACTCTTAGCGACCCCATGGACTGCAGCCTGCCAGGCTCCTCCGTCCATGGGAGTTTCCAGGCAAGAGTACTAGAGTGGGATGCCATTGCCTTCTCCGAGCATATAAGAAGCACCCAATAAATAATGATGGACAGTTTACTATCAAAACAAAACCCCCAAACTTGAAGATCTTTTGGCTTTTATCATTAAAAAAAAAAAAGGCAATATAAATCAAGCTTAGCTAAATCAGTTAAATTATCAGACAGGCTACCAGATGGAGAGGCCTCGGTTTTGGGAATAGCTCCAGGCCCCTTACTACTGCCATCCCAAACCAGTACAGAACTCAGATTACCAGGGAAGGGAATAGCTATTGTTTAAGTATTAGGTAAGTATTTTCTCTGATTTGTGCAATATGGAATGGTACTTGAAGAAACAGTTTCCATGGATTAATAGAGAAAACTCCTAGTACCAGGAAACAATGAATTCTAAAAAACTCCTTCCATGTAAACACTTTCTGATCAGACTGTACTTTGGAAAGATAACAACCAATCCAACTCTGTTAAAAACTCTAAAAGAAGTAAACTGATAGGCAACCTTTTGGAAGAAATGCAAGACCTGGTCAGGGGGGTTTTAAAGTCAGTTTGAATGCCTCATTTCCAAATAGTCTTAGAGATCAGGGTAAAAATGATGCAGGCCACTCTAGCTACCTGATTTACAATGGGGACTCTTCATTTTTCCTTCTTTGGCCTTTTATATAATGTCAGTATTTCTCTTTTGGACATTGTATAGCAGTTTAGAGTAGCAAATGGACAGGTTTTTCAGTCAGAATGTCTGGGTTCAAATCTCTGCTCCACCACGTAACATTCACACGATTTTCGGCAATTACTAAGTTCTCTGTGCCTTAGTTTTCTTCTTCACAAATCAGATATAATAATACTGTCCTAGGAGGGCTGGGGTGAGGACTGTGCACACTGTACATGTAAAGCTCTTAGGAGAGTGCCAGTATACTGTGACAACCTCTATCAATTGTATCTTCAGTATTCCTATAAGTATTTTTTTGCACTTGCAAAATATTGTATATGAACCAGTCCAATTGTACATAAACAGTGACTAACCAAGTAAACTATAATCTTTTGCTCTACATATAAAAATATGGTAGAGATGGTGTTGGTGGGTGAGCAGTGTCCATGCTTAGGTTTCAGAAGATCCGCAATCCTTGAAACCATGTGCAAAAATGACTGTATTAGGTGTGAATGTGTATTTTTTCCGGGGAGGGAATCCATGGCTTTACAGAGTCTTAGAGGAGTCTGTGACCTCCAAAGACCAGGGGCCACTGTTGAAGAGTCCCATTTTTCAAGGTATGCCCACACTACATATAAGAGTGTGGAGATCAAGCTTGCTTACTTCTCTTAATTGAATCATTTCTAAATACATCCTTTTCTGTGTGTCTTGAATGCCTTAATATCCTTACATTATGTGGCAGTATAAACGCCCTTTTCAGTAAAATCATTTGTTTGCACAGCTACACCAATTAGAATGTTCTTAAGCTTTCCACTCCTCAGCACTATTTTTGACTTGTAGCTTCCATTTCAGATTTCCTTCACTGTATGAGAACAAATACAAATTCTCATATGAGATGAATATGAACTTGGAAGTGAATATTTCATTTCTATGAAATAGATCACCTTCTAAATGCCTCTTTCTACTGGTCCCATGGGCATTGATCCTGGAATATTTCCACACCAACTGCTAAGCATTTCAGAAAAACCATTCCCGAGGATGTCAAGTCACAGAGACATTTAGAACAAGTGTAAATAAACATTTTCGGAAATTCAAAATAAGACTTTAATTCTGCCCTAATACAGAGACATGACTTTTCTTTGATTACCTTCTCCCCTTCTTTGGACACATGGGAAATCATTTTAACTTTTACTCCTTGGTAATGTTATTTCTTTCTGCCGATGAATTCCAAGTGATTGTTATCCCAGACACAGTATAAAAAAGTAAGCAAAAAAACTTTTGTTCAGCACTAGTTCAGCTTGTTAGTACAGGCTGAAACAGGACCTCGTTCTCCGTGACCAGTGACAATTCAGCCCACAGCACGAAGCGCGGGCTGCCCCGCGCACACGCTACCTGTGACGCAGTCAGGCTGGGGGAGGATGCGGCCGACTGCGCGTGGTGGTGGTGGTGTTGCTGCTGCTGCTGTAGCTGCTGTAGCGGTTGCTGCTGTGTTGTTTGTAGTTTGTTTTCAGACTGTGGCAATGGCTGTATTTGGAACTTGTCTGGTTGTTCTTGCTTTACTATCAGGTTCTTCCGTAGCTGTTCAACTACTCTTTTCTACCAAATGAGGACAAAAAAGAATAAAATCTATTAGAGTATTGTTCTATCAGCTGTAGAGAAATAGGCGGCAATTCTATGCCCCTGACAACTTTTCTGGAACCAGCTAAATCTAAGATTTGTTACATCTAAAATTTAGACAACAGATAAGACAACTGAGAAGAAACCCATGGCATAAGAAACACTTCATATATAAAGGGAAGCTGAGCCACAGATGAGAAGAAAAGCTAAGGGAGGGCACACAGCAGAGCTGAGACTCCTTGACTATTATTACTTGGTGTGCCGGACTGAAGGACAGTTTAAAGTAACAGTAAACACATGATTCTGGAGACACACTGCCTCAATTCAAATTTCAATTCTGCCACTTACCAGTTATATGACATTGGTCAAGTCACATAACCTATCTGTGCTTCAATTTCCTGTTCTGTAAAATGAGGTAATTAACAATAACCTTAAGACTGTTACAAGTACCAAAATGCCTCATGTAAAGTACTCAGAATTATTAGTGGTGTACATTGTTGGTCATCTTTTTTCTTTTGCATCTGATAACATAGATATGAGTCATACTAATTTTTATTAATCAAACAAACATCATGTATGTACCCCAGTTTAAAACATTAAACAGACTTTAAGAAACCTCAATCCCAGCACTATATACACAAGAGACTTTAAATTACTGAAACAGGTAACTCATGTAACAGGATTACAAAAACTTGGTTTAGGCAGAGTAGGGTTTTGAGTACATGGGATGAAATTTTCAAATAAATTTTTTTCCCTGACTTTATTGAAATCAAAGAAAATGGTGTGTTCAGAAACCTTCATTACTATAATACTACATTTCAACAAAGTTATGCTCCACGGAGGCGCAGACTTAACTTCGTTTGCAACTAAACTTTGCATCTAGAACTACGTGGCTAAGTGAATGTCTCTTCACATGATGTCTGGAGCGGTGGAACTGAAGGCAAACGGCTCAGAGAAAGTACACTAACCATTTGGGGCCTAACTTGGGCTCTGACTCTCTGGCCCTAATGGCTGGAAGAAAGTCTAAGCAGCACTCCTCATTTACACTTTTGAGGTGAGTTCACTAGCTGAGGTTTGTTACTTCTTGACAAAAGCAGATAGCTATTTTCTAATATAGATTTTAAATAGAGAAGAAGAAGTAAATAAAGATTGCTAAATGAGGGGTTAAGTGAAACTATAAGGGCCAGGCTGATTTTCATATTCCTGCTTATGACGCTAACCAACTTCACTACACAACACTCTCTAAAGAAGCCAAACCTACAGGTTATGTGTTTAACCTACTTGAACATTAAGATACTTACAAAATGGACTTTTTAAAAATGTTAAGATAATACAAAATACATTCTTGATGAAAAAAATTTTTTTTTTTTACTGATTCTTTTTAGGTAATGAAAATATCGTATAAAGGCTGGTGAAGGGGCAGGAGGCTGTACTTTACACTCTGCTAGCACTGCCTCTCTGAGAAGTTACACATTAAAAAGAAAAAAGAAAGATGCAGAGTTCAAAGTATTTCCAGAAACCCATCTGCAGAATACGAAAAATGCAAATTAATAAAAATATAAAATTCTTATAAAAATAACTTTCAAGTCTTCAAAATCCTATTTCTCAAATATAGAAGGCAGAGTAATGGGACGGATATAGTTTAAGAGAAGGGGAGTAATAGCGGTGGTGCTATGGATAATTCTGAGCATCACATGCAATTTTATTATTTGGTGATTGCCACAACATTTAGACATTGAACAATTAAATAATTATTTAGAGCTGCTTTCAGTCCCCCTCCCCAACATATTAATCAGCATTAATTAAACATATTAACAAACTAGCTAAAGTGCAGCACTGGCAGCTAAAGAAAGGGACTAGAGAATCTTTACCAAAACAAAAACAAACCTCCCAGCTCAGATCAGCGGGAGGGGGAGAAACAATACAAACATAAGTGTGATATCTGCCAAAAAATAGACTTTGAACAAAATTAGCACCGGAAACTAAATCATTACTATACCAGGCACAAAAGGAAAGGGTGTTTTTCTCCTCTCCAGCCATCCTTGGGAAATACACCGCGCTCTTCCACTTACTGCCTAACTGGGTTAAACTAGCAGCAAGAGACAAAGCTCAGAACCCACTCCTCGTGTTTTGTACAACAGAAGGGAACAGTAGGGGAAAGAACAAGAAAGGGACGCCGGCTAGAGTACTCTGAGCCATATGGCTAGAGCAAGGTGACGACCAATCAGAACCAGAATCAGGACCGTGAGAGTCAGTGAGTCACCATGCATTCACAACTGTTCCTCCCCCGGGGCCTGAAACAGAGAGAGGAGGGGAGGTGGGATCCTAATACCTGCAAACTTACTAGTCTTTGAGAAGAGGGAAAGAAAGAAAAAAACAGAGAGCTGTGCAGACTGGACACAGGTCAGATCATATGAGCTATGTAATGCTTCCTTTGAAAGAAGGACCTAGCATATTTCAGAGAGCCGCTCAGAAATGCACTGCCCTGGCAGTCCTTGCTGTGTTCACCAGAAGATGAGACGAACATCCAGCATATAGTTGTGCACGTCTATGGATTTTTTTTTTAAATCAAGGTTCAGGTTGAGTCTTTACGTCTATTAGTTCTGGAGTGGAGGTGCTCCTTCTTTATGAGCACAGAGACTCTGCACACTCTTTTAAGGGCCAGCTAATAAGGGAGAGCTGCCCTGTGCAGTAGTTGGCTCTTCTAGGTTCCACATCCAGGCCTGTTCTAGTTCAGTCTTGTGAAAGTGAAAGTGAAGTCGCTCAGTCGTGTCCGACTCTTTGCGACCCCATGGACTGCAGCCTACCAGGCTCCTCTGTCCATGGGATTTTCCAGGCAATAATAATACTAGAGTGGATTGCTGTTTCCTTCTCCAAGGGATCTTCCCGACCCAGGAATCGAACCTGGGTCTCCCGCACTGTAAACAGATGCTTAATCGTCTAAGCCACCAGGGAAGTGGCAAATAACGATAATCACATTAACTCCAGTAAGACCCTGATCTAGGCCTGTACCAGTTTTGGGTGGCAGTGAGGGAACAGAGCTACAGTGTTTCATAAGTCTTAGCCTGTGGTGTCAAAGTTCTTAAGTAAGTAGTCTCTCATCTTCACAGGTAGTGAGCCTATATACTCTTGCTATTGTGTGTTTTAAACAAAGAAATCATGACTTCTGCTGGTTATAGATAAAGGTTATACTGGCATAAGCAACTAGGTATTTTCAATGTTATTCACATATATTCAACTTAAACATTGCTAATTATCTTAGAACATTATCCTGAAGCTTCAAGAAAAGGCAAAGTCTCACAAACTGGCTATTCGTCACTCACTAAATGCTGGAAAAGACTGAAGGCCAAAGAAGGGGACAGCAGAGGATGAGATGGTTAGATAGCATCACCGACTCAGTGGACATGAATCTGAGTAAACTCCAGGAGATAGTGAAGGACAGGGAAGTCTGTCGTGCTGCAGTCTTGGGGCTGCAAAGAGTTGGACACGACTCAGCAACTGAACAGCAACAAAAAAACAAGTTAATGAGAGCTAAAAAGGAGGGAGGAGAGGAAGGACAAAAGAACTGGAAAAGGAAAAGCTGGGAAGAATGAAGGCAGAAAGGAGAGAGAAAAAGCTAACAATTTGCTATCTTCTCTCCTTAATATACTTTCTATAAACAACAGGCCAGTGTGCCAGACATCCAGAATGGCTAGTACTGCCCCCTTCAATTCATCTGTCAAGAAGTGCTCCAGAAACCCAGCACATGATTCCACACCTCTGATTCCCTTGACATTCACATCACTAGGTTTCACCAGGGCTTGTTCAGGCAGAAGGGTTCAGAGTCCCTGACACGTGAAGTCACAGTTTCTGAGACAGGTAGTCACTGTGATAAATATTGTGATGTTCAGCAACACTATCAACGTGCTCACACGACAGCAAGACAGACCCCAAAGAAAAACACAGAAGTTTATAGGCTCAATTCAACAGAAAATCAGGTTCATTTTTCTGCTATGTAAGTCAATCACTCCAAGTGCCATGACCTTTGTCAATACAGGAGGGAGATGGAATGGGGGAAGAACAGCCTCCTCTTCCACTCAATTCACCAATTTATTCCCATCAAACCCTCACACAAATTTCAGAAAGCTTCACTCGAGAGCAACTCTAGGCACAAGCCCTGCCCTCCACAACTGGACACTGTGCTTCAAGGCTCTGTTTCCCCACACAGCCACTCAGCTCACTTGTGTCCACTCAGCATTACCAGTTCATGTAACAGTTATGAGAGGGCTATGCCCACTTGATCATCTTCTCACACAGCATTGCCTTAAAACTTCGTCTTTTTTCCTCTGTGATCAACCACACAATCACAAAATATAACCCTGATTCTTCATACCAAAAACTGATAGAGGCACGTAACTTTTCACAAATCCAGAAAGTCAAGAAAAAAACGTTACCCATCTTCATACCTAAAATGCAATGAAAAAACTTTGCAGGTCTTCAGACATACCAACTGCACAAATGAAAACAGGATACTAAATTTTTTGTGTGCAGAAAAACTAACGTGGAGAAATTTATATTTGTTAATAAAATAAGAATTTAGAAAGAGAAAAGAGGATTAAAAGAACCCTTTCTACTGTCCAACTGAGAATTAATCAACTGTATTTATAAGCAACACCAATAGTCAATAACAATGAAAAGGTAAGAAAGATCAGATGAGTCTTCAGAATGCTGCCATGTAATTATTCTCTAAAGAACAGGGTATGTTACTGGCATAACATCAATGACAAAATTACAATCCAGAGTAAAAGCTACATGCTATTTAAAGGAAATAGAAAATTAAGTGACGATTCCACTATTTTATCAACAACAACAACAAAAAAAAAAAAAAAAGGAAAAGAAGCCATAAACACAAAATAAGTTCCTTCTTGATGTTAAAACTGAAATTTAATGGGAAGATACATACTGAAGTTATTAGACGGAATGCTCAGGGGAGAGACACAGAACAGAATTCTGACAGAGGAGCAGAAGGAGGAATACTGGGGGCAGCAAAGAATATTTTCCTGTGCAGAAATCTCGTATAGCCCAGATTCTTCTACCTCTGTTAGTGGTTCAGGGCCATATTCTGAATATACTTGGGGGAATTCCTGGTGGTCCAGTGGTTAGGACTCAGGCCTTCACCACTGGGACCCAGGTTCAATCCCTGGTTGTGGAACCAAGATCAAGTAAACTGCAAAGAACAGCCAAAAGAAAAATACAGATGGATAGATAAAATACACACATATATTTAAATATTCATATATACTCAGATAAAAATGATTCCATTTCATTCATTTTGTAAGGCACTAGGAGGTTCCCCCCAAACACTCCGACATTCAGTTACAGCATTAGAATTAGACAAATAGCATCTAACCTTACAAGCCTGTTTTAAAAGGAATATATTCTTGAGAAACACTACCTGTTTGGCCACATAGTATCTACACCTCATCTAATACGTGAACTGTGTATATTGTCTACTAAAGAGGATTTGTTTGGTCTTAAGAGAGTTGGGAACACAGATATTTTACAGTTCTGCAAGGTGTCACAGAATTTGTATAGTACAATTCAGATGAATTAAGGAACAGCAGCAGTTGGAATTATCAGGGTTTTTTCCTGTAAAGTTTAAAATTCTCTACATGGATGCTTAACAGATGGGAGAGAATGCATATGTCATGATAATGATTAGACTTTGGCTTTCTTAATTAAAAAAATATTCTTTGGGGTTTACTCTTCCTTCAACACACACACACACACACACACACACACACACATACACACACACTGATATTTAAATCAATAGATTTTACATTCATCCCTACAGGAGTTTAGACCTTTTATTCATATCAATGGGATTTATATCCCATTTCCATTGGGGATTAGATCTTTTATTTGACAGCCTGATTGTAATGCAGTTTACTTTTTTCTTATAATAGTTCATTCACGCTCTAATAGGTAAACTCAACCCCACCTTCCCCCAACTCCTTATGCAGGACTATAAAAGACTGCCAAGACAGCTATAGTCAAACTTTGTCTAAATCTATGAACCCTTCTAATAAGAACCTGAGAACTTATCTTTAATTTGCATCAAACAAGAAAGAGTGTAGCTGTTTACTCAAGAGAGAATAGTCCCTGGAGAACTACAGTGTTTCAATATGTAACACACCCAGATGCTAGGACAAAACAGTATCAACAGAGACTAAAAAAGAGCACTGCATGCTGGGAATGGTAGTTATAATATATTTATCCATAATAAAAGAGGAAGGAAGCCAAAACCAGAACCCAGTTAGCTTGCATTTAGGTTCTCTATGTTTCTTTGATGTACTAAACTATACTATCCTGCCTGCTCCAGAAAAATGCTGAGGATCAAATGAATAAATGCTGGGGAGTGTTTAGGAAATTGTCAAGGGCAATGTGAAAAGCAGAGATGATAACCAATGAATAATACAATTTCTCTCATATGAGTTTTAAGCTCAGAGCAACAGCTAATTAAATGTGATTTTTCTTTTCAATGTCAATTATCTTTCAATCATTTTATTTTTAACATCTAGCCAAACCCTTTATGCTTGTTCAAACTATGTTATTTTCTTAAAAAATGAGAATAAAAAAAAAAAAAAGAGAGAGAGAGAATCACCAAACAAAGTACAGGATTCAGAAAGAGAATGCTACCTGTTGCCCTTTTATCTCAGAAATCAAACACAGTAAAGAATTTTTTCCTGTGCAGAGATCTCGTACAGCCCAGATTCTTCTACCTCTGTTAGTGGTTCAGGGCCATATTCTGAATACATACAATAGATGTCCAATTTAAATGTAACCTGACCTAGCAAAGACCCTAGATACAGTAATGCGAAGAGTAGAAAAAAACCCTTAAGAACCATTTATAATCTGTACAATTTAGCTGCTTGCTAATATTAAAAAACTGCCTGAATCATTGTGTTTGTACCACAGTGAGATATGACACACAGGCTATTAATCTGTAAATTAAGCTCCAGTTCAGTACAACGCGTGGCCCTCTGTAACTATCTGTTACAAACCTGCACGTACCACCAGCCTGTCCTTCGTCGTTCCACGGCTCTACCCCACAACTTTAAAGGCAGCGCTGCCTTGTTAATGTCAGAGTTGTCCCATTCACCATAGAAATCCTCTCACTGCTCTGCCCTGAAGCTGCTATGGTTCTCCTCACAAAAGAAGTATGATTGGAAATGGCTGCACAGTAGCTGTCCCTGACAAGTTGGATATGAAAATACAATTTAAGCACAATAATGATCCTAAAATGGGGGGAGGGAAAAGGAAGAACAAAACCAAAAACCTCTATTATTTTACAGAATACTGCTCAGATAACAAGAGACTGTTTTGGTGACTCAAGCCCTGGGTACAATTTGAGATAATGCAGGAAGCCTTTTTTTTTTTTCACAGAAACATACGACAGAATCAGATTCTAGGAGAGCAAACATAACAGGCTATCTGACCAAATTCTGAGCAGAATACGCGCACTGAGTCACAGATCAATCAATCCCAAGGATGAGGATATCTTTTCACAATCCTCAGTTTTGCAGCTTTTTTCTTAGATGAAATAAAAAGAGAAGAGTATTAGAATACTATACTGTGTCAGGCAGGATATATCAGATGTAAAATACTTCTGATGAAATGTAATGCTTTCCTCACACTGAAACAAAAGTAGGGCATATAAACCACTAAACACTGATATTTCACATTGGTAAGTATTTAATGAAAGTACAACCTGAACAGCGTATTTTTTTTATCATCTACCATAATAGCATAAACACACAGATTAAAAGATTCCAAAGCTACTAAATGAATATCTCTTAATTTCAAAGTGTTCAGCTTCAGTATTTTATCACCAAGTATTTATTATAATCACTTAAAGAAAAAAATGAACAGTTTATAAATATACTTTCTGACAAGACCCCGAATAAAACAACAGAGGAAGCAGTTCTATCACCTACGTAGGCTGCCAAGATGAGGGACAGTTAACTCCAAGGGATTGGATCTTATAAGACACGTGACACAGGATGATTTGCATTACTCTGTATTTAGGCTGAGTTTTCTGCAAGAGACAGAAGCAACCCGAACTCATCTTTCACAATTTCAGAGCAGGTTTGGTTTTTCTTTGTTTTAAACAGTCAGTACTAGAAATTTTAATTAGACAGAGAGAGATTTAGCAATACAGGAGAAAAGCATGAACAACGCACTTCGTTAAGAAATTTTAATTCGTATTAAATCTTAAGGATGAAGAAAAACATTTTTCACAAGCTATGCAAATGACTAAATCCAATCCACAAATCTCTACACAAGTATTTAAAGTTTTTACACACACACACACACACACACACACACACACACACACACACACACACACATGCAAGCACATAATTCTAAGTTTTAGAAAAGATGGGATGGCCACAGCAGAAATGATTTATTGTTTTATCATCTGTTAGCATACTTTTCAGTCCTAAAGGTGTAGCTCACTCTTTGGCATACTGTTCTCCAGTTTCCACATCCAACAAAATAGTGAGGGTCAAAAGAGAAGAGGACACTTCACTAAACACAGGACACGTCTCTTGGTTTGTTTCTGCTGTTGTTGTTTGATTTTATTTTTTAATCTTTTTTGTTTGCACCATGCAGCATGTGAGATCTTAGTTCCCTGGTGAGGGATGGAACCCTCGCACCCAGCAGTGGAAGGGCTTGACAAGTTGGATATGAAAATACAATTTTTTAACCACTGGACTGCCAAGGAAGTCTCTCCTTGATTTTCTTTAAATAGACTTAATTTTTTGTTGTCGTCTCATTTATATTTTTTAATTTACTGAATTTTTTACTAAAGTATACTTGATACACAATATTATATAAGTTACAGGTGTATAATATAGTGGTTCACACTTTTTAGAGAGTATATTCCATTTATACTTATTATAAAATATGTGCTATCTTCCCTGTGCTATACAATATATCCTTGCAGCTTATTTTATACCTAATAGCTTGTACCTCTTAATTCCCACTCCTGTACTGCCCCTTCCTCTTCCCTCCTCCCACTGGTAACCACTAGTTTGCTCTCTGTATCTGTGATAGACCTAATTTTTTAAAGCAATTTTAACTTCACAGTAAAACTGAGTGGAAAATACAGAGAATCCCTATATATTACCTGCTCCTCCACCCACAGCCTCCTACATCAACAGTCCCATCAGAATGGTACATTTGTTAAAACTGATGAACCTATACTGATAAATCATTATCACCCCAAATCCACAGCTTATACCAGAGTTCTCTCTTTTTATTAAAATGGCAGTATAGCTGATTTACCATGCTGGGTTAGTTTCTGGTGTAAAGTCATTCAGTTATATACACAAATTCTTTCCCATTACAGGTTACTGTAAAACACTGACTACAGCTACCTGTGCTCTGCAGTACGACCTTGTTGTTTATCTATTTTATGCATAGTAGTCTGCATCTGCTAATCTCAGACTCGAACTGATCCCTGCCTCTTCCCCTTTGGTAATCATAAATTTGTTCTCTATGTCTGCGAGTCTGCTTCTGTTTTTTAAATAAGTTCATTTGTACCATGTTTTAGATTCCACACATACATGATATCATGTATTTGTCTCTGTCTGACTGACTTCACTTAGTGTGATAATTTCTAGGTCCATCCATGCTGCTGCAAATCATATCTTCATTCTTTTTTATGGCCATACATTCTTTTATATGTATGTATATATACACACACCACATCTTCTTTATCCATTCATCCGTCAATGGACATCTACACTGTTCCCATGCCTTTTTGGATATTGTAAATGGTGCTGCTATGGACATGGGGTACACGGATCTTTTCAAATCAGCGTTTTCTGCAGGTATCTGTCCAGGAGTGGGAGGCTGAATCATATGGTAGCTCTCATTCCAATCATAGGTAGTGTTCATTTCAATCCCAAAGAAGGGCTATGCCAAAGAATACTCAAACTGCTGTACAACTGCCCTCATTTCACATGCTAGCAAAGGAATGCTCAAAATTCTCCAAGCTAGGCTTCAACAGTACATGAATCATGAACTTCCAGATATTCAAGCTGGAATTAGAAAAGGCAGATGAAGCAGAGATCAAACTGCCAACATCCACTGGATCACAGGAAAAGCAAGAGAATTCCAGAAAAACATCTACTTCGGCTTCATTGACTAAGCTAAAGCCTTTGACTGTGTGGATCACAACAAACCGAGGAAAATTCTTACAGAAATGGGAATACTAAACCAACTTACCTGCCTCCTGAGAAACCTGTATGCAGGTCAAGAATCAACAGTTAGAACCAGACATGGGACAACAAACTGGTTCTGAATTGGAAAAAAAGTACATCAAGGCTGTATACTGTCACCCTGCTTATTTAATTTATATGCAGAGTACATCATGCGAAATGTTGGGCTGCATGAAGCTCAAGATTGCTGGGAGAAATATAAAAAACCTCAGATATGCAGATGACACCACCCTTATGGCGGAAAGTGAAGAGGAACTACAGAGCTTCTTGATGAAGGTGAAAGAGGAGAGTGAAAAAGCTGGCTTAAAACTCAACATTCAAAAAATGAAGATCACAGCATTTCGGTCCCATCACTTCATGGCAAATAGATGGAGAAACAATGGAAACAGTGACAGACCTTATCTTCTTGGGATCTAAAATCACTGCAGATGGTGACTAAAGCCATACAATTAAAAGACACTTGCTCCCTGGAAGAAAAGCTATGACAAACCTAGACAGCATATTAAAAAGCAGAGACATTAGTTTGCCAACAAAGGTCCACTTAGTCAAAGCTATGGTTTTTCCAGTAGTCATGTATGGATGTGAGAGTTAGACCATAAAGAAGGCTGAGTGCCAAAGAACTGATGCTTCTGAACTGTGGTGTTGGAGGAGACGCTTGAAAAACCTCTGGACTGCAAGGAGATCAAACCAGTCAATCCTAAAGGAAATCAATCTTGAATATTCATTGGAAGGACTGATGCTACAGCTGAAGCTCCAATACTTTGGCCACCTGATGCGAAGAGCCAACTCATCAGAAAAGACCCTGATGCTGGAAAAGACAGAAGGTAGGAGGAGGAAACCAACAGAGGATGAGATGGTTGGATGGCATCACCAACTCGATACACGTGAGTTTGAGCAAGCTCCGGAAGATGGTGAAGAACAGAGAAGCCTGGTGTGCTGCAGTCAACGGTGTCGCAAAGAGTCAGACACCACTGAGCTACTGAACAATAAAGTGAAGTCGCTCAGTTGTGTCCGACTCTTTGAGACCCCATGGACTGTAGCCTATCAGGCTCCTCCGTCCACGGGATTTTCCAGGCAAGAGTGCTGGAGTGGATTGCCATTTCCTTCTCCAGGGGATCTTCCTGACCCAGGAATCGAAGCCGGGTCTCCTGCACTGCGGGCAGAGGCTTTACCATCTGAGCCACAAGGGAAGCCCTGAACAACAATGGCAGCTCTATTTTTAGTTTTTTGAGAAACTACCATTCTGTTCACCATAGTGGCTGTACCATACACTCTCACCAACAGTGTAGGAGGGTTTAGCATTCACTCTTAATGTTGTACAGGAGTTTTGACAAATATATAATAACATGTATCCACTACTGTAATATCATATGGAATAATTTCATTGCCCTAAAAATCCTCTGTGCTCTAACTCTCCAGCCCTCAATCCCTGGCATCCACTGATCATTTTACTGTCTCCATAATTTAGGCTTTTCCAGAATGTTATCTGTTGCAATCATACAGTAGGTAGCCTTTACAAACTGGCTTCTTTCACTTAGTAATAAATATTGGTTTTCCATGTCTTTTTGTCCCCATATATAATATTCCATTGTCTGAATATACCACAGTAGTCTCTTGATTTTTAGATACGGTGTAATGTGAGTGATTACAATAAAAACAGCAACAATAGTATCAAATAGCTATTACCTGCCAGGTAAGACAGTAAGGCTCTGAGCATCTAAGGGACTGGACCTAGGTCTCAAGTTAGGGGCAGAGTCAGACTTGAAAGGTTTAGTTCCTGATACCTAATTTCTATCTTTCCTCTCTCTCACTGCATTATTTAACTTGCTGGTAAGGACCTGAAGTTCTCACATCTATTAATATACAATTTGTTTGTGATCTTGGGTAAGTTATTTACCTGATCTTGGTCTCAGTTTCTCCACTCAGTATTCAATATTTTCTTCTGTTTATAAATCTGTGAATCTCTAAATGGCAAGAATACAATCTCATTGTCTTTACTTTTCATCTCTATAAGCACAGTACACAGAAAACTAGTAACGCTCACAATGATGATCTTGACACACTACAAAGAGGCTAAATCATTAAAGAATAGTTTCATTCAAGGATTAAACATTCACATGAACAAGGGTCAAGCAGGTGATGCATGTGAATGAAGCAGGCCAGCTATGAGACAATAGAGAGTGTTGGGGACTACAGTCAACTGGAGAGGGAAGGACCTGTCTAAAAGCCCTAACGCAAGAATTGCTTTTACACTGTTAAAATATCTTTGTTACTTAGATTAAGCCCATGGGTTACCAGTATTCAACTTTTAGACAGTAATTAGATCTTCCTGGTGGCTCAAAATTACATTCACTGAACTATAGTTACTAGGAAAGGGATCAGTCATTACTTAGGAAATTTTTCAACAGTAAAAGGATAGCAAAAAGAATTTCAGATAACCCCAAAATTCAAATGGCTTTCCTGTTAATCAAAATCTTATTTATCATTGTTAAATGGCTGGGTTGAGACTTCAGTGGGAAGAAGCGCAGATATAAAACCAAGTGATAAATGGGAACTGAGAAAAATATCTTAAGAGAAACAGACAACAATACACAAAATATAAAAGAACAAAAAATTTAGTAATAATATGTTCCATAATTGTGGCAATTTTATCCAAATAGCTTCAAGTACTTTGTAGACAATTTACCCTCCGCCCCATCATGTAACACCAACCTAAGAATGAGCTGGAATCAGTTTCTCTACCACTGAACTGCAGCTGTTTAAACAGCCACACTGCAGAGGTCAGAAAAATGGAAACCACCTTGTTGAAGCTGCCCAGGGAATTACAGTAAGCAAAATGCAATCATCAGACTTGGAATCAACCACAAGACCAGAAACATCTCCTATACTTAACTGGCTCTCACTTCTGAGTACTCCAGATTTTTTTTTACTAAATGATTTTTAGTTTACATGATTAAGAAAAAGGAATCCATGTTATAAACATATGTATTCATTAATAATTTCAAGAATCTTACTTTCTGAGTGAACCATAAATGAAAAGCGATTCCATTTTCACAAATATTTCCCTAATGGTGTGCTTCTTTTAGCTTAAGCAATCATACATTCATACAGCACTTTGTATTTGTAAATTCTCATACCCTCTTATCAAATAAGATTCTCACTACTGTGTGGGGTGAATTAAGACAACTGTCTTTGATTAGACAGGGACACTGAGGTGATTGATGGCTAGCCAAAAGTTATGCAGTTACTTCATAGTAAAAAGGGCACTAGAATATGGACTTCCTCTCCCCTAGAAAACTAGTCTGAATGAAGCTCTGTTCACTGAACAAAGAGCTGAAGCTCGTTTGTCTGAGCCAGTCCTTCTGGGGTTGACAGAAGGCTGGGTGACATCCAAGTGGACTGTCTAAAAGTGGAGTATCTTTGAGATACTGGACTGTCTAGAACTGGTGTGGGGAGATCAGCCAGGGGGAGAAACGTCCTCTGCTGGCCATCAGTCTCTAGATATAGTAACTGCCAGGAAACAAAGACAGGCCATTGAAAGCCAAGGAAGAAGAACAGCCTGCACAACAACCTGAAGGGGCCAAGCAGGAGAGGGACCCGAGGATACGGTCAAGGTGGGAAATGGGACAGTCAGAGATGAGGCATGGATGGCTAATAGATGGGTCTGGAGCAAACTGCACAGAGAGTGACCCTTCTTAGAAAAACTTCCTATAGGCTCTGAGCATCAAAAGAGCTGGGAATGTTCTTAAAGGGACTGAGATGTCCTAGATAACTTGCTCCAAAAGGCCAGAAGACTGTAATTCTGTCACCAAAGATATTCTCTCTGGCAGCTGAGGAAGGATACATGATGAACAACCCGACAAGAATGGCATGCTTCCTTCACCTATGGAGTACGACAGACAATTCCAAGATACTGTTGCTAACCTTATACCTCAAGCCAAAAACTTTGATTCTGGAGCAATGACTTCAATTTAATAAATGTAATGGGCTTCCCTTGTGGCTCAGCTGGTAAAGAATCCACCTGCCACGCAGGAGACCAGGGTTCGATTCCTGGGCTGGGAAGATCTCCTGGAGAAGGGAAAGGCTCCCCACTCCAGTATTCTGGCCTGGAGAATTCCATGGACTGTAAAGTCCATGAGATTGCAAAGAGTTAGACACGACTGAGTGACTTTCACTAATGGATGTTGGAAACATGTATGTGCGTGCGTGCTAAGTTGCTTCAGTTGTGCCCAACTGTTTGCAACCCTATGAACCACAGCTCACCAGGCTCCTCTGTCCATGGGTTTCTCCAGGCAAAAATACTGGAGTGGGCTGCTGTGCCTTCCGCCAGGGGATCTTCCAAACCCAGGGATTGAACCTGCGTCTCTTACATTTCCTGCATTGGCAGACGGGTTCTTTGACTACTAGTGCCACCTGTGAAGCTTGGCAGCATATATACTGGGTAAAACATTGGGTTCCAGAATTTAAGGGAGTAAATCACAGCAAACTTTACACACCAGCCACTAATATCAAGCTAGGTTTAAAATTTTTATTCACTAACAGATATATCCTACTGCCATTTAAACTATACAACTATTTTGCCTTTAAAATAAAGCACAGATGACCAAAATCCATATGCAAAGGGGCTGGAGAAATAACACTACAAACCAAACAGAGAGGTTTTCAAATCAGCCTCCCTGCTTTCAGAGCTGCTTCTAGGAATCCTGGCTGCCCCTCCCCCACCCGCCATGCAAGACCAGGGCTCAGTCAGTAAGACGGCTGTGCAAGTGACAGAGCCATCACTTCTGCTTAGTCTCCACAGGCCTAATGTATGTGATGCTGAATTTACTTATCTCAGTAGGCAGCACAGCCACGCCAGGAGTGGTAATGTTTTAGACTCGGTAAGAACAAGATGTCAGGGGTTTTGTTGTTGTGGCATCATTCTGCAACACCTTATTTCAACTCTGTGCTGAGCTGGCAAAAACACTCAATCAACCCGGCTCTATAATCCAGCTCCGCTTACCCTTCAGATGTTCCAGTAGCAGGATGGATTCGCTATATTCACCGGCAATGTGACATACGAGTAACACAGATTTGTCCATTAATCACACCCTTTGAATGTCTCCTTGGTCCTTTTCTGTCCTTGTACCTCCCAGCTGTCATTTTCCTTTCTAAACATTTCCTGTGGTATTTTCATCCAAAGGACCTAAGGATCTAACTCCATGGCAAGCCCACAGAAATGTGCGTAACAGTCACTGCTATACGGACATCCCAGGAGAAAGACCCATCAGACGGCATCCGGGCTTCCTACAGCCTCCTCTATTCAGCCGAGAATGAGAGGAGACGGCCGTTTCCATCCCCTTTGGAAGGACGCAGTTGATTTAAGGACAGCGGTGAGGGCGAGCACGACAGACCTGCCCGGAGAAAGCAAGGATGTCTGTCGTCTGATGGATACAGTGGAATGGATCTACTCGTGTGCAGGCTGTCAGTCTTGCCACTAATCAGAAGGGGGAAAGCATCTTCAGGAAAAGAAAATGGAACAAATTGAGTGGAAAAGAAGAAGTGACATGAAAGTACAATGTTTAACAAGCAGCTTTTCTTGGTGGTTGAAGGTGCTCCTTTCCCAAGAATTCCTGTAACAGGAAGGAATCATTCCTACACAGGGGTACATACCTATACGTCATGGGGTGTTTGTGTGTGTGACAGTTATACTGTCATAATTTTAGATGGTTAAACCTCTGCTCCAGGGTTTATAAAAGATCAGAGCACTTGTCACCCTTGGTGCAGGTAGAGAGAGATAGAGTAGTTGAGCAGTTCATTTTTCTTTATAATTACACTCCATTAACCTTCCACATGAGAGCTCCCCTGTGCTTTCATACCAGCAGCACCAACTGGCGGCATTTGATAAGCCTCTACAGAGTCTGCAAGACCAGCACATGCAACAAAAGGAACACTTTAATACTGCAGACTTAAGCAGAAGCTGAACGCGGGTCTACAGCTCCTCTACTTATTGGCACACACATTCAGCTCAATTATACATGTGTAGCAAAAACAAACCAAAATCGTAAAGTCTTGGAACCAGCAAACAGATGATGGGAGCTCATTCAAACCAAAAGTGATTCAAAATCTTCTGATAATCTTTACAATATTAAAACCCCAAATTTATTACTATTTTTCTAATCTTGGATAATGTGGCACCCTATAAGAAATGTGCTCGATAAACTAAAGCTTGCAGGGTGACACAATTACTGGGTGATCTCTCTTACAATTAGATCACACTGGTGACTACAAGCTGCCTGTTGTGACTGTAATTTACTCACTTAAGTATTTCTCCTTAGGTATCTCTCAGTAACCCGTTAAAAAAATTCATTAAGAACTAGCACTAAGTCAGTCTTTATCCTTCTTGACAATGCACACATAAGTGATTTCCTTTTTCCCTTTTTTGAAGACAGAGAGAGAGAGATGCAGACCTATCCCATTAATAATGCATTCTCCTGCAGTTTTTAATGCAGTGCCCTGAATGCTTCTTTCAATACGTACAAAGGTAGATTAGTGCTCTTCCTCCCCTAGCAAAGACCAGGTATTACATGCTTGAGCCAGTCTGGGAAATAGAGGCTGGCACAGTTAATCATGAATCATCATTTAGTCACTCAATCATGTCCAACTCTTTGTGACCCTATGGATGGTAAGTAGCCTCTGTCCATGGAACTCTCCAGGCAAGAATACTGGAGTGGGTTGCCATTTCCTTCTCCAGGGATTTTCCTGATGCAGGAATCGAACCCAGGTCTCCTGCATTGCAGGCAGATTCTTTACCGACTGAGCTATGAGGGAAGCTCCCAATTATTGGAAACAAAAGAAGCCAAAATTTGTACCTTTGCCCTAACCAATGGCATCCATAGCCCTCACAACATTTCAGAATAATGTTTCCATCATTGTAGCTTGTGTTTCTGGGTATATTCCCTAACCACAGTGATCTAAAGAAGGGTACAGGTACCCTGACAATGCTGCTCACTACGAACTCTCTTTCTTTGGCAAACTTATGCACTAAGGATATTGGTCTATGATAAGTGTAATCTGACAATCAGAAGATTAAAGTGTAAGAATTCAGAGGTACAGCATATTCTTCATCAAATGTTACATTTAAAACACTTTGTTTAGAGGTATAAACTACAGCAAGACCTTGTTTTTGAAAATTAATGAGATTCTTAGTACTTCTCAAAGTATCTGGCAGAGAAATGATTGTTTGTGTTCATAGTCTGAAGATAGATGATTGGATCTGGGTGTTCCGCTACACTTTTTTTCTTCTATGCTTTATATTTGAAACTGAAAGATTTTTCCATTAATATTTTTCTTTGGCTTAATACCATTACAAACACATTACTTTTATATTTGCAGGCCACTTACCACCATGGTATCCTTTTTAAAAAATGCTTTTCTTAGCCCAAATATCAGACTTGTGCTTGCAACTAAATAGTTCATAATTCTTTGAAACCCAGTATCAAAGACATAATTTTAAGATATTCTTGCTGCATATTAAATGCTGAAGTATTCAGCATACTGATGCTGAATGACCAAATGCCAAAAGATAAAGCCAGCCCATGCCTATAGGAAGCAGCTCCAGAAAATGTTGGGTTTCAATGTCCAGATCCAGTGACAGTCAGGTTTCTCTTCTGCTTAATATGCATATTTTTCATTTCCTAATGAGTAGAATTTCTTCCCCCAAGTACTTATATTTCAGTTTTAAAAGTGGTAGACATTAACCACTGTCTCTAACCACGCCAAGAATTAGGCAAAAGCCAATCTACCTGCTCAGACCGTGGCTCTGACTCATTGTTGGGCCATCTGTTTATGTGTGCTGCTCGTCTCACGGTGCAAATCAACCTGCTGCTGGGCAGATCTGCCTCACGCTGCAAACTCATTCTGCAGTTTCAGCCTCCCTCACCAGCAACTGGTCCTCTTATCGGAATCTAAAACTACCACTTCAATCAACTAGAGTCAGACCTTATTCTACTGCTCTTGTACCAAAAAATGATACACCACAGGCCCATGTGCAAACAGGTCATCTCTGAACACTGGGCTCATGAGGAAGGTGGCAGCACAGGTTTGCTCCTATCAAAACATTTTAGTACCATCAGCAGCAATCAGCCTGCTACCCAGAAATATACATGTACGGCTGTGGAGAGGCTAAAAAGATTACTGAATCCCAGTGGACAAGAGCATGAAACACAAATACAAATCATTCTGGGTCTTCTTTGTTTTAAAGATTGGCAACTTATCCAGAGATGGGTTTCTATCTGTGTGATTAACGCACAAATTTAAAGCAGCATTAGAAAAGGTTCTCAGAACATTCTCTGAAATCCACAACTACCAATTTGCTTGCTATTCTGCACACACTTTGCTAATCATTCTTTCATCTTAGATTTAAAAGGATGTTAGGGCTATAATAGGTAGTCAAGTTTTGACGACACTATTTATTGAATATACTTACAAAGTGTGTAGTACAGTATTAGATTTTGTGGCATAATATTAAAAAGCTAAATTCTTTAAGAAATTTATGTAGCTATTTTAGAAAATAGAAGATGTGTGTGTAAAACAGCTATAACATTTCTTATAGATTAACAAGCAAAATTATTGGAAGATTTTTAAAAATATGTGAACAAAGCAGAGAGCAAATAGAGTCAGTACAAGTAAGAAAGTCAAACCTGGGAGTGTACATTTTGAGCAGTGACAATCCAAACGGCTTTCTTGAGACAAAAACAATTAAACATGGGGTATCAATAACAATTTAAAATTTTACTTTGGAGAAATACAGTACTACTGCAAGTTTAGATGCTAGTGTTTGATTTATGTAAAGAATTTGAGAAGACTGTTCTTTGAGAATAAAATATAGAATTTATCTTGTTTCTAACAAGTGCGCTTGGAAATGCAGGTCTATTTTTAGAAAGGAAATTTTTTAAATGTATATGTAGAGGACTAAAACATGTGTAATTCTGAAGGAGTTGAAAAGTTACTAGATTGGTGGTTAGAGGACATGAAACTATGTCAATGATGTATAGAAACTGACCTGAAAACACAGACTTGAGAGAACCAAATATTGTGTTGCTTATTAGCAATAGGTATTTGGGGATGACAAAGCACAGGAATGAGAGACATTGATACCTTCCTGAGAATTTCTGTGTCTTTAATGGGTGAGCAATTCATCATGTTTCATTTTGTTCAAGGTACTACTGTCTCCAATATACACAAACATCTTAACTTTTCTCCTAAGCATGAGTTACAGCAGTGGTGAAGAGAAATATCTGCCCCATCCCCCTGTGCAAAGTCACAGCTTCCTACAAGACTGGCAGCAATAGGACTTCTACTAAACAACTACCAACATTCTTAGTCTTTTTTTTTTTTAAGACACTGATAAATAGAAACAATCTAGAGAGGATTCTGGAGAAGGCAATGGCAGCCCACTCCAGTACTCCTGCAAGAACACTGCAGTGGGCTGCCACTGCCTTCTCCAGAATCCTCTCTAGATTGTTTGATCCCATGGGTGGAGGAGCCTGGTGGGCTGCAGTCTATGGGGTCGCTAGGAGTCGGACACGACTGAGCGACTTCACTTTCACTTTTCACTTTCATGCACTGGAGAAGGAAATGGCAACCCACTCCAGTGTTCTTGCCTGGAGAATCCCAGGGACGGCGGAGCCTGGTGGGCTGCCGTCTATGGGGTCGCACAGAGTCAGACACGACTGAAGTGACTTAGCAGCAGCAGAGAGGATTCTAATTTTTACATTGACTGGAGTGTGGAGGCCAGTATGTCAACCCCTTCAACTGCATGATACTTGCAAAACCAAACAAAATAGTACCAGTCAAATTATAGGTGAAGACAGCAAACTAAAGAAGAAAGCAACATGCCCAGCATAAGGAACTGCTGCATCTTTCCCTGCGCTACGCTAAGAAAACTATTCACTCCTGTCATACACGCCAAGGAATACAGTACTATTTGGAAACTATATCCTGCTACCTTTAGACTTAACAGCAGATAAACCCTACCTCTTACTTATACTCCACTGGGAGTTGCAGGGTCTTCCTTCACCAAGATATGAAAATACTCATAATCCTTCTGAACTCACTGCTGAAAATGACTACAGTTCAAATGTGGGACTAAAGAAAATACTCAATTACCTCAACTAGCTAACAGTCAAACTGTAAATGTTAAAGACTTAAATGTTTTCCTATTGAAAAACAGTAGATTTAAAACTGACCAAAAACTCAGCAACTATAACAGTCTAATGATTTTAGACTGTGTTCCAACCCGTTGGAACACTTCTATTAGAATATAAACTTACAGGTCGGTTTTTCATTATTTCTTTCCTAGTCAGAGGTCACTATTTGTGTCATTTTCTAAATTAAAAATCTATGTTAAAACAAGACTTTAAACTCTAAACTTTAAGTAGTGCCACATCAATAATTCAACAAATCTTAACTATCAAACCCAGACATTTTGCTAACACAAATGAAATAACAAACTGGAACTTATTAATAACTTAGCTACTTTAAAAGCAGAAACTTCACAGAAGTCATGTATTGCCCTGGGAGGGAACCTGAGGGGGGATGTGGAAGTTGAAAAAATCATCAAAGTCAAGGATTCTGTAACTACCAGGGTAGCAAGAATGGGGCAGTGTTTTAGAATTAAGATTTTAGAATCAGGTCTCTACAATGTTTTAGAATGCCTAATGATATGGCCGGAGAAGGCAATGGCACCCTACTCCAGAACTCTTGCCTGGAAAATCCTATGGACGGAGGAGCCTGGTAGGCTGCAGTCCATGGGGTTGCAAAGAGTCAGACACGACTGAGTGACTTCACTTTCATTTTTCACTTTCATGCACTGGAGAAGGGAATGGCAACCCACTCCAGTGTTCTTGCCTGGAGAATCCCATGGATGGGGGAGCCTGGTGGGCTGCCGTCTATGGGGTCGCACAGAGTCGGACACGACTGATGCGACTTAGCAGCAGCAGCAGCAGCAGCAGCAGCAATGATATGGCCATTCAAACTTCCATATCGATGAACTTCTATTCCAGTGAATTACTGCCATGTACTTAACCAATGGGCTTGTAGGTTTTAATGAGATAAAACCATATTCACCTGACCTGAGACCAAATAATGAAAGTCACAGTTGTGGTGACTAATCAGTGCTTCAGCCACGTGTCCCACAGCTTCAACAGAGCAGCTAATAACACAGGGAAGAAAACAAAAACACTGCTGGCTAACACTGCATTTCTGTATAAGAAAAGAGCAGGAAGGGGATTATCGGTATTCTTTCTTTCCCCCTGATGCTTACATTTTTAAAATTCCATTAGTATCTTGCCAGATTTTCAAGAGAAAGACTGCATGCATCAGAGTTAACTGCTAAGATAGGCCATGGGAGAATAAAACCAATAAGAAACCTTTCTGTTCTGCACTTCACAGGGCTGTCACTCGTACTAGAAAAACGTCACTTTGAAGCCCTGTTTGCATTCCATTTTTAACTAGAGGGAAGAGGATGGAGGTCTTTGGTTTCTATGACAACCCAGATGGGCCACAATACAAGATACTTACAAATGTTCAATCGCAGGGATGCCAAATCAAATTAAGGCAGAGTTAGCACTACTTCATAAAAACTAGACGGGGGAGAAAACAAAATGCTTACGGCAAAATGATGCCATTTCTAGAGGTGGTTCTGCAAGATTTCATGCAGAAATATAAGAGAAAGAGGGGCTATTTTTAGTAAAAACAAATAAAGTGGCAAAACTATTATACAAAAATAAAGCTCCAATTTACATGAGTAAATGTTTTCATTAAATTTGACTACTGGAAAATTACTACCTCACTTAATGTTTAAAAAAATTCCTCTCAAACAACATGAATTTCATTAGTGATTTAAATCATTACAGTCTGGCACACTGGCTGGGCTTTAATGGTAAGTTGAGCTCCTTGGAGCAACTTTTTCCCTTCCTTCATCCTCAAGATTTGTTTCTATATTTGGCTTTCGTAACTAGGTTACTTAGACCTCAAAATAATTGTGGAATGGCTAATGTTTTTCAGAAAGGAACTAATCTGTAACTTGTACTTACTATAACCTGTGAAATTTAACTTTCCAGTAGAACGCAAGAGTAATCTATTGGATTTCTTTCTGTTTATAAATTATGACTCCTCAGCAGACACTTCTAGCTTTTAAAAGTACTGTTCTAAAAAAAAGATATTTACATGTGGCCCTCTTCATTTCAGAAGAAAAAGGAAATGCTTTATATTCAATCTTAGTAAGTGATCTGCTTTAGATCATGTATCTCACCAGTGGGGCAATATTTTTAATACCCTTAATATCATAATGAAGAATTATGGTCCTCACCTCCAAAAATGTCATAAGTACAAGAATATATACACACATATTTTGCACCTATTTCAGGGTGTTGAGTCCCACCTCACTTCAGACAGCTTCCAAGGGCTAGTTAACATCCTTATTCAGGTACCTTCTTCCCCAAAGCCAAAATCACACACTTGTAATAACAGAAGTCTCCCCTTAAAAACACTTATTTTCAACAAAAAGTAGACTGATGGTACATTTCTACCTAAAACACAGGTCAAATAAAGTGGATTTAAACAAAATTCATTAGTTTAGTAAATATGTACCTGCTGTAAACATTATGCAAGTTTGAAAACTATTGTTTCAACTCTTTTGGACTTGCAATATCAGGTAAGTTTGTCTCTGGGCTTTTTTCTTCTCCCCCAAATGGCACAGACCCATTTAAAATTATTTTTTAAAATTCTGAGGTAAAAGAAGGCTGTAAAACCAGAACCAGAACAAGTCCCTCAGTAGAATCTTTTTAAAACTAAGATGCTCATTGTTTTGAAAAGAAAAATCTGTACGCGAAGAGCTCCATTTAAACAAAAATAGCCCTGAAAACGTTGTACCTGATGTACTGTACAAGGGAAGAGCTTGGGTTGAAGGCTAAAACACATTACCAGCCAGGATGCTGGCTTCCCTTTCATCCCATCTATATGACTCTGGTCAGTACTCCACTTTAATATTCAGTTCAGTTACTCAGTCATGTCTGACTCTTTGTAACCCCATGACCTGCAGCACGCCAGGCTTCCCTGTCCATCAACAATTCCTGGAGTTTACTCAAACTCATGTCCACTGAGTCGGTGATGCCATTCAACCATCTCATTCTCTGTCATCCCTTTTTCCTCCTCCTTCAATTCTGCAGCAGGGTTTTTTCCAAAGAGTCCATTTTTTGCATCAGGTGGTCAAAGTATTGGAAAAAATCATCAGTCCTTCCAATGAATATTCAGGACTGATCTCCTTTAAGATGGATAGGTGGATCTCCTTTCAGTCCAAGGGACTCCCGAGAGTCTCCAACACCACAGTTCAAAAGCATCAATTCTTCGGCGCTCAACTTTCTTTATAGTCCAACTCTCACATCCATACATGACTACTGGAAAAACCAAAGCTTTGACTAGACGGGTATTTGTTGGCAAAGTAATGTCTCTGCTTTTTAATATGCTGTCTAGGATGATCACAGCTTTTCTTCCAAGGAGCAAGCATCTTTTAATTTCATGGCTGCAATCACCATCTGCAGTGATTTTTGAGCCCAAAAAGATAAAGTCTGTCACTATTTCCATTGTTTCCCCTTTTATTTGTTATGAAGTGATGGGACCGGATACCAAGATCTTAGTTTTCTGAATGTTGAGTTCTAAGCCGACTTCTTCACTCTCCTCTTTCACTTTCATCAAGAGGCTCTTTAAGGATGGTATCATCTGCATATCTGAGGTTACTGATATTTCTCCTGGCAATCTTGATTCCAGCTTGTGCTTCATCCAGCCCAGCATTTCTCATGATGTACTCCACATATAAGTTAAACAAGCAGGGTGACAATATACAGCCTTGACGTACTCCTTTCCCGATCTGGAACCAATCTGTTGTTCCATGTCCAGTTCTAACTGTTGTTAAACTTTAATATTAGTTTCCTCTATAAAATTAGGATAACTATCTATAAAATTAGGATAACACCTATCTGTTCCCTACTTCACTCAAAGAAAAAAGAAAAAAACTTGCTTTTATAAAATTAGTTATGAAATACTCAGAATCCCTAGTACTAATAATGACATTAAATAATGAACTGACAGTCTAAAAATGCTGATGAACTTGATTTTTAAAACACCATAAAGCTCCCCTACTGCCCATTATTATGACGACATTTTCACAAAGGGCAATGAGAAAAGGCTGTAATTCTCTCTACGATGATGACTAATACTTACAGAAGATTAAAAATAAGAATGATATATGGTGTATAACAGTAGCAAAGTGAAAATATAAGCATGGCTCAGTGCACTATGGAGAATACGGTATTTAATTTGAAAACTACTGACACAACATGTAAATCAACTATACCCCAATAACAGTTAAAGAAAAAGCAAGACAGTTACTGGCGAGACCTTGCACAGAGGTCCATACAAGTGCCTTCAAAAGTTGCATTAGACTCTGTGGATGTGTGCCCTTCATCAATTGCTTCCTAGGTTAGGATTTCCTTTTAAGAGTGTTGCAACCAAATAGTCTTCACCCAGGCAACAACAAGCCTGTTTGGAAAGGTTCCCTATTTCAGAAGCCTCAGTGCTATTTCCATTTGGAAAAACACATCTTTATAAAAATATGTATCATCCCCAGAACTAAAATGCTTAGATATATTAAGTTTCAGCTGTAAGTGATATTTTTAGAAAAGTGGTAATTTCAGAATCTCTACTTTAAAATTACAGAGTTGGTTTTTCTTTTTTTTTTTAATGGAGTCACAAAGTAGAAAATTAAAAACATATATCAATGATTAAAGGCCTCTCCTCTCTTTTTAGTACCATTTTACTTAAAATTTAAAATTTTTATTTCCCTTAAATTTAAAAAAAAATCACCAAATTATGCATACTACTAAAAAAATTAATCAGATATTCATCTTCATAAAACAAAATAACTCACTGAGAAAGAGCTCTTAACAACAGTGTTCTCAGAAATGATCTGAAATTATGGACAGTGTTGCTGTACAAAAGTGAGTCAACCTGAGATGCCTTGCTTTGCATAACGCAAAAAAAATTATACCTCTAATCAAAGGAAAAGAATTTCACTTTTAATAAATAAGAAATTAAAACACTAGTATCAGTTCAGTTCAGTTGCTCAGTGGTGTCCGACTCTTGCGATCCCATGGACTCCAGCACACCAGACCTCCCTGGCCATCACCAACTCCTGGAGTTTATTCCCACTCATGTCCATTGAGTCGGTGAAGCCATCCAACCATCTCATCCTCTGTCATCCCCTTCTCCTGCCTTCAAGCTTTCCCAGCATCAGGGTCTTTTCCAATGAGTCAGTTGTTCACATCAGGTGGCCAAAGTATTGGAGCTTCAGCTTCAACATCAGTCCTTCCAATGAATATTCAGGACTGATCTCCTTTAGGATGGACAGGTTGCATCTCCTTGAAATCCAAGGGACTCTCAAGAGTCTTCTCCAATACCACAGTTCAAACGCATCAATTCTTTGATGCTCAGCTTTCTTTATAGACCAACTCTCATCCATACACGACTACAAGAAAAACCATAGCCTTGACTAGATGGATATTTGTTGGGAAAGTAATGTCTCTGTTTTTTAATATGCTATCTAGATTGGTCATAAATTTCCTTCCAAGGAGTAAGTGTCTTTTGATTTCATGGCTGCAGTCACCATCTGCAGTGATTTTGGAGCCCCCCAAAAATAGTCTGTCATTGTTTCCACTGCTTCCCCATCTATTTCCCATGAAGTGATGGGACTGGATGCCATGATCTTAGTTTTCTGAATGTTGAGTTTTAAGCCAACTTTTTCACTCTCCTCTTTCACTTTCATCAAGAGGCTCTTTAGTTCTTTGCTTTCTGCCATAAGGGTGGTGTCATCTGCATATCTGAGGTTATTGATATTTCTCTTGATTCCAGCTTGTACTTCATCCAGCCCAGCATTACTCACGATGTACTCTGCATGTAAGTTAAATAAGCAGAGTGACAATATACAGCCTTGACACACTCCTTTTCCGATTTGGAACCAGTCTGTTGTTCCATGTCCAGTTCTAACTGTTGCTTCCTGACTTGCATACAGATTTCTCAAGAGGCAGGTCAGGTGGTCTGGTATTCCTATCTCTTTCAGAATTTTCCACAGTTTGTGGTGATCCACACAGTCAAAGGCTTTGGCATAGTCAATAAAACAGAAGTAGATGTTTTTCTGGAACTCTCTTGCTTTTGCTATGATCCAGCAGATGTTGGCAATTTGATCATTGGTTCCTCTGCCTTTTCTAAATCCAGCTTGAACATCTAGAAATTCATGGTTCACATACTGTTGAAGCCTGGCTTGGAGAATTTTGAGCATTACTTTGCTAGCCTGTGCAATGAGTACAATTGTGTAGTACTTTGAGCATTCTTTGGCATTGCCATTCTTTGATATTGGAATGAAAACTGACCTTTTCCAGTCCTGTGGCCACTGCTGAGTTTTCCAAATTTGCTAGCATATTGAGTGCAGCACTTTCACAGCATCATCTTTTAGGATTTGAAATAGCTCAACTGGAATTCCATCACCTCCACTAGCTTTGTTCCTAGTGATGATTCCCAAGGCCCACCTGACTTCGCATTCTAGGATGTCTGGCCCTAGGTGAGTGATCACACCACCGTGATTATCTGGGTCATGAAGATCTTTTTAGTATAGTTCTTCTGTGTATTCTTGCCACCTTTTCTTAATATCTTCTGCTTCTGTTAGGTCCATACCATCTCTGTCCTTTATTGAGCCCATCTTTGCAGGAAATGTTCCCTTGGTATCTCTCATTTTCTTGAAGAGATCTCTAGTCTTTCCCATTCTATTGTTTTCCTCTGTTTCTTTGCATTGATCACTGAGGAAGATTTTCTTATCTCTCCTTGCTCTTCTTTGGAACTCTGCATTCAAATGGGCATATCTTCCTTTCTCTGCTTTGCTTTTCACTTCTCTTCTTTTCACAGCTATGTAAGGCCTCCCCAGACAGCCATTTGGCCTTTTTGCATTTCTTTTTCTTGGGGATGGTCTTGATCCCTGTCTCCTGTACAATGTCACGAACCTCCGTCCATAGTTCATCAGGCACTCTGTCGATTAGATCTACTCCCTTGAATCTATTTCTCACTTACATTGTATAATCAAAAGGGATTTGATTTAGATCATACCTGAATGGTCTAGTAGTTCCCTACTTTCCTCAATTTGAGTCTGAATTTGGCAAGAAGGAGTTCATGATCTGAGCCACAGTCAGCTCCTGGTCTTGTTTTTGCTGACTGTATAGAGCTTCATCTTTGACTCCAGAGAATATAACCAATCTGATTACAACAGTACTAACCATCTGGTGATGTCCATGTGTAGAGTCTTCTCTTGTGTTGTTGGAAGAGAGTGTTTGCTATGACCAGTGTGTTCTCTTGGCAAAACTCTATTACCTTTGGCCCTACTTTATTCTGTACTCCAAGGCCAAATTTGCTTGTTACTCCCAAATGTTTCTTGACTTCCTACTTTTGCATTCCAGTCCCCTTTAATGAAAAGAACATCTTTTTTTGGTGTTAGTTCTAGAAGGTTTTGTAGGTCTTCATAGAACCATTCAACATCAGCTTCTTCAGCATTAATGGTTGGGGCATAGGCTTGGATACCGTGATACTGAATGGTTTGCCTTGGAAATGAACAGAGATCATTCTGTCGTTTTTGAGACTGCATCCAAGTACTGCATTTTGGACTCGTTTGTTGACTATGATGGCTACTCCATTTCTTCTAAGGAACTCTTGCCCACAGTAGTAGATATAATGGTCATCTGAGTTAAATTCACCCATTCCAGTCCACCTTAGTTCGCTGATTCCTAGAATGTCAATGTTCACTCTTGCCATCTTCTGTTTGACCACTTCCAATTTGCCTTGATTTATGGACCTGACATTCCAGGTCCCTATGCAATATTGCTCTTCACAGCATTGAACCTTGCTCATATCACCAGTCCCATCCACTACTGGGTGTTGTTTTTGCTTTGGATCCATCCCTTCATTCTTTCTGGTGTTATTTCTCCACTGATCTCAGTAGCATACTGAGCACCTACCAACCTGGGGAGTTCTTCTTTCAGTGTCCTATATTTTTGCCTTTTCATACTGTTCATGAGGTTCTCAAGGCATGAATACTGAAGTAGTTTGCCATTCCCTTCTCCAGTGGACCACATTTTGTCAGAACTCTCCACCATGACCCATCCATCTTGGGTGGCCCTATGTGGCACGGCTCATAGTTTCTTTGAGTTAGACAAGGCTGTGGTCCATGTGATCAGACTGGTTAGTTTGCTATGACTGTATATTAATGCCAATTACACTTTGATAAAAACTATACCAGTGCCAAATCATTATGTCATACACCTGAAATACTGTTATATATAAATTATATTTCAATGAAAATAAAAAAGAGAAAGAAAGAAGAGACATCAGGGTTGGGTGACAGAGAAGAGAGGGAAAATTCTTAAGAAGAAAACATAGGCAGAACACTAACATAAATCTCAGTAATATCTTCTTGGATGCACCTTCTACAGTTAACGAAAAAAAAGAACAAAAATAAATAAATGAGACCTAATCAAACTTAAAAGCTTTTGCACAGCAAAAGAAACTATAACAAAACAAAAAGAACTCACAGAATGAGAGAAAATATTTGTAAATGATGCAACTGACAAGGGACTGATCTCCAAAATATACAAACAGCTCACACAGCTCAACATCAAAAAACAAACCCAATCAAAACAATGGGCAATGCAATATAGGCATTTCTCCAAAGAAGACATACGGATGGCCAAAAACACATGAAAAGATGCACAACCACAGAACTAGAACAAATAATTTCAAGATTTGTATGGAAATACAAAAAACCTCGAATAGCCAAAGCAATCTTGAGAAAGAAGAATGGAACTGGAGGAATCAACTTGCCTGACTTCAGGCTCCACTACAAAGCCACAGTCATCAAGACAGTATGGTACTGGCACAAAGACAGAAATATAGATCAATGGAACAAAATAGAAAGCCCAGAGATAAATCCACACACCTATTGACACCTTATCTTTGACAAAGGCAAGAATATACAATGGAGTAAAGACAATCTCTTTAACAAGTGGTGCTGGGAAAACTGGTCAACCACTTGTAAAAGAATGAAACTAGATCACTTTCTAACACCACACACAAAAATAAACTCACAATGGATTAAAGATCTAAACGTAAGACCAGAAACTATAAAACTCCTAGAGGAGAACATAGGCAAAACACTCTCCGACATAAATCACAGCAGGATCCTCTATGATCCACCTCCCAGAATACTGGAAATAAAAGCAAAAATAAACAAATGGGATCTAATTAAAATTAAAAGCTTCTGCACAACAAAGGAAACTATAAGTAAGGTGAAAAGACAGCCTTCTGAATGGGAGAAAACAATAGCAAATGAAGCAACTGACAAACAACTAATCTCAAAAAAATACAAGCAACTTATGCAGCTCAACTCCAGAAAAATAAACGACCCAACAAAAAATGGGCCAAAGAACTAAATAGGCATTTCTCCAAAGAAGACATACGGATGGCTAACAAACACATGAAAAGATGCTCAACATCACTCATTATCAGAGAAATGCAAATCAAGACCACAATGAGGTACCATTTCACACCAGTCAGAATGGCTGCAATCCAAAAGTCTACAAGCAATAAATGCTGGAGAGGGTGTGGAGAAAAGGGAACCCTCTTACACTTTTGGTGGGAATGCAAACTAGTAGAGCCACTATGGAAAACAGTGTGAAGATTCCTTAAAAAACTGCAAACAGAGCTGCCTTATGTCCCAGCAATCCCACTGCTGGGCATACACACCAAGGAAACCAGAATTGAAAGAGACACATGTACCCCAGTGTTCATTTCAGCACTGTTTATAATAGCCAGGACATGGAAACAACCTAGATGTCCATCAGCAGATGAATGGATAAGAAAGCTGTGGTACATATACACAATGGAGTATTACTCAGCCATTAAAAAGAATACATTTGAATCAGTTCTAATGAGATGGATGAAACTCAAGCCGATTATACAGAGTGAAGTAAGCCAGAAAGAAAAACACCAATACAGTATACTGACAACATATATACGGAATTTAGAAAAATGGTAATGATGACCCTGTATGCAAGACAGCGAAAGAGACACAGATGTATAGAACAGACTTTTGGACTCTGAGGGAGAGGGAGAGGGTGGGATGATTTGGGAGAATGGCACTGAAACATGTATACTATCATGTAAGAAACAAAGTGCCAGTCTATGTTCGATACAGGATACAGGATGCTTGGGGCTGGTGCATGGGGATGATCCAGAGTGATGATATGGGGTGGGAGGTGGGAGGGGGATTCAGGATTGGGAGCTTGTATACACCCGTGGTGGATTCATGTCAATGTATGGCAAAACCAGTACAGTATTGTAAAGTAAAAATAAAATTTTAAAAAAAAAAGATGCACAACCTCACTAATTATTACAGAAAAGTGAAAGTGAAGTTGCTCAGTCATGTCCGACTCTTCGCGACCCCATGGACTGTAGCCCACCAGGCTCCTCAGTCCATAGAATTTTCCAGGCAACAGTACTATAATGGGTTGTCATTTCCTTCTCCAGGGGATCTTCTCGACCCAGGGATTGAACCTGGGTCTCCCACATTGCAGGCAGACACTTTACCATCTGAGCCACCAGGGAAGCTGAATTACTACAGAAATGCAGATCAAAACTATAATAAGTATCATCTCACACCAATCAGAACAGCCATTATCAAAAAGTCTACAAACAATAAATCTGGGGAGGGGGTGAGGGTGTGGAAAAAAGGGAACCCTCCTATGGTCTTGGTGGGAATGTAAACTGGTGCAATCATAATGGAGAAAACTATGGAAGTTCCTTAAAAAACTAAAAATAGAGCTACCATATGATCTAGCAACTCCACTCCTGGGCACATATCCAGAGAAAACCATACTTTGAAAAGATACCTGCACTCACGTTCATTGCAGCACTATTTATAATAGCCAAGTGTCCATCAAAAGATGAATGAATAAAGAAGATGCGGTACATATATACAACGCAGTATTACTCAAAAGAATGAAATGAGGCCACGTGCAACAACATGAATGGACCTAGACATTATCATACTAAGCGAAGGAAGTCAGAGAAAGGCAAATATCATATGACATCACTTATATGTAGAATTTTTAAAATGACCTTGTTTACAAAACAGACACAGACTCACAGACTTAGAATGCAACTTACAGTTACCAAAGGGGAAAGGTGGTGGTGGGGGAATAAATTAGGAGGTTGGGTTTAACATATATACACTACTACATATAAAACAGATAATCAACAAGGACCTACCGTATAGTAAAGGGAACTCTACTCAATATTCTATAATA
The DNA here is from genome assembly GCF_032405125.1 of Capricornis sumatraensis. Lineage (NCBI taxonomy): Eukaryota > Metazoa > Chordata > Mammalia > Artiodactyla > Bovidae > Capricornis > Capricornis sumatraensis. The sequence goes on from NC_091084.1 coordinate 76,546,782, forward strand.
ACCTATATGTGAAAAGAACCTAATTAACAAAGCTGTGGTTTTTCCAGTAGTCATGTATGGACGTGAGAGCTGGACCATAAAGAAGGCTCAGCACCAAAGAATCAATTCTTTCAAACTGTAGTGCTGGAGACTCTTGAGAGTCCCTTGGACTGCAAGGAGATCAAACCAGTCAATCCTAAAGGAAATCAGCCCTGAATATTCATTGGAAGGCCTGATGCTGAAGCTGAAGCTCCAATACTTTGGCCACCTGATGCAACAGCCGACTCACTGGAAAAGACACTGATGCTGGGGAAGATTGAAGGTAAAAGGAGAAGAGCGCAGCAGAGGATGAGATGATTATATAGCATAACCAACTCAATGGACATGAACTTGCACAAAATCCAGGAAGCCATGCTGCAGTCCATGGCACTGCAAAGGGTTGGACATGACTTAGCGACTGAACAACAAAAACACAACTAGATGAATCTGCTGTGAAACTAACGCAACAGTGTATACTCCAATATAAACTAAAAACTTACAAAGAGGCAGTAATACACAGACAGTGGACTATTACTCAACCATAAAAAAGAAAGAAGTAACGCCATCTGTGGCAACAGAAATGGGCCTAGAGATTATCATACTAGGCAAATTAAATCAGATTGAGAAAGACAAATATCATATGATATCACTTATATGTGGGATCTAAAATATGACACGAATGAACATATCTATGAACAGAAACAAATTCAGATACAGAGAACAGGGAAGGAGGGAGGAGAAGGGAAAAATTGGGAGTCTGGGATTAGCAGATGCAAACTATTATATACAGGACAGATAAACAGTAAGATCCTACTGTATAGCACAGGGAATTATGCTCACTATCCTGAGATAAACCGTAATGGAAAAGAATATGAAACAGAATATATATCTGTATAACCAAATCACTTTGCTGTAGAGAGAAATTAAAACAACACTGTAAATCAACTATATTCCAATAAAAAATTTAAAAACATTATTTTGACTCTACTGGCAAAAGTCTTTTTCTCTACTTTAAAAAACTGTAACCAGTGAATAAAACTATTGGCAATCTTCTACCTTACACTGGAACAGTTAAACATTAAGGGACCCATCAGCACCAACCGCTTACTCCCCATGAGCAATGAATAAAAGAATAATATTTGTAGCACAATTAAGCTTCTATGGCTCAAGATGGATCATCCCATCAGTTCTGAAACAATTTTATTCTAGCTGCATGAATATGATCATAAAGAAAAAAATCACTTCTAATGAAATGTGGAAGGACTTTTTCCCCCCCACTGCAACATATTCATCATCATTTCTTTAAAAAATTTAATGTCAGAACTCTTAAGAACAGAAAATAAAATATATATGGAAAATAGCTTAATTAATTATTTAGAGCCTACAAACGACTGTGGAAAAGCACAATTTTTAAACCTTGAAATGAACTAATCTGTAATATAAAATGGTCATTGTAGATAATAAGTACTTCACATTCACATGAGAGAATTAAAGAATTGTGATGTTTCTTTTATTTTACATTTATGACTAAAGAACCATAATAACCCACAACGGACCACTGTTGATCTCATCCTTACAAATAAGAACCAAATGATTTAAAATTAAATCTGTTATAAGCTATATGCTTTAAGAAGTATCTGTTTCCCATTTTTCGATCGTTTTCCAGCATTTCCAGAAGCCCAAACAAGAATTACAATACAAGGGCAAAAATATGAGGAAATATTAAGTTCTGAATCTTTTAGCTGGATATACAATTAGGGCAAAGCTAGTATTTCTACAAATAACTTCCACAAATCACTATATAAATAGCAAGGAGTCTAAGAATATACTGCTACACTCAGCTTCTAAAGATACTCAAATCAGTTCAACTACATAGAAGGCTGTCTGTTTAAGTTAGAGGATGAAGTTATCACTTAATGAATTGACGCCATCTAGTGGGATCAGTGAGATTTCAGCTGAATCTGGTTTGCTCCAGGTTACTGCAATCTATTCAACTGGTCAAATATCTTGTTTTAAAATACACATTTGTGGAACTTCCCTCGTGGTCCAGTGGCTAAGACTCCATGCTCCCAACGCAGGGGGCGAGGGTTTGATACTTGATCAGGGAACTAAATCCCACATGCTGCAACTAAGATCCAAGGCAGTCAAAACAACAACAACAACAACAAAAATATATATGTACACACACACACACACACAGTTGTACTAATAAGTGAACTATTCTGAATGTCTATCGTAAGAATGTGGCAAAGCTGCCTACAATAAAAATAGCACAAAAATATTTTAAGACCTGCAACCCTCACTTAGAAGGGAATAATTTTCTATTCTTTCCTTCAAAGGAACAAAATACAAATCAACATGTACTAACAATATGTATTTTCAAAGATCAGAAAAAAGTGAAGTCAAAATCAAAACAATATTTGGTCATAAAAATGTTTAAATAACAACAACAACTATTATTATGGAAACCGTGTCAGACTTTATTTTTGGGGGGCTCCAGAATCACTGCAGATGGTTACTGCAGCCATGAAGTTGAAAGACGCTTACTCCTTGGAAGAAAAGTTATGACCAACCTAGAGAGCATATTCAAAAGCAGAGACATTACTTTGCCAACAAAGGTCCGTCTAGTCAAGGCTATGGTTTTTCCTGTGGTCATGTATGGATGTGAGAGTTGGACTGTGAAGAAGGCTGAGCGCCAAAGAATTGATGCTTTTGAACTGTGGTGTTGGAGAAGACTCTTGAGAGTCCCTTGGACTGCAAGGAGATCCACCCAGTCCTTTCTGAAGGAGATCAGCCCTGGGTGTTCTTTGGAAGGACTGATGCTAAAGCTGAAACTCCAGTACTTTGGCCACCTCATGCGAAGAGTTGACTCACTGGAAAAGACTCTGATGCTGGGAAGGATTGGGGGCAGGAGGAGAAGGGGACGACAGAGGATGAGATGGCTGGATGGCATCACCGACTCAATGGACGTGAGTTTGAGTGAACTCCGGGAGTTGGTGATGGACAGGGAGGCCTGGTGTGATGCAATTCATGGAGTTGCAAAGAGTTGGACATGACTGAGTGACTGAACTGAACCGAACTGAAGCATACACTTAGAATGCCACAAAGTTTTAATCTTTAAAGCTATCTTGCAATATAGTTCTAAAGCCAATTCCCTGTTATGAAAACACTTACACCCTGAGTGACTAATCAAAGTAAGTGATCCTTCTTCCCTCTAAACATGATGTGAATATCCCATCTACTGACATTACCTCACTGCATACCTACTATATGGCCAGAAACATGCCAAGAGATGAGGCGGTTCTAAAAGAGGAAAAAGAGTCCTGGTCTTTGAAGGAGCTCAGGCTTGGCTCTGATTCCAAAAATCACTAGCACTTTACAGAAGACGCTTACAATTGCCTTTTAACATAGTTTTACTGTTAATTTTTTTCACACTGAAATAAACTATTAGCGTGAATGGGCTTCCCCAGTGGCTCAAACAATAAGGAATCTGCCTGCAATGCTGGAGATGCAGGATCCATCCCTGGGTCGGGAAGATCCCCTGGAGGAGGAAATGGCAACCCACTCCAGTATTCTTGCCTGGAGAAGCCTATGGACTGGGAAGCCTGGTGGGCTACAGTCCACAGGGTTTCCAAGAGTCACACACACCTGAAGCAACTGAGCATGCATGCACACACACACTAGCGTGAATATTAAATCCATCATTATTTTGACTCAGTGACATAGTTTAAACCAAAAATCATTGAGAAAAAGATGTGCATCCTTCATATTACCCAACAACAAAAATATCTGTACTTTCACTTCCAGAAACATGATTTATCATTTGAAAGTCTTACGATAATGCAAGACTTCCCCCTACGGTACAGGATCTATTGCAACGATCAGCATTATTCAAGTTATTTACATTCCTAACAGCATATCTGCTTCTACTCTTTGCATTTCTTGGGATCACCACATTGCAGGTAAGAAGAGAAAAGAACTTCAAGTAAAATGTGTTCACTGTTTTTCTGCTCACTGGTAGGTAGGAAATTACAGAGTGAAGTTCATGTAAGTAATCTGCAAACTATTCCATTTTCTAAGTGGGAATGTTAATCTTAACATTTCACCATCTTCCCCTAAACTGTGTATCAGTCTACACACACACTCATTCCTACACTCTGCCATGTCAAACATTAGATTAATGTATAATAATGTCCAGATGATAATTCAATTTAATTTAGCAAGTTTTGTAAAATATTTAAGGGTATCAAAAATTTCCCGTGTGTGTTTTCTTATTAAAGAAAGTACAGAGCAGAGTTCCATACTATAACGCATATCTGGGGTACCACGAATCATACATGGCCTCAGTTCTGAAAAGAACAGCTAAATTTAATCAAACTGCCTTTTTTTCCGAAAGAGTCAAGAATTGGGCGGCATATATCTCATCTTGACCCGATTTGCTTCACTAGAGAAGTACCAATGGCCTAAAGACCACTCCATGGGTCAAAGGTAGAAGAAAAGGGCCTACCTGACTGGCTGAGTTATTAAATCTACCTGTACCTCTAGCAGAGGTGGGGAACATCTAGCAAAGAGAAACAGCAAGGTAGGGAGGAACAGGGCTGGGTTTGGGATATGAAAACCTGATGCTGCTGGACAAGCTAAATGTAAATGTAAACTGCAAAATGCTATTTTCAGCTGAATAATCTTATCTACCCTATCCACTCTCATCCCACCACCTATCTGAGCAATATTTACCCTCCATATTACCCAGATCCTTTGATAAGACCAGTCTCTTCTCTGCTAAGTGAACTTAACAAATTTGGTCCCATTTTAAAGCTTTTGTTGATGACATTCCCTGGACCCAATTTACCTTTCTTTCTCTCCTCTGCCTTCGTCCATCTACCCTTGAAGGTCTGGTAAGCACCATCTCCTCTATAAAACTTTTCTTGACTCTACCTGCCTAGAATGATCTGTGAAACCCTATTACATAAAGTGTCTGAATCATACATAATATAACATCTAAACATATAATAATAACAGCAGCTGAAAACACAGAAGTCCTTACTATATGGCAGGCATTTCTAAGCGCATTAACCATGTATTGTGTTATTTAATCTTCAAAGCAATCCTATGACGTAAGTTCTATTCAGTTCAGTTCAGTTCAGTTCAGTATATTAGTATCCCATTTTACAGATGGGGAAAACACGTTTCCAAAGGTAGTAAGTGGCAAAGCCAGAGAGATTCTAACTCAGGCAGTCTGGTTCCAGAGCCCATGCTGCTCTCCATCATACAGTATGGGCTCAGCTTGCTCAATGTTTTACATGATTTTGTCTTTTGACTCAGAACATATGATTCCTAAGGATAAGGGCATTTCATTTAGTGTAACCTTTCCATAACCTTGTATTTTTCTGGGCTGTACAATTACATGCTCAGTGTTACCTTGAAAGTCGAGATGGACTATCAGTCACTTTATATTCTGGGGAAGGGAGTTCAGCCTTACAACGAATCATTCCAAACTTCAGTGTTTTCACTAAATAAATATACTAATTTGTTAGGCTTTTGATAAAAGATTATTCCTGCTGCTAGCCCAGAACCAAAAAATTTAGGGATGTCTAAGGAAAGTTAATTTAGTCACTTAACAATAAATGACTTTAAAATGGTGAAAAACATGCCTAGTGTGAGAGTCAGGAATAAGGATAATCTTCTAAAGGTAAAAACTAAAGCTCTCTCCTGATTTATACTCACAAAGCAGTCTCTTGAGCATTTGTAAAGAAAATTAATAATGGAGATTTAATAATTCAATGATTAAGTCACCTGAGATCAGGTATAGTACAAGTCTAAGATACACAACTATTTTAAAAATGTCAGCATTCTGTAACTGATATTATGGTTTTAAAAAGGCTTTTCTTTTAAATATATTATTATTTATACCTCACAACAATCCTGTGAAGATACTTATTTTAAAGAAGAGTAAAGCAAAGCTCAAGGAGATTTAGTGATCCATCTATAAAATTACACAATTACAAGAGAGAAGGGTGAAGTCGCTCAGTCATGTCCGACTCTTTGCGACCCCATGGACTGTAGCCTACCATGCTTTTCTGACCATGGGATTCTCCAGGCAAGAATACTGGAGTAGGTTACCATTTCCTTCTTCAGGGGATCTTCCTGACCCAGGGATCGAACCCGGGTCTCCCTCATTGGAGGCAGATGCTTTAACCTCTGAGCCACCAGGAAAGCCAGGATCCAAATCTATGCTTTCTGATTCTAATGCCTAAATTCTTTTCTGCTTTACAAAGTTGTTGGAAAAAGTGGTGTGGATTAACTCAAAATTAAATCTGGAGTATGTTTTTTTGGGTCTCATCTTTTGGTAATTCATAATGCTGCAAGTCAACAACAATCATAAAGCAAAAATAAAAACAGTCTTGACTCTGGAAGAAACAGCAGGTTTCCTAAGCCACTGTGCAAAGCCCTGGCCCAGAGAAGTTAGAGAACAAGAGGTCAAAATATATATGTGTCTCAGAGGACAGACAGAATGAAAACCACAGTCACAGAAAACTAATCAAACTGACCACATGGAACACAGCCTTGTCTAACTCAACGAAACTATGAGCCATGCCATGTGGGGCCCACCCAAGACAGAAGGGTCATGTGGAGAGTTCTGACAAAATGTGATCCACTGGAAAAGGCAACAGCAAACCACTTCCATATTCTTGCCTTTAGAACCCCATGAACAGTATCAAAAGGCAAAAAGATATGACCCTGAAAGATGAAATCCTCAGGTCAGTAGGTGCCCAATATGCTACTGGAGAAGAGTAGAGAAATAGCTCCTGAAAGAATGAAGAGATGGAGCCAAGGAAAAAACAACACCCAGTTGTGGATGAGACTAGTGATGGAAGTGAAGTCCAATGCTGTAAACAATACTGCATAAGAACCTGGAATGTTAGATTCATGAATCAAGGTAAAATGCAAGTAGTCAAACAGGAGATGGCAAGCAAAAACATTGACATTTTAGGAATCAGTAAACTAAAATAGACTGGAATGGGTGAATTTAACTCAGATGACCATTTTTATCTACTACTGTGGGAAAGAATCCCTTAGAAGAAACAGAGTAGCCATCACAGTCAACAAAAGAGTCTGAAATGTAGTACTTGGATGCAATCTCAAAAATGACAGAATGATCTCTGTTCATTTCCAAGCCAAACCACTCAATATCACAAAATGCAAGTCTATTCCCCAATCAGTAATGCTGAAAAAGCTGAAGTTGAACGGTTCTATGAAGACCTACAAGATCTTTTAGAACTAACACCCAAAAAAGATGTCCTTTCCATCATAAGGGACTGGAATGCAACAAGTACAAAGTCAAGAATCACCTAGACTGCTGGCAAATTTGGCTTTGGAGTACAGAATGAACAGGGCAAAGACTAACACAGTTTTGCCAAGAGAACATGCTGGTCATAGCAAACACCCTCTTCCAACAACACAAGAGAAGACTCTACACATGGACATCACCAGATGGTCAACACCAAAATCAGATTGATTATATTCTCTGCAGTCAAAGATGAAGAAGTCTATACAGTCAGCAAAAACAAGACCAGGAGCAACTGTGGCTCAGATCATGAACTCCTTATTGCCAAATTCAGACTTAAATTGAAAAGTAGAGAAAATCACTAGACCATTCAGGTATGACCAAAACCCTTACAATTATACAGTAGAAGTGAAAAACAGATTCAAGGGATTCAATCTGATAGAGTGCCTGAAGAACAATTGGACAGGTTTGTGACACTGTATAGGAGGCAGTGATCAAGACCATCCCCAAGAAAAAGAAATGCAAAAAGGCCAAAATGGCTGTCTGAGGAGGGCTTACAAATAGCTGACAAAAGAAGAGAAGGTAAACGCAAAGGAGAAAAATAAGATATATCCATCTGAACGCAGAGTTCCAAAGAACAGCAAGGATAGATAAGAAAGACTTCCTCAGTGATCAATGCAAAAAAAAAAAGAGAGAAAAGCAATAGAATGGAAAAGACTAGTGATCTCTTCAGGAAAATTAGAGATACCAAGGAACATTTCCTGCAAAGATGGGCTCAATAAAGGACAGAGATGGTATGGACCTAACAGAAGCAGAAGATATTAAGAAGAAGTGGCAAGAATATACAGAAGAACTATACAAAAAAGATCTTCATAACCCAGATAACCATGATGGTGTGATCACTCACCTAGGGCCAGACATCCTGGAATGCAAGGTCAAGTGGGCCTTGGGAAGCATCACTACGAACAAAGCTAGTTGGAGGTGATGGAATTCCAGTTGAGCTCTTTCAAATCCTAAAAGATGATGCTGTGAAAGTGCTGCACTCAATATGCCAGCAAATTTGGAAAACTTAGCAGTGGCCACAGGACTGGAAAAGGTCAGTCTTCATTCTAATCCCAAAGAAAGGCAATGTCAAAGAATGCTCAAACTACTGCACAACTGCATTCATCTCACATGCTAGCAAAGTAATGCTCAAAATTCTCCAAGCCAGGCTTCAACAGTACATGAACCATGCATTTCTAGATGTTCAAGCTGGATTTAGAAAAGGCAGAGGAACCAATGATCAAATTGCCAACATCTGCTGGATCATAGAAAAGGCAGGAGAGTTCCAGAAGAACATCTACTTCTGCTTTATTGACTATGCCAAAACCTTTGACCGTGTGGATCACAACAAACTGGAAAATTCTTAAAGAGATGGCAACACCAGGCTACTTGACCTGCCTCTTGAGAAATATGTATGCAGGTCAGGAAGCAACAGTTAGAACTGGACGTGGAACAACAGACTGGTTCCAAATAGGAAAAGGAGTACATCAAGGCTGTACATTGTCACCCTGCTTATTTAACTTATATGCAGAGTACATCATGAGTAATGCCGGGCTGGATGAAGCACAAGCTGGAATCAAGATTGCCAGAAGAAATATCAATAACCTCAGATATGCAGATAACACCACCCACGGCAGAAAGCGAAAAAGAACTAAAGAGCCTCTTGATGAAAGTGAAAGAGGAGAGTGAAAAAGTTGGCTTAAAATTCAACATTCAGAAAACTAAGATCATGGCATCCAGTCCCATCATTTCATGGCAAATGATGGGGAAACAATGGAAACAGTGACAGGCTGTATTTTGGGGGGCTCCAAAATCACTGCAGATGGTGACTGCAGCCATGAAATTCAAAGACGCCTACTCCTTGGAAGGAAAGCTATGACCAACATAGACAGCACATTAACAAACAGAGACATTCCTTTGCCAACAAATACCCGCCTAGTCAAAGCTATGGATTTTCCAGTAGTCATATATGGATGTGAGAGTTGGACTATAAAGAAAGCTGAGCGCCGAAGAATTAATGCTTTTGAACTGTGGTGTTGGAAAAGACTCTTCAGAGTCCCTTGGACAGCAAGGAGATCAAATCAATCCATCCTAAAGGAAATCAGTCCTGAATACTCATTGGAAGGACTGGTGCTGAAGCTGAAACTCCAATACTTTGGCCACCTGATGCGAAGAACAGGCTCATTGCAAAATACCCTGCTGCTGGGAAAGACTGAGAAGGAGAAGGGGACGACAGAGGATGAGATGGCTGGATGGCATCAGCAACTCAATGGTATGAGTTTGAGTAAGCTCTGGGAGCTGGTGATGGACAGGGAAGCCTGGCGTGCTGCAGTCCATGGGGTCACAAAGAGTTGGACACAAATGAGTGCCTGAACTGAACTGACCTCTGTTTCACCTCTATTTTGGAAGTTTATGGTTCCCCTCCCCTAACAACCCCCACCCCCAACCCAGAGGACGGGGGTGATACAGTTGACCGGTTGATTCTTAAGACTGAGTTGCTAGGTGCACTGGAGCAATAGACATAACCAGACAGTGAACAGTATCTCCCTCTTCACTGGCTTCTTTCCCTCCAACTATCAACAAGCACGCTCTGGTCTCGTCTATAAGAAAACAAACACTCTCTCTCTCCCCAAGCTGCTGTTCTCTCCTCCATTCCTGAAAGGTGACAATGAAATGTGTGACAAGTAGAGGGCCCAAAAGAAAATGGGCATCCACTAAAGTATATTTCTCATTCCCCTTTATCACTAAACTTTTTGTTGCTGTTGTTATTTTGAAATACTGATTATATTAGAAAAGCATTTGATAGTTGTATTGGATTATACTGATATAATCAGTCACTTAGTTTTAAAACTATGTGGCCTGAGGATATCTATTAAAATATGGGTTTTTTCATTCATTCAACAAATATTTGAGCATTTTTACTAAATTTCTTCATGGAGTTACTAGGGGTCTTTGACCTTCCCACTAGACTGTGAACTCCTTGAAGGCAAGAATAAACTGTTTCAACTGGTAAATTTACTTTTTAGCTGACCGGTAGTAGGGTGTTTAAGTCAATGAATCACCTACTGAAATAAAACTGTAATTCTTAAGACACTTCCTGGCTCTCGAAGACTAGGATTTCAAGACATCTCCCACTTGGTACTAAGCATTGCTTTTCATTTCTAAAGTCATGAAAGTTTTGGCTGAGATCCTTTTTCTTTTCTGACTTCTATAGAATAGAGATGTTATTTCAGGCAATGTCTTCAGCTAACAAAGTTTTCCCAAAGCAAAAAATGTGGATGCCCATGAGTCTGGCATAGCAGAGTCTTAGAGCAGTTTTTATTCACTGATTGACTTTCAAAATAAAGAAATTACTATGAATTTTTTACTTCTTTTAATTTAAAAACCATATATGCAGCATACCAAAACAAAAAAGAAAGATTAAAGCTTCTTTAGTATAAAATTAATTTTAAAACCTTGTACATAAAAATTAGAAGCAAGCTAAACACTGGAGGTCCTTCACTCTGTCTCCACTAGCAGACACTCAGTCATGGCGTCAGTAGTTCCCCTACATCCTGGGATCTACACTAAACTACTTCCACTGCACTCTCCCTTGCACTATGTTTTTTTTTTTTTGAACTTGACAATCCTTATACCTGACCTGCTTATTACCACTGGAAAGAATCCTTAAACCAGGCCACAGGCTCTGCCTGAAGTTCATGCCATCTTTACCCTCACCTTCTGGTCACCCTTAGTGATCATCTATCAATTTCCCTCAAAAGCTATTCAAATCTTTGATTTCCTTGACTTCTTCGCACAAGTGCACTGTTGACCATGCTCTTCCTGGGATCCTCTGTTCACCGATCACTATTACTTGCAATTATTTAGTTGTTTCTCGTTCCCACAGCCCTGAAAGTTCCTTTAGGCTTAGATCTTTTTACAGTCATGTACTTTTTAAAGTTCCTATCCTAGACCCTCCTTATCCCCCTCTCTACACTCATTTCCTTGGTTATCTTCATTCAAAATCAAATTCAAAATCTCCCTTATCAGACAATGGAAGACCATAGATAGAATTTTGGTCCTTACGACTAGCATACTGTATGGTCTCAGGCAAGTTAATTAACTTCAATCTGTTTACTCACCTCTTAAATGGGGATAGCAGTATCTATTACACCTTACAAGGCTACTGTGAATATTAAGTGAGGTAACAGTATAAGGTACCTACCTAATAGTCATGGCCTCTCCTGAATCCCCACACACACATAAATAAATTATATGATAGATACCTTACTGCTTCACCAACACTGAAGAGTTGGCTAGCTCAAGACCAAATGCATCCCTGTCTTCCTGCCTTGCAGTTTCCTATCTTAACAACACCCTAATAGCTCAAGCTGGGAACCCTAACCACTCCTTCACTTTTATGCCTAATTAGCCTTTCAACTGTCTTGCACTTCTATGCCACTGCCGTGAGTCAGGCCACTTACTAGGACAATTTGTAACATTTTCCTAACTGGTATCTCTCCCATCTAGAGCACATAGGTCCCTTTGCTGATAGAATACTTTCTCAAAAAGGGATCTCACCATGTCATTTCTCTGCTTAAAATTTCCTGTATCTTCTACCCAGTAACTACAGAATAAAGCCTAGACTCCTAGGTGAGGCATTAAAGGCTGTTAACAATTGTACTTCATTCATTCCTTCAGCCACTCTGAATTATCTGCTTGATAAATGAAATGCTTGAAATGCTTCTTCCTGACTCTGTACCTTTGCTTAAATCAGTTCTTTCTTTCCCTCAAACACCTCTCCTACCTGTCTATACACCTCTCATTCCTGAAGACCTAAAACAAACACTGCTTTTTACACAAATCTTTTCCTAATTCCCTACTCGGGATTAATATCTCCTTCTCTATGTTTGCAGAACACCCTGTTTATAACTCTATAAAGGCACGTACCATAATCTACTTTGTATTTCAATTTATATGGTATACATCTCTCTCTTCTTCTATACTACCAGTGACCTGAGAACAAGGAAACCAGGTCCTAAGCATTCAGTAGCCCATTGCCTGGAAGCTGGTAGTCCTCACAGATGCTTGTTAAACTGAATAGAATAATTGTATGATTCTATCATCTAGAATGCAGAACCGTAGCACTTTAAAAAAATAACAAAACAGAGACTACCTCAACCGTTCATCAAACTCAGCGTCACTGATAATGGGGCAAATGGGCATGCTATGCCCTCCTGTGATGAAGGCATAAAGTAGTGTAAGAAGTATTCTTAAACCAAGAATGTTTAATGTGGATTTAATCATGAGGAGCTAAATCAGATAAATCAAGATCTCAGGACATTCAGTGCTGCAACCAGGCCACAGGCTCAGCCTGAATATCATTCCATCTTTACCCTCACCTTCTGGTCACCCTTAGTGATCACCTATCATTTTCCCCAACACTGATTTTTCTTCAAAAATTTCAACAATGTACCTCTCCCCTTTCCCCTCCATGCACCACCCCCCCCCCCCGCAAAAGGCCATGAAACTGTTGTAGATTAAAAATCAAAGAAAAATGGCAACCAAATGCAATGTGCGATTCTTGACTGGATCCTAGATTAAAAATACAAAGCCTTCTAAAGAACACAGTGGTCACCTACTAGGGAAATGTGATTTTGAGATTAGTGCTACCCAAAAGTATAGTCCATGGGCCCATGCTGATCTGTAAACTATTAATGATAAGTAGTGAGATAAGTATAAAACTTGAGAATGTACATTTAGAAATGTTTAGAGAAATGGGACAGTAATTTTATGTCTGTTTAATAATAAAGCAATTGGGCCTGTGCTTTGTCCATATGATATTTTTTGAAATTTCATTTTTTCTAGTAATCCATTTTGTCATATATCATAAAAACTTTATTGATGAATTGGAAGTTTAAAAACAGATGCTTTTCCACAGATAGTCTGAGAAGTACGCTATTAGAGAAAATCATCAATCTTAAATTCCCTGAGTGTGATCCTTATGGCTATCTTGGAGATAAATGTCTATAAAAAGCAGCAAAAATCAATTTAAATAAACATGTGTACAAAGAAAGTATACAGCTATATAGAAAAGTTAACTAGACTTTTACATCCAAAACATGTACATCTGTTACTCTTTAAATGATACATTTGCTATCCTATAGCTCTAGCACAGTGACAAATGAGATTTTTATTAGCGCTAAGAATGAAGAAAGAGGCAGAAGATGTCAGAGTATACTGAAAGCTATCAAGACTACACCCCACTGCTTGCACAGAGTACTTGGATTTATTCCCTTCTTGCCCTGTGGGTGTGGACTGCAGATTCTCTGTCTACTCTGTCTGCAGTGGTGGTGTTCTATGAAGCTGTTTCACAAGATGAAATTCTTGACAATGAAAAGCTCCAGGTTTTTAAGTAACATGTCAAGATTTGCTCTATTGAAAAAACCCCAAAACTAAACTGGGAAAGAAATCATTATCCTTACTATACTATTTTATTTCTAATTCCTATGCAATTAACAAAGATTATACAGATCAAAATGCAAGTGGGTTTGTCCCTGAAAACTGTTAATTATAAACGTGTACTGGTTAGGATTGCAACAAAAAGAATAAAATACTTAGGAATATATCTACCCAAAGAAACTAAAGACCTATATATAGAAAACTATAAAACACTGATGAAAGAAATCAAAGAGGACACTAATAGATGGAGAAATATACCATGTTCATGGATTGGAAGAATCAATATAGTGAAAATGAGTATACTACCCAAAGCAATTTACAAATTCAACGCAATCCCTATTAAGCTACCAGCCATATTTTTCACAGAACTAGAACAAATAATTTCAAGATTTGTATGGAAATACAAAAAACCTCGAATAGCCAAAGCAATCTTGAGAAAGAAGAATGGAACTGGAGGAATCAACTTGCCTGACTTCAGGCTCTACTACAAAGCCACAGTCATCAAAACAGTATGGTACTGGCACAAAGACAGACATATAGATCAATGGAACAAAATAGAAAGCCCACAGATAAATCCACACACATATGGACACCTTATCTTTGACAAAGGAGGCAAGAATATACAATGGAGTAAAGACAATCTCTTTAACAAGTGGTGCTGGGAAAACTGGTCAACCACTTGTAAAAGAATGAAACTAGATCACTTTCTAACACCGCACACAAAAATAAACTCAAAATGGATTAAAGATCTAAATGTAAGACCAGAAACTATAAAACTCCTAGAGGAGAATATAGGCAAAACACTCTCAGACATAAATCACAGCAGGATCCTCTATGATCCACCTCCCAGAATTCTGGAAATAAAAGCAAAAATAAACAAATGGGATCTAATTAAAATTAAAAGCTTCTGCACAACAAAGGAAAATATACGCAAGGTGAAAAGACAGCCTTCTGAATGGGAGAAAATAATAGCAAATGAAGCAACTGACAAACAACTAATCTCAAAAATATACAAGCAACTTATGCAGCTCAATTCCAGAAAAATAAACGACCCAATCAAAAAATGGGCCAAAGAACTAAATAGACATTTCTCCAAAGAAGACATACGGATGGCTAACAAACACATGAAAAGATGCTCAACATCACTCATTATCAGAGAAATGCAAATCAAAACCACAATGAGGTACCACTTCACACCAGTCAGAATGGCTGCGATCCAAAAATCTGCAAGCAATAAATGCTGGAGAGGGTGTGGAGAAAAGGGAACCCTCCTACACTGTTGGTGGGAATGCAAACTAGTACAGCCACTATGGAGAACAGTGTGGAGATTCCTGAAAAAATTGCAAATAGAACTACCTTATGACCCAGCAATCCCACTGCTGGGTATACACACCGAGGAAACCAGAATTGAAAGAGACACATGTACCCCAATGTTCATCGCAGCACTGTTTATAATAGCCAGGACATGGAAACAACCTAGATGTCCATCAGCAGATGAATGGATAAGAAAGCTTTGGTACATGTACACAATGGAGTATTACTCAGCCGTTAAAAAGAATTCATTTGAATCAGTTCTGATGAGATGGATGAAACTGGAGCCGATTATACAGAGTGAAGTAAGCCAGAAAGAAAAACACCAATACAGTATACTAACACATATATATGGAATTTAGAAAGATGGCAATGACGACCCTGTATGCAAGACAGGAAAAAAGACACAGCTGTGTATAACGGACTTTTGGACTCAGAGAGAGAGGGAGAGGGCGGGATGATTTGGGAGAATGGCATTCTATCATGTATACTATCATGTAAGAATTGAATCGCCAGTCTATGTCTGACGCAGGATACAGCATGCTTGGGGCTGGTGCATGGGGATCACCCACAGAGATGTTATGGGGAGGGAGGTGGGAGGGGGTTTCATGTTTGGGAACACATGTAAGAATTAAAGATTTTAAAATTTAATTAAAAAAATAAAAAATAAAAAAATAAACGTGTACTGGTTAGGAAAAACTAATCTTCTCCTTAAAAGTAACCAGGGTTCAAAAGAAAAGACCATCAAATAAAGAAGGATAAGGCTATCAACTGCCTGAATCGTACGCTGCTGTACTTTTTCTCTATAACTTTCAAATCTCAATTAGTGCAAAAAAATTCTTTTTGCTATTTTGGCTAATTAAATTAATTACTCTAGCGAGCTGTAGGGGTTTTAGAAATATGTCCTATGCTTATTCTGTGCTGTGCTGTGATATCCAACTCTTTGCCACTCCGTGGACTGTAGCCCAAACCAGGCTCCTCTGTCCATGAAATGCTTTTTTTCAGGCAAGAATACTGAAGCAAGCTGCCATTTCCTATTCCAGAGGATCTTCTGACCCAGGGATCAAACCTGTGTCCTATGGTTAAAGCTTCCTTACAAAGACATCAAAATATAACACCTAAGAATGCCCTCAAGACCTGTTAGTTGGGTATCCTGAAAGTCTGGACTCAAGCTCACTGTTATCTTCAGAAGAATGCACACTGCTGCTGCCGCTGCTGCTGCTAAGTCGCTTCAGTCGTGTCCGACTCTGTGCGACCCCAGAGACGGCAGCCCACCAGGCTCCCCCGTCCCTGGGATTCTCCAGGCAGGAACACTGGAGTGGGTTGCCATTTCCTTCTCCAATGCATGAAAGTGAAAAGTAAACGTGAAGTCGCTTAGTCATGTCCGACTCCTAGCGACCCCATGGACTGCAGCCTACCAGGCTCCTCTATCCATGGGATTTTCCAGGCAAGAGTACCGGAGTGGGGTGCCATTGCCTTCTCACACACTATTACCGTTTAACTTTTTCTAATTGGGCAATCTATAGGGGAAAAATAAATGCATCTTCCTAAAATTGAAAGAAAATTGTCAGAAGACTTCATCTCTTGTCACTTCAGAGAAAAAACAGCTATGCTGAAATGGCCATCAGTGTATAATTTAATTTATGTGCCTTTAAAAATCTCACTAACATATTTGACTCAATTTCTCATGGAAGAGATTTCACAGAATTACAAGTATATATCACATGACTCCGAAAAAGACAATTTGACAAATATGAACAAAATCCTGAAACAGACACCAAACCAAAAAAAAAAAAAAAAAAAGCCAACAGAAACTGAGACAGCAATTGATGCTTGTACAAAAAATGATGATGCTGTGCTGAGAATGACTGCAGGTAGGAGCAGATGGTGATAACTGGCTTAATGGCACTGCTTACTGCATACCATGCCACACTCTCACAGATGCACACCACCAATCTCTAAAATAACATCTCAGGGCAATGCAATCCAGTGCAAGACTTTTTATGACAAAATCAATGTATCATCACTGTAAGCAGCCGAACACACAAATCATGTAAGAAGCTAAAATTGTGTTTAAAGACAAACTCATTTGGTCAAAAATAAGGCAAGAAAAAGAAAGGGAGAATAAAATAAGACTTTCCCATTCTGGAAGCTTAGTCTACTTTGGGTTTTTTGCTTAAAAAAAAAAAAATTTGGAGACTGAAACTCACATACTCCCATTTTCGAACTTTTGTGGATGCTAATTTCTCAGTTATTGGTTTCTGCTTTATTTTCTCTGAAGAGGCAAAGAAAGAACTGCTTTTTAATGTGTTCCAGGAGATGGGAGAAAAGACTGTCAGCTTTTAAACTTGGCAGGAAAGGTACTTTTTGATGACTGTAGGATCTAAGTTTCAAACAAAGTCACATCAAAATTAAGCATAACATCAAATCAATCTCAACTGTTTTCACTTGAGATTTAGACTAACCTAGAAGCTAACTTTTATTGATAAATATACATGCCTGTATACAGCCTTTAAAAACTAAGTAGGAATGAACTAGGCCCACACAGTACTTGGATATGACCGATTCTAGACAACTTCTGCTGAAAGTAGGTATCAGAGGAGTTTAAAAGGCATTCTGCTGTACTCCCAAGTAAGTTCTTGAGTTGGTACTACGGAGTATCATGCTCTTATTGATGCTACAAATTGCACTTTATCCACCGAAACTAACTTTTACAAGACCTAAACATTTCACTTTTGTATTAACTTAGGCAGTCAGACTACATTCCAATCCTGGTAATGAAATTGAGTCTCGTTGCCGATTTGGATTTGACTGGCTCCTTTGTTTTTATTTTTTGTATTTCAGCTTGAGACTTAAATAGCACTCTGCTCTGTAAATGCTAGCATGACACTGAAATATGGGTCACATTTCCTAGGTAGCAAAGGATAAATAACCAGAAAAAGCAGGAAAACCAGTGTGCTCGACTTTCAGGGTTCCTGATAAACTTAACCATCATGTCACAGCATTTCAAATCTTTTTCCTTTAAGGACATATCATTAATCCCTACATTTTAACTCCCTTTTTGGGGGCTATCATTTTGGAAGAGACTGCTTGACCTGAATGAGGGGAACTCAAGCAAACTCTGATAAGCAAAGCTACTCTAGTGAGAGCAAGTCTTCTCCAACTCCATTTTATTCATTCTGGTTAGTTACTACTACTAGCAAACAGGCAATTTTGCCATTCATAAATACTCTGATGGGAAATATGACTGCCTTTTCTGGGGTCTGGTCCCTATTTTGTGGCATCAGTGATGTCATTTCCCAATGTCCTCTTGTGTTGTCTGTTGACATTCTCAGACATGGCATTTCATTCACACATACTGCATCTGTAGAGTAAGATCCTGTGACATGTTTGGGGATGACACTAGAATTCCCTGAAGTGCCTGCTGCTATCCTGCAGCAAACCAATTTTTCATTAGAACTGCCACAAGGAGCAAGAGAGCTGGCTTTGACACTGCTTGACTGGTCTGCACGCAGCGGCAGTGGGGAGCACCCATCTCTGCGCAGGAGGTAAGAGTCCTTTCTAGGCGTGGGTGCTGTGGCTATGCCTTTAAAAGTAGGCCCTTGGCAGAGCTGGCTCCCACTTTCCCTTTTTTCCTGCTCTTCTTGTGTCTCAGACCATCTGATCATCTGGAATATAAAACACTATCCTCAGGACTTCCCTAGTAGTCCAGAGGCTCCCAATGTAGGGGACCTGGGTTCAATCCCTAGTCAGGGAACCAGATCCCACGTGTCACAACTAAGCCCCAGTGCTGACGAATAAATAAATGAATAGCTAAAAACAAAAACAAACAGCAAAAAACTATTATCCTCTTTGGTCCTATTTACCTCCAGAAGTTATGAAATTTCTCAAATATGAACATGACTCCTAGCTCCCTATGTCTTTACCTTATCTCCAGGCAACTGCACCAGCTGAAACTGCTTCCACATTCAAAAGTGTCTTGTTTTGAATGTTGATATGCTGATAAGTGCATGACAGTTATAACTGGAAAAGATTACCCCAAATCTAAGCATACATGAAAGGGACCATTAGATTGGTAATAGTTAGATTACCAATGGTCCAATGATAGACTGGACCTAGGCATAAATCTACCTCCCATCAAATTATTATTTTCTCTGATTTTCCCAATTCTCCCACTGACTTGTCTAGGCTATCAAAACTTTCCTTTCTTTCCTCCCTTTTTTATCTTCACTCTCTTCTAACTTCCTTTTCTCGTTAGTAGTCCTCTTTCTTCCAAAAAAGTGCCTTCCTTTGCTTTCCACAGGTAATAAGCAGTATCATTTTTCTTTCATTGAAAAAAAAATGCAAGTCACTGCTCGTCGCTTAATACTGTTTCACTTTGATGTTAACCATCTAGTTCTGCTGCTGCTACTGCTGCTGCTGCTAAGTCGCTTCAGTCGTGTCCGACTCTGTGCGACCCCAGAGACGGCAGCCCACCAGGCTCCCGCATCCCTGGGATTCTCCAGGCAAGAACGCTGGAGTAGGTTGCCATTTCCTTCTCCAATGCATGAAAGCGAAATGTGAAAGTGAAGTCACTCAGTCGTGTCCGACTCTTAGCGACACCATGGACTGTAGCCCACCAGGCTCCTCCGTCCATGGGATTTTCCAAGCAAGAGTACTGGAGTGGGGTGCCATTATTTCACTTTGATGTTAACCATCTAGTTCTGCTACTCATCTATTTTTCGTCTGTGATTTACTTATATAAGAGTTAAGGATTTCTCTAAGATTTAACCTGCTGTTCTGATGATTCTCTAATCTCCATTGTCTCCACCATGACTCCCTATCTCCAGACTGGTCTACGAAACCATTATCCCTTATTACTAAACATCCTTTCCTCATAGGAAGCTGTCCAAGATGAGCATTATGCTACGCTGTTCCATCATTAGATACTATTCATCAGTAATATAGTGGTGTTCTAGACACTTTATGAAAACAAGTACACACTGCTTACGCACAAGGAGTTTTCTCTGAAAGAGACAGCACTGAGGTGGATTTTCTCTCAGACACATGTATAAAGTTTTATTTTTAAAATCTTTTCTCTATCTCCCAATTATGCCATAGATTTATTACGCCCTAGATTTTAAAAAGGAAGGCATTTCCTTATGTCTTAACATCACTAGGTTTCTTCTTCGCCCAAATTTGTGTCCCTTTCACCTGGACACGACCAATCAGCAGGCAAACATTTCAACCGTTTTTTTAGATAAAGGTCAAATTCTTACTGATAAAGTAGATGTCCCCCTCCTTCCTATTTTAGCTTTAAAATTAGACCTTCCATGATAATAGATTAAGTTAGTAAAGATGCCATTCTCCTGGTAAGACAATAATAAAACCCCAATCACTTGTAGTTCTCGGCTACAGAAAATCATTTTATCTAAGGAGTCCTGATACCCTGAGAACATTCTGATTTGATGCATTACATTTTTCTTACAATCTCAATTTATTTTTTCTTTTAAACTTTTCATTCTGACGTAATTTCTGACTTACAAATAAGTTTTAAGATGGCAGAGAGTTCTCATATAACTTTCGCTCAGATTCCCCAAATGTTAACTCTGACACATTTTATTCTTTTTTCTTTTTTTCTCCCTCACACACACACATACATGCTTTCCCCCTGAACCATCTGAGAGTAAACTGCAGGCATTATGTGCCTTTCCTATTTTGCAAATAAACAAACACGATAGAAAAGATAGGTAAATAAGATGGATATATGAGCAAAGGTGATGAAGCAACTATGCACAGGTAACGGGCATAGTTAGACGTTCACTATAGAATCCTTTAACTTTTACTGTATGCTTGTATTTTTTCATAATAAAATGTTATGGGGAAAAAACTCAGAAAATAGTATTCTATTTTCTTCAGATCTTATTGAAATAAATTTTGCCAATGTCCCAGTAATGTTTTAAGCAAAATAAAATCTTAATTTTATTTAATGTTTGCTTAATGTTTTAAGCAAAATAAGATCATGCCATGTAAGTTATTTAAATGTCTCCTATTTCTCTGTTTCTCTGATGGGCAACAGAGGAAGTCAGCTTTCTAATTATTCATAATTATGTGAGAGACCTGGGCTAAAGATTAACCAAAATGCTAGAATATCCAAAACTCTGTTACATTTGGTTCTTAAATTGTCAGGCTTTTAAATGGTCTTGTGGGGGTTAGATAAATCTATATAATTAGGTTTTGAGCTTTAAAATTAAAATTCCATTAGAATGTTCTAAAACACCCAAGCTCAGCGGCACAGGAAATGTTTCTGTAGTAAAGTATGCCTCGAGGAAAACTGCCTTTGGTGGAAAATGTAGTTGCAGACAGCCTATGACGTAGACAGCATGACCAAGGTGTGTGAAAGCTGACAAGACACAGACTCAAGGATGCCATTCCAATGTTTTACAATCCTTTGCAAGAACAGGTGTTGATGTTATTTTTATTAATATATCTCTTTTTTGGATCCCTAAAATAAACCTAAGGAAGGGTACTGAGGAGGATTTTTCCCCCTTCTCAGAATAAAAATGTGGGAAACCTTTAGCTACCTCTTCTATACCCTGTGTGCCGCTCGAACAAGTTTATGTGGTAAACTGTCTCCATTCTGAATGGCTGACTGCTTTTTATAATCTGTATTTAAAAATGCAAAAAAAAAAAATCCTTTAAAGTCAAACAGTAGAATTAACATATGAGCAGAGCTCCTGTGGGCATTTAAATCCGTAATTAAAAAGCCTGAGACACGTTGGCTTGGCAATCGTTATTGTCTAACGTGCACAGATAGCCAAAAGGTACTGAAATGCGACATTCTGTCCCACATGACTCACTCACTCAGCAGAGGCAGCCTCATGAAGAATGCCGAGAAGGCCTTACATCTTTAAATGCCTGGCCCACCAAAGGTCTTTCCCCCAGCACTGAAAAATGCCCAGAGGTCCTAGGGAGAAGACTGTTGAGTGTTTAGAACTCAGAAAATCTGCTTCTGCTAGTATGTTCCATTTCTATGCAGGAAAAGGAACCCTTTCCCGAAAAATTGGAAGTCTGAGAGTAGAAACACACACGCATACGCACGCAAATCATCATTCCTTTCTGATGTGTGAGAGCACAGCTCACAGCACAGCAATCTAGCTACGAGCCTCCTGGATTATAAACAGGCTGCCAATCCAAGCAGCAGCTGTCTCACATCGCTCTGCTTTTTCTCCCCTATTTTATTATATGTCAAAGATGAAGTACAGATTTCTACAAGTTTTCTCTGTGTTAACAGGTACAACATGCACAGGCCAAGGAAATTTGTTTTTAAGATTATTCACATCAAACAATATTCCATGCTAATCTGCCATTGTTTACCTTATTTATACATGTAGAAGGGGTTTAGCAGGTTTGCACTTCTGCATTTTCTGTTATAAATTAGGCCCTGAGTATTATAATTCTGCACTCAATCGCAGTCAACCAAGAAATTGCCTTTATAAAGGCAACTGAGCACCCTGCCCTTTCTGGACTTCGAAAACAGTACTACCTACACCTGAATGCAGACGCCTGCACAGAAAACACACAAAATACAATGCAATCTGATGAAGTCTTTAACGCATACGATTCTTTCAAGAACAAAGCAAACCAATCAGCTAAACGTACTGCTTAAGATCTTTATACCCAACTGCTGAAGCCATTTCCAGTTCACCTTTCACCAAAGGACTAACAGCCAAAGCTACTGAGAGAGGCCTTTTGTTCCCATAGGGAAAAGCTACGTTCTCAGGAATCAGTATTCAGAGGACCCGTTTTAAAGAATGACTGCTATCTTCTCCTTACACAGTTTTCACCATATAATTCACTTTGGGAAGATACTTAATAGGCAAAATGGCCATTATTTCACTTTCTTGTTTATGGTCAGTACATTAAGAATTTCTACTTGGCTGTCACAGAAATGTCACTCCCCACCCATGAGGGATCCTACATTACACCGAGGGAAAGTAGCCAGAAGTATCATTTTCTTTGTCAACAAGGAATTCACTTCAACCTAATAACACAAACAGGGTAACATTTCACTATGGCTGGAATTAACAGGCTGGTAGCTAATTCTCTAAATGCTTGAACTGGGAATCTCTGAGGACAATGTTTTTTGAAGGGTAGGCTTTGGAGGAATATAACAAAAAATGATTCGAAAAAGCTGTCTTATCCAAAAACACTTTTATTGTTCATTATCCTGAAAACTTCAACTTTTCAGCGTTTGATGTCAGAAAACAAAATTAATTCAGTTTTCAAGGACATGCACATACAGCTGTCATTCCTGAAATTTTAACTGGAAAATCTTGATTCCTTCAGAACAACCTCACATTCGTTTTTTAAAACATGAAAATACTAGGATTTCCCTGACAGTCTAGTGGAGTTAAGAATCTGTGCTTCCACTGCACGGGGAATGGGTTTGATCCCCGGTTGGGGAACACGTGCCATGTGACAAAACAATGAAATAAAAAAAAATTTTTAATAGAGTACATCAAAATATTGGCAGTTGAGTGCAAACCTTGCAAGCAATATTTGCTTAGCAATTAATTGCTCTGCTAACTGAATTAATGTATTAATTAATTGAATATATTATTTTCATAATTAGAATAATAATTATACTATCTACTATGTTTTAGGAAAGAAATGTTTTCCCCTCCTTGCACTTTAAGGCTTCCTAATTCAGTTGTAAGGCTCACGTTAAAGTCTATATGTTAAAAAATACTTCCTTACACTTTAAAAGCTTGCCTTTTAAACGTGTTTTTTCCACTTGTTTTAAAGTGTGTTTTAATACATCCCTGAAGGACATGTGAACACAGGATGAATCCTATTGGATCCTCAAATTGAGTAGAAGTCCAATGTTGATGCAATCATGGTTTATTAATCTGAACTTCACCTTTCCAAAATAAAACAAAGCTCCTAAAAGAGTGGTATCTGCCATGATGAACTAAACTTTGGGGATATCAAAGAATTATTTCAGGAAGTTAATGATAACTTCTTGTCCCATGATCATTTGCAAATTTTTTGCACTTAATGTTCTGAGATGCTTTTTACCAGGTAATTCTACTTGATACTGAGTTTCTCAAAGTCTAACAACGACCTGGGTTGAATTTTTCCTCATATGAGAGATTCCCAAAACAATGTATTCTCTATTGTTTAGTATTGCCCAACAAAATATCTGTTTTGAAAACCAACTTTTTCTTCCCACTTAAGGTTCTCTTTTTAAAGTTCAAAAAACTCTTCACTGTCTTCATTGTTAAGCTATATTTCCTTAAATATAACTTAAAAACCCGGCAATAAATTCTGTGTCATTTCTAATAGTACACTTGAAATAAAAACAATAAATCATCACTGGAGTTCTTTTTGTTAAAAAGTATTTCAACTTTACTCAACCTTACCTATGCCGCAGTTACACAGCAAAAATAACAATAGAAGGAAATAAAAATGTGAACTTGTAAATTGTAAGAGGAGATGGGTAAAATATTCTATTTATGAAAATGCTTTAAAAGACTTATCCTTTGAATGGTATTTTACAACTTGATTTGATAATTATCCTTTTCACTGAAACTTATTCTTTTAACTGAAATGTAATACTACCTACTACAAGAAGAAAGCCCTGACATACACAACTGATACAGTGAGTTGTTATTCATATTAATAACAGCCTTTGGACATAGAATCAACAAGAAACAACAGAGCAAACAGCTGGTTCTACCAGGTTTAGAATCCCAGCCTCCGTAAAGAACTATCCTGAGAATATGGCCAAACAACATTTTTGATTTCTATTCTCTGATTTCCTTAAGTGAGTGTCAAACAACCAAAAATTATTTATTCTTTCCAGAAGCTCTCCTACCCCAATCAAGAAAGCTTCTTTCACTAGAAGACATTGAACAGTTTATTACTCTAATCATATTATTTGCCTAGACTTTTAACATTTGTCTAACATCATGTTCATGAGATTCTTCTTTGAATCAGTGGGGGATTAAAATCTGATTTCAAAAAGAGTCTCAAAACATAATCTGAAAACAGATGATAGGAAAAGCATTCTTTTGTCAGCTGCAAATTATAAATATGTTACTTTAGTCTACTACTCTCTGAATGTTACTAAAATCTAACTTCGTAACAACCTTGAACACAAAACTCAAAAAGATCTTTAAACCCCACAACACTGTAAATCAACAATATAAAAATTAATTTAAAAAAATCTTTTAATGCTAAAATACAAATTCTTAGATTCAGAGAAACAACCTGCATTTTAAACATAAAATTTTATTCAAATAATATTTTGTTTTCATTCAACCATTTTTGCTTCCATTTTTAAATGTGCAATTTTTAGAACTTGAACATCATTTCTTCTAAACTACATTTTGTGAGTGAGTGTGCGTGTTTGTGTTTATGCAACCAATTTTTACTATTTTGGGGTGGGCTGGGACTGACTAGAAAACGTGCTGATTTCAAAACAGTATCATCGATCCGTATTTGCTCACAAGTAAATAAATGTTTTAAATAGCAGAACCATAAGGAGCTAGACACTATATTAGTGAGTGGAGTTCTACAAGAAATTTTTCTAAGGGCACACTTAGTAAAGAAGGGCCCCTGTGCTGTACATTTTTAGCCTCCTTAGCTCAAAGTCTCAGAATCATCTCTCATTCTTTCTTTCTCTGCCTTGTGGCCCAGTTTCAACCAATTCCTAATCCTGTTCATTCTTGTTCTGCATCTGCAGTCCTATTCATTCCAAACCTCTCTTCCTCATACTTCTTGCCCCTTACCTGGGTCAGAAATAATTTCCTTATCCCTAAACTACAATAATATGATTCTAACTGTATGTCTGTACCCCATTTCTCCCTTTCTATACAGTGCTGCCAGATTAATTTCAAGAAAGCATAACTCAGATTGATTATGTCACTTCCTTGGCTAAAAAAAAATCCAACAGCAAAGAATCACAGACTATTACAGTTGGAAGGGGCCCTGGTGGTCCCTGAAACCATCTGCTGAGAGAGCGGGGGAAGGGAAGGTACGGAATCGAAGCCTGGAAACAGGAACCCGAAGACAAACCGTCCACAGGACACAAGGAGGTGGAGGCCTGGCAGGTTCCAACCTAACTGTTCACGCAGATTGCACAAATTCATTATCTTTCTAGAAAGTTTGTAAGAAACATGCGTAACAAGGCAGTATATACTTTAAAGTGTTTAGTTAGGTGATTCTTTTCTTTTTAGATTAATACGCACTCTGAGGCAGGTCAAATCAAAGGGGTTTGGCTGGGGCTCTTCCTCTGGTTTTGTCTGTAAAGCCCAACAGTGCCTGGCAAAGGATGAAACAATCTTGTTTCTTTCTGATACTTTATTAACACAATACTCAAAAGCTGGAATTATCTGCAGTTTTCAGGAGTGACACTTACCCACAGACTGTGAAAATGGGGTGAGATATAAATGCTTGATTGAAGTTAGCAGCACCATTGTGAGTCCAAGGTTCTGAACTGGACTGTGTCACACAATTACCCAACTTCTCCCAATGCGTGTCTTTTTCCTCCTTTTTCCCAAACCAAAATGAAAACCATAGCTCTATAAGCTGATTGCTTAAATCACAGTCAAAGCCAAAATCTGAAGTGCTGATTTAAAAAGAAAATTGTCCTAATCTATAAATTCTCCAAGGAAAGATACTAGAGTTTTACTTAGACTAACTCCATTGTAACGTCCAGTGTCCCAAGAATCCTGCTAGACAACATCAATCTCACAAGAACAGAAAAGGCTGGGGGCGGGGGAATACCCTCATACTTTTCCTGTTTATAAACATAATACAACTTCATTTAAAATTTTTCAAAATAATAAAATGTCAAATAATCACCTGTCTGCCTCAGAGATAAGCACTGTTACTTGATTTATCCTTTCTGATGTTTTCCTAATTTTACATAACAGTATTGGAACTGTGTATCACACTGTTCTGCCGTTACTTTAACAAGTCATGGATGTGTTCCACATCAATATATATTACCTACTTCTTTTTAACAGCTGTACTTACAAATACACCATACTTCATTAACCAATCTGCTACAATGAAGGTTGTTTTCAATCCCCCACTGTTACAAAAAATGAACATCTTTTTTCATTTACCTGAGTCTTTCCTGAGAATAAATTCTTATAAGTTAGGTTGCTAGGTTAAAGGGTAAGCCAATTTAAAACCTGGATTCCTATTCCAAAACTGCTCTCCCTAGAGGCTGAATATTCTCATCAGTAGTATGTAAACTGCCTGTTGTCTATTCCTTACAAATACATGGACGTAACATCTTCACAATACTTTTACCAGTTTCATACACAAAAATATTTCATTATTGTTCTAACATAATTATTTGATTAGTGAAAATGAGTATCACTTTGTATTTACTGGCGATTAATGATTTTAATACAGCGTATGATTTATACAAGTGTGTGTGCACACATACGTATGAATGTATATGTGTGTGTATATTCTCTAATAAACAGGTCATTCTCAATATCTTTGCATCCCTGAGCCCCTCTCCAACTGCATCCCTCTCCTTCTGCAAAGAGTTAGTTATTATTATGTTTTTAAATATTCTTTTTCCTTTATAACTTTACCACTTATATAACTATCCACCAACAATCTTTTACCAGTTTTAATATATTTTTCTGCAACTCGTATTTCTTTTTTTGCCCAATATTGTGAAATTCTCCAGGTTGATACATATGCATTTCATTCATTTTTTAAAAACATATCCTATTCTGGAAACTGTGTTGAAGCTAAAGCGCCAATACTTTGGCCACCTGATGTGGCTGACTCATTTGAAAAGACCCTGATGCTGGGAAAGACTGAAGGCGAGAGGAGAAGGGAATGACAGAGGATGAGATGGCTGAATAGCATCACCGGCTCAATGAACATGAGTTTGAGTAAACTCCGGGAGTTGGTGATGGACAGGGAGACCTGGCGTGCTGCAGTCCATAGGGTTGCAAAGAGTCGGACACGACTGAGCGACTGAACTGACTGACTGACTGACCTATTGTGTCAAAGGACATCTAGACTGGTTCAATTTTCTGTTATTATTTTAAAAGTTTCTATGACTATTCTAGCCTAAGAGTGTCTCTAGAGCTGCACTGTCCAACACAACATCCACTAGCCACATAGGGTTATTGGGCACTTGAAATGTGTGTTGTAAACAGCAAAATATAAACAACCAGATTTCAAAGGAAATATCTCACTGCCAATTCTTAATATTGATTGTATGTTGAAATGAAAATATTTTAAGTATATTTGTATCTAAATAAAATTTAATAAAATGTATAGTTAAAACCTAATTAAATAAAACATACATTTAATTAATCATTATATATAATCACAATTAATCATGTTTATTTTTTTGCAATGTGGCTACTAGAAAATTTTAAATTATATATGTGGCTTCTGTTCTAATAAACAGCGCTGCTCTAGATTTATCTAGGAGTACAACTGGTGGGTCACAACATCAACATATATTCAAAGTCGGTAGAAAACACAAACTTGTTTTTCGAAGTGGCTGAACCATCTTACTTTTCATCCAGCAATGTACATGGCTTCCTGCTATTCTATCTTTGGCAACAGTTGTGGCTGTTGGATATATTTTAATTTTTGCCAATCTGGCAGAAGCAAAGTGGTATCTCACTGTGATTTTAAATCTCATTCCCTAACTACGAGTAAGTACATTTGTCCATTGATACTTCCTTCTCTGTACATTTATTAACATGTTTACTTCTTTTGTGATTTGCCTACACATGTCCTTTGCCCAATTTCTCTTGGGATATACATCCTTTCCTTAGAGATTCATAAGAACTCTTTAAATGTAAGACTAATATCCTCATTGTAAGACATGTTGAAAATATTTTTCTTAATTTTTTTATCACTGTTCTCAAAAATTTTGTTTTTACTGTGTTTTTACAGGTTTTTCTTCTTTTTCCCACTTATGTTACTAAGTCTTTCCCTGTATGGTTTCTGTTCCTATCATGAAAGAAAATCTTCCTCACTCCCAAGACTTTTTTTAAAAAATGAAGAAAACTGTTTTCTTCTAGTATTTTTATACTTTCATATTTTATCTCTCAGTTCAGTTCAGTTCAGTCGATCAGTCGTGTTCGACTCTTTGCGACCCCATGAATCGCAGCATGCCAGGCCTCCCTGTCCATCACCAACTCCAGGAGTTCACTCAAACTCATGTCCATCGAGTTGGTGATGCCATCCAGCCATCTCATCCTCTGTCGTCCCCTTCTCCTCCTGCCCCCAATCCCTCCCAGCATCAGGGTCTTTCCCAATGAGTCAACTCTTCGCATGAGGTGGCCAAAGTATTGGAGTTTCAGCTTTAGCATCAGTCCTTCCAATGAACACCCAGGACTGATCTCCTTTAGGATGGACTGGTTGGATCTCCTTGCAGTCCAAGGGACTCTCAAGAGTCTTCTCCAACATCACAGTTCAAAAGCACCAATTCTTCGATGCTCAGCTTTCTTCACAGTCCAACTCTCACATCCATACATGACCACTAGGAAAACCATAGCCTTGACTGGACAGACCTTTGTTGGCAAAGCAATGTCTCTGCTTTTGAATATGCTATCTAGGTTGGTCATTACTTTCCTTCCAAGGAGTAAGCGTCTTTTAATTTCATGGCTGCATTCACCATCGGCAGTGATTTTGGAGCCCAAAAAAATGAAGTCTGACAGTGTTTCCACTGTTTCCCCATCTATTTCCCATGAAGTGATGGGACCAGATGCCATGATCTTCGTTTTCTGAATGTTGAGCTTTAAGCCAACTTTTTCACTCTCCTCTTTCACTTTCATCAAGAGGCTTTTTAGTTCCTCTTCACTTTCTGCCATAAGGGTGGTGTTATCTGCATTATCTGAGGTGATTGATATTTCTCCCGGCAATCTTGATTCTAGCTTGTGCTTCTTCCAGCCCAGTATTTCTCATGATGTACTCTGCATAGAAGTTAAATAAGCAGGGTGACAATATACAGCCCTGACGTACTCCTTTTCCTATTTGGAACCAGTCTGTTGTTCCATGTCCAGTTCTAACTGTTGCTTCCTGACCTGCATATAATCCAGTTTAAATCTATTTTTAAGTATAATGTGAAATAGAGGTTAAGAGCAAACAAAAATTAGAGTGATCCTCAATTCATCACAAGTTCCTCAGTGGCTGCGGGTTTGCTATCCACTTCCTTTTTTTTTTGAGGAGGAGGTTTTCTTCTTACCATCACCCTCCTTCCAACAAACACATATACCTCCACAGAGACCAATACCTACTCAGTGAAGGAGCTCACATTACCTAGACATAGCAATTGCCCAAAGCCTTAGATGGGGATGGTGGGCAAGCAATGTGATCCAAGCCATATAAATCAAAGTACTTCCTCAGGGATATTAAACAGGCAAATAAGACTATAGAGCACTTTCCTCTGAAAGGTGACAAAAGTTTTGAGCCTGGAAACTGCTGAAGGCTACATTCCCTGCCACACAGTTAGTCTACCTTAGAAATTAAGCTGAGAACATAAGATGTAAAAGATAGAATATCATAGCTTTCAAGTCAGTGAGGGCTGAAGAGGTTTGCTGCTTCTTGAATTCCTGAAGTTTAGGTGTTCAGCTACTGCTTCCTTTCAGAGGTATCTTTAAATTCTTCCAATAAATCCTTTTTGGCTTAAGCTAGTTTGAGTTGAGCTTGTAATCTGCAACCAGAACTGTCTGAAATAATGTACGAGTCTCACTTGAAACTTATCCTTAAGTGGATACCCAACTGTTCTTCTATCATTTATTAAATAATCTATCTTTCCCTACTTCTGTAATATTTTAAATTCCAATTTATATTAAAGTTTTGTTTTTGAGTTTGTTTTGTTCTGATGATCTGTTTGTTCCTGCCAAAATATTACGATTTCACCAATTATAATTTCCTGTAATCGTAATAATATGATTTCACCTATTACGTTTTCGTTATTTATTTCACTGCACACATTAACTGAACACATTACGCTGTGCAAGGCACAGAAAATACCCCCTTGTATAAAAACATGTCCTAACTCACGGAGTTGAAAAATCTAGAAGCAAGAAAAGATGGTTACAGTAAAATAAAATGAATACTAGAGTAAAGGGAATAATAGGCTGTACTAGGTTAACATCCAACAGTTGGGCCTAACCTGATCTAGAGGCGAGAGAAGGCTTCCAGGAGGAAGTGGTTTTTACACGGACACCTGAGGATGCGTATGAGTTTGCAAGGTGGGAAGAACAGTACCTCAGAAGGAAGAACATTTAAATCCAAAGGCACAGAGGGATCAGGGTCCACAGTTAGCGAGAGAAGCCCCAGATGGCTGGCACTTGGAATGAAGGAAAGAGGAGAATGAAGAAAGGTTGGGAAAAGCAAGTGAGGATCAATATAGGTTTTTAAGTCGTTTTGGGATTTTGGACTTGGTCCTAGGAGAAAAGAGAAGACACTGAGGGGTTTTATGCCATGATTCAGATTTGTGTTTTTGAAGACTCAGTCTAGTTACAGCAACTGGAAGGGAGGAAGTCTGGAAGTAAGGGGATCCACAAAGAGGCACTTTCAATAAGCCAGGCAAGAGATGATGATGGCATGGACTAAAGCAGTGATTATGGAAAGAAGATAGGACTTCTGAGAAGATGTGCAAGACTTAATGACTGAATTTTGAGATGAGTAAAAGGTAGCAATCAAGGATGCTTTTCAGGTTTCTGGTTTGATTATTACAGTAGATAGTGGTAATATTTACAGCAATAAAGAACATCAGGGGAAACAAACTAGAGAGAAGATAATGAGTTCAGCTTGGGACATCCTGGGTTGGAGGAATCTGTGGGACATTTAAGGGAAGTTGTTCCCTAGCAGCTGGCATACAGGTGTGGACCAGAACTGAAGCATCCCTCATCATTCTTTTCCAAAGTTTCCTTGGCTACATATGGGTGAACTTCAGAATCAATCTGTCAAATTCCTCAAAATATCCACTGGAATTCTGAATGAAATACTATTAAATTTCTAGATTTCAGAAGAATTAACTTCTTTAAGATGCTGACTCCATCCAAAAAGAAGGTATAGATCTTTCTTTATTCAAATCCTTTTATATTCCTAGGTAAAGATAAAGGAACACATCATATACATTTCCTATTAAGTTCACTTCTGTCTTTTAAAAGATTTCTTTCTTTAGTAACTAGAAAATTCCTTTCCATTATTATTTCCTCACAAAATACTGCTGATATAAAGGAAACTTCTTAGCTTTGACTTTGGCCTATATTTGGCCACCTTATGGGAAAGACTGAGGGCAGCAGAAGGGGGTGACAGGGAATCAGATGGCAGGATGGCACCACCACATCAGGGGACATGAGTCTGACCAAACTCCAGGAGATAGTGAAGGACATGGAAGCCTGGAGTGCTG
The DNA here is from genome assembly GCF_032405125.1 of Capricornis sumatraensis. Lineage (NCBI taxonomy): Eukaryota > Metazoa > Chordata > Mammalia > Artiodactyla > Bovidae > Capricornis > Capricornis sumatraensis. The sequence continues at coordinate 76,579,283 of NC_091084.1, forward strand.
AGTCCAGGGGTCACAGAGAGCTGGACACAAGTGAACAACAACAACAGTTGTAAGCAGCAGTAATGGCCACTGATTTTCCTGGTTTCTTTAGGTAGACCATCACATCGTCTGCAAAAATGAAACACACATCTATTGTTTCAATAGTATTTTCCATCTCCTTTTCCTATGTTAAGGAAATACTACCTAGAACTTCTAGAATAATCAACTCTTTTTTCCCCTTTGTCAGAATAGCTAATGATTTGTTAATTTTTGTTCGTAACTTCCAAGAATTTAACTTCTAGTTTTTGTTTTCTGATTCTTTAATTCTGACTAATCTCATTGAAGCACATACAATCGGTTTCTCAGACAAAAACTTTTTTCAAAAGGCTATGTGAAAAGTATGGACGGAGAAACCTGGTAGGCTACAGTCCATGGGGTCACAAAGAGTTGGACACGACTGAGCAACATTTACTTTACTATGTGAAAAGTATGCTTTTTGAATCCAAAAAGGTCTTTCTTTAACCCACATACTTAAATTCCTTTCCTAAATACAAAGTTCTAGTGTCACAATCTTGTATCTTTATGTTGATAAAAAATGTAATGTTTATCTGGTTCTTATCCCCTTATAAGTAACTTTTTTGGCTGTCATTATTACCTATTGAGAAGTCAATGGGATTTTTCTCCTTAAGTAGTTAATATTTTTAGCAATAGGATGAGTCTGTTTTTAACCAAAACAATCTTGCCTGATGCTAAGAGCTTTACCTCAAGACCTGAAGTTTTTTTTTCAACTTAGGAATTTTTTTCTTCTGAAAGCTTTCTGAAAGTTTTTCTTTTGAAACTCCTGTTATATAGACAATATATAGTAGATCTAGTATCCATGTTTATTTTATACCTCTGACTCTTCCTATGTTATAGGAAAGTTTAATTGGTGGCTTAGTGGTAAAGAATCCTCCTGCCAATGCAGGAGACGCAGATTCGATCCTGGGTTGGGAAGATTCCCTGGAGAAGAAAATGGCAACCCACTCCAGTATTCTTGTCTGGAAAATTTTATGGATAGAGGAGCCCGGCGGGCTATAGTTCACGAGGTTGCGAAGAGTTGGACACAACTTACCACCTAAACAACAACTTCGGGCAGAGTCCACTGTGCTATCCACTCCCTCTGTTATGTTTACTTTTGAATACTCCTATTTATTTCAATTGATCAAAAGCCATTTACTGACTACCTACCATGGGCCAGATGACACTCCAGTCTCTTGAGGGAGGTAAACGAGTTAGCTGTGTGTCTGTTTCAGAGCTTCCCAGGCAGAGAGAACAGCCATTATAAATCCCAAGGGTGTGAACAGCCCAACAGGTACAAAACGGCAAGGAGCCCCCAGTGGCTTGAAGGGAGTATGAAATGAGGACAGGTCAAGAGACCTTATGGGCCACGTTAACTGAGGGTAACAGGGACAGCCTGTTTTGTTTTACTGATGAAATAATGTCTTCTCAAACCTCAGTGAGAATACTAATGAAAAACTTAACAAGTTACCTCCTGTTTTCTTGAATTAGCTGTATTAGTAGAGGTGGGACGAGGGGTTTGGTTTGATTGCTCGGCTTCATTCTCCACTTTCAAGCTGTTTATTCTTTTCATATAATTAGCGATCTTTTCTTGTATGCTTATACTTAAAAATAAAGGCTGAGTTAATCGATATATGCGTGGCCATGCAAATCCAGAAGGCGGCTTTGTCCCGGGCACAGTGAGCGTTTGGGGACTCTCAGAACACACATGTAAATACAGGGCCCATCTTGAAAGGAGGCAGTTCACTGCAATTTTACTGTTATACGAATTCTCAGGAAGCACGTAATGGTCCACACCGGGAGCTTTAACTTAAAGTCAGAGACTGTACTCTAACTGTCATATGCTTCATGTGAAAGTGAAAATGAAAGGCGCTCAGCTGTGCCTAACTCTTTGTGACCCCAAGGACTATATACACTCCATAGAATTCTCCAGGCCAAAATACTGGAATGGGTAGCCTTTCCATTCTCCAGGGGATCTTCCCAACCCAAGGATCAAACCCAGGTCTCCCACATTGCAGGGGAATTCTTTACCAACTGAGCTATCAGGGAAGCCCTGCATATGCTTCTTATTGGTCAATAAAATCTTAAAAATCAAGATAGGTATAGGCTCACTTGTACATTATAAAGGCTGAATTCAACTCTGTATCTTCTTAGTAGTAAAGACAAAAGGTCAATATTACAAACAGCAAACTAAAATTACAGAACACTATCAGGATCTCAGTCAAAACTGCACAAACTGCAGCTTTCTAGAGTCCTTGACTAAAGTGAGAGAAAATAACTTAAAATTTTTCCTATGATTAAAAATATCTGCATGAATGAAAAATACTGAATGCTTATCAATCTGTTTCCTTTTCTGCATCTCCCCGACACTTTCAAGTAACACATCTACGAAAAGCCCTCAAATAAGTTTATTCTTACTTGATACGAACAGTATTTTCTGGGAAAAAAAGAGATTAGACCTTTTATAAGCCTAAAGCACATGTAACTGAAAATGTTCCAGTAGGAGAAATTAACCTTCCAAGTCTTTTTGTGCTGCCTCTGAGCATGAACTATGCCAGATACAACAGGGTTACTAGATGTGGTTTCTTCTGAACAACCTCTGGCAGTAATCTCAAGTGACTTTTCACTCTACTCTTGTATTTTAGTGGGTAGAACATAATACAAGTCACATAGGAAACAGAATTCTATTAAACCGAGTGGTCCGACCTCAGTGGTGAATGGAGTTGAGATGGAGGCACAGTTGGCTGGTAGTGGAAGAAAATACCCACACTACACTTACATGCAAAGAATAACACTATATTACACAAACTATAATAAAGTCTTTATTTTTTAGGGTTCTTTTATTCCAAAATTATTTAGCAATATATGTAGAAGACATAATTTGTGGATAGTGATCTTAAAAAGGTAACAAGGGAGAAGACTCGGGATACCAGAGCCCTTGTACCATCTAAGATGATTTTGAGAGTAAAATAGAGTACTCATTGTAGTATATTAGGGCTTAGCAACTAATACGACTTCAGTTCAGTTCAGTGGCTCAGTCGTGTTCAAATTTTTGCGATGCCACAGACCACAGTACGCCAGGCTTCCCTGTCCATCACCAACTCCTGGAGCTTATTCAAACTCATGTCCACTGAGTCGGTAATACTATCCAACCATCTCATCCTCTGTCGTCCCCTTCTCCTCCCACCTTCGATCTTTCCCAGCATCAGGGTCTTTTTTAATGAGTCAGTTCTTCACATCAGGTGGCCAAAGTATTGGAGTTTCAGCTTCAAAATTAGTCCTTCCAATGAATATTCATGGCTGATTTCCTTTAGAATGTACTGGTGGGATCTCCTTGCAATCCAAGGGACTCTCAAGAGTCTTCTCCAACACCACAGTTCAAAAGCATTAATTCTTCGGCACTCAGCTTTCTTTATAGTCCAACTCTCACATCCATACATGACTACTTGAAAAACCAAAGCTTGGAAAATAAGGTATGTGCTAAAGGACTATATTAGGAGGCCCTGCTGGTAAACACTTGCTCACAATTCAATACTAAAGTATCTTATACAAAATTGCATATTATGGCAGGGAGTGGAGGAACCTACATATGTTCAAGTTTAAACACTACTGCAATTTTTTTTCTTATAGTTCTCATTCTCTTTCGATTAAACAGTTAAAAACCCAGGAAAAGCTCCCTTTTTCCTCTCTGGCTAAATGTAAATCTATTTACCCTTAGGACTACATTGATTAGGGATCAAAGCACGATACTACACACCCATACCTACCCACCTACCACACAAGGGTAAGGTTCTTGATTCATCAAGAGTAAGGATTTCCCAGGGTGGCAGCATCCTTGCTCAGTGTACCAGATTTAAACATGCCTGTATTGCTGATTTTTCACGGTGAAGATAATATAGTGAACACTAGATACATGCATTCATTTTTCTCTCTCTTCTTTAAAACACATACAAAACTCCAACCTATTCTCCATTTTTTCATTATCTCTTCCCCACTGCCCCCAACACAATGTGAAACATAAAAGTGAATACACATAGATGCTTTTCTGAAAACACTGCAAACATCACTAAAAAAGAAAAAAAAGTCAGAAAGATGGAAAAGACAAGTCGTTAACAAATGAGATCTTAGAAACATTTGGGTTGTAGAAAGAAAAGTACTATGCTGACTATTAATTTGAGTGTTGTGGTTATTTCTTTGGAGCAACGACTTTTTCTGCTGCACACTACTAACCACTCTGAAAACTGATTATTTTTCAGCCATCTGGGTCAAATTTATCTTGGGAACATTAACCAAGGGGTTAATCTGAAATTTAGAGGTTTCTTTTCCTTGGTTTCAATTATAGGCAGGCCAAGATTACCTGCTTCTTTCACGGTGGGTGGGTGGGGGTTATGGTCTATTTGGTAAAGTATGCATGTCAGGATTCTGAAGATATGGGTGCTGCCCAATTTGTTGCTTTGTAAGTATACCTAACGTATGAAGACCCAGATTTAAAATAAATTAGGAAGCATTTCTTATTCTTATTTGTATGACTTTTTACTTTGTAAAATTTCAAATATACAGGAAAGCTCAAGAATAATACAATGATCTCTTTTACAAACCAATTATCCACCTATCCTTCCACCCTTCTCCAAATCATGTATTTTTTTTCCCCATGAACTATCTGAAAGTAGACAACACGACACCTACTCCTTGACCAGCTCAGTAACAAGCACTTCTATTATAGAAAGACTGTGCATTATAGTCAAGATACACTCCAGAAGAGCCAAGAGAACAGGATTCATCTAGTATGTTTTTTAAATCTTGTACATCAGTTTAACTATTAAAATGGCCGTTTCCCCTATTATATTTAATATGGCTTTAGATTTACAGAACCATCCTTTGGAACACACAGTCTGAAGAAAGGTGAACAACTAACTCCTCAGAATTACCAACCCAATAATATTGTGGTTATTTTCCAAGGTGTCAGGCAAATAGATACAGTGCTTATCATTTTTAAAAAGGCAAACACATCTTGGGTCTGTGGGAGAGCTACATGACCGACTATATTCCTCAACAGGGCAATTTCAAAATGTTAGGGATTTCTGAACCAAACTTTCAGATCACTGGACAAGTTTGAGGGCATTTTAAAGTGGGGGGCCTAGAATTTGACAATGATCAAGAAGATCCTAGAAGTCATATTAGCCTGTGAGATGAATGCAATTCTGGGAGAATCCACCACTCCGTGAGTTGGTCTAAGATAAGGTGTTAAGACAGGCCACGGACACATTATAAGACTGGACTGAAACCATCTGCTCATTTTTATAAATACTGGAGAACTGAAAGAAGAGACTGGTGAAATGGAGTAACAGTTCTCCTGGGCGAGTCATCTGAATTTTCTCCGTCTCCCTCATGTCCTATGACTAAGACATGGATCTCAGTCACAAGATCTCCAGAAGTTCTCTCTCCCTCTCTAGTACTTCCTATTATTCTAATACTCCCTTTCTCATCCTACTGTCCTATCCCTCCTTTCCATAAAAAAAATTTAAATTTTTTATTTTGTGAGGATAATAAAAAGACATTCATGTTTAAAATGCATTTTGGGTCCCTTTGATATAAGAAACTCAATCAATATAAAGTACATTCTATATAATCATTAAGCTTAAATAAATGATGTAGGAATGGGATTCACAGCCTAACAACAATCCCATTCTCTCCAACAACTTTCTTTTAAAAGTTATCATATTTGAATAGAGAAATAAAACAAATGTATGCAATTATGGAATTTATTCCAAAATATCATGCATCTGAAGATACAGGCTACTGCTGTTGATTTACATTGACACCTTTAACACTCATCTACATCTAAAAGTTTTTTTCTAAAATTAATCCCCTCTGGCTAACATGCTACATCTAGAAAAACATATACAAAGGCAAATAAGCCCATATTATAGTCTTCTGGCTATTAATATCTGCAATGCTCTCTCTTTACACTGGCCTAGTGAAGTCTTGGCCCCCGAAGTGATAAAGATGAGCTCTGCCAAACTATTCCCCAGCTCTAAGGCAGTATTAACACTTGCAAAGTGCCAAAAGGGCCATTAAAAAAAAAAAAAAACTGACCCACTTTTAGAAGTCAGCAGCTTTTTCCTTCTGGTGAAGTATGAATATTTAAATCAGGCAGACAAGTCAAGGAGCAAACGTTCCATCCTGAATGCAATGTGTGCATCCCCGGCTCAGAGCCGAAAGGATCCCCGTCAGACACCAACATGGAGATGAATGCTCGCTTAGGACTCCAGAAGGGCAGTTTTCTAATCACTCTGCTGCCTTTCAGACTCAAGGTTCCGTATTTGGATGTGAAGGCAGAAAACAGTAAAAGATGGATCACAGCAACTGCTTTAAATTATACACTTAATGATTTAGATCAGGCATAACATAATTTAATTTGTAATAAATCAACCAAACTGAGAAAAGGTTAGGTTTGTGGTTAACAACTGTAAATTTATTTTTACCTTCATGATATAGTAACAATGCATTAGAGGAATACTTGATTTGAGAAGATGGTAAACTCGTCATATTAAAATTGATTAGAATCAAGTTTCAACCTAAGCACTACTGTTTAAATGAGATAAATAATAGCAACCATCAACACAAGATACAGGAAAATAAACTGTAAAATACACTTCTATTCAAAAGCCTACGTACATTTACAGGTATAGGCTCCTTTTGGCTTTACCGAGAATATATTATTACATGAAAATGTACTTTAAACAAGTGGAAAAATAAATGCTGAAAATTTGCATTAAGATAAAAGATACTACTGGAAATTTTAGGGTCATCTGTTCCTATTCAAATCTAAAATACAATTTACAACAGAAATTCCCAACCTTGACACTGCCAGGGCACCCTGAACTACATTCCCCTCTCCCCTTACTATCCCCACTTGGATCTTGTATTTTATCTTTCAAACAAATCAGATTTCTATGTAACTTGTACAATTTATCGTAAGAAAGATATCTCTTATTCCTTCAGGCAATCCCAGATCAGGAAGCAATGGTATAAGTCCATTTGCTTCTGCAACAGCTATCCAAACTCTTTTAAACCCATTCTTTCACTCACAATCTCATTTATAACCAAACAGGCTAAGATTTCACAACTAGGAAACAAAATTCCTTTCAAGGGGAAAAACCCTGCTCTCTTAACTTTCTTCTACAAGACAGGGAACTGATTTAGTTCTGTGAGAATGTTGTTTTGGCAAAACAAAGAAAACAAGTCAACGAAACCTTGTGTGTGTACTTAGCTGCTCAGTCGTATCCGACTCTGTGCGACCCTATGATCTCTAGCCTGCCAGGCTCCTCTGTTCATGAAACCTTAACTTCCTCCAAACTCATTTCACCCTTCAAATGCTAAAGCATTCCATTCAAAAGATAGATACTGACCAAAGTTCTCTGTGCAAGTCTAGTCTTAGGCTGGGGACAGGATAGTCAATTAAAGCCTTCAGATACCAGGCCCTATCACAGCCACTCAGTCTTCAATTTCATTGTTTCCCAGTATATTTTATGAAAAAAAATCTCAGCAAACAGTAAAGGTCTCGTTTGTTCTTGTGTATCACATTCCTTGCTACATCCCTGCATCTGCTCACGTGCTTCCTCTTAGAATGCCTCCACTCTTTCTGCCTTTCTGGATCCAGGTCTCATCTGGGTTCCCTGCCCTCTCACTACTCATTACCTATAACACGCTGTTGTTTTAATCACTCAGTCGTGTCCGACTCTTTCGCGAACCAATGGACTGCAGTCCGTCAGGCCCCTCTGTCCGTGGGATTCTCCAAGCAAGAATACTGGAGTGGGTTGCCATTTCTTTTTCCAAGAGATCTTCCTGACCCAGGGATGGAACCCACGTCTCCTGGCACATACTAACTCTTTTTATGCAGTATCCTGTTCTGCTATTGATATGTATAGGGTTACTCCCGTCTCCCTACTAAAGATCATAAGCATTAGCTCACATACTAGAAGTGAACAGAGGAGGGCTAAAAAAAAAAAAAACACTTCCTGGTTGATGGATTTCATACAGAAATACACAGTTAAAATCTGCTGAGTGGAGCTGGGATGGATGAGAAAGAACAGAGAGGCTGCCTGATTCAGCAACTACTATGTTTCTAAGACTCCACTGCTACCCCAACCTGATTAACCTGCCTATATTTTACCCAAGAGGAGGATTAGAAAAGATTCGTTATTTTCTTATATAACCTTTTTAGGTGCTAATAAATAGAGTCACAAGAAGGATTCAAAGCACGACAAAGTATTTTAAAGAAGAATAGTTGGAAATCAAGATTCTCTCTCTGTACATTTAGTTAATGAAAAAGAGTAGGGGCCTAGCTCCAAAGGAAATCACTATCTGCTCAAAATGTGTCAGTTACTAGACTTTTTCCTACTCTCACATTCTGTGAATTCTCTTTATGCTGCAATGAGCATATAGCACCCATATATCTTAGGGAGAAGACTCTGGACAAGGTTTACCTTCTTGGGAAGTGGTCACCAGAGACAGGCAGAGAAACTCCACTTTGGGTTAGACCCAGTGGCCCGTAAGTGCACCACTGGCTTTGCTTTCTTGCTCAGAGAGATAAAGTACCATATTAAAACTCAATACATTTGGGGAAGAAAAGATAAAAACACAAAAAGGGCTTGTCTTATCTTCAGAAATGCAATTCTCAGCTTTGTGAGCTCTGGCATTCAGTTAGCCAGATTACCAAGCTTATTTAATAGCTGAAGGCTTTCCCCCAACTTCCTATTTTCCTATTTCCAGGGTTTGTTTCCACGAGTACGCCTGAGCTTGTATACATGTGCGTCACTCAATTCACACACATCAGTGAACAGCGGCAGCAGAAACCCAGTCCACAGCAGGAGGTTTAATTAACTGTACAGAGGACAGTGCCCACAGCACTGGGGCCATCTCCCCTGGGGCAGCATGCCAACAAAGGCTAATATGAAGGGAAATCTGCTTCTGAGGGGAAAAGGTACACCCCCATCAAGTAAGATGAAAGATCAATAAGACAAAAAAGAAACTCCTCCAAAAAAAAACCAAAAAAACAAACAAAAACAAACAAACAAACAAACAAACTTGCCAGAACAACCTCAGTGAGAAACTAGAGCTTTTCCCTTAACTCAAGGAAAGAAAAAAAAGCCAGAATTCAGTATTTGCCAATAGACGGGTCAGGCTTCACTCTGCTCTCTGGTGGGTTATTAGAAGCGACCCTAAGTCAATCTCTTGCAGGTCTTTCCAATCATCTGACACATTCCTCCCATGTATATTCTCTGTCAAAGGGTTGATAATGGGACTAAGCCGTAAAACCAAAATACTATTAAATGATGATGGCAATGGTGAAGGTGTCGGTTGTAATCCAGATGGTAAATGGGCTTGCTACATGTAAAGAGACCGTAGACCTCAACAACTTGGAAGTCTGTCTGTCTTCACTCGGTTAAAGGGTGTCTGGACAAATGAGAGTCATTTCCAAAGACTCATCAGGCTTTCTCCTGTCTACACGGCAAGACACACAGTTGGTACCACACCCCACAGTGAATAATAAAAAGTAGACATTCAGGAGTCTTGCACAGGTTCCTAGTCTAGATGAAGAATGACATAGTCAGGTCAAAGTAAACAGTTTTATACCCTCAAAAAAGTTAAAGCTGATCTAAAATGATTCCAGAGGGATATTCAAGCATTGTTTTCATGTTTAACAAGTGACAAGCTCACAGAGAACATACGTAATCAACCAAATAAATATCACTAGGGGGCGAATAAATGAGCAATTGGTATAGTGTAGACCCAGACTGAAATACAGGCTTCACGCAAGTTACTTCACCTCTCTGTACTCTAAGCTCCTCTGATACCAGCCCTCTCTGTAACGCACAGAGAAATAGGAAGGATTAATTTGATAATGTCTGTAAAATGCTTTCAGCTCCTTAGAGAAAAGTGATATAAGTGGTTATTATAACATCTCACTGAGGCTGTCAGGTTGTACAATATAAAGGAAAGGAAAAAACAAGACTCTTTGATAGTTTATTATGAAGAATTTTTTATAGCTTGGCAAGATATTTCATAATTGGTTTTTTGTTAGTTTTTATTATATGCCCATGAGACAGGAAACATTCCCAGCTCCCTCCTCTAGATAAAGGAAGTTAAGTGACTTTTGAGATGGGAGACATTCTTATCTTTATCTTCCAGATAAGGAAAGCAAGACAGAGAAATGGAGTGACTTTTCTAGTCATATTCAAGAGGTGAAAGGTTAAGCATAATTAAGAAACTGGAAACCATCAAGGCTCACGCCATTACTTTCTTTATAGTTCTGACACTGTTCTGACCGAAGTGCCCTGACTAGGACAAGAACGCCTGAGATGAAACACTCATTCTACCATTTACTAGTGGTATAATCTTAGATAAGTCAGTTTTTCTTTATATGTGTCACTTTCATCTGCATGCTAGAGTTCAGTGGAGATCAAATTAGATGAAGTATGTGAAAACTAAGGGCAAACAAGTTATTACTTTTATTAGACCGATGTTCTTATTGGGAATATGGGTTCTTCTAGCCTCTCCAACTTTAGAGAAGACAAACCAGTGCCCTCACACGAAATGAAATATATAGTAATAAATTTTAAAATAGATTTATTGAGACACAATTCACATACCATACAATTCACCCATTTAAAGTACACAAATCAATGGCTTTAAGTATATTCACAGTTACACAACCACCATCAAAATCAATTTTAGAACATTTCATCAATCCCAAAAGAAAATTCTGAACACATTAGTAGCCATTCCCCATTTCCCCACCACACACACACACACACACACACACACACACACACACACACACACACACACCCCACCCCCACTGCCTTCGGCGGTCATTAATCTACTTTCTGTCTATATAAACTTGCCTCTTCTAGACATTTAATGTAAGTGGAATCATATAATATGCGGCCTCTTGTGATTCGATTCTTTCACTTAGCATGTTTTCAGGACTCATTCATGTGGAAGCATGCATCAGTACTTCGTTCCTTTTATTGCCAAATAACAGTCTATTGTATGGGTACACCACATTTTATTTAACCATCTGTCAATCGATGGGTTGTTTCCACTTTCTGGCTATCATGAATAATGCTGCCATGAACATTTTGTGTATAAGTTTTCTTTGGACATATGTTTTCATTTCTCTTCAGTATATACCTGGAGTAAAATTACTGAGTCACATGGTAGTTCTATGTTTAACACTTTGAGGAACTGCCAGATTGTTTTCTAAAGTAGCTGCACCATTTTACATTCCCACCAGCAATGCTTAAGGAGAAGGTAATTGAAGGGAGACCATTAACTGGGTGCCTGTTCAGGGAATAGCTAAACTATTCACTAAAATGATAATTTGTGTTGCTGACAACAAGGATAAAAATGCTTCGCATCAAGTTTTAGAAAAAAGGGATACTGGCTGGTGGTGTATCTTCCTCCTTTCCCCCGCTCTTGCCTAGGCCCAGGTTAAGACCAAGGAACATAAGCAGCTTTTCACACACAGACACGTGGTGCTCCCATCTCGAACAGAAAGAGATGCAGAACTTGCAGAGTCAGGCTTTGAACGGTGTTCTACCATTTCTCGGATTCAGGTAATAAGGTGTGTCGTCTTTTTTTGTTCAGCAAGTAGAACTGGTGCGTAAAATCTATGAAATTTTATATACCAGGCCCTCACCATTCCCTTCAGTTCGTCAGGCCGAGCCCCGCCCAAATACATACGTTTAGTACAGGTCAAGCATACGCTAGCTCCAACACAGTGTATTTCTGTATAGTGGCATCTGCAAGCCAAACAGAACTGGTAGAGGGAAACAGATGGCTTCTAAAAGGGGAAGAGAAGAGAAACAGAAGGTCAGGTAAAAGAGGGTGGGGAAAGAAGGGAACAGAAAGAGGATAAGAGAAAGGAGAAGCATATTTTCTGGTTTTGCTCTTCCCACCTGTCACAGCACTCCCCTTGCTGGTTGCCAGCATGCTCCCTTGCAAACACAGCTGCAAGTAACAAAGAGCAGCCACTGTCCTACGCAGGGGGTCCCTTCCATGTTCCATGTTGTAAACTGTACTGAAATGCCAGCTGCTTACAAGAAAGGGAATTATACACCCATTTGAGCCACGAGTAGCAAACTGCCAACCATATCCAACTAATTAGCATCGAGACCCATAGGTTCCCTACAAAATAACGTTTAAGACTATGTGGAAAAGAGTAAAAAGCAACAGAATCAAGAGATAAAATACTTTTTTTAAATGTGGCTTTTTTTAATTTTGTAGATTTGTCAGACCTGTTATGCAATCAATGTAAGACCATACTGTCATATATTTCCTGTAGTCACCACATGTTTAGTTTGCTGTGCGGCTCTGCTCTTTCACAATTAAAAGAAAATTACCAAGTCTTTCCCCAGCAGAGTTAGGGGTTGCCACTAGGGACTGCCGACAGAGGGAAATGCTCCACACCAAGTTTTACAATGGAGAGATACTGGTTGTCTGGGCACTTTCCTTTTTCCTCCCCCCTTGCTGAGGCCTAAGCCAAAACCAAAGCCAAGGCAAAGGGAATATAAGCAGCTTTTTACACACAGACTAATGTTGCCAGCAGCGTTCCACTGGCCTTGCTCACGGCAGGAGAAGGCGTAGTGACTAATACCGCTGGGTCTTGTTGAAGAAAAGTGGCTGGCTTCCTTTGATCAACTGAGTGGTGTGCTGATCAGTGTGATTTCCCTGTTCTGCTGACTGTGAGCATGTTGGGGAGAGCAGGAGAGCTGGCTTCTGAGAGGCCCATGCAGGGAAGCAAATTCCATAGCTGCCGAATCACAGAAAGCAACAAGAAATGAAAGAGGGCTGAGCTGGAAGCAGACACCTTAATTCTGCCAGCATGTTCCTCACTGATATAAGGATCTCTGGGAAGGGAATGAAGTAGGTGCCTCTGTAACTCTAATTCATCAATGGCAGTACTACAGGTAACTATTAAACACAAGGTTCAAGATCAGAGTCCAAGCTCCTGAGACTATAATTTAACAGAAGTTTTAATCAGTTCATTTTGATAGGTGAGGGGAAAATTGGGAATTACAATTTTTTAAAAATTAAAATGGATTAAAAAAAAAAAAAAAAAACAGGAACTCACCAGCATATGTGACTCTTGGCACAGTTTTTGAGACAAAGGAAGTACATCCAGCACCTGAACGTGTGTGCAGGACTACAGCTGTATACCCACTCTTCTATTTGCCAGAGAAGCAGCTGCTGGATTCACATGAGTTAATCTGCTTGCATGCTATATAGAATTTTCCCTCGTAAATTGCAAAATTTACCTAAAGATAAATATAGCATTCTTCTAGTTCTCTCCTCCATTCAGCTGCTGCTGAGAAACACTTCTGTGATCTCAAGTTTCATCAGCAGATTGTACTCCTTCCTGGGGAACAGCAGCAGAAAGTAGCTTTCTAAAAGCATAGTCAGTCTCTGAGGTAAAACACACCATATTTAAATGACTTCTTCCAAAAAGGGTAACTTCCCACCTTTAAGGTTTTAATTCTTGATAAAGTATGTGATTTCTTAAACTAGATCTAATCATTGCTGCTTTAAAGAGTAAATAGTCAATTGCAAATTGAACAAATTGCTTTGGCTATCCTAGTACCAGAAATTAAATGGATTAGGTCAGCAGGTGGCATGTCATTTCAGTGCTGCCTGGGGGCCCAAAACACAGTTAGGTCATTTTTATTCTAGTGACAAGCAGCAATGAAAACCAGAGCATCTAACAGTACCTCCTGCCTCCATTCTCATAGACATCTTGGACAGAAGAGTTTACAGAAGCCCCTGCATCTCCAATACTTAGCTGCTTCTAAGGCCTCCGAGCTGAGCTGAAGGTTCCCCAAGAAGCCTGGGACAAGATCCTCTGATTGTGGTCCTCAGAGTCACAAAGCTTCTTGTCCACACAAGGAAAATGAGTTATCCTTCACAAGTCTTAATCGTATCAGCATATACTCTTGTTCTGTGGTACTTTACTTAGAGGAGGAGACTAGTTAGTATGTCTCTACTCAGGGGGAAAGGAAATTGTCCAGCTTCCGCTCCCATGGCGGGAATGACTAGAGAAAGGAGTCAACTTAAGCCAACAAAAAGAAGGGTGATAGGGGGTGGAAAGACAGGCAGGAAAAGACAGGGTGAACTGGGAAGAAAGTTCTTCTGTCCAGAAGTCAGAAGCAACTTGCAATGTTGAAAAATTTAAACAATCCAACAACAGCTTTTATGTTAAGCCTCCTTTCCTCCATATGTATTTCAAACTATTAGTAAAATTCCAAAACTAGTAGCCTTCAAAGCTTGTTCCTCTGATAAGTCAAAATGAGATCCGTTTATTTAGTAGTGTTTAGTCACTACACTGTTATGAGATGACAATATTCAACTTGCAAGGAAGGAGGAAAATGTTTTGATATTAAGCAATCTACAAATCTCAGATTTCGAGATTTTTATGTCCTTTAGACAATTTTATTTATTTTGTGATTGTACTTCTTTTGCTATTTTTAGTAGCAGAAAACTGAAACTAACATCAGTTTTAGAATCAGAACTCTAGAACTCAGTAACTTATTGGGGACCTTATTTTTTTGCCTTCTCAGTATCTTTTTGGAGAACTACTCTTCCCCTATTCTCAGTATATACAGTTCTTCCAGGGATGATGTCAATCTTGTTTCTAGGGTGGCATGTGACCCAGGGCTGGTCAGTGGGAAGGCTCCAGAGTCTTGGCCATGGTGAAGGATGACTGCTTTAAGAATGGACCTGAAAATCAAGTCTATGTTTTGTGCTGATATTTCTAGAAGGGAAAAAAAAATTTTTTCTCTTTTCACTGGGGTTGATAAAATGGCAGGTTGTAAACTAAGAGCTGCCAGAACAACTGTTGAGTACAGGACAGCCTCTGTGCAAATAACGCCGAAAAGGAGAGAGCACCCTAAAACACAGCTTAAGCCCCAAAACAGCCATGTCTGAAACCAGCCACTTCTTTCAACTTACTAGCCCTTTAAGCCAATACATTCTCTCTTTTTTTTTTTTTTGCTTTAGCAACTTGAGTTGTTTCTATCACTTGAAACCAAGAATGTTCATTAATGCACCAGCCAAATAACCTTGGACAAGTCAATCTCATTGCATATCAGTTTTCTGAACTATAAGGAGCAGTGAAAAAACATGTTTGTTTACCTGACAGAATCAGAAACTGCTAAGCACTACATAGGAGGCATTGATATTTTAACTAACGCAGAAGGTAAGGATGGAAGGAATAAGATATTCATGGGGCTAAACTGCTCTTAGCTGCTACTGCTGATAAGATAACATTTTATTAGTTTTCTCATCATTTGCCCTGGTGGAGCCTATGAAATCTTTATCAAACCAGTTAATCACCTAGTAAGTCTATTCCCTTTCCTACTAAGTCTTTAAGTATTTTCCCATTTACTTTCAGTTGACAATATTTTTCCATCTTCCTAGACATCTTTGATCAAGCTACCTAAGTAGTTTACCATGATGGATAAGCAAAGGGATCACAGAAAGGGAAAACTAAGAGTTTCATCTTCAAGTGTGTGTGTGTGTGTGTTAAGTACACATGCTGGGAGACGAGGTAAAGCAGCAATTCTCACACGAAGGCAAATCAAGGGTGAAAAGAAGCTACCCCTACACAAGATGAAAATCTGAGTGCTTCAACTAATGTGCCAGACCATCTCTTCCCCCCAAATACTAGTATTCTAAGAGTAGAAATGAACTATTAAGATTAAATTTTCAACTCACAATTCATAATCAAATGTGTATTTTGAAATTTGTTGTAATATCCTGATAAATGCTTGGCTTCAAACACCACCAGATCACATCTCTTATGGATACCAGAAAGAATAAGAAACTTTCTGTAAGAATATATCTGATCTATAAAACATCAGTATCAAAGGATTTTAGTGAAACAAATACCTGAAAGTACTAACCTTTGGTCCTCTTTTGAGTGATACAAGTGAGAAAATAAGCAAGAAGAGCACAACTACATTTTACAAGAGCAAGGATGAAAAATAATTAATGCACTACACTTTAATTTTCAAAGTTTCTGGGCCTAAAGATCAACTAAGAATGAAATCATTCTTAAGAGGAGGTTTTATTTTAAGATGTTTTCAATCCCTTTGACACCAATTAGTTTTTGTTCATCATATGTAAAATTATAACTACATGCTATGACTGGTTAAAAGAACCCTATGGCTCGGTATGTCCAAACCTTAATCAGTGTTTCATATAAATGTTCATATAAGCTGAATATTAATATTCTAAAGCAAATAAAAGATATGATGATTTTCTCAAGATTTCTCACCAAAATATTTCTGAAAGCTAAAATACACTGGTAAAAACTGCATACTTCAAACTACAGAGAAAAGTCAAAGAAGAATTCCAACCAATTCACTGTCTTTCTTAAAAGTTTTTTTCTCTACAAGGAAAAGTTGAAAAGTCAGATTATTAATATGACAGTTTGTCTACAATGAGGTATCACACCTCACACTGGTCAAAATGGCCATCATCAAAAAATCTACAAGCAATAAATGCTGGAAAGGGTGTGGAAAAAAGGTAATCTTGCACCTTTGGTGGGAATGCAAACTGATACAGCCACTACAGAGAACAGCATGGAGAGTCCTTTAAAAACTAGGAATAAAACTACCATATGACCCAACAATCCCACTACTGGGCATAAACCTTGAGGAAACCATAGCTTAAAAAGACACATGTACCCCAATGTTCATTGCAGCACTATTTACAATAGCTAGGACATGGAAGCAACCTAGATGCCCATCGACATGAATGGATAAATAAATAAAGAAGTGGTGGTACATATACACAGTGGAATATTCAGTTCAGTTCAGTTCAGTCGCTCAGTCGTGTCCGACTCTTTGCGACCTCATGAATCGCAGCACACCAGGCCTCCCTGGCCATCACCATCTCCCAGAGTTCACCCAGACTCACATCCATCGAGTCCGTGATGCCATCCAGCCATCTCATCCTCGGTCGTCCCCTTCTTCTCCTGCCCCCAATCCCTCCCAGCATCAGGGTCTTTTCCAATGAGTCAACTCTTCACATGAGGTGGTCAAAGTACTGGAGTTTCAGCTTTAGCATCATTCCTTCCAAAGAAATCCCAGGGCTGATCTCCTTCAGAATGGACTGGTTGGATCTCCTTGCAGTCCAAGGAACTCTCAAGAGTCTTCTCCAACACCACAGTTCAAAAGCATCAATTCTTCAGCACTCAGCCTTCTTCATATTCCAACTCTCACATCCATACACGACCACAGGAAAAACCATAGCCTTGACTAGACAGACCTTAGTCGGCAAAGTAATGTCTCTGCTTTTCAATTTGCTCTCTAGGTTGGTCAGAACTTTTCTTCCAAGGAGTAAGCATCTTTTAATTTCATGGCTGCAGTCACCATCTGCAGTGATTTTGGAGCCCCCAAAAATAAAGTCTGACACTGTTTCCACTGTTTCCCCATCCATTGGCCATGAAGTGATGAGACCGGATGCCATGATCTTCGTTTTCTGAATGTAGAGCTTTAAGCCAACTTTTTCACTCTCCACTTTCACTTTCATCAAGAGGCTTTTTAGTTCCTCTTCACTTTCTGCCATAAGGGTGGTGTCATCTGCATATCTGAGGTGACTGATATTTCTCCCAGCAATCTTGATTCCAGCTTGTGTTTCTTCCAGTCCAGCGTTTCCCATGATGTACTCTGCATATAAGTTAAATAAGCAGGGTGACAATATACAGCCTTGACGTACTCCTTTTCCTATTTGGAACCAGTCTATTGTTCCATGTCCAGTTCTAACTGTGGCTTCCTGACTTGCATACAGATTTCTCAAGAGGCAGGTCAGGTGGTCTGGTATTCCCATCTCTTTCAGAATCTTCCACAGTTTATTGTGATCCACACAGTCAAAGGCTTTTACTCAGCCATAAAAAGGAACATAACTGCCTCAGTTCTAATAAGATGGATGAACCCAGAGCCTATTATACACAGTGAAGTAAATCAGAAAGAGAAAAACAAACATCATATATTAATGCATATACATGGAATCTAGAAACAAAATATTGATGAACTTATCTGAATGGAGAGGCAGACACAGAGAACTGACTGGTAGACATGGAGAGGGTGGAACAAACTAAGCGAGTGGCCCTGGAACATATACATTACCATATGTAAAATCAGATAGCCAGTAGGAATTTGCTGTATGACGCAGGGAGCTCAAATCCGGTGCTCTATGACAATCTCTAGGGGTGGGATGCGTGGGAGGCGGAAGGGAGGTTCAAGGGGGGGAGAACATATGAATACCAATGGCTGATTCACGTTGCTATATAGCAGAAACCAACACAATTTTGTAAAGCAATTAACTTCCAATTAAAGATAAATAAATTTTAAAAAAAATGTCAGTTTCTTCTCTAGGAAGATTCAAACAAATCATTAATTCTGACAAACCATATCATATAGATTTGTCCCCAGATGATTCAAGAATAAACATGCTCTACCGAACTGGCTTAGGGTTATCAGATCTAGTCTGGGCAATACTGAACTACTTTTAACTAAACTCAACTTGCCTTTCACACACATCTTTTTATGTATGGGCCCCACCCAGAGATTCTAACCTAACTGGTTTCTAAGATGGGGCCCTAGAGGCACCATTTTCAAAAGCTTCCCAGGTTACTCTAGAGTACAAGTTAGGGTGGAGAACCACTAGTCTTCAGGTAGATGTGGTTTTGGCCTTCAATACAAAGACTAGATTCTATTTTGATAACTATTCTATAACTATTGAGAAAAACATTAGTATTCCAATCACTATACTTTCACTAAAATACCACTAGCCTATGACAAACCATGAAGGAAAAGAATATTTAAAAAAGAATGTGTATATATGTATAACTGAATTACTTAGCTGTACAGCATAATATTTTAAGTCAACTATACTTCAATTTAAAAAATGCTCAGCACAGTATTTTTCTTAATGTCTTTGTAGTAAAAGCCTCAAAAGGATACAGACAAGCAGAGTAGGTCTGTTTTGCTAATTCACAATCAGCTCCCATTTGGTAGGTGTCTCAAATGAGGACACTCTGGTAACAAAGAACTACTGCCACCAGGAGGCTCTGCAATGTACCTTTTACTAAAACCCTTAAAATTTAAAGTATTCTTGTTTCTTTACAGCTAATGTGATACCTTTTCAAATACACAATTTTCCATGGAAACTTTTTAAAAAATACAGTTATAGCATTCCCATGTACTACTCTCAGGAAACAGGACCTCAGATTTTGAGTTTTATCATATAGGAAAAAAGAGAACTATTTAAAAATTTTTTAAACTTGGCAGCAATTTTGTTTTTATTTATGTTTTTCCCAACAAAGCTGGTAACTCCAACTTTATTCCATGGGAAACCTGGCAGAAGACTTTGAGAGCAAAACAGACTTTAGTAGTTTCATTGGCTTGGGCTCTATGGGCCAGTATCTATGACAAATTAACACAAATTGTATGTTAAATGTAAAGGTAATGAGAATGACAAAAGGGTAAATTTTCACATTAAAGATCTATAAACCTGGACTGTTTTCAAATTAGTCTCAGCTAGTGTATCACAGTCTGGAGAAGGAAATGGCACCCCACTCCAGTACTCTCGCCTGGAAAACCCCATGGATGGAGGAGCCTCGTAGGCTACAGTCCATGGGGTCACTAAGAGTCGGACACGACTGAGCGACTTCACTTTCTCTTTTCACTTTCACGCTTTGGAGAAGGAAATGGCAACCCACTCCAGTATTCTTGCCTGGAGAATCCCAAGGACAGGGGAGCCTGGTGGGCTGCCGACTATGGGATTTCACAGAGTTGGACACGACTGAAGCAACTTAGCAGCAGCAGCAGCAATATCACAGTCAAGATTTTAAAACAAGGACCTGGACTTTCTAAACAACAGGTCCTTATTAACGTTATTTTTGAAAAGTAGAGTGGATAAATTTGCTAATCTGTCAATTTCTAAGACTCTGAACTTGTTCAAGACAAACGTTATCATTTCATTTGTCCACAAAGCTTTTCTTAACCTGTGTGTTTACTTCACCAATAATGGCTCTCTCAACGAATCAGGATTTAGTTGCAAAAATACAATATGAATTTCATAGATGCTCCTGTTTAAAAGACCTTTAGACAAGGAAATGTTAAGGTTAGTTACAGAATCCTTGTGCTCTGTGTTAGTAAACAAGACAAGTGCTTGTCCTCCTCCCCAGGGCTCAGTTCCATAAAACAGTTACATTATTTACAAACAGAATAGTTTTTTGCCTTGTGCTGGGCTGATAGGCTTTTCACTTATCTATTTTAAAAACTAATCAAGTGCCACATCTTATCAAGACAACTGATTTTATTTGCTTTAAACAGAGTAAAAAAAAAATCAAGATAAAGTTCTGAAAAAGACTGAAATGTTCGCACACACAAAAAAATGTTATTGTTATTCATGTTTTGATTTACATGAAAACTGTAACTGCATTTTATCACCTGCCCCCCAAGTTCATACTGGACTTGATTAAAGGAAACAGCAGAGTAGATATTTTCACTAGATCATGGTCAGCAGGCTATTAATGCTTGAGACTTTTTTGTTTCCCATCTTCAAATGACATAAGCAGTTACCATATCACTGCATACTCATACAGCTGTAATCTTTGGCTGTCTATGAGTTTTAAGGGAGAGGGCTTCTTATCATTACAGAACAGCCTTTTTCAACCAGGATTCCTCATTTGAACCACAGGACACAAACTTATTTTTATGACTATTTCCTCAATTACTACAAGATAGTACAAAAACTAGTACCATTCTAGACTCATAGGAAAGTTAATACATATAATGAATACCAAGAGCATTAGGGCTTAATTCTCTCACTTAACCCAGGTTGGTTTAGAAACTGCAAAACTGCATAAAATGTCTTAAATTACATATACCACCACACATATAGTTTATTATAATATAAATACATAAGAAAGCTTACACTTCTTGTTCTCCATATTGTACTTCTAAATAGAGAAAAGAGAAAACTTGCTGTCTCTTTAAAAATGTCATCTGTAACTACTGTAATCATTTTGCAATATACACAAATCAAATCATTATACTGCACACCTGAAACTAAATAATGTTATATGCCAATTATATGCCTCAATAAAAAGAAATATTATTTTTTGGAAAAAAAGTGCCATCCATAATATGGCTCAAGTTGAAATCAACTAAAACTGTAAATCCAGCAGCAGCAAGGAGTCTCACAAGTGCAAACAGGCAGCAGCAGAGCTGTTCTAGAGTCTGCCCCCATTCACTGAAAAGGAAGTTTGCCCCATCCAAACTGAGATTAGGTCTCCCGAGAAGGCACTACCCACTAACCCTGGCTTAAATGCAACAGATTTTCCAGGTGAAAGCCAACTCAGAGCAGAAAAGTATAAAAATATGATTCTTAGGAGGAATTTTCCTCTAAAACACCAAGCTTGCACAGCACATTTTCAAGTTTGTCACTGGGTAACCTACCTCTTAACTTGACTGACAGGTACAAAACACAATCTGGAAAAAGTCTAATCAGTTTTTGATGTAAACTCAAAACATAACTCTTTCTCTATTTTGCAGAGGGTTTCTGTCAGGTAATTTTCCAACTTCAAGAACTCTAGTCCTCGAACATGTCACCTCTGAGAGAGTCTTGTTAAATGTGAAAGATCTCATTTAAACTTGCAGAAAACAGAAACTAGAGACACACAGCCTGAATACCACCACTGCCCTACCACAGAGGTAGGGGAAGGAGGAAGGATAAACTGTCAATATTCTAAGATGTCAAGCAGCACAACCTCACAACTTCCTATCACTCACTCAGAAAATACTAAATAGATATCCCCAACAGAGGAAACATTAGGGGTGTTTCCTTTTTAGGCTCAAGTGTGCTTTAACATCAGTAAAATGAAATCTGATTCAGACTCTGATTGGCAGTTCAAAGTGTTTCAAACTTCTAATACATGACTAAAAGAAAAGCTGCAACTTACAGGACTGATGGGGCTTCCCTGGTGGCTCAGTGGTAAACAATCTGCCTCAATGCAGAAGCTGCAGGAGACTTGGGTTCGATCCCTGGGTCGGGAAGATCCCCTGGAGAAGGAAATGGCAATCCACTCCAGTATTCTTGCCTGGAGAATCCCAAGGACAGAGGAGCCTTGTGGGCTATAGTCCATACGGTCGCAAGGAGTCAGACACGACGGAAGCCACTTAGCACGCATGTACGCACAGGACTGATACACAGTTGACCCTTAAACAACGTGGGAGTTGATTCAACCAGTCGCAGGTCATACAGCACTGAAGTACTTACTACTGAAAAAAATCCACGTGTAAGTGGACCTATGCAGTTCACACTCATATTGATCAAGGGTCAACTGTACTGTCAGCATCCAGAAGCGTGCCTGGCATATAGGAGGTCCTCAATAAATATTTGCCAAATGAATTGATTGTTAAAGCTTTTCATTACATTCAAGATAGAATTTCATCAAGCATGTTAAATACAATAGCCAGTATATCACTGGCTGTAAAACAAAGTAAAAATCCCTGGTTTTCATGGAATTTATAGTTAGGGTGCTTTGAGTATATCACCTAAGGGCAAAAGAGACATTATATCCTATGGGGCTGAACTCATCAGTAGCAATATGCTTTTATTATGTTTCATTATTATATTATTATTACTTCATTATTAGAGCCTGAAACTATTAACTCATCCAGAAGAGAAGACCAACCAACTAAAGGGCCAGTTTCTCTCTCCTATAGATTCCCAAGGAACACCTTAACCAAATTTTGGAGTCACGTTATGGCCTGTACTAATAAAAATGAAAAGGATGAATTTATGAGCCGAAGCACAGTCCCTAACTGTCTGGGATGGGATGGGTGGGAGGCCAAAGACTTAAGTCAAGAGACTCCTCCCAGGAGTCCAGGGTAATTCCACAAAAACTAACAAACATCCCATCTAAAAAGTCCAGACTTTCATTTTCCTGTTTAGCTTTTTAACTGAAGCAAAAAATATATATAATATAATATACACAGCTTTAAAAAAAATACTACTACAAGACTTACAATAAAAACAGCAGTCCCTTGCACCGACCCTCTCCAGCTCTCTAGCCCGATTCCTTTTAGGAAACCACTTTTAACTATCTTAGTGATTTAAGTGTTTATCTTATCTTTATATTATATATATATATATTTTACAATTATTTATTATATGTTTTAAATAGTCATTGTGATTTCTTGATTTTTCACTTTAATCATTACCTACTGAATTCCTACTACAGATAATTAAAATTTAGTTTACTACTTTCCCCTTTCCCACTTCCTATTCCCACTGCAGTCATCTCACAATTTTTAGTTAAATCCCTATTTAAGGTTTATAATATTAGAATATACTATTAGAACCATGCAAGTAACATTAACTAGTAAGACAATGACTACTAGAGTTATACTTATTTTTTTGCACATTTTGTTATTCCTGAAACTAAAAATGCTCTTTGTCATTTGCTTAGTTTTCTATATTCCCATCATTAATTCTACCCCATACTCTCTAAAGAAGTTAGAAAACATCTCTAAATAATGGCTCCAAACACATCATATAATCTATCAGTCCATTTCTTTCTTGGCTACATCTTTCCTAGAGACCTCCATCCTTCTGTTCAACCTAAACTGGTTGCTCTCTAAACCTACTGTACAATAGTCATCTGTGTTTTTCCTTCATCAGATAGATAGGAGATTTTCTTCATCTCTCTTTTGTAGTGGATTCCCTGTTTCTGGATCCATGTTTTCATCTTTATTGGTGTATTTTCTTGTTTTGATAGAGAACATCCTTCAATAGCTTCCTCAAAAGGGTGCATGGGAAGTAGGTTTGTAATCTTGCATGTCTACTGTGTCTATTCTACACCTCAGACTTATCATCAAGACTTGGGATGGGAAATAACTGTTTTTCACAAGCAACATTATACTGAATTTTAGCTTCCTGAATTGCTGCTGAGAAGGCTGATGTCATTTGATTCCCAATCCTTGTGTTTTTTCCCCCTCCCTTTAAGGAAGCATTCAGGAGCTTTTATTCAAAGTATCTTTCAGAAGTTTCACAGTAATGTGCCCTGGTGCAGGGGTTGGGGAGCGGGGAGGGTTAGTCTTTTTTCACTCATAGTTTCAGGCAGTCAGTAAACTCTAGAATAGGAAATGGCAACCCACTCCAGTTTTCATGGCTGGAAAATTCCATGGACAGGAAGAGCCTGGAGGGCTACAGTCCATAGTGTTGCCAGGAAAGAAAGAAAAGAAAGTGAAGTCGCTCAGTTGTGTCCAACTCTTTGGGACCCAATGGACTGTAGCCTACCAGGCTCCTCTGTCTATGGACAAGAATACTGGAGTGGGTTGCCATTTTCTTCTCCAGATCTTCCTGACCCAGGGATTGAACCCAGATCTCCCGCATTGTAGGCAGACGCTTTACCATCTGAGCCACCAGGGAAGGATCACCAGGAGTCGGATACAATTGAGTGAGCACGCAGCACAAACTCTTATTAATCTGGAATGTATGCTCTCCAGTTCTGAGAATTTCCTTATATTCATTATCGGATGATTTCCCCTTCTCCATTTTCTGTCCTCTTGCATTATAATTGCTATTAGTCAGGCATTAGACCTCTTGGATTGATCCTTGAAAATTCCTCTTCTCCATCACTCATCCCTTTGTCTCTTCATCTATTTATTGAAAGATTACTCCTATTGCATCTTCTAAACATGTCACTTTTTATTATCAAGAATTCTTTTGGGTATACCTGAAATGAACATAACACTATAAATCATCTATACTTCAATTTTTTTAAAAAAGAACTCGTTTTGTTTTCTAATGGTTTTTTCCTAGCATCCTATTCCTGCTTCAGGGATGCAATATCTTTCTCTTTCTGATCAGAGGATCTAAAGTTATAGTTATTTTTAATTGTCCCTTCCAATTCTCTGGATCTGCTAGTAGCTTCCCTTAACTAGCTGAGATTTTTGGCTGTTACGTTTAAAGTGTTTAAGAATAAACGGCTAAGGATGCAGAGCAACTCAAATTCTCATACACTGCTGACAGGAATGTAAAATGGTACAACCACTTTAGAAACGTTTTGGCAGTTTCTTTAAAAAAGTTAAAAATACACATACTCTACCACTGAAGCCATACCTAGGTATTTACCTAGGAGACATGAAACCTATCTCTACACAAAGACTTGCATATGAATCCTCATCAGTTCAGTTCAGTTCAGTTCAGTTCAGTTCAGTCACTCAGTCGTGTCCGACTCTTTGCGACCTCATGAATCGCAGCACACCAGGCCTCCCTGTCCGTCACCATCTCCCAGAGTTCACTCAGACTCACATCCATCGAGTCCGTGATGCCATCCAGCCATCTCATCCTCGGTCGTCCCCTTCTCCTCCTGCCCCCAATCCCTCCCAGCATCAGAGTCTTTTCCAATGAGTCAACTCTTCGCATGAGGTGGCCAAAGTACTGGAGCTTCAGCTTTAGCATCATTCCTTCCAAAGAAATCCCAGGGTTGATCTCCTTCAGAATGGACTGGTTGGATCTCCCTGCAGTCCAAGGGACCCTCAAGAGTCTTCTCCAACACCACAGTTCAAACGCAACAATTCTTCGGCGCTCAGCCTTCTTCACAGTCCAACTCTCACATCCATACATGACCACAGGAAAAACCATAGCCTTGACTAGATGTACCTTAGTCGGCAAAGTAATGTCTCTGCTTTTCAATATGCTCTCTAGGTTGGTCAGAACTTTTCTTCCAAGGAGTAAGCGTCTTTTAATTTCATGGCTGCAGTCACCATCGGCAGTGATTTTGGAGCCCCAAAAAATAAAGTCTGACACTGTTTCCACTGTTTCCCCAACTAGTTCCCATGAAGTGATGGGACCGGATGCCATGATCTTCGTTTTCTGAATGTTGAGCTTTAAGCCAACTTTTCACTCTCCACTTTCACTTTCATCAAGAGGCTTTTTAGTTCCTCTTCACTTTCTGCCATAAGGATGGTGTCATCTGCATATCTGAGGTGATTGATATTTCTCCCGGCAATCTTGATTCTAGCTTGTGCTTCTTCCAGCCCAGTATTTCTCATGATGTACTGTGCATAGAAGTTAAATAAGCAGGGTGACAATATACAGCCTTGACATACTCCTTTTCCTAATTGGAACCAGTCTGTTGTTCCATGTCCAGTTCTAACTGTTGCTTCCTGACCTGCATACAGATTTCTCAAGAGGCAGGTTAGGTGGTCTGATATTCCCATCTCTCTCAGAATTTTCCACAGTTTATTGTGATCCACACAGTCAAAGGCTTTGGCATAGTCAAGAAAGCAGAAATAGATGTTTTTCTGGAACTCTCTTGCATTTTCCATGATCCAGCAGATGTTGGCTATTTGATCTCTGGTTCCTCTGCCTTTTCTAAAACCAGCTTGAACATCAGGGAGTTCACGGTTCACGTATTGCTGAAGCCTGGCTTGGAGAATTTTGAGCATTACTTTACTAGCATGTGAGATGAATGCAATTGTGCGGTAGTTGAAGCATTCTTTGGCATTGCCTTTCTTTGGAATTGGAATGAAAACTGACCTTTTCCAGTCCTGTGGCCACTGCTGAGTTTTCCAAATTTGCTGGCATATTGAGTGCAGCACTTTCACAGCATCATCTTTCAGGATTTGAAACAGCTCAACTGGAATTCCATCACCTCCACTAGCTTTGCTCGTAGTGATGCTTTCTAAGGCCCACTTGACTTCACATTCCAAGATGTCTGGCTCTAGATTAGTGATCACATCATCATGATTATCTGGATTGTGAAGATCTTTTTTATACAGTTCTTCCGTGTATTCTTGCCACCTCTTCTTAATATCTTCTGCTTCTGTTAGGTCCATACCATTTCTGTCCTTTATGGAGCCCATCTTTGCATGAAATGTTCCCTTGGTATCTCTTAATTTTCCTGAAGAGATCTCTAGTCTTTCCCATAGTAGCTTTATTTCTAATAGCTAAAAACTGGGAGGGCTCCCCTGGTGGCTCAGTGGTAAAGAATCTGCCTGTCAATGCAAGAAAGGTGGGTTCAATCCCTGGTCAGGAAGATCACTTGGAGGAGGAAATGACAGTCCACTCCAGTATTCTTGCCTGGGAAATCTCACGGACAGAGCAGTCTGGTGGGCTACAGTCCATAGGGTCGCAAAAGAGTCAGACCCAACTCAGTGACTAAACAACAACAACAAAAAGACTGGAAAAAAAAAAATCCCCAAATGTACATACTGTATAAATATATACATTAAAATTCTAAAATGTATAAAACAATCTAGAGCGGCAAAAAGCAGACCAATGCTTGCCTGGGGACAGGACTGGCAAAGTACGGAAGGAAAAGAAGGGTTACCAGGAATACATGGAAACCTTTAGAGGTAATGGGTATGTTCATTATCTTGATGATGGTGATGGTTTTACCTCTTTAAAACTTACACTCTTTAAAAAAAAAACTACATAGTTTATTTTATATTAATTATGCCTCAATAAATCTATAAGAGAAAGGAGAGGGAGTAGAAGGGAGGGAGAAAAAAATCCAAACAAAGCAGCTTTTAAAAAATAAACTGAAAACTATGGGGCTGGAATGTATGCATATAAGAGGGCCTTTTCATTATTCGGTATACAAACTGTTTCCAGTGTGGCACTCACTCTTGATCTTCACTGTTATACTGTGCCTACTACCTCTCAGTCAAGTGCCTCTCTGGTTAAATTTCTCTCAAGTTGGCAAACCTTTTCTATAAATGGGCAGATCTCTGTTGCAGCTACTCAATTTTGCCACTGAAACCCCAAAGCAGCCAGAGACCGTATGTAAATGAAAACTAGGTGGCTGTATTCCAACAACATCCCCCAAATGTTGGCCAGATGTGCCCAGGTATAGGCCATAGTTCGCTGATCCCAGCTCCAGAGATTCATACCACTCTTTCCATCTTTGGAGAACTAATCAATTTCTCTTTAGAAGTCATGGCTATAAACTTCTTTGTAACCAAGGAAGACAATTAAGCAAGTTGAAAGAGGAAAGGAAGTCACAAAGAGAGAATACTGGAAATTTTAAAAGTTGTAGATACAATCTTATCAGCTATTAGCAGAGAGTGAGGCTCAGGGGCAGTACTCTGATAACTTGCCAACAGTCTCATCTGATGAACTCACATCTGGGACAAACAGAAATCAGAGTAAACAGTTAAGTGTCTTCAGAAGTTAATATGACAGATGTTTATAAATGACCTCTGTTACTTTTGTCTACCTTGACTTTAGTTGGAGATTTGGGGTATGAGTAATAGTCTCTAAGACTTCACTGCAGATGAAAAAAATCAAACAAACATTCTATGGAAAAGGTGAACTTCTGAATAATTTATGTTTAAAAAAAAAGTAAGACTGCCACCTCATTCTTAATTAAATAGAAGTGATGGATTAACTCAAAATCTTCATAAATCTGTCTCAAATTCACAACCAACTTCTACAATCTGTAATAAATGAGGCACACTCAGAAAAACAAATTTCCATTCCTGTCGATTAATACACTCCCCAACTTCACTTCAGGAAATGCAACTTTTCATTGTAAGCTTATCTGTGCCTCTTGACTCCATAGGAAAGGCAATGTTAACTTCTTCTCCAATCACTGTATTAGATGACAGAAGCACTAGATAAAACAGGATTAGCAATAATCATTCACTGCTCATAGGAGAAGTAAGCTCAGAATTGATCTCCACCTTTAGTGTTCTTCTTGGTCAAAATGATATAATTTGTTTTGGCAAAAGGAAGAGGTTTTTTAAAAGTGGAAGTGGGAGTAGGACAAAAGGTGACAAATTAAACACATTAGTTGAAGACTGCTAAGGCCTCATTTTTCAGAGCAAAGGAATATTTGGTGCTTAACTGACAGAAACTAATAATCACTCTTGTTTTCAGATGAAGCTAGTATGAGAGAGGTTAGCCGATCCCTGCTGATTCACACAAACATTTGCTTCCTGAACTTAGAGAAAAATCAACTTTGGGGAATGTGTCTTCTGTAAAGACAATCCTGGAGGGCAGCCTGTCATCTAACCAGCAGCCAAATGAAGACAAGAGCTCAAGAGCACACTTGTCTTCCCATCTGGCTCTCCCGCCCTGTGCTCAGTTGCTTCAGTTGTGTCCAACTCTGCAAGCCCACCACCTGTAGCCCACCAGGCTTCTCTGCCCAGGAGATTCACCAGCAAATACTGGAGTGGGCTGCCATGCCCTCCTCCAGGGGATCTTTTCAACCCAGGGATCAAACCCATGTCTCCTGCATTGCAGGTGGATTCTTTACTGCTGAGCCACCAGGGAAGCCCCTCTCCTACCCTAATCGGTAAAAAATAAAAAACGAAATGAAGTAATCTGTTGATTTTGCCTGTCATTTATAGTGTTCAACCTTTTAAAAAACTGAAATCCATGAATACCATTGGGTTTGATAAAACTCTGGCTTTTCTGAAGAATGCAGGTGGGTAAAAGGAATTGTTAACCAAGAGACATCAGGCTGCCATGCTTCAAAGGCATAGACTATAATATTAGTAACAGTGATGACGATGATAGCTTATAGAAAATAAATTTTAAATATTGAAAAACTTCAAAATAATTTACAGTTCATATTTGAAATAAATTACACTGCTTTCTGTAAAAGATTTACCCTTACAATAATATACTATTGATACTCTGGCAAACAGCAAAATTATTTTTACATTCCTTGACCTAAAGCAGGTTGTTAGGTAAGCTGGCAAAGGGAGACCTTTCTAAAACAATCTATGAAACCAGTAACAAGCGCTAAGGGCTCACATATTTTCAAATATATATTATATTTAACTTACAATAGTAGGGACAACTGTTATATAGATGGAGACAGACAGATACTGTTGATTGCCTTTTCAAATCCATTACTCTCTATCTCTTCTGTTTACTTGCTAACAAGAAACTAATTTTTATATCTAGTGTTCAAATGTTTGAGAGGCGAATCCTCAGCTCCAGGATATAAATTAGTCTTGGACCCACTCTTTCTGCCAGTCACTACTTTAGACACTAGTATGTGGCAAAAGTGTGGTCAACAGGATGCAAAATCTGCTGAATAATTTCTAATTAAGTTCTTCTTTGCTCTTAAGAAGAGACATACCAGAAGAACTGGAAGGATGTAAAGTCTGGAGCAGCAGCAGCAGCAATATTGTGACAACAAGCAATGTTTGCTGACTCGCTAAGGGTGGCAGAGCAGAAAGATGACCAGAACATGTGTTCTCATGGTGTTGCTACGATGCTGAACTGGTCAACTCTAGCAACTTACTAGGTGAATCAATAAGTCCACTTACTGTTTCAGCCACTTTCAATTGCGTGCTCAGTTACGTGCAGCTAAAAGTATAAGACGGAGAAGGCGATGGCACCCCACTCCAGTACTCTTGCCTGGAAAATCCCATGGACAGAAGAGCCTGGTAGACTGCAGTTCATGAGGTTGCTAAGACCTCAGGACTGAGGGACTTCATTTTCACTTTTCACTTTCATGCTTTGGAGAAGGAAATGGCAACCCACTCCAGTGTTCTTGCCTGGAGAATCCCAGGGACGGGGGAGCCTGGTGGGCTGCCGTCTATGGGGTTACACAGAGTCGGACACGACTGAAGCGACTTAGCAGCAGCAGCAGCACCAAAAGTATAGGAGCTGATGCAATCATAATGACCATATTAGAGATGAGGAAATCAGTTCAGAGAAATTCAGTAGGCAAGGCCAGTAAATATATGGCACAATCTAGAACACAGAGACTAGAATGTATTGCTTTTCTTTGACAAATGCTATTTAAGTACCCACTGTGTGTGAAGCACTAAGTATATACTGGATTTTAAGGATGGAAACCCACACTACTTACGGAACCACAATCTAGAAGGGAGATAAACATACAAACAATTAATGAAATGTGATAAAAACAAGAGAGCAAGGAACTATCAATTCACAAGAGAACACATTTAACAATGCCAAGAGATTTTAGGGTGGGTATATCTAGGAGATGACAAACTTTTATTCTTCAGTGATATAAAATTTTAAAAGACAACTTACTGTGACTCTCTATATTTTAGTTTTTAAGAAAAACTTCCAACAGACACAATCTCATAAACATTATGTTGAACAAAGTAAGCCAGAAAGAAAACAGAATACCTTATTTGATTTCATACAGGCAAAATTAATCTAAGCTGTTAGAAGTCACAATAGTGGAGGTGGGTAGTGAACTGAAGAAAGCACATAACATTTTCTGTGGCTATGGTAATGTTCTGATACTGATATGGGCGCTAGTTACCTGGGTATTTCAATTTGTAAAAATACATTGGAGCCATATGCACATACATATAGAGTGTGTGTGTATATATATATACACACACACACATATATATACGGGGGTGTGTGTGTACAGTTTTTGTATTTATATTATACTTTTATATTTTAAAAAATTAGAAAAGAATATACCAAAAAATAAATCATCATAAATACATGCATACAAACAAGATTTTTAACTATTTTTTATTTTAAATAATGAATCATATTGTACATCTGTTTTAGAATTTATTTTTTTCACCTTACATTCATCTTTCTATCCAGTTAAGCACCTCATAATATGCATATATAGCTCCTGTATATTACTTGCTAATTGCACCCTGATTTATTTGTAGTTACTTTCAGTTTTTATTACTGAACTATTACTGAACTACAATGCCCTGAATATTAGCTTACTGGGTCAAAGGGCAGATGGTGACTCCAGGTTTGCACTAAGCAAAGAAGATGAGAAAGAACATTCCAGGTCAAATAAAAACAGCATATCCAAGAAAATTTAAGTATGCAGCGAGTCTGGAGGAAAAGGTATGTATAAGTTAGGTAGAGAGGCAGCCATGGGTGAGATTATGAGGGGTTTCTGAGCCATCATAATGCATTTGGACTTTTTCCTAGAGTACGAGAAAGTGAGCTACTGACTGAAGGATCTCAAGCAGGAAAGCAACATTCAAGGGTTTGACTTTCGATCAGCCTGAAAATAGTGAAAAGGTTGAATCAAAAAACATAGTAACTGGATGCAAGGTAATACCATGGAAAGGGCACTAGGAAGGTACTGAAAAGGGGGTAGGAATATTGAGGAGCCTGAATAAACAGGACTTTGTAATCATGGATGACAGAGAAAGAACTTCATAATTATTTCCAAGTTTCTGCTTGGCTACTGGAGGAATAGGGTATCATTAACCACAAAGGGAAAGAAGGAGAAGTAGGATGAGATAGTTGGATGGCCTTACCAACGCAATGGACATAAGTCTGAGCAAACTGTGGGAGGTAGTAAAGGACAGGGCAGCCTGGCGTGCTGCAGTCCACGGGGTCGCAAAGAGTCGGACATGACTTAGTGACTGGACAACAACAACAAGAAGTTGGAGAGGGGTGGATACCGAGATCTGTTTCGAGAATACAGAGCTTTGGGACATCCAGTAGGAAGAAGCTGAAAATACATATCTGTCCAGAGGTCAGGAAAGAGAGGAGAAGACAAATAAACATTTGGAGGTCAGTGGCATTCAGTAGTGGTTTAAGGCACGATATCACCCACCAGGGGAAAAAATAGGAAAAGATGAAAAGGATAAAATACCATGGAATATTAGTTTTTAAAGGGCAGACTGAGGAAGAACTGTTTGAGAAGGAAACTGAGCAAGTTCATTCAAAGATGTAAAAGGAGACCAGGAAATGAAGCTTCTTGGTTCTCTGAAGAAGACTGACGAATGCCATCATTAATATGAAATACTACTTACTTCAAGTAAGAAGAAGTGTGAAAATTTTCCTTTAGATTTGGCAATTATGTTAACAGAAGTTCCAGTGAGCTCAATAAAGTAGAATGAAAATGGAAACTGACTACAGTTAGGCTGACAAGGACCACAAGGTTATAAAAAAGTAATATAAAAAGAGCCTGAGTTGAATAATATTTCATGGTTTAATAAGTTTAATAACAAAGGAATGGGAAGGAGAGAAAGACAAGGCAATAGCAGAAAGAAATTAAGCAACAAAGGAAGGAATTTTGTTGTTGTTTAAAAGAATATGACATGTAAGCATGTTTTATAAAGTCGGGGGAAAAAACCTAAAGAGGACTTGGAGAAAGTACAAGACAAAGAGGTATGTGACATATCAACACTGCAGAAGAGACTGTTTCTAGATATACTGCATTCCCAGATAGCTGGACCCAGGCCCATTTACTAGTTTATGCTACTTCACCTCATAAAAGTTTTCCTTTCCTGCAACTAAGATAAAGCTGCTCTGAACTAGAACACAGGTTAATAATGTCAGTGTTCTTTTTTAAAATATATTGAGTGCTTTTAAAGAATTAAGTAGGAAATAATATTGAGAATGTTTTTCCCCAAAAAAGGGGGAATTGAACTATATGAATGGAAATCTCCTTTCAATGGTAAAATACCTTAGTATGGAAATCCAACATACTGGGCCACCTTACTAGACTACTAGCTTCTTGAAAGCATAATGAATTACTACATTAAAAAATGCTTGCTACAAATCTACCACGGTAGCCTTGAGGGTATAAACATGACAAGACACACTCCCTGTCCTGGAGAAACTTACAAATATATAATTACAATACAACGTATAAGTACAAATAAGACAAGCAGGCACAAACACCAAGGGTACACAGAAGATGGATATTTAACTCCTTCTGGAGAGTGGGCAAAAGTTAAGGGAACCTTTTGAGGATCTTTGTTTAAACTGGGTCTTCAGAGGATAAGCAGGAATTTACCAGGCAAAGAGGAAAGAGAATTCCAGCTGTAGAAAACAGCATGTACAAATGCTGTTGGGAGACCAAAAGTATTGAGAGAACCCAGTGAATAAAGGTGAAAACCGAAAACTTACAGGGTATGTATGTACGGCAGGAAAGGATTAAAGAGAGGAGATCAAGAATGAGTTATCAAAGGTTTCAGGAAAAATGAGCTTGCATCTTTTTAGCTCATGACCAGTCACAGGTAAGGAACACTGTAAAGTTTTCATCCTCAGCATTTCCCATGGGCCTAGGACCATGCCTTTCACCACCGAAAACTTTCAGTAAATGGGTATGGAAGAAACAGATGAGTCAGAAACTTAGAATGACAAAGAAATTTGAAGGAAATAAAAAAAAACAACACACAGATCCTAGGGAGAAGGGAATAAACTAGAAGGGGCTGATTATTTAACTTTACTGACATGCAACACCTGATGACAGGATTAAAATTTTCATCTGATTATTTTTAAGTCACTGCATTTACAAGTACCAAAAATAAATGATTAGGATGACCTGAGAAGAAGATAGATCAGAAGCAGATGGTTGCACTCGGTACAAGTCACCAAACTTACCTGATATTCCTCCACCGTATTCAGGTAAAATGTCCTACAATAACATGGCACGGTATTATTAAAATACGAGTTCCTTCAATAAGCTTTTCTATCTCAAATAATCAAATCATTGACCGGCAGGTTGCAACTTCCAGCCAAAGAGACAGCTGAACTCTGAGAATAAAGATTAAAAAGAACCAGGAGACAATGCAGCCCTGGGAACCAGAGCCATATCACACGCATACAGCTTCCCAGTCGTTAGAGACTTGACGTTCCTGTCGTGTATTTCTCAGCCCTTCATTCATCTCATCTTCGCTGAATACAAGCCAAAAGGATTTCACCAAGAAAAATTTGAAATAATACACTTCCTATATTTGAAGCAAGGGAGAAAGCACCGATGTACACAAGAGGCAGTAAAACCAACAAATAGTTGGACTGATAGTTTCACATAAATATTTAACAGGAGGGATGAACTAGTTAAGTCGTAGGAACTCCTAAACTTTGGATGAAGATGAGGTCAGATTCCCATCATAATTCGAGGATCTCTAAGAAAACGACCTTAAATTCTAATACGACATGCCAATCACATTAGTTTGGATATGGATGAGACGGGGTGACTTTCTATGGTTACTGGTATCAGAGGCTAGAGACAGTCATGTGTCAGGTTACCAATATGAGACTACAAGAAGCAATTTACTTACATGACTCCAAGGCAATGAAGCTTAAAGGCAATGTAATTATTGTGCCTAATGTCCTATTTCAAAAAATATTTGATAGATAAAGGTTCAGAGAATAATTTAAGAATATAATTTACTAAATAAAACTGAACAAATAGTACAGTGATCTGGATTCTAGTCTTGAATCTGATGCAATTAATTATATAAGTCACAAATAGTTCATGTCCCAGTTTATGTATTATGATGATGTACTCATGACTGAGTTAAATGTGAAATGTTCTAAGCTCCTTTAAAAAGTAGTACTTTACTTATAAGATGAGGGAATTACATATGAGATGGAGTAGACCAGCATGACTGAAGCTAACAGTTTCCATTTAAACAGAACGTACCTTCAAAACTACTCAGTGCACTCAATAGATACATGTTCATTAACTCATAAAAGGCATTATTCAAACATTCCATAAATAATGAATTAGACATATTAAATTATTTGATAGCTCAAAAATCTACCAACAAGTCTGTCACAGAGTAAGGAACAGAATCAAACTCTGCGTCCCCTTCCTGACTCCCCACCCAGCCCACTGTTCACGTTGCCCACTTAGCTTAAATTATGTTGTTCTGGGCGTCAGAAACATAATTAGTTATGGCAGGACAGAGATTTCTCTCCCAAAGGCCTCAGAATTCACTTACTACAATATGTTCAAATTTTAAATGAGAATAGTTCCATGAACAGCAACTATTTATTAAACCCTCAAAAAAATGTTTCATCTTGTATTAGGTTAAGTAATCTGTGAGGAAAAGAGACTATGATTTTTACACACAGATTCAGCAGCAAATACCAAAGATTATGAAGGACTCTACCTCTCTTAAAAGGATTAAGAAAAATAGTGGAAAGAGTGAAAGAAAAACCAAAAGGTAATTTTATGGAATACTATGTAATATGTGTACCAGGGACAAATGGCATGAAAAATATATTTTCAGATAAGCATCAGATACATATTACTCCATCTTCAAAATCTGCACAGTGCTTCCCCCTACCCTGCCTCCTCTCAAGGTATCTCTTAGGGAGAACTTGGTACTCTCACTAATGCTGTTAATCTGATTAGCCTTTTCTGGAGGCTATTTAGAAATAAGTTGTTGTTGTTGAATATTTTAAAAGCTTTTTATACACTTTGACCAAGAGTGGTAGATGGATTATTGCTCTCAACTCTTCATACTTCGTCATAAAAGTATACATTCACACCCTCTGTCATATAATTTTGCAAGGTATGACCACACGATTTGTTTTGGCGATTTGCTTTGACAATGCCAGCAGAGGCTTAAAATGTGTTTTGGTAGCCTGGCTTGTGTCTTACACTCCAGTGATAAACCATGACATGGATATGCTCCAGGTAGCTGCTGCCCCCTCATGACTGGCCTCAGAACAAACAAACTTAGAGGAGTCTAACCCACCTGACAGCCTGAGGCAAGCCAACTAACCCACAGACTGAAGTAGATGTTCCTGGACAAGCCAGCGTAGATCAGGAGGATCAACAGACCCAGTGTGAAACTTAGTGTTGTAATTTAATAGAAGACTGGTTTGTTATGCAGAACTGTTATGGCAATAGCTGACCAATACACCCAATAATCTCACACCTGAGAATGTATCCTGAGGCAATTAGAACAGATTCACATATAAGGGTATTTATCATAACAATATTTATAAATAACAAAAAACCAAAATATCATCAAATAATAGAGTGAATAGTTATGAACAAACCAGACTATTAAATATTCAAAGCTATTAAAAGTTTCATTCTTAAAGAACATTCAAAAATGTATGAAAATGTTCATAGTATTTTAAGCTTAAAGAATATAAAAAGCAAGATGCACCATTTAAAAAAGTATATACAAGTACAGAAAAAGATCAGGTATATAAAATAATTCACTTAAGAAACATAAATGCCTTTCTGTGCTAAATATTATTTTATGCTAAATATTATGCTAAATACTATACTTAGAATAAAGAGGTAAGTATGCTCCCTGACTTCTCGAAACAGTCTAGTGAGGACAACAGGTATTAAAAAACAATAACCATATATATGTAATTATAAATTTTGATAAACTATTGTGGCAAAAATTGCTAATTATCCCCAGGATTTATTTCCCTCTTGCTCAGTAC
The DNA here is from genome assembly GCF_032405125.1 of Capricornis sumatraensis. Taxonomy (NCBI): domain Eukaryota; kingdom Metazoa; phylum Chordata; class Mammalia; order Artiodactyla; family Bovidae; genus Capricornis; species Capricornis sumatraensis. The sequence goes on from NC_091084.1 coordinate 76,616,540, forward strand.
CAGAGTCCCTGAATTTTATCTGCCCATGGCCATCTGGAATAGACTATACTTCCCAGCCTTCCCTGCTTCTAGTGGGGGCCATGTGACCAAGTTCTGACCAATGGGATCTAACTGGAAGTGAGACATGAAACTCCCAGTAAAATCCTTAAAAATAAAGGGCTTGTTTTCCCCCTTTTTGCCAGATGGAGCAGCTATTTTGGACTATCATGTGGAAGCTTCACGCTGAGGATGGCAGAGCAAAAGAATAGGAGGAGCTTGGGTTCCCTGGCACTGTGGAACCACTATGACCAGCCTTACTACCCCCACAGAGCTTTCACATGAGACAGACAAAATTCTACCTTGTTTACGCCATTTTCACTTTGGGTTTTCAATCATTCACAGCTGAACCCTAATCCTAAGTGGCATAGCTATGCAGGAAAAATGAAGGGTTGGATGAGAGATTATAACAGAAACTGTTGGTTTTGACAGGAAGAAGGGGTTTCAGAGATCGGTCCTCTGAGGAAGTAACTTTTAAGCTGCAACCTATCTGATGTCTGGCCAGGAGAGCACCAGGGGAGGGGAGGGGAGGTGGCAAAGCCCTCCAGCCAAGTAGTTTCAAAGATGAAAACCTCAACTGCAATCGGAATAAGCAACAAACTCTGGGATGCAAGACTGCTTCTATTGTAACAATGAATGAATTCGAATGAGAGCAGAGCGCTAAAGCAGCTAAGTGCATTGGCTCCACTATTAGAATCTCCACTATGACAAGTAAAAGACCACATATGCATGTCAAAAATGAAAGGGGAGGGGTGCAGAATGAAAATGAATCCTGTTAAAGAAATTAATAGCTACTTCCACAATTCAGTATTTCTAGTGTTTAAAATAGTTGGATTCTCTGACTGGAGTGGTTCATATACCATAAGGAGAATGTCATTAGAGTTTTAAAGGCTAACTATCCTTGGAAAATATAAGACTTTGGTGTTAAAATTTTTTTTAGTAGTATTTTCTTGCGTAGTTCTGATTTTAAAAAAGAAACATTTATTGTGGAGAATGCAGCAAATATACATAAGAATATAAAGAAAAAATAAACTACTGGTAAATCATCACTTACCAACAACATTTTATAATGACACTGTTTTTTATACACACTTACATGCCTATATACATGTATACACACAATACATACAAATGGGATTGTTAACGCCTATGAAGTTCATGTGTTTTTTCACTTATTTATCATAAGTGCATCCCTATATCATTAAAATGTTTCTGAAACCATGATTTTAACTATATTACATATAATTTATTTAGCCAATCAAGTCTGGGCTAAAACTAACTTTAAACTGTCGACCACAAATTAAAGTCCTGTGGGGCAAGAAGATGACTCCAAAAACGGCCATGGGGAGTTTCTATTCAGAAATCTCAAATCACAATTTGAAAGCACTGGTACCATCTAACTAAGAATTCACTGAAATTCACTGAATTTTAGCCATGAAGAGTGCTTAATAAAGACCATATTTTCCCAAATGGAGTGCATTATTTTCTAATTGGTCTTGAGAAAGAAATAAAATAAGTACCAAAGACTGAGGTAGCAGTAACAAATAAGAACTAATAAGTGCCTACTGTATGAATTAGTGACTATCTGCAATGTTTTATTTTTTTAATAAAGCAAAATAAGAGAACATATGCATTTATTACTTCTATAATTAAATTTTCAAGTGGGTTTAAAAAATGAATATGGAAAAATGCATATAGAAAAAGAATGGAAACATATGACAAAGGGTTAATAACTTAATTTTGGAATATGACATTCTTTGAACTTTTGTTTTTAAATTTCACAACCAATAAATTAATATTAAATTAAAATATTAACTCATGTGAGTGAGGTAATTCAGATTTCAGTTATTAAAGTGGAAGGAATATCAGTAAGTTTTGCCAGAGGCTAAGCGTATCTTTTGAGAAGGAAAAACGAAAAGCTGAGTACACAGCATTAGGAGTTCGCTCTAAAATAAAACTATTTTAAACAAAATATCATAAGTCTGAGGAAGGACTAGCTTTTGAATGTCATAGCTGTGCTTCCTTCAAGTACTATCCTACCTAAAAAATGACAGAGTTTCTGTTCTATCAAAAATGTTGTTCCAATAGTTAAGCAAACATTTTAGAAATGGCGAGACTGCATTTTAATTTCTTATACTGGTTTTCTTTACTTTATAAACCCAAGGTTTTCCTGATGCTACACCCATTTTTAAACTTCTGGTTTCTAATACCAAAACTTAGTTCAGAAGACAGAGTCTGTCACTTGATGAACCATCTCACTAAACATAAATGGTTGCAATGTTCTATTAAGTGAGGTCTCTAGCAGAAAAAAAATTAGAAAGTTATAGAAATAAACCAAATGTTTACATCAGTTCTCACAATGGTTTCAAATAAATGTAAATTTTTTAGAATCATCCCATTTTCCCCAAATGTAGCCTTAGGTTATCTTAACTTTGTGACAGCATCCCCCATCCCCTACTCCACAATCAGTTCTCACCTTCTTTCCCGGATAGAACACGTGAGTTTTTCAGCAAAAATGACTCATTCATTGGCATCTTGTCAAAAAAAAAAACCCTGAAACTTTAAGGCTCAGCGCTAAAAGAATTCTAAAACTAGAACATTTCACTAACACACATCATTTTAACTTCAGAGAACTGAATCACTTTCAGAGTCAAATACATCTAATGAACGCTGTTTATATTTTTCCTTACAAATTGGTCTCCACCACGCTACGTACTCAAAATTTTAGTTTGGCAAATCCCTAATCTAAATCACCTGTTGTCTCTGAAGAAGACAAGACAGAGGAGTGTAGAAACATTCGAATAAGAGGTGGGGGAAGCAATTGTTCACGCAGCTTGGAAAAAGATTCTATTCTGAAACATTAATGACTCACATTTATTCCACACAGTTCTCAAAATGTATTTCTCCCATTAGTTAAATGAAAACACAATACAATACATAATATAAATGCAATCAGAAATCTCCAGGAATAAATTACTCTCATTGCTATTATTTCACTAAATAAAAGTTTAAAAAAATATAACACAAAAATCAATTATTGAGAACTATATAACTAAAAATCTTCAATAAGCATGAACTATCAATTGAAAGTCACCTTATCATTTTGGTTCACACATTCACCTACTCCAAAACCGCACCTTTTAACCAGAGGGAGAATGGTGGGAAAGGAACAAGAAAACAAACGCTTTGTCAGATTAACTTCCCTGGTGGCTCAGATAGCTGTCAATTGTCACACTCCACCTGGTGGCAGGAGCTGCATGAATTGGTGAAGTGGAGGTCATTCTACAAGAAATTCCAAAGAACACTTGCTAGATGTACTTGGGGAAGAATGCAAGATGTTCTTTTTTTTTTTTTTTGGTCCTACACAGAATATATCTAACAAGCCTCCACCAAAGTTTCTTTTCACATACTAGCAGGTCAATATCCAATAAAGATTAACATAAAGGAATGACAATAATCAGAATGGGAGAGCTATATTTCTAGCAATCTACTTAAAACATTCTCTCCACATTAAGTTAAATGTCATCTCAAGCCTTTAATACAGGTAGCGAGGCACATCCAGCAACTTTAAGATTCTCTGTCACACACTCTCACTAACATTCTTTGCCCCCGTCTTCTACGGGTAAACTATGGAGCTTAATTAACACAGTCAACAGCAGCTTTGCCACACGGCTGTTAGATATTTGCCACTAACATATACTCATGGGATACTCTAGAGACTGATTTCAACTGAAAATAAAAATAGATAAACAGAGCTCAAAAAAAATTAAAACTGAGTCTGGCTGCCCACACTTATTTTCACACATGAAGAAAAATAGCAGTTCTCCTAGAAGCCTCGAGCAGACATATCTTTAGAACACAATGTTAAAAATATGCCCCCCCCCCCCTCTTCTCCCCTACCTGTTTCTCACTCAAAGCTGTGATTTTGGCTTGGAGTTCATGAAGCTGTTTCTTTAAATCAGCATTCTGATTGGAAAGAAAAAATATCTGTGAGGAAGATATTTCATTTGTTAACAGGATAGTAGCAAGGAGACTTTATGCATACTGTATTACAAATGATGAAGCAACCTTAAAGCATTTAACCAATCATATTTGTCATGCATTAACCTGTAGTCATGTTACCACCACCTAGTGCACAGATCCTAAATGTAGGCTGCTAACACAAGGACAGGGGTAAATTCCTTTGTGATTATTTTAAATTAAAAGATATTTTATATTTTAGCATTTTGTAGTGAAATAGTACTCCTTTCTACTAAAATAGCTATTCTTCATAAATAACAGCTGACAGAAACCCTAAAGTTCCACTCATCAGACAAAAGCAAAAAAATGGAATTTATAAGGATGAACAAACTGGATGCTTAATAGCATTATCAATAAAAAGAGGTTTTTCTCTGCTTGCCCTCTCCCTTATTTAGTAGAGTGCATTTGTTATTCTAGCCTAGATTTGAAAAGCTGTCAGTGCTGCAACTGCCTTAACACTACATCATTCAAATTAACATACTGACTACCAGGGCAACTTCTCAGTTCTAAAATGTTAGGAATCAAAAAAGAATACTATTTTAAATGAGATACACTGAGCATGCTTGCCTTTTACTCACGTGGGAGAAAAATCCAAAATTAAAGTTTTCAAAAGCTTAATGTAACAAGATAGCCTACTTACTAGCAGACTGAGTACCACCCCAAAGAGACTACTTTTCCTTTTTCATTTCTCATGAAATTCTTTCAATTCACTCTACCTGATCTTCTGACAGGGTCGCAGCATACATCCTCCCTTCATGTTTACTCCATGAGGTCTTTTTTTTGACAGTGTGTAATATAAGGCCTCTCTAATGAGATCGCTCACAAGACTGTCCAGCAACTTACTGCCCCCTCAGATTCTCCACATTAAGATTGCTCTGTTATATAACTCCCAGCTATGTCAGAAATGCTACAGTTTTCTAATAATATTTCAGTTGCTGATAATATACGTTACCATATTAAATATAAAAGAATCTATTGATTGATCTACTGCTACTTGGTTCCCTAAACCTAATTTAAACTATCGTATATTTTTAAAAATTAAAATGGAGAAACTTCTCAAAGAAGTTGGGCTGTCAAACAGGAGTTAAGTGGCTATCAATGCCAGCTCAGAATCAATGAATTGTGTTAAAAATACAATAGTTAAGCTGCTAGGGGCTAAATTTGTAGAAATGAATACTATGTCCCACTTCCAAAAATCAATCTGCCTCAGCACCATTCTTTAATCCAAGAATCTATTTTACGTAACTTTACAATGAGGCATGTATGGTGTGTTTAACAAGCTTAAAAAAAAAATGTGTGTGAGTCTAGGTGTTCTGTAAACAGATTATGAGTAAACAAAAGCAAGGGAGAAATCTTGAGAATGTCTGATACTTTGACCTCATTCTTATGGCCCACTATCTAATTGCTGCAAAAAAGACACTGCCTGAACCATAAATATATTAACAGTAATTAAAGACAAGGTAAGTTTTTAGGAAAATTTCTCTTCAGGGATAGGGAATAAAATACCTGAGCCAAAAATTCCTATGAGACATTAAAGAAAACGTAATACTTGATGGATTACTGTATTAACACAAGGTTCTTTAAAACCCTCCTTAAGGGCTCTTTCAAAAAGAATTTTTTTAATGCTTTTTAAAAATTATTCTAAAATTCTACTCTAAACAGTGAGATTAAGCATTTAAATGTTCTATACTATAAACTATAAGAAAGTAAAAAATGGTTCTGGGCTATGTTCAATAATTTTGAGAAAGCTTCACAAACTCTGATTTCCAGTAAGCGGGCTTGTGCAAACTAAATTTAAGCTAAGTATTTAATATAAGTATTAACTCTCAATTTTTTCCCAAAATACTCAAAGCAATTAACTTAAAAGCAAAATAACAGTAACAAAGATGAAATAATAGCTATATTAGAATAGAATGACTGGATTTTTCTTAATTCTTAAAACATGAAGACAAATGTGCTAAAAAAAAAACTGCTATAGAGATGAAGTAGTTTTTAAAACCTAAGAAACATCTACATTTTAGTATTTTACAGTAACTTTATCTTAAACTGTTTTAAAAATTAAATGAATAAAAGTAGTATTTTACCTGCGGATCCTGCTTCATTTGAGCAACCAGTTTCTGATAATAAAAAGAGAAAAAGAGCCATCAGTCTTACATATTAACTCAATGTCACTAAGCAGGCTTGGCCCCCAAAATCTAAAGTTTTAAATCCACACAGACATACACATACACACAAAACAAGCAATACCATAATCAGAACAGACCAAAAGCTTCTGTGATCCATGTAAAAGATTAATGAAACACTCTCTTAATAATTAAAAAAAAAAGTATTGCTTTATATTTGAAATAAAGAGCTTCCTGCTTTTAAACAAATCTGGAGATGGGATGGGGGAAAGGAGCTTTTAAAAGACAATTTAAACTAACAGAATGCTTCAAAAGTCAAATGTCCCTTGAAAATGTTGTCATTTTGTCTAGAGTCCCAAGTAAGGCATGAGAAGAAGCTGCTCTCATACAAAAACAGACCTGTTTGTATACAGCAAACAGACTTGGCAAGTCAGTTGGTTTGGTTCACAGAAGGAGCCTAGTGTCAGACGTGACTCTGCCACTGTCCCCTCTGTCGGGGAGGGAAGGTACCCAGTGGAGCAATGCTAATACTTGAGAACGAGGAAGTGAAGAACAGTAATGCAAAATTCGACCTACCTGGGGTTCCTGGGTGAAGAGAGTTCTACCAGAATACTGAATGGAAAGACCTTAACTAAGGAAAACATAAGTCCAAAAAATGAAAAAGGAAAATGGATGTCGACTGACCTATCCAACTTCTAAAAGCGTCACTGCCCAAAGGTAACAATAACCATAGAGAGAAGAAACTGAAGCATAAAGGAATATCAGAAGACTGATTCCTCAAAGTATCTGGGAATAAGCTGTTCTCCAAGTGATTTTTTTCATATAACTGAAAAATCTATGCCTCTCTTTGGGTGACAAGACACATTTGAAGTTTTTAAGTCATACAATAAAAACTTTCTAAAATATATACTTATCCACCTTATTAAGTAAAAAAAAAAGTCAGCATTTAATGATATTTAATGATAGAGGCATGATTACATCAATACACTATTCTGCAAACAATACAATAAGGTCCTTAAATAAAGACCCCAAATTGCTATGTTCTAAAGAGTTCTTTCAGTTTTTTCATCTACTCCTTAAGGTCAAACAGGCAGCTACCAAATATTGCTACTATCACTATGCCTCCCTCTAAGAGCCCCTGAGCCATAATTCAAATTTGCTACTTCTGATCTGCTTTGTGATATGCTCAATGAACTAATTCTAAGATGAGCAAATATCCTAAGAAATCCCCCTTGAGTAAAACGTACAATCTTTGGTGAGTGACTTTTGACATTTCTTCTAGCTTGTCAAAAGCCTTACATTAGGTGCTAAGACACAGTTGGGATAGCTGAGATTGCCAACCATGTGACCTTCAAATACACAAGGTATATTTTACTATACTCTACTTCAAATACAACAGTGGTTAACTCTTTTATATCCTGGTCTTAATCTACAAAATAGTAATAACATACATTTCAAAAGTTCAAGGATATAAAAATACAAAGTTTTACACATATACATTTTTACTAATGCAGCTTAAAAGCTAGTCACATTCTTCAATGAAAAAAAGCCCTTGGTCTTCCTTTCTGATTTGGTACCAGAGACTGGAGTACTACAGTAAAGTTGTCTTTTAAAGCTGAAAAAAGTTTTTCTCCATGACACTGGAATTTAAAAACTGACCAGCAAACTCAGTCTCCACCTCCGGAGGAAATAAATAAGCCAACTTTTCTACCTACAATCACTCAAGCTTCATTTTAGACCATTACAGGCAGGACAGAAAAGCTGGGCAATTCAAACATTCAAATCCCCAATGACTTTAAGGTGACATTGTGTGTTATCAAAATTGTTACTTTCTAATTCAAGAATGCAGCAGTTTTTCATGAGGATATAGTTTTTGCCAAAGGTTGGCAAACTACAACCCACAGGCAAATCTGGCTTACCACCTGTTCCTACAAATAAAGTTTTACTGGGACACAGCCACACCCATTCACTTATATACTGTCTATGACTGCTTTGTCTATACAGCATCAGAGAAAAGCGGTTGTGACAGAGACCATAAACGATTCCCAAAGTGTAAAATACTCTACCATCTGGCCCTTTGCACAAAGTTCGCTAATCTCTGCTTTATACTATTCTGTTACATGTAGAGTAAATACTCTAGAAGTTTAAATATAAGTTGCATCAAATCCACACAGGAATATTCAAAAAGGCAATTTCTCAAAGAAAGATGAGATGCCCATCACTCTTTAAACATTCATTCAACATCAACCATGTGCATGTCACTACTTTTTAAATCATTTCCCTGTTCAACAAGAACAAAAGTATACTTCTACCACAGCAGTACTAGGTAGCTTCATAAACACAGTTTCTATCCAGTAAGCTCCTTTTCAGCCCCAGTTTCATACCCTAAGTGGAAATGATGAAGGGCTGGCTTCTGCCCCAAAATTTAGTTAAATGTACAATCCGGCTTTGGCCTCGGCCTAATAGCCAGTGCCTACTTTGATGTCATTTCTGGCATCCCTGAATTTCTCATGATCATGTAGGTTAACATGTACCCAATCACAATAACAGCATCAGATTTACATCAAGGCATGTCATTTGTATTTCCTGTTAATACTTATTTTTTAGGGGAGGGCTGTATGTCACAGCATGTGGGATCTTAGTTCCCAGACCAGGGATCCAACCCATGTCCCCTGCATTGGAATGCAGAATCTTAACCACTGAACTGTCAGCAAAGTCCCTACTGTAAGTACTTAAATTTTTTTCTAATAGGAAAGGATTCTAAATGTAACTCTAATCAAATATATTACATTCTATATAAGTTAAAATACTACCAACCAATGTTGATAAACATAAATGTTTATTACCATACAAAGTGCTACATTAACAGTTAAGGAAGAATATAAAAGCTATTAATTTTATGCTAAAAATAGTTAAATACACAGGAAAATAATGTGAATATTAAGTGATAACTTCAGAAGAATATTTTATTCTTTTTGAGTCAATAAATGTAATTTTAAAATTTATATTATATTTTAAAACAATAAACATCCAATTTTTTCATAACTTTTATAAAATTGGTATGCTTGAACTAAAAATATGAAACTAAATAATATTTAAGAACTCTTTAAATTTTGTGATTCAGTTCAATTATTCATGAACCTTTCAAAAAAAGTCTTATTTGGACTTGTTCATATCTTGTGAGGATGAACCAAAAGCTGAATGTTAACTATGCCATCCCAAAATTTCCTGAGAGGAGGAGTATGTCCAAAAATCACATGTGAGTAACTTTGGTATACATGATAGTCAATTGAAACTTGTCTTATTTTTTTAAATATGTAAGTAAACACAGGGAATTATATTCAGTATTTGGTGATAAACCATAATGGAAGAGAATATGAAAAAGAATGTATATATGTATAATTGAATCATCTTGCTGTACAGTAGAAATTAACATAATACTGTAAACCAACTATACTTGAATAAAATAAATTTTGAAAATTAAAAAATAAATAAAATATGCAAGTGAAAGTCACATGAACAAAGTCCCTCAGATTAACCAAAAAACAGGGGGAAAGGGTTTTGTTTTTTTTTAAACACACTCAGTATATGGAAAAAATATTTTTAGTTCTTTTGCTTAGAAGTCAGTGTTTTTAAAATTCTCAAAAATATTATCAATGAGTTTGTTGGGTAGTGTTATAAGGCAAATAACATGATTCTTGGACAACTGACTGAAAAAATTATTAAAAACTGTACTGAAAATCAGAGACAGCAGGTTGTTTACTAATTTAGCCATTACTTAATAACATGATGTGGGAGAAGCCATGAATGAAACATACCTGGTGAACCTGAATTTCCACTTTAAGAGCCTCCTGTAGAGTCTGCAACTCCATCCTCTACCTTCTCCACTTTTTCTATGTCTGCTAATTCTACAGTTTCTTCAGCCTTTGTTTAAAATAACAAACTCCTCTTCTCACTGCAGCTGTAGAGATCATAAAATGTTTGGGATCATTATGCTGGTTATAAATGAAACATACATGTTAGATAAAATAAATTACATTAGGCAAAAAATTAGCCAAATAAACAAACTTTCCCCAAACAGCTTTCCAAAATGAGTAGATTTGTAATGAATTGGTACCAAAACTTTCTGAGTTTTATTCTGTGAGCATTCCTCTACAAAACACTTCAAATAAGTAAGATATAAAAAAAAAAAAAAAAGTGTTTAATCTGGTCATGAAAACATCCAAGCACTTACTACGTGCTCAGCACCATGTAAGATACTACTTTCTGAGGACACAGAGCTGAACAAGACCACTTCTGTCCTAGATGGGTCGGGAGACAAGAGGAGGAGAGGACAGCCATCCAGGACACACTGTTCTTGGAAAGAGACACACAACAGCATGGTCATACGTTTTTAACCATCACACAGAGTGAACTGGAGAGCTCAGGATCTCTCGGAAGTTAAAGAAGGCCAGAGCACTCTCACTTGGATGGACTTCCACAATATTTTAAAAAATAAACTCAAAATAGGGGAAATTCTGATACAAAGCTTTACATTTAACAAATTAATACTTAACCACATACAATGGAACTCTGCTTTCCACAAAGTTATGACAGAGATGTTAACAAATAAATCTATCGTGCACAACAGATGAGGTGGGTCTATACAACAAAAGAGACTCTTCACCTTTATACCACCACCTTCTTTTCCAGCTTTGGCTTTGGCCACATATAACTACACATGGAGACAAAGTCAAAAGTCTAGATTTGTGAACATGAACCTTCTGCTCTGCTCACCACTACTGCAACTTAAATTAACTCCATAGCTAACTTTTCTTTTTTCTTGAATGTGGCCTTAGACATGATTTCAGGTACTCTCCCCAACGTAAAAGTTTAATTGAATAAACATATATATATAACTTGTAGTTAGAGCAGCTTTTCAGCATTTTTACAAACTGAGAAAGGGGACAATTAAGAAGTTAGAATAACTGCTCCTCCTATGCTAATTCAATGAGACTCATAATCTTTAAACCTCTAAAAACTATTTATCTATGGATAAAATTCATAGTTAACTTGAAAGAGTTAGTCGCTCAGTCATGTCAACTCTTGAACTCTATGGACTATAGCCCGCCAGGCTCCTCTGTCCATGGGATTCTCCAGGCAAGAAAACTGGAGTGGACAGCCATGCCCTTCTTCAGGGGATCATCTCAACCCAGGGATCAAACCTGGGTCTCCTGCATTGTAGGCAAATTCTTTACCACCTGAGCCACCAGGGAAGCCCCACAGTCAACCTAAGGTTTCTTAAAACTTCTTTAAAACCGGATTTAACAAAGCTATAATGAAGTCATTAACTTCAGGCTGTATTCGTGTGAGTATTAGTCTTCATTATATTTGTTTAATCTTACTAGGCTTAAAACATCACTGGCAATCTCTCCCCTAGGGCTTACATACTATGTTATGTAATATCAAAATACTCTAAGCTTTTTTTACGAAAACAATACATTTCCAAAGTGTAAAATTCCTTCAAACTTACATTTGTGGAGGCTAGAAAACGATATTATTGTACAATGATATTGCCCACCAAAAATTTTCATAAAGGTAGTATGTTTAGGGGAGGTAATTTGGAAAAGATGATATTGATGAACAAACCCAGGTTTTCCAGATATTTATTAAATCTTTAAAAATTGTTGGAACTACATAAATATCAGAATCATTAAGTTATTGGTTTTAGACCAAGGTTTTTGTTGTCATTTAGGTTTACATACTAAAGCAAATGTTAAAACTATGCACTCACTATAATTTTGAATGTTAAAATAATCTCCCTAATCAAATTCCTGACTTATGTATTAGAGGTCTTCCTGAAAACAGTACTTAGTTTTAAGCCTATCAGAAAGCATGTCCAAAAATGATTCCCTACCATTTTCATTAAATTAAAATCACCTTGAAGGGTATTTTCAATGACAGAAAAGCCACACTTTATTTTACTAGTAGTTACATATAACATCATAGCTCAACTCAATTCATAAGCTCTAGAAATAAACAGGAACACAAAAACATGAAGAATTTACAATATACACAAACAAAGGGTTAACATAATTTGTACAGTTATAGAGTACAGATTAATTACAAATTTAATTTTTCAAAAGCTATGAAAAAGCAATTCACAGAAGAAGATAAGAATGATCAACACGAAAAAAAATCTATTTTCAAGAGAGTCATGTAAAGGTAAACTTAAGACACATTTTTGTCAAACTGACAAAGACGTGTAAAAATAATAATACTCTGAGCTGTCTAGAGTTTGCATCAGGTGGCACTTTTATAATTTGCTATTAGTTATATCTGAGTGGTAGCACTGAGGGTTATTTACTTTCTTCTTTTCAGAGTATCAATAATCTCAAAATTTTCCATAGAAAATATGTACTTATTTTTATATAACAAAAAATTAACTTAGAATTGCTAGATAAAACATCAGAAAAATTTATACTGACGAAACACAACGTTCAGGAACAGAGTAAGTAAAGCCAGGGTTTAACCTGGAGGTTCTAAATGTCAAAGAGTGCCTCACAGGATAAGACGCCTGCAACTCAAGTTAATGAGGAGCTGACAGCTTTTACTTCCTTCATCAGACTGTTGTCTGCTTATTAGAAACACACAAAGGCAAGAAATTTTATTCGGCAAGGACTCTAAAGGCCAATTACTCATTTTATTTCAAGATAAAACTGAAGGGTTAAAAAAGGTAGTGACTTATTATAGAAAAATATATGAAGGATTAGAAGATTCATTTAATATTATTTCTTTTTCACAGAAGCCTCTTTCTGCATTTTTAAAAGACTGATTTCTGCCTAAAGAACAAGTTATATACATATATATTCATAGCCTACAAAAAACAATGCAAGCACATGTTGAATCCTTTTAAAAAATACTTTGGAGGCTTAGACAATGCATGCAGCCATCATGTGGTGACCATTTGGGGGCAGTTTCTAGTATTATAAAGTAATATAGAAGGTAATATAAAGTATTATAAAGAAGGCAAAATTTATAAAAAGATGAGTTATCATATTTTGACAAATTCTAATAAATTATAAATAACAAATCCACTTCTGCAAGGTAAATATAGAGAGACTTACAAAATAATTTACTGAGGAACACAGCCTTTTGCCACCCATCAGTTCTAAGTACTACCACCAGAGAAGGCAAGTGCTTAGCACAAAATACCAACATTCACTATATTCAAGACTGGATGTGTCAAACCACAGGGACACCTAATGGCCTCCCACATTCAAATTACAAAACACATAAATAAAAACTCCACAAACCAAATGAGCAAGCAAACAGACAAAATAACCAAATCTCACTAAAAAAAAACAAACAAACAAGGGCAGATGTAGTGTCTGAAAAGAACATTCACTGTCTCAAAAAAACCCACACCTGATTCCATTTACTCACTGTGCAACCACTCTCAGCTTTAGGCTTGTTTGCTTATAAATCAGAAAAAGGGGAACAGAATCATCTGTTTCACAAAACTATTATGAGGTTTAAATTAGGTGAAGTTATATGAAAAGCCATTTGTAATCTGTAAAGTTCTATTCTTTTAACATACTTAACTCACACACACAAACTTTTGTATAAACTTCTCAACACAGTATATTTCTGAAAAGAGTATGTAAGCTTTCTTATTTCCAACTTCTCTAAGAAAGGGATTCTAACCATTTTCCTGGTTACAGTTCTGCTTGGAGATGTATGACTGCTAGATCTTTCATAATGATTCTAATAAAGCATTAATGCTACAACTCTGAATTTATTACCAAAATTATTGCTCTGTTCTTGAACTGATATAAATCTTTTCCCAATCAAAACTCATTGCATCAACCAAGTTTACTTAACTACAGGAAGTCTGTAATACATTGTGCCCCCAGACTGAATTCCTTAAAAATGAACAGCTCAGGGTTCTCTATACCATGTATCTACTTGGTGTAAGACTTCATTTTTGATCTATACTCTCAAAATAGTGTTTCAAGTACGCTTAATTAATTTTTTAAAATATGAAAAAGTAAAGTCTTGTAGATCTATGTATCCTTACTTGTCTCATGCTTATTACTAAAATACTAAAATTAAATTACTACAATACGGAAATAGCTCCTCTGTCCACGGAATTCCCCAGGCAAGAATACTGGAGTGGGTAGCCATTCCCTTCTCCAGGGGATCTTCGCAACTCAGGGATAGAACCTGGATCTCCCACATTGCAGGCAGATTCTTTACCACCTGAGGCACCAGGGAAGCATTATTAAAATATCAGGTTTCAATTTGTACTGAATACTTACTGATTACTATGTATCTAATATGCTAATAGATAAAACATATCTTTAACTTTTAACAGTGCTAAAAATGATCACAAATGTGAAAAATTTAATAACTTATGAAAACTAACATTTACTAACATGAATCAATAAGATGACATTAAAAAATATATATAATGTTTATTTTCTTATTTTCATCTGGTATTTCTTTGGTAACACTCCACAGGTCAACAGGAAATGCTACTTCACAAAGAACTTGATATTGGAGGCTACATTTTGAATCTGGCAAGGTTACTATGCTCAAGTACTGCTATTACAGGTGTTGACAAACCTGAGCTAGTAAGACTGATGCTTCTTAACCACTGAATTTACACACACACACACACACACACACACAATTCGATTAACGATATCTGAAAGTATGAATGCCTTTGAGTATAAAATATGTATCTTTCCTTTGGTTTCTTGGGTGGAATGGGGCCAGATCCTTGTTAAAAAGAAGAAAAAAACAACAACAAGGAATACCTGCACAAGTCATACCATTCCAGCACAAGGGAGTGGTATTTTTGGTCGAGTCAGGGTTTCCCCACAGCCCCCTCTTCTGCACACGTCTGCTGCAGTGAGTGTCTGGCCCCACTCCCTACCGCCAGTGTTCATTCTAAGACACAGTTTCTACCTCAGCTTCCTGGCTCCAGGCCTGGCAGACACACATACACTCTTCTATCTGCTACTTTTCTTTACAGAAATTAAGCATGTCTACTAAACTCTTCCCAACTATACCCAACAACAAGAATGCTGAAGCAAATTCAAAAATGCACAGAAATTCAAAATGAAGGAGGCTGAAGAGAAGAGTCGTATAAGAGCATAGTGACAATGAGGTCAAGATTTTAGAAATGGTTGCCGTCTTTACCAGAATGCTTTTTAATGATAAATATTTTACTACACAAAGGAGAACATAAGAGAGGACGGTGGTCTTGGTATAACTAATAAGTACTTAACAGAAGTGGAAGTTATGGGAGAGAGATTTCAGATCAATTTAAGGAAGAGCTAAGGATAAGAGCTGTACAAAAAAGGAATGGGTTACCTTATGAGGTAGTGGGCTCCCTGTCAATAGAAGTATTCAAGAATGCTGCATATCATATCCCCCTCTTGGAGATTCACAATGCACATTAGCATATTAAAGGTTCTGAGAAGTCCTGCAGTAAAGAAACCTGTTTAACTTTGTTTAAAGCAGCATTTTCCAAATTATTTGACCACAGAACATTTTCCCCACCACCCCACCTCAATAATATTTATTAATTTCTGTGGAAATTACAGTTCCTCAGAACACATTACAGAAATATGAGCTACATTCTTTAAAATGTAGAATTTAATACATCAGGGATATATCTGAATAACAGTATGTCAGGGATATAAGAGAAGAAACTGCCACACCTGGTAAACGGTTCAAAGAGAAGGCCCTTAACATTCCTTCTTCTTTAAGAAATGTATGATTCCATTGCATCTCAAACTAAATGGCTATGGGGTCTTGACTATTTATTTTTAATGGTTCCATGAGAAAGGCAAGTAGATAAAAAGGTAGTATAATCTAAGATTAACTGGTTCAAATGCTTCCCTTTCATGTTCAAAGCCCAATACCTAAAAGGTAAGAGATACCTCAGTGACCATTAAGTTATGAAAGAAGCCTCAACTAAATATCTACTCCACCCACTAAATGAATTACCATTTGAGAGAAAGAATTAAAAAAAAAAAAAGTACCTTGCAATAGGGGACTACCCTATTCCAGTTATCTTGTTTGAATTTAATTTTTTATCATAATACATGCTGTCAATATAAGGTTGATGTTTGTCTGGTCTTTAGACACTGGAATGCCCTGTGTAATCTGAATTATACACTCAAATAAATTATTAAGTGTGATGATTTATAAGCTGTTAAAGTAGACATTAAAACTGATACTATGGAAAAAACATGTTTGCCTATACGACCCACACTGCTACATTTCTCTCATTTTAAAAACTTTTTCCTCTTCAAGAATTATACAAAACATACACTGAAAATGTAGGATCAGACATGAGGCCAATCCAACACTAAATTTAGTAATATAAATGCTAAGAGTCCCCAAATTTCAAAGTCAAGGTTCCCATAACTACATTAACTTAGCCTTTTTGCATATATACTAAGGCCATCAAATTAAACAGTGTATTAAATAATACAAGACACAATGGGAACCTTAACTTTTGAATTTCCTGGTTTCTGAATTTTCAGCCCTAACCACTGCATTAAGGACATTTTCCGCAAAGGGGACCTTTACATTTTAAGAGGTTATCGAATGTAGGAACATGCAAGCCTAGCAGTATTATTAGAAACACAAATGAATTTGAGGTATGGTTATGTGAAATTAGACAAAAATTCACGTTCACTCAGTACAAACAGCGAAGCCTTTCTCATTTCTGGGAGAGAGCTTTTTTGCAAAAAAAGAAAAAAAATCACTGAATATTTGAGTTATCATCCAATGAGCATCAGGCACAGTGTGCCTGCTTGAAAAAAGTACTTACCAATTTTGGGGAAACTGGCTCTCCTTCAGTTCTCTTGTTCCCTATGAGAGAAGAAGGGGAAAATGGAATTAGACTACAAACACAGACTTATGACAAGTCATCAAAAGCTGATAACGTAAAGATTTCTATCTCATTTCCATGAGAAAAAAAACAAAACACACAAGAATCTCCAAAGCTTTAAAACCCAAAAGAAAAAAATAAGGAAAGAGATAGGTAATTTCATTTTTACAAGAGAAGAACTCAAGGGCAATTGAATATCTAATTTTCCCGTTGTTCTTTTTTTTCACTTTTCCACAGCCTTTTCAAGACAAGAAAAAGTAGTTGACAGTTTCCCTTTCCTAAGAGACACAGAAATGCAGAAATACACCCACATCCCCAACAAATGACCTTCACTGTTTGCTGCTTTATTTTACAAATTAGGCTAACATCATTGGCCCTTAGGCTGATCTACTTAAAAGGCTTTTTTTTTTTTCAATTAATCTTGAAATGGACCTGTCTTATAAGGCTATAAAATTCAAGCATCTTATATGTATAGTCATAATTTCAATTAAACTTTTCATTCTTAAAGTCCTACCAGTTTAAACTGTGAACCACATAACACTAAAGTGACTTTCCCTATGCCATATCAGTGATAGAGCCAGGGGAAAAAAGAAAAATCAAGGTTTTGGGATCCCAATCTATGCCCAGTGATGCTTTTATCAATTGTGGTTTTTTAAGATTATCTAAACTCCATTAAGTTGATTTCAAGGTCAGAAAACTCATGTCAAGCTATATTGTTTAACTCGTCCTTGCCCCAAACTTTTCTAGTTAAAAAAATTAGTGAACAAAAATTAAAACTTTTTCCTTAGTATTTTAGTATTAACTTATTTAAACTGAACATATCATGCTCTAAATCTATGTCATCCTATGCCTTAAACATAGTACATTTGTCCACTGAAGTCACTCCAATGGTGTGATGTAAATTCTCATTTCCTTAAGGGATATTTAAAAAAATCTTCATCCAAATCACAAATTTGTATTTAATCATGCACAGTCATACCCAACATATAGTAAAATAATTTTAAAGGGCCTCAATTCATGCAGTTAACATTCATTTCCAAAAGAAATTCAATTTGCTGTTTTATCCTGCCTTTCTTTTAGCAGCAGCACTTTTCTAGAGTTCTAAAGTCCATATAAATGGCAATTTTAATCACCGAGATTAGAATGATTACCAACCAAAAGAAAAATCTATAAAATGATCTGTAGAATGATGTGGTTATTAAAAAGTAGATTCTTGGGAATTCCCCGGTGGTCCAGTGGTTAGGACTCTGTGCTTCCACTGCAAGGATCATGGGTTCAGTCCCTGGTTGGAGAACGAAGATCCCACATGCCAAAAGGTACGGCCTCCCCCTACCAAAAAAGTGGATTCTCACTAAGAAAGAAAAATATCTGACTATGCGTGATGTTCACAATACACACCCATATCAAACCATTATGTTGTACACCTAGAACTAATATGATGTTCTATGTCAATTTTAAAAAGTGGATTCTTAGTACAGATTCTGTACTACTCAAAGACTACCAGGCAAACAGTAAAGGCTCCTCAGAGAGAACTCCCTAGAAGTCCAGTGGTCATGACTGGACACTTCAATTGCTGTGCTCAGGTTCAGTCCCTGGTCGGAGAACTAAGATTCCACAAGCCAAGTGGAGTGACCAAAAGCAAAGTAAATGGTAAACAGATATTTGTTAAATTAATTAATTGACTGAGTGGAACCTTAACTTTCAGTTGCTGGCTTATTTTCCCTACTAGGCATTTCTTGTTAGCTCTTTCATGCTGGGGATAATCTCTTATGTATCAATCTCCCACAGCATTATTTGTTAAATGAGTGACTTTGGATAAAAACAGTTGATTGCCATTTTAAAATATAATGAAAAGGAAAAGATAGATATATTGGATCAAATAAAAATTAGGAACTTCTGTTCATCAAAAAAAAAAAAAAAAACACACCATTTAAGAGAATGAAAAAGCAATCCACAGAACTGGAGAATTATAACTGCAATACATAACAATAGCTTATACTCAGAATGTATAAAATATGTTGAGACTCAAAGTGGTCAGGATCGGATTGGGATTTCAACTTTTACACAAATGGCATTTGAGAAGTATAGTCAAATAAACTCTTCTGAAAATCATATTCAGTAAGAAAGGCAATGGATGCACCTTATCTCTGGGGCATTTTCTCCAAAAATAAATAGCAGAGTCAATCCCTAATTGACAAGGAATTTTACCATGATATCACAAAACTACTTGTAACACTGCTTGCAGGGACTGCAGAAATCACAACGGAAATCAAAGTCTGAGAGGTTAAGTGACTTCCCTGAAGGTCACACAGCTAGTTGGTATCAAGCGAGAGAGAAGTATACAGACCCTGAGATTCCTTTGACTAAGCTGGCCTTTCTACTAGATCACACTTTCTCTTATCCAGTTTCAGCAGTTACTCTCTTAAGAAACTAGGATAAATACTGACCAAATATTTTGGGGGAAATCTTCATATAAAATTTTAAAGAAAAATCACGTAAGTAAGCTCTCTAGGGCTGGTTTTAACACTTGAGCTCCTTTATGCCTAAGGGATCCCCATGAATAGGCTTCAGAGGGGTTTGCCAACTCCACAATACTATATGCTAAATTGTGAATGTAAGAGTATTCTGGGAAGAAGATCCACAACTTAAATAAGATTCGCAGAGGTTCAGATACCCAAGAAGAGTAAATTATTTTTAGACTAGTGACTCTTAAACACTGCATTAGAACTACCCGAAGTGTTCCTTCTGAAGACTGATGATTAACTGACTACCATTGGGATACTGATTTAAAAAAAGAAAAGCAAGTATTTCTGTAATTTAATAAAAATTAGTTAGCAGCAAAAATATTTACATCCAACTTGTACTTTTTACACTATACATATGCAAAATGTATGTAAGTCTGAAATGCAAGTTTGACTTCCTCAGGTTAGGTTGATTGGAAAATCCACGTAACTTCTCACATACATTTGACACTTGCAGCTAAAGTAGTTCAAAATTTTAGCCTTACTTGCTTAAATTTTTAAAATAGATTTGTTCCTGAAAAATACATTCAACACACATGAATCGGAGTAATTATTTTTACTTTTAGAGATGAATACTATCTTGTTAACATAACTTCACTTGATTTTTTGCAAACTAAAGATTGTTCCACCTCCTCTCTGGAACTTCACAGGTACTGTAGCTGCTTTAATTACAGCCAATAAAGAAATGAATCATTCAGATTTCTGATATGGTTATAAAATTTTTAAATATCAATAAATCTAAGGCGATTAATAACTACTTTGTAAATATCTTTTGTATATAAAACCTTCGTGTATGAAGAATATAAATAAACCAAAAACAAATTTTGCAGAGGAAAAGTTCAACACTAGATTATGTCTTAAATTAGGCTAAAATCCACCCCATTACAAATTTTGAACGATTAAGTTTATAGTCTGTGCTCAATCATAAATTTTGATAAGGGACTAGAATAGCACAGATAATTGTCATTCAAAGACACTTTAAAATGTCACCTTACACAGAAGATTCAATCTCTTCTACTACACCAAGCTGATACACTAATTTCATATACAATAAGTTTTACTGCTTTTTATCTGTCTTTCCTAACTTCTAACAGAGAGTATAATAAGTTTGAAATAAATTTAAATGCAAATAAATGCTCAGATGAAAAAGCAGAATCCTGCTAAAGGAGATTTAGTTCTTTAGGTGCGGCCCAATATCATAATCATCCCTCTTGCCCCAAGCCCTCTTAATCTCACCCTCTCAAGGGCATCCCTCTCCCCTCTCTTTCCTGAAGCATCAAATTTTCTTTCACTACTGGATCATTTTGCTTCTTTTATCTAAAAAAAATAGCCTTCCAAAACTCCATATTCTTCTGTAGTTACTGTCTTCTGTAATTATTATCTGAACTGCAACTTGTAGCAAAACTCCCTGAAAGAGTTAACGAAAGTCACTGTCCCCAGTTCCTCTCCTTTCATTCTCTACTGAACCCACTCCATTAGGGCTTTTGCCTCTTTCAGTCTTGTCTGGAACAGTGACCTCTCTGTTGCTAAATCCAACAGTTAAGTCTCAGCCCTCATTTCCCTGTTCACACAGTATTATCTGACCCTGCTGATCATCCCTTCCTTCATGAAATCCTTTCTTCTCTTGACTGCCAGGACACCAAGCACACTTGACTCTCTTCCCAATCTCTTTCGGCACTCTTCTGGGTTTCTTCTGCTAGTTCTTTCTCATCTCTCAAGACCTGAAATGTTGAACTCCCCCAAGGCTCAGTTCTTGGAACGCTTCCCATTAGGTAAACTCATCCAGTCTCATAGCTATAAAAGGATCTGTACACTGGTGACTCCAAAATTTGTTTGTATCTCTGCCAAGACCTGTCCCTTGATTTCCAAACCTACATATCAAACTGCCCATTTGACACCTGTCAAATTGGCTTCTCAAGCTCAACAAATCTAAAACTAAACTCTTGACTACCTATCTCCCAACTTCCTCCCCAGAGTCATCCTCATTTCAGTAAATGGAAACTCCATCCTTTCAGGACAAAATCTTAAAGTCATCCCTGACTCCTCTTTCCCATATCCTACATCCAGTCCAATAACTGAACTTCTTGCCTCTGCCTTCAAAATACATGGGACTGTGACCACTTGTCTCAACTCTACTACCACCTCCTTAGTCCAAGTCACCATCATCTTTCACCTACACTATTGCAATAGGCTCCTAATTGGCCAGCCTCCCCACTTCCATCTTTGTCCTCCAAAGTCTAGTCTGTCAGTAGCCTTTTTAAAAGACAGATCTAGTCATGCCTCTGCTCAAAATCCTCCAATGGCTTCTCATCATGCTTAGAGAAAAAGCTGAATTCCTCTACAACGGCCACAAGGCCCTAGTGATGTGGGCCTCGGTTACTGTTAGACCTCACCTTCTTCCCTCTCCCCATTCCTCAATTTATCCCAGCCACCCCGGCCTCTTTTCTGTATTTCAAAAACTCCTAACAAGTTCTCTTCTCAGGGCTCTTCTGGAACACTCTCTCCCATCAAATACCTTCAACAGTTCGCTTCCTCAAATGTCAGGAAACCTACAGCAGCTGCAAGAGTAGAATACTAAAACAAAGATTAAAACATTCATCAGAACTGTCCCCCTCCCCAAACGTTCACTTTAGGGACATTCTTTCTCACACCAAGAATACCCTTTTTTTATCTTCTCTCTGCCTATCCAAGTCCTACTCAACCATTAGCACCCAGATGAAGACTCATTGATTAATAGCTTTTCCAACTCCCAGTTTTCCATTTTTTTAATTTGCGAAGTATTTATCATCTTTCTCATTCATCTTAGAATTTAACCATGTACTATTTCACACTGTAACTTACATGTCTCATTTCCCTAACTATACACACACACACACCCCTCATTCATCTTAGAATATAACCATGTACTATCTCACACTGTAACTTACACGTCTCATTTCCCTAACTATACACACACACACACCCCACATGTGTAGAACAGAAATAATTTCCTGTACAAGCAATTCTCAAACTTATATCAAGGTAACTTTAAAACTTCAAAAAATGTATAGATTCACATGCCCTACCCTTAAAGATTCTGAATTCATTATGTCTGATTTAGGGCCTAGATATCTGTAATTTTTTTAAGTTCCTCCAGAAGATTCTGACACATAGCCAAGATTAGAAACCACTGTGTTATACATCTCTGTTACCTTCAGGACCTAGGAAAGTAGGCCTTCAAATAGCCTAAAGCGAGAATGGACACCCTAGAGCACCAGATCCATACTTTCATTTCAAGGGGAACAGTGGTCTAAAAGATCTAGATGTCTAGCCACAAGCTATAAAGATTGTAACAGGCAAAGCCCAGTCTAAAACCCAGATTTACTGCTCTCCATCTAGGAATCCTTCCATTACACTGTGTATAAATAAAGTAATAAAAATCCACAATTCAGATAGGCATAGTAAACAGTGATTATCTAATACTTGACCAGTAATTGCAATGCCCACGCTCTAAGACAGTGCACATTATTAGCTTCTATATGCTTGAAGAATGTTAGCAACATTAGCTGACAAGAGTCTTAAAATGCTAGAGAGTAATTGTGTTAAGGCTTACAAATTTTGAAAAAAGTTACTTAAATTCTTAGAATACGTACAAAAACTTGTAAAAATCATTTGTTTTGTAGTAACATATTACAAAAAAATCAATGGAAAGGAGAATTCTTGCTTCATCATGCTATAAAGTACAAAATTCCTTATTCACAAGCTTCCACAGCGCACAAAGGTGTAAATGTTTTCTGAGTCTAATCATCATAACATAACCTTCTTAATTACAGATCAGACTTAGTAAATCACCCCATATCCCAAGACAGCTCAAACTCTTATTTTAATAATCAGTTAACCTCAGGACCAAAACTCTAGCCATCATCAACGAAAAACAACTGAGGTATCTATAAAGCATTACAGAAGAGCTTGTATTCATCTTGGTGTATAGGGATTTAAGCCAGTGCCTCCTGTTAACACTAATGGGAGTTCTGGGTGTCAAGTAAGGAGGAGGATCAACGCCCAGCACCGAATCTGTGAAAACCCTTTCTGTGGCACTAACTGCAACTACTGGGACTTGTTCTCTCAGAGATGGGATAATAGACCCAAATTCCTATGTCTCTAAAGAATAAAGATCATTTAAATAAAAGTGACTAAGGAAGGTCACTGGTAAACACTTGATTTTAAAAATATACAAGAAAAAGCTAAACTAAAAGAAAAATTACTGCATAAGGGAAATTTTATAAAATAGCACCAATATGCACAGGTGGGAAAAACAAAACAAAACTAGTGAATTGCTGGAGATAAAGTATCTCACACAAAAATTCAACAGGATTAAAACAACGAGAATTGTCTACATTAGAGCACAGGAAGCCCAACTGTAGGAGAAGCTTGTCCAAAGAAACACACACACAAACAAAACAAAAACTCCTCCCCCGATGGAGCCCTAGGTGCACTGCAATCCTTGCCTTTAAAAAGCACAGAAGAAAACTCCTGCTGCACCGACAGCCTGGAATAATCACAAAGCACTTCCAGACAAACAGATAACAATCACAAG
The DNA here is from genome assembly GCF_032405125.1 of Capricornis sumatraensis. Lineage (NCBI taxonomy): Eukaryota > Metazoa > Chordata > Mammalia > Artiodactyla > Bovidae > Capricornis > Capricornis sumatraensis. The sequence continues at coordinate 76,640,708 of NC_091084.1, forward strand.
CTCCCAAAGACAACCAAAACTAGAATAAAAACTACAGCACCTTACTGTGTCTCATACTGCCTCACTTCTCACTTCACTGCTGCACTCACCAGGCTGAAAAATGAGCAGGTGTGTTTCAGGCCACAGAAAAATTAGTGAGACACACACATGCACTCACACACACACCCCAGCCACAAACACACACACAAAGGGAGTGATATTCTTTCACATGAAAGGGCTTTAAAAAAAACCGCAAGGCTTTGCTGAAGGCCTACAAAAACTGAGAGTAGGCCTTACCGGAGCAGTAAGGAAAAAGCCAAGGTTTATTCCTAATCCACAGTTACTAAAAGAATTAACATTTATTTCAATTAGAAGGGCTTTGGCAACAATCCATTTTTTAAAGAAAGAGAAATTAAGATTTTCCCCATTTCTATCCTCCAAAGAAAATTAAGATTTTCTTCTGATCTTAGCTCCGCAACACAAATGAAAAAGAACCCTGACTTAAGGCCTGAAAACTAAATGTTTCCATAACATTCACAGTTAAAAAAAAAAAACTATGTAGTCCAACATATTGATTCTTTATCATCACTGCTATCATTAACGAACATTTAGCTTTTTATCTGTACTCTGAAATGTCAATGAGAAATTGAAACAGCTGTAATATGCTGGGGATTTTAACTTTTGAAACAAAAACCACAAAGAAACATGACTATGAAGCATAAAGTCTCAATCATGCTGATAAGTAAGTGGTCCTAAAATCTGAAAGTGAAAGCAATACATACCAAAAAAGAAGTCTGCCTGATATTAAAGCTAGCCTTTAAAACCAAAAATATTTTCTGTTACAGAAGACTGAAATCAGGGCTTCCATTAACCCTGTTTAAAAAAAAAATCCCATGAGCATGGATTTTTTTTCCTAAGTCTCTTCATCAGAGCAGCATGGGGTCCCATTAGGCACCCTATTTTACTTCCACCTTATAAATAACGTTAGCTATTCGCTATTTCCATGGAAACCAAGTACAGAGAAACCCACTTAAATGAATACCGGTTAAAGGAATAAGTTTTATTTTAGTAAGGTTTTGCGGCTCTAGATGAACTCTACTGGGGAATACTACAAAGTCTTCTTAAGTATAATTTTTTAAAAGACGTCTTTGGTGTAGTGGGAGCTTATTAAGAGTCCTGTTAAATAAATGCACTCCTTGCACTAAACTAAATATGCCAAACAGCATCATAACATTAAAAGCTATCTTTCCAACGTACTGTACATGGGTTTAGACGCACAACCACCAATGACTGCTTCCTCATGCACTGGGGTGGCATAATTACCCCTACGGGTCTAATTTAAACTAATAAAAGCAAGGAAATTTAGAAATAAGCCTACCATCACCTTGTAGTCACTGCTAACGAACAGCACCCACAACTGCAGACACATGCACAACTTGCTACTCCTCCAAAGAGAAATGAACAGTAACTTAAGTTCTAAGTTCTTAAAAACTGTTACCAGGTCCAGGGATAGCAGGGAGTCAAAATTCCCTCCTCAAAAAACTATTTCACAGTTACAGTGTATATTCCCTAGTCAATCAACACATACATTTGGGTGAAGTACAAATAGAATATGCAAGAGAAAGTGCCGAACAAGACTTGGCGATTTTCCACTATAAGCTGACAAATATTGCCCAACATACACTAGAAATGGCCATTTGTGGTGGTCCACACAAAAGCTGCAGACAGGAAGTGCTCATAAAATTAAATGCAACTCTTAAGAACAATAAATTCAAAACTAATCATCTTAAGTTTCAAAAGACAGAGAAGAAAACTAAAATCTTTCCAGTAGATATGGTTCTCTATTAAGCTGATGGAGGTTCAGACATCTTCAGTAAGTTAAAAAACAAATGAAAACAACATTATCCTAAAAGATGATTACCAGTATTAAATTTACAATGTATGTAAAGAGTTAACATTCCAGGACACATACTTTTCATTTGAGTATACCAACATATCTATTGTAATACATGTTCTAAAAACATAAAATTATTTTTCTTATATGTAAAGTTTGGCAAATGTTGATAATTGTAAAAGTTGGGTCAACAGGTATGTAGGGTTTGCTAATATTCACTCTACTTCTGTGTATGTTTTTAAATTTCCATAAAAAGTTTTTAGAAATCCTATAAAGTTAAGGCTCTTGTCTCAAATATGTTTTTCTCTATGTGTAACTGAAAAAATGGATGAAATGCTTGGTACAGACCTTAGAAGCCACTGAATTTAAATCAAACATACCCATTACATGTAACCACAACTAAAATTTTCAAGTTTTACTTTTCTTACCAAAACAATTCAGTTAACAGTTCAAAAATCACAGGAGAAATCTGAAAAGGAAAGGGTCTGCTATTGTGTAATTACCAACAATGAAATGAAAACAATCAATGCCTAATAACAAGGTATCTTTAGTCGTATTTTGTATTTTACAAACTAAAGAAATTCTACTAGCCCTCTCTCTACTAATAAATCAAAATACTTCCAGAATAAGCAATACCAACTTCTCCATTTTCTTCTCCAATTAGGTCCACAGGACTACAGAGGGCAATCTAACAAATTAACGCTTCCTATTTCTTTTATCTTGGTTAAGTAACAAGGTTACCCCCTTCCTCTCTACGATCCCAGTTCACCTCCTATCAGAAAATAATAAAGCAACTTTTGAGGTAAAAAGGTCTTTTTCTATTCTCTCCCTTAGTCCAGATATGAAATGTTTCACAAATCTTCGGTTACTTTGGAAGTGATTTTAAGCTATTATCCAACTCCTGGCTGAGGGGCCAAAATGCAGAGGTTCACAAGCTGTCAAGCTTTGAGGTCTATGATAACAAGTCTCTGTTTTAAAACTAATCATTGAAATAATGTTCTGTTTTTAAGAGAAATAGAATAAGATGATGGTTGCTTTGGAAGGAGTGATGAACAGCAGACAGGGAATGGCATAACCACAGATGAAAGTTCAAAGATAATAAAGAAGGGGGAGAGCAAAAGAAATGGAGGGGGTGACGGCAGCATCTCTCTGCAAAGTAGCTGACTTACCATGAACCAGACAGGCTCCTGCACAAGTGCGCTACTGCAAGTTGCTTCAGTCGTGTCCGACTCTGTGCAACCCCATAGACGGCAGCCCATTAGGCTCCTGTCTCTGGGATTCTCTAGGCAAGAATACTGGAGTGGGTTGCCATTTCCTTCTCCAGTGCATAAAAGTGAAAAGTAAAAGTGAAGTCGCTCAGTCATGCCCGACTCTTAGTGACCCCATGGACTGCAGCCTACCAGGCTCCTCCATCCATGGGATTTTCCAGGCAAGAGTACTGGAGTGGGGTGCCACTGCCTTCTCCGAACAGCAGTCAAAAGTAGCCCACCTTTTACAAATTAAGCAGGGACATGATTTTCAAAATTGTGTAACTCTTTAAATCAACCCCAAAGAGGCCATTTAGGGTCCACTTCTAACCCCTGTTTGTTAAAATAAAATACACTTCTAAACTTTTTACAATTCCATTCACCCAAGAGAAGCAACTTTTACAGACCCTGAATACAGACTGAAATAAACAAAACACAGAACACACAATACACTTGCTATGCTAATTCACAAAGTACAAAACTTGACTTCCCGAAACTCTGGCTATTGCAAAGTACGACAAGTTTTTAATTGAAAAAAAAAACTACACAACCTGCTATAAAATTGCTTAATTTTAAAAAATATTTGTCGAGCTAAAGTACAACATTTTATCAAAGCAACCTTGTTGGCGTTTCTGCTCAGAAAGCAGAAACAACGTTTTAGGAACACAGACAAAATAAAATTGAATAAAGACTTCTATCCACCTACTAGGCCTTTATCAGTGGTGCAGTTGGTAAATGAGAAAAAAAAAGTTAATGAAAGCTATTATTCTATTTTTTAACTCAAATGCTCACTACTGGCAACATATACTGTATTTAGGATGTTTGGTAAGCTATTACAAACACACTTGTTGATCCCAGGGAAAAAACTGCACAGACCAAAGACGAAAAAGGTTTCAGATCTAAACTGGCAATAAATGAATAAAATTAATCCTACTTCATACTGAATGATCATTCCCCTCAATTGGTTTCACTTAACAGATACATACATACCTACAGATATACTTATATGTACCTACATACTAATGAATATATTTAAAACTCAAAAGTACACTTAAAAACTCAAAAAACATTTAAAACTCAAATTATTTTCCAAAAACTTAATTCTGAGATCACTGTAAGGCAGAGACAAAGTATGGCTTTTCTCACAATCAACTTGTTCTCAGGCCCAGTTTGTAGGCTCAGTATAGGAAACGTATGATGATTAAATATAGAAAGAAAAAATCAGGCACCAAATGAGAGGAAATTTCACAAAGGAAAAATGCTCAAAATAAAAAGACAAATAAACTGTGTCCATCATTACTAGAAAGTATTCCTATGCCACTTTTATATCTTTGAGGTTCTACATTTGTTTCCATGAGTTATGATACCAAGCATGTGTTGTTCTCCAGTTGTCCTGGGCTGTAGACCCAATGGACTGACCAGCTGATTAGAATTCTGAACTTGTGAGTTGTAATACAATGCCTAATCTGCTACTGCCTTGATGCTAAGTGACCTACAGCAAACATCAATATCTTGGTGCAAAAAAAAATCTTTCATCACTAAGAGTTTTAAAAATATAAAGTGCCCTGAAATACTTTTCAAAGTCTCTGTAATAACTGACATACTCCCATGTATTTCATACTTCTCTTAGCAGTTTCCACAAACAAGAACTCATTAGGTCACTTTTCCCATCCATATCTTTTCTCATCACATTTCAGGGAAAAACTCTCGTTTCTAACTAAGTTGTTCCATATTTACCCTCTTCCCATAAACTTTTAGTGGGGCTGTAACAATAACAGCGGGCTTCTCTGGTGGCTCAGTGGTAAAGAATCCGTCTGCCAATATAGGAGACCTGGATTCGATGCCTAGGTTGGGAAGATCCCCTGGAGAAGGAAATGGCAACCCACTCCAGTACTCTTGCCTGGAGAATCCCACAGACAGAGGAGCTGGCAGGCTATAGTCCACTGGGTCACAAAGAGTCGGACATGACTTGGCAACTAGACAACAACGACAGTAACAATGATAATCAAGCTTATGAAGTATCTTAAGACAGCCCCACTTTATCTTCATGTCAATCCAAAGAGGTCAATATTATTGTACCTATGTTGTCAGTAAAGAAAGTGAAAAGTCCAAGTGAAAGCAGAATGCTTGGTATGAAGCACTGGTACCCAAGTGCATATAGTACCCTTCCATCACCCTTTCTTCTTCTTCCTAAACACATAAAAAACACAGCAAAAGGAATGAATGAATGTACAGGAGACATATTTGTTCAAAACAGATTAAATAATCAGTCCAAGGTCACACACTCAACTTGAAGTGGTTGTACTGAGAGTCCAGGGGCTTCTCTGGTGGTTCAGATGGTAAGAATACACCTACAATACAGGAGACCTGGGTTTGATCCTAGGTTGGGCAGATCCCCTGAGGGAATGGCGGCTACCCACTCCAGTATTCTTGCCTGCAGAATTCTATGGACAGGAATTCCTGGTGGGAGAGGAGCCTGGTGGGCTACAAGTCCATGGGGTCACACAGAGTCAGCTATAACTGAGCAACTAACACACACACACACTGAGATTCCAACCCATAGGTCAGACTTCCAAGCTTAGGCTCTTTGCCCATTATCCAACATTTGTCTCAAACCCTGAGAAGAGAACAAGTCTAGAATTAAGGTTCACTTCACTTCACTTCAGTCGCTCAGTCATGTCCAACTCTTTGCGATCTCATGCATCGCAGCACACTGGGCCTCCCTGTCCATCACCAACTCCTGGAGTTCGCTCAGATTCACGTCCATCGAGTCAGTGATGCCATCCAGCCATCTCATCCTCTGTCGTCCCCATCTCCTCCTGCCCTCAATCCCTCCCAGCATCAGAGTCTTTTCCAATGAGTCAACTCTTCTCATGAGGTGGCCAAAGTACTGCAGTTTCAGCTTCAGCATCATTCCCTCCAAAGAAATCCCAGGGCTGATCTCCTTCAGAATGGACTGGCTGGATCTCCTTGCAGTCCAAGGGACTCTCAAGTCTTCTCCAACACCACAGTTCAAAAGCATCAATTCTTTGGCGCTCAGCTTTCTTCACCGTCCAACTCTCACATCCATACATGACCACTGGAAATACCATAGTCTTGACTAATAGCTAAAAACAGCTACCATTTATTTAGTGCTTACTATGTTATCAGGCACTTATTTATTCCTTCTAACAACCTCAGAGAGTACTCTTATTTATTCAAACTTTACAGATGAAGAAACTGAGGCAGAGGCACAGCAGATGAAGTGATCTATCACAGAGCTAATACAAATCCAGACTGCGCAGAGCACAGCCAGGATTTGAGCCTATGCGACTGGCTCCAGCTCCAGCGCCCACACTCTTAACCACTGTGCTCTACTGCCATGCTAAAAAACTTCCCTTCGTTTGAACTGCCCGAAAACAAAACTTTTAACCTTTTCACAAAATTAGTCAATTGTAAGACTTCACGCTTCAACGAATTCAGAGAAAACTAGTAGTGCTTTTCTAAGCATGCTCACCAGACTTCTTCACAGGCACAGAAGATCTGCCCCTGGTGACTAGATCACTGCAGTGTTCAGGAAGCAGCACACTGTAAATCAGGTTAAAAGCCCCCACCCGTCTCCCTGCACGCTCAGACCCACACTAACCATGCACTGCAAAATACAGGTGATTCAGAGATGTCCCAGTGAGATCCTCTATAAAATGAATGTCACTCTGGAAGTACCCAAGTACATATAGTACACTTCCATCACCCTAACTTCTTCTTTCCAAACATCATAAAAAACACAGCAAAAGGAATGAATGAATCTAAGCTACTTAAAAATCATAGCAAATGTCCAATGATAACTACAGATTTAAATGAGAAAAAAATGCAAAATTCTCATAGTTTTGTAACTTGTCCAAATTCTACATTCAAAAAGCAGTAGGCCTCTTTGAAAGCCTCAATTCTTAGACTACCTTATTATCATATACGTGCCTTGAAGGGTGTCTAGAAAAGTCCATTTTTGCCTCAGATTCTACAAATCTTGATATGCGTATTTAAAACAAGATTCATTACTGTTGGATTACAAGTTACTGGGCTTTTACCCTAATATCTATTAATATGACAATGTAGTTAATAATATAAACAAAAATATTAAGCATGGATTTAATATTTGCAACATTAACATGGAATATACACAGAAAATAAACAGAATAACAGGACTGGACCTGGAGGTACTGAGAACTTGACACAATAAGAACAGGAACTATTGCAGCTCCCTCCACTGACATCGTAAAGTTGCCACATTTTCTGGGCTCTCTTTTGAATTAATGTGGCATCTGTTCCAAGTACAGCATGCTAACATTTTACTAAAAGATATTTTCATTCTACATTTGTATCTGGTTTGCTTTTTATTTGAACTCCTGTTTTATTTCAGTGGTCATTATTTCCTTATACCAAGTTGTCAATTTGGCATTCCTGATCTATCTCCCTTGAGGACAAAAAGGGTGGGGAGGAACCATCAGCTTAAAACCCTCTAACAGCAATAATTACAATATGCTTTGCATATACATTAAATAAAGAGAATAAGCAGCAGAAAGATTTTTGTGGGCTTTTTAGTATTAGGTCCTGATAAGCTAACGGCATCTGTTCCTTTCAGAAAAAGAATTCTGCTCTGAGTTATGTGGGGGGAGGCGGGGGGAGTAGAAAACAAATACTAAATAGAATAATTCAAGTTACAAAGTTTGGTCTTTGTGAAATGATGATTTCAATAATTTGCACATATCCAACCCTATCGAGTGATAATTGCTTTTTAAGACAGCCTCAAAACTGCTGCAGCAACAAGCCAAATACAACCACTTGTACTTAACATGCATGCTGCATACTCCACAATGTTACGTCATATCAGGCACAGAGAAGACGCTTACCAAGCTATCCTGCGTTCTATAAACTGCCTAACAACAACAGAAAAAGGCACTGCTATCTCCATAGTGGGAGTAAGAGCTGTCAGGGTAGGCCAGCCTTCTCCCTTTGGTCAACTCTGAAGAAAACAAATAAGGCCTATATTTCTGTCTTTTAAGCTAACCTCTCTCAAGGCCTTTACTCTCGATCATTCAGCCTTCACAGAAAGAAAGGCTGTTGCTTTAAAATTAAAAAGCTATAAAAGAGCCCCACACCTTGTACTAATGGTCCTCCAGGTGTCCCCCTGGCTACCTCTTCTGCAGAAGAATGGCCTATCTAGGCCGCCAGTCTCCAAGTGGGTGCACCCACTCTGGGGAAAGAAGAGGGCCATCAGAAGAAATTACTACAACTTATATTTTTAAATCTCATCCTTTTTAAAATTTCTAATTTCCTATATGTTTTATAACATACATAAAATACTAGGTTCAGGAAATTATATGTAAATACACATTTAGGGGGGCCATAATATTTAAGTTTGGGTACTACAGGTTAAGAAGACCAAAACTAGAATAAGAAAGCCAGGAAATTTCGTCCTTGCTATTAATATCAACTTACTCAAATTCTTGTCTCTGCCTCAGTTTTACCATCCATGACATATACTGAGTCCTTTGTGCACTTATCAAATTATGATGAGAAATAATAAAATACTCTCCAGAGCATAGTCTAAGCCACACAAAATGAAAAGCACCTAAGAAGCTACCAATGAGAGATAACCTTCACTTGGCTTGTTAAAACTAGTTAACTGCTACACCCTATCAGACCCAATTCTTAGAATTTTAAGGCCATGCTCTAGGACTTCACCAAATATGGATCTAAAGACCTACAAAGCACTTTAGATATGAGCACATTCTAGAATTAGAAAGACACTTTTTAAACTTTTATAACGAAAAACTTATCCATGAAATAAAAATTTTCAACTTAAAAATTACAAAGGTGAATTATTAATATAACCTTATCAACAAGTCAAAACTCTCAAAGCTAGAATCAAAAGATATTTACTGCAGATTATAAGGTCTTCAGTATGCTTTTTAAAATATAAATAACACCAGAAAAAATGAATTATTGGTACTCATTAAATTATTGGCACTTCCAATTATTTACTTTTCTTTTCTTTTTTTTTTTAACTGCTTTGAAAATTGCTGGGTTACCAGAATAGCATTCAAAGGTGATTGAATAAGTAGGGTTAGGGATGAAGGTGAGGTCAACCAACACTAATTCCTAGGCAGGATATCTGTATGCCATATCTGTATGCCCATTAAGCAGTACTGGTTTGAGTTTCTATTTATTAAAACAGCACAAGTATTTTCTTGGTTTTAAAACTCTACTTTACTGTATAAATGTTGAATGAACCCCTCCTAACAATCAGAAAGAGAGACTACAATTTTTTTTTAAAGTTATCTGAAACAACAACTGATCTCATTATAAATAACTACCAGAATAAACTAAAGGAATTTATTTATTTATTTATTTTTACTTTATTTTACAATACTGTATTGGTTTTGCCATACATCCACATGAATCCGCCACGGGTGTACATGAATTCCCAATCCTGAACCCCCCCCTCCCACAAACTAATGGAATTTAATTCTGAAGTGGTATTTCCTAATTTACTTGTGCAGGACAGAAAACAATGTTGTCATTTTACTTAAGATGACATTTTAAATTTTTAAAAAATAACGACAACCATTTCTAACAGTGGCACAGTGGTCAAGAATCGGCCTGACAATGCAGGAGATGCAAAGAGACAAGGGTTCAATCCCTCTGTTCAGGAAAATCCCCTGGAGTAGGAAATGCCCACCCACTGCAATATTCTTGCCTGGGAAATCCCATGGACAGAGCCTGGAGGGCTACAGTTCTTGGGTTCGCAAAGAGTCGGACACAACTGAGCACGCATGCAACTCAACTCAAACAAAAAGAACTTAAAATGCTTTCTGCCCCACAGGTAATAATCAGTCTAGGGCATCAGAGGTTTACGTCTTAATATACAAATCTTACCTACCTCTCTCCTTCCAACCTCACTACCATTTCCCATCTGAACCTTATTTTCAAAAACAAGCCAAAGTTTTTTAAATAGCCACCTGAAAAAAAATAAACTTTGAGTATGATGGTATAATTTTACTTATTTTTAAAATGTATATACATTACACATGGGGCTTCTTTGGTGGCTCAGTGGTAAAGAATCCACCTCACAGTGCAGGAGACATGGGTTCAGTTCCTGAGTCAAGATCCCCTGAAGAAGGAAATGGCAACCTGCTCCAGTATTCTTGCCTAGGAAATCCCATGGACAGAGGAGCCTGGCGGGCTACAGTCCACGATGGGGTTGTCAACTTAGCGACTAAACAACATTATACATAGTTAAATACACAGGAAAAATTTAAAGTAGATGAGAATGGGCTAACTTCTGTTTTCTACTTTACACATATCTGTATTGCTAACTTCTGTTTTCTACTTTACACATATCTGTATTGCAAGTATTACTTTTATAACTCCAATTCTCTGCCTTTTGATATTTTTAAAATATTAAAATAAACTATTAAAAAAAGGACACTTACCATCCTACCCTCTAAAATGCTGACAGTTCTAAGGACTGATTGACATAGCTAATGTAAACCATCTGCACCTACCAAGAAAATGGATAACCTACCATGCTACAGTGCCCAGACTGCAACCTTTAAGAAATGGGTACTAGACCCTACTCCATAACAGGCACTGTGCTTTGCAATGGATACTAGACCCTACTCCATAGCAAGCACTGTGCTTCACAATGGGCACAAAGTGATGGACAGGACACAAGCAGTGTGCGCTCGGTCGTGTCTGACTCTTTGCAACGCCATGGACTGTAGCTCACCAGCCTCTTCTGTCTATGGAATTTTCTAGGCCAGAATATGGGAGTGTGTTGCCATTTCCTACTCCAGGGGATTTTCCTGATCCAGGGATCGAACCCACATCTTGTGTGTCTCCTGCATTGGCAGGTGGATTCTTTACCACTGCGCCACCTAGGACAGGAAATACACTATCCCAAATGCCTTCATTTCCATTCCATTCCACTGCTTACTATTTCCAAAACATTCAACCTAACCCAACAAAATCAGATGAAACATTCATTCTTAAAAGGATATGTCAAAGCTGTGGCCATTTCGGTAGATTGAAAACTCCTTTAGGAACGCACTTGCTAAGCTTCTACAGGAATTACAGAGCTTTGTACAGCATTACAGACACTTAAAAGGAGGGGCTCTGGAATCAAACTCGGGCTTGAATTAACATTGTATCACGGCTATGTATGCGATCCCAGGGAAGCCTTCATTTCCTCATCTGTAAAATGGGGGTAGGTTAACAACAGCAAATCCTCAGAACATTGCTGTGAGGACTAAAATTAACTGAGATACTATATGTAAAAAGGCTAGTACTTAGCATACTCATAAACACACTAAACATATAACAACAGATAACACCAAAGTAAAAAAACTGTTCACCACTTGCCAACCATTTAAAATCTTATATGCATGCCCTTGTATAGGAACAAATATATGTATTTAAGTTTGAATATTAACACATAAGAACATTTTTCAACATAAAAGGCCATAATTGAAACTTTTCAATAATGTAACACACAGTACACTTAAGATATTTTTATATATATACACACAAACACAGCAGTGCATATTGTCAAAAACTACACTGCAAACACATTAAGAACTTGTCTGTCGGCCATGGTGGGGGAGGGTGATCCATACCACCAATTATAATTCTAACTCATACATTTAAATTTTGTAAATATTAACATTGTTAACATAATACAGACAAATATCTTAAAATCCAGCCATCTATTAGTGATTAAAAACTCAAATTTTTATGTACTTCTTTAGTCTATAAAGTACATCCATGAGTATTATTTCATCCTTTTAGGAAAACAGTGAAGCAGGCTTTCACCATTATCCCGATTTTACTACAGTACTGGGAAAATTAAACCTCAGTTAGGATGAATTTCCCAAGAGTGTACAGCCAGTGACAGGACTGGTCTTAAACCCAGGTCTTCTGACACTATCACAACTGTTTCATTTACAAGTGGTCTGGGACACTTCATTTATAAAAAGATAGAAAACTGTGCTCAATAATTTAGGTGTGTCAGAGGACTCTATAGATAATTACACATGGCTGCCCAGGTTCACTCCTCTTACATCCTCTCCTTATTTCCAACTTTAGAGCGTAACCATAAAATGTAGGTGAGAATTCATCCAAACCTCCTGCACTGGCCAAGTAACACCAGAGACCATTTTCTCCCTTACACTTAGCCATTAGAATTTAACATCTTTGTAACCACTGAATTAATTTCATTTTAATATTAGGTCTTGAAAAGATGAGTTAATATAAAATAAATAAAACCATTCATAATGTAGAAGCATATCAGACCAGATTCCATAAATTTATGACATTATCTAAAAAATCTATCTAATGTCTAAACTACAAATATTAACAAGTTTCAGTTCACCTTTATGAGGAAAAAAAAAAGATTAGTATTATTACAGTGGAATGGGTTGTCGTATAAATAAATACTTGAATAATTACTACTAAAGGCAGAGCTTTCTTAAATAAACACAGCAGCCCTCAGCAACAGCATTCGATGAACTCTATCTAACAGACAATGGTCAAGGAGGTAACAAAGACACTTGCCTGATTCTACACACACTCAGACTAAGGCACATACACTACAACTTATGCCTACATTTTTCAATATTCCCAGGTGTCCCTTTGTTTTTTAAAAAAGCTAAAAGCCATGTAGATAAAAAATTACCCTCAAACAATTTCAAGAGCTGAAAAAAAGTTCATGTCCTAAAAGAGAAAAATAACGTAAAGACTCATGACTTCTTTGAACCTAACATTTTAAGTACATCCCACAGACCTGAAACTACATTTTCTTTTTGGGGCTGCTCACTGGCCTCCAGTACATCAATCCTGTAACACTGTGAACTGTGGTGATAGACTGTTTCATGCTTCTAAACACGACAGAATTTTTCCAAGGTTACATACACTGTGACACGAAGAAATGTTTACAGCATCTTATTTTCATTCATCAACTAGTTTGGATGTTCTAACAGTGCAAACATTATTAATAAAGAAATTTTCATTATCTTTTGAACTTTCTAAAATCAACCAAAGGCCATGGCACAGTGACAAAGAGTTCTGAATAGGCAAAGCTGAATCCCAGTGAAGATTCTGCTACTAGCTGGTTGTCTGACTTGGGGCATATGTCACTCAGGGAGAAACTGAGGTGTGAAGACATTTTATGGCAAAAAATCCTAAGGAACTGCCACATCATCACTATAGACCAAAACTCTCAAGGCCTGTTTAGAACATCCTGAGTTTCTGATCAAATAAATAATAATCCAAAAAGAGAGGAAAAATGTAAATCATTGTATTTTAAAAAATAACAATGAACACTACTACTAAACCTACTACTAACCATATACATTTATTGAGACTTTATTATGTGCCAGGCACTGTGCTAAGCACTTTCACAGATTTTAACATTTAATCCCTACAACAACACTGACTCTAGTTAAGAAAGTGGAACCCTCAAAAGGACAGAATTTTTAAATTTACAAATGAATATATAAACAAATTACACTTTGTTTTTATAACCTTACGTTTTTCTCTACCTTTCAGCCGTTAGCTTTGAGTATTAAACTTATACTAAAATAACAATTATTTTCAGGACTTTGTCTTTCATTTAAAGAATATTGAGACTCAAGTCGTTGACAATCATTACAGAAGAATAAAAATTTCTACTTAAATTCTGGCACAAAAATAACCCTTCATCCAACTTAGCTGTCCTCATTCAAATAAAGAACTGCATATATATCAGGCCCTACAATAACAGTCTTCTAATTCTAATGCCCACACTAGCAATCAATTAATGCTGTAATTATAAAGAAATCTGTATCATCACAAACAAAAAAAAAGTTACAACTGCTAAGTCAAGTTTTGAGTATATATACATATGTAGGCTATTCTACATGTAAATCTTTTAGCAACTGATTTTAAAAAACAGTTAATGCATCTAAGGTAAAATCACACTAGGGTGTTCTGAAGACTCACTTTAGAATACTAGCAGCATAATAATCATGACATTAGCAATCAAACTTTACTTAGCAGAAAGTTCTTAGAGGCTTTGGGAAGCTGTGTATAAAATGGAGTAGACAGGAGGGAAGGGTTCCCTGTGCTGTTAAAATCAACTACAGGTCCCAGCATGCAATGCTCTATTCTGGAGCTAGGCAAAAAACTGCACTGCATCTTGGGATTTGTAGTAAGTAAACCATTTCACCCTATCACAGTAAGTTTTAAGAAACTCTGAACTATCTAGCACAATCTGACTAGATCTTATTATCAGGGCCTAGTCAAATCTACATATAATTTGTTTGTTCTCTGCCCCAGCACAGATTCTTTACTATATACAGATAAAAAGTATCAATTAACATTTACATCAACATTTTCACCTTAGAAAAACAGAATAACTTTATAAAAGAAATCCTTAAAAAGCAAAAAGATATGACATAAATTTTAAATGATATTTAAAGATACAACTTTTAAAACAATTGCTTCAATTTTATCAGTTTCAGAGCTTTCCATTCCCCTATACCCCAAAAAAGTTTTAATTATCAGGTTTTCTCTTAACAGTCTTTCAAGTTACATTTTATAAATAATTTTTCTGGAAGAAAATTCTCACAAGAAAACATTTTCCATACTTTCATACTGCCCACTAGGCCCACTGGGAAATATATTCTTATAGTATACACATAAAACCATCATACACAACAACAACACTACTACTTAAGTCCCTCTTTCGTCCAGTCCTTAGTATTTACCCCCTCCACTTCTCACCCTTCATTTCACATACACATCTGTTGGTGAAAAGAACACTTAGAAAATACCAATTACAGATCCATTTCTCTATACCACTGACTTTTTCCAAAAACACAAGGTTGTTTTTTTTTTAATAAGCTATCAATGACATGTCCAAACCCAAGTGGATAACTTTGAGCTGTAATATATGTATATAATTTCTACACACACTCTCATTTTCTGCAACACTGAAGGAGGAGGCAGGGAAAGAACTAAGTGCAATCTGCATTAGGAGGCCTAACACAGGTGGTGGGTTATTTTCAGGCAACAGCACCTTCACAAACATGTTGTGGAATATAGTCCAAGAAATTCCTAACAAGGAAAGATAAGCTGGCGGCACACAAATTTAACACAATCCAGCTAAAAAGCACCTGCAACACAGGCTACTCTCTTTCACCATGAAAGTGACAGGCTACTACAGGATCCGAAGCTCCATCAATACAACATACTGTCCATAAGGCCAGAGACAGCGGTTGCCATGGTTACTATCACCCACTTTTATCAGGAAATCATTGACATTACTCTGAAGTTTTTGGTACTTATTTAAAATTTTAAAAAACAGTCTAGGGTTCTGACTGTTAATTGAGTCAGAGAATCAACTCCTGTTTGATTTGTAAGTATGCTGCTTTAGAGATCCACATGGTTAACAATACTTGGATCTGCAGCAGAAAAAAATCAATTCCTTTCTGCTGCTCCTTCTCCTCAAGTACTGACAGTTTGTATTCTCAATGCAGCCAAAACAATAAAACAAAACCCATCTTTTTGGCTTCTGTGTTTAAGTTATTTTTCTCCCCTAGGCCCACAAACAAAGTCAAAATATAACCTAGATCATCAGTCTGTTAGGCCCCATCCCTTTCCTATCTCCAAATTATCAGTTCACGTTTTTTGTTTACTTTAAAAAGCAGAAAAACATTTCCATAGATGATTCCAAAATATAGGAAAGTACAGTTTCCTCCAGCTGAGACCTGCTCACTATTTTTTCTTTAAAAAGGGGGCAGAGGTGTGCAGTCTGCAGTGTGTTGGAGGGAGAGAAATGGAGGGGCATTCAAACTGCCTAACAAGTGTCTAGCGTAAGAAAGTTGCTTTAGAAAAACTCAAAGGACGACTGAAACGCAGATTATCTCTTAAGGGGAAGAGTTCACCACCTTCCCAGTTTAAGACTCAACTGATAGACAATATAAAAGTTATTCCTAACAAACGGTCTATTTCAACATTCTCACCAAAGGTAACTGTTCAAATATTCAATACACAAATAAGATGATATGAAAGCCCACAAAACAGTATGGCCACATGCACACACATGATACAAAGAAGGAAACATATGCTATTGAAGAAATAATTATCAACAATAATTTTCATGCAGTATTAACACATTACTTTAAAAAAAAACACCTCAAAACAGCAGAAATATACACCTGGTAAAGTTAGAAAGTGATCAAAACACATTGCTATGCTCCTAAAGAATATTTAGGGCCTACGAAAAAAAGCCCATGTACAATAAGTTCTGAGAAGTCAACATAAATCATTAATATTTCCCAGCACAAATTAATATGAAGATTAAAAACATGTTTCAAGAAATCAGCTCTGAATATAGGTTATAAATGATTTCTGTCAAAGGTTAAGAGACCTAAAACTATAACCCCTTCCTTTTCTCCCTTTCAACAGTAATTAAATACAAAAGATTTCGGCAATAATATATTAAGGATCCAAAATTTAAAAACATATGACTAAAACCTTAATATCAGTATTTCCTCAAAAAAAAAAAAAAAAAAACTTTAGTGTTCACTGTCTAGGATGAAAACATTAATATTACCCTGAGAAGTTTCATTTTTATCTTAACAGTTAAATGTTTTTCTCACCCTTCACTGAAGTAAGTTTCTATATTTAATTTCTAGTTGCGGTTATTTCATAAAGACTAGTTAATTCTAAAATTTAGGATACTATACCTTTTGATATGCTCACAAAATAGGAACTTCCCATTATCTATATGTTACTTTATTTCAGTCCAAATTTGAGTAGAGTCTAGTAAGAAAGCCAGAACTCAAAGTTCTGAGTTTTAAACTTCTAAGTTGTTTTGACACCAAAAATATTTCAGTGCACTCCTGTGTGTGAGCAGTCATTTCCTCACGCATCCTTCTCAATTAGAAAAACAAAATGATACACACAGATACCTAATACTAACACAGACAGATACATGTCTTTTTCACTCTGAATCAAGTTTGAATGGTTTAGTTAGCAAGAATTTTTCAGAAAGTTAGCAGGATCAGTCAAAACAATCAAAATATTAACCATGACATCTGTTACTCTGTGTGTTACTAAAAGTCTACAGAAAAATACAGGAACTTTAAAATAATCACTAAAATCAACTACTATCACATCAATGGAGAATGAAGAAAAACTTTAACAGGAGATACACATTTCACAGAGTCTACAAAAGGAAAAAATGATCTTTTTTTTTAATTAGGGGAAACTGCCTAGACAGCATTTTTAAACAAAGCTTCAATATTCTAACAAAGAGCTTTTTGGTAACCACAGCAGTATTAAAAAAAAGTTCATAAAGTGTTCTGGGTGCACTTTTAATGCACTCATTTCCCAAATCATATGAAGATAGTTAATATTTTAAAGCCAGGGGCTTCTGCCCATGTATTAATTAGCCACCTATCTCAACAACTTAACATCTGCATGGCTTCTGACAATTTACAAAGAACTTTCACATGTATTATATCATTTGATCTTACTGAGAAAAAAGTACACCATTATTTCCAAAAAACAAACAAAATTCAAAGCAAGTTCATCAAATTTTCTACACATTCTTAAGTTTTTAAAACTTTGATATAAAGCTTTACAAGCCACCACAGTACCATAATATTTCCAGTGATAAATCAATTCACCTAACACTAACAAGAGTTTCAAAGGACCATGTGCTATAAATGCTACGAAAATATTTCCATCTTTATGCACTTATTGTTAAGTGTTACTAACAGCCATATCAGCAATGACCTATACCCACAGACAGAACTTTACTTCTAGTTCAAGAATCTCAGTCTTCGCAAGCCAACTCAAACACATTAACTGCATGTATTTATAAAGCTGAGGGCCTAAGAATTTATCTATTAGGATTACTGTCCACAGATGGGAAGAAAAAAACACAGAAAGTCTAAGAATTTTTCCATACAATATCTCCCTTTCCAATAATAGTTCAAGTACTCTATATCTCACTCAATATTATAAACATGACCTCAAAGTCAAAAGTCCCAAGTCATATTAACTACTTTTGTTTACAGCCATCCACAGCACATAATTTTTAAAAACGTGTTCTAACAGTACTCTGTACCTAAGGGCAGCATCCTTCAGCTGTCCACCATAAGCAATTTACTCTGTGTAATATTGTAAGCAGGTAAAAAGCAGTTACAAATTTCAGCTTCTAATAGCAAATGGAATTTTTCAATGGACTTATTCAAGATCTTTCTGGAACTTTAAGGTGTTAATCCTGTTGCTTAGCTGAAGCTAAGTAGAGCTGTAATAAGTAGCAAGACCCTTACAATTCAGAGGTTACCTTTATCTTGCTGCAGCACCTCCTGCTGGATAGCATTTAGAGTTCTTCATGTAAGCAGAAGAAGAGTATTTCTGAGGCAGCTCTTTCCAGATGACTGAATGGAAAAAAGGATGGACCCTTCAAAGCTAAAAGAAACAGGGGCCACCCAACACTTACACCTCTTAAAAATAAAATCTGACAGAGGCAGGGGGCTTTTTACTTTTCCAGTTTCATAAAGACTTGCCTGGGAGTTCTAAGTGCAATAAGCTTAAATAAAGCTTGCAAAATTATCTTAAAACTATGTTAAAAAGCCTTCTGAAGCATTCAAGCGAAAAGACTATTAAGACCATCCAAGCAACCTTAGTCATACTGCAAATACTATTACCTTAAGAAAAGCAAAAGTATGACATAAAGAAAAGTGTTAGCCAGAAACTTGTTTGAAGAATTTTCTGCACTATTACTATACTCTTCATTTAAGGATAGTTATACATCTACAAAAGTTTTAAGTACAGAATTTTTTCATAAACATGAGCATAACTGGAAACAAAAACTTCCTGTTTGCCATCAAAAGATGTGTCCTGAGATTTTAAAATGCATTCTTCAAACATTTTAAATGGACCTTAATAAGCCAGTTTTAAGCCCACAACGTAGATTCCATATATAAACATAAAGAGAGAAAAAAAAAAACAGAAAAGGACTTACCAAAATCAAAATGAATAATAGTATTTCCAGTAAAAATGTAGTAACAGTTTCCTACAATGCTGTGAAACCAAGTAAATTGTGAAACTTAGAAAAAAAAAAGGGGGCTGGGGGAGGGGGCTAGTCTTCAGAAAGCAAAAGAAAAGCTGACCTATTTATTTCTACTGCCCAAACGTGAGTAAACATCAGATGTAAACAAACAACATAAACGCTGAAAAGTACACTTCGATGTCTTAGCCCCCGTTTCAGTCCCTTTAGCAGGCCCTCAATGAAGCTACAGATGTTGGTAAGTATCCTCTCTAAAAGGAGATATTCAAGCTCTGCGCCCTAAAGAACCCCTTTAAAGTGTGCCTATGAAAAGGCTTCCTTCCTAGAGCGCATAACTGCTTTAAAAAAAAAACTTTCATCAGTCCAATTAATCTGATTCTAATATTCAGCTATCAATTATTAATATATAAATGTTCTTCCTTCTCCAACCTCCCCAAGCTCAAGCATCTACATTCCTGACACTAAAATCCACAGCTCGCACCCCAGCTATGGAGCAAATCTTTGAAAACCAAAACAGAGCCACAAAGTTCACTGTCAAGGCCAGTGCTGAGGCCCGCACACGCCCGGACCTTAACTCACACTTTAAATTCTAGAAAGCCATACTTGCACAGACATCATTTAAAAACAACACAATGTGGACGTGCGGAGTAAGATCCTCTACTTCAAGACCTAAACAAAGAATATTTCAACATATGATCGGAATATGATGACACCAGACTCACCAATGAAAACAAAACCTGCCTACCATTAGCAGTCGTACCCTCATCTCGACAACTTAACTACTTAGAAACCACTCTCGGCACATCTGCACCCCACAACCGGCGTGTGGCCTTCTCCGGGGGTGCAAGCCACAGACAAAGTTGAAAAGAGACATTCTTCGCCCCGGTGCCCAATCTCGACATCGACCCCTCCCCTGCCAGGACCACCTTGCTGCTACCCACCATCGCGAACGTGTTCAGGGGAAAAAAAAAAAAAAAGAAATCCTAGCAGCACCTCTCAGCAGAATAAAGAGACCAAAGAGAGGATGACGAGAAGTGTTGGGAACTGCGTGCACGATGGGGCTGGACCAAACGGAAAGAGTCCCACTCCGCGCGCCCCTCCCCCCGGCGGGGGCGCGGGCGGGGGAGGGGCGGCCGCGGCCCCTCTCTCGCCGGCCCCGGCCCGCTCGGGGTACCGGGGGCGCCCCGCGGCCGCGGGCGGCGGGGGCGAGTGCGGGAGGGCCGGCCCCGGGGTGAGGGGTGCAGGCAGACTCTCCGGAATAACAAGTTGCAGAAGAAGAAGAATAAGCGGAATTTCCCCAACGCTGCTCCGGCCACCCAAGACAAATGCACCAACACACACACACATACACACACACACACTCGGGCCCGGCAGCGTCAGCAGCCGCAGCTTTTTTTTTTTTTTTTCTTAAACCAGATCCCTCAGTCATCAAACAAGATGGTTTTCCAAAAAAAAAAAAAATTAAATAAATAACCATAATAAAAACTTCCCCCCGACAGCATCCCGAGGGGGTGGGGGGTGGGGTAGTGAAAGAGCCCCGGCGACCATCCCCAGGCCGAGGGGAGAGAGCCCAAGGGGGCGGACAAGGCTCCGCGCCCCCCGCCCCCGCCGGCCACCCCCCCACTCCCCGGCCCCCCGCCGGGACAATGTGACACCCCCCCCCTCCCCGCCACCCCCGGCGCGCCGCCTCTGTCACCCGCTCCGGCCCAGCACTCAGCGCCCAGGCTCCCGAGGCTGCTCATAAACTTACTTCCAATTTATCCTGGGGAGGGGTGGAGGGCAGAGGGGAGGAAGGGGGAGAGACCAGGTTTTTCCATTGTCTTTTTTTGGGGGGGGGTGGGGGGGATGGAATAGGAAGGGCACGCAGGGGGAGGGGGCGCCCCGAAGGGGAAGTTATTGCTCAAATCTCAAGTTGACTTAGGGGTCCTGGCGAGAACACCCCCCGTTTCCCTCCTCCCTCCCACACACCCCTCCCCTCCCCCCTCCTCCCCCCCCACAACAAACTCCAAGCAAGCAGCCCCCTGTTCCTCCCAGAGACAAACACCAGAGACAAGACAGGGAGAGAGGAGAGAAGAGAGAGGGGGAAGGGGGGAGGGAGGGGAAACAGAGCTACTCCAGAAAAAAAAAAAAAGAGAGAGAGAGGAGAGGAGAGTGAGGAGAAGAGAGAATGGAAAAGCTGGGATACTGCACCCTCCTGCTGCTGGCTGGCTGTCCCCCCTGGCAGCTGGAGGCAGGAACTCTGAGCAGGAGAAGCAAGGAGGAGGAGGAGGAGGGAACTCTTCTTCATGGGGAGGGAGGGAAGGCGCTGGAGCGGCTGCTGCTGCTTCTCTGCTGCTCTGGGCCTCTCGCACTTTTTAGATATTAGTGTGTTAAGATGGTAGGTTGTTCCCCTCTCCCTCCTCCTCCTCTCTCTCTCCCTCTCTCCCTCACTCACTCTCTCTCTCTCCCTCTCTCTCTCTCTCTCTCTCTCTCTCTCTCTGGGCTGTTTCTTTCCTCCTCTTCCCCAGGCAAGGGGGGGTGGGGAGGAGGGGGTGGGGGGGGAGGAACTGGATCCTCCTCCTCGTCCAGGAGAGACACACACACACACACACACAGGCCCCGGGCCGGAACGGGAGGGCAGAAATCAGAGCAGCAGGAGAGAAACTGTGGGAGACAAACAAGCCCAACTCTTCATCCTCCTCCTCCTCCTCCTCCTCCTCAGCAGCGGCGGCGGCGGCGGCGGCGAGCACCACCAGCCCATTCACCACCCGGCCCCGGGCCGCAGCACCTCCGCCGCCTCAGCCCGGGGATCCCTCCGCCCAGGCCCAGACACACTCTCGCCCGCGCGGGAGCCCGCCGCGCGGCCCCGCCGGCCCGCCGCCGCCGCCGCCGTGCGCGCCCCCGCCGCTCCCGAGAGCCGGGCGAGAGGGACTGAGGCTGAGGAAAGCGGGGACGAGGGCGGGGGGGGGGGGCGAGGGGAAGAGAGGAGGCGCCGGGGTAGAGGGGCACGGTCGGGGGGGCGGGGGCCGCCGGGCGGAGTTGTACGGCGGCCGGTCCGGGCCGCCCCCCCGCCGCACCTCCCTCCCAGCAGCTCCCGGGGAAGCACGGGCCCCTCACCTCCCCCGGGGGGGTTGGGGGGGAACGGCGGGAGGGGCGGCGGGGGGCCCGCGGCGGCGCTCGGGCGGGCGGACTACTTGACGTGTCGGTGCGGCGAATTTATTTCACTTTGCCTAAGGAACGGGGTGTGCTGCGGCCCCCATTGCCTAGGGAAAAAACCCGGATGTAAAGTGAGTGAAACTAAACTAGAGTGAAGTAGGGCAGCGGCAGCCAAACTCCAGTGCAGCGGCGGCGGCGGCGGCGGTGATGGGGCTGAGCACCGAGCGGCCAAACTCCGGGGCCGCCGCAATGATGGGCCCGTGCAGCGCTGCAGCTCGGCACCCAAGGAGCTGCAGCTGAGGCGAGGCCGGAGCCCGCTGCGGCCGCCACTCCCCCCGCAACCCCCGGCACCACCACCACCACCAACTCGGCGGCCCGAACCCAACTCCCCCCTCCCGTCGGCAGGAGCTGCAAAAGGGGCTTCGGAGCGGCCCCAACTCCCTCCAGTGCAACAGCAGTTTGGAAGGGGGTGGGGGGGGGAGAAAGCCGTGGAGGGCAGGGACGGAGAGAAGCGAGGGGGGAAGCACTGCAATGGGGAAGCGTGGTCCAGGCAACAGGAGAAAGATGCCACCTCAAGTCGAATGCAACATGCAATCCCCGGCCGCCGCTCGCTCGCTCGCCCGCTCCCTCCCCTCGCCACCCCGCCCCCTTTCCAAATAACTACCCTTGAACCACTTTATTAGCCACACTCCGTCCCACACTCGCTTCGGGGAGGGGCGGGGGCCGGGGTCCTCGCTCACCTTTATTTATTGCCGCTTTCTCCCCCCCCCTCCATGTTTTTTATTCCTAAGTTCTTTTGTTCTAAGGGGGATGATGGCATTTACTTTTCTGCTTTGTGTAGCAGGGCAGTCACTGGGAATCGGCCACGTATAATCCGGCGGTTTGTCATATTTTATTAGTGAAAGTATTTTATGCCTATTCTGCCTCCAAGGACTGTAACATGGAGAACTGCAGGGAGGAAAAAAAACATCAGAAGAATTCTTGTTTTGAGAGATTTCTTGGCGGGGCGGGGGAAGGCTTTTTTTTTTTTTCTTTTCCAGGGGGTTTATTTAGATTTTCAAATCGATAGTTTTCAACTTAGAGCTGAATGTTTTTGTATGGATATATTACTAGATTCTAAAATAACACGAAAAGGAAAAGATAAAAGTCCAAAAATCTTAGATTTTTTTTCTTAAAAAAATCCTACTGGGCGGTGATTATTATCTCTTCTGTTCAGCACGCTGGACTTAACGTAGTGTTGGCCTTCGAATGTTAAATAACAATAAGCCCCAACCTCAACTGAATACAAATGGGGGGTGGGGGTGGTTTTGTTTTTAAGGCTCAGCACTTTTGTAGCATCTGCCACTACGCATTTTTCAGGCATTGATTAGCCATGCAACTCCCATAGGCATGAAGTCCAGTTTTTGCAGATAAAGAGCAACAGTGGTGAGACGATTTGCTCAAAGTCAGAGTGAGTCATTGACAAAACCAGAAATAGTCTTGGACTCTATTTGTTACTAGTCACATCTTTTATATTAAATACTACTTCCCTCAAGAAGTAAACAGTATTTAAAAATAAATAGACATTCTTTATCCTGTTTTGTATTTCCACCAGAGGTGCTTTGAGATCCCTGGACATGCAAGCTTTTTTTTTATTTCTGCAAAATTAAGTTTCATTTCTCAAGAAAAAGCAATTTTTTCAAATTCTGATTTCTTAACGCTAAAGGATAAATAAAATTATGGGCTTTATTTTACATGTGTAGCCCATTTAGTGCTCTGAGCTTTACATTAAAAAAAATTTTCATAGAGTGTAAGAGTTAGATCGAAATGAAAGTCCCTATAAATGATTCACAAAGCTTGGATAAACTCATAATGTTGTGAAACTAAACCTGTAATGCAGTCAGTATAAATGAAGGACTGGTTGGGTAGTAAGATGCAGCTTTACTGTCTAGAGATAACTCTGATGTCTCTTAAAGATGAGTGAAGGCAGAGGTCTTTCAAGAAGGACCCACTAGGTAGGCACTGGACCATAGTCTAATGGTGTCATTTCAGATCAGCCCAGGCTGTCAAAATTTTTTCAGAGCAAGACTGCTTTAGCGTTCTTACTGGCAGAAAAAAAAAAAAAAGTTTAGACTGTTTCAGAATTTCATAGAAAAAATTCAGAAACTCGCTTTGTGCCTGAATGTGTAAATGCTGTAGAACAGGGGTCAGCAAATTTTTTTTTCTGTAGAATCCCAGATAGGAACTATCTTAGACTTTGCAGGCCACATAGTCTCTGTCTCAACTTCTCAACTCCATGCAGTTGTAACACAAAGTAGCCATAGAAAGTAGGTAAACAAATGAGTCTGGCTGTGTTGTAATAAAGCCTTTATTTGTGGGCCATGACATTTCAGTTTTATGTACTTTTCATGTGTCAGAAAATATTCCTATTTTTTTCACCCTTAAAAAAAATGCTAAAACATTCTTAGCTCATGGATCTCAAGAAACCAGTGGGTGGGCAGGATTGGGCTCATGGGCCGTCCTTTATCAACCCAATTTTTGAAGACTAAAGCCCCTGAACTTCTTGTATAAGTGCTTGGTTACTAACATGTTTGAATAGCAATCAAACTGTTGTCCACCATGCTCCTCTGTCCATGGAATTCTCTAGGCAAGAATATTAGAGTGAGTTTCCATTCCCTTCTCCAGGGGATCTTCCCAGCCCAGGGATTGAACCTGGGTCCCCAGCGTTGCAGCCTGATTGTTTACTGTCTGAGCCACCAGGAAACTTCCCAAATATTTCTTACTAAATCCATAGCAATCAAAAATGAGTGCCATAAAATAGCTGCTGTATAACATAGGGAGCTCAGCTTGGTGTTCTCTGATGACCTAGAGGCTGGGTTTCGGAAGGTAGGGTGTGGGAGGAAGGCTCAAGAGGGAGGGGATACATGTATATATATAGCTGATTCACATTCTGCTGTTGTTGTACAGCAATTATACTCCAAAAAAAAAAGTAAACTCATGTTTGATATTTACATTTTACTAAAGTATTTTAGCTAAATAATTGTCTAATAACATACATCAAACTCTATGAAAAAGAATTCTTTAGCTTGTGATCCATTATGCACCATGTTTCCATTTATATACTCTTCCTCGCTCGAAGATGATGAAGAGGAGTGGAACCAATGACCTTGGATTCTCACACCTAAGACATATCACTGCTTCTCAACTAAGGCACCTTAGGCAAATAACAATCTTTCAGAGCCTTAGTTTTCCTTTCTTGTAAAATGCAGCTCCTAATACCTACTTTTTAGGACTACTGAAAAAAATTGAATGAAATAATTCAGGAAGTGTGCTCAGCACAGTGCCTGGCACACAAGGCCACGTAAGACATCTTTTCCTGTGCCTTCAGATTCATTTTCTGAGCTAATGTAACCGGATAAGGTGAACACATGGAGTTCCAATACCTCGTCAGTGCTAATGTGGCATATGGCATCCAGGAGTCTTGGGGTGACTCAAGGCTGTGCTATATTTCCGTGGGTCTTTCTCAGGCTCTATATGTCCCTGACACGAGGCACTCAGTAGACCCTCACTAGCTATGTGGCCTGAGAAAAATACTTAGGCCTTCTGAACCGTGGTGTTTCTCGTAAAACATAATACTTTGCAGGATTTTTGAGAGGGCTAACGGGCATAAGTGCTAAAGGGAAAAAATAGAGCAATTAGTGTAAGTTAGTGAAGATCCCAGAAATAAGCTGGAAATTGAAAGCTTACCACCAGAAGTTCCTTTGAGGTAAACAGTTCAGACACGAATGACCTAATAATAATAATGATGGTAGGTGCACAGTGACTTAGAGTTGCTCTCCTACCACCTAGTTAGCCTCCATTCTCATTTATTAGTCTCAGAACCCTGCTGAGAAGAGGTAAAACTCAAGTTTTGAATGTTATTAAATATTGGAGCATGGTCTTTAACTTTTACTTATTTATTTGGCTGTGCTAGGTCTTTGTTGCAGCACGGGCTTTTCTCTAGTGGTGTCGAGTCGGCATCTACTCTGTAGTTGCGGTGCCGTGGCGTCTCTTGTGGAGTATAGGCTCTAGGGTGCGGTCTGAGTAGTTTTGCCACGTGGGCTTAGTTGCTCTGCAGCATGTGGGATCTTCCTGGACCAGGGATCAAACCCATGTCTCCTGCACTGGTAGGCAGGTTCTTTACCAGTGAGCCATCAGGGAAGCCCTTTAATTTTTATATAAGCAGTCAAATCTGTCAAGTGTTTTTCCTATGTATTCCTGCCTTCCATCCCATTGCTTCAAGAGGTCACTCAAAAGTCCATGATTAGAAAAATACCTACAGTTCTCATATTTTTATGATTTCTATTTTTCACACTTATCATATATGTATGTGTAGGTTAGGAGGTAGGAATCTAAATAACTTTCGTTGGACAGAAAATATTTAATTAATATTGGGATTCTCTTAGAGAATGTAAAGTGAAAATGAAGTCGCTCAGTCGTGTCCGACTCTTTGTGACCCCATGGACTGTAGCCTACCAGGTTCCTCTGTCCTGGGGGTTTTCCAGGCAATAGTACTGGGGTGGATTGCCATTTTCTTCTCCAGTGGATCTTCCCAACTCAGGGATGGAAACCCAGGTCTCCTGCATTGTAGACAGATGCTTTACCGCCTGAGCCACCTGGGAAGTCCATAGAGAATGTAAAATGTCATTCAAAATGATAAAACAGCTAGCTCCCTATAAGGGTGGTCAGTCTAATGCAGAGATACTGTAAATATAGGAAAAATATAAAGAGGCATTATATATTACAGTGTCATAGAGGAACATTATATATTAAAGAATAAAGAAGTGTCTTTGACATTTTCTTATTTTACAGTTTTATGGTAACAATACATGCCATACCCTAGATATTAAGATTTTTATACCTATAACTATATATGATTGTCTCTGATATTCTGGAATTTGACAGTATTTCAAATAACATAATGAACCTGCCCCACAAAGGGCTACTTGAATAGCTTTCTCATCCAATCTCCCTAACTCCTTCCACTCCTTCACTCCAGCTCTGTCCTTTTTTCTACTCCAGGTTGAAAAGTAACCCCACTGTCTTTTAAAAGGTCACTCTAAAGAAGATTTTAACACTGGAAATCTGAAGGTCCTACCTCTTCACTGAGGCAGGGAAGTAACTGCCTGGCTTGTACCAACAAAATACTTAAATAAGTAGAGAAGATATATCAATGTGATTTTTAAAGAATTATGACAGAAAATCCCCAGTGACTAGCAGAAGCTGAATGTATGTTCTTTCTCCCCTCTGTCTCAATGGTTTCTGATCTTTTAAAAATCTCCGTAACTCTCTTGTGTGTGCTTTTATGGTAAGCTGAAATTATCATTGAAAATGGGTCAGATATAACTGGTATATAAATAAATATTGGTGAATAAGCAGTCAACCTTCTCAAGAGTACTTTCAATTTCACTACCTTGTCATGGTCACCAAATAAGCAGTTTAATCCTAAGCAACTTCAGGTATATGTGTTTAGTAGAATTGACTAGACTAGGGCTCTTCAACCTCACACCATTGACATTTGGAACCAGATAAGTTTGTGTTTGGGGGGGGGGGGCGCAGATATTTAGCAGTGTCCTTGGTCTCTATCCACTAAATACCAGTAGCACCTTGGCCACGGTTTTGAAAACCAAAAATCTCCAGACATTGCCGAAAGTCCCCTACCTGTGTATGGGGCCAGAAGAAGGAGGGGTAAAATTGCACCAGGTTTGGGGGGGGAGGTAGAGGATGAGGGATTGCAGGTGGTCGGGGTTGAAAACCACTAAACACCATGGATAGATGTAGGTGTGTATTTGCATATGTATGACTCTGCCCTCCACAGAAGCAGATCCCAATTCTTTTCCCAAAAAGTAACTGGGGTGGATCAGGGGGCTTAGGCTGGATCTGTGGTTAAAAATGAAAATGGTTGCAATTAAGAGCTGTAATGTCTGCATTAGAGCTGCTGAGCTGCTAAAAGTATCACAGGGAGATCCTCCAAGACTAGGGATGTGGAATGAATTTTATCATCTTGTGTGCACCTTTAGTTTATCTATTATCAACGTAAATAAATTGTATTGTGGGCCTTGAGCAAGGACATTATCTGGTGGAAGGCATTCCCAGATTCAGAGTGTGAGAACCTGAGCTTGGGTCTGGGCTCTGCAAATGTCTAGCTAATCACTTTATCTCTCTGGGCCTATTTCCTTGTCCAAAATGGGAGAAACAATAACACTTAATCCACTGGATTGTTGTGAAGGTCCAGGCTGTTAATGAGAAGTAGCAGGGCTTGTTCTTGAGGAGTTAGAACACTGAAATTGCACAGTCTTGGCTTGACCTTGGGTAAATGACGCACTGTTGTAAGTCACAGTTTCCTTGTGTGAAAAATACAGAAATTATCACATGACTTCATTGTTAATGGAGGTTAAATGATATAAGATACACCATATGTACTGGATAAATATTATTGTTATTGGTCTTTGGTAAACTGTATCACATTGCACAAATATGTATCATTTTATTGTTATTTCTTTCCTGTGAACACTGAAACCTGGAAATCTGAAGAACCAATTAATATATCTATACAAGTGAAACCTTGTTATAAATATATGGCATCCCAAATTCCAAAACAAGGAAAGCAGCATCAAACTGTAGTATGTAACCTTTCATCTTTCAAGTTAAATCAGTGTACAAGTTTGTTGCAATAACATAAGGTTCTCCTCCCCTTATTGAAATAATGTTCTAATAAGTTTTTTACAACCTCTGTACCACATAAAACACATAGGGTCAGACCTAGTATGCCCAGCTAGCACAATGTATGTCCAATATAAATCTGACTTGGTGCTGTTGCAAAACTCACCTTCCCCCATAGCATTGGCAAATTGCATTGAAGTCCTAATAGGGTGCAGGGAGCTGTCTGAGGGTATCTTTTATATAAACTGTTTAATTAAATTATAACATACAGAGAAGCACACAGATCACAAATTGTACGCAACAGTAAATTTTCACAAAATAAACACACCTATGTAATCACTCGGTGTTTTTAAAGGTTTGAGAATTCTGTCATAAACGTGTTTTATCACTAGGATATTAAAAAAAAAAGTTTATTATGAATTTGAAAAAAGACAGCGATTTCCCAGAGGACACAGTAATGCCTTTCCTGTCCAAATTTCATTTTAAATGATCACATGGAAGTTTTGCAAAAAGATCAATTGAAATCAGATAGTAAAAGTCCTGTCACCATTTACCACTTGCTACATGATTCTGGACAGTTAGTGTCTAGTCCCTCAGTCTTTTCATCTGTTAAATGGGGATAATGATAGAATTGTTGTTACGATTAAATGGAATAACAGTTGTAAAGATTTGGATGAGTCTGGCACCTAAACTCTCAATAAATGTAAATTATTGCCTATTTAGAATGATGCCATGGGACAAGCAGGAAAGAAGTTACAGACATCTCCGTAATTCTTTTAGAAAAAAGGAAAATTTTGTACAGAAGAGAAGTTGGATCAAAATAGCTAAGAGGTGCTATCACTGAGCCTCAGGACCAGCAGGGAGGGTCAGTCTGTGGGAAAGGCTGCAGAATGAAACCTGAGACAAAGCAGGGGACCTGGAGGTGGCAGGCAGGGTGCTGAACCAAGGAGCTGCAAAGATAGTGCCGTTCTGAACAGAGAGCCACAGGGGTGTGCCTGGCATCCAAACAGGACATGACCTGATTTTTCAGAAACCAGAGTAAGGCCTAGGAGTGATAGTTTGTTTGATGTGGGCCTAGAGAGAGGAACGAGAAGAAGGAGCAGCCACAGGAATCATAATCCCGGGGGTCAGATCCTTGAAAGGCTTGGGCACTGAAGGAAGGGGACTCACTGAGGGCTTTCTCCACGGCGAGGAGACTGGAGCAACTCAGAGCTTGGAATGACCTCAGATGTATCTCTTCAGGCCTGGCGTTCCTTCACACTGAAATGCGATGGAGGGATGCACTTGAATCAACTTGGATGCTGATTAGAGAAAGATACACTGCTAAGGAAGAAAAGAAAGGAGGCAGGCTGAGTTTCAGAACCCAGACATGGCAGAAAAATCTGCCCTCCTGGAAAACAGAGACAAGGAGTTACCCCCAATCCAGCCAGCAGCCCAATCTCTCACAGCTGGACCGTAGAGTGTCCTTATTTCTTCTTCATTATCTCTATCTTGCAAATGGCTTATTATCTCTCTAAGTGTCTTTGAAAGGAAGCAATTTGGTTTCTTTTTCCTTGATCAGTTGTAGGAGATGCGTCAGAGTACAGGATTCAGCAGGACAATTTTGGTGAGCAAATGTGACCTGGTGGGCTCACTTTGAGGAAACCTCGTCACTGATGGATAAAGAGGATGAAATACCCAAGTCAGGAATGGCAAATCTGTGGCCTGTGGGTTTCCAGAGCCTGAGCTCGGCCTCAGAATCCTTCTCAACTCAGAGCATCAGCCATCACCAAATATTTGGAGCTTGCTCAAGATGGAAATCCATGTCGTCATAGATGGACTTACCCCTCCATCCCGTCTTATAATCAATGCACCTATCCTAAGCCACTTCTCCTTAAGCCCAACACTGAGAGAATCAGATACGCAATTTACTTGGCTTCAACCCGGCTTATTTAAATTAAACCCTGGATAGGTAACAATTGCCTCCCTATTTAGGGACCTGGGCTCATATTTCTGACTTTATAACTGATTTATGACCTATAAATAGTCACATCAACCTCGTTGCTGAATAATTTACGTCCTGAGGTCATGATCTCTGGATGAACCTGACACCCATTCTTGTTAAACTCATCATCTGTGTGCATCCAAGCTAGAACACAGAGAACCACACCCCAGAGTGGTGGCAGTGGGGAAGCAGAAGCCCTCGACTCTGTTCTCTGCTTTCAACCCCAGTCAGCCTGCTTTCCTTTAAGCTTCATCTCTGAAATGGGAAAGTATTTCGCACAGGTGGTAATGCTAAGAAAACTATTTGAATAATAACTGTTTTTAAGGCTCTCTGAACTCAAAGCATTATGTCTATAGATGTCTATTGATGAAAGCTGTATCACTCGCTCCCCAGGGCTAAACAGAGGTTGGTCATTTGTGTTTTATACTTCATTGGCATGAATAAGTCAAATCTCCTCCACATTATAATGTTGATGAATGGGAGAGAAGTTGTTTTCAGCTTTGATGTACAGTCCACTGTTATTCCCATCTGTAAAATGGACACGCCATATACTGCTCATGTCTCTCTCTTTGCCTGCAGAGAACTGATGAGATAGAAATTGCAAAAGACTGCGTTTACTGAAAACTAGTGCTGTTAGTGGAGAAGGCAACGACACCCCACTCCAGTACTCTTGCCTGGAAAATCCCATGGACAGAGGAGCCTGGTGAGCTACAGTCCATGGGGTCGCTAGGAGTCAGACGCAACTGAGCGACTTCACTTTCACTTTTCACTTTCATGCATTGGAGAAGGAAATGGCAACCCACTCCAGTGTTCTTGCCTGGAGAATCCCAGGGACGGGGGAGCCTGGTGGGCTGCCATCTATGGGGTCGCACAGAGTCGGACACAACTGAAGCAACATAGCAGCAGCAGCCGTGCTGTAAGTGAAAGAAAGAGGAATTCATTAAATTTTCATTTTAATTTAAAATAACACTACTTCTACCATCCCAGCATCTGAATGGGGGAATGAAACTGGAGGCAGTAGTGGGTTACGGACTTTGGGCTAAGTACTGCACTGGTGGACAGGGAGAAGTAGGGACCAGAATCAGCAATACGTTCTCCTAACTTATTGAGAGTGAGAATTAAAAAAAAAGAAGCATTTTCCAACAGCCACTTGGGGACTTTTGACTCGCCGAAGGTACAGGGATTATGTGTCTCAGAGCCACAAACATTTTATTTTAATATTACTTCCTCAATTAGCATAAGCGCAAATTTCTTTCTTCCAAGTACATTGTGTTGTTGATGTTCACCTAATAGAAAAGAAAAACTCATTCCAATTCCAATCTGGGTGAAGACTACATTTCCTATGATAAACGTCAGTGGGCTGATGGGAACAGACTCACTTAAAGGTGAAATGCTCGAACCTAAGCTTCGTGACTAACTGCGCCTAAGGGCAGCTCATTTCATCCTGGAGCGTCCTTGTCTCCGCAGTCTAGGCAAAACCAAAAAGATCACAGAGCAGAACCAACTGAGAGTCCAACAACGTTAGCATGGAGAGCTCATGTTCTCCATGTTACGGGAACCTGAGTCGATTTCCAAAAGAATGTTGTTTTAAGGGAAAATGATTTGGCCTGAGTAATGGTGAAAAAGAAAAAGTAAACAAACAAAATATGGTAGTGGGTGATACAAGTGGGCCCTGCTTCTAGTCACATTTTAGACCTAACTTTTAAAATGAAAGTTTCTCATTTTTGCATTTTACCAAACTTAAATCTCAGAGAAATTTTTATGATCCCTGCTGACTGGATTTCAACGGGAAAGAGCTCCCAAATTTTAAATCTGAATTTCTCTGCCTTCTCAGGTGCATTTAGCTATTTGACACCTCCGAGTGTCTTAACTTTCTGTGAACTTAGAATCGAAGTCCTTCTGCTATTTGATAGCTGTACATTGAAAGAGCCGCTGGCTTAACAGGTTTCTATTTCTTCATCTTCAACACAAAAATACCATGTCTTATCATACTAGGATAGTTGCTGCTGCTGAGTCGCTTCAGTTGTGTCCGACTCTGTGCGACCCCATAGACGGCAGCCCACCAGGCTCCCCCGTCCCTGGGCTTCTCCAGGCAAGAACACTGGAGTGGGTTGCCATTTCCTTCTCCAATGCATGACAGTGAAAAGTGAAAGTGAAGACGCTCAGTCCTATCCGACTAAGAAGCAACCCCATGGACTGCAGCCTACCAGGCTCCTCCGTCCATGGGATTTTCCAGGCAAGAGTACTGGAGTGGGTTGCCATTGCCTTCTCCGACCAGGATAGTTGGGGGAATTTAAAACAGGGATCCCTAAAATTTTCTTGATAAGTTTTTTTTTTTTTCTCCATGAAAACATTGTTAATCATTAACAGTGAAAAATAACAGCTGCCATTTACCAAGCATTCTGGGCCAGATGTTTTGTACATACTTAAAATTTTATAGATAAGAAAATTGAGGTACAGAGGGGTTAAGTAAATTGCCTAAAGTCACATAAATAGTAAATGGCAAAACTGGGATTCCTGCCCATGGCTACTTACATTCAGGTTCTGCTTTCTAATGGGAATTCCCATGAGCCAGGAGGAAGCAAATACAGAGTAGGGCTATGCTAAGAGATTAATCAGGCAAGGCTTTAGAAAGAATGAATTAATTCTGAGACAAAAGTCTCCAAAGAAAAGCAACTCACCCACTGCTGGGCAAAAAGAGAAGGAAGTCTCTATCCCAGAAAGACAAATGGTATAAAAGAATAAGTGGAGTTTGGAGTCAGAACAGCCTAGGTGAAGAGTCCTGGTTAAGTGACTATTAGCTGAAGGGCCTTGGGTAGGTTATTTAACCATTCTTTGCCTCACTCTTCTTATCGGTGAAATAGGGCTAATACTCCTTGTAGAGCTGTTTTGGTGATTAGAAATAGCCATGTAAAGTATCTTGCATATGGTAGGCATACACTGTATGGCAGGCAAAATATCAGATCCTACTATACGTACCTTGGCAGCATTTCCCAAAGTGTGTTAGTAGACATTAAGTAATATAAAGGGAAAAGACCAAAGAAATTTTGAAAGGACAGCTTGGCAGTCAGGTAAACTCAGGAAATGCTGTTAAGCAAATTTATCCTGTTTTCTTAGTGCAGGGCTTCTTAGAAACTTTAAATTGCAAAGCCCCTATCAGAATCTCCAAGAGGAAGCACTTTCTTATTTTATTTGATTATATAGCCCAGGTTTTTATTTTATTTTTTAATCTAGCACCTTACAGGACTGATGTTGCTGTGAACTCATGATAGGAAACAGTGGTCTGGTGAGTTTTGGAAGAAAAAGCTGGGCTGTTCTGGTCCAGCCCTGATGATGCATTCACTATTTTGTAGCCATCTCGCTTCTCCATTTATTTCTCCCTAAAATAGGACTTCTCCTTTTTCACAAATGTCACAGAATGAAGCTCTAAAGAGTGATTTCCAGCATCCATTCAAGCGAAAAGTTCAGCTCCCAACAGGACCAGGCGACATCCACAAAGCAAACCAAGGCAGGCCCATGGGGCCAAGGCATTATTGGGCCTCTCAGGATGGCAGGATATGGCCGCTTCTTCCTGCCTGCCAGGGAAGCTTTCAAAGTGCAGGTTACTCCACAGACCACCAGAAGGCACTGGCATGGGACAAAGGAGAACCCATGTCAGC
Organism: Capricornis sumatraensis; assembly: GCF_032405125.1. NCBI lineage: Eukaryota > Metazoa > Chordata > Mammalia > Artiodactyla > Bovidae > Capricornis > Capricornis sumatraensis. The sequence goes on from NC_091084.1 coordinate 76,675,389, forward strand.
TACTCAGCACAAGGCCAGCCCATCCAGAGTGGCCCTGCTTAGGCACCTGTCAATGCAGTTGTCAAAGGCCAACCCAGCCTAAGGAGGGGGAAAGAATTAAACAGAGGATCAGCTTTTTATTTTCATGTAAAAGCACTTGCCCTCGGGTTATAAATGTTATTGCATTTGTGTGGCACTTTACTGCTGCCGTCAGCGTGCAAGCATCACAGGACCCCAGTGGCAGTACTTTTATAACCCTTGATCAATAGCTTATTTCTATCGCCTTCAGTCCCAGCTGCCAATCCGTCCTGTATAATGTGGGAGGCAGACTTTGCTGCTCTCCAGCTGTACACGTTATGAATGTAAACTGTGAGGGTAACATATGTATGGGCATTGGGCGAGGGACATGGGATTTTTTGAACAAGGGTTGACAAAAATGGACCCCTTGTTCTGGGAGACTACCGCAAAACTGAGAGTTTTCTCTCTGGCAAGATCTCTCTCTCTCTCTCACAACACACTTGGTATTCTTTGGTGGGTCGAGAGAAATGAAACATGATTCTTTTTGTGAGTGTTTTCATTTCATGTACATTGGAGGGTGACAGTGAAAAGTTGTATGGAAAGACGTAAAATGTTCCGAGGGCCACGACTGTCTTGTTCATCACCCCTGTATTCCCAGCCCCTAGACAGAGCCTCGCACAAAGCAGGTGCTCAGGAAATATGTGCTGACTAAATGAATGCATTCCAGTTTGCAATGGGAAGGGAGGAGGTGAATCCTAGAACATTCTCCAGGGGCTGCTTGAGCAAAGAACAAAGGTCAAAGCCCTTTAAAAAATTTATTTATTTATTTATGTGGTTGGGCTGGGTCTTAGTTGCTGCACACAGGATCTTTAGTTGTGGCCTGTGGAATCTAGTTCCCTGAACAGGGATGGAACCAGGAGCTCCCTGCATTGGGAGCTCAGAGTCTTAGCCACCGGACCATCAGGGAAGTCCCTAAGACCAAGGCTTTGTGTGGCCGGCAGCACTGGGGACCACAGACAGCTACTGGCACAGCTGCTTGATTTAAGGGCTCACTGCTGGGCACTCTGGGAACCATGGAGAAACAAGATCTCTAAGGCTAAGCAGCTTCTACCGTTCTATTTTTCCACAGGGCAGAGTCAGCCAGGTGACCCCTGAAAGGACAGATACCTCGCCTCACCATCTTCAGCCCACTTCAGAAACCAGTTTTAGGACCAATCCGCTCTGCGAGAGGAGTTGAAGCAGGGCCCCGAGGTTCCCTACAGGAACACGACTCCGGCTCACAGTGAGAGGCAGCCAAGCCTGCCCTTGTCTGAACCTGCGTCCTTGAGACTCAGCCAAACCTCTCCCGGCTTGGCGGAGGGATGTTGAGGTGACATTCTTCTCCCTGCCACTCAGCATCTTTTAGACAGTCCTCCTCCACCTTGGGAGAATATGCATGAACTCAGTGCAGGCGAGTGCCTCGAAAGCTGAAAATTCCCTTTGTCCCTGGGAGGGGGGATTCATCGCAAGGGAAAAATAAGAACCTGGTTGTCTGCAAGTTGTCCTAAAGTTCTTCTGGTGGCCCATGGTAGAAAGATAGCCGCTTCAGGCGGAGTCAGTGAACAAGAGACCTTGTTGGAAGGATGAGTGTCTCCGGGGGCCCGACCGGTGGGCTTCAGAAGGACCTGGACTCAAGCCCTGGCAAGGCTGGAGAAGCGGGTGCAGCGACTCCCCACGTCTGCCTGCTGCCAGCTGCCCTCGGGTTTCCTCCTGCGCGCAGAGTTCACAGCCTGGGGGCACGTGGTGGGAGGGGAGCGGGAGGTTGGCACAAGCCCTCTTGGCTGTAGACCACACCGCCTGTAGTGCACCATGAATTAATATTTTGAATAAATCCTGTAATTATCTTGTGAACAGATCATTTTTGTGGCACTCTATTTTTTTTGGTGTTAAAAGCATTAATTTGTTCAATATAAACATTAAAAATATACCATCGTTTCTGTAGCATCATTTCTTTATTTCTTAAGGCACTGGGAGCCTCATGACATAGAAGTGAGCTCTAAGGCCCCCCAACCTAAGAGGTGTTCTCAGCCCTGTGCAGCCACCCCAGGAGGCCAGCCGGACTCTGGCCAGCTCTCAGGTCCTTTCTGAATGTCTAGGAGAGGCTGCTCTGCTCCAGCTGGGCCAGAGGTTCACCCTGGCACAGTCCACTGTGATACTGCCAGGGCCCCTTAAGGAGGCAGAAGAAAGGGAGTCCTTCTGGGCAGGACAGACACCCACAGTGTATCAGTGTCTGCTCTCCTCTTCGTGGGTTCACCCTTTGCAGGTCCCAGGATGTTGGAAGTCTCCAGCTGAGAGACAAAAAAAAACCCCTAAATTTAAATAAATCTCAGGAGCTGTATTGAAAGCCATCAAATCCGCCCATCTTGTAGGTTTCTCAGGAAACCGCCCATCAGTAGGTTTCCTAACTGTCCTCCAAGAGGGCTTGGACCAAGTTAAGTTTGGTTTGTGCATCCCTCCTTTCCCTCCCACCTTCCTTCTTTCTTTCTTTTGTTTTTTTAAGAGTAACATTTTTTTTGAAAGTTAACAAATATCTTTCAAAAATATTTTTAAACAGGGAAGTATCACCAATAAAATAAAATTCATTCAAATTCACATCATACCTCCGCCCCACCATGCCCCTCTCAAGAGATAACTACTGTTAACATTTTGGTATACAACTTTCCAGGTAATTTTCAATAAAATTAGCTCCACTCTTAAAATAACCCTATGATAACATTGACTTGTATTCTGTTTTTAAACTTAGCAATACATCATATGCTTCTTTTCATATCATGGCATATTATTCTGGAAACACTTTATTTCCTAAACTGGAATCAATTTTGCTTTTTCTGATGTATAAAAATTCAATCAATACAGAAAAATAAATGTTCCCTCATAATCCCACTTCCTAAAGATGATCACTTATTAAGAAATAAATCCTTCAAATTTTTATTTATATGTATGCATGTATATACATTTTTATGAACATACATTTACATAAATAGAATCATAACAGAGTGTTTTGTAACCTGTTTTTTCTTACTTATTGCTAGATCATGAATATCTTTCCATATTAATATATATAGTAATGCATCATACTTCTTAATGGCTACATAGAATTCCATTCCATTGAATGAATGCTTGTAATTAATTTAACTCATCAGTTATTGTTGGAAACATCTGAGTTATTCCCCCCCTTTTTTTTTTTGCTATTTTAAGGAAGGCTGCACTAAACATCATTGTATACACAATTTTGCCACAAGTCTCATTATTCCCTTAGAGACAACTCCTAAAAGGAAAATTGCTGAAAAAAATAGAATACATGTTTTAAAATTTGATTCATAGTAATAAATGGCTCTGTAGAAAACTACCAATTTACATTTCACCTACACATAAGAGATAGGATTATTCTCCACACCATCTCCAGCATTGGCCATTATTACTCTTTTTAATCTTTGCCAGTATGATGGCTAAAAATGATATTTTATTGTGGCTTCAACCTGTAAGTCTTTGATTATTGGTGAGGTTGAGCATATTTTCGTGTCTTTGTTTGCCAATTGAATTTAATAGATGAATTATATGTTTACAGCTTTTGTACATTTTATGGTATTAAAGCATTTCCTTTTTTCTTTGTGGTAAGTAGAAGGGTTTTTTTATTAAATGATAGCCTCTATTAAGTTTGTTAACCTTGACATCAATGTTGAAATTGTATTTTTTCACTTAGTTCATTGTGTCTTATGCCACGGAATGTTTTTATTTTTATATATCTGTATCAGTCCTAGGGAACAGATAACCAGGGTTAGGTAAGGTAACCAGGGTTTAAACCAGTTAAAACACTATTTAATTTACTGGAAATCTAGAGGTCGGTAGAATCAGAATTGGTGTGATGGCTCAGAGATGTCATTATTCCCTTTACATGTCTCAAATTTGCCATCTACAATGTGTTGACAGTGTCTCCCCTTGTGAAATGAGATGGCTACTACACCATCAAGTATTCCATCGTCATGTGCCAATTAGGAAGGAAGAGGATAAGGACAGATTTTTTTTTTCATCTCACAGATCTGTTATCTCCTCAGGAAGAAAAATCTTTCCCAGTAGTCCCCAGCAGATTTTTAGTTACATCTCATTGGTAACCAGTAGTGTCTGCCAAAATAGTCAAAGCTGTCAATCATTTCCTCCGTGACTTGTGGCTTAGTGCCATATCACCAAAGGCCCTTCTCACCCCCAAAATTTTTTTAAAATGTGCTCCAGAATTATCTTCGTGAACTTTTGATTTTTTGGTTAATTTTCTTAATTTCCACATCTTTATCTGGAGTTTGTTTTGGGGTGCGGTTTGACATAACTTTATTTTTTCCCTAAAAATTTTTGATGATACCAATAACTTTGATTAAATAACCAATTCTTTCCCTCACCACATTGAAATACCATCTTTGTTATATATGAAATTCCCCTATATTATGGGCCTATCTCCACAAAGTTTTAATCACTATAGTTTTATAGGTTATTTTTCTATCAGGTAGAACAATTGTCCTTTTTCATTATTTTCTTGGCTAGTCTCCATTCGTTTATTCTACTAAATAATCTTTAGAATTGGTTTCACTAGCCCCCTCCCCCCTCCAACAAATGTTCTCTCTTGGTGTTTTTATTGGAATTACATGAAAAGTACAGATTAATTTTAGAAGACTTCACACTTTTACCAGTATTTAGTCTTTCATTCCAGGACCATAGAGCGTTCCTCTCCACTTTTCCAGGCTTCTTTCATGGCTTTTAGCAAGGTTTTACAGTTGTTTTTTTTTAATAAATATCCATTTTGTTAAGTTTATTCACATTTATTTTTATGCCAATTGTGAATGGGATCTTTTATGCCAACAGGAAAGCTGAGTAAATAATGACCATTCTCGCATTCCTTAAATAAATCCCATTTAGTTATGATTATTCTAAAACATTGCTTGATTCAATTTGCTAATATTTTATTTAGCATTTACTTCCATGAGTTCAGTTCAGTCTCTTAGTCGTGTCCAACTCCAAGAGAGTCTGGGTTATAATATTTTTATGCCTTGAAGGATTTGTATAACAAAGTGTACAAGGTTTAAAAATGAATTAGGGGGAATTCCGTGGTGGTCCAATGGCTGACTCCAAGATCCCAATGCAGGGGGCCCCAAATGAGATCCCTCGTCAAGGAACTAGACCCCACATGCCACAGCTAAGGGCAACAAAAGATTCTGCACGCCACAACTAAGACCTGCCACAGCCAAATAAACAAATGAGTAATAAATATTTTTAAAATAAATAAATAATGAATTTGGGAACCTGCAGTCCTTACCTTATTTTGTTGTTGTTAAGTCACTCAGTCGTGTCCAACTCTTTGCGACCCCGAGGATGGCAGTACCCTGTCCTTCACCATCTCCCAGAGTTGGCTCAAATTCATGTCCTTTCTAGAACCACTTTATTCAATACAGTAGCTACTAACCATGTGGGCAACTGAGCACTTGAAAGGTGGTTACTTCAACTGAGGACCTAAATTTCTAATTTAATTTAAAATAATGTATATTTAAAGTTAAAACCTGATTCTCAATCCAGTTACTGGAAATTGCTTAAGTATGTTTGGAACAACATGGGTATTTGCCTCTACTTTTCAACCGTAAACTTCGTGAAACCTAAATCTTTAGAGATCAATATTTCTGATGAAAATTTAGCACCTGAATTGAGACTTGCAATAAGTGTAAAACACACACTAGAATTAAAAAAATTAGGGTGAAAAGAATTTTAATGTCCAATTAATAATTTTACATGTTGAAATGATAATTATGTTTGATATATTGAATTAAGTAAAATATATTATTAATTTTACCTGTTTCATTTTACTATTTTTGTGGTTACTAGAAAGTTTTTAATTATATATGAGGCTCATGTTATATTTCTATCAGTCACCACCATTCTAAATTTTTAAATAATAGCAATTATCTGATCCTTAATATTTGATAGAACTACCCTTTTTTCTTTTTATTTAATTGAACTGTAGTTGATTTACTAGGACTACAGTTTCTTTTAATATCTACATATCTTATCCAATGGATGAAATAAACGTTTAACCAAGCTGTTCTTGTTGCATATTTATTTCTTCCTTCCTCTCTTTCTTTTTTCTTTCTTTCTATAATTATATAAAAAAATTATGTTTAACAGTTTGGTGACTGGATCTTTCTGTAGGGGAATGACATGATCAGATTTGCTTTTCAAGAATCATTTTGGTTATATTGTTGAGAACAGGCTGGCCAAGGCCAAGTGTGGATCCAGCCAGTTAAGAAGCCACTGCGAAGTTCTGGGTAGGTGGGGCATGTGGAGATGGAAAGAAATGGACACCTTCCAGAGATATTTAGGACAAAGGGCCAATAGGACTTGGAATGAATTGAATACTGGAATCATGGCAAGGAGAGCATCACGGATGAGTCCTTCAGGTTTTTATTGGTCAACCAGAAGTTGGTGAGATAGTCACCGAGTTGGGAATCCCAAAGGACTAGTTTGGGGGGATAAGCTCTTGAGTCCCGGTTAGGAATGGTGAGTATAACATGCCCTTGAGACATCCAAGTGGAGATGTGAAACAGACAGGTCTAGAGCAAGAGGAGAGGAGAGGATGGAGACAGAATTTGGGAGGATTGGCGTATAGATACAATCTGAAGGCAACAACAGCCTGAACGAGATTGTCTGTGGAGAGAATGTGGGTTAAGAGATCTGCATGTTTAGGGGAGCAGGTGAGAACGACGAAGACCAAAACTTGAGGAACACCAGTATGTTTTAAATGTTATTTTTTAAACTTATTTAATTTTGGCTGTGCTGGGTCTTTGTTGCCACGTGGGTTTTTCTCCAGTTGCAGTGAGCGGGGGCCACCTTCTCGCTGTGGTTCGAGGGTCTCTCGTTGCAGAGGCCTCCTTTGTTAGAGAGCATGGGCTCCGGGGTGTGCAGGCGTCAGCCAGCGCTGTACATGGGCTCAGCAGTCGCTGCTCCCAGGCCCAGCAGCTGTGGCGCCTGGGCTTAGGAGCTCAGCCGCACGTCAAATCTTCATGGACCAGATATCAAACTCATGTCTCCTGCATTGACGGGCCAGTTCTTTACCACTGAGCCATCAGGGAAGCCTCAGGAACATCAGTATTTAAACTCAAATGGAGAAGGAAGAAGTCAGGAACAGAGAATGAGAGAGTATGACCAGCGGTGTGGAAGCAAAGCCAGGCCGGTGTGGAGGTGTGGACTGTCACAGGAGCCAGGGAAAGGGAGCATGGTAGGGAAGTCTGCTGGAGACAAAGTTAAGATTTTAAAGTACTTATTGCTCACTCTCACTAATCATCAGAAAATACAAATTAAAACAAGATATCACTGTTCAACCACCAGATGGTTCCGATTTTTAAGATTAATAATCTTCAGTACGGGCAAAGGTAGGGAGGGGGAAGGATTCCTCTCACATCTTCTTGGTAGAAATGTCATGGTACCAACTTTGGGGGTTGTCTTGACAGCATCTATAAAAATATAAACTATATACACTATTTAATCTGACAATTTCTCTTCTATGTATCTATAAACAGGAAACGCTCCCTCATATACAAGAGGTGGTGATTACAATACTGTTCACTGCAACATTGTTTGTAAAACTGAAAAACTGCTGAAAACGTAAATGTCTTTTGGGAGAAAGAAAACAATGGGATGTATTATTGAATACTGAGCAGCGGGGTAAAAGAATAATGTACATTTATAGACACTTAAATAGAAAGCTCCCTAAGACAGAATGAAGCGAAAAAGTAAGTTGTAGAAGAATATATATAGTAAAATCTTATTGGTATACATTTATAAACCTGTATGCTTGCATATGTAGATTTTTATGAGCATAAATGCATAGAAATATGTCTGGAAGGATATCAAGCAAACTGTTACCAATGATTAACCTAGAAAGTGGTTTAGAGTTGATATAATAAAGGAAGATTCACTTTTATTCCGTATACTTTGAAATGGTTTGCATTTTTCAAACAAAAATGCACCGGTGAATTGTTTAAGTTTTTGTGTTTTAATGCCCATGGAATGGAGGAACCTGGAGATTACTGGTGGTGAATTAGGCAGGTTGTCTCAGGGATGAGTGATGGGCGTGAAAGCCACATTGGAAAGCTTTTCCTCTACTTCGGTGCTATTTATTCGACTATTACCCCCGTTAGATCTGTGATAGCAGAGCCAGGCTCTGGCAGGGTTGTGGAAAGCATGTGAGCTCAGCGTTAGAAGATTCAGATGGAGATTCCGGTCCCGACCTGTACTAGCTGAGGCTTTTCTTTTCTGTTTGTTTTAAATTTATGTATTTTTAATTGGAGCATAATCGCTTTACAATGTTGTGTTGGTTTCTGCCATATAGCAACATGAATCAGCCGTGGTAGCTGAACCTTTTCTTATCTGTTTAATGGGAGCATTCATTGAGTTTTGTGAGGATTATATGAGATATTATATCACAGACACCATTCAGGTGTTTGTGAATTATATTACTATTGCACCAACCCTGGGGCCACACAGCTCATTCGTTGTCCTGCACCTTGACCTCTTCAAGTGCTTCTCCCAGGCTTCTGGGGGTGCTTCTCCCAAGTTTGCCCAGGACCTGGTTTTACATCAGCGAGTCCATACATTACCAGCCTGTCCCAGCCGACTGGTAGCGGCACCTTGGGAAACTGTGGAGAATAATGTTCAAGGCCAGCAGGCGAGTGCATCACAGTCTATCAGCAATGTCCAAGGTGGATGCAGGATGGAGGAGTGGACACACAGACCCAGACAGGCAAACAGATGGACACACACACCTCCTATTTACACAAGGCAGTGAAAGAGATTTGGTCCCTTTTTCTTTCCACTTTTCAACCATTCTCTTACTATCAACTGGTTCCATCTAATCTTTTCTGAGTTTTAGCCTCTCTTTTGTCTCCCAGGGATATCTGTGTTCATGAAGGGCTTCTTGAAAACAGAAAACCCTTCAAAATCTCCCGAAATGAATCTTTAGCAGTGAACCACTAGCGCAGTAAAAGGAAGTCATTGAAATCATTTTGAGCCCAGTTTTATCTCGAACTTTTAAATCACACCTCAAAGGAAGCCTCCTCTTCTGCTCCTTTTAAAGTCAAAAGGACACTCGAGCAGTGTGATGACTCCTATGACGGCATCCTCCCAGCCGGCCCGGTCTGGCCCCACGGCCTGCCTGGGTCCCAGGGCAAGTGTGACCTGAATACCACCTGGAAAAGCCCCATGGATGTCAGCCTTTGCCTTCTGGGACCGCTGGCTTCTCACTTTGTTTCTCTCAAACTCTAATCTCTTCCCTATAGGCTCTTAAGAAACAAGACAGCGTATGGAACATAAAAGGGTTTGTGTGCCCATTTAACGATGATGACAGTGATGGCAGCTTTTACAGGGGCCGCCTGGGACCAGGGTACAGCACCTGTGCAAGACTTGAGCCTTTTCTTTCCATCTTTCACCTAGAGCAGTCCCTTCTCACACACCCTCCTTTCGAAGATTTCTTAATTGTAAAACTGACTTTCCCAGAAGGATATCTTTTCCTTTTGCCTCTATTGGTAGATTTTTAAAAATAATGATTATACATTATTTTTATAAAGAGGCTATTGAGGACTTTCCTGGTGGTACAGTGCTTAAGACTCTGAGCTTCCAAGGAAGGGAGTATGGGTTCAATACCTGGTCAGGAAACTAAGATCCCACATGCCCCACAGCGCAGCCAAAAAATAGGAAAAAAATAATTAAAATTAAAAAAATAAAAAGAGAATTTTTTCCATGGGGGGAGGGAGTAGGAGGAACAGATTTTCTAATAGCTGTCTCTGCCTTCATCCTTTACAGCTAAGTCATTTCCCACTTACTTGAGTTTACTGGATGACAGCTATATGTGGTTTGAATATTTGTCCTCTTATCCACAGCATTTGGTATGATTAGTTCATTAGCATAACATACAAACAACTTTACCTACATTGTTTGAAAGGCTTTAAAGTGAGGAGGTAGGAACACTGAGTGGCAAAATCCCAGTTCAGTTCAGTTCAGTCGCTCAGTCGTGTCTGACTCTTTGCGACCCCGTGAATCGCAGCACGCCAGGCCACCCTGTCCATCACCAACTCCCGGAGTTCACTCAGACTCACGTCCATCGAGTCAGTGATGCCATCCAGCCATCTCATCCTCGGTCGTCCCCTTCTCCTCCTGCCCCCAATCCCTCCCAGCATCTGAGTCTTTTCCAATGAGTCAACCCTTCGCATGAGGTGGCCAAAGTACTGGAGTTTCAGCTTTAGCATCATTCCCTCCAAAGATATCCCAGGGCTGATCTCCTTCAGAATGGACTGGTTGAATCTCCTTGCAGTCCAAGGGACTCTCAAGAGTCTTTTCCAACACCACACTTCAAAAGCATCAATTTTTCGGCGCTCAGCCTTCTTCACAGTCCCACTCTCACATCCATACATGACCACTGGAAAAACCATAGCCTTGACTAGATGGACCTTAGTCGGCAAAGTAATGTCTCTGCTTTTGAATATGCTCTCTAGGTCTGTCAGAACTTTTCTTCCAAGGAGTAAGCGTCTTTTAATTTCATGGCTGCAGTCACCATCTCCAGTGATTTTGGAGCCTAAAAAAATAAAGTCCAGTTAAGAAACCCTAAAGCTGGATAAGAATGGCATTTTGCATTTGTTTGGAAATGAAGCTATTGCATTCTGTTTGTTTTAAGCTGCCTTTTCCTTTGTTTATTGCTGTTTTTTTTTCCATCTCTATTAGTTCTATTAGTTGCTGCATGATAAATGATCACAAATTTAGTGATTTAAACAACATCAATGTATGATCTCTAAGTCTCCCTAGCTGAGCATGGCTTGGCTGAGTCCTCTGCTCGGGGTCTCCTGGATTGCAGGGCAGGTGGTGGCTGGGGCAAGGGTCTCATCTGAGGCTCAGGATCCTCTTTGAAGCTTGTGTGCTGGTTGGTACAATTCACTTTCTTACAGCTTGCTTCAAGACCAGCAGGATTTTCTGTGATCTCAGTCAGTTCAGTTCAGTAGCTCAGTCATGTCTGACTCTTTGTGAACCCATGGACTACAACACTCCAGGCTTCCCTGTCCATCACCAACTCCCAAAGCTTGCTCAGACACAGGTCCATCAAGTCGGTGATGCCATCCAACCATCTCATCCTCTGTCATCCCCTTCTCCTCCTGCTTTCTATCTTTCCCAACATCAGGGTCTTTTCCAATGAGTCAGTTCTTCGCATCAGGTGGCCTAAGTATTCAGTTCCAATGAATATTCAGGACTGATTTCCTTTAGGATTGACTGGTTTGATCTCTATGCAGGGCAAGGGACTCTCAAGTCTCTGATCTCAGGGAAAGCCTAAGTCTTCTTTTAAAGGGCTCACCTGCAAGTGTCAGTCCCACATAAGATCATCTCCCTTTTGATTAACTCAGAGTCAGCTGATTAGGAACTTGAATTACATCTGCAAAAATCCCCTCACCTCTGCCATATGTGTAACCTATTAAAGGAGTGGCAGCTGTCATATTCACGCAGCCCACCTACACTCCAGGGGAAGGGATTATACAAGGGTCACTGGAGATCACCTTAGGATTCTGCCTATCACATCATATTTTTATACTGTGGCATCATAGATAAATGAGAAAATACAAGTAAGCAAAAAGAAAAATACATTAAACACTTGGAAATTCTACCACCTAGAGATGACCTCTCTTGGCTTATTGACTTAGCCCTCTACACGTTTTTCATATGAATATGTATTTGTGGCATACATACCATTCTGTTACTAACTTTTTCTCACTCTAACAATGTCTTCAAACTATCTATAGCCACACATAAATGTCTATTGCATCTACATGGAGTACATTCCATTTTATGATGCAACTTTGATTTATTTAAGCAGTCCACAATTTGAGGGGGAAGTTAAATAAACTTTTCGTATTTGAACAGTTATAGGTTTACAGAAAAATTATGAACCTAATACGGACAGTTCCCATAACCTCAGACCCAAGCAAATAATAATTGCCCTCATTATTAGCATCTTACATGAGTGTGGTACATTTGTTGAGATTAATGAATGTACATTGATACATTTGTTGTTGTGCAGTCGCTCAGTCGTGTCTAACTTTTTGCGATCCCGTGGACTGTAGCACGACAGGCTCCCCGGTCCTTCACTATATCCCGGATGTCCATTGAGTCGGTGATGTTTATTGATACATTGTTATTAACTAAAATCCATATTTTATCCAAATTTCCTTGCTGTTTTTAACCTAATGTCCTTTTTCTGTTCCAGGATCCCATACAGGAACCCACATTACACGTAGTTGTCATGGCTACTTAGGCTCCCCTTGACTGTGACAGTTTCTCAGATTTTCCCATGCTTTTGATGACCTTGACGGCCTTGAGGAATACTAGCCAGGTGTTTTGTAGAATGCTTCTCAATTGGGATAGTTTCCCTCATGATTAGATGGGGTAAGGTGTTGGGGAAGAAGGCCACAGAAGTAAATGGGCATTTTCAGCACATCATAATGTCAAGGGTACATACTATCAACACAACTGCTCACCACGGAAGTTGACCTTGATCATCTGGCTAGGCAATGTTTGTCAAGTTTCGTCACTGTAGAGTTACTCCCTTTCCTCCTTTTCCATATTGCATTTTTTGGAAGGAAGTCACTATGTGAAGCTCACACTTCTGAGGTGAGCAGTTAATCCCCCTCCTTGTGGGCAGACCACCTACATCAGTTGTTTGAAATCCCTCTGCAGGAAAGATGTGTCTCTTCTCCTCCACTTATTTATTTATTCAGTTATCAATATCAGTATGGACCCAGGGGTATTTATTTTATCCTTTGGGTTATAATTCAACACTATTTTGCTCCTCAAATTGTTTTGCTTACAGCCACTGGGAGCTCTTTCATTTGATTCCTGCATTTCTTTGACATTCCATCATGGTGGGTTTCGTCTTTGTTCTCGAGCACTTCCTTACTTTCAGGTGTTACATGATGCTACAGGTTTATCTCTTATTTTTCTTGTCTCCGTTCTAGAATCAGCATCTACTATTTTTTGACACTTGGATCATTTCCAGGATTTTTAAAATTTCTAAACAATAACACAATGAATATCCTTGAGAACACATAAATAGGTGTATTTATCTGACGTTTCTTTTGAGTTACAAAAGGGCAAAAGTTGAGACTTAAACAAGACGAGTGAAAGGATTTAGACCAAACTGTCCTCTGTACAGCCACTTTGAAAAATAGCTTGGCAGTTTCTATAAAAGTAAATACACACTTTCCATATCACTGGCAATTGCAGTCCTAGATATTTACCTAAGAGAAATGAAAACATGTCCATCAAAACACTAGCACTAAACAGTCACAGCAACTTTATTTGTAAAAGCCAAAAAGTGAGAGTCTAAATGTCCATCAACAGGTCAATGTATAAACAAACTGAAGTTTCTCCAGACAATGGAATACAACTCAGCAATGAAAATAAACTACTCCTCTGTGTAACAACATAGAAATATCTTAAACATATACTGAGTGAAAGAAGTCACAAAAGGATATCTTCATTATGATTCCACCTATAGGGAATTCTGGAACAGATGAAGCTAATCTATAAGGATTAAAAAACAAACCAGTGCTTGGGGTGGTAGGGAATGGGTGGGGGAGATTGACTGCAAAGTACTCAAGGGAACTTTCTGGGGTGATGTGAATGTTGTATGTAGTAATGGTTACATGAGTTTATACAGTTGCTAAGTGCACTTAAAATGGGTACTTTTTTGGTATGTAAATTATACTGTGACAAAGCTGATTAAAAGAAAACAATAGCTAAACTGACCAGGTTGCAAAAAGAACCCAGAGAAGAGGAGGTTAGGCAGGGAGGCCTTCTCAGGAAAGGGGACGGGCCCTTTCCTGACCATCCTTCATTATCTGTGCTGTGCTTAGTGGCTCAGTTGTGTGCAATTCTTTGTGACCCCATGGACTGCATAACCCACCAGGCTCCTCTGTCCATGGGGATTCTCCAGGCAGGAATCCTGGAGTGGGCTGCCATGCCCTCCTCCAGGGGATCTTCCCAACCCAGGGATTCTTTAGCATCTGAGCCACCAGGGAAGCCCAAGAATACTGGAGTGGGTAGCCTAATCCTTCTCCAGGGGATCTTCCCAACCCAGGAATTGAACCAGACTCTCCTGTATTGCAGATGGATGAGTTACCAGGGAAGCCCTGTTACCTAGAGAAGCTCATTCTGCTTCTGAAATGGGCCCCTTCCCATATCTCAGGGATCCCTCACCTGAATCAGCCCGGCAGCAGAGTCTGGGCATGGAGAGAACGCACATAGGGTAGATCCTCCGTACCCAGCAGCCCTAAGACTGGAGGTGCTTTGTGTCTTGTCTGCTTGCGGGGGTGCAGGGGAAGTGCTAGAATATGTTGACGTTTGGGCATCTTTCCTGCGGGACACTCCCGGATAGAACTAGATGAAAGTCAGGGTGCCTCACTGCCTGTGCAAGCGGGCGGAGGGCTGCGGGCCTGAAATTACCTCAGCAGCAGGGTGATACCCCCGAGCGGAGGCAGCATTTGGGGCCAGGGAGGAACAGACGGTGCAGGTGACACTGCAGGGACAGCTCCCTGGAGGCGGTCAGGGAGGCCAGGGTTTGTGGACTCTGGTCTCAAGAGGCATGCCTGGGTGTCCTCCTCCACCCACTGAGAGGGGTGGACTTCAAGGAGAACTTCAGCTGCATGGGAGAGTGAGACATTGGTCCCACTGCCAGTCAAGCAGAGTTTGAGATCCGAGATATTTTTGTAACGTAAGTTCATTCATTCCCTCACGAATCTTTGTTTCGGGCCTTCAATGAGTCAGATACTGATTAGTCCCGGGGTGGGCGGGGCGGGGGGCGGCAAATCAGAAAAATGCCTGCTATCATGGGAGTCACCTTCTCTGACAGTTCCATCCTGTCATTTCAGCTGGAGGTAGTGCTTTGAAAAAGACAAGGAAGGGTGAGAGGGAGGGGGAGCCACTTGAGAACAGCCCTACGGACCCAGGGGCTGGAGAATCCTGGAACAGACTGGTTACCAGATATATTCCTACCAGGGCAATCTCTGGGCCAGAGAACATGAACATTCTAAGGCTTTTGATAAACTGTTGCTGTGTAGTCGCTAAGTCGTGTCTGACTCTACGACCCCGTGGACTGTACCCCACCAGGCTCCTCTGTCTGTGAGACTTCCCAAGCAAGACTACTGGAGTGGGTTGCCATTTCCTTCTCCAGGGGAATCTTCCTGACCTAGGGATGGAACCCACATCTCCTGCATTGGCAGGCAGATTCTTTACCACTGAGCAACCTGGGAAGCCGCCTTTTGATAAAGTACTGCTAAATTACTCTCCAGAAAGTTTCCAAGGTTGTCTTTTTAAAGAGAGGAGGAAGGTTTTAGGAGTGCTCAGAGAGTTTTTAAAATGTGCATATGTGTGTGTGTGTGTGTGTACAATGTCACCTTTTCCAGATGCCACCCCAGAAGGTATGGTTCAAGTCAGTTCAAGTCTGTTTCCCACTCATGTCAGACCTAAGTTTGTTTTTTTTTAATATTTATTTATTTGGGTGCCCAGGGTCTTGATTGCAGCACACGGGATCTTTCGTGGCAGCACACAAACTCTTAGTTGCAGTGTGGGATCTAGCTCTCTGACCAGGGATCAAACCTCGGCCCCCTGCATTGGGAGTGCACAGTCTTAGCCACAGAACCACCAGGGAAGACCTGGACCTAAGACTTTAGAAGCTAAACATATGAGTAGTTGAAACGCGGTCAGAAAGACCTGCATGTGTATCCCAGCCTTAGCACTCACCAGCTCTGGTATGACTTTGGACAACTATTGCTGAAAGTTACGTAAGCATTGGTTTTTTCATCTGTAAAATGGTCCTTCTGATAAACTTAGCTCTAAGGGTTATGCCAGTGTCAGACAACGTAAGTGAGGTGCTTTGCAGAGTACCCCGCACACAGTAGGTGGTCATAATTCTTTTCTCTGCAAGGTCAGCAGAGCCTCCTGGCCCAGGGTTCAGTGCTCCCACAGGACACCAACACACCACAGGCCTGCTCTGTGCTTGCTTGCAGGCACCAAATCAATGGTTGTCCTGTAAGATTTCCTATCTAGACAAAGTTCCCCACCCAGGTATGCATTAACCTGACTTTAAAAGACCCAAGATGATATGTGTGTTTGTGTGTGTGTGTGTGTGTGGGTATTGTGTGATTTGTTTTTTTTCTCCCAGAAAAGAATAAGGATTTTTCCACACTCTCCTAAGCAAAACCAGATGAGCAGAGTTAGGTCAAACTTCTCAGAAACAATTCACCTCTGCACTTAGACCAGATATGGAATGCTTCAATCCCAAAGTATACTTGTGTGTGTGTGTGTGTGTGTGTGTGTGTGTGTGTGTCTGAGAAACCACAAGTGGCTCAGAACAGGGTCAGAGTGAAATCACGGTGAGCCCAAATACCCTTCAGCTACAGACGTATAGACGTGATGAGTTTCAATGTTTGCTAGTGTTTTAAAACATAACACAACAAAGTCAACTGCAGATCCAGCCATTATTTTACCTGGAACTCAGACAGGGCAGTTCTGCCTCCTCTTGAAACTTAACACAGAAAAATGCACAGCTCCTCACTCTCCACCTACCCCTCCCCACCTCAGCGCAAGGCGTCCACAGCAGGAAAGGAGCAGCTGGGAAGCCCTTCTGAGCTGTCAACGGAGGGCAACAGCTCCCAAAAGCTCATAGCACCAAGTTTCTGCTCATCCCTGGTGAGATAAATAAGAACAGTGCAGAGAGGTTTTCATAAGATGAATGTATTTTTAATTCTTAAACTATGTCCTCTTTATTTATTTATTTTTGCTTGCAAATACTCTTCCATAAAATTTAGTGACAAGAGATGGAGGTTAGTTGTGTTGTTTTATAGTGTTCTTTCTTGGCAAAAGAAAAAGTCAGCCAACTTCATGCTCATCACGGTGTATTTTGAGATTTCCTAGTCTACAAACCCCCAAAGTCTGGGGATCGCCTGGAGAAGGAGCCAAGTGCACAAACAGAAAAAAAAGAATGCATGTGAACGAAATACCTGCTCCGTGCTGTGCTGAGATGACTCACTTCAGCCCATCCTTACAGCAACACTGCGGAGCGGAGCGGGTGATAGTATTTCCATTTGATGGATCAGGAAGGCAAGGTTTCTAGAGATTAAGGGACTTGCTGAAGGTCACTCCAGTAGGAATGGGGAGCAGGGAGGCTGGGATTTAAACCCAGGCTGCATGAAACTAGATCCAGAGTGCCCTCCTGCACCTCACAATGTCTATTCTAGAATGCACACCTGCAACGGGAGATTCAGAACAGCATCGAAAATTGAAGTAGATGTAGAGTCTTATTCAGAAGCCACTGTGAGTAAATATTCATGGATCAGGAACAACCCTGAGGACTGTTGTGAGGGGTGGGGTGGAGTGGGGGGTGAACTATGGTATCCCAGGGTCGATGCACTTTCAATAAACACAGTGGCTGGAATTATGAAAGTGTTAAGGGCTGACCAATCCATCAGCGACAAGCTGATTCATAATGGGAAAGGGCAGGGGCGGGTCCTGAGCACATTAACTGCCCTCTTCAGACCGCTGAGTCCCCAGAACAGGAACCGGACCCGGCAGCCGCTGCCTCATTACCAGACAAATGTAGAGAAAGTGACAGTTTAGGGAAAAACAAGAGTGATTAAGGGATGGAAGAATCCATGAGTAAAGATGAAGAAATAATTACGGCACAGCTCGGCTAACTCATAAATCAAGGACGATCACAAACACCTGGCAAGGTGAATAGCATCAGGGGGAGATGGGCTATTTAATGTGCATTAAATAGTGAAACAAAGGCTGGAATTAAGAGAGTGCTAGAAGCTGAGAGTAAGGACAAGTGGACTCGCCTTGAAAAGTCACCTCCCCCAGGTGGTGGGGGGGGGGGGGGGGGCGGCGGAAGCGGCCAGAACCCCAGGAGGGCTGAGACACCAGAGGTGGGACTCCCGGGCAGAAAAGGCCCAGGAGCGAGTGGCCCCCTGTGGGCTCACAGACGTGACCTGAGTCTGCCCGCAGCCCGGCCTTCCTCTTACTGCTTCCGCACCCACCCCCTTCACCTCAGGAAGGCGAGATGGCAGTTTAAGGCGGGTCAACAAATACCGCAAGGCGTCGTACCACCAGCCCACGGCCCGCTTTTGAAGTAGGGCGGTGGCCGGGGCGCCGTGCTTATCCCCAAGAAGCGGGTCCCGCCGCCCGGCGATCCCGCGCCAGGAGAGCCCCCCTCGCGGCCTCTGCCCTGGAGCCTGCAGGCCTCGGGGGACCAGGCTTCTTTATCCAGAACCAGCTGTGTCGGGATTTACCGCCGGCTCGCGAGGGGTTCCCCCATCACCGCAGGCACAGGAAGGCGGCCTTTGGGCAAGGTTTGGGCCTCTTCAGCCTCGGGAATCATCTTCTGCCTGCAAGGGCCTGAGGGCCCTCCCTGTGGCCTGGGAGAAGACGGAAGACCAAGGATTCTGTCTCCTTTCCACCGGGCTCAAAAGCCATTTTAGCCCAACCTGTGAAGAATGGGTTCTTGCCCTGAAATGCCTCCCTGAGCTTAGAGGACGCGAGCTCCGGGAGTCAGGTGTGGGTTTGGGAAGAGGCTCCTGTTTCGCGGTGTGGAGGGAGCAGGGAAAGGGTGGCGCCTTCTTGGGAAACACACCGAACGCCAAGGGAAAATCCGGAAGCAACGGGAGAAACGGAAGACAGAGAAATCCAGAGTTTGAATTATAAGCCCTCTGGGACCTAATTCCTCGGTGTCTTACATTGTCGGGCATATTATTGATGCTCCACAAAGGTTTATCATGGACACTGCAATTAAACAAACACAAGAAACAAGGTGAGAATGTTGATTCTGGCCATTCCTAACTCCACTGTGGCCTTGAAAACCAGGATCCCACAACCAAAATGAAAAAAGAAGACCAGAAGCAGCGTGAGGAATGGCACAACTGCAGGAGCTCAGTAAGGCTTGTGGCATAAATTACAAGCTTATTGAGGGCAGGGGGCTCTGTCTGCAAATCCTGCAGTGTTTTCTCCCCACGGAGCTCCGAGCATTGAAGGGATAAATGGCTCCAGTTACAAAGTCAAGCATTTTAAAATAGTGACAACCCCCATGAGGTGAATTTCAGTCCTTTTTCAATTTCTCTCCTCGGTCTCTTAGAGATTTTTTTTTCCCCCTCATAAAACAAGCAGTCCAAGTTTTTAGTCTGACATGCTTCTCAGAACAGCCTGTTGGCTTTAAATAAGCTAAAGGGAAGTCATATAAAGCCCTAGTTTGGAACATCGGGTCCAGCCAGCGACGATGTGGCCAAGTGGTGTGGCTGGAGAGTCCTGGACCCTGGCTCTCCATCTCAAGGGCCGCCTTTTCATGTCTACATTGATTCACCGAGCACGGAGCCAGCAGGTATATATGGGCAAGGCATAGTACTGGCCTTTGAGGGAGAAACCAAAATACACAGAACACGAGGAACGGAGGCCGTTGAGGAATGGAGAGGAAGACTATTCTTTTTTTTTCCCCTTTCCCCTCAGTATCGACCCCTGGAAGAAGGATACTGCAAGCCACCGCGAGTGATTTACTACTCAGTACACAAGAAGGCTCAGAATGAGGTTCGTGTAAAGGTTTTAGAGAAAGAGAATGAAAGATAGAGCCAGGAAGACGGCATGGTACATAGAATGAAGAAGCACAAGTCAGAATGAGAAGGGGAGGGCCCGACTGGGAAGACCAGAGGAGCCGAGACAAGTCATATAACTGCATTAATTCATTAAACACACACACAAGACAAAACTTCCTTATGTGTCACCTAATGATATCAAAGATAAAGGTACAAGCTCAGACCCTTGGGGGTGATCATGTGCATGCAATTACACAGGAGGCAGAAAACTATGACCAAATATCTATAACACAGTGTGATGACTATTACCCCAATAAAGTTAAATAAAGGTGTGTGTGTGTGTGTGCACGCTCAGTTATGTTCCACTCTTTTGGACCCAACAGACCATAGCCTACCAGGTTCCTCCATCCATGGGATTTTTTCAGGCAAGAATACAGGAGTGCGTTTGCCATGTCCTCCTCTAGGGACTGTTCCTGACCTAGGGAACGAACCTGCATCTCCTGCATTGGCAGATAGGTTCTTTACCACTGAGCCACCTGGGAAGTCCTTAAAGAAAAGGATAATGGATGAACTTTTCTTTTTTTGGGGGGTCACCCCACACCACATGTGGAATCTTAGTTCCAGGGATCGAACCCGTACCCCTGCACTGGAGTGCGGAGTCTTAGCAACTGGACCACCAGGGAAGTCCCTGGATGAAATTTTTAAATGAACTGTGGATTAGAAAATGTATTTTTCTCCATGATAAATACCCTGATTTTGATAACTGTACTGTAAGCTCTGTAAGAGAATATCCTGATCTTGGGAAACAATACACTGAAGTAGTTCAGGGTTTTTTTTTTTTTTTTTTTAAAGATGTTTGTCTTTTTTCAATAGGCACATGTATACAACATCTGAAGAACACAGCAGATGAAAGGATGGCTCCAAGCGGGGAAGGAAAGGAAGGAGGTGAGTAGGGAGGAGCTTCACCCAGCGTTTGACCTTTGAGTACAAAGGAGAAGACAGAGAAGGAGTTCATTTGGAGAAGAAGAGTTTGGAGAGAGGGTAGGCTAGGAAAAGATCGTGGGAAAGGTGTGGCATGAAGCATGGAGGACTTCCCTACTCAGAAACCTTAAAGAGTGAGCCTACCTAGAGTTCCCAACATGTGAGGGAGAATGTAGATGGAAACACAGCCGGACAAGACTCTCTGGGCTGGTGACCGGCAGGTTCTGCAATTGGAAAGTCAAAAGAAATTCCTCATCTACTAAATAACCGCTATTTGGCTTGTGAGACAGAGCCTATGCCTGTAACATGTACAAAAAAACTCAAGACCAGTTTGGAAAAAGCAATTTTAAAAATCAGGGTCACCTGAGCCAAGAAGTGCAAAGAATTGAGTTGCATCAGATGGTAAAGAATCTGCCCCCAATGTAGGAGACCCAGGTTCAATCCCTGGGTCAGGAAGATCCCCTGGAGGAGGGAATGGCAACCCACTCCAGTATTCTTGCCTGGAGAATCCCAGGGATGGGGGAGCCTGGCAGGCTACAGTCCACGGAGTCACAAAGAGTCAGACTCGACTGAGTGACTAACGCACACACTAAACTCAGTTTCATAAACATTTATGAACAACGTCAGTGTGTAGGTGTTATGCTGGATCTTGGGCATATGGAGAGAAAAAGATGTGGTCCTGCCCTCAAGGTAGATCACAGGCTAGTAATCAAGAGAGCCTCTCGGACAAAGTGAGTTTTGAGGGTAGAGAAAGGATGTGAATTGACAACCAACCAAGGGTTTGGTTTCTTCAGGGCTGCCATTGACCTTCAGACAGGTGTTTGGCCTCTACTGTCGTTAGTACCCAGGCCTCAGTGCATTGATGTGGGGAGGGAAAACCAGAATGGGAGGCCATTTGGTAGCCAGCAGAGGTTTTCGAAAAAAGCCTTCTATTAATAAATTGCAGCTAATTGACTGGTGCTTAGCCACAATGACAAATTTCTTGGAGGAATGTAAAGAAATTAAACAGGTCAAGAAAATTAGAGGCCAATCTCATTTCTTCACCTAGATGCAAAAATCCAAGAAATTGAATTCAGTAGTGTATAAAAAGATAATGTACTGTGATCATTTTGGGTTGTTGATCCTAGGAATACAAGAGTGATTTAACATTCAGTTCAGTTCAGTTCAGTCGCTCAGTCATGTCCGACTCTTTGCGACCCCATGAATCGCAGCACACCAGGCCTCCCTGTCCATCACCAACTCCCAGAGTTCACTCAAACTCATGTTCATAGAGTCAATGATGCCATCCAGCCATCTCATCCTCTGTCGTCCCCTTCTCCTCCTGCCCCCAATCCCTCCCAGCATCACAGTCTTTTCAAATGAGTCAACTCTTCCCATGAGGTGGCCAAAGTACTGGAGCTTCAGTTTCAGCATCATTCCTTCCAAAGAAATCCCAGGACTGATCTCCTTCAGAATGGACTGGTTGGATCTCCTTGCAGTCCAAGGGACTCTCAAGAGTCTTCTCCAATATCACAGTTCAAAAGCATCAATTCTTTGGCACTCAGCTTTCTTCACAGTCCAACTCTCACATCCATACATGACCACTGGAAAAACCATAGCCTTGACTAGATGGACCTTTGTTGGCAAAGTAATGTCTCTGCTTTTCAATATGCTGTCTAGGTTGGTCAAAACTTTCCTTCCAAGGAGTAAGCGTCTTTTAATTTCATGGCTGCAATCACCGTCGGCAGTGATTTTGGAGCCCCCAAAAATAAAGTCTGACACTGTTTCCACTGTTTCCCCAACTAGTTCCCATGAAGTGATGGGACTGGATGCCATGATCTTCGTTTTCTGAATGTTGAGCTTTAAGCCAACGTTATCACTCTCCACTTTCACTTTCATCAAGAGGCTTCTTAGTTCCTCTTCACTTTCTGCCATAAGGGTGGTGTCATCTGCATATCTGAGGTTATTGATATTTCTCTCTGCAGTCTTGATTCCAGCTTGTGCTTCTTCCAGCCCAGCGTTTCTCATGATGTACTCTGCATATAAGTTAAATAAGCAGGGTGACAATATACAGCCTTGACATACTCCTTTTCCTATTTGGAACCAGTCTGTTGTTCCATGTCCAGTTCTAATGTTGCATTAGAAAAGCTATTAATATAATTCATATGGCAAGAACACTGGAGTGGGTTGCCATTTCCTTCTCCAATGCATGAAAGTGAAAAGTGAAAGTGAAGTCGCTCAGTCGTGTCCGACTCTTAGCAACCCCATGGACTGCAGCCTACCAGGCTCCTCCGTCCATGTGATTTTTCAGGCAAGAGTACTGGAGTGGGTTGCCATTGCCTTCTCCTATGTTAATGGATAAGGGAGAAAAATCATGTAGTTATCCAAACAAGCGTAGAAAAATATTTGCTAAAATTTTAAATGAAATTTCCTACCTAATAAAGACTTTTTATCAAACAATTACAGTAAACACCATTCTTCAAGGTGAAAGTTTTGAGAGGTCCTTTTAAAATCAGGAATAAGACAAAAATGTCCACATTAGCTCTTCTTTCCATCATTGTATTGAAGTCCTATTCAGTGCAATAAAAAAAATAAAATGTATAAGTTTTGGAAAGGAAGAAATAAGACTAATGTCTTTATAGATAATATAATTGTTTATTTAGAAAACACAAAAGACTATAAGTTGTTGGAATTAAGTTTAAAAGTTTAACAATGTGAGTGGGTAATATGAATTGAAAAACACTGGACTGGAAGAAACACAAGCTGGAATCAAGCTTGCTGGGAGAAATATCAATCACCTCAGATATGCAGATGACACCACCCTTATGGCAGAGAATGAAGAGGAGCTAAAAAGCCTCTTGATGAAAGTGAAAGAGGAGAGCGAAAAAGTTGGCTTAAAGCTCAACATTCAGAAAATGAAGATCATGGCATCTGGTCCCATCACTTCATGGGAGACAGATGAGGAAACAGTAGAAACAGTGTCAGACTTTATTTTTTTGGGCTCCAAAATCACTGCAGATGGTGACTGCAGCCATGAAATTAAAAGACGCTTACTCCTTGGAAGAAAAGTTATGACCAACCTAGATAGTGTATTCAAAAGCAGAGACATTACTTTGCTGACTGAGGTCCGTCTAGTCAAGGCTATGGTTTTCCCAGTGGTCATGTATGGATGTGAGAGTTGGACTGTGAAGAATGCTGAGTGCCAAAGAATTGATGCTTTTGAACTGTGGTGTTGGAGAAGGCTCTTGAGAGTCCCTTGGACTGCACGGAGATCCAACCAGTCCATTCTGAAGGAGATCAGCCCTGGGATTTCTTTGGAAGGAATGATGCTAAAGCTGAAACTCCATTACTTTGGCCACCTCATGCAAAGAGTTGACTCATTGGAAAAGACTGTGATGCTGGGAGGGATTGGGGGCAGGAGGAGAAGGGGACGACAGAGGATGAGATGGCTGGATGGCATCACGGACTCGATGGATGTGAGACTGAGTGAACTCCAGGAGGTGGTGATGGACAGGGAGGCCTGGTGTGCTGTGATTCATGGGGTCGCGGAGAGTCGGACGTGACTGAGCGACTGAACTGAACTGAACTGATATACTATCCCCAATAAACAATTAGACAGCATAATTTTTAAAAATGTCCTGCAGTACTGTTTACAATAGCCAGGGCATGGAAGTAACCTAAATGCCCATTGACAAGGGAATGGATAAGGAAGATGTGGAACATAGGTACAATGGAATATTACTCAGCCATAAAAGGAACAAAACAGCACCATTTGCAGAGGCGTGGATGGACCTAGAGATTGTCATACAGAGTGAAGAGAGACAGAAAGAGAAAAACAAATACTGTATAATATCATTACATGGAAAACCTAGAAAAATGGTGCAAATAAACTTATTTGCAAAGCCGAAACAAAATTACAGATGTAAAGAACAAACTTATGGTTACCAAGTGGGGAAGGGGAGGAGGTGGTGGGGTGAACTGAAAGATTGGAATTGACATATGTACACCACCATGTATAAAACAGATAACTGATGAGAACCTGCTGCATAGCACGTATACTCAGTGCTCTGTGGTGACCTAAATGGGAAGGAAACTTAAAAAGAGCGGGTATATGAATACATATAACCGACTCACTTTGCTACGCAGCAGCAACTAGCACAACATTGTAAAACAGCTATACCCCAATAAAAATTAATTTAAAAAATAAAAAAATCAATACACACAAAATTCAAAAATACAAGATGTCAGTTATTACAGCAACCAAAATTAGGGTACTTAGGAATAAACATGATGCAAGATAAGGAAGACCTTTAAAAAGAAAAATATTAACTTTATTGAAGGACAATCTACAAGACTATGAACAAAGCTAGTGGAGGTGATGGAATTCCAGTTGAGCTGTTTCAAATCCTGAAAGATGACACTGTGAAAGTGCTGCACTCAATATGCCAGCAAATCTGGAAAACTCAGCAGTGGCCACAGGACTGGAAAAGGTCAGTTTTCATTCCAATCTCAAAGAAAGGCAATGCCAAAGAATGCTCAAACTACTGCACAATTGCACTCATCAAATGGAAACCCACCCCAGTGTTCTTACCTGGAGAATCCCAGGGACAGGGGAACCTGGTGGGCTGCCATCTATGGGGTCGCACAGAGTCGGACACGACTGAAGCGACTTAGCAGCAGCAGCAGCATGCTAGTAAAGTAATGCTCAAAATTCTCCAAGCCAGGCTTGAGCAATACATGAACTGTGAACTTTCAGATGTTCAAGCTGGTTTTAGAAAAGGCAAAGGAACTAGAGATCAAATTGCCAACATCTGCTGGATCATGGAAAAAGCAAGAGAGTTCCAGAAAAACATCTATTTCTGCTTTATTGACTATGCCAAAGCCTTTAACTGTGTGGGTCACAACAAACTGTGGAAAATTCTGAAAGAGATGGGAATACCGGACCACCTGACCTGCCTCTTGAGAAACCTACATGCAGGTCAGGAAGCAACAGTTAGAACTGGACATGGAACAACAGACTAGTTCCAAATAGGAAGAGGAGTACGTCAAGGCTGTATATTGTCACCCTGCTTATTTAACTTATATGCAGAGTACATCATGAGAAACGCTGGACTGGAAGGAACTCAAGCTGGAATCAAGATTGCTGGGAGAAATATCAATCACCTCAGATATGCAGATGACACCATCCTTATTGCAGAAAGTGAAGAAGAACTAAAGAGCCTCTTGATGAAAGTGAAAGTGGAGAGTGAAAACGTTGGCTTAAAGCTCAACATTCAGAAAACTAAGATCATGGCATCCAGTCCCATAACTTCATGGGAAATAGATGGAGAAACAGTGGAAACAGTGGCTGACTTTATTTTTCTGGGCTCTAAAATAACTGCGGATGCTGATTGCAGCCATGAAATTAGAAGACGCTTGCTCCTTGGAAGAAAAGTTATGACCAACCTAGATAGTATATTCAAAAGCAGAGACATTACTTTGCCAACAAAGGTCCATCTAGTCAAGGCTATGGTTTTTCCAGTGGTCACATATGGATGTGAGAGTTGGACTATAAAGAAGGCTGAGTGCCAAAGAATTGATGCTTTTGAACTGTGGTGTTGGAGAAGACTCTTGAGAGTCCCTTGGACTGCAAGGAGATTCAACCAGTCCATTCTGAAGGAGATCAGCTCTGGGATTTCTTTGGAAGGACTGATGTTGAAGCTGAAACTCCAATACTTTGGCCACCTGATGCGAAGAGCTGACTCATTTGAAAAGACCCTGATGCTGGGAGGGATTGAGAGCAGGAGGAGAAGGGGACGACAGAGGGTGAGATGGTTGGATGGCATCACCGACTCGATTTACATGGGTTGGGTGAACTCCGGGAGTTGGTGATGGACAGGGAGGCCTGGCATGCTGCAGTCCATGGGGTCGCAAAGAGTCAGACACGACTGAGCAACTGAACTGAACTGAACACAAGACAAGTAGACAGAGAGATGAACTAGGTTTGTGGATAAGAAGTCATAATATGAAAATAATGTCAGCCCTCTTCACATAGATCTATAGAGTTGACCCAACTCAAATCCTTATCTAATTCCAAAATTTACAAGGCAGAGGAGAGTCCTAAGGATAGCCAGTGAGTGTAGGCACTCAGCTGTGCCCGGCTCTTTGTGACCCCATAAACTGCACAGTCCATGGGATTCTCCAGGCCAGAACACTGGAGTGAAGAGCCTTTCCCTTCTCCAGCTGATCTTCCTGACCCAGGGATCGAACCCAGGTCTCCCACATTGCAGGCAGATTCTTTACCAGCTGAGCCACAAGGGGAGCCCAAGAATACTGGAGTGGGTAGCCTATCCCTTCTCCAGGGGCTCTTCCTGACCCAGGAATTGAACTGGGGTCTCCTGAATTGCAGGCAGATTCTTTACCAACTGAGCTATCAGGGAAGCCCTAAGGGTAGCCAAGACATTCCTTAAAAAAAAAGAATAAGGTGTTAGGATCTTCTCTACTATATACAAAATCATACTACAAAGCCACAGTAAGTAATACAGTGTGATATAGGTATATGTGTGTGCTAAGTCACTTCAGTCATGTCTGACGCTTTGTGACCCCATGCACTGTAGCCCACCAGGCTCCTCTGTTCATGGGATTCTCCAGGCAAGAATACTGCAGTGGGTTTCCATTTTCTTCTCCAGGGGATCTTCCCAACCCAGAGATCGAACCTGCATCTCTTGTGTCTCCTGCATTGGCAGGTGGATTCTTTACCACTGTGCTGCCTGGGAAGCCGTGATATAGGTACAAGGACAGACAAACTGACCAATGGAACTGAACAGAATTCCCAAAAGTAGAACTACACATATATGGAAACCCGACATCACAGAGATGGCACAGCCAACCACGAGAGAAAGGAGAGATTATCCAGTAAATGGTACACAATTGTTCTTCACATCGGGGCAGGGGGCGGGGGAAGACGGATCCCTATCTCATGCTTCATCCAAAAGTAAATCCTTTGAACTAAAAGCGAAATGTACAAGTCAACACTAATATTTTTAGAAGAAAATAGAGAAGAATTTCTTTATCACAGCAGGAGAGAAGGATTTTTTTACACAAAATACAAATTGTATTGACCACAAAATATAAGATTGATATAATAGACTATATTAAAAATAAGAATGTCTCTCATCAAACTACATCTTAGAGAAAGTGAGATGGCAAGCCACAAATTGGGAGAAGATACCTGGAATGCATATAACTGATAAACGAATACATAAGAAAGTTTTCCCACATCTGTCTGCATGCTCATTTCCTGCTCTCCTTCAGAACTTGCTCACAGGTCATGTTTTTCAGAAAACCTTCCCTAATCACTGTTTAAAAAATTGCAAGCTCACTACTACTCCCTGCCCTGCCTATTGCCCTTCCCTGCCTTACTTTTAGCCATAATGTTTATCATTACCATACCTACTATACAGGTTAAGGAAATGATGATTGCCGCCCATCCGTCTCCTCAGAAGACTATAAACTCCTAAATGAGATAAGGACTTTTGATCTATTTTGTTCACTTCTGTATTCCCAGTGTATAGAAGAGTGCCTGGCACACAGCAGGTACTCTATAAATATTTGTTGGTTAAAAACTCCTACCAATCAATTATAAAAACATGAACAACTCAATAGAAAGAAGTGAGCAAAAGGCTTAAACAGGCATTTCAATAAGAAAATGAAAAATACAACTTGTCGATAAACATATAATGTACTGATCATTAGGGAAGTGCAAATTAAGACTGAAATGAGATACTATTTTATATTTACCGGACTGGCAAACATTAAGAATTCTGACTATACTAAGTCTTGGCAAGAATGAGGAACACAGGAAACTCTTACTACACCTGCTGGTGGGAATGGAAATTGTTTCTCTCTTTAGAAGACAAATTGGGATTATCTTATAAAGGTGCACATGTGTGTAGCCTGTATGTCAGTTTGTCTGTTCTTAGATTTATACCCAGGAATAGTGCCTCTAAAAATGCAGTCCACAGACTGGTGTCAGTATGTAAAGGAACGGTCTGTTATAATTTATCATGAGACAAGTACAAAAATTGACAGTGAGGATTAAGAAAACTTGATAGCAACTTGACATTGCCATCCTATATTTTTTAATTTTTTAGACTTTTTTATCATGGCAAAATATATATAACTGAAACTTGACCATTTTAAGGGTACGATTTAGTGGCATTAAAAAATACATTCACACTGTTATTCAGTCATCACCATCATCCATCTCTAGAATTTTTTTTCATCTTTCCAAACTGAAATTCCATATCAGGACTGCCCTAGTGGTCCAGTGGCTAAGCCTCTGCACTCCCAATGCAGGGGACCCAGGTTCGATCCCTGGTCAGGAAACTAGATGCAACATGTCACGACTAAGAGTCTGCACGCCACAGCTAAGAGGTTTCTCATGCCACAGTGAAGACTGAAGACCCTGCGTGCCACAGCTTGCTAAGTCGCTTCAGTCGTGCCCAACCCTCTGCGACCCCGTGGCCTGCAGCCCACCAGGCTCCCCGTCCATGGGATTCTCCAGGCAAGAATATTGGAGTGGGTTGCCTCTTCCTTCTCCAATGCCATAACTTAAGAATCCCAATAAAAAATAAATAAATTAAAAATAAAATTAAAAAATGAAATTCCATACCCATTAAACAATAGCTCCCTCTTCCCCCTGCATCCCTACTCCTGGCAACCATTTTTTTCTGTCTATGAATTTGACTAAGTATCTCATATGAGTGGAATATCATACAGTATTTGTCCTTTTGTGACTGGCCTATTTCACTTAAGCATAATGTCCTCAGATTTCACCCATACTGTAGCATGTGTCAGAATTTCTTTTATTTTTAAGACTGAATAATACTCTACTGAATGGATATAACTAACACCTTTCTGTTTATCCAGTAATCCAGTGATGGACATTTGGGTTGCTTCTACCTTTTGTCTATTGTGAATGATTGTCCTACTATACTTGTTAAAATATAATTTTTCTGTTGACTATAATAATTAAAATTGGGCTTTATGTTAGGATGTCTTTGAATTTTTAATAATCTAATTTTCCAAGTAATTCATTTTTATGGTATTTTACAAAAATCATCTGTGACAGCTGTAAAATTTTCTAAATCTACCCACAGATAGTTCAATAAGCACCACCCTGAAGCAGAGGCTTCCAAATTGTTTATAAGACCCAAGAGTAAGAAAAACTCTTCCCATCATAACCCAAGACACATGAACACAACGAAAACAAAAGTTTCACAAAGCCATACTTAATCGTTTCTACAGGAAATGCACTAAGGTAGTTATTGCTTTGTTTAATTTTTTTTAAATCTTGGTTGAATCTATTACATTGATTTTACAGCCCACCAAAAATCGTGAATCCCAGTATGAAAGCCAGTGCTCTTGAGAAATTTCTGCATATGTATGTCAGCAGCCATATAACGGAATGTTCCCAGTAGCATTATTCATAAAAGAAAAATAAAAACCAACCCAAATATCCATCAATAGGAAACTAAATGAATAAATTGTGATATATTCACCTAATACAATATTACTGGGGCTCAATCAATGTTTATTGAATGAATTAATAAACGGCTGTGAAAATGAAGTGCAGCTACCTGGAGCAGTTTGGATAAATCTTAGAAACACAATGTGCAGTGGACAAAGCAAGCCACAGTTGATATTACACTGAACAAAACCACTTTCTAAAAAGCAAACAAAAGAAAACACAATATTGTTTGAGGACCCATGCTTGTGGTAGAACTACCCTAAAAGTCAGGAGAACAACAAACACAAAATTCAGGACAGAAGTTACCTCGGGGGAGTAGGCAGAGGGTGGGACTGGGGAGATCCCAGGCAGCTAACAAGATTGGAAATGTTATTAAGTCGGGTGGTTTACAAATGTTCATTATTATGCTTTGTACTTAGATATACATTGTATATATTCTTTTATCTATCATAGTTCGGTCACTCAGTTGTGTCCAACTCTTTGTGACCCCATGGACTGCAGCACGCCAGGCCTCCCTGTCCATCACCAACTCCTGGAGTTTATTCAAACTCATGTCCATTGAGTTGGTGATGCCATCCAACCATCCCAACCTCTGTTGTCCCCTTCTCCTCCCGCCTTCAATCTTTCCCAGCATCAGGGTCACATTTAAAATCTTTTAAAAAGTAGAAATGAAGTTGATGGAATTGGAGGACAAAAATTCTAGCCACACTGAGCAAGCCATTGACATACCAAAATATCGGTAAAATAGGGCCCCTTGACTTTCTTCCAAGACTGTGAAAAAATAGCTGATAAACATTTTATCAGGCTGAAAAGAAGGGTATCCAGACAAGGTGTTGAATTGGCTATCGTTTCCCCTTATAGAATAGCCTACTCTCACCCCCTAAATACTTCCACAAGCGTGGAATGTTCTTCTGCACCCCTGACTGTTGGTTGATGTTAGAATTCTGAGTTAAGGGTCTTGGGTAGGCAATAGAAGAAGAGGGTGGAGGCCAAGCCTTATTCATCTTTATGTCGCTCACCTTCAGCCCAGTGCCTGTGCAGAGTAAGTATCGGATAGCTGTTTCCTGTGGGGATGAATGAAGCACTTACTGAAAGAATAAATGACTATTGCAGTTAGGCTAAGGATGCTATACCATTTCTGTCACTGCCGATAGATGAGGTTATTTCAGGCTGTTCTGACTCATGATCTAAGCTGAGACATAGTAATGGGCGTGGCTTCTCCAAAGGTATTTATGAATTAAAGATCTGAGGGAGAAGGTAAAATGAGGTCATGGGATAAAAGTGGGGAAACAGTCAGTTTTAAAATAAAGATGAGAAATCTTGGGAGTTTTCAAAGTCCAGTTGGGCATAGCAGTAAGTTGGTGATTATCGTTTTTATCCCCACTTTAATTTTCATCATGGTTAATTACAAAGCGTCATGGAACAGAGTGCAGTGGTTAAGATGATGGAATATGGAGGCATTGTTTGGGTTTGACTCCTCCACTTACTGGGTAAGCTCAGGGAAATTACTTAACCTCCTTGTACCTCAGTTTATCATCTGTAAATAGGGATAATGATAGCACCAACCTTGGGATTTCCCCCATGGTCCAATGGTTAAGACTCTGTGCTTCCAATGTAGAGGGTGCAGGTTCGGTCCCTGGTCACGGAACTAATATGCCACACAGAGCAACCAAAAGGAAAGAAAACACCAACCTCATAGAACTGTAATGACAGGAAGTGATTCAGTGAGGAGATATTCATAAAGACCTGAGTTCAAACCCTGGATTGGGAAGATATTCATAAAGGGAACAGCACCTGGCGCGCAGCAAGCATCAATGTTGTTAAATAAAATCTTTATCTGGATTGACAATATACTTGTGTGCCCGTGTGCTTCCTGCACTCTGGGTTAGCTGCCGTGTGGGTACTCAGACTTCTATCACAGCAAAACAACTTCTGTGGCCTCTTCCATGGAAAGGCCTTGAGAGATTTCATCTCTGTGGAGCTTCGCTATAGGGTCCTCTGCTTAATTAGCACCCTTGCAATCCTATTGTAGATATCATCTAAGCTCATTGTCTTTACTATACCTATCTAGGTTCCCGACAGTCTGCCTTCAGAATGCCTGTCCCATCGTTCTTTCTTTTCCGTTCCCTCTGTCTCTCTGCTTCCTCTGCCTTCTTGGACTCTTGCAATAGCCTCCTAACAGATTTTACTGCCTTTAGTCTTTGTTTTAGCCAGTTCATCCTTGGCCCTGGGGACACACTGAATCTTCCTCAAACAACCCTTTGCACGCGTTATTCTCATCCACCAGCTCTGATCAGAGCCCTCCACTCCTTTGCCTCTGTGTTCAAATTCCTTAGCTTGACCATCAAGTCCTCTCTAGTCAATTTCAGCCTCACTCTCCCACTTGATCTCTCTCTGCCTTTACAAACTTTTTTTTTGCAGCCAAATTAGCCTATTAATTGCTCGATATTGGTCATGCCTACGCCCACCCCAGCAACATCATTTTCTCCACTCCCAAGCCTGGAATGCTCTTCTTGTGACTTCATAGCTTGGAGAAGACACTCGAAGAGGTGAGAGAAGGTCATCGAAACGGAGATTAGGGAATATCAAAAGCAGATTTTTTTTCTCTTTCAAAAAAGTCATAAAGCATGAGGGTTACGGGTATGAGCTCTGGCTCTGTTATTTCCTGGCTGCACAAGGTGCCTCTGTGCCTCAGTTTTGCTCATCTGTAAAAGCGGTACCTTTCGGAGTGGATATGGTGATACACCACACAGGTCCCTCTTCAAGGCTGAGATACATATTCTCCCAGCTGTAAGAATGCTGGCACTAACCCTCACACTGAACCCCCTCCAGGAATTGCCCTCAACCAAGGGAAACTGCAGGCTTCCCAGGTTGAGAATCTGCCTGCAGTGCAGGAGACCTGAGTTCAAACCCTGGATCGGGAAGATCCCTTGGAGAAGGAAATGGCAACCCACTCCAGTATTCTTGCCTGGAGAATTCCTCACGGACAGACACGCCTGGCAGACTACCGTCCAAAGGGTCACAAAGAGTCGGACACGACTGAGCGACTACCATAACGGAAACCCTGAAAATGCAGCTCTCTCCGGGGGGCAGCCTGCATCCAGTGCCGTGTCAACAAGAAGTACAAAAGCCTGGCCTCTTCGCCTTGATTAGACAGTTCTAAAGGGCCACTCCAGCTTCTGATCCCCCCGTAAAGTTCACTGAGGTCTCTGTTGTGGCTGCATCAGAGCCCAGCTTCTCTCTGCCCAGTCCAGCTTCCTTTCCTTCCCCTCACAGCTGCTGCTCCCCCAAACAACTCCTCCATAGACTGCACACATGCAAAATCTCTGCAGTCTGTTTCCCAGGAAACCTGACCTACAATGGTTGGCCTAAGAAAGCAGTCCCCAAAATGAGATTTCGGAGCAGCATCACTTGCTGGCTGACTGGCACTGAGGCCCTCATCACTAGTGGGAGCAGGACGCAGAGAGCACCGGGCATGGGGTTAAGGTGCAACTGCTAAAATTTTCACTGGTGTTGGCCTGGCACGGGACACAGTTGTACGTGACTGCACCGGGGGTGGCAGATTACCAAGTGCTGGAGAGGTTCTGGGACGAACTCTTTGCAAACACTGTAGAATGAGATGGCTGGTGCTGGGGGCAAGGCGTGGGTCAAGGGACTGATTCACTGAAGAAAGACAACGAGAGGCCCGGAGTGATTAATCACCAGTATAAGGGAAAGTGTAAAAGCTTGAGGGTGGCCTATATAAGGCAGAGTATAAAGAGACTCTTAGCTCCTGTACCAGAGGGCAGAGGATCAGGCCCAGAACTTAATTATAAGAAGATTGAATTCTCAACGCTAGCAGATCTGCTGTGCTGAGGTCAGGGATCTGATTGGAAAAATGGGCCCCCGAGACTCTCAGGAGGCTGAAATCAAGATATTGGTCAGGGGCTGTAGTCATCTTGAGGTTCAGCTAAGACTGGAGCATCTGTTTCCATGATCACTCATGGCTTTTGCAGGGCTTAGAAGATCCTTTTCTAA
Organism: Capricornis sumatraensis; assembly: GCF_032405125.1. Classification (NCBI taxonomy): domain Eukaryota; kingdom Metazoa; phylum Chordata; class Mammalia; order Artiodactyla; family Bovidae; genus Capricornis; species Capricornis sumatraensis. Next base: position 76,709,559 of record NC_091084.1, read on the forward strand.
GCTTATTCCTGCAATTGCAGGGAAGCCTTAGGACCTGGCCGTGTATCCTGAGTGTCCGCACCACATAGTAGCTGGAGATCGGAAATAGAGAACCAGAGGGTCTCCCAAGACAGAACCCACAGCCTTTTTGTATGCTAATCTTGGAAGTACCAGCCGATCGTATCTGATGTTTCCTATGCATTAGAAGCCAGCCACGGACTTCCCAGGTGGTCCAATGGCTAAGAATCTGCCTTGCAATGCAGGGGACATGGGAGTCGTATCCCTGGTCCAGGAAGATTCCACATGCTGTGGAGCAGCTAAGACTGTGTGCAGAACTACTGAACCCATGCGCCCTAGGGTCCCATGCTCTCCAGTAAGAGAAGCCAGTACAATGAGAAACCTGTGCACTACAACAAAGAGTAACCGCTGCTCGCTACAACCAGAGAAAGCCTGCACACAGTGATGAATGAAGACCCAGCACAACCAAGAATAAAAATAAATTTAAAAATAATTAAAAAAAAAAGAAGCAAGCCACTAGGTCTAGTCCATCCATGAGGATAGGAGAATACACACAGAGTCTGTGGCAGGACTCGGGGGTCACTGGGGAGCCTCTTTGAAGCTGCTTCCCACAACCTGGCAGAACTTTGCAGGTTCTGGAGGCGTGTTCTACACTGAGGATATTGTTCTGACCCAATTATTTGGTGACAAGGAAGACGGTCAGCTTGCAGTGGGGCCCAGAGCAAGAACGGGCTCTGCAGCAGGTGCAGGCTGTGGTGCAATTGCCGCCGTGGTATATGAGGCATCTATGGTGCGAAAGACACTGAAGGCAGTTTGTGACAAACTCCGAGAGGAATCACATCCTAGACCCCTGGAGTTCTGGACACAGGCCATGTCATCTATAATAGAGAACTGTATATCCCATTCAAAAAACAGCAACCAGGGTTGTGCTGAGCTCTGGGAAACACAGAGCATCTGATTATGGGACATTAAGTGATCTTCCAGCCAGAGCTGCCCATCACAAGACGGGTTCTGTCAGACCCACCCAGTCATAGAGTCCCATGGCCTGAGAGCTCTCCATCATCAGATACAGGTGGTGTATCCAGATGCATAGCAGAGAAGGTGTGGTGGGTACCAGAAATAGTGGAGAAGTAGCAAGTGGGGAGGGGGCACCCGGGAGAAAAGTCTCTGTTCTCTGTATGTTGAGGGTGGCAGCCATGAATCTCCCTTTAATCTACCAGCACCAATCCCCATTCCATCATAGCTGTCTAATAACCTTGCCATTCATCTAAAACATGAGAGGGCTTCCCTGGTGGCTTAGACGGTAAAGCATCTCCTTGTGCAATGCGGGAGACCTGGATTTAATCCCTGGGTGGGGGAGATTCCCAGTATTCTTGCCTGGAGAATTCCACGGGCAGAGGAGCCTGCAGGGCTACACAGTCCATGGGGTCACAAAGAATCAAACTGAGTGACAAACACTTAAAATATGAGAAGTGCGGCTTGTGACATTGAAGCCCAGCTTTCACACAGCTTGTTTGGCAAAGCAAAAATTGTTTTCCAAGTTGGGTCCCAATCTTCCTGCCTGGATAACTCCAGCCATGGGGTTAAGACACTCTGAGTCTTCTTGTTTTCTCCTTCCCAAGTCCTTGAGCAGTATCTCAAAGTCCCCTTCCACCCACATTCCCCTCAACTTGATCCTTCATTTTCTTAAGAGCTTCACCAGGTCCCACATCCATCCAGGCTGTGAGGTCCCAGGGGAGAAGGCAGCAGGCTGGCACACACTGACCCAGGGACCAAGAAGAGCACCACAGCACATTCACTCACCCCAGCTCATCTTGACGGAAAGGGGCTCCAGCCTTGCTGCAGGAGGCTGATCCCCCCATAATTCTTCCCTACTTCAGGTAGCAGTCTTTGGTTGCAAGCAACAGAAACAACCTTTGGCAGACTTGAAGCAAGGGGATACATTGAGAGGATGGGGCCATTCACAGAATCAAGAGACAGCTGAGAAGGAGGATGGAAGAGCTGGGAACAATGATAGCCATGACATCCTGGAACAGGAGCTAATTAACCAGCTTGTTAGAGGACTGCTTCGACCACAGTGTTATCTGTTCTTCAGCCATTTTGGTTAAGATCCCAAGTCCTTGAATCTGATTGGCTTGGCTTGAGTAAAACGCCCTCTCCTTTGCCACCTTGATCGACAACCCAACTGAGACTGCAACCACTGGGGTAGAGGCAATTGTCCAAAACAGAAATTGGGGCTCTTGCCAAAATAAGGGAGCAGAATGTTGGGCAGCCAAAAACCACATGTGTTCAAAACACCCTCATCTCTCCCTGATTACAGTCTACTTGTCTACCAAGATTCCGGGTGCTATGTATGAAAAGCTGGCAGAACTCTAAACTAAAGCGAGTAATAGGCAGGATTGAAATCCGTGGAAGGAAGCTCAGTGTGAGGAGAATTCAGGCTCTTTTGGATCAGAAGATCTGTATACTAGTCCTAGCACTGCTACTAATTGAGACCTCTGTTTACTCATCTAAGCCATGGAGTAAGCGGTGATCTATCCGGTCGGGCATTATAAGCATCAACACAGATAATGTGCTTGAAGGCACTTGGAAGGCTGTTAAACATGCAAACCTGAGGGGCTGTTATTGGTCATTTGGGTTTTTCTAATTTACTTTGCAGATCGCAGCGTATCACCTCCTTAACCCGAGATTGCGTTTGGCCAGAAGCAGGCAGTTCTGACCTTAGCTGGCAGACAGGCTGCAGTGAAGCGAGATGAAGGAGAGAGAGCTCTGCAGGTAATGCAGTGGGCAGTCTTATTTCAGCCTATTTTGCAATGCAATGATCTTGAGGAAATATTAGGATGCAGTTCATAGAGAGTCCTCACTAACTCAGAAAAATCAACTCCAGCGAGAGCCAAGAAATAGAAAACTGCCAGAGTGTAGGAAATAGCCATTTGGAAGAACGCATCAGATATTCAATATTCAACACAGTGGCAATGTAGCATAGTCGTTCAGAACACGAGCTTTGAGTCATGAAGCCCTCAGTTTGAACCCATCCTTTGCCTCATCTATGTGAGTACAGTTATAACCCATTAAACAAATGTTTACTGAGGACTTATTATGCGCCAGGTATTCTTTGAGGCACTGATAAAACAACAGTGAGCAATACATGTGACAAACCTCTGCTGTCCTCACAGGCTTCACATTCTAGTGGGAGAAGAGAGTAAACAAACAACCGAAAAAGGGGGAAATAGTGGTGTGTTAGCTAGTGACAATGGGCTTCCCTTTATCACGAGACGGCAAAGAATCTGCCTGCAATGCAGGAGACCTGGGTTCGATCCCTGGGTCAACAAGATCCCCTGGAGAAGGGAACAACAACCCACTCCAGTATTCCTGCCTGGAGAATCTCAGGGACGGGGGAGCCTGGTGGGGTCATGGGGTCGCAAAGAGTCAGACACGACTGAGCGACTAACACTTGCACTTTCAGATCGTGATAAATGCTGTGGAAAAAACAAATCCGAGAAGGAAGTCAATGGGGTGATGGGGGAAGAGTTACTATAATCTATAGGGTGATTAGGTGCTAACCCAGTGGTGACACTTGTTGTGATAGCAACATTCAAACCAAGCGTCCTAGAGAGAGACAGACTGTGCCAGGCAGGGACCTGGGGGAACCCAAGCGGAGGGAACGCGGGGGCAGTGGTCTGCCGCTGAGAGCACTCTTGGGAAGTTCATGGAACAATGAGCAGGGCAGCCAGGATGGCTGGAGGGGACCCTGTGGCTGGAGAAAAGATGGAGATGAGGTCAGAGTGCTGGTGACAGGGCAGACGCCTGGGGCCTGGTCGGCCTAGGACTTTGGCTTTTACTCTGAAGGAGATGGGGAGCCACTGGAAGGTTTTGAACAGGAAAGGAACACAGTCTCATCTATATTTAAATTGTCATTTGAGCCGCTTATGCTTAAGTGACGACAGAAGAGGAAAACCAGTTAGGGGGCTGTAGCAAAAATCCAGGTGACGGGGCTTCCCAGGTGGCTCAGTGGTAGAGAATCAGCCTGTCAAAGCAGGAGACAGGGGTTTGACCCCTGATTTCAGGGAAATCTCACATGTCGCGGAGCAACTAAGCCCACATGCCTCAACTGTTGAGCCTGTGGTCTAGAGCCTGGGAGCCGCAACTACTGAGCCCATGGGCCGTAATGAGTGATGCCCCTGGGCCCTGGAACCCGTGCTCTGCAAGGAGAGAAGCCCCACACACCGCAACCAGAGTGTGGCCCCGCTTGCCCAACTAGAGAAAAGCCCACACCGCGATGGAGACCCAGCACAACCGAACATAAATAATTAAATAAATTTTTTAATCCAGGTGAGACTTCTAGTTTCTGATCTAGCTGTAAGGAGCTTGGGAGTTATCGTTCTGTCCTAACAAGTAAAAATCTGAAAAACACAGCCCTTCTTAGATTCATCAGAGAAGTGAGGTCTCAAGGCAAACCGCTGCCCCCACAAGTCTGGACAGCCAGCCAGAACAATGCTTCGACTCACCACTTAGAGCAGAGATCACAAGCAGGAACCTCCAAGGGAAGCAGCGCTGGGGCAGGAAAACCTGAACTGTCATTGACAAACTGCTGGAGGCTCAGCATGCACAAGCCGAGAGTTAAAACCTCTGGGGAGGGGAGGGCCCAGTTAAGGACAGGTGCCTACAATTTTGTGAGTTTTATCTCCAGGGACTCAACCACATTCTCTTGGTGAATATTGTAGAAAAACCCTTCCAGCTTCTGGTGCGGTTTAAGGAAAAGGAACTGTTTTGAAATATGGCGAGCATTCTGCTCCTCTTAATGAGGCTTGCCCTCGAGAGAAGTTATTTTACCAGAGTTTAAACTATTGGGGAGCGTAATACTAGAGATCATACTAGAGCATAATCAACATGGAGAAAGGGAAACGCCCAACTCCAGCCCTCTCTAATTATCCTTTGCCATTTCAGGAGGAATCATGGGGGAAGAGGCTGAGAAGAACTTGTGAAATTCACAGTCCAGGGGTACAGACCCACTAAAGACTCAGACCTCATCATGAGACTATAGAATGCTTTCTTTCCCCAACACCTTACCCTATATCACTAAAGGCCTATTTACTGCAGTTCCTTTTACCCAATACATCATGTCCTGCTAACAAGAAAAAGCTTCCAGACTATCAAATAGCTAAAAAAAAAAAAAAAAAAACACTTGCCTTGAAGAGACAGAACACACATCAAAACCAGACTCAGAGATGGCAGAGATGATGGAATTATCAGGCCGGGAATTTAAGACAACTATGGTTAACAGGCTAAGGGTTCTAATGGATGAAGCAGACAGCGTACAAGAACAGATGACTAATGCAAACAGATGGTGGTTACAAGAATGAGTCAGAAAAAAACACCCAGAGGTCAAACACACCGTAACAGAAATGATGATTGCCATTAGTGCATTGACTACATGAAAGCCTTTGACTGTGTGAATCACAACAAACTGTGGGAAATTCTTAGAGATGGGAACACCAAACCACCTTCCCTGTCTCCTGAGAAACCCGTATGCAACTCAAGAAGCAACAGTTAGAACCCTACATGGGAAAACTGATTGGGAAAGCAGTATGACAAGGCTGTCTATTGTCATCCGGTTTATTTAAACTATATGTAGAGTACATCAGGCAAAATTCTGGGCTGGATGAATCACAAGCTGGAATCAAGATTGCCAGGAGAAATATCAACAAGCTCAGATATGCAGGTGACACCACACTTAGGGCAGAAAGCAAAGAAGAACTAAAGAGCCTCTTGATGAAGCTGAAAGAGGAGAATGAAAAAGCTGGTTTAAAACTTAACATTCAATAAACAAAGACCATGGTATCAGGTCCCATCACTTCATGGCAAATAGATGGGGAAACAGTGGAAACAGTGAGAGACCACTGCAGATAGTGACTGCAGCCACAAAATTAAAAGACTCTTGCTCCTTGAAAGAAAACTATGATAAACCTAGACAGCATGTTAAAAAGCAGAGACATTACTTTGCTGACAAAGATCTGTGTAGTCAAAGCTATGTTTTTTTTTCAGTAGTCATGTATGGATGTGAGAACTGGACCATAAAGAAGGCTGAACGCCAAAGAATTGATGCTTTTGAACTGTGGTGTGGAAAAAGACTCTTGAGAGTCCCTTGGACTGCAAGGAGATCCAACCAGCCCATCCTAAAGGAAATCAATCCTGAATATTCATTGGAAGGACTGATGCTGAAGCTGCAGTTTTAATACTTTGGCCATGAAGAGCCACGGATGCAAAGAGCCGACTCATTAGAAAAGACCCTGGTGCTGGGAAGGTTTGAGGGCAGGAGAAGAAGGGGCAGACAGAGCATGAGATGGTTGGACAGCATCACTGACTCAGTGGACATGAGTTTGAGCAAGCTCCGGGAGATGGTGAGGAACAGGGAAGCCTGGCATGGTGCTGTCCATGGGATCACGAAGAGTCGGACAATATTGAGCGACTGAACAACAATCAACAGGAGGGGGCTTCCCAGGTGGCTCGGTGGTAAAGAATCCACCTGCCAATGCCGAAGGCACAGCTTGGATCCCTGGTTAGGGAATATCCATCCCTTGGAGGAGGAAGTGGCAACCCGCCCCAGTATTCTTGCCTGGAAAATCTCATGGACAGAGGAACCTGGCAGGCTACAGTCCACGGGGTCGCAAAGAGGCAGACACACCTGAGCATACATGCAATCAATAGGAAAAAATCAACAACACCAAAAGTTGGTTCTTTGAAAAGATGTATAAAATTGATACACCTTTATCAGGTCACATAGAAAAGAAAGAGGACACAAATTACTAATATCAGAAAAGAAAGACAATGTTATGACAGATTCCATGGACATTAAGAGAATAATCAAGGAACAGTATGAACAACCCTATGCCCACAGATTTGATAACCTAGATGAAATGACCCAATTATTTGAAAGGCACAATCTGCCAAAAGTCTTACAAAAATAAGTAGACAATCTGAATAGACCTATGTATATTAAAGAAATTGAATCGGTAATTAATAGCCCTCCAAAACAGAAAGTACTAAACCCAAATGGGTTCATGGGTAAATTCTACTAAAACTTTAAGGACAAAATTATGCCAAACCTATACCATCTCTTTTAAAGTATAGAAGCAGAGGGAATATGTCCCAATTTATTCTATGAGGCTAGAATTAGCAATACCCTGATATCAAAACTAGATAAAGACATTACGAGAAAACTACAGACCACTATCTCTCATGAACAGAGATGCAAAATCCTCAACAAAATATCAGCAAATCTAATCCAACAATATATAAAAAGAATTATACACCATGACCAAGAGGGATTCACCTGAAGTATGTGAGGCTGGTTCAACATTTGAAAATCAGTTAATGTAATCCATTACGTGAACAAGCCAGAGAAGAAAAATCACATAACCATTTCAATAGATGAAGTGAAAGTATTTGATACAATGAAATACTCATTCATGACATTAAAAAAAAAAACTCAGCAAACTAGAAATAGAGGGGAACTTCCTCAACTTGGTAAAGAACATCTGTAAAAAATTATACTTAATATTATACATAAATGGTAAGAAACTGGAAGCTTTCCCACTAAGATCAGGAACAAGGGAAGGATGTTCCTTCTCACCACTCCTTTTCAACATCATCTTGGAAGCCCTAACCTGCAGTAAGACAAGAAAAGGAAATAAAAGGTACACAGGTTGGGAAGGAAGAAATAAAACTCTCTTTGTTTGTACATGACATGATTGTCTATAAAGAGAATCTGAAAGATTCAACAACAACAAAAGACTCCTGGAACTAATAAGGGATTATAGCAAGTTTGCAGGATACAAGGTTAATATATAAAAGTGGACTCCTTTCCAGTATATTAGCAATGAACAAGTAAAATTTGAAATTAAAAATACAATACCATTTATGTTAGCACCACAGAAAATGAGATACTTAGGTATGAACCTAATATGATATGAATAAGATTTATATGATATACATATATGAGATCAGATGGAGAGACAAGAAACAGACCAATATAAATGTCGTCAACTGATCTTTGACAAAGAAGCAAAGGCTTCTTTGGAGAAAAGCCGTGGAGAAAAGATAGTCTTTTTAAAAAATAATGCTGGTACAACTGGACATTCACATGCAAAAAAATCTGAAACAGATCTTGTACCTTTCATAAAAATTATCCCAAAATGGATCATAAGTAGTTTAGGACATTTGAAAAAATGAATCATAGGTCTACATGTACAAAGTGCAAAACTTAAAACTTGAAGATAACAAAGGAGAAAACTTAGACCTAGATCATCTAGGCTTTGGCAATGACTTTTTAGCTACAGCACCAAAGACGTCATAAAATAATTGATAAGTTAGACTTCAGTAAAAAAAAGCTTCTGCTCTGTGAAAGACTCTGTGAAGAGTATGAGAAGTCATGTCCTCTGGAGAAAATATCTGCAAAACATATATCTGATAAAGACAGTTATCCAAAATATACAAACAGCTCTTAAAACTCTATAAGAGTAAGACACTGAACAACCAGATTAAAAAACAGACTGAACACTTCGGCTCACATCTCCCCAAAGAAGATATACATAAAGGGCAACGAGCACATGGAAAAAGTGTCCGTGTTACAAGTCATTAAAGACATAAAAAGTCATTACTCATTAAAACAGTAATGAGATTCCACTGCACATGTATTAGAATGGCCAAACCAGATTACTGACGACAGCAAACGCTGCTGAGGCTGTGAAGCAACAGAAACGCCCCTTCATTGCTGGTGGGAATGCAAAGTGGTACAACCGCTCTGGAGGGCAGCGTGGCCGTTTCTTAAGAAGCTGAACAGGGACTTCCCTGTTGATCCAGTGGCTGAGACTCCATGCTCCCAATCCAGGGGGCCCTGGATCCCCTCGTCAGGGAACTAGATTCCACACGCCACAGCTGAAAGACACCACGTACCGCAATAAAGATCAAAGCTCCTGCATGCTGAAACTAAGACCCAGAGCAGCCAAATAAATAAATATTTTACGGAAGCTAAACATACTCTTCACATACGGTCCAAGAGTCACGGTCCTTGGTATTTATCCAAAGGAGGGGAAACATCTACGCAAAAACCTGCATGCAGATGCTTAGAGCAGCTTTACCCAAAATTGCCAAAACTTGGAAACAACCAAGATATTCGTCAGCAGGTGAGTGGATAAACAGTGATATTAGTACATTCAGGTAATGGAATATTATTTAGCACTTAAAAGACATGATCTACCAAGCCTTGAAAAGGCATGAAGGAAATTTATATGAATTATTACTAAGTGAAAGAAGCCAATTTGAAAAGGCTACATACTGCTGCTGCTGCTGCTGCTAAGTCCCTTCAGTCGTGTCCGACTCTGTGCGACCCCATAGATGGCAGCCCACCAGGCTCCCCTGTCCCTGGGGTTCTCCAGGCAAGAATACTGGAGTGGGTTGCCATTTCCTTCTCCAATGCATGACAGTGAAAATTCAAAGTGAAGTCGCTCAGTTGTGTCCGACTCTTAGCTACCTCATGGACTGCAGCCTACCAGTCTCCTCCATCCATGGGATTTTCCAGGCAAGAGTACTGGAGTGGGGTGCCATTGCCTTCTCCAAGGCTACATACTATATGATTCCAAATATATGAATTCTGGAAAAAGTAAAACTATGGAGAAAGTAAAAAGATCCGTGGTTGCCAGGAGTTGGAGGAGGCGGGGATGAATAGGTGGTGCACAGAGGGTTTATTTTTTTAGGGCAGTGAAATTATTTTGTATGATACCCTTATGGGATACATGTCATTAAGCGTGTGTGCGTGCTAAGTCTCTTCAGTCGTGTCCCACTCTTTGCAACCCTATGGACTGTAGCCCACCAGGCTAGTCTGTCCATGGGATTCTCCAGGCAAGAATACTGGAGTGGATTGGCATGCCCTCCTCCAGGGGATCTTCTAGACCTAGGGATCGAGCCCATGTCTCTTGTGTCTCCTTCATTGGCAGGTGAGCTCTTTACCACTAGCACCACCTGGGAAGCCCTTTACATTTGTCAAAACCTATAGAATATACACCACCAAGAGTGAACTCTAATATAAACTATGGATTGGGGATGATAATGATATATCGGTATAGCTTCACTAATTGTAACAAATGTACCCCTCTGGTGAGGGATGTTGATAATGGGGGAGGCTGGAAACGGTAGAGGATAGAGGGGGCCCCTCTGAACCTTCCACTCAATTTTGCAGTTAAACCTTGGTGGTAGTTTAGTCACTAAGTTGTGTCCGACTCTTTTTGACCCTGTGAACTATAGCTTACCCTGGCTCCTCTGTCCACAGGATTTCCCAGACAAGAATACTGGAGTGGGTTGCCATTTCCTTCTCCAGGGGATCTTCCTGACCCAGGGATCAAACTCAGGTCTCCTGCCCTGCAGGCGGATTCTTTACTGACTGATCCATCAGGGAAGCCCTTTTTTAAAATGCTCTAAAAAATCAAGTCTATTTAAAAAAAAAAAAAAGTAAGAATTGATGGTGGTTTGCCAAGAGTAGCAGCTATAGAAGTGTGGAGAAGTGGTTGGATTATGGATTTATTTTCAAGAAGAGCCAACAGAATTGCCAGTGGATGGGATGTGGAGTATGAGGACAAGTGAAGATTCAGCCTACGTGCTAGACAAGACGACACATGGCAGTGACTGCACACAGTGCAGAGGGGAGCAAGAGAAGGACTAGCGGTCGCTTCAAGAAGATGAGAGACACCAAGGGAGCATTTCACGCGCAGACGGGCACAATAAAGGACAGCAACGGCACGGCCCTAACAGAAGCAGAAGATATTACGAAGAGGTGGCAAGAATGCACGGAAGAACTGTACAAAAAAGATCTTCATGACCCAGATAACCACAGTGATGTGATCACTCACCTAGAGCCAGACATCCTGGAATACAAAGTCAAGGGGGCCTTAGGAAGCATCACTACAAACAAGGCTAGTAGAGGCGAAGGAATTCCAGTTGAGCTGTTTCAAATCCTAAAGATACTGCTATGAAAGTATCGCACTCAATACGCCAGCAAATTTGGAAAACTCAGCAGTGGCCACAGGACTGGAAAAGGTCAGTTTTCACTCCAATCCCAAAGAAAATCAATGCCAAAGAATGCTCAAACTGCCGCACAATTGCACTCATCTCACACGCTAGTAAAGTAATGCTCAAAATTCTTCAAGTCAGGCTTTAACAGTACATGAACCGTGAACTTCCAGATGTTCAAGCTAGATTTAGAAAAGGCAGAGGAACGAGAGATCAAATTGCCAACATCTGTTGGATCATTGAAAAAGCAAGAGAGTTCCAGAAATAAATAAATAAAGTTCATAGTCAATAAAGTTGCCAAAGCCTTTAATTGTGTGGGTCACAACAAACTATGGAAAATTCTGAAAGAGATGGGAATACCAGACCACCTGACCTGCCTCCTGAGAAATCTGTATGCAGGTCAGAAGGCAACAGTTAGAACTGGACATGGAACAACAGACTGGTTCCAAATCAGGAAAGGAGTCCGTCAAAGCTGTATATTGTCACCCTGCTTATTTAACTTATATGCAGAGTACATCATGAGGAACGCTGGGCTGGAGGAAGCACAAGCTGGAATCAAGATTGCCAGGAGAAATATCAACAAGCTCAGATACGCAGATGACACCACACTTATGGGAGAAAGCAAAGAAGAACTAAAGAGCCTCTTGATGAAAGTTAAACAGGAGAGTGAAAACTCTGGCCTAAAACTCAACACTCAGAAAACTAAGATTATGGCATCTGGTCCCATCACTGCATGGCAAATAGATGGGGAAACAGTGGAAACAGTGAGAGACTTTATTCTTTGGGGCTCCAAAGTCACTGCAGATGGTGACTGCAGCCACGAAATTAAAAGACTCTTGCTCCTTGAAAGAAAAGCTATGATAAACCTAGACAGCATGTTAAAAAACAGAGACATTACTTTGCTGACAAAGGTCTGTGTAGTCAAAGCTATGTTTTTTTTTCAGTAGTCATGTATGGATGTGAGAACTGGACCATAAAGAAGGCTGAGCGCCAAAGAATTGATGCTTTTGAGCTGTGGTGTGGGAGAAGACTCCTGAGAGTCCCTTGGACGGCAAGGAGATCCAACCAGTCCATCCTAAAGGAAATCAGTCCTGAATATTCATTGGAAGGATTGATGCTGAAACTCTAATACTTTGGCCACCTGATGCAAAGAACTGACTCATTTGAAAAGACTCTGATGCTGGGAAAGATTGAAGGTGGGAGGAGAGGGGATGACAGAAGATGAGATGGTTGGATGGCATCACCGACTCAATGGACATGAGTTTGAATAAACTCTGGGAGTGGGTGATGGACAGGGAGGCCTGGCGTGCTGAAGTCCTTGGGTTCACAAAGAGTCAAAAATGACTGAGCGACTGAACTGAACAGAACTGCACACAGGGCCAAGCACACATTAGATATTTAGCAAACACCAAAATCCCAGAAAGTTTCGGAAGAGACTATGGTCTTCAGCAAGGTAATATCTTAGATAACTCATGGGGTAGGGTTTAGGACACAGAAGAAAATCGAAAGAAGAGGGTGACAAAATGCTCTTGTGTTAGTCGCTCAGTCGTGTCCGACTCTTTGCGACCCCATGGACTGCCACAGCCCGCCAGGCTTCTCTGTCCATGGAATTTTCCAGGCAGGAATACTGGAGTGGGTTGTCATTCCCTTCTCCAGGATATCTTCCCGACCCAGGGATAGAACCTAGGTCTCCTGCACTGCAGGTGATTTCTTTATTGACTGAGCCACCAGGAAGCCAGGCTCTAGTCAACTCTAATAACTCAATGTTTTCCTGGGGTCGGTAACTTAGTTCTAGAAATAGGAGATAAATGGAGTAGGAACAGAGGAAAACAAGAATGATTCATCCCAGGACCAGTACATAACAATAACTTCAAAATAAATAACAGGGATGTGATGCACAGCGTAATAACTTTGTATGGTGTGAATCTATAAAGATATCAAATCACTATGTTGTACACCTGAAACTAATATAATATTGTAAGACAACTACCCTTTGGTTTAAAAAAAAAAAAAGAAAGAAAAATAAAATACTGTCAGACTTCATAAAAATGATAATAATGTCAAAGGTTAACACTTGCTAGTAATCACAGTGGCAATATTAGCTAAACACGTGGAATGTTGTATTTTTTGGAGCCTGTGCTAAGCCAGCCTCTTCACTGCAATGCATTTAGCTTGAGGTAAATGAGGAGTCATTTATGCTAAGGTGTGGGGAAAAAAAGCAAAAGTAGTTCTCCAAACATTGTCAATTTCCAAAGGATACACTCTAGTTTAGTTGGAATGTATTTATCATTTTCTTCACCCCTACTGTACATCACGCACATATACTTTTCTAGTGCTGAAATCGGCCCAGCTGATTTCAAGGTATATATTATTGTATCCATTTTACAGATGGGAAGAGTAAGGCTTTTATAAGGTGATCACTAGCTAAGGAGTCACGAACCTGGATTCAAACCCAAGGCTATGCATCTCCAAAGCCCCTGCTCAGGCCACACCGCTTCACTAAAGTTTTGTTAACAATGACCCACCTTCGCTGAGCACTTACCTGAAGCCAGGCCCCAGTGTTTCACAGCTATGAATATGTACTATTATCACCCCATTTTAAAAATGAAGAAATTGAGGCCTAGAGAAGTTAAGAAGCTCACTGTAGACCCCTCAGCTGGTAAGTCAGACAGTGTGGTTGTAAGTTCTAGGGTCTATCCGCTTATGTCTTTATAAAAGTACTTTAAAAAAATACAGTAGTGATATACATTCATGGTAACAACTTTAGAAAATACGACTAAGAAAAAAGAAAAAAAATCACTATAATCCTACCATTCTGAGATAACCATGATTATCATTTTAGTAGATAACATTTGAATCTTTCTCCTATACACACACACCCACACTTCTTTTTTCTTTTTTTACAAAAATAAGACTGTGGGACTTCTCTGCTGGTTCAGTGGTTAAGAATCCACCTTGCAATGCAGGGGATGCATTTGCCCCTGGTTAGGGAACTAAGATCCCACATGCCATGGGGCAACTAAGCCTCACACCACAACAAGAGATTCTGTGTGCCACAGCTAAAACCCAATGCAGCCAAATAAATAAATATTAAAGATAAATGTTTTAAAAAATAAGATTGTACTATGTTGGCTTTTGACCTCTCCTTCATCCATTTAATAATACGTTGTCAGCATCTTTCTGTTTTAAATATTTGCTACAATGGTGAATTTTTTCACTCTCTTGAGTCATGCACCTATTTAAGAATCTGTAAGAATTCTCCCTTTCACCCAAAATGTGAACACACATACACAAAAAGTTTTACATATGATTTCAGAGACTCCCTGAACCATGGATCCTGAGAACTCCAGTTCTACATTATGTGTTCTTTTTTTTCAAATTGAAGTATAGTTGATTTACAATGTTGTGTTAATTTCTGCTTTACAACAAAGTGACTCAGTTATACATAGATATATACATTATTTTTCATTATGGTGTTTCCCAGGATACAATGTTATTTCTAATGCCTGAACATTATTCCATCATGAAAGGATGCCCTATAAGTTATTGAACCAACCTAAGTCAGCCCCCTAAGATTGGACATTCAGATTATTTCCAGTTTTTCACTATTATAAACAATAGCACAACAACTGTTCCTATGGATAAATCTTTGTGTGTAGTCCTATTTATTGCCTTGGGATCCATTCCAAGAGTACGATCACTTTTAAGGCATTTGATAATACTTCCAAATTGCCCTCCAGAAAGGTTGTATCTATTTATGCTCCCGCCAGCAGCATCTAAGAGGGCCCATTTCCCCACATCATTGCTCACATCTGGTCTTATAAAACATTATATCCTGTCCCTCTTTAACCCTGGCTCAGAACTTTTCTTTCTCCTTTTGCTATCTTGAAGGCAGAGATTTCTGGCTCAAGGAACTGGAAATATCAGTCTTTGGGGAAGACTCCGGGTTAGGAACTGCTATCTTTCCCGACTTCAGCAAAACCACCAAGCCTTCCTAGGTTTAGGAGAAGACCCTTCCTTGCAAATCCCTTGTCTTTGGTAGAAAAACCTTTACTGGGTGAGAAGAAATAAACAGGCAAAACTTAAAAAAAAAAAATCTTGGTTGATTTTTTTAAACCTTTGTATTATGAAATGTTTGTCCCCAAAGGAACCAGGAGGGCTCCTTTTAGTAGATCTTAAAATTCATAGACAAGTAATTCTGTAATGTGACTGCTCCTTCTCTCCCACTTTAGACAGCCAAATCTGGCTTCTGATGTATACAGTTTACTAGAAAAAAAAAAAATTCATTTTGACTCAAGAACTCCACAAGCGTGGTTATAATGAGAAAGCTCTTGCATATAGTAGGCACTCAATAAATGTTTGTTGAATTGCACTGGAAGACTGTGACATGCACCCTGGAGTAATAGGGGATTTCGTGTACGTGTTTAACTACTAAAGCTTTCATTAACTGTGGCAGTGTTAAATACAGCCGGTACTAATGAGGGGGAGTGGTGACCTGAATACACCAAAACAGAGGGAAATCCCAGATCAACTCTATTTAGTCTTGAAATACAGTCCATGATTTTTTTTTTCCTCCAACAAATGTACCTTTCCAATTCTGTTTGGCTTAAGCAAATATTACAATAAGCTTATCCTCCACTGTTGGAGAAGACTCTTGAGAGTCCCTTGGACTTCAAGGAGATCCAACCAGTCCATCCTAAAGGATATCAGTCCTGAATATTCATTGGAAGGACTGATGCTGAAGCTGAAACTCCAATACTTTGGCCACCTGATGCGAAGAACTGACTCATTGGAAAAGCCCCTGATGCTGGGAAAGATTGAAGGCGGGAGCAGAAGGGGACGACAGAGGATGAGATGGTTGGATGGCATCACTGACTCAATGGACATGAGTTTGAGTAGGTTCTGGGAGTTGGTGATGGACAGGGAGGCCTGTCGTGCTGCAGTCCATGGGGTCACAGAGTCGGATACGACTGAGCGACTGAACTATCCTCAGTTAGTCCACAGAGAAGACCGTGCTGGGACAGGCAGTTTTTGGGCTAGATTAAAGTGCTGGAAAAAAATTTTGACTTGTTAGATGATATAAAAGAATTGTTAATTGTCTTAACTATATCAACATTATTTTAGCTATGGAGGGATATGTTCCTTTTTAAAAAAAAGACACACCCTGGAATTGACAAATAAGTTATCACAGACCATCTACAAAAGAGATAATGAAGATTTGACTATATTATAACAATAACTACTGTTTACGGGAACTGTTTTATGCAAGCCAGTTCAGTTATATTAACTTGAATCCTACACTAAATAAACTTCTGCCAGGCAGGTATCACTGTCCCCATTTTGCAGATAAATAAACTGAAACTCAAACCAGTCAATCCTAAAGGAAATCAGTCCTGAATATTCATTGGAAGGACTGATGCGGAAGCTGAAGCTCCAATACTCTGGCCACCTGATGCAAAGAACTGACTCATTGGAAAAGACCCTGATGCTGGGAAAGATTGAAGGCAGGAGGAGAAGGGGATGACAGAAGATGAGATAGTTGGATGGCATCACCAGCTCAATGGACATGAGTCTGAGCAAGCTCCAGAAATTGGTGATGGACAGGGTCATGCTGCAGTCCATGGGGTCTCAGAGTCGGACACAACTGAGTGACTGAACTGAAACTGAGGCTCAGAGGCAGTGGTGAATATCCAGCTCTGCTTCAGGGAACTCCTCTCCCTCACTGATGAAACCGAAGGCCAAGGAATCCTGCCCTCCTGCCCAGAAGTCCAGGACGCAGGGCTCTCCTGTAATCCCTGGCCTGCATGGAGTAATGCTGAGGCCAGCGCTGGTGAGCACTCTGAAGAGGACAGCCATTGGCCCCTTCTGAGGTCAGGGACTGGGGCTCTGCAGTCCATTCTCTGACCCTCCCCATCTCAAGGCAGCCACAGTTGGTTTCTATTTACGCAACTAAAGAATACTGACCATCAGAGAAATATTTCTGACTCTCACCCCAGACAGCCCAGCTGGGGAACGCCAGCACAAGGATTTGACCTCAGGGCAGTCTGATGTCAAAGCCTCATGCCACTTCTCAAAGGACATGCATAAGGGGGTCAAGCTCATGTGTCTTCCAAGTCTCTGCCATCTGCGTCTTCCTGTGAAACTCTTCCACGCTTACTTCCATGTCTCTACCCACAGGGCGTGGCAGTTCACTGCTGCACGAATGTAGCTACACCTCCACGTGGGGAACCCAGTGTTTAATTCAGCGATTAATGCATATTCCCCTAAATTAACCATCTGTTACTGCTACTCAGGGCACTCTTTGTAATGAGAAGAACACTGAAGGGGAGACAGGAATGGGTTGTCTGGTCCAAGCTCCTGCCTCAAAGGAATGCTGCCGACAAATCAACAGCCTTCAGTCACGTGACGAGGTCACTTTTGCCATCACCACTGAGACAAGTCAACCTTAAGAAGCACCACATGCTCTTCTACTCCAGAAAGCATAAGCCCGGGACAGACAGCCTAGAAGAGAGAGCGACAGACAGCCTCGGAGCCCGAGGGTGGTGAGAAGACTACCGCCTCTGCAGTCAGGGAGATGCATCTTGTACCAGGTGCGTAACCTTGGACTTCCCTTCCCTGAGCCTCAGTTTCCTCATCTGTAAAATGGGGATAGAAATAACAGTGCCCACCTCACAGGCTTTTGAGAGGCTTGTATCAGATGACAGAGTTAAGCTGCCTGATACACTGTAGGCGCCCACCCTGTCGGTGCTTCCCTTCCTAAAGAATTTAGGACAGTTGATCTCTTATTCCTATTTTTAAAGATCTCCAAGGAAGGAGAAACGATAGCATCCCTTGCTAGCTGGTGTCTGTGTTTCACAACCCACTTAGATGATGTGTGAATATAGCACAGAGGCCCACATCCAAGGAGGCCGGTGGAGGCTGGGAGGCATGCCAAGCAGTTTGCTGGACTGCTACCATCCTATCCCTTCCCCCACCATCGGCTCCTAAATATATATATTAGCTTAGCCATCCTTCACAGGCCGACCTCCTTTTGGAAACCCTCACTGATAATCCCCTGGTTTGAAAGGTTTTAAGTCTTCTAACTGCTGCAACACCTGATGGCTGTCAATTCTTCAGGCATTTTCCAAAAACAGGTTAGAACTATAACTATTTACTTAATTGGTTAATTCAATAAATATATATCAAACACTTCTATATTGCCAGACAGTGTCTTAGGCACTTGACACACGGAAATAAACAAGACAAATGTGGTCCCTGCCTTCGTAAAGCTCACATTCTAGAAGAAGTCAGGGGGACAGAAAATAGAGTATATCTGTTGCTCAAAAGTGAGATGGAGGGAATTCCCTGGCGGTCCAGTGGTCAGGACTCCATGCTTCCACTGCAGGGGGCTTGAGTTCAGTCCCTGGTCAGGGAGCTAAACTCCTGCTCTCTGGTGAGCCAAAAGGAAAAAAGAAGTGCAGTGAAGAAAATGAAATCAGGGTTGGGGTGTAGCTATTCCGCACAAGAGGAATGCCAGGGCCTGGCACCTTCCCACCTCACCCTGGCTTCCTCTCATTCCCTGGGCCCCATGCAGCCTTTCTCTCAGCTTGTCCCATTCACCACACTCCTTCCAGCCCCAGGACCTTTGCTCCTTTTGTCTGGAGCACTTATATACTCCCTGTCTCCCTTCTTTTAGATGGTGAACCCCTCTTTTAGATGAAGTGACATTTGAGTCAAGACTGGAAAGCAGTGAGGGGACTACTTACATATGATTGTTTTCTCTGAGCAACTAGAAGCTCCTGGAGAGGAAGAGGAGGCAGAGGAGAGCAGTGGGTAGAGATGTGCTCCTGGAGTCGGGCCGACCTGCTTCAAACCCCAGCACCACCACGCTCTAGCTGTGTGACACGTTCCTAATTGCCCCCAAGTCTGTCTCTTCAGGAAAGTCACGTAAGAACAACATTTGTCTCACAGGAATATTGTGATGATTCAGTTAGATCATGGATGTACAGTGTTGGGCACCAACGGCGGATATCCCCTGAAGCTAATGGAACTTCAGGAGCTCCTCTTAGAGGGGCCCCAGCAATGGGTTCAAGTGGTCACGCGCTTCTGTCAAATATGCTGACAACAATCAGTTAAGACTGCTGTCTCGGGCTTCCCTAGTGGTCCAGTGGTGAAGAATCTGCCTGCCAGTGCGGGGGACATGGATTTGATCCCTGGTCTGAGAAGATTACACATGCCACAAGGCAACTAATTCCATGAACCACCACTACTGAAGGCCACGCCCCTGGAGCCCGTGCTCCGCAGCGAGAGAAGCCGCCGCCACAAGAAGCCCCCACTCTCTGCAACTAGAGAAAGCCCACGCTCATCCACGAAGACCCAGCACAGCCATACACAAATATAAATAAACACATTTTTTAAAAAAAGGCTGCTATCTCTTCCCACTTCGACACCCCTCTGTCATGAAGTGAAAAGCGAAAGTGTTAGTCACTAAGTCATGTCCGACTCCTTGCAACCCCATGGACTGTAGGCCCCCCAGGCTCCTCTGTCCTTGGCATTCTCCAGGCAAGAATACTGGAGTGGGTTGCCGCGCCCCCCTCTCTCATACTTCTCCTCAAGTCAAATGGCACAAGAGAGGACACAGGACTTTTGTATTCACAATCCAGATGGGGAACTCAACCACTGCACCCCAGGAGGACAGGAGATTGGCCTTCCTGGAGGACAGCTGGGTTCACCACTGAGGATCCCTCCAGAGAGCTAAGGGCTCTCTGCCCATGACTGCCCCCACACTGGAAGAAGCAGGCTTGGGGAGCAGGACAACACCACCCCCATGAGATCTCCAACTCCAAGCCTTCTGCTCAGAGCTCAGGACACTCTGGGATCTTCCCGAGTCATCACTGAGAGACAGTCAGCCCCGGGTCAGGCCCTTCCTACATTTAAGCTGAAAAGCTCTTGAAACTTACACCCAGCTTGGGAATGTGCTGTTTCCTTCTTCTAAGGGTTGAAAACACCTCATGACCATCTTTCAAAGGAAAAACTTCTCCTTACTTCTAAAAGCAGTTATAAAATCATGTCTCAGCCTTTCATTTCCCAGCCAAATGATGCCAATTACTAATACCAAAGGGAATGAACGTGACTCATGGATGTTCCCAGTTCTGACAGCTGATTGCCATAAATTCCCAGGTCCCTAGAGTTTGCTCCACCTTCTCCCTTCTGACTGGTCTCCAAAAATCATCGCCCAGAAAGTCACGCTTCCTTCGTGCTTTTCTCCGGGAGACTTCTGAAAGGACCTCCGCAGACCGACGGCTGGTCTGTTTACAAGAGCACACTCAGTCCCTTGCCCATCTCCCAGCCAGACTCAGAGAAGGACTTGATTTTAGTGTCCTCATGTGCATTTTTGCATGTATGGGCATATGTTTTTCTAGTATCTATTAAACAGGCCATCCTTGCCTGCCCCCAGCCCTACTCACTGTCCACTCCTGCCTTCCCCAGGGTTGTGTCTGCCCATCATAAACTGATCGGGTCCGTCATCATGACAAGCCCACAGCGCCAGCAGGCAGTAGCACGCTAGCCTGGGATACCTCGCTGAAGCGACATTCTACTCAGAAGGAAATGACCCCCTGATCCCTTAGCTCCCAAGAGCTTGAGCCTCATCCTTCCCTCTGCTTTCCTGTCCACCCCTAAGATGAGAGTAGGACTCTGGGCTCAGAGGATCACTTGTTCTTTCTGAGGGAAGAAGGGAAAATAAATTCGATTGACCGAGAAATATTGTCATGGGCACTGAACCCATGGCCCCACAGCGAAAGGACACATGTTTCGTGTGATCATGCAGGACTTCCCTGGAGATCCAGCAGCTAAGACTCTGTGCTTCCAATGCAGAGCGCACACTTTCCATCCCTGGTCAGGGAATTAGCATCCCACATGCCACAGGGTGCAGCCAAAAAACAAATGAATAAATAATCAAAGTGTGAGCATGCTTTGGTGAGGATGAGCCAGGGGAAAAGAGAGCTCTCACTTAAGTAATCATTTCCCCCTAACTTTCTGAAACAGGCATATTTTTCCTGAATTGAGGCAGTTTGTTTGAAGTGTAGTTAAATGTGATTGGAATGTATAGCTTTGTATAGACTCTAAAAAAAAAAAGTCCTTTGTCAGACCATGTGCCCTGATTTGGGATTCAGAAAACATGATCCTTGTAACAGGAGAACACTGTATCCTCAAGTCCGGCCGCTGCGTTGATGAGTTCAAGGAGCTGAGGGCAGGGTGGAGGACGTGAAAATACTTTGTAAAGACCTTCCACGATACAGATGCAAGCGCTGTATCATCATCTTCATATCATCATTATTAGCAATAACAAGTGACTCGGGGGGACCTTTTCAAACGCAAATCTAGACACATTGTGCCTTTCATCCGAGGCCTCCCCCACCCTGGTCTTAGGACAGAAGCCAGAGCAGCCGCAGCCCTCAGGCCCTGCGGGGCCTGGTGTCCTGCGCATCCACCCACTCCCTCACATTCCCTGGGCCCCCACGCAGGCCTTCTCTCCCCTTGAATCGACCGCACTCCTCCCAGCCCCAGGACCTTTGCACACTCCTTTTGTCTAGGACTTCTGTCCCTCCCTCCTGGTTAACTCTCTCTTTTTGTCCCAGCATCACTGTAATCACATTTCCGCAAGGAAGCACTGTCCACCTCTCCCAGCTGGGTGAGTCCTTCTCTCCTACAATCTCAGCGAGTTGTATACAGCCATCCATCTGTTCGTTAATTCATACTTCCTGAGTGTCTACTGTGGGTCAGACAGTACTCCGGAGGCTAGAAATATACTGGTGAGAAAAAGAAGGCCCTGGGGAGCTTCCATGCTAACAGGAGAAGAGACAACAATCAAATAAACACATGCAGTGATCAGTGCTAAGAGGAAAATTAAGCTGGGCAAGCACTGGTGTGGGGTCAGGGGCATGGAGTAATTGGTTTCAATAGAAGCAGTAGAGAGGGACTTCCCTCACGGTTGGTTCAGTAGTTACGAACCTGCCTGGCAATGCAGGGGACGTGGGTTCAATCCCTCATCAGGGAACTAAGATCTCACGTGCCTCAGAGCAAGCAAGCCAATTCGCCACAACTAGAGAGTCTGTATGCCTCAAAGAAAGACCCCGAGGGCCACAACTAAGACCCAAGGCAGTCAAATAAACAAGTATTAAAAAAAAAAAAAAAAACGAGTGAGCTTCCAGGTGGTCCAGTGGTTACGAATCCACCTTGCAATGCAGGGAGCACCGGCTCCATCCCTGACCCAGGAAGAGCCCGTAGGCAGCAGAGCTACTAAGCCTGTGACCCCAACTACTGAACCAGGGCTCTAGGGTCTGTGAGCCACAACTACTGAGCCCACGAGCTGCAACTACAAAAGCCCGAGCGCCTGGAGTCTGGGGTCCGAAACAAGAGAGAAGCCACGGCAACGAGAAGGCCAAGCAGGCAACGAAGGGGAGCCCCCGCTCCCTGCAACTAGAGAAAGTCCGAGCAACGGTGAAGACCCACCACAGCCCCAAATAAATAGATCTTAAACCAGAAAAGAGAGAAAGCCGCAGAGGAAGCCTTTTTGAGCAGATGACATTTAAAGAGAGCCCTCAGTGAAATGAGGGAGCAAATCACGCAGAGGCATGTGGAAAGACGACTCCAGACAGAAAGAACAGCAAGGGCCAAAGCCCTGGGGTGAGCGTGGCGAGTCTGAAGGACAGCAGCCGGCCAGCGTGGCTGGGGTGGAGACAGCAAAACGGGAAAGCGCTCAGTGAGGCTGGAGGCCTTGCAGACAAGCCTGTAGAGGAATTTTGCTCAAAACAAGGAGCAGAGAAATAGGGCAGGAGTCAGGGGCGCACATGAGCTCTAGGGAGAGTGTTTCTGGTTTGTTCTTTTGTGATAAGATGGAGAGTACTACAGCCTATCTCTATGCTGAAGGGAAGGCTCCAGGAGAGACGGAGAGTCACACTGGCAATTCATGAAAGAGGAGATAACTGTAGTCAGTCCTTGAGTAGGTGAGGGTTCCCTGTAGCTCAAACGGTAAAGAATTTGCCTGTGATGCAGGAGACCAGGGTTCGATCCCTGGAGTGGGGAGTTTCTCAGGAGAAGCGAATGGCAACCCACTCCAGTATTCTTGCCTGGAGAATTGAAGGACAGAGAAGCCTGGAAAGCTACAGTCTGTGGAGTCTCAAAGAGTCAGACACGACTGAGCAGCTAACGCACACACATATACTTGAGTAGGTGAGGAAGAAGGCAGTCCAGGGCTTAGGCAGAGAGCGTGGTGTGACGCAGGCACAGAGATGCCTGGAAATTTGCAACAGGAGAGAGGGCAGAGCGAACGTGTATGGACGCGGAGGTCAGGGAGCTTAGTGGTGGGGAAAGAGCCTTCTGATGCCCTGTTTGCCCTGTGAACAGGAAGATGAGTTCATCAGCTGAAAGCCAGGCAGGAAAAGGGCAGAAGAGCTGGAGAAGAGAGGAGAAGGGACAGTGACTTGGAGACTGGCAGGGTGACTGGACGCTGTAGCAGGGTCGCTGGGCAGTGCTGAGGCAGTCCGCTTATCTGTGCACTTAAATGTAAAATAAAACCTGCCCGGGCTATTGTGGGTGTTTTCTCGAGCCATGCTCCTGCGCCCAGATGCAGGTGCAAAGGAGGTGCTGTGCTGGGTGTAACCAAGGTGGGAGGTTTGGCAGTGGACACGGCAGAGCAAGGGAGGTATGGAACAATCATACTATTGATACCAGGCTGTGGAGTCCAGGTTGGATGAGGAGGAAAGGGCGGGCCTGGGTCAGGGTTGGTAAAGGGCGGTGAATACAGTGATCGAGGAATTGAAGCTCTCGACAGGATCAGAGAACTGTCGGAATGGGAGTCAGGAAACTCAGCGGGGACAATGCATGGTGATGGTCTGACGGTTAGCATGGAAACTCCACAGGTGGTGTAGCTGTGGCCAGGTGTGAGTGTGACTGTGGTTGAGGTGGACTGGGGCACAGGGATCATGGTGTTGAGGCGTCAGGACATGAGAGGCAGGGGATAGATGGTCACCCTGTGGCTCTTACAGTCACCGCGGGCAACGCGGGAGGAGGGGCTCAGGGAGAGTCAGGGAGTCAGGTGGCCAAACAGTCAAGAAACACGCAAACAGGAGGTCGGCGGGGCTAGCACTAGACATGGTCTCATGACCGGGTTCATACTTTTCACATTTACATGATTATTTGACTGATGTCGATTTCGCCCACTACACTGGACATTTCCATGTTTGTGTCCACTGTGTTATCTGCAGATTCCAGCTCAATGGCTCCCTTGTAACAGGTGCTCAATAAAGACTTTTTGAACAAATACTATTCTCTGGAATTGGAAAAAGAGACAGGATGGGAGGCTGTGGTGCAATCATTTGTCCTCCTCTTCCCATTAAGGTTTTCAGTCTAGTCCTAATTTTCAGACATTTCGGTCAATAGTGACTCAACTAACATTTAAGAAATCCCTGTGACGCGCCAGTGCTGCGCTACGTGCTTCAAAGAAGAAGATGTGATTTCAGCTCTTGGATGTATTAGACTATTTCCAGGCAGACTCACGAATAAGTAACTTTGATACAATATGGATAGAAAGTGATAAATTCCATGTGTGGCATGCAGGCCACACTAAGGGATGTGAATTAAATCCTGTGGGCAATGACGAGTTTCTTAATAGTGTGTGTGTGTGTATGGAGTGGGTTGTCATGATCTTCTCCAGGGATCTTCCCAACCCAGGGATCAAACCCTGGGTCTCCTGCGTTGTGGGCAGATTCTCGACAGTCTGAGCCACTAGGGAAGCCCAGAAAACTATAAAGATCTGAGCAAAATGACCAAGAGCCCTGATCTGACTGCATGGGGGAGAGGAGAAGGCTGTGGATTCAGATAATATTTAGAGAATGAAGACGGTCAGCAACCAAGACAAATGGAAGTCAGGAAAAGGACCCGCCTTTCCAAAGGTAGGGATGAGAAAAGCTTGGTAAACTGAGAAGTCTGATGAAGCTAAAAATGTCATCTGACTCTTTTATTTAGGGTCAATTGGTCTGAAGTAGTGCGCTAAAATAATTCAATGAGAAAAGAATAGTCTTTCTAACAAAAGGTGGTGGGACAACTGAATATCCACATGAAAAGAGTTGAAGTTGGACTCTCACCTCACATCACATACAAAGAGTAATTCAAAGTGGATCAAAGACATAAAGGTAAGTGTTTAAACTATGAAACTCCAAGAAGAAAACCTAAGTGTAAATCTTCACGATCCTGGATTAGGCCAAGCAGTCTGAAATTCTAAAGAATAAATAAAGCATAAAACAAAAGAAAAATAGATAAGCTGCACTTCATCAAATTTCTACTTATATGTTTCAAAGGAAACCATCAAGAAAGTAAAAAGACTACCCATAGAATAGGAAAAAGTATTTTCAAATTGTGTATCTAATAAGGAACCAGTGTCCAAAATATACAAAGAACATTTACAACTCAACCACGAGAAGACAAATAACCTCATTTTTAAATGGGCACTTTATACTCACTAGGATTATTATAATAAAAAAAAGACAGACATTAAGAAGTGTTGGCGAGGATGTGGAGAAATTAGAACCATCATACATTGCCGGTAAGAATGTAAAATGGTGTAGGTGTTTTAGAAAATAGTCCCTCAAAAATGTTAAACAATGAGTTATCATATGACCCAGTAATTCCATTCCTATTTATATATGTCCAAGAGAACTGAAATCACGTAGACACAAAAACTGGAATGAATATTCAAAGCAGCATGAATCCCAACAGCCAAAAAGTGAGAACAACTCAAATGTCCATCAATCAATAAGTGCAGAAACAAAATGTGGTATGCTGCTGCTGCTAAGTCACTTCAGTCGCGTCCGACTCTGTGCGACCCCATAGACGGCTGCCCACCAGGCTCCCCCGTCCCTGGGATTCTCCAGGTAAGAACACTGGAGTGGGTTGCCATTTCCTTCTCCAATGCATGAAAGTGAAAAGTGAAAGTGAAGTTGCTCAGTCGTGTCCGACCCTCAGCAACCCCATGGACTGCAGCCTACCAGGCTCCTCCATCCATGGGATTTTCCAGGCAAGAGTACTGGAGTGGGGTGCCACTGCCTTCTCCGAAAATGTGGTATAGCCATACAATAGGTATTACTTGGGAATAAGAAATATGGAAGACTGAGCCAAGCCCTAGCATAGGTGAATCCTGCAATACTATGTTAAGTGAAAGAATCAGACACAGAAGGCCACACAGTGTATGATTCCATTTGTATGAAATGCCCAGAATAAATTATTAGAAACTGAAAGTAATAGATTAGTGATTTACAGTGGCTGCGGAAGGGCAAAGTGAGGAGTAACTGCTAATTGGTACAGGGTTTTGGGAGGCGGGGAGGGTGATGAAATATTCCAGACTTAGCTAGTGGTGACGGTTGCACAACTTTGTGAACGTACGAAAAACCACTGAGCTGTACACACGGAGAGGGTGGATTTTACGGGTGGAATTGTGTGTGTGTCCAGTCCTCAGTCGTGCCTGACTCTTTGTGACCGCATGGACTGTAGCCCACCAGGCTCCTCTGCCCATGGGATTTTCCAGGCAAGAACACTGGAGCAGGTTGCTATTTCCTAGTCCAGGAGATCTTAACCCAGCTCGCTTACATCTCCTGCATTGGCAGGCAGGTTCTTTATCACTAGCGCCACCTGGGAAGCCCTAGTAATGGGCTAGTAATGTAATGTAATGTAGTGTGTGTGTGTATAATGTAATGGTGTGAACTGCAGCTCAATTTTTAAAAATGTCATCTGGTGTCCCTGTGGCATGTAGGCCATACTAAGGGATGTGAATTAAATCCTGTGGGCAATGACGAGTTTCTTAACACTGTGTGTGTGTGTGTGTGTGTGTGTGTGCGCGTGCGCGCACCTGTATACACGCACACTCACTCTTTTCCCTCTATAGTTGGAAAATCAGGAAGGCAAAATCAACAACAACAAAAATCCCACAATCAGGATGAAAGTTTGTTGTATTTCATTATGCTCTTATTTGTGTCTGTATCAAGAGTATGTTTTATATACAATTTGGTATGCTGCTTTTTTTGGTTAGTCACCATACACTTATTCTAAGTGTTACTTAAAAATAAAATTCCTATCTAATTAGAACAGTTATTTATGGTAGAAACCTTGGAAAATATATAAAATTATAAAGAAGAAAATTAAAATGATCCATAATCCCATCAGTTAGAAGTAATCATTACGAATATTTTAGTTTCTATTATTTTGTCTTACTTTTATATGAGTAAATGTCACTTTTAATGGCTGTACTATAGGCTATCCAGTATCATAGGTTACTTCTATTGTACTGTACTTAGGTTATTTCCAGTTTTTCTTTATGTAAATAATGCTATAATAAATACCTTTGTGCATGAAGCTTTTTCATAGATGGGGCTATTTCCTTAGCTTCTCAGAAATGGAATCCCTGGGTCAAAGACTGAATAGGTTGAAGCTCTTATGCTGCATCCTTGCACCGCATTCTATAATGATTGGACAAAATGCATTTCTATTAGCAATAGACGAGATTGCCTGTTTCGCAGCATCCTCATCAGCACTGAGAATTACACTTTTAAAAAGTTCTCCTAGCTGTTATTTTTATTCTAGCAGAGGTTTCATAAGAAAGAAAGCAGCACACTCAGGTCTGTGTTCTAGATGATAGGGACTGGGCTGAAGGAAGGTGAGAGAGTGGAGATCAATGAGGAAAATGTTGTGTTAGTGAAAAAAGAGAAATGGCACAGCCAAGCAATGAGGATGTGTGGGTTTAGATGTTTAAGGTTAGGAAGACATTTCTAAGAAAGGATGGTTGGATGCGTGACTGGTATGAAACTGGCAGGAGAGAAGCCAGTGTACAGTGGTTAAGGCTCTGCTTTCTAATGCAGGGGTGTGGGTTCCATCCCTGGTGGGGGAACTAATAGCCTGCATGCCACAGGGTGTGGCCAAAAATTTTAAACAAATAAATTAAAAGTGTCAAGTTTCACTCCCAAGTGGAGGCAGAGTGGAGGGTGATGGTATTAGGCAAGACAGGGAGAAGGGAAGGAGGAGGGATCTAGAAGGAAAAACAAAGTTTCCTGATTGCAACATGTTACCTCTCAAAGGTCCAGATGGAGTTGTCAAAGTACCCATTAACAACCTGAGTCTGGCCTTTGGAAGAGAGGACACTGGGGATTAAAGTTGGGGAATCGCCACTATGTAAATGGTGATGAGTGAGATCACTGAGTTTATCTGAGGAAAACCTGCATTTGCAAGGCAGAAGTGGAATGAAGGCAGGAAAAAGAGCTATTTAGGAAGTAGGTGGGAAACCAATAGACCCCGGTGCCAAGTGCCAGGGGAAGTTCAAGGGTACAGAACGGTGTTAAATGCCTCCGAGGCTACCAGGGACGGAGAAGGAAGGCTCCCAGGGGGAGGGTAGGGAGGAACGCTGAGGAGGAGGTCAAAGGAGGGTGCAGTTACCATGAGGCAGTTTGGGGGCGTCGGGAAGGTGTGAGAGAGGGTGCTAGCCTCAGTGGAAAGTCATTCTCAAGATTTTCTCTCTCCTTTCATCGCAGCGAGAGTCATCCCATGAGCTCACCCTTGACTGCTCACCCGAGGGCATACCTGGGGTGGACCGGAGCTGAGGAGGGGGCTGGGCAGCCCAGTCTCGGTCTTGCTCTGCCGTCATCTCGCCACCTCTGATTCACCCTTGACCTTTGATCTGATCGCCTACAACATGAAGGAGTGGGTGAGTACAAAGGTGCCTGAAGCTGGTCTTCATTCACTGTGGGTTCGCACCCAAGGTTTCACAGGACAGCAGTGAAACGAGAAAAATTAGGCCAGGGTTGTGTAATTTTCATGAATGACGCTAACTTCTTGCGATATGAAAGACCATCCTTTATTCCGAGATTATGTCTTTCATATATATATAAATAATTTCAGAATAAAGGACAATCTTTCACATTGCCAAAAGTTAACCTCATTCATCACTGTGCTGACAAAAGTCCATATAGTCAAAACTATGGTTTTTCCAGTAGTCATGTACAGATGTGAGAGCTGGACCATAAGAAAGCCTGAGCTTGGAAGAACTGATGATTTCAAATTGTGGTGCTGGAGAAGACTCCTGAGAGTCCCTTGGACAGCAAGGAGATTAAACGAGTCCATCCTAAAGGAAATCAGTCCGGAATATTCATTGGAAAGACTGATGCTGAAGCTGAAGCTCCAATACTTTCTTTGGCCACCTGATGTGAAGAGCTAACTCATTGGAAAAGACCCTGATGCTGGGAAAGACTAAGGGCAGGAGGAATAGGGGGCAACAGAGGATGAGATGGCTGGATGGCATCAACAACTCGATAGACATGAGTTTGAGCAACTCCGGGAGATAGTAAGGGACAGGGAAGCCTGGTGTGCTGCAGTCCATGGGGTTGCAAAGAGTCAGACATGACTTAGGGACAACGTCTCTCCTGTTTTTCTAATGGTAAGCCATCCTTCTTTTGTGAAATGATGGCCTATGGGAGCTGGAATTTTTCCCCTAATGTTTCTTTTTCATGTCTTTTTTTTCGGGGTGGGGGAGTCCTGAGTTTTTGGAATGTGGTTTTTGAGATCTTAGTTCCCCAACCAGGGATCAAACCTGGTCCCCCTGCAGCAGAAGCATGGAGTCCTAACCATTGCACTCCCAGGGAATTCCCATCTTTTTCACGTCTTTATTTAGCAAATAGGAAGCGGTTCACTCTCTGTGAACCTACCACATCAGCTTGAGGATGTTACTGATTTATGAGTTGCCAAAGTGTAGGAATGAGTGACCTAGATATTTTGCAGGGCTCTAACATCCTAAACTCCCAGCTCTCTGAAGATAGTCCTAAGAAGGAAAATAGAATGATAGAGCTCAGCCAGTGCTGGGTGGAAGGGGCATCACTGCTCCGCCCTACCACCTCCCCCAGGCACAAGCGCTTTGGTGTGGGGCCTTTGCCCCCTGATGGTACCCTCCCAGGCTCGCTTTATCCCATGGTTGTCTGTGTGCTCCATGGGTCTGTTTACCCAGAGCCATGGCCCCCAGCATGGCAGCTTCTGCCCAGCGGGCAGGCTCAGTGCCAGGCTCATACCCACAGTAGATGAATTCCCATCTTATCCATGAGTAAACTAACTCATCCCCACCCTTCTACCCCTCGAGCACAGAGATATGCACCCCCCAGTATGTGACAACAGCGCTGGTGGGTGCTCAGGGGTGTTTGAGATTTGTTATTCTCCTGACACCACTCTGCTAATATGCAGCAGAAACTAAATTTGAACCCGCAATCCTTTCACTCTAGCCCATTACTCTCTTTCCACACCGTCACTGCAGAATGGTGGGACACCCCTCACCAATAGGGATTTGTGGGTGGGACAGCCTTGCCAGGGCTCCTCAAATCACACTCAGCGAGCAGTGTAGACAGGAGCCAAGTCTTACCTCCGGCCATGATTTTATTCCATTCACATTGGGTATGGGGGAAGGGGTGAGTCTGAACTGTCTCAATGTGGGATACAGTTTTTAAACTTCATCTTTATTTTTCTCAGTGTCACGACTGCTCCTGGTTTAAGAAGTAAAATTGTCCTAAATACACCTTTTAACGCAAAACAGCTCATCTTCGCCCCAGAGGCAACAACCATCAGTCTTCGGTGCATTTCCTTCTGGTATTGACCTTCATATGTCTAAAGAACAAGTGTAGAGGCTACGTCCTGATCTGCCACATTTATCCATCAACTCTTGGCTAGCTTGCTGAGGGAGGAATTAGATCTTCTGAACCACTACCTGTTGCCCTCTTTTGCTCAGTGTAGTTCTAACTCTTGCTGAAGTTAACACCTAGTTTAGTTCAGTTCAGTCGCTCAGTTGTGTCCAACTCTTTGCGACCCCATGAACCGCAGCACGCCAGGCCTCCCTGTCCACCACCAACTCCTGGAGTCCACCCAAACCTATGACCATTGAGTTGGTGATGCCATCCAACCATCTCATCCTCTGTTGTCCCCTTCTCCTCCTGCCCTCAATCTTTCCCAGCATCAGGGTCTTTTCAAATGAGTCAGCTCTTCACATCAGGTGGCCAAAATATTGGAGTTTGAGCTTTAGTGTCAGTCCTTCCAATGAACACCCAGGACTGATCTCCTTTAGGATGGACTGGTTGGATCTCCTTGCAGTCCAAGGGACTCTCAAGAGTCTTCTCCAACATGACAGTTCAAAAGCATCAGTTCTTCGGCGCTCAGCTTTCTTTATAGTACAACTCTCACATCCATACATGACCACTGGGAAAACCATAGCCTTGACTAGACGGACCTTTGTTGGCAAAGTAATGTCTCTGCTTTTCCTAATGTTTATTTTATTATGATATTTATTCACTCGAACTAGATATGCCTCTTTTCTTGGACAACTTTTTGCTTACCCTTAAGTTAGTGATTGGTCTTCCCTGGTGGCTCAAATAGTAAATCATCTACCTGCAATGCAGGAGACCTGGGTTTGATCCCTGGGTCAGGAAGATCCCCTGGAGAAGGAAATGGCAACCCACTCCAGTATTCTTACCTGGGAAATTCCACGGACAGAGGAGACTGGTAGGCTACAGTCTATGGGGTTGCAAAGAGTCGGACACAACTAAGCAACTGACACATTCTAAGCTAGTAATTAGGTCTTTTACATCTTATTTGCTTATTTATTTGTTTGTGGCTGCGCTGGCTCTTCATTGCGACTGAGGGCTTTCTCTAGTTGCAGTGAGTGGGGGCTCCTCTCCAGTTGTGATTCGTGGTTTCTACAGTGAAGACTCGGTAGATGTAGTCCCCCGGCTTGCTCTGTTGCTCCAAGGCATGTAGGGTCTTAGCAGACCAGGGATCCAATCCGTGTCCCCTGCATTGGGAGCCAGATTCTTAACTACTAGGCCACCAGGGGGAGAAGGCAATGGCACCCCACTCCAGTACTCTTGCCTGGAAGATCCCATGGACGGCGAAGCCTGGTAGGCTGCAGTCCATGGGGTCACGCAGTGTTGGACACGACTGAGCGACTTCACTTTCACTTTTGACTTTCATGCATTGGGGAAGGAAATGGCAACCCACTCCAGTGTTCTTGCCTGGAGAATCCCAGGGATGGGGGAGCCTGGTGGGCTGCTATCTATGGGGTCACACAGAGTCTGACACGACTGAAGCGACTTAGCAGCAGCAGCAGCAGCAGCAGCAGGCCACCAGGGAGTCCCTAGCTCTTTCTTTCTCATGTGCTCAGTATTCTGGATATCTAACAATAACTTTTCTTACACCTTCTTCTAGCAGCCTTTTAACATTTTCAGACACCAAGCAATCAGGTTACCCCCCCTTCTGTTTTATCTTCTCGAAGACCCCCTTCCTGGAATCCTGTTTTTCCCCGTCCGTTTGGACTGGTTTGCTTCCATTCCCATCATCCTGGAAGTTTCCCCAGCCACTGTCCTGATATAGACCCCCCTGAACCCTACGTCACTCTCTTTCTTCGTTTATTCTAAGATAAGCCTGCATGTCTAAAAATGCCTTTACTTCCCCTCAACACTTAATCGATCATTAAACTGATTACAGAATTATAGGTAGGAATCACTTTCCCTCGGGATGTTGATACCTTGCTCTATTTTCTTCTAGCTTCTGATGTTTTTATGGAGCCACTTGAGGCAATTCTGATTGCTGAACCTTCATAAACGCCTACTTTTTTGTGTCTCTAGGGAAGTTTTCAGGATCTTTGCTGTATCTCTGAGGTTCTGAAATTTCACCGTAATGTGCGTTATGGGGTCTTAAGTCCACTGTGCTGGATACCCAGTGGACCCTGCCACACTGGAAACGTATCTCCTTCAGTTCCAGGGAAACTTTTCCAGATTATTTATTTTAGTAATCTCCCCTCTATTTCTGTTCTCTCTTTCTCAAATTAGGCAGAGTGAGGAGGTGGCGAGTAATGGGAGATACTGTTTTGGACAGAGTGGCCAGCAGAAGTCTCCTGATGAAGTGATATCTGAGCAGAAATTGGAACGAGCACCTTCTCATCTGTCTAGGGAGTTGCTATACTTTCCTTTTGTTCCTTGCACTGTCTCTTTTTCTTTCTGGTTTCTTCTGTCTACCTCTCTTGATCTCTCTGCCCTGCCAGGAGGCTTTCCTGACATGTCTGGTGATCTTTGGCTGAACAATCACATTGGCAAAGAGACACTAAAAACTGGTGAGCAGCTGCCGGTATGACTGGGCTTGTCAGTGGTGACGGTCACTCTTAGGTGACCAGGAGGCACGTCGGCTTTTTCACTGGGGAGTTCCTTCCTCCAGGCCGAGCTTTTCCAGAGAAGAATCTTCTAGTCTCCTGCCTGGAGGTGGTGGGGAACTGAAGTGCTAGGGGAAAGCAAAATCACACATCAGTCATCCGCGCCTTCCCTGAACTCCCCTCACGACACCTTCAGTGGTTCCGTGGAGTCCCTGCGCCTTTCTGGGGTTCCGCAGAGCAAGCTTTTTGTCTTCTCACGACCACCTCCCTCTGCAGGCTCTGCACTATCTGCCCCTTCACCCCCCTCCTGTCCACTGGGGTCCTCTCTGCCCACGCCGTTCATCCTTACCACTTCCATGGGATTTTAAGGCAGCAGGAAGGGACTTCCCTGGTGGTCCAGTGGTTGAGACTCTGCCTTGCAATGCAGGGGATGCAGGTTCAATCCCTAGTTGGAGAACTAAGATCCCACATGTCCTGGAGCAACTAAGCCCAGTGCCACAACTCTGGTACCCTGGCATTCTGGAGCCTGTGGGCCACAATTAGAGAGGTGCCACATCTAGAGAGTTTGTGCACCTCAACAAAAGATCCTGCCTGATGCAATGAAGATCCTGTGTGCCCCAACTAAGACCCAGTACAGCCTAACTAGTTAATTAATGAATGAAAATTAAAATCAATCCAAAAAAAAAAAAAAGACAGCATGCAGGTAAACACATGCTCAACCTACTATGTTTAACCAGAACAGAAGATCCACTGTGAAACAAATTCTGCAAACAGATCACCCAAAGAATAATTTTGTAAAAAAGAAAAAGAAAATCCTTGCAGGGTGTCCCTCTACTGAGACCACTGTGCTCGACAATCGCGGACTTCTACGGGTAGTGACTTCAGATGTCATCTATTCTCAGTGCTTCATTTTACAGACACAGAAATGTAAACCTATGCAGCATAAGTCTTGCCCAAAGTCACAGTAGAGAAAAGAGTATTTCTCTTTTCCACAAGTAATCCTATGCCTTTCACGCTCCCATTCAGCCTTCCTAGAAAAGCCCCTCAGGCAGCAGAAAGATTTTTCTCCTTATGGGGCTTCCAAAGCAAATGCCTTTTTGCCTTCTGGCCCATTCTGACCCTGATCCATCCCATCTGGAGAAGGACCATGACAATGGCCTAGACACTGTTTCTCAGCAAGACCTGGGGTGTTCCTGGCATTTAAACAGAGATTGTCTCTTAAAGGGCAGAGTCAAGATAATAAATCCACCTTAAAATAAACCCCAAGTCGGACCACCAATTAACACCTAAATGTATTTAGTAGAAATAAGTTTAATTGACTAATTAATTTTTCACCAATTAAGTCCATTTTTACATGTTGCTTTTTACACTGGCTTGGCAATGAAAGTAATTGGATCCCTTTACAACCATTTTTCACTTCCTGATTTGCTGAGTAGTTCAATGCTGTTGTCTACAGAAAGTATGCATCACTCCAAACTAGTCACACTGCAATTTTCTGAAGTTCATAATGTATCGGGGGATGGGTGGGGGAAGGAGCTGCAAAGATGAAAATGACAAGATATTGTATCCAGTGGAGAAGGTGCCCTTGGTAGGCAGCTTCTAACACGGTCCCCAGTGATTCCCTCCTCTCGGCTTTCACACGCTTGTGAAGTCCCCTCCCCTAGAGTGTAAGACTGACCTAGTGACTCACTTCCAAGGAGTAGCACATGCCTGAATTGATGTGATGGAATGTCATTTCTGAGATTAGGATAGAAAGAATCCCATCTTGGTTGCTTTTTCTCACTTTTCCTTTCCTTCTGCTCCTCTCTCTCTCTCTCTCTCAGATCCCTCAATCTGGGTAAAGCTATGTCACGAGCTGAAGCTCCAGCACTTCGCCCACCTGATTCATAGAGCCGATTCACTAGAAAAGGCCCTGATGCTGGGAAAGATTGAACGCAAGAGGAGAAGGGGACGACAGAGGATGAGATGGTTGGATGGCATCCCCAACTCAATGGTAATGAGTTTGAGTGAACTCCAGGAGTTGGTGATGGACAGGGAAGTCTGGTGTGCTGCAGTCCATGGGGTCACAAAGAGTCAGACACGACCGAGCCACTGAACACCAACAATGTCACAAGCATCCCTATAGACAGGGACTGAGGGCTCCCGCCAAAAGCCACGTGAATGAGCTCGGAAATGGAACCTCCAGTCCCTGTCAAGCTTTCAAACCCTGCAGTCCCACCCAACAGCTTGAGTGCAAACTCGTGAGAGACCCGAGTGAAACCACCAGCTAACCCCCTCCCAGATTCCAAACCGTCAACAACTGTGTGAGATAACAAGCCTTTACTGTTTTAAGCAGCCAAGTTTGGTGGGCTTCCCTTGGAGGCTTAGATGGTAAGGAATCTGCCTGCAAGGCAGGAGACCTGGGTTTGACCCCTGTGGTCAGGAAGATCCCCTGGAAAAGAGAATGGCTACCCACTCCTGTATTCTTGCCTGGAGAATTCCATGGATAGAAAAGCCTGGTGGGCTACAGTCCATGGGGTCACAAAGAGTTGGACACAACTAGGTGACTAACACTTTCACTTCAAGTTTAGGGATGATTATTTTACAGGGGAATTATTTGGAGGAAGACCTAGATATGAGTTCTGACTTTTCTACTTCCTTGCAAAAGTTTCTTGTGTGTGTCCCTTAACTTCTCTTAATTATGCCTGCTTCCTCATCTGTAAAAGGGGGATAAAGACATTACCTACTACACAGAATTGCTGTGGAGTTCAAGGACAAGGAAATTTTAAATGTTGGTGAGGCATTAGGCATTTTTATCTAAGCTATCTCATTTAATTTCTTCCAAATGGAAAAAAGCACATGTGAAACATAGCCAGTAAATGAGAACACCATGCTAGCATTATTAGAGCCAATTCGTTTTTTGATTTATTAAAACATTGTTTAAGCAAATATCAATTTTGGATCAACCTTAAATAAACCATATGCCTTTTAGAACTGATGGGTTTTAATTAGTTTCTTAATTAGCATGTGAGAAGTTTGTAAACCTGTTAGTTTTGCCGTCAAATTCAGAAGAACAAGCTTTATACAGTTTCCAAGGGAGGTGTTCTTCAGAGCTAAGGCCACAGACCCTTCAGTTAATACTTCCCAAGCACAGCTGTCTTCTGCAACCCCCTTCTCAATGAGCTTCATTAATGACACCACCATCCCCTTAGTCACCAACGTGGAAACCAATGCCACTGTTTTCGTTCAGACTAATCTCATCCATGTTTAATCATTAATATTCTTGTAATATTGTATAATTGTAATACAATTAACATAATGATGTATGATTATGCTATTATAATAAATATTAATAAATGATATCTATTGACAGTGCATTGTGTTTCGAAGTTAAGCTCTGCACCAGTGATCAGACTTGCAAAGGCCCACCCTTCACTTTCCCCTCCCCTGTCTTCATGGAGTCAATGGGCAGCTTCACTCAGCTTGAAGTGAAGTGAAGTCGCTCAGTCATGTCTGACTCTTTGTGACCCCATGGACTGTAGCCTGCCAGGCTCCTCTGTCCATGGAATTTTCCAGGTAAGAATACTGGAGTGGGTTGCCATTTCCTTCTCCAGGGGATCTTTCTAACCCAGGGATCGAACCCGGGTCTCCCGCATTGTAGGCAGATGCTTTTACCGTCTGAGCCACCAGGGAAGTCTCATTCAGCTTTGCAAGGGCTAAACTCAAGGTTGAGTTGGCTGCCTCAGTCTAAATCTTGGCTTTTCCACTTACTGTGTGCCCTTAGACAAGTTATTTAACCTCTCTGTGCTTCAGCTTTCTCATCGGGAAAACAAGGATAACAACAGGACGTACCCCACAAAGAATTAAGAGAATTAAAATATTTGAAATGCTTAGACCAGTGCCTGGCAACCAAAAAATGTTAACTATTATTCTTTTTGACCTATATCATGTTTTCTCCACCACCCATCTCTCTGGAGGCTAAAGTGTCCTTTTTTGAGCTGTCTGGCGCTTCTTCCTAATAAAGCATTTAACCGGGCCGTTCACTAGCGAACAGGAGAAACGTGGGCTGTGGCCCAGCCCACCTTTCTAGCTCACCCTCTGCTTCTCCCCACCCCCAGCCCCCACACACCTGCCCACCATATGTCTCACCAATCCCAAAACACACCACTCTGAGCCTGACTTTGGGTCTTCGTGCCAAGATAGAGTGGCAAGAGGACAGCTTGATCAAGTGGTGGCAAAAACCAGCACCCAAGATGGCGGCTGGATGCTTGCACTTCTCTTTCAAGCTCTGTGAAGAAAAGACCAAAGTGGGTCGGAACTGGAATACTTCTTTATGGCAGCGGGGCGGAGTGGGGAGTGGAGCGGGGGTGGGCAGTAGCGTAGGCCTTAAAATGGCCGGGGCGGGGGACGTTTACCACCAAGAAAAATCAGAAGAAAAGGAGTTCAACTTTTTCTTACCTTCCTTGGGATAGGACTGCTTCTGCTATCATCAGACAGAAGAGAAGAAAAGAAGAAAGAAAGAGCTTGGGTTTAAGAGTATTGAGACCTGGGTCTAAATCTGAGCTCAAGGGGCTTCCCTGGAGGTCTGTCAATTAAGACATTGCCTTCCAATGCCAGGGCGGGTGTGGCTTTGATCCCTGATCAGGAAGCTAAGTTTCCACATCACTCATGGCCAAAAAACCAGAACATAAACAACAGCAATAATACGGAAACAAATTCGATAAAGATTCTAAAAATGATCCACATCCAAAAAATAATAATAATAAATAAAACTGAAAAGAATAAATCCTGGGTCTATCTCTAGCTAAAACAAGCCCAGTACCCTCAGTTTCTTGGGCTGGAAAGTATGTGTGTGTGTGTGTGTGTGTATTCAGTCACAGTCATGTCCAACTCTCTGCGACCCCATGGACTGCAGCCCGCCAGGCTCCTCTGTCCATGGGATTTTCCAGGCAAGAATACTGGAATGGGTTGCCATTTCCTTTTCCGGGGGTTCTTCCCAAGCCAGGGATCAAATCCCTGTCTCTTCCTTTGGCAGGCGGACTCTTTACCGCTGTGCCACCTGGGAAGTATAGGAATTCTAATCAGATAGCTACCTTTGCCGTGTTGCTGTGAGGATTGAATGAGAAAGTGAGAAAGCACGTGCCAGGCTCTAGGTTAGCCGCTGCCTTCCCCTCGCCTCCTTCTCTGGGTCTGTGACGTCTCCCTGCCCCCCGACCCTGCATTCCTGGTGAACTCTCACTCCACCAGGTCTCAGCTCAGTGTCACCCTCCCAGAGAGCCCTTTGCTGGCTGTTTCAGGTAGAGCTCACAGCTCCCGCCACGGTCTTCTGCCGAGCTGGAAACTCCTTCATAGCAGGAATCACTACTTTTAAACACCTTTGGAGCCTCAGAGCCTGGCATCATTCAAAAAATAAACATCAGGTAGTGTTTTACGAGTTCCTTGTGAAAATGAAGTATTCTTAGGTGCTTTAAAATATTTTTATTATAGTAACTGTTTGTAATAGAGAAAATTGGGAAGTTTCATTCATGTCTAATAATTAGAGGTTAAGTAAATTATGGTTCCTCCTTAAAATGCGGTGGTATGCTGCCATTATAATCATCTTGTAGAAATGTGCTGTTGACATTAAAAAAAATGTTCTCAATATACATTGTGAGAGAAAGAAGCAGTTTTCAAAACAGTACTATGTACAGAATGATCCCGTTTTGTGATAAAAATATAAATGTTTGTGTATGCATAAAAAAGGTCTGGAAGGACCCAGTGGTTGTCTCTGGGTGGGTGGAATTTGCATGTTTCTTTTCCTTCCTTATGGTTGTATGTATTTCGTGATTTTTCTATAATGAGCATAAATTACTTTTGTAGTAAGAAAAAAAATTTTTTTTAACTACCAAAAATTGTTTTTCTGATTGTAATGCATTTTCATTGTAGAAAATTTGGAAAGTCTGAAAACTATAAAAAAGAAAAGCTAATTATGCAAGTTGTTCTACCAAGGGAGTCTGTTAACGTTCTAATATATTGCTTTCCAGTCCTTTTTTTTTAATGCACATATGAATTTTTTAAACTACTTGAGATCAAACTGATCTACAGTTTAATATCCTGCAATTTTTTACAAAATTGTGAACATTTTCAAAAATTATTACAAATTCTAACTATTAGATGTCTTACAAAAAGCTAGAATAATCAACTATCCTAGGAGAAAAAAAAATTAGGAGAACTAGAAACAGGGTTAATGGCATTTTAAAGACTTTCTCAGGCCCTAGAGAGGCCTTATGTTGTATAAAATACCTAAAATACTCCATATTAACAATTTTAACTATAAAATTCTTGAAAGGGCTTTTAATACTTTTGCTACTGAATTTGGCTAAGCATACTCATTTAATTTACAACTGGTGAACAACTCAATTTACAATTGGCAATAATTTCTCAGTAACTACTGTGCATATTGGGGAACGCTTAGAAAGTAAACAAAATCCAACCTATAAACTGTTTTCAAATATAAAGAAACACTAAATTTTAACAAGTAATGAAGTTAACACAGTATTACATTTTCAAGATTTTTAATTAAACACTTCCTGATCTTAGAGTTTCTTTTCCTATTTTAACACCAATCATGTTTTCCAGACTTCAGATTTTTCCCCAGGCCCTTGAAAAGTCCCTAGGCCTTGGGTTCTGTGTCTGCCCTGCCTCACAGAGGAAAACATCCTGCCTGAGACCCTTCAGCTGCTGGGCAATCGTGGCAGACCGGTATCAGAAACTTCCAAGCAAGGGCAGAAGTCACTGCAAAAGCCAGCAATGGGAAAGGCCAGTGTATGCAAGCAGAGTTGTTTTCTCTGTGCCAACAAACCAAGTACAAAGTGGGAAGGTTTGGGGGACTTCCCTGGTGGTCTAGTGGCTAAGACTCCAAGCTCCCAATGCAGGGGGACCGGGTTCGATTCCCAGTCAAGGAACTAGATCCCACATGCCTCAACTAAGAGTCGGGATGCTGCAACTGAAAAAGATCTCGCGTGCCCCACCTGAGACTCGGCACAGACAAATAAATAAATACTTCTTTAAAAAACAAAGTGGGAAGGTTTGGACAGGGGGATTCCTCACAGGTTTTTGCTTAAGTATAGCAAGTAAACTGGAGAGAAGGGGCAGAGTAAGGAGGGAGAGGCAGAAAAGGAAGAACAAGAAGGAGAAAGAGGGAAGGAGGGAGGGAGAAACAGGGAGGAGGTTGTCATTCATTCATGGCTTGGTGCTACCCAGCACAGAGCTGAGTGCCTTACACACTGCATTTCATTCAGTACCCAGAACTATCCTGAGAGATGAAAAACTGTTGCCACTCTCGTTTTACGGTTAAGGTTCCTGAGGCTCAGAGAAGTTAAGTCATTGCCCAGAGGTCACACAGCTTAGAAAACGACAGAGCTGGTCCAAGACTGTTCAACTCCATATCCTGTACATTAACCCCTATACCACTTGGCTTCCCCAAACTCACCCTGTCCCATCTGGCCCTCCTCCTAGCTCCAGAAGGACGGAAATTCAACTGGAGGAGCCGCGTGAGACGGGCTCACCCTTCCCGTCTCTGCCTCTCCCAGAGCACTGCTCCCAAGGAAAGTTCTGTGCCCTCACTCTGCTGAGCCAGGTCCTTGCCCAGGGGCACCGTACCTGGCCCAGGAAATGTGCTCAGGACTTGCTGGTTGCATTAATGAAATAAATAAATCTCTCATTTTGCTGAGAAGGAAAGCCAGAGAAGGAAATGTGAGGACTTCACAACGGGGGTAATTTGCCCGCGGTCATCGAGCACAGTAGGGACACCGGGTCTGGGATTAGAATCCCCACCCCTGCTTCTTACACTGCTTTACCTGAAGGTTACAGGGTTTCCCACTTGATGTGATCTCAGGTCATTCTCACAACAACCCATGTGATTATCACCGTTATGCCGTCAGATCTAAGATCACCAATAGGACACACCACTATTTTATGTAACAAAAAGAAAATTTTGAAAAATTTAAAAACCAGCACTGCCAAGCATCCCTGAGCGACATCAACTGTAAGCTGCATCCCTAGAATGTGAAAAACATGTGATGTTATCCGCCCTTTATAGACGTGCAAACACAGGCTCAGAGGCATAAAGCAGCGTGGCATGCTCACATAACCATTAAGGGTCAGGCACCTATGATTCAAACTAGTCCTGGGCTCTATTTACAATCGTACCTCAAGGCACAATGATCTGATGGTTCTTTTGTTTCGGTTTGTTTTGGTTTGTTCCTGCCATCTAAAGTGTGAATCTTACTTAACTGATGACACTTCTCTCCCCTCCAGGATTGTAAGTGCTATTTTCCCGGCACCTAGTACCATGGCTGACCCCAAGCCAGCTACCAAAAATTGTCTACGAGATGGAGTGGTGGGTCACAGCGTGAGGCAACTCAGAAGTCCCGAAAACAGGAGCCCGAGTTGGAAGTCCACCAACCGTGGCCGCTTCTCTGCTGCTGACACCAGGGGAGGCAAAAGGCAGGGGCAGAATGAGAGTGGGCTGGGCTAAAGGCCCCCTGGGGTGACCAGACCTTGGGCGAGTTATATCATCTCTCTGAATCTCTGTTTCCTTGTTGGCAAAATGGGAATAATGCAAAATTACCTATCCTGTGGGATGGTGTGCAAATAAATGAGAAAAAAACACAGAAAGAGTTTAGCACAAAGTCTGGCACGTGGAAACAACTGATCACAGCAAAGGCCAGGGACACAAAGGAATGTCTTATGTCATCTTGAACAAAAAAGTCCAAGCTGGATGGTCAGGGGGAGATTTCACTCTTGGGTACCCTCAGCTTCAGACTGGCTGTCTAAACAGGCAGCCTTGCAGTGGAAGATTCCCTATCAATTTTTGGAAGAGCGAATACACAAAATAAGAATTGAGAGCTGGGAAAACACCATGGACACCAAACTAATTAATAAAATCATAAGCAGTAGGTTGGTCAACCCAAGCCAAAATGGTTAAAAGCCCTGGGTTCAATCGAGAATTCCCTAGGAACAGAGAAAATATTATGATGAATTTCAGGAGAGTTTTAAAAAATATACTCCAAAAAAACTGAAACAAACTTAATACTATAGGATAAATTGAGGACTTTTCAAAGAACTATATCCTCCAAAAGTGTCAAGTCCAGACGGTTTCATGGGTGGATTCTACCTGCTATTTAAATTGTTCCAGAGCAAAGAGAAAGCAGGAAAACTTCCAAATTCTTTTTATGAAAGCTAGCATAACACGGTGTGAAATCTGACAGAGAGAACACAGTAAAAGAAAGACTCAGGTGCTGACAGCTGTCTCTCTGCAAAGTCTGTAACCAGAAGCACTTCCCGTAGAGTCAGGAACAAGGCAAAGATTTCCACTAACACCATCATTATTAACACTGTTCCAGAAGTGCTGGCCTATACAATTAGACAACAGAGAGAAATAAGAAGTATTAAGGCAAGAAAGGAGAAAGCAAAAGTATCATTATCTTTAGATGATATGACTGTACACCTAGAAAACACAGGATAACTCATTCAGAAATTATCAATAAAATCATCCAATATCAATAAAATATGATGACGTTACAGGACTAAGCAGGAGTGAGCAGCTTTCTTACATGCAGTCAGCAACCAGTCAGAAAACATAAAAGATTCCACTCATAGAAGCAACAACACAAAACACAGCTACTTCAATGTGTTAAATCAATGAGAAGAATGCTTTACAATGCTCCTGAAGGACATAATAGTCTGAATAAACGTAAAGACGTATCCTGTTTCTGAATAGGAAGCTATACGGTTGTAAAGATGTCAGTTCTCACAAATCATTCACATATACAGTGACTCCAATTTTTAAAATATACTGAAAGAATTGCTTTTGGAACAAGATGAGCTGATTCTAAAGTTCACGTGAAA
Source organism: Capricornis sumatraensis (assembly GCF_032405125.1). Classification (NCBI taxonomy): domain Eukaryota; kingdom Metazoa; phylum Chordata; class Mammalia; order Artiodactyla; family Bovidae; genus Capricornis; species Capricornis sumatraensis. The sequence goes on from NC_091084.1 coordinate 76,752,688, forward strand.
AAAATAATCATACGAGAATAGCCCAGGGGGTGGGTGGGTAGGGAGAAAGTGGGGATAGACTCTTTGCCAAACATAATGTAGTTTCTTAGATATGACACCAAAACCACAATAAAAGGGAAAACTTGGACCTCATGAAAATTAAAACCTTTTGTGCCTCAAAGGACACCGTGCAGCTCACAGAATGGGAGAAAATATTTGCAAATCTGATAAGAGTCAAAGTTCTTACAACTTTTATTGAGTTCTTACAACTCAATAAAAATGACAAACAACTAAATTTTTACATGACAAAGGATTGAAACAGAAATGTATCCAAACAAGATACACAAATGTTCCATAAGCATAGGAAAGAATGTCTTACATTATCAGTCATTCAGTTCAGTTCAGTCACTCAGTCGTGTCCGACTCTTTGTGACCCCATGAATCGCACGCAGCACGCCAGGCCTCCCTGTCCGTCACCAACTCCCGGAGTGCACTCAGATTCATGTCCATCGAGTCGGTGATGCCATCCAGCCATCTCATCCTCGGTCGTCCCCTTCTCCTCCTGCCCCCAATCCCTCCCAGCATCAGAGTCTTTTCCAATGAGTCAACTGTTGGCATGAGGTGGCCAAAGTACTGGAGTTTCAGCTGTAGCATCATTCCTTCCAAAGAAATCCCAGGGTTGATCACCTTAGGGAAATGCAAATCAAAGCCACCATCAGATACTACTTCACACCCACAAGGATGGCTATAATCATAAAGACAAATATTTACAAGTGTTGGTGAGGATGTGGAAAAATTAGAACCCTCATAGAGTGCTGTTAAGAATGTAAAATAATGCAGCCAGTCTGGAAAACATTCTGACAGTTCTTCAAAACATTAGACACAGAATTACCATGTGACCCAGCAACTCCTCTCCTATATACATGCCCAAGAGAACTGAAAACATAACATCTGCACAAAAACTTGTACACAAGTGTTCATAGCAGCACTATTTACAATAACCAAAAAGTGGAAACAATCCAAATGTACATCAGCTGGTGGATGGATAAATAGAAAGTGGTAGAGCCACACAGTGGAATATTATATGCCACTAAAAAAGGAGTGAAGTGCTGACACGTGCAACATGAATCAACCAGGAAAATGTTATGCTGAGTGAAAGAAGTCAGCCATAAAATGCCACATACCACTTAACTTGATTTGTATGAAATGTCCAGAAGAGGCAAAGCCATACGAACCAAAACAGCGTGGTGACTGCCAGGAGGCAGGGGCAGGAAGGGGTAGAGAACAGCTGCTAAGGGGCACCAGGTTTCTTTGTAGGGTGATATAAATGTTGTTGGACTGGATAACAGTTACAGAGCTCTGTGAATATACTAAAAAGCATCCCATCCTCGTCAGCCGGCTGAGTTTATGAGTCGCTTTGTCTGGGCTTCCCTTGTAGCTCAGCTGGTAAAGAATCTGCCTGCAATACGGGAGACCTGGGTTCGATCCCTGAGTTGGGAAGATCCCCTGGGGAAGGAAAAGGCTACCCACTCCAGTATTCTGGCCCTGAGAATTCCATGGGCTACACAGTCCATGGGGTCGCAAAGAGTTGGACACGACTAAGTGACTTTCACTCACTTCACTCACTGAATGGTATGCTTACAGGGATGAATTTTATAGTATGTGAATTATATCTCAATAAATCAGTTATTAAAAAAATAATGGAGGGACTTCCTTGGTGGTCCAGTGGCTAAGACTCAGCACTCCCAATGCAGGGGCTCAGGTTCAGTCCCTGGTCAGGGAACTAGATACCACATGACGCAACTGAGATCAAAGATTCCATGAGATTCCAAAGAGCTGGTGCAGCCAGACAAATAAATATTTTTTAAAAAAATAATGGAACAGCAGTCACCTCAAAAGACCAGAAAAGACACAAATACCCACTAGAATTTAGTACACAGTCAAGATGGCATTTTCAATAAAAGGAAAGATGTTTTCTACTGAAAATGATACTAGAACAACGGTCCTTGATGGGTTACAATGTAGGGTGGGGGCTGGAGGAACAGCATTTGGAATCTTACCTTGCTCCTTTCTACTAAATATATCCAGATGTATCCAGGACTTATATGTAAAAATTAAAGCCATATAAACATGAGAATTAAACAGGAGATTAAAATGTCAATGTGGGAAAGTCAAGACACAAAGCAACAAAGGCCTCAAAAGAAAACTAAAGGCATAAATTTGACTTATAAATGTTTTAAATTTCAACATAGAGAAAAAAGACAAATAATAAACTGGACAAAATATTTATAAAAATATAACACAAATTTCCAATTTACTTGTTACATAAAAAGACTGTATCATTCACTAAGAGAAAAAAGCAAGCAAGCCACTATTAGAGTAAATGTGAACAGATCATTGCCAGGAATTAAAACATAAATATAAAAAGACGTCAAGCTTCACTTTTCTTTAAAGAAATGTACATGAAAACAATGATTAGCTACCACTATCGTCTATCAGGTTAACCAAAATGAAAAAGTTTATTAAAATATTGCATATTCACTATAGCTGATTTATATTGAGGTTTGGGCTTCCCTGGTGGCTTGGAGGGTAAAGCGTCTACCTGCAATGAGGGAGACCCAGGTTTGATCCCTGGGTCGGGAAGATCTCCTGGAGAAGGAAATGGCAACCCACTCTGGTACTCTTGCCTGGAAAATCCCATGGATGGAGAAGCCTGGTAGACTACAGTCCGTGGGGTCGCAAAGAGTCGGACACGACTGAGCGACATCACTTTCACTTTCACTTTGACAGAATACAACAAAATTCTGTAAAGCAATTTTCCTTCAATAAAAAATAAATTAATTTTTAAAAATACTGCATATTCAAAGGTGTGAAAAAATTAGCACAGTTGAAAACTTATGTCCACACAAAAACCTGCACGCAGATGTTTATAGCAGCTTTATTCGAAATTGCCAAATCCTGGAAGCAACCAAGATGTCCTTCAGTAGGTGATGGAGGGGATGGCAATATCAACTGAGCTCCTCCATACAATGGGCTATTATTTAGCAATAAAAAAGAGCTATCAAGCCACACGCACACACACAGAAAACCATGAAGGGATCTCAAATGCATATTGCTAGAAGACAGAAATCAATCTGAAAAGGCGATTATACCACATTCTGGAGAAGGCAAAACTAGGGAAACAGTAAAAATATCAGTGTTTGATGGACATGAGTTTGAACAGGCTCTGGGAGTTGGTGATGGACAGGGAAGCCTGGTGTGCTGCAGTCCATAGGGTAGCAAAGAGTTGGACACAACTGAGCGACTGAACTGAACTGGGATGGGAAAGCGAGAGGGATAAATAACCAGAATAGAGAGGATTTTTACACCCAACTATTGCGTATACTATCATTGTGGTACATGTCATTATACATTTGTCAAAGCCCATAGAATATACAATGCCAAGGGACTTCCCTGGCTATCCACTGGCTAAGACTCCTTGCTCCCAGTGCAGGGGGCCTGGGTTTGATCCCTGGTCAGGAAACTAAACCCCACATGCCGAAACCAAAGATCCCGAGTGCCACAACGAGATCGAAGATCCACGTGCCATAGCTAAGCCCAGTGCAGCCAAATAAGTAAATAAATAAAAGTAAATTTTAAAAAAAAAGGGAAGAATGTACAGTGTCAAGAATGAATCCTAGTATAAACTAGGGACTTCCGTTAATAATAGTATCAACATTGGTTCATCAGTTGTAACATACCACAGTAATATAACATGTATATAGGAGGGGGAACCACAGGAGGAGGTATGTGAGAACTATCCTTTCCGATCAATTTTTCTGTAAATCTATAACTCCTCTAAAATAATGGGCTACTAATTATTTTTAATTGCACTGGTACATGCCTATATGCGTGCTAATTTGATTCAGTCATTTCCAACTCTTTGCGATTCTATGGACTATAGCCCCCCAGGCTCCTCTGTCCATGGGATGCTCCAGGCAAGAATACTGGAGTGGGTTCTCATGCCCTCCTCCAGGGAATCTTCCTGGCCCAGGGATTGAACCCGAGTCTCCTGTAGCTCATGCATTTCAGGCAGATTCTTTACCGTGAGCTACCAGGGGGTGAGCGGAAACCCGCACTGGGAGATAATAGTATAATAGTTGCTATGTAAATTATTATAATCCCTTTCAAGCAAGATTTGACAATACCTTCCAAAGATTTTTTAAACGCACACCCTTCCACATAAACACTGCTTCTCAGACTTGATCTTACAATATGTACCAATTCACAGGTAAGAAATGATATTTATACAAGGACATTCATCAGTTCTGTTTGTAACAACAAAATATAGGCAATAACCTGGTGGTAAGCAGAATAACGTCCCCCTCCAAAAAAATGTCCACATCCTAATCCCCAAAACCTGTGAATAGGCCTGGCAAAGGGGAGTTAAAGTTGCAGATGGAATAAAGACTGTTAAACAGCTGAGCTCAAAACAGGGAGCTTATCCTGGATTATCTGGGTTGGTTCAATGTAATCACAAGAGTCCTTAGACGTGACAGAGGGAAGCATAAAAGGAGAGTTGGAATAAAGGGACTGGAGAAAAACTCCGCCTATGGTTGCTTACTTTGTAGATGAAGAAAGGGGACACAAGCCAAGGGATGCAGGTCTCGACGTGTCTGGAAGCCAGAACGGACAAGGAGACAGATTCTCCCCTACACTGTCCAAAGGAAAGAGAACCCTGCCAACAGCTCGAGTTTAGCCCAGCAAGACTCGTTTTGGACTTTCGGTGTACAAAACTGTAAGATAATAGATTCATGTTGTTTTAAGCCACTAAGCTGGTGGTAATAAGTAAATAAATAAAACCAATACAGACCTAAATGTCTATCTGCAAGGGACTAGCTACGTAATTACAGTGTAATAGTCACAGCCTTAAAAAGAATGAGATAATCCTACATATCCTAATAGTGGACTACTTTCAACACACATTGTTTAGTTTAAAAAAAAAAGGCAAATTTCAAAATCCACAAAGAACCTTATATGGTGCATAGCCCAAGTCTGGAAGGGCACAACAGAACCTGGTATTTATTGCCACCAGGGGAGGAGAAATTGGTGACAAGAGGCTAAAATGAGGGCATTTCCTGGTGGCCCAGTGGCTAGGACTCTGTGCTTCCACTGCAGGAGGCGTGGGTTTGATCTCCAGTCAAGAAACTAAGATCCTGTAAGCTGGGTGGCCAAAAAACAGGGGGGGGTTTTCAATGAGAGAGACACTCACTCTTCACTGAATCTTCTTTCATGATGTTGTGAATTTTGTTTTTCGGTTTGTTTGTGTGTTTTTTTTTTAATCACATACAACTATTAGTTTACGAATAAAGAGGGGAAAATCTTTTTTAAGAAAGGGAGAGAGCTCTGTTCGGTTTTGAATTTGTAGTGTTTTCATCTCTTTCATGAGTGCTGATTGTATCCCTTCCACAAGCAGCACATGGGCACATGCCTTTTCTTGCCTAACGACCCTGACAAGTTGGGATATTATTTCCCCCTCTCCCTAGTTGGGGCACTGAGGCTCAGGGACCAAACTGCCCAGCTGGTAAGTTTGCAGCTGGATTTTAAAGCCTGGTCTTCTGGCTCCAGGGCTCACTTCTCCAACCACCACACAATCTCTGCTGGTTCCAACAGCAGCAGTAGGGATGGGCTCCACCCTCAGACGTTAGGAAGCCGAGCTGCCAGACAAGGTCTCCCCATCGCCTTCTTTCGGGCCCTTTTCCCAGATCTCTGAGTTGAGGAGGTGAGCCTCCAGAGGGGCCCTGCCTGGGCCGCTGTCTGGGTTCAGCCCACCTTCTCCTGTTACGTCTCTCGGCAAAGTTCCTCCTGAACCTGATGGAGAGAGGCTGCTGCCCTGGGTCGCCGTGACTCTAATTGTCCTCTCTGGTGGGCTCACGTTGCAGCGGGCCCAGTGCAGCCACCTGCTTTCCTCATGCAGAGATGAAACCCTAGAGATGACGGGCCTCCGAGTACCGTGACGTCTTGATCAAATAAGTTTGCCCTGAGATGTCTCATCCCTGCCAGGTCGGGGCCGGAGATGAAGGGGGCTTCCCCCTGTCTGTCGGCAACTTACAACTCTGGACCAACGATCCGCCTTCCCGGGGCCTCACTTTCTGGTAAAAAAGGAGATCAGATCCCTGAGCTGTTTGCACAGATGTTGCTGGACCATTTACCTATTGGGAGTGCTGTGTAAATAGAGTCAAACTGCCTTTCATGTTGAGGATCTCAAAGCATTTTAAAATGAGTAATTAATGAAGTTCAACCTCCAGAGAAAGCAAGAATTATTCTCTCCATTTTATAAATAGATCAAAGGTCACACAATCAATGGCAGATGTAGGAAACAGATGTAAGCCTTCCGCTTTGCCCCTGGCTGCAGTCGCTAAATCCCACTCTCGGTATCACTGACAGACCCTTTTTTCTGCTCTCTGACTTCTGGCCAAAGACGTGGAATTGGCCTTTATATGTTTCCACTTAAAGGTCTGAATTCTATGTATGGTTCATATGCCTTTGATGTGTCTGGAATGTATAAAAGAAAGGGAGAAGAATGATATTTGATGCTTTTCAGAGATCGTGTTGGGACTGAACCTTCTATAGTGGGTCAAATGCCAATAGAGAGAGGGGGAAAAAAAAAAAAAACTGCTCACCAGATCCTCAGGAAGTTCACTTTTATTCTCTCTCTCTGAAAGAACTCTGTTAAAATTAAATAGAGTGTATCTTTAGTCACCAAAATGATTGTTCTGGGAATAATGAAAGTCACCACTTATTGAGCGCTAACTGTGTGCTAAGCACTGGTCTACTTCCTCAAATACGTTGTATCGTGGGATTTGCACAAACAGCTGAGATGGTTTTCATTATTCATTTTATAGGTAACATAATGGCTTAGGGATAGAAGATGGGTTGAGAAGAAAGAAAAGAAAACTCAAAGGAAATTAAGCAAGAATGATTGGCTATATACTCTGTGCCAGACGTGTTGTGATAGAAACAGAGACACAAAAAATGAATAAAATAGCTCCAGATTCCTGCTCTCAAGGAGTTTATAACCTTGAGGGTCACTGAAGGTGAGAGTTGAAGCGGTGAGCATGTAAAAAGACAAATAATGTCAATACAAGTCAGTATAGGAATGTTTATCATTAAGTCCTTGGTATGTGTTAGACAAGCTTCCCAGGTGGTGCTAGTGGCAAAGAATTCATCTCCCAATTCAAGAGACTTAAGAAAACGTGGGTTAGATCCCTGGGATGGGAAAGATCCCCTGGAGAAGGAAACGGCAATCCACTGCAGTGTTCTTGCCTGGAGAATTCCATGGACAGAGGAGCCTGCTGGGCAATGGTCCATAGGATCACAAAGAGTCAGATATGACTGAAGTGATGTGGCTTGCATGCTTGGTTTAGGCACTGTGTCCCTTGCAGGAGACGGTACCTCTTCATGTGGAGCTTACAGTCTAGTAGGAAAGTCAGCCATTAATCAAACAATTACATAGACTGGTTTAAAACTGCACTTGAGTGGAGAAGACACCAGATTGGCTACAGCCTGACAAAGAACTAGTATCCATAATACATAAAGAACTCCGACTCGTGATAAGAGAGAATCCAATAGAAGCACCGTCAAACAAACCAAGGGGGCGATTAAAAAAAAAGACAAAAGGCAAGTTGCCAATAAGCAAATGACAGTACGCTCAGTCTCACTTGTAAACAGGGAGTTGCAAATTCAAACACTGGAAAACCATTTCACACCCACCAGCTTGGCAAAAGTTTTAAAGTTTGGCATCACCAAAGTGTTGCTGAGGAAGCCAAGCATGCTTGCTATCGAGGTGTAAATTGGTGCAACCGCCTTGAAAAACTGTCCATCCCCAGTAAAGCTGCCAGTTCACACGGCCTGAGCCCAGCAATTCCATATCCAGGTATTTATCTGGGTGGCTACTTTCACTCAAGGGGATGGGTAAAAAAAAAAGAAAGTTAATTGCACCCTTGTTTCTAACAACAAAAAAAATGTGAAAATTAGCTGAATGTCTTCCATAAGAAGATGAGTAAAGGGTGGTGGATGCATTCAATGGGACCCTAATCAGCAGTGAAAATGTATGGTTTAGAACTACATGTATCAGTGTGGCTACATTTCAAAATCACAGTGCTGAGTGAAAAAAGCAAATGCTTTTTTCAAAAGAAGAATGCCATTTCTTCAAAGTTTACAAGCATGCCAAACAATCCTATGAAGTGTTTATAGGCACAAACATTTGTAAAAAACAAACAAACAAATACAAAAGCACATATGAGAATGATTCACCCGAAGTACAGGAGGGTGGGTACCTAAGGGAAGGGATGGAAATGAGTTCAGAGGGCACCACTTAGATCTGTAAAGTTTTGTCTTTAAAAAAAGAGAAAAGACTTGAGGGGAAAGATTGAGACTGACATATACACAGAGGAGCCTGGCGGGTCCAGAGGGTCACACAGAGTTGGACATGACTGAAGCGACTTAGCACGCATGTATAAAGAGTAGATAGCTAATAAGGACCTGCTGTATAGCACAGAGAACTCTGCTCATTGTTATGTGGCAGCCTGGATGTGAGGGGGGTTTTAGGGGAGAATGCATACACACACACATATATATACATATATATATATGGCTGAGTCGCTTTGCTGTCCACCTGAAACTATCCCAACATTGTTATATTCCAATAGAAAATTAGAAGTCTTTTAAAAAATTAATCCTAACTGAAATCAAATACAGGAAAAAGAGACCTGCGGGAGGGATAAATTGGAAGATTGGGATTGACATACACACACCGTGTGGGCTGTGTGTGTGTGTGTGCTCAGTTGCCAAGTTGTGTTCAGCTCTCTGCAACTCCATAGACTGTAGCCCGCCAGGCTCTTCCGTCCATGGGATTTTCCAGGCAAGGATACTGGAGCAGGTTGCCATTTTCTCCTCCAGGGGATCCTCCCAACCCAGGGATCAAACTTGAGTCTCCTGCATCTCCTGCACTGGCAGACAGATTCCTTACCGCTGAGCCACCTGGGAAGCCCAGCTACTATACATGAAATCGATAACTAGTAAGCACATACTGTATAGCAGAAGGAGCTCTACTCTTCAACCCCATGGACTAGCCTGCCAGGCTCCTCTGTCCATGGGATTCTCGAGGCAGGAATACCGGAGTGGGTTGCCATGCCCTCCTCCAGGGGATCTTCCCCACCCAGAGACTGAACCTGTGTCACCTACGGCTCCTGCGTTGCAAGCGGATTCTTTACTGCTGAGTGGGGGAGCCCACTTTATATAAAACTGATAACTAATGAGGACCTACTGTAGAGCACAGGGAACTCTACTCAATACTCTGTAACGACCTATATGTGGAAAGAATCTAAAAGAGCGTGGATATATGTATAACAGATTCACTTTGCTGTACACCTGAAACGAACACATTTTAAATCAACTATAACCCAATCAAGGGGGGGAAAGAGATTTGAAGAAAAAATAGCAATTGTTAAACTTTGGCAAGGAGGGGGGTGCCAGGGGAGCGGTATAGAACAAACAGGTGTTAAGGATATAATCTCTGTAGGGTTTTTTTTTTTTCTAATATGGTTTGATCTATCAAAGGAGAATTCAACTGAATGGGGGGGGGGGGTAGGGAGGGGTCAGGGAAGAGGTCTCTGAGGAAATGATGCTTACTTAGGATGAGAGCCAAACACGGAGTAGGTGAGGAAGGACAGAAGGGCACACCAGCCAGAGAGAACAGGCTGTACGAAGATGCTGACATGGAAAGGTGAACATAGAAGCTGGGAACTGAGATCCCGGTGTGGCCAGAGCAGAGGGGGAAGAGGGTGGGGTGGGGGGTGGTGCAGAGGCCAGGCAGAGCCTCAGAGGCCATCTTGAAAGAGCAGGCCTTCGTGCCAAATATGACTCAAGCAGCAGGGACGGAAAGCTCTGGGGGTCCACAGACACTTCACTCAGCCAGATAGCAGAAGCAGGAAGGCGGTCTTCAAGAGGTGACTCACATCTTAAGTGCTGGAGAATGAGTAAGAGCAGGCGGAGGGAGGTGTAAATTCCCTTGATCAGGCCCCATAACAGTAAAGATACTGTTGGTCCCAGCAGGGGCCGACATCCAGGACTAGCTCCGGATAAAGGTGTCAGATAGAAAACGGCAGAGGAGGGTGTCCTTGAAGACGGAATGGGCTGGGGTCCCAGTCCGGGCAGCCTTACCGGGAGAAAGGCATGGCCAGGCATGACTAGGTATCCCTCTGGCGGTGTGCAGAGGATGGATTTGAAGGAGGCGGCAGTGCGGGGAGTATGTTAACAACCAGTGGGAGAGGGACACCTAAACCAGGCTGCCTGGAATTAGAATGAAGAAATGGAGAGTGCCTGGAGAGGTGTTTAGAGGGGAACGCTAGGTGTCTAGTTTGATGGCCCTGCCATCACTGAGAGGGACAAGACGCGGCGAGTTGCAGATGCGTGCAGGGCAAGCCAAGTGGAACTGTCCGGCCAGGCCAGCGAAGAGAGTGGGCGTCCCGAGGGCTGCAGATGGAGCTGGGAGTGGGAGGCGCCTCCTGTGGGTGGCTGCTAACCACTCACAGCAAATGAGCTGGTCCAGGAGGGAAGAGGAAGAAGAAAGTGAGCGGATCGCTGGGGACGAAAAGGAATCAGCAGGGCGATGCGGGGAAGCAGAGGACAGGAGGGGAAGGAAGAACCACCCAGAGGCTGAGCGGCCGCGAGGCAGTCAGCCCTGCGCCGGACTGGGCGGGTCCGGGGCGCGCGGGGCTGCAGGCGGAGCCCGGGTGCGCCCGGGCGCCCGGCAGACGCTGGAGAGTCCGCCCAGGCCTTCCCGCTGCCTCGGCCGTCGCCGGGGACCGCAGGGCACTCGCGCGGCCAGTCCACCCGAGCCGTCCCCGGCTCCCCGCGCGTCCAGGCCGCGCCTCCCCACCGCCCGCGGGGCCCGGCGACGTCACTGCGGCTCTGACGCGCGCTAACGGAGGCGCGGGCGGAGAAGGCGCGGGGCGGCGCGAGCATCCTCGCGGGAGGTCCGGTCCTCGCAGCCCGCGGGCCGCGTTCTTGGCCCTCCAGGGGAACCTCGATTTTTCCAAACTCTGGAAGGCCGGCTGTCCTTCGGCCACTGATAAGGACAGCTAGCACCTGGTAAAAGATTTTAACAATGCCCGCAAAGAAATAGCCGGACCCAGGAAAGACTAGTAAGAGCCGCCAGCTAGAGTTCTGCTCGTGTGCTCGGCGGTCCTAGGAACAATAATAACGACCACAACCACAGTAGCCACCATTTATTGAGCGCTTACTCTGTGCCAGGCACGGTGTTAAGCGCTTTGCAGGCAACAAATCCTCGGAGGTAAGTACCGTTGTTATCCCTGTTTTGCAGGGACCAGGGCATAGAGAGGTTAAGTAACTCGCCCCAGGCACACAGCTGGCTGATGTCCAGTGCCACAATTTCAGCCCAGGCCGTCTGATCCCGTGTAATCGTCAGGTTAACCCGCCAAGGTCGGGGTCATTTTCTCCATCTTAAAGATGAGGAAATTAAGGCACACGGAAAACGTAAGTACCTTGCCCAAGGTCACCTAGCTGGAAAATGGATGAGGCAGAAAGCGAACCCAGGGCTCCTCTCTGTCCGCAGACCCCGCGGTCTTGGCCAAAGGCGATGCTGCTTCCAAACCACCTCCGACAGCCCAGCAGGCTGTGGCCCCGGGCCCCCAGGGGCACAGCCTCTGTGGGGTTTGGGTGGCTTCCCGCGGCCTCCGATCTCGGATGAATCGGATGTTTCCGAGCATCTTCTCTAATGAGTCCACAGGTGCCAGATAGAGATGCGCCTCCCGAAATCCGGTCGAGGACCAGTCGGCGAGGTCCTCTGAAGGGATGGAGCCGGGGCGGAGGCAGCGGGAGGGATCCCACCTGCAGAGCTGCGTTGACTGGCGGCTTGCCCCGCGCGGCCGGCAGAGGGCGCTGCCGCACGCGCCTCGGGTCCCACGATCCCCAGACCCTGGGGCTGGCGGGCCTCCGCCTGCAGGCCCGGAGACTCAGAACCCCAAAGTGGGAGCCTTTTATTCCGCGTAGCTGGCACCAATCTGGCCCTTCGCCTCAGCCTTGGGCCTGCTTTTCCTGACCACTCTTCCCCATCGTGTGTGCTCCTGCCACCCCAACCATCTGCCTTCAAGATTGCCCCTGTCCCTACACTGCTGGTGTGGTTACCTAAGAGGCAAGAACACTGATCCCATCCCATTAAAAGACATCCCCTTGTAAGTCAAACTCGGCCTTGTCTCCCTTCCTTTATAGACCCTCTGGTGATGCAAAATTGGCAAAAATCATCCATTGGGTGATGAACTTGCTTTCCTTCTCCAAAACCGGAGAGGGAAATTGGTTAAGGAAGGAGCGAATAAATAAAATGATCTATTTTTGTAATAGCAGCTGTGTATTAAGCACTTGTTTTGTGCTGAGCCCTTTCTGCTGGACTCCTTAATCCTCATTACAGCCCGGAGAGGTGTGCGTCATTACTCTCATTTGACAGGTACCGTCACAAGACTGATAAGTAGCAATGCTGGGAATCCACCAGGATTTATCTGACTTTAAAGCCACATTCCTATCACCCATCACCCAGAATGTACAAGCTGATACAGCTGAACAGAATAGTTAAGATACAAACCATGCAAAAACAAATCAAAATCTACTCTAAGAGTGCTCAGAAAAACCCCATGTGAAACAAGGGTTTCAATGCCTTTCTGAGCCCCAGTCTGAGACTCAATTGTCTGAAACAGGAAAACAAATCCTCAAGGTGCAATGAGAGGAGAATAGGAATGAGGCATTCAGCTTTCCCTTGGAAGAGCATCCAGAGAGGCCCACTCACTTTCTGTGCCTGGGCTCTGAGGAAATAAAGGTGGTTCTAGGAAAATCTGAAAAGTATGAGAGGAAAAAAAAAAAAATCCCTTCTGTGGTTTTTACTTTAACCAAGCCTCATTTCGCTATTTGTGTTTTATTTTTAAACTAATGTGGCTCTCTCCACCCTTTAAATTGGCACGTAAATAGCAAAAACAGAAGGAAGGCCAGCTACAAACTTCAAATGTGGTGGATTTCTCAGGAAGGAGGTACCTGACTTGAAGTGGAAATGAGGATTAAATGAGGTGCCTTAAACATTTCAAAGACAGACTTTCCACAAGGAATTTAGATCATAAGTCTTTAGAACAGGAGCTTTGTCTAGGTTTAGGCCGGGTGTAGTGTTGACAATTTGTGAGCGAGCTCTCAGAATGTGGAAAACGAATCACACTTTCAGTGTCTGCATCATCTAATCATCTGGGCTATCACTTTGCTTATGGCTTTAAAGGGTGGCTTCTGGGGGATTTTTCTGTCCTCTGGATCTCAGTCACACACCCTCCCTCAGACCCCTTACTTTTCCAGAAGTTTGCTCCGGGAATTCAGTTGAGATGAGGCAATAGCTGATGATGTCACTAGGCTTGGTTTGAGATCGACTGGCCAACTCTGGACTCACCAACTGGAGGTTTTTTTCCAAACTGGGAAACCAAAGCAGAAGGGGCTTGTTGAGACTTGTCACTTAATAGCTGTGTCTCTCTTGCCCTATGTCTTTGAACTAGAAGGATTCCCCTCTTACCCAAAACAAGAAAGCCCTGAACATCCTAGGCTGCTGCTTGCAAAATTCTTGGACCTTCTTGACCTTTTCTCTCTCTGCTGCTTCCCACATTCTTTCAGTGCGTTCATTCTCCAAGCGTGCATCCAGGGCCTACGATCATAGATCCTAGCGGTACACCAGAGACCCTAACATGGGCTGCGAAGTTTACTCTCTCCCGTTCCCACCTGGCTTCTGACCTCATGGTTCCAACTTCTGTGCCTGGAGAGGCCCAATAGTAGTGAATGACTTCCTCCTCCAGGTGAGGACTGGTGCTCAGACATTCCTGAAATTCTGTCAGCCTACGGCAGCTCCCTGAGGTTCCATTCTGTGACCCCAGATACCTCTGTGGTGACTCCGTATTTGGTGGGAGGTTTGGGTTCTGATATACCTTCAGAAGCAAGGCTCAGAAGTGCTCCAGCTTCACCACTAGCCCAGGTTCCTTCCATTTCCAATAGTCATCCGTTCAGTTTATAAGATCACTACTGACCAAAGTAGCTCAGGCTATATTCATGGCGCATCTGGTACAGTGAAAAATCCCAAAGTGCCATAATACCCCACTGTCCAAAGGAAAATGTTGGCTTAAACAGACATGTGTGATTAACTGGCAAAAGGATGTGTGGGATAATGATTATGAGTCTTTTGGGTCTTTTTTTTTTTTTTTTTAATCTTGGGACTGAGTGATCCTGAGTGACCCATAATGAGGGGAAGGAAGAACACTAGGCCTGTTTTAGCTTTCAAGATTATTCAAATGGAATAGATTTTCACCATCAACACCCTAGCAAAGACAGAATGCTGAAGGTAAATTGCCACTTTCTGTCTTTTTGGAAAATCCATTAATACTGAATGATCTTGGTTTTAATCCATTCAAAAATTCATATTATGTCCCTGGAAATCCCTTTAGAAAGTAGATTCCAAATCAGTACTCATTCTTCTTGAATATCCCACTCCTTCCAGATACAGGAGTATCTTCTCTCCTCTTGAGGAAAGAGTCGGCCAGAGACCAGAAGACCCAGGGAGGGTTAAGAAGGACTTTTCCATTAGCTGAGCTGCAGGGCTGTTTGGATCTAGAGAACGTGTATGCGTGCTGTGTCTGCACTGAGTTCATGGTTTTGCATTCTGGCTCATGTCCAAAGCCTCCATAACACGGGGGCTGAGATTTGCCAAAGAAGGCCGATCCGTGAAGAAGGACGTGTGTCCACTCACCAAGGTTTTGATGGTCAGCGTCTGTATGTCCAGCTGCTGGGGTGAAGAGATTTGGAAACTCCTGAATATTCCTGCGGGGATCTTTCCAAGCCCTTTTGGGAACCGGCAATAGCGCTTGTCTGGGGAAATTAGTTTTGCACTTTCGCAGAGTGAGAGAAATTCCTCAGGGGCATTCTTGTAGTTGGGAAGAGAAATCAAACTCCGCTCATTCCTTCAGGGGCCGTGCCCCTACTAAAGCGCACCGAATCCAGTTCGGTTGGTCCAGTCTGGTGCCTTAAGTGTGTTTGTGTGGGGGGGTGGGGGGGGGGCGGTGCAGGAGCAGCGAAGTTCAGCGAATTTCACCTGTGGCTAAGTCCCTCCGCCGACTGGAGTAAGCGTGAGATTTCAGGGGATCGTGTTACCAGTGTGTAAACACCTTGAGTGACGGCCAAGGCTCCCGAGAGACCACAAAGGATCTCAAACCCTTCCTATCTTCCTAGAAACCCTGGCTGCCCGGCCGGCTGCTTGGTGTCTGATGCAACAGTTTGCAACGCTGTTCTGGGAGCCGAGCCTGCCGCGGGGCGCGGGGCGTGCGGCCTATGCGCATGCGCGGGCCGGGGCCCGCCCCTCCGGGCAGGGGAGAAGCTTTTCACCAGATGTGCGGGGGGCGGGGCGGGCAGGGAGACCTTTGGCAGCTCGCGCCGGTGATCTGAGCTTAATTAAACTTCTCCCGAGGCATTGGCTGACTGATTGACCCAGTGATCCAAAAAAATCAGAGAGGCCCAAATCGCCCTAACGCCACAGAAGAGCGAAGTTGGGGAGTTGGCTTTCGGTGTCCAGAGCTCGACTCCTCTTCCCTGAGCGCCCCCAATCCACAATGCTTTCGCGGCGGGGGGGTTGGGGGGAGATTGCCAAAGCTCACTAGGATGTCAAGGTCTTGCTGGCCTGGGCCTTCCTACCGAATTCTCAAACAGGGAAGGACAGCGGTTACAGACGGGGAGGGGTGGAGGCAAAGTTTTGATAGCATCTAAATCAGTTATCTGTCCTCCTTCATTTCTCCACCCATGTGCCTTAGAAGGGTTGTTATAAGCAGAAAGGAACATGGCATCTAGATTATTTTCCAAATTTGTGAGCCATTTAGGTATTGCCTGCATGATTTTCCTCCATACCCACATTCCTCCAATGTTGTATATTTTAAATTGACTTTTATTTTATTAACTTTTCTTATTTTTAAAATTAACTTTAAATCGATTCCCTTTTTCTCCATAGTCTTGCCTGAAGCAACAACATTAGTGAAACCACAGCTTTGATGTGCTAGTCGTATATTTTAATACACTCGAAAATAAACTCATAACTATTCAAATTAAAAAAAAATGTATGTGTTAGCTAAAAGTGTTTCGTCTGCGACATTTGAAGCAAAGCTCCAGAGGTAATAACAATAACTAACATATGCTGAGTGATTGCCAGTGTCCCAGGCACTGTTTTAGGATTCTAAGTCCTTAGGACACCTTAGAAGGTGGATGTTGTTTACATTTTACAGAGGAGAAAAGAGCCACAGAGAGGTTAGGTAACTTGCACAAAGTCTTGTAGTCAGGATGCAAACTCGACTAACCTCACTCTAGACCAGTACTGCTATCTATCTGTGCTAAGTCACTTCAGTCATGTCTGACTCTTTGCAACACTTCGAACTGTAGCCCACCAGGCTCCTCTGTCCATGGGATTCTCCAGGCAAGAATACTGGAGTGGGTTGCCATGGCTTTCTCCAGAGGGTCTTCCTGACCCAGGGATCGAACCTGGTTCTCCTGCATTGGCAGGTGGGTTCTTTACCACTAAGTGGCGCCTGGGAAGCCCCTGGCCTAAAAAGAGGCTAAGTTACTGCTGAAGATCCCCCAGGTGGTTAACATACTCCAGATTTGAACCTAAGTCTAACTGACTGTACAACTGAGTGTTTAACTGATGTGTTGGACTCTGGCCTGTTTTCCCCATTCTCACCTCATACAGCTTTATCTCTGTCTGCTTCCTTAGGAATCCAAGCTGTGCTTCCAAGTCTTTCTCTCCTCACTTCCTACTTCTCCCCTTCCACTACCCCCTGGATGAGTCAAAGTTTCTCTTTTCTAGTGTTTTCTTCTTTTCTCTGAGCTAAAGTTACCCATACAGCTCTGATTTCCTTGAGAATCCCTCTTTTCAAGGTCCTGTCTTCTTCACTGATCGTGGGACTGCTTAGAAAGTCCACCTATCAACAATGAAACTACATTTCCCAGACTGCCATGCTTGCCTGGAATGAGAGCAAAAATCCTGTGTCAAACCATGTGGCTCCTATTTTGGGGTTGGAAAATCTGGTCACTAGCTTGGATAAAAATTGGTATGCCCATAGACTAATTCATCTGGCCCCAGGCAGACATGAATTTCCCAGGCCTCAATGATTGGGGGTAGGGGTGAGTTATTTCGGCAAACAGAACCTTCAATTAGGGACTTAAATGAAGCCTTGGCATAAGACTTCTAAAAGATGGCTGACCCCTGCCCCCAGAGATGTATTTTCTTTCTGCAACAGCCCTCGCCACCACTCCTTCCCTTTCTTCCTTTGCCCTTCTTCCAGATTCTTCTCTTAATTGTACCATCATGCCACTCCTTTGTCCCCACCCCCACCGCCATGCCCACACCCACTCTTTAACTGTTTAGTATAAAATCCAGCCCACCAGACTGAGGTTTTCTTCGACCCAAATGTTATTTTCAGAAGGAGCCATTGAGGTTGGGGTGTAATTGCAGCGTTGGGCCTCTGCAAGCCAAGCTGAAAATAATCAGCGAGGCAGATGGGGTGGGAAGAGTGTGCGGTGGCCGCTTCCACCAAAGAGCAGAAGAAACCCAATGGCATGAGTCAGAGGGAGGTGAGTGCCAGGCTGGGCCTCCTGGGCTTACAGCCGGGAGCTGAGTTAAGGAGAAACTGCCCAAGGTGTTGGGCCTTTGTCTGAGGCCGATCCAAGGTGGCCCCTGGCTGCTCAGCATGAGTCCATATTTTCTGTGTGACAGCCGCCAAGCGTCTCTTGCTCTTCCTCAGCTGGGTCATAGCAGCCAGTACTCCACATGGGCACTTGGCCATCCAGTTGGCTCATCCATCTCTAGAGCAAAGTTTCTCAACTTGTGCACTACTGGCATGTTGGCTTGGATAATTCTTTGTTGTGGGGGACTGTCTTGCACATTGTAGGATGTTTAGCAACATCCTTGGCCTCTACCCACTAGCCTCAGTAACACACACATGCACACAAATGCACACAAGTCAGGATTACCCGAAACGTCTCCAGACACGCCAAATGTCCTTGGCTGAGAAAATCACCCCTGACTGAAAACCACTGGTTTAGAGTGATCCAGGCCTATAAAAGGGGGTCACAATCAACTGTCCCCGTGGTGGCCTCATTGCTTTTCGTCACACCTGAATGGGCCCCGGTGAAAACTATTGTCCAACTCCTATTTCAAAAGACAACTATTGAATATCTCAAACCCAGCACAAGCATCCACATTGTACCAGGCACTGGACAAAGTGTTGAAAATGAAGCCACAAGCAAGGCAGATGTGGTCCCTCATGAAAATGACGGAGTGATTAAACCACCCTGATTGAGAGGCTTTTAAGAAAAAGACCTGGGGTGCTATAAGAAAATCGAAGAGGGTTTCTCATCTAGGTCAGAGGGGGCTATCGTGAAAGGTTCTTAGGGGACTTACCTGATGGCCCAGTGGCTAAGACTCCATGATCCCAATACAGGGGGCCAAGGTTCAATCCCTAGTCAGGGAACTAGATCCCACATACCCAACTAAAGATGCCTCATGCTGCAACAAAGAGCGTAGATCTCAGAACAGCCAAATAAATAAATATTTAAATTTAAAAAAAAAAAAGGGACAAGAAGAAAGGAAGTCTTAGAGGAAATGAGGAATTAGCCAGTTGGAGATTTGAGGACGAGTGTTCCATGGAGTAGGGACAGAGTGTTCAGAAGCCCTGAGTTAAGAAGGAATGTCATACTTTGAAGGGACCCAAAGAAGTCTTTCATGGAGCAGGCTCAGGAGGGTGGGTGAGAGGAGAAAACGATCACCCCCAACACTTGTTTTCCTTGTACTCCTCTAGGTTTCTAGCACAAGCATGTAGACTTAGGATCACATTTACCCACACCCAACCCCCTTCCTTATCCTTGCTCACCCCCCTCAGTCACCCAGTTACCAAGTCCTGTCAGGTCTGCCATCAAAATCTCTCTGCAAACTATCTGCTTGTCTCCCTTCCCACCACCACAGCCCCGCTGCAGGCTCTCCTCATTACTCAGCCAAATTTGTGAAATAGCTTCCTAACGAGTCATCTTCCAGTCTCTACCTCAGAGAAAGACGCATATCTCCCCATGTCTCTGCTGGCTCACAAACCCTGCACGGCTTCCAGAGGCCTGGCAGCCAGGCCGCTGCCTCCGCAGGCTCTCAGGTGGCCTTCGTTCACCACCCCCAGCGTCCCTCCCGCTCCTGAGCCACACCAGACCACTAGCCAGACCCCGTGGGTCTTCCCGTCTCTGTGATTTTGCTGTTCTCTTTGTCTGAAAGGCTGTTTCCCAACCAAAATCATTTGGGGGAATTCCCACATAGCCTGTAAGACCCAGAAAAAAATGAACTCATGATACTGTTTATCCCTTCTTAGGAGCCTTCTCTTCATTCTTTCCGCTGTTTTCACTGGGACTTAGATATTGCTGCTGGTTTACCGTTTATCATGTTGACCCATAGTGACCTATGTAAACCCATCCCCCTCCCCAAATCAGAGGACCTCAGAGGCAGGTAATATACTGGACCCTGCTGGTTGATTACCTAGCACCCATTCTTCCCTTTCCAGCTTCCTAAGAGATGCCAAAGAAGTGTTGGGTTGACTAAAAAGTTCATCTGTAACATGGAAAACCCGAACGAACTTTTTGGCCAACCCAATACAAGGCACAGTCTATTGTCTAGCAGACAAGCTAAGCTGCCATAACAGATCCAGAATACAGAGGCTTAAGCAAGCCCATGTGCCTCTGTGGAAGCTGGTCCCTTGTCCAGGGGTGCGCACACCACCCTTCCTAAGAATTGATTCAGGAATCTCTGCCTAAAATCAGTAAGTGGGAGAGACTTCTCTGGTTCCATTCTCCTCTTCTCCAATAACAGTATTCCCTGTCTGGGGCCAAGCAGACAGCTGCCTGGTAAGGACTACATTTCCCAGCCTCCCTTGCAGCTTGAATGGCTGTGAGTCTCAAGTTCTCACTAACAGACAATGCACAACAGCCTACCGCTTCTAAGTGTAAAAGTGAAAGTTGTTCAGTAGTGTCCGACTCTTTGCGACCCCATGGACTGTATAGTTCATGGAATTCTCCAGGCCAGAATGCTGGAATGGGTGGCCTTTCCCTTCTCCAGGGCATCTTCCCAACCCAGGGATCAAACCCATGTCTCACACATTGCAGGCAGATTCTTTTCCAGCTGAGCCACCAGGGAAGCCCACCACTTCAAAGCTGTGCCCTCAAAAAAATGTACATATGCTCCCCTGCCCTTCCCCAGCCCTTCCCCCTTTCTGAGAGGTAAGCAAAATTGAAGCAGTCTCCCTAGACCTGGAGAGGAAAGCCACATTTGGAGGATGGTGGAGCCCTCCTATCAGTCTTGGATGGCTTTCTTCCAAACTCTTCTGTGATATGAAAGAGACAGAAATTTCTATTTTGCTTAGACTTCTGTGTTTGAAGTCTCTTAGACCTGTGATCTAGTCAGGGCCAAAGAGATACAAGGAAAGGTCTGATGGGGGTTTCTGGGGAAAAGCTCTCTGGTTTTTATGAGGCAACATCATGGAGCAACCTTCTGTCTTTCTCTAACTCTGGACACTCCTGGGAGTAAGAACTATGGCAGTGCTCATGCTACCAGCCTTGGAAATAGGCTACACACAAGGAGCACAGAGCTGAGAGAATCCAGGGAGATAGAGTCGTAGTTTCTGGACTAAACAACTTTGAAGTCCACTGTCTTGTCTACTTGGGTTTACCTACAAAATACTACCAACTGTATGGTTTTTCCCGTGGTCATGTATGGATGTGAGAGTTGGACCATAAGGAAGCTGAGCGCCAAAGAACTGATGCTTTTGAACTGTGGTGCTGGAGAAGACTCTTGAGAGTCCCTTGGACTACAAGGAGATCAAACCAGTCAATCCTAAAGGAAATCAGTCCTGAATATTCTTTGGAAGGACTGATGCTGAAGCTCCAGTACTTTGGCTACCTCATGCAAAGAGCCAGCTCATTGGAAAAGACCCTGATGCTGGGAAAGATTGAGGGCAGGAGGAGAAGGGGGTGACAGAGGATGAGATGGTTGGATGGCATCACTGACTCAACAGACGTGAGTTTGAGCAAACACTGGGAGATGGTGAAGGACAGGGAAGCCTGGAGTGCTACAGTCCATGGGGTTGCAAAGAGTCAGACATGACTTAGCAACTGAGCAACAAAGGGGCTTCAGCAATAGGAATTTACTTTCTCATGATTCTAGAAGGCTATAAGTCCAGAGTTGGTTTCTGGTGAGGCCTCGCTGGCTGACCTGCAGACAGCTGCCTTCTCTCTGTGCCTTCACATGGCCTCATCTCTCTGTGTGTGAGAAGAGAGTGCTCTGGTGTCTCTTCCCCTTCTTATAAAGATACCAGTCTGAATGGATTAGGGTTCCAGTCTATGACCTCATTTAACCTTAATTATCCCTATCTCCAAATATAGTCCCCATTGAAGTTAAGGCTTCAACATGTGAATCTGGGAGGAGGTCACAATTTAATCCAAACATCCACCCTACCTCTCAGCTTCCAGTTGCGTGAGCCAATAAATGTCCTTTTGTCGGAACCAGCTCACACTGGTTTTCTCCCACATCTTCCCTTGTGGTGTTTCACTCCTCTTCATCTCCCCGCTGGAACCAGCACAGAAGGGGTCAATACATACTTGTGGAGTAAATGTTCCATCGTTCTTTTTCTTCTTTTTCCTGGAATGATGACCTCACAGATAACTTATAAATTTGCCTCTCTCTGCCCCAGCCTAAACACCTAAAGCAGTCACATGGCCCTCATCTCTAGAAAATTCTTCTCAGACGTGCCCATGGCTACTTGCACAGAAAGCTGAGGCTTCAGCTATAAAATCGGAAGTTTGAATTAGACACACTCTAGTGTGCCTTCCAGCAGAAACATTCCCTGAGTCCCTTCAGTTCAAAGGTCCCACGGCTCTGCCTGAGGCTCTCGGCAGTAGTCATCCTGTGTCCAGACCCAGGACCTTTCTGGCGCTGACAATGTGCAATCTATCAAGAGGGCCCTCTGGGCTCCAGCCCCCGCTCCCTGATGGTCCAGGATTCTGTCTGAAGCTTTCTCAAGCTCTGGAGTCCCATATTCTGTAACATTATGCTGAGCACAAGAAAGTTTTCTTTCATTTGTATTTTATTTTATTTTTATTTTATTTGGCTGTGCTCGGACTTGTTACAGCACATGGGGTCTTTTAGTTGTGACATACGAACTCTTAGTTGCCGCATGTGGGATCTAGTTCCCTCACCAGAGATTGAACCCCGGCATGCGTAGGGAGGCATCTTAGCCACTGGACCACCAGGGAAGTCCAAGAAAGTTTTTGATTGGCTACTAGACCTCCTACCCAGCCCCCGCCTCCACCCCCAGCACACAAGAGAAAGCCCAGGGGAGAGCCTGAACTCTGGCAACCTTGTTCCTCCAGATGAGACCAGAGGAGGACTCTGCAGACACAGGCAGGCGGGAACCTCACAGTGCTCAGACACCCACCAGGCCCTGCAGCAGGGACACTCCGCTTCCTTGTGCCCGTTGATCAGCCATCCAGACAGCCATCAGTGGTGCCCCAAACTGGGCATGTCCCAGTTCTGAGCAACAAACTTCCTTCTTCCAGCCGTGAGAACTCCACTCATCCAGACTGGGGAAAGGGCTGCCTCATTACTCAGCTTACTGGAATGTGGGAGAATCAGACCTCCGGGAAAATGACCAGTGAGTGGACTCTGGTCAGCCAGGACCTTCAAGGTCCAGAGGTGCTTCCTCCTGAGTCAGCAGCAATGCCAAGCCTTTCTTCCCACGCCTTTTGAAGTTACCATCTGGGACACTCAGCACATGCTGAGCACACACATTAGCTTATTTTCTCTTCACAACAGCCCTGCAGGTATGCATCGTTGCCCCGTTTTTTAGATAAACAGATTAAGGTTTAGAGAGGTGAAATGGCTATGCTTGGACTGACAAAGCTGGATTGGACCTGAGTTTCGGGCTTCCCTCGTGGCTCAGATGGTAAAGAATCCGCCTGCAATGCAGGAGACCAGGGTTCGATCCTCGGGTGGGAAAGATCTCCTGGAGTAGGGGATGGCTACCCACACCATGGAGAGAGGAGCCTGGAGGGCTGCAGTCCATGGGGTCCCAAAGAGTCGGACGCAACTGAGAGACTAATACTTTCACTTCTTAACCAGATGGTGGTGGGTGGCTTTGGAATTGGCAGCGTCTTCTCTGGTCTTATAACTTGGGTGGGCCTCGTTGGGCCAGGAAGAATGGCATGCTGAGACCCCAGATCGTTGAGGTCGGTGCTGATGGGGAGGAAATTAGGACCAGAGAGAAACACAGTCACCAGAGTGAAGGACAAGATTGGTGGAGATCACCAAGTCAGAGTCAAGTACATAGAGGGACACCGGCTCTGTCAGCTAGGGTCTACCAGACCCAACCAGGGTGACCAGAGGTCCCCTAACCATCAGCCTCCGGAGCCTTCCCACTCTCCCCAGCAGGAGCCCTCCAGCAGGTTGGGAGCTGGAAGCTGCCTTGGAACAGCCTGTGTCCTGGTCATCTGTTTTTTCTTTATTGTCACATCTGTTCCTTTCTCTGTTCTGCTCAACATCTTTGGAAAGCAAATGACACACCCCAGACTCCCCTGCCAACTGGCTTCAGACCAGGTTTACCCAACAAAAGGTATAGTAGAAAGAGAGGAGTTTGGATGTTTGTCCCTACCCTCCACTTGACCCCTAGCTTCCGGGGATGTCTCCAGTCCTGGCTGCCTCCCCTCGTGGCTCCAGTTCCCAGTGGGCAGCCCCAGCCCCTGGGCTCAGGTACCACCCCTCCTCCCTTTATTCTTCCAGCCTCAGGGGTTGTGGCAGTTTCCTGAGGACTAGTTGCCCCCCCCCCCCCACTCCCCGTGTGCCCTGCAGCTCTTGCAACCATTCCCTCTACTAAAAATGTGGTTCTGTTCTCCTAACTGGGTCTTGCCCAGCCTGGGCTGGAAGGAGACAGTCAGCATCCTCGTCTTCTTCCCCAGCTGTAGATGGGGTCAAGGGCTCCCTGGAGAGAACAGTGATGCCTTAGTCTGTTCGAGCTGCTGTCACAAAACACCACACAGTGGGTGGCTAACTCACAAGAGAAATTTATTTCTTTCAGTTGTGAAAGCTGGACATCCCAGATCAGAGGGCCAGCATGGTCAGGTTCTGGTGAGAGCCCTGTTCTGGAAGGGGCCAGGGAGCTCTGTGGGAACTCTTCTAAGAGCACTAATAGCATTTGTGAGGCTCCATCCTCATGATCCTGTGGACTGTAGCCCGCCAGGCTCCTCTGTCCATGGAATTCTCCAAGGCAAGAATGCTGGGGTGGATTGCCATTTCCTGCTCCTGGGGATCTTCCCGACTCAAGGATTGAACCTGAGTCTCTTGCACTGCCCACAGATTCTTTACCATCTGAGCCACCAGGAAAGCCCCTCATGACCTAGGCATCTCCCAAAGCCCCCACCTCCTAATACTATCACATTGGGCATTAGGATTTCAACATGAACTTGGAGGAGACACAAACATTCAGCCCAGGGCAGACAGGAAACTCCCGAGCGTGAGGGTGGGCAGAAGATCCATCCTGCAGCCGGAACCCCGTGGACCCCTTGGGTGCCGGGTTAGGTGGCCATGAACAGAATGGAGCAGTCTCCAGCAGGACCCCATGGATCCCAGACCAAGAGCCCTGGCAAGCGGTGCATCTGAGTCTGCAGGATGTCTTCCTGCCCATCAGGATCCACTCTGTCCCCATGTTCTCCCAGCCTCAAAACAATCTCAGCTGGGCCGCTTCCATCGTGGCCAGGTCTTAACCCCTCTGGAGCTCAGTGTCCTCCTCTGTTTTCTGGGAAAAATACAGTATGCCCTCTTGGGTTGTCACGACAAGGAAATAAGGCCTGGTGCCCCACCTGGCACAGAGCCAGTGGTCATTACCTGGGAGCAGCATCCTAATTGTTGTCAGTAATAATCATCTGGGCAGCAATCATAATCAACCCTGAATATTCATTGGAAGGACTGATGCTGAAGCTGAAGCTCCAATACTTTGGCCACCTGATGAAGTGAACAGCTGGCTCCTTGGAAAAGACCCTGATGCTGGGAAAGATGGAAGGCAGGAGGAGAAGAGGGAGACAGAGGATAAGATGGTTGGGTGGCATCGCTGACTCAACGGACGTGAGTTTGAGCAAATTCTGTGAGATAGTGAAGGACAGAGGAGCCTGGTGTGCTGCAGTCCGTGTGGTCGCAAATAACTGGACACGACTTGGCGACCGACCTGGGCAGCACTAGAGGAGCTGGCGACCTGTCTGTGAGGATCTGCAGAGAGTGGGGGCAGAAGAGACGAGGTGGGGCCCCGTGTGGGGCAGTCAGGCCAGAAACCAGCGGAATTTGAGGTTCTGCATCCAGGGGCCACCTGTTGGTCTCCCACCTTGGAGGCCCACTTTCTGTACCCATTTCCCTGGCACGTTAGATTCAGCCCCAATTCCTCCAGCTGGTCCTCAGTCCTGAGCAGGGGAATACTCAATGCCTGAGAAGGGGATGGAGGTTTTGTCCCTCCCTCGCCACATCTGAGAAAAGGCCAGGTCCCAACAGAGGGCTCCGGGTGGGAGAGGCCGAGAATGAGGCAAGCGTTAGGTGCCTCCACCGGCTGTTTGCTGTACGCCAGGTTCTCTGTGAAATACACAGACACTTCCTGTGTCCTATTGGGTTTAATCCTCCAGCCACTAGAAGAGGAGGTATGTGGTCTGTTATCATCATCATCAACAACAAAAACATCCCCATTTGATAAAGGCATTGAACCTCGGAGAGGTTAGGGAACCTGCCGAGATCACGTAGCCAGAATTCAGCAGAGCCAGAATTTCCACAACTCCACCTGATAAAAGCCTGCAGCCTCCCCAGGAGGAGTTAATGTGAGGCTTTTTTGGCCCACAGCGCTGGCATCAAGAGGGCACCCCCTGGCACCCCTCAAAGAGTCAAGGAAATAGGAGGCCCACAGGGAGATGGATCATTTACAGAGCTCGTCCGTGACTCGGCCTGGGCCTCCGGGCCTGTTGAACCTTTGGGGATCTCTGCCAGGTGTTGAAGACAAGGGCAGGCCTGACAATGGTGTGCACTGGGAGGTTGCTGCTGATGCTTGTGTGTGTGTGTGTGTGTGTGTGTGTGTGTGTGTGCGCGCGTGCGCGCACTGCCCACACACACACAGACACACGCGGACATAGCAGCCTGCCCCCAACCTTGGCCCAGGAGCAGACAGAGAATGGGTGTGCATCCGGCAGGTGAGGGAAGGTCTAGGTGGCTCCACTGTCGTCCTCCTCCCAGTTCTGGGGGATGCTCATATTTTCCTGAAGAACTGGCTATGGGCCTAGAGGCTTTCGCTTTCTGTAAAGTCAAAAAGAAAGGACCCTGGGAAATTCCCTCTTCAAAATCAGTTCACACTTGACCAGCCTCTCTGAGCCTCCAAGCCAGACGGTGGCTGATGCCCTTGTCGACTCACACTGAGTGAGAACAGGCTGCCTCAGATACCTCATCTTCCCATCCCACCGCCTCCCGGAAATCAACCTCCAAATGACCCCAAGCCTTGCTCTAGGCCCTGAGTCATACGGAATGGCTGCCTCCTAACTGCCCCATGACATAGCCCCATGCGACTGCAGGAGCCTGAGCGTTGGGGTTGTCGGAGTCTCAGTCTGGACTGACAGGAGCTGGGAGACCTGGGGCAAATGAGCCAACCCTTCTGCGTTTCCTCTTCTGTGAAATGGACATAATAACTACCCACAGAAGGTCGGGTACATGTGAGTTCTCCTGCCTCTTCGTTTTTCTCCCCCCTCCTCCCCTTTCCCCTCCCTCCTTCTGGACCTCCTTAACCTCCACTGACCATTTGGCCACCTAGCTGCTGGCCTTCGCTTCCCAGCATCCTCCCAGCTTGGGGGCCAGCCTCCAAGCCTCTCAGGAGCCAGTGGTTTTGCCGCCCTTTGCTTGTGGGCTGCCGTGGGCCAGCTCCCCTGAGAGCAAAGGCCTCAGAGTTGGGAGACCGGGGCCCCACCCTCTTCATAAACACTAGTTGGGCACCAAGTGACCTCAGGAGGGAAGTGCTCGGCTGGGACCCTCCTCTTCAGCCCTGCCGGCCGCTGTATGTTCCAGGGGAAGCTCCAGGCCGATCTGGCACCCTGGTACCCAGGCCACCTCCATCCTGGAAATAGGCACTTGGAGCCGAACCCTTGGCTGAAGGTGGAAGGAAGTGAACAGGCCCTGAATGCCTCCGTCCTACCCTCCCACAGCCCCACCCTGGCTGTCCCAGACAGGGCAAGTTCTCTCTAATTTAAGTGTTTTTAGCGACATGATAGACATTCATAAAGAGGACGTTACTGTTCCTCTTTGTGTCTTAAAAATAAAGACAGGAATTACGTATAACAAAATATTAATCATTTGAGCTCTGGGCAGTGGAGAGGTGTGTGTTTTACTGTTTTTTGGAATACCCCTTTCTGTATTGTTAGAATTTCTCTAAATTAAACCATTTTTAAATACATAAGCTTCTTAAAGGTTTATGGGGGGAAAAAATCGAAAATGCCAAAAAGTAGAAAGAGAAAAATAAGAATCACCAAAATCTCTCCTTGGGAATCAGGCAATTTATATATTGGCTAATCTCCTCCTGGTTCTTTTTTCTAGTGTGTATTTATATAGTTTTAATCTTTTTCTAATGGAGATATAATTGGTATATAACATTGCGTTCATTTTATATTCACTCTATTCTTTTTACCAAAAAACAAAACCCTAGAATTATACTGTTTAATAACCTTTTTTCCCCTCCCAACAATATATTTTAAACAGTTTCCCATGCCCTTGGAGATTAATATTTACTTTAATACATTTTTTTTCAAACTTTTTCCATGTAATCATGAATAAGGTATATATTTTATGGTTATAACCTATATGGAGCATATATAGGGGTCATTTATACCTTTTATTATTTTTTCTTATTTAAAAAGAACTTCTTTTTAAATAACTTCTGTTGTAACTCAATGGAAAATACAGGTAAACAAACAAAACTACATGTGAAAACCTTGTAGCCTCACCACTCTGAAATAACCTCTGCTGACATTTTAGTTTTTAACCTTCCCATCCACGTTTCTGCATACATATGTCAGTCAGTTCAGTCACTCAGTTGTGTCTGAATCTTTACAACCCCATGGCCTGCAGCACACCAGGCCTCCCTGTCCATCACCAACTCCCAGAGTTCACTCAAACTTGATGCCATCCAACCATCTCATCCTCTGTCATCCCCTTCTCCTCCCACCTTCAATGTTTCCCAGCATCGGGGTCTTTTCAAATGAGTCGGTTCTTCCCATCAGGTGGCCAAAGTATTGGAGTTTCAGCTTCAGCATCAGTCCTTCCAATGAATATTCAGGACTGATTTCCTTTAGGATGGACCGGTTTGATCTCCTTGCAGTCTAAGTGACTCTCAAGAGTCTTCTCCAACACCTCAGTTCAAAAGCATCAATAGCTCAATAGCATACATACGTAAATATATGTAAACACACATTTGAAAATAAAACTGGAATCATACAATTCATATTATTTTGAACCTGCCTTATCTGTTTACTTAACCAAATATCTTACATTGATCATTACTGTTTCATCTGCAAGTGACAGAAAACACAAAGTTACAAGTTCATTACTCTCTATGAAATGTCCGGAGGGAAGCAGCCCAGACTGGTACAAAGACTCTGTGACCATCACAGACCCAGGCTCCTTCTAACTGGGGCTCTCCATCCTTAGCACGTTATTCCCACTCACGACCCAAGACAGCTGCTCCAGAGGGAAGAAGCAAAGAAAGAGCCCCTTCTCCTCAAAGGACACTTCCTGGAATTCACACGCATCACTTCCGCTTACACCCTACAAGCCAGCACTCAGTCCCACGGCCCCTGGGAAATAGGATCTTTTCCAAGGAGGGCTTCTATTACTATGGCAAAAGGGGAGAACAGATATTGGGGGACCAGTAGCCTCTCTGCCACATTTCACAAACATCTTTCCAGTGCAGGTAACTTTGTATTCTGTCTTTTTCCTCTTATTTTTTGGGTGAAGATTCTACCACGTCATTAAAGATTCTTCAATATTCTTACTTTTTAATGACTGCTTAATAGTCCCTAATAGGCATACGGCATTGCTTATAGACCCAGTGCCTGTTACTTGATGCTGGGTGGTTTGCTCTGATAAATAAGCCTCTCCTATGGTTAAAACTTGTCAGAGGAAGATATCCCAAGCTTTCCTCTCTAACCTGTGGGTATCCACCCAAGACATTTGACTGAGGAGTCAGGGTAGTATCTACCTTGAAAGCTGGCTTATGTTTCTACACCCGCTGCCAGGGGAGCTTTATGGCAACAGGTGACTTCCACCGCAGGGGAAGTCACAGGAGTGAGCAGAGCCTAGGGGCAGTTCTGCTAGGGGAGGGGGTCAGGGTGGGGACATGAGGTGTAGGGGTGGTAGGGATTGGACTCTCAGGAGCCAGGGAGGGACTGGCCCTGACGAGGCTTAGGGGTCTCTGCAGGCCCCATTTCATTTTCATTCAAATCCAACATATGCTTTCTGAGCCCTTGATCAAGGCCATGCCCTGAGCATGCTCTGGGGATGTCTCAGTGAACGCATGGTCCCTGCTCTCCAGGAGCTTAGTCAACTTTAAATTCTCCAGTGTTAGAGCTCAACATGGAGAGTTGCCCAAAACACAGAATCATAGGACCCACACCCAAAAATCTGATGCAATAGATGTTGTTGGGCCTAGAATCTGCATTTCCTTCAGTCTCCCCAGTTGATCCCGATGAAAGTGACTAGGAAATTTCTGGGGGGTAATACTAGCCAAGGCTCTCAGGGAAAGTCTCTTATACCAGGCAAACCTGGAGCCTCTGTCTGCTCAGTACGTGAAAGTGAAAGTTCTGTCCGACTCTTTGCGACCCCATAGACTGTGTAGTCCATGGAATTCTCTAGGCCAGAATACTGGAGTGGGTAGCCTTTCCCATCTCCAGGGGATCTTCCCAAACCAGGGATCAAACCCTGGTCTCCCGCATTGCAGGCAGATTCTTTACCAGCTGAGCTATCAGGGAAGCCCAGGGATACTGGAGTGGGTAGCCTATCCCTTCTTCAGGGCATCTTCCCATTGAATCGAACCAGGATCTCCACATTGCAGGCATATTCTTTACCAACTGAGCTACCAGGGAAGCCCACACTTAGTATGTACTTTGTGCCTTTACTGAGTTTTAGGCGATACTAAAATAATGAGGATGCCTGCCAGATACACCTAGCCCAGACCCTACTTCCATCCTTTGCTCCCTGAGTGATCTCAGACAAATTCTTTAACCTCTCTAAGCTTCAGTTTTCCCATCTGTAAAATGGGGATAATCACAGTGCTTCCCATGGGAAAATATACATTAGTGCTTAGCAGAGAGTCCAACACTCAATACATGCTAGATATTATCATTAAACTAATTGAAATTAATTTATTAAATAAAATTGCCTGTAGAAAATTAATTACAGCAAGGGAGCTAAGGTGTATAAAGGTTCCTATACAATGCCTGACTCATTGTGGTAGGCACTTGATAAATGGTTATTATTATTATTAACATCCTCACATTCATTTTAATTCTAACTTTTATCATCTCTGAAGCTGTACCCACCACACAACTTTATCCTCCTGGTAGCAATGAGAAAACTGTTTTAAAATAGATAAACAGCTTTAAAATATGGGCTCCATGTCTGCCCCTAGGACCCCAGCATGAAAGAGACTTTCTCAGGTCCTTCTGGAAATATGTCCAGAAGGCAGATAGGTAAGCATGAGTGGGAACCACAGGCCCCTACTTTCAGCTTTGAGGGGAGCCCAGGCTTGGCCCTGGGCCATTCACGCAGCCCCAAGAGTCAGGGAGCAGTAGAAGCCCAGGGCTGCTGTGAGGTAGGAGGGAAGCTGCAGGTTGCTGTTGATAACTTCCTTTTCAAGTGCTCGCGATGACATGGTTACCATGGTGATGCTGGTGACTCTGAGCAAGCTGTGGCCCTCTATTGAGTTGTGAGTCAGGTTCAGTTTTGTTTATTAAAAAAAGAAAAGCAACACCCTGACCTGCGAAGGACAAAGCAGAGCTTCACATGAAGGCCGCAGCATTCACTACTGGGGGTGATTCAGCAGTGCTGCTCAGTGGCCACTGGTCTCCTGACATCAGCTGGCCTCGCCGGCTACAGGGCCTGGAAGAGTTCACAGGGGTGAGTGGGGAGGCGTCTCACTCCGTGACCCAGGAGAGGCAGCACACGCAGAACCCACACTGCTGCTGGAAAGCTCTTCCTGAGGAGCAGATTCCATTTTCTCAGCTCTGACCCAAGCGCCAGACTCCTTCAGGTGACTCTGCCTCACGCTGGTATGGGAAGCCACAGGGCCCCTGGTGAAGGCCAGGCCCTGGTCCAGAGACAACCAGCGCTAGCTGACCCCCAGACCAGTGTGCACACTAGCAGTGCCCTCCACGAGGAGCAGGGTCCTGGGAGGACGGGGGAGCCTGCAGAAATGTCCTCCCAAGGCCTGAACTGGGGAGTGGGTCCCCTTTCTCCGCACTCCTGCAGGAAAGGAGGGGAAGGCCGTGAGGAGTCGAGCTGCAGCAGAGATGTCTGGTGGAGCTGCCTTGAGTCGGCTCGCCACGGGGACGCCCACAGCAAGAGCACCAGAGACGCACTGGATTCTTCCTGAGCTTGGACACTGTCCCAGAATCCCAGCCCTATGACTGCAGGGTTCTTCAAACCTGCTCATGTGTTTGGGCTCACTGTTGATCCCACTGATGACCATCCTGGAGGGCCCCCCTCCTGTTCAGCTCTGGACTCCAAACCCTTGTCTCCACCCACTGTCCTCAGCATTGAGCAGAATGCTGGATACTGAAGTCAGGGTCCATGGACTTACACCTTCCTTCTGCCACTTAGCACAGGACCGAGCCTCTGTGCCTCCGTCTGTAATACGGGAACGATAACCATAGTAGCACTTACTCCCAGGGCAGCCATGAGGATGAAATGCGATATTTGCAAGTATTATCACGGAGTGTGGCTGGCACACAGTAAGCGCTAGAGAACGGTTGGCCATTGTTAACTTTGCTCCGGACCTTATCACATCCCGCCCGGATAACAGCAGCAGCCTCATAACTCTACTTGCCGATCCTGCTCTTACGCACCGGCAATCTATTGTCCACACCACAGCAGGGTGCTCTATGGAAAAATGACAACCCCGGTCATGCCATTTTCCTCTCTAAAATCCACCAGGAGCTCCCGTTTGCCTTCAGGATGGCTCGTAGCATCCCTTAGGAGACCAAGATGCCCTGTAGGACTGAGCACTTGGCTACCCTCTCCAGCTCTGCCCCTCACCACGCTCTCACTGCTTCGGAAAACTTCAGCCATACCCAACTGTTAGCAGTGCCCCAGAGGTGCCGGGCTCTGCTGTACCTCCAGTTTTTTGCCATGCCGTTCCTTGAGCCCAGAATGCTTTTTTCCCTTTTCTGCACCTAGCAAACACCTGCTCATACTTCAAGACTCACATCAAGAACCCCTTGTACTGTGAGATATTCCTGTCCTCCCTTCAAATGTAGGGCAGACCACTCCCTCTTCTGAGCCACTTTGGTTCTCCTCGTAAAGACATTTTATCACTTTACATTGTAATTGCTGCAACTCCTGTCGGTGACACCTTTAAACTTCTTGAGGGCAGCACAGATTTTTTTTTTTTAGCCTTTTCTTTTTTTCTTTTTGCTGCGCTGGTTCTTTGTTGCAGCACGCGGGCTCTTCGTGGTGGCAAACAGGTTTCTCTAATTGTGGTGCATGGGCTTAGTTGACCCGCTGCATGTGGGATCTTAGTTCCCCAACCAGAGATCAAACCCACGTACCCTGCATTGGAAGGCAGATTCTTAACCACTGGACCACCAGGGAAGCTCCAGCATCACTGATTCTTATGAATGCCTGTATCCCTGGAATATACCACGGTACCATAGCAGTCACAAGAGTTGACTGAATGAATGAATGAAGACAAAAACCCTGGTTATAGAAGAGAAAACTGAGGCCCACATAGGAGCAGTGACTTGGCTCAAGCAGAGTCCAGAAGCCGTGTAACTCTAGGCCCTTCTGATGGCAGGGACTATGGACAATTCATTCATCCATCCGTTACTACGAAGCATCCATCACACACCGGATATCATATCGCGTCCTGGGGTGCAAAGAACAAGGTGTAGTCTCAGCCGACCCCCAGGAGCCCACAGGCAGGGGGGACAGAATGACAGGTGTACCGACAGTCCCCACACCTCTCACTGTGAGCTGGGACTGAGGCTACGGAAGGAGCCATGGGCGTCCCAGGGGCCCCAGTAAGGACGGGAGGAGGGAAGCCCGTTTCCGGGTCTTCCACACCCTCGCCCCCCCTGTCTGGAGGTGAAGAGCTGCCCCGAAGCAATGGTGTCAAGAGCTGTCCTGGGAGTGAGGACAGACGAAATCAGACGGCAGAACATTTCCTGACACTTGCCGGGGCACAAAGCCCGCCTGCACACCAGGTTTCATTGGACGCCCACCAGGAGGGGTCCTACAGACAAGACAGGAGTTATCTTCTCCCCTGTTTCCAGATGGACAAGCTGACATTCAGAGAGATCTCAGTGACTTCCCCAACCTCACTGCCTGGCCAGGAGAAGTGCCACAACCGATCCCCAAGCTTTGTTGGGCCATCAGTTGTGCCAGGCCCTCTGCTGGGCACGGGGACACTGAGGCAAGTGGCACGTAGTCCCTGCCCCTTGTGGGAGACAGCAGCATCGTGGGCATCCTCAAGTCAGACAGAATCTGTGTTTAAATCTCCATGTCTCGTCATGTGGGTGGACCCTGCTGCCAGCCCCTGCCACTTACATTCGGAGTCCGGCTCATGCTCAACCCCTCCAGTCGCTTCCATCACACTCAAAATAAGCTTCAAACTCCTCAGCAGACCCCATAAGACCAAGTTCCTGCTCCCTCACCCAGCGTACTTCCTATCACTGTCCGCCTCTCATCCTACTGGCCTCCTGACTGGGCCGGAACGAAACAACCTCCAACCTATGACCTTTGCCCTTCTCTTCCTTAGTCACATGGCTAATTCCTTCCCTCCACTCTGGTCTCTATCTCTTCACAGACAGGACACTACTGAGTCCAAAACGATTGCCCTGTCACTCCAGACAATTCTTTTCTTCAAGGCTGTATCTCGATGCTATATAACATGATATAGTATGTATCTGAGCATTTGTTAATGACCTGTCTCCCTGACTAGTGCAGTCAGGGAGAAAGGCACCCACCTTCCTCACTGGCACTTTCTCAGTGCCTGGAACAGGGCACATAGTAGGAACTCAATACATTTTTATGAACGTGAATAACCCTCAGTTTCCACCCCTTTGAAATGATACCTACAGCACATAGTTGTAAGGATTAAATGGCATTTGAAGATGCTTAGCCTTGTGCCTGGCACTTGGTGTGCAAGAATACTGTTCTTCTTATTTTAATGTGTGCAGTCTCACGGGGGAGACTGGTGTAAAATAAACTTACACAGTGTGTTAACTAAGCTCTTACTTCCGAGCCCTCTCCTCCACTTTGGGGCCCAGGCAGCAGCCCCTCCATCTGCCTCAAGGTCAAGGCCCAAAGATCTTGCCCTGTGTGCTCAGGTCAGCCTGGGGTCTGGCGCTGATGGTTGGGGGACCTCTGGGCCCCGCCTGGGCTGGGGGCAGTGAGCAGAATCCAGGCCAGGCCTCAGAAACCCTTGATTCCTCCCCTGGGAGCAGGCCCCACATCAAAGCTAATCTCAGAGGGACGAGTCCTCAAGATAAATGGAAGATTAAAGAAGGCAAGATCTCCACAGGCCACAGGGAGAGGCAGCCGGCAGGCGACCACAGTGAGGAGGTCCTGATGCGGCCCCGGCAGCCACCGTCTTGGGGGGCAAGAGGCAGGAAGGGCTCTCGGGCCTGGGCAAGTTGAGCCAGGGAGGGGGTACCTTAGCCTCGGCCAGCCCCCCCCACCACCCCCATCATTGCACCTGGGCAACCCCTGCCAGCGACTTCTTAACCCTTTCCCAGCCGGGTAGCTGCAGTGATGTACACTAGAGGAAACCCTGGGCCTCTCTTCAAGAGAGTTTGCTTGGTCATTGGGCTTGGTCATTGGGGTTCGCTCCCTCCAGCAAGTGAGCCTGTAATGAGGACCTCCTGGCCTTGGTCTCCCTCCCCAGGGAAGGTCTGTAATTAGTGCAGAAGGCGAGGCTGGGGAAGCTCAGACAATGTCATTTGAACCAGGATGAGACAGGGCTCAATTGCTAGTCTGTACTTTTTTTTTTTTTTCTGGTGCCATTTCATATACAAAACTCTGGCAAGCTTAACCCTTTCTTGACTGGGCCCCGATGCTGGGGTCTGGTGTACCATCCTTTCTTGTGTCTAATGGACCATTCTCACCTCCCTGACACGCAGGTCTCAATTCAGCTGAGCCCTGGTTTCCAGCTGCGCTAATATCCAACAAGCCCTCACGAGTGTCTCCAGATACGAAGCACCAAGCAGAGGGGGCCCAGAGGAAAGTCTCCCATCTTGCCATCAAAGAGATTACAATCCTCTAAGCAGCGGAGGCATGCACACTAGAAACAGGCTGCAAGAAATGCATGGCAAGGTGCAGTGGATAAGAATCCGCCTGCAATTCGGGGGACACGGGTTCGATCCCTAGACCAGGAAGATCCCATGTGCTATGGAGCAGCTAAGCCCTTGCATCACCACTACTGAGCCTGCGTGCTGCAGCTACTTAAACCCGTGTGCCCTAGAGTTTGTGCACCGCAAGGAAGAGTAGCCCCCACTCTCTGCCACTAGAGAAAGCCTGCTCACCACAAAGATCCAACACAACCAAAAATAAAATAAATATACATAAATAGAAAGAAATGCACAGCAGGGCAGTGAGGACCACCACAGGGCAGGGAAGGAGGCTATGTGGGGCAGGGTCAGACAAAATAAGCTCAGAGAAGACTAAGCAGTCTGTAAACAGGGACTGAGGGGGCCATCTCCCTGGAGTAGGGCATTTCCGCAGTCTGAGGGCTGGACCCACAGGGAGAGGGGAGGCAGGCAGAGCCTTGGCAACTCTGAACTAGCCCCAAGCGAATGCAGATGTCAGAGTCTATTGGCATACAGACAGTGCCTGTTGCTTCCGGCCACAGGCTCCTGAAGCACTCATTCTGAATCCCTGAGCTACAGTTCGACTCCCACTGGACCACCATCTGTCTGATCACAGATGTGGTACCCTGCCGCACTTCCAGCAACCTGAGAACTTGTCTATTCACCCCTGGTTTCAGGCACCTAAGCACTGAGCTTAGCGCTCAAAAGATACCCAGTGAAGTTTCCTTAAATCAGTGGCTGGGCTTGGATGAGAGAGTGGAGGCATGTGGAAAAACGCACCTCCACAGCCTTTCCCAAAGGGGATGCCAACTGTGGCCAAAATCTCCCTGACGTATAAAGAACTCCTAGAAATCAGTAAGACAAGACCAGCCACCAATTTTTTAAAAGCCAAAGAGTACAAGCAAGATCTACAGAAAAGGCAGCATTAATTGTTTGAGGACATCTCAAGAGACTCTCAACCTCATTAATAATAAGAGAAATGCAAACTGGAAACCATGCAAAAGCTTGATAATGTCCATCATTTGCAAGGCCGTGGAGAAACCGACATTATCATATACTGTTGGTGGCAGTGTAAATCGATATGAAATGTTTACCAATATTTGTGAACATTACCAGCTTCCCAGTGGCTCAGCGATAGAGAATCCGCCTGCAATTCAGAAAATCACAGGAGATGAGGGTTCGATCCCTGGGTCAGGAAGATCCCCTGGAGGAGGGCATGGCAACCCACTCCAGTATTGTTTCCTGGAGAATCTCATGGAAAGAGGAGCCTGGTGGGCTAAGGTCCATAGGGTCACACAGACTCAAACACAACTAGAGCACACACGCACGTAGACATTACAAATGTGCATTCTCTTTGCCCCAGCAATCCCACTACCGGGATTTTATCCCACAGATATACAGTGCCTGCACAAGACTGTCTTTATAGCATTATTTGTTACAGTAAAACCTGGAAACAATCCAAGTGTTCATCAGTTGGGGACAGGTAAATAAATTATGGTACAGTCACACAATGGGTAGCTATGTAACTATTGAAAAAAAATGAGGAAATTCTCTATGTACTAATGTGGAAGATTTCCAACACAGAAAGTGGTGGCGGGGTCGGGGGAGATATAGAACAGTGTACGCTCCTTTTCAGTTAAAAAAAAAAGAGAGAGAGAAGATGTATATAAATACACACACGCGCCACCCACAGAAGATGCCCAAGAAAGTAATAAAATTAATCATATGTTGGTTGAAGGGTGGGAACTTAGTGGTTAGGACATCGGATATAGGGATGAGAGGATTACTTTTCACTATTTTTTTTTTTTTTTTACTTGTGATGGATTAGCTATTCAGCAAATTTAAAAAGACAAAACGAAAACCAAAAAAACTCTTCTTCCTAGATATTGGGGGTTCTGGGTTCTCCCCAAGCCATTGAGTAGAGAGGATTTCACTTCAGCTGTCTGCTCCTCACTGTCCCTCCCCTGTCTCTGCCAGGGTTTCCTGAGGCCTTGGGTCCCCATAAACGGTGACTTTCCTCTGTGCCTCAGCAACACGGACTGTGAAGTCAGACCAAGACCCCGTGTGACACCGGGCCCGTGTCTTCCCCTCTCTGAGCCCTAAGAAAACAGGGTTATCATGGTATCTGACTCCAAGGCTTGTGGGGAGGCTTAAATGAGAAGACACAGAGGCTGTGCTTAGCAGAGACCCTGGGACATGATAAATGGTCATGTATAAATGCACCAGGCTCACTGTTCATATTCTTTGTCAATATTTTTATTGGATTGTTGGTCTTTGTCTTATTGATTTATAGGACCTCTTTATAGATTCAGAAGATTGAGATACGCGCTGCAAACTGGCAGAGCGTGGAGGGGCAATGGGCCCACAAGAAATGGCAGTTTGTGAAAATCATTATTCCTGTGATTATTTCTCCTCCAGGCCGTGCATGCTGAAGTCTGAAGGTGTCCCCCATGGAGACCTCCGGGCTTATCTGGAAAGCCCTGAGCAAAGGAGTCTTTACTCACGGTCTCCCTGTCGCTATCAGTGTGACAGTGTTCCCTGGGTTGTCCAACATGCATTCTCCACTGCGGCTTTCAGAATAACAGCATCCCTCCCCCCTAGATTTGGCTCATCCTTTGTGCCCTCCCAAGGGGTCCCCAGGTTTGTGGAGCACATGTATGGTGCCACTCCTGTAAGGAATGGATTCACTGGGATAGGTAAGTATAAGGCCTCCCCGGGGAATCCCAAAGTCTTCATCCAGGGGCTGCCCACAGGAGACACATCCCAGGTGGGCAGGTCCGAAGGGCTCTAGTGAGGGATCAGGATCCAGATGCAGAATATGCAGGTTTGGAGCTCCTTGCCCTGATCCTTGGGATGCTTTTTGCTTGCTTGTCATAGAGCTGAGAAAAAAATGTGGCTTCCCTGGGCCCCCATCCTTTCCTTTTCTCCAGGGAACTGATCCTCTCTGCAGCTCTGGAGGCTCCAGAAACATTCCTTGGAGCAACTGGAACATATATTTGCTTTCACTGGTGATTGCGACAGTCAGCTCTGCTGGTTCTCTGTTTGTTCTGCTTACTTATGAGGTCAGGGGCTGGTCCTTGCAGACGGGGGATGCCCAGGATCCCCAGACCCCCCTCTTTGACCTGGGACGGGAACCCCTACCTGAACCTGCTCTTGAAGGAGTGGAGACTGGATGAGGGCTGGTGAGAGTTAAAGGCTGAATCTGCAAAGACTTCAGGCTCCTCCCAACTCCCTGAAAGCCCCCTGATTGCAGTACAACTTGTCCAGTCCTAGAGTCTGGCTCAGTTAAAAGATTAAGTCTAACAGATCCAAGAGCAAATTCCCAACTCTCTAGCTTCATAGCTGTGTGATCTTGGACAAATAACATAACCTCTCTGAACCTCATCTTCATCCATAAAAGTAAAAATATCTTTGTATTTACACCTTATCTCTCTTCAAGGTGCATTAAAGTTGCTTGAGAAACCTGACAATGTAATTAAATGGCTTTTAATAGAGGGGAGGAAAGATATGGAGAAAGGGGGATTCAAAAGCTAAGAGGAAGCCAGGGATGCAGTCAGCTTGTAAAGTACATCCGCACGAGAGCCTGCTGCAAGAGGCTGGCCCAGCAAACTCCTCTCTGAGTTTCCTGACACCCCAAGTGGAAAAGGACATGCAGTGAGTTACAAAATTCAGAGTGTTCATTCAGTTAAAAATAGACCCACCTCTCAGAAGCAGCCAGTTTTTCTGGGCCCCAAACTCAAAGAAAAATATTCTCACCTGTATCCCTGAAAGTGGCAAGTTGCAGAGGGGAGAGTTTGTGCACAATGAGTGTGACGCTATTTCCTAGACCTTCGTGTGCTTGAAATGAAATAAAATGCCTGATGGTGACCCTCGGAGTGGCCAGCACTTGGCAGGTGCTTCAAACATGCACACTTTCTTTCCTCCTACTTGGTTCTCCATCTTCTCCCAGGTAAGAGTATCTGTGAGATCTCTCATGCACACAAGCAGTCAGCTATTTAATCATTTGTGGCACTTTGAGTCTCTTCAGTCGAGTCTGACTTTGCAACCTGTAGCCCTCCAGGCTCCTCTGTCCATGGGATTCTCCAGGCAAGAATACTGGAGTGGGTTGCCATTTCCTTCTCCAGGGGGATCTTCCCGACCAGGGATCCAACCCACATATCTTATGTCTCCTGCACTGGCAGGCAGGTTCTTCACCTCTTGTGCCACCTGGGAAGCCCCATTTAATCATTCAGCCAATATTTATTGAGCACCTACTGTGCTCCAGGCTCTGGAATAGGCACACATCAGAATCGGCTTAAACCTCACTAGTATCTTCCCAACTGTCCCCAGATTCTGGATCTCAGAACCTCTCTCCCTGCCCTGCCACCCACCCTGAAGGGTGTCAGGGCTCTGCCTCCTCTCCAGTGTCCCTGTAAACCCCAGGGAACCCCTCTTCTGTGGCTCTCCCTCATTCCCCACATAGCTTCAGGCTGCTCCCTCCGACCACCACATTCATGGAGCTCAGCCACGTGCAAAAGCACAATTAATATTCCACTCAGTCTCCCGCCCGCGCCGCCCCCCCCCCAACCCCCGTCCCAGCCCAGCTGCCTATTGGAAGAAGATGGAAACCAGATTTGCAGCCGCATGCGCTGGCATGGACACGCAGAGAGGGGTAAGCCCGCTCCTCCGTGTGAACGGGCGCTCTCTCCTCCGGAGGACTGTACATGCGCAGGGATGGCAGGAGCCCCACGTGCAGGCCCACACCTCCATAAGCGGGATCACCCTCCCAGCAGCGGTCATACCATCGTGGGCGGCACACTCAGCCTCTCGCCAAATCGATGTCCGGAAAACACACGGGCTCCTCACTTACAAGGCCCATATTTGCTTTCTGGGCAGAAGGAGACAGAATCATAGCGGTTCAGAGCCGGTAGGATGGAATTTGAGAGACTATTCCATCCAAAACCCTCCTCCGACTGGGAAGAATCTGAGGCCCTGGCTTAACCTGGACGGCGATCAGTCCCCGCTGAACTGAACCGTGCCTGGTGGCATTTTCGCAAAGCCTTTGGTTTAAACTCCCAGCGCTGCCTCTCTGCTTCCTGGTGACGAGCCATTCAGCCTCACCAGCCTTGGAGGCTGGGGATACCGAGGCTCTATACGGGACAGAGTAGGGGTACTTGGCAAGGGCAGTAAGTCATCGGCGAAGTCAAGCCTCTGGCTTTCCAGGCCCTTTCTCTGAGATTCGCCGTCCCAGCTCTGTCAGCCCCCGGTGAAGCAAGAGAGGCAGGGGAGCATCCCCGACGACACGATGGCTCCCTGAGACCAAAGACTAGCCTTGTCGACTTTTCTCCCTTGACTTTACACTTGGGAGAGTGAGCAGGATGCAGGACAATGTGCCTGAGTGTCCGTCCTAGGGGCTGGAGCCAGCAGCCTGGGCGACAGAGGCATCTGGAAGCCCAGTTGGTGCAGGTGATTCGAGGTAGAAGAAAGAAGGGGGAGATCAGAGCAGGACCCTGAGCAGAGCAGGAAGTGGGTGGAGCTGTTCCCCAGGCCGCGGAGCAGACGCTGGGCCAAGAAGGGGCGGGCCTGCCTGTCGTTGTGGGATGGGACAGCGGAGCAGAAATTCAGGGAAAGACAAGCTAAAATAATTACCAGGAAAAGGAGCTGGAAGGGAGACAAGTGTTTTCTTAGTCCTTAAGGAACTTCAGTCTTCAGAGAATTCGGAGAGGGGGAAAAAAAATTCTATCTTTAAGGCCCTTCTCCAAGGTAGGGTGGCTGGTGACTCACTCGCCGCTAAGAAGGCCCTCCCCTCTGTGCCTGCCTCTCCCTAGTGAGCAAACCCGGTTCATCTGGGGTGAGTGGAAAGGGCCCCGGGTGAGGAGCCCGGAGGCCCGGATTTCAGTCGTATCTCTGTCTCATTGAAGCTGGCTGACCTAAGGAAAGCCTCTGAGGCCTCGAGGGCTTGGTTTCCTGCAAAATAAAGGACTGGTTAAGTCTGGTGAACTCTCTGAGCCTCCGTTTTCTCATCTGCAGACCAGGGACGATAATAATATCCTGTTTCATCGAATCAAAGATGTTATCAATCGTGCAATTTGCCATTTGTTTGGCACCGTACATTAAGAAGGAAAAAAAACCACTGTCCATTCAAGCATAACATGCTCCTGATTGTAACACACTTTCTGATTTCAGAGATATTTAAATATGCTTCTCAGAATCAGTGAATATGATATTTATCTCCCCAGCGTGTTCCAAGAATTAAACGAGATAATACAAGTCAAAGTATTTAGTGCCTGGCACAAAGCAAATTCTCAACACCAGTCAGGTATTTTACTGTTCCCGGTGGAGCCGGGAAGGAACCGCAGGCCAGAGAGCTGGGGGTCTGAGGCGCACCCCCACCCTCCTGGCAGGGTGCCACCCCTGGGACTCCACTTCCACCCCAGCGGGAGGTACAGGGAGGGCAGTCATGTGGCCCCTGTGAGAGAGCCACAAGAGAACAAAGGGCCCCCCGTCTGTGCCCCGGAAGTCAGCCTAATCTCCAGGATGAATATGCTTTCATTTCTCAGAAGTTCCTGGTACAGTGTGCCAAAGCGTTTTTCCCTTTACGATCCAGGCAAACAAGGCAGGTTTACTTTGGGCAACCTTCTCACCACCACCCAGGGCCTGCCTGCCAAATGTAAACACCCAGCCTTGCACCCTCCTCAAGTCTCCAGGGCCGAAGCCTGGAAAATCAGAGCAGTGGGCCTCCTAAGGAGGCAGGCCCTTCACCCCATCTCCCCCTACTCTGTGCCATTCCTGGCCTGCTAAGGACACATCTGGAAAGTGCTTGGAGAAGACAGGTCCCTAGGCATCATGAATATCTCTCCCATTTGACAGATGTGAAAACTGAGACCCAGAGAAGGGCAGTGACTCTCTAAGGGTGTCAAAGTGTGGCAGTCCCCAGCCAGGCCCCCTGCCCTCACACACTCGCATGCACACACACACACAAACGCACACGCACACACACCTTTCCTGCTCACAGCTCAACCTGGCAAATAGCTCTCTCTCCACCTGACCTACACTGTCTGGGACAGGCAGGAAGCTTATCACTGAACCTTCTCTCCTGTGCGTCACTGCCTGGGTTGCGGCATCTTTATGTTTTACGCTTCACAGCTGGAACTGCTGCAGACAACACCAACCGGATGTTGCTGAGCCCACAACCGGAGGGGCTATGGTCTGTGAGCTTTTCCTGACCTGGAGCATTTGGGGATGTTTGAAACACCAATCTGGGCCTCCTTTCCCCACCCCTTCAGATGTACAGAAGGGGCCTGAGACATCTGGGTTGTGGGATCAGGCCTGGCCTCAGGACAGGCTTGGAGGAAGCAGACCCTCCCTGCTGGTCAGAGCCCAGACTGCAGACCCGGCGAGCTGTCTAGTCTCCTTTTCTGGAAAATCTTTAAGAGATATAGATAATGGGGGCTTCACTGGCAGCCTAGTGCTTAAGAATCTGTGCTTCCCCTGCAGGAGTGCAGGTTCAATCCCTGGTTGAGGAACTAAGATCCTGCATGCCCTGCAGTATGGGGGAAAAAAAGGAGAGAAATAGATTCAGAGGGGATGGCTGCTATAGAAGGCTTCAGGTGGGCCCTTGAATCTGAATAGGCATATTTCTTTTTTACCACTCGAACAGTGTCAGTGTATCTGTGCATTTGGCCTCGGGATTTCACATTCATCTTCTCTCTCCCATGTCACTGCCTGCCCCTCCCTCCCAGTCCTTCTCATGCTTTCTCTTCTACTTGCTGTTCCCTCTATCTGGAATGCTTTTCCCTCCATCTTGCCCCAGAAATAACTTCAGTTCTCAGTTCACACATCACGTCTTCAGAGAAGCCTTCCTTACTCTCCATCATACCACACTATTTCCTTCACAGTCCTATCACTATCTGAAATTAACTATTTATTTATTTGTGTACCCATTCCTTCCTCATTCACTCTAGAATATAAGTTCTGAATCACCACTGTACCCCAGGGCTGGGTCTAGGGACTGTTCACAGGTGCTCAATAACACCTGT
This sequence comes from Capricornis sumatraensis, assembly GCF_032405125.1. NCBI lineage: Eukaryota > Metazoa > Chordata > Mammalia > Artiodactyla > Bovidae > Capricornis > Capricornis sumatraensis. The sequence continues at coordinate 76,796,409 of NC_091084.1, forward strand.
AGGATGTATGCAGAAACCCCCTGCCATCCTCACCTTGGCTGGGGACGTGCTAGGCTCGGCACCTCCCATTCCTCTTCCTGCTCTTCTCTCCTCCCCCCCCCCCCCAGAAATTCTCTTGGGAGCCCTCTCAGACTCCACAGGAGGTGCCAGAACCAGAGTGTCTCCCCAGGATTATTTTCAATGGTTTCCTGGGGTGTTCACCTGGGTAAGAATCAGGAAAGAGAGGACACTTTAATCTTATTTATCTAAAACTATATAATCTTCCCCAATCACTTAAGTGGTGGCTGTGTCTCTAATTACAGAGCAGGCTGGGAGGAACGCAGGCACAGTTTCCAGCCAACCTCAGGCAGAGGGGCGCTTTTGTTCCTCCTGGGAGCCTGCAGAGACTCCAGCTCAGGAGCCAGGACTCCAGACACCTGTAGTCACAAAATCGCCCACCATGGACTGGCTTGTCCACCTAGCCAGAGATCACAACCATTGCCCCCCTCCCCACGAAGGGTCAGTCAAATTCTCAGTGTCTGACCGCTCCCCAGTTGGCCAGAAATGACACACCTGGGGAAAACACCCACAGGCTCAGCACCCTCATTCTACCTGCCACTGTTTCGAGAGTGAACTGATTTCTTTCTGGCCCAGCCTAACTGTCAGAGGGCTTCCCCGGTTGCTCAGTGGTCAAGAACCTGCCTGCAATGCAGGAGATGTGGGTTCAATCTCTGGGTCAGGAAGATCCCCAGGAGGAGGGCATGGCAACCAACTCCAGTGCTCTTGCCTGGAAAATCCCGTGGACAGAGGAGCCTATAGTCCACAGGGTCACAAGGAGTCAAACACAACAGAAGCGACTTAGCATGTAACACAGCTTCTCAGAGTTGCATTGCTGGTGAACCGGTCCCCAGAGCCTGGGCTGTATTCCCAGCTTCTTAGGAACAAACTCTCAGGAGGTCCAGGAGCTAATAGTCATATGACAATCTGGAGGGTCAGAACTTCATTCTCCAGAACTATGTCAACTGGATCAGGAGATGGGCAGAAAGCCACATGCCTCTCAGCCTACCCCAGGCAAGCAAACAGCTGCTATCTCAGCCTAGGTGTGCCCTTTCCCCACCTTGGCACTGAGAGAGCAATCTGGGTGACATCCCTGGCTTAACTGCAATGACATCTCCGCTTCTTAAAGGCCTTTTGGTTCCTGAGCTAATTAAAAGCTCCAAACAAGGAGGACACACTTAATCCTATTAATGACTTCTGGGCAGGAACCATGAGCCTAGCCCTCTGAGGGAGTGACTTTCTGGCCATATCCATTTGCTCAGGTGCCTGGTGATTGTTTATCAGCCCTTTCAAGAGATTAACCTGTACTCTGGAGCAAGTCACTCAGATAATGGATCCAGGGGGCCTGGGAGTGTCCCGTGACCATGGAGCGTGCACCCAGCCCACATCTTGGCTCACACAGACTACATGGCCTCTATTCTCCAACTTCTAGCTCTTCAGAACCATTAGGGGTACTTGATGAGAAGAGGGGTCCTTACCTCATCTCTCCTGCCCTCCCCCCTCCCAATAACTTTCACACACAGGAAAGCCAGATACAGTCTTTGCCCTAGGGATCTCAGAGTCCAGAGGGGTCAGAGACACAGGAACAAACAATGACGATCAAGGAGGTAAGCACACCATATCCTGTGAATCTATAGTAATGGTAACGGCTTCAGTCTGGGGTCAGGGAAGGCTTCTTGGAGGAGGAGACCTGAAAATCCCCCCATGAGAGGAGATTCGTGGAGGGGCCCATGAGATGGAATTCTCTGACTATGGACTTGGTTCAGACTCCTGCATAAGCCTAGAGGAATAGAAATAACTCAGCTCCCTCGTGAACTTAATGGGAGTGTGGTTGGCAAAGCCTTAAAAGGCTGAGGTTCAAAGAACAAGGTTACTGGAGCTAGGAAATGTTTGCTTCAAGCCCCTACCTTGAGCAACAGAGATTTGCAAGACTAGCTCGGAGCTGTCTCTTTAAAGGAGTAGGGAAATAACTCCTTAGACCACACCCCCTCCTCATTAATATGAAATTATCGTGAATATTGATATGGGAGGCGTGGCGCCTCGGCCAGCTGGGCTAACCAGCCCGGGGTTCCCGGCTTCGCAGAGGAAAAGTGACAGAAGCCGCGCAGAGGGAGACGCAGAGAGAGCGGAGCGCCCGGCAGCCACCCAGTCTCGGGGGGGGAGCGCTGAGCTCCCCCGCCCCCGGCTCCCACCCTGTCCGGGGGGGCTCCTCAAGCCCTCAGCCCTACTCCCGGGCTCCCCATGGAAGCCAGCTGTGCCCCGGGAGGAGCCGGCGGAGGAGGAGTCGGCTAGATGCCCGCGGTGCGCCCGGGGCCCCTGAGCGCAGCCCGCTCTGCGCCGCTGCCCTAAGGCCTCCGCGCCCCCCGCGCCCCCGACCCGGGGCCGCGCCGCCTCTGCCCGCCCCTCCCCCGGGGCTTCGCCCGGGACCTGCCCGCCCCCCCGCCTACCCCGCCCGCTTGCCAGCGCTCGGGCCGGAGCTCTGGGCCGGGCGCGCCGCCGCCCTGGAGTGAGGGGAAGCCCAGCCGTAGGGGGGTCTCCGGAGCCGGCCGCGATGGACGCGGTCTTGGAGCCCTTCCCGGCCGACAGGCTGTTCCCCGGATCCAGCTTCCTGGACTTGGGGGATCTGAACGAGTCGGATTTCCTCAACAATGCGGTAAGATGAAGGGTCTGGGCTTCGCCTTCCACCACTCCTTACGCCTCTTCGCGGTGCACCTGGGGCCTCCAGAAGAACGGGACTATACACATCACTGGGCAGAAGTGGGGGGCGGGCGGCTCGGCGCTGGGTCCCCTTGAGAGACACGTACTTAGGGCTCTGAGATTCGGTGACCCGATCCCTCGACACTTCCCTGGAACCCCGAACCTGGACCCGAGCCTCCGAGCTTGCGCCAGTCCGCGCTCCTCCTGGGGGCTCCGTCCGTGTGGATACACTAGCCTCGGCCTTCCAGGGGAAGGGAACTTGTCGAGGAGTCGGGGCCATCCGATCCCCGAATATGAGCTCAAGAGACACCGATTCTGCTCCTGCCGCGGTTCTGCTAGTCGTCCTCCAGCCCCCAGCCCGGGGTTCCGGGGCCAGATTGGACACAGTGGCGGCGCCCTTTCCTGCGCCCCCTTTAGGACCTCGGTGGCTCTGCCTCTGGCTCTCCGCTGGGGGGCGCACAGGGGAATGTTCGAAGGGCCAGAGACCAGACGCCCATTGGGGGTGGGGGCGCCGGAGCCAGACCCCGATTTTGAGCCAGACTCGGAAATTCAGGGGTGTGCTGTGCCTGCCCCCCAGGAAATCAGGCCAGAGATTTCCCCCAGGGAAGGACCTGACCCTCAACTGGTCGGGGGCAGCACAGGGTGATCGCTCAGGAGGAGGGAGGTTTTTCTCTAGGTCTGTCTCAGTCCCTCGAGTCTCGCTCCCCGAGGCTTGTAACTATCCGTGTCTCCCGGCTTGTGCCCACCCCCACCCCCACCCCCGGTAAAGAAACGTGGCTTCTTTCTTCTTCCCTCCCTCCTTCTCTCGGGCTCAGCCTTCGGGCGCTTGGATGGGGGGTAGGGTGGGAGATGGGCTCTGTAAGGGGAGAAAGTACTGGGGTTCAGAAGGGCATGAAGAGTTGAAACGAGGACAGCTTGGGGGTTCTGAGGGGATCCCCACCCCGAGCAGTGAACTACCTCTCTCATACGCATAGTATTCATCTCAAGGGTCTCTATTTGCTGACCTCTTAACTCCTGCGAGTACCATGAATTTGGCAGACAAGAGTCGAGTGCACACAGACTTAAGGGATTGGGCATCTTGGACTTCCACCTAAACTGTCCCATGCTGCTGATGGGTAAACAAGCCCAAAGACAGGAACCTGAGACAGGGAGGCACGGGGTGAGAGGTCCCCTGGTCCTCCATTAGGCAGCAGATCCAGGTCACCCTGCTCTCCGAGGAAGGTCCCGGGTTCCAGTTAGAGAGAGCACACTTCTGCAGACAAGGAGCAGGGGAGAGAGCTTGAGCTGGTAGTAGGGAGACCAGAGTTCTAGTCCCGCCTCTGCTTCTGCTTCTCCCTGGGAGCCTGGGCTATGCTTTCCCGCCTGCGCCTGTTTCCTCGTTTACAATACAGGGAGAGATTGGATCAGTCTTTCCAACGATGCTGTGGCCCAGGGATCTGGAGTTCCACACACCCCTCCTGAAGTTGGTAACAGACACTGCTCGGAGGGAGGGGGGCTTGCTGGAGCGCATGCCTTTGTTGGTGGAGCCCCCTGTGAGGTTCCCTGAGCCCGCAGCAGCTCCAATTTGGGCTTTCTTCTGAATGAACTCTGCCGCCTACAGCCTCCTGCTGCGGCTGCATTGAGCCTTGTGTCCCCCAGCTGCTCATCTGGGCCTTGGTCCAGCGCAGGAAAGGATGCGTGAATTGTGATCAGACAGTGATATCCATTACTGGGCCTGGGGAGGAAAAACTCTGCTGAGGGAGCTCCTTATCTCAGGCCCAAGCAAGGCCAGGTGAGGCAGGTGGAGAGGGAAGAATTTCTAAGAGGAAAGAAAGCCCCTGGGATGGGAATCAGGAAACTGGGTTCTAGCCGTGCTTCTGCTGCCAGCCAGCTGGGCAGTTCAGACAAGTGACTTTTCTTCCTGTGGGCCTTGGATTCTTTATCTGAAACATGGAGCTATAGAAGGCTTTCCCATAGTGTTATTATAGAGATTTAGTGAGAAAATTGAAGATGACTGTGGGATGACGCCTGCCAGGTAAGTTTCTGTAGGTAACACGCTCTGGAGGCTAATGGTGCCGGTGGTAAGGACTGCTCGGGTAGGAGTTGCTGTGTGCCCCTGAGCAAGTTACCTTCCTTTTCCGGTGCCTCCCTTTAGATGTCTAAGGTCCCTCCCAGTTGGGAACCCATTCCAACCTCATCCCCAACTCCCTTTTCTTTCTGCATAAGGATAGGAAAGTGTTTCCAGGGTTGAAGATGGGAATGGGTGAGGTCTGTGTGCTTCTCAGTCTGGAAGATGGAGGGTAGGTTATTCACTATCCTTACAAATCCAGATAAAGGCCATGAAGTCACAGTAGAAACCATGTGTGCTCTATTACTCTGTTAAAAAGGCAAAAATCAAAAAGGATGTTCACCTGAACACAAGTGTGTAAGAAATCAGAGGCAGGAGAATGAGTTGCATACTCTGCATAAGTCTTGTGTGCTTGGAGGTGGCCAGGGGTGCTGTATGTTTCCTTCTATGAGGCCATCTTTATCCTGTGGCAATCTAGTCTCTGTGATTCTCAGAGACACCCCTGGGAAGGAGCTCCCTTTCCTGCCCAATGAGGGGGCTTCTCCTCCCATCCTCTCCCCACTCTCCCACAGTTCCTGATGTGCACCACTCCCCCAAACTACAGCCCTCTTCCCTGGGACCCCTCAACCCCTGGACAGGTAGGAGAGAGGGCCTGCTGTTCAAACAACTGGGATAAAGGACCAGAGGGAGAACAGGTCACATCCCCAGAGATACCAGCTCCGTCCTCTGGCTCAGGGGAAAGGATGACTCTGGTTTCTCTAGCGGGAAATGGCTCTGGATCCCCAAGAAGCCCCACAGCTGGGAGGGTGTGGGGAGGAGGGGCAGGCGGAAGAAGAGTTCTGTTGTCTCCGAGGGGCGCAGCAGGAAGCTGCAAGGATGTTTGCCCAGCACACTCATTCACCTCCCTGCAGCTGGGGAGGCCAGGTGTGGGAATGACTGGGACCAGGGACCAGGCCTGGAGAAGAGGGGTGTGAGAGCTAAGGCTGATCATTGTCCCCAGGCCCCCTAGCCTGGCTTCTCCTGCACTGAGCAGGGAACCGCTACCATCACCACCCCAGCCTTTGGGGGATTTAGGGAGATTAGAGAAGTATGTGCATTTGGGTGTTTCTTTGTCTGTGTGTGGGCCCTTAAAAGGGGAGGGGTGTGTGTGTGTGTGTGTGTGTGTGTGTGTGTGTGTGTGTGTGTGTGTGTTTCTCTTTAAATTTTCACCAACAGGAGAGAGGATCCAAGGAGGAAAGAACTCTGGTCTCCAAATAGAATACACTAGTAAAAAGCTAATAGAGAAAAACTAATGGAGGAGCCCAAATCTCAGTGCCCCCATTCAGGAAGGGAGATCACTCCAGACACTTCCTCCTCTTCCAAAATGCTGGGTTTGTTGTGGGCAGCTTTGTATTTTGTTTTTGCTCCCCCTCCGCCCAGCTAAGATGTGAGCTCCTTAAGGGCAGGTGTTTATCTGTCTTGTTCATTGCTGTATCCCCCCGGTGCCTAGCACAGTGCTTGGCACAAAGGAGGCTTCAACCAACCGTTGCTGATGAATGAAAGGGAACCCAGGCCAGGCCACACATTCTTTAGGGAAGAGGAAAAAGAATCCTCATCTCCTCCCAGCCATTAGGGTCCTGTGGCCCACACTGTCTCTGAAATTCAGGAAGATTTCCAATAAATTATCATTGCCTTGAATCATCCCTACCCTACCCTATGCAGACTCCCATAGCCCCTGGTCTAGGATCATCTCCAGCTGACTGATCCACAGCATATTTGAACTTGTGGCTTAGGCCTCACCCTCGAGCACTGGTTAGCTCCAGGGCTTCCATCCTCCCCAGTTTCCCATTGTTCAGGTTGCTCTGGGACACCTGGATCCACACTCACCCAGCTTAAAACTAAATCTTTTCTAGTCCTGCCCCAGGGCCTGTGTACATGCTATTCCTGACCTCTAGAATGCTTTCCCTTCCCTCCAGCTCTCTCCATCTCATCTTCCTCAGTTCAGATGTCACCCTGTTAGAGAAGCCTTTCCAACCACCTTAAGTGAATCCCTCTATCATTTCGTTTCAGTTCTTTGTGGCTGTTGTTGACCATATTGCACGGCACTCAGGCTCTCACTTCTCTGACCAGGGACTGAACCCATGGCCCCTGCGGTGGAAGTGTGGAGTCAGCTGCTGGACCACCAGGGACGTCCTTGTTTCAGCCCTTTGATTTCTTCATAGCCCATATCCCAGTTTACAGTTATCTTATCAGCTTATTGTCCATTTCCTCTGTGAGTAAGCCTGTTCCCTGAGAACAGAGACCATGTCAGCTGTGTTCATCGTCATAAACCTAGGACAGTACCATGGCACAAAACAGGCCCTTAATATAGTAAAACTCTGCCGTGAGACAATAAGCCAAGTGCAGAAATTTTCAATCATGTAAATGTGGAGTTATGTTATTGTAGGATCCATGAAAAGTAGTACTTTTCAGTTGGTCTGTACTGTCACAAAAAAATACAAAAGTGAAGATGAGAAACCTCAGTACATGCAGCAGACCAAACGAAGGACGTTCCAAAGGAGCACAAGGCAGCCACTTCTTTACCAGCCCCACAAAGATAAGAGTTTTGCCCACCTTTATTTGAGATGGGCCCCAGGTATAGGACAGAAGCCAAGTCTGGGTCACGTTGCAGTGTACTTTGCTCCATTTCCAGGGTTTACTGTATTTATAGAGAAAATGACTGCAGATCAAGGCAGTCCTTGGAAGGGAAGGGGAGACAGTTTTCGTAAAGACAGTCCTGAGTGTTCAGGACATGTACTGATAATTCCAGAGGGGGTCCTGGCCTGGCCAGCCCTGAGGGTAACGGGGATACTGGATCCCACAAAAATGCTGTCTATGCCCCGTTCTGCTGTGAGGGCCCTCCGGCTTCCCTGGACTGGCCGGGAATTTGCTTGGTTATTCTTCAACACACACATCCCATCCTTTAACAACTGGGAACTAAAGGAGCGCCAGTGCAGGTCACCATGCAGAGTGACCTCCAGCCACTCACGACTGAGTGAGAGAGACAGACAGGGATGTGGACAGAGTGGCACTGCAGATGCCACGAGGGAGCAGGGCACCAAGAGAGCCAAGGAGGCGCCCCCAGCTGGGCTGCTGGTCTTGGAAGACTCAGAGGAGATGACCTCCACTCCCTCCCTCTCCAATATCCCCATCCTTGTTGGCAAAGGAGTTATCAGGAGGCATTTCAGCAGGGTGGACTGGGGCTGTGTCCCTTTTACTGAGCCTGGTATACAGGCATTATTGTCCCTTGTGAAGATGAGAAAACTGACCCTTACAGAGGAAGGGAGATCTAAATGCTGTTCTCAGGGCAGGGTCCCATGGGGCCAAGGGGGAGAAAGCCCTGTCTTCTCTACCATTCTCGTTCTGATTTGAACTTGCCCTCTAGGGCAAGGAACATTTGAGATCGCAGACAGCAGGGGGGCCTCACCTTCACCCTCACCTACTCCCATCTTTAGGGCGCCATGGATGCCTAGAGCTTTAAGGGCAGAGCCAACACATTGCCTGGCCTGTGAGAGGAGAGACCCCACATCCCTTCCCCTACTTTCTCTTCATCCTCACTCCCTGGCCCACCTGGGATCTTGGAGCTTTGCTCTCTGCAGCTCCCAGGACTCCCCAGGAGGGTCTGGCTGGCCACTGTACCAGGACAGGGAAGGATGAAGGGCACCCCACTTTGTGTCTTCCCCTCCCCCATAGGGTGTTTCTCCTGCAGGTCCTGGTCCCAAGTCCTCTCAGAGCATCCCTCTGTGGGACATGGCTTGCCCTTGAACCTCCATCAAGAAAGCAGCTCCAGAAGCCAGAGAACAGGCTGTTCTTCTGGCCGGCTCAGCACTCCAAGGGCAGGATGGAGGAGGAAGGTCTGGGTGGAGCTAAGTCAAGACCACGAGCATTGCTCTGGCTGGAACACGATGTGATCTGCCTCAGCAGGCAGGGTAGGTAGCAGAACCCTGGAGCAGGACTGGGGGGAAGGTAGGCCTGAGGATGTCCGGTTCAGGCAGCTGGGAGGGGCAAGATACAGCCCAGATCTCTGACCGTGAGAGAAAGCAGATCAAAGGGGATATCCCTGCAAAGTCAAAGATGCCGAAACTTACAGCCTGGACATAGCATGTCATCTGAGAGGCCAGCTTCGCGGCTGGAGCAATGCTGGGCTTCCCTGCTGCCGGGTTCAGTGTGCCTCGTCCCCCAGCTCTCGAAGGACAGAGCCTTCGCTGCAGCTGCCCTGACCCCTTGGTTCTGGGCCCAGGAGCCACTTCACCCATCACAGAGCGGCTGACACATCTGGGCTGGGCTGTGTGGTCCGACCAAACAGCTGGACAGCAGCAGCAGCAGCTGTCCCCCGCTTCCCCCTTCCAAAAGAATAACAGAAAGGAAAGCAACAGTGGAGAAAGGCCGGCTCTTCAGGCCCTCATGGAGAGACAGGAGGCAGTTTGCTTTTCTTTTCTCTTTAATGCTTATTTACTTATTTTTGGCTGTGCTAGGTTTTCACTGATGCGTGCAGGCTTGCACTAGTTGGGGCAAGCGGGGCCTCCTCTATTGTTGCAGAGCATCGGCTCTAGGAGGGCAGGTTCAGTAGTCGTGATGCAGGGGCTTTGCTGCCCCACAGAGTGTGGATGCTCCCCTCCCAAGCCCAGACCAGGGACTGAACGTTTGTCCTCCGCACTGACAGGTGGATTCCTAACCGCTGGACCACCAGGGAAGCCCCTGGCAGGCAAGTTTAAAGCAACTGAGGGGACTTGCCAGGGAGGCAGGCAGGGCTAAGCCTTCCCCATGTGTTCCCCTCTGTGGAATGTCCGCTCGTCACCTCATCTCCCCAGCTCACTGTGTGACCTTGGGCAAGTCACTTCCACTTTCCGGGCCTCAGTTTCCTCATTGCTGAACTAGACTGAGAGTTCTTGAGGGTAGGGCAATTATTTTTGTCTATTCCCTAGTCATGGCCATAGTGATTGAGTGCTCAGGAGATGTTTATTTATTGAATAGATGGAAGGAAGGAGTGAGAAGGGGTGACAGAGGGATGAACAAGGGGGTGGCTGGGTAATGGAAGAAAGGGTACTTCCACACATCCAGCTCTGATGGTACTTCAGGTGGCTTTTGTTTATTTATCAAGTAGTGAATCTTCACCTCAATCCCACATATGCCTTTTACTCTATCATGGGCCTTTTCTTTCTGTTTTTTTTCCAAGTTTTATTGACGTATACTTGATTTACAATGTTGTGTTAGTTTCGAGTTTACAGCCAAGTGAATCACTTATTCAGTTCAGTTCAGTTCAGTTCATTTCAGTTCAGTCGCTCAGTCGTGTCTGACTCTTTGCGACCCCATGAACCGCAGCACGCCAGGCCTCCCTGTCCATCACCAACTCCTGCAGTTTACTCAGACTCATGTCCATCGAGTCAGTGATGCCATCCAGCCACCTCATCCTCTGTCGTTCCCTTCTCCTCCTGCCCCCAATCCCTCCCAGCATCAGAGTCTTTTCCAATGAGTCAACTCTTTGCATGAGGTGGCCAAAGTACTGGAGTTTCAGCTTTAGCATCATTCCTTCCAAAGAAATCCCAGGGCTGATCTCCTTCAGAATGGACTGGTTGGATCTCCTTGCAGTCCAAGGGACTCTCAAGAGTCTTTTCCAACACCACAGTTCAAAAGCTTCAATTCTTCGGCGCTCAGCCTTCTTCACAGTCCAACTCTCACATCCATACATGACTACTGGAAAAACCACAGCCTTGACTAGATGGACCTTAGTTGGCAAAGTAATGTCCCTGCTTTTGAATATACTATCTAGGTTGCTCATAACTTTTCTTCCAAGGAGTAAGGGTCTTTTAATTTCATGGCTGCAATCACCATCTGCAGTGATTTTGGAGCCCCAAAAAATAAAGTCTGACACTGTTTCCACTGTTTCCCCATCTATTTCCCATGAAGTGATGGGACCGTGGATGCCATGATCTTCGTTTTCTGAATGTTGAGCTTTAAGCCAACTTTTTTATATATCCGTTCTTTTTCAGATTCTTTTCCCATATGGGTTATTACAGAATATTGAGTAGAGTTCCCTATGCTACACAGTAGGTCCTTGTTAGTTATCTACTTGATATATAGTAGTGTGCGTATGAGTCCCAATCTCCTAATGATGGTGGCCTTTTCTATATGAAATATGTCATGCACATAAGAGAATATATATATACGCATATATATGAATTACAAAGTATAATAAAATGGACACCTAGGCACTCATTACTAGCTCAAGCAATTGACCCAGCTCTCAATATCCTGGGCTCTCAAAGTTGCATGAGTTGGTGGAAAAGTTGAGTGGCAGACTCTAAATCCACACTCCACTCTGGGCAGATCCTGGATAGGAATTCTCCTGAGACCTGGTGCCTATTCCCAGACCCCACCTGACAATACAGCAAATCCCAGGTCAGATGGCAGATACCTCAGAAGCCCTGGGAAACCAAGCCATACCTGAGGTGGGGTAGGATGACCACTAGTGGTCAATTTTAGCCCTGGCCAGACCTGGGAGCAAACTGAGGCTCTCACCTCTCGTCATCTGGGTCAGTTTGGACAGGTGCCTTAACCTCTCTGAGCTTATTTTCCTCATCCATAAAGGAAAGATGACTGTAGCACACAGGGTACTTAAGAACTCAGTCAGATAACTCTTGCAGAATCTAGCACAGCGCATGGCACATGGCAAGCCCCCTATAAGCAAAATAGTAGTTGTCACTGGTGTTTTTATCCTGATTGTCGTTGTCAGAAAGGCAGGTCCCCAGCACCGGACAGCCCTGGAGGAATGTCCCAGCTTCATCCCTTTGCCGATCCCTAACCATGGGGGTTTTATTTGCCCGTCTGTTTGACCTCCCTGAAGCTGAAAAGCTGCCTTCTTTGGGTAAAAGCCGAAGACCCTAGGCCCTTTCTCAGGCCTCTGTCTTCCAGGATGTCAGGAGAGGGATGGCCAGGGATGGGCAAACCCAGAAACCCAGGTGAAGACCCAGTGCATGGAACGGGGGCCCATATTTTGTGTCTGGCCCTGCACCAGGTGGGACTGGGGCGGCAGAGAAATCCATCACTCCTCCCACGTCCAGGGTCATCACAGGTCCTTAAGAGCACAAGCTCTGCAACCAGAGCTTAGGCTCAAATCCCGGCTCAACCACTCACTCACTCTCTCTTCTCTGTGCCTCAGTTTCCTCTCCCATTAAATGGCAGTACTGATAGTACTTACCTAGTCTTCTGAAATTTAAATCAGGAACTGCATGGAAGGAGCTAGAACAGTTGTTCAGTCGCTAAGTCGTATCCAACCCTTTGCGACCCGACGAACTGCAGCATACCAGGCTTCCGTGTCCTTCATTATCTCCCAGAGTTTGCTCACACTCATGTCTGTTAAGTTGGTGATGCCATCCAACCATCTCATCCTCTGCCACCCCCTTTTCCTTTTGCTGTCCATCTTTCCCAGCATCAGGGTCTTTTCCAGTGAGTTGGTTTTTCACATCAAGTGTCCAAAGTACTGGAGCTTCAGTACCTGGCATATAAATATCAACTCTCATAATAATTATTATTAGGAATGCTATATGCCAGGCCTATGTGAAACCCTGCAGTGGGTTCAGGATAAAATCTATCCTATATCCGACCTTCAAGGTGGTTAAAGTTTAGAAGGAGAGATGGGCCCCATTGTGGATAATTAGAGTTCAAGGCATGATATTAACCAGTGACCTAACCGTCTATGAGTGCTACAGTGAAAATGGATAGGATTCTTCCACCTGGATGATCAAGGAAGGCTTCCTGGGGGAAGCAGCACCTTAAAAGATGATAGGAGTTAGAACGAGGAGATAAGGGTAAAGGCCTTCCAGGCACAGGGAATGATACAAGCAAAAAGCCCTGCAGCCGTGGAGCTTCCAGCTCCAGGTTTAAGGAGCCATCCAACTAGGCTGCAGGGAAAGGAAAGATGAGGCACTCCAGCTACAGTGGGAAGTTGAGATCAATCTGTAACAGACCTTGAATGCTGTGCTTAGGAACTGGGAGTGTTTTCAGCTGGCAGAAGGGAGACAACGCAAGTTTTCAAACAAAGTTCTGAGCTGGACAGGGTGGGGGTCCCAGCTGTCCTGAGCTGTCTCAGTGCTGGGAGGTCTAGGGTCCATTAGGATAACCAAGCTGTCTGCCTGTCTGCATGAACAGGGCCTCTCCCACAAGACAGACAGCACCGTGGGCCCTCTCTGTGCCCAGAGCAGGCTGAGGCAGCAGCAGACCCCAGGGCCCTTCTCTTCTCTGATTTCTACCCCTTGCCCTGATGTGACTCGCGCACTGGCCAAGAGCACCAGTTCCCTGCTGACTGCCTCATCCCCAGCACTCAGGGCCAGGCTGACCTGGGGAGGCCCAAGGCAGCTCCACCCTTGCAGAGATACAAGCTGTCCTAGCTCTGATCTGAACCATGTCCTGCCTCCTGGCCCAGCCCCAAGACCTTAAGGGGGTTCCTTTACCCCCGCATTACAGTTCAAGACCCTCCACTATCAGACCAAGCGTGTCCTTATTGACCTCGAAGGAACCTAGAAGGATCTGAGCCCTCCCTCTGAGCCCAGCCCCGCTTGGCACCTCCTCTCCTTGGCCCTCGCACCAATCAGCTGGGACAAGATACCCAAAGCCCCTTCCATCACCCTCCCAGAGAGGAGGATCAACCCTGCCCTCTACCACCCCAAAGCCTTCACCCCTCTCTCTCCCAAGGCTGCAAATCAGTTCCACATTTGGGATCTGGCAGGCATTATCTGCTCAGAACTTTCTCCTCCCAGTTAGCTCAGGCTTCCATCTCCCCACCATCGGTCATGGTCAGCCCATGGGGTGTGTGGAAGGGGAAGGGCTTTTTTTTTTTTTTTTTTTAATTTTTTGGCCTTTGGCGACCCCTTCAGAGGCCTGAGAGGGAGCTGGACTGAGGCAAGGTACCAGAGGGACAGTGGACGTGAGGCTCCCCCAGGGAGAGATGAAAGAGGACGGGCAGGGGGTGGGCAGAGGCAGAGCTCGAGCAAGCAGATGAGGGGCTGGGGGGCTGGGGGTGGTGAGGGAAGGACCGAGGTAGTTCCCAGCTCAGCACATTCCTGAGACATCTGGACGCGCTGGAAGGGCCCCAGCTGGCCTGATGGCTGTGGCTCCAGCTTCTCCACTCTGTGATGTCAGGACCCAGCGTTTCCCCCTTCTCTCAGAGTCCCACTGGCCTAGGGTCCACCTCGGGGCCGGGTGTGGGACCTCTCACTCCCAGGGAGCAAGAAAGAAACCCTTGGGGCAGTGGAGGTAATGCCTGAGTCAGAGGAGGGCCTGGCCTGATGCGGGAGGCAGACATGAAAGACCCAGGGGTTTGCCCAAGTGACTGACTCAAGGAGATTCCTCCTCTGGGCTGATGATGCCTGCCCCCTCCCTTCTCCTTGGACGGGAGTTGGAGACAGAACAGAGACTCTGGGAGCGGCTGCGTACCTTGGGCGATGTGGTCCTGGCAAGTCCACTCTCTTTCTTGACTCTCCGTTTCCCTCTCCTTAATAATAATAACTAGATTTGAAGGGAGCCTTCTATGTATCCTGCACTGCACAAAGCAGTTGACAAATGTGACCTCATTTGACCCTCACAGCAACCTCACAGGTGCTGGGGTAGGTATAAATACTCCTAGTTTATAGCTGAGGCAGAGGCTCAAAGAGGTTAAGTAACTTGCCCAAGGCTACACCTCAGGGAGCAGAGCTGGGGTTAGAATAGGATCTGTCTGCTCCTAACCGTTAAACTCCACCGCCTCCACAAGGGAAAGGGGATGGACGTGATGATGCCAGAATTCCTTTCAACTCTGAAGATCGTAATGATTTCTTTTGGCTATCGTGAAGCTCTTTGAGAAGGGCAGGGGCAGGCATTAGTCATACACTGGGTGGGGGAAGGAGGGCAGAGGCCGCTGGCTTTGAAGCATCAGATGGGTCAGGCATCTTTGGAGGTTCCTCCTGCAGAGAAGTCCAACCCCCTCGGAGTCACAGCCCGATCCCCAGCTGAGCCCAGGGGTCCCACACCTTCCCTGAAGGAAGGGAGTAAATAAGGAGAGAATGCAACTTCTTCCAAAAATAAAACCTGAGGACAACTCAGACAGGCTGGGACCGCTGAGGAAGCCAGAGGCCAAACGCTGAGTGCACAGAGGAGAGGGGAGGCCAAGGGAATTCCAGCCAGAGCCTGGTGGCAGGCTCTGGCCCAAAAGGGCCTTCCAGCTGGCCAGGGGCCGGGAGAGCAGCCCAGCCGGCTGGCCGCTGGGCTCCATTTATACTCTTGGGCCTGGCCTAAGTCTGGGGACAGTGCCTCCAGTGCTGAGTTGGGGGCTGTGTTCCCCGGGGACCTGGTCTGGCTGGGGCTTAAGAGAGCAAAGCCTTGGGAAGGAACAACCCGGAGAATGGGTACAATGGGCCCCACTAGGGAGGAGTTGAGGGAAGGTGTCCAGACACATGGAAACTCTGCCTGGAGCAGGAGCAAGCTGGCATCATAGCGGAATTCAGGGCAGGTCATTCCTGGAGGCTCAGCTGCAGAATAAAAGGCCTCCGTCCCTTTGCTCCCTGGCTCTTTCCTTCATTCACCCACTTGCTCAGTCACTCAGCAAACAGCTGAGCACCTGTGACGTGCTGGGACCGGTGCTGGACTTTGGAGACACAGATGAGGACTGGACACAGCAAGACCCAGATGTGACACGGCTGGGTCATTTCAAGCGACACTGAGAAACTTCTCAACTATCCTAAGAGCCAAAGGGAGTCACTAGTGGACAGTGAGCAGGGAAGTCACATCATCATATTTATGTTAGAAGATCCCTCTTGACGCAAGGTGGAGACTGTTCGAGACAGAGGAGAGTTCAAGCCTTGGACCTACCTTCAGAAATGGGTGGTCACACTGCTAGTCAGGAAGCCTTCTGTGAACAGGAACTGGGCTTAGTTCATTTCTGTGTCCACAGGTGCACAGTAGGTCCTCAGTAAACCCTGAACAAATGCATAAATGATGAATAAGTGGCAGGCGGGAACACTCACCACTACACTAACGAAGATAAATGATGAATAGGTGGATGGGATTAGACGCCCTGACTCTCCCGCAGTCCCCAGTGCCAGTCCTGGCACTTGGTCTCCAGTGTCCTGAGCTGTCCCGCAGGGATCCTCTGGCCACTGCCTATGGACCAACATCTCCAGCAGCCAGACCATGGGCTGCTGTGCCCTCAGTAGTGCCAGTCACAGCTAATCCCAGCCCTGGGCGGCGGCACTAACTGCCATCGCTTCCTCCTGCCCAGACAGTACCTGGCACCCGCCCCAGGGTTGGGCCACAGCACATGGGCCGCCTGGTTAGAAGATGCCAGGGGCTGGCTGGGAACCTGCAGGCCAGCTCCCCACTTTCCTGAGGGCCCCATGGCCTGGCCAGGGATGGGCTCACAAAGTCAGGAGAGGGAGTTGGAGAGCCTAACAGGATGGGGGGGAGCTGGAGAGACTGTGGCCCCTTCTCTGCACAGCGGCAGCCTGTGGTGGGTACCAGCTGCCCTTCCCTCTCCCCTCTTCCTTTCTCTAGCACACAGGCACAGAAAAGCTCGTTCCCCATGTGGCGCCCTCTCCCAGTCCCAGGCCTCATTGTCCCAGCCCCAGGCCAGCCCAGGAATCCCAAGGCTCCTTCAGTGGGGGTGGGGGGTCACATGACTCAGGCGTGTGGCTTGGCACAGTCGGCATTCGGTTCTGTGGTGGTGTGAGACGTTGTATGTGTTCCTGTAAGAATGTGCATGAGCACGTCTGTGACCGTGACTGTCTGGGGTGACCACACGTGTGAGTGTGTGCGCACATGGGAGTTTGTGTCTGTTTGATCACACATGAGGAGTGTGTTCTTGTTGGTTCTGTCTTAGTGGCTGCCGGTGACAGCCTGTGTGAGCCCAGAGAGGGTATGTGTATTGATCCAACAGCACCCGTGCTGGGCTCTATAGGGAACAGTCTGAATGTGTCTATAGGGATCTCGGGCTGCGTGGTGTCAGGGGGTGGGGTTTCCCTGTGTAAGAAGGAACCTCACAGCCCACATCTGCGTAGCATGTGCACACGCGCACACGCATGGGCACACACACACACAGGGAAGCATTTCTGCTTATTTGGACTTGGGCTCTGTGGTGAAGAGTTCGTTCGGTAGGGGGAAAATATGAAACCTCAGCAGCTGCCTTCCCGGGGCCTGTGGGGAATGGGGGATGAGAGTGAGGTTGGAGCTTGGAACAATGTGCTTCCCTTCACCCCCCCATGCCCTGCCAGGAAGGCTCAGGGAGGGGCTGGCTCCAGGGATGAGGAAAACTGGCTCCATCCCTTCATAGTCCCCAGAGAGGCCAGGGCAGAGGAAAAGAGCCCACTTTCTGAGGACTAGTGCACTTCACCTGCGCCTGCCATCCCTGCCTTAACAGGAACTCAGACAGGGGAAGCGGGCCTGGACAGAAGACGCCGCCTGCGCCTGCCCAGATCTCAGAGCACAGCTGGATCTTGAACTGGGGTCTCCTGGGTCTGAGTCCAGGACAGCCTTCCAGTCTAGCTCTGGGAGGATGCCTGGATCTCACCTGCAACCCCCTCCCTGCAAATGACTGGATGAATGTGTGTTAGCCGCTGGGTCATGTCTGACTCATGGTGACCCCATGGACTGTAGCCCACCAGGCTCCTCTGTCCATGGAATTTCCCAGACAAGAATATTGGAGTGGGTTGCCATTTCCTCCTCCAAGGGATCTTCACGAATCAGGGATCGAACCAGAGTCTCTTGCCCAGCAAGCAGACTGGTTACTGTCTGAGCCGTCAGGGAAGTCAAATGACTGGAGTGTGATGCTTAAAGGCTGGGAGGGCCTGACAACTGTGTACCCAGGGGCCCACCTCCCTTCCCCAAGCCCCTCCCTGTTCTCTCTTGACCCTACCCTCACCCCACCCCCACACAGGGCACAACAGTGACTCAGACTGGTGGCCCCTCAGCTTGAAATGGGGGCAATTTTCTAGTGACCACGAGGCAAGTAACCGTCCGGGAATGTATGAGGGGGGTAGCCTGCGGGGGAGGGGAAGGGCTCTCCTCCCCCCGTCTCTCAGCAGAGCTCACTCTCTCGGAAGGAATGTCCGGGCTCGGCATTCCCCGCCCCCCCCCCCCCCAATCCTTATCCCACGGCTCAGCCTGGACCCACTCCGGTCTCCTCCCTCCTTTCCCCAAACAGACTGCATCAGCCTGGACCGGGGGAGGGGCAGAAGACCGTGATGGGGGCGCAGCCACGCCGACGTTCTAGGGGGCTTGAGAGAAGGGGGCGCTCTGCGGCTGCGGCAGCTTGGGGGGGGGGGTCTCCTTTCCCATACACATCCTCAGCGGACAGTCGTGTCCCCAGAGCTTTCCCCTCGCTCTGCATCGACTCTCTGGAAGGAATTCGAGCTGGGGAACCGAGAGGAACCTCAGACGGAGCTATTACCGCCCCAGGAATGTCTCACTTCCCACCTCTCCCAGGGAAAGAGACCCCGCTCCCCATCAGTGAGCCCCAAGTCTAGGATGACTCCAGGAGAGAAAGAAGGAGCTGGAAGACCCGCAAAGGAAGTTAAGAGTTGGGATCCAGCCTCCCTTTTTCGAGCTGGAGATGTCCGAGGAGACCCCCTCGGTCTTCACTTCCCCGTGCGGAGCTGAGGCCAGGCCAACTGATAAGGGACTCGGGGCACCGTAGGACTGCCAGGCCCATGGGCAAGCTCAGATGGGCCGTCTCTGCCTCTGCCCCAGGTGCAGGCAGGGACGCAAGACCAGACCCCGTCCGTACACTCGGCCCTTATCAGCCCCGCGCGGTCCGCGGAGGCCGAGGAACCTCCCTGCCAAGGGCCAAGCCCTCCTCCCACCTCCTCGCCGCCGCTCTTGCTGCAGGCCTCGCGCAGCCTCCTCCCATTGGCCCAGACCCCCGCAGATCCGACCAATGAGCAGGCTGGATCCCGGCACAGGGCGGCCCCCCGCGCGCCGGCGTTAACTTCCCTTGGGCCAGCGCTGGGCAGGCAGGACCCGGTCCTTCTTTAATCCTAAAGGGCCGGGTGCTGAGACCCGGTTTCCGGAGGAGATGCTGCCTACGGGGAGGGGTGTGCGGGACCTCGAGCCCCGAAAGCTCGGGACCTCTCCTGCAGGAGAGTGGAACCTGCGCCTGCTGCGCGTGGCCGCCGAGAGGGAGCTTATGTTGGCAAGACTCTTGGAAAAAGTCTTTTAACAAGGAGGGAAACAAATCATAATATTTCCTTCTCTGGCTTCCCACCCTGGTTGCTTGGAAAGGCACCCCCATAAGAACGCTCACCCCAGTAGAACCGGGTACCCCTCAGAGCAGTAGGTAGGATCCTGCCTCCCACACCTGTCGTGTCCATCAGGTAGCCTGAAACCTGAGCTTTGTGTGTGTGGACTGGAGGACGAGCTGGTTGTAGTTTTGGCGGGGTAGGGAGGCGGGACAAGGAGTCTTGCTGGAGCTTAGGAGGCCTGAGATCTCCAGAGGGGGCCGTCCAGGGGTGGGGGTTGGGAAAGTAGTTACAGAGGAGAGGTCAAGAAGAAGTTGCTCCGCGATTCCTGTGCAGCCCCAGAGCTGTTGAGAACCCCTCCCTCAACATCACCGCCTCACTATGTGAGGTCCCTCTCTGGACCTCAGCTTCCTCATTAGCAAGTGGGAGAGGGGGCATGGACCATGGGTTTTCTCAGGTCCCTTCTGCCTCTAAATTGATGGTATAAACCATAACTGGCTGAGAGGCCAGCCATCAGATAGAAACAGGACTAGGAAAAATCTCTCTAAAGGGAGTCATTCTGGCATCCTCCCGAGAGCAGAAGGTGGGCCTGGGGGTGATGGGACATGCCCACCGTCGCCACCGGAGGTCCACCCAGCACACAGGGAAGTCCTCAGCAAGGAAGCCCTGGCTCTCTGAGTGTCCCCTGCCCCCTCCACTGCCTGACCCTTGGCCGCCCTCCCCTTCCACTTGGCTCCCACCCTCTGGAAGCTCTGTCCGGCTGGGCCTCGGCTGCTGTCTCCAGCAGGTGGGGTGGGGGCCACTCACAAAGTGGGGCCAACTGAGCTTCCTCAGCAGGTTCCCTATGGGCACCCCATAAGGGGTCTCTGAGAAGGACTGGCTTATCTGCATGGAGCTGAATCCTTGAGGGACCCTGGCCCAGACTGGAGGAAGCCTCTCTCCTCTCCCAGGCCCTGGAAAAGGGCTTGGCAAACCCTTATCGCCTGAGACGCAGCTGCTGAAGAAATACCTTAGCAGCTGACTCACTGGGCTCCTCACAGCCCTCTCCCACTGGGTCCCACACCAGGCCTTTGAGAGACCCCGAGAGAGAGAAGGAAAAAAAGAGAGGGCGCCCCCTGCTGGGCTGGCCCAGACCCCCGCCGGAGGTGCGGCCAGCACAGTCCAGCCTGTGACTGACTACCTAGTTGGGGGGGCGTTCCAACTTCCTTGTCTCTTTGGGTAGTTGTGAGGATTAAATAAGACGGTGCCTATGAAAGCACTTTGGAAAGTTAACATCGCAAGACAAATGTAGGCTAGTGATGATAAGTTCTGATAAGCTGGGGAGAGGTGAGAGGGCTTAAGTCAATGGGTTTCTGAACTCATTTTATCCTGGATTCTCTGATTTGTGGTGGGAGGACCAAACCACCTCCCTGCATTGGCTCCAGGCTCAGTTCACCTCAAGCCCAGGGTTAGGCTTTTCATAAAACAGCAGATATTGAGCACCCACTGCATACTAGGCTCTGTCCTCAGAGTTATAGGTGTCTACTGCACAGATGTATTTGTATGTTATTTGGATACATGTGTTTCATATATTTCCTCACTTTATCCTCATAATCCTATGAGGGCAGCATTAAGCACCTAATGCATATTTGATCCTCAGAACAACACTATGAGGTTGGAACCATTATTTTCCCCATTACAGATGAGGAAACTGAGGCCTAGAAAAGTGAGTTAACTTAGCAGGGAGTGAGGTAAGAGTCAAAAGTCTTGACCCCCTGAATCTTATTCTCATACCAAGGGCTTTTCTGCTCACCCCTTCCAGACTAGGACAAGCGCCAATTATTCCAGGCCAGAAAGCCAATGACTCCAGAAGTCAGTTCTTACCCATTCACCAGCTGGGATCCCCAGAGTAAGAAGCAAAACCCCAGCAAATTCATTCAGTCAGTGAAAAACAAATGAACAGGAGGCTTCCCTGTGGTTAATTAAGACTCTATGCTGCCACTGCAGGTGGGGGCAGGGGGGTGGGTTTGATCCCTGACTGGGGAACTAAGATCCCACGTGCAGCCCAGAGCAGCCAAAAAAAAAGAACACTAACATGTCCTTACGTATTAATAATTCTTTAGAGAGAAAAAACAAGAACCTCCTATGTACCAGCTGCTGCTGGATGCTTTATTAATAAGAGGTTTGTTGAGTAATTACTATGTACCAGGAACTATTCTAAGTGCTTTACATATATTAACTTGTTTAATCCTCACAGTAACCCTAGCAGATAAGAACTATTGTCACCCCCACTGTACAAAGGAGGAAATGAAGCATAGAAACATTGATCAACTTTCCTAGGATCATGGAGACCAATATTTTTCAGACTATTTTGTTTCTGAGAAATATATTTTACATTCTTCGAGAAGGTGATGGCACCCCACTCCAGTACTCTTACCTGGAGAGTCCCATGGACAGAGGAGCCTGGTGGGCTGCAGTCCATGGGGTCGCTAGGAGTCGGACACGATTGAGCGACTTCCCTTTCACTTTTCACTTTCATGCATTGGAGAAGAAAATGGCAACCCACTCCAGTGTTCTTGCCAGGAGAATCCCAGTGATGGGGGAGCCTGGTGGGATGCCATCTATGGGGTCATACAGAGTTGTACACGACTGAAGTGACTTAGCAGCAGCAGCGTGAACATACACACAGCCATAACTGAGATAAAAATTTACCACATATTTAACTTCCCTATGCGCAGCACGCCCTGATATTTTTCTAATCTATTTTGTTCTGTTTTCTTTTTCCTTAAATTCTGGTCATGACCTGCTTCACAACGCACTACTGAGTCACCCCCTGCAGTCTGAACAGTACTGAGTCATAGCAAGTAGCGTCAGAGCCAGGATTCAAACCAAGTGATACGGCCCTGGGGCCTGATCTCTTGGCAGAAAGAATGTCTGGGAAAATGGAAACACTGGAGGCATGAGGACAAGTGAGGACCCTGCCAATGAGGGGAGCAGCAGTTCAGTCACTCAGTCGTGTCCGACTCTTTGTGATCCCAAGGACTGCAGCTCACCAGGCTCCTCTGTCCTTCATTCTCTCCCGGAGTTTGCTCAAACTCATATCCATTGAGGGGAGCAGAGTCCTTGATAATCTCCTCACTTTGCATTCCAGCAAAAGAGAATAGAATACAAAAGTCGCTGATATCGCCTTCGGAATGCAAACTTGCTGGGGGAGGTAGAGTTATTCTTTAGTACTTAGTTCCTCAGTCCTCTTGTGATGGAAGTCGGGTGGACTGAGAAGCAGGCTTGGGCAATCTAAGCGATTTGACCAAGGTCACAGAGCCAGAATTATAGCCGCGTGTCCTATCGCTTGGATTCTTTCACACCATCCAGGGCACAGCCTTGAGGATACCGCCGGAGAGGTTGGGGATGTCAGTGGAGGTGGTGGTGACGGTAACGTGCTGATGCGGTGACAATAGAGATAGAAAGGATGATGGGGGACTTACCTGGTAGTCCAGCGGCTAAGATTACCCCGAGCTCCCGATGCAGGGGGCCGGGTTCAATTCCTGGTCAGGGAATTAGATCCCTCATGCTGCTACTGTGGGATCCTGGCCACGTGGGTTCATGTCCCAATCTGAGGTACACGCTTTCAGTGGGAAGAGTGATGGGGAGGTTGCAGGTGTCGACTAAAAAAGATGCACAACAGGAGAGTTGGGAGTTAAGTTTGATATGGGGGCAAAATGAGGACTGTAGCCCAGGAGACAGCACCTCAGACAGTTTTGAGAAACTGCTCCAAAGAGGTTGTGGGGAAAGATCAATGCATATGATTCTGGTGAAGGGGGTATTCCATGCAATCCAGCACTTAACTTACAAAAGGTGTTCTGCTAGTCACGAGGAGCTGATGTCACTAATGAAGAGATTTAGTGCTTGTCTAGATAGGAGGAGATGCAAGGACTGGGATCATGAAATCAGTTGCTGAAAATATCTAACTCTCTAAAGATCTGTGTCACTCATTTTTCTGGAGCATTGAGTGCCTGACTCTCCTCCTTGAACTCCCCTCAGGGCGTGTCAAAGGTCAACAGCTGCAGTAGCACAGCGTTCAGTCTCCACAGATGGCGGTTTAGTTGCTCAGTCATGTCCAACTCCTGGCGACCCTATGGACTGCAGCCCGCCAGGCTCCTCTGCCCATGGGATTTTCCAAGCGAGAATCCTGGAGTGGGTGGACAGATGCCAAATAGCCTTGGCAAGCGCCCTTTTGTCGTTGACACAGGGACCACGGTGGATAAGCTAACCCCCTCCTCCCCCCTCCTCCTCCCCTAGCACTTCCCCGAGCACCTGGACCACTTTGCAGAGAACATGGAGGACTTCTCCAACGACCTGTTCAGCAGTTTCTTTGATGACCCTGTGCTGGACGAGAAGAGCCCTCTCCTGGACATGGAACTGGACTCCCCCACGCCAGGCATCCAGGCCGAGCACAGCTACTCCCTAAGCGGTGACTCGGCACCTCAGAGCCCTGTCGTGCCCATCAAGATGGAAGACACCACCCAAGGTAAGAAGGGGTGGCAGGGCCCAGGACCCCAGACCCAGAGACGCCACTCACAGCCCCCTCTCAAGGGAGACCATCCTCCGTGCTTCAGCTCTTCCTCAAGTCCAGCCCAGAAGGGCCCTTGTCAAGAGGCTCTTCCACTGACTTGATGTGCAAAGGGGCAGGTCCCAGACCAGCAGCAGCACCTGGGAACTCGTTGGAAAGGCAGGTTCTCAGGTCCCACCCAAACCTGCCAGATCAGAAACCCTGTGGGGAGAATCCAGCCTTCCAGGTGACACCGACTGATGCTTAGGTCCGAAAACCAGTCTTAGATGAAACCACTGAGGGGCTGGGGTGAGGAGGATTAAACAGTAAGTGTGGACAAGTTACCAAGACTCTAGAACTTTACCACCTCCTCCCACTGTGAGGTCCTCTGAGAGAGCCGCCCACACCCTACCTACTTCTACTCCCAAAGGCGGGGTTCCCTAAAGCTCTCCTCTGCCCTCCTCTTCCCCTGTTATGCAAAGGACCCTTTGAGTCTTTCCTCTCAGGCGATCTACATTCAAGAACGCCAGCCTGCGCCCTCCCTAGAAATGGTCTGTTTGGGTGTTCCCTCAGGTACGGGTGGTTCCGGCTCCGTCCTGCTAGGCTGGGTCATCCTGGACTCAGCCTTTCTAAGCCTCAGTTTCTTCATCTCAAACGGGAATAACAGTAAACGTTTCGATGGCACTGTCCCGTCTACAAAGTGCCTTCCTGTTAATTATCTCATTTATTTCTCACAACTCACAGGTGAGGTCAGAGTCACTTTAATCATACTCCCCATTTGTCTGGTAAGGAAAATGAGACTTCAGGAAAGCTGAGTTGTTTTGGTCACACACATAGTAAAATGAAGAGCAGGGACCTGGGAGCAAGCAGGCCCCCTGGTTCTAAACCTCATACCCTTGCCACCACCACAGTTGCCAGCCTTAAGGGGCAGGAAGGGGTACTGGCTTTGGTGTGCATCCCGGTGCCTCCACCAGCTGCTGTGTGACCTTGAACAAGTTGCTTAACTTCTCTGAATCTCAATTTTCAAATGACATAAATAGCTTGAGAATTCTGGCTCATATATATATACATATATGAAAGTGAAAGTGATGGTCACTCAGCCATGTTCCAGACTTTGTGGACTACAGCCTGCCAGGCTCCTCTGTCATGGAATTCTCCAGGCAAGAATACTGGAGTGGGTTGCCATTCCCTTCTCCTGGAGATCCTCTGGACCCAGATATCGAACCCAGGTCTCCCGCGCTGCAGGTGAATTCTTTACTGTCTGAGCCACTAGGGAAATCCCTATATAAATAGATTTATGTGTGTGTATCTGTATATATATTTGTTGACATTCAGTTACTAAGTGTATCTGACTCTTTGCAACCCCATAGACTGCAGCACACCAGGCTTCCCTGTCCTCCACTATCTCCGTATATATAATTTGTGGCTATTTCATTGTGTATATAAAGTCCTATTAAGAAGATTGTGGCTAGAACCATGAACAGGGTTCCCTTCCCTTCAGAGGACAATGGTCTTCAGTGGAGTTTTTAAGTTTTCTCATCTATTAAGTTGACAGAATAGCAGTGCTGGCCCCCAGAGTTGATGGTAGCAATACACAAATTTCAAGAGCTTGGAATTGGTCCCAGTGCATGATGTGTGAGCTGCTTCTGAGGGTCTTTGAGATTCCCCAAGGGCAGAGACAGGCTCTTATACCCCGCCCCATTCCCCACCCCACCTCCCCGCTTGAGGGCAGGGATACCTGCTGGGGCTTTAAGAGGCTCCAGGGCTTGTGGCTGTGGAGGTCCCAGCAGTTTCCCTACATGCCCTGACCTCCGCCCTGCCATCTGGAGGTCACCTCAATGGGGTGGCGGACCCCAGCCTCGGGAAGGGCAGCGTGGGGTGGACCACCTCCCATCCCGGCAACTCCTCACCACCCCAAGTCTATTTTTAGAGCAATTTGTCTGTGGGTCCTTTGCAGGGGGCAGCTTCCCGGAGTCCGGCAGGCTGACTCTGTAATTTGGGAAGATTGTGGGTGTTCCTGGAGCCCAGGGGCGGGGGCCCTCAGGCTCCCTGCAGGGTGGGGCCTGACCTCAGAGGTGGGATAAGGTGGCTGCTGACCCCTCTCCCCACCCATAATGGGCCTCAGAGTCTCCAGTCCCTCTAGCCCCTCCGTGCTGGCTCCTCAGACCTCAGCCTCACCCAAGCCAGGTGCTGGGGCCACTAGCAGCAGAGCTGACTTGGAGAGGAGGACTGTAGGCACCCGTCAGGAAAGGGGGTGATGTCTGGCAGCCCTGTGGCCCAGATGAGGCCAGGAGGCCCATGAGGTGGGCAGGAGGTGGACGCTGCCCTGGGAAACCTGGGCATCACTCATCCTCCCATCCAGGCACCAGAGGGCCCCGTGGAGTCTTCCTTCTTATCTTGTCTCCAGTATATTCTTCTCCACCCCTGCTGCCACTGGCTTAGCACGGGTCTCATTTCCTCTCTCCAGAAACAGCCTCCTGAGGGTCTCACCACCTCTATCTCGCCTGCAGTCAGTCCAGTCTGCACACAGAGGCGGAGTGATCTTTTTGAACCTTACAAACCCGAGTGTGCTTAAAACCCTTCCGCGTCTCCTCGTTACCTTTAGGACAAAGTCACAGCTCCGAGTCCAGCCTCCAAGGCCGACCCATCCCTGCTGGCCTCTCTGACTCCATCTTCCCCCTTCCCTTTGTGTTATAACTGCGCTAGACTGCTCGTGACTCTCCAGACCCCCAGCACCTAGCATGGCACTCATTAGATGTTTGCTGAATAAATGTAATCATATTCACAACAGCTGCCATTTGTTGAACATTTACTTCGTGACCAGTACTTTTACAGGTGAGGAAGCTAAGGCTCAGAGAGGTTAAGCAACTTGCCTAAGGTCACACAGCCAGGTGGGAGGGGTCTGTTGTCCAAGCCCACTCTAAACTGCTGAATGAAGAAGATGCCTCCATCTGTTCTGGGCCCAGCCCAGTCTGCCCAGTCTGTCCCCCCCATGCCCTTCCCTGCCTGCCTCCCGGTGTACCCTAACATCCCTCCACGGCCCTGTCCAGCAAGGGGCCAGGAGGGGGCCGAGCCCTCTGCTCTGGGAGTCCCCTGAGCCTGGGCCCTGCCCCCTTCCCTAGATGTGGAACATGGAGCGTGGGTGCTGGGGCACAAACTGTGCTCAGTCATGGTGAAGCAGGAGCAGAGCCCGGAGCTGCCCGTGGACCCTCTGGCCGCCTCCTCGGCTATGGCCGCCGCCGCCATGGCTACCACCCCGCTGCTGGGCCTCAGCCCCCTGACCAGGCTGCCTGTCCCCCACCAGGTGAGCCTGGGGCCTATTCACAGGGGCCAAGGGTGGGGGGGCTGTGGATCTCTGTAGGAAGGGCCATCCGAAACCCTGGGCACCCCGGGGCTCTGAGCAGGGAGCAGCGTGGCCCTTGGGAGTCTCCAGACTCTGTCTCTGCCCCCACCTTGGGCCACCCTTTCACCAATCTAGAACAGACTCAGACCACAGGGGCCCTCACTGTGTGGGGAAGAAGACAAAGGGACCCAGGCAGGGCTGGGCATCGGGGACCCCGTCCAGGGTCTCAGGGAAGGAGACAGCCCAGGACACTTAATTTTCTCAGTGTCTGGATTTTAAAAAATGAAGAAACGCCTAAATGGAAATTTAAAAATTGTACCCTATTTCCACTGCTTATATTCATGAGATGAATATGTTTAACCTACACTCGCAGGCCGGCCCTCCCCCCATGAACATCTAGATACCATCGCTCAGCTATAGCACCAAAGCGGACATCTGAAGACCCTTCTGGGGCCGTGAGGCCCAGACTCTGGGCACCTGGGAGAGGCCCCGCCTGGTCCCGGCTCTGCTCCCACTTGTGCTGTGGGCACGGTGCCTTCCTTCTTTATTCCTCAGCTTCCTTCTCTGTAAAACGGGAGCGCGAACTACAGCTAAGGGGCTCCTACTCTAGCCTCTAAAACACGAGTTTCTGCCGTTGTTTAGTCGCTACGTTGTGTCTGACTCTGCGGCCCCATGGGCAGTAGCCCACCAGGCTCCTCTGTCCATGGGATTTCTCAGGCAAGAATACTGGAGCGGGTTGTCTTTTCTTTCTCCAAGGGATCTTCCCGACCCAGGGATGCGAACCCGCATCTCCTGCACTGGCAGGAACATCCTTTACCCCTGAGTCACCAGGAAGCCCTTGGAATCCCTTGAGTTGGGGTTTGGCTGGCACTGCCCCCTGCTGGACACACGGCTCAAAACACACGTGGCCCAAGGGCTTCCCAGGTGGCAGCATCGGTAAAGAACCTGCCTGACAGTGCCAGAGATGGAAGAGACATGGGTTTGATCCCTGAGTTGGGAAGATCCACCGGAGAAGGAAGTGGCAACTCACTCCACTTCAGCATTCTTGCCTGGAGAATCCCATGGACGTGAGAGAGCCTGGGGTCGCAAAGAGTCAGACGTGACTGAAGCAACTTAGCCCACATGCAGAGGCAAGAAAGGGCATTCCCTCTTCCTCCACCGGGGACTGGAGGGTTCAGGGCTGGCTTCAGACGGAGGGTATCTTTGGGGACCATCTCCAGGGCTGGCTCTGCAACTTCTGAGGCCTCCCCAGAGCAGGAAGGGAAGACAGGATGGCCGTGGAGTCAAGGTCATGGAAGTTAGGCGCTGGGCTCAGGGGAGCAAACTGAGAGGTTAGGCAACTTGCCCCACATTGCACAGTCGGAAGAAATGGAGCTGCATTCTAGACTCAGCCACCAGACCCCAGAGCCCACCTTTTCCCCTCTAATGAGGTCTCGACCCCCTAGCAGAAAGTGAGGGAACCAGGAGTTGGGTGGCGAGAATGAGCGTATGACCCATGGAAGTGGAGCCCCCCTACTGCGTCTCGGTCCTTTCATCTGTCACTTGAGGGCTCAGCTGGAATGTAGACAAGGAAATCTCCAAGGTCCCAGCCAGCCTCACCGTCCTATGATTCCGGCTCATCTGCTGAAATTCAGGATTCTGGGTCCCACCCACGATATCATGACCTCTCTCTGCTGGCTTCTGGACCTGGAGGGGAATGATGGGCCTGAAATCCAGCACCCAACACCGTGTCTTCTCAAAGAGAACACCCCTTATGTGCGTGTTGACACTCCTGCATAGGAAGCCACGCATGCGATGTCCTTTCTGAAACCATGTTGGAATGGTGTAAAGAAATAGCAATGCGTGTTTAGCTAAAGCATTCATCTAATTCTACCAGTCCCTTGCTTAAAACCCATTGTGTGTGCGTGCTAAGCCACTTCAGTCATGTCCGACTCGTTGCAACCCCACGGGCTGTAGCCCACCAGGCTCCTCTGTCCATGGGATTCTCCAGGCAGGAATACTGGAGTGGGTTGCCATGCCCTCCTCCAGGGGATCTTCCCGACCCAGGGTTCAAACCCACGTCTCTCATGTCTCCTGCACTGGCAAGTGGTTCCTTTATTACTAGCAATACCTGGCGGAGAAGCCGATGGCCCCACTCCAGCACTCCTGCCTGGAAAAGCCCATGGGCGGAGGAGCCTGGTGGGCTGCAGTCCACGGGGTCGCAAAGAGTCGGGCACGACTGAGCGACTTCACTTTCACTTTTCCCTTTCATGCATTGGAGAAGGCAATCGCCCCACTCCAGCACTCTTGCCTGGAAAAGCCCATGGACGGAGGAGCCTGGTGGGCTGCAGTCCATGGGGTCGCGAAGAGTCGGGCACGACTGAGCGACTTCACTTTCACTTTTCCCTTTCATGCATTGGAGAAGGAAATGGCAACCCACTCCAGTACTCCTGCCTGGAGAATCCCAGGGACAGAGGAGCCTAGTGGGCTGCCGTCTATGGGGTCGCAGAGTCGGACACGACTGAAGCGACTTCACAGCAGCAGCAGCAGCGATACCTGGGGAGCCGCTGAAGCCCGTCAGGGCCCTCCTTGTTTCCGGCTTCTTTCTCTGGATTCTCCTCTTCCCGCCATGTCCTCTCCCCAGGTCTTCTGGCCTTGTGTCTTGCCACTGCACCTCTGACACTGCCTACACTCTGGACGCCCTCCGTGCGCGCCGTTTCCGGATCTATCCAGGCTCTGTCTGGGCGCTGTGCTTTCACAGATGCTTTTTCCTCGACGTGGGGTGCCTTTCCCCTTGCCTACGTCCTGCCCCACCCTGTATCTGGAGTACTGCTGTTTCTACTTCAGGTCTCAGACTTCAGCTGCTCAGGGACGCTCGGGGACCTTTCTCTAACGCCTCCTTCGTCGGTGCTGTGGTTACCGTTCAGGGAACCTGGCAGTGCCTCTGGCAGCGTAATCTGCCAGACATTGCTTTATGGAGGTCTCATGGCAGCACACACACCCAGGCCTGCATGGTATTCACAGTCGGTGTAGGGTCACTCTCCTCCAAACAAGACGGCCTTGGGCTCAGAGGCCACAGGAAGCCCTTCTTCCCTGAACTCGGGAGCTAGAGGATGTTCCTGGGCCCCCACTCTCTTCCTTGAGGCCTGTCTTGCCTTCTCTAAACACAAGAACGTGCCTCTGCTCCCTCTGGGATATGCCTGGAACCCTGAGCCCAGCTACTTTCTTAATGCTGTAGGGCAGACACCCCCCGCCTCAAGGCCCAGGGAGGGAGGGAATTTGGCGGGCCTGGTGGGGACAGGCCCCCGGAGCAGCTGTTGGAGCCCTGCCTCTTCCGCAGGCCCCAGGAGAGATGACTCAGCTGCCAGTGATCAAAGCCGAGCCCCAGGAGGTGAACCAGTTCCTCAAAGTGACACCAGGTGAGTGTGTCTGGAGAGGGGCTCTTCGTCTCCAGTCTTGGACAGACCGCATTCCTTACCCCTCGGTTCAGCCCTGTCTCCCTCAAAACGTCCCTTTTCTCCCCGTGAGTCTCTCCTCCCTTCTGTGTCCATTCTCCGTCTCTCCAGTCCCCTTCCTACCCGTTCTACAGCTGTCGTCACGGTTATCGCCTCCTTCTCGCCCTGTTTGCCAGTTTCCCCTCCCATCATTCGCTAACTGAGGTCCTCTCCGTAGCCATCAACCCATCCTTTTACTCATTTATCCGTCCATCTGTCCATTCTTCCATCTATCCATTCATCCACCCATCCAACGAGAGTACATTGGGCCTCTCCTAGTTCCAGGAACTGGGGACACAGAGAGAGAAAACAGTCGTTGTACCCAAGGAGCTCACACAGTAGGGTCACGGACAAACCACTAATTATACAGTTGTGTTATGGGTTAAAGATGACAGATCCCAGGAAACGCCTCCCCAGACCTGACAGGAGAGAACAGAGGGAGCTTCTCAGATTGAGCAGGAGAGAGAACTAACTTAATCTCTCCAATCCCACCTCATTCATTCATCCAACACTGATTAAGCATCAACTGTGTATCAGGCCCTGGGCTAACCACCCCAAGGTTCAGGAAGATGAATAAGGCCCAAGTTTCATCCTCAAGTTACTCACAACAGCCTCTGACAGAAGACAGAATTAACTGGAGGTAGAAAGGGACCAGTGTGAAAACACCTTACGTCATAAAGCATGGTCGCGTCCATCAGCCCACTGCATCCTCCCAGCTCCATACAGGGAGTCATTCCACCCCCAGTTCAACAGGGAAGTGAGGCTGGGAGGTGATAAGTAAGCATGAATATAGGTCACATAGTTGTGGGGTACAACAGTCAGGACTTGAACTCAGGTCTGACTCCAAGTTCAGTGCTCTTTACAGTACGGCATCTACGAGAGGCAGATGACACCAAAGAAGAGAGAGGGGACTCCTGTAGGAGGCGGTGGGGGGCAGAGCCCAGAAGGACATAGTGGTTCCTCCCAGTCTCAGCCCAGCTCTGCGGTGCAGTGGGCTCCAGATTCCCATGTGTGCGTGCACGCGTGCTCAGCTGTGTCCGACGCTGTACAATCCCAGGGACTGCAGCCTTCCAGGTTCTTGGTCCTCTGGGCTTGGCCCAGGCCTCTTCCCAATGCTGCGGCCAAGAGAGGCAGCAGGGAAGGCGTGCTGGGGAGAGCAGTGCTCCTGGCGGGTCTGCTGAAAGCTCAGCGCCTGCTGCCCTGTTACCCTGAGGTGGGAAATAGACACCCTGGTGTTCTGAAATGGAAAAAAAGGGAAAGAGGCTGCCGCTTGCCCTGCCTGATCCCCGTGGGTCTCGCTGTGGGCAGACTGTAGTCATCTCCTGGGGTTGCCAAGTTGGAGTCTCACAGACCCTGAGCCCTGTGAAGTCAGGGTTTAGTCACTAAGCCATGTCCGACTCTTGCAACCCCAGGGACTGTAGCCCGCTAGGCTCCTCTGTCCATGGGATTTCCCAGGCAAGAATAGTGGAGTGGGTCACCATTTCCTTCTCCAGGGGATCTTCCCGACCCAGGGACCAAACCTGGGTCTGCTGCGTCTCTGGCAGTCTCCTGCACTGCAGGTGGATTCTTTACCCACTGAGCCACCAGGGAAAGGAGCCCCGAGAATCTAGCCTCTGTGTTATCCCTGCCAAGTATTAGTGTTAGCCGCTCAGTCATTTCCAACTCTGCGAGCCCATCCACGGACTACGCCAGGCTCCTCTGTCCATGGAATTCTCCAGTAAAGAACACTGGAGTGGGTAGCCATTCCCTACTCCAAGGGATCTTCCCAACCCAAGGATGGAACCCAGGTTTCCTGCAATGTAGGGGGATTCGTTATCGTCTGAGCCAGCAGGGAATTCCCACCAAGAATCGGGTTTAAAGGAGCTGGGCTTGGTGGAGTCAGAGAGGGCATGGCCCTCAGATATTGTCTTCTGGGATGCCAACTCTACTTTCTGACACGCTAGGGTCCGGGGCGGGGGGCGGGGTGTCTTCTGACGTGCTAGGGTCAAGGCCCGAGCAGTCTGCCCACATGCCTTCGGGACCTGCTTAGGCCCCCGCTGTGCTGAACTCTGTCTGCCCGGAGCTAGGGCACCCGGCTAACCTGGCTTCTCCTACTCCCCACAGAGGACCTGCTGCAGATGCCCCCGACGCCCCCCAGCAGCCACGGCAGCGACAGCGACGGCTCCCAGAGTCCCCGCTCTCTGCCCCCCTCCAGCCCTATCCGGCCCATGGCCCGCTCCTCCACGGCCATCTCCACCTCTCCACTCCTCACCGCCCCTCACGTAAGCAGCTGGGGCCGGACTGACCCCAGAGTCGAAGAATCCAGTGTCTGGGGGGAGCCCTAAGCCTGATCCCACCCACATCAGAACACAGGAGGCGCCTGCCCCGCGGATGGGAGTGAAGATCTTTTGATTGTGCTTGGGGATGAATAGGAAACAGGAAGAGTCCAAGAGGCCTGCTGAAGCCGGTGGTGGCCAAGCTAGGTCTACAACTTGACATTCCTGACCTCCAGGGGGACGGCCCAGGCTGCCTCCAAGGAGCACTGTCTGCAGCGCAAAGTTCAGGAGGCCCAGAAGCCCTGGGACGGGTGGGGGAACCCTCAGTCTAGAGGTGCTAGGTGTCCGAGGTGGGTGCTGTTCACGGGGCCCTGGACAAGTAAGCTCTGAGGCTGTGGATTCCACGATGGGATCTAGAGACCAGCCCTTCCCAACAGTATATTGAGGGCCTAACATGCCAGGCTGCCAGCAACATCCTCAGCACTTGTGACATGTTACTGGATTTAATTCAGATCCGCCCCTCTTGCATATGAGGAAACTGAGGTTCAGCGAGCTGGGTGCCTTGCCAAGGTCATGCCGAGGGTAAATGGCTGAGCTCGGATTTGAATGCAGGGCTGTCTGGTTTCTAACTAGTATGTCCCCCTTGCCATAGAAATTACAGGGGACGTCGGGGCCGCTGCTCCTGACGGAGGAGGAGAAGCGCACCCTGGTTGCTGAGGGCTACCCCATCCCCACCAAACTCCCCCTCACCAAAGCCGAGGAGAAGGCCTTGAAGAGAGTCCGGAGGAAGATCAAGAACAAGGTAAAGCGCAAGGCAGACCCTAGCCCTGCCCTGGGGCTTCCTTGGGGGTGGGGCTCTGCTCCCCTGGCTGTGCCAGACCTGAAACTGGGGAGCCCAGGAAGTGGATACGTGGCATGGTAACTCCGTGAGGGACAGGGAAACCTGGCCTACTGTGGTCCACGGGGTCATGGAGAGTCGGACACAGCTTGGTGATTGAACAGTAACAACTCCTGTTTGGGGGCTTCCCCCTCTAGATCTCGGCCCAGGAGAGCCGCCGTAAGAAGAAGGAGTACGTGGAGTGCCTAGAAAAGAAGTAAGGGGCCTGGGGCGGGTGGCCAGCGCGGGTGGCCTGGGCTCCGCTCCCCAACCTGGCTTCCTCTCCCACCCTCTTGGGGGCGGTGCGGGGGTGGCAGGGGAGTAGGATGCTGGGGGGCAGGGCAAAGGGGGCAGCAGAGAGACTTCCCCGGTGGCCCAGTGGTTACGACTCTGTGCTCTCAATGCAGGGGGCACGGGTTCAAATCCTGGTCGGGGACTAAGATTCTGCGTGCCACACACCACGTGACCCCAAAGTGGGGGGGAAGCCAAGTCTGGGGTTTGTCACTGAGCCTGTGGCTGCTTGGCCCCCACAGGGTGGAGACATTTACATCTGAGAACAATGAACTGTGGAAGAAGGTGGAGACCCTGGAGAATGCCAACAGGTGGGTGGTGCCGCCTGCGTTCCCCCTGGCCCCTGCCCTTCTGCAGCCAGTGGCTGGCTCTGGCATAGCTCTGGGAGGCAGGAGAGAGGAGAGGCCACTGAGCTCAGGGAGATGTGAATCCCAGAAGCAGGGGCACTGCAGCCTGGGACCCTCAGTTTCCCATCCTCCTTTATCCACTCAGAGCTCTAGGTACCAGACAGGGCTGTCGAGATGCTTAAATGAGGTAATAATACAGACCAGCAGCAGCCCCTGGGCACTTGTTAGGAATGCTTTGTGCCCGGGCCTTATGCCAGCCCTGTTGAATCCAGGGAAGGTTCCACAACCTATGTGTTAACAAGCCCTCCAGGTAATTCTGAGGCACCCTGAAGTTAGAGCACCGATGTACCTGTTTACTACTCAAAGTGAGTTTCTCAGACCAGCACGTCAGCATCAGCTGGGGGCTTGCAGAAGTGCACAATCTCAGGCCTCTCCCCACATTTAACTTGAATCAGAATCTGCATTTCAGCAACACACTTAAGTGATTCACGTGCACGACTAAGTTTGAGAAACAGTCTGGAGCCCACACAGGGCCTGGCAAGCAGTGGCCACAGAAAGTCACAACTCTGGGTGCTGTTTTTGTGATCCCAGGAAAACTGTCATGCATCTCTGGGCCCCAGTTTCTCTGTCTACATGGAGACGATGGAAGTGAATCTCCCCAGATTCATGTGACGATGCGATGAGACCTAGCAAGTAAAGGGCCAGCACTGTCCTTGGCATTTGAGAATGCTCCCTTCATGTTAACTTTTCTTCTTCTTTTTTCCTGCTGTTATTTTGAATTCTTGTTAGTGACCAGTCATGAGCCCACAGTAGGCCTTTAATAATTGTTCACCAGGAGTAATTAAAGCAGCAGCCAACAGCTGGTAGGGAGCAGGTACTCAACAGAAGGCTTTTTCCTTCTTTCCTTCCTTCTCCCCCAGCTTCTCCAGTGGGATCCAGCCACTCCCCTGACTGACCCGGAGAATGCCCCTCTGATTCAGGGAAGAGGGGTGGGAGCCCTCGCCCCTCACCCCCTTCCTCTGGCCCAGATTCCTCTCTGGTCCCCAATAGGGCCAGGCCCTTGGAGCTATTTCGCCACCTGCTGTACATTCTGGGAACTGCAACCCCATGGACCAGCTGGGCGGGAGGGAAGAGATGATTCAACATTTGTTCACCAAGCGTGGGCTGATTCCTTGCTGGGGAGGACCCAGTCCCTGCCCTCAGGGAGCCCCCACAGTTAGCGAAAGAGACTGACGTCGTTGTTCAGTCGCTCAGTCGTGTCCGACTCTTTGCAACCCCGTGGAATGACATACAAATTTGTAAATAAACGAAGTGTTACAGGTGCTGTGATAAAAGCAAAAACTGTGACAAAATTAACCAAAAAAATGGTAGCTACCACTCCCCGCACGCTCACCCCTCACCAGGTACCAGGCGGCTGCCAGACATGCCCTTCTTATCAGCTCAGGGTAGGAGGAGGGAAGGTCAGTTTAGCTGCGGCTGGTGCGGGGTTAAAGAAGAAGAAGGTGACCTCAGCCCAGGTGGGCTAGACCCGCCTCCAACCTCCGCTTTGGCCAGAAGAAGCCTCCCACAGGGTGACCCAGCTATGCACCGTGAAGCGGGCGCCAGGTGCCCCGGGCACGCCACAGAGGAGCCAAGCGGGAAGTGACCTTTTCTGCCTTGAGTGAAGCGGGCACCTGGTGTGGAAGCCAAGTCTAGAGCCAGCCCAGGTGCCCCACCCCCAGCCCGCACGGGGGAGAGCTCCAGGAGGCAGCGATGCCAGCCTGCTGGGGCAGAGCCCGCGGGTGACCGCTGTGCCCCCCTCAGGACTCTGCTCCAGCAGCTGCAGAAACTCCAGGCTCTGGTCACCAGCAAGATCTCCAGAC
The DNA here is from genome assembly GCF_032405125.1 of Capricornis sumatraensis. NCBI lineage: Eukaryota > Metazoa > Chordata > Mammalia > Artiodactyla > Bovidae > Capricornis > Capricornis sumatraensis. The sequence continues at coordinate 76,832,384 of NC_091084.1, forward strand.
CTTACAAGATGGCCGCCACCCAGACGGGGACCTGCCTCATGGTAGGTTACTGTTCCCTCCCCACAGAGCCGCAGGAGGCCCGGTCTCCCCCAAGGCCGGCTTTCCGGGGGCCTGGGGGGTGGTGTGCAGAGCGGTCAGTGCCCTGGCTCCAGCAGACCCCCGCCTCTTTCACCAAAGCCCGTGGAACCTTCCGGAACATGACCTTCCCTGACCAGTTCTGACACGGTCTGGATGCATAGGGACTCACACGAACCCTGCTAGGGGATGACAGGCCAAGCGCCGTGAGGACGGCGCCTCTGAGGACCCAGTGCGGGGATGGGCCTGGGGCGATGCGGGGAGATATGGGCCTGTCTCTCTACATGCCTGGTGCGGTGTCCAGGCTGTGGCCAGAGCCTCTGCTAGCTCCTTTCCACGTTCCCTGTAGCTGTACAGCCTGTTGCCTCCGGGTTAATCACTGCCCCCGGGCCCTCTTGAGATCCTGGAGCTGTCAGGTGGCAAAGCTGGAGTAGAGGCAGCTGTTAGTTTGGGCTCTGTGACTCTTAGCTCCCCATGCTGGCCAGTCTTCCTGGGAACCCTGCTGGGAATCTGGTGTGAAGATATGTCCCCGTCCCTTGCCCCAGCCTCAATCTCCTCCAGCACCTACTCCTTCCTTCCTTTCCTGATTCCTTTCCACCCCAGAGGTGATAGCCACACTGTCCAACTCCCTCTCTTTTCTAGCGCTGCCTGGGGTGGCCCCTCTCCAGTGGGCTGAGATGGCCTGACAGCCTCCACCTTCTCCTCCACCACATGGCTCTGGGAGTAGATTTCCTGAAAAAATGATGAGCCTTTGGCCCCCACTGGCTCATGGAGGGGGGAGGGTTTTGGGGGTGGCCAGGGCTGCAGCCATCCCCTGGCCCGGCTCTGCCCACCACACTCTCTCCACTGCCAGGTGGCAGCCCTGTGCTTCGTCCTGGTGCTGGGCTCCCTCGTGCCCTGCCTCCCTGAGTTCTCCTCTGGCTCCCAGACTGTGAAGGAAGACCCGATGGCCACTGACAGCATCTACACCGCCAGTCAGAGTAAGTGCCCCAAGCAGGGCTGCCCTCCCCCCACGCCAGCCCCAACTTCTGGGCAGAAGACAGACGCAAGCGAGGAGCCAGGTCTGGGGATGACGCCGTCTCATTCTACCTTCCCATTTTGCAGATGGGAAAACTGAGGCCTCTCCCAAGGGTCTATGATTTGTTTGATGTTAGTTATAGAATTAGAACTACAGTGCAGAGCCCCTGATTCCCAACCCACCCAGGAGTGGCTTGGCCAGGGGAGGAGGTTTAGGGAATGATAGGAATGTTCCCACCCTAGCCCCCATGTATTATGGTGCCGGTTGGTAGGGGGCATCTGCTAAGCCACCATCAAGATTTTACAACCGGGGTAGCGAGTGAGTTTCAGCTCCAGGGCCATTTTCCATAAGATGTTAGTGGCTGCATGAAGCACTGTTAAGAAGGACTCTGAGGCCCCGTTCAGGATCAACAGGCAGGAGTGGCAAGATCCGCTGGTAACGTCTGTCATGGGCAGAAGCGTGGGAGTGGTGTGGACTCAGCTAGTTACCACCCCAAGGGGCTTGTGAGGACTGTTAAGAACATGGAGTTTCCGAGTCAGTCATATCTGCCACTCGCTAAGTGCGTGACCTCAGGCATGTGTCTGAAGCATGCTAAATTTTAATCTCTTATCTCGAAAATGGGAGTTACCAGTTCCATGCTTATTGAGCATGTTTGCTGTGAAGACGAAATGACATGGTGCATGAAGGCTCTCGGTACAGTTCCTGGTACCCAGCAGGCTCTTACTAAACGAACAACAGTCGCTCCCTTTTTGATGCGCTCGCAAGAGGAGAGAAAAGACACAACACGCAGTGGCAAGGGGAGAACCGGCCCGGGGGGCAGCGAAGAATAGTGTGGATTTCCGGAGGCAGAGGATGCTCCAGACAGACCTTCAGAGGGACTTCCAGACAGTCCCTCATGGCCTCCTGCAGCGCACCATCCAGCAGGGCAGGGGGAGGAAAAGGAAACAGATGGGAGGTCGGAGGGAGCGAGGAGCTGGCGGGAGTGAGTTTCAAGAAGGAGGGATGCTGCAGGAAGAATGAGTTGGGCCTGCCGGGCCTTGAGGCCGTGGGGAGGGTTAGGGGAAGAGGAAGCAGAAGCGAGGAGTGAAAACCCCTCCCTGGACCAGAACAGCCAGAGAAGAGGCAGTTGCTAAGGGAGGTGGGTGGCAGGGATGTAAGTTCCTGAGAGGCACATGTCCGTTTCCTTAAGGCCAGAGGGGTCTGTGTGATGGGAGGCACAGAGGACCCGGAAAGGAAGGAATGGAAACTGGGGGAGTGGGGTTAGGGGGCGGGGGAGGCGTGTTGATGGACAAAAGCAGAGTCAGAGGAGCCAGAGGAGCGCAGGAATGAATGAGCCCCTCAGAGTGAGCTCATTGGGTTTCAGGCTCAGGGTCCCCGCAGGGCGAAGAGGAGGAAGTGAGCCCTGGAGCAGGCTGGCCCACGGAGCTGGGGCAGCGCACAGATGCAGGGGCCCTGCTCAGGCAGACCGTGAGGTCAGGGCCCCAAGAGTGAGGAGGGTGCTGGTGGCTCCTGGAGCCAGGCGGGCCAGGGTCTGCAGCTCAGCCGCAGTGCATCGTCCTTAGGCTGGGACAGCGCCCCTGACAACCTGGAGCCTCAGTGGCCTGTTTTGTGAAATGGACCTAAAAATATCTCATTCTGAGAGTTTCTGTTAATGATTTGATATAGGTTAAAGGATGCCGACAATGTCTGATATGCTTGGTAGATATCCAACAAATGTGTTTTCTCTTTTCCTCATCTCCCTGAGGGGTAAACTGGGGCCTCAAATGGGGAAAAGGTTTATTCAAGGTCTCACAGGAAGGGAGTGGTTCAGGAGGATGAGAACCCAGCTCTCAGATGCCCCAACCCAGTGCCCTCTGCTTAGGGAGCGCTAACTTGCTCTGAGTGCAGCTTCAGTCACTCTGTTATCTCATTTAAACCTCACATCGACAGGAGGTTGGCCCCTAGTATTCCTATTTTACAGATGAGCAAGCTCAGAAAGGTGAAAGCAAAGGCATGGCTTGCCTGCAGTCACACAGCTGGGAATCATTTGAGCTGGATTCAGATCCAGGCCTGAAAGAGTCCAGGGCCCAGGTCCTCGACCACTGGGCGCTGAATGCGGCCTAGACGGGGAGGGAGCCTTGGCACCATGGCTCACCCTGAGCTCCTTCTCCAGTGCCCTCCCGGAGCCTCCTGTTCTACGACGAGGGAGCGGGCTCATGGGAGGATGGCCGCAGTGCCCTGCTGCCCGTGGAGCCCCCGGATGGCTGGGAGATCAAGCCCGGGGGGCCGGTGGAGCAGCGACCCCAGGACCACCTGCAACATGACCACCTGGACAGCACCCACGAGACTAGCAAGTACCTGAGTGAGGCCTGGCCAAAGGACGTCGGTGGGAACAGCACGGGCCCTGACTTCTCCCACCCTAAGGAGTGGTTCCACGAGAGGTGGGTGGGTGGCCCCTTCCCTTCCTGGGCTCCCAGGCTCCACCCAGCCTCTGCTCACCCCTGGTCTCCGCATTGTCAGCCACACCCTCCCGCAGCCCCATCCCTCCCAAGTCCAAACCCAGCTTGCAGAGGGGCCAGAGGGTCCTCCCCAGACAGAGTCATCCCTGACTTCTCTTCTCTCTCCAGGGATCTGGGTCCCAACACCACCGTCAAGCTCTCCTAGGCCGTGCCAAGACCCAGGACACAGGGCGTACCCTCTGGTACTCAGAAGAGGGGTCGTCCTGCTCACCAACCCGGATCCGGCTCGTACCCCTGCCCCCTGGGGTCCCCTCCCAGGAGAAAGGGTTCCACTCCCCACCCCCTACCAGCCCCTCTTTGCCCCAGATCTTGACTGGGGCCCCCCTTCCCCCCATATTTGGACTGTTCCCTTGGGCCAACCACTCTGTTCTCACCCCTTCCCTCCCACAACCATCCGTCCTTCTCAGATAAACCACTCACTGGGTTACCCACCTCCTTTCTTATAATGACCAAGAGGACCACTGCCTCCCTGCCCCACCGCGACCACATACACACACACAGACACATCAACAGACCCACTCACTAAGCCCCTCCCCGCCCCCCCACTGTACAGAGACCAAGAACAGAAATTGTTTGTAAATAATGAACCTTATTTTTTATTATTGCCAGTCCCTAAGATATTGTATTTTACAAGTCTCCCTCCTACCTTCAACCCTCCCTTGTTTTGTATTTTATGAAGTTAGTGCGGGCTTCGCTGCTCCCTGGCCCAGGAGAGAGGGTCCCCCCACCCAGAACCCCTCACCTGGCCTCCCCCTTGCCGCTGCCCAAGCCGCTGGGCCTTTTTAATTGCCAAACCGCTTCACCCATCAGCTCAGCACATGCTTTAAGAAGGCAAAAGTAAAAAAAAAAAAAATATGCAGCATCAACCCCTGACTTTGTGCCTTGCTTCATGGTAGGGGTCGTGGGGGTGGGGGGAGGGTGGGACTGAAGATGAAGGAATAAGAAGGGTAAGTTTATCTGGGGGCTTCCCAGGTGGCACTAGTGGCAAAGAACCCGCCTGCCAACGCAGGAGACATAAGAGGTGCCGGTTCGACCCCTAGATCGGGAAGATTCCCTGGAGGATGGATGGCTACTGACTCCAGCGTTCTTGCCTAGAGAATCCCATGGATAGAGGAGCCTGGTGGGCTATGGTCCATAGGGCTGCAAAGAGTCAGACGGGCCTGAAGGAACTTAGCACACACGTAAGTTTATTTTATATTCTGATCAGTAGTGATTGAGAGTGAGGGGTTTGAGAAGGCATTTGTACTGGGTTCCCTCCTCCAGCCAGACACAGAATTCAAATCAGATAGTGAAAGAATTCTGCTACAATCCCCATACCCCAAGGCTCCTCCCAGCTCCTACCCCTACTGTGTGTGGAAGCAGAGAGGCATGTAGGCCACCGGGTCGGCCTTTAAGGGTGGGAACGGTGAGCACTCAGTGTCCAGGGTAGCCAGACGCTGTCCTCGGCACTGTACACACAGTACCCAGGTTGCTCCTCCTCTTTCCTGCCCATTTCTTACTTTCTGTTATCTTTGCCTCATCTGCATTAGAGGAGCACACTTCAGAGGAAAAAGAGCTGCCTTTGGTTACTGGAACCGTCACTTGCTAGCCATGTGCAGTGGGCAGAATTCCAACATGGGCTCCAGGGATCCTGCCTCCTGGGGTGCACACCCAGGGTCATCCCTTCCCCTAGGGTCTGGGGCAGAGGGGAACCTGTGCGTGTCAGGGATGCCACTCCCATAGTTAGGTGACCTTTCACGGAAAAAGTAAAGGGATTTTGCAGGTGTAATGAAGGTCCCAAATCAGTTGATTCTGAGTTAATTCAAAGGGAGTTAATTCACTGAGTTAATTCACTTCCCTGGTGGTCCAGCGACTAAGACTCTGTGCCCCCAATGTAGGGGGCCCTAGTTTCGACCCCTGGTCAGAGAACTAGATCTCGCATGCCACAAATAGGATGTGAGGTGGCCAAGCAAAGAAATGATAAATAAAAAAAATTTTTAAGGGAGACCACCCTGGATGCACCTGACTTAATCGGGTGAAAGCGATTCAAAGAGGGACTGCTGCCGCTGCTGCTGCTAAGTCGCTTCAGTCGTCTCCGACTCTGTGCGACCCCATAGACAGCAGCCCCCCAGGCTCCCGCGTCCCTAGGATTTTCCAGTCAAGAACACTGGAGTGGGTTGCCATTTCCTTCTCCAATGCATGAAAGTGAAAAGTGAAAGTGAAGTCGCTCAGTCGTGTCCGACTCTTAGCAACCCCATGGACAGCAGCCTACCAGGCTCCTCCGTCCATGGGATTTTCCAGGCAAGAGTACTGGAGTGGGGTGCCATCGCCTTCTCCAAAAAGAGGGACTGAGCCCTTCCCAAAGAGAAAGAGAGTCTCCTAATGGCCTTAAAGAAGCAAACAGCCGTGTTTCGTACCACATGGAGAGGGTGGCCTCTAGGCTCTCACACTCTGGAGGCAAGCCACTGGATTCTGCCAACCACCTGAGCAGCTTAGAAGAGGACCCCCAGCTCCAGATGAGGCCTCCACCCAGCCAACACCTGGGTAGTCACCTGGGGAGGGCCTGAGCACCGGACCCAGCTGAGCTGTGCCCTGAGCCACAGACACGGAGGTCACACCTGTGTTGTTTTAAGCCTCCGTATTTGTTGTAATTCGTTACGCAGTGTAGGAAACTAAGTCACCACGTAACCTGAACCTCCCTGAGCCTCCAGTTCCCCACCTGTAAGAAAAGAATATAAATAACATTCAGTGCATGAGGTTACGGGAATTCAGTGAGCTGTTTAGAAAGGGACCCAGTGCGCACTGGCTCTGAGAAAGATTAACTGTGCCTTTAACATATGTGTGTGTGAGTTGCTCAGTCAGGTCTGGCTCTTTGTGACCCCATGGTCTGTCTATGGAGTTCTCCAGGCAAGAATACTGGAGTAGGTTGCCATTCCCTTCTCCAGGGGATCTTCCCAACCCGGGGATCGAACCCAGGTCTCCTGTATTGCAGGCAGATTCTTTACCATCTGAGCTACCAGGGAAGCCCCTTTTAAATTACACACACATATATATAAACTATTTATCTACTTATTTGTTTGGCTGTACTGGGTCTTGTGTGGCATGTGTTGTGTAGACTCTTAGTTTCAGTATGTGAGGTCGAGTTCCCTGACCAGGGATTGAACCCTGGCCCCCTGCATTGGGAGCATAGAGTCTTAGCATGAGGAAGTCCCTAGCTGTGCCTTTAGAGACAGTATCCGTACAATGAGCTAAGGGCCAAGCTAGGGGTGCTGTTACAGCACAGAAGAGGGTGCCTCCCCCAGACAAGCAGCAAAGGCTTCCCGGAGTAGGTGACACGAAAGACTGTTGGAAGCAGACAGGAGAGACAAAGGGGCATCCCAGAAAGAAATGGCGCGGGCAAAGCCCTCAAAGGTGGGAGAGAGAGCAGGAAAACTTCAAGAAAATCTCAAATAGTTCAGAATAGCTGGAAGGTAGGCAGCAAGAATGCTGAGAACTGAGGTTGGATAGCGATCAGGGGCCAGAGCCAGAAGGCCTCGAATGCCTGGATGTCGACGTTTATCTCACAAGCATGATACTTTCATACTCGGAAGCAGGGACTATGGTGGGATCAGCTGCCTGGGTCAGCTGCCCGCCAGAAGCGAAGATGGACCAGACCAGACAGAACTCTAGAGCTTTGGGACTGGCCTTCAAGGCCCATCCTCTCTCCTCATTCTCCCACAGCCTCATCTTGACCACTTGATGGGGACCTCATTGCCTGCTGCAGGGCATCAGTTTTAACTGCTAAAATATGCAGGCCTTTTAAAGCAAAGGCATTCAAGTCTGGGCTCTGGGCCAAAGCTATGATTATTATTAACAAGAACTTTTAGCTCAACCCCCTTTCCTGATTGATTCATCCATTCCCTCTATTAGTCACTCAACAAACTGCTTTCAAAGGTCCCCCAGGATTGTGGAGGCGGCTGGGAAGTGAACCAGTCATCAGGCCCAGTGTGATGAGGGGGTGCTAAAGAAATACAGAAGACTGTCATGTAGTCTGGATTCCATGGATCAGGGAGGGCAACCTGGAGGAGGTGGCCTTTGACTGGGTCTTTTTTTTGTATGTGTGTATTGGGCTGCAGCAGGTCTTAGTTGCGGTGCTCAGGATCTTTGTTGCAACATGCAGGATACTTCTTTGAGGTACACGGGGTCTCTAGTTTTGGTTCCACGGCATGTGGGATCTTACTTCTTTGACCAAGTATCAAACTCACACCCCTGCGTTGCAGGGTGGATTCTTAACCACTGGACCACCAGGAAAGTCTCTTGACTGAGTCTTATAGGGTGGGTAGGAGTCAGCGAGGTACAGAAGGGCTTAGAGTGTTTGGGGTGCAGAGAATATCATGCAGACATGTAGCCATGAGGAGCTGGGCTAGGACTGGGGTGAGGCAAAGGGGTGGCTAGGGTGCAAACTTTAAGGAGGCGCTTGTACAGCCCTGGGAATGAGCACCTCCTTAAATGTGGCACTCTAACGTGTCACACTTGCCTCACCCTCCTCCTGGCCCTGATGGAAAGTGTGGCCCTTGCAGGGATCTAAAGAGAAAAAGCATTTTATCCTGAAGGTGATAGAGAGTTACTGAATGTTTTTAAACCAGAGAGTGAGATAATCAGATTTGCCTGTCCTGAGGCTCTACGGGGGATAGAGTGAAGATGAGACAGATTCCAGAGATAATTAGAAGGAATTATCAACAGGCTTTGACATCAAATTGGCTGTGGGGTGCAAGAGTGAGGCTGGAGCCTGGCACGACATTTAGATGTCTGACTTCGAGGCCATGGTGGCGGATAAGACCATTTACTGAGACAGGGAATGCCAGAGGAGGAGCAGGTTTGGAGAGAAAAAGAATTCATTTGAGCACATCTTGCACTTGAGCTGCCTGTAGAGTGTTCACATTAGCATGCACGTCTAGGCCTTGGCAGAGAGGGATCCCAGGCGGAGATCAGGAACTTGTCAGCATCCAGGTGGTATGTTAACATCTTGGATCTGCGTAAAGGGAAAAGAGACTTGGGGCGGAACTTCAGGGAAGGTGGACGTTAGGAGACAGTGGAAGAGGAGAAAACAGGAAGGCTGTGCAGGAATGGGCAGAGAGGGGAGAAAAGCTGGGAGAGGTGAGTGTCTCGGAAACTGACAGAGAGAGCTTCCAGGGGCAGAGCTCACAGCTGTCAGATGCCATCTGAGCGGTTGGGAAAGATCAGAAGACAAGGTGTCCATTCGCTTCGATAATGAGATCACCAGTGGCTGTGTCTGGAGCTGTGTAGGGTAGAACTGAGCCAGAAGGGAGACTCGGGTGGAGATGAGAACAGGTGGGAGGGATGTGAAGACTGAAGCAGCCAGGGTGCAGTGACACACGTCACTGAGGGTGGCATCAAGAAGCGGCTGTTGGGGTGATCAAGAGCACTTTGGGACTGCTCTTTCCGATGAGGGAGAGATGACCACGATTACTTCCAGAAAAACATCTTCTGCTTCATTGGCTACGCTAAAGCCTTTGACCGTGTGGAACACAACAAACTGTGGAAATTTCTTAAAGAGATGGGAATACCAGACCACCTTACCTGCCTCCTGAGAAACCTGTATGCAGGTCAAGAAGCAACAGCTGGCACCGGACATGGAACCACAGACTGGTTCCAAATTGGGAAAGGAGTACGTCAAGGCTGTGTATTGTTGCCCTGCTTATCTGGATGTGAGAGCTGGACCATAAAGAAGGCTGAGAGCCAAGGAATTGATGCTTTCAAACTAGTGCTGGAGAAGACTCTTGAGAGTCCCTTGGACAGCAAGGAGATCCAACCAGTCCATCCTAAAGGAAATCAACCCTGAATGTTCATTGGAAGGACCGATGCTGAAGCTGAAGCTCTAATGGTTTGGCTACCTGACACAAAGAGCTGACTCACTGGAAGAGACCCTGATACTGGAAAAGATTGAGGGCAGGAGGAGAAGGGGGCCACAGAGGATGGGATGGTTGGATGGCATCATCGACTCAATGGACATGAGCTTGAGCAAACTCTGGGAGATGGTGAAGGACAGGGGAGCCTGGTGTGCTTCAGTCGATGGGGTCACAAAGAGTCGGAGATGACTGAGCAACCGAACAACAATAATGTCTAGAAGACAAGGAGTCAACAGAGAGGGAAGATGACGGCTGATGGGAGGGGGAGTGCAGGAGGGGAAGGGATGCAGGGAGCAGGTGGAAAGACCCGCTTTGGCCTGGAGAAGCCTAGATGGAAATGGAGGGCACTGTGTGACTGAAGAACATGGAGAGACAGGAAACTGAGGGAAACCCCCTGTGACTGTGAAGTTTGAGGACAAGACAACGGGGAGGGTGAGCATGGGAGCTGCACTGGGGGGGCGAGGGGCAAAGTTTGAAATAGTTGCTCAGAGGAATGGGACCCACAGATATTTATAGGGTATCTCTTACATGCACGGAACCAGGATGACCTTGGAGCACAAGGCCCAGTTCCTGATAGCAAAGAGCTTGAAATCTAGCATCCTCTCATTGATTTGTGACCATCTGCCAGGCATTGGACTGAGAACTTTAGAAGTCCCACTTAGGGTGAGCATTTTTACAACTGAAGAACATGGGGTTCAGAGAGGTGAAATGACTTGACCAAGGTCATACAGCAAGTAAGTGGCAAAGTGGATGTGAAGACAGGTCTGGGGCTTTCCTGCTGGCTCAGCAGGAAAGAATCCACCTGCCAAGGCAGGAGACACGGGTTCGATCCCTGACCTGGGAAGATCCCGCATGCAGAGGGGCCCGTGAGCTGCAGTTACTGAGCGCACGCGCCCTTGAGCCTGTCCTCTGCCATACGAACAGCTGCCGCAGTGAGAAGTCCGCAAACCACAAGTAGCCCGCCACAACTAGGGAAAAGCCTTCGCAGCAATGAAGACCCAGCACAGCCAAATATAAACAAAGAAAGAAAACTGCAAAAAGAAGACAGATCTGTTTGGCTTCAGAGCTCAAGTTGCCCCTCCGGCTCTCCAGCTCTCACCCCAGCACTCCTTCCACCTTCCTTCCCCCCAACCTAGCTCTCAATCTGGCATAAGATCCAAGCACACTGGGGGGCTTCCTGGAGCCCAGGGGTCAAGGCGTGGTCATCTGCAGTCATCGTGCCCATCCAGCCCAGCCAGTCCTCCCCGTCTGTGTTGGAAATCAGGATTACCTCCCTCATGCAAGCCACCTGTTGACTTCCGCCTCCTCAGCACTGTGTCACTGTCCTAAGGGGGCCCCTCCCTGGGATGTCCCCAGTGATGGAACTGCAGCCTTCGCACTGTACTGTCAGCCCTGGCAGCTGGCACTCACACACACACACACGCGAGCGCACACACACACACGTGGCTTGCATGAGGCCAGTCACCCTGCTCAGATTGCCACAACAAACCCTTTGTTACACCTGGAAACCAAAGCTCTGTCAGCATGGAGAGCGGCTATGAGTGATGCCCCGGAGCTGGGATGGGCTGGGGCAAGGCTCCAATTCCAGAGAGTGGACCACCCCAGAAGCCATCTGACCAAATGGGACACCTATTTGACGAGGGTAACAGGTGCCCCTTGGGGCACTAGGAGGGAGGAGACAGGCTGGGAACTCACCTTCAAGGAAGCCTGAGTCTCTTGGTCATCTGAGTGACAGTTAAGAGCATGCATCTGACGTTCCTGCTTCACTTCTGTGCGTGACCTTGGCAAACGACCAAACAAACCTCTCAAAGCCTCAGCGTCCTCGTCTGTAAAATAGTACCCACCCTCATAAAACTGCTGTGAGGGGTAATTGAAAGCTTGCCCACGAAGTTCTTAGCACAAGGTCAGTTAGGCAGTAAACACTCAAAAGGCATTAGCTATTATTTTCTGAGTGCAGAGGCAAGCAAGGAGCCAGCTGCAGCTAGGAGAGGCCGCAGAAGGTGGTCAGGCTGGTGGCGGGGGAGGGGGGCTTTCATTCGTCCCTTACTTGGGAAGAGGGCAGAGCCACACAGCTAAAAAAATAACGCAGTCAGCAGCTGGTCCTAAGTGGGGGAGATGTGAGGACAGAGGGGAGAAGCTTCCATTTAAAAAGGATTGAGAGGGGCTAGCTCGGCAAAGAGTCAACCAAAAAACCGACCTGGACACTCAGCAGCTAAGCAGCTGTGAAGGAATGTCAAATCCAGCAGAACGACCATAATTCTAGGTATAGGAGGCTACCCAGGGTCTGGCTGTTTGGAAAATTAGCAATCCTAGAAGCCATCTCAGGGGCAAAGATGTGGGGGCAGGGAGGAGCTCTCAAGGGCCTCACTCTCTCACTCCCTACTCCTGCACCCCCTACCCTGCGACAGGACTTCTTTAGAACTTGGCTTTCCAGTGCAAGCTCCCCAGTGGTCAAGATGCTTAATGCAATTCCATTTATTCCATTCATCCAAGATGGAATTGATAGACCAGAAGAGAGGGGGAAGGCAGAATGGAGGCAGCTGCCTTTGGTGCATTTAAAGATGAGGGAAACAGGCCAACGTGAGGCTGGTACTGTGTGGCAGGCAGCCCAGAGGAAGTGGGGAAAGGCATGAGTTCTGGGGCCAAAAGACCTAGATTTAAACCCTGGCTCGCCACTCACTCACCTCACCTGAGCCATCTTGGAGCAAATAAATCACTTGAATGACATCTCAGGGTCCTCATCTGTAACATGGAGGAAGCGATAGCATCTACCACCCGGGCTTGTGGTAAGAATCAAATGAGATGTTAGTTATTGTCAGAGGGTGAAGGGGAATGCCCGGAGAGGGGCCCAGGAAGCAGTTACAGGGCTGTAGGAGGGAGACAACGTCTGTGGTGGAGTCTCGGGGAGGGCCTTATGGGGGATGCGGCATCCGAGAATGGCCTCGACAGATGGGCAGGATTTCAGAGAAAGGGACATCCTGCCGGCAATGGGAACAACATGAGCAAAGGCACGGAGCGGGACAGCCACTGCAGGGCTGGTGAGAGCTGGAGGAGCCTCGAGCAGTGCAGCTCTCCCCCTCTGTAATCCGTTCTCTACCTCTGAGAGTCTGGTCCCTCCCACCTTCCGGGGCTCACAGACAGTGGGGAGAGATAAGACAAACTAGACTAGACACCGGCTGCAGAGGGCAAGGGGGCCTGGGAAGAAAAAGAGCGCCTTTCAGCTGGGGCCATCCAGGGAGACTTCCTAGAGGCGGCGGCATTTCAGCGGATCGAATTTGAAATCCAGCAACAGAAGATTTCAGATGAACGATGTTATACAGGGCTGATGCCAATTCCCAGAATACGGAACACAGATAAGCGGAAGGAAATGGATGGGACTGGAGAATAGGCTGTGGGGAGGTGAAGGCAGGCCTTGAATGCCAGGCTAAGCACAGGCAAGGTGGGAGGGCACTAAAAACTGCAGAGAGAGAGTAAATGCTGTGGTCAAAGCGAGGCAGGAGGTAGATTGGGTCCCCCACTTCCCCAGGGTAAAGCGATTGGAGATTAATCCCTGTGGGCCGAAACTCCAAGAGGAAAACAGCGGGACAATTAAGAGAGGCAGCTTGGCCCTGCCCAGACCACATATTTCTCATTCTCGAGTCAGGAGACCTCTTAGACTGCACAGGTGCAGAAAAGGCTCCTTGGAGGTCAAAGGGTGAGTTATGCCAAGGCATGTTCTACCAATACCCTCTGCGGTAGAATCCACCTTGGCTTAGAGAAGCGTGTGCACACATTCAAGGATCTTGAGATCTGCCAAATACGGACTTGAACCAGGCAAACCAGAATGACTGGCCCAAGGAAACCCAGGAGAAACACCCCATACAAGTAATTCAAACTGCCACGGGGCACGACTCAGGGACTCTTCCTCTAGTCTGCCTGTGTGTTTATTTGCAAGCACTGTACTCTTTTCCTCTTAATAAATACTCCGCTTGCTTCGATACTGTCTGTCTTGGGTGAGGGCCCTTGGCACTGATCACTGGTCTAGGGGCTATGATCTGGTGCTTTCGCTGCCGCAATCCAGCCCCAGTCTCTGGCTGGGAACCCAAGCCCTGCTCCAAGCCGTTGCAAGCCACCTGAAATCAAAATGTCAACTTCAGAAAGATGAGTCTAGGGTAGTGGATAAGGAGGCATTAGATCTGAGAAGTTACCCAGGGTCCTGCCATTAGTCAGATGAAAGGTTCAAGTGCAGAACACCCCAAGGACAAGAGGAGATGCTGTAAGGAGGAACCATGGGATTTCCATGGGGAAGAAGATGAACCTCAAAGAGACCTCTAGTCTTTCCTTCCTGAGTTGGGTTCTCCCTTCTCCCAACCCAGAGACAGATTCAATCTTCTGGGAGACCCTGGCCCAGGGCTTTCAGGGGACAGGCCACAGGAAGCTGCAGGCTCTCCATCCCACACCCACTAACATCTGGGCAGGGTTCAGCAGAGAGCTAGGCCTAGAGAGCTAACACTTTACCTGCAATCAAGTCCATCCTCAAGTTCAAGGCATCCTGGCTCACGTTGCCCTTCCTGTGCCCCGTCTTCAAATCTAACTGGGTCTCTCAAGTCCCATGGCACCGACGGGGTTAAAGCCAGCTCGTGTCACCGCCCCCGCCAACATTGCCCCCCTCCTACCCCCCTGCCCGCCGCCGCGGCGAATGCCGAAGCCGGAAAGCGCGGGCCGAGAGGGGTGCATCACTGCCTCTGAGTGACGGGCGGGCCGATGATTGGCAGCTGCCGGGCGGCGGGGTACAGGGGAGGGGGTCCGGGGGTGGGCTTTGGCGGGCGCCCGGGGCCGGGATCGTGCCCGCCGCGGCCGGGCCGGGCTCGCTCCTCCGGTGCCCGAGCCGGGCTGGCGGGGCGGGGCGGCGCCCTCCCCTGTACCCCGCGGGCGGGCGGGTGTCTCTAAGGTGACAGTCCGGGTGCGCGGCAGCGGCTGCTGCGGCTGCAGGAGCGCGCTCAGCGCCCGGGATCGGGCTCCAGCCGTCCGGGGGGCGCCCCCAGCGCTCACCACGCAGCACCCCGACACCCGCCAAGACCGCTCCCCCGAGGGGCGCCGGAGGCTCCCAGCCGGCCCTTCCCAGGCGCGGCGCCCAGTCGCCGTCTGAGCCCCGGACGTCGGGAGGGACCGCGCGCTCCCCACCCCCCAACCCCCGCCTCGCGGCCCCGGGCTCAGAAGCAAGGGAGACTGAACTTGAGCAGGGAACCCCGAAAGACCGCCGGAGCCGCGGGAAGCGGGCGGCGCAGGATGGCCGAGGGGCCGGGCGGCGGAGGGCCCCGCGGGGACGGGGCTGGTGGCGGCCGGGCGGCCGAGGAGGAGGTGGTACGAAGGCGCTGCCGACGAGGCCAGGAGGCCGAGGCACCCCGGGACGCGGCCGCCGGACCTCCGGTGGAGGAGCGGTTCCGCCAGATGCACCTACGGAAACAGGTGTCTTACAGGTAAGGAGGATGCGGGCAGAGGGGAGCCCGCCGCTTGGGACCACCCCCGCCTTCCATCAAGACTCATTGAGCGCCTGCCTGGCACTGCTCTAGGCCTTGGGGTTCAGAATCAACTACCAGGGGGGGTCTCTGTCCTCTGTGTCCAGAGGGGAGCTTCTGTGGCCCTTCCTCTAATGGACAGTGAAAGCCCTATTCATTCAACGTGGAGTTACCAATGCCAACTGCCTGTCAGGCTCTGTACTGGGTGTTGAGAGGGGAAAAGAATCAAGATATGATCCTTACAAACCTCTGTCTGCTGGGGAGACCCAGGAGATGCCCCCCGGCCCTTCTTCTGGGGAAAAGAGGGACCCCCTCTATTCATTCAATAGGCCTTACTTGAACTGACCCTATGCTAGGCGCTGGCCTGTGGAAGTGACTGAGATGGCGCTCTCTGCCACCATGGCTGAGACCCTGCTGCCTAGAGAAAAGGAAGGAATCCCTCTCCCCCGCCGCCACCCCGCCCTGTGGACCCCTCTGCCCACACAGATCCTCCCTGGCATCCCGGTGGCAGCCTGAAACTTGCCCTCCCACCCTACCTTCACCTGTGCCCAGAGGAATCAGCTGGAGCAGCAGGCCCCAGGGACCACTTTTCTGATTTGGGATGGGGCGCGGGGAGGACTGCCCCTCAAGTAAGGGTGGGTAAGTTACACAGGGGAGGGGTGCAAGCGGGGTGGAGGCAGGGCAAGGACAGCCTTTACCATCCCCGTCTCTCCCAGATCACAGCCTCAACCAGGACTTGCTGCCTCTCTCAAAAACCCCTGGCTCAGAGTGACCTTTGGGGGGTCCGGCAGGGACATGAAGGTATCTGCAGTCCTTGAAGCCATCAGCATGGTTAGAGAGATCTCCTATCTGTTCACAACCCTGAGGACTTGAGACGTGTGAGGCTGCCCTGCTCCTCCCCAGGGCTTCTGGGAAGGAATATCCTAAAACTGACCAGTCCTGGGAGCTTGAAGGACTCCAACTTTTTAAATATATATTTACGTTTATTTATTTGGCTGCACTGGATCTTAGTTGCGGGATGTGAGATCTAGTTCCCTGATCAAAAATTGAACCCAGGCCCCCTTGCTTTGGGAGCATAGAGACTTAGCCACTGGACCACCAGGGAAGTCCTAGACTCCAACATTTTTAATGGCTATGAAACCATGGTTGAGGGGGAGATGAGAGAGGAGAGGAGGGGACTTTTCCACCACAATGAAGTGAGATGCTCAGAATAAATGGGCAAGAGGTGAGGTTCCCATGGCCCCACTGTCACTGTCTGAGGCCTGTAAAGAATCAAAAGTACCCTGGACTACAGTACTGCGTTCTTCTAGAACACCGTGCTGACAGAAGGGCGTCATCTCCCCTAGTTGCGGAGAGAGAGGCCCCTGAAAGTCTCCTGGGAGAGGAGAGAGTACAAAGAGACTGATGGGTGATGGGGCATCGAATGGAAGAAATATTACTCTGGGAGTCAGGAGGCCTGACTTGTATTCTCACTTTTGCCAGTGACTTGCGTGTCCTTGAGCTAGACACACATTCTTTCTCTCTCTCTGGGCCTCAGTTCTTCACCTGTGACATAAGAGAGTGACCCAAGGTTTTCCTTAAGCCGTTGGTCAGGGCCGAACAGCATCTGGAGCTGAGAAGGAAGCCAGCGTGGAGGAGAGGCTGAGAGAGATGGAGGCAGAGAATAACCAAAGGGCTGAGGAGATGCTGTGCAGGAACACATACACACTCGGAGACAGACACAAGGGCTGGGATTTGCCCAGGGTGGCTCCTGAAGGGAGGGTGCTCCCCAGCCCAAGGACGCAGGGTCACCAAGCTGTGGCTCCCCTCTGGCTGTGAAAGGATGAGGAGATGGGGAGACCTCTGGGCCACCTGTGTACGGGCTGCAGAGAAAAGTACCATGGAGGATTCCAGCTGTTGTCACCCCTGGACAGATCGAGTGAGGCGCCTCCTCACACCTGGAGGCAAGGCCAGAAGTCTTGTCTTAGGACCAGGACAGGACAGAGCGTGAGGGCAAGAAGGGTGGAGGAAGGCCTGAGAAAGTGACAGAGCCTGGGTCCGCCCACGGGACCCCAGTGGGAGGACTTAGCCCTCCCCTGTGACTGTCGTCCAGGCCGCTGGGGGCTGGCCAGAGCTCAGGCCCAGCGTAGGCCTTTCCACCTCCCCCGCCGGCCTGCAGCTCCATGCAGCTCTGGCTCGCCGCTAAACCTCCCACCCCGCTGTGAGGAGTCGCTAAGAAAAGCAGTTGAAAACCATTCACAGAGAGAAAAGGCTTTTAGACAGAAATGCGGGGGCAAAAAAATTCGAGGGCGAGGGGTGGCAGCGGAAGCGGGGTCGGGCCTGGCTGCTTCTGACGTCAGAGAGGACGAGGGTTTTCGGCAGGACAGTAGGAGCTTTTAGGGACGTGGGGGTTTCTGGGAAATAGGTTCCCTTCCACCCCGCAGCTCCGGTGGTGTGGGCTGGAAGCGGCCCTGGCAGCGGCTTCAGGGGGATGGAGAGGCAGCAGGTTTCTGGCAGGAGAAACTCTTAGCGGGGAGGGAAGTGCAAGGACACCTTGTTTCTGCATCTGGGCCTGAGGAAAACTCCCAGACACTCAAGGCCTGAGCTCAAGGCCCACTGAGGGGTGGCCTCCAGCCTGGGAGAAGCCGGGGGTATGAGGGACACTGGCTTTGGTCTGCAATGACCTGTCAGAAGATGCAGAACTTGAACCTCTGGAGATAAGCCTAGCAGTTCCCAAACCCCAGATCAGCTGAGGATCTCTTTCAAAATCTTTTCTAAAGCCCTCCCTAGAGATCCTGATACAGAGAGTCTGGGGTTGGGCCTGGACATCTTGACTTTTAAAAACCTTCCCCAGGTGGGGCTTTACTAGGTGGTCCAGTGGCTAAGACTCCATGCTGCCAATGCAGGGGGCCCAGATACGACCTAGGGAGCTAGATCCCACATGTTGCAACTAAGACCCAGCACAGCCAAATAAGTAAATAAATAAGATTAAAATAAATAAAAAGAATTTAAAATAGTAAAATGGGTGGAAAAGAAAAACCTCTTCCAAGTAATTTTGATAGTCAAGTAGGTTTGGAAACCATGGGCTTTACCTATGCAGATGCTGGAGGAGAGAGACAAAAGGTAAAAAGTGAGCTGGATCACTGGAGGCGTGGCTGGCAGGGGGCATCCCTGTACTGGGTGCTGTTGCAGCCCTCAGTCAGCCAGTGCAGTCGCTCAGTTGTGTCCTACTCTTTGCGACCCCATGGACTGCAGCGCGCCAGGCCTCCCTGTCCATGACCAACTCCGGGAGTTTACTCAAACTCATGTCCATTGTGTTGGTGATGCCATCCAACCATCTCATCCTCTGTCGTCCCCTTCTCCTCCTGCCTTTAGTCTTTCCCAGCATCAGTTGTGGCCCTAGAAAGACCTTAAGGGAGCACCAGCACCTCTGTCCGGAGCTGACCCTGGGCCAGACACTGTATGAGATACAAGTATGAGATAACATTCTTCTCTTGACAAAAGCATGATTCAGTCCAGGGCCAGGCAGTAAATAGTTCCAGCTTTGCAGGTCACATGGTCCTGTAGCTCTGCTCTGCCATCACAGTGCAAACGTAGCCACAGACAATATGGAAACCAATGAGCCTGACTGGATTCCAGTAAAACTTTATTTATAGGCACTGAACTTTAAATTTCCTATGATTTCTGCTGTCACAAATATTATTCTTTTGCTTCTTTTTCCAACCATTTAAAATTATAAAGACCATTCTTAGCTCACGGCCACGCAGAATCAGGCAGCGGGCCAGATGTAGTCCACTGACCACAGTTTGCCAACCCCTGATCCAGCAGATGGCGTGAGACAAACACTTGGGAAAGACAGCTGATGGTGGGCATTGGGAACAAACTTGGGCACTGAGCAAAGTGGCACATGCATTGCCCTGAGAGAGACAGTGTGATGCTCGCGCATACAGTCTTCAGGGGCAGAGAAATCTGGGTTCGAATTCCAGCTCTGCTCCTTCCTAGCTGGGTAAGTCACTTTCACCTCTGACCTCATTTCCTCTATGGAAAATGGGAACAGTAATACCTGTACCAGAAGGCAGCTGGCAAGATGAAATAAGATATGTAAAGTTCCTGACTTTAAGCAGGAGTGAAAAGCAAGTTAGATCTTCTACCCTCTCTAGCTAGATCTCCTTGTGGGTTGGGGGTGCAGGGCAGGCCAGGAAGGTCCCTGGACAAAGTTGGCCTGGAGCGATGGATGCTTGGTGAGACCTGGGAGTGAGAGTTCAACAAAGGGAGGGCTTCCCCGGTGGTACTAGTGGTGAAGAATCCACCTGCCAATGCAGGAGACACAAGAGATGCGGGTTTGATCCCTGAGTCGGGAAGATCTCCTGGAGGAGGAAATGGCAACCCCCTCCAGTATTCTTGTCTGGAGAATCTCATGGACAGAGGAGCCTGGCGGGCTATTGTCCATGGGGTCATAAAGATCCCCTGAGCAAGAGTGCAAGAGCAAAGCCTGAGCATGGGCGCATGTCCCCAGACTGCAGTCCTCGCCCTGCCCCCTCCACCCCTACAGAGAGGCTGGGGGAAGAGCCCCGGGGCGCCAGCTGGCAGGGGAGGGTGCCCCCTGCTGTGGGCACGGGACTGCGGGTACAAAGCTCCAGAGGGAGGGGCACCTGATCCGACTCTCCCTGCTGCTATTTACCAGAAGCTAAAAATAACCCAAGAGTGACAGGGAGATGGGGCCGATTTGTAATTTAAATAGCAACAGGATAAAGCAAGGAGCTGCAAGAGATCACATTCTGTCCTGAATTAAAAATGCAAAAACCGGGGGCAGAGAGAGGAGCTGGAGCTGGAGGAGGGGGCCCACTGCCAGAGGAAGCCGGAAGCTGGGGGGTCTATCATTTTCCTTCCTTTGGGAAGGGCGGGGGCCCAGGCCCAGGCCCAGCCCGGAACTCCTTCCTCCCCTCAGGGACCCGAGGTTCTTGCTGACTAGTGAGTCAAAGGCCCGCAGGGAGGGCTGTGCCCAGAGGTGGGGCCAGGCTTATCGCGAAGGCAGCTGTGTTGGGATTGGGATTCCAGAAAGTGGGCCTTATCAGACCCTATTTTGGCCCAGGGTGCTTGAGACAGGCCCCCTCAGCATCCCACGTCCCCCACCTCTCTCACCAGCGGCCTTTCTGGAGGGGAGCTGGGAATACCAGTTCCAGCAGAGGCATCGGAACAGGTTCTTCTCTGCTGTGCTGCTGAAAAGGCATCAGGAATCCTGGGCTGGAGTCTCATTTTCACTTCCACCGGTGCCACTGCAGATCAGAGCATTGAGAGAAGCCCTCAAGGATCCAGGTCTCAAAAAAAGGTTAGCACAGGCCAGGGAGGAAACGTGTCTTCGAGGATGCACAAAGTGGGTAGAGAAGACATCGGGAACAGATTCGTTTTCTGCTGGGCCCCTCTGTGCTTAACCAGGGTTCTTGGCCTATGGATGTTTGGGGAAGGAAGGCTAATCAGGATTCATAGAGTGAGGGAGAATCCAAGAACTGCTGGGCAGCATTTACAGATGAGAAACTGAGCCTCAGAGTCGTTAAGCAATGTGCTAAGATCCCCCAGTCAGTAACTGGGAGAGCCAGCATCCAGACTCAGGTCAGTTTCACTCCAAAGCCCTTTGTCAGGCTCCCAAGGCCTGGACGTTCATCCTTAGGGAGCTTTCCTCCTGGCTCTGTACTAAGTGCACAGATCCCTGGGAGGGATAATAGCAGAGGGGTGGGGGTCTGGAAGGTGGTTCTGCAATCAGAGCTTGTGATCCAACAGATGGGGATGAGAGGCTTGAAGGGCCTGCTTATCTTGCCCTGGGAGGTCTGGTGCTACCATCCAAGCTGGAAGCAGCAGGAAGCTCCTGAGGGCAGATCCAGCTAACCCCAAGCAAGAGCACAGACACCTAGGCTCCTCTCCCCTTTCCCTGCACCCCCCTCCCCCAGCCTGGGGACCTGGGAGGTGCTGAAGCACAGTTTCCAAGAGGGATCACAGTTTGAGGGACCACCCATGAGTCTGGAGCTACCCATGCTATATTCACAGCTCTCTTGCCCCAGTGGGAAAGGACCCCCAGGCCCTCCTCCAGATTTCCTCCCACATATGACTTTAATGAGGCTACCCAGAAGGAGCCTAATCAAAATTCCATCTGTCACTAGCCAGCAGCACCTGCAGCCCAGCTCAGGTACATCTGTCTCCTCTGTGGCTCAGCAGGTGCTTTGGGGCTCTAGCTTGCTCCCAAGGACTCCACCAGGTACCTGGATCACAAACTTAGCTGCTGGGAAGGGACATGGGCTCCAAAAATCCCCCATGTCTCACCACAGCCACTCGTGCAAACAGGAAGCCAGCTCCCTCCCTCTGCTCCGCTTGTTGGGCTCCTATATTCAGCTCATTTCAACTTCATAGGAAGTTACTAAGCACATCCTATGCATCCAGCATGGAGCCAGAAGCAACACTGGGGTCAGGAATCCTGTAAGGAGATAAGACTTCATATGCAAAAACAGTCATATAATGGAGGAGTATCTGGGGGGAAAAAAAGAGGAGTGTCAGAGAGACATCAGTTGGGTTGGAGGACTGACTCTAGAGCAGCATTTGACACTTCAGTTCAGTCGCTCAGTTGTGTCCGATTCTTTGCGACCCCATGAATCGCAGCACGCCAGGCCTCCCTGTCCATCACCAACTCCTAGAGTTTACTCAAACTCAGGTCCATTGCGTCGGTGATGCCATCCAACCATCTCATTCTCTGTCGTCCCCTTTCACTTAGTAGGTCTTTATAAAATATGTGTCATATGAATGAATGAATGAGTGGAAACCTGAAGATCAGGGAAGGAGATTCAAATGAAACTGTCAGAGCTGGACAAGATCTTAGAAACCATCTGGTCTAACCCAGAGATGTTAAGTGATTTGCCCACTGTTGCACAGCAAGGGCTGGGGTTTGACTTGACTCTTTCCACCTTCCCGTTTTTTTTTTTTTGCTTTGGGGACTGGGGTTTTGCAAGATGGAGGTTCGGATTGGCCAAGCTCTGTGGGCAGATGGGGCAAAGGAGGCAGCATAAGCGGAATGGAGTGGCGGGGTGAGGGCAGCGTGTTAAAGGAAGTGTGAAGAAAGAGGGAAGAAATGCTTATTGAGTACTTACTGAGAGGCAGGCACCAGCATGGTGTGAGCTGAGAGAAAAATCTCTGCAGGGAAAACTTGGACCAAGAGGCCAGAACGAAAGGAACCAGGACATAAGGAGCCCTGAAGGTCAGGCCAAGGAGGTTGGCTTGGCTGGTTTTGAGAGCAGAGGCTGTCCAGATGGTGGCTTAAGTGTTTGGTGCCCTGGTACATTTCTTTTCCCCAGCTCCCACTTGCTCATCCAGGCCATGGAAAGTAGAACACCCCATCCTCTGGGGCCTCGACCAAGCCCAGAATAATTTTCTTACCCAGATTTCTCTTCCTGTGAGTATCTGCGTGGATTCTGAGGGGTCCCCAGCTACCCAATGCTGGCACACCTTGTCCTAGGAACTGCCAAGGGCATTCTTCCCGGCCCAGTGCTCCTGTCCCTTCCAGCCTCGTCCTCCCCACCCCACCTGCAAAACACCGACAGCTTCAGTGAGTACAAGCCCAAGGGGGCCATGGTCCACGGCCAGGCTGCTCTGCCTCTCAGAGCCCCCAACCTGCCTGGCTTCCCCCTCCAGGAGTCATGTTTCCGGCTCTCTGCTGCTCCAGGGCTGCCAGAAGCCTCGCTGAAAACAAGCCCAGCCCCATTTCCTCTGTTTAACTGTTCAAGCTACTTCCAGAATCCCTGGGGGGTGGGGTGGGGTGGGGGTAGGGGAAGACAAGGCCTTGCAACAGCTTCCTTCTAGTACAGGCCTTGGCCTGGCTAGCAGAGTCTCTGTCGGGGCTTTACAGCACACAGGACCTGCCTTGATAGAGGCAGGATGACGGGCTGGAGGTGGAAGCCCTGGGAAAGGGAGTGCCAAGCCTCAGCAGCATTACCTGGCTCTGTCCCCAACCCCAGAGAGACAAGAGGATGTCTTATTCACGTGCACCGACTCTGGGGGGGGGGTGGAAGTCTTATTTCTACCACTCACAGGCTGGGTCCCCTTGGACAAATGAGCTTAGCTGCCCTGTGCCTCAGGCTCCCCATCAGTCAAAGGGGGTAAATAACAAGATCTATGTCATAAGGCTGTCGCAGGAATTCAAAGGTTTGGGGCACAGTAATGTCCGTGAAATATTAGCTATTTATCATTATTATTATTACCAAGTATTACTCATTCATGACATAGCATGATTTATGAAACAAATAGTTAATGAGAAGTATTATGTTCCAGTCATGAGGGCTGCAAAGGTGATTACAGCACCAGACGGAGGTTTCTTTTTTTTTTTTAATTAATATTTGTTTACTTATGTATTTGGCTGTGTCGGGTCTTCGTTGCAGCACGCGGAATTTTAGTTCTGACATGTGAGATCCAGTTCCCTGACCAGGAATCAAACCCTGGCCCCCTGCATCAGGAGCACGGAATCTTAGCCACCGGACCACCAAGGAGGTCCCCAGATGAGGTTTCTAAGGGCTGGAAGGGCACCGTGTACATTCTTTCCTGTGTCTGCAGCTTCTGTAGTGTCGATATTTATTGAACTGAACTGAACTGACACCGTTTCTGTCCTCGAGAAATTTACAGCCTTTCTGGGGGTAACAAACACATATAGAGCTAAAGAACTAATTATGGAGCAACATGATTAAAAGAGTGCTTGAGGATTTTCATCACTGAACCAACCCTATGAATAAAGAGTAGGTGCATGCCTTACTATTTAGTTAGCAAAGTCTCAGAAATGGCCTCAAAGCCCACCCAGTGTGGCCATTTTGCTATTCTTTAGACACATCCAGTACATTCCTGCTCAAAGGGCCTTTGCTCTGACTGCACCTTCCACCTGGACTGCTGTTCTCCCAGGCAGTCACACCATTTGCTCTCTCAGTTCATTTGAATCTGTTCTTGACCGTTACCTCTTCAGGGAGGCCTTCCTCAGTCCCCCTCCCTAAACAGCATCTCCAGTATCCTCCTCTTCCCCCTTCACCTTGGCTTCATTTTTCTCTGTAGCTCATCTCATCTCATCACCTGACATTCTTTCATATGTGATTTGTTTAGAATAGAATTTAAGCACCATGAGGTTAGAGCACTGGTTCCTTGCACACTGCTGTCTAGTCTGACATAGAGCCTGGTGCACAGAAGACACTCAGTAACTGTTTATTGAATGCATTAATTTATAAACCCTTTTGCCTCTTATTTAATCCTCCTAAAACTAAGAGATGCAGGTTCAGTCCCTGGGTCAGGAAGATCCCCTGCAGAAGGAAATGGCAACCCACCCGGTATTCTTGCCTAGGGAAATCCCACAAACAGAGGAGCCTGATGAGCTACAGCCTATGAGGTCGCAAAAAGTCGGACGCTACTTACCGACGAAACGACAGCAACAAAAAACTCCACGAGCTTAGTTATTACTAGTGCCCCCTTCCACGTTACAGATGAGAAAATCGAGGCTCAAAAAAGCTCCCCGACACGCGTGTTCCCTAGTCTATTCCCTACCTTATTCCTAAAAGGATTTCAGGTGACCTTGGAGAGACAGACCTTTCGGACCAGGGTACACAGCTGCCAAGGGGCAGAAACAGGACGTAGGACCACACCTTCTAGTTCCAGTCCTTCCCACTCCGCCACATTCTGTGTGCCTGACCCTGTGTTAGGCGGTGTGGTGCTCACAGGGCTGAGTGGAGACAGAGCTGCATTCAGGCTGGGCACAGGGCACCCAGTGGTGGCGAAGAAGTGGGCAGCCTCGGCAGGACCAAGAGGTGAAGATCAGAGCTGTTAGGCGGAGAGGGAGGCCAGACGGGGGCCGAGGTTCAGATCCCAGCCTGGGCAGGCCTGCCAGCTGCCTGGCAGCCTCTGACTTGGTATTGTCTCCCGGCTGCTGGGCTGGGCTTGTCCTCACCTGCCTCTCGCCCTCTCGGGCTGGCAAGCCCTTCTTTCCAGCCAGCCTCCTGCCCTGGCCAGCGGAAGGCGTCTGCGAGGCCTGTGGTCCTCTCCGGGGCAGCCGGCCGGCCTCTCGCAGGGCCCCCGGGTCAGGAAGTGCCGAAAGAGGAAGAGAGTCGCCGGGCAGGATGAGCGCACAGGGGGCCGGCCACAGTACTGGGGGAGGCTGCGATGAGGCTGCAGCTCTGGGTCCCGCGGAGCTTCTGGCGACAGAAGAAGGGGAGCGGCCCGGGGCTCTGAGACAGATGTGGCGCTACCGCTCCTGGGACGTCCCACAGATCCCAGCTGAGGTCCCCCAGTCTCAGTACGTACTTGGGTGGCCCGAGAATGGGCACAGGGACCTTTGGCCTCAATCCGTCCATGAGTCTTTTATCTGGGGTGGGAGAGTCGGCAGAAGTGGGGTTACCTCTCTCCCTGTGTCCGGTGGCTCTGCAGAGGCTCAGAAAAGGACAGAGGGCTTCTTGGCAGTGTAAGAGGGGCTCTGATGTTTGAATTGCTGGGGGGCGGTCTGGCAGGGGGCTGAGCTTGCAGAAGGCGGGGTCGAGGGAGCTAACAGCAACGGAATCTGGGAAGAGAAGCCCCCACAGGAATGTGGCAGTGGATGTCTTGCACAGAATCAGCAGGGTCTTCAGCTGCCTCTGATCTCCCCACTCAGAGCTTGGTCAGAGCCATTGGGAAACTTTCCCAAAGGGTCTCAGGCACCCGAGGAGGACCATGTCCAGCCCCCTGGGGGATTTCACTGCCGCTGTGGCACCTGCTGCTGGTGGGAGCACTCCAGGGGGTGGTACCCCATGCCTGGTCCAGGCCAGGAGGAAACTTGAAGGAAGCCAGGAGAAGGTTCTGAGCTTCTGGATGGTGACTACTGGTTCCAAACGGCAGGCTTGCGCACATGTCACAGCTCCCAGCACTGGCTATATGTGGCTGGCTGAGGCTGGAAAATGGGCTGCCAGAACCCCAGAGAGGGTGAAAGTGAAGTGACACAGGATGTGGCTTTGCAGAGAGGAGTGCTAACAGAAACAGCGGGCACCTCATATGGGCATCAGGGTGGCAGTGCTGGAGGGGGAAGGCCATACTCTCCAGCCGCCTGGCCTCCTCCCGTCAGCCCTGCAGGAGCTATCAGAGGCAGCCCCCGAGCTGCTGATTCCCAAGTATGTGTGTGCCCGCCTTGCCAACCACACACAGATGACTGCTCTGCTTCCAACGGTTTTCCTCATCTGTAGAAGGGGACACACTTTGCTGTCTGAGGGGCTGTGTTTGTATGTCTCTGAGGTATATTTCTGGGTGAGTAAGTTATATGGAGGGAAGCCCAGGTGACTCAGTGGTAAAGACTCCACCTGCCAAGGTAGGAGTCACAGGAGACACGGGTTCGATCCCTGGGTCAGGAAGATCCCCTGGAGGAGGAACTAGCAACCTGCTCCAGTATTCTTGCCTGGAAAAAATCCGGTGGACAGAGGAGCCTGATGGGCTACTGTCCATGAAGTCACAAACTGTCATATGAGGCTGAGCACAAACGCACAAAGTATACTTAGGTGGGATGCAACAAATGTAACCATTGTCCTGGGTTATATTTGAGCATAGCAAGAAAGACGTATATGTTCGCTGACACCCCGTATGCTGGGTAATGACAGTGCGGTCCTTTCTTTTATGTACGTATTTCTGTGTAAGAGATGTGCAAGTGAGTCAGGTGAGTCAGGTCCCATCGCATATTGTGTTGGGAAAGTGCCATGTACTGGGAGTGTGACAGTGTTAGAAACAACCTTGAAGAGATGTGGAAAGATGAATTTGGGTAACAAACGTGTCACTGGTGTGCGCCAGGGTCCTTCAGTCACTTAGGTCCTGGTATAAAGTCTCTGAAGTGTGAGAAGCTGGGGGTGGGAAGTGTTCGACTGAGTAATGGGTGAGCGTAATCGTGTGTGAGGCGTGTTTGTTTCCGTGTGTACCGGGAGCGCCGTGTGACTTTTGTTCCCGTGGGCGTGATTTCGGAGAGCCGAGCGAGTAGGGGTGGAGCTGCCCTAAGTGGCCGTGACAGGCACCGGGTGTGCGAGAGAGGCGTCTACTCCCTGTAGACGTGGGAGGGGAGGGGGTGACAGCCCCCTCGCGAGTGTTTACTTGTGAGCATGTGGGTGGTCCGGTGGGGGCGGGGGGAGCGGGGGCTGAGAGGAAGAAAACAAGGTTGAGCGTGTCCGGGTTCGCGCGCTGCGCGGGCGTGTCAAGCTGGAGATCGGATCCGGGCGGCGGACTCGCTCGGGCTCGTGGGCGGGGCAGCCGCTCGGGCACGTGGTCGGGGCAGCCGTTCGGGCTCGTGGGCGGGGCAACCGTTCGGGCTCGTGGGCGGGGCAGCCGCTCGGGCCCGTGGGCGGTGGACCGGCTCGGGCTTGTGGGCGGGGCAGCCACTCGGGCTCGTGGGCGTGGCCTCTGCGGCCCCACCCCCTCCTCTCGGTCTCGCCCCGCCCTTCTGGCGGCCCAGGCGGCTTGCGTCTCGGCGGGCCGCCGGCAGAGGGCGCGGCGGGCCGAGCGCCGCCGCGTAACCGAGGGGGCGTGCTCGGCGGCGGGGCAGGCAGCGGCCCGGCCAGCTATGCGGGGTCCTGCGGCCGCAGCTGGCGGCACTTCCTGGAGCGGCGGCGGCCGCTTCCCCGGCACCTGGGCGTGGGGCGCGGGGGCGCGCGGCGCGGGGCGGGCGGAGTCAGCGCGCGCCATGGCCGAGGCGGGCGCTGAGGAGCCGGCGTGCTGAGCCCCGGCCGCCGGCCCAGCATGGGCGTCTCCCGCGGGCCCGCCGCCGGCCGGGGCTAGGGCCGGATGGAGCCGCGGGACGGCAGCCCCGAGGCCCGGAGCAGCGACTCCGAGTCGGCCTCCGCCTCGTCCAGCGGCTCCGAGCGCGACGCGGGTCCCGAGCCGGACAAGGCGCCGCGGCGTCTCAGCAAGCGGCGCTTCCCAGGGCTGCGGCTCTTCGGGCACAGGTGAGCGCGGCGGCGGCTGCAAGCATCCCTCGGCCACCTGGTGCTGACCCGGGCGGGGTGTCCCCGCGCGCTGGCGATCCGGGCAGTCTTGGCATTGGGCTCTGCATGGGGGGCTCCGCCCCCGGCGTCCGGGGTCTGTCACCGGTTGGGTCGGCGGGGGGTTGTCATTCTCTGGCACCCGCAGCTCAGCGCGCCTTCTCGGGTACTGAGACAGGAGCGGCTTCTAGCTCTCCAGCAGAGGCGGAATCACCTAACCCCCTGGCACCAGCGGTCGGGCCTCCACGACTAGTCACGCTCCCCTTTCTTGGCACTGCTGGGAACCGGGTGCCCTCTGAGCCTCTTGGCCTCAGGGAGGTGGGCAGTCACGTCGTCGTCGTCACCCTGGTCCTCCGGATGGCTGGGTTGCCTGCCACCGCGCTGCATGGCATCCGCAGAACGTGGCCTCCTGGATCGTACTGTCACGACACATGCCTGTCCCCGCAGCCCTGGTCGCCGGTTTAATCGCTGGACATTTTAAGCTGCTCTTTGGGGTGGGGGGTGGGGGGTGGTCTGACCACCTGTTCTACACTGCTCTGAATTAGCAGGGAGGCCCACAACGTCTGCTGGGGAGTAGGCACATGCCCCCGTACGCCCATCTAGTCCTGCTGGGAAGGGGATGGAGTGCTGGTTCTTTTAAGCTCCGTCTCGCCCCCTCCCCCAGCCAAATGTCACCATCTTATGCCTGTGACAGGGCTTTGACCAGGACTCTGGGGGAGGGTGTGGAAAGATTGAGTGGAAGGCGGCCCGGGGCCTGTGTGCTGGCGTTGGCCCGGGAGCCGCTTCCTGCCCCTGTAGTCCGGGTGTAAGGTGAGAGGAGGTGGAGCCCCATGAGTACTGCCACCTGGTTCCCTGGGTTTTCTCCTGGCTTACCCTGGCCTTCTCCAGCGGCCGGAGCTTGCAGCCAATGAGCTCGGGACCCCAGAGCCAACTCAAATTGGACTCTGACCACTTGGAGTGTGCCCAGGGCCTCACGCTCACTTGCCCTCAGTTGTCCAGGCTTCATGGTACTGGAGGCCCCCCACGCCCCGAGCTTTGCCCTGCCCCTTCCCCAGGGGTGACCTCACCCACAAATAACACGGGCAGCTTTTTCCTGTGCAGGTTGCGTCCCTGTGATGCAGACCTGCGCCCTCTGGCCGCCCTGCCCTGACCAGGGCCCTGCTCTTTGCCCCTGCACTGTGTCGCCAAGCCCACAGATCCTCACATGGGCAGATGGAGCTCCCTCCGCAGGCCCTTGGGAAACCGTGCAGGCTTCAGTGTCATCAAATGGGAAAGAGCGCAAAGCGACTCCCGCCTCTGTTTTGTCACCCACAGCCCTGCAAGGGGGAGCAGTTGACACCCAGCTCCGCAGGATGTAGCCTCCAGTGTTCACAGGCTCGTCGGGGGCGGGGGGGGGGGGCAGGGGGCTCCGCCAGAGGCTTCCTGTCTCTGCCCACAGGGCACCAAGTGCCGGGCTCTTTTGGCCTGTGGCTGTGTCCCTCGTGAAGGGCACAGGCCTGCACACATAGCAGCGACCCCTCAGGAGGGAGAAAAAGAAGCGGGAGGACAGCCGGTACCTTTACTTCAGTCTCTCAAATAACCAGGCTGGGTATTAACTTCTCCCGTTTTTATAGATGAGAGCAACATAGGCTCAAAGAGATGAGTAGTTTGCCCAGAGTCACACAGCAAGTTTAAGAGTCAGAGACAGAGTTTGAACTCTAGTCTGATTCCAAAACCCGCATCCTTTTCTCTCTACCAGACCGTCACAATGACCTCAGGACCTTTAGGAAGTACAGATTCCTAGCTCTTACCTGGGCATGTCTGACTTCTCAGGTCTGGAGGTGGGGCTGGGCATTTTATAAAACTTGCCAAGTGTTTCTAAAGTGCTTCCAAGTTTGAGAGCCATCATATTACGTCCCTCTGGGGATGGTAAGCGATCTGGTAGGTTAGTGAATGAGAAGATCCTGCAACAGCACCTCTGGAAGCATGGCAGGAGTGTCCCTGCCTGCTAGCATTGTGCTCGGGCAGCGGGCATAAAGAAATGAATGTGTTTGGAAAATCTCGTAGAGTCAGGGGGAGGGCAGCCGGGGGCAAAGACTTCCTCCTGGCAGGTCTGGAGTCAGAGAGTCAGATGTCCCCCGGGGCTGATCTCCATCCCCTTGCTTTGATTGGAGCAGGGCGGGATGGATAATGGGAACAGTGCCCGGCAGTGGCACTGCCTCTTTGACAGTATCGCCTGGTCCTGCTCTCTTTCTGGTTGCCAGCCTCAGGTGAAACTCCCCAGTGCCCCCAGCTGAGCCCAGTCCGCCATCTTTCCTCAGGCGCTGAGCTCATCCTCAGCCCAGCTCTTGCTGCTCATCGGGCCTTCCACCCTGTGATGACCAGCCCCCACCCCCCCCCCATACACACTTCAGGCCTTGGGACCGAGGGTCCTGCTTCGCGAATAGACCATGGCTGGGAGAGAGAAGAGCGAATAGATTGGTGGCAGCTGCAGATGCTGAGCTGAGTCTTCTGCGTTTGGATCTTGGCTCGATGGTAGAGGTCTGGAATCCACTAGCATTCGGATCTTGGTTCAGTGGTGGAGGTCTAGAATCCCCTAACATTTGGATCTTGGCTCGGTGGTAGAGGTCTGGAATCCACTAATACTCCACGGTGGGCTTGGGAGGGGTAGCGAAGGTACATGGGCTGCGTGTTTACCATCTCTGGTGTGGTCAGGAGGAGGACAGTCTCCGCCTGCCAGCCTCTTTGGCATCTTCCTTAAAGCCCACCGCAGCCTCTCACACCAGCCTCTCACAGGTTCACCGTCTGGAAGCTGGGGAGCGGTGTGCCACGCCTCCTTTTTTATTTAGCCCAGGAAGACACATGGCTGAGCTGTGCTCCTCCCCAGCTCCGTTCCACGTCTTCCTGTCCTTGCTAGGAACCATCAGCCTCTCCCAATGAGGAGGTGTAGGCCCCGCCCTACCGGGCATCTGGGTTTTCCTCTCCTGACCTTTCAGCCTCCTGGCCTGAGGGGTGGTCAGTCGAAGCGGGAGGGAAGCTAACTGCCTCCTCCTCGTCTTCCAGGGCTCACCTCCAGAGGACGCCCTCCAGCCTCTGGCCCTGTGCCAGCAGCCTGACCCTGGGCAGGTCACACAGCTGGTGGATTAACTGGTTTGGCACCCCAGGGGCATCAGAAATTACCTGGCCGTTCACCCGTCTAGACGGAAGGAGCCGCAGCCCGCAGAGCCCATGGGCCCCGAGCATGGGGTGTACGCGCCCTGCCCTTTATCCTGCTTAAAGTCACTCGTTCCCGGAGGGCAGGAAGCACACCTGTGGGACAAGTCGGAGACAATAGGTCCCATTTAGAGGTGATGCCACACACGGGGCCCAGTGAGCATAGACCTGGAGTCCAGATGGCGGAGGCTGCCCTCCAGGGGGCCTGAGCAGCAACAGCCCAAGTTGGGGTTGGTTTTGCAACGGTCGGAAGGGACGTGTTGAGGGATGCCTCACGTTCAGAGGTGGGAGCCTGGGCTCTGGCGCCCGGCTGTCTGGGTGCAAAAGGCGCCTCTCTGAGTGGTTTGTCTTGCTTAGGCTAATTCTGGGAGCAGCCCTGGGGGCCAGGGGAGGCCGGTGTGAGCCAGGGCCCCTGGGTTCGGGAAGAAGAAGGGGCCTTGGCATGTGAACTGCGGGTCGGCTCACATGACCGCCCACTCCCCCACTCAACGCTGGGTGCCAGTGGGGGCCAGCCTGGCCGGGCGCGGGAGCCACCTATGGTCTTCCCCCTGCTGCCACACACCCACAGCTCTGGCTTAACGGGCAGGGGAGGGGCGTGGGCAGCTCTTGGCAGGTTTTTTCCTACATGCTGTCCTCCGGAAAGGTCAGATCCCAGGATGCAGAGCCGCCCGGGAGTGTCACTTGGCAAAAGAGAGCACAAGAGTGGGTGTCCTCCTCGGCAAGGACAGTGGAAGGGCCGAGTGGCCCTGGGAGAGGGAGAACCAGGCCTGCCCTCTGCCGCTTTTGGAGCCCTCTCCAGGATCCACCAGTCACCCCCCCCGAGCAGAAGGGGAGGTGAGTGGGCACGCTGGCCCTGACCAAGGCAAGCAGGTTCCTGGGTCCTCAAGCCGAGGACCTTTTTCCTGCAGTGTCACCAGAGTGACACAAGGGGGCGACAGCTACCACCGAGGGCCGGGCGAGATGGGGACATCCCCTCTCCTGCCCTCCGCTGGTGCCACGGGCCTGTGGGTGGGCCCACACAGACCCCTGCTGCTGACACTCTGGCTGCCAGGGCGCAGCTGGGCAGGAGGTGGCAGGAGGCAGGCTGGGCGCGAGCCTCCACATCACCTGACCCGACCCCCGTCCCCGCCTCTGAAGACCGAGGCCCAGGGCGGTGGCTGGGCTGAGGTCTCACAGCTAGCGAGGGGTCATCTGGGCCTCCAGTGCTGATCTCCTGACTTCAGGATCGTGTCAGTTTGTACCCCATGCCAGGACCCTGGAGGCCTCCCCGCTTTCTGAGAGACCCTCAATCTGGCACCTTCTGGCCTGCCCGCCCTCGCCTCCTCCCTGCTGCCACCTGAGTGATTCTCTCGGTGGGCCTGTGGGGAACCCCCCGCGCCTGCATCCAGGCTCAGCGTCTCCCTCATCCTGGGCAAGATCAGGGTGCACTTCCGGGGGGTGCCCCCACCGAACCGCTGCCTCTGAACCTCCGCATGGGTGGGGCCCCTGGGGCCCTTCAGGTGTCAGCCCCACGCAGGGCTGTGGTGTGGTTCCCCACGCCCAGGAGTCTCAGCCCAGCGCCCCCTTGGCACTCCAGTCTCACAGGCAGGAGCCTGCGAAGGTGGTTTCAGGTGGCAGGGGGCAGGTCAGAGCAGCAGCCACACAGATGCCTCTGAGGAGGTCGCGTCCTGCCTTCTTTTTGGCCTCCTTCCTCAGCTGAGACCCCAGAGGCAGGGTTCGGTGGCGGAGAGCAGGTCTGAGGCGACCTGAGGGTCTGGGGCCTGGAGGAGCGGGGAGGGCTGAGGAGACAAGCACGCCCGTACCCCACCCCCTGCCCCCCAACAACCTGGACGCTGGGGATGCGCTCGCTCGTCCTTCTCCGGCGATTCACAGTTACCAGAAGCTTGAAAGTCCATCGTTTCGTGTAATCTGCCCAACAACCTTGTAGTTGATTTCATTCCCCTTTTACATACGAGACCCCACAGCTCAGAGAGGCCATCGGGGCTCGTGGCCCAGGGTCACGCGGTTTATGCTGGAGCCCAGAGCCAAGTATCTCTCCAAACACGCGGCTGCCCTGGGACGCACTGGCCCTCCCTACTTCTGTTCTTTTATTATCCCAGCACCAAACTGGTAGAGTCTAAGAAGAGGTCTGAGGGCTTCTTGAAAGCGAGAGATCTTTGTCCTGCGTGGGAGTAGAGTAAGGCCTCCGTGTAGTCTGTGCCCCAGCCCCACGGGAGAACTGCCACCAGGATCCTCGCTCCTGGGAGAACAAGGCCGGGCCGGGGTGGGCGGACCCGCAGGTGGGGAGACCAGGTTTGTAAGCAGGAGGTCCTGTGGCTCCCTGGCTGGATCCGGAGTGTAGGAGCAAGCCTGCAGCCTTTCACCTGGTCTTCAAAGCGTAGGGAACAGACGACTCAAGGGACACACTCAAAGGAGCCCTGGGGGGTGGTCAGTGAGTGGCCTGTGGCCTAGGAGAGCAGAGTGCACCAGGCCTCCCGGGGAGAGGTCTGAAGAGAGGTGGGGCCCGAGCCCTCTCGCCCCACTCTGGAACCTCTCCTTGCTTGCGCCTGGCCGGGCGCCCGCTCCGAGCACCCACTCGGAGGTCTCTCCCCTGCCAGGGCTGAGCCAAAATAGCTGTCTAGGAGCCTGGGCCCGCACCGCCCACGCCCCAGCATCTCGCGGGTTAACAGCTTGCCTGTCTCTCCGCGCCCCCCTTCCCCAGCTTGCTGACATTTTACTGAAGCGGGGGTGGTTGTGAAAGGGGGCAAGCTGGTTCCTGCTCCCCGGCCCACACCGACACCCCACTGACAGCCTGTCACCCGCTTGCCCTCCCCTTCCAGGGGAGACCTCTCTTCCGGCCCCACCAACATGGGCTTCCTACTATGAGACAGCGTGAGGCGTGCTCAGGGTTCCACACCGCGGCCGAAACCCGTCCATGCAAGACAGACCCGGGCAGCCCCCAAGAGCTATTCTCCCTCTAGGGGGGGTCTTTTTTTAAAATATATGTATATACTAAAAAATCTCTTTTTAAAAATTTATAAAAATCTTTTTTAAAAGCATTAAGTATTTTGCCACGAGGAAAGTATACAAAATAACACCTACCAGTTAGCTTGACCAGATCTTACCAACATACCGTAGACAGAGACGAAGGCCTCCCTGTCTCCCTCCCCAGAGGAAACCACAGCCCTGATTGGGGTGTTTAGACTCTCGTGCCTGTTTTAAGATATTTTTCCCCGCGTATGTATGTATCCATAGCAACACATAGTACGGTTTGGTATGGTTTTGCCTTTTGAGTTAAAATGGTATATTGTACATATTCTGAATTTAGGTTTTTCCCTCCATATTGTTTTGGAGATTTAACCCTCTTGAAACCTGAGCTCTAGCGTGAACCTGTTTTAATTGCCATATACTGTTCCTTTTGTAACTGTCCAGCAGCTTATTTACCGTCTCCTGTTGATAGACATTTAGGTTGTTGGCAGCT
Source organism: Capricornis sumatraensis (assembly GCF_032405125.1). Lineage (NCBI taxonomy): Eukaryota > Metazoa > Chordata > Mammalia > Artiodactyla > Bovidae > Capricornis > Capricornis sumatraensis. The sequence continues at coordinate 76,866,984 of NC_091084.1, forward strand.
TTCTTCCCATTGCAGGTAATCCTCCAGAGATGGCGCTGGTCCACGGCCCCTTGTGCATTCTGTCCGCTGGCGTGCTTGGTTGCACGGTGTGTCTGCAGCTTTGATTTGCTGTTGTTTAGTCGCCCAGTCACATTCGACTCTGTGACCCCATGGACTGTATAGCCCACCAGGCTCCTCTGTCTGTGGGATTTCCCAGGCAAGAATACTGGAGCACGTTGCCATTTCCTCCAGGGATCTTCCCGACCCAGGGATTGAACCCGCATCTGCTTAGACAGTTGTGACCCAATGGTGCTCCAGAGTGGGTGTTCTGAGTTTTAGGCCTCCGGAGTTACTTTCTGTCTTTAAAGTTTTGGCAAACCGAGGAATGGGTTACCATGAACACTTTTTCTTTCAAGTCTGCAGTAGTGCCCTGAGGAAGACAAGATGGTGTTATCCCCCTTAATCTGTTGGGGAAATTGAGGCCCAGCCAGGGTAAGAGACTTGGCTTGAGGTTGCATAGCCAGTCAGAGGAAGAATACATCTGGACCTTTCGAGTCCAAATCCTCAGAAAAGACCTTTGACCCTGGTAACCTCTCAGGGAGATTGTAGGTGCAGGAAAAAAAAACAACAGAACAACTCTGTATGGGGTGCAGAAAGCCTGGGAGGTAGAGTGGGCCCAGGGGGCTGACAGCTGATTCTAAGATCTTCTCATAGATGAAGGAGGCGGAAGCAGCATGGTCAGGAGATTTCAGAGGAGTTAAATTTTGAATGCGGGGTAAAGAGTGGAATGCTGCTCCTGGCAGATGGGGAGTGACAGCCTGCTGCAGACACAGGAGAAGGCAACAGGAGGGACCGGTCACAGGAGAAGAGGAAGGCGGGGGCCGGCAGGGGCTTCATAACTCTCTCAGCAATGCATGGAGAGAGGCAGAGGGAGGCGTATCGACATCCCCATCGGGGATCAGTTTCACTCTGTGCCTCTGAGACACTAGCTCAGCCCACAGCAGCAGCTGGCAGGAAAAGGGCTCAGGACCTGGCTGGCCACTGGGATACTGTGCCAGCCCAGAACCCTGCCCTCTCAGCCTGACCCATGAGGTTGCGCCTGGACCGTTCAGTGTCCCCTCCATTCACTCTTCCAACCACATCCGGCGCTTCTGGACCCTGGGGATGCAGTTACGAGTAACACGTGGTCCCGGGGGCACGTGGGCTGGTGGGGGACACTGAGTCGTAAACCAGTGCCAGTGTCCCAGAATAACCAAGGAAGGGCCTGAGCGTGGGAGCAGCTAACCCCCGGGAGAGGAAGTCGGGGAGAACTTTCCGGCAGAGCTGGTATCTGAGCCAGCTCTGAAAGGAGAGGGGAAAAGCTGAAGGAGAGCTCACTGAGCAGAAGGGAAGGAAGGGTGTCCCAGGCAGAGAGGCTGCCAAGTGCCACCCGGACAGACAGGAAGAGACCCCTGCACGCTGACTGGCGGAAGCATCTAGAGGTGAAGGGAGGGGTTGAGAGTGTAAACCCGGAGCAGGCTTCTGGGTTGGAACCCTAACCCTAACCCTTACTGGCTGCGTGATCACAAGCAAGTATTTAATCTGTCCCTCAGTTTCCTGGCCTGTAAAATGTAGATAATATTACTTTTTATGAAGTGAAAAGAGAGAGTATTTGTAAAACACTTAGGACCGTGGGCTTCCCTGGTAGCTCAGACGGTAAAGTGTCTGCCTGCAATGTGGGAGACCCGGGTTCAATTCCTGGATCGGAAAGATCCCCTGGAGAAGGAAATGGCAATCCACTCCAGCACTCTTGCCTGGGAAATCCCATGGACAGAGGAGCCTGATAGGCTACAGTCCATGGGGTCGCAAAGAGTCGGACACGACTGAGCGACTTCATTTCACTCACTAGGACCGTGTCTGGTACATAGTGAGGTGCGTGTTTGTGAAATGAAAAGTATGAAGGAGAAATGGGAGAGGAGGCTGAGAAGCCGGTTGACGGCCAAACCCAGGTCTGCTTTCTGTTCCCTGGCAGTAGAGAGCCATTGAAAGATAGGCAGGCGCTGGGAGGTGGAGTCTGGTGCCAGCAGGAGGATGGCTTGGAGGGGAGGCTCTGAGGAATGAGTCCGGCATTAATTCCACAAACCTTTGTCCAGGGCCTCCCAGGAGCCAGGCCCTGAGATGGGTGCTCAGGATGGAAGGAGAGAGAGACTGGGGATGGTTCAGCAAGGAACTCAGAGCTGGGGGACTGGCCTGGCCCCCGACCTCTGGGGCAGCCGCTCTTCTTCCCCCCACCCCTCGCCCACTTCCTCACCTTGTGACTGCATGGCACCAAACCCTGTGGCCAGGTCTCATCTTGGAGGGCGTGGAGGGGGTGCTGGCACCGCTTCTGGAGAGGAGCCCTGGCTGTCACTGCCTGGGTCCTCTGGAGAGGAGAGGGCGGCAGCTGCTAAAAACAAAGGCTACCACCATCTGCCTGGGCCCAGCAAAGAGAAGTAACCGGCCCTTGTGGTCAGCCCTCGGGTGCGGTACCTGAGGTGGAGGAAGCCCTTCTCTTCCCTTAACTGGTCCCTCCCCGGCGGAATCCCCAGGTCCTTCCTCCTCAGCTGATCAGTGGTGAGCACTGCACTCGCTGCGAGGCGCTGCGCTGGGCATGCCCAGATGCACTGGATCTGGCCCCTGCCCTCTCCTGACCCCCAGCCAGGGGCTTGTCCGGTGGGCGGGAGGAGCGAGACAGACGGGTCTGAGCGAGTGAACACCTCCTGGGGTCCCATGGCAGGGCAGCCAGATGGGCGCTATGGAGTCATCAGTGGGAGTGATGCCCTGTTGGCTAGGGCAGCTGCGAGTAGGTGGGATTATGATACGGGGCGGGGAAGGAGACCAGTGATCCAGGCAGAAGGTGTGCCGTGGGCCAGGACACAGCAGTGGGCTCGAGCTCAGCCAGATAAGGGGGCAGAGAACAGCCTTGGATAGAAGCAAGGGCTGTGTCAGTGCATGGGAGGCTGCATTACCGGTGCGCTGCAGAGGCATGCTTGCTAGGTTAACTGGACTTAGGATTCGTTCTGAATCGGGGCTTCCCAAAGTATGGTCCTGGGGGTGCCCTCCACCCTTTCAGGGGATCGTGGGGATCAAAACAATCTTCAGGATGCTACTTTCCAAGCTGCCCTGGTTCATGTCCTTTTCACAGTGTCGATACTGGACTCATGCTGTAGAGGCAGTGGTGGAGAACCATGGCACCAGTAAAGCCACTGGAAGCTTGGCATACGCCAGGCAGTGCCCCCGCCGCAAACGCACAGCTGCTGCATTCCTCACACTCAGGCAGCACCACCGAAAAATGCCGTCAGTATATCGCGTTTATAAAGCCCGGATCCTTGAGTGTACATTTTAAAAAATACTGTGTGAAGAAATGTGGAATAGACATGAGGCACTTTTGCTGCAAACCGAACTTTGATGGTTATCTTGAAAAGCACTTTTATGACTGAGTCACAGGCCCTACTAGTCACTTTTTTTTTTTTTTTAAGGAACACCATTTTAGCTTGAAAGGACACCTGACAGACAAAAACTCTTTAAACTTGGATGTTTAGCAGACATTTTCTCAAAAAAGAATGCAGTGAGCTTGTCACTTCAAAAACAGTGTTTGTTGCTGTTGATAAAATTTCAGCTTTTCAGCGAGAATTAGAATTTTGGAAACCTCGTTCCAGTATCTGGAGATCCGCCTAAATCAGTAAACCAGTATTTTCCAGTGACCAGTGCTTAATGTTTCAAAATTCAAAATGCAAGATAGACCAGTGAAAAGTTCACTGATAACATTTCAGATCCCACATAGCCACTAACCTTTAAGAAACTGCCACTTGTGATATTTTGGTATAATAGCAGAGAAGAATATCTGTAATTGCCTGAAAGGGCTATTAAAATCCTCTTTCCTTTTCTTATTACTTGTCAGGGTGAGGCAGAATTTTCTTCATATACTTCAGCCAAATTAACATATCACAACAGATTGCCTGCAGAGGCAGATATTAGGATCCAGATGTCTTCTAATAAGCTAGACATTAGAGATTTACAAAATTAAAACATGCCAGTCTTCTCGCTGCTTTTTTGTGTTGGAAGATAGAGCTTATTTTCCATAAAAGTGTGTTATATTAACATACTGAGCTTATTGTTTTTAAATAGTATTTTAATATATTTTAAATGAATAGTATTTTAAACATTTCTCAGTTTTGATTTCTAATATGAAAAAGTGAAAGTGGTAGTTGCTCAGTCATGTCCCACTCTTTGTGACCCCATGGACTGTAGCCTCCATGAAATTCTCCAGGCCAGAATACTGGAGTGGGTTGCCATTCTCTTCCCCAGGGGAATCTTCCCAACCCAGGAATCCAACCCAGGTCTCCTGCATTGCAGGCAGATTCTCCACCATCTTAGCCACCACGGAAGCTAATATGGTCCACGTTAATAGCTGTAACTCTCAAAGAACACCTTTTGGGGATCTTCAGTAACTTGTAAGAGTATAAGAGGGTCCTCGGACCAGGATGTTGGAGAGCTGGTGCTCTAGATTCTGGGGGCCAGGAGTGTAAACCGAGGGTTGGCATGCTGGGCTGAATGGGTGCAACGTGGACTGGCTTCTTCTGGACCTGACAGACCCCCTGGCAGGGCTGCGAAAGCCGGGATCTGGAGGCCCGGATCAGCCCTTCTGAGCCCTGGGCACGACGGGCCTCCTCGAGCCTCAGGTGCCCTGGTGGTTCAGCTGGGACCGAAATGTCACTTGCGCAGGGGGAGCTACAAGCCTCCTGTCTGGTAATCCTTGTGAAAAAGCGCTTTGTAAGTTGTGAAACACTCCACAAGATATTTGTTTTTGTGGTTATTTTGTCTGGGGCCGGTGCTTCGCTGTCTCAGATGCTTTCCCCAGACCCCGGAAAAACCTGTTCACGGGGAGCTAGAGGGTGTAGGGTGACCTCCCCACCATGTCTAACCACCCCCCACAGTCCCCTTGCCTTCCTGGAGCTAAGACAGGGGCTGTGCTTGTGACTGGACTGGCTGGAGGGGAGGCTCCTGGGCTGTTGCCCTGCTAGCCTCTGGGGACGCTGGGAAGAGAAGCCAGGAAGCCAGGCTCGTGCCCCTGTGTGCCCGCCCGGCCGCCCGCCCAGCAGCCGCTGCCTGCTTGCTCTGCTGGGAGAGGAAGTGCAGTCAGTTACCAATCGGGTTATTTTCATAACGGCTGTCTCAGGCTAGGGGGGGCGGGGAGGAGGGTGGGGAGGGGGAGGGGGCAGAGGAGCAGCCTCAGCAGCTCGCTCTCCAAACTAGGACTTGCTCAGCCGGAGGCCAGCAGCCGAGCTGGCGCTGCAGCAGGGCTCCCCTGCCCACGGGGACCCCGGCCCCCACCCGCCCGCTCTGCCTGCCACCTGAGGGCACCTCCTGCCTGCCACCCTGCCTTCCAGATCAGGTCAAAGGGGCTTCCCTCAACCCTCCCTTGCCTTCTGCTTCCTAACCCTCTTGGACCTGTCGGGGTGGGGTTGCGGGGGGAGGGTCCCTCAGGCACCACTGTCCCCAAACCAGGCTCCTGGAGCTGATGGAAAGGGAGCGGGAAGGGATGGGGGTCTGAGCTGCTGTCCCCGAGCCAGGGCAGACCCCGTCGTGGTAAACATGACTGGCCTAGTCGCCCCCCGTACCGCGCAGCCCTGGCCCACGTCTCGCACTGTGAAGTTTGCTTTGGTTTGGTTTTGGCAGTCTCCCCTTAGTGAGTGGAGACCTGGGCACCCTGTCTCAGCAGCCCCCAGGCAGGCCCCACTTCCAGCCGTCCCCACCCCCTTCCCTCGACCTCAGCCTCGGTGCTGTGGGAGCGGAGCCGCCAGGGCGGCTTCTGACCCGCAGGCCCTGCTGGAGATGACCTCTGGGCACCGTTGCCAGCCTTCACCAGGACACGGCGCCTGGGGTGTGGTGGCATTCCACACTCGGTGTGGAACGGGCGCTCTGGCTGAATCCCACAGGGTGGGCTGTGCGAGCACCCTGGGAGGCAGAGCAGTCCCTGGAGGCCCGATCTGGTGCCGGGGCAGAGAGCATCTGTCCCAGCATGAGCAGACCCCCCACGCAGCCCAGGCTGCCTAGCTGTGTTCCTCGTATGGTGGGTGGTGGCCGTCCTGGCTGCTCCCGCTTCCCTTTCTGGCTCCTACCTGCACCGTCGTGCATGCCCAGTTGTATCTGGCTTTTGATGACCCCAGGGACTGTAGTCCACCAGGCTCCTCCATCCATGGGATTCCGCAGGCAAGAATACTGGAGTGGGTTGCCATGCCCTGCTCCAGGAGATCTTCCCAACCCAGGGATCGAACCCATGTTTCTTACCTCTCCTGCTCTGGCTGGCGGGTTCTTGACCACTGAGCCACCTGGGAGCAGAGACAGATTCCGGTAGGTGGCACGACCCACACGCCCAGGTGTCTGCTGTGGATGCAGGCCCTGCCAAGCCCCTCCTCTCTGCCGGCTGTCATCAGGTACTTTGCACCGTTATGTCATCTGAACCTCTGTCACGTCAAAGCCTCTGGACTAGGTCGTTTCAGCCCTACTTTGCAGAGGAGAAAATTGAGACTCCAAAAGGTTAGTTGATCAGCCCAGGAAAGCAGTGGCAGATACAGGGTTCCAAAGCTTGAAGCTAAGATGACGTGAGCCAGTTTAACTGGGCGATCAGGGGTCCTGGCCTTTCTGCCTAGCAACCGATGGAGCTGGGGCGCTTGTGCCCATCGCCCCCAGCAGCTGCCTGAGCCTAGCCGCCAAGGGTGCCCGGCCAGCCGCCACCAAGCCCGTCTGCCCACAGCACCCTTTGTCCTCCTCCCCAGGCTCCTAGCAGCCGGCTGGACATCGACGGGGCCCCTGAGCCCTTTCCCAGCCCATCCCCTTCGGGTGTGACAGGCTTCCCCCGCTGGGCCCCGACCAGGAGGCTGAGGGCAGCCGTTTTTGCTCTGCTGTCGGTGTCAGAACCCTGTGGGGCCTCCTCCGGTGACCTTTACATGTACTGAGTGTGGTGTGTGGAAGCTGACAGAGCGTGAGGTGAGAGGAAGCTGCCGCCCAGGGCCGTGCCATGGGAAGAGGCTGCAGGCGCAGGCAGAGGAGAGTCCGGGACAGGCCTGGGAGCCGGCAGGGCCTGGGAGCCGGCAGGGCCTGGGAGCAGACCCAGGAGAGGCCTGGGCCGAGATAGGAAGTCAGGAGTCAGGCCTTTGCTGACCAGAGGACAGAGGTTTCTATGGCGACCAGAAGAACAGGAAGCCTGGGCCGGGAAGGAGGGGTGTCGGAGCACAGAGGTGCGGTCGCCTTAGAGGGGAGCGTGTCATAAACCGTCAGATCAGCCAGCTGATGGCCTCCTTCGACCGACAAAGAAACTGAGGCCCGAGAGGGAGCGGCTTTGCATGAGGTCACGCGGCGCCGGCCTGGCCTGGCCCGGCCCGGCCCGCCCCTGCTGGTGGTAACCGCGCCAGCAGGCCGCTGGGGAGACCCCTGGGCCGGGCCCGGTGGGGACCCAGGCGCGGGGGGAGCCCCTCTAAGTCGCCCCTGTGTCCTGAGGCAGGTGAGCCGTGAGGCCTGTCCACACCCCAGCCTCTCTTGTCGCAGGCGGGGGGCTGGGCAGGCGGAAGGGTCCACCCTCTCGGCCACCCACAGAGCGCCTGCCGCACCTCCCCCCCCAGTGACTGTGGCCTTTTGTTTTCTGGGTGACACTCGCATCAGGCGGTGTGTTCGGGTGACTAATCTCCTCCGGGCTGGGCAGCTGTCACAGGGCGGCCTGACCAGCCGGGCGGGGAAAGCTGACACCCTGGAGCAGTGCTGGAAAGTCAGGGTCCCGTTGGCAGCGGGCCGCTGGGCCTCCAGGCTCCTCCTGCTGGGCGCAGCGCAGACCCTGGGTCAGGCGGACCTGAGTTCAGGTCCCGCTCCTGCCCGTGGCCAGCTGTGTGACCCAGGAGCCTGGGCCTGGTCTCCTCAAGTTGGTTTCCTCCTTTCTGTAACCTGCCTCCGGGGAGGTAGCTAGGATCAAAGGAGATGGTGAGTGAGCGCACTTGTCACGTAGCGGGTGATGGGTAAATGCACCGCTGTTGCCATTATGGCACCTTAGTCCCAGCTCAGACCAGGCTCTGCCCTCGGGTCGAGGTGGGTTCCAGCGCCTGCTCCTCATGGACTAGCTGTGCACCTGGGGCTGGTTATCTCCTCAGTCTCTCCTCAGGAGCCATGCATGATACCGTGTCTATTCTTTAGGGTGCTGTGGTTTATAAAACAGTGCACGTGTTTGCCAAGGACTTAGTATCCTGCCTGATGTGTGTGGGCACTCAGCAAATGTCAGGCAGGACGGCACTGATTTTAGGAGGAAACCAGGAGCTCTTCTGCCCTCCTTCCCCTCACCTGCAGAGGCTGGCAGATCGTAAGCAGCAAGCCCTGGAGCCCGGCAGCCCCCAGCACGGCTTCTGCAGGCATGGCTGCCTCCATGTCAGTACTCCTGCACCTATCCAAGGCCCTGGCCTAACGCTGCCTGCCCGGACCCCCAAGTGAAGCGAAGTCACTCAGTCATGTCTGGCTCTTTGCAACCCCATGGACTGTAACCTACCAGGCTCCTCTGTCCATGGGATTTTCCAGGCAAGAGTACCAGAGTGGGTCGCCATTTCCTCTCCAGGGTATCTTCCCGACCCAGGGATCGGACCCAGAGATCGAACCTGGGTCTCCTGCATTGCAGGCTTTACCATCTAAGCAACCAGGGAAGCCAACCAGGGCAGTAGCAAATCAAGGTGGGAGGAGGAGGAGGCGGCGCTGGCCACGCAGCCCAGCCCGGATTCCTCAAGCCCTTCCTCCACGCTCTCAGGCCCGCAGCTGACAGAAGTGTCTCTCCTGTCAGCCCCAGGCAGGGGTCCCGTGGCTGTGACTCAGACCTCCCTGTGGCCGCCAGAGCCCAGGAGAGTACCTGATGGTGGACACAGGTGTCCTTGGGCGCTCTGCAGGCATGGCCCCCTTGAAGCACACCAGGTGCTGTGCCCTTTCCCCACTGTTAGGAGCGGGTAAGAGCGCATGTGCTCCCCTTGGCCTGTGTAGAAGGGGCAACGGGGCAGGCGAGCTGGTGAAGGGATCAGAGCCCGTGCTCAGACCAGGTCAAGGGAGGATGGCTTGAGCAAGCGTGGTCCCTGGGGCTCCTGCAGGATGGTGCTCCAGGTAGCTTAGTGTTGGGATTCTGAGCACTGGGGCTTCGGGTCTTGGCCCCCAGGTCAACGTGCAGTTCACGGGCTCCCTCAGCGGCCAGAAGAAGGTTTTCAGACATCGTCCAGCACTGCCACACATGGGTTGTCCATCCTGGGCCTCTTCAGAAAGGCGAGGCTCGGGAAGTGCTTACCATCAGCCCTTCAGAGCAGGAGCACCCGCAGAGCCCAGAGGCGCTCTCGTGGCTTCTCTCCCCACCCTGTGCAGCTGCCTCTCCAGTTCTCAGGCAGAGGGGTGGGGTGAGCTCCAAGCGGCCTTCCACCCACGAGGCAGATGTCAGACCCTCTCCCTTTCTGGGGCTGCTCTCGGCCTGGCCCCAGGTCTGGGGGTCGTGGCAGGGCCAAATTTCCTTTCAGAGAGCCTCATTCTCTTACCGTGGCTTGGTTTCTTCCATGTCCTGGGAAGGGACACCTAAGCCTAACCTCCCCAAGGAGAGGAAAAACCTTGCCCTCAGCCCCTCAGTGTCCTATCTTTTTGCCTTTTCACACTGTTCCTGGGGTTCTCAAGGCAAAAATACTGAAGTGGTTTGACAGTCCCCCTTCCCCAGGGGACCACGTTTGGTCAGAACTCTCTGCCATGACCCATCCGCCTTAGGAGGCCCCACATGGCATGGCTTATAGTTTCATTGAGCTAGACAAGGCTGTGATCCATGTGATCAGTTTGGTTAGTTTTCTGTGATCAATTGTGGAAATCAATCCTGAACATTCATTGGAAGGAGTGATACTGAAGCTGAAGCTCCAATACTTTGACCACGAGATGCAAAGAGCCGACGCATTAGAAAAGACCCTGATGCTGGGAAAGATAGAAGGCAGGATGAGATGGTGGGATGGCATCAGCAACTCAATGGACATCAGTTTGAGCAAGCTTCAGGAGATGATGAAGGACAGGAAAGCCTGGTGTGCTGGACTTCTTGGGGTCGCAGAGTCACACAAGGCTGAACAGCTAACAACAGCCCCACAGTCTGTCTAGGTTGACTCCAGGCGCCCAGCTTCCTTTCTCTTTTCCTTTCCATCAGCTTCAGGCAAGGGATTTGGAAGTCCTTTAGGCCAGAGCTTTGTGGATCTTGGTGCCTGGACAGGGGAACCCAGAAGGGTAACTGGCAGCCCCTCCTCTGCAGTGCTCCTGCGGCTGCAAGGGGGCGGAATTGGGGAGCACCATGTCCAGCAGCAATGAGTGTGGGCTCCCTGCTGGGTCTTCTCGTACCCCGCCCCGTTTAAGGGGCTCAGAAGCCACAGAACACCCCCATTTCCTCCCAAGTGTCCCTTCTCCAAGGGCAGAGGCTGAGACTGGGCTCCTGGGGCTGGGATGCCCGGCTCCTGACGCTCCCGGTCTCTGTGCCCAACAGCCACCCGCCTGCCCCTGCCATGGAGACCTTCATTAAGAGACACTTCCAGCGGAAGGCGCCCGGCCCAGGGGAGGGGCCGCGGCGGCCGAGCGGCGCGGGGCTGCCCACGAGCAAGGCCCGTCGCCGATCGCCCGCGGGGCAGGCCTCCTCCTCGCTGGTACAGCGGCGGCGCTCCAGCGCGCAGCTCCAGGGCTGCCTCCTGAGCTGCGGGGTGGTGGCCCCGCGCCCCGGCCGCCGCCGGCGCTCCAGCACCGCGCCCCCCGCCTGCAATCCCCGCTTCGCCGTGGAGGAGGTGCCCACCCAGCCGCAGCCGGCCGTGGTGGGGCCCCAGTTTCTGGTGGCACCCCTGCTGTTGGCTGGGCTCGTGGGCATGGAGGAGGAAGAGGGCTTGCAGGAGGAGGATATGAGGGTCGCGTCACCGAGCGCCCAGCCGGGCGCCGGGACCCCAGGGCCGCCCCCACCCCCGCCCCGCGGCGGGCTGCCCCTGCTGCCGGTGCCGCGCTGGCGCCGGCGCCGGGCCTCCTCCCACCTGCTGCCCGCAGACGTGGTGAAAGACCACGGGCTCTGGGGCCTGCACGGTCACTACCGGCGCCTCAGCCAGCCGCGGCCCATGGGCCAGCAGCCCAGCCCAGGAGGTCGAAGAGCCTCGGGCACTGCAGCCGGCCTCGGGATGCCCGCCCGCGTGCGCCCGCTGTCCCGCCGGCGCCAGGTAGCCCTGCGGCGCAAGTCAGCCGGACCCCAGACCTGGAGTACCCTGCTTGCGTAGGTATAGCTGCGGCTAGCAGGGCAGTGGTGTGACCTCCGGGGGGCTGGCCCGAGGGTCCCCAGCTTGGCAGCAGCTCTGGGCCAGGCTCGGAAGCCAGCAGGGCAGCGAGGAGAGTCGAGTCTCCTCAGGGATCCTCTCAGAGCCGGGGAGGGGAGGGTGTCCTGGGGGGCCTCCTCTGCCCTCCCTGCCTTGACCCGGGGTTGAGGTCAAGGTGAAGGCAGAGATCCCAGGCGAGGGGAAGGAAGCAGAGGCGCTGCGCGCCCAGCAGGCCTCAGCTGTCTCCTCCTCCGCAGGAAAGCCATCACCAAGTCGGGCCTTCAGCACCTGGCACCCCCTCCTCCTGCTCCTGGGGCCCCGTGCAGCGAGCCTGAGCGGCAGATCCGGAGCACCGTGGACTGGAGTGTGAGTGGCCGGGAGCGGGGAGGGGTCGATGGGGACCAGCTCCCTGCTGGGGGTCGGAAGTCCTGTGGGCGGCTGCAAGGGAAGCCCATGGACCTGTGGGGTCAGGGCAGATCTCCTAGGGTGGCCACGTTCGGGCCAACAGTGGTGAAAACAGGATGCAGCAAAGTAGATTGTGGGGGCTGGAGCAGGTTTGTCTTGGGGGAGGGGGGCAGAGCAGGCGTGCACCGAGCGTGCTCCTCCCGTCCTCCAGGAGTCGGCGACCTATGGGGAACACATCTGGTTCGAGACCAACGTGTCCGGGGATTTCTGCTACGTCGGAGAGCAGTACTGCGTCGCCAAGATGCTGGTGAGTGAGCGCGGTGCGGTACGCCGCCCCCTGGTGGTGGAGCCGGATCTCGAGCCCTGTAAGCCGGCCCTCCCAGGGGAAGGTGAGAGCGAGGCTCTCGCCTGAGCTGCCCTGCAGGGGGCTGCCCCCCGAAGGCCAGAGGGACGGGATTGGGTCCTGAAGCCAGGACGGGGCTCGACAGTGCTCTCCCAGCGCAGCTGTGCTGGGGTAGGCGTGGGGCAGCACCCGAGCCCGGGTTACCCCGGGCCTCAGGGACCTTCTGTTTCCTGCAGCAGAAATCAGTGTCCCGGAGAAAGTGTGCGGCCTGCAAGATTGTGGTCCACACGCCCTGCATCGAGCAGCTCGAGAAGGTGAGCGTGGCTGTTTAGGCTTTCCTGCCCCTCTCCCTCGGGGTGCTGAAGCCCTCACGGCACTCCTACATGGGTCTCTGTACATGCGTGTTCACGTCACACAGACACCACCGGCCAGGGGTGCCTCAGTGTGTGTAGTGGTGAAAAAGCCAAAGACCCGGGGGCTACAGGGCCTGCGTCTGCATCCCGGCTCCCCCTTCATTTGCTGCTGCGTCCAGCTGCCCAGAACAAGCCTGGCATAGAGCGAGGCTCATAAGACTGTTACTATACGAAGTCACGAATGCTGGCTGAGATGCCATTTTATCAGTTCCCAAACTAATAGTTAGAAGGCGCTGAGCCTTCGTACCTCAGCACTGTCTGGGCCAGTCCTGTGTGGGCCCTGAACCCTGGCTCTGTCCCCTCCACGGTGCGGCTGTAAAGACCTTTTCCCAGGGACCGTTGTCCACGGAGTGGCTGCAGCTAGGGGCGCATCTGGGCCCCGCGCTTCTAGGGAGGGAGGGAGAAGGACAGCTGGGTGAGTGGGTCCAGGCCTATGGATTGGGAGGCTGCCATGGCCCTGCGGGACTCCCCACCAGCAGAAGCCGAGGCCAGTGTAAGAGAAATCCTGTAGGACTAGGAATGGCTTGAACGAGGCTGACGCAGACGGCTTCCCCTACTCTTCATCTCATACAGTGCAGTTTCCCTACAGTTTTCCTAGGGCTGAAGCAGGGGCCCTGAGGAAAAGAGAGACGCCTGTAGCCCTAGGTCCTGTAGATCCGTCACCCCAGCCCCTAAGGTGATAAACCAGGGCTCCACAAATGGGCTGACGGTCTCCAGGGACCAGTCCACAAGCATGGACTGGGTTGCCTGCAGGTGCCTGAGCTGGGAGAGCTGGAGGGCGAGGAAGAGTACAGGATGGGTCAGCCTTGCTGCCATTTTAGCGGGGAAGACGGATACAGAACTTGCTGTCTCCCTCATCCCAGAAGACTGGGCAGCGGAAGGGAGCTTCCTTCTGGCTAGTGGAGAGGAGGAGGGATGCCGGAGGGCCTCTGAGAAGAGGTGTCTGGTGTTCTCAGGGCCCCCAGGATGCCGGAGGGCCTCTCCCTCCTTTGTGAGGATGCCTCCCCAGTGACACCTTCTGAAGGGGGTGGCCACGTGCCTGACCCCATGAAGGGCGGTTCTGACGTTTCGGTGGTCACTGCATGTTTCACAGATAAATTTCCGCTGTAAGCCATCCTTCCGTGAATCGGGCTCCAGGAACGTCCGTGAGGTAAGTGCCGGGGGTGGTCAGGGCCCCGGGTTTCCTGACCGGGCCCCTCGGCAGTGACTCCAGAGTGTCGCCGGGCTTCTGCCCGTCGCTCAGCCCGGTGCCGCTCCTCTCCTCCACCAGCCAACCTTCGTGCGGCACCACTGGGTACACCGGCGGCGCCAGGACGGCAAGTGTCGGCACTGCGGGAAGGTGAGGCTGCGCCTGAGCAAGCTGGCCCTGGTCCCGGCAACCCCGCACCGCCACGTGTGGCCCGTCCGCTCCTGACCGCGGGCAGAGTCCTGGGCCCACTCTCTGGCTGCCATGCCCACTCAATCCCAGAACCCCCAGGTCCCTGGGCAGAGCGGGAGAGCAGGGAGGAAAGCCTCCTCCTCCGAGAGCAGTGTGTCTGGACCGCTCAGAAGCTGTGAGCAACCCCTTCGAGAAGCATGGAGGCTTTTTCCCTCGCTAGCTCAGCCGATGCACGTTGAGGGCCCGCCGGGTGTGAGCACGGCCCACAGCAGCCCAGGTTTCACTGACCTGTCTTGTCCCCTCCACCCACCCCCCAGTAAGTTCAGGCTCTGAGAGATCTAGGGGCCTTGTCCCTCCTCCCTCTGTCCACCCTGAGTGTCCAGCACGTCCGGCACAGTAGGCCCTGCGATAAACCTGTGTAGGACAAACAGGGAATGACTGTGATGCTTACTGCACAGAGCTTTGACAGCCTGGGTTGGGAAGGAGGGACTGGAGTTAGGCAGGAGTTATCTATGGACCCCTTTCCAGCAGATGGTGCACTTAACTTCAGAGACCAGCCTGGCTCAGCCCCCGTGACTCTAGGGACTCCTTTTATAGTTCTTGTCTTTAAAAAGAAAAAAAAAAAAAAGAGTGCTCAGTTGCCCTGGGTGGAGAGATGTTGGCAGCAGGAAGGGGCTGGGCCTGCTGCTCTGGGCCCAGCCCCGGGGACCCTCAGCACCCTCTGCCCCCTAGGGCTTCCAGCAGAAGTTCACCTTCCACAGCAAGGAGATCGTGGCCATCAGCTGCTCCTGGTGCAAGCAAGCAGTGAGTGCCACTCCCCTGCCGCTGGCTGTCCCCCAGGGCTGCGCGGGGTGCGGGCTGCAGGTCTCGGCCAGGCCCAGCTCAACCACGCCCCCCGCCACCCCGCCCTTCCAGTACCATAGCAAGGTGTCCTGCTTCATGCTGCAGCAGATCGAGGAGCCGTGCTCCCTGGGGGTCCACGCCGCCGTGGTCATCCCCCCTACCTGGATCCTCCGGGCCCGCAGGCCCCAGGTGAGTCCCACCTGCGCCAGGAAACCCCAATCCCCATGACCCCCAGGGTCTGCCGGCCACCCCAGCTCCAACCACCTTGTCACCCACACCTCCACTTCCCTCGCAGAACACCCTCAAAGCCAGCAAGAAGAAAAAGAGAGCATCCTTCAAGAGGAAGTCTAGCAAGAAAGGGCCTGAGGTTAGACTGGGGACCAGGCGGGCAGCCGGAGGGGAACAGGAGAGGGGGGCCTGTTTCTTGGGACACTGAGGCCCGCCCCCCTCGGAGCTCATGATGCGGCCATCGCTGGGTCAGTCTGGGCTCTGGGGCCCCTGAGCAGGGGGAGGGGTCAGGTCCTCCTCTGGGGCCAGGCCCACTGTGAGGTCTGACCCCTCGGTGATACTCACGGGGGCACCCGGGGCATGGAGGACAGGGTGAGGGTCCCCCAGGGCGGGAGCCAGCCTTACGGGCTCTCTCTGTCTCCAAGGAGGGCCGCTGGAGACCCTTCATCATCAGGCCTACTCCGTCTCCCCTCATGAAGCCCCTGCTGGTGTTCGTGAACCCCAAGAGTGGGGGCAACCAGGTGCGCACGGCCTCCAGTCTCCCCTGCGAGCCTTGGGGGAGGGGTGGGGTCTAGCTCAGCTCCTCCCCCCAGCAGGTGTTCCCGGGTCTGCTTCGGCCCCATTCCTCTTTCGCTGGGATTCGGAGAAAGTCGTGTTCTGTCTCCGCCTCTTGCCTCTTCCTGGGCCCACAGGCTTCCCCACCTCAGCCCCCCACCCCTGATGCCTCCCCACTTCCCTGTTGGCTCCTGGTTTCCCGCAGGGCGCCAAGATCATCCAGTCCTTCCTCTGGTATCTGAATCCCCGGCAAGTCTTTGACCTGAGCCAGGGGGGTCCCAGGGAGGCGTAAGTACCTTCCAGGGCTCTGCGGGGGTGGTGGCGAGGGCTGGCCTGGCGCGCTCTCGGGCCACAGCTCAGGGACCCTGACCCCTCTGACTCCGTTCCCGCCCTCTGACTCCAGGCTGGAGATGTATCGCCGGGTGCACAACCTGCGGATCCTGGCCTGCGGGGGCGATGGCACAGTGAGTCCTCCTGCCCCCGACCCCGCCCGACCTGGCCCGCTCTGACCCGGCCCACGCCCACCTGCCCTGCTCTGCCCTGCCCCTCCAGGTCGGCTGGATCCTTTCCACACTGGACCAGCTGCGCTTGAAGCCACCGCCGCCAGTCGCCATCCTGCCCCTGGGCACTGGCAATGACTTGGCCCGCACCCTCAACTGGGGCGGGGTGAGCGCCCGCAGATGGGGCAGGGAGCTGGGGATGGGGGGGGTGGGGTGCTGTGGGAGGCTCAGACCCCAGAGGAGCTCAGTTCCCACCCCCCACCCCCTGCCTCCAGGGCTACACCGACGAGCCTGTGTCCAAGATCCTGTCTCACGTGGAGGAGGGCAACGTGGTGCAGCTGGACCGCTGGGACCTCCGTGCAGAGCCCAACCCCGAGGCAGGGCCTGAAGAGCGAGACGAGGGGGCCACCGACCGGGTGGGTCAACAGTGGGGGGTAGAGCCGGGGGTGTCTGGGATCTGGGGCAAGTCTTCGTGTCACCAGACTTCGGCCTCTCTTTGGGAAGAGGGAATGGTGGTCCTCAGCTCATGAGAGAGTTGTCTGCAGCCTCTTGGCACATCTTACTAAGCACCTGCTACAACCAGGCACCACTGGTTCTCAGCAGCGCCCAGAGCCAGGTCCTGGTGCACGTGAGGCCCGTCAGGGAGGAGGGTCGTCGGCGGGGTGAGGCCTGGGAAGAAAAGCCAGCCGGGCACAGGCTGCTTTGGCGTACAAGCGCTCGGCAGGGCTCCCCGGGAGCTGAGAAGGCCGGTCCGAGGCCCCCTTTCTGCAGAGGTGGCTGTGGGGAGGGGCGGGGTACAAATGGGAGCCCTTCATGCCTGTCCCTTGGCCTTCCTCCAGCTGCCTCTGGATGTCTTCAACAACTACTTCAGCCTGGGCTTTGATGCCCACGTCACCCTGGAGTTTCACGAGTCTCGAGGTGCGCACGTCTTTGCTGAGGAGGCCGCCTGCGGGTGGTGGTGGTGGTGGGGAACCCAGGAGGGGCCCCGAGATGGCCAGACCTCTCCCCTGCCAGTACAAGGCTTTCATCCGTCATCAGCCCTCCCGCCCGAGCCCAGCTTGGAAAGCCCTAACAGGCTCAGAGCAGCTGACTGTCCCCTATTTCTTGCTACCACCCAGAGGCCAACCCGGAGAAGTTCAACAGCCGCTTCCGGAATAAGATGTTCTATGCCGGGGTGAGTCTGAGGCCTGCCACCGTGCCCAGCCGTTGCCACGCCCACCCGTGTCCACCAGGCCTCAGGACCCCTGTGTGGCAGCGGGCAGGACATGCCCTGTTACCCACAGATGGTGACGCCCTCTGTCTCCCACAGACAGCCTTCTCCGACTTCCTGATGGGCAGCTCCAAGGACTTGGCCAAGCACATCCGCGTGGTGGTGAGCGGGCTGTGCCCACAGGCAGGGTGGGTGGGTCTGGCGGGAGGGAGACCCTCTGGGCACATATGCTCTCAACCCCGTCCGCCTGTTCCTGCCTGCAGTGTGATGGGACTGACCTGACCCCCAAGATTCAGGACCTGAAACCCCAGTGCATTGTTTTCTTGAATATCCCCAGGTGAGGAGGGGGTGGCGCTGAGTGGGCCCTGCTGCCCCTGTCTTGCACACCTGTCCTCTGAAGCCCGTGGCGGTGCCCTCCCCTCCAGGTACTGCGCAGGCACCATGCCCTGGGGCCACCCTGGGGAGCACCACGACTTCGAGCCCCAGCGGCACGACGATGGCTACCTCGAGGTCATCGGCTTTACCATGACCTCCCTGGTGAGTAAGCCAGCACGGGGCCCACCTGGAGCCCCAGGCCTGCCTTGCCCCGGCCCTGGCCCCGAGACGGAAGGGGATGCCTTCCCTGGTGGTCCAGTGGTTAAGAGTCCACCTTGCAATGCAGGGGACATGAGTTTGATCCCTTTGGGGGTCCCTAAGTTCCCACATGCCTCAGGGCAACTAAGCCTGCGTGACAAAACTGAGATCTGAAGCAACCAGATAAATATAAAAAGGAAAAAAAAACAACAGAAGAGGGTCACCGAATTCCTTCTCATTGGCCAGAACCGGAGAGCTCACCCTCACCTCCTTTCTCTGGCTGGGGTCTCACCCTCTGCTCTCCGTCGGGTGGGGGATTACTCACTTTGTTCTCCAGCCTGGGAAAAGGAAAGCCTGTGGTCCTGCCAGCCCCTGACCCTGAGTCTCCCGTGCCCACAGGCCGCGCTCCAGGTGGGCGGGCATGGCGAGCGGCTGACGCAGTGCCGAGAGGTGCTGCTCACCACGTCCAAAGCCATCCCAGTGCAGGTGGACGGCGAGCCCTGCAAGCTTGCAGCCTCCCGCATCCGCATCGCCCTGCGCAACCAGGCCACCATGGTGCAGAAGGCCAAGCGGCGGAGCGCTGCCCCCCTGCACAGCGAGTATGTCCCCCCCACCCCTCCCACATGCCCTGGGCCCCAGAGACTCTGCCCATCCCTGGCCTCAGTTTTTCCCTCTGGGAAGGAGGCTAACTACCCCAGGGCAGCTGGGGCGAGGGGCAGTACGTGGTGTGATGCCTGGCTGGGACCAGCAGCTTGGGCAGGGCCCTTGCCAAGCGCCACGTGGTCCCCCTGCCTGCAGCCAGCAGCCGGTGCCGGAGCAGCTGCGAGTCCAGGTGAGCAGGGTCAGCATGCACGACTACGAGGCCCTGCACTACGACAAGGAGCAGCTCAAAGAGGCTTGTGAGTGGCAGGCGGGGTGGGGAGGGGCCGCTGAGGAGCAGGGCCCAGGCTGGGGTGCAGCCCGCTGCTGACGGCCGCCCTGCCCTGCAGCCGTGCCACTGGGCACTGTGGTGGTCCCGGGAGACAGCGACCTGGAGCTGTGCCGTGCTCACATCGAGAGGCTCCGGCAGGTGAGGGGTGGGGCCAGGGCCTGCCCACGGGGCCGCCGCCGGCCCAGGTTCTAGTGACCTCCAGCCCTGGCCTCTGCCTCTCTTGCCAGGAGCCCGAAGGTGCTGGAGCCAAGGCCCCGATGTGCCAGAAACTGTCCCCCAAGTGGTGCTTCCTTGATGGTCAGTGGCCCCCGAAGGGCTGGGTCCCGTCCTGGGTCCCACCCAGTCCCTTGGCAGTCCTGGGTGGGGTGGCTGGAAACCCGGGCCTGGACAGGGGGCCATCTTCTTCAGCCAGCCCTCTCCCCACAGCCACCACTGCCAGCCGCTTCTACAGAATCGACAGGGCCCAGGTAAGCACTCGAGGTCTGCTCCAAAAACTGCCGGCTCCGGGGCCCCGTGTCACCTGTCCTGCTTGGCCGTCCTGCACAGCCGGACACACCTGTGTCCGCCGATGGGCAGTGCACAGGGATGGTGCTGACGGCAGGGAGCTGGGCACTTGGGGTTGGCTTGTGGGGAGCCTCAAAGCACAGGCATCTTCCAGCCTGACACTGAAGGAAGGGTGCTTTGGGTCAGAGGCTGGGGCACCCGGTAAAGGCTTAGCTGTGGGAAGGGGCTGCAAGCTGGGGGCCCCCTGTATGAGGTCAGGGGATCTGGGGCAGGAAGGGAGAGGAGGGGGTGGGGTGGGGGCTGCTACAGGCCTGGCTGCCCCATCATTGCTCTACCTCACGGCCGTGGCTTCTCCAGGTCTGCTGGCCTGGCGTCCCCCTGCACCCCACATCGGCCGCCCTGCAGGGCCCTGACCCTCGGCCCAACCTTCCCCCTCAACCCTGTAGGAACACCTCAACTACGTGACTGAGATCGCGCAGGACGAGATTTATATCCTGGACCCTGAGCTGCTGGGGGCATCTGCCCGTCCTGACCTCCCCACCCCCACGTCCCCTCTCCCCACCTCGCCCTGCTCCCCCACATCCCGGTGAGTCCCAAGCCTCAGCCAGCCCTCCCCCCCGACACTGCCCCAAAGGACAGCCGACTGAAGCCCCCCCTCGCCAGGCTACATCCAGGCCACGAGCCTTCCGCCCCACTGGCCACCATCCACCCCACTGCAGTGGCCGGAGACCCGGGCTCCCTCCCGGCCACCCCCACCCTCATCTGAGCACCCTGCAGCCCCCTGGCCTCCTGCTCTCCCCCAGCACCCTGTGGGCACGGTGCCCTGCCCTGCTCACTTCACCCTGGGCACCAGTGCCCTCCTCCACCACCACAGTGCAGCCCCACTCACCTGTCTGTTCTTTGCCGCCTTGTTTGCCCGCCTCTGGACTTGTTCTTGCCTCCCCGATCTGCACCTTCCACTCATGTCTCAGCCTGGGTGTGCCTTCTCTGCAGTCTCTCGGGAGCCCCCCTGAAGCTGCTGTTCTGTCACACCACCCAGTCTCCCGTTCTTCTATACTTCTGCTGTTCCAGAACACTGTATTTACTCGTTTGTCTGACTTTGTCTCTATGAGTAGAATGTAAGCTCCCTGAGAGCAAGTTCTCCACCTGTCTTGTTCACGGCTGAGTTGCTGGTGCCCAGAAAAGCACTTGACATGCAGGAGGCACTCAATAAACTGTTGAATGAACCAAGGGTGCCCTGGGCTGGGGCTGGGAGGGCAACAAGCTGGGCCTGTGCCGCAGCCACGTCACCCTGCCTCACCCTGGCTCATCTCACCCTGGCACTGCCGCATCACATGTCACCCTGTCATTTCATGTCATCTTGTCACGTCCTGTCACCCTGTCACATCTCATCCTGTCACCGTCACATCTCGTCACCTTGTCATCTCATCCTGTCACCCTGTCACGTTACCCCATCACTTCTCATCCTGTCACCTCACCCTGTCACATCTCATGTCACCTTGTCACGTCTCATCCTGTTACATTGTCATCTTGTCACCTCATGTCACATCCTGTCACCTTGTCACATGTCACCCTGTCACATTTCATGTCCTCATCCTGTCACATCTCGTCACCTGTCACATCTGTCGCCTTGTCACATGTCATATGTCACAAGTCACTGTCACATCCTGTCACATCACATCTCATCCTGTCACCCTGTCACATCTCATGTCGCTCTGTCACGTCTCATCCTGTTACATCGTCACCTTGTCACCTCATGTCACATCCTGTCACATCACATCTCATGTCACGTCTCATCCTGTCACCTGTCACATCCCATGTCACCTTATCACATTTGTCACCCTGTCACATATCACTGTCACCTTGTGATATCACCCCATATCATCCTGTCACCCTGTTGCATCTCATGTCACCTTGTCACATCCTGTCACCCTGTCACATCTCATGTCGCTGTCACATCTCATCCTGTTACATCGTCACCTTGTCACCTCATGTCACATCCTGTCACATCATCACATCTCATGTCACGTCTCATCCTGTCACCTGTCACATCCCATGTCACCTTGTCACATCTGTCACCCTGTCATGTGTCACTGTCACATATCCTGTCACATCACATCTCGTCACCGTCACATCTCATCTTGTCACCGTCACATCTCATGTCGCTCTGTCACATCTCATCCTGTTACATCGTCACCTTGTCACCTCATGTCACATCCTGTCACCTTGTCACATCCCATGTCACCCTGTCACATCCCATGTCACGTCTCATCCTGTCACCTGTCACATCCCATGTCACATCTCACCGTCACCTTGTCACATCTGTCGCTGTCGTATGTCACCTCAAGTCACTGTCACACTGTCACATCTCATCCTGTCACCCTGTCGCATCTCATGTCACTCTGTCATCTTGTGAAGTCACCCCATATCTCATCCTGTCACACCTCACGTCACCCCGTCACATCTGCTCTGTTTGCAGGTCACTGCCAGGGGACGCTGCGCCCCCTACAGGTGAGGCCTCTCCCTGCAGGGCCCCTGCTTTCTCCCTGGTCAGAGGACCCAGGCTCAGTGGGGTGGGGCAGGGCCAGGTGGACCCATACACAGCCTCATGCCCACATAGCTATAGTCACATTTGCCACAGCCCTAGGCACACGTGCCCCTCAGGCCCGCTTTGCACAGTAATACATCACACACATGTTCACGCACTGATGCCAGCCAAGGCCTCCCGTGCCAGAGTGTAACAGACTGGTGTTCCGAGCAGGTGAAGAGCTCATCGAGGCTGCCAAGAGGAACGATTTCTGTAAGGTACTAGTGCCAGGCTCGGGCTTCTTCCCCTTGGCAGCCCCAGCGGGGCCCGGGGAGTGGGGCCTCTGGCTGGGCCAGGAGCTGCTTGGTTGATCTGTTGTGACCTGGCCCTCTGGGGGGGAGGTGTCCATGTGATTGTCCCAATCTGCTCTGCCCCACCCACAATCATTGTTCCTCCATAGGGGCTTCCTAGCTCAATCTGTCTGTCCCCAGAGCACAGAAAGGAGTGAGTCTTAGAAGAACTACAGGCTCCAAGGCTCCCAGGGAGTCCAAGGGCACCTGGGATGAGAGACGCCCAATGTCTCTGCCTTGCACTCCCAAAAGACCCCCAGAGACCTCTAGGGATCCTGGGGCCTGTGTGAGTTGGAGGGGCGTTTCTGTGGTGGGAAGGAGGGTGGTCTCGAGGCGCCCCAGCCTTGCCCTGCCTCCTGCCCCCAGCTCCAGGAGCTGCACCGAGCTGGGGGCGACCTCATGCACCGTGACGAACGGAGCCGCACGCTCCTGCACCACGCGGTCAGCACCGGTAGCAAGGAAGTGGTCCGCTACCTGCTGGAGCACGGTGAGCTGTGCCCCTGGGGTCCCTGGGGCCGCTGGGAGGCTGCCAGGCCTCTCTGACCTCTTCCCTCCATCCTTCACCAGCGCCTACTGAGATCCTTGATGCCGTGGAGGAAAAGTGAGTATCTGGGCAGGGCAGGACCCCAGTTACCCTGGAAACCACCCAGGCTTCATCTAGCCCCTCGATGTGGATCCTTTCTGAGCCCATAAAACCCTTCCTGGCCACATCTGTCACCCTCTGGGCCACTCCCCGCCCCACCCCAGGACCCAACACTTCCTGCCCCTTCTGATGGCCCCTGTGGAGACAGGAGGGCCCAGAGGACTGGATGGGGTCCACAGCCAGCCCCTGTTCCCCCAGTGGGGAGACCTGCCTGCACCAGGCGGCAGCCCTGGGCCAGCGCACCATCTGCCACTACATCGTGGAGGCCGGGGCCTCGCTCATGAAGACCGACCAGCAGGTGAGCAGAGGGGCAGGGCGGGCACGGAGGAATCCACGCAGACATGGAGCCACCCTTTCCCGAACTCTGCCCGTAGGAGAGGGGAGCCTGGGGGAGGGCGGCCTCAGGGGATTCAGAGCTGGCCTTCAACACAGCCTGGCCCCCAAGCCTGAGCCCGCAGAAGGCAGCTCCTCCCGAGGAAGCGCCCTGTCTTCCAGTCTGTTGGGACCAACAGGCTCCTGAGGTGACGGCAGCTCCCCGCCCCCGCTTCCATCCAGGGCGACACTCCCCGGCAGAGGGCTGAGAAGGCTCAGGACACGGAACTGGCGGCTTACCTGGAGAACCGGCAGCATTACCAGATGATCCAGCGGGAGGACCAGGAGACGGCGGTGTGAGGGCCGGCCAGTCCCCTCCTGGCCTCCGCGCTGCCACATTCCAGTCAGATGGCCGCAGAGGGACCCGGGCCCAGGGAAGGAGCCGCGTGCTGCTCCCTGAGGAGCTGCCCAGACCTAGGGCTGGACTCTAAGGAGCTGGGGGGGTCTCACCCTGTCCCCTGAGGCCACAGCCTCACCCAGAGGGAGGCTCACAGGGGACCAGGAAACTGGACTGGGCTGGGCAGGCCTGGGGGTGGGGGGCACAGCATTGGGGGCGGCCCTCACCTTCCTGCTGTGGGGGCCTTGGAGTTCAGGGGCCGCAGCTGGGAGGGCAGAGGGCCTTGAGGAAGCCCCCAGGAAGAGGCTTCTCAAGCCTCACAGCCTTTCGGGACTGTCGCTCTGAGGCTCCTGGGAGCTCAGCCCCCTCTCCTGCCTTGACCCCCCCACCCACCCGGGGTCTTCTGCTGCACCCGCCTGCCGCCCTGCTTAGCTCCCCTGTGACCCTCCTCCCAAACCCTGTCATTTCACCTCCGACTCTGTGGCCTGGGGGTTGGGATGGGGCTCCCTCATGGTGACATGTTTACAGCTGGGTGTGACTCAGTAAAGTGTATTTTTTTTTCCTTTCTGCTTTTCTTTTTTTGGGGGGGTGGGGGAGTCTTCCTGAAGCAGTGGGATCTGCTGGGTTATCCGCAGGGTGGGGGACTGGACGCCGTGAAGCAGGCCCATTTCAGGGGGTCCTGATTCCCGTGTGGGGGTGGGGTCTGAGGGCCTGCCCGGGACCTGACCTCGGCCAGGCTGCCGGGCTCGCAGGGGCTGGGGGAGGAGCCGATTTCCTCCTGCTTCCCGCTTCCCGCTGGGACGATAACAATGAAAGTGAAAGAGGTGGGGCAGGGGCCAGGCCTGGTTTCTCGGGCCCGGTTGCCCAGTGGCTGGGCAAGCCCCCTTCCCCTGGCCTCCACCGCTCTGGCTCCTACGGGGACCTGAAGAGGCGATGCCCGAGGTCCCAGCTCACAAGAGGTGGGCATTTGCAGCCGCTGCAGGGCCGAATCTGGAACTTCTCAGACGGCTCCTGTCCGCTCTTAAGTCAACCAAACCCTGGCCTGCCGGCTCTTCCTTCCTCAACTCCCCCCACCCCCCCCGCGTCCCCCCTCCAACCTGCGCTCCGAGAAAAGCGCAGCGGCCTCCGCGGCCCACCCCCTCAACAACCTCGCTCTTCTGGGGTTCCCCTGCGAGCCCCACCGCAACACGGAGCAGAGCCCCTGCACACTTGGTGAAGCGATCCGAGGCGAGGGCTGGTGCTGCTTCCCCAGCATCTAAGGGGCGCTGAGAGTCTAGCGGGTCCTGGGAGGTGGAGGGGGGACTCGACGGGGTTCATCACTGCACCCTCCCGGGCCTCGGCGGACAGAGCCGCACATCGGCTCGAACGTGGGCCCCACGCCGGGACCTGGGACACACCCGGGGCTCCGTACCCCGTGCTGGTCTCCACCTAAGTCTCCGTGGCCGTGGAGGGAAGCGGGCGTCCAGGAGGGAAAGGGGACGGCAAACCGGGGCTGGGGCCGATGGAGCTCCAGATTGGAGCATAGGGAATGGGGTTCGGGGACCGGACGGAGGCCCGCGGCCGGGAGAGCCCGGGATCGGAGGATGGGGGGCCCAGGAGAGCCGGGCGTCTGAGAGCGGAGGGCAGAGGCCGGGTGAGGCGAGGGTGTGGGGCGAGCGGCGGGAAGAGGGGGGTAGGGGCGCGGGGAGGGAGGGGAGGCGGGGACGCCGGGGTCGGGGGGCGGTGCGGGTTTGAGGGGAGGGGGCGGGGCAGGTCCTTCCTCAGTGGGGGGGAGGGGGCGGGGGGCCCATGTGACCGGCTCAGACCGGTTCTGGAGACAAAAGGGGCCGCGGCGGCCGGAGCGGGACGGCCCGGCGCGGGAGGGAGCGAAGCCGCGCGCGCGGGCAGCGAGCGAGTGAGCGTGCGGGGCCCCGGAGGGTGCGCGGCGGCTTCGGGCCCCCCAGCCGCTGCCCATCTGGGGTCCGGAGGCCGGGAGGGGGTCTGAGCTGCGTCCCGGGCTCCAGGAGGCCCCCGGGGAGATTCCTCCCGCTGTGCACCCGGGCTGGCGGCGAGGGTCCAGCCCCCCCAAGTCCGCCGCCACCGCAGTAGCAGCCCGACCCTTTGGGCCTGGCCTGGGAACTGGGGCAAAGCTGGGGGGGGGGTTGGTCCACGCCTGCGGCTCCCGGGGGGTACTCTGACCCATGCTCTCCCCTCAGGATGCAGCGCCGAAGCTTCCTCCTCCTCGCCCTCCTCGCCCTGCTGGCGCTCACCTCCGCGGTGGCCAAAAAGAAAGGTGATACGGCGGGGGCGGGGGGACTGAAAAGGGGCCGGAGCCCAGGTGAGGCCGGACCCCAGGAAGGGTGAGTCCTAGTCCGGGTTCAGAGCTCTGTTCCCCGGCGTTGCAGACAAAGTGAAGAAGGGAGGCCTGGGGAGCGAGTGTGCCGAGTGGACCTGGGGGCCCTGCACCCCCAGCAGCAAGGACTGCGGCGTGGGATTCCGCGAGGGCACCTGCGGGGCCCAGACGCAGCGCATCCGCTGCCGGGTGCCCTGTAACTGGAAGAAGGAGTTCGGAGGTGAGCTGGGGTGCCCGCGGAGGGTAGGCAGGGGGCGCCCAGCTTCACAGGCCCCATCACAGGCTGCTCAGCTCTAACCTCCCCGGGCTCTCCCGCCAGCCGACTGCAAGTACAAGTTTGAGACCTGGGGGGCGTGTGATGGGGGCACAGGCACCAAAGCCCGCCAAGGGACCCTGAAGAAGGCGCGATACAATGCCCAGTGCCAGGAGACCATCCGAGTGACCAAGCCCTGCAGCCCCAAGACCAAAGCCAAGGCCAAAGGTTAGCGAGGGTGGGGTGGGTAGGGATGGGGTTGTCACAGGTGGCTGGCCCCACCTGTGAAGGCAGTGGTGAAGCTGCCGTTTTGGGATACTGGCCAGTGACTTCTTGATGTCTACACTGTCTTTCTATAGGCAGAGACCTTAGATGGGTGGTACTGAGAGCTCTGCAGATGGGGTTTGGGAGGTTGAAACCCTGGCTCAATAGGATCCAGGGCAGTGGGCCTGGAAGGGCCTGGCTTTGTCATTTCCCAGCAGGTGGGGGCAGTTTCTAGCTGGGAAGGACTTCCTTACTTCCTCTCTCCCTTAGCTTCCTTCCTGACTCTCAGCAGGCCTGGAGGCCAACCAGGCAGAGGGGCATATGCCCACTTCCCAGGTGAGGGGACTGAGGCTGTGTTCCAGGGCTGCTGGGACTAGGACTGAGACCGGGAACTGAGAGGTTTTCTGATTTCCCAGCGGAAGTCTAAGCTGGTGGAGTGAGGAACGTCCCAGGGCATCACAATGGCTGCCCAGGCCCAGGGGCTTCCCAGCTGGCTGATGGAGAACCACCAGGGGGCAGAATTTTGTTTTCTCTAATGTGCGAGCTACAGGGAAGGGTGGGGGGGTCTCCACTGGGTCACCCGAACCCTGCTAATGCAGTGTTTCTTGTTTTACAGCCAAGAAAGGGAAGGAAAAGGACTAGTGGCCAGGCCCAGATGCCAAGGAGCCCCGGCTTCACTCGGAGGCCCGGCCCACGCCCTCCCTCCACAGGCTCAAGATGTTACCCACCAGTGCCTTCTTCCTCCTCGTTAGCTTTATCAATCATGCCCTGCTTCTTCCCTTTCACTTGCCCATATCACCCCAAGTGCCCAAAGTGGGGAGGGACAACGGATTCTGGGCAGCTTGAGCACCCCCGCCCCCCGCCAAGGGATTTGATTCCCCTGTACCCACTTTTCTTTTTCCTCCAACTGGATGCCATTACTAAGAAATAAATAAAATAAATATCTTTTTGTTCCCAATAAAAGCTTTTCTTTTAATATATAAAAGCCCCTTCCCAGGGAGTTTGCTGTGGTGATTTGTTGGAGGTGGGAGAATGGAGGAGAGGGCTGGAGGGAATGGTGGCTTTCGGGGGTTTGGGGGCTTGGCGGTGAGTGCCTCCCAGAGCTCATGGAGAAAGAATGGTTATGAAAATTTCTTCCAGGGGCCCCTATTGACCCCTGGAAGGGTGCCCCCGGTCAAGTCCCCTGAGCCCTTCAGTCCTGTTTCTCCAGGGGCCAGGCCAGGGGTGGGGAGGGAACCCGGGGGCGATAGGACTGACTCCTCCATCTCAGTTTCCCCAGATTCAGGATCTTTGGGTCCAGCCCCCTGCCAATCCAGAAGGTTCTATCTTGAGAGAAGAGAGGTGGGGGTAGCTTGCCCTCCAGCCCTGCCCATTCTCCCCACCCCCATCAAGGAAGACTGTTGGGGTCAAATCCACCCAACCTGAGGGTTTCTCCCTGGTGACGCACTGGAGCGTCCCTCATACTCTGCAGAGGCCAGTGTGAATACCCCTTGCAGTCCCACCTTCACTACATGTGACCCGGGACAAGCCCCCTCCTTGGGGAGGGACAACTCCACAGAAGGATGGGACCGCTCAGCTCAGCCTAGGGTGGGAGGTGGTGGACCCCAGTTCCTGAGTGAACCCCTGATCTCCCCACTGGCCCATCCTGAATGTGACCGGGCGTGCTATAAGGGGTATGTTCAGAGCCCACTCTGCCTGGCTTCCAGCCAGCCCACCCCCCACACCCACCCAACCAGAGCCTGGCTGAGTAGCTGCAGCAAGGGGAGTCTCTGCCCCTGGAGTGGTATTTAGAAGGAGGGGCGGAGCCTACATGCGGGGGTGTTGGGGGCAGAAAGCACCGGTTACAGCAGAATAGGGGTCCCTCCCCTTCCATTCCCTTCCTGAGTCTCCTTTCCCAACCACTGGCCCTCTTGCTCCTCCCAAAGGAGGCTCTGCTCCCTTCCAGATGTCCCTTCTTTCAGCCATGCCGGCCAGTCACAGTGGGGCAAGGTGCCCATGTAGGCCAGTGCCCCCCAGCTCCCTGAGGCAGGACAACAGAGATGGGTCAGACCGTCCGGCTCAGTCACCTTCTGGGGCTGATCCTCCTCGGCCTGAGCAGAGACCTGGTCTCGGAATCCAGCCAGAGCCTCTTCTGAGCCTCACGGGGTCTCGGGGACCTCAGTTCTCTCCGGAGAACGTGAACACTGAGAAGTGCCTCCAAATCTCCTGGACATCAGCCGAGCCACGCACTCGCCCGCACTCGTGCCAGAACCTCCAGTGGCACCCTGCCTGCCTACCTGGCAGTGCCGATGTTCCGATACTGGCAGAGCAGCAGGTGCCGGAAGGTCTTTTTAAAGGTGGCGTTGCAGAGGGCATAGCAGGCTGGGTTGATGGTGCTGTTGACATAGCAGAGCCAGTAGCCGATGGACCACACGGTCTCGGGGATGCAGCTCTGGCAGAAGGTGTTCACCAGGACCATGACATTGTAGGGCGTCCAGGTGAGGATGAAGGCCAGCAGGATGGCGAAGATGGTCCGAGTCACCTTGCGCTCCCGGGCCGCCATCTGCCGCTTCTTCCGCACCTGGCTGCGGGCGATGCTGGCAAACTTCCGGGCCACGTTGGCCGCTGGGCGCATGCCAGCCGGTGTGGCAGGCACGATCTCGATGGCCGTCACACACTCGTTTCCTGTCTGCTTCGTTACAATCTGGATCTTGGACCATTTGGAGGCCGGGTTGAGGGTCCGTGGCTGGAGGGGGGGTGCAGGTGTGGCCGGCGTGGTGGCCTCTGTGGTTGACAGCTCTGTGGGTGGGCGTTCCTTGGTGTTTTGGGTGGCGCTGCCCGAGCTGGACTCATTGGAGGTGTCCTTGTCAGCCATGGGGCGTGGCGGCGGCGGCAGCACGGGTGGAGGAGCCTCCTCTAGCTTCCCGTTGCGCAGCTCGCCCCGAGCGGCGGCGTCTCCCTGGGGCGGCGGTTTCTTGATGCTCTGCTTCATCAGGGGGCTCTTGAGGAAGGCCAGGGTCTTGGCCTTCTTCTCCTTCGGGCCTTCGGGCCGGTGCTTGTGAACTCGGCTCCGACTGGCCAGGGAGATGTGGACGTAGAGCACCGTCATGATGACCACGGGCAGGTAGAAGGCAGCAATGGCCGTGCCGAAGGTCACTGCGGGGTTGGACAGGAACTGGATGAAGCACTGGTTGTCGGGCACCGTCCGCTTGCCCACCACAAACTGCCAGAACAAGATGGCAGGCGCCCAGAGCACAAAGGACAGGACCCAGGCGGCGGCGATCATCAGGCCTGCCATCTTGGTGGTGCGCCGGGCGGGGTAGGTGAGGGGCTTGGTGACGCAGAAGTACCGGTCGAAGCTGATGATGAGCAGGTTCATGACGGAGGCGTTGCTCACCACGTAATCCAGGGCCAGCCACAGGTCACAGACCACGGCGCCCAGGGGCCAGTAGCCCTTGATGATGTACACGGTGTAGAGGTTCATGGAGAAAGCGCCTATGATGAGATCGGCACAGGCCAGGCTGAAGAGGAAGTAGTTGTTGACCGTCTGCAGCTGCCTGTTCACCTTGATGGACAGCATCACCAGGATGTTGCCCACGACCGTCACCAGGCTCAGGGAGCCTGTCACCGTGGCAATGAACACCATCTCCACCGTCTCATAGCGGTTATGGGTTGACGTGACCAGGCGCACAGACTGGTTGCCTGAGCTGCTGTTGATCGGGGTGAAGTTCGCCATTTTGGATAGTGGCAGTGGGCGGACAGTGTCTGGAACAAGAGAGGAAGGGGGTGAACTGCTGAAGCGCATGAGAGGCATGAGGTGGGGTGCCCTGGAGTCAAGGGGATAGAGGAGCAACATCGTCCTGCAGACCCTTAGAGAACCCGGTCCCATCACTTCCTCCTGTCTCCACTCACGCGGCATTTCCTGGGTGCCTACTCTGTGTAAGGGGACGACAGAGGAAGAGATGGCTGGATGGCATCACTGACTTGATGGACGTGAGTTTGGGTAAACTCCGGGAGTTGGTGATGGACAGGGAGGCCTGGCGTGCTGCAGTCCGTGGGGTCACAAAGAGTCGGACACGACTGAGCGACTGAACTGAACAGAACTCTGTGCAAGTGCTGTTGTAGGCATTGGGGTTACAGACGTGAAGGAGATACACGCAGCCTTCCACTCTCATGAAGCTCACATCCCGATCAGGGGAGACATACAAACACATGAGCAACGAAAAAGCGCTAGAATGAAAACAAGAGCAGGTGACAGAAAATGAGTCAGAGAGGGGATGGGCAGTCGAGCTGCAGAGAGCGGCCTCGGCGAGGGCGATGGCGGAGCTGAGGCCCAGAGGCACGTGCGAGGCATGGACAGGAGGCCAGTATGGGTGGAGGGGTGGGGGCAAGGGTGGTCCTGACACCAGCACGTGGCTCAGGTCAAAGGTATTCCTTCATTCGCCCTCTTTGTCACTTCTTTTTCTTTTTTTAGATTTTTAAATGTTTTTTTAATTAGAGGATAATCACAATATTGTGCTGGTTTTTTGCTATCCACCCACATGAATCAGCATTAGGTACACGTATGTCCCTTCCCTCTTGAACTTGGTCACTTCTTAACCAAACGTTCCAGCGGGACTTGCCCACTAATCCCTACAGAAGGCACTGGGGACAAAGGCAAGAATATATACTACCAGCTAATGTGCATTGTCTACCAAGCACTTAAAGTATTCATTCATTTCATCTTCACAACAAACCTAGGAAGTAGACGCTGTTATTTATTTGTTTATTGGTCATGGGGCATGGCATGTGGGATCTTAGTTCCCTGACTAGGGATCAGACCCGCACCCTCTGCAGTGGAAGCACGGAGTCTTAACCACTCGACTGCCAGGGAGGACATTGTTATTTCTTACTAACAGATGAAGAAACTGAGGCCATAACCTGCCCAAGGTTCCATAGCTCCTGCAGCTCATGTTGCTGTCCCAGAGCTAAGGAATCTGGCAGAGGGAGCCCCAAAGAGCCACAGGAGCCAGTGGTCCCAGAGGTGACCTGACCTGATCACGGAGCAGGTGGCGTGGAACCGGAAATTCAACGAGGAGGGGACAGTGCCACTGTGGCAGCCCCTCCCGGAGCATCCCCCCATCCCCAGGGCGTGGGGGTGCAGCGCAAGGGCAGCTGGGGTCTGTTTGTGAAGAACCAGAAGCCCAAAGGGCCCGTCCACTGAGGCGAGACTCCAAGGGCTTCCCGGGGGCCAGTGCCCGATGCAAACCCGAAGGGGGAGCGAGTGGCCCAGAGGGGCTGCGCAGGGGCGCCCGTGGCCAGCCCTCGAGGGTGCCCCTCGCCTGCCAGTGCCCACTGGGTGCCCTTGCCGGAGGTCCCCAAGCCTGGGGCCTCTCCCTGAAGCCTCTCCGCATCCCCCCACCTCCTCTCCCTCCGTGTGAGGGAGGCCCACGCCCAGCGCGCTGTGCCAGGGCAGCCGTTCAGCCCAGCCTCCTTCACACCCGCCAACCCGCGCACCATTACACACGCACACAGGCCCATCACAGCCCCGCCAGCCCCGCAGCTCCCTGGCGTATATACGTAGTTCTGTGCGTCTGTGTGAGAGAGAGGCGGAGGAAGCGGGGTGTGGAGGAAGGAGCCCGCGCCCCACAGCCCAGGCTCCCAGGGTCTTAGCTGGGCGGCCATGCGCAAGCCACCTCGCCTCCCTGCCCCTCCTGGTCTCCTTTGGAAAGTAGAGAGAGGCTGCCTGTCCTGGGACAGCCTCCCTCCTGGCAGCGATGCGGGTCAGCACCTCAACTGCCTCTCCAGCACGATTATGCACTGGAGGCTGGAACCAGGTGCCAGAGTGACCCCCCTGCATCCGCCCTCCCCTCCAAGCCCGGCTTCAGTCAGCCACCATCACAGCCCCAGCCTCCTGGCCTGGCAGTTTCAATCCTCACACCCAAATCCTTAGTTCACAGGAGAGGCTCAGAGCAGGGTGGTGCCACCCCCAAGGTGGCAGAAGAGTCAAGGGCAAAGACCAAGTACCATGCTCACAGACTCCAAAATAGAAGCTTGGGCACCACCTTCTGGGCGAGACAGGAGGCAGAGGCACCCGGCCTGGGGAGGCTGCCTTCTATAGGCACGTGCAGGCTGGCTGGCGAGGGCTGGACAGGAATGGTTCATCCACCAGCCTCAAGGAAACCCTCGCCTTAGACCTCCCCCCCAGCCCCCCGCCAGGGTCCAAACACAGGCCAGTGAGATAGGAATGGAGATAGAGGTACCAAACAGGAATCACATAATAGCTCTTGTTTATTGAGTGTGAACTATGAGTCAGGCATCCCTCTGAGCTTTTTATATAGATTATCAGGCTTAATCCTCACAGCAGCCGAAAAAGGCAGGTGCTATAAGTGTCTTCATCTTACTGAGGTATCTTCTTACACGCGAGGATGTGAATTAACTTGCCTAAAGTTACCCAGTGTGTAAGGAGGGGTGGGGGCAGAATTAGAGCCCGGGAGCCACCTTAACCCCCAGGTGCTACAACAGCCTCTTGTTTTCCTGCCTCTACTCTATCCTGCCTCAGGCGGCTCAGCGGTTAAAAGAATCCATCTGCAATATAGGAGACACCAGAGACAGGAGTTCGATACCAAGGTTGGGAAGATCCCCTGGAGAAGGAAAAGCAACCCGCTCCAGTATTCTTCCAGGGAGAATCCTGATGGACAGAGGAGCCTGGCAGGCTACAGTCCATGGGGTCACAAAGAGCTGGACACGACTGAGCACACAGCACCGGGGTGGATCTGGGGAGGCCTGGGTGTAGGGTCTCTTCTCATTCCCTGTGGCCTCCCTCTCTTAGCTTTCGCAGAGAAAAACAGATCTCTTACCTCCATCTGAACAGCTTGTCTCTAATCAGGTGGCCAAGGGTTTACTCCTTGCCCTGGACCTGCTTGGGGAAGCGGCCAGCTGCAGACAGATCTAGGCAAATACTTTCCCCTCTTCCCGCCCCAAATATCTTTCAGGGGGTCACCCGCAGACATTCCAACTGCACCCTCTGCTGGGGCGCTTCTCTGGGATTCAGGCCCCGCGGGAACCTGGGGAGCAGCCACCGCCCGGGGATGTGCGCACCGCTAGATGGCAATGTCGGTCCCTGGGTGCAGCTCCGGATCTAGAGCAGGTGGCCGCTATTCGCCCACCGCCCCCAAACTCCGAGAGCGACAGGGAACTAACGGGAAGTCCCAGGTAGGGCCTCACAGGGGAGGGCCTAGGAGCCCCTTCGCCAGGCCCCGCCCCAGAGCTGCCTTGGGCTCCTCCAGGGGTTCCACAGTGGGAAAGTTTAAGGGCATCCGGTTCCATCCGGCACACTGCGAGGCATGGGTGGGCGGGAAGGCGAGTGCGAGTTCTGTTTGTGTGTGATCACTGGGGAGCGCGAGTAGAAGCTAGTAGCTGTCTGCATGTGCTGTGTGTGTGCGCGCTGAGCCACGCCTGGATACCAGTGCGCCCGTGTGCGCGTGAGCATGCTCGCGCGGTGTGGACACGTGCATGTGCATGTCTCTGTGTGTGCCTGGAGTGCTGCGGCCTGGGGATGCACACGGTTCGGGTGTGCCTGCATTTGTGAGCCTGTGTACAGGAGCAAATGCCGGACCCACCGTGGGTCCTGTGCGTCCCGCCCCTGTCCGGAGGCTCAGCCCATACTTAGGATGTCTGAGTATGAAGAAGGTCGGCCAAGAACCCGGGTCTAGATCGCTCCCCGCCTGTGTATGGGGAAGCGTTCCCGGCTGCACCGCAAGACCGGACTACAATCTGAGTTGCCTGGGAGACCCCAGACGTGGGGGCATCGTCTTAGCCCAGGGCCCCGCGGTGTGTGCGTCCCCAACATTGAGGTGCCCAGTCCCGGACTGGGACGGGCTTTTGTCGAGGGGTTGCTGTTAAGAGTCTCTCAACCTGACTTGCGGGACACTCGGTTCTGCTCAGTGTTCCCACTGCGCAGATATCGCCAAAGGGCGCTCAGTCTGCGGGGGAAGGGTGCGAGAAGCACCTCCATAACTGGGATGCCCGGCCGGGACTTGTGTAAGGCGTGTGTAAGACTCTTTCCCATCTCACACTCCTAACCCTGAACCCCGCCGAAGAGGCACCGCCCGGCTCCAGCGGCTGGAGAGGGCACCCGGCCTCTCAAGCCCTGGACTGGGGTGGGCCTCGTTGGGGATTATTACTGGGCCCAACTGGAGACCACGTCTCCCCGACTCCCTGGTGGTCGAAGGGGCCCTGGCTCCCCCGTGCCCCACCCTCCCCCAACTCCCTGGAACGCAGTTTCTGCAGCCTCTGGGCGTGGGCACCTTGCTTTCCTGGGTCCTGGAGCCCCCCCCCCACCCCCCCACCTTTCCCAGGCGCGGTGGGCTCGCGTTCCCTGTACGCCAGGGCGGGGGGGTGGTGGTGGTGAAGGGCGGGGGTGGGAGGTGAGTCCTCGATTCCTAGGCGTTCACGCTAGGGCTCTAGGAAGGCTGTGGTCTCTGCTTGTGTCCCTGGGGTAGGAGAGGAGACTCAGGAGTTGCGGGGAGGGAGAAGGGGCGCAGGGGATTTGGCACCGACACTGCACTGCGCGTGACACTTCCGCCATGGGGCTCGGGGCTTGGTGCTGGACCTCCCAGTCTCTGAGCCTGGGCGACAAAGGAGGAGAGTCTTGGAGGGGGGAGGGGCGCCAGGAGAGGGCAGGGGTGTTTCCAGTCAGAGTTCAAGGTCGCTGATGGAGGATTCGGTGGACTGGAGTGGGCTGGCGGCGCCGAGGTGGCGAGGAGACAGGCGGGAAAAAGCCTCTTTGGGGCTCCAGCGCCCGGCGCCCCGAAGAGCTGCCAGTGCAGGATGAAGTACGGGGTCCCGCCCCCGACGGCTGCCCCGGGCTCCTGAGGGGCTGCGGGAGGGCACACACACCGCCGCCAGCACCGCCGCCGCCCGACCTAGTGCTTGTCCATTCCTTCCCGGAGGCGCACCTGGAGAAGCCTCCGAGCCACACTCCGGGCCTTTCTTCCAGCGGGCCCCTCACCCCCCAGGCCTTCCGCAGCTCCCAGCACCGGGCTCGCCCCCGAAGAAGCCTGGGGCCCTGTCCTAGTCGGGCCCGCCTCGGGGAGCCTCCGAGGGTCCGCGAGCCACGCGTCCTTCTCTGCCCACTGAGTCCCCCGCCCCCGCGCAGCCGCGGAGTCACTTACCAGACACCTCCGCCCCGTTCCCCTCGCACCTGACAGACGGCGGGACTGGGGGGTGGCCCCGCGGGCCGGCGGGCGGGGCGCGCGGCCGGGCCGCGGGCCGGGGGCGGGGACGGGGTGCAGAGGGGCGGCCCCTGCTCCGCCCGCAGCTCCCGGCGCTGTGGCTGAGACTCGCGCTCACGCTCGCACTTTTCCCCGAGCCGCGTGATGTCACGGGGAAGCAGCCAATCCTGGAGGGGCCGCGCCGCCCGCCCCGGGCCGGCCACCCAACGGGGACGCGCGGGGGGCACCACCCCGGCGTCGGGGACCCCTGCTACGCGCGCCCCTCCCTGGAGCCGGCCGGAGGCTCTCCACTCGGGCACTGTGGGGGGCACCGCCCGCAGTTCTCAGCGCGGCTTAGCGGGGGGCGCTGCCCTCCCGGGAGCATGGGGGGTGGGGTGGGGCGGGGTGGGGTGTCCGCGTTGTCATGGGGACGCGGCGCCCCCTCGCGGGCTGGGAAGGGAGCTGGCAGCCCCGTCTGGCTGCTCTCCCGCCCCCGCTCTGACCAAGCCCAGGGGACGGGGAGGGGGTCTCGTGCCCCACCCGGGTCTCTCTCCTCACACTGCCCGGCTCGCAGCTGGACCACCGGGGCGCGAGTGTTTGACCCTAACAGGAGGTTATGGGTGGGTGGGTAGGGTGGGCTCTCTGCCGTCCGGGTTCCGTCGGGGCAAAGAGCCGAGGGCCGGCAGTTTCGAGCCTCGAGACGGAGTATTGGCCGCCGGGCAGCCAGGGAAGAGGGGGCGCCGTCGGGGCCTGGAAAGGCGCTGGAGAGAGAAGCTAGGCGACGGTCCCTAGGGAGAAAGGAGCTGGCTCATCGCACGCAACCTCGCCCGACCCCCATTCCTGCCGTCCGGCTCCCTGCTCCCGCGCTCCAAGCCGGAGAGCGGGTGCGCGCCCTTTCTCCAGCCCCGGGGACAGGACGCGGCGCCCTCCGGCCTGCAGGGCAAGCTCTCCGATGCCTGTGAGGGAAATCTGAGTGCCCAAGGTCACCTGGGGTGGAACCCGGAACGAGACCCTCGAGGGAGATAGCTGCTGGTCT
Organism: Capricornis sumatraensis; assembly: GCF_032405125.1. Classification (NCBI taxonomy): domain Eukaryota; kingdom Metazoa; phylum Chordata; class Mammalia; order Artiodactyla; family Bovidae; genus Capricornis; species Capricornis sumatraensis. The sequence goes on from NC_091084.1 coordinate 76,903,469, forward strand.
CCTGAGGTGTTCGGGAACCGCGCAGGCCGAAGCCCTGGGGCTCGGGTCCTTGCCTGCCCCGAGCGGGAGGGCCAGTTGGGGCTCTCGAGGGATGAGCGCTGGGAGGCTTCAGCACCTCGGAGAGCGCCACCTCGACGCTGACCTCGGCTGCTCCGCTCCACCTTTGGGCACCAGCGTTCCTGCCTCCCCCGAGACCGTCCTTCCTGCGGCCGGCTAAGGTCCGACTTGCCCCCCCATCCCCCACCCTGCCCCACCACATGCCCAGGCCCCGGGACTTGCCACCCCAAACTCTCTGAGGGCGAACATCCGATTAAACCTTAAGACGGATGGTTTCTTTTCTTGAAAAAACAATTCAAGTCCCGCCCCTCCTCCACGGGTTGGACGGGGGGCTGTGTGTGCTGGGCGCGGGGAGGTGGAGGGCGTACCGCAGCGGAGGAGGCAGCAGGAGCTGCCAGAAAAGGGGCGGGAACTCAGGCAGGAGCCAGCCCCGTGGTGCTCTTCGTGTGGAGCCCTCTGCATGAATCCGAGGGCTGCAGCTGGCGCCTGGGCGAAAGTGAGGAGCAAGCCATCGGTCTTTTACCTGAACGATCTGGTCTCCCATGAGTCCCATAATCAAAGGGTGGAAAAGGCCCTGCTGTTCTTGCCCCCACCTCACAGAAGAGGAAACAGCCTTGTTTGGTTCATGTGGCAATTAGATGACTGTCAGCACTGGTTTCCCTTTTTCATATCCCTCCTAGGGCCTGGGAGAGGGTGCTCCTTCGAGGAGGGTGAAAGTGTGTGTTTGCACGCACATGCAGGTTGGGATGAACTGTCAGACGAGAAAACAAGCAAGGCCACTGGAGGCCGCAGAAACTAGAAAAGTCTCCTCCAACAACTCCCTGGAATTCCTCCAGAAGCTGTTGGGCAAAGCTGCTCCCGTTTTCCCAAAATGTCTATGGTGGGGTAGGTAGGGCCTTGGGCATCCCCCAATTCCAGATCCCACAGTGAACTGTGGAGAGCAGAGTCAGGAACCAGGGGACCTGGTTTAGTCTTTACTCTCTACCTTTGATCCAGCTGCCTCCATAGGCATATTGAAAGTCGCTCAGTTATGTCCTTGTCTTGGCCACCCCGTGGACTATTCAGTCCATGGAATTCTCCAGGTCAGAATACTGGAGTGGTTAGCCTTTCCCTTCTCCAGGGAATCTTCCCAACCCAGGGATTGAACCCAGGTCTCCTGCATTGCAGGTGGATTCTTCACCAACTGAGCCATGAGGGAAGCCCAGCTTGGGTCCACAGAACTGCTGGGAACCTGTTGCCTCATCTCCAGTTGCGATTGCTGAGCTCTGCCCCACTGACCCTGCAACCTTATCATGGTAAGCAGGGGGCCCATGGAGGCTCTACCTATGCAGACAAGGGCTTTCTAAGGAAAGGGGATGGTGTCAGGATGGGAGCTGTTGACAGGGGCCTCCAACAGGTAGGGGCTAGGTTCATGCTTGGCCAGTAAGGACAGAGGCAAGGCTAGGCAGGACTGAATTTAGGTCACTTCATCCACAAGGCCTCTTCATACCCCTTTTTCCCAAGTAACAGCACATCAGGGTCCCATCTGGGTTCGGACCCTGGCTCCACTAGTGAGCTGTGTGGTCTGGGTGTATCCACCACAGAGGGTCTGGGGTAAGGTCTGAGATGATAAAACACTGAATCCTCGGCACACGTTTTACAATCAACAAATTCAGAGCCCCTACTCAGACCACGAAATTCTTCCTCCCTCCGAGGGGAGGACTGGGTGGAGGGCAGGCACTGCAGGGGGCGCCCTTCTCCTTCTTTAATATGTAACTCAAATCTCACCTCTTCAAGGAGGCCTCCTCCTACCACTCCAGTACTCTCAGAGCGGGAAGTAACTTTAGGAGGCTGCAGAGAACAAGCCCTACCTCCTATCCGGAAAAAGGGAAGCAAGAGAAAAGGCAAGTGGCCTGCTCAAGGTCACACAGCTAGTTGACGTGCCTCTTGGTCCAGAGCGTGCTATACTACTGCTTTAAATAAAATTCTAGTGCTCTTCACCATGTAACTCTTCACATGGTTTCATATTATTTGCTTTCATCTGGTGGTTCTATCTCTGCTGGGGCAGAGCAGACTTCTGTACGCCCCACAGTGTCTGGGAGACAGTTGAACACAAAAAAGTCCCTTGAGAAGTACTTGTTGCTGCAAAAAGCCCTAGGGGTGTCTCTGATCTCCGTGTCCCCACTGTGAGAGAGGGGACAAGAATCCTTCCGCTAACTGGCTTAAAACTCAATGGCCAAGACGCATGGCCACAGCAGACCCCTGGGCTACTGCCCTGACCCAAAGCAAAGGGAAACCCAAGCCCCCAGCGCATGGCATCTTGGGGGGGTACCTGTAGGTGAGGCCCAGCTCCCTGCTGGCCACCCCAGACACCCATGACACATGCTTTCCGGGACTGCAGGGGAGGAGTGGTAGCCAGTTTTCTGGTCAGTGTTTTCTTCACTCCAGGCCCATCATCCTGAGTAGGAAGCAACCAAGATGAATGACCTCCCACCATTCTTACCCATCTGCTACCGTGAAAGGTGCCCCAAACCTTAGCAGGCCCCTGGAAGCAGGCAGTGGCGGGACACAGACGCAGCACGAAGCAGAGGCAGCAGCCCTTACCTGAGTGGCTTCTGCTGAGGCATCACGGGACTCCCCGCCGAGGACAGCGGCACTGGAGGCAGTGCGCAGGAGAACCGAGGTGGCTCAGCTCCACGGCCCCCACGCCCACCGCTACCCCCTCCCTCCATCCGCGTGGAAACAGAGAGGAGACCGGTGAGGGCACGTCATCATTTTAATGGTGCAGATCTTTGGTGTTTCCCTCATTAGCAGTCAGACCACCCCCTCTCCTCCCGCCACAATGTTTCTATGATGAGTTACAAACAGAAAAGTAATCACATTGTTCATACTAAAAACAAAATAATCAGAGCCTTGATTTCTCCACTAGAAACTACACGTACAGTTCAAGATTCCACATGCAACACCTCAAATCACAGACCGAGACCTCACATTCCGACCCGGAGTCTCACCCCTCCCCCAGCCTCGGGCTGGCTTTGGCCTGGGCTCAGCTAACACACATCCGCAGGTGCCGCTCTCAGGGCCTTGGGGTGGCGGGGAGGAGGCGCTTGGTGGACAAGCCCCGGGGGGCTGGCCAGCCTACACCCCCCACTCCTGAGTGAGGACCTGCCCACTGTCCCTTGACTCCATCCTGTCTCGGGCAAGCAGGCTGCCCCCTCCACTCCATGGATGTCCCCCACTGTTAAGTGCAGAAGTCCCTGTGCTCAGGAGTCTGGGAGCCAGGCCTGACTCCTGACCGTGGTCTCTGTGGGGGAAGATGATCAAGAGGCTGAAGCTCTGGAAGGCTCAGAGATGGAGGTGGTTTCCAGGCCGGGCCGCTCCTCCTGCGTTAGGGTTCCTAGTGGCTCTGCCTGCACGACAGGTGAACAGGGAGAAGCTGCCCCACTGGCCACCGGCCAGGATGGTCGGGCCCAGATCTGGAAGACTGTTCACCCTTCTGGGGGGGGGGGGGTGTCTCTGCCCAGGGCTGAGTCCCTTGAGCCTTGGTTCTAGAAGGGGCGGGGGGTACGTGGCAGGGATACCCACCTCCTCCTCCATTTGCAGTGAGCACGGCAGTCTGTGACTCCCCTGGGCCCCAGATCCTGGAAGGGTCTAGTCCCCGGAGGCAAGCCTGGCCCCTTGCACCACCTCACTTTCTGCTGCCCCGGATGGACGCCCTCCTGACCCCCACCCTCGCGCTCCTGTTCCCTGACGCAGCCCCGCGGCTCTTCTGCGCGCTCGGTTCCCAGTCAGCTGTGAGGTCCGGTTTCTGCTCAGCGGTTCACGGGGAGGCACCAGGGCACGGCTGTCTCTACCTGTCCCGTGGCTCCCCGCTGGGGCCCACCGCCTCCCCCCTGCCGTCAGGAAGGTGGTTGCTGTTGGTCAGGTCGCAGCGCGGCGGGGTTGGTCCCTCGGTGCTGGGGAGGGGGGCGGGAGGAGGGGCCGAAGAAGAGGGCAGGGCGGGCTCCTGCCCAGGGGTGGCGGGCCGCTCCCAGGAGGCTGTCCGGGGGCTCAAGCCTCGCTCCGCCAGCTGCCCGGCTTCCGGGAGCAGTCCCCGAGAGGTGGAGGGCTGCGGCGAGGGGGCGCGTGCGGCCCCCGGCTCAGCGCCCGTCTGGGAGCTGCGGTGAATGCGGTGGCTGACGATGATGTTGTTGCCGAAGCCGCCCATGGAGGCCATGGTCGTGCTCTGCTCCCGCTGCACCACGGCCGTCATGCCCCCTTCAGCCATCAGCCGCTGGATCCTGCTGAGCGCGTCTTCCCCGCTGGCCCCGTAGTCTGAGCCCTCCCCTGGAAGGTACAAGGTAGAAGGGAGGGAATCAGCTGCTGGCCTGAGCCTCTGAGTCAGCCAGGCCAGTGCTAGGAGGAGCGGGCGGATTCTAGCTACAGGCAGAAACGGGGTGGTGGCCAGCCCCTCGGTTCTGGAATCAACCAAGTGGATTTCCCTGGTGGCCCAAGGGTTAAGATTCTGTGCTTCAAATGCAGCGGGGGTATGGGTTCCATCCCTGGTCTGGGAACTAAGACCCCACACGCTGCATGGTGCAGCCAAAAAAAAAAAAAAAATCAAGTCAGGGACTTGGAAGCCAGATAAGATGCCCCAAACAATCCTAATTCACACTTGAGCCTAGGGGGCTGAGACTGCTCAGCTGGTTAAGAGGGGGGCCTGGACCAGAAGCTGGGAGTCTGCCTTTAACCCCCTGGACACCAGAGGCAGGTTGGTCTTGCAGCCCATGGAGGTGGCCCAGAGAGCTGGTGGTGTCTGCCCCTCCATCTGACACAGCCTAGTAAACCTGGGCCTGGGAAAGGGTCTACGCCTGGTCATCGGAAAGCGAGGGCACCGCAGACGGTGTGGCTAGGAGACAAACGCTCTGCTCGGCACCTCTCCAGAGGTGTGTTCTCTCTCTTCATCGTTCTGCTTATTCTACAAGCACACAAGGAAGACAATTTTCAAGTGTTCCTTTGAAGGCACTGTCTCCTCTTATTGTCCCATGTTTCCATGTACTCCTCTTGTGGGGCTGGATGTCTGATACCCTCATGTTTCCCTGGAGGCAGCCAACTGCCCCGGCCTGACATTTCAGCCTGCACCTTGAGGGAGGGGCACGGAAGGTCCTGCTCTTTCCCCAAGGGCCTGAGCATCTATCTCCTTGTAGGGGGCAGAGGACACTGGCTCAGATCTCGGTCCTGCCATTCACTTAGCTGTGTGACCGTGGATAAACCCCTCGCCACCCACATTCCTCAGTTTTCTGACTTGCAAAAGAGGGATGAAAACATCCAGCCTGCACAGTGCCAGGCGGAGGGAATGAGATGATGCCCGTTAAGCCACTGGTCCACAGCAGGTGCTCCGTGGTGGCTGTCGTCAGCAACCCGGACTCTGCAGGAAGAGTCCCACCCGAGGGGCCTTTCTCTAGCTTGGGCTGCTCGCTTATGCTCAGCCCTCACTGAGTGGTCTAAGCCTGTGGGCAGCTATGATCAAGGCTCCAGGCTGCCAGGACCGCTCCACCGAACTATGGACGGGTGTGTGTCCTTTGGCTATTTGTCGGCCACTTGGGGACTTTGCAGTTTGGGCGGCTTCGATGGTGAGTTTTGAACTTTTGGCGTATTGTCAGTTGCTATCTTTGCAAGACTTTCTCTGCTGCCTCACCGTCCAGCGCCTTGACCCTGCTTGCCTGGTCAGAGCTGGGCGTCCAGGCACCGTCTGGGCAACCCAGCTGTGCTGACGTCCCGGCAGGCCCCTCCGTCCTCACGGGTGTGTGGCGGTGTATGCTGACGCTCCCTCCTCGGGAAGACAGTACTCCCCAGCGCTGATTTGCTTTTCTCCAGATTTTCTGGTAAATTCTACCCTCCCACCTCCAACCCCTCAAGACAGCTGCCTTTAGGCGCTTCCCCCTTAGGCAGCTCATGGAAGAGCTGTTCAGCGGCAGGTAAGGAGTGAGAGGAAAGGGTACCCAGGGCCTCACTGCCAGCAGGGCGTCTACGCAGTGAGCCAAAAGGGCTGCCGGGGGAGGGCCCGGGGGACCCCCTGCGCTCACTGCCACCCCCACGGTTTTCCAAGCGCTCCATGTACCGAGGGCTCCCCAGCCTGGTCTGGGGTGTGCAGTGGGCTGGCCCACGGCCTGCTGGCTTTGGTGCTCCCTGGCTGGGCACCGTGCCCACTGAACACTTTGCTCTTTTCCCGTACCTCACTCTGGGGGCTGGGCAGGGCCGCTTGGGGCCCTCAGGGAGCTGTCAGTTAGGCCCCAGCACAGCTGTGGGCACTTGACTCTGGGCCCTTCTGTTCGTTCCTGCTGCACCGGTACCTGCGGTCCCGGCCGCCTGTCACTGCAGCTGCGACTGTTTGTCCGAACCGGTCTGTGGGCTTCTCTCCCCTTCCACCTGGCCTCTGGGCGGCTACTACTGCCGTCCTAATTCTGCTGGAGCCACTGGGTTCTGGCTGAGTCCATACTCTTCAAAACCCAGCAATCCCAAGTCCTCAAAGTGGTGAGGATGCCACTGTGATGCTCACGGGCCTTCCGGTGGGGTCCCAGCTGCTTCCCTGACCACCCCTCTTCCCACACCCCCAGACTCGGCACCGCCGTGGGTGTGCAGACCCCTACCTGCACACACCGTGGAGGTCCTCCCCATCACACACCGGCCCACTGCCCAGTGGCCCAAGGCCACTTGTTCTCAAGGGCAACCCCCACCCCCGCCCCGGCCTGGGGCCTGCTGGGCGCGGCTGCCTCTGCTCTGAGCCCCGCAGGGCCTGCACCTCTGCACAACAGTCTCTTTCCCTTCTCGGCTCCAGGTCCCTGATGGCCTCAGACTGCATTCTGATCCCCTTTGGGCTCGCACTTGGAGTCTACCTGTTAAATGACTGTGAGGGTGACTCCAGGGCTCCCAGACGACCTACAGGCATTTCAGCCTTCAGGGAACCTCCAAAACTGGCCACGTGTTGCCCCTGCTCTGGGGGCGCACTAACACATCTGTCTCTTTTCTGGACTTCAGGTGTGAGGCAAGAGGCATGGCTTCATTTCTGAATCTGATTCCCTCTGGATTCCTGGCGCCTAACTCAACACTAGTACTAAAGTACTCAATAATTCAGACTGAAGTGTTTAAAACATACACAGTAATGGTTTCCTCAGGGCTGGGTGCGGGGAGCTTCAGCCAGCGCTGTGAGCTGGGCCTCCCTCTTGGGAGCTCTGAGCCAAGGCTAACAGCCAAGGTGGGCTGCCAGCACGTTCCTCCAGAGGAGAACAGCCTAGGGCCTGCGGGGAGTGGCAGCTGCAGCCAGGGATCCAAGCTATGCTCCGGAAGCCAGGCGGCCGCAGGACTTAAGTTTGCTTCCTTGCAGCAGAAGCATTTCCTTTTGTCTTTGAAAAATGGGAGACCGATTTCGTGTTGACACAGATCATTTCCCTGGCAAGGTACGTTCTGGATGCAGAGATCAGGGTGGCATCAGGAACTTCCCATGATGGCCAGTTCTGGCGTTTCCCCGCCCGGAAGAGGGGGGCCAGGCTACGTCAGGGGAGGAGCTGCCCGTCCTGATCTCTGGGGCACTCAGTCCCTTCCCCACACGGTTGCTTTTCCCTGGTCCATGGCCCATGTTCCTGCAGCCATACTATCGCCTTCCCCAGACAACAGAAAGGTCCAAACAACCTTTCCCAGTGGTCAGAGGCAGGGCCGTGGGCTCCCCGAGCAGTGCAGCACAGCCAAGCTGGGGGACAGGGCCCCGCCTCGGCTCATTTCATTCATTCCACACTTGCGGAGGGCCCACTGCATGCCAGGGAGGCATGGTGGCAGTGCTAAGAGCAAACACAGAGCCCAGGGATGCGTCCCCTCACTTTTGGAGTGACAGGGCAGGGAAGCTTTAACTCTGGACCAGCAATAAAGTCAACACCTGCCAACTCCCCCCATGGAGGGCTCCTCCGGGAAGTCCTAGACAGAACTGAATAGATTTTTAATACAGTGCTAGCCAATGGGAAAGGGCTCAGAGAGGGGCCAGAGAATGGCAACTGCTGCCAGTGGAGTCAGCTGCCCACCCTAAGGTGCCTGGGCCCCTGGCATGTGGAGGGATGCACGGGGATACCCCACGAGGCCCAGAAGAAGAGTCAACCAGCTTGATGAGCGGTTTCTTCTACGTGCTTCTGCAGACATGGCTGCTAGTTTGCTGACTGGGGGTGGGTGGGGGGAGAGGAGGGGAGGGGAGATGTGTGTGTGTGTGTGTGTGTGAGTGAGAGAGAGAGAGAGAGAGAGAGCTGCTGTGCCTGCCTGTTAGATGGGGAAAGCAGACCAGGGAGGAAGTCTGAGGCCAAGGAGACCCCTGACTCCTGCTTCCTCTACCAGAGCAGCAGCAGCAGATGGCGGTCAGGGACGAAGCACCCCAGGACAAGGTCCTGGCCCCAGCAGAGAAGAGGCTGGCTCGTTGGACAAAGCCCCATGTATCTGCTTCCCTTTTTTCTAGGCATGGGCTTTCTGCAAGGGACTATGACGTTGTCCCTTTCAGAGCCAGAGGTCCAGGGCTCCAGGCCAAGGTTGCTGGGCCAGAGAGATGCAGTGAGCTATCTGAGCTACTCGGCCACAGCTCCCCACCCGACTGCCCCTCTGAAGGGCTCGCCCTCCAACAACAGCTCTGCTTTGCGGGGGGGAAGACTGGGAAAAAATGAAGTTCTGGCTTCTAAAACTGGAAAAGAGACTCTCCTGCCTCCTGCCAGCCCATCCTCCCCACCCCCAAACATGAAGAAAGGCACTCACAATCATAATTGACTAGAGGTCAGAGACAAGCTGACGGGAGTCAGGAAATAATCGGAGAGTCCTTGGCAGGTGCAAACACGGGAGGACGCCCTTCTTCTCAGGTGGGCGGCCCCGCTGCACTTGATCTTCAGGGTGAAGGCCTCCCTCCTGAAACAGCTCCCTGTATCCTGCCCTCACCACGCGTCCAACCCCAGTTCTCAACACGCGCTGACCGGCCACAAACAAGAGCCCGCAGTGGTCCTTGGTGCAGACTCTAATGGTTTTGAGCTTGGCGCCCTTGCAGCTGCCGTCCCCTCTGCAAGCAGGGCCTGTCCTCCTCCGCACCCCACTTTGCCTGGCGTTCTCCTCCTCATCCTGGAAGGTCGCCTCCTCTAGGAGTCCTCCCTGAGCTCCACAGCCGGGTTGTGGCTCCCCCTCTGCTGCAGCCCCGAGATTCTAATCATGAGAAGTCACTACCCGCTGGGTGCCTGCCTCCCGCTCTAGACTGCAGCTCCTCGGGGAAGCACCAAGGCCTGTTTGTCTTGGCAGCTGCAGCAGCTGATGCCCGGAGGACAGGAAGGGGTCATGCAATCGTGGCAGAGGGGCCGCCCAGACCAGGACTCTGCCCGGGAGTGGTGGGAGGTGCTCATGCTCTGTCCTCCTCAGTGAGGATCGGGCCGCTCCGGTCACTCCGCCCACACTGGGGGTTTCCACCCAGCAGATGGAGGAAGTGGCCGGGCCACAGACCGAAAGGGGATGTGGCTGTAAGACGTGGCAGCTTGCGGCAGCCACGGGACAGTGCCCGGGCGGGGCTGTGCATACAGGCTGTGCCGAGGGCACACAGGCAGATCTGCTCCTCTGCCCGAAGCACACCTGTCTTCTCCTGGGCTCTCCTGAGCAGGTGGCTTACCACAGACCTAGAGAAGACGGGGCTGCCTGGAGGCTGCCGCATCTGGAGCCGGGAGCAGCCAGGGGCCGGGGCATGGGGCAAGGAGAGCGACCGGGTGAGAACAGCCTATTTAACACAGCTGCCAGCACACTCCAAAGGGGGCCCGAGTGCTACGCAGGGAGGTGCTAATTGGTTCTCAGCAGTGTGAGGCCAGCACGGAGCCACAGCAGAGCCACGCCTGCCACAGGTGAGAGGAAGGGGCTGATGGTGAGCCAGGCTGCAGCCCCAACGGCCGTGAAGGACGCGTGTGTGTAAGGGGCTTCCCGACTCGGCTGGCCTGGAGAGGGGAGATACCTACCCCGGGTGGGGAGGGTGGGGGGTTGCCCTGGCAGCTGTCTGGCATGTGAGCTTGCAGCAGGGTGTCCCTCTTGCCTTTTCTGACCAGGTGACTCTCTGAGCCCTCCAAGTTTTAGAGGATAAGGAGGTCAGGGTTCCTGGTGGGGGCTGGCCCAAGCTCTAAGAGCAGCCAGGAGGCTGCAACAGGTGGCCCAGATCAGGGAAGTGACATTTCTGCCCAAGGAGGCGTCGTGGGAGGGGCGCCTGCCCTGGTGGCCGTGGTGCGCTCCCAGCACCATCTGTCCGCATGGGGCAGGAGCCTCAGGGAGGGGCGAGAGTGGTCCTCACCACTAGGGGGTGGTTCCCCCCTAGTATTACACGGCTCCTACCTTCACCAGGACCCGAAGCTGCCGCCCCCGGCTCCTGTATCTCCCGCTCCGTCTGGGTCTCCGCGTTCTGCAGCTGCAGGGCCAGAGTTTGGGTGCCCTGAGACGTCACCGATGTGGTGGGGTTCCGGGGCTGCAGGCCGATGGCATTCATCAGGCCCATGTCTCTGTCTGTCCTCCACGTGGCTCTGCTGGTGCTAGGGACAGACAGGCAGACGGGAGTCGGGCAGGGCTGGGGACAGCGGCCCCACAGAGCCCTGCCTGCTCTGCGCCCGAACTCGGCACAGCCCAGACCAGGGCCTGCAGGCCAAGGCCCACTCCCACAGTGGCCTCCCGGTGCCAGTTAACTTGTACGTGTCCCTCTCCTTCAGTTCAGCCCACGTCCTGGAACAGTGAAAAGGAGGTGGCAGAACCATCTACCTTTTGCAGAGGCTGGTCCCGTCACTCAAACAATGAGGGCCTTTCTGGGGAGGCAGAGATGGCTGATCTTAAAAGATACTTACTCAACATTCAGGAAGCCACCAGCTGAGTGGCTAGAAGCCACGGGTCCAAGGGTGAGCAGCCAGAAGTGGCCCTTTCTCTCTTTAGCTTTTCCTTCCTTCTAACTACAAGCTGACAAGATTCCAGTTTACATTCTTGGAACTTCCACTACAGAGGACTCAAGAGGACTCCTACTGAGGCTGTAAAGGATCCTCCTTTAGGGCCTCTGAAAACAGACCCTAACAAGCAGGGCGCACCAGCTGCCGATGAGCGAGGCCCAGGCCCGAAGCTAACCTCCCCTTCCTTGGGCACTTCCTGGGCATGGACCCTCAGCACAGCAAGGGCTGGCAGCAGAGGGAGCCCATGATGTCCAGGATGGGCACCAACCCCTTCCATCTGGAGCTGTTTCTGGGGACTGTGCCCAGGACTTCCTCGAGGAAGCAGCGACTGCTTTGGCTTTCTCACTGACCCAGCGCTTTGTTTGCTCAGAACGTTTCCGTCTCCATTAATGAATTAAATGATGGAAGGATCAGCACCAGGCTCCTACTAAGCGGCCCCTGGGGAGGGTTTGTCCCTGGGCTGCAGCTCTGGGCAGCTTGGTCCCCAAGGCCTGGGTCGTGTGGGAGGCTACCCGTGAGCCATTTCCTAGGGAGGACATCCCTCTCCAGAGCTCTCTCTTCACTGCGGCTCCCCCGGACACCACGGCCAGGACTGGGGGGCTGGACAGGGTCCTAGCTGGTCTTCAATCAAGACTCAGAGGGCAGAGGTTCTGTTCTGTTTTTTAGCCATGAAATACTTTTCTTGAATGTAACCTCATACAAAAGCTCAAAGTGTGAAGCCGACCAAAAGGGAGCTGATCTCGTTGAGAAGGGACACCCACAGAGCCCCCAGGCCAGGTCCGAGGGCACCGCTCTGGACCCCACTGGAGTGGGAAGGATGGCGGGCCGCCTCCTTCACAAGCTCACCCAGGCCTCTCGCTGCTTCGGGTGCTGGAGTGAACAGTGAAGACCGTTTCATTCAGCTGGTCCCAGTAGTACTCAACACCGGAGCTCGAGGCCCTGGAAATCAGTTGGGAGGAGACAGAGTGGAAGGCGTTTAGAGAATGGCCAGAACGCCTCGCTCCCTTTCCCTCCTTCCTCTCTCCCGGGACTGGGCTGAGGCTGGGAAGAGACGCTCCATGAGGATGCTCAGCGCAAAGCAGCCCAATGTTATCTCCCACAACCCCAACGCCTGGAGTGGCGCCGTTAGCCTCTTCCGTCGCCCAGGGCCTAACTGGCCCCTCTTGGGGGCTGAGAGAAGCAAAAACAAAGCCACACCAGTCACAGGCCGCGAGTTCCGCATACTCTTCAGCCGTCCAAGGCGGGGGCTAAGATGGCCTTGGAGATGCCCAAGTGCCACAGCCTGCCCTGTCTGAAGGGCATGTGAGGACACAGCAAGAAGAGAGAAGGTGGTCGTCTACCAGCCAGGAAAGGGGTCCTCACCAGACTGCCCTGTCTGAAGGGCACGCTCAGTGCTCAGGATGTGGGTGCAGACTCTCACCACTAGGTCTTGCCTGCAGCCACGGGGCCAGGAGGAAGGCAATGAGGGCACCCTGACTCTCTTATTTTGCGTCAGGAGCTCAGAAGGCTAACAGGAAAAAGCTCCTGCTGAGCCAGAGAGGCCCACATCTCATTCTATTCTGGCCCGAGAACCTCCTTTGCCAGGTAGAGGCTGGAAAAGCAACGGGGAGAGCTGAAGATGACCTGGGAGGGCTCACAAGCTTCTCCAGGGGCCGGAGTAAGGAGAGGAACTCCAGTGGTGATAGGCTGGGCGGCTGATGGCAGAGAAAGGAGTTTCTGTCCATCGAGTTCTCCTGGCTGCCGGCCTGGCCCTGGCTCCTTCTTTCCCTGCAGTGGAGCGTCGGGCAGTTTATCACACTCTCACCCAGGCACAACTGCCAGGAGGGAAGCGGGGGCCTCTTATTTTTCTAGACTGACGTGCCTCCTCAGGCAGCAAGACTAGCTGCCAGCGGTGGGTGCCAAGACGCAAAACGCCTTTACTTTAATTTTAAAGATTCCCCACTGAAAAAGACGCTACCTATACCAGTCACAGGGCTCAGGGTGGGGTGCTGCTGGTGGTGGTGAAGTGAGAGGGTAAAGAGCTGGGAAAGAGGTGTCTTTGAGCCCTGTGATTAGCACTCCGGTGTCTGTGAAGAGACTCTAAGAGACAAAACGGGCAGCTCTGCTGCTCAGAGGGTCAGGGCATGCAGAGTGGGCTGGAAAAGCTCTGTTACAGACAGAGTTCTCTCAAATTCACATGCTGAAACCCTACCCTGAGAGACAGGGTCTTTAAAAGGTAATTAAGGTTAGTAAATGAGGTCATAAGACTGGGACCTTAATCCAAAAGGACTCTGGCCTTATAAAGGAGAGAGAAAGCAAGCCCTTACTCTCTTTCTCCATCATGTGAGGACACAGTGAGAGGAGAGAAGGTGATCGTCTACCAGCCAGGAAAGGAGTCCTCACCAGAGCTCAACCGTGCCGGCACCTCATCTCAGACTCCCAGCTTCCAGAACGGCAGGTGATTAAGTCACCCTCTGTGGTATTCTGTTATGGCAGCTCGAACTAAGAAAAGCTCCAACGAAAGCCTAGAGGCTTAGGTGACCATCCTGAATGATAACAACACAACTTCTTCGATAAAGAGCAAACAAACGGAAGTCAGAGGGTCATGAGGATCACCAGGAAAAGATGAGTTGTGGGGGGTGACGCAGGGTTACTCCTTCCTGAACGTGAGGATTAGCTACAAGAGGGACCTGATGGGGCCTGCATGGTGACAACTGCATGTCAGGAGGCCATGCTACCTCAGGCGAGAGGGAGCAGGGCTCAACCCATCACCAGAGGGTCACTAAGGTTCTGGGGATGAGGCGTCACCTGTAGGAAAGAGCTGCAGCCACAAAAGGGCTCGTCCTCTCCCTGCTCTGGACTAATCTCACCCCCACCTCCGACCCTCCCGCCCCCTGGCCCCCAGCTCCACTAAGAGGGTGGTCTGGTGTGACCTTCAGACATGCCCTCTAAAAGAACATCAGTGAAGAACTAAAGTTCAGGGTAATGACACCTGGGGCTTCCCTGGTGGCTCAGTGGTAAAGAGCCCGCCTGCTAATGCAGGAGATGCGGGTTCGATCCCTGGGTTGGGAAGATCCCCTGGAGAAGGAAATGGCAACCTGCTCCAGTAATCTTGCCTAGAGAATCTCACGGACAGAGAAGTCCGGTGGGCTACAGTCCACAGGGTGGCAAAGAGTCAGACATGACGGAGTGACTAAAACGAAGACAACGATAACACCTGCAGGCGCCTCTTACAGCAGCCTGGAGGCCAGGACGGCGGCCAGCGCCTGGAGTCTGGACACCTCAACCTTAGTGCGGGCCACTCTCACAGACACACAGGGGGCGGCGGGTCACATTTCCTGGGTCTCAGGCAGCAGCTGTTTCTCCTCGAGGCTGCAGGGAGTTGACTCACCAAATCCTCAGCAACTTTTCTGAGGGCTGTCTGAGAACTACAGGGCGGTGGGGGGCAAGGGTGAGAGAGAGGACCTGATGGGAGGGAAGAGGCAAATGGCCAGAAGTCAAAAGCAGAGGCCCCTTGGGAAGCGAAGCCACCACTACAGCTTCTGAGGAGCAGATCCGGGCTGCATGAGGTGCCATGTGAAGCCAGCTGCCGCGGAGCCTGATTTACAAACTCGTCAAGATTTATTGACAAGTGGCGATACCATGTGGGGCCCCGCCAGATGCTTCCTCTCTAATTCCTCTGCACCGCCTGCTACCCCGGGCTGGTGAGTGACAACAAACTGTCCACACCGAGCCCACACCAAACCACGTCCTGGGTGACCAGGCCCCTTCCTTCCCATCTTGGAGGAAAGGCGACTGCCAGCAGGACACCGACCCAGAGCCCCTCAGACACTTCCCATCTGGCAGCCTGCGTCCTCAGCCCCGAGCTGCAAACTCGGGCCGTTTACTGAGGCTGTCAACTGCCAAACAGACCAGGGGCCACGGGGACGATCACCATGCCGCTCCCTTCTCCCCCGCCCCCAATCCCCTCTGCTCCTCACCAAAAGGTCCAGTGCGAGCCATCATTTGTTCTACCTTCTGGGGTCAGACCAACTTGACTATGACAAGCTCGTGTGTTTGGCCGAAAGGCCAGGCACCGGACCAGGGGACAGAGTTGGAGATAACCCTCTCTGGCCGTGGAAACGCCATTCAATGCTCAGTGTCACTTATTTCCATCTCTAAGCTAAGCAACGGCGCCAACCTTCTCCTTTCTCCTTGGTCCTCAGGGACGATGAGTGAGTCACCACTGTCTGTTCCAGGTCCTTCCTGGAAGCTAGACAAAGAGGGATGGAGAAGAATGGGAAGGCCAGTCAGGGCCAGCCATGTCAAACAGACTTCTGTTCAGCACCTGGCTGCCTCTGTGAGCAGTGCTTCTGGGCCTGGCTCAATGACCCCTCACGCCGCTCTCACACAGGGCTCTGGCTCGGAACCTCCCAACTTCTGGGGTATAATTCCCTTTGAGGACATTCTTCTTTCATTTATCAGTGGAGGCCTGGAAAGCTCTACACAGCTTTCTCCTTGGAAAGAAGGTCTTTTTTTGGAGGGGGGAAGAGAGGGGTGCTGTTGTGCCATGTAGCCTGTGGGATCTGAGTTCTCTGAGCAGGGACTGAACCCGGGCCCTCGGCAGTGGAAGCGCTGAGTCCCAACCGCTGGAACACCAGGGGATTTCCCCCCGCTCCGGCCTTCTTTTCTCCTGAGGTGAAGTCTCTGAATTCTGCCTTCCGAGTGGACTCTGACACGCAGTGGTCCTCCCAGACGCACCTCCCCAACCCGCATCTATAGGGCTGACACCTGAAGCCGGAAGTGAGCGAGCAGCACCTCACACCGATCTGGCACTCCGCACCCACTGCGGTCACTGGGGGGGTGTCGGCTGGGCTGGTGGTCAGCTGCAGGCACAGGAGTGGCTTGGGAGAAGTGGGGGGTGACGCAAAGGAGCAAGGAGCACCTCACTGCTAGGAAGGGGAGGAGGGGGGCGGGCAGCTGGGCTATCGGCCACTGAAAGGGCTCTGTATACAGGCTGAAGGACAGTGGCTCATCTCCTCACCTGTCCTAGGAATTGCTGCGCCTGGAGAGACGGAGTGTTTCCTGAGGCTTTTTTCGCCTACTGTCAAGTGGGTTTTTAAAACCCATCAAGAGATGCCCAAGAAGCTTGTTACCTCTGTCTTTGTGCTTGGAGAGTGTGTCAAGGCTAAGACAATGGAGGAGAAATCGAGAACAGGACTAAAAGCACAAAATGTGGTGCAGCTGCCTGAGCCTGAGACAAAGGCAGACAGCCACCTGTTTTGGAGCGAGGGCGGTCATCCTGGCCCAGCTGGCCGGCCGGCTGGTGTGCCCTTGGGAACGGGAGTGCCAGGGAGCTGTGTCATGCGGGGCCAGGCAGCAGGTGACAATGCTGGGTTTCTACTTTCCTATTTGTTCTCATCCTGGGCTGGAGACCACTCAGAGTACGGTCAAAAGATGTGCGTTCCCTGGTGGTCCAGTGGCTGAGACTCCTGCTCCCAATGCAGGGGGCTGTGGTTCGATCCCTGGTCAGGGAACTAGATCCCACATACCACAACTAGAGATCTCGTGTGCCACAACGAAGGGCGGGTGGAGCCAAATAAATAAAATCTTAAAAAAAAGAAAAAAGATGTCCATGGTCTTATCCTCAGTCATTTCCCACTGCCTCAGTCATCTGACCCACTTAAATGCCTCAAGGTGATCTGGAGCTGTTTTCTTCACCTGAGGTCTTAAGAGAGTTATAGAATTGCAAGTGGTATATTTTTCTGTGGAAGAGAGTATGTTGCTTTTGTTGGAATTCTACAGCAGTTTTTGATTGGAAAAAAGGTTAAGAATCAGCTACAGGAAAGAGTTCTCGACGGCAAACTTAGGAAGCCTCATTCTGTCACTGATCCACCAGGAGACCTGCGCTGGGTCTTAACTTCCTTACCTGAATATTGTTCACGGTACTTCCTGTCTAAAGTACAGAAATAAAGGTGACGAAGACCTGGAGAGCCTTTGGACAACCTGGGACAAAGTCTTGCCCATCTTAATTTACCCTGAAATATCAGCCCTAAGGTATGGGCCATTGACCCACACGACCCAAGACATCAGGAGCAAAGAACACCACCAAAACGGCAGGCTCAACTCGCTTGGAGCCCAACACAACTAGTTCTGGGATGGGGCGCTGCTCTCCTGCCACGGAGGAACCCTGACTTGCTGGTGGGGAAGAGAGCTCCCCAGGCCTCCCTGGCGGCTCAGTGGTGAAGATCCGCCTGCAATGCAGGAGACACGGGTTCAATCCCTGAGCTGGGAAGATCTCCTGGAGGAGAAAACGGCGACCCACTCCAGTATTCCAGCTGGGAGAATCCCGTGGACGGAGGAGCCTGGCGAGCTACAGTCCGTGGGGTCGTGAGAGTCAGGCACGCCTGGCGGGCTGAAGAACAGCAAGCAACAGGCGAGCTCCCCAGGCAGCCCAAGATGGCTCCCGCCTGCGGAGACGCTGGGTGCTGAAGACGACATATGGGGAGAAAAGAGAGGCCGAAGCCAGCTTTGCGTCTGGCTGAGGAGTCTGTGACTCACACCGAGTGTGCAGGCTGGGGTTTCAGATGTAAAAGCCTCGGTGGGGCCACAACAAACTGGGAGTAGAAAGCCTGCCTCTGCCGAGCGCAGACCACTCACTGCTCCAAGAGGGGCTGGGAGCCTGGGAGGGCCAAGGTGAGCAGCTGGAGCCAGAGGCGAGGCAGCAGCGCCGAGAAGGACGCCCTGCGGGAGGAGGGGATGGAAGGCCCGTGACCACGGGGCCGGGGAGGGGGCACCGCAGCCCGGGAGTCTTGTCCAGCCTCGGGAGAGACGCCTGGTAGAGTCCTCTTGTGAATGACTAACAAAGGAGGAGGCACCAGGCTACCAGCGCCCTGTGCTCTGGGGAATGGCAGCACGGAAGTTCAGGGCAGACAGATCCAGGACTACGGACAGGCTGGGGAGAGGGCAGAAATGGACAGATCCAGCACCTGGACTAACAGCGGCACAGCCATGAAGAGGCAGGCTGTGTTCTGGAAGGGCACCAGGGGCTGGTGAAAGGGCCGGGTCCGCAGTCCCGGAGTCCAGGAGAGCGCGGCTGGCAGAACCGAGCAGCCTCCGGCGCCTGGAGCAGTCTGACTAGGTCGGGCTGAGCCGGCCGCCTCCCCGTGGAAGGGGCTCTGAAAATTCCAGGTGGGATCAAAGAGCTGTCATCAGAAGCAGACGTTCTTTCTCCTGGGCCACTGACCTAGCTCAGCTGACCAGGGCTTAGCCACCTGTCCCTTGCTGGACCACCAGAACTGACCCAAACACACATTTTGGGAAAAATCACCAAGGGCCCAATCGAAAGGCAACGTGGACACGCCCAACAGTCAGAGACCCTAGCAGACCAGCCAGGCGCGCCTGCTCTGCGCTCTGCACTCCCCGCGGACGAGACTCCATGCCGAATGGGAGGGCCTGGAGACAGACATGACACTTAATCAGCTGGATCCCTGCAGTGACCCACGCAGCCCTCGGCCGGGTCTGCACTGAAGCACAGAGTTCGAGTCTCCCCACCTGGCTGGCTCTGGAAACGGATGACAGACCTGGAGGACTCCCAGGGCTCTGAATGACAGGATGCCTGAATGGACCTCTCTGCCCCAAAAATCCAGAGGAGAGGGAAGGAGGTGTCATAAGGACGTAAGACAGCAATGCTCTGGTTCCCCGCCGCCTCCCCACCCTCTCCTTCAATCAAGACCAGCGAATTATCATTTTCATTTTAAACTGAGCTTTTCAATCTGCTTTCAGTGTTATGAGATGGAGGCCCAAGCAGAAAGGAAAACAGGCAGAACACAGATAGAGCCAGGCTGTCAGAGATCAGTGGCTTGGCAAATTAGGGCTTTAATGCTATTCTCTTGGTTTTATTTCTTAAGTTAGGGTCTGTGGCATTTACACAAACCCAAGACCACCTGCTGAATTTTTCAAAAAGGGTTTAGAAAAGAACAGTTGATATCTATGCTTCTGCCTGCAGGGAAACTAGACTATCACTAGGAAACCAGAGAACAAGGGAAAACAAAGAAAAAAACAGTACTGCCTTATATTTAAGAGCACTTGGTAACTACACCAATCTTTTGAAGATTTCCGGAATGGAGAGCTACCACTCCCGAGGTAGAAAGGACCCTTTAAGGAGTGATTCCAAGAATGCGGCAGGCTCTAGCAAGGCTCGGATTTCCCCTCTGGAAGACGGCACCTCACCAGCCAGACCTGCAGGTGAACGCTGCCGACCCCAGTCCTCCGCCCGGACGCCCCCTGCACGCCTCCCCTGGATGCCCCTGCACGCCTCCCCCCGACCCCTCCAGCCACTCACTCCGGTCGGCAGATCACCAGGTCTCCTTTGTTGGTGCCGTAGGCCAGGCCGAGCCCCGGCTCGGGCAGCCAGCGGGCAGAATTGATGCTGACATGTCTCCGCTGGTCAGCAGGCATGGGGTAAAGGACGTTGAAAACTCTCTGGGTGGGGGAGAAAGAGGGAAGAAAAGAGAATGGGAGGAGAAACAGTCTGTTACCAAGAATAACAAAATCCAGGGGGAAACCAAGTCCCTCCTATGGCCTGAAGCAAGTTAACCACAGGGAAGAAAGGAAATGTTTAGACTGGGATGGTTATCTGAGAGCCTGGGAACGCACAGGGGAGGGCGGGGCCCTCTTACCTGAGGTGAGGGCTAAGGACTGGTCAGGAAATCTCAGGGCACACGTGCACTTCTCTGCGGAAGCTTCGCTGTGCTCACCTCACAGCCTCTAATGTGTCTCACTTCATCGCTTTCACTTAACCCCCTGGAGAGCCCCATGCAGAGCCCAGCACAGCAGGAAGCGTTGCCCTGAACTTTCCTCTGGCCAGACAAACCAGGGAGAGCCAAGCTCCCCTGGTAGCCCCGTTACCACGGAAACCACAGCACTCTCCCGGCAGTGGGGAACTGAAGGTGATGGGGGGGCGAGAGGGGGTGATAACATCAGAGAACATTCTTAATTCATCTAATTAAGAGCAACGTTAAAACTGCTATTCTTAAGGAAAACGAAAAGGTGCAGTAAGAGGTAGGAAGCAAGGCAGAGGGAACTCTTGGAAACACAGGTACACGAGTTCTTTCTAGTGTATACAAAATCACCATTAAACAGACCAGTTCCCAAAGGGAATCTCCTTTCATGGGTCTACATCTTTCCAAAGCTACTATTTTCTCAGGGGGCAGCTTAGCTCTGTCTCAGGTTGGGCTGAAGGTGAGATCTGGCTACTTGATCGACAGGATGTTCCAGAATCGACTTCAGTCAGAGACAGGGGCCGGGCAGGGCAAGG
Source organism: Capricornis sumatraensis (assembly GCF_032405125.1). NCBI lineage: Eukaryota > Metazoa > Chordata > Mammalia > Artiodactyla > Bovidae > Capricornis > Capricornis sumatraensis. The sequence goes on from NC_091084.1 coordinate 76,923,734, forward strand.
GTGAAGGGCAACATTTTAGAGTTAGAAAGACCTGCGTCTGAGTCCTGACATCACTGCATTAACAATGTCTCTGCATCTCCATTTCTACACAGACAGCACCAGCACTCAAATAATGGGGCAGATAAAGAGAAACGACGTATATAAAATGCCTGGTGCAGGCTCAGAAACGGTAACTCTGGTTCTTACAATATTTCCAGGAACCAGCATCTGGGGCTTCAAAAAAAAGTCATCAGGGCCTATGAAAAGGACATGAAATTGAGACTGTATACACTAGAGTTTTAGATATAAAGTTTTCTCTTTTAGCCTCTTTTAGGTTTTTTATAAGCTAAGGATGAACTTCATCTGCCTTTACCTGTCGCTGAGGGCTGACGAAGGGGGAAAAATGAGAGAACAAAGGAGAGCGCGGTTTAGAAAGCAATATTAAAAATGAATCTAGGGCAGCATAATAATAATTGCTTTTCTCATTATCCTGATGAGAGACCCCACTCCCCTCAAAAGTTAACTACTGAGCTAAGGTTCCACACCATTTACAGAAATCGAGTGATAAGAAGCCCTGCATTTGGGAACATATGTTCATGTGCCTTGGGTGTCTATCTGAAAGGTCTTTAATAGGACGGTCTCCAGACAGGAGAATTCAGTGGCGTGTGGGCTCGAGGCATGACACACACACACGGAGAATCCCGTCGTCAACATTCTCCGGCTTTTGTGGTGCTGAGGAATGTGCCTGGGCAGCTAGTAGCATGCTCCTGTGGCCCTGAGGTCAAGTGGGTCTGTAACAGACGAGGAACTGGCTCTGGTTTGAGGCCTAAGACCGGCTGCCCCGTGGCTGCTGCTGCATTAGGAACCTCCTATGCCCTCCCTACCTCACTTAACTCCAGATATAAGAATTAACCAGGGCTCCTGAAATCTTCAGTCTGAGGCGACTACTGGAAAAGGGCCCAGCGGAGTCTATGAATTTCTAAACGAGTCATTACCTTTGGGTAATCTCTTCCTTGCACGTACATGTCTGGCAGGAGCTGGGAAGGAGTTCATGGCTCATCCCCTCTACCAGCCTCACTGGTTGACTGTCATGTGATGGCAGGAGCAATGTTCTGCCCTTTGCACCTAAGCAGCTCTTCTCCTTCAAGTCAGGGGGTGGGTGTGGTGCCTTCATCCTTTCTCACAGAGATGATCAATAGTTTCTGTCCACCCTATCGGCTCTCTGGTAAATATGACTCGGTATACAAACCCAAAGGACAAAGTGGTTGTCATCAGGCAACTGTGGCTGGGATCTCTTAACGCGTTCAAGTTTCCTTCTCCAAAGGTCAGATAATTTAACGTGGGGATACACCCAGAGTTTAGAAGGGACGTGTGTTCATTTCAGTGGCTGGATGAGGGAAACTTCATTTTTTACCTGTGGCAGCTCTCATGGGGCTCACAAGAGTCTCCCCTCAAATCGTAACGATTCATTATTGCAGGCAATGGGGCAGAAGGGCCAGGGAAACTGGTCTTCCAAGAAGAGGGACGATATGGTTCAGAAATCAAATGCTTTAAGGTCGTGCTGAGTGTTTTGACCAAGGGGACTTATTCATACGAATAAGGGGACTCTTTTCTAGAAATGTTCCTGACCAAGAAAGAAGCAAACAAACACCTCACATGTCACAAATTTAGCTTTTATGGTCTGCTACTGCAGAGGGATTAACAAGCAAATACTATCAATTTGCTTTCAAGTACAGGAACTTGCTTTGGGGACAAAACTCTCAAGAAGCAGTATGATGGGTGACCCAGCTTAGGCGTGACAAGGTCAGAGCGACTGAAGCGAAGCAATTACAGGCTGAGACCCCAAGGCCCTGCCGCAAGGCTGTTCACAACCTCATGGCTATAGGAATCACGGGGCATCAATTTGTCCTCTGGCTACGGCACACCCCCCTCCCCAGGTCCTTAAACAGTGTTGAAAGGGCAGCTCCCAAGAGCCCATCTCCTCCAGCGTTTCAGTATTAGGCTAAATCCTGCTTTGTGGCAGGAAGCCAGAAAATGCCACGTGAAGATCAGCAGCCTCCAGAATTCCTGATAAGCACTTGCTTACTTATCACACTCTAATGTGGGGATGGGAAGGAGGGAGATGAGGGCAAAAAGACAAGGGGGGATGAGGGCAGAGAGGAGGCAGGATCCCTGCTGTAAAGGTTCTGAGCGGCCATCAGATCCAAGGCTTCTATTTAACACATGCCTGGAACTAAAGGACCCTCAAGGAATGAGTATCTGCTCCGTGTGGAAAACCACCCAAAGGTGGGGTTTCCACTCCTTTCTCTGGATGCAGTTTAACAGCTCAAAGCATCTCAAGGACCGGGGATGACTCCTCACAATCGGCTCCATAGATAATTGAATACCTGGGCAGCAAGTTCCCCAATGCTGACAGATGGTTGGGTAGCTCTGGCTACTCCCAGATCATTTACGGTTCCAGGCATCAGTCTTTCCAACCCTGTGACTGAGTGATCTGTGGGTTCTCCTCCCACACCTCCAGCAGGGCTTGGCACTAACTCTGCAAACCCAAAGTCCATCAGCACCAACAAGAGAGAAGCGCAAAGAAAGCTCTGGCCTTTATTTTAAGGCACCCCAAATATATCTCCAGTAGAGCCTTCCTTAACACTAGTCAGGTGTCCAGAAACTCCCTGCTGGATGTTAAGGACAAAGCCTACCAAAAATTCCTCCTGGTCTCTGACGAAAGACAAGCTACAACACCATTATATACTAGAGGAGGATGATCAGGTCCTGGGGTCCCTCTGGGGAGCTAGACAGGAAACCCAGCTGCTGAGTCACGTTTGCAGAGCCCTGGTTTTAACCTGTCTCCGCTGCAGCTGTTCCCTGCTAGACGACAAACGCTGAGAGGACCCCCCGCCTCCCCAAGGAGGCTGTTCTCATTTCTAACATCTATGAACAGAACTGGAATCAATAAGCCAGAAGGAACACATATTTCAGTCAGTGCAGTCTCAGCGTGTCAACAGGGGATGAGTCAGGTCGCCAGGATGGTTATAGTTCTCAGGGAGTGGGAGAAGACAAGGATTCTTCTACTTCTGGGGCCCAAGATGGTCTCTTGTACCACTCGCCTCTCCATCCCTCAAACCCTCTTAACTAACAGGAAGTAGGAACAAAAGGAAAAGGTTCCAGGATCAAAACTAAAAGGGTCCTGTTTCTTCTTCAAAGACAGAAAAGAAGGAGAGGCAGCCAGAGGAACGCAGTGGGGAACCTTCCTCTTCATCCTTTTAAAATTTAGAGGAAAAATGAATTGCTGCCCTCAACAAGATGCTTTCTTTTCCACTGCGTGTCAATAAAGCTCAGACCATTAGTCCAAGCAGCAAACTGCACTGGCTCAGATCAGCCAAGAACAGAACTCTGCGCTTATCTTGCTTACATTTGGGAATCTCACCATCCTGAAAGCGAGGACCCTGACAAAACGGCAAGAGGTCAAAAACTGCCCGCAGGTCGCCCTTGTTTTTATTTTTATTTATTTATTTTTTTGCCCTTGTTTTTAACTAAGACAATGAAGGTGGCTTGAAGGAAGGGGACAACTGGAAACCGTGCAGAAAGGCCGTGGGAGGAGTCGCCAAGCCAAAGGGGCTCCGGGGCAGAAAGAACTGTGAGGAGGAGAAATGGCTTCTGGGTGGCGATGGGAATCAGGGGCGGCTTTAAGCTCTTAGAGAGGGTTCCTAGAAGAGAATTAACTCCCTGGGAAGTGGGAGAAAATCAATGGAAAGCAGATGCTAAGAGACAGCTGACCTTTTCAATGGAAACGGATGGCTACACATCTTGTCACAGGCTGAGAAATGCACATATCCCAGAGGAGGCTGGGGGAGGGATAATACAGTCACCTGTTCTCTCTGTTGGGCTGCTGATTTGCTTTAGACGCATGTATTATTGAAGTTTCTTCATTCCCAGGAAAATCTGACTGCTTTTCAGAAACTTTCATTTCTTTGACTGTCTCCAAGCCTTCTTTATATACTACTTTGGAGTTTAGAACTCACAGAATATTGGTTTTGAAGTGGTTATTTAAGAATAAAAATCAGAATACCAAGTCATTTACTCTTTCCTCGTTATTCAGCTGAAGCAAAAACAAATCTCCTAGATCGCCCATGTTTAAACCAAAGCTCTCCTAGCAGAAAAGAACAGCTAACAGCTCTTTTTCTTAACTCTTGGGAACCCATTGCCCTTCTCTGCTCCTGATAACCTGGTGCCTTGAAGTCATTTCCAGCCAATCTCCTGTGATTTGTGGAGACCTACAGACTTTGTCTTATTCACCTGTTCCTCTCAAAGGGATCCCAAGGACAGTCAGAGAACAAGAATTTTCTTTTTCGGTCGGCCTGATGCTTTCCAAAGACCATCTCTCAGCATTAGGACTGAAGCACAGAGATGACTTCAGCTGAGGGATCCCGTTTTGTGCTGAATCGAATACCGAGGAATGCAGGACTCCCGGAACTTCCTGAAGTTAAAAGCATTACTGCCTCCTGTGCCCACACCTCTGTGCAGCACAAGTTCTTACACTTTTCTTCAGTTTCCTAAATCTCAAAGGAAATGGCCAAATGCAGAGCTGTTCTAGACGTTCGGCTCAGATAAGGGAGTCTTTCAAATATATTCATCTACTTTGCTAAGTTTGGGACCCAATGGACCACAGCCTGCCAGGCTCCTCTGTCCATGGGACTCTCCAGGTGAGAATACTGGAGTGGGCTGCCACTGCCCTGCTCCAGGGGATCTTCCAACCCAGGGATCGAACCTGCGTCTCCGGCATCTCCTGCACTGCAGGTGGAGTCTTTATCCCTGAGCCACCAGGGAAGCCCTCGTCCGTTTCACTTGATCCATACTTTTTTGAAAGAAGAAAGTTCAAGACGGGGTAACATTAAAATACTTTCGGCTTCTAGAAATGGAAAATTGGTTCTCCAACCAATTCTTAAAAAAAACAAAATGGTTCACCTTTCACTTCTGAAACATCCACTGGGAACCTCTCAGCATGTCTCAGGGCTGGGACTAGAGGCCCGAGAGACTCGCTGATGCTGGGCAGAACTGTGGATGGCAGCAAGACACCCCATTTACATGAGGATTCCGTCTAACACTTATGTCCAATCACCATCTCGTGAGGCATAGGCCAGGTGCACCAACGGTGCCGGTGCATAGGGGTGTGTGTTCACGTAGGCACAGGGCACACACGGCACGCAAGACTTCAGAGCGATGTCATTTCCCAGAACGAACGCGGAGTGCCTCCTGGGTGCTGGGCACAGTGGAGGCTGGGGATGCCGCAGTGACAAGGCCAATAAGAAGCCAGACGTTGAGCGTGTGTGCAACAGGACAGCAGGGACCAGATTCATTCTGTTCACTGGACTCCCAGACCTGAGTATCTGGCCAAGGGCAGGGGCTCAGTAAGATTTTGAGTGAAAAGAATAAAATGCAGCACAGGCTATGCTCTACTAAGAAGCCATGGAGGGGAAAAAAAGAGAAAAACCTGTCAAAGTCGAAGGAACCTGTCATGGGAAAAATCTGCCTAAACGAATGGCTTTGATTGCAGCTCTAACGTTATTTTCAATTTTGTATCTTGCCCCCTCCCTACTCTGACAAATCCCATCAGAGACACCCCTGATTTCTCCCATACCCCCTCTCCCTTTCCTACGACGTGCTGAAGAAAGGAACTTTCCGAGGATGGATGCTTTGCAACCACATCTCTGAAGTCAACTTTAAGATAATTGCAGCGGAAGCGGCTTTTAATCAACTGACAGGCAGCTTTAAGAAAATTAATGAGGACAAAAATCTTAGGAAGGAGTAAATCATTTCTGACAACAAAGCTGTCTTTTATCCCCATCTCTCCTTGAAGAAATAGTACCCTTCCAGGATACAAAAATAAAATCTCTTTATTTTCGGTGTCTGCCACTCCCAAGGCCAGACAAGATTAAGAAGAGGCTCAGTTCTCTGAAGATTTCTGGAGAATACTCTGGGTTGAACTAGAGTTATAGGTCATGTCTGAATATCAGACTTTTAGAATCTAATAAGTGCAGATGATTAGATGTGATCACAGGCTAAATTGAGGGCAAGGAGGAAGCCATGGTAAAGAGTGTATGTTGAGGACTGGAGCAAGGACAGGCCTACAGATGCCAGTTACATAATGCTGGTCAAGAGCTGACAGCACTGGCTACCCGTCCTGACCCAGCGTCTCAGCTCCGATTTAGTTATGACTGATCTGAGCACTCTGGACACCAAGTCTTTTCTGTGGTTCATTTTAATGAACCTGTGGTAATGATCATTATCAGTCATCCCTAGGCTGTTCTGTGATGATGGGTATGAAACGGTATGAAGCAAAGCCAACTGATGTTTCTTTATGACCAAGGTGACACTAAGATAGCCATTAATGGGTATCATAGCGGCATCTCTCATCCAAGGACAACAGCGGGTTGAATGTTGGGAAAAGGAACTCAAGAACCACTCCTTCAGGTGCAGAAGGTCCTAGAGAGAAAGATAAAGCTGCTGCTTCTCACTCTATAAGCCTAAGAATCTCCGTATAGCACGTAGCCCGACAGGCATGGGCCCGAGTGAAGTCAACTGTGGGCAGGTAAGAATCTTAATTAGAACTGGAAAGAAGGCCCCACAGCCTTAGCCCTTAAAGTGCCATCACTCGGATGCCAGCAGGATCCAGAAATGCTGAGGGGAGGAGGTCCTCATCAATTTTTCAACTTCTTGACGGTGTCTGAGAGATCTGGCTGAAGGAGCCACAGAAATAAACCAGGCGAGGTTTCAGGGACAGGAAGAGACAAAGAGACACCAAGAGAGCAGAGAACAAAGCTAAGCTGACGGGTCCGCCCAGAAGCCCCGAGCAGCTGGCGGCTGGTCCCCAGTCTTGACCCGACTGGAGGGCTTGGGAAAACAAGGATGGCTGGGCTCTACCCTTAGAGCTGTGGATTCAGCAGGTCTGGGATGGGGCTCAGAAGCTGCGCTTCTCTTAAGTTCCCTGATGATGCAGACTTAGGCCTGGGAATACACAGCGAGACCTACCGCCCAGTTAGATATGAGTAGGTTGCAGGTCTAAAATGCCCGCCTTCCTTTCCTGCTGCCTAGGAACTATTGAGAATGAGGTGGGTGCGTACTTTTTTTTTTCCCCCCTTGGTGACACCCTGAGGCATGTGGGGTCTTAGTTCCAAAGCCCCCTGCAGTGGAAGCATGGAGTCTTCACCACTGGACCACCAGGAAAGTCCTGGGGGGTGCATATGTGTGGAGCTGGAGCGCTCGAGGGAGAGGGTACAGCAGGAGACAGCCCAGCACAGAAGAGCAGAACTCTCAGGGTCAAGAAGGGGTGCGGGGCGGTGGGAGAGCAGAGAGGGAGGCAGTGAGTAGGGGCGAAGCAGGGGGAAGAGAGAGAGAGACGCGGGTGAAGGGAGGGAAGGGCAGGCTCTGTTCCCAACACTCCCTCCAAACTAACCATCTGTCTGAGTAATGGATGCTCAACCCTTGAATACAGAGTCACCACATAGCCACAAAGAAAAAGCTTTCAATAAGATTGGCCCTTAAGTTATTGGAGGCTTTGCCTTACAGAGCACGATACTGTTTCAGGGAGAAAGGAGAGCTAAACTGCTCTCCGTCCCAGGGCTTGCTTCTCCCACTCAAGTCGCTCGTCCATCACTTCTGCCGCCCTCCCTCCCCCCAAAAAAATAATGATCAGAGAGAGAAAAGCAAACCAGCATTGCTGAGAGTCAAGCGGCCAGTGCCTCTGGAATAAGCAGGGGTTATGGGATGAGAAGCCCTGTCAGTTCTTATTAAACCACTTACATGCCTACAACCCCCACCTGCTGTGGGGAGGGGTGGTCTATGCATCTGGGAGAAGAAGCATAACACCTGTTAATTCCTGGGTGGAAACCACGAAATGTATTCTTGCTTTCCGGCTCAAACCGCCCTACCACTGCCTCCCACCCCCCCACACCCCCACCGCTGACTCTTGCCCCCATTCCTAGGTAAAACAGCACTTGTTACCCATACAAACTGGAAGAACAGTTTGCTATATGACTATTTCTGGTTTCATTAGTAATTTTGTATTTTTGTTATTTTATGCTTTCACTTGGTTACAACCAGAGTTATTACACTGTGCCAGTTGCCACAATTTTAGAAAATTAATTGCTGTTTTCAGTTACAATATTGTGCTTTATTCCAATTAGGAAATGAAAGCAGAGAGGGAACTCAGGCAGTTTAGTGTTTTGAGAATTCAGCAAAACTTCAGCTCTGCAATCCCTAAATGTCTAACTTAGAAACAAAACAGAAATTAACAAAAAGCCCTACTGGAGCAAGTGTGAGGGAGTCAGGCGGCAAGTGAGGCCCTGAGGCTTGGACAGCAGCATACCCAGCCTGGAGGGGCCTCAAATGGACAGAGAGAAGGGAGACACAAAACAGGCGTCCAGCCTTATTTCTCCTGATTTGCCAATGATACTAACATTGGGAAGACTAAGCCCAGCCTTATTAAGCAGAGAAGGCAAATATCTGAGGACTCTAGATCCTAGAAACAAGGGTAATAATTAAACTCAACCTGGGGAAGAAAAGAATTCGGCATATAGAGATATTCAAGGGAGAACCCTACAGCTGAGAAAAGATGGGAGGTGAAGCACGGACAGCCAAAAAGCTAAGAGTCTGATAGGAAAAAACACAAATGCCACTGTGCCTGCAACAAAATCAGCAAAGGATCAAAGCGCTGCACACAAATCCACAGTAAGAAGGGAACCTGAGACGGCCTCTGCCTTGCTGGAGAGGCTGAGGGCAGAAACCTACAATGGAGAACGCAGTCATTAAGAACAGCAGTTCTCTCACTCAAGTGCATAGGAGATCATCTGGAAGCTTGTGTGACAGATACGAATACCTGGTCCCCTCCTCGCCCAGTTCTTGCTAGGTCCAAAGTAGAGCCTGTATTTTAACTAGGACCCCGTGCATTCTGGAGAAGGCGATGGCACCCCACTCCAGGACTCTTGCCTGGACAATCCCATGGATGGAGGAACCTGGTGGGCTGCAGTCCATGGGGTCGTACAGAGTCAGACACGACTCAGTGACTTCACTTTCACTTTTCACTTTCATGCGTTGGAGAAGGAAATGGCAACCCATTCCAGTGTTCTTGCCTGGAGAATCTCAGGGACGGGGGAGCCTGGTGGGCTGCCGTCTGTGGGGTCGTACAGAGTCGGACATGACTGAAGCGACTTAGCAGTAGCAGCCGTGCATTCTAACTGCAGTTTGAGGAGCACCGATCCACATGTCTGAAGAGCTGCTGTTAATAAGTGCACCCAGGCTAAGAGCAATTAGCAATTCATTTTCATAGTGTTCATATGGGATTGGGTAAGGGATCATCTCTTGAGCGGGTCCCTCAGTGGGAATTAAAATAAGTCAGTGCTCTTGGGGATGTTCTAGGAACATCTGCTGGCCCAACAATTTCACCTCTCAATGTTAGCACAGTGAATTCCAAGAGCTAACCCCATGGAGAAGGGGGCATGAGAGAGGAGCTCCAGGACAGGCCCAGGACCCATAGCCCCTTCACAGACAGAGCCTGACACGATGGATGGAGACACCCAACCACACTTACCTGTGCAAAGAGGGAAAGGCTCTACTGTCCCATTAAACCCTTGTGCCCTGTTCTCAGACAAAAATGGCACTTCTTGCCTTAAACGGTGGTACAGCACAGCTGTCCCCAAAAGCTGGTGTCTTCCCTCCCACTGGGGACTGAATTCAGGGACACGTGCTGAGCGCTTTGGTGCCTTCGGAGGTAAGGGGCAACCAAGACCTGGAAAACCAGAAACCTTTCTGTAGCATGGGAGTTTACAGTCAGACTGGGTGGACACAGGGTGAGCAAAAACCTTGCCGAGAAGCCCGGATCCTGCCTCCCGTGTGAAGGAAACACTTCCCAAATGAGAGCTTTCAAATTACTCAGCTCCTCTCCTAAGTGGTGTGGGCGTCCTCAGTCATGTCCAACTCTTTTGCGACCCCATGGACTGTAGCCCACCAGGCTCCCCTGTCTACGCAATTTTCCAGGCAAGAATTCTGGAGTGCATTGCCTTTCCTACTCTGGGGAGTTCCTAACCCAGGCACCGAACCCATGTCTCCTGCATCGGTGGGTGGATTCTTGAACACTGAATCACCTGGGAAGCCCCTGCTAAGCAGCAGGTGGAGCCTGTTGAGAATCAAAAGCCTGACAAGCCTGTGAGGCCTGACAAGCAGCTCTTGTTGTCAGGCATGCAGCAGCTGGCGGGGTGCCCTGCGTCCCTCATCTCCACAGCAGACTTCAACTGCACCCCCTACACGGCGGGCCCCATCTGTGACAGCATCTTGGCTTCCACCCTGGAGCTGTCTGCCTTCAGCCAGGTGTTTCTGGCTACTTATGGAAGAGAGGAACCTTGCTAGGATGGCAGGCTGTGCCCAAAAGTCGGGCAGAAGCCCTGGCTTCTGGAAGAGGCTGGAGATGTCCGTTACTGCTCCTGTCTATTAATGATTAGAAACCATTATTGCATAGTTAGGCAGGAAGGGTAAGAAGAACAGCAAGGACCAAGACTCTAGGTGGTGAAAAGCAGACGCCAGGTACTTTTACCAACCAAATCTGCTTAACATAAGAATAGTTAAAGTTCACCTTCCATCCTCATTTCTCTAGGTAAGAAAACAGGCTTGATGAACTTCCTGCGAAGTCCCCTCCCAATCATTCAATGTCAAACATTTCCAGTCACGCGGAATTCAAGAATCAGAACCTTCCTGTCATTATGATGTCAAGAGCAGACAATGCCTTGTTTCTACCCTTGCCAGAGGCATGGTGGCACATGAAGTCACCCTTCACTGGTCCTGCTAGTGACAAGTTGGAAATGATAAGGATGCTTTTCTAAAGATTCTCTTTTATTCCCTCAGCTTCTCCTCAATATCAGGTTCCTTATTAGGTACTTGGACTTCACAAAGACGAAACAGACGGGGTCTTATTCTCAAGGAGCTCCTGGGCCAAGAGAGGAGAATGACATGGAGACACGGAATGGCAGTTTGGTGTGACAAGTGTTAACCCAGACAGGGTGCTCCTTACTGGGGAGTGATCAGCCCTGTTTAGAAGATTCCACAGCAGGGAAGCAGCCTGCACGCAGTGGGTTTCGGGGAGAAGAGGGCACTCCAGGTAAAGGCACCCAGGCAGGAGAGGCCTTATTTGTTCCAGGGGCTTGGAGAGTGGCTCAGCAGAGTAGGGCTTCTTCCCTGTAGGAAACTGGAGCAAGAAGAGGCTGGAGATACCACACCTGGTCACCTGCTTTCTACTGCTTTGTATATCATGGGTCCTATCTTTAGGATTTTTCTTTAAACCAATGCTTCAGATTCCAGCCTGAATTCCACAAGCATCTACATGTGTGGCACTAAATGAGCGGCCCTGGGGGATAAGCCCCTACGGAGCTTAACACTGAACCTAATTGGGTGGATTAAACAGACATACCACACGGCTAAAGAAAACAGGAAAACAACACATAAGCGAGAGCACAGACGGTAAGTGGCACAGCACACAGTGCTAGGGGACTCACACGTTCTTAGCTCGAGACGGAGCTTAAACACCATCTAATTAGAGAACTGTTCAAATGCTCAACTCCCCTTGACAAAACCCTGGCCAAATGAGCCCCCGTGGGATGTGGGAATCTCAGTCAGAAGCTACACTGGTTAACTCCAGGAGGCCACTAACCCCATGATGCCCAGAGGCTCTACATGGAGGATGGCAATACACGGAGGACGGCTTCAGACAAGAGCGGGTCCTAAACACCACCTTTCCCTGCTGGTGAAATGGACAGGACAGTTAAGGGCATGGCAGCTCCACAGAGACCGCATCTTCCACTGTGATTTTAGCCGCAGGAGAAAAGCATTTCATAGTATACTACCCATCTCCTTCTATAGCCTGCCTCCTCAAAAATTAAAGACAAACAAACAAATATTTCATTGGGTTCTTTATGTATCTCCAGACTACAGGTCTCAAGTTGAGGTAAGGAAGTATTCAGTTTGGTCTCTAACCCAAGATCCTTTCAGGCCTCTGGGGCCCCAGCTCATGATTTAGAGTATGAGAAAGACTGCCTTTGAATAGCCCAGAGCGTCCAAAAGTGAGGCCGGCTGGTCAGGACTGGGCCAGACTGGAGCCCTTCCTGGCTCCTTACGGGCGTGACGCCTCTGGCCCTGGCTGGGAGGCTGCACCTCGGGCCTGCATGGCGCTGCTGGCCAAGGCCTAGGAGAACCGCCACGCAAGGCACTCACCCGCATGGAGGTCTCACCGCCGTGTGCCTGCTGCAGCCGAAAGACCTGGGCCACCATGTGCTCCGTGGAGGGGTGCAGCAGGATCCTCCGCGAGGCCAAGCCCACCATCACGTATCGGCCCATTGGGGACAGGCTCACCGAGATGGCGTTGGGACCTAAGGCCAGAAGGACAGAGAGACACTCCCTAGAGCTCTTGCTATTACCAGCAAATAATCTTCCTTCAGTCTTTTTTCTTTCTCCCTGGTCTTCATCTTTGTTTGGTCACCCTGGGGTTAATTGCACAGGATGGCAGTGAGGAGCACAACGAGAAGGTGTGTAAAGTACTAAGTCTAGCTCTTGACATATAAAAAGTACTTAGCGAATGCTAACCCGTATTAGCACAGAATCACATTAAAAATTGTTACCGTACTGTAACTGCTATTTTGAAATCCACTTTTTTCACTTCATACATTACAAACATTTTTCACCATTAAATATTCCTCTGTAACAGCGTTTTAAAGGCCAAATGGTATTCTGTCTTGTCAATGCACCATCATTTATTTAAGCAACTCTTCAGAATTTGACATTTTTCTCTGTGACAAATACCGCTGTGAACACCCTTGTACATAAATCTACACAATGCAGACTGGCTTGCAGCGCGAGTGTGCCCCCTTCCCCGAGCCATGACCGAGAATAGAGCTCCTCCCCTACCCTCGCCCCTCACAACGGGAACATGCCAGTGATGCCACGGTGGTGGGGAGGACTCTTATTCCGAGACTCTCCTGCCAACGCTACCAGCTAGGACAGAGCATGTTCCTCTGATGTGTGCCTGGGAAGCAGGGGGGTAGCATGTGGCCATCATGCCCACCTAAGCGGTGCCTCATCAGGGAATGCCCAGGCCAAGGTACTACTGTCACGACGCTGGGCTTCCCATGCCTTACCAAATCGCTTGGTGTAGAGCATTTCGCCCAGGTTATGGGGGGCCAGGGAGTACACTGCCAGGATGCCTTCGTCAGGGAAGCCCCTCTGACTGCTAGGGATGAACGCTGCCAGGAGCTGGCCGTCTGCAGAAATGTCACAGCTGGCGTCGTTGTAGATCTTGCAGTTCTGCACCAGCACGTTCACGGAGGCTGCATCAGACAAAGAAAAGAGGGCAAGGAGGTCTGGAGTTAATGGTGTGAAAAATGCTGGGTCAAGACATTTGGGGGCATTTCCCTAAGGGCCTGAATCCGAGTCCTCTCCAGAAACACTAAAGCCTGCCTTATCCAACTAAAATGTCACGAAACAAGCAACACAAGACACCGAAAGATATGTCTCTTCTACCCCTGTAACAGGAAACGAGAGTCAACACAACCACAACCACCTGCTGAGTCCTAGCTCACACTTAAGAGACATCATTTGAGAGATGAGATAAGCAGAAAGTTATTAAAAATTGTTCCTGGAGAGCCACTCAACAGCTGTTATTGTCCAAAAGATCAAAACTGAGATGAATGAAAATGTAAACCCACTGATTCCAAGAAAAAGGTGATACAGGTAAAACTTGCTTGGGGTGAGAGTGCTACACTCCACCTCTATGTGACTTTGGAGAAGGGAATCATCTCACAAATTTGTGTCTTATTTTCTCCTTTAAGAAAACTGGAGCATTTAGAGACTTCAGTCTTCTGGACAGCTCCTTGCTGACACTAATCTCTAATTTCACAAGAGAGCACAAAGGCTGGAGGGCTGGAACTGTGTTCACTCTGCTTGTCCCTCCAGCCACGCCAGACGCCGATGGCCACGGGCAGCTCCGGTCTGCACCTAGCACCTACTGAGAATCATGCATGGTCAGCCGGGTGCAGCATGAGGGACTGGGTGGGGCGGGGTGGAGGACTGCCTGTTGGTGGGGAGAATCCATTCCATGTGACAGAACTAAGGCGACGTTGGCCAGCCCTGGGACTGGGCCTGCACAGCTGTTTCAGTTTCCATTTGAACCCCTCTCTGAGGCACATCTCTGCCCACAGGAAGTGGCCCACCCTCGATGTGAGCCTGGAACCAGTGCCCCCAGGACGGGCATGAGCAGAACAGCACGATACACCAAAGGGAACGGACGCACAGCACGTCCAAGGGCCTCTGGGCTCTGTCTCCTTTAGATCTGCCTTATGTGCACGTGCAAAGAGGCTGATTTACTCTTTTTCTCTCTCTTGTAAAAAGTCTTGTTGGCTGCACCATGAGGATGTGGGATTTTTAGTTCCCTGACCAGGGATCGAACCTGTGCTCCTTGCACTGGAAATGCGAAGTCTTAAACCATGGGACCACCCCCCCCCCCTTTCTCTTATTGGAAGATTACTTAAACAGCCACTGTCAGAGGCATTACAGTTCAAACAAACCAACAGGCAAGCTCAAGAGCCCTCACCAGATTCTAGGGGATCTACTCCAGGGAGCCAAGCCGTCTGACCTGGAATGTCAAGGCTGACTTTCCTCAGGAAATTACCCTAAGGAAAACAAAACAAAGAACTGCTTTCCAGGGGTGGGTGGAGGGGGTGCTGAGGTTTATCAGGAACTTGGGAGTGATTCCTAAACCTCTGTATTCATCTCCCTCTCTCTGTTGTGTTGTTAACGAAGCCACAGAGATAACAGAGTAGATCAAAAAAGACATCGGAACACTCTGATCGGCTACTGTGCCAATTCTTGGGGGCCGACACCAACAGCACCATGACACGCAATGCTGAGAAGGGAGCACGAGGATGGCTCTGTTTTCTAACTAATAAAATGATGACACCCAAATACTCAGTGCTATCACCATTAGGGCTCTGTGCCGCTCAACTTCCAACCCACCATCTGCTAGAGCCTGTATGGCGAGATGGATCTAGTTAGCACTGAGACCGTCTGCTCCTTACTCAGAGTCCCAAGCCTGTTGCCAGAAAGACGACAATCTCCTCCCTTCGCTGAATAGACACATCATTACAGTTGGGGATACAGAGTCAGAGGAACTGGGGGAGCTTTAAGAGTGAGTCCATCTTGGTTTTCTAACCTTGATGTTGGCAGTTCTCAAAAAGGTAAAAAGAAACTGACCGTCCAAGGTGGAGAGAAAAAGGAATCACAATTAAGTAGGGCGTGAAAATAAACACAGAAGGAAATGGACTCTGTGGGCTTTAAGACAGCTTTGCATGGGTTCCACCTCATCTACATTTAATGTCTCAAAAATGCATGTAAGTATTTTATGAAAGTAGGCTTTTCTATCTTGCTGTTACAGAGCTCTAGTTCATATGTGTTAACCTGCAGTCTAAACATACAGAAGCCTGCAATGACCCTCAAAACTCACCACCAACATTAGAAAAGCACTGCTAGACTGCTGCAGTTCAGTCACTAAGTCGTGCCCGACTCTGTGACCCCGCTGACTGCAGTGTGCCGAGCTTCCCTGTCCTTCACTATCTCCTGCAGTTTGCTCAAACTCATGTCCGTTGAGTCAGCAATGCTATTCAACTTCCAGATTAATTTCTAAGGTGGGCTGGGGGTGGGGAGGAAATTACAGGTAGTTTTCCTTCTTCTGAGAAGTTTGGCTCTAACTGCCCCCAAAACTGGGCATATAGACAAAAAGCATTTTGTGAGCCCCCAAATCTAAGCCACTGCGTCTGTGTTTGTACTGTATTAGGATGAATCCAATTCAATGGCCAGTTCCCAAATTTTGCCCCCTCCGTCAACTCTACCCAGTTTCACAACTGCTCCCAGTTCCTGCAGTGAGCTCCGAGAGAGATGCAAATAACACGTGAAAAGAGAATGCTGGAATTAAAGTTGAGCTTCTCCAGCAGCAGGCTCAATTTGGTGTGCAGCTAGGGATCCAGGGTTTTACTTCTCTCCTAATGACGGGGACGTGGCAGGCAAAGAGTGATTTGGTAGCTTCAGCAAGCACTGGGTGGTGTGTTTACGGTTTCATTAATATTTCAGAGCTCCAACTAGCAATTTACATTTGCTGCTTGTTGTCTATTAATTTCCCACATGGAAATGGAAATGTTCAGTTACAATGGTGAGTGGTCACTGCTTCAATTCGTTCGTGCAGCTTCTTCTCAGAAGGTTGAAATTTTGATGAGTTAATTTACACAGGGAGAGATTTCCTGGCTCTCTGGTTTGTTTTCTCAGGCCACAGGAAAGTAGTGCACTAATGACAAGGACAGCTCATCTTTTTTGGACTCGAAAATAACGTAAGCAGGTGGAGAAAAAGGTGAAGGGAAATAACAGCCTAGGACAGTGGCAACCCGCACGCCACCAGAAACCTTTGTTCTGCCGCACACCACCAGAAACCTTTGTTCTGCTCCCTACCCTGCTTACTACAATGGTTCTCAGGTGTTAGCACACCTGGATCGATTGCTGGGGTGAGGCCTGAGACTCTGTATTTCAAGTGAGTTTCCAGGAGTCTCTGCTGCTGCTGATCTAGGACCACACTTGGAAACTGCTGCCTCACCAAACACCCCTTGATCCCTGAGCTGGAGTCCCAGCAAACAGCCCTGCACAGAAAGGCTAGACACACGTGGGGAATGATGATGGAGCAGTTAGCTGGGCAGCTGAGGATGGAAATGAGGGCTAGGAAAGCAAGGATTTTTCAAATCAGAACTGCTTCAGAGCTTCAGTGGGGCAGCTCCAGGGGGAGTGAGAACGATGCAGGAGACAGCAGGAAGCCATGTTCCAGACTTTGCAGCGTAATCACCTCCTAATTATAAACGATTTCCAAGTGAAAATGCCCTAGCAGGGAATGGGAGGGGTAAGAAATACTGATGCCTGGAGGAACAGATGGCTCTGCCTTCCTATCAGCTCCATAAATTATAAACAAACGCCTTGAACAAAGATCGATTTGCAGCCTGTTGCTGGCTGGCCAGATGAGGCCACAGGAGCGGTCGGCGGCTGCAGTGCTTCTGCAAGTGCATTAGATCCTGATCTGGAAAACCCAAGGGGTTTAAATCAGCAGGCAAATTTCCTTTTGGCTATCTCTGAGCCCTCAGATTTCAGAATAAGGCCTCCTGCACAGAGCTCCAGATGACACTGGGTAAGCATGCCCAGCAGTGGCAATCACAACACCCTCTGTGGGTGTGTGTGGCCCGCACCGCTCAGCCTCTGGGCTTCTTAAGGCCACTGGGGCACCCTGGTGACCAATGCTACTCACCAATAAGAGCTTACTCTTTAAATATATAGTAAATCTAATGAGCTTTTTTCCCCCCATGACAGCAGTTTCAAAATTATCTGTTATATGAGGCCTTACTCACAAACTTCTTAACTCTTTACAGATAGAAATTCATTAATCCTACATCTCAACTAAGAGAGACAGGTGGTGAGACTCTTTAGCCTAATTCTAGAAAAGGGCTGAATTCAATGCAGATTAAGACAGATGACACAGCAACACAGAGGCTGCTGATCACACATGAGTAAAACTGAGGACCAGTGGCTTCCAGGCTTGTGCTGAGCCCAAGCCAAATGCTACCCTCCTCTGGGAAGCAGGCAAGCTTCAGAAACACATGCTACTGGAAAACAGATCCTCAACTTAACTCTGCCGACAGCTGAATCTATCAAAACTGAAACGAGATGTTATTCAGGCCAACCAAGAAAAGCAGAGTTAACGACAGGAACCTCAGATGAAAGTGATTGGCAGTCTAGAGGGTAAGACCACGGCAAGGCACGTCAGCCACTAACAAACACATGAGCCCTAAACTCCCAGAATGCCAAGTTTTTTTTCCTAAATAACTCTTGAGTAAAATAGGGCACTTATAAGAAGCAGAATTCTAACACCACACAGGACTTAAATGAGGGGGAAAGGTGAGCCAAGTTAAATAAGTCAATCTGGTTGTACCACAGTGCTCTCTGATCAGCTCAGGTTTTACAACAGCCATGATCTAAGGAAGCAGGAAGAACCACAGGAGAATGACAGGAAGCTGCAGCCAGAACACGCGGAGGCTTGGACAAAGGGTGCTAACGGCAACCAAAAGGACTGTGCTAGCAGCATGAGCAGGGCCTGTGTTCTTCAGAATATTGGTTTTTCTTTCAAAGAAAATCGTCTCCAACTGGGGAGAAAACAACATGCCTCAGAATGTTGGATGAGAAGCCAATTACAGATGAGCCAACAGGTTAAGACAGAACTATCTTCTTTACATGAACGTCACTCTCCAGAGGCACCTCTTGGAGTACCAAAAACAGGGCAGGGTGACTCTCAAAGAGTCATGGCATAATTCCCAAGAAAAAGACATGATAAAAAGAGCTAACATTTATTGACCATTTACTACAGTAAGTGCCAGATGTTGTTCAGAGTGCTTGACGTGTACTAATTTAATTCTCGTAACAGTCACATGAAGTTGGCACTATGATAACTCTCATTTTATAAACAAGGCAACCAAGGTGCGGAGAGATTAATTAACCAAGGTCACACTGCGAGAAGGCGGCTGAGCAGACCTGAGCCTGGACAGTGTGGCTCAAGAGCTCATCTGCTTAACCAGCACAGTGCAGCTGACAGAATGTTACTAAAGAACGACCTCTCCCCATGTTTGTGGGAAAAAAAAGAAAGAAGAAAGCATCCGGCTCAGACTTTAAAATTATAAAAAGTAATTAAAATCCTATTTAAATTGTTCTAGACAAAGAAAAACTTTATACAAGGGAGGTAACGATGGGTTCAATATTATAGAATCTATTAACATAATGATCACATTATTAGGCCAAAGGAGAGAAAAAAACATAGAGTTAATATCACAGATGCTGTTAAGACATGACTGAATTTAATATCTAGTCTCTTTTTTTTGGCCATGCCACACAGATTATAGGATCTTAGTTCCCCAACCAGGGATTGAACCTAGGCTTCAGGCGGTGAAAACATTAAGTCCTAACCACTGGATCACCAGGCAATTCCTGGTATCTATTCTTGATAAAAATTAACAATAAAGTAAGAATAGATAGGGGCATCTGCCTGTAATGCAGGAGTTGAAGGAGATGAAGGTTTGGTCCCTGGGTTGGGAAGATCCCCTAGAGGGCATGGCAACCCACTCCAGTATTCCTGCCTGGAAAATTCTATGCACAGAGGGCCCTGGTAGACTACAGTCCATATGGCTGCAAAAAGTTGGACATGACTAAAGTGACTTAGCACGCACACATGCACAAGAATAGATGACTTCCTTAAAACGATAAACTAGTTCTGTTGACCCAAAAGTTAACAATATACATACTGGGAAAAAGCTAGACATTTTCCTACTGAAATCAGGAACGATATGAGGATGGCTGCTATTATTTAACACTGTAAAGTGCTGACTGTAGCGGCCAATGCACTTAGACAAGAAGAGAAATCACAGCTGTACACCTTGAAATGGAGAAGGTAAAATTAATACCATTTACTGATAACATACCCAGAGACTGAACTGAATAACAACTATAATTAGTAAATAAATGCAGTCAAATAGCAGAATTTTTAAAAAGCTTTTAACAATAAACTTTGAAAATATATAAAATTACATGAAGAAAACTTTAAGAACATAAGAGAGACTTGGAGAGACAGAAAATCATGCCATGTTCTTACATAAGAAGATAACACAAAAATACTGAATCTCCTTAAGTTATTTTATATATTCAATGGAACCACATTAATTACACTGACAGGAGTTTTTTCAGGGCGGTGAAGGGAAGAAGCGAGGTAGTTTTAAAGTCCATATAAATGACCAAAATATTCAAGCAGGCAGGAAACTTTGGATTAAAAAATTACAAGAGGAGACCAGTCCTACCAGATACTAAAAGACAGAGCCTCAAACTTAAACCAATGTGATACTGCTACATGAATAATCAGACAGATTACTGGGGCAGAAAAGAGGAGAAATACATCTATATATTCACTGGATACTAACAGGATGAAAGTGACGTCCCAAATCAATGCGGACAAATGAATAATTTTATAAACTGGTTGGGACAAATGAGTAGCCACATGGGGGAAAAGCTGGGTCATACTCTGCTTATTTAGGACTGGGTTAAACTTCTGATGAATCAAAGATTTAAAGGAAAAAATTAAAATTTAAAAGTGCTATCTGATCTCCTGGATGCTGCCACAAAATCTAGGAACCATAAAAGGAAAGTTGGATAATTCTGACTACTTAAAATAAGTCCTATGACAAAAATAACCTTCAGCAGAGACAAAAGACAAGTGACAACCAGGAAACTCCTCCTATGAGTTAATTTTCTGATTTTATAAAGAGCTCCTGTTGAACTGATAAGGAAAAGACCAGCAGCGCGCGCGCACACTCACACACACACACACAAATAGGTGAGCCCACGGACAAGCCAAGAAAAGGAAACACAAGTGGCTGAATGTATGAAGAGCCATACAACCTGGCTTATAACACGAGAAATACAAATTTAAAATATCAACATACTATATACATATTTTTTGGCCACACCACACGGCTTGCAGGATCCTAGTTCCCTAACTAGGGATTGAACCTGTACTCCCCACAGTGGAAGTTCAGAGCCCTAATGACTGGATCGACAGAGAATTCCCACTTACATACTATTTTTACTATCAGATTTGCAAATACTCCAAAATATGACAGAACAATCTACAAGCAGGAGTTTAGGGAAACAGGCACTCTCACGAACCCCAGGTGAGAATATAAATTGGTATGCTCTCTCCACAGAGGGTGATTTAGCAGTACCTGCCAAAATCACGGATCTACGTATTCTTCTCCCTGCAATTCCACTTCTAGGGCTTTATCCTATGATATCCTTGCACATGTGCAAAATGACAAACTGCGGCACAGTGTGCATAGTGAAAGACTGAAAACAGCTTAAAAGTTCCTCAGTGGAACACTGGTTAAAAAATGGAATCCAGTGGGACTTCCCTGGCGGTCCAGTGGTTAAGAATCTGCCCACCAATGCAGGAGACATGGGTCTGATTCCTGATCCGGGAAGATCCCACATGTCCTGGAGAGATAAGCCCCTGAGCCGCACCTGCCGAGCTTCTTCTCTAGAGCCCGGGGAGCCGCACCTGCCGAGCTTCTTCTCTAGAGCCCGGGGAGCCGCTACTGAGCTTCTTCTCTAGAGCCCGGGGAGCCGCACCTGCCGAGCCCATGTGCCCAGAGCCTGTGCTCCACAGCAAGACAAGCCACTGCAATGAGGAGCCCATGCTCTGCAACAGAGAGGAGCCCCCACTCTCTGCAACTGGAGAGAAACGCACACAGCAACAAATCCCAGGGCAACAACAACAAGTAACCCAGAGGCTGCATTTGGGCAGTGGGATGCTAGGCAGTCAATAAAAAAGAATGAATAAGCTCTACACTGATAGGGAAAGATCATCACGATATGAAGAAAGCAAAGCACAGAAAGACAGTACGTACACCGTGCTGTGCTGTTGCTCTTCAGTCACTAAGCGCTGTCCAGCTCTCTGGGACCCCACGGACTGCAGCACACACGCTCCCCCGTCCTTCACTGTCTCCCAGAGTCTGCTCACATTCATGTCCATGGACTCGGTGATGCTATCTGAACATTTCATCCTCTGCCAACCCCTTCTCCTTTTGCCTTTACTCTTTCCCAGCATCAGGGTCTTTTCCAATGAGTCAGCTCTTTGCATCAGGTGGCCAAAGTATTGGAGCTTCAGCATCAGTCCTTTCAGTGAATATTCAGGGTTGATTTCCTTTAGGATTGACTAGTTTGATCTCCTTGCAGTCCAAGGGACTCTCAAGAGTCTTCACCAGCACCACAATTCGAAAGCGTCAATTCTTCGGCCCTCAGCTTTCTTTATGGTCCAACTCTGACATCAGTACCTGACTACTGGAAAAACCATACCTTTGTTTTTTGTTTTTTTAAATGGAAGTATTGCCCTATTATTTATCTGGAATCAGTCCTACTTAGAGATATATAATTATTTTGGCAAAAACCATACCTTTGACTACACACGGACCTTTGTCAGCAAACTGATGTCTCTGCTTTTTAATATGCTATCTAGGTTTGTCACAGTTTTCTTTCCAAAGAGTATAATACGCTACCACCTAGCTTAAATAGAGGTGGAAAAACATACATTTCCATGTACTTGTACATATATATATAATATTTTTGAAAAAATAAACAGGAAACTACTAACTATGCCTATGGGGTGGAGAGGTGTGTAGCTGGGAGCAGAGTTGCAAAACTTTTCACTGTATATCCTTTTATATTTTAAAAATCTTCGGTAAATGTATTTCAGATAGTAATTAAAAAAAAAATCAAATAGAATAAAGAAACAAAGTATCTGGGGAAAATTATGGCAAATAAGATCTGGGCCAGAAATAGGTAAAGCAGCAAACAGTATTTAACAAGGTAAAAGGCAGACTGATTTCTAGTGGAGTTAAAGAATAGATTATTGATCATGTGGCTTAAAAGCACTTGGGAAGAAAATGACTGCTACTGAGGTTTCACTAACATCAGGACATGAAAAACTGACCTCATTTTTATGGTCTCATAAGGATACCAAGGCTAGCATACTGGGAAATGCCGCAGACGGAGGCTATCTTGACTATTTCAAAGTATCTGACAAGCTCTTACAATACCCTATAGACAAGATGAAAAATATGGGTTTCACGAGTGAAGAACCAAGCTCAGGTGCAAATTCATGAACCAAAATCAACCTAAAGGAAGTTCACAGGAACACAGCACCAGGCTTGGTGCAAAGTCCTGATGTACCACTTTTGCTAGCAATCCAAAGACAGACAGAAAGCACGTTTATCAGATTAGAAGATGATGTAAACAAGGCTGGGGAAAAAGGACTGAGTCGAAGTTTGAAAAGACATTGAGAGGAAGGAACTAAGAAGTACAATTATTAGTACTTATTAAGTACACTATTAAGATAAAACTTAACAGAAACAGATATAATCCTTTGGTTTTTAAAGTATTCGAACTGCATAAGTAAGTATAGGGTGGTAGAGTTCTGGTATTAACAATTATCAAGGAATTATAAGTGACTGCAAACCCATCAGTGGCTTCAGAAAAGGTTGCTGAAACACCAGGCTGAACTAACACTGTCCAGACCATCACTGTACTCTGTTTTGGACAGCTCTCATCTGGAGTGTTCCACTTTGTTGTGCCCCCCTCAAACGTAAAAAGGGAAATGAGCAGAACTGTCAAGGATTTGGAAACCAGATCTTAAAAGGAACCTCGGGAATTCTGGCCTAAAAAGAGCAATTTAAAGGGAAGTGGCAGTTTACTTTCAAACAGCTGGAGGACTGTCAGTCAAAAGAGACATCACTAGACTTACTCTGTGGAGGTTCAGAGGCAGACCCAGGACCAATGGGAGGAAGTGACAGCAAGGGAAATGGTGGCTGGGTATAAGAAAAAACATCCGAAAAGGAGCTGAGCAGTGACGGGCTAGAGTTAACTCTTCAGACAGTGCCCTATCACTGCAAGTGTTCAAGCAGAGGCTGAACCTCCACTTCTCAGGAATGTGTGAGAGTGCATCATGAGAGAAACGAAATGAAACGTCTAAGATGCTGTGATTTCAACTGAATAACTGAGACATGAGGTTGCGGAGTCCTTTAGAAGCTGGGAAAATGGACTGTCAGACAGACATTCTACAAATCACACATCGATCAGGCCACTCCCTTTGTTCCATTTGGATCTAGATTAATATGAGTTTATCATCACTGTAGTCTTTCCTCAAGGGTCTGGCTCTCAGCTCCTATACTCCCATCACTTTCTCTTTCTCTCAGTTCCATCCAACCTCTAGGCTTGAGACAATGAATGCTAATCGGTGAAGTCCTGGGGCAGAAATATTCATTTTGCTGTCCACTTTAGTTCACTACTCAGGGTGGGTGCTCAATAGACATTTGCTGAATTGCTTAGCGAGATCTGGAGGAGAGCTGCAGAAATGGCATGGAGCCGTCAGCTACTCAACGAGGCGATGAAAAATCCAGTGCTATTGCGGGTCTCAGAGATCTGGCTCACCAGTAACAGACAGACCTTCCACCGGGATCCCCAGTTCTACGTTGGCTTACCATTACTGATTTCTGGGAGGTCAAACTTAGTGAAGTCCCACCACTGGAGCCGGTAGGTAGTATTGGCAATGTTACTGGCCACGGCAGACTGTCCATCACCAATCACTGCCCCTGGTCGGGGAGAAGACAAAGAGAGCACGTTATAGATCTATCTACATATTTCCACTGCAAACAGGAGGCAACACTGGGGTCAGTAGGAGAGGGAGAAAAGGCAGATGCTGAAGGCTGAAGACAGCTGACAAGTCCTATCTGTCAAGTCTCTATCTTAAAGAGAAACCAGACATGTTTCTCAAGAATAATTCTGCTTGTAAATATAATCCCATATTATGTTATGTTATATTAATCAGCCCCCCTTTCCACTATTACTTAACACTGACTGAGCACCACCAGTGTGGCAACATACTGTCTGGTAGGCTTAAAGAGACAGTCTGAAAAGACAGATGAGTTTCCATAAAAACGCTGGGAAAGAAACATGAAGAGTGAGAAGAGATCGTTAATACAGAAAGGCCCCGCAGAAAAGCATTCAGTCCCTGGATGTCTCTGTGGTGAGCAGCGCTCTTAGGGAGAAAGCATCTCCTTTGTATATATATGACCTTCCTCCCAGGAAAACATCTCAAAAGGAGAGGCTTCCTCCAGGGAGCAGGCAGCCAGCATTCAGCTGATTGGATAGACAGAGACAGTAAAGAACAAATGAGGTAATATTTGTTCATTTTTTCTGGACCCCTGGCATGTAACACAACAGAAATTTATGAGCCTAGCTTTTCCGCATCAGAATATTTTTATTAAGGCAATATTTTATAACCCTCCTGCCCTGCCCCACCCCCACTCCAGGAGAACTTCCTTGAATACAGATTCACTTGTAAAATCTCACGGTTTAACATTCCCTGAGATATACGCTTCTGTATGACATTTTTTTCCTTGGTAACCAATTAAATAAAAAATGGATTTTTTTTTTTTTAAAACAGGGTGACACTTTAATTTGCAGTTGTATTTCATTTTACATGAACATGTCATTTCTTCCTCCTCCTCCTTCTGAGGTGCGTTTCATACACAACCACCCTTCTGATCAGACACAGCCAAACCCTCTTGGGAGAATAGAACGTTCGTATATGCTATATACAACCTAAACGGTGTTTCCTGCTGCAAATTAACACCAATTTTGAGAAACTGAACTTGTTAAAGCTGACTGGCCTTGGAACAATGGACAACTCTACACCCAGATTCTTCCATATTCTTCCACCTTCCTCCTATGCATGTCACTGCAAGAGGTTTTTTTTTCCCTTCTCCTTTTAGAGAGCTTCATTTATTGCTCTGCTCCTCCTGGTATTTCCCTATTCTTTCTTCAGATGGTCAAGACTGTTCAGAGAGAAGACGGTCTCCATACAAGTCATGAAATATGAGAAGAGTATTCTGCTCACTCTCCCCCAGGAACTGCAGGCCACTGCACGAGAACTCTTTCAAACATTAGTGAATTGGTAGACTCCTTGTCCCTGTTTCAATTTGTTAAGAAAGGCGCACACACAAAATTCATTTCCAAGATGATGATACTTCTATCGATGGATTAACATATCCTCAACATGGGCAGTCCTGCCCTTGTAGGGGTGAAAACTAGTTCGGGGTGGGGGGAAAATCTTGAGAGAGTACAATCCCCAGGTTCCCATCAAAGTACTGGAGTATCTGAGCAGATATGCAGCATATCTGTGATATTAAAATTTCATGGGAGGGATTGATTAGGGGAAAAGTGTCTAAAAAGGCTTCTTCGGAGGGTAATGATAAAATAAAGGTTGAGAAATACTGTTCTAGATAAACCAATACCATCAAAATAATATATTCCTTAAAATCTTGCAGATTCAAAGACATAGTCCAAAATGGTCATGATTTCTCCGAAGGCCTAAGCAAGACAGCATTTGAGTGGTCTGTCAATGAGCCCACTGACCTCAAACCCCTACTGAGGGCCCTGGGGCGTATCACTTCAATGAGACAAACACATGCCTTTGCTTTTAACCTTTATAGAAAATTCTGTAATGATGGTATCTGACTTGGGAAATTTTGCTGAACCTCTGGGTCCCGAGGAAGGTAAGCTACCTATAGGACTTTCTTAATAGGAACTTTGTTGATTTCTCCAGGCTTCCCTGACAATGAAAATGATTCTTAAAATTCCAAGGTCCACTTCCCAGAAAGAATTACTTACTTTCACTTGGACTCAGGCTCAGTTCCACTGAGTTTATGAACTGTTCCTCTGGTTTGGTTGATATCAACCTCTGACCACTAGTCTCTCTCAAAGTACTTTAGTTCCTTAAAGTTTCCTTCAAATTTTAGCAGACAAGTGCATAATCCAAAATGGAAGAAGCCAAGTTGATTTTCTTGGTATATGATGAAAGAAATGCTAGTTGCTAAGAGAATAGGGAAAAAAAAAAAAATCTGAAGAAACAAACCCCATATTGTAGGAGCTTAAAATCTGGGGGAGAGGACGAGAGCTACAAATAGGAAAACAGTTACAGAAAATACCAGATGCTTTAAGAGCTCTGCAACTGGAAAGCAAATGACTGAGACTCCAACCCACAGCTCCAGAAGTACCCCCACATGTCCATGCCCCAAGAGACATCTTCTGGAGAATAGCTGGGCAATAAGATGATCAAGCATGGTCAGACTGTGGGGAAGCATTCTCTGCCAGTGGTGCCAGAGTGCTGAGGTGGAATGGAGCCTGGCACCTGGGAGAGTTGATTTTCAGGGCCGTGTAAACACAGATCAGGGAGCTAAAGATGCCAGCAACAGATCAGAGTATCGTCACCAGGTTCTCTTCCATAAGAACTGCAGGCCAACTGAGCCTGTCTCTTGGAAACATCAGGAAGAAAAAGTATCACCTTATTAAAAAAACAACAACAAAAAAAACTCAACCATTTAACAGGCCTCCTGCTGCTAAGCTGAAGGTACAGGAAAGGTGCCAGAGGGAATTAATGGACGGAGTTACAACAAAGTATTTACAGAGGCGGCACTTAGCCTTGGTAATCAAACCCCGACAGCACGGTGAGGGTGAGGGTGAGGGTGAGGGCTCGAGGTATTTGCAGTCACAGCAGAGTGGAATGAGCTGAGACTCAGGGTTTCTCAACCTCCGCAACTGGCATTTTGGGTTGGGTAAGCCTTCCTTTAGGGGATGGGTGGGTCTTGTGTGTGCTGGGATGCTCAGCAGTGGCCCTGGCCGCCTCCTGCTGGATTGCTAGGAGCACACCACCCCTTCACACCCAGCTGTGACCACCACCAACGTTCCCTGGGGATCAGAATCATTCCTGGTTGGGAAACACCAAGTTAGATAAAACACAGCCTGTATTTAAGCTTCAAGATCAGTGTTCTTAGAAAGCAGTACTACTGGGATGCTCACTCACTGCTAAAGGCACCAGAACCGTCGGCGACACCGATTTTGGAGACAAACTAATGAAAGGCACATCATTACACAATATTCCTTCGGCAAACTTCCAGTCTCCCGTTGTGGCCGCGGATTACAGTCTGCCTTGCACTGGGATCTTATGAGTTACCTGTTTTTAACATGGTTTCTGAGAATATGGGCTTCGAATCAGATGGATCTGATTTTGACACTTACTGCTAGTACCTATATTTGTATGCCTCTGTAAATTAATCTCTCTGAATCTCAGTTGCCTTATCTGTAAAAAGGAAATAAAAATCCTTTCAATTTACAGGGCTATTTGGAAAACTCGCTGAAAAAATACTTGTGAAGTGATGGCAAACAGTAAGTGTCTAATAAATGTTACTGTTGCTGAGTGGCTAAGTTGGGTCTGACATTTTCGCAACCCCACGGACGGTAGCCTGCCAGGCTCCTCTGTCCATGGGATTTCAAAGGCAAGAATACTAGAGCGGGTTGCCATTTCCTTCTCCGGGGAATCTTTCCAACCCAGGGATGGAGCCTACACCTCCTGCATTGGCAAGGCAAAGTCTTTACCACTGAGCCACCAGGGAAACCCACCTAATAAATGACTTCCATTAAAGTTACTTTAATTATTGACACCAATCTCTATATGCTCTTCCTCTGTAGGTATAGCTCTGTAAGCAACAGCTCAGAGGCAGAGGTTCTTGCGTAGGAGACGGGTCCAAATAGCGTGCCAGGGCCAAGAAAGGGAAACGCTTCATTTCAGAATTAAGAGCAAATGTGTAGGACCTAGATTCCTTAGGAACATTCTCCTTGAAAGACAGCTCAGGCAAAGACAGTCCACAGACTGGTCCACAAAACACACTGTAACAAATTTAAAAGAACTGAAATCATTCAAAACATGCTGTCAGAAAACAAGGAAATTAAACTAGAAATCAGTAATGGAAAGACAACTGGTAAATTCCAAAATACTTGGAGATTAAGCTACACACTTTAAATAACACATGGCTCAGAGAAGACATCTCAAGAGAAATTTTAAAATATTTTGAACTAAATGAAAATGAAAATACAGCTTATTAAAACTTGTGGAATGTAGCAAAAGCAGTGCTTAGATGGAATATTACTGCTTTGAATGCATACCCTAGAAAATAAGATCTAAAATCAATAATTTAAACATCTACTTTATGAAATAAGAAAAAGAGCTAATGAAATCCAAAGTAAGCAGAAGAAAAGAAATAATCAAAATTAGAGTGGGAATCAGTGAGACTGAAAACAGGAAATCAATAGAGGGGGAAAAAAAAATCAATGAAACCAAAAGCTGGTTCTTTGAAAAGATCAATAAAATCAACAAACATTTAGCCAGGCTAACAAGAAAAAAAGAGAAGACACAAATGATTAATATCAGAAACGAAAGAGAGACTATCACTACTGATTCCATGGACACTAGCAGGGCAGTAAAGAACTTTACAAGTAACTCAATGTCCACAAGTTTGATAACCTAGGTGAAATGGACCAGTTCCCTGAGAGACAGTCTACCAAAATTTACACAAGAAGAAATAGATAACCTGAATAGACCTGTATATAATACACTGAATCAATCATTAGAAGGCTCTTAAAACAGAAAGTGCCAGGCTCATGTGGGTTCACTGGTAAATTCTATCAGACATTGAAGGAAGAAATTACACCAAATCTCTATAACTTCTTTCAGAAAACAGAAGTGAGACTGCTTCTGAGGCCAGTATTACCCCAATACCAAAACCAAAGACAATGAAGAAAGAAATGCTACAGTCTAATATCTTTTATGAACACAGAAGTAAAAATTCTCAACAAAATGTTGGCAAGTAAAATACAATAATGTATACAAATGAGTTATACAAAGGGGAATTTATCCCAGGTATGCAAGGCTGATTAAACATTTCAAAATCAGTTAATATAATCCATCACATCAACCTGATAAAGAGGAAAAATTGTATGATCATATCAATAGATGCAGAAAAGGCATCCAACAAAATCTAACACCTATTTTTGACAAAAACTGTCATCAAACCAGGAAGAATGGGGTATTTCTCAATTTGATAAACAATGTCTCCAAAAAACTTGTAGCTACATTTAAAGGTAAGGAAAGACAGCTTGACCCTTGAAAAATATGAGTTTGAACTATAATGAGTCCAACATATGCAGAGATTTTTTTCAACAAATATGTCCTATGTTACTACCTGATTTGCAGGTGGTTGAATCCAAGGGTATGGAAGAGCAGGTATGGAGAATTGACTAGAAAGTTATACATGGATTTTCAACTGTGTGGGGGTCAGAGTCCTTCTCCTTCACACTGTTTCAGAGTCAACTGTATATGCTTTCTCCCTAAGACTGGGAACAAGCACCTTTCATCCCTCCCCTTGCGTACTGTACTGGAAGCCTACTAAATGCAGTAAGACAAGAAAGGCACAGGGAGGAAGAGATAAAACTTTCTTTGTTCACAGGTGACATAGCTGTTTATGTTGTGGTGGTCACTGTTCAGTCCCCAGTTAAGTCTGACTCTTTGCAACCCCATGGACTGCAGCGTGCCAGGCCTCCCTGTCCCTCACCATCTCCTGGAGTTTGCCCAGATTCAAGTTCATTGCATCAATGATGCCGTCCAGCCATCTCATCCTCTGATGTCCTCTTTTTCTTCTGCCCTCAATCTTTCCGAGCATCAGGGACTGGAGCTTCAGCTGCAGCATCAGTCCTTCCAGTGAATATTCAGGGTTGATCTCCCCTAAGATTGACCGGTTTGATCTCCTAGCTGTCCAAGGGACTCTCAGGAGTCTTCTCCAGCACCACAGTTTGAAAGCATCAATTCTTTGGCGTTCTGCCTTCTTTATGCTCCAGCTCTCACAACCATACGTGACCACTGGGAAGACCATAGCCTTGACTACACAGACCTTTGTTGGCAGGATAACGTCTCTGCCTTTCAACGCACTAAGTACGTCATCGCTTTCCTGCCCAGAAGCAATCGTCTTCTGAGTTCATGGCTGCAGCCCCCACCCGCAGTGATTTTGGAGCCCAAGGAGTGACATCTGTCACTGCTTCTACATTTTCCCCTTCTATCTGCCATGCAGTCATGGGGCCGGAGGCCATAATCTTAATTTTTTAATATTTAATCTTAAACTGGCTCTTCCACACTCCTCCTTGACCCTCTTCAAAAGGTTCTTGAGTTCCTGTTCACTTTCTGCAATTAGAGTGG
The DNA here is from genome assembly GCF_032405125.1 of Capricornis sumatraensis. Classification (NCBI taxonomy): domain Eukaryota; kingdom Metazoa; phylum Chordata; class Mammalia; order Artiodactyla; family Bovidae; genus Capricornis; species Capricornis sumatraensis. The sequence continues at coordinate 76,954,503 of NC_091084.1, forward strand.
TGTCATCCACAAATCCCCTTCATGGATCACTGCCTTGCCATGGTGAAGGGGCTTGCATAACTGAATGAGGCTATGAGCCCTGCCGTGTGCGGCCACCCAAGACAGACAGGTCACAGCAGAGAGTTCTGACAAAACGTGATTCACTGGAGGAGGAACTGGCAAACCACTCCAGTACACTTGCTGTGAAAACCACATGAGCTATTTATGTAGAAAATCTCAAAGAATAAAAAAACTAGCAAAAACGAAACAAAAAATTCCTGGAACTATTAAGGTTGCAGGATATAAGGGTGATATACAAAAAGTCAACTGCTTTCCTATATGCCAGCAATGAATAAATGGAATTGAAAATTTGAAGTTAAAAATACAATACCATTTACATTAGCACCAGAAAAATGAAAACTTTACTTGTAAATCTAACAAAACATGTACAATATCTATCTGATGAAAGAAATCACAAAAGATATTAAAAAATATGGGTGAGATATTCCATGTTCATGGATAGGAACACTTAGTACTGTTAAGTACTGTTAACAGACTGTCAATTCCTCCCAACCGGATCTACAGAATCAATACAATCCCAGTCAAAATCCTAGAACATTATTTTGTAAATATTAGAAAACTGATTCTAAAGTTTATATGCAAAGGCGAAAGATCTAGAATAGCCAACACAATATGCAAAGAACAAACCCAAATTTGGAGGACTTATCTAATGTCAAGACTTACTATAAGTCTAGTCGTCAAGACAGTGTGGCACTGGCAAAAGAGTACGTCTATTCTAGACGTTCGTCTAGATCAATGGAACAGAAAAGAGACCAGAAATAAACACACACAGATATAGTAAACTGATTTTTGGCAAAGAAGAAAAGACAATTCAATAGAGAATCAAATCTCTTCAAAAACAGTACTGAAACAACTGGATATCCATCTACAAGGTAGACAGACACAAACCTTACACTTTTCAAAAAAAAAAAATTAACTCAAATTGGATAGACCTAGATGTAAAACACAGAATTCTAACTCGTAGGAGATAATATAAGAGATAATCTAGGTGACCTTGAGCTTGGCAAAGACTTTTAGGACATAGTCGATGAAAAGAAAAAAATTGATAAATTTTACTTCATTAAAATTAAAAACTTTTGCTTTGTAAAAGACACTGTTAAAGAGAATGAAAAGACAACAGATTAGGAAAAGATCTTTGCAAAACACTTTAACTGATAAAGGACTGGTACCCAAAATATACAAAGAACTCTTAAAACTCAACAATTAAAAAAAAAAAAACAATTAAAAAATGTGCAAAGGATCTGAACAGATACCTCACCAAAGAAGATACACAGATGGCACATAAGCATATGAAAAGATGCTCAAAATCATTCCTCATTAGAGAACTGCAAATTAAAACAACAATGAGAAACCACCACACACTTCTCAGGATGGCTGAAATCCAAAACTCTGATAGCACCAAATGCTGAACAGGATGTCAAACAACAGGAACGTGTCATTCCTTGCTGGTGGGAATGCAAAGTGGCACAGCCACTCTGGAGAACAGCGTGGCAGTTTCCTGCAGAATTAAACTTGCTCTTGCCATATGATCAAGCAGCCATGCTCTTTGGTATTTACCCAAATGAGCTGAAAGTGTGTGTCCACACAAAACCTACACAGAGGCGTTTACAGCAACTTTACTCATAACTGCCAAAACTTGGAATCGACCAAGATGTCCCTTAATAGGAGAATGGATAAGTAAATTGTGGTACATCCATACAATGGAGTATTACTCACTTCTAAAAAGAAATGAGCTACCAAGCCATGAAAAAACACGGAAGAAAGCATATATTACTAAGTGAAAGAATAAAGAAGCTGTATTTCACATGATTCTAAACTATATGTCATTCTGGAAAAGCCAAAACTGTGGACACAGTAAAGATCAGTGGCTGCCAGGAGTCTGGCCAGAGAGAGTAATGTACAGGTAGAGTGTGAGGAAACTTTTTGGGCAGTGAAACTATTTTGTATGGTACTATAATGGTGGATCATGTCATTATTTATTTGGCAAAACCCACAGAACTTACAACACTAACAGTGAGTCCTAATGTAGACTACAGACTTTGGGTGATGATGCTGGTTCATGGATTATAACAAATGTACCACTCTGGGGCAGGATGTTGATGATGGGGGAGGTTATGGGTGTGGGGGGAAGTAAGAAAATATATGGGAACTGTCTGTACTTTCCAAGTAAATCTGTAAACCTGAGGCTACTCTAAAAAAGAAAAGTCTATTATTTGAAAAAGAGAGAGAGAAAGAGCCCCCAAGATTCTCATTCATGTTTTAGGAAACAGTGGAAAAGAGCAGCTGTCCATAAGCATACTGTTAAGTCATAGCAGACCACGTTCTGTTACAACCACAGAATTCTTCTTCCAGAACCTCAGAGCAAAAGAGTAAATGAGAATTATTCTGATGAGAGATAATATTAGAGGAAAAAGAAACTTGAATCCAGTGATCCTAGCCAACCATCAGAAAACAACCATGGCAAAAATGAAGCTGCCAAGTCTCATTCTGAGTCAGGTCTTTAATATGCAGGCTGGAAGCCTCAGGAATGTGTCTAGGGATAAAACCTTAACAATCATGACAGTCATATGGTAGGTGAGCTCTACCAAGTCTGGTAGCCTGCATGCATCTCTGCTTCCGCTTCTCTCAGACTCTTTTCTCCTGTTGCTTGGAAAGGAGAATTAGGGACCTTTTGTTTCCCTAATAAACAGCTTTTTAGCCTCTCTCCAAGATCTGTTCTAGGAGCAGGAATATGAAGAGTATGTGATTCAACAGTACAGTGAAAATATGGAACAATAGGAATCATTAGCAAATCTATCAGAAAAGCTAATTCGGGAGGGTAGAGAAGGTCAAGTTACAAAGAAGGAAACGATTAAATTATATTTCAGTCCTATAAAATTGCTACATTTGAGGCTGCCTAATTCAGAACGGCTGTCTCTGAGTATGCTGCTGCTGGGAAGACAGAATAAGAATGAGGCTGGGGGTGCAAACACCCATCAGCCTGGAAGCACAATCACTCTCCTGCTTGGTTGTGATATGAAGTTAAAAACCCGCTTGCTAATTGGTCAGCAGAACTGACACTAGATACCCCAAGGCAGATCCAACTAAACAACTAATCAACTTTTAAAAATTCTTCTTAGAAATCCAGCCACAAAAGACCACACATTGTATGATTCCATTTACATGAAATGTCTAGAATAGGCAAAGCAATAGTCAAAAAGTAGATTAGAAATTGCCCAGGGCTGGAGTGGGCAGCAAAAGTGGAGGGGGAAGGGGAAGTGACTGCTAATGGGTATGGGGTTTTTTACAAGGTGATAAAATGTTCTGAAATACACAGACAGCGGCAATGACTGCACAACTCTGTGAATATATTAAACCACTGAACTATATATACTTTACGCAGGTAAACTATATGGTATGTGAATTGCATCTCAACAAGGCTATTATTAAAAACTATTCAATATACATTTTGGTCGCTTTATGAAATAAAATAAGGCAATTCCATTTTTGGTATCCTTTTGCACTTCTTTTATAATTTAAGAGTCTTGATGAGCATTTCTTTGTGCCATATTTGTTTACTGGCTCATTGTATTTCTTTTAGTGTGTGCTGCCTACCCACATATCTTTTGTGTATTTTTATGTTTGGTTATTTTTAAGCATTTTTTTTAATAGACTGAGTTCTTTGTAAATTAATAAATTGGATTCTGTTCATGAAAAATAACTTACAGCAATAGAACACAGTATTATTTGGACATAAAAAGTATGCTTCCTAAGTATATATGAATAGCATTCTAGGAAGAACACTTCTTTGCAGAAAGCTTTATTTAAATGCAGTCCTTAACTTGTTCTCTGAAGGAATATATAACGAAGCACTCTCTAACACTCACTTTAGCTTCTCTGGTGGCTCAGGAGGTAAAGCGTCTGCCTGCAATGCGGGAGACCTGGGTTCGATTCCTGGGTTGGAAAGATCCCCTGGAGAAGGAAATGGCAATCCACTCCAGCACTCTTGCCTGGAAAATCCCATGGACAGAGGAGCCTGATAGGCTACAGTCCACGGAGTGGCAAAGAGTCGGACACGACTGAGCAACTTCACTTTTCACTTTCACTATTTAAAAAGATCTCGTCTAAGACCATAGCCAATCATTCTACAGCCTGGGGACCTGGGCAGAGTTCCTGGTGGCAGATGATAAGACTTTCTCCAAAGGTAGAGATTGCTTTTAGTTCTCATGTATGGTTTTGACACCGAGGAGAATGACCAAACTATATGCAGTTTGTTTACAAGTAACAGCTTTATATGATATCATTCACATACCATACGATTTACCTACTTAGAGTATATGTGGTTTTAGGCTAGGTCATAGCTGTGCAACCATTATCAAAATCAAATTTACAACAGCCATCACGACCATCTAATTTCAGGCCACTGTCATCATTCCCCACCTTCCAAAACACCCTTCCTGTTAGCAGCTACTCCCCTCCACCCTGCCCCACTTGCTCCTTTTTCCAAAGCAAGTGAAGAGATCAGAGGATCTACTTTCTGTCTACGTAACTTTGCTTCTCCTGGACATCTCGCATAAATGGAGTCATATGACAAGTGGCTGTTTGCTTCCGGTTTCTTTCATTCAGCATGTTTCCAAAGTGCACCCGTGTTCTAGCATGTACTGGTGTTTCACTCCTTCTCATGGCTGTAGCGTTCCACTGCATGTGTTTTTATAAATAAACCACAGGTTTGCATGAGAATAAGAGTTTTTATTTATAGGAAACACACTGCATGGAAACAAGAAATCACGAAAGTGCTGAGGGAAACATTTATTTCCTTTGGAAGGAAGAAGTATGTTTTCAAAGATCAAATCTGAATATACCATCTATAGCTGAAACCAACCTTCATTTTTTCCTGAGGCTAAAAAACAAGAGAAGTATTAGGGGACATAATTTTCTATAAAGACATAATACTTTTGTATTTTGTTTGTTTTTTATATTCCACACGTGACACTGACATAATGTTATAAACCACTGTTAGCTCAATAAAAAATAAAACAAAATAAGGGCCTCAAAAATATCACTCGGGTGACTATAATTACAACACAGGAAATATGCTCAGTAAGGCATGTGGTCTTTCAGACTTAGACTGTTTGGTAACTGCTCTCACTGGTCACTGAAACTGATGTTGAGATCACTCATTATATAGTAAAGGTTATACACACACACACAATTTTTTTCCCCTCGCGTGTTCAGCTCGTGGGATCTAAGTTCTCCAACCGGGGACTGATCCCGCGTCCTCAGCAGTGGGAGCATGAAGCCCTAACCCACGGAGCACCGGGGAATTCCTTGATTTGAAACACACTGAACTTCAATTAAAGGGTAAATGTTTAGTAGAAACTGATGTCATCGACTAGATGTGCTTCTTTTATTGGCTGTACCCTGAGGCTTTTGGGATTTTTAGCTCCTCGACCAGGATCAAATCCAGGAACTTGGCAGTGAGAGCAGGCAGCCTTAACCACTGGACTGCCAGGGAATTCCTGACTAGATGTGTTCTTAGCAGGAACTGGGCCCCTAAACCAACATAGTTTTATTGTCCAGTAAACATCTAAAGGCTCTAAAGCTCCTGCTCATAAAAAACAAGGGTAGCATTAGTCCACACACAAATCCTGAACTTTAGGAGCAGACCCAAGAAAGATACTGTTGCAGTCAAAAGCATTAGATGAGGCCAACAAAGTAATAAATTATAGTCTGTGAACAACAAGGATATTAGTCAGGCCTAGAAGACAGACACTATGCAAGGAAGGGAAAAGGAACAGCTGTGAAAGATTTCTACATATCACAATGTCATCAGAATTTTTCCCTAAACAACAATTCAAACCGGGATTATGTGGCCATAGCAGAGTCAGCTTTATAACAGGCCAAGAGAAGGAAGGGACATTTAACCAGATGGTCATCAAGGCCAGAGCTGTGGATAGAACCTTGCAATCTGGAGTAAGCAGCACAAAGAATCTGATACTATCTTTTTTAAAAATTGTGGCAAAAAGCAGATAACATAAAGTTTATCATCTTAGCCATTTTTCAGTATACAGTTCAGTAGTTTTAAGCATATTCACATTGTTGTGAAACCGATTTCTGGAAATTTTTCATCTTACAAACCTGAAACTCGACCCATTAAACAATAACTTCCCATTTTACTCTCTCTTCAGACCCTGGTAGCCACAATTCTACATTCTGTAAGTGGAAGTATGTGGTATTGGTATTAGGGTTTTTTTTTTTTGGCCACACTATGTAGCATGTACGATCTTAGTTCCCTGACCAGAGATTGAATCCATGACCCCTGCCTTGGAAGTGCTGAGTCCTAACCACTGGACTGCCAGGGAAACCCTGGAATTAGTTTTTAATGTGTCTTAAAAGAGAGAATGCACACAAAGTCATCCACAGACATGGTGTGAAATTATAATCATATTCAAACCTACAGGAGGTCATTAGGTCTGATGCGGGAATGTAACTTCTAGTCCTGGCATGGGTATTCTCCCTTAAAAAGCCATCTGAAGAGGTCAAACAGGGCACAGGGCTCATGTCATTAGACAGAGAGTTTCAGAAAGTTCAAAGGTCGAGGGGCTGCCATCAGGCTACTTTGCTTCCTAATTCAGAGATCGGTGATGATTCAATCACGCTGCCTCAGTGGTACCAGTGTCCGCGGGAGTTAGCGATGCACCGCCACCCTAAAGCAAAGGAGTAGGCTGCTCTCCACTGGGTCCTCACTCCATCCTCCCACTCACATTAAAACTCAGGATTAATCCTGACTGTTGGCAGAGTGACTGGTACCTCCTAGCTCTCTGATGTCAAGCTAAGATGCTCCCGTGTGGGTAGATAAAGACGCCAAGGACTGTTTTCATCACCACTCTGCAGATCTGCCCTTCTTCGATATATATGTCCTAATGAAGCAATTTTTCTACACTTATACTGATGATGTAACTGGGACAAGTAATTATGAAAGCAGAACATCCATTTTCAAAGAAATGAATATCATTACCTTTCTTCTACCCACAGACATTATTGAAGACCAAAAACCAAATAAGCTCACAAGAACACATGCAACTGAAAGATTAGGAGCAGCATTCCAAACCCCGACGGTGTTCAGGAGAAGCAGAGACACACACGAAAAAGCCCAACAGCCCCCACACAAAAACAAAAATCCCTGCATTTACTCCCTGCAGCCAGGAATTTCCTCAAAGCCTCTACTCTGAGAGAAGACATGCAGGCTGGATGCGAGTACGAAGATCACGCGACCTCCACTTCCACAACCCCTACAACCTGGCACTCCCTATCTTTAGGTCCCAGCAACCTCTGCGCCTGGGAGGACACTGGCTCAGGCAGGTCCCGGAGAGAAGACAGGAAGGGCATCTGGAAAGCGGACATCATCCTCTCACTGCTGCAGACGGGGCTGCTGACAGGGGCGCCTGGGCAGCAGAGGATGGGCAGGGACCAGGGATGCGGGGCGGGGAAAGGGCTCAGGGAGAAAGAGGTGAGAGAGAATAATAAAGAGAGCGATGACTGACTCCAGCACTGCCCGGCTCTCACCCATCACTGGTCTCAGACTGCTGAGCTCCTGCGGCCTTTACTGTATGCTGGACGTGCAAGTGAGAGGGATGGGACCAGAGGGTCCTGGGCTTGTCAGCAGCAGGAGGAAAACGACCTTTACTGCTGCAAAGACGATGCAGATTTCAAAAGCCTAAAGTCTGCAATGAAGGGAAATGGAAATGTGCTGAACGTGGGTTTGACTGGCAGCTTTCCTCATCTGTCGATCACAGGGTAATAAACACTGGGAGATGGCAGAAATGAAGATAAATGCTTTCAGCAGCACCAGTCCCCACCCTCCCCTCCTCTTCCGCCCCCACTCAGCACATGACAAGAGACTTACAGCAAGAAAATAAATCGGCTTCTTAACCAACTCTTTTGTTAAAACTTTCCTTACAGGCCACCTACACGTGAATTATTGCTCTATGAGCCCACATTCTCATTAGGGGGCCCAGTTTGTAAAGGGTGAAAAGCTCCTGTCAAATCACACCTGTACACTTTAGGGAACAGCACTACTGCGCTGAGTCAGTTGGGGCCAACGTGTAAGAAAGAGGCCAGGCTGCTCCCAGAGGCGAAGGCGCAGAGGTCCCAAGCCTGTGACACGGTCTACCTCAAGCCTGGCTCACTCGATCTACAGGAGACGCTGGAGCTCCAAGGACAGCTCGGTGTCACTCCACTTTAATCACTGCCACATCACTATTTACCCGGGGACAGAAAGGCTGAGTAAGCTCTGAGGGCCAACAAAGATGCCCCATGGGCTTGGAGGGCAAAGGTGATGTCTGATCTGCATCTGTGGATATAGAAGACCACACTCAAGTCTTGACTGCTAACTTCACCATCACTTTGCAGTGCAGGAAACAGCTATAAGGTGGATGACCTTATGGATTTCCCACAAGTCGGTCCAAAGGAAACACTGCGTATTTTAGGCCTTGTGACATTGAGATAAAGCATCCAGGCAACTTAGTTTTTGTTAAGGGACTAGGGCTGATCTAACAGAAACAAAAGAGATTAAGAAGAGGTGGCAAAAATACCCAGAAGAACTGTTTAAAAAAACAAAAAAACAACGGTCTTAATGACCTGGACAGCCACAATGGTGCGGCCAGTCACCTAGAGCCAGACATTCTAGAGCATGAAGTCGGCTGGGCCTTAGGAAGTATTACTACAGACAAAGCTAGGGGAGGTGATGGAATTCCAGCTGCGCTATTTAAAATCCTAAAAGATGTTGCTGTTAAAGTGTTGCGCTTAATGTGTCAGCAAATTTGGAAAACTCAGTGGTGGCCAAGGACTGGAAAAGGTCAGTTTTCATTCCACTATCAAAGAAGGACAATGCCAAAGAATGTTCAAACTACTGTACAATTGTGCTCATTTCACGTGCTAGCACTTCATGGTAAATAGAAGAGGCAAAAATAGAAACAGTGACAGATTTTATTTTCTTGGGCTCCAAAACCACTGTGGACAGTGACTGTAGACATAACACCAAAAGACGCTTGCTCCTTGGAAGGAAAGCTATGACAAGTCTAGACCGTGTATTAAAAAGCAGAGACAACTCTTTGCCAACAAAGGTTCCTACAGTCAAAGCTATGGTTTCTCCAGTAGTCATGTACAGATGTGAGAGCTGGACCATAAAGAAGGCTGAGCACTGAGGAGCTGATGTTTTTGAATTGTGCTGCGAGAGAAGACTTTTTAGAGTCCCTTGGATAGCAAGGAGATCAAACTAGTTAATCCTAAAGAAAATCAACCCTGATTATTCACTGCAAAGACTGATGCTGAAGCTGAAGCTCCAATACTTTGGCCACCTGATGCAAAGAGCCTACTCATTAGAAAAGACCCTGATGCTGGCAAAGATTGAAGGCAAAAGGAGAAGGGGATAGCAGAGGATGAGATGGTGAGACAGCATCACTGACTCAATGGACATGAATCTTAGCAAACTGTAGGAGATAGTGAAGGACAGGGAAGCCTGGCGTGCTGCAGCCCAAGGGGTCGCGAAGAGTCAGACACAACTTAGCGAATGAACAACAACAAAAAGGTTTTTAAAGTAAGGTTAAAAGGTTGGTAATTCCTAATCCATATGGTACAGTTGCTTATAGGAAGATGGTTGAGCACTCTGTCAAAACTACATCCTGATTCTGCCAAAAGTAAACCTGACAGAAATCTTAGTAACAAGGTTCTTTAAGGCATTAAGAAAGACATTCTGCCCTGCTGGCCCCGCCAGGCTGGTTTCCTTCAGATCCGGAACTGGAAAAAAAAAGATTTGAGACCTTTGTTCTAAAGTGCAGGCACCAACTAGTGGAAAGTGTGGAGCAAAAATAAGTGGAAGAGAGCTTGGTAAATGGGTCTGTTTCAAACCACAACTGCTTAGAGATGCGAGCAGTCCCCAGAGCCATGCCTGTGCTCCGTGATCATGGGAAAACAATGCTTGTCACATGGAAACAGCTAATTTGAAATAGTTTCTAATTAAATTCACTGTTCAGACATTAATATCAGGCACAAAGTGGGAAAGTATTATTAACAAGCCCCATACTGAGACAACTGCTCAGAAGGATGCACTCAGGTTGTTGTCTATAATCCGGGTAAAATCTAAATAAAATCTCACCTCCTCCTGGAAGCTTCTCCCTTTTGAACCTCCCTCCCATCTCCCTCCCTATCCCACCCCTCTTAAGTTGATACAAAGCCCCTGCTTGGGTTTCCTCAGAAAAACAGCAAATTCCCCTTGGCTATCTATTGTACACATGGTAATGTAAGTTCCCCTGTCGCTCTCTCCATACATCTCAGCCTCTCCTCCCCTCTCCTTGTGTCCATAAGTCTATTCTCTATGTCTGTTTCTCCACTGCTGCCCTGCAAATAAATTCTTCAGTACCACTTTTCTAGATTCCACATATATGCGTTAGTATATGATATTTATCTTTCTCTTTCTGACTTACTTCACTCTGTATAATAGGCTCTAGGTTCATCCACCTCATTAGAACTGGCTCAAATGCATTCCTTTTTATGGCTGAGTAATATTCCATTGTGTATATCTACCACAGCTTTATCCATTCATCTGTCGATGGACATCTAGGTTACGTCCATGTTCTAGCTATTGTAAATAGTGCAACAATGAATAATGGGATACATATGTCTTTTTCAGTTTTGGTTTCCTCAGTAAATACTCCAGATTTTTGACTTAAGAGTTCTGCCATTCATACAGTTACAAAAGGTGAAGAACACCAAGGAGAGCGATAAAAAAGCTCACTGCCAGTCTTACGAAGTACCCTTCCACAAGCAAGAAGATATGCCCTAGACAGTCCTTACTATCTATTATCCATTACAGGGACAGACCGAATTATAAAGAACCAAATCACATGTTAATTTTCAGTCCAGTAACTACATCCAGGGAGTAGGAACAAGCAACACAGTTTGCAAAAGGAGCTTATCTTTAATTATAAACATAAACATCCATCAAGGAATAAAACAGCCTAACAAACTATCATCAATAGTACTATGGAACCCCAAGCAGCCAGTAAAAAGAATAAAGTAGGTCTGTTTGTACTGATATAGAAAGATAGCCTTCATATATATTGTTCCCTATGAGCCCATCTCTTGTTAAAAACAAAACGAAGAAAACAATATAAGTATAAAAAATATACACATGTGTATGATTAGGCATAGAGAACGATTTGGAAAGACACATCCCAAAGATAAGTGAACGCACTGAGAGTTAATCTTTCACTTAAATTTTAAATACTATACGGCTGTAGCACTTAAAATTCAAGAGGGAGCAGGAGAGACTTAAGCATTTTATAGTGTCTATTTTGACACTGTCTAAATTCCCTACAATAAATCAGTTTTAAAAACAAAATATAAAAGGAAAAACACAAAGAGTGAGAAGTTACCTTTATAATGATTTATAGTAAAATTCTGCATTTTATCATTTAATATCCCCTATATTCAACATATACATTTATTCCACATAGCTAGTTTGAGAAAAGCCTTGAGAAAACTCCTTGAGAAAAACTCCTTGATCCTGGGTTTGCAATAAAATTCACAAATCTTAAGTTTTCCATTTTTACAAAGTGCCAGTCAGGATGATACTCTGAGATGCCCTTCAAGCATCTAAGAAGAGGGTTATGTCTTTGGTAGCCAATAAATCTGTGCTATTTGACGAAAAAAGGAGCCCAAACAATTCTATCTCTGGGTAAACATCTTACCAAAAAATGCCACAGATGTTCACAAGGACATACGTCAAGAAAATTCAAGGCATGCTGGTACAGTAAAAATCTACAAAGTTTCACGTTCATCACTAGGGAACAGATAATGTGTATAAATCAATCTGCGTCAGTAGCTCAGTCGTGTCCATCTCTTCACGACCCCACAGACTGCAGTCCGCCAGGCTCCTCCGTCCGTGGGATTATCCTGGCAAGAACACGGGAGTGGGTTGCCATTTCCTCCTCCAGAGGCTCTTTCCAACCCAGAGATTGAATGGGAGTCGCCGGCCGCTCCTGCATTGGCAGGCAGAGTCTTTACCACTGAGCCACCTGGGAAGCCCATGGATGAATACTAGGTGACAATTAAAAGGAGCAAGCCAAATCAAACTGTGTCATTGTGGACTAATAAAACCAGGTAACACTGAATTTCAAAAGCTGTAAAAACGATACATACGGTATCATTTATTAAAATGCAACTCTTAAAACAAAAAGCAATGACATTTTACTAATAGATAAAGTTATAAAAAAAACAGACTGCAATTATATAAACCAAATTCATGATAGGGGCTTCCTCTGTGTAGAATGGGAAATACAATTATGGAGGTCAAAGGGAACTCTGACTTTATCTGAAAGGCTTCTGTTTTCAGGAACTGAAGGAGGAACTCCTCCATGGTCCACTGGTTCATGGCTCCGCGATTTCACTGCAGGGGAGCCAAGATCCTGCAAACCACGAGGCTGCCAGAAAAAAAGGACTGAGGCTAAAGAACTGAGGCCAGCAGGGCAAACTGTTAACAACTATTACACGCTGGCTGTGGAGGCACACAGGCCTGCTATGTGCATAGATGTGTGTGCCTGTACAGACGTATTTACACTGTTTTATATGAAAGCTTCTCCCTATTGAAAGGCAAAAAGGGATAAGAAGGAAAGAGACAAACAAGAAGCTGGGGCACACAGTGAGGATCTTTAAATGCTTCCCCACAATCTCAGGGCTTGTCCAACAAAGTGTGGGTGAGACAGTAACTGGCTATAGTGAAATACTCTGGGATATGGAGTCCCAGTAAATTCCAAAGGTGGGCAGAGATGGCCATATTCTGTTTACTTGGAATTCTTGATAAAAGATTTCTCCCACAGAAACACATCCTGTGTCTCCGTGAATCAAGTTTATACCATGTAAAAGCCTGAGCTACTGCATGGTGAAACCACCCAGCAGACAGCTATCAATGGCACACGGTCACACAAACTTCGCACTCAACAAAAGCAGGGGTTCTTAAGGCCACAGGCTTCCTGGGTTCACACTAGGAACAGTCTGTCTGCACAGATGAAATACACAGATGCCCCAAGCTTTTCTCTTAGACAGCACCTTAAAACATCTTGTCTTGAAGAAAAGAAAGGTTTATTTTTAATGTCAGGTTAGATAAATTTCTGAGAAAGGCCTGTGGCAGAGTTCTAGGTTTTGAAAGCGATATCTCACAAGGGAAAGCAAAAGGAGCTTTAAGATATGTTTTAGTGTCTTCCTTTCTGCCAGAGCTGTTAAGACGCACTCCTAGGAAACACTGGGTCTGCTACCACTCCAGGGAAGCCTGAAAACCACTAAGCATGGCGGTGCTTTTAAAGGCAAACTCTGTCCCTAGTTGTCATAAAGAATGCATGACAACCTGCAAACTTCTTGATAGGCTGCTTAGGGTGTGGGTAAGTAACAGCAAGGAGGTCAAACCAGTCAATCCTGAAGGAAATCAATCCTGAATAGTCATTAGAGGGACTGATGCTGAGGCTGAAGCTCCAACACTTTGGCCACCTGATGCAAGGAGCCGATACTGGGAAAAGACCCTGATGCTGGGAAAGGTTGAGGGCAGGGGGAGAAGGGGCGATAGAGGATGAGATGCTTGGATGGCATCACTGACTCAATGAACACGAGTTTGAGCAAGCTCTGGGAGATGGTGAAGGACAAGGAAGCCTGGCGCGCTGCAGTCCATGGGGCCACAGAGTTGGACCCAACTGAGCGACTGAACAACAAGTAACATCATGAAAGAATCTCGCAGTTATCACTAAGCCATGGGCCCTTGTCCTTTACAGAACCGTCTTTCTTCCTCTCCGCTGTCCTCACTCCAGTCCTTCTCCCTATACCAGACTGATCATTTTTAAAAGCGAGTCTTGCCTGCGGCTCTCATCTGCTCACAAGTCTGTAATGGCTCCTAGACGCCAAAACTCAACTGGATTCCTTGGTTTGCTATTCAAGGCCCTCAACCTTTCTGTGCTTATCTCCCACATTATTCCCGTTTCTGGAAATATGCTTTAAATATATCTCCACTTTTGTACTTCGGTTCATACTGTTCCTACTATCTAGGTTCCTTCCTCTCTCCGCTAACAAATGCTTCCTAAAATCCCCCAATCAAGGACTTTCTCAATCCCTTTTTACAAGAAGTCTTTTCTGATCTCGTTAACCTGACATGATCTTCAGAAGCCCCACTGCATCTTGTTTCTCTCTCCTATTGTGTCATATCCTTTCTGCTCCATCTCCTGCCTTCCAGTCCAGGCAGGACTTGCCATTACTCAGTCCACTTGAAGGCAAGTACAAAATGCAGTCCACCAGAGGCCCAACTCAGAATCTAGGAGCTAAGTATATACTTGCTCTGTTCCTGCTCAACACTTTTCCCTGAACCTGAATCCATACAGTCCATTATAAATAGGTTCTTTTTCTTGTTTTGGCCTTGTCGTGTGGCTTGCAAGATCTTCATTTCCCAACGAGGGATCAAACCCGGGTCCCTGGAAGTAAAAGCACTGAGTCCTAACCACTGGACCACCAGGAAATTCCTACAAATAGGTTCTTCTGACGGGAAGGAGATACATGATTTTCTCATCTTTCTATGAGATATCTTGATGCTCTGCCACAGAAGCTGTGCGATAAGTCCATACTAAACAGAAACAAAGAGTTTCCTCAACATGCGCAGACTCTTACTACTCGATTGTTAACCCTTTAGGAGTACGGGCTATCTTAAATCCCTCGGTGAGATTTAAGTGCCTCTCAGTCCTTGTACCCTAGAAAGAGCACGCTGCACAAAGCACATGGCTGCAACTCAATTCACTGCCTTGGAGCCACAGTACCTCCGGCTTTCAGAAATATCTATCCAACCAGCAAAAGGACACCTCCCGAAAGCCTAAAACCATTTCTGTTTGATTTCTGAACTCGAGGAAACTACCCAACCTCTGGAATCTACAAAATACAGTACTCAGGGCACTAAGAAATTGACGGTTACATGCAGGGGAAACACACCAAGAATTTACTTCCTTCTTAACTGCAGCCAAAACAAAGCAGGGGTGGGCAGATTTTTGACTGCAAGTTGGTGAAGTTAAGAAGTTTCTCCTTCTGGCCTCTGGAGAGTCCAAGCTGGGAGCACGCTGTCCCCTTTGTCTGCCTCTGCCAGGCTCTTGCCTCGAGGCCAGCAGGATTAGCACAGCCATTTCATGCTCTGAAAAGTCAGAAAAGGCGAGATGGGGCGCTTTTCATTCGAGGAAATGCCTAGTAGTCAGAGCCAGTTCTGTTTCTGTTGAAAAGATAAGCGGGGATGCTGAGGTTAAAAAGCAAAATTTCCAACAATGCTTAATGAAAGGCTTGGAGACAATGTACAGAATTAGGCAGCGGGATAAACTCCAAGAAAAGAGGAGCAGGTGCCAGAGCAGAAATGCAGCAGAGACTCAGCACCAGACAGTTCATGCATCCAAAATTTTCCATGTATTTAAAATGTCATCAGGACACCCTGTGAGCACAGACTCGAGGCAGCAATTATGGGATACAGGCTTATCCTTCCTGGCATGAAATACCCACAAATAAGCTCCTAGGGTAAAAGTCAAAAGAACGTAGAAAGAAAAGCTTTACCATTAAAAAACTGAGCAGTTGCTACACTTTCTTGCTGAAATAGATAATTAAATACAGATCTTCTTGTGAAGAGAGTAGTCTAAACTCAACTACTATATTCAAAGGCACAGAGCTCCCAGGCCCACGCGGGGTTTTAAACCTCGCTTGGGTCTATAGATGGCCTTCGGAATCTCCAAGAAACCACTGAAACTGCAAATTAAATTGTGTGTATGCGTGTGTCATTGTATGAGGCCATTTTTGTTTTCTATATCTTATGGTGCTTTGATATTTGGGGTCCTTGTGGACTGCCGGACTGCCCCTCTCCGGGTTAGCTAATTCCCAGAGATAGCAAACAACCGCCTACAAGCATGCAAACCAACCTATCCAGATCCCATACCCCTCCTGATCAATATATCCTCTGGCCAAAACCACTCTAGAGCCAGGTACAAACAACTAGGGACCATCCTGGGGTCTGTCAAAATTATCTGAACTATCTGATCCTGAATTTATTCAGCACACTTACCTTGCCTCACCCATTCCTTCCCCTGAGAATACGGAGAAGGGCTCTGGCTCAGGCATTCCCTTCAGCTCCTTTTGCCTCTTGGCTGACCGTGATACTACCCAACGCGGCCCTGCATGGCTCAGTGAGTCCCCCTCCTCTCAGGAATTGTAAGTAATGAACTATCTTTTCAACAGACTATCCTTCTCACCTGCTGGCCTTATTGTACCTGAATAAAACCCAAATCCTGGTTGCTCTTCATTACAGTTTTGCATACACCTTTTTGTCTGAGGGGAGAGTCCAGGCTTTTAACACACATTCTCATAGAGGTCACTGGCCTCCAGGGGATTAAGAACTAGTGTTTCAGGTCACTGTGGGGCTCTGGCTTCAGATGAGAATCTATCACTGATGAAGCTCTCAAGGGTACCTGTAAAGGCCAGGTGGCTGTTCTTAGAGAGTGCAAAGAGAAAGCAGTGGAGACTGCAGAGGGCTTTGTTTCTGTTTTTCCTGGCTCTTCGCAGGACAGAGAATTGTGACACATGGGAGTTTAAAGGGAGAAGGTTCGCAAATTCCCAGCGGGGTGAGAGTAATGATAAATTAGCATTTCTCTCAAATAATACAAAACATCTGAAATGCTTAAGCACCCAAAGGGTTGGGGAGATTAGGAACTGTCCATGTTATGTTTTGTTAAAAACAACAGGCACACTGTGACGATCAAAAACAGTATCACCCGCAAAGAGATAAACCTTTTGGCTTTCAGTCTCACTAAGGCTGACAGAGATAGAGAGATTTTTCAGGCCAAAGTACAGAGTCTTGAGACATGCCCAGAATAAGGAGTAGTGAACTCAAACCAGAGAGCTTTTTGATGACTGAATGAGAACTGAATATTAAACAGATATCTATCAAACATAGCACAGTGGAAGATGTATATAAAATGGTAATAAGATGTCCTTTTTGCTTGGTTGGAGCCAATAATCCAGTTGGGGAGATAAGACTTCTGTAGAAAAGCAACTTAAGTGTCTAATGAAAGGCACAGACCACACGAGCCACAGCTGTTGAGGAGAGGCCACTGAACTTGGGGAGGGGAAGCCAGGAAAGCTTAGGGGAGAAACAGAAGCTAAGGCTTTCAAATGGCTTTGGAAAGGAGGAGAGGAAAAGAACGGTTCAAGCCAGAAAGCAGCTCTAACTGCTCAAGGTGGTTCAGGGTTAAAGGGCTAATATCAGTTCAGTGGGAAGATAAGGCTCATATAAGGCAGAATATAAAATCAGGCTGAAAAAAAGACAAGGAATTTGTCATCTGTACAGCAATAAGCAGAAATCCTTTGAAATTATGTGAGTAAGGGAATTACAAAGTGGAGTGCTTTTAAATTTTAATTTTTATCAAAGTACTACATACACACAATTTTAAAAGTTAAAGAGTATTACAAGGCTAATAAAGTTAAATAGCAGCCTTCTGCCCTATCCTCTCCCTTGATTTGCTTTTTAAATCTTTTAGCTGTTTTTCTTCTGATAATTAACTGTCACATTTCTGCTGTTACTAATTTTTCAATTTTCACAATTATCTACTGGCTTCCTAAGATGGGAGATGATTTCTCCTGCCCTTTGCTTCCCCACCCTTCCAAAGAAGTTATACCCCATTTTTAGATTAAATAATGTTAATTATTTACAGTAATTTGACTATATAAATATTCATAACATAAACAGTATAATACATTTATATTTCCTTTCACATACAATTTTGCATCTTCTGGAGAAGAAATGTTCCTGTCATAATTTGCCAGTCATAACCCTCCTTTCCCCATGAGATGGATAAACGGGAGTTTGGGATTGGCATATACACACTACTGTATATAAAGTGGATGGGTGGTGGGGACCTACTATATAGCACAGGGACCTATATTTATTGAATACAGGTCTTGTAATAGCTTATAATTCCTGGAGAAGGAAATGGCAACCCACTGAGTATTCTAGCCGGGGAAATCCCATGGACAGAGGAGCCTGGTGGGCTACAGTCCATGGGGTCGCAAGAGTTCGATACACTAGTGCCTAAACCATCACCACCACCAATAGCCTGTAACAGGAAAGAATCTGAAGAAGAATACACCCACACACACATACATACATATGCATTTTAAAATTTACTCATAACTAAATGGCTTTTCTGTGCACCTGAGACATAACATTATAAATTAACTACACTTCAATTTTAAAAAATGGTTTTTTTAAAAAGTGATAAGAATATGTAATAAGCAATGTGTGCTGGTAGTTATTATTATTATTTTTTAAAAGAGGCCCAGGCATCACTCTTAAGGAAAAGGAAGATGTAATCAAATGTTAGGTTTGGTTTATATCAACATTCATATAGCTGTAATACATTTTAACTGAAATTGCCTCATGTAAAATGTGTTGTTGTATGTTGAACTCTCTAACTCTTAGAAACCTCCCTCCTCCAAATGAAACTACTGTTTGTTTTTTTTGGCCATGTTGTGAAGCTTACAGTATCTTAGTTCTCTGACCAGGGATTGAACCTGCACCCTTGGCAGAGAAATGCAGGAATTCCACTGCACTGCTGGAAAATTCCCCAAAACTCTGTTTTTATAACAGGATTTGTTTTATTACACTGAGTGTCTTAGGAACATAACCCTTGCATTACAGCCGAGCAGGCTATAACAGAAGCACTGGGCACTAGAAATATGAAAAGAGACGAGGTTCTTGACTTGAAGAAACTAATAATTTTAGAGAGAGACACAAAACTTGTATACAAATATGGGAATACAAGGGAAAATATTGTAAAATTGTAAATACATTATACATCCTAGGTACAATCTGAATATAAGATACCTTGAGAGTAAAATAAGACATAGCAACAGGGGGCTTCCCTGGTGGCTCAGTGGTAAAGAATCCACCAGCCAACGCAGGGGACATGGGTCCAATCCCTGATCTGGGAAGATACCACAGGCTGCGGAACAACTAAACCTGTGCACCACAGCTACTGAACCTGTGCCTAAAGCCTGGGAACCAAAACTCCGCAACTATCGAAGCCTGCCCACCCAGGAGCCTGTGCTCCGCAACAAGAGAAGCTACTGCAATGAGAAGACTGTGTGCTCCAACTAGAGAGTAGCCCCTGCTCACCGCAACCAGAGGAAAGCTTATTCAACAATGAAGATGCAGCACAGCCCAAAATAAAAAAATAAATAACATTTTACGTTTCGTGGTCTTAAGTTGCGTGCTATGCGCTTAGTTGCTCAGTTGTGTCCAACTCTTCGTGACCCCATGGACTGTGGCCCGCCAGGTTCCTCTGTCTGGAATTCTCCAAGCAAGAAGACTGGAGTGGGTTGCCATGCCTTCCTCCAGGGAATCTTCCAACCCAGGGACGGAACCCAGGTCTCCTGCACTGAAGGTGGATTCTTCTTTACTGTCTGAGCCACCAGGGAAGCCCCACGTAATACCCATACATGGCATTCTGATATAACAGCACTATGGGTTTTGTTCATTTTTCAAAAATATGTAGCAAGATACTTCATGTGCAATAATTGCTACTATTTTCCAAGTATTTATCTTGTACCAAGGGACACATTAAGTTCCTGTTTAACAAATGTTCCCATTCAATCTTCACAATTCCCCAACAGGAAGTCTGTTTATTCATTAGACAAATATATAGTGAGTTTCTACTACATGCCAGACAGTGAACAAAACACGTAAAAATTCCTGCCTTCGTGGGAATTACATTCTGGGGGTGGGGGTGGGAGAAAAAGCTATATAACAAAGACATGAGTTCACACAGCATGTTAAAATTATATTAAGTGTCACGGAGAAATATAAAACAGAGAAGAGGAATGGAAAGTACCGAGGGTAGAGTACCAGCGATTTTCAATAGGGCGGTCACTGAAAAGCTTTACAGAACCCCTCTTCTACAGACAAGGAAACTGAGGCTTCGATAAGTTAAAAACTTTCCCATGGTCACCCAGTTGGTAAGAAGTGAGATGAAATTTGAGTTCAGCTGTCCTTCGTATTAAGCTCTATGGCATCTCCTCAAATCAATAATAAATTCAATCACGTAGGTTTGCTTCATCAGATTATTTCTTTAAGATTATGTTAGCATTTTTAGTGTCCCAAAGGGGTTAAGAAATAACTTTATATTTTCAGGATTTGATGCCTTATTTCATATCTACACTAACTTCTGCAAAGGAGTAGAGAATGACCTAAGCTCTTTGGTTGGCTTCATATCCCTGGAAAAACTGAGAAGAGAGCAAAACAATAATTAGTCAAGGAGAGTCAAAGGACACTTCACAAACTACATTCAGTCTATGAGAAGATTATGCACAAACCCTAAACCCAAGTCCTGCTTCCTCTTTCTGTTACTATGACCACCTCTATTTAGTTCATCAACAAGTATTTCTTTTCTGTTCCAAGGGTGCCTAGCACAACTCAGATGTGCTTCGGCAACTCCGTTTATTAAGCTGAGATGGGTTCTTTACAGCCACCTGAGCCTGTCTCTCAGCATCGAAGTATTCCTGTCACCGGAACATCTCAAGTTGGTGATCTCGGCTTGTGTCAAGTAGTTCAAGTACTGCAAATAACCTGGGTGCTAAGGCAAATATTTACTTTTATTCCTTCTAATTTCAGGTAATATATTTTTCAAAAAAGTTAGAGTGCTTTACCACTTCTCCCCGCCAACTTAATCCCTGGAAGGAACATGGAGGTAAGGCTAACCTCATCCTCACCTGTCAAGGAGACAAAGAGACCAGGTGACTCACTCAAATTACACTGTGAATTATTGAAGGAGCCAGAATGACAGCGACCTGGCCGTCAACGTCTAGTGCAGATTCTAACACGCAAGATCAGCAGCTCTCAGTGGTTTTTATGTCCATAACGTACCATCTGGGTACTAGATTGTGGGGGGCGATTAGAAGACACAACACAGTAGTAAAGCCACTTTCAATAATGAAGACGCTGCCCCATCTGACGGCCTCGGTGCTTCTCCGACTGCTCGCTCACCACGCTAACCTCTCACGCCTAGGGAATAGGAGCTCTGTCTTTAACACCAGCCTCTTATCTCTTACTCCTACCAACTTGTATCCTACTCTGGAACACAGGTGCAACTTCACAGGCCCAAAGTTAAGCTTACATTGCAATAACGATTTCATTTAGCAAAACTACATTTTACCCACCAGCCAAAACTTGGTGGATTACCAGTGTATTAGGCCGTACATAAAAAGCCCAGTCTCCCTTCAGGAAAACAAAGCTGCCTCTTTGACTAAGAGGTCAACTTGGATTTAGTGGTTAATTAATACTTTACTGTGACATCACCGGGAAATCAGCAATTAACGATCAGTGCCAAAGACATTCATTAAAGCCTACATCCTCCTGTATTACATCAGAATGACAGCTACTCTGAGAGAATAATCAGGAATAAGGAATCAGATAAAATCTAGGACTTCTGGATACAGTAATTTAAAGCACTTTTGAAAAGGCATGAAAATAGTCATTGAACTTGAAACTTAATCTATTTTTTTTCTAGTAAAAAAACCCAGCACTTAGCGTAGGGCCTGGCAAACTGTAGCACTCAAGAAGTATATTCCAGAGATTTCCCTTATAGTCCGATGGTTAAGACTCTACACTATCAATGCTGGGGTCGCAAGTTTGATCCCTAGTTGGGCAACTAAGACCCACTGAATTCATAACACAGAAACTTAAGAACAGGACTGTATCATCTGTCTGGATGACGGCAATGCGAGAAGTAGTAAAATGGGTCAGTTCCGGTATTTTTCTTGGTTGACTATTTTCATGATGAAGTTCATATATATTAGAACCACCAGAGGCAAATAGCTTTCAACGCATAAGGGACTAAGTGAACAAGTAACTGTTCTGAGCTATAAGATCGACATGAACAGAAGAAGTCCATTCACATCCTTCTCATATGCAAAGAGAGACCCTAAGTTTTTCTGTGTGTTCTAACATAGCTCTGTTGACTCCTGGACAGAGCGGGGGGAACCTACAGAGGGCGTGTACTCATGATAGACTCCCCACGTCTCACAGGTAAAGTGAGGCTCAAGGAGAGCAGTACAGTCCCAGTGCACCGAGGACATCTAATCACTGTCTATCGTCTAAGGGGACGCTGGACGTGGTCTTTAGAGCAAGAGAGACGGGGTGGGGCTAGGGGGTGGGGACTGGAAGTCAAGAAAGCCAGAACAGAAGTGACATAGAGTGGAGCCAAGAAATGGAAGCGGTAAGGTTCAGCTTAAGAAGGCCCACAGGTATCTACGGAATGAGGATGGTCACGCTATGTTCCCACAGGACCAACCTGAGCACCTGGAGGGAAGCTGAGGAGAAGAGAAAACGAGTGAGGTGGACTGAATACGTTTTTAAATGGAAGAAAAGTCTCATAGATAGCAAACATTTTTAAATAAATAAAGTATTTTAGGTCCTTCTGAAAATGAACCCAACTAGTTTTAAGTCCTGGTCAACTTAAATGGCAGGCAGCTTCCAAGGCCCAGTGCTAGGCATGATTTGAAATACAAAAGCTTAGTTATGATTAAAAGAAGAATCCAAACCTTTGGCTTCTCACAAGAAAGCAGCTATGGGTGACTTCTTAGCAGTTCCTAATGTTCACCATTTATGAATACCGAACCTGAGGGAAAAACTAAGTGAAATATTCATGTTTAATGTGCAAGTCCTAGGTTGAAAAAGGAATGGGACATGGATTTCTCTGGGAAGTAAACTAGATCTTAATCTTGTCTGTTTTTGTTTGCAATATTCGTTGACTGAGTCCATCTACACGCACACACACACACACACACACAAAACCCCCTCTCATCACAGACTGCCCAATTAAGAAACAAACAAAAATGGTTTCAGAGGAGCTCTGAGTATGATTCAATTTGTCAAAATTAGGTCTAAGAACTCTTTTCAACCTTCTCCTTCAGAGACAGGGCCCCGAGGCCACTTCAAGTTTGATAGTTTGTTTCAGTTATACTCCCCACACAAAAGTTATGAGTCATGTAAAATTGTAAAATGTGAAACAGTCAACTTGTAACCAACACTGCTTAGCTCTTGCTATAAGAATCCCATAATTTCTTGCCGTATCCTTTTCACTCTTAACTTTAAGGTCTCAGAACAGGAGAGAGGTAGGAGGAGGAAGTCTAGCGTTCAAAATGAGGAGGACAAAGGAAGCAGGCGTCTTTATTTTTTTTTAATTTTATTTGTTTGCCATGCTGTGTGGCTTGTGGGATCTTTGTTCCCTGGCCAGGGATTGAACCCCGGCCCTTGACAGGGAAAGGCTGGAGTCCTAACCACTGGGCTGCCAGGGAATCCCTAGCAGGCATCTTTAAATAAAGGAGATCCCCAGATACCAAGACTAAAATGATTTTTTTCAAGATTTCTATACTCTTAACAATTTTTCTTCAGGTGTCAAAAAAGAGCACTGACTCTCTATGTAGGGCACTAGCCTTGTACGAAAAAGGTCCCTCTCATATGTAGGAGAGATGCTAATAACACAAGGGAAAAGGTAGGCAGCTGCACTTCATGCCTGAAAATGAAAACTAACAGTAAGTCCAAACTAATCAAGGTCCGTATAGCCAAAGCCATGGTGTTTCCAGTAGTCATGTATGGATGTGAGAGCTGGACCATAAAGAAAGGCTGAGTGCCAAAGAATTGATGCTTTCAAACTATGGTGCTGAAGAAGACTCTTGAGAGTCCTTTGGACTGCAAGGAGATCAAACCAGTCAATCCTAAAGGAAATCAACCCTGAATATTCATTGGAGGGACTGATGATGAGGCTGGAGCTCCAATACTTTGGCCACCTGATATGGAGAGCTGACTCACTGGAAAAGACCCTGATGCTGGAAAAGACTGAAGGCAAAAGGAGGAGGAGGAGGCAGAGGATGAGATGGTTGGATGGCATCACCAACTCAATGCACTTGAGTTTGAGCAAGCTCCGGGAAATAATGAAGGTCAGGGAAGTCTGGCGTGCTGCAGTCCATGGGGCAGCAAAGAGTCAGACATGACTTAGTGACTGAACAACTATAACAACAAAACTAAAACATGGTGGACTTAGAAATTAGGGTAGAATGGGACAAAAAGTCAACCTGATTCTAAACATTTCCTTCACAGCTATCACCTCCAAACTCTATGGCCAACTGCCCTAGTACTTCCATCCAGTGGCAGCTTGAGAAATTCTATAAATGAGTCTCAGAGTTGGCAGTTCGATAGGGGAAGTGGGGACAGTTAGGTCTTAAAGCTGCCAGCAGGGCAAGCTCACTGTTCTCACCTAGATGGCACTATTTTCAAGGGTGGTTTGGCTTGCTTCATAGCAACAGAGGGGCATTAACGACTCCCAAGCTAACTCTTGGTGCTGGCTGCTTCTATCCCACAGGACTTTAGAGTTCTTCCTCAGTAAGACAAAGATTAGAACAGCTGGAAAGTTCTTCAGATCAGGTGTTCTTAAGCTGTCCCTGTAGTCTCTCTATCTGGACCATGGGAGTGGAGAAACTGGGGTATCTGAAACAACTTATTTCAAGCTTTGCATTGATATGTTCAGTTTTAATTAGTTTCCTAAGAAGCAGTTTAACATTTTACCACTTTCCCCCAGTCACCTCACTTCAGCAGAATCAATGAAAATATTTAGGCCAAGAAACACTTCGTGACTTTTATAAGCTCTCAGTTAGGTCTGATGTTAGCTGTACTTGCTGTGCTGTGAAGAACATCAAGTTTAAATTCAGTGACCCATGATGGATAAGGTCTAAAGGTAGAAGGGGAAGAGGACCCAAAAAGCAAAGGCAGAAGAAAGGAAGGGCAATGGCTGAATCCCATCACTACACATTCTAACTTCTTATCAGGAGATAAGAGATAAGCTCTAGTTTTATTTGGCTTGGCGAGCATCTCTGCCTCTTTTAACAGTCTGTACATTTCCATTCTCAGCACTGTTCTTCCCAAGACATACTGCTGCTCCGTTTCCTCTTGTGAGTGGAATCTTCCCCAGCGCGGGCCAAGTTGCTTCTCTTCACTTTCTAGGAGCAGACAAGGCCACGCACATGCATTGCAAGCTGCGGCAGCAGCTCCCTGACTGTTTCAGTCATTTCACGAATCCTGGCTGAGCTTTGAGGCAGAGCAGAGATGCTCAGGGAACACACTAAATCGCTGGGTGCCCTGCTGAGCTGGATGAAGTTCTTGAGAAAGCCAGCTTAAATCTCCAATGAGAAGTACACATCTTTCTTGTACATAGGCCATTCTATTTTTGAACCCAACTGCCCAGTGCAAAATTCAGAGCTCACTAACAGCACAGCTTGCATCCCACCAAGTTATGCAGATGCCTCTGAACATCAAGCATGTTCTGAAGGAATGACTAGCGAATATGACATTTGGCTCGACATGCCTGAGGCCCAGTCTGTCCCTTTGTATCTGGAGCCCATAAAATAAATTTCTAATAAGTTCAGTCTCATCAATAAGGCCAAGCAAAAGCTAACTCCTATACTTGAGAAGAACTGAATTCTAACTTCTCCCAACGACTGCTCTAAGAAAGCATAATGTCCCATGGCCGCCAGCCACGCAAAGATCCTCTGCCTTAGTTTTTAGGAACTTTTCTTCCAATTTGCTTCTGTTACAGAAGCTGCGGATTATAAATGATGCCATGGGTACAGGTTCACTTACAGCCAATTTAGTAAGTGCTTGCACAGTTAATCCTGTCAGTCTTACTCCCACATAGAAATACACGTGGCCCCAAGGGGCCCAACCACCCACAGAGCTCTTCTGCACGTCTTTTACCCTCCAGCACACAGAAATAGAGGGCTACATCCCAGAAAACAGAGGAAAGAGGCAGTTTTTCTGAAATGCTCTGTCTAGAAATCCAGGATCTAGCTTTCCATTTGGATGTCATTTCCAAATGCATGTCTCTCTGAATAAACCAAATAATGATTTAAACCATTTAAATAATGAAAAATCAAGACACTTCTCTGGAATTCAAAATCGATACATCGATTTCCCTTGGTGTGCTGAAACCTTCCTTTCACCTATATGTAAGGACACTCTAAAAAGCAGTTTGCTGACAGTGAGTTACTAGGCCACGGCAGATCTCAAAAACTGACTTCATTGTGGTATGTCCCTGTAATGACCCCTCATGATTCAAGCCTCTCCTCTGAAACCATGTGCTTAGAGACAGTCCCCTCTCTGACTCTGGGGTTAGCCGGGTGGCTTTCGTTAGCTGATGGGATAATAACAGAAGTGAAAAAGCAGAGACTCGCCGAGTGCGCGTTGCGTTGGGGCCTGACGGCTCATTTCCCTCTGGAAGCCTGAGAGGCTTTGTGAGGAAAAACTGGTGAAGAGAGAAGAGACGAGCCACCACAGCTGAGGCCAGCGACGTGTGAAGCCATCTGCACTGGTTTGCGGTGGCTATAGTCACAAATCACCACAAACTTAGTGGCTTAACATAAATGTACTATTTTTCATTGCTGCAGGTCAGAAGTCCAACGAGTGTCTCTTGGGCCAAAATCAAGGTGGTGGCAGGATTATGCTATTTTTCTGGAGGCTCTCGGGAAGGGTTTGTTTCCTTGCTCATTTGTTTTGGCAGAGTTCAGGTCCTTGCAGTTTTAGGACTGAGGTTCTGGTTTTCTTGCTGACTGGTGGCTGAGCGCCAAACAACTCCCATCTTCTAGCACTGCATCTTGCTGACTGACCTATCTGCCTTTCTCCTCTGCCTTCAAAGACTCATGTGATTAGACTGGGTCCACACAGATAATTCAGTGTAATCTCCCTATCCCAAAATCTCAATCACATGTGCGAAGTTCCTTCTGCCAGGTAAAGCAACACATTCACGGGTTCCAAGGATTAGTGATGCGGGGATCTTCGGCAGGCCACTGTCCTGTCTGTTACATATACTGCGACCATCCATACCCAGCCAAGCCATCACCAGACACAGAGAGCCACCAAGCTCGCTCAGATCAGAGAAATGTATGTTGGATCCACGGAACTGTAAGGAACAACACTTTTTTAAAGCCAGTGAATTTTGGGGTGCACAAAAGTCAGCCTTATGATCTCGACGAACCAGAGAGGGGCTTCCTGACCCACAACTAGAAGCTACACACACAAGATTATATAAACAGATATATATACACATACACACTTGAAATGTAGGGGAAATATTTGAAGGAAGGACCAATCTCTGATAGAGCAAAAGCTGTGGGGATGATAGGGAAATTTCACTGCTACCTAACCACCTCTTCTTCAAGTACAAAGACCCATGAGGGCCTGGGGGCACACCTTCTAAGCAGGGGTCTCTAACCCTTCATTAGCCAAATACATTTCTTCAAATGGGCTCATCCTCAAATCTGCTGATACTTAAAGGTCTGGAAAGTGGTTGGAGGAAAACGCTAAGAGCAAGTTAATGTCCTCTTGGCTCTTTTGGCTGACTTCCCTGTGCCTGGGCCTTGCCTATTAATTGAATGCTATTCGGATTCCATCTCAAAAACAAATGAGGATGGAGACCAGAGGCCTGCCTTCCCCAGACTGATAAGCGCAGCACAGCGCAATTATACTCGAACAGCTTTGTTTTG
This sequence comes from Capricornis sumatraensis, assembly GCF_032405125.1. Classification (NCBI taxonomy): domain Eukaryota; kingdom Metazoa; phylum Chordata; class Mammalia; order Artiodactyla; family Bovidae; genus Capricornis; species Capricornis sumatraensis. Next base: position 76,982,187 of record NC_091084.1, read on the forward strand.
GAATGTAATCACCGCCCCAGCCTTCTTCCCAATGGGATGGCAACAGTGTAATTACCGCTTCAGGAGTCATTGTTCGGGAATGTATTTCTTCTACAGGGCTCTTTCCAGGGGAAAGGAGCTGCAACAAGAATATAAGAGAATTTGTAGCCTGCTCCCTAGTAGCGGTTTCATAGGCTGAACAAATTATTTTTTGTTTTCTTACAGAAAAACCAGAGTTTAACTTTTCAGCCTCTTTTTCTGCCAACAAGGAATTACCCTATACCCCATGACGGTTCTGTTTGAGAAGTCCCAACCTAAAGCTAGACAGCCTGAGTTCTGATTCCTACTCTGTCAAGTACAAGCTGTGGTCGTGGGCAAATTACTTCATCTGCTTATGCCTCGGTTTCCTTATTTGCAAACAGGAGTAATACCAAGGCATCACTGGAACACTGTGAAGACTAAGTGAGACGATGTGTGAGCAGTGCTTAGAGCTCTGCCTGGCATAAGGAATTGCTCTAGGCTCTTTGTTTTCAGCACATCTGAAGCACTGCTTTCCACCACAGTCACCGCATTTTGCAAATATGATCTAACATGATGTTCAGTCGTGCCCGACTCTTTGTGACCCCATGGACTGTAGCCCACCAGGCTCCCCTGTCCATGGGATTTTCCAAGCAAAACCACTGCAGTGGGTTGCCATTTCCTCCTCCAGGGGGATCTTCCCGACCCAGGGAGTGAACCCATGTCTCCTGCGTCTCCTGCATTGGCAGGCAGATTCTTAACCGCTCCGCCACCTTAGCTCATGGTAGTAAGCTTGAGTTACTGCATTATTTCTGTCCACAACCTTTTTACCAGTTCAGCATGAAGAGAAAGGTTTTGGAAAATTTTAAATGCTGCTACAGAACTGTCACAGTCTCTAAGCTATTTCCTCTATTGAGTAAGAGTTACTGGATACGTCCATGTCACTCCTCTTCATTTGTTTACTAGTCCAAGGAAATTTCAATAAAGACACTGTTGTGAGCTTCCTGTTGGAAAAGTGAGCAAGTACTACCAAAGCTGCCACTGGCAATATGGCAGATTTGGAAGAAAGTTCACCTTCTTAGACAGATTTATTCATGAAAATGAATGCCGTTTTATTTTCCTCACATGCCTCCAGCACATCCGACCTCCCTGAAAGACTCTTATTGCTACTGGGAACCTAGACCTTTTACCTCCTGCCTGGTTTTCCCCCTGTTCCTTTGCAGCCTGGACCAGTTAAATTCTCTGCCTAGGAAGAACATTTTGGGGCATGAGCCGTAAGAGTATAAATCATGAGTTTGAACACGTGTACGCCAGTGGCAGATTCATGTTGATGTGTGGCAGAACCAATACAATACTATAAAGTAATTAGCCTCCAATTAAAATAAATAAATTTAAATTAAAAAAATAATAAAGAAAAAAAAAGAAAGAAATCATGAGTTTGCTTGCCAAGCAATCCCAAAGAATATCACCCCACAGCTTAAGGCACCAGTAGTGAAGCTGGGCCCTGCATGGCCCACAGCTGCACTGAGCAGGGCTTCAGACAAACACAGGGGTTCGTTACGGTAGCCCTATAATATGAGACTCTATTTTTACAGGCTGGAGTATGTCACTACAGGATAGCTTTCTGGCCCTGAGATGACACTAAAGAAGGTGAAAGTGAAGTCGCTCAGTCGTGTCCGACTCTTTGCGACCCCATGGACTGCAGCCTACCAGGCTCCTCCGTCCATGGGATTTTCCAGGCAAGAGTGCTGGAGTGGATTGCCGTTTCCTTCTCCAGGGAATCTTCCCGACCCAGGAATCGAACCCGGGTCTCCCGCATTCCAGGCAGACGCTTTACCTTCTAAGCCACCAGGGAAGCCTAAACACCTGACCAAAAGAAACACCCCCAAAGAGTCTCAATGCTTCAAAAGGCCCCTGGGCAGCCACGTGACCTTTCCACCTCATCGCGTACACCAAGATATCCATCTGTGCTTGCTGTGGGCTTCCAGCTGAGTGCCACAAGGACCCTGGGGGAAGAGCCAGCCTTGTGGATCAGCAGGTGTTTGAGAAAGGAAATTAACACCCACAGGTTGGCTCTACTTTGGTAGAGAGGGTGAGAGGTGCTGTCTGCCAGCTCCCATGGCATTTCCAGCCAGTTTGGAATAAATGAGACTGCCTGAGGACATGAACTGAGAAAGGGAAAGAAAAGCTAGTATGAGATCAGAGTTTTAAAAAGAAGGAGGTGGAGGGGTAGCATTCCTATCAAGAACTCAGATAAAAAATAATGGAGTAGATGGGATAAGCAATGAAGACTATTTCAAGTCTTTCCAGAGTATGTATAAGATCTCTAATCTAAAACAAAGTGAAGACTGGCTACTGCCTCCACTGGGAAAAAAACAGGGGCTCTGAGCTCATATTTCGCTTATTCTCTCCTCATGTCTCCTCCACAGCTTTCTGTATTGTTGTACCATGTGTTCTGAGGGGTTGTAAAACATATCAAAGCATGTACTAATCATAATCTAAGAAGATGGAAGTAGAGGGTTCTAGCATTACAGTGAGTCCTTGGGAGATCAGAGGGCATCTTCAGTCGCATCTGCAAGATGAGAAATATTCCTAAGAAGTACACAAGCCACAAGACTCAGACGCTCAGCTCTCTGGGTCTAGGGAGGCCCCAGGCATAGAGAACTCACAGGACAAGTTACACAGCAGGTCCCAGCCCGGATGCCCACCTTTCTCTTTCAGGAGGAAGAAGCGGGACTGGCAGGAGACTGGTTAGGAATGAGAAGAAAGGCTATAGGTCAATTTCGCCTAGGAAGAGAACTCCTAGCAGAGTCAACAAGAACCTGTGGTCCCAGCAAAAAAGCTTAACAGACTCCTGTTTTCCGCGATAGAGGCGCTGGCAGGTTCTGCACTCTCACGGCCAGTTTTTTGTGTATCCATTTAGCACAAGACATACTGTCCTCGAGCCGTTCTGATGGGCTTACACAGTAGGTGGAAAGTGTATGGAGAGCAGAGATCATGTCTTTTTCATCTGGGTACTATCATACACCTAACACTGTGCCACAGAAAAAACAGAAGCTCAATACATGTTTATCAAGTAAAAATTGATTATACACCAGCTGAGCACTCTGCAGGCAATAACAAATTCATTCATTCCCCCTCACCCCATTACTCACAGCTCCAGATAAAGAAGACTTATATACCAGGGGCTCACGAGGGCCAACGCATCTTAGATTCCGGGCACGCACTCTCCTTAATGTGTTAGCAAGTCATCTCTTCCCATTTCTTCCTCTCTGCCTCTGTCCCTTGTTTTAATTAGTTAATCTAGAGCAGCAGTTCTCAATTTTTCAAGTGCACCAGGATCACCGAGAAGACCATTTAAAACACAAATTCCTAAGCCCACAACCAGAATTTCTGCTTCAGTGTATCTGAGGTAGGGATCAAGAATTTGCATTTGGAACAAGATCCCAAATGACGCTGATGCTATTGGTCCACTTTGAGAATCCTATGTTGCCATGGTTACACAGGAGCAAGTACTTGGTCTGGAGAGTAGATGCTTATTTCATGAGAGCAAGTTCTGATTAGAGACTGAAAAGGGTTACTCAAATGCAAACTCTGTGACTCCTCTAATCTAACCCTCTTGGTTGACATGACTACAGGCAACAATGGATACATTAGGTTGTCAAACTGTCAACACAGGGAACTTGAGGTTACCATCTGTTGGTGTCTTAGAGCACAAGTCCCAGTTTTTTCAACTCACTGGCCATAGCAAAGGGGAGAAAGCACTACTTGGGACCCAGGGAGTGCACTGTTGAGGAAGACAGAAGAACAGTGAGAGATCAGCAAGGTTATAATCGGTGAGGAGACTAGCACAGCTCTAACTCAATGCTGGCCCCAAAGTCTTACAGCCAAAATCCTAATGATAATAGCTAAAGTCTACCGAACACTTAACTGTGTGCCAAAAAACCCCCAAAACATGCTAAGTGCTTATATTAGCTCATTTAATCCTCAAAACAATTCTCTGAGCTAAATACTATTCTTATGCCCATTTTACAGATGAAGAAACCGAGTCCCAAGAAAAGATTAAATTAACCAAGATTACACTGCGAGGAAGTAGCAGCATGAATATCTGAACCTAGATAGTCTAGCTCTGGAGCCCAAACTCTTGAACGCTTTGCTCTACTGCCTCTCAAGCCAACCCTAAAATGCAAATAGCAGCTGTTGTTTCTGAGCTCCACTCAGGCTTACAGACCCATGCGAAAGAGAAATGGGGACACATTTCGAGTTACTTCAAACTGCATCAAAACTCATAAAGTTCCTAGTTCAAGCCCAGGTTTGAGTTACATACACACACACACACCCCTATCAGGATTGGCAGTTAAAAGTCTCAGGGGAATTATTATAATTTTAGTGCAGCCACCCACCACCCCCCGACCCCCTGCCCAAAAAAAACCACACACAAACAAAAATATATAGAAAACCAGGCTACTCCCTGGCTAGACAGTAAACTCTGCAAGGGCAGAACAATTAAAACCTTTTAAAAGACTCAAAGTGCTCTGGAAAATGCTAAGCTTTTAGAAAGTGGTATGTACATTTCAAAGTGACAGTACAGAAAGAGCACAGGTGTAAAGCATCAGCGGGGAGCGATCAAGAGGAAATTTCCTAGAGCAGAGAGAGATGGAGGCACAGAAAAACTTAGTCACACAGTACAAAAGGGAGAGAAAAGTTCATTGACAAGGCCTGCTATTTTCCTCTAGAAAAGCCTGAAGAAGCAACAGACAAGCCAGCTTAGAAACTAGAACCTACATTCTTGACGAGCACACTTCTCACTAGTGGAAAAAGGAGATGCGATAAAAGGCTGGGATAGAGACAGCACGGATGCTCAGTGACTGATGGAAGCCAAATAAGCACAAGGCCCTTGGTGCTGAAAGGCATCTGTGAAAGCTGGGTTCTCTGGGAGGAGTGCTGCATTTATTTCTCTATTTCCCAGGCAACCAAGCCAGCCCCTTATCGCCTTTCCTTTCATCACTGGAGCAGAATGAAAGGTAATTGGGTTAATTATTAAAGCGGTCCTAGCTAGTACCACCACCACTAATTGTCCATTTATCTGGGATTTACAAACAGCTATCTTAATTGATGTTGAGCTGGAATGTGCCACTCACTTTATCAGCCTGGCTACTGGAGAGGTCAAGAACATGGATAATGGACCAGCCAAGGAGATAAAGGTCTAACATCAGAATTATCCTTCATTTCTGCTCATACTCATGTAAGTGTACCATGACAGCCTTCAACTATATTCACTATTTTTAATCTTTCCCAGATGTCCCAATTCAAGTGAAGATATGATATACAGTAATTAAGCTGTTGTATTAGGCAACTGCGATATTAAGTTGAGAAATTAAACTATTTTTTAAATGTTGGCATGCCCAGCAACCCAGATATCCACTTAGTTGGCCAAACTAGACTAGATAGGGCTCCTAAAAGTAATTTCCTAACATACCCGGAAAGTGGGAAATATCTAGGAAAGTGGACCTGTGTTTTTAAACCAGTGTTTTCTAAAAAAGATGTAATCCCAGTTGTACCCACAGCACACAATCAACAGAAGGATGCCTGGAACATGGGATAACATACAATAATAGTTAAAATAACAATAGTTATAACAACTATAGCAATAGTTATAACACTGTACCACTGGGTTTATTATATAGATAGACATAATATATACGGCAATAACAGCACAAAGCAGGACTATAAGAATGTAGCTATAATGGAACAAGGTTTCTATATTTTACCAGAATTAGGTTTGTGTAAGTCTGAAGTAGATCCTGATATAGTTTAAAATCAAGAAAGGAATTAAAATAGCACATTAGAAGCTATCCACTCAATACAAAAGAAGTCAGTAAAGGAAAAATAGAGTAATAAAAAAAAAAGACATTAGAAAGACAGAAAACAAGCAGCAAAATGGCAGGCAAAAATCTGACGACATCAATAACATTAAATACGAATGGACTAAACCATCTAATCAAAAGGCAGAGACTGTCAGGCTAGATGAAAAATCAGATCCAGCTGCATGGTTTTTACAGGAGACTTACTTTAGATTCTAAGATATAAATAGCCCTCAAGTAAAAGGAAGGGAAAAGATACATTATGCAATCAACAAACCATAAAAGAGCTGGAGTAGCCATATTGACGCAAGGAAAACTAGACTAAAGACAGTATTACCAGAGAATATAACCTTTAAAAACTGTGAATCACTATCTTGTCTACTTGAAACTCATCTATACCAGAAAAAAAAAAAAAGACAATCATTACATGAACAGAGGGACATTTTATAACGAAAAAGCTGCTTCATCAGGAAGGCGAAACAATTACAAACATATTTGTACCTAATAACAAGGTCCCAAAATATTTGAGGCAACAACAGACAAAATTGAAGGGAGAAGTATACAGTCCAGGAATAATGAGTAAAAATCTCAATATTCTACTCTTAATGGTGGGTAGAACAACTTGACAGAAAATCGGCAAGTGTAGAAGATGACTACTTGCCGATCACTTACAATCGGCAAGTGAAGAACACTATCAACCAAGCAGACCTCCCTGTCATCTACAGAACCCTCCACACAGCGAGAAAAGAATACACAGTCTTCCCATGCACACGGGTAACATTCTCCAGAATAGACTATATGCTAAGCCATAAGACAAATTTCAACAAATTTAAAGTAACTGAAATCATACAAAGCATGTTCTTTGATCACAGTGAAATTAAATAAGAAAGCAACAACAAAAGGAAATTTGTGAAAATTGGAGAACACACTTCTAAACTAATGGCTCAAAGGAGAAATCCTAAGAGAAATTAGGATGACTGGGCACAAGGCCATCTCTAGCCCATGACACTCAACCAGGCCCCAGTGACCTGTGGCCAGAAGCAAAAAAAAAAAAAAAAATCCCTGACACTTCCCATTCATTTTAATCAAAATACTAAATTAAATACATCAGGCTGACATCTGTTGGGAGCAGATGCTCATTAGGATGAAAGTCAAAAAGATTAGGCAGAACAGATAACTAATACCCTGCATTACCCAGGTCCCCATCCCTCAGAAGTTTTCCTTCCAGTAATTACCAGGAAGATGTCAGATGCAGGGCTTCTCATCTCACTTGTTTATGAGGCCTCAAGCATGCAGAAAAATATTACAGGCTGAAGAACTTTTTGGCAGCTACTCCCTACCTGAACTCAGGCAAAACATGGCATAGAAGACAGGACAGAGTTATTATGAGTAAAGCAGACAGCTTTAGGCAAGCGACATTTACTTCTCTGAGCCTCAGCTTTCTCCCCTGCAGAATGGAAAACACACCATCTACTTCAGGGGGTTGTCAGAATCACTTAAGGAGACAATGTTTGGGAAACCACTTTGGGCTGTACCTAGCCCATAACAGGCAGTCATTAACTTCATTTCCTTCTCTGTTATGGACTGCTGTTACTACGCAGAGCTAGAGCTGTCTGCTAAAAGGTCAACAGAGGGAGTTCCCTAGACTTTTGCAGGTTTCCCCCAAAATATACCCGTCAAGTTGCAGTAGCTTTAAAGGTAGTTATATCTCTTTAAGTACAGGTTTAGAATTTGTGTTGCTGAAGAAGGGGCTTGGTGTGGGTTGATGGGTGACTGGCAGCCACCGGGAACCTACAGAATTGTGGGAAAGGGAACAAGATAAGGCGGAAGAGATGAAGATTAACAGACTAGCAAAACACTTCTCTGCAGCAGCTTCTGTTTTATATTACTGCTTTCAGGCTCTTGTGGGAGGAAGTGGGCAGAATGGATCTTAATTTTCTGAAAATCCATTTTTGTTGATGATTCTGAATGGTTTTGGCTAGGGTCCACTGAAAACTCATTTGCCACTGATCATGTCTCCTAAAACTGCAGGTGTATGGATATGCTTTGTCCCTCCAGATCTGCTAAATTTCCATGCTTCTCCCCTACAAACAGCCACTTGCCATACAAAGGGTTTTGACTTATGTTTGGAGCTAAGAACCAAACAGCATGATTAAGGTATGGCCAACCACATAGACTCTGAGCTACAGAAACATAGGGATCTTGTCTGTCTTATTCACTCTGGTAGCCCACAACACTGCCTGGCACACAGGTACAGAACAAACCTCTACTGAATGTAACTGTTCTAAGACCATCACAACCTCATTCCAATCATATATGAGAAAAGTGCCTTTCCAGGAAAACTCAAGAGTGCTTACTGCTAAAACGCTAATTTGTCTTCACTTCAAAAGCCATTATTACAGCAGCTCTATTATATGATCACAAGTAAGTTTAATAAAAAGCAAAGCATCTGTGTCCAGGAGAGCATGCAGGCTCAGGGAAAGGGTTGTTATATAATGAGATTTTCCTGAGCAAGCAGCACCAGGTCATTAAAAAGCTATGTCTAGAATCTACTTAAAATGGAGGCATTAAAACAAACAGGAAAATCCCCTGAAGATCAGCCAAGTTCCCTGGGACCTCTTTCCCTCTTCTAGATTAAGGACCTACAAGAAGAATGCTATTTTGATGCTTTGCACTTAAAAATAGCTGTGGGGAGCCAGGCAGACTAGGAAACTGAAGCCCCACTGCCTGGTTCAGTTCTGGCTCCTTTATTTCTAGCTCCATCACTCTGGGCAAGTTAGCCTTCTGGGCTTCAATTTCTACCACTGTTAATTAGATAACAGCACCCATCTCATAGGACTACTGTGAGAAAGAAATGAAATAAGACAAGGAAGAGCACGTAAAACACTCTCCAGCATACAGCAAATACTCAAAGAATGTTAAGCTTTTGTTGTTGCTACTGGAATTTTCTCAAGAGAAGGAATAAAGAAACACAACCGTCATGGAATCTGGAGGGACATCCAAATATCTACAAATAATGAGGGTGTTTAAGAAAGGCCCGATGGAAAGAGAAAAACAAATATGTATTAGCACACATATATACACGGGATCTAGAAAGATGGTATGGATGAAGCTCTATGCATGGAAGCAGTGGGAATGCAGACAGTGAACAGACCTGTGGACACAGTAGGGGAGGAGGGGATGAGACGCACTGGGAGACCAGCACAAACATAAACATTCCCGGACGTGAACTAGACAGCCAGTGGGGATTTGCTGTGTGACCACAGAGCTCATATCCAGTCCTTCTGTGACAATGTAGAGGGAGGGGTAGGATGTGCTGGGAGGTGGGAGGGAGGTTCAAGGGGGAGGGGACATATGTACACTCATGGCTGATGCCTGCTGATGTGTGGCAGAAACCAATACAACACTGTAAAGCAATTATCTTCCAATTTAAAAAAAAACACAAGTAGGATAGATGCAAACTATTACACACAGGACGGATAAACAACAAGGTCCTATTCTATAGAACGGGGAACCATATTCAATATCCTGGGAAAAACCGTAATAAAAATACACATAGGTTATACACGTATGTGTATAACCGAGTCACGCAGCTGTACTGTAGAAAGTAACACAACACTATAAAATCAACTATAAGAAAATGAAAAAGACCAATGGACACTTTCTAACCAGTATCTTGAGAAAATGAAAGAAATGAGCTTAAATGTGAATGGAAACCATCCACTAACCTAACTCAAGAGTGAACATCTCCAAGAGTCTAGATTTTCTTATCCTTAGGGTACTTTGCAGCTTCTGTTAGAGAAGTTTCCTCAGTAGACTTCGTACTTGTAAACAACTGCCTGCTGGCATATAACCCTATATTCAAAACTATCCATAAGTGAAAGTGAGCCATTTGGGGTCAGACCTCTGGACATAAAGAAGGGAAGAAGAAATGGAGGTAAAGAGCTATTAGATCAAAGGAGACAAAAAACAACACAGAGCTGTTAAAAAAAAAAAAAAAAAAACCAAAATGCCAAGGACACAGAGGCTTCCCAGCAGGAGAGGAGCAGGAGCTGCTGTGTGGGGTGGTGGAGGCAGATGTCGCGAACAGAGAAGGGTGCAGGGGAGCTCTGTAGCATTATCTGGCAGCAAGTGATTATCTGCTAGGGAGGAGCTTCCACATGCCACTAGCCAGGCCACACAGCAGTGCCCGGTAAGGAGAGGCACAGAGCCGTGCAGTCTGTTCACCAGCGAGGGCCATAACCCTCCTGAGTGGAGGCTGTCAGGACACCATGGGGCAGTCTGCTCCTCTCCCAAGCCTGGGCCTATGAAGCCCTGGCGTCCAGCAGAGAAACCACCGAGGTTCCTGGTGGTTTCTAGGTCTTGGCGCTGGCTCAAGAATACTGCTACTTAAAGGGCGCCAGGTCCCTCGGCCCGCCCACCAGCTGTCGCCCCAGCTTGGTCAGAAATCACCTTCCTGCAGCTCGATGGCGCCACCGCCTCACACAGATCCCTCTCTACCTTGAACCACCACATGGCCCAGATTTTCCAAAACATATTGTCATTTGAATTTTTTAAATAAGGATGCTTATTAAAGATACACCAAGATGTGGCTTGATTTTTATAGTTTTTAATGCCTTCACGTACATAAATTTACAAGTTGGCAGTGGAAGTGGGGGTGGGGGGGACAGAGAAGGGGAGGAAAGAGAAAAACCTTTTGTCGGAAAAAAAAAAAAAATGCATCTGCTTTGTTTCCTTCTCCAGAGACTGCCCAGAAGCAGCAGGACACCCCGTGTCTCAGCCCAGTCATGTCATACATCCTAGGGCCCAAACACTGGTCGCTGCTACTCAACCACCATATAACTGCCTCCGCCGGCTTGTCCAGCCCACTTTCTATTCTGTGCAAATTTTTAACCCGGCTCCTCCATGGGTCTCTCTGCTTCCTCTGAAGACTCTACAGGGCCTGGGAACTCCATGTGCTGGCAGCAGACAAGGGTTGGAGAGGTGTGCCTTCAGCTCCTAATTAAATCATAGGATCTGGCTCATGAGTTCCTTGCCAACAAAACATGAACAAGGCACCTTTATCATTCCATTTTAAAAAGTCTATTGCTGGCTTAAGAAACAAATGGTTTAAACAAATTAAAAAAAAAAAGTCTGAAGGAAGAGGGGATGGACAAAAAGCAGCAGCTTCCCTCAGTCAGTAGCTTCCTGCCCTGAAGTAAGGCATCTGAATTTGAGACTTTCCGCCAGATGCCAAGATGCCATCGTAACAACGCAGGGAAAGAAAGGAAAGCTCTCCTTGACTTCCTCTTCCTTTAAAATTTCAAAATCCAAAGAAATAACTCCTTCTTACCTGCCAGGACCCTATTAACAGAAGAGTGAGTAGCCAAGCCAGGCTGTCCACGTTCATGAAAAATCCCAGCATAAGGCAAGTACTCAGGCAGCAAGAAACGCCTGTAAGAAGGAATCACGTGTTAAAAGCCTACTGTCTTAAAACAAAGTACATACACCATCTACCAAACCTCAAAGATAAGGGATCCACTAAGCCTAGGAATCCAGAGAAACCTAGAGCAGAGTGAAATTTCTAGGACACATCCCTTCACACATGTCTGTCTTCCTCCTGATCCTGCTTCTAAGGTTTCCTGGGGCTTTTCTTGGGGGGCGTGGTGGTGGTGGGGCTCGTATTCTTGAACAGGATGCTCCCAATGCCACTTTTCTATGCCTTTTCATTGTGGTTAATCATCTCCTGGGAAGTTTTTAGGTGGCAGGGCTTGACTGTAGGCTCACTAGTACATCATTCCAGATATGGACAATCCAGACCAGGAAGTAGGTTTAAAACTTCCAGTCTCTCGTAAAGGCTCCCTTAGAAAAGTCTCTTCTAAGAGGTGACTACCCGGTTCTTACCTTGGGACAAAGCGTCCAAGCGAAGGTGCAGACATCCGGGCATTGCGAGGAGCTCGGTGCCTGGACCTGTCACCACTGTCCCTGGAGAAAAAGAAAAAGACTACACGTGAGAGAGTCACTAAAGCAGAATCAGACACCAGCCCCAAAGACAAGACACGCCCCAAACTAAAGTCCTACCCTTCGGTGAAGGCCCCGCAGAAATCAGTCATGCCGGTTGCTTACTAACTTGAGTGGCACATTCATATACTGCATTTCTGGAGAACCTCGATTAAAAAATTTATCAGCATTTACTAACAGTTCAGTAAGAAGGAAGATTTTTCTTGAGTTAATGTGGTCTCTGAACTCTGTAGCATTTGAAACTGAAACCAAGTTTAGATCTTCTAAAGGGATTTAGAATGGATGTATATAAACTTTTTGTTTTCTCGATCGAAAGATGAGAGAAACTTTGGCTTTAGAGGATCCTGACGGAAGAAAAATTCTCCCATCAACTTCATTCAACAATTGATTATCTTTAAATACACCTGTTTAGGTCCTTGGTATGGAAAAATCATCGATATGGGAAAGAAAAACATCATAAGAAAAAGACTAGGCAGTCCTTTCTTTTAGAGACTGAAAAATTAACAATGATGAAGATGATCAGACAATGCAATCCTAAGCTAGGCCATTTTAGCAAAAATAAAAATGCTTAGTGTTTTCTTTACTGTCTGTTAGAATAACAGTAATAACCACCATTATTAAATAGCTATTAAGTCCTAATACAAAAGTTTTTAATTAATATGTTATCTCATTTAATCCTTAGAGTTTTCCATCAAGTATCATTAGATGTGTTCTACAGATAAGGGACTAAGGACCAGAGAGGGAAATGCCCAAGGTCACACAGCTAGTAAGTGGTTGAGATAAGATCTCTCTGACTCTAAAGCCCTGGCTCTTTTCAATACACTTCACTGCTTCCTATAAGAGAAGACAGAACTTTCACGTGGCTTAGTTTCTAATGCTTGAAAGGAACAATAAGCCAAAGGGCACTGGCTGGACAGAGTAGTTAATTAACTGCTCAATCAACTCTACAAAATAAATGAACCTCTTGAGAGCTTGATTTGGGATATTTTCTGAATTCTTCCTTTGGATTATCTTCAACTTAATGAGATAATCTTCAAACTGGCCCTGGAATCAAAGTTAAGACAACACTTTGGCTTTCAAGGGCACTACTGAGAGCCTTACAAACCAGAAGTGAAAGCCTAGGAAAATTTTTATATCTTGGTAGAATTGGATGCTGAGCATTTAGAGACAAATCAATATCAGGGATAGTGGAGGCTGATCCATTAAAAGTCAGTACTTGGTTTTTATCTTCCCAGAAGAGACAGCATATTGCTGTTTTCTTTAACATAGCAAATTTCTTTGACTTGAAACTCTACAGATGAAGGGAGATGCAAGAACGAGAGATACGACCATACGGAAAGTGAAAAGGGGATTATAAAGAACGAGATCAGAAGTTCCTGACCAGTAGACTGCAACTCTGGGGAACCCACAAATTATTATAAGGAGTAGCTGATTATCAAACAAAAAAGGCAGCTCCCAAATTAAGTATATTATTATTTTTCAATATGTAGAATTCAAGTTGTGATCAAAGTACCAATTCAGTTAAAAGTACAAGGGAATTCATGACAGCTCTTCACATATTTTACTTATCAATGGGCATTAAAAGTGCAACTAATTATCATGAGAGGAGTTAGAAAATATTTTGAAGTTAAAAAGGGTTCTAAGGGGGGAAAAAGAGTCCTAAGCCTCAAAACAGTCAAAAATTAAGTTACAGAAAGAAGCATCACGGGACAAATCCAATTACTTTATTCTACAGCTATGAGAGAGAGCTGGCCTTCCCAGAATCACAACGCGGAGCTGACAATTTACTTCTGAACAAGGGCCAGAGAGCCCTCTGCCTCTGGACAATAAACAGCACTCTATCTGGCACAAGCAGACTTGAGGGGCAGGAAAGGCAGGCGGGGGGTAGGGGGGCCAGTGCAGGAGACAGTAGCTGTTGTTTAGTCGCTAAGTCATGTCTGACTCTTTTGCGACCGGATAGACCATAGCCTGCCAGGCTCCTCTGTCCGTGGGATTTCCCAGGCAAGAATACTGGAGCGGGTAGCCATTCCCTTCTCCAAGGGAACTTCCTGACCCACGGGTGGAACCTGCATCTCCTGCATTGGCAGGCAAATTCCTCACCACTGAGCCACCAGGGAAGCCCATAGGAGACAGTACTAAACTAAACCGCCAGAACCCACACATGACACAGAGCTGGGTGAACGGACACATGAAGGTAACGCAGGAAAATGGACAAACACCGTGGCTGGGAGAAAATCTGGGCTCCTGGGACATATTTCCTATGGCTCTTTTCATTGTTACGGAAACCTAAAAACAATTAACTTCCTTCTGATTCAATTTCTCCTTCCATTTAAAAAAAGAAGGGAGGAAGGAGGACAAAACATGGTCAGAGATAATGGCTTTATGTTACTTAGAGATTACTGGAAGATATATACAAATGTATCTATATATAGCTATATCTTCCAGTAATCTCTGAGTAACATATCATAACAATCTCCTTATATATATATAGAGAGAGAGAGAGAGAGGAAAATAAGATGCATATACAGGAAAATCAGCTGGCTCAGATACAAGCAGTCTCAGACTGACGGTTACATTAGGAACCACAAAAAAGGCAATATATTAAGTGACTGGAGATGTGTCTAACATTTTGATTAATGACAGGGAAGTCGGAGTTAAACAGCATTTCAATAAAATGTAGAGAAGACTTCAAATTCATATTGTTGGGCACACCAGCAAAGCAGCAGAAATGACAGAACTGTATACAGACTGATTGGAAAAGTGGACCGTGGTGAACACAGAAATGAAACGCTGCCTATAAAACAAAAATCACAAAGGCATCTGGGAGAAAACAGCCTATAACAGTAACAACTCAAACATTTCCTGACTGGAAAAAACTTGAAAACATAAATGAGCAAGGTGGCAAAGGCCAGAATGCCCAACCAGTGGACAAGTTAAGCAGGAAGAGGGCAAAAGACCCAGGTTTTCCTGCTGGCACACAAAAATCCCTGACTAAAGGCATGGCTCCAATAAGCGAGAGGTGAAAAGAGCAACTAATGACTCTAGCTGCTAGTTCTTCCACAGTTCAAAAAGGAGAGAAAATTCAAAATAAGGAGCTGAGATGGGGGAACATATTTCAATGCAAAGGATATCTGCAAAGGCTCGGAGGAGGGGGTGGGTAGAAGTGAGGGGAGAAAGGAAGAGTGGTGAGAGTGTTAACAAAGGACAAAGAAATAAAAAAACCAAATACTTAACATGTTCAATTCAGGAAACTACACAGACTCTGCCACCCACTTCAGTGCTGATCCAAGATCAACATGGAGCAAGACCCCACAAGATGAAGGAGGCAAATTTAGGCAGAGACTGAAGGTTAGAAAATGTCTGCCAGAAGAGCAGTGGGTGGAAGGTAGACCCAGGAGGCAGTTCATGGAGGAATAATGGAGGGCGCTAACGACTGGAGACCACCAGCACAAGGGATTCCCTGGGGGCTCAGAATCCGCCTGCCAGTGCGGAAGACGCAGCTTCAGTCCCTGGGTCAGGAAGATGCCCTAGAGAAGGAAATGGCAACCCACTCCAGTATTCTTACCTAGAGAATTCCATGGGCAGAGGAGCCTGCTGGATGGACTACAGACTATGGGGTCACAACACAGTTGGACATGACTTGGCAACTAAACAAAAACAAGGACAATGTAACACAGACAATGCCCTTTTCAAGGAGTGGGGTGGGGAGGGACTTAAAAACACAAAAACAGTGAAGACCCGAGTGTGCAAACATGCTGGCACTGCTCCTCTATCGCTGGAGGACTCTCTCCAGAATCCTTTCCAGGGAAACACCTGAGAAATCCTCATCAATTTCCTCAGCCAGAAGCTGCCTTTAAGCCAGCGGGACAGAAGCTGGCTGAGTTATTAATGGCTTTCCCAGCTGTTGAACTCTGTGCATCTCTGATTAACTCTCAGAGGGGTATTTGGGAAGGAGAGAGAGAAAAAAAAAATCAGACTTTCTTATAAAACATTTTATAAGGAAAAAAACACCCTTCAAACAATTAAGCATCTAAGACGAGTGCCGAATACAAGAAAAAGCAACCTCTGGAACAAGGGAGAAACACAGCAGCTACCCTTGCTAAATGCCTGGGATTAATTGCCTCAGAGAGAGGCCGTAATTTAAAGGAATGGAAAACACACCTACAGGCCGCCGTCTGAGTCCTGACCAGACAGTCGGGCTGCCATCACCGCCATCACCACTCGTGACAAACAGCTCTGACTCGGGCCTTTGTCAAGGCAGCTCTGGCAGCACAGAGCTCAAAAGGCCATTGTCTTCTTGACAATACAGTTGACTCTGCTGAAAATTAGACTATTAAAAAAAAAATATCTGTTTCCCCGTGTTCTTCGGTTTCTACTCAATTTCCAGACAGTAGAAGGCGTACTCCATCATTCCTGCCCCTGGATGCACAGAGATCTTGGCCAAGTCCTTTCCTTACTCGGGTGCCGTTAGTGAAGCTCTAGTCTCTGCTTTGAAGGGCTGTGTATGTGTACCAGGGAGAGATTTCTGGGAGGGAGGCACAGGCCCAGCAGGGATTATTCACAGGGGATACCTAATAGCAGAGGTCTCTTGGAAATGCAGAGCCTTAATTCTTCTCCAAGGAATAGTAATATAACAGATAATTACCACTTACAAATTCTTCTCCTCTCTTATTCTACCTTTAATTTCATCTGCATACATTATGCAAATCCATATTCCTATTGTGCATTTTATATTAAAAAATAAATACATATCTCTAAGTGATAGTTACCCTCCTTTCCCTCTCTTCCCTCATGGCTGTTTAATTCTTTAAACCCAGACATATTTCATTTTTCTTTCTCTTCCCCTAGCATTCCTTATAATAAATATTCATATGTATTATACTTGCCCAGAAAGAACACTAATTCTCAAGCTGCCAAGCAATATTATGTATTTCTAAGCAATGGGAACGAGCTGGAATCCTCAGGAAAGGGCTGGAATTCAGGCAGGCATATATTTTATAAATATGCTGAGGCTCCATAGGTACCAGACAGCCTATTCCTAATCCTTAGGAGGAGAAGGCAATGGTGACCCACTCCGGTACTCCTGCCTGGAAAATCCCATGGGTGGAGGAGCCTGGTGGGCTGCAGTCCATGGGGTTGCTAAGAGTTGGACACAACTGGGCGACTTGACTTTCACTCTTCACGTTCATGCATTGGAGAGGGACATGGCAACCCACTCCAGTGTTCTTGCCTGGAGAATCCCAGGGGCAGAGGAGCCTGGTGGGCTGCCGTCTACGGGGTTGCACAGGGTCGGACACGACTGAAGCGACTTAGCAGCAGCAGCAATCCTCAGGAGGGGAATCTGAACCCTGGTGGTTCAGATGGTAAAGAATCTTTCTTGAAAGGCAAGAGACCTGGGTTCAATCCCTGGGTCAAGAAGATCCTCTGGAGAAGGGAATAGCTACCCACTCGAGTATTCTTGCCTGGAGAATCCCATGGACAGAGGAGCGTGCTGGGTTACAGTCCACGGGGTCGCAAAGAGTCAGACACAACTGAGCGACTAACACCTTAGTGATGAAGTCTCCCCATTTTGCTGAGACTTCTCATTATTCTACGTCTGCTGAGTACAAGGGAAATTCTTCTAAGACAGTTAGTTAGCTCCAACAAAGATCCAAGAGCTTTAGGGCTGAAATAAACTTCAGAGATTATCTAATCTGACTTTATAAGATCAGACATTGAGGCCTGGGGTAGGAGAGGGACTTGCCAAAGATCAAATAACAAATCCCAGGAGTCCCTAGACGATAGGTGTTAGGCTCTGGGGACCAGCAGGCTCATACAAGAGATCCTGGTTACACTCACCGCTGCTCTGGGAGTCACTTGCTACTTTTATAAACTTAGTTCAAAATTGGTTCCAGTGAGAGTAAAAAAGGACTTGGGCAACATTCTGTGTGGAGAAGTAGGAAGTGAGACAGCTCAGCACTCACGCGGCTCGTCTCCCCAGGAACGTTCACAAATAGGCCCCACTCTTCGAAAACACCAAGGCCTCTCACATCCAATACTTAACGTGCAGTCCTCATATGTTCTCGTGTGGATTTCGCCCACTGCTTTCTAACTGGTTTTCCTGCATCCATATACTTGCCACTTGCCTAACCAGTGCTGTCAGAATTCACTGCCTAAAATACATATTGAATAATGGCTGCCCTCGGATAAAAATGAGGTCAAAACTTCTCAGCCAGGCATTCCAGGCCCTCCACAGCCCAGGTCTTTCTGATCTTCTCACTCAAACTCTCCACTGCTCTGAAAAGTGAAAGTCGTTCAGTCCTGTCTGATTCTTTTCGACCCCGTGGACTGTACAGTCCATGGAATTCTCCAGGCCAGAATACTGGAGTGGGTAGCCTTTCCCTTCTCCAGCGGATCTTCCCGACCCAAGAATCGAACTAGGGTCTCCTGCAATGCAGGTGGATTCTTTACCAACTGAGTTATCAGGGAGCAACCGATTGCTTCCACTGCTCTAGCCACGGATCTCTGCAGAGTCTCCAAATAAAGCCTGTTAATCTTCTGTGTTTAGGTTTTTGCTTGAGCTACTCCTTTGTCTAGACTCTCCTTCCCTCCTCCCAGCCTCCACGTCAATCCATCAGAGTCCTCGGCCGTCTTCACACCCAGCTGAAATCCATGAAGCCTTCTCACATCTCCCCTAGCACCCTCTCCCATGTGCGTTGGTGGTATCGTGGTGAGCATAGCTGCCTTCCCAAGTACTCGCTCTCTTCACACAATGCTGTCCTGTACTTCAGGGGTACCTTATTACAGTCTGTTATAAGATACTATGTAAAGATCTGATCATGTTATTCTACGGCTTAAAACTCTTCAGTGACTCCCTCTCACCTACAGGGTAAAGGTCACCTCCTTTGCAAGGAGACATCCCAAGATCTGGCGCCACTCTAACTCCCGGGCTCATCTCCTGCTGTATCTTGGATTTGACAACCTGCCCATACTTGTCAACAAGGGAACCCCTGACAGACTCCAGAATGTTTCACGATTCTATGACTATGCATTTATTTGCCTTTCTTTTAAGTATATCTGGAGGAAAAGTCCTATTTTAAGACATACACTTTCTTTTTTATAAACCCACCCTGTAAAAACAAGCAACCATCACAAAAATCAATTATGTGAGATTATTTAACACTTTGGTAAAAAAAAAAAAAAAGGAAGTGAACAGTTTCTTAACTCATCTCAGTTTAAGGACTACTTCCACGTAACACCACCACTGGATAAGTGTCCTAGGGTGCCTGACTCGACTGCTTAGGCAGGTTCCAGGCAGTAAAGAGAACAGTCACTTAACAGCGTCTTCCCTCACACTTTCTCTTGCACTTCTGATATCAAAGAGTTTACAGTTTGTAAGTCAAAGAGAGACAGAGGCAGCCTCGTTCCAAAATGAAGAGACAATTTTTTCCGCTGAAGGTTCACCCTTTCCTTTCTTGGCTACAAGTACCCGCATTTGTTATTAGCAGTCACCGACTCCCACGGGAGTCCTGGAAATTGGCACACAGAAGAGAGGATGCGGTGGAGCCACTGCCGAGGCCGTGTGGCTTCACTCGACTGCACCGCCTCGCCCTGAAACTGGACACAAGCACGTGGGCCCCACCGAGCTGTCAGGACTTCACCTGCAGACGCAGGGCAAGAGCAGCACGGCTGGTTGTCGAACATATTTTCTTGGTGTGACTTAATTAAATTTTAGTCACGGCAAAAGGGCAGATGAAGAAAACTGAATTCCAGACTTATAAAGGCAAGTAACTTCTCCTACGCCACACCCAGTCAGACGGCAGAGCTGAGTGACAGCCTTCAGAACCCTCCTCAGCTATATTATATATAAGACAACCTTCCGATGACTTCCTTGCTAGAACTTCCCCGCGTCTGGCAAGGGGAACATGGAAGCCCGCGGGTTGAGGCTCCTCTGCACGAATGGGTGTGGCAGGGCAACAAACACATTACGCCAAACCGAGGAACCGGCACTCATCCTGAGCTCTCAGAAACGACTGTCAATCATTTCACAAGGAAACGGTCTGGCGTATTTGCTCACAGCATGGATTTCTAGGTAAAAGGAGACCAACTACAACCAGATATATTGGAAGAGTTAATAAAATACATGCAACAGACTTAAAGAGACTTCATCTTAAGGCTGAATGACTAGGATCTGTCACTGAGATGTTTTCCCCAAGTATAGCCCAGTGTCACAACTGCGAATGAGGGACTATTTCTCTCTGTGCTGGCAGCAGTTTTTAAGAAGTTGAATATAATTTCCCAGTGCTGGGAGATATTTGTGACTGATCTAATCTGAAGCTTCTCCAGTTCTGACTGTCATTAGTGCAAGGTATCTTTGCCTTGGAAGGCAAAGTAGTTACAAAAAGAGGCAAGAAGATGATCGGGAGATGATTCTGGGATTGCAATTATGTTTAGAATAACAGATAAAATGAGGAAGGGGGGGTAAGGATAGTTAAAACTATAGTCATCAAGTCACAGACACCACCTCTCTTGCAGGACTTAGGAACTACGGGAACACAGCACTCAACCTGGGCTTCACAGAAGCCTCTCTCTGTCTTTTTCCAAAGGGATGGTGAAAATAAAAATGCGAGTTTTCCTTCAGCTTCTTTGCCATCTACATTCTAGTGGGTGGTCTGAGCTCAGAAGCAGGCAGACAGCAGGGTCAGGGGCAGCCACATCTTGCCCCTGCTTGTGAGCATCTTTATGCAAAGACAGACGCTGAGGGCTTCAGGACAAACCTCCTGACAGCAGGTCTCTGGATGTTCTGTTTGTGCATTTTGACAAACACAGGGCCCATGCAGTCTCAATTCTTGCCACAGAGAGACGAATGGTAGGAGAAGATGCCTGCCAGGGAAGATGGTCATCAATCCAGATGACAAAGAATGGAAAATTTAACCTGATGCTGACCAACCTTCAAAGCTATCCCCCACGA
This sequence comes from Capricornis sumatraensis, assembly GCF_032405125.1. Taxonomy (NCBI): domain Eukaryota; kingdom Metazoa; phylum Chordata; class Mammalia; order Artiodactyla; family Bovidae; genus Capricornis; species Capricornis sumatraensis. The sequence goes on from NC_091084.1 coordinate 77,002,998, forward strand.
GCAATAAATCTAGACAGTCTTGTTCCCCCACCAAGCTCATAGAGCTAGGACTCAAATGTGGTTGTACATCATTTTTAAAGGGTTTTACATCTGCAGGACAATAAAGTCAGACACTGAATATGTTTGCTCCTGATCTCTAATCTTAGATATGCCTGATTTTGGCCAAGCTTCAGTATCGTTACTTTAAAAAAACCACACTGAAAGGAACAACTATCTCAGAGGATTATTGTAACGAGTAAACTATATTTTTAAATATACAATGTTGTGTCTGTTATTAGTGTACATGAAAAATATGGTAGCTGATCCCTTTCATTCGATGGAAGATTAAAGAGAACCAAAACAGAAGGGATGTGGGGAATGGCTCCCTCTGTTTTCTGAGGCCACTATACACCCGGATGGCACATGCTGGAGAAAGGCAAAATGATCTCTGACTCCACAAATGGAAGGAGAGAGAAGAGGTCGTGCTGGAGGGGCAGAGGTAGGCACGCACTGTGCTAGGAAGGCGAGGAAGCCCAGCAGGGCAGTGCCTCTAAATGGTATTCTAAGTGTTAGGAGGATCCCAGGACACACCTAACTTACCTGCGTCTCGGTACTTGAAAGAACTATAAATTACAAGTGTATAGCCTGTAACTACCCTTCTGGTTGAGGAAAAGGGTTGGGGAAACAAATTAAAAGGAGCTGGTACAGTCCCTAACTTTCTCACTCTGTCCCCTCTCAGAGCCCCTGGAAACTAACAGAGGGGCAAGCACAAGTAGCCCTCGGCCTACAGCAGGGGAGGAGGGCGGGGAAGGAGAGGACGCACGAGCAGCCAGCAGTGTCCTGCACGAGGCCTGGACAGCTAACACTGAGGTGGCTGACCCACAGCTGCTCTTGAAAAACAAGATTACGGTCTGCTCCAGCCCCCAAAGAAAGGCAAACACCAGGGGAGGGGCTTTTGAGGGGGCCGGAGAGAAGTCAGTCCACCGTCACTAACCAGGGAGCCGTGCGAGACCCCAAGGGAAAAAACAATGGCTAAGTCAGTGCATGAAAGGTGAAGAAGGCGACGTAAATTCAGGCCGTGCTGAAGCCAGGGGGCGGCGAGGGCACAGGTGGGCCGTGGGGAACACAAAGAGGAGGCAGTCTGACACAGGGAAAAGGGGGGAGGAAGGGGAGAGGGAGGAGGAGGCAACAGAAGGAAGAGAAGGCAAGGTGGGAGCAGAATGTTTTAAACTAACCCAGAACTCCACTGTGAAGGACAAGTCACGAGGCAAGATACAGCTCAAAGGCACGAGCCCCGCGTTTCACCACGGCAGAGAGACAACAGCCTTCCACACGCGCGTGGAGAGAGGGCTCCACGGGCTTTCCGAGGCTTCTCAGCAGCCCTGAGTCCCGGCAGCCTTGGCCTTGTACCGAGACTGCGTCGCTGAATAGCCCCCGGGGCTGGAAACACACTCATTTCGGCAAGGGAACAGATCTCCCTACAGGTGTCTGCCTGGCTAAAGGCGGACTGGAGACTGTCCCTTCACTGCCAGGCCCACATGCCCCCCACCCCCACCCCAAGCAGGGACTTAAGCCAGGAGGACACATGCTGAGAGTCCCAGAGCAGCTGGGCCCTTCTCGCCCCACTGCCTCTGCTCCGTTTGCCACAGCACAGCTGTTTCAGAGCTTCCTTGCGTTTCCTTCACGTTTCCCTCTTCTGCAGACAAATGAACCTCCCACTGAGTGTTCCTTCTGCCTCTAAGTACACAGTTGCTTGCGTGTTTAAGGATTGAATCACAAGGGCAAATTGGTACGATGGGTGTCCCCATCTTCTTGGTCCTTGGAGGCAAAGATATTTCTCAAACACCTTAAAGCTCCACTGCAAGATGGCTCCTGGGGAACTATCCATTCCGCTCACGGAAGAAGGCGGAAGGGAGGCAGGACTCTTAAGATCCCAGACTTGACCAGGCCATGTCAGGATTAACGGGAAGAAAAAGGAAGATGACTGACAGGCTGTCCTATTCTGGTACTGGCAGCAAAAGAGACGGCGGGGGGGGGGGGGGGCGGGGAGAATGCTCAACCATCCTTCTCTCTTTCTTATTTTGCATGTTTTGAGAAAATCAAAATGTAGGAATCAAAGCAAGAGCCAAATGTCCAATTTGATACGAGCCAGGAAAACTCAGTTTCAGGATAGAAAGAAACACAAGAGGTGGCTGGAAAGGTCAGGCGTGGCAGCTGAGAGACTGTAAAACCCGGCAGCTGCACTGCGGAGCTTGACCCCACAGCCCAGGGCTGATGCTACTCCTTCAGTCCAACCCTGTGACCCAGCTGACCACTCAAAGAGGCTCGAAGATGGAGGGAACACCTCTCAACCCCCATATTAGTCTGACAGGCCATCTCCAAAGGATCCTTGCTGGGGGTTTAGGGAGACTGAGGACACTGAGAGGCAAGGGACCAGGACCTCAGAGAAGCAGTGTGATCAAGGGTGTAAGAGAATTCTGTCTCCGGGGGAAATTCAAGACTTATTTTTAATCTCTATATCCACTTTTTCTTAAGAGAAAAAAACACCAACCCTCCTGCCTCCTGGATGGTGTGAAGTCAGTCCACATGAAGCATTTCCATAGTCACTGTTCGTGCAAAAGGGAAGTAAAAATGTCGCCCGAAGGGTAGCGGCCATCTTCTCCCAGGCTGGCCTGGGCCCCGAGGGCTGTCTCTTCCCCCAGGCGCCAGGCAATCAGCAGTGCATTGGCCAGAGGTGGGGAGTGCCCTGAGCATTTTAACCCTCCGGCCCTCACCCCATGCTACTGCTCATAAGTAATAACTTAAGGGTGTGAAGCCAGAATGTCAACCACCATTGCTCGGACAGTGCCCAACTTGGAAGTACTCACGACTTGGGAGGAGGGGGGAGAAAGCAAGCTGAACAGTTACTTACTCAAAGTCCTCAAACTCCAAGTCGGTTCCCTCCACGGATGGACCCTGGTTGTCTGAGGAAGAGGAGGAAGTGGAGGAGCGGAGGCGGTTCTGCTGGTAGCGCATGGAGCGCTGGCGGATACTGTCTCTCCGTGACAGGTACTGGATCATCCTCTGGGCATAGTATGCAGCAGGAGATAACCTGAGAGAGACAGAGAGGAACAGACCCGAACTAGCACTAATGTGGGGAACACTGCGGAAGACAGCGAGTCCAGCTCTCCCATCACATCTCCCCGCTGAGGCGAACTCCGGAGACATGGAAAAATAAAGGGCATTTAACTCACCAGGAGGTTTGTACTGCGCAACGTGCTTATCAGACTGCCTTATCTTGGAACAGAAATACTGGTGGTTAAAGAGGCTGTTTAATCAGCCATCATCTGATCAACAGCTGCCCCCTCCCACGAGTTTAACACTGGAGTTTTCTTTTTTAGTTTCCCAAGGGACCTCTTTTAAACTTCTCAGGGTGCCCTTTATAAAGACTCGCAGCTTTCCCCTAATCGTCCGTACTCAAAATGTAAGACACGAAAGGGACCGCAGCTTCTTTCACTTTACAGATGAGAGGATAGGCTGAGAGACGGTGAACCCAGGACGGCTGAAGAAGGCATCTTCAGACATCCCCTTCACCAGGACTCCTTTCTTCTCCAACAAACATCTATAGTTCCAGAACTGTCCTAGTTCCTTAGGATTATCTCTTATTTCTTATCTCTCCTTTACAGATTATCCAGATACTTTAACACAGAAAAGATACTCAGGATAGAGACAGAGTACCATATACTCAGGACAAACAGAAAATCTGAAAGATTCGTCTATTTCTTAAGACAGAGCATCAGAAGCTACATGGGCACTGAGCAATACAGAAGACAGCACTCTTCTCCCTACGGTGGCTGCTCTCATAAGCAACTAATCTATGCAGACCTGCATTCTGACCATGGGTCAGCACCTTACGATGGCTGCTCTCATAAGCAAGTAATCTAGACGGACCTGCATTCTGACCATGGGTCAGCACCTTCATACTCCATGAAAACATCCATGTCCTATACAATTTGGATAGTCCCTGCTTTCTCAAGTTTTTCCTCCATCTTTCACAACACATATAATTTGAGGCTGTCAATTGAGAAAGTGAGAGTAGACCAATAACAGAAAAATGCTTTATATATATATTAAGTGGTACTAAGCAATTTTAAGACTTAAAACCTGCCCAAGGCACATACGCTTCCATTCAGCAATTCCATTAGTGATTTTACCCTACAGAAACACACAAGGATATTGAAGATAAATATATAAACTGTTGGCACTAGTGAAAAACCAGAAACACCTCAAATGTCCATCAAAAGATTAAATAAATTATAGCTATACAAAAAACCACTATGAAACAGTTGAAAAGAAAAAGTTATCCCTATATACGCACAACAAAAGCCCTCTAAAATAAAAATTTAAGTGGGGGAAAATTAAAGAATGGTATGTATGATGTATGTGTGTGTGTGTGTGTGTGTATATATACATAAATATATCTATTTCTGTAATTAGAACAAAAAATAAAACACAGCAATCCTGATGAGGATTCCCAGGGACCTTAACTTCTACAATGTTTGAATATAAAAGGAAAAAAAGCATCTTTTTAAACAATGGAACCCTGGAAAAACTGATTGAGAATGGAAAAAGAAATACTTGTATCCAAATGGTAGGAAAAGTATTTACAAACATCTTGCTGCCTGATCTTTCATTACTCCTGGACAAAGTAAGACCCGGGGCAAATCCTCAGTAAATCTACTCACTCAGACCAAAGAAGATCCTGCAGTTAAGACGAAATAAGGCTGCCTCAGAAATGACTGCCATCCCAGGTGGCACCCTTCTGACCAGCCATCCAGCAGACTTTCCAAGGAGGCCAGGACACAGTCTTTGGAGAAGGCTGTGTTACGGAACAATATGCTGCCTTTGGTGCCTCTGATTCCAAATTATCTTTATATAGTAGGTGGCCATGGAAGGTACAAAGGCCTTGGCCAAGATCATCAGAGTGTAAGAATTAACGTCTCAACCTGTGGGACATTCGTTGTCTCTTTGGGCACCTGGTACCATGCATTTGGTGAGGATGAATCAAGAACCCTACATTGTCAACAGACAGAAGTCAATACTGTCTCTACCAAATACACAGAAATCTGCCAGTAGAAATCAACTGCTGTTGGTTAAATTCTCAAGTTAATCAGACTAGAAAGGAATGAAAAACTGAAGTTTAAAGAAAAAATAAAGTTTTAAGAGGAGAATGAAGATTCGTTTTTTAGAAATGATACTGATAAATGACCACAAAAACACTTGTTCCTCAGCTGACAGCCGACCCTAATGGAAAACTCACATTAAGGTGAGAGATGTAGATATAATGCTGCTGCTGCTGAGTCGCTTCAGTCGTGTCCGACTCTGTGCGACCCCACAGACAGCAGCCCACCAGGCTCCCCCGTCCCCAGGATTCTCCAGGCAAGAACACTGGAGTGGGTTGCCATTTCCTTCTCCAATGCATGAAAGTGAAAAGTGAAAGTGAAGTCGCTCAGTCGTGTCCGACTCTTCGAGACCCCATGGACTGCAGCCTACCAGGCTCCTCCGTCCATGGGATTTTCCAGGCAAGAGTACTGGAGTGGGGTGCCATCGCCTTCTCCGAATGCTGATGCTAACAATAATTAAATAAAGACTGCCCTTTTATGTAGGGGTAAAAACTCAGCACTAGGTAACCTCAGTTGTTTAATTTCACCATTGAACAGGAATTCCCTAAGCTATAAAACTATGCCATCAGTGGTAAAGAAAAATGTATTCTTGGCACAACTCTTAAGTAGAAGTATATCCTAGTCTTGTCTTTTTACGTATCTGAGGGAAGCTAAGGATCTGAATGCTGAGATGTCTCATAAAGGTTTTGATCTATACATATTATGCAGGGTGAAGTCTAAGAGGAAAAAGAAATTAAAAAGCCAACAATGAGGTAACAATCATCCTTCTACTTGAGAGCTTGATAATTATCAAACTCTAAAAGTGTTCCAAGTGAATATTTTAAATAACTTAAGTTTTCCTTAGGGAAGAATACTACCTCCCTCGATAAAAAAACCTACTTTATGTTTAAAGGGAAAATGTAAAAATACAAACACCATAAAGCCTGGTGTTTCTGTGATAAAGATCTGAGTGGGAAAAAACAACAAGTTTATCACATGAAAGGAGGACAAGTAATGGTCTTTAGGAATCACTGTTAAACTTTGTCAGGTTAAAAATTCTGGGGTTGAGATTCCCACTACTGTCCTTAAAAAAAAAGAAAAAAAAAGAAAAAACAACTGCTTTACAGCAAGAAGTCCTCTCAGTGTCTCAAAGAAATCGGTTTATGCAGCACAATCCCTTCTCTTACTGAGGGCGTATTGTTTTCAAATGCGACTGCAGACTGACTTCCTTGTCTCAGTCCCCATCAGAGTCATCCCCCCCGTCTTAAAGTTATAAATCCCTGGCTCCCTGATCCTTGGATCGGCTACTTCTGGGGTACGGAAAAGGAAGTAATAGGATGATGGGGAATCTTTCCATTAGTGTCTTAGAAAGAGTGCTCAGAATCATGACGTAACTGTGGTAACAAAGAGATTATTCAATATCCTTGAGATCGACTTGGTCTAAAGATTCCAATCTTGACTTGAAATTCTTGATCTACAGCAAAGCTCACTTAGCCTTTTCTGACCCACATTGTTACCTTCAACCCCACCATTATAAACTACCCTCGTCTTTTGGCAAAACTTCACAGTGTGTGTTCTGGAGTTGCTTAAAGAATGTGCAGGTTATCCCCCTTTTGGATCACTCACAGAATCATTAGGTCCAGCTGTGACATCCCCAAAGGGCTGCTCACCATAAATAAATATTATACATCAACTCAACACCCCATCCTTGCTCCTGAGTTACCAGTATAAAGGTGGGCCTTAAACTCATGAGAACTTTTTTTTATAATCTCTTCAAGGTCTTTTCAAACGTCTGCTAGTTAGTGTAAGGCAAGCTCTTCACTAACATGCAGCTTATTTTACTCAGTTACCCTTTGTCAGCCATCTCTTTCTTCACGTAGTCTCCAAAAAGTCAACATCTGAATGACCTTGATTTCTGCCTTCTGATGTTCTAAATTCTCTCTCAAATGAGGACTTTTTGGTTTGTTTTTAACTCGTTAAGTGATTTCCCTATTAATAAAAACTGTCGTTTCCCTTTTGGCTGTCCATCTGAATGGTAATGGCAGAAGAGAAATATCCTAGGACTCTGCCAGGGAGCCCCAAAGGATGAAGGCTCAGTCATAACCCTCTGCCACCAGAGGCGCTGTTCACTTACCTGGAACACTTCCCCTTCACCTGAACCACCTGTCTCAAAACTGTAACTGAAGAGTCCAAGAGCACCAGGACCAGAGAGGCACAGGACGGGGCTTCCAGCAGCTCGGCAACCCCAAGGGCAGCCCCTCCCCCCCACCTGGTGCCATTGCTCACTTTAGCCTTACCTCGCTGGGTCTGGGTAAATTGGGTGCTCTCTGGATCCTGCTCCATCATAACGGGATAATGAAATGAGGGAAGACTCCAGCAGCCTCCTAGCAGAGATTAAAAAAATGGCAATAATCCCTGTCAATTACCAACTCAGAGGTCATTCATAAGGAAAAATGGGGGAGAGAGATAAATAACATCCCCCTTTGCGGCTAGCTGACACCTCTTGTCTGGGCTCGCATCCTTCCTACCAGCACTTAGAGGCGTAAGGATATGAAGCACTCCAGAGTGCCCACACTGGATATGACCACTGTATGATCCTGAATACTGCTCCTCTGTGAGAAATGAACAAATGCTTTAGAGACATGATCTTATTTTCATCTGCAGTACCTCCAGCAGACAAACAGGAGGTTGGGATCAACATGAGAGAGGAAAAAGAGGCAAACCTAGAGATTACCATGGAATGCCAACAGTTTACTTTGGCGTTCAGTTCCCCCATGTTATCCTTATCCACATCCCATTATCTTCTAGGCATTCTGCTCTGCCCACATCCTTCGTGTGAGTACCCTCTAGGGCTTTCTTGGTGGTTTAGTCACTAAGTCGTGTCTGACTCTGATCCCATGGATTCTAAGTCCTCCGGGCTCCCCTGTCAATGGAATTCTCCAGGCAAGAATACTGGACAGAGTTGCCATTTCCTTCTTAACAACTGATAAAAACAATCCTCAATTATATAATCTAGCCCAGCCATCAGTACAATGGTCCTATGTGTTAATTTACTGAGCATTTTTTTAGTGCCAGGCAATACTAAGCACTTTACATGTACTTCATTTAATCTCGCCACTGCCTGGAAAGGTAAGCATTGCTACACAAAAAGGAGATCAGCGGGCCAGGGAGTTAGGTGCACTGCATGGCAGCACACCACTGCTGCGTGAGAGCACCAGACCCCTAGGGAAGGCCTGCCAACTCCAAATGCTGCAAATGACTACGCACACGAGTCCACTGCGAGTGCAAACTGGAGTGTGCATCCAGTATCACTGGCTCTTTCTATTTTTTAAAGGGATGCCAGAAATTTGGACTTTTGAACGAAGTCTCCTGTTAAGTTTTACTAAAACATTTTTCTTCCTTTCCGTATGGGAAGGGCCAGTGAAAACCCATCTGATGAACATGGCTCGGGGTCCCCCAGTTTGCCGTGTCTGCCTCCCAACTCCAGTGTGCCTTGGTGCCAATCAAGCTCCTGCCATGGAACATGTTTCCAAGGAAGAGGTCTCAAGAAGAAATGCACACTGCTCCCCTCCGGCAGCATCTTGCCTGGCTTTCCCAGGAGCGGGTCTCCGGCTCCCTGCCAGACTCTTATTTTTTTTAATTTAAAAAATTTTTATTTTTAGTTTATTTTGCTTTACAATACTGTATTGGTTTTGCCATACATTGACATGAATCAGCCATAGGTGTATGTGAGTTCCCAATCCTGAACCCCCTCCCACAGACTCTTCTTTAAAGCAGATCTGTAGGGTAAGGAGAGCAGCTACCAATCTTTTCCAATTGAGTTAATTCAATTCACTGTTATTAAAACCAGCTGGCTTTAGGTAGAGTAGTGTGCAGTCACTTTATCCCAGCGACTGGCTCACCGGAGTATTCTTCCTAAGAGTCTGGAGAAGAGAGAACAGCAGAGGCCTATCAGCCTGGCTTCCTACCCTTCCCACCCAGGACAGCCAAGTGTTATATCATGTTCTTGATCTACACAAGGCTTATCATCCCCATGCTTAAGACAAGTTAAAACAATCCCACCGCTTGAAGGGACAGAACACAGTGAAACCAATGAGGAAGAGAAGAAAGCAATACAACACTTCTCTGTGGTCGAAACCTGAATCTTCAATGATATCACTGTTTACAGCAGCAGACATTCTGTGTTTCATCAATTGTAAGACATGCTTTCCCTCCCACATTTTAACATGTCTGGAATAGGGATACATCTTATAATTGTGTGATACAGTTTAATTGGCAGGATTTTTTTTCTTTCATAGGTGCACATAAGGTAACAGCATGTCTTTGAATCTTGAAATATGGGATGTTTCTGAGAGGAGGGGATGGTGAGAGGCACAGATTGGAAAAAGAAGTGGAATTTTGAGAAGTGTATCAATTTAGGCCATCATATAAGGTGGTACTAGTGGTAAAGAACACCCCTGCCGAGGCAGGAGACACCAAAGACTCGGGTTCGATCCCTGGGTCAGGAAGATCCCCTAGGGGACGGCACAGCAACCCACTCCAGTATTCTTGCCTGGAGAATCCCATGGACAGAGGAGCCTGGTGGGCTACAGTCTATAGGGTCACAACGAGTTGGACACGACTGAAGCGACTTAGCATACACACATGTTCACTACTAATAAATTTGTGCTACAGCAATTAGGTGGGAGCTGAAGAACAGAAGATCTGGGAGCAGCTGACTGCCTCAGAACACCCAGAAGCTTGTTCTATCCCAATGGGTTCTGGACTGAGTCTTGAATATCACTGAGCCCTGTTGTGTTACCCGCCATAAGCAGAGGCCGTCTGACAAGGGGCATCATCCAGAGTAAACCAGTGTATATCCTTCTTTAAAATGACCCTGCCAAATCAGGAGGCCAATGCTACCCCCTACTCTGCCAAGGCACTGACAGCATTCAGAGAAATTAGATGAGTTTTTAGGCATGCTGTAAAGGAGATTCTTGAACCAGAAGAGCTTAGGTTAGGTCATTTCAATTTTACTATTTCTATTTTATAATCCCACAAACTCTACTCCACACCCTAAATTCCGATCTTAATTAGGAAGACCTCTTCAAACAGAGTTACACCAAAATGTTAAGTTTTGTCTCTGGGGAGTCCCCGATGAGGTTCTTTCAGAAGATATACCCCCTATACCTACTTACTAGAATCTGTTGGCACCATTTGCTCCCAGGCAATACAGTGGACTGGCAAGTCATACATACATGGTATTTTAACTCTAATACACAATATCAGGAGAGCCAATTACTATGAAGAGCACCCCCAAACATGTATCACTGATGAAACATTAAGCTCTCTACAGTTACAACACAAACACTATCTGAAGGATTAAAAAAGACTGTTACAATCGGTGTTGAATAAAGAAAGAACTAGAGTGACTAGACAAGTAAATATCACCAGCACTCCTAGGAAACTCAAAGAAAGATCTTTCTCTCCCACAGTTAGCTTCTTGCCAAGAGCCATCGAGGGGGAAATGACGCAAAAGAAAGGAACAGAATGGCAGCTGAGTGCCTTCTGCTCTGGCCGCTACAACTCTCACTTGACTTCATGATTAATCAAGCAATTCAGTAATATGACACCAGGCAGGACTTAGCAGGGCTCAGGCAAGTTGGTGGAAGTTTGAAGGTACCACTTCATCCTGACCTGTTAACTCCAGTTAGAGATGTTTTAAAGAGTCACTGAAGCTATGACAGAGGAAAAAACTTTTCTTTACAAGTTTGCCTAGTTCATTCTCTAAGCCAGTGGTGTTCAAGTGAGGTGCACCACGGGCTGTGCTATTCTGACCTACTGGAGAACAGGAAGAAAATATTAGAACATTTGATTTAAATGTATAACCATAATGTGTATCTCACACACACACATACACACAAGCACAAGTGCTCAAAAGCCTTTTAGTGACAGAAGTGTTCTTTTTAAGTCTAAAGGCCACTGTTCTGTCAGACTACACACTACTTTAATAAAATTCAATATTTAACACAATAATCACAAACATAAAATATTAAAACTAAACAAATAAAAGCATAATCATATTCATATATAGATACAGCAAAAGAGAGAAAATACTACAGAAAATGTGGTAAAATGTTAACATACAGTGAATGTGAGTGAAGAGTATAATGGGAATTCTTTGCACTATTTTTGCAACTTTTCCGCAAGTCTGAAATTATTTCAAAATTTAAAACATCAAATATACAAAATCTAAAAGTAAACCACTGAAAACTAAAGAGAAAACTACTCATTTGCAAAAGAATCACTCACTTCTTAAAAAGACTTTCTTCAAAATAGCAAATTGCCTCTAAAAAGCAGGTTTGGCAAACTACAGGCACTCGGCCAGCTGCCTGCTTTTATAAATAAAGTTTTATCCAAACACAGCCATAACCATTCATTCAAATATTGTCTGTGACTGCTCTGGAGCTAGGAAGGCAGAGTTGAGTAGTCTAGATAGGAATAGGCCTATAATAAGCCTCTCATACATACTGCCTAGCCCTTTACAGGGAGAAGGCAACGGCAACCCACTCCAGTACTCTTGCCTGGAAAATCCCATGGATGGAGGAGCCTGGTAGGCTGCAGTCCATGGGGTCGCAAAGAGTCAGACACGACTGAGCGACTTCACTTTCACTTTTCACTTTCATGCATTGGAGAAGGAAATGGCAACCCACTCCAGTGTTCTTGCCTGGAGAATCCCAGGGACAGGGGAGCCTGGTGGGCTGCCATCTATGGGGTTGCACAGAGTTGGACACGACCGAAGAGACCTAGCAGCAGCAGCAGCCCTTTACAGAAAAAAAAAATCTGGCCATTCATGCTCTAAAGTAAAAGGTGGAGTCACTATGGAAAGGAACAGAAAAACTTAAAGTATTACACACTAGAGTTAAGTCATCAAAAATTAATATTACGCCCTACTAAAATCATGTCAACAGGAAGACAATTTAAGCTACAAAATTCCTAATATTTTATATGAATACAACTATTTCTTCCTGACTCAATTAATACCCTGAATCTGTGCAAAGGTTCCATAAATCAGCTGTATCCTTTGATGACTAAGAAAACAATAAAAAATAGTAGTAGAAGAAAGCTCTGGAAAACAACAAAGTTGTCAGGGTAGATGAGACGGGTCATCCAAAAGGAAAGAAACTTTCTTTCAAATTGACCAGATATTAGGATTGAGAAGCAGAAGTCTGGGTAACGGTCTAGGCAGAATAAACAAGCCAGGGAGAACTCTTCCTTAATAAACAACTATATCCTAAAGATATGCTTTTAAACTGGTTGTCAGATCACACAGAAAATCAACAAACTAAAGCCAACAATCATGTACAGACGTCTCCAACACTAGAAACAATCAACTGCTGACACTCATATACGGATAAGGACAGCTGCTGCTGCTGCTGAGTCGCTTCAGTCGCGTCCGACTCTGCATGACCCCACAGACGGCAGCCCGCCAGGCTCCGCCTCCCTGGGATCCTCCAGGCAAGAATACTGGAGTGGGTTCAGTGCATGAAAGTGGGTTCAGTGCATGAAAGTGAAAAGTGAAAGTGAAGTCCCTCCATCATGTCCGACTCTTGGCAACCCCATGGACTGCAGCCCACCAGGCTCCTCCGTCCATGGGCTTTTCCAGGCAAGAGTGCTGGAGTGGGGTGCCACCACCTTCTCCACAACTGCTCCTAGGAGCTACTAATAGAACGCCACTAGTGCCCCACACCTAATGAGTAATTTCCCAGTCTGGCTCTGGTGTGTGTGTGACATCTGCTAGTCCAGTTCAGGGGAGCCAAGCTCAAAGGAATAACTCCCTTCTGCTTAGGAATAAACTCCAAATTCCTCAGTGTGGCACTCAAATCTCTGCAGTCCAATTTCTCATTCCTTCGGAACATACTATAAGCTCTGGTCCAGTGGTTTTCAAACTTTTTGGTCTCAGAGTTCCTTTAAAACTCAAAAAAAATATATTTTATTGGAGTAAAGTTGATCTCCAATGTTGTATAGTTTCAGGTAAACAGCAAAGTGAATCAGTTATACATATATCCACTTTTTCTGATTCTTAACCCATATAAGTCATTACAGAGTATTGAGTCAAGTTCCCTGTGATACACAGTAGGGCCTTATTGGTTATCTATTTTATATACAGTTAACACTCTTAAAAATTATTGAGGACCCCAAAGAGCTTTTGCTTATATGGGTTTTATCTACCAATATATACTATATTTGAGATTAAAACTGAGAAAAATGGAATATACAAGCACAAACAGTGAAAAAGACAAAGAATATCTCAGCATTGTTATAAAGATAGTTTTGACTTTAAGGACCCCAGGCCACACTTTGAGAACTACTACTCTAGCTATACTAAACACACCCCTCACTATTTCACCCCTGTTTTTCGTTTGGCCATTCCTTCTTTCTGGAAAGTTCTTCCCCATCTCTGCCTATAAAAACCCTTCAAAGCTCAAATGTCTGACTCTTCTGGTGAGAAGCTCCCCCTCGCTTCCCTCATCCCCCATTGCGGTTGAACCCTCTCTTAAAAGGCCTGCCCCCTGTCACTTGGTACTGCAGTTCCTTACGTCTTCTTGTTTCTACCACTGGACTATAAGCTACATGAAAGCAAGTACTGGATCCAAGTCATCTTTTTATCCCCATTAAAACTCACATCCTAATGAACACACAAAAGGAAGCTAGTAAATATCTAAGGAGAGTAAATCAGCAAGACTAAGATTTGGAAAAATAAGCAAGAAGACATATCTGATCACCTGTCACTGACCCCGTGCCTTTCAGACAAGGTTTCTGGATGTCCAAAACCTCACACAGAAATTCCTGAAGGAACTAGTTTCTCAGAAACTGCTGACATCAGTCTTCACCCCTCGGGTCCCTTCAGCCACTCAGGTTAAAGTGCTGACATGTTTGTCCTGATAAACGCAGTGCAGCCTGGTCCCTGGGAGGCTTATTAAATCATAAAGTCAGAGGCTGGCTACTTGCCTGGGAAACTACCACTGATGCTCCCAGACAGCTTATTGCCAAAGGAGAGCTCGCAGGGGAGAAGAGGGCAGTGTTTTCGGGGCAGTGAAGGGGTGGGAGGCCAAAGAAACCTGGACACACCACTGCCTTCTCCACGTCTGCATCCTGCTCTGCAAGCCCCAGAGCTCTGCCTCAACGCATGACAAGCCCTTATTCTTAGTGAAAAATAATTGTGTGTTCTGAAACGACACCTCTATTATGATTTCCAAATTGACATCTCTGCTTTACAGCGGAGGCATCCAAGCCTCCCCATTTCACACAGTGGCAATTATCATTTAAGTTATCCAACGATAGGCACTCATCTGATCCCTGTAGGGCCCCCGAGTTCTAGGGGTGCGCTTACGGCACATGATGCGGCTGCCAGCAGGGCCCGCCAGGCGATTCCTGCCCCTGCTGTGGGGCAGACCAAGGCAAGGCGGCACTGCTAGAAGGCTAACCTTGGGGAGAAGACAGACACGTGGCAGAAAGAGCGTACGGCGCCTGTTGTGCGGCTCAGCCTTGTTTTACCACCATCAAGCATAAACAATTCACAGGGCTCAAAATAAAGGCTTTTTACCAGAAAAGCTTGAAAACATCTTTACAAAACATTAACATATTCCTCAATGTCTCTCCGCAGTGAGCAATAGATGGCAAAACATCAGAGCACAGCATAGTCACAGACACCAAGAGGAAAGAAGCTGGAAACAATTCATACGGGATGTGCAACTGTGTGTCTAGCTGCACAAAAGTCTTGCCTGAAAAGTCAGCTAGATCCCTCTGCAAACATCTGACCCTCTGCTGACCGTGAGGCCCTGAGGTATTTTCACTTTTAAATAAATTTCATTCTATACTGGAACATACTTGGTGGGTTATTTTTAATACATTTGTAAAAAGATTGGTTAGTGCTATACTTAGCTCCTGTGTGTCCTCAACACATCGCACTATAGGTATGAAGCTTCCATTTACAATAAAAACTCACTTTTGTCAGCATCTGAACTCAAAGGTCCAAGGTCATCTACATGGACATGTTTATGCTGTCCCCAATTCTTTCTTTGTGAGACTTGGGAGGTGGGCCCACAGATCAGACATTTTTAGACTAGGAATTTAGATCAGAGGCTTTTCACCAAAGGATAAGTAGGATCGTATCAATGACAAGTTCCACAGCTGGTTCTGATACTCACGTGCACACGTACTAACAAGCAGCAGCCACGATGTGCAAGTGTGGACGTTAATTAAGAGGTGGTGTACCCTACTTGACTGCTTCCCCCCCGAATCAAGAAGACATTTACAGAATTCAATAATCCTGGAATTCTCAGCTAATTTTATTCAGAATAATAGATAATTCCAAAAAAAAGTCTATCTCTAGACCTACTGATACTACAAAGGCTGCAGGATATAATCATTGATGGCTACAGGAACAGCAAACCCTGTACATTTCTTCTCAGATGACTTTTCACATTCACATTCCTGATCTGAAATTTTAAAAACTCTCGATGAGGGTCGTTTGTTCCGCTGACCTGGGTATACTGCAAACACTATACTCTATAATATGAAGTAAAACCTTAGGGTCAACATCAGGATGGCAAAGGGAAGTTAGTAAATGAAGCCTAACAAGAGAGTGAGGAAAAAAGGACTGCACAACAGGCTGGGGCATTTATCAACCAGAGGCCGAGAGGCAGCCTTCCTGGCGCATGTCTGTTCAAGTAATGAGGTTTCTGGAGTCTACAGAAATAGAAAAGAGGGCAGAGATTCCAGCTGGGCCCCCAAACAATCCAGTTAGCCCTGGAGCTAACTTGAAGCTCAGAGTACAATCACTTTTCCTATATCCTGGGTTCACACTGAACTGCTTCTCTTAGTGACATTTGATTTTCACTGATTCGCCTCTGGGAGTACACTACTTGCCCTTCCACCCTGATCCTGACTTCAGCAACCTTCCTGATTCCCTCTGGACTGAGCATTTGACTCCACTGGAATAATCTCTCTACCATTTCTCTGTCTAGACAACACGAAATTGGCATAAATGACACCTAAAGTACAATTAGGAGAAAAACTGCAATCTCCACTCTCCACCCCCGTTTTCCAAAAGAACTGCACACGCACATCAATCAGCTCTACCAAGAAGATTAACTCCACGGAGCCTGGAAGCCATTTAATTCCCAACGTGCTAACCAGTATGCATCCCCCTCCCCTCCACTATAAGCAGAAGATGTAAATTGCCTTCTTTCCACTAGCACTAATGGTTATAATCTCAGAGATGTAAATGCCTGCAGAATCGATACCTGTGTAAAAAAGTCCTTACAAACACTTGATCCACCTGCAGTATTTTATTTAGCAGAATCAGATAAAAGCAAATAGACAAGGCGAAAAAAGAGAGAGGCAGGACTCAAGAGTATCAGAACCAGGCAGCATGATTATAACAATTATAAAAATAAGGCAGTTTGAAGCCACTGCAAGCTCTTTGTGAAATACAGTATCAAAAACCAGCCAACGTCAAAGGACAGAAAATCATGAAATACCTTATCAATCGTTTTCAGTGGGAGGGGGTGTCCCCCAGGGGACCTGTATCTAGAGACATTTTCAGAAGCTGAAACTGGATGGGGGGAGTACACTGGTATCTAGTGGGCAAAGGCAGGGTGCTGCACCCTAAGATGCAGGGACATTCCTCCCCAACTCCCTGACAAAGAATTATGCGGCCTGAAATGTTGATAGTGCTGCTTTTGAGAAATCCTGTGATATATCTTAATACTCTGAGATTAATGACGGGAAGCTCTGAATAACTAATATATGAGGCAAGTCAATGCTTTAGCTTTAGAAACAAATTGCAGTTTAACTCGTGATCTTGGGTCACTTATGAGCTGTGTGACCTCTGGCAAGTTCATTATCCTCAGCGTCCAAATTTAATGGGAAATGCCTATTTCACAAGGTTGTTATGATTAAGTAAGAACATTAGTAGCCAGTACACAGCCTAATAAATAGTGGGTTTTTTTTTTTTCTTTCCCTGGATGACAATTTCCAAAAGTATCTGCAGGGAACACATGGTCAGGCAAGTCACTATTCCTAAAAAGTTGGTTTCCTAGAAAGACATGTTGAGGAAGGACCAGTTCTATAAAGGCATACACATGGGTATTTCTGCTCTAAGAATCACATGAGCCTGACCCAAATAAACCAACAAGAGCAGTCAGTCAACCAACCACCAATTTGGCTGTTGGTCCATCCAACCACTGATTCAAACCACAAATAATTATTGAGTGTTTTGTTACTGGGTGTACAGCAGTCTATAAAATGGCCATGGTCTCTGGAGTGGCTAGTATCTGAAGAGGGACCAGAGAGCAACACTTCTTGGCATTCTTGCCCCCATGTGGTCTCCTCTCACACTGAATGTAGACTAGCCTGTTATTTGCTTTAATCAAGAGAACACAGAGAGTTCTGGGTCTAAGCCTTGAAGACAACTGACGGCTTCCCTTTCCTCCCTCGTGGAACTGTCACTTTTGGAAGCCCTAAGCTGCTACCTTAAAAGTCTGGCTACTCTGCTGGAGAGGGCACAAGGAAAGAGGAGTCCTTGAGAGGCCTGGCTGTTCTAAATGCGCTTCCGGTTGACTTGAGAGAGACCTCAAGCAAGACCAGCAGAACTTCCCAACGGACCTCCCTTCTACCCAAAGAACAATGAAAGACATAAAACTGCTATTTTAAGTCACTAGGTTTTTTTGTTTTTTTTTTTTTGGTTATGCATCAGTAGATGAAGGAACTAGGTTCCAATCTTCTATAACTTTCAAGCTAGCTACAAAAGCAGCATAAAAAGTTAGCTTACAAGCCTAAATTAATTGTATTGGTACTCAAGGGAACTTCAGCTACCAAAACAGACACTAAATAAGACATCTGGAAACAGACCTTAAACAATAAAACTCAGGGCAAACTTGCTCACTATGTCCAAAGCATGAGGTCTTGGTTCTGGTCAAAAGAGTTAACGTCAAAAGAAAAACTTTCTGCTCTTTTCTACCTGTCCCAGTCAGGCTCTCCTTTCTGAACACACTTCTGCCCTGGATGGCTCGCTCTCAATACAGAAGGAGCCCTTAGAACTTGAGAAATTAAGGCTGTTTATACTCCCTCTCTTATCAAGAGGCAGAACCAGTTTCTTTTGCACGAATCATTGTAATAGAGTGCAGGAAAAATGAAGATACTATTCCATTCCCCTGCTATGAACCAGACCACTCCCTGCACTATTGCACTTTCTAAAACAGAGCCTCACTGTGTCTGCTGCAAGTGACTAATGGGAGTAACTAGCACCAGCGCCATCACAACGCGTCCCTTATCTTCTCTTTATATGGCACCTCACTTTTTTATGTACTTGGTTTACTTCAATTTTATAGGGTGAGATTTCACAAACACACCATGAAGGCTGAAGTCTTGGGGGAAAAAAATAGGATACTAACACAGAAAAGAAAACGACCTGTAGGAAATGTGTCACAGTAAAAGGCATTTTTTTGCTGTTGTTGTTTAGGGACTTTTTTTGTTTGTTTGTTTTTTGAGCAGAGTGGTAACAGAGAAAAGAAAGGAGAGCTGGCATTTCTTGAGCGTCTGATGCTTACCTCATTTAACCTGCATCACAGTAACTTTAAAATTGAGGAAACTGAGGTTCAGAGAGGATCCTTAACCTCCTCTGGGTCACAGAATAGGGCCAGGATTTGAATCCAAGGTTGCTCAAATTCAACTCCTTCTATTATAATCCATTGCAAGAAAAGAAAAGAGGGGGAACGTAAGGAGATCACGAGTTAAAGCAACACTGAAACAAGGGACAGGAGGAAAAGGAAAATAAAGGTGATGGATAATGCCAAGGAATTTTAGTACACCACAGAGACTTAGGGATGGGGGAGGAGAGGCTGGTGGTGACGCTAAGACTTTCTAGATGGTCTAGGACTTTTTGGCTGGTCCAGTGGTTAAGAATCCGCCTGCCAATGCAGGGGGCATGGGTTCAATCCATGGTCCGGGACAATTCCACACGCTGAGGAGCAACTAAGCCCGTGCGCCACAACTACTGAGCTGGCGCACAGCAACTACTGAAGCCCGTGTGCTCAAGGGCCCATGAGCCCCAACTACCGGACCTGTGTGCTTCAACGACTGAAGCCCAAGTGCCTAGAGCCTGGGCACTGCAACAAAGGAGGGCATCGCAATGAGAAGCCCTCACACTGCAACAAAGAGGAGCTCCTGCTCGTTACCACCAGAGAAAACCTGTGCAGCAACGGAGATCCAGTGCAGCCAAAAACAAAGAAATAATTATAAAAATAAATAATAAATAAGTAGTAAGAGTTCCTAGATGGTCTAAAACTGCTCTCTAACTTGGTGCATATCAAAATCATCTGGAGAGCTTGTTTAAAACACAGACTGCATGCCTCCCACCCCCAGTTTCTGATTCAGGAGGTCTGGAATGAGCCCAGAAACTCACATTTCTAACATCAGCAGGAGTTGCTGATGTTCCTGGTCTGAGGACCACACTTTGAGGACCACTGGCCAAAGATCACACAACAAACACATTCTCATATATGGACACCTCTCTCCCACCCCCAATCTTATCACATCCAAAACAGTACCATCTAACACAACGGTCAAATTTAGTTGCTCTGCTGCTGCTGCTAAGTCGCTTCAGTCGTGTCCGACTCTGTGCAACCCCAGAGATGGCAGCCCACTAGGCTCCTCTGTCCCTGGGATTCTCCAGGCAAGAACACTGGAGTGAGTTGCCATTTCCTTCTCCAATGCATGAAAGTGAAAAGTGAAAGTGAAGTTGCTCAGTCATGCCTGACTCTTAGCGACCCCATGGACTGTAGCCGACTAGGCTCCCCCATCCATGGGATTTTCCAGGCAAGAGTACTGGAGTGGGGGGCCACTGCCTTCTAGGAGGGTCTAAAAATTCAGCAACTCTTTGTAAATCAACTATGCTGCTGCTAAGTCACTTCAGTCGTGTCCGACTGTGTGTGACCCCATAGATGGCAGGCCACTAGGGTCCTCTGTCCCTGGGATTCTCCAGGCAAGAATACTGGAGTGGGTTGCCATTTCCTTCTCCAATGCATGAAAGTGAAAAGTGAAAGTGAAGTCGCTCAGTCATGCCTAACTCTTCTCGACCCCATGGACTGCAGCCTACCAGGCTCCTCCGTCCATGGGCTTTTCCAGGCAAGAGTACTGGAGTGGGTTGCCATCAACTATACTTCAATTAAAATTTTAAAAATTAAATAAAAACAAAACAAAAAATTTCAGTAATTCTGTTAGGACAACAATTATAGCAATGGTCCTTTGCCTTCAAGGAGTAACAGAAAATGATCAGTCAAGCTTCTATCTCAATTTTGAGAACTCATAAGAGGCAGTAGGAAAAGGAATCAGAAAAGCATGCAAAAAAAGAAACAGTGCTGTACTTCTGGGAAAACACACTTCTGAAGTTAAAAAAAGTTCCTTTTTGTTTTAATTTTAAAGATTTACATCTGCTAAAAGGCATGCTGTGATTCATGGGGTCGCAAAGAGTCGGACACGACTGAGCGACTGAACTGAACTGAAAAGGGAAATTAAGAAAATACTCCTGCTTATAATAGCATCAAAAAGAATAAAATATGTAGGAATAACCTTATCCAAAGAGGTAGAAGATTTATACACCGAAAACTATAAAACACCACTGAAAAAAATTAATGAAACAACAGACATCTCATGTTTATGGATTAGAAGACTTAATATTGTTTAAATGTCTATAGTGCCCAAAGCAATCTACAGATTCAATGAAATCTCTATCAAAATCCCAACTGCCCTTTTTTTTTGCAGAAAGAGAAAAAAAATATCCTAAAATTCATATGGAATCTCAAAAAGAGTTCTGACTAGTCAAATAATCTTGTGAAAGAGGAACCTAGCTGAAAGCTTAACACTTCCTGGTTTCAAATCATACTGCAAAGCTACAGTAATTAAAACAGTATGGTACTGGCATAAAGATAGACATATAGACTAATGGAACAGAATAGAGAACCCAGATATAAACCCTTGTGTAAATGGTCAAATGATGTTTGACAATGAGGGCAAGAAGTCTTCACAAATGGTACTGAGAAAACTGTCTATCTACATGCAAAAGAATAAAGATGGACCCTTATTTTATGCCACAGGTAAAAATTAACTCAAAATGGACTAAAAACCTAAACATATGACCTAAAACTATAAAATTCACAGTTAGGGGGAAAGTTTTATGAGAAAATATAGGGGGAAAGTTTTATGACATTGGAACAGGCAATGATTTCCTAGATACGACACGCAAAAAAACACTGGTAATAAGAGTAAAAACAGACAACTGGGACTGCATCAGACTTTTAAAACTTAAGCAAAGGAAACAAGAGAATAAAAAGGCAAACTACAGAACAGGACAAAATGTTCGTAAGCTATTTATCAGATAAAGGGTTAATATCCAGAATATATATAAAGAACTCCAATAAGTTAAAAACAACCAAAAACCCAATTTTAAAAAATGGGCCATGGACCAGAATAGACATTTATCCAAAGAATATATACAAATGGTCAATAAGCATGAAAAGATGCTCAACATCATTTATCATCAGGGAAATAACCCTGCAAATAACCCACAATGACATATCATCTCATGAATAGTAAGATGCAGCTCTCCAAAAACAAACAAACAAAAAAACCCAAAAAACCCAAAACAGAAAATAACAATTCTGATGAGGATATGGAGAAACAGGAACTCTTGCACACTGTTGGTAGAACTGTAAAACTGTGTAGTTGCTGACACAGAGCACTGCAGTTCCTCAAAATGTTGAGAATACAGCTACCATAAAACCCAGCAATATCAATTCTGAGTGTATGTCCACAGGAACTGAAAGCAGAATCTCAAAGGGACATCTGAACACCCATGTTCACTGTAGAATTATTCACATAGCCAAGGTGTGGAAGCAACCTAAAGGCCCACATGCAGATGAATGGATAAAGCAAATGCGGTATATACGCACCTGAGTATTGTTCAGCTGTTTAAAAGGAGGAAATCCTGTCCTATGGTAAAACATGGAAGAACCTTGAAGATATCATGCTAAGTGAAATAAGCCAATCACAAAAAGAGAAACACCGCATGATTCCACTTACATGAGGATCTAAAGCATCAAACTCATAGAAAAAGAACACTGAACTCTGGTTGCCAGGGAATGGTGGGAGGGGGAAATGAGAACTGTTCAATGATCGTTTCACTCTTGCAGGGAGAAACACTTCTGGAGATCTGCTGTACAGCTCTGTGCGTAGACTTATATTTAACAAGACTGTACATTAAAACACTAAGAGGGTAAACTTATGGGTGTTTTTTTTTAATCACAGTAAGAAAAAAGACCCCCAAAATAGGTTACATTTCCCATCAGAACAAAGGAAAGAAGAGGTGAAGTGACCCAAGGAGACAGCAGGGAGATAGAGGAAAACTGAGGAACGTGTATGAACATGTGAAGGGGAGGAAAAAAGCAGAAGAGGAAAAAGATTCAAACTCATACGCTGCGATGCAGCCCAGGAAAAGGACACAAGGTTAACAAGCTGCAGCTCTCCTTCCACGACACCGTCACTCTCTCCGCCTTTGACCCCTTTATCATTACATCTTCCACTCCTGCTCCTAACTCGATTTTAATGCTCTGGCAGGTTGACATCCAAATCAAGGACCTCGTCACTGAAACCCACGCCTCTGTCCAAGGCGCTCTGCTCACAGGGAGAGGTGCAGACAGTCTTGTCCAAGATTTTACACAAGTCCATCATTAAAGGACGGTTCCTTTCATACTGCATAATCTGACATGACAGAGATCCGCGCACTCAACTGTGTCCCAGTCAGCAAATGAGCCTGGCACCCCCACTTTCCCTCTTTGGAAACAGAGGAGGAGTTTATTAATTGTTGCTATTAAAAAAAAAGTCAGGCAGTTTCTCAGGTGAGGAGGTTGTCGGCATGTCAGCCTACAGCCAGCAGGGGCGCCCTAGGTAGGTGAATTAGGCAGGAGGGGTAGGGTAGAGAGAGTCCTGCCACGTCCAGTGTCTCCCCCTGGTGGAGCTAAGTGGTAGGGAATTTAAGACTAGCTAATTCATGCAGTGGGAACCAACTGGAATTAAGCAGGAAACGGAAATAGATGAGGTCCATTTTTGTGTTTTTTCACCTATAGAATCCAGAAATCTGGATTTATGTAGAAAAAAATGAAATTTTTAGTAATAGTGTGAGTGCCAAACAAATGTACCCGAAGGCTATTCTGCAATCTCTGGGCAAATGTTACAGACCCACCCACTAGAACCAAATGTGCTCATGTGAACACACTGTCAGGTGCTTCCAAGAAGGAGCAGAAGAAGACGTAACTGGAACTACCCCCACCTCCACCCCATAAATATATAAGAAGCCCAAGAGGAGGGGGCGAAGCTACCTGCACAGCCCTAATGGGCTGGGACCGATTACAATAAGCAAAATACATCATGCAAACAGAACCCCGTACACCTGGTGTTACCGTCTTCAGCAAAACCTCCAACGCATCCTTTAGGGCACTGCTCTACACAGATCCAGGAGAGAAAGGGACCCGAAGGGGGTAAATGAGTACATGGGAAACCGCTCCAAATGGATTTTGCAGTACACATACAGATCCCACCTGAGTCCCTGCAGCACTCCAACACTCCGAACTGGCAGAAGCGATTACATCTCTTCAAGTTCTCCATGTGCATCTACAAAGCACACAGCCTTCCCTACACCATGCAGCCCCAGAGAAAGGAATGGCGGGGGATAATTTACATCAGCCCAACAGGTGCTGATCTGACCTACAGTGGGGGAAGGGCTGTCTGTGGAGCCGACTCTGCCTGGACGACCTGGAGGCTCACACCCTCCCCAACACCAGGGCAAGCCTCCTCACTTGCCAATGATTCCCAAGATAGATATGGAGCAAGGTTAGAAAACCTTGCTTCCGGGCAGAGAGCAGAGGAAACAAAGAAATTCTTCCTGCACTTAAGCCGTCAGAGAAATCTCACAAGAGCAAGTACTTAGGACATCCAGTCCAAAGTACAGACAGAGGGAATAAGTGCGAGAGCCCACGACCTACCTCTTCCGGGACTCTCATTATCATAACGCCTTTTATTACCATAGCACCTGACTCTCTTCCATTCCAAGTCATGTTCACATAAGCAGGGATTGGAAAGCCACAGCCTGTCGGCCAAATCTGGCCTGCTGCCTGTTTTTGTACAGCCCATGTGCTAAGAATGGCTTTTATATTTTTAAATAGCTGAAAAACATCAAAGGAAGACTATTTCATGACATGTGAAAATTATATAAAAATCGCATTTGTGTCCATAAGTGAAGCTTTTGCTGGCACGGAGCCACACTCATTCACTTCCATACTGTCTGTGGCTACTTTTGTGCTACAATGGCAAAGTTCAGCATTTGCGGCAGAGACCATATGGCCTACGCAGAGCCTGAAATATTTACAAGCTTACCCTTCACAGAAAACGTCCCAATCCCTGATATACAAGACACAGCCAGGGATCACTCAGAATTCAGAGGCTCAAATACAATGTGAATTGGTTGGGCAGATGAGCAGAGAAAGGGGAAAAGATTAACAGCAATGGTCACCATCTCTTCTACTCTATCCTCACCCTCAAATTGACAAAGAGAGAAATGGGTTTTAACCATCCCTGAAAACAAATAAATATCTAAATGCTACCACCTCATGATGGGCAACAGATATCCGGATTCTTTGGATCATTTAGCAAGGCCAGGAAGACTAGGTGACCCAGAGCCAGTAAGTCAAGTGAATGTCAAAGACGAAACCAAGGTTATGTCTCCCTCATACACGGCTGCTGGAGAAGAAAAGCACAGAACACCTCCGGGTGGCAGATGTTGAGAATAAAAAAAACCACACAGAAGTCATTCTCAACTTGGAGGATCAGACTCCTGAAAAACCCAGTGGTAGGATTTACTGCTAAGAAATTTAAGACTTTATGGGAGGGGAGGGGCGGGGCTGGGGGGTGGGGACCACAGGATTAAAAGCCCTATCTATGAATTTACGATTATCTACGAAATTATGTTCACTAAAACAGAAAATGTTATTTTATATGTTTTAAATTAGTAGTAATAAATAGAATTAATTTTCAATTGCCATTAACAATGTTCAACGCTTCAGCCCCAGCGACGGAGGCTCTGAAAATGCATTCTCCTCTAGAGGCACCTGCACAAGTCCACAAAGATGCTGCAGCACTGCCTCTGTGCACAAACCCAGAAACAACGCAGACTCCATCAACAGGGGACTTAATCAGGGTGCATGTGATCGTGGGAATACTATACCACTGTTAAAAAGAATGTACCACATCCAGACACATCAACACGGAAAAATGTCCATGACACACTAAATGAAATATGTAAATGGCGGGATAGTAGACAGTATGATCCCATTTTTATAAATAAAGAAAAATGTGTTTTCATTTGCATAGAAAAAAATTCTGAAGTTAACACACAAGTTGTTAACAGTGGTTAGCACGGCAAAGGATATGTACTATAGATAGATAAATCACACGTTTTTATGTTTGAATTGTTACAAACGAATTCGTATTAGTTTTGTGAGCAAAAAAAAAAAAAAGCCAGGCATTTCACAATTTGCATTTATGATACCTTGCTCACTATAAAGCTTTCAGGCTCTCCCCTTCTCAGTTTTAATAGCATGCTGTCATGGCTGGGGAATGGGGGTGAGGCGTTGCAGATAATATGCCTGCCAAGAGGCTTTATTTCTTTATTTATTTGGCAACTCTCATCCAAACATTTAAGGTCCTTCTAATTCTGACACAATGACTGACTCCCGCCTTCAGGTTTTCACCACAAAATACAGACACAAATTAATCTCAAAGTGTGTGCTGCTGGCCTAACTTTAATTTACCCTATTTAGCAGAGCCTCTTCAGTCTACTGTCAATCAGCAGCCACAGAGACCCTTTTAAAATATAAGATCATGCAACTCCACTTCTCAAGGCTTCCCAAATCTCCCAGAGTAAGATGTAAAATCCCTTAAATGGCTTAGAAGGCCCACATAATCTGGTCCCCATTACCTCTCTAACTTCATCTTCTATCACGCCATCCTTCGCTGTGCTCCAGCCAAGCGTTTCAGGGAATTTGACTTGTCCTTCTCTGCCGAGAACGTCCTTGCCCCCATCTCTACAGAGGTTTCTCCCTTGCATGCCTAAAGGAAGAGGTGTCTGCTCCAATGTCACCTTACCAGACTTCCTCTGATGACCCAATTTAACACTGCATACTTCCACCCTAGAAACCCCTACATTTTAAAATATTTTTCTCCATAGAATTTACCACCACCTGGTATACTAGCTATCTTATTTATGTGTTTACTTTCTCCCATTAGACTAAGAGACTCGATGCTGGTGTTTAAATAATATATAGTACAGCCCACAGGTACTTAGCAAGTATTTGTCAATTTATGAAAGAATAAATTGACCAGAGTAATTATTTCACCAACCCAGGGTTAAAAGACCCATGCTCCCTCATAGGAGCCTCCTCCTTTAGGGCCTGGGTTTATCTTCCCCTAGCTTCCCTTATTCTCTTAAAACTAAGCTGCTTAATTCCACCATCAGCTTTTTTGATTTCTCAAAACCTGGTTCTCTTTCCCCAGAAGGACCAAGTCAAGATTTGCCCATTCAGATATTAAATTCCCTTGGTGAAGAATTCTCCTCTATTCATAGTCCTCAAATCCTAAACTTCTGAGTAAGAACTCAAAAGTTAGCAAGGGCTTATTTTGACTATCAAAGACGACAAGTCCACCAAATTTTCAGCAGCATAATCAGAGGTAAAGCAAAACTCTTTCTTAATATAAGGACTCTGCCCCCAGGAAACAACACAAAACCTAAAGTCATTTTAAAACTAAAAGAAAAAAGGGTTCAGTTTAATAATGCTCAGACCTCCCCCCAAAACAGAATAAAAAAAAAAAAAGATGAGAGAACCCATTTTCCTCAGTCCCCAAACATCCAACTTCCAAGCACATCCAGAGCAAGCTTTCCACAGAAAACGAAAAGAAACATAAAGCAAAAACGGGCAACAGAGCCTTCACATCTAATTTGGCTTATTCACATCTAATTTGAACTTGATCGAGTACTCCATCTGAGACTGCAGAGAGTATTTAAGGAGAAAAACAACACGAGCACTGGCTGGCGGAGACACTAACATCACTGAGATGCCGCGCGGTTCCAACACCACGGCTCAGGAGGGGCCTGAGTCCTGTACCGAGTGTGCAGCTGGGGAGGTGAGCACGGCCCGCCTGAAGGACAGCGGACCGGGTGCCAAAGACTGCCAAGAGGCCTCAGCACTGGCAACACACAGGCTGGAGACACGGCTCCGTGGCGCGACAGCAGAGAACAAATCCCAGGGCACCCGAGTCAAGTTACAGACGGTGTCTTCACCATGCACAACTCTGGTCACGCCACTTGGTTTATCCAACAAGCACTCACTGAGCCGATGACCCTCCAGGAGATTAAGGGTGTGATACAATGATTTTTTTTCCCCTCCTTTAACTAAGAAAGCCAAAAAGGATATACACTGCATACTGAATCACAGAGGATGTAACTTCCATTCGACAACTTGAATTCCATTTATTGAGCACCTACTGTGTGCCAGATACTACCTAGGTACAGTAAGGGGTAAGGCACGATCACTGCCTTTAGGGAGCTCGCCGACATGCTTCTCTGTCATGGCCGTGACACTACAAGGAAGGTTCTATGTCCGGACACAAACAGCAAAGAGGAGAAAGTGATTATCTGGGGCAGTCAGAGAAGGTTTCGCAAAGGAAAAGAGGCCTCTGGGTTAGGCTCTGAATAAGCTGAGTCTGTTGTTGCTTGACTTTAGATATATGAAACCCTGCAGACTCAGGTCAGTGGCACAGAACTACTTGAGGTGAACCTCTGCATATATTACAATCACACTGAGAAGCCTGGTACTTTCCTAATTTCTCATCTGCCTCCTGCCTCTTGTGGACCCAGGACTAGCCCCATGAACATAGCCATTCATGTATTTCCCTTTATCAATGACATTCTGCTGCAGCTCCAAGGAGAATATCCATGTGACTAGTGCTGAGAGACTACGGGGTTAAGCACGTTGTTGGCTCATGAAGCCTCAAGAGGTTTCAGGCTGCTCTAACAAAGCAATCCCCTCGCAAAAGTCTTAAAACAACAACAACAACACAGAAATCTAATGAAGACTTTCAATTCTAACCTTCTAGGGTCTGGGTCAAATTCTAAGCTTATAACCATGTCTTCCCCCCAGTCTTCACCTATCATAAGAAAAAAGTACAGATCAAAAGACATCTGTTCTCAGAACACAGAATTTTATAGTAAATATTTCAGACCTAAGACATCACCGATTCAATGGATATGAGTTTGCGCAAACTCTGGGAGATAGTGAAGGACAGGGAAGCCTGGCATGCTGCAGTCCATGGGGGTTGCAAAAAGTTGGACAGGACTGAGCAACTGAACAACAGAAGGCCTTGTTACCTATCTGGAGAAAAAATGCAGCAATTTCAGCTAGGAAAGATTTAGCCCAAATATGATTCCCCAGTTGCTGAGATTTTAAAAGTGAATTTCCCTAATGGAATCACTTTAAAAGGAATAATGAGGACTTCCTGGCAGCTGAGTGGTTACAACTCCTACTTCCAATGCAGTGCATGCCAGTTTGATCCCTGGTCGGGGAACTAAGATCCCACATGCTGTGCAGCCAAAAAAAGAAACAATTGGGGTCTTCCCCGGTGGCTCAGCGGTGAAGAATTCTCCTGCCAATACAGGAGACACGGGTTCAACCCCTGATCTGAGAAGATCCCACACGCTGTGGAGTGACTGAGCCCGTAAGCCACAGCTAGGGAAGCCCAAGCACCCCAGGGCCCGAGCTCTGCAGCTAAAGAAGCCACTGCAATGAGAAGCCCGCGTGCGCATTGCAACGAGAGCAGCCCCTGCTCACCACAACTAGACAAAGCCCGCACAGCAACGAAGACCCGCGTGGCCAAAGACAAGCAAATAAAATTATATATATGTAAAAAGGGAGTTCTCTGTGGTCCAGTGGCTAAGACTCCACACCCCCAATGCAGTTGGGGCCTGGGTCCAATTCCTGCTCAAGAGACTAGATCCCATGTGCTGCAACTAATCATTTGCATACTGCAACTAAAGGTCCCAGACTGAAGATGCCCAGTGCGGCAGCTAAGGCCTGGCACAGCCAGATAAATAACACTAAAAATATTTTTTAAATAAATAAAAATATATATTTTTAAATAAATAAAAGAACGAATCAACGCAGTTCTGTGGCAAATAACTAAAACAGTGTTTCTCCCGTGGCCCTATAAACATCACATTGATTCCATTTACCCAGTGACAATAATTACAAATGAGCTATCAAAGCTCCAGTTTCTTACAAAGAGAAGTCCACTGAAGAGCCCCTCAGGCACTGATCTACAGGAGCAACAGAGGTTTTCACAGAGAAAACTGACAGTTAAAGCATTCATTTCAAATGAAGAGGAGGAAAGAGTGCCTTCTTTAGGACCCAGGAGTTCTGACTCCCATCCTTGCTACAGGCACCTCTGTAAGTCACTTCCCCTCACCATATCTAAGTTTCCTCATCAATTAGAAAAAGAGAGAGAGAGAGAGACAGAGGCTGGGCAACATAAACTCCACACTGCCTCCAGTTTTAAGGTGCCATTTAAAATAATTTTCTCTTTTCCTTAATACCAGCCTTTCACGACCACAGGGACTGCTGCTGCAAGGAGCCAGAGTACCCTCATTTTCTCCTGCTGGCACAAAGGCAATCAGACCCCAAAGGAAGCTTCTCGTGGTGAAGCAAAGGGCCTGCCATCCAAGTTATAAATTGTAATCTGGAGTCAAGACTATAGAAAGAGTCGCTTTCCACTGCCCACAGGCAAAAGGAGATAAACTGTGAGCTGGTTATCACTGTTAAGTTTAACACAGAGCTATACTGAAATACACATGGCTTTGCTTCATATTCTCACTAACTGAAAACACTATAGATTGTATCAGCGGAGGCAAGGATCAAAACATGCCTCCTTAGACTATCTCCTACTACAAAGCTGAAGAAGAAACCCCCTCCCTTCACGCAGACGTGCGCACACAGCAATTACACCTTCTCGTCCCTGCCAGCCCAGCGGCAGCAACAGCCCAACAGTGACACCTGCTGGGGAAACTCCAGCAAGGGCCACTCGACAGCCAGAGAGCCTGGGCCCTCCAGGAGGCAGGAGGAGCTGCCGCTTCGTTTACACCAAGACATAAGCTCTCAGTTTATGAGGAAGTGGTGGCCCTTCTCTAATGGGTGTGCACTTAGAATATTTTATAATATACCTCACTTTTGAGGAGGCTGTCAGCCTTCATGGTACACACCTCATCTCATTCAAGCTCATCTGAAAAGAAGCAACTCCATAAATAATGTATCCAACCACTGTATCAATACATTATTTTACAACGAGAACCATGTATCTGTATATTTTGAATTCAAAAAGCATATACATAATTATTTACAGCAAGATGACAAGGGGTTTCATCTTCTGCAACATACATTTTCTAAATACTTGAACTCTTTATTTAAACCACAAATAAATACTACTTCTTGTCTACAAAAAATTTTGATAGATCCTTAATAATAGTTGCAGGGTTTTAAATGGCATACATTATTAAGAAGTGACTATTCATATTTTAGTCACATGTGGTTACCTATGTAGTTCCTCAGATCACACTTGTCACATTTCAAACGCTCAACAGCCATATGTGGCTGGTAGATACTATACTAGATGGCACAGATACACAACATTTTATTAGACAGCACTGCTCTAGAAACACATTGGAGTATTTTCAAACAAAATTATATGATGTCTGGATGGAAAGGAAGGGTAGAGGGTACAGACAAAAGTGTTGAAAATTTTTGGAGTCAGGTGATAAGTATATTATGGGAGCTCATTTATACTACTTTTCTTTATTTTTATATGTTTGAAGATTTCTGTAATCAAAAAATTAAAAGAAAACATAAAAATGGTTCACCTAAAAATGATATTATCACTTTAAGAAATACACCATAGACAGCAGCTTGGAAAAATCTTTTTTATGCACACCAGAGTTCAAATTCCCATTCAGCAACCTACTGGGTGACCTTTAACAAGAAACTTGACTTCTCTGGGCCTCTCTTTCCTCAACTTAAAGATGGGAAATGTAATACCTGCTTTGCACAGAGTTACTCTAGAAATCAGAAATAATGCAAAGCTAAACACAGGACTAGGCTCTCAGCAATCGGTATCTCTAACTACTATCAAACGGTCGAGCGTGCTTTAAATGACTCGGGTATTTCTCAGCACAGCAACACATGAAGCGTGTTCTGCTAGAACTAGAGTGAACAGAGGCTGACCACAAGCCCACTGGTGCCAGAGCACCAGGTGCTCGTAGACTTTCAGAGCAGTAACTGAAGCCAGTCCTTTCTGGTCGCCTTTAAATGCACTCCCTGAATGCCTACTGCATGTCAGGTACTATGCTTGGTACCATCTTGTGCGCTCAGAAGCTCAGTCGTGCCTGACTCTGCGACCCCATGGACCGCAGCCCACCAGGCTCCTCTGTTCACGGGATTTTCTAGGCAAGAACACTGGAGTGGGTTGACGTTTCCTTCTCCATCTTACCTCTTGACAAAAAAGAAGAAGAGAGTCTCCGGCTCCTGATAGGGGACATTATCCAAAGCAAAATATTACAAAGACGGCAATGTAAGAGATATTAATCCAGAACTGGCCTCAATCATACGGGCACAGTATCAGTCTGTCATTTCATCTATCTTTCCTATCATGACCAAGTCTCTCTGTGTTCTCAGTACTGCCCTTAAGTAACTGCTTTTATCTAGAATTCACCACACTCTTCCCTTCCTCAGCATGTGCTATTCCCCTAAAATAAAAAGGTCTTTCCCTTTCCAGATCCTACCCTTCTTTCAAGGCTTGATTTCGCAACGCCTTCTTTGATGATACTTCCCTTTCTCTGAAATTAGACTACACTGAGTCTCAGTACCATACAATGGAGCATTTGGCTCATTTACATTTTTTATATAATTACATGTAAATAAGTCTTGCTTCTACAACAACACTCTATACTGCCAGTGGGCAAAGACCAGGTACTAAGCTTCTTTTGTATTCCTGACAGTGCCCAGCAGAGTGCTGGGGGAAAAAAAATGTAATTCAACAAGACTTATTAACTGGGCAACTCTCTAAAGCATCCTCCCAAAATAACAAGTACATGATGTGCACAATCCATATTCCCACCCTTGTTAGAAGCTTATGTCAGAGAAATTTCAGTTGCTTCAACAGAGGATGCAATGCAGAGAAATATGCTGCTTGAATCCAACAGGCATATTCTGGGAGTCGGTGATTACGCTAGATCTGACCTTTACAGAATTACAGAGAGAAGTCCCTAATAAATCAAGATAGATGCTCACGCAGCCATACACGGAACACGAGGTGGGCGATCAGCTACACCCACGCTGTGTCTTCCATGAAAGAGCTGCCCGGGATGCCGAGCCAAGTATGGAGAGGCCTTCCTTCTATGAATCTCTTCTTCCCCACCTGGAGGTGATGTCCCTCTGGAAGATCTACTCAAAAACTCTTAAGTAACTTACTGTCCAAAAATATATATATATATATATAGTTACAAGAAAAAAAAATAGTCCTCAATATATATCTATGTACTATTTTCTTTCCCTTTGGTCAAGTTGCAATGTTCCAAAAGACGAGGTCTAAGAATTTGTCCAAAGCAATACAAAGGCCCAATACACTAATCTGTCCCAAGTACGGTTCTCTTTTACTACTAGAATTTTTTTTCCTCCCCTAGCCTCTCTGGGATATTGTGCTGTTTAACGATAACCAGTCCTGTACAGAGAATCCTTTAAGGAGGCCAAAAAGCAGAGTGGAGGAAGTGCATGGTTCTACCTCCTCACGCCTCTCTAACCTCACCCACAACTCTCCTTTAAGGCTACACATCACGTGAGCCGAGCCAGAGTCACAGGTCTCTTTCTGCCACCACAGCAAGCTTTTCCACGAAGATACAACGGTAGCTCGGGAGATCAGAACCAGATGCGTGGGTCCCAGACGCTCCAGATCCAGCCACCGAGAACCACAGGGCTGAAGGAAGAGGCACCAGAAAAGGAAGGGACGTGGGAGGAGACTGGGCGGCATCTGCTTACCTCCTGAGAGAATCCTCCTCGGCGCTCTCCTCCGGCAGGTCCTGATGCAAGGCCTCCTGTGACACAGTTCCAGGTCGGCTGGCCTGGGTGTAGATGCGTTCCCAGTGGCCCGTCTCCTGGTTGAAGGCCACCCCCACAGTCCTCTCCTCCTGAGGTCCAGCAGAGCTGCCCAACTCCAGCCTGCTGGAGCTGGCTGTCTGGCCCTCAGTCCGCTCGAGAGGGGGCAGCTGGCTGCCACCCGCAGCCATGCCCTCGAAGGTACCGGGGACCTGCCAGGAGGAGCTGGCCTCGCCAGAGGAGTAGTTAGGTGTGCTTCTTTCCCAGCGCAGGGTGTCGTTGTTGAAAGTCAGCAGATTGTGGCAAGCGCGGCACCGGTTCAGGTGGCCCCGGGACAGGTTGGAGTTGTTCTCGCTGCTGTGTGGGGTGGGCTGGTGGGACGGCCCTGGCCTCTCGGATTCAAGGTTATTGTTGAGCATTTCCTGGGCCTGCTGGGCCTGGGGTGCCTCCCCGCTGAGGCTCTGGTCCAGCTCCTGAAGCCGGTCATACTCCAGAAAGAAGCGTCTCAGGTCACACTGAAGCTCGTGGCGGATGCCACCCGAGTTGTTTTGGCTGGAGCCGTTCCCTCCATCTGACTCAGCTGCCAACCCCGAGGCTGGAAAACCCCTCCCTTCTGTGGCTGAAGTGTACACAGAGGCTTGAGAGCCACCTTCCTGCTGTCGCAGCACTGAGAGCAGACTCACCGAAGAGGCACTGGTCCTGGGCGGGGGCATGGACTCCGCCTCGGAGCGAGAGTTCAGACTGAGCACTGTCCGGGTCCACTCGGATCCCGTCAGCCCGGGGGCTATGTCCCGGTGGTACCTGGAAGGGTGGCCAGACAGGGGGCCTGCCAGGGAGCGCCGGGGGGGACCCAGGCTGAGGTTGCGGAGCGTGTTGCCGGCGGTGCTGCTCTGGACCGTGCTGAAGGCCGACGGCCGGCTCAGGAGGCCCGGGTCATGCGGCGCGGGCGAGGCCTGCTCCGGGGGCTGGAAGGGCTCGGTCTGCACAAAAGAAAAGGAAGGGGTAGGAGCCCTGGCGGAAGCAGGGGGGACGCCGTCCTGGTGTGGCAAGAGGGAAGGACCTCGAGTGCCCGAGCAGCGGCTGCAAAGGCACAGGATCCCAAGGTGCTGGCAGCACTCGGCCGTGGGGTGACTGACCCGCTGTCGGAGCCGGATGCAAGCGGAAGTCCTGGGGCGCTCCGTGGAGGGCTGAGGGGGAGGCGGTGGGGGTGAGGGGGTGGCAGGATCTTGCACTGTGCTTTGCTCTCCCACCTGGATGCCAGAGGAGCGGGAGGACAGCATGTGCAGGAAATTGTGGAGGAGAGGCGTCCGGCGCACTGGCTGTGATTGCAGGAGGGCCCGCTGACGGTAGTGCGACAGTTCTGTTCCGTCTATGGGGATCTCTGGTTCGTCATCACCCTGCAACGTGGACCAAGGCGGGGCGGGGGCAGAGCCAGGCAGTTAGGTAGAACTTCCAGGTAAATCCAGAGAAATTACTGATAATCATCCAAGGACAACACACATTCTAGAGAGGCAACAATGCCACCCTTGAAGCACTGAGAACTAACTGGGTCCAGATTCGGAATCATCATATGGTATCAAATCATTCACTTGCAACTAGCAACATTTCTCAACGAGTTCAGCTGGCAACCCAATTCTCTTACAAAAGGCATTTCCATGACACAGAGGCTGTGAGGGGAAGCAAGATGTCAACCAGCCAAAGGCACCCGAACGACAAGTTATCCAACGCAGTCTGGTTACTTCTACTGGGACGATCACTCGGGGGTTTCGGAATGGACTCCCCCGTCAAGACCTACAGTTCTAACTTTGAATATGGTCTGCGGCTAGTTTTAAATCTTGACTGGAAAGAAACACTCAGACATTGAAAATTAAAGTCCAATACCATCAGAATCCGAGCACTACTTGAACAAACAACCCACAGTTTAGATGGAGCTGGACCTGCTGACTAACTTACCTGCTGATTAGAGGGGTTAACAATTGCTGTGAGTAAGTAGTGTCCAAGAGGATCAAATCTCACCAGACTGAAAACACAGAAGAAACGGACAGAGACATGGAGAGAGAAATTCTGTTAACTGAGGAAAGGAAACCCGGGAGAAAATTTCTAGCTATCGTTACTGACAACTGTGGGATTTACCCAGGCTTCCACCTAATGCTAGAGACTTCCAAAACTTTCAGATTAAAATAATAAAGCTCACTCCTTCTTGTTGCGTCCTCACACCTGCCAGAATAAGGGAATACATTTCACAAAAAATAATTTCAATAACACCCCTGGGCTTCCATCCCAGGAAGCAGCTACATTGAGCACACAGCCGCTCCTGGCCGAGAGCCAATCATAATGGTAAAGCAGAGGACGCTTCCATACTCTGCCACAGGTTCGCGCCTCCCCTCGCACAGCTGCTACACTGGCGAGAAGCATGAGGGCTGGTGACAGGGAACAGTCCCAGTGTCAAGCAACCCACCTGAGGCTAGAAAATTAATGAAGATCCAGTGGCAATACCAAGAGGCCCAAAGGGAACCAGGGCCTCGACTTCAGTTCAGGCGGCATGCGCACTGACTTCGAAGGCTACGTATGTCAGTATTAGCAGACTCGATACCTCTCTACATCTCCACTTTCCATTTTGACTAACAGAAAACCAGGGGTGAGCAATTTACCCACCAAGCTCCTCACCGCCTGAACACCTTTTAAGGTTCAAAACAAACAAACAAACAAAAAACCTTTATCCCAAACCAGATCGCTTTGAACCTAAAAAAGATTCTAAAGGCCTTCATCTACAAAGACCTGAAGATGAGGCCAATAAGGAGCAGCTGAAACGAACAACATGCACAGCTTCCCGGCTGATTGGCCAACAGTTTAAAAAGCATGAAGAGCCACAGGGATAACACCCCTGCCCTGAGCTGGGATAATACAGAGATAACAATCTATCTTTTGAGGCGAAAGCACCCTTAAATGTTCTCCGCATGTTAAATCTACACCAGACACTGCTGGTGCCCAGAGTGCTCACCGGACCCGTTCCATCTCGCTAGCTGTCTTCACCACAGCAAAGGGTTCCCGGCGACTCCAGTCCCAGAAGTGGATCTCGTTGGCAGTGGCAATCAGCAGAAGCTGAGCCGTGGGGTGGAAAGCCAGGGAGGCAATGGCATTGTTGCTATCTGTGAACCAGCTTTCACTGCCACCCTGTGAATGAACAAATCCCAGGCATTCTCAAGTTACAAGCTGCCAGCGAACTAAGTCAATTTCAAAAAAAGGGTCCAGGTAGGGTAAAATGACTCCTTGTAGGGCCTACTTTAAATATGTATGTGTTCTGAAAACCAGATACAAAACCAGTGATCTGGCAGTGTCACCAAATTTACTAGAAAAACATTACTGTCAATTCAGTTCTGTCATCTACAATCTATAAGCAATGAGCACCTGTTTCTACAGTCTGTGAAGACTCAAGGTTTGGTGCATACCACAGTACACAACCCATTAGCCAATCTCCAGGACAAGGAGCACACTGCTTTGACGATCGTGATCAGAATAGCAGTACAATCCTTGATCTAAGAAAAGAGAAATCCACCCTGACGATGTCTCAGCAAGTCCTGTACCTTGTCACAATGGGCAGACAGTTAAACAGGGTGTTCATCTTGAAATGGAACATCCCTCTCATTAAGTAAGCAGTAACTACTAAGTACTCAGGGACGGTCCTGGAACATGGCCAGTCTCTCCTTCAGAGTCAAGAATGCAAGGGTAAATAAGTCTCTGCATCTAGAGTACCAAAGAAAAAGAAACGCTTACGTGTAAATCCCAGATCCGAACCTCCCCATCTAGGCAGCCAGAAGCGATGAGGCCTGAGATGGTGGGATGAAACGTGACACACCATGGAGTGCGGCGGTGTCCAATCAGAGAGTGAACACACTTGCCCGTCTTCACTTCCGTGATATAGATGTTATGGTTTACGTGAGTGGAAGCCAAGAGGGTCCTAGGGAATCAACGAAGAGGAAGCCAGTGTACAGTATGTCGGACGGAAACTGATGCTCATTCCCCATCCCAACATGGAAAACTGCACCTTGGGCTTTACTAACAACAGAAACATTCTCATCTGTCAGAGATTTTGGCTTCTCCATTCTGTCCCCAAACGACACATAATCCCTTCAGAGAATACTTTTTCCAGCAGGGAAAATTATTAGGCTATTAGTGGCCTATATCACACAGGCAAAGGATTGAGAAACTTTCCAAGTTTTGATCATCGATGTTCACAGGTTCCTTTGCTTACTCCCATTGGTTTAATGGTCAGCACTGGTCATCTATTTCCCACCTTTCTGATAACACTGGCAAAGTTCTGTTCATACAGTGCCTCAAGGAGTCTTCAGGGATTTCACTTGGATGAAGCTCAGCAAAATACACAGAAACCAACGCTACCGCAAGTCTCAGGTAAAGTTTAGGTAAGAACTAGGTACCTGTCCGGGCTGAAGGCCAATAAAAAGGTGGAGCGTGGACTATCCGGCAGTTCCACTCTCTGAGAAATAAAACAAACAAAAGTTAGAACACATTACTTATAAACTATGGCTCACTCTATCTCAAAAGCACCATTCTACATAGATTAGTGTTTACAGTGTAAGCTGAAAAACTGGAGACAACGATCAAGCTACAAATTGAGACAGAGAAATCTAAATTACCTTTGGGAAGTCTAGCTGCAAAGGAAAAAGATATTTCTAGCCCATTAACGCTTCCATATTTGTAAATACAAAAACACAACACCCCAAAACAAAAAACCTAAGTTAGATATATCAATTCTGCTACACAAAGTAGACGGTGTGCCAACTCTGTGTCATTCGCTCATTCTAAGGCCTCATTCTATTGTCACCCCTACAAGTCCTATGTGAAACATAACCAGTGTTCTTACCTTGCCCTCCCACTTCATACACCGGGTTTTATCTTCAACCAGCTCCTGCAGAAGTCGCTGAGCTCCAAAGGTCCGAGTGCCCCGTTCTCGCCCCCAGAGAATCCGGACAGCATTCTTCTCTGGAACAACCTTCATGGCGCTCAGTAAGCACTCTTACACTAGGCACGGGAAGAGGAGGAGCGAGCAACAGCTCCACACACCGAAGCAGCTAAGCTGAGGCCATTCAGATCCTTGTAAGTTGTCTTCATGGAAATCTAAGGTAAGACATTTAGTGTCAAAGAGCATCTATTCTGCAATCAGAGGAAGTTCCCACCTCAAATACGACTCTAGCTTAGAGACAAAAGTACTATTCTCTTCATACGTAATGACACCTTCTCAGAAAAGCCGCTTCTTCCGTAGCTTTTCGTCCAGGAATATCTCACCCTAAATCCCTCTTCTGTCCTCCATAGCTCAGCCTCACATCCGAAAAGCAGAACGGGACTTCCCTGGTGGTCCAGTGGCTGAGACTCCAGACTCCCAGCGCAGGGGGCTTGGGTCTGGTCCCCGGTTGGCGAACTAAATCCCTTATGGCACAACTAAGACCCAGGGCAGCCAAATAAACAAACAGAACTTAAAAGGAGTCATTCTTTTTATCAGGCAATCAAGAGCTTTTACTTTTAACCAAAAGGGCTAAAACCCTGTCAAAAACAAGACAAATCACAACATTTGTACTCCCTGCTGTTTGCTGCGCTGCCTGCCCAACTGCTGCTGCTGCTGCTGCTAAGTCACTTCAGTCGTGTCCGACTCTGTGAGACCCCATAGATGGCAGCCCACCAGGCTCCCCCGTCCCTGGGATTCTCCAGGCAAGAACACTGGAGTGGGTTGCCATTTCCTTCTCCAATGCATGAAAGTGAAAAGTGAAAGTGAAGTCGCTCAGTCGTATCCAACTTGTAGCGACCCCATGGACTGCAGCCTACCAGGCTCCTCCGTCCATGGGATTTTCCAGACAAGAGTACTGGAGTGGGGTGCCATAGCCTTCTCCGGTCTAACTGCTAGGACCCCTCTGATCACTTGGGCAGCCTCCAAAGCAAAGGATGGGTTATTGATTTTAAAAGGTTATTACTTGAGGTACGGTTCTTATGTACTAGCTTCAGTTCTATCTCCTACCTAAAAGCAAGAGCACAGAACTACTTTGAGGTACCTTTCTCATTCTCTTTTCCTCATCTCCACTCAAGTTCCAGATAGAGGGTAGAGGAGCAAAAAGAAGAAAAAATTTCATTTCCTTTCTAATCATCCACTGCAAGCCTTAACAGCATAAAACTGTCACAAAATAAACACAGATTCCACTAAAATCTCAACTAGCAGCAAAACACACACACATGAAAGTTAAAGAAGTTTGAAAATACATATATAATTTTTATTCATCGCGGCACTGTTTCTTCAACTCTGCTATGAAAAAACTTCGAACAGAAATGTTGAGAACACAGTAGAATAAATATATACTGCTCATTATTTAAGACTCAAGAATTGTTAATATATTGTCAAATTTGCCTCATTTGTCTCCATGGATAGATATATAGAAGGGTCCCTTTTAATTTTCCTGTGAGCCATTTCAGCAGGCATGGAGACAGTCTAACCCTATATACCTCACTGTGCATCTCCTGAGAATGAGGACATTTAGCTTCATAACTACAACACTATTTACCACCATTATCATCTGTGCCTTTAATACACCAAATACTCCAAAAAGAGTCTCTAATAGTGGTTTAAAAAAAAAATCCAGAACCCAATCAAGGCTCAAGCAATGAATTTGGATGATGTCTCTTTAGCCTCTCTCATTCTAGAATGGCCTCCAAGTTTTATTCTGGTTGGTTTTGTGTATGGTTTGTTTGTTTACAACCCAAGCTTTCTAAAAGGACCAGAACAGTTGACTTGTTGACTCGTAGTTGACCGTTACATCTCACTTATGTGTGATTATTTCCTCCCAGTGCCGTTCAGCTTGCCTCTCTATCCCTAACGCCTCCTGTGAACACTGACTCGATCGAGGTTGAGAGGCTTGGGAAAGGATGCTTCACAGGTGATGCAACCTACGTCCCTCATAACACAGCCCATCGTGCTCTCACCTGCTCCACTCGGTGAGACCTGGTAAACTACACGATCGTCTGGCGAAACATGATCACCTGGTCGAGTCTGTAACTGCCAGAGCTCTTCGTATTTCCTCCTTTACAGTAAGCGACCTGTGGCTAATGTCTGGCACCATGTGAATATGCTGTTCCTCTTCAACCTTGTGCTTAACAGTTCAGCAGTTACGGATGATTCCTTCATAAATTATTATTTCATTTGGGGGCTGGAATATGTTGATTTTCCAATTCCATCCTTATTATTTCTACATTGCTGGCATTCTTTTGGAAAGAATAACTGAAGTAGAGTAAATGCTTAATTTTTTCCCTTAATTACTACTTATTATCTGTAATAGTAAAAACTGGGGACAACCCAAGTGCCCATCTAAAGGGGACGAGATGACTTACTACAGTAAGGAAGATTCTCTGGGTAGTGATAACAAAAGATCTTCAAGATACATTGTTCAGAGGGGGGAAAAGCAAGCAGCAGAATAATGAATATAGCAAGGCTACCTTTTGAAACAGAGGAGAAACCAATGGGCGTTTGTTAGAGCCTGAAGGGGCAGGAGGCCAGAGACACAGGTGGAGGCTGGCCTCTGAGCACACCCATGTTACGGCATTCTCATTGCTTAATTACCTATTCAAAATTTATTCTTAAATATTTGATGATGGGAAGAAAATGTTAAATGATAAAGACAAAACATAAAGTTTATATATACAGTGTGATCTCAACTTTGTTTTTTAAAAAAATCTTTAAGAATAACGATACAAAAAATTATAAAAAGCATTAACCATGGTTCTCTTTGGGTGGTAGGATTAGAGGTGACTTCATCGTCAGGAAAGGCACTGTTCATTTTCTAAATTTAAAAAGTAATAATTGCTTATTGTAAAAAGTCAAACAATAATAAACTCTTTACATTTTATGAAAGGGTTGCAATCTAAAAAGTACACAATAAGACGCATCCAAATACAGGAGGGAAAATACTTATTGTCTGTGCTGAAATGAGATTTCTGTTTGGAATATTAAAATAGAAAAAGTCGGAAGAAGCCTACAGAAAGATGTGACTCTGAGTTCCCAGTTGCATATGGCACAAAGTTCGTCAGGAGTGATTAAGGAACAAACTCCAGCCTATATCCTCAGAGTACAGTTCTCATCCGCCAGCAGCACACAAACGTAAGGATGTACACACTGACTGTGTCAGCACGGTGCAGGCCAACCTCCCGCATAAACTGAGGATCAACGAACTAAAAGGAAATTATCTCCTTGGTGACTGTGACAACTCATGGTTCAAAACCAAAAGTCTGGAAGTGAAACTGCCACAAAGCTGAATAATTACTAACCAGGAGGGTGGCAGAAATACAGTTCCCATCCATTCACTTTAATCCTTAACTGAGCCTGTAATTTTTCTTACAGCCAATCATTCTTTTACCTAATTTAGAGGTCTTCAGCAGAAATGAGTTCTGAGGGTTCCTGACAGTGCTGTGCTTAGTCGCTCAGT
This sequence comes from Capricornis sumatraensis, assembly GCF_032405125.1. Taxonomy (NCBI): domain Eukaryota; kingdom Metazoa; phylum Chordata; class Mammalia; order Artiodactyla; family Bovidae; genus Capricornis; species Capricornis sumatraensis. Next base: position 77,044,881 of record NC_091084.1, read on the forward strand.
CGTGTCCGACTCCTTGCGACCCCATGGACTGTAGCCCGCCAGGCTCCTCTGTCCATGGGGATTTGCCAGACAAGAATACTGGAGTGGGTTCCATGCCCTCCTCCAGGGCATTTTCCCCACCCAGGGATCAAACCCAGGTCTCCCGCACTGCAGGCAGATTCTTTACCATCTGAGCAACCAGGAAAACCGTGTTGTCCTATGGTGCAACATTAAAACTACTTTGAGAGAAACGTATTTAAACCATTTATAATCTTATAACATCTGGTGAAAACAGCAACAATCCAATTCCTAAAAAAAAAATCTGACCTTCTGACTTCATGTAACTCAAGAGGAAGAAGAAAATATAGGCCACAGACACCGGTGATTCAGAAAACTGTGAGGCAATCTTAAGTTCCTACACAAACCAGAAGGACAAAGGAAGAGCTGCTACAAATACCAGTTATCAAGAAAACTCAAAAACTAAAGCTCGGGATTACCGCAGAGCTTGTCTACCACTTCCCAGAGACCTAAACACACCAACGGTTCAAAGAAGAGAAGTCTGAGGGACAGCAAGAAGTCGAAGGGACTAAAACAACTTCACAGTCTCTCTTCTGTCGGAAAAAAAAATTTGCTCTGTTTCTTTAAAAGGATAAGGGGCCTTTTCCTGATACACTCCTAACAGCTACCTGAGAAGCAATTCTACTTTGTTCTCCATAAAGAACAGGAGCTGAATCAAGCTGCAGCTGGGCGGGTCTGTGGCTGAGGAGGTCCCAGTCGAGTGTGTTTTTCATTCCTCTCTTTAAAAAGGAGAAAGAAACAAGTTTCCCGATCTGGCCCTTAAGTCAGATTGGGACAAAAGGTGCCAAGAATCGTCTTTGTGACACCGTTACACAGGCCCCCAAGTCAGTTCTCAACCACCGAAAGCCTTGTGCACGTACAACCAGAAGGACACGATTAGGATACATGTGCAACACAAATGCCAAGATCCGCCCACCCCCATTTCTAACCACTTCCCCCATAACGTGACCCATCACTCTAAAAAGATGGGGAGAAAACCAAGAAAACCTTGAAAGGTTTTCTCTGCTTAATTCTAGGACATAAATTATACTTAACAACCACTAATAAAAATCACCCAGAGGGGATTTCTCTGGTGGTCCAGCAGTTACGATCCCATTTCCAACGCTGGGGGCATGAGTTCAATCCCTGGGTGGGGAACTAAGATCCCACATGCTACATGGCACAGACCCCCGCCCCCCCCCCCAAAAAAAGTCGCTAAGATTATGCATAACCCAGTGGAAACTGAAGTCAGACTTACAGGTTCCTCCTGCAATTAAAAAAAATTTATGTGTGGCTGTGCCGGGCTGCCAGTGCAGCATGGGCTTTCCTGGTCTCGGCAGTTGGGCACTGCTCTCTAGCAGCAACACACAGCCTCCCCACGGCGGTGGTTTCTCCTGCTGCACAGCACTGGCTCGAGGGTGCTCGGGCTTCAGCTGTGGCGGCACGTGGGCTCAGCAGTTGCGGCTCCCGGGCTCTAGAGCATAGGCTCAACAGTTGGGGCGCACAGGCTTAGTAGCTCTGCAGCCTGTGGGCTCTTCCTGGACCAGGGATTGAACTCGTGTCTCCTGCACCGGTGGATTCTTTACCACTGAGTGATCAGGGAAGCCCCTTCCCCTTGCAATTTGATCACCTTATTATGCTAGCAATTTCACTCCCCCTTCTAGCAATATGACTTTGGACAAATTATTTAAGCTCTTTGAGACCTGGCTGCCTCCTCTGTAAACAGGAATCATGCTACTGGCCTCTTCAAGTTGCTGTGAGGCTCTAAGAAAAGCATGGTAGAGCATTAAGACCCCTGCTGTTACTGTCGTCATCATTACTGAATTCTCTTTGGGGTTCACCATGGTTTCTCTCACCAGTGTGCCTAGCTATCATAAAACCCGAGACCTGCGATGCCATGATTCTCAAGGGAAGCAGATTGCTAAGAAACATTTCAGAGGCTGTTACCAGACAACAAATTAAAGGAAAAGTATTCATTTCTGGGGCAAAACATAATTAAATGAGATTTGGGCTACTTATACATAAAAAAGTGAATTAAAGAAACTAGATTCAGCGACTTTCAGCTGTATCTGTAAAACCTGGCCAATAATTCACACCCCAAATCCTCCCTACCAATAGCATTCCAAGGGTATGAATCAGAAAGTTATTAGGCTTGGAAGGGACTATGAGAATGCAGGCCAATGACCTCATTTATCTGAGTAACTGCGTCTCTCCCCACTTCACCGTGCCCATGTAGGCAAAGGCTAAGAGTCCAGTCAGCCATGTAACACCAATGTATATCCAAAAAAATAATTCAGGATTCAACCCAAGGCTAACTCTTTAAAAGGAAAACAAAAAAATCCTTTACTCAATCTAGGATCACCTGCATAAGTAAAGTTCTCCCAACAACTGGAAAATTAACTACAAAATGTCAGATCTTTAATTAGAGGCCTACAAGTATCCAAGTACTCTTTAGAAACTCCATGTGGGTGGAAATACACAGAGTTTTTCTAAAGGGCTTTCTAAAAAACTTCAAAAACTAGCATTTTTGTTTTCATCAATAGGATTTTCTACAGGGCATTTCAGGACACTTCTTAGGACGCCGTATATGATCCAAGTCCAAAATGTAAGCACCGTAGCAGCCTGCCTCTACAGGCACATCCCTGCCTCTACACAGCTCCTGCCTGACTCTTGGAGTAGACTGAATGTGGGAATGGGGCAGGGAATTTGGGGCAAAGCATCACAAATCTAGGACTGAAAAACAGGTAACAAATTCTGAAGGGAGACGTATCTGGGGACATAAAAATTTCAACTATTACTTGAACTGTGTACAGACTGCTAAAGGAGATCCTAGGATATACCAAACTGCTAACTGTGGCTTAAGTCTGCATAGAGAAACTTTAATGTTTAATCTTTTTATCTATAATTTCTAAATAAGAGACAGTGTAACAGACTTATATATGGGTCCTGACAGGCCAACTGAACCCAGCTCTGTCACTTTCTCGGTGAGAGTGTTCGACACTGAGTCGTGTCAGACTCTCTGTGACCCCATGGACTGTGCGTAGCTTGCCAGGCTCCTATGTCCATGGGATTCTCCAGACGAGGACACTGGAGTGGGCAGCCATTCCCTTCTCCAGGGGAATCTTCCCGACCCAGCGGCTGAACCTGGGTCTCCTGCATCGCAGGCAGAGTCTTCACTGTTTGAGCCGCCAGGGAAGCCCCTGAGCCACCAGGGAAGCTCATGTTCTCAGTACAAGACAGTTTCTTGGAATAGTTACTGAACTTCCTTGTACTCCAGTTTCATCATCTGTAAAAGGCAGCATTTATATGATAGGATTACCACTAGGATTAAAAGACTTACCAAATGAAAAGTGCTTGCTATTATATAATTCCAGTGCTTGTACTAAATAATACCTTCTTTCTATAATGAAGATTACAGAATGGCAATAAGAAAAATATATTTAAGGCCACAAAGTCCTATAAACAATCAGCCAGGGACTTCCCTGGCGGCCCACTGATTAAGACTCTATGTCCCCAATGCAGGGGATGCTGGTTTGATTTCTGGTTCAATCCCTGGTCAGGGAAGATCCCCCATGCTGTGTGGCGCAGCCAAAAATAAATGAATAAATAAGTATGCAATTCTAAGAAAAATAAAAATCTGCCAAATTAAAGAAAATTATTCTAAGCAAATTGAGACTGCCACTGCAAAGGTCTCCAACTCATTCTGTATCAAAGATATCTTACTACTGTCACCTTTAAAAAATAATTAGAAAATCTCAAGATAGTGATTAAGACAATAACAACACTTTCATCATCTTACTCATTCCCACTGTCCTCAGCATAAGTAACTCACTTATAATCCTCAGATACACGAAGCCCTAAAAGAACAAGAAGTCACACTGTCAGCGGTGGGTTCAGAACCCAAACCCAGGCAGTCTGGCTCCAGTCTAGACGCTTCATTACTACAGAACACTCCTTACTGCCTGACACAAAACCTCCTATGAGGTCTCTCCTGTTTCATGTGCTGGTCTCACATATAGTAGGCCCTCCATCAATGTTTCACTGTCTCACCATATCAACTGGAAATCAGCCTGCTTTGTATTTTTAATGTTCATTTCCCCAAAGGTCAAGAAATTGAAGAATCATGCTGAGGGGAATTCCCTAGTGGTCTAGTGGTTAGACTAGACCTCACTTTCACTCCCAAGGGCACAGGTTCAATCCCCAGTTGGGGAACTAAGATCTCACAAGCTACAGGGTATACCCAAAAAAAAAGAAAAAAAAAATCATGTTGAAGAAAAATGAAAAGAAAAAATTCTCACTCCTTTCTTTACAGCAGTTTATTTACATAGTTTCTGGGAGAAAAGGGGACTTTAAAACCTTCAACCAGAAATAAATTTGATAAAGTACCAAATAAAACTACATCATGAAATTCAGTTACTATGTATTTACCCTACAAACCCACCAACTCCATCCAAGTAAGAAAAATTACCTATCAGGAAATAGAGATCGATGCCACAGTAAATTTACTTTTGTAAGGCAACCAGAATAGGACATAAATCTCAAAAAACACAGTCAACAAAAAGAATGTGAGTGAACAAACTCTGTCATGTCTGTGCATTACCCCTTCATCCAACATGAAGTATGACATCAACACACCTGGCCAAAGGAAACGCGGAGCCTGTGTGCAGAGCCCCGTGTCAGCCCCTTCTCATCCACAGAGCAGATGCGTGCGCTAGTGGCCACCCTGCACGGCCAGAGCTAGGATCTTCCACACCTGGGTCTGCCTGCCTGGGACAGATCCTCTCCAAGGACAGTCTCCATCAGTTTCTTCTACCCTGCTCCCATGCTGCCCTACCCATCAAGAAATAAGGACATATCCCTGAACCCGGGCAGACTGTGTGACTTGCGTTGACCACAGAATGTGGCAGAAGTGATGATATGCCAATTCCAGGACCTGGCAACATCCACTTTCACCCTTGGAAACCAATCACCAGGCTGCAAGGGAAATTCAAGACATCACACTGGAGAGAGAGGCCATACAGAGAGGTCCTAGATGATAAGACATTACTCAGAGAGAGGCCACACTGAAGACTATCAAGGTCCCAGACCAATGAGTTGAAACTCTGTTGTGCTGTCTAAGCCAGCCCAGACACCAGCTGAAAACAGACAAGTGAGCGACCCCCACAGATGTGACACAGAGCAGAAGAGCCGACCGGACGAGCCCTGCCCACACTCCTGCCCACAGGGTTGCGAGCAGCAACAAATCATCACTGTCCTAAACCACAAATGTGGAGGTGGTGTGATACTACGGTTTATAATAAGAAAGACACATTTGGTCTTTGTCCTCACTTTTGCACAGATTTCCTAAAACAGTTGAAATTTCCTGAGTGAGAGAAATCTGTCATTCATAAGGAGCTTCTTTTAAATTTATAGGTTGACTTAGGGTGGCACCCCTACAAAGCCTCAGGATAGGGCTGGTCACCAGAAAAACCAAGTGATTAGAGGAAAAAGAAAGGGGATTAGGGGTTAGATTGGCCGGGAGATTAAGCACTATAAAAACTACTGAACAAGATTTGATGACCTTCCAGATTGGTGAACACATTCACATGCCAGGAGGGTGATGCACCCCAGTTCTATGAGGACAGAAGCTCCTATGTTTCAGACCCTTCCAGATCTTGCCCTATGCACCTCTTCATCTGGCTGTTCAAACTGAAGTGAAGTGAAGTGAAGTCGCTCAGTCGTGCCCGACTCTTTGCGACCCCATGGACTGTAGCCCACCAGGCTCCTCTGTCCATGGGATTCACCAGGCAAGAATACTGGAGTGGGTTGCCATTTCCTTCTCCACGGGATCTTCCCAACCCAGGAATCGAATCCAGGTCTCCCACATTGCAGGCAGATGCTTTAACCTCTGAGCCACCAGGGAAGCCCAATAAACTGCTAAGTGTAAGCTTGAGTTCTGTGAATCACTCTATCAAATTAGTCCAACTCAAGCACAGGGTTACCTCCCACCTATAAGCCATCCATCAGAAGCACAGGTGACAACCTGGGCCTGCAATCAGCATCTGAAGTCCAGGTGGCACAGTTCTGTGGAATCGAGCCCTTCAACTTGCGGGATCAGATGCTATCTCCAGGCAGTGTGTCACAACCAGTTAAATCTGCAGAACACCTAGTCACTGGCTGCTGAGATTTGGAGAAATGCTTGCCAGTTTTGAAAAAAAAACACCCACTGAGGTTGTTTTTCCATAGCAGCAGATAACTAAAACACTACCTACCTAATATCCAGTGCACCTAATTCCTTGTTAGGGCTCTTCCTCACTAGACTACAAACTCTGGGACATGTCTATCCCAGTCCAGTCTTAGCCCAGTGCCTAGTACAGAAGAGAGTGAATATGTGTGTATATTTATATCCAGCTATGAGGGAAGCCCAAAGCAAACTTTAAACTGTCATAAAGAGCAACACCTAGGTGAAAAAAAAATGTAGTCAGTTATAGGTGGTGCTGATGGTTCAAGGTTATCAATTCAATTTCTACAAGTCAAATATCTCCAAAATGAGAAAACTTTGTACCATTAACTAATCTCAACCAGTCATTTTATCATGCACACGTCATCAGTCAGGAGAAGGCCAGGCGCCAGAGTATGCACAGGTCAGATCTACCCCCACCACTCCCAACTGGGGGGAAAGAGGGTGGGACCCAAACCTAAAAACTAAATATCCCAGGGAGGACAGCAGCCTTTTGTAATTTTTACGACGCTTCTTTATACTCATATTTGAAACAGGGCACATTCATAACAAAATACAGAAGCAGTGGATTTTCTGAGAGCAGGGCTGGGAATATGTGCTACTGTATATCCCGAGCTTGAGAGTGCTGGACATAAAAGTGACGGGATTTAATGGGTAAAGCTAAGACTAAGAGGTAAGAAGCTTCAATGACTGATTTCCACCAGTGAGGTGTTACATAATCTTGGACAAATCACACTCTATGTATAAAAACTGAAAGTAATAACACCCTCTCCTCCTACCTTAAGGAATAATATCTCTGGAATATCTCAGGAGTTACAAAAACCTCAAGGCACGATTACAACTTTTCAAAGTAAAAGGCAAGTTAGGAACCAACAATAACCAGAATACACAATAATACGACTTTGCACAAAGACGTCTGGCACGCGCAGCTCTTAAAGTGCGAAGGAAACTACACTGGCTATGAAGCAGAATCAGAGAGTACCTACCTCTAATTAACCACCTCACATACTAACAGCAACTAATTTGATGGAATCAAGACCTATACAATCAAAATTAATACAAAGCCACTTTATAAGCAGCCAAAGACTAGAAATATTAATAAAATGCTAGTGCAGGACTTCTCTGGTGATCCAGTGGTTGAGAATTCACCTTGCAATGCAGGGGACATGGGTCCAATCCCTTGTCAGAGAATTAAGATCCCACATGCCAAGGAGCAACTCAGCCTGCCTGCTTCAACTAGAGAGTCCGCCCACCGCAATGAAAGATCATGCATGACGCAACAAAGATTCCACTTGCTGCAACCAAGACCCAACACAGCCAAATAAACTAAACAATTTTTTTTAATGTTAACAGAACCTGCACCTGTACTGCAGACATGCACAGCATTTATGTTCAGAATTACAAACACTCTAAAATACAACTGGTCTGCTTCTAGAAAGTTAGACTAAGAGGTTACAGTGAATCAAATACCTGTACAAAGGTTGTCAGCCCAAATTTACCAAGAGATAAGCAAGCAATGTGACCTCTTTTTCTTACATCCACACCCCCCAACAAGCTTTTAAAATATATAAACTCAGTGTAAGGCAGACCACTAAGGGTATATCACAAAGAAGCTGACAACTTTCAAAATGCTTTGAAGATAGGAAACTAAATAAATTCGAGTGATTGTTATTATAATAAAGGGGAGGAACAAAACACCAGCTTTTCTGCTACAGATTTTGCTGACTAGAGCTTCCAAAAGTAACTCACAAGGATGTAACCTAATGTCTGCAACACAGGAAAGTATGCTCAAAAACAAAATATGATCAAAACTGGGAACAGAAAGCTGTAAGACCCAAATTTGAGACTGACAATCTTCCTTATTCTCCCCTCAGAAGAATGAAAAGAAAAGAAGCTTTCAACCTGCAAACTCTTCTGGGGCAAAGAGGGAGCTGAAACCATAAGAACCCCTTCAGGTTCTTGGAAGAACACAGAAGAAACCACTGAACCAAGGAGAAACTGAAGCTCAACTTCTGAGTCGCAAGCTATCAACAGGACCAGGAAGGCTCCTGCTAAGTGCACAAAAGTGGCAAGAGACTTCCTACTAGCAAAGGAGAGAGAAAGACAAAAAAGAGCAGCTTTCGATGGAAGAAATTTCACAGAGACAAAGACAGCTTAACCCCAGAGTTGAGAACGGACCCCAGCTGCTTCAGGCACGCAGGCCTAATGGCTTTGGCAACAACATACCTCTCATCTACAAATAACATTAGGAGGCTGAAGTGGAAGCCACTTTCAAGTCACGAAGGAGCACGTCTTTCTGTTTTCTGCGTAGTCTTTGGGGACGAGAGAGTCCAGCTCTCCTTCCTGGAGCGCCACACGGCCCCCAGCCGTTCCTGGACACCCCTGGAACCATAGCGACAGCACAGTAACAAAGCTTTGAGGGCTCTCAATCAGGCGTCCTCACAAGCCCAGACAGACAGGATTGCTCACCAGGCAAAAGAGAAAATGTACACCTGGAAGAGGCTGAGAAATTCATCCAGGTTTGCAAGATGAGTCAGTAGTCAAAGCAGGATTTGAATTCAGGCTTTGCCTTCAGATAGTATCAGAGCTTGACTCTCAGCCCTTGGCTCAGCAGATACTGTGTTCAGTGTTCTCCAGTGTTAGAGTCAGCCCAGGTCAGGTTCTTGGCTGACTAGAACAGGGAAAGGAAAAATTTCCCTCAAGGCTTCAGGAAAAGGAGAAGTCAAATTATTAAACGCAGAGCTCTTATGCTAAAAGGTCCAGATGCCCCTTCTACCTCGCCAATCACATTCCTCAGCCAATCAAAATAAGGCACTGGATTTTAAGAAACTAGTCGTTTTAAGCTCTGACTGGAAGTTGGACTGCATTTCCCCAAATTTCCAAACAAAAAACACTAAGGGGGACAAGAAAGATGCAAAAGCAATTACAGCCAGCCAGCAAGTGTTTACTGAATATCTAGGCGCCCAGCACTACTCTAGGCGCTGAGGAGCCTAGAGCCAATGAGAGCATTCCTGCCCTCAAGGAGCTTATAAGATTATTTATGCAATAAAAAGTGACACTTTCAAGTACTGATAAATGCTAGGAAGAATATATAAATAGTAATGTTGTTCAGAGGGGACAGATTAAAGGTAGGAAATCAAGAATTCAGAATCATTTCTATTTTTCTATTACTATGAGCCTGAGAAAATATGAATAAGGAGAAACGTTAAAATATTTTCATTCAAATTAATACTACAATATAATCTAACATCACTTCCTATTTTTAAATAACTACATGCTGCTGCTGCTAAGTTGCTTTAGTCGTGTCTGACTCTGTGCGACCCCATAGATGGCAGCCCACCAGGCTCCCCCGTCCCTGGGATTCTCCAGGCAAGAACACTGGAGTGGGTTGCCATTTCCTTCGCCAATGCATGAAAGTGAAAACTGAAAGTGAAGTCGCTCAGTTGTGTCCCACTCTTCACAACCCCATGGACTGCAGCCCACCAGGCTCCTCCGTCCACGGGATTTTCCAGGCAAGAGTACTGGAGTGGGGTGCCATTGCCTTCTCCAGAATAACTACATATATAAGACTAAATTTGAAATAGCCTTCAAAGGAAGCATTCTTACCTCAAAACTTACAGCAAACTTAAAGTCTTTACGCATATGGCAGTAAGATCCCAATATTTATCCAATAATATTTATAATCCACTGACTGATAAAGATGAGTGGTAGAATGTAACAATACTTTTATGGAACATTCACTGAATGTTTGCAGCATACCTGACAGTGCTAACTAAGCATTTTTCTACACATTATCTCATTTACTTCTCACAGTGACACTATGAACATAGTGTCCATTATCCCCATTTACAAATCACAAAACTGAGGCTTAGAAAGGTTAAATGATCTGCCCATGTGGAGGGGAGATTCAAATTCAATCAGATGCCAAAGTAGATGCTCTAACCACTCTAAGTAATTAAGTAAAGTCACTCAGTCGTGTCCGACTCTTTGTAACCCCGTGGACTGCAACCCACCAGGCTCCTCAGTCCATGGGATTCTCCATTCAAGAATACTGGAGTGGGTTGCCGTTTCCTTCTCCAGGGGATCTTCCCGACCCAGGGATCAAACCCGGGTCTCCCGCATTGGAGGCAGACGCTTTAACCTCTGAGCCACCAGGGAAGCCCTACAGCTTCTATAGAACAAGCAGTAAACCTCAGACACAGAAAAAAAACACAATACCCTTTCCATGTCTTCACACCTACGTGACAGAGAGTTAATTCAGGAGATAGAGAGAGAAGGAATAAATCTGAATAACTCCATGTCAGAACACAGGGCTATAGCCGTAATTCCACAAGACCCACAACTTAACCTCCCTATCTAGAAAGGAGCTAACCTCACCTGTGCTAACCATTACTTGCCCCCGGTAGGCTGTGTTAATTATTATTTGTCATATACACACAGATCATCCATTGAAAGAGACAAGGAAAACTACAGTGTTATGATTATTACTGCTTTGATGCTAGAGCAAAACACCAGAAAGTGATGTAAGTAAATTATGTGCACCAAGAATGCAGGGTTTGAGGGACTGCCCTGGCGGTCCAGTGGCTGAGGCTCTGCGCTCCCAATGCAGGGGGCCAGGGTTTGATCCCTGGTTAGGGAACTAGACCCCACATGCTGCAACTAAAGAGTCTGCACACCACAACTGAAGATTTCACACCCCACAAGGAAGACTGAAGATCCCGTGTGCTGCAATTAAGACCTGGTGCAGCCAGGATTAAAAAAAGAAACATAGCGTTCAGGAATAATTGAACTAGTTGTTTTACCTCTAATTTTCTTTCTTTAAAAAAGAAATTTATTAAAGCAATACATACCATATGACCCAGCAATTGCACTTGGGCATTTATCCAGAGAATGTACATTCACACAAAAAAATTGTACACAAATGTTTATAGCAGCTTTATCTGTAATAGTCAAGAACTGGGGAAAAACTCAGAAGTTCTTCAGTGGGCAAGTCACTAAACGAAACTAAGGCATATCTAAACCTGGGAATACTACCCAGCAATTAAAAAGGATACATGCAACTTGGATGACAGTCCAGGGAATTACACTGCACTGGGAAAAAAAGAAAAACAACGATCCCAAAGGCTACTTTCTGGGAATTCCTTGGCGGTCCAATGGTAAGCGCTCAGTACTTTTCACTGCCTGGGCCAGGTTCAATTCCTGCCTAGAAACTAAGATCCCACAAGCCATGGAGCAGCCCCCCAGCAAAAAAATTTTAATTAAAAAAAAAAAAGGTTACATACTATATGATTCTATTTACGTGACATTCTTGAAATGGCAAAGGAAGACAGACTTGTGGGATTACAGAGCTTGGGGAGGGAGATACTGTCCGCCTTCCCCGGAGGATATGTTTTCCAGACTCTCTGCACAAAAACTTTACTGCAACTTTATCGACTGCACCGTCACCTCACGGTGACGTGGAGGTGGGAGTGACCACAAAAGGGCATTGAGACCCTGTGGGATGGAAACGCCTGGCATCTTGACTGCATCACTGACAGCACCCCGGCTGTTATCGGTGTACTCTGGTTTTCGAAGATGCTACCATTGCCACTGGAGGAAAACGGGTACAGGGCACACGGGATCTATCTCACTGTCATTTCTTAAGACTGCCTGAAACCTAAAACTATCTGTAAACAAAGGCTAATCAGAAAAAAAGGAAAAAAAAAAAAAGGTAACACACGCCTCTTGCAACAAGCAAAACAACAGTCTGTGGTCAACAGATTTTGTTTTCTGTATCAAAATGGGATCATATATACTATATGTCAACCTAAAGCCTACCTTCTTTACCTGTTACACAGGGACTCCCCTGGCAGGCCAGTGGCTGGGACTCTGTGTTTCCAATGTAGGGGGTATGGGTTCAATCCCTGATTGAGGAAATAAGATCCTACATGCCACATGGCCAACTTCTTTTTTTAATCAGTATATCATAGAGAGCTGGGGGGGGGGGGAAAAGTCTTTAAGTGCCAAGCAGGATGGCAAGTATAGAATATTTTCTGATTGGGGCAAATGTTTCTAATGCTCACGTGCTGTCGCTGAGTCAGGTGCCTTCAGCGAGAGCACAGTACAGAAGTGGCATTCTAAAGAGATCCGCAGAAATGCAAGGTCTGCAGCAGCTCTTCCAGGATCCTACCCCCTTCTCTGCCTCCTCCAAGTAACCATCCTTATGGGCCCACAGAGGAAGAAATGCTAAATGATTTCTTTTGAGCAAAAACTTGCAAGAGGGGATAATTCTCCCACATACTGAAGCCACAGCAAACAAGCTTCCCTGAAAATATATTCCCCCTTCAAGCAGAAGTGCAAAATATCTTGTTAATAACAGTGCAGACTACCACTATTAGGGCTTCATGTTTTGCGTACTCCATCTCCAGAGCCCCTTGCTACCCCTTTGCCATTTTACAGACCAAAAGCTGGCTTGATGTGAAATTACTCACCCGTGATCAAACAGTCAGTACGTGGTGAAGATGGCATTCAAAGCTACAAGTGCTTTCCCCACTTTATCAGATGCTTTTCCATTTAGCATGTCTGGGGGGACTATATATGTGCCAGGACCTATTATAGGTGACAGTGACAGATAAAAAACCAACAAATACAACACAGAAAAGGTCTTCAACATCAGAGTTTTCTGAAGGCAGCGGCAGTATACTGGAACTGTAACTGCCATATTGAAACACGGCAAGTGTTATACAAAGTGCTGTGGGTTTGAAAAATCCAACCATCAGCCCCAAAGCAAGAGACACTCTCTCACATTAGCTTCCTTACAACTGTTCTTAGTTTCAGTTCCATTTGGATATTCTACAAGTCACATGTTTCTCTCTGTGATCCTTGGCAAAAGGTGTGCAGTGGCCTTCTATACAAAACACTGCCCCAGACATGCTCAGTATGAACGGAAGCTTGCCAGCTCAAATCAGCAGGAAGCTCCTTAATGCTGTAATGCTTTGAAATTTTGGCAATGAAAAGAAATGAATGTTTTTAATCAAATCATGGATGTACAGAGTTAAATATGACTTAGACATCACTTTGAATACAGAGTCTTAAAAAGGTATAAACCCATTTGCCCATTTTTATAAGACTCACAAGAGCAGCTCTCAGACAAAAAGCCCAGGTCTCTCAACTCACTGTATGGCATTCCTTTCCACTCTTTCTTCTTTCTGGCCAATGAAAACAAACTTAGTGATGTTCAAGTTTTTCTTTTCATCAACGATAGATGCATTCATGAGTCACGTGCAGTTTAAAGACGAACTTTATCACAAACAGGAATGCTAGGCACCCCTGAGATATATACACACAGAGGTAAAGGATACCCTTTACTTCTACCCCAGCTACCCTTGATATGGAAGAAGCTCTTCAGGCATTTGGGAGGGAGATGTCAATACACTAAAAAACTGCCATCACCCACATACGTCATCAGTATCTTAGCAATAGCTAGTACTGAGGGGATATCTATTGATACTATGAGCCAGGCACTCAAGACTATTTACATGCTATTCCTTATCCTTACAAACACTCTCAAAAAAGGTGTTATATCGTCGTGTACATTGGTGCACACCAGGTTTAAAAAAGAATCCCCAAACCCCACAGCTGCCCAGGGGCTGGGCTAGAATTTAACTCTCGAGTCCATGCTCTTCTCCCACTCCACGCTCCCTAGGAACAGAATATCTGTCCTGTCTGTACATGTGGCTGTGACATCGAGCAGCCTCAAACGTCGACATTATTTCTTGAATGGCAATTATGTAATTTAGCCATCTTTTCAATCTTCGGGTTGTCTTAACTAATTTTCTTTCACGATTCCTTGGTGGTCTTCCATGTCTTCTTCCTTTTTTAAGAAGCAAAATCCTTTGTCCAAATGATATCTTATGTGAAAACACTAAAATATAAAACAGATCAAACCAAATATAAAACAAAAAATATAAAAATACCATATGTGTGTGTGTGTACATATATATATATATATATATATATATGAAATGCCAACCTGCTCCAGTATTCTTATCTCAGAAATTCCATGGACAGAGGAGCCTGGCAGGCTTCAGTCTGTGGGGTCCCAGAGAGTCAGACATGACTGAACACACACACACGCACACACACACACCCCCATATGAGAACCAATGAAGCCGCACCACATGATTTTCCTAAGAGCCCTGAGATCCCTCATGAGGCATCACTTTTTCTTATCCTTTACAACAGAGATGTTGCCATCCACCTTATAGGTTTCTTATGACTACTAAGTGAAGGAACAAATATGAACTTCCCAGAATACGGTAAGTATTCAAAAGTTGGCTCCCCTCTCTTTTATCCTGCAGAGGTAATAGTTGTTGCCAATTCAAGAAAGCTCAATTTGATGGTATTTTCAGTAGCAGAGACATAAACAAGTAAATGCTCCCATAGCTCAACTAAAATAAATAACCTAGCAAACCTTTCATTAAAGAGACCAACGGTAATACTCCCTCCCAGCCAAGTTTCCAGTCAATGACCCATGGATCTCAGAGCACAACTGTCCTAGCAGACCTGAGATACCCTACAAGGCACCATAACGCAGACCAAAAGTGTCACGCAAATGAGTTAGTGTTGTTCTAAGCACCTTAAATTTGGCACTTCCTGAGCTGAGCATATAAATTGGCAACTTAATACTGCATTTAATGAGTAATTTTATGCTTATGTTCTACAACAGAATCTAATGTTCATTTTGCCCATCTTCTGGCTCCTATTCCTCCAAGCACCACAAACCAAAAATGGGCCGATCTCATGGGCACCTTCACCCAGGCGACATTAACCTGGCCCTTCCTAAACTCGCCACTAAGAATCTACCGCCTCATCGATGAACCTATTTGCAGGGCAGGAGTGGAGACATAGAGGTAGGGAAGGGGCCTGTGGACCAAGGGGGAGCAGGGGAGGGTGGGAGGAAATGAAAGAGCTGCACTGAATTACATATGTTACAGTGTGTAAAAGTTACAATGTGTCAAACAGACAGCTAGTGAGAAGTTTCTACACAACACAGAGAGCTCAGCCCCAGTGCTCTATCTGACCTAGTGAGGCGGGATGTGGGGGTGGGAGGGCAGCTCTCGAGGGAGGTGATCTATGGGTATACTCACGGCTGGTTCACGCTGCTGACAGACAGAAACCAACACAACATTGTAAAGCAATTATCCTTCAATTAAAAATAGATTTAAAAAAAGAACCTATTCTCTTAGTCTGCTACTGAAAATGTGCTCCCTTTTCTGTATGCGTAGCAGGAGACTAAGTCCATTTTCACAGGAAAAAAGTTCTCAGTCCCAATCTAAGCCCGACCAACAACTCTCAAATCACCAACTTTATGGAAACTGCAGGTGTTGGCTTTGATCCCTACAGCTTAGGGAAGAATCACAACAATAATACATCATACCATTATGAAAAGGCTCATTTATAATAAAGAACACATCCCTAAGCGCTCAACATGTGAGCCAAGAAGGTTCAGAACACTAATCTTCTATTTCACCAGGAGACCTTGAGCAATTCACCTACTGTGTAATGATGATTTCTTCATAAGGAAAATGAAAATATACTCATTAAAATGCCAGCAACACTGCCTGATTAACCATCACACTACTATTTCCTGGGGTTAACAGGGACCTCAGCAAGTCATCTTTGTCATTGCCCTCATTTCTTAACAAGCCCACACCGACATCGTCTTAGAAAGATCTTTACGAAGTCTTTGGGAAAGATATTTCACAACCCTCCTTGGTTAACATTAAAGTATCTTGTAGTCAGGAAGTTCTTTCTAATTTGTAATCAATATCCCTTCTGTTGCAATTAAAACACATCTCCTCTTGTCTTGTCCACTATGGAAAGAGAACATCTGCTTAACACCACCTGAACAACATCCCTTCAAGAGATTATAAAATATAGGAAGCCTATTTCAAACAACTTCATGTAAATGCAACATGGCTTTAAATGGGTCACCTACACAAAGGACATAATTAAGAGCCTTAAACTACCAGCTCCATCACTGACTTGCTCTGAAGATGATAGGAAGTTAAAACCATGCAGATGCTGTACCTCAATTATGCCATCAGTAAAATGCAAAGAAAAACCAGTAACGGAGAACTCAGTTCCTGAAAAAGTTAAACATACAGGAAAGAGAGTCTCAATCCCAATCTAAGCCAACAACTCACAAATCACACACTCTCTATAAAAACCACAGGTGTTGGCTTTGATCCCTACATTTCAGAATCATTAACAATTACATTAGCATAGGGCTCTGCAATTCCACTCCCAGGTACATACCCAAAACAACTGAGAAAAGTACACACACATGCATGTTTACAGTAGCCCTATTCATAATATCCAAAGGTGGAACCAGTCCAAATGTCTATTAACAGATGAATGGATCAACAAATTATGGTGTGTGTGTGTGTGTGGGTGTGTGTGTGTGTGTTTTAAACTGCTCAATTGGGAAGAGGATTTACTTTGGAATGATGGAAATGTTTTGAAACTAGACAGAGGTAGCGGTTGCAAAATATTATGCAAATGCCACTGAACTGTTCACTTTAAAATGGTTAATTTTGTGTTATGTGAATTTTACCTCGATAAATTATTTTAAAAGAAAAAAAAAACTGCTAGGAGAACTAACGGGCACAATTACCATAAAACCCTTAGCCTTTCCCAGGAAAGTCATCATACAAAATTCTAGGTAGAATAGTAGCCACAATGTTTAATATTACCTCAATATACCCAATTAGACTTTGAGTAGAGAGTGTGCAAAAGGCAAGCAAAGCAGAAACTGAAATAAAGTCTATAGTCATAATTACACAGCATCCTACATAGAAAGAAGAGTCAATAAACAGGTGAATGAATAAAGAGAAATAAAATATATAACCAAGCATATCAGCTATTTAGCTATGGAATGACCTTTAAAAAACCAATAATACTGAAGTACAAAAGACCCACTAGGTAGGGAGTAAGACAGAAAGGCTAATGATAGCAAAGCTGAAAAGTACCTAAGCCTTAAACTCTGAGGCCACATATAAAGACCATGAGAATCGTTATCTCATCATTGCAAATCTCCTCATTCCCTCTCCCCTTTCTGCTTTAATACAACTTTTTTGCAAGACACCAAGGTTAAAGCAGCCAAGGACACCAAAATGAAATGGGATGGTTCCTATGCTCCTGGACGTTCTAATGGTACTTCTTTTTGTTAAAGTCTTACTTAAAAAAAAAAATGTATTCATTTATTTGACTGCATCACGTCTTAGATGTGGCATGAGGGATCTAGTTCCCTGACCAGGGATCAAACCCAGGCCCCCGGCATCAGGAGCCTGGAGTCCAACCACCAGGGAAGTCCCAGTCTTACTTCTTATAGGAAGACAGACATGCTAATCATCAAAGTACACCAACCATCTCCACTTCCTCCCTTTTCACTTCTTCAACGCTGTTCTTGCTACGATCATCAGTGATCTCTATTTTGCTAAATCAAACAAAATATAGGGGGTCACTTCCTCTTTGAAACACGCTCCTCTCCCAGTTTTTGAGATTTCCTCCGAAATTCCTAGGAGCTTGGTGCTGAGAGATCTTCTAATCCTAGTCTTGGACACCTTTCGTCTGGGTAAATGCATCCATTTTCCTTGGCTTGTAAATACTACCTATATACCACGGGCATCCAGATTTATTTCCAGCACCACTTCTAAGCATTAGCTCAGTACAAGCTTACTTGATGTCTCCATTTGTATTATTTCACAGATAACCCACACTGAGCACGACTGAAATTGAGGCCTTCCCTCAATTTTCCTAATAGTTGGAATCTCCTCCTCCTCCTATGCTTCCATCTCAGAACTAGCAATTTAATCTACCTAGATACTCACACCAGAAATCTGGGAATCCCACCTGATAGCTCTCTCTTCCCACATATCCAACCCATCATTAAGTCTTCCTGTTCTCATTCTAAAATATCTACTGTTATCTACCTTCCTCCATCTCCTATGCCTACAGCCTAATCCAAACTATCACCATTCTTTGCCTGGACCACTACATGTGCGCGCGGGCTCAGCTGCTTCAGTCGCTTCCAACTCTTTGTGACCCCATGGACTGTACCCCACCAGGCTCCTCTGTCCATGAGATTCTCCAGACTAGAATACTGGAGTGGACTGTCATGCCCTCCTCCAGGTTAGATCTTCCCAACCCAGAGATCCAACCGGTGTCTCGGGTGTGTCCTGCGTTGGCAGGTGGGTTCTTTGCCACTGGGAAGAACTACCACTAGTTCGTTACCACTAGTGCCACATGGGAAGCCCCTGCTGCTGCTGCTGCTAAGTCACTTCAGTCGTGTCCAACTCTGTGCGACCCCATAGATGGCAGCCCCCCAGGCTCCCCCGTCCCTGGGATTCTCCAGGCAAGAACACTGGAGTGGGGTGCCATTTCCTTGGGAAGCCCCTGGACCCCTATAAATCACCCTAATTATTAGACGTCCCCCAACTTCCTCCTCTTCCAGATTTTCCACAATTTCCAATTTTTTCCCTCAAAGATTTCCAAAAATTTCCACAATGTAGCCAGAATAATTTTTTTAAAATCATGTATTAGGTCACAATACTCATTCTTAAAACCTTCAAAGGCTTCCAAATATACTGAGGGGGGAAATACAGCATCCTTGACACAGTCCTGCCTAAGTCTCTCTCTTCTCCCTATGCCCCCATTCTCCCTCCTGCTCACTGCATTCAAACCACACCAGGCGTCTTTCGGGTTCTCCAACGTGCCAAGTTCTTTCCCACCCCAAGGCTTTCACGCGTGCTATTCCCTTCCACTCCCCTTTCGTCCTTCTCAGGTCCGCCTAAACCTCACTTCTTCAGAGAAATCTCCCCCAAGGCTCCAATACAATTCATGCCCCCCACTATAATCCTTTTCACTTGTCCATCATAAAACTCTGCACACTATATAATTATATATTTGTGTATTTTTTGCTTGCTGTCTTTCTCCCCCTCTGGATCACACTCTCCATAAGGGCATAAACAATACGGTTGTTCCCCCCCCCAACCCCCCACTGTAGTCCTGGTATAGTAGCAGTAATTTAGAGAGTTTAGAATTGTTTAAAGTAGTTTAGAATCAGAATAATTTAGGGATCAGGAGTGGGGGAGCCAGACTGCTTGGATTCAAACCCTGGTTCTGCCACTTACTTTCGAGCTCCATAACCTTGAGCAAACTGCCTAAGCTCTCTGTGCCACCATCTCCATATCTGTAAAATGGAGAGAGCCAAAGCCCCCACGCCATCAGGCTGTCCAAAGAATGAAGAGAGTCAGTGGCGCCGCATCAAGGAGAGCACCTGCTGCGAAGCGCCTCAGGGAGCGCAGGCTCTGACCACCACCACAGAGGCATTCGGGAGACACTCCCTGCATGAGTGACCGGGAAAAGACTTTACTATCATCTTAACAGGCTTTTGTAAATGATACAGCAGGAATCTTACAGAGATTTGGAGATAAAGACATGAACAGTTAACACAAAGACTGAAGAAACCCCAAGTTTATAATGGCATAAAGCGATGAGTAATTAAAAAAAAACTAACTTGACTGGACACTCAGTCTTCCTAGCTAAGCAAAAACTCAGTTCACTTTTCCAGAAATTTACTCAAGGAGACTTGGTAGCTTTGACTTTTCCCTAAAGTATCACCCTCTTCCACAACTTTAATCATTTTCTTCAAGATCCTTCAAGCACCAACCACAGTCCAAAATACATGGTAAAATTCATCTAACTTTACTAGATACTAGTATTAGTAGAAATTAATTAGATACTGATATTTTCTACCTGTTTTGCAAAGAAGTGTTTTTCTGTTCCTAAAATAGCTCTGGACTGTTTTGCTACATATATTACAAAATCCTCCAAGTTTTGCCATCTATCTTGTATCTGGAATCCTTTCAAACACTGTTGCTTTGGTGGTTTCCTCCTTTCCAGCAAAGGCTCATCCTCTTACTTTAAGTTACTCAGAAGGACGCTGAGGGGGAGGGAGGGACAATTTATGTGCTTTGTCCCTTATTCCTAATTCTTATTCAAGCTTTCTGAAAAGACCCTAAACTTCAATCTCCGCATCACTATTATCTGTTCTGCTTTTGAGAAACATATAATCTTTAGCTTGCTGTAATGATATTGAAAACAATTTGACAGCTGGAGTATACAGTGAAATGTGCTATTCTAAATGCTGCACATATGTCAACGCAGTTAATTCTCACAACCACCGTATGATGTTCTACAGATGAGGAGAGGCACAGAGAGGTTAAGTAACTTGCCCAAGTCACAGAGCTAGTAAGTACTGGCACTGTGATTTGGACTCGGACTGCCTGCCTTCAGTCAGGACCACAATGCTATTATTCCAAGAGTTTGGCGAGACACATTCTTCCGCCTTGTTTCCACGGGTCAGCTAGACTGAAAACTCCGATTCTCTCCCCAAATCAAGGACACATGTGAATCCTCTCCAACTCGGCAAAATTTCAGATGTTTCATTATATCACTGGCATATATACCTACAGCAACGTAATTTTGGTTCATGGGAGAATATACGTTCTATCCTGGGAAGTAGAAATAAACAAACGATGAAATCATGAAATGTGAAATTTGCCTGAGTTAATTCTGCAGACATAAATATGATTCCAGTGAGTAGCTAAAAAAAAATGTTTGCAAAATGCTTTTAATTTCTTGAAGGAAAAGTACCAAACAAGATTGTAGGTGTTATTATTAATATATACACACTCAACAGCAGCCTACATTTTCCCTCCCCTAATTTCACAATTCTCCTAAGTCTCTCCCTCTGCGAGCATGCCAAGTCGCTTCAGTTGTGTCCAACTCGTATGCGACCCCATGGATTGTAGCCCACCAGGCTCCTCTGTCCATGGCATTCTCCAGGTAAGAATACTGGAGTGGGTTGCCATACCCTCCTCCAGAGGATCTTCCTGACCCAGGCAGGGATAGAACCTGAGCCTCCTGTTGCTCCTGTATTACAGGCAGATTCTTCCCTGCTGAGTTATAAGGGAAACCCCAAGTCTCTCCCTTTACATAAAGCTAAATACTTCAGTTTATTCCCTGCTATGAACATATGAGGGCCTGTACGCAGTTTTCAAATTCACTGAACTCAACTTTCAAAGAATAGCTTTTTTGGGGAAAAAACTAATAAATGGAAACTGTAAAAAGTAAAAATTAAATTCAGTAGTCAAGCATCCTGGATATTCATTAAGTCACGGTAATCCTTTACTAAGCCAAATCCAGTGTTATCATACATTAAGTAACAGACAAACATTACATACAGCAATCTACGAAGACTTCCATTGTAATGGCAACAGTAGAACTTTAATTCACTGAATCGTGGTATGTTGTGATTACAACTTTTTAGGGGACTTAGTGTCAACTCCCACAAACGCCCAATGCATTCCTCATGCCTTCATCTCTCTCTCCCCCTCAGCCCTTGTCTGTTTCCTTTACAGCACAGCCTAAATTTCAATCTTTATCAGATACCTGGTCAATTCTGCTCCCCACTCAAATTAATTCCATCAGGTCAGGAACACTCATGTCTTACTTTTGTACCCCAGCATCTAATGAGCCTTCCATAATTATTTGTTAGATGAATAAAAGTCTGAAAAGGTAAGGCTTGAAACATACAGTTGCAATCAAGAAAGAGTTCCAAGAGGTCTGACTGGAGTATTTCATACCTCAGGACAAAAACACAGTACCACAACAATGTTCAGTGAAGAAAGGAGAAAGTTTAGGTGAAGAAGTGAAGATTATCAACCCTAAGAGCAAAGGAAGAGACAGAGAACAAGCCAGAAAAGACTACACTCATCCACAAACAAGCCAGGACTAACTGGAATAGAGGCAGTCACAGGCAGCACCTAAAACTTCTCTCCCTCGCACTTCCAAGGACATGCTTGTTGACACAAACACATTAGTAAGCTTCTCCAGGGCACTTAATGTTTGTTGCTTCTATTTTCCATGACTGTCAGGCACAATGTTGCCTTCAAAGAAGCAAGCGGACTGAGAACCCAGACGACATCAAGTCATTGTTGCTGCAAGACAGCACGGACGTTAACATTGGAAGAGCACCTTATCTTTTCAAAGCAGCTTCGTGTATCTTCTTTTTATCAACATAAGTTATTACAATAGCAGCATTATCTTTCCCATTCTTTCAATACAGACACATAAAAGCACTCAAAGCCTTGAATTTGAGTCCTGCCTCTGCTACACATGTGCTGTGTGATCTGGGACAAATCATCTACTTCTCTGTGATCTGAGTATCCATGGGGAAAATAACATGTACCTTCAAGGACTGTTCTGAGCATTAAGTGAGATTAACACTTGCAAAGAACACGACACAGTAATGCTCAATAAAGGAAAGTAACCTTCCCTATGGCCTCCTTAAATAGTCTGTACAAGATTTCTCAGCTAGCAACATGGTAAACCCAGGACTTAAACCCAGGCCGCCTGATTCCTTAATCTGTTTTCTTCCAGCCACACTGCTTTGGCAGACTGCCGCATACTGCTGCTGCTAAGTCGCTTCAGTCGTGTCCGACTCTGTGCGACGCCATAGACGGCAGCCCACCAGGCTCCCCCGTCCCTGGGATTGTCCAGGCAAGAACACTGGACTGGGGTGCCATTTCCTTCTCCACTGCCGCATACTACTGACACATAAACATATTGACAATAACTGATCACAAAATTTTTATCTATCAGTAACTAATTTTAGCTTTGAGAAAAAGGGACCCAAAAAACCTGATCTAATTAACTTGGGGGGAGGAGGGGTTTGAAAATATAAAACATCAATTATATCCCCAAGCTGCAGCAGAGGTGGTACCACAGCACTTCCGTACAAACAAAAAACTATGACAAGAAACAGAAAGTTCTCTCTGGGTTTATGAGGAACAATTGGAGAAAGAAACGAGCATGACTATGATTAAAGGAACTTAAAAAACCTTAGGTTTTTTTTTTTTTGGTAAACCAAACCACTGGGCAAAGAGATTTGCATCCCATTCCAAAATAACTTGATCAGGGCTGAGAAGTATCTTTAAAAAAGAGAACGCAGTGTGCGAACAACAAACTGTTTCTTCCAAGTCTTTTAAGAGTTAGATAAATGAGAAGAGTGAGATTAAACCACCAATGTAAATTGTCAACATTCATGAAGGTCCTTGAAGACCATAAATGTTTGTTTTGGATTCAGTATTAATAAGCAGCATAAAGGAGTGTGATCAAAAGGATAAAAGTTTCATAAGTAACCTAACACAACTTGAAAATATTTTGAAAAGTATACAGTATAAAACTAAGCTATTATTCTGTTAATAAAAATAACCAACTGCTTTCAAGAGATATATATATATAACTAGTCTTTTTCAAGTGGTATACATAACTCCTTTCAGGATAAGTTCTAAAAGACATTCAAAGAAGTTCACATCTTTAACAATCCCCAAGAACTTTCTTACTAAAAGAGAAGACAGAATAATTCAGCCACATTCGGAATTTGTAAATTCTGAAAAGAAAGGCCAGAAGAGAGCTTGACCTGACATTAGCAGAACACAAGATTTAACCCAGAAAGGTAAAAGTTGAGTGAATGTCTACCACAAAGCAGGGGGGAAGCTGATAAGAAGCTCTACCCCTTTCCACCACAACCAAATTCCTGGTCCTCTTCAACTCAACTTAAACCTCTGCTAATTATTTTCCATGGAAGCATAACAAAATACCCCAAAATTTCTTCCTGACACTTACAGCGAATTTCATTTCTTATTTAGCATTCATCAGGAGCCACTAACTCTAAATTCTATGCAGAACCTATCAATCTCCAGGGGAGTATGTCCCTCCCTTCTCTAAATTCTTTGTTGTCATTGTTCAGTAAATTGTGTCTCTTTTGCAACCCCATAGACTGTAGCTTGCCAGGCTCCTCAGTCCATGGGATTTCCCAGGCAAGAGTATGGGAGTGGTTTGCCATTTACTTCTCCAGACGTTCTTCCCAGATCAGGGATCGAACTGGGGAAGCCCTCTAAATTCTTTTCTCTGATATTAAATTCTCTTCTGTCATAGAAACTTTTTCAGAGAACACACATTAGCCTAACTTCCCAATATAGATTCTCCATAAAGACAGTCTAGTGACTCTTCATTAATCTCTTCCAGGGAGCACTCAGGATCTGGCAATTAGGAAATCACTCAAGATCAAGGGCCCTTCATTTAAATCCTGCTGACCTCACTAAAATGATGATGATAATGATAATACAAAGAAAAAACAATAATCCTTCCAAAAGTCATGTGAGAAGTCTAAATCTGTTAAAGTACATAGACTGGTATAGTCTCACTCCAAGGACTACAAATTTAGTCTCTTCTCCCTTAAGAAAACCCAACTCCTACTGATTCTAAATTTGTACTATGGAAATACTTATTCAACCTAGAATGACCTCTAGGTTGATTATTTTTTTCAACAAAGAAATTACACAAATTAGAATCATGCCACTAAATCCAATGAAAATAAAACGAGGAAGAACATTTAGTCTCCAAAGTTTCCGGGCTAGGAGAGAAAAGGAAAAGATAATGGAGTTCCCATATTTAAACTTTCGATTTAAATGTCAATATTTGAATGATTTCTACACATAGCCTTTTAAACTTTAGTATATGCAGTAACTAAGTCACTAATGAAATACACAACACCGGCACAAAAGCGACTCCTTAGGTTTTATTCGAATTCTTCCTAGAAAGCAGTCTCTCAAGACAAATATCTGACTTCAAAATCTTGACCATCCTCTTCAGGACATTAAGTACTTAACACCACAGTTGAAAGACTTCCAGTGAGAAACAGGCTGAGGAAGGAGACAGAAAGTATCAACGCGAAAGTAAACCCGACAGCAAACAAAATTTTATATCAAGAAACAAAAAGAAATTGTCATGACTCCTCCCGCTAAAATGATACAGACTTTGAAAGCAAAACCAGCCGCAAGACTGCGTGTTCCCTTTACTTCTGAAGTCTCCAGAGACGGAATTTACCTATATTCCTCGGAAGCAGGGACTAGAGAGACGATCAAACGACAAATCACTATGTGGATAAAATGACGGGTTAAGTATGGGGGGTGGGGGCGGGAGGGACACACAGTGAACTGGTAAACAACGAAAAAATGAACTCACGGTGCATTTAAAGATCTGTGCTGGATACGGGGAAAGTCACGTCCCAGATGAACCTCAGTTTCCCTACCCAAAAAAAGGCGAGAACGTGACACTTGGCTCAGAGGAACCGGAGGGCCCTGCGGCCTCAAGCCTCCACCTAGTCAAGGGTCCCTTCGAAGGCCGGACTCGGAGAGTGTCCCCCAGTACAACTGAGTCGTGACACCCGGAGCCTTTGGGGGGCGGGAGGCCAAAGCGCGCAAAGCTCTATCCGTTCCTGGAAAGCGGCTTCCCCCAAACACTGGGGGTACCGACACCCTCCCCGGACCCAACGAACCCTCCCTCCCGGGCCACTCCAGGCGGCAACCCCAGCATCCCTCCTTCCTTCCGGCTTCTCCCTCCGCTGCCCGCCGCCTCTCCGACCGCGCCCCCGAACGCGGCCGCCGTGTAGCTCCTCCTCTGCCCGAGTCTCCGCGGCCGACCGGCCCTCCCGCCGGCGCCAAGGTCTTCCGAACCCGGCAGCGGAAGGATGCCGGGCCGGGGCCTCCCAGGCTCCTCCTGGGCCTACCTGAGAGGCGGGCGGGGGCTCGGTTTGCAGCCCAACGGGTGGACTGAGCCGCGCACTAGAAGGAGAGGCAAGAAGGAAGCGAGGGGTCCGCTCCGCCGACCGGCGGGAGAAAGCAGCCTGAGCGCGGGGGACTCGCGGACGAGACAGCCTTCGACCCGGCGCCGCCGCCGCCGCCGCCGCCGCCGCTCGGGAGACATCAAGCGAGAAGACGGCGCAGGAGATCACCGAATAGACGAACGGCCCCAGACCTCAAAGGAGGAGCGCCCAAGCAATCGTCCAGGGAACCGCAGTCGAGCGTCGAGAAGCAGCTTCGCTCCAACTCCCGGTCCGGCTCCTGTCCAAGGCGTAAATAAACGAACCCAGATCATAAGCCATGGAGTCGGAGTAGACTAGGCTTCTGCCATTTTCTGTGTCGAGTGCGGGCTGTCTAACTCGTTTAGAAAACCGGGATTTCTCTTGAGAATGTTGAAGAGCAAGTCATAGTATGATAACACTTTGTTACTTAACTGTAATTCAGCGACTACCTTATGGACTCTCAACAGTATTTATCCCACCTGAGCCAAAAGGCACAGAGAGAATCCAGGCTGAGGAACAAATAATCTCTATTCAAGCTCCAGTTAGCTCCCATAAGCATAGCTGAGAAAAGCTGGGAACGTTAGGGTTGTGTAGTCTGATCTTACGGCAGGAAATATAATACACATACTGCTTTTATTTTATTGCAAAGGCCTAAAACCACAGGCGTGCTTCTTAATAATACATAATAACCAATAGTCTCGTTGGGTTCTAAATTCAACAAAGTGTTATCGTCACAACTATGGCCTTTTTTTGAACTCTCTTAGTAGACAGACTAACATGGTCAGCACAAATATGGTAATATGTTCGTTCCAAGCATAATTTAATAAATCATGTAGATCACCACAGTATGGATTACCAACTGTGAGCAATAATAGTTTATCTTACACACAAGCTGGAATCAAGATTGCTGGGAGAAATATCAATCACCTCAGATATGCAGATGACACCACCGTTATGGCAGAAAGCGAAGAGGAACTAAAAAGCCTCTTGATAAAAGTGAAAGAGGAGAGTGAAAAAGTTGGCTTAAAGCTCAACATTCAGAAAACAAAGATCATGGCATCCGGTCCCATCACTTCATGGCAAATAGATGGGGAAACAGTGGAAACAGTGTCAGACTTTATTTTTGGGGGCTCCAAAATCACTGCAGACGGTGACTACAGCCATAAAATTCAAAGACACTTCCTCCTTGGAAGAAAAGTTGTGGTCAACCTAGATAGCATATTCAAAAGCAGAGACATTACTTTGCCGACTAAGGCCCGTCTAGTCAAGGCTATGGTTTTTCCAGTAGTCATGTATGGACGTGAGAGTTGGACTATGAAGAAGGCTGAGCGCCGAAGAATTGATGCTTTTGAACTGTGGTGTTCAAGAAGACTCTTGAGAGTCCCTTGGACTGCAAGGAGATCCAACCAGTCCATTCTGAAGGAGATCAGCCCTGGGATTTCTTTGGAAGGAATGATGCTGAAGCTGAAACTCCAGTACTTTGGCCACCTCATGCGAAGAGTTGACTCATTGGAGAAGACTCTGATGCTGGGAGGGATTGGGGGCAAGAAGAGAAGGGGACGACCGAGGATGAGATGGCTAGATGGCATCACTGACTCGATGGACGTGAATCTGAGTGAACTCTGGGAGTTGGTGATGGACAGGGAGGCCTGGAACTGAACTGAAAACAAAAGAATGTGATCATCTTCCCAAACAAAAAGTTTTAATTTATTTATATTCCCATGAAGTCCTTGGATATATCCTATAATCAGTTCAGTTCAGTCGCTCAGTTGTGTCCGACTCTTTGCAACCCCATGAATCGCAGCATGCCGGGCCTCCGTGTCCATCATCAACTCCCGGAGTTCACTCAGAGTGGCATCCATTGAGTCAGTGATGCCATCCAGCCATCTCATCCTCGGTCGTCCCCTTCTCCTCCTGCCCCCAATCCCTCCCAGCATCAGAGTCTTCTCCAATGAGTCAACTCTTCACATGAGGTGGCCAAAGTACCAGAGTTTCAACTTTAGCATAATTCCTTCCAAGGAAATCCCAGGGTTGATCTCCTTCAGAATGGACTGGTTGGATCTCCTTGCAGTCCAAGGGACTCTCAAGAGTCTTCTCCAATACCACAGTTCAAAAGCATCAATTCTTCGGCGCTCAGCCTTCTTCACAGTCCAACTCTCACATCCATACATGACTACTGGAAAAACCATAGCTTTGACTAGACGGACCTTAGTCGGCAAAGTAATGTCTCTGCTTTTGAATGAATATGCTACTAGGTTGGTCATAACTTTTCTTCCAAGGAGTAAGTGTCTTTGAATTTCATGGCTGCAATCACCATCTGCAGTGATTTTGGAGCCCCCCAAAATAAAGTCTGACACTGTTTCCACTGTTTCCCCATCTATTTGCCATGAAGTGATGGGACCAGATGCCATGATCTTCGTTTTCTGAATGTTGAGCTTTAAGCCAACTTTTTCACTCTCCTCTTTTACTTTCATCAAGAGGCTTTTTAGCTCCTCTTCACTTTCTGCCATAAGGGTGGTGTCATCTGCATATCTGAGGTGATAGATATTTCTCCCGGCAATCTTGATTCCAGCTTGTGTTTCTTCCAGTCCAGGGTTTCTCATGATGTACTCTGCATATAAGTTAAATAAGCAGGGTGACAATATATAGCCTTGACGTACTCCTTTTCCTATTTGGAACCAGTCTGTTGTTCCATGTCCAGTTCTAACTGTTGCTTCCTGACCTGCATACAGATTTCTCCAGAGGCAGGTCAGGTGGTCTGGTATTCCATCTCTTTCAGAATATTCCACAGTTTCTTGTGATCCACACAGTCAAAGGCTTTGGCATAGTCAATAAAGCAGAAATAGATGTTTCTCTGGAACTCTCTTGCTTTTTCCATGATCCAGCGGATGTTGGCGATTTGATCTCTGGTTCCTCTGCCTTTTCTAAAACCAGCTTGAACATCAGGAAGTTCACGGTTCATGTATTGCTGAAGCCTGCCTTGGAGAATTTTGAGCGCTACTTTACTAGCGTGTGAGATGAGTGCAATTGTGCGGTAGTTGGAGCATTCTTTGGCATTGCCCTTCTTTGGGACTGGAATGAAAACTGACCTTTTCCAGTCCTGTGGCCACTGCTGAGTTTTCCAAATTTGCTGGCATATTGAGTGCAGCACTTTCACAGCATCATCTTTCAGGATTTGAAATAGCTCTACTGGAATTCCATCACCTCTACTAGCTTTGTTCGTAGTGTTGCTTTCTAAGGCCCACTTGACTTCACATTCCACGATGTCTGGCTCTAGATGAGTGATCACACCACTGTGACTATCCAGGTCATGAAGATCCTTTTCGTACAGTTCTTCTGTGTATTCTTGCCATGTCTTCTTAATATCTTCTGCTTCTGTTAGGTCCATACCATAATAATTTTTTCTATTTATTCTTTCGATCACACCATGTGGCTTGAGGGATTTTAGTTCCTCAATCTGGGATTGAACCCAAGCCATGGTGGTGAAAGTGTGGAGTCCTAACCACTAGAGGGCCAGGGAATTCCTCTACATAATTTGTGTTTAATTTAAGCAGAGATACAATAGCATTATTGTTTTGCATTGTATCATTTCCCTATTAAAGCCTTTAATAGTTGTTACTTTAAACGATTGCACAATATCCTGTTGAGAAGATTTACTGACCATGCTCCCCATTTTGAATATGTATGTTACTTCCAAATATTTTCCCTGTAATTGCATCTCCTGCAAAGAGGCAGCTATAATCTTATTATTTATGATTAGGACCTACTACACATAAACAAAAAGAGCAAGGAAACAAGGCAGAGGTTTATTTCTCTGTCATGTAAAAGAAATCCAGAGATGCACAGCCTACAGTAAGGTGCGGCCGCTCAGCATCAGGGACCAGGCTTCTATCTTGCTGCTGTGACATCTTCAATAAGTGGTTTTCATCTTAGGTCCAAGACAGCTGCTCAAGCTCTAGTTATCATGTCTACATTCCAAGCAGCAGGAAGCTCAAAGAGGAAAGGCATGTCTCCTAGCCATAAGGACACATCTTGAAAATAGCACAGAACATTTCCACTTACATTCCACTGGCCAAAATAGAGTCACATAGCCACACCTAACTAGGAATTTGTCTTTACCCTGGGAAGCCATGTACCCATGAAAATTCAGGGGCAAGAGGACCCTGGAGAAGAAAATGACAACCCACGCCAGTATTCTTGCCTGGAAAATCCTATGGACAGAGGACCCCGGTGGGTTACAGTCCATAGGGTCGCAAAAGAGTTGGACTTGACTTAGCAACTAAACAACAATAAGCAGTCTCTGCCAAGTTCCTGGAGCAAGTTGAGTAGCAGGCAAACTAACCTTGTTTTGCTGTTGTCTCAGGGCTGGGCTTCTACTCCTAGAATACATGCTTTAGAGAAGCTTCTTTCTTGGAGAGGCTTGTGGGGCTTAAGTATCTAAAGCTACAGCCCACACCCAAACTTGACCTATGTAATGACTTTATTTTGAAATCTTGATTTCAATGAGGAAAACTAAACAAACTAATTTCAAGGCGATAGGAAGCTTTTGGTTTTTCGAATCTGGAGACTTTTATTTTGGGAAAAACACTTGAAGGCTATGCAAATATAAATCTAAAATCCACATCTGAAAATGCAGATGTTTGAGAAGCTGAGGTTAGACTGCTCTGTGAAACCAGGGAAAACAGTTTTTATTCTGCAGGCAGAGTTGCATCTTTACAGAAAAATTTCATTAGAGAAACTGCTTCAAGTGGGACAATAAACCATTACTTATTCTTATCAAGTCTATTGGGGCAGAAGAGAAGATAACAAAAGAGCCGGGGCTGAAACCCTCAAACCTAGAGAAATCTTCTCACGCTGGAGGGAGACCTGAAAAAAGCAGCCCAATCATCCTGGGATACATAACACAAACACCTTCAAGTTGGTGTTAAAAAACTCAACGACTCATTTTTATGTTGATTGTTCATTATTGTATCCTGGTAGGAGTCTTCTGGAGGAGTCACGCCCTTGAAAATAAGAGGCGGCTTCCCCTGAAGCAGGGTGACCAACTGTCCCAGTTTGCTAAGGACTAAAGAGTTTCCCAGGACACAACAGTTTCAGCGCTAAAATCCAGACAACAGAGGGCAAACCAGGAGAGTTGGCCACCCTAAGAATAAACAAAGCCGCTGTCAATCGTGTGGAAAAATCTGGAAAGACTAAACCAGGAATGAGGACTGGGACTTACTGACCTGGGGGAATTGCTTGTGATAAAGGGTGAAGGGAAGGGACAGGAGAGAAGGGGAGAAGACCGTTCCTTATGTTGCTCTGGGCTCTGAGAAATTTAACACACTGGGTGGTAGGAATCAAGTCTGAAGCGAGGGTGAGATAACTCTGCAGCAGTACCACGAGTCATCTTATTAGGAAGCCCAGGAAGAGGGGGCTTCCCAGGTGGCTCAGTGGTAAAGAATCCACCTGCCAAATAGGAGACACAGGTTAGATTCCTGGGTCAAAATGATGAGCCAGTCAGAGGCTCTGCTGTTGCAATCCTATTTTGTTCTTTTGTCCTCTGGTCTCGGCACCTTGGGATAATGGACACACTGCAAGCTGGACAGTAAGGGTAGAAGCAGTGTAGCGATGGAGGAGCTGCCAGGGAACAGGAGAGTTCCTCGAACAGCAACTAACCATTCACAGAACAGAAGCAGGCTTTTCCTTCTCCGGGATTATTTACATAGGATCAATTTCTAGTAGTGGCATTA
Source organism: Capricornis sumatraensis (assembly GCF_032405125.1). NCBI lineage: Eukaryota > Metazoa > Chordata > Mammalia > Artiodactyla > Bovidae > Capricornis > Capricornis sumatraensis. Next base: position 77,076,625 of record NC_091084.1, read on the forward strand.
GTCAATGGATTGAAACATATGCACATTTTAAGACTCTAGAATGGCACCAAGCTCAGTCCTTCTATAAAGACAGCTGTATACGTAAAGGCTAGATAGTATCAACAGTATGAAAGTGAATGTTTTGCTGGGCAAACATGGAGATTCCTTTCCAAAGGACTTTGAAATTTACATCCTATGATTTCAAGGTCTAGTTTGCTTTTACCATATAATATCAGGGGATCTCATATCTCCTATTTGTTTATCACGAAGTGGGATCTTAGATGGTAGCCACATTAAAAAAAAAAAAAAGCCTGTGAATTTTATGTTAGATACCTGGAGTGTCCCGTCTTCAGCTCATATTTTCTCTTCCTTTCTGCACTGCCATTCTTACTTAATGCTGAGTCCATGTTCTCTTATACTCACAATTTTGTAAAATCTAGGTGGGATCTAGGGATCAAAAGAGCCCTGAGAATATGTGCATGCACAGGGGTTAAAACCCCTGCTTTCTTATTTTCTTGACTTCCTCTTAACTCCCCCTCCATTTGCTAGGGAAGTCAGCAGTTAAGCTTAGCTCTTGAGTTTTCAGCTCATTATTTCAGGTAGGGATATAATCAGAGTATGTCTATTCTCTATCTAGCCTCTATTTTACTCCTCCTCCTCTCTTATACTGTTCCATATCTGATCCTATTAAGATTGTGACTTGTTTGTTCCTAAATTAGATGAACTTGCTACAGATCCTCTATAGTCCAGCAAAGGAGCTCCATCTCTGCTCACTTCATTTTAAACTAAGAATATGTTTATGTTCCCTCATTTGTATCATTTGGAACTGGTAAACCGATGGTGACCCAATATTGTAGTTTTTCCTTAGTATAACCTGAGACTTCGGCTGTTTTGGAACAGCTAAGGGCAAATCTGGAAGACTCTCAGGCTGGCCAGATGGAATCATCTATGGGAAGATGAAGCTTACATAAGGGAAAAATCCTTGACTCTTTCCCAAAGCTATACCACGAAGATACTATATATCAACAATAAGGCCCTCAACAGAAGACTTTTCAGGCACTTATAAAAAGCTCCTACGAGGAAACCCTTGGTAATGTGGAAATACAGATCCAGATCCCTCCCCGAGATCATTTTGGGTAAAGTATAACTATGGACTGAGAAAAACCCTGGCCTATAGAAATCCAGATCCAAAGGAGATTAAAGGAATAGATTTGAACAGTTACTTGGTAGAATTATTAGGGAATGAAATACTCCTGGGGAAAAACACTGCCAGCCAATATTTAGTCTGTTTGCTAAGTCACTTCAGTCGTGTCCAACTCTGTGCGACCCCATAGACGGCAGCGCACCAGGCTCCCCCATCCCTGGGATTCTCCAGGCAAGAACACTGGAGTGGGTTGCCATTTCCTTCTCCAGTGCATGAAAGTGAAAAGTGAAAGTGAAGTCGCTCGGTCGTGTCCGACTCTTTGAGACCCCGTGGACTGCAGCCCACCAGGCTCCTCCACCCATGGGATTTTCCAGGCGAGCACTGGAGTGGCTGCCACTGCCTTCTCCGTTGGTCTGTTTAGCACAAAGAAAGCACTTTTGGTGTGCAAGTAATAGACTTGAAAGTGCTAATGAAATCGCCCCTAGACTGTTCTTCCCATTGAGGCTTCCTGTCACCAACTGATAAGTTAAGTTGTAAAAACCCCAATTTTCCTTTAATGTAGGTTTTGAAGGCTAGAAGGCTAGGCCCTTTTCAAGATTACACTCCACCTTGCCACTTGACATGCACAGGTGGCAGTAAGCCTTTCCTCTTGCAATATTCATAATGGAACCAAAACTTCATAGGGAAAAATAACCATCTCAGGAAACTTGGAAAGACAGAGTTAAAATATTGCCTTATGAGGGAGACAAAGCAAGCCTGGGTCACAAGCTAAAACTTCACAAAGAAAAAAAACACATAACCAGGCACCTCACTGCATAATGACTAGAACTAAAGTTTCCAGTCCCCTCTCCCTTGTCCACTCCCAGTTGGACGATGTCACTATACTTGTCAAGCTCCACCTCCTGCCAAATGGACCCACTCTTTATAGAGTAGGATGGTGATGGGAAATAGCATTTGGAGTAGAAATAAACAGCAGATAATAATCCATAATTGTTTTTAATCTTGAGGCTGAGTCACCCTCGATTTATTTCCAAATTTCTTCTGTCATCAGCTGTTCATTTCTTTACTTTGAAAATCACCAGATTAACACTGCCAGAGGCAGGTAGGAAAAGATTCAACCGGACAATTCAGAGCGATCACATGGTGAATGCCTGAGAAACCAGGAACAAAACAAATCTCAGGAAAGTCTCTTTTTTGTCCCAGCAAAGGCACCAATGTGTGAACCTAATTCACACTTTCATTATTCCAATTGGGTTATTTATATATCAGTATAATTTTAGAATAAGACTTGGTGGGGGATTATTTATTTCCTGAGAAATTCTGTCCATCACTTTGCACACAAGATAATTCAAGTAGATCTAACTTCAAAACTAATTTCAAATCAAGAAATTATATCCCTTTTACCTTTCTTTTTTTAATACTTTATTCCCTAAACTTTCCTTCTGAACAAGGAATTTCAAAGCAGAATGGCCAAACGGACATTCTAACATCCTGACCATAAGAAATGTGATCCATTTAGATGGGGACTGTCTAAACCTGGGTGAGTCTCCTTTGCCCGTCAATCTATCAGTCTTTAGATTCTCTGTGAAAGTGTACGCTTTCTGTTTTATCTATATTTGACTTGTCTTTTTTAAGCTGATTGAATTCCTAAACCCACTTAGCCTTTAGCACCTACTCAGGGTTGGAAGTAGGAGATTGGAGTCCAGATGTTCTCCCTGGGAGCTAGGTCCAAGTCAGCTCAATTACCGCAGACAGATTAAGATGGAGGTTTCAGACTGTCCCTCACATCCTCTTAAAAACGCACACTGCAAACTCAGATTAGAAGCCATTTACTTATGTCAGAAGTCCATTCCCCAGCTGAAAATCACTCTTCACACTTGCTTCATATTATGTCTACATAGGTAGGAAATTAGAAAAGCTAAAATACGATCCAAATAATTCAGGACAAATATCGCTTTCTTTTGAAATCTCTCGATAACTGCAACAAACAAAGTGTTCTGTCTGGCTAGATGCTGTTTTCCTCATTGATTCTGTTTTCCTCATTGATTCTGTAAGCATGATATAAATGTCTACAACCAAGGAACTTTCAAATGAGTGAATGGTGCTAACCTGGTGTTCAGTGCATAGCAGGGAACTGTTGGACTTGGGGGTTTCTGTTTAGTTAATAAATTTGCAAATGAATCAAGATATTCTGGTGTTGACCCAACCCTTCTAAAACACGCAGATTATACGTCAGTTTGTGACAGGTGTCCACACACTCAGGCATGCTAGACCATGGGACCGTGGAGGGGGTACTGGGAGGGGAAGTTTGTCACAGCTCCTGGAAAGCCTCCCTCCTCCCCACCTTCCACATTAGCTGAAGTGAGTGAGCATCAGCTCTTGACGGATGCGATCAGCCTCCAGGTCCAACGACTCCATGTGCTCATACTCCTCCTCGGGGGGCTGTTCCACCGGGCCGGTCACTGGAGAGGACCACACATCCATCCCGTGCTCCAGGGAGATGTTGTGGAGGACGCAGCAGGCCAGGATGATGTGGCTGGACTTCTCTGGGGAGTACTGCAGTGCCCCCTTGGATCCATCCAGGCAGCGGAATCGGGAGCAGAGCGTTCGGAAGGTCTTCTCAATCACACTGTGAGTTGCGGAATGGGCCATGTTATAGCGATATTCAGCTGGAGTTTCAGGAATGTGAAGTGGGGTCATGAGCCAGGTGCGGAGGAAGAAGGAACTGTCACCTGTGGGGAAGGCCCAAAGAAATCACAGATGTTTATAACTGGAATACAAACAAAAGAAGAAAAGCCAGGTAAAGAATACGTAACTGTTTCTGGAGCCGAAGCAGAGCAGGGAAACAGAGAGGGAAATGCTGTGGCATAGAGAAGGCATGCCCATGTTAGGAGCAGGAAGCCAGGCGTCTTGGCTGGGAATACCCTCGGCTAAAACCAACAGGGGAAAAAAGCTGACATGGCTAAAGAAAGCTAAGTCTGATGGAATGTGGGACGGAGGTGAAAGCACTAGAGAAAATGAAATTCTTGAATATTCTTTTTTTCGCCGTGATATGTGGCTTATGAGATCCTAGTTCCCCGACCAGGTATTGAACCTGGGCCCCCAGCAGCAGAAGCACAGAGTCCTAACCACTGGACTGCCAGGCAATTCCAGGATTTTCTAAATTCAAAGATATTGTTCTTTAATAAAAAGTTAGTAGAAACTATCACATAGCAAGCCAATCTTTAAAATCTCCATGGACTTCCCTGGTGGTCCTGTGACTAAGACTCTGCACTCCCAATGCAGGGGGCCCGGGTTCAATCCTTGGTCGGGGAACTAGATCCCACATGCCACAACTAAGAGTTTGTATGCCACAGCTAAAGATCCCCCGGGCCACAACCAAGACCCAGAGCAGCCAAATAAATAAATATTTAAAAATAAAATAAAACCTCTAAAGAGCAAGAGTGCAAGAGAGAAACAGGAAGTTCTGCCAGAAGACCTCAAAACATCTGTGAGGAAAAAAATCTCTAATTTTACCATTAAAATGTCAGGTGTGAAGGCACTACACCAGGGGATTTCAGAGGATTTTATAGACAATAATCATTCATTCTTCCAGTGCTCAGAAAAATAAAAGTGCCAGCAGAGATGTTCTGCCAACCTAGAAATCACACTCATTAGAACCACACCTTTCTAACAGAGGAAGTGGTAGAATTTCACATTAACAAGGAAAGCATAAATATAATGATGCAAACAGTCAGGGATAGGGAGGTAAAATCAGAAGTCAATTAAAATAACATATACAAGGCATTTCCTTTAAATGACTTCTGTATCAATGATCCCGGGAAGCACTAAAAACAAAACTGGTGCGCAGCATCCCATTACAATAGCACAATGTTTCTACAATGTTTACTTGTCTTGAGTCACTAAATTTGGAAGGTGAAATGTCTCAGATAGAAGAACAAACCCTTAGAAATTTGAGACAAATAGACCTAAGGAATACCAGCTTGCATACTTGCTGTGTTCCTCACCCACCATCAATTTCAGTAAATAGTTATGGACTGTTCAGAGTGCTAGGCACTGTTCCAAATATATAGAAGTCCTTTCTTTTAGGAGCTTACATTTCCAAGAACTGGTTTAACTTTAAATGCAGCTTTTTAACTAAAAACATTACTGAGATGCTGACATATAACACTATTAGTTTTAGGTAGACTGGATTAACTTTAATTTTTTTAATTTATTTGTGGCTGCCCTGGGTCCTCATTGCCGTGCGCCGGCTTTCTCTGGACGTGGTGAGCAGAGGCTACTCTCTAGTTGTGGCGTATGAGCTTCTCATTGCAGTGGCTTCTCTTGCTGCGAAGCCCTGGCTCTAGGCACTCGGGCTTCAGGAGCTGTGGTTTCCCGGCTCTAGAGCATAGGCTCAACAGTTGTGTCACGCGGGTTTAGTTGCTCTGTGGCATGTGGAATTTCCCCAGATTAGGGATCAAACCCATGTTTCCTGCATTGGCAGCTGGATTCTTTACCACTGAGCCACCAGGGAAGCCCCTGGATTAACTTTAAGTATCTGAGATATCAAATATTTTCAAATTGTATATTTGGCTGACCTTTTTCCTCCTAAGTACAACCTTCTTTAATTGAACTTGTCCCTACCAAATACTGTATATAAAAAACTGATGTTGTAAGTCATAATGAAAATAATATCTATGACACTGAATACCTACTATGTAGTAGGCATCGTATGATCTCTTTTCCAATCCCAGCTCTGCCAGGCAGATATTATTGAACTCATTTTATAAATGAGAAAATAAAAATATACGTTGGCCATCCTATGATCTGTCAGGCACAGGAAGAGGAAGGAGCTGGTCAACTAAATGCTAATAATGCCAGAAGCAGAGTCACTAAAACAATGGTATAATGCTGCAAGAGACAATTAAAAACCATTTAAGATGGATGTCGAGGGACTTCCCTGGCAGTCAGTTGTTAGGACTCTGTGTTTCCAAGGCTCGGGGAATGTGGGTTTGATCCCTGGTCAGGGCACTACGATCCCACATGCCTCGTGGACAACAAATAAATAAATAAATAAAAAGATGAATGTGAAAACACAGACATGCTAAATATTTGTTAAATGTCACTCTAAGAAACAGTATGAGCTTTAATTGGGTAAACATACAACAAGATCAGCGAGTTAGTGGTGACCTTTTATAAAACACCCCATCACCATTAACTGGTTTTAATCCAGAAAGACAGACACTCAGGAGGGGATTAGGATCAGAATTGCTAAACAGATTATAATTGCTTATATGATCAGTCATCCAAGAGACATTCTGGCAGAGCTTACCCGAAGCTGCTTAACAGGACTAGGTCAAGAGCTGAAGGAATAACTCGGGCTGAACTGTGTGTAGGAGCAGGTACGTTTAGAGAGGAAGAATTAGCTGATGCCCTCTGAAGGGGCAGACAAGAATGAGGACGTGAAGCGATGACACCCAAGGTGAAAATATGCTCAACAAACAAACAAAACCCAAGGGAGAATCCCAGCTAGTTCTAGGTTTAACAAATCTAGAACTGCTCTACAAATCTGATGGTGCACTTAAGATACAATCAGGCATCTTATCTTTCTTTTTTCAACATCTTGTCATTCCTCGGAATCCTGACAGTTTTCCCTACATGTGAGACCAGTGTTTTCCAACCATCTATTCATTACAAATGATTTGGGCGACCTGTTAAAAATGATGATCGGATTCTTTTCTTGAAGAATCTCATTTCTGAAGCCTGAAGTGGGTCCCTTTATTTTAAACAAATTTCCCAGATAGGGGACTTCCCTGGTGGTCCAGTGGTTAAGAATTCACCTTTCAATGCAGGGGATAAGGGTTCAATCCTTGATCGGGGAACTAAGATCCCACATGCTGAGGGGCCGCCTGTACACTGTTATAGCGCAGCCGGTACTCTGGAGCCCATGCTCCACCACTAGAGAAGAGCCCCGTGCCCCGTGCCTCAACTAAGACTTGATGCAGCCAAAAATAAATAAACACATTTTTAAAATTCCCCAGATAACTCTTTTTGATTTGGAAAAATTGTGAAACACTACACTAGTTCACGTTTTCAAACTAGCTTGCCTGTTACAGCTCATGGAGGCTTTTCAAAGGGTCTGTGGCAGAACTGAGGATACGAAAGGAATTAATTTCCACAGCATCAGCTTCTGTGGGTGTACTTCCCTGGCATCGTTAGTGTCTAGCATGTGGCCGGGTACCAAAACTGGCCTTAATAGACATTTGTTAAGTGTGGTTGCAATGTTTCCATCTCTCCCACTTGCACTCTTTCTGTCAAGAGGGCAATCAGAAAAATACATAAAAATTTGTCCAAAGTTTTACTTATTTTCAACTATGTCCTGTAAACAACTGAAAAACTACTTTAAAACCATAATTCCAACTGAACCTGGGATCCTCAATTGTGAAGGAAAAGAAAATCAGTAATTGGTACATGACCTTGAAGTCCTAGTGAAAAGACCATTTGCCAAATACAGTAACTCCTCATATGATTCATTCTTAAAAAAAATAAACACAAATGTTTATTTGTGTTTACATGTTCCGTGCCTTAATTTCCTCTTCTGTGAAAATGCTGACATTAGCATATAACTCCTTAAAAGTTTTTATAAGGATGAAGTGAGATAATCCAAGGCAAAGTACTTACAAGATTGCCTAACTTGGAAGTGCTCAGTCATTTCTAGCTGGCTTTAGAGTTAGGGTACCCAGGTGATGTCACAAGAAATCAGCTTAGAACCCAAGTACTTCCCCAGCTGTGGAAGAAGCTGGAAGAGACATTTTCAGTCTTTCCTTCTCTTCTTGGTATGAGTTGTATGAAAATAGAATTTAAAAATTTAGAGTAGGCAAAAGGCGGGATTAAGACAAACATCCAGTAGGGTAACGAGAAGGTGATGCACTGGCAACAGTGTGTAGAAGCAACAACTGAAGAAACTCAGTTGAGTTCCCAGCTGTCTCCCGTGGTGCCCTGGCAGCTCCAAACCAGCCAGTATGGCAGCAGTCTCTCTTCACCTGGAAGGGGGGAAGGGTTCTTTTTCTTTTTTTGACCACCTTGTCAGGCGTGTGGGATCTTATTTCTCCGACCAGGGATCAAACCTGAATCCCACGCATTGGAAGCACAGAATCTTAACCACTGGACTTCTGGGAAAGTCCCAAGGAAAGGTTTTTCTTTAACTGTCAGTAAGCATATTAAAGAAAAAAAAAAAAAATTCCTGAGCATCTATTACATGTGAAACACTGTGTAATGAGTATGTGCAGTGCAGACTGGCCTTAACAAACCAGGTTAAGATTCATGCTTTTGAAAGAGAGGTCTTCTGATGCTTAATGTGCCCCTCCATCTCTCACATATGTTGTGTACAAGATAACCCCTGTCTTATTGCTCACATAAAGAGCAGTGCTTTAAAAATAAAACAAAAAGAGAGCTGCCAGGCTTGAGGGTTTCATCATTGCTAACTAACTGTATTCCTCTCAGCTCTACAGTCACATGGGTTTGCACTGCTTTGTACTGAATGGGTTCTTGTTCTACTCAGATCATTAAGCCTGGCTTTCCGAGGGCACTTAGGCAGTCAGGTCTATGAAGTGAGTTTCCGTAAGAACTGTATGAATGCACTGTCTTCTGTCATTTTCATATAGACATCATGGTGACAGTCACCGATGGCAAAAAGAATACATTTGCACAATACTTCAGAGTGAACTTCCATACATATTCCCTAATCCTAACAATAGATATTACTGCCCTTAGCATTACTTTCACTATTTTACAGATGATAAAAATGAAGGCTCTGGGACTTCCCTGGTGGTCCAGGGGTTAAGACTCCATGCTCGCAATGCACAAGACCCAGGTTCAATCCCTGGTCAGGCAACTCCATCCCACACGCCTCAACAAAGATTCCATGTACTGCAACTAAGACTGGTGCAGCCAAATAAATTCTAAAAAGTTAAGGCTCAATTGTATGAAGGTACTATACTTAACCAGATCTGCACTGATAAGTACTTTGACTTTATTTAAGGGGAATCTGTGTTGTTGTTGTTGCTACTGTTGTTTGTGACTACAAAATACTGTTGTTATGCAAGTTCCTGAGTGTAATTTTATTTTATATATTTCCAAATATGTTCCTCCAAGATAAGTTCTTAGAAGAACTGAGTCAAATCATATGTTTTTAAATGTTAGTGTCTTTTGGGACTTCCCTGGTGGTCCAGTGGTTAAGAATACACCTTCCAATGCTGGGAACTCAGGCTCGATCCCTGGTCCAGAAACTAAGATCTCATGTGCCGAGGGGCAACTAAGCCCACATGCAGCAACTCCAGAGAAGGCCCTGAACCTAGAGAAGCCCTCACACTGCAAGGAAGAGCCTGTGTGCCCCAACTAAGACCCCACACAGCCAAATAAATAGATAAATACTTTTTGATGTTAATAAGTGTCTTTTAAATGTTGATTTAAAAAAATTAGGGCTCAGAGAGTTCTCATCCGAGGTCGTGTTGAAAAGAGAACAGGACTGAGACTCAGGTCTATAGACCTCCATATTTCATTCTACTGTCCCAAGTATCTTTTCACTATCTACAGAGTGAAGCATTTATACCTCAGACTTACCAAGAAGCCAGCTCTCTTTGTGCATCCCAGCTTCAAACTGACTGCTGAGAGAAGACTGCTGTAGCACAACACAGTCTTGGAGGCTTCCTGGCCAGCTTGTCTCCACAGTCATCAGTGCCCCTCTGATGTCACACACCATCAGGCAATTTAAAGAATGAAGACCTTTACGGTTCACATAGGAAAGGTCTTCAGCATTTGGTGCTTTGATTGCTACATGCATACAGTCAACTACCCCTATGACCCCTGGTAATCCTGCCAACCCATAGAATTCATCCTTCAGAGCCTGCACAGAGGCTTCATCAGCTGGAAAGTGGATGAACTGCGAAGCTCTTTCCACAAGTGCTTCGGTGACGTTGGCAACACATCGACTCATGGATGCCTGACTGATTCCAATAGCGTCTCCCATCCGAGTCTGGAAGGAACCTGAGGTATAGAAGCCCAGGGCTGCAAGGATCTGTGTCTCTGGGCTAATAGCCCTGGATCTCTGAGTAGGTCTAGAAAGGCTCGCCCCCAAGAGCTCCACCAAGTAATAAATGAACGGTCGTGGAAACCCATACATGGACATCAAGTATTCATCCGTCACATCATCCAGCTTAAAGCGGTCCAATGTCCGGTGACCTCGGCCATATAGCAAGAGATCACAGTCAAGTACTGTTATTGGTATAGCCATGGTACATGTAAATGTTTCTTTCCCTCTGCTACTTTTCCTGAACTCTTTCCAGTGAAGATGCTGATGAAAGAAAGTATTTAAGGAAGTGTCAGAATTCAACGGCTAACCGTCATTTAAGTGCCTGTGGTATTTATAATCTTCTCTCTGTAAAGGTTAAACAAAACAAAACAAAAAAAGCAAGACATTAGACACTCACCGAAGACTTTAAAGTGATTCAAAGACCACAACAGATTCTTTTCTCAAATTTCCATTTTGTTCAAGCAAAAGGTGCTATAACTGTTAACTCTGGGATTTTCTCCACTAACTCACGACCACAGGACGGGCTTGCTTTGGCTTGGAGAATGGGAGTTGAGTATTGGTGGCTCATTTAGTGCCTGCATGGTACTCGAACTGCTTTCCTCCTACCTCAGTTGGTAAAGAATCTGCCTGCAATGCAGGAGACCCAGGTTAAATTCCTGGGTTGGGAAGATCCTCTGGAGAAGGAACTGGCAACCCACTCCAGTATTCTTGCCTGGAGAATCCTATGGACAGAGAAGCCTGGCAGGCTACAGTCCATGGGGTCGCAAGAGTCGACATGACTTAGCAACTAAACCACCACAACCGGAACTGGGAAGAGCAAAAGGTTAATGGAGGTGATGGCATAATTATTCACAAAGTAAGAGGTCTGCTCCTAAGTAGACAGGCCACGAACCAGCTGACACACGTCATAAGTACTCAGGACAGAGATTAGTCACGGTGGGATTCATGACCCAAACCCCTCTGGCTCCACAGCATAAGTAAGGGGTAAAGAGACGGGGCTTCAAACCCGTCTAACAGGGAAGAAGGGGCAAAAAAAAACAAAAACAAAAACAGAAAACCGCCCACGACCCAGGCTGGTCGATGGAGATTACGTGCTCTTAACAAAAGGCTTTCTCCTCACCCCAAGAAACCCAAATCGTGAGGCTGAGAGCTAGGAAGCAGAGAAGATCAGGCAGGTGGGAAGGAAGGCGCAGAAGAGGAGGCTGGGAGAGCGAGGGGCTAACACGCAACTCCACCTCAAAGGCTTTGAAAAGCTGACTTAGAAGTGGATACGGAAGTGTGATGGTCCCGGCACAAGTCAGCCGAGGCCGCTCACCCACCTCTCCGCGGCTGCCCGGTTACCCGTCACACTCCCCAACCACCCAGCCGGGCCCGGCCCGCCTCCGGAACCTGCGGCCCAAAACGAGCCGCCACGGCGCTCAGTATAGGCCCCGCCCCTCCGCGTCAGTGCCCGCCCCGAGCCGCGTCCTCTCTGCGGCCGCCGCCGCGACCTGCGATTCGTTAACGCACATTCCACACACGGCCCAAACTTGCGCGCTCTTCCAGCCCCTCTTCCTCTCGCCGCTGTTTACGCCTTTCTTTTCTGAGGCGCTTGAAGAGATTGGGGAGTCAGACTTGTATGGTAAGGAAACCAGTTTTTACGGGCACATCAAAGAGGAAGAAGATTAAGTAGGGCATCCACGTTGTAGCGAAAGTGCGACTGATGTTAGGTAGCTGTACTTCCCCCGTAGCCCTCTTCCTCCCCCGGCCGTCACCGAAGCGGATGAAAACAAACACTAACGATGGCGGCACTGGGAAGCGACCGGCGGCTGGGCTTAAGGCAGGACTGATCGCTTGAGCTGTGAGGGAAGCCTTGAAGAGAGCCTGGTAGACGTGAGTGCGACGACTCGCGCAGTCTTGGGAACGAAATTCCCGAGGCCTGCGAGCCACGAGGCTTCCGAGGTGAGAGGTATTATCTGCGACCCGTGCTGTCCCTGCAGCTCCGGAGCGCGGAGCCCTCAGCCAGGAGACGCAGCTGGCCGGCCCCAGGCCCCGGCCTCCGTAATGAGAGCCCCGAGCCACTCTCTGTGTCGCAGCTTCACAGGTACTAACTTGGGGAGGGAATACGCCCCCGGGTCTCTCAGCGCCCCCGGGTGGGAGGCTCTGGATCTGCGGCCTGTCGGGTACCTCCTGGCGAAGCCGAAGCCTGCTAGCTGTAGGTCAGTCCCCTGAGCTTTGGTTGGGAAATCGGGTCAGTGTAGGCCCAGTTGGCCCTTGATCATTCCCAGCCCGTACCAAGATCCCCAGAGCTTTTGACTACTTTCTCAGTTCTTTGGGTTAAATTGTAAGGCTTTTCTGGAGGGAATTTGCGGGGCCACACCTCTGTGGTTGGGTGCCAGTATGAAAAAGATAGGTTTTCAGTCAATCAAGATTTGTTGAGTGCCAAATATGTACTCCGCGTGTAGGTGAGGGAGACTGTTGACTAGTGAAAAAAGGGACCCAAGGTTCACGGCTCTCTTACTGGCAGTGGAACGACCTGTGGAAACCTGCGATCCATTCTCATTAAATAAATCTCTGGGTAAGTGGCCAAGCACCTTCCTGGGATTCATCACTAACTTATCTCAGTTTTCACTTTCCCCAGTCAGTTATTCACCAAGTTTTCCTGACCAATTCATGTATCGTTTCATTTTAGTATTTCTTCCTCTTCTAGCTATCCCACAGCCAGAGAGAAAGGGGTGGAAGGTGGGGCGGTGGGATGGGGGGGGAGATACGAATGAACGAATATGTGAAGAACAAAAGTACCTATTTTCTCAGTATAATTAGTTTAATAAGTTTAAAAGTCATCTCCTAAGGTGATAGAATTTATTGAACACTTCAATGGGAGATGTGCAGTAATATAATAAGCAACAGATCCTTTCTTTACACTAAATTAACTCCGGGTTATTGTGCGTTGTTTTATGTGTTAGTCCTTTTCAAAAAATATGTGAATATTGTGGCTCCAACTGAATTATAAGTTTTTCTTTGTTTCTTTCAACTCCATTTTTCAGCTGAGCAGAAGTCTTGTTAAATGCTTGTGGAATGGAATCCTGAGTTAGTATTTTACCTAGTGGATGATGAATAAGTGCTAAAGCAAGTGTCATATATTCTGATCTGTATAGTAGAATGTGTGTGGTTAATTCTCTTGCTGTTTTCAAGAGAATTGGATCTAAAGTTAAGACTGCTGTGGCAACTTTTGAGATTTATATTTCATGAAAGTTGCAATTACTGTACTTACCCCTAACAGTTCCTATTGTATATTTGTATTTTTTTTCCCCTTGGGTTGTTATTAAGATGTGCAAAAACTACAGGTCTGCAGCTATTAAATAATCCAAATTATATATTTTTTTACTTAAGGCCTAGGAATCAGCTGGACACAGTTCAGTCTTACTATATACACATCCTGGGGTTGTACTGTATGGAGGTACAGGGCAATAATCTCTTTTTTTCCATTGTCTTACCTGCTTGCATCCACCCAACTGCCTTAGTTTATGACCTCCATGACCCAGAACAGGGAGTCCATAGTCTAAATGCAAAAAGAAGCCTAAGACATTAGTATTGAGCTTCCAAAGACCTGATTATACATGAGTGAGTTTTCAAAGATAATTTTGACTAATCAGAAAATGCAACCGCTGTAGAACTTATTGCTCTCACTTGATAAAGTTCATTTACTGATGTTCTGCAGTTACATTTTGTTCCAGTTGTAGTGGAAGTTACTTATTTTGGAATTTTCATCTGGAGGGAATTTATTTAATCTTAGTAATACCTGGAAATCCCTAAAACTTTATTTTTAAATATTTATTTTACTTTTTAAACACTTTTTACTTTATTATAGAAGAGATGAAAATGACATCATTACACTATGGTTGGAGCAATGCTTAGATCCCAGAGAATGAAGAGTTCACCTAAAAAATTCCTCACTGTTATGACCCTTTATTATTCAGCTTAAAAAAAAAGGTACAGAAACTCACTGATAAGAAATACAAGCTATTCAGGTAATATTTGAATTACCATATTGTTTAAGACTCTTTTGACTTGTTTGTTGACTTGAGAGTCTTAAAATATGTATACTAAAAGTTTATTCTTGGAAAAAGCGTACCTAAACTTTATGTGTGGATGATTTAGAAGTAATTTCCAATTTTTGGTGATGAGTTGTATAAGGTGAATTTCCATAGGACACCGTCTTTTCTTGCATGGATTTAATAGAGGAGAGGGTTCATGGGGTTTTGGTCTTTGCCTCCTCTTTGTCAAATCATAGACAACAATAAAAACGGCAAGTAGTCACTGATGGTATAAAGACAGTGTAGCCAAGGAGAATACAAAGAAGACTAGCTAGTCCTCTGTGACCAAGGGGAATAGAGCAAGTTTTCTTGGGAATTCTCTAGCGGTCCAGTGGTCAGGACTCTGAACTTCCCCTGCAGGAGCCATGGGTTCTGTCCCTAGTGGGGGAACTGAGATCCCTCATGCCACGCAGCAAGCAAACAAACAAAAAAAAGAAACTTAAAAATTTAGGTTTTAAATCTTAAAAGTATTTTAAATCCCTTAAAAGGACTTAAAATTAGTTTTAAGTTGTTTTTAACTGTAGAGTAAATGTGGACCAGTTTACTAGTGAAATCCCTGAAATGCCAGAGTAAGTGGCACCAGAAATTTGTTTTTGCCCTGGTCGTGTCCCCCCTATGCCCTTGGTTACAAGCGATGGGATAAGAGGGTAAGAGGAAACTTCCCCGGCGGTCCAGTGGTTAAGACTGAGCTTCCACTGCAGGGGGCATGGGTTTCATCCCTGGTCAGGAGACTAAGATCCTACATGCCCTGACACAGCCAAACAAATTAATAAGAGAAAGGATAAGACTGTGAATCACCATTACATAGAAAAACAACTAAATTAACATGGAATAGTTAATCTGTCAATTGTATCTTAGTAAAAGTAAAGGTAAATAATTTATAAGCAACCTAGATGTCCACCAACAGATGAATGGATCAAGTAGTTACGGTACATATATACAATGCAGTATTACTCAGCCATAAAAAGGAATTAATCTGAGTTAGTTCTAGTGAGGTGAATGAACCTGGAGCCTGTTAAACAGAGTGAAGTAAGTCAGAAAAACAAATACCATGTATTAATGTATATATATGGAATGTAGAAAAATGGTACTGATGAACCTATTTGCAGGGCAAAAAGAGCGGCTCAGACATCGAGAACAAACTTATGAATACAGCGAGGGGAGGACCCGGATGAATTGAGAGAGTAGAATAGATAATGGAAACTTGCTGTATAACACAGAGAGCTTAGCCTGGTGCTCTGTGACAACCTAGAGGGGTGGGATGGGGTGGGAGGTGGGAGGCGGAGGTTCAAGAGGGAGGGGACATCTGTATACCTATGGCTGATTCATGTTGTTTTATGGCAGAAACCAACACAACATTGTAAAGCAATTATCCTCCAGTTAAAAATAAAATTATCCTCCAATTATAAATAAATAACATTTTAAAATATTATGTAAATTAAAAAAAGAAATTTAGAGAAGTGATAACCCAGTATTCTTGTTTTGGAAAATACTGCTTTTACATTTGACTTTTGATTCATACAAATATAAAAGAAAGTTAAAAATCGTATTATACTCTCAGGCTTAAGGTTTGTCCCCAGCCTCACCTTCCTTCTGTGTTGCCCACAGCTATTAGGTCATTAGAAGATATTAAGTTGAGAAATACTTGTAGAGGTTTAGAAGTCTTGTTTTAAGTATAAGCTTAAGGAGGTTTTTACCCTTTATTTCTGTTGGATTTTTCAAGAAATCAGATATTGGCCTTACTTATTCTTTAGACTAGTTTTTAAATTGTTCATAATTAATCAGACACAGCTTTTATCTTTATTCCCACCTCCCATTTTCTGTTGGTTTATTTTACTCTGGTTTCTTAAATTGGATACTTGTTTGAGACTTTTGTTTTTTTAGTTATAAATGCATTTAAGGCTGTAAATTTTCTTCTGACTTCTTTATCTCATTTGTTGTCAAATATTCTTCATTTGGTTAATTTCTAGATCATTTGTAACTGGTTTTTATTTCAATATTTATTATAAAAAGATTTCTAATGTATACATAGTTAACTTTTTATTATGTTTCTAGTTTGCTTGGAAAGAAAATTTTTTAGATGGTCAAGAACATGATCAAAAAAAAAAAAAAGAACATGATCAATTTATGGTGTCCCTTGAACTGAGATCCCTCATGCCACACTGTGTGGCCTAAAAAATTTTTTTTAATAAAATAAAAACAAAAAGTCTATATTAAAAATTAGAAAACATAGAAATTATTTTTTCAGTGATCAGTGTTAACTTTTCCCAGTTTTAAGGGCTAAAGATATTATCTGGGATCATTTTTGTATGGTGTCTTGCCAAATTATTCAGCTGTTGCTTTGAAATTATTTGCCTCTTCCTTTCTTTATTGACTGCCTCGTCTTAATCCAGTGTTATCACCACTGTCATCTGGATTACTGGAATGTCTTCCTAGATGGTCTTCATCTCCCTTTCTCTGTAGTCAGATTAATGTCCTTTAATTGTTACCTGTAGAAGAATTTCCATTGACTCCCTCCTGATACACTGTGTAGTCTCTTTTGCCCTCTTTTATGTCTCCCTACTAATCTGGACTGATTGTACTTACCTAATTTATTTTGCTTTACCTCTTTACATGAAAATTCTCAGCTATACAGTTCCTAATTTGCTTCTCCCTCTTTCTTTTTCCTCTCCCATCTGGGATTCCAGTTACACATACGTTAGACCTTTCCCTGTGTCCTTAGTATCTCAGATAACCTCATGTATCATTTTGTACCTACTGTCATGATAGAACTAAACACCTTAAATAGTACCCTTTCACACTCAAAAGTATCCCCAGTTTGTGGTCACTCCTTATCTCTCGTACATTCCCTCATACACTTTTCCATATTTCCCATCCATTTGTCTCTCTATGCTTTGTTTTGGATATTTTCCTTCAGTCTATATTTCCTTTCAATATTTCTATCTTCTGCTGATCTGATCTGCTGTTAGACTCAACCATTGAGTTCTTAAATTAGCGTTTTATTTTTTAGTTCTAGAGTTTCTGTTTGGTTCTTTTTATAGATTTTTGTTCTCTGTCCAAATTCTCAATTTTGTCCTTCATTTAATTGAACATATTGCATAGTAATTTTGAGGTCTGTGTTGATAACTGTTAATGTTTCTGACGTCTTTTGGATTTTGGTCATTTGTGTTTGTCTCCATGAGTGCCTAATTTACTTTAACATATGCCAGAAATTGTATATGAAAAATTATAGAGATGATTTGGGGCTAGGATAACACAATTTTCTTTCAGCAAGAAATTACCTTTGCTTTTGTCAGAGGCTAAGGGCCCACCTTATTCAACACTGTTGAAGCTGAATGATGTTTAAAACTTTTCACATACAAATGAACTACAGTTATGTACAACTATTATCAATGATGCTCATAAATATAATATTAATAGTAAATGAAATAAATCAGACACAACCATTTATATGAAATTCTGAAACAAGTAAAGCCAGTCTGTGGTGACTGAGTCAGAACAGTGGCTTCTGTTGGGAGGTGATGGCTGAACGGAGACCCTGGGGGAGTCTGGGTGCTGTTGTTGGGCTGTGCCTCATCTGTGTGCCAGTTGCACTGGTGGGATTGCCTTTTGGAAGTTTATCAGGTTGCAGTCTAATGTATGTACACTTCTCTGGGTGTATGTTTTCAATTAAAAAGCTTACTTTAGTGAAAAAATTTTCATAATAAAACTTAAAAAAATTAGCTTGAAGACTTACAAATTACAGCTACACTGGTTTTCTGAGAGAAGAACTACTATCCACTGTTTTTGGAAATTAAAAAAAAATTTAAATACAGCAACAGCCTTTTTATCTGGGTTATTTATTATGGGTTAAAAGGGAAAAGAGTAACAAGGAAATACAAGAGAATCATATGTTAACACAAAAACTTGCCCATGAGTGTTCTTAGCAGTATTGTTCATAATAGCCAAAAAGAGGAAGCAAGTTAAATGCCCATCACTTGATGAGTCAGTTAACACAATGTAATCTGTCCATTCAGTGGAATATTCAGTTCAGTTCAGTTCAGTCGCTAAGCCGTGTCTGACTCTTTGCGACCCCATGAATTGCAGCACGCCAGGCCTCCCGGTCCATCACCAACTCCCAGAGTTCACTCAAACTCAGGTCCATTGAGTCGGTGATGCCATCCAGCCATCTCATCCTCTGTCGGCCCTTTCTCCTCCTGACCCCAATCCCTCCCAGCATCAGGGTCTTTTCCAGTGAGTCAACTCTTCACATGAGGTGGCCAAAGGACTGGAGTTTCAGCTTTAGCATCGTTCTTTCCAAAGAAATCCCAGGGCTGATCTTCAGAATGGACTGGTTGGATTTCCTTGCAGTCCAACGGACTCTCAAGAGTCCTCTCCAACACCACAGTTCAAATGCATCAATTCTTCGGCACTCAGCCTTCTTCACAGTCCAACTTGCACATCCATACATGACCACTGGAAAAACCATAGCCTTGACTGGACGGACCTTTGTTGGCAATTAGGCCATAAAAAGGAATGATGTACTGACACATGCTCCAGTATAGAGTGAACCTTGAAAATATGCTCAGTGAAGGAAGCAAGTCACATTTCCTTTATGAGAAAATTCCAGAATAAGCAAGTCCATAGGCATAAAGTATACTAGTGGTTGCCAAGGAGAATGAGAAGGGGAATGACAGAAAACAGATGTGGGATTCTTTTCAGTGTGATAAAAATTGGGGGATGGTTGTACATCCTTATGAATATACTAAAAAACACCAAACTATAAACTATAAAACCGTGAATTTTATGGTGTGTGAGTTATAACTGTTAAGAAAAGCTATATAAAGTGATCCCTTAAAAAATTTTGACCCACCACCTTTCCCAGCATTCTAAATCAACATGTTTAACAAGTTCACAAGTAAGCATATTTTCTCCTAGGGTGCCAAATCTCCTACCTCCGATGTGTAGGCTTTTACATTGTCTTGTTCTTTTGAGTTCTTGGTGTTCTATTTCCATGGGCAATCCATAAGTTTTTAAATTCTGAAATCATCTAGCTAAAAGTTGGAAGGAAGGGTTATAAGTGGCCTGGCTGTCAACAATCCAAATCTGTGAAAGTTTCTCTCAAGGCTCCTTCAAACTTTCTTCAGCCTGTTTCTAGGGGTTTCGGTGGTTCTAAACAACTTTTTAGGTTAGTTTCTTGGCTTTTTGTTTCCTTACTATCCATGTCGGTGATGTAAATTTTGGATCTTGTCTCTTTGTACCTTACTGACTTATTCTTTTGAAGTTTTAGAGTGACTTCCCCACCTCCCAACCTTGCCCTGATAGATGGCAAACCTGCTTATTGCTTCTCTAGGGTCCTTCTTGGAGAAGGCAATGGCACCGTACTGCAGTACTCTTGCCTGGAAAATCCCATGGACAGAGGAGCCTGGTAGGCTGCAGTCCATGGGGTCGCTAAGGGTTGGACAAGACTGAGCGACTTCACTTTCACTTTTCACTTTCATGCATTGGAGAAGGAAATGGCAACCCACTCCAGTGTTCTTGCCTGGAGAATCCCAGGAATGAGGGAGCCTGGTGGGCTGCCGTCTATGGGGTCGCACAGAGTCGGGCACGACTGTAGCGACTTAGCAGCAGCAGCAGGGTTCTTCTGGCCTCTGATCAAGGAGCACTTGACTCTGGGGTTTTATGCAGGTTTCTACCTGCTTACAAGCTTGAGTTATGATGGCCCACCGGCTGCAGTCGTGTTCTCATGTGTTCATTACAAGAACCTGAGCTTGCTCCCCATAGGCCTCAGCTCCCTGTCATCAGTTTTCCCTTATATTGGTGGCTTTAACTCACCTTTTCTCTGGAAGCTGCAATTTTTCAATCTTTCTAGTTTAGCTGGGTATCAAGACCTTTTTTATTTTCATATTTTATCTGCATTTTTATGTGCTTGTAGTGGCAGGTAGTGGGGGTGACTGATAACATCAGGTCAGTCCATATTGCTGTCAGACCTCCTCCTCAAAGATTTTAAGCTCATGTCTGTCATAGTGCAGTGCAATAAACTCTATGTCTCATTTACTCTCAAGGCAAGGATATCCCGTGATGGGATCTTAGAAGTACAACTAGAGCAGTCATTCAGATGTTTGAAAAATTGTATTTGCAATAGGTCTACAAGGAGATATAAAACTTTTATGCTGGGTGAAAATTAGTTAAGATCTTTACCCTACTATAGCCCATTTGATGAGAATGAATTTCGTTTCTGAATTTAAAATTTTTTTGAAAAATGAAAGGAATACAGAAAAATTGTAAAAATATAACTGAGCTTTCATATACTCTTCAGCTTGGTTCACATACAGTTCTCTCTTGGCCGCACTGCTTTACTTTTCTCTGTCAGTGTCACACAGTGTATAACAGAGTAACACACAATTTCTTTTTTCCCCTGGATTCTTGAGAAAAGTTACTTTAGAGTAACTTTTAGAGTAAGAACATGACCAAAGTGTAATTGTATCAAATTCAAGAAATTTAATATTGATGCAATGCCTTTAGTAGTATATAGTCAGTATTCAAATGTTGCCGAATAGTTTTCATACTGTCCATTATAGCAAGTTTAAAAAAAAGTCCTGGATCAAGGATTGCGTTTAGTTGTCATACCTCTTGTATTGCCTTTATTCTATAATAGTTCTTCAGACTTTTTCTCACGTTAAGATTGACAGTTTTTGAAGAGTAAAAGCGCCTTATTGTGTACAAGTTCTTGTCTTGCAATATAAGCTCATCTGGTTGCTTCCTTGTGGTTAGGTGTGGGTTATACAACTGACTAGAAAAGTCCATAAGTGTCATGTCGTTCTCACTACATCACATCAAGAGAATGTAATGTCAGTTTTTCAGTTGTTGGTATGTTTCTCTGATTACTTTATTAAGATTGTGTTCACTGATGACTCTGTAATTAATAGTCATCCACATGAAGACTGTTAATATACCATTTGCCAACAAACACATTTTCATGCCATGAATTTATCATCCCCTGGTGATTTGCTTGAACCAGTTAGTCCTGCAGTGGTTGCAAAATGGGTGATTTTTCTAATAATTTTTATTTCTTATACATTTACTAATTGGCAGTTTACAGGGAAGAAGTATCTTTTTGCCCCCATTTATTATAGAATTGCCTCTGAAACCAGTATTGGAGAAAATATGAAAATTCTTGCTATATAATAATGACTATGGGAAGAAAAGCTTATCTCTGCTCTTTCACAATGTTAGTTGAAGAAGCAAATGTAAAATTGTCAGTTTTAATTTCGGTGTTCCCCATACTTACATACTGCATGAGAAACATGAGTTTAAAAACACTTGATGGTAGAGAGTGTTATTTAAATACTTATCAATCTTGAAAATGTTTGTGCTAAGTGTTTGTCAGCAAAAAAAATTTTTTTTGTTAAAGGCAAAAGTATCCTGTTATCTCTGTAATAGTTTTGAAGTTACTATTCTGTAGAGAATTATGACTAGAAATAGGCATTAAAGAAATGTGAAAGCAGTATTGATAATATGCCAGGAGATGTTACTCAAAACAATGGAATTTACTTCATAACATTCATCCGTAAATCAAGGAAACTTTAACTCTTTAATATTAGAGTGGTTCAGTATATAAATTTGTTTAAAAAGAAAAAAAGCTAAAGTTGTCTAAGAGAATTAGAAGATAAGCTACAGGGGCTTCCCTGGTGGTCCAGTGGTTAAGAATCCAGCTGCCAGTGCAGGGGACCTGGTTCGATCCCTGGTCTGAGAAGATCCCCTATGTTGCGAATCAGCTAAGCCCCTGAGCCACAACTGCTGAGCCTGCTCTCTAGAGCCCACGAGCCACAGCTACTGAGCCCACGTGCTGCACCTACTGAAGCCCTCGTGCGCAGAGCCTGTGCTCTGCAGTAAGGGGAGCCATCACAGTGAAAAGCCTGTACACCGAAGTGAAGAGTAGCCCCTGCTCACTGCAACTAGAAAAAGCCCATGTGCAAACACTAAGACCCAGGACAGTCAAAAAATCAAATAAATAAATCTTTTTTAAAAAGAAGAAGCTACAGAATGGGAGAGAATATTTGCAAAAGACATATCTTTTAAGATAACAATGAGTTACCATCTCACACCTATTCAGTTCAGTTCAGTCTCTCAGTCATGTCCGACTCTTTGCGACCCCATGAATCGCAGCACGCCAGGCCTCCCTGTCCATCACCAACTCCTGGAGTTTACTCAAACTCATGTCCATTGAGTTGGTGATGCCATCCAGCCATCTCATCCTCTGTCAGCCCCTTCTCCTCCTGCCCCCAATCCCTCCCAGCATCAGGGTCTTTTCCAATGAGTCAGCTCTTCGCGTGAGGTGGCCAAAGTACTGGAGTTTCAGCTTTAGCATCAGTCCTTCCAATGAACACCCAGGACTGGTCTCCTGTAGAATGGACTGGTTGGATCTCCTTGCAGTCCAAGGGACTCAAGAGTCTTCTCCAACACCACAGTTCAAAAGCACCAATTCTTCGGCACTCAGCTTTCTTCACAGTCCAGCTTTCACATCCATACATGACCACTGGAAAAACTATAGCCTTGACTAGATGGACCTTTGTTGACAAAGTAGTGTCTCTGCTTTTCAATATGCTATCTAGTTTAGTCATAACTTTCCTTCCAAGGAGTAAGCGTCTTTTAATTTCATGGCTGCAGTCACCATCTCCAGTGATTTTGGAGCCCCAAAAAATAAAGTCTGCCACTGTTTCCACTGTTTCCCCATCTTATTTCCCATGAAGTGATGGGACCAGACGCCATGATCTTCGTTTTCTGAATGTTGAGCTTTAAGCCAACTTTTTCACTCTCCTCTTTCACTTTCATCAAGAGGCTTTTTAGTTCCTCTTTGCTTTCTGCCATAAGGGTGGTGTCATCTGCATATCTGAGGTTATTGATATTTCTCCTGGCAATCTTGATCCCAGCTTGTGCTTCTTCCAGCCCAGTGTTTTTCATGACGTACTCTGCATATAAGTTAAACAGAGTAACAATATACAGCCTTGACATACTGCTTTTCCTATTAGAATGACCAAAATCCAAAAACACTGACAGCACCAAATGCTGGAGAGATCATGGAGCAATAGGAATTCTCTCTGCTGGTTGGAATGCAAAATGGTTTAGCCACTTTGGAAGACCATTTGATGGTTTCTTACAAAATAAACATACTCTTACCATATTATCCAACAGTTGCATGCCCATTCCTTACTGAAAGGAGTTGAAAACTTGTTTTCAGCAGGAGATTGGGGGCTTCTTTGGAGAAATTCTTCTTTGGAGAAATTCCCTCAGAGGGAAAATATATTGTAACAATTTTTCTGTTTGTAGGTCCCTCAACTAGAGTCATGGGTCTTGACTGTGTTAGGACTCCCCACTCGTACCTGTCATGTTGTGATTCCTCCTTTCTGTATTTAGTTGTGGAAGATCTTTTCTGGTAGGTTCTGGTCTTTTTCCTCAATAATTATTCTACAAATAATTGTAATTTTGGTGCTCATGAGAGGAGGTGAGCTCAGTCTTCCTACTCCAGTACCTTAGTGTTAGTCGCTCAGTTGTGCCCGACTCTGCGATCCCATGGACTGCAGCCCACCAGGCTCCTCTGTCCATGAGATTTTCCAGGCAAGGATACTGGAGTGGGTTGCCATTTCCTCCAGGGGATCTTCCCAACCCAGGGATCGAACCCTGGTCTCCTGCACTGCAGGCAGATTTTTTACCGACTGAGCTAGAAGGGAAGGCCTTAGGACCTCCCAAAGGCCAGTTTTCTGACATTAGGGAAGAACGGCACTTAGAGGGTTTAGAGTGGGCTCTAACTGCTTCTTCTGGGACTTTCAATCCTGTTTTCACCCCCGTCTGCCACCCTACTTTAGGAGCTATCTGGTGACTAATTCCTTAGCCTTTCTCAGGTTATTTGGTTCAGATGAACTTTCTTTGCTTAGGGTTTCTCCTGCTGCTGGCTTGGATATCAGCTATGCTTGGCTTATTCAGTTATCTGTTTGTCCTACTTTCCTGGACTTTGATGCTGTTATCTCTTGTCTGTGTGTATGCTTTTTAAGTTCCTCACTCTTTGTTTTTTAGAAGTGAGTAGAACAAAATAGAAACATCGAAACCTTTATCCTTAACCAGTCTGTTTGCCTCTCCCCAGTATTTTGTTGACATCTTTCATTGTTATTTCTTCTTTTGGCTTTATTTATAGCTTTTGCATTTCTGTACTTTCAATTCAGGATTGGTAAAATAGTGAGATGAATGGTTTCTATCTGTTTATTTTAAAGATTTATTATTTATAAAACATTTATTTCAAATGCTAAAATTAGCATTTCAGTGTGAACGTAAGTAAAAGATCTGGAAAACTTGTCTACCCAGATAAGTGTGCTTTTCCCTTAGCTGATTATATCATTTACAGTTAAGCCATGTTGTAGAATCTCTGTCTAGTATTTGGATGTTGGTGCTTATCTACATCCATTGCATAACAGTGGGAACTTTATTTATTTAATGGCATCTTTGTGTGTATGTTAAAATACAAGTCACCTAAAATTTACCGTCTTAACCATTAGTGAGTGTGCAGTTCAGCAGTGTTAAATATGTTTACACTGTTGTTCATCCTTCTCTGCTGTACATCCTCATAACATTTCATCTTGTGAAGCAAAGTTGATCTACTACACAGTAACTCCCCATTCTGTCTTCCCCCAGCTCCTAGAAACCACCATTATACTTTCTGTCTCTGCAGTTTTGACTTTTAAGTACTTCATATCCATGGAATCCTACAATATTTGTCTTTTTGTGACTGACTGATTTCACTTAGCATGGTGTTCTCAAGGTTCATAATATTTCATTGTACGTATATACCACATTTTGCTTATCCATTATATTTTCAGGTAATTATTTAAAGACATTAGTATGGTACAAGTCTGCACCTGTTCTAAACACCATGGGAAGCTGACAGAGTTATTGGTTGTAACAAACTTCTGTTAATGAAATGAAGATGATATATAGAGAATGTTGCTAAATTGAAGTTGTTAATCAAGGTCCAGTTAATAGTTTTTGTTATCTATTGAATGTCTTAAGCCTTAATTAAATGAGGTATTTGCAAGTCTGGGAAAATAGGTGTTGGTGAAGCTTGAAGGGACAGCAGTATTTGTAGGAGCTTTATGATTCATAAAGGACTTCCCTGGTGGCTCAGACGGTAAAGCTGCTGCCTGCAGTGCGGGAGACCCAGGTTCAATCCCTGGGTCGGGAACATTTCCTGGAGAAGGAAATGGTAACCCACTCCAGTATTCTTGCCTGGGAAATCCCATGGACGGAGAAGCCTGGTAGGCTACAGGCCATGGTGTCGCAAAGAGTTGGACACGACTGAGTGACTTCACTTTCACTTTGTGATTCATAAGTATACTTTTGACCTATTTAACGCATTTCAGGAAAGGTGACACCTGATAAATTTAATCAAATATATGTGGGTGGGAACCACATAGAACTTCTTGTAAATATCCAAAATTATACATAGTAATTCGGTTATATCCCTAAGGTGAAAAAAAATTTAACAAAGAAGATATTGAGTAAATCTGATGAATTTACTTTTTCAGCATATTAACAAGAAAGGGAAAAGAAATTTGAATGTTTACAGAAGAGTTTGCTACATAATTGAGAGACTAGACTTAAGAGGCAAAATGACCTTGACTTAAACTGAGTGGTAACCTGAAAGCCTTCCCCTTTGTGGATCACAGTCTTGTCATGGCATAGGGGCTTGTGTAACTCAATGAAGCTATGAGACATGCCATGCAAAGCCAACACTCAAGACAGACGAGTCATAGTGAAGGGGTCTGACAAAAGGTGGAGGAGGAAATGGCAACCCACTCCAGTATCCTTGCCTTGAGACCCCGTTAACATTATGAAAAGGCACAAAGATATGACACCACAAGATGAGCCCCCTAGGTCAGAAGGTGTCCAGTATGCTACTGGGGAAGAGTGGCGGGCAATTGCTTAAAGCTCTAGTAAGAATGAGGTGGCTGGGCCAAAGCAGAAACGTCACTCAGTCGTGGATGTGTCTGGTAGTGAAAGTAAAGTCCGATGCTATGAAGAACAGTATCGCATAGGAACCTGGAATGTTAGGTCCATGAATCAAGGTAAATTGGACATAGTCAAGCAGGAGATGGCAAGACTGAACATCAATATCTTAGGAATCAGTGAACTAAAATGGTCGACAATGGGTAAATTTAATTTAGATGACCATTATATCTACTATTGTGGGCAAGAATCCCTTAGAAGAAATGGAGTAGCCCTCACAGTCAACAAGAGTCCACAGTACTCTTTGATGAACAATGTCCACAAACAACAAAAGAATCCAAAGTACTTGGGTACACTCTGAAAAACTACAAAGTGATCTTGGTTCATTTCCAAATGATTCAACATCATAGTAATCGAGGTCTGTGCCCCAACCACTGATGCAAAAAAAGTTGAAATTTACCGGTTCTATGAAGACCTACAAGACCTTCTAGAACTAACATGAAAAAAAGATGTCCTTTTCATCATAAGGAATTGGAATGCAGAAGTAGGAAGTCAGGAGATACCTGGAGTAACTGGCAAGTTTGGCCTTGGAGTACAAAATAAAGCAGGGTAAAGGCTAACAGAGTTTTGTCAAGAGAACACGGTGGTCAAAGGAGACACCCTTTCAACAACTGAAGAGATGATTCTACACTTGGACATCACCAGATGGTCAATACCAAAATCAGATTGATTATGTTCTTTATAGATGAAGAGGGGAAAGCTCTATACAGTCAAGAAAAGCAAGACTGTGAGCTGATTGTGGCTCAGATCATGAGTTCCTTATTGCAAAGTTCAGGCTTAAATTGAAGAAAGTAGGGGAAACCATTAGGCCATTCAGGTATGATCAAAATCAAATCCCTTGTGATTATACAATGGAGGTGATTTATAGATGCAAAGGATTAGATCTGTTAGACAGAGTGCCTAAGGAACTGTGGACAGAGGTTCATAACATTGTACAGGAGGCAGTGACCAAAACCGTCCCAAAGAAAAAGAAATGCAAGGAGGCAAAGTGGTTGTCTGAGGAGGCTTTACATATATTAGATTGGTACAAAAGTAACTACAGTTTCAGACCATGAATTTTAAATCATTATAACTAGGCTCAAACACATACTTATTAATCAAAATAGGAACCATTACAATCAGCACATTTTTGCTAATAAGTTTGTTCACTTCTATAGCGTAAAAATATGTGCTTTAGGATTCGACGAACTTTTCGAAAGCATTTCCTACCTCCTGCTGGTTATGGAAGTATTTTCCCTGCAAAAAGTTGTTGAGATACTTGAAGAAGTCGTAATCAGTTGGCAAGAGGTCAAGTGAATATGGCGGATGAGGTAAAACTGCATAGCCCAATTCGCTCAACTTTTGAAGTCTTGGTTGCGCAACGTGCGGTTGGGTGTTGTCTCGCAGAAGAATAGGGCCCCTTCTGTTGACCAGCACTGGGTGCAGGTGTTGCTGTTTTGGGGGCACCTCATTGATTTGCTGAGCATATATCTCAGATGTAATGGTTTTTCTGGGATTCAGAAAGCTGTAGTGGATCAGACAGACAGCAGACCACCAAACAGTGGCCATAACTGTTTTGGTGCAAGTTCGGCCTTGGAAAGTGCTTCGGAGTTTATCAGTCCATCCACTGAGCTGGTCATCGCTGGTTGCCGTATAAAATCCGCTTTTTGTCACACGTCATAATCTGATCAAGAAATTGTTGTTGCATAGAATAAGAGAAGACGACACTTCAAAACAATAGTTTTTGTTTTTGTTTTTGTTTTCAGTCAAGTCATGAGGCACCACTTATCGAGCTTTTTCACCTTTCCAGTTTGCTTCAAATGCCAAATGACTATAGAATGGTCAATGTCGAGTTCTTCAGCAACTTCTCGTGTAGTTGTCAGAGGATCAGCTTCAACAGTTGCCCTCAGTTGGTCGTTGTCAACGTCCAGTGGCCAGCCACTACACTCCTCATCTTCAAGGCTCTCATCTCTTTTGCAAAATTTCTTGAACCACCACTGCACTCTATGTCCCTTAGCAATTCCTGGGCCAAATGTGTTGCTGATGTTGTGAGTTGTCTCTGTTGCTTTACTACCCATTTTTAACTTGAATAAAAAAGTCACTCAAATTTGCTTTTTGTCTATAACATCATTTCTATAATCTAAAATAAACATAAATACAAGTAATGTCATTAGCAAAAACATATAAAGCAAGAAATGAGCATTATAATGATGTATAACATAGCCACCTTTATTTAAAAATATATTTCAGTATCAAATGGAAAATTTCAACAATGCAAAACCGAAATTACTTTTGCCACCAACCTAATAGGAAAAAAGAAGCAGAAGGCAAGGGACAAAGGAAAAGATAAAACCAACTGAATGCTGAGTTCCAGAGAATAGTAAGGAGAGATAAGATGGCCTTCTTCAATGAACAGTGCAAAGAGAGGAAAACAATAGAATGGAAAAGACTAGAGATCTCTTCAAGAAAATTGAAGATATCTAGGGAAGATTTCCTGCAAGGATGGTCATGATAAAGGACAGAAATGGTGTGGACCTAGCAGAACCAGAAGAAGTTAAGAAGAGGTGGCAAGAATACACAGGGGAACTATACGAAAAAGATCTTAATGACCTGGGTAACCATGGTGGTGTGGTCACTCACCTAGAGCTGGACATCCTGGAGCATGGAGTCAAGTGGGCCTTAGGAAGGATTACTACAAACAAAGCTAGTGGAGGTGATGGAATTCCAGCTGAGCTACTTAAAGTCATAAAAGATGATGCTGTTAAAGTGCGGCCTTCAGTATGTTAGCAAATTTGGAAAATTCACCAGTGGCCACGGGACCGGAAAAGGTCAGTGTTCATTCCATTCCCAAAGACAGGCAATGCCAAAGGATATTCAGACTACTATACAGTTGCACTCATTTCACATGCTTGCAAGATTGTGCTCAAAATCCTTCAAGCTATGTTTCAGTTCACTTCAGTTGTGTCTGGCTCTTTGCAGCCCCACGGACTGCAGCATGCCAGGCTTCCCTGTCCATCACCAACTCCCAGAGCTTGCTCAAACACATGTGCATTGAGTTGATGATGCCATCCAACCATCTCATCCTCTGTCATCCCCTTCCCCTCCTGCATTCAGTCTTTCCCAGCATCAGGGTCTTTTCCCAATGAGTCAGTTCTTTGCATCAGGTGGCCAAAGTATTGGAGTTTCAGCTTCATCATCAGTCTTTCCAATGAATATTCAGGATTGATTTCCTTTAGGATTGACTGGTTGCTCTCCTTGCAGTCAAGTGATTCTCAAGAGTCTTCTCCAACACCACAGTACAAAAGCATCAATTCTTCGGTGCTGAGCTTTTGTTATGGTCCAACTCTGATTACTGAAAAAACCATAGCTTAGACTAGACAGACCTTTGTCAGCAAAGTAATGTTTCTGCTTTTTAATATGCTGTCTAGGTTGGTCACAGCTTTTCTTTCAAGGAGTAAACATCTTTTAATTTCATGGCTGCAGTCACTATCTGCAGTGATTTTGGAGCCCAAGAAGATAAAGTCTGTCACTGTTTCCATTGTTTCCCCGTCTGTTTGCCATGAAGTGATGGGACCAGGTGCCATGACCTTCATTTTTTTAATGTTGAGTTTTAAGCAACGTTTTTCACTCTCCTCTTTCACTTTCATCAAGAAGCTCTTCAGTTCCTCTTTGCTTTCTGCCGTAAGGGTGGTGTCTGCATTTCTGAGGTGGTTAATATTTCTCCCAGCAATCTTGATTCCAGCTTGTGCTTCCTCCAGCCCAGCATTTCACACAGTGTACTCTGCATATAAGTTAAATAAGCAGAGCGACAATATACAGCCTTGACATACTCCTTTCCCAATTTTGAACCAGTCTGTTGTTCCATGTCCATTGCTAACTGTTGCTTCTTGACGTGTATACAGATTTATCAGGTTTCGGCAGTAGGTGAACTGAGAACTTTCAGGTGTATAAGTTGGGTTTAAAAGGCAGAGGAACCAGAGATCAAATTGCCACTATTCATTGGATCATGGAGAAAGCAAGGGAATTCCAGAAAAACACCAGAAAATTCTTAAAAAGATGGGAATACCAGACCACCTTACCTGTCTCCTGAGAAATCTGTATGCAGGTCAAGAAGCAACAGTTAGAACTGGACATGGAACAATGGACTGGTTCAAACTTGGGAAAGAAGTATGATGAGGCTGTATGTTGTCACCCTGCTTGTTTAACTTACATGCGGTGTACATTGTGTGAAATGCTGGTCTGGATGAATCACAAGCTGAAATCAAGATTGCTAGGAGAAATATCAGCAACCTCAGATACGCACATGATATCACTCTAATGGCAGAAAGTGAAGAGAAACTAAGGAGCCTCTTGGTAAGGATGAAAGAGTGAAAAAGCTGGCTTGAAACTCAACATTAAAACACTAAGGTCATGGCATCTGGTCCCATCACTTTATGGCAAATAGAAAGGGAAAAAGTGGAAACCCTGACAGATTTTCTTTTCTTGGGCTCCACAGTAACTGTGGACAGTGACTACAGTCATGAAATTAAAAGACACTTGCTCCTTGGAAGGAAAACTATGACAAACCTAGGTACTGTATTAAAAAGCAGAGATATCACTTCACTGACAAAAGTCCATATAGTCAGAACTATGGTTTTTCCGTTAGTCATGTATGGATGTGATAGTTGGATCATAAAGAAGGTTGAGTGCTGAATAATGGATGCTTTCGAATTGTGGTTATGGAGAAGACTCTAGAGAGTCCCTTGGACTACGAGAAGATCAAACCAGTCAATCCTAAAGAAAATTAACCCTGAGTATTCATTGGAAGGACTGATGCTGAATCTCCAATACCTTAGCCACCTGTTTTGAAGAGCCAACTCATTGGAAAAAGACCCTGATGCTAGGAAGGATTGAAAGCAACAGGAGAAGGGGCAGCAGAGGCTGAGATGGTTGGATGGCTTCTCTGACTCAATGGACAGGAGTTTGAGCCAACTCCGGGAGATGGTGAAGGACAGGGAAGCCTTTTGTGCTGCAGCCCATGGGATTGCAAAGAGTAGGATATGACTTAGTTACTGAACAACAGCAACAAACCTACAAGCCCTACTTTGGTTTAGTCCTCTAGAAGCTGATGTATTTTCTTAGGTTTCCCAGGTGGCACTAGTGGTAAAGAACCCGCCTGCCAATGTAGGAGACTAAGAGACAGATTTGATCCCTGGGTCAGGAACATCCCCTGGAGAGGGCATGGCAACCCACTCCAGTATTCTTTCCTGGAGAATCCCGTGGACAGAGGAGCCTGGCGGAATATGATCCATAGAGTCACAAAGAGTCAGACAAGACTGAAGCGACTTAGAGCGTATTTTTCTTAAAACCTGTCTCATCGGGGGTCTTAATGTAGATAGTCATTTTGGCAGTCATTTCATGTTGGTAACAATGACTAACATCGGTACTTGTCTGTAAAGAAAAGAAAGTCAAAAAAAGAGAAAGAAAGAAAAAAGTCAAATACATGCCTTGTCAGCCAAGAAGAAGACCCTCTCTAGCCTCTTGGTGTCAGAATTCCAACATGCTTGCCCCCAAGGTGGAGAAAGCTATATGAAGTTAATAGTGGGTTGATAGAAATTTTAGTGTCCCCAAAATGGTCTCCTTTTAAGAAAGGCAACATGTCAATCACTTGATGCTTCCTTTCTCAGTTTTATTTCTCAATTAATAAATTGCATTTGTGTATATAAACTGTCTCCTATAACTGAAGTCCCCCTAGACCTTGACTGAACTAATAAAATTTGTTTCTTTTGAGCATGTACATCCAAGCACTAGACCCTGGGCCAGGATGATCATTTTTTTGCTACTTTTAGTGACCAACATCTTTCCTGAAAGTGCCCGCAGGCTTCCAGTTACCTTTCAAAAATCACTTCCCTGTTTTCGCTACTGATTTTGCATGTGGTATCTTAAAGGTCAGACTGAGGAGTCTGGCCAAAATTCTGGCACATAGGAGCAATATGACAACATAATGCTTTATTAGCCTAACCATTCAGTGGTTTACCTGAGGTTTACCATATAATCTAGAAGGTTGGGGAAGAAACTTTTCCTGTACCCTCTTAGGTTCAGTAGGTTGGTGTGTGCAAATTAAACTAACAAACAAGATTAGCAAGAGAAAAGATAGAGTTTATTAAAGCCTGCAAAATTTATACCACAGGAATGCTCAATGATAAATAGTTCAAAGAAGTAGTAAAATTTTGGAATTTCTATGCCTAACTTAGTAGAAGAAAGAGAGGGGGAAAAAGGCTTTTATAGGAAGAACAAACAAGTTTCTTTAGGAAACACAAATGTTGAGGAGAACAAATGGGAGGTAAGAAAGTTGGTGATAATATTTCCTTGTGTGGGTGCAAATGGTCTTTCCATCTTTTTCATGACCATGAAACTCCCCCAGATGGGGCATTTATATTAGGTTTACTCTTGGTCTCTCTCCTGGCAGTAGATGCCAACCTGAAATGAGAATTTATGGCAGTCCTCATTTCTTAGAAGTTGCTGCTTTTAGTCAGATAAGGGAAGCGCTGAAAAGGTTTTCTACATCTGTTGAATCTCAAATGTCTTTAGCTTAAAATAATCTTTATGCCAAAGTAGCATATTTTAGAATGGCATAGCCTGATCCTCTTCAAAGGTAAAGTGAGATCTGGTATCTCTTCCAGGTAAGAAATGAGGCTTGAATTAAGGTGGTTATCTATGGAAATGAAAATGCCGCAAATATAAAGGATTTTATATAAGCAAAAGTTTGAAGGATTTAGTAATTGGTTAGCATAGTAAAGAGCAGGAAGAAAAGTTCAACTGTGGGTCTCTCTTTAATGTTTGTACCAAATTTCCCTTTATAATCCTGGGAGCACTCAGAGAAGGAATTTTGCAAGAGCAAAGCAAAGGCAAACCACCTATTGTTTATTGTAGAGGATGAATTAACATCCTTGATATCTACGCCTAAGGAGACAATAAGTGCTGGTGTCTTTCTGTGGAGACAGCCCCCCCCCCTTTAATTCTAGTTATTGGATAATCCTTTTAGTGCTTCCAGTGGTACAAAAAGTCTCAAGAGTCATGCCATTGTAGCGTTTGCATCGGTAGATTCTCTGATAGTAGGAACACGTCCCCACTTGAGGGGCAGCACAGTCCTCCAGCACTGTGCTTACCTCAGGTCTGTAGCTGGGTTGCTTCAGGGCCTTGAGCTGTTTAAAGCTTTAAAAGATCTTTTTATTTTTACTTTAATATTTGTTTAAGTGGGTAAAAGGCCTGAATTAGCACTTTGTAAAAGAGGAGGATATCCAAATGTCTAACAAACACATGAAAAAAAGTGCCAGTAGGGGAAAGGCAGTCATAATTTAGGCATTAAATTAAATGCAGTCATTCAATGCAGATTAAATGAGATACCACCACACTTCTACCAGGATGGCTAAGATGAAAGAACCAGCAGTTCCAAGGGGTGCTATAACTGTGGATCCACAGGAGCCCAGTGCATTTGTGGTGGTGACATAAATTGGTACAAACCCTGGAAAACTTTGGCAGTGATTGTCAAAGCTAAACACAGGCATACCTTGGATGTATTGTGGGTTGGTTCCAGATCACTGTGATAAAATGAATTATATGAATTTTTTTGGTTTCCGTGTACATATAAAAGTTGTGTTTAAACTATAAAGAGTAAAATCGCATTATGTCTTTAAAACACAACATGCAGGACTTCCCTGGGAGCCCAGTGACCCCAGTGCAGGGGCACGGGTTAATCCCTGGTTGGGGAACTAAGATCCCACATGCCCCACAGTATGGCCTTAGAAAAAGAACAACAACAAATGTACAAAACTTCATTTAATAATACTTCAGGGCTCCCCTGGTGGCTCACTGGTAAAGAATATACCTGTAAGTGCAGGAGACACGTGTTCAGTCCTTGATGCGGGAAGACCCCACAGGCTGCAGAGTGACTAAGCCCGTGAGCTACAGCTGTTGAGCCTGTGCTCTCGAGCCTGGGAGCTGCAACTCCTGAGCCCACGTGCTGCAACTGCTGGAGCCTGTACTGCCCAGAGCCTGTCCTCCGCAACGAGAGAAGCCCTCACACCGCAACTAGAGAGCAGCCCCCTCTTTGCTGCAACTAGAGAAAAGCCCATAAACAACAAAGACCCAGCACGGCCGGAAAAAAGAATGTTGCTAAAAAATGATGCTAACCATCACCTGAGCCTTTTGCTGGTGGAAGTTTCGAAATATTTCAAGAATTACTGAAATATGACACCAAGGCACAAAATAAAATGGCACTGATAGACTTGTTCAACACAAGGTTGACACAAACCTTCAATTTGTTTAAAAAGGGGGAAGCCGCATCTGTGAAGCACAGTGAAGTGAGGTGCAGTTAAACAAGGTATGCCTGCTGACCCAAACTCGGCACTCCCGGCTTTACGTCTGACCCCAGCGAGGGTTTTTATTCACCAGAAATGGCATGCAAGAGTATAACAGCTGAAAGCGAGAGACAACCCAGATGTTCATCAGCAGAATTCATAGATGGTGATATATTCATAACATGGAGTGCTACATAGCAATGCAAAAGAATAAACTGCTGCATGCAGCGTCATGAATGAGTCTTACTGAATACAGGAAGCTACACAACAGAAGAGTTAATACTATTTGATTCCATTTATAAGAAATTCAAAACAGACAAAGCTAATCTATGGTGATAGAGGTTAGAATAATGATTACTTCTCTGTGGGTTTATTGACCAAGGGGACACAAGAGGAGCCTCTGGCTTATAGGTGTTCTACAACTCCATCTGGGTTGTCATCGTATGAGTGTTCACATATGAAATATTTATTGAGCTGTACACCTAAGATTTGTGCATTTCACTGATGTAAGTTCGCACCTCAATAAAGAATCTTATTTCTTATATATCGCTCAGTCGTGTCCAACTCTTTGCGACCCGTGGACTTTAGCCCACCAAGCTCCTCCGTCATGGGATTCTCCAGGCAAGAATACTGGAGTGGGTTGCCATTTCCTTCTCCAGGGGATCTTCCCGACCCAGGGATCAAACCCAGGTCTCGCACATTGCAGGCAGATGCTTTAACCTCTGCACCACCCAACTTGTACTCATGATTTCCCGTTTCAACTCTATCCTTTTCTCTTTTTTTTAATTTATTTTTTTTAATTTTTTAATTTTTATTTTTACTTTATTTTACTTTACAATACTGTATTGGTTTTGCTATACATTGACATGAATCCACCATGGGTGTACATGCGTTCTATCCTTTTCTTAAAACTAGCTTTCCCTCTCACTCTCTTTTTTGTTAACTGAAACCCGCTTAAACTTTTTACACTCAGTCCTTAAATCCTGTCAGGTCTTCCTTTAAAATACCTCCCATCCATATTTCCAAATCATGTCTCTATTAGACTTTTAGCCCTGACCACAAGCCTGAATTATTGCCAAGGACCTAATTGATTTCCCTGCTCTGCATACCCAAAACTATTCTACAATGTGCCAGCGGTGCTATCTTTCTAAGGCACCATTTGGATTGCGTTGCTTTCTCTTCTCAAAAGCCTCTAGGGTACTCCCCTTTCTGGCACCAGTCTTTAGCACTGTATTTGA
Source organism: Capricornis sumatraensis (assembly GCF_032405125.1). NCBI lineage: Eukaryota > Metazoa > Chordata > Mammalia > Artiodactyla > Bovidae > Capricornis > Capricornis sumatraensis. The sequence goes on from NC_091084.1 coordinate 77,112,489, forward strand.
GACTCTCGTGGTCTGGCCTAAACCAGCCATACCCAATCGCTGGAAAATTGGAGTACTTAATAGTTCCAAACCCATTTTTCTCCTGTGGCTTATATGCCTTTGTTCATACTCTTCTCTCCCCTAAATGCTTTCTTCTTCATACCAGCCCCTTCTCATCCTACCCCCACCCTACTCCCACCCAAAATTAAATTGATTTAGTGGTCTTTTGAAGGGCTTCCCAGGTGGCACTAGCGGTAAGGAACCCGCCTGCCAATACAGGAGGCATAAGAGATGCGGGTTTGATCCCTGGATTGGTTGAAGGAATGTTAACTTATTTTATGTTTTAATGAAGTTTTTGCCTCATTAAAACTTAGTCTTCAGTATGCTGGGTAATAAAACTTTTTTAATGAATAAGTTTAAAAGCTCAAAGTTCCATATTCAGGTAAAATGGCTTGTCTCATCTTTTTTCTAGGTCTATAGATTTAGCTCTTTGTGTGGAGTTTATTTTCCTCAAAAGATAGTATCTTCTGTTCTTCATGTTGGTGTCTTTAGTCGAGGGGAGGGGAGGTTTTACCTCCTACATGACTATTCATAAGCTAGTAGACAATGCCATCTCTGTATGCTTTGTTGTAGCAATCCCTTTTAAAACACAGTCACATTATTCAACACTTTTTTTTTTTCCTGTTTTAGATTCCTATAGGCAATGGAAACTGATCTTAATTCCCAGGACAGAAAGGACCTGGACAAGTTCATTAAGTTTTTTGCCCTCAAGGTAATATATCCGTTCTTTTGAGCCTGGAACTGTTCGAAATAACTTCCATGCTTCTCCCTTTTTGGAAATACAGCATAACAGCTTGCAGCTTGCCCATTTTAAGGGATACTTCTGTCTGTTGTAAACCAAACTGTGAAATTTGGGGGCGGTACTGGGGGTGTAACTAAAAAGCTTCCAATTTTCCAAAGCTACTTGTTAAAAAAAATAACTTTTTTTTTTGCAAGCCTGTTTGCAGAAATGTCAAACTTATTATGCCAGGTTATTGGCACAGTGTGTTCCCTTGGGGTGAGAACAAAGACTGGACTAGAATGGACAGCAGTTGGTACATCTTTCCCTAAGCATTAGCTACCTCTGAAATCCCTCACTTTCCGCTTATTGTCCCCTTCTGTGTAAATGAAAAATTAAAACTGAATTTTGAGTGCTATAGAAGGCATCTTTCCCTAAATCTAAAAATCATTTCCACCTCTGTCTCTCCTTCCTCTCAACCATTGCTATGTAAGAACAAGCCATGCAGTAGATTCTGGCTGTAAAATTAGCCGGAAGACTTTTGCCATATGGGCCAAGTCATATGAATAATTGTGGATTCCTTGGTTTAAATCTACTATGATTACATAAGTGTATGGCAGTGAATATTTAAACCTACGATTGGACTTGTTTCTTTATGAAAGTCAGAGCCACCGTGTGCAGCTTTCCTTCTGCCATGTGAGTATATTATAGATTACAAGCCTCAGACTTTGATTTCTCTTAATTGGTTGACAGTAGGTCCTCAGGAATATTTACAGTATTATTTTTGTGCCATTTTTTTTCTGTTCTTGATGGTTTTAAATCTTACCCTTTCCTGAAGTATAGGTATGATCATTGGCACCTTTTTAACCCTGCATTGAGAGGGTTTTAATCTTGATTAGGAGCCAAATCGGTTTGTTGAAACTTTTCACCTTTGATTTTTTTGTTTGGTTGGTTTTTTTTTTAGACTGTCCAAGTGATCGTCCAGGCTCGACTGGGAGAGAAGATTTGTACTCGTTCGTCTTCTTCCCCAACGGGTTCAGACTGGGTAAAATTCCTATTCTTTGCTGAGAGATATACTATGGTGTTTCTCACAAGGAATTATGGTGTAGTAATAATAATATTTCTAGTATTACTAAGTCATAACATTAAAATGCCTAATTCCATTTGACCCATTCACTCGGAAAATATGTTCTTCATTGAATGTTAGTCCTGGATATTTTTTGGTTTTCCTCTGTGATGAGTGAAAACTTATCAACCTGAGTTTTGGGTCCTTGATGCAAGATATCTCTTAAGGGGAAAGGAGAAGTGAATGACTGTCCTTCATTAAGGGCAGGGCCCACGTTACTCAGTATCCAGTCTTACTACTTTGATTCCATAATGTTCCTTGTGAATGTTTAACACAAAGTTCTTCTTGTATTCTAGTTCAATTTAGCAATCAAAGACATCCCAGAGGTTACACATGAAGCAAAGAAGGCCCTGGCAGGGCAGCTGCCTGCTGTTGGGAGGTCTATGTGTGTGGAGATCTCACTCAAGACTTCTGAGGTAAGGTTATGGCCAGGACAGGGTCTTAGCTCAGCACCCAAAGCACTTTACACTCTGGTTCCAACCCAGCCTTGTTCCTACGCTTTCCCTCTCTGATCCTCTCATGGTTCTCCGAGGAGGTCATGGTTTTTGTACTTATTCTTCCAACCACTTGGAGTAGACTCTTCGCTCTCATCTTCATTTATCATCTGTGAGTGGTGTGCTTCTACCCATCCTTCAACACTCGTGTGCTCCAAAAGATCTCCCTTTCTAACCGCTCTAGACTTCCTGTGTGCTTTGTTTATATTTGTTTCTTAGAGTGTAACTTGCTGGAATGTGATTTTTTTAAATGTGTTTTTCCACCTTTTTCCATGATGCAGATATTTTTTCTTGTATGTTTATTAATCTATTTCCACTACAGGATTGTGAGGCTGCGTGGAATAATAAAGGACTAATGGAGTTTAGAGCTATACAGACCCAAATTCAGAGCCTAGCTGAGCAACTCTGGCCAAATTACTTAGCCCCACCTCTACCACCACTACACTTCTATATTTCATTTAATTCTTATTTGTAAAGTATATAAATAAAATATGGAAGACAATTATTACATGTTCCTATCGATACTTTACACTTTTATTCTTGAGGTCAGCAGCTATGCCACACCTTATTTATCTGTATAGTCTTTCAATTCTTTTTGAAACGAGGCAGGATATAATAAATAATCATCTCTGTGCCTGTCACAATGCCTGGGATGGCACATAGTAGGCTCTTAATTTTTTATTGTGTGAATGATGTCAGTACTTATTTTGTGGAAATCTTAGTACCAAATAAAACATCCTATTCTCTTTATTGAATTACTGGTGTATACTGTGAGTTATTTTCCTTAGTGATACTTAGGGAGTCCAAAAGGAAGAACTTTCCTCTCTCAGGCATCTGTGAAATCAGATTCTAAACTGTTGTGATTGGACTTCCCTGATGGCTCAGTGCTAATCCGCCCGCCAGTGCAAGAGACACAGGTTCGACCCCTGACCCAGGAAGATCTCACATGCTGTGGAGCAGCTGCTGAGTTTGTGCTCTAGAACCTGTGCTCCGCGACAGGAGAAGCACCACAGTGAGAAGCCCCTGCAGCCCAGCTAGAGGCTAGTCCTCGCTTGCTGCAACCAAAGAACTGCCCTCACGTAGACCCTGGGTCTCCTGCGTTGCAGGCAGATTCTTTGCTCCTGAGCCACTGGAAAGCCCTGGTAGAATACTATGTGGCCATTAAAAATAATGTAGAATTTTTAATTATAAGGAGAATTCCATGTTGTGATCAGTTCAGTTCAGTCTCTCAGTCGTGTCCAACTCTTTGCAACCCTATGAACTGCACCTTGAGGCTTCCCTGTCCATCACCAACTCCTGGAGCTTTGCTCAAATTCATGTCCATCGAGTCGGTGATGCCATCCAACCATCTCATCTTCTGTCATCTCCTTCTCCTCCTGCCTTTACTCTTTCCCAGCATCAGGGTCTTTTCCAAGGAGTCAGTTCTTCATATTAGATGGCCAAAGTATTGGAGGTTCAGCTTCAGCATCAGTCCTTCTGATGTGTATTCAGGATTGATTTCCTTTAGGATTGACTGATTTGATCTTCCAGTCTAAAGGACTGTCATGAGTCTTCTCCAACACCACAGTTTAAAGCACATAAAAAAGTGATAAAAATAGTATATACAAAAAAAAAAGATAAAAAATAGAATGTATGGTATGAGCTCACTTTTATTTAGGAAAATCACTGATTGTGTTTTAAGTGATATCTTTTTGCTTATTTATACTGTGTAATATTTTTATAGTGGCTGTATTGTGCTTTATAATAAAGATTATCAAAAGCAAAACTGAAATATCTTTTAATAGTATCTTAACAATACCTTTTATTGTTCCATTTACAGGGAGATTCCATGGAGCTGGAAATCTGGTGTCTGGAAATGAATGAAAAGTAAGCTCTAGGGAGCCCAAACTGACGTTCTGCGACAACCAAGAGGGGTGGGATGGGATGGGAGACAGGAGGAAGGTTCCAGAGGGAGGGGACATATGCATACCTATGGCTGACTCATGTTGATGCATGGCAGAAACCAATACAGTATTATAAAGCAGTTATCCTTCAATTAAAAATAAATACATTTTAAAAGTATGTAAGTGTTCTATCTTAGAATCCTTGGTTGTGGTAGCTGAGGATAAAGTGCACGACATCACGTGAAAAGCAGGGCTTGTATCAGTCACAGAGAGTGTTCTGACCACTTAACAAAGCTGGTAGGTCTTTGCAACAGTTGGCCTCATGCTTGGCTTCCAGCCCAGGCACAGCAATGACCTTCAACAGGAGCACCGGTCCAGAGAGACTCAGGCAACACAGGGAGAGGAGCAGAGAGGAGGCTGAAAAAGGGTTTGTTGTTTTCCCAGAGCACACATAGTTCTCTAGTTAAATCCCTTGAGCTCTTGTAACATGACTACTCTGTTTTGTCTGTTTTCTGTGTGGCAGACATCCAATAAGATTTCCCCTCGCCACTCCTTTAGACATGCTGTGTTGGTCACGGACTGGGAATGCGTGTTATTTTCCCCTCCATTTTCTTTTTTCAGGGCAGATTAGCTGAATTCCTGCCCGAATTTCAAGAAGAATATATAGGAATATTGAGGAAATAGCAACACATCAAAGGAAAAATCTTTTTAATAAGTATGAGTGGTATAGACATTATTTTTCTTTCTTAAATAAAAAGCAGTTGCCAGGTTATAGTCCAAAATTTTCGTACCAAGCACTTCTCCAGATTTCCCGTTAGATGTATAGAAGTAGACTGCTGTAAGATAGTACAGTGAAATTATGTTTGTACTTTCAGTAATACAACTGCAATACTGAATTACTGTTTTTAAGTGTTCTGCTTTATTTCTTTGAAAGATAGCTGCTTCAAAGCTAGAAAAAAATATACTGGAGAGCTTTTGTTGCCTACCTGCCTTTGTCTGCTGCATGGGGAAGTAAAACTTTGGTCACCATCAACAATTTGTTGATGAGCTGACAAAGCACTCTGATTAGAAGTTTAGTTCAGAAGATGTTTTAATTATAAATTTAATCTTATACAGTTCCAGCATTTAATTAGCAACTATCTCTTTTGACTGTAACACTCTGTAAAATGTTATTTAGGCTGCACATCAAGTTATATTCTATCCGAATTTATGAATAATGCTAACAGATTTTTTTTAGACTTTTAAATATTGAAGTATTAAGTTGATATTTAATGTCATATTAGTTTATAGTGTACAGTAAGGTTATTCAGTTATATATTCTAATGCTGACAAATAATGTCAGTCACTTCATGGAGCATAACTAATGTCTCTATCCATTGCATTTTTGTTCTTTGTTTTGTGTTAGCTGAGTAGGAGAATGCTGATAGTGTCTTTGCTCCTCAGGTGTGATAAAGAAATCAAAGTTTCCTATGCCGTGTACAACAGATTGTCATTGCTGCTGAAGTCTCTGCTTGCTATAACTAGGGTGACACCAGCTTACAGACTCTCCAGAAAGCAAGGTCATGAGTATGTCATCTTATACAGGTAAACAGCTCACCTTCATGATTCACACTTTGGACTCATCAGTTTGCACATTGTCTGACCAGCATCCAGGTATTCCACGATTAATTTTTGGACAGATATTTGGATGGTTGATGCTATACCTTTACTGTGATTGCCTGTCTATTCTCCTTTATGAACCTCAGCTTTTCCCAAAGCAACCAAGTTCTTTATCCTTTTGTTTATACACAGTCTTGATGGCTATGGAAAGGATTTTTAAATCCTCAGGCAGTTTGGTCTCTCAGTCATGCCTAACTCTTTGCAACCCTATGGACTGCGGCATGCCAGGCTTCCCTGTCCATCACCAACTCCGGGAGCTTACTCAGACTCATGTGCATTGAGTCGGTGATGCCATCCAACCATCTCATCCTCTGTCATCCCCTTCTCCTCCCACCTTCAATCTTTCCTATCATCAGGGTCTTTTCCAGTGAGTCAGTTCTTCGCATCAGGTGGCCAAAGTATTAAGTTTCAACTTCAGTATCAGTCCTTACAATAAATGCTCAGGACTGATTTCCTTTAGGATGGACTGGTTGGATCTCCTTGCAGTCCAAGGGACTCTCATGAGTCTTCTCCAACACCACAGTTCAAAAGCATCAGTTCTTCAGCGCTCAGCTTTCTTTATAGTCCAACTTTCACATCCATACATGACTACTGGAAAAACCATAGCTTTGACCAAATGGACCTTTGTTGGCAAAGTAATGTCTCTGCTTTTTAATATGCTGTCTAGGTTGGTCAGTTTTTCTTCCAAGGAGCAAGCGTCTTTTAATTTCATGGCTGCAGTCACCATCTGCAGTGATTTTGGAGCCCAAAAATAGAAAGTCTCTCACTGTTTCCACTGTTTCCCCATCTATTTCCCATGAAGTGATGGCATCACCAAGTTGGACATGAGTTTGAGGAAGCTCCAGGAGTTGGTGGTGGATGGGGAAGCCTGGCGTGTTGCAGTCCATGGGGTCACAAAGAGTTGGACACGACTGACCGACTGAACTGATATAGGTTGTTGAATGGACCAGAGTGGTGGTGAAGAGGATATTTAGCAAAGTGCGAGAGCAGAGCCTGGAAAGTCAGGGTTCCCAAATTAGCCAGGACTCTGTTTCATGTTAATGATGAGCCATGGGTGTTGGCCTTTGGCTTACATGCAAAGAGCTGATTTTGAGAAGAATTGGTATAACAGGATGGAAGGACCACGGATTAGAGAATTAACTAGTTCTGTTGAAATAATCTAGCAACCCTAGGTGTGTTTACTTTTCGAGGCCTTTTTTTCTTTTGGCCAAGTTGTAGAACTTGCAGGATCTTAGTTCCCCCCAGTCAGGGATTGAACCTGGGCCCCCGACAGTGGAAGCAGAGAGTCTTAACCACTGGACCACCAGGGAATTCTTCCCCCATTTGCTTGTTTTTATAAATAGAATTCTTTTACAAATAGTTTTATAAATAGAATTATTTTACAACATAGCCACCCCATTCATTTACCTATTATCAGTGGCTACTTTTGTAGTATGAGAGCAGAGCTGAATAGTTGCCCCAGACTATATGGCCCTCAAGTCTAAAATATTTACTAACTGATCCTTTAAACAAAAGTTGGCTAACCCCTCTTTTATGGTGTCTGTCACTTTCATGCATGTATTTCAGATATGTATATACATTTCTTTTCTTCCATTCCAAACTGTAATCTGTGACACCTAGGGTTCAGATTCATCCTAGGACTTGGCCCTAGTTTATCTTTATCTCATCTCTAACATCTAACCTTAGGGCTTTGTAGATTTTCAGAGCTTAGTTTTTATTGAACATACCCATGTATGTGTTTAATTTTCAACAGTAGTACTTCAAAAATATAAAAATACATTTTAAGTGTTTTATAATTCAGACTTTTTGCTAAATAGATTGGCCTTCCCAGGGAGATTCATGGAAAGGTTCTACTGTGTTTAGATTTTCATAGTTTTAGAATAGTCTTGCCTATTTATTCAGTGGTGGAAAAGATATTCTAATTTCTTAGTCAGTTTACTTTAGAATGATGGAATGACTTTGGAGAAGCAGAGTGAGCCCACTTTGACTAAAGGTCACACTTCAAAATCTAGTGACTTCTATTCCATATTTGAAAGTTGCTAGGAAAGTGGATCTTAAGAGTTCTTATCACAAGAAAAAAAAATTATGTTACTGTGAATGATGACAGATGTTAACCAGACTTAGTGTGGAGATTATTTTGCAATGTGTACAGATATTGAATCATTATATATCCTTGAAACTAATATAATGTTGTGTGTCAATTCTAAAAAAAAAAAAAGTCTTATATCTTGTAATAAAAGTTCCAGAACTATTTGCCAATTTTGTTTGTACCTTCTCTATTTCCCAATAGGTATACTTTACAAAGGGCTCCCAGGTGGTGCTAGTAGTAAAGAACTCACCTGCCAGTGCAGGAGACATAAGAGATGCGGGTTCAACCCCTGGGTCGGGAAGATCCCTTGGAAAAGGGCATGGCAACCCACTCCAGTATTCTTGCCTGGAGAATCCCATGGACAGAGGAGCCTGGCAGGCTATAGTCCATGGGGTCACAAAGAGTTGGGCACAGCTGAAGCAACTTAGCGCGCATGCATGCATATAACTTTACAGATATGCTGCAGAAGCAGGAATAAGAAACTTAAACAGCAGGTCACACTTAATTTTTATTTTTCTAACTTTTTAACCAGTCCTCTCCATAACCATCTTCATGCCTACAGCTTAATCAAATAGTAGCAATACTGCTCCATTAGGAGAGATGTTCATGCAGATGAGAAAAGAAGGGTTGGTTTTGTTGACTTTGTTTCTAGATGTTTAATATGCAGGCCCTTAGAATAAAGAATCAAGTAACATTTTCTTCTTTCTTCCCTACAGAATATATTTTGGGGACGTTCAGCTGAATGGCTTAGGGGAAGGTATGTATCAAGGTTAAAAAACATTTGTAGTGTTGCTAAGTGTTCTCCTGACTTCAGAGATGTGCTTGGATGCTGCCTGTAATACTACACAGCTTGTGATTTTAGTATGTGTGATACAAGTAAGGGAAAGACAGGTAGGAGATCTGGAGAGCCACCAGGGAATAACTGAATAATTTTCCCAAAAGTTCTAGTAACTCAGAATTCTTTATTCTTCTTTATATGATTGTCTGTTTTCCTAATTTTCTACAGTGATCATGTTAAATGTTTCTGATGAGCATCAATAATTTTGAAAAATTGGAAGTAAAACAGAAAACTAGTAAAGTTTTATTGTAATGCCCTGGCTTTTTTCTGTGCTTAGTTCTGGGGTGGCAGCTTGGGTGGGAGTGCATTTGCTTCATAAATTGAGGTATTTGTGTGAGGAACTCTCTGTGTCCCTTTAATGTCTTATTGGCATATCTGGACAGGGTTGGTTAGGACTTGTTTAAGCTTTAGGACTAATAATCATTTTACCTCTTTGAAGGTAGTTTTATCAGGAAACAGATGCTTTTTCCCCTGCCAGTATTAGGTCAACATAGAATAAATTAAAATAAAATTATATGTATACACATACACACATGTATGAAATCGAGGCTGCTGCATTCAAGGTAGCTAAGTGGGTCATACCAGAGGTTGTACAAGTGGCTGAATGGTTCAGGGAAAGACGTACTGATGGTAGTGTCAGTATTGTCTGGAAAAAAGCTAATTATTTATCTCTTTTCCTAGGTTTCCAGACAGTTCGTGTTGGGACAGTGGGTACCCCTGTGGGCACCATCACTCTTTCCTGTGCTTACAGAATTAACTTGGCATTCATGTCCACCAGGTGAGGAAAGAGCCTAGGAATCCAACAGAAATCTTCCCAAAAAAAAAAAAAGGAACTCTTCCAAAGATATTAAAGTTGTTTTTCTTCCAACCACTCCCCCTCCTCGCCTCGGCTAGGCCTAGAGTTCAGCGTTGCCGTTGCTGAACTGAGAGAACCCAGTTTCCAGATTGGAGAAGCTGAGAAGTGATGGTTTATTTTCAGGGATGCAGGGGTTGAGGTTCTGTGGTTCCTTCCAATAGATAAGAGGCAAAGGGATCTCTGAGGGCTTCAGGGGCCGTGACAAGGCATTCTAACAAATGTGGCCATCTGCTTCCTGCATTACAGGCACTTTGAGAGGACCCCACCTATCATGGGCATTATTATTGATCACTTTGTGGACCGTCCCTATCCCAGCTCCTCGCCCATGCACCCCTGCAATTACAGGTGAGGAATGTGGAAAACTCTTTTCCAAACTGTGGCTCCAGAAACATCCATCTCGCACAGGCCCGTAGAGCACCTTTATCCGCACTCACTGATAGGCAGGGCACATGAATGGAGACCCCACGGGGAGGGAAGTGGAGTGGCTGGCTGTATCCTTGCTGCTGCCTGTCAGGTACCCCTAGACAAAAGGTAGAAAGTCTCAGAAAATCGTTGGATATTTTGACCTAGACAGTACTGATTTGACTTTTGGTTTGATTTTACTTAGAAACTGTGAGAGTGGCAGTAATGTGGAGAAAGAATGTCCTTTGCAGATTAGGTGGTTTTCAGGTCACCACTGGCACAATTCAGTTTTATTCCTCAGAATCAAACATCTCCAGGCCTAGATCCCAGAAAACAGAGTTGTCGAGAGACTGGAACAGATGTGTACCAGGGAAGATGCTGCCTTTCTGTGAAGCACTCGTGAAGTTGGATCGGTTTTTGTCTTTGGAGTCTAGATTTTTATTTCACTGCATTCTCTGTTGCTGATGATTCTTTGGCCCTACACTGGCCAGGCTTTAAAAAAATGCTTTCAAAGATATGTCAGGTGAAATGTTCGGATTTTTTTAAAAAAGCCATTGTCAACCTCTAGATGCTGCTTTCTGAACATATTTGAAATTATCAAGGACTCAATGCACCTCCCTTGACATTAGGGACTGCCAGAAAGAATTCTTACCACAACTTGCATCCATATCTCAGCTCTCTTTGTGTCCTTTATGAAATTGGCTGCCGTCAGTCAGTTCATGATTTCTTTCCCCCTCACCACAGAACCACCGGCGAGGACACTGGAGTAACGTGTCCTTCTGTGGAAGATTCTCAAGAAGTGTGCGCCACCTCTTTTTCCACCTCGCCTCCCTCCCAGGTAGGGGGAATCAGGTTCTGGCGTGGTGGTAGTTATTCGGTACATATATGGGCCTTATGAAATGAAAATTTCATGTGAAAATTTAGATAACAATCTCTTGTGGTGGTGGTGGTGGTGATTATTTCAAGGAGTTATTTTGAGGAGTAAAGGAGAACCTTCTTACCCAGCAGATAATACTGTAGTATTTCTAGTCTGTAATCTTAACATGCAAGATTCCATGTAACTTTTACCTCCCTGGTGACATCTTAAAATTCCCTAGAAAATCAGCCACAGAAAACCCCTACAAAATCAGAATTGTGTTCTGGCACCAGAGAGACACTGAACGCAACACTTGTTAGAACTAGCAGCTACTTCTTTTTTTTTTTTTTTTGGCCAAACCCAGCAGCACATGAGATCCGGGATCCTCATTCCCTGACCAGGGATCGAACGCATGCCCCCGTGGTGAAAGCATGGAATCTTAACCACTGGACAACTAGGGAAGTCCCAGTAACTGCTGCTGCTTTGAAGTGGTTCTGAAATATGGTTCCTAATAATGGACGGAGCAAAAAACGAGCCAGTGATCATTTAGCATAAAATGCCATTAAGACCCCAGCTATGCAGTTTTCCTTAATAGTTCCATAGATATCTGCTTGTCTGCATTCCCTCTCTGAACATGATTAACCGTTAACTTTTCCACTAGGCTCCATCTTCAGTGTCACAGCCAGTTTCAATAAAACACAGGCTCCAAGCAATGTGAACACTTTCCCCGAAGAAGTATAGGATATACATGTTGTTCTGAGACTGCTTCAGATAAGGAGTCGTTTTTCCCAGCTGACTGAATTTTAGGGCACGTTTCTTCCCTTCCACCTCAGATTGTTTATCATCTACCCGTTGCCTGCCTCTATTTTTTTCCCTCCTCTTTTCTTTCATATTAGATGATTCCCTAAGTGAATTCTGTTTTCCTTTAAATTAGACTCATGCATGTGTGCATGCTAAATCACTTCAGTTGTGTCCAACTCTGTGTGACCCTATAGACTATAACCTGCTAGGCTCCTCTGTGCATGGGATTCTCCAGGCAAGAACACTGGAGCCCTTCTCTAGGGGATCTTCCCAACTCAGGGATCGAAGCCACGTCTCTTACATTTCCAGCACTGGCAGGTGGGTTCTTTACCACTAGTGCCGCCTGGAAAGCCTAAATTAGCTCCTGATTATCCTGTTTCACCATCTTACTTTCGCCATCTTACTTGGGGGTGTCGGACCCAACAAATTAATTAGCTGTCCATACATTTTTATCCTCTATATTTTCTTCATTAAGAAAAAATTTAAATTTATTCCATCCTGTGCCTTTAGATACTAAATTAAAAGTATAGTTCTAATTTGTTTTAAAAACAGGGGTTAAGCACAAAAGCTAACTTATGTATGAAGGACTTTATAGAAATTCATGGATCACTGTTATTTCTAATGTGACAATTTAAAGTTTAAGAGAGTTTTGTGAAATTGTTTGGACAGTTTGGTTTGGGGGTGTAGGAATTGTTATTCTTCCCCCCTCCCCATTAATATATGTAGGCATGCATATAGCCGTTGCTCTGGAAGAGGGTGGCTTCTGGTGTGCTTGCTGACAGGGAGCGATACTGACCCAAAAAAGGAGGAAAGCTTACTTTCTTACTAGTGCACATTGGTGAGTTGATGGTTTTTTTAAATCATCAAAATATGAATATGTCATTTAATGCTCATTTAACAACTGATAAACTCATAAACAATGTATAAACTTGGGAGATGTTAGGGATGGTGAGCCTGGGGCTTTAACACATCATTTTTTCTTTTTTCTCTGATACAGTGGAAATTCAGCCTGACCCCAAAAGTAAAGGGAAGTTAAGTCATTTCTGTAGCTGAGGTTTGCAAAAAGGTTTATTAACCTGTGTAAGGAGAGCCTGTGTGTTTCATGTTATCAGTTGCCTATTGTGTCTTGTCACAGTTTAAAAGTAGATCTCGTCAAGATTTCATCAGCGAGAGCACCCAGTGGGTGAGCCTTGTCACTGCTCCCTGAGTACCTGTAATCAAGACTATACAGTTTGGTGCAGAAATACTCATTTTGAAGCTGATGGTAGAACAGAGAGAGAAAAATTATTTACCACCTGGTCTCTTTGTTCCTGTAAATGTTGAAATAGTTTCTTCTTTTGTTTAATCTAGGGAATCGCGTAAGTGTTCAGCAATTTCTGTTTGAGCTTTTGCTGTGATCCAGTAAATACCTGTTAATGGGCTGGTTTTGTTTTTCTAGTAAAGTAAGGATTGTTGTATCATTGGGGCACAGAGCTGAGTTTATAATAAATAGTTGTGACTCAGAACCTGTACTGTATCTGGTCCTACCTCCAATTCTAGGCATTCATTAATTAGCTAATTGGCGAGACTTAAAGATGGAACAGCAAGACCCAAAACAATCATCCTGCCCATAATTAGCTTTGAAATCCTGAGTTTTGAAAATGCCCAGCCTTCACTCCGTCAAGCTCTTCTACACCCTCAGGGACTGTGAGCATGTACACACACACACTCTGATGCCTACACCTGCACGCCACCTCATCTTCCCTGAGCTGATGCAAGAAAGTTCGCCACTGGGTCCCTGAGCATTTTAAAAGCACAGCCAACAAGCCTCAACTGTTTAAACCTGAGCCTACAGATTCTGAGTCCCCAGAAAAAGGCTTTCAGTCGAATATCTTAGTCTCAGCGTCCTCATTCCTGTTTAGCATACCCTGTGTACGTTCTCAGGACCCTCCTGTTGGAAATTTTCTAAAAGAGACCCTCTTTTGACTAAAGGCAGACTAATGCTTGGTTCAGGTTTCACCAAGTCATAGCAGCTCGACTCAGCTTTGCTTTCTACCTGCACGTCAGGGAGGACGCCAGGGATAAACTCTCTTCTTCACACGTTTCCAAGCGGTCCTTTTCAGAAGGCGGTCATACAGCTTTCTCCCTGCTTCCCTCCTGACCTCACTGCATTTCAGCCTCTGTTGCTACTGCCCTTTCCAGGGTTTCTTTCACTTCTTTCACAAGCCCCTTCTTTTTTCTCCTGTCTCTCCTGTCTTCGTGTGTGTCTGTGCACAGTGTGTGCTTACGGCCACAAAGGCACTTTCTCAGACCCCTGCTCCTGTGGTGACGGACACTCTGAGGGTCCCCACGGCAGGACTGGCCTTTTCCCACCAAGTGAGTCCATACTGGGAAGAAGGGGATATTATCAGATGGTTTCTTTTTTTATTTGAAAACTGTAAATAAAGAACAGGGTATAGTTATTTAAGTATCCCCAAGTGTTCTGTGGGTTATTTTGAGGTGCGGTAATTGATTTTTAACAGGATGCAGCCATTGCACAGCAGCCCAAAATAGGATTCATCGTTCGCCCCTCCTCCTACCCTTGATGTGAAAAGTACATGGAGTTGTTTAGATTTTTTTTTTTTCCAGATAAACCATCCAAGAGTGGTTTTCTTTCTTTTTCACTATAAATAGGAACCCTCCCAAACCTAGTGGTAATGGAAGGTGTGATTTAAAAAGATGCCTTGTGTTTCAAAGGGACCTCAAGGTCAAAGAAGAGACTAGAATGACCTGGGAAAGCTGCTGGCTCTGGCTCCCAGTTCTGCCCAGACGGTGCTCCCCAGATCTGCTTGGCTGGAAGCTGAGCCAGTTAGCTGAACCCCTGGGAGAAGGGGGAGCAGGGAGCTCCTGTGAGGCCTTGGGAGGGCACGGAGCTGAGGCTGTCAGCCCCACTGCAGATCAGTCTGTCTTCCTACTCTCAGAGCAACGGCCTGGTCTGTCTGTAACCCTCACATGAGGCCCTCCCCCGCAGCGCACTCACTGTGCGGCCGTGGGCTGGACCCGCTCCTCACCCCACTGATCTGATCGCTGGTCACACTCTGGGAGTGGCTGTTTTCCCTCCTCCTTTCCGCGGCCCCTCTTTGTTTTTCTCTTGCTTAGCTCTCCAGCTCTCGCCTTTCCTATCAGCCTGCTGCCCTGGGCGTTGGATCCGCTGACCTGGCTTATCCAGTAGTGTTTGCTGCTGGCTTAAACACCACACACCCTCACCAGGTATCTTTAAAGATGGGGAGGACACTCGGGGTTCCTGTGCTGCCTCCCCCGCCCAGACACACTAGAGGGGCCTCTTGAGACACCCATGTTCTAAGTCTTCTGAACCAAAGCTCTTCTTTAACTTCGGAGGACTAAGATGATTCTGAGAGGCTGCCTCTTACACTTCAGAAAGAAAAGAAGAGCTTCCCGAGTGTTTTCCCCCTCTTTCCCTCTGTAGTCACTTCCGTGCATGTCTTCGATTAACTGAGCGAGCCCCAGAAAGGATCAAGATTTCCAAGGTTTCCTGCCCACTTGGTGGCAGCATTGGTGAGGGGAAAGCTGGACAGCCGATGCCATCGTGCTAGGCAGCAAGTCTCCCCTCCTGCCTGACATTGCCGTGATTCACTGTATTTTTTCATTTTCCCCCAAAGCTAATGGTCCCTGGGAAGGAAGGTGGGGTACCCCTTGGTCCCAACCAGCCTGCCCATGGTGCCCAGGCTGACCAGGAGAGACTGGCAACCTACACCCCTTCTGATGGGGCCCACTGTGCCGCCACGCCATCCAGCAGGTGAGTTCACGTTTTGGCTCAGCTGCTCTTCAGACCATCCAGGGGCCTGTCCTTCCCAACACATCTGCTTATTTGGTATCAGCAAGTAAAGAGTAGCTTTCAGCATTGGCTCAGGCTTGGCATTGGCAGGGAAAATGTGGAATCCTTCAAATTCCCGATAAGAATCTTGCGTTGCAGCTGGTGTGTGAGGGGGGTTGCCCTGGGCACCACTACTGGCTTCTGACAGTAGGCAGCTGGGCTTGGTGCGCCTCACCCTGATGCAGGGAAGGTGTTTTGAGATGTTCCTCTCGTCCCCTGAGGTGGATTTCCTGGGTGTCCTCAGAATTCCCTGAGACCAGAACAGAGTGTTGTTAACCACACCCGTGACATCGGAGTCATGGTGTGTCTGCAGTGGGAGTTAGGATCCAGTTTCTTTTTCTCCTATGTTCGCCTCCTGCAGATCCCGTAGAAACAACTGCTTTTCCTTACTGGAATACAAAAAGAAACCTTGTCTTTTCTGATTGCAGAAGTGATACAGTGTGAGTCAGATTTTGAAGATGTGGATTGGGTGGAAAGTTCTCATAATCCCACCCTGCAAAAGTCACCACGTTACCTCCCTTTAGAAGGCAACAGGATCTCAGAAGGGTTAAATGATTGGCCTAAGAGAACAGTTAGCTCACAGAATGGCCAGGCACAGGCCTGGCTTCTTGGATTACAGAGCCCAGACTCGCTCTTTCCATTTCACCCAGAGTTCTGTGGGAAGCTGGGCCTGCCTTGACCTCCACTGCCCTCTTAACTGGAAGGCCCCAGAAATAATGACGTCGATTGCCCCATTGCATCTTAAATGAACTTTCAGATATTAGAAATTCCTGGGTTGTTTGTTTTTTCCATTCCCACAGTGGAGTTGGGGGAGGGGTTTATTTGGAAGGATCTTTCCATGCCATCCATCAGGGAAAACAATTACTTTCATGCCTGGCCCGTCAAACCTCCGTCTTCTTTCCTCCTATTAGACAATCAAAGGGGAGCCCTCTTCAGTGTTGTTTTGTGTTTTGGCAGCGTGCAGGGTCTTAGTTCTCTTACCAGAGACTGAGCCTGTGTCCCCTGCAGTGGGGGCAGAGTGCTAACCACCGGACAGCCAAGAAAGCCTCGGTGTAGTCATTTCACTCTCGTATTCCGAGCCTGGATTCCTGGGGTATGACCTGGAGTAAATGAAGACAGAGGACCCTGTGCCGGGGGCTCTCAGACGCTGGTCCCCCCTGGTGTCTGGAGCCCGGGAGCCCCTTGGACTGCATAGTCCTCCCCATCTTGAGCCCCTGCTTTGGGGCTTTCCCATCCCCGGCTTCTCGCAGGGCTGTGACTGACAGTCTGAGCCGGTTTCTTCTGCTTGGCGTCCGCACCTTTCGGGACTCAGCATCAGTCTGGAGGGAGCGAGGGAGTCGTTTAGTTGCTTCCGTCGTATCCCACTCTGAGCCCTTGGACTGTAGACCACCAGGCTCCTCTATCCGTGGAGTTCTCCAGGCAGGAATGCTGGAGTGGGTAGCCATTCCCTTCTCCAGGGGATGTTCTTGACCCGGGGATCGAACTCGCCCCTCCTCCTGCGTTGGCAGGCGGGTTCTTCATCATTGCGCCACCTGGGAGGAAAGGGAGGGGCAGCCAGGTTGGGCGTGTTGTTGAGAGACCTTGCTGAACAGAGAGAGGACTCGGGGCACGGAAAGGGCAGGAGACGTGGAGTGGAGCTTCAGACAGCAAAATGACAAAGTGAAGAGGGGCTGTAAGATCTTGGGTCTGGCTCTGTAACTGGACTGACATTAAAGTTAGCCGTTTATGAGAGCTGCTTGCCCATATGTATGATAGCTGGATGCGCAGTGACTGACGCTTGTCCCTGGTATGACAGTGAATTTTATGGAAGCTTTATACAGTTGTGACACCGAGTTTCATTCACATGTGCCTGTTTTTAGCTCCTAAATTTTTAGTTCCTAATTTCCAGAGGAAATGCAGTCCTCTGCTCCCAACTCAAAAGCGAGGGTGACGGGGCCCCAGGCAGGCTTCATACTGCCATTTCCCACACGCCTGGGCTGGTGGGGGCAGCTGCTGTCCTGGGCGGTGCCTCACAAGGCAGTGGGTTTACGGGGAACCCAGTAGGCTCTGCTGTGGTTTGAGAAGGAGAGCTGACATGACCTTTTCTTCTCCAGTGAGGACGCTGAAACTGTATCAAACGGCAGCGAGGGACGGGCCTCCCCCCACGATGTCTTGGAGACCATCTTTGTCCGGAAAGTGGGGGCTTTTGTCAACAAGCCCATCAACCAGGTGATTTTTCTGCCCTCACAACCTGTGAGAATGTGTGAGCCCTTAGGGTGAGGTCTTACCTGGGGCCTGTGGAACCACTGAAATCACATGCAGAATGGTGTGGCTGTGTGTGAATTTTCTATGGAGAGGATGAATGACCTGTGACATCACTCCAGAAACGCTGAGAACTGTTGCTCTGGGGTCTCACAGGAGAGGAGACCACACCATTTAGTATACACGTCGCACTGCAGTGTCACCAACTCAGCCTCGCGTGAGACAGGAAAGTCCTCCGCAGCTCTGCCAGTGAGGAGCACTTGTTACTGAACTGCTGTGGGTCAGGCTTCCAGAGCTGAATTCCAGGGTCCTGTAGATGCTGTGGGCACGTGGTGGGAAGCAGGGGAGACTGGAGGGGTCTCCAGCAAGACAGGAACCTGAGGGTGGCGTGGCCAGCTGAAGTGTGTGAACCTGCTGGATGCCCCCCCCTTCTGGGAGCCCCTGAGGAAGCAGACGAGCTGGGGAAGGGGCCACGCTAATACTTTCTCCTGCGTCTCTCCAGGTGACCCTGACCAGTTTGGACATACCCTTTGCCATGTTTGCTCCCAAGAACCTGGAGCTGGAGGATACGGACCCCATGGTGAGTCCGTCGCTGAGTGATGTTTGCAGGGAGACAGCGCCACAGTGGTCGTCCTTCTTGGTGGGCCACTCACTGTTCCTCCGCGGAGCGTTACCCACGCCCTTGACTCATGGTTTACAGCCAGTGCCCAGGACCAGCCCCTGCCTCCACCTTGTTCTGAAACAGGTGAATCCGCCAGATTCCCCAGAGACTACATCTCCTCTCCAGGGCAGCCTGCACTCTGATGGCTCCAGCGGGGGCAGCAGCGGCCATACCCAGGACGACTTCGTCATGATCGACTTCGTGAGTTGCCAGCGTCTCCCTTGCCCGCTGCTGTTTCAGGGGCAATAAACCTAGAAGCACCTGTTGCTCTTGAATAGGCCTTTGGGGATCCGATGGGCTGGTCCAGGCAGAGGGAAGGGACTGTGGGTGCTGGCTGTGCCCTTTATGTGGGGAACCTGCCCTTACATGCCGCTTGGGGAGACGTGGAGGCCCATGAATAGCAAGGCATTTTGTGCTATGTCTTTGATTGAAATGCACCTTGAAATGGGATTGGATTGTCCAGTCGGACCTGCGCAGGTCCTATTCATGAATGGATCAGTTCAGTTCAGTCACTCAGTCATGTCCGACTCTTTGCAACCCCATGAATTGCAGCACACCAGGCCTCCCTGTCCATCACCAACTCCCGGAGTTCACTGATCATGAATGGATAGCCCTTTGCTAAGGAGAGGAGTGTAAAGGAAGGGGACAGAAATTTGCCCAGGATAGAGGGAGGTCATCCCCAGGATGAATTTAGCTGCCCAGAAGAGAAAACTGTAAAGATTCCACAAAGGTCAGCCTGGAGGAACCCTTTCTTTTCTAATTCCTGAAAGGAAAGAGGGTTATTGATAGTTAAGCCCATCTGATTTTCCACTGTGGATTAAGTCAAGCTAAAACTTGAGTCGGTCTCATTTTTTTTGTTTTAAGAAACCAGCTTTTTCTAAAGATGACATCCTTCCGATGGACTTGGGGACCTTCTATCGTGAATTTCAGAACCCACCTCAGCTGAGCAGCCTCTCCCTTGACATCGGGGCCCAGTCCATGGCCGAGGACTTGGTACGGAAGCCCCTTGCCCACCGCCTCACCCTCTGGCCTCCTGTCCTCCTTCCGTGGCCATTCCTGCTCCACACGCCTGGAGAGTTCTTCCAGCTGCTCCCCCACACCCACACCTCCCATCTTGCGGTCACAGGACGAGCTGGTTAAACCATTACCTTCCTGCGATCACACTCGAGATTTGCAATGCGCCCCGCGGTCACTATCTTGAATTTGCTTGCGCTTATTTCCTCCTTTTCTCTGCACTCTCATCCCAGCAGTTCTCACACTCCTGTTGTTTGCCTGATGTCCTCTACTTGCTGATGCCACTCAGCCAGGCTGCCTCAGCAGCTCTTGCCATCAGCTGTCCAGCTTGCCAGGCTGGTGCCAGGGACACAGGTGGAAGCAGCAGGAGGACCGAGTGGCGGTGTTCTTGCCCTTTCCTCACTCATCCCCGTGCTCCCGAGTTCAGCCAGCTGTCCTGACACTGGCTGTAATGACCGTTTAGGGTGTTTTCTATTTCCTGTCCTCAATGAGCAGAGGAGTGTCTGGCACAGCCACAGATCCAGGAGTGCCCAATGCCACGAGATGTTGAGGTGGAAATATTAACCTCCTATACTGCAGTCAGGAGTGTCTCTAGGAATAGGCATCTTGGCTCAGCTGCCCTTGATTTGCCTTAAACAGAAAAGCCTGCTCGGTAAGCTGCTCGGTAATAATAATATAGCAAAAATGTCATTATTAACATTTATTGAAGCTTTCTAGGTGCCAAGCATTTTTAAAGTGCTTTCCATGAATCTTCAGTGACCCCAAGAGGTAGGTTTTCTTATTATCCTAGTTTACAGATGAGAGGAATGACGTTGGGAACAAATAACTTGCTGGTGATTACACTGAGCCAGCAAAACAAAGGTTTGACCCCTGAGAGTCGGGCTTCTGATTTTAGGCTTTTAACTGACTCTCTGGACTCATTTGAAATTTGCTTGGAAGGAGCTGGAGTCCAAAAGCTCTTAAGATGAAGCTGCAGCCGGCCCTGGCCGGTTGCTCCGGCCCCCCAAACCCACTTGGGCAGCCGGCATGTCTGCGCTGCTTCTGAAGAGCTCCAGGTGCCCCCGCCTGGCCAGGGCATCCTCTGTAGGGGGTGAGCTCTGCCGGCGCATGCTCGGCAGTGGGGCCAGACCACCTGCTTAGGGCCAGGCTTTAACTAATGGTTGAAACCTGCGGGCAGTTACACTTAACTTCGCCTATTTCTGCACCCCGACCCAGCCCCTTCTCAGCTGGTGTAAAGATGCAGACTTCCAACCTGGCCACCGACCTGCCAGGTCAGAACCTGCTGAGGGTGAGGCAGGGACTGCCTGGTGTGTGTGCCCCCACGGGACTCTGCCACCAGCCCGGCGCAGGCTGTGAAGATAGGGTTCGCTTCCTGAACCTGTAGGGCTCTAAATCCACTGTCTTAGTCTAACGTCAGTCTAATCTGTGCCAAAGACATTTCACGTTGGATTTCTCTGTGTCGACCCATTGTGGGTGTGGCCCTTTTCCATCTCATTGCATGTGTGGCCAGCCTGGATTCTCCAGTTTTTCTGTCTCCCTCCTCAGCCCCCACTGGCCAGCACTGCTCAGCTGCTCGGCAGCCCAGCCCTGCAGAGCCGGACTCTGTACCCTGCTCCCTGCACTCCTGGCTGACGGCTGGCTTCCCGGGCTACTGAGTAAGCAGCTCCTCTCCCCTCCCTGCACAGGACTCACTCCCAGAGAAGCTGGCTGCACACGAGAAGAATGTCCGAGAATTCGATGCCTTTGTAGAAACGCTGCAGTAAAGTTGGTGTCCTTGAGTCCCAGCAGCATCCCCTTCTTGTGGCCCCAGGAGACAGAGCGCCTCCTCCTCGGCAGCTGCTCCCACCCCTTATCCTGCTCCAGGCCAGGCCGATGGGAGGCGGTCCCCTCAGGGGACCCGGGAGCCCCTGCTCTGGTCCCTCCTAGAGACCGGTGGCAGCAGCGAAGGCCTGCGACGGCATCCGCGAGGACCCCCACCACCCGCCTTCTGCAGGCCTTCCACTCATGCCACCCTCAGCGGCGGCCTCACAGAGGCCGTCCTCCCGCTCCTCCTGCCAGCCCCTGGCCCCGGGTCTGCCCAGCAGCTGGCCCCTTGCTGGCCTGCCGTGGCCATCCGCCGGGCGACATTCCAGCTGGTAGCCCCGAGGCTGGAGCGGAGGCAGGAGGAGGAAGGAGACCTTGCCGGGAGGAGGGGGCCAGGACTCTTTCCTTCAGGGTCTTTTCCTCTTAGTTCTGGTATCTTCTTCCTCTCTCTTCATCCCTTTCTTTGTCCCCGGCCTGTATTGTTGGCAGTGTGGTGGGCTTCCCGCCCCAGGTGATGAGAACTCTAAAGTCAACCATGCCCGCCCATCTGAGCAGCCCTGGCGGCTGCCTGCCCAGCCGTGTGGAAGCAGAGGCCTGTGTCTCTAGGAGTTGTCACTGGAGTCACAGCACAGGTTCTCCTTTCTCCTCCCCTCTTCCCCCGTTAGAGGACACAGTCACTATTTATTACTTTCAGAGAAATCAGATATTTTATAGAGAGAGCATGTTTGAGATTAGACGTCTTCACTTGGGAAGGTTGGAGGGCCCCCGGGGCAGCGCCTCTTCCTCTAGAGGCTCCTCAGACTTGGGGCTGCTGCTCCCAGCTCTTCCTTCCCAGGCGTAGAAGGTGGGATCCCAGAACAGGGCGGCCCGGGGGCCACAGAGCCTCCCAGAATTGCTGCATTTGAACTGACAGCTGACCACAGACTCTACCTTAGACACGTGCATATTCCTGGGGAGAACCTTCCATCTCCCAGCTTCTCCAGAGAGACCGACCATGTCCTGGCAGCCCAGGAAGTCTTGGATTCAAAATGTGATGACTCACCAGGGTCATGCCACTGGTAGTGCCCACGGGGCTGTGTGTGTCCCCCACTATGGCCCTAGGGTAGGCTGGGCAGGCCCCTCCTCCTGGGGTACTGTTCTGGTTTCTCGGGGTGGGGGTCACGGGCCTTCTCCCCCTTCCACCTGGGCCTGGCCACCAGCTCTTTAACCTCAGGGTCTATACCCTGCCCTGAGGTTTAGGTTTACTAGTTGCATCGATTCCTTGTTGAGAAACCAAAGCTGGGCATTCAGTTGACTTAACCCTTCAGGTATTGTTACTTGAGTCGGCCAAGGGCCCAGCCTCACTCACTCACCATCTCTTCCTGGTCGCCTCACCTGT
The DNA here is from genome assembly GCF_032405125.1 of Capricornis sumatraensis. Taxonomy (NCBI): domain Eukaryota; kingdom Metazoa; phylum Chordata; class Mammalia; order Artiodactyla; family Bovidae; genus Capricornis; species Capricornis sumatraensis. Next base: position 77,135,200 of record NC_091084.1, read on the forward strand.
AGCCCCATCTGAGGAAGGCTAGGCACGCCCGGCCTGCTGCGGCCACCTGGGTGTTCATTGGCAGAAGATGTTCTGCAGCAGAGCAGGCGGCCCTCTGTTGCTTGTTAGCAGGGGCTGGGAGCAGTGGCCCCCCGCGATGAGGCAGATCCCAGCGCTGGGGTCAGCTCTGTCCCCGCCTCCGTGGGGCTGAGCCCAGCCTTGTGCACACCCGCTGCAGCCACAAAGGCGCGTTCCTCGCAGTGGCATCCAGCTGGCCTCCTGGTGTGGGGCTGAGCACACCAGTGGGCTGCTACACCAATCCCGGTTTACCCCCCAGGGCCCCAGCAGTGAGGAGGGTGGAAGCCCTGGTGAGTTATTGATGCCCCCCACTCCCACCTCAGCCAGCCTCTCAGCCCTCCTTCCAAGGCCAAGCAGGGGAAGACCTCTGAGCCGGTGTCCTCTTTGACTCTGAACTGTTGGCCTCTGCAGGCAGCAGCCTTTCTTCAGGACCCCTTCCTTGAGAGGCCAGGGGGGCTGAGCCAGACTTGGAGCCGAGCCTGGGAGGAGCAGGGCAACTGTCAAGGCCGGCCCTTGTCCTTCAGCCCTGTGCAGTGGCAGGTATGAGCCCTAGACCGACTTCCACAGCACCCCCCAACAGGGCTGGGACCAGTCGCGTCTCCAGGGGGAAGAGCCCCTCCCCGCCTCCAGCCGACTCCATTTGGAAATACTAAGCTATTACTTTAAAATGTATTCAAGAGATTTCCAATAAACTTTTTCTGTACTTTATCGCCTCCTGTCCTGCAAAAACCTACCCTCTTCCTCCCACGTCACACAGTCCCGGGTCGCTGACAGGCTCCGGGGAGGGAAGAGAAGTGCCATGTGAGGCACAGCAAGGGTTCAGAGCCTGACGGGCTGCTAGGGGTCCTGGGCTGGTCAGGAAATCTCGTTCGTTTTCTTTTTTTTGGTCGCACCATGGGGCACGTAGGATCTCAGTTCCCCGACTGGGGGTCAAATCCACATCCCCCTGCAGTGGGAGCTGGTAGTCTTAACCACTGGACCACCAGGGAGGTCCCAGGAGACCCCTCTTAGAGCCTCGTTTTCCTTGGCTGTAATGCTCCCATTTCAGGGGCTGTGAGTAATGAGACACGTGTTCAGTGAGGTGACATGTGTGACGGAGACATGCATGTGAAGTAAAGCCCTCGGGACGGCAGGCCGTCGTCTTCGGCTCCTCCCGACCTCACCTGCTCCCTGCGGCATAGCTCCCCACTAACCCCGGGCACCAGCCTCTGGCTCAGAAGGAAAGACAGCAAGAGACAGCTGGCAGTGCTCTTGTCCTGTTTCCAGAGAGACCAGGCGGGGCGGGGGACTCCCCAAACCACCGGGATGTTTGCTGATGGTGTGAGAGGTTGTGGCTGAGCAAACCAGATGGAAGGAGAGGGACTGAGTGAAGTCCAGGGCCCAGGCAGTTGCGTTGCACTGCCCCGATCTGACACACGGCTGGCCCCAGGGCTACGGAGAAGAGCCCTGCGGGTGTTACTCCTGCCTGGCCCCCTGGGAGCTTCCAGGCCTCAGCCAAGCCAGCTCCTTCCTGGAGCAGAAGGTGGAGCTGCCAACAAAACCAGCCAAGTGCTGTCTCAGTTGCCTCCCACGCCCTTCGGGCTGAAGCCAGGCCCCAGGGGAGGAGAGGGCAGGTTAGAAAATTCTAAATTCAGCTCAAAGGGGCTGAAAAGGATGGGCCCGCCCACTGCCGCCACTTTGAGTCCTAGAGCCCTTGCTAGTTAGAGAACTTCATGTGACGCTGCCCATGACACCTGACCACGCATGCGTCCCACCCCGGGGTCAGAAATGGTGGTTAAGACTGTCCTTGGAGTCCTCACCCTCCTGTAAAGCAAAGTATTCAACTTCCCCTCATCTAGTGGTGTCCTACTCCTTTAAAGCACATCCTAATGCTCTGCCCCTAGAGACCCACCGTTGCCAAGGCAGGGGTAAACTGGCTTTTGAGTCACTCAGCAGAAGCCCTGCCAGAGCCCAACCCAAACAAACAGCTGTCTCCCGACCGCCTGCCTCATCATTTCCTCATCATTTCACCGCCCCTCTGTTCCAAATAGTCACCCAGCTTAGATTTGGGCAGACCCAGGGAGACAGGTGGCCAGCACCTTCTGTTTGAGCTATCTGGACAAAGGGCGCGGGCTGAGGGGGACTGGCTTCCTGGAGCTCAATGCCTCAACGTTTATAACCATTGCCTTGATCGTACAGCCTTGGCCTGCCCTCCTCCGCCAAATCAAGCAGTGAGGACGGAGGCCACCATACCCTCCTGATTGCAATCAGCCGGTAAGCAGCTAACAGCTGGAACTTGGTCACTGTGCCAAGTGAAACTCTGGCCTGTGCTCCTGTGACATACCGTTTTTTTAAATTGTGGTAAAATACATGTAACATACATTTTACCATCTTAACCTTAATTTTTTTTTAAATATTAATTTGGCAGAACCAGGTCTTAGTTGTGGCAGGTGGGATCTTTTAGTTACGGGCTGTGAACTCAGTTGTGGCAGGTGGGATCTAGTTCCCTGACCGGAGATGGAACCCAAGCGCCCCGCACTGGGAGTATTAAGTCTTAGCTATTGGAGCACCGGGAAGTCCCTATCTTAACCTTGAAATCAAAGCCAAACCTGCTCAAAAGAGGAAAGCTGGATCTTTTATAGCCTCCACGCGACTGGGTAGCAGATGGAAACAGCCAAGCTCTCAGGCTGAGGGAAATATGGGGAGGGCCAGAATGGTCAGATGAGGGCTCCAACCCTGGCTGCTACCAGAGGGTGGGCCTGACACTTCATTCATCTGCGACATGACCATCATCCCAGTTTCCACCAGGCACTCATTCTGTTAGGCCATGTGTACATTATGGTTGGCCCTTGCACCTGTGGGTTCCACATCTGAGAGCTCCCCCAAACTTGCATTGAGAAATATTTGGAAAAAAGAAATTCAGGAAGTTCCAAGAAGCAAAACTTGAATCTGCTGCATGTTTGAAACTATTTACATGGCGTTTACATTGTATTAGGTATTCTAAGTAGTCCAGAAATGATTTAAAGAAAAGATGTATGGAGGTTATATTGCAACTACTGTGCCACTTTATATATGGGATTCACACACCCTTGGATTTTGGTATCTCGGGGTGGGGGTGGCTGGAACACCCCCCACACCTAGGAAGGACAACTATTTCTGATCTTCCGAGACACGAAGCAACAGTCTCAGCGATGGGACCAGTTGCATGACAATTACCAGTCAGAACTGGTTGCGAGTGATGGAACCAGGATTCAAACCCCGGCCTGACTCCAGAGCTCGTGCTGTGATCTGCTCTGTTTGGGGGACAGAGGTCCTGGTTAATAGGATATAGCACTTGGGGGCCAGCTGGAATGCTACAGGTGCAGAAAGAATGGAAGGTAACTGTTCACGCTTCTAAGCCTGGAAGACGCTCAGAAAGCTGCCTTCATACCAGCAGGATGTGGAAGGGGTCAGACGGACTAGGAGGGGGCTGCCTGCGGCCCCTCTGCCCCTCTTCCACAACCCCACACTGCACCTCCCACCCGGTTCTGGCCTCCATGCCCACTTCTATGATCAGCCAGATGCAAAGTTTTCCATCTCGATTTTTACTGAAATATAAAAAGTGCAAAGGTAAAATACATGATTGGTGCCAAGAAAGTCATTGAGTATGAATGTGAACACTCGATTCACAGTACAGGTCCCCCGAGCCCCCAGGGTAAAGACTAGTGGTGAGGGCGGGGCTGGGGACAGGAGAGAGACCAAACAGATCCACGAGGCTCCCCAGTAAATGGGATGGTGAGCAACACCTGATACACAAAGGCAGGCAGACAGCAGAAGCCTGGGCCTGGCCTGGAGACAGAGCAGCTGGCAACAGCCACATCCATCCTCCGGGGTCCTGACACGCCAGTGTCCTGGGAACAGAGCCCAGTGAGGTCAGGGCCCAGGCCACGCCCGGCTCGCAGATGGGGCAGGGCTGGTCAGTGAGGCCTCCATGGTGTGGGCTCTGGCCGAGGCCTCAGGAAGGAGGTTCACCAGGAAGGGACAGCTGGAAAGAGGGGCCTCCGCCATCACCAGGTCCAGGGGGAGGCTGCTAGAACTTACCTGGCAGGGGCCAATCTAAACAGCCAAGTCTCTACCCGGCCCCTCCAGGAGTCTGCAACTGGAGGAGCCACCACCTATCTGAGGCCCTGAGTCAGCCAGCAGGGTCCCCCGTGACTCCACAACAGACGAGGCCAAGGATTTGGCAGAGTGGGGAGAGGCAAGGCGGGGGGTGGGCGGGGGCTGCTGGTCACTGGTCTCACCGGACCCTAGGGGGCTGTCGGGGCTGAGAGTGGGGCATCTCTCTGAACGGAGGCAGGGACGCAGCCCCGTCCCCCAAGCTCCCAGTCCTGGCAGGAGAACCGGGGGGCAGTGAGGATGCCCTGGGGGCAGTACCATCTGGGAAAGGTGGACCCAGGATGTGCAGAAGAGAAGGCCACTGTGGGACTCCAGCCTGCCATCCATTTGCTGTGGAAGTGCCAAAGGCTGAGCCGTCAGAGGGGAGATGACAGGAACAGGATGCCTGACGCCAGGCCTGCACCCAGACAGGGAAGAGCCTCAGCAGGGCCAGTCCAGCCTGCTTAGCCTTTCGCTCCCCATCAGACAGAAGAGGGAGGACCAGCCCCGGCTACCAGCCCAGCCGGCAGTGATTCTGGCGTCTCCAGTTGCCAGGGAGAGAGGCAGGAGAAAGCAGGGGAGCGGCTGCTGGGGCCAGGCCTCCCGGCCGAAGAGCCGCAGCCGGCTCCGCAGAGCCTCGCAGGAGCCAGGGACCCAAGGAGGCAGTGAGAAGTGTAAGGCGAAGAGAGACGGTCTTGTGGTTACAGTGAGGCCTCCGGGCCGGCCAGGTGGGCCAGCCAGAAAGGGAGGAGGAGCTGTCTGGGGGCGGGCTCCAGCCTCCCTCTCCGAGGGGACTCAGAGCCCCTTTTCTGGGCAGGACCCCCTGGCACCTGTAGGCTGAAGCCAGGAGGGAGAGTCCAGAGTGGGGGCTGCCGGAGCAGGGGGCGGGCGGGGCGGGCACTCAGAGCCCCTTGCCGTCGGGGCTAGGAAAGAGCTCCGCTTGGTGATCCAGGAGGAACTTAGTGAATGTGTTGATGGGATTAATAGCCTTGAGGGTGATGGCGGCGTCCTTGGCCCACAGGAGGTTAGGGCCAAAGACGACGGCCAGGTTAGTGTTGGTCATCTTGTTCTGGTCAGAGAGGGCCGAGATCTGCAGGAGGAACGGCGGGGTTGGAGGGGGCGCTGCAGCCGGAAACCACAGACCCTGCCTCCCGCGCCGACACCCAAGTCCAGGAGCAGCGCCCCCCACCCCCACTCCAGGCGAGCGGAGAGGCCGGCCCCCAGCCCTACCTGCACAAGGAAGGCGGTGAGGAAACGCAGCACCAGGTAGTTCTCCTCGGGCAGCGTCTGCAGGGCCTGCAGCGTGGCCTTCACCCTCTGACTCTCGTCGATGTCTGTGACGAACAGGCGCCTGGGTCACACGGGGCCATGGCCGGACTGGTTCGGGAAGCCCTATCAGGAGGCTCGAGGGAGACCCCCAACCAGACTTTTCCTGGGTGGACAGGCGCGCCCTGAGGCCAGCTGCGACCCCACCCTGCGGACGCTGGGGAGGGGAGAGGGAGCCACTCACTGAGGAAGCCCACCACGTGCGAGTAGAGGTCAAAGGTGAGCAGGGGCTCAGGGAGCTCGCGGAGGAATGTCTTGAGGATGACTGCCGGCAGGTGCAACTCGTTGTACTGCTCGAAGTCCACAGACAGCCCTGGAGACGCGAGGGCGGGGCACGGAAAGGCGCTGGGCGGGGCCCGGAGCCCAGCAGCCAATCCTGGCCGCCCTCTTGGCCACAAGCCCCGCCTCCCACGAGACAGGGGCACAGGGCCGGCCCCTGAACACACACCATCGCCCGTTCCTCACCTCCCTCCAGAAACCTCATCTAGGAGGAAGTGGGTCTGGGACAAGCAGGCAGGAGTGAGACCCGTGTAATCATATCAAATGCCACAGAAACCTCACACACACTCGCACAAACGATCTGCACCGGCCCTCGGGGTTCAGCACATCCCTGGGGGCCACTCACCCATGTTGTACTTGTGCTGAACTTCCCGGACAACCTGGGTGTTGGCCGACCTCCGGAAAATCCCCTCAGTGGTGAGACCTGGCAAACGGCCGGGCCTGGTGAGTCTCAGAGCTCTGGGGCGCCGTGTGGACTCCCCAAACCCCTTCCGCGGGCCTTGGGCTTCCCATCCGGGTCAGGGCGGGTACTGGTGCACGTGGGACCCCGCCCAGCCCTGCCCCGAAGCTCCCCGAGGGCCGAGGGCGTGCCGGGCACTCACCGTGGGCCCGCAGGTAGGCAACGGTCTCCCGCAGCACAAGCGGAATGGGCTGCTGCTCTGGGTTCTTCTCCCGAAGCCTGCGGGCACGAGGCTGTGAGGGCCCTGCCGCCCTCCCGGCCCCCGGATGCCAGCACCACCCCCACCTTTCGCGTACTCACTGCTGTAAGGAGACCCCGAACTGCTGGTTGGGCAGAGGGGGCCGTGGTGGCATGGGCTTGGGGGCGGTCGCGGGGCTCTTCTGCGTAGACTTGAGGAAGTCGTCATACCTGCGGGAGCAGTGGGGAGGGTCGGGCCCCCGGCCTGGCTCTGCGGTCACTATGGCAACTCTTGTGTGTCAGACACTGGGCTGCCTTACATGGATGACCTCATTCAGTCCTCCCACCAACCCAGCTTTGCCCAGGAGTAAGTGAAGACTTCAGAAAGGCTCATCACCGCGCCGGGAGCTGAGCTCCCCGTGTCAGACGGCAGCTTCCCACTGGCTCTCTGTTTTACACGCGGTGTGTCTGTATCTCAGGGCTACTCTCTCACCTCGCCCCCCTCTCCCTCCCCTACTCTGTCCACCAGGGAGGGAGGCTCCAGGGTGAGGCAGCTGTGCTGTGTACATAGAGCGTATTCACGTGTCTGTACAACAGAAACGGTCACAACACTGGAAAGGGATTACACGCCACTTGAAAAGGTTCAGCGACACAGCTTCTCAGCGGCAGATATGGGGCCCGAACTCGCTCACCCTGACCCCATGTACCGCCTCTTTCCCTGCATCTGCCTCCTCGGTGAATCCTGGGGGTCTCAAGGCTGCTTCTCCCCTTGGCCAGCACACCCTCCCCACACAGGCAGGACCTGCATGTAGAGTGCCCGCCGGGCACACACAGCCCCCGCCCCGGCCTCACTTGAGCACTGGGCGGGGGATCCCCAGTTGTTCCAGCTTCACATGCTCACTCAGCTCACTCAGGTAATTCACGTAGAAGATCTTCTGCCCGAACTTGAAGCTGTCGGTGGGAAGAGAGCGCATGTGGGTCCAGGGCGGGCCGGCTCCAGCAGGCCTCCGCGCTCTCTCAGTGGCCCACCTGGGTCAGGCAGAGGCCTGACCAGTCTGTCCCCAGAATGGGTGGCTTCCTGGGGACCTGCTTCACAGCTCACAGTGGGGCATGAGAGACCAGTGCCCGCCCTGGACCCACACACCTAATGATGGGCTTAAACAGGATGAGCAGGGTCTTGATGAACATGGTGGGGTGCACAATGTACAGGGCCTTGATGTTCTTCTTGTACCTGCAGAGACAGAACAGGCGCTCAGGGGACAGGCAGAGCTGGGCCTTGATGTATGGTTCCTGACTCAATGACTCGCGGTAGGCCTGCCAGGTGAAGTGCCACTGCGGCCCTATTTTACACATTAGAAAACAGGCTCGGAGAGCTTAAGGAGCACAAAGGGTCACGGCGGGAGTCAGCAGAGAAACGGATTTGAGCCCAGGCCGTTCCAAGTTGGGAGTCTTAGTGTTCCGTCTACCCAGGTAGGGGGGCACCCGCCTCCCCCAGGGCATGGAATGTGTACACACTCCTGCCCAAGCAGAGGGCAGCCCAGCATAGGGTGGCGGTGCTGGCCCCCCAGGGCCCTGGAGCTTCCCCCAAGGCCCCCACCCACTTGCGGTCAAACTCCCGGTAGGCATCCCGGAGCCAGCTGAAGGAGGGCTTGTTGTCGCTGGTGAGGCCGTGGTGTAGGTACAGCAGCGTGTAGTCGCTCTCCACGTACTGGTCCAGGGTATGCTTCAGGTACCTGCAAGACACAGCCCCACTCAGGCCTGCCGTGTCTGCAGGGGAGGCCCGGGTAAGGCAGACCCCGCGCCCCAAGGAGCTGCCCCCTCTGCCTGGCCCCGCGGCCCGCCGGTCTATTCTGGCTGCACAACTGGTCACAGTGTTGTGGACGAGGAACAGCTGGGCTGGGCGAGGAATAACAGTAACAACAACAGTTCTCCTGAGCACTGACTAGAAGTCAGGAGACCAGGACTCACTGGAGCCACCTCACATACCTCCAGTCAAAATGGGAATAGCCTTTCCCCTCACGGGATTGCTGTGAGTCGATGATGGTGGCGGTCACCATTCATCAGGATTAAGCCTTCAGTGTCTACCAAGCACTTTGCATACACTGTCTCACGCCTTCCTCATCATAATGGAGGCTGACACTATGCTCTCTTATAAGTGAGGGCAGTGAGGCTCAGAGAGGTCAAGCTTGTGGGAGAGCCTGGAGGTGAACCGACTCTGAGTGTGGCCGCGTTGATCACGGGACAGGTCTGCCTTTCACACCCGCAGGGCTGGCTGCGGAGCACTGTGAAAGGGGATCGGAGTGGACAGGGGGCCTCCTCTCCTGCTCCAGGGTTTTGTTTTTTCTGGACAGCTTGTGGACCAAGGATCCACAGTTCAAGTTCCCAATCCTCACAGCACAATACCTACCATCTAATACAAACACACACGCTGGGCTCATCTGAGGTGGGGAAGTAGGAAGTGAATGAATATGAATTCCAGAGAGGGAGAGGAGCCCTGGGGAAAACCCTCGTCCCGCCTGGCCTACAGCTCCCAGGTCCCAGGAGGAATGCTGCTCCAGGTGGGGAGGCTGGGCGCGCAGGAATGCTAAGGGCTTCCAAGGAGACATGGGGAAGGAGGAAAGGAGCTGGGAAAAGTGCCCAAGGATGGGACTGAGTGCCCAGACACAATCTGACCTAACCCAGAGAGGATAACCTGAACACTGGTCCACGGGTGCCCAGCTGGGACAGCACTGGTGGGCGCGTGAGGTGTCTGATGCCGGATTGATCATCTTAATTCTGATCATCACTGCACAATAATTTACTCCTTATACACACTGAGCACTTTGCAAAAAAAGCTGTCACATAAAAAGAGGGCATTTTGCAACTGTAAAACGGCAAAAGTTAGGGCTTCCCTGGTGGTCCAGTGGTCAAGACTCAGAGCTTCCACTGCAAGGGACACGGCCTCAATCCCTGGTGGGGGAACTAAGAGCCCGCATGCCGCACAACTGATTTATTTACAAAGATAAATAAAACAGCAAAGGGTGCAGTGAAAATACACTCATCCTTTGATAAATGTTATGACATTTGGGAGGGCAATGAATTGATGTTTATCAGAAGCTATAAAATGTTCATACTGTTTGACCTGGTAAAAATGTGTCCAGGAATTTATCCCAAGGAACTAATCAGAGATGGACAGAAATGTTTTAATAAAAGGCTGTTCATTATAGCCTGTTTTATAATGGGGGGAAAAATGAGCAGCAAACTCAGTGTCCAAGAATAGGGAATTGGTTAAATAAATCACAGGAGATCTATAAATAGAATACCCCACAGGATGTTTCTGTGAACAGAACCAATCTGTGAAGCTAGATGTAAGAACAGTGGCTACACTCTGGGGCAGTGACTGGAAGAGCAAAGGGAGGTTTGTGGGTATGGATGACATGGGTATATTTAATTTTTGAAAATTCATCAAGTAGTATACATAATGTGCTTGCTTTCCTGAATGCATATATCTCGATAACAATTCTTTAAAAGGATGTCCTTGAGGAATGTCTAATGCTCAGAAGATAAAAACATCATGTAATATATAAAACTGACTATAGAGTCCAATATATGTTACAGGAAAAAAAAAGGACGTGAATACACTGAAATATTACCCGTGGTTTCTCTCCAGGGGGTGGGTTTATGGGACATTTTCTCGCTCTCTATACTTCTATACTTCTTCTTAATCACTATCTACACTTTTCTAAATTCTTGAAATCTGTGATACAGATGAATACAATAGCATTTCATGTATATTTTCTCACCTAAAGCCCACACCATCCCGTGAAGCGAGCACAATTCTTATTTTTATAGGGCTCAGGAGAGACCTGACCCAAGCACGCAGCTAGTTAATGGCAGGGCTGCAGTTTCGTTGGTCTTCTGCATCCAAGCTTCAGGCACTTTCTGTTTCAACCCCCCAGAAAAGCCAAGCCTGAGATAGTCAGACTGGAAACAAGATGACAGGACGGATGTGAGATGAAAGTGTCTCCTTGCCAGGCTGGGTGGAGGGGGTAAGACAGGACAGGGGACAGAGGGCTTCCTGAAGCCCCCGAGTAGGGGGCAGCCTTACTCAGCAAGCTCGCTCCTGAAAATTGGGTGCTTTCCCACCTTCCCTCCACTGACTTCCTCCCACTCGGACCATCATTCGGCCAGGAGTCTGTCCCATGCCTTGCCAGATGCTGAGATAAAACCAGAGAGGAGGGCATGTGACTCAGCCCCCCTCAGGCGGGGGTCCCTGGCCTGTTCCTGGCTGGGCCGCAGGACAGGCCCGGGCAAGGCTCTGCCTGCCTGCGCGGCTGAGGAGCCCCAGGAGGAGGGCTCTGGAGACCTGAGGGAAAGCAGTCACACAGGGCTGCAGACGCGGCCCGGCCCTGGCTCACAGGACTGCAGAGACTGCACTCCGCCACCCCCGCCCCACCCCCGCGCCTTTCTGCTGCAGCAGCCCCCGACAGTCCCTGACCCCACACCAGCCCCTCCACATACACAGCCGTTCAGGACCCCCAAAGGGCTGGTAAGGGCAGGGCAGACATTCTCAACCGCGGGGAGTGCTTTGAAGTGCTTGGGAAAGGAGCGCAAGATGGGAATCTGTGCACACACGGAGGAGGAGCCTCAGGAGGAAGGCAGCTATGGCCTTGCCTCCGCACGCGCTATGGGCCCAGCGCAGGCCTGGTGGGGGCCCAAGGACCCACACTTATCAGAACAGAGCCTGTCAAACTTCCGCTTTCAATCAGCCTTTGAACTTGCCTCTGGAGATTTCCAGACCAACCAGAGCTATTTCATCCATTTGGCTATCAGAATCCACATAGGTACAGAAGTCATTTCACCAGATGTGGCGTAAAATACGATTAATGGTAATTATTCATGTAAATGGTGAACAACTGTAACCGCCTCAGACTGATCATCATCTTAATCAGGCCTCAGGTTTGGACAGTATTTGACTTTTCAAAGTATTTTCCCGAGCAGTATCTCACTCCTACAAGGAACAAGGACTGTATCAGCCCCTAAGAAAACTGAAAAGAAGCTGGAAGAGATGAAGGCCACTTGCCAAGGTCACGCAGATGGCTTCCAGGACTAGAAATCGGGTCTGATTCCTAGCCCACCCCCTAGATGTAAAATGGCTCGCTGAGGAGCTGCAGCTAGTGAAGGCTGTGCGCGCTGGAGCCTGTGGTCCACAGTAAGAGAAGCCATGGCAAGGAGAAGCCCGCGCTCACCGCGACTAGAGAAAAGCCCGCACGGCAACGAAGACCCAGCACAGTCAAACTTCAATAAAATTATTAAAAACAAAACAAAACAAAACAGCGCTTCCCCGATGGCTCAGCGGTAAAGAATGCACCTACCAATGCAGGTTCAACACCCGGTCCGGGAAGAGCCCAGATGCCAGGGAGCAGCTACGCCCATGTGCCACAACTACTGAGCCTGTGCTCCAGAGCCGGGAGCCGCAACTGCCGAGCCCGCACGCTGCAGCTACTGAGGCCCGAGCACCCTAGCACCCGGGCTCCGCCACAGCAGAAGCCACTGCAACAGAGAAAGGCTGGCGCCGCTGCGAAGACCCGGCACAGCCAAAGGCAGACAAACAAACAAAATTAGACCCCTTTTCTCAGCAGAGGAGGGGAGGCCTTGAGGGAGGCAGCTGGCTCGGTACTCCTAGGGCAGGAGGAGCAGGAAGGAAAATGGCCTCCCACCGCAGGAGGGATCTGGGCACACGCCCACCACTGCCCCCCCCCCCCCCGTGGGCACTCACCCCAGGAGCTTGCTGTGGTCCAGCTGGTGGCTCGGGGGCATTCGGCAGGCGCTGAACACAATGATCTTCCGCCCGTACTTGTCATCTCCTAGGTGTGGAGAGAGATGGAAGACGGTAGGTGCGCGATCAGCCACGAGCAGTCAGGCGAGGATTTGAAAGGGGCCAGGCCTGGAGACCCGTGCCGTTTAGCTCGGGGGCCAGGCGGACAGACCTCTGTGCAGCTGCCTGCACTCGAGGGCGTGTCGCTGAAGAAAGAGGGACAGGGTGCTCTCAGGGCTGCTGACCCGGGGTATAAAAAATACAATATGACTTTGTGAAAAGTCACGCCTGGTGGAAAACCACCCAAATGTCTGTCAGAGGATGATGGGTGGATAAAGAAGATGTGGTGAGTCTGTGCAGTGGACTACTGCTTGGCAATGAAAAGGCAGGGAGCACTGATGCATGCCACATTGTGAGTGAACCTTGACACCAGGGTGCTAAGTGAAAAGAACCTGAATGGAAACATGCTGTTTGGTCCCACTTATATGAGCTATGTAGGTAAATTTGTAGCAAAGGAAAGCAAATCAGTGGTTACAGGTGCTGGGAGGAAGGGAGAATAGGGACTGAGGCTTATGGTTATGGGGGGTGGCATGGGTGACACTGTGGATGAAACGATGGAGCTAGACAGAGGCAGTGGTTGCACAACAGCGAGCAAGTACTAACCGCCACCAAATTAAACACTTTAAAACCGCTAATTTTACAGTATGTAAATTTCACCATAACTAAAGAAAACCCCAAAAAAGTCACAGCCGCCAAAGCAACTGCCATACATCTTATAATTCCACGCTTATCCCAGAAGCACCCACTCTGAGCAGCCTGTATGTGAAAAACTTCTTGGAGCCACCTTCTCAGAAAGCTTGGGGCCACCGAGGAAATCAGTCTGATGACTTAATAGTCATGTCTTGCTCTTGACTACTAACAGCACTTTCTGATTTTTACCATCAGAACTATTGGCCACAGTTGATTGATCTCTGGACATTTCTACAAATCATTTCTTTCTCCTTAAGGACATTCTAAAGAACATGGAGTTCAGAGGAGTTTATGATGCTTTGGAAAAGCGCTCATGGCGTAAATCTCTGAGGGATGTCTGTCCAAAATGAGTCACTGTTTCATGGTCTGACCATCTGGCCTTGTCATGAAGCCGGGGAGCTTCTGAGACACGAGACAGCCTCCCAAGGTGAGATGCTCTTCCAGGGTCAGTGTGGACCAAGGACCCCAAGCAAAGCCGGGTGGGGATAAGGCTCGGTCCCCCGTGCCCCATGTCCCAGGGCCTTTCCCTTCATCTTTAGCCTCACACTCTCCAGAGTCACCAGACCACACTCACCTAATGCCCCTCCATCAGAAGCAAATTAAAAAAACATTTACACAGCCCACATGGCCTGTCTGCCTCTCACCTCTGAGGACTAAGGGATTCCTTGACACTTTACTACTGAGTGTTCTTCTCCATGTTTAATGAACCATGGTCTTCATGATCCTTCTGGTCAGTGACTTAACCCAGGACTCAGTGCTTTGCCAAGGCTCTGCCCTTCTGCTCAAGGCTGAGGCAAGCTTCTGGAATGTGGGCAGCATGGCCTCAGTCCCTGCTGGTGCTCTGGCCTTAGCCCATACCTCCCAGGCTTCTAGGAGTCTATCATGTCCAGCCTCTGGATCAACCCCTCCAACAATCCCATCTCCACTCAGAACACTGCCAAGCCTCTGTCCACCCTGAAAGGTGATAGCCGGGGCACTCCCAGAATTTCCTGGGTCAGGTTTCCCATCAGGCCCAGAGACTGGCTCCATTCTTCTTTCTAAACTGCCCCAACTTCCAGCCGTAGAGAATTAGAAGCATCTACCTGCGCCTGTCTCTCCTGCCTTGACTCCCCTTTCCTCCTGTACCCCATCCTGAGCTGTGTAAAAGCCCCTCAGAAAGGCTCACAGGACTCTCCAGGCTTGGCCCCATCTCCCCGCCGTGGCAGGCTCACACTCCACACACTTTCAGGCCAGTGCACAGCAGGCGGCTTCGGCGACTGCTTCTCATGCCAGACAGACAGGACTTCCTCCAGGCAATTCTGCTCCTCTTTGCTAACTCCTCTGAACCCTTAAGACTTGTCCCAAGCAGAAGCCTGTGTCTCTCCTCCTTCCCCGGGGCAGGCCAGGGGCAATTTCCCGCGTGAACTGTCACCGATCTTTGTCATGACGATTTGACTCCCCTGTATAACTATCTTCGTGTCTGTCTCTTCTGGAAGCGATGAGCAGCTCACAGACAGGTGCCTCCTTGTCCGTCTTTGAATGTCCAGTGCTGGTCCAGAGCCCAGCAACGTGATGGGTATTCAGGAAGCGCCAGTCGCCTGGCACAGGTCAGCCCAGCACGGCTCTATTTCTGAGTTTGCTCACGGTGCTATCTGGGTTATGAGACTGCTCGAGGCAGTTTCCCAAAGTGCAGGGCAGACTTTCTCCAGACTTCACAAGCCAAGATCCTTCTGCAAGCATTCCTGAGGAGGAGACAGTGCAGCTCCGTCCAGCAGCAGGTCTATTTTGAAGAAGCAGGTGTCACCTGTTCTCCTTCACAGCCTGGCCCAGATCCTGAGGCGCTGGGTTCCTTAGCGGCCAGCGGGGGGTGGCTCTGCTGCCTGCTCTGATTCACCTCCCACTGACTCCGACAGAAGGAAGAGCAGGCTGGCGGGGGCAGGGACGAAGGTTAGACTTGTGTACAGTCGGGAGCTTAATAACCCCTCGGCCTCCTACTATGACCCTGTGGCTGGAGGAGAGCGGGGGAAGGAGGTTTTGTGGGGAAGGGGAACGCATCATCTCTGTACTCTTCTCTGAACAGAGGAAACACCCAGGGTGCAGGGGGAATGCTGGGAGGAGCATCGAGGATTCTGAAAGACTGTCATCGCTGCCTTCCACCAGTAAGGTGACCCTCACTGGCTGGTGGTTCAGGTGGTGAAGAATCTGCCTGCAGTGCAGCAGACCCAGGTTCGATCCCTGGACCAGGAAGATCCCCTGGAGAAGGGAATGGCTACCCACTCCAGTATTCTTGCCTGGAGAATTCCACAGATAGTGGAGCCTGGTGGGCGGCAGTCCATGGGGCTGCACAGAGTTGGACACGACTGAGTGACTCACACACACACTGGCTGGCAGACTTGAGGACTCTGGCAGGGTGGGAGGTCTGAGCTCACAGGGCCCTGGGATTGAAAGAGCTGGTAACTGGTTAAGCAAGCAGCTGAGGTGAGAGGCCAGAGGCCTGTGGTTCCACCACTCAGCTGCCCCAGCACCTTGTAAATGGGACACTGGATCCTCAACTGGGGTTCCACCAATGGGCACCCACCAACGCCATGATGTTAGAGAAGAGATATTACCAGTCCGTGCATGTGTTTTCTGCAAAAGAGGGCCATACCTTTCATATCCCCAAGGAGGCCGCCTGACCACTTCAAGAACCACTTCACAGGACTGTACGATCCGTGAAAGAAAGAGTGTACATTTTTCCTCAATGAATCCTCAATGCTGACTACTGGGCTTGTTCCAGAGTAAATGTTTTACAAATGCAAGTGAAGTCAGGATGGGGATGAGGGACAAAGTTGGGGGTAGGGGGCAGTCAGGGAGAGACTGGATGGCAAGAATCTCAGAGCAGCAAGGAATGAGACATGGGTAAGCCCCGGGCCCAGGACCTGCCCTCTCCTCCTTGGAGTGGAGCCCCAGCTGCCCTAGTCCTGGGTGGCTCGGGCATCTCCCAGTAGGCAGGGTAACTGCTCCTCCAAGACGCATGCATAAAAAAGGCCTGGGAGTCCCCTCTTCACCTCAGAAGAGAACAGACTTCTACCCTGGAGACTGAAGGGAAAGAACGAGCTGTGTCCCCAGAGCACTGAGGGAGAGGGCTCAGAGGGCAGGCCCGGTGCTTGTGGAACAGCACCAGGGAAAGACCAGCTGCCTGAGAAAGAAACCTCTGCCTTCCCCAGACACCGATCAGGAGCTCCCCAGGGGTACCTGGGGGTCAGTCAGCCACAGCGCGCCTCCTCCAGCAGGCATTCTGGGTGGGCCGGACCAGCACCCTCCCACAACCTGAGAGCAGGCGGCCAAGGAGGTGGGAGGTGGGAGCTGGGGCATGTTTGTGCAAAGGTTAAATTGCTGGCGATACTGCAAGCCAGCTGACATCACTGTTGGTGGCTTGAAATCTGCTATTGGCAGGTAAAAACTGAAAATGCTATGAATATTACAGTAACAGTATTTGGTTACTTTTTCCTTTCTGGAGGGCCAACTGTTAAACATTTACCAGCATGTCACTGCAAAGAACCCACGTGGACCAGTCAGATTTGACTGTGGAGCATGCCAGCAAGGACAACAGAGGACTGCAGCGGAGTTGGGGAACATAACCCACTTTCCCTTGCAGGAGGGGCTCCAAGGCCAGGAAACTGGACTCCCCGGACGTTGCCATAGTCTTCATCAAACAACTCCTGCTCGGGCAGTGCCAATCCGAACACCTCTCAGCAGTCAGAGAGGCACACGCACGGGGGATGCCCCCCGAGAGGGGCCCCGAGCCAGCACTAAGCAGGCCATGGCTTGCAAGCAGCCCCACGACCCACCGTGGACAAGGCCCCCTCCCTCCAGCTGTGGTTCCACCACTCAGCTGCCCCAGCACCTTGTAAATGGGACACTGGATCCTCCTCTGGGACGCCGTGCCCTTGGGGCTCTGCACGTGTCCCCGCACAGCCCCCACGCTGTCAAACCTATAATCCTCTGCGATCTCCATCCCCCTCCCTGGCCCCGGTGCCACCAGCTCCCAGCTCCAGGGAGTGGGGCTGCAATTAAGCTGGCCCCACCTGGCTTCCACCAAGAGCCCTTCTTGATCCACAGCCCAGAGAAGGCCAAGCATGGAGAGCCAGCAACACACCTACCTGGCTGGGCCCTCTCAGGCTCATCACACCCTGGAGAGACAGAAATAAGTTGCCGCCCAGCTCGCAAGGGTTGCACCTGTGGGGGCTGGGGGCAGCCTACCTGCTGTGCCAGCGACTTGGGCATGCGCGCCAGGAGGAGGTCAGGAGACAGACTCCCTCACATCAGACACTCCCAACCAGGTCCGTCTCTGGGAGCAGGGAAAGTCCTAAACCTTCAAGGGACCCTCCTGTGCTCAGGGCAGGACCAGATCACTAAAGAACTCTTGGCCTTGCTGAAGTAGGGCTGAGAGAGGCCACCGCCAAGTTCTCTAAACCAGACCAGGGTAGGCGTCAGGGACATCGATGCCAAGGAAACACCTTGAAATGTTAGGGACAACCTTCTCAACTTCCCCACCCCTCCTCGAGCCCAGCATTCGGGAGAGACGGGGCTCCCTGCCCCTTCCCTGTGGCCGGATGCCTCCAGGTACCCCTCGGCCAGCATGGCACAGGGCTCCGGGGGCCACAAGCCACCTGGCTCCCCTAGTCCACCCCAAGACCTCAGAGCAGGGCCATGCTGCCATCCTGCTTACAGCTGAAGGAAAGACAAAGGATCCTACAGTTTCAATTTCCTCTTTCAGCAGGAGGACCTTAAGGGCAGAAACCAGGGCATCAATGTCTCTGCTTCCTCCCTGCTGCAGGGGTCTTCTGGGCCCCATGTTATGAACAGCAGGGTGGGCACGCACTGAGGCCAAGACTCGAGGGGGCCCCCACACCCGTTCTTAGCAGGTAGGACATGTGTGGGGAACCCGATGCTCCAGGAGTCACGTGGCTCCTAACTCCCGCAAGGAGGCTTTGCCATTCCAGACTTAGAGTGGGGTTTCCCCAGAGGGACTGGCACCTCCCTGGGATTCCTAGGAACTCCTGGGGTAGAAAAGTTGACCTGAGGCAAAGGGCAGGGTGCTAGTGTTCAGGGCCAACTAAGTTCCGGCTGGGCCAGACATATGTTCACCGCCGTCATCCTCTGAGCAACCCTGTGAGGAGGAGACGCGCTCAGATGCAGACCTGGGAATCCCACCCAGGGCTCTCAGCACGCCTCCCACACGCCATCCGCCAACGGAGACCAGGTCACAGGTCAGGAGGTGGTTGCGGGTGACCAGACCCAGCGGCCCTCACAAGTGAGTCTGCTTGTTTAAAGAATGCGACGTGCAGGGAGCTCGGCTCAGCACCCTGTGACGGCCGAGGAGGTGAGGCGGGGGTGGGGGGCGGAGGGAGGTCCAAGGGGTGTGTATGTGTATACACATGCACTGATGGCCGACTTCTGTGGCTGTATGGCAGAAACCAGCGCAACATTGTAAAGCAATCATCCTCTGATTAAAAAATAAAAAGCAAAAATAAAATGAACTCGAAAAGAAAAAAAAAAATTGGTACATGGAACCGGAAGAGCTCCCTGGTCAGGGGTCAAGCCTGCCCCTCCCCTGCAGCCCCTTGCCCTCAGCCAGGAGGGGCTGGCTTCCTTAAGCCAGGAGTGTGGACTGTGGGGGACAAGGTGCAAGGCTGGGGTGCAGGGGGTGCTCACCTGCCACCTCCACGATCTGGTGCCGGGCGATGTCATAGTAAGGGTCATCCCACTTCAGGTGGGTGACAGGCTCTGGGGAGCTGCTCTTGGAGTCATCTGAGGAACACAGCAAAGTCAGGGGACGATCCAGGGGCTGCGCTAACGTCCCCCTCTGAGACTCGTGCTCTCTGGCTCTTCCCCTAAGGCCTGTGCCCCAGCCCCACCCTCATCTGATCTGGTCTGCTCTGATGGGGGCTGATCTGTTTGTCCCCACCTCGTCCTCCCAGGGTCTTCCTTCCACAGGAAGTGCGGGGGGTCTCCCCTTCTAGGGCACCCAAGGCTGCTGACATCAGGCCGCGCCCACCTGACTTGGGAAAGTCGGGCATTTCATCTGAGGGCCAGTTCTTCTCATCGATGGAAGCTAGCTTCAGCTGGTTCAGAGCCTGGCTGGGGTCATCCAAGGTCAGGTCGTCCTGCAGCTCTGAGAGCGGGTCCATGGCCAAGCCTGCACCCCACAGCTCCACACGGCAGAACCCACAGAGAACCCTGAGACACAGAAGGGAGCTGGCTGCTCAGTGAGACACTCTCTTCACCCATGACTTCTACGGCAAGCCCTCCGGCCCCCACTCTTTGCTCCCCTGTTCTGTCCCTGTTCCTCAACATCTCTCCCCCGTGCCAAGGGCACCATGGAGCTCCTGGCTTTCCTGGCTCCATGGTGTTCTGGCACGCTGTCAGGAAAGGCAGCTGAGGCAACAGAGGGCACGGCTCAGTGCCTGCCGTCAGGCCCCTCCAGCTGGATGTGGAAGGGCTGCGCCACACCCTGCACTGCCCATTGCTCTGCTGGGTCAGCCATGCCATCCCAGCTGCGGAGGGTCGAGGCCCGTGCCTTCTCCTCCAGGGTCATAGAGCACGGACGCCTCCCAGACCCCAGCAGTTACGGGGAAGATTGCGCAAGACTCTAAGGAGCACAGGGTTGCTCCAGACCCCTGCCTGAAACAGGTCAGCTGTGGTCCTGGGAGCAGGAGGTGGCCAGAGGCAATAAGGCTGAAGGAGAAAGGCCACAGCCAAGGGGCCCAGCTGGGTTTGCCCGAGAACAGGATCGAGCAGCAGGAAATGCAATCTGCCTGCCAGTCACCGCGGACAATCTGCAGGTTCCTGGAGGCTCCCAAGCCCACTCTACTCTGTGGGGACCTCCTGATGCCGGTTTCAGACCACCTTAAGGATCAGAGGGTACAGGTGGGGAAGGAGGAAGCCCACAATACCCAGAGTGCAGAGATCCAGGAGGTGGAAACTAGCACAGCAGCTGCCACAGGCGGGCAAGGAGAAGAGCCAGCTCTGACGTTGGGTCTGCTCGGGTCTGGGGTCTGGGGTCTGGCCTTAGGGACGCGGCTGCATGCAGCTTGGAGGGGGCACCTTCTGCCCTCGGCCCTGACGAGAAGTTCACCCCTTCTGCCTTCACCAGTTCACCAGATGTGTGAGGGAGGGGAGTTTTAATTCAACCCATTCGGCCAACCCCGCAGGAGAGGCTGCTCTAAGTCCACTGCATTCCTGGAGCCCCGAAAAATGACATATATGGTCAGAGACTCAGCAGGGCAGATAAGGAGTGCAGACAAGACCCAGACGCGGGTAGGGGAGAAGAGGCGAGAACTGTGGGCCCAGATCCAGACCCTGGACACCTCTGAGCGATGTGACAACCTCCTGTGCACGTCTTAGCAAAGATTCTGGATGGCAAACTGGCAGCTCCCTACTTCCTTATGTAGCAACAACCTAGCAACAACTACCCTGTTACCAGAGCAACCACACTGCTTCAGTGGTAAAAGCTCTTTGAAGGTCTGGAGCCAAAACTGAGCCGCCAAACAACTCCCCTGCCCCACCCAAAAAGCATACCACAACTTCTTTTTCTTCCTCTTCCTGTCCTCTGGCCTTACCTGCTACCCTTATTCACTGCTTATCACCAGAGCACAAGTCCCTTTCCACAAACACAAGAAAGATGTCCTTTCTTGTTTGGGAAGGCATTTCTCGCACTGAGTGCCTCTGTACCCCTCACCCCAGCTCCCCATTCCGTTTCGACCCTCCAACACCTAATTCAGGAATAAGCATCGCCCCAACATTCAGCCAGGAGGCTGTGAAGGCTCCCCCAGCAGGGGCCCCTCTCACCAGGTAACAGGGACAGAATGCAGCTCACAGGAACCCTCTCCAGGCCTGAGCCTTCTCTCCATTCCTTCTGCTGGGTTATTACCCAGAGACCAAGAGTTCCTTCAGCCCTGCCCCCAGCTGTTCCAGAGAAGTCTTCCTGCTCACGGTGGGTATTTGATGCTGTGAAAAAGGCATGGGAAGAGATACACCGAGACCTGGGCCATAGAGCTGCGTGGGTCGCAAAATGCTGAGCAAGTCTTTTTCCTATCTAGGCCTAATTTCCTCGTCTACAGAAGCGAAGGTTCCTCCCAGAAATATAACTGTCCAGCGGTCTAAAATACTTATGCTAAAGTGGACAACAGGATTAGAAGAAACAGCTGGGAGTTGAAGTATGTATGAGGGAGGGAAAGGGACACTTTCTCAAAGGGAGATGAGTTTAACCCCACTTCTTCCAGTAACTCTTGCATTTTGCCAGTTCTTCCAAACTGACCTCTCCCCTGCCCCATAACTTCCTTTGCCAGCATAACTAATCATTCTTGTTTCCACCTCCCAGCCAGTCTGGCCACTCTCATCACTTTCCAACTAACAGCTTTTGCCCAAGTGAGCCCAGAAGCTCAGCTCCCATTCAGTGGGAGTGGAAGGGAGGCTAGTACAGGGAAACTGGAACATAAAATAGTGGAAAAGAAGTATCCTGGCTGCCTAAGACTCCTGTCACTTACAAGTCCTGCACCACTCTGCAAAACACTCTTTTTGTTGTTATTTAGTCACTCAGATATGTCCGACTCTTTTGTGACCCCACCAGGCTCCGCTGTCCATGGGGATTCCCCAGGCAAGAATACTGGAATGGGTTGCCATTTCCTTCTCCAGGGGATCTTCCCAACCCCGAGATGGAACCCATATCTCCTGCATTGCAGATGGATTCTTTACCACTGAGCGACCTGGGAAGCCTTCACTCTCAGAGTAAATTTTCCCTTCTCAGTTGGTAAAATGTCGACCTTTACAAAAATCTTCAAGACTCACTTTAGGCAGAAGTCCTGGAACTCTCTGAAATTCTAGAGAAATTAGTGGCTTTTTCCCTCAGCAAAATCAGCACGTGCGTGAAATCTTGCATGAAATTTAAGGGATTCACAGGCCCTCTGAGAATTTCTGTTTAAGAAATCCTGCCTGACCTACTCAAAATTACATTTGGCACAGAGTAGATGCTCAGTTATTTTTTTGAGTAACAGAACAAGTCAATTTGTATCCTAAGAGGAAAAGGGAACCAACCACCCATGAAAGTGAAAGTGAAGTCGCTCAGTTGTGTCTGACTCTTTGTGACCCCCTGGACTGTAGCCCACCAAGCTCCTCTGTCCATGGGATTCTCCAGGCAAGAGTACTGCAGTGGGTTGCCATTTCCTGTGAGCTGGATACAAATTACTTTTTCACAACAGCACCAGTGAGGTATGTAAAACAAGAGAGGTATGTAAAACCCACTACAGTTTCAGAAACCTAGCACCAGAAAAAAAAAAAAGTAATAATAAGGCAATTGCTTAGGGTCATACAGCAAAGTCAAGAATCTAACCCATGTCTACCTTAAGGTGGTCCCTTTGTGCAGGTCAATTCCTTCAGTACTTCTCTAAGGGACGGTTATTCAAGCGATTCTCAAAGTTCTACAAAAAGGGCAAAGTAAAGCTTCTTCCCTAACATCCTCCGTGG
Source organism: Capricornis sumatraensis (assembly GCF_032405125.1). Taxonomy (NCBI): domain Eukaryota; kingdom Metazoa; phylum Chordata; class Mammalia; order Artiodactyla; family Bovidae; genus Capricornis; species Capricornis sumatraensis. The sequence goes on from NC_091084.1 coordinate 77,157,645, forward strand.
ATAACTGGAATAAACAACATGAAATCGTATTCTCTGGCGTTGGGATCGCCCTCCTAGGTGGGACTCCAGAATTGTGAAAATGCAAATCTCACAACACAGCGGCAAAACTTCCAACTACAATCACATCTGCACGGAAACTCCTGGTTTACCAAACCCCGCTTGGGTGTAATTATCCCATGTCACGAAGAGGAAAATGTAACCCGAGAAACGGCAAAGGTGGAATGCTTCTTCCTCCAAACCTCTTGGTCTTCGTGCTTGCCCAGCTGGGACCAGGGAGACTTGCCCTTCCCACGAGCTTGCTCGATGACAGCCAGCGAGGCGCCCAGGAACGAGGAAGTAAAGTCCTCTCACTTCAGAACCGAGTGGAGCAGAGCCCGCGCAGTGGGAAGGCCAGGTTCCCAGGCCCCACTCCATCCTCGCACCCTTCCGCGGTTCTGCTCCGATCCTCCCCATCCGAACCCCCTTCCTTCGGAACATCTGACCGGTCCCCTTCCTGCCCCCGTCACCCCCCAGGGAGACCCAGCACCCCGCAGCTCACCGTGGAGGGGCACCGCTCTCCCTGCCACGCCTGTCAAAGATCTGCAAACATCCGGCTCTTCTGTCTCACAGGGAACCGCCCCCTCCCAGTTCCTTCACTCCCCAGCCACTTCCGCCACACCTCCAACCTACTTCCGACCTGCCGCCGGGTCCCAACGAGGCCTTCGAGGAAGCTCCTCCCCTTCCGTACGTGCCTCCGTACGTGCCCACTAGGGGGAGGAACAGTGTCACTGTCCAGGTGGTCCCTCCCGGGGGAAGCGCCAAGAACAATTAGTTCCTCTTTACCGGATACTCAGATCCCCGGGGGGACCTCCGGAATTCTAAGCTTGTATTGTTCTAGGACAGAGATTGGCCTCATCAAGTACTCCCAAACCCCCGGTCCTGTGCACCCGTGAGGTCTGACTCTTTGGATTCTTTCCCGAAAGGAAATTTGGATGTCCGTGACTGTTCCTCAGGGGGAAGCTGAGAAGGCGAAGCTCACTTCCGGCGGAAGGAGGCTTTCTGACCCGGGATGGAGGGGACCGAGGAGCTGCTTTTGGGGAGGGGGAGACTACAGTTAGGTGAGTGACCTGCGGGTGTCTCCGACTCTCCGCTCTGCTCTGGCAACACCGGACGTTCTCTGGTCAACTCTTTCTTCCCTGACCGGTTTCCTCCCGAGCCTGGCGTCCCCCTCCGGTGCCCTCCGAATCGCTGGGGCCTTCTTACGAGCCCTCGAAGCGGAGGGCCCTCTTGGAACCCTTAGAGATCCCTCAGGTTCCTGAAGCTTAGCTGGACCTCGCGTTTCCTTCCTCACCCCACCTTTCGGCACCCCCACCACCTCTTGGGTCGCTTCCTCTCTCCCCGCAGCCCCCGATCCACGCCTGGGCCCGGACTCGGGATGGAGCCCTCCCAGCGAAGGCTGTGCACCGGGACTCAAAGACGTCCCGCCCGGACCGACCCGAGCCATCCTCGCTCTGAAGAGCCTGCCCCGGGGCTTGGCCCTTGGCCCCTCACTCACCGCGGAACAGCGCTTGGGGGTCTGGTGTGTCGGCGAGCCCTTGCAGCCGGGACTGCTCTGGGGGCCGCTGGAAGAGGAGTCTGTCTCCGAGCAGAAGGCAAATGGAGTGGAACCAAAGCGGAAGGAGGTATTGAGGGATAGGCGTCTCCTCATCGTGGTTGAAAGTTAGACGGTTCCAGATTGTTAGAAGGTGCAGAGTATTTCAAGAGATAGGAGGTTTGTGCCTGGTCTCTCAGGGATTGTTGTTTCCCCTCTCTTGCGGTAACTAAGGAGGTGCAAAAAGTTGTTAAAAGGTAGGTTAGTAGAGGGGACTGACGATCCAGTGGTTAAGACTCTGCTTCCACCGCAGGGGACAGGGGTTTCATCCCTTATCCTCTGGGAACCAAGGTCCCCACATGCCACTGTGGCACGGCCAAAATGTAAAAAAGAAAAGAAACGGTGGATTAGAGGAGTGTTGGTAGTCCCAAAAGTCAAGAGCAAAGGTTTTTGCAATTACAAAGCCATGGAGTTAAATCCCAGCTTTGTCATATAACTAGTTCTCTGCTATGCCTCATTGAACTCATATGGAAGTCTTAACTGCTTCTGCTGTTCAGTTTCGTAATCCTCCACACGACTGAGTGACTTCACTTTTCACTTTCATGCATTGGAGAAGGAAATGGCAACCCACTCCAGTGTTCTTGCCTGGAGAATCCCAGGGATGGGGGAGCCTGGTGGGCTGCCATCTATGGGGTTGCACAGAGTCAGACACGACTGAAGCGACTTCAGCAGCAGCCACACCTTGGGAGAAGGTGAGGGACAGTTTTTTGGTTTTGGCCTTTATTGAATGAAATCTCAAACAGCGTAGTCCCGGAGAGGCAGACCAGCGACCGTTAACCTTCCAGGGACGTCATCTTAGATCTGTCTCAGGAAAGCTTTCATCAGGGTTTGTTGTTGTTTGTTTCACCCTGGCCCCCTCCAGCACATGGGAGAAGGACTTATATTGGTTTATTTCAGGACGAGTCACTAGGCTCATGGGGAGACGTGTCACTAGGCTCATGGGGAGACGTGTGTGCTTGTGAGCAGAGTGCAGGCTGGACTAGGTAAGTTACAGGATGCTCCTCTGGGGCCTGTTGTAGTGGCAGGGGGTGGAGCCGGAAGTGGTCTGTAAGTCCCACTCAGAGATCTTTCGCAGTGAGTGTTCCCAGAGGCACGGGGTCCTGTAGGACTCAGACTGCCAAGGAGCTGGGGCTTCCAGGGAGGGCCGCAGGAAAGGGAGCTCCTGGGCTAGCCCGTGCTCTGCTTTGCAGTTTGGTGCAGCGGGGCAGGCTGGAGGGCGAGGGGAACGTGGCCCCAGTGCGGATCGGCAAGAGGCTGCACCTGCAGGTGTCCCGGCTCGTGCCGCCAGGCTTTGAGCTGCGGCTGTGGCCCCAGCTTCTCTCCGAGGCCCCGAGCCCCACTCAGCCCAGGCTAGAGGAAGCGGCATCTGCGGCGGCAGAAGTGGAGTCTGCCGTGCGACAGGAAGCGGCCTCCCCCGGGGAGAATACAGCGGAAGCTTGCCCAGGTATGTGCCAGATAAAACACTGGCTTCCCACGTTATCACGTGAATTACCTGTGTTGATAAGATAAAGCAGAGCTCACGGTGTAAGACGGCAGGGGAGAACAGTAGCTTTTCTGAGGGGAAGGGGCAAAGCCTGGATATTTATTGAAATTTGAAAGTCTGGTATAAGGTGGTGGGGTATGATCAGGCTTGGGGTAAGGATCATGACATAATGACAGTGGCTTAGGATTGTGGACGCAGCAAGACTAGAATTTTCAGGTGAGAGGTTTAAGGAGTTTGGGAATATAAACTCAGTGGATGCTCTTTTTGATGAGTCATGAGTCTTTTCCACAGAATGAACAGTATAGTTGACTCTTGAACAGCACCAGAGTTAGGGACATTGGCTCTCTCTGGGCAGTCAAAAATCTGAATATAACTTACAGCTAGACCTCCATATCCAAGGTTCCATATCTGTGATTCTGCATCTACAGAGTCATCCACCCATGATTGTGTAGTGCTGTGGTTGAAATTTCTGTTGAAATAAATCCACGTATAAGTGGGCCGTGCAGTTCAGAGCTGTGTTGTTCAAGGGTCAGCTGTATAGATGCTTGCATGTTTTATCTTCCTGAGTTAAGTTTCCCAGAATAGTAAGATTACCTGGATGAAGACAGCAAGCTGTGTGTAAAGTTCCCAATTCTCTCTTTTTTTTTTCTGTCTGGGCTGGAGATGTGGGTTCCTTTATTTTCAGATGAGCTAAAGTGAGGAAGTGGTGGTCTTAGCTCATCAGAAATGCCTGCCTGTACCCAGAGGGAGCCCAAGGGCACTCTGGGATGGCCTTCTCTAGGGATCACTCAGATGTCTAGAACACCGCGGTTCTCAGGAGAGCCTCCCCAGAAGGCCCCTGAGACTGGCCAGAAGCAGCACGTGGCTCATGCTCCAGGGAAGAGATCGGTGTCATGGCTCTCTCCGCGGTTCAGGGGCGGAGGAAGAGGAGAAGACGTGTTCTTAGAACTTCCTGGTGAGACCACCATGACCACATGCTACCGTTTCTGCTAAGCCCAGTGCCCTACTCTTGCCTTGCAGATCCTGGTCACCAGTCACCCCCCAGCATCCAAGCAGAGAGTGTGGTGAGCCCTGGACTTACACCCCAGACCCAGGCCCTGGTTCCTGAGGAGAACCAGCCACTCGGCCTGCTGCCTGCAGATGGCAGCATGGACGAGGAGGACCTGCCGCAGACCCAGATGCCACCTGAGCCTCAGAGCAGTTCTGCTCCCCAGCAGGGCCCTGCGAGGGGTGAGGCCAGTTCCTTCTCTTCTGACAGGGCCCCCCAGCTGTGTGCTCACCTGGTCAAGAAGTTGCGGAGCCCCAGCGGTCAGTGCCCACCCAGAGCAAAGACCTCAGAGCCCGGGGCCCAGGCGACTGGAGAGCCGCAGCGCCCTGGCTTCCCCGCGCGCCTGCGGAGCCCCCCTGGCCCGGCGGGAGGTTCCCCGAAACAGGGCCGACGGTACCGCTGTGGGGAGTGTGGCAAGGCCTTCCTGCAGCTCTGCCACCTGAAGAAGCACGCGTTCGTGCACACGGGCCACAAGCCTTTCCTTTGCACCGAGTGCGGCAAGAGCTACAGCTCAGAGGAGAGCTTCAAAGCCCACGTGCTGGGCCACCGCGGGGTGCGGCCCTTCCCCTGCCCGCAGTGCGACAAGGCCTACGGCACCCGGCGAGACCTCAGAGAGCACCAGGTGGTCCATTCCGGCGCTCGGCCCTTCAGCTGCGAGCAGTGTGGCAAGGCCTTCGCCCGCCGGCCCTCCCTGCGGCTGCACCGCAAGACGCACCAGGTGGCGGCGGCCCCCGCCCCGTGCCCCTGCCCCGTGTGCGGGCGGCCCCTGGCCAGCCAGGGCTCACTGCGGAACCACATGCGGCTGCACACGGGGGAGAAGCCCTTCCCGTGCCCACACTGCGGCCGTGCCTTCCGCCAGCGGGGTAGCCTGCGTGGGCACCTACGGCTGCACACGGGGGAGCGCCCGTACCGCTGCCCGCACTGTGCCGACGCCTTCCCGCAGCGGCCCGAGCTGCGGCGCCACCTCATCTCCCACACGGGCGAGGCCCACCTGTGCCCCGTGTGCGGGAAGGCACTCCGGGACCCTCACACGCTGCGTGCCCACGAGCGCCTGCACTCGGGGGAGAGGCCCTTCCCCTGCCCGCAGTGCGGCCGGGCGTACACACTGGCCACCAAGCTGCGGCGCCACCTCAAATCCCACCTGGCCGACAAGCCCCACCGCTGCCCCACCTGCGGCATGGGCTACGCGCTCCTGCAGAGCCTCAGGCGGCACCAGCTCAGCCACCAGGCCCGGGCTCCCGCCAGCCCACCCTGCGTGCCGCCCGCTGCTCCTGAGCCCACCGTGGTGCTCCTGCAGGACGCAGGCAGCGAAGGGGATGGCGCCCCGGCCGGGGACATCTTCGAGGTCACCATTTCCCAGGGCCAGGAGAAGTGCTTTGTGGCGCCTGAGGAGCCAGGCCCTGCCCCCGGCCTGGTGCTCATCCACAAGGACCTGGCCATCAGCGCCTGGGCGGAGGTGGTGGAGGTGGAGACGGGCAGCTGACAGCCTCGCCTTACCCCACAGAGCTCTGAGAGAGGCTTGGGTGTCTGAGCGGGGTGAGCTTCCTCTCCGGGCTCCCGATAGAGACCAGTCTGTGAGAAGCAGGTCAGGGACTTCCTTTCCCGTTTCCAGACAACCACATTGTTCCCCAAGACCCTTAGTAAGGTAAACCACTTACGGGTCATCTATGAAATTTTCCTGTCAGCCTACAGGGGAGCTTGTTCTGCCTGCCTCCCTGGGAACTCCTCAAGGTGCCTGTTTGATCACCGTGGAGGTGGCCCTGCGCGGGCACTTAGTAGCAGGTTCTGTCTCTCCTACCCAGCTCCCTGAGGGACGTGTACTTCTCTTTGGTCCTAAACAGGATGACTCAGGGTTGAAAGGCCAGAGAGACTCAGCTCACCGCTCACAAGTCTCTGAGTCAGACTGAAGATTATTTTGGCAGCTTTTCTCCCCACCTAAGGGCTGTGAGGGTGGCTTCTGTTCTGTGCTGAGCTCACCAGACTCACCTGCACCTTCTGTGCGTCTGGCCAAAGGCAACCCTGTGGAGGGAGAGAGCAAAGAACGAACGTGTGTTTTGGATCAACACAGTGGGCCTGGCCTGCCTGAGTTGCTGGGGACACGGCTGTGAACGAGGCAGAGGCGGTGCGCTTCGCGAGCGCAGGTCTGCAGGAGCGAAGAGCACTGGAGAAGAGTTGAGGGACCAGTGCTTCCCTGTGCTGTGAACCTGTTGAATGGGGTGGGTCCGCTTGGCCTCAGGGAGGGCGCCCACAGGAGATGATAATAAACATCCTTTTTTGTGGGCCAGTCTGTTCTGTGAGTTTACTTATATAAGCCTCATAGCAGTCCAGTGAGGTAAAGAAACAGGAATGAAGAGCTTTCAGCGTCCTGCCCAGAGTGACAGAGCTGAGATTCAAACCCACGGAGTCTGGCGCGGGAGTCGGGCTCTTAACCCTCCACGCTCTGCTACCCTGCATTTCAGCTGCCACGTGGTGGATGAGTCAGTTGGGGGGAAGGTAGGGGTGTGGGGACCTGCGTGTGAAGATGCCCCGGTGAGGGTCTGGGGTGTGAACCCCTGGGATCAGCATGGCTGGAACAGGGAATGAGGGGCAAGGAGGCAGGGCCAGGTCACACGGGCCTTGCTTCGGGAGTGTGGAGTTTATTCTCAGGAGGTTGAGGGGCTCTTTGAAGGGTGGTGAGCAGGGGGATGGGAGATTGGTATTTAAAGAGACCCCTGGAGAGGATGACCAGGCAAGAGGCAGGTGTGGGAAGTCAGTGAGGTGGCGGGGAAAGTTGGCGGCAGTGGGAATGCAGTCACTGACCCAGCAAACAGCGCTTCCTGTGTGCTGGGCATCAGGGGTAGCAGCAACAACCGTCTCTGTGTAAAGAGCCAGGAAACATACCAGATCATGGTCCTCGTAGCGAAGAGTAATGCAAGGAGGGGCTGGAACGGGACGCGAGACTCCACAGAAGGTGGTCAGGGAAGGCCTCCAGTAAGGAGACAGATCGGGCTGTGGAGAGGAGGGAGCCAGGTCAGTGTCTGCAGACAGCCAGGCTCCGGGCGGAGAGAGCAGGGCTGCCAGGGACCAGCGAGTTCAAGCAAGAGCAAGGGCCAACGTGGCCCAGGCGGGGTGGGGAAGGAGGCGAGGGCTGGTGGCCAGGGCTTGGGGTGACGTTCTCTGGAAGGTAGAAGCGACCGAATTCAGAGGGAGAGAAAGCTCTGGCTCCGACTTTTTGACTTAGCAGGTTAGGTGGCCCTGGGGTGGGAGCAGGACAGCTGTGATGTGGGCTGGGCTGGGCTGGGTTGAGGAGGGAGATTGCCAGTTAGCAGGAATGGCACTGCCTGTGGGGAGAGAGGAAGCCCCGCAGGAGGGACTAAGGCAGCCTCTGATGAAACTGGAAAACCTGGTGCGTGTGAGTCATGGAAACTGATGGAAGAGCATCTCGGCAAGGAGGAAGGGTGGCTGTGCCTGTTGAGAAGGTGGAAATTTGCAGAAGCTGCCAGTGAGCTGAGTGAGGGCAGCTGGAAGCCAGACTGGAGACTGCTCTGAGAAGGGGGAGGCAGGAGAGACGAGAGCTCACATTCTTGTTCCCTCCTCCTTCTGGCCTGCAAGCTGGGTGTTGTGCCCCCATTTCACAGATGAGAAACCGATTCAGACCGGGGTAGTCCCAGCCGAGACCACACAGTCAGAGCCAGGATTGCAACGTGGCATGTCCTCCGGCTCCCCATCACTCGATCACAGCGCCACAAGCAGCCTTGTGTCTTCTGCTTGGCCACTGACTAATTCATCCACCCACCCAGCCTGAATGACTTCTTGGCAGAGCATCATTCTGAGATTGTCCAAGGAGAGGGAAGACGGCGAGAGACGGTGACAATCTGCGGAAAGCAAGCCCACACCATCCAAAACCTGAAAAACAGCTTCTAATAATAGTTTTGAGTCAGTCAACCCCCTGACTCAGCCTGGTAGGTCTTATTCTTTTCTGTCTCCAGTTTCAGGCAGGTCATTCCAACTCAAGTGACCACTCAGCTGTGTCTAGCCAGTGTTAGGTAACCTGGGACATGACTATCGCTTGAGATTGAACTGTGTGGGGAAACGGGGGTACTTTGGGTTGCTGGGAAGGCCCGTCGATGCCCACAACCATCCTCAGGACAAAAGCTGGGGTGTTTATCTCCCACTTTGGTACATCTTCACACAGATGGGGGCCTTTTCTCTCCACTGATTGTCCCTGGAGACGCAGAACAGTGTCAGATCATGTCACCAAATTCAGGCACCTGGATTAGCAGCCTGTCCTCAGAGAGTGCTGACAGCTGAAGTGGGAATGGTGTCGAAGAGCATCGTCCAACTTCCTCCCGTTTCAGATAAGATAACAGAGGCCAAGAGAGAAGTCCCCCATGGAGGCATGAGACCAGTGAAGAGCAGAACCAGGACCCCCAGGCCTTCTGAAGCCCACCTCAGTGCCTCTCCAATGGAAACGCAGTGACAGTGCTTGGGAAAACTGATCACGGGAATATGCTTTGGGAAATAATCCCCTCCCGCATATCAAAACAGTTCCTGTTTCCTTACAGTGTTGGAAGTCCTTTATTCCCTACTTCTTTTCTCCATCCACTGATGAAGTCACTTTGAACTGTTTGGTGTATTTACCACCGAATGTGAATGCTGCTTCTAGCTGTAGAGCAAAGTTGCAATGAAAATGTTGCTGGAAGCTTTCACAGATCGAACCACGCAGTGTGTATAGCTGCTGAGCCAAACATCAGAAAGGGCGGGAGACAAGGGATCTTTTATCCTGACTTGCAGCTTTAACACTGTGAGAAAAATGTTCACAATAGAATAAAATTTGATTCGTGGACTAGACAAGCACAGGTGTGGACCACAGCTTCACCCTGAACCAGCTGCATAAACTCAGGCAAGTTACTTCTCCATGCCTCTGTTTCCTCATCCATAAAATGGGACCAGCCGTAGTACCTACCTCATCAGTACTACATACCTGGCACATGATGAGCACCTAATAAGTTGCAGCTGGTTATTAATAGTATTGGAGGGACTTCCCGGTGGTCCAGCGGTGAAGACGGCACTCCTGATGCAGGGTTCTGGATTCCATCCCTAGTCAGGGAACTAGATCTCACATGTTTCAACTAAGACTCAGCGTAACCAAATTAAAAAAAAAAAACAGTATTGGAAGCAGCCCCCTTAACGTGGAGAACAGACTGAGGTCCCTGCTGCCGGCAAGTCAGCATCACTTGGCGCTTTTGTGTCCAGGTGCACATCCTGTGGGTATACAGTAGTCCCCCCCCCACCCCTGCCTTGGTTTCACTTTCTATGGTTTCAGTTCCCTACAGTCAACTCCCCTCCAACAGCATTAAATGGAAAATCCTGGAAATAATTTGCAAATTTTAAGCTGTGAACTCACTCTAAGTGACACAGAGAAGTCTCTTGCCCGCCCACCCTTCATCCAGTGTAGACGACCCTCCCGTTAGTATAGGAAACAGCAGTATGGACAGGATTCAGTACTATCCATGGTCTCGGGCATCCACTGAGGGTCTTAGAACGGATCCCCCTCGGATAGGTGTGTGGTGCAGTTAGGCTGTGCCCTGCCAGACTGTCAGGATGGGGTCATATGAGAAGAGCGGCGGCCCAGGAGGCGGGAGGCAGGGCCTGGTCCTCGCCGGATCACCACCTCTCCGTAAGACCTTGACCATTAGCTTCCCAACTCCGAGGCTCCCTTTCTTCAATGGCCTGGAAAACGACCAGATCAGTGGATCCCAATCTCAGCTTCATCATGAAGCCTTTTTTTGGCTCACTTTTTTTTCTTCTTCTGTGGGTCTTATATTTTAAAAAAAAAATTTTATTAAGAAAAATTGATTTATATTTTTAAACCAAGATAGAAAACTGCTGATCAGCTTAAGTAACAAAAGACAAGGCAACCACCTAAAAAGATATAATTTCAGCCAAAAGGGAGAAAATTCCTTTTTTATTTTTTGGCCCCACCATGTAGCTTATCGAATCTTAGCTCCCCAATGAGGGATCGGACCAGGGTCCTTGGCAATAAAACCTTGAGTCCTATCCACTGAACTGCCAGGGAATTCCTGGGGGGAATAATCATAAAAATTACTTTTATAATTTTTTGAGTTTTTTTTAATATGCAAAAACAGAGGCCACCATGTGGTACATGCCCAGGGGCCTAGGTTTCAAAATGTCTGGGCTTAGTAATATCTGATCTCCTTTCTGGCTCTGAAATTCTATAATTCTATATTCTGGGACACAATTTGGCTGTTTTCAGTGATTATAGAACTTCACTTTAGAACATAATTTTGGCTTCACCCATGATTTTTTTTGATGCCAACATGCAGCCCCTCATTATGGCCTTGTTCTCAGAGGAAAATTCAACCTGCTTGAAAGGTGCAGGTATGTGTTTGTGGTGAGAGCAGGAATGACAAGCTTGACTGTAGGTGCCTCCTGGCCCCAGAGAGTTCCAGGGAAAAGGTCCCTGGAGGCTGGGCGGCTTGTGGTGGGCCCTGAGGCCTGAGCCTGTCCTCCGTCCGCTGGGCCCTTCACCCATGGAAGTGCCACCCTGTCCCACAGAACTCTCGGATCCCCCCAGAGCCGTACTCACAGAGGAGTGCTCTCCCCCGGTCCTCTCCACAAGATAGCGTGGATGCAGCTTGTGTTCACTCAAGAGAGCACTTGATAATCCCGGCCTCCATTTCTTAAGGAATTAAGTCCACTTTCATCATGAACATTTTCAAACAAAAAGCATGTAAGAGAATAATGTGACAATCCTACCACCTAGATTTAATGATCATTAACATTTTGCCCTGCTTGTTTCATCTGTTTATAGTAAATTCCTACGTATAATCTGTAACTTACAAGGATTTAGAAGCACTATGTCAGCTAACACTGAGCAAACTAAAAATAACTCTTCCATATCACTGCATATCTAACCTATGTTTAGATTTTATCTGTGCAAAATTAGTCTTTTTACAGTTGATGTGTTCAAAGGTCTGAACCAGTCACGGTCCTCCTGTTCCCTTCGTGCATTCGTTGTTAGGTCTTTTCTGAACGGTCTCTGCCACCCACCCCTGTCATTTCCACGTCAGGAAGTTGCTAGAGAAACCAGGGTCATCTGTCCTGTCGAATGTCCCTCCTTCCTCGGGGCCGGTGTCTTCCTTACTCCTGTGTCGTCTGCACGTCCTCTAAACTAGTAATTAAATCGAGACGTTTGACCCAGTCCAGGTTCGCTGTTTCAGGAAGAACCCTTCACTGGCATCATTGTGGATTCCTTGTTGTATCATATCCCATAATCCATGCTGTTTACTGAGTGCTTATTGTGTGGCAGGCCTTGTGAGACTTTACAAACATAATACGCTTTGGGGGAGTAATTTAGTTTTTGCTTCACAACAGTAAACTGAATCCAGCTAGGCCTGGAAGGAGACAAGAGGTACTTGGAATTCAAAGAATTACAGTGAGAGCACAGACGTAGCAGGATTTGAGAGCTGGGAGGAGGTCTCTGCAGGGACAAGAGGAACCATGGAGATAAGATAAAACACAAAATCAGATTGCTCATAATGGGAATTCCCTGGTGAGCCAGTGGTTAAGACTCCATGCTTCCAGCGTAAGAGATGCAGGTTCAGTCCCTGGTTGGGGAACTAAGATCTCACATGCTGGGTGGCATAGCCCAGAATATACTACCAAAAAAAAAAAAAAAAATCCGAATGGCCGAGAGTCTTCTTGCTGGTCTTGCTGTCCCTGGCTCCAAGTGCTCATGGCCTCCACAGTATCCATGCCGTCTCTCTCCTGAGCAAAGAACCCAGTCTGGCCATCCAACCCATCGTTCTTAACTGTGCTGACAAGCAGCCGAACCATTTGGGTTGGGTCCAGCGTTTGCCAAGGACCAGACGTCTGGACATGCTCAAAGTGAAGTTCTCGTCAGAAAAGCTCTCCCCGCTAAATGGACGGAGCCATGGGGACTATCGCGGCTTGTAAGTTCATCATCCTGGTTCATAAATCCAGGAACGAGCCTGGGAAAGCAGGAATCCTTATAACCAAATCTCATGCTTTCTCCTTGGGAACATCGTCTGAGAACAGCTCCAGGAAGACATGGCCAAGCCTGGCCCCTGCACAGCTGTGCACGAGCGTGCCATGGACTCGGCAAGGCGGCAGCTCCGAGGAAGAGCCTGTGGAGAGGCCAGTGTGACCTTAAGCTTCTCAACAACAGCCTTGCGAAGTGAATGCAGTTGTATTTCTGGTTTTACAGGTACAGAGCCCCAGGACCAGCCTCCCAAGCCAGCACTCTCCTGCGTGCCGCGGTACTTGGCTGTCAGGACGGGGGTTTCTGGCAGTGAGGGAACAGGCAGGGCAGTCAGCAGGCCCCGCGCTCGGCCGGAACTCTCGGGAGAAGGGGGCCGCTGTTATGCGTTCTGTCCTTCTCCTGGCCAACAGCCTCTCCTCCCGCTCAGGTTGACTCAGCACTGGCCCAGGCTGCTGCTCAGCAGAAGGAAGAGTGCCTGCCTTCGAGCAGGCAGGATGAGGGCTTTCCTGGTAGTCCAGGGGTTAAGACTCTGCTTCAGGGTACACAGGTTTGATCCCTGGTCTGGGAAGTTCCGCATGGCCACAGTGAGGGGGCGGGGGCTCCTCCTTCAAAAAAGAAAAATCAGGAAGGATGAAACTACATCCCTCTTCAGCTCTACCCCCTTCCTTACTCATATGGAGTTTTTAAAGAAATTAATGGGGTGAGATCTTTTCACCATTAAGAAGAAAAAAAAAAGTGGAGTGGCTCAACATCATTAGTCAACAGGGAATACAGGTTAAAACCACAACGAGACATGGAAACATCCCTCAGAATGGTCGCTGTGAAGTGGATGGATGAGCTGTTGTGATAGGAGCTGGTGCAATTCTTCAAACATTGCCAGTGGGAGTGTAAACCAGTACAACCACTCGGGATGACTATTTGTCAAAGTGTCTTAGTCAAAACAAAGGCCTGCCTTGGGACCCACTCCTGGATCATCTGTATGCAACAGAAATCGGTGCTACACCAAGAGACCTGTCCACGAATATCCACAGCAGTACCATTCATTATAGCCCCGGGTGGAGGCCTAATTCGGGCTCCTCTGTCCTTGAGATTCTCCAGGCAAGAATGCTGGAGTGGGTGGCTGTTTCCTTCTCCAGCAGATTTTCCCAACCCAAGGATCGAACCCGAGTCTCTTATGTGTCCTGCATTGTCAGGTGGGTTGTTTACCACTAGCACCCCCCAAGAAGCCCACCAACAGGTGAATGTGTAAATGAAATTACAATATTCATGCAGTGGAATATTACACAGTTTTAAAGGGACCAGATGGCTGATATACGCAGCAGGGATGACCCTCAGAGACGTGCCGAGCCAGAGAAGCCAGACAAACAGGTGTATGCTGGTGGTTTCCATTTATATGAAGCGCAAAAGTAGGAACACTGATCTAGGTAATAATGATGGTGGTTGAGTAGTGATTATCTCAGGAATGACTCAAAGGAGTCTCTTGGGGGCTGGAAACGTCCTCTTCTTGAGTTGGTGGTAGTTACATGGATGTGAAAAGAAATGCAAAAAAGCAAAATGGCTGTCTGGGGAGGCCCTACAAATAGCTGTGAAAAGAAGAGAGGCAAAAAGCAAAGGAGAAAAGGAAAGATATAAGCATCTGAATGCAGAGTTCCAAAGAATAGCAAGAAGAGATAAGAAAGCCTTCTTCAATGATCCATGCAAAGAAATAGAGGAAAACAACAGAATAGGAAAGACTAGAGATCTCTTCAAGAAAATTAGACATACCAAGGGAACATTTCATGCAAAGATGGGCTCGATAAAGGACAGAAATGGTATGGACCTAACAGAAGCAGAAGATATTAAGAAGAGGTGGCAAGAATACACAGAAGAACTGTACAAAAAAGATCTTCATGACCCAGATAATCATGATGATGTGATCACTAATCTAGAGCCAGACATCTTGGAATGTGAAGTCAAGTGGGCCTTAGAAAGCATCACTATGAACAAAGCTAGTGGAGGTGATGGAATTCCAGTGGAGTTGTTTCAAATCCTGAAAGATGATGCTGTGAAAGTGGTGCACTCAATATGCCAGCAAATTTGGAAAACTCAGCAGTGGCCACAGGACTGGAAAAGGTCAGTTTTCATTCCAATCCCAAAGAAAGGCAATGCCAAAGAATGCTCAAACTACTGCACAATTGCACTCATCTCACATGCTAGTAAAGTAATGCTCAAAATTCTCCAAGCCAGGCTTCAGCAATACGTGAACCATGAACTCCCTGATGTTCAAGCTGGTTTTAGAAAAGGCAGAGGAACCAGAGATCAAATCGCCAACATCCGCTGGATCATGGAAAAAGCAAGAGAGTTCCAGAGAAACATCTATTTCTGCTTTATTGACTATGCCAAAGCCTTTGACTGTGTGGATCACAAGAAACTGTGGAAAATTCTGAAAGAGATGGGAATACCAGACCACCTAACCTGCCTCTTGAGAAATCTGTATGTAGGTCAGGAAGCAACAGTTAGAACTGGACATGGAACAACAGACTGGTTCCAAATAGGAAAAGGAGTACGTCAAGGCTGTATATTGTCACCCTGCTTATTTAACTTATATGCAGAGTACATCATGAGAAACGCTGGACTGGAAGAAACACAAGCTGGAATCAAGATTGCCGGGAGAAATATCAATGACCTCAAATATGCAGATGACACCACCCTTATGGAAGAAAGTGAAGAGGAACTAAAAAGCCTCTTGATGAAAGTGAAAGTGGAGAGCGAAAAAGTTGGCTTAAAGCTCAACATTCAGAAAAAGAAGATCATGGCATCTGGTCCCATCACTTCATGGGAAATAGATGGGGAAACAGTGGAAACAGTGTCAGACTATTTTTTGGGCTCCAAAATCACTGCAGATGGTGACTGCAGCCATGAAATTAAAAGACGCTTACTCCTTGGAAGGAAAGCTATCATCAACCTAGATAGCATATTCAAAAGCAGAGACGTTACTTTGCCGACTAAGGTCCATCTAGTTAAGGCTATGGTTTTTCCAGTGGTCATGTATGGATGTGAGAGTTGGACTGTGAAGAAGGCTGAGCGCCGAAGAATTGATGCTTTTGAACTGTGGTGTTGGAGAAGACTCTTGAGAGTCCCTTGGACTGCAAGGAGATCCAACCAGTCCATTCTGAAGGAGATCAGCCCTGGGATTTCTTTGGAAGGAATGATGCTAAAGCTGAAGCTCCAGTCCTTTGGCCACCTCATGCGAAGAGTTGACTCATTGGAAAAGACTCTGATGCTGGGAGGGATTGGGGGCAGGAGGAGAAGGGGACGACCGAGGATGAGATGGCCGGATGGCATCACGGACTCGATGGACGTGAGTCTGAGTGAACTCCGGGAGTTGGTGATGGACAGGGAGGCCTGGCGTGCTGCGATTCATGGGGTCGCGAAGAGTCGGACACGACTGAGCACTGAACTGAACTGAACTGAACATGGATGTGTGTATAGTAACAGTTTGAGTGAAACACTGAGTTGTTTCAACATTGTTGTATACAAGCTAAACCTCAGTTTTTAAAATACATAGAAAAACAGGAGTGAGTGTATGTATAATGTAAATACATATATATATACAGTGGAAGCAGGCCACCCAGGAGTTGAGCTGACCCCTAGGAGCGCTGGTCCCTGGCTCCCTGGCACCCCTCGTCCCCTGCGCTGCCCTGGGCCTCTCCCTGCGATCTTCCCACACTGGACATGACCCCAGTGCAGACCGCAAACGGCCAGGCCCGGAGGACGGCGAGGCAGAACCCGAGCGCCCCATGCTCCTGCTCTTTGGCCCTCTGTCCCAGTTTGACCCAGGACTAATATTTACCCTTCATACTGCAATCAGGGGGTGGGGGAGGCCCGGCCCTGGGGCAGACAGGCGGCGGGAGAGGGAGAGGGAGGGCCCAGCCCCGGAGGCCGGCAGGCGTGGGGGTCTAAGCTGCTGCTGCGGGCCGCCCGTCCTGGGCAACCTGGGAACGAAGACAGACCGGAGGCCTGGGAGGCCCAGGGCCCGGCTCCTCCTCCTGGCTACACACAACACGCCTCCCCGGCTCCCAGGCAGGGAAGGGACTTGGGACCCCGGCTCCCAGCTGGCCACACCCTGCCCTCCATTTCCTTGCGTGTGGACGGTGGACTCCACAGCCCTCCCCGCGGGCTTTCCTGCACACAGCTGCTGCTCACTAAGCCCCTCCTAAGTTCAGAATCTCCTTCAGTCTCTACAGCAAGACACTCTCCCCACCGCCCAGAGGAGGAGACAGGCTCACAGAGGTCAAAGCGACCATCACCGTGCGTTAGGGTGGGAAGGAGCCTGCAGGAGAACCCTGTGACCCCACTGACGCCGGAGAGGGAGAGGCTGGACGGTGGCAGCACCTCTTGGCTCCGCTCTGGGGCTTCCTCCCGGATGGCGGGGGTGGGCTCTCCAGCTGCGTGTCCCTATGGCCCTGAACTGCCGACCTCCGCCTCCCGGCTGATTTCTTCATGTTGGTTCAACATTAACCTGGTGGGGTCAGGACCAGCCCGCAGAGAAGTGCCGGGAGCGGACACACCATGGCGCGCGTCCGAGGCCCGCGGCTGCCTGGGTGCCTGGCCCTGGCTGCCCTGTTCAGCCTCGCGCACAGCCAGCATGGTAAGGGGGGCGCTGGAAGCTGCGATAGGCTGGCAGACCAGGGTGTGGGTCTGTGGGCTGGGGTCTCCACTGAGAGAAACAGGGCCGGTCCCCAGATCCGCACCGTGTCCAGCTCAGGGAAGGGGCCAGGCGCTCCAGGCCAGACAGACAGTGGCCGCTGCTCTCAGGCAATATGGAAGGTGTCCTGGGGGTGACCCGTGGAAGGAGGGGGCTAGTGGGCTGCCATTAGCAGCCTTCCGGGGCCTGCTGCCATCCCAGAGGCCCCCTCCCTCCGTTTCGGAAGCCAGCAGGGCTTGCTTCCTGCCCCCACGGTGGCCGCCATCCCACCCTCCTCCCCCCTGCAGTGTTCCTGGCCCATCAGCAAGCATCCTCGCTGCTCCAGCGGGCCCGCCGTGCCAACAAGGGCTTCCTGGAGGAGTTGCGGAAGGGCAACCTGGAGCGAGAGTGCCTGGAGGAGCCGTGCAGCCGCGAGGAGGCCTTCGAGGCCCTGGAGTCCCCCAGTGCCACGGTGAGGCCCCGGTGAGGCAGGCCCGGCTCCCCCAAGGGGTCCCGGCACCCCCGAAGGGGTCCCGGGTGCAGGAGCACAGAGCAGGGGCCCGAGGAACTCGGCAGCTCTCTGTTGGTCGCGTCGTGTTTCACTGGGCCGCAGGGATGAGCAGCTCAGTCTCTCTGGGAGCGCCCAGCGCCTTGGCTCTGTCAAGGCCCCAGGGTCCTGCGAGGCTCCGGGGCTTCGAGGGAAGGGGGGCTCCTCGGTCTTCAGCCGTCTGTCTGCGTTGGGATCTCTGGAGCGGCTGGCGCTGGCCGCGTGTCTTAGCTTTAGGTCTGCTGTGACTTCTGTGCCCTCGGGCGCTGAGGTTCCCGTCAGGCCTGGGGCTCAGTGTCCCGGGAGCCCCGAGCAGCCTTCCCTTCCTGGGGGATCCTCCTGGGCCCCTTCTCGCCAGTTTACTCCACCCACAGAAATCCCTTTCCATCTTGGCTGACCTGGGAATGGTGGAGGGGTACAGGCAGCCCCCCTCACGTCCCCAGGGGGTAACCGGAGTAAGGGAAGAGGGGCACGTAGGGAGAAGACAAAGTTGACTCTAAAAGGCAAAAGGGACCCTGCCACAGCCTCATACTCAGCCTTGTTTTTCAGGATGTGTTCTGGGCCAAGTACACAGGTGAGCGCGCGGAGAGATGTTGCTCTGGGAGAGGAGTCCTGGGGACCCCAGCTGCAGAGTGCTCCGCCCCAGAGAGCCTTCTGGTCTGCCCAGCCGCCCGTCCCTGCGCCCCTGCCTCGTTCCTTCCTTCCTTCCATCGCCTGCCCGCTCCTCTATTTCTGAGCGCTGTCCCACCCTTTACTTGCCCCGTCCCCACCTCAGTCTCAGTGGTGTCTCTGGGTCTTTTCTAGCTTGTGAGTCGGCGAGAAATCCTCGAGAAAAGCTCAATGAATGTCTGGAAGGTGAGGAACTGACACGGGGGTGGGGAGACCCCCGTGTGCAGAGTAGGGGTGGGGTAGGAGTCGAGGCCCGGGGTTTAGGGGCGGTGGCCTCTGGCAGCTGACATAGCCTTTCTGTTCCTGAGGTCAAGGATGCGTCTTTGCCCCTGGCTGTATGCCTGGTAATCATCCCTACGATGATTCATTGTGGAGGAGGAAATGAATGAACGAGTCATGAATTAATGCTAAGGCCTCATTCTCAGCCAAGCCCCTGCCCATGCCAATCAGTCTTCCCCGTGTCCCCAAGGCAGAGCTTCGATAACGTCACATTCATTCTCCAACACCGCCCCTGTTGCCCCCAGAATAAAGCACAGGCTTCTTAGACTGGTGAACTTGGTGGGTTCTGAATGTAACATTCCCTTCTAGCCTTCTCTCGCATCGCACCAACCCTGAACCCAGAGCCCCCGCTTCCTGAAAGCAGGCATTTCTCTAAACAGGCCAAGCTATGTCAGATCCTGGCCCCTGTTAGCATGATTATCTCCCCGTGGAGAGCCCTCGCCGCTGAACCACCCCACCCCGCCCCGTCCTTCAAGAACTGGTGCAAATGCACCACCCTGCCGGGCCTTCCGGGCACATCGTCCCTCCTCCACTGCATCCCGAATACGCCGTTAGTATGGCAGTAGGCCCCGCAGCGTGGCTTTAACCACTGGCCATGCTTTCACGGGTTAAGTAATTTATCCGGTAGACCTCTCACTAAACCTCTGCAATCTGTCAAGTTCTATGGTCAAGTGCTGGGAATTTTAAGAGAATGAGGGAGCTCATAGTTTCATAGGAAAGCAAAAAGACAAAACATCAAATTAGTTGATGGAAAAGTTCTGTTCCAGGTGCCCAGAGAATTCCAGGAGTAGTTTTACTTGTATGTGTGGGATGCCCTGATGAGTGAACAGGCAAGCATTCCAAGGCCAAGGCAAGAGCGTGTGCAAAGGCCCCTAGGCTTGAGGACTGAGATAACAGGACAGGCAAACCAGGGCCGGATTTAAGGACCTTGTTCACGCTTTCATTCTGTTGCGGGGAGCCGCTGGATATGAGCTCCGTGCGGGCAGGGACCTACCGTGGCTCTGATCGCCTTATTCGTGGCTGTGTCCTTGGTCCCAGGTACAGCGCCTGGCACATGGCTGTCACACAGGGGGCGCTCAGTGAGTGTTGGGTGCCTGCTGTTGAATGGGTTGTAGACCTTCTGGGTACAAAGGAAGTGCTGAGTAAAGGCAGGTTAAGGGTCATGGAGCAGAAGCAGCTTGGAGGGGATGGACCAACAGAGCTTTACGAGGAGAGAAGGGTGGGTGGACAAGTCCTCAGCATCAGACACCTGGACTGGGTCTCTGCAGGCAACTGTGCTGAAGGTGTGGGGATGAACTACCGAGGGAACGTGAGCGTCACCCGGTCAGGCATCGAGTGCCAGCTGTGGAGGAGTCGCTACCCACATAAGCCAGAGTGAGTGATGGGCAGGCCTGTCTGCTGAGACGCTGGGGGCGAGGAGACACTGGGGGTGGTGGGGGGAGGCTTCTCGCTGAGCGTCTTTCTATTTCAGAATCAACTTTACCACCCACCCGGGGGCCGATCTGCGGGAGAATTTTTGCCGCAACCCGGATGGCAGCATTACTGGGCCCTGGTGCTACACCACATCCCCGACTCTGCGGAGAGAAGCGTGCAGCGTCCCCGTGTGCGGTGAGCAGGGGCGGTCGGTGGCCCACGGGTCTGCGCGGGCTGGCAGCACAGGACAGGAATCGAGATGCCAGCACCCTCTGACCGGGGTTAGTTACCGACACTTCCCAGTTAGTGACGTCAGGAGGCCAGAGCAAGTCCACTTCCAGCCTCGTCCTCTCCCTCCACTTGCTTCCAGGACGTGGCTCATTCTAAATATGCTTTCCTTCCTGCTCGGGGCCTTCTCTCCAGGAAGCCCTTCCTAACCATCTCAGTCCACATGCCCTTTTTTGAGCGCCAACAGCAAGCCTCGTACAGTCCAGCCCTGCATGATTCTCGTTATTAATTCCCATCACGTGGCAGCTAGCTATAGTCACAATAGTGCCGCAGAGCCCACAGAATGACCAACAAACCCCAAAAGCTCGGGGGCAGACACCAGTAAGCATTTATTTTTTATGTGTCTGGAGGTCGACTGGGGTGGCTCTGCTCCTTGCAGCTGCAGTCCGTGGGGTCCAGATGTAGGCTGGGCTTGGCAGGGGGCCCCGCTTCAAACAGTGGGTCCAGCCGAGCTCGGCTGCTCGGGTGGGTGGGTCCAGGTCCGCTTTTCCATGATGAGGGAGGCAGAAAGGCTGCAGCTTCTTCCATGGAAATGGCAGAAATGCCAAACAGTGAACGGAAGCACAGAAACTGGCAGAGTCAGTCCTGCCCACATGCCTTTGGCCAGAGCAAGTCAAGTGATTAAGGCCAAGGTCGAGAGGTGGAGGCTACACTTTGTTTATAAAATAACAGGACAGAGGGTGTGGATTCAGGCAGAGATAACGAAATTAGTGCCAGTAACTCAATCTGCCAAACATGGATTGTCATCCTCAGCCGATCCAGCTCTCTTTCCTGCTGGGCCTTTGTGAACACACAGAATCCCTTAGACTCCAGGCGGGCACTAGCAATTGAGTACAGATCGCGCGGGAGGTGAAACCTGGGCACTATCCCTGGCTAGTCACGCCCCAGACACTTGCGCCCAGTATCTTTTGTTTAAATCTCAACAACCCTGCAAAAAAAAAAAACCTCATTAGCGATCCCTTTCACAGGCAAACGGACTGCAGCTCGGAGAGGTTAAGTGACTTGACATCATACAGGTCAAAGGTCATGGGGCAGAGCTTCCCGTCCTGTCTGGCTCCACTGTGGTCCCATGCTCTCTGTCCCCTCTCTCTCCTCACCCACCAGGCCAGGACCGAGTCACAGTGGAGGTGATCCCACGGTCGGGAGGCTCCACCACCAGTCAGTCGCCTGGACTGGAAATGTGCATCCCGGACCGCGGCCGGGGGTACCAGGGGCGGCTGGCGGTGACCACACGCGGGTCCCCCTGCCTTGCCTGGAGCAGCGAGAAGGCCAAGGCCCTGAGCAAGGACCAGGACTTCAACCCGGCCGTGCCCCTGGTGGAGAACTTCTGCCGCAACCCAGACGGGGACGAGGAGGGCGCCTGGTGCTACGTGGCCGACCAGCCCGGCGACTTTGAGTATTGTGACCTGGACTACTGCGGTGAGAGGGCAGGGCCGGGGCCTGAGAGAGCACAGGGCCTGGCGGCCAGAGCGGGAGCAGAGCCTTCCCTGGCCTCAGGCTTCCCACGTGTGCAGAGGGCCTTCCTGAGCCAGGTAGGGGCGCGCCTAGCCCCTGCCCACAGCTGGGGCCAGTGAGGCCCGCCAGCTGGGTTCGTTAGCAAGCCGGGTGCGCGCGCGGTTAACCGCCAAGCCACACGGCCTCCCCGGGGTGGGGCCCGGGGCGGTCCAGCGGCGGGTGCGGCGTGGCCCGGCCCAGCCGCAGCCCGTGTCTGGGTCCCTGCAGGGGAGCCGGTGGATGGAGACCTGGGAGACGGGCTGGGTGAGGACCCGGACGCGGCCATCGAGGGACGCACGTCTGAGGACCATTTCCAGCCCTTCTTCAACGAGAAGACCTTCGGCGCCGGGGAGGCCGGTAAGGCGCGGGCATCACGCCGTGCGGGCGGGGGCGCGGCGGCGCTCCGCCTCTCACCGGCCCGCTTGCCCCTTAGACTGCGGCCTGCGACCCCTGTTCGAGAAGAAGAAGCTGCAGGACAAAACGGAGACGGAGCTTTTCGAGTCCTACATAGAGGGGCGCATCGTGGAGGGTCAGGACGCGGAGGTTGGCCTCGCGCCCTGGTGCGTGCTCCTCGCCTCCCCCGCGCCCTCTCCCCGCCCCCCACCCCGCGCCCCGGAGCCTTCTCCGATCACAGACTTAGGCTCCACTGGTTATCTAGCCCACACCAGCATCGCATCGAGTCCTCACTGCCACCTGTTTAGATTTGGGTTTGTTACTTCTCCAAATCAGATGGTGAAGCTGAGGCTCAGAGCGCTTAAGGGACTCGTCTAAATGATGCTGTTAGTGAATGGGTTACATAGCAGGACTCAATTCCAGTTCTTCTGACCCCAGAGCTCTGCTAAGCTGTGCCAACTCTGGCCTGGAAAAAGCTCAGTGGGGGAGCGGGGGAAGGAGAGGTGCAAAACGCAGGTGGCTGCCCTTTCGTGTCACATGGATGCCTTGTCCCCAAGGGTGGCCAGGTCAAGCTGGGGTCTGGGCCCAGCAGTTAACTCTGTCCAATTAGTTCTTAAACTTGGGACTTTCTGCTTGTTTTTGTTGTTCAGTCACTAGTCGTATCCAACTTTTTGCAACCCCATGGATTGCAGCACGCCAGGCTTCCCTGTTCTTCACTATCTACCAGAGTTTGCTCAAACCCATGTTCATTGAGTCGGTGACGCCATCCAACCATCTCATCCTCTGTCGTCCCCTTCTCCTCCTGCCTTCAATCTTTCCAGCATCAGGGTCTTTTCCAGTGAGTCAGCTCTTCGCATCAGGTGGCCAAAGGACCGCAGCATTGGCATCAGTCCTTCTAATGAATATTCAGAATTGATTTCCTTTAGATTGACGGGTTTGATTTCCTTGCTGTCCAGGGGACTTTCAAGAGTCTTCTCCAACATCATAGTGCAAAAGCATCAATTCTTCGGCGTTCTGCCTTCTTTATGGTCCAACTCTCACATCCATACATGACCACTGGAAAAACCACAGCCTTGACTAGACAGACCTTTCTGCTTGTAGGGCTGGTGAATGGGGCAGCCTGCCACCCAACCCTGCCACCTGCTGATGCTTCCCGCTTCCCCCCTCAGGCAGGTGATGCTCTTTCGGAAGAGTCCCCAGGAGCTGCTGTGTGGGGCCAGCCTCATCAGTGACCGCTGGGTCCTTACGGCCGCCCACTGTCTCCTGTACCCGCCTTGGGACAAGAACTTCACCGAGGCCGACCTGCTGGTGCGCATCGGCAAGCACTCCCGCACCAGGTACAGGGGGCCCTGGGTGTGTGGCCAACTGTGCGGGCCCTGTGGCTCTGAGACACTGGGGGTATGTCTGTGTACATCTCTTGCAGTAGAAAACCCAGCAGTCCCTGCTATAAAGTCGACTTGCCCATGTCCTGACTAAAGCTTGGACCTGGGGACAGAGAAGCTAAGGCTTGGCAGAGAGCAGAGTCCTGGCCTGCCCTTGGTGCCCCTGCAGGCATCAGGACGCGGCCCAGGCATGAGCCCTGAGTAGAGGCTGTTTGGGTCAGGGCTCGCAGCCTGTGTCCCTCCCGCTGCTGCCTGGGCTGCTTGATTCTCGAGCCTTGGGGCAGCTTCAGGCCAAGAAGCAGCTGCCTGGGGGCCTGCCAAGGCGGAGCTGGCCCGCTGCTTACCCTGACTTCTGGCCCCTGAGGGCAGGCAGTTTCCCTCCTTGAGGAACCTGCCGACCTCCCTCGGTGGCCTGCAGCTTCTCTTTTTTCTCTGCTGGGGTCTGCACAGGTATGAGCGGAAGGTTGAAAAGATCTCCATGCTGGACAAGATCTACATCCACCCCAGGTACAACTGGAAGGAGAATCTGGACCGGGACATCGCCCTGCTGAAGCTCAAGAGGCCCATCGAGTTCTCCGAATACATCCACCCCGTGTGCCTGCCCGACAAGGAGACAGCAGCCAAGTGGGGCAGCCAGGAGGGCAGCCGGGGGGCGGCGGCGGGGGGGGGGGGGGGGCGGCTCGAGGCTGAGGGGGCCTGGGCTGGGTTCCGGGCCCAACTCTGACATCCTGTCGCCTTGCCGAAGCTCATTCCCATTTCCAGGCCTCGGGCCTTCCTGCCACACGGGTCTTAGGCTCGGGTCTCTAAGGGGTGGTGCTGGGGCCGGGAGACTCCTGGGCGGGTCTTTTCTCACTGGGTCCTTCTCCCTTCCCCAAAGGCTGCTCCGGGTTGGGTTCAAAGGGCGGGTGACGGGCTGGGGCAACCGGAGGGAGACGTGGACCACCAACGTTGCCGAGGTGCAGCCCAGCGTCCTCCAGGTGGTCAACCTGCCTCTCGTGGAGCGGCCAGTGTGCAAGGACTCCACCCGGATCCGCATCACCGAGAACATGTTCTGTGCCGGCAAGTCCCCTGGGTGTGGCGGGGCTGGGGTGGGAGGATGAGACCCCTTAACAGCGCGGGCCTGTGTTCAAGTCCTGGCTTCGCTTTATTTGTTTACATATTATACATTTTATTTAAACATAGTTGAGACACAATGTTAGTGTCAGGTGTACAGCATAGTGATTCAGTGTGTCGATAGCTTATACTCCATTTAAAGTTGTTACAAAATAATGGCTGCATTTCCCTGTGCTGTTCAGTATATCTTGGTTATTCAGTCTGTGTGTGGTGGTTTCTCTCTCTTAACCCGCAGCCCCGTCTTGCCCCTCCGCATCCCTCTTTCCCCACTGGTAATTCCTAGTTTGTTCTCTGCCAGTGAGTCTCTTTCTGTTTTGTTATATTCATCTGTTCTATTTTTTGGATTCCACAGATAAGTGATAACACAGTATTTATCCCTCTCAGTCTTTCTTATTTTGCTAAGCACACTACCCTCTAGGTCCATCCATGTTATGGCAGATGGCAGAATTCCATTCTTTTTTAAGGCTGAGTAATGCTGTCTGTCTTCTTCATCTGTTCGTTTATCGATGGATGCTTAGGGTTTTGCCTTGCATTATTGCCCTTCCCAGATATTATGTTTTTTTTGTTTGTTGTACAAATTGAAGGTTTGTGTCAAGTCTACGGGAGCCATTTTACCAACATCTGTTCACTTCGTGTTTCTGTGTCACATTTTAGTAATTCTTACAATGTGTCAAAGGTTTTCATCATTATTATATTTGTTATGGTGATCTGTGATCAGATGTTGTTATTGTAATTGTTTTGAGGCATCACGAGCTGCACCCATATAGCCAGCAAACTGTTCTGACTGCCCCTCTTTCCTCGGGCCTCTATTCTCTGAGACACAACACTATAGCAATTAGGCCAGTTAATAACGCTACCATAGCCTCTAAGTGTTCAAGTGAAAGGAAGAGCTGTACCTCTCATCTTAAATCAAAAGCTAGAAATGATTAAGCTTAAGGAGCAAGGCATGTAAACCTAGGCCTCTGGTGTCAAACAGTTAGCTGAGCTGCAAGTGCAAAGGAAAATTCTAAAGGGAAACTAAAGGTGCTATTCTAGAGACTTCCCTGGCGGTTCAGTGGTTAAGATTTCATGCTTCCACTGCAGGGGGGACAGGGTCAATCCCTGGTCAGGAGACTAAGATTCTGCATGCCGTGCAGTGTGAGCCTGTCCCCCCAAAGTGCTGCTGCTGCTGCTAAGTCACTTCACTAGTGTCCGACTCTGTGCGACCCCATAGATGGCAGCACACCAGGCTCCCCCGTCCCTGGGATTCTCCAGGCAAGAACACTGGAGTGGGTTGCCATTTCCTTCAATGCATGAAAGTGAAAAGTGAAAGTGAAGTTGCTTAGTCATGTCCTACCCTCAGCAACCCCATGGACTGCAGCCTTCCAGGCTCCTCTGTCCATGGGATTTTTCAGGCAAGAGTACTGGAGTGGGGTGCCATTGCCTTCTATAGTGAACATATAAATGATAAGAAAGCAAAACAGCCTGATTGGTGATATGAAGAACGTTTTAGTGGTTTGGACAGAATTAGCCCCAACATTCCCTTAAAAGCCAAAACTTAAAAGCTAGCAGAGACTGATTTATGAGGTTTAGGGAAAGAAGCTCTCTTCATAATATCCAAGTGCAATGTGAAGCAGCAAGTTATTCAGAGGATTCAGCTAAGATAATTCATGAAAATGACTATACTAAACCACTGATTTCCAATGCAGACAAAATCACCTTATATTGGAAGAAGATGCCCTCTAGGACTTTCATAGTTAGAGAGGAGAAGTCAATGCCTGGCTTCAAAGCTTTAAAGGATAGACTGGCTCTCTTGTTAGGGGCTGATACAGCTGGTGACATAAAGTTCAAGCCAATGTTCCTTTACCCTTAAGAAAATCCTAGGGCCCTAAAAGAGTTAGTCGCTCAGTCATGTCCAACTCTTTGTGACCCCATGGACTGTAGCCAGCCAGGCTCCTCTGTCCATGGAATTTTCCAGGCAGGAGTACTAGAATGGGTTGCCATTGCCTTCTTCAGAGGATCTTCCTGTCTTGGGGATCAAACCCAGGTCTTCTGCATTGCAGGCAGATTCTTTACCACTTGAGCCACCAGCCCTTCGGAATTATGTTAAATCTACTCTTCCTGTGTTCCCTAAATGGAACAGCAAAGCCTGATGACAGTGCATCTGTTTACAATATAGATTACTGTTTTAAGTCCATTGTTGACACCTGATGCTCAGAAAAAAAAAATTCCTTTCAAAATATTCCTTCTCATTGACAATGCACCTGGTTACCCAAGCGCTCTGATGAAGACACACCACAAGATTCCACAAGATTAATGTTTCCATGCCTGCTAACGCAATATCCAGTCTGCAGCCCATGGGTCAAGAAGTGGTTTTGGCTTTCAAGTATTATGATTTTAAGAAATATATTTCATAAGGCTGCAGCTGCCATAGATGGTAATTCCTCTGATGGATCTGGGCAAAGTAAATTGAAAAGCTTATGGAAAGGACTCACCATTCTAGATGCACTAAGAACATCTGTGATTCATGGAAAGAGGTCAAAATGCATGGATGACTTTGAGGGGTTCACAACATCAGTGTAGGAAGTATTAATAGGTTGGTGCAAATGTAGTTGCGGGTTTTTTGCGGTTTTGGATCATGAATTTTAAATCATTATAGCTAGGCTCAAACACATCTTTATTAATCAAAATTAGAACCATTATTATCAACATGTTTTTGTCAGTGAGAAATAACTTTGCTTATTCCTGTAGCATAAAAATCTGTGCTTCGGGATTCAGTGAACTCTCAGAAAGCATTTTCTGCCTCCTCCTGGTTGTGGAAGCGTCATTCCCTGCAAAAAGTTGTTGAGATGCTTGAAGGCCTGGTCGCTGGTTGGCGAGAGGTCAGGTGAATATGGCGGATGAGGCAAAACTTGAGCCCCGTTCGTTCAGCTTTTGAAGCGTGGGTTGCACAGTGTGTGGTCGAGTGTTGTCACGAAGGAGAATCGGGCCCTTTCTGCTGAGCGATGCCGGCCGCAGGCGTTGCGGGTTTGGTGCATCTTGTCGACGGGCTGAGCGTACGTCTCAGATGTAACGGTTTCTCTGGGATTCCGAAAGCTGTAGAGGGTCAGACGGGCAGCGGGCCGGCTAACAGTGACCAAGCTCTCTTTTGGTGCAAGTTGGCTTTGGGAAGCGCTTTGGAGCCTCCTCTTGGTTCAGCAACTGAGCTGGTTGTCACATAAAATCCACTCAGCGAGCACATCACAATCCAGTCGAGAAACGGTTAGTTGTTTTTGTGTGGAATAAGAGAAGACGATGTTTTTGATTTGTGGTCAGCTCATGAGACACCCACTTATTGAGCTTTTCCACCTTTCCAATTTGCTTCAAATGCCAAACGACT
Organism: Capricornis sumatraensis; assembly: GCF_032405125.1. Taxonomy (NCBI): domain Eukaryota; kingdom Metazoa; phylum Chordata; class Mammalia; order Artiodactyla; family Bovidae; genus Capricornis; species Capricornis sumatraensis. The sequence continues at coordinate 77,185,413 of NC_091084.1, forward strand.
GTTGAATGGTTGATATTGACTTCTTCAGCATCTTCTCGTGTAGTTGTAAGAGGATCAGCTTTGATGATCCTCTCAATCGTTTAGTCAGCTTCCAGTGGCTGGCCGCTACGCTCCTCATCTTCAAGACTCTCGTCTCCTCTGCAAAACTTCTTGAACCACCACTGCACTGTACGTCCGTTGGCAGTTCCTGATCCAAATGTGTTGCTGATGTTGTGAGTTGTTTCAAACAGTTTCATATAACTAGGAAGGGCTGCATTTTTGCTCTGGTCATTATCTTTGGTCTTTCCCCTTTTTGAAATGCCTTTAGTTTCTTCTAGTTTTTTAACTGTTGTGTGGATAGGGAAACAGTGGAGACAGTGACAGACTTTATTTTTTGGGCTCCAAAATCACTGCATATGGTGACTGCAGCCATGAAATTAAAAGATGATTGCGCCTTGGAACAAAAGCTACGACCAACCTAGACAGAATATTAAAAAGCAGAGACATTACTTTGCTGACAAAGGTCTGTCTGGTCAAAGCTGTGGTTTTTCCAGTAGTCATGTATGGATGTGAGAGTTGGACTATAAAGAAAGCTGAGTGCCAAAAAATTGATGCTTTTGAACTGTGGTGTTGGAGAAGACTCTCGAGAGTCCTTTGGACTGCAAGGAGATCCAACCAGTCCATCCTAAAGGAAATCAGTCCTGAATATTCATTGCAAGGACTGATGCTGAAGCTGAAACTCCAATACTTTGGCCACCTGATGTGAAGAACTGACTCACTGGAAAAGACCCTGATGCTGGGAAAGATTGAAGGTGGGAGGAGAAGGGGACGACAGAGGATGAGATGGTTGGATGGCATCACCAACTTGATGGATTTGAGTGTGAACAAGCTCTGGGAGTTGGTGGTAGACAGGGAAGCCTGGTGGGCTGCGGTCCATGGGGTTGCAAAGAGTTGGACGTGACTGAGAGGCTGAACTGAAGCTGACACTGAATTGTTGTGTCGTCAATAGGAGGGAGTTACGGTCAGTGAGTGTACTTTCTTCTTTCTTTTCTCCTCTCATACTTTTCATTGTATTTTTTCTGCTTGTTGGAAGTTAATCAGCCCTTTCGTTGAAGCATCCATCTCCTGGTTGGATGGAGCTTGTACACTAGCAGACTTTTCAAGAGGGTTTTATGGGTTAAGAATTTCCTGAGTTCTTGTATGTAACTAACTGGTTTTCTGTAGCCTTGCTACCTGAAGTTCAGCAGCATTGGCTATAAAATCCATGGTTTAAGTTTTCCTCCCTTGAATTTGTTGTTACTTACTTTGAATGTTGTTTTCAAAGTCTGATGCCAAGTGTAATTCTTTTGCTCATGCAAGGGAGTTGGTTTCTTTGCTTGGAGGCCTTGAAGGTATTTTCCTCATCTTTGAAGTCTCAGGTTTTTAGGCTAGGTCTCAGAGCTGAGTGTTTTAGATCAGCTTTGCCAGGTTCCCAGTGGGTCCTTTCAGTATGCACATCTGACCTTTTATTTCTATGAAGTTTTCTTGGACTACATTGTACATATTAGTTCGGTCCCATTGCTTCCTTTCTTCCCTTAGTCTGAGTTCCATTTCAACCACTTTCTGCTTTTAACCTACTTACTGTTGTTTTGTCCATTTAATTTTTGAATTTCTGATTCATTCTTTTTCACATGCCAAAATTTTGCTTGAGGATATCTTTTCTTGTTTTTGGCCCTATTGAGCGGCTTGGAGGACCTGTTTCCCAACCAGGAATTGAACCAGGGTCACAGCAGTGAAAGCCTGGAATCCTAACCACTAGGCCATCAGGGAATTCCCCGCTTGATATTTAATTCAGTCACAGTTTTCTTCTGTTTCATGTTTGTGTTTGGGGATTTTTGTTGGCTGAGCTATTTTCGTTCGTATTTATTGTTGTCCTGTTGTATCTTTGTATAGATCTACTTGGTTTTCATCTATTCAGTTTGCAGATTTGGGGTTATTTACAAGATTCCTAACTCCTATGCATCTATTTCTTTGACCTAGAAGATATTTTCCCCTCCTCATCTCCACATAAGTTTTGATATTAAATGTATAGTTAGATACATTAGTAAATGTACATTAATTAATGTATCTAACTAATGGGCTTCTCTGGTGGCTCAGATAGTAAAGAACCTGCAAACCTGCCTGCAAAGCGGGAGGTGTGGGTTTGATCCCTGGGTTGGGGAGGTTCCCTGGAGAAGGAAATAGCAACCCACTCCAGTATTCTTGTCTGGAGAATTCCACGGACAGAGGAGCCTGGTGAGCATCAGTCTGTGCATTTGCAAAGAGTTGGACACAGCGGAGCGACTAACACTTTTGCCTTTAGATACATTAAAGCAGCTTGAAGTCTGGGTGTTCTCTGGGTTACACTTATGTTGACGGTGTAGCTTCTGTTGTTCTTTGATTTCCTCTGCGTTGTTTGTGGAGGGTGCTGGCTTGGGGATGTTTGGATAAAGGCAACTGCCCTTTTTCTCAGCTGCCTGTCAGTCTGTGGGTTTTGTAAGTCACTCTGCCTGTTGGGTGGCGACTGGCTTGGAGGCAGCGAAAGGAGAGGCAGAGAAAGCAGCGGTTCGGGGGGAGAGTGGTGTGTGATGGGCCCGGTGCAGAAGCGGTGAGAGTGGCTGGCCTGGGGCTGCGTGTTGAAGGCAGAGCTGACAAAACCTGCCTGGGCTGGATGTGCGGGCTGAGGCAATGCGCAGAGTCGGGGAGGGCTAGCAGTCGGGGGCACTCAGCCGCAGCATCTCTGGAGGGGAGAGTGGCTGGAGCGTGAGCTGCTCGCTCCCTGAGCACTGTGGTTCTCTCTCAAGGTTACAAGCCTGGGGAAGGCAAACGAGGGGACGCTTGTGAGGGTGACAGCGGGGGACCCTTCGTCATGAAGGTAAGCGTCTCCGAAGGCCCGGAGCTGGTGGGTAGATCTTTCTGGGTGGACGGGGAGGGACCCGAGGTTTCAGGAACAATCGCTTGACCCTCCCTTGGACTTGACTCTATTGGAACCCCCATGTTTCTTCCTCAGAGCCCCTCTAACAACCGCTGGTATCAAATGGGCATCGTCTCATGGGGTGAAGGCTGTGACAGGGATGGAAAATACGGCTTCTACACACACGTCTTCCGCCTGAAGAGGTGGATACAGAAGGTCATTGATCGGTTCGGAAGTTAGGGAGCCACCCACAACCCAGGCTCCTCTCACTGCAAAATCACAGAGTCCGATCCAGTGAAAGAATTATTTTTGTGGTTTGTTCCTAAAACTATCTTTCTCAATAAAAGTGACTCTATCAATGAGCCTCGGGACTCCCAGTGCCATTCATGGGGCAGCTCAGAAGAGCCTGTCCCACCACTGGCCAAGCGACACGCGAAGGACCCGCCACCCCGAGAACAGGGCCAGGTGAGAGGGGAGATGGCAGCCTGAACTTAGGAGCACTTCAGATATTCCAGGCTTGGGGCATTCATGGATTATTTCATGTAATCCTCACACAAGGTAGTAACTGAGCCTTGGAGAAGTACCTTGTCCAAGGCCACATGGCTACGCAGGGTCTAAGTCTGACTTGAAATATAGGAGATACTGAAGCCTGTGCCGGAGTGTGAAGAGCTTGTCCTGGGACGAGCCTCCAGAGAAGAGGCGGGAGGAGGGCAGTCTAGTGAGGGGTGAGTAGTTACATCCATCTAACGTCATTAAGGGACTTCCCAGGTGGTGCTGGAGGGAGACTCCGCCTGCCAATCAATGCAGGACAGGCAAGAGGCGGGGGCGGGCGGGGGGGAAGCATTCGCTCCCTGGGTTGGGAAGATCCTCCGGAGTAGGAAGTGACACCCCTCTCCAGTATTCTTGCCTGGGAAATGCAACTGGCTACTCCATGGGGCTGCAGAGTCGGATGTGACTGAGCACAGATTATTAAAGTATCAGACCTATGCCCCTCAAAGGCTCGGTATTTTAAGTGTCTTCCCTCTGAAGGGTTGTGGGATAGCAGATTGGAGTAGGGACCCTAGCATCAGGCTGCCTGAAAGTGTCACTCGCTCAGTCGCGTCGAACTCTTTGCGACCCCATGGACTGTAGCCCACCAGGCTCCTCTGTCCATGGAATTCTCTAGGCAAGAATACTGTAATGGGTAGCCATTCCCTTCTCCAGGGGATCTTCTCAACCTAGGGATCAAACCCAGGTGCCCTGCATTGCAGGCAGATTTTTTACCATCTGAGCCACCTGGGAAGCCCATATTTTGGTGTCAGCCTTAAAAAGGATAATCATGGGAATCCCCTGGTGGTAGGACTCTAGGACTCTGTGCTTCCAATGCTGGGGCCCAGGTGGATCCCTGGTCGGGGAACTAGGATTCTGCAAGCCACCAAGTGCAGTGGGGAAAGGAAAGGGCAGGGGGATAAACACGGTTAAGTTACTTGACTTCCTGGAGCCTCAGTTCCCTTATGTATAAGATGTGTATGACGACGTAACTTACCTAATAAGGTTTTGAGGATTAGAGGCCCTTGGCGTTGTGTGCTTAGTAGAGCAGCTGGTACCTGGTCAGCTCTCCACGCGTCACCGCTGCTCTCGTTCTCCCTGCTCCTCGTGTGGTGAAAGTTCCTCGGCCACTTTCTTCTCTGGCCCCTGAAAAAGCCTAGTGGTGGGGTTGTTGCTGCCTGGAATTCCCACTCCCACCGTGGTTGTCAGACTGGAGTAATTTGTTTTCCTAAGAAATGGGAACAAGTTGTGGAAGTGGATTCTTAAAGGGTTTGGACAGTCTTAAGAGGCATGGAACCTTGAAGGTGTCTTTTCACAGCACGTGCTTCAGTGTGCGGTGGTCGGAGGGCAGTGTGTGGGACGGCGCGTAGCTCTGACACATCGTTGCCCTTCTATGTAGCTCTAGTTTCTAGCTGACCTCGGCGTATTGCTCTTCCTGTTGGGTGTGTGTTTGACTCAGGGAAGCGGGCATTGCAGCCTACGATGTGTGTGCCAGGGAGTTGCCTCTGGTGTGAGGCACTGATCTCTCGGTGACCACATCTAGCATGTGGAATTCTCAACCCCGGGCTCAGAGGTGGGGGGAGCATGGGTGGTCACCTTCTGGGCCTAGGAGCTAAGATCTTTAGATTTCATGGTTTAAGGCTGGAGGGGACCTAAGGTAGGTATCTTTATCCACCTCTCCCCTTCCTCTCCTTTTTTCCCATTCTCATTTTTTAAAAATATATCAAGGAAGAATTAGGACTGAGTTCCTCATTCTTAGGTTCTAGTTGACCAGAAAGTAGGGTAAAAACTGGAAACTCAGTGAGCGTGCAGGATCTTGGCAGCCTAGAGCTTTAACCCAGAGCAGGGGTAAGGCATTGTTAATTGTAATACCCCAAATCTGCTTTTTCAACAAGGGCGTACCTTCTCACAAGACTGATGGCCACTTTGGTTTTTCAAATTAGCTGTGCTAATTCAAGATCCAAGCACAGCCATTCCTTCTAAATATGTTCCTTCTCCTCTGTCTTCCTTTCAGTGAAAGGCTTCCTTCTATGTTCCTATTAGAAGGGAGAGACAAATTGTTTCAGGCAGCATGTGGACCATCTGAAAATCATGACTAGAATCAACAGAGGATTCATTTCCCATCACCCTTTCATTTCTTGAACACCAGTTAAGAGGTGTGTAGAAAAGTGCTTTTGACTTAACTGTTTTCTGACTGTGGAAGGGGGCCTTGTGGAATGTACTGCAGAGGTGAGCCCTCAGCTTATTTCTAGCTTTTTTTTAAAAACATGATTTATTCAACTGTGTCAGATCTCAGTTGTGGCTAGTTGTATTTTTAGTTGAGGCATGTGGGATCTAGTTCCCTGACCAGGGATAGATCCTGGACACCTTGGAACTGCGGAGTCTTAGCCAGTGGGCCACCAGGGAGGCCCTATTTCTAATCTTTACTGAGACAGAGTGTGAAGCAACTGTTCGTCTAGATTCAGACTCTGCTAACCAGGCAGGAAGCCTCTGTGCTCTCCGTATTTCTTTAGGAGGGTGGCCCCAAGTCTGGTTGTGCTGTGACCGCCGCTGTGGCCCAGCTGACCCCTGGGCACAAGGTCACACGCGCCCAGGCAGCAAGTGGCAGGAGACCCAAGAGCTCCTCGGAACCATGGTGATGATGGGATGGACATCGCGACTAAAAATCTCAGAACAAGGAAGAAAGATTTCTTTGCTCTCCTAGGAGCTGCATGTGGAAAGCAGGAGAGTCGAGTTCCTCTTATTCCAAAGGAATGAAAGACAGCATCCAGCCTGTGGGCCATGAAGACGTAGAGCTCTGCAAGGAGTGATGATGGGCCTTTCTCTAACTAACTGGCTGAGCACCCAGCAGGTCTCAAGAAGAGGCAATGGACAGCTGCCCAATACTCCCTGACATGGAGCATCTTAGAACACAGTTATAGTTAATGCAAACTTTATTTATAAAAGACTCTTAAATTAGTTGTATCATGCCATGCATTCATACAGAATACAGTGACCCTTCAGGGCTACAAGAGCTCACAAACTCAAAGGAAAACTAGTCAAGAGTTTCTAATAGTTAAAAGCTAGGAAAGATTAGGACAACTTTACAAATGAGCAATTAAAAAGAAAAAGGATATGGAAACTAGTCTGAGCTGAGAGGAGGCCCGCTGTTTACAGGTCTGTACACTAAACTAAGACACAGACAGTCTTCTAGAGAGGCAGGATGCTGGCGGAGAGAAGCGGACGATGTGCAAAAGACTTGTGCCACGACGACTCCTCCCCCAGGTCCACGGCGTGATACACACAGCCAGTCTGTGCACACTAGGCCTGCCGAGGCCGACGCAACTATGAGGACTCCTAGCTTAGTCAGCTAAAGCTGCAGGGCGCCAGGGGAGGGGGGCGGTTCATTTGCGACTGCTCTTTATTCTCTCCAGTCTCTTTTTCAAATCATCAATGTTAGCTGTGGAGGAGGAGGAGGTCATGGTTCCTGAAGAGTGGGTCTGGTTGGAGTCCAGGTCTGAGTGCTGGTGCTGCTCCCGCGACTCGCGGAGCTGAGAGAGTTTGCTGTGCAGCATGTCTGTGGAGGAGGCCACGGTGGGAACTGCTGGTTTGGAGAGCAAAGAGGTCAACGGAGGTCGGTCATCCTGCTGTCGAGAGAAGGAGGCATGCTGTCAAGCAGGTCGGGAGGTGGCTCTGGAGCAACACACGCCGAGGCTGGGTTGCAGCCTCTCTGGCCACCCTGGCCTGACCTGCTGGTCACCACCCTCCCCGCCCCCCAGGAGACGAGCAGTACCTTTGTATTGTCCAGACCGCATCGCTGCCGGAGGATTTTCAGCCTCTCCAGGTAGACGGATGGCCCCACCTCTTCTCCGTTTGTGTTACCTAAGGAGGACACTGTGCTTGTGGCGGTGGGCACACACGTGACCTCCATCTGAGGGGAGATGCCTAAGGGGAAAGGTAGGAGTGTTCAGATATATACCCCCTGCCCCGACTGCCCTTGTTAAAATCCCACTGAAGGGAACGATGTGGGCCTTGAATATAACCGCTCTGCCTGATGACTACCTGGAGTTGGTGATAAAAGATACTCTGAGATACATAAGATATACTTAATGAGAACTTCCAAAACTGATAAGAGAAAAGCACTGGATTTTTTTTTTTTTTTTTGGCCTCATCCTGTGGCATGTGGGATCTAGTTCCCTGAACAGGGGCTGAACCCACACTCCCTGCAGTGGAAGTAAGGAGTCTTAACCACTGGACCACCAGGGAGGCCCCAGAAGGGCGCTGAGTGCTGAGCTGGGCCGCCCTTCTGCCTCCTGAGCTCCGCAGCGGTTTATCCTTGTCACCCCTGGCTGGACTGGGCAATCCAAAGAGCCTGAGCTACTCCTGAGTAAATGCTAAGTGCCCAAGTAAAGAACCTAAAGGACTTTAAATACTTTCAAGAATCAGACTTGATTTCGACCAGGTGATACACAGGGGAACGTTCTTATTCCAATCAGGGAGGACAGCAAGGAGCTCAGGAGGAAGAGGAGGAAACTGAGGTGTCCAGAGAGGAGGAGGAGGAGCGGGAGCATTGACATCAATATTCTGGGAGGAGTGGGGAAAACCAGAGCCAAATCAAACCAAAACAAAATCTATCACAGTTCTAAATTTCTGAGAACCACCACAAAATGCAAGCATTTAAAATATCCAATTTGATATCAATGAAAAGACATCACATAAGCCAAGAGAACAGGGAAGAAAAGCCTCTATGGCAAACAGAACAAAGTAAAGCAGGCTACTCCTGAGAAACAGGGATCCTTTCATGTACAGATGAGAATACGCTGAGGGCGAAAAGTGAAGAATAACGCAGAGACGTGGGAAGCCTGAGCACTTTCAGGCATTCAGTTACCGGTGGGGTTACATGCCTGCGCTGCAAATGTCAAACTTTCCCAGAAAGGACTCTGGACATGAGAGACGGAGGCCCTGTCCCGATGACCTCAACCAGGGACACCCGCATGCGGCCCCTGACACAGCTCACTGTGCTTCCAGAAGGGACTCTGGGTCGTGGAGAAGCATAACTTACGGGATTTAAGGACAAGACCAACTATGGGGAAAACAAAAACAAACCAAAAAAACCCAGTAACAACAACAACAAAACAATAAGAAGAAACAAGACAAGTGACACTGCAGCCTAGAGAGGTACGTGGTGAGAGAGAACCTGAGACGCGCAGACGAAGTCTCACAGGCACAGAGTTCGGAGCTAAGAGTAGGTGAGCGCCACTGCCCTTGCAAAAAACTAAATACAGGACCACTGTGAGGGCTCTGCCTGGTGAGAGGACTGCAGCAGCTAGACCTCGTTTTGGTTTAAGGCTCTGGGCTATTTTTTGCCACACCTCCAAAGTCTTCCTTTTGTCTCTAGATCCTTGAGCAGTAATTCTCTAACACAGGCTTTTTTCACTGTGTGGACAGTAATATTCCAGCTTAACATCAGGACAGGCATTCACTCATATTTAGTCAACAAAATACCTACTGAGTGCCTACTATGTGCCAGGCAACAAAATGGATAAAAATCTTTACGCTCGTGAATTTTAAATTTTAGCAGAAACAGACATCAATCAATCAATCTAATGAGCATCATGTTTTACGGTGTGTGTCAGGGGAGGTGAAGTACTAGGAGGAGTGAGGGGTGGGTTGCAAGCTGTGGATCAGGCCTCACTGAGTGACACAGATGAGAAGGAGGAAACAAGACTGTCGTGGAGAAGAGCAATCTAAACAAGAGACAGCCAGCGCAGAGGCCTTAAGAAGGTGTGTGCCTGGCGTGCCCCAGGGATGGCGAGGGGGCCCCTGGCGTGCCCCAGGGATGGCGAGGGGGCCAGTGAAGCTGCCGTGGGACAGAAGTCAGAGAGGGCAGCAGAAGGGAGACAGTTCTAGAGGGATCAGGAGCCCACATCATGTCAGACCTTTCGTGTAAGGCTTTCTGCTCCGCTGAATGAAAGGGAGAGCCTTTGGAAAGCGTCTGAGGAGCGTGGTTTTGATGCTCTGTGTGGACGTGACTATGGGAGATGGGGCTCAGTGCTGTAATCCGCGTAAGAGAAGCAGGGAGTGGCAATGGAGGGCGGAAGCGTGGGTGGATTCCCTGTATGTTGGCAAGTCAAGTCAGAAAGATTTCTCTTTTTTTTTGGCTGCACCATGTGGCAAGCGGGATCTTAGTTCCCCAACCAGGGACTGAACCTGCGTCCCCTGCACTGGAAGCACGGAGTCTTAACCACTGGACCATGTGACAAGTCCCTCACAGGGATTCCCTGACGGAGGGGAAGAGAAAACTCAAAAGTTGGGGGTTAAGCAAACCAGAAGAACAAAGCTGCCATCCAGTGAGATGGAGAGGAATGCAACTGGAGCAGGTTTTGGGGACTACCAGGAACTTGGTGTTTGATGTCAGGCATGAGCTCTCAGCTGGGAGCAGGGAGGAGGTCTGAGCTGGAGAACAGAGAAAATTGGGCTTTGCTGGCATAGAAAGTGTATTTAAAGTGATGAGAGAAGTAGGATTAATTACGGAGGTGAGAGTAAGAACCCAGGGCGACAACAACATTAAGAGCTCGGAGAGGAAGAATCGGCCAGAGAGCCCTGGGGGCAGGAGGGAGGCAGGAGGGGACCAAGAGAGCGCGGAGGCCCAGGCCCAGCGCACAGGCTGTTTCCAAGGACAGCGCGCGGCCGGTGCTGGACCCTGACATGGATCGAGGCTGAGTGAGGGCTGGCCACTCTGCCTCACTGTGGCCGTTACGCCTGAGAGGCAGGGACAGAAACGCAGACCCAGCGGCAGCCTGGTGGCGAGGCGGGGAGCAGCCTGAGCCTGTCCTGGAGGCGCCGGGGTAGCCGTACCTGCCGAGGTGGGAAGGCGGCCTTTGCCCTCCCTCTCCATCTCAATCACCCGAAGGCCTCTCTCAACATAGCTCTGGAAGAACTGTGAGGAGTTTTTCAGAAATGGTTCAATGTCAGCATCCGAATATTTCTTCTTGTATTCATATAACTCTGCTAGGCCCTGAAAAGGAGGTGGAGACAGATGTTAGTGACTCTCTTCCATAAAGCAGATCCCCATTTGGGTCAACCTTTTCCCTCTCACCTCCTTAGTGTTTTCTTTAGAGCCAATCTTCTTAAAAATCTCAGCTAAGAAATCGTTCACTTTGGCCTTTGATGATTTTTCATCCTAAAGACACAAGGAAGGAACCATTGGTTAGATCTGAGTTATTAGTCAGGAACCAGTGGTTGGATAAGACACGAATATCTTCTCTCAAACTTCAGTCCTTCCTGGTATGTTCCGCAGATAACAGAAGCAGAGCTGCGGAGGCTGCGGCAGAAACATTAACAGTCTCAGGTTTTCAACTAAACTTAGGGGGGAAAGTCCCTCCTTACATTTATCTGGGGACCAATCGATGCCTTAGGCATGGACACAGAGACTTTTGTTAGGGACAAAAAGCACAAGGTGAGAGCTGATATTTGAGAACTTCAAGGTGACTGGACTAATCCCTGAGCCTCCACCTTCGGCCCTGAGGAAGACAGGCTCCAGCGGCCTCTCCCTTTGGCAAGACCACTTCTCTCAGTCTTTCAACTCAGGACACTCACAATTCGAGATGCGCCCTTTTCTGTTTCCTTATCAGACTTGCTCCCGGTCTGGTCCATACTGTGCTTCATCATCCGGCAGAGGTGGGCCTCCAACTCTGACTCGTTCTTGTTGTCGATCATAGTCAGGTGGTCTAGGATCTGCGGGAGAAGCGTGCGTGTTGACTGGCAGCAGTGCCACATCCGTGACGCTCTCTTAAGCTACCACGGGGACGCCTGCGGCTCTCACTCACCTTGGGCCCTTTCAGTTTGCACAGAGTGTGCAGCAGTGTTTTTAGGGTCCTTATGGGAAATTCACTTTTGCATTGCTTGAGTTTTTCTTTGGGGAAGACCTTCATGAAAATGTGTATATCCAGAAGAATTCTGTCCAGATTAATGCTGTTGATGGTATCAGGCAGTAGTCGAACCATCCTCCAGAGACACTATTTAAAAAGGAAACGAAAGTCAGATGGAGTCACTGAAGAATGAGGATAACCTCTGCCACCATTTGTTTCCCTAAGCTCTGGGGTCACCTCTAAAGGATGGTCAGGGACGTGCAAGTGGCACCGCATGAACTGTCGAGTTCAGCTGCTAACGTGGACAATATCATTTACTTCAACCATGTCACTGCTTAAAGTGTGACAAGTCGTCTACCTGACCATCTTCATTCCTCTTTCCCACACCCTAGAGAGGGGACCTTAAACGACAAGGAAATGTGGAAATTCTGTCCTGGGTATGTTTGGTTCCTGAGAGTAGTTCATATTACCTAATCAAATCTACTCTGAGGAAACAAAAATATTTTACACTATGACAGTGCAGTAACAGTATTATAACGTTACAGATATGTTCATCTGCAGTTTTTCAAAAAGAGACCAAAACATTATAAATCTATACATATTTTTTCCCCCATGAGAAATGAAATTTGTCTCATCAAACTTCTTGCCTTTAGATTCTAAGAAAACTGGAGACATTCACAAAATAGTTCTATCTTTTCACTGTTTGAGACCAGGAATTTTTTTAGGCCTGAACTGGGGGTATAGAAGGAAAGGGAAAATGGAGAACAACTGTATTATTCAGGTGTGCCTGGCTGACTGACTTTCAATCCTCTTTCCCTACACTTTAAAAGAAAAGATATCAAATTATGTCAACTTCACCTTCATAACAAGCTCTGAGAATTTGGGAGAACTGGCTGTTGCTAGGAGGCTGTCTTGGAGCAAAACAAGAAGGGCGCTAGAAAACAAACCCAACACAATAGCATTAATAAGTTTCAAGCCTGCATCCCAATTAAAACCAGTAACTGAAAGGCCAAGTGTAAGCAGTCTCTATCCACCTGAGAAATGAAGAGCTCATGCATCAGGAACGGCCCTTGATTACTCAGTCATTAAGAAAACAAACATCATCGAAGCTTTCCAAGTTACCACCTGGTAAATGGTAAAGCTTGAAGCTATTTCTCATTGTCACTGGTCGGTAAGAAAGGAATGTACATGAAATGAACTGTATACCAAAGAGGAGGTGCCTGACAAATTTCACGGTCCTGTTCTAGAAGTCATAACATTGGCTGGCTTATTGAGCTGTTACTGTAATTGCTGTCTCAGGTTGGAATACCTTTGGTTCTTGAGGAAGAGAAGAGTGATAATTTAGCAGACAAACCTAAACTTACAACTGGTCTGGTACCTTTTGGTTTCTATGCGTAGACAAAAGAGAGGCTGTTCCAGACTCTAATGCTCACAGTACAAATATACCTCAGGATGTTGGTCTGGTCTGACTTCTCCAGAACCTTCACCACCAAGAGGTTCACAGAGCGGACCACCTGCTGCCCTTCCTCTAGATCTTCAATTCGAGAATCCAGCATTAAGGTGATGAGGCCATGCATCAGGTCTTTCAAAACTCCAGTGGAAGCCTCCCGGGCGAGGCTTTCTATCTGAAACAGCTATCCGATGAAAATTCTGTTAGAGAGGCGTGAAACTCAACATACACAGTGAGGAAGAGAAACACGGGTGGCATAAACGATTATACTGTATTTATAAAAATTCGCAGTACTAGGAAAAAAATAGAGATCACTACTCTCCCAAACCTCCAGTAAGAGCAAAAATTAATTGGTGTGCTTCACTCCTATTATGAAAAGTATTCTTAATGTGAACACATACTTCCTATTCACTACTGTAAAAAGATCTTATTTTTATGATTATGTAAATTACACCCTGAGACAGTCATTACTGACAATCAGTTTCTGTGAAAAGCCAGCTAGGGCCCAACCATAACTGATGAAGAAACTGGCAGAAAGCAGTTCCAGGTAGTTTGTAAGTCTCCTCACAATAAGATGAGCTGGAACACCGTCCAGCGTCCAGTGGAAGTAGTCAATAGCTTACACGGAAAAATCCCACAAATGACCTGTGTTTCCCATGTTTCACTGGAACATCAGGACCGACTCAGGCTTGAGAACCTGGGTGGGATGAGAGACTGAAGGGAAGCTCAGGCTCTGCAGAGGCAGCCTTACCGAAATCAAGTTGCCAATGACACAGCTATACAGCTTGATGACTTCATCCTTCTCCAGCTTCTCGTCTGCCATATGCGTGTTGTAGATGAGTCTCAGCTGCATGAACGTAGCTATGAGGAACTGATCGATATGGCCAGACATGGCTTCGGCTTTGTCTTCCTGTCTCAGGACCTCATCGATCTGGTAACAGAAATCCAAGATGCATTTTCCAAGCTTCATACTTCTAGGTAGCAGGAAGATACTACAAGTCTCTGTAATATTTATTAGCAAAGTGCTTCTAATATCTTAGCTTGAAAAAACTCCATTATTTAACATACAAATAACTAGTCCTTAGGGACTCATTCAATAAATATTTACGGAGCAAGATACTATAGTGTGAGTTAACTGCAGCTCCTATTCTAAGAGGCTTCCCATCTAGTTTAGGGGATAATAATCCTTGTGTTTAAATGCTAATTTATTAAAGAGAGTGTTTTCATACCCATTATGTCATTTGATTATTCCAACAGCTTTGAGAGGTAGAAACAGACAGGGCTGGATGTAAGATCTTCATTTACCAGATGAGAAAATGAGGCTCAGTAAAATCAGTCTACTTAGTTCAAATTCAATACTCAAGTTTTCCACATCTTGGTCCACATTCTTTTTGGTTCAGTAGACTGGTTGTTACTAACAGTAAAATGTTACTATGGGAAAAACACATACTTTCTATTCACTACTGTAAAAAGATCTTATTTTTGTGATTACATAAATTACACCCTGAGACAAGCATTATGGACAATCACAATATCCATGACCACCCTTTCCTGCAAGGATGCTACACTGCACAACTCCAGGGGGCACCATCTCTACAGAGTGCAACGTGAATGATGCCATCTTGTGTTGAGAAGCTGGTGGTCCTACTTTAATTTCTTTATGCATGTATACCCATAAGCACATACAATTTTACATAATTGGAACAGTTTAATAATACTGTTTCAACATGGACAAAATTAAAAAAAATATATATATATATATTGGCGGGGGGGCTGACTCTTTTTCCAAGGTAATCAACAGCCTGATATACTTTCATGCTCACAGAATCACATATAACCACACATGCACACACACAGAGGGTCAAGGTTTAGGGCATGGTTTATTCCATAAGAATATTTATAGTATATACAGTTCTCTGCATCTATCTTTCCTAACAGAAAATTACAAAAATCCTTAAAGTCAACAGAAACAATTCTACTCTTAAAGGCTGTATAACAGTCCACATATAGACACACCAAAACCTAATCATTCCCTGACCAATCAACTCGTTTGGATACCTTGTCCACTATAATTTTACAATAAACATTTTTGTGTATATATCTCTCTCTCAAGGTATTTGTCTTTGAATTTCTGAAAAAAAGAATAAAAACTCTTTGTGCTAGGAGTTTAACTTTTTAGGCTGAAGGATAAAACATTTAAAATTATGAGATAATAGATATTACTACTGTTGTTTTCTTTAAAAACACACATGTAATTCATATTTCTACATGTAATGTGTAAGAGTACTGTTTTTTCAGTGTCTCTATCAGCTGGAAGTATTATTACTCATTTTACCTTTTGTCATTCTGAAAGTTTAAATGTGATGATCTTATTTTAATGTGCATTTCTGTGGTGGGGAGGTACTGGACATCTTTTCACATGTATTTACTGGCCATCTGGATATCTGCTGTGACTTGCCTATTCTTATCCTTGATTTATATTTTTTTAGGTTCTCTTTTTCTCAAGGGTTAGTAAGAGTTCTGTTTACTATAGTTATTGGTCCTTTATTGGTCATATGCAAATATATCCCACAATATAACACTTGTTTATTGACAGTATACAGTAAATTTCTCCAAATTAAAATCTTAAAAATTTTTATGTGATCAAATTTGTCTTTTCATTTTAGGTTCTGGGTTTCCTTCCTTATTTTTCAATGGTTTCCCCAAATTCCTCGGTTATTTCAAAAAATCTGGGAGGGGGATCAGCTGGAACAAGTCTCCACAGAGCTGCACGCACACTTAGTCCGCGTCAGGGTTACGTGTGTGTCATCTCATTTTTTAGAAGAATCTCTTCCACATCTATGGTTACTTCCTTTTTTACCCCGGTTCTTATAATTTTTGCTCTCCAATCAGACTAGTAAGGGAATTTTAATTTCAAAGCTTTTTTTAAACAAGAACTGGCTTTTAGAATTTCATGAATTTTAGCTATATTACCTACTCTCAAATTTTTAATTTTTTAATTTTTCTAATTTCTAAGTGTAAGTACTAAGTTACTTTATTTTAGCTTTTCTTCAATAATAAATGCGCTTCAGGCAATATATTTTTCTGAGTTCGGTAGCTTCAGTATAGTTGTAGAGGGAAATTGTTTCCTTCACTGTTAAGAGTTTTGATTTTTTCCCCTCTTTTTTATTTTTTTAACTATGAAAGTATGATAGCACATTTATAGAAGACTTGGAAAATACAGAACAAAGTTACATATAGTGCCCCAAATATTACAATTATTTTTTTAAGTAGATAAATTAAGATTTTTAGTTGGAGTTTCAATATCAAACTCTCAAAAGTTACTAGAACAAATACACAGAAAAAAGCAGAAAGATATAGTAGACCTGAAAAACAGTATGAACCGATTCAATATAATTAAGATTAATGCAATTTTCACACCACAGTAGGATAGACATTCAATTTAAAGTTCCCATGGACAATAAACTAGGAGACACTGGACCATATCCAGGGACATAAAAGAAGGTGAAAGTTTCAAGGTCTAAAGGTGTTGAAATCATAGTCTGTTCTCTTATCACTGTGGAATTATGTTAGAAATCAAAATCAAAAGATATTAATAGCTCACATATTTTCAAGTGCAGTGTGACATTTACCAAGGGAGATCTTTGACTTAGCCACTGAAAGCCTCAATAAAGTTAGAAGACTGAAAAAACAGAGGCGTGACTGCAGAAAGTGTTTAAAAATGAGTATATTAGAAATTAATATAAAAATGAGAAATTAATATTAAAGACACTTTAAAAACCCCATGTATTTGGAAATTAAATGTCCACTTTTAAATGATGGGTATACCTAACAAGCCATAACAAGGAAAATTAGAAAACATTTGTAAAAGAATAAAAATGATAAGAGAATTTACCAGAATCTGTTACATGCAGCTGAAGCTGCTCAATGCAACTAAATACAATGCAGAATCTTGAATGACGTATGAAGACAAATAATGGGCACGAGCATAAATTTCTGTGGAATCTGAACAGAATGTGTACTTTTATCACACTGTATCACGTTAATTTCTTTCTTTTTTTAACAACATAGTATTTCTTTACATTCTCAGAATTGGATTAGAAGTTTCAAGTCTCAGTTTTCTGAGTCACTAACATAATAAACTTTCTAGTTTTTTATCAATATATTAGACGCCAAAATATATGGAACAATTTCGAGTGACTATAAATAAGAAATCTAGCATTCTATTCATACTAAGTCAAACAAGTGGAATCAAAATGTTGATTTAGGGTGTTTCATACTTTTCAAATAGCCAGTATCTTTTTTGATATTAATATTATTTATTAAAAATGTTGTTGGGTTATCAGCAGAGAATTTGGTCAGTATATCTTCTACTTTTTGCATTTGTGAAGAGATGTTAATGACTCCTGTGCTTTAAGTTTCCATTAGATGTGAGTCTGTTTCTGGGTTCTCTGTTCCATCCTGATGGTCTGTCTGTCTTTCCTTGGGCCAGTGCTATGCTGACCTGATTACAGTGGCTCTGTCATCGCTGCTAATACCAGTGGTGTAAGTCCTTTCTACTGTGTTTTTATTTTAAAACATGGTCTTTACTATTTTTAGGCCCTTTGATTTCCCATATAAATTTTAGAATCAGCTTCTCAACTTCAGAAAAAAAAAAAAACCTGTTAAGATTTTGATTGGAAATGGCACTGAATTTACAGATATAACTTGAGGAGAAGCTGGCATCTTTATAATACTGAATCTTGAGAACACAGTATATTTATTTGGGAATGTAACAAAATAATGTAATTCAACAAAATTTAAAATTTTCTCTATAAAGGTCTTATATGAATGCTGCTTGATCATTCCTAGGTACTTAGGGTTTTATTGTTCAGGGTTTTATTTTTTTATTATGGTAAAATATATATAACATAGAGCTTACCATTTTAACCATTTTTAAGTATAGAATCCAATGACATTTATTCACAATGTTGTATAACCATCATCACCTTTTCCAGAACTTTGTCATTATTCCAGACAGAATCTGTACCCATTAAAATAATAACTCTCCATCCATCCACCTGCCCAACCCCTAGTAAACTCTATTCTAGTTAATTTGGCTATTCTAGGTACCTCATGTAAGTGGAATCACACAGTACTTGTCCCTTTGTGCCTGATTGATTTTATTAGCATAATGCTTTCAAGGTTCATCCATGCTGAAGCATGTGTCAGAATTTCGTTCTTTTTTCGTTCTAATATTCCACTGTGTGTGTGTATATGAATATGTATATATGAATTTTGTTTATTCATTCATCTGTTGACGGACACTTGAACTATTTCCACCTTCTGGCTATTGTCGATGCTGTGAACTTTGGAGCATAAGTATTTGTTTGAATCTCTGCTTTCTAGGAGGGGATCTGAGGATCTTATTGTAATTCTATATTTAACTTTTTGAGAAACCACTAAACTACTTTCCACAATGGTTACAGTACTTTATGTTTCCACCAGCAATACACTCAGGTTCCAGTTTCTCCATATTGTTACAAACACTTGCTATTTTCCATTAAAAAAAAAAATAATGGCTGTGAAGTGGTAACTCCTTGTGGTTTTGATGTATAGTTCCCTAATGACTAATGATGGTGAGCATCTTTTTACTTGCTTATTTGCCATTTGTATATTGTCTTTAGAGAAATGTCTGTTCATGTCCTTTGCCAATTTTTGAACTGGGTTTTGTTTTTTTGTCAATGAGTTAATAGGAGTTCTTAAGTATTCTGGATAGGTATTATATACCTATATATGCATATTATCTGTAACATACATTTATTATATGCCACATATATACACAGGCACATATATTTACATTGACATTTATTCCTGTATTTTTATATCGAAACCATGAGCTCATGCTGGCGCATCCAATTCCAGTCCAGAGTTCATTCTCTTTCCTTGGGCTTCCATATTTTATAGCCCTCTCTGGCCCCATTTTCCTTATTATATTTATTTGACCAATCCCTTTATATGTAACCAATCTCCCATCTCTGCCACAAGCCCTTCCCCAGGCCAACCTCCACTGTTTGGGCTCTGAGTCCCCATTCAGAGCCATTCACACGCTGCCCTGCTCCCCTCCACCACACATGAATATCCTCTTCACCCTGCCTGGGGCGTCCTATTACCATGCCATGTCAGCTCCCCCCATGGACGTCTTCTTCTTCCGGCTTTGGCTCTGCGTCATCCCTCCCAAATGACAGCCTCCTCACAACATTTGGGCTTGGAGACCCTCACACTGGGCCGCTGTGGCTCTCCACTCCCACCCCGTGCTACCAGGTAGGTGCCTTCCTCCTGTTACCCTCCTCCTGGCTTTATGACTGGATCATTAGGAAAGGGAAGCAGAGGAAGAACGATTTTTAAAAAACATGTAGTTTCTCTTTGCTCAAAAGTCTCTAATGACTTCCGATCACACTGAAAATCCAAACAACTCACCCCAGGGCTTTTACAGCTCTATATGATCTGGTCTCTGTCCACCCTTCAACTTTCATTCTATACCATTCTCCCTCTTGCCACCTATGTTCCAGGCACATTGGCCTGTACTGTTTCTGTGACCACACCAAGGTCATTCCTCCTCTAGAGCTTTTGTACTCTAGCAACTGTCCTCTGCTTGAAGCCCAACTACCCATCCAAGTTACTTAGTTCCTCTCTCCCATCACCCCATTTGAGTTTTATTTATACAGTAGTTACTATCGATATTTTGTGTTTGTCTCTGTCCACTAAAATCTAAGAAAGCTCCATGAAAGCTGGTTCCTACCCATTGCTATGTTCCAGCCTCAGGTGAAAGAATGCAGTTGTAAAAATCAAGGCTCTATTAGAGCGCTACCCTATAGAGCAGGCTCTATGCGCGTGCTCTATGCAGTGGGCGATGTCTGAGAGTGGCCCCCGTGCACTTCTGTCAGCAGGGTGGTGCTGAAAACCCTGCCTCCCCGAACACTGCACTCGGTGTGCAGCCACCACTATCGCTGCCTCTACAGTCACCCACAGAACTGCCGTCACGGGCAATACCACCATTACCTGTGTCAGAGCTTGGATGCTTGTGTTGATATCACCACTGGCTACTTGGGAGATAATAAAATTGATTGTGGATGCTGTATTACTGTGCATATCATCAAAGTGTGGAGAAACAGCCCGGATCCTAAACAGCGGAGCAAAGGAAAGCATTCAATTATTACAAGGTATTCTATTGAGTTGGAATTACGCAATTCCCCACTAGATCCATGTTTCAATAAGGAACCTCTACTAGCCAGATAGTAATCTATTCTAAAGGAAATGAGTCCTGAATATTCATTGGAAGGACTGATGCTGAAGCTGAAACTCCAATACTTTGGCCACTTGATGTGAAGAATTGACTCATTGGAAAAGACCCTGATGCTGGGAAAGATTGAGGGCAGGAGGAGAAGGGGACGACAGAGGATGAGATGGCTGGATGGCATCACCAACTCAATGGGTATGAGTTTGAGTAAACTCTGGGAGTTGGTGATGGACAGGGAGGCCTGGTGTGCTGTGGTCCATGGGGTCGCAAAGAGTTGGACACAATTGAGCGACTGAACTAAACTGAATCTATTCTAAAAAGTTCTAATTGCACAGAGAACTCTTTTTAATATGTACACTCCAATGATCATGAACTGCTTATACAAATGAGTTAACTTACTTGGGCTCAGGAATAAGGACTGGTTCAAAAATGTCATCCAGTTTGTGCTGAACAAGTTCTGGCATTTCACACCGCACTGTACCATTGTCATTCTCAATCTCATCTAGGTCCAGCTGGAATTCTCGGCGAACCATCTGGGCTGCCTCAGGATGCCCACTCATGCTTCGGGCTTGGCTAAGGGAAGCAAAAGGAGGCTCCTGAACTAAAAGAGACTTCTGAATCTAAGGGCAAAAGAGTAGCACTGCCAACAGCCCCAAAGCTGCAAGACAGATGTTCAACTTCTGGTTTCAGCCCCCCTGAATGATTTAAATCCTTGCCTCTAAGCAAGTGTCTTCAATGGGCAACAATGCTGGTTCATGAATATCCTAAGAGAGTAGATTAACTTGTACTTATAGTACTACCAAGTTATAAGTATTCTCTCTAGTTCACTAAAGCCAACCAGCAGTAAATAATAAAGAGTATTTATATTGACTCAAAGGTCACGACTTCTGGGCAAAAACCTAAGAAATATCTAGACTGCCTGGATCTTTTCCACCAATTTAACCAGTGTTTATGTTTTTCTAATTACAAGCAGCATCCCATGCAGTGTTCAATAAATTTTATACTTCAGGGACAATCAACTCTTTTTAGGAATATTCACTCTTGACGAGTTGGGACCAGCATTACATCTAAGCAGTAGATATTCACCGTTTCCAAATTCAAATTGGTTAAAATTATACTCATGATATGACCCAAAATAGAGCTGTCTTGCATAGAAGGCAGTCTTTTGAGTCCCTAAGCCAATGCTGGGTTGCATGCACTTTACTCAGCTTTATGAGAAGAACAGGAACCTGTGCATGACCAAACATAACACAAGGAAGAAGGTGAACCAATGCTCTGGCCACACGACATTGAGCTGACACTTCTGCTAGCCAGTGGACTTTCAGGGAAGGCGTGACTCATGGCTACTTGGACACCCTCCACCCTGGTTATAAACTCTACACCAGTAGCCCTCCAGAGGGGATGAATCCAAGTCAGAAGTTAGAAAGATATAAGAGCCCTGCTAATGAGAAATCAGCAGGCAGTACTTACATCCTATAAGTGCGATACATAATTCTGTCCACGGAAAAGCAGTGAAAGAAGGCACAAGACTATTTAGAAGTGGTTTTGAGACAAAGACAATGAAGACTGAAGGATTAAACATTTGGTTACAAGACATATACCCAGACACTGTGTCCATGCATGATAATGGCTACAAGAACTCAAGATTATGTTACAGGATAAGCTCTGAGCACACAGGCAAAGTCCACAGAGATGCCCTCTGACGAGCCTCTCAGCCCACATACTTGAGTCTGGAGGGCATGTCCTCCGCTGGCCCCTTGCGCAGCATGCTGGTGCTGGAGCTTGTGCTCTGGGTGCGCTGCGGCTTCTCTTCCACCTGTTTCACTGGTGCAGCCGAAGGCCTTTTTGCTGACCGCTTAATCCTCTCCTCAAGCATGCTCATATCTTTTTCAGAAAGCTGTTAATAGAACCCACATTTATTAGCTCACCTCTCTACTAGAATTTCAGAGAATTAAAAACCTCATATGGTGGTTTAGTCACTAAGTCGTGTCCAACTCTTATGACCCAGTGGACTGTAGCCTGCCAGGCTCCTCTGTCCATGGGATTCTACAGGCAAGAATACTAGAGTGCGTTGCCATTTCCTTCTCCAGGGGATCTTCCCAGGTTTCGTGCATTGCAGGCAGATTCTTTACTGAGTGAGCTACGAGGGAAGCCCAAAAACCTCATATAATCTTCATATAATTGGAAGACCCAAGAATTAATTGCCATTTCCATGCTGAAGCAAACAGAATCTCCTAGGTTAGGATATGTTCACTTTCAAACACTACCTATCCTTTAAAATCAACTGTTGCTAAAACCTGACTTGCTTTAGTAAGAGAAGATATGAAACAAGGACAGGATACAAAAGGAAAGGCCCCGTGAATAACTACAAATAAAAAGGTCAAGAATTTAACAAAACCTCCTCATTTTTGTGGTATCACCACTAAACTAGTGGTGTGACTATGGGCAAGAAGCTTCACTTTTGGTCATCTGTAAAATTCCTATCTGCTTTATCTCCTTCACTGGCCTCACAGTGAGGATTAAATGAGGTAAATGTAAATAAAAATATACAAGCATAGGGTAAATATACGTGCTACTAAGAGGTAACTGGAGTGAAGAACAGGTCCAGTCACGGTAGTGATTGGCTCAGAGGAACTAAGGAGTCAAAAACAGAACCTTCTGTTTGGAGAGTCTGGCTCATGGCTACAGCGCAAGACCCTTTTGATCTGACAGGTACCAGAATCCACATTATACATGAGTACTTGTTCACTAAAAAATAAATGCAGTAAAAATTATCAAGGAGATTGCCAGGCACAACTTAAATTCTTAGACTAGCTTAAATTTCTTGATTCAAAAATAGTTTTCATCTAAAGCAAATTGATAAGAGGGGAATGCTCGGAAAGAAAATCTAACTTCCAGTAAAACACAGCCTTAAGTGTCCTAAAGTAATCAGATGCACCGTCAAGGGTTTATATGGATTTCAAGACGTATCGAGAGGTTGAGTTTTAATAAAAAGTGGTAAAAACTTAAGAGTTCAGATGGGACGAAATTTCTCACCTACATGATCTTTCAATTCACAACATGCTGAAAATGTTCAGAGAAAAGTGACTCACGGTTCCAATCAGCTTGAACACTTGATCCCCGTGTACATTGTACACCGTGACGATGGTGTTGAGCGCAGCGTTGCGCACAGCATTATCACGGTCTCCTATGTGAATCGCTATCTCCTTTAAGGCTTTTCCTGGGGTTGGTTGGCAAACATTCATGCCATAGGACTCGACCAGACACCCCAGTTCTTCCAGGCACTCTGATGGGGAAGAAAGGCTAGATTAAGGACACTCAATACACATTTGGCACAAAAACCTATCTTTACTGGATACATTTTCCTTGGCATACATGAAGGGCTAAAGTCTTATTCTGGCTCTCCCTTGAATTCTTCTTGTTTATTGCCTTCTACAAAATATACAATGAAACGGTGGTGCTGTAGCAAGCATTCCTAGAAGGGACGCCTGTGAGTCAGATGGCCCCTGTGCACTTGACTTTGTCATCAGGGAGGTACTGGGTGGTGCCTGCATCACCTGACACTGTGGCTCCACCAGTGTGCAACTCATCACTCTCACAGTCCAAACCAGAAGGCTGGAACCAAGAAATTCCCTGGTTCACCTATAAACTACTTCTTTGAGAGGTCACTGTTGCAGACATAGGCATCTATCAATAGTTGCTTTACCTGCTCTCTGCTTGGAGTTTTTGGATTTGGTTCCTTCCATGATGAAAGGGAACATCTTGCTGGCTGGGTAGACAAGGCACATCCGGTTCAGGATGGCACGGACATCTTTACGAATGACATCCTTTGGTTCTCCGACCTGGTCAACAAGGAAAATAATAATAAAGTGAGGCACTGTCTGAGTAGCAAAGGCACCCCCTTGTGTGCTACTACATCTTGAAAGAAGAAAATGAGTGGTGGAAGGTCATCATCATCCAACAGATGGAAGACAGAAGAGGGAATAAAAATACAGGAACTGAAGTAGCTGGGAACTTGGGCAATCTTCCAGAGTGAGAACAATGCTTTACCTTGAGGATGAGATAGGGGATGAAGGAAGATGCTTCGTTCTCAGTAAGATGATATTCCTCATCACTTAGCAGGGTGAAGAGCAATTTTAAATATTCTAGGGTTTTCATGAGGACGCTTGTATTGGTGTCAAAAAACCGCAGCGTAACCCACTTCAAGATAAGATCCAGGCAACCAATGACACCCTCTTTTTCGCTCTCCAAGTGCTTGAAACAAAACAATACAAAACCCCCACAAATTAGACTGTATAAAAATTTAATTTCTATTAGGCAAGTAACTCATATATTTTACTACAGTCCAAAAAAAAGATGATAGATTTTTAAGCCTCCGTTTAAGACCCCAAATTACAGACATGTAGTCATTTATTCAATCAGATAATAAGAAAGCTCTAAGAACAGAGAACATGGTATATTCTAGTTCCTTCGAAGTCATGCAAACTTCTGATTATTTCACAGAGCTCAGTATTTTCACACGTCCAAGATTCATGCCTATTTATTTTGTTGCAAACTTACATCAACCATGACAGCAAGGGCCTTGTTATGATGCTGAAAGTCTGAGTGAAACATCTCATCTTGTAACCATTTAGCCACACAGCTAGACATCTGAGTTTTTAGCTGCTCAATGTATTCATCCCGTGGAGTAGTAAAATTCCATTTTAATACCTGAAAAACAAACAAACAAACAAACAAACAAAAAACAAACAGTGAAAGGGGCTGTAAGGGGTTCAACTGAATGCACAGAGACATTCTATTTAAAGCAGCTGCAGGAATCAATTTAATAGGATATTTTAAAATTCACCAAGATTAATTTGTAATTAAATATGAATGCAAAGTGCACTTTCAATCTGTCATACTCTGGAAGCTTAGTTCTGAAAATCTTTTAGGAATAGAATTTTCAGCAATTTTTACTAGAAAAATCAATGCTCTGTTATTGTATAAGATGGTGAATACTGTTGGCATAATTTTAATAAAGGGAAAATTTGAAATATGTATAAAAATTTTAAATGTACATACCAGTCTAGGCATTTATTATAAATATATTTACATACATGTACAAATTGACATTCAAAGATGCCTATGGCAGTATAGTTTATAAGAGCAAATACTAGAAGCAACTTAAACGTTTAACATAGTGGGTTGAGGATAAAGACAGGTACACACATACGATGTACCAATAAACTGAAAACACATATGTGTAACAGATATGGAACAATCTTCAAGACAGTACTTCAAATACCATTAAAAGAAAAAAGTAAGATTTAGAACAAAGAGTATGGCATATTCCCACCACTTGTGTATAAGGAGAGCTATATATTTATACATATATGATTGTAGAGGAACAGAATATTACTATTTTTAGAGTAATAAATTAAAAAACTGGTATTTTCCCCCGTTCAGGAAGACTAGAGTAGGAGATATGCTTCTCATACTTTCTGTACTTTTTGAGCAGTTTGAATTTTTAAAAAATTATGTATTTTGAAAAAATTTTGACTAATAAAACCAAAACATCAAAAGATAAATTACTGAACTAGCCATATATAGTTATCAAATCTATCTTTTAAGGTATCAGGTACAAGAAAGATTAAAGGAGTGGCATATTACATATGCGTTAATTGATAAAAATCAATGACTACTTTCCAGTCTTTGATTTTAAACAAAATAAAAACCCTACAAACCCACCAAACCCCCCAAAACTTCTTTCTACTGGGAGATAAAAAGGCAACAGCTCCATTCCATAGTTTCTTTGGTAGAAATTAATGCTGTAGGATTTAATACTTCCATAATGTAGTCTTAAAGAAACAAGATATAATTCACAAGCAAAAGATTCAATTATTAGATATTTCACAATGATATGAATTTCAGACAGAAACTTTAATTCTTGATTATAAAACAAAGCAAAAACAAGCAAAAACTTCCTGAAGATTTTAATTCTTTCCTTACTTTTAGTCCTTTCTCATCTTTCATCCTTTGCTCCTTTCCATTTGGAACCACAATAAAAATAGGACCGGATTTGTCTTCATCCTCCTTTAAGCTGGTTTTGCTCGGAACTTTCTTTCCTTGTGCAGTCTACAACCAAGGTGCAGGGAATACTGATTAGACAGATTACTACTCCTTAGGATTCACTGTTGCTGCCTATTAAAAGGGTGCCATGTAAACCAGACATGTTTCTATATCATATTCCAAATGAAAGAAACTAATGAACAGAATCTTACATTTGATATGTTTGTGTACAGGTTTTCTAGAAATGTTTCTGACAGCAGGCTTAAGTAACTGTTGGTCAGTGCTTGGGCTGGCACGCGATATGGTTGGAAAAGTTATACCAATGGTCTGGGTCACAGGTTGTTTTTGTTTACTGGACAATTCTTTCAAAAAAACTGAGAGGTAAGTGACATAAAAAGCTATGGTTTTTCCAGCAGTCATGTGTGGATATGAGAGTTGGACTATAAAGAAAGCTGAGCGCCAAAGAATTGATGCTTTTGAACTGTGGTGTTGGAGAAGACTCTTGAGAGTCCCTTGGACTGCAAAGAGATCAAACCAGTCCATTCTAAAGGAGATCAGTCCTGGGTGTTCACTGGAAGGACTGATCCTGAAGCTGAAACTCCAATACTTTGGCCTCCTGATGCGAAAAGCTGACTCATTTGAAAAGACCCTGATGCTGGGAAAGACTGAGGGCAGGAGGAGAAAGGGATGACAGAAGATGAGATGGTTGGATGGTATCACCGACTCAATGGACATGGGTTTGGGTGGACTCCGGGAGTTGGCGATGGACAGGGAGGCCTGGCGTGCTGCAGTTCATGGGGTCACAAAGAGTTGGATACGACTGAGTGACTGAACTGAACTGAACTGAATGGCAGTCACACATTTAATAGCACTTAGTTGAGAAAGCTCTTCTGTTTCTCTGCATATAAAATCTCTATCACATCATTCTAACTGAAGACACTTTGAGAGCCTACTTTTAGAGAAAACTGCTGAAACATTTTAATAAGATACTAAAGTGGCTCTTAAAAATAATCCAAGATTTAGAATCTTTGCATCAGATGGAAAGAAACTGTGAACATACAGTATACATATTTAAGGTAAAATCTGAATTTCATTACTGGAATTATTATTATAATAAATGCAGCAAAAGTCTGCTATTTCCAGTGAGGCCAGCATTTCTTTCTATTTCAAAGACTGAAGCCATTTAGTCAAAACAAATAAGAGATGAGTTATGTCAAATTGCTTTGTAAACTGTAAAAGTCTGGAAAAAAAGTGGTTTTAAGAAGCGTCAAAAACTACTTTAAAGCACTTGTGATCAAAAACTAAAATCAGCACTTGTTAAACATGGGATGACGAGAGGGAGGAGGACAGG
The DNA here is from genome assembly GCF_032405125.1 of Capricornis sumatraensis. NCBI lineage: Eukaryota > Metazoa > Chordata > Mammalia > Artiodactyla > Bovidae > Capricornis > Capricornis sumatraensis. The sequence goes on from NC_091084.1 coordinate 77,212,830, forward strand.
AAAAGAACAGTTTCATTGGACAGTTTGGAAGATCTTTACCCATTTAAATTAACTCACTGAATTCAAGGACCCAAGCACAGGGAAGGAAAATGAGTAATTAATAGTTAGAAGAACGGCCACAGGATGGCCCTTCTATAATGGGGATATAACAATAAATGTACTGGATAATAAAACATGTCCTCCACTGACACATTTTCATCAGTTACATGTAGTTAATAAAATAGTTTTCTCTAGATTTACTATTGATTGCACAGTTCTGCGATTTCCCTTTTGTAAATATAAAATAGTCAATATTCTGAATACAGTGACAAGCTCTGAATCTTGATACAGAAATTGATGACAATTTACTGTGATTAAAAAACCTTAATTAAATGAAAAGACACCCGAGGATAATTAAGGCTGAGAATTTGAAAACATTTCTTTAAACTGTTCAATTCTGCATGCATGCTGAAAGGACTGGTGATCTATCAAATCTCACTGGTGTGGGGACAGAAGGTCCTTTGAGTCTAATCAGAACACTTCGTTGTATGATGACTTAACAGGCAAATGTGAAGGAAGTTGCTTACTACTGAAAATCTCCCCCAAAGACCCGGATGACAGAAACCTGGCAGTAGCTCTTGAGAACAGGATGCCTCTGTTTCATGACATCATTAAAATTGAGCCACAGATAAATGTACAACAAGCACTTCATAGATAATATCCCTTCATATGCAGTGTTTTTCTTAAAAGAATGACTTAGTGTAAAGAAATATTTAAAAGCAACTCTACACTTAAGCTGCAGAGTTAACATACCTTTGTTTTAGAGGAAACTCCTAGAGCCTTGGCCTTTTTCGGATCAGGCTTGGAGTCTACAGTGCCAGAAACAGAATCTTCAGCAGGTGCTTTGAGAAAATAAAAACACATATTGTAAATACAAACTTTTAACTAATATCACTATATTCTGAGCAGGTTCAAAATATAATGATGGTGAGAAAGCCTACAGTTTTAAATGTATCCCTTTCTAAAGTGTTTTTAGATTTTTTTTTTCCCCTAATCTTTTTTCTCCACAGTTTCCTCTTTAAGCACAACCTCATGAAATTAGTTCAGAAAATCTACATCTGCTTTATCAACACTTAAACTGCAGTTTTCAAACTATTTTCTAAATAGCAATTAAAAATTAATTAATTTTAAGCAATTAATAGCAATTAAATCTGTCTACCTTTTTGCTAGACGGATACTTCTTTAAAAGAAGGGTCTATCACCTTTGAAACTACAGGAAATTATATATACCAATGGCAAGATTCCAGTAGATGTTATAACTGAATATACACTTTGATACTAGCAATTTTACACATGTAAACTTTCTAACTTTTTAGCACCCCAATAAACAGATTACTGCCTTGTTTAAGCACTAAGTCTAGAAGAGCAAGTGGGTACAGGTTAGTGTTCTGTTTATATGTTATGGAATTTTAACATTAGGATGAAGAAGTCAAGAATTTTTCCTTGACAAAGTTGAATAAATATTTGAATGCTGCTTTTTTGTTGTTGTTGTGACCAGTGGGGATTGAATCAGTACCCCTTGCTTCAGTGGAAGTATGGAGTCCTAACCACTGGACTGCCAGAGAATTCAATAAATATTAGAATTGATCAGCAACAGCCAAGTGCAAGGGAAGAATGAGGAAGCAGAGTCCTCTGCTGGTTCACACATTGACTGGCTGTTTGACCCTGTGCAAGTCACTTAACCTTTGGTATTTCCTGTCTGTTAATAAAGAGGATTCAGCCAGATGGCCCCAATTCCCCTTCTAACTATAATATCCAATAGCAGAAAATAGTTATGGAAACCTTAAAAATTGAGCACTTGCTTTCTGGAGTATTTCACTGTGCTACTCCAAAACTGCTTTTTGGAGTTGGAAATCAAGTTAATTATCTTCAAACCCTCAGCACAGTAACTGGCAGAAAAAAAGGCAACTTGAGGAGTTGGAGGGAAGGCTTGGGATCTAAGCCACGAGAAACCGTGATTTAAAAACGAAGGCTGGATTTCTTTAAGAGTTCCCGCAGCTATTTTAATTCACCTATAACCCATTCAAAATAAAGTTACCTGAGGCAGGCTGGAATTTGGCTGGAGCTGACCCTCCCACTGGTTTGGATGTTGCTTTAGCAGATGCAGTGGGCTTGGCTGGCATGTTAGCTTTGGCTTTCTCTAACATGGCCAACACCTGATCTTTAGAAGTTGGCTAGGGAGACAATATAAAAGAGGTGAGAGGCCACAGAAATGATATACCCATACTATGCTTACTAACAGATCTGCTGTCAAACGAATCTTTGAGCTCCTGGTTTTGAAATACCAATGAAGGGAGGCTGCACACAGTGCAAGAGAAGTAACACATTATGAAGTCACACTGAGTTAGCTGCCATTCTAGAAGGGCACAATTTTCATCCCTGCAAAGCCAGCAGATTCTTTAGAAGCTCTACACTACTAAATATTTGATCTGTGCTCTCATGGGGATTTCAAGTTGAAACTCATAGGAAATAATATGATCTTCTGCCTCTATAAATTCATGTTCAATATTTTTCTAATGGCTTTTAACAGCAGCAATAATAAGTGAAGTACTTTTAGTTTCCCAGTAGCTTTGGCCATTTTCTCATATCCTAAGTGCATCATGAAGAACGGCAAGGCGTCCTGGGCCTTCTTTCGCACGTCTCCATTGCGATCCTCTAGGCAGGAATAGAGGTGGGGAACACAAAGGATAAGGTCTGTGGGGGTGGAACGAAGAGTCGGTAGTTTCTCAGCCAGCCAGCCCAGAAGCTGTCAAAAGAAATAAAGACCAGTTACATAATTCGTGTAGAAAACTGTTATTATTTCTGATCTTAAGCTTAATTATTTCATCAGTACCAAACAATGAATTAGTTCTCACACTGCAATTTTCCAATATGAAATCAGTTATTTTCTTGTTCAATGAAATAATAAATTTGCAGTGCTGACAATCAGTTAAAGTAAGGACAAAGTTTTTTGGACCATATTTGAGCATTAAGCTATAAAGTTTTAATTGTTCTAAATAAAGAGTCAAACACAACTGAGCAACTGAACTGAACTGAATGCAGTTTAAAGAAGAAAAACTTACACATTTCTTTTAATTCTAAGAACTATTCAGCTAGAGAAGATCCAAAATATTTATTTGATCAGAAGATGACAAGTTCTACCAGGACTTCTGTTTTCTGCCTCACTTAAGACAGTGTTTTCCTATACCTCTAAAATAATGCATATTTGTATCTATTTTTAATTGAAATATTTATCCAGATGATTGCAGTTTCACATGCACTTATAAGAAATAATACAGAGAGATCCCATGCACTCTTTATTCCATTTCCTATACAATCCACTGATTAGATTGTTCCAGTTGGACTTTTTCTCATTTGTGTATGTGTGTATATTTAGTTCTCTACAATTTTATCCTATGTTAATGTATCCACCACCACTGTCAAAATTTTGAGTAGTTCCATCCCAAGAATCCCACGTTGTCTCTTTTATAACCACACTCACGTCCCTCCTCCTCCTCCTCTCTAATCTCTGGCAACTATTAATCTGTCATCTATTTCTAAATCACGAGATTCCAAAGTTATCTAAATGGAATCATATATAATATGGAACTGTTTGGTACTGGCTTTGTCACTCAGCACAGTTCCTTGGAGATTTAACTGACTTGTTGCATGTATCAGTGATTTCTTTCTTTTATTGCTGAACAGTATTACATATATGGATATATAATAGTTCGTTTAAACATTCGCTTGTTGAAAGATATCTGTTTCCAGATTTTGGCTATTTTGAATTAGTTGCTATGAACATTTGTTATAGGCTTTTGCATAAACATAAATTTTCTTTTTTCTGGAATAACTGCTCAAGATTTGTTGGGTCATATATGGAACAACAGACTGGTTCCAAATAGGAAGAGGAGTACGTCAAGGCTGTATATTGTCACCCTGCTTATTTAACTTATATGCAGAGTACATCATGAGAAACACTGGACTGGAAGAAACACAAGCTGGAATCAAGATTCCCAGGAGAAATATCAATAACCTCAGATATGCAGATGACACCACCCTTATGGCAGAAAGTGAAGAGGAACTAAAAAGCCTCTTGATGAAAGTGAAAGAGGAGAGTGAAAAAGTTGGCTTAAAGCTCAACATTCAGAAAATGAAGATCATGGCATCTGGTCCCCTCACTTCATGGGAAATAGATGGGGAAACAGTGGAAACAGAGGCAGACTTTATTTTTGGGGGCTCCAAAATCACTGTAGATAGTGACTGCAGCCATGAAATTAAAAGACGCTTACTCCTTGGAAGAAAAGTTATGACCAACCTAGATAGCATATTCAAAACCCAGAGACATTACTTTGCCAACAAAGGTCCGTCTAGTCAAGGCTATGGTTTTTCCTGTGGTCATGTATGGATGTGAGAGTTGGACTGTGAAGAAGGCTGAGCGCCAAAGAACTGATGCTGTTGAACAGTGGTGTTGGAGAAAACTCTTGAGAGTCCCTTGGACTGCAAGATCCAACCAGTCCATTCTAAAGGAGATCAGTCCTGGGTGTTCATTGGAAGGACTGATGCTAAAGCTGAAACTGCAATACTTTGGCCACCTCATGCGAAGAGTTGACTCATTGGAAAAGACTCTGATGCTGGGAGGGATTGGGGGCAGGAGGAGAAGGGGACGACAGAGGATGAGATGGCTGGATGGCATCACTGACTCGATGGATGTGAGTTTGAGTGAACTCCGGGAGATGGTGATGGACAGGGAGGCCCGGCATGCTGCAATTCATGGGGTCGCAAAGAGTTGGACACGACTGAGCGACTGAACTGAACTGAACTGATAGTTAACTACATGTTTAGTTTTGTAAGAAACTGCCAAACTACTTTCTGGAGTGGCTATATCATTCTACATTTCCACCAGGAGAGTGTTCAAGTTTCTCCACATTCTTGTTGATGTTTGGTGTTGTCACAATTTTTAATTTTAGTAATTCTGGTAGTTGTCTATCTCACTGTAGTTTTAATTTGCATTTCCTTGATGACCAGTAACCCTGAACACCTTTCATGGGCTTATTTTCCATCTGTAATCCTCTTCAGGGAAATGTCTGTTTATGTCTGTTGCCAAATTTCTAATTAGATTTTTTTAACTGTTGAGTTTTGAGTTTTTTAATATATACATTCTTGATGATAATTCTTTATCAGACCCAGAGTGCAAATATTTTCTCCCACTCTAGCCTGTCTTCTCATGTTCTTCACATGGTTTTTTGCAGAGTAAGAGTTCTTAACTTTGATAAATTGTGGTTTTGGTGTCAAGTCTTATGAATATTTTGCATGAAGAACTTCTATATCCTGAAGGTTTACCCCTATGTTATCTTTAAAAGTTCCATAGTTTTATGGCCTATGTTTAAGTCCATAATCCATTTTGAGTTAATTTTGGTGTAAGATGTGAGATTTAGTCCAAAGTTTAATGTTTTTGGTCTCTGGATGTCAACTGCTCTGGCATCATGTGTTGGAAAGGTCACACTTCCTCCACTGCATTACTTTGGTAACTTCAAACTTAGTTGGTCACATTTGTGTGGGTCTGTTTTTGGGTTTCCTCTTCAGTTCCACCTATCTGTGTCTATTCTCCCCCTCCTTACCCCTGCAATCACGGTCTTTTCTCTTTGTGACCACACTGCTTGGCTTGCAGGATCTTAATTCGCAAACCAAGGATTGAATCTGTGCCCGTGGCAGTGAGAGCATGCAGTCCTAACCACTGGACGGCCAGGGAATTCCCCACAGTGTCTTGATTATGTTAGCAATTTAGTAATCTCTAGTACATGGTAAAATGGTTCTTTCCATTTTTTTCCTTTGTCAAGATTGTTTTAGCTAGACTATAAGTTCTCAAATAACCTTGACTTTGTCTATGAAAAAAAAACTTTCTTAAATTTTGATAGGAATTACATTAAATGAACAGAACTGACATTTCTATTATGTTAAATCTTCTAATCCACAAACATCTCTTTGGGTCTTCCTTGAATACTTCATCAGCATTTTGTAATTTTCAGTTTATGCATTTTGTATTTGTTTTAAGGGTTTCATTAAAGGGTTTCCTTTTCTTTGGAGTGACTGTACATTGTAGTGTTTTTAACTTCAGTTTGCATGTGTTCAATGTATTTGACTTTTGTCAAATATGATTATGTTTATTTTGTATCCTGCAATCTTACTGAACTCATTTATTGATTTTGGTAATTTTGTAGGTATCTTGGGATTTTCTATGTAGACAGTCATGTTATCTGCAATTAGGGATAGTTTTATTTATTCTTTTTCCACCTATACGCCTTTTACTTCTTTTTCAGGTCTTACTGCAGTGACTAGAACATCTAGTTCTATGCTGAGTAATAACAGTGAACATGGACATCCTTGCTTTGTTCCTGGTCTTAGGGGGAAAGTGTTCAGTCTTCAACCACTAACAGTATCATTTACAGATGCTTTTTAATTTAAGTTGTAATTCTCTTGTATTATTACTAACTTACTCAGAGCTTTTATCATGAATAGGTGTTGGATTTTCTCAAATCCTTTTTTTGTGTCAATTGATAGGACTATATGACTTTTCTTTAGTCTGCTGATATGATGGATTACATTGATAGATTTTTGAATGTTGAACTGCATTTTTATGTCATGATTAAAACTTCTTATTTTACCATTTAAGAGTTGAAGAAAAGAGAAAATTTCACAAATTTTAGAAAATTATTGCTAAAAAAGCACATGGAAAGTAAACAAGAAAGCATATGAATAAAAAAGCTCCAGGAATTTGGTTTCATTTTATTAGCTATTTTATAATGCAACTCATTCTATCCATAACATATATATTTATTAGGTAGGCTCAGCAGCAGCAGCAAAGCACACCATATTTGGAGTACTAACCTCTTGCCTCAAGAAAGGATTTTCTTTTTTGAGCTCTTCAGAAAGATCCTCCCCCTCCAACCATTCCTTCATGCCAGTCTGTTCTGCCCAAGCATTCACAGTTGCCAGGGCAGCGGATCGAACGTTGTTCTGAATGGAGGAGAAAATCAGTAAACTATCACTATGGTTTGGAGGTAAGGAGTGAAAAGTGTATTACTTTGCAAACATGAACAACAGAGGTTTCTCCACAGATCTATAATAAACATACTTGGAACATTCTTCATCTTCTCTGAAACAACTAGATCTATGGGTGTACTCCAAAGTAAAGTAGAAACTAAAACTCTAAATTGTAATGATCCTATACTTAGTTAATTAGGCAAAACATTGAACTGGGCATAAAATATCATGTTAGGGGAATAAACCCCTAGGTTTTGTTTCCTGAACCTCTGGGGACTCTCATGTCCCTGGTTATCTGCTAAAGGATGTAATTCCATGTGTTAGAGAACTCATAATGGTTAGCTTGAAATTATTAACAATTTAAATATTGTTTTTATATTAACTTGTACTCACAGAATAAGAAGGATTTAATGACATGAAAAATATTAAAATAGTCCAATTCCTCAAATTAAATGAATTACACAAAAGTAGACGTATTCAAATATTCAATCTATGGATACATATAAGAGCTTATAATTTTCAATGAGACAAATTCTAGGACTGTGCAACTGCAAATATCTTACTGAAGTACTAGAAGACTGTATTCTAGTAGTTCAGGGGAAAAGGTAGAAAATAAAATACATTATCTAAAAATTTTTGTTTATTCACTCTTTATACCAATACTTTAAACAATGATATCATAATCATAATAGCAACAATTTTTCAGTATGTACTATATGAGGCAGATACAGGTACTTTATGTACAGACTCTTATTTAATCCTGAAAGAATTAAATTCCACAGATAAAGCACTGAACCGAAAAGAAGATAAGTAACTTATCTAAGAGTCACAAAGCTAGTAAGTGAGGTATGTGGTCACCTTAATACTGCCTGGGAGGTAAAAATGTTTTATTATTTTCCTTCCAATAATCTCTTCTCTACAAAAAGTTTAAGACTGTTTACGTGCACTCTTACAAGTAAAAAAAGGATTATTCTTAGTCTAAGTAGTGGCTGGCTGTTCCAGAATGGAGCTGTGGTGAAGAGAATCAGGGATACCTTGCTGTCTCCAAGCACTGTGATGATAGGGATGCCTAAGTTCTTCACATGCTGCTTGATGTTTGGGCCCATGGCTACTGCCAGCTGCTGGAGGATAGTCAACGTCTGCTGCACCTGAGTGGGAAGAGCCGACACCTTATGTTCAAATCACAGCATGGTGTGTTCGGAGTTTCAAAAGCTTGCTGCTATATGGTCAATGCAGTAAGAAGTTTCTGGCCTACTTAAAACAAACAGCTGGTTATGATACTAATCAGCTTTGAATAATTTTCAGGTGATGGCCTCTCCATTAATCATCATAAAAATGGAGTATTAGAATTTTAGATTAGATTATAATGCTTTGTAATTTTAAAGTAAGGTAAAGCTTAGTTGAAGAAAAATGTGACATAAAAATCCAAATCTAAAAATTAAAAATTTAGCTTGTTTGTATTACAAGCAGTTCTATATACAAATAATAATATCAGAGGTCTTGTAAACAGCAAGTCAGGTTCATGAAAATTTGATTAATAAACTTGCCATCTTCCAACAAGTCTTAAGGCACACTCAGAATGAAAGGAAGCTATTTCTAGTTCAAAGAAATAGAGTGATCATTATCCTTTTTCTTTTTCTTACTGGTTGAGGTTATTGGAAAGGAGCCCCGTATCACAGAGGGGGAGAGGGGAGAGGAAAAGAACAGGCTATGGTCTTTTTTAACTGGAGTACAGCTGCTTTGTAACGTTGTGTTAGTTCTGCTGCATAGCAAAGTGAGCCAGTTGCATGTTTACATGTATCATCTCTTTTTTGGATTTCCTTCCCATTTAGGTCACCACAGAGCAGCGAGTAGAGTTCCCTGTACCATGCAGGAGGTTCTGTTTTAATAAATTGGTTCTATTTATTAAAATAGATAAATAGTCATATTTCATACATACATACATAATACATGTCTATACATCAATCTCAGTCTCCCAATTCATCCCCCCCCTTCCTTCCTCTTTGGTGTCCATATGTTTGCTCTCTACATTTGGGTCTCTATTTCGAGGAGAGGCATGCTCTACGTACCAAGATTTTATTTGAATCATTGAGTCGACCCTTCAAGGCTGTTGGAAGTTCACCTATGTTTGGCTGGATGAATTTTGCTTCATTGATAATGGCTGCTACTTCATCAAGGCCTTCTTTCCTGATCTTCCAATTCTTGTCACCAATCTTAGACACCAACTCTGAAGTGATTTTATCACTAAAAAAACACAGAAGACAGAATCCTTAATTCCTGATGCCTAAAAGGATGTCACACAAGTCCCCTTGACTGAGAAGTGGAAGGCACCATTAAGACATCATTAAAGAAGTCATTAGCAGTAAACCTGATTTCTGTCCTTGGCAAAAGATCCACAGCATCACTGCCCCCGTCATCTGGTTCCTCTCCATCTTCCCCTTCGTCTGTCCCACCAGTGCTGTGTTTAGAAATCCCTCTGGTTGGAGCCGGTGGGTTCTGTCCCTGCATCTACACACAGACAAGTCAGTGAGGCTAATGAACTCAGTGAAGAACGTGATAGCAAACTGGTGAGAGAATGGTGCTTGTGTCAAACTCATATTCCCTCATAACACAATATTCACAATATTTTAATTAGACTCAAACTTCAATTCTGAGACTATGTGACAAAGGTATTTTAATACACACCTATCAGAATCTGACTTCTCAATCATAAAACTGTGTTTTGACTTGTATGTCCAACACAATACAGAGCAGTCAAAATTTAGCAATTTCAACTAGAAAGTTTATTTAGGAAGGACAAGTTTATTTTTAAAAAATTGTTACATTTAGTGTGCTTTTTGAATATGTAATTTTTTCAAAATGTTTAATATGTCAAAGCTACAAAGGATTCCAAGGGGAAAATGTCCCACCCTGTAACTACAGCTATCTTGCTCTCTTCCTCACAAGGTCATCTGTTTCTTATGAACTCTTCCCAGTGATACTTTATATATATAAATGCAAATACATACATATTCTTCATTCCAAACGTTTAAAAGTTTAAAAATTAACCATATCAGCATTCTCAAGTCAACTATGGATTGAATCATCTGTGAAACCTTTACCTTCTCAAATTCTGCATCTATCTGGGATAGGAGGGCAGGCTTCTCATCCTCAAAGAACATTCGCAAAGAAGGACCAACGTACAGATACATCACACCGAGCAGAGTGATGGCAGACGTCCTCACAGCCTGGCAGAACAAAGAGAACCGCTCAGGTCAGGACAGAGCCGCGAAGCTGGCCATCCCGTCCTACACACGCTGCTGTGTACTCACTGGGTTTGTGGCGGCCAGAGCTGTCTTCACATTGCTAATGAAAGCTTTCACATTCAGTCTAGAAGAAATTATATGTAAAATTAAAAACAAACAAACGAAACCCTCAAAACACTCACTGGGGTTTTATAAAGCTAGACTCCAGAACTGGCTTCCTTTACATACGTCATGAGTTTGACTTATTCTCTTTCTACACTCATCTAACGTAAGCTTTAAATACTATCGATATGTTAATTTATGCCTAAATCCACAGAATCATACATCCAACTGCCTTTGTGACATTTCCATTTTTATGTCTAGCAGATGTCCTACACCTGTCAATACCAAGCTCCTGACTGCCCACGGCCCAACCCCCAAACCCGTTCTTCTCCTCATCCTCCCCATCTCGGTCAACAGTTACTTCATCCTTGCAGTTGCTCCCAGCCTTCTTTGAAAATTCCTCAGTCATCCTTGACTCCTCTCTCTCTCAAGCCCAGTATCCTGTTTAGTTTTATTTTCAAAATATATTCTAAGTCATAACACTTCCAAGGCTGTATAATTCCTTATCAGAATTATTTCAACAGTCTTCTAATTAGTCTCCCTGCTTCTGTCCTTGATCCTATCTATTCTGACTGTAGTCTAAATAACCCTGTTAATCTTCTGCTCAAAACCCTCTAATAGTTTCCAATTTATTCAAAACGTTGAGGCTCTACAGGACCTGCCCCCTGTTCTTTGAGCTTTCTCTCCTACCACTGCCATCTCCCTCACTCACTCCGCCCCAGCTGCATTCGGAAGAACTACCAGACTCTTACCGTCAGCCCCTCATGTCCTCAAGGTCTATGTCTCACAGGCATTATTTCAGAAAGGATTTCTGTCTTACAGAGAATAACACGACACTAAACCCTCCAAGGTGTTACCACTAACCCCCTATCTGGCTTTATTTTTATTCCATTGTTCTTATACTTCCTGATCTATTTTTTATTGTTTACTGTCATCTCCCCTTACTCAAATAAGCTCCATGAAAACAGGAATTTAATCCTGACCATACTGTATTCCTGAGGGTCTGGAACAAATGACTAGAATATCACAGGTACTCAATATGTAGTTGATGAATAAATGACAGATCACAGATGAATTAAAAAGAGGAAAATATTCACACAGCTTTTATGTCATTCATGCCAAAGGTAGTTTTTACATTAACGACTCTGCAGTTATGAAGGGATTTTAACAATATCCTCAACTATAGGAGGACACCACAGATACTGACATAACAAACAATTCTTTGCCTGAACAACACTTAAATGATACGTTCTAGGGAATTCCCTGGTGGTCCAGTGGTTAGAACTTGGTACTCTCAGTGCCAAGGGCTTGGGTTCAATCCCCGATCAGGGAACTAAGATCTTACAAGTCACATGGCATGGCCAAAAAAACATAATTTCTAGAGTATTGTGTCTTCGTTTGGTGGAACTGAGAACACTGCAAGCAGCCTACTGAGAACATGTGAAAAGCATCAGGGGACAGAGAAAGGCAACACAGAACAACAGTTAGAGTCTTCCTTCTCAGAGCCAGAATGCCTGGGTTCAAATTTTGGCCTTTGCCACTTTCTAGCTGTGACTTGGGCAGATCACTTTCTGTGCCCTAGTTTCTTCACCTATAAAAGGAAGAGAACATACCTCACATGGCTTTTATGATGATTAAACCAAATGAGTTATTATTTGAAAGTGCCTGGCATAAAATAAGCTGCATAAAAACTGTAGTCCCTCCTTATCTGGGACGGATACATTCCAAGACCCCTCAGTGGATATCTGAAGGTATGGATAGTACTATATAGACTATTTTCCCCCATACATATGTACCTATGATAAAGTTTAATTTATAAATCAGTCGCAGTAAGAGATAAATAATAATTATAGAATGATTATAATAATATACTGTAATACAAGTTATGGCAATGTGGTCTTTCTCCTTAATCAATTTTTTCAACTCTACCAGAAATGCAGCAGCAGCTGCTTCACTGGTAAATGCAGCTATTCCAGTAATTATTATATTTTTCAGTCCACACCTGTTTCTGAGCCCGTGTAGCCATTCTCACTTGCACTAAATGGCTTGGTGTCACTTGTTTCATGGCATTCCTTACTGAAGTCCTCATACAGACTCCACGTTTTTGGGTGGAACACATTCCCATCAATGACATTTGCTGCTCATGCCTTCCATCCACAAATTTGATGCCTTTTCTATCTTAACTAAGCAGCTACAATACTTGCAGTTTGAGGTGTGAAATTTCCTTTTCCTTTACAATTTATTGATAGAAGATTTGCTCTTACTGTGGATCTTAGCAACCTCAGCACACTATTTTCCTCTTTCCTTACTGAGTTCAGAACTTTGTCATGTAAACGAAGCACTTTGCACCTTCTCTTTAGCATTTCCAAATTGCCAGCATCTCTATTCTTGCCCTTTGGGACCATTACTAAGTAAAATAAGGGTTACCTGGACAGAAGCACTGCAACACCACAGAGGTGATCTGAAAACTGAGAGAGCGCCTCTGACTAATGGGGGGAACCCACTGGACAAAGGCATGAATCACATCATGAGCAGGATAGAGTGAGATTTCACCATGCGACTCAGAATGGCCCACAATTTAAAACTTATGAATTGTTTATTTCTGAAACTTTCCATTTAGTATTTTTTGACTGTTGTTGACTGCAGGTAACAAACTGTGGAAGGAGAAACCACAGACAAGGGGAGACTACTGTAAACCGATGTGTTCCACAAGCAAATAACTTTGGGAAAGAGAGGGTTAAACAAGCATCTGTGTGACTTCCCTTGGGGTTCAGAGGTTGAAATCCACAGTGCAATGTGGAGGAGAGGGATTCAATCCCTGGGTGGAGACCTGGGATCCCAAGTGCTGTGGAGCAATTAGGCCTGCACACTGAAGCTGTTGAGCCTGTGGGCTCTGGAGTCCATGTGCTGCAACGAAAGATCCTGTGTGCTGCCACTAAGGCCCAATGTAGCCAAATAAATTAATAAAAGTAAAGAAACAAGCACCTTTATTGCAGGACTTCTAAGAGCGTTTAATTTTCCAAAGTGCACTATAGATTTCTAAACTAATGTGATTTTATATAGTAATTTTCAAACATATTTAACTACAAATCCTTGGAACTGGCTTTTCTGTGGCTCAATCATAAATACTGAAGAAAAATAACTTAGAGAACCCTCATGTTAGTGGATATCAAAATGCAGGAGGACAAGCCAATACAGGCTTTTTAGGAACAAAGGTAGTTTCGTTTTATGTAAATTAGACAATCGAGCTCTGGCTTCTCAGAAATAAGCAGCGATAGCTACAACAAATATAATCACCAGTTAAGAGAGTGGCAAAACAAGTACTTGCTTTCTTTCTGACTTACCCAGAAAAACCAAATTCTTTTATTGCATTTGATAGCCAGTTCAGAGTTTCTGATTGATTCTTGGGATTCTTCTGTGAGAACGCCATTGACATAACCTAGAACAGAAAAACAAACATACAAAAAACCAAACAGATCTGAGTTTTCTCTCATATTTCTTATAGAAATATAGCTTGACATTAAGGTAGAAGTGGATTGAGCACGCCTTTTCTGATGCTAAAGCAATGGCAAGAATGCCTCAGAAATGTCTAACTTGAGAAAATAAGGTAAGTGGCAATAGTATTAAAAGCATTCTCACAGTATTGTAAATCAACTCTACTTCAATAAAAAATTTAAAAAGAATTCTGGACAGTTTACAACTTTTCATTGGTGGTCTCTTGTAATGTCATAAGAGAAAGCTACTCTCATCCTTAATAGAATATTATTGACTGAGGCAATTTTGATTATCATGCAACAGTTATTACTAAAGGTAAAAATTAAAAACGCAGTATCAGAGTGGTTTTACTTGAGAAGAAAAGAACTGAAGTGTAACTAATAACCTTAAATTAAAACTGGGGGAAAAACTGGGGAATCCTGAAGAAAGAGCACTCTGCCACTGACCTGTTCAGCTGTCCACGGCAACACACACGCTTCAGCTATTGCTGTCATAGCTTCTTTTGCATTGTTCCCACATTTCACATCTCCAATCTTGTCTACAAGTCCATCCAAGACGATCTGTGCTGAAGTTTTGGAAAAATTTCCCTTCTGGGCAATCAAAGCAACTATGTGAAGCTTCATTTGCATCACCTGAACAAGGGTAAGTATCAGGAAATTATAAGTAAGCCAAAGACATCTTTCTTCTGCAGGCTATGCCATGTGGCTTGCAGGATCTTAGTTCCCTGATCAGGGATTGAACCCAGATCCTTGGCAGTGAGAACACAAAGTCCTAACCACTGATCAGGGAATTCCCCCTAAATATTTATCTATTTACTTATTTTTATAGTAGCCTGAAGATGTAACAGTTAGGGACAGCTGAGAACATGACCAAACTAAAATCAAATTTTAGACCAAGAAACAAAATAATTTTTATTATGTAATTATTATCAATTAAAGTAGCTGACTTTAATAATCAATACAATTGATTATTATCAATTTTAAAGTAGCTAAGAGAAAAAACCCAAACCATTCAATGTTTTAAAATACTAACAAGCAATGTTACTGTGTGAAGTTTATGAATTGAAAAACATACAGTAATTTCTATATTCTCCTCCTCTGATGGTTATTTGCCTACAGTACTGAGTGCACACCCTGAAGTCCATAATAAATGACCATACTAACTCAGAGTCCTACTAAGTAAGAGTTGCCCACAAAAAAATTACAACCCTCATGTATACACAAACACACAACCCCCCGAAATTGAGAGATTTAAACGACTTGTAGGTTTTTAAGAGGAGGAATGGAAGCAACTGTGAAAAACAATTTAAAGATGTTAAAGTGACAATGGCAGATGGTTGGGATTTCAGACCCTTTTGACCATAAACGTTTTCCTTTGTCCTGTTTGAATATTTAAATAACAGGCGTTGGCAAGAAAGCAGAGAAACAGGCGCTCAGTTCTCTTGCACTGCTAGTGTGAATAAGGTTTGGCAGTTCCTCAAGAAGTTAAACACAGAGTTATCATAAGCCTTAGCAATTCTACTTCCAGGTAGGTACATGTGTTCACGTGAAAACCTGTACATGAATATTCACAGCAGCATTACTTGCAACAGCTCCAAAGCCGAAGCAATATAAATGCCCATCAACTTATGAATGGGTAAATAAAATGTCGTATATCCACACAAGGAATACTGTTTAGCAATAAGAGACTGCAGAGTTGATACATGCTGCAATATGGATGAACCTTGAAAACATGCTAAGTAAAAGTCAGACACAAAAAGTCACATCATCCCATTGATGAAATGTCCCGGAGAAGTGATACACAGAAAAAGTAGATTAATAGTTGCCAGGGACTTGGGGGTGGAGACTTGGGGAGGAATAGTGAGTGGCTGCTGATAGGTATGGGGCTTTTTGGGGGGGGGGGGCAATGAAAATATTCTAAAATTATATAGTGGTAGGAGTTGCAGAGCTATGTGAATAGACTAAAAACAGCTCCACTGTACCCTCTAAAAGAGCTCTATATGCTCGGGAAGTTATTATAAAGAAAAATATATAATAATGCAGTGCTAAGAACAGTGTGCTAGGGAACTAAGGATCCTGAATGGAGAACAAGAGGTGGCAGAACAGAAGTAAAGAGGAGACTAGCATGAACCCAAAAATAAACCTGATACATTTCACACTTTCATTTACCATCTAGAGGAGAAGAAAACTCTTCTCATTCTCCTTCATGTATCACTTTCCTGTGTCCCCCCTTTACACCTACTTCTTAAGACTAGAAAACAGCACTGCTCAACTTCATCTCTAGTATCAGTTAATGAGTTAAACGGCCTATGCGGTCATTTTTTATTAGCAATTTAAAGACTACATTTACTTTTTATCCAAAGAAATAAGAAAGCTATCTCATTGTTTTTCCTCTCTAGATGAGAGTAAAAGGCTTCTAGGCCTAAATAATGAGAAAAATGCATATATATGAATTAGCAAACAATAAGTATTTGTGTATATATATACACAAATACTTATTTATACACACACACACACACACACACACACACACACACACACTCCTAAATGTACAAAGTTAGAGTTAGTGTTTAATCAAAATGCATACATTCTATCATTCATTGAAAATTAGATGACACGGTGTCTGAATGACTTAAATCATTACCAAACTATACCTCTCTAATACTCCATAGGATGATGTAATGAAAATTACTTCAATAAAAGATATTAAATCTCTAATTTAAAAATACCTGAAAATTAGTTTCTTTCCATCCAGGTTTCTTGGCCAGCATCCTCACTAATGCCTGACAAGGCATTTCAGTTCGGTCCATTAATTCAACAGCCTTGAAGTAACACAAGATAGTAAGGGATTAATAATGAGTTCCAAGGGAAGAGCATGTCCAAAATCAAGGAAGTGTTTCCTCTAAAGGAAGCAGGGGAATGGAAATGAGGTGGGTCACAGAGAGAGCTTATTTACTTTTTTCTGTTATAATGCTTTGTTTCTTGAGGTGGATGTTAGGCATATGGTTGTTAACAGTGATGCCACTGAAACTCTTTTTTTCTTCCACATTTCAGGAATTCACAAATAGTTTACCCCATGGAAAGTAACATTAACAGTTTCAATTTGTGTAGTGTATGGCAGAAACTATTTATATATATTTTGACTTATTTGATTTTCCTAAAAACATAGCAGAGTAGGTTGCTGCTGCTGCTGCTGCTAAGTCACTTTAGTCGTGTCTGACTCTGTGCAACCCCACAGACGGCAGCCCACCAGGCTCCCCCGTCCCTGGGATTCTCCAGGCAAGAACACTGGAGTGGGTTGCCATCTCCTTCTCCAATGCATGAAAGTGAAAGTGAAGTCGCTCAGTCGTGTTTGACTCTTCGCGCGCGACTCCATGGACTGCAGCCCACCAGGCTCCTCCATCCATGGGATTTTCCAGGCAAGAGTACTGAGTGGTGTGCCATTTCCTTCTCCGAACAGAGTAGGTTAGATGTGTATAAATACAGGTTTCAAAGAAGCACAAATTCAGGTCTAAATCCAAGTGGTGGATGCAGGACTGGAAGCCAGGTCTCCTGGCTCATGTCTCAGGGTTCTTTCAGTTTCTCCACACTCTTCCTCATCAGAACCAAAGAGTGTGTGCCAAAATGAACCACTGTGCTCCTGTCCAACACAGATTTTTTTCTTTTTAAAGAAGCCTCTCATACCAAGTAATAATGTCTAGTCTTCTAAGAATCATGACAATTAAAAGAGAAACACAGAAAATCGATGTGGGGTGGTTTAAGTGAAGAGACCTGTTTGACAAGTAGGTTTAATACCATATAATATTAAAATTCATATAAGTCTTATAATTCAGAACAAACCTAATTTTCTTGAGTAAGCACTAAGTTATGACCTGACAGAAAGTTATGAAGCCACAGAAAGCAGATGTTGAAAGATAAACCCAACACAGCTAAAAAGCAAACAAAAACCCTGCCTCATCTTTAGTTAACATCCATCAAACATGCTCACTGGTTATAAAACACAGCAATTAGGACTAGTTCTTCACCGGCCAACTCATCACTTCTCTATAATGTAATTTTCTTTCACATTCAACTCATCCTCATGCGCCCACCTTCTGGAACTCTTCCATACAGGCCAGCCTTTCCTTCCAGTTACTGCTGTCGAGAAGCTGTATACAGGTAGCAGGAAGGACAGCTGAAGCTTTTTCTTCACATACTTCGATCTGTGAGATACAAAACATTAACATTAATAACTGCTTAAGGAAACAGAAGAAAAGAATGTAGGAATACTCCAACTAAGACCACAAGGACACTCCCAAAGGTGTGCTTTACTATCTGAGGACTCTATTACACCACTATAAAGGGGAAGTTTGTCCAAGGCATAGTTTCAGTAAGTTAAAAAGGTATCAATTAACCATGTTAGAGAGCTCAGCAAAGAAAGAACTCGAATCTCCTCGAAGGCATTGACTTTGTGCTGTCCTGAGTGTGAGGCATGCTGGGTAAGACTGACCGAGAGCTCAGGCTCCACTATTTCTTTAGTCTCTACTGCTTTCTTGCTCTTGGTTCCGGTGCCTCCTGTGCCTCCTTGAGCAGCTGGCTTCCCCTTCTTTGGTGGCCCGCCAGGCTAAAAGCAAACAGAAAAACGTTAAACCAGGTAAGGATTCAGAATAGTGATTCTTAGACAGATCTGATTAAAATGAGGGATCACTCAACCAACAACAAAAAAAACCCATCTTTTTTTTTGCCCACAGAATTTAGCAATTTCAAGGGCAGACTGACCTCGTGAAGATCATTCATGGGGAAATCTACAGAAGCTGTATTAAGAACCTCGAATTCTAAATGAGCTAATTGAGACTAATGAAATACAAATGATGAACTGGTTTTATACTACATGTATTTACAGATGAATTTGAGAATTAATGTTTGGTGCCTAAAATGCCTCTAGATCTTTCTCACACTAGTAAAGGACAGTTCCTCAGTTATAATATTTACTCACTATTTGACCAGAGGTACTCCACTAACATGAGATTATATTATTAGTCACTGCAGAACTCTCTACTCTGTGAAGGAAAAGGGGTGCTATACCAATTTCAGTGAGTGTTCTAGTTATGCTGAAGATGGCCATCTCACTGAATTTTTTTTATTGTTTTATAAAAGTTTTCCAGATGACTTGCTTGGGTTTTCCAATAATATACTCATATAATCTATAAAAATGATATATTTAATCATGTCAAAGTTCCATCCATTTCTGTATGGTTAAGAGCTTTTATCAAGAAGACATGCTGAAGTTTATTATGTTCCTTTTCAATGTCTGAAATTAGATTTCTTTTGATCTATAAATTCAGCGATTTTTCTAATATTAATATCAAACTATCCTTGCAATCCTGGAATAAACTTCAGTTGGCCATACTTTTTATTGTACCCACTGGATTCTATCCACTAATATTCTATTTAAATATCTTCATTTAAGTTTATTTCACCCCAGTTTTGAACGATCACAAGAAAATAGCAGTTTATCATAAGGTACATAGTCAAGGGCAGTTAGCGTGAATATGCCAACACACATCACTCTTTCTACCTATTTTGGGTATCCATTAAGCAATGCCTAAATGTTAAGAAATGCCTAAACCTAAAAAGAAAAAGATGAAATGACAAAGGACCAAACTAGTCTTGAACATGCAGAGCTGTTCTGAAACCACTGTTATCTTGAACATACTCTGAGCTTTTAAGTGGGGTAATGACCAAAACTAAGATGCTGGGTTTTAATCAAAGAAAACTTCTAACACTTGCCAGATCACATTAGCACTAACTGTGCTGATTCAGAGTAACTACCCCATAAAGAGAAATTTATTTGTTTTCTAACTG
This sequence comes from Capricornis sumatraensis, assembly GCF_032405125.1. NCBI lineage: Eukaryota > Metazoa > Chordata > Mammalia > Artiodactyla > Bovidae > Capricornis > Capricornis sumatraensis. The sequence continues at coordinate 77,232,577 of NC_091084.1, forward strand.
TAAAAATAGAAAATTTTACACTCTGATTTATTATAACACCTCTTCTGGATCCTTTCCCGTAACAGTACTCTATTTAGAGAGGTAACTCAGTTAACAAATCTTCTACTTTCTTTTTTAAAACACATATACGTTTATTGGCTTAACAGATTTATTGGCTGATATTGTCCTACTTATTTTTTCAAAAGAACAAAAGCAGGTCCTCCCTACCCCATCCACAGCTTATTTTAGGGGGAAGGAAAAGAATCCCTTATAAGAGAAAGCCAGCTAACATGGTAATGTTCGGCAAGATGAGAAAAGGTCTTAAGGTGCGGTGCCCAGGTCACTGTCCAGAGAGGCAGGAGCTGGTGAGAAAGGAGAAGACAGCTGCCAACTCCCTGTACTAGAGTACTGAAGAGACAGCATAACATGAAAGAGAGCACACAGGCTCTGTAGCTAGAGATACCTGGGTTCAAATCCCAGTTCTGCAACTCTGGACATTCAACAAATATATGCAGAGTTCCTGTTGTACGCCAAAGCCTCTTCTGTGCACAAGGGGTCAACCCGTGACAAGCTCTCTCTCCTTGAAGGCTTGTAATAGTACAGTGTGGAGAGATCGAGTAAACAAACAAGTGAGCTGTAAGAGCACGTGCGAGACACTTAGCCTTGCTGAGCCCTGGTCTGCTTTTCTGGAAAAACAGGGATCACAAAACACTTATCTCAAGGGTTATTATGACAATTTAATGAGATTAAGTAGGTAAAATGCTTCACAAAGTGAGGTTCACTAAATATTAGTTCTTTTCTCCTAACTCCAGGCTGGGGTTCAGGGTAGGAAAGAGAATCAAACTTATAGCATTTGCAGCAGATACCTTTATGCTTAAGAGAATCCAGTCCAGGAAAAGTGTTCACTGTAAGAAAGTCATATTTGCCCTTGAGCATTTCCCCCTCTTCTACACTACAAGGTGAAGGTGGGTGGGTGGGTGGGGCATTGACAGAATGGAAACTTGGTGCAACAACTTGGAGCATTACTAGCAAAATGACCAAGGTGATGTTATTAATGTTAAGTGGCCAGTCACACTATCTCATCATTTAATGATACTTTCTAATGCCTTAAAATAAACTTCCATATCTTCATTATCATTTTTATCTCTATACAGGTTTCAAATAACCAAATGTACTACTGGAATATTCTGTCTTCATTGAAATATGTTCTGCTGTATTTCGAATGTTGTAATGAGTTCATCTCTCAAATAAAATCATATTGAAGAATGACTATGAACCTGAGATTCAGACCCTACCTCACTAAATTCTAATTTTTAAACCACATTTTCCAAGTCACTTATTAACCTTAGCAGCAGGTGCCTTTTTTAAAGGTCCTGGTTTGGGTGCTGAAGTGTCCTTTGCATCCTTATCTCCTGCAGCTCCTGAAGCAGCCGCCCTTCCGGGCACAGGCTTGAAATCCTTTTTGTCAGCCACAAGTCCAGCTTTCTTACCATGTACCAGCTCTACTTTTTCTGAACATTCTTTGATCTGGAAAACGAAATTGAGATAGACATTATTGAGCCCAACTTTGAAACACAATCACCACATTACTTAGTAAGTCATTTCTAAACCACAACTACATGAGAATTCAGAGAGAAAAGCTTCCTTTCCAACAAAGATAAACTATCTGTATTTTCTTGGCAGTAGATTAATGACATCTTACATTATATTTCTATGCAAAGAAAAATTTACGAAGCTTATAATAATCACATTTTTGTAGAAAACAAGTTTATGTTTAGTGGGGGGAACAGGGGGAGATAATTTGGGAGACTGGGATTGACATATGTAGACTACCATATAAAAAACAGATCACTAATAAGAACCTACTGTAGAGCACAGAGAACTCTGCTTAATACTCTGTAATGACCTATATGGGAAAGAATCTAATGAAGAGTGGATATAAGAATAACTGATACACTGTGCTGTACAGCAGAAACTCACAACACTGTAAGTCAACTATTCTCCAATACAAAATTCAACACAAACAATAATCACACTTTTGGTGGCACACATTCATAATTAGAAAGGCAATTTTCCAGATATTAGAAATGAAATTAAGACATCATTTTTACTTCTTCTAAAGATTGGTCCACTCAATTGTATTTTTTATAATTTGAAAATATTTCTACTAATCAAGAAACTCTGATCGAAAGGACACCAGTAGACAAACCTAGAATGCACAGAGATAGGACTGTTATCCAATTTCATTACAATCCATCACTAACCTACCTTATCAAGCTTGAGTTTGTCTACATCAGCTAAGAATGGGTTTACTGCTTTCTCACCAACCACCTTCAAAGCAGTACCTAAAGCTTCAAACGCAGCATCTCTGACTTCAGGAGCAGAATCATTGATGTGCTATAGCCAGGAAGTAAGCAGAATGATCTTAATACAAGGTACTTCAGGTATTACTGATTCTACTTCACACTGAGGGTTGTCAGAAAAGAATTTGCTTTTTACAATTCATAGAAACTAACCTTGGCTTTCTTTCTGCCAATTAACAGTTACTCTTCCTCTCACCTTCTATCCAAAATGCCTCACAAGCAGATGATCTTCAGCTACTCTAAACCGGATGCCCGTGCTTGACCAGATTCAGCTTAATAGCTGGAATCAGTTTATGGGCCAAATAAATATAATTTTTAGTAGTTAGTGGAAGTATAAATTTATGCTTTTAAGAATGGGAACACAAATGGTACAAGACTTTGGATTCAATTTCCGAAGCTACAAAGGGTCTACTCCTCAAAAGACAATAATCTACAGTCACGCAGTCAGTGCAGACAATTAGGAGAGAAAAAAATCTTGCCTAGGTATAAAACAATCCCCCAATTTCAAAGAGAGTCTATACCTTAAGTAGAGCAGCACAAAAGGGCTTTAGTAAGCTCTTTGGCAGGGTAGAAGCAGTGCAGTGGCGGAAGCTTCTTGCAATAAATAGAGATGTCTGTTGCTTGATGGTTGGATTTTTATTATCCATTACTGCTAAAACATCCTCACTGATGTTCTGTAGTGTGGTCTTTAGAAAGAAAATGTGGTCAATCAGCTTTTTTCAATTGTAAAGAACAATTAAAATATCACACTGACAAACTTTACTTCAGACAAAACCACAAACGCAACTTACAGTAAGGAAGATTGCATCAATTGCCTCCTGCAGGGCTTGCACCACTTGAGGCTTCTTCTCTTTGAATTTCTCCAAAATGGTTGGTACAACCTTTACAAGTGAACAGTTGAAATATATTCGGGGAAAAAAATGACATACTGATTAATACACGCTACATCATGAATGAACTTTGAAAACATGATGCTAGAGAAGATGTCAGTCATAAAGGAGCACACCACACGTGTATTATTCCACCTATGCAAAACATCAGATCCACAGAGGCAAAAAGTATACTAGTGGCTGCCAAGGTCTAGAGGGAGGGGATAATGGGGAGTGACTGCTCACGGATATAGTTTCTTTTTTGGGGTGCTGAAAAATGTTCTGGAATTAGTGGTTATGGTAATACACCCTAATGAATATACTAAAACCACTGAATTATACACTTTGAGATGGTTTCATAGTATATAAGTTATATCTTAATAAAACATAATAAAACAATGTCTAGATCTACCAAAATAAACCAAAATAAAGTAAACATCTAAGTTGGATTAAAAAATCACTTCCTTTCTTGAAGGGCACAAGAATCTCATGCTGGAACAATCTTATGCCTGTACCATCACAGCAATGCTTCTCAACCGTTTTTTTTTTTTGCATTTCTACCTGACATGCAACCTTACAATCATTTTTTATCAGTAATAACTCTTACTGGACAAAATGATTCTCAACTAAGTGGATTTAGGGTAGGGGAACGGGTATAGTGTATAATTCTTCCTCCCCACTCAAGACTCTGGTAGACCTCATTTGGACTGAGAAGTCTCCTGCCGTTTTACTAAAGAAAAAAGAAATAGTACCAGAAATTATAGCTAGTTTTATCAGAATTATATTTTCCTATTCAAGTACTAAGTTTAGATCAGTACACTGAGAATTTTTATAATGCTTATTTTGTCTTATAAATTATCACTAATTCATTAAACATTTAGTGACTCCCAAGAACATGTATTGAATATATGTAGCCAGGCACTATGCTAGCAGGCAAATTAAGGTTATTTTTCAAGATCTAAAACAATATATAGCAAAACTCAATGGCACCTCCTGCCACCCAATTTTTAAAAAAAAATTTCACAGGAGTGATACAGATCAGAAGAAATACAGTTTCCATGGAAAATATAAAACTGTTTATTTGTTTTTACTGTTTCATACCATTACTTAAGTTCCATGTGTACCACATGATAATTTGACTTATACATACACTACAGCATGCTCACCACCAAAAATCTAGCTTTAATTTGTTACCATACAATTGATTATGGCATTTGATAGTTTTTTTCCTTTGTTTTATGGACAAAATCCCATGATCACACGAAGCTGTCATTTAGATTTGTTTGGGGAAGGGTGCTTTTATAGCTGAGACTGAACCCCACCCCCTGCCTGTGCCATCCATCACCGGAGACTTCACTTCCATTGTGTGCATGTTTGTCAGGGAGCAGGGTGTTGGGCTACAATATTCGTTTAACCTCCCTTAGAATTGTTCAAGGCATCTGTCCTGAAAGCTGCAAATATATGGTCTAGCAGACTGACATTATGTACAGATAATAATTAACTGAGAATAAAAGAATGAGAAGTGTGATGCAAAGTAGCAAATGGAATGCTTCGCCAGTGGCAACCCAGAACTGTCCCCTCACCCTGCATCTTGCAGGGAGGCAGGGAGTTTTTTTGCTGTTGTGTTTTAAAAGTTGGAACTCAATCATGCCACGTTTCCCGCTGCTGCTGAAACCACCCATAGAAGACACGCCACCTATGTGCATTGGCATGTATTGTAATGTCAGTCCTTTGCTTTACATGACATAAAATAAGCTGGTGGTTTTGTTTTAGTGTGGTAGAGATTTTTTGTTGTTTTTTAGTTTTGCTTTTACAAATGGTAAAGAGTCTGCCTGCAGTGCGGGAGACTCCGGTTCAATCCCTAGGTCGGGAAGATCCACTGGAGAAGACAATGGCAACCCACTCCAGTACTGTTGCCTGGAAAATCCCATGGACAGAGGAGCCTGGCAGGCTACAGTCATGACTTCACTTTTTATCCATTTTGCCTTTCACCAATCAAAAAAATCAAGATACTTTAATAGCTGTAAAGCTAAAGTTCACTTTTACATATATTGCTAAAATATTGTTTATAAATAATGAAAATAAAGCTGAACCACACTAACACACTTGATATCAAACATACCATATAATTTTAAGGGGGGACAAATATCCCAAACTATAAAGCACTAGAGACAGTCTTTATGCTGCACACAAAAATCAGAAAGCCAGAATCAGAATTCAAACTAGAGGGCTAGGTAATCATCTATAATCAACTATAAAGTCAGTAAATTAAAATGTATTTTAAGAATTGTTTTCCAGCTGAAAAGTTATTTCTAATACAAAAGTATAAAGTATTCTAAGCAACACAAAACTGACCAAAAGCTAATCAATACATTTGATAGCACGCGCACACACACACACAAACATACACACACACAGATACTATGTAATAAGTAATGAATGCTATAAAATACTGAATATAATTTTCCTCCAATCTGTGATTTACATGTCTAAGGGTTGTACAGACCCTTATTTTTATTTCCCTGGTAACAAGCTAGTCATGATTTATTTTTATTTGGTAGTGTCTTGTTTTTTTCACTTAAGTTCTCCAAAATTATTTTTAATGCTATGAGTAAGCAAGCTCCAAATACCATAACTAAGTGAGGTTAGATGTTTGCTTCACAATATAAACTGACACATGACTACAGACTGTTAGGAGATCTCAAGTCGATCTAGGGAATCAAAGGATCAAGTGGCTAGCAAGTTAAACCCTAAAGTTCAGTACAGTCAATTTACAGGAGGCTTAGTCAATCTAAGTAATACAGATAAGATTTAGAGATCAATTAACAGAAGCCAGAACTAAAGAAAACATTGCATTTGTAAAAACTGTTCCCAAACTTGAGTGCTTCCAAATTTATATTCAACAAATGTCTCTAGTCAAGAGTTTCTCATAATAAACTGATATATCACCAACAGTGCAACCTACATAAAATATCTCAAGTATGTGAAAGTGAAAGTCGCTTAGTCGTGTTCGACTCTTTGCAACCCCATGGACTTGACACAGTCCATGGAATTCTCCTGGCCAGAATACTGGAGTGGGCAGCCTTTCTCTTCTTCAAGGGATCTTCCCAACCCAGGGATCGAACCCAGGTCTCCCGCGTTGCAGGCAGATTCCTTACCAGCTGAGCCATCAGGGAACCCCATCTCAAGTATATAAGTAAACTATTATTTTTTTAAATAGAAAAACCCTATTAAATACATTTTATACATTAATCTCATTTCTGGTTTTATACTGCCTTTCCTAGTCTCAGTTTTACTCTGTCCTGGTTATCACAAGTTATATTTCATCCTGTTATACTGTACATCGTATTTTAAGAGCAAAACAGGATATTAGTAAGTAAATGAATAAGCAAATCAACTCAATTAAGTACTTTAGGTCAAGTGCTGGATTTTCTACATAAAGCTAGTAAATTTAGTTACAACTGACATCTTTATTGTAAAATAAATGTTTTAACGAGCTACACTGAGTACTAATAACTTATGCCAAAAGCTGTTTTAAAGCACAAAGTAAATTAGCCATCCGTTTCTTGATAAAACTTAACCTATATTGAAAAAGGAGTGTTACTTACGTGTCCTGCGTATTGTCCAAATTTCTTTCTTAGCCCAACAGCCAGGCCAGTAAGACATTTTGCTGCCAAAGCTACCAACATGACATTGGTGTCCTTTCCAACAACCTACAAAGGGTGGAAAAAAAGGAGAACAAAGGAGTCACAGTCCCAAAGAAGAGTAAAAATTTACTCTTAAAAGAACTCTGAAAGCTATTATGTAATAGGCAGCCAACTTTGTTCCGTACAAGAGGAAAGATTCTTCTTTGACAATATAAAATTTGGGAGCTTCTCTTCTTATGTCTAGTCTCCTACCCTAAAGCTCTACCAACAAAATATACATACAACCACATCAAGTCTCAAACTCTCCACTGGTGGTAGTCTGGGCTGTCAGCACTGCACAACTGTGCAGGCGACTCTCATACTGGAAGAAAAGCTGGAGGCCTCTTGACTTTGCTTTGGGGCTGCTGCTGCTGCTGCTAAGTTGCTTCAGTCGTGTCCGACTCTGTGCGACCCCACAGACGGCAGCCCATCAGGCTCCCCCGTCCCTGGGATTCTCCAGGCAAGAATACTGGAGTGGGTTGCCATTTCCTTCTCTAATGCATGAAAGTGAAAAGTGAACGTGAAGTCACTCAGTCATGTCCGACTCTTAGCGACCCCATGGACTGCAGCCTACCAAGCTCCTCCGTCCATGGGATTTTCCAGGCAGGAGTACTAGAGTGGGGTGCCATCGCCTTCTCTGTGCTTTGGGGCAGGGAAAGTGAAAAGACAGTACCTTTGAAAGACACCACAGAGTAGTAGCTCTAACATTTATACCCAAGAAGCACCAGCAGAAAGTGCTGTTGGTACTTTCAAGAAGCTGATGAGATGTAAACTATTATATATAGGATGGATAACAACAAGGTCCTACTGTATAGCAGGACCTGTATATTCAGTGTCCTGTGATAAACCATAATGGAAAACAATGTTAAAAAAAAAAAAGGAAGTTGACGAGGATTCTAAATTGCAAATACCTCTGCAACCATTCCTGAGGGAGCTTACGCCTTGCAGCTGCCGTTTTAGTTGCCTAATGACCATCTGACTTGTACTCAGAGTCTCTCATCAGAGTGTCCTCCAGCAGTGTTAATACTACCACCGTCCCATAGCATGCCCTACAAAACCCAGAACTTAGCAAAACTCATGGGTAGTAGCTGCATTTGCATCAGCTTAGCAAGACAGTGACTAGTATGCCTCAGTTCCTTTTTGCTAGGATTTTACTGTGGTTTACTGTTCAAGCCAGCTGATGCCAAAAAGATGCTTTACTTTTAAGTGCCCCCCAAACTTTGGTTTTTCATGCTTTCCCCAGGTAGAAGAAATACTTCCATTCTATTTTGGATTTTATCCCTAAGATCTGGTATTTCATGAGCAGAACATTTCATTCCAGATTCCTTGAATTAAAGAGCCCCTTATGTACAGCATTATGCATAGCAAGACAGTCCTATATATACATACACATTCCCTACCGAGGAGTGAGGGTTAAAAGACCAACATTTATTAAAAACAAACTAGATGCTATAATTTTATAGGTGCTTTATAATCTTTATTCAATTTTTACTCTATAAAACAAGCACTATTATTATCTCAATTTTGTGGATTTCAAAAATTAAATAGAGATTAATACATTCAAGATCACAGAGTTAGAAAATGGTAGTGCTGTGATTCAAACTCAGTCTGCTTTGACCCCCAAAGCTTTTGCTATCTTTACTAAAGCACATTCTCCTTCTAAACTCACAGCAAATTTATTTTCCTTATGAGAAGATGAGCTGCTGCTGCTGCTGCTAAGTCGCTTAGACCAGGGTCCTAATAAATGTTTTGTTAAATCTATAATTACTATAAGTCTAGGTATTAAAATTCTATCCATTTTTGTATTGAACATATTGGCATTTGTGTCTGGATTATTTTTCTTTACTAAAACATCTCTCAGGTATTATTTACATGCTAGATTTTGTATTTAGCATCTTAACATATATTCTAGGAAAGGTCATCAAAAACATGCTAGACCCCATTGCAAGAGATCCTACTTCAATGAATTTGGGATGGGATGTGGACATTAGTATTTTAATACAGTTCAAAGCTGCTTCTGTTATACTGGCCTAGTTAAAGGACATCATTCAATCGATTTCTTAAGAGACTATCTAATATTATCATAAGAGTAGTAACCAGTGGAAACTGAATCTCAGACACTGATGACCCCAATGCAAGGTTTTGAAGAGGATCTTGTGAACCTATTATAGTTCGGGATATAGCAAAAGACTGAGTGCATTTATTGGTAAGTGATGAACCAGGCATCCAGTACAATATTTACCCATTAACACTCATTCTCACACATCCCAGTTTGACTAAACAAGTGGTTCTTAACTGGGAAACGCGAATGGGGAAAATGGAAAAGTGTTTATTTTTAAGAAAAATAGTGTACATGGAGGGACTCCATTTCAAGGTTGAAGAAAAAGTCAGTAATTCTGTTTGAGATCAGGGAAAGAAGTTATAGCTCACAATGTTAACTTAATCTAAATAATGGGAACTACTCTATAATTCGGAAAAGGCAATGGCAACCCACTCCAGCACTCTTGCCTGGAGAATCCCATGGACGGAGGAGCCTGGTGGGCTGCAGTCCATGGGGTTGCTAAGAGTCGGGCACGACTGAGTGACTTCACTTTCACTTTTCACTTTCACGCATTGGAGAAGGAAATGGCAACCCACTCCAGTATTCTTGCCTGGAGAATCCCAGGGATGGGGGAGCCTGGTGGGCTGCCGACTCTGGGGTCACACAGAGTTGGACACGACTGAACCAATTTAGCAGCAGCAGCAGCAGCAGTAGCAGAAGCACTCTATAATTAAAATTGCTGTCACTTCTACTTAATTGATTTTAAGTAATAATCAATTACTACTTATCTTTAACTAGTAATGTGAGCCACTAAACAGTAATCAAAAGAAAAACACTGTTGGCAGACCATACAAGCAGGGCCACGGCCACCAGAAGTCTGCACGCTGGAACACAGCGTGGCCCCTGCCACCCTGACTAGAGGGGGCCCATGGGCAGCAACAGGGAGCCAGTTCAGCCAAAAACAGATAACACAATTTTAAAAAATTTAAAAAGAAATTATTTCAGGAATATTGTGAGGAATTTCAAAACGAGTAGCTTTTTACTACCTGTATTTAAGGAAAAAACTGGGCAACTAGTAAGATTACTTGATGAAGACAACAGAGAGAAGAGACGATGGAGGGAAGAGGGATGGGTCCACAAAGACCAATTAAGTCAATACAATATGGACCTGGGGCTGGACATGGGGCGGGGGCTTGGGGAGGCAAGGATTAAGAGTGGGATTAGCAGATGCAAACCAGCATACAGAAGGTCAATAACAACAAGGTGCTACTGTACTGAACAGGGAACTATATTCAATTTCTTAGGATAAACTATAATAGAAAAAATATTAAAAAGAATACATATACATATGTATAACTGAATCACTTTGCTGTACAGTAGAAATTAACACAACACTATAAATCAACTATATAATAAAACAAAAACAATATGGATATGAAGTTTATTTTTGTCTACAAGTAACTAAGATACAAAATACAAAAACAAAAATGTCATGTTTCATGTTAATTTATATTGACATTAATTTTTCATGGTTTTAAATATTTTAGCCACAAAATTAAGTTTCTTTTTACTGGTCTGTAGCCTCTGATTGACTGCCCCAACTCCACCATGTGAAGAGGGAAAGAAGTGCCTTCTGCTACCATAAGATCTCACACAGATCCACCGTTTATGTCTACCCAGATATAAAAATCCATGACCGTCTCTGTATAGAATACAGAGAGAGTTTATATTCACAGTCACAAAACCAATGGAAATCACAGAATAGTTTTCATCTAAAAAGCTAATATCCTAAGAAAATGCATGTAGAGAACATCAATTATTAACATTCCTGATTCCAATTAACATTCCTGATCATTACATAAGGAAAAATAAAAGCTTTTATTTGAGGCACTGAGAATTCAGTGCAATGTATCTGTTTCCGTAAGATTTCTGATTTTAAAAATTATATGCTAGAACTCACAGAGAATCTGGAGCTCTTGTCAAGGTCACTAGAATCCCTCTTCCTGTCTTCTACCCGCCTCTTTCCTCCTAGGCTCCAGGTTGGTGAATCTTTTCCCTAGGCCCACTCCCTCTTAATGACAGTCAGTCCTTTGTAACTGCAGATTCCGGAGGCCAACAGTATTCATTGCACTATGCCTTTTTAAATAAGGAACTTGAGCAGCTTTTAGCGTAGGTGGGAGCTCCTAGAACCAACACTCTGCCCCCTCTTTCCCCCAACCTGGGGATATCGAGAGATGACTGTAGTCTTGCCTGGGTCTGTGGCTCTTCAAGATAGATGACAGAGGAACAATGATTTTGAGAAATTATATCCCTGTCTCCAAGTCCTACTTGGAGGAAAGCAAAGGAAGACTAACTATGAGAAAATACAGTCCCGCCTCATTATTCACGAATTTCACATTTGCAAATTCACCTACCCATTAAAATTAACTGACAAGCCCCAAATCAATGATCGAGGCACTTTTCTGGTTACTCACAGATAAGCACAGAGCTGAGGAAAATCTGAACTGCCTGACATGCACATTCCCAGCTGAGATGGACAATGCGATGCTCTGCCTTTGTCTTTCAGCTCTCACACTGTAAACAAGTGTCTTTTCATAGTCTAGTTTACTGCCAGGGTTTTTTTCTGCATTTTTGTGCTTTTGGCTGGTGCTTCCACTGTTTAAACTGACCCACAAGTATAGTGCTGAGGTGCTCTCTGGTGTTCTTACATGCAAAAAGGCAGTGATGTCTCTTTCAGAGAAAATAAATGTGTTAGGTAGACTTTGTTCAGGCGTGAGTTATATTGTTGTTGGCTGTGAGTTCAATGTTAAGGAATCAATCACATATAGTGAATAAGACATCTTCAAACAGAATAAAACAAGGTTATGCATTGATCAATTAATGAAAATGTGACCACAGGGCTGCAGGACCTTAACCCTGTATCTTCTCTTGGAACAATGGTTTAGCATTTGCTAATTCAGTGTTTGCAGTGACATTATAGAACATTATTACCACGAATAATGAGAATTACTCTACTTACATATTCATTTAATTAAAGAATAACCTCCCTCACCCCCCACGATGCTAATCCTCTATAATTTCAAGCTGAAGAAGCAAATAAAACATTTTATCCTTGCTATATTCAAGAAGACGCCTTCAAAAAAAAAAAAAGAAGATGCCGTCAGTCTCTTAAGCTCTATTAAAACAACATCCACAAGTGTCTGACCTGACTTACAGATATTATGAAAAGCCACTACATACAAAAATATCCACCCCAGCATTCAACTTGCTTGGAACTAAGTAATACCAAAGAGTATTTACTAAAATGTTTCTTTCTTATTTAGTACTTACCTGCTTTATAACTGACCACATATCCCCCGGTCCTGTGCTTCACTTTACATGCTAATAGTGTGGTATCACTTACTACCTACCTAATGAAAAATACTCTTCACATCTAATATTTTTTCCATTAAATAGACCCAATTTAAAAAGCTCATTCTGTAGAATTATAAAACTAGAATATTTCATTCTAGATCAGCAAGATTCTCTATTTCTTAATGTTTGTGTATGCTATCAAATAGCACATTTACAGTCAAAGTGATAATTAACAAAGATTAAAAGTAATCCTTCTAAACTAAGACCGATCATTTTAAATAACCCTTAAAAAAATATGTATGCATATAATTAAAAAACAATCAACAGTGTTCCCTAAATGGTGGTGCTGACTGTGATAAAAAAGGTGACTTATGAGGAAAAATAATGGCCTGGTCTGCTGTTGGGATACCAATCCTTAAACTCTTCATATTTACCTTCTTCAAAGCTTTTACTAAATCTGCATAATCGCCTGCTTCCAGTTTGGGGTTTTTCACTAGCACTTCTACAGCTTCCAGGGCTTCTTTTCTTTCTTGCCATTTTTTTGCCTCCTATAAGACACAGTATGAGTCACTTGGAGAATAGAAAATAAGAAAGCAAAACAAAAGTCTATTTCTTGTGTGCTGCTAATTCAAAGATATCTATTTTTTGTTTTTTAGAAACTTTCTAAAGCTAGTTAGAAATCAACATTACAAAACAATGTAGCCAAGCAGAATTAAAGTTAAATTCATGTGTATAAAATTTTGTTCGTATGTAAAAAGTATTTTTGTAACATCTCATAATCCTAATGTTCTACAATAAATAAGCAGGATGAAACACCAGATTGTTCTTCTCATTTTCTAGGTAAATTTTGAGCAAGTGTTAAACAGAAAACACTAATAGAAAGCATTTCTAGCATATCTGACAGTAGCACATCTACAGGGGAGAGGAATTTCTATACTGATAACATTAGAAACACCAGACAGGAACAAACTTATAACCAACAACGAATACTGTTCTAATTCTGGATATTAGTTTTCCAAATTGTAGGTACAGTGTTATTTTTTTTGTTTGCTTTGTGGTCATAAAGTAGAAAATGCTTCACTAGAATTTGAATTCGAATATTCACTGTTGGAAAGAACTAGGGATACAAAGATGACAAACACGTCACCTTGGAGGGAATTATAATTCACTTCAGTTCATCAAATATGTATTTGTTAATCGGAAGATAACAGAATGCGCAAGGAGCTGGTAGTAGAGGTAGGTCTTCAGTGAATAACTATCAGGTCACGACCACTGGGAAAGGGGAAGTACAGGCGGCTCTGGGACAGCAAAGGATTTAACTCAGTTTAGGTTGTCAGGTAAGACCTCCTCCCAAAAGTGATGCTCAAGGTGGGATCTGGATGATGAAGAGATATTATGGGGTAAATGGGGAGGGGGCGGGGAAGAGTGTTATAGGCAGAAAGAACAGGGTATGTCAAAGCCCAGAGTTTAGGGTGGAAAAAAAGTCTGGTGCATTGGATCCCAGGAGAAATTCAGTATGACTGGAGCATGGGAAGTGACAGCAATTAGAGATGTGGCTGGAAGGTACACGGAGGCCTCAAAGGTACCAGAGATTGCCTCAATGACTACAGTATGATTTCAAACATCATCTTAAAACCCATGGAAGCCATTGAAAGATTTTAATGAGGCAATAATGTAGAAAGATTTCCATTATCAGAATGAATATGACACCTCTAATTATACTGTGAAATATAATGGGAAGAAGGCAAAAGCAGACAGGGAGTCTTGTGGAAGACACTGCAACATATATGGCAAGAGCTGATGGTAATGGTCGGGACAAGACTTTCTCAATTGGGGGTAATTTTGACTCTTGGGGTATGCTTGGCAAAGTCTGGAGACACTTTTGATTGTCATGACTTGGAGGAATGGTGTTATTAATATCTGACTGATAAAGGTCAGAGATGCTGCTAAACATCCTACAGTGTGCGGACAATCCCCAAAACAAATATCTGGCCAAAAAATGTCAACAGTGTCAAGGTCAAGAAACCCTGGGGAACAGGGAAAAAAAAAAGCAGTAACTCTTGGGTAGAGAAAGAAATCCTGGGGATGGAGAAAAGAGAATGAATTTGAGATATATTTAAAGGTAAGACCAGACAGAAAATGAGGAAGTTAAAAGTCAAGAATAATGTTTGGGTTTCTGGCAAGATGTGAAAAAACGGACTAATGTAGGCACTTATTCAAACTACTATGGGAACAAAGAAGAAACCACTGACTCATTCTAATAGGGAAGACATGGTGGAAGAGGGTGCACCAGGAAGAGGGCTCAGCAGAGCATTCTCCAACAATGTTCAAGTCAGTATTAAACAGGAAATAGATGAAATAAGTTTACCATTACTTACAATTTTGTCGTAAAAGTCTTTGGGAAGCTTGGAAAGAATTTCTACTGCTTCCAAAAGCTCATAAGCATCTATCTGTGGGACCTCATCACCATCATCACCACCTTCCAGGAGGAAAACAAAACAAACCTTAAAAATGGATGAAATGGTTTTACTTACCAAACAGTCGTCAGTTGTCCTTTCACACTCCTGATGCAATCTTGCCACAGGAGGGACCAGAATTATTAATCCTACAAACAACTTGTATTTTATCAAATGGCGGTCCTATAAAATTTACCTCGTGAACACAGGTTCCTGTTACAGGGCCAGTCTTGCTAACTTTTTTACAGAAACCAGTGCTGATAGGTGGCTTACCTCCCTCAGCATCTCCACCAGCAGACTGTTGCTGTTCCAATTTAGCTTCTAGTTCTTGCTGGGAACGCAGAAACCTAGCTGGTTTAGGAGCACCTGTTGGCAGTTTGACCCACTCTTCTTCTAGTTCTTTCAACTGCAAATATCATAAAATATTTAAAAAACATATCTAGATCTCTGCTATTAGAGAAAATATTTATATTTACTAACGGACCGGAACCCAATTTCTTATTTATGCGGCTCTAATAAGACAAATAAGAAAAAGATAAACTGAAATTGTGTACATTTTGTAGTAAAAGTCAACCAACGTTTATCGACTACACTGAAGATCTGTGACTAAACAGTTAGAAAAGAATAAAATCCAGTTTTTAAGACACTCTTATTATTTCATGAATTCACATATATTTGCATCAAACAGTATCTCTAAAACCAACTGAAATGTAAAAAATAAGTAGAATCCATTCTGTCCAAATGGATATTAAGTCCTACAGTATTATAAAAGGATCTTTTAAACTGTTATAGTTTTGACACTAACATACTGGTATCACAGAATACACAGTATTTAACCTGAGCGGACAAAAGTAACAGCAGAAACAGGTATGTTTGGAAAAAACAGCTTTCAAAGTAAAGAATGAAAAATAATTATTTATAAGGATAGAATATCAACAACAATGACAGGAGGGAGCTATCTCCATATCAACCTTATATAAAGGCAACCAGAAAACGCAGTGCCTTACCTGCACAGGGTTTATGTTTTGTAACGGGGGTCTCAGAGCATCTCGAATCCATCTATAAATCTCTACAGCAATTAATTTGGCTTCATCTCGAACAGCCTTCTCTCGAGATTCAAAGAGTTTTGGCAACACTTTGATAATTGGCTTCAGTAAGATGATTTTGGAACCAAATTCACTGGAATTACAAATTGGGGGGAAAAACCTGTCACCATGCACTATGCTTGGGTAAAATATTAACTTGAATTCACTCAAACTCAGTTTTACATCTATATACAATAAAGACACATATAGGTCAAGTTTTCTTCAGGGAAGAAGAAAAAAGGAACTTAAAACAACATCTGTATTTAGATGCCATTCTTCCAAGAATATTATTTAATGTCCAGAATCCAAAATAATACTACCATTTAAAAACTTTCTAGGTAATCAGTCTAGGAATCACTTAAATCTGAAATAGACCAACACTCATGTAACATCTTAAATAGATATATATGTACATATAAAAGCTTAAAATACAAACAAGTCCATTTATAAATAGTTAAATGAGTGAAATTTATTTTTAATAATCTTTTATTAACTGTTCTATGTAATTATGGGGATTCACTCTGCTTGACAGATCACTAATCCTGGCAGTGCGTCTTTTATTCCTGACTTGAAGCTATCACACTATAAATTCAGGCAACTTAAATCTCTCTTTGCTTCAGTCTTCCAAGGGAAAAAGAGCTGCATTCTGACTTCTTCATTTGGGATCTCTTAATCTTCCTTTACATTATTACTGTTTCATCTGATTTTTGTTTATTTGTTTCGCTATCCTGGACTACTTCTGAAAGATATTTAAAAAAACAACAGATGGAGCAGGACCAAATGGAAAACAGACACCATAACAACACAAAACATAATACTACACAGATTACTCTAGGGGGGATAAAAAAGAGTTTGAGAAGCCCACTTTAGGGGCCTCAGAACGTTTTTGGTCTCCTAAAGCTAACATAGACAGCTTGAGGAAGCTCTGGAACCAAGGTCTAAACAGTTCGGCCCTAAGGTTCCATAAAGTCCCAGAGAGCTATCTAGTAGGTCTACTATAGATTCTGAGATGCTTTAGAATAAATACAGAACCATAGAGGGATGGGAATAAACAACAACATCTATTAGGAAAACATAAGACAGCATACCTAACTTGTTTTTTTTTCTACCTTTATTCTCCCAGTCAGCTTAAAAATGAAATAGCCACAGTTTACAGAATTCCAGATTAGAAACTTTTAATTTTAAGGTAGAATATAGTATGATATATATATTTATTAAGAAACCAATTACTAAGGATAGAACAGATCAAGACAAACACAATCTGACTTCCCTGGTGGCTCAGATGGTAAAGTGTCCGCCTACAATGCGGAGACCCAGGTTCAATCCCTGGGTCAGGAAGATCTCTTGGAGAAGGAAATGGCAACCCACTCCAGTATTCTTGCCTGGAAAATTCCATGGACGGAGGAGCCTGGTGGGCTACAGACCACGGGGTCACAAAGAGTTGTGTCCAATTCACTCACTCAATCTTGACAATGCGTCAAGTCACTAAATTTCTAAAATGATAGTATATCTATTACACTATAATAGGTTAGGAATGAGGAAAATTTTATCACAAAAGAATCTAAGTAAAAGCCAAATTTTATGAAAGAACATTAAGAACGAAGTGAAAGACAAAGTTTACAGACTTATAAATTGAAGACAGCTTAACAAATTTAAGAATTTTGATACTTTCATGTAAGATAAACACCAAAGGAAGCATATTCTGCAAGAAATAGGTCATATACAAAATCAAAACAGAACTGAATTGGGAAGATCTTCACACCCATAGGTCACCCATTTAGGATTTCACTAGAGCTGCTTTCTGAACTATCACATGTGGAAGTATTGGGGATAGGATATCAGATGAGAAGGACTGCCAGATAAGAACAAACTAGTGGTTTGTTTAATTCAGATTTTCATAGAAAATTACAGCCGCTTGTTCCTAAAAGAGATCCCATTCATGAAAAATTTCACTGTCAAACAACATGAAATCCTAGGGTTGAAAATAACTTATTACATAAAAGTTATTTTCTATTTCTGTTGTTATGCCTCTGTTTAAAAGTGTACAGCATTTCGTTCTATTTTATTTTAAAAAACACATAAACGAAGGTTTGCTTTAGCCAACAACTATGTCTTTAGCCAGCATTTCAAAGTACATACATTTATGCTTGAGGATAAGAGAAAAAGAGCTGTTAAATACGCTGAGGAGTGCTTTTCCAGGAAAAAGTTAATTCATAATCTTAAAACAGGTCAGAAATATCCCCCATTCATCTTCCTTAGAAAGAGATTTAGATAAAATAATTATGCAACACACTTAAAGGCTAAAATTACTGAATACAAAGTATCAAGCCTAAAGAATGGCGCTGGTTTTCCAGGTCACTTTTCTGGTTAGTATGGCCTGTCAAGTCAACCCCAGCAGTTTTTATTTCTGTTTAAACCAGGTAGCCAAACTCAATAGAGAGATTCTAGTCAACAGAACTGAAGCAAAAAGAAAAGGTCTTACCTTAAGGCTTTCCTCAGTGTCTCTATACAGGCCACAACGATCTTGGGGTTCTTGTTGTCCAGGCCTTTCAGCAGCTCCTCTTGTACAGCTTCTCCTTTCTCAATCTCTATGTACATTAGACAAATCTCAATGCCTAGCTCCTTGGCTTTGGCTTTGGGTTGGTTGAATACTTTACTTACAACACCTGACACAACTTCTCCCGTGGTTCTGTAATATACAGATTATAAACAATAACGCCCATGCACATAAAAGCACTCTTGAGTGGAAAGAGCTGGAAAGGGTCATGCAAAGTGGGGGAAACAAGCACTTTTTAAAAAAACACTTAGAAATAACGTAAATGAGACTCTAAACATTTATGTTCAAGAACATTAAAAAAAAAAAACCTTATGCAAACTATTTTAAGACATGTCACAGCAGATCACAGTTTCCATTTATACAGAGAAGAAATTTAAATAAGAAAGCAAAAATCCCTTGAACTCTCACGACCCAGAGAAAACTACTTTCAACTTTATGGTATCCATCCTTCTAGACTTTTCTATATGTACAGATAAACAGATAGATAACACATACATTTTATAAAAATAAGATAACAGAGTTCTTGCTTTTTTGGAAAAATTTTAAAAGTCATTTTAAACACTTTTTAGGACAGAGAATTTCTTCACAGAAGGAATGGATATGCACCTTTAATAACAAAAGGCTGCTCCTGACTCCTTGGCAAGACTTTACAGTATCTTTATTGCTTTGAGTCTCTTCTAAATTAAATAAAACCTGTACTGCTGGAAATTAGAGAAACTGAGTGGGTCTGGATCACACATGGCATTAAACAAAAAGTTTCTAGTATCAGAAGAAAAATGAAATTAAGAAAGCAACTGTCTCACTGATGGCAAGGGAAAGTTGGTGATGCTGGTTAACAAAGCTGTCAAATTATAACTGTCTTTCTAGGTATAAATTTTGAGGTGAGTCAAGTATATATTGGTGTCTTCTTTATCCATACTGGTGTCTTCTTATTCATGGGTTCCTCACCTGCAGATTCAACTGAATTCAGATCAAAAATTTTTGAAGAAAAAAATTCTGGAAAATTCCAAAAAGCAAGAGCCATGCAGCCAGCAACTACTTACACATCATTTACATTTAGTTACAATTGTTTATTAGTATTTACACTGTGTCAGGTATTAAGAGTAACCTAGAGATGGAAGATGGATGAAGGTTATATGTCACATGCAAATATTAGGTCATTTCATGTAAGGGACTTGAACATCTGTAGATTTTGCTATATCCTAAGGCATAGGGGTACGGACTTTTGTCCTGGAAACAATTCCCCTGGAGACACTGAGGGATGGATATACATATTTCTTGTGCAATTAGGTCAAGGGTCCCTATTCTTTTTCAGTATGGAGGACTCCTTTCAATGACATAAAGACTACGGTTAGAAAAGTCATGTTTATGAGGTATGGGAGACTGGAGTGACTAGATACATCTATCAACCAATAAACTGGGAGATACAGAGGTTGTAACTCACCTCTCCTAAGAGAGGAAAATGCCTAATGACCATAGGGAGAAAGATGTGGCTCTAAGGTGACCCAGCCTGGAACCATTGTAAGGAAAAGAGTTTAGAAATACTCAAATGTTTTCAGTGAAATTCTGATGCCTTCACTAACCACCTCAGTTTCCTCTAAAAATTTTTCCTCTTAGAGTGATTCTCATACAAAAATCTCAGCAGGAGAGAATCACTTGCTCATCAAACCCTGAGGAAAAAACTCAGTATCTGATTTCTAATTTGCTCCTCTCTAAAGATCTCATGTACCATTTAGACTTCTGAGAGCAGATAAAGACAATGAAAAACAAGGGTCAAGGAGCTATGAAAGTTAAGAAATGAATATCCTCTCAAAGTGCTAAGCACAATGATCCATAAAAATACATAATTAATCCATGTAGCACCAGACAGGGGTTTTTACCAGAATAGTTGGAAAGAAAGTACTTACTTTCCTGCTACATGGGCATTTTCAACATAAACAAGTGCAGCTTCTAATCCTTTCAACTGAACCACTGCATTGGAATCCGTCACAAACTTTTTGACCAATCCTAAAAATTTGGACCATTCTGGGCTCTTTTCATCTTTTATTTTCTGGAAAATCTTCAGGGCTTCTTCATACCCACTTAACCTTGCTTTCCACAGCTAAAAGAAAAGTATTTTGAAACAAAACAAAATTTACTGATATTATCATCTACTATTTGGGGGGAGGGTGACTATCTTATACCAGGTAATTTGAACAAAGGATCCCAGATTAGAAACAAAAACGAAGCTTAAGAAATCCAGATAGTTGATTTTCTTTCTTTTTAAAGATTAGCTAATAAACTTTTTCTTGTGTTTAATATTAATGATATTCTGCCAAAGCCTTCTAGAATTCATAACCTGGCCACTATAAATGTATCGCACTTTGTATACAAGTATTCGTCACTATTTCTTTGTAACAGGACATTAAAGAGCTAACGATTGAAACATGAGACAGTTTCCTGCTGAAAGTGTCCAATCTCCGAAACAGGCTGTTTTTCTGGTTGTACTGTGTAATCATTAGGCAGCTTTATACTACACTATACAGTATAACTGCTGACGAAACAAGCCAATGACAGGGAAATCTGAGCTCCAGAAGAGTCTTACCTTGTGTTCACATTTCTGATCAACCGGCAGTTTCATCCACTCACTGTCATCTCCCATTGTGCTTCCAGTTTCTCCTTAGAATTAAGAGTAATTCCTAGTCAGATAAAAATCAGAATCCATTAACTCTAGCAATGAAGCTCTCTTTTATCAAGCACACGCCAACAAAAGAATCTCATTCTTTGGTCAAATGCCCATTTAATGCCATTAATAGAACATTTAAAAAGTAAACAAAAAATTAATAAAAAATCTAAATAAATCTAGAAAGGACAGATACTATTCTTTAAAAAAGATGCTTATATGTATTTTCCCAAATGAGAACTTCTTAGATCTATGACAAAGCTAGAATAAAACAGAAGAGCTAAACTACTCGGCTTTTTAAAAAAGGCAAGAAAAGAGTTTCAAAGATAAGTCATACTTTTAACTCAAAATACCGTAAGGCAAATAATCAACATGAAAAAAACCTCAATGCTAGCTAGCTCTCTACCTAATCCTGGTAAATAAATATGTCTATATAAACTAAAGGAAATCAACCCTGAATATTCATTGAAGGACTGATGCTGAAGCTCCAGTACTTCAGCCATTGATGTGAAGAGCTGGCTCAATAAAAAGACGCTGATGCTGGGAAAGCCTGAAGGCTGAGACACTGGGAAAGGAGAAGAGTGTGGCAGAGGATGAGACAGTTGGAGAGCATCCCAACTCTATGGCCATGAAGTTAAGAAAACTCCAGGAGGCAGTGGAGGACAGAGGGGTCTGGAGTGTTCCAGCTCGTGGACAGTAAAGAGTCGGACACGCCTTACTGACAGAACAACAACAACAAAATATAAACTAGCAAAAAATTAAATCCCCCAATAAACTAATTCTCCATAAACATTAAATCATTTTTTAGTGAGGTTCATAGTCAACATTCCTTTAACAATTTTATGCTATTCATTTAGATAATATAGCTATAGCAAATCTCCAAAATACAGAAAATACATAAAGAAGGAAAGTATTAAAACACAATTTCATACCAATTAGTAACCATGATGAAACTGAAATGTATCCACTTGAATCTTTCTAGATTTCTTTCAATATATGTGCAGTGTATAAATTAATATGAAAAAGGGCTAATCTTCTTGTAATTTTTTTCTTACACGGTCACACACATTTCCTCATATTTGAGAACATGATGTTTAAAGGTTGCATTGCACTTTATGTGTGTGTGTGTGTTAGCCGCTCAGACATATCTGACTCTTTGCGACCCCAGGGACTGTAGCCCGCCAGGCTTCTCTGTCCATGGAATTCTCCGGCAAGAATACTGGAGTGGATCGCCATTCCCTTCTCCAGATGGACTTCCCAACCCGGGTATCGAACCCTGGTCTTCTGCCTCACAGGCAGATTCTTTACCGTTTGAGCTAAAGTCTAAATGCACTGCATTTTATGAATGTACCATAATTACCAATTCTAACAGTGGACATTTAAATTGTCTCAAATTTTTCATTATTATAAATAACACAAAAGAGATCTTGTTTATCTCTCTGTCCTCAGCCACGTCTGACATAAAATATGTCTTCAATCAATATTTATTTAATGAATATACGCCTTGATACTGTCTGCTATGAGTCAGGCACTGTGAAAAGTAGTTTTTAAAATTGTGGATTCATTATACTAACAACAACTAGGCCAAAGAAAAATATTCTTCCCACTTTACACACTAGGCTCACAAAGATTCAATAATTTGCCAGAAACAACAAAACTGGCAGGCAGTAGCTCACACCAAGATTCTTCCTTTACAACTTGTTGCCTTCCATTTAAATGTAGGAAATATCCCAGGAAAAAATATTAGAGATTGAATTGTAAAAGTTTATTAGAGTAAATGAAACTTTCATTAAGACGTCTCTTCAAAATCGCCAAGACTCTGTGAAACAACAGCACTGTGTTTTAGAGTAGGAGTCAGAGAATCTTTGAGAAGGCTAATAAAGCAACAGTGAGACAATACAAGAGTTTGGGGAACAGTATGATGTTATTTAACTTGAAAATGCACATTCTCTACTATCTGGCAACTCCATCACTAGGTACACACCCTAGAAACTGATGCCAACTGCACCAGAAGACCTGTATAAGGACATTTACAGCAATGTTGGCTATAAAAGTCAAATGTTGAAAACACCTTACAAATTCATCAGAAAGAGAATGAAGAGTGGTATATTCACTGGATACAATATTACACAGCAACTAAAGAGCTGCAAGTGCTGAAAGCAGCTACTCCAAGTACATGAACATGCCAAAAGCTGGCCCCAATGTCCACTGGTGGATGAATAAACAAACTGGTACGTACACACAATGGACCATTACTCAGCTATTGGTGAGAATGAAGTACTTGCTGATATACATTACAACATGGATGAACGTCACACACACGATGCTAAGTAAAGGAAGCCAAACATGAAAGGTCTGATATCACACGATTCCATACGTAGGAAATATCCAGAATCAATCCATAGAGACAGATTCAGATTAGTGGTTGCCAGGGGTTGCAGAGAGAGGAAGAATGGGAAGAAATTGCTTAATGGATAAGCAGTTTTACTGTGATGTGATAGAAATGTTACTGTTTTGGGACTAGACAGAGATGGGTGGTTGCACAACATTATCAATGTGTAAAATACCATTGACTTGTTCACTTAAAATGGTTGATTTTATGTTACATGAATTTCACATCAATAAAAAAATTTTTTTTAAGTTCCCAGGTGATTCTAACATGCAACCCTGGGTTAAAAACCTCTAACGTTATCTTGGCACAAGTTTGAGCTGCAAAAGCAATCTTTCCTATATGACTGATTTTCAAAGAGAAACAGTCAATGAGCGCTTTTAAAGCGTTTTCCAACCAAGAGAATGTGAACAACATTCAGTTGTTGGTATTCTGTCAATTCACCGCAATACCTTCTTTTCTTCTTGTTGGTTCTTTTTTGAAACATGAAGAAAAATGTGATCCAACCTAACTGCACCATATAAAATAGTGTCATTGTGCTAAGTTTTCTGAAATGGCTTCTACTACTTCATAGCCTCAGTTTAAAAAAACTATTGATTTATGATTTTGTTGCTTTCCATTCAAAGGAAAGGCTTGGTTCGTACCGAAACTTTCCCAGGCACTGAAATAATGGATATGGTATTTTCTGTATTCATGTGACACTGAGGACTCTTGCTCTGTCTTTATCTTTTCCCAGATTAATATACTAAGAAAAAAAGGACTTCACTAATTTTTCTCCATAATTAATTTAAAAATTAATTTTAGAATATAATTTTTTATATATCTAAGAAAATGTATACAATATATGTGTTAGGAGGCATTACAATAAAATTGATATACTGACCTACCATCCAATTAAAAATCAGAACTCTACCAATATTATTGTACCAGCGCAACTCTTTCCTACCCCCATCCTTCTTCCCAAAGAAGTACTTTCCTGAAGTTTGCTTGGTTCTCTGCTGTGGTGGGTCACATATTCCTAAACAAAATTAACTGTGCTTGCTTGTGAGCCTTAGAAAATGTTATACTGTTGTATAACTTACCTTTCTCATTCAATGTTTCATTTGTAAAATTCACCCATGTGGTATACTATAGTTTAAATCTACTAAAATTGTGGTCAAAAGACTTATGGTGGTACAAAACCTTATCATTCCAAGATAAGTACAGAAACAGAGGTAAGTGTTTAGAAACTGCCATAGCATCTATTCTAACTTCCTTTATTATGGTGCTCTGAGGAACTGAAAAACGTTGAGTGAGGCTAATTATAAAATACAACGAGAAAAGTAAGGGAGGACAGAGAGTAAGGCTGGAAGGTAGTCTAGATCAGACCCTGGAAGGGCCTGTAAGTGACGTTAGGAAATTTGGACTTTATTCCAAAGACAGGAGACTTTGATTGAAGGACTGTAAACAGGAAAATTTCATAAGGTATCAAATTTGCATTTTTCAAACTATACAATGTAAATATAAAAGCAATATAAAGAATGTCTTAGAAGGCAGTAAAAACAGAGGGAAAACAGAAAACTAATCTAAATGAAGGATGATGATAACTTGGAACTAACAACAGTAGCAACTCAGGTAGAGAAAAGGGAATGGATTTTAGAGACAAAGAATGTCAAGGACTGTCTTTATTGAGTGACTAACTCCCTGATGTTCAAGCTGGTTTTAGAAAAGGCAGAGGAACCAGAGATCAAATTGCCAACATTCGCTGGATCACAGAAAAAGCAAGAAAGTTCCAGAAACACATCTATTTCTGGTTTATTGACTATGCCAAAGCCTTTGACTGTGTGGATCACAATAAACTGTGAAAAATTCTGAAAGAGATGGAATACCAGACCACCTAATCTGCCTCTGGAGAAATCTGTATGCAGGTCAGGAAGCAACAGTTAGAAATGGGCATGGAACAACAGACTGGTTCCAAATAGGAAAAGGAGTACGTCAAGGCTGTATATTGTCACTCTGCTTATTTAACTTCTATGCAGAGTACATCATGAGAAACGCTGGACTGGAAGAAACACAAGCTGGAATCAAGATTCCCAGGAGAAATATCAATAACCTCAGATATGTAGATGACACCACCCTTATGGCAGAAAGTGAAGAGGAGCTAAAAAGCCTCTTGATGAAAGTGAAAGGGGAGAGTGAAAAAGTTGGCTTAAAGCTCAACATTCAGAAAATGAAGATCATGGCATCTGGTCCCATCACTTCATGGGAAATAGATGGGGAAACAGTAGAAACAGTGTCAGACTTTATTTTGGGGGGCTCCAAAATCACTGCAGATGGTGACTGCAGCCATGAAATTAAAAGACGCTTACTCCTTGGAAGAAAAGTTATGACCAACCTAGATAGCGTATTCAAAAGCAGAGGCATTATTTTGCCAACTAAGGTCCGTCTAGTCAAGGCTATGGTTTTTCCTGTGGTCATGTACGGGTGTGAGAGTTGGACTGTGAAGAAGGCTGAGCGCCGAAGAATTGATGCGTTTGAACTGTGGTGTTGGAGAAGGCTCTTGAGAGTCCCTTGGACTGCAAGGAGATCCAACCAGTCCATTCTACAGGAGATCAGCCCTGGGATTTCTTTGGAAGGAATGATGCTAAAGCTGAAGCTCCAGTCCTTTGGCCACCTCATGCGAAGAGTTGACTCATTGGAAAAGACTCTGATGCTGGGAGGGATTGGGGGCAGGAGGAGAAGGGGACAGCCGAGGATGAGATGGCTGGATGGCATCACGGACTCGATGGACGTGAGTCTGAGTAAACTGCGGGAGTTGGTGATGGACAGGGAGGCCTGGCGTGCTGCAATTCATGGGGTTGCAAAGAGTCGGACACGACTGAGCGACTGAACTGAACTGTAGGAGTCTAAAATCAGGATAAAGATGAAGCTTTGGACAACCTGTGTTTGAGATGTACATTAGACAAGGGTAGATGTGGAAAGCAGTTGGAAATTCAAGCCTGGTGCTCAAGAGGGAGAACTGGTCTGGAGATAAAAATTTAGTTAGGAGTTATCTGTGTGGCTCAAATGGTAAAGAATCTGCTGCAATGTGGGAGACCTGGGTCCGATCCCTGGGTCTGGAAGATTCCCTGGAGAAGGGAATGGCTACCCACTCTAGTATTCTGGCCTGGAGAATTCCATGGACAGAGGAGCCTAGCAGGCTACAGTCCATGGATCGCGAAGAGTTGGACAGGACTGAGTAACTAACATACACAAGGGGTGGATGAATAGTACTGAGGAAGAGTGTATAGTGAGAAGAGCCCCAGGTTAGAGTTTAGATGTTTCCAGTTTAGAAACCATAATCTATAGAACCTTAGTCCACATGTATAGTGTTGGATATATAAAATGATCAGTTAATGTCTGCTGGGGGGAAAAAAACAAAACAAAAAAATCACAATAATCCAAAATGGGGTAAACAGTCTTATCAAATTTGAGTTTTTGTTACTTGAGGGAAACTTTGTTACTTTCAATTTCTACCTGCAAATCTAAATTAAAAAAAAAGAAAAGGAATTCTGTATCTTCAAAATCACCACTAACTTAAGGTTGAGACCTTAGGTAAGTTACTTACCCAAATGTACACTGCCTCAGCATGCTTGTGTGTGAAGTGGGAATAACAGTGCACACCTCAGAGGACTGTGTGGATTAAACGAGTCAGTACATGTAAAGCTGTTACACTAGGTATTTGGCTCAATAAATGCTAGCAATTTACTATCATTATCAGTATTTGGCATTCCAAATTTGAAAATATTTATCTCATTTCTAAATTACAGTCGACTTTATTTTGGAATTGTATAGCATTAAAAGAGCAAGTCTACAAGCACCTTAGAATATTGCTTAATGCATAAGATACATGATTATATTAAATCTGTCATGTTGAAATACAGTATTAATATCAAAATATTTTGAAATGTGAGTATATGGGTTTCTACATTAAATACATTAAATAAAATACAGCAGCATATTAATAACTTATAATTCTGAAGTTATGATGAATAAAAATATTTTTATATATTATATGACTACAGATATGATTTGGTGACAGAGGTATATGTTCTAATATTACTATAGTTTATTGTCTACACTATTAACTGAAGAAAATGTCAAAATTTCAGTTAAAAGGTTACTGAAAATAAGATGTAATTATTTTTCCATATAAATGTACAGAGTCCCTGAATTCTAACACAGGTTAAAATCTGTTAGCCTACAACCTTTCAAATTCTGTGATCGAAGACTTTAGGGCACTGCTTACACTCATCTCAAAGTCCCTTGTTAAAGTAACAGCTAACACCCATCCAATACTCAAGCGGCACTTTATCTTTTACAGGTATTTTTACAATCATTCATCTTCTATGTATTTCATAATGTAAATGCAAGTATACGATCTCATTTGGGTTTTCTTTCCTTTTTTATATTATTTTTAGTTATGTGGCTCTTTCTTACTAAACAGTAAGATACTCTTGAGCAAAAGCTTTTTGTCTTATTAATCTCTATCCCCACAAGGTTCAAATAAATAAATAAAGCATCATTATCCTCTTTTTTCAGGTTTTCTTTCTTTTTTAAATATTATTCTTAGGTAACTCTTTTTTACTCAACCATAAGATTCTCTTGAGCAAAAGCTTTTTGTCTCATTAATCTCTCTTTTCACGAGGCTTAAATAAATAAATAAAGCATCTTTATCCTCTTTCTATACCTGGGGGGGAAAGAGGTTCAGTGTCCCACCAAGGGTCACCTGGGTGGAGGAGAATGGTCTAGAGGAGACTTCTTGATTCTTAGTTTGGTGAATTTTCCAGGACTTATGGTTTCTATATGATCTACAGTGAAATCTATTCACCCTGTATCTATTCAAACAGTATAAATAATAAGAGTTATTTTGATGTTTACCTAACTCAATAAAAATATAAACAGCAAATAGGAGTATATGTGAAAGACAAGTTTATTTGCCTTCAAAGGACTTAAGGTAATTTAGAGAAATTTAAAATACAGTTAGTTGGTAAGGGGGAATCATCCCTGATCAGCAGCTGCCAAATAATCAAGCTAACCACCTAGCTGGGTCTCAAATACTGTTCACTTGTGTTTGCATAAGAAATAACTACAGTTTTAATTATAATTTGGGGTTATTCACAATACTTATTCCACTGAGTATTGATTCTACCAGTTGAAAAAGAAAATCTTTCCTTGAAATTGATCAAAAAATCAAGAGTAGTAGACTATAATCTACAGTTCATACTAGTTTCAAACTTATAACTACAATTCTAGAATGTTTGTGGGAGGGTAGGAAAAAGGTCATTAAAGTGGCCACTTGTTTTAAACTTTGCCTCTATCTGCACATTTTAACTAACCATTATCAGACAGGCCTTAGGAACATTCAGAACATATTCAGGAAGTAATGCAGAGGACCCTCAGAGTTCATAAAATGAAATATGTATAAAATAAACCAATAATTTCACGAAAAGTCGCACAATCTAAAGGTCTGAATGATCTCTTCCAAGAAACGTAGTGCTATTTTCAAAACACACAGCAAATAAAACCAAATTAACCTTCATAATAGCTAAGAGTGGAAACCACCCAAATCTCTATCCACTGATAAACAGATAAATAAAATGTGGTAAATCCATAGAATAGAATATGATTCAATGATAAAAATGAGGTACTATAAAGAATCCCTAAAACTCAAAAACAGGCAAACAACATGATTAAAAAGTGGGCAAAGAACTTGATTAGACACCTATCCAAAGAAGACAGACAAAAGGCTAATAAGCACACGAGAAGAAGTTCAATACCACTGAACATTCAGTTCAGTTCAGTTCAGTCGCTCAGTCGTGTCCGACTGCGACCCCATGAATTGCAGCACGCCAGGCCTCCCTGTCCATCACCAACTCCCAGAGTTCACCCACACTCATGTGCATCAAGTCGGTGATGCCATCCAGCCATCTCATCCTCTGTTGTCCCCTTCTCCTCCTGCCTTCAATCTTTCCCAGCATCAGGGTCTTTTCAGTGAGTCGGCTCTTCGCATCAGGTGGCCAAAGTATTGGAGCTTCAGCTTCAGAATCAGTCCTTTCAATGAATAGTCAGGGTTGATTTCCTTTAGGATGGACTGGTTGGACCTCCTTGCAGTCCAAGGGATTCTCAAGTCTTCTCCAACACCACAGTTCAAAAGCATTAATTCCTTAGCACTCAGCCTTCTTTGTGGTCCAACTCTCACATTTATACATGACTACTGGGAAAACCACAGCTGTGACTACCCGACCTTCATCAGCAAAGTAATGCCCCTGCTCTTTTCAGAGTAGCCAAAATCGTAGAGATAGAAGGTGGAATGATTGTTGCCAGCAGATGCAAGGAGAGGGGAATGAGGAGTTACTGTTAATGGGTATAAAGTTTCAGTTCTACAAGGAGAAGAATTATGGAGATGGATGGTGGGGGCTACACAACATTACAAATGCATTTAATGCCATTGACTTGTACATTTAAAA
This sequence comes from Capricornis sumatraensis, assembly GCF_032405125.1. Classification (NCBI taxonomy): domain Eukaryota; kingdom Metazoa; phylum Chordata; class Mammalia; order Artiodactyla; family Bovidae; genus Capricornis; species Capricornis sumatraensis. The sequence goes on from NC_091084.1 coordinate 77,262,506, forward strand.
ATGCTTAAGATGGTAAATTTCTATGAAATGTTCAGAACAGGCAAATCTACAGAGACAGAAACTGGATGAGTGGTTACCTACGACTAGAGTGTTTGGGAATATTAGAAAAGTGTGCAGGCGGGTGGGGTTTCTTTTGGGGGTAATGAAAAATGTTCTAAAATTGTGTTGATGGTTGCACAAATTTATGAATATACTGAAAGTGACTGAATTGTACACTTTAAAAATGGGTGAATGGTATATAAATTATATATCTTACTAAAACTGATAAAACAATAACAACAACAAAACCTAACAAAGTTTTACTTAAAAAGAAGTCCTTGGGAGATGAGTGATTTGTAAAAGCTGCCGGTCATTTTACACTTGCATGGCCTGGCTATAATGGTTAGACTCCTTTCTAATAACAGGATCTAATTCTCCAATTTTACCTTAAGTATTCACTCAATGAATTTCCCTCTGGGCAAACCACGATGGTTCAATGAGTTCACAGGAGTAAAAGTAGAACCTAAACCAATAACCATATCCACTTGAAACTAGCACAACACTGTTAATTGGCTACACTCCAATATAAAATAAAAAGTAAAAAAAAAACCCACAATTCCAAACAACCATAATACAAAATGTAGTATATGTGGAAAGTGCCCTATAAGCAAGAGACAAATTAGGGTTAGGGAGATCAAAGATAGGATCAACTGCCAGTGAGTAAGGCATGGTCAGTGAAAAATTTTATAGGAAGGATGACATCTGAGCTCAGTAATAAATTATAGGTAGATTAACAAAAAACAAAAACGGAACCAGGAGTGGAGAAGAGATATTGAAGCTGAGAAAATGAGAAACGCAAAGTCTTGGAAGTAGAAAAGTACTAAGCATGTTTAGGGAACACTAAATGGCTCCACTTAACATAGACCAGAAAGATAGACTGGGGCCAGATCATGTATAATCCTGAATATAAACAGCAGAGGATGCTGATGACCCGAAGCAGCAATGACACCATCCTATCCACTTTAGAAAGATAAATCTATGTAGAATGAATTGGAAGGGAAAGAAAGTAGAGTCCTGACCAGAAATTATTGCAGTACTCGAGGACAAAGCTAAATAGAAGCCAGAACTCCTAGGAATGGAAAGGATGAGCAGAGGAGACTGAAGGGAGTTACATTAAAGAAACAGAATCAGCAAGCCTTGGCAACTAAGGATGTGGGAGTTGGGAAAAAAATCTAGGAGGAGGCTCCAGTCTACGTGACTCGGAGAACAGTGGTGCTAATGACAGAAACATGCCAGAAGAAAGTTCTGAGAGTTGTTTGTTTAGGGGGAGTGGAGGAGAGGTTAAGAATATGATGAGTTTGGTTTTAGATTTGAAATTCAAGTGGGTGGAAATGTGGTACCAGGAATGAACAGAGGGCTCTGGATTTTATAAACAGGAAACCAAGTCTTCATTACATAGCAAGGTTTGATGTTTTAAGAGTGCATAACACTGCCAACAAAGAGAAGCATTAATAAAATTAATTTGACCTATATATGATGTTTGCTATGGTTCATTCAAGTTAGTCCATACTACGAATACTTAGAAATTTCAAGTTCATTATCATCATGGTTCATTCAAGCTAGTTCATACTACAAATACTCAGAAACTTCAAATTACTCAGCACACTGTTTTCACCCTAGTCTAAAACAGAGGCAAACTAAATCTGTTCTACAGAAATATTATAATTTTAATACCACTGTTGTACCTAAAAATGTCTTCTAAAGAGCTCAAATACTGTATAGTTCACACTATTGCTGAAGAATGTTTATATGTAATTATTTATTTTTAGACCAGAGGTTAGGAAATGTTTCCAAAGTCACACATAAGGCCACAACTTAGAATAAACTCTGAACTTAAAACGGATTTCAGTTTAGTGTCCAATTAAATATTAAATGTGCATTATGTACTATCATTAGTATACAGACCCCAGCAGTCTATGCATTTTCTTTCATGAACCAGCTAAAAGCAAGGCACTGAGAAAGTCATCAGTAATACCAGTAATGTTAGACTTGGGGGCAGAACCTGTATCTCCTATTTCTCAGTCCACCATTCTTCCCCTTCACTCAAGGGTCCATGTATAGGGTCCTTTTACTTTAAATTCCTGCACTATGACAGCTAATAAGAACATTTATACAGCTACTAAACATACTGTTTTAGCTTCCGACTTGGGAAAACGGTATGGCAGTGAAACTATTTTATGGCTAGCTCCCAAACTCCTGACCTACAAAAGCTCTTCACTATCACGATACAAGAGATCTGGATCTGATTACCATTCCTGGACTCCTGACTTCTGTCTAAGGAAATGCTACCGCAGAAGCGTAAAATAAGTCTGAGGGAAGTCTGAGGAAAAATCCTCCCCACTCAAAAAGAAACCCCTCTGAACGATTAATAAAGAATGATGTGAACTTACTTCAAAATTAAAAAAAAAAAGGAAATTATAAAACAAAGATAAGACAAAATACACATACATGCCCAGAAATCTTTACTCAAACCATGTCTAAGAAGGACAACTGGATTAAAGAAGTATAACAATTATGTAACTGTCATAGAAAAATTTTAAATGTATTACTTGGCTAAGCCAGACAAAATCTCATCACTTAAGTAGCCAGTAACAAAAATGACAAAACTTCCCCTCTAACTTAAAAAAACTGCGCTGCCTCCAGGTAATTCTCATTAACAAGGACAAGTGTTACCCTCTTACTGGAGTATTTTGCATATGGGGCCAGAAATGGGAACTGCTCCTCTAGCAGGTTATCTCAACAAACTTGGGTGAGCTTGCTGTACTAGTCCTGAGATGGTGGCCTCCCACCAAATCCTTCAGAGTGGAGCAAAAGAGCAGACTCTTTCACATTCTGCTATTCATATCAGTGGGAAAGGTTAACTGGACTCTCTTCAATAGCTGATCACTCTCAGTGTCTCCCAAAGTGGGGGATTCAATAGCAACACAGGCCTCTGGGGAGACAGAAAGCTAAACCTGGCTGTGAATTAGGTCAACTTTGAGAGTTACTGCTCAGTTGTACCAAGATAGCTGAAAATCTAATGCTTACTCATCTCAAGAGTTTGCCAGGTCTCCAAATATCAGGCTAAGGACCCAAGGCCCAGGACCCTAGATTCCAGCTCCACCCATCTAGCTCAGCGGGATTATACTGGGCAAAAGCAATCCTCTCATTTCAAGCAGGAACCAGACTGGAGCAAAGCTAGGCTGTGGGCACAGCTCAACCACTGCATATCCAAACCAGCACCCCAGGACCGCTGTCACCACCCAGAAGTAGAGCAGATGCCCCAGGCTTTAGCTCACTGCAGCCGGCATTGTTTACGCTCTTTCGCCGCCTTAGCCTCTGATAGGCCAGTAAAGTCCCCTGTACAGTCCACCAGGACTTCCGCCCTGGGCGCGGGATGCTTGACCCTCGCCCGCAGTTTGACACTTACGCTCCCCGGCAGGGAGAGGTCGCAGCCCTACGGTTCGAGGCGGAATCAGCAGGAATACCGGGCGGGCGGGGGCGGTGGCAGCGGCAGCATTGGCGCGGAGGGCCGCTGGGAAACGCCTCCTCGGGGGCGGGGCCCAGAGTGCTGTGTCAGAGTGCCCGCCCCACCCCGGCCCCCCGCCCCGGCCCCAGCCCCCGCCCGGCACACACTGACGGCTTAAAGGGGCCGCACATGCCTGTGCTCAGAGGACTGGGCGCTCCTTCCATCCCACAGGGCTTTCAAGGCAAGACGCTAATGAAGGGCCAACTAGGCACACTCTACCTCGGTTAGGTATGGACCTCTTTTTTTGTGTGAGGCAACACAGATAATGTTCCAGAAACAAAGGAGGTGACCTGTTCTTACTATCACATCTTAATGCCTCCTTCAGGGGTGAAAAAAATTGCGGCAGGAAACAGTCAAAGCATCAGGGTAAATATATAGCCCCCATTATGTTAGTGGCTTATTCCACTAACTGCTTATTAACTCGAGCAGTTAGCATTTTTCAAATGGCAACTCAAAGGCACAGAAAAGAATTCTGAGAGCCTGCATTGCTTCACCTCACCCTTTCACTGACTTCCTTCTCTTCGGTACAACGAGGAATCCTAGACGATAGAAGATGGGTATGTGCGCATGCCAAGTCGCTTCAGTCGTGTCCCACTCTGCGACCCCATGGATTGTAGTCCACCAGGCTCCTCTGCCCATGGGATTCTCAGGCAAGAATACTGGAATTGGTTGTCATGCCCTCCTCCAGGGGATCTTCCCAAACCAAGGGATTAAACCTGGGACTCCTGCATTGCAGGTGGAGTCTTTACCATCTGAGCCACCAGGGAAGCCCACGTAATATGAACAGTTCTTGAGAAAACTGTAGTAAAAACTGGACTAAAATCTCAGGGAGTTAAGTAATGGTCTCTGATCTCTCTGTAGGTTATTAAAGAATTTTAAATTTCTTTTCATAGGAGGAATTTTTCCTCAACCTCAACTTACAAAGTTTGTATGCATTTTGTGTCTCCTTTATACTGTCAGGAAAGAGATCTCTGTGTTTATTAAGCCTGTATTGTTGTTCAGTCACTAAGTTGTGTTCGACTCTTTGCGACCCCATGAAATGCAGCATGCCAGTTCTCCACCTTCTCCCTGAATTTGTTCAAACTCATGCTGAGCGACTTCACTTTCACTTTTCACTTTCATGCATTGGAGAAGGAAATGGCAACCCACTCCAGTGTTCTTGCCTGGAGGATCCCAGGGACGGGGGAGCCTGGTGGGCTGCCGTCTATGGGACTGCACAGAGTCGGACACGACTGAAGCAACTTAGCAGCAGCGGCATGTCCATTGAGACGGTGATGCCATCCAACCATCTTATCCTCTGTCCTCCCCTTCTCCTCTTGCCCTCAATCTTATCCAGCATCAGGGTCTTTTCCAATGAGTCAGCTCTTCAAATAAGGTAGCCAAAGTACTGGAGCTTCAGCGTCAGCACCAGTCCTTCCAATAAATATTCAGGATTGATTTCTTTTAGGATTGACTGATTTGATCTCCCTGCTGTCCAAGGGACTCTCAAGAGTCTTCTCCAACACCACTGTTTGAAAGCATCAATTCTTTGGTGCTCTGTCTTCTTTTTGATCCAACTCTCACATCCACACGACTACTAGATAAAATTATAGCTTTGACTACACGGATCTTTGTCAGCAAAGTGATGTCTCTGCTTTTTAACAGCTTTTCTTCCAAGGAGCAAGTGTCTTTTAATTTTGTGACTGCAGTCACTGTCCGTGTTGATTTTAGAGCCCAAGAAAATGAAATCTGACACTCTTTCCACTTTTTCCCCATCTATTTGCTATGAAGTGATAGGACCGGGTGCCATGATCTTCGTTTTTTGAATGTTGAATTTTAAGACAGCTTTTTCACTCTCCTCTCTCACCTTCATCAAGAGGCTCTTTAGTTCCTCTTCACTTTCTGCCATTAAAGTGGTATCATCTGCATATCTGAGGTTGATATTTCTCCCGGCAATCTTGATTCCAGCTCCTAAGTCATCCAGCCCAGCGTACCTTCATCTAATCTTGATAAATAAACATACCTTATTAAAACCTTCAGTTCAGTTCAGTCACTCAGCCGTGTCTGACTCTTTGCGACCCCATGAATCACAGCACGCCAGGCTTCCCTGTCCATCACCATCTCCCGGAGTTCACTCAAACTCACATCCATCGAGTCAGTGATGCCATCCAGCCATCTCATCCTCTGTCGTTCCCTTTTCCTCCTGCCCCCAATCCCTCCCAGCATCAGAGTCTTTTCCAATGAGTCAACTCTTCGCATGAGGTGGCCAAAGTACTGGAGTTTCAGCTTTGGCATATTAAAATTACCCCTAAACCTATACAGGAATCAATTTAGTAAAGCCAAAGACCATTTATGGCTTCCCTGGTAGCTCAGTGGTAAAGAATCTATCTGCCAGTGCAGGGGATGCAGGTTCAGTCCCTGGGTCAGAAAGATCCTCTGAAGAAGGAAATGGCAACCCACTCCAATATTCTTGTCTGGGAAATTCCATGGACAGAGGAGCCTGGCGAGCTACAGTTCAGGGGGTCACAAAAGAGTTGGACAAGACTTAGTGCCTAAAGAACAACAACAAAAGACCATTCATAAGTGCCCGAACATCTTCCACCCCAAATAGTTCAAGTGGAAATTTAAATTCCAAAGGACAGGCACAAAGACTGCTCTAATATGGAGCAGACCCAGGTTACCCTTATTCTGAAGGTCTTAGAAAATTCTAGGCTAAGGTTGCCATGAAGAGAAACTGATTCCGATTAGAACAGTCTGATTTTGAATTGGAAAAAAAAAAAAACAACCTCATTTCAAAGTGCATTTAACTATGAATGATACTTTTGAATTAGGTAATTAAGACCTTCCTTCATTCTATCTGTATCAAGCTAATCACACTGTTCTGAGAGCAATGTAGTAGATCAGCCTTCCCACTAGATTGTGAGCACCTCAAGGCAACGGCTGGAATGTATCTCATCTTTTTTCCCAGTATGTGATACCAAATGAATGCTCAGTAAATATTTATACAAAAGATATGACCAACACTTATTTTGACAAAGGAGTCCAGGTAACTTCAATAAGCCTAGTGCAGTGAGTATACATGTGCACGTTCACATACAAATGGATAATACCCAGTGCTGCACTTATTACTGAATTAAAAATTTAGAGAGAAAAAAATCCATTGATTGTACAACTCAGTACAATCAGATTTATATATTTTGTCCCAAAGCAAAAACATTTTATATAAATATTCCTGAATAATAATTAGATATCTCACCAAATGTCACAGCCCCAAATATTTCGGTTATTGCGGCCTTTTTTCTACAAACCACGAAGAGACTAAACTGGATATGTAAAACCTTCACTATTCAACAAATTACCAGAAAGAAGTATTCTCCAGGGCAAAGTTGAAACTGTTTAGGAAATGATTCAACAAACAGTATATATGGAAGAGAATATGGGAAAATGATAATTCATTTATCAGAAAGGTGGTATTTCTTGTGCTTTTTAAAAATCCTTCTTCATTGTAATGTTTTTTCCTGAAACAAATCAAGCACAGATTAAGGAAAATATTTATTTACATATAGCCAGAGCGAAGGGGGGAAAGTTTTAAGCATTAACTGGAATTCTTTATTACATCATATTCAGTGAAGGGAAGAGGCCAAGCTAGTGATTAAGAGCGAGGACTCTGGAGCCAGAATGCTTAGTTCAAATCCTGGCTGTGCCATTTATTAGCTGTGTGGTTTTAGAGAAAAACTCTTACTTCTTTGTGCTTCTGTTTTCTATTTGTAAAATAAGGAATTTTTTACCTTACTGGGTTAATTAGGAGAATTAAATGAGTTAAGTTTCTTATACTTAAAAAGTGCCTAGAATTAATTGCTGAATGGTAAGTAGTAAATAAAGTACATAACATTCAACAAAACTGTCTGCCTTTTCTATCACATTCTTCCACTAAAAAGCAAATGAATAGCCCCTTCCCACTGACTGCTCCCTGTGTTCTTCCTAGCTGTCAGAAGTTAACTGAGGATTAGAGGGAGAAGAGGTCCTCCAACTCAAGAGCTTTTAAATCAGGTTTCAGTTCAGTTCAGTCGCTCAGTCGTGTCCAACTCTTTGCAACCCCATGAATCGCAGCACACCAGGCCTCCCTGTCCATCATTAATTCCCGCAGTTCACTCAGACTCACGTCCATCAAGTCAGTGATGCCATCCAGCCATCTCGTATAACTTACATATACTAAAATTCTTTAGTATAACTTACATATACTAAAATTTACTTTAAAAAATTCTGTCTTGGAGTAGAGTTGATTTACAATGTTGTGTTAGTTTAAACTTCACTCTTTAGTACACAGTTCTATGCACCCTGACAGAAATATAGTCATGTATCCATCACCATAGTCAGGAACATCTCTACAAGCCCTGCAAACTTTCTTGTGCCTCTTTGTAATTAACCTCTCTCCCCCAGACCATCACTCATCAGTATTCTGTTCCTACAGGTTTGGTTTTTGCACACGTCACATAAAAAGAACCATATAGTATGTAGTCTTTTGAGTCTGGCTTTGTTCACTTAGTAGAACTGAGATTATCCATGTTTTTCACATATCAGTAGTTTCACTTTATTGTTGAGCAACACTCCCTTGTATGATCTAACATTCTATTCATCCATTTACCAGCTGAAGGACATGTGGACTGTTTACAGTTTTTAGAACTTGCAAAGAAAAGAAAAGAAAAAAAAAATAACTGCAAACTGCTACAAATTTTCATATGAACATAACTTTTCATTTCTCTTGGGCAAATATCCAGGAGTGGGAAAAATCGGTGATATGGTAAGTGCATGTTTAATTTTATAAGTAACTGTCAAATTGGTTTCTAAAGTGTCTCTTTGAACCCTTTCATGCTCTTCTACTAGCAGTAAGTCAAGGGTAACTGGATTATTACTTACCACTGATTTTCAGTATGGATCTGTATTTTTATACCTATCAATTACAATCAGTTCTTTCTGCAATTTAGTATTAACGGTGTGTAATTAGTCTTCTGTTTATGAAGAATCATTGATCACTTGACATGAATCTTAAATGTTACTTTATAACACTTTCAAAGGGAAATATCAATGAAAATTACTCTTTCAAATCCCATCCAAGAGTGGTCATATCTGGTAATTTTTCCTGGATCAATAAGCTATAAGAATTAACAAAACGTACTACTAGTAACTAAATACATTAGGTATACTTCTGTCAATCAAACTTGCAACATTCAGACAAGAGTTTCCAGAGCCTAAATAAAATTTATCAACAATGTATGTAGCAAGTATTATTTAACATCTTTAGCAAAAGTATAATTCTCCTGATTAGGAAACAAAAAGGATGCATACAAGAAAATGTTTGGAAACTCATTAAAAATACTATGTCCAGAGACTTCCCTGGTGGTCAGTGGCTAAGACTCCACACTGGCAATGTAGGGGACTCAGATTTGATCCCTGGTAAGGGAACTAGTCATGAAATTAAAAGACGCTTACTCACCAACCTAGATAGCATATTCAAAAGCAGAGACATTACTTTGCTGACTGAGGTCCATCTAGTCAAGGCTATGGTTTTTCCAGTGGTCATGTATGGATGTGAGAGTTGGACTGTGAAGAAGGCTGAGTGCCGAAGAATTGATGCTTTTGAACTATGGTGTTGGAGAAGACTCTTGAGAGTCCCTTGGACTGCAAGGAGATCCAACCAGTCCATTCTGAAGGAGATCAGCACTGGGATTTCTTTGGAGGGAATGATCCTGAAGCTGAAACGCCAGTACTTTGGCCACCTCATGCGAAGAGTTGACTCATTGGAAAAGACTCTGGTGCTGGGAGGGATTGGGGGCAGGAGGAGAAGGGGACAACAGAGGATGAGATGGCTGGATGGCATCACTGACTCGATGGATGTGAGTCGGAGTGAACTCCGGGAGATGGTGATAGACAGGGAGGCCTGGTGTGCTGCGATTCATGGGGTTGAAAAGAGTCGGACACGACTGAGCAACTAAACTCAACTGAACTGAAGGGAACTAGATCCCAGGGGCCATAACTAAGACTCAGCACAGCCAAATAAATAAATATTATAAAAAATAAATACTATGTCCAGTATTACAACAAAATGCCGCTGCTGGTTATGTAAATTGGCACATTCAATGTGGAAAATATTTGATATTAACAACCCATTCCCAAGAGAATTGAAAGTCCACACAAAGCTTGTATATAAATGCTAACAGCAGCATTACTCATAATAGTCCCAGAGTGGAAATAACCCACAAATCCATCAACTGATAAATGGGTAAAACAGACTGTGATCTATCCATTCAACAGAATATCATTCAGCCATAAAAAGGAACGATATATCCTACAACATGGGTTAGCCTTGAAAACACTGTACTAAGTGAAAGAAGCAAGACACGGAAGGTCACATATTGCATGATTACGTTGATACGAAATGTCCACGTTAAGCAAATGCAGAGAGACAGACACAGCCAAGGGCTAGGGGTGGGAGGGCAGGGAGGGAAATAAGGAATGGGGAGTGACTATTAGTGGGTATGAGGTCTCTCTTCAGGATGATGAAAATGTTCTGGCATTAGATAGTGGTGATGGCTGCACAACTATATAAATATATTAGGAAGCCACTGTATACTTTATAAGAATAAATTTTATACTGTGTGAATTCTATCTCAATTTAAAAAAAATCCATTAATAGGAGACAAATAAATAAGCTATAGTATATTCACAGAAAAGATATCATACAGCAGTGAAAATAAATGAAGACAGCTATTAGTTAAAATATGCATAATTTCACAAACCATGCTGAGAAAATAGCTAGTTACTGAACAACAGGAGACACAGGCTTGATCCCTCGGTCAGGAAGATCCCCTGGAGGAGGAAATGGCAATCCACTCCAGTATTCTTGCCTAAAAAATCCCATGTGCAAAGGAGCCTGGCAGGCTCTAGTCCAAAGGGCCACAAACAGTCAGACATGACTGAGCACGCATAGCATCGTACTCAAGAGTGAGAAACTGAAGGCTCTTCCTCTAAGAGCAGGAACAGGGCGAGGATGCTTGTGCTAACAGTCCTATTCAACACAGAATTCAAAGTCAGTGTTCTTCGCAGGAAAAAAAAGTCTTACAAAGAGAAATTAGGCAAGATGAAGAAACAAAAGAGATCTAAGTCAAAAAGGAAGAAGTAAAATCATCTGTTTGCATATGACATAATCTTATATGTAGAAAACCCTAAAAGATTCCACCAAAGAAAAATGTGAGAATAAATGAATTCGGTAAATGAATAAATTTTGTGAACAGAAATAAATTCAGTAAATGAATGAATTTTGCACAATACAAAACCAACATACAAAAATCAGTAGTGTTTTTCTATACCACCAATGAAAAATATGAAAAGAAAATTAAGAAAACAATTCCACTTAAAATAACATCAAAAAGAATAAAATACTTGGGAATAAACCTAACCAAGGAGATGAGACTTGTACACTGAAACTTATAAAACAATGCTAAAAGAAACTATATAGAAGATACAAACAAAAAGACATCCCATATCCATGGCCTGTAAGATTCAGTATTATTAAGATTCCATATATCTGAAAATAATCTATAAATTCTATCAAAATTCCAACAGCATTTTTTGTAAAAATAGAAAAATTAATTTTAAAATTCATATGGAATCTCAAAGGACCCTGAATAGTAAAAACATTTTTGAAAAAAAAAAGTTGCAGCACTCTCTTCCTGATTCCAAAGCATATTAAAAAGCCACAATGATCACAACAGTGTGGTAATGGCAGAAAGACCAATGGAACAGCATAGAGAACGCAGGAATAAACCCTCGTGAATAGGGTAAAATTGTCTTTGTTTGACAAGAGTGCCAAGACCACTCAATTGGGAAAGGATGGTCTCTTCAACAAATAATCATGGGAAAAACCAGACAGCTACATGCAAAAGAATGAAGGTGGACCCTTATCTTACATCATACACAAAAACTAATATGAAATCATTAAAAATCTAAATATAAGATCTAAAACTACAAAACTCCTAGAAGAAAACATAGAGGAAAAGCTTTATAACACTGGAATGCACAATGATATCTTAGATATGATGCCAAAAGCACAGGCAACCAAAGCAAAAAGGGCCAATGGGGATTGTATCAAACTTAAAAACTTTTGTGTATCAAACGACAGAATAAACAGAGTAAAAAGATAACCTACAGATGGAAAGAAAATATTTATCAATCATTTATTTGGTAAGTCAATATCCACAGAGTATCAAGAACTCCCACAACAAAACTTTGAATAATCCAATTAAAAATGGGCAAAAGACTTGAATAGATGTTTCTACAAAGATGAGTATTTTGCATATTTGTTGAAATTCATTGGAAGGGCTGATGCTGAAATTCCGATACTTCGGCCACCTGATGCAAAGAGCCAACTCATTAGAAAACACTCTGATACTGGAAAAGACTGAAGACAGAGGAGTGGGGGCAGAGGATGAGATGGTTAGATGGCATCACCGACTCAACGGACATGAATTTGAGCAAACTCAGGAAGATAATGGAGGACAGGGGAGCCTGGCATGCTGCAGTCCATGGGGTCGCAAAAAGTCGGACATGACTTAGCGACTGAACAAGAACAACATCAAAGATGATATACCAATGGCCAATAAGCATATGAAAAGATGTTCAACATCACTAATCATCAGAGGAATGCATGTCAAAATCACAATGGGATTATCTCTTCACACCCAATAGAAGGGTTACTATCAAATAAACAAAATTTTAAAAAACAGAAATAACAAATGCTGGTAAGAATGTAGAGAAGTTGCAACACTTGTCTACCTTGGTGGGATTGTAAATGGTGCAACAGCTACGAAGACAGTCTGGAGGCTGCTCAAACCTTAAAACAGAGCAGCGGCTGTCCTGGCCCATCGCCTGCCATTCAGTGTGTGGCTGAGGGTGGGCGCATCTACCTCCAGAAGCACTGAAAACTGGGGCTCGAGTTTACACACTCATGATCCAAGCCACAGAAGCGACCCAAATGTCCACTAAAGAACGAGCGGATGGATGGATAAGCAAAATGTGGTAAACACATACAATGGAATATTAGCCTTAAAAAGGAAAGAAATCCTGTTATACGCTACAATATGGATGAACTTTGAGGATATCATGCTAAATGAAACAAGCCAGCCACAAAAAGTCAAATACTGTATGGGTCCACTTACAGGAGGTACTAAACGAGTAAAATTCACAGCAACAGAAAGTAGAATGGTGGTTATCAGGGGCCAGGGAAAGAAGAAAAGAAAAGTTGTTCAATGGATACAGTATTAGATCTGCAAGATTCAAAAGTTTTGGAGATATCTTTCACAACAACTGAATGTAACCACTAGTTTAAAATTATGATGGTAATTTTTATGTTACATGCTTTTAAAAAATATTACAGTTTTTAAAAAGTGAGAAACTTGTCTGTTCAAAATGCTCTGTAGGTATTTAAAGAAAAAAATATTTAAATACTGATGTGGAGGAAATCTATTATGAAGTTTTAGAAACAGTTTTGGAAGCTAGCATATGAAGTCTAATTCCTTTTTTGTGTGTTTAGTAAAAATATAAAAAAAGGGTCATACACATTGGTAGTAATGACCCTCAAAGATATTGGGCTGTAATCCCCCAAAACTATAAATGTTGTTATATTTGGGAAAAGGGTCTCCGCAAATGTGATTAAGAATTTTAAGACAGGAAGATCATCCTGGATCATCTGAGTCAGCCTGAATGCAACCACATGTATTCTTACAAGAGGGAGACCAATGAAAAGCTGACACACTCAGAGGAGACGGTGATGTGAAGACTGAGACGAGCAAGACTGTAAGAGGCTGGAGGGATGCGACACCAGCCAAGGGACACCGACAGCTGCCAGAAGTGGAAGAGGCAAGAACCGGCGCTCCCCAGCACCTCTGGAGGAACACGGCCGTGCCTCAGTATCAGCCTCCAGGAAGCCTCTTCCTAAATTTTTCTAAAATTCTTACTGAAATATTGTTGATTTACAATGTTGTTAGTTTCAAGCATACAGCAAAGGGATTCAGTTGTGCGTGTACAAAAAAATTTTTCCATTGTAGGCTATTACAAGTATAGTTCCCTGTTGGTTATCTTATAGTACAGTGTATATTTTAACCCCAAACTCCTACTCACCCTAAATTTCAGACTCAACTCCAGAACTGTGAGAGAATAAATTATTGTTGTTTTAAGCTGCCAAATTTGTGGTCATTTGTTTTGGTAGTCATAGAAAACTAATACATGTTTGAAAGCACATAAAAATTTTCTGGATGGATCCACAGAAAATTGTTAACAATGACCACTTTTAGAAGAATGTATATGGGACTAGCTAAAGAATTTTTACTTTTCATTTTAATACATAGGCTTGTCTTTTATTTTAATGAACAACAAGCTTCAATATTCTTTATCAAAATGTTTTTAAAAGCTCTAAAACTTTAAAATTCCAGCCTGGCACCTTGAAGCTGAATCTGTCTATACATATCCCGTAAGCCTCACTTCCTCCCCTTCATATTTTTTGGACATCATATCTCCCTTGAAAAGAGAGATCTGAATCTTATTTATTGCCCAGCATCTAGCAGAGTGCTTTGTCCTCTAACACATAATTTCAAAAACAGCACAATTTCATCAAATTATAGAACTCTTAAATATAAAATAAATGTGTTCTGAGTTTATAAATAAAATTTTGCATGCTGAATGTATTTAAAATGTGAAAGGGAAACATGATATAAGAGATTAATAGAATTCTAAAGCAAAGCCTTTTTTGAAGTGAAAAATTAGTAAGTAATAGATTTCAAAAATTTAGAAGATTTTTGTCACTGTTTTCTTAGTACCTACTTTTTGATTATAAAATCCATTAAAAGAAGGAAATTTTAACTTTAGATCATTCATTTGGTAAAGTCATGAGAGGAGAGCAGTTGCTTGCAATAAATCTTATTATAGAGCACTCTAGTCAAAATTAAATTCAACCAAAACTGTCCTGTTGGATGTTGGAGTTGGAGCTGAGTTCTAGCACTTGTTTTGCCATATACTAGCTGAGTCTCAGTTTTATCATCATCATTACAGTACCATCTTCATGTGATTCCTTATTTAATACACATTTCCAGAGCATTCATTACATGCCAGGCAGTATTCTAAGCACTTCACATACATTAACTCGTTTATTTCTCATAACTCTTGAGATTGACATTATTATTCCATTTTACAGATGAGAAAACCGAGGCATAGAGGCTAAGTAACTTGCTTCACGTGATTCAACTAATTGTCATGGTGAACTGTTGAAGTGAAAAATGATATTTTGCCTTACATATATTAAGAATCTCTCCAAATACCTGTATTATTCCCCTGCCACACAAGTACACTTAGTATGTAGCTAAGTGCCTAATATAGAGTAGCGTGAGATCATAACATGTTACTCTGTATTAGGCACTTAGCTACATACTGAGTACAGGAAGTGAAATACAGTAGCCCAGTGGCAATGTACCATGAGGGTGTAACAGAGGCAATTAATCTAGACTGGAGCATCAGGGAAGGTCTCCCTGAGAAAGTGATATTTAGGCTGAGAACTAAAGGAAATTAATAGTGATTAGCCAGACCTAGGCACAATGACTAGATATAACAAGAGAATGTTTCAGGCATGTGGGTGAAAGCTGACAAGAGCTAGGCAAGATAAAGAAAGAACTGCAACCTATGTGGCCAAAACAGAAGCTGAGAAAAAGGGCAGACTGGAAAGGGTCTCATCATACAAAGCCAGGGACTTTATGCAAGGAAGTAGTACTGTGCGTGTGTGTGTTAGTTCCTCAGTCATGTCCAACTCTTTGTGACTCCTTGGACTGTAGCCCTCCAGACTTCTCTGTCCATGGAATTTTCCAGGCAAGAAGACTAGAGTAGGTAGCCATTCCCTCCTCCAGGGGATCTTCCCAACTCCAAGGATTGAATCCAGGTCTCCTGCATTGCAAACAGATTTTTTACCATCTGAGCCACCAGGGAAGACCCATCATGGCAAATAGCAAGCATTCAAGAAACAGTAGCTATCATTACTATATTATTATAAGCATCATCTCAGAGTCATTTAGAGATCTTAGACAGACTTCAGCTCAGTTCAGTTGCTTAGTGGTGTCTGACTCTTTACAACCCCATGGACTGCAGCACGCCAGGCCTCCCTGTCCATCACTAACTCCCTGAGCTTACTCAAACTCATGTCCATTGAGTCGGTGATGCCATCCAACCACCTCATCCTCTCATCATCCCCTTCTCCTCCCACCTTCATTCTTTCCCAGCATCAGGGTCTTTTCAAATGAGTCAGTTCTTCACATCAGTTGGCCAAAATATTGGAGTCTCAGCTTCAAGATCAGTCCGTCCAATGAATATTCAGGACTGATTTCCTTTAGGATAGACTGGGTGGATCACCCTGCAGTCCAAGGGACTCTCAAGAGTCTTCTCCAACACCACAGTTCAAAAGCATCAATTCTTTGGAGCTCAGCTTTCTTTATATTCCAACTCTCACATCCATGCATGACTACTGGAAAAACCGTATCTTTGACTAGACAGACCTTTGTTGGCAATGTCTCTGCTTTTTAATATGCTGTCTTAAGACTTAATCAAACCCACATTTTAATCTTCTGGTTCAAGAAAGGCCTAAGTTAGCTTAGGGTTCTTAGGACTGAGTAAAGCAAGTCTCTGATCTAAAACAAGTTTGTTGGGTATATAAGCAATCTATTCTTTCTTATCCTATAGAAAGCAGATTTACTGAAAGTTAAATAAGTAAAGCCTGGATAACTCAATCAGTAGAGCTCCAGACTTTTGACTTCCCTGGTGGCTCAGATGGTAAAAAAATAAAAATAAAAAATCTGCCTGCAATGCAGGAGACCTGGGTTTGACCCCTGGGGGAGTTACGAAGATCTCTTGAAGAAGGAAATGGCTACCCAATCCAATATTCTTGCCTGGAGAATTCCATAGACAGATGAGCCTGACCAGTCACAAAAAGTCAGACATGACTGACTGACTAACACTTTCACCTCTCAAACAAGTAAATGTCATTTTATATTACTCAGGAGACTATCCATATTTCACTTGGAGGAATTCCCCATATTAAATGTAGGTCAAAATAAGCAGGCAGTCCTCTAAAGCATAAAAAACTGTTTTCTTTTACTGCCCAGAGATTTCTGATATGGGATTTAATCTTTACTCACAAATGAAGAACTCATGCTAGTTCAGGACTGGGGGTTTTCATGAGACTTTCTTTTCTTTTCTTTCTTTCTTTTCTTTTTTTTTTTAAGCAATGTATCATATAAGAAAGGGCCAAAAGAAAAGTGTGGAATTACAGTACTGAAAAAAACATCTAAAACACAAGAATGAGAGACTTCATATAGCAAATGAATTAGGACACAAAATGATGAAAAACAAACACTGCAAATAAATACATAAAAGAAATGAAACAGCAAAATGAATTAGAGAATAAGATGTTCTAGATAGCCAAGTTTGCTAGAGGTTTGTCTCTGAAATATCAATTATATTATATAACTTTTTTCCATGTAAAATAAATCTAAGAAAATACATAAGCTTCACACTCTTTTAAACAAAATCGACTGATAATTATTTAAAATTTTCAGGATAATCCATTTGAGTAATCAATGTAGCAATACCCTCAAGAGGTACTGCCAAAGAGTTATGAGGGAATCTTGTATCAAAATCAAGTGGTTCCAATATGGCGTTTTTGAAT
The DNA here is from genome assembly GCF_032405125.1 of Capricornis sumatraensis. NCBI lineage: Eukaryota > Metazoa > Chordata > Mammalia > Artiodactyla > Bovidae > Capricornis > Capricornis sumatraensis. Next base: position 77,279,791 of record NC_091084.1, read on the forward strand.
TTTAATGTTCTGTAGCTTTCCTTCCTCAAACTTCCTGATCAAACTAAGACTTCTAGTTAACTTGTAAGCAGTGCTAATTTTAGCTCTTGATTTAAAGAAGCAAGCAGGGTGAAACTGTGCATAAAGAGGGAGCAGGACCTACTTAAAGGAAGTCAGTAAAATTTAGAATGCAGAAAAGACTTTTTTGGTTTATTTCCTGGCAGTTAACTTTCAGATAAATAAAATGCGACTTTAAGTCTTATGACTGAAGAAAGAAAAGGACGACTGATTAAACAAACATTTTCAAGACATACTTGAGACTATTCAACTTTTTTCCTCATCTTCATAGAAAGAATTTAAAACTCATTTTAATTAATAATCTCTAAGAAATATAATCAAGATGGAGAAGGAAATGGCAACCTACCCCAGTATTCTTGTCTGGAAAATCCCACGGACAGAGGAACCTGGTGGGCTCCAGTTGATCGGATCACAAAGAGTCAGACACGACTGAGCAACGAAACAACAGCAACAAGAAATATAATCAAGATACTGAAGAAGCAAGTTTCTAATCTCGTAATAAAATAAACATCACCTTTGAAGAGACAGCAGTCACCAAGGCTTATCTGACATCATATCTATGCCAAAAATGTCTGACCATTCCAACAAAGTCAGAATTTATACTTTGCATCTCTGAACAAAGATCATATTCCAGGAATAAGCAACTGCTGTTACCAATTAAGTGAAAATAATGTTTTCTGTGGCACTTAAAAAGAGTTATGGAAGAAAAAAGAAAGAGCTCAGTAAAAAAGCATACCACAAAGAGGACATTTGTTTGGGACATGAGTTTCCTCGGAAACTTATGGAGAGACCTGTATGAAATCATGTTTAGCTTAATACAGATAGAAATAAATAAAAAAACTATATATGTGTGCATATGCGTGAGTTAGTATACATACACACCCAGCTCTGTTTACTGAGAGGACCTCGGAACAATGACACCCCAGAAATAAGCACATCTAGATCTTGGTTTCTATCAATAAATATCACAGTCTCACAGAAGGAACCAGGGCTGATTCTATGGCTGGGATGGGGAAAATACTAGATCGGTCTGGAGCATCTTGCTGTACCAGAAAAGTGCTCAGAATGAGCTAAAATAAATAACATAGAATCAGATTATAAAACAGATATTCATATTGATATAGATAACTGGTTAAAAGAAAAATAAATGGGGGAGAACAGACAAATTTTTGTTACAAAATTCCAAACAATCTACATAGATACTGTTCCAACTTCAGTAAGCAGAACTTATTTATGCCCCTCATTCACTTTGAGGATGGGCTAGACTCAAGAGACTCACTTCCAAAGAATAGGTATAGAAAGGAAAAAATAGTAACTTTACTTCTCAACCTGGCAAACACTACCTTAACCAAGTGTTCAAGGTTAACATCATCAGTGATATCATATATTCCCTTGATAAGAAATGATGGTGTTCTGTGACATTCTTTCCAAAAACACATAACCCTTGTCTAATAATGAAAAAAAAAACATGGGACAAACCTGGAAGAAGAATATTCCACAAAATAACTGACTAAGACTCAAAACTGTCAAGACCATGGAGACAAAGTAAGACTTAGAAACTGTCAAAGACCACAGGAGACTAAGAGAGACAACAACTAGATGCAACAGGTTAGCCAGGAGTGGGTCCTCAATCAGAAAGGCGATGTGAATAGAAAACTACAGATATCCCAACAAAGCCTGGAGTTCAGTTAAAAGGAATGCATCAATGTTGGTTTCTTCATTTTGACATATGTGCCATCTAAGATATTAACAATAGAGGAGATCAGATGAGAGGTATACAGAATGCTATATCTTAGCAAATTTTCTGTAAATCTAAAATTATTACAAAATAAAAACGGTTATTTTTTAAAGGTTTTGTAAAAAAAAACACCAAAAACCTGAAAAACAAAAAACCCTGTCATTTACCTTCAAAAAAGTCATGTCTTGAAAAACAAAATTTTTTAAAAGTGCGATACCTCAGACCTACTAGAATGGCTAAAACTAAAAAAAAAAAACAAAACTGGTGAAACTAAATGCTGACATGGATGTCAAGCAAAAAGAACTCCCATTCATTGCTAGTGGAAACACAAGATGGCATTGCCACTTTTGAAAAGTTTGGCAGTTTCTTACAAAGCTAAACACTGTCTTACCAAGCTAAACACTGTCTTACCCTATGGCCCAGCAATCACACTCGTAGGTATCTACACAGGAGAACTAAAAATTTATATGCCACACACAAATGTTTATAGCAGCTTTGTTCATAATTATAAAAAACTAGAAGTGACCCAGATATCCTTCAATAGGTGAATGGATAAACTGTGATACACACACACAATGAAATCTTATTCAGTAATAAAAAGAAATGAGCTATCAAGCCAAGAAAAAACATGGGAGAACCTTAAATAGATACTCTTAAGTGAAAGAAGGAGATCCAACCAATCCATTCTGAAGGAGATCAGCCCTGGGATTTCTTTGGAAGGAATGATGCTAAAGCTGCAACTCCAGTACTTTGGACACCTCATGCGAAGAGTTGACTTATTGGAAAAGACTCTGATGCTGGGAGGGATTGGGGGCAGGAGGAGAAGCGGACGACAGAGGATGAGACGGCTGGATGGCGTCACTGACTCGATGGACGTCAGTCTGAGTGAACTCTGGGAGTTGGTGATGGACAGGGAGGCCTGGCGTGCTGCGATTCATGGGGTTGCAAAGAGTCAGACACGACTGAGCGACTGAACTGAACTGAAGTGAAAGAAGCCAGTCTGAAAAGGTTACATAGTATATGATTCTAATTATATTACATTCTGGAAGAGTGAAAACTATGAAGACAATAAAAAGATCAATGCTGCCAGAGGGTGGGGGAGGGAGAAAGGATGAATAGGTGAATTATAAGAGATTTTTAGGGCAGTGAAACTATTCTCTACGATAGTATAATGGTGGATAAATAACATTATAAATGTCAAAACTTACAGAAGTTCACAACATAAAAAGTAAACTTTAATGCATGCTAATTTTAGAAAGTCATTTTGGAGACTGAGGAATCCCATAAAATGTGTGAAACCATCTCATTGAAGCGGGTGGGGACAAAGAACTGACTTAAGCAACTTTGGAAATGAATGGACTTTAACACTAAAGGCAAAAGGAACTGGACATAAGCACTGTATTTAGTGTCGTTTAGTCACTAAGTCATGTCTGACTCTTTTGCAACCCCGTGGGCTGTAGCCTGTCAGGCTCCTCTGTCCATGGGATTTCCCAGACAAGAATACAGGAGTGGGCTGCCATCTCCTTCTCCAGGGCATCTTCCCAACCCACCCATGTCTCCTGCTTGGCAGGCGGATTCTTTACCACTGAGCCACCTGGGAAGCCCTGCACTTCTAGTTAATAAAGTTATTTTTTATGGGAGTATGGATTAAAAATTCAGATAGTGCTACGTATGTCTACTGGAGCTGAATAGAACTCCTGTTTAATTTGGTATAGAAACAGATAGCGACATATAGGAATATCTATAGATGTCTATATATACCAGTTAGTATATATACCTATTAGTCCTGTTAGTTGAGAGTGCCTAAAAGAAATGACACCCCAGTAGCAATGAGAACACTTACTGCCCAGATCTTGGTTTTTATTACCATTCTCCAATGAAAAGTCCCAGGATATCCAGGAGAAATGACTAATTCTAGCACTGTGACAAGAAATATACAAGATGAGCTTATTGCATCTTGTAGTGTTGGGAACTGCTAAAAAAAATAATTAAATAAAACACACACACACACACACAGATATGGGAATGTTAAAGGGGAACAAGAGCCAACTGAGAGAATACTCAATGGATAAAGCTGGAACAATTCGAGCAACAAAGTAAAGCAATACTGGAATATAACTCAAAGTATAAAATACCCTTCAGTTTATACTGATATGAATCCTTGACTAAAATAATAAATGGGGAAAGAGAGACAAATTCTCCACGCAGAAGAAATTCAAATAAAATATCCAGCTATTCCGCCCCAAGGACAGGGAGCACAATCCCTCACTTCCTAAGTGGGCTGTACAAAATTACTTCCTTCCGAAGACCACAATGAAAGGGGAAAAGAGTTAACTCTGTAGTGGAGAAACCAGACAAACACTACTTTAGCCAGATGATCAAGGCCAATACCAACAGTCATAAACCATGTCGATAGTACCCTTTATATGACACAATTAAAATGGCATTCTCTCTGTGATCTTCCTCCCCAAAACACATAACCCCAGTCTAATTATGAGAAAAACATCAGATAAATTCCAATACATGTGCATTCTACTATATACCTAAACAATACCCCTAAAAACTTCCATATATTTTAAAGGTTTTAAAAATTAGGGGGAAACAGTGAGGTGGGGAAGCCAGATCCATCGTCTCTCTCAGTCAACACAAACATAAAGCTATCATTTTTCCATGATTCTTAGTTGAAGACTTTCCAAATTAGTCTGCTAAGATATTGCTATATCCAAAGACACATAAACACTGGTTAGTTGTACACTTTATTACATGGAGAAAACTATGCCAGTTTTGGCCAACAAACATTTTCTGTCCACCTTATTTGTCCTAAGCACCGCTTGAAGCATTGAAATAACCTCACAGATTGAAAAAAAAAAAAAGCTCCTGTGCCCTGCTTTCATTTCTGTGAGGAAATGAGACAATATACAAGCAAACAATAAATGACCTATCATATAGCAATAAATGCTATAAAGTTAAAAAAAAAAAAGTGAGGTAAATGTGACCAAGAGGGCCACACTAATTGGAGCTTGGGAAATGCCTCTTTAAGGAGATGACATTTGAGTTGAGAACTGAGTGATGCCTATACACAAAGACAAGCTTGAGGCAGGATAGAGCAGGTAGGAAGTTCCAGGCAGAGAGAACACACACAAAGGCCAAAAAGAGTAACTTTTAAGTATTTGAGATAAATCAAGTGGGCAAGGCAACTGCCTAGAAACAAGGTAAGCAACATATCCTGAACTCTACAGGTACAAATATGCATTTACAGTAATTGAAATAAAGCTTAAAAAAAATTCAAACCTCTCCAACACTGATCACCAGGAATTCATCAATCATTAGATCCACATCTAGACTCTTCGCCCCCATTCAGTCCTATCTCCCACTGCCACAACTGTCCATCCCTCATATGGTAAAAATGCTATTTTGAACTGTTCTTCCACCTTCCCTCTAAAACCACCATGTCTGTGGTTCACATTTCCTTATGTCTCTGATAGAAGTATTTAAGAAAAAAAGGCAAGAGGGAGAGTCTACCCAGAAAATGGTCCTGAATTCTCCCTAACAGATCTCATTATTTCACACAGTACAGCCAGAAGTTATGTGCAACGACACTGAACAGACTAACTTGGGTTCAAACTGAGGTGCTATCAGCTGTATGATTTTGAGCAAGCTGCATAAACTTTCTAAGACTCAGTTTCCTCATCTGTAAAAGGCTGTGAGAATTAAAACGTGGCACCCAGTAGAATATTCAATAAATGTTAACTACTGCTGGTAGAAGTAGCTGAGCATTTATTTTGTTCAAGAACTAGAGCTGGCCAGAGGGATTACAGAAATGACAATTTGCTACAGCAAACTGTTTGAGAGATAAAATTGTCAAACTCCCTTAGGTCAGGGGCTTTGTCTTTTTCTGGTTCACCAGTGTATTCCCAGAATCTAGAACAATGTTAACACATGGTAGGCATCAATATTTGTTGAATGAATGAATGAGACTCCATTAAGACAATGGAGCATAAAGGAACTTGACTTTGCTCCAATATAAAGAAAAATTTTCCTTCCCCATCAAGATCTTAAACAATAACCTAAGGCACTATTAAATACATTTATTATTTTTCATTGCTTTCCCAAAACCTAAGACAGTGTTCATAATATTAGGGTACTCAAATTTATTGCCGTTAAAACTCTGCTGTTAAAATTAAGCTGTTGATCAAAAATTTTTAAGTAATAAATTATACAGTTTATTGTTAAGGAATGTTTTTGCTTGCTGTTGCCTGAGTGAACAAACTTTAAAAACTTGTGTAAATTTTTTTTTCATGAGTTTACCCATTATGTTTATGTTGGCAAATATATATTGATTTCACCTTTCTCTATGTCATTTTATAAAAACATTACAGTTTATCCAGTCATTTAAGAAAAATCCAAATCTTTTACAATTTCTTAAGTTTCAAAGATGGTTACCTTCATTATCAGCTCTTTAGGTCAAAGAAGGACTTTTCAGGGTGATAACGGAGAAAGGAGGAGTTCACCTCTCTCAAAATGAGTTTTCAATTACTATAATTATGCATAAAATAAGACAGGGAGCATTTCTGGGCCAACACTTGAAGGCTTGAGTCCCATAAGAATTAAACTGGAGCCATGCATAAATTTGGGGCAAGTTCTGCAAAAACCTCTTCTTCCTCTATTGCCGCTGAATGAAAAACTCATTGCTAAGATTCATCAACATGAGTGTATTTTCTAACACATAGTAGCCGCTCTGGCCACACGATTTTCACCATTTTCTATCCCAGAAACAAAAACGTACACGTTTAAACCCGGCCTGACAATTACCACAATGGCAGGGTAGCTATCTCGACAGCCACAGTGGTTAAGAGCTTAAAAAGTAAGAATCTAGTTTACCGAGACCTCACCTTAAAGTAGCAAGGCCTGATTAACCTACACTGCTGGCTATTGTATGGGTCCCCCAAAGCTTCAAAGCTGGGAATATACCTGAACTCTACTGACACCTTCCGAGACAGAAAGCCAGGCGGAAGGGCGGAGCGATGCGATCCGAATCGTTTTAAATCGCAGCAAGCCGGCGGGGCCGCAGGTGCGCGGGTCGGGCACAGGTGCGCGGGCAGGCCCCGGGACCACTGTCCTTGTCACGCTCTGAGGCGACCAGCGCCCTTCACAACCACCACAGCCCACGGAGGTTCTCTCTCATTCATTCATTCATTTGACAATTACGCGAGGAGCGCCGTAGCAGGGCCGGCTCGTAGGCTCCCCGGCCCCAGCACCCGAACACCCTGAGCCGCCAGACGCGGCCCTGCGCCGCACGCATCCCTCGGGCGCGGCCGCCCGCACCCCGCCGCGCCGCGCTCCGGTCACCCGGATCCCGGCCCGGGCCTCAGCCGCACCCGAGCGCCCACGCCCCCCGCCCTCCCTGCCGCCAGTCCCCCGGCCTCCGCCCCGCTCCGCCGCCTGACCCGCCGGGTTTGTGGGGCGAGGAAAGCGCGCGTCCGCGGAAGCCCCCGCCCCCCGAGCCCGGGGCGAGGGGCCGCTCCGCGCGCGCCACTCGTGAACCTGAGGGGCCTAGGCGGGTGGGTCGGGCCCACAGTCCACTCACCTCCGCCGGGCCAGAACCGAGAGGTTGCTCTAAGCCGTTTGAAACCGCTTGGGCCGCCGCACACCCCGCAGTGTCCTCGTTGTTTATTGGTCCTGGGAGGACCGCCCATTGTCCTTCCATTGGTTCGTTTGAAAGAACTGTGGGCACGCGCCGCCCGCAGCCTTAAAGGGGCCGTGCGCAGCCGTGCTTCCTTTGGAGCCTGACTCTGCTTGGTCCTGTAGGGAGGTCTCGGGGCGAGGAGCGAAAGGTTAAAACTGTCCTGGAAGAAAGCTGTGTGAAGAGCTAGCTGTGCCTTCTGGGTACTCAGCAGGTTTGCTTTACTTAATTGCACGTCTTTAAACTCCTGTCAGTCAGTCAGTTCAGTCACTCAGTCTTGTCCGACTTTTTGCGACAACCTGCCAGGCCTCCCTGTCCATCGCCATTCCTGGAGCTTGCTCAAACTCAAATCCGTCGAGTCGGTGATGCCATCCAACCATCTCATCCTCTGTCGTCCCCTTACCCTCCTGCCTTCAATCTGTCCCCAGCATCAGGGTCTTTAACAATGAATCAGTTCTTTGCATCAGGTGGACAAAGTATTGGAGACGCAAACAACACCTGGCAATTTTTTTTCCGAGTCATTTTATTCACAAATATTTGTGTGCAGCTGAGTGAGTGAAGGAAACCAGAAAGGCAACTAAGATACAGTGGAAGGAGGGTGAATGGAGCCAGGACGATGGATCCTGGTCTTGGACCTGCTCTGAGTAAAGCACTTTTCTCAGTAAATCATGTGGAACCGGGATAATGATGTTTCCCTTATAAATTTAGTGTGTTGAATTAATATAACTAATTGAGTGTCTAGAAACAGGCTTTGAACAGTAATGTATTCTTCAAAGACTTAATACTCTGGTTATTTGTAAAAATGAGAGACTTGGTTAATATGGTTCCTGAAATTCTTGTTTTGTCTCTACATTCAGTGTTTCTATGGATAAGACCTGATCCTAACTTCCAAGGAATTTGCAAACTACAGTTGTCAGAGGAATAAACGTATAGAACTAGTCACTAAAATTCAAGCAATGTGAGAACAATATAAAAAGCTGTAGATGTTTAGGGGAAGGGAGAAAATAGATGGTGAAGGATCTGTGAAGGGGATGTATTTTTAATCTGAGATTTAAACTGTATGTAGCCAAGAGGGTAAGAAATGGAGAAGGGTTGGGTGAAAGTAATAAAACAATAGTTTTTGTTTTAATCTATCACATTGGCAAAGATGAAAAAGTTTAACAACTTTTGGTTAGCTAAGAGTTAGAGAAATAGACATTCAAAGTCACTTGTCAGTAAAAGTATAACTGGTACAAACTTTTAGGAGGCCAATTTAACAGTTATGAAAATGTAAAATGTATATAGTCTCTGGCCAAATAATGCTACTGATGGGAATTTGTCATACAGATTTATGCATGTATGCAAAGAAAAATGTACAAAGACACTCACTATGCACTGATTTAGAAAACAAACACATCAACAACAAAATACCCTAAAAATTACACGTTCATTTATAGGGAACTTATATAAATTATGGTATATCCATTCAACAGAATACTATACAACTGTTAAAAAGAATATGGTTAATCTATATGCACCAGTTAGAAAAATGCACAAATTTTATTTAATTGAAAAAAAAGGCAAGTTGCAGAAAAGCATACGTATATGGACTGATTTGGGGGCTTCCCCAGTGGCTCAGCAGTAAAGAATCTGCCTGCAATGCAGAAGCCACAGGAGACACAGGTTCGATCCCTTGGTCTGGGAGATCCCCTGGAGGAGGGCATGGCAACGCATTCCAGTATTCTTGCCTGGAGAATCCCATGGACAGAGGAGCCTGGCAGGCTACAGTCCGTCGGGTTGCAAAAGGGTCAGACATGACTGAAGTGACTTGGCACATGGAATGCTTTTATTATACATGGTTATAAATGTATGTGTATATGTGTGCTTGCCTGAAAATGGTTAGAGCAATACTGGAATTTCAAAAAACTTAAGCGGGATGGGACTCATTAGGGAGGAAAATGAATTTTTTACCACTGACATATTAAAACATTTGTTTTAGTAGGAGAAGGAAGAATGTATAGTCGTGGGAGAAGTATGGGCACAGAGACAAGAAAATACATTTTATGTTGGGGGTTAGACCTGTGGGTTGATTTTAGAAGAGGGTTTATATTAAGAAGTTAGTGGGACACAAGAGTAACTGAGAAAGGAACAATTTTTGGAGGGTCTTGAATACTAGCGTAAGGAATTTGTACTTTATTAAAGTAGGCAGTGACGAGCTACTGAAGATTTCTGAGCAAGGGAGTGACAAAATCAGAATTGCACTTTAGGAAAACTAACTAGCTTGATTGTCTAATTCTAAAATGGTTAGAGTTGAGAGCCCAGTTAGGAGTCTGATATGAACAATGGAAATGATGAGAAAAGATTCGAGAAAGAGGGAAAGTTTTGGCAACAGACTAAGTTAGGAATAAAGGTGAGAGTGGGACCCATTTAGAGAGATGAATCAAAGAGTGTGGCCAGGATTTGAGAGCCTAGGGAATGGGAGGCAATGATTGCCCAGATGGAAGTAGAAAGTCAGGAGAAGCCAGTCTCATAGGGAAGACAAGATGTTTTGTTTCAGACCTGTTTACTTTTACATAGCAATGAGATATATAAATAGAATCGTGTAAGTAGGCCTAGGGAGTCCAGGATGAGAATTTTGAGAAGAGACTGGACTCAAGTGATATAAGAGTCACCTCCTTGGAGTGAAAAGGTGAAACTGTGGCTGAGACCACAGAGTGAGAGAGTGGTGAGAATGAAAAGATGAGCAATGCAGATAAATCCACAGGCAGAGGGAGCAGGGAGGAGCCGATCTGAGCAAAATGTCACCCTAACCTTTGAGAAACAGGCTAGCAGTATATAGAAATAGTCTTCTTCAGTCATTGATCATTGACATGTTTACTTTATTTAAATATTATCAGAAATAAATTGAAGATTACATGTAAGGAGAGAGTGATGGTAACCTGGAATTTGGTGAATAAACAATGTGCAGAGTCTAGATCCTGGAGATTTAGAGTTTAGAACAAGATGGCAAAATCCCTTTTTGTCTTATTTGGTTTAGGTGCAACCCCACTAGAAGGTGGGCATTAAATATCTGATTCCCTTAATTTATTCATTCATTCAGCAAATATCTTTTGAGCACCTAGTATGTGCAGGACTGTTCTAGGCATTTGGGATTATCCATAAATAAAATATACCTCCCCCCGCCAAAAAAAACCCCTCCTCTTATGGTGCTCACATTATAATGAGGAAGCATAAACAGTCAACACTTAAAAAATCATATAGTATGTTATTGTGCAATGGGAAAATAGAAAAGAATGAAACAGGGTAGAAGGAATTGGGAAGTGCAGTTGGAAAGACTATAATTTTATGAAGGGTGGTCAGAGTTTCATTGAGATCACATTTGAGCAAACGCTTGAAAAAAGGCAAAGCAGTTCACCATGAGTATATCTAGAGGAAGAAAGTGCTAGCCAGAGGGAACAGCTATGCAAAGAGCCTAAGTTGGGTTGCATACCTGGCAGGTTTGAGAAAGAGCAGAGTATTTGGCAGCAGGAAGGTAGTAGCAGCTGCGGTCCTGCTGGTAATAGAGAGAAGGGAATGGCAGATTCTGTAGAGCCTTGTAGAAACCTAATACAGTAGATTTCATAGTAGATGCTCAGTGTTTAGCAAGTCCAGGATTATCAACAAATGGCATTTATCTATGTATTTATTAGACTTATGTGCACCTACTTTATTCCTGGGATCTCTCAATAGTTCTGCACATGGAAGTTAATAATGAAACCCTTGTGGACATTAGATATCTAAGTGCAGACTGTATCATTGCAACCGGAAGCAGGAAACAAATGCCAACGATGGTGGCTGCTGAGTAACTGTGCTGAGCATTTCTAAAAAGTCTGCATTCCATCACAGTGCTCATTCCATCACAGTCACAAGCCATTTTGGTGGAAACATCCCTGCCATGGGACATGGCTCCATCTAGCCTAAAAGGAGCAGCTTCAGTGATTAACTTCAGCTCTCAGTCCAGGTACTCCCTGCATTATTCCCTGGAGACAGCACTGGCAACATTAACACAGATCTTATGTGGCTGTGGTTTTTAGTGCCTTGACTGGCCTCCAAGATGGCAAAGCCTATCCCATCTTGCACTTGGTTGCATTTAATAGGTGCTGGTTGAATGAAGGGATGAACAGCTTTTTTTCTCTTATAGTCCATTTCTCCTTAGGCCCCAAAATGCAGGCTGTCCAAGAACTTTGACCACAGAACCATCAGCTCCACCAAAGAGGAAGTATGCAGAAAGGAGAGATTAGGGACCTCTCTAGCAGGCTGTCAGCAGGCTTTTAAGGGCTGAAGGAAAAACACACTGAGAAGGACAGGATAAGTGAAAGTTCTTGGCTCTTGGTGTCTTGTAAAATGAAATAAGCAGATTGGATAGCCTTGGGGCTAACTTCAGCCTTGGGTTTAAACGCAGACCCTTAATTAGGCTGTCTGGATCTGTTTTAACATCACATCAGGGTGTCTAAAGTTGTGACGAGGAGCCTTGACAGGAAATAAAATTCTGTCCTTTATGCAGAGCTCTACTTAGCCCCTGTCACCTGGTTAATGGGAGAATGATCTGGAGAGGAAAAAATGGGTGAGTGAGGGAATATTTCAAAACAAACGCTGCCTGAAATATCCCCCAGCACATATCCTACTAGCTGGATCAGTTGAGTCATCTTCAAATATGAAGAAAAGACATAGACGTTTCTTAGCCACAAAAAGGGTTCAACCACATTTCTTTTATCAGTATGTCCATTAGTAGAAATGACGACAGGTGCCCTTGAATGTCAGTGCATTTTGCTTAGAACCTCCTACACCCTCAGCTCTCACAGATGCTCTTTCCTGGATCCTAGGCACCACTGACTGTTTTCTTCTGGCCTCGGTTTGATGAAAGCTTCAGTTCATGCCTTGGAGACCTTTTATGGTTTACAGAGATCTGTTCATCTTATTCTGCTTTATTGACTCTGCCCAAGCCTTGACTGTGTGGATCACAAGAAACTGGAAAATTCTGAAAGAGATGGGAATACCAGACCACCTGACCTGCCTCTGGAGAAATCTGTATGCAGATCAGGAAGCAACAGTTAGAACTGGACGTGGAACAACAGACTGGTTCCAAATAGGAAAAGGAGTACGTCAAGGCTGTATATTGTCACCCTGCTTATTTAACTTCTATGCAGAGTACATCATGAGAAACGCTGGGCTGGAAGAAGCACAAGCTGGAATCAAGGTTGCCGGGAGAAATATCAGAAACCTCAGATATGCAGATGACACCACCCTTACGGCAGAAAGTGAAGAACTAAAGAGCCTCTTGATGAAAGTGAAAGAGGAGGGTGAAAAAGTTGGCTTAAATCTCAACATTCAGAAAACGAAGATCATGGCATCTGGTCCCATCACTTCATGGCAAATAGATGGGGAAACAGTGGAAACAGTGACAGACTTTATTTTGGGGGGCTCCAAAATCACTGCAGATGGTGACTGCAGCCATGAAATTAAAAGACGCTTACTCCTTGGAAGGAAAATTATGACCAACTTAGACGGCATATTAAAAAACAGAGACATTACTTTGCCAACAAAGGTCCATCTAGTCAAGGCTATGGTTTTTCCAGTAGTCATGTATGGATGTGAGAGTTGGACTATAAAGAAAGCTGAGCACTGAAGAATTGATGCTTTTCAACTGTGGTGTTGGAGAAGGCTCTTGAGAGTCCCTTGAACTGCAAGGAGATCCAACCAGTTCATTCTAAAGGAGATCAGTCCTGGGTGTTCATTGGAAGGACTGATGTTGAAGCTGAAACTCCAATACTTTGGCCTCCTGATGCAAAGAGCTGACTCATTTGAAAAGACCCTGATGCTGGGAAAGATTCAGGGCAGGAGGAGAAGGGGACGACAGAGGATGAGATGGTTGGATGGCATCACCAACTCAATGGACATGAGTTTGGGTAAACTCCGGGAGTTGGTGATGGACAGGGAGACCTGGTGTATCACAGTTCATGGGGTCGCAAAGAGTCGGATACGACTGAGCAACTGAACTGAACTGATTCATCTTAGGTTGCACAGTTTGCTCAAATAATATAGAAAGAAAGGCAGTGACTGTATTTTGAACATAACTATTAGTATTTTGAAAATTGTGTCCAGTTTGTTAAGAATTTGACTCATTATCTCCTTACTTAGCAGTTCTAGATTTTATATCCACAAAACCAGACAAGGAGTTCTTAAGTCTTGTTTCATCCCCAAGATTTCCTGGAAGGAACATAAATACAAGTTTCAGTCCAGAAAGGACCTCAGCAATCAACTTGTTCAACTTTTTCATTTTACTGATGAGGAAGCTAAGAGTGAGCATACATGAAAACAGGGTGCTAGCTAGTCCCTGACGCTGTTACAGAATTCTCACTTGCCACCGGTTAAATTCTTGTCAAGACCTGGGCCATCAGGCCAACGCCATTCTCCTCTGCTACCTCCTGCTGAGGCAGCAGGACAATCACAGGTTAGCAAAATGCATCCACCAAATTTTCTTCTTCCAGAAACACTTTCAGTTTTCCAGGCAAATGGTATGTGTTCAATGCATTCATTTTTTTCTCCCTATTTGAAAAGTTCTTAGCCTTGGCCTGTAATTCTGAGGCTCTGGTAGGGGACACTTAATACAGGTATATAGGCTTGTGCATTAGACTGGATTTCATTTCTTCAAATGTCCTCCTTTCCTGTCTGTTGTGATTTTTCTTTTTTCCAAAACAGAATGGTGCATGGTTATCCTTGAGCTATTCTACTTGTTTTTGTTCTAGCACACCAATCCCTCACGAATGTTAGAAGAAATATACATGACAGTTTATACTCAGATCTCATCCCTTATTTACAAAAAGATTCAGTCCTTCTTGCTTTCTTTTTCTTTTTTGAGGGGGATGGAGTGGTATTGGTGGACTCTAAGCTCTGTGATATTATCTTTCTTGGTCATGCTTGGGCAGTGTCCAGCCCCTAGCAGATGAATGAATGAATGGGAACAATATTCTATAAATGGTTTGTGGCTTAGAAAATCAACTATTGACCCCTGATATCAAATTGTGTATCTGACATTAACTTGCATGACTCCCAGTCTTTGTTGAAAGGTATTATGTCCAGAGGCTGAAATGGGATCCCCAGTGCCTTGTTCTAGCCGTGAGATGTAATGGATGGGCTATGAAGAGACAGCTTCTTAAAAACAAAAGGAATTTTAGTTCCTTTGACCCATTCTCAGAGTAACTGTGAAACACAAGATCAAACAGAGCTAGTGGTAGACCTGGGGCCGGAATCAACCGTTCTTGTCCCCATCCCTGTGCTTTCCCCTTAAGACATCCAACAGTCTTGCCAGTGACCACCCCTGCACGGCAAAGTCAAGTTCTGTGACACCGAAGCCCTCATAGACCTAGAGCAGAAGTAGAACGTATGTCATGGCATGTATGGTGCCCAAAGAAAACTCCACTAACCATCATGACACTCTTTTCCATCGGGTCTGGACAGAACCTCGGGCAGCCATGACCAACCAGAGTTGGCACTCCCAATGAAACCTACCAGCCACCCTGCTCTAGAGGACATCAGGATTTCAGAAGCCAATGAACTCTGGTCTTCACCTGTCTTCTCAAGATGAGCTGGACCTCCAGCCAGGAACCTCCCACCCTTTATCGCTCTTCACACCCCCAAAGGGCTTAGTGGTGATGTCTGCAAGCAGGTCTCCACAGCATGTTTCAGCCAGACAAAGCAGGCGCAGTTACTAGTCATGACTCCAAGCCAGGCAAGGTGATTAAGAAAAGCTAAATTTATATTAAATTATCATAAAGTCCTAAAATACTGAACATAGTGGTTAAATAACTCCAGAAAGTCCAATCTCTCCAGTGAGTAACGTTAAAACCATTACACGTGAGTGTGGGAGAATCACTTCCATTAGTTTAGGACAGAGAGATTTTGCTTTTTACGTAGTAAATCAGTGCTCAAATAGATATTTCTTCAAATATGTCCTTTCTACATTCTGAACAGCCCAAGTGCAATAAGGTCCTCCCCCCTTTCCACATGAGAAGATACCGTTTGGCTACTTTCTCTCCACATCCCCAAGCCGCGAATCCGAGGACCCAGAATGCTCCTGCGTTTACTGCCCCGTCAAATGTGAAATGCCCCCTTTCCTCCCAGGAGGGGGACCTTTCTTTTCCTACCCTGTGTTCTGGGAAAGCCTGTTTGGCCTGGCCTGGCTGTCCTTTGAGGGTCCAGACCTGGGGCTGGCTACTGAGCAGGGCTAAGAGCCTGGCACCTGTCTCAAGCGATCTTAGAACCGACAGGAAAAGGTTAGCTCTGGTCTTCCCTTTTCACTCAACATGTTTGGCGGCTGATTTCTCAATGCCAGGAGCCCCAGGACATGTTTCAAATTTGGAAACTTACCCTCGAGGCACCCCCATCTATCCTCAGCTCCTGTTGTGTCTTCTCATCCCTGGGTGAAAGAGGTCTGGGTGTGTCCTGGGCTGAAAGGGCCTCCTCAGTGTTTTTCTCTACCTTTCTACTCCTTGCCTCCCCGACACACACACTTTGCATCTTTATTTAGGCCTCTTCACCACAGGTGCCCACAAGGCTAGATCAGAATAAGCACATTAGGCACTGAAAAAACAAACCCAGAAGAGCTAGGTCGAAGTTTAGGACGGTAAGAAGTCTCAATTCCCCCAACATTTGTGTGACATGCATGCCTTTTCTGTAAATAAGCATGAAGCCAGTGACAGCATCTCAGCACAGAAAGGGAGTCACCTAGCTGGGAGGACTTGGAGTGGGAACTTCACCACCCCCAGCTGCAGGCTCTGTCCACTCGCTTAGATCCCTGAGCACCTGAGAATGCAGGAGGCTCAGCCTCATGGACCCCTTCACTTTAGGCCCTGGGGGCCTCGAGTCTCGCTCTTCCCAGCCATTTGTTGAACTTAAGGGCTCTCCTTTGAGAAGTTGCTCCAGGATCTCTGCGCTCAGAATCCCAGAGAATGAGGAGGGAAGAGAGTGGCAGGACATTAAAAGTTCAGGAGATGTGCTATGTTTGGCCTAAGAAGCACTTCTCAGATATGGCAGAGACCCCGTGCTGAGGCCCCCACACTTACTCAAGCCACCGGCTCACAGCCTGGAGGCAGCAGGAGGGGATTCGTGTCAGCCAGCAGCTCTGTGGTAGGGACCCCCACCCCCAGTCATCTGAAGGTAGAAAAGGCTCCAGGCATTCTGGCAGGAGGAAGAACAGCTTGAGCCAGACCCAGATAGATCTCTTCAATGCCTGCAGCTGGAAAAACAACTCTCAGGGCACGAATCATATCCACCGCCGGCAATGGACAGGACACCTGGCCCAATCACCCTTGAAATCTTTCTCATGTTGCCAATGCCCTAGAGGCCGGAGGTTCCCCAGATGCCCATGCCAGCTGGGCTGACTCCTCCTCCTCCTCTCAGCCTCTATCCTTCATCTCTCTCTCTGTACATGACCCCAGCCCCCGGTTCCAGCTCCCAGTCAGCAAGTTCTCCAGAGAAGCGATCAGGCCAGCTCTGATGGGGAGAGTGCCGTCTTGGGTCATCAGCTCTGGTGGGGCAGGCATTGAGGGTACCAGGGGAGGCAGGTGGAGCTCTGTAACGACGAGGAATCGTTACCAGGCCTGGTTTCGGGGCGGCGGGGTGGGGCGGGGGGCGCTCAGGATGGAGTGCAGGAGGTGAGGTTCGTGGTACAGTCCAGGTCTAAATTCTGAGGACGCCCCATCATTTCTGGTGCACAGGTAGGTACGAACTCGGGTGGAAACAGCTCGCGCAGAGGGCTCGGGGAGCAGTTAACGGGGTGGCAGGAGGAGGAGCAGGACCAGCACAGAGAAGAGGGCCCTGCCGTGTAAGCGAGCACGAGGACCGGGAGTCCACCAAGGAGAAGGAAGAGGCAGGGAGGGGAACGCGGGCATTTAGACCTGGCTCTCCGAGGAGAGCTTGCGTTCGTGTCTCCAGCCTGTGTCGGGCAGGGAGCCCCGTCTTTCGGGAGTGGCTGCGGTATGGACGCTGCTGCACTCGGACTGCTCTTCCTGCAACAGCTGCTCCGTCTCCGTGTCGTCCAGGGAGCCAGAGCTGGCCTGGATGGACACGGTGTCTGTCTTCATGCACACGTGATCCCGAAGAAGCCCCCCCCGGGAGCTGCGCAGTTGCTTGAGGTCATCCCACTCGGCATCATCGCCAGCCAGGAGGCAGATGCCCTCGACAATCTTGACTTTCTCCTTGGTGTAGTTATGGTCAGGTCCACCCTGGGGTGGAGAGCAGAGAGACACGGTCAGTTGATCAGCTCTCTCTGAAGTGGGTGGATGGAGTAGGAGTGGGTGCGAAGAGTGCAAAGATCTCCCAGACAAAACGGGGAAATTTAGTCAGAGCCAATGTATAAGGCTGAGCCTAAAAGGAAGGGAGCAGCTTCGATGATCATTACCATTTATCATACGGGGAAGCGGGAGAACCGTGGCTTCTGGCCTTGCGTGAGCCACGCACTGGCTGCGTCACCTGGGGCGAATCACTGAACATCTCCCAAACTCAGGCTCACCTCTTTAGAGCAACAGTACCCATACCTCATAACCTATGGCTGTGAGCGTCAAAACAGGTGATCCAGGAAATGCAATTAGTAGGTACCTAACGTATAAAATCTAACACGTAACATGCACTACGTCATGTTAGCTATTGCCATATCACTAATGTGGTTTATTAATGGGACAGCATGCTAAGATACTGGCCAGAAGCAATTGATGGAAGCAGTTAAATATTCACTTATTCAAGGTTTTAAACCACTTTTGTGCTATTTTATTCTTTTTTGTTTGTTTTTAAAGTAGAGTTGATTTACAATGTTGTGTTAGTTTCTGGTGTACAGCAAAGTGATTCAGTTAAAATTCTTTTTCAGATTCTTTTCCACTATAGTTTATTACAAGATATTGAACATAGCTCCATGTTCTATTTTAGTCTTAATTCTCTTCTTGCTAATGTTCTTAAGAAAAATTTCAGAAGGTAAGGCAGAAAGGCTCTAGCAAACCCTCTCATTTGGGTTCCAAGTGTCAATCCACTGGGGACCTGTAACCTACAAGCTTTTGTGTGAGGTTATTCTGGCTCTGCTCCCATGAGCCTTGGGGCCATTCTCAAGCACCCAGGGATCATTCCAAGGAAGCCTTAAGTTCTGCTCAGGCTTCTCCGTTTTTGGATTCCTCAAAGGACAGCCTTACTCCTAGTTTCTGGGGGATACCAACCCACATGCCGCCACTGCCAAGAGAAAAATGGGCCATGGCTTGGCTTCTGTCCCTGGGATAGTGTTCCTGCCAAGAGCCCTGCAACTGCTGCTTTATTTTAGTAACAATTCAATTCCACAGATATTTATTGAGCCCCTACAATAAGCAGGATGCTTTGATGGTTACACAACATAAAATGTGGTCCTCCCAGCCCTCTGGGAGTAAGAGCTCCCTCAATCAAGCAGAGAGAGACACAGCACACGAGCCCACAGGCACGCACACACATGCCCAGTCACCAAGCACACACTCCATGCCGAATTAGTGTAGATAAGACGCAGCCCACTCAGTGTCTTCATCACAGAGACACGGGGGGTAAGTCAGGAAGAGGTGGGTGGCACGGCACTAGCAATGGGGAATACCACTCCCTCTACAAACACACAGCAACAGGTACCTGAAATGAAGAGGAAATCAGAAGAGAAAGGGTGAAAGACTATCAGAGGGGTGAAAGAGCTGCTGAGGAAGAAAGCATACAACAGGAGAAAGAGTCACATGATTTTAGTGTCTAACCGAGGGCCCTCACTGGCGGTCCTTTCTGGGGCATCAGACACGCCAGGAACCCAAGAAGCTTCCAGAGCCTTTCTCTCAAAAGATATTAATAGAGAAGGGGGTCTGTCATCCTTGAATCTGCAAGCTATCCCTACAGGTTCGGTTTTGGCTTGTAGCAGGTTTTTTTAATAGGGGAATTCGTGGGTCCTGAAATCACATGATTATTATGCAGAGCGTACTAGTTATGCAGAGGAGCTCTGTCGGTGTGAGGGCTGGCTTTGACTGTGCTAGACAGACCGAGAGAATCTCATATAGTCCCATACAGGATAATTTCTAATGAAGGGTTGCAGGATTTTAGGGAAAAAAAGTCCTAGGTTATACGCCCTCATTGAAATGGGACTATTTTTCATGCCTAAACATTCAGCAAATAATTTTTCACAACAAAGGAGTTAAAAGAACAAAAGCACATAAACTTTCAGAACTGTAGAGAAATTCCTTTAGATTCTGTGATAAAAGGAAAAATAGCAAAACACCAGCGAATCCCAACTATAGCTTGGGTGCCGACAGCTTGGATCAGGGGTTAGAAAGCGGGAGCCCAGGAGTTCTAGGAGTTTGGGGTCATTCTAAAGGGGCACAGCCTCACTGCTGGGGAATGACAGCTCTAGAAGGGATGGAACATCTGAGCCTGGGAAAACATGTTTGGGCAGGGAGGTGCACACACACATGCTTTCAGACCTAAACCTCCTGGGATCTGCTTGCTTGCTTTGTTTTTTTTTAAGTTTTTATTTTTTAAATTGAATTTGTTGCAGTAATGCTTCTGTTTTTATGTTTTAGGTCTTTGGCCCCAAAGCATGTGGGATCTTAGCTTCCTGCCCAGGGATTGAACCCACACCCTCTGTGTCGGAAGGTGAGGTCCCAACCACACCAGGGACGTCCCTGGAATCTGCTTTCTAACCTTGCTCTCACCAGGGCCCCTCAAGCTGGTCCCTCACAAGCTGCCGACCTCTCCAGAAACCCAAATCACATTCCAGTCTTCTCTTCACTGTCGCTCCCAAGATGGCAGGACCACCCAGCACCCCTCCCTGCAGCCTTACTGCTCAGGCGACTGGAGCGTAATCCCCCGCCCCCTCCAGAAACACTCTCAGATACGAGTCTTCATGTTTACCTCTTTCTTATAGCACAGTTGATTGTACATGGCCGGTTTGGGGGTCGCTTCGATCTTCACTTCCTGAGTGGAAGTTCGGTAGGAGGGGTTGCTGTAGGTCAGGTTCCCCATTCCAGGATCAGTTAACTTGGACTTTTTGTGTCTTTGGAAGAAAAAGGGATGAGAAATTAGTTCAGATCTGTATGGGGAGGATATCTGGGCAGGCAGCCTCGCAGTGGGCCCTGTCTCCTGGTTCTCACACCTTCTGAATCCCTGCCCCGTGAATGTGGGCTGGGTCTGCTGACTTGCTTCTGTGGAACAGAATGTAGAAAAGTGTGGGATACTAGATTTGGTTACGAGGAAACTCCTGACAAGGAAACTGGCTTCCCTCTTGGCTTGCCCTCCTTCTCTGTCTCTCTCCTGCTTTTGTTCTGAGGGATGCAAGCTGCCATGTTGGAAGTTGTTCTATGGAAAGGCCCACAAGGCAAGGAACTGACAAGGGAGGCCTCCAGCCCACAGCCTGCAAGGAACTGAATCCTGGGCTTAGAAGGGAATCCTTGCCCTTCCTCTTGCAGTCAAGTCTCAAGATAAGACTGGAACCCTGGCTGACACCTGGATTGCCTGAGACAGCCTGAGGCCGAGGCACCAGCTAAGCCGCACCCAGATTTCTGACCCACAGAAACTGTGAGGTAATCAGTGGTTGTCACTTTAAGTTGCTAAGTTTGGGGTTAATGTTGTACAGCAATAGAAAACGAATACACCAAGCTTTAGTGTCGAGACAGACCCATGTTTCAATCCCACTTCTGTTACTTATTAGCTGCTAGGGATGTTGGTGGACATAATCTAAACTTCCTGAACTTTAGATCCTCATCTGTAAAGTGAGGAACAATAATACCTGTATTATAAGGTGGTTGTGGCGTTGAGACATATTCATTAAATGGTAGCTGTTACTATTATTACTGTCGTGGTGCTGGTGGTTTAGTTGCTAAGTCGTGTCCGACTCTTGTGACCCCATGGACTGTAGCCTGCCAGGCTCCTCTATCCATGGGATTTTCCAGGCAAGTAAACTGGAGCAGAGTGCCATTTCCTTCTCCAGGGGAATATTCCCAACCCAGGACTCGAAACCGGGACTCCTGCACTGCAGGCAGATTCTTTACCGACTGAGGTATAAAGGAAGCCCATTACTATTGTAGCTGTTGTTATTAGCAGAAGGATGTTTTTGCTGTGAGTTGCATTTAAAGCATTTAGGGGAAATATATATATATATATAGAGAGAGAGAGTGATAAAAAAGTATTCTAACTTGAAATTTAGGATTCCCAGGATTCCTACCGAGCAATGATACATCACCCAACATTGTCATAAAGGGTTGTATTTGCGTGAAGAGAAAATCACTTCCAGCTTCAGTGGTTTGAGGTGGTGTGGGATGGTGGCAGAAAAGCAAAGCTGCTAGATCAGTGCCAGCTTTGCCTCTTACTGTGTGACCTTGGGCGACATCCCCCGTGTCCTCAGGATCCTAGCCCATAAGGAAAATCCCGAGGGTTGCTGGGGTCATGAAATGAGGAAATGACCTGTGATGTGCCTGGGGAAGAAGGGCACACATTCAGGTATCTGCCCTTCCCTTCTGCTGCTCTGCCCAGGGAGCCAGCTTTGAAATGAGGTTGGTCAGCAGCTGAATCAGTGAGCAGTCAGCTTCAAGGGGGTCCCAAATGTGCTAACGGGGCCCTTCAGTGAACATGTGGCCCCTGCAGTGGGGCTGAGGTTACCTGTACAGCATCAAAGCCGCAATCACCACCAGAATCAGCAGAACGCTGAGGAGTCCACCGATGACGTAGCTGGCGTGAAGTCCTTCCCCTGGGAAGAGCAGAGGGATGCTAGGTGGGGACCACGGATGGTCTTCTAGCTGGCGTGAGGGGTGGGAGGATGGAAGGCTCCTTTTTACCTCCCACACCATCTGAGGACAATTACAGGCCTCCTTCTCAGGGAAGAGGCCGCAGGGGGTGGGTGGAGGGGGCTGAGAAGAAACCTATCACTCTGTCAGCATCTCTAACCCCAGTTCTACCACTTGCTACCTGTGTGACTTAAGGCAAGATGCTTAACTTCTAAGCCCAAGTTTTCTCATCAGTTAAATGAAAATAATAAATTCCTCATTTATTATTTATATTTAATAATAAATATATAATATCACATAATAAATGTATTACATCTGGAAATAGAAAGTGAGAGTGTATATACAAATACATTCATATACAGGCATGAATACATTGGTCGTTTAGTCACTAAGTCATGTCCAACTCTTTGCAACCCCATGGACTATAGCCCACCAGGCTCCTCTATGAGATTTCCCAGGCAAGCATACTGGAGTGGGTTGCCATTTCCTTCTCCCAGGGGGTCTTCCTGACCCAGGGGTCAAACTTGCAGCTCCTGCTTCGTCAGGCAGGTTTTTTTTTACCACTGAGCCACCAGGAACCCGATGCACACACAGATATGGCTTAATAAATAAGTGCCTGGCATACAGAAAGCACTCCAGAAGTGGCAGCGATTTATGGTTGTTCTTTCTATGAGTTTAGTCTAAGGAAAGGGTTCATCAACCCCAGTGTCCCCGTGAAGGTTCCTCAAGATCTCAATGGCAACTTCAATTTCTTACCTCTTGTTTTTCAAAGCAGATGGACACTGGGGGCTTACCTGGAGCAGCAGGCACGGCCTCATTGGAATGCGCGCAGAGGCCCAACTGGGCATCCTTTTCAGAGCACCTGTGGGGCAGAGAGAACCAAATGTGAAAGCTACCTGTATTCAACAAAGATCTTGCCTTCCTCCAGGAAAAGCGGAAAGTCCTATGAGGACCGGGCAAAAGGCCTGGGATCAGGGCTTTCAGATAGGAGACTGTACCAGACAGGAGAGGTTAGAAGCAAGGAGAGGGCAGGACCAGGAAATACAGAGCAATCCACGTGAGTCTTCAAGATGCTACATGGAACTCTGCTCAGTGTTATGTGGCAGCCTGGATGGGAGGAGCATCTGGGGGAGAATGGATTCATGTACATGTGTGGCTGAGCCCCTTTGCTGTGCACCTGAAACTGTCACAGCATCGTTCATCAGCTATTTGTTGTTCAATTGCATGCTGCTCCACGGACTGGAGCACACCAGGCTTCCCTGTCCTTCACCATTTCCCTGAGCTGGCTCAAACTCGTGTCCATTGAGTCGGTGATGGCATACCCCAATACAAAAGAAAAAGTTAAAAAAAAAAAACCCTGGGCTTCCCTGGTAGCTCAGTGGTAAAGAATCCGCCTGCCAATGCAGGAGACATGGGTTTGACCCCTTGTCTGGGAGGGTTCCACATGTGGCAGAGCCCATGCTCCGCCACAAAAGCTACTGTGTTGAGAAGCCCACACACCTCACCTGGAGAGTGGCTCCCACTCAGCACAACTAGAGAAAAGCCCGCTCAGCAACGAAGACCCAGCATGGCCAATAAATAAATAAATAAAATTTAAGATGCTATATCATGTTTAAATGTTTTAAAATATGTATTCCGTTGTTGTTTTTTGGCCACAAGGCTTGTAGGATCCCAGAACCCCCAACCAGGGATTAAACCCAGGCCCTTGGCAGTGAAGGGGCTTCCCAGGTGGCACTAGAGGTAAGGAACCTGCCTGCCAATGCAGGTAGATATGAGAGACCCGGGTCCAACCCATGGGTCGGGAAGATCCCCTGGAGAAGGAAATGGCAACCCGCTCCGGTATTCTTGCCTGGAAAATCCCATGGGCAGAGGAGCCTGGTGGGCTGCAGTCCATCGGGTTGCACAGTTGGACATGACTGAATCAACTTGGCACACTCATGGCAGTGAAACAGTCACAACCACGGGACTGCCAGGGAATTCCCAAAATATGTACTCTTTAAATAGGATTCTTTAAAAAGAAGAAGCAGGTCTGGGAGTGAACTGAAAGTCTGCTGAAAGAACACTAAAGACATCAAATGGTAGGCTTTGTTAAACTACCAGGGTGAGAGGGAAGAAGCTACCAGTCAAGCAAACCTCTCACTGGATAAAGATTATCACAAAGTCTGGAAAGACCTGAAAAAATATATTTTTTGTTTTTTCTCTCTTTCATTCTTTTACACGGGAATATGCAAGACATCCAGAGAGAGGGCTTAGATAACTAACTTGAAATGCTGACAAGGTGACTCTTTTGGGGCACATTCTGAGCTGGCAATTAAAGGTATGTCCTAAAAGGTTAGAGCCCCCGGAAAGGGAAATGGCAACCCACACCAGTATTCTTGCCTGGAAAATTCCATGGACGGGGGAGCCCAGCAGGCTACAGACCATGGGATCACAAAGAATTGAACAAGACTGAGGGACTGACAGTTAAAAGCTTAGAGAAAAGCTGCTTGCAAAAGCATCTGAATCCAAGGTGTACTGAGTCTTCAAGTAAAAAATATCTGAGTAGGTTCAAAAGTTCTCTAAACAAGCCCAAATAAGATCAGATTAATAATGATTTTTAGTGCTTAAAAGTTAGTGAGAAAGGTATGTGTTTATATCATATAACATTTCTATATGAACTCTTCTAACAAGAGAAAACAGGCCAACACAATGTTGGAAAGCAATTATCCTCCAATTAAAAGTAAATTTAAAAAAGAGAAAATGGGGCACATAGAATAAATTTGATCTAATTTCAGGGACAACAGTCTAGAGTTCCCATTAGGGCTTATTACTCTGTTTCTGTTTTCACAATTGGAAGCAAGTATTAATTACCTTTTAAGCTACAGTTGATATTAAAAATAATATGACAGTAAAAACGATCTAACAGAAAAATGCCTGGGAAGATAGACATCAAAATAGTAAAACTAGGAAATGAAATCAATATCTCAAAAAGGTATCTGCACCCCACGTTCAGTGTAGCATTATTTATAATAGCCAAGACATGGAAACCACCAAAGTGTCCATCAGTGGATGAATGGATAAAGAAAATGTTTGTATAGGGATACAATGGAACATTATTCAGCCATTAAAAAGGGGGGGGGGACATTCTGCCATTTGCAATAACATGGATGGACCTTAAGGGCATTATGCTAAGTGAAATAAGTCAGACAGAGATATCACTTATACATGGACTCTGAAAAAAAATCAATAGATAGAATTAATATCATACAGATTGGTAGTTGCCAGCAATGGGGGGTTTGGGGTAGACAAAAGAAGAAAGATGGTCAAAGGGCACAGACTTCCAGTTATAAGTCCTGGGAGTGGAATATACATCATCGTGACTACAGTTAACAATACTGTATATTTGAAAGTTGCTAAGAGAGTAGTTAAAATTTTGTTTAATTAAATTTACTTATTTTTAATTGACAGATAATTGCTTTACAGCACTGTGTTGGTTTCTGCCAAACACCAACAGGAGTCAGCCATAGGAATACCTCTGCCCCCTCCTGAGCCTCCCTCCCTCTGCCCTCCCCACCCCGCCCCTCTAGGTTCTTACAGAGCCCTGGTTTGAGTGCCCTGAGCCACACAGCAGATTCTCAGTGGCTATCTGTTTTACACAGGGTCATGCATATGTTTCCATGTTACTCTCTCCAGATGCCCCACCCTCTCCTTTCTCCCCTACCCCACCCCGTGTCCATTGGCCTGTTCTCTGTGTCTGTATCTCTGTTGCCGCCTTGCACATGGGCTCATTAGCACCATCTTTCTAGATTCCATATGTATGCATTGATACACGACATTTGTTTTCCTCTTTCTGACTTACTTTACTCTGTATAATAGGCTCTACAGGCTCACCCACCTCATTAGAACTGACTCAAATGCATTCCTTTTTATGGCTGAGTAATATTCCACTGTATATATGTACCACAGCTTCTTTATCCATTCATTTGTAGCTGGACATCTAGCTTGCTTCCATTTCCTAGCGTTTGTAAATAGTGCTGCAGTGGACACTGGCGTACATGTGACTTTTTCAATTTTGGTTTCCTCAGGGTATAATGCCTAGTAGTAGGATTGCTGAAAGAGTAGATTTTAAAAGTTCTCATTGTAAGAAAAAAAACTGGATATGTGTGGTAATGGATGTTAACTAACTAGACTTATTGTGGTAATAATTTTGCAATATACATATATAACAACAACAAGAAACACTAAAGGTAATTATATATGCGCATATGGGTACTTATTTCTTCTTTACTCCTATCTGTATTTCCAGATTTTTTTTTTGCCAAGCATAAATTAAAAAAACACATTTATCTGACTTTCTCTACATTGAATATAACATATTTCATCAATTTTAAGATAAGCATTTTTTTCTATATTCTTACATCTCTGAAATAGGGCTGTGTCTTACAATTAATGGCATACCACAATTGCCATTGGTTATTTTTTCAGTTTAATCTCTCAAATCAGGATGCATTTTAAATTGACAGCACTTTCAGCTTAATGAAATACAGTGTTTTATGCTTGATTTGAGAACTGTTCATGGCTATGCTTGCCTGTTTAATAATGGAGTGTGTGTGTGTGTGCACGTGTGTGCACATACATGCCTGTTTTAGTGTTACAGGTCATTATAAGCTAAGGCCATCATATATGTGGGAATGTCTCAAATTAAAAAGCCCCAGCCCAGAGACCACTATGACTTGGTGGCTTCTAAGTAAAATGTAGGATAAGACCATGTGCTAAACCTGTTCTGCCAGAGCAGAAATCACAGAAAGAAAGGAAGAAGGAGGAATGCCAGGTGGAAACTCTTCCTGAATGATTTCTCTCTAAAGCTGCTCTTGAAGCTTCTTGCTTCCAGAGCTATAAAAAAAAAAAATCACTTGCAACAATCTACAAGACTAAATATCATCTCCAGTTCCAAGCAGCAGGGACTAGTGGATAATGATGTAATCCATTTCCCATCTGCCAGAATTATCAAGCTGAGACTATGGTGGTCTGCTGGCAGGCGATGAGATTTGGATCAGAGAGCCCTCAGGCCCATACTAAATGCACTTACCTCCCTTCCACCTCCTCCAGAGATGTACGGGTCCGGGTGGTAGAAGAACGCAGGGTAGTCGGTAACGTGTTAGGTAGCACGGGGCTCCTTTCACTCATACTGGTAGCCCGGGGAGCTGGGGGCACCAGGCCAGGTACTGGAGAGAAAATAAGGGCTGGAGTGGACCACTGGAGCCCCAAATATCTACCTGTGGTCCAAGAGTAGCATCTGGAGAACCTGACGGAGCCATCTTTTAGCTGCTCTCATCCTAGGCACGCCCGTTAGATGTCCTTCTTACTAAAAAGGATTTGGTTTCCAATATTAACAGCTCTGGATAGGCTAGCTGGCCCACAAAGGGCAGGAAGAAAGAGAGTCATGCACAGGTTACAGCAGGGATCAGGGACTCAAGAGAGCTGATTTCCATTCTAGTAAATGCCAGAAGCCAGGGACTTCCCTGGTGGTCCAGTGGCTAAGAACCTGCCTTCCATTGCAGGGGATGTGGGTTGGATGCCTGGTCGGGGAGCTAAGATCCTACATGTTGCAGGGCAACTGAGCCCATGCGCCCCAACTAGAGAAAGCCCGTGCACGGTAATACTAAGCCACGTGCTCCAGAGCCCGAAGCCCACGTGCCACAACAAGAAGCCAGTGCGCCGCAGCTAGAGAAAGCCCGTGCACGGTAATACTAAGCCACGTGCTCCAGAGCCCGAAGCCCACGTGCCACAACAAGAAGCCAGTGCGCCGCAGCTAGAGAAGTCCCCACGTGACACCAGGAAGACCCAGCACAGCTACGTACACACGTACATACGTTCGTGCCAGAAGCCAGACAAACCCGCTCTGTGCCTTTCCAAACCTCAAGCTCATTGCTCCTAGTCGCTCGGCTGTAAGATCCCCTGAGGGACAGTCTCAGCCAGAGGGCAAAAGGTGCTGACCCCTGCCCTTGCAAGGGCTCTGCTGTTGCAGGGGGGCCCATCAGTCCAACTCACCGAGGGAGCAGGGCCGGCCGTCGGGCTCATCAGGACAGGCACACACAAAGTCCGAGGTTCTGGCAAAGCAGAGGTGGGTGCAGCCGCCGTTGTTCACGCCACAGGCGTTGGTCCCTGGGAGCAAAGCAGATGAAGGTCTGGCTTGGTGCAGAATCAAGTCTCCCAGTTTGACGCTTCTCCAAATGGAGGAGATTCAGGGCTCCTTGACTCCCAGGGACGGTGGGGCAGGAAGGAGGGGTATAACAACAGGGGGCCGAAAAGGCCTAAGAGCTTCAGATGTGAACCCATGGCTCTCCAGTGGCTCCGACCGTCTTGGTTATTAACAGTCCTTGGGGTGATCAACAAACCCCACCAGTGGTACGGAAGCAGCCTCAGGACCGGGAGCCCACCTGTCTGCCGCTGAGGGGAGACCACGATGATATCCATGAGTCCCTCCACATTCGCCAACACCGTCTCCTTATTCCGGCCAGAGTACTTGTCCACACGCTGGATGGACTTGGTCTGCCAGTCTGTCCAGTAGATCCACCTATCCTGCTACTCAGCAGGGGGACCCCAAAAGGGTAACTATTAATAGGCAGACCCCACGACAGCTTCCGTGCCTCGGCCCATTCATTCCCGCTGCCCGGGTGCCCTCTTCTTCATATATCCGGGTCAACTCGTATGCATCCCCACATATGGCATTACCCAGGAGATCTCCCCCAGTCCACAGAGAATTCACCCTTCTCTCCATGCTGTTCTGAGCTGTGTCCTCCCTTCTACACGCGGGTTTTGACATTCTATGGTCATTTGTTTACATGTCTGTCTGTCCTGCCAGATTAAGCCCTTCAAGGACAAGAATGTGCTTCATTCATCTCTCAATTTCCAGCACTAACCTGCAGTCCTCAGTCAGTCAACCCAGTGGCTCAGTGAATAACTGAGTTCCTGTACCTAGCAAACAGGAGTAAATTGTGGAGGTGGGGGGTCCTTCTGGGTCCCTGTTCTCACAGGCCCTTCACTCACAGCCCTGGCCCAAGTTCCCTGGTTACCTCTGCAGGCAGCTGCCCTCTAATTCAGTGATCTTGAGATTCTCAACCAGGGGAGGAAGGACAGTGTAGGCGGTTCCCCTCCCATCCCTAGGGTATACATCAGAAACCCCAGGGAAACCTGTAGACTAGAAAACTAAACTCAGTATAATCCTGTAGTTTTACATGTAGAGTACCAGGGAGGAAAGCCTATCATTAAGTGAAGTCAGAGAAAATCTTTTGGCTGGTAGGATATAATGCAGAATATAGATAGAGTGGATGTTTTTTCAAAAAAAGGACAAAGATTTTTGAATAATTGAGCATCCCTGTTTTGGCCCCTACCTTTTCCCTTCCTTGAATTGTTTTACAAGGTTAGAACTCTTAAAAAATAATGTCAGCCAATACTAATGAAAATGATCAGAAATAACACACATTGAGTGGCAGGTACTGTGTTAATGCTTTGTGTATATTTCAGGCTTCCCTGGTGGCTCAGATAGTAAAGAATCCGCCTGCAATGCGGGAGACCCGGGTTCCATCCCTGGGTTGAGAAGATGCCCTGGAGGAGGGAATGGCTACCCACTCCAGGATTCTTGCCTGGAGAATTCCATGGACAGAAGAGCCTGGCAGGCTACAGTTCATGGGGTCACAAAGAGTCAGACACGACTTCAAGACAACACTATTATTAAACTCATTACTTTTATAGGTAAGTGAAGCTTAGAGAGTTCACTATCTTGTCCACGTTGCCCAGTCACTTCATGACACAGGCAGAACTTGAACCCACAAAGCTGGCTCGTTGGAGGCACTCACCCAATAAACTTACTGACTGCCTCGTTGCCTCAAAACGCTGGCTCTCAGCCACTCCACTGTCTGGCTGTTAAGTGAGCTGCCTGAGTTTGGTTGCTGGGACCACGGCACTGGGATCAACTGAGGAACTTGTTAAAATGAATATTCCCAGCCAGACCCTTAGGAGGCAGATTCTTTATATCCGGTGCCCAGGAATGTGCATTTTCACAAGTGCCACGGCTGACTCTGTACACAGCTGTGGGAGAGCCACCCCTCTGAATGCTAGAATGTGGGCAAGCGGGAGCAGCAGGGCGCAGGGCGGCAAGACTTCCGTGTACAAGAATCACTCCCAAAATGGGCTTCCGAAGCACACCTGTTCAGCAGCATCTGGAGCAGACACAGAGCCCCGAGGAAATACCCTCCCCCCCCCGCCCCCCCCAGCAAGGAGCGTGAGTCCCGTTCTCCGAGTCAGTACCTGCGTGAGAGCAAAGGGGTGAGACACGTGGCTGACCAGGACCTGTCGGAGCTTCCCGTTGAGATCAGCACTCTCAATCCGATCCAGGTGGGCATCCACCCAGTAGATCCTGCAAAGGAGAAAAGGTAGCCACTGAAGACACGAGCCAGGGACCCAGCCCTGCCCTCAGGGAGCCGGCTGTCCCCTCCTGAGCTGAGCTGGCGGGTGTGGTGAGCAGTCGTGGTGACCTGATGAGGGGGTCACTGGGAGTCCCTAAGCTGAAGAGTGGAATTGGGATGGTGACTCATAAGTGGGGAGGCCAGGGCGGTTCTGGAGAGGGGTAGAAATCAAGTGACCTCAGTGGAGCCAGCACCCCGTCTCATCTGCAGCAATTCAATCACCCTTTGACTCCTACAGAGACATCACTTGGCTGAAAAAGGTCTATCTAGTCAAAGCTATGATTTCTCCAGTAAAGTATGGATGTGAGAATTGGACTATAAAGAAAGCTGAGCACCAAAGAATTGATGCTTTTGAACTGTGGTGTTGGAGAAGACTCTTAAGAGCCCCTTGGACTGCAAGGAGATCAAACCAGTTCATCCTAAAGGAAATCAGTCCTGAATATTCATTATTCAGGAAGGACTGATGCTGAAGCTCCAGTACTTTGGCCACCTGATGAGAGCAGTTGAATCAGTGGAAAAGACCCTGATGTCGGGAAAGATTGAGGGCAGGAGGAGAAGGGGAGGGCAGAGGAGGAGATGGTTGGACGGCATCATCGACTCAGTGGACATGGGTTTGAGCAAACTCTGGGAGATAGTGAAGGACAGGGAAGCCTGATGTGCTGCAGTCCATGGGGCTGCAAAGAGTCGGACATGACAGCAACTGAACAACAACAACAACAAAATAAATTAAAAAATAAAAACATGTAAACCAGATAAACAAAGCCCACTTGAGGGCTGAATGCTGGGTTCAGCGACTCCTGTTCCAAGAACACGTTACTTCATTCCTTCTCGCTGCTTGTTCTGCCCTACCCACCAAGGAGCTTTCACCCCCATCAAGGAGGGTGAGTCCCATTCTCCGAGTCAGTTTTTTTTTTCACTACTCCTCTGCCCACCTGATTTCCAGGATGCTATCTGGGACAGGATTCCCACCTGCGCGTATCATAGTCCAGGGTAAGTCCATTGGGCCAACCCAGGTCTGTGTTGATGAGGACCTTCCGCTCAGAGCCATCCAAGTTTGCCCGTTCGATCTTGGCAATGTGGCCCCAGTCTGTCCAGAAGAGGTACCTGGGACATGATGGTGCCATCAGCAAGGCATGGGAAGATGGCACCCAGAGGTCGAGAGAATACCATTTAGAAAGAGGCATATTCAAGCGCCTCCTCCCCAGGCCCTTCTCCCCTGGGTCTCTTTCCTGCTGGCCAAAAACTTACCCCTTCCTGGGGAAAACAGCGATGGCCCGAGGCTCATCCAGGCTGTTGTTGATCAGCACTTTGCGGCAGGAACCGTCCAGCCTCGATGCTTCGATGGTATTTCGGCCCGTATCTGTCCAATACAGATTCCGGGCCACCCAGTCCACTGCCAGCCCATCAGTGGTCTTCAGCCCACGCCCGATCACCGTCTCCATGTTGCTGCCATTCAGATCTGCTCGCCTTGAGGAGCAGCCCAGGGTTAGATGACTGATCAGATCAGCAATAGGCTGATACCCCTTTAATCCACATTCCCAGAGTTGGATTCCCACTACACTGTAAGCTCCAAGGGGCGGGGACCATGTATTTATAAGTACATGCATGCATGTGCGCATGCTAAGCAGCTTCAGTCGTGTCCGACTCTCTGCGACCCTGTGGATTGTAGCCCGCCAGGCTCCTCTGTCTTTGGGATTCTCCAGGCAAGAATACTGGAGTGGGTCGCCATGCTCTCCTCCAGGGGATCTTCCTGACCCAGGGAGCAAACCCACATCTCTTAAGTCTAACCTGGGTTGGCAGGAGGGTTCTTTACCACTAGAGCCACCTGGGAAGCCCATTTGTAAGTACCCTCCTCCATGTCTAGCACAGTAGGTATTCAAAATACTTGCAGATCTAATGAATGAAGTATTGGGAGGACAGTGTTTCCTGCTCTAAGTAGGTGGCATTTGGGCCCATGTCTTGCCAGAAGACAGGTTAATAAGCCCCATACACCTTCAGGAGGAGACAAGGATGGCTAGGTGGTGATCAGAAGAAAGGGAAGATTTTCAAAATCTACCTGTGCATTTTTTATAATATAGCAGGGAATTCAACCCAGGATGGGGGAAGGGGCATGCCACCAACACATGGGGGGCCTTCTCTAAACTCTACATGCCCACCAGCTCTCAGGACGAGATTCTAATACACCCCTCAGGGAGAAAAAAGGGAATGCTCCTGTTCTTCCACGTGAGAATCTCTGCCACGGCAAACCCCTCTAATGGTACGTGAACGTACATGAATGTACGTGAACATACATGAACACAGGGTACCACATTCCTTGGTTGTGTTGGGTGAAAAATTGAAAGAATAAAAAATTTAAATAAAACAAAAAATATTTAAAAAACAAAAACAATCACAACCTCACAAACCATCATAAAGCTTTCATTTGGCTGGTATTTCTGTATTACAATACACTCAGTTTGGCGATGTGGCCAACTAATCAGTGAGTCTTAGAGGATCCGTGGAACTCCTGTAGGGTCCAGAAGTAGGGGTAGAAGGCTCCAGATCCCTAGCCTGACTTTATCTGTGGGTTTTACATACTGGACTTCTAGTCCTCTTTAAATAGGGAAATTCCCTGGGGGTCCAGTGGGTGCGACACTGTTTCCAGTGCAGGCAGCGTGGGTTTGATCCCTGGTCAGGGAATCCCGCAAGCTGCACGGTGCGACCAAAAATATAAATTCACGAAACGCAAGATAGGCCGTGCGTGTGCACTCAGTCATGTCCAACTCTGTGCGACCCCATGGACTGTAGCCCGCCAGGCTCCTCTGTCCGTGGAATTTCCCAGGCAAGCATACTGGAGTGGGTTGCCATTTCCTCCTCCAAGGGACCTTCCCAACCCAGGGATCAGACCCAGGTCTCTTGAGTCTCCTGCACTGGCAGGCGGATTCTTTTATCACTGTGAAAGCACATCAGAATCTTCAAACAAGCAAACAAACAAAAAAGTTTGAAACTCTTCTGGGATAACACTGCAAAGCGAACAAATCCAGGTCAGAACTCCCTATCCAAGTTGCCAAATCAGTCAGTCCGTTTAGAGGTGACCCCAGACCATGACCTCAGCCATCAGAGACGGGAAGCAGGTCTGTGTCCTCTGGAGGTTTTCGGGGACACTCATACCTGATAACGTCCAGGAACACATCCGTGTAATAGACCTTGCCATCCACGCTGTCGTAGTCCAGGGAGATGACATTGTTGAGCTCCGGGACCGGTACATGCACATCCGTGTGGTCGCTGGTGTCCAGGGAGATACGCCGGATGGAGCCGCGGCTGGAGAAGAGCAGGTACGTCTCAGGAGCGGGGTCGCAGGTCTTCCCATCTCCCTTCAGCTGGATGCCGGTGGGGCAGGCACAGGAAAAGCCCGAGGGCCGGGGCAAGCACAGGTGAGAGCAGCCACCATTCCTGGGTCCGCACTTGTTCACACCTGGTGACGAAAGAGAGAGAACGGGGCAAGTTTTGACACCCGGCCCGGAATACGGTCTGAATCTTAACCAAGGCACGGGTTTGCTAGTCCCTGGCGGTCTACTGTTCTGCATAACAGGATGTGGTGCCCAGCAGGGATGAGCCGGAAGGAGCAGGGGTGTCTCCAAGAGTCCTTTAAAGGGGACAGCACGCTGCCGTGGGAGTATGAAGTACCCGTCGTACCCAGAGGGAACACAGCCTGATCCTGGAGAAGGGGCTTAGGCAGGTCCCTGTCCCTCTGGTTATAAAGGCATCTCTCTGCTCTGGATAGATCTCTGATGCTGAGAAGGCCCCAGAAAGTCAGAGGCCTCTGGCTCACAGCCCTCGGGGTCTTCTCACCCAGGGGCTGTGACCGGTCCACAGCCTGGATGTCCATGAGGCCTGGCAGGTTGGACCTCACCAGGATGACGTTGCTGCCAGTCCCCTTGTCGGCACGGTGGATGCTACGGGTCTGCCAGTCAGTCCAGTAGATATAGGCGTCGAGCAGGGTGAGGCCATACGGGTGCTGCACAGGTGATACCAATGTGTGCCGATTGGCACCGTTCAGATCCGCAGCCTCAATTCGCTGTGGAGGAGGGAGAGGGTACCGGGTGGCTGTTAGGAGGCTGGGAGCCCTCAGCAGAGATCCCGCGGCCCTCCTATACTCCCAGGCTCTGCGCAAGAGCAGGACCCCCACCTCGGTGTGGGCATCAGCCCAGAGCAGCTGGGAGCTGGCCTTGTCCACAGTCAGTCCGTTGGGCCACCCGAGGTTGCTGTTGATGAGCACGGTGCGGTCGGAGCCGTCCATCCCAGACCGCTCCAGCTTGGCATGCTCCCCCCAGTCCGTCCAGTACATGAACCTGGGCAAGAAACGGTAATAGCTGGTTCCTCCCACAGCTCCTCTACACTCACAATACGCCAAACACCGTGGAAAGCATTTACACGCACAAACAGGAGTTGTTTAATGACTACAGAGTTTCAGATTTGCCAGACGAAAAAGTTCTGGAGACCTGTTTCGCAATAATGTGAAAGTGCTAACACTACTGAACTGTATGCTTGAACATGGCTAAGATGGTAAATTTACTGTTATGTTTTTCACGATTAAAAAAACAGGACTTTCAGGACTTTCCCGGTGGTCCAGTGGCTAAGACTCGTGTTCACAATGCAGGGGGTCTAGCTTCAATCCCTGGTCAGGGAACTAGATCCCACATGCCATAATTAAGACCCTGCACAGCCAAAGAAATATTTTTTAAAAAATAATTAAAATATTTTAAAAATTAAAAAAAAATTTTAAGTACTTTCCATGCGTTATCTCACTTAATCCTTACAAGGTCCACAAGGCATGCATTTTCATTATCACCTCCACGTTACAGGTAAGGAATTTGAGGACCACACGTGTGTGCTAAGTCGCATCTGTCACGTCTGACTCTTTGGCCCCTATGGGCTGCAGAAGCCAGACTCCTCTGATCATGGGATTCTCCAGGCAAGAAGATTGGAGTGTGTCGCCATTTGGGGACCAGGGAGGTTAAATATTGAACCAAAGTGACAGACGCAGCTAATAAATGGTGAAAAAAATTGAATTCTGGATTTCTGATTCCAGGGTTCACGCTTGGAACCTCTAGGCTACATTGCCACCCTGAAGGACATCACACGCGAGAGGAAGTGCCCCCGGGATGTCAGTCTCGGTGCTCCTGCGAGGCGGGCGTGCTCATCCTGCCGCCCAGGGCCCCGGAGCCGCTCTCACCCCATCTCATGGTACAGTACGATGGCGCGCGGGCTGTCAAGGTTCTGCCACACCAACACCTTCCGCATGGACCCGTCCAGGTTGCCCACTTCGATCCGGTTGGTTCCGGTATCTGTCCAGTACACTTTCCGGCCGATGGCATCCACCGCGAGCCCATCTGTGGTCTGCAGCCCTGCAGGAAGTCGACAGAGCACACTGGTTCCTGTCTTAAGACAGATGGGCTCTCTCCCCAGCTCTGTAGCCAGACAGGCGGGCCCAAGGCTGGGAGCAAGGCCCACCTGTGGTGATGAGGTCCTCATGCTGCGAGCCATCCAGACGGGCACGGCTGATCCTGTGCAGCGTGCTGTCTGACCAGTACACTTTTCCTGGAAAGGGAAGGCGTGGCTCAGCCCGGACCTTCACCCCTCCCCGCCTCCAAAGGAACACACACAGCTGACTCGTGTTCTGAGACGCCTGGGCACGCCAGAGAGCCCTATGTCCCCAAGGAGAGGAACTCAAGAGAAATACAGAAATATTTATAACAGGATAGCCCTTGGCAGAGATGAAGAATGTGGCCCCCAACCCTCATAACGAAAGAAAAAGTGCTACAGAGGTGGGCAGGGGTTGTGCCAGAGGGAACGGGAGGCCCCTAAGCTGTTAGCAGGAGGCAAAGGGGGCAGCGAACAGAGGCAGCCATTGCTCTAGGGGCCAGGAGAGCAAGGAGAATCACGCAGACCTTCCTGGGGGTCCACCCCAACGGCAATGGTGTTCTTCATGGTCATGTTGATGGGCACCACCACGTCGGCAAAATAAGGGATGTCCAAGGAGACCATGCGGATGTCTATCCTCCTGGCGAAGATGAGGAAACTGTTCATGCCTGCCCAGGTGCAGAGAGAAGGAAAGAGGAGTCATCCCAGCATGGCCATGAGAGGATCTGGAGTAAGGCAAGCTGAAGTTCATGCTTTCTGTCTCCATTAGTTTCTAGTTGTGTGATCCTGAGCACATTATTTAA
The DNA here is from genome assembly GCF_032405125.1 of Capricornis sumatraensis. Lineage (NCBI taxonomy): Eukaryota > Metazoa > Chordata > Mammalia > Artiodactyla > Bovidae > Capricornis > Capricornis sumatraensis. The sequence goes on from NC_091084.1 coordinate 77,316,699, forward strand.
ATTGTTTAAGACTCAGTTTCATCATCTGTAAAATGGGGACAATGACAGGGGGGCTGTAGGGATAAAAGATCAATACAGAAAAACCCTTAGCATTGGGTCTGATTCATAGACACAGTTCTGTATTAGTATCACAAAAGTGAATCTCTGTGAAGTTTAAAAAACTTCATGTAAAGTGAAAGAGGGCTTTGCCCACAGCCTGGGACAATTCAGAGCTCCTTCCTCACTCAAATTCCCTAGGAAGTTCGGGTTCAAATGTAGCCTACCATGCAGCATCCCCTAGGGAGAAACATCAGCTTCCAACATTTGGGCAGCCAGCTCCTGCTTCTGAGACCTTTCAATTCAGATTATCATGAAGGTTGTGCTGGTCGTGCCCTACTGACGCAAGTGCCATTTCCAAAGGAGGTACCATTACCTTGTAATTTATCACATGTTCTAGTATTTATCATACCAGTTTGGGGCAGATGGAACTAAAGTGATTTAGTCCAACCGAATCAGTATATTATAACAATTTCCCAACAGAGGAAAATAAAAAAGAAAGGAGCATCTTTTTCTAATGTGCATGAAGATGCCATGAGACCCAGTTGGACCCTGCTTCTAATCCTGCCTGCCTGTTCCCTTGTATCTCTTCTTTTTTTAAAAAAAAGGCTTTATCTTGCCCCTAGGCCTTTAGAAGCTTAGGTCCCTCAGACCACATTAGAGTCCACTTGCAAGGAAGGTAGAGAGTCACTGCCTCTGTCCCAGAGAGGCTCTAGCCAGGTCTGTGATGCCTAGACCTACCTGGTGAACAGGTCTTGCCATCAGGCATCACATTAATGCCTGTGGGGCAGGTACAACTGAAGCCACTTGGATTTGGGGACCGAAGACACAGATGGCTGCAGCCGCCATTCTCCATAGCGCATGGTGTAGACACTAGGTGGGGAGGAGGGAGTCAACGAGAAGGACCGTGGCAGAGGGAAGCCAAGGAGAAGCCCGTGTGGGCCAAGGGCTGGTCACCTGGGGGCCGTCGGCGGTGGAAGACGTGGATGTCCATCAGGTTCTCCAGGTTCTCCTGCAGGGTCTCCCGGTCCAGCCCCGTCAGCCGGTCGGCACTCTGGATGCTCTTGGTCTGCCAGTCTGTCCAGTAGATACGCTCCTCATAGAGGGTCAGCCCAAATGGGTGGGGCAGCTGGCTTCCGATCAGCACCTGCCAGGGCCCCCGCGCTTACGTCATGCCCCAAGCAGGTCTGACGGTACAGAGCAGGCGTCAAGGGCGCACTCTGCCGGTACCCCCTGCTGTGTGACCTTGAGCTAGAGCTGGTTCTATCTCTCGAGCCTTGGTCTACCAATCTGTGAGAGCATCATGACAGTGCCTGGCTCCAAGGGTTGTGTGATGATGTTAACGGATCATATATTATTTACATCATCTCAAAGAATCTCTACAAGTGACTTACTAACTACAAACAGAGAAACAGCAACTTCACAGTGGACACCACCTTCACCACACAATCAAAGCTGGTGACTTGCCTGGTGGCTCAGCGGTTAAGACTTTACCTTCCAATGCAGGGCGTGTGGGTTCAATCCCTGGTCAGGGAACTAAGATCCCACATGCCTCGTGGCCAAAAAACCAAAACATAAAACGGAAGCAATATGGCAACAAATTCAATAAAGACTTTTAAAATGGTCCACATTAAAAACAAACCTTAGAAGAAAATATTGGTATTGCAATGATGAGACAAGCTGACATCTGCCGCTACTAATAAGGCATACTGAGAAACTCAGGACACAACTTAATGTAGTATTCCTGCCCCAGATGTATAATCTGAATCTGATCACAAAGATACGTCAGACAAATTGAGGGACATTCTACAAAATAACTGGCATTTACTCTTTAAAGATACAAAGATGAAGAAAGATAAAGAAAAGCTGAGGAAATGTTCCAGATTAAAGAGACATCATGACTTAAAACAACTGTAATCTGGAGCTGGGCCCTAGACTAAAAAAAGAAGGAAAGTTATAAGGACATCACTGTAGCAATTGGTAGTGACACTGAATAGGGACTATGGATTAGACAGTAATGTTGTATCAACATTAAATTTCCTGATATTGATCACCGAAGTGTGATTATGTAAGACTGAGTTCTCATTCTTAGGAAATACACATTGGACTCTCTGGGGTTCAGGGCAGGATGCCTCCAATGCAATCTCAGATGGTTCAGAAAAATAAGGTGTTATGTGTGTGTGTGTGTGTGCATGCGTAGAGAGAGAATGAGAATGGTATGACCATGTGGCAAAATATCAGTTATTGCTTCTTTTGACTATTCCTGCAGTTTGTTAAGTTGGAAATTATACCAAAATTAACAGAGAGAGAGAAAGAGAGGTCATAGGCCCAGTATGTGACTGGTGATAAATTAGCGTTTGTGGTGATGGTTATTAGGAAAGCACTTATACCCCAGCCCACAAGCCACATGGTCCCTAGTTTGCTTTTATCATCAAGGAGCAGGGACCCCAGGCTCTGGAATGCAGCCACAGTCTCAGAGAAATAGCATTCACCCCACTCTTGATCTCCCCTAGGCCTCCCCGGGTTCTGCCAGCTGCCAGCCAGGAAGCCCTGTCGGGGAGGCAGTCAGGGCTGTGGGAGGATGCCCACATGCCACACTTACCTTCCTCTTGCTGCCATCAAGTCCGGCAAACTCAATCGTCTTCATGCCGGCATCAGCCCAGTAGAGCCTCTGGGACCCATAGTCGATGGCTAATCCATTAGGCCAGGTCAGATTGGAAGAGATGATGACCTGTCGACCTGAGGCATCCATGCCAGCTCGCTCAATCTTGGGACTTGCACCCCAGTCCGTCCAATACATGTACCTGGGCACAGGCAAGGGTCTTACAAGCCTTCCAGTTACTACCCAGTGGGGATTCAGGGTTCCCAGGGCTGGAGGGTTTCTACTTGCAGTGGCTGCCCCAGCCTCTTGCCTCAATTTCCAGCTCCCTTCTGGGTTCAGAGCTGTCTCAGAAAGCCTTTCATCTTGTATCACTACCAAAAGGCACCAAAGGTCTTAACTGTTTCCTTGACTGGATGGGTTAAAGAATTACGGTACATCAACTTAACAGAATTCTATATAATCATCAAGAAAAAAAAAAATCTACTGATGAAATGGGAAGATATCCAAGATATATAGTCAAGTAAAAAAAAACAAGGTACAGCTACAGTATGTTGTCAAACAAAAACCGCCACCACCACCACCATATGTATGCACACACGAGGAAGAAAATCTGGAAACACTACCCTTCACTGTTAACAACAGTTATTGTTGGAGAGTGACATTGGAGAGGATCTTCACTCTCGATAAACTGTTTAAAAAGACAATGGCTTACTTTGGTAAGCAGACCAAAAAGCAAAAACAAAAAATAAAAAGAAGGAAAAAAATTTTTAGATGTAAAAGATTTCCTTGGCCATGAAGGAGACAGATTGGTCACGATGCTCTGAGGTTTATACAGCTGTTCGTGCTTCCTCGGTGTGCCTGTAAGATCTAGCCTCTCTCCCTAGCCTCCAGACTCCACTCTAGTCCTCGGGTCTGGGGGTAGGGGGAGGGCTTGTTCCAAAGGGGCACATGCTCACCCGCCCATGGGCTCCACCACGATGTCCCGGGGGCGATCAAGGTTCTCCCAGATAAGGACTGTCCTCATGCTGCCGTCCGTGTTGGCCACTTCAATCCGGTCTGTCCCTACCAAGAAGTCGGTGCGGACAAAGATATCAACTCTAGTCTTGGTCATTCACCCTCTTACCTTCCATGCCCAGCACAGAGCTCACTGTGCCACAAATCCTCAAGAAATACTTTGTGATAAAAGCAATGAGTATGGAGGGACCTGAATTTCAAGAAAAATTCAAGGAACTGATTAGCTCCGTTGCTCGGAAGACTAAGGCTTCTTCAACCCAAGTAACGCATTCTGATAATTTAAGGCCATGCTTCTCAAACTTTACTGTGCCTAAGAACCAGAAGAGCTTGTGAAAATACGGATTCCTAAGCCCCAGAGATTCTGATTGAGCAGGTCTGGGGCGGGGCCCAGGAATCTGCACTTCTAACAAGTTCCCAGGTGATACTGACGCTGCTGGTCCAGGGACCACACTTTGAGTAGCTCTCATTTAAGGTACTCTCCCTGCCTCCCACACTTACCTGCCTAATAGAAAATGCCTCTTTCACCAAGATAATGATGGAAGGAAAACCACAGGGTGTCGGCTTCTCATCTGAAATGCCTCAAAGCATTCTCAAGCATCAGCTGCACAGCAGAAGCGGCTGCCACTTGAGTGGGAAATGCCAAACCCTCAGATGCGAGCTTCTAGTTTCAGTTCTGCAGCAGCCCAACCACTCCTGACCGACCAAGGCCTTCAGGCCAAGACGGAAACGGGCTAGGAGGGGCACTAGGTCCTTCTGAGCTGAGGCCAGGGTTCTAAATAAGAAATCCCAGCGTCTCAGGCCACACGCGCACTCTACATACCTGCATCTGTCCAGTACAGCTTGTTGGTGACCCAGTCAATGGCCAGGCCTGCCGGGCTCTCCAAACTGGTATCCACTACCACCTAGGTGGGAAGCAAGACTGTATCACCAACCGGACTTGCACCCCAGCTCTGGGGCCCAAACGCCAGCAACAGGCAGGCTGACAAAGGTCTGGGAGGCCCTTCCCTGGGAAAGGGTGAATCCCACCCCTCCCACCCGGCCCTCCCCGAGGGCCTGTGCCCCATGTCCGGGCCTACCTCCTGCCCCGTTCCATCCCACTTGGCCCTGCTGATGGTGTCAGTGCTGACGTCTGTCCAGTACACGTGGTCATCCCGGGAGTCCCAGTCAAGGGCCACAGCGCTGCGCACGTCAGCCAGTGGGATGACATCGTCGGACAGGTCCTCCGTGTCGAAGCTGATCCGACGGATGTCCATCCTTCGGGCAAAAAGCAGGAACTTGTCAAGACCTGATCAAAGGCCGAAAGGGGTCTTCTTTTAATGCTCTAAATCCAATAACAGTGGCAGACACAGACGCTCGCCTGCGGGACATCTGGTTCAACCACACTTCGTGGGGTCTGGTGCCCTTTGTCCCCTACGCTTCACACCTCAGACCCCCTCTGAGCACTGGGCAGCCCATGCTGGCACCATCAGACTTGAGGAGCCAGTGGCAATAGACGCCACCAGGGCCCAGAAGGGCATCCTGTTTAAGTGTCTGTCAGCCGCATCTCAACTCTCCTCTGCTCTCTTTGCTCAGCCCCACCTAGTGCACTGGACTAGATCTCTGTCAAGCCCCCACCCCACCGCTCTGCCTTCTGTGTCTGCTTCAGGACTTCTGCTCCACTGCATGGTCTAAGACCCCTTCCTCTACGCTCTTCGTGACTCAGGCCAGTAATGACTATTTGCTGAGTACCTGCTCCTTGCCCGGCACTGAGCTTCCCGTTTCCCTTGCCTTGTCTCCTTTACCCCCCTAACAGTCCTTCGTGGTTCACGCTATTCTTATTCTCATTTTCTGGATCAACGATCCAGAGGCTAACAGGGGCCCAGGAACTGGCCCAGGATCCCACAGCTACCAAGCCCCAGAGCAGGGGACTTGAACTCAGGTCTGACTTCAAAGGTGAAGTTCTGGCCACACTCCAATTCAGCATTTTCCCAGCTGGCTCTTCTCCATCCTCTGCCCCTATTCTGGTCTGTCTGAATATTTTCCAGTCTACTATTCTGCTTAGAAAGGCACTTCCTGCGTCACTTTATCAATTGAACTTCTTTCAGGGGGAAGTTCCTTGCATCTCATCAAGACCACATGGGAAGAGCTGGGCACAGGAGAATGCAAGGAAACAAGGTTCTCAATTCAAAGTGCGTTGAATGACTCCTGCCTCTGTTCCCTGGAATAGTTTCCCTGATTTCACTCTCTGGAAAGGACCTAGGTCCTGAGAGAAATTTGATTTTCACCAGAGACAAGGGAGGCGGCAGGCACGCAGCAGTAACAGAAGAGCCGTGAGCCGTGATGTGCGAAGCATCTCCCCAGCCCCTGGCTGGGTGTACCACCCAGCTGGATCACTCCTCTCTGGACTATTCTTAGGAAAAAAAAAATCACCTGCGCCTCTGAGCTAGACAAGGCCCACCTCTCAAGGCAATACACCTTCAGGAGCTCAAAGGAAGCCGAACAAAGCAGCAGTTCAGGGAGCTCCCAGGGAACCCATCATCTTTCACTCACTAGACACTTATTTATCCTGGGCTCTGTATACAAAGCATCATCAGATGTCTTTATCTTACTTTCTGGTTTAGGGGCTAAGATAGTCTTTAGGGTGATGCTAGAGGTAAAAGGGAAGTCACTCAGTTGTGTCCAACTCTTGGCGACCCCATGGACTATATAGCCTACCAGGTTCCTCTGTCTATGGAATTTTCCAGGCAAGAATACTGGAGTGGTTGCCATGTCCTTCTCCAGGGGATCTTCCCGACCCAGCGATTGAACCTGGCTCTCCCACATTGCAGGCAGACGCTTTACCGTCTGAGCCACCAGGGAAGCCCAAAGGTAAAGAGCTAGGGAACCATTCCCTTGCTTTATAGAAGGGTCTGGAGACCTCCCGCTGCCTAGAGACAAAGCGTCCTGGGTGAAATGACCCACGAACCTGTCTGCAGGGGTTCATGCTTGACTCTGCGGTGTCCCTGAGCCCTCAGGGATGGCCGTGGGGCCCTCAGCCCTCAGCTTTGACAGTGGAGCCCTCAGCTCCTTGCCTTCTTCCTCTCCAGGGGCTGCCTGAGGAGCTGGCTCCTCCCCTAGCCAGGCAATTCCCAAACTCCTCCCCCTTGTTCGCTCCACCCACCCTCACAAGGCAGGTCCACTGAGGCAGGGGCCCTAAACCCACTTACTCTGGGCACAGGCGTGGCTGCTGATCTTGCGGAAGCCGGTGGGGCAGGCACAGGTGTAGTTCTGTCCACTGGGCAGACACAGGTGGGTGCAGCCTCCGTTGTTGTCCCCACAGCGGTTTTTCCCTGCTCAAAAAGCCCAGAGCGAGAGGGTCAGGTGAGGCCAAAGGTTGGCAGGAGTCCCGGGGCTAGTGAGTGGGGGTTTAGCAAAGGCATGATCTTCCTGAAGGAAGAAACTGTGTCTTCTTACTTTGTATATCTGCCCCCACCTATGAGCAGAGTGAATACCTGATACACAGGAAATGTTTGCATGAATTAGATGGGGGATAGCAAAGCAGTGTGAGTCTTTCCTAAGTCTCCATGTTGTACCCTACAGGTCCAGCAGAGGGCGGAATGAGTCCACACCAGCGCCAACCTTAAATTTCCTTGCTGGAAACCCTGGCAACTGTTGACAGGTACAAGGAAGGTTCTCAGAAGCACTGGAAGCTCACTAGGTGAGCGTTTCTTTTTTTACCTGCAGGCTGGCGCTGGGGGTGCAGGGTGTGGATGTCCATGGGGAAGTGGAGTTTGTTGCGAATGATCTCCTGGTTCTTGCCAGTAAATTTGTTGGCACTATTGATGCTCTTGGTGTGCCAGTCTGTCCAGTACAAGCTGTCTTCAAACACCGTGATGGCAAAGGGATGCGGGAGGCCTGGGGAAAGTCCAAGAGGACCTCAGGTTACACATGGCCTGCCCGGCCCCTGAGCCCAGGCCGGGCGTCTGTACAAATCTCACCCTCTGCCAAAGGCTTCTGGGGGCTGGGACAGGGTAGGCAGAACAAGAGATGAAGGAGAGTAAAGGGAGGGCCTCACCCTGGCTAATGACAGCCTTGCGGTGACTCCCGTCCAGATTGGCCCTCTCAATGACGTGGTGCTTAGCGTCCACCCAGTACATACGGCGCCCGGCATAATCAATGGTGAGGCCGTTGGGCCAGAAGAGATGAGTATCAGCGATGATGCGGCGGCCAGAGCCATCCATGCTGGAGGCCTCGATGCGGGGGGTGTTGCCCCAGTCTGTCCAGTAAATGGTCCTGGGAAGAGAGAAAAGGACATTGAGAGGCAGGTAGCAGAGGGCAGGTAAGGTGCCCAGCATAGTAATCAAGCAGAGGGCTCTTATCGATTTCACCCAGGGACTCCAACTGGTAGGCAATACATTCTGTTGGGTTTACAGAGTGTTTTTCAATGTTTGACTTCTTTATTTTATTATTATTAAACATTGTTTTGGCCACATCGCATGGCATGTGGGCCCTTAGTTCCCTGACTAGGGATCCAACTCATGCCCCCTGCATTGGAAGTACGGAATCTTAATCACGGGACCACCAGGGAAGTCCCTTGATGCTTGAATTTAAATGTCTCTAGACAGAGAATGTATTCATTTGACAAAAATATTTTGGAACATCTGCTATGAGATGAGCATATCTTTTCGCACTGAGAGCATGGCAGTGAACAAAAGAGATGAAAATCCTGACCTTGTGAAACTGAAAAAAATACTAGCGGGCTACTACTTAGGACAAGAATTTTCTTCTTGGTCACAGCCTCTACCATTGCCCTTTTGTAATTTTCACACCTGCACATGCACACACACACACCACACTATGCTTCTAAAACAGCTCACCTACAACTGTAGGATCTTAGAAGACACCCCTCTCAATTGATTGCACTTAATTTTTAAAAGCTAGAGGCAAATAACTTCCCCTCCAAAAGACCTTTCTTCTACTAATAAAATTACTAAATTTTATTAATTCGCTCAACCCTATAAACTAATAACAAAAATACTAAACAGCTACCACTTATATACTGTGTGTCATGCCATTTAAAATTCATCTTCACACAGCTGTGAGGTAGGTATATTTTTATCACCAGTTTAGAAATGAGTAAAATGGAAGCCTAGAGAGATGAACTAGCCCCAAGGCCATACAGTCAGTTACCGAAGAGCTGGAAACCCAGGTGGGTCTGGGTGCAAAGCCAAGGCTATTAACACCACACTGTGAGGTCCCCTGGCCCCCCAGGAAAGTCTGGCACAGGTGACGGAGGAACTGTCCCTAAAGGTCATAAGAGGAACGTGGCAGCTGCAGTCACGTCTCGCTCACCCCTCCATGGGGTGCAAGGCGATGGCCCTGGGCTTCTCCAGGTTCTGCCACAGCAGCACCTTCCGGTGGGCCCCGTCCAGGTTGGCCACCTCAATCCTTGAGGTCCCCGAGTCGGTCCAGTAGAGTTTGTCATGGACCCAATCCACAGCCAGGCCCCCTGGTGGAAAGAGGCCATGGAAAGAGGGTCAGGGGTTCAGCCAGGGCCCCTGTAGAAACAAGGCCAACTCTTGCATGAAGCTGTTTCTTGGGCCAGGCACTCTTCTCACCATTTTACAAACACATGTTTTACCTTGAATTGTCACAACAACCGTGTGAGCTAGGTGCTATAATAATCCCCATGAGGATGGAAGCAACTGAGGCAAAGAGAACTCAAGCAACCATCCAAGGTCACGCGTCTCCTCCTCTCAGCCAATCATATTCCCCTTCCGGAATCCTAGCTCCCTGACCCCCACTGGCTCCAGGGTTTGCAATTTGTGCCTCAGGGTTTTACAGGGGAACATCATCAGCTCCATAAGCATCTGAGTCAAATGTGCTTAATTAATACCGAATTCTAACCCACTTCCCCTGCTTGTCGAATGGCCTGAGATGGCAGAGTGAGCTACTGTTTTTCTAATCTGCAAACATTTGGATGCTATCTATCTGGGTCCATCAGAATATTCCTAATATGAAGTAATCAAAACAAAAGTCAGAATTAGATGGGATGCCAGGCTGATAGAGAATTAGAGCTGTCATCCACAAATCTCTGGTTTCAAACAGTTCCTCAACGTAATGGTCTCAGTATTCTCACTGATCGAGCTCAATAACAAGCCTGTAAAATGAATGTAGACTAGTGAACATTTTCTGTATTAGAGCTGCATGCAAGGTTTCAATGTGAGATGTTTTGCTGCCTAAAGGTTTGTGGCCACTCACGTGTTCCTCCCTTGGTGGCTTTGCACGTGGTGTGGCCCTGCCCCTCCCCGTGGGGCCTCATTCCTTACCCGGGCTCTCGAGCCCTGTAGACACAACCTCCTCCACGTTGCTGCCATTGAGGTTGGCGCGGAGGATCCGGTCCAGGGTGACGTCAGACCAGAAGACAAGCTCGCGCCGGTGGTGGAAGTCTAGGGCGATGGCATTCTCCAGGTTGTTGAGCAGCAGCGTGTACTCGGAGCGGTGCGGCAGCACCTGCCGGATGTCGATGCGATTGGCGAACAGTAGCACAGGCTCCGGCCCTGGGATGTGGCATAGAAATGGGGTCCCCACTGGGCTCCAGAGCTGCCCCCTGGCAGCCATCAGCATGCACCCCCCCCCAAGCTCCAAGGGGGCCCCTGGCCCACTAGGGCATGTCCCAAGCCGTCAGCATCCATCATTACGAGAAGACTGGCAGCCTGCAAAGTGTACATCTCATCCCATTCTTGGGGCCCAGAATGCAACTCACAACTCCATTCTATTGCGATGGAAACATCCCTCTGGAACGAACTTATGTCCCCAGGGAGGAAGGATACAGGGAGGGAATAGATAGGGAGTTTGGGATGAATATGTACACGCTGCTATATTTAAAATGGATAACCAACAAGGACCTATATAGCAGAAGGAACTCTGCTCAATGTTACGTGGCAGCCTGGATGCGAGGGGAGTATGGGGGAAATGGATTCATGTACATGCATGGCTGAGTCCCTTTGCTGTGCACCTGAAACTATCCCAACATTGTTAATTGACAGTTTTGTTGTTCAGTCACTCAGTAGTGTCCGACTCTTTGTGACCCCATGGACTACAGCACGCCAGGCTTCCCTGTCCTTCACCAACTCTCAGAGTTTGCTCAAACTCGTTAATCGGCTATACCCCAATATAAAATTAAAAGGCAGAAAGAAAAAAAAGAACCATCTCTCTAACTCTCTACCAATCTCCAAGCACCAGAGCCCCTGGCTACCCTGCTCAGCTCTCTGCCCACCCAGCCAAACGCCAACCCCCACCCCCCCTTACCCAGAGCCTTGCAGCTGCGCCGGTCAGGCCGGAGTTCGTAGCCTGCTTCACACCAGCACTGGAAAGCCCCCTCGCTGTTGGTGCAGCCCTGGCTGCAGTACCCCTCCTCGGCACATTCGTTCACATCTGTGACAACGGAGCAAGGGCAGATCTTGGTTCTACCATCTTCCAGCCCTAGCTCCCAAGCTGACCAGCTCTTTTCTGCCCACACACCGGCCTACTTCCCAGGTCCAGCGGGAAGACTACAGAGCAAGTGGTTAAGGGGTTTGAGCTGGGCTGGGATCCCAGCTCTGCTATTCGTCGGCACTGCGACCTTCATTAAGTGACAGCCTCTCTGAGCTTTCATTTCCCCCCATCTTCGAAACGAGAGGAACAACAATCCCCAGCTCCTGGGGCTATTGAGATAATGACACACGGTCACGTCTCTCAGAGGGCTGACCCATGGTTAACCCAGCCCCCTGGCCCTGCTCCCGCTGGGGGCCCCAGCTCACCCTGGCAGGTGCGCCCATCCTCGGTGAGCCGGTAGCCGGTGTGGCAGGTACACTGCACGGCCCCCCGCACCATCTGGCACTTCTGGGCGCAGCCGCCATTGTTAACGTTGCAGTTCTCCCCACCCGTCCGGGGCCCTGTGCCAGCCAAGCCAGAGATGGGAGTTGAGCCCGGAATCCTCCCCGAGACGGCCGACTTGGCATTCCACCTGGGCCACGAAGAACAGCTCCCGGGGCTGCAAGCGTCCCTGGGGAGGACTCTCTTTGAAGCAGATGGGTGGGGCGCGGCCACAAACCACAGGCGGGGAGTGGGGTGGGGACACTCACGGCAGTTCTGCTGTGGGCTCTCATCGCTGTTGTCCCCACAGTCGTTGACCCCGTTACACAGCTTCCTCTGCCCAATGCAGCGCCCGTTCCAACACAGGAACTGGTCTGAGGCACACTGGGGGCTTCCTAGAGAGGAAGATGGGGAGGGAAGGAGAGCCAGGTCAGCGCCGGGAAGGGCTGACGGGGCTTGGGTCAACAATAACAAAAAAAGATAGGAGCCTGTCATTTTCTAGGCCGAGCTGGAGACAGATGAGACTCAAGGTGGGAGGGTCGGGGTCCAGGGCAGGAAACAGCTCAGACAGGGCTGTCTGCGTGCATGTTCTCCCCAGGACAGCACAGTGGCATGGTGAGATGGGACGTGGGGCAGAATGAGAGAGCCCACCCATGTGTCCGGCACCTGTGCAGCTAGGGGAGGGGGCGTAGGGCTGTCAACCAGAGAGCAGGCCAGAGCAACAGGCGCTGGCCGCGTGTGAGTAAGAATGTGAGAGGCCATGGAAACTCCCGGCCCTGATATTGTGTTCCAGGCCGTGAGGCTGTGGGTCAAAGGATGCACCTGATTTGACACTGGTAAGTGAGACAAGCAGGACGAATCCAGGCCACGGGCAAGACTTGATGAAAGCGTCACGTCAGCCCGACTGGAGAGGCAGCAGGAGAGGCAGCGGTAACACCCTCTCTCCCCCTCCTTGCTCCAGCCTCCCTACGGGCCCGGGGGCGTGGGGTCCTCCAGGGAGACCCTACCCGTGCTCTCACAGTTCTCTTCGTCGCTGTTGTCTGCGCAGTCGTCCTCCCCATCACAGCGCCAGGACAGACGGACGCAGCGGCCCGAGCGACAGCGGAACTGTTCCGCCGTACACACCGAGGTGGCTGGGCAAAGCGCAGGGCTGATGAGAGGCTGACCTCGCTTTAGCCCGAAGCCCCACCCTGCCACCCTAGGCTGCACTTCATGCCAGCACCCACGCCACTTTTCTTTTTTCCCTAAGATTTTTTTTTTTTTATGTGGACCATTTTTCTTTTTGGGGGGCCATTTTTAAAGTCTGTATTGAATTGTTACAATGTTGTTTTTGTTACACGTTTTGGATTTTTTTTTGGCCAGGAAGCAAGAGGGATCTTAACTCCCTGAACAGAGATCAAACCGGCACCCCCTGTCTTCCAAGCTAAATCTTAACTAAAGGATTGCAGTGAAATCCCTCTGATACTCTTTTTGACACCGGGGTCACAGCTGGTCTCTATGGCATCTCTGTGGGAATCAAAAAAAGGTGTCTTTTCCTCAAGACATTTTACTGCCGTCTGCTGGAAAACTGCCATGATGACTATATAAATCTAGAGAATTATGGAATATATAAGTCTACTGGGGACTGGCATCCTTTGGACCTAGCACCTTTGTGCAGAGCCCAACCTACACGACTGGACGTGGTGGACCTGTCTTCACTATCCTGGAGCTTTATCAGAGGCGGCCTGTCCCTGCTTGCGGCCCAGACCTTGGCACTGCCCCCCACTCACTGCAGTTGCGCTCATCAGACTGGTCATCACAGTCCGCGTCGCCATCACAGCGCCAGCCCGCGTTGATGCACAGGCCGCTGTCGCACATAAACTCGCCAGAGCGGCAGGGCTGGTGGGAGGCTGGGGAGACACGCCAGGCTTCTGTCCTTAGCCAGTCCACACACGCAGTGTCCCACAGTGGACCAGGAAGCAACAGCCCTGGCACCCCGGCTCCCCCATGTTGGCCCCATAGGGAACCAGGGACTCCAGAAGCTCCTCCCCCGAGCTCCTGCCCCAGCTGGCAACCGGGCCTCACCCCCACCCCCCAGGAGCTCCTCCCAGCCTGGCCTCCCCTCCTCCACCCAGCTGGCCAGAGTGCTCACAGCAGTCAGACTCGTCCGACCAGTCTCCGCAGTCGTCGTCACCATCGCAGTGGTAGATGTCGAGGACGCAGCGGCCGTAGGCACACTGGAACTCCTCCAGGTTGCAGGGGGGCGCTGGCACTGCTGAGGCTGGAAGGAGGGCAAGGCGGGGAAGGGCACACACTCAGGCCCCCTCAGATGAGAGGGGCCCGTACTCGTCCAAGGGGCCAGGCACTCAGACACAGAAGTTTCCTTGGGTGTGGCCCTGATACACGCCCGTATGCCAGAGGACCAAAGGGAGGCCTCCATTCTCACCTGGGGCACCTGTTCCCTGCCAGCCCCGCCCAGGAGGAGCTGTTGCCTAAGAACCCACCCTCCCGGCCGGTCCACGCTATCCTTTCACTCCTTGGCCTGGCCCTCAGCCCACCCATCGCATGGCGCCCTCTGCCCCCAGCCCGGCCCGGCCCGGCAGCCTGAGCCCTGGGGCCACTCACGACAGCTCTCCTCGTCGGAGCCGTCTTTGCAGTCGGTGTCTCCGTCACAGTACCAGTGCTCAGCAATGCAGCTTCCATCGCTGCAGCGGAATTCCTTGTCCGAGCACTTGCGCATGTCTGGGGGGTGGGGAAGGGGGTACACAATGGGACGGCAATCCTGAAGGAGCCGCACCGGTTACCCTCCTGTCATCCTCCCTGACTCCCACCCTCGCTGCCCCCCTGGGAGTCTGACCCAGGCCCCGCAAGACTCTGTGGGTTCGGTATGGACTCCTGAGGGGAAAGAAGAGGCCCTGGAGAGACTGGCCTCAGGTTCCTGTTCTGTGCTCCCCGGGGTGTCGGCCCCGTCTCCCCATCCTGCTCTCCTCCAGCTGCTCCAGATGCCCGGGCAGTTCAAGGGTTGGGCAGTGCTAGGGCGCCTGAGGCTCTTGCCCCTGCCTCGGCAGGGCCATCCACCAGCCTCCCTGCCTGCCCCCGCCACCCCCTGGAGCACCGCTCACCACACTGCTCGTCACTGTTGTCGCCGCAATCGTTGTCACCATCACAGTGCCACAGGCTCCGGATGCAGTAGCCATTCTGGCAAGGGAACTCGTCCTCCTCACACTCCCGGGGGGCTGCGGGCACAGAGCGGTCAGGCTGCTGCAGGCCAGGGCGGGGGGCCAGCCAGCGCCCGGACGCCCAGCGGGAAGCCTGGTGGAGCAGAGCAGCTCCCATGCTGCCCTAGGGAGCCGGGGAGCTGGCTGTCCCCACCCTGCCAGGGGGGCTTAGATAAGCCGAGAGAGGAGGTGGAAGGACAGGAGCCAGAGAACACGGGCTGGGGCCTCATTTTCCTTTCGTTTCTTTCTTTCTTTATTTTGTATTTATTTATTTTAATTGGAGGGTAATTACAATATTGTAGTGGTTTTGCCGTACATTGACGTGAATCAGCCATGGGTGTATGTAATACACCGCATTAACAAATTGAAAGATAAAAACCACATGATTATCTCAATAGATGCAGAGAAAGCCTTTGACAAAATTCAACATCCATTTATGATAAAAACCTTCCAGAAAGCAGGAATGGAAGGAACACACCTCAACATAATAAAAGCTATATGTGACAAACCCACAGCAAACATTATCCTCAATGGTGAAAACTCAGGGCCTCGTTTTCTGATTGAAACGCCTTTCCCCGCCGAGCCAAATGGAAGCCACCCAGCCCCGCCCAGCACTCACGACAGTCCTGCTCGTCCGAGTCATCCTCACAGTCGTTGTCCCCGTCGCACACCCAGGAGCGGCGGATACACTTGCCGTTGTCACAGTGAAAGTCGAGAGGGGAGCAGGTGGGCAGCTCTGAGCCCAGGGAAGGGGAGGGGAACAGGGGTCAGTCTGGTGCACTTATTCAGAGGCAGGCCCCATCCTTCCCTCTGGCCCTGTCTGAATTACGGTCCCTCCTCACTGGCTCCTCCAACTGCCCCCGGCCCCTACTAATACAGAACCAGGCAGAAACAGCAGCTAAGAAGAGAGAGCTTCCTTAGGGAGTGGTGGTCAGGGGTTCACAGGACAGAAGAGTCCGAGGAACTCAAAACACCGGGAAAGCAGTGAAGGAAAGCATGAAAACAGAAACAAATGTATTTCCCCCGTTTCCTCTTATTAAATGATGACTGACACACCTGGGCTCGATGTCAAGTCCTAGAACTCATTACTTCTATCACACAAGCCAGTTTACCCTCAGTTAGCTCCAGGTTCTTCCGACTGTACAATGGGGATAATTATAATTGACTCAGAGAGGTCTTTTGAGATAATGCATATGAACGTGCCCCATGAAAGTGAGCCATTTACCACCGTCGCAATTAGCTAAACTGGTTAGGGGTAATAAGGTCCAGGCTATAGCTTCTCTCTTACGAGACTAATTAGCCTCCCTCAAATGTAGGTGCTGCCGGGGTCGGGGCCACACCCCAGAACCCAGAAAAGTAACTGGCTCAGGAGCAATATTGCTACACATCCAAGACGTGTATCCAGGGCACCCTAGCCTGTTGTGTATGTTATTGCACTAGGGGAAAGAGGAGACTTAACAAGAATATAAAATTTCTTACCAAGTTTATGTTATTTAAAAAGGTGTGATTACACAGAACACCAACGTAAGAAATAAAGTCTGCATCCATGTATAGCGTGCACATTCAAAAATGCACAAATATGCATCACAAATACACAGGCACACAAATACAGAGATCCGCTCAAGGCTGTTTTTTGCTATGCTTGTTTAAAATCTCTGTTTCATTGGCTATGTTGGGTGTGTTCGGTTGCTCAGTTGTGTCCGACTCTTCGCTACCTCATGGACTGTAGCCCGCCAGGCTCCTTTGTTCATGGCGATTCTCCAGGCAAGAATACTGGAGTGGGTTGCCAGGCCCTCCTCCAGGGGATCTTCCCAATAACCCAGGGATTGAATCCAGGTCTCCCTCATTGCAGGCGGGCTCTTTACCATCTGAGCCACCAGGGAAGCCCAAGAATACTGAAGCAGGTACCCTATCCTTTCTCTAGGGGAGCTTCTCAACACAGGAATCGAATCAGGGTCTCCTACATTGCAGGCGGATTCTTTATCAGCTGAGCTACTATTTTTGACTATACGTGTGTGGAAATATGGGAAATAGGGGAAGGTTGAACCCATACACACTGTGAAGAAACCTCCCATCTGTTTATATCCATCACCCTCCCAAGAGCCCAGGGCGGGGGGAAGGGTTCTTACTACACCCGTCCTCATCGCTGTGGTCCCCACAGTCATTGTCTCCATCACACTGCCACTGGGCAGGGATGCAGGTACATTCTCCGAGGGCGCTCACTGCACACGTGAAGTGGCTCCGACCACAGGCACACTCGGGGCTGCTGGCCAGTCCTGGGCAGAGGGGAAAGGAACCAGTGAGGGCTCAGCTCCCACCCAACCAAAACCCATTCCGGGGAGGGCAAGGTAGAGGAGCCGAGTTTAGGGGCACTGTTACCCAGGAGATCAGGGAGACGTGGATGACGTCATGTGCCGTCCCCCTCCTCTAGGCACAAACAGTCCAGAAGATACTGTCTGACTTTGGGCTCACAGACGGCCCAGGTCTCCCCTCTATGAGGGTTTTCTGCACACCCGCAAAGGCCCAGAGACAAATGACGCCAATTGCAGGGCTCGTGGTCCTGAGGAAAGGCAGCCAGGGACAGGAGGCCGATGCATGAAGGCTTCCAGGTCCTTCCCTCCAAAACCAGGCAGCGTTATGGATGCTTTTGCCTCTATTCAGGACCGGGATGCTGAATTAAAATGCTGGCGCCCCTCTGGAGATGACAAGTCACACCGGGGCGCAGGAAGCAGCAGACACTGCTGGGAGTCCTACAGTCAGAGCGCACCTCTAAGGGGGGCGACCAAGAGAAGGGGGGACGGGGGACGGGGTGGGGGGACCAGGCTGCCTTGGGGCAGAGCGACTGGGGCCAGCCAGGGCCTTCCTGTCTGTGGGCATGGCCGCGGCCTGGAGGAAGGATGGCAGGGGCCGCCCCGCCCCCAACCCCTGCCGCACGCAGCTGGGCTTCCCTATTGAGCATCCAGCTATCTGCCTGGCCAAGTCCCATGACCGGCCGCTGTGCCCCCTCCCCAGCGTGCCCAGCAGGATGCCCTGGGATGGCGTGTGAATGGCTCGGTGCCCCCGCTCCAGCCTCAGCTGGAACAAAGGGTTCTGCCAGGGTCACTCTTCCCCCCCTACCCCAGCATTCATCTAACCCACTGGGCTGCTGCAGCTGGGAAGGACGGGGGCCCCCTCTCCCTTGCTCATCTCCCCCACTTGCTTTCTTCTCCTTGTCCTCCCCTTCGCTGGGTGCTGCCCTCGGGCTGGGCTGGAATGGGGAAGGAGTCAGCTCCCAAATGCCACCCCGCTTCCTTTCCTATTTCCCGGGCCCAGCGTCCCTCTCTTGGCTCATCTCCTTGACATCTATCCTCACTTCACATTATATTCCTCAGGCCAGCTTTAGGGTTCAGGGCCCAGAGTGAAAGGGTGGATTGCTATTCCCACTGAAAGCAAAGGACTGCTGTTCCCTAGACCCCTCCCTCTCCATGTCCACCCCCAGGACAATGATAAGCAGAAAGCAGGGGTCCCTAACCTCAGATGCATGGGGGGTAGGGGTGGGGGACAGCCAGGCTTTGTGATCTGTGAAGCTCTGAAACTACAGGCAAAAGGTATTTCTCTGGAGTGAAGGACCACAGCTCTCACCCCACCTTCAGCGGAGGCCTTGCCCTCACCTTCCATATGCTAAGGGAATTGGCTGCCCTAGAAAAGATGCAGGACTTCCTGCGGAAGCCACAGGAATCCATCCGAGAGAAGCTGCATCTCTACTCCAAGGCCAGCACGCCTGTCTCTCCAGGTCTCCCCAAGTGCAGGACGGAGGATTCTTCCCAGGCAAGCACCGAAGCCCCAGTGCCCTCCTCTCTGGCCTGTTCTGGGAGCACTGAGAAGGGAGGGTTTTGTTTTCTTTTTCACTCAGACCCTGGGCACCAGAGCCTGAGAAACTTTTCTAAGTGTGATCAGCTCATCACAGCTATAAGAACCACTTTCGGGGACTCCGGCTGGGATGAAAGAGCAATAACTAAGTATTCCAGAGGACTCTGTGCCATGGGGCTCACCAAGACACTGACCCCCTTCGGGGGAGGAACGATGAAGAGGAAGAATAGGCTGCCACAGTGGTTCCCAGTGAAGGATGTTTTTTTCTCCCTGGGGGGCATTTGGCAATGCGTGATGACATTCTGGGTTGTAACTGGTGATGCGGATGGAATTCAGAGGATAAAGGCCACAGATGCTGCTAAATATTTCACAATGTACAGGACTGCTGCAGCTGCTAAGTTGCTTCAGTTGTGCCCAACTCTGTGCGACCCCATAGACGGCAGCCCACCAGGCTACTCCCCCGTCCCTGGGATTCTCCAGGCAAGAACAGTGGAGTAGGTTGCCATTTCCTTCTCCAACGCATGAAAGTGAAAGGTGAAAGTGAAGTCGCTCAGTCCTGTCTGACCTCAGCCTGGACCTTCCAGGCTCCTCCATCCATGGGATTTTCCAGACAAGAGTACTGGAGTGGGGTGCCATTGCCTCCTTCAAATGTACAGGACAGGTGCCCCCAAACAAATAAGTTATCCAGCCTAAAACGTAAATGGAAGGTTGGGAAATACTGCTAACCACACAAAGCAGGGAGCAGGGCCACACCAAGGAGGCGATCAGGGTAAGGGGGTGAATGGAGAGAAGGTATGGGAGGGAGGGGAAGAGGAAAAAGCTCTGGGCCTGGAGCGGACAGAGCTGGGACCCCTGACCAGTTGTGCTACCTTGTGTTAAGTACCATAGTCCCCTTCAGTTCAGCTCAGTTGTGTCCAACTCTTTAAGACCCCATGAACCGCAGCACGCCAGGCCTCCCTGTCCATCACCATCTCCTGGAGTTCACTCAGAGTCATGTCCATCGAGTCAGTGATGCCATCCAAACATCTCATCCTTGGTCGTCCCCTTCTCCTCCTGCCCCCAATCCCTCCCAGCATCAGAGTCTTTTCCAATGAGTCAACTCTTCGCATCAGGTGGCCAAAGTACTGGAGTTTCAGCTTGAGCATCATTCCTTCCAAAGAAATCCCAGGGCTGATCTCCTTCAGAATGGACTGGTTGGATCTCCTTGCAGTCCAAGGACTCTCAAGAGTCTTCTCCAACACCGCAGTTCAAATGCATCAATTCTTTGGTGCTCAGCCTTCTTCACAGTCCAACTCTCACATCCATACATGACCACTGGAAAAACCATAGCCTTGACTAGACAGACCTTCGTTGGCAAAGTAATGTCTCTGCTTTTCAACATGCTATCTAGGTTGGTCATAACTTTTCTTCCGAGGAGTAAGCATCTTTTAATTTCATGGCTGCAGTCACCATCTGCAGTGATTTTGGAGCCCCCAGAAATAAAGTCTGAGCCCCCCAAAATAAACACTGTTTCCACTGTTTCCCCATCTATTTCCGACGGAGTGATGGGACCAGATGCCATGATCTTCATTTTCTGAATGTTGAGATTTAAGCCAACTTTTTCACGCTCCTCTTTCATCAAGAGCCTTTTTAGTTCCTTTTCACTTTCTGCCATAAGGGTGGTGTCATTTGCATATCTGAGGTTATCGATATTTCTCCCGGCAATCTTGATTCCAGCTTGTGCTTCTTCCAGTCCAGCGTTTCTCATGATGTACTCTGCATAGAAGTTAAATAAGCAGGGTGACAATATACAGCCTTGACGTACTCCTTTTCCTATTTGGAACCAGTCTGTTGTTCCATGTCCAGTTCTAACTGTTGCTTCCTGACCTGCATACAGGTTTCTTAAGAGGCAGGTCAGGTGGTCTGGTATTCCCATCTCTTTCAGAATTTTCCACAGTTTCTTGTGATCCACACAGTCAAAGGCTTTGGCATAGTCAATAAAGCAGAAATAGATGTTTCTCTGGAACTCTCTTGCTTTTTCCATGATCCAGCAGATGTTGGCAATTTGATCTCTGGTTCCTCTGCCTTTTCTAAAACCAGCTTGAACATCTGGAAGTTCACGGTTCACGTATTGTCCCCTTAGCCTGGTGTATAAAAAAGTCACAGATCTCTTCTCTTGGATGAGAAGAGGAATGTGGGAGAGGCTGATCCGTGCCTGGGCACACCAAGGATGCTCCAGAAGTGCAGGCTGGAGGTGCGGGGACATGAGGATTTGGGGGCTAGCTTCTTTTTTAAAAGGCCTTGAAGCTAAGAACCTGAGTACCAGGATCAAGGACAACAGCATCTTAGGCCACATGCAAGTCAAAAGAAATCCAGGCTAGTGGTTAAGAATTTGCCTCCCAATGCAGGGGAACAGGTTCGATCCCTGGTCCAGGAGGATTGTCCATGAGGCGGAGCAGCTGGGCCTGTGCGCCAGAACCACTGAGCCCATGTGCCTAGAACCTGTGCCCTGCAAGAGAAGCCAGCATGGTAAGAGGCCCACGCATTGCAAGGAAGAGTAGCCCCCACTCACAACTTCACAACTATTAGAGAAAAGCCCCCACACAGCCGAAAGTAATAAATAAGTAAATCTTAAAAAATAAAGGAATTCAGTAGGCAAAGAAGAGCCTTCGGGGGATTTTTTTTTTTTTTTTTAGCCTCCCCAACCTGCTTTGGCTGAGTGATAGCAGAAGTCCTGACTTCCCCCTGCAGACTTAGAAACAAAGCATTCCATCCGGTGGGCATCCAGTTGGTTGTTGAAAAGGCATGACTTCCTGCCTGTCAGAGCAACATCTGAACGTCGGCATGTGAAGGTCAGGCAGCCGGCGACAGGCAAACTCTTGGCTTGGGTGTTCATACAGTAAACAGACACATTATCCTCCAAGACTCAGCTCTTTTGGACAACTGCTGCCCCTCTGGGATCCTGGGAGGTGGAATTCTGCCTTTTCACTCGAGTCCTGGCTGTGATCATAAAGGACAGCTTTTAACCCTTTTTAACTAAAAGAATGGTGAGTGAAGAAAGGAAACAAATGACTGCGGGTGGCAAGCCGTGGTCTTCATTTCAAGAAATGTTCAGTTAGAGTGCTCCCCGGTGCTTCTGGCCTTGAACACTATTTCCCAGCCACGTTGCAAGTCTACTTTGGCCGTAAAGGGGATGGGACCTTCAATTTAATGCTGTTCAACAAGGAAAAGATCTCTTCCCAAAGTGTTCCCTCTCCCTGATCATCCGGTAATCCAGCTTTTAGGATACATGTTAATGTGCTCATAAGGCCTTCCTAGGAGGTTAACTCAAATCTCAGCCATGTTACCTACCACTTTCTCACTGCTTTCTTTAAAAAAAAAAGAGAGACAACCATCTGCTTATACTACCAGATACTGTGGAACATGGGAGAGAACACGGATTCCAGAGTCAGAGAGGCTGGAGTTCAAGTCCTGGTTCTACCACTAACTCTACAACTTTGAGCGAGTTAGTTCATGCCAGAGTCTCAGTTTCCTCATCCATAAAATGGGAATAACAATAGCTTTACCACAGAGGGTTTTGTAAAGATTAAACGAAATAATCTGGGACTTCCCTGGTGGTCCAGTGGCTCAGACTCTGCAGTCCCAGTGCCAGGGGCCTGGGTTGGTCCCTCGTCAGGAAACTGGATCCCAGTGCCACAACTAAGACCCCGTGCAGACAAATATATAAATAAATGCTTTTTAAAAAATGTTTTAAATTTTAAAAATCCATGTAAACTTCTTAGTACAGGGCCAGCACACGGCAAAAGCTTTATAAAAATACAGCCACCACTCACTGAATATTTGCCATGTGCTCTCCAAATACTTTTCTTATGCTACATCACTGAAGGCTCTCAACAGTCCTGGGAGGTGTCTGTTATTATTATCACCATCTTACAGGTGAGGACTCTGAGACCTAGCGAGGAGAAGTCTGTTGACAAGTCATACAGATACTAAGGGCTGGAGCCAGCACTCACACACAGGCAGGTGAATTCCAGACCCTCTGCTCTTAATCCCCTCATGATACTGCCTCCCAATACGTGGTATTGCTATTACGAGAGTTTCCAAATCTCTGCGATGCAAAAAGGGAATTGGTAATACTGGGATTTCCGAATCCTTCTTTCTGCATTTAGCAAATGCACAGCGAGTTTATGGATTTCTAGCAGTGCCCTCTCCTTCTGGCTACTGCCAAGGCTAAAGGCCTATTCCCCTTGCTCTAAGGTCAAGTAGCAAAGCAAGGAGAGTATGGAACCCTAGTCCTTTGAATGAGCGCCTCACTATTGTGTTGGTCCGGAAAAAGACAGGGCTTCACACAGCAAATGATTAAGTTCTGCGGTTTCTCTTAGCAGCATGCAAGCTTACGTTTGCACACACACTTGTGTTCTCATTTAATCATTACAGTCGTACCCTTTTAACAGGTAAGGTCATCTGCTTTGGCCAAGGTCATAGGTTAAGCAGGAGAGCCAGGAGGGCAGCCCCATTCTGATCCTTAGACCAATATTCTTCTGTTACTATGGTCTCGGCAACCGGACTTCCAGTAAAGCCTCTCACTGAGGCACGCTCAAGTGGGAGAGGCGCTGCTCCTCACCACTTCACAGAATGCTCAGCTCAGGAGGGACCACACCTTCACTGGAGGCTCAAGGTGTCCAGTGACTATGCACAGCTACAGAGCAGCTTTTTCAAGCTGAACCAGAAATGAGAAGGCTTAAGGGCTGTCCTGTGTGTATCGGGACACGACAGCTCTCACAGCATGGGAGTGATTACAGTGGGGAAGTGAGACAGCATCACTCATATAAGTGAAGGACATTTTTCTTGTTTGCAAAAATATTTATTTGTTTGTTTGGCTGTACCAGGTCTCAGCTGCAGCATTTGGGATCTTCAATCTTTGTCGCGCAGGTTCTTTAGCTGCAACATGCAGGATCTAGGTCCCTGACCAGGATCAAACCCAGGCCCCCTGCCTTGGGAACACAAGGTCTTAGCCACTGGGCCACCAGGAATGGTTTTCTTAAACACTGTTCTTTTCTCCAATGCTGTCTTCTTTTCTATCAACTGGCAGCCATGATGAAGATACAAACCTTATTTAATGAGGATAAGTTTTTTGAAATGACCCTAAACTACATCCAGGCCAATCAAGAAACCAATCCTTGGGCAGGTTACTCAGTAAGTATCTCGCACTGAAAGGGAGGCCCACGCCACAAGACAAAACTGACATAGCTGAAAGGGGTAGCAGCCAAAGGCCACATGGAAATGGATCTGGTCTCACCCAAGAGATACCTGGAGTCAAGAGAGACCCGGGTTTCTATACAGAGGACAGAGCTTGCACAAAAAAATAAAAACTCTGGAACCAATACCAAACAAGGAAAATGGTTGGCAGCAGGAGGCCAGGATGTGAACCCTTTCCTGATGCTGCCCCACCTGGATCCATGGAGCCTGACTTAACTGAAAGCGTCTGCCCTGTGCCCAGGGGCCCCTGGAGTCTCCTCTATGGCAGCACTTAGCCCACTGTGGGACCACTGTTCTCCTGCTAGACCAGAAGTCTCTTGGCAGTTGGAATTGTATGATACGGAGCTTTGTATCTGTATTCAGTGCGTAGCTCAATGTTTGCATGTAGTGTGGATCATATAAGTTTGTAAAATGAAAAAAATGACAAATCCCTTGAGAATCCTGTGAGAGCTGAAGTCAGAGGAAAAGAGGAAGCCCAGAACATGAGAAATAAAAGTGGTTATTTCTGACTTACCCTATACTCAAGAAAGCAAGAATCTTCTTTTTAAGGTGGCTACCTACTTGTATCCAGGTAAAGTATAAGTTCACTCCTTTCTCCAACAAGAGTTCCTTTCATTTGCTGTGTTATCAGGCTGAGTTACTGACATCCATAACTTTCCTTATCTCTGTCCCTAGATCCCTAGAGGCCAACCTTACCTGGTTTGAAAATCTATCTGATAAACTCTTCTCCTCGAGGGCCCTCTCAAAAGTGACACCACGAGACACATGACTATCAGTCCCAGCAAGTTCAGTCCCCTCTTGCCAGTTTCAAACACAGAAAAGACGTCTTTAATGGTCAGCTTCCAAAGTTTTGAGGCAGAAGAGCATGGTGTCAAGAACATGGGAACAAAACGAAGCTAGATACTGGCCATTGGACCTGGGCATGTTATTTAATTTCTACCTTAGCTTTTCATCTGGAAAACTGGGATAAGAGCCCCTACCTCCCATGGGTGTTATGAGAACTGAATTAGTTAATTCATAAAAAGCCCTGAGCATATACTAAGCTCTCAATAAATGACAGCGCCTACTTTTACTATTACAGAATCTGACTCACTCAGCCTGTCTTATCCAGCCACCCCTTGATTAAGCCCTAATATTTCAGGGCTTGAGACGTCGAAAAACTCGACTGTCTGCCAAGCTGCAGTGCTGCTCCCACGTGTTAAGTTGGCGGCATAAGCGGCCTCAGGAAGAGACGGGGGAGAGTCCTGTGACCACAGTCCTGCTTTACAGCCCTTCTCTGGGGGAGCTTGAAGTACATGGCATCCTTTATCCTTACCTAATCTGTCATCAACCAATTCCTAGGAGGCAAGCATAGGAAAGAGCATTTAGGACCTAAATTTCAGAGCAATTAGTTTCCAGAGGATTAGTTTCCTTTTTTTGTGAAATGGGGGTGGTGGTAGCACCTATTTCATAGGGTTGATAGGAGGTTTAAATGAAATAATGCATACAAAGTACATCACAGCAGCTATTATTTTGTTGCTGTTGCTGTTAATACCACCATCTTCATCTGCGTCTTCTCTCTCAAGCCAGTAATGTGGCTATGTCTCCATACAGGTCCGCAGAGGTCTCCTCACCCCGCCCAGGAGCTCAGTCAATAAGACTCCACAAATCCAGCAGGGCTTGGAGGCGGCTGTGCTCACTGAGAGGCTGCTCAGAATATTGCTCTCCCCTCCCCCTACATCTCAAAACCCAAGGCCCACAGGATAACACATGGCTTCAAAGAGCAACAAACCACATCTCCTGGGAGCTTTTTAAAGCCTCCCTCCATCAAAAAAAAAAAAAAAAGGACCGGATAGGTAATTCTTTACGCACTGGGATTCTCTGAGAAGACTGAAAACAGAGAGGAGAAGTCAATCTGAGATAAAATAGAGGCCAGTCTTGAGCAGGGTCTTCTGGTTTAGCTTATATATAAAAGAGTCTGTTCTAAGAGCCAGTGTGGATTAGAGGGTTAACACCTCAGGCTCTGGGTTCAAATCCTGGGGCAGTTACTCACTAGCTGTGTGACAGCAAATGGCCCAAGCCTTACCTTCCCATCTATAAGACAGGAATCTAACAGAATCTTCCTAGTAAGGATACGGTGAGGAGTAAATGTGATAAAACATGCTAACACTATCACAGCGCCAGCAACACAGAAAAGAGACTCACCAGTGTTAACTGCCCCAGAAGCCCATTTATCATTTTTGGACCACATGTCCCAACTTGCTATGCAAAAATGGTCACCAGAGATCACTCCCAGAGGAGCAGAAATTCTCATTTGGGGGAGGTATATTTTAAAGCCATTCACTTTTTTTTGCTTCTCTGAGCCTGTGGTTGAATTTTCTTGTTTAAACAGCAGGTAAGTGTGGGGTTGGGTGAGGGGGGGTTGGTGGTGGAGTGGAAAGACAAAGAAACTCCCCTCTCTTATTTGCTTTCTTGCTGTTGTTTAGTTGCTAAGTTGTGTCCGACTCTTTTGCGACCCCAAGGACTGACAGTCTGCCAGGCTCCTCTGTCCATGGGATTTTCCTGGCAAGCATACTGGAGTGGGTTGCCATTTCCTTCTCCAGGGGATCTTCCCAATCCAGGGACTGAACCCACGTCTCCTGCTTGGCAGGCAGGTTCCTTACCATTCAGCCTCCTGGGGAGCCCTTATTTGCTAGAAGTATGGCTGTTAGAACCCAGCATCTGTATTTGATTTCCAGCAGGCCATAGTCAGCCCAACAGAGAAACTATCTCTTGTCCTCATCCAGGCCATGGTGACAGTCAGCTCCCCAGGCTGGGGCCATGGAGGGGACTATTTGGAGCATTTCCCCTACCCCCTGCCCTGCAGGCTGGGCAGGAAGTGGAACAACTGAGCGAGGAGAGATCACCGGAGCTCCTTCCAACCTCGAAGCGTCTTTATTTCACTGCTAATCAGGTGTCTCTCTACTCTGTAGCTGCCCGGCCCTTCACCCAGATGGGAGGTGGTGGGGGACCCTCTCCCCCACCAAAAGGCTCTAGGGCCAGGAGCTTCCCCAGCCCCAGAAAACCTCCAGTGATAAATTATGTAGCTGCACCTTTGTGCTGCCTCTCCGCCAGATGGGAGGTTTGCTCCCAGGCTTTTGTTTCCGGCTTTGCTTGCAACTCCAATCCTCCGATCCTCCCGGCTCTGCACAGAGGTGAGGGGGGAGCTCCGGTGGGCTGTGTCTGGGCTTGCAGCGAGTCCCCAGCGAGGCTTTCTTCAGCTGGGGCTCGGGCAGCGCCCTTCCCCTCCTCACTCTAACCTGAACGAGCAGGGAGCAGGGTGTCAGGGCAGCTGGTGGGCGATCCACTCAGCTGTGAGTGAGGATGGGAATGCCTACGTGCCGTGAAAGAATGAAGTTTGCTCGGAAGGGCGTAAAAGGTGCCCAAGGGCACCAAGGATGTTTGCTTCTTGCTAAATCAAAAATGCAGACCAGAAAATGGAGTCAAAGGACTGCCGGGAAAGCTGGAGAATCAGCTCTTTGGAACGGCTGCTCTTGGTTACGGTCAACTTTCCACAGCCTCCCACCCCCCCAACCATCACATCAGTGGCACCAACTTAAATGGAAAAAACAAAGAGACCACAGGGGTCAAACTCGATGAGTGGAGAGGCTGGGGGCTGGGTCGTGGGCTTGAGACTCCAATCTATTCTCCCTGCATGCCAACAGGATTCTGGATTGAAGACAGTAGTCCTGAACGAAGGCAGCCCCACAGCGGCCCGGCCCCCAAATTGGGGCAATTACTACCTTATGAGCTCTGGGGCCTGTCCTTTCCCAGGCCAGTGGGAGGGAGAGCCTGGAATTCTAAATGGTTGCAGCTCCAGGAGACCTCAGCCAGAACCCCTCACCCAGGGTCACAGCAACCTTAGGGCGAGAAGGCTGGCTGCAACCCCGACCACGGGGATGCTCTCAGAGAAAAGCCCCGCCTCCCAGGCTCTGACCCAGGGGAACTGAGGCAGAGTGAGCCCGCTAGACTCGCAGCAGAGCTCCACAGACTTCTTTTCCGAAGTGTGGATAGGAGAGAAATATGCTCAAGTTTCATTAGGTGTTCAAGGAGGGAAAGAAGGGGCATGATCTTAAAAAAAAAAAAAGAGCAAAACTCAGCTTAAATGAATGAAGGGCTGAGCCTCCATTTTAGCACATGACACTGTAGTTTAACTACTTGTTTGCCTGATTCCCATAGTTCAAAGGCGAAACTCATCTCTAATCCATTTCTGCAAGCACGCTAGCTAACAACCAACGTTTATCTGTGGGACTCTGTGCTGAATGATTTGAACGTACTATTATCTCATTTAATTTTTACAGGATCCTTGCATGATAGTTTGTTACTATTCCAGCCCCTTCCTTACAGATATGAACCCTGAAGTTCAAGGTGATCAAGTGTTTTATACAGGATCACCAAGACGTGGTGAAGCCAAGATTCAAACTGCCTGCGCTTCTTGATCATGGAGCTGTGCATGCAGGGATTAGATTAGCACTTGACAAATGTGTGTCCAGGGAATGAATGAACAAATGAATGGGTGCAGAGCCCAGTTCAGGGAATGCTCCTGAGTGTGCTGGGGAAAAACAACCTGACCCTGTCTGCTCGAAGCTGGAAGGAGAGTGGCAAGCACAGGCATTCACCAGAGCTATTTATAGGGCCAAACCCTGGCTCTGCCAGCCAACCAGTCAGCATGAAATCTTTCCTGGGACACTGAATCCCACCAGGCTGAGAAAGGGAGAAAGGTTTCCAGTACTGAAGATGAGATGGTAATCCAGACACAGTCTGGGGCCAGATGCCCCATGTCCAGGCAACTGTGACAAAACTCGTAGCTAAACTGTGTCAAGGAATGTAGAGACCGTGGCTGGAACAGGCTAACGGACCTAGTTGGTCACGGGCATGGAACGGTCATGAAATTACGAGATGTGTCCAAACACAAAAAAAGACAAGACTACTTCTTAAAGTAGTCTCCAAAATTCTGCCCCTATTTTGGAAGCCCCTAGGATTGACCCTCCCTTCAAAGGAGAAGCAACATAGCCAGCCTCTCCCATCTTCCTTCTTCTTAGGGATCAAGATTAGCAGTCAACCCGTAGAAAGAATGAGAAAGGCTAGTAAAACATCCTGTCCTCTGTAATGTCCTGTGTTCTCCGCTGGCCCAGAAGATGGGCAAGTCCAGTGTGCTCAGTATCAGACAAGGCCTTACTCAGTTCCCTTGCACCTGTCATTCTTAATATCATGCGCCAGTCCCAAAGATGTTATCTGATACCCAGCAGGGTACAGAAGAGGAAATCCAAAATCAGTGACAAGCCAGGCATCTTTCACAAGTTCAGTAAGATCAGGGACAAGGTCAACAGAGCACCGTGACAACACCAGATGGAAAGGAGACCAGTCTCAGCTCCACTCTTTGTCACTCAGCCTCACAAATAACCCTCTATGTACCAAGGCTTACCTGGAAGAGATCTCCAAGACAAACAGGGTTTCCACTCTCCAGATGGTGGTGGATTGTCCGAGGCCTCACCTCAACCCTCAACAGGAAGATTCCCAGGGCTATTACCAGTCATCAAGTTTCCTTCCAAAAATCTTTAGGAGTATTACACAGGTTCAGGCCAATCCCACAGGCTCTAGGAAAAGTCCCAAGTACTAGCAGCATCCAAATAAGTGCCTTGAATTTTAGTGTCTTGAATTCATTCCTAGTTGAGGTCAGATCTGTCTAATGCATCGACTATGACACAGTGACTTCTCCTTGAGCCCCTGGAACATAGGTATTTTTGGTTGAGTGACTGTTCAGTCTCACTGGTGAACCATGAATCTGTCCCTTCCAAGCCTCCGAGGATGGCTCAGCAGCAGGCTAGGCAAAGTTTAGATCTTGGTGCCACTGAGGGTCCTTGGGCACATATACAGAGAGCCTCCCATGCCTTGAAGTTTCCATTAAATATCTTGACCTTGAAAAGAACCCAAAGAGTGACCAAGAGCCCTCCTATCCTTCTTCTGTGATGCACAGAATATACACAACTTTCTACCCCGGTTCTCAATGCAGATGTAGTGTATGCAGTTTTGACAGCTCTGGAGCAATAAAATCTTCTTGGCCAGTCTCCGCCGGGAGCCTTCCAGCTCCCCTCTCCCCAGGGCAGAAGGCGACAATCTCCTCTCTGGCTTTGTTGGTATCCGTTTTAGCGTCCCCCCCCCCCCCCCCCAACCCCCGCCTTTTCTTTTTCCTTCAGTGCCATGCCATTTCCCTTGATCTTTTTCAAAACTTCCTCCAGGGGGCAGGGAGGAAAGCTCCCTCCTCTTGCCTAGCCGCCGAAGGGGAAAAGCCCCCAAAAAGCATAGCTGTCCCTTTAAGGGGCCCATGTGGTGGGAAGAGCAGCTACATTCCTACCCTAGTAGGGCCGCTGTCCCAACACGCCAAAGAGGCTACAAATAACCTTCGAGGAGAGAACCCCGGAGGGGGAGAGGACAGTCCAGAGAGGAGCATGGTGGCCGCGCTGCTACTCCAGGAGAAGAGTTAAGCGCTCGGTGGGCATGGAAAAAAGTCCCTGAAAACCCACTGGTCGTCTAAATAACAGGCAGAGAACTCTGTTTTGGATTTGGGAGGTAAACCAATCTTTAAAACAAGTGTTCAGGCATCTCCACGCCCTGCCAGGCAAGTTCCGAAATCTGCACTATTTCCACGCGCGCTCCCTTTACGTTAAAGAAAGAATCCGCTAGGAGGCCGTGGTCTCCAGTCCCCACCACTCTGAACCCCGTCCAGCGCCTCATCCCGGCGGCGGCGGGGGGAGAATGCGAAGACTCAGATTCCACAACCACCGGCCCCCCCACCCTCTACACCTCGGTTGGACAGAGGGGGGTGAATAGGGTTGGGGTTCAAAGATCAAAGTTCTTTGATCTTCGGGCACCAACTAGAGGCAGCTGCTAAATCACGGGGTTCACCCACGATCGTAGCCGGCTGCCGAGAAACAGATTCCACCCGAGCCGTCATTGCACACGACAGTTGCGTTCGGGCACCAAACAAGTTATTAATGAGGAGCAGATGAAGCAGCAGTCCCCTTGCCACCCCTCCATCTCCCCCGAGGGCCACCGCGCGGGCCGGGTGTGGGGTGGGGGGCTGCCTGGTGAGGTTCGGCGACACCCGCCCCCCTGTCCCAGCAAGGACGGATCTGCGGGAGCCTTCCAGCAGTTTCTTCCCTCTGTCCCTCCTCTGCCCCTTTTTCCAACCCTGTTTCCCCCTCCCCCTCCTCCGGGAAGGATCCAGGGCAAGAAACTGATTGGTCACAGCCAGGAGAGGGAACCCAAAACACCGCTAAGTGGGGATGCTGCGAGCGAGCAGTGCCCAAGGACCCCGGCGGGAGCGTGGTCCGGAGTCCGAGCAGCTGCTCCTCGAATCGGGAGGAATCCCCTGAGCTCAAGTATTCAGATTCCACTGGAGCCTCTCTTCGCAATCCTCCTGAGACCTCCCTCCACCCCGGACCCTGGAAGGAAGACTATTTACAATTTGTGCTTTAGCGACCATCCTTCCCCTCCTCCCTTTCTTCGCACACATTCATTCGCACCAAGGACACAGAGACCGTGGGTCACCCCGAAACGGGAAGCACCCCAGCTCTTCAAAGAGCAGCGAGGGAAGGAGGGGGCGAACGCCTTGGATCTTCCCCCGACCTCTCCCCTCCCACACACACCCTCCACCCAGCCTGGCCCAGACCCGAGCCCGGGGAGCTCCTCGGTCGCCGCTGCCCCATCTCGGGCTGGAGGAGTCGGGGGCGGGGAGGGGTGGAGAGCTCCCGGTCCCCTTCCCCGGCACACGATCTCCGGGCGAACTGCTTGGAGTGAGAGGGCGAGGGGCTCTCAGGCCCCAGCCCGCGCCGATCAGCTCTCGGAAGGTTGAGTCCTGCAGCGGCCGGAGCCCGGGGACAAACTTTCCCGGCTGGCGGGTGCGCGCGAGCGCGGCGGCGCCGCTTACCGTGTGCGCAGAGCAGGGCGCCAAGCAGCAGCGCGCCGCACGGCCGCCTCATGGTGCCGCCGCCGGCGCTCCCTGCCGGCCCGGGGGTCCCGCCGGCTCCCGCGGGACGGCGCGCCGGAGGGTATCGGCGGAGGTTCCCCGCTCAGGGGCCGCGTCCCGGTCCACGGCTGCGGGCGCGCCCCGCCGGTCGCCTCCGGCTTGCTGCTGCCTCCAGTGCGGGCCGAGCCGAAGCCGCCCCGCCAGGGGACCGCGAGGGGGGTGTCCCGGGCCCTGCCGCCCCGCCCCCAGCGCCGCTGCCCCCGCCACCGCCACCGCGCCTGGTCCCGCCCCCCGCGCCGGCCCGGCCCCTTCCCGCCCTCGGCCCCCGCCTCCCGGTCCCCGGACCCCACCCGCCGGCGCCTCCAGCGCTGGCCCAGTTCCTCTGCAAGCCACCCCCACATTCCTAGCCCTCGAGAGAGCCCCCCCACCCACCCCACGCACTGTCCCCGTTACTACTGCTCGGATGTCCTTAACTTAGAAAAAAAAAGGTGTCATCGTAGCGGCAACTCTCGGATCCCCGCTCACTCTAGTTCTGGGCCAGAGTGGTGCACCCAAGCTGACCCGAGTCGCCTGGACGTGACCCCGGCCCCCCTACGGGCCCCGAGTCCAGACTTTATTGATGTCTCAGGATACGCAGCGCTTGCTAATGCATAATCCTCTCGGGCTTCACAGACATCAAACAAGGGCCATCAGGGGGCCTGGAGCGCTGCATCTTCACTGGCGTTCTCACTGTCAAAATTTCTTTTCTGAGATTTTTCTCCGCCCCCACCCTTCCCCCGCCCTCCCCCGGCCACCCGGGCCCCCAGTCTAGGCAGCGTTGTTCGAGGGCTAAAGAATTCCACGACCTCCCCTTTTCATGTACTCATTTCCTGAGGTGGTTGTCTGGGTCCTGTCGCCCCAGCTCAGACGTCCAGAATTGGCCCAGACGTAGTTCCTCCTCGCTGTCTTTGTAAATCAGCGTGGTTAGCCTCTTCACCTTCTTTGATTTTCTGATCCTGGCAAGGAAGGAAGGGGGTAAGGAAGTTAAGTCTTGCAGTGGTATCCTCTCAGAGACCTCAGCCTCCTCCCAGCTCCAGTCTCTAGAGCCTTCTAGCAATATTTAACTTTGGGGTTAGTATATACCGTTGTAAATTTCTCTCTTGTCTTCGCTTTGTGGCCTGTGCCTCTCTCCAGCATATATTAATAATATGGATTAATTTTGTTACCACCTTCCATTTTCTAGGTTGAATCTTGTCCTGCTTCTTTTGTCCAAGTCCCTGACTTCCTTCGGTTCAGTTCAGTTGCTCAGTCGTGTCCGACTCTTTGCGACCCCATAGAATGCAGCACGCAAGGCCTCCCAGTCCATCACCAACTGCCAGAGCTTACTCAAACTCATGTCCATTGGGTCGGTGATGCCATCCAACTCATCCTCTGTCGTCCCCTTCTCTTCCTGCCTTCATTCTTTCCCAGCATCAGGGTCTTTTCCAGTGAATCAGTTCTTTGCATCAGGTGGCCTAAGTATTGGAGCTTCCTTAGGGTCCTGTATACCATTTTTCTATCCAAGCTAGTATGCCAGCAGTTTCTGCCTTTGGATCATTAGCGATTTTCTTAAACCACTTTCCTCTCACTAGTAAATAGAGTCAGGAAGCCCCAAATGCCCCAGGTTAGCCGAGGGGAAAGTAATTTGGTACAGAGCAAAGAGATTAGGAGATTGCTCCAGTGGATTGGTCACCATTTCATCCTTGCTTGCCTGCAATTTTTCAGAGGCTTTCACTTCCAATTATCATCTTTGACCAAAGCTAACATTAAGTTCGCAATAGCAAGAAAGAAATGCGGTATTCACTACTTCTTAGCCAATATTTCTCTATTCTGTTTTGCCTGAAATTTTTACACAGATGAAATGTGGTTGCACTAACGTCACCATGGTAACTAACACTGAGGCATTATCTGTGTGTAGTTCTTCTTGCTGTCTGATGGCGGCAGTAGAGTCAGATCAGGTTTACTTGATCTTACTGCTGGGAAAACAGTCAACCTTTAAGACCGGTGTCATCTGAGCCTAAAATCCAAGGAGAAAAAAGTGAAAAGTAGAGGCTGATTCTCAATCCCCCTCCCCACAACATTTTTGATGCAGCTTTCATTGGTCTCAGGGTTTCAGTATATGTTGCTTATGAAGGCTTGTTTTTTGACCTATTGAGGAAGACCTCGTGATTCTGGAGGCCATATATTTTTTTTCCCCACATGAAAACTGAGGACATGTGGTATAATGAATACATTTGTCCCCAAAAATCCAGAACAGGCGGTCACCATACTTTCAGTGTCAGGGGATTAAGAATTTATAAACAGTTTCCACTCTGTATTCAAAAGACAGGTTCCTTTCCAGAAGGCATGGTTTGTGTTGTTTTTCTGGGGTTGAAGAGGAGCAGGGAGGCTGGCTCTCCCCCTCTGACTCAGGCTCAGGAGACTGCATTTTCTGCGTGCGTTCCCAGTCCTCCTCCTCCATGGTTCCACACAGTCCTGGTGTACAGGGCCGTCCCCGGCTGCTGTGAATCACTGGGAATATCAACGGGTAGAAACGAACTTGTTGCATGGTCCCTGGCTGGGTCACCCCCTAGGGTGAGTTAAGTCTTGGCTGTCAGAAACTGCTCTTGTGCCAGGAGGGCTAAGCCATATTTATTTTTACCAAGCCTCTCAGACTTTCTTGTTTGTAGTGAGAGATCCTGAAAAGCATGCCAGAATGGGCTGTTTGTCTCCCTTTTATTGTCCTCTGGGACATGCCCCTAAGAAAGTTGTAGGGGATTGCCAATGCCAGAGGGGGTCTCAGAGGCATTGGTTTCCTCAGAAACATCACCCCCTTTCCTTCATCCTTCTAGAACGGACCAGGGGACTGCATTTCAAAGGTCACAACATTGCCTTGAATTAGACCATCACTAAATGGCCTTTTCAAAGGACACACAGGAAGTGCTACAGAAACAAAATAGAAATGGGCATTATTTTGATCCACTTGGGTTGGTAGAATCCTCCTCTAACCCATGCATCATTCGACAACCTGAATTCTAAAAGTAATTCTTCTAAGAGAGTAAAAGGCTTGACACTTCACACTTTAAACCAGTGATTCTCAATTAGGAATGATTTTTGCCAACATGGGGCAATACCTGGTGACATTTTTGGGAGCAAGTATTACTGGTGAATAATGAACAGAGACCAATAGGCAAGATATCTCTCCCCACAACAAATAATTATCCAGCCTGGAATGTTAATAGTTCTGAGGTTGAGAAACCTTGGTTAAAAAAAATTAAGAACATGAGTCTGCAAAAAACTGCTCCATCGCTGGAATCACGTTCTTGTGTGAATGGAGGAGGGAGACCTTAAAGCTATAAAATGGAAAACAAGAGAAAGCACAACTAAAGGAGCTGAAGAGTCCATACCTATCTGTCCAGGGTTGGCTATTACTAGTATTGACTCACCTAGTGGGAGTATTTATTATGAATATCTTATGTCCCAGGCACTGTAGAAGCAATGGTAACTAGATATATTGCATCCCTGGAACTTAAAGTCTAAGTTGGGGAGGCTACAAGTATACAGAGGCATTAAAAGTATAATCTCACGAATGAATTTAAAGCTATAAATGCTATGGGTATTCGAGGAAATGGACAGAGCCTGTTTAGATTTGGGGGTTCAGGCAACGCTTGTCAGAGGCACTAACACTCATGCTGAGTAAGATTCACAAGACCAAGAGTGGATAGCGTGGGTCTTCTAGGCAGAAGGAACAGTATGTACAAAGGCCCTGAGCCAGGAAAGAGTCTGTAGGGTTTACAGAAAAATCTCAGTAACTTTTTAGCAATGGGTATGCTTCTATCTGGGCTTCCCTGGTGGCTCAGCAGTAATGAATCCGCCTATAATGCAGGAGACACGGATTTGATCCCTGGGTGGGAAAGATCCCCTGCAGGAGGGCTTGGCAACCCATTCCAGTATTCTTGCCTAGAGAATCCCCATGGATAGAGGAGCCTGACGGGCTACAGTCCATGGGGTCCCGGAAGACTCGAACATGACCGAGCAACTAAACGGCAACAGCAAATGCTTTTATCTAGGTTCATGGAGCTGCTACTAGAGACCAGAAGAGAAGAGGCATAAAGAAATAGTCCAGTTTGTATTTCTAGGCTTTCTTTAATTCCAGATGCTCCACAAAACCCTTTCTAGCACCAACACTTTTCACATTCCAGGTCAACAGTAGTATTTGAGTCAAGATCTGAGTACCATGGCTGATACAGTTCCCTGGTGTAACTTGGGGCACATCCTGAAAAATGGGACTTCCAAGCACATTTTTAAAAAATCTCCTGAAAGCTTGATAGTCACATACCTGACACATATAAGTAGAGCTTTTGCAGCAAACATCTCAGTACATCTTGCTAATTTCAGCGGCAAAGTTGAATTTAGAATGGTGGATAAACAAATGGACCAATGAATAAATACTCATTGGTAACAACCGTGACTCAAACATCTCTGTAAATGGTCTGTTTCACACATGCCCCCTTATAATTCATTTTCTACACAGCAGCACAGTGACTTCCTAAAAAACAA
This sequence comes from Capricornis sumatraensis, assembly GCF_032405125.1. NCBI lineage: Eukaryota > Metazoa > Chordata > Mammalia > Artiodactyla > Bovidae > Capricornis > Capricornis sumatraensis. Next base: position 77,352,994 of record NC_091084.1, read on the forward strand.
ATCAGATCATATTATTACTAGGCTAAAAACCATCCCATGCTTCCTACTCAGAATAACGGCTGTACTCAGAATAATGGCTCCACTCAGAATAATGGCTGTACTTCTCACATGTTCTTTGAGGTCCTTCATGAGCTGCCCCCCACTTAATTCTGTGACCACCTTTCCCCTCCATTCTGCGCTAGGCACACAGGCTTTCTTTCAGCTCTGCAACACACTACCATTTCTCACAATTTTTGCACAAACCATCTCCTCTACTTAGAATATTGTTTCCCCAGACCCTTCTATGGCCACTCTCAGCTCAGTGTCATAGCCTCAGAGCTTACCACCCTACATGTGCCTTGTCCTTACTCATTGCCTTTACTCTGTTTTATATCGGAGATTGAATAAGAATTCATGGAGATGGTGCCATTTTGCCGAAGTCTTACAGGATGTGTAAGAGTTTGCATGGGTGCAAGCTCTGTCTCTTCATTCATGTCCAACTCTTTGTGACCCCATAGGCTGTGTAGTCCACCAGGCTTCTCTGCCCATGGGATTCCCCAAGTAACAATACTACAATGGGTTGCCATGCCTTCCTCCAGGGGATCTTCCCCCCTTTCCCACCGCCCCCGCCAGGGGTTGAACCTAAGTCTCCTGCATTACAGGTGGATTTTTTTTACTGCTGAGCCACCAGGGAAGTGTTATGTACAAGTTTACTAGGCAGAAGATGTGGAAGAGGTACATTCTAGGTGGCAAGAAGAGCTTATCCCAAAGCAAGAGGGTGTGAATGAGCTCAGTATGTTTGGGAATAGTGAGTGGGAAGGAAGGTATGGCAAGAGAATTACATGGGTAGGAAAGAGTGAATGGCATAGTGGCTGGAAAACTAGATTGGAGCCAGACTGTGAAGGAATGTATATGTCTGCATGTTAAGGAATTTTGCTTCATCCTAGTAACGGTGAGTCAGCAGTATTTTCAAAGTGAGGAAGTAACATGGTCAAATTTCAATTTTAGAGCAATAAACTCTGTGACAATATAGAAGATGACTTGGGGGAGAAAAAAATAGACACCAACTGCAGCTTTTTGTCCTGAGATTCAAAACTTTGGGAACGTCCAGTTCATATCCTGAGTTTATTTAGTGATTCCTAGTAGATTCCCTTTCATCTTCATAAACTAGTTCTCTTGTCTATAGGCAGCATAATCTCTACACCTGTTGTTGAGGTAGTTGCTTTTTTTCTGGGTATTTCTTAAGCTATGATGATCTGTCACACATAGTATTTAGGTGTAGAGAAGAGATGCCAGTGCTGTCTGGTTGATTTTTAATCTTCTCAATGATGCCTTGCCATCTGCTGGCCTCTTTATTTAATGAATTTGTTTCATGAATCGGTTCCTGTGAGGCAATCATAAGTCCCATGGATTGGATGGCCTTCATTTTCTAGGCTTTTAATCTAAAGTAGGGGGGAAAGTGTTTAATACGCACTGTGCATGATTCTGGAAATTGAAAGATGAATGAAGACTGTCTCTGACTTCCAGGAACTCATAACTTAGTAGGATAATTCAAATCGTGTTTTTTTTTTTAATGACATAAATTTTAAAGTCTACTTTTTCTAATATATTGTTTACATTTTATTTCCAGTCCTTAGCTACATGTGTAACGTGTGAAATTAACATTTATAAAACACTCCACCCCACAATAGCAGGATAAACATTCTTTTCAAAGTGCACCCACATCTACTGAGGCATATTTACTAAGGTAGTCCATATTCCAGATCGTAAAACAAGTCTCAATAAAGGCAAAAAGATTCAAGCCATATAAGATTTTATATCTGATCACAGAGGACCCAAACTAGAAATCAAGGAATTCCATGGTGGTCCAGTGGTTAGGACTCCATGTTTTCACTACTGAGGGCCTAGACTTGATTCCTGGTTGGGAATAACAAACCACCTGATCTGCCTCTTAGAAACCTGTATGCAGGTCAGGAAGCAACAGTTAGAACTGGACATGGAACAACAGACTGGTTCCAAATAGGAAAAGGAGTACGTCAAGGCTGCATATTGTCACCCTGCTTATTTAACTTATATGCAGAGTACATCATGAGAAACACTGGGCTGGAAGAAGCACAAGCTGGAATCAAGATTGCCAGGAGAAATATCAATAACCTCAGATATGCAGATGACACCACCCTTATGGCAGAAAGTGAAGAGGAACTAAAAAGCCACTTGCTGAAAGTGATAGAGGAGAGTGAAAAAGTTGGCTTAAAGCTCAACATTCAGAAAATGAAGATCATGGCATCTGGTCCCATCACTTCATGGGAAATAGATGGGGAAAAAGTGGAAACAGTGGCAGACTTTATTTTTGGGGGCTCCAAAATCACTGCAGATGGTGATTGCAGCCATGAAATTAAAAGACGCTTACTCTTTGGAGGGAAAGTTATGACCAACCTAGATAGCATGTTAAAAAGCAGAGACATTACTTTGCCAACAAAGGTCCGTCTAGTCAAGGCTATGGTTTTTCCTGTGGTCATGTATGGATGTGAGAGTTGGACTGTGGAAAAAGCTGAGCACCAAAGAATTGATGCTTTTAAACTGTGTTGTTGGAGAAGACTCTTGAGAGCCCCTTGGACTGCAAGGAGATCCAACCAGTCCATCCTAAAGGAGATCAGTCCTGGGTGTTCATTGGAAGGACTGATGCTAAAGCTGAAACTCCAATACTTTGGCCACCTAATATGAAGAACCAACTCACTGGAAAAGACCCTGATGCCGGAAAAGATTGAAGGCGGGAGAAGAAGGGGACAACAGAGGATGAGATGGCTGGATGGCATTACCGACTTGATGGACATGAGTTTTGGTGAACTCCGGGAATTAGTGATGGACAGGGAGGCCTGGTGTGCTGCAATTCATGGGGTCGCAAAGAGTCGGACATGACTGAGCAACTGAACTGAACTGAACTGAGCTGGGGAACTGAGGTCCCACAGATTGCACAAAGAAACAAAAAATTAAACAAAACAGAAACACCTCTGGAAAACCCTCTGGTGTATGGAAATCCTGAATAATACATTTCCATATAACCCATGGGACAAAGAAGAATTCCAAAGGGAAATTAGATAATGTTTTCTATTTTAATTCATAAACTTAAATGTTTAAAGGATACAAAATCACATTTTGGAAAATCGGAGCTCTCTTTGTGGGAAGATTTTTAACTAAAAATTCCATTTCTTTATAAACAGACAGGTATTCAAGTCATCTGTTTATTCTCGAGTGAAACTTGCTAGTTTGGATTTCAAGGAATTTTTCCATTTTACATAATTTATTAAATGAGTAACACTGTCCTACTATTCCCTTAGAGAAAATGACATAAATATTTATCAAGGTGCATACTCCTGGACAGAGGAAGTCATGGCTAATTTTTGTGGGCTACCAAGAAGAGTAAAAAAAAAATCTTTCTTTCTTTTAAATTACATGAAAGTATCATTTCCAACTCTTTTTGCAGCACAGAAAATATAAAATAACAAGAAGGTACGAGTCTGTAATTGTCTTTGGGCTCCAGTTCAATTTAAGCCATGTCCTCTAAACCACTTTCTTGTGATGCATTAGTTTTCTTTAACTGACCAAGAATTTGTGACCGTTCTTTGCAAGTTCTCCCAAAGTTCTGGTCTGCTGATCTGGGGCAGTCTAAAATGATTTGTCTGTGAATAGTATTTTAAAGTAAACATGTAAACCTCATGCAGTGGGCACCACACTTAGTTTTTGCTTTTCTCTTATGGAAGATAAGTCTTTGAAGAAGAGCCTAGTAGCTCAGCATGAATTTCATGACCTGCATTTCTTAGTAGCTGCTTCGCCTTTAGCATCTTTCTGCTTGATGAGTTGATAAAAGCTTGTCCTAGTTTCTTGAACCTGTTTTGTAGCAATAATTCAGACTGCATTTTTTTTCTTTCTATTGTTTCCTTGAGGTTTAAAACTATTTGGTATATTTATGTTTGCTTTTCTGTGGTTTTCATTTCCAAGGAGGATTTTCTTCCCTATCCGTCTCTCCACAGATCCTCTGCAGAGCCAGAGATGTCTGTTCATTTTCTCTTTATAATTAGAAATTATAATCTGATAAATTGATGTCTCAACATATCCTCTCTCATGGGCATTTTTTCTATTGAGTTTGATGTTTCCATTCCTTATGCTGCGGTACTGACTGTCGCATCTCAAGCCCTCTCTGTGTTTTGATCGATTTCATATCGCTTGCTTATATTCAGGATTGTGGAGTTGATTTCTAATTTATTGGTTTACCTTGATGATTATTTGTTTGGGTAAAAATTTCAGAACTATGTAATAATAATTGAAGAACCTGAAAAGCCCATCTAATTGAAGGCTGAGATTTTTTTCTTTTCTTTTTTTTTTTAACATTCAATAGGTTTACAAAAATACACTTGACTCAAACAATTCTTGTATATTTCTCGTTTTCTTAAGATCCGATTGTAAAGGTTTCACTAGAAAACTTCCTTTGCCACTGATGGGTTGCCAAAACATATTCATGTGATGTACGGCAAAAAAAAAGAAATGTAAAAGTAATGGCTGCTTTTGGGGAAAAACAAACTCTCTACGAAGGGTCATCACTTCTGCTTAAAAACATTTTAAAGATTTTCAAGCCACTCAGTTATTGTTCATTTTCAGGTTGTTCGTATGCCTATTATAGATCATTTTAAGGATAAAGAAAAGTATAAAGAGGAAAAATGTAAGCAGTACTTCCACCACCATTTAAAGGCTACCTGCTATTTCTGTGCAACCTCAAAGTTTCTTGAAGGCTTAGCCTAGCGACCACCTGCCCTTTTCTAAGCCTTCTGTCTCAATAGACTGTTTAGGACATTAAGAGTGGAACGCTGACTTTAAATATAAGGGCCCTTAGGATTTTTATGGAAGGGATGGAGCTGTAAGGAAAAACCTACAAATTGCTCCAGAGATGACATCTTGTTCTTATTTAGCTTTCTTTGAGTCATTAACAGTCGGGCGCCACTGGTGCTGAAACTTATCATTATTATAACCGCAAATGGGTTAATGCCCAAACAAAGCTATATTCTTGGGGCTGGTTCCCAGATCCACCGCACAGACCCCAAGAGCAGCACCCTCCAAATCCCAGGATAATGCCCCACAAATGAGGCGATGTCAAATGTTCAGCCTGGACTCAAAATTCTCTTCTTTTATCTGGGAGCTCACAGTTGCTGGCAGGGCAGAGCCAAGGGGAAAATAAAAAAATAAACGTCAAGCCAACAAACCCTAAAAAAAGAGGCTATGTGGTTTAGCGGTCAGACCACTATCCTGGAGGTTGAGATCGCTGCGATCCAGTTCCAGCTCTCCCACTGACTGGATGGATGATGCTAGACAAGTCATTTTCCTGACCCGGTCCTCGGTTTCCCTATTTAGAAAAGGGAGCACTGCTTTAGAAAGTTTTTATGAGGACAAATGAAATGACCTGTGAATAGCTTCAGGTTGCTTGGAAATAAAATGAAATTACAATCCTTAATAATTACCATCCTATTACTTAATTAATAATACAGTAAAAAGCCACAGGTGTTAAAGTTTTGAAAAAAAGTTATGAAACTCCCATACCCTCAAGGTGCATGGGGGGTGGGGCAGGGCGGTGGGAGGCAAGGGTGGAGGAAGAGGCAACATTTTTTCAAATCAAATTTGCAGAACTTCACATCAAATACCAAATTAGCAAATTTATTACTTCAAGATAATAAATGCTGCCCTGAGTTTGGCTTTGGCCCTTTATCCTTACCACATCTAAACTCAGAGTGACTCACAGGAGCCTAGAAATGAGACATACACAATTTTAAGGGAAAGGGAGGATTAGGAGGTTTGAAGCTTCTGCTGGAGGAGGCTAAGAATAGACCCACTCAGGACACAGAGAGAACCTCCTTTTTCCTCTTCCTCCCAGTGTAGGTGGCCTACTGGTTTCCCAGTCATTCCTTTGAAAAAATGATTTTTGTTTTCTTTCTGTCCACAAAACCTCACCTTGTGTGGGGGAGAGCTAGCTAAAAATGTGAGGACAGAGTCGCTTTTTCTACTGTGTTAGAACTGTGACAAGTGCTGTACAATACTAACCCCTTGTTGGGTGTGGAGAGGGGCTAAAAGACAAATACTATATGTGAATATCTGGAAACTTGAAAACCAAGGGCTTCTCTACCTTCTGAAAGGAAAAGTGAGCAATTAGGAATATGAGGGGGGAAAATCCAATAGATGTCCTTGTTTGTGTATCCCATTCCCCTAAGACGTGGAGTGTCTTTGTAGGGGAAAAAAAAAGACATTTGGGAAGGATATCAAGTAGTAAGAGACAGAAGTAGAAGGAGGGGCTATAAAGAGGAATTTGAGAGGAAATGTCCATGAAGTCATAGAGGATTTAATGAGCACCTTCTGGATGCCTAGTCTTGTCACAAGCAAAGACATCTCTGACCTCAAGGAGCAGCCGAGATATGGGCACGTGAAAGCACTTTGTAGTAATTTAAGATGGTAAATAATCAGATAAAAATAGAAAGAAAGTGAAGTCACTCAGTCGTGTCTGACTCTTTGTGACCCCATGGACTACACCTACCAGGCTCCTCCATCCATGGGATTTTCCAGGCAAGAGTACTGCAGTGGGGTCCCATTGCCTTTTCCAGGGGATCTTCCAGACCCCTGGAACCCCAGTCTCCTGCATTGCAGGCAGAGGCTTTACAGTCTGAGCCACCAGAGAAGCCACCAAAAAAAAAAAAATTGATGATGGGATATTAAATGTTTAGGGGGATTTAGAGGTGGGAGCTACTATTGTGAGGCTTCCCTGGTGGGTCAGTTGTAAAGAATCTGCCTGCTATGTAGGACACTGCCGGCAATGCAGGAGACTTGAGTTCAATCCCTGGGTCGGGAAGATCCTCTGGAGAAAATGGCAACCCACTCCAGTATTCTTGCCTGGAGAATCCCATGGACAGAGGAGTCAGATGGGCTACAGTCTATGAGACTAGGACACAACTTAGCGACTAAACCATCTAGGCTACTATTATGATAACAGTTGTACAAAGCAGGAAGAATTATGAAATTCAGAAACTGAGGATATTTGGCGGCTGGGAATAAGTTTTCCACACCGGGAAATATGATGGTTTCAGAGGAACTCTCCGCTTCAAATTCCTCTAAAACCATCGCCTCAAGAAAGGGAGTCCAAAGAAACTAGGACCGCCGCGAGGCGACTGCTCCCGGAACTGGTACGGCCAGCTTGGAGTTGCGATACGGAAACTGTTTGCGTGACACCTCCTCCGCCTCCTGCCTCTCCCGCCGCGTGGGTGCCATGGCAACCAGGAGAGCCGGGAGACCTGGGTTCCGGAAGCCGAGGAGCTGGAGCTCTGAAGCCACCCTGATCAAAGGATGCTGAGTCCGGAGCGCCTAGCCCTACCGGACTACGAGTATCTGGGTAGGCGCTTCCTTCAGCTTTGGGGAAGGAAAGAAATGCCAACGCATTAGGCCAGGGTCTCGGGAGGAGGATGGGGCGGGATCTGAGTGTGAATGGGTCGGGTGGGCTATGGAGGGGCGAGGACGGGGCGCTGATCCAGGGGCCTGAAGGTGTAAGGCCCAGAGAAGAGGAAAACAACATCTGGGGAATAAAGAATGCAGAAGTGTACCCGCTGGAGCCCAGGCAGTGTGGATTGTGCTCACAGTGGGCCAGGTTGGAGTTGAGAATTGGCGGGGGTGGAGGGCTTTGGGGATGTTGATATGCTGCTAGTGGAGTAACCTTAGAACCCTGAAGCGCCACATCAGTCATTCCGTGAGCCGTCATATAACTGTCACGGCGGCAACTAACACTTTCGAGTGTTTCTTTTACATTAGGCTCTATGCTAAGCATTTTACATGCATTCTTTATTGAATCTTCGTAACAGCCCTAGGAGGAAACTGTTTTCCTTCCAGACGGAGAAACTGAGGCTGAAGAGATAACTTACACAAAGCCACACCGCTAGGAAATGGTGTGGCCTGGATCAGAACCTAATTTGCCCACTTGTGAGCTTGAGTTCTTGATCAGTAGGGCTGCGGCTGTAATACGTTATGCACACTTAGCACCTTCAGTGTGGATGAAAAAAGGATGTGTGTGTGTATATGCATACGTGTAAGGACACGTATTTTAAAACGTTGTTTAGTCGCTGAGTCGTGTCCAACTCTCTTGCAACCCCATGGACTGTAGCTGGCCAGGCAAGAATACTGGAGTGGGTTGCCATTTCCTTGTCCAGGGATCTTCCAGACCCAGAGATCGAACCCACGTCTCCTCCATTGGCAGGTGGATTCTTTACCATTGAGCCACCAAGGAAGCCCTTTAAAACATTAATAGACTTTACTTTTAAAGAAATTTTAAGTTTACAGGAAATTAAGCAAATATTATCGTGTTCCCATGTACTCCCTGCCAGTCAGTTTCCTGTTATTAACATCTGACACCTATTAGTATAGTACATTTGTTACAATTGATGGACCAATATTGATACGTTATTATTAACTAACATCCACAGTTTGCCTTAGGGTTCACTCTGTGTCAGTACAGTTTTATGGGTTTTGACAAATGCATAGTGTCAGGTATCCACCATTATAGTATTGTGCAGAGTAGTTTCACCCCTGTCTATTCATCCTTTCCCCTGTCCCCCAACCATTGGCAACCGTTGACCTTTTTACTCTCTCTAAAGTCTTACTTATTCAGAATATCATACAGTGGAGTCACAGAGTATATAACCTTTGCAGATTGGCTTTTTTCAATAAGCAATAATGCATTTTAGGTGCCTCCACATCTTTTCCGGGCTTGAAAGCTCATTTCTTTTTATCACTGAGTAATATTCAATTGTATGGATATATCGATAGTATACACTTTTTTTTAAATGAAAAACAATTCCAGTTTAAATTTCTGAATTTGTCATATGGAAACTAGATTAAAAAATATAAAGAAGTTTATAAGGAAAAGTCTCTTCCAGCCCTTTTCCCCTCATCTGCCAATTTTCATCTGTCCTCAGCCCACTACTAGTAACCACTGTTAACTGGTTTCCTGTGTGTCCTTCCAGAGTTTAGTTTATTATGTATATAAGAGATAGTGTATTTTTTTCTTTCTATATAGCTCAGAGTGATTTCTATATCAGTGAGAGCTTTCTCATTCTTCTAAAAATTTTTTTAGCCACATAGTATTGAAATAATTTATTTGACCAGTTCTCGGTTGGTACACATGTTGTTTTTAGCCTTTTGCTATTACTGAAAATGTGTGTGTTAGTCACTCAGTCATGTCCAACTCTTTGCGACCCTGTGGACTGTAGCCAACCAGGCTTCTCTGTCCATGGAATTCTCCAGGCAAGAATACTGGAGTTGGTAGCCAGGAGATCTTCCCAACCCATGGATCAAACCCAGGTCTCCTGCACTGCAGGCAGATTCTTTACTGTCTGAACCACTCTGTCTAACCAGAGAAGGCCATTACTGAAAATGCCCCACTGAATAACCTGTAATTTTGTACCATTACTAGTATATCTGCAAAGATAAAACCACAAAGTAAAGTTGGTGGGTCAGAGATATATGCATTTTAAATATTGATAGACATTGCTAAATCATGTTTCACAGGGGTTGGACTATTTTACACTGCTGTTGGCAATGTAGGAGAATCCCTGTTTCCCTATGGTCTTTCCAACAAAATATATCAAACTCAAACCATCAGATATTTTCAACTGGTTAGTGCCAGATAGTCCCAGGGTAGATTTGATATGCATTTCTCTTATGAAGTTAGGACTCTTTTCACCAAGGTTAAGGGGTATATGTGGTTTTCGAAGGTGTATATATACCTAATTCTCCTAATTGGAGAAGGAAATGGTAACGCACTCCAGTATTCTTGCCCAGAAAATTCCCTGGACAGAGGAGCCTGGCGGGCTATGGCCATGGGATCGCAAAGAGTTGGACACAACTGAGCGATTTCACTCACTTATATATACCTAAAGAGCATAATTAAATCACAGATAATTTTGCATCCAGTGAATAATAATGTCTAGCAATGCCTAGACTCTTGCTAAGAATTTTATGTTTTTTATCTTACTTACTCGGTACTAAGAGTCTATGAAATATTTGAAAAGCCTAGTCCTTTGTTCAGTTCCTTGGATATTTGGCTCAAAGTCTTGACATATTTAAATTATATGCCTCAAAGGCTTGACGTATTTAATATTACTGGTTCTTTGGTGAGTAGAAGTTGATGGTCCCTCCATAAGTGGCTTTTTTTTTTCCCCAGGGAGACTAGGCCAATGGCATTGTTGATAATGAATCTATAAACAGAATCAAAGTTTCGAAAAAACTTCAGCATCCAGCCACTTACCTAATTATTGAACCCTGGATTATTGAAGCTCTTTCAGGTTCTGTTGCATATTTAAGTGTCTTAACTCCATGTCCCAGTCACTGCCTGGGCATTCATATTGCCCTAAGCAGGGTCATACTACTCATTGCATTCCTCATGGTTGCTCAAACCATACAACTGTGCTGAAATGCATTTGTCTTTAGTTGAGAGCAACCCTGCCCATTTCAGTTTGGTCTCTTAGAGGCATGCTGTTGCTGTTTTGAAGCATTCACCCTCCATTTAACAACCACTGAAAATCATCCCTTATAGATTAATTTAATGAAATATTTTCTGGTTTGAAAATTTAAATACTTGTCGAGGTTTTGTTTGACTTGATTTGGCTCTTCCCCTTTTCTTCTTTTTTTTTTTTCTTTTACAAATTATAAAGTCACGTGTGTAGAACTAGACAAGAAAATGCATACAGAAAAAAGAACATTGGGGAGATGGGAAAGCTCTAGGTATTCAGTGCATGGGAAAAGTGAAAGTTCAATATCCCTTGGTAAGTGTAAATGGATACCTCTTTTTAGTATTACGTACAAATTACAGGGATACCTACTCAGTGAATATCTATAGATTTTCCTTTCTACCTGTTAGCCAGGCCTTCCATTTGCCTTTTTCACTATTAGTGAAGAAAAGAATCTTTCATCATGTTGGGTAAACTGATCTGTTCCCTGCTGACTTGGTGGATTTGGAACCTGTAATCATGGCCTGGAATGGCTTTAGTATCTTAAGATCATCATTACAGACTCAGCTCTGTGATGTTCATGCCTGCAGTCATCAGAATAGAGTGATAGAAACTGTGTTAATGCCCAGGCATAAATAGAGAGAGGAGAATCTGGAAAAGAGATGAAGTAAATATAGAGCCCTTGAAAGAGTTCCAGTTTATGAAAGCTACTTATTGGAAGCTTCTGCCAGAGGCTGAGGTGTGTCTGTGTATCTGGTTGGGTGTGGAGAGTTCTCTAGAGCCGAAGGGCGGCCTGTTCTGGTCCCAGGTTTGCAAAACACACTCCCTACGTGCTGACGTGAGTATAAGCAAGAGGGTGTGAAGTTTATCATCTTACCCCACCTAGACTGGGGAGGTGCTTGCTTTCACTCATGTTCCTGTTTACTGCTTCTGTTTCTATGGAAAGTGCTTGCTCTCACTAAAGTTGGTAGTGGATTGGCATGATAGGTAACTCCAGGGAATCAGGGGTGGTCTTTCTCCTTTGCAGGCTGTGCTTATAGAGGAATCATAATAAATGGGATAGTTTTGTTTTTTTTTTAGTGTAGATCTTTATTTTTTTTTTTGTCTTTTTTGAGTTTGTTACAATATTGCTTCTGTTTTATGTGTTGTTTTTTTGGCTATGAGACATGTGGGATCTTGGCTCCCCAACTAGGGATTGAAACCATACCCCCCACATTGGAAGGTGAAGTCCGAACCACTGGACTATCAGGGAAGTCCCTGGATAGTTTTTTTGTTTTTTTAATTGGGGGATAGTTGCTTTACAATGTCTCATTGGTTTCTGTGGTACAACTACGTGAATCAGCTGTAAGTAAACATATATCCCCTCCCTCTTGATCCTCTCTCCCACCTCCAACCCCCACAGTTATTTTGAAGCTATAGTTTTTGAACACTTCATTTATGCTTGACACTGTGCCTTAACTCATTCATCTTCACAAACGTCATACAAGGTATTATTATTAGGCAAAGGAGAAAGGGAAGGATATACCCAACTGAATGCAGAGTTCCAGAGAAGAGCAAGGAGAGATAAGAAAACCTTCTTAAGTGAACAATATGAAGAAATAGAAGAAAACAATAAAATGGGAAAGACTAGAAATCTCTTCAAGAAGATTGGAGATACCAAGGGAACATTTCATGCAAAGACAGGAACAATAGAGGAGGAGGAAGTGGCAAGGACCTAACAGAAGAGATTAAGAAGAGATGTCAAAAATAGTCTGAACTGTACAAAAAAGGTCTTAATGACCCAGATAACCACGATGGTGTGGTCACTCATCTAGAGCCGGACATTCTGGAGTGTGAAGTCAAGTGGACCTTAGGAAGCATTACTACAAACAAAGCTAGTGGAGGTGATGAAATTCTAGCTGAGTTATTTTAAATCCTAAAAGGTGATGCTGTGAAAGTGCTGCACTCAATATGCCAACAAATTTGGAAAACTCAGCAGTGGCCACAGGACTGGAATAAGTCAGTTTTCATTCCAATCCCAAAGAAAGGCAATGCCAAAGAATGCTCAAACTACCATACAAATGTGCTCATTTCACATGCTAGCAAGGTCATGCTTGAAATCCTTTAAGCTAGGCTTCAGCGGTACACAAACCAAGAATTTCCAGATGTACAAGCTGGATTTAGAAAAGGCAGAGGAACCAGGGTCAAATTGTCAACATCCACTGGATCATAGAAAAAAGCAAGGGAATTCCAGCTAAATACCTACTTTTGCTTCATTGACTACTCAAAAGCCTTTGACTGTGTTCAGTTCAGTTCAGTCGCTTGGTCGTGTTCGACTCTTTGCGACCCCATGAATTGCAACACTCCAGGCCTCCCTGTCCATCACTAACTCCGAGTTCACTCAAACTCACGTCCATCGAGTCAGTGATGCCATCCAGCCATCTCATCCTCTGTCGTCCCCTTCTCCTCCTGCCCCCAATTCCTCACAGCATCAGTCTTTTCCAGTGAGTCAACTCTTCGCATGAGGTGGCCAAAGTACTGGAGTTTCAGCTTTAGCATCATTCCTTCCAAAGAATTCCCAGGGCTGATCTCCTTTAGAATGGACTGGTTGGATCTCCTTGCAGTCCAAGGGACTCTCAAGAGTCTTCTCCAACACCACAGTTCAAAAGCATCAATTCTTCAGTGCTCAGCTTTCTTCACAGTCCAACTCTCACAACAAACTGTGGGAAATTCTTAAAGAGAAAGGAATACCAGACCACCTTACTGCCTTCTGAGAAATCTGTATGCAGGTTAAGAAACAACAGTTAGAAACGGACATGGAACAACAGACTAGTTCAAAAATGGGAAAGGAGAACTTCAAGGCTGTATATTGTTATGCTGCTTCTTTCACTTATATGCAGAGTACATCATGCCAAAGGCCAGGCTGGATGAGTCACAAGCTGGAATCAAGATCGCCGGGAGAAATAACAACAACGTCAAACATGCAGGTGTGTGTGCGTGTGCTTAGTTGCTCAACTGTGTCGCCCTTTGCAACCAGGCTCCTCTGTCCGTGGAGAGTCTCCAGGCAAGAATACTGGAGTGGGTTGCCATGCCCTGCTCGAGGCCAGAAAGTGAAAAGGAACCAAAGAGCCTCTTGATGAGGGTGAAAGAGGAGAGTGAGAATCTGGCTTAAAACTCAGCATTCAAAAAGCTAAGATTGTAGCATCTGGTCCCATCACTTTATGGCAAATTGATGGGGGAAAAGTGGAAACAGTGGCAGATTTTATATCCTTGGGCTCCAAAATCACTGCAGATGGTAATTGCAATCATGAAATTAAAAGACTGTTGCTTCTTGGAAGAAAAGCTATGACAAATCTAGATAGCATATTAAAAAACAGAGACATCTCTTTGCTGACAAAGGTCTGTATAGTCAAAGCTATTATTTTTCCAGTGGTCATGTATAGATAGATGTGAGAGTTGGACTATAAAGAAGGCTGAGCGCTGAATTCTTTCAAATTGTGGTGCTGGAGAAGACTTTTGAGAGTCCCTTGGACAGCAAGGAGATCAAACCAATCGATCCTAAAGGAAATCAACTCTGAATATTCATTGGAAGGACTGATAAAGAAGCTGAAGTTCCAATACTTTGGCACCTGATGCGAAGAGCTGACTCATTGGGAAAGACCTTGAAGCTGAGAAAGATTGAGGGCAGGAGGAGAAGTGGGTGACAGAGGATGAGATGGTTGGACAGCATCACCAACTTAATGGACATGAATTTGAACAAATTCAAGGAGATTGTGAAGGACAGGGAAGCCTGGTGTGCTGTAGTCCATGGGGTCACAAAAAGTTGAACACAATTTAGCAACTGAACAACAATAATTATTAGTCCTATTTAGTAGTTATTAAAATCTCATTTTAGAAATAAGAAAACTGAGTCTTAGAAAGGCTAATTGATTTGTACAAAATCACACAGGTGGTGATGCATAAAAGCCAGATTCAGATCCAGGCTTATGGGATTCCATGCCTGTTTTTCCCTCTCTTCAGTTCAGTTCAGTCAGTTCAGTCGCTCAGTCGTGACTCTTTGCGACCCCATGGACTGTAGCACACCAGGCCTCCCTGTCCATCACCAATTCCCAGAGTTTACCCAAACTCATGTCCATTGAGTCGGTGATGCCATCCAACCATCTCATCCCCTTCTCCTCCTGCCTTCAATCTTTCCCAGCATCAGCATCTTTTCGAATGAGTCAGCTCTTTGCATGAGGTGGTCAAAGTATTGGAGTTTCAGCGTCAACATCAGTCCTTCCAGTGAACACCCAGGACTGATCTCCTTTAGGATGGACTGGTTTGATCTCCTTGCAGTCTAAGGGACTCTCAAGAGTCTTCTCCAACATCACAGTTCAAAACCAGAGATAAAAATAAACAAACCAAAATAGCTACTGCCTGTAAAGAGTGTGATCCTCGCTTCCCTTTTAAGACTGGAGCTCTTAAACAGTTCATTAGTTGCAAATAAGTGTCCTGAGAACAGAAATTGTTTCTTACCCATCCTTGTACACCTGCCTTTCACCATATAGACACCTTATACATACATATGTGTTACATAAAAGTAAAAGTGTTAGTTGCTCAGTTGTGTCCAACTCTTTGCAACCCCATGGACTGTAGCCCACTAGGCTCCTCTGTCCATGGGATTCTCCAGGCAAGAATACTGGAATGGGTTTCCATTTCTTTCTCCAGGGGATCTTCCCCATGCAGGGATTGAACCCCGGTCTCCTGCATTGTGGGCAAACTCTTTACCACCTAAGCCACCCATGCAACATGAATAATCTGATCTTAGGGTCCCCCAAGTGTGAGCAGCTACAACAATAACTGACTTATTAAGTACTTAGTATGTATCAGGTGACATTCTATATAGTTTACATATATTAATGCACATGAAGATAGTTTCAGTTTTTATCTCCATTTCATAGATGAGGAAACTGCAGCACTAAGGCATTAAATAACTAGTTAGTGAGTCCTGGAGGCAGGATTCTAATCCAGCAGTCTAATTCCAGAGTCTGCGTTGTTAAACTCTATGCTACAAATACCTTGAACAACTCCAAAAATGAGGCTCCAGTTATCGCACAGACCTGCATTCCATGGTTGCATGGATTCTGGAGTCAGTTCCGATGACTCCAAGGACTTAATTTAACATTTCTGCCAGGAGGGGGCATCCTAGGAATCAGGATGGATCAAGAAATAGTAAAATTCCAGTTCCTTCCACTGGACTCATCTCTCAAAGGCAGGCAGTATGGAAGATTACGACTAAAAATAGACCATTTAGGGGAGCTTGCGTGACCATAATCTGTGTACTTTGTGTGGCTGTGTGACCTTGAGGAAGTTACTCAACCTCTCTGTGCCTTAGATGCCTAATCTGCAAAATATAGATAATAATGCTACTTACCTCATGCATGTAAGCTTTTAGAGCAATACCTGGCTGATACATTGTGAAAAGAGGACATACAAAGATGAGTAAGACATCTTTTCCTCTAGAGCATCTAGGAAGGTGCTCAGTAGATATTAGCTGCTATTATTATTCCTATTTTTCAATAAAAATATGTAATACATCTGTGGCAATGGGTCACAGAGCCGGACACGACTGAAGCAATCTAGCACGCACAATACACCTGTGGTACCCATGAAACTGCCTCTCAGATCTCCTAGTATGGGAGGGGAAGGTAATTAACTCAACTCCAGCCCTCAATGCAACACCTTGTTCACACTGAGGTCACACGTCCCACGGGCTGCTCCCAGCAGATGACTGGGTGAGGCAGGCAGACCCACTTTTATGAGAAGTGTGACTCCTCTGATGGTGACTTCGGCTCGGGGACTGCCACTGCACCGCAGTCTAACACTGTCATTCTCTTCTCTACGCGGGTCACCCCTGCGGTGCGCCTGTCACCTCTCCGCTTCTCTTCCAGCTCCCTCCGCATTTTCTCTCGTGGGCTTTTCATCCCCTAAATCTCTTGCGTGTCTGATCCTGCCTTCTTGTCTGCTTCTCAGAGTCGCTGGACTCAGACAGCCTCCAACAGTCACTGATACAGTCCCTTTCAGTCACGAGATTAAGATTTCTTCAAGCCTTGGCGGAGGTTCTAACATACGACTGTTTCTATGTTGAAGATTCTTAAGTGTTTACTAATCTTGGTTTTTGGGGGTTTTTTTGCATTTGGTGATATCAACTTGTCTTATTGCCAGACATAGTTTCTCTTTTTGCTTTTGGATGAGTCTTGATAACAAACGTAATTTTGTTGGAATATAATCAGTTCAGTTCAGTTCAGTTGCTCAGTCGTGTCTGACTCTGCGACCCCACGAACCACAGCACGCCAGGCCTCCTTGTCCATCACCAACTCCCGGAGTCCACCCAAACCCATGTCCATTGAGTCGGTGATGCCATCCAACCATCTCATCCTCTGTCGTCCCCTTCTCCTCCTGCCCTCAGTCTTTCCCAGCATCAGGGTCTTTTCAAATGAGTCAGCTCTTCGAATGAGGTGGCCAAAGTATTGGAGTTTCAGCTTCAACATCAGTCCTTCCAATCTCCCAAACCCAGCCTCATGCTAGGAAACATTGCCATTTACAGTAAGTCAGAAGAAATACTCATAGGATTTTAGAGAGCTCGGGTTGTTGCAGAAAGGAAGAGGAATAAATACGTGTTACACTGATCCCCTAAATCTTTGGAAACTAGGTTTATAATAATAAAGATGGCCACTTAAAAACAGTAATGCATATGTTCACAAAATCATGAACATAAATGACTGTAACACAAAGTAACTCTGTAATAAGTGCCGACTGGGAAAAATTGAGGGCAGGAGGAGAAGGGGATGATTGAATGGCATCACTGACTTGATGGACATGAGTTTGAGCAAGCTCTGGGAGTTAGTGAAGGACAGGTAAGCCTGGCGTGCTGCAGTCCATGAGGTCTCAAAGACTCGGACACGACTGAGCGACTGCACTGAACTGAAACTGGGGAAAGAGCCAAGACACCTGCCTACACACAGTTCACTCAGTTATAGCACTTAGATCCCATCTCCCATGTATGGCATAGGTTTCCTGTAGGGAGTGGCACGTTACGTTCATCCTTTGCTTTATATAGAGAAGCTATTCAGGGAACAAGGAAGAAGGGAAGGAAGGAAGAATTAGGAAGGGAAGAAAGGAAGGGGAAAGGGGGAAGAAGAAAGGAAAGAGATGATTTTGTGGACATGTGACTTACTGTTTTTAAGTGACCAGCTTCATATATTGTAAACCTATGAATAGTATCCAGAGATTTAGGAAGTCAGTCAGCATTTAACATCTATAATATTTATTTATTTTCCTTCCTGCAACAACCCGAGCACTCTAAAGTCCCATGAGTACTTCTGTTGACATATTGTGAACAGCAGTGTGTTGGATTGGCACTAGCATAGGGTTAGATTTGGAAGGTTCACTAATCATATTCAAACAAAAGTAAGTTTGCCTATCAGGATTCATCCAAAAGCGAAAAAAGAAATTGCCATCGCAGGGGCAGCAGTTCCCTAGGTGGCCCAGTTCTGGGGTGTGCCTCTGGGAGTTGTTCCTGGAAGTTAAGCTTAGACTGTTTCATTCATCTTTCGAAGGATTCTGTAAGCTACTTAATAAATGTAATCAATGTTTCTGTTGGAGGGGGTTAGGGATGGGGAATGGAGGCTGTCGGAGGAGAGCAAGTGAGTTCTAAGGCATGCTGTTTGTTGACCATTACCCACCTCTGTTTCTCCTGGGTAACTGTCTACAGGTGATGTCAGTGTTATTCTAGGGATTAAAAATAGTTCCCGTAAATTTTTTACTTTGCTGGTGGCTCAGACCGTAAAGCGTCTGTCTACAATGCAGGAGACCCGGGTTCGATCCCTGGGTCGGGAGGATCCTCTAGAGAAGGAAATGGCAATCCACTCTAGTACTATTGCCTGGAAAATCCCATGGACAGAGGAGCCTGGTAGGCTACAGTCCATGAGGTCGCAAAGAGTCAGACACAACTGAGCGACTTCACTCACTCACTCACTCATCATTTATATATTCAGGTCATCTTAAAATCTTCCCTCCAAATGCTATCTAAAAGTTGGAAATCACTATTTTTTGTTATAAATGCCATATTTGGTAAATGAGTGAATTTAGGAAGATGACTAGGTAATCAAAGTTTTAAAAAGTAATAAGACTTCAGAAGAGGTAGATGATCCATTAACTTATCTCTCGGTCATCTTCCAATTTATATCCTTAGCGCTTATCACAATTAGCTTATTAATCTATTCGGGTATCTTGTTATTGTCTGTTCTTACTAGAATGTAAGCATAAGGGCAGACTCATTCCCTCAGTATCTCCAAAATCTAGTGCAGTGCTTGGCCCAAGTTAAGTGCACAGTTGTTAAATGAACAGCATGCTCTATGTGGGCCTCCCAGGTGGTGCTAGTGGTAAGAGCCCGCCTGCCAGTGCAGAAGTAAGAGACTCAGGTTCAGTCCCTGGGTTAGGAAGATCACCCGAAGGAGGGCATGGCAACCCACTTCAGTATTCTTGTCTGGAGAATCCCATGGACAGAGGAGCCTGGCGGGCTGCAGTCCACGGGGCTGCAAAGAGTTGGCCACAACTCAAGTGACTTAGCACACATGCACACTGCTTTAAGTAGCAAAATAATTTTTTTTCAAATGAAAGAAAGGAATCCAGTTCAGAAAATAAGTTATTGAATTCCTGCTGTGTGAGAGACACTAGGGTTTTTTCCCTTCTTCCACTGACAACCAAAAGATAACTGATTAAAATCTTTGCTCTGAATGCTGTCCAAAAGTTGGGGATCACCATTACTTGCATATATACCATGTTTACTAAATGAGTAAATATAATTTCTTGGTTGACACCATGTATTCTTTGTTTTGATTATGCAGCAGTAAGATTTAGTTCCTTTTTTCAAATGGTTTCTTATGAAGGAAGGAAATTTTATACCATTTTGAGGCATCTCCTGGATATGCCATTTTCAGCTGGGCAGAGTAACCTGCTTTGATTAAGCCTGGAATTACCCTTGTCAGCTAATCGCCGGGTGCTTCCCTACGGGCCTTAGGAAATAGCTCATCCTATGATTGGAATTTCAAGTCAAAACACATTTATCTGAGCAGAATTTTAATGATTTATCAAAGAGAGGAGGGGTTTTCCCAAACACATCTGAACTTACCAAATTACCGATCCCATTAGCTATGTTTTCTCTTAAGCACTTCTCTTTAAACAAAGTAATTACAGCTGAAATCATCCAATGTATTTTTCATAAAAGGTTTTGACTAAGTTGTGTTTGATTAGCAGGAACCCAGTAAAAGTAAATATTGTTTGAGAAGGCACTTTCTGAGCCCTTTCTTTTTCTTCACTGAATTAGCTTTTTTGGAAGCACTGTTCTTTGGAGAGAGTAAGAGCCTTTTTCCAGCTGTCCTATTGTGTAGCCCATGGTCTTGTTAATACTATTATCTGGCCCTGAGATTATAGGTAATTGTGATAAAACACAGGCTTCAGTTTCTGTAATCTCAGACAGAAATCTGTTTGTGCCCTGCCCTTCACATCAGGTGTTTGTGAAATTCAGGCTTCTCTCACCTGGAACAGCGCCCCCCCACCCCCCGCCCCGGCCCCCAGTAAACAGAGATATCTGGCAGGGAAAGGGCTGTATAAGAGCCATTGCGTTTATTTTATTTATTTTTTAATCATGTGGCAGAACTCCTCCTGTGGCCAACTTACATACAACATGTGCCCTAAATGGGAAAATTATATATTTTAAAATAGGCATGCTTGAAACAATAACACTTTTGAATGTGAAATGTACCAGAAGGCCACATGTCTCTGGCTTTGCTTGTCAAATGGAGAGGCTGCCAGAACCACTCGGCTCCATGGTTCTCATGCCCTAAAGTCCTGGAAACTGACACGTAAGTAGGCAATGCACAAAGAAGCTCAGCCCATGAGAATGAGTTTGGGCGCCCAGGCTGGCCCCCTTTCTCTCTGTATGGAGTTCTCTCCAACTTTGCTTCTCCTGTCCCATCACAGTGTTTTTCAGAAAGGAGAGATTAAACGCATCTGGTATTTCAGCATGTTAGCTGCACAGGCAACATGAGGCTAGCACTCAGGCCACTGTTCAGCCTGTCATACGGAAGGAATTGCTTTTCAGGGGAGATTATAATCGTATGTGTAGCCACACAAATGCGCATTCTGCCTGGAGGGAAATGCGCAGAGGAGGAGGCCTTATGCTGCCACTCAGGTCTCTTTGTGGAGGGCTGCATAAGAAGCCCTTACATGGCATAGTCAACTCTTTTGGGCTTAATGAGTCATCTTTTTGTGTGATGCCTACCTCAAAAAAAAAGTGGGGGGAGGGCGAGGGTAGAGGGGAAGAAGAAACACAGTCTTCCCCAAGTGAGATGCTTTTATTGGCCCTGCAGCTTTGTCTAAGAGTTTTGCAGATTCCTGATGACATCATGTACAATGCTCGTGCACAGACAGTAAACAAAAAAATAATTTAGCTTTCAGGCATTTTGACAAAACTTGAATAGTCCAATTTAGAGAAATGATAATGAGCTTTATGAACAGTAAGCACATGAGCTTAAACAACAAGCATGACCCCAGTCTTTCTTGGAATGTGACACACTGAAAGATGACTGTAGGGAAAACTAGAAGCTTGACACTTCTGAATTACGTGCAGTTCAGACTTGAGTCCATGGTCTAGTGTTAATCCCATGCAGTGTGTTCTAGTTAGCGGCTAAAGTACAGGCTACCAAGTGAGTGACTCATTAAGCCCCTCGAGCCCTAGCGTTTTGCCTGTAAGAAAGGAAAAGGTAATATTACCACCTACCTCACTGGAATGTTAGAAGATTGAGACGATAAACATGTAGAACTCTATAAGAAAGGTATTTTGTAAATAGAAAATACCATTATTACTCTCGTTGATCAAATTTCCCCAGCACAAGGGGATGGGATAAAAGCTACCTCATACCGGGTTGAGAGGATGAATTAATTAATATATGTCAGTTATCTTACAGTAAACTATTTAATGAGACCTAAAATTGTCTTTCTTGATAGTCTATTTAAGCACATGATTAACTTACAAAAGTCTTATATGTGCCGTCAGTCTTTTGCCTTGTCTTCAAGGATTGGCCTGGTAGAGAATAGGCCATACTCTACCATGTGGTGGTGGAAGGAAATAAGTTAGGTCTTCAGGAAGCATGGCCCTGCCTTTTTTCTTTTCAAGGTTATGCCTACAAATAGTCTTTGGAGTCTTGCTAATCTTTGTTGCCATGTCTGACTGTTTTGACCTTTGTTCTCCCAGTAAATATTTGGTTTTGATCTCATGTTTCTAAAGAAGAAACAAGCTTATAAAGAAAAGAAGTGATTGATTTGTCTTACATTGTGAACTTTTCTTATCATATTTCTTAGTAGTTTAAGAGAAAATAATTGTTGTTGAAGGACCTCACTTTGAGTTCCCTAACTGGAAAGGTCTTAAACTATGCCAAGTAATAAAAACAGCTTTGGTTGTTATCTTTAAAGAAGGGATACAGGAAAAGACTTTATATTTTTTTAAATGACAAAATTATCACTGACGTCTCTGCTTCCATTTTTGTTGGTATTTGCATAAAGTTTTAGGCAACAAAACCTGAGACGACCCCCTTGAAAATAATGTAATTTTCAATGTAATTTTCATCCTCTGTTTCCAAGTACACTAGCGTTTGGATAACCTCACTTCCCAGATTTCATTTTCTATTAGATGACACAAAATGGGAAACACTATTTCATTTAAACTCTAAACCCTCAGCAGAGATTCTCTCTCTTACTTTTTTTTTAAATTACTTAATTTATTTTTTTACTTTACAATGTTGTATTGGTTTTGCCATACATCAACATGAATCCACCATGGGTATACACGTGTTCTCCATCCTGAACCCCCCTCCCACCTCCCTCCCCATACCATCCCTCTGGGTCATCCCAGTTCACCAGCCCCAAGCATCCTGTATCCTGCAACCTGGACTGGAGATTCGTTTCGCATATGATAATATACATGTTTCAATGCCATTCTCCCAAATCATCCCACCCTCACCCTCTCCCACAGAGTCCAAAATACTGTTCTATACATCTGTGTCTCTTTTGCTGTCTCGCATACAGGGTCATCGTTACCAACTTTTTAAATTCCATATATATGCATTAGTATACTGTATTGGTGTTTTTCTTTCTGGCTTACTTCACTCTGTATAATCGGCTCCAGTTTCATCCACCTCATTAGAACTGATTCAAATGTATTCTTTTTTAAGTAAAATAAAGTAAAAATAAAAATTAAAAAAATAAAAATTAAAAAATAAAAAAATAATAACTACACTATGACTGACAATATACCAGAACATTTCAAATTTTAGAAACTTTGTTTAATTTCTTTTTAAATATAAATTTATTTTAATTGGAGGCTAATTATTTTACAATATTGTATTGGTTTTGCCATACATTGACATGAAACTTTAATTTCATATGTTAATAATATTTACTCATACAATATAATTTAAGATTTATTGTTAAAAAAAAATGTATTCTTTTTAATGGCCGAGTAATACTCCATTGTGTATATGTACCACAGCTTTCTTATCCATTTGTCTGCTGATGGACATCTAGGTTGCTTCCATGTCCTGGCTATTGTAAACAGTGCTGTGATGAACATTGGGGTACACGTGTCTCTTTCAATTCTTATTTCTTCGGTGTATATGCCCAGCAGTGGGATTGCTGGGTTGTATGGCAGTTCTATTTCCAGTTTTTTAAGGAATCTTCACACTGTTTTCCATAGTGGCTGTAGCAGTTTGCATTCCCACCAACAGTGTAAGAGGGTTCCCTTTTCTCCACACCCTCTCCAGCATTTATTGCTTGTAGATTTTTGGATAGCAGCCATTCTGAGTGGCGTGAAATGGTACCTCATTGTGGTTTTGACTTGCATTTCTCTGATAATGAGTGATGTTGAGCATCTTTTCATATATTTATTAGCCATCTGTATGTCTTCTTGGAGAAATGTCTGTTTAGTTCTTTGGCCCACTTTTTGATTGGGTCATTTATTTTTCTGGAATTGAGCTGCAGGAGTTGCTTGTATATTTTTGAGACTAATTCTTTGTCCATTGCTTCGTTTGTTATTATTTGCTCCCATTCTGAAGGCTGTCTTTTCACCTTGCTTATAGTTTCCTTTGTTGTGCAGAAGCTTTTAATTTTAATTAGGGCCCGTTTGTTTATTATTGCTTTTATTTCCAATATTCTGGGAGATGGGTCATAGAGGATCCTGCTGTGGTTTATGTCGGAGAGTGTTTTGCCTATGTTTCTCTCTTACATTTTTAAATACAGAGATAATATTCCAGCTTCTAAGTAAGCTCAGCCCCCCAAATACTGTCTTAAGTGGGAAATATATTCAATCAGATGTTCTTGGTATGCCAGCTGGAGTCATGCTCATATCCAGGAGGACTAGAGTCAGTCGTTATATTTGTGAGGTAGGTACCAGCCTGACCCTCACTTTTCCATGAGGAAACTGAAATTTAGGTTGTGTAACTTGCCCAAGGTCATCCAGCTGGTAAATGTGGAGGTGAAGCTTAAATGAAGTTTATCTGACTCTAGAGCCTGTGTTGTCAGCTACTTTGCTTTTAGGTCTGATTTCTCAAGGCCCGCTTTCTTATTCAGTTCATAAGGATTTAAGGATTAGAACTTAATATTTTAACAGAAATGTCTATGGAATATATGATATATTCCCTGTATTCCCTGGTATATAATAGAACATAATTTAACATTTTCTTGATGACATGGTGTCATTATTTTAGATGTTTGTACTGTAGATGTGTTATGACATTTGCTCATGAGGGTGTATGTTAGGGAACAGGGACTCAGAGAGCTTAAGTAAAATTTCCAGCGTTCATGTAGATAGCAGTATGTGGAGCTAAGATTTGATTCTAGTTCTTCTGATTCCAAATTTAGTGGTTTAGGTGCCACTCAATCAGTGTTGGTTAAATCTGACTGGTAGCTGTCATTGATTAATGACAAGAACGTCCCCCATTGCTCAAAATTCCTCTCTCTCCAGACTAATGTTTCCTACTGGGTCAGTAAGCTGGTGAGTATATTGAGGTTCTGTACTTCAGGTGATTTTGTGCCACTGATCTCAGGGTGATGGTTGAGCAACCACCCCCTCCACTGCAATGGCTTATACAGGAGAGAACTTTATGTCTCTCTCCCTTAACCTAGGTCCAGGCTGCAGAAGGCAGAAATCTGCTCTAGGAAGCCATCGCAGGATTTCAGGCTAGCAGGGTAGCCATGCCATTTGAAATCCGTGGTTTCTGAGGATGCCTCTGTTGTAGCCATTTCCTGATATAAAAAGGAAAAGGGGAAGGAATGAGTCCAGGGCAAACACCTTTTAAGCAAACAAGGCAGAAGTTGCGAACATCACTTGTGCTCACATTTCATAAGCGAGGACTTAACATAAGACCCCTGCTAACTGCAGAGGAGCTTGGGAAGTCCAACCAGACGTCGTGTGTAAGAAGAATAGGAGCACATATCTTGCACAGGAGCACGTATATTAGGAGTGCCGACAATAACCTACCGTGCCTGGTCTGTGCATAGTTAGTAGCTGCTTGTCCTTATGCACGGAGAAGGCGATGGCACCCCACTCCAGTGCTCTTGCCTGGAACATCCCATGGACGGAGGAGCCTGGTAGGCTGCAGTCCTTGCGGTCACGAAGAGTCGGACATGACTGAGCAACTTCACTTTCACTTTTCACTTTCATGCATTGGAGAAGGAAATGGCAACCCACTCCAGTGTTCTTGCCTGGAGAATCCTAGGGACAGGGGAGCCTGGTGGGCTGCCGTCTGTGGGGTTGCAGAGTCTTTATTCAGAGGGGGAGCGCAGATACTCCGGTGGCTGACCTTTCCTTCCCTATGTCTACCTCTTCAAGTACAGTGTATTTTATCGGTTGTCCCTGTTCTCCACTCTTTCACCTTAACACTACTACTGAGCTTGGTTGCTCCCTTTTTATTATTTATTTATTTATATATTTTTTTAAATTAAAAAAATTTTTTTTTAATTTTAAAATCTTTAATTCTTACATGCGTTCCCAAACATGAACCCCCCTCCCACCTCCCTCCCCATAACATCTCTGTGGGTCATCCCCATGCACCATCCCCAAGCATGCTGTATCCTGTGTCAGACATAGACTGGCGATTCAATTCTTACATGATAGTATACATGATAGAATGCCATTCTCCCAAATCATCCACCCTCTCCCTCTCCCTCTGAGTCCAAAAGTCTGTTATACACAGCTGTGTCTTTTTTCCTGTCTTGCATACAGGGTCGTCATTGCCATCTTTCTAAATTCCATATATATGTGTTAGTATACTGTATTGGTGTTTTTCTTTCTGGCTTACTTCACTCTGTATAATCGGCTCCAGTTTCATCCATCTCATCAGAACTGATTCAAATGAATTCTTTTTAACGGCTGAGTAATACTCCATTGTGTATATGTACCACAGCTTTCTTATCCATTCATCTGCTGATGGACATCTAGGTTGTTTCCATGTCCTGGCTATTATAAACAGTGCTGCGATGAACATTGGGGTACATGTGTCTCTTTCAATTCTTTTTTTTTTTCGTAACTCTGTGTCTCCAGTCATTTCTCTTGGATCACTTCTCTGTCCTTTGTAAACATTTCCAACTAATCAGAATAGTTCGTTTCTACACTTCGGGGAGCACATGTAATTGTTAGGGTTTTAGTTCTTCCTTATTGTGCTGCTTGCTGTCTGTTGGGGCTTTCTTTTGCTGCCAAATAAAAATGTTTTGAGTGGGGAGTTAGGCCCATGGTAGAAACTTAAATCTTGTCTCCGGAGAGATAGTTTTACAGTAAATAAAGATATTTGTCTTCCTAGGCTGAGAGTAAGAGATTTAGAAGGACAAGGAAAATGTGGGGACGCAGAAACTGGGGGAGGAGTGAGTTTCAAGATGGAGGGAGTGTTCAGTGCTATCAGTTGCCTCCAAGAGGTCAGATAAGATAAGAGCTGCAAAAGGGATTGTTAGTGGCATTAGGTGAGAACTTTCAGTGGAGCAGTGTGGCAGGATCCCAGGTTTGCCTGTAAATGGGAAGGGTGAGGGATTTGAGATAATAGGTAGGATAGACTTGTTTCCAGAAGCTTGGCGGACTGGGAAAGGACAGGGGGTGGTAGCAAGGGTAGGGGAGAGTTTATTGTTGTTTTGAAGTTTTTAGTCTTGTGTATGTTTACAGGCTGAAGGAAAGGGAGCCATTGTAGAGGAGAGAGGGAGGAGCCAAGAGAATAAGGTGAGTAAGTGATGGAATGCTTTTTCAGAAGAGGGGAGAGAGCGTTCCAGGATCAAGGGCAGAGGTGCAAGCTTGTTTTTGGAGGTGGGACTCAGGGCCATGTTTATTCATTAGGCACTACAGGCATTGTGCCAAATCTATAAACAGTTTTGAAACTTTTGAAAATATTTGATAGCTAAGATATATTTGTTGTATGTGTGTCCTCACTTGTGTCCGACTCTTTGCGACCCCATGGACTGTAGCCTGCCAGGCTCCTCTGTTCACAGGATTTCCCAGGCCAGAATGGTCAAGCGGCTTGTCGTTTTCTACCCTGGGGATCTTCCCAACCCGGAGATCGAACCTGCATCTCTTGTGCCTCCTGCATTGGCAGGGGGATTCTTTATCACTGTATCACCTGGGAAGCCCCCAAAACAATATTTATTGACCCTAAAATATGGGTAAATGTTTAATTATACATTTATAAAACATAGTATAATATCACTTTTATTGTTATATTTAGTATGCAAAAACATTTTTTTACATTTAAAAGCAACTTTCACATGCTCACAAGGTAATGCTAAAAATCCTTAAAGCTATGCTTCAGTAGTAGGTGAACCAAGAGCTTCCAGATGTATAAGATGGATTTTAAAAAAGGCAGAGGAACCAGAGATCAAATTGCCAACATCCACTGGATCATAGAAAAAACAAGAGAATTCCAGAAAAATATCTACTTCTGCTTTATTGACTATTCAAAAACCTTTGACTGTGGATCAAGGAGCAACAGTTAGAACCAGACATGGAACAATGGACTGGTTCAAAATTTGGAAAGGAGTAGGTCAAGGCTGTATATTGTCACCCTGCTTATTTAACTTATATGCAGAGTACATCATGAGAAACACTGGGCTGGATGAATCACAAGCTGGAATCAAGATTGCCAGAAGAAATATCAGGAACCTCAGATATGCAGTAGATACCACTCTAATGGCAGAAATCAAAGAGGAACTAAAAAACATTTTGATGAAGGTGAAAGAGGAGAGTAAAAAAGCTGGCTTAAAACTTAGCATTTAAAAAAACTAAAATCATGGCATCTGGTCCCATCACTTTATGGCAAATAGATGGGGAAAAATTGGAAACTGGCAGATTTTATTTTCTTGGGCTCCAAAACCACTGCAGACCGTGACTGCAGCTATGAAATTAAAAGATGCTTGCTCCTTGGAAGAAAATCTATGATAAACCTAGACAATATATGGAAAAGCAGAGACATCACTTTGCCAACAAAAGTCCATGTAGTCAAAGCTACGGTTTTCCCAGTAGTCATGTATAGATGTGAGAGTTGGACCATAAAGAAGGCTGAGTACCAAAGAACTGACACTTTCATACTGTGGTTCTGGAGAAGACTCTTGAGAGTCCCTTGGACAGCAAGGAGATCATACCAATCAATCCTAAAAGAAATCAACCCTGAATATTCATTGCAAGGACTGATGCTAAAGCTGAAGCTCCAGTACTTTGGCCACCTGGTACAAAGAGCCAACTCTTTGGAAAAGACTTTGGTGCTAGGAAAGATTGAGGGCAGGAGGAGAAGGGGCAACAGAGGCTGAGATGGTTGGATGGTATCACCAACTCAATGGACATGAGTTTGAGCAAACTCAGGGAGATAGTGAAGGACAGGGAAGCCTGGTGTGCTGTAGTCCACGGAGTCACAGAGAGTTGGCCATGACTTAGCAACTGAACAACAAAAGCAAGTTATAGGTAAGATATTTTGCAATTAGAAGGAGATCCTAAGTGTGAATTCATGTCCTAACATGGTTTTAAAACAACTCTGCTGCTGCTAAGTCACTTCAGTCGTGTCTGACTCTGAGTGATCCCATAGACGGCAGCCCACCAGGCTCCCCCATCTCTGGGATTCTCCAGGCAAGAGCGCTGGAGTGGGTTGCCATTTCCTTCCCCAGTGCATGAAAGTGAAAAGTGAAAGTGAAGTCACTCATTCGTGTCCGACTCTTCACGACCCCATGGACTGCAGCCTACCAGGCTCCTCCATCCATGGGATTTTCCAGGCAAGATTACTAGAGTGAGGTGCCATTGCCTTCTCTGTTAAAACAACTCTACAAGAATATTATTCAGCATAAAAAAGAAGAAAGTCCTGCCACTTGCAACAGCATAGATGGATGTTGAAGGCATTATTTTAAGTAAAGTAAGTTAAAGACAAATACTGTATGATCTCACTAGTATATATGTAGTATTTAATATATTAAAAAAAAAAACCCTAGACTCATAGATAACAAAGAGGTGGAGGGTGGGTGAAATGGGTAAAGGTGGGATAAAGTACAAATATCTAGTAATACAATAAATAACTCCTGGGGATGTAATGTACGACATGGTGACTATAGTTAATTATACTTTATTTATATTTGAAAATTGCTGAGAGAGTAGATCTTAAAAATTCTCATCACAAGAAACAAATTGTAGCTGTGTGGTGACTGACGGACGTTAGCTAGACTTACTATGGTGATCATTTCACAACATACACAGATATCCAATCATCATGTTGTATACCTGAAACTATTAATAATACAGTGTTATATGTCAATTATGTATCAATAAAAAAGAAAAAGCAGGAAACCCTGACTCTACAAAGAATAAATGCTTTTGAATAACAGAGACAGAAAGTAAAATTGGTGAAGGACAGAATTGAAATGGAGCTGAAAGTTGATGTTCTTTACCTGGCCACCTACCTCGTCTTTGTCTTTGAAGTAAGATTCAACGTTATCTCCCTAGACTTAGGGAAACAAAAGTGAAAGGCATAGGAGAACAAAGAAAATTTGTATTACCTTGGAAAAGAAGAAATAAGTTGCTGTAGGAAGGAAGAAAGATAGCTTGACTAGGGACAAGTACAAGAATTCTGAGCAGCATTAAGATGTTTGAAGTAAAGATGTATAAGGGCATAGTAGCGTGTGCATGCTCAGTTGTGACCCCATGGACTAGCCCACCAGGCTCCTCTGTTCATGGAATTTT
The DNA here is from genome assembly GCF_032405125.1 of Capricornis sumatraensis. Taxonomy (NCBI): domain Eukaryota; kingdom Metazoa; phylum Chordata; class Mammalia; order Artiodactyla; family Bovidae; genus Capricornis; species Capricornis sumatraensis. Next base: position 77,382,772 of record NC_091084.1, read on the forward strand.
CCAGGCAAGAAGACCGACTGAAGTGGGTTGCCATTGCCCACTCCAGGGGATCTTCCCCACCCAGGGATCGAACCCGCATCTCCAGCATTAGCAGGCACATTCTTTACCACTGTGCCACCTGGAAATAAATGAACCCTTTGAAAAAAGAAGCAACAAAAAAACGTAAATAGGAACAAAGTCGACTATGTAAATTCTAAAAAACTACAAAAATATTGCAAAGTAATAATTAGGTGAAACAACTGAATAACTTCTAGGAAAACAAGATGTTACAAATAATGGGTAAAGAGAGGGGAGAATCCAAAAGAACAAAAAATATTTGATTTGATGTTTATTAGCTACAGAATTTTATCAGCCAAGTGGGTTTATAAAAGCTTTAGTAAAACAGTAGTACCGTAGCCCACAAACTCTCACCTCTAAATCCCCCTCTTCAGAGGAGACTACTTACGGATTTTTTCACCATGTCTTTTGCTGTTTTGCTGGATATCTTAAAATAACATGCTTACACTGCTCTTCTTGATTTTTCAGTTGCGGATATTGTCTAATGACCTGCCTGTGATGGATTTAGCGCTTTTATATCCTCTTAACTTCCCTTCCTCCTAGCCTTGCAATAAAAATATGATTTTTGGTTAAGTCAATATTCAGTGTTTATTATCACTAAGAAAATGGTATGTATACATTAGTCATGCAGTATACTATGATTACATTTCCCTTTTTCTCATAGTTTCCCCCCGCCCCGAGAGTTAATAATTGCCTTGTCTTTTGTTTGGTTGATTTTCTATGAACTTGTCTCTAGTTTCTGCCCCAGCTCTCCAACCAAAAGCCTAATCTTCTCCGAGCTGATTCAGACACATTAGGTATTCTCTAAATTTCAATTTATTTTCTTCAAGATAACTCTCCTGGGATACTCCTTTACCTGGTTGGCCCTCCTGCTACCATCTGACCCAGTTGCTGCCTAAATCCTTATCCTTATCATGAATATTACTTGTCTCTCTCAGGTGATACTCCATACGACCTAAAGCCTCTGTTTTCCTTTTCCCCCAAATAATCCTTCTTTTTCTTAGGTTGTATCCTCCAGCAGCTTTCTGAGAAAGTTTGCATGCAAAATAAAATTTAGAGTGTCTTGCTTCTCTGAAAGTGTCTTTGTACTACCTTGACACTTGATTCATAATTTGTGTAAATATAAAATTCTATGTTGGAGATAATTTTCCCTTAGACTTTTAGAGGCATTTATCCCTTATTTTTTAGTTTCCCATATTGCTGTGGAAAAATTGAATGCCATTCTTATTTGTCATATTTCATAAAGATATCCATTGGTGTTGATATTTCATTGATTTCTTGAGGCCCTTTCAATGTGGAAATTTACATCCTTCAGTTCTGGATGTTTTCTTGAATTTATGTTTGGCATTTTCTCATGTCTGTCTCTGGAACTGTTGTTACTCAGACATTGGACCTTATGGATTCATGCTCTAATTTTCTTACCTTTCTTTCTTCTTTTCTGTATTTTTTGGTTTACTATATTTTATGTGAATATGTTTGACCTTTCCAATCCTATTGAATGCTACAAATATCTACTATTATATTATAATTTTCTATTCATTTTTTTCCTGGATTCGTGAATGTAAGATTTTAGCTTGTCTTTCTGAGATTTTTTTTTTATTTGAAGGGTAATTGCTTTACAGAATTTTGTTGTTTTCTGCCAAGTATCAGCATGAATCGACCATAGGTGTACATCTGTCCCCTCCCTCTTGACCTCCCTGCCGTCTCCCTCCTCATCCCACCCCTCTAGATTGTTACTTTCTGAGATTAGTAATTGTGAGATTTCTTTTCTTATTTTGTTGTTGTTTTGTGCTTTGGTTTGGTTTGTTTGCTTGCTTTTGTGTATGTCTTCTGCATTTTTTTCTTTCAAGTTTATTTTTTTCTGTTAGTAATTTTCGGTGTGTTTTTTAGACAAGAACCTTTCCTCAAACTTTTGAAGCTCCCTGGATATCCGTTTACATGCTAAGCAGGGGAGAGTCTCACACAGGTCGGCTTTAATGTAGTCATCTGGCACCTCTGTCTTTAACTGTGCTTGAAGTCCCCAAGTTCAAAGACCTGATGATTCAGTTGCTTAGTAGAAGATAAACCTTTAATGTCATATCTAGGTAAAGGGAGGGTGATAACTTTGCTCCATAAAGTCGGGGAGAGGATCTAGAAATGTCAGTGGTTCTTATGTAGACTTTTCGCCCAGCCATATTCGTTAGCTTAGCCTGCCACAGCAAGACAGTCACAGTGTGCATGGGTCCACTTGTGTGTGTGGATACCCAGCTCCCCCCTCACCATTTCTTTTTAAAGATCGCCCTTCCCCCTTGAATCGCATTGGCATCCTTGTCAAAAACTATGTGACATATATGTGAGGGCTTGTGGCCAGGCTCTCTGTTGTATTCCACTGTGGGTTTGTTTTTGTCTGTTTTCATGCCAGTACTGCATTGTTTTGATTCCTGTCACTTGGTAATAAGTTTTAAAATTAGGAAGGGTGCGTCATCCACTTTTGTTCTTTTCCAAGATTTTTTGGCTGTTCAGAGTCTCTTGAGATTTCATGTAATGTTACAATGGGAAAAAAAAAGAGTTTTACAGTGGGTTCCTACTTGTTCAGGGTTCCACACAACTGTTTGCTCCTCTGAGTACTTTTTCGGTGCTTTCTGTTTGGACTCGGTCTCATCCACACCATACGTGGGCAGCTTTGCTGTAGATTTCACTATGTGGTGATGGTCAGTTTGCTTACTTGTCTCCTCAAGGACAGAGAGCATAGTTCTATTTGCTTTCATTTTCCCATTTTCCCAAGGCTTAGCATTTGCTTAGCATATTCTAGATTTTCCATATAATGTTTAAATGAATGAATGAAGCATAAACAAATATTATGTTAAATTTAAGTGGATTAGACTTTCACCCAAATATAAATATCCGATACTTGTGTAGTACTTTAAAGTACATTTAGGTATATTATCTTATTCATCTTAACCTATGAAGAGAGTCTGACTAATAGTTCTTTTGTTATAAATCTGATATTACTGACAGTAAGGTAAAATTAAAACATTTAGGAAAAGAATAAATGAGAAAATTTTGAAATGAAAAATATGTGGATTCTTTGCAAACATCTATCATATACAAGGTACAAAGAAGCTTTTGATTAATAAAAGGCAGTCATATATATTGCATCCTCAAGCTATAATACTATAAAATTAGAGATAATGAAAGTATAATTTAAAAGTACCTAACCTCAAGGATAATTTAAAAATTACTTTCCTTTACCACTGGGTTAGGAAATAAATTTGAGAAATAACAATAGACTATTTCTAACCACAGCACAATTAAAATCTATGGACATTTACTAAAGCAATGCTCAGAGGAAAAGTTACTGCTATAAATATTTAAATTAATAAGACAAAAACATAATTAAGTTTATACTTAAAGACTTCAGAAAAGGAGCAAAGTAGCAAACTAAAGAAAATATAAAATAAAATAATACACTACACAAACAAATGGCAATTTTTTTTGAGCTTTCAGAAGCAAGTAGTTCAATTACAAAGTTTGTCATTAACTCAGAAAAAACTGTCATCTCTTTTTTACTGACGGTTTTATGGACGTATGATTTGCATGTAATAAAGATCACGTACTATAAGGGTGAGATTTAATAAGCTTTGAGATACATATGTGTTAATATAGAGCCATGTAGTCATCACCTCAGTTATGGTACAGAGCATTTTCATCACCTGCAAGTTTCCTTGTGCCCTGCTCCTATGTTGAAGCCTTGATCCCCGGTGTGATAGTATTTAGAGGTGGGGCCATTGGCAGGTAATTGGGCCATAAGATGGAACCTTCATCATGAGATTATACTGGGTTGGCCAAAAAGTTCCTCCAGGTTTTTACATAACATTGTATGAAAAACCCAAACAAACTTTTTGGCCAAGCCACTACAAACAGACTCAAGAGAAATAATGTCTGTTTTTACCACCTGAGGAGGAAGGAGGCTATCTACAAAACAGGAAAGCTCCTTGGCAGTATGTACAAAAGTTGAAGCTACTCATCCCCTTTGGCCTAGTCATGTACTTGAGGGCCCAGAACAAGCTGAAAATGCAGACATGAGTTTACTATATTTTGGCACCAGGGACCAGTTTCATGGAAGACAGTTTTTCCACAGACTGAGGGTGGGGGAAAGGTGGTTTGGGGATGATTCAAACACATTACATTTATTGTGTATTTTATTTCTTTTCTTATTATATCTGCTCTACCTCAGATCGTCAGGCATTAGATCTCTGAGGCTGGAGACCCCTGTACTAAAAGACTTATACTAGGGTGTTCATAGTGATACCATTCATAATAGACCCAAACTAGAAACTGAAAAAATGCTGTCAGCAGGGAATTGACAAATAAATTCAGGGCACAATGGAGGACAGAAGTGGTATGGATCTAATAGAAGCAGAAGATACTGAGAAGAGGTGGCAATGATACACAGAAGAACTATACCAAAAAGATCTTAATGACCTGGATAACCATGATGGTGTGATCGCTCACCTAGAGTCAGACATCCTGGAGTGCGAAGTCAAGTGGGCCTTCAGAAATATCACTGCGAACAAAGCTAGTGGAGGTGATAGAATTCCACCTGAGCTATTTTAAATCCTAAAAGATGATGCTGTTAAAGCATTGCACTCAATATGCCAGCACATTTGGAAAAGTCAGCAGCGGCCACAGAACTGGAAAAAGTCAGTTTTCGTTCCAATCCCAGAAAAGGCAGTGCCAAAGAATATTCAAACTACCACACAATTGCACTCATTTCACAGGCTAGAAAGGTCATGCTCAAAATCCTCCAAGCGAGGCATCAACAGTATGGGAACCAAGAACTTCCAGACATACCAGCTGGATTTAGAAAAGGTAGAGGAGCCAGAGATCAAATTGCCAGCATCCATTGTATCAGAAAAAGCAAGAGAATTCCAGAAAAACATCTGTTTCATTGACTATGCTAAAGCCTTTGACTGTGGATCACAACTAACTGTGGAAAATTCTTAAATGGATAGGAATACCTGACCACCTTACCTGCCTCCTGAGAAATCTGTATACAGGTCAAGAAGCAACAGTTAGAACCGGACATGGAACAATGGACTAGTTCCAAATTGGGAAAGAAATATGTTAAGGCTGCATATTGTCACCCTTTGTTATTTAACTTATATGCAGGGTAGATCATGGGACATGCTGGGCTGGATGAATCACAAGCTGGAATCAAGACTGCCAGGAGAAATATCAATAATCTCGGATATGCAGGTGACACCACCCTAATATCAAAAAGTGAAGAACTAAGGAGCCTCTTGATAAAGGTGAAAGAGGAGAGTGAAAAAGCTGACTCAGAATTCAGCATTCAAAAATTGAAGATCATGGCATCTGGTCCCATCTCTTCATGGCAAATAGATGTGGAAACAATGGAAACAGTGAAAGACTTTATTATTTTCTTGGGCTCCAAAATCACTGCAGATGGTTACTGCAGCCATGAAATTAAAAGACACTTGCTCCTTGGAAGAAAATCTATAGGAAACCTAGACAGAATATTAAAAAGCAGAGACAATACTTTGCTGACAAAGGTCTATACGATCAAAACTATAGTTCTTCCAGTAGTCATGTATGAATGTGAGAGTTTAACTGTAAAGAAGGCTGAGCGCCAAAGAATTGATGCTTTTGAACTGTGGTGTTGGAGAAGACTCTTGAGAGTCCCTTGGACTGCAAGGAGATCAAATCAATCAATCCTACTTCTGGGAATATATCTTAAGGAAATAATTCAAAAGAGAAAATAAATTGTAAAAAATTTTTGTAGCACGTTATTTTTAATAAAAAAATGGAAATATTCCAGAAGCAAACTGAGGTAAATTAATACAGTGGAATATTATATTATTATATCACTACGTAATTCCTAAAAAGACTTCATGTGTGTGGGTGTGAGTGTGTATATGTGTAAAAGCATGTAGAAACAACCAACAGAAAAAGATAGAACTCCAATATAAACCTGTGGATTTTAGTGACGATGAGACGGGACCATAGAGATATGTAATCTCTTGCTATTTTATGATAGAGGAATTCTGTGTTTAAGTAATGTTTTAAAATGCAATAACAATGTTGATCTTCTAATTTAAAAAAAGTATTAAACTAGATGACCTTAATACGGTTGCTATCAGCTCCATGCTTTTATAATCTCAAGAAAATGAACTTGAAAGTCAAGTTTCTTTGATCTTTTCCTTCTCCCTCTGGTGCCATTCAGATCTTTCTCCTTAGTTTAACATTTTCTTAAATTCGATGCGTTAATGAGGCTCTCTACTGACTCATTTTGTTTTGGAAAGACAAAGTATAAATTCAGAGAAGTAGAAGAAAATGCAGTTATTTCATTCTCCATATCTATTTGTATTAACTGTTACAAAAGCAAAATGTGCGCTTATGTTTAATCAGGCTTCCAGATGGTGCCGGAGAAGAAAGTGTCCTTCTCCTCCATCATCTAATGAGGAAATCCAGCTTGGAGGGAGGCTGACTACCTTGCATAATGCTCTGTGGAGCAATCTAAGAGAGTGATTAGAAACCAGGGCTCATATAACAAGACCCTCTTGCTTAGGCTGTTAGCCTGGGGGCCTCTCTGTGGAATGGCAATGCAGGGCTGGGATCAATTCAGTGTTTAAGAGCTGGACTAAAGGTCAGTTCACCTTTCCTTGAAGCGTTGGATTATTTGAGCAATATAAACTTTCTGATAAGAGATTTCTGGAAGCAATTGCAGAAGTGTCTTAAAGCACCAGCAGGAGGACCTGAATGGAATCTGCCCTAGGTTGTCCAGAGAGAAGGGGCCTTTAGAGAGAAGTTCTCCCACCCTTTGCTGCCTCTGACTTCCTGTGCTGCCCTTCGTTTGTTCATTTTCCTCTCTAGTGCAAAAGGTAGGATCAAAGGAAATGCTGCTGTCATCAGTTCTGAAGTTGAACAGACTGCCTCCTCAGTTGGTAAATGGAAAAATTAATTTTCAAATGTCTAGGCAAGTTCTGTGAAATGCTAAGACGTTGATTTGTGATCTGTTGTCAACACACACACATACAAATCATGGTATTTATGTTCATATTAATTAGTATTAATCATGGTCATTTTTAAAAACTTTTGAATATCTCTAAGAATCTCTCTAGAAGTTATCCAGTATGATTCAGTGGGGGTATATTTACACTTACGAGATTAAATTTTAAATCTTGGCTTTACCATTTATAAACGGTATGACCTTGGGCAATTTCCTCATTTGTAAAATGGAGAGAATAATTCCAACCTTATCTGATTCCTAGGTTGGTTGAAAGGTTCAATGAGATAATGTAAGTGAAAGTATTTAGTAAACTTTCAGGGGCATTACAAGTTCAGTTAAAAGAGTCAGGAAGACCTTACCCTGTGTACAACAAAGGTTCAGCATTGAAGGCAACAGTACATTTCTTCAGACTCTAGGATGATGTCTGGAAACACGTCCTGCTAGCCCAGCGTGCACCAACCTATATTAGTGGATAGACCAGTGAGCTTTCTGATTGGTACATTAGTTTAATCTCTTCATTTATACTTTAGGGCAAATACATAGGCATTTTATGTTTATATTAGGTTTCTCTAAATACAACAGAAAACCCTGAAACAGCATGATTTAAATGACTTAGAAGACTGACGTTAAGCCAGCCTGGTGGAAAAGCCTCGAGGGAAAGCCACAGATCCCTGTGTCAACTCGAGGGGAAGCCTGACACTGCTGCTACAGCTCGGGAGGAAAGCGGATGTGCATGTCCCCACTCGAGACGAGGCCTGACTCCCCTGTGGAGACTCCAGAGGAACCCCAAGATCCATGTCAGCACTGGAGAGGAAACCTCAGGTTCCAGCCTCGGCTCCAGAGGAGGACTTAGGCCCCAGCACTGACTGGAGAGGAATCCAGAGAGGCCCCTTGCAACTCGCATGGAGACTGGCCTTTCCTGAGGCCACCAGAGCGGGTCCCTGAGGTCCCCGTCGTAACGCGAGAGGAACCTGCCGCAGCTCGAGAAAAACCAGGAGGTTCTCCGTTCCAGGCGAGAGGAGGCCCATTTCCGCTGCGGCGTCTCGAGGGAAATCACACCTTCCCTCTTGAACCTCGAAAGGGTCCTTCACAACCTTGCAGCAACTCAAGAAGTTCCCCGACATACCCGTCTCCACTCGAGAGGAACCCCGAGGGTCCCACCACAACTCAAGAGGAGCCCCGTTTCCCACATCTCCGTTCGAGATGAGGGTTCCTTTCCCTGCTTCCCGGCGTTCCATACCACTACTGGTATGGTGTGGACTGGTATGGTGTGTCCCAAGTGTAACCAGGAGCTCAGGCTTCTGTCTTCTTACTCTGACATCCAACCATAGATTCCTTTTTTTTTTTGCCTCATGATCCATGAGGACTGAAGTAGCGTCTCTGTTCCTTTCTGGGATGGACAAGGGACGTCTTTCAGCTGAATGAGTTTCATTTAGACACTTTCTAAAAGACCCTCACAAGATTGTGCTCTCATGTTATGGCTTAACCACATCACGAAAGCCTGGCTTCAAGAGAAGCTGAAAAATATGGTCTTTATGCCAGTGGCCATGTACCCAGGTAAAACTGGAGTGTGTTTCTAAGGAAAAGAAGGTTGGTAGAGTTAGCAACCAGCAGTCTCTGTCACAGCATTACATAGATGTGGATGTTTTGCTCATAAACTGCACCCTCCGTCCCAACACTTGCGTGCACACACGCAGACACACATGTGCCTCACATTCACATAAGTGCTGCCTGTTCTACTTCACTTGTTTCCTGGGTAAATTAGTCCACTTCAGTTAGCCTGTGTCCAGGAATCATATCAGTGCCTGGTGATTGAAGCCAACTTTAGGAACGTGACCAAAAGGTCATTAAGCAAAAGGGTCTGTGGTCTTTTTCAAGACAGCCAGTTGGCCCATGGAATGACTTGACTACGTGTGTGCTCAGTGCTGTGCTGAATCCTGCACAATACCCAGAAAGGGTATCATTCTGGCTTTTAGTCCTTTATTTGGTCTTGTGATTGGAATCATTGTATTCCCAAATGCCCAAGAAAGGAACCCAGAAATCATCCTAAATTCCGTCCCGTCCTCGAACCTCTCCTATCCAGTCAGTTGCCAGCTTCTGTTGATTTGATCTGTCATTTCCATTTTTACTCCCCTACTTTGGGCCTTTAATACCTCGGGCCTGTACTGTTTTAACAATTGCCCTCCTTGTTGTCTGTACTTCTAATCTTTCTCCCTCCAGCTCTTCCATGCTGCTGTCAAAGTGATCTTTCAGAAATAGTAATATGACTGTCACTCCCCAGCTCAGACTCCTTCTGTGGTTTCCTAACATCTGTACTCTTTATAAAACGCTTTACGATGACGATGCTGTCCAGCTTTATCTCTTAGGAATATTGAACTATTTGTCGCTTTCCAGATCTCCCATGCTTTTTACATCTTGAGGCTTCTTCACGTGCTGATGTGTCTGTGTTAAATATCCCTTCTCTACTTGTTCACCTGGAAATTCTTTCACATTCTTTGAAACATTCTTTCTCCCAGACAGACATAGGCCTCTTTATCTTTACATTTTTTTCCATGCCTCCTTTATAACAATTATCATACTGTGTTACCATCTTTGATTTGTAGATCTGCTTCTCCAGTCAATCTTAAATAATCTCCTCGAGGACAAGGACCATGCTTAAGTAAATTAACTAATTATTAAACAAAAGAATGTCTTCAATTATATTATAATTTAGTTGAGGTTACTTACAGATGAAGTGAAATACTTTAAGTCAATATGAAATCAAGTGCTATGTAATAAGTAATAGTTCAGGGGGAGAAAAGGAGATCACTGGGGGTTGGAGGAATTAGACGAAGAGTCAAAGAGAATATATCTCCTTAGGAAGGTAGCAAGATGATTTGGGCAGGGGAAACTGAAAATTCCGGGGACATATTTTTATACTTGGCAATGTTTGTATAAAGCAATATTTCTAATGTCAAAGCATTACATTTTGAAAAATATAATAAGTAAATTTAAAAAGGAGATAAAAACGAGAAAGGAAAAGCCCCTAGGAAATACTGTACTGGGGCTTCCCAGGTGGCACTAGTGGTAAAGAACCCACCTGCCAGTGCAGGAGACGTAAGCGGCGTGGAGTCGATCCCTGGGTCTGGAAGATCCCCTGGAGAAGGGAAAGGCAACCAACCCACTCCAGTATTCTGGCCTGGAGAATCCCACGAACAAAGGAGCCTGGCGGGCTACCATCCACGGGGTCCCGAAGCGTTGGACTTTACTGAAGCAGCTGAGCACACGTTCACATTCACTGTATTGGTTTAATCTTGGACCCTCTTATCTATAAATGTCTTTCGCTCCTTTTACTTTAGCCTTTTCTCATCTCTGAGGAAGGCAAAGTCCTACTGAATACATGCTTTGTGGATACTATATCAGTTCTAGGATTCAGCCTCTTCTCAGCCTGCAGTCTTTTTAGAATGTGTGTATACCTCACGGTACTAATGTGTTTATTATATGTATGTTTATATATGTATACACACACACACACACACATACTAGGTAACACATCCACAGGTTCAAAAAATATAAGGTTGGTACAAAAGTCATTGCTATTTTGGACCTGAATTTTAAATCATTATAACTAGACTTAAACTTATCTTTATTAATCAAGACAGGAACCATTACAATCGACACATTTTTGCCAACAAGAAATAAATGTGTTTATTCCTGTAACATAAAATCCCGGCTTTGGGATTCGATGAACTCTTGGAAAGCATTTTCTGCTTCCTGCTGGTTGTGGAAGTGTTTTCCCTGCAGAAAGCTGTTGAGATGCTTGAAGAAGTTGTAGTAGATTGGTGAGAGGTCAGGTGAATAGGGCAGGTGAGGCAAAACTTTGTAGCCTGATTTGTTCAACTTTTGAAGTACTGGTTGTGCAATGTGTGGTCAGGCGTTGTCGTGAAGAAGAACTGGGCCTTTTCTGTTGACCAAAGTGGGCTGCAGGCATTGCTGTTTTCAGTGCATCTCATTGATTTGCTGAGTGTATTTCTTAGATGTAATGGGCTGGGATTCAGAAAGCTGTAGTATATCAGAATGGCAGCAGACCACCAAAGTGACCGTGACCTTTTTTTTGGTGCACGTTTGGCTTTGGGAAGTGCTTTTTGGAGCTTCTTCTGCGTCCAGCCACTGAGCTGGTTGTTGCCAGTTGTCGTATAAAATCCACTTTTTGTTGTGTGTCACAATTCAATCGAGAAATGGTTCTTTGTTGTGCAGAATAAGAGAAGATAATGCATTAAAAAGATATTTTTGATTTGCGGTCAGCTCATGAGGCACCCACCTATCAAGCTTTTTCACCTTTCCAATTTGCCTCAAATGCCAAACTTGGCAACTTCTCTAGTAGTTGTAAGAGGATTAGCTTCAGTGATTGCTCTCAGTTGGTCATGGTCAACTTCCAATGGCCGGCCATCTTCAAGGCTCTCATCTCCTTTGCAACACTTCTTGAACCACCACTGCAATGTACATTCATTAGCAGTTCCTGGGCCAAAGACATTGTTGATGTTGCGAGGTGTCTCTGCTGCTTCACTACCCATTTTGAACACAAATTTTAAAATTGTTCTAATTTGCTTTTTGTCTAACATCATTGCTGTAGTCTAAAATAAACAGCAAGTAATAAATCATAATAAAAAAAATCCCATGAGAAATGCACATTAAAACGATATATAACCTAACCACATTTATTTAAGAATGTATTCCAACGTCAAATGGCAAAATTCAACAATGCAAAACCACAATTACTTTTGCACCAACCAAACAGCAAGGCACACATTGAGAGGAGTTGTTCTCACTCTGCCCTATTTCACCTCTTTCCCCTTCTCTTCTTATGTTCTCTTCTTATACGGACAACTGCATTTATTTTTTTTCAACCAGCTCTTTTAAATCCATTTGATATGATTATGTTTCGATTCTCCAATTTTCTAGTACTGTTGAGCTTTGCCATTTACCCTCCTCCAAAATAGTTTCCTTCTTTACTTGCTCTAGAATACTTTCTTTTTCTGCCTTTTTATCATGCTGCTGCTGCTGCTGCTGCTAAGTCTCTTCAGTCATGTCCAGCTCTGTGCAACACCATAAACGGCAGCCCACCAGGCTCCCCCGTCCCTGAGATTCTCCAGGCAAAAACACTGGAGTGGGTTGCCATTTCCTTCTCCAATGCATGAAAGTGAAAAGTGAAAGTGAAGTCACTCAGTCGTGCCCGACTCATAGCAACCCCATGGACTGCAGGCCACCAGGCTCCTCCATCCATGGGATTTTCCAGGCAAGAGTGCTGGAGTGGGGTGCCATTGCCTTCTCCGCCTTTTTATCATAAAGGCATGTAATAGTTTTCCTCATCTGGTTATCTTCACGTTAAAGGTTCAGTATACTTCAGTAATCTGATTATCAGTTCTTTGGTTATCTTTCAGCCTAGCATTATATTAAAGACAGTTCAGGGGCTTCTCTGGTGGTCCAGTGGCTAAGACGCCACTGTCCCAATGCAGGGAATCCAGGTTTGATCCCTGGCCAAGGAAGTAGATCCCACATGCCACAACTAAAGGTTTGCATGCCTCAGCTAAAGAAACCAAATGCCTCCGTGCAGGTCAAAGATCTGGCATACCACAGCTAAGACCTGGCACAGCCCAATAGATAAATAATAAATGCAAAGAAAGTTAATACTTTATTAAATTTATTATCCCTTATTATAGGACAAAAACAATTGTTTGTATTTGATCCTGTATTATGATTCGTACCAGAGGCCTAAATGGACTATTAATAGGACAGAAGGAGCCTGGATAATATCATTTGACTATTGCTTTTGTGTGTTTTCCTATGTGTCTCATTATGGCTGTGCTGGGTCTTCCTGGCTGCGTGGCGCTTCTCCAGTCGTGGTCCGTGGCTTGTCTTGTTGTGGAGCACAGACTCCAGGGTATGTGGGCTTCAGTGTTACAGCACACGGGCTCACTAGTGGAGGCTCCCGGGCTCTGTAGCACAGGCTCAATAGTTGAGGCTCCCGGGCTCAGTTGCTCCACAGCACATAGGATTTTCCCCAACCAGGGACTGCACCCATGTCTCCAGCACCGGCGGGCGTGTGCCTGTTTAATCACGCAGTCACGTCGAGCTCTTTGCAACTGACGGACTATAGCCCACCAGGCTCCTCTCTCCATGGGATTTTTCAGGTAAGAATACTAGAGAAGCTTGCCGTCTCCTCCTCCAGGGGATCTTCTTGACCCAGGGATCAAAGCCATGTCTCCACTGGCAGGCGAACTCTTTACCACTGAGTCACCAGGGAAGCCCATATCATTTGACTATTGCTTTAAAAAAGTTGGGTGCTTTCAGGGAGTTTGAAAAAAAAATTTGAAAATAATTCAGTTATTACCATGATTTATTTTGTTTGCTTTGTACAAAGAAAAGCTTTGGCAATGTGGTTCTGGATAGAAATATGGAGAACTTAAGGGATGCATTTGAGCAAGCCCAAGAACTTTCTATCACTGAATCAAGGGCAAAAAGAAAGAAGAATGACTTCAGTTTCTGTATCTGTAAAATGATTGGAGTTGCGTGATACAACCTTGAAGTCCTTTAACTCCTAAGCTTTTATAATTCAGGAGCAGAGGTGAGACTAGTGATGCAGTGACTGGCTACTGATTCAAGCACAGAAGGAGAGGCCAATGGGACAGTCTGTGGGAGGACATAAGTGATTTCAAGTCCTGGTGAAGAGGAATAGTGTGTTCAGTGAAAGCTGAGGAGGGCAAGGAATTGTCAGGTTGGGATTTGGTAGCTCATCATTGTGAAAGAAAACTGACCATGTGCTTCCATGAAGAGAGATTTTGTTTTGTTTTGTTTTTAACATGTAGGCCCTGAATCCTCAGAGGACCTATAGATGAGCCTTTGGAAGTTCTTCAGTGTTCTAAAATTGTAACATGTTAAATTATATCCATTTTTCTTTGAGAAAGCATTTGCAGCTTTAATTAGATTCTTATCACGACCTAACAAAAAGCCGCTCACTCTTAAAAAAAGTGAATGATAAAGATTTCAAATGATTAAAACAGAGAAAGAGTAATACACTTCATGGGACATGCAGTGGATGAATATGGTCATTGTAACATTTTCAGAATAAACTGGGTTTCTGTCACACGAGACACAGAAGTAAGGGCTGACAATTTAAATTTTTAAAAAATAGAGAGGAATTTGCCCATTAGATAGCTTTTAGTTATGGCTTGCCATTGTTAGCTGTGTGACCTTGGGCAAGTGAATTACCTTCAAAAACTCAATTTTCTCCGCTGCGTAATGGGGATAATAAATATCTACCTTAAATGGTGACTGTGAAGATTAAATGAGATAATGCACGGTAGCATTAGTATAGTGTGTCAGTATTTGGTAAACCTCTCCCCTCACATGGTTTTTAAATTTTCTACATTTATTTTAAGGCGCTTATTGTAGATTTCACTTGGAAGAGCTGGTTCTCAGTCAATCCGTCTTCAGAGAACTGCTCAGTGATGCTAACACTCAAGAAGATCATATCTTATTAAGTGGTTAGTCTAGAGGCTCTTTCCAATGCAGATTTGCAAGCTGGGTGTATAAAAGTCACACCCTGGACTTGTTGCCTGGCAGCACGTGTCCCTGAGTGGTGGTACATGGCTTGCATTGTAATGCCGTCCATGCAGGGGCCAGCTGGCTGGACATGTACGGCCACATGGGCTGGGGACTCCATTCCTCAACAACACAGCAGCCGCCCCCAGGGTTAACGGAAAATGACAAACCAGGCGGGGATGCTGGAGGCGCCGGCGGAACAGCGGGGCGCCCTTTGATTTGCTTCTGGTATTTGCATGTCTTTCTCGCGGTGTCTGTGAAATGTTCAGAATGACAACGTTTGTAAAAGACCTGCTGACTCCGCCTGAAAAATGTGAAAAACCTCCCGTTTAGAGACCCATTATGTCCAGCTAGCCTGCATTTTCTATATCTTTTCCTTCGTTTTTTATTAATGCAAACATTTGCATGAAGACAGAACCTTTGTTTCTTAAAGAGTTCATCTGCTCCTGCTGCTTACTGGCCCTGCCATGCAAGCGCACAACAGAACCTTTGTTACGCTTTCAGCAAAGCTGTTTATGGACGGTGGCTTACTGAGGACTGCTTCCTGTGCTGTGTGCTTCCATTTTGTCTAAAAGAGAAAAAGAAAATAGTTCTTGGGAGTGAAAAGAATTTGGACTTTTCTTCTATTCACGTCTTGAATGTTGAAATGACAAGTAGCCCCCAAATTTGTGGAGGAACTGGTAATTGCATCGAATGCTTTTTTTTTTCACTTTACCTTGAACATAATGAGGCCCTTAATAACAATAAAAGGAACAAGTGCTTTCTCCCTGGAGTAGAGGGACAGAACAGTAAAAAGGCAATGGAAAGAAGGGTTGAGAGCAGGACAAAGTGGCTTCCTGTAAGAACCCTAACGTTGCCACAGAACGTGTTTTGGCACTTCGTGACACCCACCTGGGAGGCACAGTCCTGAAACGGTTGAGTTGAATGAAGAATAGCACCACAGTTTATAAATAGTGATTCAAGTTCTGTATTCATTCAGTAAATATTTGAATGACTGTTATGTGGAAGACGCTGAATGACCCAGAGTGTTATAGGGGATAGAAGATAAATGAGTTGCGGTTACCTCTGTGTCTTTAAGGAGCAAGAAGTCTTAACAAAGGAGGTAACACGTGTGTAACAGAAATAACTCTATATCAAAGTAGAAAGTGCCGTTGGAAATATTTAAAATTGGTATTTAGGGAGTTCAGGAAAAGGAAGATTGCTTCCTGCTGGGGGAGAATCTCAGAAAGCTTCCTGGCCAGGTGGCATTTGAGTTGAGCCCAGCAGGAAAGGTAGGCTTGGACATTGCAACACTGCAACATTCCGACATGAGTCATTTGAGTTACCAGTCAGAAATCATGTGGCTGAGGGAAAATAGATCCAACGCCTGTTTCTTTGGTGTTCCACGCCATTAATTTAGATGATATGTTGAGTGCCGGCATGGATTTTCTGTGTACATTAGTACACATTTTCTGTGTACAGGGCCTCTCTGTGTAGCCTATGCTGTTCCAGTCATTCATTGCATGTGACTTTTTGTGCACTTTGACCTAGGCCTCCAGGCATCTATAAATATCTATGTTATAACAAAAATAGAAACTCAGAGGGATTGTTGAGCATTATTACAGCCTTATCCCATAAGCAGGGTGTAGACATAGTTCTGAGTGGGGATTTGACATGTGAGACTCTCATTTGAAAAAGAATCCCACCTTCATACAGAAGCGGGATCACTCAGAAGAGAGAGGATTGGGAATTCTAAGCCCATGAGTTTTCAGCTACCTTAAATTGGAACTCCTCTGTATCTTTCTGCCACTAGATTAAATGAGACCCTGTTGCTATTTTGTGAGTTGTTGCGAGTGCGAACTAATTTTTATGAAATAGTTTGAATATAAAATGCCAAGTAATTGATAAGTTATTGCATTAGTACCTTGTTGCATTAATGTAACTGATCTGTATATTCATAGTTCAATTGCATATTACCAGACATAACTGCTGATAATGTGTAAATGCGTGGTTTGCCCCAAATGCTACAACCTTTGATGACTCTATGTAGCACAATTAATTTTCACCCTATAACGTTAGTACTTCTCTGCCTGACATGACATTATGAATGGCACATGACTTGTTCCATGTTTGTCAATTTATAGGTTTGTGTTTTCTGGAAAATGGTATTGTGAATGTTTATGGAGTTGATCTGATAATTCTACTGCTCTGTGAATAGCTGATTTTGCAAAGCTATTATCATGATAGTTATTACTTGACTTCTTCATAAGCATAAGTCATAACTATAGGAAAGTTAAGTGCTACTTTGGATTTTTCTGCATTTTGGCAGTGAATTTTGTTATGGTCAGCTAGGTGAGCGCTTCGCATTTGGACCTCTGTAAAAGCCTCCTTTTTCTGGCAATTCAAATTATAAGACTCCAACATATTATACTGACTATGTTAATTGTGAACTCATAACTTTGGTAAGGAACATAACTAGCTTAAATTAAATAACATCAGAGAAAAATATAGCGGAATAGGTTTATACACTTGAAGTACAGGCCTGTTTGAATAAGATACAAAGCACAAAGTATACAGATATTTAAATACTGCTGACAATATCAGCATTTTAAATTTCTGTGATGAAATTTAATGAAAGATACCATAAACAAACAATAAGAAAACCCCTAAGGTAGGTGTATATTTGCACATATAGAAAATTAGAAAAGCTTCCAATCAAAAAGAAGAAAAAAGATAACCAGAGAGAAAAATGGACAAAGGATATTAGCAGATCATGCACTCAATATGCCAGCAAACTTGGAAAACTCAGCAGTGGCCACAGGACTGGAAAAAAGTCAGTTTTCATTCCAATCCCAGAAAAGGGCAATGCCAAAGAATGTTCAGACTACCATATAATTACACTCCTTTCACATGCTAGCAAGGTCATACTCAAAATCCTTCAAGCTAGGCTTCAACTAGGGTTAGGGTTAGGGTTAGGCTTCAACAGTTCTTGAACCAAGAACTTTCGCATATACACTCTGGATTTAGAAAATGCAGAGGAACCAGAGGTCAAATTGCCAACATCTGTTGGATCACAGAAAAATCAAGAGAATTCCAGAAAAACATCTACTTCTCCTTCACTGACTACCCTAATGCCTTTGACATGGTTTCTTGAATCACAACAAACCATGGAAAATTCTTAAAGAGATGGGAATACCAGACCACCTGTCCTGCCTCCTGAGAAACCTGTATGTAGGTCAAAAAGCAACAGTATGGTACATGGAGCAACTGGTTGGGCTGGTTCCAAATTGGGAAAGGAGTACGTCAAGGCTGTATATTGTCACCATGCTTATTTAACTTATATGAACAGTACATCATGTGAAGTGCCTGGCTGGATGAATCACAAGCTGGAATCAAGATTGCAGGAAGAAATATCAATAACCTATATGCAGATGACACCACCCTAATAGCAGGAACTGAAGAGGAACTAAAGAGCCTCTTGATGAAGGTGAAGGAGGAGAATGAAGAAGCTGGCTTAAAACTCAGCATTCAAAAAACTAAGATAATGGCATTCAGTCCAATCACTTCGTGGCATATAGATGGGGAAACAATGGAAATAGTGAAAGACTACTGGGCTCCAAAATCACTGCACATGGTGACTGCAGCCATGAAATTAAAAGACGCTTGCTCCTTGGAAGAAAAGCTATAGGCAACCTAGACAGCATATTAAAAACCTGAGACATTACTTTGCCAACAAAGGTCTGTATAGTCAAAGCTATGGTTTTTCCAGCTGTCGTGTAACAACAATAACAATTCACAGAAGAGAAATACAAATGACCATGAAAATATGCTTAATTAACTTAATTAAGAAGACCAGAATACTGAAACAACAGTGAGAAACTATTTTATAACTGTTAAATTGCCAAAATCATGAAGTCGGTGAAAACAGTCATAGTGAAAACAGATATTCTTATGATGGGGAGGAGTATAAATCGAAACACATTTTGTAAAGCAATTTTGTATATCTAGTAAACACGGAGAAAAGGAACTTCTTATGCACTATTGTTATGATTATAAGTTGGTACAGCATTTATGGAAATCAGTATGGAGGATCCTCAAAAAATTAAAAATAGAACTACTACCATAAAATCTGAAGAATTGATGAGCGCCAAAGAATTGATCTTTGTGGTGCTTTTGAATTGTGTGGTGAATTGTGTGGTGTGGTGAATTGTGTGTGAATTGTGTGGTGCTGGAGCAGATTCTTGAGAGTCCCTTGGACAGCAAGGAGATCAAACCAGTCCTAAAGGAAATCAACCCTGAATATTCATTGGAAGGACTGATGCTTAAGCTGAAGCTACAATAATATTTTGGCCACCTGATGTGACGAGCTGAGTCATTGGAAAAGATCCTGATGCTGGGAGGGATTGAGGGCAGAATAGAACGGGGCGACAGAGGATGAGATGGTTGGATGACATCACTGACTCAATGGACCTGAGTTTGAGCAAACTCTGGGAGATAATGAAGGACAGGGAAGCCTAGAATGGTGCAGTCCATGGGGTTGCAAAGAGTCAGACATGACTTAGCAGCTGAACAACAACAACACCGTAAGATCCAGCAGTTCCACTTCTGGGAGTATATCCAAAGGAGACAAAAGCACTAAATGGGAAAGATTCCTATACCCCTGTGTTCCTAATAACACGGTTACAGTAATTTAGATAAGGAAACCACCCGAGTGTCCACTGATGAATGAATGGATGAAGATGTTGTGCAAAACACACACACACACACACACATTCACAGTGGAATATTATTCAGCCACAAAAAATGAGGAAATCCTGCTGTTTGCGACACCATGGATGGACCTTGAAGGCATTATGCTAAGTGAAGTAAGTCATAAAGTAGATTTACACTATAGATTATACTAAAACCTACCTATTTAAATAGATTTAAATAAAATAGACACTATGATCTCAGTTATATGTGGAATCTAAACGACTCCATCAGACTATGGAAAAGAGACCAGATGTGATTGCCAGAGGCAGAGGCTTGGGAGAGAGGGAAGAGGAGGAAGGTGGGGGTGATGGTGGGGCTGAGTGCAGATTTCCAGTAATAAGGTAAATGAATACTGGGGGTGTTAAATACAGCATGATGACTATTTTTAACACTGCTATATGATATATGGAAAAGTTGTTAAAAGAGTAAATCCTAAGAGCTTTTACCCAAGGAGAAATAATTTCTTTTTTTTCTTTTTATTTTATGTATTTTAGAAGATGGATGTTAGGCTTAACCTATTATGATAACCATTTCATAATATATGTATAAATCAAGCCATTATGCTGTATTCTGTAAACTTTCACAGTAATGTATGTCAATTATTTCTCAATAAAACTGAAAAATAAAGCCTATGAGGATATGTGCATCCTCTCAGATGTCAATTCCCTTGTGGCTCAGCTGGTAAAGAATCTGCCTGCAATGTGGGAGACCTGGTTTCAATCCCTGGGTCGGGAAGATCCCCTGGAGAAGGGAAAGGCTACCTACTCCAGTGTTCTGGCCTGGAGAATTCCCTGGACTGTAGTCCATGGGGTCGCAAAGAGTTGGACACGACTAAATGACTTTTACTTTCACCTTAAGGAAAGCTCTTGCACATATGCACAGGGACACAAGTACAGGAATGTTCAACCAGCAGTTTGCTGTAGTGAATATGCGGGGACAGCCTGAGTGTTTATCAATAGAAATACACTGGCAAATAAGTTGGTACCATATTGTTTCATAAAAGATTTCCAAACATGGTCAAGTGAAAAAAGTAAGGTACAGAAAAGTATATGTCGTTTACTTAAGAACAAAACCAAGTTCACAAACTGTGTATTTCTATATTTTTTAGATATGCATACCAAACTGATTGGGAACTGGGATTGGTTTTTAACTTTTTCTATATTGTTTGAATCTTTCAAAATAATTATATACTTATAAATAATAAACATTTTTAAAAATTTAAAGACCATGCCAATACTTTATCTGATTAACCAAATGAAATTTCTTTTCTAGTATTAACAATGGAGAGCTAGCATTTTCTAGACAATGCAGTGTAAAATGGGACACACTGTCGGTTCTTCATTTTTTCTTATTTTGTTTTGCTTTTGAGAGCTAAGGTTGAGATGGAAAGGCATGGGCTTTGGAATCAAATGTTAGGTTTTAATTCTGACTCAGTCTTTTTTAAGACTGAGCAGGTTTTTTAGCCTCTCTGAGCTTCAGAAAAAAAAGTCTATTACCTGCCTCACTGGATTGTATAAGTATTACATGTGCTAGTTTTCCTCATTTCCCCATCTCCTTTGGTCAAAGGAAATTGGTCTATGTGGTCTAAGATCAAAGATGGTCTTGTATGGGTGATAAAATATTTTACCAGAGCGTACTGTATCCCTGGATGAGCGCATACCAGTAAAGATGGAGAATGTAAATGATTAATTTTAGAGGTTTAACTTTTTAAACCGTTAAGCTATTTATTTATATTTGACAAGATCAACACATGTTAGTGATTTAGAAATGATATTAAACTTGAAGCTTCTAAACAGTTTACATGACAGGTTGTTGGTTAATAAGGTCACTTTTCTAATCTCAGAGAACAGTCTTGATTTAATCCAGCACTATTTGTTCCAACCAGCATCTGAGTCTCCAAAGGACTCTGACAAGGGAGAAAAAAGTCGGCTATAAACGTGGATCTATGCATATGCTTTGCTTTTCACTTACACTGCTATTGCTCTTATATCTAGTGATAGCTCATATTGTCTTTTATGTGAATGTTTTCTAGTGAAACTTGTTTATTCTAGTCCACGGACTCCGTGTAAAATAATAATCATATAATAAAATGAGTGGTCTAAACAACTGAGGTAGCCCTTCAAGCAAAATTTTCCAAATGGGACCCCTTACCATTTAATTGCAAAATAAACAGCTAATACTTTGATGGCATTTATGCTTGGGAAGAGAGTAAAAAGAAATCGTTTTGGATTTTCCCCATATAAATTAGAGGCTTCTGAGTAATTAGCAGTTAATAAGTGAACGCTTCCTACAAGTTTAAAGGCTATAGCTGAAGTGAGTCTAAATTATGTGTATTATCACATGTGTAGAGTTTTATGTAGCTCAGTAATCCTTGAAGATAATCTGTAAACATGTTTGGTTAGATGGGCAAACTTTAAATAAGTGAGCAGGAGCTATGGTAGGTTGATGTCTTGGTGTTTGTTAGTGCTGAAACCCATTGTTCTGTGAGTTGTGATGTCTGGAAGGGATACGCAGTAACACCTATCACAATAACAACAGTAGTCAACATACACACAGTTTATCGCATACTTACTGCGTGCCCAGTGCTATGCTGAGGTTATTGTTGTGTGTGTTGTGCTGTGTGTTAGTTGCCCAGTCGTGTCTGACTTTTTGCAACCCCGTGGACTGTAGCCTGCCAGGCTTCTCTGTCCACGGGATTCTCCAGGCAAGAATACTGGAGTGGGGTGCCATTCCCTTCTCCAGGGGATCTTTCTGACCCAGGGATCGAACCCAGGTCTCCCACATTGGAGACAGATTCTTTACCATCTGAGCCACCAGGGAAGCCCCTAAGATTATTACACAAGTTATTTTATTTACTCCTCACTATAACCTTAAGTGGTAGACATTAGTCTCCAATTTCACAGAAAAGGGCAGAGAAATTAGGTAGCTTGCTTCAAGTCACACAGCTAATAAGTACCAAAGCTAGAAATTAAATCCAGTTCAGCCTGACTCCAGAGCCTATGTTCTTAACCATTGCAGTGAATTGCTATATTGTTTTGATTTGTAAAATCTGTATGTAGCAATAATAACATAATCATTAATATGTTATCTTTTGTATATATCTGATATTTTCTAAAGAGGTTTGCTTGCTCCTTGCAAGGAAGTGCATCTGTGTGCTTAGTTGCTCAGTCATGTCCAATTCTTTTGTGACCCCATGGCTATAACCCCCAGGCTCCTCTGTCCATGGAATTCTCCAGGCAGGAATACTGGAGTGGGTTGCCATCCCCTTCTCTAAGGGATCTTCCCAGCACAGGGATCAAACCTGGGTCTCCTGCATTGCAGAGAGATTCTTCACCATCTGAGCCACCAGGGAAGCCCTTTTCTAAAGAAGTAGTTTATTAATAGACATAGTCTTCACGTCATACTCAAGTCACAGCAAGCTTGACTGTGGTATCTAGAGATTAAGTGATCAGCAGGAGATGATTCAATAGAGAACCAAGAAGTTTCTGATCCACAGTTGCTTTCACTCACACGGTTCATATAAAGATCATACCGTGCTTACTTATATTTTTCTCAGCCATTTCAGTGCAGTGTGTTGAAGGTTTAAATGCTTATATCAGTCCGTGATGCTATCTTGAGCAAGACTTGGATCCTTGGGCCTTAGTGTGGATTTCAGAACAATAGAGCCTATTGGTTCACGTTAGAAAACTTAATCCTGGCCTTGTGAAAATCACAGCAAAGCAGAAGAGGAAAAGCCAATCTGAGACGTTTTTCCTTCTCCGAGAAGGCAACTAAGGTGCCCAGATATCTCCGCCCTCCGGGGATGCAGGTGTGCAGTTTTTATTCTTTAATCATTCACATAAATTAAAGCCTTTTCCTTTGCATCTTAAAAATAATATGAAATGACACCCTCCATGTTTCATTGCCAGACAAGAGCTTTGAACTTCTGTCATATTGACATTTGATAAAGTGCAAGGATTTTCCAGGGTTGGGTGGTACCCTTAACCACAGAAGGTACATGGGACTGATAAGAGCTGCACGTGGAGGAAACCACCAGCTAGAAAGCAATTAGAGAGGAGGGCTCTTTGCACTAGGCTTGTGTAAAATCCTCAGAGAGGAACTTCCTCCTGCCTCTGCGGGCTCTTCTTAATTCCTTCATTTCACCCATGGATGAAAAGAGCACTAGATCTTTCTCTTTCTACTTTCTGAGCTAGGGATGGGTGGGGTGAAGACTTTGTGGTGAGCAGGTTCTTTGTAAGAAACTTTGAAACTGGGGACATGTCCTAACTTCACACAAATGCCAATTGGCATGCACACCTCTGCAGGCGGGGACAGGGTAGACACATATAACACACAAACACACTCATACGAGTTCACATATGAATTCACATGGACACAAGTGGACCGCCTCTCATGATTTTACCATCCACACACACCCCCTTCTTTTGTGCTCCATGTAAAATGAAGATCGTATCTATTATAAAACTTATAACGTGTCAGTGATGAGGCAGTGTGGTATACAGTGTTAAGGGCATGGGTTCTTGGTAGGACATACCTTGGCTTGAGTCTTGGCTTCTGTTCTTACTAGCTGTGTGATCTTGAGAAAGGTACTTTATAAATCTCCGTTCTCCCTTTTGTATAATGGAAACATGTGATCAAAATATCTATCATAGGATTATTGTGAAAACGAAATAAAATAATGCATGTAGAAATGTCTGTTTAGTTCTTTGGCCCATTTTTTGATTAGGTCGTTTATTTTTCTGGAATTGAGCTGCATGAGTTGCTTGTATATTTTTGAGATTAGTTGTTTGCCAGTTGCTTCATTTGCTATTATTTTCTCCCGTTCCGAAGGCTGTCTTTTCACCTTGCTTATAGTTTCCTTTGTTGTGCAGAAGCTTTTAATTTTAATTAGATCCCATTTGTTTATTTTTGCTTTTATTTCCAGTATTCTGGGAGGTGGGTCATAGAGGATCCTGCTGTGATTTATGTCAGAGAGTGTTTTGCCTATGTTCTCCTCTAGGAGTTTTATAGTTTCTGGTCTTACGTTTAGATCTTTAATCCATTTTGAGTTTATTTTTGTGTATGGTGTTAGAAAGTGATCTAGTTTCATTCTTTTACAAGTGGTTGACCAGTTTTCCCAGCACCACTTGTTAAAGAGATTGTCTTTAATCCATTGTATATTCTTGCCTCCTTTGTCGAAGATAAGGTGTCAATAGGTGTGTGGATTTATCTTTGGGCTTTCTATTTTGTTCCATTGATCTATATTTCTAAGCCAGAAAGAAAAACACCAATACAGCATGCTGCTGCTGCTGCTAAGTCACTTCAGTCGTGTCCGACTCTGTGCAACCCCATAGACGGCAGCCCACCAGGCTCCCCCGTCCCTGGGATTCTCCAGGCAAGAACACTGGAGTGGGTTGCCATTTCCTTCTCCAAAGCATGAAAGTGAAGTCGCTCAGTCGTGTCTGACTCTTAGCGACCCCATGGACTGTGGCCCACCAGGCTTCTCCATCCATGGGATTTCCAGGCAAGAGTGCTGGAGTGGGGTGCCATTGCCTTCTCCGCCAGTACAGCATACTAACACATATATATGGAATTTAGAAAGATGGTAATGATAAACCCTGTATGTGAGACAGCAAAAGAGACACAGATGTATAGAACAGACTTTTGGACTCTGTGGGAGAGGGAGAGGGTGGGATGATTTGGGAGAATGGCATTGAAACATGTATAATATCATGTAAGAAACGAATCGCCAGTCTAGATTCGATGCAGGATATAGGATGCTTGGGGCTGGTGCACTGGGATGACCCAGAGAGATGGTATGGGGAGGGAAGTGGGAGGGGGGTTCAGGATTGGGAACTCGTGTACACCCATGGCGGATTCATGTTGATGTATGGCAAAACCAGTACAGTATTGTAAAGTAAAAATTTTTAAAAAAGATACAACAACAGCAAAAAATAAAAATATAAACTTAAAAAAAAATAATGCATGTAAAACAGCACAGTTTCTGGCACATGGTTATTCAGTAAGTTGCACAGGTGCTCAGAATTAGTAGAGCTGTTATTGTCATCATCATCATTACGTGTAATATTAAGTTCTAAATATCTGAATGGTAGCTGAATGTTAAATAGGTATAGTCCTTTATTTATATTTGTTTTCTTTTTTCCTTTCCCTGCTCCCCATCCCCCACCTTTTTTTTTCTTGCTGCAAAGTCTGTTTTCCAGAAAATTCCTCCCTGTTTTGAGGAAGGCAAAAGTACTTTGATTCTAACTGCTCTGAAAACATTTCTCCCTTAAAGGGCTTTCACATTGACTTTTAGTCCCTGGAGCTAAGACGGAGAAGAAACAGGATTTGCTTCTAAGTAGAGCTCTTTCATTTTTGCTGTCAAAAAGCAAAACAAAAACACAAACCAAAAAAAAAAAAAAAAAAAAAACCCTAATCTTTTGCAGTAGCCTTAGGTAGTTCCAACTCATAAAAGCCTATATATAGCCCATGAAAGGAATCTTTTTGTAAGATAAGGATAAGTGGGTGGAATAAGAGAAGGAAAATACAGAAGTGAAAATATACCGATTTTAATGTTAATTTGGCCATCCCCCACCCCTAGTTTCATATATGCTTAATTATAAAATGATTAATGCCAGCAATTGTCTGCTGTTGTTCTCGTTGTTGTGCCGTGAGACTTGCAGGACCTTAGGGACCTTAGGACTTCCCACCAGGGAAGCCCCAAGAAATTCTCATGTGTTATCTCATGACTTCACTGTCAGTTTGGGCCATTTCTTAGTGAAATAGTTTTCCAGTTGGATGAACTGTTGATGAAGCACGGGTTTTGTTTTCACATCTTTTTGTGGGGTCGGAGTTGGAGAATGTTTGCAGTAGCTGATAGTTGTTAGCTTTGGGAAGCACTCATATCGATAGAGTAAGTCATGGAATGTAAACATGTCATTCATCTGGACTTCAGGCTGGTGTAAACATGGTGAAACTTTAGGTAACCACTGTCAAACAAAGACTGTCTTGAGTACAGCTTGGGTAGATAAACGTATTTGCTTTACAAGTCTCACTAAACTACCAGGACTTCAGGAATGTTTTGTTTTTTTTTTAAGTATCTAATTTTTCAAATTTTCGGTAATTCCCTCATGTTTTCCTGAGGGATGAAAATATGAAAGAGGCAAGTGTCCATCTTGGTAGCAACTTTGTGGAACTGCTTTGTGGCAGGATATTTATTACTTTGGGGTTTTTTGTTCTTACTGCTCCAGACGAAAATTGTTTTGTTTGTTTTGCTTTTGAAAAAGAAAAAAATAGGGTGGTAAATGGAAATACTGAATTGGAAGTTTCTATGTGAAGTGTGCCAGGATACCATTGTTACACCTAAAGACGAAAGTCAGGGAGGGGGAACAAGCGTCTGGGGAGCACCTGCTGTGTCAGAAGCTCTGCTGTATCACTGCAGCAGACTTCCAGTAGCCCTTTGAGACAGACTTTTAACGAGATATATTATCAAGAAAACAAGACATTGTGGTTTAAGAATAGTGATGATGTTATTATCCGCAATTTACAGCAAGGAAATAGGCTTGCAGGCTAATTTGCCCAAAATCGCACATCAGAACTCCAAAGCCCAAGTTCTTAACCAGTGATTGTTAAACTTCAGGATACGTAAGAAACTTCAAGGGTACCTGTTAAAATTACTGGGCTCTGGTTAGAATTTTAAGATCACGAAGTCTGAGATAGTGCCAGGTGATGAATCTGCATTTTAATAGGGTGTCTCAGGCGATTCAGATTAAGTTGTTGACCATGTTTGGAGAAAGAATTAAATTCTGTTTCTCTCATCACTTATATGTGGAATCTAAAATATGACACAAATGAACTTATTTACAAAACAGAAACAGACCCACAGACATAGGTAACAAATTTATGGTTACCAAAGGGGAAGGTGTGGAGGGATAAATTAGCAGCTGGAGATTAGCAAATACAACTACTATGTATAAAATAGATAAATAGGGTTCTACTGTATAGCACAGGAAACTATATTCAAGCTTTTGTAATAACTATAATGGAAAAGAATATGAAAAAGAACATACGTATATACAACTGAATCATTTTTCTATACACCAGGAGCTAACACAACATTGTAAATCAACTATACTTCAATTTAAAAATAAATACATAAAGTTACGTTTCTTTCCACACTTGATAAAGAAGGAAACAGGCGCAGGTTAAATAACTATCCAAGATTATGCTATCAGACAGAGTCATGATTCCAGCCCAGGTCTAATTCTAGTCCTCATCACACCCTTTATTACAAGCCCGTGATGAAGTCACACGTCTGCTAGTCACAACAAATGTGGGAAACATGTTTTCTGATAAATCGGGCCACCCAGCTTTCATGGTCTTACTATTTACCAAGGTTAATAACTTTTAACATCTTTGCTGGAATCTTCATGGTCCTTAAACTTTTTCAGTGAATTTTTTTTTTTTTTTTTAAATGAAAGAATTGAGTTTTCCTTGCAGTCAGGCATAGAAGCATTACTCCCTAGGGTAAATTTCTGAGCCATGCAAAAGTGGAAGGAGGTGGGAAGAAAGAATTCCCAGGTGTATCTGCTAAATGGTGCTAAAGCTCCTCACCTTCATCACTGAAATGAAGAGCGAACAGTTGATATTAATACTGACAGCCAATCACACGGCGGCAGGTCTTCTCCAGCATCTCCCTTTCTGCCCATTGAGACTGTAGCTCACCTAGGGCCGTGAGTTGCTTTCCCTATTGCAGTCCACTTCCTGGAGCAGAGCCAGCGCCTCGATTGACTTTCATGCCTTACTGGGGTTTGGAGGGTTGGTTTTTTTTTTTTTTAATCTCCCTCTCACTTTCTCTCTCTCTCTTCTTTTTTTTTTTTTTTTTTGTAGCCCAGCGACATGTCCTCACATACGTGGAGGATGCAGTCTGCCAGCTGCTAGAGAACAAGGAAGATGTTAGCCAGTACGGCATTGCCAGATTCTTCACAGAATAGTAAGTACCTGAGTGCTTTGCCTCTAGGGCAGGTCCAGAAGAGGCTTTTGGAAGCAGGCAAGATGCACGGAAAGTAGAGCAGGGCAGTGCTGATAAAGTAGTGGCAGTGAATGCTTGGTTTTGGTAGATGAGTTGAGGGCTGCCCAGACATGTTTTGGAGCATGCTTTTGGTGCAGCCAGCTTTGTCTAATGATGGGTCTAGTGAGTAGTCACAACTCTAGAAGCTCAACAACTGCTCGTTTGATCTGTTGCTACTCCTGCTCTTCAGTCGCTCAGCTCTTTGCGACCCCGTGGACTGTAGCCCGTCTGGTCCTCTGTCCATGGGATTCTCCAGGCAAGAATGCTAGAGTGGGTGGCCGCTTTCCTCCTCCAGGGGATCTTCCCGACCCAGGGATCAAACCCCCATCTCCTGCTTGGCAGGGTAATTCTTCACCACTGAGCCCCCTGGGAAGCCCTGTTTGATCTTTTAGATCTGTTTTGTTTTATTTTTTAGGTTCCTCTCATAATTTCTAACTTTTCCCATTATTCAGAATATTCACTCTGATTTCCTTTAGTCTGTGTTCCGTTAGCCTGTGTTTTTCTTGGCTGGCTTTTTTTCACGGAAATGTTTAGGATGATATTCCTCTGCAGTTTTCCTTCCAGAGGATGCTGTGTCCGTCACTTAAGAATTTAAGATTATTTCTAGAGGTAGGATACCTTTCATAGATTATATCTTATAGGACTTGTGTTTCTTTATAAAGTATGTTTGGAGTGTGTAAAAGTCAAGATGATTATCCATTTTTTAAAATTTATAAAAAATGGTTTTCTTTAAGTTTTATTGAGATATAATTGATATACAGCATTGTATAAGTTTAAGATGCATAGCATAGTGATTTGATTTACATACATCATGAAGTGCTTATCACCATAAATTTAGATGAACATCTGTCGTCTTAGATAATTAAAGAAATAGAAAAAAACTTTTTTCTTTTGATGAGAACTCTTAGGATTTCCTCTCTTAACAATTCTCATATGTAACGTATGAAATTTTCATATGTAACATACATTATTATATCCCCAGTACTTGTTTATCTTATAACTGGAAGTTTTGATTACCTTTATCCAATTCCTCCTATCCTTCCCCACCTCTGATAACCCCAAATCTGATCTCTATTTCTGTTTGTTTTTTTTAAAAAACTTTTTGTTTTGTTTTGGAGTGTAGCCAATTCACAATGTTGTAATAGTTTCAGGTGAACAGCAAAGGGACTCAGCCGCCTGTATACGTGTATCTATTCTCCCCCTAGACTCCCCTACCACCCAGGCTACCATATGACATTGAGCAGTTTCATGCGCTATATATTAGGTCCTTGTTGGTTATCCATTTTCAATATAGCAGTGTGTACATGTCCATCCCAAACTGAGTTTGGTTTTGAATTATAGTTGACCTAGAACACGGTTCGTTCCTGTTACACAGCACAGCGATTTAATACTTCTTGTACATTTGACACTGATTATTACAACAAGTCTAATCATGATAGTTCACTATACAAAGATATTACTTAGTTTTTTAAAAATTTTAGATATTAGTTACTGACCATATTCTCCTCACTGTACACTTCATACCCATAAGTCATTTTTTCGTTTTGCCACTAGAATTTACCTCTTAAATTCTCTTACCTATTTCTTTCTTTTTGATATCACAAAACTGCTTTTAGGCTGAATGAGATAATCAGTTTTAAATACCTTGGTCTTCATGAAGTGAGTGAAGTGAAGTCGCTCAGTCGTGTCCGATTCTTTGCGACCCCGTGGACTATAGCCCACCATGCTCCTCTGTCCATGGGATTTTCCAGGCAAGAGTACTGGAGTGGGTTGCCATTTCCTTCTCCAGAGGATCTTCCTGACCCAGGGATCGAACCCAGGTCTCCCACATTGTAAGCAAGACGCTTTACCGTCTGATGAAAGGATATGCTAGAGAAATTTAAAAAATTATTTTTATTACCAAATTGCCATCACATATTTATATAATCATTTTTGTATTCTTTTCCCTTTTTTTCTGGTTTATTGTAAGCGTTTTAAGAAAGGAAGAATAGCTTTTACAGGCTATCCTGTTCTAAGGTGAATCATGAGCTCAGGTCTATTCTTGAAAACAATTTTTTTTCCTTTCTATTCTCTGGAGGTTCCTTGAAGATTAGATATCTCTTCTAATGGCCTAAACTTGGGTTGCTGTTAGGGGAATTCTTCACTCACTCTCACTCTTTTGCTGAGCTATAAGTCTTGCAAATTAAATCTAGATTTTTTTTATGGGTTGGAATTTCAAGTTCCTGGGAAAAACAGGCTTTCCAGGATCAGAGCTGGTCCCTTGTCTTCTCCCAGTCGTCTAAAAGAGGATGAAGTAGGGCAAGGCATCTTCCTTGTTCTCATGGTATGGGCTGAAGCAGATGAAGTGGGCTGGGAATAAAGACCAAGATCAAATAGCCTTGCTTGCTTTTACAGAACTGACAAGCCTAGGAGTCAAGTTTCTAGGCCATTTAATCTGCCAGCACCCTTGAGCCTCCTTGCCAAGTGAAATATGATTCTTCTGGGGGCAATGCTTCTTTCCAGCTTGGTTCATTTTGCTCTATGCTCCCTCCCCCATCTCTTTACGTCTTTTCCCTACTATGCTGGTTCCTGAGGGTAGGCATCATTTCTTCTTCATCTCTGTATTCCCAATGCCTGGCATGCATGATGCCTAGTATATGATAGGTATTAGGTAAATATTTGTTGAATCTATAGCTGTATATATTTTTTAAGTTATTGAATACTATCTACCTGGTGGCCCATGGTAAAGAATCCTCCTGCCAATGCAGGAGACACAGGTTTGATCCCTGGGTCAGGAAGATCCCCTGGAGTAGGAAATGGCAAGTCACTCCAGTATTCTTGCCTGGAGAATCTCATGGAAGAGGAGCCTGGTGGGTTACAGTCCATGGGGTTGCAAAAGAGTCAGACATTACTTACTGACTAAACAGCAAACATTTCTATCTACTCTTTACTCTTGATCTTATTATGAATAAGAACTATCTCTTGTTCTTTTTTTCTTTTTTGTTGATTGTTTTTGATAAAGTTCTATATCCTGCCATTTAAGAAGCTATGTACCAGAATTCCCTGGTGGTCTAGTGGTTAGGAGTCCTCACTTTCACTGCAGGGGGTATGGGTTATATCCTTGCTGGGGAACTAAGATCCCACTTGCTCTGCTGCCCGGCCGAAAAATAAAGAGGAAGCTGTATACCATAGATGTACCATGTAGTGTGGATTCCAAAAGTGAAACCACCAGTCTGTGTAACTAATACTGAACTCTAACAAGGCTTATAACTATTTCCAAATGCTATTGACTATAGCTTTTATCTAGCAGTACATTGTTGGGGAAAAAAGAGTCCACAGTGCTGATAGAAATCTAGTTACCAAGCGAGCAGTTTCTTGTCCTCAGAAAACTAAAAATTACGTAATATATATGAATGGCACACACTTGACATTTCTATAACTCTAAGACAACTATATTGGCCTGAGGCAAGTTATTTTGAGAAGTGAGCCGGCATCAAAGCTCCAAAATCCTTTAGGAAATAAAACAAAACTTGGAAGATGTATGATTAAACGGGAAGACCTGCACGGTAGAAGCTCCTGACTTTCCTTTGATTGTGAATTTAACTTACCTAGTGAAAATCCTTCTTTCACAGGCCTCAGTTTTGTATTGATTTGTAGAAGCATAACGAAGTGAAAAGCTTCCCAGATGGCTTAGAGGGTGAAGAATCTGCCTGCTATGCAGGAGACACAGGTTTGATCCCTAGGTTGGGAAGATCCTCTGGAGGAGGAAATGGCAACCCGCTCCAGTATTCTTTCTGGAAAATCCCACAGACAGAGGAGACTGGTGGGCTACAGTCCATGGGGTTGCAAAGAGTCAGACAGAACTGAGCAACTAAGCCCTGCTGCTGCTAAGTTGCTTCAGTCGTGTCCGACTCTGTGCAACCCCATAGACGGCAGCCCACCAGGCTCCCCCGTCCCTGGGATTCTCCAGGGAAGAACGCTGGAGGGGGTTGCCATTTCCTCCTCCAATTCACACACACACACACACAATGAAGTGAAAAGAACGGAGCCCTGGGAAGAAGAAGAGCTGCTATCCCAAGTCCTCACTCTATAATCTTGAGCCAATTGCTGAAATTTTCTGGGCTCAGCTGCCTCATCTGTGAAATGGGTATAATAAAGTCTAACATGCTAATAAAAATGATGTGATAGTTATATATTATAATAAAGTTTTTATCAAACTCATGCTATATTGCAGTAACTATAATTCTTAAGTAGGTAATATTATTATCTCTGTTTTATAGATGCGGAAACTGAGTCTCAGAAAGGTTAAAATAGCTTCTTTCAGTTCATGAGCTACAGAATTAAGAACGAAGCCTCACCTGCGGTATTAAAAAGCCACTGTTCTCTACTGTCTCCAAGTCGCTGTAATGCCTTATGTTACTGGAGGCCTAACCAGATAATAATTTGAGGTCTCTTCTTGCTATAATTTCTAAATTCTTTGAGGTTTCCCTTATGAATTATACTTCACACAGGTTATCAAACAGCTTTGTCTGGTGACCTCAATACATTGTCATTTAAATGTTTAACATTGGCCTTTTGGAGGGGATAAATTAGAGCTATCTCTAAACAATAGGAGACATAATTTTTGTAAAAAATGTGTTGGGCTTCCCCGGTAGTCCAGTAGTTAAGAAGCCGCCTTGGAATGCAAGGGACACCTGTTTGATCCCTGGTCTGGGAAGATCTCACACGCCACAGAGCAGCTAACCCCGTGCACCAAAACTACTGAGCCAGTTTGCTGAAGCCTGTGAGCTGCAACTAGAGAAAGCCCACACACAGCAATGAAGACCCACCACAGCCAAAAAATTAAATACATAAATCTCTTAAAAAATATGTTAAGTGCGCACTTCCATCTCCCAGTTTCAAGTTCAGACATTGATATTTTCATACAATAAATGGTGGATAATTTACCTTTTTTTCAGTTCAGTTCAGTCGCTCAGTCGTGTCCAACTGTTTGCGACTCCATGAATCACAGGCACGCCAGGCCTTGCTGTCCATCACCAACTCCCGGAGTTCACTCAGATTCACATCCATCGAGTCGGTGATGCCATCCAGCCATCTCATCCTCTGTCGTCCCCTTCTCCTCGTGCCCCCAATCCCTCCTAGCATCAGAGTCTTTTCTAGTGAGTCAACTCTTCTCATGAGGTGGCCAAAGTACTGGAGTTTCAGCTTGAGCATCATTCCTTCCAAAGAACACCCAGGGCTGATCTCCTGTAGAATGGACTGGTTGGATCTCCTTGCAGTCCAAGGGACTCTCAAGAGTCTCCTCCAACACCACAGTTCAAAAGCATCAATTCTTTGGCGCTCAGCCTTCTTCACAGTCCAACTCTCACATCCATACATGACCACAGGAAAAACCATAGCCTTGACTAGATGGACCTCTGTTGGCAAAGTAATATCTCTGCTTTTCAATATGCTATCTAGGTTGGTCATAACTTTCCCTCCAAGGAGTAAGCATCTTTTAATTTCATGGCTGCAGTCACCATCTGCAGTGATTTTGGAGCCCAGAAAAATAAAATCTGACACTGTTTCCACTGTTTCCCCATCTATTTCCCATGAAGTGATGGGACCAGATGCCATGATCTTCATTTTCTGAATGTTGAGCTTTAAGCCAACTTTTTCACTCTCCTCTTTCACTTTCATCAAGAGGCTTTTTAGTTCCTCTTCACTTTTTGCCATAAGGGTGGTGTCATCTGCATATCTGAGGTTATTGATATTTCTCCCGGCAATCTTGATTCCAGCTTGTGCTTCTTCCAGCCCAGCATTTCTCATGATGTACTCTGCATAGAAATTAAATAAGCAGGGTGACAATATACAGCCTTGATGTACTCCTTTTCCTATTTGGAACCAGTCTATTGAACAACGATAAAGATTACTCTTCCAAACTGTTTTTGGAAGGTTTTTCTGCTGATTTTCTTCTGTGGATTGGCTTGCCCTCTCACCTGTGCCGTCACTCCCTGGTGGTTGGTGTTTTCCAACAAATCCATGATTGTTCCAGCAAATCTGGATAAGCTGTAAAACATGAGTAGCTAAGCTGTACTCTGTGTGTGTGTGTGTGTGTCTGTAAGACTGTGAGCTCTTCAGATCAGATTCCTCTGGACACTCTTGAAAGAAGGATACCAGATCCCGGAGGATTTTCTTTTATGTTGTATGCAACCTCTACCTCTGAATGTTGTCTTTCAACCGGTGGAAGGTAAAAGGAATTGACGTTTAGA
Organism: Capricornis sumatraensis; assembly: GCF_032405125.1. NCBI lineage: Eukaryota > Metazoa > Chordata > Mammalia > Artiodactyla > Bovidae > Capricornis > Capricornis sumatraensis. The sequence continues at coordinate 77,417,429 of NC_091084.1, forward strand.
GGTGCCACTCTAAGAATAGACCAAGTGTCAGCACCGGGTCAGGACCTTTGAAGAAGTACATCCAAGAAAAAGAGGCTAGAATAGAGTAGCTGTAACTCAGAAACCACAGTAAAGTGTGACCAGGTTCTTGTGGCAAAGATAAAATGAGAAATGTGGTTTTTTAAGACACTGGAAAATAATGATGAGAGAAAAACAGGCTGAAATCTGAGAATTCCTATCACGATTGGGAACCATTCTTCACAGGCTAAATTGATAGTTACAACCCTGTGGCATCAGGGAGCTTGACCTCCACGTACGAATATAGAAAAGAATGGTACTCTGTGGTCTTGGCTGGTGGGCCCAGGAGGGCTCTTTTTTATGATCAAGCGTCTTGTTTTTGTTTTTCTTTAAATGATGATTTTAGCTTCCTAGGGAAGTTTGCATGACGACTACTTTGGTTACAAGTACATATACAGATTACCTTCATAGATGGAGGTTTACCTTAAGGATATGTGAGACTATATGACAACACTTCTTGAATTCATTCATGCAGTGATTGTTTTTGAGCACTACAAGTGCCTGTGTGTATTTGGCAATGAAGAAGAGTGGTGCACAAGACCAATAAGATATTAATAATTGCCCTCATAGACCTGGAGGTTCAGTGAGAGATAGTCAATAAACAAGTAAACCAGTGATGATGACAATAGCTAATAGTAGATAAATACCTGCTATATTCTGGGCATTGTTCCAAGCCTGTAACATGTATTATGGCATTTAATTCTCAAAAATACTACGAGGTGGAGTATTAGTATTATCTTCATTTTATACATTAGGAAATTCAGGCCCACAAAAGTAACATTCCCCAGGTTACACAACTGATAGTAACAAGATTAACAACAAAGAAGTTAACTAGAATAATGTGGTTTATAGAACGGCCAGGAAGACCCCTGGGAGGGAACGGCATTTGACGGCTTATCAAATTATTATTGAGAATGTATCAATGTATAATTTATCAAACTTATCATTTGAGGGCTCAAATTATAGAATGATTGGCTCTTCATTCGAGAGCTGATAAGTTACTTCAGCTCAGGTGACTTACCTTGTTTTTGTCCACCTCTATCACTTTCTTTATCCAAAAAAGAAAATTGGACTAATTTTATTTGCTGCTTCTCAGAGTAGGATACCTTTAACAGGTAATAGTCATAGAAATCTACCTTATAGGTAATTGGCCTCTCTCATGGGCACTGCTTGTATATAATAAGTAAGAATAATAAAATAATTAGTCATAAAATTATTTGTATTATGTAATATATACTATATATAGTTTAAATATGGAGATGGAATATTTGTCAATTTTAGAAAAAATTATTAATTCCATTCTGATACATATCAATTATCAGAATTCAGTTGGGAACTTGCATGCTCGTTTTATATGCTTTAGTAGTAAAAGGTGCCAGCATCAAATTCCTTTTTTTATTGTTTTAGTTAGAATAAGTCCATGAAATGTGAGTTTCATTAATTTACTCTTGGAGGAAAGGAGATTCCAATAGTGCATATTCTTAAATCATTTAAAATGTAACTCTAATGAAAACAGTCCATGGTTATAAAGCATGTATTACTTTTTCTTTTTTAAACAGGTGCTTTAAGCCCTATGAAAGATGACCCACTTCTCTCCTCAGTAATCTAGAACGATCAGGGCGTAAACTTTCAGTTCTAAAGTTGGCAGGTTTTGTAGGATTATCCACCACCCAGCGTTTAAGTCATGTTTGGGCTCTTCTTGTGCCCATGGTAACAGAGGAGCAGGTCTGGGGCACTGAGAAGCACACGAGAACAAACTAGGACCTCGCTGATTTTCAGGCCCGTAGCTCTGAATGACGGAGAAGGCAATGGCACCCCACTCCAGTACTCTTGCCTGGAGAATCCCATGGATGGAGGAGCCTGGTGGGCTGCCGTCTATGGGGTCACACAGAGTCGGACACGACTGAAGCGACTTCGCAGCAGCAGCAGCAGCAGCAGCAGCAGCTCTGAGTGAGGAGCGGACCCAAGACTTCTCTGGGCCTTTTCTGCTCCACATTCTCCCAACTGATTGTCGTACAGTTGAGCCAGAGTGTAGCGTGGTGAAGTAATGGTGACTGATCATATCACGGGCGTCTTCCCCAGGGGTAATGCTTGTCCTGGCCTGCCCCTCATCCCCATCTTTTTTCCACAGTTCAGTTCTTAGCTGCAGTTGACATTCTGTAACAAACAGAACGTTATCCACTTTTCACTGTCACCATCTGCATTCTCAGAGGGTTGCCTGGAATAGATTTTGCCATAGCTGAAGCAATCCTGCCCTCACTGATCCTGGCCCAGGCATTTCTGTTAAGCCATCATTTAGGAAATCTGTAGAGGATTCTGGTTCTTTTCTATATTACCAAAGGCATCTTGTAGAAAAAGGACGCCAAAGAAACAGTGGCAGGTTTGAAAGTGTTTTGAAGCTTAAAAATCCAGGTTCACTGAGGATGTAAGAAGCTGCTTGTTTGCTCGGAATCCATCTTTCTTCTCCAGGCCCTTCGCGTTTTGAGCACAGGCAACCACCCAGCAGCGCTTCGCCTGGCGGCCGAGGAAGCCATTTCACAGCCCAGCAGCCCCCTGACTCCTCTAGAAGCCGGAGTCCAAGGCTATGCAAGGAATGACTGGGCCCAGATTCTCCCTGTCAGGACAGACCTTACTTCCCCACCCCCTCCCTGCTACAAGTTAAGAGGAGTTTAGCTGTCATGAAACCGTTCAGTAAGAGGGAATGAAGGAGCTCCATCCTTGGCTGAAGGATTCTCAAGACCCAGTGATACTGTTTCTGTTTTCTTGGGAGCTGCTCTTACAGCTAGCTAGTATAAATGCTGGGTATCCTTCTCCACACTGAACTGTTTCCCCTTAGAGAAATTACTTGATTTATTGTAATCTGTAAATAATATAAAGAACCTTTACTTGGCCCAGTCCAAGCCCTGATATTCCTTCTCACTCTGATCATTCCGAGTGCGCCTCTGGCAATCAAGTAGACACACACAAATCTGAGGCAACGCGTCAATAGTGCTATTTCTAATCAGAAGTTAAGAAGCTTTACCTAATCAACAATAGAACCATTTAAATGAATCAGGGCTTCCCTCCTGGCTCAGTGGTAAAGAATCTGGCCTGCCAGGGTTAGAGACCCTGGTCGGATCCCTAGGCCGGGAAGATCCCACCTGCCACGGAGCAACTAAGCCTGTGTTGCCACAACTGCTGAGCCTGTGCTCTAGAGCCCCGGGAGCTGCAACTCCTGAGCCACGCGCCGCAGCTACTGAAGCCCGGGCGCCCAGAGCCCATGCTCCGCAACAAGAGAAGCCACCCCAGTGAGAAGCCCCAGCATCACAACTAGAGAGTAGCCCCTGCTCACCACAACCAGGAAAAAAACGATCGCACAGCAGCAAAGACCTAGCACAGCCAAAAATAAAGAAATAAAAAAATTATTTAAAAAAATTCATCAGTGGTTTTAATTTCTCCCATAATTTGCTCACGACTCTAGAAGATCAGTGGAGCTGGCAGCACAGGCCTGGCATGAGAGCAGGAAAGAATGACACAATCTGGCACCTGGAAACAGAAGGTTGCTAATGAACTGAGATGGGGGTGGGAGGGAGACAGGGGAAGGAGGATGGACAGTCAGATTTTTGGCAGCCACACAAAGGTCCTTCTTCCCTGAGAAAAGGGAAACGAAAGTCAAGCGAAGCTTCTCTCTGTTACTATGATTTGTTTAGATGTCTGCCTGTGCGTCGCTTCCAGCCCCTGGCAGGTGCATCTCTGCACTCAGCGACCTGCCCACAAAACAAACTGTTTCTCAGTATCCCTCAAGAAGGGTCGTATCCAACCAAGCTCCTGTCCGAGGTCAGAACTGAGCGCTCCCGTCTTCAGCTAACAGATGTGGCTCTGATCAGCATGGTATGCGTATGCATGTGTGCTCAGTCGAATCTGACTCTTTGCCACCCTATGGACTGTAGCCCGTCAGGCTCCTCAGTCCATGGGATTCTCCAGGCACGAATACTGGAGTGGGTTGCCGTTTCCTTCTCCAATATCTGACTCTATGTATTAATGATTCATTTTCATGTACGTCTCATTCCTGTTTAGCTCCAGTTTTCTGGGATGTTTGCATCCCTCCTATTTCATGGCCTTTTTGGAAAGTGATAGTATTTCTCTTAAATAGTATTAGAGATGAAGATCCTTAGGACTTGTTAGCCTCTCTTGTTTTCTGTAACACTGCATGCACTGTTTGGATTAAAGACATTTGATTTTCTACATGACTGGTAGCCGTTTAGTGTTAGTTTATTCAGAGAATAACCTAAGAAAGCTTTTTTCCCCCCCAACATATAAGCTATTTCCTTACTTCCTGTCTATACCCTCTTTCCTCTGGCTGCCAAGGTTTTAAAAATTCAAGGTGTCAAGGGAAACCTGAGTTAGTCAAGCCTATCCAGCTTGTATTGTTCCTGTTCTTAGCTCCAGCAGTGCAGTGATGTGCTGAGGGTAATGAAAAGCAGACATTCTCTGCTGAGGTCATTGCTCGTCACACTGGCAGCTTGCTCCAGGAAGCTGTTTATCTGTGCTTGCTGAGCCAAGCTCCAGCCTCCAAACAGTTGGAATGTATTGAGAAACCACAGAGCCCAAGGAGAGAATGTGACACGGGCAGTTCCAGGCAGGGAGAGTATATTCGCACCACACAAGTTACAGTTTGCATATGTGGGGATAATTGTTCCTGTGCACGGCCTCAGACTTCACTTGCTGTGCGATATATGTGCCCTCTCAAAGGGGTTTAACCTAGAGAGCTCTGTTCAAACTGTCTCGAACATCCACTAACTTGCCGTTAAGGAAAAAAAGATATTATAGAAAACTTGATGTAAAAAGCACCTTTTTTAAGGTAGTGTTTTTCTGAGTCAGGTTTGTTGTTTAGAATCTTAAACCATACAGGCCCAATCTCTAAGGCATCCCCAAACAATATTCCATGGATGGTTTTTCCAGCTAAATATTTTTCTTCATGTCTTTACCAAAATAGCAAGTATTGTTATAGAGCTTTAAATGTGGTCTATATCAACAGGAATATAAGATATGGTCACGTGTCATGAGGGGCGTGTCATCTGGTTGAGGAGTTAATGCTTATTGGGTAACAACTAGAGAACCATTCAAGACCTTATATAATGGCTTTAAATCGTGCTTGGAGATCTGAGAGTATGGTGAAATAATGGGCACTAGAGTAATTACATCACAGAAGAGTTTGTCTTGACCTGTGTGATGGTTAATTTTATGTGTTAACCTAACCAGGCTAAGGGGTGACCCAATAGCTGGTAAAACATTATTTCTGGATGCGTCTATGAAGAGGTTTTCAGAGGAGATTAGCATTTGAACCAGTAAACTAAAGAAAGATCACCCTCCCCAGTGCATTTGGGCATCACCTAATCCATTGACCTGATTAGAACAAAAAGGTAAAGAAAGGTAAGTCTGCTCTCATTGCTTGAGCTGGGAAGTCCATTTTCTCCTGCCCTTAGACATTGGTAACCCCTCCAACCTGAACTGGAACTTAAACCACTGGCCCCCTGCTTCTTGGTTATTCAGACTCAAACTGGGACTTATACTGCTGGCTCCCCTGGCTCTTAGGCCTTTAGACTTGGTGGAATTTACCAACTTTTTCGGTTATCGAGATTACAAATGGCATATCTTTTTTGGCCTCTGTAATCACATGAGTTAATTCCATAATCAGGTAAGCTAAATCTCCATATATATATATATATATATAAATAATATCTGTTTCTCTGGATAACCCTGATTAATATAACCTGGAAAGGTGAGTAGAATATGGATAAGTGAAAAAGAAAGAAGAATTTTTATATGACTTGAAAGCACTGTAGCACAGTGGTTAAGAACACAGACTTTGGAATCAGATCTATGTTCGAGATCTGATTTCGAGCCTGCCATTTAACTTGTATGTGATCTTGGGCAGGTTGCTTACCCTTACCTATAAAATAGGGAGATTCATATAAACATAAAGTTATATGTTACATGATTGATAGAAGGCTTAAATGAGATAATGAGTATAAAGTGCTTGGCATTCTACCTAAGACATACTAAGTGTTGGATAAATAATAGCTACTGCTGCTATTGTTCTTTCATTAAAAAATATTTACTGACTGCATTTTGTTAGTGTGCTAGACACTAGGGGATACAGAAGTGAACAGGACGGACAAGATCTCAACCTTCACGGCACTTCCACTCTAAAATTAGCTATCATTCTGAAACTATCTTTGTTTCATTATTTTCTCTTTTAACTATTTTAGACTTACCAAAAAAATCACAAAAATATTATTGAGTTTCTATAGCCAGCTTCCATTATTCCATTCTTTCACCCAGCTTCCATTAATGTTATCATTTTCTAGAACCATAGTATAATTATGAAGATCAGAGACTTATTAATTGAAAACTATTAATTATAGACTTTAGTGGAATTTTCACCTCTGTTTTTGAAGGCCAGTTTTTTCTTGTATAAATTCTAGGTTGGCAGTTTGGCACTTTGCATATACCATTCCATTCTCTTCTTGTTTACACCATTTCTGTTGAGAAGTCAGTTATCAGTCTTATTCTTATACTTTTGAAAATAATCTACCCTTTTATAATAATCTCTGACTACTTTTTGGATATTTGGTCTGATTTTTGCTAGTTTTTCTGTGACGTGCCTAGGTTTGCTTTTCTTTGTATTTATAAACTGGGATTCTTAAGTGTTTCTTGAACATGTAACTCGACATCTTTTATCAGTTTTGGAAAGGTCTCAATTTTTAACTTTTCAAATTTACCTCTGTTCCACTATCTTCACTTCTTCTGGAATTCTGATTACACAACCATTAGACTTTTTCATGGTATCCTCTCTTACGTCCTTTCTGCATTTTTTTCATCATTTTGTCTTTCGGTGTGAATATTTTTTTCTGAGCTATTTTTACAGTTCATTAATTCTCCTTTTATTTATGTCCAATTTGCTGTTAAACCCATCTATTGAGTTCTTAACTCCCAATTATTGTATTGTTTTTGTGTGTGTGTTTACTGTGGCACTTTTAATCAGTCTTTTAAATACAAAAGAAGGAAAAGGGAAATTGCAAGTTGGGGAAACTATCAATATAAATGGTTGAAAGTTAGTCTGAAGAAACTAATCTCTTCTGAAAACATCTTCATAGACACATCCAGAAATAATGTTTTATCAGCTATTGGAGCACCCCTTAGCCTGGTCGGATCGATATGAAAAGTAACCATCACACAGTCTTGCCTCCCCTACACTGCATCTTAATTCTTTCTTATTTTTATTTCCATCAGCAGAATAGATTTTAATTAGCTTACTTTCTATAATTTATTCTTCTAGATTATTGTGAAAACCTTAGGTTTCAAATAGTAGTTCAAATATGGTTTTTTGTTTGTTTGTTTTTTAAAGGCTTATCTTTAGAGCAGTTTTATGTTCACAGGAAGATAGAGATTTTTTTATATATCCTCTCCTCCCCCAAAATGCGTGCTTCTCTCATGCCAACATCCCACCAGAGTAGCCGCCTGTTACAGTTTATGAGCCTGTGTTGACACATCATTATCACCCAAAGCCTACAGTTTACCTCGGTCGTGCCCGTCTCTTTGAGACCCTATGGATCGTAGCCTGCTAGGCTCCTCAGTCCATGGCGTTCTCCAGGCAAGAATACTGGAGTGGGTTGCCATGCCCTCCTCCGGGGAAATCTTCCCACCCTGGGGATAGAACCCGCATCTCCTGTGTCCCCTGCATTGCAGGCAGATTATTTATCCACTGAGCCACCTGGAAAACCCAGTTTACCTTAGGGTTCACTTTTGATATTGTACATTCTCCAGGTTTGAACAGGTGTATAATGACACATATCCATCATTGTAATATCATACAGAATATTTTTTAGTGCTCTAAAAATCCTCTGCTCTGGGACTTCCCGGGTAGTCCAGTGGTTAAGAACCTGTCTTCCAATGCAGGGGACTCTCCACCCCAACTTCTAATATTTTTTAGTGTCTTCATAGTTTTTCCTTTTTCAGGATATCATATAGTTGGAATCATATAATATGTAGCATTTTCTGATCATTATATTTTGTAGTTGAAGAACTGCTATTCAGCCATCATTTTAAAAGTCTACAAATAGCACATGCTGGAGAGGCTTTAGGGAAAAGGGAACCCTTTGGCATGTTGATGGGAATGTAAATTGGTGCAGCCACTATGAAAAATAGTATATAGGTTCCTCAAAAAAACTAAAAATAGAGTTGTCATATGATCCAGCAATCCCACTCCTGGGCATATATTCAGAGAAAACTATAATTCGAAAGGGTACATGCACCCGTCTGTTTACAGCAGCACTGTTTACAATAACCAAGACATGGAAGTCTTGGACCTAAGTGTCCATCAGCAGATGAATGGATAAAGATAATGTGGTACATGTATACAATGGAATATACTCAGCCATGAAAAGAATGAAATAATGTCATTTGCAGCAACATGGATAGCTGTTGTTCAGTCCCTAAGTCGTGTCCGACTCTTTGCGACCCCTTGAACTACAGCGCGTGAGGCTTCCCTGTCCATCACCAGCTCCCAGAGCTTGCTCAAACTCATGTCCATCAAGTTGGTGTGCCATCCAACCATCTCATCCTCTGTCTCCCCCTTCTCTTCCTGCTCTCAATCTTTCCCAGCAACATGGATGGACCTAGAGATTATCATAGTAAGCAAAGTAAGTCAGAAAGAGAAAGACAAGTACCACAGAAATGCCCTATGATATCACATATGTGTAGAATCTAAAATATGACACAAATGAACATATCTATGAGACAGGCACAGACCCACAGACGCAGGGAACAGACGTGTGGTTGGTGGCGGGGAGGGGAGCTGGGGGGGGGGTGACTGGGAGTGCGCGGTTAACAGATGCAAACTATCATATGTAAGATGGATCAGCAACAAGGTCCTCCAGTATAACACAGGAAACTGTAGTCAATGAAAAGGAACATGAAAATTATGTATACTGGGTATAGTTATATATTATATACATATAACTGAATCACTTATAGCAAAAGTTAAATCTGTGCATCAGAAACTAACACAAGATTATAAATCAACTGTATTTCAATGCAATTTTTAATGAAGAGGACTGCCATTCAGTTCTTTTTTAATGGCTTCTTTACTAGATCTTATCTTTCATTTGCTTGACCATACTAAAGCAGATGGTTATAGGCAGTCCATCAGTCATTATTTGGATTCTCTGTGGGTCCGTGTCTATTATCTATTCTTTCTCTTGGATTTTTACTCCATTGCCTTATTTTGTAGTACGCCTTTCTCCCTTAGTTGTGTTATATATTGTATATGAAAAACTATAGAGATAATGTGAGGCCTAGAATGATGTTATCTATTTTCAGAGAGGATTTATATTTGCTTCTGGCAGATGGCTAGAGCACTCACAATCCTGGATTACCTCAATCCAATCAGGGGTTGAAATCATTAGAAACTGGGCTTAAGCATCAGGGAGGGCTGATTTATTTCCAGTTACAGTTTTCATGGAGCCTTTTCCTGGAGCCTTAGAGAATTTACCAAAGTCCCTGAGTCCTGAACTCCAGAATTTTGACTGCCAAGTCTTAAGAATCATTTGAAAATTCAAGGACTTAACGATAATTCAAAATGATTACTGCTTAGTCTATCAGCTGCCTCTTTTATGACTAACACAGCTCTTGGAACTACTAGTGGGTATAATATTACCTTATTTTTGAAGTGGTAATGAGTATAAATGATATTGTGAAGTGTCTGGAACAACTTTAATATGATATGAAAATATCTGAGGTTTCTATTGTTGAAAAAAAAATCACAGGCATTGCTAATTCTATTATTTTTGCTTTCATAGTTGAAGGAAATACTAAATCCCAATTAAAGGTTAGTAAAGATAAAGATGTAATTTTTTTTCCTATCCAAGTTTGTAGATTCCTTGAATTCAACCCATGGATCCTTCCGTTTAGAATCCCTGCCCATGGGGAAAAATACTCCAAACGCTAGACTCGCCTCTTTGGATTTTACTCTCCTCTTATACCTGGCCTTGTCATTCTTCATTTGACTTGGTGGCTTGCTGATGACTTCAAACAGGTGCTTTTAATAATTCATCCAGCTTTTCTCAGCCAGGAGGGTTGGTCTAAATTCCTTAGTCTACCTCCTTGTAAGAGGGAGTGTTTGGAACTTTGATTCTAGCAGAATATTATTATATTAGCAGAAGTAGAAAGTACCAGACACTGCACGGAGTCATGAAAGAGTCTCCCCTGACTTGTGGAGGGCCGGCACCTGTTGAAAAGTAACCAACAGGAAATAAGTAATTAGGATAGGGCCGGTTTGTGGAAGGCTCAATTATATTGAGATAAGAAGAAAGGCAAAGTGAAAGACAGTACCTTATAAAGGCTGAGAAGTAAACTCACTGCTTGGTCTTTTAATTTTTAAAACTTGGTTACTATTTGTTAAGCCCTGCGCATGATAGGTTGCTTCAGTCATGTCCAACTCTTTGCAATGTTATAGACTGTAGCCCTCCAGGCTCCTCTGTCCATGGGTTCTCCAGGCAAGAATACTGGCATGCCCTCCTCTAGAGGATCTTCCCAATCCAAGAATACTACCATGCCCTCCTCCAGGGGATCTTCTCAACTCAGGGATCAAACCTGTATCCCTGATGCTTCCTGCATTGGCAGGCAGGTTCTTTACCACTGGTGCCACCCGAGAAGCCCTTATTAAGCCTTTAAACCTTAAACCTCTAAGCTAGAGGTTACCTCTAATTGGCATTTAGTAAAATGCCAACCACTGTGTCAGACATGGTCCTCGAGGAATTCACTGTCATTCTTACAGGAAGCAGAAATGATGACAGTTTACATACCAGAAAACAGTGTATCCTACAATGCTTGTGGATCCACTATATGCTAGACACCATGTTAATGAAGGATATAAGATGAATAAGCCCGTTGAACTCAAGGAACTAATGAACTCAAGGAGAAAATCAGATGTAAGCATAATTATTAAGATACTGCTCAGTAAGTGCCGAGTAGAATTTCAGGCAACATGTTTTGGGATAAGTGGAAGAAGAGATTTATTCTGACTATAAATTTTGAGGAAAGCTTCAAACAGTCTTTAGAAAATGAATAATGGAGAACGGGAACTGAGCAAGGAGAGCGTCTCTAGCTCAGGGAACAGCGTGAGCAAGGGCGCAGAGGGTTGGGGTATTCAGAGAGCAAAGGGTCTGTGGTCTGTGCACCAGTCTGTTCGACCTGCTGTAACAAACTATGGTAGACTATGTGGCTTATAAACAGGAGTTTACTCCTCACAGTTCTGGATGCTTGAAGTGCAAGGTCAGTTCCTTGCAGAGGTTGGTGGGATTCTGTCTGTTGAACCCTGCATCCTGGTTCATAGGTGGCCATCTTTTTGCTGCAGCAGCAGTAGTCTATGGGAGAAGGGGCCAGGGAACTCCCGTGAGCCTCTTCTGTAAGGGCACAAGTCCCGTTCATGAGCGCTCCATCCTCCTGACCTACCTCCCCAAAGCCCCATTTTCAAATACCATCACCTTGGGAATTAGGTTTCAACATACGAATTTTGAAAGGGCCACAAATATTCAGCATATTGCAGTGAGGTAATAGAGCTTAGGAAGATATTTACGTGAGGGGTTAGAAAGATAGTTTTCTCTCCTCTGTGACTGATAGGGTATTGGTGCCACTGACTGAGATCATTCAATTTAGGAAATACTTCTTAAATACCCCTGATATAGGTGAACCGTGAACTTCCAGATGTTCAAGCTGGTATTAGAAAAGGCAGAGGAACCAGAGATCAAGTTGCCAACACCTACTGGATCATCAAAAAAGCAAGAGAGTTCCAGAAAAACATCTATTTCTGCTTTATTAACTATGCCAAAGCCGTTGACTGTGTGGATCACAATAAACTATGGAAAATTCTGAAAGAGATGGGAATACAAGACCACCTGACCTGCCTCTTGAGAAACCTACATGCAGGTCAGGAAGCAACAGTTAGAACTGGACATGGAACAACAGACTGGTTCCAAATAGGAAAAGGAGTGTGTCAAGGCTGTATATTGTCACCCTGCTTATTTAACTTATAAGCAGAGTACATCATGAGAAATGCTGGGCTGGAAGAAGCACAGGCTGGAATAAAGATTGCCAGGAGAAATATCAATGACCTCAGACATGCAGATGACACCACCCTTATGGCAGAAAGTGAAGAACTAAAGAGCCTCTTGATGAAGGTGAAAGAAGAGAGTGAAAAAGTTAGCTTAAAGTTCAACATTCAGAAAACTAAGATCATGGCATCCAGTCCCATCACTTCATGGGAAATAGATGGGGAAACAGTGGCTGACTTTATTTTTCTGGGCTCCAAAATCACTGCAGATGGTGACTGCAGCCATGAAATTAAAAGACGCTTACTCCTTGGAAGGAAAGTTATGACCAACATAGATAGCATATTGAAAAGCAGAGACATTGCTTTGTCAACAAAGGTCTGTCTAGTCAAGGCTATGGTTTTTCCTGTGGTCATGTATGGATGTGAAAGTTGGACTATAAAGAAAGCTGAGCGCCGAAGATGTGATGCTTTTGAACTGTGGTGTTGGAGAAGACTCTTGAGAGTCCCTTGGACTGCAAGGAGATCCAACCAGTCCATTCTAAAGGAGATGAGGCCTGGGTGTTCTTTGGAAGGAATGATGCTCAAGCTGAAACTCCAGTACTTTGGCCACCTCATGCGAAGAGTTGACTCATTGGAAAAGACTGATGCTGGGAGGAATTGGGGGCAGGAGGAGAAGGAGACAACAGAGGATGAGATGGTTGGATGGCATCACTGACTCAATGGACATGGGTTTGGGTGAACTCTGGGAGTTGGTAATGGACAGGGAGGCCTGACATGCTGCAGTTCATGGGGTCACAAAGAGTCGGACACAACTGAGTGACTGAACTGACTGATGCCTTGGTTTATCACAGGTGCTGGGGAACCAGTGATTAACAAGGCATGGTCCCTACCTTGAGAGAACTCACAAATAAGCCAGTGGTTAAATTACTTGTGATTTGAGCTAACTAGAGGTTTAAGGTGTAAGAATAAGACTGTCCAGAGGACAGACATCTTAATTAAACTGGAAGGGTCACAGAAGGGGTCACAGAACAGGTAGCCCTCTAAGCTGAGTATTCTTTTCCTAATTTATTTATTTATTTTAAATCAAAGTTATACATGCATACAGTTTAAAGAGTGAAATAGTTCTATAAGAATTGTAAAAAAGAAAAAGTCCGCCAACTCTCAGTTCAGTTTCCCATTCCTCAAAGATAACCACTTTCAACTCAGAGTGATTTATTTGGCATTTATTTCCAGATCTCTAAATTACTAGCTTATGTTGCTACTTCTTGATTTTTTTTTTTTCAAATGCAGGCATTCCCTATTGACTTCCTTTTGTAAGATATTATTTCCTTTACCACACATACGTACCTTTACTTACCCCCCACAATCTCCCAATATACTTACGTCCAGATTTTTGTTATTACTCTGTGCTTATATTTTGTAATTATATAAACACTATCAACCCTTGAACTATGTTGTATAACCTTCTTGCCCCTAGGATTTCCCCTGCTACTTTTTTTTTTCTTGTTTGGTTAATTTCCTATAGATTTATCACCAACTGAACCAAATTCTATCCAGTTGCCTAAACTTCCCTGAGTGCTGTGTTATTCCACTTGCCCCTCCGGATCCAGTCTCCGCATTTCTCTGCTCTGGGGGGCTGATCTGTAGGGATTTGAATCCACAGACTCCCTTGCCCTGTGGCTTCCATTTGGGTTAAAGCCAGCGGGAGGTGCTGGCGGGAGACTGAGGGGCAGGAGGGGAGAGAGTGAGATGGGGGTATATGTTCATTTGTCTCTCTTTCTACCAGCCTGCTGTGGGCTGGGTTGGCTCTTTTCCTTTACTGACGGTCACAGCTCAGGTCGAATGGTCCCTACTCTTTCTGGATTCCAGGAAGCTTTCCCTCCACCTTCCTCTCCAGGCCTAGGGGTAAACACAGATGCTAACTAGCCCTTAGGTAATCCATTCTCCCTCAGCCCTGTCCACACCTTTGTAAATATCCTTTTTCTAAAACACATTCCTCAGCTATCCTCTTTCAGTGCATTATCTGTTCACTGCCAGGACTTTGACGGAAGCAAATGCGTTAATATTTGTATGTATGCATTCTCTCTTTTCTAGCTCCTTAAAGAAGTCTCCTCCAGAATCTTGTTTTCTGCTCTATCTTTATTACTTGATCTCTCCGTGTGCTATATAGCTGCTATCAGGGATCTCTGGACTTTCACTGCTACCCTTCAGATCCCCTGTCTTCTTTCATCTTTATTTTTGGTATAGTGGTCTTAAAAAAGGATCCCACATTCTTTGATATTCCTGCCCTGGAGAAGTGGAGTCTATATGCCCTCCACTTGAATACGAATACGATAGAAGAAAGGCTTTGTGAGTTCCCAGGGCTAGGTCACAAAGGCCACGTAGATTCTGTCTCTGGGACCTCAGGCTTCAGCCATTGCCCCTCAGGACCCCCGTTACTGACCAGCCACCGTGCTGTAAGAAGCCCAGCCACGAGCCTGGTCTTCAGGTCGTCCCAGTCCAGGTGCCCAACCTGACAGTGAAGAAGCTTCCAGCGGATTCTGTCCCCAGCCCTTTACACTGATCCCAGCCACTCAAGCCTTCCCAGTTTAGGCTCCAGACATCGTGGAGTAAAGACTGGGCATCTCTGCTGCACTCTGTATAATTCCCGACCCTACTGAATGCATGAGCGTGACAGCATTTTTATTTTTCATGCCACCAACTTTGGTGTGGTTCGTTAAGCAGCCGTAGAGGTCTGGAACAGCATTTGCTCCTAGGAATGAGGAAGCTCAGTAACAAAAACCGAAAACATGCACCATTGGCCTGGAGACCAGGCAGCGGGCAAGAAATCAGGAGGACCTTGAGGAGAGGTTAGTGGAAGTCTGATGGGCCTCAAGGAGACTATCCATGAAGGCTGAAAAAAGGGTGAGGAAAAATGGTTTTGGAAGCTGGAGATGGGACTTCCCCGGTGGTCCAGTGGCTAAGACTCCACGCTCTCAATCAATGCAGGGGGCCTGGGTTCCATCCCTGGTCAGGGAGCTAGATCCCACATGCTGTAACTAAAAGATCCTGCATGCTGCAACAAAGATCAAAGATCCCGAGTGCCACAGTTATGACCTGGCACAGCCAAATAAATGTTGGGGGAAAAAAAAGACCCTTGTTATACAGAGACAGGAAGATTGGCGTACTGTCACCTTTGGTAATGTGAAAAAATAGGAACTGTACCTGGTGAAGACAGTGGGCTAGCCATGGAGATTTCTGGGACACCTGTCTGTCTTTTCCTAGCTGCCTACAGTAAAATGTGTGGGTTTCCCTGATAGCTCAGTTGGTAAAGAATCCGCCTGCAACACAGGAGACCCCGGTTTGATTCCTGGGTTGGGAAGACCCCCTGGAGAAGGGATAGGCTACCCAGTCTAGTATTCTTGGGCTTCCCTTGTAGCTCAGCTGGTAAAGAAACCATGTGCGATGCGGAAGACCTGGGTTTGATCCCTGGGTTGGGAAGATCCCCTGAATATGGGAAAGGCTACCCACTCTAGTATTCTGGCCTGGAGAAATCCATGGACTGTATAGTCCATGGGGTCACAGAGTCAGACACGACTGAGTGACTTTCACTTTCACAGTAAAATGTGAGAGAAATGAGCTAAAGAAATGAGCTATTACATTTTCAAGTAGAATTTAGAGGAAATACAGAGAGCATGGATAGTGTTTCCAACCAGCAAAAAGTACTCAAAGTAAGAAAGTGCCTCAGGGCAAAGATCAAATCCAGAGTGCTGTCAGAAAGATATGGTCTTATAAAGAGGTACCATTCGTTAAACCTTCAGATTTCAAGGTGGAGCCTCTTAGACTGTTTCAGAAGACCTCATAAGAAAACCCAAATAGGACCTGCTTCAGGGAGATTTGAGTGTATAGCTTTTGTCTGATGAAGTAAACTCCAATTAAGGTAATAGAAAAACCCATGTTTTTAAGAGAATTGTATTGGTGGAAGTGCCACCAGTTTGGACTCAAGAAGATAGAGATAATACAAAGTAACAAAGTTATCTTTGGACCCCTGGACTTCAATGGACAGGAAGCAAGCCAAGAAAGCTACTCAGCTACAAACTGAGGCAATGTTTCATGGAGATGAACATATGATTCAGAAGATGGAACCAAAACCTCAGAGTACAGCGTCAAAGGCCACAGAAAATCATTACCGGGAAGAAGGATTGGGCCCAAATCAAGGAAATGAGACCTGTGCCTGGATGGATTTCAGAGCTGCAACGGACCAGTGGTTGCATCCTCTCCTCCTCCCTGTTTTTGAATAGAAGTGTTTTGTGGTTATCCTGCGCCTGTACCATCACTGTGCACCCTGGATGTAGGGGAGCATGTATTAATAACTCATCTCCTTGGTGTATAGGTGCTCACATGAGGAGCCGGGCTCCAGGAGCCACACCCAAGACATTGCACTGAAGGAGCTTCATCTGGACCTGGCTTTGATTTATACGACAAGATCCTAGACTTTCGGGTCAACGCTGAAATGGAATTAGACTTTAGGGGTTTCAGAGAGCAGTTGGGAAGAATGTGAAGTTGTTGTGGCCAGAGGGAAGCTGGCAGGTTCTGTTTTCCAGAGACAGCTGCACCAGTGTCTCCAGTCATCCATTCTGCTGCAGAGCGATCTTGCCATGCCCCAGCAAAAGGCAGAGTCTGCATTTCCACAGTGATGGACCTTGGCATGCATCTGTAGTCGTTCATCATGCTGGGCTTTTAAGGATCCCTTCAATCTGGGACCTCATGTCTTTCAGTTCTGGGAAATTTTCTTCAACTTTTTTCTTGCCTTCATTTTCTCTGTTCTTTCAAACATCTTGTCTACTGGCATATACACCCACAGACATGTAGTTTTGTATCAGTGGTATTATACTATCCATGCTGCTCTGTACAAAATATTATTTTTCAGATTATTTAGGCTGTATGTCTTTTAATATTTATCAGTACTTCCCTGGTGGCCCAGTGGCTGAGACTCCACACACTCCCTCCCAATGCAGAGGGTCCAGGTTCAGTCCTTGGTCAGGGACTCATACGTTGCAAGTAAGAGTTAGCATGCCACAGCTACAGATCCTGCATGCTGCAACTAAGAGCTGATGCAGCCAAATAAGTAAATGACAATTTGGGTTTCCCTGATAGTGTAGTGGTTGATGACTCACACGCCGATGCAGGGGACACAGGTGTGATTCCTGGTCTGGGAAGACCCCACATGCCATGAAGCAGCTAAGCCCACGTAGCACAGCTACTGAAGCGCAAGTGCCTGGAGCCCGTCCTCTGCAACAAGAGAAGCCGTCGCAATGAAAGCCGTGCACCGCAACCAAGAGTAGCCCCCCTCCCTTGCTGCAACTAGAAAAAGCCTGCTCACAGAGCAGCGAAGACCCAGTGCAACCAAAAACAAACAAATCTTAAAAAAAAAAAAATTATCAAATGGTGTGACATTTAATTTTTATCAATTAGCGTGGCATGTAAACAGAGCCATTCCACCTATATCTATATGTAAAATCTTTAGACCGTTTCTCACACCTGGAAGTGGCCCACACACCAAATAAAAAACTTTTTTAGACTCCGTGTCCCAATTTGAACTTCTGACAATATGGTCACCATATGCTTAGGCATGAGTTAGGAAATGAGCGTGGTGTTTGATGTTCCCCATTACTCTTTTCATAGCTGTCCATTGCTTGTCCCTCCCTTCTTACAGGATGACCCCATCTGAAATGCGTCTACGTAATGGAGAGTAGTTTAGAATTGCAATATTTTATGGAAACAATTATCTCTAATAACTTTTTGTAAAAATCATCTGTTTGTTTTGGAGTCTTAAGCCTAGTGGTGAGGCAGAATTTTTTTTCTTAGGAATCCAGATCTTCTCTTTAATCAGCGAAACCCTTTAATTTGCAAAAGATCAGTTTTGTGCCCCGTTGACCGCTCAGTGAAACAAGCAAGTGTTAGAGAGCCCTTGTGTTTTTTTCTTTGCTTGTAAATTCCATCAGGCTAGCCCATTAATTGCAGTGGCTGGGAATTGGAGAGCTGTTCATTTGGCAATTAGCAAAGGGTGGTGGAGGAAAGGAAAATACCTTTCTGATATTTCTGCTTAGGAATTTGGGAATTCAGAATTTAGTCATAAACAACTAGATTAATGTGTTTAAATAACTTGGATCACTCTTAAATCCTTCCTTGTTTTGTAACATACTAACAAGATCTTAGAGATAGCTGAAACAGTGGTTGGAAAATTCTGTTGTGGATTTAAGATCCTCGAAAAGCATCATCCATTAATGGGCAGAGTGTTTTGGCGCTAGACAAGCGCCAAGATGGATTAGCTAATAGAGTGAGAAGTCCCATGTCCTGTGGTTACCTCTGCACAGAGGAAGTGTGTAGTTTGTAGGCAAGAGGCAATTTCTTTTGGAGTTTACTGTCTTTGTTTTGCAAGGCTTTTTCCTTTTTTTCTTTTTTTTGTAACATATCATCCTAGAGAGAACAAGAACATTTAGTGGCACTCGATGGTACTCATCAGGAGTTTAGGATGTTGACATGAGAGGTTGTTTAAAACAAGACAGAAAAGGTTGCTTTTTGCTGGCTGCATCATTCCTGGCGAGAGCTTACAAGTTTGCTGCTTGTTTTTTTTGTTGTCGTTGTTAACCCATTAGAGAAACTAACCACTATATTAGTTCCGGCCAAATCCTTGTCATCACTGGTCCTAAAAACCTCTGGGGGATCTCAGAGCACCTGGCCATTCTGAAAGCCTCTACACAGTGATTGATGCGCGTCTCTGCAGGCTCCCCAAAGCCCTCCCCGCTTTCCCTGAAGCACCTTCAGGCATTTCTGCATGGCTACCCACTCTCTTCTGTTCCATCTCCTCCTCCTGCCTTACTGAATGCTGGATTTCCCAGCTCACAACTCTTAAGAAGGAGCTTTATTTCAGAGTAGAAAAGGGCCCCCATATGTGGCCTATTATATCCATATCAACTTGCTTACCCTTTTCAAACAGCTATTGTCTTTTAATAGGGTCTGGCCTGGCAGGGGGAGTCCTTAATTCCTGCCATATAAGAATGGGCAGCTTGAGTTACAGCGAACTGTAGTTTGGTGCTCTGATCAAAAGGCTTCTGTTGTTTTTAGGGTTTCTTTTTTCCCCCTCTCCTTCCCTCTCTCTCTCTTTCTATATCCTAGACTAATAATTCAGCACAGCAAGGTCATTACTGGCTTTGAATTGAGAGCTGAGAGTGTTAAATTACTGACCTAGAATAAAACAGATCTGGGGGGTTCTCAGGAAAGATAAAGGGATTCCGGCTAGGAAAGTGCAAGCCCAGCAACCTCACTTCTTAACTATTATTTTTTTTAATCCTCTCTGTCTCCAAAAGTCTTTTCTGGGACAAGGAAAGATCTCCAGCCAGAGAAAGTAGGTTAGGAACTCAGCGACGTCTTCTGGGAATTGCGGCCCAGGTGCTAGCAGTTCATGGGGCCTGCGTGACTGTCCTTTTTGTCTCCCCACCTCGTGAATATTCCTCCCTCTTCCAGCTTGCTCCTTGGCCAGATACTGGTCCTTCATCACAGAAGTCAAGTATATTTGTGATATGTCAGCAGAAAGATTATATCCCTCAGGGGGATTTCCAACACGTGAAAAGCATACCATTGAGCCCCTAAAATATTTTTCAAATACTGTCGTTAAAAGCTACTTCCACTCCATTTATATTGTATAAATATTATCTGTCTGGTCCTCACACACTGTAACAAGAAAAATTTCCCCCACTGTGAATGAATTTGACACCTTCCCTCAACTATATTAGGTCTTCGGAAGAAAGTCACTTCCGTCCCTTTGTGCTTTGCCAAAACTATTATCTCCCATATATCTTTTTTTCACTATTACCTCTTAAAAGCCAGGCACCATTCATATCCTCTGGAAAATACTGACCTCCTAAATTTACTATTTTTAGAAAAGACCCTGAAATCTACTTTCACAGATTTTCTGTAAAGCAAAGTAACAGTAGTGAGCTTCTGTGGTGACTCAGACGATAAAGAATCCACCTGAAATGCAGGAGACCTGGGTTCCATCCCTGAGTTGGGAAGATCCCCTGGAGGGGGGCATGGCAACCCACTCCAGTATTCTTGCCTGGAGAATCCCCATAGACAGAGGTACCTGGGGGGCTGCAGTCCACGGGTCTCAAAGAGTCAGACACAACTGAGCAACCGGGCACAGTGCAGCAAAGTAATAATTATAGCTGGTATTCCCTGAATGTGACAAGCACTATACAACAGGCATTACTGTCACGTTTAATCTTTGGCAACCTTATATAGTAAGCACTCCTATTGTCACCATTTTACAGATAAAAAAATAATTGAGGCACAGAGTGGTTAAGTACCTGGGCCGAGTCACACAACTAAAAAGTGATAAAGTGTGATAAGGTGTGCCCCAGACTGCTGCTGCTGCTAAGTCACTTCAGTCGCGTCCGACTCTGTGCGACCCCAGAGACAGCAGCCCACCAGGCTCCCGTCCCTGGGATTCTCCAGGCAAGAACACTGGAGTGGGTTGCCATTTCCTTCTCCAATGCATGAAAGTGAAAAGTGAAAGTGAAGTCGCTCAGTCGTGTCCAACTCTTCGTGACTCCGTGGGCTGCAGCCTACCAGGCTCCTCTGCCCATGGGATTTTCCAGGCAAGAGTACTGGAGTGGGGTGCCATTGCCTTCTCCGGCCCCAGACTAGTGCTTCTCAAACTCTAATTTGTATATGAATCACTTGGGCATCTTGTTAAAATAATGAATGGGATTCAGTAGGTCTGGGATGGGGCCTGAGATTCTGACTTCTTAGAGGCTTCTGTGTAACACTGGTGCCGCCATCCTTGGTCCACACTTTCAGTAACAAAGCTGTAGTCATTCTTACTTCAGAACCGCTCTAAAAATGTGGTTCTGAAAAATTTAGTTATAACTAAACTTCTCATTCCATCAAGCAATTCTATAAATACACATACTGGGCTTTTGTGTTACATTATTATTATCATCTTAACCAGTATCTTCATTTCTTTATTTTAATTGTGGTAAAATATATATGACTAACATTTCCCATTGTAACAATTCTAACTCTACATTTCTGTGACATTAAGTACATTCACATTATTTTGCAGCCATCACCGCTATCCATCTCCAGAACGTTTTCACCTTCCCAAAGCGAAACTCTAGCCATTGAACACTAATTTCCCATTTCCTCGTCCCCTAGTCCCCGATAACCGCCATTCTGCTTTCTAGCTCTATGAATATGACTGCTCTAGATACTGCATTCCTGGGGAAGGGAATGGCAACCCACTCCAGTATCCTTACCTGGAAAATCTCATGAACAGAGGAGCCCGGAGAGCTGCAGTGCCTGGGGTCACAGAAGAATCAGGCCGGCTTAGCAGCTAAACAACAAAAGATGCTGCACATACGTGGAGTCACGCCATAGTTGTCTTGTTGTGACTGGCTTACTTTATTTAGCTTACTGTCCTCCAGGTTCATCCGAGTTGTAGCTTGTATCAGAATCTCCTTCCTTTTTGAGGCTAAATAATGTTTCATTGTATGCCGCTGTCACATTTTGTTTATCCATGCACCTGTCGATGGGCCTTTGGGTTACTTCCACTTTTTGGCTATTGTGAATAATACTTCCATGAACACGGGTGTACAAATATCTGAGTACTACTTTCTTTTTTTTTTTTTTGACAATAAAGCTGGAAGTGAAATTGCTGGAATATATAGTAATTTTGCCAATATCGTACTTCCTAAGGTACAAGTTTATGTTCAAGGTATTGTTTGTGTCCCTCTTTTTCAAAAAAAGAAAAATAATTTCTTACTCAAATGAATCTTTAAAGGTTTGGCAGGAAAAGTGAGTTTCAGTATAGATTTCCATTAAGTTCTGTCATCTATAACTACTTTGTGATTTTCAATCACAAAAAAACATTGAAAATGTCCTTTGTGTTTTAGAAGATTGGTAATTGGTTAAATGATACCAAGTAAAGAATTAGAGAATGGCAGTGTTCTAAAATAAATCAATACTAAGAAGGTATATATCACAGAGAAAGTTTAATGTGAATGAATTCAAGACTGAACCTGACAAGCAGGTGTCTGGGGAATGGGAAAGTGAAAGTGAAAGTGAAAGTCACTTGGTCGTGTCCCACTCTTCGCGACCCCTTGGACTATACAGTCCATGGAATTCTCCAGGCCAGAATACTGGAGTGGGTAGCCTTTCCCTGCTCCTGAGGATCTTCCCCATCCAGGGATTGAACCCAGGTCTCCCACATTGCAGGCGGATTCTTTACCAGTTAAATTTTTATGTTCTTCCTTTAAGATTTCCTGAAGTAACTATCCCAGGATCATCAGAGACTTTGTGATACCCATTTCTCTGAGGTTTTTAACTAAATGACACATTAGATTCTCGTGTGTTTACAAAGCTTTGTGTAAGATCCTACCTACTATCTAGAGTTCTTTCCTCATGTATCTTTAGAAATAAAATTCTCTGTTGGAAATAAAGTAAATCAAAGTGATATTGGAATCTGATAAGTTTATAAGAACATTTGAAAGGATATTTATAAAGGTATCAGGAAGAAACCGACTTCTTTCCATCATAGACCACTGAATCACCAAGACTGCTTTAATCACGTGTGCCTAGAGCTCTCTCATTTTAGGAGTTCCCAGGTAATGCAAAAAAATTAAAAAGAATGGACTTGAATTTGGAAAAGTAAAAGAACACAAAATAACGTTTACCTAAAGTCAGGAAAATGAGTATTTTTAAAGTATAAATGAGTCAACTAGCAGCTTTTAAAAATAAGTATACATACCAAAAGAAACTGCATTTATTTTCTAAAAAGTAAGACCAACTTTGGAGATAAAACAAAAAATAACACAAAGAAGATAACTGGAAATAGTGGTAGTAATATAACGCAAGACATGATGAGACGAGATGATAACCCTGAAGAAAACAGGATCAGCAGCTGCAAGTCTGATGTATGTGATTCTAACAGAGCAAACCCTGCATCACAACTCCCCTTCAACTTTATTTTCATTTTGAATTATGATCAAATCCAAGAAAGACTTTGTCCTATGACTAAAGCATTTCTATGAAGCTTTTTTTTTTTTTTCAGCTTAATTCACATCATCTTGAACAAGAACAAAGGATGATGGTTTGAGAATGACTTGCTGGCTTTGAACCGAGAGAGCTGATAAATGTAATGCCTCCAGCTCTTAAATGGGGTGGAGGGAAGTATTTTTAACATTTAAGGGACCCATAAAAATAGGGTTGGGTCTTCAGATCCTAATGAGAATAGAAAGATGATAAAGAAGAAAACCTTATAGTTGTAGGCAGAAAGTAGAATATTCCTTAAAATGTCGTCTACTGTTGTACTGATACAAAGCTCAGACTTGCAATGGGTAGAGAAAACCTGGAAGGAGATTAGTATTGAGTTGGAAAAGCTAAAGAAGAAAACTGACAAGAAATTAGATGAGAATATGATTTGCTATCTGGCAGTAAAACAGATGAAAGCTGTTTTGAGGTCCGGAGGTAGAGAGTAAACACACTGTGAGAGAGGAACGGCAGGATGTGTTGAGGGTGACTAAGGAGAGCCTTACCTGAGGCACTAAATCTAACTCCAGCAGCAGAAAAGAGGGCTTCCCGTGGCGACTTAGCTGGTAAAGAATCTGCCTGCAATGCAGGAAGATCCCCTGGAGAAGGGAATGGCAACCCGCTCCGGGCTTCTTGCCTGGAGAATTCCATGGATGGAGGAGCCTGGTGGGCTGTAGTCCATCGGGTTGCAAAGAGTCGGACATGACTGAGCGAAAAAAGTAGTACAGATGGGATGAGCCTGTTGGTAAAAGAGATACAGAGATTTAAAGATAGAGCCAAAGAGAGAGAAACAACAGACAACAGGTTTAGAGACCACATAGGAAAATGTGTGAGATATGACATGGAGCACGAGGTAAGGCTGACAGAAATATTGCAGCTTTCTAAAGAGGAGCATTCTCTGTCCAGAAAATGTTCCTCTACGGGTAGGAGACATTTCCCCAGAGAAATCGTAAAAACAAAATTACTCTGAATTTCACGTGAAGTTAGACAAGCTCCTGGACGTTCTATTATCAAGAACTCTATTTAGAGACCAAGTAGAAATAAAGAAAACTAGAGATCTATGGTAACTCTTGTTAAAAAAATGTCTTTACTACATTACTTGCAGAATATATGGAAGACAGAAAGAAATCAATCAGAAGTCAACAACCCTAATACAATGAGTAAATACAATTGCCTTTTAATGTTTTAAATCATTTTCCTATTGTAGACCTACTATAATGTAGCTAAAATATAAAGTACTCACAATTTTATTTCCTGTTTTTTATCATGTATGAAAATCATTTTCTAAATTGCTACATTGTCTTTTTATAATTTGAATTTCTAACATGCTATAAAGAGTATGTGTTTAGTAATTGTCTCCTGGTGCTCTGTGCATTGATTTCCCTCCTGAGTTACATGTATGTGCCTGTTCCTACTGGTATGAAGTAAACAACCATTTAAAAGTAATGTTCCTTAACACTTAACAACTACAGACAGTAACAGATGTTAATGAATCATCTTACTTCTCCATTAATGCAAGTGAGTTAAGGAGTTTATATGCAATTGGGAGTTTACTGTAGCTTACCAGGCCTTCAGCAATAAGTTTTGATGTTGGAATACTTGAAAAGGGAGTTTGGAACATTTTCTGTTTTAACTCTGGCAGGGGGTCCTTACTGAGTTCGAAACAAAGATCCAGTGGAGAGTGGTTTACTTTCAGAGAAGCAGCATGAGAATGTGCTCAGGCATCACCCTGTGTAGAAACACTCTCCTTTCCCCTTGGCATCAGATGCCCAGAGTGGCACGATCCACGGCTTGAAGTAGATTCTTTCTGCAGTTTGGTGACAGAAGAGCACTTGGCGAAGTAACTGAGGAAAGAAAACTCGGCACTGCTTATGCCTCCCATTGCAGACCTTTGCACAGCTCTCGGGGCCTACGAGGCCGTCTCATGAGTTTTTCTCTTCATAATGCAGTTCAATGTGATCTCACTGATATCATGGTCTGAAAACTAACTCTGCTGCTGAGAATTACTCAGTCAGGCAGGGAAAAAAAAAAAGAATCCTGGTATGAAATGCCACTGCTAAGTCTTCAGAGTGAACTGATAAGCTTCTGATTCAGCGGTTCCGCTCTTGCAGAGATTACTGCTCTCATCCAACACAAGGGCAGCTCAGGTCTCACAAGTTGGTTCACCAGGGACTGAAGATCGATTAGTCCCTGTTGAAATTTCTTCCTCAATTGGAGATTTTTTCGTTTGTTTGTTTAGAAGCCAGTGATCTCAGATACTCTACTTCTAATTTAGCTGCGAATGAGAAGGTGAAGAGGATGGTGGACACCCGCCTGCAGCACAGTGGATTTCCGTTTTCTATGCTGCTGACACTTACATCTTCCTGCCCAACAGAGAAGAGGCCCTGCAGCCAGTTCACCTGATGCATGAACTGGGCAGAACCTATTCCACATGTACTGTACAGTAAAGACACACTTGGTCGGATTTCCCTATGGACACAGAATCATATTGTTCATTAATTTTTTTCCTGTTGTGAGTATATTGTATATTGAACAATAGATTATAACAGCCCAGGAGAGAGTTAGAAGTTTTTAGAAATTCTACAGTCAACTTTTGTGCAGAAATTTCTTTGTAGCATTATGTGAAAGAAATTGATGTGAGACAACTTCTGCTCAAGTGTGTTGTCGAAACTGCAACGTAGACCAAGCTGACATGCTTCAATGACTTCTCTCATAAGTTGGCATTGCAAAATTCTATAGCAGAAAGCAATGGAAAGAAAACATTTAAGGGCTTTAGGCTTCATCTGAATTTCATAAGGCGGGAAGGAACAAACACAGGCATAGTTAGTTCAGGGGACCAAATCACACCATGGGAATATATCTTTAGTGTTTGGCAACTTTTTGCAGAACAAAACTCCAGTCTGTTAGTCTTGCCAATTTGATAGTGGGAAATAGGCCACAAAAGGTTTCTTCTCTATTCCCTCTATAGGGAGTATATTTTTTCCTTCTGCTTCCAGAAACAGTAAAGGGTTACTTTAAATCATGATTCTTTCTAAAGTATTTTGGATCTCTGATCTTATTTACTTTTCAGAGGTTGATCTACACCCTATATATTTATCACCTTGGTGTGGCCAGTTTGTGCTGCATAATTGGGTGGTGTGATCTGTTCTCATAGATTGCTTCTTTGATAGATCTGTTTAGGATTTCTTGCAAATAAAACTCATCTCAAAACAGCAAACGGCAGTTCCAATTCTAACAGAAGATCATATACTCTAATGAGCTAGCCTGATTTTAGAGAGCAAAAAAAGGAGATCAGTGACTGGCCTAAGAAGACGGAACTGTTGCAATCCAATTTAACTGTGTAGGTCAAGACTCATTGGCCATTTTCATTTTGAGTAAGAGCAAAGAGTATCTGGAAGGTGTGAAGTATTGTAGAAGCTTTGAACTTTTGCCTCTTGGCACATTGAACATGAGGTGGAATATTTTAATTTGGTCCTTTTGCTCTTTACTCTTTCTTTATATGGAATGTGAATGGCTATGTATATAAATCTACTATGATTACATTTATATTTAATTCTTTCTTTGGTAGTCCTTGAGTTACTGACTACTTAACCAAAGTAACTTAAATCAGTTCTAACCTTTTGCTTTTTAATATTAAAAATTAAGATATTTATGTGAAATTGATATCATAAATGAATCCTTAGAACTTCTTTAGTTTTTCTGGAGAAAACAGATACCACTTAATAGAAGTCTGTTGACTTTTTTCTGTATAAACAACTTTTTGTTATTAAATGAGAAAATGAAATTGTATCAAAACTATTTAACATACTTACAAATGTCTGGTTATAAAAGTCATTAATTTTAAACAGCTTCTGCTGTATTTTTTGATATGTTACTCTAGAATTAATTAAATAGTAACCAAATAAAACGGTACAACTGAAATTTAATTAACTTATTTTCTTGTTAAAATCAATTTGAGACATTTGTCCTCAGACAATTTCATTTTAATAAATTTGCTTTATACCTTTTAGGATTAAAAATTATTCACAAAGATCCAGAGAGTTCCTGAACTTTTTATTCATGACATCTTAAAAAGAAATCATCAGATTTGGACAAAAGAACACCTATATTATGCTAACTTTAGCATAAGAAAGAATAGGAAATAAAAATATATACATCTACCTATTCTTTAGTATAGAAAACAGACTTGTAAATGTAGATGAAATGATGTAATTAGGCAGAAAATCACCATTCGGCAAAACCATCATAATTTTTATTGCTTCTGGCAAGAATTGTCATTAGATGCTGAAAGTAGTAAATGAAGGTTTGAAGAGTCACAGTATATTTCCCACAAGACTTACTCATTACAAAGGATGAGTTCACCACTCTACAGTGGGTGAACCTGGCAGACACTGCTTTACCTAAATAATCTAAGTTAATATCACCAGTAATTAGATTAACCCACAGCAAGCGCCTCTTGATATGATGTACTAGGAAAACCCAGCATCACTTGTGTGATAATCCTCCCAAAAGAGTATAACCTGGACCTAGTAGTGAGGAAACAGCAGACGAACCCCAACTGGAGGAAAACGTGTACTCTTAAAACGTCAGTGTCATGAAATACAAAGACCCAGGAACTGTTTCCAATTAAAGGAGACTAAAAAGTCATGACAACTGAATGCAATGTTTTGTCTTGAATTCTCTTTTCCTGTAAAGGAGACATTATTGAAACAGTTGGTGAAATCTTAATAAGGTCTGTAGAGTAGATAAAAGTATTATATCAGTTTTATTATATAAAATAAGGTGTTATATCAATGGTATTGTATTGTTCATTGTATTATTGTTACATAAGAAAACTACCCATTTTTTAGGAAATATATAATGTGTTTAGGGGTAAAGGAACATCATGTCCACAAGTTGCTCTTGACTAGTTCTGAAATATGTGTATATATATATATATATATATATATATATATATGTATACATGCATGTGTGGGTGTGGTAGAGACTGAGAAAGGAAGAACAGTGTAGTGAAAGCGAATGTGGTAAAATATTCACATTCAGGTAATCAAGGTAAGGGGTATTCAGGAATCCCTTGTGCTATGCTTGTCACTTTCCTGTAAATTTGAAATTATTTCACAGTAGAAAAACATGAAATCTCAAGGGAATAAAACTAAAAACTTAAAGAAAATGAAAGAATTTACTCAATGAAGTTTAAATAATGGTTTTGGAGAACTCCATTTGAGGCAGGCATCTGGTATACTTTTGCATGCCCTTTTAAGATTATTTTTAGGAACTTTTGTGTTTGATTTTACAGGTAAGCTTGAGGACCTTTTTTTTTCAAAATTTGTGATCCAATTTTATTTATTTATTAATTTTTCTTAAAGTATAGGTGACCTACAATATTATATTACTTTCATATGTACAGCATAATAATTCAATATTTTTATAGAGTATACTTCATACAAAGTTATTATAAAATATTGACTATATTCCCTGTGCTGTACATTGCATCCTTGTAACTTATTTACTTTATACCTTGTAGTTATACATCTGAATCCTATCCATTTATTTTTACCCCCCCCCCCCCTGTGCTGCTGCTGCTGCTGCTAAGTCGCTTCAGTTGTGTCCGACTCTGCGTGACCCCAGAGTCGGCAGCCCACCAGGCTCCCCCGTCCCTGGGATTCTCCAGGCAAGAACACTGGAGTGGGTTGCCATTTCCTTCTCCAATGTATGAACGTTAAAAGTGAAAGTGAAGTCTCTCAGTCGTGTCTGACTCTTCGCAACCCCATGGACTTCAGCCTACCAGGCTCCTCTGTCCGTGGGATTTTCCAGTCCAAGAGTACTGGAGTGGGGTGCCATCGCCTTCTCTGCCTCTCCCCTCTAGTAACCACTAATTGTTCTCAAGATTCATGACTATTAAAGAACATTTCAGTTTCGTTAAATACAGTGACAAATTAATGAGAATGTGCATTTTTATGCAGGTAGAAAACGTGTTTTGGATTAATTAACTCAAAATTCACCAAGGACCTAAACTTAAGAGCTAAAACCATGAAACTCTTAGAAGAAAACAATCCAATATCATCCTGACATTGAATTTGGCAATGGTTTCAAGGCTATGACACCAAAAACACAGAGAACAAAAGAAAAAAATAGATAAATCAGACTTCATCAAAATTAAAAGCTTTCATACATCAAAGATACTACCAAGAAAGTAAGAAGACCACCTACAGAAAGAGGGAACAGATTTGCAGCTCGCATATCTAATAAGGGATTCGCGTCCAGATTATGTAAAGACCTCTTACAACTCAACAACAATAAAAAATAAACAAGGCAATTCAAAACAAAAGGACAAAGAGCTTAAATAACCGTTTCTCCAAAGAAGATATACAGATGGCTAATAAGCACATGAAAAGATGTTCAGCATCATTAGGCATTAGGGAAGTGCAAATCAATACCAGAGCGAGATACCACTCTACACCTGCTAAGAGGGTGATTAAAAAAAGAGGTGGCAGGATCACTGATGTTGATAAAAATATGGAGAAACTGAAAGTCTTGAGCACTGCTGGTGAGGGTGTGAAACGGTGCTAGCCGTTGTGGAAAACAGTTTGGTGGTTTCTCAAAACATTAAACGTAGAACTACTCTTTGAGGCAGACTTCTTGGCATAGATGCAAAAGAATGGAAAGCAGGGACGTGAACAGATACTTATACACCCAAGATCATAGCCACATTTTCCACAGCAGTCAAAAGGTAGAAACAACCCAAGTGTCCATTGACAAATGAGTGGACAGACAAAATGTGGTATATACCTGCGGTAGAATACTATTCAGCCTCAAAATGGAATGAAATTTGATGTCTCCCACAACATGGATGGACCTTGAAAACACACTTAGTGGAAGATCCAGAAACAGAAGGACAAGTATGATTTCATTTAAATGAGGCGCCTAAAATAGGCCAATTCATAGAGACAGAACGTTGACTAGAGGCTACCAGAATCTAGGAGAAGAATAGAAGCAAGAAGTCAGTTTTTTAAATGGATATAAAGTTTTAATTAGGGATGATGAAAAAATTGGGGGTATAGAGAGTGACGATGGTTACACAGGATTGTGAATATGCTTAATGCTACTGAATTGTACACTTTACAATGTTTAAAATGAGAAGTATTATCAGTGGTTAAAATGATAAATATTAATATTTTTATCTTACCATAATAAAAAAGTTTTTCAATTTAAAAAAGGTAGAATTCAAATTCTAGAAAATAATACCCAAAGATTAGAAGAGTGCTAGTAAGTGCACCTTTTGGCCCTAGTTTTGATAAAGATGATTAATTCTATATTTAAAAAATGTTCAGCTAAATATGTATATTAAATTTAAGAGAAATACTAAAAGATTACAGATTCTGTCATAGCTTCCAAACTAATGGTATGGGTGATGTTTCTTAAAAACTTGACTAGCACACCAAAAAGTAGGAAAAGAGGTGAGGAAAGTCAAAGAATAACAGTTCACAGAAAAGACAAAATAAGATGGCAGAGATTAATCAAATATTTATTTTAAAAACTCACCAAAATACATAGAATGTAAAATGGGTAAAAAAACAAAATCCGAGTATTTACCTTCTTAAAATTAGCGAAAAGATTGAAATTGAGAGCATGGAAAAAATATGCCAGGCAAATACCAATCAGAAAAAAAGTGCTAGTATTGCAGAATTACAACACTAATATCAGACCAAAGTCCTGGGCTTTTAAAAAGATCGTAGAAAATAAATTAATTAATTAATTAATAAAAAGATCTAGAATGTTGACTTTCAGTATCACTAGTGTGGCTGGCTACAAACATAAATCCTGATGCTTTCTTCCTGGTATCATTCATCTGTTTTTTTCTTATCTTTCTTAAGCCATATCTACTACATGTTAGGTAATGCAATGGAGACAAAGATGAGTACAAACTCATTGATTACTGTATAGAATGTAATAGAGGGTATAAATCCAGTCACTTTAAAACAAGGCAGCAAATTGTGAGTATCATCAAGAGAGTTGTAAGTGATGTATGATGGGAACTGGCTGTGGTGGTGGAATCAGGAAAAGACTTCATGCACATGGTATTTGAGATGGTCCTAAAAGATTGGATAGAATTTAAGAGGTGGGGGTGGTAGGAAAAAGATATTTCAGGTTGAAGAAAAACAGTGAAGTTTGGAGTAATTGGGTGTTTTCTGCTTTTTCTTTACAGCCATCTTATCTGAAAGAATTTCGCTGGCTGTGTTAAGGTTGTCTGTTAACTCCTTAGGTAGTGATTATGATCTCCATACTGATCAGCTGCCTCGCTAATTCCCGCTTCCTTTTATTTTTAATTAAATGTGAGTTTTATTGGTATGAATTATCTAAAGATGGTAGTGTGAACACGATTCTAAATCTTTTTATATTCAATATTATCTGACTTGCCTTGTTGTATAAAATTCCTATTTTATAAGTTCTTGTGTATATTTGTATTCATCTGTAAATGAGGCTCAGCTAGATTCTTCAATGCATAAATTACTCCCTAGTTTTAAAAAAGCTATTTTTTAAAAGCTACATGAAGAATAGAATTTCACTAGTATTAGTTCCATTTTAGCCTAGACCATGACCTAGACACCAGCTTGTCTCCCTTGAGGGGTGTGCAGTATACTTTGGGACTAATTCTTTGCTGGGTAGCTTCATAAATTTAGGCTAAAATGTTGTCATTTGCTAGACTCCATTTGCTGGAAATGTGGCCTACTCCATTTACCTGTAACAGCTCATTTGCTTTATTTTTCATTTTCCTTTACTCAAGACAACAGCACTGCAAACTGCATAATTAGGTTAACACTTTAGTTGCTTTTTAAAACTCTCTCTTCTAATTCTTTGCCAGATGTTGTCCTCAAACTTCCTCATAATATCTTAGAAGTAAGAGTTCTAGGCTCGTTTTCCATAGGGAAAGAAGGGCATGTAATTTTCTTTTTCATACAGTGTTGTTAATATTAACAGAAAGAGGCTAATTTTATCCCAAGTGATAATATGCTCCATGTTAAGGACAGATTAGACACTTCCCTCTACACTTGGTCAGGGAAAAGGAAAATGGATTAGATGGCTCCTGATATTTTTTTCCTGTTCAGTACGGAGACTCGGAATATTTTCCCCCTTTAAATAAACAAATGAAAAGTGGCATTTGGAATCCCACTATCCCTCTACTGCTTGCCATCTTCAGCTAATGTCTGCTTCTCTACAAAGATTCACATATTTTCCACTCATGATTTATTTGTCAGGGACTTTAGGAGTTTTCTGGAACCAGAAGTCTGTCTTTGGTAGTGATGATTACTGGATAATTGCCTGTTCTTTGGTGGATTTTCCATTTTTAGATCACGCCAGGCTCTACAGCCTTCATTTCTTTGGCAGAAGAACCCAAAGGCAATGGAGTGTATTTTTTCCCCTTCCCCAGCCCAGCTTAAACAATGACTCACTTGGGCCCTGGGGCTTTGCTTCATACTCCCATTCAGGGGCCACTTTCTACCCTTGTTTTCCTTATTTGCCTTTAGTGTCTGTCTGGAACTTTTTGTATCTTTGGCATGTGGACTTTCCTCTAAGGTTATTGTCAGAGAGGTATACAACGCCACCCCCAAACTGGAACAGACAATCCAGTTGTGTTTCCATAAGCCGTGTTGTTCTTAAGGCACCTAACATAGGTCAGTTATTTAGCCGCTCAGTCGTGTCCCACTCTTTTGCAACCCCATAGGCTGTAACCCGCCAGGCTCCTCTGTCCATGGGATTTCCCAGGCAAGAATAGTGGAGTGGATTGCCATTTCTTTCTCCAGATAGAGGCCAGAGAGAAAATAAAAAGAATGTCTTTAGTTTGGTTCAGTTCAGTTCAGTCGCTCAGTCGTGTCCGACTCTGCGACCCCATGAATCGCGGCACGCCAGGCCAGGAAACATAACTTCAGATGGGGTAGAGGGAGACGTGTTCTCCAAAAGGATATGAGTGCCAGCATCATCCCGCTAAAGACAAAGATTTCCCTCTATATGAGATGTTCCAACAACTGATTAAAGCTTCCTTAGTGTGTGTACACAAACGCAAACACACACACACACATATGAGGTAGCGTTCAGAGGGATCGGACTCCAAGAGTTTCCAAAGAGATATAGTTACGTGGAGAGAATTCCTCATAGAGCGGCTTGGTCTAAGCTGTAGTCCAGAGTTTTGTTGGAGAAAAGGTTTTTCTCCAGGCAGTTGTTCTATATCTTCTTGACTTTTGATTCTAATTCCAGTCTTCTGTAACTATCCATCCAGTGATGGTTTCTTGCTTTTTCTCTTTGCAGTTTTAACAGCGTATGTCAGGGAACTCATATTCTTTTCCGGGAATTCAGCTTCATCCAAGCCACCCCTCACAACAGGGCATCATTCCTACGGGCCTTCTGGAGATGCTTCCGAACAGTAGGCAAAAATGGTGGTAAGTCTTCCTGAATTCTTTTCTAGCCTTCCTTTATTCCCTCTAAACTTCTTTCTCTTTGCTCAGCATGCTCTTCAAGGCTCTCGGAACACGTTCCTTTTAAGGAGCTGTCTGTCTGTTTCAGAGACACTGCTGTCAGCAATACCATCACCATCACTGACGATACTTGTTAACATCCAAGTGTAGCTTCATGTGCAGTAATTCATTTAATCTTCACAGCGTCTCTCTCTGGTAGATACTGTAATTCCTGTTTTACAACAAATGAAACTGAAGATCAGTTTGCATGTTGTTGGTTCTGCATCTTTTGATTATAACCCAAGGAAAATATTAAGAAAAATGCTGATTGAAAATGTCTTATATTGATTGAGACCTTTGGTGAGGTGAAGTGTGAAAGACCCTTAGTGAGAGCTTATTTTTTAAAAATGACGCTAGATTAGATTCTTACATTTAGACTACTAAAATAGATTTAATTACACTTTTCAGATCTAGACTATACCAAAACGTTTGTTCACATCTGTTTTCAAGGATCTGTTTTTATTCCTATTTTCATATTATGTGCTTTTCCAAATAAGTATTGAATGCCTTTAAGACAGTTTCTATAGGAATGCTAACTTAAAGTAGAGAGTAAGGCCAAAACGATTTCCTCATTCGTTCAACAAGTATTTCTGGTAAACTTGCCATGTGCCCCGCTCTGGGGTTACAGTAAGTAAATAGGTATGCTCCCTGCTTTTATTGAATTTGCAAGATTTCCTACCCTGATCGAGTTGATGTTATTGCTCTTTTATATATAGACACTGAGACTTTTTTGCTAAATCTCTTTCTGCCTGTTTTCTTATTAGATCATGTCACTATCCTAAGAAATAGATAAGGTAGATATTATTGTGCCCATTTTATAAAGTGTGAAATTGTATAACTTGCAAAAGGATTTCACAGTAGCAAAGACAGAAATAGAACTCAGATTTACTGGTACTCTATTTCTACTGGTACTCTTTGCGACCCCATGGACAGTAGCCTGCACCAGGCTTCTCCATCCATGGGATTTTCTAGGCAAGAGTACTGGAATGGGTTGCCATTTCCTTCTCCAGAGAATCTTCCCGACCCAGGGATCGAACCCAGGCCTCCCACATTGATAGACAGACGCTTTACCGTCTAAGCCACCAGGGGACCTCTATTTCTACTACTGACATGTAACTCCAGAGATCATCCATCTCAATTACACTCTCATGCCAGTGTCCTGAGAATAGCATCATCTTCTTTACAAATGACCAGTAGGCAGAAATCAATGTGAATGAAATTTTAAGTGAACTAGCTCAGAAACACTATCTCATTGATCTTCACATAAGCTGGGAGCTATGAGGGTATCGATGAATTTTGTACTATTTCATCTTTCCTATCTTTCTAGAACCTATCTTTCCTAATCCTTTCTCTGTCCCTTAACTAGTCAGCAAACATATATTGAACACTCCCTATATTGAAGAATGGTGCATATAGCTAGAGTTGGTTTGTGACATAGCACAGGAAGATAACTATGGAAGACAGTCCTCAGATATCCTTAATTCTTCTCATGATTTATGGATCCGTGGAGCAGTGGACTATAAACAGGTGTTCTTCTCTTTATCTTTTTTATGTGTGTGCATGCTCAGTTGCTTCAGTCGTGTCCAACTCTTTGGGACCCCAGAGACTGTAGCCTACCAGGCTCCTCTGTCCATGGGATTCTCCAGGCAAGAATACTGGAATGGGTTGCCAGTTCCTCCTCTAGGGGATCTTCTTGACCCAGGGATCAAACCCAAATCTCCAGCATTGCAGGCAGATTCATTTACCCCTGAGCCACCAAGAAATTTGGAGAAGGAAATGGCAACCCACGCCAGTATTCTTCCCTAGAGAATCTCAGGGACAGAGGAGCCTGGTGGGCTGCCGTCTATGGGGTCGCACAGAGTCGGACACAACTGAAGCGACCTAGCAGCAGCAGCAGCATCAAGGAATGATTCATTCAGCTGCTGAAAAGAAGCGACCCCAGATTCTCCTTAATTCTCCTGTGTTCCCAAAAGGACCTAGATTTTATGCTGGATATTTATTGTCATGCTTCTTAATCAGTCTCTGATTTCTTAAACACCAAAGACAGCATTTATGTCAGGTCTTTGGTTAAATAGTTTTAATATATTCTCAGTTTCTTCCAGGAAACCGTAGAACATCATTCTGTCCCCAAATGTGTCAGTCCCCAGTTTTCAATCCAGAATGAGCAAAAACACTCAGAGGCATGGTTCCAAAGGGAAGTATTTGTTAAGCCCCATTTTTTCAATTAGAATGCCAAGCGCCTACTCAATGGAGCTGCTATTATATTGTTCTCCTGCAGATAACTTCCTTAGAACATCAAGTACATATTTTAGCATCATTGAGAGGAAACTAACTCTTCTGGGAGGTAGCAAGAGAAGCGCAGAGTTCCAGCCTCACATATCTAAAAGTGAAGCCACCTGTAGAAAAGTAAGGACCTGACTCCTTCTGGCAAGAAAAGTTTCATCCCAGGTTTTAGCAAGTCCGGAGATGCAGTGTCCTTCCTGCATGACTGAGTACTGAATGGTGCTCATTTCCCTCTGTTTGGATGTCAAATAACCTCATGAAAACTGTAGTGAATCTCTTGCTATCTAGACAACTTTAGACTCTTGGAAGCAAAAAGATCTATCAAATGTAATGAGCCTTTAACATTCGACTTCTCACTTCGGTATTTCTTTCAATACAGAAAGATTAATCTAAATTTTCCACGTCTGGCAAAGACTGAAATTCCCCTGAAGTAAACCTTTACTTCTATTTAGGGATATTGGCTCAAAGAGCTTTTGTCCACAGTTGATTTTCACAGTTTATGAGAATTTAGTTTTGAGCTCTGTGCTTTTACCAAGGAATATATGTTTTATTTAATAAAATAATGATGCTAAAGGAAGTGTCCTCCTGCTATAAACATCTAGAAAATCAGACAAAATGTCTGTAACAACTGTTTCAGACACTGGAGCAACAGTCAGTGTGGAACTGTGGTCTCTGAGAGACAGTTGCCAAGTGCCAGCACTGGGAGATCATGAGGGTCTTACTGAGTTGAGGAGACGAGGGCTGGGGTTTAGGGAGGCCGCGGCGGCCAGTATTCGCAGGGCCAGGCACTGGAGAGGAGTACGTTGCTCACTTAGCTCCAGAGAACTGCAAGGAGGTATTTGAGTCTTTGGCCACAAACTGTGCACATGTGTGGGCTGGAAAAAGACCGACCAGAAAACAGTAGGCAAGGCGATTCCTGGCGTGTTCACAAGGCTAGTTCAGAGTTCTACCAGTTGGAGTGGAGAAACCTCAACCCACACAGGGCATTGGACTGAGTCCTCAGCCACTTAAGTAAGCATCAGGCTGATCTGCAAGTAACTGCACACCAAAACAAAATTCAATACTCCTTAAAGGAATTCAACAAAATCCAGCACTCTGCAACATAAAATTCACAAAGTCTGGCATCCAACTAAAAAGTACAGGAAGCAGGAAAATATGACGCATAACCAGGAGAAAAAATAAATCAGTAGAAACACAGGCTCAGAAATGACAGAGATGGGGGACTAGCTACCTAGGACCTTTAAACAGTTAAGTCATACAGATGTACTCAAGTATGTAAAGGAAAACATGAGTATGATTAGGAGATAAATGAAAGATATTAGGAAGATCTAAATGGAATTTCTAGACATATAAAATACAGTATCAGAAATAAAAATATTGATAATAATAACAGTTAATATTTATTAAGTAGATTTATCTCATTTTTTAATCCTGTGTATTGGGTAGATACTTTCATTATCTCCTCTGCACAGAAAACGAAGCTGAGATTTTTGAAATTTAAATAACTGGTCTAGGTCACACACCTAAAAGTGTGTGATTGAGGAATGCCGAAGAAGCCAGAGAAAACTGACTACAGACAGTATTGTGTTTTTAATGTAAACGTGTAATACAGATAAGTAAATGGCAATGCTTGCCCTCAAGGAGCTCGCGTTCCGGGGGAAGACACGGAGTAGGTTAGAAGTAGTCCCCGTGCAGCGTAAGTGCTCAGTGAAGTCTGTAAGAGTCAGCGGCTGCACAGGGGAGAAATAGTCCTTCCTGCAGAGGCTAGAGAAGCTGCAGACGCTTCCTGCAGAAGTTGGAGAAGCTGAAAAGAAGTAAGGAGAATGAGGCTGGATCTTGGAATAGTAGAAGGCTGTTGAGCAAAGGAGTACATTCTAAACAGAAAACTCTTGCAGTTTTGCAAATATAACACGACACACCATGGTTCCTTTGGGAAATGGTGAGAAGTACTATGTGGCAACAGAAAATGATGCTGAATGCTTATTGTGCCAGCCACTGAACAGAAATTCTGTTCACGTATTCATTTATTTCATTCACACAACCAACTTGAGTTGGTGTGATTATTATCCCATTTCTCCTGAAGAAACTGAGAGAAGGTAAGTGACTTGCACAGGCTATACGGTTTGTAAGTAGCTCATATTCACACTTAAGTCTTCACAAAGGCCACATTTTTTTTTATTGAATTGTAGTTGATTTACAATGTTGCCTTAATTTCTGATGTACAGCAAAGTGATTCAGTTATACATACATACATACTGTTTTCCATTATGTTTCTTTTATCTTTGTTACAAGATACTGAATATAGTTCCCTGTTCTATACAATAGGATCTTGTTTATCGGTTTCATGTACAGTTGTTTATACCTACTAGTCCCAAACTTCTAATTTATCCCTCTCCCCCTCCCTTTCCCCTTTGGTAGCCAGAAGTTTGTTTTCTGTGTCTGTGAGTCTGTTTCATAAATAAGTCCGTTTGTGTCCGATTTGAGATTCCACATATAAGCGATATCGTATGGTATTTGCTTTTCCCTTTTCTGGCTGATCATCTCTAGGTCCATCCATGTTCCTGCCACCGGCATAATGTCATTCACCAAGGCCACATTCTTAACAACTCTGTTAGACTGAACATGTGCTACCCCCGGTATCAAAGGGCCCTGTGTCCTCTGAAATGCATGCTTTCTCCTAAACATGGTAGGACTCTATCAATTCATGTGATATTTTCACTTCTGACACTGGCACAAGCATGGAAAACAGGATGGAAGGTAGATGGTGAGGCTGAAGCCAGAGACCAGGTAGGAGATGGTTGTAATCAAACGGGAAGTGGCTATGGAGATGAGACGTTATTTAAGGAGTTGGTTTGACAGGACTTGCAGATGTATTGTGAGGGCAGGGTATGGGAGAGAAGAGGTGAAAATGAATGCCAGAAGCTGAAATTGTCCCAATTTCATCCCTCCTCTCCTTTTTTCCTTTCATTTTCCCTTTCACCTTTCAGGTTTTACTCTGGATTTGCTGAGGTTTTGTCTTCATTGTCTAGGTGTATTTATTCACTAAAAAAAAATTATGTGTGGCAGGCTACAGTCCCTGGAGTCACAAAAGACAAAACTTAGCGACTGAACAATGATCAGCGGTGCCTGGGATTAGACAGAAATTCTTGCTCTCATGGAGTTTGTGGTATGATAATCAGAGATTGAAAGTGAACGTGAAAGTCGCTCAGTTGTGTCCGACTCTTTGTGCTATATATATAGTCCATGGAATTCTCCAGGCCACAGTACCAGAGTGGGTAGCCTTTCCTTTCTCCAGGGGATCTTCCCAACCCAGGGATCGAACCCAGGTCTCCCGCATTGCAGGTGGATTCTTGACCACCTGAGCCACAAGGGAAGCCCAATCAGAGATTGGAGGGGACAAAAAAAATCCCTGCTTTTATAAAAGGAGTTCACATTCCTGGAATCGGGGGATCGCAGTAGGTCTTGATGACCATATGATAAAAACCTGTTACTTTTCCCCTAAAATATTGAATGGTATGGTGGGTTTAGTGATCTCAAGTGAACACACAGACGTTTCAGGCTGAGATGAAGCTTTTGGTCTGACTTCTCTGTGTAATTGCATCAAACTTCCACTTGATTCTGCTTGTCACTAATCCTCATCCTCACCACTAAAGAGCCATTCTGTGAGGATTAACGGTGCTTACTGCAGGAGAGGGGTGGCTGTCTTGTGTGAAATATTAAAGAGCATTTGCTGCTTTTGTAATTTTGTGAACAAACACAAAGTGAAGTGTGACCTCTTCACTCTGAGCTCTCCCCTCGCCCATTCTCTCCCCTTGCTCCCACCAGTTTCTTCACCTCTCGTCATTCTCCCCAGGAGCCCGAGACGGCCAGGAAATAATTTCTTCAACCTCAAGTTCCTGTTTCCTAGCTCCCATTCTACGTATTTCTTCTCTGTCCCTAACTTCCTCTCCTTTTCTCATTTTTACTTCCTTCAGAATCTTTTCTCCAGAGAGAACGCTGGTGCCGCCTGGAATCTGTCCCCTCTCTCCCTCCAGTGCCTCTCATCTGTCCCTCTCTTTGCTGTCCCCTCTTGGCTGTTCTGGTCATCTGGGGCCGTCACTCTCGGCACAGAAGCATTTCTGGAATGCTTCTGTCACCAACTCCCCTCCCACCCAAGCCTCCCCAGCCCGCTTAGGTCGCTGATCTCTCTTTATCCTTTTAGGTCTTAGTTTAAAGGTCAGCTCCTTAAAGGGGGCTTCTCTGTGACCCTTCCTCATCTGAATTAGATGACTTCATTACTCTTTTCAAATCATCCTGTAATTTTTTAGTCATCATGTATTATCGCTTCTGACTAAATATTTTTTTGCACGATCCTTTACTTAATGTACATTTCTCTCATTGTAACCTTTATGAGGCTATTCCTGACACCTAGCATATGTAAGTGATTTGTTATTTAACATGAAGGTTCACCATTTCCCGGTCACTAGACAGAGGATAGAGTATTGAATGCTTTACATTATCACCCCTTTTATTAGGGGGTAGGGTCGGCTTCAAATATCTGCTTTTCATATCTAACTTTTCAATATTGTGTAGGAGATGATTTAAAATAATAGTACCTGCTACTTATTGACCATCTGATATATGCCACACACTAAACATCATGTTCGAAGTGCCCCAGCAGCAACCGAACCCTTTCAAAGCTATACTGTAGTATAATGTCTTTTGTTTATTTATTCTTGACCATGCTGGATCTTGGTTGCTGTGCACAGGTTTTCTCTAGCCGCAGAGAGCAGGGGCTACTCTCTAGATGTGGTGCTGGGGCTTCTCACTGGGGTGGCTTCTCTCGTTGCAGAGCATGGGCTCTGGGTGCCTGGGCTTCAGTAGTTTCCGCGCGTGGCTCAGTAGTTGCGGTGCATGGGCTCAGTAGTTGCGGCGCGTGGCTCAGTAGCTGCGGCGCATGGGCTCAGTAGTTGCAGCGCGTGGCTCAGTAGTTGCTACGCGTGGGCTCAGTAGTTGCGCGTGGCCTCAGTAGTTGCGGTGCGTGGCTCAGTAGTTGCGGCGCGTGGCTCAGTAGTTGCTGCCCCCAGGCTCCAGAGCACAGGTTCAGGAGTTCCGGCTTGCCTGCTCCGTGGCATGTGGGTTCTTCCTGGACCAGGGATTGAACCCGTGTCTCCTGCATTGGCAGTCAGATTCTTTACCACCGATCCACCAGGGAAGTCCAAAAACTTAAAATAATATTCAACACCCACTGGTGCTTTTAAACAAGGATTAAAAAGATTTATGTCATGAACTGTAAGCCAGCTTTAAACGTTGGTGAGGGTCTGGTTGGCGATACTTCCTTCCCTTCTTTTGTATTCTGGTCCAGCCTTCATGCTTTGAAAGAGATCACAAACTAGTGGTCAGCTGACTATACGTGCTTTGGCCTGCAGGTATGTTTTCTTTGGTCTGCTGTGTTAAAAAAATATGTATTTTTAATTAGATGCCAACATTTAACAAAAAAGTCTCGATTCAGTTTCACTTAAAAATGCAAAGTCCTTCCAATACTGCAACCACATTCCAACAGAGAGACAGTTCGCCAGGGCGGAGGTACAGCTGCTCTCTTTAGACAGGGCATGTGGCCTCAGATTTACCACCATCCCCAGCTGCCTGGCTTCACCTGCTTACGTTTCCTGCCTGGCCTCTGTAGGCATTTGAATTTGCTATCATTACTAGAACTTCTTGGTCCCTTTATAATCACTTGAAAGGTAAAGTTACACTCTTAATTCAGAACACGGAGTTAGGATCCTATTCCTCAGCTAGATTCTTTCTCTTTTCTCCTTGTTATCATGATGTCTCTCAAAAAATTTCATAATTAGAAGGGCCCTTAGAAGTCCTCTCATCTTGAAACTAAGTCTAGGGGGGTTTAAATTTTCTCTTTTTTTATAGTAAAATATGCACAACATAAAATTTGCTATTCTAACCACTTTTGAAATTGAGAAATCTTCTTTTGGTGGTAAAATATAAGTAACCTAAAATTTACCATTTTAAGTTACAGTTCCGTGGTATTAACTATATTCACATTGTTATAAAACTATTACCAGCATCCAGCTCCTTGTCTGCATCTTCCCAAAATGAAACATTTTACCCATTAAAACATAATTCTCCGTTCTGCCCTTCTCCAGCCACTGATAACCATTGTTTTACTCTCTGTCTCTGTGTGTTTGACTATTCTAGGTGCCACATATTAGTGAAATCATACAATGTTTGTCTCTTTGTGTCTGACTTATTCCACTAAGCGTGACTTTTCCCAGTTCATCTATGTTGTAGTGAGTATCAGAATTTCACTCCTTCCTGTGGCTGAATAATATTCCACTGTGTAGAGTTCATGTTTTCTCGTTCATCTGTCGGTAGCCACTTGGGTTGTTTCCACCTTTTGGCTATTGTGAATAATGTGCGGCACAACCGAAAAAGAAAAAAGTAGTAATAGTAAATTTTTGTGTCAAAGCGAATTTTCTTGCCTAATTGGTGAGTAATCACTTTGGAGAACTCAATGAGCAATTCTCTTAGCTAGTTTAAAAACTGTATTGTTTGGAGAAAAATAAATGTATCTGTAACATCTCATACGAGTTGTCCAATAGTGTTATTTCATAAAAGATCAGATACCTCAGGGGCTGCTGTGGACTAAATTGTGTCCCCCCAGATTGATATGTTGAAGCCCTAAGCTCCAATATGACTGTGTTTGGAGGTAGGGGCTGTCAGGATGTCATTAGGATTCAGTGAGGTCATTAGGGTAGGGCTCTTCTCCAGTAGGGTTAGCATGCTTGTAGGAAGAGACGGCTGAGAGCCTGACCCCTCTCCCCCATCTAAGGAACAGTGAGAAAATGGCCTTTTACAACCAAGGACTGATTCCTCACTAGAACTGACCCTGCTGGCTCCTCGGTCTTGGACTTCTAGTCTCCTCAACCGTGAGAATAAAAATTTCTGTTGTTTAAGTCACCCACTCTATGGTATTTTGTTACAGCAGCCTGAGCAGACTAATACGGAAGCTATCTTTCTACTCACAATTTTTAGACAGAAAAATTAATTTTATTTTGCATGTTGAAGCCAAATCCTGTTTTGATTCATCACTGATGTTTTATCTCATTACAACCACTAATGAGGTTGTAAGTATATTAGTCTTGTAAACGTAAATTGTGCTATTCAGTTTATTTAAAATATTAGTAAGATTTCCAAGTTGATAAACTTTAATGGATATACATAAGGCAGAAATAGGAGTAATTTTTTATTTTATTTGACTATTATTTCAACAACTTATATCAGTCAGAAAACTTCAGTGCAAAAGAATAAATTCCAGTATCACTACTGATGCATCTACAGATAACTCTGAAAGGTCTAATTTAAAAGCCTCATCCTAATAAAATTAATAGTATGTATCAATTTGTACATTATCCAATAGAGTTTTGAAAACTGCCTGCATAATGTTAACTGCTAGTGCTTATCTACACAGCATCCGATGACCCTGTAGGGCCTGTGTTTCCTATGCTCCACTATGCTACAAGTTTTTTCCTGATCCTGCTTTTCCAGTCCCGATACAAAAATGACTACATATATCGCACTTTATTTGTTAGCATGTTAACATTTAAAGACTTCTGTTTTATAGTTGTCAAGCTATGTTGTTGTTTTTGTTAAGTCGCTTCAGTTGTGTCTGACTCTATGCGACCCCATAGACGGCAGCCCACCAGGCTCCCCCATCCCTGGGATTCTCCAGGCAAGAACACTGGAGTGGGTTACCATTTCCTTCTCCAATGCATGAAAGCGAAAAGTGAAAGTGAAGTCGCTCAGTCATGTCCGACTCTTCGCGACCCCATGGACTGCAGCCCACCAGGCTCCTCCACCCATGGGATTTTCCAGGCAAGAGTGCTGGAGTGGGGTGCCGTCGCCTTCTCCATCAAGCCATGTTATGGAATAATAGATCTACTTCATTTGGTTCCGTGACCGCACTATATAGGAACAAGGAGAGGGTGGTAACATCTGTACTCTCATCCGGTGGAACTGAAGATTTTATGTAATCATAGCCTTTATACTAATGTAGTCCTGGGTTGAAACGAAAAGGAAAAGACCAGAGCAGATGAAAAGCTTCCCCCTCAGTGGCACGTCTACCAGTGTGCCATCTACACATACATTTATGGAGAAGCTCCAGGAGGAGTTAACCTGAGAGCGCAGGTTG
Source organism: Capricornis sumatraensis (assembly GCF_032405125.1). Classification (NCBI taxonomy): domain Eukaryota; kingdom Metazoa; phylum Chordata; class Mammalia; order Artiodactyla; family Bovidae; genus Capricornis; species Capricornis sumatraensis. The sequence goes on from NC_091084.1 coordinate 77,461,629, forward strand.
GTGGAGCCCATATCTAAAAATTTGCTACTAACCTATTCAGTGTACATCTTGTTTTTCTTATAAATTTTAAAGAAAGGCATATTTTTTAACAAGAAAAGTATTAACATTAAACATCTGTAGAACCTTACAAGTGTCTCTATAAAAGCTCTAGTCTCCTGGTTTAAGTATCCTGCTTCCATGGCTGACTCATGTCAATGTGTGGCAAAAACCACTAGCCTCCAATTAAAATAAATAAATTAATTTTTTAAAGAAAAATAAATAAATAAATAAATAAAAACTGCTTGCATGCATCCCCTATCACACAGGTATAAATTGAAGCCTCAAGTCTCCCAGTCTTCTGACTGTCACCAAGTGATCTTGCCATTAGCATCAAGTTCTCTCTCCCTGGTGCTTAATGAACACATATATATTTTATGTCATTCAGTCTCTGAGGTCAGTGTATAACTTCCTAGCCCAGAATGTGATCAAATGAGTTAAGGTTTAAGAATGCATCGCAATTATATGTGATTTTCTATCTTCTTTCATTGCCTTAACAGATGGAGGAAAGTTTCTTTAAGTTCCATTTTGCCTGTCTTCAAGAGAAAAAAGTTATTCCATCTTTTATTTGAAATTAAAAAATCATGATTCTTGTTACTGAGGGAAGTATGGTACTTGTGTTACTGCATATTTCATGCTTTGAAGGACATAAGCAGAATTTGCAAGTTCTTTGAGAATACAACTAAAGGTTTTGTTTTGTTTTTTTTTAATTAGGCTAAAAAGTGAGACTTTACCATGGGATGTTATTAAACCCATTCTCTACAGCAGATCTACCCCAAAACCAAATGGAACCTCTGACGCTTCTGAAATCTCTTGCTCTCATGATTCAGTTAGAAACAAAAGTAAATGACTAAATCAAAGTTTACACACTGTGAGTCAAAGTAAAGCCACCTTAGGTTAAAGATGTCAGTTTAATAAAGCATACTCAAATTCGGTTGTTTTGGTGGGTTTTAAGCTGGAAGTGTATAAAAGCAAGTGTAAGTAGTGTTGAAAATTTAATCTTTTCCAGTTTTATTTTGCTTGGCATAACCTGCTCTTCCTTCCCACTGCCGCCACCTGACCCTAATTTAGAGCCCTAACTAACCACATCGGAGAGGTTGTCAAACAGACAGATTCCTTGATCCCGTCTCCAACCTACTGAATCAGAGTCAGCAGGGGAGGGACCTGGGAATTTATTTTTTAACAAGCATTTCAGGTGATTCTTAAAATCACTCAAGTGTGCGAAGTATTGAATAATTTCTTAACTTTTTTTCCTTTTGCTTCAGTCCTTGCTCTACATCAGCAATTTTTAAGCCGGGTTGCATGTCAAGTTCACCAAGGGAGTTTTTAAAAACTGCTGGTGCCCAGGCCCCATCCCAGAGTGATTTAATCAGAATCTTATGGTTTGGGACCTATGCTTTTTTTTTTTTTTGAAATAAGTAAAAGAAATTTTATTGCAGTGCAGCATTTAGAGAAAAGTGCAAAATAATAAATGTACAGCTTAATGGAGTTCTTAAAAACAAACATACTCAAGTGATGTCCCTCCAGATAAAGACAGAGGACATTGCCAGCACCCCAGCGGTCTCTCCCAGGTCCCCCTCGTCATGAATCCCCTCTAGGTCACCGCTAGTCTGACATTTATCACCATAAACCAGACGTGTCTGATCTTGAACTTTAAGTAGCAAGAATCATAGAACACAGAACGCTGTTCAGGGTCTGGCTTCTTTTGCTCAACATCATACTTCCGATTTGCTGTTGGATTTAGCTGTAGTTTGTTCTTTTTTATTGGTGTACAGAATTCCGTTTTATTTAAACCACAGTTTTTTTTTATCCCTTCTGCAGTTTGGTGGCATTTGGGTTGTTTTCAGTTTCATGCTAGTACAGTGTGACTCTAAACATACTTCTGTATGTCTCTTGGTACCCAGATTTCTGTTTAGGTATGTACTTAGGCGTGGAATTGCTGGGAATGTGTCTGTTCAGCTTCAGCATATATTCCCAGGTTTCCAAAATGATTGTACCATTTTCCACATTTTACTGTAGCTTGTGAAGAGTTCCTGTTGCCCTGGAACTTTTAGTGGGGCCCATGCATTTTCAAAGCTCTGCAGGTGATCGTGATACACGCTGAAGCTTGAGAACTACTGCGAGACCTTGTATAAATACAGCTCTCTAAAGCACAGCCCTGGAAATGTGAATCCCATTACATTACATCCAGACCAGATCTAACCTTTCCACCCAGCACCTTCCTACTCACAGCTGACGCTCACCACACGCGGCCATTCACTTTCCCCCAAACACTCCTTACGCTTTTCCCAGCACACCTTCGTTTTTTCTTTTCTATTTGGGCAGAACTTTCTTGCAAGTCTGTCACATTCCTGCACATCTTCAAGCAAACCCAGCTCAAGTCATGCATCTTTTAAAAGTCTTCGTGATTCCCACATCCTCCTCTCCTTGCAGGCCTTCCCTGGTGGCTCAGTGGTAAAGAATCCGCCTGCCGATGCAGGAGATGCAGGTTCGATCCCTGGGTCGGAAAGATCCCCTAGAGAAGGAAATGGCAACCCCCACCAGTATTCTCGCTGGAGAATCCCATGGACAGAGGAGCCTGGCGGGCTACAGTCCATGGAGTTGCAAAGAGTCAGACACCACTTAGCAACTAAACAAAAACAACCCCTCCTTGCCCTCACTTCTCTCCACATGTGATCTCTCTTAAGACACTTGTTCTATCATATTTATATTTAGTTATTAGCAAACATAGTCTCTTTCGTAAGACATCACATGGGTTAAATTAAATCAATTTTTATGTCTTTCCTACCTCTCACTCCAGCTCGTACATCTGTAATGTCAAGCTCCATATGAAGCCCTCAAGAGAAGACTTTAAGTTGGGTACAGCTGTGTAACCACGGTTAAGTTACTTTTTCCAGGCCTTAGTTTTCTCATCTATAAAATGGAGCATATACTACTTCACCGTTGTAAAAACTAAATGAGATAACGGACTAAAGCCCTTGTTAATCTTGGCACATAGTAACTGGTTCATCAGTGCCCGTTGTCTGTGTCATGCGGTGAGCATCATTGTTAGTTTCCTTCAGGGTGGAGACAGCATGGCTTATCTCTGAAGCTCCATGCAGTGCCTTTGCTTGTTGTGGGTGCTCAGTTCAGGCTGGGAGAATAAATTAATGCATGTCTGCTGGATGGTTGCGTGGGCCAGGCTTATTTATAGTCCCTTTCCAGGAAGCCCATCTTGGAAGAAGTCAAATTTCAATTTAACCATCGGAGATAGACAGAAAGTAGGATTTTTACTAAAAACTTTAAAAACTGCATTAAAAAGGCCAAATCCCCAGTTTAACCATACAACAGCTGCTCTCCTGCTGCTGCCAGGAAATAGGGGAAACCCTCCAAGAGCTATTTGCTGTTTGTTTGTTCATCTTCTGATAAACATGCCGTGACTTGGGGAAAGCACACACTTCGCCTGCAGGCAAGCGTGGGTCTGGGAAGTTGCAAGTAGCAGCAAAGAGGAAGAAATCCCCCACTCTGTGGGAGAGGCTCCTGCAGGGACTCAGCTAAAGCCTTTTGCCGCTTTGCTGAGTTATTTACCAAGATGAAGGGACTGGGTGTGGCTGGCCTGCGAGTCCTCCTGGGAAGTCACTTTAAGAATCTCTTTTATTTCCTCACCCTTCATCTTTGTTCTCTGGCTCTGCTGCAAGGGTGCAGGCAGTCGCACCCACTTGGCCGTGGTTCCCAGCACACTGAATTCTTTGGAGCTGGCTGTTGCAGCCAAGGATTCCCTGCCCTGCTCTTTCCCCCTTGCCCTGATTTGAAAAACAGTTTGGGAAATTCTCATCTGGCATGGAGATTGATGAGAAGAAACCCCATGGGCTGTGTGCTCTTTTTCTAGATACACAGGACCAAGAAGGGTCTTTGGAGCTTTAAATCGTCCTTTCTCAAAAATCCAGTGTTGATAGACTACATGTGAACAAGTTATACAAAGTAGGGTTTGCCATCGCCTCTCTCATTTAAAGGTATTTTATTGCTAACAGGCTGTATAAGTGAGGAAGAAGCGATACCAGAGAGCATTTATCACCATCTATGTCCCTTGCAGAAGGAATATAAGAATATACTTAACTAATTGAAACCTCATGAAAGATGTGTAACAAACCATATGAAGATTGATGGGTAAGTCCACGAAAATGTGTACCAGGTGTCTAATATCTTTTAAAATATGAACAAATAAATGACTTTAACCAAGTTATAATCAAAATGGGTCTGATGACAAAAGAATTAGCAACTTGAAAAATATATAATCCCAGTGTCCAAAACCTTATTTGTCATGTAAGTTGGCCAATAATTCCTTGGAAGCATGTTTCTGTTTTTAAAATAAAATTAACTTCAGGAAGCAGCGATAGACAAGGAAGTAATGCAATTTTAGGAAGACTCTGAAAATCTACATTTATTGTCTCAGGTGGCAGAACAGCAGAATGGTATAATACCATTTATATATATTTTATGTCTGTATGTATTTATATACATACCAAAATGTTTGAAAAGAGGTTTACCTAGACAGCATATTTAAAAGCAGAGACATTACTTTGCCAACAAAGGTCCGTCTAGTCAAGGCTATGGTTTTTCCAGTGGTCATGTATGGGTGTGAGAGTTGGACTGTGAAGAAAGCTGAGTGCCGAAGAAGTGATGCTTTTGAACTGTGGTGTTGGAGAAGACTCTTGAGAGTCCCTTGGACTGCAAGGAGATCCAACCAGTCCATTCTAAAGGAGATCAGTCCTGGATGTTCATTGGAAGGAATGATGCTGAAGCTGAAACTCCAGTACTTTGGCCACCTGATGCGAAGAGTTGACTCATTGGAAAAGACTCTGATGCTGGGAGGGATTGGGGGCAGGAGGAGAAGGGGACGGCAGAGGATGAGATGCCTGGATGGCATCACGGACTCGATGGACGTGAGTCTGAGTGAACTCCGGGAGTTGGTGATGGACAGGGAGGCCTGGCATGCTGTGATTCATGGGGTCGCAAAGAGTCGGACACGACTAAGCGACTGAACTGTACTTACCAAAATGTTATTACTGGTTTTCTTTCAGTACTAGGATTTTACTTTTTTTTCCCCCACACATTTTTATATTGAGTTTTTATAATGACTATGTAACATTTTTATAATCACAGTAAAAATAAAGCTATTTGGGGGACTTCCCTGGCAGTCCAGCAGCTAAGACCCCACACTTCCACTGCAGGGGGCGCAGGTTTGAGCCCTGGTCAGGGAACTAGGATCCCGCCAGTCTCGTGGTGTGGCTGAAACAAACAAACAACAAAAACAATACCTGAAACACAATCAACATTATCTATCATCGTTAAAAAAAAGTAAAGCTAGTTTTGTTTTGAAAAACGATTTTGTTTCACCATCTGCCGTGGGCCCACAGAGGTACTAGGAGTCGTGGGGATTAGAAAAGAAGGCTGTGGCCTAGCCACCAAGATGTTCACGTGCTAGTCGGGAAGACTCCTAAGGGGTGGTGTGGTAGAGAGTGATCAGGCGTCAGGACATGCGGTTCAAAGAAGTGCTGGAGGCTACCAGGAAGAGCAGAGGTCGTGTGGAAGTTTTTACTGGAAAGAGGAGGTTCGAGTTGGACCTTGAAAGATGGACAGGATTTGACCAGGAGGAGGGCAGGTGGACGTTTTAGGCAGCTTGAGCACTGAAGCAATAATAATGGTATTTGACAAGACAGTGGGGAGCCAGTTTATCTAGAGTAGTAAGCAAACATAATTTGAGGGAGAGAAATTTGCTTTCTTGCCAAGTTTATTCTATATCTTTATTTTGATACATTGAAAATTATATTTTTGTATACTTGAGCATTTTAAAAAAGGATATCTTAGGAAAATAAACACAACTATCCCGAATATTGACTCTAAAGTGACATAAAAATTAAGACTGCTATGAACATTTCATTATCTTTAGTGTATTGAGAATGAAAGCCTTCAGTACACGTGCTCTCTAATGCTGTCATTTTAATCCATATTTCAATTCAGTCAGTGGCTTTTTGTACAGATTTTTAATTCGTGATTAATATGTCCCTACTTTCTTGCACTAAAAGTCAAAAAGTAGAGTATGAAGTATGAGGGCCAAAACAAAAGCAAAATTTTACTTAAAAAGAGACATCAAAGTACGCTGCTGGTGGGAATGTAAGTTGATACAGCCACTATGGGAAACAAGTACGGCAATTCCTATAAAAACTAGGAATAGAACCACCATATGATCCATACCCTGAAGAAAGCAAAACTGAAAAAGACACATGCACTCCAGTGTTCATTGCAGCACTCTTTACAATAGCCAAGACACGGCAGCAACCTCGATGTCCATCGACAGATGAGTGGATAAGGAAGCGGTGATACATGCACACAATGGAATACTACTTGGCCATAAAAAGGAGCACATTTGAGTCCGTTCTAATGAGGTGGGAAAACTAGAGCCTACTATACAGAGTGAAGTAAGTCTGAAAGAGAAAGACAAATACTGTGTATTAGTGCGTATATATGGAATCTAGAAGGATGGTACTGATGGACCTGTTTGCAGAGAAGCGGTGGAGACACAGACTGTGGAGGGGGGTGGAGGAGAAGAGAGAGAGGGTGAGATAGATGGAGAGAGTAGCATGGACGCATATGCGCTAATGCATGTAAATAGAGAGCCAAAGGGAATTTGCAGTGAGCTCACTGGGGCTCTGTAACAACCTAGAGAGGTGGGAATGGGCAGGAGCTTGGAGGAACGTTCGAGAGGGAGGGAATACACCTACGGTTGATTCATGTTGATGATGTATAACAGAAATCAAACCAATATTGTAAAGCAATCATCAGTCAAAAATAAATCTTAAATAAATAATAAAAAGACATTAAGGGACTTTCCTGGCGGTACAGTGAATAGGAATCCGTCTGCCAATGCAGGGGATACGGGTTTGATCCCTGGTCCAGGAAAATTCCACATGCCTCGGAGCAACTAACCCTGTACACCACAACTACTGAGCCCAACTCCAGAGCTCCCAAGCTGCAGCTGCTGAAGCCACGTGCCCAAGGGCCTGCGCAATGCAACAAGAGAAGCTGCCGCCATGGGGAGCCCACACTCCACAGTGAAGAGTAGCCCCCACTCATCGCAACCAGAGAAAACCCATGCAACAGTGAAGACGCAGTTCAGTTCAGTCGCTCAGTCGTGTCCGACTCTTTGTGACCCCATGAATCGCAGCACGCCAGGCCTCCCTGTCCATCACCAACTCCCAGAGTTCACCCAAACTCATGTCCATCGAGTCGGTGATACCATCCAGCCATCTCATCCTCTGTCGTCCCCTTCTCCTCCTGCCCCCAATCCTTCCCAGCATCAGGGTCTCTTCCAATGAGGTGGCCAAAGTATTAGAGTTTCAGCTTCAGCATCAGTCCTTCCAATGAACACCCAGGACTGATCTCCTTTAGAATGGACTGGTTGGATCTCCTTGCAGTCCAAGGGACTCTCAAGAGTCTTCTCCAACACCACAGTTCAAAAGCATCAATACTTCGGCGCTCAGCTTTCTTCACAGTCCAACTCTCACATCTATACATGACCACTGGAAAGACCATAGCCTTGACTAGATGGACCTTTGTTGGCAAAGTAATGTCTCTGCTTTTGAATATGCTATCTAGTTTGGTCATAACTTTCCTTCAAAGGAGTAAGCGTCTTTTAATTTCATGGCTGCAGTCACCATCTGCAGTGATTTTGGAGCCCAAAAAAATAAAGTCTGACACTGTTTCTACTGTTTCCCCATCTATTTCCCATGAAGTGATGGGACCAGATGCCATGATCTTAGTTTTCTGAATGTTGAGCTTTAAGCCAACTTTTTCACTCTCCTCTTTCACTTTCATCAAGAGGCTTTTTAGTTCCTCTTCACTTTCTGCCATAAGGGTGGTGTCATCTGCATATCTGAGGTTATTGATATTCCTCCTGGATATCTTGATTCCAGCTTGTGTTTCTTCCAGCCCAGCGTTTCTCATGGTGTACTCTGCATAGAAGTTAAATAAGCAGGGTGACAATATACAGGCTTGACATACTCCTTTTCCTATTTGGAACCAGTCTGTTGTTCCATGTCCAGTTCTAACTGTTGCTTCCTGATCTGCATATAGGTTTCTCAAGAGGCAGGTCAGGTGGTCTGGTATTCCCATCTCTTTCAGAATTTTCCACAGTTTCTTGTGATCCACGCAGTCAAAGGCTTTGGCATAGTCAATAAAGCAGAAATAGATGTTTTTCTGGAACTCTCTTGCTTTTTCCATGATCCAGCGGATGTTGGCAATTTGATCTCTGGTTCCTCTGCCTTTTCTAAAACCAGCTTGAACATCAGGAAGCTCACGGTTCACGTATTGCTGAAGCCTGGCTTGGAGAATTTTGAGCATTACTTTACTAGCATGTGAGATGAGTGCAATTGTGCGGTAGTTTGAGCATTCTTTGGCATTGCCTTTCTTTGGGATTGGAATGAAAACTGACCTTTTCCAGTCCTGTGGCCACTGCTGAGTTTTCCAAATTTGCTGGCATATTGAGTGCAACACTTTCACAGCATCATCTTCCAGGATTTGAAATAGCTCAACTGGAATTCCATCACCTCCACTAGCTTTGTTCGTAGTGATGCTTTCTAAGGCCCACTTGACTTCACATTCCAGGATGTCTGGCTCTAGGCGAGTGATCACAGCATCGTGATTATCTGGGTCATGAAGATCTTTTTTGTACAGTTCTTTGTGTATTCTTGCCACCTCTTAATATCTTCTGCTTCTGTTAGGTCCATACCATTTCTGTCCTTTATCGAGCCCATCTTTGCATGAAATGTTCCCTTGGTATCTCTAATTTTCTTGAAGAGATCTCTGGTCTTTCCCATTCTGTTGTTTTCCTCTATTTCTTTGCATTGATCACTGAGGAAGGTTTTCTTATATTTCCTTGCTATTCTTTGGAACTCTGCATTCAGATGCTTATATCTTTCCTTTTCTCCTTTGCTTTTCACTTCTCTTCTTTTCACAGCTATTTGTAAGGCTTCCCCAGACAGTCATTTTGCTTTTTTGCATTTCTTTTCCATGGGGATGGTCTTGATCCCTGTCTCCTGTACAATGTCACGAACCTCCATCCATAGTTCATCAGGCACTCTATCTATCAGATCTAGTCCCTTAAATCTATTTCTCACTTCCACTGTATAATCATAAGGGATTTGATTTAGGTCATACTTGAATGGTCTAGTGGTTTTCCCTACTTTCTTCAATTTAAGTCTGAATTTGGCAATAAGGAGTTCCTGATCTGAGCCACAGTCAGCTCCCGGTCATGTTTTTGCTGACTGAATAGAGCTTCTCCATCTTTGGCTGCAAAGAATATAATCAGTTTGATTTCGATGTTGACCATCTGGTGATGTCCATGTGTAGAGTCTTCTCATGTGTTGTTGGAAGAAGGTGTTTGCTATGACCAGTGCGTTTTCTTGGCAATACTCTATCGGCCTTTGCCCTGCTTCATTCCGTATTCCAAGGCCAAATTTGCCTGGATTTGGGCCTTGCACTCTCTATCAAACACACTGAATTTGTAATAAAAGGGGAGAAGAGATGTAAAGCCGAAAGAGAAGACGAGATGACAGTGGTTGTTGTTGTTCATCCACTGAGCCATGTCCAGCTCTTTTCTACACCACGGGCTGCAGCAAGACAGGCTTCCGTGTCCTTCACTGTCTCCCGGAGTTTACTCAGACTCATGTCCATTGAGTTGGTGATGCTGTCCAGCCATCTCATCCTCTGTCACCCCCTTCTTCTTCTGCCCTTAATCCCTCCCAGCATCAGGGTGTTTTCCAGTGAGTCGGCTCTTCTCATCAGGTGGCCAAAGTATTGGCGCTTCAGCTTCAGCATCAGTGCTTCCAATGACTATTCAGGGTTGATTTCCCTTAGGATTGACTGGTTTGATCTCCTTTCAGTCCACGTGATAGATGTGAACTAAATTTTACACCTATCTTCAGGTTGATTGCAGATGGATAAGTAGGAACTGTTTTAGCAAAGAAAGCTGCTGACTGACTTACAAAAGAGAAAGGTATCTGTTCATGCCAGGTCAGGCACTCTGAAACTAGGGGTGTGAGGAGAGCTGAAAACAGGATTTGGTGAAAGCCCTTGTAAGGAACTGTTAGACCCCGAGAACTTCTTCCCCACATAAAGCATCAAGGTCAAGTACTTCTTTCTCCATCCAGTTGAAGGCTGGAGCAACCAAACTGAAGACGTCTCAATTCAAGAATACCAGGTTCAGGGCAGAGGTGAGACAGCCTCGTGAAAACAAGGAAATCAACCAGTGTCTTCAGGCTGTGTGTTGATACCTCATCCCACTTCCCTTGCTTAGTTCTCAGAATGCTGGCTGCCAAATGGATACTCCCGAAGTGTGAGTCTGGAGTATTACCTGGGGAAACTAAAGAAGCCCCTGAAAAAGTCCCCACAAGTCTGACATTTATGAGTTCCACTGTGAAATGACAGGTCTCAGCCTATTCGTTCTACAGTGGAGCTCAGTGTTAGCAAGCTCCATCCATTCAGAAAACCAGCTTTTTGACATCTTCCTCTAAATATGGATGGATATATTCCTGGATCACCAGCCGTGTGGAAGAACTCTCTAACGTGATAGCCAGAAACCAAGGCCAGACAAAAAGGGTAAAGAAGGGGGGAGCTCAGAAGGAGCGGCGACAATACAAGAATCAGAAGAAACTTTAAGAAGGCTCTCATTAATACCATCAGGGAAAACAGAGAAGACATTGGACCCACTAAATAGGACTAGCAGGCTAGCCATATATGTATATACACACATACGTATGGAGAAGGAAATGGCAACCCACTCTGGTATTCTTGCCTGGAGAATCCCAGGGAGAGAGGAGCCTGACAGGCTACAGTCCAGGGATCACAAGAGTCGGACACAGCTTAGCAACTAAACCACTGCCACCACCACCACAGGTACATACAAACATAAATACACATATATATGTCTTTTCTTCAAAGAAAAAGAAGGAATTTTTGGAAATTAAAAATATAATAGCATAAATTAATATATATATTAGCATAAATTAAAAATTCAGTAGAAAAGCTGAAGATAGTTAAGGAAATGGCCCAGAAGAGGCAAAGAATTAGAAAATAAGAGAAAATTACAAGGAATTAGAGGCCTACTCCAGAAATGTAACATCTCAAAAATTGGACTTTCAGAGAAAAGGAATTAGAATGTGAATGGGCTTCTCAACAACAAGGCTGGAAGTTGAAAATCAGTAGAGCAATAGAGCAATGCTTTCAGAATTCTAAGGGGAAATTATCAAATCAAATTATTAATCAACTATGAGAACAGAATATAGATTTTTAGATAGGCAAAAGCTTATAAATTTTAACTCCCATGCAGCTTTTTTCATGAAACTACTGGAGGACGTGTTTTACCCAAAAATGAGGCTAAATCTAAAAAGGTGAAATTATAGGATCTGGAAAAAGCTATCCAACACAGGAAGGAAGTAAAGGGGATTCTCCGGATGATATTGAAGGTTAGTCCCAGGACAGTCGTTTGTGCGGGAGAGGTAGATAGCAAACAGCTCAGATTGCAGTGTCAGAAATCTCCAGGAGGAATGCCTACAAGAAAACGTTAAAAATAGAACTGATGAAACTGTTGTGTTAAATTACATTCGGCTGGAGAATTAGAGATGAATATTTCAGTCAAAGAAATAGTAATTAATACTTACAAACTGCAAGCAAACCAAGAACAACGTAACTCCAAAAGAAACAAAATGTTGTATAAAAAAAGAATATGTAATAGCACAGCCTGTGCATGATATTTATGTAGGATAAAAATATAAATACTGCATATTTCAAACTAGAATTGTTACTATTGGTTCAGTTCAGTCGCTCAGTCGTGTCCAACTCTTTGCAACCCCATGGCCTGCAGCACTCCAGGCCTCCCTGTCATCACCAATTCCCGGAGCTTGCTCAAATTCATGTCCATTGAGTCTGTGATGCCATCCAACTATCTCATTCTCTGTCGTCCCCTTCTCCTGCCTTCAATCTTTCCCAGCATCAGGGTCTTTTCTAATGAGTCAGGTCTTTGCATCAGGTGGCCAAAGTATTGGAGTTTCAGCTTCAGCATCAGTCCTTCCAATGAATATTCAGGACTAATTTCCTTTAGGATGGACTGGTTGGATCTCCTTGCAGTCCAAGGGACTCTCCAGAGTCTGCTCCTCATTAATGTATTAGAAAGGTGGAGGGATGGAAATGTGTGTGAGTGGTAAAAAAGATAATCTCCCATCTTCAACTAAGAGTCCGAAGACAATATCAAAGATTTAAAACTCGAGAAATAGCAGCATAAGCATATTATTAAGAAATGGAAAGTGAAGAACAGAAGACTCATTCAGTGTAAGTGGAGTTGGTTACAAGAGTTGCTACTGTAGTTTGGTTTGGAATCACTTGAGTTTGAAAAGCCAGTGAACCTTTCAAATGTACTTGTCCAGCAGGGATTCAAGACTGATGAAGAGATTAGAAGTGGGAATATAATCAGAATTTAAAACATGTGAATGGATGAGATCACTGAGGAATGAAAGTATAGGGAGCGAGAAAGGTAAGGACTTTGGGGAATGTGTATATTTACAGGGTGAGAGAAGGAAAAAGAATCAGGGAAGAACCAGAATGCAGGAAGGAAAACAGCATAGAATACCACGGTATAAGCCACAGGAGGAGAGTTTCAAGTATTGGAGGGACAGCAGTATCAGTGGTCACAGGTGAAGAACTAAGAAAAATGTCCTTTGAATCTATGGTGATTGGGAGCTCATCCATAACTTTCAAGAGAACAGTTTTGATGTGATAGAAGCAACATTGAAGGGGCTACTGAGTGAGTGAATGAGTAGTCAGAAAGAGGATAATGAATGTAGCACACTCTTCTGAGAAATTTGGCTTTGAAAAGCGAAAGAAGCAAGTCGCTTTAGTAAGTAAACTATGAAAGATTTTTAAATTAAGGGACCACTCAAACATATGTGGGTAGATAGCAACAAGTTAATGGAGAAGGTAAGATGAAAGATGCAAGGTGGATAACTGGCGGAGCAGGGTCCCAGAGAAACTGAGAGAACGTGGACTCGGGAACACAGATGGAGAGAGAGAGAGAGAGGGAAGGAAGAGGTGAGGGTAAGTGGAGACACGGGGAGATTTAAAGTATGGAGGAAGGAAATTGAAGGATTAAATTAGATGGCTTCAATCTTCTCAATAAAATAGGTTGTCTGCTTAGAGTGGAGGGGTGGGGGCAAAGGGTTAGTTTAGAAATTTGAGAATGGAAAATGTCTGGGGCAGCTGCTGTAAGGAATGCAATACAAAGTTCAAAGGAGATGACTGAAAGGATTACCCGGTAGCCGTGAGCATCCAGTCAAGGCTGGATTGTATGAATTTGTAATAAAGCCAATCAGTATGGTTTCTGGACTTCCCCCAAGAACACTGTATCTCCAAAAATTGTATAGGTCATCATCTAGGCTAGGGAAGGGCATCCTGTGAGTATCTTAGGAGACATGCTGCTGCTGCTGCTGCTAAGTCGCTTCAGTCGTGTCCAACTCTGTGCAACCCCGTAGACGGCAGCCCACCAGGCTCCGCCGTCTCTGGAATTCTCCAGGCAAGAACACTGGAGTGGGTTGCCATTTCCTTCTCCAATGCATGAAAGTGAAGTCACTCAGTCGCGTCCAACACTGTGCGACCCTATGGACTGCAGCCTAGCAGGCTCCTCAGTCCATGGGATTTTCCAGGCAAGAGTACTGGAGTGGGGTGCCATTGCCTTCTCCACTTAGGAGACATCCCAGGGTTCAAAAACTTCAGAAAAATCCTTACTCAAGAAGAGTTACTGCTCAGGAGTACCAAAGAGTAGGTTTGCTTGTGGGTCATGCAGGGGTCTTCTGGAGAGAATCATGGGCAACAAAAAGCAAGATATTCAAGAGACTTAAGAGAAACAGAGCAGCTTGGTATCGAAAAGCTCTATAGCTGCGTGGATATCTAGACACAGATCTGAGGGTGGGAGCATGCTGGAGAACATCTGGAGTCAGATGAAGGAAGAAAGTGACATCATGTGAGATTTCACCGTAGGCTGCCGAGCCAGATGGAAGAACTGGATAAAGCATTCTTGATGCGTATCATAAAACTGGCCTGAGTCCAGAGAGCATGGCGACAGGGATTGCAAACATCAAGACATAAGTTCCGAGCCACATTCAGCCAATAAGCAATATACTTGATTAATTCTTTCTATCTCCTGTTTATGTTTTTCTGATCATTAAAGAAACACGTGCCTATTATAGAAATGTGGTAGTGCTGCAAAGTAGAATGAAGCGGAAAAACGATTACTTATAAGCACACTACTGACAGCACTCACCATCGATATATTCGCTAATGATTTCTAGGTTCTTTTTTTCTTTTTTGCTTAAACAATAGAATTTTATTTTCTCGCAGTCTGAAGACTCGGAGTCCAAATCAGGGTGTCAGCAGGTTTGATTGCTCCTGAGGCCTCTCTCCTTGGACTAATATTTTTTATACATTGTTTTTACATAGTAGAGATTATGCTGAATAACATTTGTATACCTAGTTGGTTTTTTTTAATATAGAAGCTATTCCTCATGTCTGTTTCTTATATATCTCATATATATCTTCATGAAGATCTGAATTTTTTTAATTCTAAATCTTTGATTTGCCTTCATTTTCTGTCCCTCTCTCAAAAGGAAGAAATATGAGATAGGAGTTCTAGCTGTAATTATAAAAACAAGCTCACTATTTACTGTTTGCTATCATTATTTACGGGGCTTCTCTGGTGGCTTGGTGGTAAAGAATCCACCTCCCAGTGCAGGTGACGTGGGTTCGATCTCTGGTCCAGGAAGATCCCCGGGAGAAGGAAATGGCAACCCACTCCAGTATTCTTGCCTGGGAAATCCCATGGACAGAGGAGCCTAGTGGGCTACAGCCCATGGGGTCGCAAAAGAGTTGGACATGACTTAGTGAATAAAAATCAACAACAAATCGTTATTTACATTTTTCTAAAGATACCAGTCAATACTATTAAGCAGGACATAAAAAGGAATGAATTTGAGCCAGTTCTAGTGAGGTGGATGAAACTAAAGCCTGTTATACAGAGTGAAGTTAAGTCAGAAAGAGAAAAACAATATCATATATTTTAACGCATATACGTGGACTCTAGAAAAATGGTACTAATGAGCCTATTTGCAGGGCAGCAATAGAAATGCAGACGTAGAGAACAGCAGGGGAAGGAGAGGGTGGGATGAATTGAGAGAGGAGCATTGAAACGTATGTATTACCGTGTATGTAAAACAGATTGTCGTTGTTCAGCCACCAGGTTGGTCCAACTCTTTGTGAGCCCATGGACCGCAGCACGCCAGGCTTCCTGGTCCTTCACTACTTCCCGGAGTTTGCTCAAACTCATGTCCATTGAGTCGATGATGCTGTCCAACCATCTCATCCTCTGTCAGCCCCTTCTTCTCTTGCCCTCAATCTTCCCCAGCAGCAGGGTCTTTTCCAATGAGTTGGCTCTTCGCATTTGGTGGCCAAATTATTGGAGCTTCAGTTTCACCATCAGTCCTTCCAGTGACTATTCAGGGTTGATTTCCTTTAGGATTGACTGGTTTGATCTCCTTGCAGTCCAAGGGACTCTCAAGAGTCTTCTCTAGCACCACATTCGAAAGTATCCATTCTTCCATAGCCAGTGGGAATTTGCTGCATCTTGCAGGAAGCTTAGCCCAGTGCTCTGTGACAACCTAGAGGGGTGGGATGGGGTGGGAGAGAGGTTCAATGGGGTGGTGACATTTGTATACCTATGGCTGATTCATGTTGATATATGGCAGAAAGCTACACAAGATTGTAAAGCAATTATCCTCCAGTTAGTTCTTGCTTCAGCAGCACATATCCTAAACAATTATCCTTCAATTAAAAATAAAATTTTTAAAAAGGAAAAAAAATAATAGCCCTCTAACAAAACTATATCTTTAGAAGAAGAGGTGATACATTTCCATTGTTCAATTATAAAGAGGAATCTTGTCACTAAGTTTAAGAGGACATAGGAAAATTTACTTTCCTGTTCAAAAAAAAAAGTACTATTAGGCAGGAGAAAGAAATAAAAGACATAGAAATTTTAAAGAAGGAAAAATTACATTATTTGCAGGCAATGCAGTTGCTTACTTGGAAACCCAAAGACAACCAAACTGAAATCTATTATAAGCATCATGAAGGGGACTTCCCTGGTGATCCAGTGGTTTAGAATTTGCCTTCCAACACGGGGGACACAGGTTCAATCCTTGGTCAGGGAACTAAGATCCCACATGTCCTGGGACAACTAAACCCAAGCACCGCAACTCTGAGCCCACATACTGCAATGAAGACCCTGTGTGCCCCAGCTAAGATCTGATGCAGCCAAATAAACGAACAAACCAAAAAAATTTATGAAGATTCAGCAAGGTGGCTGGACAAAATACACTAAAACCAACCATTTATTTTAAAAATAATAGCCTTTATATAGTCAAACAAGAAGAAAAGTCCCTTCCTATAGCAAAAGAAGATAAAATACCTTGGAATAAACCAACAAGAATATGCAAGAACTGTATGAAGGAAGCCTTAAAACCCCACTGAAGAACTCAGAAGAAAACTTGGGCATATGGAAAGGCATACTCTGCTCTTAGAAAGAAAGACTTAACCATCATAAAGCTGTCAGTTCTCCCTAATTTAATTTATAATTACCATGATCTCAGAAGAATACCAAGAGGATTTAATTTTGTTTTCTTATGGTTTGTGAGACATGCTGATTGTAAAGCTTATACAGGAAAAGTAAATAGGCCAGTATAACCAGGAATATCTTGAGAAAGAAAAAAATAACAGAGTAGCAGCTCCTTCCAGATATTAGAAGCTGTTCTAAGGCTATAATAATTCTACTAAGAATAACTAAGGCAAAACACTGTGTGCCAGGTACTGTTTTAAGCACTTTTGAGATAATGCATTTAATCCTCACAGCAGCCCAAGGAGATTAACTTGCTCAAGCTCACAGAGTTAATGAGTGGCAGAGGATGAATTTAAACTCGGGGTCCTCTGGCTCCAGCGTACATGTTCTTCACGGCTATGCCATAGAAGCATGCATTGCCAGAACATGAACAGGTGAGTGGAAAATCAGGGAACCAGACTGAGAAGCCCAGAAACTGACCCAAACATGAAATGGAGTTAACCTGTGTTGGAGAAGGGAGGACATTTAAAATCAATGAGCATAATTGTTCGCCATCTTTTAAAAAATGAAGTTGGATTCCTTCCTCACACTTTACATGAAAATAAATTTACAGATGGATCGAAAATGCCAGTGTGAAAAAATGAGACCACGGGGCTTCCCTGGTGCCTCAGTGGTGAAGAATCCGCCTGCCAATGCCGGAGACGTGGGTTCGATCCCTGATCTGGGAAGACCCCACGTGCCTCAGAGCAATTAGGCCCGTGCGCCACAACCATTAACCCGTGCGCCTAGAGCCTGCGCTCTGCAGCGAGGGAAGCCACCCCAGGGAGAAGCCAGCGCACCGCAAGGAGAGAGCACCCCTGCTCCCCGCAACTCGCGAGAGGAGGAGAGAGCACCCCTGCTCCCCGCAACTCGCGAGAGGAGGAGAGAGCACCCCTGCTCCCCGCAACTCGAGAGAGGAGAGAGCACCCCTGCTCCCCGCAACTCGAGAGAGGAGGAGAGAGCACCCCTGCTCCCCGCAACTCGAGAGAGGAAAGAGCACCCCTGCTCCCCGCACCTCGAGAGAGGCTCTGGCAGCAGTGGGGGCCCAGCGCAGCCCAAATAAGTGAATTTAAAATTTTTAAGTTAAAAGGAATGTAACTCTTTTTTTAAAAAAGATTGAATCTATAAACATGCTCAAAGAAACCACAGGAAAATACTTTTATAGTTTAATAGAAGGAAAAGCCTTAATATGACTGACAAAAAGAAACATCAAAGCCATAAAAGATTGGTATATTTCATTAGATTAAAAAGGTAGAAAATCTGCTTGGCCAAAAAATTCTGTAAATAAGATAAAAGATTAACAACAAACAAGGAGAAGTGTTTGTAACATATAACAAGTGAGGGGCTAATTTCCTTACATACAGAGTTCCTAAAAATCAATAATAAAAGTTCTAAAAATTCAGTAGAATATTAAATGAAGAAAACAAAATTCACAGTAAAGAATGGTATAAGTGATTCTTTAAAAAATATTTAATAATAGCTTGATTGATAACTCACATGCCATACAATTATCTTATTTAAAGCATGCAATTCAATGGGTTTTAGTATATTCACAGAGTTGTGCAACAATGACCACAATCAGTTTTAGAGCATTTTCATCACCCACTCACCCTCAAAAGAAACCATACTCAGAAGTAACTCTAATTACTAATTACCCCTACTCTTTCCACCAGTCACCGACCTACTTCCAGCCCTAGGCAACCACTAGTCTGCTTTCTGTCTCTCTGGATTTGCCTGTTCTGGCATTTCATATAGAAGGACCCATACGGCACGTGAACTTCTGTGTCTGGTTTCTTTCACTCAGAATAGTATTTTCAAGGTTCATCCATGTTGTTTCACGTATCACATCCATACTTTAGCTCTTTTTTTATGGCCAACTAGTATTTCGTTGTATGGGTATGCAGTTGATAATCATCTACTCATCCATTGGCAGGCGTTTGGGTTGTTTCTGTGTGTTTGGCCATTATGAATAATACCGCTGTGGACATTTGTGTGGAAGCTTTTGTGTGAACATAGCTTTCACTGGGCTTCCCAGGTGGCGCTAGTGGTAAAGAACCCTGCTGCCAATGCAGGAGACATAAGAAAGGTGGGTCAGGAAAACCCCCTGCAGGAGGGCATGGCAACCCACTCCAGTATTCTTGCCTGGAGAATCCCATGCACAGAAGAGTCTGGCGGGCTACAGTCCACAGGGTCACAGAGTTGGACGCCACTGAAGCAGCTGAGCACGCAAACACACACGGTTTCTTTTCTCTTAGATGTATAGCTGGCAGCGGGATGCTGGATCATATGATAACCCTACGTTTCACTTTTTAAGGAACTGTTTGCCTGCCTATGCGTGCGCGCAAAGTCACTGCAATCGTGTCCAACTCGTTACAACTCTATGGACTGTAGCCCACCAGGCTCCTCTATGCATGGGGTTCTCCAGGCAAGAATGCTGGAGTGGGTTGCGGTGCCCTCCTCCAGGGATCTTCCCAACCCAGGGATCAAACCCATGTCTCCTGTGGCTCCTGCACTGCAGGTAGATTCTTTACTGCTGAGCCACCGGCAAGACTGCCTGCCTGCTAAGGTGGCTGCGTTTTACATTCCCACCAATGCATGAGAGTTACCATTTCTCCACATTCTTGCCAGCACTTGTCTTTTTAAAAAGAAATACATCTATATATATAGTTGATGTACTGTATTATGTTAGTTTCTGGAATACTACATAGCGATTTGACATTTGCATCCATTATGAAGCAATCATCATGGTAAGTCTGGTATCCATTTGGCCCCATACAAAGTTATTATGCTGTTACTGACCATATACCTTATGCTGTATGTTACATCCTAGTGGCTTATTTATTTTATAACTGGAAGTTTGTACCTCTTAATCCACTTCACCTCTTTTGTCCCCCCACCCATTTGTTCTCTGTGTCTATGAGACTTTTCATTTTGTTTTGTTTTTTAGATTCCAAGTGAGATCACATGGTATTTGTCTTTCTCTGTCTAATTTGTTTCACTTAGTGTGAAACCCTCCAGATTCATCAGTGTTGTTGCAGATGGCAAGATTTCTTTTTTTATGGCTGAGTAGTATTCCGTTACATGTATGTATACCACGCCCTCTTTATCCATTCGTCTCTCCATGGACACAGGTTGCCTCCATACCTTGTCTGTTGTAAATGATGCTGCGGCGGCGAACACACATATTGCTGTGCAGACATGTTTCTGAAATAGTATTTTTGTTTTCTTCGGGTAAATATCTAGAAGTAATTCATGGATCCTGTGTTAGTACTGGTTTTAATTTTTTAAGGAACCTGCATACTGTTTTTCGCAGGGGCTGCGCCAACATACAGTTGCACCAATAGTGCACAAGGGCTCTCTTTTTCCCACATCCTTGTTGTCTTTTTGGTGATAGCCATCCTGACAGGTGTGAGGTGATATCTCATGTGGTTTTTATTTACATTTCTCTGATGATTAGTGATGTTGCACATTTTCCTCTGTCTGTTGGCCATCTATGTCTTCTTTGGAAAAATGTCTGAGTCTTCTGCCCCTTTTAAATTGGATTATTTGGCGTTTTGCTATTGAGTTGTTTGAGTTCCCCATACATATTGAATATTAGCCCCTTATCAGATACATGACTTACAGATATTTTCTCCCTTTCTTAGGTTGCCTTTTCTTTCTTCTTCTTCTTTTTTTTCCTTTTTTTTTTTTGGCCATGCTTTGTGGCATGCAGTATCTTAATTCCACTATCAGGGATCAAACTTGTGCGTTCTGCAGTGGAAGCATGGAGTTCTAATCACCAGGCTAACAGGGAATTCTGCTTTTTCACTTTATTAGTTGTCTCTTTTGCTGCGCAGAAACTTTTTAGTCTGGTATCTCTCTTGTTTATTTTTGCTTTCGTTGCATATGCTTTTGGTGTCATATATCCAGAAAAATTGGTGCCAAGATCAATATCAAGGATATTTTCCCTCATGCTTTCTTCTAGGAGAAGAAAGTTTCAGGTCTTACATTAGCCTTTAAACCATTGTGAGTTATTTTTTGTGTGTGGTTTAAAATAGAGGTCTGACTTAATTATTTTGCACGTGAGTGCCCGATTTTCCCAGCACCATGTATTGAAGAGACTATTCTTTCTTAGCTCTCGTGCCAAATGTTAGCTGACTGTACATATGGGCTTATTTCTGGGTTCTCGAGTTTGTTCCATTGCTCTGTGTGTCTGTTTTGATGCCAGTGCCATGCAGTCTTGATTACTTTAGCTTCGTAGTATTGTTTGCAGTCAAGACGTGTCATGCCTCCTGCTTTATTCTTCCTTCTCAGAATGGCTTTAGTTCTTCAGGGTCTTTTGTGGTTTCACATGAATTTTAAGATTTTTTTTCTATTTTTTCTGTGAAAAATGCCATTGGAATTTTGATAGGGATTACACTGTATCTATATATGGCTTCGGGTAATATGAGCATTTTAACATTATTGATTCTTGCAGTTGGTGAACATGGATGTCTTTGCATTTGTTTGTTTCTTCAGTTTTCTGATCAAACTCTTGTAGCTTTCAGTGTACCTATCTTTCACTTCCTTGGATGAATTTATTCCTAGGTATTTCATTGTTTTGGATGCTATTGTGAATGGGATTGTTTTCTTAATTTCTTTTTCAGGTGGTTCGTTGTTAGTGTATTAAAATGCAACTGATTTTTGTGTGCTGGTTTTGTGTCCTCTAACTTTACTGGATTTGATTTATTAGTTCTAACAGTTTAGGGATTAGATTGGAATTTTTAAGATTTTCTATATATAAGATTGTATCATCTACAAACAGAGACTGTTTTACTTCCTCCTTTCTGATATGGATGCTTTTTATTTCTTTTTCTTGCCCAATTGGTCTGGTTAAAAACTGCAGGACTGTGTTGAGCAGGGATGGTGAGAATAGGCACCCCTGTCTTGTTCCTGATCTTTAGAGGGAGAGCTTCCAACCTTTCACTGCTGAATACGGTGCAAGCAGTGGACTTGTCCTACACAGTCTTTATTTTGTTGAGGTACTTTCCTTCTATATCCAGTTTGTTCAGAGTTTTTCATCATGAAAGGAAGATGAATTTTGTAGATATATGCTTTTATTTCTCTTGGGTAAATATCTAAGGGTAAAATCACTGACAAACTGTTTTCCAAATTGGTTGTACTGTTTTATACTCCTATCAGCAATGTCTGAAAATTTCCGTTGTTACACATCCTTGCTAATATTTGGTGTTGTCAATCTTTTTTTCCCCAACTTGGAGATATAATTGATATATAACATTCTGTAGGTCTAACGTGTACTATGCAATGATTTGATATATGTATGTATTGTGAAATGATTACCACAATACAGTCATTTTTAAAAATGTGGAATGTTTCACAGGCTTGTATGTCATCCTTGCACAGGGACCATGCTCATCTCTCTGTGTGTGCTCTTTCGCTCAGTCGTGTCCAGTTCTTTGTGACCTCAGGGATGTAGGCAGCCAGGCTCCTCTGTCCATGGAGTTTTCCAGGCAAGAATACTGGAATGGGTTGCCATTTCCTACTCTAGGGAATCTTCCCGACTCAAGGATCAAACCCAAGTCTCTTGTGTCTCCTGCATTGGCAGGTGGGAAGCTTCAGTTGGCTCAGTGTTGTAAAGAATCTCTGTATTGTGCCAGTTTTAATATACGTTCTTCTGAAGCAAGGAGTCATTTTTTTTAACTTCTTATTTTATATTGGAGTATAGTCGATTAGCAATGCTGTGATAGTTTCAGGTGGACAGCAAAGGACTCAGCCCTATATATACATATAGCCATTCTTCCCCAAACTCCCCTCACATTCAGACAAGCGTAGTCTTTAATTTCAGCCTTTCTAATGGGTCTGAAGTAGTCTTTCTAGTATCTCGTGGTTTTGATTTGCATTTTCCTGATGACTAATGATGTTGAACACTTTTTTATTGTTTATTGGCCATTTCTTCTGTGAAATGCCTCTTCACATCTTTTGCCTATTTTTTATTGGGTTATTTATTATAATTGTTAAAACAGTTCTCTATATATTCTGGTTGCCAGTCAGATGTATGTATTATAAATCTCTCTCACTCTTTGGCTTATTTATTTCCTTAATGAAGTCTTTTAAAGAGCAGAAGTTTGAAGTCTGTTTTCTGAATTTTTTCTTTTATAGTTAGGTCTTTGGGGTCCACTCTAAAAAAATCTTTGCCTTAAATACGTTTATAATACTATTACTCTACATTTTCTTCTAAAAGCTTTAGAAATGTACTTTTACATTTAGATATATAATCCATCTTGAATTAATTTTTGTGTGTGGTTTGAAGTTGAGATCAGGAATTTTTGTTCTGTTTTTTTCCATATGGATAGCTAGTTGTTTATTTCAGCACCTCTCTTTGAAAGACTTTACCTTTCCCACTTAATTTTTTTGGTTCGTTTGTAAAAGAAATCAGTTGATGATATAAGTGTAGGTGTATTTCTGGATTCTCTATTTTGTTTCATTGATCTACTTGAACGTTAGTCTTGATTACAACAGAAAGGTACCGTATGTACCTTCTTTAATGTCTCTCAGCAATACTTTATAGTGTTTAATATATATATCGTATACATTGTATTAAATCAATTTATATATTTCAAGTTTTGTGCTACTATTTTAAGTAGCATTATTTTTAAAATCTATTTTCTTTTTAACTTTTCATTGCAAGAACTTATAAATATGATTGCTTTTTGTATATTTCTCTTATATCATGAGACTTTGCTAAATTCACTTATTAGTTGCATAGCTTTTTTGTAGATTCCTTAGAATCTTCTACATGCAAAATCATGTCATATGCCGATTAGAGGCACTTTTATTTCTTCCTTTCAGGTCTCTGTAGGTTATTTTTCTCTTTCTTTCTTTATTGCCAGAGTAGGACCTCATTACAATGTTGAATAGAAGTGGTGAGAGCAGATATCTTTGCTTTGTTCCCAATCATGGCAGAATAGTTATCAGTGTTTCAGATTAAATATGAGGCCTTTTGTCGATGTCCTTTGTTATGCTGAGGAAGTTTACTTTTATTCTTAATTTGCTGAGGATTTTTAAAATTTATTTTAATTTTTTTAGTTGAAGGATAATTGCTTTACAGAATTTTGTTGTTTTCTGCCAAATATTACAGAGAAGGCAATGGCGACCCACTCCAGTACTCTTGCCTGGAAAATCCCATGGGTGGAGGAGCCTGGTAGGCTGCAGTCCATGGGGTCGCTAAGAGTTGGACACGACTGAGCGACTTCACTTTCACTCTTCACTTTCATGCATTGGAGAAGGACATGCCAACCCACTCCAGTGTTCTTGCCTGGATAATGCCAGGGACGGAGGAGCCTGGTGAGCTGCTGTCTATGGGGTCGCACAGAATCGGACACGACTAAAGCAACTTAGCAGCAGCAGCAGCAACCATGCATATGTGCTAAGTCATTTCAGTCGTGTCCAACTCTGTGCAACCCTGTGGACTATATATCCTGCCAAGCTTCCCTGTCCATAGGATTCTCCAGGCAAGAATACTGGAGTAGGTTGCCATGCCCTCCTCCAGGGGACCTTCCTGACCTGCAGATCAAACCTGTGTCTCTTAGTCTCCTGCACTGGCAGACAGGTTCTTTACCACTAGTGCCACCTGGGAAGCCCACTTAAATATCACCGTGAAAAGTGAAAGTGAAAGTTGTTCAGTCGTGACCAACTCTTTTCAACCCCATGGACGATACAGTTCATGGAATTCTCCAGGCCAGAATGCTGGAGTATGTAGCCTTTCCCTTCTCCAGGGGATCTTCCCAACCCAGGGATCAAACCCAGGTCTCCCACGTTGCAGGTGGATTCTTTACCATCTGAGCCACAAGGGAAACCCATAAAAATAGTCAAATAAAAAGTTTATAGAAACTTATGCACATACCTACATAGCATCATTTGTGGTCTAGAGAAATATAAACCACCATACAGATGCAACATGAAATCATGACTGTATAAAGTTAACTCTGGTGCTCACCGTGCTGCTGGAGTAATTTTGTAGAGAACCCCTGTCGCTGTTGCAGTGAGCTCAAGCATCCTGAGTATCCACTTAAAACGCCGTGTGACACTGACTATTTCCACCTGGGCAGTTCATAGCTCCAGTCCTGCTTATCATGTTAAAAGTGATCCCCTGCAGATGTCAAGTATTTTTCATCACATTTAGTACAATATTGTAAACCTTGAAAGACACCATTGGGCCCATATGAAGAGCCACTTGTGATGCTGGAAGTGCTGCTAAGAAGCAGAGAAAAGTCATAACATGACAAGAAAAAGTTGAATTGCTTGATATGTACCAGAGATTGAGGTCTGCAGCTGTGACTGCCCACCATTTCAAGATAAGTGAATCCAATGTCAGGGCCATTCTTAAAAAAAAAACACTTCTGTGTGAGTCATTGCTGCAGCTAGGTCAGCAGGCACAGAAACCTTGCACTTTTTGAGAAATATTGAATATTTCTCTTTTTATCCCCTTGAAAATTCAGCTTTCATGTGGGTGTAGAATTACTGTAAGAAAGGCATATTGATAGACTCTAATATGATTTGAGAAAAAGTGAAGTCATTATATGGCAACTTAAGGCAAAAGGAAATGGAACGATGGAGAATTTAATGCCAGCAAAAGGTGGTGTGATAATTTTAGAAAGAGTTTTGGCTTAAAAAAATGTCAAGATAACAGGAGAAGCTGCTTCTGCCAACCAAGAGGCAGCAGAAAAGTTCCCAGAAGCAATTAAGAAAGTCATTGAGGAGAAAAGATATCTGTCTGGACAGGTTTTTAATGCAGACGAAAGTGCCCTATTCTGGAAAAAAAAGAATGCCATAAAGGACATTTATTAGCAAAGAAGAGAAGTGAGCACCAGAATTTAAGGCAGAAGGAAATAGGCTAACTCGACTGTTTTTTATAATTTCAGTCAAGTATATCATCAGGACTACCCTCATCCAGCCTTCAGACCTCGAAGGAAAGAGATAAATACCAGCTCCCAGTCTTTTTAAGTTGTACAGGAAGAAGGCCTGGACCACAGGAGTCCTTTTTCTAGACTGGTTTCATCGACATTTTGTCCCTAAATCAGGAAGTACCTTGCCAGTAAGGAGTGCCTCTTAAAGTTCTTTTGATTTTGGACAATGCCTCGACCACCCAGAACCTCATGAATTCAGTAATAAAGGCTTCAGAGTGGTCTACTAGCCCCCAAACACACTCTCTAATTCAGGGGATAATAAGGACCGTTAAGGCTCATTACACACAGTACTCTAGGGACAGGATTGTTAACACTGCGAAAGAGAACCCCAGGAGAGAAAACATCATGAAAGTCTATGAGGATTACACCACTGAAGATGCCATTGTTGCTGCAGAAAACGCCATGAAAGCCATCAAGCCCAAAACAATAAATTCCTGCTGGGGAAAACTGTGTCCAGATGTTGTACATGACTTCACAGGATTTACAGCAGAACCAGTCAAGGAAATCATGAAAGAGATTGTGGGATAAAAAGGAAAAAGTGGGGGGGGGGGTGGTGAAAATTTTAAGATATGGAGAAATTCAAGAACTAATAAACACCAAATGAGAGGAATTAACAGAAGATGACTTGATGGAGATGAGTGCTTCCTAACTGGTGCCAGGCAATGAAGAAGACGTACAAGTAGTGCCAGAAAACATATTGGTATTAGACAGTCTGGCAGAAGGGTTCCAGTTATTCGTGATTGCTTTTGACTTCTGTGACATGGACCCCTCTATGATACAGGCACTGAAACTAAAGCAAACAGTAAAAGAAGGATGAGGACTATATAAAAATGTTTTCAGAGGAATGAAAAAGCGGAAAAGGTCAGGCAAATTTCTGATGTATTTCCGTAGAATTACACCCAGTGTGCCTGCCTCTCCTGCCTCTCCTGCCTCTTCTTCCGCTTCTGCCACCCATGAGACGACAAGATCACCCCCTCCTCCTCCTCAGCCTACTCAATGTGAAGATCTTTATGATGGTCCACTCCCACTTAATAATAATAAGTAAGTAATAATAATAGTAAGTAATCACGTTATACGTTAATAAACTTATCTGTTGTGTATGTGGAGGGGGTGGTTATCTTTGTGTGAAAATCTAATAACTGAATAGCAAGAACTGTGTGAGATGTTTTTGTGTCGTTACTATTATCATCCCCTAAATATTCATCACATAGAACAGTGTGTGCAATAATGAAGGAGACGATAAGCAGATGAAAAGACAGCCTTCTGAATGGGAGAAAATAATAGCAAATGAAGCAACTGACAAGGAATTAATCTCAAAAATATACAAGCAACTCCTGCAGCTCAATTCCAGAAAAATAAGCGACCCTATCAAGAAATGGGCCAAAGAACTAAACAGACATTTCTCCAAAGAAGACATACAGGTGGCTAACAAACACATGAAAAGATGCTCAACATCACTCATTATCAGAGAAATGCAAATCAAAACCACAATAAGGTACCATCTCACGCCAGTCAGAATGGCTGCTGTCAAAAAGTCTACAAGCAATAAATGCTGGAGAAGGTGTAGGGAAAAGCGAACCCTCTTACACTGTTGGTGGGAATGCAAACTAGTACAGCCACTATGGAGAAGAGTGTGGAGATTCCTTAAAAAACTGGAAATAGAACTGCCATACAACCCAGCAATCCCACTGCTGGGCATACCCACCAAGGAAACCAGAATTGAAAGAGACACGTGTTCCCCAATGTTCATCGCAGCACTGTTTATAATAGCCAGGACATGGAAGCAACCTAGATGTCCATCAGCAGATGAATGGATAAGAAAGCTGTGGTACATATACACAATGGAGTATTACTCAGCCATTGAAAAGAATACATTTGAATCAGTTCTAATGAGGTGGGTGAAACTGGAGCCTATTATACAGAGTCAGAAAGAAAAATACCAATACAGTATACTAACACATATATATGGAATTTAAAAAGATGGTAATGATGACCCTATATGCGAGACAGTAAGAGACACAGATGTAAACAGACTTTTGGACTCTGTGGGAGAGGGCGAGGGTGGGATGATTTGAGAGAATGGCATTGAAACATGTATATTATCGTATGTGAAACGAATCTCCAGTCCAGGTTTGATGCATGAGACAGGGTGCTCAGGGCTGGTGCACTGGGATGACCCTGAGGGATGGGATGGGGAAGGAAGTGAGAGGGGGGCTCAGGATGGGGAACATGTGTACACCCGTGGCTGATTCAATGTATGGCAGAACCATCACAACATTGTAAAGCAATTAGCCTCCAATTAAAATAAATGAAAACAAGGGAAAAAAAAGATCTCTAAGTTCTGCAAAGTTCTTACTCTTTACAGGAAAGTATTGAACTTTTTTCTAATTAAAAATTAGAAAATGCATTTTTCCTTTTTGTTAGAGATTCCCTTGAATCATATAATAAAATAAAGGTAAAAAGAATGTAAAAATAAAAAAAAAAAACAACAGTGTGTGCAAGACTGGTATTGAGGCTGATAGCCTATCCTTATACAGGCATAAGGCGAGTGATATTTAATACAAAATTAACAATCTGTTAGTCTTCTTCCTAGTTTACTAAAACTTTGCTTTCAGAGAATTATATTACCATACAGCATGCTTCTCTTTCTTATAATTGGAGACACTTTGTTTTATCCTGTCATCACAAGAAAGTGGTTTTTTAAAAGGCAGCAATATTTCCAGTAGTGCATCATGCATATGACTGTAATATTCCATGCCATAAAATTTTTACAATGATTCATTCATTTGTATATAGGTTAGGCTATTGGAAGGACTGATGCTGAAGCTGAAACTAATACTTTGGCCACCTCCTGCAAAGAGTTGACTCATTGGAAAAGACTCTGATGTTGGGAGGGATTGGGGGCAGGAGGAGAAGGGGATGACAGAGGATGAGATAGCTGGATGGCATCACCGACTCGATGGACATGAGTCTGAGTGAACTCCGGGAGTTGGTGATGGACAGGGAGGCCTGGCGTGCTGCAATTCATGGGGTCGCAAAGAGTCGGACACAACAGCGACTGAACTGAACTGAACTGAACCATGAAGCAATCGTATCGCTGCTGCTTCGTTATCAATACATAAACCATTCTACCTGTAAATAAATATGGATTTCTTTTTTCACATATTGTTGTTAAGTCCCAAAGTCATGGCCAACTCTTTGTGACCCCATGGACTGCAGCACATGAGGCTCCCCTGTCCTTCACTATTTCCCAGATTTGCTCAAACTCATGTCCATTGAGTCGATGATGCCATCCAACCATCTCATCCTGTGTTTCCCCATCTTATTCTTGCTCTTAATCTTTCCCAGCATCAGGGTCTTTTCCAGTGAGTCAGCTCTTCGAATCAGGTGGCCAAAGTATTGGAGCTTCAGCTTCAGCATCAGTCCTTCCAATGAATATTCAGAGCTGATCTCCTTTAGGATGGACTGGTTGGATCTCCAGGGGACTCTCAAGAGTCTTCTCCAGCACCGCAGTTTGAAAGCCTCAATTCTTCAGTGCTCAGCCTTCTCAATGGTCCAGCTCTCATAAATGTTAGCAATACATATAACATTACAGTGTTTTGTATCATATAAGACAATATTTATATAGGTACTGACAGATGATTACAGTACAGTACTATAAATGTGTTTTCTCTCCCTTATGATTTTCCTAATAATGTCATCTTTTCTCTAGCTTACTTTACTGTTAAGAATATAATATATAATATTATAATACACAACATATGCATTAATTGACTGTTTATGTCACCAGTAAGGCTTCAGATCAACAGTAGGCTATTAGTAGTTAAGTTTGGGGAGAGTAAAAAGTTCCACAAATTTTCAACTGCGTGGGAGGCTGGTGCCCTTAACACCTGTGTTGTTCAAAGGTCGACTATATATATACACACATATATACAGATGAATATTTACACTTACATTGTATTAAAGGGAAAATAAGAGACTAGGAAGACTTGAAAATGGTGACAAAATACTGAAGACAATGTAAAAAGTCCTCCTTTAAAAAAAATTACATCAGAACAAAAAACGACAGTGAGGACTAGGTGGATGGTATCATATTAATGAATGAAAGCGAGAAAAGAGAGCATTCACCTCTGATTTTGATTTAGTCTCCTCATCAAAGAGAAGGCTTTTTGGATTGGAAAAGATTAAAAGAAACGCTGGTTCCAGGAAATGAAATCAAATATAGCTGAGATGTAAGAAGTCACCTAACTGCTTTAAATGAGCTCAAGTTTCTGGGTATGATTTACTTTCTGAGGAGCGGAGGCCCGGTGGATACGCAAGCTGAACTGCTGCTGGCAGCCTCTGGGAAAGCAGACCGCGCACAGGATGTGAGGAGAGGGCGGCCAGGCAGAGGGAGGGTGGCCGAGCTGCTGGGGGGAGAAGTTCCAGAAGACCCATGTCAGCAGGCCGGTTCAACAGACTGATGGCGGGTGACCTTGCCATCTGTCCTGAGATATTCTTTCAACTATTTGTTAAAAAGAGTAAGTTGTCAGTGTTTAGAAAAGGACGTTGTAGTCACTGTAAGCCTATCAGACTTTACTGAAAGAGAAAGGGCTGGGATGGGGATGAGGGAAGGAGGAAGGGGAGGAGAGAAGAGGAGAGAAGGAAGAGAGCCCAGGCTTGGCGGGTAAAGAAGGCCCCAGCTGTTACTTCTTAGTGAAACGACATTAGGCAAATTATTTATCTTTATAAGCCAAATTGCCTTGTAGGTAAAATAGAAATAATAAGTGAACCTACTTCATAGCATAGTTCTGAGGTATAAACCAAATAGTGTGTGTAAAACATTTATCAAACTCATTGGTAATTGTGAAGGGAGTGACAAAGACAAAGGATGGAAACGGCCACAATACTGAAGGAGGAAAAAGTGAGACGGTCAGGGCAAACTGACTCCATTTTTGAAGGGGTTACTAGACTGTTAAATTGAGAAGAATCTATACTTAGCTATATCTATTATAAAATTCGGAGAAGGCAATGGCATCCCACTCCAGTACTCTTGCTGGAAAATCCCATGGATGGAGGAGCTTGGCGGGCTACAGTCCATGGGGTTGCACAGAGTTGGACACGACTGAGCGACTTCACTTTCACTTTTCACTTCCTGCATTGGAGAAGGAAATGGCAACCCACTCCAGTGTTCTTGCCTGGAGAGTCCCAGGGACGGGGGAGCCTGGTGGGCTGCCGTCTATGGGGTCGCACAGAGTCAGACACAACTGAAGCGACTTAGCAGCAGCAGCAGCAGCATTATAAAATTATTATAAAATGTAGCTATATTTATTCTGTTGGTTTGGGATTCCCAGGTGGCACTAGTGGTAAAGAATCCGCCTGCCACTGCAGGAGACGCCAAAGACACGAGTTTGATTCCTGGGTTGGGAAGATTCCCTGGAGAAGGAAGTGGCAACCCATTCCAGTATTCTTGCCGTGAAAATTCCATGGGCAGTGAAGTCTGGTGGGCTGCAGTCCATGGCGTCTCAAAGAGTCAGACATGACTCAACACCCACTCTCTCACGCACATTGTGTTGGTTTAGTTTAATTGGATTTCAGCAAGACCTTGACATCTCCATGATATCCTGGTGAAGAAGCAGAAAGGATGTAGGGCTGGATGATATCTAACAGGTTGAACAGTCATATCCAAATGTGCTAATTAATGGGTTCATATCATGCTGAAGCGAAGACTCCAGAAATATAATTCTGGATTATGCCATTTTTTTCTAATCTATTATTTGCATGAAAGCATGGATAGCAGGCTAATCAAAGGTGGGAGAGATAGCTAATAAGCTGCCTGAAAGAAATAGAACCTGAAAAGCCACAGTATAATATACTACAGAGAGTGGGGGTGGGTGGGTTTACCACTGCTAGCTTATGACCTTGAAAAATTACTTAACTACCTGAGCCTTTGTTTCCTATTTGCATGAAGATAATACCACCTATTCCGTGGTGGTTGTGAGAATAAAAAAGATAATATATGTGGACTAGTTAAATATATTTTAGTTATCTATCAGTGTATAATAAATTACCCCCAAAGTTTGGAGGCTTAAAGCAATAAATACTTATGTCACACCATTTCGGAGGGTTAAGAATCCAGAAGCAGCTTACGGGGATGGTTCTGGCTCAAGGTCCCACGTAAGGTTAAAAATCAAGATTTGGGGGACTCCTGTGGTGTGGTTATGAGTCCACCTTCCAATGCCGGGGACGTGAGTTCGATCTCTGGTCAGGGAACTAAGATCCCACAAGACACAGAGCAACTAAGCGCATGCGCCGCAGCTAGAGAGCCTGCCGGGGGCAACTAGAGAAGCTGGCTCACCCGCAACGGAAATCCCAGGTGAGGCAGCTAAGACCCAGTGCAGCCAAATAAATAGATTTTTTAAAAAGAAGACAAAATCAAGATTTGGGTCAGGGCTGCAGGCATCTGAAGGCTTGACTGGGACCAGAAACTCTGTTTCTAAACTCACTCATATCACTGTCAGCAGGAGGACTCAGTTCTTCATCTTGAGTCCCTCATGATACAGGAGTGGCTTCCCCAGAAAAAGGGATCTCAGACAGAGCAAGCAAGAAGCATCAGTACCTCTTAGGACCAAGTCTCTGAAGTCACATGATGGCACTTTCATTTTACTCTGTTCTTTAGAAGTGAATCACTAAGTTTCACCCATACTCAAGGGGCAGCGAGGGGAGTATCACAGAATATTGTGGACATATCTTAAAACCACCACACTATAAAAAGTACTCTGCTAGTGCTTTGCACAAAATTCAGTTCATTTCAGCTGCTCAGTCCGACTCTTTGTGACCCCATGGACTGCAGCATGCCAGGCCTCCCTGTCCAACACCAACTCCCAGAGTTTATTCAAACTCATGTCCATTGAGTCGGTGATGCAATCCAACCATCTCATCCTCTGTCGTCCCCTTCTTCTCCTGCCTTCAATCTTTTCTGGCATCAGGGTCTTTTCCAGTGAGTCGGTTCTTCATATTAGGTGGCCAAAGTATTGGCGTTTCAGCTTTAGCATCAGTCCTTCCAATGAATATTCAGGACTGATCTCCTTTAGGATGGACTGGTTGGATCTCCTTGTAGTCCAAGGGACTCTGAAGAGTCTTCTCCAACAGCACAGTTCAAAAGCATCAATTCTTCAGTGCTCAGCTTTCTTTGTAGTCCAGTTCTCTCATCCATACACAACTCCTGGAAAAACCATAGCCTTGGCTAGACCTTTGTTGCTAGGTGCTCCATAAATGGCAGTTGTTTTTATGCTGTTACTACTATACACCTAATACATAAGGTCTTTTCTATAAAGCCACTATGAGCAGGACAAGAAAACCTCACGCTTTTTTCAGTTGAGTTCAGTTCAGTTGCTCAGTCGTGTCCAACTCTTTGCAACCCCATGAATTGCAGCACGCCAGGCCTCCCTGTCCATCACCAACTCCCAGAGTTCACTCAGACTCAAGTCCATCGAGTTGGTGATGCCATCCAGCCATCTCATCCTCTGTCATCCCCTTTTCTTCCTGCCCCTAATCCCTCACAGCATCAGTCTTTTCCAATGAGTCAACTCTTCGCATGAGGTGGCCAAAGTTCTGGAGTTTCAGCTTGAGCATCATTTCTTCCAAAGAACACCCAGAACTGATCTCCTTTAGAATGGACTGGTTGGATCTCCTTGCAGTCCAAGTGACTCTCAAGAGTCTTCTCCAACACCACAGTTCAAAAGCATCAATTCTTCGGCGCTCAGCTTTCTTCACAGTCCAACTCTCACATCCATACATGACTACTGGAAAAATCATACCCTTGACTAGATGGACCTTTGTTGGCAAAGTAATGCTTTTGAATATGCTATCTAGGTTGGTCATAACTTTCCTTCCAAGGAGTAATTATCTTTTAATTTCATGGCTGCAGTCACCATCTGCAGTGATTTTGGAGCCCAAAAAAATAAAGTCTGACACTGTTTCTACTGTTTCGCCATCTATTTCCCATGAAATGATGGGACTAGATGCCATGATCTTAGTTTTTTGAATGTTGAGCTTTAAGCCAACTTTTTCACTCTCCTCTTTCACTTTCATCAAGAGGCTTTTTAGTTCCTCTTCACTTTCTGCCATAAGGGTGGTGTCATCTGCATATATGAAGTTATTGATATTTCTTCCGGCAATCTTGATTCCAGCTTGTGCTTCTTCCAGCCCAGCGTTTCTCATGATGTACTCTGCATAGAAATTAAATAAGCAGGGTGACAATATATAGCCTTGACGTACTCCTTTTCCTATTTGGAACCAGTCTGTTGTTCCATGTCCAGTTCTAACTGTTGCTTCCTGACCTGCATATAGGTTTCTCAAGAGGCAGGTCAGGTGGTGTGGTATGCCCATCTCTTTCAGAATTTTCCACAGTTTCTTGTGATCCACACAGTCAAAGGCTTTGGCATAGTCAATAAAGCAGAAATAGATGTTTTTCTGGAACTCTCTTGCTTTTTTGATGATCCAGTGGATGTTGGCAATTTGATTTCTGGTTCTTCTGCCTTTTCTAAACCCAGCTTGAACATTTGGAAGTTCATGGTTCACGTATTGCTGAAGCCTGGCTTGGAGAATTTTGAGCATTACTTTACTAGCATGTGAGATGAGTGCAATTGTGTGGTAGTTGGAGCATTCTTTGCATTGCCTTTCTTTGGGATTGGAATGAAAACTGACTTTTTCCAGTCCTGTGGCCACTGCTGAGTTTTCCAAATTTGCTGGCATATTTAGTGCAGCGCTTTCACAGCATCATCTTCCAGGATTTGAAATAGCTCAACTGGAATTCCATCACCTCCACTAGCTTTGTTCATAGTGATGCTTTCTAAGGCCCACTTGATTTCACACTCCAGGATGTCTGGCTCTAGGCAAGTGATCACACCATCGTGATTATCTGGGTCGTGAAGATCTTTTTTGTACAGTTCTTATGTGTATTCTTGCCACCTCTTCTTAATATCTTCTGCTTCTGTTAGGTCCAGACCATTTCTGTCCTTTATCGAGCCCATCTTTGCATGAAATGTTCCCTTAGTATCTCTAACTTTCTTGAAGAGATCTCTAGTCTGTCCTGTTCTCCTTTTCCTCTATTTCTTTGCATTGATCACTGAGGAAGGCTTTCTTATATTTCCTTGCTATTCTTTGAAACTCTGCATTCAGATGCTTGTGTCTTTCCTTTTCTCCTTTGCTTTTCACTCCTCTTCTTTTCACAGCTATTTGTAAGGTCTCCCCAGACAGTCATTTTGCTTTTCTGCATTTCTTTTCCATGGGGATGGTCTTGATCCCTGTCTCCTGTACGATGTCACGAACCTCCATCCATAGTTCATCAGGCACTCTATCTATCGCATCTAGGCCCTTAAATCTATTTCTCACTTCCACTGTATAATCATAAGGGATTTGATTTAGGTCATATTGAATGGTCTAGTGGTTTTCCCTACTTTCTTCAATTTAAGTCTGAATTTGGCAATAAGGAGTTCCTGATCTGAGCCACAGTCAGCTCTCGGTCTTGGTTTTGCTGACTATATAAAGCTTCTCCATCTTTGGCTGCAAAGAATATAATCAGTCTGATTTCGGTGTTGACCTTCTGGTGATGTCCATGTATAGAGTCTTCTCTTGTGTTGTTGGAAGAGGGTGTTTGCTATGACCAGTGCATTTTCTTGGCAAAACTCTATTAGCCTTTGCCCTGCTTTATTCCATATTCCAAGGCCAAATTTGCCTGTTACTCCAGGTGTTTCTTTAGATTCCTGGAAAATACAGAGAAGGAAGTACCGTATATCACAAGATTCATTATATCTGTTTTGTAAACTAAAATGAATGCACTCTTTTTATACTATTGCATTAAGAACAGACTGATAAAATTAAATTTCAGTAACACTTAATAGTCATACCTAAAGTACATAGTCAGCCAACAGATACCAGTGACATGGATAGTTTGAATTGATGGTTAATCCAAAAATTAATTTTGTTTGGTTAAGATAAAATATAAACACCTATATTTATATTAACAAATATTAGAATTCTTCCAACTTAAACTGTGTAGTATCCCAACTTGTCTGAGTGTCCTGCTCTCCTTTCCAGCTAGAAAACTGGCCACCCCTAAGACTAAGAGGACCCAGTCTCAACAAAGATAAGAAGACTTGCTAGTTCACCCACCTTCCCTGAGGGCAAGGAGTAATTTAGGGAGAATTAAATCAACAAGCAAAAGAAGTATATCAACAAAGGGCTCAATTAAGCCAGAGAGTTGATGTTGATAGTAAAAACTCAGAAACAAGAATCACTGGATAATCAAGCGTCCCTCTGTTTGTGTATACATATGGATACCTAAGTGTCCATCAGTAGCCTCAGGGATTGTCTGATGCTGGTTGTAAACAAAAGCATAAGAACTCTTGAACTCCAGGTGGACAGAGTAATTTACTGGGCCACTTTGGAAAGATAAGATCATTAAATTGAAGATAGTGTCACACCCGAAACTGGTTTATTCACTAGTGTTTTGATTTGCATTAATCATTAGACAGTTCCTCAGGCTAATGTCTGGCATTATGGAACTCTCCTTAGCAACTCACCAACAAAGCAATCAGACTTCTAACATGTTCACAACATAGTCACGGATTTGAGAGTCAGTAAAAATGGCCCCCAAGGAGCCAGTGTTTACAGAGTTTATATGTGTCTCTGTAAAAGAGGCAGAAAATCTGCCAAGAGCTCCACAGAGAATCCGATAACTATTTATAAATGCATAACTCTCAGGTTCTGATCAGGTCAACAGCAGCAGATAACAAGGTGGTGAGGCGGGTCTGACAGGGGTGATAAAAGTTATCAGGAAAGAAAGTCACTAAAATTCAAACAGTGAAGAGAAAATCTATGTTAAAAACAAACAAGAGAAAATCTATGTGTATATATATATATTTTTTTTTTAATCAAATGGTATTTTAGGGTCATTTACCATGTAGGGGACCTGTAAAGGCTTTATTAATCTTTTTTGTTCTTTGAGGGTATCTTTCCATCATGGTCCAGGGCAATAAGCAGAATGTTGAACCAGAGTTGATAAACCAAATGTTACTTATGTTTATTATCATCTTTTTAGCCGGGCAAGGAAGTTTGTGATGCAGTTTAGAGATAAGATATGCTTTTTAAA
This sequence comes from Capricornis sumatraensis, assembly GCF_032405125.1. Classification (NCBI taxonomy): domain Eukaryota; kingdom Metazoa; phylum Chordata; class Mammalia; order Artiodactyla; family Bovidae; genus Capricornis; species Capricornis sumatraensis. Next base: position 77,498,473 of record NC_091084.1, read on the forward strand.
AAAAAAAAATTTTTAAGTTTGGGCACTTAAGCTTTACTTATTGACTTACAGAATACACATAGAAGAAGGGGTCACTGGAGCCTCTGGGAAAACTGTGTACTGATTCAGCATCGTGAGGGTTGCACAGCCTGTTCTGTGAATAATAAAATAATTAGAATAACAGCCATCATTTATTGAACACAGAGAATGAGATGGCTGGATGGCTTCACCGAGTCAATGGACATGAACTTGGGCAAATCCCGGAAGATGGTAAGAGACAGGAAAGCCTGGCATGCTGTAGTCCATGGGGTCACAAGAGTCGGACATGACTTGGCGACTGAACAAGTGAAAACTCACCATGATCAGGAACTGTGTTAAATCTTTACATGCATTATGGTATTGAATCTTCTCAACCACTATTTGAGTATTTATCTCCATTTTTTTAAATGTTTACTAATTTATTTGGCTGTGCCAGATCTTAATTGCAGCACACGGAACCTTCCGTCTTCACTGTGGCATGCAGGATCTTTAGTTTCAGCACCTGAACTCTTAGGTAGGGACAGCCTGTGGGATCTAGTTCCCTGACCAGGGATCAAACCAGGGCCCCCTGCATTGGGAGCACAGAGTCTTAGCCACTGGACCCCCAGGGAAGCCCCTGTCTCCACTTTAAAGATGAGGGAACTGAGGTCAGTTCAGTTCAGTCACTCAGTCGTGTCCAACCCTTAGCAGCTCCATGGACTGCAGCACACCAGGCTTCCCTGTCCTTCACTATATCCCGGAACTTGCTCAAACCCATGTCCATTGAGTCACTGATGCCATCCAACCATCTCATCCTCTGTCGTCCCCTTCTCCTCCTGCCTTCAATCTTTCCCAGCATCAGGGTCTTTTCCAATGAGTCTGTTCTTCGCATCAGGTGGCCAAAATGTTGGAGTTTCAGCTTCTGCATCAGTCCTTCCAATGAATATTCGGGACTGATTTTCTTTAGGATTGACTGGTTTGATCTCCTTGCCGTCCAAGGGACTCTCAAGAGTCTTCTCCAAAACCACAGTTCAAAAGCATCAATTCTTTGGCGCTCAGCTTTCTTTATAGTCCAACTCTCACATCCATATGTGACCACTGGAAAAACCATAACTTTGACTAGATGGACCTTTGTTGGCAAAGTAATGTCTCTGCTTTTCAATATGCTGTCTAGGTTGGTCATAACTTTTCTTCCAAGGAGCAAGTGTCTTATTTCATGGCTGCAATCACCATCCGCAGTGATTTTGGAGCCCCCAAAAATAAGTCTCTCACTGTTTCCATTGTTTCCCCATCTATTTGCCATGAAATGATGGGACTGGATGCCATGATCTTACTTTTCTGAATGTTGAGCTTTAAGCCAACTTTTTCACTCTCCTCTTTCACTTTCATCAAGAGGCTCTTTAGTTCTTCTTCACTTTCTGCCATAAAGGTGGTATCATCTGCATATCTGAGGTTATTGATATTTCTCCTGGCAATCTTGATTCCAGTGTGTGCTTCATCTAGCCCAGCATTTCTCATGATGTACTCTGCATATAAGTTAAATAAGCAGGGTGACAATACGCAGCCATGATGTACTTCTTTCCCAATTTGGAACCAGTCTGTTGTTTCATGTCCAGTTCTAACTGTTGCTTCTTGACCTGCATACAGATTTCTCAGGAGGCATTCCCATCTCTTTAAGAGTTTTCCACAATTTGTTGTGATCTACACAGTCAAAGGCTTTGGCATAATCAATAAAGCAGAAGTAGATGCTTTTCTAGAACTCTTACTTTTTAAATGATCCAGTCAGTGTTGGCAATTTGATCTCTGATTCCTCTGCCTTTTCTAAATCCAGCTTGAACATCTGAAAGTTCATGGTTCACATACTGTTGAAGCCTGGCTTGGAGAATTATAAGCATTACTTTGCTAGCGTGAGATGAGTACAATTGTGCAGTAGTTTGAGCATTCTTTGGCATTGCCTTTCTTTGGGATTGGAATGAAAACTGTGGCCACTGCTGAGTTTTCCAAATTTGCTGGCATATTGAGTGCAGCACGTTCACAGCATCATCTTTTAGGATTTGAAACAGCTCCACTGGAATTCCATCACCTCCGCTAGCGATGTGTCTGTCTTCACTTCAGCGTGACATGAACCCATTAATTAGCACATTTTGATATGACTCTTCAACCTGTTGTATGTCATCCAGCCTACATCCTTTCCGCTTCTTCACGAGGATATCATGGAGATGTTGTCAAGGTCTTGTTGAAATCCAATTAAACTAAACCAACACAATATGAGTGAGTGAGTAGGTGTTCAGTCGTGTCCAACTCTTTGCAACCTCATGGACTGCAGCCGGCCAGGCTCCTCTGACCATGGGACTCTCCAGGCAAGAATACTGGAGTGGGTGTCCATGCCTTCCTCCAGGGGATCTCCCAACCCAAGGATCAAACCCAGATCTCTCACATTGCAGGTGGATTCTTTTCCATCTGAGCCACCAGGGAAGTCCAAGAATACTGGAGTGGGTAGCCTATCCCTTCTCCAGGGGATCTTCACAACCCAGGAATCGAACCGGGGTCTCCTGCATTGCAGGCAGATTCTTTATCACTTAGGCACCAGGGAAGTCCTGTAATGTTATCATATGGCAAGAAGAACTTTGCAGGTGTGATGAAGTTAAAGATCTTGAAATGGGGGAGATTATCCTGGAATATCCATGTGATAACATCCAAAAGAATATCCAAAAGATAACTTAATGTTATCTCAGGGGACGGGGGAGTCTGGTGGGCTTCCGTCTGTGGGGTCGCACAGAGTCGGACGTGACTGAAGCAACTTAGCAGTAGCAGTAGCAGCAAGTCTTCCCAGAGGCAGACTACAAGAGGTTTGATGATAGGAGAGGAGAGGCAGTGTGGAAGCTGGAAGCAGTGGACAGGGGAAGGTGATGTGATGTAGCATCCCAAGCCAAGGAATGACCACAGCCCCTCGTGGCTGGCAAAGCCAAAGAACAGATTGTCCCCAAACCTCCAGAGGAATCATGCCTGCTGACGCCTTCATGTTAGCCCTGTTAAGACTCATTCTGGGGACCTCCCTGGCAGTCCAGTGGTTAAGACTTCGCCTTCCAGGGGCGGGGAGGTGCCGGTTCAGTCCCTGGTCAGGGAGCTAAAATCCCACCTGCCTCAAGACCAAAAACCCAAAACTTAAGAGACCAAAACACCAAAATGTAAACCAGGAGCAATATTGTAACAAGTTCAGTAAAGACTTTAAATGGTCCACATCCAAAACAATCTTTAAAAAGAAAAAATAAAAGACTTATTTTGGACTTCCGGCCTTCAGAACTCTAAGAGAATGAATCGCAGCCGTTGCGAGCCGCCGTTCGTGGTGTTCGCTGCAGCCGCTGCAAGAGTCTCGGACAGCCACGTGACTGTCTTCGTGGTTTGCCTGCTTCACACTTTGCCCTTATATTTTTCCTACACTTGGTAATTATATTTCTTGAATTCGGTTATAAAAGCGTCGTTTCAGATCAGGTTTGAGGCGTGTTGAGAATTTAGCTGAGCTACTCCATGCTATTGCTGCCTTGGCATCCGTTTTGTTTGGTCCACAGAGATGTTAAAAATGATGCCAGCCCCTCAGCAAGCACATGCCCTGGATAACAGCCTGCAGAGTCACAAGCAAACATAAGGTCCTGATACGACTTTCCCCTTGTGTTCAGAGGTCGCCCCTGCCGCCCAGGGCTTTCACATCATCCCTTAGATAAGACCCAAGTGGGAGCTTACCAAAAGCCCACTGTTTTGGTTTGAATTGACCGATCCAGACTTAGCCCAGAAATCCCAAAGTTCTTCACCCACAGACCCTAATAAGGACTTGTTACCACAGGGCCTGACGGTCTTGTCTGCACTCTGCCCTGACCTCCCGCTGTGACCCCTTGAGATGTGCTTTGCGCTTCCTCCAAGACCTGACTGTAATAAACATCTCTATTTCAGTTTTCCTGTGGTCAGCTGTTGAACAAGACTCACCACCTGCCATCCTATGCTCCGCTTAACAAACGCTGGTTTACAAAATCATAACAAAGAGGTACTTTATGAGATTATCCATCCTATGGCTAACCCATATCCCAGCCTTTTGAATTGCTACAGTGGAAAACGAAAAGTGATGGGACCAGCGTTGCTATGTGTATAATGAAATGAAATCTTTTCAAGATGAAGGATTAACACACTTATGGAAAAATACTGAATGTCAAAAGTCAAGTCAGTAATCACATCCCACATCTCTGACTAGAAATATAGCAGATTTCCCCTACACCCTCCACTCTTCATTAAAAAAGTATTTCCAACCTTCAAGAAAGCTATGGCAGTAACTTGGATTCACCAAATGCTACCAACTATTGCATTTGTGCCCAATAGGTAGGTAGGAAGGGAGGTAGATAGATAGATAATTCAGAACTAAGTTATAAGGAGCATGACACCTAACCCCAATGTAAGTGAAAGTGAAGCCGCTCAGTCGTGTCCAACTCTTTGCGACCCCATGGCCTGTAGCCTACCAGGCTCCTCAGTCCATGGAATTTTCCAGGCAAGAGGACTGGAGTGGGTTGCCATTTCCTTCTCCAGGGGATCTTCCCCACCCAGGGATTGAACCCAGGTCTCCCACATTGCAGGCAGACGCTTTACCGTCTGAGCCACTAGGGAAGGACTTAATATATATAACCCCTATATACTTAATCCCCTAAAAGGAAGCATTCTCCTCGTCTGCATAACTCCAGTTTCATTATTTAAGGAAATGAGCAATAATTCCCCAGTTGTTCTCAGATATGTTAAAAGAAGCTTGTTTTCTGACCCAGGGTCCGATCCAGGTTCGCAGTTGCGCTTGATGATGCCTCTCTAGCCTCTTTTAATCTGGAACAAACACTGTGCGATTTTGTTCCTCATGACGTGTTTTTCTGGTGTTTAGCCTGACCCTCCCTGCGCTCTCATGTAAACTGCACAGGGGCAGGGATTTGGGTCCCTTTTGTTTGTTGCTATGTCCTCAGCACTGAGAATAGGGCCTGGCACTTATTAAGACTTAGTAAATATTTGTTAAATAAACAGATGAGTGAATGAATAAGCAATACAAGTATAATGAGTGTCCTGAAGGGTGATTTAGAGGATGCCAAAGAGGCTAATCTGTTGTTGTTTGTATATTAACTATTACCTCTGTGTTCCTGGGGTTCATGTTCCAACAACAGGCTCATTTTACAAACCAAATAGGAAAATATAAATTAAAATTGTTTTAAAAAATAACCAACTGAAAAAGTTGGTCAAGACAAAAGAGGTATGAGAATTCCCTGGCAGTCCAATGGTTAGGGTTCTGCGGGGGTCACAGGTTCGATCCCTAGTCGGAGAACTAAGATCCTGCAAGCCGTACAGCGTGGCCACAATGCATGATGACATGTAACTTAACAGTGAGACTACGAAGACACTTAAATTGACTATTGGGTCACAGAACGATGTAACCACCGCAAACCTAAGTTAGCCTTGCTGCTGCTGCTAAGTCGCTTCAGTCATGTCCAACTCTGTTCGACCCCCTAGATGGCAGCCTACCAGGCTCCCCCCGTCCCTGGGATTCTCCAGGCAAGAACACTGGACTGGCTTGCCATTTCCTTCTCCAGTGCACGAAAGTGAAAAGTCAAAGTGAAGTCACTCAGTCATGTCCGACCCTCAGCGACCCCATGGACTGCAGCCTACCAGGCTTCTCCATCCATGGGATTTTCCAGGCAAGAGCACTGGAGTGGAGTGCCATTGCCTTTTCCGAAGTTAGCCTTAGAGTAATACAAAAATAACAGAGGTCTTAAGGAGCAGATGGTTGTTTTGCTCTGTTTATTCATTCTGTCATTTGACTAGTATTTTTTGAGGGCCTGCTGTATTCCAGGCACTAGTTTATAGATTCTTAAAGGTCATCTTTTTTAACCAACAGTAATAATACAGAGATAGGCACAGTTTCATTTTGGAATAAAGGAAAGTAATTATCACAGAAATAAAACTATTGTGTTATTTGGAGATGTTTTTATTTTGTTGACTTCAAATTGCTTCTTTTGAACTCATCACTCCAATTAAAGAAATAAATTTCTAACAGGGAAAATGGCCTACCCAGAGCATAATCAAGACAATAATCATTGTCTCTTTTTCCTGAAAGAACTTTCCCATGATTGTTTAGTTCAGCCTGAAAGCCTTTTGTGACACTTAAAAATTACTGAGGGGAAGAAAAGAGCCTGAGCTGGGCTGGTTTTGCACAGGACATGAGCTGTGAGTCTGGTCTCGGCTGTCGGTGTTGGACAGGATGCCGTCTACCAGCTTTGCTTCTTGTCCAACTCCAGTTTCCACAGGTTTCCGTTTTCCTTTGCTCTCCAGTCAAAAGGGAAAATGCTCACATGATTCTTAGGAATACTGGAGCAGGAAATTGTTTGAGGGACTTGAAAAACCCTTTTTTCTCTCCCTTCAAAGCCTTAAATGATGCTTGCTTCATCGAAGCTTCAGTTCAGTTCAGTTCAGTCACTCAGTTGTGTCTGACCCTTTGCGACCCCATGAATCACAGCTCGCCAGGTCTCCCTGTCCATCACCAACTCCCGGAGTTTATCCAGACTCACGTCCATTTGAGTCAGTGATGCCATCCAGCCATCTCATCCTCTGTCGTCCCCTTCTCCTCCTGCCCCCAATCCTTCCCAGAATCAGGGTCTTTTCCAATGAGTCAACTCTTCGCATCAGGTGGCCAAAGTATTGGAATTTCAGCTTTAGCATCATTCTTTCCAATGAACACCCAGGACCGATCTCCTTCAGAATGGACTGGTTGGATCTCCTTGCAGTCCAAGGGACTCTCAAGAGTCTTCTCCAACACCATGGTTCAAAAGCATCAATTCTTCGGCGCTCAGCTTTCTTCACAGTCCAACTCTCACATCCATACATGACCACTGGAAAAACCATAGCCTGGATTAGATGGACCTTTGTTGGCAAAGTAATATCTCTGCTTTTTAATATGGTATCTAGGTTGGTCATAACTTTCCTTCCAAGGAGTAAGCGTCTTTTAATTTCATGGCTGCAATCACCATCTGCAGTGATTTTGGAGCCCAAAAAATAAAGTCTGACACTGTTTCCACTGTTTCCCCATCTATTTCCCATGAAGTGATGGGTCCAGATGCTTACAAATCATTAAAAGCAGACCTGCCAGATTGATGTAATATATGTTTTAGCTTCCAACAGAAAAAAAGAATCTCCATAAAACTAATCTTTGAGTCATGGAGAATTTTTTCTTTTCTGATTTTAATGTTTTGGAGTACCCCAGCACCTTTTCACTGCCTGCCATACACAAATCTCCTGTGTCTTCCTTGAGCCAAAGATGAACCTGGTGTCGCCTCTAATAGCTCTGTATTCCTAGTCCTTTTCAAATATGTTATTGTTCACCCACTTTAGCCGTTGCAGAGCGACTCCCAAGGCCCAGTGTCTTAGAAAACCAGAAACCACGCAGGAGGAGGGCAGCAGTCGGGTGGACATCGAGAATGCCAGTGCAGACCTGGGTTTCTTGCATCTCTGTGGCTTCCGTTTAGAATAAGTGTAGATGGACAGAGGCCGAGCTGTCTCTGGTGTGACCCCTGGTTAAGCTAAGACCTATATAAAAACTAAGGATATGCTACTTCCTGTTACTCACAGAGAGAGAAACATGAGAAGACCAGACTAACAAGAAAAAAGGAAATGACATTTGTTGAGCGCCCCCAGTGAGGTAGGTGTTGTGACAGGCGCTTCCTAAAGTTAAAATTTCTACTGTATCACATTTGATCCTCATCACAGTCTACAAGGCATCGTCTCTATATTACAGACAGGAGAAGTAAAGCTCGCAACTAATTTGTTCAAGGCGATGCAATAGGATGTGGAGAAGAGATTCTAAACCTTCTCTGTGGCTTCAGAGTCATGCCCTTTCCACTAACTCATTCTTCCTGCTCCTCTGACCAGTCCTCCTCAGTGTCTTTAGAAAGTTACTCTCCTCTGTCTTAAATGCTGCTGTGTCCCAGAATTCCATTCTTGACTCATTACGTTTCTCACTGAGCATGGTTACTGAGCAGTCCTGTCTCCTTTGACTTCCCCTACTATCTTGGGCAAATGACTTCTAAATCTGTCTGTCTAGCCCTGAACTCCCCCTGAGCCTCAGACCCACACATGCTACCCACAGCGTGCTACCAGCCTCAGACACCGCTACTTACACGTATGTCTGACAGTCACACGTTTCTACATGTCGGAAGCAGAAGTCCTCACCCTCACCCTTGAATCTGCCTCTCTTGGGCTCTCCAAGATTACACTCTCATCATTCTAGATTCCTCTTTCCCCCTCACCCCTCACATGCAGTCAGCTAGAGTCCCGCTGTTCTCCCTTCAAAATAGTTCTTAAATTCCTGATCTATCTTCTTGATTCCAGTGATCATTGCTGCAGTTTCTGCTTGAACCTTTGAAATTTTGCTCCCGTTACAGCTGAGTGATCCATGTGCAAAGAAAATCTGGCTGCACTGCTCTTCTTCTTCTTGTGCTTGAAACCATTTAAAGATGCCCCCACGATCTAAGAGCCCATTCACTGCAAAAGACCCTGACACTGGGAAAGAGAGGGCAAGAGGAGAAGGGGCCGACAGAGGAGGAGATCGTTGGATGGCACCACTGACTCAGTGGACATGAGTTTGAGCAAGCTCCGGGAGATGGTGATGGACAGGGAGGCCTGGTGTGCTGCAGTCCACGGGGTCACAAAGAGTCGGTCACAACTTAGCAACTGAACAGCAAACCATGAATGAAGCCCACAAGACTCTGTGACCTGATCTCTGCCTCCCTCTTCAGCCTCGTTTCTAGCGACTCCTTACCTGAAAATCTACTCTCCAATTATACTGAACGCAAGTACTGATAGTCCCCCCCCCCATCTCGCGTGTTGTTTCCCACCAGGATGCCTTAATTGAGGCACTGCCTGCAGCCCTGCCACCTCATCTTTCCTCCCGGATAAACTCCCACTCCGGTGCTCATCGCCGGTAGCACCTCCTCTCGAATCCTGCCCTCAGCTGTCCTCTGCCACAACCCACCAAGGAGGCTAAACCCTGTCCTCCCTGTCAATTGCATCACCAACATGTTTCAAAATCAGTTGTTTGTCTTGTCCATTAGACTTTAAGTTCTTTGGGGACCGAGATCATAACGTACTGAATTTTGTAATCCTAAGGCCTACCCTGGTATAGAGAGGGCTCTTAATAACTGTTTAGCCTTAGTTAAACAACAGCATGGGTCATGTTAGTCGTGTCCAACTCTTTGCAACCTCATGGACTGGGACACACCAGGCTCCTCTGTCCATGGGATTCCCCAGGCAAGAATACCAGAGTAGACTGCCATTTCCTTCTTCAGGGGATCTTCCCAACCCAGGGATCAAACCCTCGTCTCATGTCTGTTGCATTGGCTGGAGAGTTCGTTATCATTAGCGCCACCTGGGAAGCCCAAAACAACAGCATACTATCTCTCTAATATGACATATATTGGAGGCTCAAATGATATCCTTCTCCATGAAAAATAAGCCTGACAACTATTAAAACACAAGAACATCAACCATTTTAAAAAAGCCACCTGATTTAAAACTTGGCAAAGGATTCAGTAGATATTTCTCCAAAGAAGATGGTGAAAGAAGATGTGCAAATGATCAATAAGCCGTGAGTGAAATGAAAAGACATTCAACATAACTCATCATTAGGGAAATGAAAACCAAAAAAATCCATTAAGAGGGCTCCTATTACAAAAGGAAAGAACACGTGTTGGCACGGATGTGGAGAAACTGGCACCGGAACCCTTGTACACCGTTGGAGGGAATGTACAACGGAGCCGCTGCTGTGTACAACAGTACAGTGGCTCCTCAGAGAATCAAAAATAGGCCTACCACCTCTGGGTGCGTAGCCAGAACCGAAAGCAGAGTCTCAAAGAGACACTTGCACTCCCACGTCCTTGGCAGCTAAAACATGGAAGTAACCGAAGTGTCTATCAGCGGGTGAGCCAGCAGTACAAAGCATTACTTGCCTTAAAAGGAAGGACATTCTGACATGTGCTACAGTGTAGACGAACCTTGAGGACGCCACGCTGGATGAAATAAACAAGCCATGAAAACACAAGCACCACTCATATGAGGCACTTAGAGGAGTCAAACTCGCACAGACAGAAAGTAGGCCAGTGGCTGCTAGGGGCTGGAGGAATGGGAGAGTGTTGTTTAATGGGCACAGAGTTTCAATTCTGGAAGATACAGCAGGCACTGGGGAGAGATGGGGGATGGTTGCGTAACAGTGTGAATGAACTTAACACCACTGAACTGCCCACTTAAAAATGACTAAGATGGTACATTTTTTTGTTATGTGCATTTTACCACAATTTTTTAAAAAAAGCAAAAACAGGACAGAGGAAGAGGTCTAAGGGTGAATAAGCTTCTTGAATTGGCACCATGGTGCCCCAGTACAGACAGCATCCAGCTCTCTCTTCGTGATCCTATCTTAGGGCCCAGGAGTTCCCACGTGGCCAGAGAATCTGTACCTTTAAACAAGCACTTCAGATGATTCTGATGAGCAGACAAATTTGGGGAACGGCCTGAGCCACATTAGTGTAAAAGAATGATTGAAGAACCTTTTATCTGGATGTTTTTGAAAACAAGACAGATCATTTTTTATTGTAGTAAAATACACGTAATAAACTAACCGTGGATAAGCGTACAGTTCCGTGCCATTAAGTACATTCAAGCACATTCCCAGCGTTGTGCCACCAGCTCCACTATCCATTTCCAGCACGTTTTCATCGTCCCACCCTGAAACTCCATACCCATTAAACAAGAACGGCCTGCTTCTCCCTCTCCCAGCCCCAGCCCTGGGTGTCCTCTAGTCTTCTTTCTTCTTCTATGACTTTGGTACCACATAAAAGTGGACAGATAATTGATTTCTGTCCGAAGTTTCATTGCTTTCTTGCCTGGAGGCATGAGTCAGGGTGAAGGGAATCAAACATTGTAGGTCTCTCGATCTGCCAAGCCAAGGTCATATTCAGATTTATTGGATTTATCTCACGCAATAGAAAATTATATTCATGAACTTTGGTTTCATGAAATCATGTAGATTCCTTTTATCCTAATCATTTTTATCATAACCTGTGTGTTCATTATAGAAAGTCTATTCATTCGAGATGGTTACTGATCAGTTAGTGGCACTTTATCTGACTTTCCTCATAAAAATTAATAAGCATCTTTCAGTTACATCGTTCTAAGATTTTTCTGTCATATCAAGGCCCAGAGAAAAAAAAATTGAGGAGAATATTATTAAAATGGTTCCAAAGTTCAAAAACAGAAGAACTAGGACTTTTTAGGCTCTTTTTATAAACAGTGTTTACTTCAAGCCATCACAAATTGAAAATTCCAAGTCATCCTGTCCACAAGACTTAGCTCTTGAGTGCAGCCCTACTGACTTCTTCCAGATGTCCCAGTGAAGCAAAGAGCATCTTACATGCTCAGCATACTACTCTGGGGGAAAAAATCTCTCATCTTGTCCAGAGTAGGGCATCTGTGCCCAGGAAAGAGGCCCAGGAAATAGCCACTCCTGGAAATGTTTATTTTGACCATATACTCCAAGCTTTTTAAATGTATACATGTATAATTCATTTATTTTGGGCTGTGCTCGGTCTTCGCTGCTGCACGGGCCCTTCTCGAGGTGCAGCAATTGGGGGCTCCTCTCGAGTTGCAGTGCTCCGGGTCCTCATTGCTACGGCTTCCCTAGGGCACGCGCGCTTCCGTTGTGGCGGCATGTGGGCTCAGTAGTTGTGGCTTCCCAGCTCGAGAGCACAGGCTCAATAGTCGTGGCCCACAAGCCTAGTGTCTCCTCGGCGTGCAGGATCTTCCCAGATCAGAAATCAAGCCCATGTCTCCTGCGTTGCCAGGTGGATTCCTTACCACTGGGCCACCAAGGAAGCCCCAATTCCTCAAGCTTTTAAGACTATTTGTGACATACTCACCACCTTCACTGTCTGACCGTAAAAGTCTGATCCTTAAAACCTAATTATGTGCTTCCCTGGTGGCTCAGATGGTCAAGAATCTGCCTACAACGAAGAAGGGCACTCAAAGCCAATGCTCTGGGACATCCGGAGGGATGGGGTGGGGAGGGAGGTGGGAGGGGGTTCAGGACAGGGGGACAGATGTGCACCTGTGGCCGATTCATGTCAATGTACGGCAAAAGCCATCACAATGTTATCAAGTAATTATCTTCCAATTAAAATTAGTTCATTTATTTTAAATAAGTAAAATATGCCAAGAGACTAATCCTAAAAAAAAGAAAAAAAAGAATCCGCCTGCAATGCAGGAAACCAGGGTTTGATTCCTGGGTCAGGAAGATCCCCTGGAGAAGGGAGTGGCAACCTACTCCAGTTTTCTTGTCTGGAGGATCCCATGGACAGAGGAGCCTGGTGGGTCACAGGCCACGGGGTCACAAAGAGTTGGACAAGACTGAGCAACTAACACTTCCACTTAATATGTTTTGTGCAAAACTATGGAACTACCTGTTAAGTACTTAAACCTTGCATTATAAAATTGCTTTTAGTCTCTCTTCCCATGGGGTTGGACCACTGTATCATGACAAGTCATTGGTCTAAGGTCTTCCTACACATTCCTATTCACCATTAAAAAAAAAAGTATTCCAACTTCTAATTCTCAAACCTGTTAGGGCTTTTCCGATAACCTCCATCTGTTCACTTTTTGAAGTTGACCCTTGGGTTTTACAATGATCTTTGTTACAGACCTACTTTGTAACTTTGAGCAAGTTATTTCTTGAACACTTAACTTTCCACACAACTTCACTGAACATTAAACCAGGTTAATAATACCATCTCTTAGAAAAAGAGATTAGTGGGTCCATGGGTTTGTTTCCTTACTTATCTCTGGGTGGGAAAATGCCATCTTACTTTTCCTTCTGTATTCTCCCTCTTGGTACCTGGCCCAAATGAAGAATTGTTCTTCCTGGCAGCATCTATGGCTACCAAGAAAGACTTCCCCCCCCGGCCCCTGCCTTTGAAATGGTAGAGTCCAGCCTTTATGGAGAGCTTTCGTGAAGGTTCCCACCAACAGCCTCTTTGGGAGGTCCTTTCCCTAAAGTTATCTGCAGACTTACATCAGTTTGCAGAGGAGACATCCTTCCCACAGAAAGTTGGCTTTTCCTCCCACAACTGTGAGGAAGACGGTGAAGGGGAAGTGAAAACTAGGTATAACATGGGCATAAGTTTTAAGCACTTTGGATAAGAACGTTTGATAAGTACCAGCTTGTTTTTATTGCTTTATTGTACTGCTTGTTGAAGAATGTGTGTTTTTTTTGGTCACCCGCCAATGAAAAAAATTAGCCTTTTCCCGAATCTAGGCTTTTTTCTTTAGCTAGTTATGTTGGTAGAACAAGATAGACAAATGCTTCTGAAATAAACGAATCCGTCTCACAGCGGTGCTCATTCCTGTTCATTGCCCTTTTCCAACTCATTGACAGCTGCTGCCACCAACATGAACAGGGTTTCCGTGGGGCTCTTTCTCTCCTCACCAACCCCAAGTTGGAATGTTTTCAGTTGGTTCCTTTGTTCTGAAGTCCAAGACTTTAAAGGACTTGCCCCTACCTCCACCCCTGTTTTCCTGTTTTATGGCATCCAGTAGGAAATGGTTTTTTGTTTGTTTCAATGCCTCTCTGTAATAGAAGAATCCCTTTTTAGATATTTGTACCTTGTATCTTCTAGTTTCTGTTTTAGTTCAAAATAGTTATAATTTTATTTTTTTAAGGCAAAGCATGAAGGGTTTTTTGTTTTTGCCCTCTCTCAAATTTGTTCCTGGTTTACAGCAAAAGAAGCAGCTAGAATAACATATCTGTATCAGAAGCTAGTTGAACCGAATGTAATACTACTTTGAAATTCTCCTTAATGTGTTCTCATTGATCTGGGGTGTCTCTTTTGGCTCTGGGCATTCTCAATTAAAATTAAAGCCTCTAACCCATCATTAGCTTATCTCCACCTCTTCAAACAAAAAAGAATGAATTCCTATTGCAATGTGAGGCACAGAGGTCACATATGTGAGCAAACTTATTAGAGGTAATGTTATGCGATGTCATGTTATGCGATGTCATGTGAGGTTCCTAAGCAATATTGCAGAATATCCTTTCCTGAAGTTCTTTGCTTTGTTTTAATAGAGTAGACTCTGGTAATAGGAATGAATTACATACAGATCTACTTGAGAGCCTGAGATGGACTTTATCTCTTGAAGTCACTTTCTCTTTAGGGAATTTTAACACTGATATAACTGGGAGAATTGAAATGAACCTAAGTCTAGTTTACAGAGAAGAGTCCTTTTATTTAGATAGCAGTTTTTATTTGGTTTGCCAGCCTCTGACTCCCACCCTCTTATGGTGAGTTTCAAGTATGGCTAGTTCTAAGACATGATCTGTTTCTGTGACTGCTAATTAAAATATGAATTTTTCATGTTACTTGAAGACTCTCTGTGAGAATTCTTTTCTCTTTTTTCTGGCCATGTGGGATCTTAGCTCCACCAGGGACTGATCCCAGGCCCCAGTGGAAGTGCAGAGCCTTAACCACTGGACCGCCAGGGAGGTGCTCTGTGTGAGTTCTTGATTTGAGTCTTCATACATCATGGCTTACTCTGCCTTGTCTAAACCCAGAAAGATGATGGAAAAGAGAAAGACTTGTGTGCCTCCCTGCACAGTGTGCTATGCTTCGTTGCTGCTGTGGTTCAGTCCCTAAGCCATGTCTGACTCTTTGTGACCCCATGCACTGCAGCACTCCCCTGTCCTTCACTGTCTCCTGTAGTTTGCTCAAAGTCACGTCCATTGAGCTGTCGATGCTATCTGTCTCATCCTCTGCCGTCCCCTTCTCCTCCTGCCCCCAGTCTTTCCCAGCATCAGGATCTTTTCCGGTGAATTGGCTCTTCACATCAGGTGGCCAAAGTACTGGAGCTTCAGCTTCAGCATCAGTCCTTCCAATGAATACTCAGGGTTGATTTCCTTTAGGATTGACTAGTTTGATCTCTTAGCAGTCTGAGGGACTGTCAGGAGTCTTTTCAAGCATCACAGTTCAAAAGCATCAATTCTTCAGTGTTCACCCTGCATTATGGTCCAACTCTCACATCCACTCATGACTACTGGAAAAACCATAGCTTTGATTCTAAGCCATTTGTTTGCAAAATAGAAACCTTTAGAATAATAGTCTGAGTTCTCTTCCTTTCTTCCCATCAGTCAGTTCTTATCTGTTAGCACCTTCTTTTGCTTTTCTGCTGTTAGATAGAGAAAATGAGTCATCAGAGGCAGAATGACCTTTTTAAATTTTTCTCTAGCAGAGTACCATGATTCTAGATTAAAGTAGGAACCAGAAGACATAAGTTCTAGAAATCCTCATAGTGACCTTGTATGACGGATAAGGTATTTATACGAAGAAACATCAGTCCCTGTGACCTAATTTAAGCTACCTAATCTCTCGATGTCATCATTTCTCTGCTTGTAAAAGAGGAATAGCAACACCAATCACTATCTTACTCTGGAGTTTGGGAGAAATTTAATGAGATAATGAACTTAATTCTACTCTTACAAGGGAATCTATTGTTGACTTTTAGGAGAGTTAGCTATTTGGGGGTCCCCAAGGGACTTGGCGATCTGTTACCTTTTCTAGCACTCAAACGGAACTATTGTAAAGCACTCACCCACAGCTGAAAATTAAGCCATTTATTCTGCAGATAGATCAGATCCAGTGCAGGAGAAAAAAAAAAGGATTTTGATCTCTTCTTTGGAAAAACTATCACTGGATAGGCCCAAAGATGTCCTTTTTTCTTTTTTTCTTTCTTTTTTCTGAAATCAGAACGGTGGCATAATTGGGTTTGATGGTTCACTTTGAGAGAATGTTGGGTTCAGTCCTGGAACATGTTAAATCAGATGATATACTTTTTTAAAAGTCTCTAGAACATGCATTTTCAATAGGAGCAATATTTACCCTGAAGGGGGAAAATATTAGTTCTCTGAGAGGCAAAAAAAAAAAATTCAATAATATAATGGTCTGTGGCCCTCCACTAAAAAAAAAATAGACATGCAGTATTTCTATGGTATTAAAATTTCATGGTGGAAGAGGGCACTTGGAAAAAAATTTTATGAAAAGACTGGGGGTGGGGGATGGGATTTTAAAAAGTCGGGAAACACGGCTGCAGTCTAGAACAACCTTGTTTGACTCTCAGTCCTGTCCAACTCTTTGGGACCCCATAGACGATAGCCACCAGGCTCCTCTGTGAAATTCTCCAGGCAAGAATACTGGAGTGGGTAGCCATTCCCTTCACTAGAGGATCTTCCTAACCCAGGGATCAACCTAGGTCTCCTGCGTTGCAGGCAGATTCTTTACTGTCCAAGTCTCCAGGGAAGCCCAGGCATAGAGCTTTGGTTAGTCCCCTAGAGATGTTGGTCCCTAAGGATAGGTGAGCTGCACACAGTCAGGCTGAATGCAGATTGCCGTTGATTCCTTCAACCCAGCAGGAACTGAGTTCATAGGAAACTTGAAAGAGATTCAGTTCATACCCTAAGGGATAATGATCTCATACAAACAACTCAACATAAAATCTACCCTTTCAGAACCAATACTTTGTACTTAAATGTGGTTAAATCCTTAAGGTAAGAGATTCCTTTTTTCTCTTGCCTCTTTAGTCTTGCAGAAAGGCACATCAAGGGTAGAAGCGATCTTCAAAGTGGTTCACAGAAAAAGTCAGATGGAGAGAAAAGAGAGGGTGTGGACCCCGCAGGCAGGAAGGGAATAATTGTCTAAATAGTAATGTAACGTGCAGAGGAATAAAGACCAGAAACACGGTGGGGAACTGGCGCTTAAGTGTCTAGGAAACTTTAAGTTTGATGTTGGTGCTGATATTAATAAACATTTCTATATCTTTCCATCCCCCTCCTATGTCTTACATAGTCTTTTCATACCTTTTGAATGGATGAGACGTCTCAAAATTGACTTGCTACATACTATGAAGTTTGGAAGAGGCCCTGTGTTCTTTAGACTCAGCAGCCCTGAAAAAATAGAATGGCCATATTTTTCATGACTGACGTTACAAAATTTTTTTAACTAATTTACTTTTGGGTCTCTGTGGCTCAGGCATTCTCCAGCGAGGGCTGCTCCTTGTGGTTGGCGGGCTTCTCATCACGGTGGCTTCTCTTGTTGCGGAGCACAGGCTGTAAGTGCAAGGGCTTCAGGAGTTGCGGCCCATGGGCTAAGCTGCCCCACCTCGTGTGGGGTCTTCCCAGACCAGGGATGGAACCCGTGTCCCCTGCATTGGCAGGCAGACTCCTAAGCACTGGACACCAGGGAAATCCTGGCCGTATTTTTTAAAAATACCCTCCCCAACCCCCCACCCCCATCTCTGACTCTTCTTCCATCATCTTGTTCTTTGATATACATAACATACCCGAAACTCGGAGAAAAAGAGAAAGTGATTTTCTTCCCTCCCCGCTTACCGATCTCACAGTGATGTTCTGGACAATGAGTGCTCTTTCCCCAAGCCAAGCCTTTACTAAGCATTCATTACTGTGGGCATTTAACTGCCCTACAGAAATCTCCCCCAACCCCCTGTTTGTTGATTTCCTTAAGATCTAGAAGAAAGTGAAATGACCTGGAGAGGGGCCTTCAAGGCCACTGACGCCCAGGGGACCCACTCATCTCCACCTCCCACCCCAGTTGCAAACGCTAACCTCCTGGCTAGCCTCCTGGCCGTCTCACTGGTCCTCGGATCCCCACCGGTCAGCTTCCTTCTGCCACCCGCTGGGCCACCCCCGCGGGGCCCCAGCAGCCGGGCTGCTCCCCTCATCGCATTGCAGACATTCTTTTCACATCATTCTGTCCCCACTGCCCCATCCCCTCCATCTGGCATCCTTCCCTCTGCGCAAACTGCTGTGGCAAGGGACAGGAGTTTGCCAAGGGGATGCTGGCAGAGAGGGTCCAGTTCTCTCCTTTCTATCTGAAGAGCCCAGTGTCACCCGTTAGCATATGAGAAGAATGGTTGTAAATAAACATCAAATGAGGTTAACGAGCTGCAGCTCATCAATATTAATGAAGTCCACCCCACAGCCTTGGAGTGAGGTCCTGATGGCTCAGATCACAAGCAGCAGCTTCATAAGGCCCCCAGTTACAGGGCAGGAAGGACTCGATTCAGCCTGCTGGAATGTTTGTCATTTTACCACCCCAGGAATGCTGCAGGGAAAGGTTGTCTGATACCAGATCTGTGCTTGCCTGGCCCCTCTTGTGTTCAGAAGACATCTGTTTGTTTCAACAGGTGGAAGCTGTGAGGAAGAAGGTTGTATCTGCTCAGCCACACTCTGGGGTGGGAAAATGCCAAGTCCGTCTGCAGTTCCCAAGTCTAAAAGGACATCCCCAGAGTACCAGGATTGAATCTTTCATGGCCCTTTCGTCAATAACCCCCTGAAATGGAAGCTCTTGTTTCCAGTGTACTAAGGGACACTGTGGAGGCCTTCTAAGCCCCGCCCAATAAAGAGATGAAGAAACTCCCGTTTCATGAAGCTCGTGGGCCTGCTGCCCCTTAGGTCCCTCCCCAGAGCCACGTTTGATTCCTGTGCCTATCGGTGGCTCAGGCGGTAAAGAATCTGCCCAAAATGCAGGAGACCCATGTTTGTTCCCTGGATCGGGAAGATCCCCCGGAGAAGGGAATGGCAACCCACTTAAGGATTCTTGCCTGGAGAATCCCATGGACAGAGGAGCCTGGCAAACTATAGTCCATGGGGTCGAAAAGAGTCGGACATGACTGAGCAACTCATACACACACAAAGGGTAATGAGTACACCTGTTGTTTATTGAGCACTTACTGTGTCCCAGGCGCTGCACAAAACCTTTTTTGTATGTTATATAACCCTCCTACTAATCCTATGAGGATGATTCCCACTTCACAGGTGAGGAAGTGAAACTCACTGATCTTGTGACGCGTCTAAGATCACACGCAGCCAGCAACAGGGCTCCACCTGTGTGTCTGCAAGGCCCCTGCTTTCTGCAAATCCCAGGCTAATCACTGCGTCCTGTGGCATCTCAGCATCACTCACGGGAAGTATGTGAGCTTCTTTGCTGTCCCGTCTCTTTTGTAAGATGCTTGTCCTGTCTTCTCCAGTTCAGCAGACCAAACACCATATGGTTCTGAAAGTAGAGTCAGAGGACTTTAGAATTATTTTTTTTTTAATCAAAGCACCTCTTTGAAATTATTTTTAGAAAGGACCCTTTCTAAAATACTTTCTGAAAAAGTTTGATGTTTTCCTATGTGTATAAATTTGAGGTCAGTGGGATACGTGCTTTGAGGTTTTGTATGTGTGTCTGTGTGTGTGTTGAGTAGCACTGATACTGATTTATCCAGCTCACCAGGTCAGTTCCTTTTACAATTAAGCACACACCTCTGTGAGATCGGTGACTGTGGACACAAAGAAGCCACCTGGCTCCCAGGGCTGATTTGAGCTTATGATCTTAGCCTCAATCACACTGTTTCAACAACCGAACCTGGTTTATTACTTAACGTTCAGACTATCGGATTCTTTATCTATGATTTCCTTGGGGGCGGGAAGGAGGACCTGATGCTTCATCAAATGGTTGTTATCACAAAAGCTACACCTCTTTGTTTTCAAAAAACAACTCATAGAGAAAGGGTCTGAGAGTGAAACGGTCACTTATCTTTCTTCTCCTCTCCTTGAAAACTCAGGGACCTTACTTGGTCACTTTTACTTAGGCAAAACGCCCAGGAATATTTCCGCAGAGCGGCACCCAAAGCCCACCCTTCCCGCCACCACGGTAACCAGGACTGGGAAGCAATTGAAACGGGGCCTTCCTTTCCCAGGCCTGTGGCTGTCAGCTTGGCTCAGAAAGAGGCAGACTGATGACTCCTGCTCCTCACCCAGGCGCACTACCACACAGTCTCGTTTGAGTCCCAAGTCACATGGTTTTGCTGCTCATGGCCAAACAAGGATGTGCTGTTTCCAATTCTTTGCACCCGGGGTTGGGCCTCGGCATCCTTAGTTGAAACCACCAGGGCCCCCAAACCTGAAGCTTTTCCAGGGACAGATTGCATGCAGCGGTGGAGACGGGGAGCGGAGGGTGGAGCACAGCAGCGGATGGCGCGCCGTCGGGACATGGGCGAGAGCCAAGGGGTTAGTTCACTGCTGTTTAGTATACTCAGGCACACCAGAAAACTCAGATTAATAGGCTGTTTATTCTGCAGCATGTTCCTTGAATCAAAGGCTCTGGATGCTGTTATTGAAGAGTGTTTGTGAGAGTGCCCTGGAACACTCCTCCGGGGCTCCGCTCGCTGAAGAGGAACGAGGGAGTCCTTTCGTTTCCTGAGCGGCATCCCTCATGCTCACCGCTCACTGTAGTCTAAAGGTCTGCACATGCTTTGTGGGAAACCGGATCTTTTGTTCTGTCTCCACGAGGTCCCGTTCCCTCCAGCGCCTTGTTCTCTTAGAGGCTAATCATTTCATGTTCTTGTCTTTGAGCTACCTGAACCTGATGAATGCAGCCACTTTATCTCGAGTTTTTGCTGTTGTTGTTTGGGATTTCTGGGGGTTTTGAGTTGACTCTGTTTGGCACCAATTCTCTGCCTGGACAGTATTGTCATCTTTTCTTTTCATGGTTGTTTAAAGGCACTTTTGCCAGGGGTGAGAAAAAACATCCATCTGAACCCTTTTCTGTGAAGCAAATGAAGATTTTTTTTTTTAATTTGACTGTTAGAAATATGATGAGACTTCTTCAAACCTTGGACTCGAAACATACTTACTATGGAAGAGTTACTTCCTGCATCACCACCCCCTGCAGTAGACATTTACATGCGTGTGCGCCTGTGTGTATTAGTCTCCCGGTCGTGTCTGACTCTTGGCGACCTCATGGGCTGTAGCCTGCCAGGCTGCTCTGTTCATGGAATTCTTAAGGCAAGAATACTGGAGTGGGTTGCCGTTCCCTTCTCCAGGGAATCTTCCGAACCCAGGGATCGAACCCGGGTCCCCTGTGCTGCAGGCAGATTCTTCATCATCTGAGCCCCCAGGGGAGCCCTTTATATTGGAGGTCAAAAAACTAGGAGGGACACCGTTTCTCCAGTCCCCCAAGAAGTCACCATCAGCCTGGGGTGACACGGAAGGGATCGCCGTTCCCTATGCCCTCTGGCAGTTACGCTTTTCCCTGGCCTGGAAAATAATTGTATTTCAGGCCTTCCATGACTTCTGTGCCCATAGGCACAACACAACCACGACCCTCATGGGGATGCCCTCAGCACAGAGGCATCCAGTGTATTGCAGAGGTGCTCGATGCTGTACAGGCCGTGCAAACACTCAGCATGGTGCAGGCGCCCACATACATCAGACAAACCCGGTGCAAATCATAAGCAACAGTTTTGAATCTGGCACAGCCCTTAGTCACCACAGCCAGAGGCCAGCAAATGAAACCAGGGTCACGTATCTGGGGTTAGAACTCTAAAAACCGTCGGGCACCCCATGGCCCAAGATTGTGCCAGGGAGGTGCTCCTCGGAGGGGATCCTTGGAGCACCACAGCTTGGTGCAGTGGGAGTCCTCGCGTCCAGAGGACACTGTCCCCTCACATCCCTCCAAAACCAGCACAGCTTGTGGACGGGAACCATTTGCCGTATATACACTGAGACCAAGATATATACACACACCCTGGCGTTTCGCCTGATTCCTTCCATGAAAGCCATCTGTTTATTCAGTTCCAAATCCCAGAAGATGGTCACCAAAAAGTAAATAGCGAGAAGGGACAGGGTTGTGGTTTGTATTTTTTTTTTAACCCCTTTCCTTCTAGATAAACATGTTCCAATGAACAAAACAGATTTTGCAAACACATTTCTGCCTACTAAATCTTACCTAACAACTGTGTGAGAAGGACTTAGAGGAGAGAAGGATGAGGCATGGGAGGGTGGGCTTGGACCTGAAGAGAACTAGAAATCCACAAGGCGGAACAGTTGAGTCCCCCCTACGTCTCATGAGATGGGGATTTCCTCCTTTCCTTTTTTCTGTCCCTTCATCCCAGTCCCGGGACCTGTGGTGGGCTTGCCCAAGATAAAGATCTGGCTGCAAACATCGGTGTTTTCAACTGAAAAACCAAGCAATCAGAACTTGCATCTTTAGGGGACACGTCCTGACTTCTGCCTGCACCCTCTTCCCCTCCCACCAGCCCTGCTAGCACCCGCTGCAGCCGTAAGGCTCCTCTGGAGTCAGATCAGGGAGTGTTGACCTCGAGCAGCCCATCTGGCCCGACTCTGCTTGGAAATGAGGGACCGAGCTCAGATCAAGAACTTGGATTCTGAAGATCAGGGGCCAGCACAAGAAATTGACCTTTTGCCTTAGAGGCGCCCGGATATGTATGTGTATCTCTGGTCGACATCGAATTGGCTCACTCTACCATTCAGGAATGGTTGTTGTTTGGTTTGGTGTTAATGCTCTCCTCGCTCCTCATTTGTGGGTCAGATGCTCTGGATAATCCAATGGAATTCTCTCTGCTTTCCTGCCGGTTGCTGCCAGACACAGAGTGCTAAATCCTGTCCGGCTGGTGACTTGAAATGATGATGTGTGAAACAGTGTTGCTTTCTGGACATCCTGCGCTCATTCACACGGGCCACTTTGCCAATTAACCACAGTAGGGAAGAGCGGCCATTCCTACAGCCCTTGCCTTATCTTTGCTCTGAGATCAGAGTATCTACTGATGCTCCCAACCCTTCCCCCAAGGTCAACACGCGTCTCCAGTACTAATCGGTCAGCCCTGGGATTCCGTTCCGTTCAGTACCATTCCTTTCCCAGGCCTCCTGGAGCAATTTCTTTAGCAGATGGCAGCATGGCCGGAGATAGAGAGGTCGTGCTTGTGTGCAGAGCAGGGACTCGGGGAGCAAAGCGGCCTCGCTGCCCCTTCCCACCTCCTGGCTGTGCGAGTGCTGTTCGCGCTCCCCTCCCCCGACCGCATGCCCCGCCCCTTCTCATCCAGGCAGGCCCCGGCTCAGACAGCGCCCTCTCCCTGACCGCCCTGTCCAGGGTCTCACGCTCAGTCACTCGTCGTCACACCGCCCTGCTTCACTCCTGCCGTCGCCCCTCTCACTTTCTGCAAGGATCTCATTTCTCTCTCTCTTCACCCACGCACCCACGCTAGAGAGCAAGCGCCATAAAAATAGGAACTTCTGTCTTACCATTCCTGTTCCTGCAGAGCCTCTCCTCACCCCTGGAACACAGTGGGCACTTAAATATTTATTAACTGAAGAAGTCGGTAGGAATGTAGCAGTTAAGAACTCCCAGAGCAAATATATGGTTTCTCTCAGGACATGGTGAAGGCAGACTGACGCATGGTTTGAGGAATGGAATAAAAGCCCAGGGGTTTCTCGTGTTGGTTTTCATAATGGTTTTAATTCCAAACCGAATGTGTTGAGTCAAACATCACAGAAAGTGAGTTGCTCTCTTCACTTCCTCTGACTCAGACTAAACTGCTCCCTTTTGAGTAGGTTAGGTCAGGGTCATGGAGCCCAATAAGACACCCTTCCCTGCCAAGCTGGCATAACCGAGGCCTCAAAGGATGCTCACTTCCAGATTTCCACTGGATAGTGCCCCCAGCTTAGCTTTCCCGAGGGCAGATGCCAGAAGAAACTGGCATCAAGGTGTACAGCAGTGTAAAGCCCAGCCTGGGTATCTTTATCTGCTTTTTATTACACCCTTGCTTGCCTCCAGGTCCCAACGAGCTCACATTCCTCTCCAGAGCTCGGGGCCCTGCAGGCAGCTCTTTCCACTGTGAGAGCCCTGGAGGGTGGGTGGGTGTGTCTTAGCTCTGATCTGCCCAGCTGTGAAGGACTTTCCAGGCAGCTCAGTGGTAAAGAATCCACCTGCCAATGCAGGAGTTGCAGACTTGATCCCTGGGTCGAGAAGATCCCCTGGAGGGGGAAATGGCAGCCCACTCTAGTGTTTTTCCTGGAGAATCCCATGGACAGAGGAGCCTGGTGGGCTACAGTCCATGGGGTCACAAAGAGTCAGACACGACTGACAGACTGAGCACGCACTCGTGCCCAGCAAGGAAACAGTGGCACTGAGACAGCGCATCCTTTTAGCCGGGCATCCACATGGCAGTCATCTCCTCGGGAGTCCTTTGCTGGAATGAGAAGTACTAACTTCACAGACACCATCCGTTGTCTTGTTGGGGCAAGATCCATGCCTCGTGTCAGGAGAGAGATATTAAAGATTAAAGAGCCTCCTCCACCAGGAAACGGGACAGTTTTGCCTGAATCTCTTAATTTGTTTTCCCCCCATACAAGTGCGTTCATGTTTCTGGGCTCCCTGGCTCACTCCCCAGCAGTTTGTAGTCGTTATCCTCTGGACTTTGGTCTCATTGATATTAGAATGTGTTTCATCTGCCGTAGGTGACGCTCCACGCTCCACTGCTTTTTCTGTTACATTACTAACAACTCTTCTGTTGGTTTCAGCCTTTAGCCAAGCCCACCCCGTCCACACCCTACCCTCTCCCTGTCTTTTATTGATGCTCTGTTGACTTTGTGTGTCTCTGTTAGTTCAGTTTTCTGAGCACCTGCAGAGAATTAACCATCTCTACTGGCTGCTGGGGATCACCCAGGCCTTTGATCTGTTTGGTTTCTGTACTTTGGGAAACGTTGAAGGACTCTGAAACCGCACCAAAGCACATAAAAGGTGCTGTTATCCCTGAAGCCTGACCTTCCAGACTAGCTCTACTTAGGGACCAGAAGGTATTCATGTCAACACAGATGTAGATGCCGCCCGTTAAATGTTGGCTACGTACCACGTACTGTTCTGTGCACCTAACATGACTGTCTTATTCAATCCTTACGTGTAGGCCTAGAAAGCCACACGTGAACTGTCTCCAGTGATCTCTCCAGCCTCACCCCTTAGTCCCTTCTGCTTGGCTCTGGCTGTAGCCCCACTGGCTTCTGGGCTGTTCCTCTTACCCGCCAGGCCCGTTCCTTCTGTGTGGCCTTTGCAATGGCTGTCCCCTCTGCCAGGAAGGCTTTTCCCTCAGAGGTCTGCCAAAGTTACTTTTTAACTTTCTCCAAGTCCTTGCTTGGTACCATCTTTACGAAACCTAACTGGACTCCTTTCACTTTTCACTTTCATGCATTGGAGAAGGAAATGGCAACCCGCTCCAGTGTGCTTGCCTGGAGAATCCCAGGGATGGCGGAGCCTGGTGGGCTGCCACCTATGGGGTCGCACAGAGTTGGACACGAATGAAGTGACTTGGCCTCAGCAGCAGCAGACTCCTTTCTATAAAACGATGCTACAACTGCTACCTCACACGCCTTCTCCAATTTCCTCTATTCTATTTTTCCCAGTCAACTTACTTACTATATAGTTAATTATTTTGTTTATCTGTCTTCTCCCAACATAAGGTAAGCTTCAGGAGGGCAAAGAACTTGTCTGTTTGTGCCCTAACATGTCCTAAGCACCTAAAAAGCAGTATCGGGCACATTTTAGATGTTCCATGATTCCTGCTAAATGGATGAACTTTGTCCCTTCAAGAATCCTGTGAGGTGGATGTTTCTGTTGTTTCCATTTAAAGATGATGGAATTAAAGCTCAAAGAATGTAAGTAACTAATTTGCCCACATCACTCAGCTATTAAGTAATGGAGCTGAGATCTGAAGCCAGGATTAACTAACTCCAAAGAATGTGCTTTCAAACACTAGGTCAGTAGTTCTTAGACTTGTTGTTTTTTAATTTTTTGGCGGCACCATGCAGCATGCGGAATCTTAGATCCCTGACCAGGGATGGAACCCATGGCCCCCTGCAGTGGAAGCAGAGTCTTAACCATTGGACCACCAAGGAAGTCCCATCAAACTTTTTTTACATTATTTTAAAAGAGTTTTTCCTTAATTTGTTTATTTATGGTTGCGCTGGGTCTTCATTGCTGCAGGCAGGCTCTCTCTAGGAGCCGTGAGCGGGGGCTGCTCCTCTCTGTGGCGCGGGGGCTTCTCGCCGGGGCGGCTCCCCCGGTTGCAGAGCGCCGGCTCTAGGCACTCGGGCTTCAGGGGCTGAGCACAGGCGTTCAGTACATGTGGTGCCCCGGCTCTGATTGCTCGGCAGCCTGTGGGATCTTCCCAGGCCAGGGGTCAAACCCACGTCTTCTGCGTCGGCCGGCAGACCCTTACCCACTGTGCCGCCAGGGAAGTCCTCCCACCAAACTTGGATACACGTTAAAAGTCACCTGAGCTATTTATTTAAATGCACATTCACACATCCTGACCCTGAGGAGTCTGATTCTGTAGGTCTGAGATACAGATGCTCCATGAACCATACTGGGAGAGACCTTGGGATACACTATATTGCATTTAAGGGCTTGGGATCTTTATAAGGAGATGTAGAAATGAAGTCGACAGGACATGTTCTGCGTGCCTACTATGTACCAGTCCCTGTGGCATATAAAGGCAAGTGAGATGAGTCCTCACTCTCAAGATCCAATCTTTCGGTAGTAACGGGGCAGCCAGATACATATATTATTAAAAAATCATGGAATACTAAAAACCGCAGGCTTCAGATTCAGGCAAAGCTGGAATGGCAAATGACTTTACCTCCCCGTGTCTGTAACTAAAATGAGAACAGCAATATTTACCTAATACGACAGTAATGAGGGATTAAATGAGGTAATGTGTGTATAGAATTCAGAAAGGTAGTTTAAAAACAGATAACCAACATCAGGAGGCAGTGGATAAAAAGTGATAAATAAGTGGCTTAGAAACAGTAAACACAGAAAAACTCAGAAGGAGAGATTTACCATTTTACAGCCTTCTGTTTTATGGTTAGAGTACCAAAATTTTTTATCATTCTTAATATAACTTACATGGAAATCTTTTCAAAATACATTTAAATAAATATATAATTCTACTCTCTGCATTCTTTTCTCCCCCTGCATTCATTAATAGAACTTCTCTTGCATCTAAGTATATACTTATGAATTACATTATGCTGGAAAACACTGCTGCCATCAAAGCTCATGGAAGTGGACCTTAAAAGCATCAATTGTCTTTTGAATATCTCTCCTTCTCAGTCAAGTTTCTATCATGCTGTTAAAGCCTAATTTCTCACTGCTGTCCTAGCACCTGCCTTGTATACTTCCTTTTCCTCTCCCAGGGTACTTTGTCTAGTCTGTACTGGGCTTAGAAACTAGATGGCCAAGCTTATTAAAAACTGTGAGTATAATCAGGGCATTTCTTGAAAGCCTGTACGTTAACCACATGAGCTTTAGTGTGTGAACTTTGTGACATCTGTATTGCCTACTTAGAGGCTTATTGGCATCTAGATATTTGAGACTTCCTATTAGTTAAGTTGTGAATACATTTAGTGGACTTCCTTGGTGGCCCAAGGGTTAAGATTCCACTATCCAATGTAGGGTGTGCGAGTTCTGATTCCTCCCTGGTCAGAGAGTTGAGATTCCCACATGCCTCATGGCCAAAAAACCAAAACATAAAAAAAGGAGCATAAAAACATAAAAAATATTATAACAAATTCAATAAAGACTTTAAAAATGGTCCACATCAAAAAAAAAAATAACTTAAAATGCATTAGGTATAACTGTGTAGGGTACAGACGCCTGGAAAATCCATTTTTGTTCTCAGGATTGGAATTTAGTCCATTTTGTGGCTGTGTAACTTAGAAGAGCCTTGGAGATCACAAGGCCGCAAATCTGGCCTCTTGCTCTCAAGTGGGTAACTGATCGTTACCTCCATTTTACAGATGAAGAAACTGAGGCCTAAAGAGTAAGGAGCTTGCTCCAGTGAGGTAGCCCAGCAGAGCCAAGGCAGGGTTCCAAGTCTCCTGAGCCTCCCTTCCCCTCTGCTCAGCCACGCTGTTCCCAGGAGGAAACAAAGAATCATCATGGGCTGTAGAAAGGGAGGAAGACCATCAATAACTGTGGCTAAAAGGCAGTGGAGTCTGATTAGCATTATAACTGATCAGTTTTAGCCCTGACTTTGATAGGTGTCTCCCTCCACCCCCCGACCCCTGCTTACTGTGCCCCATGGGCCCAAACTGCGAGTATGTGTAAGGCAGAGCCAAACGGCATTCTAACAAGATCCAGAAGCATGTTAAGGATTTTAAAAGATGATTATCAGCTTTGCAAACTCTTTTCATTATGGACAAACCAAGTGACTTAGAGAGGGCAGACAGAGCCCCTGAGAATGAGGGCATGGAAGTGGCTTTCCGAAGGAAGATGCAGAATTGACGTTTTCTCTGGGCAGCTGGCTGGCCTGCTTGCTCGCTCTGACAGCTTTACTGAGATATAATTTTCATACCATTAGTCTGGGTGGCTTTTGTGAAGTACATTTTAGTCTGATTGTGAGAAAATGCAAATCACCCATAACGCCCAAACCCAGAGTTAACCACCATTATTAACACTTTGATATAGCCCATTCTTTTTTCTGTGCAAGTTTATAGCCTTTTTTTTTCTTATAAACCAAAAATGAGATCATACTGTATACAATTTTTTTTGCTCTCTCGCTGAATAATTATGAGGTTATCTAGTTTATTTCTTTTCATCTTCAGCTTGTTTAGTCAGATGTCATAAATCTTTATCGTAAATGCGTCCAGAGAGAAATTCTACATCTGGGGTTGAAAATTCACATGCCTGCAGCAGGCAGACAGGTAATATATGGAGCACAGGTGTTACTCAGTGCAGTGCATTGTGGGTACCTGACAAGGGCGTCCTCTGCCCAGCTCAGCTGATCATGGCCGTGAAGGAATGGCCTTTCTAAGAGTAATTTTTTTCGGGCTTCCCTGGTGGCTCAGTGGTAAAGAATCCGCCTGCCAATGCAGGAGACACAGGTTGGATCCGTGATCCTGGAAGATGGATGCCACATGTCGAGGAGCAGCTAAGCCCGTGCACTGTAACTATTGAGCCCGTGCTCTGGAGCCCAGGAGCCGAAACTGCTGAAGCCTGTGCACCCAAGAGCCCCTGTTCCGCTGCAAGAGAGGCCACCGCGCTGAGACACGCCCACACTGCGTCCAGAGAGAAGCCCCCGCTCTCTGCAGTTAGAGAAAAGCCAGCGAGCAACAAAGACCCAGCACAGCCAGAGAGAACATAAAATTACTTTTGTAAAAGCTTGGAAAGGGATATCTGAAACCTAGATTGAATTATGGGA
This sequence comes from Capricornis sumatraensis, assembly GCF_032405125.1. NCBI lineage: Eukaryota > Metazoa > Chordata > Mammalia > Artiodactyla > Bovidae > Capricornis > Capricornis sumatraensis. Next base: position 77,527,627 of record NC_091084.1, read on the forward strand.
ATTGTCTTGATTTTTTAATGGTTTAACTCAAAAAATTAAAAAATACAGTTCAAACCAAACAAAACCTGTGTTCCAGCCATATTCTGTCTCAGTGAATGCCAAGAGCTTCCCAAGCATCATCTCACTTAATCATCACGGAAGTCTTGTTCATCTAACAATTACTTATTGAGAACCAACCAATAAAAGAATCAAAATCTTTGCCTTCCTGGAGCTTACATTCTAGTAGGGAGATAAATAGAATACTACTGTATCCTGGTAGGTAATACAGTGAAAAAATATATAATACGTCATACAGTGATAAGTACTGTGGAGAAAAATAAAGCAGGAGAAAGAGACAGGGAATACGGGTAGGGGAGTGGCTGTTTTAAATACTTGTGGCCCCAAAGGCTTTACTGCTAGGATGGCATTTGAGGAGAGACCTGAAGGAAGTCAGCACAATACAGGGACAAGTGAAGACAGCAGGTACAAAAGCTTGAGACAAGAACATGCGTGACATATTCAAGAAACAGCAAAGCCGTGTGGCTGGAATGGACTGAGCAAGGGGTGAGTAAGAGATGCAGTTTGGGCCCCCACTGGATGGAGTCCGAGAAGGATGACGTCTTATCCTACTTTACAGATGTGAAAACTAGGGCTCAAAGAATTTTGCCCGTGCCACATAGCAAGGAAATAACAGGTATTTTTGAACTCAGGCCTGTCTTTAATTCCAAATCTCATGCCGTTAGTGACTATGTGTGCTGCACTAGAAGGCAATAATGTGGGTTTATAGCATCCTCACTCTTCTAGCAAGTTCTGTGCTCAGTTCAGTTCAGTCACTCAGTCGTGTCCGACTCTTTGCGACCCCATGAATCGCAGCACGCCAGGCCTCCCTGTCCATCGCCAACTCCCAGAGTTCACCCAGACTCATGTCCATCGAGTCCGTGATGCCATCCAGCCATCTCATCCCCTGTCGTCCCCTTCTCCTCCTGTCCCCAATCCCTCCCAGCATCAGGGTCTTTTCCAATGAGTCAACTCTTCACATGAGGTGGCCAAAGTATTGGAGTTTCAGCCTCAGCATCAGTCCTTCCAAGGAACACCCAGGATTGGTCTCCTTTAGGATGGATTGGTTGGATCTCCTTGCAGTCCAAGGGACTCTCAAGAGCCTTCTCCAACACCATGGTTCAAAAGCATCAATTCTTCAGCACTCAGCTTTCTTCACAGTCCAACTCTCACATCCATACATGACCACAGGAAAAACCATAGCCTTGACTAGATGGACCTTTGTTGGCAAAGTAATATCTCTGCTTTTCAATATGCTATCTAGGTTGGTCATAACTTTCCTTCCAAGGAGTAAGCGTCTTTTAATTTCATGGCTACAATCACCATCTGCAGTGATTTTGGAGCCCCCCAAAATAAAATCTGACACTGTTTCCACTGTTTCCCCGTCTATTTCCCATGAAGTGATGGGACCAGATGCCATGATCTTCATTTTCTGAATGTTGAGCTTTAAGCCAACTTTTTCACTCTCCTCTTTCACCTTCATCAAGAGGCTTTTTAGTTCCTCTTCACTTTCTGCCATAAGGGTGGTGTCATCTGCATATCTGAGGTTATTGATATTTCTCCCGACAATCTTGATTCCAGCTTGTGCTTCTTCCAGCCCAGCATTTCTCATGATGTACTCAGCACATAAGTTAAATAAGCAGGGTGACAATATACAGCCTTGACACCTAGATTCAAATTATGTCCTCCCTGATTTTTAGGTTACTGCCTTAACCACAGAGAATTAAGGTTAACGAATCCTAGAATGCTAGATCCAAATAGAACCCTGAGGATTATTGAGACAAATAATCTGCAGTTTTTTATAGAGTTCTGAATGGTGTTACTTGTTTTTCTTTTTCTACGGTCTTACTTTTTTAAGAGCTGTCAATGTCTGCCCACTGCTCATGTTTTTGTTTGATTTTTCTAAAATGGGTTATACATGAATGTGACAACATTCAAAAGGTATAATGCTTACATACTTTAAAACATATTTGAACTTAGTCTGATCGACCCCGATCACTTATATGTGAGGCATGACAGAAGAAGAAACTGAGGTACAAAGAGTTGGTGCCCAGTTGGGACTCCCTTGGTGGTGAAGAATCTGCCTTGAGATTCAGGGGACATGAGTGCGATCCCTGGTCAGCGCACTAAGATCCTGCATGCCTCAGAGCAACCAAGCCCAAGCACCGCAGCTAGAGAGTCTGTGCTCTGAAACTAAGACTTGAAGCAGCCAAATAAATATTAAAAAAAAAAAAAAAGAGTTGGTGCCCAGTTGAAGGCCACACGTCAATGGGCACACCGAGTAACTTATCCAAACGCTGTAAGACCAGACTTTGTCTTCTAGCATGTTTATGACTGAAAGAAACTGGGTGGGTTCATCCTTTGATGCCACTGGGGTATTTTTTTTTTTTTTTACCTGTTTCCTTTCCTTTTGTATGCCTGCCAGCTGCACTGAAAGATGAGGATCCGAGTTGAGACAGCCCAACCATTGTGTCGTTTCCCAGCATGGAGAGCCGCTAGCATTTGGTTTGAATCTTTATTAAAGTGAGATGAGTGATTCACTCGTGTTACAGGCAAAGACTCTTCTACCAGGAAAACCATACTTTGACAAACAAAGAGGATGGCTTTAAGGAACAGAAACTGCTAACATCAATTTCCTTTCCCATCCAATCCCAAAAAAAGTCAGACACTCTGTGTCTCTGGACACCTCTTTCTCTGACCCACACATACACATATAATTATAGATACGGGGCAATATATATGCCCGCAGAAGGCAGGAAACAGCGGGGACGGCAAAGGTGGGTCGTCTCGAGAAGTGCACGTCTATCTGCATCCAGCCCTCTCTCTGCTTCCTTCTGTGTTTGTTTGTGAAATCTGTTTTTTTAGTTCATGGGTAGCCAGAAATGCATCATCCTTGGTGGAAGTTAGTGGATTCTGACAAGAGAACAGGCTGTGGTCTTTATAAATACGCCTACAGGCTGGCAACAGCCTTCCCCTACTCGCGCCATCACTGAGAACCAGGGAACTTAGATTGTTTTTTATTTTTAGTCTGTCTTGGTTCGGCTCACCCTCTGTGAGTAACTCTGTTAGCCACTGCTTCTTAGTATATTTATTTAGAAAAGAAGGAAAATGCATTTTAAGCAAAACAAATGCATAATCTGTTCCACTTCTTATTTATTCTATGGCTACTCTGGACAGTAGAAAGCCCAGAAAAATAATAACTTTTATTGGGTTTTGTTTTCTGTGGCTTGCTTTCTCAGACAAGTCCTCATCAGATAATTTTGCTGATAGCTTATAAAACTCCATGCCAATTTTTTTTTAAGCCTCATTTTATTTTTTATTTTTTTAACTATATATGTTTTATTGAAGTATAGTTGACTTCTGTTGTTTCAGGTTGTCAGCCTCATTTTAAATTGGAAAAGGAAAAAAGGTAGTTGGAAGTATTTTTTATGTACATTCAATATACTTTTCTCCTGCTAACCTATGCCTGGGCCTGTTACCATTGCAGACACAGGCTTCTAATGACTCAGCGTGTTTATTGTGTTTGTTTCCCTTCTCTATTTTCTTTTAGAGATTAGCAGCAAGTCACCTAAAATAGAAGGGCCTTCTCAGTTTGACTGGAGGGGGCAACCAGGAAGCTGGGAGCCAGACACACCACATCTGACTATGGGGTCAGCCTAGGAGAAGGATGCTAGAAAAGGGTAGAATGCCTGGTGGTAGATTTCAACGTAACCGAAATGACAATAATAGCGTCTGCAGCTAACATTCACTGCATTCTCACTACTGAATTCTCTAGGAGAGATAAAAGCAGGCTGAGAGCCCGGGGTCCCAGGGACTGTATGGCATCACAGGGAACTGGCCTCCATAGTAGAAAGAGGCCATTCCCTGGAGTGGGAAGGCTTGATTGGATCCTGTCTCTACCACTTACCTGGTGATTTTATCCCTGAATGAGGCTAACTTTCTTCATCTATAAAAACGGGAATACTTTCATTCCCACTTTCCTCTCTCTGCCCCACAGGTTTCTTATGAAGATCAAAAGTGGTAATGCGTATGAAAATGGTTTGCATAATTATACAGCCTCTCTATAAATATGACTCATCATCACTTTTAATTGTAAGAAGAGAGGGTTGGCAGCGCACTGACTATCCAGGAAGGTGGTGTGCACCTGCCTTGGGGCAGGAAGTCTGTTATTCACTCGTCAATAAGAACAAAGGCAGCGAGAGAAAATAATTATGCGATAAGGTATAAGATGGTTCTAGCCACCCACTGGCTGGAGCTGGAGAGCTTCCATGAACTGAGCCTTTGTTCTGCAGGTGCCATCCCGCCTGCGTGCCTCAGACACCGGAGTAGGCACTCTGCTGAACGCTTGCCCGGTGCCGTGTACGAGAACGTGAAGTTTACTACACCTCTCTTTTTTTTTTTTTTTTTTTGATCGCCTGTTCGAATCCTCTCAAGAGCTCTTCATGATCAGTATTAGCATCATCTTTATTCATAGTCATATGATGATGATTTACGGCCGTTTCTAGTGGGCATGCTCATTGCTACATGGCTACTTAGCTTCAGCACCAGGATTTAGATCCTGGTCGGCTGATTCAGGAGCCAGCACCCTTGGCCATACGCTGTATGACACCCACTCGGGGTCAGGGCCAGCGATTTGTAAGCCGTCCTGCACAGAGCCCAGCGTGTTATTTTGCTTGCGTAGGTATTTGTTTCTTTGGTTGTGGCAGGTCTTGGTTGTGGCAGGTCTTAGTTGCGGCGCGCAGGACGTTCACTGCGGCACGTGGGTCCTCTCCTTGCGAGTGAAGGCTTTCCTCTAGTCTCCGCGACCGGGCTCAGGAGCTGGGGTGCGTGGGTAGAGCCCACAGTTTCAAAGTAGCTCCTCAGGCCTTCTTCCCCAGCCTCCTCACCCCCACACCTCTAGTAAAGGCCGTTGAGGACAAAGTTAGGTCAGAAAAGGCTTGTTTTTATCTCTGTTATACGTTAAGTTTCCTTATAGGACTTCCTTTTGGTGGGGGGAGAGCAGGGGCTGCACCTTCTGGCTGGTGCGATCATAGTTCCGGGATTGCGGATTGAACTCACACCCTTGGCGGTGGGAGGGCAGAGTCCGAGGATGGCTGGGGAGCTCCCAAGGTTTCCTTTTCTTTTTTTAAAGTGCATTGTTGTATTGTTTGGACACAAAGTCATGTGTGACTCTTTTGCGACCCCATGGACTGTAGCCCGCCAGGCTCCTCTGTCCATGGGGTTTCCCAGCCAAGAAGACTGGAGCGGGTTGCCATTTGCTTCTCCAGGGGATCTTCCCGACCCAAGGATCCAACCCACGTCTCCTGCATTGGCAGGTGGATTCTTTACCGCTGAGTCACCAGGGAAGCCCCTTTAAAAAGTGTATCTGTTTAAAAATTTTGTTCAGCCCTCACATACCACAACGTTCTTATTTTATAGGTGAGGAAATGGAGGTCCAGAAAACCTGTGGCCAGAATCACAGAATTAGTTCTTTGCAGAACTCAGACCAAGTTTTTTTTCTGTATATCAGGAGGTATCTTTGTGGGAAAACAGACTTAAAAAAAAAAAGGGCTTGAAAATCCTCATTTCGGCCATTACAACCCTAGGTGGCTCAGATGGTAAAGAAGGTGCCTGCGGTGCAGGAGATTCAGGCTGGGTGGGGAAGTGCCCCTGGAGCAGGGAATGGCAACTCACTCCAGTATTCTTGCCTGGAGGATGCCATGGACAAGAGGATCCTGGCAGGCCAAGGGGTCGTAAAGGGTCGGACATGACTGAGCGACTAACACACACTCGGCAGGAAATTTAAAATACTGCCTGCTTTTCAAAAATTGAGTGAGGTGTTCCAGATACGCCACCATCGAGAGGGCAGGATTTTCCTCCCACCCTTACTTCATCCTCCAGCTCTTGTGCCTGTTTGACCGTTTCTGTTGTATTAAAAACAGAAGTGGCTCATAGGAGTTTGCGGCGGTCCCTGCTTCTTCAGGGATGAAAATTACACTTTGGCTCTGAAACCTCTGCCTCCAAAGGCACTCCCTTTTGTGAACGCTAGGCTTGAGGTAGCTTCCTTGAAGGGCTACTGGGCTCTTTAGGAAAGCTGCCTCCATGTCCTCAGTAAACCATCTGGAAACCATGCCCGTGCCCGAGGAGCCAGCCCTGTTGCTCCTGGAGAGAGACTCTTCTTTTCTCCTAGCTGGTGCCTCCTTCCACAGTGCCACCTGTCTCCCCAGCCTGGGCACAGGCAGCCTGTTGGGTTTCACGTGGTCATCAGAGCTAAGGCAGTGCCCCCCGCCCCTGCCAGCCCCAGGCCTTGCCCCGGTCCTCCACCTCTCAGCAGCTGCATCATGACGTCCAGAAGAGAGGGTGGCACCCTGAGGGTCTGGCCCAGTCTGGAGGGCTCTTCCATGCCAGCCCAGCCCTCCGGTTCAGTCCCCCAGCCCCTCACCTGATCAGACTGCTGGGATGTGCCGAACACAATCCCTGGGGAAGAGCTTTCAGACCCTGATTAGAAATGCTCACGTCTCTTTAAATCTCTGTATAATATAAAGAGTTTCTGGGGATTTTGTCGTTATTGGTGGAAGTGCTGCATCTTCACTGCTGCGCTCGGGGTTTTTCTAGTAGCGGTGAGCCGGGAGCTACTCTGGTTGCCGTGCGCGGGCTTCTCAGCGTGGTGGCTTCTGTCGTTGCAGAGCCCAGGCTCCAGGGCCCACAGATTCAGGACTTGTGGCTCACGGGCTTAGTTGTCCCGTGTGGGATCTTCCTCGATCAGGGATCAAAGCCATGTCCCCTGCATTGGCAGGTGAATTCTTAACCACTGGACCCCCTGGGACGTCTCCCTGGGGAATTTCTTTGTTCATTCTAAAATTCGGGGCGAAATTGTTACTGTACCTGATTTAATACTTTGCCTAGAATGTATGTACTGGTCAAGAAGTAATAGTCACTTGGTGCTGGGCTTTGTTATAATCAAATATGAAAACGAAAGAGTCTGGCTCTCTGCCCCTGTTTGAACACACTTTGCAGAGCCTGGAGACTAATGAGTTGGCAAAGAATTGCATTAATAATGCCCCACAGGTGTCACTGGGAGCCATTGCTGCTTCTCATTCCTTTTGTAGAATCATTTCCCTTTCAGTAAACTATCATTTCCCTCCATTTACAATATAAAACAACCGTGCTATCAAAGAAGATAAAACTTAAGAACACAGCCTGCCCTTCTTCTGCGGTTTTGCTGGACAAGAACATCCCCCGTGGATGTTCGCAGTTTTCCTGCGTCTCGTGGTACCCAGTGCTTCATGAGGGGTGAAGCTGTCAGATGTCTCGCCGCCTCCCCCTACTCCCCCCTCTCTTCCTTCCCCTCCTTGCAGAGTACGGCTGAGATATTTACTCAGCTGCGGACTGGTACCAAAGCCTCAGTGCCCTGGGGAAAGGAAGGGGTGGTCTGGTCATGCCCTGAATTATCCATGTCCTTCCGAGCATCTCTTGGCAGAGCAGCCTAGCTGGGGGGCAAGTGTCATTTGGAAGGAGACTTCACAACCCCTGCATGAAAGAACATAAACACAATGGCAACTGAAAATTGGAGAGTCCACTCATGGGCTGCGGTGTTCTCTGGACTCTGTGGTAGTTCCTCCTGAGATCATGCAGCCAACCAACTAGAGGCTGTTCAGTCCTCTGGGATTCCCCGTGGCTTGGGAGCATTTCATTATCTCCGGCTCCTGTCCCAGCCCTCAGCCTGAAGGCACTCATGCAAATGAACTCAGACTAAACCCCAGTTCCTCCTCCAGGCTTTCGGAGGTAAAAAATAAATAAATAAAAATAAAAACAACCCTCGATTCAGTCAGGCTTGGGGGAAGGCTTCTCTGAGTAAGGGACAAAGATATGGCCCTCGTTCCTTCATCCTTGCTTTCACGACACCACTCTGACCCTGGAAAGGGCACCATTTCCCAGGGAGAGCAACGAGGCATCTGAATCTTCAACCACACACCGCCGCAGTTCTTCGGACCAAATGCGTGGACCCACATGGTGGTCTGTGAGGAAGATGTAGAGATGACTCAGCTGCCCCCACAGCGCTTCAGAGCCCAGAGTTTCCACACCAGGAAGGCAAGACCAGATGGAGAAAAGACAAGAGAAGGTCTTCAATCCTTCTTTTCCAAGAAAGGAGGAAGTGAGAATGCATTAGCCCTTGAACATATTGAGCGTGACTAATTTCTGACGAGATGAGTTTTCTCAGCCATCATAACCTCATCCATCACTCTCTAGGATTAGAGTGGGACAGCCGAGAAAAGAATATTTTGAGTCAGGGGTTGGGTATGTTGAAAACTTCAGTGTTCTTTCCAGAGTTGTAACAGGGCACGCATGCCAAAGCACTTCAGTCGTGTCCGACTCTTTGAGACCCTGCGGAGCCCTCCAGGCTCCTCTGTCCCTGGGATTCCTCGGGCAAGAATGCTGGAGTGGGTTGCCACGCTCTCCTCCAGGGGATCTTCCTGACCCAGAGTCAAACCCGAGCCTCTGTGGGTCCCTGCACTGGCAGGCAGGTTCTTAACCACTAGCGCCACCTGGGAAGCCCCAGAGTTTTAACAGTGGTAAACTGAATGCCTAAGAAGCGAACCCTAGGCTTCCTCTGATTTTCATGGTAAAACTGCTTATCTGTTCCAGTGAAAATAAGTATTCAGGTTGACTGGACTGAGCGCTTGCTAAGAAAGTGCTAGCTGTCAGCGAGGCCATGGAGTGTAGGTACACCTGCTCTAATTCATTCAGTTCACTGAGAGCCGAGTCACCCAACCAACCAGCGCGTTTTCCATTTCCAGCACCCGGCACCTCCTCGCACTACCCTAAATTCACAGGCATGCCTCCTGTGTCCGGAAACCCCTCGTCTCTGTGTTCACACGGCGACCAGAAACTCGTCCCTCTGAATCTAACCTGGGTCACTGTGCGGTGCGTGCTTTATCCATCTGTTCTTTCAGCGGGTGTTTAGTACTATAATCCGACATTGTGCTGAGGACTTTTGTTAGGTCCAAAGACGCCTTAATTTCAGGACTTCAGTTAACAATTATTAAACAATTCTCCCATTTACTGAACATTTTGATAATTTTTTAGAAACACCTCATATACAAATTACCTCCTTTTATTTTTATAACAATCCCATTAGACAGGTACTGTTGTTAGTCACATTACTAAGAGGAAACTAAGGTTCAGAAAAGTTGTCTAGGGAATTCCCCAGTAGGCCAGTGGCGGGGACTCCGAGCTTTTACTGCTGAGGCCACAGATTCTATCCTGGTAGAGGGTCTAAGATCCCACAAGCTGCAGCCAAAAACAGGAAAAGGAAACAGAAGTTGTCTAACTTGTCCAAGTCACGCCGGCGGTAACTAGTGGAACCAGGTTTTGAAGCCAGGTCATCTGATTACGAAGTCTGGGCTCTGCAGTAACACAACTGCCCTGCCCACCTGCAAGGTATCTGTATTTTTGTTGTTGTTGTTGTTGTTCAGTGGCTAAGTTGTGTCTGACTCTGTGACCCCATGGACTGCAGCATGCCAGGCTCCTCTGCCTTCCACCGACTCCCAAAGTTTGCTCAGTTTCGTGTCCATTGAGTCAGTGATGCTCTCTAACCATCTCGTCCTCTGCCGCCCTCTCCTCCCCCTGCCCTCAGTCTCTCCCAGCATCACAGTCTTTTCCAGTGAGTCAGCTCTTTGCATCAGGTGGCCCAAGTATTGGAGCTTCAGCTTCAGCATCAGTCCTTCCAATGAATATTCAGGACTGATTTCCCTTAGGATTGACTGGTTTGATCTGCTTGCAGTCCAGGGACTCTCAAGAGTCTCCCACATCACAATTCAAAAGCATCAATTCTTCAATGCTCAGCCTTCTTTATGGACCAACTCTCGCATCCATGCATGACTACTGGAAAAACTATAGCTTTGACTATACAGACCTTTGTCGGCATAGTAATATCTCTGCTTTTTAATACACTGTATAGGTTTTCATAACTTTCCTTCCAAGAAACAAGCGTCTTTTGATTTCACGGCTGCAGTCACCATCCACAGTGACTTTGGAGCCCAAGAAAATAAAATTTGTCACTGCTTCCACTTTTTCCCCTTCTGTTTGCCATAACGTGATGGGACCTGATGCCATTTTTGAGTGTTGAGTTTCAAGCTAGCTTTTTCACTCTCCTCGCCAAGAGGCTCTTTAGTTTCTCTTCACTGTCTGCCATTAGAGTGGTATCATCTGCGTGTCGAAGGTTATTGATATTTCTCCCGGCAGTCTTGATTCCAGCTTGTGATTCAGCCAGACCAGCATTTCTCATGATGCACTCTGCATATAAGTTAAATAAGCAGGGTGACACTGTACAGCCTTGACGTATTCCTTTCCCAGTTTGGAACCAGTCTGTTGTTCCATGTCCGGTTCTAACTGTTGCTTCTTGACCTGCATACAGGTTTCTCAGGAGACAAGTAAGCTGGTCTGGTATTCCCATCTCTTTCAGAATTTTCCACAGTTTGTTGTGATCCCCACAGTCAAATCCACACACCCAAAAAAAATGAGATGGTTGGATGGCATCACCAACTTGATAGACATGAGTTTGAGCAAGCTCTGGGCCTTGGTGATGGACAGGGAAGCCTGGTGTCCTGCAGTTCATAGCGTCGCAAAGAGTCAGACACAACTTGAGCAACTGAACTGAACTGAACACAGTCAAAGGCTTTAGCGTAGTCAATGAAGCAGAAGTAGATGTTTTTCTGGAACTCCCTTGCTTTCTCCATGATCCAACAAATGTTGGCAATTTGATCTCTGGTTCCTCTGCCTCTTGTAAACCCAGCTTTTACATCTGGAAGTTCTTGATTCATATACTGCTAAAGCCTAGCTTGAAGGATTCTGTGCATAACTGTATCAGCATGTAAAATGAGCTCAGTTGTGCAGTAGTTTGAACTTTCTTTGCTCTTCTTTGAGATTGGAATGGAAACTGACCTTTTCCAGTCTGGTGTCCACTGAGTTATCCAAATTTGCTGACATATTGAGTGCAGCACTTTAACAGCATCATCTTTTAGGATTTGAAGTAGCTCAGCTGGAATTCAGTTACCTCCGTTAGCTTTGTTCATAGTAATGCTTCCTAAGGCCCACTTGACGTCACACTCCAGGATGTCTGGCTCTAGGTGAGTGACCGTGCTATCGTGGTTATCTGGGTCATGAACACCTTTCTTATATGGTTTCTCTGTGTATTCTTGCCACCTCTTCTTAATCACTTCTGCTTCTGTTAGGTCCTTGCTGTTCCTGTCCTTTGTTGTGCCATTCCTTGCATGAAATATTCCCTTAATACCTCCAATTTTCTTGAACAGATCTCTAGTCTTTCCCATTCTGTTGTTTTCCTCTATCTGCATTTTACCTTAGATATAAAGTCTGCAAGTCACCTGGCATAAATAATCCTGTCATCAGAAGTCAAGTCCCCCACAAACCCGTCAGATCCTACCTGCTAGAGTACGACTCACTGGACCTTGAATGCTAAACCAGCAAACATCTGAATCTCATAAAGAAACCTTGTTTCTTTATTTCTGAAATAATAATATCAAATACTAACAGAGCACTTATGATGGGACCCTTGTTCTCAGTAGTTTAACTCACAACAATTGTATGATGTTGGTTATCCTTATCCCCACTTTATAGATGTTGAAACTGAGGCATAGAACGCTTAAAGGTCAGTACTTTGAAATCAGTGGCAAGGCTTGGATCTGGACCCAGGCAGTCGAACTCCAGAGTGCATGCCGGGAGCCACGACACAGTACCGAGCAGCCTCCTGAGATGATAGGATGGAGCGGGGTTGAGACCTTTGGTCCCCGAGCCAGGCACACAGTCAATGGGGCTCTTAGGAGGTTTAGAATAAGAAAGATGAACAGCTCTGGCCACCCACAAAAAGAGCAGCACCAGTTTGCGGGGAATGTTGATTTTGATTTCATACCAAACTCGTCTCATGTCTTTGCCTTTGAACTTTTCAGGACCTGGGGGATTCCTTTAGAGCAGGCATCTGGAGGTGCACGCCGCTTGCCTTCCTGCACCTGCCGGGTGCAGCGCCGGCAGTGGGTGGGATTCGTGGTGTAGCCGCCGCTCAGGTGTACTCATTCCTGCCTCCCCGTGGCCCCCAGCCCAGCACAGGCCGCAACGCTGGAGCTTCAGTCTTTCCTGTTGACAGTAATTAGAACCTTTCAGACTCAATTTCTTACATGCAAAAAAATCCCAATTCACTTGAATTGTCTCCTTGATCCTGTTCACCTGGAGCTATTTAGTCCCTACAGTTTGTTTGGAGTGGAGAACAAGCTTTTAAGCCTTCACCCATTACCGTTGATAAGATCAAGGTGCAGAAAATGTTAGTTGGGTAAACTTTGGAGCCAGACTGCCGGAGCTTGGGTTCCAGTTCCACCAGTTAAGCATGATCTGAGTTTTTGTATCTGTGAAATGGGGATAACCACAGTGAAGATTAGATGAGACAGCACACGTAACACCCTTGGAAGAACTGTGTCTGGTCCAGAGTAAGTGCCCAGTAAGTGTTCACCCTAGGTATTATTATCATCATTAAGCCCATCCAGCCCTTGGGCCCAAAAGGCTACCCACTCCAGTATTCTGGCCTGGAGAATTCCATGGCCTGTATAGTCCATGGGGTCGCAAAGAGTCGGACACAACTGAGCGACTTTCACTTCACTTCCTTTCCCCTCCCAGCCTAGGAAGCCAAGGCTCTGGGAAGCCAAACATGCTCCTCCTGTCCCCCACGCTCTGAACCCTTGTCTCCTCACTTCCTAGATAATTTCATCTCTCTAAGCCTTCATGTCCTTATCTGTGCAGTAGGCCTGAGACTACTGGAGTCTATCTCATGAGGTTGTCATGAAGTTAAGCAGGCTACTTCAGAGCCTGAGCACAGAGCTCAGTGATTGTCTGACTCACTATTATTCCTGAAGCACAAAGGGGCTGCCTGCAAGGCTGGTCTTCGAGATCTTGGAGAGCTCTTTAGAGCCAAAGGACCCAAAGGCAGGAGCATTTAGGATTAACCAATGGCTGAGTTGGAGCCTCTGAGCTGCGGAGGCTGCCAGCTTGTTGGGAATGGCGTGCGTGCTAAGTCTCTTCGGTCGTGTCCAACTCTGTGCAACCCTACGGACTGTATAGCCCGCCAGGCTCCTCTGTCCATGGAATTCTCCAGGCCAGAATACTGGAGTGGGTTGCCATGCCCTCCTCCATATATTGTTGTTCTTGTTGTTTAGTTGCTAAGTCATGTCCAATTCTTTTGCAACACCATGGGCTGTAGCCCCTCAGGCTCTTCTGTCCATGGGATTTCCCAGGCAAGAATACTGGAGTGAGTTGCCATTTCCTTCTCCAGGGGATCTTCCTGGGAACGGAGGAGGCATAAAATGCAGACTGCAGAAGAATATTCAAGAACAGGTTTGACTCAAACAAGCTGACAGAATTTCCAAGGCAGAACACTCCTAGGGGTTTAAGCTTTAAACTCAGCAAGAAACTTCTTCCTCCTCTCATCTCCTGCCTTTGCCCCCAGGATTTAAAACCAAAACCAAGCGATTTCCCTGGTGGTCCAGTGGCTAAGACTCCATGCTCCTGATGCAGGGGGCCTGGTTTCAGTCCCTGGTCAGGGAACTAGATTCCACATGCCCCAACTAAAGATCCGGCATGACATGACTGAAGATCCTGAGTGCCACCACTAAGACCCAACACGGCCAGAAATGAAATAAGTAAATGAATGAACACTAAAAACAAAGCCAAGCAGCTGCTGTTGTTTGACATTACTGTGCCCTAGACATTCCGCCGAGTACTTTCTAGACATCGTCTCTTTTAATCTTGACTTGAGCCCTGAAAGGTAGGTGTCGTCATTCTCGTTTCACAGATGAGAAACTGAGATTTAGAGGGACTGAGCAATTTGCCCAAGGTTGCCTACCTAGGGAACCAAAGAGCCAAGGTTTGACCCCGAGCCAGAGGGACAGGGGAAGAACAGCTCTCCTTTGCTCATCAATGCTCTGATTCTGGGACAAGACTTAACTGCTCACCCTTCTCCCAGATACCCACTGTGCAACCCAGGAGTGTTTCCAAGTGACAGATGCGTCTCCTTTGAAAGCATCTGGCCTTGGTATTATCCTGAGTCTGCTTTAATAGAACTGCTGTCTTAAAGAAATAGAACTGCTGTCTTCCACAGTTAAGGTACCCAGAGTTGTGTGTCTGCCTGCACTTTCACTCATCTCTTTATCTGACTGTCTTCCCCACTTTACATTTGGGAATGTCAAGTTCCAGAAGTGGTAAACAGGATGTATTCTGTTTTTCTGATGTATTTAGTATTTCCCAGAACTGTCGATGCTTTGGAGAAGAACAAAATTATTTTCGTAAACTACTCTTCTGTCCTTAGGAAGCAAGTATTTGAAACATGTGAGTTAGAATGTCATCAAGAACCTAAAAAATGCTGAGGGCAGGAAAACCAAGGGGCTAGAGGCTAAGATGGAGTCCCAGCGTGGTGTTTCTTGATTAAATAAGTGCGGGTGGGGGGCAGGTGTCACAACTCTCTCTCAGCTTCTCATTTTCCTTCATGCTGTTTATCTTCCCAAGAGTATCTTGCAGATAATTTGGGGGATAAATATGAATAACTGGGGAATACTTTGGCCCTCCCTAAGAATGGTATCAGATCCATCCACCAAATCTTAGCCTCAGTTCAATTCAGTTCAGTTGCTCAGTCATGTCTGACTCCTGCGACCCCATGGACTGTAGCCCACCAGGCTCCTCTGTCCATGGGATTCTCCAGGCAAGAATACTGGAGTGGGTTGCCATTTCCTTCTCTAAATCTTAGCCTAGAAGAGCTTTAATGATTCAAAGACAGAACTCACTCCTCTCTGCACAGGGAGCTTTGGAGTGAGAGGAAAGCAGGAGCGCATTCGATTTGGTGGCTTTTCCTCGTTTCGTTTTTCCTGTCCTCACCCCAAGTCCGCGAGCCCACAAGTAGCTATTACTCTTTCCCCTGAAGAACAAAGCCTCCGACCAGGCTGGTGCCCGAGGTCAGGCGAGCGAGGAGAGGGAAGCGCCCCCCCCTCCCGCCCCGTTGTGGCCAAGATGAAGGCCACAAGCCGTCTTGGTCCTCTGACCCACCCTGGCGCTGACGCTGTCCCCTTGCTGTCCCCTCGCTGTCCCTGACTGACAGTGCGGTTAGTCTGACGCTGTGCCTTCACCTTGAATTGAGCCTTGATGAAAAAGGAATAGGAAACCCAGGCCTGTCCCTGGGGATTTGGGGTTTTTATCTTGGAAAAGCATCAACCGAACTCGCAGGGACAGGAGATCTGGATTCCTGTGGCTTGAGCTAACTTAGGTCCAGAGAAGCCGAGTGCCTGTGATCACCATCTTCATTCCCCCAGCGTGGCCTTGCCCTCTGGGCTCCCTTCTCTCACCCAGGCTCCCGGTTAGGAGGGCTTCTGGGTTGCTCCATCCTGCTTTACCATCAGCACGTCCTTCCATATTTGAAATGCTTTGGTATATGGAATACTTGTGGGTTGAAGCTGCCTGACTGATCTAAAATCCCTCAGCTTTGGGACAAGCAATAACAAAACAAGTTTTTTTTTTTCTTTTCTTTTTTAATTTTAATTGGAAGATAATTGCTTTACCATATTGTGATGGTTTCTGCCATACATCAACATAAATTGGCCATCTGTGTACATGTGTCCCTCCGTCTGAGCCCCCCCCTTCCACCTCCCTCCCCACCCTGTCTGTCCAGGTTGTCCCAGAGCCCCGGCTTTGGGTGCCCTGCTTCATACATCAAAGTCACACTGGTTATCTGTTTTGCATATGGTAATGTATAAATGCCATGGACAGAGGACTCTGCTAGGCTGCAGTCCATGGGGTCACTGAGGGTCGGACACAACTGAACAACTTCACTTTCACTTTTCACTTTCATGCATTGGAAAAGGAAATGGCAACCCACTCCAATGTTCTTGCCTGGAGAATCCCAGGGACGTGGGAGCCTGGTGGGCTGCTGTCTATGGGGTCGCACAGAGTCGGACACGACTGAAGTGACTTAGCAGAGCAATGTATATGTTTCAGTGCTAGTCTCTCAAATCATCCCAAAACAGCTTTTAAGCATCAGTGTATTTCCTCTCCCCTGACATTCTACAAAGCCCTCAGTTTACCTCTCTGGGTTTTCTGCTGAGCCACGGAGCCTCACCCTGGCTCATCTCTCCCAGAGCACTGCTTCTGTATATCGGAAGTCATTTGGTCGCCTTGATTGTAGACCTTGGGTCTTGGCTTCCTACAGTAAGATTGCCAGATTTGTGTGTGGGCATCCAAAAGAAGCCAGCCTGCCCAGCACTGAATGGCAGGGCAAGAAGGGCTGTGGGTCGCCCTGCTAACTCTTCTCCCCCATACATTTCAAGGCTGCCTCTGCCTCAGCACTGCTTCCAGATATTCTGTGCATGGTCTTTGGGATGTTGTGGTGAAGACTACCATGCCAGAGAATTTCAGCAAACGTAGCCAGCTTTGAAATAACTCATTTTTGTGGGTTTTCAGACACCAGGAAAATCAAACTGAGAAGGCTAATAAAGTTGCCCCTCTAATTCTCCCTTCTTACCCAACCATCTCTCAAACCAGTGAAGCTCCTTTGGCCAAAATGTTGTAGCTGGGTGCCTCCCATCCTGGAAAAACTTTGTAAAAATATTGATCGTAAAATATCATCCTTGGGTTAACGCAACCTTAATAGTGACTCACCTTGATCCATGTTGATGTGTGGCAGGAACCAGCATAATATTATAAAGCAATAATCCTCCAATAAAAATTTGTTTAAACAAGAGCAGTTCTACTAGGGTATGTCTGAAACCCCTGAAATGACCGAAAAGACTGCAGTGACTTCCCACTCTGAGGTCTGATGCCTTCCTCTCCATTTCGCTGCAGATTTGCTGACCATGAGGGAATATCACTGCTTGCTGCAATTACTGTGCCCGGATTTCCCACTGGAGCTCACTCAGAAGGCCGCCAGGTATGTCTCCCAGGCTCCCGAAGTAAACTCAGCCCCCTCTCTGGCTTGGGCTTCTGAGAAAGAACTGCGACGTATGCGGACAAACACACATTAGGAGAGAGTAAAGCCGATAGGGAAGGAACTGGCATTTGGAGAGGGGTCTATTTGGGATTTGCCCCAAAACATAATATTCACTTTCTGCATCTCCAGGAAGAAGCCAAATGATCTTTGGTGGTTTCTGTGGGGAGCCTTAGGGTCTGCAGATCGAGTCGGGGGGGGGTGGTGAGATGAAGAGGCAAACACTCACACCGGCTCGCACACTCACACGGGCACACACACAGATAAACATCCCTAGAGGACATTCTGAGAAAATATGGCGCAAGCTTTGGCAGTGACTTGTGATGAAGGGGGCTGAAGTTCAAGGCTGGAAAGCGTGAAGGTGATAAACTCCGACTGAGGGGGAGATAAATTGTATTATTTATGCTAAAAGACAGTTTTCAATATTAGTCCAGAACCAGGAAGACCTGGCAGGAATAGTTGGAACCCCCTAATTTCTATGTTTGGTTTCACTGTTATTCACACTTTTTAAGCACATGAGGTAGCTTGGCTATGCCTCAGTTAACTTTTACTTATTTAGCTGAAAATCTGAGCTAAGGCAGCAAATGGAAGTGTAGCAAAAATCTTTTCGAAAAATGCCCAAACAGAGGATTTTTAGAAAAATATTCTGTCTTATACACGATAGACGGGCTTCCCTGGTAGCTCAGCTGGCAAAGAATCCGCCTGCAATGAAGGAGACCCCGGTTTAATTCCTGGGTCAGGAAGATCCCCTGGAGAAGGGATAGGCTACCCACTCCAGTATTCTTGGGCTTCCCTTGTGGCTCAGATGGGAAAGAATCCACCTGCAATGTGGGAGACCTGGGTTCGATCCCTAGGATGGGACGATTCCCTGGAGGAGGGCATGGCAACCCACTCCAGTAATTCTTGGCTGGAGAATCCCCATGGACAGAGGAGCCTGGAGGGCTACCGTCCATGGGGTTGAAAGGAGTCAGACGGCACACAGGACCCAGCATACATGATAGATACATGTGTTCAAACCCATAGAATGTGCAACACCAAGAGTGAAGCGCAAATCTCAACTTCAGTGCGTCAGTGTAGGTTCAATGCCTGTAGCAAATGTGCCGGCTGTTGTTCACATGTTTTAAGCACATGAGGTAATTTATTTAGGGCTACCTAAATAAGGGTGCGGGGCTTTGATGACGGGGGCAGTCTGTGCCTGTGTGGGGGCAGAAGGCATTTAAGAAATCCCCTCAAGTTCACTGTGAACCTAAAACTGCTCCAGGAAAGTCTAAGTAATGATTTCTTTTAAATGCCCAGCTCCCCTAAATCAGCTGATCAAGTATGCATACAGAGTAGAGCTGACTAGTAAACAAGGAAGAGGCAAGAGACACTGACCCCCTGTGCAGTTGGAAATCCAAGGAGAACTCTTAGTCCGCTCTCCATACACACAGAACTTCTATACACATGGTTCCGTATACGCGGGTTCAGCTTCCATGGATTCAACCAGCTGCACCTTGTGTATTCACTATTGAAAAAAAATCCGCATATAAGTGAGCCTGCGCAGTTGAAACCCAGGTTGTTCAAGGGTCAACCGTATATTCACATCACCACAATCCATTTTAGAGCATCTTAATTACCCCCAAAAGAAACCCTGCTGCTCTCAGCCACTGCTCCCGAATCCCCCGCCCATCCTCTCTCGCCCGCAGCAACTGCACTCTGTCTCAGTAAATTTGCCTGTTCAGGACACTCAGACGGAAGCACGTGATACGTGGGCCTTTGTGGCTGGTTTCTTTCGCTTAGCCTTAGGCTTTCAAAGTTCATCCACGTCATAGCAGCTCTCAGTATTTCCTCTTATCAAATATTTTTTAAAGGTTTCTTATGTGGACCTTTTTTTTTTTTTTAATTTTTACTGAATTTGTTACAATATTGCTTCTGTGTTACGTTTTGGCTTTTTGGCCCCAAGGCGTGTGGGGTCTTAGGTCCCTGAGCAGGGATTGAACGCGCACTGGAAGGTGAAGTCTTAACCACTGGAAGTCTTAACCACTGGACGGCCAGACAAGCCGCTCATCAACTATTTATTGAGTGCCAGTTTTGTGCCAGGATCTAATCTGCACACTGGGGGTGCAGTGGTGAATAAGATTATAGTCTCTGTACCCACCCGCCCCGCCTCCAAGGAGCTTCACATCTGATTTAGAAGAGGATCGCTTGGGTGCTGATCACAGCCTGCTGTCCCCCTTTCCTGCACCTGAAAGGTAGCGGGTGGGCCCGAGGGCGAGCCTTCTGTACGGTCTTCGGCCCCACCCACCTCCCAGATGCTTCCAAACAACCTGATGTAGTTAGCACTGCAAGGCTAGACTAGAAGGGGCAGAACCATCTAAAATCCACGGATTCTTACAAGTATTGATATCCAGGGGCTTCTGGAGTGACCTTCCCCTGGTTGTGGTCAGAAGCTTACCGCCCCTCCCCATCACCACCACCACCAAGAGACCCTCTTGTTCTTTAGAACTTCAGACCTTTTCATTTGAGCAGGGGGGAAGCATGGTGGCCAGTCCATGCTAATAGACAGCAACGTGAAGGGATGGTGGGGACGCCAGAATCAACAACAGAAGGGCCCAGGACAGGCGTCAGGAGACGGGCTATAAAATTAGAGATGACTTCAGGACTCAAGCTTTGGTGTCGACCCCGCCTCCCCTGCTCCATTCTCTCCCCACCCTACTCCAGCTGCTGCGTGCCTGCGTGTGTGTGAGTGTGGAAAAATCATATCCATCCCAGAATGTGACCCTCTGACTGAGCTCTTCCCATCTCGTCCTGAAGGTCAGGATCCCAGCTTCCTCACACGAGAGCTCCGGCTTCTGACCAAAACTGCAGGCAGGGGTGCGGATGGCGAGGCCCCCCCAAGGCAGTGGCCGTGCCTGGAGGATGGTCTTCGTGGCCCCGAGGTGGGGACCGGCCGCGGGAGCAGGCGGCAGCCCCTGATGACGTGTGCGTAAAGGAATGTGACCCACACGCAGCTGTGCACCAGAGCCTGCCGGGCACAGAGCAGCCCCACGTGCGCCCAACTCCCGGTCGGCACCTCGGCCAGACCTGGGGCGGCAGGTGTGAGCCGGAAACACAGCTGGGGGGAAGAGCCGGCAGACCCCCTGACAGTGCCTGGCCAGAGCCCCGCCCCATCCCCCACTCCTGCAGAATGGAGGTCCTTAAGTTACCGTATCCCTAAACGGTCACCATCTTCGTCTCCATCCTCCATGGACTGGGTGGCTTTCCTGACAGTTAAAAGAATTCAACTAGAGCCAAACTTCTTTTTTTTTTTAACAAGTGAGAGGCCACTTTGGATGGTGTTTTAATACCACCCCTCCCCACCTTCAGGGAAGGCCCTTTCTATTTATGTGTCTGTGTTGGCTGTGCTGGGTCCTCACTGCCGTGTGTGGGCTTTCTCTCGTTGCACCAGCAGAGGCTCCTCTCCAGGCGCGGTGCACAGTCTGCTCTTTGCGGTGGCTTCTCTCGCTGCAGAGCACGGGCTCTAGGGCTTCAGTAGTTGAGGCTCACGGGGTCAGTAGTAGTGGCGCATGGGCTTAGGTGCCCTGGGGGTTGCAGAATCTTCCCGGACCGGGATTGAACCTGTGTCCCCTGCACTGGCAGGCAGATTCTTTTTTTTTTTGCTTCTTTCATCCTTTCCCTTTCAAGTTGTAAGAACAACATATGTGCAGTAAAGAAATCCAAGAAATTTCAGAAAAGCCAGAAGAATATAGAAATTACAAACACTAAGAATCAGGAGTGTTCCAATTAGTCAGCTTGTATCCATCCAGCGCAGGTTCCTGGCATCCCGTGCCTGGCTGTCGTGTTCAGGCAGAGTCTGGGCTTTGCTCTGAACACAATGGCAGGCAGATTCTTAACAACTGGACCACCAGAGAGATTCAAGCCAGAGCTCTTGAGTTCAAATCCTGGTTCCAGCTTATATCCTGGGGAAAGTTATTTAATTTCTTTGAGCCTCAGTTTCCTCATCTGTAAAGTGGGAATAATTGTAATAGTTGTCATAATTGAAGCTGCGTATCACGTGATTAAAACGATGCCTGGCATAGAGCAAAAATGTTAGAACCAGTGGTGTTAACCCTGACCCCTAAGAGCACAGGCACGACGGGATTAGAAAGACCTGAGTATCCACACCACCTCTGTCTATTGACTGCATGACCTTGAGGATTTCTCTCAACTTCTCTAAGCCCTGTTTGCCTTGTCTGTAAAATGGGGCTAATAATTACATCATAGGGTGGCTGTAAGATTTCAACAAAATTATATATATGTAAATTGCTTAGCACATTATGGACATTCAATAAATAATATTTTCTTGCTGTTAAAATAATGTTGGTATTATTATTGCCAGACTTTTTTTTTTAATTCAGTGAGAAGTCAGACATTGAGAAGAGACTTGTAGTTGCCAGTGGGAAGGGATAGGCTGAGAGTTTGGGGTTAGCAGATGCAACTGTGACATATAAAATGGATAAACAACACGGCCCTACTGTAGAGCACAGAGAACCGTACCCAGTCTCCCAGAATAAATCATAATGGAAAAGAATATTGAAAGGAGAATATATGTGTGTATAACTGAATCACCCTGCTATACAGCAGAAATTAGCACAACATTGGAAATGAAGTGTACTTCAATGTAAAAATTAAATAAGTGAGAAGTTCCTAGGTTCCCTAAGGCACTGCTTTCTGGCCTTCTTCCCCTTCACAACACTCAGAAAATAATATGTAACAAAAAGTAGGGTAAAGACAAGACTGCCTGTGGTTAGCCCCTGGGCCAGGGGCCCCTCACACCTGTAGCCCGTCCAAGGCTCACAGGACACGTGTAGGAAGCCTCGCCCCAAGGGTGGAGATTTCAAGCAGTGGCTCTCCAACCTGAGAGTGTGCCAGACTCACCCGCAGAGCTTAGTAAACTACAGATGGCCCAGGCCCCGCCTCAGAGTTCAGGGGGTCTGAGATGGGGCTCAAGAATTCATGTTTCTTAGAGGTTCTCAGGTGATGCTCACGGGTCTGGGACCACTCTCGGAGAACCTCTTTAGAGCTTTGCATGCCCATCTCATTGTGCCATTTTAGAACTGATTGCACTCAAAGGAATTGCATTTCCTTCTCACTCTTGTCATCTGAAATCGCATTTAGCTCACTTCTCCATCTCTGAAAGCCGCATGTCCTCGTCAGTAATACGTGTTTAATAGGAAGAGCTCCTCTGCCACGGTTGTAGGCTGAATACATACAGCGCTTTGAAAGCATGTAGACTCTGAACAAATCTAGAATGTCCTTCTTTATGCCTCCCGCCTGCAACATCACCCTGCTCAGCCCTCCTCCCAGGCCGGGCCTGCCATCTGACAGTGTCGCTGCTGCCCCAGAGGTCTTTCACCCAGAGAGAAGATCCTTTCCCTCCCCATCCTTTCATTTCCCAGATATTTATTGAGTGCCTGTTATGTGCTTGTGGAGGAGCCATGACAGTGAGCAAAACAGATGTGGTTCCAGCCCTCGAGGAACTTGCCAGCCGATAGAGGAACAGACACTAAATCAGTGAAGAGCCAAGTGCTGCAGGGGCGCGTAAACAGGTTACAGCCTAACCTGGTAAAGTAGGAGAAGCTGGTCCCTAAGGCAGGGATAGACATGTTGGATCGGGAGCCTGAAGGGTCTGTAAGAGATGAACTTGCTCTTCAGCTCTGTGTTCTCTGTGTGTGCGTCATCACTCAGTCGTGTCCAACTCTTTGCAAACCCCCTGGACTGTAGCCCGCCAGGCGCCTCTGTCCACGGGATTCTCTAGGCAAGAATACTGGAGTGCCGTGCCCTCCTCCAGGGGATCTTCCCAACCCAGACCTGGAATCAAACCCAGGTCTCCCATGTTGCAGGCGGATTCTTTACCACCTGAGCCACCAGGGAAGCCTGATGGTCTTGCACTAAGTCTTAGCCCTATCAACTACTAAGACTTATTGTAAGGCCACCGTGACAGTGAAAGTCACTCAGTCGTGTCCGATTCTCTGTGACCCTATGGACTATATAATCCGTGGAATTCTCCAGGCCAAAATACTGAAGTGGGTAGCCATTCCCTTCTCCAGCAGATCTTCTCAAACCAGGGATCGAACCCAGGTCTCCTGCATTGCAGGTGAATTCTTTACCATCTGAACCACCAGGGAAGCCCAAGGCCATCATAATGCCCACTGAAAATTGGGACTTGCCATCTGTCTGTACGAGAACTAAGCCACTGCAGCAGCTGACCTTCAACACACCCTGAATGGGGTCATTAGGAATGAGGCACTCCATGTTCTGGGAAAAATTAGCGGAACAGGCCTTCAGATAGTTAGATGATTTCAAGAAAAGATTTTATGAGTCCAATCCTTGCCTCTCCTCATACCTGGAAAAGCACTAAAATCATTCATGGAGACATCTGCTCCTCGCGGCTAGCAGTAAACTTCACAAGACTAGTAGCAACTTCTGCAACAATGCGTGCTTGATTGCATGTTCCCCCTTCACCAAAACCAGTATATACTGAGCTTCCCCCCACCTCTTCAGAGCAGTTCCTCAGAGCTATCTGAGGTGCTGTCTCCCAGGTTGTAGTCCTCATTTTGCCCCAAATAAAACTTAACTCACAGCTCTCACGTTGTGCGTTTTTTTTCAGTTGACGTTTATCCTCTAGGATAAAATAAAATTAGATCACTACTTCTGACCATATGCAAAAGTCAATTTCATATAGATTACAGAAAATCCATGCGTGCATGTGTGATCAGTCTTGTCCGACTCTTGCTGCCCTGTGGACTATAGCCCGCCAGGCTCCTCTGTCCATGGAATCTGCCAGGCAAGAATACTGGAATAGTTTGCCATTTCCTCCTCCAGGGGATCTTCCCGACCCAGAGATTGAACTCAAGTCTCCTGCATTGGCAGCAAGATTATTTATCAACTGTTGCCACCTGGGAAGGCTGGATTATAGATGTAAGTGTAAAATGCAAAGCTATAATACTCTTAAAAGAGATTAGAAGAAAATATTTTATTGCCACCGGGTAGTTAAAAAATTCTTAAATGAGATATAAATTCTTTAAGCCCAACCCCAATGGACGAGGTTGATAAGCTGACCACAAAACTGCATTCACTCATTCAGTCATTCAGCCAGTGTTGAAGGAGAACGCCATCACCTGCTGCTGCTGAAAGCAGTGAAGAAAACAAAGCCCCTGCCCTCGTGAAGCAGACGTTCTAGAGAAAGAAGCATCTGCGGGGAAGCAGGAGCGCCCTGACAGAGACTGAACCCAGGCCGCGACCGCGCAAGCGCAGAGCCCTCGCCCAGCGGAGAGTGAGGATGAGAAACGTCTGTCCAACAAAAGACACCATACACAAAGTTGAAGGACAAGCCAGAGACTTGAAGGAGATATTGATCACCTATGTAACTAACAACAAATCAGTCTACAGAATTGCTTTAGTCTCGAGATTGTCTATAAAGAACCCCTACAAGAGCATAACAAAAAAATGAAGGACCTCGGTAGAAAAATAGTCCAAAGACATGAAGAGCTAATACACAGACGAGAAAACCCTAACAACTACCAAACATTCGGGCATATTTTCGTGGCCAAACTCGCTAGTTATCAGGGAAATGCCAGTTAAGTTGAGATACCCTGTCACAGTCATCAAATTGGCAAAAGTTTTAGAGTGAGATAATGCAAGTATTGGTGAGGACGTGGAACTGTGGGAACTCGCACACTCTGCTAGTGGGAGTGTAAGTTGGCATAATCACTTGGAAGCCATTTGGGCAAATCTTAAAAAGTTCAAGAAATGAGAGGGCATATGTGTATACATACAGCTGGTTCACTTTGCTGTACAGTAGAAATGAACACAGCATTGTGAAGCAACTATATTCCAATAAATTTTTTTAAGAGGAAAATGGAAAAAAAATTCCAGAAAGTTCTGAAAAAATAAATTTGAATTTGCCATGTGCAGGGAACTAGTTACATAATAGTAAAAAAAAAAGTTCACGAGGTGTGGCTGAGTCTAAGGAGACAGGCAGCATTATTTGTGATAGCTACCAGTGAAGCCCTTTGCCTGTTGCCACGCCGTAGAAAGGACAAAATGCCTTGAATCCATTCCATGGAATTCTGTACAGCAGCTAAAATGAATACAGGGAGGTGGGACTTCCCTGGTGGTCCAGGGGTAAAGAATCCGCCTTCCAATGCAAGGGACTCAGGTTTGATACCACGGATGTTTTTTCTTAAATAATAAAGTGAATACAGGGAGATACACGTGCATCCTCTCAAAATGGCGAGTTGCAGAGGGATGCATAGAGCTTGAGAACAGACAGACCAAAGTCATATCATGCTTTAAGAATGTAAACGTTTGTGTGAGTCAACAACAGTATGAAAGCACGCAGAGGGCTGCCAAGCCCCAGTTTCAGTGAATGAATGAATGCTAAGCCCTCAAGTTCCCGCAGGATCTCGGAGGAGGAAGGTAGAGGGAGGGTGTCCAGGTGTTCTAAACAGTACGTGTAATCGCTTACAAAGCTTTTAAACACTGAAGCAAGGGTGGGGAAACATGAAGATTGGAGAGGAAGTTAGCTAGTGGGTACACAGATGTTTTTTCTGTTATTCTGTGTATTTTTCTGAAGTTTTAAATATTGTATTTAAAATGCAAAAAGTGTGGATAAAAGAACACTCTGTGTGATTTCAATGCCTTTAAACCACGAAGCTTTTCCACCTTGGTTTATGTCCCTGGATGTGTTCCAGTGTCTCCTAGTTTTCGATCTGTGGTGACTTGAATTTATACCCTACTGTTGCGTGAAAATTGTGTAAGCTTTGTGTCGAACTGGTCCATGGTGCTTTTCAGCTCTATTCCATCCTTCGACTTTTCTGTATTCATTCTATTACTTTTGAGAGTTTGATATTGAAACTCCAACCAAAAATCTTAATTTATCTACTTAAAAATAGTTGTAATATATAGTGAAACTATTATGTAACTTTGATATGTATTTTCCAAGCATCCTGTAAATGTGTTATCATGCTTTCGTAATTCAAAATATAAAAAAGAGAAAAACAAGTGAAAGGAAGAAGGTGGGCAGGATTTAGGAAGGGAGCAGGGAGAGCAAAAGGCCGTCTCGGGCAAGTAAGCAACCTGGAAAGGAGCCAGTGAGGACTTGGGTGGGGGAGCCAGGGGGCCTGGAGTTTGAGGAGCCGGGGAGCTGGGAGAAGAGGGAGGGCCTCACAGGCCACGCACTGGATGTGGAAAGTGGAACAGTTGCCTCCAGCCCCAGCTACGAGGCTTCTGGGGAGAGGCCAGGATCATGGAGCCGAAATGGCCGAGCGGGGGCCTTCACGGCATCTGCAAGAAAGAAGCAGCGTCCAGGCCTCGGCGTCTGGCCCGCCTGGGGGCCGCAGCTCTACAGGAGTGGGAGAAGGGACAGCGCCACCCCCGGTGGAAGGCGTCACAGCCACGTCTCACCTGGAGCAGCTGCAGCTGGCCCAGGAGCTGTGACTAGAGTCAGAGAGGCCTGGGTTCAAATTACAGCTCTTTTGCTTCTGGCTTGAAAGCCCTGGTCAAGTTTCTGAGCCCCTGTGTTCTCAGTGAAGATATCCATCGATCTCACATCAGAGGATCAATGGGAGAAGAAAGTGCAATGCCGGACGCACAGCGCTAACCAAGCAAGCCCTTACTGGACACTGTGTAGCTGTAATCGTTGCTGCTGCCCAGGCTCTCTGGGTCCAGCTTCTCAGGCACTGCAGGGCAGGGGCCGTTGGGGGCCCCCGGAAGTGTGGCCCGGAGCCCGGGGAGAACCACAACCTGGACGCCCCATGCTGCTTGGAGGGCCTGGACTGGAAGCAGCTCGTGCCGCGCCGGGGGGGTCTCCAGTGCAGCCCCGCTGGCGGGCAGCCCTAAGGAAGTGTTGCAGAGAACCGTGGCGATACCTGGAGAAGGCAGCCAGGCTGTGGCTTCGCCCTCGCTCATGGCCCTGACATTAAGGCAGACTCCACGGGGGTGTCCCGGGATCCCAGACAGGCCTGGAGACACCCTTCACCTTCACCCATGAATAGTGCAGCTCATGTGACCTCCCAGAGGAAGTGCCGTCATGGGAGGCTTCTCGCCAGCCCCGGCGCCCCCCAGAAGTGGACTTGAAACAGGATAGCTCGCTTCCGCCTGAGAGCCTGTGCCCGGCCAGGCACTGGCTGCACTTCCTCTGAGCTATATTTTTATTTGCTATTTTGAGCTCTTCCATCACCTGAAACCAGCTAGAACACACTTATGGATGGCAGCTAACACTGATTTTGAGTCATTACTATGTATACCAGTAATATAGAACAGTAGAATAGACGCAGCGTATCACCATATTGAATCTTCACCAGAATCCTGTGAATTGGGAACTAGAATTATCTCCTCTACAGATGAGGAAACTAAAGCTCCAAGAGAAAACGTGACTTGCCGAGAAAAGGAAACTTGGGCAGGGAGTTCTAGAGCTGGATGGGATTGGATCCCCGCAAAACAAAACAAAACAATACATATTCTGCCACTCAACCCGGGGATGCTGACCTTTAAGGGAGAATAGGAAGTTGGCAAGTCGCAGATTCAGGCTGAAAACTGTTGCTTCGTTGGCACCCACCAAATGTCCAGCCAGCCAGCCCATCCCAGCTGTTGGAAGTCAGCATGGGAGGGCAAGAACAGCCAGCCCCCTCGGGACGGGCTCAGACCCTGCCAAGCGCTCTTTTCTTTCTCCATTCCAGCCGCTGCCCTGGACTCCACCCTCCACATGTTTCTGCTCAGAGCCAGCCTCTCCTTCTCCCCTAGAGCCCCCTCTCTCCAGCCCCGAGGCCGGCATGCCAGGGTCCCTCCCCGACCCAGTACAGACTCTCGCTGGCAGCCGCTCCCTGCTGGCTCCGCTTCAAAGCTGGAGCGGGCCCCTCGCCTCCAGGTGTCAGGAGCGGCTGGCACATTAGCAGAAGGCCTCTGGCAGGAAGGGGTGTCGAGCCAGGAAACTCCTCCTCCTGACCCTCAAGCGGGTGGGGCCAGGTTCGAGTTCAGGGTGGAGCCGCTGTCTGTGAGGTGAAGGGCCTACAGCCTGGGGTCATCACAGTCACCACGGGCAGAGACAGAGCCGCAGCCTCCTGCCTGCCTCTCTCCACAGTTGTGAGATCCCGGTGCCAGATGCCCAGGACTCTTACGGGTCACAGCGCTAGTCTGGAGATGGACGGTGTGGCATTCCATGTTTCTAAAAGCACCTTTTTGTGAGGTTTTTCAACAGCAAACTTCTCCCCAGTGAGACCAGAGTTACCAGATGTTAGTTCTCTCCGCCCTTGGGGTGCCCTTCTGTCAGAGCCAGAAGAAGCCCGCTCAGACTTTGGGGAAGTATTCCGCTTGAATATCTCCAGCAGCAGGCAGCTCACTCGCTCACAAAGCAGCCATCATCCCAGAGCTGGGCGGCTTCCAGTCTTCTGGAGGCAGTCTCCCAGAACCCTGTGGCGTCTCCCTCAGAGGCAGCCCTTCAAGAGCCACGGCCCGGCGCCACTTACCCTTCATCCTCTCTTCCCACTAAAGGGTCTGAAGGTAGTCGTCAGCCGACATCCTGGTTTGCAGACTCCGCCTCGCCGACCCCCTGTTCTGTGACTCTAGCTCGTCCCTCTTAAATAAACCGCCCTCTTAAATAGTGCCCGGATGCCACCTTGCCAGGAGAAAAGAGAAGGGTGCCGCACCGCTGTTAGTTATGTGTTCACACTTTCCCTCTCGTTCAACTAACACTGGCTGAGGGCCTACCGTGTGCCCTCCCCGCCACGCTGGAGCGTCGTGGGGGACACTGACTGGGGCCTCCTGTGAGTCCAGAAAGGCGAGCGGGGGCCAAGGGCAGGGCATACAGGCTCATAAGCCAGGATAAGGATGGGAGACGTTGCTCTAAGGACAAGGGGAAGCCCATAAAGTGTTTAAAACTGGCTTGTGAAACAGTCAAATTCGCATTTTTATTTTATTTTTATTTTTATTTTTTTTTTTAATTCGCATTTTTAAAAAGGTCTTCTGGGAGGGAGGAGAGGGTGAGATGAGTGGAGAAAGCAGCATGGAAGCATGTATACTACCATATGTAAAATAGCATGTATACTGCCATATGTAAAATAGCATATACACTACCATATGTAAAACAGATGAAAAGTGAAAGCGAGAGGCACTCAGCTGTGTCCGACTCTCTGTGACCCCATGGACTATATGATCCATGGAGTTTTCCAGGTCGGAATACTGGAGTGGGATCTTCCCAACCCAGGGACCGAACCCAGGTCTCCCACATTACAGGCAGATTCTTTACCAGCTGAGCCCACAAGGGAACCCCAGTAGCCAATGGGAATTTGTACATGATTCAGAAAACTCAAACCAGGGCTCTATGACAACCTAGAGAGGTGGGATGGGGAAGGAGGTAGGAGGAGAGTTCAAGAAGGAGAGAACATAGGTAAACCTAACTGTGGTGTTGGAGAAGACTCCTGAGAGTCCCTTGGACTGCAAGGAGATCAAACCAGTCCATCCTAAAGGAAATCAGTCCCGAATATTCATTGGAAGGACTGATGCTGAAGCTGAAACTCCAATACTTTGACCACCTGATGTGAAGAACTGACTCATTAGAAAAGACCCTGATGCTGGAAGAGATTGAAGGCGGGAGGAGAAGGGGATGACAGAGGATGAGATGGTTGGATTGCCATCACCAATGCGCTGGACATGAGTTTGGGTAGGCTCTAGGAGTTGGGGATGGACAGGGAAGCCTGGCGTGCTGCAGTCCATGGGGTTGCAAAGTGTCAGACACGACTGAGCAGCTGAACTGAACTGAACTGAACTGATGGCTGATTCATGCTCATGTTTGGCAGAAACCAACACAATATTGTAAAGCCATTATCCTTCATTTAAAAATAAATTTAATTTAAAAAAAAAAAGTCTTTCTGACCACAGTATGGATACCCAATTAGAAGGAGGCAAAAGTGTTACCGGAAGCCAGGTAGCAGGTCGTCCAGTTGTCCTGGAAGAGGAGGTGGACCTGGGCATCAATGGGGGCCGTGGAAGTGGAAAAGAGTAGACGGATTCCAGAGAAACCTCTGGAACAGGACTGATTGGACCAGGTGATTGGTTGATACGTGGCGGGCAAGAGAGGGCGTTTCCCAGATGTCAGGAGGACTCCCAGGCTTCCGGCTGAGCAGAGGAGCAGGGCTGATAATGACAGCTGAGACCCAACTGGCTTCTCTGTCAGCCAGGCCCACTGCCTGCAGTCAGCAAAACACTTCAGTCCCACGCGCATGTGCTGCAAGGGTCCAGTTACCTGTCCCTCAGAGAGAAAGCCCCTGCACCGCCTGCCTCCCCCAACTAGCCCCATCCACGCGTCAGCCCCCCGAGGAGCAGGGGTCAAAGCAGAGTGCACGCCGGGCTTGCCCTGCTTCACCCTGACACCTCCGAGGGCTGTGCCCTCTCTCTTCCCCAGCCACCCATCTCAAAAGAGGGAGCTGGCGTTCACAGTCAAGCCTGGCTGCTGACGGAGAGCGGCGGCCAGTTCTGGGGCTGGAAGGGCAGGCCCTCCGCAGCCAACAGTCCTGGCTGTGGCTGAGAAGGGGAGATGCTTACGGCACTTGGCCTGGCAGCCCTGGCGTGGCCGGGAGCAGGCCGATCAGCAAGAATGACCGCTTCTGGAATTAGATGGGGCTGGTGACTGTGCAGCTTTGTGAACACACCGCCCTGTGCACTCTGAAAGGATAATTCCTATGGTATTGGAGTTACATTGCAATACAGCTCTTCCTTAACTTGCTGGGAGGGGGGGGGGGAGGGGGTATATCCTGATAAAATCTACTGTAAGTTAAAAATATCAAGTCAAAAATACACTGACTACACCCGACCTACCAGAGATCATATCTTAGCCCAGCCCTACCTCAGCTGTGCTCAGAACACTTGCATCAGCTCACAGTTGGACAACATCATCTAACCCAAAGCCTGTTTTTTCATAAAGTGTTGAATCTCACATGTAATTGATTTGAACACGGTACTCAAAGTGAAAACAGAATGGTTGTCCCTGTCCCACCCTCACGACTGCACAGCCAACTAGGAGCTGCCCCTGCCCAGCGTCACAGGAGAGTACATACATTGCATCGCTAGGCCAGGGAAAGGTCAAAATTCAAAGTCAAAAATTCAGAGTTCTTCTCGCTTTCACACCATCATCGGTTAAGTCATAAAACCTAAGACTACCTGTCATCAAGTTGGGGACCGTCTGTATAAAATAAGTGAATAAATAGGTGAAGAGAGAAATAGTCAGACTTCTCTGATGGTTCAGGGGTTAAGACTCCGAGTTTCCACTGTGGAGGGCATGGGTTCCATCCCCGGCTGGGGAAGTTCTGCATGCCCGTGAGTGAGTGAACTCGCTCAGTCGTGTCCAACTTTTTGCGACCCCGTGGACTGTAGCCCACCAGGCTCCTCTGTCCATGGGATTCTCCAGGCAAGAATACTGGAGTGGGGTTGCCATTTCCTTCTCCAGTGGATCTTCCCCACCCGGGGATTGAACCCGGGTCTCCCGCATGGCGGGCAGATGTTTTATCCTCTGGCTCAGACGGTAAAACGTCTAACTGCAATGCGGGAGACCCGAGTTCGATTCCTGGGTCGGGAAGATCTCCTGGAGAAGGAAATGGCAATCCACTCCAGCACTCTTGCCTGGAAAATCCCATGGACGGAGGAGCCTGGTGGGCTACAGTCCATGGGGTTGCAAAGAGTCAGACACTACTGCATGCCCGTAGCATGGCCCAGAAAAGAGAGAGAGAGAGAGAAATAGTAAAGGGAGGTAACTGCTATAAACAGGAGCACCAGATCCCAGGTTGATGATAAACAAGAAGAGCCAAGTAACATCTTCAAAGGCTTTGGTTCCCCTTCGTGGTTTCCTGCTTGGGGATGTTCTCAGCCCAGTGCTCTTCCTTAGCAATTAACTTCAGGCCATTCTGGTTCCTGGCTGTCCCGGGAGTAGGGCAGGAAGGAGAGGGCACTGCCTTCTCTCCTCGGGGGGCCTGTCCCTCCACTGTGGGCCAGGGAAGGGAGGACGTTGAGGTCCTCCCTGGGACTCTGGAGAAATGCACTCTCCCTCTGAAGTTTGGGATGCCTCTGCTACCCCAGCCCCCTCTCCCTGCCTTCTCTCTACCTCGCTCGGCCCTCTGTCCCCATCCAGATATCAGAGTCTGGTCTTTGTGCCCTCTCTCATCCCTTTTGCCTGCCCATTCTGCTCAGGTTATAAGGAAAGAGGTAAATACTTGGCATCACCGACGCAATGGACGTGAACTTGGGCAAACTCCAGGAGATGGTGAGGGACAGGGAGGCCTGGCGAGCTGCAGTCCATGGGGTCGTAAAGAGTCAGAGGCGACTGGGTGACCGAACCACAGCTACTTGGCCTGTCTCAGCTCTTGGTCCCTGGAGCCTCTGCCAGAAAGACTAGGGCGCCCTCCTGCGGCCATTGGCAGTATTGCTTGTTCCCACTCCGGCCTTGAATTTTTTTTTTTTTTTCTAGAGGTAATTTTAATGTTGAATTCTGGAAGTTCAGTTCAGTTCAGTCGCTCAGTCGTGTCCGACTCTTTGTGACCCCATGGACTGCAGCATGCCAGGCCTCGCTGTCCACCACCAACTCCCGGAGTTTACTCAAACTCAGGTCCATTGAGTTGGTGATGCCATCAGCCATCTCATCCTCTGTTGTCCCCTTCTCCTCCCGCCTTCAGTCTTTCCCAGCATCAGGGTCTTCTGGTAGAGGAAGCAGCTTTTTTCTTCCCCAAGAGATACATGAGAAGCAATTAAGGCCCTAAGATTTAGGTGAGAAGAAGAAAAGATAATTTAGGCAAATAATAAACTAAGAAATGAAATGCAGGTGTTTATATCCTGTGAAAGAAAGAAAGTGAAGTTGATCAGTCTGTGTCCAACTCTGTGACCCCATGGACTGTAGCCTGCCAGGCTCCTCGGTTCATATCCTGTATCTTTACTTTAAAAGAGGTGGTGAGACCTAGCAGGAAGCAAGTCCATGACGTAAATTTACCAGCTGTGCGACCTTATTAAGCTGACTTCTCTGAGACTTAGTCTCTTCACCTGTAAAATGGAATAATCACAACACCTGTCTCATAGGATTGTTGTGGGATAAAATTTGTTATTGTTCAGTCGCTCAGTCATGTCCAACTCTTTATGACCCCATGGACTGTATCACACTAGACCTCCCTGTCCATCACCAACTCCTGGAATCCACCCATACCCATGTCCATTGAGTCGATTATGTCATCCAACCATCTCATCCTCTGTCGCCCCCTTCTCCTCCTGCCTTCAATCTTTCCCAGCATCAGGGTCTTTTCCAATGAGTCAGCTCTTTGCATCAGGTGGCCAAAGGACTGTAGCTTCAACATCAGTCCTTCCAATGAATATTCAGGGTTGATTTCCTTTAGAAATGACTGGTTTGATCTCCCTGCTGTTCTAGGGACTCTCAAAATTTAATTAACATAAGTTAAATACCCTGTAACTCAGGGCTTCGCTCGTAGCTCAGTTGGTAAACAATCTGCCTGCCATGCAGGAGACTCATTCTGATCCCTGGGTTGGGACGATCCCCTGGAGAAGGAAATGGCAGCCCACTCCAGTACTCTTGCCTGGAGAATCCCATGGACAGAGGAGCCCGTCAGGCTACTGTCCATGTGCTCATAAGAGTTGGATATGACTTAGTGACTAAACCACCACAGGTCCATCCAAATTCCTTGTATGGTGCCTGCCATGAAGTAAGGACTCAGTAAATACAGCCTAGTTCTATTGTTAATTGTTATTAGACCTGGAGACTAGATGTAGGAACCATCTCTGTCTTTGGGAGGACCTGAAGCCAGGCTTTGCACACTCCCAGGGGCGCTGTCCACATCAGAGTCTCTCCAGAGCCCCTTCCCCAGAGGCGAACAATGCCTGCAGTCTCTGGAGCTGATCCAGCTCCAGTCTGGGGACTCTGACCCAGTGAGGTGGAGAGAGAATTCGAAAAATCCATGAACGAGCAAGATAAGTTGGTTTCTTGGGGGTTGTTTGTTTGTTTAAGGAAAGATAGGGCCCAGTCAGAAACAGATTGGGGAGGGGGGTAGGAATTCCCTGACAGTCTGGTGGTTAGGAATTTGCACTTCCACTACAGGAGGGCACAGATTCGATCCCTGGTCGGGGAACTAAGATTCCCACATGTCTCATGGCTGGAAAAAAAAAAGAGAAAAGAAACAGATTGGGGGCCCAGCTGCTGGTCAGTAGATGAGTTTGGCACCCTGCCTGGCACAAGGATGGAGCCCGGCAAGTGCTCATTTCCGTCTCTTCCTGTCCTCTCTCCAGCCAGTCCCTGAGCGGAGTATCTCTGGTCCGCTCCCTCTAGTGGTCACGGGGTATTCTTCCTGCGAGAAGCCGGGAGGGGGCCACCCTGTGAGCGTGGACATCTTGGAGGAGCAGTGGCCGCCCAGCGTCACTGGACCCCCTCAAGGGCAGACCCCCGGCTGCACCCCCGGCCCTCTGTGCCGCCTGTGCCCCAGGATTGGAGGTGCCTGTGGCCCGTCTGGCCCTTGGTCACCTATTAAATCTCAGGGCCACTTGGCAAGACCCTTTAAAGCTCTTGGCTGTTCTTTTCGCCCTTTCTGATCAGCTGTAGTTATTCTGAACTAAATGGTCCTCGCTGCAGGATGGAAGGATTTTCTGCTGAAGGATATGAAAAGAAACCCTGGCCACATTGCAGCTGCACCCCCTCCTTGCTGACCCCCCCCCCCCCGCTAGCCCATGTTCCATCCCCTTGCTGGTGCCACAGGGACTGAACTGGGAGCCTGCCCCCCCACACCAGTGGTTTGGTGGCAGAGCCCAGTTAACGGAGAAGTGCAGTAACAGGGAAGAGCTTGTCTGGGGGAGCCGTCTCTCCTTGCTGTCCCAAGGGGGACTGGAGCCCCAGGCAGGGCTCACTGCAGCACCCTCCATCACACGCACACGCACACACGTGCACACACACGCACCCGCTCTCTCATATCCTCTCGCTCTCTGCCCCTCAGGATTGTGCTCATGGACGACGCCATGGACTGCTTGATGTCTTTCTCAGATTTCCTTTTTGCCTTCCAGGTCCAGTTTTACTACTCAGGTGAGAGTCTTCCGGGCCCCCGTGGCTCCTGTGGGGACCACAGTCCCCCACTCCCCATCCCACCCTGTGGCCCCTCCATCTGCGCGTCTGGCCCGCACCTCCTGCACCGCCTCCCTTCGTGGCGGGCTTCCCCGCAGGATGTGGTCACAAGACTCGGCCTGCAGGGCCTCCTCACGACACAGAAAGCCACGGTGCTTCCCGCCAGCAGGGGGACACACATCAGTTTAAGTGATGACCACGGTCACACCACCACCGACACGCTGCTGCGGGGCGCTCCCCGAGGCGGTTCCCGTTTAGCGAAGGCGTGCTGTGTGCCGGGCCCAGCGCTAGGCGCCTTCGTCCTCACCGCAGCCCTGAGGGGCAGGCGGCTTTTTAATGGAGAAGCCGACAAGGGGAGCTGCCAATGCGCCGGGCTGACCGGAGGGCCCGCCCCACCGCCCGCGCGCTCAGCCCCTCGGCCGTGTCAGCGGGGTCGGAGGTCTCTCCCTGCGCCCGACGCAGACATGTGAGCACACAGCTCCCCATCAGCGCACGCCAGTCCTCTCTCACACGCCCCTCTCACCCCCTGCTCCCCAGCAAGCTCCAGCTGCACCCCGAAATCCCAGGTGGAATAAAGATGGCTGGCTGGACACCAGCGCACACCGGCTCACACACGGCAGCGTCCGATGGAATGCTGGGCCCTGAAACTGCTGACTGTGTCCATCAGCAAACTTGTTTC
This sequence comes from Capricornis sumatraensis, assembly GCF_032405125.1. NCBI lineage: Eukaryota > Metazoa > Chordata > Mammalia > Artiodactyla > Bovidae > Capricornis > Capricornis sumatraensis. Next base: position 77,563,465 of record NC_091084.1, read on the forward strand.
AAACAGGCTCTTCCAGTTAACAGGGCTGGCTGTCCCTGGAGCCTGCCCGTGGCCTTCCGCCAGCGGCTGGCCCTGGCCTCACTCAGGCGCCGCATCGTGTCCCCTCGAGGGCAGCCCCAGGGCCCGGTCAGGCAGGGGCCGCAGTCTGGGGTCTCGCCTCCTGCTCACAGCAGCTCCAGGCATCCATGTCCCATTTCTCTGAAGCTCTTGGGCCCTGGAGAAGGAGCAGCCGCGTGTGGAGACCCTATTCCCCTCACCACGTGAACGGGCTCTCCTCACAGCGCCCCCCAGAAAGGGCAGCCATGGGGAGGTGGGCCGTAAGTCTCAGCTCACCCATGAGGGCTCGGCGACTAACACCTGAAAACTAGTTAAGTTGTTTAATAAATCAGCAGCTCATAAGCTTTCTCTCCTGCATGGGTAGCTCCAACCTGCTTCCCTTAGTCAGAGAGGCAGGTGGCCTCACAAGAGCGGTTTGCCAGCAGGAATGTGTTCCTGTTCACCTTTTTCAAAACTATTTATTGCATTTTCTATGCACCAGGCACCGTGCTGGGTGCTGAGGGTGGGGAAGGCGGACATGGCACGGTCCAGGCCTGGGGGCAAGATCTGCCATTCCAGCAAGGAGACAAAGCAAACCAGCCGCACAGAGACGCCCTCACTGGATAAGCACCCCAGAGGAGTCCGGGGTGCCTGAAAGTGTGTAACGGGGTCTCGCCTGGTCTAGGAAGAACTGCCAGAGGAGGGGACATTCGAGCTGAGACACGCGAGTGTCATCTCTCACAAGAGTGGGCCATGAGGGCCCCTGCTCCCTGGATGCTGTGTGTTGAGGACTCACTGGGAGCTGAGCCGACCCGCAGAGAAGGGGGCGCACGGTGAGGGGACCCAGGGTGTCCTCCCCACCTGACCTGCGCCCCTCCACCCTGTATGCAGAGTTCCTGGAGAGCGTGGCCGCCATCTATCAGGACCTCCTGTCGGGCAAGAACCCCAACACGGTGATTGTGCCCACGTCGTCCAGTGGGCAGCACCGCCAGCGGCCTTCCGTGGGCGAGGCAGGCACACTGGAGGGCGTGGAAGCCTCACTGTTCTACCAGTGCCTGGAGAACCTGTGTGACCGGCACAAGTACAGGTGAGAGCCCGCCCCAGCCCCCCGGGGCTGCAGGCGCGGGCGCCAGCTCGGACCCCCCAGCAGCCTCTCCTGACGGCTGGCCGGGGCTCCAAGGCCCTTGACGGTCATCGTATTGAATGTGAATCAGCACCATTTGCCCCCAGTCCAGGCTCATGATTGACAAGCTTCCCAGGTGGCTCATGGGGGCCAGATTGCTTCCATTTGGGCAAGATCAGCTGTTAATGGGAGAAGGCAATGGCACCCCACTCCAGCACTCTTGCCTGGAGAATACCATGGACAGAGGAGCCTGGTAGGCTGCAGTCCATGGGTCGCAAAGAGTCAGACATGACTGAGCGACTTCACTTTCACTTTTCACTTTCATGCATTGGAGAAGGAAATGGCAACCCACTCCAGTATTCTTGCCTAGAGAATCCCAGGGACAGGGGAGCCTGGTGGGCTGCCGTCTCTGGGGTCGCACAGAGTTGGGCATGACTGAAGTGACTTAGCAGCAGCAGCAGCAGCTGTTAATGGGAGAAGGCAATGGCACCCCACTCCAGCACTCTTGCCTGGAGAATCCCATGGACAGAGGAGCCTGGTGGGCTGCAGTCCATGGGGTCACTAAGAGTAAGACACAACTGAAGCGACCTAGCAGCAGCAGCAGCTGTTAATGACCAGCTTGGGCCCCTTCTTCTTGCCAGGTGATTGATTGGTCTTGACTTTTTAAAGAGAAGGGAAAAAATATCCACCGTGTGCAGAATTCATCCTCCAGAAAAAGAGGGTAGCTGTCCTGTGTAGCACGAAGTCCCCTTGGGGACAGAGAAGCCAGCTTGTCTCCTCCGAGAGGAGGCATCACCCAGCGCCTTCCCCATCCCCCACCCCTGCCAGTGAAGCACCGATCGGTGAACATACCAGCCTTTCTGTCCAGTCAAGGCCTTGCTCCGAGGGTTCTGCCAGGCTCCCCAGAGCCTTAGGGTTCCCAGGGCAGGCAGGTCCCTTGGTTTTTGCCCTCCTAAGGGCTTCCCAGGTGGTACTAGTGGTAAAAAATCTGCCTGCCAAGGCAGGAGACTCAAGAGACGCAGGTTTGATCCCCAGGTTGGGAAGATCCCCTGGAGGAGGAAATTGCAACCCACTCCAGTATTCCTGCCTGGAGAATCCCATGGACAGAGGAGCCTGGCAGGCTACAGTCCACGGGGTCCCAAAGAGTCGGACCTGACTTAGTGGCAGAAAACACCCTCCTAAGCCTGAAGGTCTGGGTGAGAAGATGGCGTCAGACTTAACTAGTGTTTGAATCTGTGTTCTCTCCTCTAGCTGCCCACCCCCGGCGCTGGTCAAAGAGGTCCTCAGCAACGTTCAGAGACTGACCTTCTACGGCTTCCTTGTGGCCCTCTCAAAGCATCACGGGATCAACCAAGCCCTAGGTAAGCCAGAGCCAGCCACCTCAGCCCTGGCAGCGGAAAGCCACGTAGGAGCCGGAGTGTTGGTGGACAGAGTCCCCACAGGGGACACAGATTTGCCAGGTGTGCCTTGATTCCTCAGGGCCGGACTCAAGAGCTTCCCCTGCTCCCGTGCTGATGGATGGCCTCCCCTACCCGGGTCCTGCCCCAACATGAAGCAGCCTCAGCCTCCCCAGGGCAGAGGCATGCTCAGCACCCCCCACCCCATAGGATCCCCGACTCTGCTGTGGGCACTGGCCTGCAGGCTGGGCAGACACAGGCTATTTATTCAGTGGCTCCGGAGCTTATATTTCAGAGACCTGAACCCCATTTGTAAGCAGGGCAAAGGTGTCTTAGGAGACCTTTTTTTCCCATCTGGGAAAAAAAAAATTACTAGTCTGAAAGGGAGTGGGGAAAAAAAGGGCGGTGGTGGATGGAGGCTGGCTCCGGCTGTTCTTCCTGTCCATCGTTTCATCCTCACTGGTCCGCCTTCCCCTCCCACCTTCCTCCGCCCCCTCCCGCACCTGCTGCCCTCCCGGGGAGGGGCCACCAGGCTGACATCACCACCCCCAGAGCTTGAGAGGGTTCTTCTTCCTATTTTTCAAACAAGAGCGCATCCGCCTGCTCCTTTTTTAAAACTGTTTGTTTTTTTGGCTGTACTGGGTCTTTGTCGCTGCGTGCAATCTTTCTCTAGTTGTGGAAGCCGGGGCTCCTCTCTAGTTTTGGTGCACGGGCTTCTCTTTGCGGTGGCTTCTCCTGTTGCGACATGCCAGCTCTAGGGGAAGTGGCCTTCAGTAGTTGTGGAGCGTGGACCTTAGTTACCCGGCCAGCGATGGAGCTCACATCCCCTGCAGCGCTGGGCCAGTGGGAGACAGAAAGAAGCATAGGGTCCGTCCTCACCTGCGTCTCCTGTGTATGGAAAAGCGACCTGAGCTACCCCAGGTGCAGCCAGCTGTGGAGGGGGGGCTGTGCTGTTCCTAGTCCTCAAAGCGGGATACACGCATACAGGCACACGAGGGCTCCATCACACAGTGTGATCACCACTAACACCAAAGGGGCCAAGAAGCATCATCTGAAAAGGTCAGGAACTGCAGAGCCAGATGGACAATTTTAAGATTGAGGCTTCCCGGGGACCACCACTGTTCACTAGCTTCTGACCAGGAGTGCGGCTCTTTTAAGTTTGCTGATAAGAATCTTTCTATCTGCAGACTCCAGCTCTACCTTCCCTCCCACTGTTAACAGCCCCAGGGGCAGCCTGGACCCCTCCTCTCGCCGTTCCCAACATCCGAGAATGACTGCCCTTGGTTTGTAGCCGAGGAAACCTGCTGAGTGATCTATCAGGGAAGGGACAGCGCCCCTCCTGGCGGCTCGCGGCCAAGCGAGGAGAGCTGGGTCTCATCCTGACCCCGCCTTCCCTTCTCGCCCTGGGACCCTCCTGGGAGGAGCTGAGACAGCATTTTTGACCATTCTGTCCCCAAAGTGGGATCCCCCTGATCTGGAAGCACAAAACTAGGTAATTTCTGGCCTTTGGGGCCTTGGCCGTGCCCTGTGTCTCTGGCTTCTTTCTTTTCAGCTCAGGACCTGGAGCCTCAGGAAAGGACTAAACCCTCAGCACCAGCTCGTGCATGAGTGCTAAGTCCCTTCAGCCATGTCTGACTCTTTGCGGCCCCATGGACTGTAGCTCGCCAGGCTCCTCAGTTCAAGGGATTCCCCAGGCAAGAACACTGGAGTGGGTTACCATTTCCCTCTCCAGGGGATCTTGCTGACCGAGATCGAACCCTTGCCTGTCTCGTCTCCTGCACTGGCAGGCGGGCTCTTTACCACTAGCACCACCTCACAACACACCATCTAGTCTTGGAAGACCATTCTGTTTGTGCAGTGACCTTGAGTTTTGGGGCTGTCTCGTAGTTATGATCAGGGAGGGGAGGCAGGGGGGTTCACTAGATTTCTCCAGCAGCACCTAGGGCTTACTGCCCCCAGAGCAGATCTCTTAAACCTCTGTTCCCTAAATCTTTTAGATCAGCTCTCCCAGGGTCGACATTGTAGGCAGACGTGATGATGAGGGGCACAGAGGCAGCTACTGGCTGAAGCCCGGGTGGAGGACCCTCGGGTTAAGTTCTGTGCCCCCAATTATTCCCTAGGAGCCTTGCCCGACAGAGGGGACCTGATGCACGACCCAGCCATGGATGAGGAACTGGAGCGGCTGTAAGTGTTACGTGGGAAGATGCTGCCCCCTTGTGGGCACCAGACCCCAGTCGATCGATCAGAGCCAGACACAGGCCACTGATCACTTGTCCATCGGTCAGGGAAGGCTTGGGGGGCCGATGGAGGCCTGAGACAGCCTCTCTTTGAACCCTTTGGGGAGGCAGCCCATGGTCTCACACACGCAAGAGTGGGTGAAGGGGTCCTGGTCTCTGGACAAGAGGCACCTCGCTCCCTCTGGGCATCTCCTTCTTCAGGCTGGCGCAGATACCAGGCCTGGTCACCTCAGTCACTGCCGGTCCAGAGGCCAGCTGCCTGCCTCCCAGGACCCCTCCCCGGGTTGGCTCCCCCTGGAGACCCCTCCATCACGCCCGAAAAGTGGATGCAGAAAGCGATGGCTCCACTGAAGAGACAGATGAGTCCGAGACTTGAGGAGCCTGAAGGGTCCTGTCTACAGCACAGAACCCAGCCCTGGGTCCAGTTCCCAGCACCCCACCCGCTCACCTCCCCACCCGCCTCCAAGCCCTGGGACGCCAGGCCTCTCTCCTCCCACTCCCTGTGCCGAGCTGCCCTCCACTGGTGAGGCCAAGTGACAGCCCCAGCCCAGAGACCCACCAGAGAGGTGCTGATAGGCCAAGCTACGCAGTGACCCTAGAAAGTTAACAGCCGACTTTCTCCCGTCAGCCTGCCTTTCACCAGGCCCCAAGCTGACGGCGGATTGAGCTGAGGCCACAGGAAGGGTGGCTTGGTTTTACCCTTTTGCTGGCCATCCCCATCTCCTCACAGCAATTCCAGGAACCATGCAGTGCCTTGCGTGGTCAAGGGTGACACCCAGCCAGTGATGCAGGTATTAGGATATAGCCATGGTAGCTTTCTGCTGGAGGACTAGCCACTAGCCGTAAGATGAAGGGTGGGCAAAAAGAAATTTCACTTTCAGAAACCGCTTCAAGTCTCCTCTGTGTCTAATAGTTAAACATGTGAAATGAATAAAGTCCCTTGTGTCTGCTAAGTGGTGAGTCTAAAGCCATGAGACAGGGGTGAAGGGAAGGGGCGAGTTTGAGATTTTGGTGCCAAGTTCCAGTTTTTTCTGGCAGGACTGGGAAGTTGGGGGACAGAGGACTACTCGACCTGGAGACCTGTCTCAGATCATGAGCAAAGAGGGACTCACCAGCTGCACATGAGCTCTGCCTTTCATGGGAAAGGTGGCCACAGCTGGACAGAGCTTTCAGGAACAAGCTCAGATGGTTCAAGGCCAGGTGCCCATAACTTGAGAGACAGGCCACAAGAGGATGCCATCACAGATTCATTGAACATTTTCTAAGCACCTGCTCAGGGTTATGCCAGTAGGGGTGCAGCTGTGAACAAGACAGGCGGAGGAGTACCAGCTTCCAGCCAAAGCTGGACAGTAAGACACGTGGTCTGCAACTTCCAGAAAGTAAAACCACCCCAGGACCCAAGCAGAGCAGGCTTCCTCCTCTGCAACTGCCAGACACCCACATTTTCCTTGCCTCATCCCTGCCCAGACCAGCACCCCCTGGAGTTACAGGACCAGCCACTCCCACAGCTCTGCCGGGCCAGGCTGGGGTGGGGCCCAGCAGTTCCAGGCTGCGTGGCGACCGCTCAGGCATCTGCAGCCTCCAGCTCTCCAGCTGACTGGGAGCCACTCAAAGCCCCTGGCTGCCTCAATCACCCCGGGGGCTCAAGCCCCACGACCACACCCCTCCAGCCTGGAGGCGGGCAGAGAAATCTCTTCACGAGCACCTCCCGAGGACTTGTGATGACTCCGCACTTGGGACATCGCTGGCTTAGAGGCCCGTGGCTGCCTCCACCCATCCATTCTCATCACCCACCTCCCAGACCAGCGGCTTACAACCATCCGCAGACGGTGGCGCAGAGCTGTTCCAGGAGCCCGTCCGGGGGAGCTGCCAGGCCACAGGTCTACAAGCACACGTGCGCGTGCACACATGCACGCACCTGCCTAGGGCTCCATTCAGGTCTTTTTTCCTAACTCCCCTGAGACAGACAGACAGAGAGAGAGAGAGAGACACACACACACTCTCGCTCTCTCCCCCACCCACCCGAGACACCCGCCCCCAGCCAAGCCTAGTGCTGGGCCAGCGGCAGGGCTGCAAAGGCCTACCGCCCGTGCACAGCTCTCGGGGTGCTGCAAAGGGCCAACTAACGCCAGCTCTTTCCCCCGCGTGCAACAGGGTGCTGAGGTGGAGGCCGCACCGGAGCTCGTGGCAGCACAGGGCCAAGGAGCCAGGGGCCTTTGGCTGTCAGCGGAGAGACAAGCTGGAGGCCCTGCAGACAGTGCCCCCTGCTTCGGCACCAACGCCCTGCCTGTATCAATGGGAGCCCAGAGAGTGAGGCCAGGGGCCTGCACGGGGCAGGGAGGCAGGATCCCAAGAGGACACTCCTCCACTCAGACCAGCAGAGGCCCAGGGCCCCTTCGGGGCTTTATTCGACACCACTTTGTTTCAATACAGTCCAGAAAGAAAGTCACGTCCCTTTGGGGAGGGGTGCTGGGAACAGCAGTCTGTGGCGCTCGGGAGCCCAGCCCCCATCACGGTTGGGGGACCCGGCTGCCGGCGGCAGGGGCAGGTGGCACCAAGGATGGCACAGTGTGTGGCCTGGGGCCGAGACCTGCCGCCCCGCAGGTGCCGCGAGCTCTCCGTGGGGGGTGCTGCCCAGGGTCCCAAGGCCAAGATGGTGCAGAGAAGGAAAGCCGAGCTCAGGCGCCTGCTTCAGTCCCATGTGTCCTCTGCCAGCACTACGCTCATGGCATCCCGAGCAGAGCCCCGGGCAGAGCAAACCCACCACAGCCACCAAGCAGGGGAAGAAGGGACAGAATCTCCGAGGGACTGCGGTCCACCATGGATGGCATGGGAGGACTCCCACACACCCAGGAGGAGGAGGAGTCCTCCGAGCAACCGCCGTAGAAAGGGTCGGCGAGACAGGAGATCACTCAGGTCTCTAGTCTGATCCCAAATGGAAGCTTTAGGTACCAGGTCAAGCTTCTAGCCCTTCGCAAGTCCCAGAGGGAGGTCCTTCCCCTCCCCTGCTCTCTCCTGGTGCCGAAGAGAGCACAGGAGCAGCAGCCCGTCCACAGCCTCCCGCCCTGTGGGCTGAGCTGCAGCAGAGCTCTCTCCAGCCTCCCTGCAGCTTCCAGGGCGGGAGCCAACCCCCGGGACCACCTGGAAGGACCCTAAAGCCGGCAAAACAGCCTTACACTTTTTACTCTCCCTCCTCAGGGAAGGCCTGGACCCAGAATGAGCCATCCTGAGGGAACGCCCTCCCCTCACTCCCAGGGTGGCAAGCCAAGTGAGCGGCAGTGTGGGGGTCAGGACCAGAAGCACAGAGCACACAGGGTGGGGTGTGCGGGGAGGGGAACAAAGGGCCCGATCTCCAGGCAGAGGTCAGTGTGTGTGGGGAGGGGAACGAAGGGCCCGATCTCCAGGCAGAGGTCGGGGTGTGCAGGGAGGGGAACGAAGGGCCCGATCTCCAGGCAGAGGTCAGGGGCCGGCTCTGCCCCTCCCTCGCCCAAGCTCCTCACAGGCCACCCCACTCACGCCACAGGCATAAAGTAACAATGCCTCCCCAGCTTCCACAAGGCAAGCATCCCGGGCCGAGGAATCATGAGGTTTCTGCTACTGCCACCACCCAAAGTCTGAGACATGGAGCCTGGGTCAGTAGGAACCATAGCGATCCTGGGGATAATGGAAAGAAAAAACCCAAGTCAGAGTCTCTGACCTGCAGCAGCTTCCCAGCAAGCCTCCCAAGGGGCTGGGGGGCTGGGGGGAGGGGTGAGTGAGGGAATCAAGCACCCATCTCACCCGCACAGAGACGGTCTCCTATTCACTGTGACCCAGGAAAGAGGGTGTGCTCAGACCCCTAGGGGCACACCCTGCCTGGCCTCACAGAAGCTGGAGAGGGGGGAGAGACAGCACTGAGGACCAGTGTCTGGAGATCAGTGTGGACACGACACCGTCTCAGGGAGAGGCCCGGCCCCGGACCCAGCTCAGGAAGGACGCTGTCCTCCAGGAAGAGAGGAGGCGCCCTCTCGGGCTGAGGTCCACCCTGCGGCTGAGTCTGGGCGTGGTGGGGAAGGCCGCCTTCTCAGCACTACCCTCCGGTCTCCTCCCACCCCAGGTCACGCGGTCAGACTCACCTGCAAAGAGTTCATCACGCCATTGGCCAGCACGGCCATCTTCCCAGCCACAGACTTGACACCCTGCTTAAACTGGGCGATGTCAGCCGTGGGCAGCACACTCCCCAGGGACACGCTGCCTGTAAGAGAAGGGAGGGGGTGACCCAGCGCCCAGGGCCCTCCCACTCGCTGGCAGGCCCTCTAGGGGCCTACCCCGGCCCCGGGCCCACCTGCTCCGTGTGCTCCATCCACGTCCCCAAAGAGGTCTGACGAGCTGATGGCACTGCTGCCCGAGAGCTGCTGGAGCCGGGACCTGGCTTCATACTGTGGCGGGGAAAAGGTGAGGTCTGCGGCTCTCTGCACCGCTGACCCTAGGATTCACACGGGCCGAGCCACCCGAGTGCCAAAGCCCAAAGAACAGGGTAGACAGTCCGCTTCTGCCTGCTGCCTCCAGGCTCAGGGTGGACCACCTCACCTCAGTATCCACCTCCCGCCCGAAGAACATGTCGGAGGAGATGGCTTTGGCTCCTGCAAATTTCTGACGTGCTTCGCTGGACTCCAGGCCCGAGCTCCGGCTCTCCACTTCCCTCCGGTTGGTGACTCTGAGGGGTGGGTACGGGACAACGACCCTGACTTTCCCACTGCCTCCGGAGACGTGTCCCTGGAGCACTGCCACCCTATGAGCACCCGAGGCCCCCAGGGGCGCTCCCCACAGTCCCGCCTGACTGCAGCCCTAGACCGGGCCCTCTCTCCTCCACACTGAGGCCACAACACAGAACCTCTGTTCCCTTCGCTAGGCAGCATGGCAATAGGGGTTGGAGGGGCCAAGGCTTCTGCCCCAAACCACGAGGATGATCCAATTCTCAGGCTGCCTGGATTTATACCTCCTCTCTTGGTGTAATTATTAGTACCACTCTTTTCCTCTCAAAACCACCTCAGTCTGCTGAAAGGTGTAAGGTCACTGCCGCCTAACCCTGGCACACAGACACTGAGCTCGGCATTTTGCCAGTTTCATTTAATCCCAAGACGGCCCTGTGAAGTTATTAGTTATGTCCCCATTTTACTAGTGGGTTATTTGCAGATATTTATCAGTTAAGCATTACCCAGGTCGACATAGAATACGCTTTTAAAAAATTTCTAGATGAGACACATAATCGTCGGGAACCGAAGCATAAAATCAGGCGCCCCTGGCAGAAATGGACCCCAAGCACAGCAGGCTAGTTAGGCCTTCTGAGACACGAGCACAGCTCAAACCCAGGCCTGCTTCCTGCACTCTGCAGTCTGGTAGCCACTAGCGGCTATCCAAATTTATTTAAATGAAGTTAAAAACTCGGTTCCTCCATTAACACTGGACACTCCTGAAGGGCTTGCGAGCCGCGTGCGCCGTGGCCAGCACACCGACAGGGCAGCTGCAGAGCGCTGCCACCAGCAAGGGGTGTCCTAGGGGACGGGCCTCCACCTTTCTGAAACGGGCCGGATGCTGGAGACGGTCACTTCTGGCTCCTTCTCCTCCATCCTGTCCATACCCCAAGCAGCATCTGTATCCCAGCGGGAACTGAAACTCTCCCCCAAGGAGAAGGGGTTGTCCTTGTACCTAGGGAGACAGTAGAGTGGCTCAGAGAAGCTGAGTGGCGAGCACAGCAGCCAAGCCTGCACCCCAACAACAGCCTTACTTTGGAGGCCCAGAGGCAAAGGTGCCAACGTCGTCAAATAAGTCCAGCTGCGAGCGAGAGGACTTGGCACTCACTGGGGTTTCCTGCTCGATCACCTGCATCTCGGACAGCACCGAGTGGGAGACGGAGCTGCAGAGACAAGCCGGGCCGGGGCGGGAGAGCAGAGGTGGGCATCTGTGTTGCCGCACAAAAGGCGCCCAGCTGCGGGCAGAAACCCGCTTCTCCGCGAGCACCACCCAGAACCTTCCTCCCCTCCCTGCGCCCAGCGCTGGGCAAGGCCCCGCAGGGAGTGCTAGACCCTCTGCTGAACTGGAGCGCACCTCCCGTCAGCGTATCAGCTCGTCTTCCCAAAGGAGGGCTTCCCTGGCCAATGACCGTTTGCCTAATCTCAGTGATACTATGCATCGAGCAATAGCGCTTGCTGTCCTCAGCTTACTATACCATGAGCCACATCCTTCACCATGACGGACACAGACAAACGAAAGGAAAAGATGGAAAATGCCCCAGAACCAGGGGAATGAGTCTGATGGCATCACAGGGTGAGTTCCTAATTAACCCATCCTTTTCTTATGTGTGTTTTTAGAGAACAAAGCATTTCAAAGTAGAGCGTCTGGCCTTACGCACTAAGACCTGAATCTGCTATGTGGTTTCCTAAGGGGAAGAGGCAGCGGATTTGGCAGGCAGCACTGACTCGTGACACCTCTCTTCCCTGCTGTGTGACAACTCCACAGAGGCAGTTTAAGGATTAGTTTCATTTAAATAAATTCATTAAGATCTACAGCTTTTGGCTGGCAGAACTCCACAGAGTGCCTATTTTGCTACAGAGTTTTAAACAGGGTAGACTAGGTTTAAATAAGATAAGATTCTAGTGCATACAAAAAATTTAAAAAATTAAGTATACTCTTTAACCCAGTAATTCCTGAGACTAAAACAGGGACAAGGAAGAGATGCAATCTGGAGTAAAATTGTGTCTCCCTGATCAGCTGTGGGTCACACTATCAGGACACAGACTGAGGGAGTGACTGGGACCTGCCTCGCCGCAGCCTGAGATGGAGCAGAGACCCAGCTTTCTCTCTTACCTGAGGAGCATAGTATAATGGCCACAAATGCTAAGTATGAAAGAGTTCTAGGTTCAAAATCTAGTTGGACCAATTACTAGTATTCTGGGCTTCAGGCAAGTTGCTTAACTGCTCTGAGGCTCAATTTTCTCATTTGTAAAAAGGGATAAGAATACCTCCTGCATAGGACTGTTGTGTTTAAGTAAATAATGCCACTGGTGAAGCTCACACCCTGTGGAAAGGAGCAGCTGCCACTTAGCACAAGCTCACTGGAGCCAGGGTTTCTCTCTCTGGCACTGCCAGATACACCAATTTTTAAGACAGATTAAAAAAAAAACCTAGTATTACTGAAATCTCCAAACACTAACTCTCAGTGTAAAGCAAACAAAACACCTAAGAGAACTGGTGAGCAGCTCTTGTTTTTGTTTAAGAAAACCATAGCAGCCTAAATCCAGTGGTCCTGAAACAGGAAGGGCACCACCCAACCAGGGGCATCTGACAGCCTGGGAGTATTTCCAGGTGTTACCGGAGCTGTCAGCACTAACGGCCTTTAGAGGACATGGGTCAGAATACTGAAAGCCCTGTGATTCCTGGGAAGACCCTGAGAAATAAAGAACTGTCCTGCCATCCTAAGAGCCGTTAGCGCCCTCGTCAAGAAACACGACCCTGGTCTCTCGGATGTTCCGAAGAGCACCTGATCCTGCGTTTTGACTCGTTCAACAAATACTTGGCGAGCACAAACCTACTGCACGCCAAGCACTATACTAGGCGCTTGAAGACAGTAAGCACGGCCATCTATTCAGCCTCAGAGGAAGACTGAGCTGAGAATACTAGGAAGAACCTCCAGGGGTTCCCAGGAGAACAATGGCATTTCCCTTCCACACCCCAAGGTTGAGCCTCACCTTCGGGACACCAGTCCCATGCCCAACCTCTCGGCCTGCTCTCTCTTCTTCCCTTCCAGGTTCTGTAGCTTCTTCTCCTCCTTCTTACGGTCAATCTGGAGCTCCTGGTAGGCCAGACGCATGGAGGCAACCCTTCAAGGGAACAAACGTGCCAGAGTTCAGCACACAGCCTGACCTGTCCTGCCTACCCACCCAACCCCATGTAAGCCGGGGCCTCTCTGGCAGACACGCACATGGACTCCTCGGCCTGCTTCTTGGCATCAGCCACCTGCTGCTCACGGAGCTTCTCTGCCACCTGGGCCTGCCGCTCAATCTCGCTGAAACTCTGGCTGCTCACCTTCTGGGCCCCTAGGCCCTTCTTGGCACCCAGCTGGGAGGAGAATCACGTGATGAGAGCTTTGCCAACCACAATGTCCTATGTCCCCTCCTCCCCTCCCTGGAATGAGGGGACACCCCCAAGGAAAGGGCTCCTTCTTAAAGTGTTTAAAAAAAAAGTAGGAGCCCATCCGCATGGTGGAGAGGCAGAAGAGTGGCTCTGCCTGGAGGCAGGCACGAGGCGGCCCACACAACCCAGCGGAGGCCTAACGCTGCCAGGCCTGGGACGAGCCAAGCAAGCACTGAGGCACACAGTATCGCTGACTCCTCCCAGGAGCCCCTAAAGACAGGCCTCTTGACAGCCCTTTCACAGCTGAGGTGCAGAGAAGCTATGCACCTTTACCAAACTCATACAGTCATCTACCAAAACGGTCGGGTCTGACCCCAGCCCCTAACCACCCTGCCATACTGCCTCTCCCCACCTACCCCCTTCTTCACTGTTGCTGGCTTCTTCTTGCCAATGAGGGAGGTTTTCGGTTCTGTGTGAGAAAGAGGGTGGGGCATGAGCAGAGACAAAGGGACTTCAGAGGTGGCAGCTCGGTCCACACCATGCAGCTTCGTGGCGAGAGCTTCTATGAAGAACAGCTTCAGGCAGAGAAACGCAGAGCTGCGACCACCAGCTCCAACCAACAGTGTCAGGACGTCCAAGCCAAGACGGACACGGTTAGGGGCGGTTACTGACTCCCAGCACATGGACGTAAGAACCCAGACCTGAAGCACCAGAGACAAAGGCCCTGACCAAGCATAAAGACTGCCAGGCCGGGGCAGCGCCACACACAGCCTCCGGCACGCAAGGGGCTCCAGAAGCAGCGGGCGGTTACCTCTGGCAGGAAGAACCCCTTTAGGTGACAGATACAGGGACTCTGGAGAGAAACAGATTCGTGGCTAACAGCGGGCCCTACCCCAGAGCCTCCATACAGCTCCCAAGCCCAGAGGCCTCTACAGAGCCTCACTCCAGACCAGGCCACACCAGCCTTCTCACAGGTCACTCTGCTGGTTTCTGGTCCCAACCCCCGAAGGTCAACAAAACAAACCAGGGCAGCAAATGGATAATTCACCCTGAATTAAATCTGAAGGACATCAAGAAGAATAGAAAAGAGTTGAAAGGCCAGGAACTGGCTGAGAAAGGACAACGTCACCTCTAGCCATTAACAGCTCAGAGCTGTCCGCCTGTATCATGAAATGGACCAGACAGGCCGATCCTGCGTCAGCCCCCAGGGCTAGGTGTCCAGCCTCATACCGGCCAGACCCAGGCCCACACTCTGAGGCAGACCCCAGGCCTGGGACACCAGCCGCCAAAGGCCTGCTCTGAAGTCCCTTCAGTCAACATTGCGGCCACAGCTTCAATCTCAGGCCCCACTCGAGAGAGACAAGAAGTTCAGTCTCCTGGGACCTCAGTCCACACAGGCAGCAGCAGATCTGAAAAGAATCCCCACGGCCCACCCTCTCCCAAGGCACCCCCCTCCTGCCAGCTGGTATACTGACCCAGAGAGGCTTTGGGTGAGGTGCCAAGCAGGTCTATGTTGGGGCCATGCTCCGGCTCTGTGGATGCAATGGTGGGAATTAGGTGTGACACTCAAAACTTCCAATGAGCTGCCCTTAAAAAGTGACGAGGTAAGAGCAGAAGCTCAGCTTTCTTCAGCTGCTTTCCTCAGCTTTCTGAGGCCACCAGATAGAGAAGGCATTCCTACCACTTTCCCCCTCTAGGGGTCTTAAGTGACTTGCAGGCCACCCAGAGATACAGGAGACTCCTGGCTTCCATTCCTCTGGTCAGGTAGGTGTCCCACTCCTCTGACCCAAGCCCTCTGCCAAGACCAGGGTACACGGCTGGAACATGGGCTGAACTCACGTGCCAGGCCACTGTTCTCTGCAGATGGGGCTGGCTGCTGGGTCTCTGACTGGTCGGTGGCTGGTGCATTCCAGGCAGGGGGCTGAAAAAGCCAGATGACAGAAGCCTCAATGAGCCGTTCCTGCTGGCAAAGAGAGTCAAGTACCTTGGGAGTACAAGGCCCTACTTCAAGCCCATGAGGAAAGGAGACTGGAGATTAGCGAGTAAAATTTCTGTTGCTATTCACTATGGAGGGCTTCCCCAGTGGCTCAGACATTAAAGAGCCTGCCTGCAACGTGGGAGACCTGGGAGTGATCCCTGGGTTGGGAAGATCCCCAGAGGAGGGCATGGCAACCCATGCCAGTCTGCTTGCCTGGAGAATCCCCATGGAGAGAGAAGCCTGGCGGGGGCTACAGTCCATGGGGTCACAAAGAGTTGGACATGACTGAGCAACTAAGCACAGTGGAAGAAAGCAAGACGAACCTACAGCTGTCACCACCTCTTCGATACTTAACTTACACCCAGAACCCATTCCCCTAATTGAATAACAACCAACAAGGGCACTCACCAGGTGCCAGGTACAAGTCTAAGGGCTTTTCACATATAAGTACGTTTAATTATCACAACAAACCTATGAGGTAAATAGTTCTCCATCTTAAAGACTGAGGTTTTAACATGTTAGGTATCTTACCCCACACTAGAAAGGCTAAGCAGAGGAGCAGGGACCCAGACAGAGTCTGACTTGAGCACCCAGCACCAGCAGAGGGAAACCTCTGAGGGTGGGTTGCTTGGGAGGGAATCCTTTCTCATAGGAGAAGAATCCAGGAAAAATTATTTGGGTTCCTGACATCTCTTGAGCCTTTAAGAATCTTCTCATTCTCCCTAACACCCCAGTTTATAGGGTTCTGTTCCTAAGGAGGGCCACACTGCACCCCTGTTCATGGAAGGAGGAAAAAGCCGGCTTTACCCAGCAGTGGGCCCCACACATTCCCCGTAGGGGATATCACACCAAGATGAACAGGATCCATGCCTGTGACTGTGGGCCTTGGCCTCAGTCAGTAAACCACCTGTCAGGAACAACTGTGGGAAACATTCCTGTGGGCACTCACTTGAGTGTGTTCCAAGAAGAAATCGGACTCCTCCTCTGGGGAGTGACTGGCAGCAGTACTCACACTGTCTGTCCAAAGCTAGAAAAGAGACGACACCACTGAAACACAGGGCTCTGAATATACCCACTCCCCCCACGACCCCAGCCCCAGGGAACAGGCACTCACATCAGTGCCATGCCGAGCCAGGGCCGCGCTCCCCAGCTGCCGGATCTTCTCTCGGTACATCTGGGCAGCTCGACTGTTATACTTGGTGTTGGCATCACTGGCTGTGCATCCATGTTGGCGGAAGAAGGCTGTCTGGTGAGCAGAGAAGCGAGAACATGCTACAGATTTTTCCAGAGCAAAAGAGCCGACCCCCCCCCCCCCGCATAAACACACACAACAGCCCTGTTATTACTTGGAGAGGATGATACACACTACTGACACCAGTAGCTTTTCACAAAGTTCCTCAGAAACTCCTGCAAAATAACACAGCCACGCATCTCTAGGATGAATGTCTGAAGTCTAACCCTCATTTGACTCTGCCTGAGAACAGCATGATACACCCACTCTGCCCAGGCCAAGACCTGGTCGACCGTGGAGGCCCCAACACCACTGGCCTCTCCCCAAGAATGTCTGTCCCGGTTAGTTTGAATCCAAAGCCCCTTTGAGAAGAACAGTGACTAACGTCCAAGTTTAGAGAACAGTGTACAGAGATGCCATAGACCAGAGAATCCTCTGAACAGAGAAACTGAGAGGGGCTCCAAGAAGTCACTGAGAAGTCAGTATCCGGACAGAAGAATGGGGGCAGGATAAGGAGGAGCTTTACCGCATTGGCATTCCCGCCGACCTGCATACACCTCAGCTGGAACCAGCTCCAGTTGGAATCCAACTCTGTGGACCTGTGTGCAAGGGCTGTGTGTCACCTACCAGCAGGTTCCAGGAGACGCTTCCCTGAGCGACCCACACCTGTCATTTGGCCCCGGGTTGCAGTAGGCACCCCAAAACATTCACCAGCCACCACCCCATTTCCTCCACTCTACCCTGTCCGGGAGAGCTCTGCTCTACCCTCATTTAGTCAAAAGGGTACCAATTATTTTCCAGTTGCGAAAGGAAATGGAAGCTTGGACTCGGCCTTCCTCTTAAGGACAGAGTCTCGCTCCAGCATATCACCAACTAGATCAACGCAGGTAACTCTCCCCCTGAAGCTAACATTTCGAGGGTCGAGCGTGACTACCAGGAAAGAGTTCTGACCCAGACGCGGAGACGAACCGGCAGTGTAACAGGAGGCCCACACCGGCGGTTCCCTCGCGTGAGAGTCTAGCGAACACCAAATTCAGCTCGGTCCAAGTCCAGGCAGCCCACTCTCCCCTGCCGAGCACTCAGTCCCTGACGGCCGCGAGGAGACCCCACCTGATGAAGCTGAGATGGACGCCCAGGGAGCGATGCACCCCGGAGCAGTCAATGCACAGAAAAACACCGTACGTGATGCTGGCCCAACTCGGATTCTTGGCGCCACAGTCGAAGCAGGCCTGGGCAGAGAAGGAGATGAGCGAACGGTCAGGGGCCTCGAGTCGAGGCCGGGCGCTGACAACCCAGGAAGAGAAGCCCGCGCCGGCCCCTCCCCGCCCCTCAGACGCCAGGGGAGCCGGGAGAGACCCTCTCGGCCCGCCGCTGACCCCGCACGCCTCCCTCTCCCGCACCTTGTTGGTCGGAATTGCGCGAAGCCTCTTAAAAAGCGTCTGGATCTCGGTCTTGCTCGGCTCGGCCGCCATTTTCTCTCCTTCCCAGAACAGCAGCGCGACCGACGGGTCCCGCCACGGGCCAATCCGCGGCCGCCAAGGCGGGTCAGTGGGCGGGCCTGAGCGGAGGCCGGCCCGCCGAGGGGCGGGGCGACCCGGCCCACGCGGACCAACGGGCGAGCGGCCGGCGGAGCGGGCGCCGTGACGTCAGGGCCCCGAGCTCCACGCGCGCGCGCCCGAGTCCTCGCCGCACCGCGCCGGGGCCAATCCACGGGCGGGGCGGGGCGACTGCTCGCCCACAGGCCCAAACCGCGCCGCCCGCGCGCGCCCCCTCCCCCGGGGGGGCGGAGCCACCTCCCAGAAGCGTGAGGGCTGCGAGGCTCGGCCCTCGGCCTCGGTTCGGGCCAGTTCCCAGTGTGTAATGATTAACAGTCCCTACCAAACACTCGCGGTGCCGCCGGCCTGAATGGGAAGATCAACTGGCCGGGCCCCCGCTCCGCTCAGGGCTCAGCTCCTAACCTCCACCCATCCTCGGATGGCTCGCACCAAATCTGATCACGAGTCCCCTGCGGGACCCCAGGTTAGGTTAGGGTCCCGAAGTCCCAGAGCAGGTACCAAGCTGGCACATCTCCGCCCAACCCCCGCCCCCGCAATATACTGCAGGCCCACGACCTACCCCGCTAGTGCCACCAGATGCCCACGGCTGCCTGGCAAGGGTGGAATATCGAAAAAGATGCACAGAAGCCTTTTTTTTCCTTCGAAGTTTAATACACACTAGAACAAGCCACAAGAGTGCTGCTAGCCCAGAACTACACTCACCCCAAGCCAACCCCTGGAGCCCCAAGAGAGACTAGGTCCACAGCTCCCGGGGAGACTGGAGGACTCATTGGGGAGGCTCAAGCACCCCTGAGCCCTTCCGTCACTTCCTGACCTCCCCACCTCCCCATCTTCTCAGCGTAGACTCAGTTGGCCCTTCCCTACCAGTCCCTTCCCAGACACAAGGCCCCTCCCCTCCCTGGGTCCCAGGACTTCTCCCTCCTGGAGGGACAGAGCGGTCGCAGGGGACAGGATGGTTCAGGGCCCTCAGGTCCGGCTGTCCAAACAAGCTGGGCTCTGACTCAGGGTGGAGAAACGTTGCACAAGGGCTGCCAGGGCAGGTCAGGCCCCCACACATTCCACGTAGTTGGCAGGGTACAGGCCAATCCGGCCACTCTGCAGCTGGCCCTGACACCAGCCCTGTTCATCCTCCTCGCTCATCTTCAGCAGCTCCTCCCCTGAGAGAAGGGGGATTGGTCACTGGCAATTGCCCGCCCCATTCCTGCAATTGGGTCAAGGACTAAGGGGGAGGGGGTAGTCGGAGAACCCAACCAGAAGAGACCTGGCTCAAGCAGAGGGAGGTCAAAGTCGGCCACTCCACCCCCAACCCCCACCCTACCCCACCCCACCCCCAGGCCCTGAATTCAGCAGTCAGGCCCCAGCTGGTGACTTTTGAGAGGCAGGTGAGGGCTCCAAGCAGACACTCTGACTCCTCGGGGATGGACCCAGAGCAGCCTTTTCTTTTTTCTTTATTAATAGTTTTTAAAAAATATTTATCTGGCTGCACTGGGTCTTAAAAGTCATATGCAATATCTTCGATCTGTGTTGCAGTGTGCATGCAGAATCTTTAGTTGTGGCACGCAAACTCTAAGTTGGATCTCGTTCCAGGGATCGAACCCAGGCCCTCAGCACTGGCAACATGGAGTCTTAGCCCCTGGACCACCAGGAAGGTCCCTAGAGCAGCCTTAGGACTCGGAGCTCTCACTGACCCTTGAGAACTGAGCGTCTGGCTTCCCTTTCTCCACATTGCTGCTTAGGCTAGTAAAGGGGCGAGGGAGATGGGCTGCAGCCTGGAAAGGACCAGGAAAGGGGTTCTAGGGTACCTGCTCGGAAGCTCAGCTCATCGGCTTCTTGCCCCGCGTAGTCATAGAGTGCCCGCACCCGCACGCCCGTGGCAGCCTTCGGGGGGTTTTCCTCATCTGACCACTCCTCCTCCAGTCTGCCACTAGAGAGGGGAGGACAAGGGGGCAGGCTTGAGTAGGAGAGCCTGGGACTCGGGTTCAAGGGCTCCCCCCTGCAGGAGCCCAGGGAGAGGCAGGTGGGGGAAAAGCTGCAGGATTCTAGCCTGACTTCTGCCACGAATGCCTGCAAGCTCAAGCACACATCCTGCCACGCAGAGGTGACACGGGCAGTACATGAGAGGGAGTGTGGGGAGCGCCTGGCAGACCACCATATAAACTGGCATTTTTACAACTCAAAACAGCAGCTTTGAACGCACTTCAGGTGTGAAGGGCATGAAGGGAAGGGACAGAGGAAGGACGGCGCAGCAGGGGGCAGAGCTGTGTCCTTCCCACAGCCTGGATCCTGGCTCTCACCGTGGGGACCCCGGGGACTGGGGTGGGGGAGCAGTGCCATCTTTGGTGGGTACAATGCTGGTCAGGGTAACCTCGTCAGGGCTCCGGCCACCCTTCTCCTTCCGGCTGATTGTCCTCTGTGTGTCCAAGGACCACTCCTGTGGGGACAGTGTTCAGGGCCAGGCTGAGCTGTAGGCTTGGTGGCAGCCAGGACCATCCAGACCACCTCTACCTCCTACATCCCAAACCCCAGCCTCCCGCCACAGTGCCAGGGTGAGCCCAGTGGGAGCCTACCCCATCTCCCAGCCCCAGCCTGCCAGGAACAGGTACCTCAAACTGGGGCCAGTTCATGGCCATGCCCGGCCCATGGGTGCTGCGCCACCAGCGCAGGTCCTCCTCGTCGCTGGCTGCCTCGATGCCCTGATGCAGGTCTCGGTGGAGTTCGTGGAACCTGTGCCCCGGGTATAAGCCTCAGGCCGGGAAGCCTCTATTCCCCACCCTCCCCCTCCCCCAACGCGCACACCCGTGCCTGGTCTCATTCAGCCCAGCCAGAGCCCAGAGCCGAGGGGAGCAAGCCAGCCTCATCCGGATCTCCAGGCCCACGGGAAGGCCGTACCTCTCACTGCTGGAGAGGTCTAGGTGCTGGTGTAAGGTGAGCAGCATGTCCTTGAAGAAGAGGAGCCGCTGGCGCTCGGCCGCCTGGCAGCTCTCGAAGGCCTGCTCCATGTCCTCCATGTAGCGTGGGGTGCAGCGGTGCAGCTCCGCCAGGCTCTGCTCATACTGGGTCTTCATCTGGGTGGGGAGAGGAGGGACTCTGGTGAGGACAAGACCTTCTTCTTCCACTCAGGACTCTGCTAGTCTTTCCTGCACACCTGCTGTGGGCTAGGCACCAGAAGCCGGAAAACGGGCTCCTGCCCACTAGGACCCCAGGAGCCTAACAAGGGAGTTGACATTCAGGCCCAGTGGCTTTAAGAGTCCGGTGGAGGGACTTCCCTGGTGGTCCAATGGTTAAGAAGACGCTTTCCGATGCAGGGGACGTGGGTTCAATCCCTGGTTGGGGAACTAAGATGCCACATATCTTGGGGAAACTAAGCCTGAGCACCACAACTAAGACTCAATGAATAAATAATAAATTTTAAAATTTTAATAAAGAAAAAAAGGTGGTACAAAGTGAGATGAGGTTAACCTCAACTCAGAAAATGGCAACCAACTCCAGTGTTCTTGCCTGGAAAATCCCACGGACAGAGGAGCCTGATGGACTACAGTCCTTGGGGTTGCAAGGCAGACACAACAGAGCACACACACACACGGGGCGCCGTGGAAGAAATCAGAAAAGGCTTCCCGGAAGAAGTGGAAGCAGAGCAGCACGTCAGAGGACAGGGAGGCTCTGGATATGCAGAGCTGGAGGAAAAGTGCTCTGGCTGAGCGAGCAACATAACTTGTCCCAGGGGGCAAAGGAAAGCAGCTGGGAAGGCCTCCTCAACTGCTAAAATTATCCCAGTGGCCCACACTGCACCACTTCTTTCCTGGGTAAAGCATCCTCTTTCTCTGGTGCGCGCACACTCCGTCACTCAGTGGTGTCTGACACTTTGCTATTCCATGGACAGTAGATTGCCAGGCTCCTCTGTCCGTGGGATTTCCCAGGCAAGAATAGTGGAGTGGGTTGCCATGCCCTCCTCCAGGGGATCTTCCCCACCCAAGGATCAAACTCACATCCCCTGCATCTCCTGCATCAGTACTGAATTCTTTACCACTAAGGCCACTGGGACGCCCCACCTTTCTCAGGGTCCTATGTTACGTGATAAGCTGGAGAGCAGGGGGCAGGTGAAGATGAGAGCAATGCTGGGGATTGGAAAAGGCACTCAGGGTGCCCTGACCTGAGCTGGCCGGTCCCTCAGCCTGTACCTTCTCGGCCTCCTTGGAGCACCGTTCCACCCGCTCCTGCAGCTTCCGCAGCTGCTCCTGGGACACGGCGCTGTCTGCCTTTGCGTGGCTCTCCCGCGTCTGGGCGGTCTTCTCCTCCTTCCGGGCCGCGTGGTAGCTTTTCTTGGAAGCCTCAACCTAGCGCACACGCAGGGACCATGCTGAACCCAGGACCCTGCACCGTGGCCCCTTCTAGCCCCAGGCCGACCCAGGAAGGGGGCCGGCCTCTGTGGCCCCTCCTCCCTGCCGGGCTCACCTCCTTCAGCCTCTTGAGCCAGGGCTTCTGGGCCTTGCGGAAGCCGTCCTCGGCCGCTCGGCTCTCGCGGAAGCCGCCCAGCACAGGCCGGTGGAAGGCGCCCCGCTGCCAGGAACGCACCCGCTCGCTGTCCTGGCCCTGCAGCTTCTCCCGCACCTCCAGGTGCAGCGCGCTCAGCCGCTCGGCCGCCGTGAAGAAGGCGTGCCAGGCCTTCTCCAGCGTTCCATACTGGGGGCCTGCGGGGAAGGGTGAGCTGGGGCTGGGCCCACCTGTTGGCAGCGAGCCCCCCCCTCCCCCAGCAGGGGCTTCTGGGTGCCAGGCATGGGGCAGAGATGGGAAGATGAACGACAAATGACGTCAGCTGCTGCTGACTGAACACCTACTCTGTGCCTGGACACACGGTCCCACTGAGTGCTTGACTCATCCACCACCGTGAAGACCGCACCACCGCCAACGTGGAACAAGCGAAAAGCCAACCCAGGGAAGTGATTCGTTGCCCAAAGCATTCCAGCTACAGGTGGAGCTCAGATCCAAACCCAGGTGTGTGGTATAAATCACTACACTCTGTTGCCCCAGAGGGAAGAACTAGTGTCTGTCCCCAAGGAAGGCAGCTTGTTTGGATAGAAGGAGCCCAAGCTCCAGAGCCAGTAAACCTGGGCACAAGCTTTAGCTCTTCTTAGCTGTGTGACTTCAGGCAAGTCAGTTGGCCTCTCTGAAGTATCCCATTCTCCTCTAGCAAATAGTTAGAACAAGACCATCCCCGTGATAGAGCTGTGGTTGGTTGGTTGGTTGTGTAAGTCACGTCTGACTCTTTGGCCACCCCATGGACTGTAGCCTGCCAGGCTCCTCTGTCCATAGGATTTCTCAGGCAAGCATACTGGAGCAGGTTGCCATTTCCTTCTCCAGGACATCTTCCTGACCCAGGGATCCAACCCCACATCTCCAGATTCTCTACCACTGAGCCACCAGGGAAACTCATAGGGTTATTCAGTTCAGTTCAGTCACTCAGTCGTGTCCGACTCTTTGCAACCCCATGAACCGCAGCTCGCCAGGCCTCCCTGTCCATCACCAACTCCCAGAGTCCACCCAAACCCATGTCCATTGAGTCAGTGATGTCATCCAACCATCTCATCCTCTGTCGTCCCCTTCTCCTTCTGCCCTCAAATCTTTCCCAGCGAGTTAGTAGAAATATCAAAATAACTCATTTGATGGTGCTTGGCAAACCCTAACAACACAACTGTAAAGAATAACTAGGAGGATCTTCTCTCTTTAAAGGGAGGGTGGACAGGGAAGCCTCCAAATTTCCACAAGGGGTGCAAAAAGAACCTGCCCTGCCTGGCTGCCCGCCCTCCACCTTGGCGGTCCTCTCCTCACAAGGCCTGAGCGCTGGCTCACCCTTCTCCACGGCGCCCCTCCACTTGCGGGCCCAGTCAGCCAGCTGCTGGGCGTAGGCCTTCTCGATGCGGGCGCGCTCCTGGAAGCAGCTGACCAGGTCCCCGCACAGCCGGTGCCCGTCCTCCACCCGCTGCACGGTCCGCCTGTAGTTGCCAGCCTGTGCAGGAGACTGGTGCTTGGAGCCGCTCCCTCCCACCCAGGGGCCAGGGCTGACACGAGGCTCCTCCTTGGGACAGGTGGCTGGGCCCAGAGAGGGGTGGGCATTTCAGCACCACCCCCAAAGCTGGCACCCAGCTGCTCACCTCCCAGAAACTGCCCTCCAGGGCCTCCCCTCCAGCCTCTTCCTCTGGAGCCATGGTGTCCCCGCAGCACGGAATGGTGGCGGATGGGGGCTGCAGAGGGCAGAGGTGTAAGCAGGAAAACCAGGCACAGTTCGAGGGCGAGGAGAAGAGCCTCTGCTACCCCTGGGTTCTGCCCCCATCCCCACTCCCATCCCCACTCCCCAAGGAACTGTCAACAGCCAGGACTCAGCAGGCAGGGGTCTGGAAGTCCCAGGAGAGGCCTGAAGGGGGCAAAGATGGTGGTTCCACGGCTGCTCCTCTTGCTCTGGCATGCCCTCCCCACCACCTCAGTCCATGTACCTGGGCCTAGAGTTCACTCCGGAGACCTGGGTGTCCGACCCTCGCAGCTGCCACTGTGATCCTGCCTGAACGCTACCAAGAGCAAAGCAGGGGATGAGGGTGGGGCTGACCGTGTCCAGGGCGGTTCCCGGCTCCCCCGATATAGCAACTGCTGTCAGAAGCGCCAGATTCCAGCCAGGAGAATGCCAGTCAGGTCACACGGTCCAGCCGGGGATTACATGGCAGGCGGGGGTGGGTAGTGGGCAGAGGGCCCCGCTGCCCTGACCGCAGATGAGATAAGGGGACGCCTGCCCAAGCCAGGGCTCTGTGGCCTCTCCTTGAACAAGGCGACCCCTCCCCAGACCCAGCCAGGTCAGAGGGTACCCAGCCACACCCCAGGAGCTTCTGGGGTGGCAAGAGCAGACTGGGAGCCAGGAGGCCTGAGTCTTATCTTGGCCATGAAGCTTGAACAAGTGCATTATACTGCCGTCTCCTAAGGGGCCTCAGCTCACTCCCAAGATGGAAATCCCACCTTCTTCCCTCTTTCTGTGCCAACACTGGCATAAGACTCAAGGCAGCGAACAAAAACTGTGAGGAGCCTGACAGTCATAAGGGACACTCGTCCTGCTCCACAGCATCCCTGAGGTCCCACAGGATTCCAGGAATAATGAGTAACTCAGCCCCACCCTCCAAAAGCCCAGAGTCAGGGGCAGCACGAAGTGTCAGACAGGTGATCAGCCAGTTACAACAATGCGTTCCAGGACTGCGGGGAAGGGCAAGGCAGATTCCAGCCGCAGAGCTCCCCCTGGGGGAGCTAGAGGACCCAGAGGCACACGGCCACTCCCTGCCTGTCCCTGAGCAGGGTCCCAGCTGTCCCTAGCATCAACTCAAGCCCCTAGAAGGAAACCACTTCCTCCTCTGAGCAAACCCCAGGGACACGGCCAGGCCCCGGAGAACAGTGTGTTCACTGCCTCCAAGGCAGGGCTCTATGACAATCCTCCCCCAAACTGACTCCCTCCCCACCCTTCAAAACTCAACAGCAAGGGCTTCCCGGGTGGCTCAGTGGTAAAGAATCCACCTGCCAATATAGGATACTCGGGTTTAATCCCTGGGTCGGGAAGGTCCCTTGGAGAAGGAAACCCACTACACTCTTCTTGCCTGGGAAATTCCATGGACAGAGGAGCCTGGCGGGCTATAGTTCATGGGGTCACAAAGAGTCAGACACAACTTAGCAACTAAACGTTACTTTAAATAGATACTTTAAATGGGTGAATTGTGTGATATATGTCGATAAAGCTGTTATTACAAAAAAGAATGGGAGGGTGCTTCTCCGGGCACCGTCCCATTCCCCCATCCCCAATCCCCACCCCTCTCTCCGGGTATATATCACATTGGTTTGCGACTACAGGCCAGGATCTGTCCTCAGTCATTGGCAGAGACTTCCTGAGGGTCCAGTTTGTGTTCCTCCAGGCACTGGAGGTAGTAGCTGAATTTAAAACACACACGACATCCACCTGAAGACCAGGAAATGCACGGGATATGGCAGCTTTGAGAAAGCATGGCCCGTGTAGGCTTCTGCCTCTCAGCTCACAGCGGGGAGAGCTCAGGCCCTCAGCGGAGATGCCTGGACCCAGAGTAGAAGGATGGAGCAGCCTGCCCCTCCAGGGTCCTCCCTTGCTTCCTCTTGAGTCTGTCCCATTTACCCAGAAAGGACGTGCCAACCAGATGGAAACAGAGCTGCAGCTGTAAACCCCAGGGCCTCAAGAGCTGCCCCAGCCAGGCATCCAGGGGCTGGGCCCCCTGCCTGCCCCAGCCTCCCGGCTCCCAGGAGAGCTGCCCCCCACCCGTTCCCTCTCTCTGGCCCCAGAACAGAGCGAGCTGTGTGTGCAGGGCTGGCACTGCTCCCTCCGGCCTCCCAGAGCAAACACAAGCCCAAGTCCCAGGCACAGCCAGCCCCACTGCCCCAGCGGACCCAGCAGTGGGGGAATGGGCCTGTGCCTTGACCCCTACTGAGGAGGGCCAGCACCCTGTGCCTCTTGACCCCAGCAGAGACCCAGACTGCTCCCCAGAACACACTCTTGCCACGGCCAAGAGCTCGGGAGGCAGATCATAAACCTTCCCAGCCCAGGGAGCCAGCACCTAACTGGGCTGGGACTTGCGGCTGGGGCTTGGCAGGGTCTCCTCACAGCCTCCTGAGCCAAGGTAGGGAGTCTTGGGGGTCCAGGGAAGAACCCACTTTCCCTTAAGAGGCCACTAGGTACCCTTGTCCAGACCAGCCCCAACCCTGTCCCGAAGTCCCGGGACATGGCCCTGGAAGGGAGCCCTGCTGTCCTGCCCTGCCCAGGCTCCGTCCTGAGTCACAGGCTGCGCCCAAGGACCTCTTCTCCCGGCAGCCCCTCCCGATCTGCCCGCAGCCCGCGGATTTGACGGCACCGAGGTGGGCGGTCGACCGGTCCAGAGAGGGGTGCTCAGACAAGAGCCACTAGAACCTGCAGCCAGGGAGGCCCCGAGGCTGGGGGAGGGGCGGCGCGGGAAAGGGGGAGGAGGCCGGCCCGGGAGGGGCATAACAAAGGGGCACTTTTGGAAACCCGACCAGCCCCGCCTGAGGTGCCAGCTCCCCGATGACGCACTCCGAATCCAGAGCCCTCACACCAAACCTCCGAACCCAGGGGCCGCCGGTCTCTGGCCTCGAAACCATTATGGACGGGCGCGCTGCTTGCGGGCCAGGCGCTGCACACCTCGGAGCCGCTGGAGCCCACGAGGAGCGGCTCGGCCAGGCCTGGCCCTGGAAACTCCAGGACTTCTTGGCCAAACTCGCTGAATTCGGTCTCGGTGCGGGGTGGGGGCCCGCCGGTCACCGCTGAGGGGAGGGGGCGCACCCTACCTTGGCCCGCGCCGCCAGCAACTCCAGATGGTGGCCCGGGACCGGCGGCCCCAGGAACTGGGGCTCTTTGCTAAGGGCGAGGGTCGCTGGGGAGCGAGGCCCCTGCTGGGGTCCCAGGGCGGTCGGGGGCCTTTGAGGGGCCCCAGGAGATGGGGTGGCCCGCCAGCCCCGACGCCTCCCTACCGCCCCGCGGCAGGTCTGGGAAAGTGCCGGGCGCGCGGCGCCGCAGAAGGGTCACCCCCTCCGCGCGGCAGCAGCTCTTGCCGCGCTCCCGCAAAGCGCGGCTCCCCCGGGGCTCCCGGGGCCGGAGCCGGTCCCACAGCAAACCAGGAGCGGGAGGAGGAGAGGGCGTGCTCTATGTAGCCGCGGCTCCCGCCACCGCCTCGCCGCCGTCCCCGCCCGGGCAGCACTCACCGCGTCCTCCCTGGGAGCCTCGGCGGGTGGGGGGTCCGGCCACGCTCCGACCCAACTCCCGTCGCTCCCGGGCCGGGGCCGCAGCCTCCCGGAGCGCGCCGGGCCCTCCCCCCGGGAAGCCCAGCCCCCAGCCCCGCCCTCTCCTCGCGGCCGCGGGCCCCAACCCCACCGGCCAGCCGCCGGGCGCGGGAGCTGCCTGCATCGCGGCGACCCGCGCGGCTCCCGGGGCGCGGGCCGTGGGGTCTCGGTTCCCGCCCGAGGAGCGCCAGGGCCGCCTACCCAGGGTGGCGCTGTAAGGAGTCTGATTTCGGCTTTGCCCCTCCCCGGCCTCGGCAGAACCTGGGAGAGCCGTGGAAGCGGGAAGGAGTCCGGCCTGCACCGGCTCCCTTTGGAGGGAGGCCTGGCGGGGTGCTACACTGCCTTACTCTTTTTGCTGAGCACAGCTTTCTTAAAAGTTATAAGTTAACTTAGACCTTTACTTAGACGTTAACTCTGGAGAGGCTCATAACCATCCCCCTGTAAGCACTAGGACTCCCATTGTATAGATGCAGAAACTGAGGCTCAGAGACCTTTAGCACCTTGCACAAGATCTGTCGTCGGGCAAGGCCGGGACTCCAAAGCCTTGCCCTTTCCTTGCACAGCCCTCTTGGCCGATCTGATGGCCCGTTCTGAGGACTGGGTCCAACACGCGGTGGAGGTGGGGCAGAAAGTCATGACCTCCTCCCCCGCACGTGTTCTTATTCCCAAATTTTGTACCACGGTTCATTCTTAAATCCCTTCGCCCCTCCACCCTCTTTGTTGGTAGATCTTTCCAGATCACCCCCACCACCCTTAACAAACCCCTGCTTCCTCACCCCCTTGCCCCGCACCCTGGGATTTTTCGGAGTCTGCCTGTCAGTTATTTATATCCACTGGAGCGGTCCAAGAATGTTCTGAGTCTGACCTAATCGCCACCTGCTCGGTCTCCCGGCCCCTCCCGCTTCCTCCTGGGCCCGGTGACCCGGCTGCCGTGCCCTCTGCCTGGCAGGCAAGAGAGGGCGCAAGTCTACGCGGTCCGACGCCCCGGGCGCTCAGAGGGTCTGGACCGCGCAAATTGCGGCGGGCCGCAAACCCTTCCGCGCTTTCGGAGGAGTGCGCCCCCAGGGGACGGCGTGCGCGCTGGGAAGCCGAGAGCCAAGCTGTTCTCTCTCTAGCACTTCCTCTAGGTCCCGACGCCCCCACCCCCACCCCTACTCTCCCCGTGGAGTGTGAGTCCGTGTGCACGGATTTTTAAACGACAGCTTTAAAAATAGGAAAATTATGTAGTTTCTAAATCCAGGAGGAATCACGGACGCGTTCCCTGCGCGGATAAATCCGCTCATAAAATGAAAAGGGGGCTTGCAGAGAATGAACGGGGATAATTTCAAACGGGCATCTAAGCCGCTGAGGACTGACTTGCCCCGCAGTCCCCGTGAGAGGGTGAAACGGCCTGTGGGGCACCCTAGACGAGCCGCGTTCGGCCCCTCGCACCTGAGTAGTGGATCCTCGCCTGCGCGCTCGCAGGGTGTGAACCCAGCAGGATGTAGCTCCCGAGACAAGTTTCAACACCCACTCAGCTGGGGCTTGGACAAGTCCCTTTTCTCCATATCTCTCTTTCCACCCCTATGAAACATGGCAGGTGACTGGGCTGACCTCCCCAAAGGGCTTGTGCAGCAACTAATTAATGACTGTAAACGGCTGCAAATGAGAGGAGCTGAGGTAACGTCTAAAGACAGCCATACTGCTTTGTATTATTCAAAATCAGTGACCATCCCACCTAGTGCCCGGAGGGGCTTTAGGCGCCTGGACAGAAAGTGTGAAGTCGCAAGAAAGAAATGACTTACGGGAGCCACCTATCAAAACCCATTAAAAATAAAGGCTGCAAGCCAGACTCTGGGGTCTAGGGAAGTCTCTCTAGAAACTCAAAAAAACAGGGTTGTTTGTCAGACCACAAAGACAAGGGAATGCGGAGTGGGGAAACATCTGGCATCCCTCGGGTTCAAATCTGAAGAAATGCTGCAGCTGATCTTAATTGCCCCTAAGGTACTGTAGGGAGAAAAAAATAAACCAAAACCCAGAGCATAGTGAGCTGCTTCAAGGGCCAGAGCTGACCTTGGAAAGCCAAAGTCCTGCCCCAGGCTTCAGATGTCTGTGCTCTGCAGCCAGAGCCCCTGAACACTCACGGGGCTCCATCAGTGGGCTCCCAACTTGAGCAGAGCTCAAGACGAGATCCCGAGGTCAGGAGGACCACATAGACAGAAACCCAGAGAGGGAGCTTGGCTCCAGGCACCAGGTGGCAGGTTGGTCCTCAGCGCAAGTTCACAACATTCACAGACTCACTCACCTTGGGTTTCTGGAATGTCCTAAGCACTGTTCCTTTGTTTGTTTATTTATTTATTCACTCAGCCAATCAAGAAAACATTTGAATTTTTGCTTTATGCTAAGCCCTAGGCTGGGTGTTGGGAATACAAAAATAAAAAAGGCAGAGTCCAAGGTGTACGTTAATGATACAATATGAGCAAGAAATACTGTGGGAAAACAGAAGCAGAAGAGACCGCCTTTCACCGGGTGATGACACTTGACTGGTCTTGATGAGCAAGAATTAGTCATGTGGAGAAGCAATCTAGGCAGGAGCATCAGGGTGTGCCAAGCGCCGGAGGTGTTAGCATATGACACGGTGACCCAGCAATTCCACTTTTTGGTATCTACCCCAGACAAACGTGTACAAGTCCAGGAAAAGGTCCGAGGATGTTTGTGTATAGTATTGTTTGCAGTAAGGGAAAACTTGAAAACAAATGGGTAGCGGTTGGGTGACATCCCTGGCGGTCCAGTGGTTGGTTGGGACTCTGCCCTTCTACTGTAGGGGCATGGGTTCCATCCCTGATCGGGGCAATGAGATCCTACATGCCATGTGGTATGGTCAAAAAAATTTTTTTAATGAAAAAAAAAAAAAAGAGGCCATTGGTTGAATAACCTAAAGTCCATTCATGCTTTTGGATTATTCTGCAATAACTAAAGAACAGGAGAGATAAAGATGTGCTCTTATATGAAGACATCCAAGATATTGTTGCATACAAAAAAGCAAAGTACAGAACACTCAAAATATTCAGAGAATATGCACCAAACTGATTTTTGGTGATTTTCTCTAGAGAGGCTTCCCAGATGGCTCAATGGTAAAGAATCTGCCTGTCAGTGCAGGAGACGAAGGAGATGCCAGTCTGATCCCTGTGTAGAGAAGATCCCCTGGAGTAGGAAATCGCAACGCACTTCAGTATTCTGGCCTGGAAAATTCCATGGACAGAGGAGCTTGGCGGGCTACAGTCCCTAGGGTTGCAAAAAGTTGGACTCGGCTGAGCATGCATACACACTCTAGAGAGAACTGGTGAAGGAGATCTTCGTAATCTTTGAAAATTAACGATGAGTATGTACTTAAGCATAAATTGTATAATTAAACAGTTTTGTTTTAGGAGATGGTGATGGGTCGTATTGTCTAAAATGGTGCTGCTCCTTCCACCCTTCTCATAGACAATCTCACTGTGTGAAAGGAAGTGACTAGATAAGATCTGTCCCTTAAAAAGATAACTCTGGCAGCCCTTCAGAGTGTAGATTGGAGTGGGCAGAGGGCTGCAGGCAGGACTGATCTCCTCTGAAGGCTGCTGTTTGTCTCTGTGGCCTCTGGACATTGCCCCAGCATTCCAGACGGGTAGCTGAGTAAAGTATTCTGGTTCAACAGCTATGTTTTTAAGATCTCAGGCAACCCCAGGTGGAAAAACTGGTCCTAGTTATTGAGAAGGGTTAACCTCAGTCGGTGGAGGGCGGAGGGGAGGTGGCTGTTTCTGGGCTGAAACACAGGAAGAACAGCAGATGGATGGCATTAGAGTGAAAAATGTGCAGCAGATTTCAGAGCGGGGACTATGGAGAAAGCCTCTCTGGGGTCAGGAATTTGCCTGGGGCAGTCTTTGGAAGGTACTGTTGCACAGTCCACATTACGGTTCTGCAGGCAAGGGTTCTGCTCAGGAAGCCTGCCCTGGTTCATTGGGACCCTTCCCCAAAGTCCACTGGGGACCTCCTTTTTGGTAAAAGAGGAATTCTAGTGGGGGATCCATTCATTCAGCTGACTTTCAGAGAACACCCGCTATGCCAGACACCATGCTGGATGCTTGGTCCAGTGCAAACAAAGCAGATATGTCTCCTGATTCTGTGGATACGATAGGACAGGATAAAGCGACCCCATGGACTCTGCGACCCCATGGACTGTAACCTGCCAGGCTCCTCTGTCTGTGGGGTTCTCCAGGCAAGAATACTGGAATGGGTTGTCATTCCTTTCTCCAGGGGATCTCTCTGACCCAGGGATCACACCTGAGTCTCCTGCATTGCAGGTGGATTCTTTACCATCTGAGCCACCAGGGAAGCTTCATGGAGTTTTCCACTAAAGTCAAAAGCCTGCATACACAATTACAAATTGTGGTATGTGTTTTAAAGGGGAATAAAAAGGATAGCATATTGAAAAGCAGAGACATTATTTTGCCAACAAAGGTCCGTCTAGTCAAGGCTATGGTTTTTCCAGTGGTCATGTATGGATGTGAGAGTTGGACTGTGAAGAAAGCTGAGCGTCAAAGAATTGATGCTTTTGAACTGTGGTGTTGGAGAAGACTCTTGAGAGTCCCTTGGACTGCAAGGAGATCCAACCAGTCCATTCTGAAGGAGATCGGTCCTGGGTGTTCTTTGGAAAGAATGATGCTAAAGCTGAAACTCCAGTACTTTGTGAAGAGTTGACTCACTGGAGAAGACTCTGATGCTGGGAGGGATTGGGGGCAGGAGGAGAAGGGGACGACAGAGGATGAGATGGCTGGATGGCATCACCGACTCGATGGACATGAGTCTGAGTGATCTCCGGGAGTTGGTGATGGACAGGGAGGCCTGGCGAGCTGCGATTCATGGGGTCGCAAAGAGTCGGACACGACTGAGCGACTGAACTGAACTGAAAAGGATACAGTGCCATGAAAGAAAAACAGGGGGAGCACAATTTCAATGGGTCAGAGGAGACTCCTCTCAGGAAGTTTAAGCTTCTCTACCCCCAGAGGCCCAAAAGACAAATGGAAGTTAGCTAGGTAAAGATGAAACCTAGAAGACGGCAT
This sequence comes from Capricornis sumatraensis, assembly GCF_032405125.1. NCBI lineage: Eukaryota > Metazoa > Chordata > Mammalia > Artiodactyla > Bovidae > Capricornis > Capricornis sumatraensis. The sequence continues at coordinate 77,596,056 of NC_091084.1, forward strand.
TCCAGGCAGAAGGACTGATGTGTGCAAAGTCCCTGTGATGGGAACTTGACCTGGGAAAGAAGGGCAGAGTGGTGAACGAGAGGGCGAGAGGGCCAGGGTGAGGTAAGAGGGGCAGAAAGCTCTCAGACACTGCAGGCTTTGTTTTATTCTGAGTGCAGAATTTAAACAGGAGAGACCTTGAAGATCTTTCTGGATGTTGTGTGAAGAATAGATTAGAGCAGTGGATCAGCAAACTGGAGCCTGGATGGCCCACAAGGTAAGAAGATTTTTATTTTTTGTTTGTTTTCAAAGCTACTACTCTTTTAAAGATTATTCTTATTTATTTATTTGGCTGTGTCAGGCCTTAGTTGCGTCATGCAGGATCTTTCCTTTTGGCTTGCGGACTCAGCAGTTTCGGAGTAAGGGCGTAGTTGTCTGGTGGCACGTGGGCTCCTGACCGGGGACTGAAACTGCATCCCCTGCATCGCAAGGCAGATTCTTTTTTTTTTCTCTTACGGTCAATTGATTTTTTTCTTAATTTTTTAAACACCAAAACCATTTTGTATTGGGGTATAGCCGATTAACAATGTTGTAGTATTTTCAGGTGAACAGCAAAGGGACTCAACCATGCAAGTCCACTTAACCGCTGGGCCACGAATGAAATCCCTAAGAACAACTTTTACTTAATTAAATGGTTGAAAAGAATCAAAAGAAGAATGCTCTCTGTGTTACATGAAGGTTAGAAGGAATTCAAATGTCAGTGTCTATAATTTCAATTAATTATTGAAATTAAAATTTTCCATAAAGTTTTATTGGCACACAGGCACTATCCTGAACCTCACTGATGAGCCCGAGACCTGGGAGAAGGTACAGAAACTGTGCAGAATGGGAGCCCTCTGCACTTGAGGTGAGCCTGTGCCCACCGGGTGGGAGGGGGAGCTTACAGAGTGTCTGCGGAGGTGCAGGTGATCTGCTGAGCATCTGGTCACCCCAGCCTCGTAACAACCCCATCCAGTTGGATTTATTCTTCCCAATTAATAATGGAGGGAAGAGACTTTGAGAGGTGCGGGATCTGCTTTGGGGCACAGCTAGGAAGTGGGAACCTGAGGGCTCACCAACACCAGGGAACAATTTTTACCTCTTGGTGATACAGACCACCCATGGCAGAAATTGGATATATTAGCTTCTGAGGGCTGCCAAACAACAGTGACTTAAAACAGCAGAATGTCTTCTCTTATGGCTCTGGAAGCCGAAAGTCCAAAACCAAAGTGTTGGTAGGGCCACACCTCCCTCTCCAGGCTCTGGGGAAGAAGCTTTCCTTGTCCTTCTGCTGGCTGCCGGTGGCTGCGGGCAACCTGGGGCATATTTGGTGCCCCCTGGGCGACAGCCATATCACTCCAGTCTCTGCCTCGATCACGTCATCCTCTCTGTGCGTCTGTCTCCTTGTCTTATCTCTCTCTGCCTCACTCCTATAAGGACACTTGCCACTGGATTACAGTCTAATCGAATAATCCAAGATGATCTCCGTATTTTAAAATTCTTAACTACATCTGCAAAGACCCTCTTTCTAAATAAGATATCATTCACAGGTTCTGGAGATTCAGTTCAGTTCAGTCGCTCAGTCATGCCTGACTTTGCGACCCTAGGGACTGCAGCACACCAGGCTTCCCTGTCCATCACCAACTCCCAGAGCTTACTCAAACTCACGTCCATTGAGTCAGTGATGCCATCCAACCATCTCATCCTCTGTCATCCCCTTCTTCTCCTGCTGCCTTCAGTCTTTCCCAGCATCAGGGTCTTTTCAAATGAGTCAGTTCTTCACAACAGGGGGCCGAATATTCAGGACTGACCTCCTTCAGAATGGACTGGTTGGATCTCCTTGCAGTCCAAGGGACTCTCAAGAGTCTTCTCCCACACCACAGTTCAAAAGCATCAGTTCTTCAGTGCTCAGCTTTCTTTATAATCCAATTCTCACATCCATATATGACCACTGGAAAAACCATAGCCTTGACTAGACAGACTTTTGTTGGCAAAGTAATGTCTTTCCTTTTTAATATGCTGTCTAGGTTAGTCATAACTTTTCTTCCAAGGAGTAAGCATCTTTTAATTTCATGGCTGCAGTCACCATCTGCAGTGATTTTGGAGCCCCCCAAAAATAAAGTCTGCCACTGTTTCCACTGTTTCTCCATCTATTTACCATGAAGTGATGGGACCAGATGCCATGATCTTCGTTTTCTGAATGTTGAGCTTTAAGCCAACTTTTCACTCTCCTCTTTCACTTTAATCAAGAGGCTCTTTATTTCTTCTTCACCTTCTGCCATATGGGTGGTGTCATCTGCATATCTGAGGTTATTGATATTTCTCCCAGCAATCTTGATTCCAGCTTGTGCTTCATCCAGCCCACCATTTCTCATGATGTACTCTGCTGCTGGTGCTGCTGGTGCTGCTGCTAAGTCACTTCAGTCGTGTCCGACTCTGTGTGATCCCATAGACGGCAGCTCACCAGGCTCCCCCGTCCCTGGGATTCTCCTGGCAAGAACACTGGAGTGGGTTGCCATTTCCTTCTCCAATGCGTGAAAGTGAAAAGTGAAAGTGAAGTCGCTCAGTCATATCCAACTCCTAGCGACCCCATGGACTGCAGCCTTCCAGGCTCCTCCGTCCATGGGATTTTCCAGGCAGGAGTACTGGAGTGGGGTGCCATTGCCTTTTCCGGATGTACTCTGCATATAAGTTAAATAAGCAGAGTGACAATATACAGCCTTGACGTATTCCTTTCCCTATTTGGAACCAGTCTGTTGTTCCATGTCCAGTTTTAACTATTGCTTCCTGACCTGCATACAGATTTATCAAAAGGCAGGTCAAGCGGTCTGGTATTCTCATCTCTTTCAGAATTTTCCACAGTTTGTGGTGATCCACACAAAGGCTTTGGCATAGTCAATAAATCAGAAATAGATGTTTTTCTGGAACTCTCTTGCTTTTTCAATAATCCAACGGCTGTTGGCAATTTGATCTCTGGTTCTTCTGCCTTTCTAAAACCAGCTTGAACATCTGGAATTTCATAGTTCACATACTGTTGAAGCCTGGCTTGAAGAATTTTGAGCATTACTTTAGTAGCATGTGAGATGAGGGCAACTGTGCAATAATTTGAGCATTCTTTGGCATTGCCTTTCTTTGGAAGCTTCAGCATCGGTCCTTCCAATGAATATTCAGGACTGATTTCCTTTAGGATGGACTGGTTGGATCTCCTTGCAGTTCAAGGGATTCTCAAGAGTTTTCTCCCACACCACAATTCAAAAGCATCAATTCTTCGGCGCTCAGCTTTCTTTATAGTCCAACTCTCACATTCATGCATGACTACTGGAAAAACCATAGCTTTGACTATGTGGACCTTTGCTGGCAAAGTAATGTCTCTGCTTTTTAATAGGTTGGTCATAGATTTTCTTCCAAGGAGCAAGCGTCTTTTAATTTCATGGCTGCAGTCACCATCTGCAGTGATTTTAGAGCCTAAGAAAATAAAGTCTCTCACTGTTTCCATTGTTTTCCCATCTATTTGCCCATCTATTCTGGAGATTAGTATATGGGTATATCTTTTCAAGGGCCATCATTCAACCCTCCACACAAGGCTGGAGGAGCCCACAGCTATTAGCCTTGGACATCTAGTATAATGCTTCTTGAGCTTAAAAAGCAGGATGCCTTTTCAGAGACTTTCTTCATCCAGTTTCATAAATCTATCTGCCTCTTTGCGGGATGGATCAGCAGCCTAAACGCTGTCAACACGAATGGGGCATGCTCTTCCAGATTGCCTATCACTATGACAAAATGCTCAGATTCTGGGGCTTTCTGACGCTGGGCAAGTCTAGCACAAAGAGGAATCACAGTAAACGTGCCAGCGATGATGCCCACGCAGGGTGTGGAGTGTCGGGTAGGATGTGTGTAAATCGGTACTAAGAACACCCCCTCCCCTAGGCTATTGGCTTCACCTATAAGAACTATAGCTATCCTGGCAGCTTATCACCTTCCTTTACAGAGCATGTTAACTGAGGTTCCTCGGGCAAGATTTTTGTCACATGCTTCTGGAGTTATAACGTCCTAATAACAGGACCTTGGCTCCTAGGGACAGGAGCCAAAGGCGGGCAGTGGGGAGGGGAGGGGGAAGAGGGAAATGTACAGAGATGTAAATGCAGTTCTCCCGGCCCCACCAGCGGGTGACTCATCCGCTCAGGGAGATTGGCTTGGCTGTAACACAGAGAGAACCATTTTTATTTCTGCCACTTGGGACTTTTGCAGTCCCTGGAAGAGACCTTTGGCTTGAGAAGAGCGAGAAGAAGGCATGGCCTGAATTCAGACACCCGCTTTCTCATTCTCTGGTCCCTGCTCTTTCCATGATGGCTCAGTGACTGGTGAAAATTCTGGAGAACAGCCTCTCCACCACCTTTTTCAAACCTTATCAGTAAAAAACATGCTGCCAGGAGATTATATAACAACTTCTATTTGTAGAGCGCTTTACAGTTTGCGAAGCACTTTCATATATTATTTCAGCACTCTGGTGAATGCCCTGCAGCTCTGGCTGCCTAGAGAAGTTTTCTGGCATCCTGTGCCAGTGGTATTTCACGACAGGATATTGATTTAGTATGTGGATGGTGCTTAATTCCCCACAGCAGAGAGAGAAGGTAGGGTTTGGGGGTATTTACACAGCTGTCTGACACTCCCAAAGCCACCCCAAATTATTATATTTTTGAAAACTGATGCTGTTCCCAGAGAGTGGGAGTCATGCCTTCACTTCACATTATTACAAATCTATTCATATTTGGGCAGTTAAATATGTATTGGAGATGCCAAGTAACAAGGACTCTGGATGCTGTATTCAGCCTGTCTCCAGTCCTTTAGGAGGAATTTAGACTTCAGTTTCCTGCAAATGCTGCCGAATCCTTGAGGCTGTCATTTGCAAACCACTGGACTCAGTAACTGTGTGTGGGAAGCCTGCACATGCCATCTGTGTGGATTATGGATGGTTTTGCAGACTCAGCGAAGTGTTTGGATCCACAGACAGCTTGATCAGAATTGGAGTCATGTATCAGCCTGCAATAGGAAAATAATCCCTACTAGATGGAAACTTCCCACAGGGAGACCAGAGTTGAAAGCAGTCCCTGGTTTCTGCGGCTTTAACAGCAAGACAGCCACAGGATCACAGATTTTAAAATCAAAAAGGATCTGAGAGACCCGCCTCCTCTCTCCCTTTCATTAGATGAGGAGGCCAGTAAGGCACAGAGAAGCGAAATGACAGCTCCAAGACCACATACACAGTCTCAGTACAATGCTCTCTCCACCGTGCTATATTATTTGTTCCAGAAAACACCTAAGCCACACATTGTTTTGCAGGTCAAAGAAACTGGCATTATTTAGGGCCATGCTCATGGTCTGCCAGGCTTCCAGTGTGAACGCGAGGCCTTGATTTGCTACCACCAGCAGCTTTTGAATGAATTGCCTTGTGATGCCTTACATCAAAAGTAGTGTCACAGACAGAACCCAAACATCTGTAAAGGGAGTTACCCAGCACAACCTCTCCACGGCATGCAACCAGAGCAATGCTGTATCATTCACGCCATTATAAGAGTAGCTGCATCAAAAATATGTATTAAATAGTTTGTCCACTGTGCACCCAATGGTTCATCAGATGGGAATGGATGAAGTCCCGTGTGAAACAGCAAAACTCAGGGTAAGAATGGCCCATCGCACAACCTGAGGCAAAGTGTTTTACTGGTACGTGCAAGGTAGGTTTCACTGCTCACATGTGGTTTGTTTGTTGCTGTTGTTTTATATCCACCATGGAAGACTCCTCAGTCCTAAACAAAGATGGCAGGAAAATCTGGTATTAAGCGGGACATCTTTGCTCGTGAGTCCATTATGGCTAACAGTTACCTCCCTGCCTTTCTGCCTTCTACTCCTCCTGCCTGGAAGGTTCTCCCCATCTCCCCAGCCTCAGTTTCCTCTCAAGATTTACCTTAAGTGTCACCTTCTCTGGGAAGATTTCCTTGACTCTGTTCACTTAGTAAACATTTTTTGGCCACGCCCACACAGCATGTGCAATCTTATTCCCCAACCGGAGATGGAACCCCTGGGGGCATTGAGTCTTAGCCACTGGAAGGCCGCCAGGAAAGTCCCAACACTGTCCCTTCTGTACTCCACTCCGAAATGAGTTCAAGTGTCCTTTTCCTGTGCCCCCTACCCCACATGAATCCAGTGCTTCCTCTCTCACCCAGCTTATCACACAATACTGTAGTTGCATGTTTACTTGTTGATTAAAAGGCATACTCCATGGGGGAAAAGAGCATTTTTTTTTTCCACTTCAGCATTCTTTCTGACTGGAATAATGCCAGGAACAGTGTGGGTTTTGATAAATGTCAGTAGGATGAATTCTTCTGCTTACTACACCACCTCCCCCTTTATCTGACCTCTTCCACTTTCCACAATCCTTTATTGACTTATTTTTCATATTTACTTGGCCGTGCCAGGTCCTACATGTGGCACTCGGGATCTTCAATCTTCGCTGTGGCACACAAAACTCTTTATTTCTTGACCAGGGATTGAACCTGGGCCCCCTGGATCGGGAGCACGGACTCTTAGCCACTGGACGGCCAGGGAAGTCCCTGCACAGATCTTTAACGTGATCAGTTGTCTCCTCTTCAAGCTGCCTCCTATCCTGCTCATGAATATTCATGCCCCCAAGCCAAATACCATCAGGGACACGCATGGAGTTGAACTCTGAGTCTACTGCCATTGCAACAGAGGATACATACCATGGAGAAGGGCAGGACATCTCTGAAAGAAGGTGTTAGAAAGAAATAGGAGGACATTCCCTGGTTGTCCAGTGGTTAGGACTCTGTGTTCTCACTGCCAAGGGCGCAGGTTCAATCCCTGGTTGGGGAACTTAGATCCTTCATGCTGCTCTGCTCAACCAGATGGTTTGGATAGGGGATCAGAGAAGTGGGCCTTTGCTCTGGATTGGAGGCTGTCAGGACACAGGAATGGTTCTATGATTGCATATGACTGCATATCAATAAGAATGAAGCAAAGCTAAAGCTGTGATTAGCAAAGAATCTGCAGTCATTCATATTGGCCAAAATATTAGGGGAATGTTTGGGTCATTTCTGTGGTTTGGACAGTGTTCATACTTCTGTCTGTATTCAAACATAAGTGATTATCTTTTTGTGTTGATCTATCAAGATTACACAGGCTCAGTAGTTGTGGCACACAGGCTTCGTTGCTTTGAGGCATGTGGGATCTTCCAGGACCAGGGATCCAACTCATGTCTCCTGCATTAGCAGGTGGATTCTTTGGGTTTCCTACAATGGAGAGACACAAGAAACGTGGGTTCAATCCCATGTCTTCAATCCCACGGGGTCAGGAAGATCCCGTGGAAACGGCAACCCACTCCAGTATTCTTGCCTAGAAAAGTACATGGACAGAAGAGCCTGGTGGGCTACAGTCCATGGGGTCACAAAGAGTTGGACACAATTGAGCGTGTGTCCATGTGCACACACACACACACACACCATGATTATAAAATGGCCTTGTCTGTCTGTGCTGATATTTTGCAAAATTATTTCAACAGATGACTAAAACCTAGCTAATAGTACTAGGTCAGCTTCCAGATCAGAGAAGGCAATGGCACTCTACTCCAGTACTCTTGCCTGGAAAATCCCATGGACGGAGGAGCCTGGTAGGCTGCAGTCCATGGGGTCATTGAGGGTTGGACACGACTGAGCGACTTCACTTTCACTTTTCACTTTCATGCATTGAAGAAGGAAATGGCAACCCACTCCAGTGTTCTTGCCTGGAGAATCCCAGGGACCGGGGAGCTTGGTGGGCTGCCGTCTATGGGGTCACACAGAGTCGGACACGACTGAAGTGACTTAACAGTAGCAGCAGCTTCCAGATGCCAGCAGCTGCTTTTTTTTTTTAATTTTAATAATTTTACTTATTTGTGGCTGTGCTAAGTCTTCACTGCTGTGCAAGCTTTTCTTTACCTGTGGCGAGCAAGGACTACTCTTTCTTGCAATGTGCAGGCTTCTCATTGAAGTGGCTTCTCTTGTTGTGGAGAATGGGCTCTAGTGCACTCAGGCTCCGATCAGGGATGGAACCTGTGTCTCCTGCATTGGCAGGCAGATTCTTTACCACTGAGCCACCAGAGAAGCCCAAGGAGCTGTTTTTCTCTTTCTCACAACCCACACCCATGTCTAACTTTTATCAGTCTGCTTCTCCTCTTAGGATGCTATTCTCCCTCCCCCAGCCAACTCCACAAAACCCCGTCTTTCCCATAAGGCTTTCCTAAATACTTCTTTCTCCATTAGATTATCTCTTCTGAACGCATCTAAGTCTTAGTACTCACCTGTGTTCTTTTTTTTTTTAATCTGTTATTTGACTTGGCTGAGTCTTAGTTGCGGCATGAGGGATCTTCTAGTTGCTAACAGAACAATTTACTTGAGACATGTGGGATCTAATTCCTGCACCAGGGATGGAACCTAGGCCCCCTGCATTGGGAGTGTGGAGTCTTTGCCAAAGGATCACCAGGGAAGTCCCCTAACTGTGTCCTATCTTGACTTGTTTCACATGTATTTTTCTTCTTAGTAGGTTGTAAACTGACTACAACAGTTTAGGGGCAGGACAATTTCTCATACTTCAGGATCCCCCAGAAATGAATGCCCGCTGAGGTGAAACTAAGGGCTGGTCTGAGGAAGGGAGAGGGGGGCATCTTGCTTCAATAACACAGGTCTGAAAACACAGCTTGGGGGGAGATGCCATCAGCTTGCGCTTTTCCGTTGTCTGCCATTTCTAACACCCTGAGCTGATCTTCCCATCAACAAAGCATTTTCCAATTTTTCTCTTGCAGCATTCCTTTCTTTCCAAGAGTTGTTTGTGGCACTCTACCTGTCTGAAAGCTCCTTTAATGCACGATCTACCACTAATACGTTTTTGTCTCCGCTCACTCTCCCAAAGCACCTGGCATGGGACTTAGCCCGTGGAACCAAAGAACCAGAAGTTTCCGACAAGCAGTTCTGCCTGGCTCGAGGCAGAAAGTGGGATGTATCCAAACTGTCTCCTATCTGGCCGGATGGGACACTGACGAAGCTCACTGCAATGGCCCTTGGCTGAAGTCGGGGGCACAAGACCTCTCAGCCCAGGCAGTTAGCTTAGACGCACTCTGTCCGGTCCATCATCACTGCCCTAGGTTACTCCTGAGGAGGACGCTAAGCAGGCTTAGGGAAACTTTAGTTAAAAGTTTAGGGCTTCAACTGTTCTCCATAGAGCTGGAGAAATAACTAATTGACATCAACCGCCGAGCCAGCCGACAGATACAACTTAATTTCCCTCGCCAGGATGTGGTTACTTTCTACGAAGCCGCCTCACGCCAACTGTAGGGATCAGCCAATCACAAAGCCCTAGAGGGCGTGGTCACCAATTAGAAGGTAGAGAGGCGGAGCCGAAGTTTTGATTGGCATCCAGTCTCGGGGGTAGGCGGGGGCCAGAGGCCTGGCAGCGTGGCGTCTGAAGGGGCTTCAAGTCGGGAGGCCCAGCGCTGACGGCCATCTTTACTTCTGGCAGGTCAGCTGATTTGGACTAGCTCCGAGCCAAATTGTAGGCGGTATCCTTTTTCTCTGGGGAGCGGTGAGGCCCTGCCTTCACACACTTCCCATCCGTCCGCGCGCTCCCCCGCCTTCCCGGTGAGCCTGTTTGGCGGGAAGTTGGCTTAGTTGGCCTACCTGTGGCTGAGCGATTTTCCTCGTCCCCGCCTTGTTCTCCCCAGAGGCTTCTTAATTCTTCCTCGGCATAGGGCATAGTACCCCTTCGCACGGAGGACGCCATGGCTCCCAGGAAACGCCCAGAAGCCCAGAAGACCCCTGAGGTGGTTGTGCGCCCCAAGAGCAAGAGGAACAGAAGCCCCCGGGAGCTGGAGCCCGAGGCCAAGAAGCTCTGTGTGAAGGGCCCCGGTACTGCCTGTGCCTGCTGCTTTAATTAATCCGCAATTTGGGGTTCTCACGCGAAGGCTAGAGTGGGGGATGGGTGCGCATAGGTTTTGAGGCTGGCCCAAATTGTGGGCGCCTCAGGCTATGCATTTTGTCTGCAGGTCCTTTGACACCCTTAGAGCTTGGGCTTAACTTCCTTCAGGTGACGGGACAAGGCAGATGACCTCCGTTACAACAGACACAACCGACTTTTCCAATTCCTTGTTTGTATCGGCATTTTTACACACTGAGAACTGCTTAAGATAATCCTACCTTGCGTGGTGGTGTGTGTGCTTAATTTCGATAGTCACGATTGTTAGCTGTCTGTCCTTGATTTAACTGCGGGAACCCTCAATTTCCTTCCTTCCTTTGAAAACTCTTGGGGCTAAAACCTGGGGCTGTAAGGAAGGTAGGGAACTCAAAAGACGGGATTGTAGATGAAGTGGGTTTTTTTTGTTGATGAGAAGAAAGAGTGGGTTGTCCAGAGGCAGGGTTTATAGAGATCAGGTCCTCAAATACAGGTTAGTAATCCAGAGTTGCTTTATTCCTATTCTAGGTGGATCTGCCTCCCCAAAAGTAGCCTAGTGAATTTAGCCCCATGCCAGACCCCGTGGATCCTGCCGGTTTTCAGGAGAACAGATTGGACTTGGGGCCCACAGCTGATCACTTCTACATTATTGTAATACAGGATTAAAAAAACTGCTTTTCTTAGTCACTTCCACTATATCGTCTTAAAATCTTTTTATTGTGTTTTATATGTGACTTTTAAATTGTCACTCAACCCTATCACCAGTTTTCCACCCCAAACTAAGAAGAGTTCTGCAATTCTTGTGTGTTTCTTGGGCTCACTTCTCAGGAACCCTGCAAGATCAGTTTCACTTCAGAATTACTGTTTTGGGGAATGTTTTTTGGAAGAGGTTGAATCCCTGCTCACTATTTATTTGTTGTGCTGGGTGAGACTGAGCAGAACCTGAAAAGATCTTAGGAGGTGATAGAGATTGTCTCTGCCAAAAGAAGCAATAGGGCTTGCTTTCTGGCATATTCGGCAGAAAAATCTTCCCTGCGTGAGATTGGAGCGGAAAATGTGTGTCTGTTCTGCTTGGCAGGTTCTAGCAGAAGATTTGACTCAGGCTGCCTTTGGGCGGGGTTGGCTAGCCTGCGGGTCCCGCCGCTATGCAGCAGCATCGTCAGGGCCCTCCACCAGCATAAGCTGGGCACAGCTGCCTGGCCATCACTACAGCAGGTGAGGCGTTTCCTGGCTGAAGAGTTCAGGGGTTTGTATGGTGCCTTTTTAAGCTGCTTGGTGCTCCAAAATTAGATGCTGGGTTGGTTCACTGGATTGTCAAGAGTGGTCAGATCACCCCTACCTTGGTGACTGGCCTACTGGGCTCTCAGCAAGATAGAAGTCCTATGCTGTAGGGGTCCCAGCAGGAATGCACTCTGCCTCCTTGATTTCTGTGGTTAGATTATATGTATTGCAAATCTTTTTATGCACAGAGCCCGGTAGTTAGTTTTCCCTTAGTGGGAGAACTTGGCCCCAGGCCTCATCTATGAAGGAGTCAGAGATAGGCAATTTACCCTTGTGTTTTAATTCAACTTAATTCTTTTCTCTCTGTATTAGGGTCTCCAGCAGTCCTTTTTGAACTCTCTGGCTTCTTACCGGATATTCCAAAAGGCTGCCCCTTTTGACAGGAGGGCCACATCCCTGGCGTGGCACCCAACTCACCCCAGCACCCTGGCTGTGGGCTCCAAAGGGGGAGATATCTTGCTCTGGAACTTTGGCATAAAGGACAAACCTACCTTCATTAAAGGGGTGAGCAGTACCCTTTGCCAGACAGTAGTACTGAAGAGATGTTTGCTGAAGGGATGAAAAGTCATCCAGTAACAAGGAGATCATTGGGATCAAAAGTAACTGGGTATTTTCAAACAAGTAAACGGTGATGGTACTCAACTCTTTATAAAAGGCCTGCCCTTAAAATATTAGCCACTATGATACACTAATCATCCTCCTAAGTCACTTATAGGATCTAAGCCCCTTCTTACCTCCTTGACCTCATCTTGTACTGTTGTCTTCCTCATTGCCTATGCTTTAGCCATACTAGATACTTCTGTTCCTGAAACTGGGTCTTTGGACTTGCTGTTCCCTTTGACTGGAGTGCTCTTTCCCGAGGTTTTTCTCATGGCTGGCTTCCTCTTACCATTTAGGTCTCAGCTTAATATGCTTCTTCAACAAGGCTTATTACTGACCGCTCTGCTTACTCACTAATGACTCTCTACCTTGTTATTATCCTCCATCACTTCCCCACCCCCCAACAATGTTTATCAATATCTGAAATGTTTTCCTTATTTGTATGTCTCTGCTCACTGGAAAGTAAACTCCATAATGGCAGGGACCTTGTCTTTCTAACTTAGCACCGTATCCCCAGTACTTAATAGCAGCTGCTCTGTATTTGCTGAATGAATGAGGGCCTTGAGGTATAACTGGGCAAGTCAGATGTATACTTACAAGATCACTGACTGTACAGCGATACCGATGCTAAATGCTACAGAAATGAGAGAAGGAAGAATCTCTGGGAATTAGCGTCGATAGGGAAGGTTTCATGGATGAGTGAGATGTGAGGAAGAACAATATTTAGGTAAATGGAGAGTAAAGGAGGAAAGGCAGAGTGTGTTTGGGGCAAGGTTTGGCAGAGAGCTTTTTAGGGATGGTCTTAATTGTGCTAGTGTTTGTCATCAGTTGCTAAGGGGTTGAGAGTGTTGGGTTCTCCACCAAAGAGAACACTCTTACCTTGCCCAGTAGGGGACTGGGATTGGAGGGCTATACTGTGAAAGGTGACACTCTGGGTTTAGAGCAGGAGCTGCAAATTCACATACCTAAAGAAGCCAGACAGATAAAAGAATGATGCAGGATGGTGGTTAGTGATAAATTGGAGATGGTTGACAGGTGAGAATGGAGGTCCTGTGATATCAGATCTGAGTTTTTCAAATGAAGTCTGAAATGTTTGGATTTTTAAAAATTGTAGTGAAACACATAAAGTTTACCACCTTAACCATTTTTTAAGTGTACAGTTCAGTGGCGTTGAGTACATTTACGTTCTTGCATAACCAGTCTCCAGAACTTTTTTGTCTTGCAGAACTAAAACTCTGTAAAGATTACCACAGACTTCCCTTTCCCCCTTCCCTCCAGACCCTGGCAACCGCATTCTGCTTTCTGTCTCTCTGATTTTGACTGACTGTCTCATACAAGTGGACTCAGAAAGTACCTGTCCTTTTCTGACACTTATTTCACTTAGCATCATGTCCTCAAGGTGCATCCACGTTGCAGCATGTATCTGAATTTCCTTCCTTTTTAAGGTTAAATAATAGTTCTCTGTATGTATACACCACATTTTTTTTTTACCTGTTCACCTCTTGATGGACATTTGGGTTGCTTCCACCTTTTGGCTTTTGTGAATAATGCTGCTCTGAACAGGGTTGCACAAATGTCTCTTCGAGTTCGTGCTTTCAGTTCTTTTGGTTATGTACCCAGAGTGGATCACCTTGTAACTCTATTGTTAATTTTTTCAGGAACCACCATACTGTTTGCCATAGCGGCTATGCCATTTTACATTCCTGCCAATAGGACACAAGGGTTTTAATTTAAAATATCGTGATTTTTAATGTTGGGAACCAAATGAAATTGAACATGCTCTGTACCTAAACAAAACGCATTTGTGAACTGGATTCTTCATTAGCTCACTGTTTTTCTACCTCTGGTTTAGAGGCCATGGCTAAACCCAGGATGAGTTCTTTTAAACGGACGGTTTGGAGAACAGCTCATCAGAAAAGGCCAGGTTAGACAGACTTGAGAGATTAGGATTCAAGCTATGAGATTATTCAAGAAAATAAGTGCCTGAAGCCTGAAGAATGGCTTTCTGTCCAGCTGGTGAGACAGATGACCACCAGGAAGTGGAACTCTTAAGTTGAAGTCAGAACCTAGAGTCAAACAGGAAGAGATTTGTTCACCACCTCCCCGCAAGCAGCCAGGACGTGCGAATAGAGAAATTTAAGAAATAGCCTAAGAGTGTCCTGGGGAAGAGCTTCCTGACTAAAAGAGGAATGATAACTGCTTTGAACTTGTGTTGGGGTGAAGGTGCTTTTGGTTTCATCACCCTTCCTTACGATGTGTGTTTAAGTGAAGCTTCCTCACGCTGTTGTGGAGATTGGTTTGGGGATTTAAACTGTGTGACTTGCAGGGAGGTAGGCTGCAGCAGAAGAAAGGTTTGGTGGTCTGGAGTACTGTCTGTTTTTACTCCCAGAAACCGACAGCAGAAAGTTGACTTGAAACCAGTGAGGGAGGGAGAAGCAGTGCCTCATTTTATCTTTTCTTTAGCCATCTGACCTTGGTTCTGATCTTGATATCTTTTAGGCCCTTGGCAAGAGGAGATGTGTTTAATTTTCAAAATGATTATTTTTATTGTAAAAATTACCTGTGCTCATTGTAAGAAATTCAAGCAATACAGGAAAAAATACATATATAAAGAATAAAGTAACTGTTACCTGAAATCCTCATATGGGGCATCTTTATGTGTGTGTAGACACTATTATACACACCCATTCTTTTACTTATATTTTTATATAAGTGTTCTACCCTAGAATCTGTTGTATTTTACTTATTAGATCATATTCTGGTTTAGTCATCTTGTACCAGATGATGACCACTTAAAAATATCTTATTTCCTTTTTTTGTAATGTCTTTGGTTTTGGTATCAGGGACGTGTTCCCTCTATTTGAATTTTCTGGAATAGTTTGTGCAGAGTTAGTACTATTTTTTTCTTAAATTTTTCATAGGATTCACTAGTGAAGCCATCTGGATCTAGAGTTTTCTTTGTTGGAGGGTTTTAAACTATATTTTCAATTGTTTAACGGCAATAAGGCAATTTAGGTTATCTGTTTCTTCTTGAAGGAGCATGGCAGTTTGTCTTTCAAGTAATTTGTTCATTTTATCTAAGTTGTTGAATTTAGAGGCATAAAGTGGTTTATAGTATTACCTTGTGCTCAGATGCTCAGTCGTGTCCAACTCTTTGCAACCCAGTGTACCATAGCCCACCAGACTCCTCTGTCCATGGATTCTCCAAGCAAGAATACAGGAGTGGGTTGCCATTTCCTCCAGGAGATCTTCCCAACCCAGGATCAAACCTGAGTCTCTTACGTCTCCTTCACTGGCAGACGAATTCTTTACCACTAGTGCTACCTGGGAAGCCTTGTATCTTTTTAATATCCATAGGATCTGTAGTAATGTTCCCACTCATTTTACTGGTACTGGTAATTTGTGTCTTTTTTTTTTAAACCCCTGATCAGTCTTGCTAGAAGATCATCAGTTTTGTTGATATTTTCCAGCTTTTAGCTTCATTGATTTTTCTCTGTTGTTTATCTGTTTGTTTGTTTTTTTTTCTTTTTGGCCCATTGTTTTCTTTTCTGTGGGTGTAATTTGCTTTTCTTTTTCTGGTTTCTTAAGACAGAAACTTGGATTTTTACTTGATTTTTTTTTTTATTGTTTTCTAATACAACCATTCAATGCTATACATTTCCCTCTATTTCTCTAACTGAATCTTAAAGATTTTGTTGTGTTTTTGTTTTCATTCAGTATGAATTACTTTCCAAATTCTTTATGATTTCTTCTTTTTCCTATGGATTATTTTGAAGTATCTGTTTAATTTCTAACTATTTGGAGATTGTTGCGATATCTCTGTTACTGATTTCTAGTTCAATGCTGTTATGGAACAAAGGACATTAGCATGATTCCAGACCTTTTATAACTTAGCATATTGACTGTCTTTGGAGTGTTCCATATGCATTTGAAAAAAGATGTGTACTCTGCTATTTTGGGGTGAATTACTCTCTAAATGTCAATTCGGTTACATTGGTTAATCACATTGAAAACCACTGATCTGCTTTCTATTCCTATTGATAAATTTGCATTTTCAAGACATAAATGGCTTGCATGCCAAGTTGCTTCAGTCGTGTCCGACTCTTTGTGACCCCCATGGACCATAGTCCTGCAGGTTTCTCTGTCCATGGGATTCTCCAGTCAAGAATAGTGGGGTGGGTTTCCATGCCCTCCTCCAGGAGATCCTCCCTATATAAATGGCACTATATGATATAGACTCTTTTCTTTTCCCTGGCTTCTTTCATGCAGTATGAATATTTGAGGTTCATCCATATTTTTGCCTGTATCAATAGTTTCTAGTAGTGTTCCAGTGTATTGATGTACCAGTTTATTTATCCATTCATCTATTGAAGGGCATTTAGACTTTTTCCAGCTTTTGACTGTTACCAATACAGCTGCTATGAAGATTTCATGTACAAGTCTTTGTGTGGATATATGTCTTCATTTTTCCTGAGTAAATACCTGGTGGTGGAATGGCTGGGTTGCAGGGTAGGTATCTTTTAAAGATGTTTTTTAAGTGAGAAAAAAACTTTAATATTTACCCACATATTTGCCATTTCCAGTTTTTAAAATTCCTTTGTATGATTCAGACTTCCGTTTGATCTTCTGCTTGAAGAAATTTCTTTAACATTTCCTATAATGTAGGTTGGTTGGTGATGCATTTTTTTTTTCCTGTTTGTCCAAGGAAGTCTTTATTTTGCAGTTTTTTTTAAAGGTATTTTTGCTGGGTATAGAATTCTAGGTTGACAGGATTTTTTATTTTTCTTTTAGTACTTTAAAGATGATTTCTGATGTGAAGTCAGCTCCCATTCTATGTTCCTCTTCATATGATTTTTCTTTCCCTTTGTCATCTAAATATTCACAGGATCCAGGGATCACAGCATAGACATCTTGAGTAATTGGATAATTACCCATTATTCAATCCACTCCAGTTAGCATGGGTCTAAAGCAGCCTATACTGTAGATTTTGGCAATACCCTTCTGAGGATTCTGCTTGAGCTTCTGTATGTTAAGAATCTTTTCATTCTGGATGGTGAGAATAGAGACCGTTCTGAGGATTTCTCCATAAATTTCTGATGTCTCCCTTTTCCCGCCCCAGCCTTGTATAGTTTCCTTATACACATTTACACAATATTATTTACTCAAAGGCCTGAGGAGACCCCTCTGGAAATACCCATAATGCTCTCTCTCTGCACATCAGCCTCTCCAGCATTTTGCCCTGCTGGCTTTCCCAAGTGTTTCCTGAGCCCATTGAGACTATTAGGCTGTTTGGGTCCTCCCTGCCTATGCTGCAGCCTGGATATGCTCTCCAAGCATTAAATTGGGGCAATCACATGGCTGCCTCATTCTTTTCCCTCTTGTGTTGCCTTTTGGCCAGTGTGTGAAATTATTTCATGTATATTGCCATTTTTCTAGTTGTGTTAAGGCAGGAGGATATATCTGGTTTCTGACACTCCATCATGGTTGGAAGTAGAAATTCATATTAATTTTAATAGTTTCTCTGAGGGATTTAAATTTTTTCCCTATACAGTCTTGTCACCTGTAAATCATGAGAGTTTGATTTCTTCCTCTACCATTTTTACACTTCTTTTTACTTGCCTTATCCCATTGGGTGAGACCTCTAGTACCTTGTTGAATGTTTGCTCTAACAGGCATTCTTATCTTGTTCTTGATTATAGAAGGCTTTTATGTTTTACCATTAAAATTTCTGCTGTGTTTTATTGTGATAAGCTATATATAACATGAGAATTACAATTTTAACCATTTCAAAGCATACAATTCAATGGCACTAAGTACATTTATATTGTGCAATCATTACCACTATCCATCTCCAGGACTTTTTCTTCCCAAAGTAAAACTCTATACCCATTAAACTGTCTTTTACCTCTTCCCCAGCCACCCCAATCTGTTTTTTTGTCTCTGAATTTCACAATTCCAGGTACTGCATGTAAGTGGAATTATATAATATTTGCCCTTGGTGGTCTGGCTCCTTTTCCTTAACATATTTCCAAGGTTCATCCATGTTGTAGCAGGTTTCAGTACTTTATTCCTTTTTGAGGTTGAATAATATTCCATTGTATAAATATACCAAATTTTGTTTTGCCACTCATCTGTCATTGAACATTTGGATTGTTTCTGCCTTTTGCTATTTTGATTCAGCTGCCATGAATGTCTGTTTATGTACAAGTTTTTGTTTGAACAAGTGTTTTCAGTTTTCTTGGGTATGCACCTGGGAGGTTGTTTGTTTTTAATACCTTTTATCAGATTAAGTTCCTCTTCTATTCTTAGTTTGCCAGAAGCTGTTATCATGAATGATAATTGAATTTTTTAAAACAATTTTGTGTCTGTTGAGGTCAGCATATGATTTCCCTTATCTATGCTATTAAAAAAACTACACTGTTTTTTGTTTGTTTTGGTTTATTACCAAATAAACCAAATTTGATTTTTTTATTTAAATGTTCTTTTTCCCTACTTTTTAATCTTTACGATTATATTTCTAGCAAGTGATACTGCTTCTTCTAAAAACTGTGGTAAAAGCACATAACCTGAAATGTGTCATCTCAACCATTTTTAAGTGCACAGTTAACACTGTATTGCCATTTTTTGCAACAGAGTTCTAGAATTCTTTTATCTTGTAAAACTGAGACTGTGTGCCCACTGAATAACAGCTCACCATTTCCCCTTCCTTCCAGCCCTTGGCAACCACAGGTTTACTTTCTGTTTCTATGAGTCTGAACTACTTTAGATACCCTAAGTTTTGGTGGTTTTGCTGGGGCTATGTCAGAGAATATTCTTTTAGGAAGTACACAGTAAAGTATCTGAGTGTGATGGGACTTCATGTTGGCAATTTACTACCAAAGGGTTCCAGAAAAAAACATTTCTTTCTGCTGTTCTCACAACTTTTCTATGAGATAATTTGAAAATAAACTTTTTTTAAAAAAAGATTGTTTCTTTCTCAGATATTTAGTACATTCACCACTGAAGCCATTAAGATCTGGAATTTACTTTGCAAGAAAGTTTTTAGTTGTGACTCGGTTTCTTTAATAGATATCAGACTATTCAGATTTTTCCTTTTCATCTTCTGTCAGTTTGGAAGTTTGTACTATTCTAGGAATTTGCTTATCTCTGAATTTTCAGTTTTATTGGCAAAAGATTGTTTATGATGTCCTCTTACTACTTTTTAAAATGTCTAAGATGTCTTTTCCATCCACTAAATTGGTTATTTGTGTTTTCTCCTTTGTTTGGTCATTCTCACCTGGGATTTGTCAATTTAATTATATTAGTCTTTTCATGGAACTAACGTTTGACTTTGTTGATTTTCTCCACAGTGTATTTATTTCATTCATTTCTGTTTTACCTTATTCTCTTTGGTTTTAGTTTCTTGTTTGTTTTACAGCTTCTTGAGATGGTCATTGATTTTTAGGCTTTTTTTAACTTTTATTGTAATACTCCTGTGAATATCTGCATACAAGTTTTTATATCAACATACATACTCATTTCTGTTGACTATATATCTTCTTGGGTATATGAATCTTTGGGGCCATATAGTAATTGTATGTTTAATTTTTTTTGAAGAAATGCCTGTGTTCCAAAGCAACTACTCCATTTCACTTTCCCACCAACAATGTAGGAGGGCTTCAGCTCCTCCACATCCTTGACTGACAAATAAAAACTGTGCATATTTAGTGTACATCATATTGTGGTTTTGTTTTTGCTTTATTTATTATTATTATTATTGCTGTGTCATGTGGATCTTAGTTCCTGACCTGGGATGGAACCTGAGCCCCCTGCAGTGGGAGCAGAGTCCTAACCACTAGACCACCAGGGACCTAACATGATGTTTTAATACATGTATATATTGTAAAATGATTTCTGCAATCAAGCTAATTAGTTAACATCCATCATCTTACACATAGTTTTGTATGTGTATGCTCAGAACACTTAAGATCCATTCTCTTAGAAAATTTCACATATAAAATAGTTATTAACTATAGTCACCATGTTATACATTAGATCTCATGAATAGTTGAAACTTTGTGTCCTTTGACAAATATCTCACCATTCCCCTACCCACGTTCAGCCCCTGGCAACCACTATTCTCTTGCCTTTGTGAGTGACTTTTTTAGATTGCACATATAAGTGAGGTCATGCAGTATTTAACTGTGTCTGACTTCGCTTAGCATAATGTCCTCCGTGTTCATCCATGTTATCAGAAGTGGCAGGATTTACTTTTTTAAGGCTGAATAATATTCCACTTGATATATATATATCTCACATTTTCTTTATCCATTCATTGATCAGCAGACATTTGTTTCTATATCTTGGCAATTGTGAATAATGCTGCAATGAACACAGGAGGACAGAACTCTGAGAAACTGATTTCATTTCCTTTTGATATATACTCAAAAGTAGAATTAACTGGATAGTTTGGTAGCTCCCTTCCGAGTTTTTCATGGAGGAACCTCCATACTGTTTTCCATACATTCCCACCAACAATAGACCAGAATCCCTTTTTCCACATCTTGGCCAGCACTTCTTATCGCTTGTCTTTTTTATAATAGTCATTCTAACTGGGTGTGAGGTGATAGCTCGTTGTAATTTTGTATTTCTGTTACGGTTAGCGACGTTGAGCACCTTTTCATATACCTTTTGGTCATTTGTCTGTCTTTGGAGAAATGCCTATTCAGTCTTTGTCCACTTTTTTTTATCAGATTGTTTCTTCTTTTTTTTGCTATTGAGTTGTCCAAGTTCCTTATATGTTGTTGATACTAATCCCTCATCAGATATAGTTTGCACTATTTTCTTTCATTCTATAGGCTCACAACACTCATTATTGTCTTTTTGTTTATAGCCATCCTAGTGGCTGTGAAATAGTATTTCATTGTGACTTTTATTTGCATTGCCTAGTGACTAATGAGGTTGGGCATCTTTTCATGTGCCACTGACTATTTGTATATCTTCTTTGGAGAAATGTCTGTTGAAATCCTTTGTCCTTTTTTTGGTTGCATCATGGGGCTTGTGGGATGTTAGTTCCCTGACCAGGGATTGAACCCCAACCATGGGAGTGAAAATACCAAGTCCTAAACACAGGACCACCAGGGAATTCTCTTTGTCCATTTTTTAATTAGGTCTCTTTTTAAAATGTATACTAATTACAATTATTTAAAACCCTATGACTAATAGCACGAATACCTGGATCTTCTGTGTCTTTAAGCTGGTGTTTTTTCTCTTGGTTGGTTATTTGATCTTGATTTCTGGTATGCTGGAGAGTTTTAGATTTGATGCCAAATACTGCATATGAAAATTTGCAGAGATATAATTTGAAGTTTTGAGTGCTCTTACAAAAATAATTTTTTCTCTCTGGCAGGCAGGTCAGGTAGAATCAGATCATCTTAATCAGAGATTAAAATGATTTGAACGTGGACTTCAGTCTTCACGAGGGATGGTCTGTTTTGTTTGCTCTTATTTCTAGGGTTTCAGGAATCCTAACTAAAACCTGCTTTTTTCTTCTAAAACCTTTCCTCTTTGACAGGTCTGAACTCTGTTTTTGCCTCCCTTAAGATTGACAGAACTTCTGCTGAGCTGCTCAGCCATACAGCTTTCTCATCTGCATAGGCCTCAGGAGCAAAGGCAGCGCTGAAACGTCGGACTTACCTCCCTGCTTCTCTTCTCTCTAGGGGGCTGGACTTCGAAGTCCTTGGTGCCTTGATAGCTCTTCGTTGACTTCAGAAACTTTCCTTTGAGAACATACACCTCATCTGCCTTTTCTAGCTTTTCTTGACAGAAGGTTGGCCTGAAACCAGCTAACCCACCGTCACTGGAATTGGAAAGTCTCCAACACATTTTCTTTTTTGTATTTTGTCCAGGTTTATGTAGTCCTTCTCAGTGCAAGAGCTGTCAATAACTACTTAATCCACCCTTGCTAGAAGAACACGCTGCATTTTACCTTAAAATGTTTACATAAGTGTTTATTACTAATGCTTTTACATAGGGCCAGTCCTTTCTTGTAAGTGTTCACTGATTCGGGTTCACCTGGTCTTACATAAACAGAATCCATAATACATACTTTACAGTGTCTAGTTTCCATTTCCCAAAAGTGGAGACATAATTTAAAATCAGTTGTGAAGCAGTCTGATTGCAGATTCTCTTAAGTTTTCACTATTTCCCACCCTAATTGTTTATAAGTATCTCTCCCATGCTTAATTCAACAACTCTTATTTTAGCAAATCTTTATCTAGTTTTTCCAAAGTGTTCAATATGGATTTCATAGAAACCACAGTGGTCATTCTTTTTGCACATATTTCATCAATTTTAATTAAATTACATTTTAATGAAATGTTTTGTGTTTAAAATTTAAATGTTTAATAAATTACATGTTTAGTTAAATTACATGATTACAATACAAAGTACAACTGACATATCTAGGTTTAAGAACAAACACAACTAACCCTTCATAAGCATAGAACTCAGCTAGTGGGAGCAGATTAACTTACTAGCAGCAAGGATTTGGTGAACCATGGGCATCAATTAGAATGTTTCATAGAGGGAATGGAAAGTACCAGTTAGTATGCTGAGTGAGTTAAGTGAATGTTTTCTAAGAGGCCTTGTAGAAGTAAGGCTGGGATAGCAACAACATACAGGAGAACTGGAGGAGGAGCCTGGAGGATATAAAGTTCTTAAAACAGTGCATTTGATATATAATAAGCACTTGATAAGGTTATGCTACCAATGTTATCATGATTATCTTCATCATCATTGTCTGGTATGTCTGCAAAAAATGAGGCACTCGGGTCTGACACCAGCCCACCTAACCCAGCCATTGTTCCAAGCTGAAGCTCTTCTGAAAAGAGCACTTGTATGATACATTATGGTACATCCACACAATAGGATATTCAACAGTAAAATGGGATGAACTATAGATTCACAGAGCAGGCTGGAACAAGCTCAGGGGCATTACACCGAGTGAAATGAAAGAAGCCAGTCTCAAAAGGCTGCATACCATGAGTCACTGAAATGACAGTCCATCAAAGGCAAAACTTGTATGGTGACGCAGAACTCATCCCTGGTTGCCAGGGGTGAGGAGTCGGGGGAGGATGTGACTACAGTGGGAGAGCACGAGGGACCTGGGGGGAAGCGGCACAACTGTTCGGCATCCTGGTGGTGGTGGTGGTTCAAATCTCTACATGTGTTGAAAGTCATAAAGCTGTATACCAGAAACAACCAATTTACTCAAAACAGTACTGTGGAGAGCAGCCGAGTGTCTAGGCATCCAAGCTGGCCCGGCCCCAAGTGTGGCCTGGATGGCTCGTGTCCAGGCAGAGGATGTGCACCCAAGCTCTGTCCACTTCACGGGCCAATCTCACTCACTGACTTTTTTCTTCCTTGTGTTAGATTGGAGCTGGAGGGAGCATCACTGGGCTGAAGTTTAACCCTCTCAATACCAACCAGTTTTTCACCTCCTCAATGGAGGGAACGACTAGGCTGCAAGACTTTAAAGGCAACACTCTCCGAGTTTTTGCCAGCTCAGACACCTGCAAGTGAGTAGTTTTCACTCGAGGGGAAAGGGCTTCTAGGCTCTCGGTGTAGTTGTGGCGAGAGCATCCGGATCCCATTTCCTTTCCCTAAACCCGGCACAGGGAAGAAAGGGGTTAGCTCCTTTTCACCCTTCCCTCTGACTCTTTAGCTGCTATTCCTCTGGGCCAGGTGGGTTCCTGTTTCAGGGACAGGTTCTAGAACCTCAGCTTTTCTCGGCAAGGGAACGGTCTCAGCTCTTTTGTCAGTCCTTCCTGTATCCGACTAGACCTGGATTCTCACTGGACAAGTCAACATGGCATTAGTCTAAAAAACTACTTCAAGCCTGGAGCAGGAACTAAGAACTTAAAGATTCCATTCCCTGCTTTCACTGGGGTGTAATGACCTGGCCAACTCCTTGATGGAAGCCTAAATGGATAAAATCATGTCCACCAATTTGGACTCCTCAAGAGCATATGGCTAGAGAAATTACAGAATGCTTGTCACTTTGGTTTTCGGTCAGAGAGATGACTCTGCTCCCGAGGTGTGTGAGGGTGTGGGGCTCTACCTAGCACTGGCTGCCACACAGGGGAAAGAAATGCAGGAGCAACGAGACAGGTGACAGACGGACTTCCTCTTCCACAAGGAGCCCTCCTCCCGAAAGATGTTTACAAGGGGTGCCGAAAGCAGGGCGGCAGAGATTTGAGGGGAAAAGTGTGAACCTGGACTCTCCTGACTGGCTATCAGGATCCCTGACGCTCTCCCCACCCCGACCCGTCCCTTCCTATCAAGTGGTCTCAGGGACGGAAAGCTCGTTGGGAGTTGGTGTGCTTTCTCCCCTAAGTGCTCAGAAGGGGGCAGGAGTTCCTTTCCAGCCAGCAGTGAGGAAGAGTTGGGCAGTCCCTGTTTGGAGTGTCCTCTCCTTTGGCCCAGAGGGTGGAGAGTAGAGAGAGAAAACAACAGCTGAGTCTTCCTCAGGGCTCCAGGGGGCAAGCCCCGACTTGAGGAATCGCCTTACGGCTCTGGGTTTGGCTGCTTCAGGGACTCTTACCAAGTGAGGAGCCTGAGCCTGGAAGTAACTGGACAAGTTTCTGAGCTCCACCACCCCCATACCCTTCGTCGGGATGGTGGACAAGTCTTGAGTGCTCCTCACTGGGAGTCCATGACAAGATATTCATTCACTCAACAGATATTTATTGACTGCTGTGTGTGAGACATGAGCTGCAGCAGTGAATAAATGCAACTTGCCTCTGTCCCTAAGAGTCTTACAGCACAATCTCTCCCTCCAGCGTCTGGTTCTGCAGCCTGGATGTATCTGTCAAAAGCCGAGTGGTGGTCACGGGAGACAACGTGGGGCACGTGATCCTGCTGAACATGGACGGCAGGGAGGTGCGTTCTCACGAGCCCAAGCCCTCCCCTTCCCTTCCCAACCCCCAGCCTCGGTTCTGCACCCCAGCCTGAACCGAGCTCTCGTCCGCAGCTTTGGAATCTGAGAATGCACAAAAAGAAGGTGACCCATGTGGCCCTGAACCCGTGCTGTGACTGGCTCCTGGCCACAGCCTCCGTAGATCAAACGGTGAAAATCTGGGACCTGCGCCAGGTTAGAGGGAAATCCAGCTTCCTCCACTCGCTGCCGCACAGGCATCCTGTCAACGCAGGTGTGATATACCAGACCTCGGCCTTCCTGCAGACCCCACCGACCCGCTTCAGGCTCTTTCCCGCAAAGCACGGAAGCCACTCAGCCAGGCCTTAACCCCGCACAGCGTCGGCCAGGCCGAGGTCCCGAGCCCTCCTGTCTCTAGCCAGCCCCCAGCTGCTGAGCCTCTTGGGTGTTTGTTCACGGCCCAGATCACGGCCCTGCCACCCGTCTCTAGGAAGCAGTGGGAGGAAGGTGCCCCTGCAGGAGGCCCGTGAGGGCCAGGATAGGGCCCACCTGGGGTCCCTTGAGCTCAGAGGCTTTTCGCTTTGCCAGCTCATTTCAGTCCCGATGGAGCCCAGCTCCTGACCACTGACCAGAAGAGTGAGATCCGGGTTTACTCTGCTTGCCAGTGGGACTGCCCGCCAAGCCTGATCCCACATCCTCACCGCCACTTCCAGCACCTGACGCCCATCAAGGTAAGTGATGCTGGGAAGGCGCCGCGGACATGGAGGCCTGCAGCCCCAGCCCTCTTCTCGCCCTGGCTCGCTCTGCACCTTTGGTCCAGCTCCGTGAGCCCGTTTTGCTGAGTCTTCTTCATGTCTCTTTGATAAGTGGATTTTCCTGAGTTCTTTCCACGCCGCCCAGATCTCCTCTCTGTGGGGGCACTTTCTGAGATCCTGATCCGCTGTTTGGCCCTCAGTTTCAGCGACCTGTGTGTGCAGCTGACCCACGAGCTAACTTGGCTTAGTTAGCCAGCTTCTCTAGCCTTAACCCCCAAGGCTTCCAACCTGCAAGTCCTCCATGCCTGCCGCCGCCGCCAGTCTGAGCCCCGCCAGTCCTCCTGCTGTCTAGTCGATATTCTTTTCTAGAACCACAGCCCCTCTTCGGGCCTCCAGAGCTCATGCCTGCACTTGTGTAGTCAGTAGAGCATAGTTCAGCCGGGCAGACCCCATTCCCCCCGGCCCCCAGGTTAGACCTTCAGCACACTCCCATTAGGGATCCCAACGTCCTCATTTATAAAGAGGGAATAACGGTATCTCACTGACAGGTGGTTGTTGTGAGGTTGAACCCAAGTACTTAAAAGCATGTGGCAACATGCTTGGCGCCTAGGAAGTACTCAGGAAACAATAATGATTTGCTATCAGAATGGCCCCCGCGTACCTCAACCCTAGAGTAGGAAATGGCAGCCCACTCCAGTATCCTTGCCTGGAGAATCCCATGGACAGAGGAGCCTGGTGGGCTACAGGGTCACATAGGGTCACAAAAGAGTTGAGGGTCACACGACTGAGCAACTTAGCATAGCATAACGTACCTCACGTCAAATCTAAGCTGTCTGTAATATCGGCCCTTCAGCAGTTGGTGTTCCCACTGATCCTTTCTTCCTTATCTCCCTCTTGGTATCAATCAGCCAGCCCAACCGACAGTGTCCCAGGTGTGACTTGTGACTTATTTCCAAGCCGTTGCCTGTAGCACCTCTTTCTTCCTGCTCACCGTGTCTTGTCCCCTTCAGAACTTCCTTGAAAAGCTTTCTTGGGAAAATCCCATCCAGTTCTGTCATCCCAGTAGCTGCTGGGTTTGAGTGGGGCGATCTGGGAACAGAGGGATCCTCCCTCGTTTCAGCCACTTGCCATTTTCTACTCAACTCCCTGATGTTGGAGGGAGAGCCGTGGGACGAGCTCAGAACCAAGGTCCTATTTAGATCCCTGGGTCGGGAAGACCCCCTGGAGAAGGGGAACAGCAACACACTCCAGTGTTCCTGCCCAGAGAATCCCACGGAGAGGAGCCTGGCGGGCTACAGTCTACAGGTTGCAGAGTCGGACACGACTGAGCAACTATACTATCGCTTTCACTCGGGTCACGCTGCTGTTAAAATACTTATCAGCTGGTACGATGTCAGGAAATGCAGAGAGGCGGCCTGAATGTGTCCTGAGGGTCACAGGAAGGCCAGCCGGGGTTCCACATCTGCGACGGCAGACGCACACGCGCTTGTCTCTTGTTCCACGCAGGCCTCGCCTCCGTTGTTAAACTGCTGGCAGCTGTCTTAACCATTGTTGTCAGTGGCAAAGGTACTTCTGATGTCCCCCTAAACGCTGTTCTGCACTTATTCCTGTGACCTGCCTCTCCATCTCCTAGGCAAGCTGGCATCCTCGGTACAACCTCATTGTCGTGGGCCGATACCCAGATCCTAATTTCAAAAGCTGTTCCCCCCATGAATTAAGGACGATCGATGTGTTTGATGGAAGCTCAGGAAAGATCATGTATCAGCTGTATGACCCAGAATCTTCTGGTATCATGTCGGTGAGGCCTGGGCCCTCAAATAATAAATGGGAGGAGGCAGGGATTCAACCTCTTGGATCAAAAATGACCAGTTACTCCTCACATGCCCCTCTTCTGGCACCTCCACTCCCTCCTCACGCTCATCCCCTTGTCTCTGCAGCTCAATGAATTCAATCCCATGGGGGACACGCTGGCCTCTGTGATGGGTGAGTGTACATGAGGCCAGTCAAGCCCAGCCTACTCCCCAAGGTTCAGTGCGGGCTCAGCCCAGCTTAGCGCTGCTCCAGCCACCCCCAGGATATAGGCAGTGAAGATGGTAACCAGGAGCCCACGGTCTCTTTGGACTGAGGGCCGTCCTTCTCGCTGAGTCTTGGCCATAGCAGTGCCTGGCTGCTGCCCGGCTTCCTGGTGTCTCTTGACCAAGTGCTAGGTTCCCCACATCAGCTCCAAGTTCTCAGAGGCTGGTGATGGAAGGTGCCTCTGGTCTCACTCCTCCTAGGTTATCACATTCTTGTTTGGAGCCCGGAGGATGCTGGGACTCAGAAATGAGAGACGTTAATGAAGCGGGGGCCAAGCAGCGGCTTGGAGCCCCACGAGAACAAGTTAACAAGAGGCGGCTTCATATTAAAGGGCCGAGGTACTGGAGTCCCAGCGTCGGAGCTGAGGCACTGGGACCACGACATGGGGACTGGACACGCACGTGGACTGAGCTCCAGGAACTCCAGAGTTGGCAGGCTCGCTGCCCCAGGGGCCTCTGCTGTATGTGGCCTGGAGCCGAGCTTCTCTCCTTTCTCCTCTCTGACACACAGTGCTCAGGTAGTGGTTTTTGATCTGTGCTCACTATTCACATGGCCAATAAAACCATACCCAGCTGAGCTTCTGAGTGGATCTTCCAGCTCTGATCTTGTCCAAGGGCTTCTCAGCTCCCCAGAGTGAAGAAAAGGCATAGAACCAGCCCTGGGAGTTCCAGGCCTTCATTCTCTGGAAGCTGGCTCAGGCCTGTTCTGGGCCACAGTCTAGAGCTGTTCAGCTCACAACCTAGGGATCCCAGCCCCACTAAGGGCGGGGACAGTGGTTTCAGGATTCTGTCCCACAACTCACCATCCCCTCTCTGCCATCCCCGACTCCTTCCCAAACACAAACCTCCAACTGGCTCAAGGTAAGGGGAGACACAGATGCTGGAAGCACTATGTCTCACTCGAGTTACCGGCAGCTTCAGCTGGACAAACCTCACTGGCTGGCTCTTGGGTGACCTGGTTCCCTGACGGCCATTCTTCCCGCTAAAATAAGCACTGAGAGATGAGAGGCAAGACCGTGTCCTTGGGGCCATCTGGGTTGGAAGAGAGAGCAGGGTTTGATAGAGGCAAAGCAGACCAAGCACCATCTCCTTCAGTTTTTTCCTCCCAGGTCCTGAGTGAAACTGGAGCACTTGTCTACGTTTCACGTCCTTAGAAGGGAGCACGGAGGAGGCAAATCTCGTTTGGAGGAAGCCAGTGTCCGACACAGTACTTGGTTAACGTTGGGCACGTGGATGCCAGGTGACAGGTGCCTCGGGCCAAGCTGAGCCTCACTTGTTCATCTAAGTGCGGGTGATCAGAGGGAGGCCCAACCCAGGGTCTCCTGTCCATGGGCTGGGGAGCAGCAACAGTCAGGAGCAAGGGCCCAGCCCACCTCCCCTAGGAGGCAGAGGGAAGGGGGCTGAGTGGTTGTCAGGCATGGTCCTCCCCGTCCGGAACGTGGCGGTAGCCAGGAGGCTGGGCCTGCACCCGGAAGAGGACGGTGAGGAGCAGCACTATGAGAAGGAAGAGGATGGAGCCGCAGACGGCCAAGGCCACGATCACCTCTGAGCACGGCACCGGGGGAGGAGAGAAAGGTCACGTCAGTGTTCGTTCAGCAAGTGTTGGGGCACCCGCCACATGCCAGGTGCCGTTCCCACAACGGGAGACCGCAGGTGGCCGAGGCGCAGTCTCCCATGTGGCTTTTCCCTTCTAGGAGAGGAGGCGCCATGACAGGCAACTGACAGAAAGGGCAGGTTAGCGGCAGATGCCGTCGAGAGAACCAAAGCCAGGCAGGTCACAGGCAAGGTGTCGCCAAGAAAGCAACAAACTGACCTGAGCCTTGGAGTCACTGAGTGAGACACAGATCTGAGAGGAGTGTCCTCAGGCCAGCGGGCGGAGCCGGGGGGGAGGGTGAAGCAAATGCAAGAGAGAATTAGCTTGACATGGTCTAGGAAAGAGTATCACCAGAGCAGACTGAGCAGGGCCTGGGAGGCCACAGTGAAGAATGTGGGTTTTATCCCAAGTGACGGGAAGCCACTAGACAGTTCTGAGAAGGGTAGTGATGTGCACCGATTCATGTTTTCAAAAAATTTAACTCTGCTGTGCTGACAGACGGGTAGGGCCAAGAACAAACTCAGAAAGAACGTTAGGAAGCTTTTCAGTACTTCCGGCAAGAGATGGTAGACTGAGCTAGGGAGCCAGAGCATGGATTTTAAAGACTGGACTGGCAGGATATGCTGGTGGTTTGGAGGTGGGGGTCTGAGGAAGGGGGCACTTGGAATAGCACCTCGGGATATGCTGTGCACCTCTGTGCCTGAAGCTGCATCTACTAAGGCGGGGAAGCCTGCAGGGAGAACGTATGGATTTAGACCTCCACTGTGAGATGCCTTAGTGGACATCCACGTAGAGACCTCAAGTCTGCAACTGGATATGTGAACCTGCAGCTCGGAGAGAAAGAGGTCACGAGTCATAAAAAGAACTTAGCATGGAAATGGTAACATGAGGCCATGAGGCTGCGTAAACTCACTTGCATAGATGGCATCAGTGGGGAAAGAGCCAGGCTGATGAACCCGGGGCCATCTGCTGGTTAGTGGGGAGGAGAAGCTAGTAAAGAAAGCTGCCTGGGGGGAGGGGAAAGGAAAACCAGAGAAAGCAAGGAAGTGGTCAAAGAAGGAGTGACCGACTCCATAACGCCGCTGACAGGTGAGAGGAGCTGACTTAAGAACTGGTCAGCTGGCTTTGGGGCGAGGGGAGGTCACTGGTCCTCAACAACAGTGACTTCCGTGGAGTGGCAGGTAACAGGAGCCTGTCCAGTGTGAATCTGAGAATGAGCGGCAAGGAGGTGACAGCAGAGTCTAGGCAACTCTGAAAGATCCCATCGGAAAGGGGAAGAACGGGAGTGGCAGCCGGAGAAGGAGGCGGGCCAGAGGAGTCTCTGTTAGGCTCTGCGCTGGGACTGATCCGGCAGAGGGGTGAAACCGAGCACCGGGGCCCACGTAGAGGGGAAAGGAAACGAACCCGGGATGCAAGTGGAAAGGCGGGCCACCAGCGAGAGGGCCAGGACACACGGTAGGGGGCGAGTGAGACAGTCCTCTCCCCCCCAGCTGCAAGGCTTTCCTCCTGCTGTAAGAAGGGCGTCGCCTGAGGGCAAGGAGTGCATCTCAGGCTGGGAAGGGGACTGTCTGGGAACCTGCACCAGGACTGGAGGTGCCTCAGCCTCTGGAGACCTCTGGGTAGGAACCGGGAGCCATGCTGGGCCTCGGCCAGCACGAAGGCAGACGGCCGCTCACCTGTGTCTGCAGGCCCGCCCGCCAGCTGGCACTCCTGCAGCCAATCCTTGGGCACGACCGGCTCCGTGAGGCGGAGGAAGTCCTGCAGCGGGCAGCGGTTGGGGCAGCCGGGCAGGGTCAGGGGCCAGGGGTCCCTGTGACTCTCATTCCGGAAGTACATCTCCACCGAGAAATTCCTGCGGGTGGGTGGGAGGCAGGTGGGCAGTGGTTCCCCAGGCCAACAGCGTCCCCTCAGGCTGCCCACCGCCCCTCCCGAGGGCAGACTGCGCGCTCCACTCACCCACTGTCCTCCTGGTACAGCTCAAACATGTGGCAGGACGCATAGGGGGCCTGCTCGCCGTTGTAGACGCCCAACGCCATCTGCAGAGCCACCAGCGTGGTGTCGTGCTATAAGGGGGAAGGCTTCCCATCAGCACCGCTCCCCCCGCCAACCCCAGATACCGAAGAGAGGAGGAACCCAGCTTCCGCGTGCCCTGAGCCCCCTGGGGGCCGGGGGAGCTCACCGCAGAGTAGACCAGCAGCTTAGGGAGCTGGGAGGTGGTTGCCATCAGCGTCAGGTTCTTCCGTATCTGAGCCAGCAGGACGCCTGAGGGAGAGAGTCCTCCCGTGTTAGCGGCTGCAGCCTTCACCGTCCTCCGACCAGACCTACCTGAGGGCCTCTCACCCTCTGCCAGCCCTGGGTCTGATCCCCAGCAGAGAGGACACATCAGAGGAATCCCACTTAAGAACTTTCAAATTTACAGAAGGAAGCAAGATAAAACAAGATACCTCTATTTCAACACAGATGCAGAAACCTGCCCACTTATTCATAAAGGAGCTATGAGGCCCTGCCTGTGTTGAAGAATTACTCCAGTTAGGAACAAATATAAACCTAAGGCTGCTTCAGGGAGCACTAGACAGCAGCACCAGCCAGGGGATCTCTGTCAGGGGAAGACTCGGAGAACTTCTGAGACGCTGGAAAGGTCTGGCAGCTGGCGCTCCCTTGAGCGCTCAGATCAGCGTGTGGCCTGTGTATTACTCTTGGCCTTCTTTCAGAATGGCCCCTGGTGGTCCTTTGGGGGAGGTAGGGAGTTATTTGAGGGGACAGAGGGTTTCCTAATATAGGTGAAACTTTATGAATGGCAGAAGAGATACACACACACACACACACACACACACACACACACACACACAAAAGATACACACCAGCCTAACTGTGGTCACTGGTACTAGTGACAGACATGCTAAGCACTTGGGGGACTGGGGAGGCTTTGATGACTGACAGAATAACCAGGGTTCACTGGTTCTCAAAGAGTAGAGAACTCTTCAGGCAGAGAACTGAGCGTGTGAGAAGCGGCCCCCCCTGCAGAAAGTTTCTAATGTTGTTGGGTTCTTTCAGGGGAGTGACATGCTGGTCTAGTCACTCACCCCCCTGCAGCCGGGCCTTCTCTGCCTGCTTGTAGATCCCGAAGAGGAAGCGGAAGCTGAAGTCCTTCAGCCGGCTCAGACGCTGCATGGTTTGGGGCGAGGCCCAGGGCGGCAGGGGCAGCCCGTGTGTCTGCTGTGTGTGGCAGCGGGCAGGTTAGCTCCCCGGCCCCGGCCAGAGCCTCTCCCGGGAGCAGCTCTCTTCCCCACTGGGATGGTGCCTGCGTGTGTGTGAGGGGAGGCAGAGGGTCTGGAACCGGGAGACGTGGTGGAGCGTGTCGAGGAGGCAGGGAACAGGAAAGGAGGCTCGGGTCCCAAAAGTGTGACTCAGCAGAATGGAGTTGGATACCACGAGAGCTCTGGGTGGGGAGAAGCGGGAACTGCTGACCATCAACAAACTTGTTTCCCACTCTGAGGTTCTTTCTCACCCGTGAGGGAAATTCTTCTGTTTCACAAGAGGCAGCTTGCCTGGACCTCCCCAAGGGCATGGCATCAGGCACGGTGTTTTACTTGGCCTGGCCACCGGGCCTGCCGAGCTGTGAGAAAAGACCTGAGCCGCTCACCTCGCAGAAGAGCGTGTCGTAGACATTCCAGACGGTCTCCAGTGTCAGGTCCGTGAGCCCCGTCTCATTGGCCACCATCTCCAGGAATTGCTAAGAAACACGATCAGGGGGTTAGTCCTGCCCAGGGCTGAAGGTTGGGGTGGTGCCCTCCACCTCAGCCCCACTCACTGCATTCTGAACACTCTCGTTCTGATACTCGGGCGTCCGCCGGGTCTCATTCTGCAGCTGTTCAAAGCGGGGGCATGGGCCCAAGGGGAACTTCAGCAGCTGCAGGCCAGAGCGGGTAAGCAGAGGCAGAGAAGGAGTCGGGGATCAGCAGGCCAACGGCCAGAGTCATTCCTGCTGTCGCCTCGAGAGAAGGGCGGGCCAGGCTTACCCTGTCCTCGGCAATGGGCACAGTGTGGACGGGGATAGGCTGCCAAGAAATGTTTGGGTTAAAGCGCTGCATCCCGTCGGGCGGGAAGAGTCCAGCCAGGTTGGCCTCTGCACTCATAAGCGTCCGGTCAAAGTCTGTGCTTCGCACATAAACCTGCAGAGATGACAACATCAGTCCCACCTGTGGGAGTCGGGGAGGGGGGCAGCTGTGGCCTCACAGTGGGGCCCCAGTTCTTGCTGTTCACCCAGCAAATTGTAAATCCACCAGGCATCTGGCCTTCTCCCCTTCTCTGGCCTTCCCCACCCATCTTCCAGCCTAGACTGGTGGGGTTGCTGTCTCCCCCATCTGCAAAGAATTCCTGCAGGAATGGCTATAGGTCAAATGCCCCTCCCAGTCTGAAGTGCTTACTCAACAAGGCTCTCGGGTCTGCCAGCCTGCCTGGTTTATTACAACACCTGTCTCCCTTATCGATGCCCGGGTCCTTGGGGGCAGAAACTGTCTTTAATCACACACACACACACGCACGCGCACGCACACGCACACACACACACACACACTGCTTAATAACTGGCTTAGAGAGCCGGAGAGGAAACAAGATGAGGAACAGAGATAAGTGCCTGTGAAAAGGGAGGAAGAAGTTAGAAAGGGCAAGATCAGGATAGGGCCGGCCCTCAAGGAAACAGTAACAACCTGAGGGACACAGATTGGATCTGGCTGATGCACTGTTGCACGCAGTGCCAGCACAGTGCCTGGCCCGTAACAGTACTTGGATGGAAAGCCTGAGTTACTTCACAGAGTTGGAAACTACTCTGCGAGGGCCTTAGGTCTGGGCTTGGATGCTTGAACAGTTTGGCTTCTTCCCAAGCCAAGCAGGGGCAACTCAGCCTCCAGAGTTTTGCTCCAGACAGCCCGTGGACGCCTCGTCCTGCAGCTGTAACCAGAGACGCACGGAGGAAGGCCACAGTGCCCGGGTCACCGGCAGTCTCCCCGCGGGCAGAGGGTGGGAGCAGCCGATCCCTCCTCCCTCGCGAGTTCCCAGCCTTACCTCCTGCCGGTGGTACGAGGCGTTGAGGAAGCCGCGGTAGCGCTGTCGCAGAGCCTGGCCCAGCTCCCAGTGCTGCAGCATGCCTTCCTGCGGGCAAACCCAAGGGTTAAGAGGCCCCGGGGGAGAGGGATGGCGCATGAGGACAATGGGGCTAGCCACGGCTGCTTTCCACCTTGCGGTTGGAAGCAGATGGGTTAATCTGATCCCACAAGTCGTTTATTAAGGGGTTCGTTGTGCGAGCATTGTGTGTGCCCATTTTAATCTGGGCACAGATGAAAGTGAGCTGAAGAAATGTGGCCAAAGTCAGCACCCACATGGGGAAAAGCAGTCTGGTGAGTTCTACAGCTCATCCTGAGAGAGCTGGCTCCTGACCCACCTTGGTTAGCTGACCAAAGCCCTGGGGCCATTTGTCTTCCTGATGGGGGTCCTTGGGATACGTCTTCACTGGAGAGCGGTCTCCATGTCGGTACAGCTGAGGAAAGAAAGTGGTTAGCCCCCAGGTCAGAGGGTCCCCTTGGTATGGACACAGAGCCAACCTCTGCCCCATGTTGAGAGCCTTAACTCTACCCACTGCGAAAAACCCCAAACTAGAAGTCACTAACTTCTTGCAGCCTCCAGAGACTCTTAACTTGGTTAAGCAGTGCCGCTGGAGACCTCGGGAAAACCGAAAGTACAGGAGGGAAAGGGAAAGAAATGAAAGCAACGCAGGTGTGTTGTGGGGGAGGGGGGACTGGAAAAAAAAATCACCAAAGGTTGCCTTAGAAGTGAATCTCTTATAAATCATTGAACTACATCCCACTCCCAAGGCAGACTCACCAATCTATCCTCTAATACAGAACTCCGTGCACCCTGCCCCCAACCCTAAATACCCCCAGGGCTTCACAAAAACAGCGAACCCTGGCCCCCAACCCCGCAGGCCAGCCGTCTCCCCACTCCTCCAGACCCTAGACCCCAGCAAAGCCCCGCCCCTCCCTCCACCAGCAGGCCGGTGCCCTCCTAGCACTGGCCAGCCCTCGGCGACCCCATTTCTCATTACCAAGGTAACGAAACGCAGAGTCCGGGCCTGGGTGGGTGGCATCACCATCAGGTTCACACCAAGAATGAGCTGGAGAAGAGCCGCCCGGCTCCGGCCAAACCGCCTGCCCGCCATCACCGTTGTAGTCTATGCAGCACAGAGGCTGGAACCCTCTGGGTGACACTTGCAGCAGCCACCCGGACGCACCCTTAAGAACACACGCCGGAAGTGCGCTCGCCGCCATCTTGGTAAAGGCGCGGGGCAGGGATGGTGGGAGGAGGCATCCCGGAGGGAATTCCTGTAGGAGGTTCGCGATCCTGCGGTGGAAGAGGAGCATGGGAATGTAGCGCGACCACGCCCTGCAGAAAGGGTTTGAAGACCTCGTCTTGGTAAAGAGACCCCTGAGCGTGGATTTTGCCTCTGCTCACGGAGACCCCCGTACCAAGGTGGCTCTTGTATTCGGCTGGACCGTGGCCGGGAGAGCGAGCGCCCCCTCGGGCCGGGGGGTGCCGCCAGGCTTGACCTAGAGCCAGAGCCCGTGCCGAATTGAGGCGAGGGGTGGTCCAGGGCGCCTGTCTCCACACGCCTTACGTCGGGTGGAATTTGAGCCTTGGCCCGGGCTCTTATTCCCTGAAAGAAGGCTTGTTCGGGGTGTAGGGCACAGGGTGTACCAGCCCTTTGGACTTCCTGTGTGCCTGAGGTTGGTCCCAGTCTAGCCTACTGCTCATTTCCTGAGCAGAGCTTAAGGTGCTCTCTCACTTCCCCTTCCAGTGCTTTTCCCTCTCCTCCCACCCGTCCGCTTCCAGGTTTTAGATGATTAGAATCGAGATGCCGTGCCTCTTCTCAAAGGGGTTGGTTTGCACAGGATGTTCAGGCTCCAAAACCAAAGCAGTGAATCCTCAGGGGAGACATTTCAGACCAGTGCGGAGATATTATAGGGGTAAGGGAAAAGGGGTATACAGTAGGAGTAGATGGGCTCTCCACAGAGTCAGACAGAGGCCCGCTTGGCACTCATCGCTAGGATATAGGTGAAGCCAGTCTGGCTTCAGATCTTTGTGACTCTGAACTTGGGGAGGGACTCACTGCTCCAGGAAGTCAGGTCAAAGGCCATTGAGATGCTTTGATTCAGTCTGCCCCCTAGTAGCCAATTACCTCAGATCATTGGAGAAATAAAACCTGATCAGAACATGTGGAAGAAAGCAGAGGCATTATTTTGCCCCAGGACTCCAGATTGAATTATTTACATATATTTCAGGATCTAAACTTTGCTTCCAAAATTGTTATGGAGGAGTGAATAGAAATTGAGAGCTGAAGGCTGGGTAGTCAAAAAGTTCTTAGCCTTATTTAGTCACAAGCCCCTTTATGAATTAGATGAAAAGTTAGTCTCTTCTCCTCCAGAAAAATGTCCACACACAAATAGAATTTTGTACACAATCCCAAGAAGTTCATTAATAAGCTTCATAAATCAGCATCTCTGAATCCTTGATGTAACCTAGTCCCCTTTCTTCACAGATAAGAAAACAAATCCTAAAAGAGGAAGTGACTTGTCCAAGGTCACACAGTTTAGGAGACTGGATTAAAACTCAGGTTTTCTGATTTCTAGTCAAATTGTCCTTATAACAGGCTATTTCTCACAGGCTACTCAAACTGCATTGTTTAACTATATTCAGTGGCCCCCGAATATTTTCAATAAAGAGATTTCTAGCAAAGGAAACCTTTTCACATGGATGGGGTTGAATGGGACATGGTTAATTGACAAAATTCTGCATATTAATGGGAGTTGTTGAATATTTCATTTTAATATGCCCCTTATTCTCCTTAGCCAGACTGTTGTGATATCAGAGTGTAAATCTCAGGCTTACTAAATTTTGGCACGTAGAACAAAAATCCCTTAAATTCATCTTTTGCTTTTCTTCCCACTTGCTCAAATATTTCTGTTTTCTTTGTGCCTGCAAATATCCGATGTAGGAAGTATTGATGGAGAAGATATTATTTCAGTTTTGATGGTGAGAAATAAACCCGGGAAGGGTGAGGATTGCATCACAGCGCATGTTAGAGCCGAGAGCGGAGCCCTGACTGCTGGACCCCCAGCTTCCGCATGTTTTCCACCAGATGGTTCTGTGGTTCCCACATCTTGATTCTTAGCTACAGCTGCAAAAAGAATAGATGTGTGGATGGATACATGGGCCTCAGTTCAGTTCAGTTGCTCAGTCGTGTCCGACTCTTTGGGACCCCATGATTCGCAGCCAGCCAGGCCTCCCTGTCCATCACCAACTCCCGGAGTCCCCCCAGACTCATGTGCATCGAGTCAGTGATGCCATCCAGCCATCTCATCATCTGTCATCCCCTTCCTACCTCAGGCCAAATAAATCAGAATCTCTGAAAAGGAGGCCAGGTTTGGGAACCACTGCTCTACTCTTTGTTGGCAGAAGTGAACCTAAATCCGTGTGAGTTCATTGTTTTTCCCAATTGGGAAGGTAGTTTTGGATAATGGAGTGAGGTGGAAATTTCTTGTTTGAGGTTTTGAGTCAGCTACACTTGTGTTCAAATCTGAGATTTCCCCTCCTGCTAGTAACTACCTCTTGGGGTTTTATATATAAGGAGAAATAAAATAATACCTCCAAAGATAAATGTATGTCATAGGACCTAATAAATGTTGCTTTTCTTTTTTTCCTTTCTGCCGTCTATCATCTCTGAACTCACCGACCTGGAATTCCTGGGTTCTTCCCAGGAAGATTGGGAGGTTGAGAAGTTACTTGGTTGGCCTGAAAGATGACCGCCCCACCACCACCTCCCACTCCCCACACTTTGCAGCCTTCCAGAATCGTGAGGGAGGCAGCAGGAAGCACTTGCCCCCCTCCTCTGTACGCCAAGTGTACCCTGTGGCCTGCTTCAGGGGAGCGCTTTGAGGGGAGTTATGTAGTGGTGCATGTGACCACGGGCTGGGGGATGCGCCTGTCTTGGCTTCAGATTCCCTCTGGAGGTTGTGGGGAGCGGGAAGATCTTAAATGGAGCTCCCAGGCAGGATGCCTCCTCTCCGGATGGAGGAAGCACACAGGAAAGCCCCCAAGGGACGGGGAGGCCTTACACCCGACACCTCCTGGAGACTGGTAGGTGGGTTTGGGGGTCTGGCAAAGTGAGAGGTGATTCCTGCTGCAAACAACTGACTGCTGGCCCTGGCTTGGGGAACAGGGCCCAGTCCTTAGTCTCCAGGACCCCTGTGGTTTGCTCTCCCCTCACGGGGAGGCTCCTGAACCCCTGTAACCTGAAGGGGTAACTCAGGCAGTCACGCTTCCTCCTCCTCTGAGACAAGGCTGAGGCTGACTCCCTGACGTGGGAGAGATGGCGCCCTAAGCTGCTTGTTCAGCAGCCGGCTCTGTCCCGGGTCGGAGGGTGACAGAGGCGGCTGGCGTGCGGTCCTCGGTCCCGGCCTGTGGGGGAGACGAGGGTGTGAGGAGAGGAGCTGAGGATCTGGAGTGAACGAGGGTCTCCTCCCGACTCCCAGAAGAAAGGCCATCAGACCCCAGACCAGAGTGCCGGGTGTCTCAGGGGCGCCAACCCTTCCTGGCCACTGGAGGAGAAGGGAGCCGGGGAGAGGGTGTGCGTGCTTGAGACGGAACCGTTTCAGTTGCCCAAGAGCCAGAGTCCCTGGTTTTTTACTTTCCCAGGACAGCTGGGGCCTTGTGCTCGTGACTCAGAGATGCCCAGCCCGGGGTGCCGGCCTTGTGAGGGGATGACCTTGTGATGAGAGGGAACAAGAGCAAAAGCTGGAGGCAGAACTTTGAGATGGGGGGTGTCAGAGGGGCTTTTCTGAAATGTGAAAATGAATACATGGGCAGATTTTGCAACACCGCCCAGCCTGCTGTCTTCTCAAGTTTTGCTCCCCAACCTCCACCCGTTCCCCCTGCCCCACCCTGACCGTCCTCCTGTCTTTCACCAAGCTCTTTGCTGTTTCTGCTCGCGCAGTGCCTCTCCCACCCAGTTCCCCCCACCCCGTGTCCACTCTTGCCCTGCTCCCTCTCCTCTTCCCTGGTGCCCTGTTCATCTCTGTGTCTGGTCCTCTGGCTGCCCGCCCTGGCCTCCTGTCCTTCTCTGCTTTAATGCAGGACCCATGGGAACTGGAGTTCACAGCAAAACAGGAAGAGCCTGTGAGCAGGAAACTGGGAGTGGGGCGGGGGAGCAACCAGCAGTAACCTCAGCCCCTTGCTTCCCACATCTGCACTGAAGCACCCCCAGGGGCCCCTGCCTCTCCCACTGCAGCCCCCCGCCCCCCAACCTTCGCCCATCTTGGTGCTTAGCTGGTCCAGCAGACCTGAGAGGCACCGAGACAAGCGTCCTGGACTCGGACGCAGGAGAAAGAGGACGGGACTCGAGTGAGGACATCTGGATTCCAATCCCAGCTCGGCCGCTGACTGTGTGTGGTCTTGGGAAAGGCTCTGACCTGAGCTCAGTGTTCTCCAGAGTTACTGTCCCCTCCCTCCCTCCTGGGATGGCTCCAAGGACCAGAAGAGATAGTGAGGGGGTTGTATAGGAAATAAGCACTGTAAGGTTAATAGTGTTCAGAGTCAAGGTGATGGGAAGACCCATTGCAGAAGGAATTGGGAGGTTGATTGCTGCTGCCATCTCTAGTACTCTTACTAGGCCGGATACATCTGATACATTGTTTAATTGCCACGACAACCTTCTGTGGTAAAAGCCATTATTATTATCCCTGTTATAAAGATAGGGATACAGCATCAGAGACATTAAGTAACTTAGTTAATCAAGTGCTAGGTGCTGTGGTTAGTTGCTCAGTCGTGTCTGACTCTGTGACCCCATGGACTGTAGCCTGCCAGACCCCTCTGCCCATGGGATTCTCCAGGCAAGGATACTGGAGTGGGCTGCCATGCCCTCCTCCAGGGGATCTTCCCAGCCCAGGGATCAAACCCAGGTCTCCTGCATCACAGGTGGATTCTTTATAGCCTGAGCCAGCAGGGAAGCCCACTTAAGATCACACAGCAAAAAAAGAGGCAGAGGCAAGGCCCAAATTTGAATCCAAAACCTGAGCTCAGAGCCGGTGCACTGAAGCAGTGCTGTGGAGATGAAACTGACTCGAGGTAACAAGTATAGGATAGAAGAGGATCAAACTTTTCCTTGTTTACTTATTCATTCAACAAACGGGACCACAGTACCTACTCTTGTTTCTACTCTATGTCAGGTTCTGTTACAGGGGAGGTAAAATCAATAAAATGAGGTGTCCACCTTCAGGGTAGACCTCGGTGTTCCAGGCAGCGGGGTTCCAGGAAGGCAGGGCTATGGTCTCAGGAGAAGCAGGACAGGGCCTGCCTTCACTTGTGATGGAACCCTTCCTATACACACCCTCTCAGGTCCTCCGGGCACCAGCCTCCCATCCCAGACCATCCAGTGCTGAAGCGACTTCTTTCCACCCCAGCCTCCCCCCAGCCTCTTCCCCTCTCGGAGGCCCCCACCCCCACCCCCCGCAGGGCACCCACAGTCAGAAACTCCCTGGAAGGCCCAGCAACCTGCCCGTCTCCACCCCTGGAGTCCTCGCAGCTTGGCCCCGGCCTGGAGATGGTGGGGAGAGCTGCTCGGCCTCTTCCCGAGGCAGGGAAGGCGGAGGGAGACTGGGAAAGCAGGCTGGGGCTCGGTGTCGCAATTCCGGGCCGGGCCGGGCCGGGACCTTTGCTCTGCGAGATGTCTCCGGAGGGGAGGGGACGACGCTGGAGGCTGCGGGGAGTGGGGTGGTGGTGGTGCCTGGGAGGCAGCGGTTTGTGTAAGAGCCGCTCCGAGCCGCCGGGGTGAGGAGAGGAAGGGGAGAGCCGCGGGCCGCTCTGCGGGGACATGCGGCCGCCGGGCTCGGGGGGCAGGGGCCGCGGTGGCGCCGGGCCGAGGGGGCGGCCGGCCGGCAGGGGCGGAGTCAGCGCCGGGGGCGGGGGCGAGGAGGCCCGGGCTCCAGTCGGTTGGCCCCGGGCTCCCAGCCCCTGCCTCGCTCAGTTCGGGTGCCCCGGCCACCGCCGAGGCCTGCGGACCCGGGAGCTGCAGCATCCTGCTCTCCCAGCAAGGGGGCTCCAGAGACTGCCCCGGCCGGGAAGTCTGGCGGCCCGGGCACCGGTGGGTCTGCGCCTCAGCTCTGCCTTCGGACTCTGCGTCTGCGTGTCCGGGAGTGGGGGCGGGGGTGCGGGGTGTCCCGGGGCTTTAGAAAGGGGGTCTTTGGGGAGCAGCGAGGGAGGGTGGTGATGAAAGCGCAGCGCTCGCTCTAAGCCCCAGAATAACTTGTCGCGATCAGGGGAGGAGGTCTTCTATGTGAACTTGGGTGACTCCCGGAGGCGAGAATTTTGTCCCGGGAAGTGGCAAGAGGGAGGTTTGACTTAACTAGCGGTGTTTATCGCGGGGTGGAGGGAGTCTGGATCATAGAACTTGTCCCGGGTTCGGCCCAACGCCGGCGGTCCCCAGTGCAGGAGTAAGGGGAAGGGGCTCTGACAGAAGCGGGGGTGGGGGTGGGGGGGGTCAAACGCTCCCTGACAGCCTGGAGCGGGGCCGGGGAGAAGAGGTGGCACGGTAGCCAAGACATCAGAGCTGTCAACGGTCGGAGAGACCAGAGTTGGGACTCTACCTCGGCTCTACCGCTGCCTATCTGCGTGGCCATAGGCAATTTTCTTCGTGTCTTGTAACTCCAGTTTGCTCATGTGTAAACTGAGTTTAAGAGTAGCCCTGATGTCACAGGGATGTTGTGAGGAAGGCATGGAAAGCCTCGGCACAGGTGCTAACACATACATGGCAGGTAAACATAAGCTGATATGTGAGGATAGATAAAAGGCAGGATCAGGAGGGGAAGGGGCCCAGTTTGGGAAGAGGGTAACCTGGATCCTTCCTGCAGGACAGTCCCTTGGTAATGTCCAGGACTCCGGGAAGAGATGTCTTTGTGGCTGGAGGCTCCTGTGCCTGATGTGTCTCCTGGTAAGCGTGTTCACTCCAGCCCTCTCCCCTGAGCCTGGGCCCCGGCTCCTCTCCTCCCGCGGGAATCAGCCTCCTACATGACCTGCCTTCTGCCCTCCCCTGGAGAGCAGTTCAGAGCTGCTGTGGGTGTTGCTGACCTCCTTCTGCCCGGGTTACCTCTGCCCTGGTTCTCGTGCCTAGCCCTGGCAGATAACCTGCCATCCTTCTCAATCCGGGCTTGCTGCTGGGGAGGCTTGGCATGTCCAGGGCTTACCCAGCTTGGCTTTCAAGAGTTCTGTCTGATCTCTGAGATGGATGGACTTCAGCCCCCACCCAAAGGATAGAGGTTAACATCCTTATTTAAGGTATTGAGGTGCAGGGGACTACAAATGGCTCACCCTAGAGCCCACAACAATCCCAGGGTCCCAGAGCCAAAGCCAACGTTTTGCTGCCCTCTGTGGGCGGAGATAGACTTGCAGTTTCCCAGGAGAATGTGGGGGACCTGAGACCCTTTGTGTCTGTCTTTCGGAGTTCAGACTCTGCAGTGGAGCTGTGGGAACCAGATGCACAAGATGCAAGCAGCCAGCCCTTGGGAAGCAGCAAGTGCATCCTCAGGGAGGAATCCAGCACACCACAGTCCGCTGGGGGCACTTCGAGGGTGGGGCTGGAGGCGCCAGAGCCCGCAGCCCTGCTCCCTGGTGTGGAGGCCCCTCCAGAGTCCACAGGTGAGGAGCTGCCAGATTTGGAGGAGGGGGCTCCCTGGATCTGGGATCAGGGCTCTTTACCTTATGAGATTGGGGTTAAGTCCAAAGGCTTTGGCGTCAACTTGACGTAAGTGATCTGAGTGTAAATCTTGCGTCTGTCTTAGGCTCTTCACTCCAGTATTCTTGCCTGGAAAATCCCATGGATGGAGGACCCTGGTGGGCTACAGTCCATGGGGTTGCAAAGAGTCGGACACTAGGCTCTTCTGAGCCTCAGTAAAATGGAAATAATAAGCGCACCCATCTTGTAGGTTGTTGTAAGGATCAGCGCCTGTAAGGGCTCAGACAGTACCTAGGACAGCTTGGCGTATGAGAGCTACTTTCTTAGAAAAGAGAGACTAGTCTTGGTATAATGAAGTGAATGAAGGTCACTGAGTGCTCAGGCCAGTGGCCAGCTGGGCACTAAGCCTTCTCCCCGAAGAAGAACATGAAGGCTCTTCTCTGCATCCAGAACTTCGTCCACAAAAGCGGAAAAAGGGGCCTGCCCCCAAAATGCTGGGGAACGAGCTGTGCAGCGTGTGTGGGGACAAGGCCTCCGGCTTCCACTACAACGTGCTGAGCTGCGAGGGCTGCAAAGGGTTCTTCCGCCGTAGTGTCATCAAAGGGGCACGCTACGTCTGCCACAGCGGGGGCCACTGCCCGATGGACACCTACATGCGCCGCAAGTGCCAGGAGTGCCGCCTTCGCAAGTGCCGCCAGGCGGGCATGCGGGAGGAGTGTGAGTGTCTGGACAATGGAGCTGGGGGCGGTTAGGCTGATGGGGAAGAGGGGACATGTGGCTGCCAGGGTCTGGGGGCAGACAGGCAGCTGAGTCTGCAGGCCTTCCTAAGAGTGGATTAAAGTCTCTTCTTTAGGGACTTCCCTGATGGTCCAGTGGTTAGGACTCTGAGCTTCCACTGCAGGGGGCTCAGACCATCCCTGGTCTGGCAACTAAGATCCCATATGCCACATAGTATGTGTTTTGGTTTTCTTTTTGTATCTTCTTTGTCTGTAACCAATGCTCTCTTTTTTTCTGGAGCCTCAAACTATTCCTGTGCCCCATCCCCGCTTCCTGTCTCCCCACTTCTCCCCTCCTCACCCTGTCCTGCTCTCTCCTCAGGTGTCTTATCAGAAGAACAGATCCGTCTGAAGAAACTGAAGCGGCAAGAGGAGGAACAGGCTCAGGCCACATCTGCACCCCCGAGGGCTTCCTCACCTCCCCAAGTCCTGCCCCAGCTCAGCCCGGAGCAGCTGGGCATGATTGAGAAGCTGGTGGCTGCCCAGCAGCTGTGTAACAGGCGCTCCTTCTCAGACCAGCTTCGAGTCACGGTACCTGAGAGCCCTGGGGACGAGACGGCTGTGCCCAGAGCCCCAGGTGCTTCTTGACATCCGACTCAGGGCGCTTTGTTTCCTTCCTCCTTGCCTTTCTGGGCAGCCTTGGCCAATGGCACCAGATCCCCAGAGCCGGGAGGCCCGTCAGCAGCGCTTTGCTCACTTCACCGAGCTGGCCATCGTCTCTGTGCAGGAGATCGTGGATTTTGCCAAACAGCTGCCAGGCTTCCTGCAGCTCAGCCGGGAGGACCAGATCGCCCTGCTGAA
Source organism: Capricornis sumatraensis (assembly GCF_032405125.1). NCBI lineage: Eukaryota > Metazoa > Chordata > Mammalia > Artiodactyla > Bovidae > Capricornis > Capricornis sumatraensis. The sequence continues at coordinate 77,640,642 of NC_091084.1, forward strand.
GACGTCTGCGATTGAGGTGGCTGGTGGGCATGGGGGTGAAGGGATGTCTGTGGGAGGAGCCTCCAGCCAGCCCCCTGGAAAGCCATGTCCTCCCCCCTACCCCCCGGCCCGGGAAGTAGGGATGAGGGGCTGCCCTTTCCTCGACGGTGCCCCAGGCCGAGACCAGCCTGATCACTGTGTGCAGGTGATGCTCCTGGAGACCTCTCGGAGGTACAACCCTGGAAGTGAGAGTATCACCTTCCTCAAGGATTTCAGTTATAACCGGGAAGACTTTGCCAAAGCAGGTGAGGACTGAACTCACACACGGGCTGGGCTGGATGGACAGATGCATTTTGTCCCATCATGCAGGGGATCCATAGCGACTACAGAGCTGCAGGCCCGGGGTTTGGGCAGCTGCAAAGGGAAGGAGCCACCTGTTTTTCCAAGACAGAAAGTTGAAATCCTGATAGTTTTCCCTTAACTGCCCCACACAGAGTCCTGGTCTCTGTTGCATTAGGCCAGTGGTTCTCAGACTGTGCTCCCAGGAACCTGAGGCAGGGTTTCCACAGTGTCACCTTAGAGCAGACATGTCCTTCACCCTAACTTTAGCCAAACAAGAAGCTCCATTTAAATCTGCATTATATGTTGTGCTTTTGAATAATATTTTGCTTGAAGAAAAGATTTGCTTGAAGAAAAGCTAGGAAAAATACTTGAAAACCTCACTGAGCCCTTTTGTAGTCAATCACGAAAAACCTTTCACAGACGTGCTCTTTAAGGATCACGCGGACTGATTTCCTCCTTTCAATTGTGCTTTCTGAGGAGCCGTGGCATTGGCGTTAAAACACAGCAGAGGTGCCCAGATGGGGCAGTTTTAGGATAAGAGGGAACACTTCTGTCCCCATCCCATAGCTGGAGGACTTTCTCCAAGAATTAGTCACAGTGCTGTTCTCTATCTGATACTTGCTTGCAGGCTAAGCAATGTTGGTTTCCTCATATTCAGTTGCTGGTGCCGTTTGTGCTGTGGGAGAAGGGTTGGAAGGTAGAGGGTGTTTTGGAGGGACAGGACTGAGGCTGAACAAGAGACTGAGTGGTTTCATACCTGAGTCAGTGGGTCTGTAAAACAGGGCTGATGCTGACTCTATTCTCAGGTTTGGAGGATCCTGGTTTCCAGGGCAGAGTTCAGAAAGGTTTCTGGTGACTCAGGCCAGCTCTTGTCTGATCACAGGCCACCCAGTGAGCTTTCTAGGTAGGACTCCCTTCACCACAGGGCATGGGAGGGCTGTGTGGGCACCTCTAGCCTTCTATAGTGCCCGGTGTGCTGCTTGAACATAGAGACACCTAACAGGAGTGATGTGATGACTTTTTCCTTCTTTAGAAGCCCAGCCCTGTCCCCTTTCTCTACCCAACCATGGCCTTCTCCTTCATAACACCCTCCCTTCTGAACCCTTGCCTGTTCTCATGTCTGCGTGTGTCTTTCGGCACTTACGGACTTGGGCCATCTGAATCTGCATCTATTTATAGATTCATTTATATAAGCGGTTTTCATGCCGTAGTGTTTGTCTTTCATTTCTCATGTTTTCAGTGAGGGGAGGAGGACAGCGGTGCTCTTTGCGTAGGTCTCCCTCCCCCTCTACCTCCACTGCCATATGCTGCACGTGTGAGTGACTAGTGACGTGAGCCGACCACACTGGGGGTGCTCACTCAGCGAGCAGCAGTGGGCCCTCATGGGAGATAAAACTCTAAAACTGGCTCGTCCTCCCAGGGGGCTGTTCCATGCCATTCAAGGCTGGACACCTCACCAAGAAGTGCTTTCTAAACAGAACTTGTCCATAAGTGGATCAAGACACATCGGGGTGAAAGCACAGGAAGTGACTAATCGAGAAGCCTGGAATGGAAAAGTTAGCAGACGGTTGCTAAAAGACATCCGAGAAAACCTAGGGATGGGGTAGGGTGGGGAGAGTTTGACTGTGTTTGGGAGAAACATTCATTAGAACGCTATCCTTTAGAACAAGTCATGACTTACTGAACTTCAGTCTTCTCAGTAAGAAGACTGGTTCTTCTTTTTTTTTTTAATTCAACAAACACATATGGCAGTTATTATATGTGCCACTCATTATTCTAAGGACCCATTATGAGGTAGGTACTATTATTATTTCCATCCTAGAGATGGGAAAACCAAAGCCCAAAGAGCTTAAATAACTTAGCCAAGGTCACACAGCCTAGGAAGTGGTAGAGCCTGGACTCAAACCCAGGGAGTCCAACAACAGAGTCCACACCCTCAGCACACTGCTGTCTCCCCTGTGATGTGGAAAATGAAATGAACTGCTACTATTCAAAGTAAGGCTAGTTGTCAGTGAAGAAGTCTTTTTGTAAACAAACATAGAGTTGCCTCTATTTCTAGTAATGTGGGGCCCTGAAGAGTTCTAAGAAGAATCCTAACAGAATTATTATTGTGATTATTTAATTCAGAATGTCCTATATGCTGGGTGCAGCGCAAAGGGGTCTGTATGCTTTACCATTTAACCATCACAACAATTCTGTAAGTTCAGATATGATTCCCACCTCACAGAAGAGGCTTAGAGAGGCTAAGAAGCTTATCCAAGGTTACACAGCAGAGCCTGGGGACTTCCTGGTAGTTTCCTGGTAGCTTCCAAAATTGAGCCATGCTGCCCATGTCTCACGGGACTCACCTGGTGGCTTAGTGGTAAAGAATCCGCTTGCCAGTGCAGGAGACCCAGCTTCAATCCTGGGGTCAGGAAGATTCTCTGGAGAAGGAAATGGCAGCCCTTTCCAATATTTGTGCCAGGGAAATCCCATGGACAGAGGAGCCTGGTGGGCTACAGTCTCTGTCGTTGCAAGAGAGTCAGACATGACTTAGGGATTGAACATCAAAGCCCATGCCACAGTCCCCAGCCTCTCTTCTTCCTCCCCAGGGCTGCAGGTGGAGTTCATCAACCCCATCTTCGAGTTCTCGAGAGCCATGAACGAGCTGCAGCTAAATGATGCTGAGTTTGCCTTGCTCATTGCTATCAGCATCTTCTCTGCAGGTGCGGAGGAGGGGCAAGAGGGAAAACCAGCGAGAGACTCAAATCAGAGAGGGCTGCAGGCGCCGTGGGGCAACGATCATGGGGGTGGAGGCCCTTGCTGTGTTCCTGTGGGATGGGAGAGGTTGGGTGCGGCAGGTCCCTATTTCTGGGGCTGTGATTTGGGGTATGGAAATGAGACCCTGGCCAGACCTGCCACTCAACTCTGTTGGTGACCTGTAGACCGGCCCAACGTGCAGGACCAGCTCCAGGTAGAGAGGCTGCAACACACATATGTGGAGGCCCTGCATGCCTACGTCTCCATCCACCACCCCCATGTGAGTCTCCCCACTGTCCCTCCTCCCTCCTCTCCACAGCTCATCCCCAGCACACCTGCTCTCCCTTCTAGAACCCCCTCCCTGACTGCATCGAGCACAGCTACTTCTCTGCCTCTCCCGCAACTCCCCTTCCCCTGGCCCCTCTTCCCTGGGGAGAGACAAAAGGCCCTACTTGTCCCTCTCCTTTCCTAGGACCGACTGATGTTCCCAAGGATGCTGATGAAACTGGTGAGCCTCCGGACACTGAGCAGCGTCCACTCAGAGCAAGTGTTTGCCCTGCGCCTGCAGGATAAGAAGCTTCCCCCGCTGCTCTCTGAGATCTGGGACGTGCACGAATGACAGTTCCTCCTTCATGTCTTCTGTTTTCCTGGGCTGGATGACTGAGGCTGGGTGGCTGCCTCCTAGAGGTGGAGCCAGATGAAGGACAAACATTCCTGAGGGCTGGGCAGAGGAGATCCTCACGTGGCATTAAAGGAGAGTCAAAGGGTTGGGAGTTTTGTGGCTGCTGGGTAGTCGGGATATCCACACTGCGCTCCACGTGAACACTGTGTGAACCCTGTCAAATGGATGAACCTGGGGGCCCCTTTGCACAAGGCTCTCCAGGCGCTGCCCAACTGCTTCTACCACTTCCTGTTTTCCCCCACAGGGCCCCCAGGGAAATTCTCCACTGTCCCTCCGCGGCTTGGCCGTAAATGCCTCGGGGCTGCCACACTGAGAGGTCTGGCACTGTTTATATCAGTTCCGTTCAGTTCAGTCGCTCAGTCATGTCTGACTCTTTGCGACCCCACAACTGCAGCATGCCAGGCCTCCCTGTCCATCCCCAACTCCTGGAGTTTACTCAGACTCATGTCCATTGAGTCGGTGATGCCATCTAACCATCTCATCCTCTATCGTCCCCTTCTCCTCCCACCTTCAATTGTTCCCAGCATCAGGGTCTTTTCAAATGAGTCAGCTCTTCGCATCAGGTGGCCAAAGTATTGGAGTTTGAGCTTCAGCATCAGTCCTTCCAATGAATATTCAGGACTGATTTCCTTTAGGATGTTTGTATAGGAAGACCAAAGTGAATTTAGAAGGAGAGAAACCGATTTCTGGATTGAGGGGTGGGAGTGGGGGCCCGACCACCGGAGGCGGGAAGCTAGTGTGTCCTTGAGGGTCCGCTTCCAGACTCAAGAGGAGGGAGGCAGGTCACAAAGTGACAGCCTTGGCAGTGAGAGGGGACCTCCCTTTACCAGTCCCATTCCGCCGTAAGGGGTCAGTGAGGTGCTGAGGCTGGGAGGCCTGCTTCCCCTTCAGGGATCGCGCGTCGTCCTTCTCTGGGGGAGGGCTGTTGGATTTCTTTTTCAGAACCAACGCCTCAGTCGCGCACCTGTATTCGCGCGTGCAGGTCCAATGCCTTGGCTTTCCTGAAAATCAAAGGACAACAATTCCTTCCTCTTGGTCCCGCAGGCCCTGTGGGACCGGGGAAAAAAAAAAAAAAAGAAAAGAAAAGGTCCTCTGAAGCCAAGAGGAGGCTGCCGCGTCCCGGGTTGAGCCTCTCAGAAGGGCGGGACTGCATTTCCCAGCGGGCCCCGCGGCGCCGCCCACGCCCCCTTCCTTGGAGCGCACCGGGCGTAGGTGATAACGCGGCCGCGCCTTCCGGCCTCAAGCCGCCCGCTCCCCTCCCGCCGTGCCGAGTTGGTAGGCTCCGCCGCCGCGGCCGCCGGCTTCCCTGCACGGGCGGCTGGGCGCTTCCAAACAGCGAGCGGCGGGGGGGGAGGAGGAAAGTGAGGTGAAGGGGACGGCGAGACAGTCTGAGAGCAGCTTATGTTGAGAAGTCGCTTCCAGGGTGAACGTACCATCATCGAAATGGGCTCTATTACCGTGTCGAACTGAAATGTTTGCGCAACGCACACCCACAGCGTTCCCGTGGGTCCTCCCCTTGGCACGTACGCGCCCCATCGCGCTCCCACTCCCTCACGCCTAGGTGTGTGCGTAAACGCCCTTCTCCCGAGACCGGCTCCGCCCTTCGTCGCTCGGCTCGGTGCAGCCCCGTCCCCCCCCTCCGCCGGGGGTGAATGGTACGGCCCCCGGCGCCCCTCAGCCTCCCCTGCCTTCACCTAGTCGGAGTGGTGCGCGCCCCCCTGGTGCAGACGCGGAACTGGCTCGCGCTCCCAGCGGCGCCCGGGTCGGGGAGCCACTGACGCCCGGCTTGCCCGGGGACGTCCAGCCGAGCCCGGCCGGTCCCCCTAGGCCCGGGAGGTAGGAAGGTCCGGACCACTGGGGGCCCTAGAAAGGTGTTGGGAATTGGGTTCCCCGGGGGGAAACGGATCCTGAGAGGGAACAGGAGCTCCAGGGGGAAGGGGTCTCTAAGGAGGCCCCAAAGGCGTGTGAGAGGGTATGGGGGTCTCGAGAGGCAGAGCAGGGGTCGGTAAGGAATGGGGGCTGGAGGTGGGGGCGTCCGGGATGCTGAGGGGGTTCGGGCTGCGAGCCTGGGCGCAGCTCGCGGCTGCAGGGCTGGGTTCCTACGGGGCGGGCTGGCGGCCTTGGTTCCGGGGCGGGGGCGGGGCGAGAACTGTCCAGCAGGTGAGGGGGCGGCCAGAGCTGTCCAGCCCGGGGGCCCGAGCCGTGCTAAGCACATGGCGAGCGTGTGTGTGTGTGTGTGTGTGTGTGTGTGTGTGTGTGTGTGTGTGTGTGTGTGTTTCTGTGCGCGTGTGTATATGTGTGTGCGCACACGCGCGCGGCTTATCTTTGGTTAGGTTTTGAAGAACAGTTGGTTCTTAAAAAAAAAATTATCATTATTTTTAATTCGGTGTTTCAAAATTGGCTTGTTGGTGAGTGGAGACGCCGTTGTTCAGTCTTTCCTGCAACAGCTTCCCTGCTCGTCCTCGTGCACCTCTAAATTCGTCCTCCTGTTCCTGTCCTCCCCTCTTCCCCATCCCTGCCTAGCGCCTGCCTCCTTGCTCTCATTCTTCCCCAACCTGGACCAGTCTGTGCTGATGCGCTTGCAAGGTCACTGCCTGGGGAGGAGGGGGAGGGGAGAGAGCCTCCTGTCGTTGCTCACGTCAGCGAAGATGTCATATCGCTTTCTGGTTCCTGTGGTTTTACTATTAACATCCTGCCCCAAACGGGGGACACATCCAAGGAGCTGGTCCGTGTGACCATTTGTAAGCTGAAAAGACACAGATAATTTAAAGGTCTGTGGATGCAGTGGATGGTAACTGTGTAGAACTTCAGCAGGTAGGTTTGCGTTTGGAGCTTGATGCCTTTGGAATATAGGGGCTAATGATGGGTTCTATGTTTTGTAAATGTGGTTGAGGCTAAAGGCTGAGTGGGTGGATGTGAAGACAGAATGTTGAGTTATAGGTCATGTTAGAGGATGTAGAATCTTTGTGAGGAGGGGAGAAGGGAGAGAATAGTTAGGAAAGCCTTGGTTATCTCTGCAATCTGAATAACTGAAGGCAGTGGCTGTTGATGAGATATGAGCCGAGGCTAAAAATCCATCCTATTGCTAGTGACCAGAATGGTCACGACGTCTCTGGGTCCTTGTGGCTTTGGAGGGAGATGAACACTGTAGAGCACGATAATGATTTCAGTTTTATCAAGTGATTCTCAGTTCAGAGGGGGCTGGGATCCCACCAAGGATAGGGGTCTGATGCCTAGTACATCAGTAGAAGATGCTCCAGGTGAGATCTTTGAGATTTTTTTGGTTGTAAAGGGCTCCTGGTTTTCAGTGTAAACATAGATTATTTCAAGGCTCAGCCTTGAGCTCTGGTCCTGCAAGTTCTGTTTTATTTTAAGGTGCTTTGGCTCTCACTAGGCATTTTCCACGTGATTCTTTTTTTGGGGGGAGCAGACATTTTTATTGAAGTGTGGTTGGAAGTACACTGTTATGTTGGTTTCAGATGTACAACAGTGATCTGACATTTAAATACAGCATAAAATGACCACCACAAACACACAGTTGTTTAGAGAATGAGTTATGCTTTTACCCGTCTTCCTATTTCATTCCTGTGTCTCCCTCCCCTTCTCATTCTGCTTGGGAGGAGCTCTGTTAACAGTGGCCTACATTCTGCAGCATGCTTATGCTTCCATAGCAGTGGGGAGACCCAGAGGGCTCTTGCAGCGCTAGTGATGCCTAGAAATGAGTGTACGGTATGCTTGGGAGCTTGGTTTTGGTTGTATAGAAGGGAGATAATCTCTTAACAAAATCCAGAAATAGGACCACATGCAAACTAAAGGCACACGAGGGAGAAGATAACCTGATAATCAGTAGATGCTGTCAGTGGAAGAGGCATCTCTAGATTCAAGGAGAATGAATTGTTATGGGCACTGGGCAGCTCTGGGGTAGCAGCTGCTAGCACTGTGCGGTCACCAAGCCGGGGAGGGGTGGCAGCTCTGCTATAAATAGTGCTGGAGCCAGAGTTGCTATGGAGACAAAACCGAATCCTATTACCTGCAGGCCCTCTATGGGGAGCAAGGGAAAGGAGGGAGAAGTATTTTGAGGATTTGAGAGGTACTGTAAATAGTTTTTAAAAATTGTTAAGTAGGAGAGAAAAACGATATAACTTCTCATCTGGATCAGGTAGAGCCTTAAGCCTGCAGGGAGTGTTTGCATTGTACCTGCAGCAGCAAAGAAGGGAGTGGTGTGTAAGAGTGTGTGTAGTGCAGTGGGGTTCTGTGTGTGCAGTGAACAAGGTCCTAGTGTGGCCATGTGTGGAGCACAGAGGTGCAGTGCTGGAAGCGCTGAAAGGGGCCTTGGCGTGGAGTGAAACATTTTATTTAGGGAAGTATATGGAAATGGACCAGGAAATAAGTTGCAGTTAAGACATGGAGTGAGTGCATGCTCAGTCGCTCAGTCATGTCTGAGTCTGCGACCCCAAGGACAGTAGCCCACCAGGCTCCTCTGTCTATGGGATTCTCCAGGCAAGAGTGCTGGAGTGGACTGCCATTTCCTTCTCCAGGGAAGACATGGAAGCTTTTCCTAATTTTTGGACTGTGGTTTAGAAATTTCCCTGAGCACCTCTCCCTCTCCTCACAGAAATCCTGTTGTTTTCTGCCTTTAGATTCTTTATCTCTAAGATCCAGAAGGACAGGGCCTCATCCAAGTGTATTGTATTACTGATTCAAATCCTGGAAGTAGAGGCGGAAGCCTATGATTCAGCACCAAGGGCAGAGCTAGTATCTGTAGCCACTGGGCCCCTTTCTTGCTTAAAGAGGGAAGAAAAATGGTATGGAGGCAGCAGCCGGGGCAGAGAGAGTCCTCGTTTGAGATCACATGGAGGTAGAGTAGCCATCTGTTGTTGTTGTCTGAATGCAATTAAGTATAATCTATAGGGTAGTTTCACATCAAGCTGAACACAGAATGTTGAAACAGAATAATTAGGTTTCCACCTAGAGCTAGGAGTGCAGATTAGTTCTGATTAGAGAGTCTGGTTTGATCCTGATGCACCCTGAAGCAGTCCTGAAAGTGGCTTAATTTTTGTTATTATGATAATTGAGTCCGGATTGGACTGACCAGGCCTGTTTTTCAGAAACAGCCCCAGGAGTGAGGCTGGAAACGACCTGGTTTGTAGGGGTGGGGAGGTGAGCCATTATTTATCCTACTTCTCGACATGTGACTCTGTGAGCTCATAAGCCCGGACAGAGCTCTACACTGGGAAAAGTGTCATGTTCTCCTATCTTTAGTAGTGAAATGGAAGATCTTCTGACCTGGGTTGACGTGGAGAGGGATGAGTCCCTTAGGTGAACCAGTGGATCTTACCAGTACTTTTTTTGCTGTTAGACTTGGCTTTTCAGATAACATCAGAATTCGTCCTACGAACCTTGACTCCATGCCTGGTGCCTTGAAGTTTCTCTGAGATGAACTGATGAATTGGAGCCATGGTGCAGAAGAAGAAGTCCTGTCCTCGGTTACTTGACTACCTGGTGATCGTAGGGGCCAGGTAACCAGGAAGTGACTGATTTTGTCTAGTCATCTGGGTAGCCACAAAATCTGTAAGGAATCCCCTTCCCTACTTCCACGTTGCTTTGCATATCTCATTCTTTTGTTATTTGACCCTGACGGGAACTTTGCTGCCAGTTGGAAAAACAGAACAGGCGGATTGAGGCTACTGGCCTGGAGGAAGAGAAAGAGCAAACCTCTGCTCCTAAATAGCATCTTTGTGATTTTGAGCAAATATACTGTCATCTACCTCAGCTTCCTTATTTTGTAAGAAAGGAAAAGTACGTTGTGCTCCTTTTCTGTCTGCCTGTGTTCTTTGGGGAATCCATTAGCTAATACACCTTGAAAGATGCTAGTCATCTTACAGTGTTGGTGATCATCTTACTGGCGCCATTTGCCTTTCATTTCAGGATAGGCATCTTCCTGGCAGCACAGACCTCAACGTGGCATGCTTTCCCAGGTCCTGCAGCTAGGTTACTTTATCCAAAAGAGCATTTATTTCTCCACTGTGGCTAAATTATCATTATTATTTTTTCTTTACTGTGATTAAAACCCAAAAGAGCATGCCATCCCTTCAGGCTGCTGACCTTGTCTGTATGTTCTCCAGGCATCCGAGCAGTGACAGTGTGGCCCAGACTCCGGAACTACTACGGCGGTACCCGCTAGAGGACCACGCGGAGTTTCCCCTGCCCCCGGATGTCGTGTTCTTCTGCCAGCCAGAGGGCTGCCTAAGCGTGCGGCAGCGGCGCATGACCCTGCGGGACGACACCTCTTTTGTCTTCACCCTCACCGACAAGGACACTGGCGTCACCCGTTATGGCATCTGCGTCAACTTCTACCGCTCCTTCCAAAAGCGTGTGCCTAAGGAAAAAGGGGAGGCCGGGCCAGGGTCCCGGGGGAAGGAAGGGCCCCGAGCCCCCTGCGTCTCCGAGGAGGTGGGCCCTAAGACCTCGGAGAGCAGCCCATCCCTGCAGCCACCCAGTGCCGACTCCACCCCGGACGTGAGCCAGTCTCCGCGGGCCAGACGCCGGGCCAAGGCGGGGACCAGGTCCCGCAACAGCACGCTGACGTCCCTGTGCGTGCTCAGCCACTACCCCTTCTTCTCCACCTTCCGCGAGTGTCTGTACACCCTCAAGCGTCTGGTGGACTGCTGCAGCGAGCGCCTGCTGGGCAAGAAACTGGGCCTCCCTCGAGGCATACAGAGGTATGGTTCACTGCCGCTGCTCGGAACAGGGGAGGTGTCTGGAGTTGAGGTGTAGTTGGCTGGTGAGGGGCGTAGGGATTTCCCTCTAAAGCCTGAGGTCCCTCAGACCTCCTTAAATGCTTAATGTTAATCCATGGAACCGAAAGACTGCGGCAGAGTTAGACCTCCTTCCATGATCATGCTTGGAGTGATGCTGAGGAGTTGGGTGTTTCAGGATGGGCAGGACATGAAGTCCTTGCTGTGTGTACGTTCTTGTACGTGTCATCACCCTTGTGTGCCCCCTGTGGCCCTGGCTGAGTCCTCTCATAGAGAAGTCTTCTCCAGTCGCTGTTGTCAGACTCTGTGGCTGCACTGGGCTGCCGGGAGGAGTCCGCTCCCGCTGCTTACACGTCTGCTCCTCAGGGACACCATGTGGCGCATCTTCACCGGATCGTTGTTAGTGGAGGAGAAGTCTAGCGCCCTGCTGCACGACCTCCGGGAGATTGAGGCCTGGATCTACCGCTTGCTGCGCTCCCCAGTACCTGTCTCGGGGCAGAAACGAGTGGACATCGAGGTCCTGCCCCAGGAGCTCCAGCAAGCTCTGACCTTTGCTCTCCCAGACCCCTCTCGATTCACCCTAGTGGACTTCCCGCTGCACCTTCCCCTGGAGCTTCTGGGTGTGGACGCCTGTCTACAGGTGCTCACCTGCATCCTGTTAGAGCATAAGGTGAGAGGGCAGCGTTCCAGGCTGTTCTAGGGGAAGGGCTTCGAAGTGTGGCAGAGGCTGGACCATCACAGATGAGGATTAGGGACCACATCTTTTTCATCACTTTTCTCCAAGAGATAACGTGATCCGAGGTATGCAGTAGGTTCTCAGTGGGAGAGGGTTGAATTACGGTACCAGCATCACGTAGGTTAGGGGGCCCAGTGGTAAAGAATCTGCCTGCCAGTGAAGGAGCAATGGATTCGATCCCTGGGTCGGGAAGATCCCCTGGAGGAGGAGATGGCAGCTCACTCCAGTATTCTGGCCTAGGAAATCCCATGGACAGAGGAGCCTTGGCGGGCTACAGTCCATAGGGTAGCAATGAGTTTGACATGACTGAGTGACTTTGAGCATCATGTGGGATATATTCAGAGAGCTTGGCACTCAGCTGAATTATCCTCAACTGTACCAGCCTAATTCTCTGGAAATCTCAGTAATTCTGTGCTGATGAGTGACCCTGGGATTTGGGGAGTAAGAGCTAAGAAGGTAAAGGAATGATTCCAGGGAGGATTTGGGCAGTGCTTACACTGGGAGGCGACAGGCAGGGCAGGGTGTAGGGCAGTGATAAGTGTGGAAACTAAGGTCCCAGGGCCGTGGCCTTGGTGAAAAGAAATTAAATTGTAGTGTCAGAGGCTCTTTCAACTTCAGCCTTACTGATTCTGTCGAGCAATCCCTCTGGTACGGTTTGCGGCAGGTTGTGCTCCAGTCCCGAGACTACAACGCACTCTCCATGTCTGTGATGGCCTTTGTGGCGATGCTCTACCCCTTGGAGTATATGTTTCCTGTTATCCCACTGCTGCCCACCTGCATGGCATCGGCAGAGCAGGTGAGTCTCAAGGCGCCTTCTGGCTTTGCCACCTCTCTTCTGACACTGCCCAGGTGAAGGCTCCATGCCCAAAGAAGTTGTAAATCAGTCCTGGTCCTGAATTCCTTGTCATAACTTATTTGTCCACAAAATCTGAACTGATCTGGTGGGAAAACCTAGGCTATTTAGGCTTTTTTTCTTTTTTTTTAACTTCTTTTTTTGTATTGGGGTATAGCTGATTAACAGTTTTATGATGATTTCAGGTGAATAGCGAAGGGACTCAGCCATACATATACATGGATCCACTATTTATAGTTTTTCTTTATCACAGTTAATGTCAGGGATTATATGCTACTGGCTACCTCACTGCAGGTAGTACATAATATGTATAATATATACTATTACTTCTCTAAAATCTGAAGCACTCTGAACTTTGGAACACATCTGCCTTCAAGGAGGGATTGTGGACCTGTGTTTCCTCCCTTGGAAGAATCTTGACCTGATAAGTGATCACAGTAGATTTTGGTTTTGTTCCTTGTCTTTCGCACAGCTGCTATTGGCTCCAACACCATACATCATCGGGGTCCCGGCCAGCTTCTTCCTCTACAAACTGGACTTCAAAATGCCTGATGACGTGTGGCTGGTAGATCTGGACAGCAACAGGGTGAGGCCCTTGTCTCAGGCTCCGTGGGGCCTAGAATAGGAGTGTGTTCTGTTTTTCTAGATTACTGCCAGGAAGGTCCTAAATTTGTGGGTGATTGCTACTGTGAAACTCACTGAAACAACTTTTCTTTAAAAAAATGCTGCGTTTACTTTATTGTCTTGATAAGCTCTTGTTTAGGACCCAGAGAATTATAAGATTTCGTTTTTCTGGAGTTGAGTGTTTCCCCGCATCTTGCAAGAGCAGCAGAGCAGTTACGGTTGCAGAATTATTACCTACGGCGTAGGTCATCTACTGGTTTTCTGGGAGTGTAGTTTCTACTAAGAAACTGCATTTCAGTGCAGATTTTTAAAAAGTATATTATTAACATTCTGTGATGTGAATACATTCCAGCTTCGGTAGGTAGCCCTTATACGTGTTTGCCATAAAACTTTAGAGAGTAAAAATAAAAGTACAAAGAACGAAACAAAAGACGTGATCCTGGTACTGCCCTGGTGGTCCAGTGGCTAAGAGCCCATGCTCCCTATGCAGGGGGCCCAGGTTCGATCCCTGGTCGGGGAACTAGAGCTAAGAGTTTGCGTGCTGCAACTAAAATATCCTGCACGTTGCAACTGAAGAACGCATATGCCATCACGAGGCTGGGCGGTCCCCAGCGCCCCAGCCAAGACCTGGTGCGGTCCCATGAGCCTGTTGGCCAGGGAGAGTCACCAAGAACGTTTAGGTATATTGTTTCCTTTCAGATGTGGATATCTGTCATATACATGCATATATCTGTATACTTATATACATGCATATATAATGTGTGTGTTTGCATGTATATAATAGTATTGTATATATGTAAGGAGCTTCCCTGGTAGCTCAGATGGTAGAGAATCCGCCTGCCGAGCTGGAGATGCAGGTTTGATCCCTGGGTCAGGAAGATCCCCTGGAGAAGGGAATGGCAACCCACTCCAGTATTCTTGCTTGAAAAATCCCATGGACGGAGGAGCCTGGCGGGCTTCAGTCCATGGGGTCGCAAAAGAGTCAGACATGACTTCGTGACCAAAAACAACAACGTGGTGTATCTAATTTCCTGTTCTTGTTCCTTACCCTTACGTGAGAGAAACTCTGGAGCAACTAATTCTAAGGTCGCACCTTTGCTCTTTCTCTGGTGCAGGTGATTGCCCCCACCAACGCGGAAGTGCTGCCTGTCCTGCCAGAACCGGAATCATTAGAGTTGAAGAAGCATTTGAAGCAGGTGGGTGAAGAGGGGAGCAAACGAGTAGGTCTCCTTAGCCGTGGGCGGGCTCCAGAAAAGCAGGGTATCTCATTTTGGGGTGGTGGGGTGAATCTCAGAAGAAGAGCCATTTAGATTCCTTTCCATCCACGGTGTGCACCCCTCCCACCACCCTCTAATGCATAAAACCACCCTTCACTTTCTGCTGTTTATCACAGCTGCCCTTCTTTTTTTTTTTTTTTTTTTTGAAGGTTTGGATCATTTTATTTATTTATTTATTTATTTTATTTTTGATATCACTTTTTAATTTTTTTATTTATTTTTATTTTTTTTTAATTTTACAATCTTTAATTCTTACATGTGTTCCCAAACATGAACCCCCCTCCCACCTCCCTCCCCATAACATCTCAGTGGGTCATCCCCATGCACCAACCCCAAGCATGCTGTATCCTGCGTCAGACATAGACTGGCGATTCAATTCTGACATGATAGTATACATGATAGAATGCCATTCTCCAAAATCATCCCACCCTCTCCCTCTCCCTCTGAGTCCAAAAGTCCATTATACACATCTGTGTCTTTTTTCCTGTCTTGCATACAGGGTCGTCATTGCCATCTTTCTAAATTCCATATATATGTGTTAGTATACTGTATTGGTGTTTTTCAGCTGCCCTTCTTAATGGCCTCGGAATATTCTCTGTCTCCTAAGGAGGGAGTCAGCAGTTTGGACAGTCTGGCTCCTTTCATGTTTTTCTCTTGAATTGATCTCTGGTCCCTACAGAATCACTTCTTCAAAAATTCCTTCCTTTGAGTAAACCCCTTAAACGCATTTTCATTGATTGATTTTCTTCTTCCTCTGCATGCTGAACACAGTACCTGAAGGTAAACCGTGATGAGACCCTGGCCCCCTGCCCTGCTCTATGTCTTGTGTAGGACCTCCAGTAGATAGCTCTGTGTTTCTTTTTAGGAACTCCTCACTTGGAGAGTCTTCAGAAATCTCCCTCTGTGTTGTCTCAGTTACTTAGCAATACCTCTAGGTGAAATCTGTTTGGATTTACATGAGTTATTTTGTGTCATCCCTCTTGCTTTCTCTCACTTGGCTCCGTCACTACTGATACAATATGATATCTTGTTACAGCTGAGTCTGGTGAGGATAGCAAGTTCAGAAGATTCTCTAGCTGTCTTCCTTTGCTGTGTTTTCATTATCGATGATTGTTTTAGTATGACTAATGAGATGGAAAAGTACAGTCAGAATTTTGCTTTACATGTTCATAGGAGCTAAGATCTCTGGGCTCACAGACCCTGTATTCTGACCCCTGTCACTCAAAGCGAGGTCCCTGGACCAGCGGCATTAGTATCACCTGGGCTTGTTAAATGTGCAGAATCACCTCAGACACACTGAATCAGAATCCACCTGCAGTCACATCCCCAGGTGATTCCTATGCTCGATGACATTGAAGAAACACTGCTGGGACTGCCCTGGTGGCCCGGTGGTTAAGAATCTGTCTGCCAGTGCAGGGGACATGGGTTCCATCCCGGGTTGGGGAAGATTCCACGTGCAGCTTCTGAAGCCCATGTGCCGTGGAGCCCACCCTGTAACTGGAGAGGCCCAGCAGTGAGAAGCCTCCTCAGCACAGCTAGAGAGAGCCTGCACGCAGCGACCAAGACCCAGTGCAGCCCTCAAGTAAACTGATTGAAAAAAACAAACACTGCTGGTTTAGATCAGTGGTTTTCAAACTGGCCCGTGGAGCCCCTGAGGGTTGATTTAGATCGGGACCACTGAGCATATGAGGCTCTGGGTTCCGTATATGCTTCAGAGAAGCTTTACTTTTATAGGTTTCAACTGTTGATGTTCCCACCTAGATCTCAATTGAAAAACAAGATTTCATAACTAAAACAAATTTGAAAACTATCACCTTGGACTTCAGGTGTGATCAAGTGGCCTTGATCAGATTGGCTTAAGCTAAAGATTGCATAATTCAGATTGTTTCCTAAAGGTTAAAGTCTCTGGATTCTTATTTCAGAGAGGAAGGCTCTTTCCTAGGAATTGACGTTGGCTGGCCGCCCAGGACTCAGCCATCTGTGCGGGACTTCTTGTTCCGCAGGCCCTCGCCAGCATGAGTCTCAACACCCAACCCATCCTCAATCTGGAGAAATTCCATGAGGGCCAGGAGATCCCCCTTCTCCTGGGAAGGCCTTCTAATGACCTGCAGTCCACACCTTCCACCGAGTTCAACCCGCTCATATACGGCAATGATGTGGATTCGGTGGATGTCGCAACCAGGTACAGGCAAGCCAACCAGACAGTCACAGGCTCTTGAATTGGTCCCTCCTCACTCAGTGACCTCGGGGCAAATTACTTCCATGAGCCCAGAGATTCTTTATTTATAAAATGTATATAATACCTGGTTATATTTGCCACCTTAGTAAAAGCAGAGGAAATGGTTCATCATATTCTCAGGCCTTTTAGGCCTCGGGTGCGGACGGGGGTTGATGATTCTTCAAGACACCTCTCCCCTGGCTGTTGGAAGCTTGTAAAATGATGACGTCGGGAGGTGGTCTGAGGCCTCGGATCGTAGGGACCCTTGCTCTGCAGGGCGCGGCACTCGGGCCGTCTCACCATCCTCTTCCTCCCCAGAGTGGCCATGGTCCGTTTCTTCAACTCCCCCAACGTGCTGCGGGGCTTTCAGATGCACACGCGTACCCTACGTCTCTTCCCCCGGCCCGTGGTGGCTTTCCAAGCCGGCTCCTTTCTAGCCTCACGCCCCCGGCAGACTCCTTTCGCAGAGAAACTGGCCAGGACTCAGGCCGTGGAGTACTTTGGAGAATGGATCCTGAACCCCACCAACTACGCCTTCCAGCGGATTCACAACAGTGAGTCCCCGTCCCGCTGCCCCACCTCCTGTTTTGTCCTCCTGATGGCTCTTCCCTTTGCCCTCTCCTCTACCAGTCTGCAGGCTGCCCCTGCCATTCTGATTTTGCTTGAGACTTCCTCCCACCTTTCTTTTACACTTTGCTTGCTTTTTCTCCCCCTGTTGCCCACTCAAGTCTCCTTTTGTTTTCCTCCATGGGTAGACATGTTCGATCCAGCTCTGATTGGCGACAAGCCCAAGTGGTACGCCCACCAGCTGCAGCCCATTCACTATCGAGTGTATGACAGCGGTTCCCAGCTGGCCGAGGCGCTGAGCGTGCCGCCCGAGCGAGACTCTGACTCTGACCCAACCGATGACAGGTGAGCAGCAGGAGGGTTCTCAAAGGCTAGAAGGCTCTCACTAGCAAAGTGGCCGGATTTCGTAGAGTTTAGACATTGGTCTGCAAGGCCTTGTATCTTACATAGTTCACTTGATTTCGTGTTTGTTTCCTCATTCTCTATCTTGTTCCCTGATCTTGAGTTACGGGTGCTCCTCTGTTGGTTTCCCTAATGTGGGTTGCCGATTCTTATCTCTGCCCCCTTTTTCCTGTTTTGTTTTTCTTGCTCTTCACTCTGCAGCGGGAGTGACAGCATGGATTATGACGACTCAAGCTCTTCTTACTCTTCCCTTGGTGACTTTGTCAGCGAGATGATGAAATGCGACATCAACGGTGATACTCCTAGTAAGTATACCCGGAGAAACTAGCCGCTCCAGGTGGGGTTTGGGGTTCTGCGATGGCAGTTCTGCAGCTGCCATCTTTGAGGGTTTTTTTTTTCTTTTTTTTAAAGAAAACTTATAAAAATTAATCTTTTAATTGAAGTATAGTTGATTTACAGCGATAGCGTCTACGGTACAGCACAGTGAGTCCGCCAGACATATCTTCCTTGGGTTTTGGCAGACGTGGACCCTCTGACACACGCGGCGCTGGGGGATGCCAGCGAGGTGGCGATTGATGAGCTGCAGAACCAGAAGGAGACAGAGGAACCCGGCCCGGATGGCGAGCACTCTCAGGAATACCCGCCGCTGCGCTTTAGCTCCAGCACCACTGCCAGCAGTAGCCCCAGCACCGTCATCCACGGCGCCAGCTCTGTACGTGAGGGCTCGGAAGAGAGGATGAGTGAGAACGGTGACTTGAGGTGTGGGGCCTCATTTCTGTTAGGAAAGCTGGGGTGAAACTGTCCACTCAGTTTGCTGCTTTCTCCACATTGCCCCCAGCCTCCTCTCCATAGATCCTGTTGTTTAGAGCCTATGAAATACAGTCTGAGCCCTGAAGGAGGACCCGCAGCCCTGTTCAGGGGTGAGCTGAGATTTCCCCCTTGTATACTTTGTGCAGAGAGAACAGGGGTGTCACAGAGATGCTTCTCACACACGCCTCAGGCTCAGAATCTACCAGGCCTGGCTCGGCCTTGCCCAGCTGAGAAAGACAGGAAGGCACCCCAGGCGCCGGGTGACCCCTTTGTATTTAATATGTCCCCAGGAACCTGTCGACTCAACAGAGGTGGACGATAAGGCGGCAGGAGGCATCCCCAAGTCCCTCCCCACCATGCCTCCCGGCGTGGGCAAGTGCAGCGTGGACAGACGTCAGCCAGAAACTGGAGAAGGTTCAGTGCACCGGCAAGCCTCTGACAGTCCGTGCCTCCAGCCCCAGTATGGCGTTCCCCCTGAGGAAGATGATGAGCAGGGTGAAAGTTACACCCCCCGACTCAGCCAGCATGTCAGTGGCCATCGGTGAGAGCCTGCGGATGCCTCTAGAGGGGTGACGGAAGGACCTCACCCCGTGGGCCCTGGGGTGAGGGTGGACCAGAAAGTCTGGGCAGTCTGAAGGCTCGTGAGGCCTGGCATCCCCAGAGACTCAGGCACCCCTGCCTGGGGGCTCAGAGGTGCCACTGTGTGTTCAAGGGCTCAAAAGCTGCTGCGGCCCAACAGCTTAAAACTGGCAAGTGACTCAGATGCAGAGTCGGACTCCCGAGCGAGTTCGCCCACCTCCACCGTCTCCAACAACAGCACGGAGGGCTTCGGGGGCATCATGTCTTTCGCCAGTAAGTGCCTGAGGCTTCTCCCGCCTGGGTCCCATCTCCTGTCCGGCAGGGCCTGACCACGGCAGATGCTGCTTACGGCTTCAGACATAGGGCTGGGTTGGCATTGTCAAGCTCCTCTTCAGGTGGTTTGAGCGATGCCTAATAAGGTATTTTTGGGGGAAGTCAACAGAGAACAGGGACAGATTAGTCACTGTCTTTATGCCTGGAGGTTTCGGTCTGTTTGGGGGTAAGACAGCTGGCTGTTGAACTGAAAAGGAATCATTTTTTTAAAATCATAACCCTTGTACATGTATTTCCTGGAAATGTTCTGGTCAAATTTGATTTGAGATTTATGTTTAATATCTTCTCTGCCTGGGGGAAGGACTTTTTCACGCACACACCTTGAAATCTATGTGACATGGGCTTGTACATAGAGAATATTACCAGAAATGAGGGTGATGTCGGTTCAAGATTAAAGACAGACTAGGGGCCAGAGAAGGCCATCATGGGGGGATCACTGTGATGGTGAGGTTTTTTTTTTAGAAGCCCGGAAGGGAGAGTACCAGCGTCAGACCGGACGTGTGTTATCTGCCAGGCGTTTGCACTGGGCTGGCAGTAGAGGAGAGGCTTGGGTGTTACCATGGGAGGCAGCCAGAGAAAGTGGTTCCTGGGGGTTCTGAGCATTCCTGGCAGTAGCCCTTTTGTTTGTCCTAAGTTAGCTGTGGTCCTTTCTAAGCTTAGGTGAGGGGCTCTGGGATTACGTCTGAAGAGGAGGAGGGTGGAGGTGGTGCTCCAGCCCCTGGAGGGGAGTGCCCTGACGCTTCACCCCCCTGACGCATGGCTCTCACCCGCCCCCTGGACAGGCAGCCTGTATCGGAACCACAGCACCAGCTTCAGCCTTTCAAACCTCACGCTGCCCACCAAAGGAGCCCGAGAGAAGAGCACGCCCTTCCCCAGTCTGAAAGGTGACTACCGCCCTCCTTCTGCCAAGCCGAGGTCCTCTGGGAAATATTTCAGGCCCGTGGGTGCTTGTCAGGAACCCCGTGTATGATGAATTATCTGACCCGGCTGTTGCCTCTCATATAATGCTTCTCGTGGCTCTCTCCACACATCGTATGAGTTCTCTGCTGGTTTTCAGGTGGAAACTGTCTTTTGTAGCTAAAGAGAAGGCCCTGTAGTGTCATTTAGGATAACGGCAACTGGGGGATTACTGCTGCTTCCGGAGGCAACCTTTGTCAGAGGCACGTAATCCACATAGGGCTCCTTGGCTGCCACCAGTCTTCTGCCAGGCTCCTACTGTGTGGACTCAGGATAGACTCCATCCTAAGGAGCTGGCCCAC
This sequence comes from Capricornis sumatraensis, assembly GCF_032405125.1. Lineage (NCBI taxonomy): Eukaryota > Metazoa > Chordata > Mammalia > Artiodactyla > Bovidae > Capricornis > Capricornis sumatraensis. The sequence continues at coordinate 77,660,800 of NC_091084.1, forward strand.
CAGGGGCTGGTTGTGAAAAGACTGGCAGTGTTCACAGAGTCAAGAGACCTCTCACTTTGGCTTGCTGTCAGCTCAGGGCCCCGTGAGTGCAGCATTGGTTGGCATCGAGGGGCAGTTAAGACCTCACTGGATTTTCATTTGCGATTTCTGAGTTTGACAGGCTCTTTTGAATTTACTCTGACTTTTGTTTATTTCCTTTGGAGTTTGTGCTGAAATATTTAATCAAAGAAGAAAGCCAAATGAGCAGCAGTTTCATGTATTTTTTAACTGGCCTGTCTCCCCACCAATTAGTAAATGTTAGGAATCTCAGGAACGTTCTTTGGTGGGGATGGGAGTGTAGGGTAGATGGGCAGAAGGACATCACGGCTAGTGGTGCGTGTAGGGAGCTCACCAGGCCTGCAGGGCGGATCGGGACGGAAAGGCGGCAGTGTCGCTGACTCTCGTTTGACACAGCTGCAGGGGGCAGGCGTCGCCTCGCTCTCATTGCATGCAGGCGCTTCACTCCATCCGCTGCACTGGTCCCTCCCACCCACTCCCAATCTCAGCCTCACCCCTCCCCTTGATGCCATCGGGGGGCGCTTCCCTCTGTCTCCCTGTGGGCCCTCCGGACACCCATGCTGGACGTTTCATGAAACAGCTGTCTCATATGCATGCGTTCGTTGAGTACCTAAAGGCTCCTGGTGTCATTCCCCTGCCTCTGGCTCGGAGAGGCCATAGTCTTAAGGACAGTCTTTCCCAGAGCCTGGGCTTGTCCCCTTGGCCACTCGGCTTCCAGCCTCTGGAGGTGCCCGAGAACGAAGGTCACAGGCACTAAGCTTCGGGAGGATGCTCAGACGACCTGACTGGCCGCTCCACCGCGGGGTGCAGGGGGGTGGTATCGTGCTGCAGCTACTAATTGTGTATTTTGTGTCCCAGTATTTGGGCTAAATACTCTAATGGAGATTGTTACTGAAGCCGGCCCTGGGAGTGGTGAAGGTGGGTCTTGCCCGTGAGCTCTGCATGATCTTTTTTCTCCTAGCATCTCCTGTGCCTGCCCGAGAGCCATCCTCCTCCCGGAGCAAGCGGCCTCACCTCGAGTGGCCCGCCTTGCCCCGCCCCCCCGTGCTTGCCCATGGGGCGTGCTGCTGGTGCATGTGGAGCGGCCTGAGTCTCCATCCCCACCTCCTCCACGTGGCTGGCCTCCACCTGTGTGTGCGCGACACCCTGAGGCCGCCCGCACCCAGCCCTCCAGGGAGTGGGTGCAGAGCGTGGCCGCCCGGGGGCTGCGCCGAGCCTCGCTCCTGGACCCCAGGAGTGACGCCGTCTCCTCCTGCCTTCCTAACTGCAGGAAACAGGCGGGCCTTAGTGGACCAGAAGTCATCGGTTATTAAACACAGCCCGACCGTGAAAAGAGAGCCTCTGTCACCCCAGGGCCGGGCCAGCAACTCTAGGTAATGAAGGGCAGCGCTGTTTGTTTGTTTTTTGTTTTTTTCCCCCTGTGTAAACATTGACTTATTTATTTGGCTGCACTGGGCTTAGTTGTAGCACTCGGGACCTTTGATCTTCATTGTCATGTGGGATCCTTAGTTGTGGCATGCAGACTCCTCAGTAGCAGTATATGGGATCTAGTTCCCTGAGCAGGGATCGAACCTGGGCCCCTTGCATTGGGCACGCCCCAGAAGTCCCCAGAGCCGTTTGAAAGGTTCTCAGATGGAGGTAGCGATTCCTGTACCAAACCTGAGGGGTGCTAAAGAGAGAAAGAGAGGTGAAACCCCTCCCTACTCTGACTCGGCCCCCGTGAGGCAGCTGTCGCTGGTGGTGTGGAGGAGGGTGGGGCCAGTACTGGGTCCTTGGGCACACCCAGCCATCTGGAGGGGTGGGCTTCGCAGGGGACCTGGTGCTTTGGAAAGTGGCTTCGAGTTTTTGCCCCCGGCGGCAGACATCTAGCCTGGTGAAAGTGGGGGATGCTCTGCCAAGGAGCCGCTGACCCCAAAAGTGGTGTGTGGACCCCCCCACCCACAGTGAGAACCAGCAGTTCCTGAAGGAGGTGGTGCACAGCGTGCTGGACGGCCAGGGTGTCGGCTGGCTCAACATGAAGAAGGTGCGGCGGCTGCTGGAGAGTGAGCAGCTGCGCGTCTTCGTCCTGAGCAAGCTGAACCGCACGGTGCAGTCCGAGGAGGAGGCCCGGCAGGACGTCATCCCCGACGTGGTCAGGGCCAGGGCCGGGGGTCGCCCGGGGAGGAGGGGCGGGGACGCCGCGCTAGAGAGGGCAGCGCCCACTCTTGGCCCTGGGCTGTCGTTGCAGGAGGTCAGCCGGAAGGTGTACAAGGGCATGTTGGACCTGCTCAAGTGCACGGTCCTCAGTCTGGAGCAGTCCTTCGCCCACGCCGGCCTGGGTGGCATGGCCAGCATCTTCGGGCTCCTGGAGATCGCCCAGACCCACTACTACAGTAAAGGTAGGGCTGGGACCAGCAGGGCGGCGCGCCGTCTGCAGAGAAGGGACTCGGCCCCTTGACGGGACTCCCAGCGCCAGGCTGCTTCCTCTGAGGCTCCGGGCTTTTCTTTTCTAGCACGTGTTTTTATGGGCGGATGTTCTGTCGTGGGAGAGAACAAGGCCCACTTTTCTTTCTCTGCACTTCTTCCCTTCCGCCTTCTCCTCTGTCCTTGCTTATCCCACCTCATTCCACACCTGGACTCTCTCTCTTTTTTTTTAAAGAAACACTTACTTACTTATTTGGCTGCGCAAAGATGGTCTTAGTTGCAGCAAGTGGGATCTTTAGTTATGGCATGCAAACTCTCCATTGCAGCACTCGGGATCTCATTCCCTGACCAGGGATCGAGCGCAAGCCCCCAGTGTGGGGGGCTCGGGGTCTTAGCCACTGGCCCACCAGGGAAGTCCTCTCCGTCTCCTTTGACCTCTTCGTGTGTTTCATCTTTTCCTCAGAACCAGACAAGCGGAAGAGAAGTCCCACGGAGAGCGTCAGTACACCAGTCGGCAAGGATCCTGGCCTGGCTGGGCGGGGGGACCCAAAGGCCATGGCCCAGCTGAGGGTCCCCCAGCTGGGACCTCGGGCACCAAGTGCCCCAGGAAAGAGTCCCAAGGAGCTGGACACCAGGAGTCTAAAGGAAGAGAACTTTGTGGCATCTATTGGTGTGTATCATGTGTTGAGTGTGCTGGAGGAGTTCTGGCTTCTTCAGTGTCCCTGCCTCCTTTCAATTCATCCAGAATCCCACCTCTCTCTTCCCCACGCTTTGCTTTCCAGGCAGGGAGACAGACTTGTGTCCATTTCTAGCCGTGTCTCTTTACTTCTCTATCCCTTCATTTACACTCACCATCACCTGAGCCTTAAAGGAAGAGTGGAAGTTTTGGTTAGGGGGCCCAGTGGAGCTTACTGCCAGAGTCTGAGCTGGACTCGCCGTCCCTCCCTCTCTCATTTACATTGGGATTGCTTCACGTAGTGGAGAGTTCCTGGAAGCTGTAAGGCAGTTTATGGATGCATCTCTGGGCTGTAACACTGTGATGATCTGGGTCTCTACAGCCAGCTTCCCCCCCGACCCAGGCATCACACTGCCCTCGGACTTGCTCCTCTTGGGCATGTCTGGCCACCCCACCTCCCTGGGTTCTAGACCTTGAGGTCCAGAGTTCTGAGTCAGCTCTTCCTCGCTGGACTTGGGATTAGAGCTCGCTTTACCTGTGGTGTTTCTCCATTCCCACTGAGGCACCGCCTGGTGAGCTCCCGGAGCATTGGTCTGACTCACTCCCCACCTGACCTGGAGTCCTCTAGGTTGTGCCTCTCTCTTTTTCTGGTTCTAGATCCCTGGGGAACATGCTTCTAACTGAAGCGTGTTTTTGCCACATCCATGATCTGGCCTTCTCTAGCGGGCAGAACACTTTCCTGGAGGCAGCCAGCCATGCCTGTCTCCTCCCTGTTGTGACGCTCTAGAAACTGTACTGACCCCCCAGTCTGGAGATCTGGCCCCCAGCAAGGAAAATGACTTTGGACAGATTGCTTCCCTTCAGGGTCTGTATCTCCTCACCTGGGAAGCGAGGAGATTGGACCGAGTAGACTTTAAAGTTCTTTCAAGAAAAGAATTGCTGTGATGACTGTTTCTCTTCTCTACCCCTACTCAGATGCTCTTCTTGACCATTTAGGGTTCTCTGCCACCTCTACTGGCTAAGATGGGTCTTTTGGCAGGGCAGGCACTGATTCTGAGGGTAAGCAGGTGTTTTGGTAGCAACAGGGAAGGATACTAGCTGCCTGCACAGGTGGCCTCTGTCCAATCCAGAGGAGCACCCAGATCTGTGCTGATGCTTCTGGGGCCCCGTGGCTGCACGAGGTGATCCTCTGTCTGATCTGGAATCCTTAAAGTTTGCTGTTCCCCGGCTCATTTGGCAGAGCGAGCACGGTGTGGTGGAAGCTCTCCCTGGCTCAAGGTTACGTGATCTTGAGCAAGTGTTTCAGCCTCTTTGGGGTCAGTCTCCTCGCACCAGAACAAAGGCGCTTGATCAGAGGCTTCTCTGTCTCTGACATTCCGCAGGATTTTCACTGACGCATGGAGATGCGGAAAGGAATTTAGTTCTTGAGCTGGGCGGCAGGGGGAAGGCATTAGATCTCTCGATGTTTCACCCCCTACCCCTCCCCTCAATGAAGATCTCTCTTGATTTGTAGTTCTGTGCCTGAGACAGAAGCAGCTTGGGTGGGTGGGGTTTCCATTTCATCTGTCTGACCAGCCTCTGACTCTCTCTGTCTTTCTCTCCTGCTTACATTGCATCTGGGGTAGAATTGTGGAGCAAGCACCAGGAAGTGAAAAAGCAAAAAGCTTTGGAAAAACAGAGTAAGGAACAAATGCCCCTTCCCGTTCCCAAGTCTCCCATACCTGCCAACTCCCCAGGTCCAGTCGGGGCAGGCCCCTTGGTCAGCCCCACCCCAAATTTGCTCTTGGGGGGTATTTGGAACGAAAGCAGGTAGGTGGTGTGTGACACTTAGGTATGTGCTCGTAGGCTGCTGCTGCCCCTTCCCCTTGCGGTAAACCAGGCGGTGATCAGGGCATCCGCTGCGTAAAGGCCCCCAGAGCTGGGTTCTCTGTCGCCCCAGAGTTGGTGGGGAGAACGTTTGCCTACTTCAGCGCCCCTCATTGGCTGAGTCTCCCGCACCCACTGGAAGGCCTGTGGGCACAGTTGGCAGAGATGGTTGCTGTCCCTCCGTGTTGAGTCTGCAGCCTCCCGGCTCTCTGGTGGCTTGCCTAGGCACGCTTTCTCGCTTTCTGTCATTCTGTCCTTCTGCCATACCATTGTGGATGGGCGGGAAAGACGGGGGTGCCTTTTAACCTGGAACGTGGAAGCTGGGGGGGGTGGGTGGGTAGTGTCCACTGAAACAGCTGGTGTTCTTTAATTCCCTGGGCTCCTCCTACTCTGGTCCCTTCAGAGAGATTTACGGGAAAGCGCAGGGACCGGGGGACCCCAAAGGCCCTCAGGCCCCGGTGAGCGCTGACCCGGAGTGCGGTGGAGCGTGGTTGGTTTGTGTAACTTTTCCTCCTTAGGATGATGCGGTCAGAGTCTTCTCTAGCTAAGAAGGTGGCTGCAGAACCCCTTGAGACCAGGTCTGATTTTTCCCTACCTGGTTCTTAAGGCATCTGGGGACTTCTTCTTCCAGCGGGGCCCGAGTGAGTGGCAGTCCCTGGAAAGGTGACTGGGACACACGGAGCAGGTCTGGGGCCAGGCCGTGCCTCTGTCCCACTCCCTTGGCCAGCCTGCCCCTAGCCTGTGTACCGAGTAACACAAGTCTTCCCCTCCTCAGGGCCTGAAGTAATCAAACCCACCTTTGACCTTGGTGAGACCGACGAGAAAAAGTCCCAGGTCAGCGCAGACAGTGGTGTGAGCCTGACATCCGGTTCCCAGGTTTGTGACAACCGTGTTCAGAATCGTGAGCATCAACAGTTTGCTATCTCAGAACACTTTAAGACCAAAACAAAAAGACAACCTTGAAACATCATGAATATCCAGTCTCAGAGGAATGGTGAAATAAGTGTAATCTATCCACGTAATGGAGAAGGAAATGGCAACCCACTCCAGTATTCTTGCCTAGAAAATCCTGTGGACGAGGGAGCCTGGTGGGCTGCTGTCTGTGGGGTCGCACAGAGTCGGACACGACTGAAGCGACCTAGCATGCATGCATGCATGCACTGGAGAAGGAAATGGCAACCCACTCCAATATTCTTGCCTGGGGAATCCCAGGGACGGAGGAGCTTGGTGGGCTGCCGTCTGTGGGGTCACGCAGAGTCGGACACGACTGAAACAACTTAGCAGCAGCAGCAGCATCCATGTAATGCAATATTAGTATCCATTAATGACTGTATTTTCAAAAATTTAGTGACATGGGAAAGTGTTTACAAAGCTATATGCAGGGTGAATCAGATTTTACTTTTAAAATATACGTAGAAAAGACTGAAAGGAAGTATGCTAGGCTTTAATAACAGTGATTAACGTGGGTGGTAAGTTTATGGCTTTTTTAAAAAATTTCCTCATTTCTTTCATGTATTTTCCGTAGCAAGCACGTATTTGTTTTCCATTCATTGTTTTTCTTATTCTGTAAGTCCTACATATTTTATATTCAGGAAAAAGGGCTGATTTCTCATGACCCGTCCAGGGATGACAACAGAAGGGTGGGGATGGGAGGAGGAAGAAGATACAGTGTTTCTTAGGGAAGGAGAGCGTGGATGGATCTCCTCCCTGCTGTGTCTGAGTCCGCGTGTCTCGTTTCAGAGGACCGATCCAGACTCTGTCGTCGGTGTGAGTCCCGCCGTGATGATCCGAAGCTCAAGTCAGGACTCTGAAGTTAGCACCGTGGTAGGGGAACACCACGCTGGTGCCTTGGTGGGCGGGGTGTGGGTCCCCTTCGGAAGGGGGTTTCCTCTCTCCTGTGGAGGCTGGCCTTGCTCTCAGGTCAGCTGGGTTCTCTTGGTGGAGACGTGTACCTGTCGTAGGTCCTTGTCTGTGGGCTCAGACCCTGAGATTTCACCCAGGGCGTCTCCTCATCTTGTAAAGAAGGTACTTCCAGAGGCTGTCTTAACACGCCTTTGAGGCTGGGTGGTTTTTTTTTCTTTTTTAACGGCAGCAGAAGGCTCTAAGAAGCTTGGCATCTCCGGGACGCACCCCTGGGGGAGATCCCTTACCGCCTTTCTTCCTTTGCAGGTGAGCAACAGCTCCGGAGAGACCCTGGGAGCAGACAGCGACCTCAGCAGCAGTGCGGGTGATGGCCCAGGCGGCGAGGGCAGCGCCCACTTGGCAGGCTCTCGAGGCACCTTGTCTGACAGTGAGATCGAGACCAACTCTGCCACCAGTGCCATCTTTGTAAGCTCAGCGGGATGGGGCTAGGTTAGAAAAGGTTGAAACTTAGGAGGCAGTTAGGAGGCAAAAGGGAAGGCCAGGCATGGATAACTTTCGTATATCTGACCTCAGAAAAATGTTTCTTAAATTAGCTCTTTGCAGAGTCATCCGACGCCATGCTCTGGGACTTTCAGAACCTTCTCCTGAATCATTGATGAGTTAGGCTTCCTGCCCAGTCACATAAGGGCTTCGACTCCTATGTGGCAATAACCCCTGTGTTTAAAATAAACAAAGTGATGCCTTTGTGGCCACGTCAGGGCAGCTGCAGGTCTCATTTTGTCCCAGTCAGCCTGTTTTTATTCTGCTCACTGCTTTGTTTATGTAGCACCTTACGAAGAAGGCACTGGCACCCCACTCCAGTACTCTTGCCTGGAAAATCCCATGGACAGAGGAGCCTGGTAGGCTGAAGTTCATGGGGTCACTAAGAGGCAGACATGACTGAGCGACTTCACTTTCACTTTTCACTTTCATGCTTTGGAGAAGGAAATGGCAACCCACTCCAGTGTTCTTGCCTGGAGAATCCCAGGGACGGGGGAGCCTGGTGAGCTGCCGTCTATGGGGTCACACAGAGTCGGACACGACTGAAGCGACGCAGCAGCAGCAGCAGCAACAGTTATTCGAAGCTTTCCTTTGTGAATAAACGTCTATTAAGTGATTGACTAAATGCCAGATTCTGTAAGAAAGAATCAGGGGTGACAAGGCATGATTCCCCTTCTCAAGAAGTTTGCAGTTCCGTATGTTGCTATGACTGATCTCTTCTGATAGGTGAGGGAAACAAAGCCGTAGGGGGAAAAAGAATAGCTCTTGCCCTAGGTTATACAATAAGCCAGGGATCAGTAGGAATTAAATGAGCTCTTTTTCGTCCCTGTCTGTAGACACACCGCCCTGCAGTGTATACAGGCATCCCCAGGCAGCGTTAAGGGTCCTGCCACTCTGGGCACTTGGTTAGGCAGAGCTGAGGATGGGTGTTCTCCGCCTGAGCTCAGAGGCCCTCATCTTTGGTCTGTGGGGAGAACGGGAGAGCAAGTCTAAATGAAATACAGCAGGCAGCCCTGGCGGTCACTCCCACCCCAGGGCCTTGTGCAGCCCTGCTTCAGACAGAGCCAGTGACATCCCAGAGTGGGGGGTAGGGGTAGGATTGAACCAGCAGAGCCGTTCAAACTCGTGGACTGTAACTCGCCCGGAGTCTAAACAGACCCTTTTAATTAAGAGCATCTTAAATCCTTCTAGTCTGCTTCTGTTCTGGAAGCTGAGGTACATGCTGTGCCGTAGCTGTCTTGCAAGAAGCCACTCAGCTGTGGGCTCCCCTTCCTGGCACTTCCCGGGACAGATTCTTACTTGTCCTGTGCTTCTGGGTAAGGGTGCTTCCTGCGGTTGAGTTGCCGAGAGCAGTTACCTAAATTTCTTGGCTCAAAAAAATAGGCTGCTTTGGCAAGAGACAGCATTATATTAAGTTAATACGGTTCCCTGAACGAAGTCTTGGGCTCTGAACCAGGCAGCTGGCGTTTGCACACGCTCATTAGGTGTTTATTGCCCAGGAACCTCTGATTGGTGGCTTCTCTGCTTATGCTGCCTCACGTGTTGTGAAATGGGTGTGAGAGCTACCCCTTCCCCAGCTGAAAATCTCTCCCGAATAAACAGAAAGCCTACTGTTGTGGAAGTGGCAGATAAAGTGGTATTTTTACGTGGGAAGATATTTCTAAGAGATGGTAAGAGAGAAGACGTTAACATTTGTCAAACACCAGCCATGTGCCAGGGGTAAAGAACCTGCCTGTTGGTGCAGGAGGCGTAAGAGACGTGGGAGTCTCCTGGAGGAGAGTGTGGCAACCACTCCAGTGTTCTTGCCTGGAGAATCCCATGGACGGAGGAGCCTGGCGGGCTGCAGTGCATGGGGTCGCAAGGAGTGGGACACCACTGAAGCAACTTAGCGCACACACGTGTGCCAGGCACTATGAGTGATTTATATGTCTTTTCTCATTTAATCCCTGGAGTAGTCCTGTTGAGTGGGTATTATAACCTTCCTTTTACAGATGAAGAAAATGAGTCTGAGAAGCTAATCAGTTTTGTGCCAAAGATCACACAGCTAGTAAGAGGCAGGGGTCTGATTCTTGGTCATCCTCAGAAAAGAAACCCAGTGTTCTTTCCACTGTGTCACGCTGCTACCGAGAATTTGTCTTATTTTTAAGAGCAAAGAGTCTTACAGAAACGAAAGGAGGTAAAAATAAGTAAAAATGAAAGGTCGAGTACATGTTTCGGGAGGCAGTAACCGAAAGCAGTATTATCAGATTGACTTATTTTTTAAAAACTTTCTTTTATTTATTTTTGGCTGTGCTGGGTCTTTGCTGAGTGAAGGCTTTTTCTCTAGTTGAGGTGCATGGGCTTTAGGGAGCACGGGCTTAGTTGCCCCACGGCATGTGGATTCTTCCCAGACCAGGGATCAAACCCGTGTCCCCTGCATTGGCAGGTGGATTTTTAACCCACTGGACCACCAGGGAAGTCCCAGATAGACTTCTGTTTGAAGTGAGCTGCTGAGTGGCAAAGACAGGGCTACTGGAATACATGTGGCTAATGATGGTGGCCGGTGTGTGAGCCTCTTTTATAAGCTGCTTGGTTTCCTTTGCCCCTGTCCCTTGGTGCCTTGGCAGCTGACCTGTTGTCTCTTCTCTCTAGGGTAAAGCCCATAGCTTGAAGCCAAGTGTAAAGGAGAAGCTGGTGGGCAGCCCAGGTCGCTCTTCTGAAGATGTCAGCCAGCGAGTCTACCTCTACGAGGGACTCCTAGGTGAGAAGCAGACCGGGAAGGCCTCTTGCACAGGAAGGAAGCAGGCCTCGGCCAGGGAAGAGGGTGGCACCGGACAAGTAGCTGCGTGGCTGTTGGCTGACGTCAGTGCGGATGTGAGAGGGCGTTTTTATATCTGAAGCCGGCGACTGTCGGTCCGGAGAGAGGAAGGCAGTGGGAGAACGCTAGGAGAGACTGAAGTCCGGTATTAATCGACAGTCTCTATCTCTCTGTCTTCTTTTACTTTCTTGCTACCATGGTCCTTCCTGCTCACAAACTGGCAGGAAGGGACAAAGGATCGATGTGGGACCAGTTAGAGGACGCTGCTATGGAGACCTTTTCTATAAGTAACCACCTTTCTGTGTGTGTTGTTCATCCCTCCTTGGGAGGGACTGGGCCTCACTTGGAGGCAGCTGGGGCTGGTGGCAGGAATGCTGGATCTGGGGTGGCGAGTCTGATGTTTCCTTTGCTCTGGAATTTGTAAAGACTCCCTTCCTTGCTGGAATTTACTCTTTATCTTAGTTTGGCAGCCGCCTTCTTTATATGTTATATAAGCCCCTAAGAACTACCCTCTCTTCCACACAGGCAAAGAGCGTTCTACTTTATGGGACCAAATGCAGTTCTGGGAAGACGCGTTCTTAGATGCTGTGATGTTGGAGAGAGAAGGAATGGGCATGGACCAGGGTCCCCAGGAAATGATAGACAGGTGTGAGGTTTATAAACCCTTGGAAAAGGCAAATTTGGCCCCTTCCTCGTTAATTCTGCATCCTCCCACCTGGGGGCTGACGTGTCCTGGTCTCCCGTTCAGGTACCTGTCCCTGGGAGAACACGACCGGAAGCGCCTGGAGGACGATGAAGACCGCCTGCTGGCCACACTCCTGCACAATCTCATCTCGCACATGCTGCTGATGAAGGTAGGGCCAGTCTTGCTTCCACCTAGGTACTGCCAATGCTGAGGACAAGGCTTGTTCCTGTTGCCTGAATCCTGGGGCAGTCGGGAAGCAGTCAGGGCATCCTGCTAGGGCCTCTTCCTCACTGAAGGTCTGAGGCCTCGATGCAGTTCATTTATCCCTGTCTCTGAAGCAGCCAGGCTGCTGTACAGCTGGGGAGTGTTGTATAGGTGATGGATGATGGCTTGCTGTTTGTTTCTTTTGAATTTTAAATGGGCTTTCTTTGCTGAATATTTTTAGGATGCCTGTCGAACTCCCCAGAGGAGTCAGTGGAAAAAGAATTTTTTTTCAAGTAGTAAATTCTGAAACTTTAGAAAGGATGCTCAGAATTTACTTTTCAGCACTAGTCCTTCATAATATAGACTTCCTCGTAGATGTAAAAAGCACTGCTGCTAAGTCGCTTCAGTCATGTCTGATTCTGTGTGACCCCATAGACGGCAGCCCACCAGGCTTCCCTGTCCCTGGGATTCTCAGGCAAGAACTCTGGAGTGGGTTGCCATTTCCTTCTCCAGTGCATGAAAGTGAAAAGTGAAAGGGAAGTCGCTCAGTTGTGTCCGACTCTTAGCGACCCCATGGACTGCAGCCCACCAGGCTCCTCTGCCCATGGGATTTTCCAGGCAAGAGTACTGGAGTGGGTTGCCATTGCTCATTGGAAAAGCAATGAACGGCAGATTCTAGTTTGACTTAGTTATATTTGGTTTTTATAGCCATGGGAGAGAACTGTGTTTCCAAGTAGAAGAGTCCTGTTCTGAAAGGACCTGGTGGGTAGAAGAGAGTTGTTTTGAGAATGAGTTCCGGGGTTTTTGCTCCACCTGTTCTCCCGGCCTCTCTTAATGTGAAGACATGAGTTGATCCAGTGGAGAGAATACCCTGCAGTCACTCTTGGTTATTAAGCTTCTGTTTTGGCTTTCCAGGTAAATAAGAATGACATCCGGAAGAAGGTGAGGCGCCTGATGGGAAAGTCCCATATTGGGCTTGTGTACAGTCAGCAAATCAATGAAGTCCTTGACCAGCTGGCCAACCTGGTGAGCACGTCTCAGCCATTTTTCAGGCTCCTTCCATCACACTAGTCAGCTGCCTAGGTGTGGGCCCCAAGGCCTAACGGAGAGGCTTCCCTGTAGGTCATTTCTTGGCTCAGATATTTTCAGAACTCCTAGTTCTGAACGTAGGGCTTGGCCTCTAGAAGGGTGTTTGCCCTTCTGTTCGGTGATAGGAGCCTCTGCACTGAAACTGTCCCAGTGCAGCTTTTCAGCATCTGTGTGGTCTGTGGACCCCTGTGGATCCACAAGGCGAATACCGTTTTCTTGACAGTACTGAGGTGTTGTTTGCCTTCTTCACTGGGTTGACATGCACACTAATGATTCAGAGGCAGATGTGGGTAAAAACCGCTGGTGCCTTAATGCAGTGTAGACAGTGGCACCAAGGCATGCTGGCTGCCCCACCTGTGCACTCTCTCGGTTAAGAAGAAAATGGAAAGCCAGTTTACTTGAGAGTGTCCTCGATGAAGCAGTTAAAATCATCAGTTTTCTTAAATCTGATTACTGATGATACATCTTCTTAATATTCTGTGTGGCAAAATGAGAAATACACACAGAGCATTTCTGCCGCAAACCAAAATGCGATGATCGTTTCGAGGAAAAGCAGTCTGTGACAATTTTAGTTGCATGGTGAACTGGCAGCTTTGTTTATGGGACATCATTTTCACTTGAAAGAATGGCTAACTGTCATTGTTTGGAGTTGGGTATTCAGCAGACTTTTGTGCTCGAAGCTTCTCAATATTTAAAGGCTTTTCTAGTGAGGTTGGTGAATCAGTGAACGATGAATTTGATGAAATAATGAATTGATGAAATTAATGTGATTTTTTGATATTATGTCATGAATTGTGTCAACACTTGAAAGAGCTTCATAACTTGAAAAACCAGTATTTTCCAGATGCTCAATGTGTGGTGCTGAAAATTCAACTAACCACTCCAAGCGTAACTCCCAAGTGTAAAGCAGACAAATGGGTCATACTGTAACAGAGTACAGAGTGTTCACTGGTGTGTTTTCAGATCCCACACTGCAACTAAGTTTAAGAAACTACTTGAGGTTCTGGTACAGCATCAGAGAAGAATATACATATATATATGGAAAGCCTGGTAGAATACTCCTCCCTTTTCCAGATACATATCTTTGAAGTCAGATTGTCTTTAATATACCTCTGCCAAAGCAACATGTCACAATGGATTAAATAAATGTAGAAGCAGATATGAGAATGCAACTATTTTTTAAAACATTAATGAATCTTGCAAAAATGCAAAATAATGCTGCTCTTCCCTTTTTTTGTTGTTCTGAGAGAGACAGTTATTTGAAAAGTATATGTTATGTATATTACCATGCAATGGGTTTATTATTGTACTCTTGTACCTAGTCACTAAGTCGTGTCCAACTCTTTGCGACCCCATGGACAGTAGCCCAGGCCTCTGTCCATGGGATTTCCTAGGCAAGAATACTGGAGTGGGTTGCCTATTTCCTCCTCCAGGGGATCTTCCCGACCCAGGGATCAAACCCGCATCCCTTGTGTCTCCTGCGTTGGCAGGCATATTCTTTACCACTTGCACCCCCTTACTAATGAATTACTAACTCCTTTTAAATGAATTGGATTTCCCTGCTGGGTCAAGTAAAGAATCTGCCTGCAATGTGAGAGACCCAGGTTCAATCCCTGGGGTTGGGGAAGACCCCCTGGAGAAGGGAATGCCTACCCACTACAGTATTCTTGCCTGGAGAATTCCATGGACAGAGGAGCCTGGCAGCCTGTGCAGTCTGTGGGGGTCACAGAGTTGGACATGACGCGCAACTAACACTTTAAATGAATTAATAAAGACTTAAGACTTTTGTCAATGATAATTTCTAATATGGTAAATATCTATAAATTTAACTCACAAAAACATAAGCTCTTGGGGGTCATCAGTAATGTTAGAAGAATCCTGAGACCAAGAGGTTTGTGAACATGTCCATGGTGGCCAGTGGCCAGCAGATGGCGCTTCGCTGAGGAGACCGAGGAATTGAACTGCTGATTGCGGGATTCTGGGCCCATACTGCTCTGTGAGAGGGAAGCTGGGATGTCACTAAAGGATCTCTCTTTCCTCAGAATGGACGAGATCTCTCCATCCGGTCCAGTGGCAGCCGGCACATGAAGAAGCAGACATTTGTGGTACATGCAGGGACAGACACGAATGGAGATATCTTTTTCATGGAGGTAGGTGCTGCTGGTTCATGCCCAGAGGAACATTTGAAAGTCATTTGAAAGTCACAAGAAACTCCTAGAACGGATGCCAGAATATTTTTCCCCACTTACCTCATTCATTTTCATGGTCCATTATCATTAATTTTCAGTTCAGTTCAGCAACCCCATGAACTGCAGCACGCCAGGCCTCCCTGTCCATCGCCAACTCCCGGAGTTACCTCAAACCCATGTCCATTGAGTCGGTGATGCCATCCAACCATCTCATCCTCTGTCGTCCCCTTCTCCTCCCACCTTCAATCTTTCCCAGCATAAGCGTCTTTTCCAATGAGTCAGTTCATCGCATCAGGTGACCAAAGTATTGGAGTTTCAGCTTCAACATCAGTCCTTCCAATGAACACCTAGGACTGATCTCCTTTAGGATGGACTGGTTGTATCTCCTTGCAGTCCAAGGGACTCTCAAGAGTCTTCTCCAACACCACAGTTCAAAAGCATCAATTCTTCAGCACTCAGCTTTCTTTATAGTCCAACTCTCACATCCATACATGACCACTGGGAAAACCATAGCCTTGACTAGATGGATTGTCAGGCTCTTATGCAAATAAGTTAATGTAATAGATGATTCCCTGTCTTGTCTTTTATATAAAATAGATGATACGGTCACATTGTCCATAAGTCAGAACAACATGAAATGGTATACACTGCCAAGTCTTGTCTCACTCTTATCCCCTTCCACTCAGTTTTCCAGCCACTTCACCCCTTCCTCTCGTAGGCAACCACTTTTATTTATAACCACTTTATGTCCTCCAGTGGTTTTCTATGCAAACACAATAAAATATAAACATAAATTCTTATTTTCCTACTCTTTTACATAAAGGTTCAGTTCAGTTCAGTCGCTCAGTCATGTCCGATTCTTTGTGACCACATGGACTGCAGCACGCCAGACCTCCCTGTCCATCACCAACTCCCAGAGTTTACCCAAACTCACATCCACTGAGTCGGTGATGCCATCCAATCATCTCATCCTCTGTCATCCCCTTCTCCTCCCACCTTCAGTCTTTCCCAGCATAAGGGTCTTTTCCAATGAGTCAGCTCTTCACATCAGGCGGCTAGAGTATTGGAGTGTCAGCTTCAGTATCAGTCCTTCCAATGAACACTCAGGGTTAAGCTCCTTTAGGATGGCCTGGGTGGGTCTCCTTGCCATCCAAGGGCCTCTCCAGAGCCTCCTCCAGCACCACAGACGTAAAGGCAGCACATCATGTCTGCTGATCTGAACCTGTTTCTTTTCCTCCTTAAACATATCCTGGAGATCGTCCATCTCAGAACAAAAAGCACGTTCTCATTCTTTTTACAGCCGTGTGGTGTTCCACCATGTAACTAGACCACACTTTATTTCGCCAGTCAGTAGATACACACCCTTGGTTCTCGCCCAGATTTTTATATTGTTAGTGGTGTGACTCTGGATGATGCTGTGCCTGCTTCATTTCATGCATGAAAGGGAGCTTTATCTAAGAATTCCCAGAAGTGGGATAGCTGGGTCAAAGAGAAAAGGCATTTATAGTTTTGGTTGCTATGACTCTAAAGTATCTCCTAACATTTAGTTTCTCTTCCATGTGGCTGTTTATTTTGTTGGAAAAAATATGCCCTATGGAGGAGCCATCTTACATTTTAGTTTTTTTTTGCTGATGGCATCTCCTTAGTGTTGTGTAACTTGTTTCTTTATCACTTGTATTTGTACACACTAGTGGTTCAGTCTGGAGGTTTGTTCAGTTTTGGTTTCAGTATTTCGGCAAGACTAGGTGGTTGCCTCATATGGTCAGCTCTCTGCTTGTGGTCCGAGGGTTTACACGTGGGAATCTGACCTCTGCACTGCATTACTTTCTGATTTAACTTATGGTATTTTTTGCCGTGCAGAATTTTTATTTTTTATAGTTGAATTAATTAGTCATTTATTTTCTGGCTTCTGGATTTTAAGTCATAGCTAGAAAAATCCTGCCTTAATCCAATATTATGAAGGAAGTTGTCCACGTTTTGTTCATTTCGGTGTTTTTAATTCTAAAATTCTAAGATTCTTTCTAAGTAATTTAAGGGCCAAGTAAAGCTCCCCTATAAAGCAGTGAAATTAGCTAACACCCTGTTGCCTTTTGGTTCAGTTGAATTTGATTTTCACAGTCACAGCTTTTTGAAGAGGTAATCCAGCAAACATAGGGTGGGGATCTGCTCTGCAGCGGGAACTTACACGGTGATGTAGCGGGGAAGGCTGTTGTTTCCATGTCCCGTTGAAGTGATAGAATCTGTCTGAGTGCCTGTTGGAGCTGAGGGCTGCTTCGGACACCTGCAGCGGAGTGAATCTCTGCAGAAGGGTCTCTGGCGTGTGGGACCCACTCTCACCACTGTACATGGAGCCTCAGACGAGGGCAGTGGAGCTTGGGGTGGGTCTGTCAACTCATAGGTGCTCCGCCTTGTACTGCACGGGCACCACGCTCGCTCTGTCAGCGCCTGGCTACTGTGAGGCTATCGGAGTTAACCGTCCTCAGCACAGGCTGCTGGCTGCGTGATCAGCTGGATAACAACTTGAAGACTTTTTAAAAAATCACCTTTATTGTCTTTTATCTTAATTGCGAAAGTAAGAGTATATGTGGGAAACATTTCAAATCATATAGAAGTCAATTAACTAAAAAGTAAAAATTTTCCTTCACTTCCTGCCAATGGCGTGTCTCAGAGATAACCACTGTTAGAGAATTTGGTGTGAATCCTCTCAGATGTTTTTTAAAATGTGTATTTGTATGAATGCTGCTGCTACTGCTGCTGCGTCGCTTCAGTCGTGTCCGACTCTGTGCGACCCCATAGACGGCAGCCCACCAGGCTCCCCCATCCCTGGGATTCTCCAGGCAAGAACACTGGAGTGGGTTGCCATTTCCTTCTCCAGTGCATGAAAGTGAAAAGTGAAAGTGAAGTCGCTCAGTCCTGTCTGCCTCTTAGCAACCCCATGGACTGCAGCCTACCAGGCTCCTCTGTCCATGGGATTTTCCAGGCAAGAGTACTGGAGTGGGGTGCCATTGCCTTCTCCACTTTAGGATATTTGTATGAATACAGCTTACTATATGGAATTTTATTTCAGTGTTTCTAAAAGTGATATCAGGTTACAAATATTGTTATATAATTTGGCTTTTTTCACTTAGCTTATCACAGATATAGCGATAGTATGTCTCCGTATTATAGAAATCTGTCTTTTTTAAATGGATGCTCAACCGTTAGGTTTTCTATGAATGTGCCATGATGTATTTAACTAGTCCCTCCCACTTTTTTTTTTTTTTTTTAACAAGGATTAACTGGTCATTCTTGAACATAAATCTTCGCACAGTCACATGAGAATTTCTATAGGATAGATTCTTAGTGTGAAATTTCTGGGTCAAACTATGTATAAGATAGATGGCTAATGAGAGCCTACTTCCAACACAGGGAACTCAATGCTTGTGGTGATCTAAATGGGAAGGAAATCCAGGCAAGAGGGGGTCGAGCTATACCTACAGACGATTCACTTTGCTGTACAGCAGAAACTGACACAGCATTGTAAAGCGACTATACGCCAATAAAAACTAATTAAAAAAGACATTTCTGGATCAAGCTTACATAAGTTTACAACTTTTTAAAAGCTTTTCATTTTGCACTGGAGTACAGCCGATTAACGACGTTGTGGTAGTTTTGGGTGGACAGCAGAGGGGCACAGCCATACAGATACAGGTGGCCACTGGATACATTTACAGTCTTGATAGGCTTTGCCACATTGCCAACCCAAAGACTATGCCAGTTTACACCTCCGCCAGCATTGACGAGTATGGCACGTTACTGCCTTTGTGTCTCTAGCCTAGAAATCGTGTGTTCTTCTGGGTATCTTTTGCCCTGCGTTCTTTTCAGAGTCACGTGTTTCTGGCTGTGCTGGGTGTGTGTTCCTGTGCGTGGCCTCTCTCTAGTTGCAGTGAGTGGGGGCTGCTCCTCCGGGTGGGGCTTGGGCTCCTCGTGGCGGTGGCTTCTCTTTTGTTGCAGAACACAGGCTCTAGGCGCACGGGCTTAGTTGCTCCGAGGCACGTGGAATCTTCCTGGACCAGGGATCAAACCCCTGTCCCCTGCATCGGCAGGCGGCTTTTTATCCACTCTACCCGCAGGGAAGGCCCTACATGATGCTCTTAAAGGGTTATCTGAAAGATGGAGAGAAGCACAGAGTTCAGCCATGGTAGAATTCAAGTTTCTAAAGTCCCACGCAGCTGCTTCGGCCGTTTTCTTCCTCGGGCTTTTGGACCCCAGCAACGTCTTGTGTAGGTAGATTACAGCCAATAGTCTTGTGCGTTCCTTATTCTTTCACGCAGTGTTTATGGAGCACACATTACAGCCAGACACTCTGCTGGCTTTGGTGGCTTTGGGGTTACAGTAGTGAATCAGGGAGGTAAGGTTTCTGTTGCCCTTATAGGGTTGATAAGCCATTGGGAAAGTCAGGTAATTAAACACCCAGTGTCATAAAGGATAATGAGCATTATGAGATTTCTGGGGGGCAGATGTCATGCGGATACACAGCAGAGGGCCTGGGCGTTGTGGGCGATGCCCAGAAGTGATCTTTGCGCTTAGACTTGAAGAAGAGTTAGTGCTTAGTGGAGCAGGGGAGGGGAAGAGTGTCCTGGGGTGTTTGGGGTGGAATGGTGGGGTCTCACATCACACCTTCATTCCTGGCTAAGGCAGCTGGGGGGACAGAAATGCCATTTACTCAAGGAGCTTAGAGGGAGGAGCTGCCCAAGAGATGCAGAGTCCAGAGCTGGGCAGGATGAGTTTGAGGTGCTGCCAGTGTGAAATCAACACAGAGCATGGTCAGGACTCAGGAAGACAAGTCTCCTATGCAGGAGGCTTTGAGAATCATCAGTATAGTCGTCAGAATTATTATTCTGTTGGCTACATCACAGTTGTATTATTGGTATAGCAGCTGACTCTCGGGTACTTTCTACGTGCCTGGCTTTATTCTGAGAATTTTATGCACATTAACTTACTTAATCTTCACAATAACTCCATGAAGTTATTCCTGTCCCCATCTTATACATGAGGACATACAAACACAGGTTAACTTGCTTAAGGTGACACAGCTAAGTAAGGTGATAGCCAGAATCTAAACCCAGGCAGTCAGATCTTAGCCCAGTGTTCTTAGCCATGGTGCTGAACTGCCGCCTCCATAACTGAAGGCAGATGGACAGATTCATTGGCCTGTGGGAGAACGTTGAGCAAGAAAGAGGAACTCTGTGAAGGAGAACGTCGCCTTTTAATTTATATTGCCCTGTGCTGGATAACTTTTTTTTTTTATTGCATTAAGCAATGGCCATGTGTCACTGGCGTAATTAATTTTTGAGAAGAATCTGTGCAGAACTGGAGTTGAGCCAGGATTAGGAAATATGCTTGTTTCCCGTTTTTTTTTCCTCCTGGGTTAAGTCTGCCCCAGTCCCCTGCCTTTGTGCCGTCACTAGAGAGATGATTCCTAAGACAAAGATAGAGGCGGAGATGGCCTCCGCGCACTTTACCTCCGGAACGCGGGAGAGGCAGTCAACCCTGAGGTGAGGCGCGGGCCTCCTTCCGGGCCCGCGAGTTCGTCTCAGCGGCCTCTCCTCTTGCCAGCAGCCCTTCGGGTGGACGCGTGCCCAGCCGTTCAGGGTCTGCGTCTCCCCCCAGGTTAGGCTGAGTGTCGGGTGAGAACCCTGACCTGGGGGATGCTCCTAGCACCCGCTGTGCCTCCGTCCCCGGGGCGGGGCGGCGGAGACCCAGGAGACCAGGGCCGCCGACCGCCCCGCAGGTGTGTGACGACTGCGTGGTGCTGCGCAGTAACATCGGGACGCTGTACGAGCGCTGGTGGTACGAGAAACTCATCAACATGACCTACTGCCCCAAGACCAAGGTGCTGTGCTTGTGGCGCAGAAACGGCTCCGAGACCCAGCTCAACAAGTTCTATACTAAGAAGGTACCTCCCCGTGAGCTCCGTGTGTCCGGGCGGGGCAGGCGATGAGGGCTACACGTTGAGTTCCCTGCGGGGAAGGGACCCTCCCGGAAGCCACGCTGGCCTCCCCCACCACCATCCACGTGCCTCTGGCTGCGGCGTGGGCCACATAAAGCTGCCTCCGAGGTCCTGGGTTCAGGGACGGAGGGGTGGCGCGCCCGAGGGCGTTCTGACCGGCCGGCCGGCCCCTGTGCCACAGTGTCGGGAGCTGTACTACTGCGTGAAGGACAGCATGGAGCGCGCCGCCGCCCGCCAGCAGAGCATCAAGCCGGGTGAGGAGGGGCGGCCCTGAGCCCATGCCTTCCGTTGACTTTCCTTGGTGTTCATCCGCCCAGAGAGCCCCGCGGAGGTCACGGGCCTCGGGACTCGCCCCCTCCGTTAGCTGATAACGCCCGTCCCTTGCCGCAGGGCCGGAACTGGGTGGCGAGTTCCCCGTGCAGGACATGAAGACTGGCGAAGGGGGCTTGCTGCAGGTCACCCTCGAAGGGATCAACCTCAAGTTCATGCACAACCAGGTGGGTTAGAGTGGCAGCCCGAGGCTTCCAGCCCCAGCGCTGCAGGCATCCAGTGTCCAGGTTCCCCCCGCGAATGGGAGCCAGGCTTCCAGGGCTAGTGGGAGCATCCGGGCAGCTGGGCCAGAGGGCGATCCGAGGGGAGGGCGCAGTGACACTGGCCGCCCCCACCCCGCAAAGCTGAGGCAGGGAGGCCGTGCAGTGGGGGGCGGGGAGAGGGGCCACGCCCCGCCCATAGCCTCAGCTCAGTGTGAGTGGGAGCGTCTCCCCGGCCCTTCCCTTGCTCCAGGGTGTGCTTTTGCTTGTGGTTTCGCTGTGAGTCTAGGCCAGCTGGTCCTCTTGTGCGTGTGAAGCGTGTGTGTGAACTCGCCTTTGCACCCTGCTGATCCTCCTTCCTTTTCTCTTCCTTCCTCTGAGCGCCCCACTCGTCCCCCGCTCCGCAGACCCCACTCCCCCGCCGGGTGGGCCCGCGACCCCACCTGGGGAGCACTTCGGGATCCATCTTGCCCTCCCTGTGGTTCCACCGTAGGAGCTGACCGTTTCTCCTCTTGGTCTTCTAACACAGCGTTACGTTTTCTCTCAGTGGACGCTCCTTAAGCTAATTCCTTTCTGAGGCCGGCGCGTCATCCCAGGTCCGTTCCCAGTCCTGGCTCTTCACACAAGTGCCTTCCCTCCCCCTCCCGAGGCTCTGAGCCAGACCCGAGTGCACAGTGAACGCCTGGCCTCGGGGGCTCCCTCCCCGCTTCCATTTTAATTCGTCTTTCGGGACCCCCTCAGGGCAGCTTGGTGTGCTGGGGAGCAGCCCCCCGGCTTCCCAGCAGGGTGCGTGCAGAAGCACGTCTACTACCGGTCGCGGTAGTGCCTTCAATAGTACACTCGAGACCCCAGGGTACACCTGCAGAGGGTTTACTAAAGCGGTCTTCTTGGACCATGAAGGCGCCAGCAGTTCTTGGGGACCAGGCTTCGGGCTGCACTTGAGGAATGCGGCCTCCCCCAGAGCCTCACCTTCTGAAGAACCCGTCTCAGTGAATGACCCCCATCCTCACCTTGGTCCGCCCCCTGCCCCCGCCCCAGACAGACCTCCCGTCTAAGAGCTACACAGTGTGTGCAGGGCGGTCTGTGGATTACGGCTTTGCCCCAGGAGACAGATGCTGTGGAGAGGGGAGGTCAGACCCTGACTCACGTTGAGACCCTGGTCTCGGGGCCCATCTTCTACCTCTTGACAGTCAGCTGGAGTGGAAGAAGCGGTGGCCCCCTGGCGGGGCTCTGCTGGGGCGGGGAAAGCGTGGCCTTTGGAGTCAGGATGTACTCAGATTCAGATGCCAGCTGTTATCCTTGGGCAAAAACCTTCCTGACCCTCGGTGTCCTATCTGTGGTGATACCACACCTGTGTGGGATGCCCCACCCCGGAGACTCAAGGACAGACAGTGTATGCAGACTCCCAGTAGGCACTCACAAGTGGTAGCTGTCACTGCCGGCACCACACATCCCGGGGAGAACCTGGATCCTGTCTCACGGAAGATGCCCCCACTTCCCCCAGGACAGTGTGAGGAGAGCTTTGTGCCCGTGCCAGCCCTCTGCGCCGGAGGAGGACGCATGGCGGGGTAGAGCGCTGAGGGGCCGGGGCGGGGGGCCCCCGGGGCGCTGGGTTCTGCCAGCGCTGCCCTGGGCGGAGGGTACGGGCAGGCAGCCCAGGCCGGCAGAGGGGCCTCGGGGTTGGCTTTGACCGTTACAACTAACGCCTTCCTTTCTCTCCCATGCTTTCTCCTCCGGCCAGGAGCGGAAGGTACTGCCCTTTCTGCTGTCTTCGCTTCTTGGCGCTTTTGAGCTGTGTGTGTGTGGGTTCTGGCGCCCTCCCTTCGGGACATAGGTTTCCGGTGTGGGCGTGGGGGCTGCAGCTGGGAGAGGGGTCTCTGCGGGCGGAGGGGGAGCCTCTGGGCCTTACCGCTCCCTCCCTCCCTCTCTTGCAGGTTTTCATAGAGCTGAATCACATTAAAAAGTGCAATACAGTCCGAGGCGTCTTTGTCCTGGAGGAATTTGGTAATTACACTATTTTGCTCTTAGGTCTGGACTCACATGGCAGTAACTCAAACCTCGGAGCTCCAGAGGAGGGACTAGAGACAGAGAAGCGCCTCTGCAGAGAGGTCAGGAGGAGCAGGAGCATAGGGAGGACGAGAAGGGAGGCAGGAAAGCCAGCCGGTGCTGCCAGGGAGCAGGCCCCAGAGCAGCAGCTTAACGCCGGCCCAGAGCAGCGCTGGTGCTCAGGGGTTCCTCCAGCTGGCTGGGCCGGACCAGGCAGAAGTCAGAAAGTCCTGGGGGCAGAGCGGCCCAGCCGTGCCCCCGCTCAGCTGTGCTCACGTAGCCCGCCTCGGTCCCTCTAGCAGCCCAGCGCCTGGTCCAACCGCCCTGGGGCCACACCAGGGTCCTGCAGCCTCCAGGCCGGAGGGAGGCGCACAGGGGCGCAGGCAGGCCTAGGCAGCCGGGAGCCAGGCTCCCCCCCACGTCCAGGGCTGAGCGGCGTCTGGGTTCTCACCCTGGGGCTTTGAGTTGCTGCTGTGTTTGTGCTTCATTCTTTTGTGCCCCTCATCGCTGCTATGAAAACCTTCGTTCTCCAGCAGGTAAAGTGACCTCGCCGCGCTGCCTCCCCAGGCCCCGCCCGCCGCCTCGGCCCAGGTGGGCGGGCTCCCTTTGCCCAGGCCAGCCGCTCCCGTCGCCAACCTTCCCTAACCTTCCCTCCACCCTCTTCCTTCCCCATGTCCTCCACCCGCACTGGCTCACCGGTTCTATATGCCTTCCTCTCTTCTGCCAGAGAGATGTTTCGGGGGTAGGGGGGTCTTCCGGCTCAGGAGAACGACCTGGGCTCCTTGCTCTACTTTGGGCGAGTGTATTTACTCTCTGTTAGCCCTGGGCCCCAGACTCCCCTCCCAGGGTCAGGAGGAGGAGGGGCCCCCTGGGGGTGTGACGCCCCCACTCCTGGTCTCAGGGCTGGGACGGGCTGAGGCCGGGGACTGCTTCCCTGCTCTGGCCGCGCAGCAGCCCCGAAGGGCTGGGGCCGGGGGTCTCAGTCTTGCCCCCGGGCCGTGGACCTGCGTGTGTCTTGCCTGCCGCTCCCCGGCACTTCCCCCGGGCGCCGTCCTCGCCTGTCTCTGCTGCTCGGTGTGTCTGCTCCAGGGCCCTCTGACGCTCTCCCTCACACGGGCAGGCCTGGGCCTCTCCTGCCATCAGGGAAGGAAACTCCCAAGTCTGGTGGGTTTAGTGTCCCGCCCTTGCTTCATCCCACCTCAGGAGCCTCCGTGTCGGGGCTGGGAGCACAGGGCGTCTGCTGCCTTGACTGGAGGGTGGGGCTGGGCAGGGGGCTGAGTGCTCGGGGGTCCCAGCAAGGCGAGGCACAGGCTAGGAAACTGCTCTTCTTCTGGCCGAAAGCTGGGCGCGCCCGCTGTGGTCCTTGGGGGCCAGGACTGGAGCAGCGGCCAGCGGGGCAGAGCCCAGCCTGCTCTCGTCTGGGGCGCTCCCCATGGGTCGAGCCGCGGCCGTGGAGCCAGGGGCCACTGCGGACCTCAGGGCATCTGGGCCTGTGTCCCCTCGCTCGCAGGGGCTGGGTGAGGCCCAGAGGGGAAGGGGACCCTGTGCCGGGCGCCGCCGCCTGGGGGAGCGTGGCATCATTGCTCTGAAGTGTTGAACTCTCTTGTTTTGTCTCTTGCCCGTCCGGTTGTAGTTCCTGAAATTAAAGAAGTGGTGAGCCACAAGTACAAGACGCCGATGGTGAGTGTGTCTGCAGAGGGCTCCCAGGGCAACTCTGGCAGGAGGGGGGCGGGCCTCGCAGGGCGCGGGGCGATGGCAAGTGGCTGAGGCGAGTGTGGTCCAGAGGCCAGAGGTGCCCTGGAGTGGAGCAGGCCTTTGGCCCGGCAGAGGCGCACCGCCTCCCCTCCCGCGGCCGCCTCTGACCTCGCGGGGGCTCCTCAGCTGGAGGCCGGGGTCTCCCACCTGGCAACCGTCCACGAGTGAGGATGCAGAGCCTGCGTCCACTGACGCTGACCCGGCTGGTTCTCTCCCCCAGGCCCACGAGATCTGCTACTCTGTGCTGTGTCTCTTCTCATATGTGGCTGCAGTCCGCAGCAGTGAGGAGGACCTCCGGACCCCGCCCCGGCCCCTCTCTAGCTGATGGGGAGGGCCAAAGGCTGCCCCTCGCTGCTGCCCCGGGCACGATGCTGCCGAGCGCGCCAATGGTGGCCCAGCGTGTCCTCTGCAGGCCTCTCGCCGCAGCTTAGACAGCTCTCAGTGTGTGTGTCTCAGTGTCCCACAGGGCTGAGCTAGTCTGTCCCACCTTTCCCTCCCCTCCCCTAGAAGACCAGCCTGCTGTCCCCTCGGGGCTCGAGTGTGTGTGTGTGTGTGTGCACATCTCTCGGGCCAGTGGCTCCTGAAAACGCGAGAGGACATGCAGTGCGAGCCCCCTGCTGTGTGCTGTTGAGACGTCTGTTGTGGTTCTTGTCTGTGACATTGTGGCTCTTCAGGGCAGACCCGGCCTCTCTGCCCTGTGACCCAGCAGGCTCGTCCCCGCCCCCAGTGAAGGGTGGGTGAGCACGGGAGGGGTCAGGGGGCAGCAGAGCCAGCGGGGCCCGCCCTGCTCCCCGGGCAGTTCCCAGGCAGCAGTCGCTGCCCACGGGCACAGGCCTGCCTGGCGGCTGCTCCCACAGCCTCCCCCCGCAGCGGGCCATGCTGACCCCCTTTCGCTGCTGAGCGGCGGGTTCCCTGCGGCCTGCCCCCCTCGGCAGGAGACCCCCAGGGCTCCAGGCTGCCCCACCTGGAGTCGGGTGGGGTGGGGAAAGGCCAGTCCGGGCCCCACTCGTGTGTGAGGGCAGGCGAGCCTGAGAGCAGGCAACAGGGAACTGTAAATATTTTGGCTCCACACTATTTATAGACGGTGTACAGAGGTGTGAATGTGAAATAAACGTCCTCAACTCCCCACGGGTTCCCGGCTGCCGTGCGTTCAGTGAGGACCCTCAGCCTGGGCGCGAGGAGGGCCGGCCCTGGACTCCACAGAGGTACCCTCGGCGGAGGCAGTTGGGGAGGTGAGGCCGTGCCCACCCCACCTCACCCGGCCTGCTCCAAGGGGTGGCCCCAGGGTGGCTGTGCCCGAGTGGGCCACTAGAGGGAGTGGCCAAACTGGGCTTTGACAGGGAGCAGGGATTCAGTGGGGCCGGAAAGAGACTGAGGCCTGGGCCTCAGCTCCCCAGAGAGGTGTCAGGACTGGGCCTCCCCCAGGGCCTGGAAACCAGGAGTGTCTGAGGCAGGGCAGGACTCCGAGAAGCAGCCTTGGACCAGCCTTCATGGAACTTCTTTTCTGTACCATGGAAAAGCCACTCTATCCGAGCACCTCTGAAAGCTGCTGGCTTCCTTCTCCCAAAAGGAAATCAGTGACGGGCTTCCGACCGCTGGGCGGGGGTTGGGGTGGGGAGCAGGGTAGGGCCCTGGCCCCCACACACCTTCCTGGTCCCATCTTGTCCAGACAGGACCCTCTCCCCGTGCAACACAGCTGTGGATGGGCAGCGGGCTCTTTGCCTACTGGGACCCCAAAGCAGCTGGGGTCTTACGGGCAGAGAAACACAGGCGCCCATCACCGCCCCCCGCCAGGCTGTGGCCACCAGGATGGTGGGGGCAGCGCCTGGGCTTCCAGCCCTTTTGCCAACAGCGCACTTTCCTCTGTCACAGCTCCTCGGTGTCCTCAACGGAAGTCAGGGAGACCAAGTTCCTTCTAGTGATGTTCTGTGAATTTAGGACCCTGTTCTGGTCCTCATTTAATTCATCCGGAGAACACCTGCCTTGTTTGTTTTCAATATAAATTCTCCTGTGCTTCTTGTGAAAACAGGCACTTTGGACAGGAAGTCAGTTCTTGGTGGCTGCACCGCTCTTTTATTGCCCTTACACACTGAGAAAGCACAGCAGGCCAGAAAGCCCCGTCCCCAGCCACCACTTCCAAAGCTCACACAGGGTCTGAGAGCTTCCGCATGAGCTCTGAGGTCAGAACGTGCCCGCCCATCGTGACTATGCTGCCCTACGGGTGCTCCCCCCACTCCAGTGTACACACTTGCACACACATCCAGCAGCAGGAAGGTGGCCTGTCCAGCTTCCTTCCAGGTTCCTGGCATACAGGCCGGCTCCAGCTCCACCTGTAACACAGGTTCCTATCTGAGTGAGCTGGGCTGAAACCCTAAGAGCCTCCTGCACCCCCCTTCCTGGTGGCTGCCCCTGGACCAAGGACGATCTGGAGCACATACCTGGCCATCTGAAGGGAGCCAGCCTGGTCACTGAGGCACTGCGGGAGAGGAGGCGGCCATGCCAAATCTGTGCTGCAATCTCCCAGCAACACGTATGGCCCCCGCCCCCAGCCTTCGAGAAGGCTCAGGGAGCAGCTCTGGCAGCAAAGTGCAGGGGCCAGTACCACCTGGCTGTGCCAGCTGCTCTCTCAGCCAGAGCAGCAGCTTGGGCCAGCATAGCAGGGCAGAAGCCCAGCGTACCCAGGGGCACCCGGCCTCAGCCCGGTGGCTCCTCACCTCGCACCTCCAGGCGGCACTCGCACTGGGCCTCCCCTTCCAAGTTGGTGGCCCTGCAGGCGTAGATGCCCCCATCGAAGGGGCAGGGCTTTCTGATCTCCAGAGTCAACACTCCCTGCTTGCTGAACATGCGGAAGCGGGCATCTTTGCTCAAGTCCAGGCCATTCTTGAACCAGGAAATCTTGGGCTGCAGATGGGAGGGTGGGAGGGAGCGCTCTCAGATTGAGGGAGACCCGACATTTGTTTCTCCTCTGAGCGCCCACTGGAGTCCCAGACTGGCCAAGGCTGAGGACAAATGGAGCCGGCAGGAGTCTCAGCCCTGTTCACGGAGGGACCTGACCCCTGGGGTGGAGAGGAAGCAGGGGCAGCCCAGGAAGAGGCTGCTCGAGGTGGGGCCCATAGGTCCCTCTCCTGGGTTGGCCCCATAGGTCCCTCTCCTGGGTCGGCCTGGACCAGCGCCCCAGGTCCCTACCTTGGGGCTGCCCCGAACAGCACAGCAGAGAGTAGTGTTATAGCCGGCAATGACCGATCGGTTGACCAGTGGGCGGGTGAAGCTGGGGGCCTCGGAGAAGTCCAGGGCCTTGTACTTGGGCAACTCATACGTGATGCCTGTGGGGGTCAGAACTCAGCACCCAGAGGGCCGCATCCAGCCCAGCGGGCCTCCCGGGGCGGGAGTGAGGGCCCAGCACCTGGTCTGGGGATAAAGACCGGCTCCTTGGTGGCGGCGGCTCTTTCGCTGGGCCCCACTGTGTTATGGCTGAAGACCCGGAAGTAGTAGCCGTTGCCGATGATGAGCTCCGACACGACGCAGTGGGTGCGGCGGTAATGCTCCAGGACGGTGAACCACTCCTGGTGGGGAGGGAAAGGAGGGATCCCTGCGGCGGGCCCTACGCGCTGCCAGGGCCGCTCTCGGGCACCCCTGTGGTCTGCACGCTCACTGTGGAGGGAACCAGGGCAGAGAGGAGGGCCCCGCCCAAGGGCAGGGAAGGCAGCCTGGCCCCGGGCAGGGTTGGGGGCCAAGCCCCAGGCTCACCATGGTCTTCTCGTCTGCCTTCTGAACCGTGTACCCCCAGAGCTCTGTGTTTCCATCATCTTGGGGCGGCTTCCACTCCAGAGCCACATTGAACCCCCACGCCTCTGCGACCTGGATGTCCTGGGGTGGACTTGGCCTGTCTGCAGGAGACAAACTCAGCTGGAAGC
The DNA here is from genome assembly GCF_032405125.1 of Capricornis sumatraensis. Taxonomy (NCBI): domain Eukaryota; kingdom Metazoa; phylum Chordata; class Mammalia; order Artiodactyla; family Bovidae; genus Capricornis; species Capricornis sumatraensis. The sequence goes on from NC_091084.1 coordinate 77,689,406, forward strand.
CCACGCCTCTGACACAGTACAGGCAGGGGCTGCCAGGCTTCAGGGGTCCCCCTGCCTGCCAGGACCTGGCCTGCCATCCTCGGCAGGGGCCCCGGGCCTGCAAGATGGCAAGCGGCAGCCCCGCTCGGGCTGGAGGGGCGCCCAGGGCCACGCACCGACGACCTGCAGCACCAGCTGGGCCTTGTCCTCCATGTTCTCCACACGCAGCGTCACCTGGTAGATGCCCGAGTGGGCGCGGCGCGCGGCCCGGATGAACAGGATGGTGTCCGTGGGGCTGTTGCGGATGCTCACCTCCTCGCCCGCCAGTGGCTGCCCCTCCTTGGTCCAGGTCACCTGAGGCCGGGGCTTGCCCTGTGGGGGAGCACAGCTCAGCGGCCAGCCTGGCCCGCCCTCCTGGCCCCTGCCCCAGCCCTGCTGAGGACATGCAAGTGTGCCAGGGCAGGGGCCAGCCCTACCTGGAAAGGAATGAGAAGGTTCACGGGCTCCCCGACCTTCTTCTGGATGGTCTGGCGAAGGTGTCTGGGCAGCTGCAGACGAGGCCGCTCTGTGGGCACAGAGAGCAGCTTGGCGGGGCCCACAGGCTGGGATGAGGCTGCAGAGCCGCGGCTGGGGCCCCCTCCCCTCCCACTGCCCAGCGCTGGCCCCAAAGGTCTCACGGCTCCCACCGCCACCGAGCCTCACACTGCGACACAGGCATGGACCAGAGTGGGTGAGGGACTTATTCACGGCCCGACAGCTAGTCTGTCACAGGCCAGGATGCTAATCATCGAGGCCTTCCCTCTGCATCCCCTGCGGTTTCCTCTGTCCACTCTGAGCAGCAGTTCCTCAACGATCCACTCTTTGCTGGTGACAGACTAATGGAAAGTGGATCCCCCAGGGACCAACCTGAGCCCAAGTGACCTCACTGCTCTGTCCTGAGCACATGGACAACGCCAACCTGATGGAGCTGAGAGACCCACACAACAGCTCAACGGTGATGATGCAACGACCTACCCCTTCCCTGGTCCGAACCCAGGACTGACAGAGCAGCCAGGCGGGAGGCCCTGCCGCTGCCTGCTCGTGCCGCCCGGGATAAGGGGGCCAGCCCCTCGTTCCTGCCCAGCGCTCTTCTCCCTCTGGCAGGCCCTCCCCGACCGCCCCCACCTCCCTGCACGCGAGAGGCACTCACGCAGCAACTCCTGCACCGTCACAGGCTCCTTGGTGGTGGCGGGGGGTCCAGCCCCCGCCATATTGTGCGCTTGCACACGGAAGAGCACACGGGCGCCAGTGGGCAGGTCCTTCACCAGCAGCGACGTGCGCTCTATCAGCCCCGGCAGGGCAGACACCCACGCCAAGCCTGCAGGTGGGGCAGAGGCGGTGGTCAGGTGGCAAGGCCGGCAGGGTCCGCAGCCTGCTGCCCACGTCCCGGTGGCTGGCAGGCCCAGCAGGGGGCAGGGGGCCCGGACGGGCGGTGCCCTCACCAGAGCCCTCTCGGCGGTACTCCACGCTGTAGCCGTCCAGCCCTCCGGCTCCCGCACGCTCAGGGGGCCTCCACTTGAGGGAGACGGTGGTGTCAGAGACATCCTCCACCGCCAGGTGCGTGGGCTCGCTGGGCGGGCCTGGGCAGAGGGGAGGCAGACGGGGTCTGAGCGAGGCTACGCCCCCATCAGCACAGCTGAAGGATCCAGGAAGACCCTCCCCTTCCACTGGCCTTCAAGCACTATAGAATTATCCCAGTTTTGTTAAAAGACATGTCTCTAGAAAGACTCAAAAACAAACGCACATCCAGACAGCACCAGCAATTACAGAAGAAAGATCTAAAAAGACACCCAAAACGCCAACATGCTTAGGAGGAGTCGCTCCTGCCAGATGGTGCAGGAGACGCTATGGAGGCAATTCAAGGGGAAACTAACCCAGAACATGGAAGTTTCCTGGTATTGTACAAGTGAGCTGAGAAACTGAAGTCAGTCCCTGAAGAGGGAGGCCTGAGCCCTTCTCCCCAGGGCACCTTCTTCCTGCCATCTCACCAAACCTTGCCCCTCCCTGTGTCTGCCCCACTACAGCCAGCCACCCTGTCCCCTAGACTCATGGGTCCTAACACCAACAGGGGTCCTCAAGAGTGCCACACCCTCGGGGGCTGCTCTACTTTCTCAACCCCGATTATATAGATGCGGAAACTGAGGCTTGGGGAGACCATGATTCCAGACATTCCTCCTGGGGACTTTCTCAACTCCCATTATACAGATGCAGAAACGGAGGCTGGTGGGAGACCACGACTCCAGATATTCCTCCTAGGGACGAAGGCACTGGCTCTGGTTCCTGGTCCAACGCTCTTTCCATAGACAGACACCCCTCACACCCTCAGCAGCCCCCTGCCCTCACCCCTTCCCTGGTTCACAAACCCTGGCTGAAGAGGGGGAGGGAACAGGAGAAAGAAACATCTATGCCAGATGCTGCCCCTGCGCGCTCTCACTTCATCTTAACAGCAGTTCTGTGAAGCAGACATCGTCATTACCCTCACTTCACAGATGCGAAAAGTGAGGCTGGAGAGGTGAGTCTCAGCTCCACCCCCTGCCAGCTGGGCCCCCCAAGCAAGTCATTTACTTCTCAGAGCCTCCCTTTCTTCACCTGTGAGATGACGGGAATGAAGGAAGACGAGGGGTGTGGACGCAGCCCACGGGGCAGCTGTGGGTACTGTGCCCTGGCCGCGGTGGCCTGGGGCAGGGCTCACCGATGGGCATGAAGGGCTGGGAGGCGGGGCTGGGCCTGGACATGCCCACGGCGTTGACTGCGTAGACCCGCATCTCGTAGATCACGCCCTCGATCATGCGCCGTGCCTCATGGCTCAGCTCCCGCAGCAGGTCAAAGTTCAGCCGCATCCACCGGTAGCTCTTCTTCTTCTTGCGCTCCAGGATGTACCCTGAAAGGGGAGGCAGGCGCGCTGGTCTGCCTGCAGCTCAGCCCACCCCCGTCCCACGTGCCCCGCCCAGGGCTCGGTCCCATGCCCTCAGCTCACCCAGGACCGGCTGCCCGCCATCGTAGGCCGGGGGCTCCCAGCGCACCGTGCACGAGTCCTCGCCCACCTTGCTGATCTCAGGGGCCGCGGGAGCATCCGGCACATCTAGGGGAGTGGACCCTCATGTGCTCTGCCTAGCCGGGGCCACCGGTGCCCATCCCCTCACCACCCATCCCCAACCAACAGGCTCCCCCGTGCCCCCACAGCCTAACACCATCTTTACAGAAGGCGGTTCTCATCAGGTCACCAGCCTGCAATCAACCGGCTACGGCTCCCCACTGCCTGTGTGCCCCCAGGTCCAAGTCCCAACCTGCTCTACTGATCCGAGAGGGGTGCGCGACGTCTGCTGAGACACTAAAGGACTGAACAGACGGGTCCTCCCTGGTTCCCTCCGTGCTCTCCCCTGGACCCCCGCCTCACCGATGACCTTGACCGTGAGGCTGACTTGGTCCTCCCCGACAGGGTTCTTCACTGTGACCACGTAGACGCCCTCGTCCTCCTGCTCAGCCCCCTCGACGGTGAAGATGCTGCGGTCCTTGGTGGTCTCCACTCGGACCCGGCCCTCTGTCTCACACAGCAGCTGGTGGGGGAGGAGAAGTTGGTGGGGGGTACTCAAGTCAGACCCCAGGGGTTCCTGCAGCCTCTGCAGCCACCGACAGCCCTGAGGTGGGCACGGAGCTCAGCCCGGGTCTGCTGGGGAGGCGCAGCCTGAGTGGAAACTGCATCGTGTGAGCATCTAATCCAAGACCCTTTCCCACCACCTGCCCAGAGCACGGCCCTCGATTTGTCACAGGTCAGGCAGCCACCTGTCCTCTCCATCCTCAGTTTCCCTTTCTGACCTAAAGGACCTCACACAATTACTGTGAGGATCTCAAAAGACCTCAGCTGGGCAGCGGAAGCAGCAGCGCGGAGGAGGAGGAAAAGCCAGGAGCGGTGCCCCGGCCGCGACTCCAACCGGATAGGGCCAGGGACCCACTCCCCCGCGGGGAGGGAGCACAAAGTCAAGGCGGCCTCAGGAAGACAAGAGTCAGCGAGCCCCCAAATCCAGAGGACTTCCTGGGGTGTGGAGGGTGGAGACCCTGCCTGGGGCAGGAACACAGCTGGCTCGATGGGGCACCTCAGCAGAGACCTCGCCTGAGGGCGGACACCACGTGGACAGAAACTCACTGCAGGCAAACGAGCCTCCTCCAGCCTCGCTCACCTTCTTGTCAAACACCCACTCGTCACCGGCACCTGATTCCTCTGACGCATCGGGGGCTGGCCCTGCTGCGACCTTATTCCCCTGGAAACAGGACGAGAAGGAAGGAGGGAGGGAGGAGGAGGAAGGTCTGGTTTGGCCTGGAGGGAACCTGGCCAAGCACCCTGTCCTTGTCTCTGCCCACCCTCGGCCAGCTGTAAGGCGTGCGCAGGTGGGGTGGGCAGCATGCTGGGCCCATGCACCCATTTTACAGACAGGAGCATGGGGGGAGGGGTCCACAGTACCTTTGTGATGGTCTTCTGCCAAATTACAGTGGGAGCAGGGTCCCCGGATATAGGGACATCCAGGCGTAGCTTGTTCCCGGCCACCACCACGATGGTGTCCGGCACGCGACCTGGGCAATCCAGGTGGATCTTGGGAGGTTCTGGTAGGGAGAGAGGACAGGTCAGAGAAATAAGAAAAGGGCCCCAGGCCTCTGAAAGAAGGGACAACTGGAAAAAGCACATGCCCCTGGGTGTTGGTTTATTTTCTGAATTGATTTTATCGAGGTATAGTTTGCATACAATCAAACGCCAACACTTGAGCAGACTGCTTAACGAGTGTTGACAAACATGCCCCCATGTAACCACTGCCCATCAACACCTGCCCAGGAAGCCCCAGGGAGGTTCAGAACACTGGGTCACCTAGGACAGCATTTCTCAGATTGTGTTTGGGGGAACACCAGTGTCTTCCTAGAAAAAAAAATTTCCATGGAAAATATTTAAGAAACCCTGGGTTAAACCAAGTTGAGTAGGACTTTTCAGAGCCTTTGACATGCCAATGCGCTTTCCGAATCAACAAGCAGTAGGACAGACGGACGGTTCAGAGTTTCTCAAACTTAATGAACCCTGTTTGGAAAGCCCTGACCTAGAGCCTGCCTCAGCCTGGACGAGTCTCCTGAAGTTAAGATCCTAAAATGCCTGATTACAGTTTAATCTAAATGCAGGAGAAGTACTTCTAAAAGCAAAAAAGATTTAATAATAAAACCCCACAACTGTGATGTCCTCTGCAAGCTCACACATACCACCTTAGGTCAGCGTTCCTATCACCCCATTGGGGAGCCACTTCAGGGTCCCCATTTTAGAGGTGAGGAAACTGAGGCTGAGATAGACCACAGCTGGCCTGTGGTCAGAGTGGCAGAGCTGAGGCTGGGCCTCAGGTTGAGCCAGGTCCCGACTCCCAGCTCCTTGTTTCTGCTGAGTGGAGAGGAGACCCTGGCGGGGTGCGGGGAGGCAGCAAGCCGGGGCCCGAGACTCACCCTGCCTGGGCACGAAGTCAATCTTGACCTCTGCAAGAGACAGAAGAGCAAGTGGCACCAGGGTGCAGGCCGGCCCCAGCGGCAGGGGACCCTCTGCCCCTCACACCGGCTCACCCATGAAGTGGAGCTTGGCAGACAGGTTACAGGCGAAGCCTTCCGGCACAAAGCTGTAGTCTGCCTCGTCTGCAGGCGTGACGTCATCAATGGTCAGCTTGTGGACCCTAGAGGGCAGTGGTGGCTCAAGGGACCCTGCTGGGCCACGCACCCCTTGCCTCACCAGACACCCCAGCCAGGACTCCAGGGAGCTCTTGCCCTGCCCTGGCTCAATGGTGTGCAGAGTGTTTTCTCGGACCTCCCTGGTGGTCCAGTGGTTAGGAATTCACCTGCCAACGCAGGGGACATGGGTTCGACCCCTTGTCCGGGAAGATCTCACATGCTGAGGAGCAGCTAAAGCGGCTGGATCTAGAGCTGGTCCTCCTCAAAAAGAAACACCACCACAATGAGAAGCCCCAGCACTGCAACCAAAGGGGCACTCCCGCTTGCCGCAGCTCGAGAAAGGGTGCACAGCAACAAGGACCCAGAACAGCCAAACACTAAAAATTTTTTTGAGTGCTGTCTTTCTCTGCTTTTGAATTTTTCCGCTCCCTTGCCTGCTTTCAGAGGTAGGCAGTGTAGACATGTCCCCTTGGCTGGGCCCTTGGAGACTGGGCAGGGGCTTGTCACATTAATCTCTGTGACCTTGGGCCCAGCACGGGCTGGCCCAGATACTCAGGGTATGAGTAAGAGCGGCGCCCTGCCCTGCCCTGCCCTGGTCACGAGCTGGGGGAAGAGGCTGGGGGTCCCAGCCTGTCTCTCTCACTGCTTCATCTTTGTCTCCGACTTCCTCCTCCATCTCCAATGGACCCTCCAATGCTTCTGCCTCTCCACACTTCGGTGTGTCCCTTTCCTCTTTGTCTCTGTCCTGACTGTGTGTCTGTCCCTTCTAGCTCTCCTGTCTCTCAATCTCTGTTTCTGGCTCACTCTCGGTGTTAGGCATCTCTTCTGGTCGTCTCTTTTCCTTTGCTTCAGTCTGTTTCTCTATGCGTCTGTCCCTCCGTCTGTCTGTGTCTCTATTTCAGTCTCTGTTTCTTGCTGTCTCTCTGTGGCTCTGTCCCTGGCACACCCTGCACACTCACCGCCCGATGTGGGACACCTTTATGCGGCTGTCAGGCACCAGCTCCTTTCCGTTCTTCAGCCATACCCCCCGCACGTTCTCATCTGACACCTCACACTTGAACACAGCCTGGTCCTTTGAGCCCACCGTCAAGTCTGCGATGCTCTGGTACACCTCCAGCTTCTTCTCTGCGGGGGCAGGGCAGACCCAGTGAGCTGGGGAGGGTGTGGGTGGGTGGGAATCCCTGCGGAGATCTCCTGGGCTTGTGAAAACACATGAGTGCATGCACGAGTGCAATGCTTGTGTGCCTGTGATGGTGCTGTGGACACAGGAACCTAAGTGCACCGGGGTGGGTGATGCTAACCAGGCCCATCTGAACCTCCCAACACTCTCCAGGTGGTCACCCCAGCATCCCCATTTTATGGATGAGATAAGTGAGGTCTGAGGTGTTGAAGTGACATGTCCAGGACCGTGCTGGCCTCAATGCTGGCTTTGCTCAATTCCCGTCCGTGGCTGGGGTCTCACCCTGCACGATGAGCTCGGCCAGAGCCTGACCCCCACTGGTGCGCAGTGCGTAGTGCCCGGCGTCCTCCAGTGTCGCCTCGTTGATGATCAGGTGGTGCTTCTGACCGTCCTTCTTGAACCGGTATTTAAAGGTCTCCTCCCGGGTCAGCTCCACCCCGTCCTTCAGCCTGGCCAGAGGGTGGGCAGCAGGTGCCAGGGCCCCCTCTGGGGACACCCCAGGCCCCCGGCCCTGCCCCACGACCCCCTGCCTCAGCACTCACCATTTGACCTGCGCCCCCTCCTCAGACACTTCACACTCAAACTCCACTCGCTGTCCCACCATCACCAGCTGGTCCTCCAGCGGCCGCGTGATCAGCACGGGGGGCTCTGTCAAGCGGAGGAAGCGAGATGGGCAGGCCGCTCAGCGGGTCCCCTCTTAGGGTCTCCAGGCCCCGGGCCCACCTTTGACGAAGAGCTCGGTGCTGCACTTCTCTTCGCCCACTACACATTGATAGGCTGCGTCGTCAGCCAGTGAGCACTGGCTAATGGTCAGCGTGCGCTTGGCGCCGATGGACTCGAAGATGTACCTGGGTAAGGCCAGGGTGGTGGCAGGAGACCCATGGACTCCCCACCTGGGCCCTGGGTGCCCCCTCAAACCCCCATCGGGACCCCTGTGCCCCCACCCCAAGGAACCTTACTTGCTGTGGAGCAGAAGAGGCCCGTGGAGCATTCCCGATGGGAGGAGCGAGATTGAGAGAAAATGAGCAGGGAAAGAGCCGGGAAGAGACAGAGACGAGAGTCAGAACCCAGAGAAACGGGGAGAGACAGAGATAGGGAGTGAGAGCTGGCCAGAGGGCAGGGGCGGAGAGAGAGGCAGGACAGAAGGGTTGCGGAGCAGCCCTCCCCAGCCCCAGCACCCGTCCTCACCTGCCGCTCATCTGAATCTCCTGTCCGTTCTTAAGCCACTTGACCTCGGCGTCAGGATCGGCCAGCTCCACCATCAGCCGGATCTTGTGGCCCTTGCTCACCTGGTAGGCCGGCTGCAGCTTCTTCTGAAAGGCTGAGCACCCCCACCCTCAGCCCCCTGCTCCCCAGGCTGACCCAGGCCAGGAGGACAAGGTCCTGCCTCCCCACGTCTCTCTCTGGGCCTCTGCTGGGACCTGTCTCCTTATCTCTGTCAGCTCCTTGTCTCTCTGTCTTCCTTCCCTGGGGTCCACTTCACCTGCTCAGCTCAGAGCTAGGGTTCGGGGCTTCCAGAAAGGCAGGAGCTCAGCAGAAGAACGGGTGGTGGGACAAGTGGGCCTTCTCTTCCTCTCCAGTCTGTTTCTGCGGCAACCCCCAGGTTCATGCCCTCCTTCTAGGTGCCTGCGTCTCAACTCGGTTTCCAGGGCCTCCATGTCAAGCCCACCATGGGGAAGGGCTGGCCCGAGCCCTAGCCTCCGACCCACCTGGGGTGGGGGCTGGGGGCGCTCACCTGCACCCACCTGTTATTTACCTGTGAGGGGGCTTAACCAGGGTTTTCTCTTCCCGGGTCGGGTCGGGGGGCAGTGTCCTCTGGGCTTAACTGGCTTCTCCCTCTTCTAGGGGTATGGGGAGAATCAAGCAGACTACTTTTTTCCCCAAGGGCGGGTCGGGGAGGAAGGGGCCTCCTGGCTTTGGCTGTGGAGAGGAGGGCTGGCCTGGGCTCCATCCTCTTCCTGTGGCATCTCCGGGCTAACTTTGCCCTTTTCTTTTTCTGTGTGACCAGATGCCAACCCGGGCACCCCGGCTTTGTCCCGCCAGAGAAGAGGACGTTCACCCAAACGGTCCCTTCCCGGGTGTCTCTCAGTCAAGCTGGACGCCGCTCTCTTTCCCGGAAGCGCGCCTGTGCGCCGCCGTGCGTGCACGTGCCTGCGTCTGCGCGCCGCCGTGCGTGCACGTGCCTGCGTCTGCGCGCCGCCGTGCGTGCACGTGCCTGCGTCTGCGCGCCGCCGTGCGTGCACGTGCCTGCGTCTGCGCGCCGCCGTGCGTGCACGTGCCTGCGTCTGCGCGCCGCCGTGCGTGCACGTGCCTGCGTCTGCGCGCCGCCGTGCGTGCACGTGCCTGCGTCTGCGCGCCGCCGTGCGTGCACGTGCGCGCGCTGGCCTGCGGAGGCGCTCAGCCACCCCTCGCCTCGCCTGGCTCTGCGCGGGAGGCTCACCTGTGCTCTTCTTCTCGTCCCGCTTTATGCCCTTGAGCCTCTTGAGCATGCCCCGCAGGTCGGTGACTCCGTGCTGGAAGGCGATGCGCTCGTACTCCGACGGGGGTGCCTGCCGCAGGATCTCCCACACGTCCTCCTCAGCGGGGGCCTCCAGCCTGCGTCCACGTGGCGAGGCCTCAGGGTCCACGTGGCGAGGCCTCAGGGTCCACGTGGCGAGGCCTCAGGGCCCCCGTGGCCAGGACAGAGTTGTTGTCCCCTCCCCTCCCCTCCGCAAGCAGGAGCTGCTTCTGCCCCTCTGACCCTTCCCTTCTGGTGGAGCAGCTTGAACTGGAGTGGATCCTGGACCAGTTCGGGGGATCATGAGGCCTTACGTGCTCAGTGTGGGGGACTGGGACTGGGAGGGGCTCCTGGCTAAAGTAGGGGTGATAGGGCCGGCGGGGGGCGCTTCCTGGGACACTCACCTCGGGGTCCGTAAACTGCTGCTCCAGGCAGGAAAGAAAGGCAGTGTACACATTAGAGACAGAACAGAGAAGAACAAAGGTGATTCCATATTGAGTCCATGCCTTTAGCACTAACCCCTATCCTCTGTTGCCTGCGTTTCGTCAAGCTGGCTCTGCGCCCTTGTAAAAGCATGTTGTCTATGCTGCTGCTAAGTCACTTCAGTTGTGTCCGACTCTGTGCGACCCCATAGACAGCAGCCCACCAGGTTTCCCCGTCCTTGGGATTCTCCAAGCAAGAATACTGGAGTGGGTTGCCATTTCCTTCTCCAATCCATGAAAGTGCAAAGTGAAAGTGAAGTCACTCATTCGTGTCCGACCCTCAGCGACCCCATGGACTGTAGCCTTCCAGGCTCCTCCATCCATGGGATTTTCCAGGCAAGAGTACTGGAGTGGGGTGCCATTGCCTTCTCATACCCTGAACTATAAAGTATATGACAGGCCATTCTTAAGGCTGTGTCTCCCTGGCTGGACCTTTAAAGGTATAGAACACTTTTCATTTGTATGGAGATAAAAAGTTCCAAAAGATAACAATTATCTTGTGGGAAGTTTACAAGAACATTGTGACCAAATCTCCCTGGAGGGCCGCGAGAACAAAGCATTCTACTAAGAAGTCTGTGATAACCAGCCACACCCCCTCCCCCTTTCAGTAGAAAAGAGACCAGAATTCTAACTGGGGTAAGGTGGTTCTTTGGGACATTAGTCCACCATCTTCTTGGTTTGCTGGTTTTCTGAATAAAGTCATTATTCTTTGCCCCCAACAAGTTGTCCTTCGATTTACTGGCCTGTCATGCAGCACGCAATACAAGCGTGGACTCAGTAACAAAGGCACGGGTCATCCCTCCATGAACACACATGGGGCCTCACCTCCACTTTCCTCCCTGCACTCACACCTTTCTGTTTACAGGGCACCCGTGGCTTTGTTTATTCCTCCTGAGCTCTGACAGGTGTCAGGAGAGCCAGAGGCTCAGAGACTCTCCCCAGTCAGTGGAGATCCTCACCCAGGTCAGTCTGATCCCCAGCCTTGTCATCTGTCATCTTCCCTGGTGGGGATGGCCCTGCTACCCCCAAAGCGCTTGACCCCAGTGCTCATTCTCTGGGCTGAAGCAGCACTGGCCGCAATGCAGGGTCCAAGAGAGGGAGGGACAGGACACAGAGGACACGAGTCAGTTGCACTGGGTGGGGCTAGGTGGGCAATTCCTGAGGCTTTGGAGTCCTCTCCCAGCTTGTGAGTCTCCAGAGCCTATTGGGAAGAGCTATCACAGACTCAAGTGTAGGCTGGTCATGGGAACAGTGTGAGGATATTAGTTCATCGATGTAACCTCTGCTGAGCTCTCTGACTCTTCCCAGCACCTGGCCTGTCCCGTCCGACAGACAAGGAAACCAGCTCCGAGTGGTGCGTGACCTGCTCGGGGTCACACAGCTGGAAAACCGCAGGGCTGGCATCGGGGAGCCTCGTGTTCTGGGAGCTGCTTCCCTGGGGCTTACCTCTTCCTCAGCAGCGAGCTGAAGTCCAGAGTCGCAGTGTCTTCATGGCTGTTGCTGCGGAGAGGAACCCCCAGTGAGGCCACGACAGAGCCAACTGTGAATAGAAGGGTCTGGGAGCAGGGGGCGTGGGGGTGGGCCGAGGGAGAGAGAGGGACACTGACGGAGCGGGCGCGCCCTGCCCGTCTCAGACCCCTGGGGTCGTCATACAGGTGGATAGGAAGGGGTACCTGATGCGCCGACCGCCTCCAGCCAGGCTCCTGCGGGGATAAGACTCAGACTTTTCACCTGCCCGGGGAGCTTACTCTCTCCCACACACGTCCGTTTCAGCCTGGCCATTCACATCACCCCCAGTCCTGGTCCCTGTGTTATGCCCCTGCTCTGACCCCCGTATCAACCCCAGGCCTGGTCCCCCACATCACCCTGGCCCTGACCCCAAGGGGCCACAGACCCCAGTACTGGCCCCCCCCCGGGCCCCAAGGAGGGAGGGCTACTCACGTGCGGCGGAAAGTTGATCGGAGGTCCACATCTCCGGGGCCAACGGCCTCTGGTTTCAAAGAGGGGGGATGAGAGTGATGGGGAAGTTTTTAGAGGGGGCCTGCCCACCTATGACCCCTTGACAGTGGGCATCTGTCCCAGGAACCTGCCCTCTGAACCTTTCCCAGCCCGTGTTGAGGAACCAGGGGTGTGGTGCAGCTCAAGGTCTCCAGTACCTTCCAGATTCATCTCCCTCCCATCTCTCGACTCACCCTTCACCTCTTCACCAGTGCCTAATCACCAGACACCAAGATGATACCCAGAGGAGATCTGAGGTCAAGCCCCACCCCAACCCTAAAAGCCCCGATGTATTTCTTCCACGCTTCTGTGTGAATAGCACTGGGCGTGTGATCAGCAGGCGTATGGCCAGGCCTCAGCATCCCCCTTAGTACTGGGAAGTGGAGGCGGGGGTGGGGACTGGACCCACAGGGAGCCTGAACCCAACAGACACCACAGGGCCCCTCACCATGGACAGTGAGGTTGAAGTTGCAGCTGTCAAATTTGTCCTTGGTGGACACCTCACAGCGGTAACCACCGGCAAAGGAGGCCTGGGCATCCGTGATGTGCAGCTCAAATAGGTAGACCTGTGGGAGTGAGGCGTCAGGAGAGGCTGCAGGCCAGGAGACAAGGCCCTGCACCCGAAAAGAGACTGGGGGGCTGAGGACCACCGACCTTCTCACCCCTCGGGGCTTAAACGAATCCATTCAGTTTTGAATGCATAAAAACGGGGCCCCTTCTCAAGACACATTGCCATCCGCTGGCACAGGGTGGTGATAAAATAGAAATCAAGGGTGGCTACAAAGCAAGTGGCATTCGCTTAGGATGAGGCATTTGGGGGGAATTTCCTGGCAGTTCAGTGGTTAGGACTCCATGCTTTCACTGCAGTGGGCCCAGGTTGGATCCCTGATTAGGGATTCTGAGAGCCACGCAGTTCAGCCCCCCCAAAAAAGGCATTTTTGTTCAGGGAACTGCACATACAACTGAACATGACCACCCTACCCCTCCAGAAGCCCCCTTGCTTGGGCCAGGACTGTGGAAGAGTGGGAGGAGCAAAGGCTGGGAGTCAAAGCACAGGTTCCAGGCCTGGCTATGAGTGACCTGGGACCAACAACAGCAACCTCTCAAGCTTTGGTTTCCTCGTGTGTGTAGAGAATTGTTGTGGTTGCTCATCCAGGGCCCCATGAGCTCTGATAGCCTTCCATATGGGGTCTTTGCACCCTCACTGACTGGTGCCCCCCAGGCTTTATTACGCCCCTTTGAGACTATCATAGCTTCCCTAGTGGTTCAGTGGTAAAGAATCCACCTGCCAATGCAAGAGACATGGGTTTGACCCCCGGGTTGAGAAGATCCCCTGGAAGAGGAAATGGCAACCCACTCCTGGGAAATCCCATGCATAGAGGAGCCTGGCAGGCTACAGTCCATGGGGTCGCAAAGGTCGGACGTGACTGAGTGCACACGTGAGACTATCACGCCTCTGAGCCCCCATGTCCTTCTATGCCCCCCAATAACCCTCCTCGGAGCCTCGCCAAGCTCGCTGTGTGCCGCTGACCCCCCAACCAGCTTTGCAGGCTTTCCACGACCCTGCTCTGCACCTCCCCTGTGGTTCAGGTCTCACAGTGCCCCCTGCCTCTCTGTGCCCCTGGGCCTTCCAGGGGCTCTCCACGTGCCTTCACAGTGCGTCCCCGTGACCCTGCGCCCGCGGGCCCCACCTTGCTGGTCCGATCGTAGCTGTCGCGCAGCTGCAGGTGCTGCCCCACCTTGCTGCTCAGGTCCACCCACTTGCCCTTGAACCACTTGACCACGGGCGGTTTCAAGAGGCTGGCTCCGGCCACGCGGGCCGAGAAGCTGATGCTGCCGCCTGCAGGAGAGGGGCAACCGTCTGGGCTTGGGGGACGCCCTGTACCTCCGTCCCCTCTCCTCGCCCCCGGGGGCAACAGCCCCACACTCACCCATGGTCACCTCGCCGTCCTGTGGCCTCATCACAAAGAGGCCGATGGGGTCGCCAGGGGCACTGGGGCCCTCAGGGGCCGCTGAACTGGACCCTGTGGGCAGAGGCGTTTGAGACCTGCCCTGGGACACCCCCATCCACCGACCCGGCCTCCCTGCCCGGCTCCTCTCACCTTCAGGACTAGGGGCGCCTGCTTCCACCTCAGGGGCAGAGGTTGGGGCCTCTCCCAGGGCTTCAGGGGCTTCGGTGGGGGCGGGAGCAGGGGCTGACACAGGCTCCGCTTTCCCTGGAGGGGATCAGGTCGGGGGTCGTGGAGCAGCTTCTAATCAGAGTCGCCCTGCCCCCCGCCCCAGTTATCTTGTCCCTGGTCCTTCCTGTCTTTGCAGGAAGTCCATCCAGCCTGCGTTTGACCTTCTCCCTGCCCTCACCAGCTGTCTGTGCCCTCATCTCAGAGGGTCGGCCTGAACATCCCTCCTCTCCTTCTCCAGGCTCGGGTCTTGGTCCAGCCCGTCAGGCTGGGCTGGGGCTCGGCACACACCCACAGGTTCGTGGGGCTTCCCTGCCAGCACACCCAGCCCACCAAGTTCCCATCCGTGTGGGGGTGTCCAGCGGGAGGTCAGTGTTACGTCTGACTCATCTCTGAACTTCCCCCACCTCCAGAATGGCCCAGATGGGCCAGGGAGCCTGGCGGGGACACTCAGAAAGGTCTTGCTACAGAAAACGGGAAAAGGCCACGGCGGGCTGGGGGCTCACCCAGGGCCAAGGCAAGAAAGTGGGAAGACAGCTCCTGCGCGGTGATGGACAGAGAGCTGGAGGGGCTGCTCCAACTTCAGGGAAGGCTGCCCTGGCGCTTACCTGTGTCTACGACCTTGAGGTCAAACTTGACCTTGGAGGAGCCAGCAATGACCGCGTAGGAGCCTTGGTCAGCGGGACCCGCGTCCCGCACGGTCAGCGTGTGCCGCGTGCCCTCGGCTGCCAGGCCATATTTCTCGCTGGCGTTGATGTCGCTGCCCGCCCGCTGCCAGCGCACCTTCAGGCCCGCCCGCTCTGTCTCGGCCTCAAACACGGCAGGGCTGCCGGCGGCCACTTCTGCGGACCGTGGCTTCTTGCTGAAGGCGGAGACTGAGGGGCCGATGGAATTTGCAGGGGTCCCCGGCTTGCCCCTGCACCCCACTCCTACATCCCCTCTTATTAAATAAGGTGATGAGTGCTTTAATGGATCACCTCATTTAATGCTCCAACGGCTCTACAAGGTAGGTGCAGTTATCCCCAGAGGAGGGCTCTGAGGCTCAGAGAGGTTAAGTGACTTACCCAAAATCACACAGCCAGGAAGTGGGAGAGCCAGGCCTGAGGAATTTTGCTAGGTGTGTCCCTGAAGAGCCCACCCTCTCTGCCTGTGGAAGCCCAACCCCCAACAGCTGGGGCCTTTGGCAAGGGGCCAGCATTCTGCCTACTTGGACATGGCTAAATTTGTCCTCTAAGGGCCTGGGGCTGGGAATCAGCAAGTGAGATAAAGCTGGACTGGGAGAGGGCTGGGGCTGGGGGGCTGATCCCTGACCTGGAGAACCTTGGAAGGCCAGGGCGGGGACTCCGGGCTGTGACTTTCTCTGCCCTTGGTGGTGGCTCAGGGACCTCTTGCCCACCCTCTCCCCAGAGCAGAGGCCCTGCATCACTTCAGTGTGGGGGCTATGCCTGGTGTGGGGGCCACAGGGGCGCAGGCTGGCAAAGCAGAGACTCTCAGAACAGGAAGCAACCCACCAAAGCCCTCTTTGTAGAGTTGGGGAAACCGAGACCCAGAAAGGGGAGGGGCCTGTCCAAGGTGTTCAGGGAGATGGGCTTGAGTCTGGAGCCATCCTGGGGTACCTCCTGCGGCAGTCTTTCCCCAAAAGTCAAGCCGGGACCTAACCTTGCTGCAGAAGATGGGGATGCAGGCAGGGAAGGGGTCACCTGGCATCCTGAGAGTGGGGCGATGGCCCTGGGGGCTTCCTGCCTTGGCTGTCTCCCTCTCTGGGCCCCTGACCCTGGTTTACCCTCACTCTCATCAGAACGATGAGAAGGAGAAACTGAGAATTGAAAAAGGACCCAGGAGGACAGAGGCCCTGTCCTGGGAACCCCTCAGGAGCTCATTCTTGGGCCCACCCCCAACCGAGGATGTCCGCAGCCCTCCCTGCCCCACAGTCGGCCCCCAGCCCAGGCCTGGAGCTACCTGGTTTCTTCCCTGGCTCAGGCATGTTGAGAGAGGTCACAGCAGGAACCCAGCAGGCACAGGCCACCCCAGGAGACTCTGAGCAGGGCTCCGGTCCCCGACTATATACGGGGCCGCCCCCTCTCCAGACCTTCCTTATCTGCACCCTGCCCGGCCACCTGCTAAATATAGACAAATTCCCGAGATCAAGGGCTCTCCAGGAGAATGTGTGGCCCTGGCTTTCTCTGCTGGCCCCTGGCCCCTCCCCCTCCCCCACCAACCCCACAGGACAGATTCTGCCCCCCAACCCTCAGTGAACACAGGGGCACCCCAAGCCCTGTCTGTGTGTCCTTGTGACAGGCAAATTGAGCAGTGGGAGTGTGCGGGGCCCAGAACCCTGAAGCTGTCGGGTCAGAGGCATCCGTGTCGGGTGATGGTTACACCCACAGACCCCAAGTCCCAGCTTCCCTCAGTGTCCTTCTGAACCCCCGCAACTGCCTCCACACCCCACACCCCGCCAAAGTCGCAAAGAACATCAGCCTCTACATAGAAAGGAGCAAATCACATGTGACCTACTGTGAGCAAGACCCACCATCAGGGAAGGTCATTTGCTCCGCCCCTCAACTGTCAGGAGCAAGGAATTCTATGTACAAGCATTGTCCGTGTGGTCAACACTTGCCATCCCTTTCAACATAAATCCATTCTCTTCTGCCATTTTAACCACGTTTAAACTGCATCTCATGTCCCTGGGCCGTCTTTCAAAAGGCATCGGGACTTTGGGACTTCCCCAGTGGTCCAGGAGTTAGGACTCTGCGCTTCCACTCCTGGTGGCCAGGTTCAGTTCCCAGTCGGGGAACCAAGATCCCATATGACACAGCCAAATATTTAAAATAAATTAATCCATAAAAATTCAGAGACTGAGCTCCACTCTCCCTCTCTCGGGGCTCAGAGATCCATGGAGGGGGGTTATGGTTGAGTTTCCCCAGCCTGAGGGCTCAGGGCACTCCAGAGGGTGTCTGCCCCAACACAAATGGCCCCAGAATCTGGATTCTCTGAGGTCTGTGGGTTGCTGATGAGAGTTCCCTCACTCCCAGGCTGCCGGCCGCCTCTTCTTGCTACTGTTGGAAGCAAAACCCTTACAAGTCTCATGGCTCATGTTTTTCTGCCTCTCCCCTGCTGTGGGCCAGAGGCCAGCGCAACCAGGCACCAGGGTACGTGGGAGGAGTTCTCTTGTGTCAGGGTCCTGCCAGCAGGGATTCCATGAGCTGCTCTGCTGCTTACCGGAGCTCTGGGGCTTCATTCTTGCTCCTGGTCAAGCTGCACTTTACCCCCTTCCAGACACATGAAGCTTCCCGCCTCGCACGGCCATGGCAGCCCTTCACTACACGTGTAACCTTGGACAAATGGGTTGACCTCTGTTAGCTTCAGTTTCCCAGTCTATCAAATCGGGCATTAGATTCCACTTCTCAAGTTTAACACTCAGTAAATGGCTAGAACATTCAGTGTTGTTGCCCTTATTCTCATCATCAACACTGGGCTCATAACAGAAAGATTCAATGAGTTTAAGCCTCACTGAAGCATTAAAAAAACAGCCATTTATCAGGTACAGAGAGCTTTTTAATGATTTATTCCCCAAGAAAACCTGAGAATTTGTTCCTTCCATGGATCATGACTACTGGTCAGGCAGTGTCAACTGTCTGGACAAACTGGACAACTGGACAAAGTGCCAACCATCCTGAGGTCTGCAGCGTCCAGCATTGGCAGGGATCCTTAGTAAACCCACAGTGGACAAACGAGAAGGCAGCAGGTCAGATGTCGTGGGTGAGGCGCATCAGGCAAGGTGCACAAAAGATAAAAACGGGGTCTCCGTGCTGAAGAGAACTGACTGAGAATAACTTTAGGTAAATGGGTTTCTTGAAAATGCTGATGGGGGGACAGGTGTGGGGAGAGAGGGTCACTGAAAAAAAAAGGGTTCAATATACACAAATAAGGATGGCTTCCAACTCCCAAGGCCGTGTGCCCTGTACTAAGCAAGGTGACCCTTCGCTGGGGCCAGACGCCCAGATGGCCTTCTGGAACCGGGGCCAGCGCCCTGCTGGGAGGCGAAGCAGGGGACGTGGGGCGGGCAGGGGGCTTGGAGGAGGAGGGGGTGGGCGGGGAGGCGAGGCCTGGCCCGCCACAGTCCTGCCCCTGGCCCCTGGGAGCTTCCCTCCTGTGTCCGGCCGCCCGGGCGAAGGGGTTAATGCTATGGCCAACGGGGCGGCCTGGCGGGCCCGGTGGGCTCAGGCCTGGGCTCAGTGGGGCGGGTGGCGCCGCTCGGCCAGGCCCCCGCGGCCCAGCACCTCCCCGCTGAACTGGTAGGTGAGCTTCTTCTTCACCTTCTTGACCTCGCCCGTCTTGCCGTAGTTGCGCAGCGCTCGGGCCATCTTCTGGTAGGTCATCTTCTTGCGGTTGCCCTTCTGGATGCCCCAGCGGTGCGCCAGCGCCTCCTTGTGCTTGGACGAGAACTGGAACGTGCCCTTGTCCTTGTCCACCCACCAGATGCTGTCCTTCATGTCGCCGCTGCGCAGCAGGTCCAGCAGGAACTGGTACAGGCGGATCTTCTTCTTGCTGCCTGCGGCCGGAGGCGGTCAGCGCCCACGGCAGGGACCCGGCCCGCCTCCCGGTGCCGTGGGGCCGCCCCCGCCTTCCCTTCCCGGTGGGGTGGTCGCAGGGGCGGAGCTACAGCCAGCGTGGCGCATGCGCACGCCCACAGCGCACGTGCTCAGACCCGGACGCGGGGACAGAGGCCTCCACCCCCGCCACGGAACCCACGCAGAGACACGTGTTGGCAAACACACACCCATACGCAAGCACTCTGCTCTGTGGCCAGGCTGCTGCGTCCGTGGGCCTTGATCGGGGTGGGGATGGGGCACAAGGGTGGCCAGGGTCAGGGCTGGGTCCCCTACCTGTCTCCCCGTGCAGGAGGCCAGGCCCTGGCTCCAGGCCGTCGGCCTCCCCGTCGGACACCTCCAGCGGGGGGCTCTGCCGCTCCCCCTCCTCTTCATCCGAGCTGGGCCGGGCGGGAGACAGCGAGGGGTACGGCAGGCACATCCGGGGCAGGTAGGAGACCTGGAAAGGAGGCAGAAGGAGGGTTGGGGTCCCTGAGGGATGGTGCAAAGCTGAAGGCGGCCAAGTAGGGGGGGTTCCGTGGGGTGAGAGAAGAGGGGGTCCTGGGGCGGGGTGGCCAGAGAGGGGCAGAGGGATATGGGAGAAGGCTGGGGACACTGGAGGTCGGGGTCAGACGGGGTCTGACCACACACAGGGTGCCAGTTGTGGGGACAAAGTGGCTCCTGACACCCCGCCTGTCTCCCTGGTTTGGGCGGCGGGAGGTGCCATGTGGACAGGCAGCTGCCCTGGGGTGAGGGGCTGAGGAGGAGGGTCGGGAAAGGGAGTCAGCGGGGAGATGGAGAGGTCAGTGGATTTCAGGACTCAGTGACTTGGATGCCAGACCCACGAGGAGCCAGTGAACGGGGTTGGGGCTCCAGCCCCCGTGTTTAAGAGGGCCTGCAATGAGGCCCCCGGGGGTCAGAAGGACCAGTGTGTGTGGGGGGGGGCGATGGGAATGGTCCGGCCTCTGTCCTCGGTCGGGTGAGAGCAGATAAGGGGTGCGGGGTCACGAGGTCAGCCGGGGGGTCAGGAGGCAGCCGTTGGGGCTCCGGCCACCGTTGGCGCTGTGGGGCAGGAAGCCGGGTTGAGTAAGCTTCCTGCGGAGCGCCCGCCTCACCGCAGGCGCCGGGCCGGGCCAGGCGGGGCGGCCCTGCAGGCACGCACCTGGTGACTGAGGCTGGCGTGGGGAGGAGCCATGGGGGTGTCGAGCACGTGCATCTGCTCCAGCTCCATGTGGCGGTAGAGCTGCTGCAGCTGTGGGGGCTGGACGCTCTGCAGCTCCGTGAAGTGGTTCTCGGCGAAGCTCTCGAACTCGCTGTGCACGTGGTGTGGATGGAAGTCCCAGTAATGGTCTGCGGCCAAAGCAGGAGGGGCTTATGATTGTATACAATATTATATGAACAATAATAGTATATATTATATATAATTATATATGATAACTATATATTAATATATATAACAACAATAGTATATATAAAAATAATAGCGCCAGGCCGTGTCCTCTATCATAATCACCACCGCCATTCTGGACTGCAGATTGGCGTTAATCGCAGCACCACCCACCCTGCTATTTTCTGAACCACAGTTCCATAGATGGGTCTTCCCCAGGTAGCTCAAAAGGTAAAGAATCTGCCTGCAATGTGGGAGACCTGCTTTCAATTCCTGGGCCGGGAAGATCTCCTGGAGAAGGACATGGCAATCCACTGCAGTGTTCTTGCATGAAGAATCCCATGGACAGAGGAGCCTGGCGGGCTGCGGTCCATGGGGTAGCAAAGAGTCAGACACAACTGAGGGACTTTAGAATACTCAGAATATGCTATGGATGAGGACACTGAGGTTTGGAAAGGCTACATGACCCGCACCCAGTCAAAGCCCATGGTGGAGCAAAGCCTTTGTTCTCAACAACCAGTCTACCCTGCCTCCCTTGCCCATCACAAGGATGCCAGCTTTTGAGCCAGAGTCTGAATCCGGGCCGTTTCCTTTCTTTGCGGCCTCAGGCACATGCATTGACCCCTCTGTCAAACAGGGATGCTAGAAACTAGAAGGACCCACGCAAGTTCACATTTGTAAAAACCCCCTAGCCCCAGAGGCTGCACTCGGGAGCCGCTTCTCCTCCCCTTCAGACACAGCAGAGTTTCCTGAGCTGACTGGCTGCCCGCAGTCACAGCTCACTGCCTGTCACACAGCCGAGGTGTGACTGCAGAGTCACAGGGCTGACATTCCTCAGCTGAGGTCCCGCTGTGGCCCCTCCAAGGTCGTGTCCTTGGGGAGCTGCACCTGAGTCCCAGGGAGGTCGCCGCGGCACCCAAGGCTTTCCTGGAAAGCCCCTGGTGGGTGCTTTCAGAGTCTGCGGTAGGGTGGATTTGAGTTTGGGGAACAGCTCCGTGCCACTGGGAGCCCTGCCTGGGCCTGGAGCCGGTCTTCAGCGTGGTTACTCTGGGCACCTTTTCCAGGAATAAAAACCACCACACGTCTGAGGACTTCCTGGGTACAACTTGGAGTCCAAAAGATGTGACAGAGTGACAAGAGGAATTTTTCTTGTGTGACCCAGAGAGGGAGTGTGCAGGATGTTGAGACAGGTCACCATCTCCGGGACTGGCACAGGGCCTGCAGGGGGACTGCCACCAACCACCTATGCGTGTCTCTGTGTGTCTGTCTGTCTGCCCACCCCCCCGCCCACCTCTTTCTCTCTCACAAACACGTCGCTGCTCACGCATCCTGGAGAAACGACACGTGTTGTCTTGGCTCTGCACTGGCTCTCAGAAGACTCACTCATTTTCCAGTCCTGCTCTGTGGCGCCTTTGCCTTGTGACCCTGAGCAAGACATTTTATCTCCCTGAGCCTCTGATTCTGCAAAAGTCAGAGACCCAGCTGGGCGGTTACTGAGGTCCGATTCACATGTGGAATTATTTGAACCCACAATCCAGACTCCCACTTCCGTGAAGCTGCATGGCATAGGGGAGCTAACTGGGGCGGAGCTGGGTTTGAATGCTGGCTCTGCCACTCACCCTTGAGTGACACTGGGCAGGTCGTCCTGCTTCTCTATGCCTGTTGCCTCCGCTGTGAGATGGGGCTAATAACGATACCCAGCTCACGTCATAGGCTTGCTGTGAGGATTAAATGAGCTAATGCTTTCAAGGCACTTCAAATGGAACCTGGCACAAAGTAAGACTCAATAAACATTAACTATTATCATTCCCAGGTGGCTCAGTGGTAAAGAATCTGCCTGCCAGCATAGGAGTTGCAGGAAACACAAGTTAAAAAAGGAAATGGCAACCCACTCCAGTATCCTTGCCTGGAGAATCCCATGGACAGAGGACCTGGTTTGTTACAGTCCGTGGGGTCACAAAGAGTCAGACACATGAGCAGCTGTGCACACACACACATCCATTGTCTTTATAGTGGTAATTATTATGAATGTTGAATGCTGTCTTTAGAGAGCCTGAATCAGCACCTGAGCAAACAGCAGATACTTTTACTTATCAATTCCTTATCTTCCCCTGCTCTCTGCCACCTTAGCCCATGGTCCAGAGAAATAGTTTGAGGGATCCTGGCTGTCTCTTTCTCCCAGAAGCTCAACTTGAGACCCCAAGGTTGTACCAAGGGCAGAGGACTGTTTTCTTTCACCTTCGTATTCCCAGTGCCTACATGCAGTAGGCGTCTTGATGCTTTTGAGCTGTGGTGTTGGAGGAGACTCTTGAGAGTCCCTTGGACTGCAAGGAGATCCAACCAGTCCATCCTAAAGGAAATCAGTCCTGAATAATCATTGGAAGGACTGATGCTGAAGCTGGAACTCCAATACTTTGGCCACCTGATGTGAAGAACTGACTCATCTGAAAAGACCCTGATGCTGGGAAAGATTGAAGGTGGGAGGAGAAGGGGACGACAGAGGGTGAGATGGTTGGATGGCATCACCAACTCAATGGACACGAGTTTGAGTAAGCTCCAGGAGCTGGTGATAGACAGGGAGGCCAGGTGTGCTGCAGTCCATGGGGTCGCAAAGAGCTGGACACGACTGAGCAACTGAACTGGACTGAACTGCGATGCAGTAGGCACTGAACAAGCATTTCCTGAGTGAATGCATGAATCCTAGCTTCTTAAGAACTCTGACTCTCCTCCACCAAATCATCCAAATCTGAAGGGAAAACAAAACAAAATGACCCTTATTTTGTCCTTTCATCTTGCCTTGCATTAATAAGTCCCAGAAATTCTCCACTTGCTGAGAGAGAGGTGGCTCTGTCTATATGGATGGGGCTCTTTGGGGCTTTGGGGCACTTGAGTGGACCCAGGTTCCTTTACAGCTGCAGATCTGCCCTGGAGCCCCACTCCAGGCCCTTCCCGTTTTGCCTTCTCCTGCCCAGGCCGAAGTGCCCGGATCTTCATAGAATGCCTTATCCTGCCCATGCATGCATGCCAAGTCACTTCAGTGGGTATCTGACTCTTTGCCACACCGTGGACTGTAGCCAGCCAGGCTCCTCCATTTCGGGGATTCTCCAGGCAAGAATATTGGAGTGGGTTGCCATGCCCTTCCCCAGGGGAACTTCCTGATCTTTATAGAATGCCTTATCCTCCCCCTCAAATCCTCACACCTACTCCAGGTCTTTTGGGGTTTTTTTTTGGGTGGGGGGGGGGCAGGTTTTGGCCGTGCTGTGTGGCTCGTGGGGTCTTAGTTCCCCTCTCAGGGATCAGACCCGTGCCATCTGCATTGGAAGCACAGACTCTCAATTACTTGACCTCTAGGGAAGCACCCCCTACTCAGTTCTGGCTTGGGGGCTCTGAGTTCTCTCTCTCGGTCCCCACCTCTGTCCCAGCTCCACATGAGACCCACGGGCTTGTTCTCGTGGTCCCAGCTTGAAGCCAGCACTTCCCACAGCAGGTCTCAGCACCCCCCCGGTTCGAGTCACTTTGGGGGCCAGAAAAGCTTGCAGATTTGGGGCCCATCTGAGACCCATGCAGTCTGCAGCGCCAGATGGAGACGGGAAGAGTCTGGCCTTTCACAGCCCCCTGCAGAGGTTCGTTTGTTCACTGAGGCTCAGGAACCCTGCCCCAGCGTCGCTGAAACCTGCAACAGAGACTCTTGGGCTACAATTAAGGTTTCAAAAGGCCCAACGGAAACCTTTCCTCTACCCTTGATTTTGAGTGCTCAGGCAGTTGTATAATAAACACTGTTTGGTAGGCAGAGATGAGTCGTCTGAAGGAATATTATGCCATGAGTCCATCCTTATGCAAAGGTCAGCACTCTGAGCTCTTTGGACCTTACTCCTAGATGACTGCCCAGGAATGCTTTGCTAAATCCTTGCTTGTCACTTTGAGAGGTCACCCAGACTCTCCTGCAACTTATGTCCCCTTAGTATGACTTTCTGCTCCTCAAACGGACATAGTGTCAGGACTTCCCTGGTGGTCCAGTGGCTAAGACTCTGTGCTTCCAATGCAAGGGGCCAGAGTTCAATTCCTGGTCAGGCAACTAGATCCCACAGGCTGCAGCTAAGACTTTGAATGCTGCAGCTAAAAGGAAAAAAAAGAAAAAAGATCCCACATGCCACAGCTAGAAAAAAAAGAAGAAGACCAGGCATGAAGCAATGAAGATCGAAGTTCTGTGTGCCACACCTAAGACCAGGCACAGCCAATAAATAAATATGAAAAGTTACAATACAGGAGTATAGTGTCATTCGCATA
Organism: Capricornis sumatraensis; assembly: GCF_032405125.1. NCBI lineage: Eukaryota > Metazoa > Chordata > Mammalia > Artiodactyla > Bovidae > Capricornis > Capricornis sumatraensis. The sequence continues at coordinate 77,713,709 of NC_091084.1, forward strand.
TCCGGAGATAGCTCTGGACCCTCCCTTCTGCAGCCTGTAGGGCATTCAACTCATACTAGGCTTCAGTCAATATTTGGTTAAATGACCAGTGAAAGCTTACTTTTAATGTGTTTTTTATGTACCAGGCCCTGTTCTAAGTACTTAATGCACATTATGTCACTCAGTCCTCACCATAGCTCTGACAAAGTGGCCGCTATGGTCTGATCTTCCTTTTGCACATGAGGAAGCTGTGACTCAGAGACATAAAGTCCCTTGCCCACAGATAGTCGTTGGTAGAGTCAGGATCCAAACCCACCTGTGTCTGACTCCAGGGACTAAACTCTTATCCCTATGCCATACCACCGCTGAGGACCAAGACAGCCAGTGAAAGCTTTAAGTAAGACTTATGGTGACAGAATTTATGGGCTGCTACTATCCATCTGTCTGTCGACCACCATTTACCCCTCATTCATTATTCATCATCCATCCACCATCCAGCATCATCCATCTGTCATCCATCCATCCATCTATCCATCCATCCACCCATCCATCATCTAAATATCATCTACCCATCATTCACTCATTCATCATCCATCATTTAACCCACCCATCCATCCATTTATCTGCCCATCCATCACTGAACCTTTATTCATCAAGCCAGCAATGACCCATTCATCAACATCTTTCACTTTCACCCTCGAAACCAGCTTCCAGTCTGGAACCAAAGTCCTACCCACACATCCTTATTGCTCCTCAGTTTTTTTGTGTCCCTAACACTTAGATGTCACTAGGACAAAAATAAAATGATATTCAAAACAATCCCCCCCCACACACACACAAAATGCAAGCCTTAAGTGTCATTCCGTTGACCTTATCTCCTTCAAGCAGAAACCCCAGCCTGAAGCCATGGCTCTTACCAGGAGAGGAGAAGTAAGATCAAGACCAAGAAGGAAGATGAGGAATTAAGAAAGCAAGGAATAAGGAAAAAAACCCTTTGTAGGAAATCACAGACCCCTGGACAAGGGCTCCTTAATCCCAGCCCTCCTGCAAATTATTCAAACATGGAAACGGAGGTCCCAGCAAGCAGAGAGCGCCAGGTCTCACGATCCTTATTATTTCTTACACTGTATCCTAATTATTACGATTTTTAGTTCTTTCCTTTGTTAAGAAAGATAAATCTGGCAGGGCCTGTGTTTCATTCATCCTACAGCACCTGGCAATGTGCCTGGGATGGAAGCAAGGCTTGGTAGGGGAAGGAAGGACACTTTGGAAGGTGAATGAAATGAATGGATGATTAGAAGACTGGGAATAAACTGTGAATCTGTGGGATGAGAAGGTGAAAAGTGTATGGAAAGATGGAATGGTGGAGAGAATGGTCATACTTTGGAACTCTATTTCCTCCATCAATCCCTCTGCAAACAGCATTAGGATGGCTATTATCAAAAAACAGAACAACCCGGGCCGACTGTATAACACAGGGAACCACATTCACTATCTCGTAATAACAGAATGAAAGAGAATCTGAAAAAGAACACATATATACATGTATACATACATATATATAATCAGTGAATCACTTTGCTGAACACATGATATTGTGAATTAACTATACTTCATTTTTTTAATGGTTAAAAAGGCAGAAAAAGATTTTGGCAAGAATGTGGAGCAGTGGGATCCTCGTGCACTGTTGGTAGGAGAGTAAAATGGTGCGACCACTAAGGAAAACCAGTATGCTTGGTCCTCAGACAATTAAAAATAGAATTATCTTACAATCCAGCAATCCTACTTCTGGGCATATAGTCTCAAAGAACTGGAAGCAGGATCTTCAAAGAGGCATTTTAACACCTGTGTTCACAGCAGCATTATTCAGAGCAACCAAAAGATAGAAGCAACCCACGTGTCCATCAACAGATGAATGGGCAAACAGAATGTAGTGTATCCACACAACGGAATGTTACTCAGCTTCACAAAGGAAGGAATTCTGATGTACACTGCAACATGGGTGAACCTGGAGGATATTATATGTTAAATGAAAGAGGCCAGTCACGAAAAGAGAAACGCTGCATGACTCCACTAAGATGAGGTCCTGAGTGCAGGAACATAGGGACAGAAAGCAGAATGATGGTTGCCAGGGGCTGAGGGGAGGGGGCAGTGGGAGGCACTGTTTAATTGGTCCGGAATGCCAGTTTCGCAAGATGAAAAGAGTTCTGGAGCTGGATGGTGGGGATGGAGTACAGCAACATGTCCTTGAGCCACTGAGCTGTACATGTGCAAATGGTCGAGATAGTCCATGTTATACTGTATACATTTTAATCACAACTTAAAAATAATAAACAGCAAATTCTATGAACCCTACCTTGAGAATCTATCCTGAATCCATCTGCTCATTTTTGTCTGTCTCGCCACCACCCTTGGCCAAGTCACTGTCATATCTTGTCTGGATTATTCCAGTGGTTTCCTCCCGGCCTTCCCCCCTGCTCCTACTTTTGCCTCCTCTCCAGCTATTCTCCACCCAGAAATTAGAGTGATTAAAAAAAAAAACAAAAAAACTTATTCAGTGGAACCACTAGGTATTGGGAGAAGACACTAAAAACTTCCAGAGAGATAAAACAAAACTAAACAGGAAAAAAATTAAACAAAACCCCAAAATGGTTACATTCAAAAAAGAGGATATGGAATGACATCAGATTTCCTAAGAAAAACTCTAGTAACCTGAAGACAGTAGAGAAATGCCTTCAGTTTCAATGAGAAAAAAAAATTTTTTTTCAACTTAGATTTCTATACACAGCCAAACTACTGTTAATCAGATGAGACCATAAAAACAGCAGGTAACACAAACAGCAATAAAACCTTACCTCCCAGACATCCTTTCTTAGGAGACCATAATGCTATGAGTAACAAATCCTTACATAATTTTCACTTTCTAAGCCTCCCATATGGAGTAGCTCACTCCATCCTTAGGGCAGTCCTGTGAAGTAGGTCTCATGAGTGAGAAGCTGAGGCCCCGGGGGGTGAGACATCTTCCCTGTGGTCACCCCACCCGATAATAGGGAGATGGGGCATGACTCCCAGCAGCCTTGCTGTGGGGTGGGGCCTACGTCACTGCTGCTAGCCCTCAGAAACACAGTGATGAGAAAGTTCAGGTAATCAAAATACGCAGCGTGGCTCAACTGTGAGCAATATTCATATGGTCCAAACCACGGAAAATTCAGATGTCAATTTAACAAACTTAGAATACAGACAAAGGGACTTCCCTGGTGGTCTAGTGGGTAAGACTTCATGCTCCCAATGCAGGGGACCAGGGTTGAATTCCTGATCAGGGCACTAAAAGCCCGCATGACGTGAACGTTGAGTGTTAGTCGCTCCGTCGTGTCCTCCTCTTTGTGACCCCATGGAAGGTAGCCCACCAGGCTCCCCTGTCCATGGAATTCTCCAGGCAAGAATACTGGAGTGGGTAGCCATTCCCTTCTCCAGGGGATCTTCCCTACCCAGGGATCAAAGCCTGGTCTCCCGCATTGCAGACAGATTTTTTACCCTCTGAGCCACCTGGAAGCCCCCACAGGTGGAACACAGCCAAAAAGTGAAAACAAAATATTAAAAATAGAATACAGAGGAAAACAAATGCGGTATGATCTCACTTATACGTGGAATCTTTTAAAAAAAGTGACAATTCAGAAAAGGAGGTCAGATTGGTGGTTGCCAGAAGTAGTGGGGGGTGGGTGAGATTGGGCGCTGGCGGTCTAAGGTGCAAGCTTTCAGCTGTGAGATAAATAAGTCCTGGGGAAGCCATGCACAGAATGGCTAGGGCTAAGTGCTGCATGGTAACTTTGAAAGCTAAGTGTAGCTCCTGAAAGTTCTCATCACAAGGGAAAAAAATTTTTCTAACTGTATAAGGAGATGGATATTAACTAAACTTATGTGGTAATCATTTCCCAATGTATAGGTGTGTGAAGTCATTAGCTGTTACACCTTAAACTCACACACTTATGTTGCATATCATAACAGCAATAAAATGAAAAGGGGGAAAAGTTACTGTAACTATTTTGGTATGTGTGTGTGCTTTAAATAACTAGAAAGTCAAATACTCATCTTTCATAGTACAATAGAATTCGCTAAGTAAAAAATCAAGCTAGATTCATCTCCACCTGGCTTATAGAAAGTCCTCAATAAATGTTTGTGAATTAATAAATAAATGCTCTTCTAAGCCTCAGTTTCAAACTTTCATGTATATACTTCTAGTGGTCTGTAACAGAAAGACTGGAAAAATAGCTTTTAACTGTCTCTGATGCGCTGGATAGCTTTTAACTGTCTCTTGATGGAGAAACAAGTCTGATAAATTTATGTAAAAAGTAGCAGATTGCAGAACAGCATGATACTGCAGTTCATTTCTGAATGGAGAGGATATGTATGGATGTATACACTTACAAACATACAAGATTAGACACCGTCAAATGAAGTATCTGCTAGAATAGACCAAGATGGCTATCAGTGCAGGGTGAGAATGAGAAGCAGGTAATATTTTCCTTCATACGCTGCTGTATTTTAAAATTGTTTGCAACGGGTATTTCTTGTTTGAACAATTAAAATTAAATATCTATAATTTCTTTGGATATTTACCAGACACACACACACACACACACAAGGTTACTCAGATCGTGTCATTTCTTTGCTCAGCCCCCTCCAGTGGCTTCCCGCTAGCTGTGGGAAACACGACAAGCTCCCGCTGCAGTCCTCGGGCCCGTGCGGTGCTCCCCTGCAGACTGGCCCCCCTTCCTGTCCTTTCTGCTTCCTGTGCTCCCTTCCCACCCTGGTCCCCACCCAGGTCCCTCCTGCTCTTGCACCTGCTGTTCCCACCCCTAGAACACTTATACCTCCCTATCTGTGCATCCATGTGCCTTCAGGACACTCAGATTCCCACCCAAGGGCCTCACCCGGGGGCCGTTCACCTCTGGAGCTCCGTCCTGCGGGCATACCCCTGGCAGCTTAAACCTGACATCTGTACCCAGAGATGCCGTCTGTGGCGAATCCTTCTTTAGGGCCCTCACGTGCAGATGGCAGAGCCTGACTCACGGTGCTCTGCTTTCTACAGAACGTCTTCAGAGCATGTCTGCTAACTCAGCTGTTCCCCATCTCTCTCTCACTGGACTGTGAGCTCCACGAGGGCAGCGGCCTTGCCCGGCCTGCTCCTTGTGGCAAATCCAGCACCTACAACAGGGTCAGGTCCACCACACGTAATCAGGGGCTATTTGGCGGATGGGCAAGAGAGGGGATGAGTGGACAAGTGGGCTGGACAACAAGCGTTGGAAGGACGGGTGGCTGTGGGGCAGCTGGGTGGATGGCAGGGGAGCGGACGGCTGGGTGAGTGGTGGACTGAGTCACCCGAAAATGAGCCTGTTGATGTCACAGAACCTTCGGTGCTTCTCCACTCCCTGTTGACCTGCTGGCTTTCTCTACAGTGCTCACTCCATCAGCCAGCCCCAGGCCTACCTGGTTTCTAGAGTACATAAATAGTACCCCTGTATTACAGGAAGGGAGAATGCAGCTTCGGTAGACCCAAAGGAAAGGCACCCAGACCCAGGGAGACTGAGAAGGGGTCAGGCCAGGGGAGAAACGATCCCTGATGCTAGCTAGCAGGGGTCAGAGGCAGCCCTGAGCTTGCAAGGACCTGAGCGGGCCTGCTGCCTGGAGCCACCAGGGGGCGCCAGTCCTCAAGCAGGGACCTGCTTAGGTCCCAGACTGGGTAGAAGCAGGCGTAGAGCTGGTGTTGAGTCAGGGAGAGTCAGCCCCCGACCCCGGCAGTGGTAGCTGGAGGTAGAGCTGGAGAATCTAAACTGTCTCTGGATTTTCCCCAGAAAGGATGCATTTCTTGTAGAAGTATAAAATTTTAAAGGAAGTGGCAAGGGGGGAGAATGTTTTTAAAGTCTTTCTAGTCCTCAGGTTCTGAAAGGAGCCTGTGTCTTCCCAGATGTGGCCTCGAAGGATGTCCACCCCTTATTCCCAAGATATGGTTTCCAGTTACAGTCTTTAGAATGGACGTCAGGTGTGAATTCCAGGCAAAACTGTTTGCGGGCTTTGCCATCTGGATGTGAGGGCCCTAAATAAGGACTTGCCACATATGGCATCTCTAGGTACAGACATCAGGCTTAAACTGCCAGAGGTGTGCCAGCAGGTGTTAACGGCCCCCAGGTGACGCCCTTCCTTGGCTATGGCAGAGCATGCCTGTCCCTGTGGGGTTGCAGACACCCCGCTGTCTGGCTTGCCCAGGCCTCCACACCCCGTGAAGAATCCCTCAGTGAAGACCCAGTAACCAGGCCACCTCGCCTTTGGTTCAGAGATATTCCATCAATACACTGAGATCTACCACCGGTGACCTCTCTTAGCCCCCTGCCCAGGTTCCAGACACTGAAGGTCTCTCTCCCTTTCCCTGAATTTGCTTCAGGATTGAGCCTGGGCTTTGGGGTGGGGGGCAGTTAGACCCAGATAGAAAAAAGCCCTGGCCCAGGCCCCATCCTCACCCCCAACTCCAGCAGACAAGGTTTCAGCCCCTGCCGAATGAACAGCTCTCAAATGGGAGCGGTTCTGCACCCCGCCCCCACCACCAGGGGATATTTGGCAACTCTGGAGACATTTTTGGTTATCATGATTGGCAGTAACACTGGCGTCCAGTGGGCAGAAGCAGGAATGCTGGCAAATACCCTACAAGGCACAAGACAGACCTCACAGTATAGAAGTATCCAGCCCAAATGTCAATAGACTGCTGTTAGTCACATACAACGGGGACTGGGGCTGCACCAGTGAGGGGTTCAGGGTCACGGGCAGTGACAAGAATGGAGAGGAAGATGGGGGGTTGAGGGAGGAGAAGAAGACACGGGTTCAATCCCTGGGTTGGGAAGATTCCCTTGGAGGAGGAAATGGCAACCCACTCCAGTATTCTTGCCTGGGGAAGCCCCAGGACAGAGGTGCACAGCGGACTACAGTTCCATGGGGCCCCAAGAGCTGGACGTGAATGAGCGACTAAGTGAAGCCGAAAAAAAAAGAGAAAGCGCTGGGCCTGGAGCGGACAGAGCTGGGCCCCCACGGCCAGTGCGCCTCCTTGTACAAGTCCCGTAGCCTCTCCGCCTTTTTCGTCAGGTGGAAACAGGCCGAAAGGATTGGATGAGAAGATAAAACAGGGAAGAAGCTCGCCCGTGCCTGCACACCAAGGCTGCTCCAGAAACGCGCGCTGGGGGTATGGGGTGTTGGTGGGGAGCAGGAGCGTGGGGTTTTAGGGTAGGGAATTTCTGTCCCTGAGAGCTAACTGGATCCGATCCTCGGAATTCCAAAGAAGCCTCAGGAAGGGTATGCTTTTCCCTCCACAGAACGCAGTGGCGCCGGGGCCAGGCCAGGCTGGGGAAGTCAGGGCAGGGCGGGGCCTGCTACTCACCGCTGTGGCTTTCTCCATCACTGCTGAGATAGGGGTAATATTCGTGCGTTTGGCGTTGGTAGAGATCCGTGTCATAGGGAACTAGGTCTTCCGATGGCTGCTGAGAGAGGAGGGGGTCAGAACTCGGAGTGCGGCGGGGAGACCCCAGCCAGGTTGGCAGGACACCCCAGGATGTTGGGTCCACACTGAGCCCCTTTATCAACTGGGAGAGGCCACGCAGAGTGCAAGCGGGGGGACCCAGGGGTGCAAGAGCCTTGGCTCCGGCGGAAAGGGGGTGACAGAGACCTTGGAGGGTCAGAGGTCAAAAGAAGACAGGTCTGAGGGGACAGCTCCCCCAGCCACCTCACACTCACACTCCACGACATGCCCAGGTCCCAGCCTCACACACTCGCCCGCTCACAGTCACATCGACGTGCCTAAACCACCCCCCAAATGCACACAAAATCCCCCTGACACATTTCTTCCCACACTCCCAATGTGAGCTCTCATACACACGTCCACTCACAGCCCTCACACTCACCCCGGGCACACGCGCCAGTATACACTCGCCTGTAGGCGCTTGCAGAGTCCCTGGGGTTGACATGCGAATCCACTCCCTCACCTCCAAGCGTGCTGACACACACTCACGCCCATGTCCTTGCTTGGTCACTCATGTTCCTGCACGCCCATCGCCCAGCACACAGGCCTGTCCTCCTGCTGTAGCCCCCCAGGCCCCCAGGCTCTCTCGCTGCCTGATGTCCAGGTCCCAGGCCGGCTCAGGGCCCCCACCCCCACGCTGGCTGTCCACACTGATGGGCTTTAAAGGACTCACCCCACGCAGGGCTAAGGCCATGGCTTTGGGGGCCTCTCCCTCTTCCCCTTTCCTCCAGAGACACTCCCTGGTCCCCCTCCCTCCGTCTCCCCATCCCTGTCCCTCCCCACCCCACTCCCTGGCCAGGCACTGGGATATGCACACCCAGAGGCTTCCCAACAGTCACCAGGCCTCTCCCCACCCCCGCGCATGTGCCCAAGGATTGCACAACCGTCACCCCGGCCCTCGGGGCTTGGTTTGGGGGCCAGAGCTGCCTTGGGAGCCCACCTTCCCAGGACCCACTCCGCGTCCCCCCTGGACTGGGCCAAGGGGCTCAGGAGGCTCGCATGGAGCCCAGGAAGACATGTCTCCCGCTCAGCTTTAGCTGGGGTTCAGGGATTGAGAGGTCAAGGGTCAGAGACAGGGTGGCCGGGCCCCAGGGCCTCTGGGTGTCTTGAGGCAGAGTGGGCTCTTCCCGAGACCACCCCCTATCACCCTCTGCCTGTCTCCCCCATCTTCTAGGTTCCAGGTGGGGGTGGGGGGGCCAGGGCCAGGTCAGAAGCCGGCTGGCTTGTCCCATCTGTGCCCGGCCCTGCGTGGAGCCTGGCTCTGGGTCTGCAGACAGCACAGCCCCACAGAAGGGTGTCAAGCTGGGGTGCCTCCCTGGGGCTCTGGGCCTGCCTGGGGTGGGGTGGCCGGGGGTAGGGGGAAGGGAGCTGCCTCCAAGCCGGGAAAGCTGAGTCAGATGGGCAGGCCCGGCCAAGCCCTTCCCAGTTACCCCCAGGGCTCCCCATCCCCGGCTGAGTGCGGAAGGGGGTGAGGAAAGGGAGAGGGGTCCTCTCAGAGGGGCCTGGTGGTGTGACACCTGCCGGAGGCTGCAACTGTCACTGAGAGCGGGAGCGGAGGGGGTCTGCCCCAGACGGCCGCCCTGCCGTCCCTGGGGTCCCCTGGGACGCCCGCTTCTTCACCTCCGGCCTCAGCCGCTGCCCTCACTCCCGTCTCTCCTTGGACGAGGTTCTCCCCCAGCCCCAGTCTCAGCCCCGGGAAGGCTCTGCCCTCCTCTCCGCAGTCCCAGCCCCAGCTGCCTGGCCAGCCCCCGCTCCCCTTGCTGCCCCAGCCCCCGCCTCTGCCTCCGCCACTCGGGGCCCAAGGCCCAGACCTCTCGGGTCAACAGGCACGTCCTCTGTGCCTGGGTGGCAAGGACCCAGGTGTAAGGCAGCCACGGTCTCCAGGAGCACCCAGTCCAGGGCCCGGACCTTTGGCCTCTTGCCTCCTGCCCTCCAGCCCGTCACCGTCCCGGGGACCGGCTTCCCTCCACGCCAGCCTTCCCACTGCCCTCACCACCCTCAGCCCGGCCCCCCCAGGCCCGTGGAACCCCGGCTGCCACCCAAGCCCCATCGATAAATAACCGTTCAGGCCCCATCGATCACAGCCCCACCGTGGGCCCGGCCCTCAGCCCGCCGGGGTGTGCTTGCTCCAAGGAGGCCGATGGCCCTCTTGCTTGGGTCTCAGGCCCTGGGGCTCCAGGGAGGAAACACCAACTTCCCACTGATAGGGGAAGGCAGGCGGCGGGCTGGCGGGCAGGTGGCGGGCGTCCGAGGGCCGTGGGCTGGGCTGGTGGAGGAGTCCCGATACTCACAGGGGGGACGAGGGGAAACCCTTCCATTTTGCACGCCTGTAACATCCAGCCGAGCTCCGAGCCGGTCAGGTCCCCTGCCTCGGTGGGGGCCAGTGCGCAGCCCCTGGGGATGGGGCGCCCCGTCGGGGGTGGGGGGGGCTGGACCGCTTCGGGGCGGATGCAGGGCTCAGGCCTGCCCCTTGAGCTACAGGAGCCCTGGGTGAGCCCCCTCCCTTGACATTGCAGGGCCAGCGCAAGTTCCTGATTTTATCGAAGGCCTGCCGCTGGGAGATAGTCCCCTTGGGGTGACATCACCGCCCCGGCCCGTTTGCATAAATCTCTTGCGCTACAGGAAGTCTCTGGCCGGCTGGGGCAGGTGGTGCTCCAGGGGCTGGCCTGGGAGGCTGAGGGGGCCAGGCCCCCTGCCCAGAGGAAGCCGGGACTGCGAGGGGCGGCCTTGAGGGCTGGGGTGGGGCGGGAGAACGGGAGGGCGGAAGGCTGGCTGCACCCCCACGAGGAGGGCCTTGCTGCCCCCCGGGGGCCTGTGGAGGCTCTCTCACCCCGAACCCCCGCAGATGCCTACTACTTTTGAGACCCCCTCCCCCCCACGTGGCCAACAGTCACTTCCTTGGGGGATCGGAGCTGGTAAGGGTGTCCTCTTGGGGCCTCCACGCTCTGGGGTCAGCCTGGTTGGCCTAGGGCTCTGGTCTGGCTAACTGCCAGGCCTGGCTCTTCCTGGGCCCATAGGCTCCCAACTGCTCAGTCCTCCCAAGCCTGGGGCTGGGCCCTGGGGCCTGGTCATCAGCATCGTGCTGATTCCTCCTTCCTTCCACCAGCTTCATTTCCACCAGAAGGATTCTTACACCCTCCCCTCCCAGCTTCCTAAGGACCACCATGCCTTCCATACCTCTGTTCCCAGCCCAGATTTTTCAGTTTCCCCACCCCTTACCAATGCCTGACTGTCAATCGAGTCTTCCTAGTTTACAAACTTTTCTTGTCTGTCCATCCATTCATCTGTTTTCCCATCCATTTACTTATCTGTTTTGTCAATCCCTCTATTCACCCATCAAGCCAGCCGTTCATTCGTCTCTCAGTTTAATCCAGCTCTTCATTCCTCCATTTATCTGTCAGTCTATTATCCATCCACCCATTTGTTTGTCTTCTCATCCACTGAGCCATCATATGTCCATTTATCAGCCCATCCACTTGTTACTCATCCACATTTCCCTCTGTGTGTCCATTGCATGTCCAGCTGTCAGTCTGATCATACATTGGTCCATTCATTCATCTAGCCAGCCAGCCATTTATGCATTCCACCATATCAGTTGAGTTCTAGGCTTCATGCCCATACGATATGGCTCAGATGGTAAAGCGTCTGCCTGCAATGTGGGAGACCTGGGTTCAACCCCTGGGTTGGGAAGATCCCCTGGAGAAGGAAATGGCAACCCACTCCAGTTCTCTTGCCTGGGAAATCCCATGGACACAGGTGAGTGGCAGGCTCGCAAAGAGTCAGACACGACTGAGTGACTAACACACACAGGGTTTATGCTCAGTCCTGGGAAAAGAGAAAGGTATTGGACAAGACTCCTGTCTTCAGGGAGTTCCTGATCTAGTCGGAAGGGCAGAAGGATGAACAGAGGCCATTTTTAAATCTTTGGTCTCTAGTAAGCCCACTTCTCCAGCTCATTGAGAGCTCACTCTCCTCTCCTGCGTAGTCTTACCCTCGCTCTGAGTCCCATTCGTACTGACACTGGGTCCTTCCTGTCAGTGGACTGCAGATACCCGAGTGCTTCTTCACTTGCGGCGAAGGCCAGGGAATGGCAGGCCTGGATTCACCATGAGACTCATCCCGTCTACATCTTCACTGATGTTTTGCCTCCACCTTTGGGACTCTCCAAGGAGTCCAGGTCACTGGTCCTCAGGACGCCCTAGGAACCTGACCAAGGCCCCTCCCCAAGAAGAGGGGAGAGGCGGGCTGACTTGGCATCTGTGCCATCCCTGTCCCCACTGACTGCACGGCTGTGATGCTGGGCTCTGCTGCACGAGAGCCACGTCCTGCTCGATGTGTTCATTCATTCATTCTTCGCTTGTTTGGCTTATATGCTTCTTTATCTCCTCTTTCGTTCATTTAATCACTGACGCTTTACTGAAGGTCTCCCGTGTGCTGGGCCAGGCGAGGGGACGTGAACGTGAAGGAGGCATGCCCCGGACCTCCAAGAGCTCACAGGCCCAGAGGGAACAGACATGTGGGCAGCTCCGTGCTTCTTTGGGGAGGCAGGGGCACAGAGGTGCCAGGTGCTCTGGCACATAGTCAGTCAGGCCAGGGCCACAGGCAGGGAAGCACGCAGGGGCCAGAGCACGTCTGGCTGAGGAACAAGCCTAAGCAAAGCCAGGAGGTGGGAGAGAACAAGGGGAAAAGCCGGAAGCAAGACCAGACCCGGCAGCAAGGAGCCTTGAGCTGGGAGCCTGGGCTGCCTCCAGGAGCTACTGCAGGGCCTCTGCTGGTGTCAGGCAGGGAGTGGGGGCTTCCCAGGTGGTGCAGTGCTAACAGGTAACAGACCTACCTGCCAACACAGGCGATCGGCAGGTTCAGTCCCTGGGTCTGGAGGATCCCCTGGAGGAGGAGATGGCAACCGGTTCCAGTATCCCTGCTTGGGAAATCCCATGGATAGAGGAGCCTGGCGGGCTACAGGGGTCGTGGGGTTCACAAAGGGTCGGACATGACTGAACGACTGAGCACACACCTGCACGAGGAGGGAGTGCGTTGCTCTCCTCCATGAGTGCAGACAGCAGACCAGGCCGGCTCTGCGTTCCTGAGCCCTAAGTCTCAAGGGGCCACAGTGAAGTGAGAGACTCCGTTGTCCCAAGCCTGGCCAAGCCCCGGGTAAGAAAACCCCCAGAGTCCCCAGTCTCAGGAAACGGGCTGAACTGATTCCCACTTTCTGCGCAGCTTGAGCAGCCTGTATCCATTCCCACGCCAGCAAGTCCTCCCTATCCTTCTTCCCAGTGCCCGTCCTCCCTAAGTGCACCAGAAACCTCTGCCCAAGGCTCGGATTCCAAGGGACCTGCTGAGGTCCTAAGCCTTAGGAATAGCAGGACCCAGCCTCTAAGCAATTCCAAGCAGAGCAGGGACGGGCTGATCATCCAAAACCCCAGGAGCTAGCAACTCCTTCAAGGGGGTGAGGCACTGGAGTGAGTGCCTCCACCCTTGTGGTCTCATGGAACGGGGACAGTCATCTGTTACCCTGAGGCCCAAGAGGTTGATGACTCCCGCAGGGTCACACAGCTTGTAAGTCGGGAGCTGGGGCCTGGACCTGCTTTCTGGGGCTCTCGGAAGGGCTGGATCCCAGGGCAGGGGAAGGAGGCAGAAGGAAGAGGAGCCAAGTGTGAAGCGGACCAGGGGGCCGGGGGGACACAGGGGCCAAGGCGGTCAGAACTGGGGAGGAAGAGAAGGCGAAAACAGGAGAAAGAGTCAAAGGAGGCGGTAGAGAGGAGTGGGGCGAGAAAGGGCGGGGTGGGGTGGTGCGGGACACAGGAGGGCGAGCGGGGACAGCGCCGGGGCTTCTGGAAGGCTGCAGGCCCTGACGAGCGGAGGCCCGCCTCCGTCTTCCACAGCAGAGGAAACGGGACCAGAGAGGGTCCGCGGTTTGCTGGAGGTCACCAGGAGCGTCTTGTTGACCCCGCGGCTCGAGTTTTTGTGGGCAAGAAATCAGTTTGAGATAAAAACAACAACAACAACAAAATTAGGTGCTCCAGGGAGTGAGAGACGAAACTGTTTTTTATTTTTATCTTTTTATTTGTTGTTTCTTTCTGGCCGTGCTGGGTCTCTGCTGAGGCACGTGGACTCTCTAGTTGCACTGCGTGGGCTCAGCTGCCCCACGGCATCATGCAAGATCTCAGCTCCCCAACCAGGGATTGAACTTGTGTTCCCTGCGTTGGAAGGTAGACTCTTAACCACTGGACCACCAGGGAAATCCCTGAAACAGTTCTTTAAATTACGTTAATGTGTGAATAGGTAATAGATACACATGGTATGAAATTCAAAAGGTAACAAAAGGGGAAATGGTCCTGTTCCCTGTTACCTGATTCTTGGATATTTTTTCTGGAGGAAGTCTAGCAGATAGAAGCACAGAGGCAGATAAATTCTTTTTTAAATTTCACACAGCAAGTAGCACACTGAACACACCGGACTTCACTTTGGTTGTTTTTTCCCCACTAAATCCATGTCCTTGCCCATGCATATAGAGCCCTCTTGTTCTTTTTAATGACTGTATAGTATTCTACTGTTTGGGTAAACTGTGGTAGCTTCACATCCTGAGACCTCATTCATTCAAAAAACTGCAGGAAACATTATGTACAATTTAAAAGATAAAGCACACACATACGTAACCACCATCCAGGTCAAGAAATAAAACACTGTCAGCACTCCAGAAGCTTCCCCCAAATGTCCTGCCTCTCTCTAGAAGGAAGACTATCCTAACTTTTCCAGTAATTATTTCCATGTTTTCTTTACAGCTTTCCCACTTAAGTAAACATCTCTAACAATACAGTTTAGTTTTTACCTTAACAGATTTTAATCTTTATATGAAGAGAATCATAGTGTAAATATTCTTGTTGCATGTAGCTGTGGTCCATTTTCATTGCCATATAGCATTCCATTGTTGAAAAAAAGCTATTTAACGAGTCTCTTACTGATGGATATTCAGGTCATTTCCAGTCTTCTGCTATTACAAATAATACTGCAATAGGCAAAATTTGCTAATTTACACACATGCAAGTGTACATCTAGGATAAATGCCCCAAAGTTGAAATACTGGGTCAAAGAGTAGTGCTTTCTTTTTTGCAGGAAAGCTAGAGAGGAGTATCTACTGGAATAGTTGGGGGAAGATGTGAGTGAAAGTTCATTGCCAGGACTGGCGGGATTGCCATGCTGGCTCCAGGCGGCAGTCCTCACACCTTTACCTCTGCTTGTTTCTAAAACACATCCTTCAGCTGTAAAGAACAAAACGCATTTTTCTGCCTTACACGAAAACCATGTAGGAGAAAGGCCTGCTTCTGCAGAAGCAAATGTTCAAAGGGTGAGACACTACAATGTTACAAATTCTTTCTCTGTATTTAATTTTCCAAGTCTAATCTTGACAGTTGAGAGATTTGACAGTGAAAAGAAAATCACCACAACCAAATACAGGCTGAGTCAAAAATCTTTGTGCACCTCCCTGCAGACACTAAGAAACAGCATCAGGAATTACCTAAAACAGAAACAAAAACTCCTTCAATTATAAGTAATATTGAAAATGCCACAGCTTTCTATCTTAACTCACTGGAAAAGAGACCAGATGGTTATTTAGATGCTATCAATGTAGGTGCCCAGATAGTTCTTTAATTTTTAAATTTTCATTTTTATTTTTTTTTATTGAAGTACACAAAGAAATTTTTGACTTACCTCTTTTGAAGTCAAAAGAGACATTTTTTTCAGTTGATATAAGTGATGTGTATAACATTTTATTAGTTTTAGGCTGCGTACTGCATGCATTCTTAAGTAAATAGATAGATAAACACGGGCTTCCCAGGTGGCTCAGCAGTAAAGAATCTGCCTGCCAATGCAGGAGACACAGGTTTGATCCTTGAGTTGGGAAGATCCCCGGGAGGAGGAAGGGGCAACCCACTCCAGTATTCTGGCCTGGGAAATCCGATGCCCAGAGGAGCCTGGTGGGCTACAGTCCATGGGGTTCTCAAAAGAGCCGGACACGACTGAGTGATTAAACAACGAGATACACATGGAGATACTGTTGCATGGTCTTGAGTAAAGGGTCTCCCTACTTCTCCTCCCATCAGCAGCCTGTGAGAGCGCTGTTCCCACCCCCGCTGGACAAGCGGGCGGCCACACAGGGCTGGGCCCTGCAGGCAGGGCCAGGCGGTCAGGCAGGCCTGGGTGGAGGAGTGCTGGGTGGCCTTTGCCTGCACTGGGCTGGGCGACTGCTGGGGTAGGCTGGGTGCTATTGCAATCACAAGGCAGGCAGGCAACAGGAAACACAGGGCCCACGTTGTCGATGCTGAGTGCACATGGGGGAGCATCGTGGTCCCTTCTCTCGCAGGCCCCTCAACCTCAGCCCCAAAGAGCTCCAGATGCCCTCCACCCTTGCGAGCGACTAGTCCCAGCGGGACGCGACGGGGCAAGTGGGAGGACTCAGGCCTCACACAGCGAGCTGGGAAAGGTGACCAGAAAGAGCTGAGCCCGTGTACAGAAATGGCGGTCTTGCAACTTCCTCTCACGGTTGAGACACCGGGAGGGGCTCCTTGGGCCCCTCCAAGCTCTGAGCTCTGGTCCAAGCGCTGGGCTGGCTCTGGAGCACGTTAGGACATCTGACAAATATTTGCTCAGGGCCTCCAGGGGTCAGGTGACCAAACAGGCAAAGGCCCCTGTCCTCCTGGGGCTGATTCTGGAGCAGGTGGGGTTGGGGGGTGGGGGGCAGGGGACACACGGAGCAGGCGAGAAGGAGGCAAGCCCTATAGGAAAGGGGATTGCCCAGCTTAGGGCTGCGGCAGTGCGGGGGGCGGGGCGCATCTGCAGTGTGAAGGGGAGCAGGGCAGGCCTCGTGGAGAAAGGGAGAATGGGGTCACTGAACCACCGCTGGGAACAAGTGGACAAACCAGCCAAGCAGACACCTGGGAGAAGAGCTCCAGGCGAGGGGACCAGCAAGGGGCCCATGTGAGCAGAGCCGGGGTGTGGGGGGAGAAAGTGAGAGGCTTGGGGAGGGGGTGAGGGACGCTGAGGGACGCATCGTGTGGAATCTGGTCCTGACTCCGGGAGAACAGGAGCATCACTGCAAAGTTCACTTTCTCATTCAGATCTGAACCTGGGGCTCTTATCATCCCCCCTGGGACAGTCGAGGAAACTGAGGCTCAGAAGGGGGTCCATGACTCAGCCAACCGAGAGACAGGCGAGGCTTAAACCAGGTCTGCTGGAGACCCGGGTGGTACCCAGGGCAGGTGCCCATAAAGTGCCAGGGGCCGGGACCAAGGAGACCAGCACCACCAGCTGAGGCCCTCATCTCCCAGCATTAACTCGCCCCACCTCCCATGACCCTGTGAATTTAGTACCAGTACCGTTTTACAGACAAGGGTCACGGGGTTCAGCTGACGAGGGGCTGCCCAAGGACACACAGCTGGCCCAGGGGGTGTGTGGGGTGGCCCTGGGGCGTGTGCTTCCGCGGCTTCTTCCATCTCGAGTTTCCCCTGTGGGTGCTTTCCTACCTAAAAGTGCTCCTTAGCTCTGGCTGGTTCACAGGCTGAAATCCAAAGCTCTGAGTCCTGGGCTAGAGTCCGCCACCCTCCCCCTCAACACCCTGGCCAGCCTTTCCCACCCTCCCCCACCCCGAGTAGACCAGCCCTGCCCCCACCTCCAGCCCAAAGACACTACTCAACATTCCCAGAACCTCTTTCTCAATCTCCCACGGCCTTTGCTCACAGTCCCACCCCCTTTCACACTCGGAGGCCTCCTCCATCTTTTTTTTTTTCTCCTCCATCTTTCGAGGGCTCGCCTCCTCCAGGCTAAGATGCTCCCTTCCCAGGTCACACCTCCATCTCCCCCCGCCCTGCTGAGTCTCTCCTGGCACTCTGCACCAGCTCCTGCCCACCTCAGCACTCCCCCCACACTCCTACCAGCTCCCTGGTGCCAGGGGCTAAGCAGGAGAGGTCTCCAGAGTGGCCTGATCTCCGCCATGCCCTTAATCTCAGCTCTCCCCCCACACCCCCCTCCACACCCTTGTCTCCTGTTGACCAGGCCTTTCAGACGGGGAGCTCACCTCCTGGCCACATCACTCAGCCTCCGGCACCTCAAACCCACCGCCACCCACAGCGACTTCCTCCTGCTCACCACGGGCAGCACCCGCCCTGCTCGCTCAGTGAGGACAGGAGCCACTCCCCCCAACTCCGCAAGGCCCCCCCTCTTCTGTGGAGCCCCCGACACCATCCCCTCCTATCTAGGCACCCCTGGATCCTTCCCTACCCCTGGGTGTGTAGCCCCTTCCCCTCCCCGAAGCTCAGAGGCCTTGATTCTGTAGAGGTGCCAACAAGACTCAGCCGCAGCATGGTCCAGAAGGCAGAAAGAGACAATCTGTGTGAGCCTTCCCCTTGTATACAGTAGGCTTTCAATTAGTGCACGTTTCCCTCACTGGCCTCCACAAATGCTGAGTGACCCTCGTGGAGGTTAGAGTATGGCTCTAGAGACCTTGATTTCAAATCCTTTCCTTGCCCTGTGTTTGCCGTTTGGCTGAGAGCAAGTCACTTCTCAGAGCCTCAGTATCGTCATCTGTAAAATGGGGGCAACAGCAGGATACACCCCAGGGGGCTGCGAGCATTAGAGACCGCACTGGATATGTTTCTATCTGATGCGCACACCCGCCATCCCTCTGGAGGAGGAAGGCTCGGCCCTATCTCCAAGGGCTCAGGACCTCTGCGGTCCTCAGTTCCTTGGAAGCTCCCACCCCCTGGCCTTTCCAAAGCCTCCTTGAAAAAGCTGAGCGACGTGAGGTGCCGAGAAGCTGTCGGACGAGAGCCTTGAGAGAGCAGCCTCTCGCCCTCCTTCGCCCTGCCTGCCCTTCTCCCCTCCTCCCTGCCTGAGCAACCAGCTCTCGGGAGAAGCCCTACGGGCCCCAGGTCTGGAGTAGGGATGCTGTGGAAGGAAGAGGGCCAGTGTGTCAGACATTTACAACAAAGCTACGGCACAGGGATCGATCTTATTAGATGAGAAATGGGCCTCAGAGCCAACCCTTATACCGCTCCAGGCCGGAAAGCAGAAAGAGCCAGAATCAGGGTCGGACCAGGCTTATCTTACTCCACAGTCTGTGCTCTCAGCCCAAAGCTGCCCCAGCGTGCGTGCCGGGAGCCAGCAGGACAGGGGTCTCTGTGCCCGGTGCGTGAGTGGGAGGGTGCTGAGGGGGCCAGTGAGTGAGGCGCTGACTTAATTTCCAGGCTGTGGGATTCCAGGCTAGTCTGAAGCAGACTAGGGGTCCCTGGGCAAGTGCAAGGGGCAAGGAGTAGACAGGCCTGGACCCGGAAGGAGTTAAATGCATTAGGGGCCTGGGTGAATCAGAGGCTCCGCAGGGTGAGATGGAAATTCCCTGTGCATGGCGTGTGGTCACCCAGAAAAGGGAAACGGTGCTTTTCGGAGCAGAGGACGGTGGGGGCTCCAGCCCGGGAGCAGATGCCTGCCTGGGTGGGGCTGGCGAGGGCGTCGTGACCAAGGAGGCCTGGCTTCCGGGTAGGAAGAAGGAGGCAAGGAGCCATGAAGCTAGGCCAGGCCTGGTCATACTATGGTATGTCCATGGGCCCTGACAGATGAATAGGAGTTCACCGGGCCCAGAGGAAGAAAGGGCACTTGACTTGAACTGAGGGAACCACTAGAGCCCAGGCCCAGGGGTGGGACTCAGCATGGAGAGCCTATCCCCCCGGCTTTTGTTGGGAACCTCCTTCCTATCCCACCTGAGGGGCCCCTCCTTACCCCGGGAAGCACCCGTCACCTTCTCCTGGGGTCCCCCAGCCTCAGTCTCCCTCCCAGAGTCCTCAGCATCTTGTCGCTCATCTGCCTTCCACATAGGACTGTGGGCAGGCGCCATGTCCTGGCTCCAGAGACAGTTGGCACCTGCTGCGGCTGGCATGGAGTGCGTGCTCTGTGTTTGAGGACTGACAATCCATGGAAGAGGATTCTGACATTCAGAGCAGTTAGGTGAAATGCAGCCCACTGCCTGGGGCTGGGGTGAGGGTGGGAGCCAGGGCTCTGCTTCAGCTGGGACTTGGTGGGAGGCATGGAGTGGGGCAGGCAGAGCCTCCTCCTGAGGCCGGGGAGGGGGACCTGGGCCGCTGACGACCAGGTCTGGCAGCTCTAGGGTCCAAGGCCTGCGTCCCCCTAAAGCTTCGGGCCAGCCTGGCTTCCTGCCTTGTCCCAGGGGCTGGGAAACTTGTGTCCTCCCTGGGAAGGAGACGGGCGGATGAGATGGAGCCAGAGCCAGTCAGATGGACAGACAAGGGGACTGGGTGTCGGGAAACCCTGACTCCCGGTCCAGACACTTGCCTGCTGAGTAGCCTGGGACACGCGCCTTGCCCTCTGCGCCCCAGCATCCATTTCTGATGGAGACGGTGGGACAGGCTCTATCTGGGGACGAAAAGAACCAACCCGCTCTGCACCATCGTGAGACAGCTTACTCATGATTTAAAACGGGTGTTCCATGCGCTGTCTTCTGTCTCTTCCTAGAACAATCCTCTACTGCAGCGCCAGTCCTGCCTGCGGTTCCCAAGCAGCAAGAGCCGTGGTCTCAGGCCCAGCGTCCGTCTGTCCCAGCTCAACTCTGCCCCGCAAGAGGGCCTGTGACCTACACCAGCCGGACGAGGGGGCTGAAACCCAGCTCAAAGACAGTAGATGGCTGGGGTCTCCCGCCCAGAAACAAGCCCCCTGGAAGGCTCCGGGTGCCCCCAGGCCCACCACAGCACCCCAGAGTCCTTGCCCCCATCATCCCCACCCCAGGAAAGGTCAAGGAGCCGCTGGAGCGGCTACCGTCGGGCAGGGCCGAGCAGCGTCATGGCGGCCATCGGGGCTGGAGCTTTTCCAGTCACGAAGGGGAACTGAGAACTGTGGGAATGTGCTTCGGGCAGGCCAGAGTGGGCCGGGCCCCGCTGGGAGGGGGCTGCTCCAAGGAGCCCAGGCTCATGGGGTCCTGGGGGCGGTGAGGAGTTGAAGGGGACCCCCCCACCTCCAAGCAAGTGGCTGAGGGGCCGGGGACGGGGCGGGGGGGGGGGGTCACTGCGAGGTCCTGGCAGGTTGTCCAGAGAGAGCTGGCCGGGGCAGTGGGAGGTTGGGGAGCTGTGTGGGGAAGGAAAGAGGAAGCCATGCGGAGCGGGGGAGGGGGCCGCGGGAGATGGAGTGGGGGCCGGGGGGCCTGGAGCCACTCTGGCCGCAGCCACTTCGCTTCTCCCGGTTTCGGTTTGTAAATAGCTGCTGGCTCCGTGCGGGCGGGATGGGCCCTGCCCCTTCTGTGGCCCGTGTCCAGGCAGGTCCAGGTCTGAGCAGCAAGCTGCACAGACTCCCGCCCTGGGTTTGAGGACCCCCCACTGTGGGAATCAAGGCTGGCCCGGCCTTTGGCCTTGATGGGCAGGTTCTGGCGGGCCCAGTTCTGGGCAGCCCCAACCTGTGGTCACTGAGGTAATACAGCTGGGGTAGAACTTGATGACTTGGCCAACACTGGGCTTATTTATAACTGGGCCTCCGTGGGCAGAAGAGCAGCTGCGGAGCCGCCAACTCAGCACTTGGGCTGAGCCCAGGCACCAAGGCAGGGGACGGGATGGCAGAGGCCAGGCAGGCCTCCCGGCCCCTCAGGCTGAGCACCAGGGTCTTGGGACTCTGGAGGCCTCTCTGGCCGGAACCAGCCCTTGGCCATCCGCGATGGACAGGCCTTGAGACTGAGGAGAAGCCACTTAAGAAGTGGGCCCCTCAGAACCTCCTGGGCCGAGCGGGGTGGCTGAACTCAGTCAGTGGACTGGTCAGTTCCCCCAGGGGCACCCAGGCCTCGGCCTTCCTGCAAAGAAATTCTTCCTCCAGACGTCAGATGCTGTCAGCAATCTCCACAAGCAGCCAAGTCATCTGCCCTCCCCTTCTTGCAAGAGCAGCTTGAAAACAAAACAAAACACATTCGGGGGAAAAAACAATGCCAAGTTCCCGAGGCCTGGCCCTGGTGGTGGAACCTCCAGGCACCTGACCCCTGGAGAAGGCTCCGGGCCCTCCCGAGGCCCACGTGTCATGCCTCACAGGCACCCACCTCCTTGCCGGACAGACGGGAAGGGCTGGCCCTGCCCCTAGCCCTACTCATCTTTCTCCTGAGAGAGAATGTGAGGGCGTACCAGACCCTTTCCTAACATCTGTAGGAATACAGAGGATCCGGAGATCTTTCTCCCGCTCTGAACCCTTCCGAGTCAACCTTGTCAGCCACCATTCTCCGTCTGTCCCATCCACAGCCTGTCTCCCTAACCTGGTCCTGGCCTTTCCCGGCCTCCACCCCTCATTTGGAAGTCTGGTTTCCCCAGCAGCTGTGCTCTCCCCAGTCTCTCCAAACCCCTCTCTGTTGAGGCCTATGCCAAGCCCCACCTCAGATGGTCCCAGGCTCAGGGCCCATCTTGACCTCAAAGCTGAGGCTCTTGGGATGGAAAAAATCAAGGAAGGTCCGAATTGGGGCTGAAATGGGTGAGGGATTTTAGACTCTGAGTACCATGATCACCTCACGTGAAAGAGGAAAACCAAGGCCTGGGGTGGGTCAGGGATGGCCAGAGGCACTCAGAGAACCAAGGGCAGAGCTGAGACCAGAGCTCCCATCCCTGGACCTCGGACCCTCGGGACCACCTGCTTGGCCTTGGGCGGCAGCCCTGCCTGGCCCCTTCCTCTTGGCGGAAGCTGCTGGAGATGGGAGGCATGGGGCCCCTGGGGTTGGGGGGTAACTCGGGCCACCTACTGCCCGGGTCGGGGCCTGGGGTGCGGGCCCACTCAGGCCCCTCTGGGCAGGGTCGGCGGGCCGCCCTGCCTGGAGCCACCCCGGCGGCAGCTGCCCCTGTTTCCACATCGGCAGCAGCAAGTCCGGCGCCTGAGAAAACAGGAAGCACCCAGTCACCACAGGAAGCGTGTGTGCGCAGCCTCCCCGCCCCCGGGCCATTGCAAAACGCCAACAGCCCCGTTACCACAGGCACCACACCGCGTTGGCCCAGGACGCTCCGGCCGCCAGGTCCGCCCCGGGGGCCGGGCCGGCGGACTTCAGCCCTCAGCTGCCTGGCCCCGGCCTCGAGCCGATGTCCAACGGGCGCAGGGGCGCGGCCTCGAGGAGCCCGAGGCCTGGGCTGCGGGCCTCCCGCCTTCCTCTGGGTGCTCAGCCCCATCCCCCAGAGGCGGCTGAACCAGGCCCCCCGGGCCGTCGAGAAATCAGAACATGGGGTCAGGGGTCACAGAGAAGCCGCCTCTCCGGCCTAAGGGTTAGCACGGGAGGACTCTTTGACGGCCTTGGACCTGACCGGGCTCCATCCGCCAGCCTCCCGAGGCCGCAGCCTCAGAGCCCGCCACCCCCACAGCCCCTGGGAGCTGTCTGCCGTCAAGCCCACACCTGCCACACCCTCTCGGCCCGGCCCCAGCCCTTCCCAACCGAGACTGTGCCCGCCCCTGGGGTCCTGCCCCCGGGCCAGCCTTGGGGGCGCCGGGACGGGGGTGGGAGTCGGGCCCCCCGCCTCGTCCGCCCTACCTACCCGCCCCGACTCACCTCTCCGCGACGGGCTCGCCCTTTGGAAGGAGATGGGAGTCCCGCAGGGCCTGCACTGCTCCAGCCCCGCGGACAGCAAGGAAAAGAGAAGAGAGCAGAGCATTTCATGGCTATAATAAATCAAAGGGGGAAGTCGGAGCAGGAGAAATAAGAAACTTCCCTACCCTGGGCACAGGGACCTGCCAGGCTGCAGCCCCCGGCACCCCATGGCTTTCCCTCCTCCTCCCTGCATCCCTGGCGGGGGGGCCCCGGATCGGGTGCCTTCTCCTAGGCCGAGGTACCCCACCCGCCCGGAGGTCCCCTGGGAACCCTGGAGGCCCAGCCTCTCTCAGCACTGGGCCTCAGTTTCCTCCAAATGGGCATGGGGAGATTCAACAAGGCTGTTTGTTCATCTGGGGAGGCAAGGGCTTAGACTGCCCTACATGTACAGCTGAAGATGGGTAGGGCCCCCTCTGGACCAAGGACCCTCAGGGCATGAAGGAGGGGGGAGTGAAGCATCTGAGAAGTCCCAGTGGGACGGCTGGGCTGGGCTGGACAAACGTCTGTGAAAGGAGACGGGAGAGCCGAAGCAAGAGGCAGGAGCAGAGTGGAGGTGGGGAGAGCCCTAGACTGTGAGAACAGGCAGGATGGTGACCTCAACTCTGTCCCTGCACTTTCTCAAACCAGACCAGGGCCCCAGGGCCTGGGGTCCACAGGGCAGGCCCCAGATACACGCAGTCACTGAAGACACCACGTCTTCCTGGAGTGTCCACGCAGGTAGAAACTGAGTAGAAACTGATTTTTTTTAAGTGTGTGTGGGGTGGGGGATCCCACCTATTTAACAGAATACAAATCTATATGAATTTTTAAGACAAGAAGAAGGAATTTCAGAAATAGGTTGGCTAGTTTGGGCCTTGTTGTGAGCAACGCCTCCAGCTTCCCTCGCTGTTGGGGTGTGTTTACTGGAACCCTCCTGAGATGGCAGGCTCACTCCCCTTTACTCCAGGGGTCTCTGCTCTCAGAGCAAATGCTTTGGGCCCCGCCTGGGCTCCCAGCGCCAGCTCTCCCGGCAGTGTCTCCTGAACAGCTGGCAGCCTAGAGCTCAGGGTCCTAGGAGACAGCAGCAGGGCCCAGGATCCCTCTGCGCCTCTGAGATCACGCTGCTTCACTCAACTTCATCAGGCAGATAAGATAAGAAAGTGGCTGTGACTGTTGGGGAGTCCAGGCTGCAGAGCCAGACAGATTGGGGAGCCTGCAGTGTGTGACCCTGGGAAAGTGCTCTCGCCCCTTGGAGCCTCGGTTTCCCCACTGGGGAAAGGCCTCACTTGAAAGCCGGTAATGTAGGACAAAGGAGGTCATGGTCTGGGGCCTCACGGTGACCGTGTGGCCAGCAACGCACACCGTCTCCTCCCAGAAGCCCCCACTTCCTCCCTCCTTTCCCTTTCACCTGCCTGAGAACCTCTGCTCCCTGCTCTTCTCTGCACGCCCAGGGCCCCTGACCTCCCTCTGACCTGTCCTGATCTGGGAGAGTACCGGAGCTGGGGTTCCCAGCCCTACCCCAAGGCACTCCATCTGTGAGGCAAGGTCCTTGGAGGCTCGACTCTTGCCCTGGCAGGACTCCCCACTTCTATTCACATACTTCCTGCCCTCCCAAGACACCCCCTTTCATCCCCAGACAGCCACACGGTTTGACCAACAGGTAGTGTTGACCAGGCACTCTGTGCATTTCATATCTTATAATCCTTGCAGTTGGAAGTATTCTTATCCCCATTTCACAGATGAGGAAACTGAGGCTCAGAGAGGAAGAGGGATTGGTGTGAGGTCAGCTGGCTAGAGAGGGGCAGCTCTGAGCTGAGAACTCAGTTCTCTCCTCTATTCACCCAGGAGAAATCCTAAGCAAACCGTGAGGCGAAGCAGTACCTCTTTGTTTGGAAGGATCTGAGTCCTTGGGATGTCACTGTTGCCCAGGCTCACGTGTGCAGGCATGCGGAGTAGCTTCAGTTCAGTTCAGTTGTTCAGTCGTGTCCGACTCTGCCACCCCATGAACTGTAGCACACCAGGCTTCCCTGTCTAGTAGCTTCAGTTGTGTCCAACTCTTTGCAACCCCATGGACTGTATAGCCCACCAGGCTCCTCTGTCCATGGGGTTCTCCAGGCAAGAGTACTGGAGTGGGTTGCCACACCTTTCTCTAGGAGATTTTCCAGACCCAAGGAAAGAACCCATGTCTCTTACATCTCTTGCACTGGCAGGCAGGTTCTTGGTTCACAGTCATGACCTATTCCCAGTTCCCCGGCTCTGTCTCCATCCCCAGAGTCTCCTGCTTCTCCTGGTTCGGGCTGTAGTATGCTGGAGTTAGAAAAATTCCAGCCTCAGGTGACCATAAGATCAGAGATTATAAAATCTAGAAAGGTGAGCAGCCTCCTGAATCAAATGCTCCCCCTGGCTCCCTGCCCTGTGTACGCACACCTAGTGGTGGATGGAGACAGGCCCAAGGGGGCAGTGTTCCCTAGTGGTTAGAACCAGGGCCTTGCTGCCAGACATTCATGGGGTCTAAATCTCAATTTTGCAACCAGAGACACACCACTCCACCCCCCAGTGCATAAGTGACAACCCTAATATGGAGAGAAAGATGCCTCTCCTGACCTGGAGATTTCACAGAAGGGAAATTTGCTTCTAAAGGCCAAAGGCTCAGCCCTTCTTCATGCATGGACTCATTTAAGCCTTGTTACAGCTCTGACGAGTAGGTACTATTATTACTCCCATTTTACAGATGAAGAAACCAAAGTGAAGGAGTCTTCCCAAGGTCACATGGTCCTGCAGAGACCTGAACCTCAGGCCCATGTGACTCCAAGTCAGATGCACTTGCCCTGCCCCAGACAGGTCCCCCCTTCCTTTTTTTCCTAGGAATTTTCCCTACCACTGCCAGCCCACAAGTCAGAGGCCCTGAGTGGCTGGCTGGGACTGAAGGGCTGGGCCCTGCCCGGCCGTGGTGCAGTCCCCAAATGCCTGACTGCTCTCGCTCTTGGGCTGGGCTGGGCTGGCGGAGGGCCGCCTAAGCATGCAAGGGGGTGCGCCCAGCTGCAGCGGGGACTCCTCTAGGCCCCAGCTGTCCTGCTTTGGGCCAACCCTGCAACTATATTGGTGTCTGACCCGCTCTTATAGGAGGGGTGTAAGCCCTTCCCGGGTCAGGGGGCGGGGGAGGGGTGGCCTGCAGGGTGGGGCCAGGAAACCAAGAAGCTGGACTTGGGCTTCTTGCTTGCTTGGACCCCTTTCAAGGCCCGGGGAGATGCCTCAGCAAATTTGTATTTGTGATTTTGTAATCTTTTTCTTAAAGAGGGCCCCCAGAGTGTACAAGCATACCCAAACCTAGCTTTGTTCCTGGGGTTGGGGGCAATACAAAGAGCTCCATTCCACTCCCCACTTGTTTCCTGATGGTGGGCTCTGTGACTTAGCGCAGGTCCCCCAAATCCTCATCTACACAGTGGGGATCGAGCCTGGACAGTCAGCAAGAACAGGCAGGGGCCATGCGAGGAACTCAGGATACCCCTTCTTTACAGAAGGGCCCAGATCTACAAAGGGATTTCACCAGCCTCTGCCTGTCCCATCCCCAACGGCCCTGGGGTGGGTAACTGGAGCTCCCACCCCCATTTTCCAACGGAGATGACTGAAGTTTGGAACGGAACGTGCAGGCTGGAGCCCCATCCCCCACGACTGCAGAGGACCAACCCTCGGGGTTGGAGGGAGGGGGCCGCCGGGGCCGAACGTGGCTCCGGGGAGTTGGGACTGGAGGGTGCGGGGGCGGGCTGGGCGGAGGCTGGGGGGAGGAGGCGGCGTCCCGCACTGTCTCACCGCAGGACCGACCTCGGCCCTTATCTGCTCGGGCAGCTTCCGCCCCCCGCCCAGCCCCCGCCGCAGGCCTGGCCCGCGCCTCCGCCTCCCGAGGGCCTGGCCCGGGGCGCCCCTCCCCCGCGGCCGCCCGCCCCCAGGGAGCGCCCGGGCTGCTGCCCAGCGGAGCAGAGAGGGGCCCGGGCCCCAGGTGAGCATCCGGAAGTGATAAACAACTCCTGGGAGGGGGCACCATCGCGAGGAGGCCCTCCCTGCCGCAGCATGTCCACCCCAACCCCGACGGGGGCTCCCCATCCCGGCTCCCTCGACCAAATACGGGAGGGCTGCCGGGGTCCCTTAACGCCCCAGGGAGCAGGAGAGGCAGTGGCGTTGGTCTGCAAGGTGTTCTGAGGGACAGGAGCCCACCACACACACACCACACTCGCGCCCGCGTGCACACACGCACGCACGCACACTCGCATCCCTGGCACAGGTGTGGGAGGGAAGAGACGTGGAGACACCTTAGGGAAAGTGAAATGCAAGCCACAAACTGGAGGAGACGTCTGCCTGTCTGCCAGGTCCAACTCATGAAGGATAAACATCAGAAATACATAAAGGACTGTTGCAAATCCATAGAGAAAAAAAAAAAACAAAAAAAAACAACCCTCGTCATGCAACCGAAAAACAGATATAAGACATGAACTGGCCTTTTTACAAAAGAAACACGTTTGTCCAGTCAACATCTAAGGCATGCTCAAGCTCATTGGCAATGAGAGAAATGCAAATAAAGACCACAATAAGATGCTATTTTATACCATGTGAAGGGCAAAAATGAACCAGACTGACAGCACCAAACGTTGGAGAAGAGGTGGGGCCACGGGATCTCCAGCGCATTATTAGTCAGAGCGCAACTCCAGACAGCCTCTGGGGAAAACAATCTGGCCTTATCTTGTAAAGCCCAGCAGATCCCCCTCCAGGCTAAAATCAAGAGAAACTTTGGCATGTGCTCCAAGAGACAGGGATCATTCAAAGCTGCACTGTCCTGAAGAGCAAAAATCTAGGAAATGTCCCAAATGCCCATTGACAAAGAGAATGGGCACGTTACAGAGGACTCATTCACACAGTGGCACGTGGCTCAGCAGTGCAAGTACACTAGCTTCTCCCAATATTGTGGATCAATCTTATTCCCATGAAAGTGTTAGTCACTCAGTCCTGTCCGACTCTTTGTGACGCCATAGCCCGCCAGGCTCCTCTGTCCATGGAATTCTCCAGGCAAGAATACTAGGGTAGGTAGCCATTCCCTTCTCCAGGGGATCTTTCCAACCCAGGGAATGAAGCCGGATCTTCTGCATTGGAGGCATATTCTTTACTGTCTGAGCCACCCGGGAAGCCCTTAGTACCCATATCGTTGAGGGAAAAGGCCAGTCCCCAAACACTTCCTACGAAGTTCAAAACCAAGCCAAACCATATCTCTACAACAGATGATGTGGGTCCCTTCCTTCTGCTACTTTTATTATTAGGAGATGATGTGATTACCCACCCAAAAGACTCAAGAGTAATACTGAGAATTGAGGAGAACCAATAAGAAAATGTAGTTGGCTTACCAGGTATCAAAGGAGTGCATAAAAATCATTTGCCTTCCCGTGCACTACATCTAAAATGTAACATGAAATACATTCTTTTAACTACCTGCAAAATGTAAAGTATTTAAAAGTAAGCTTATTAACACAGGAGGAGAAGGGGATAACACAGGATGAGATGGTTGGATGGCATCATCAACTTGATGGACATGAGCTTGAGCAAGCTCCGGGAGATGGTGAAGGACAGCGTGCTGCAGTCCGTGGGGTTGCAAAGAGTTGGACACGACTGAGCAACTGAACTGAACTGAAGTTTATTAAGAGTTAGGCAGGACCTATATGAGAACAATTGTTAAAAAAAAAAAAAAATCTGAATAATGTAAAAGAAAACAGCTCTTTATTAAAAAAAAAAAAGCCAGATTGGACAGAATATTGCCTGTCATGTTTACTTTTTCTTTTTTTTTATGTTTATTAAAAATAAAAAAAGAATTGTTAAAACTCAGGTTCTCCCAAGAAGGAAGCAGAGATATGGGATTTGAACGGGGTAACACGTAAAGAAATCTATGAATAAATGTGAATTAAATGGGGTGATTCAGGAGTTGAGACTCCTTCAATCCCTGGTCGGGAAACTAAGATCCTGTATGCCTTAACTAAGGTCCTGCTTGCCGCAACTAAGACTTGGCACCGCCAAATAAAGAAAGAAAGATATATATATATATATATATATATATATATATATATATATATTTATTTAAAAATACATAAATAAAAGAGAGCCCTGCAAAGTCTCAGAACACAGTGTGTAGCGCACAGGAATTTTATCCCGTTCTGTGCTCCTGAGGCAGGAGAGAGGGAAAAGGAGACATTAAATTGATTTGGACAGACTTCTCCTCAGGGTTATTGGCAAGAGCTTGTCTTTCTTTCCAGAAGCCCACAGTGGGGTGAGGCTGAGGAGGGTCGGGGGAGGAAAAGCCCTGTGTATTCAGGGGACAGGGCTCCAGGCTCCAAAGACATAACCACTGAGGGCCTGGACAGACCCAGAAGGCTTCAGAGAGGAGGTGGCCTTGTAAACAGGCTGGATTCCAATCGACAGAGATGGTGGAAGGGGAAGGCCAGGCCGGGCCTGCCAGGGTGGGATGGGAGTCACATGGGCGCAGTAAAGGCAGGGAGGCCGCAGGAAAGGAGTGAGGCAGGGCGGGAGGGAGCCTGGCCACAGGGACCCCCTAGGTGGAGTCACTGGGGCACTGCCAGCCAGGCTTGGAGATTCAGAGGGGACAGCTCCCCAGGAACTCCCGGGGAGCTAAGGCTGCTCTGGGAAGAGCAGGTGGAGACAGAGTTAGAGTCGCGGGTTCCAGAGGGCACATCCAGTGTGGAGAGACCGAGCCGGAGGCCACGGTAAGAGCAGCGGGGCCCCGGGTGAGCCCCGGGCTCCGCCTCACCCCACCCTGGGCCCCCTGAGCCTCAGACGCCCTTCTCCAAGCAAGCGACTGCTGCCTCCCTGCAGGCCCCCATGGAAAGCCCAGAGAAGGCCGGCTCTCTCACAGAGGCCACGCTCTGGAAGCAGGAGGAAGGCGCCCAGCCCCGGGCCTCCAGCCTGGACTGCCAGAGGAGGAGAGGGTTTGGCAGGGCCTGGGCAGTGCCAGCCATCGCCCGCCCCGTGAGGAGCAGTCCCACCTTCCAGAAGTAAGGGGGCTGAGGCTGCTGAGAAAGGCCCCCCGGTAAAGGTACCAGAGCCAGGAACAACGTGTTACAGTCAGACCCTAGGCAACTCAGTGAAATCAGAGAAATTGGTCTGTGCCACCCCCCACCCCCACCCTGGGTGCCAGATGCCTCCCAACCACGAGGAAGGCAGTGTCCAGGCTCACCTTGCCCTGCTGGAGTGTGCCGGCCCAGTGCCATGACCCAGGCAGTCCCTGAAGCCTCCAAACCGACTGCTGAATGTGTTGGAAGCCAATCGTCTGTGCTCGGCAAGGAGAGGAGGGCGTGGCCCCCCCGTGCCATCCTCTGTTCATCACTATAACACCTTCTTTTTTACATACGTATGTTTTTAAATTTTTCTCTTTTTAAAATTTCATGAATTTGGCTGTGCCTCATCTTACTTGCGGGAGAAGGCAATGGCACCCCATTCCAGTACTCTTGCCTGGAAAATCCCATGGACAGAGGAGCCGGGCGGGCTGCAGTCCATGGGGTCTCGAAGAGTCGGACACGATTGAAAGACTTCACTTTGACTTTTCCCTTTCATGCATTGCAGAAGGAAATGGCAACCCACTCCAGTATTCTTGCCTAGAGAATCCCAGGGATTGGGGAGCCTGGTGGGCTGCCGTCTATGGGGTCGCACAGAGTCAGACACAACTGAAGTGACTTAGCAGCAGCAGCAGCAGCATCTTACTTGCAGCACACAGGACTTTTGATCTTCATTGTGGCCTGCAGGATTCTTTTTTTAAAAAATACTTTTATTTATTTACTTATTGGCTGTCCTGGGTCTTTGTTGCTGCGTGGGGCTTTTCTCTAGTTGAGGCCAGCGGGGGCTACTCTCTAGCTGCAGTGCATTGTCGTGGCATCTCTTCTTGTGGAGCAGGCTCAAGGCGCCCACGGGCTTCAGTGTTTGTGGGGTGTGGGCTCGGCAGTTGTGGATCCTGGACTCTACAGCACAGGCACCGGGGCTTAGCTGCTCCACCGCATGTGGAATCTTTCTGGATCAGGGATCGAACCTGTGTCTCCCGCATTGACAGGTAGATTCTTTACCACTGAACCACCAGGGAAGCCCCAGCAGGCAGGATCTTTAGTTGTGGCATGCGAACTCTTAGCTGCGGCCTGTGTGATCTTAGTTCCCTGACCAGGGATTAAACCCATGCCCCTGCATTGGAAGCGTGTGACTCAACCCACTGGACCGCCTGGGAAGACTTGATTTTCTCTAGTTTTTATTTACTCACAATTATACATGGGCATATATATATATATATATATATATAATCTCTCAATACCTCTAATCATCCTCCTTGTCATGAGTGTAAACTAGCGGATATATTTAAAGATATTTCTACATTTCTCTTTTCTTACTTGTCTGCATCCGGAAACCCCTGGCAGATGGAACTCATCATTTTAAACAGCCACACTCTCTCTGGTTCCCCCACTGAACTCTAGAGGGGCTCTTCTGGCTCATGACCATTTTCCAGTGCCATCCCAACCCCCAGTACATTAAGGAGTCTAATGATGGAAATTCTGACCCGAGTGAGAGGAAAGCATGTGGTGTTTCTAGCCAGGGTCTTGCCCATCCCCTTACTGGCGGCCAGCAGTCCTCAGCTCCTAGTGGCGGGAATGCTGACTGTGTTATTGTGAAATCATTTGTATATTGTGAAGTGCTTTGCATGTGATGGAGTGATTTGCATAGGTAGGGAGGGCATCTTAGAGATCCCAAAGCAGCATCCCTGAGTGTCTTCCTCCCTTTACAAAGTAAGTAAGTTGGGGCTTCCACTTCAGAACTCAGGAAGCGGAACAGGAGGGCGCCCCAGCAGACCTAAGGGCCTGGCGGATGAGGCAGACAGGACTTTCAGAGGAAAGTTGATCCGCTGTGTAGTTGGGGGTCTAGGAAGGGCAAACGTGGGCGAGTGCAGTAGAATAGGGCAACTGGTGTAGCACGTGACAGCCCTGTGCTGTCGGAGCCCCCGGTAACAGTGACACATGGACCCACCGCAGGAGCAGATGAGGGTCAGAGGCTCGGAGACTCCCACCCCCGACACAATCTCTACCCAAGGGGGCACCCAAGTGCCCCTTTCCTAGTATTATATTGTCCTGGCTGATTCCCCAAGAAGAATGCAAAAGTGGAAATGCCAAACCAGATTTCCATGATCCTGCAAGTGAGAGGTGCTCTCACATACTCTGGGTCCAGGGACACCCAGGTTTGAATCGGGCTTCTGCCATCCGTGCGACCCTGAGCTAACAGTCCCCGCCTTAATGGGACAGACCCGAGGATTCAGTGAAGACAGTACGATCAGAGTGAATGGCACGTCATAGACGTTCAGTTAAACTGCAATAATAACGATGGTACTGTTTGCTGCCCTCGTCTAAAATGACGGAAGCACAGAGTCTCTGCTCCCCAAGGTTTGGAGTTTACCGGGCAGCAACGTCGGGCCACCGTGCATTGGACTCCAAAGGGTTACAAGCCCTGGAGACAAAAGGCTTGAGGTTCCCAGTGAAAAACCAAAGCATAAAAATAATTCGATGAGTAAGAATAAAATTCCCTCTTCTGAGGTTCCCGGGGCTAGGCCCCTCCCTGTGGCAGGCACTTCTCCTTTCCCTGGCTCATGGAGGAGCCAGGCCCGGCTGACTCAGAGCGGGAGCACGACAGCTGTCCCCCGCCCCGCACACCCGGACCCCGGGCCGGGGCGGCGCCGTCCAGCGGCCGAGCGCGCCCCCGTGCGGCCGCGGCCGGCACCGCCGCCCGAGAGAGGAAGCGGCGGCCGGGCCCCGCAAGCCCAAGTCCCCCGGCCGCTCGCGGTCCCTGCGGGGGCCGCTGCCTCCGCCCTCGCGCAGCCCGGCCGAGCCGGGTGCCCACGGGGCTCCCACTTCCGCCCGACGCTCCCCGCCGCCGTCCCCGGTCCGGCCCGAGCGGAAGTGCGCCAGCCTCCTGGGTCCCCCATAGCCTCGAGGCGGAAGCGCGCCCCTTTGCCGCCGCTCCCCCCGCGACCCCGCGGCGCGCGGCGCGCCGGGTTCCGGACAGGTCCCGTGTGACGTGGCCGCGCGCTGGGGGCGGCTCCGGGCCCGGGTGGAGGGGGGCGCCGGGCCGGGCGGGGCAGAGCCGGGGCGGGGCGCGGCGCAGCAGCTGGATGGCCGGGGCCGCCCGGAGCGCCGCCGCCGCCGCACGGTGAGTGACCGCCCGACGCCCGGGGCCGGAGCCCCGGACGGGACGGACTCTGCCGATCCCCTTGTCCAGGTCGGACCTGGGCCTCTCGCGCGGGACTTAAAACTTCCTTGGGCTCTTCTCCTCTGTCTCCCACGCGTCGTCCCCATCTCTCCCCGCTCCGCATCTGTTTTTGGCTCTCCCCCTCTTCACTCTGCCGCTCTTGCTTCCCCCCTTCTCTCTTCCTCTCTGACTCTCTCGGTACCCCCATCTCCTGTTCCACACTTGGGGCCCCCTCACCTCTAACCGTGACCCGCCTCTGCCTCCCAAGCCCGGCCTCCTGCCCGCAGTCCCGGCTTTGGTCCCCAGAGGAGCCCAGTGGGGTTCATCAGGGTCCCGTTATGGCCTGGAGATCCCAGATCCTAGCGTCTCTTCCAGCTGCTTTGCCTCCCTCCCACCTCCATCAGGAGATGAGGAAACTGAGGCAAGGACATCACCAGCTCAAGGTCACAGCCGGCCTAAGGCTGGGCCGACCACATTTAAACCTCATGCCTGAGTTTCCAGGTTGAACTTCCCTCTTGGTTGACTCACATCCAGATCCTGTGATCTGCCCGCTGGGTATACTCTGGCTGCCCCTTAACGTGAGGAGGGCTCTCTGTACCTTCACAATGCCAGGCAGGCTCACCCGATGGGCAAACTCATCTCACCATCACGACCAAGTGAGGGAGGCCGTACTGATCTCCCTCGGAGGAGGAGGAGACTAAGGGCTCAGAGAAGAGCTTTAGGGACTTGTCCACAGTCAGGCGAGGCGGGCACGGCAGCCCACTCCAGTATTCTTGCCTGGAGAATCCCCATGGACAGAGGAGCCTGGCGGGCTGCAGTCCTTGGGGTCGCAAAGAGTCGACAGGGCTGAGCGATTGAGCACACAGCGCCGCAAGCCCAGCAGCTTTAAGCGTGGAGCACAGAGCTAAGGGTGGGTCTTGGATGCCCGTGCCCTGTGCATCTGGGAGGCTACTCGTCACTGAAGGAGCCTCTCTCTTCTGTCTTACCTCGCCTCCTGTCTGTCTCCGGGCCCCGGGATATTAGACTCATTTCCTAGGAAGAAGCCCTGATGGTCTTGACCTAGCCCAGCTGCTTGGCATCCGCCACCTGCGTTTCCTAAGCTCGTCCCGTCAAGCTAGACAGTGCCGCCGGCCGCCGCCCCTGGGGGTGTCCTCATTGGGGCGCATCCTGGCAGCCAAGCTTTCTCCCCTGGCAGCCAGACACCCTGAGGGAGCGGGCCTGCCGGTGGCTGAAGGGAACCCAGCCAGCGCCTCACCCTGTCATTAAGGAAAGTTTAGCCCTAGGCGGACAGGCTGACACAAAGTCTGGAACTGGCTCCCAAGGGAAAAAAAAGTGTGTGGCCTTTGGAAGTGGGGTGTGGAGGAGCAGAGCCCCATTGCTCCATGCACCCCTCATAGGGGTCCTTGGAGGCCCTGGGGGAGGCAGGCAGGAGGGTGGGCTCCGTGGCCACCAGGAGCGCAGGGAGGGTCCAGGTGCCACATTTTCTAAGCAGGTGCGCGGCCAAGGGTGGCCGCTCATGCAAGCGGCCTTTGTGTGTTTTTTCAGCACGTGGCATGCCTGGATGTCCCTGCCCCGGCATCGGCATGGCGGGACAGAGGCTCCTCTTCCTCATGGCTCTTGCCCTGGAGCTCCTGGGAGGGGCTGGGGGCTCCCAGCAGGCCCTCCGGAGCCGGGGGGTGGCAGCAGCCTGTCGCCTGGACAATAAGGAGAGTGAGTCCTGGGGGGCCCTGCTGAGTGGAGAGAGGCTGGAGACGTGGGTCTGCTCCCTCCTGGGCTCGCTCATGGTGGGGCTCAGCGGGGTCTTCCCTCTGCTTGTCATTCCCTTGGAGATGGGGACCACGTTGCGCTCAGAAGGTGAGTGATCCCCCCTCCGGCACCCGGGGGCAGCAGGTGACTGGGGAACCATGCCGCTGCCCTTCCTGGGAGAGCCGGGTCTCGTCCCAGGCGGCAGCGTGTCTGAGGCAGAGGGTGGACTGAGTAGAGCTCTTCCCTGCGGTCCAGTGAGCCGGGCTGCGCCGTGCTTATTTGTTCATCCATCTGTGCACCTGTTTATTCTGAAAGATGAACGTCAGCGAACGTTCACTGCGAAGCAAGAGGCAAGGCTGGAAATAGGATGCCAGGCTGCCTGGGGTTCAAAGCCTGGCTCTGCCACTTTGGGTAGTATTGCGTGAGTTCCTTAACTTGGCTCTGCCTCAAGGTCCCAACCTTAAAAAAGGGGATAATAACAGTATAAACTTCATAGGTGTTATTGTGACGATTAAATGAACTAATATCAGTAAAGCGATTGGAAGACTGCCCAGCCACTGAAAAGCCTGGGGGATATCATCCACCCTGGCTTCCAGACCTGGGAGGGGGGCGTTCTTGAACACAAGGGGACCTGCCTCCCCTGAGTGTCACCTTGTACCATATTTAGCGAGTGAGGAGTGGGTTTGGGATCTTACTGAGACGTGAGGTAGTGGTACTGATGGAGCGGGTGGGATGGTGCAGGAGAAGACGGTTGCTACTCAGCCCGTCCTGATGTTATACCTCTGGGGTGATACAGGAAACGCTGTACACAGACCTGATGAGCAGTGGGACTAGGTGTCACCTCTGGCCAGAGTTTCCTTGCTGTCTCAACCATGCTTAGGCGTGGCGTGTGCAGGCTTACGTCCCGGGCTCCGACCACAGCGAGGCTGGCTTCGTGTGGCATGTGTGACCCCTGCAAGGGTAGGGGTGGTGGGCCCAACACACATAAATTAAGCAGTTAACATGAAAAAAAGAGAAGACTGCCCAGCGCTGGGAAGGGGCTCCATGTTCACCAGCCAGTGCCCTGTAAAAAGCACCGCCTCTCACTTCAGCCCCCATTCAGTGTGCAAAAGGGTGCTCAGACCCAGAGCCCCCAGGGCAGGCTTCCCTGGAATACCGAGAGGCTGGCAGCCCGCCTCCTCTAGGGAGGGCACCTGGGAGGTGGGCGCAGGCATGGCAGAGGGCTTTCCTTGGCTTCCCCTTCCTACCATGTGCGCA
Organism: Capricornis sumatraensis; assembly: GCF_032405125.1. Classification (NCBI taxonomy): domain Eukaryota; kingdom Metazoa; phylum Chordata; class Mammalia; order Artiodactyla; family Bovidae; genus Capricornis; species Capricornis sumatraensis. The sequence goes on from NC_091084.1 coordinate 77,750,095, forward strand.
TGTCCACAGTGACATTCTGTGATGAAAGAGAAACAGGACCAGATGGGGGGCCCTAAAGATGCAGGTGCCTGTCGCCCCCAGCCAGGACAATGTCGTGGAAGTTCTGGACCAGCCCTGGGAACCTTGGAAGCGAGGGTCCCCCAGGGACTTGTGCTGCCTGCCAGGCTTAGGAACCGTTCATTCAGCAAATGGACATGCATGCAGCCGTGCCGGGCACTGGGCTGAGGGCTGGCACCGCATCTGTGAACACAGCCCTCTTCAGGCCCGGCGCTCCTGCCCCTCTCATGGCATCCCTGCGGGGTCAGCCTAGGGAGGACTTGGATTGTTAGCTCCATGTTACAGATGGGGACGCATGGGCACAGAGAAGTTCTTCAAGGAGCCCAAGGTCACACAGCCTGGAAGCAGTAGCTACCCTGGGATCATAGCCCCACCACCAAGCCACCTTTTCCCTCTGGGCCTTAGTTTGTCTACTGAACCAAGGGTTTTGAGACGGCCCCTTTAGGGCACTTCCAACTCTGGGTATTCTAAGTCTGCACAAGTTGTCAGATCTCTGCCACTTCTCTGAGAGTATCAGTGGCTGAGAAGAGAAAAACTCCTCTTTAATAAGCATTTCCCGTACATGTTGTCATTTAATTTCCTGAAGATCACTCACTGTCAGATAGATATAATTGTCCCTAGTTTACAGATGATAAGACTGAGTCCTGGAAGTAATCTGCCCAGACTTAGCAGCTGCTGGCTTTGGGAGCTGGGGCCTGTCCGCTCTCTTAGCCCTGGAGCAATAGTGGCTCTACAGGCGCCCTGCAGGACGCAGTGAATTCCTGCTGAACACCAGCCCCTACTGGGGCTGGAGGCTGGGGGCCTGGGGAGGCCAGGAGCCCACGTCCAGCCTTCTAGAGACGTGCATTCTGGTTGGGATCACACTAGGAGCCCAGTAACCTGGGTGGGGAAGGGGTCAGGCCAGGGACTCTGGCCTCAGTTCCCAGGTCCCGCATCTCTGCCTTGTAGCTGGGGCACGGCGCCTGAAACAGCTGCTCAGCTTTGCCCTGGGGGGACTTCTGGGCAATGTGTTTCTCCACCTGCTCCCCGAGGCGTGGGCCTACACGAACAGTGCCAGCTCTGGTGAGTGAGGCCACAGGCTGGGGGGAGGCCAGGAGGGTGGTGGGCAGTGGGTGGGAGCTGGTGCCCAGGCCCAGGAATGGCCTAGGCCCTGCCCACTCTGCAGAATGACTGGGAAAGGGGTTCCTGGACCTCTATCACGGTCCCAGTGCCCCAGTTCCAGTGGCGACGCCCCCACCCCGGATCTGTGGCCCTGGCTTGGCCTGGCTTGTCAGTGCTGCCCCCTGCAGGTGGTGAGGGGCGGAGCCTGCAGCAGCAACAGCAGCTGGGACTGTGGGTCATTGCCGGCTTCCTGACCTTCCTGGTTTTGGAGAAGTTGTTCTTGGACGGCAAAGGGAAGGAGGAGAACAGCCAGGTGAGCCCCAAACTCCAGAGCCTACACAGGTCAGCCTTCGTTCTGTGGTGGTGCTAGGGCCTGGAGGCCCAGGTTTTGAGTCAGTTCAGTTCAGTCCCTCAGTCGTGTCCGACTCTTCGTGACCCCGTGGACTGCAGCACGCCAGGCCTCCCTGTCCATCACCAACTCCCGAAGTTTACTCAAACCCACATCCATCGAGTTGGTGATGCCATCCAGCCATCTCATCCTCTGTCGTCCCCTTCTCCTCTCACCCTCAGTCTTTCCCAGCGTCAGGGTCTTTTCCAGTGAGTCAGTTATTCGCATCAGGTGGCCAAAATATTGGAGTTTCAGCATCAGCCCTTCCAATGAATATTCAGGTTTTGAGTCAAGCCCTAAAAAAGAGGGCCTCTCAGCCCTTTCCTGGGAGCTCTAGGAGGCTGGGCCAGCTTGTCTGGAAGGATCAGGGCCCCAGCCCCTGCTGTGATTTGTCCCCATGGATGATAGTGACAGCAGTGTGGAGGGCAGAGGGCCTGTTGGGTCTGGGGTCACCCGGCTGGTTGAGCAGTGAGGTCTAGCCAGATAAAAGGGGTCTCCCCTGTCTCACTCCCTTTGTTTACCCTGGCCAAGTGGGGGGCATCTAATGTCACCTCTCCCCCCTTCTCCTGGCCCTAGGCCCCCAGCAAAGACCCCGCAGCTGGTGCCGCGCTCAATGGAGGCCACTCTCTGGCCCAGCCGGCTGCAGAGCCCGGCCTGAGCGCCGTGGTCCGGAACATCAAAGTGAGTGGCCTGCTCGGGGCCCCCCTTCCTACAGCTGCCCCACCCCGAGTGGCCGGCCCGGCTCAGGCCAACCCTGTCCCTCTTCACCCAGGTCAGCGGCTATCTCAACCTGCTGGCCAACACCATAGACAACTTCACCCACGGGCTGGCTGTGGCTGCCAGCTTCCTAGTGAGCAAGAAGGTGAGTGGGGCTGGGGCGGGGCGGGGGCGCAGGCCATCGCGATGGGCATGCGGGGCCCACATTGACCAGGCGGCCCTGCCTCCAGTCCACCTGCCTCCTCCACGCTCCCCGCACCCAGCACCTTATCCCAGCCTCCTTACTGCAAACACTCCTCGTTGGGACCACGGGCCTCAGCCAAGCTGCTAGACTCGGCCCCTGCCTGCTTCTAGACGCTTCTCCCCACTCCTGCTCCTTCTGCGCTCTGTGCTTGGGCCCCGAGGTCTGTCTGCCCTGGAGCTGGCCCACCTCGTCCCCCTCTGGTGGCTCCTTCCTCCCTGCTGCCTCTGCTTGGAGTGTTCTTTCTTCCACTTTCATCCTTCAGGCCTCCGTTCCAAAAGCACTTTCTCAAAGAGGCCTCTGCTGACCCCTCATCTGTCAGGCCCCTCGCGTCCCATGGCACGCAGTCCATCTGGTCCCCATGGCCCCTGTCACGCTGTGTAGTCACATGGCTCCTTCTGTGTTTACTCAGCCCTTGCCTCTCCCCCCACCGACAGTTAGCTTCTCGGGGGCGGATTCCTGGTCTGTTTTATTCGCTTCTGTATTTCCAGTAGCCCAACGGTGTCCAGGCAAGGCACCCAGAGCAGATACTGGTAGGATGAGTGGACAGGTGGGTGCCCTCAACACAGACCCCCCCACACACACTCCCTTCCCTCCAGATCGGGCTCCTGACCACCATGGCCATCCTCCTGCATGAGATCCCCCATGAGGTGAGTGCCACAAGGTCCCCGTGATCAGCCATGTGGGGGTGCAGCTGGTGGGGGTACTTTGGGTGGGACTGCCCAGCAATGGCTGGCTTGGGGGGCTGCACCAGAGGCCTGGGGCCCCTCAGTCTACTCAGGCCACAGCCACCATTGCAGCCGCGCTCCAGCCGCCTCGGGACTGAGGGCTCAGCAGAGGGGATGTAGGCCGGGGCTCCCAGCGATGGGGCTGCTGCTCGGGGTTTGGTGGACCCATCCACACCTGAGATGCTCAGGGTGTCTGGCCCCACCAGGGCCCAGAGTGATCATCTGGACCTCCCCTCAGGTGGGCGACTTTGCCATCTTGCTCCGGGCCGGCTTTGACCGATGGAGCGCAGCCAAGCTGCAGCTCTCGACGGCACTGGGGGGCCTGCTGGGCGCCTGCTTCGCCATCTGTGCGCAGTCCCCCAAGGGAGTAGGTACGGGCGTGGGGGTGGTGGCGGTCTGCAGAGGGGCTCTGGCTGAAGGGCACGGCTGCCCTGACCCGGGTATCCAAGCCCGGCTCTGCCCGGGTCCACCTCGCGGGAGGGGGGTCGGTCGGTACACATAGCCGCCCAGCACCCCCAGCCAGTCAGGGCTCCTCCCCCTGCTGCAGAGGAGACGGTGGCCTGGATCCTGCCCTTCACCTCCGGCGGCTTTCTCTACATCGCCCTGGTGAACGTGCTGCCTGACCTCCTGGAGGAAGACGACCCGTGGTGAGCTGCCCACCGGCACTGCCGTTGGCAGGCCCCTGCCCGCTGCCCGTCGGCCCATGCGGCCCCCTGAGCCCCAGCCCTCTCGCCCGCAGGCACTCCCTGCAGCAGGTGCTTCTGCTCTGTGCGGGCATCGTGGTAATGGTGCTGTTCTCGGTCTTCGTGGAGTGACTGTCCCCGGCGCCCCACCCCTGCACAGCAATAAGAGACTCGGATTCACTCTGTGACCGTGTGTGTGTGTGTGTGAGTGAATATGCGTGTGTCAGAGAGCGAGTGCGCCACCAACCCAACACGAGGGTGGTGTGTGTGTGCATGTTGTGCACATGTGGCCATAGGTGTGTGCGAGGCCGACACTGTGATTCCTGACGCCCGGGCCCGCCCACTGGTCTTCTCCCCCTGTCACCCTGTGGGCTTGCACCCCCGGAGTCAGCAGTGAGGCAGGGAGCGCCGATCCCAAGCAGAGGCGTCTGCGCAGGACGCTGGGAGGAGCGAGCCACCCCAGGAACCAGGCCTGCAGCGAGCCCCAAGGCTGTCTCCCGCCGAGGCCTCGGGGCCCCTGGGCCTTGGGGGTAAGCCCCTGGGCACGTGCACCCGGCTCCGAGCAGCCAGGGACCAAGGCTGGGCACCTTTTCTCGGCCGTGGCCTGGTCCTCCCTTCACCAGCTCCGAGGCCAAAGAGAGGAGAGGCGGCTGCTTCGCCCCCGGCTCCACTCAGCGCTGATGGTCCTACTCCACCCAGCGCGGAGCTGGGAGATGCTTTCTAAGACCTGTTCCCCGTCAGCCCTGGGCCGGCTCCTGTTCCCCCGCTGCGAACGCTCCCTGGCAGCGCCAGCAGCTCTTGCCACCTCCAGCTGCCAAACAGCAGCCAGCAGGGCAGCAAGCAGCCCCACGCCAGTGTCCCCCCCATCCACTTGGGTGCTTCTGCCAGCCCGGGGTCCGGCAGACACTCTGAGGACAGGAAGACAGGGAAGGGTGGCTGCCCGCCCCCATCACAGGCCCCCTTCCCCAGCCGCCGCGGGTGGGGCTGGGTGGGGGCGGTGAGGGCTCCACGTTGTCAGCACTCAGGAATGTGCTCTGGGAGAATGCTGAAGCCATAATCCCCAGCTATTTCCCTTGGCCGAGGCCCAGGTACTCAGCTGGCCTGCTCCACAGCCAGGCTCCAGCCCTGCCGCTTGGCCGTGGGCGTCGGGAGGAGTTGCCCTCAGGAGGGGCTGATCGGTTTTATAGCAGTTTTGCTGTGGTTCCGTTTGTATCTGTAAATAACTTGTTGTATAGATGAGATGCAAATAAATACACACGAACTGGCTGCCTCTGTTCTGCACACGAAAGCCGGGCACCTCGTGTCCCCGCCAGGTTGGCTGCTCTGCGCACGGCTCCTGCAGGTTGCCCAGCCTGTCATCCCCACCTTCAGCCCTTCTGCTCATCTTTGCACTCTCTCGAGCTGCTTCTCCGAACAGGGTATAAACATTTCACGTTTCTCTGGCTTGTTCTGTTGTTAGCTTATGTCAATAAAACAAGCCTGATTCTAGGCCATTGTAGCCCACGTCACCCCCAAGGCTGGTGTTCTCGCAGACCTGCGAACCAAGGGCTTCTTCCCAGCCTGGCCTAAGCAACTTCACCACGGGAGGGAGCTCCACCCACAGAGTCGTCTCCAGGTTTGGCCTCCATGAAATTATTTTTTGTTAAAAAGAAAAAATGAGATCTTTATTCTAAACCACACCCTCCCCTCCAGTGAACAGGCTGAGTAAAGCCAGCATCAGGAGCTGCTTCCTGGGAGAAGGCGGATGGGGAGCCCGCTTCCTCTCCCACCTTTCGCAGGTGGTGGGGGGAGCATGGAGTCTGGTTCAGGGTGTGACGCCCAGGTCGGCTGGCTCCGTGGCAGGGAAGGCCTGGCTCTGACTCAGTATCTTCAGTGAAAAGGGACCTGGTCTACCTGTTCGTGACAGCCAGGGCCTGGTGGGCCCAGGCCTGATGAATGGAGGGCCCCCACCAGCCCTCAGCAGGCGCGGGACGTCGGTGCACTCAGCCCGCTGAGGGAGGCAGCCAGGTACCATTTACAGATGGGGGCTCCGAGGTCAGGGATGAGAAGCCTGAGGCCTCATTCAGGTGGGGACGCTCAGGAGAGGGACAGAGGCCCATCAGAGGCTGTGCTGGGGCTACTCTGGAATGGCGAGGGGGTGGGGGGTGGGGTGGAAGTCAGTGGGACCGAACACCAAGGAGTGCGCAGCGGGGGTGCCCCGACTCAGGCTGGCGGCAGTGGGAGAGGGAGGGGCCTCCGGACTTGCCAGCAGGCAGCAGCAGTTCTGGGATTGTGGGCACGGCCTCTCAGAGGGGATGGAAAAAGAGGGTAAGGGGCTCTTGCCAGGGGGCAAGTGAGAGCCGATGGGGCGTTCTCGAAGGGTTGCTGTTTTAACAGGCTGTTTGAGGGGGCGGGAGGGACAGTCAAACCTGCTAACGACAACACAGTAGGCTTTGTGCTCACTCCTAGGTTTGAATCCTGGCTATGCCATCTAAGAGTTGTGTGGTCTTGGCCCAGCTGCTCAGATGCATCCATAAAATAGGGCTGCCCTACTGGTGGCTGAGATTAACTAGATACAATTATGCATAAGATCCACAATGCATGTGGCCCAGGCCGAGCCCTCAGCCAGCGGTGAACCACCCGGTCAGCTTTCAGGCGGCAGAGCTGGAAGGGTGGCAGGCAGATGACCAGCAAGATGGTAAAGGGCTCTGACAGGACGTGGGGCGTCACAGGGACGGGGCTGGGGGCAGGACCAGGGGAGGGAGAGGACACAGCGTGAGCGGGGTTAGGCCTAGAAGGGCTCTCAGTGGATCTGCTTGAAGCTCATTTTTCAGCGGGAGGAAATGGGCCAACAGCGAACCAGGACGTGGAGACAAACAGAAGGCTTGGCAGCCGGGAACCAGGGAGCCAAGGCCCAGGGCCTGGCTTTACCAGGAAGCAAGGTCGAGGGCCAGAGCACCAAGATTCAAAAGGAAGGGAAACACTAGTTTGGCTTCTCTGTGGGCCCCTCAGGTGAGCTGCAGGTTAACAAGAATTTTCAGCTCAGACTGAGAGGCGGGGTGGGGAGTGTGCAGTCAGAGGGGTCTGGAGGCCAGGAGACCCCAGGGAGCAGCTGGGGCGCACACCCATCCCTACCAGGGGGCCCTGCCCTGACAACTGGTCTGAGGCCCATGGCTCGCTCAGGTTTCCAGCAGCAGCACCCAGGGAAGGGCCTCCGGCATACAACCCTACTCCTCTACCCAAGGCCCGGGGAAGGCCAGACAGGCGGCAGCAACAGAAGCATCCTTTATTGCGCAGGTTTGCCAGCAGGAGGCCCCTAGGCATAGTACTGCAGGTTGGCCTTCTTCTTGGCCTGCACTTCCAGGATGCCCTCCATGTAGTCCTCGTGGGTGAGCTCCGTGGCGCCTCTGCGCAGCGCAATCATGCCCTGCGCCCAGACAGACGGACAGGCTCTGGGTCCCTTCCCATGCCCCAGCCCCCAGGACAGACACAGGCTCTCGGGTCCTTCCCCACGCCCCAGCCCGCAGACAGACAGGCAAGCTCTGGGTCCCTCCCCACGCCCCAGCCCCGCAGACAGACAAACAGGCTCTCAGGTCCCTCCCCACGCCCCAGCCCCGCAGACAGACACACAGGCTCTCGGGTCCTTCCCCACGCCCCAGCCCCCAGACAGACAGACAGGCTCTGGGTCCCTCCCCACGCCCCAGCCCCGCAGACAGACAGACAGGCTCTCGGGTCCTTCCCCACGCCCCAGCCCCCAGACAGACAGGCTCTGGGCCCCCCCCCCACGCCCCAGAACAGACAGGCTCTTGGGCCCCTCCCCACGCCCCAGCCCAGCTCCCTGAGGCCTCCACCTTCTCAGCCCCACCCTCGGCCGCCTCCACCAGCCTAAGCAGGGAGGTGGTATGAAGCGCCCACCCTCCGCGGCCCACACTCACCGCCTCCACACACACTGCCTTGCACTGGGCCCCATTGAAGTCATCCGTACAGCGGGCCAGTTCCTCGTAGTTCACATCAGGACTGTGGGGAGGTGGGGCGAGACTCAGTGACTTACGGGGAGGGGGCAGGAAGAGCAGCGAGGTCGACTCGCCCGGATCACAGGCGAGTCCCTTCCCCACTGGGCCTCGTCCCTCCGTCCCTCTGCACAGGGCAGGGGGGAGGCATGAGGGAGGGAGGTCAGAGTAGGTTAGACCAAGTCATTTCTCGTGTCTCCAGCCTTCGAGATGCACCTGGACCCCAGGATCCAGTCTGTGGGGAGCAGAAGGTGGAGACAGAAGACAGCCATCCGACTGTCTCTCAGGCGGCACGGGGCCTGCACCAGCGCAGCACTGCACCGACTCCCCTCCTGCGCCAAGCACTGCACCTGACATCACAACCTCAGGAGGTTGCAGCTCTCACCCCCAAGTCCCAGGAAGAAAACCAAGGCTTATGCCACCTGCGGACGGTCACACAGATCTGAACCCAGGTCTGCCTGGCCCCTGGCAGCGGGGGAGGCCAGGAAACGGCCTGGGCCAGCTCGCCTTCCGATCCGGGGGGCAGGGGTGTGTGTGCAGGTGAACGCTAAGGATCCCGGGCCCCACTAAGGCTCTGTGTCAGGTCAGGCATCTGGGAGAAACGGAGGCCGCTGTGGGGACGGCGCTGTGTGAACAGGAGGTGGAGGGAGAGGGGAAGCCCGGGGAGGCTCAGTACGAAGAGGACTGGGACGGCTCTGCCGCCCGAGGTCTCAGCGCCTCGCTCGGGACTTTTCCCACCTGACGTTCATCTTCCTGGAGTGGATCTGCATGATTCTGGCCCGGGCCTCCTCGTTGGGCATGGGGAACTCGATCTTGCGGTCCAGGCGGCCTGAGCGGAGCAGGGCGGGATCCAGGATGTCCACTCTGTTGGTGGCCGCGATGACCTGAGGAGGAGACGTGGCCGCTTGAATGAGGAGGGAGCTTCAGAGACTGGCGACAGGCACGGCCGCGACAGGCAAGGAGGCGGCCCCGGTCAGGTGAGACGGCACCGGATACTCAAGACCGCCTCTAACTCGAGCCGCGCCAGTGAAACGACAGGAGATCCCGGACCTCGGCGCCCCTTCTTCCCCGTGAAGACAACACTCACCTTCACTTGGGTGTTGGGCTGGAAGCCGTCCAGCTGGTTCAGCAGCTCCAGCATGGTCCTCTGCACCTCCCGGTCCCCGGCCTTCTCACTGTCGAAGCTGGGCCCCGAAGGAGACACCGGTGAGGCCACAGCTCGGGGGGTGCCCTCCCCTGCTCCACCACCGGAAGCCCAACCCAACCCATCCCGGGGCTGAGAGGAGTCCCGCTCAGCCTGGGGGTCCCCGCCCAAGGACCAGCACAGAAAAGGTGTCAGAGGTGAGAGCTCCTGGGCTCAGGTGCCAAACTGAGGACAGAGCAGTGAGCAGAACCCGCTGCCTGGCCTGCACCCCCGATGAAGGTGCCATCACAAACTGAGCTAAAATTCAGAAGGAATACAGGATCTGGCCCAGACCTGGCATACAACAGGGGGCCCAGGCAGCTGTCCCTGAGGAAATGTCCCTCAGGCTGAGATCTGAAGGCTGAAAACACATCACTGGGCAACCGACCAGCGGAGATCAGGGAAAAAGGAAAAGCACATTCCAGAGAGAAAAGAGCAGGTGGCGAATCTCTGCCAACGAGTGGGCCTGCAAACGGGGGCCGCCTGGAGGAAGCCAGGGGCGGCGGGGAGGTGAGGGCAGGGACGGGGTGAGGCTGGAGGGGAGCCGGGGCACCAACACAGGGGCCCTGCAGGCCGTGGCAAGCCCAGCGATGATGCCACGGAGCAGCAGGGAGGCCCGGCAGGGGAAAGCAGGCTCTGCCTGCGTGAGGGGCTGGGGGAGCCGGTGAGTGAAGCTCTGAGGGGAACCTGCTGGCACCTGTGAGGAGAGAGGATGGTGGGGGAAAAGAAACGAAGCAGGGAGGCTAGTCAGAAGAGCATTAGGAAGTCCAAGCACACAGAGCTGCCAGCATCCCGGGGCGAGCAGGGTGCAAGAGTGGGGATCCAGACCCAAACTGGTGGGACCCCGCACCCCTCACCGCTTGGTGCCGATGGCGTCCAGCTCATCAATGAAGATGATGGACGGCGCTTTCTCCTTGGCCAGTGCAAAGGCGTCCCGGACTAGCTTGGCACCGTCCCCGATGAACATCTGCACCAGCTGGGGGCCGGCCAGCTTCAGGAAGGTGGCCTGGGGTGGGGGGGTGACAGAATCAGGCCAAGGCGCGACAAGAGGCCCCTTCAATTCAAGCCCACCCGGCCGAGTTTCAGCTCCTGCCCATCTCCCCCCATCCTTCCCAAGGCACTCACCTTGGTCTGCGCAGCACAGGCCCGGGCCAGCAGGGTCTTCCCCGTACCTGGGGGCCCGTACATCAGCACGCCCTTTGGGGGCTGGATCCCTAAGTTCTCAAACTTCTCCTTGTGGTTCATTGGCAGGACAATGGCCTCCACTAGCTGCCAGGAAGAAGACCTGGGTGAGGACAGGGAACCCTGTGGGCTCCCACCGCCTAACCCTATCTGTAGCCCTCCCACTCAACTCAGGGACACCGCCGTCTCCTTGCCCCACATCCAGAGGACACAGAACGCTCGCTCCCACCAAGGCTGGCGGTGGACTCCCAGAACAGCAGGACGGGGCAGAAGGACGGTCTAAGAACAGGAGCCTGAGCTCCGGTCCTGGCTCTGGCCCTAACTGTCTGAGATCCTGAGCAAGTTGTTCAGACCCTCCAGAGCTCAGTCTTCCAAACTGTTCCATGGCCGCTTCCCTGCCTCCCTAGAGGCTGCGAGGGTAAGAGGCACGGGACGAGCAGCACTCGGGCCGAGGCGCCGGGCCTCCCTCACCTCCTGGATCTGCTTATCCAGGCCCCCGATGTCACTGTACTGCTCCGTGGGTCTCTCGTCCACCTCCATGGCCTTCACCCGCGAGTCGTACTCGGTGGGCAGGGTCTCCAGGATCAGATAGGAGTCTTTGTTCACACCCTGGGGACACAGCATGAGAGCCTCAGCTCTGTCCCAGCGCAACGCCTACCTAAGTGACTGGGGGACAGGTGTCCAGAGTGAAAGGAGAGCCACAGGACCGGGCAACACAAGAGTCAAAGGGCAGGCAGCTCTGCAAACGTTCAGGACCCACAGTGACCTGGGCCGGGGCCAGGGGCTCGGCTCAGCAGTGGGAGAAACCTGGCTGGAAAAGGCCCGCCTGGGCTCAGGGACACCACTCACCACCAAGTCTCCCGGCTTCAGCTTTTCGGCATCCACCAAGCCAATCACAGGCAGGAAGTAGGTCTGCAGAAGGATTCCAGGTGCAGCCTCAGTCGCTGCCCTCAGGCAGGCTCCCGAGTCCTGTCCCACATCCCCCCCCGGCCTCTGCGCTCCCCTCTTGGGCCAGCCTCACCTGCCGTGTGGAGGTTTTGATGACTGCACACTTGCCCTTCCTCTGGGAGTCTAGATCGATGTTTGCACCATCTTCCTCTTGGTCGTTGGGATCAACATCTAGAAGCTGGGAAAGGAAGCAGCTCAGATCAAGAGGCCTCGCTCAGCCCCCCTGTACTCTGCAGAGCCCAGCACTTCTGGGGCCTAGACAACCTCAGCACTCCAGGGCTCACCATCCCTCCCTCACTCCTCAGCCTAGCCCCGAGCCCAGCAAAGGTACGGTTAATAAATCGGAAGATTAGTGTGATCTCTGCTCAGGTGTTGCTTCCCTGCACAGAGCTCATCTATCCCCCGAGGAAAAATACCCAGTAGAAAAAGAAACACGAAGCTTCCAATGCCTTTTCAGGCCTGTATATTCCCCTAAAAACTTACAGTGGGGAGGAGAACCTAAGAGGTTTAGATCCTACATGCAATTTAGGCCTCAAGAGGCCCACCCACTCTTTCCCCAGTGGCAGGCTGTCTCCAAGCCCCACTGACCCCTCTTCCCCTCCACATACACACACACCTCGATGACGTTGGAGACCAGGTACGGCAGGGTCTTGTTCACTTTGATCTTCTCGCTGTTCTCTTTGATCTTGTCCTTCATGGCCTGGAGTTCGTGGGTGACTCGCAACACTTCACTCTTCATGATCTGGGACAAGGGTGAATGGAAGGAAATATTCAGCCTTACCTCAGCTTATCTGAGGGCCACTTAATTGGAGCACCTTATCCAGGCGGCCGGAGGAACCCTCCTGCACCCCTTCACTCAGCTCAAAGGCTCTCTGAATGCTCAGCCTGACTGTCCACAACCAGTAAAGGTCGAAACAGGAGGCCCGTCGGGAAACCTCCAGGGTAAGCAGTTGTAGTAAAGGGAAAAAGCCAGACTTTGAGTTGAGCACACACGGGCTTTAGGTTCTGCCTTCCGTTACAGGCTCCATATCTCACCACAGTAAAACACAAAACAACAACAACAAAAACACCTCTTTTAGCCTCAGTTTGCTCATCTGTAAAATGGGGGTTTCTTAAAAAACAGACTCTCAAGAGGAATACTGGAAAGACCAAGCTGGGAACAGCAGTCAGCCAATTCCTTCTCTCAGGCCTGGTCTCCCACCCCGGCCCTCTCCCCTTCCCTTTTAAAACTTAGTTTTCTCTTTTTCTGGTCTGAGGAGGAAACCGCGGTCCCCACACTCTCCGAGGGAGGCTGGGGACGACGTGAGAGCACCAGGGCCTGCCGTGTGTGGGGGGACGCGGGCAGGGAGAGGGGGCTTCACTGCCCACCTTGATTTCACTGTCCAGCAGCCGTGTGCGCTGGATGATCTCTTCTGTGGACATCTTGAGAACTTCCTCCCCGATTCCATCTTGCTGTGAAAAAAATAAATTTTTTTTTCTTAAATTCAAGGCAGTTAACTCAGCACTGTGAGTTAGCCAACTCTTTGCCTCAATTAACCCACTATCCGCAAAAAAAACCAGAACGGAGTCGCGACCGCATACCAAGCGGCCCCAATCCCGGGACCGGGCTCGACCTTGCCCCCCGCAGCCACCGCCTCCCCTCCCGCCAGCGGGGTCTCCCCGTGGCCCGGGCTCCAGAACCGCCAGCTTCCCCAGCGCGCACCTCAGCCTCGTCCCACACCGTCGCCATCTTCTCCTGCCGAGTCACCGGACTCTCGAGTTTCGGCAGCAGATTCACCATCTGCAAGAGCAGCCTAAAGACTGCACCGGGCGGCAGCCGCGGGGACAGATTAATATTATAATATTACCTCTCTTTACGTCTGCTCTTGACTAGTGAGACTCCGTCAACGAGTCCCGACTCTTGAAAAAAGTTAGCTTGGGCCGCGTTGCGGCGGCGAATCTGCTGCCCGGATTCAAAAGATAAGCGCAGGCCACAGGGCCCGCCCCCGCGGCTGCTGAAACGTTCCCGCCCTCGTCCTGTTTGTGCCGCAGCGAGAGGAGGATGCGCCATTGGCTGGCACGCCCAGAGGGGCGGGACCTGGCGGGGAGAAGAAATAGAAAGGGGAGGGAGACACGACCCGGTGTCCCCTGGGCCTTTGGGAAATGTAGTCCTAATCAGGCGGGTCACAGGGCGCTTTTGAAGGAGGCGGGGTGGAGGGGGTCGGTCTTTCAACTGCAGAATTGGCCTAGTTAGGAATTAGGGGATTCCCCAAAATAAGTGGGCCTCATCCAATCAGTTGAAGGCCTGAATAGCTCCAAAAGGCTGAACACCCTCAGAGATAGAGGGAACTCCTTCTTCCTGTCTTGAGCTGGGTTTCTTCCAGGCTTGGGTGCTGTGCTTAGTCGCTCAATCATGTCCGACTCTTTATGACACCGTGCACTGCAGCCCGCCAGGCTCCTCCGTCCATGGGGATTCTCCAGGCAAGAATACTGGAGTGAGTTGCCATTTCCTCCTCCAAGGGATCTTCCCAACCCAGGGATCGAGCCCAGGTCTACCCACCCTGCAGGCGGATTCTTTACTGACAGAGCCACAAGGGAAACCCAAGAATAGGGATCCAGGCTTGGGACTTACACTGAAATATCAGTTCTTAACCTTGCTCCTTAGAAGAAAAGTTATGACCAACCTCAGTTCAGTTCAGTTCCTCAGTCGTGTCCGACTCTTTGCGACCTCATGAATCATCACGGCACGTCAGGCCTCCCTGTCCATCACCAACTCCCAGAGTTCACCCAAACTCATGTGCATCGAGTCGGTGATGCCATCCAGCCATCTCATCCTCTGTCGTCCCCTTCTCCTCCTGCCCCCAATCCCTCCCAGCATCAGGGTCTTTTCCAACGAGTCAACTCTTCGCATGAGGTGGCCAAAGTATTGGAGTTTCAGCCTCAGCATCAGTCCCTCCAATGAACACCCAGGACTTGTCTCCTTCATAATGGACTGGTTGGATCTCCTTGCAGTCCAAGGGACTCTCAAGAGTCTTCTCCAACACCACAGTTCAAAAGCATCAATACTTTGGCGCTCAGCTTTCTTCACAGCCCAACTCCCACATCCATACATGACTACTGGAAAAACCATAGCCTTGACTAGACGGACCTTTTTTGGCAAAGTAATGACTCTGCTTTTGAATATGCTGTCTAGGTTGGTCATAACTTTTCTTCCAAGGAGTAAGCGTCTTTTAATTTTATGGCTGCAGTCACCATCTGCAGTGATTTTGGAGCCCCCAAAAATAAAGTCTGACACTGTTTCCACTGTTTCCCCATCTATTTCCCATGAAGTGATGGGACCGGATGCCATGATCTTCGTTTTCTGAATGTTGAGCTTTAAGCCAACTTTTTCACTCTCCTCTTTCACTTTCATCAAGAGGCTTTTTAGCTCCTCTTCACTTTCTGCCATAAGGGTGGTGTCATCTGCATATCTGAGGTGATTGATATTTCTCCCAGCAATCTTGATTCCAGCTTGTGTTTCTTCCAGCCCAGCGTTTCTCATGATGTACTCTGCATAGAAGTTCAATAAGGACAATATACAGCCTTGATGTACTCCTTTTCCTATTTGGAACCAGTCTGTTGTTCCATGTCCAGTTCTAACTGTTGCTTCCTGACCTGATATAGGTTTCTCAAGAGGCAGTTTAGGTGGTCTGGTATTCCCATCTCTTTCAGAATTTTCCACAGTTTATTGTAATCCACACAGTCAAAGGCTTTGGCATAGTCAATAAAGCAGAAATAGATGTTTTTCTGGAACTCTTGCTTTTTTGATGATCCAGCCTAGACAGCTTATTAAAAAGCAGAGACATTACTTTGCCAACAAAGATCTGTCTAGTCAAAGCTATGGTTTTTCCAGTAGTCATGTATGGATGTGAGAGTTGGACTATAAAGAAAGCTGAGCGCTGAAGAATTGATGCTTTTGAACTGTGGTGTTGGAGGAGACTCTTGAGAGTCCCTTGGACTGCAAGGAGATCCACCCAGTCCATCCTAAAGGAAATCAGTTTTGAATATTTGTTGGAAGGACTGATGCTGAGGTGGAAGCTCCAATACTTTGGCCACCTGATTCAAAGAAATGACTCATTTGAAAAGACCCTGATGCTGGGAAAGTATGAAGGCAGGAGGAGAAGGGTGAGATGGTTGAATAGCACCACCTACTCAATGGACATGAGTTTGGGTAAACTCCGGGAATTGGTGATGGACAGGGAGACCTGGCATGCTGCAGTCCATGGGGTTGCAAAGAGTCAGACACGACTGAGCAACTGAACTGAACTGAACAGGGTCTTGTGCCTGTTGGCTTTCAGACTAAAATGTATGCCAGGAGCTCCGTGGGATCTCAGGCCTTCTGATTAAGACTGAAACTAAACCAGCAACATTCCTGGGTTTCCAGTTTGCCAGTTTACCCCAGCCACCATGGAGGTTTCCCACCTCTGTAATTGTATGAGCTGATTTCCTTATAATAAATCTCTTTACATACATGTATGTCTCCTGTTGGATCTGTCCCTCTGGGGACCCCTACTAAAATACTTCTTAAAATCTGTTAGTTTGAAAACTGTGAAATATATTTAAAAAATGAAAGAATATTTCATTTGGAGCTCAATGAATACCTATGTAGCTTTCACCTAGATTCACTAATTGATTTGTATTTTCTTTTGCTGTCTGTGTGTTTTTCTGAACCATTTCAAAGTACACTGCAGACATCATGTTACTCCACCTCTAATATTTCAACTTGTGTCTCCTAAGAGTAAAGACATCCTAATAATGGAACTCCAATACATTATCGCATAGTAGAGTGTCATACCTAAAGAATTTAATATTGAGGCAATAAAATCTAATATACAGCCCATACAATTTCTTCAATTATCTCCAAAACATGCCTTAGAGCCTTTAAAAAACAAAATCCAATATCAAGTTAAAAGTCACACATGGCAGTCATTTGTCAAGTCTCTACAGTCTCCTTCTGTTTAGAACAACCTCCCAATCTTTTTTGGTCTTTCATGACATCGACATTTTTGAAGCATCCTGGCCAGTTGTCTTGTGTACTCTGTTCTCAACACAGCAACCAAAGGAATTATTGTAAAGCCTCGTTAGATCATGTCACTCCTCTGCTCAAAACCCTGCAGCAGCTGCGAGACTTGGAGTAAAAGCCAAGCTCCCTGAAACAGCCTGCCAGGTCCTGCGGGGGTTTTCGTGCTTGCGTGCTAAGTCGCTTCAGTTGTGTCCAAACTCTGTGCGACCCTATGAACTGTGGCCCTCCAGGCGCCTCTGCCCACAGGATTCTCCAGGCAAGAGTGCTGGAGTGGGTGCCACGCTGTCCTCCAGGGGACCTTCCCAACCCAGGGATGGAACCCACATCTCTTACATCTCCTGCCTTGGCAGGCGGGTCCTTTACCACTGGCACCACGTTTTTCCTCCCCCACGATTTTCTCCAGGACCTCGCCTCCCACTTCTTTCCCCCTGCTCACAGTTACATGGCTCCTTGTGGCTTCGAGATCAGGCCGGGCCAACTCCTACCGTGGACTCTGTTCCGGTGTCCTGAAATCTTCTTTCCAGGATATTTTCTTGCTTCACTCCCTTACCTTTGCTCCTTCAAGTCTTTGCTTAAATGCCTCCTTCTCACCCAGACCCACTCGCACAGCCTTTTAATGTTTCAGCCTGCACCTCCTGGGCTTTTTCTGCTCCCATGCTCCTCAACCGCTTACCCTGTCCTAGTCTTTTTTTTTTAATTATATATTTTTATTTTGAAAATCTAAAACATAAAGAAAAGTTGCAAATACAGTGTAAATAATTTTTTTCTTGCATCTTTTGAGAGAATATTATTGATTAAATACCACATCACCTCATATACTTTGGTGGGAATTTACAAACAAGGACATTTTTTCCTACTTAATCACAATACAACTTCAGTACCAGTAGGTTAACCTTGATATGTTTCTACCATCTAACCCTTAGACTCCATTCAAATTTCATCACTTGTCCCAATAATGTTCTTCACAGCCTTAAAGGACAGACTGCATTCAGACTTGGATTCAGTCCAGAATCAAGATCAGAATCAGGCATTGTATTTAGTTGTAGGGCTTTAGTTTCTTTCAATCTGGGATTGTTTCTCAGTCTTTCCCTTGCTTCATGACCTTGACACTTTTGAAGATTACAGTTACTTTTTAGAATATTTCTTTCCAAAAATAAAAAAACCTGGCGTTCAGTTCAGTTGCTCAGTCGTGTCCAACTCTTTGCAACCCCATGAATTGCAGCACGCCAGGCCTCCCTGTCCATCACCAACTCCCAGAGTTCACTCAGACTCACATCCACCGAGTCAGTGATGCCATCCAGCCATCTCATCCTCTGTCGTCCCCTTCTCCTCCTGCTCCCAATCCCTCCCAGCATCAGAGTCTTTTCCAATGAGTCAACTCTTCGCATGAGGTGGCCAAAGTATTGGAGTTTCAGCTTTAGCATCATTCCTTCCAAAGAATTCCCAGGGGTGATCTCCTTCAGAATGGACTGGTTGGATCTCCTTGCAGTCCAAGGGACTCTCAAGAATCTTCTCCAACACCACAGTTCAAAAGCATCGATTATTTGGTGCTCAGCTTTCTTTACAGTCCAACTCACATCCATACATGACTACTGGAAAAACCATAGCCTTGACTAGACGGACCTTTTTTGGCAAAGTAATGTCTCTGCTTTTGAATAGGCTATGTAGGTTGGTCATAACTTTTCTTCCAAGGAGTAAGCATCTTTTAATTTTATGGCTGCAGTCACCATCTGCAGTGATTTTGGAGTCCCAAAAAATAAAGTCTGACACTGTTTCCACTGTTTCCCCATCTATTTCCCATGAAGTGATGGGACCGGATGCCATGATCTTCGTTTTCTGAATGTTGAGCTTTAAGCCAAGTTTTTCACTCCTCTTTCGCTTTCATCAAGAGGCCTTTGAGTTCCTCTTCACTTTCTGCCATAAGGGTGGTGTCATCTGCATATCTGAGGTGATTGATATTTCTCCCGGCAATCTTGATTCCAGCTTGTGTTTCTTCCAGCCCAGGGTTTCTCATGATGTACTCTGCATAGAAGTTCAATAAGCAGGGTGACAATATACAGCCTTGACGTACTCCTTTTCCTATTTGGAACCAGTCTGTTGTTCCATGTCCAGTTCTAACTGTTGCTTCCTGACCTGCATACAGATTTCTCAAGAGGCAGGTCAGGTGGTCTGGTATTCCCATCTCTCTCAGAATTTTCCACAGTTTATTGTGATCCACATAGTCAAAGGCTTTGGCATAGTCAATAAAGCAGAAATAGATGTGTTTCTGCAACTCTCTTGCTTTTTCCATGATCCAGTGGATCTTGGCAATTTGATCTCTGGTTCCTCCTTCTTTTCTAAAACCAGCTTGAACATCAGGAAGTTCACGGTTCACTGACGTTAACAGTCTTTTAAGAAATTAATTAATGTGTTTGTTCTTTAGTCGTGGCAGGTCTTCACTGTCACTCACGGGCTTTCTCAGGTTCCAGTGAGCGGGGGCTCCTCTCTAGTGCGGTGCATGGCTTCTCACTGCAGCCTCTTGCTGCAGCAACAGGCTCTAGGGCTCCCGGGCTTCAGCAGTTGCAGCTTGTGGGCTCAGCAGTCCTGGTGCGGGGGGGCTTTTAGTTGCTCCACGGGATGTGGAATCTTCCAGTCCAGGAATCGAATCCATGTCCCCTGCATTGGCAGGTGGGTTCTTCTCCACTGGACTGCAAAGGAAGTCCTGCAGAGTATTTCTACATTTGCGTTTACCTGGTGTGTCCTCATGATTACATTCACGTGATTCATCTTTGCAGGGGCGTCACAGAAGAGACACTGAGTTTCTCACTCCGTTCATGCAGGTAGCAGCTGATTTCGTTTTGTTTCATTACTGGAGATGTCGATCTCTCTCAGTGATTAATCTGGTTCTACAAACCTTCTCCATGGTGAGGTTTCCCCCTTGAAATTAACAAGTATTTT
Organism: Capricornis sumatraensis; assembly: GCF_032405125.1. Taxonomy (NCBI): domain Eukaryota; kingdom Metazoa; phylum Chordata; class Mammalia; order Artiodactyla; family Bovidae; genus Capricornis; species Capricornis sumatraensis. Next base: position 77,769,290 of record NC_091084.1, read on the forward strand.
GTGAGGAAGTACTTTGAAACTATGCAAATATCTCATTCTTTTTTTATTAAGATTTTAATTTGTCCACTTATTTATTAACATCAGTATGGATTTTGGTTTAATTAATCATTACTATGCACTGAATTTTGTATCCCTGCCTCCAAATTCATACGTTGAAGCTCTAGCCCTCAGTGTGACGGATTGGGAGATGGGACATTTGGGAAGTAATTAGCGTTCGATTAGATCATGAGAGTGGGACCCTCACGATGGGATTAAAGAGAGGGAAATCTCGCTCTCTTCTCTCTACATATAAGCACAAAGAAAACGCCATGCAAGGACACTGAGAAAGGGCTATCTGCAGGCCAGGAAGAGGGGCCTCACCAGGGACCAACCCTGCTGGCTCCTTGATTTTGCACTTCCAATCTCCAAAACTGCGAGGAAATACATTTTGATGATTTTAGCCACCCGGTGTGTGGTATTGTGTTATGGCAGCCTGAGCTGACTAGAAGTCTTGTGTTTTAGAGAGGGGATGTATGTATACCTATGGCTGATTCGTGTTGTGTATGGCAGAAACCAACACAATATTGTAAAGCAATTATCCTTCAATTAAAAATAAACAACATTTATTCTGTCTATTTATTGGCTGCCCTGGCTCTTCATTGCTGCGTGCGGGCTTTCTCCAGTTGCAGCGACTGGGGGTACTCTCCTGTACTCTCTTGTAGAGCGCAGGCCCAGCAGTTTTGATGAACCGACCTAGTTGCCCTGTGGCATGTGGAATCTCCCCGGACCAGGAATCGAACCCATGTCCCCTGCACTGGCAGGCTGATTCTTATCCACTGGGCCCCCAGGGGAGTCCTCTGGCAGACTTTCTATGTGGCTGGTTTGCTATGTTTACTCTGTGCCACATCCTGTTGCCCAGCCCCGCGTGTCAGCACTTAAAGGTGCTGCTCACCAGCAGGATCTTGCCTCCAGCTCCCACGGCAGCCCGAGAAGCCGGGAGGGCAGTGGAGGCGCTCGTCCATGTGTGCAGAGAGACGGGGGTGTCTAGGGAAGCCCACTGCTCTCCCTCACCCTTGGGCAGTCCGTGGGCAGGGAACATCCGAATCACTGGGACGAGGTACAAACGGTTTTATTTTTCTAGAAAGAGCAAAGTCCAGAGAGGCAGGGGGGAGGGCAGCTGGGCCTGGTGGAACTGCCGTGGGCAGGCCCTGGGCCCTGACCGAGGCCGCAGGAGGCGCCCCCCCCAGCCCCTGCCCCAGGAGTAAACAGGCATGGCAGGGGCTCAGCCGGTCAGGGCCCTCCAGCGTGAGGGCAGAGAAGGAGCAGGGGAGGCGAGGTGAGGTCCACGACTTGCGGGGTCACACGAAGCCAGGCTTCATGGACGAGCGGCGGCAGTTGGGGCAGCTTCGTGTCCTGTTGTTCTGCAGGCACCTTGGAGGGGTGGGGGGTTGGTGCAAAGGGCGCGGTCCGCTCGGCCAGCCTGGCCGCCCACCCTGGACCCGGCTCCCTCTTCCCCTCCCCGCGGCAGGCAGAGAGCACCGCTCTCCCACGACCTTCGAGAATTCTCTCTCTGTGGTCTCTTTGGGGAGAAAAACAGGGCCGCTGGAGGGTTCGATGAGTGATTAGACAGGAAACTCTGAGAGCAGGCACCCAGGAGGCCCCGAAAGCACCGCCTAAGTGTGATTAGGCCCCAGGGAGCCCCCGAGGGCCCGTGGCCGGGCGCTTACCTGAGGTGGAAGATGTGGGAGCAGGGCAGGGCCTGCAGACGGCTGTTCTTCTCGCCGATGGACTCGCCGCACAGGCCGCAGTAGAGCTCGGTCTCCTCCACGCACTCGTGGAAATGCACGACGTGGGCGCGCAGCTCCCGCTGCAGCCCTTTGCTGCGGTAGATGCTCTCGCTCAGGCAGTGCAGCTTCAGCTGGCCCAGCTGCAGCGGGGGGGCAGACGAGACCAGGTCAGTGCCGGTGAGCAGCCGTCCTGAGATGCCATCTGTCCTCCTGGGACCACAGGGCGCTCAGTACACGGGGTCCCTGTCCTGCCACGCTCCTGCCTTGCTGAGGGCCCTAGGAAAAATGTCTGGCCCTCTCCGGGCCTTAGCTTCCCTTCATGCAGAATGAGGGGGTCGGCGAAATCAGTGATCCTTACTCCTAGAAGCGACTGGGGACCTCATGTTTCTGAAGGATTTTTATTGACCATATCTGCTGTCTCGATGCCCTACTCACTAATTTGCTTTCCTGTTTCTGTTCATTGCATACCCACAGCAGCTCATCGGCATTTCTGATGATATTTGGGTAAGCCAGAGCAGCTGTTGTCCAGCCAAGGCAGGTATATTTGGCATTTTAACAAGACTATGCCCTGACCTCTGAGAAAGGTGCATCTTCTAGAAGACTCTGAGGCTATTTTCAAAAGGTTTGGATAGGATGATGAAATTTGAAGAGGCTGCATAGACTGTGGGAAGAACACAGGCTGTGGAGTTAACACAGGTCAGTTACCAGGTGTGGGACCTTGAGCACCTCTCTGAGCCTCACTTTCCTCATCTGTAAAAGGGGGCTTGCTGTACCCACCTTGCAGGAAGCCAGTGAGTCCTGGAACCCACAGCTAGAAAAGCCCTGGGGTGCCCACCTCCCTATCACTGGCAGAGTCTTAATGACCATCAAGAAACCTCTGAGGGGGGCTTCCCTGGTGGCACAGTGGTAAAGAATTGGCTTGCCAATGCAGGGAGCGCAGGTTTGATCCCTGATCCGGGAAGATCCCTCGTGCCATGGAGCAGCTAAGCCTGTGCACCGCACGTACTGAGCACGTGCTCCGGAGCCCGGGAGGCCACACCTTCTGAAGCCCAGGGGCCCTGGAGCCTGTGCTCCACAAGGGAAGCCACCTGGGCGGGGAGAAGCCTGTGCACCACAGCCAGAGGAGAGCCCAAGCAGTAATGAAGGCCCAGCGCAGCCAGAAAGAAAGAAGCTTTCCAAAAAGAGAGAAAGAATCCTCTGAGGAACTCTGATGTCCCCCGAGCTACGGACCTCTCACCCTGCCCGCCCCTCCAATTGCTCTCTGAGTGGAGGAGAAACAGCCAGGGTCAGGGGGTGACTGGGGCACCTCCTGGAGATCTGGAAGGACTCAGGGCACGAGCAGGCTGGTGGGGGTGGTCTCCCCACCCAGCCACCCAGCCACCCTGGATCCCACCTTGGGCTCTTGACTCCAGACCCAGCAGACGGAATCAGGTCTGACCTTGTTCCCCACCTCCTCGGCCAGGTCTTGGGCTTTCTCAATGGCATCCAGGGCCTGGAAGGGGAGACAGGCCAGGGCTGCAGGCAGGGCCGACGGACGGAGGCCTCAGCTTGTAGGGAAGGAAGGGCAGGGAGGGGCGGGGCTGGGGAGAGGAAGAGGCTGGGGTACACTGGCCTGAGCTGCCTCAGTTTACTTGGATACAGAATGGGAAGAACACTCCTATCTCACGATGTGGTTATGAAATCAGGCTCCGTTGCTCAGTCGTGTCCAACCCTTTGCAACCGCTTGTTGCCTGCCAGACTCCTCTGCCCGTGAAATTTTCCAGGCAAGAATACTGCCCTGGGTTTCCTACTCCGTGTGAAATCATAGGAGGCAGTTCAAGCATCTCGAGTTCCAACCCCAGCTCTGGCCCTTTACGAGCTGGGTGATTGGGCAAGTCACACCCTGCTCTGAGCCTGGAAAGTGACCTGGGATGCCCTGGCCTCACAGACCTGGGGTGAGGCTGATACTGGACAAGGGGTCTGAAAGAGCCCAGTCGGGAAGCAGATCCACACACCCTTGGCTGACGTGTGGGGGCGCTGGGGAGAGCTGGGGGCCGCAGGACAGGAGTCCCCTCACCTTGTCCAGCGCCTTCCTGGCCACCCAGCACTTGGCCACGCCCAGCAACACCTGCACCTGCCCCAGGCGGTTCCCGATCTCGGTCATGATGCTCATGGCGGAGTCGTACCTGGGGAAGGCTGTCTGCGCAGCCGGGTTGGGGGGTGGGATCAGGCCCGGCCTGGCCCGCACCGCCGCCCCCTGCGTCCTGATGACCTCACCTGCAGGTCCCCACGGCTCCGGTGGATGTCAGCAAAGCAGAGCAGGCAGAGAGCCTGCAGCGGACGGTCCCCATGCTGCAGCGCGATCTTCATAGACTCCTGTGACGGAGCCGGTCCCTCAGGCCTGCGCGTCTGCCCCCCACCCTAGAGGCATCCTCGCCCCGTGGGCCCCTCTGACACCCTCGGAGCCCGGTACCCCTTTCCTGGTGCAGAGTCCCCGTGTACCGAACCACTGAGGACAGACAGCCCTGGAGACTGAGTCTCTGACAGCGGAAGTGGCTTGACCGAGGTCCCCAGGTTATTAAGCGGGATAGGTTGGTGGAACTCCAGACTGGCTGGCTTCCAACTTAAAAGTGTCCCACAGAGTGGGTATTGGGCGGGGGGCAAAGGAAAGCCCCCTCCGCTGGGAACAGACTATAAGGGAATGAGATTTGGGGTAGACGGGGTAAGGGGAGCAAGCACATCCTCCAGGGGCTCAGCGGTAGAGAGGGGGGGCCAGGAGCCAGCCTTGGGGGGCCTCAGGGGGCTGAGCAGGCAGGAGGAAGCCCCGGGCCCGGGCCCCACCCTCCTCCGCCCGCGCCCCACCTCACAGCACTCCATGGCGCTGCCCAGGTGGCCCAGCAGGCGATAGGCTACAGCCATGTGATACTGGCTCATGGCCCGGTACTTGAGGCTCCAGCCTTTGCCGTAGTCGCTGACGAGCTCCGCAGCCTTGCAGGGGAAGAACAGGGCTTTCTCGTAGTCCTGCAGGGAACAAAGGGAGGGGCCGGGCTGGGAGGGCGCATGCTGAGTGGCGGGAGCTGCCCCTAAGTGGAGCGCTCCACCGCGTGCTCGCTCATTCATTCATTCACTTATCCTGGTGTCCAGGAAAACCGTGATCCATGCAGGAGGAACAGCCTTGCAAAGGGGTGGGCTCATGAACGTAACAATTTTCATCTGGTTTTCCGACGTATGCCAAGAGCCTAGCACAGTTCCTGGCTCAGAAAGTATTTGCTGAATGAATGAATGAGAATGAGAAGCAAGAAAGGCAACTGGCTTCTCCTCTCAGCCAGTCCCGGTTGGGCCCCTGGCCTGCAGAGATGCACAGAAGTGTGGTGGCGGGGCTGTCCGAGCCCACCCTGACCCCCCGCTGGAGTTTGCCTCCTGGCGGCTGGTCATCACTGAAGGCTGGATTGCCAGCAGAGTCAGCTCCGAGAACATAGGACAGACTCACTGAGGCAAAGAAATCATCCTCTCCCGCTTCCCTTCTCCTCAGACTTCCAGACGTCTTCTCAGCCTGCCAGTTATGAGCACACGACCTCACCAGACACTCCGTCAGGAAACAGAAGGAAGTCGGGGACCCGCTCCCTCACCCGCCTTCTCGGTCAAGCCTGCCGGCCCTGTCTCCACACTGCTGGCTCCTGCTCCTCCCTGCTCCCGTCGAACTAAATAAACCGCCTCCAGTGGGCTCAGGAACCCTCCCCATCTCTCTACTGAGTCATCCCATCTCCGTAAAAACACAGTCTGGCATGTCTTACCTCACGTGAAAAACAAAACTAAAAATCAAACAGCCACCTTTGACTTCACGTCCCATTCAGTTACAACCCCGATTCCCTGTTCTTTTTTGTAGAAAAGCGACTGGAATTTTCATTTGATATCGAGCAAGCTAATATGACCCAAAGAGAACTCTCGGTAACCCCAATACAGACCTGTTTCTAATAAACTTAATATGTACTATGTACTTTTTAATTCGAAGCCATGTAAATGTTTTACAGACTTAAAAATAGGAAATTTAATTAAAAAAACCTAAGATTAGAAAATGGAAACAAATAACCTTAACTGTATATTATTATATAAAATTACAATTATTTTTAATTATAATTAATATATAATTAATAATATATTATACATGTAATATATTATATATTTTAAATTATATTAATTATATATTAAATATATTATATGTATTATATTAATGTGTTATATATAATAATATATAATATATTCATATAGAATATTGTATTATATAATTATATATTAAATGTATATTAATTATATTATATAATATATAATTTTAATTATACTATATACTTATATATTAATTATATGTAATTAGCTATATATTATAATTATAATATATAATTACAATATAATGTAATATAATTATAACTATAATTATATTATAAATAAAATGTAATACAACTATATTATATTACAATATAAATATAACTTAATTATAATATGACTATAATTATAATACAATATAATTATAATATAATTAAATATGATATGATAATACAAATATTATATAATTATAATATAAATATAATATATTACTCATAATAATATAGTATGGATGTGAGAGTTGGACTGTGAAGAAAGCTGAGTGCCAAAGAATTGATGCTTTTGACATGTGGTGTTGGAGAAGACTCTGAGAGCCCCTTGGACTACAAGGAGATCCAATAAGTCCATTCTAAAGGAGATCAGTCCTGGGTGTTCATTGGAAGGACTGATGCTAAAGCTGAAACTCCAATACTTTGGCCACCTCATGAGAAGAGTTGACTCATTGGAAAAAGACTAATGCTAGGAAGGATTGGGGGCAGGAGAAGGGGACGACAGAGGATGAGATGGCTGGATGGCATCACCGACTCAATGGACATGAGTTTGAGTGAACTCCGGGAGTTGGGGATGGACAGGGAGGCCTGGCTTGCTGCGATTCATGGGGTTGCTAAAGAGTCGGACACGACTGAACAACCGAACTGAACTGAATAATATAATTATCATAATATATACAATATAATAATATGAATATAAGAATATAAGATTATATAAATATAATTATAATAATATTATATAATATAATATATTATAATTATATATAATTAAATATATATAATTATATGAATATAATTTTATACAATATAATATATAACACAATTATATATAATTCATAATATAATATAATTATTATTATATAATTATATCATATCATACCATATATTATAACAATATATTATTATGTTATAATAAGAATTATAACATATTAATTATATATTAAATATTATATTATATGTATTAATTGTATTGTATATTTATATATCTATTTATATTTATAAATATTTATATTATATATTGTATATATTATGTATATTCTACATAATATAATATTATTATAATTATTATATAATTATTAGATAATTAAATATAATTTATAATTATAATATAATTATAATTAAGGTATATTATAATATATTATGATGATTTCATAATTGCTATAATATATTATATAAGCTCTTATTAATATAACCATACAGAACAAGTGTTATTTCAAATGACCTTAAAACATACACTTGAACAGTTCAACCATAGTGGGATATATCATAAAGACAAAAGAACAGAGAAGTCCTAAACTTCATTTGTCTTTTTTTTTTCAGCAATAGTGGTATATTGTCTTCAAATTATTTTGTGTACTTTGTAAGATAAAGTAAATATTTAATTATGTTGTTAGAAACCAAGATTTTCAGCCTAAGAGAAAAAAAGAATCAAGTTTGAAATAAAGGAAATCCTGAAACATTAGGCTTGAGTTGAAGATTTCAGTATAAAGTCCAATTGTCCTCGAAACCAAGGAGATTTAGTAGCAATAACAAGCCAGTGGCAATGAGCATCCTGAGAGCCCACATCCGGTCTTTACTGGTCTGGAGCAGGAAATACAGTGGGCCTCAGTACCCAAGGGTTCCACATCCAATCAAAGCTTGAAAATATTGGGGGAAAAATATTCAGAAAGTTCCAAAAAAGCAAAGCTTGCAGTTGCCAGGCACATGACTATTAACCTAGCATTTACAGTGTATTAGGTTTTATAAATAATCTGGGCTTCCTTGGCGGCTCAGTGGAAAAGAATCTGCCTGCCAATGACGCAGGTTCAATCCCTGGCTGGGGAAGATCCCCTGGAGAAGGAAATGGCAACCCACTCCTGTATTCTTGCCTGGAGAATCCCACGGACAGAGGAGCCTGGCAGGCTACAGTCCGTGGGCCTGTCGACTTAGTGACTAAAACAACAACAAGAGATGATTTAAAGAATATGGGGGGGGGGGACTTCCCTGGTGGTCCAGTGGGTAAGACTCTAGACTCCCTAGGCAGGGAGCTAGATCCCACATGCCACAGCTAAGACCCACTGCAGCCATATATGCAGGTTCTATGCAAATACTGCTACTGCTGCTGCTGCTAAGTCACGTCAGTCGTGTCTGACTCTGTGTGACCCCATAGATGGCAGCCCACCAGGTTCCTCCGTCCCTGGGATTCTCCAGGCAAGAACACTGGAGTGGGTTGCCATTTCCTTCTCCAGTGCATGAAAGTGGAAAGTGAAAGGGAAGTTGCTCAGTCGTGTCCGACTCCTAGCGACCCCATGGACTGCAGCCTACCAGGCTCCTCCGTCCATGGGATTTTCCAGGCAAGAGTACTGGAGTGGGTCGCCATTTTCTTCTCCGATGCAAATACTACACCATATTATATAAGAGACTTGAGCATTCCTGGATTTTGGTGTCCTCGGGGATCCTGGAACAAATCCCCTGAGAATACCAAGGGCCGACTCTCCACAATACCATGGGACAGATTGTTGTGCCAGAAAACCAGAATGCTTTTTTCCAAAGACTAAAGGAAGTCTCATCAAAAGGACATAGGGGTCAGGCTGAAGGGAATTCCACTGACTAAAATTAAGATAACATGAGTATCAAAAGGAACAATGACTGCAACTGACTGAAGACTACTGAATATTTTTTTTAAGTCCAAGATTTCATGATGAAATACCAAAAAGAGGAAGCAAAACAAGTGTGATCGCTGGAGTCAACTATCACATCAACTCGTTATCCTGAAACATGGCAATTAAAGGAGAGGGACAAAGGATTTATCTACCTTTCCTTTAGGAACTGTTTTTCAGAGTAATCAGCTAGCTCTAATTGATGAGGAAAAGTTCTTCCTTATAGGAAAATCCCAGCTAATAATTGTAGAAGGCATCATAGAACTTGGAAGTCACCATTTCATGAGAGTTGACAGAATTGATTCAGGCAACAGACATCAAAAAATCCTCAAACCATTATGGAAAATACTGTTGCTGAACTGAATATTCACAAAGTGTCACCCCACAAATTAAGCTGCTGGTCCTGCAAGGAAGAAGGCAAAGCTGAAAACGGTGGGATCAGGTGGTCGCTTGCTCAGACGTCGATATGGTGTCTTACGAAGCACGCAGTCCTGCTTGTACAGGTTCTCACCAGAAATGCATGACCTACAGGACTTCCCTGGTGGTCCAGCAGTTAAGACTTCCCCTTCCAACGCAGGGGGTGCAGGTTCAACCTTTGGTTGGGCAGCTAAGATCCCACATGCTTTGTGGCCAAAAACCCAAGACATAAACAATATTGTAATGAATTCAATAAAGGCTCCACAGTAAAAAAAAAAATTAAAAAATGCGTGACCTACATCTTACCAAGTCATTTTTAAAATTCTCGTTCATAGAGAGTAATGGAGACAAAGAAACAGCTTATGTGACTCCTTGAGGAAGCAATGAGACAATGAGATGGAATATTAATTAATTTGGCTTCTTCAGTAAATCATGGAGAATAAAGAGTAGTGTATTAACTTTCTATTGAAAGTGACATAATAATCACTGCAGTGTGTGGTTCTTGCTTGTGTTCCAGTTCAAACAAGCTGAGAGTTAAGGTGTATTTTCAGGATAAAGAGAGAAATTTAAGAGATAATTGTTCACCATGGTGTGTGTAAGAATAATATTGTGGTTATATAATTAAGTGTCCTTATATCAGAAAATAGTCTTCTTATTCTTCAGAAATGCTTACTGAACTACTTCGGGGTAAAATTTCGTGATGTCTATAATTAAAAAAAAATTATTTATCTGGCTGCTCCAGGTCTTTAGTTGCAGCATGCAAACTCTTAGTTGCAGCCTATGGGATCCAGTTCCCTGACCAGGGATCGAACCCCAGCTCCCTGCACTGGGAGCGTAGAGTCTTAGCCACTGGACCACCAAGGAAGTCCCATAATGTACGGGATATAATGTGAGATAATTTTATATCACAACACTTCAGTGAAAAATATGTAAATCAAACATGGAAAAATATTAATTGTTAAATATAAGTAGCCAGTATATGGTGATTCATTATACCATCCTCTATGCATTCCTGTATGGTTAATTTTCTTCATAATAAAAAAAAGGTTTTAAAACACGCCCATGTCTCTCCAATCCTATTTGATCTCACAGAATGGCTTCTCCAGATGTCTTATTGCTGCAAACAAAATCCTCAGATGAAGGATGATCCATCAATCCATGGACAACTCTTTATTTCCTCACACCCAACTGCTTTCCCAGGTGGAGCTAGTGGTAAGGAACCCGCCTACCCATGCAGAAAACTTAAGAGATGTGGGTTCGAACCCTGGGTTGGGAAGATCCCCTGGGGAAGATAATGGCAACCCACTCCAGTATTCTTGCCTGGAGAATTCCATGGACAGAGGAGCCTGGTGGGCTACAGTCCATGGGGTCTCAAGGAGTCAGACATGACTGAGTGACCCACACTTTCACACTTTGACTTTCGCAAGGTTTACTAGGCATTATTTTGTGCCAGGCACTGACATGCCCCAAGGGCCGAGCGCAGCCTGGATGTCTGCAGGAAGGAGAGCAAAGGCTCAGGGCCTGAAGCCTGAGGTGGTTGGCTCCATCAGTTTCTTCTCTCTGCTATCTCCCTTTCCCCTAACCCCCAGGACCCCACCACCTCCCACCTTTTCTCACACACCTGCGACAGCCACGCTGGCCTCCACGCTTCCTGGAGTAGGCAAGGTAAGCTCCCCCAAGAGCAGAGCTATGCTTTCACCACTCCCTTTTTCATTCTTTTGCCAGATTTCTACATGGCCCACCCTCTCTTCTCCAAGTCATCAGACATCACCCCTACCACACTGTTTGATCTTGCAACACCCCTTCCTCAGCACTTCCGACCCCCTTTCCCTGCCCTCCTTTTTCCTAAGCACTTTCCACCACGCTGTATACTTGGCTTTGCTGATTATATTTATTCAACTTCCTCCCCCAGCTAGAAAGCAAGCTTCGTGATCCCAGGCACTTGGCTCTTATTTTCCCTGCTGTATCCTGACCAACAGTGCCTGGGGTACAATAGATGCTCAATATGTGTTTGAAGAATGATCCTTAAAACCATGTTATAAAGCGGGTTCCATTCGCCCTCATTTCATGGGCTTGGAGAGAAGTGACTTGCCTAAGATCACACAGCAAACACACAGTAGTACAGATTTAAGGCCTGTCCTCACATGGGAGCTTCCCACTCCCCAAGGAAGTCAGACAGATTGAAGCTTGAATTTTGATTCTGCCCTGCCTGGCCACATCTCTGCACACTAGGTCACCTCACTTGTGTCTGACTCTGCGACCCAGTGGACTGTGGCTCATCAGCCTCCTCTGTCCCTGGGATTCTCCAGGCAAGAAGACTGGAGTGGGGTGCCATGCCCTCCTCCAGGGGGATCTTCCCGACCCAGGGATCGAACCTGCATCTCTTACGTCTCCTGCATTGACAGGTGGGTTCTTTACCACTAGCGCCACCTGGGAAGCCTGGCCATCTCTGTTCCTCCCGGCTAAGTCTTTCTCTTCTCAGACTCCCATCTGCCTCGTCCCTACTTATATGGGAGGACTGAACACGGTGTGGCAACAGGGAGCACGACTCCTAGGAGGCTCTCTGGGAGCCGGGGGCCTCCACCGCCCTCCCCCGGGGGCCCTGGGGCGCACCTTGACCTGAGCGTAAAAGCTGCCCAGGCTGCAGCAGACGCGGCACTCGAGCATGGCGTCGTCATTGTTGTGGGCATAGCGCAGGGCCTTCTCGAAGCTCTCCAGGGCCTTCTGGAAGAGACTGAGGCCCAGGAAGGCATTGCCCATGCTCAGGCTGACCTGGCCTCCGAGCTGGGCGGCCGCCCTGGTGCCGGGCAGGCCGAGGCAGGTCTTGCAGTAGGAGATGGTCTTGTGGAACTCACACAGCTTCTCGTTGCTGCGCGCCAGGTTCAGGTAGCTCTCCAGGAGAAAGTTGGCATCCTCCAGCTCCCGGGCGGTGTCGATCTGGACCACAGCAAACTGCCCGCCGCGGGGGTGGGCCGGGGCGCTCAGCCTGTGCCCCTCCAAGCCCCCCACCCCCAGCCCAGAGCCTCAGACGCGGAGCGCCCACCCCAAGCCTCAGATATGTGTTAGGCTCCCCAGCCAGACTGGAAGCTGCAACCCGGTAGCCTTCACCTCCCAAACCCAGACCCCCCTGCTTTCAACTTCATCCCGGAACTGGTCTGCAGTCTCCACCACCCACCCAGCCCCCCAGCCTCAAACCTGGAGCCAGTGCCGCCCTCCCCAGGCTTAGACTCAGAACCCCACAGGAGAGGACTGGAGCCTTGAGTCTGAGACCTGGCCTTGAGTGCCTCAAACCGCGAGGCTGAGAACCTCAGACACCAAAGCTCAAGGCCAGGGGCCCAAATCCAAAGCCAAGACGGAGCATCCAAGACCCAGGGCCTGAGATGCGGAGGATTCGGGGCCTCAGGCCCTGGCACCAGCCTGAGGGATACAGGCGAGTCTGAGGAGGCGGGAGGGGGCTGGGAAGCCTGGGAGAAGCCCCGCCGGGCCCCACCTGCCCAGCCTGGCCGCGCGCTCCCACCTTGAGCATCTCCTTGTAGCGGCCCATCTCCGAGTGGGCCGTGACGAGGCAGCCGAGCACGCGGAAGCGCCCCACGAGGTCTGAGCTCTTCTCCAGAACCTTCATCCACAACTGCAGCGCCTTGTCTGTCTGGTTAGACTGGTACAGCTGGAGCCCCTTCTCGATCTGCTGCTTCGTCTGGTCCTGCCCCATCCTCCCAGAGACACCCGGCGGCCCTGAGCCTCTAGGCTATCATGGGACCGCCCCCCTATTCCTGGTGCCCACTGCCCACACAGCCCCAAACAGGCGCGGGGCCCGAATGGAGAGCGGGCGCCACCCTGGGAACAAAGCCGGTCTGGCCCCTGTGCGCAGCTGTCCCTGCCAGTTGGGGCCACGTGGCCGCCAAGGAATGTCAGCCACAAGGTCACGCGGGCTGTTGCAGAGCTGGGAGGAAGGTGCCCGCCCCCTCCTGCCCCAGGCACCCCCTCGGGCATCTCTTTAGCACCTCTGACCCCAGCCCCATGAGCCCCCCTGGCAGGGCAGGCTCTCCCTGCAACCTGAGAGTTGGAGTAAGCAGGGATGAAGCTGGGCACATGGCCGGCAGGGAGGCTGGAGTGGATGCCCAGCTCTGAGCCCTCCTCTGGCGCCTCACCACCATCCCCAGAGCCATCCTCCCCAGCTCTGCTTCTGAGAGGGACTGGCCACGGAAGCCACATACCTGCGCACAGGCCCACCCCATCCCAATGAGTCCTCACCCACAGCTCAGCCTAGCCAACAAGTTACTCACCTCTGGGCCTCAGTTTCCTCATCTGTAAAATGGAACTGTCATAAGCTAATAAACCCTCACCTGTGATGGGTAACAGTGTGGACCCTGGACCAGGCTGCCAACTTTCGAATGCTGCCTTTGCCGTTTATTAGTTCTATGGGCAGCATGCCTTTGGGGAGGAGAGCACTGGTTCCCACTTCACTGGACTGTTGGAACTATACGCCTTAGTAGCTGGCTGGGACTTGGAACAGTGCCTGACACACGGGAAGCACCACGTGACAATAAGCAAGAGGTTATCTCAAGCAGCATTCGTCTGCTCCATGGCAAATTGTCTACGAGGAGTAGAAATTGGTTTTTGAAGGTTTAAAAAAATAGCCAGTTCCAGGGACGCAGAGTTCTGAGCTTTAGTCTTCCGTGGCTCTCTTTGCCTGGCGAAGCAATAAAGCTATTCTTTTCTACTTCACCTAAAAAAAAACAAAAACAAACAAAAAATACAAAATTCCAATCCCAGTTTGAAAGAGTGCCTTATAATGAGCTTGAATGCCAGACACCATGGAGAAGGGCAAGGTCTTATAGAGGGAGCAGGCAGACCCGTGAAGTCTCCCGGGGTTGAGAGAGGGCTCTGCCAAAATTAACAGCTCGTCTCACTGCATCGTTCTCTTTGCAATCTGCAAACCAGGCCCCTTCCTGCCCCAGGGCAAAGTTGTCCTTTCAGAGTGGACAGTGGCTTTTAGCATCCAAGCATCCCTCATTTTCTTGCAGTTCCCAGATGCTTGTCTTCTACAAACGGGAGGTTTGAGGCAACTCAGCATCGAGCAAGTCTACTGGCACCATTTTTCCAAGAGCATAAGCTCACTTCGTGTCTCTGTGTTGCATTTTGGCAGTTCCCATAGTATTTGGAGCTCTTTCATTACGTTTCTTACGGTGATGTGTAATCAGTGCTCTTGCCTTAACATCTTTTTTTTAAATTTCATTTTGTTTTGTTAACCTTTTGGCCATATTGCGTGTGGGACACGTGGGATCTTAGTTCCCCAACCGGAGACTGAAGCTGAGCCCACTGAATTAGGAGCATGGAGTCTTCACCACTGGACCACCAGGGATGTCCTGTAATCAGTGATCTTTGATATCGATGGTTACATTTTCAGCAATAAGCTATTTTTCAGTTTAGGTCTGAACATTGTTTTTGTAGACATGATGCTTAATAGACTGCAACATGGCACAGACATAACTTTTGTATGCAACGGGAAACCTAAATACTCATATGACGTTTTACGGTGATGTTCGCTTTATTGTGGTGGTCTGGAACCAGACCTGCGGTATCTCTGAGGTGTGCCTGTATGCACAAAGTTGCACATTGATCTAGCACTAACACCAGAAGATTTTCATCACCCTGGAAAGAAGTCCTGTGCTCATTAGCAGTCACCCCACTCATATGTGATATTGACTGCAGACTTCAGAATGTGACCTATTTGGAGACACCATTTCTTTTTGGCCATACTGCCTGGCTTGTGGGAGTTTTGTTCCCTGACCAGGGATTGATCCTGGGCCCTCAGGAGTGAGAGCTCAGAGTCCTAATCACGGGGCTGCCAGGAATTCATCTTTAAAGAGGTAAAGCAAGGTCACTAGAGAGGGCGCTGATCCCATATGACTAGCGTCGTAAGAAGAGATTAGGACATAGACACACAGAGAGGGAGAAAGAGGACCATTGGGAAGCCAAGGAGAGGGGCCTTGGAATGAAACTAACCGGTCTGACACCTGCTCTCTGACTTCTGGCCTCCAGATCTGTAAGACAATACATTTCTGTTGTTTAAGCACCCCCCCGCCCCGGCCCCCGTCTGTGGCACAGCCTTACGGGAGCCTGAGCAAACGGACACACCCTGCAACCGCAACCTACTTGCTGTGGACTCGTCTGTTCTGGACATCTCATATAAATGGACTCGTACAACATGCGGCCCCTCGTGACTGGCTCCTTCCAGCCCAGTGTTTTCAATATTGTAGCGTGAGCGGTACTTCACTCCTTTTCTTGGCTGAATGGTATTCTGGGGCTTCCCTCGTGGCTCAGCTGGTGAAGAATCCGCCTGCAGTATGGGAGAGCTGGGTTCGATCCCTGGCTTGGGAAGATCCCCTGGAGAAGGGAAAGGCTCCCCACTCCAGTATTCTGGCCTGGAGAATTCCATGGACTGTATAGTCCATGCGGTCTCGGAGTCGGACACGGCTGAGCGACTTTCACTTTCAGTATTCACTGTGAATTTATGCCATTTCGCTTATCCACTCATTAGTTAACGGACATTGGGTTGTTTCCCTTTCCGATTATGAATAATGATGCTTTAAACATCCATGTACAAGTTTTCATGTGGACAAGTTTTCATATCTCTTGAGTATACACCTAGGAGCGGAATTGCTGGGTCATAGGTAACTCTGTGTTCAACTTGTAAGGAATCTGAGTGCCCCAGGGCCTTTGCCCCTCAAGGTCCCTTTTCTCCTCCCTACTGCCCAGTTAAGCCCATTTGGGATGGACCAGCTTACGATACTCACAGAGAATTAAATTCCATTCTGATACAAGATGTATCTCGATAATTTTATATTCATTGATGAGGGTATTGGCTTAGTATCTGTTTGCCCCTCTCAAATGTGTGGGCAGGAACTTTATCTCATTTTTCACTGGCCTGTCTCCAGAGCAAAACCTGGCATGCAGTGGCCACTCAATAAATATGTTAAATGAATGAATGGGAAAAAACAGGGAGGAATGAAAGCTTAATTTTGAAATTTAAAGTAGCTGCTCCAGGCTTACAGCTAACCTGCCATGCTTCTTTCATCCTGGGGAAGCTGAGCAGAGGCAGAGATCACTGCCTCCTGTTTGCTGCAAGCAAAACAGGTCCAGAGTGGGACAGTCTGGGCACGGGGGTGGGGGGTGTCCATGCCCCAGGGTCATACGTCAAGGGGATAGAGGAATAGGCCCTTGGGACTAAACAAAGACACTGGGCTGTCCCAGGGGAAGTGCTTTTTTTTTTTTTAATTTAAATTCAATTTTCAAATTTATTTAACTGGTCAGTCAGGTCAGAATCCTTGTGACCCCGACTTTAGCCCGCCAGGCTTCTCTTTCCATGGGATTCACCAGGCAAGAATACTGGAGTGGGGTAGCCATTCCCTTCTCGCGGGGACCTTCCCAACCCAGGGACCAAAGCTGGGTCTCCCACATTACAGGCAGAGTCTTTACCGTCTGAGCCACCAGGGAAGCCCATCTAATGAATTAGTTAAGTCTATCTGGGGCCGTGTGGGTCTTCGTTGCTGCGCTCGGGCTTTCTCTAGTTATGGCGCAGCGGGGGCTGCTCTCCACCGCGGTGGGCCGGCTTCTCCGTGCCGTGGCTTCTCTCGTTGCAGAGCGTGGGCTCTGGGTGCACAGGCTTAGTTGCTCTGATGTCCCCTGCCCTGGCGGGAGGCTTCTTAGTCGCTGGACCCCCAGGGAAGTCCTGGGGGACGTGCTCTCGAACCTGGCGCACAGGAAGCTGGGCAAAGGGGGAGAGCTGGAAGCCACTGGCACAGTACTGTCTTGGGACAGGTGGGTCCTGGGTTGGTCTCCAGAGGGGAAGGAAGCTGAACCCACAGGGAAAGTGCTGAAGAGCCAGCAGGTTCTCTCCTATTTGTGGCTGAGATACAGTTCAGTGCCCCGAGTCTGCCTTGAGTCTTTGGCAGGAAGTAGATGGGCACTCTGCCTCAGCATCCCAGAGGAATCTGGGACCACAGCCTTCCAGGCACCTGGGAACTCAAAGGATCTCAAAACTCAAAAACCTGACCAAGTTTTCTCTGCTCCCGAGTGAGCCATTTGCTGATTTCCAAACATAGTTACATCAGGGTCATGCTCCTTTCGGAGAAGCCAATGGCACCCCACTCCAGTACTCTTGCCTGGAAAATCCCATGGACAGAGGAGCCTGGTAGCCTGCAGTCCATGGGGTTGCGAAGAGTCGGACACGACTGAGCGACTTCACTTTTACTTTTCACTTTCATGCACTGGAGAAGGAAATGGTAACCCACTCCAGTGCTCTTGCCTGGAGAATTCCAGGGACGGGGGAGCCTGGTGGGCTGCTGTTTATGGGGTCGCAGAGAGTCGGACACGACTGAAGTGACTTAGCAGCAGCAGCATGCTCCTTTAGGGCAAGGGGGTGGTTTTTGTCCTAGCATCCGCTCAGCCCCTGGCAAAGTTAGAGGAGATCAAAAGGAGGGTTACATTGCCCGAGCTGAGCACTTCTTCCAGCTTACAGATAACTGGGTGGCACCCAAGGGTGAAGTGACCTGCCCAAGGCCACACCTCGACCTCGAGACAGAGCAGGCAGTGGACCCCGAGCAGGGTGACTCCAGGGGTCTTACTCTTGATCATGACACTGTCCCGGGAGAGAGGGACAAAAGTGAAGGGGACGTAGATAGCCATGTTCAGGAAGCTTAGTGATTTTCGCCAGACACACCAAGCCCACTGGGAACCCTGTCCAGGCTCTGACCTGGCTGGCCAGGAGAAATGTATACAAAGAAGGCTAAGGAGGGACTTCCTGGTGGTCCAGGGTCTAAGACTCTGAGCTCGCAATGCAGGGGGACGGAGTTCAATCGCTGGTTGAGAACTAGATCCTACATGTCGTAACTGAAGATCCCCCATGCCACAGTGAATATCAAAGATCCTGCGTTCAGCAACTAAGACCCAGCAGCCAAATAAATAAAAAAATAGGTATTTTTTAAAATTGCTCTTAAAAAAAAAAAAAAAAAAAGGCTAAGGAGAAGGCGAACGGAATCAAGCCTTACTCACAAAGCCCAGCAACAAAGGCTGACCCAGGAGAGCAAGTCACAAAATGAGTCTCTGTCTGGGCCACCTGCCCTCACAGGGTGATGGGACAGCAAGGGCCTGGGGGTTTGTTGTTCCAGTGCCTGCTGTGTCGGGTACCAGCTACATGGCCTACCTTTTAGGGCCCTGGTTGATAATCGAAAGTAGAAAATGAAATTTGGGCCTGAAGTGGGACTCACAGTCTGGCCTGCTGAAGATTCCCACATAAGGTGGCTACAATTGCTACCTGGGAGAGTTCATGTAAGAATCTGCACTTCCTGTTTCTCCTGAAGACTGGAAGCTCAAGTGATCCCTGGGCTTGTGAGTCCACAGTCAACCGGTCAAAGGGTCAGTGTCTGGGCTCAAGGGGTCGGTGTCTGAAGTCAAGAGACCAACAATGTTCCCTTCACCTGCAGCCCCCACCTCCTGCTGTTCTTGCCTCGACACTGAAGCCAAGCATCACTTACCATCTTAGACTGGCCTCCTCTTGCAGGCTTGAATCACCGGCTTGGCCCCTGCAGGCCCCTGATTACAGCCCCTGCACAAGTGTAACTGGAGGTGACAGTCCCAGGCCCCTTCTGCCATGGTTACTGGTATCCTTGAGATGTCTGTCCCTCTCAACAAACTTCGTTTTCCTGTTTGTGAATGGGGATTTACCTTTATGGGAAGGTTTCTGTGAAAACCAAACAAGATGATAAAGGAAGAACTTGGCTTTGAAAACAAGACGTGGCACAAACAGCCCTCTAAAGGACCCCCTGAACTTCCCTTGAATTGGCTCTTCAGTTTACAATAGTGAACAATTTAGAGATGACCTGCATTCAATAGGAAAGTCATTGAGAAACCATGAAATGCTATGAAGCCTCTAAAAAGTGAAAATTGTAGATACCAGATGGAAGGGTGCCCATGGAACAGTAACTGAAAAAAAAATGCAGACGGCAGAACATTCTGTACATTAAGGCATGATCTCATTTTTATTAACAAAAATTACATATGCACACATCTTTGTATAGAGAGAAATTCTGGAAGCGTACTTCCCCCATCTGTTTGACAGTCATCAATGAGCTATGGGACAGCGATGTGCGCACGCTCAGTCGCGGCCGACTCTGCAACCCCATGGACTGTAGTCCTCCAGGCTCCTCCGTCCACGGGATTCTCCAGGCGAGAATACTGGAGTGGGTTGCCATTTCCTCCTCCAGGGGATCTCCCCCACCCAGGGATCGATCTCATGTATCTGAAGTCTCCTGCATTGGCAGGCAGGTTCTTTACCACAGGCGCCACCTGGGATTTGGATCTCATTTGGTGGAAGAGGCTTCTAAACACACATAAGCTTTTCCCACCACACACTAAACCTTCTTCTATATACATTTTGCATTTAAAACAACAACAACAACAACAAACCCTCAACCCTTATAACCTTAAAAAGGCCAGTCATGTTCGCCCCAGGCTCAGGGCGCTCTTCCCACCGCGGGGATGACTAGGTTGGTGACACTCTCTGGGCTGGTGGGCCACACACAGGTTCCCCGCTGCCAAGGGCCTTCCCTGGCTGCCAAAGGGGTGCTCCAGCAGCAGAGGGGCCCAGGGAACAGGTGGTACGCCAATCTCCTCAAGAAGCAGGAAGCTGTATTAGCAGCACTCCTACCAAGTGTCTCTAAGGGACCTGCAGAGAATTCGGGTACTGGCTGGCAGCTAGTGGCTTATAAGCGGGTGTGAAATGTTCCTCCCTTTTTTCTGGAGTGGATGGATGTCTAAATAAAAATCTAACGTAATATAGAAGCACACCTGAAAAAAAAAAAAAAGCACACCTGGAAGCTCTTGACAGAAGCAACCGTCACCTTTGGATATTTATTTCTTCATGTTGGATATTTATTTACTTATCCATTAAATGTCTCCTGGATGCTTATTATCTACCAGCCCCTAGGGCTCCAGTGAGACTTCCCATGTGGCTCAGTGGTAAAGAATCTGCCTGCAATGTAGGAGGCCAGGGTTTGATCCCTGGGTCTAGAAGGTGGCCTGGAGAAAGAAATGGCGACCCACTCCAGTATTCTTGCCTCGGAAACCCCACGGACAGAGGAGCCTGGCAGGGCTACAGTCCATGGGGTCGCAAGTCGGACCCAACTGAGCGACTAGACAATACAACAGGCCTCCAGTGAAGAACGCCACTGCACCCGGTCCCTGCCTTCACGAAGCTCCATTCTAAAGGTGGAATTTATTTATTTTTAAAACGGTACGTCTCTACCTGGCTGTGCCACGCCTTAGTTGCAGCGTGTGGACTCTTTAGCTGCGGCGTGAGCACTCTTGGTTGTGGCATGGGGGAATCTAGAACCCTGACCAGGGAGCAACCCTGGGCCCCCTGCATTGGGAGCATGGAGTCCTGGCCAGCGAAGTCCAGAAAGGAAGCCTTCATTCTTAACTGGTAGCTCTGTTGGCTGACAGGTAATCTTAGTGGGCGATGCAGGCAGGGCAGGTCTAAGAGACTCCGGGTCAGGCAGGAGGAGCTGGGAGAAGTGGAAGGGACTGGGTGCCACAGAAACAATAGGAGATGAGCTCAGAAGGGCTAGAAACGGCAGGAGCAGGCGGACCCAGGCTAGTGCGGAAAGGAAGAGATGCCTCAGGAAGTAGGCTGAGTGAAGGCCAAACAAGAAAAGCATGTGCCGCGTGACTGCATTTATATGACAAATCCAGAAGGAGATCCAACCAGTCCATCCAAAAGGAAATCAGTTCTGAATAGTCATTGGAAGATCTGATGCTGAAGCTCAAACTCCCAATACTTTGGCCACCTGATGAGAAGAACCAACTCATTGGAGAAGAGCCTGATGCTGGGAAAGACTGAAGGCGGGAGAAGGGGATGACAGAGGATGAGATGGTTGGATGGCATCACCGACTCAATGGACATGAGTTGGAGTGGACTCTGGGAGTTGGTGATGGACAGGGAAGCCTGGTGTGCTGCAGTCCATGGGGTCGCAAAGAGTCAGACACGACTGAGTGACTGAGCAGAACAGAACTGAACTGGACTGAGGGGCTGGAAATGGGAATGTGGGGTGGGGGTGGGGTGGAAGGTGACTGATGGCTAAGGAGTACGGGGGTTTCTTTCTATGGTGATGAAAATGTTCTAAAATTAGGTTATGGTGATGGTGCAGAATACTCAAAATCAGACCTGGCTGCTTTAGTGGGCAGACTCTACAGTGTGTGAATTACATCTCAGTAAAGCAGTTCGAAAACACTCAAAACCACAGGTGGCTTCAGGTCCCTGGGAGCCTTCATGGGGGCGTGGGGATGGAAGTGGGGCTGAGGTCCTATGGACTTGGCTGGAGCATCGGGCGACGGCTTCCTGGCTGAAATGTGTTCATTTTCCCATCCCCAGATCTGACTGTGATTTAGAAGAACAAGAGCCCTTTCTATAGCTGGAGCCTGTGCCAGTAAAGAGAAAGTCAACGTATGCAAAAGAAATTGAACACCAGATGGGGGGGGGGGGGGGGGGGGTGCTGGAAAGGGCTCCTGAGGAAGAGCTTGAAAAATGCAGCAGGTCCAAGAGAAAGCCGAGTCACAGTCCCTCATGAAAGGGCAATGTCATCATACATTAGTTTGACATTCCCAGAGGTGAATGGACAAACCTGCGTTCTCATTTCCTTCTTGATGGCTCATCTTCATCTGGGACTGCTATGCTCAGGTGAGCATAGTACGTGATGTTCCTGGGAGATTTAGGGGGGTCGTGTGCTGAGAAAGCCAGGAAGCTGGGAACTAGGAGTGTGGCAAAAATTAGATGCCTGAGGACTCTATTAAAAAAAAAAAATAAAGGTGACTGAATGGGAGCTTTTTAAAATATATATATAAACAGTTTATATGATTATAGAGATGCACCAGCCTAAAATTTTTTGAGGTTCAAAATAGTACCTTTGACATAATCCCTTTCTGGTAAATTTTAAAAGAGAAATAACAGCCTTTAAGTATGATGTTAAACTAGAAGATGTTCAAGTCGTACTTTTTAAGTCAAGTTCTGTTTCAGGAATGCAGGAGTCCAAATGCAAAGACTTCAAAAGAGATCTACCACCTCATTCTTTACTGTGAATCACAGGGCATCCGGGTCAGGCGCGAGACAGCTTCAGGTTCAACCAAGCGCCTTCTAATTTCAGAGGCAACAGGTCCCAAAGAGTCCATGGGCAAGCCCGACTCTTCACCCTGGTCCAAATTTCCGAAGTGTGAAACACAGATCCTTTGAGAAGGTGCCGTGTGGCCGTTTTCTGTGTCCCGATGATCACGTAGCCTCAGGTGTTTTTTATCTTGGCCGAGCAGCATGTGGGGTGTTAGTTCCCTGACCAGGGAACGAACTTGTGCCGCACTAGTCTTAACCACAGGACTGCCAGGTAAATCCCTTGATGTGTTATTTTAAAACATACAACTAGGGCATCGAACTTGTGACTTCACAAATACCAACGGCCCGAAGGAGGTGAAGTTACAAAAGGTGCGTTTCAAGCTGACTTAAAACATTAAGTGGCTATGGTAGTACCACATTGTCAATGTACTGAATGTCACTGAACTGTTTACCTAAAAGTGGTGTGAACAGGAAATTGTTAACTTACCACAATGCAAAAAGAAAAAAAAAAAATTAAACACAAGGTAAAGATGAGCTTAAGTGGCAACAGGTGATGGAGATCAGAGTCCCTTGGACTGCAAGGAGATCCAACCAGTCCATCCTAAAGATCAGTCCTGGGTGTTTACTGGAAGGACTGATGCTGAAGCTGAAACTCCAATCCTTTGGCCACCTTATGTGAAGAGTTGACTCACTGGAAAAGACCCTGATGCTGGGAAAGATTGAGGGCAGAAAGAGAAGGGGACAACAGAGGATGAGATGGCTGGATGGCATCACTGACTTGATGGACATGGTTTTGGGTGAACTCCGGGAGTTGGTGATGGACAGGCAGGCCTGGCATGCTGCGGCTGATGGGGTCGCAAAGAGTCGGACATGACGGAGTGACTGAACTGATCTAAAGAAAGAACTGTGTGGCAGGAATGACGTTTAGGAAGCACCTCAGTATTCAAGGAAAGTGGCACCTCGCAGGGGCATGCTGACCAACAATTTGGAGACTGAGTTACTAGTGAATCCCTTAAAGTGACTGAGAGTCACTTTGAGGACAAAGCTGAGATAAATGCACCACTGAGGGAGTCAGAGGGATGTAGGGTCCCTCCCCTCGAGCCTAGAGGACAGCACGCTGATCACACGTGATGAGTCTGCACAGGTAAGCACAGCAGACTCAGTCGCTTTTACGGAGTTACTTCTCTAGGATGAGGGCCTGCAAGTCAGGCAGACCTGGTTTGACTCTTCGGTGCACACCACTTCCCAAGAGCAACTCGGTGTCTCCTTTTTTCAGTATGATCCTAGTTCTATTTCTAAAATGTGCATAGGACAAAAAGACTCAACGGAGTATGGCAGCACTTTGGACACAGCGGGATGGGGTGGTTGGGAAAGGCGGTCTTGCTGGGTGGCCGCGGTCACTTCCACCTTCAGGCTCCAAGACCTTCGCAGAGATCCACCGGCGCTGCAATGCTGGGACAGAGCATCCGGAAGGCCCTAACCTCTGCGGTCCGTGGGAAGATTTCCCCACTTTTGGGGGAAAACAAGTGGAAGCTACTAGCTGTGAACTTTGTAGCCTGGATCTGGATTTGCTGACCTTCATAGCAAGACACTCACGACCTGAAATATAATCCAAGAGGGAACTCCCGGGGGTCCAGTGGTTAGGACTCTGCACTTTTCACCACTGAGGGCCTGGGCTTCAATTTCTGGTTGGGGAAGTAAGACTCCAAAAGCTGTGCGGCATGGCTGGGGCCGGGTGGGGAATTCAGGAGACAGATATGAAGGGGAGCATTTTAAGAGGTGCAATCTCTTTGAAAAAAGGATCAAACTCTTGAACTCAACATACTAGATGTTTGTAAATAAACTTGAGTTATCTTTTTTGCAGAGGGCAAGATTAACGCTCCCCCCTACCCCGATACAATTTCTTTTTCTTAAGTATTTTTCTTATTTTTATTTATCCTGGGGGCCATGCCATGTGGCGTGCAGGATCAACCCCATGCCCCCTGCAGTGGAGGCATGGAGTCTTAACCGGTGGATCACCAGAGAGGCCCACAACCCAATTTCTTTTAACCTCAGTTTGCTCATCCGCTAAGTGGGGATGGGAACAGTAGGCCCCCCAGGGGTTATAAAGACGAGAGCGCTTAGTGCGTCCAGTGTTCCCTGCAGCATTAGGACGGTGGTCAGTGAACACGAGCTGGGACAATGACTGCATGAACACTTGGTGGACTAGCACCCAGTACAACCCACTGTGGCAAACGCTACTCCATACCCACCCCACACGGAGCCAGCCTGATGAGAAGGCTGAGGCCTGGCCCACCTACTGGCCAGAGCTGCTTGCAGGCCCCTGCACAGGCGCCAGCTTCACAAGGATGGGCCTCCCAGGGGAGTGAGGCTGACCGCGGTAGGAAGCGGCAGACAAGCTCATGCCTCAGCCAGGGGGCGAGCTTCCCGGCCCAGGGGCTGACTGCATCCACAGTCCACAGAGGCAGAAGGGGAAGCCTCGGTATGGGCCTCACTCGGAAAGTGATCTAGAATTACTGAGAGGTAAACCCAAGAAACCCTAGAAATGTGACCTTGTCCTAAGGTCAGAAAGAGGGGAAACGGAGCCCACGCACTTTGGTCTGGAGCGAGAAGGCCCGACGCGGCACCTCGGTGCTCGCTGGCTGCCTCCCTGGGGGCAGGAACCCCGAAGCCAAGGAAGGGACTTGCACTCACAGGTCTGGGCCAGTCCTGCAGGGTGGCGGCCACTACTGGCGATGGAAGCAGCACAGAAACGAAGGCTGCCGAAAAACTGTGTAAGGGCCTCCTGGTTAGTGGGTCCGCTGAGAAGAACGCAGGATCCATACAGAAAGCACTTTTCTGAAAGAAATCCTGTTCTTTCAGGAGTCTGGGGTGGTCCCACTGGATACTAACAGGCACATCAAAGTGAAACCACACTAGAGTGCCCACCCCTTCCTCAGGAAGGCCAATCTGCCCCAAAGGCCACCCCTGCCCCAGCAATCAGTAACACAGAAGACAACGGCAGTTCTTCTCAAACAGTTTAATAGCAAATAAACAAAGGAAGGTACCACACTTGGCAGATACAAAATGACTTTTTGTCCGTGTGTCTGTGCAATTAAAACAGATTTTAGGTTCCCCATTGGGACAAAAGGAAAAACACACAAAAAAGGAAGATTTCCTTTTAAACACATACTCCCTTGCTCCAAACTTGTAACAATTTTTTTTTTCTTTTTTAATCCACTACACAAACTCTGTGATCAGGTCAGAAAAGCTACAGGGGCTCTTCTTGCCCTTTTTTTTTTTTTTTAAAACCATTAAAGTAAAATCCATAATTTTCTACATAGTACAACACAAGTTCACACAAAAAAGACATTTTCTTTTGCAAATCAAAACAGGAAAGAAAGGAAAAGCTCAAACAAGGTAAAGAAAAAGCATTTCTACGGCTGAATCACGACTTTGAGTTGATTGAATCCCGTTGTTGCTGCAGAACAGACTGTGCGTTTGGTCATAGTGGCAATTTTTTCTCTTCACATTGTGAAATCACTTTACATTGTTTTCTAGTAGAAAAGGCAAAAAACTGTACAAAACCCCTAGTGTTAAATACAACGTTTGTACCAATAAAAAACTCACACAGGTTTGTCTCCAAAATGTAAAGTTTCTTTTTTTTTTTCTTTTTAAATTATTCACAAAAAGCAGCTGGAAATCAGAAAGGCAGCTGCCGCTCCAGGGTCTCAAATCCATTAAAACCACCACAAAACAATTAAAACAATCAGAGAGAGAAAAAGGAAAAGGAAACAACGTCCAACATTTGGCATTTGGTTTTATCCACAGGTTTTCCCAGAGCTCCTCTTGGAATTGAAAGCAAAATATATTGGCAAACATGGGTTCTGAATACACAGGGAGGGGAGCCTTGGCGCCTTCTGCCCACAGAGGCCGCTCTGTGCAGTCAGACTGTGGGGTGCGTGGCGGTCTCGCTCAGGCTGGGGTTCCTGGCCTCCTTCCATCCACTCACCCCTCTGAAGAAATGAAGCAGCCTACCATCCACTGGGCCTCCACCTGGCCACCCTCTCCTCTGGGTAAGGGGCCCCCAAGCTAACACTAGGCTGCCTGCCCGGTCCCGGGGCAGAGACGCTGCCGAGACCCTTCCTCATCACCTGCAGCGAGGAGGACGCGGACAGCGTTCTACCTTCCCCGCCCCGCCCCGCCCCTCCCTGGACAGCCCTGCTTCCCAGCTCGCTCACTCACCCACCAGCCCACCAGCCGCTCAGGCCTGGGTGGAAGCTATCCCAAACGCCACCCCTGCAACCTCTGACCTCCACAGACCCACCCTGCGACCTCACGTCTCCTCTGGCCTCACCCTTCACCATGCACATTCTCACTCAAGTCCCTGCAGACCCTGAGGCTGGATGGTGCCCCAAGAGAGGAGGGCAGGCTCCCCTCAGGGAACCAAGGACCGGGGCTTGCCTGGCACCCGGGGACAGTAGCTATCTGGCTCTTCACCCAGTTAAAAAAAATAAACACAAAAAACCACCCCGACCCCCACCCCAACAGCTAAGCAAGAGCAGAGCTGCAGTGAAGAGCCAGAGTGGGGTGGCGGGGGCCGGGGGCTGCACAGCATGCTGGCAGGGGCACTGGCGCCTGGTGCAGGCACGGCCCGCCTCTGAGAGGCTCAGGGCACTCTCCGCCTCCGGGGGCGAGGGAGGCCCGGGGCCCCTAGCGCGCTCAGCCTCCTGCTGCCCACAGCCGCCCCGGGGTGCTCTCTCTGCTCCTGTGCCTCTCTGGACCCCTTCCCACCCGTCTCTGAGCAGAGCAGCCGGCCCCGGAGGCCCCCCGAGGCCTGCAGGCCTGGTGGGGAGACAGTCTAAATGCACAGGCGCGCGCTCTAAGGGCGAGAGAGGAGGAAGCTGCCGCTTCAGAACACAACAGCACAACCCGGGGAAAATCAACCCCACAACAATTTAAAACAGCTTCTTTGAAACCCTTTTAAATCGGTCAGTTTTTGCACAAACTATAGAAAACAGAGAGGTGGAGGTGATAAACACGGAGGTGTGAAGAAACAGCAGGAAACACGCAGAGCTCGGGTTTCTGGGCACAATCTTAGTAGGAAGGGAAAAATCCAAAACAAAAACACAAAAACAATACAAAAACAGAAAAAACCCGAAGCATCACATTTTGCTGTGGAGACGGCAGGAACAGGCGTGGGGCGGGCGCGGCGCGGCCGGGGGGGGGGGGGGGGGGGCCCCGCAGGCTCCCCACAAGGGCGCTCCCCGGCAGGGCCACAGGCGGCGGGGGCTGCCTGGGCCCAGCTGCAGCCGGTGGTCAGAAAGGAAAAAGGGTTCAGGGGCTTTCTGCAGTTGCGAACTCAGAAAAAAACAAAAATAGGAACACATGCAGTCTCCTCAAGCCCTACAAACTGTATCAGCAAAATGTGCTCAGGAGCCTCAAAGGTTTTAGTGACATCTTTTATTTCATTGTTTACTCCAAAGCTGTCTTTAAAACTAAACACACCGAGAAACAAAGCCTAGAAGCGGACTGGCTGTGTGTTCACAGAAATACAAACACCACGCGGTATGTGCTAGTAGGGCTGCTCTGAAGACAATTACAAAGAATTGGAATCACAAAATCAAGTGGTTATCTTATGAAGTTCTAGAAAAATAGATTTTTTTATATTCAAATGCAAGTTTAAATATTTCCCCTTCAGCAGTCGTTCTAGCAAAACCAATTTGGCAGCACAAAAGAAAAAAAAAAGGAAAGAAAAAAGAAAAAACAAAGAAAGAAACAAACATAATAAAAATACACATCAGCATCAAAGGTCAACACAAGGTCAAAGGTGAGAGTTCAAGCATCAGAGAAGCTGAAGAGACAGGGATTTGGACGATGTACTTGACGCCACATCGACATGCTTTAGGCACAACGATGAACAAACGGCAGGAATCTAGAAAAAAAACAAACCAGAAAGAGGGAGACCCACTGAGTTACACAGAGCAATACATCCAAACAAAGAGAGAGAGAACAGGAACACTCACTGTGTACAGCCCTGAAATGAGGAGGCGGGCAGGGGAGGCTGGGCAATGACGGAACTCTTGCACATGCTAACAATGGACACGGGAAAGTCAAAAAGGACATGGAGGACACCAAGAAAACATCCAACTGCCAGAGACACGGGGAACCTAAGGCTTGGATTTCCCCAGAAGCGCCCAAGCGCATCTGAAAAGCAGCTCTCGGGCGGAGCAGAGCCTCAGCCTCCCGAGTCTCACTCCTGGTCGAGACTCAGGGAGACAGCTGGAGCTGCTGGCTTGTGGGGGGGGGCGGGGGGTGCGAATTCTTTGGGGGAGAGGGCCAGAATTTCTCCCCCTTCCTATAGGGATGGCCCTCTTGCCAGAAATCCAAGCTCTTAGCTTCCACGAGGGCCCTGGCCACTCCTGCGGGACCCAGGAGACACTGTCTGGCTGCATTCAAGGCAAATCAATTTCATGATGAAACCCAAGGAAGAAACAAAGCTACAGCAGAAAACACGTTTATGTAAGTGAGACCCCCACAACAGAAAAGCACTGCTTAAGACTTGACTGCGAGTCTCCCCTCTGCGAGCTGAACCCTTTTCACACCGTGAGACTTGTAGGGGGAGCAGCTTCTCCACAATACCACCTTTGGCCTGGGGAGAGAACTGTGCTCGAGGGCGGCGCTGCTGTGGGAATTCGCGGGGCCGGGGCAGCCGAGGGAACCCACAGCAGGCAGGAAACCTCGGGGTCTGGTATCAGAGGCAGGCGGATTACACCTTTAACTTTCATGCCAATAGCAAAGGGGTTCCGGAGCCCAGGACAAATAGGTAAGCAAGTAACAGTGAAATGGGGGAGGAGGGAGGGACAGGGACAAAGGTGGGCACAGAGTGGAGTTCCGGGCTTTGGAAAACCCCACGCGGGCCAAGGAGGAAGACAGAACAGAAGGTGAGACCGGCAGCAACCTGCGGAGCACAGCTCTCTCCTCCGCCAATTCACAGCGTTAACGCCTCCCCCTCGGGCAGATTGGCTGGGCTGCAGACGGCCACAGAAAGTCAGTAGTTTCAATCATACACAGCACCCTGTGTGTACAACAATCACATTCTGGATTCTATAAAATCCTGGCCTTTTCCAGAGATATAATTTAGGTAATAAATATTCTCCACCCCGGAGCTGTATAAAACTTCTATAAAAATAGAAACGACATTCTTGGTTCCAGCCGGTTGGGATTCAGAACAGCGCCTCCCCAACCTAGCATTTTTTTCTTTTTTTTGTTTTCTTTTTTCTTTTTTATTTTTATTTTTTGCATTTATTTAAAAAATCCCATCATGACCCTGGAAGCCTTTGGAACAGTTTTATCCTTGAAACACAGGACACATTTCTCCCAGTGCGCAGAATTCAAGTTTACGTGGTTCAGCTTAAGAAGTATGTTTCATGTTTCTTAGAGGACAACAGACCCAAGTTAACACTATGAGAAGGGAACAGCTGTCCCAGCTTCAATGGGATAATCCACCACCACCAACTACCCGCACAACAGCAAGCCGGTCAACGCTCACCTGAGGCCCGAGGACAGAATGGCAAGGAGACCGCCCCTGTCTGACTGACAGCAAAGCAACCCCTGTGATCTCGCCTCTGCCGCTAGGGGGCACGGCTGACGTCTGTGAGGCTGAGGACCCCAGGGACGGTCCCTGGCCTTGGCTGCGGGTCATATCCTAACAGGGCCACTTCTGCCCAGGGACACATTCCCGACAGCAGGTCCTTCCCGGGCCTCCCCACTACCAGCGCTTCTTGGAGCAGAGGCTGAGCCCGGAGGCTGTGTGGGTCACAGGCAGGAGTGAGACCTGCGGGAGGCAGCAGGGAGCTGACTGTAAGCACGAGGCCGAAAATGAACAGGGTGCTACTGAGGTAAATGAACACTGAGTGCACACGGAGGCTGTAAACGTCCTGCCGTCGCCTTTGTCACCAAGAGCAGAGCACGGGGCTGGAGGGGCAGAAGAGGGGCCTGTCTCCACCCAGACGCCACACCTGGGCCATCTCAACCAAGGAGGCAACCGCGGATTGC
Organism: Capricornis sumatraensis; assembly: GCF_032405125.1. NCBI lineage: Eukaryota > Metazoa > Chordata > Mammalia > Artiodactyla > Bovidae > Capricornis > Capricornis sumatraensis. The sequence continues at coordinate 77,799,657 of NC_091084.1, forward strand.
TTAATCCTTTTAAGAACTGGGTGTTGGCCACCGGGAAATGCAGCACTGGCTCAAAGGAACCCTAGGACTCAGGTACACTGAGAAGCAGGCTCCTCCTCCCCCAGCGACGGCTTTTAATCTCTCTGCTCAGGAAAGGTGCTCCCTTCTGCCAGATCCCATAAGCCCTTCCTGGATCTACCCTCACGAGAAAACTGTGGCTGGGGGTGGAAGTGACATTCCTTGCTGTGGTCAATTCCAAAACAGGAAACCCGACAGTGTCTTCCCGAGAGGCCTTCTTTAAAGGGGCCTGGTAGACGTGGGCCGTGGTCTAGCGGTCTGGTGTTGAAATAAACTATACACGACCCCTTTGACTGGCTGTTTCTTCCTAAGAGCCACCAGCCAGGAAGGAAGGGCTGATCCAACACCAATGGCTGGCTGGGTAACGGATGACAAATCCCTGCTTTTTGCATGTTAGGCTAATTTAATAGGTGCATTATTTCCAGAGACTTGTTACCCCTTCTTAGGTAAGTGGGCAGAAATCCTAGATGAGAATCTAAAAAATCGCTGGCAAGAATGCAGACTTTCCAGTGAAGGCGGTTACAGAGGAGTTTCAGCCTCCAGCTCCCAGGGCTGCCGGGTTTCAAGTCACTCTCCTTCTCCAAAGCCAACCCCACCTGCTATGCCCCCAAACGCTGTTGGGTATCAGTTCTCACGTCACCCACTCTCGTGCTCAGGAAGATTCTGGGGGTCCACTTTCGCCTAACTTCGTCCTCTTTCTTGGGATAGTTTGGGGCAAATTCTGATTCTCTTTCTTAATGTTTTTCCATTTCCCCTCCTCCCCCAGGGCAGTTTGATGTTGGTCCTTCTCAACACACACTGGTTACAAACACAGCAAACTTTTAAATAAAGGAAAAAAAAAAAAACACCTCAGGATATGGCACCTAAACTCCAAAGTAAAACACTGGAAACCAAAGCACAAACTTGTCCTCTGTACGAAGCGAAATTCCCACAGAAGGCAGTAGCTGAGTCTTCAGGGCAAGCTGTGCCTGCGAGAGTGGCAGGGATCAGGGTCCAGGGCTGTCAACGCACAGCCTTAGGGCTTCGAATCATTAGGGTGCTCCTCCCCCACTTACCAGAAGACCCTCTCACTCCAGTCTCAGAGGGGAGCACGCTCAGTAGGGCTTGCTGTCGTTCTTCGAACGTTTGAGCTGCACTTTAAGCCGCTTCATGCCGATCTGAAAGCCGTTCATGGACTGGATGGCAGCCTGAGCCGAGACAGGATTGTCGTAACTTACAAAACCTGTGTGTCCGAGCAGAAACCCAGTGAGGGGCGTGAAGAGGCAAGGACAGCCTCAGTCCTCCTTATGCAGCAGGATCCTTACATGAGCTGAGTCTCAAATCTCAATTCTTCTCATCAGGAAGACTTTTTGAAATTACATCACATGAAACAAATCAGGTTCCTAACAGTATCAGCTGACATCTACACAGTATCCTCAAGTATTTTTTGGCCAAGCCATTTTCCATACATTATTTTTACCTCTGGAGCGACAGTGTGGGTACAAATCACCATTCCTACTTAGAGAAATGAAAAAATAAACTGAGGCTCAAAACGAGGTAATGTAATCTACTCAAAGCAAAGTTAAACTCAGCTCTTCCTGCTGTCAGCCCCTTCTCTTTCTCGCTCACTGGACACTCAACCCTCCCCACACCAGAAGAAACACCAACATACCGAAACACTTGCTCAGGTTTGTCTGCTTGTCTATAAAAACCTTGGCAGACACGACGTTTCCAAAGGGCATAAACATCTGCAGCAGGTCCTGGTCTCCGAACTCCTGGGGCAGGTGGTAGATGAACAGGTTGGCTCCTTCCGGACCTGCAAGATTCCCACTGACTGAAACGGCATCAGGGTCAAGCACACTCTCCCCCGCACCAGCTGAGCCCCATTTCCACCTGTGTTAAAACTCTCAGCATCCCCCAAAACACAGAAATGTGTCTGGAGAACTAAAAAGATTCTCCAAACACAAAGCAGGGAGCTGAAGGGCAATCTCTGCAACAGGTTCCTCCCCTCTTTCCTGTTCACCATTCTCATGCTCTGTCTCACCGATAGAGGGCAGAATTTGACCCTGTGGGAGGATGGCATGCTGGGACAGTAGCAGGCAGATGTGCATTTGGAGCAAAAAAAAAAAAAAACCAGTAGAAAGAGATTATAAGTAAAATGGGTTTCAAAAGAGTGCCTAGAAACTAGAGGGCCAGCAAAGAGGTCAGTAGTCGCCAGAGTCAGGTGGGGCAGGGACTGACAACAGAGAGACAGGAGGGAGTTTCTAGGGGTCATGGAGATATTCTACGTCTATGGTGGCAGGAAAGTGACTACGTGTGCTCGTCAGAGCTCACAGAGCTATATTCACCAAAGGGTGAATTTTACCATAAGTAAACTGTGCCTCAGTAAACATGTATTTTTAAAATACATGCCTATGATAAATAATCAGGCTTCCCTGATAGCTCAGTTGGTGAAGAATCCACCTGCAATGCAGGAGACCCTGATTCGATTCCTGGGTTGGAAGATCTGCTGGAGAAGAGATAGGCTACCCACTCCAGTATTCTTGGGCTTCCTTTGTGACTCACCTGGTAAAAAATCTGCCTGCAATGCAGAAGACCTGGGTTTGATCCTTGGAATGGGAAGATCCCCTCGAGACGGGAAAGACTACCCACTCCAGTATTCTGGCCTGGAGAATTCCATGGACTGTATCGTCCACAGGGTCGCAAAGAGTTGGACACGACTGAGTGACTTTCACTATATATGATAAGTAACCAAAGCTCAAAAACAGAATATGTTTTCCTCTTCAACTCAAGGACTTCCCAACGAAAGAAAAGCTTTAAAAAGTATTTTTACTGGAGTATAATTGATTTACAACGTGGTGTTAGTTTCTGCTGTGCAGCTAAGTAAATCAGTTATACGTATACACACGTATATCCACTTTTTGAGGTTCTTTCCCCATACAGGTCCTCAGAGCACTGAGCAGAGTTCCCTGTGCTGCACGGCGGTCCGCACTGGTCTGCTTCACGTGTCTCGGTGTGTGTGTGTCAGCCTCAGTCTCCCTGTTTGCCCCTCCTTACCCCTCCCGCCTTGTTCTGCATCTGTGACTCCTCCTGTTTTGTGAAGAAGCTCATCTGCAGCATGTTTTAGAGCGACACCACATTCATCTTTCTCTGCCTTAGTTCACTCGGCATGATGCTCTCTAGGGCCCGTCCATGTTGCTGAGAATGGCACTACTCCATTCTCTCTAACGGCTGGGTACAGCCTGTTGTATACATGCACCACGCACTGAAGAAGAGTTTTATTACAGCGGCAGTCCAGCGAGCCTCCAGCCGCCCCGGCCTCCCTGCTGTCGTCAGATACTGTGGCACACGCTGCCTCGTGGTCTCTGTGCTTGCTGCCCCTCTGCCCCATTCCTCTTCTTCCCCGAGATACACACACGGCTCGCTCCTTCCCTCCCTAAGGTCTGCGCTTAAAACGTCCATTTGGAGAAACCTCTATGGAAAATGCTATCCTTCTGGCACTCTATTCTGCTTTCCTGTGTGTTATTCTTCAGAGCACCACTGGAACACCTCACGCTTCTGCTCACTGCCTGTCTCCAGGGTTCCAGGAGCTCCCTGTCAACACAGCCCAGGGCAGGTGGTAAATGTCCAGCTTAGAGCAGGGAGGGCGTGCTGCACCGGGGCTCCTTGGGGCTAAAGCAAGAGAGGATGCTTGTCTTTTCCTACATGAACGCTTAGATCCTGCCAGCTCCTGGCTATGAAAACCCATCAAATAAGAGCACAGAGATGTCAGCAGGGTTTTCTACTCACACAAACCACTTTCAGGCCTCTTTCTGCTCAGAAAGCCTCTCCTGAATTTACTACCATTTGTGTCAAAGCACCTACTCCCCACTCCATCAGCCCACAGGCTGTAACTCTGTCTCATCGTCCTTCGGTTTGTCCTCAGTAAGGAAAAGCACAGATGAGAAAGTTAGGAAAACGCCAAATGACAGGGTTAAGGGGACACCTAGACAGAAGGCATCCTCTAGCAGACTTCTAAGAGACACTTCCTCTAGCAGACTTCTAAGAGAAAAGACATCCTTGAGCAGACTTCTAACAGAGAAGACTTCCTCTCAAAAACAGACTGCCAAACGGCACCAGACACAGTGAGGCCAGTATGTTTCCTCGCCTGAAAGCTGTAGCCCCACTCGAGGAGGGTGTACACAGGTTCTGAGACGAGCCACAACCAGAACACATTCCAGTGCAGACCACAGTTTCTCAGTCCACCCCTGACAATGCCAAAGAGCAGTGCTGGCCTCACCACCTCAACAGCTCTCCTGGGCTTTGCCTGCCCTTCAGTGCTGGTGCAGAGAGTGTGCCCACCCCGCCCTGACTCCAGTCCCCCCGCACTCACCTTCCTTCTGGCTCCCAGCGGCGCCGACACTCTGCTGTGTCAGCAGGCTCTGGTTGTACAGGGTGGGGAGTGCTGCGGCAGCGTACTGCTGGATCCCCGAGTAGGCCTGCGTGAGGGCCTCCATGGTGCTCCCGGTGCCGTTGGAAAGGCCGCTGCTGCCCAGGCCACCATTTAAAGCAGCCATCCCTGGGTGGGGGTGGGGGTGGGGGAGGGGGAGGAGGAGCGACAAATCAGAAAGACTCAACTGACGCGAAAGACAAATGCCCAAGTACACCTTGTCATCTCCTACTTAGCTTCTCCCTGAGAAGGAACAGCCATCTGACGGGTCAGGTTTCAGGACAGTCACCAGGGCCCATGGCTAACGGGGACATTCTAAACGGCCACACCCAGAGGCAGCTCATCCTCCAACCTGCACAAGAAGCGATACCACTGACACGTGACCTGCCCCACTTCTTCTCTGGATTCGCTGCCATTTTCTCCTAAGAATGGAATGTGGTAAAATAGTCCCAGGCCTGAGGCTTAAAACGAGTGCATACATTGTATGATAGATGTGGGTGAATCCCATCATCGGGATAGCTGCCAACGTTTACTGCGTGTACCACGGTCAGACGCTGTACTAGGTGATGTGCTCAGCACTGCATTGGATTCTCATTTTACCTGACAATCCTCAGAGAACTCTAGTCCCACTTCACAGACGAGAAAATGCCCTTAGAAAGGTGGTCTTAAGGTACAGGGTCAGGTCTGACTCAAAACCCCACGCTCATCTCTAACTCCACTGGGCCACCCCCACCATTCACTCTAAGTGTCCCTACCAGAGCAGTTTAAAATGTGCTACCTGCACAGAGTGACTGGATGACTTCCAGGGACTGGCCCTCACCTGCCAAAGAGCTGACGTTGAGGCCTGCTGTTGCTCCAGCTAATGTCTGCAGGGCTCCAAGGGAGGCGATGGGGTTGACGGAGCTGCTGCTGCTGGAGCTCGGTGAGGACCCTGCTGTCAGACACCCACCAGTTAAACTCAAACTAACACTTGCCTTCCTGTGTCAACAGGAGCCAAAGCACAAGCCGTGTCACTCAACTCTTCATTCTCTTTATAGGGGGGCTTTCGGTTACCAAGTCCCCCGCCCTCTGCTTGCCCCAGTGAATGATTCTGGAAACAACATGCTCCTGCAGTACACAGAAGCGATGATTACAACTAACTGAAAACTATGAGAGCTCTCTTAACTCAGAAGAAAACATTTGAGACTTTACTGTTCATGATCTGACCCCTTTGGAAATGGGTGTTAACTATTCTCCAGAACAACATAATCCTCATGTGGGATTCTGCCCAAGGCCCACAAGGGCGCCCGGCCGCTATCACATGCTTACCTGAACTGGTGAGTACGCTGAGGGGACTGCTGGACGTGGTGAGAGCACTGGTACCACTGGGTGTGTTCTGAGCTGCACTAGCTGCGGCAGCCAGTGCAGCCAGGTTCTGTAACTGCATTGCATTTAACCCTGCAACATCCAAAGCACGCGATCAGCCAGCAGCTAAGAGTGCCCTATATCCACTCCGGCAATGACCATGCAGACTGGCAGAAGGCTCATCCCAAAGTGGAACTATTCTAGGTATAAGCCTTACAGGCAATACTATAGAGCTCCAAAAAGACTCAGATACCATTCAATTCATTGAGAAACTAGACATTTCCTCAGATAAGACATGTCTAATACAATAGCAGGCCAGCCCAAGTGAGTGAGCATTAATAAATGGATGGGCAACTAGAAAATCAGAAAAAAAGGGGTGGATTCCGTGGTCTACCATGGAGACAGGCAGACTGAAGAGAACAATGGCAAAGCCCGAGGCAGAGAATGCATCTGTATCTGAGCCTTCACTCATGCTTTACAGGGGATCTGCTCTGCAATGGAGGCGAACCAAGCAGAAAATGTAGCAGAGATCCAGAAGACCATGGAGGGATGACATGTGAAAACTGCAACAGCAGAGAGAACAAAGAAAGAACCACCACCTGAATAGCAGGCTAATCATCAGAAAAACAAGAGAAAACAAACTCCGAGGAGAAGACCTCCAAGTGGAACCCAGCAACACTGGGCAAAAGGAGAGAAAAAATCTGAACCGCACCAACGTGCGGCAAACGATTCCCCAGGTAGGGGAAAGGCAGATGGGCAGGGGTGGGGAATTAATGAGGAGAGAGAGGCTGCAGCACAGATTTACAGTCTGGCAACTTTCTGAAAACACAGCAACCTTTCAGTCCTGGGGACAAAAAATGAATCCGTCAGACTTCCCCAGTGGCACGCTGCACCTCACCTAGGAGTAGCCCTTCCTCAGATGCACCTGCCTAGCCGTATCCCAGTGCTGTGGGGGGTGGGGCTGGGCGGCTCTGGAGCGGCCCTGTCCCTGCCTCGGGTTTGTCTGTGGAGCCGTCTTTGTTAACAACTTGGGCATCTGTCAGTTAAGTTTCTGATGTTTGTTAACACCAAAAATAGTAATTACCTAAGGAATAACATGTATCAGACACTAACTTTCGAGGTTCTAGCAGCTGCAGGGCAAGCCACACACACAGAAGCCATCTTATACTTTTCCTCTGAGAATCACTGGAAAAGTCACTTTATTGTGGAAATAATTCGTGCAATTTTCTCCTTATCAAAGTGGCTGCAGACAGTCTGCAGGTACTAACAGCTCTTCTTACTAGAGACTTACAGGGGTGGGGAGCAGACAGCTGCAGAGCATTATGACACCAGTAACTAAATGGGCCGCCTTCGAGAGAGGAGGCATGAGTCCCAGGGTGTTCATCTAATGTCAGGTTTATGTAATGAGTGGGATTTTTTTTTTTTTCCTGCACGAACAGTAGAAAACTCTCAAGACTGTTGTTAGCTGCGTCTGTTGGCTTGGCTGGTGCTGCTCCTCCGCAGCAGTGAAACACTTACCTCCCATCGGGTGGAGGCTGCTCAGGGTGTTGAGGTTCCCAGAGGAGGCAGTCTGCTGAAGGAGCTGCAAATAAAGCTAGACATTACACCAAAAAACAGAACAAGAGTGAGAGTGAGGGCTGGTTCTGCATCTGGGATAACTCTACAGCACAGCAAAGCGAGAGTGCAGAGGCCCCCAGAGAGAAGAAAGTCGAAGACAAGAACCCAAGCCAACACAACAAAAACATGAGGCTTACGACAGCACAACCCAGCTGAAGCCCTGGCGCAGAGGACGGCCATGTCAGCTGCGTCCTAAGCCAGGCCCGAGTCCCTGGCAACACAGCGCAGCAGCAGAGGACAGAGCGCGAGGGGAGACCCGAGCTCAGCCCAGGCAGCCATGCAACCCACTTCAGGAGCGTCTGCAGACGAGCGACTGCCATGTCTAACTTCTCTCCCAAATCCTCCTTGATCAGGTCCATACACCTTATTTTATAGGCCGTTCCCATCTGGAGACCTAATTTCTACTTTAGCCGATTACTTAAAATGCCAAGTGGGACCATTTCAGGCTCTTTCTCAGAGTATCCTTTACCAGCCATGATGAAGTTGTGACTAGATCAACCTTGTCGTGACTAAAATACTACGCGTTCATCTAGCCCCATTCACCTCACTGTTGCAGATGACCAAATGACGGCGCAGGCTGCACTCATCCATGGAACATTCTCTTTCAATGAGTGTTCCATAACAAATACAACGAGAGGACCTGTCCGTAAGCTGTGAATCTCCACGGCCTTACCCTGTACCTAGCAAACTGGAACCCTGATCTAAACAACCTGCTGGAACCTTTTGTTCCATTCAAACCCAATCACTGAATGGCTGGTATTCTTGCTTCTGGATCCTCGGTTCAATCTGTTACCCATTCCTACAAACATCTGACCTGGCTCCTCTGTCATCATGAATCTCTCCAGTCTACAGGCATTTCAGGCAAGTTCACAAAGTTCCAGAAGTAGGATGAAAAAGTGTGCACACACAGAATTTTATCAGCTTCTCAAAGGGCTCCACAACCTGGAAGATTTAAGAACTACTGCCCTGGTTTCAAGCTGACACATTCTAGTGCATCCTAATTAATGATGGCGTGCTATCACTTCCGCAGTCCATCACTCACACGTCTTTATTTCTGTCTTCTTCAATATCCTGGCCAATGGGCTCAGTCCCAACTAGTGGGCTGTACATACTGTGCTTGGCACTTCCTCCCTAAACGAGACCAGCTCTGAGCGCGGGGATCATGTTTAACTGAAACAAAGAGGCCACAGCTCTCAACATATACCATCATGTGCCCGCTAGATGTGGTAATGACGACAAAAAGGTGAGTCTTCCCTAAAAGAAGGTGCCAAACCCTCTAAGAAAAGCAAGCACACGCCATGGAGATAATTTCCAAAGCATTATCATTCTGGCAGAAGACTAAAATCTCTGAATTTTCTCAACTTATAAGCAATGTTCTAGCACCAAGGAACAATTTAATCTGCAGAAATAGAACCACCATCTAGGCTTTCTGATTTCAGAGAAATACCAGCAAAGATAATTCTTCTAATATTTTAGAAACATAGAAACCAGAGAGCATCAAATTAGCCAAAACCTGGCACCGAGGGCAGAAACCACTGCCTTTCTTCTGTCTCCATGTAAAATAATATGTTAAAGGATGAGGAATGAATGCCTATACTTCTGTGTGTATTCTTAGGCTATCCATACTAACCTAGTGGCTTCACCATTTGTTTTCCTTCTTTGGTAGCTTCACAGATGACTTGTTCTTTCTGATTTTAAGATGAGACAGTTTTAAGTGTCTTGTGCCATCTGTGATTCTTTTGAGGGTTAAAGCAGTGATAATCCCCTGTAACATACACTGCAGACCTAATAAAGTCTAACAAATTAGAGCCTGCTTTTGGATTATATGACTCAAACCTGACAAGAAAGAACTCAAATTAAAGGAAATCTATTTACTATTTAGTGAACTCCAACAGACACCTGTAATACTCATTTAATAATGTCCATGTTAATCTCTTGACCTCTCTGTCAATGGGAAAATCTACTGTCATACTCTTCATGGAAGGCTCAGGAAGAATTTTATTGATGGCCTCTACATCTACTGAAGAAAGAGATGGAGAGAGATACTTGGTAGCTAAGAATTCCCCAGGAATTCTTTTCCTTGGGGACAGGGACACATGTTTCCAAATCTTTGTATTAGGAAATTAGGAATTCACTCTAATTGGAGCAGAAGCTCAAAATATAACCAATGATGTGTGACGAGAGAGCGAGCCAGTGCACACTCGAGACTAGCATGACAAGGAACACCGTGTTGCCTGAAGTTTTCTCTAAAACCTGGGATACGCTAAAAGCTGTGAGTGCTATTATATATGTTAGCTAGGGACAGCAGGAGAAGAAACAGCCGGGAGCCTGCACAGCCTGCAGAAAGCAAACCACAGGACTCACTGCTAAATACTGGGGTCCGAGAGTGTTTAGACCAGCCAGGTTTCCCCACACAGAGGCTGCGCTGATTTGCTGCATCTGCTGCTGGAGCTGCTGGGCCATTCTCTTCTGTTCTTTGTCCTTCTGTGTATCAGCAAATTTTACCACCATGGGGGAGGAGCAACCCTACGAAAACACCAAAACCAAAGGGTCAAATTCCTCATTCTGGGTGAAGGGAAACCCTCCTTTCCAGGGTCCCATGGGCTGCATTCTCATTTTATTCAGTGCCAAATGATTCTCCTCTTTGACAGACACAAGTGGCAAAAGGTAACTTGAAAGGGTGAACTAGCTGCACTATGCTAACTTTAAAGAAAGCACCAGTGTTTCGGATGTTTGGCTGGCTTACCTTTCAGGGCTTCCCAGGTGGCATCAGTGGGAAAGAACCCACCTGCCAATGCAGGAGAACTAAGAGACCCGGGTTCGATCCCTGGGTCGGGAAGAGCCCCTGGAGGAAGCAGCAGCACCCCACTCCAGTACTCTTGGCTGGAAAATCCCACGGACAGAGCAGCCTGGTGGGCTACAGTCCACAGGGGTGCAAAGTGTTGCACGTGACTAGAGTGACTTCGCACACAGCACCTTTCAGGGCAAGCAAATGCTACACATGCTACCGGGCCTCGGCGCTCAGTGGCCTTGGTGCTCCGGTGCTGGGGAGCCCTCCCTTTCACCCGCCTGCGCCCACCTCCATGGTCTGCGCTTGGTGCATCGCCTTGATAGCTGTCTGTGCCATGGCTCTTGTTGTGAAAGTCACAAACGCACAACCTGGTGAGAGAAGAGTCAACAGCTCATCCATTCATTTACTGATTTATCTGACTGACATTTACTGAACACCTACTATGTGCCCAAGTGCCATGCTACCAATAGAGACGTGATTCCTGCCTTCAGGAGTGCACGATCTAGTGGGGAAGGTGATGTGTTACCACCAGGCGATACACGCTTCAGGGAGAAATCAGGGAAGCACAAACAGGAGAGAAAGTGCTTGAATCACATTCTCTAGTTTCTCTCGTGAAAGGGGTGTTCGCACTTTGGCACAGAATTTCTCCAAGGACAGAAACAGAGAATTTTAATGCACGACACTTAAGTGCAGAATGCAGATTCCTTGGGGGAACTGGGATCAACTGACAGGAATCATGACGGGACCTAGAAACACAACACCATCCTCAACCCTCTCCATCTTGACAGTATCATTCACGGCAGCTGGAGATCACTGGTCTCCACTGATCCAGTTAAAAATAACTCCAAATTTAAGATGAGTACTTTCGAAGGTACTAAAGGTACTTTTAAAAGTTAAAAGTGTACCCACCTCGGCTCAACCCATCAGGTCCCCTCAGTATCCGGCATTCTTCAATCTGTCCAAACGAAGAGAACATGACTCGGATGTCATTTTCAGTGCACTTCTTGGATATCATACCGATAAACAGCTTCCTGTCTTCCACTGCTGAGAGAGTGAACACAAATGCTTGGCCGTTACTGCAGGAGGCGGCGCAGCAGAGCGCTGTGCCTTCCAACCTACCGCACTGACTTTAAGATGCATTCTGTTTCATAACTTAGCACCTGCTCTTATAAATCATAACTGGGAGCACTTAGATGAAATATAGTAGCTTCAGGGTCTCATGGAAGTTACTTAACCCTTCTGTGCCTGTTTCCTCGTGTGATTACTAGAGGAAACTTGGTTCACCTCGGAGGTTGCTGTGGGTATTAAACACCAAGTACTCAGCATCCTGCCTCGTACTTAGCGAGGTCTGCTCTCACCAGAAACACTGTTGTACCAAAGGATGAGTGCTCCCACTTAACTGATAAGACAACAGAAGCAGAACACACACTCAGTGAATGTAACGGTCCACCTTCATATTCTGGTTATCTTCTTGAGGACTAAGCTTTTCTTCCTAATTTTTTAGGGAGGGAATCTCTTCAGTTCCCCTCCTTATTCTGGTTGGTAAGGAACTATGCAGATCAGAGGCATTCCAGTTCACTCTCAGACATTCCTGTAATGTTTCCCTGTCAACTCTTATTTATCGCCTCTACTTACCATGCTTATTTTAAAGAACTCAGATGACAGATTACTTACAGCACTGAATCACTATCTTCCACCAGACACAAAACTTAACTCAAAATGCATTAATTCTGAGTAAGTAACAGATTAACTGAAACCATGAGACTCCTAGGTGAGTTGGGCTTGGTAAACTCCTTCACATGAGTCTTGGCAATGATTTTTTTTGGATTCGACACCAAAAGCAAAAAAACAAACAAACAAACAAACAAACCACAGCTTCCCCAGGAGCTTCCCTGGCGGTCCAGTGGTTAAGACTCCATACTTCCAATGCAGGGTCAACAGAGACACAAAAGATGCTCAATACCACTAACCATCAGGGAAAGGGAACTCAAACCACAGCGAGATATCATCCCATATATTAGAATGGTTATTATCGAAAAGACAAAAAAGAACAAGTGTTGGTGAGTTTGTGGAGCAAAGGGAGCCCTTGTTCACTGCTGGCAGGACCGATGTGGCACAGCCACTATGCAAAGGAGCACCGAAGGTCTCCGGAACATCGGGATGAGTGCCGCCGTTATCACCCAGCGACCCCACCCGGGACACTCATCTGAGGAGCATGAAGAAACTTCCTTGAAAAGATCTATGTACACCCATGTTTATACAGCAAAGGTACCGAAGCAACCTAAGTATCCATCAACAGAGGAAGGGATACAGGAAAAGGGGTATTTTACACACACGACTATTCTCCAGCCATGAGAGATGAAATGTGGACCCATGTGACAACAGGAATGCACCGTGAAGACATTCTGTTAAGTGAATTAAGTCACAGAAAGATAAATACTGCATTGCTCTCTTTTAAATATGAATATTTCAAACAAAAAAACAGTTGAGCTCATGGAGAACAGACTGGTGCTTGTCAGGAGCAAGGGAAAGGAGGCAGGCAAAATGGGGAAAGGAGGCCAAGAAGTATTAATAAGCTTATTACACATAAACTTCCAGTTTTAAAATAAGTCACGAGGATGTATGGTGACTACAGTTAATACTGCATTGCACGTTTCAATGTTGTCAAGAAAGTAGATCTTTAGAGTTCTCATCACAAGAAGAATAACTCTGATAACTGTGCATGGTGACAGATCGAGACTTTCTGCACTCCACAGCACATACAGACACTGGATCATCATGCTGTACAGCTGAAACTGACATATCATGCGCCAATTATACCTCCACAAAAGGGCAATCAGCGCACAATGCAACCCAAACGCCATGAGGACAGCAAACACACCCGCAGGAACCGCATACGGGGAGGACTCGCTCACGTGCTCGCTTACCGTTGTTCTTCTCGCTGTCGGCAGGCTTCATCTGTATCGGATGATGCATCTAAAAGGGAAGACAGGTGACTATTAGCATTACACACACTGGAGGCATTCAGAAACACAGATGAGGACTCTCAGGGAAATACCAAAACCGAGCTTTAAGAGGTGTCTCTGGGGACCTCCCTGGTGATCCAGTGGCTAAGAATCCACCTTGCAATGCAGGGGACATGGGTTCAACCGCTGATCAGGGAACTAAGATCCCACATGCCTTGGAGCAACTAACAACATGCGCCACAACCAGAGTCCGTACGCTGCAATGACGCAACCAACCAAGACCCGACGCACCAAAGAAAGGAAGAACTGTCTCTGAACTCACGCCTGCCTCATTATCTCTCCTCAACAGAACCTCAAAATAGAATGTGAGTCAACAAGTCAAAATTCTCTTGGCTGAGAATCACTTTCAACCTATCTTCTTTGAAACATTCCCTTTATTCCTCCTTTGCATCAGTTGCTGTGGCAGTCACCCTGTTCCCCCCGTAAGTGTGCTCCGCGCGTCAAAGCCACCGCGGTTCCACTTACTAGTAGGAGTTTCTTACCCCTGGGAGGACCTTCATGTTGTGAAGAGCGTTCTGAGCTTCTAATGCAGCTTTTCGGGTGTAAAATGTAACAAAACAGCACCCTGCAATAAACAATACTTAATGAAATCAAACCAGTCCTTTGAAAGCAGATAGTTTACGAGAGCACTCCCTCCTCCAGGGATACACTGAAAGTCAAAAGCCAAGGCTGGGTTTATTCAAATAGGTGGGTGGGTGGGTGGCGAGAGGGGAGGGAGGGAGATGGAGAAAATCTAATAAGGAAGAGAGAGAAAAAAAAAAAGGTTTTCTGCCATGTTCTTTACTGCTGTCGCCACCTGGCTGTCTTCTTCTTTAGCTGCTCCTGTAGCTTCTCTGGCAAGATGGCTGTCCTTACAAAGGTCACAGAGCCACGCCATTCAGCCCGCCCTCCTCTGCCCAGGCAGTGCACTGGGCACGAAGACTCAGCCTTGCCCTCTTACAGTTTGTGGTCTACAACTCCTCCTTTCTCAGAACAAGCCTTACACTGCAGCCAGTTTCTACCATATGCCTTAACATAATCATCACTTATTAAATTATAAAATGACTTAAGAGCAAGGATCTCTTAGTATCTATTTCTTGGACTCTTGGTTCTCATCAAATATAATTACATGTCCAACAGCACTTGACTGAGGAGACCTTGGGCCTCTGTGCTCTGTGTCTTTACTGGGGATCGGAGGGCATAAGTATGTCTTGTAAATCTTAGGCCCGCAGTCCCATAAGATATGATATAGATTTCTTTTAAAATCACCCTGCAATTAAGATTTTAAATTACTGTATATTACATTGACAGTCATTTTCGGAAACTATAATACCTTTTACTTTTGGCTAACTACGCCACAAAGAGAAAGTAATTCCTCGGCTCTAGACCCTTCGCTATTAAGCTGGTTCAAGCACGACCATCACGCTTGCTTACCTCTGTACTATAGGACAGCTTCCATAGAAAATCACTCTGAAATGTTTGTTATCTGGGTAAACAAGTGTATATCTGCATGTGTCTAGGGGCAAAGCTAACAGCTTATCTACTATCAGTCCTATAAACCCTCTCCTCTGCTGGGTATTTCTAGAGGCAGCTTGCCTTCCTTCCCCTAATCATTTTGTAGGCTATAACAACCAGGTGATCTATAAACAAGCCCCTCCTAGTTGCTAAGCCATCCCAGAAGGCCTCTGTAACACCAACAAAAATCCACGAGTACCTGGACAGTCTTTCTCTTTTCACTTACCCTAGCTAAAATACTAAAAAACCACCTAGGTGGTTGGTTTACTTCAATTTTATTTCTGTCATTCCATTACCAAGATCAAATGAGACACTCACATGAGTCTGTCTCTTGACTTTACAGATCTTGAAAATGACTGCCCAACATCCAACTTACAAATTATCCTCACGATGTCACTCATGAGGATTTTCTTTTATTTTTAAGCCATTAAACATGTTTGGACTGGGAGATATAGCTGCAACAAAAAGACAGTCAGATCCCCCCACCAACACCCCCGCCATGACCACAAGTGCATTCTGGCAATGAGACAGAGCATGCGCATGACTGCAAATACACATAAACCCAAAGCCCTTCCTTACCTTTGCTCTGTGGAGGGTTTTGGCTCCTATCCCTTAGGACATTGATTTCATAGACAGCACCATACTGTTCAAACAGTTCCCTCAAGTCCTTCTCAGACCAGGTCCTTGGAACCTGGCCCACAAACATCTTGATAGCATCAAGATCCGGTTGATCTGGGTGGTCCAGGGTGCCGTTCATTTTCTTTGAGCTGCATAAAATGAAATTTCTATTACGTGTTCATGTTGCTTCTAAGAGAAAGTTCTTTTCTTTAAAAGTCTCAACCACTTCCTGAAGAAGTAAGGGGAAAAAAACCTACTTCTTTTCACTACTTACATTGAATTTACCAGAGCTCCCCAGCCGTCCCTCACTATGCCACCCCTTCCATCTGATCCCAAACTAAAGGCACCATTCTGATTAGGATACCCTGGGCTCTAACTAATGAAACGAATGTCAGTCATTCCTTGTCTAGCTAGAGAAGTCTCAGAAGAACTTAAGAGGTAAAGTTCCTAAAGAAAGCTTTAATCATTTTTAAGTAGAGCTAATAAAATTTTATAAAACGTCCACAAAATCACAAAAGACTACTGCTTATGGGTAGGATTCAGGATTCTCAATCTACACAATGACGGGTGGAAAGTTTTCTTTCAGTAGATGTCAGAACAGAAGCACAGGACTTCCAAGGCCTAAGAACTGACTAGAACATTAATCTTTGGGTGTTGCTGTCTCATGCATAATCCTGGTACTCTTGAGTGAGGCCCTCCAATCAAAACAAAATAAAACCTCTTAACTTTTACAAACGATTGTTATATAAACAATGATGTCATCATTCTAGGGTCTTCTGTTTCTAAGTAATCCGATTTGCTGCTATTTCTCCAAGATTTTACCAGTTAATTCCCTTACCAACTCTAACTGTTATAATGTCCACAAATTCCTCGAATCTGATCGCAACAAACCTGTAACACTCCTGTTTAAATGCCTTCATTCCTACCCCTGCCACTGTCAAGAACCATGGGGGAAACTCTTACACTATCAAATGTTTCCATTCAGAATGAATCAAAGTGCTTCTCCTACCACCTTTTCACAATCTTATTCTGAGCATTTATCCAAACTAGTAACACCTGACATTCCAAACAGTTAGCATGGTTAAGTTTTGTCAGTGTTTGATAAATCCAGAAATTACATCACCATGTTCAAATGTGTCTTTCTTTCTTTCTTTCATGCATTCTTTCTAATGTTCAACCTCAAATAAAACGCCACTTTTCTTGAAAAAAAAGTTTTGTCACCAGGAGAAGGCAATTGCACCCCACTCCAGTACTCTTGCCTGGCGAATCCCATGGATGGAGGAGCCTGGTAGGCTGCAGTCCATGGGGTCGCCAAGAGTCGGCACGACTGAGCGACTTCGCTTTCACTTTTCACTTTCATTCATTGGAGAAGGAAATGGCAACCTACTCCAGTGTTCTTGCCTGGAGAGTCCCAGGGACAGGGAGCCTGGTGGGCTGCCGTCTGTGGGGTCGCACAGAGTTGGACACGACTGACACGACTTAGCAGCCGCGCGTTTTCTCACACTGCTGCCTTCTGACTAGCATTTGAAAATCCTTGAGAACGCTGAATCTAGTAGCTCATCCTCTAATTTCTACACCTCTTGTAACTGAATACAGGGCTAGTTTCATGTCTAGGTACTAAACATCAAAAAGTGTAAGATAAACCTCATATAAACCAATCCCTGTTGCTTTGTCTATGAGGGTTCCCCACACTCTCCCCCAGGTTAACTAGTCAGCTCCATCAAGACTCACGCAGCACCGAATTTCCAGCTCGGTTACAGGACTGAACAGCTCTTAGCACGCTTTGACTCCAGCTACCTCTCCCAGCAAGACTGAGAGCTCCTAGAGGGCAGAAGCGGTTTCGTTTCGTATTCTTATAGTCACACCTGGGACTGGCGCCTGGTTCAAAGTAACTACCCAGATGTGGGGTGGGAAGCACTTCTTGTTCTCAACAATTCCATTTAAGCACCTAAGCCTGATAAAAATGAACGCTGTGCAGACATGAATGCTGGCTCACAGACCAGAGAGCAGGTATTCTCTCCTGTGACTATTTGACTGTCACAGGAACAATCTACTTTCCCCCCCCTTTTAAGCATTTTGGAATACGCTGTTTTACTGGTTTTCCCTTTTAATTTAAAACCACGTTTGGCAAGTTGCTGCAGAAATATAGCTACTTCTAAAAGATTAATCCCAATGTTGTAACAGAAATCATTCTATCATGAATTTTTTTTTAAGTCCTATGACCAGTGAAAAAATGGGAATCACTTCCTACCACCCGTGCTTCACAACTTTAATTACCACTTGGTTCAGACGGTTAAGTGTCTGTCTGCAATGCAGGAGACCCGGGTTCGATCCCTGGGTTGGGAAGTTCCCCTGGAGAAGGAAATGGCAGCCCACTCCAGTATTCTTGCCTGGAAAATCCCATGGACGGCGGAGCCTGGTAGGCTACCGTTCATGGGGTTGCAAAGAGTCGGACACGACTGAGTGACTTTACTTTCACTTTAATATTTTATTAAAATGTTGCTAATTTTTAATCACATTTCTATTCCAGGGAGGGTTAACACAGCACCCAAATAAATGGTGCTTAGAATGTTTTGACCATAAAGAAGCAGAGAGCTATTTCTGAAGAGGCAGGAGCCCATTAGCTTGTGTAACACTGGAGGTGCTCGGTTTGTCCCCTCCTTCTGTATCTGTGTACCACTTCTAAGTTTTTACATTGCTTTTTAGTGCAGAAGCATAAATGTAGTCGATCTATATGATTTGTGATTTATCCAAAAGTTCAGTGGAGATTCAGCATTCCAGACAAGTGCCTTTCCTTTTTCTCTTTACTCTCCAACCCCTGCTCATTTCATGTCCACTTTCTGCCTGAATCACCCTTCCCCCTGAGTATACCTATCCAAGAACCAGAAGACTCCCCTAAGAACTTTGGGCAATCTTTAAACTTAACCATGAGAAACTTTTACAAGAATCACACTCCATAATTTTACATATGGTTAACTGAATATTAAAAACATATGCAAAATGTAAGCCTTTACCTCATTATTTTGTTTTTCTATGAAATTATCTTACTGTATTTTACAAGCTGGGTGGAGGGAGGATGGGACATGGCCCTTCACCGGTTTGAGAAGCACTTCTAGAGCACAGCAAATGATCAGGCCGCGCTCAAGATGCAGTGGACACCATCCAGCTGGAGTTATGGACTGACTGACTTCTTCCTCCCGTTACCACTGAGCTCTTCTTCACACAGCGCAAGCACAGTGTTAGACGTGGTGTGGTAGTGGTGCTTTAGTTGCTAAGTTGTGTCTGACTCTTGCAACCCCATGGACTGGGAACCGACCAGACTCCTCTGTCCATGGGATTCTCCAGGCAAGAACACTGGAGTGGGTTGCCATTTCCTTCTCCAGGGGATCTTTTCAACCCAGGGATCGAACCCAGGTCTTCCGCACTGCTGGCAGATTCTTTACCAGCTGAGTGAGCTACAAGGGGAGCTCAAGATGTGGCATGCATCAGTGAATAAGGAAAACAAGGGGTATTTCTCTGGAGCACACGAAGATACAATTAGAAATGTAAGTGCCAGTATCAGCTAGAGACAAAAAAGAGAAAAGCAACCACATATGTATGTAGTAAGCAGTCACAAACTTCATCATCAACTGTTACTGTGTCTGAAGAGATGAGCAACAATGCTCTTCCATTCTCAACCTTCCACACATACTTCTAGTCCTTAGAAGTAACCACTACATAAAAAAGTCACCTGGGGATGAGACTCCCAGCGTGACATGCCAAGGATCCCACAATATCCAGGTATGGCATTTACTCTGCACATCACCTACTACATTCTCAAATTTGTGTCTCACCTGCCCATTGATGGAGAGCTCCTCAGAGTCAGTAATCATAAATTAAACATATTTATTACATTCATTCAAGAATCAGTGAATTCAACAAACTCCCTGGAGAAGTTACCTATGACGTCCCTGTCATTCCTAAGAGGCTGGTCAGTGGAGATACCTTCCTATCTTCTGTGGAAGCACTGCCAGCCAGTGGAGTGCTGACCGGGGGGTGGGCTGGAATAGAGGAGAGCAGGCCCATGGCAACAGGGGAAGAAGGGAGACGAGAAGGCAGCCAGCATCTCAGGGAAGAGGCATGGTATCCGCTTCTTTTTATCTTTCTGGCTCTGGCAGCAACTCGCGACTCATTAAGAATGAGAAACTAGGAGGGATCAGGACAAGAGGCTGTCTTGTCTACCTGATTCCCAATGGAACCCGCCACAGAAAAGGGAAACCCAATCTGGAAGAGACGGGGGAGGGAACCAAAGAGCTGTGTCGCCGAAGTACACTTCCATTCAAAACTCTTAACCCCTGTCTTCACCTTTTCCTATCAAAACTTCCCAGCTCAGAGGGCAGAGTTAATGTTCTGTTCTACTTTTTTTCCCATCCCTTGGCCCCTGATGACGAGACCAGGAGGCGGAGCTTAACCTAACAAGATGGTCCACCGGCTGGCTAGAAACCCAAGACTGTGCCCTATGCTTAAAACAGAAGCACAGGCCGGCTAGGCAAGACCCTATAGCTGCCCTGAGCAAGACAACAGCCACCAGCCACGTGTGACTATTTAATTTTTAAAATCCAGTTTCTCAACTGGCACTAGCCACATGTGACTAGTGTCGACTACACAGGATATCAGAGACAGAAGACTTTTCTGGGGGGTGGGGACATGCCGTGCGGATTGCAGGATCTTAGTTCCCTCACCAGGGGTTGAACCCAGCATCTCAGGAGTGAAAGCTTGGAGTCCTAAGTACTGGACCAGCAGGGACTACTCAGAAGAACATTTCTAACGTCACAGCAAGTTCTGCTGCCCAGGACTGCTCTACAGAACCTAGAACCCACTGACAGAAACAGGCAGTCAGTGATGAAGTTGCAAGAGGAAAAGCTGCAACTCAGGATAGCTAGAGCTAAGCTAAGATGAAAGGGCAGTGGCAAGAAAGAATCAGAGTCATGCTACAATACAGCTGAAGCTCGAAAACATTAAGCAATCATAAAAAGTGACATATTGCGTGATTCTACGTCTGTGAAACGAATGGCCAAACCTATGGAGACAGAAAGCAGGCTAGTGGTTGCCTGGGAATGGGAACTAGAGGCGGGGAGAAAGGGAGGGCATGCTCACTGAAGGGTACAGGGTTTCTTTTGGGGGTGATGAAAAAGTTGTTATTAGACAGTGGTAATAATCACAGAACCTTATGGATACAGTAAAAAATAAATTAAAAAATCACTGATACTGTGCACTTTAAAAGGGTAAACTTTGTGTTGTGTTCATTATACCTGCACGGTTGGGGCGGGGCGGGGGCGGGGGGGGGGGGACACGGGCGGTGTCAAGACATCCTGGAAAGGCAATGGCAAAGCCAAGTCACACTGCAACCAAAACCATCCAGGAGATGAACAGCAGAGGCACGTGCAGACAGCCGAACGTGTGCCCTGGCTCCAAAAGCTGGAGTTTCCGCGTCTTTGAGGGGTAGAGTTCCTAATATATTATAGTCCAGCCCATTGCATCCTTACAGGAAGAGCCTTTCATATATACTAGCTTGAGTGGAATCTGTTCCTTGTAGCCAAATAAGCTGGCAAATACTACCCTCACAACTGTTCAAAAATCATTTCCAAAATCTTTACTCACTCACTTTTTCCCCTCTTCCCTTCTTATTACCTGGTGACCTCCATTTGTTCATTATACAAGCAGAAAAATTTCACATACTTACTACTCCGTCTACCTCGCCAGCAGGCGTAAACACTTGCTGCATCCCAGTCTCCAGACACCCGTGACCCTGACCTGGTCCTCTGGCTCACAATGTGCACAGAAGAACATCAGCATGAAGAGGACCCAGAAACACTGGCCTAAGTTACTTACCAGCTGTTCTCTAGGGGAACGAGACTAGGTACACAGAACTCAAGGGACATCAGAGGACAGTCATAAAGATCTGAGGATCAGAGAAGCACACCAGTGCCCCCTTAAACAACAGGGACGCTAAGAGGTCAGGGCTGAGAGATGACCCCAGCCTAGAGAACACCTCTGTCCCAGGGCGCAAGCCAAGTGCCCCTCAGCTTCCCTGTTCCTCTATTACACAGAGTAGGTATCGGCAACACCTCTTTCCATAAACAAGAAAGGCAGCTAGGGAGCGGGCCCCCTCAGCCCTTCCACAGCTCCTGCAGCAATTTTTGTCTGCTGTAATTTGAAATTGCAGAACAGATACATTGCTAGGTCCTACTCCCAGGCAGTGTCACTTCAGAGAGAAAACCAGTGGTATCGAACCTACTGCTAAAGCAATTTGAGTGAAAAGAAGAGCTGAGAATCCAAGAGGTGGCAAGCACCCACCATTCTCCAGAACCTTCTTCTTTCCACTCGTGTGGTGCCCCTGCGAGTGGGCCAGAGGGCTTGCAGTCATGAGAAGAGCGGGGGACAACTGCTTAATGGCACCCGAGGAAGCCAAGTCCAGCAGGCAAAGAACAAAGAGGCTACCATCAAACTTGTATTTTAGGCCCAAGGTTGATACCAATTGTCCTCAGTTCAGTCACCCATAGCCTCTCTCCGCTGGGTTTCTCATCTGTAAAATAGCGGCAATAGCCTATGCCCAATTAACCTCACAAAGTTTTTGTGAAGATGGATGATGAAAACAAAAGCAAATGCTCTTGGAAAAAAATAATAATGTTAACAGAGTACTCTCTTCTACTCAGAATGAGCACTGTACTAAGTCCATTAGTTTTCATATTTCAGTGTACATAAAAACCACATGGGACACTATTAAAATAGATTCTTGGGCCCATTCTAGCATGAGAATTATCAGCGCGTGGGTCCAGAACCTGCATTTTTAATTCCAGGTGACTTTTACAGAGTGGTCCATGATCCAGATCTCATGGGATACTGAATTAGGCCGACCTAGTAAAAGATGAGGAAACAGGCTGAGGAAGAGCACTGGATCGGAGGATGGAACACCAGGCAACGGCAATGCACAGACAACGGGAGACAGCTAACTCTAGGGATCGTCCATCTGGTATGTGGGAATATTTTTATTATATAGTAAGTTTTTATGACAGCATTCACTGTGATTTCACCTGTAATCTACTGCTAAAGTTTTATTTTAGCAGTGAAGAGAACTCTCATAAAAAGACACTTCTAAATTACCATTATTTTGGAGACTACAGAGAAGGCGCAGGACCTGTTTCAAATGAGCGAGCCAACTCTGTTTGAGGCCCCCAAAACTACCCCACAAAGAACTGTTGAGAATCTGCTACCACCACACTTGTTACACCGAATCCCAAGGCAGATCTGCACACTGAGGCCTAATGTCAAAGACTTGCACTCCCCCTGTGATCTAGGGGGTATTCTACCATCTAATATGCTTGGCTTTGAATGACTTAAGTCTCTTTCACTTAGATTACAAGGTACTCTGAAGCCTGGTGAAAGTAACTCAAATCAAGGGTTAGAAGTGTGCTCTTTAATACAGAGCCCAGAATTCAGGCTTCCTACAGGTACAACTCAGAGCCAGGCTGGCATTTTAGTTGCATACAACGGTGAACAATAACGCAAACTGATTAGGCTTCTCATTTTTTACGTTCAAAATTTATTTAGGCAATTTGTCAATCGAGATTAATTCAGTTTGCCGTCCTTGGGGTGGGGCACATCTGATGTCCCCAAAACCACACAGTGTGTTGCGTGTTCAATTAGTTGGTGGGGGGGAGGGTCAAGATTCAGGGTTAGTTTACACATCAATACAGTATTCTGTATACACTGCTAAATACACCCTAGCTATCACTCTGTGATATGAGTATAAAAATTAGATCATTAGAAATAAAACATACATAAATAAATAGCTTCCCAAAAGATGATCTGAAATTGTATACCCAACCCAAAGCAATAAATCTAAGGTTTAAAAAAATACCTTAGAATCTATCATACAGGAGAACTACAGAAGGAATTAACAGCCCAGCACACTTGAGCTGATGGTGCTGGTTGTGTATCAAATGCATCCTTACGTACAAAACTTAGTTACAGCTACAGGAAGTCAGCAGTAACGAGAGAATCAGACTACAATAGGAAAATAACAATAGTGCGGACTTTGGCTTCCTCACCCAGTCTTTTTCTTCCCTCTTTTAAGCAAAGGGACTCATTTTATCAAGTAACAAAGAAAACAGCCCAAGTCCTCTACTTATGATAAATATTAGACAACAAAAATACTTACACAGGACTGGAATTCAAAGAGCAATGATCCACCATCATTTCTGGAAGGAAATCCAACTTAAACGCAGCCATCACCTCACTCTCCCCTTCAGAAGCCAACGATATTAACTTGCTGCACTTGTCTGATCCACAAATATACACAGCTTTAGCTTCCTGGGCCCCACAAAAAACACAAAGTGGAAACAGGAGCTCAGGGACGCCAGCAGTGAGTGCCACAGAAGCAGGCAGGACTGGGGAAGGGGCAGGGAGCAGGGGATTAAACAGGGGGTGTGAGCATGTGGAGGGAGGCTCAGCCCCGCACACAATGGAAGTGCTGATGCGCCAGGCTGGTTTTGTGTGATTTTCCCTGGCGAAGCAGTACTAAGCGCACTGTCAGATAAACAGTGTCAGACCCATGAAGAGAGCAGCGGCTAACAGAGCAGAAGAGACACAGACTTGCTTCCATCTTCCAAACTGCTCCCTGCCGAGCAGCTTCTGAGGAACCCCCCAAGCTTGAACTACCTGAGCACAAGGAAAAGGGGGGGCGCAGTTCACGTCATGTAGTCTGAAAACGTTTTAGAAAGAACTGGGTGGGTTAGCCTTGGAATGAACGCACTGTTTGGGTTCCAAACTAACCTCCAAAGAGTCATTTAAGGAGTTCTTTAAATGGTTCAGACCACCCATCAGAAGCAGGCCAGAGACAAGCTGGCTGAAGAACTGGCCACCAGAAGCATATTGCTCTCATATTAATATTACCTTCTGCGCTGGACCCACTTTGCCTCTTGATGATCTTTATCGCAGTGAGGGCTTTAAGAATTGCTGCTGCGGTGGCGTTCATTTAGGGAGCACAAGGCAAAACTTCCTTAGGAACTCTGAATCTTAATTTGTCAGAAAATTTAAAAAACAAAAAATAAAAATAGTATATTCTGCCTCTTGACAGAGTACTAAGAAACAGTTTATTCAGTATTTTGACCTTTCTAGAGAAACAAAAGAAAAACAAACAAAAGCCACCACAGTGATGATAATGAAGAAGACCTGGGGCCTACCAGGGACAAACGCTCAAATACTTAAAGGAGAGAGGAATGTAGACCAAGCCTCTTCACTGTCTGCCCTCTTTTAAACTGTTCCTAAAACCAAGATTAATGAATGCGCACATAAAAATTCTATTATGGGTGAGCAGCAGAGATAGATAAACTTAGCAGTCAAGGCAGATGTGGTACTCTCATTCTCAATTTAGCTCCACATCCCTCCAAACAACAAATGGTGGCATTTCAATATTTAGGCAGTGACTCTAAAACTATCTCTGAAGGCTCCCAAATTTCACAGGACTTCTTTCCATTTTTACCATTAGGGTTGCCTTACCTCAAAGGTTTCACTTCACTCAAGCTCAGATCACAATAAAGGGAACTTTGAAAAAAAGAAGTTATGTAAAGAGGTAAACAAATGAACTAAAGATACAGAATGACGTTCAAACAAAAAGTAACGAAAGGCAGTCATGTCACGGCACAGGTCTAAATGTTCCAGTCTGTCTAACAAAGGCTGACACCTGTCTACATCTAACTGAGAAAGGTAAAAGCTGTGTCTTCTGTCCAATATCCAGACACAACCACCCAAAATTTAGAACTCAAATAGTAGGTAACTGCTCTTTCCTTTTTGTCAGAGACCCTGGCCCACCCGATCTCCTATAGAGACAGAAGTGACAGGAGCTCTCTGCCACCCTATTAACAGAGGAAGCAGAACCAGGCTGCCAGTGAGGAGCCTGCAACCGGCACCCAGAGCTCGCGGAGCCCGACTGCCAGAGAGAAAGCAGGCAGCCCCAGCTGGAGCTGGCGGAGCGACTGGCCCGTCTGGTCCGTTTCTAAGGGCACTGGAACCGATTACACGCCTCTTCCTATAGGGAAGCACCTGACTAAGGAGTACCTGTGTGAGATCAGTTAATCAAATTAGATTTTCTAGTTCCAGGATTCCTTTAAAAATGAATCAAGTTTTCAGGAAGTCCACTGGTTGCTATGCTTTTATTATTCACCAAAAATGCATGACTCCTAACTACATCTCTATTTTAATCAGAATCACAACTATAACGAGAGTACTGGCCAGTGTATCAAAGGATGTGTACTCCTCATAGTAATTTTTACTGAGTCAAAGGTTGTAACGTTTTAAAATTCATTTTATGATGGATAAGGCTGCAATGTTTTAAAAACCTACAAGGTGGAAATGTTATTACATGGGGGGAGGGGGAATTCTCTTTAAACAGGTCACAAGAATTATCTCAGTATAATTAAATTCAACATGCTTGTAGGAAAAGAAAGAACAGAAATTAATCACAAGTCACTCCATTTTAGAAAAGGGTCACAAAGTGACGATAAAAACAATTATGGAAATACAAAAATGCAGCTGTCAGAGGGAAATTAAAAAGGAGAATTAAAAGTTATTCATAGCAAACTATCCGTAAGCAGTTGTTTAAAAGTTCTTAATCAGAAACACAGCCTAGGCCTAAAATCCAGGGTCCACTGCAACAGAAGGCCCTAACCTTCCCTCAGTCTCTCTTTAACCACGTCTGTAAATTTACACGCATGGTTTCCTCTTCTTCCCCTGGTTGGCTGTCTCAGTTTTCTTTGCCTTGAATATTCTCTTTTTTCCTAAGGGCCATAATTCAAGGCTTGATTATGTGAGGGTAGGAACAATCAGTCTGTTATCTGTTATAACAGTAAGAACCCAAATCATTAAAAATGATCAGAGGATAAGATATTGGGGTTTTCCCAGGTGGCTCAGTGATGAAGAATCCACCTGCCAATGCAGGAGACGCAGGCAGAAGACGTGAGTTCGATCCCTGGGTCGGGAAGGTTCCCCTGGAGAAGGGCATGGCAACCCACCCCACTATTCCTGCCTGGAGAATCCCATGGAGAGAGGAGCCTGGCAAGCTACAGTCCATAGGGTCGTAAAGAGTCGGACACAGCGTGCACACACATGTGCGCACACACATGCATGCATGCACGCATGCATACACACACACACACATCTCCTAGGAAGTCTTCCTGAATTCCTTAGGGCACACACGTGGGCGCACACACACACACATCATCTCTCCTAGGAAGCCTTCCTGAATCCCTTAGGGCACACACACGTGCACACACACACGCATGCACGCACGCGCGCACACACACACACCCCTCTCTCCTAGGAAGTCTTCCTGAATCCCTTAGGGTACACACGTGGGCGCACACATACACTACACATGCATGCACACACACGCATCATCTCTCTTAGGAAGCCTTCCTGAATCCCTTAGGGCGTGCACACACGCATGCACGCGCACACACACACACACCTCTCTCCTAGGAAGCCTTCCTGAATCCCTTAGGGCACACACGCGTGCACACACACACACACACACACACATCATCTCTCCTAGGAAGCCTTGCTGAATCCCTTAGGGCGCACATACACACATGCACGCACGCACACACACACACATCATCTCTCCTAGGAAGCCTTCCTGAATCCCTTAGGGCGCACATGCACATGCACACACACGCATGCACACATGCACACACACACTTCCTGAATCCCTTAGGGCGCACACGCATGCACACACACACACACACACATCATCTCTCCTAGGAAGCCTTCCTGAATCCCTCAGGTGCTCTGCCCTGTGTTCCTATGGAACCCTGTGGATACTACCAGAGGATCCAGGACACCCTCGAAAGAGCAGCGCACCCTGCATTTAGAGCATCAGAAGGGAATAAACAGCTCAAAAACCGGATTAGAAGACAGAAATGCTAGAATTACAGCATTAGATTTGTCAAAAGAAAGAGCAAAGTATAGTTAAGCAAAAAAGCCCACATGGAACATGCAAATGTCAGGCTGTCGATCTTGACTGATGTAACCAGGAGTTCAATGACAGGTGAAGGGATTTTATACTTTCATCTCGATAACCTAAATGTGTTTTAAAAGGCAAAAATGTGAAGTCTGGTTATATGAGCATAGGGAAAATGAGAGCCTACTACTAAATTATAAAAGAGAGCCTATGTTATTAAAAAAAACTCCATCATTAGTCTATTTAAGGAAAAGTGCAAAAATCCAGGGAAAAGTCATAACCTAACACAGTGAAGTGGACTGGATATCCCCTCAGAAGCAACGAACTGATACTACTTGAAAATAACCAACCAGAACAACTTAAAATTTAGCCTAAAATCTTTCTGGACTTGAATTTCACTTCTAAAGTTTAGTACCTCTAATGTAATTAGTGGGTCTCCTAAAACTCCCAAGCTAGTACTTTGCATATGCAAAAATACACTGACCTAAATTGCTAATTATCTCTGTGACATCTCACTTTGTGGGAGACTTTTTGCAAACATGGGAGAGTTGAGCATATCTTAAAACAGAAAACCTTTGTTGGGTTTCCATGAGAGTCTAGACAATGAAAAAATTCTGAAGAGGGGTGTGGAGGGGTTAAAGAAGGAATTAGGGGGTTAAAGAAGGAATAGAAGTATTGTTTAAAAAACAAAAAGTTCTATTCCAAATCTAAAATCACAGTAAGACCAAAAGCACTAAGTTTAGTAACCGTTACATCTAAGCCTGTTTGCCTGTAAATTATATACGGTACACTAAAAAGACAGGACAAGACTGAAGGGAGGAACATTCACTTTTGAAATCTGCAAGTGTTCCATCTCCTTTCCCTGCCTTTAATCACCTAGCTCCTCCCCAGTCAGCGTCCAAGTCCGAGCAGAAAGATATTCTGCTATGCTTAGTTCTCTCAGCAAAAGTGTCAGCTCAGAGACGTCCACGGAGTTTCTGGGACACACCTGACCAAATAGATCATCCTGTCAAACTGTGACCACCCCTTAAATCAGGTCATATTTTCAGGTCCCCAACTAGTTCTGCAATTTAAGTATAACTGTTAGTTGATAACAATATACCGTAAGCTGAAGCTTTATTTAGGTTCCAGTGCTGATTTAAAAATCAGTATGTTGAACAAATTCTGGTTCCAAGAGGGTTGTATCATCTTTGTGAAATTCAATGAGTTTTATCCTCATCTTTGTTCTAGTTTACTTAGGGTCTTCCAATAAGCCACCATGGCTCAGACAGTAAAGCGTCTGCCCACAACACAAAAGACCCAGGTTCGATCCCTCGGTCGGGAGGACTTCACTTACTGAGCACCTTCACTTTTTCACTTTTAGGGTCTTCTAACTATGAAGTGGCTCAGATGCTAAGGATTCTGCCTGCAATGCAGGAGATCCAGGTTCGATCTCTGGGTCGAGAAGATCCCCTGGAGATGGGAATGGCAATCCACTCCAGTATTCCTGCTGGAGAATTCCATGGACAGAGGAGCCTGGCAGGCTACAGCTGATGGGGTTGCAAAGAATCGGACAGCACTGAGCAATGAATCCTTTTCCAGCTATGAAGTAGAGAGGGGAAAGGAAGCCAGCCAGGCAGCTGCTGTGTGTAGATATATACACATATACATACGTCCCCTCCCTCTCTCCCCATGCCTTCTCCACCCTCTGCCTAGCTCCAACTATTTGAACTAGGCAGAAGCTAGTTCAAATGGGAGATAAGCCTGCCTTGGTAAACAGCTAAGGAGAAAGTTGGGAAGGAGAAAAAAAAAAAAATCTAGCTTCCCAGGAACAGGAAATTTAATCCCAACATGAAGGAAAAAAGCCATCACCTTTCTGAAGGCAATTTTTTCACATCTGCAAAACAGGCCTCATGCAAGAAGGAAGGTTAAAAAGCTAACCAGAGCACAACCACCCAGCAGTTAGCCCATACCTGTAGCTTTCCACCTCCCTCTCTGGACTACTGTCTTCACTCTAAAAAACCAAGGAGAGAAAAATAAGTGGACCATGCCTGTATTTCTCACAATTTCAGATACACAGCTTCTTTTCAAACAAAAGCCCCTTTGTCACCGAGACTGAAGGTAAACACTCCCTCTCCCAATGTGAAAGCACACAACACACAATCACATTAACACCTCCAAGTTAATTTAAGAACACCATCTAGTTAGAAATGGAGAACTAAAGTGCTAAAAGGTTTATTAAAAAGATGCTTACCCCAAAATGTCACCACAAATAGCAAATCAATGACTAGAATTTATGAGATTGAACTACAGCACATCTAGGTCACCGAAACAATCACTTTTAGCATCTGCTCTTGGGTGGGAACTACCACAAAGCTAAAGGCTGTATAATCCTTTTAGCAGTTAAAGTGACAGTCGCTCAGTCGTGTCAGACTCTTTGCGACCCCATGGGCTATACAGTCCATGGAATTCTCCAGGCCGGAATACTGGAGTGGGTAGCCTTTCCCTTCTGCAGGGGATCTGCCCAACCCAGGGATCGAACCCAGGGATTAAACCCAGGTCTCTCGCATTGCAGGCGGATTCTTTACCAGCTGAGCCACAAGGCAAGCCCTCAGCAGTTAAAGATCGTATTATTAATGTGAAGAAGCCATGCTATTTCCCCAAAACAATCGTCCCGAACAGGCTGGTGCTAGGTATAAAACTCTTCAAAAGTAACCCGCAGTTCCTGCCTTGTAAATGCATACTGATGGCCCCAGGAAAGTGGTGAACCACTGAAACCAGGGGAAAAAAAAAAAATCAGAAGATGGGGAAGTTAATTGAAGGTAAAAGCAAACAGAGGAACCAAAACACCAATCTACTTCATTTTTACACATATGGAACAATCTTGCAAGTAAAGACTGATTCTATAAAAGTTGCCCAAATTCCTACAAAAGTCCATCTACAACTCCTGCCAGCTGTACTTCTGTCTGGCCCCGGCTACAGAGAACTGCAGAAAGTCACCAAGTCTACGCTGGAAAGTGTCAACAATTCTGAAAGACAAAGCCAGAACCAGAACTCACCATGAGACACTGCACTCTACCTACCCTCACTGAACTCAAAGACATTTCTTCACTGGCATAAAATGGGTGCATGAATACTTAACTGACGCTTCATACAGACTTAACCAGTCTCCAGTTTTGCTAATGAAGTAATGATGCTTCCAACCATCTTAATGTAAAGTTTACATTAAGACACACACACACACAAAACTACAAGCACTCTCCTGGACCTGCCTACATCATCAAAAGTTATTAAGAGGAAGTTCATAACACCTCATTCAATCCTGTATCATTAT
This sequence comes from Capricornis sumatraensis, assembly GCF_032405125.1. Classification (NCBI taxonomy): domain Eukaryota; kingdom Metazoa; phylum Chordata; class Mammalia; order Artiodactyla; family Bovidae; genus Capricornis; species Capricornis sumatraensis. The sequence goes on from NC_091084.1 coordinate 77,830,323, forward strand.
GGCCATTCCAAGGTGGGGACTACTCTCGGAATTCAAAAGCTAAAGTAATCTACTGAATACATGAGGAATTCTAATTTCAGAGCCCACAGTCCATCTCTCTTGATAAACAGAGAACCCATCCAGGCCGCACAGACTTGCATAGAGACAGTGTCTGTGCTGAGCTTGCTCTGGGTGCTTGTTAAGACAGTAGAGAACAAGCTAAATGTCTACTTGTCAGTTTGATTCTGGAAGATATAAAGGGCAGATAAAAGACCAGATAAAAGTCATGTTTCCCGATATACTGCACCGAACAGCTGAGAAACACTACTGTTGTGTGACCCTGTGAGACCAGACCCACACTGCATGCTGGATGGGGAACCTCCAGGACACAAAGAGCTAAACGCAGGCTGGGGTTGTTAAGGAGGAGCAATCACATTAAAGTAGGAAGGACACACGTCAAGGCCCCAGCGAGCATGGCAGCCCTGCAGGGACTAGGAACGCCTAAGTGCCGAGCCAGGAGAGAAGGAAAACGGAATTATTTATTTAGACATACACACATAAGTAGATTAATCATCCTACTAAGTCACCCAAAGACTTTCTAAAGGAAACTTAAGCGCACAAAAAAAGGACACACTGTCTTCCTCCACACAGGCCCTCATCACTTGAAGGAGGACAGTGCGAAGATTAATACACAAGGTGTTTCTCTAAAAAGCTTTGTCATTCCAGTTTTACTTTTCTTACATTCTGTTGCCTTGTCTGTAAAAGAACAGAAACGCTTTGGGGAGACAGGAAAGTTATGCGGAAATTAAAAGCTTTAGGTTTGAGGGATTTTCTTTAACTGATATTCTTTTTCTTTCTTTCTTTTAGTATTTACGCACTTCTCTGGCTGTGCTGGGTCTTAGTTGTGGCATGCGAACTCTTTAGTGGAATCTAGTTTCCCAACCAGGGATCGAACTCGGGAGCACGGAGTCCCAGCCATTTGACCACCAGAAAAGTCCCTAGGTTTGAATTTTCTACATCTTTCGTTTATGTAGGGAACCAAACAAAATGCATTGCAAGCTGTGCGGAAGCCTGAACTGCCTTTGCTCTATGCTTCCCTGGGGCTCCACAAAGTCTGTTTCCATTAACATTATCTTCATATTCTCAATCACCATGTGTGGAGGCACAGTAGTAGTCTCAAAGAGGGGTAAAGAAGAGTCAAGGGAGAAAAGGAGTACCAAAAAGGTGGGTGGGGTTGGGGTGAGGGGGCAACAGACAAGGATGGGGGCAAGACAGCACTGAGGGAAATGAGCAGGACTGTCTGCTTGTGATATTCACATGTTCAAAGCATGACCTGCTCAAGTTAAAATTATACTTTGTAAGTCGATGGGACAGAGGACTCTGAAAAACAAAGTACTTATCCCAAAACACACAATCTGGAAAGCATTTATATTTGGTTGTGGAATATATCTTGGAACTTTTATATGATCGTGACATGTTTCAAGGATGCAAGAGTGAATGAACAGTATCTCCTCTCACAAGGAGATCTGATAGGAAAGGTCTCAGATCTCCTACACACCTCCCATAGTGTAGGCAAGGTAATGAACCTTATTTCATAGAGTTTTCTGCTGGCCTGTATGTTGAAGAACAGAACACAGTCCTTCAAAGGAAGACAGACAGTCAACTGACTCAATCTCCACCAACGGCTCTTACACCGTGTGCACTGAGGCAGACTCCAGGTACAGAGGCTGGCATCAGGCTCAGTGATGCTCAGACCTGCATGAGGCCTAAACCCATGACTCCAGCCTCACCAGCACGACTCACTAACTGACCACTGTGAGCAAGTGCTCTTAACAAAACCTGGACATGATTAATATGTTAATAATACAGCAGGGAGCTAAAGAAGAACGGAACAATGATCCAGATGAGGGGTTTTTGAAATGTTTTTAAATGAAGTGTTTTCCCCATAAACATAAACGTAAAGCTGTTCAGGTGGCAGACAGACAGAGGCAAGGCAGATCCTAGCTGTTTGCCTATTCCGGCCCTCAGGGTAACCCTAGGTCTCCTGGGAAATTTGATTAACAGGCCTGGATAATTCAAAACAATAGGTAATTCACCAATTTTATGTCTAGCTTTGAGATGAATAGTTTCTTGAACAGATTTTTCTCTTTGAATCTAACAGGTTATCACAAATCAAGGAATTTAAGATGCCATCAATGGCAGTAAGTGTGTGCATCCTCAAACCAATGGGATATGTATTTAAAATCTGTACACCAGAAAGTAGGGAGAAATGTCCAGTCATGTACAAGAGGCTACAATTACAGAAGTTAACACGTTCTGAGTATTTACTGTACACCATGTGGTGCTTTTCGGTCCTTTATATACTTAATCCTCCTGCCTATTCCATCTCCATTTATAGACAAGATGAGGCACAAAGGAACACAGTAACTCTCAACATCACATGAATCCAGGCAATAACGGAGCTGGATGGAACATAAAGAGAGGCGGTTGGACCCTTGACACACTGAAACCCATCGTCAATTCTCGTCTCCAAGTCCCATCTTTCCCAGAGCCTCTCCTTCACTCCAGCTGTCTATAAGGAAGATCCTGTGCAGAAACCACAGAAAAGACTTCGTAAACGCTGAGCTCCCTAAAGCCAAATCTGACCATTTTTCTAAGGCAAATCTTGTAAGTAGGTAAACGTCCAAAGTCTCAACGGTCCTGACAGATTTGACTGGGGTTAGGCAAGAGTTGCCTGGAGAATCCCATGGATGGAGGAGCCTGGTAGGCTGCAGTCCAGGGGGTCGCTAAGAGTCTGACACGACTGGGCAACTTCACTTTCACTTTTCACGCACTGGAGAAGGAAATGGCAACCCACTCCATTGTTCTTGCCTCAAGAATCCCAGGGACAGGGGAGCCTGGTGGGCTGCCATCTGTGGGGTCGAACAGAGTCGGACACGACTGAAGCGACTTAGCAGCAGCAACAGTGAAAACTTCCTGTTACTCAGACGTGTGACTCTGATCAAGTTCATTAACATCTCTTAAGGGTCAGTCTCCCCACCTGTAAAAGAACTTAACTTAACCCCCCCTCAAAAGGAACCAAATGGATGCCCAGAATATAACCAAGTCACTGTACAAGTCTCTAAGTGGAAGAGGAAACAAATAATAGGAATGACTTACAAAAATTGTGCTCCTTTAAAAAATGTCTGTCACTTTTTAGATTGCAGGCAATGCCCTCCTGTCCGTCTTCCTCCTGTCGTGTGGCTGGGTCAGTAAGACTGTCGGGCTCACTGCTTTGGAAACTGCATGTTCTTCCACCCCCAAACCCTAAAAAGCCAATAGCCAGATGAAAGGATCGACTCTGGGAGCTGCCCTACCCAACCAAGCTCTTCCTGATGCAAAACCCCACCGGGATTAGTGCTGAATCCAGCGGGGTCTGCCCAGATTGGCCGCTCTGTTTTCCTCAGGAACCTGTAGCAGGGGGACGGCAGCTGCCACCAGATCCTAATCCAGGATCTTGGGCACACACGCCACAACCAATAGTGAGTAGAACCCACCTCAGTGATCTGAGCATTCAATGAAATAACATGTGTAAAAGAACTCAGCAGCAAATAGGTGGACACAAGACTGAGAAACTATTTAACCACTAACTGTTTCGCTCATCTGTAAAACAGAGGCGATTAGGTAAATTAAACAGATGCACGGAAACACCAAAAAAATGCCCCCCTGTCACTCTCCTCACTCCCAGAGCATCTCCTTCCACAAAGCAAACTGTTTCATGTTAAACAGCTTGGGTCCTGCACTATATCAGGCCGAGTTCTGACTTGTCTTGGTCAGCAGGGATAAACCCGACACTTTCTCTGTGGGGTGTATAAAAACCATTTCCCCACCTTACGACACTTGCTCTGTGGCTACTATTTCCATGATTCAGACTCAAGTTTGGGGTTTCTGATTCTTTACTGACTGAGTCATCTGTGTGTGTCCTCTCTGTGACCCTAGGAGAGAAGTTTATAAACAGATCTCAACCTCATCTCCTTCACCACTGGCCAGTATGCTCATCTTTTCTTTAGAAGCAACAACTTTTCTCCAGCTTGAAAACAAAAAAATGTGGTAAAAAAGACATACACAGGGACTTTCCAATGCAGAGGGGCGTGGGCTCAATCCCTGGTCAGGAAACAAAGATCCCACATGCTGTGAGGTACAGCAGGGTCAAACAAAACAAAAAATTTACCATCTAACCATTTTTTAGTATACACTTCCCTGGTAGTTCAGATGGTAAAGCGTCTGCTGCAATGCGGGAGATTCGGGTTCAATCCCTGGGTTGGGAAGATCTCCTGGAGAAGGAAATGGCAACCCACTCCAGTACTCTTGCCTGGAAAATCCCATGGATGGAGAAGCCTGGTGGGCTACAGTCCACGGGGTCGCTGAGGGTCGGACACGACTGAGCCACTTCACTTTCACTTTCAGTAGTGTTAACACTATTATGCAATATAGCAACACTTAAAAAAAAAAGAAAACATGATAGTTATAAACATTTTCTTGTGAGTAGCACATATTTAAGAATTAAGAGTCAGAATTGGTATAAAGCCTGACTTTGCCAATATCATCTGTATGTAGAAATCAATAAATATAACATCTATTTGACAAAGCCAACATAATGATTAAATCTTCTGAAACTGTTACAAAAAGTGGTCCACAAAACAGAACGGCGCCAGAAAAAAGAAGCTGCATGGTGGCGAGCTGGGCTCTGCTCTTCCTTCCCCTGATCTGCAGTTTCAGCTCCTGTTGAGTCACATGACCTTCTCACATGATTACATACACATGGAAACAAGAGTTCACCTCTATTCCATTTTGGAGGTGCTCTGGTGAGGCAGACAGGAAATGCAAAATACATTAAAAAAAAAAAAAACACACCTCTTCATACTTCCTCCCCAAGTACCTCTAAGTAATTCTCAAATCCCCATTAAGCACTCCCCTCTCCTCCCCACCCAGCTCTCTGTTTGGGGAGGGTGGGGGCAGTGAATAAGAATCTCGTTCTGCCTTCAGCTCCTCCTGTTTCCTTGGCAGCGCTGTGCACTGTCAGTCCTGGCCAACAAAACTGCCTGATGGAGCAGGAGCAATTGACATATGGTGGCTAAGCTTCCGTGTAGCTTTCTCTGGGCAGAACTGCTAACTCTTATACATGTCTTTCTAGTTTGAACCCGATGTTCCAGTGATAACAATGTTAAATATTTGCCTAGTGGCTTCTTCACCATCTCAGCCACCAGGGAAGCCCCAAGTGGCTTCCACCTCCAAAGACACAGCAGTCCAAGGCAGCGCAGGGTCCCCACGGTGTGGAAGAAGTCGGGGCACTGGGGAGAGAGGGCCTCGGGGCCTGACTCACTGCAGGAGCACCGAATCGTGGGGCTCAGCCCTTCTCCTGCCCTGGAATCCTCGTGTATCCTCTGCTGAAATCTGGCATGTTCGGAGACCACCAGTTCCGCCTTGGTTCCCCTGCCCTGCCGTAAGGCCATATCTGTCTCATCTAGTGAGTCACTGCTGCTCCTCTCTCCAACTGCATTTTGATTTCAGCCCACTTGTGCAGCTCATGAGGGCTGTGCCATATGTTAGTACCATGTAGGCAGAATGTGACTGATTTTTTTCCCTAAAACACTGTCAAGAGTTACTTTTTAAATTACCTTATAATCTTGATGTCTCTGAAGAGTCATTTCTGTAATACACAACCTTCTGGAGATGACTTTATAATTATTCTTCTGAGTGCTCAAAAGAGATTCTTCAGCATTTTTAGTCCCATTTTCCAGATGAGGAAACTAAAGTGAAGATACCAGATTGAGTGACGCAGGTTCCACAGCCAGCCAGTGAAACTTGTACATTCTGGACTCACAGGGCTTTATTTGGAAAAATACACCTGCTTGCAAAATGTGCTTTTTTTGTGAGGGGAGGGGGCACACTCAAAATAATAGTTTGCTTTTATTTTCTGAGATGATTATTAAACTTTAGGTATAACAACTACTTGGAATTTATTGGCTGATTCTTGTGACTGGTCTCATGACATCCACCTGAGTAGGTGAAAGAGACAAGGACTGAATGAGATATGGACCACAAATGTTTTTCTAAGGCAGAGATCATAAATGGGTGAAACTAACATTTTGAGAGTAAAAGAAATATATCTGGCTTACAGATTCAGCTACCATCACCATGCTCCCTAAAAACTTTAAAAAAGGAGGGGCTACACCTGCCTGCTCTAGGCAATGTGGCTCTTCTCCAGCAATAATGGTTGCTGGTTTTGACAGATCAGCTTATCTCAGGATGGTCTCTTTAAATCTTCCCTTTCAGGTCATATGCTCTTCATTCCAGTAATTGTTTGGGCTAGCGGTTTGACTGCCACCGCATTAAGATCTTTCTACTCTGATAAACAACAAGGTCCTACTGTATATAGCACAGGGAACTATAACCAATGTCCTGTGATAAACCATAATAGAAAAAAATATGAAAAAGAATATATATATATCACTTGCTGTATAGCAGAAATCAGCACAACACTGTAAATCAAATATACTTTAATAAAAATTTTAAAAAATCTTTCTAGTCTTCAACAGACATCACTTGCAAAATATAAAAAATTATCTTAAGTATGTGTATCAATATTGACAACTATATATGCACTTTGAATCCAGCAACTCCAGTTCCAGAAATACAGCCTCCAAATAAACTTATACTTGACATACACAAAAGGCCATTCATAAGGACATTGTTTATAACAGTAAAAAAAAAAAAAAAAAAAGGGGAAACACATACGCCTATCAGTTGGATCCTGGTTAAATAAACTGTAGTGAAAGTGAAAAGTGAAGTCACTCAGTCGTGTCTGACTCTTTGTGACCTCATAGACTATAGCCTACCAGGCTCCTCTGCCCATGGGAATTTCCAGGCAAGAGTACTGGAGTGGGTTGCCAGTAGTATAGAGACACAATTCCTCTGTAGCTATTAAACAGAAAAGGTAGTTTCAGTGTACCACTAAGTACTGATCAGGAGGGTGTATTTATACAGGAGAGGACTGGGAACTCCTTTGTGTCCAGGGGCACTTTCACCGCCAGGGCCTGGGTTCAATCCCTGGAACTAAAATCCCACAAGCAGCGCAGTTTGACCAAAGGAAAAAAAAAAGAATAAATAGAATATTTATGAAACAGAATAGAGTATCTCTCGAAAGATGAAGAAACATTGCTAGCACGGTTGCAGCAGTGGAATACTGACTGAATCACCCACATATGGACACGTTGTATCTATTCTACAGAATTTTTTTTTTTTTTAAAGAAAACTCTGGGAAGTTATGAGGGACAAAGTAAAGAAAAATCCTAACTCAATCTGTTACAAACCAAGCATTTTGTTTTCTATTTTTTTTCCTGTTTCCAGAAACGTGTGGAAGCAGCCAATGTCCAGGGGAACCAGCAGTACACCCACCACGTGTGAGCTGAGGAATTACACCATGTGAAGTTATTCCAGCAACTTAACTGACTGCAAACCTTACAGCCGGCCTATTTACAAAGTCTGGAGCTATTTTCAATCACTCAGCTGTATATATATGTGTACATTTCTTCAACCAATCCTTCCTGCCAGGCAGAGTGCAACATTAGCTGGATTCCAGTAAGGAAGGCTAGGGACAGGGTGAGATAATATGTCAAAACAAGTTCTATAAATACAGCTTTTGGCCTAGTATCTCAAAAAGGGATCAAAACAGCTTCAAGCTTAAATAGAAAAATCCTACAGTCCTGCAGGAGGAGAAGATGGGAGGAGAAGGGGACGACAGAGGATGAGATGGTTGGAGGGCATCACCAACTCAACGGACATGAGTTCAAGCAAGCTCCAGAAGTTGGGAGGACAGGGAAGCCTGGTGTGCTGCAGTCCATGGGGTCACAGAGAGTCGACACGACTGAGGGCCTCAACTGAACAGTCCTGCCGTACCTTACCTGAAGTCTCTAGAGAACAAGCGAGGCCAGGGATCTGGAATCCTGCTTCTCACACCGTATCTTGTCTCCTTCTTCCTAATCTCAGGAGGTTAAGATCAAATTTGAGGTATCATTGAAGTCAGCGTCTTCCTATCTCTTCCCTTATCTTATCCCCACACTCCCAAATACATCAATAGTCTCTCACTGAGCTCACTTCAACTCTTAGACAAACATGCCCAATATGCATCACATTCGACGGTCCTTCCACAGCCTAGCATCTAACTCCTACCATCTCCAAAATCCCTGACCAAGCGGCCAGGAACCCTGCCTGCACCACCTGCCCCAACCTCAACCTCAGCACATGGCGCTCGAGTAGGACGCCTCCCCATACGGCCTTATCTCAGGAGGCGTGTCCTCTTCTGTCGGAAAGCAGGAAACTCTACGCAGCCTCTTTCTGTTAAGGTCATAATTCTACAAAACCAGAAACCACTTCGTTCCGAGCAGATGCTCCCTGAGATACGAAAATCATACCTTTACTTCAGCCAATCAGGGAACGTGTTCAGCATGGCTTGATGAGTCCCGAAGGATGTGCAGCCCTAGGGCAAATTCTATATATCTCTTTAATACTGTCACTTTTTAAAAAAGCGGCTTCAATTATCATGCTTTCATCACTCTCGAACTGCGCTCCTAAAAGTGCTTCTCACATTTAAACACCCATTTATATGATCTCTGTCACCTCCTTCAAATCACTTCTAAAAAAATCCCACTGTTCCACAAAATTAAACTTGTCAGTGCTTTGATTTCATTTTTACAAAAACAAGCTCCTTACAAAATGTGAGAGCTATCCATCAAAAAATGCACACAGAGAACATTTAACTCTCGAAGCAGAGGGGGTACAAAAAAGGCCCAATCCTTGTCCTTGTTCAGAACACAAGATTTATGCAAACAACAAACGCATATATATAAGGGAAAAGCATATATGGTCAGGGGAAATGTCATCAATTCAAGAGAGACAAACACTGCAGGAGAGCGGGCTCTTCCTTTGCTGTCTAAATCACACTTCTGAGCTAGTTAATCACACTGTCTAAGGTTAGAACATTTTTGCTACCCTCCACTGAAATTACTCTGCCTACCAATAATTCTACCATCATCATTTCTTTTAAATATATTTATTATCCTGTTACCATCACATAGATTACAGCTAATGGATCAGGCAAAATTTGCCAGGCTTCGCTCCCCATGCTCCCCTATGAAGGCATCTCTTAAAGACAGGTAGTGTAGAGCCCCAGAGTTAAAGAAGCTAAAATTAACTCTGCTTTCAGTATCTTCAACACACAGTCTGGCACTAGCAGAGATAAATAGTAATCTGGGGTGTGCTTTGCAGGCTCACTACTTTACTTGCCTTCCAGCTTCTTATCAATAAATGAATTAGCTGACAGTGACCTGCAAAACCAAAGTCATATATTGTAGTCATTTTTAGAAGGAAATTCTAAAATGAAACGGGTTAGATGACTCATGATTCAAAAATCTCCAAATAAAATTCAGAATGTTAATAAAATTAATAGTCAAATATGGACTAAGAGCCAGTAATACACCCTGCCCTCAAACTCTGGAGTCACACCACTGCTTTCTAGTCCCAATTTCGACCTTACTAGCCACGTTTAGCTTTGGGTGAATTGCTTAGCTTTTTTATAGGTTACCTCATCTGGCAAATGGTCACAGCAACTGTATCTACTTTAGAAGATGTTTGTTTAAATTTAAAAATCCACGTATACACAGCATTTAGAACCGTGCCTGGCACACACAGGGTACTCAATAAACTTCTGCTATCATGATTATCCCAGGCACTGAGGCTGGCGCCTATGGTAGGACAGGATTGTTTCTCTTCAAAATTGAGCACCTGAGATATTTTTCTACTATTTTTCAAATTCTTTTCCTATCCAGTTTATTACAGAATATTGAACAGAGTTCCCTGTGCTAGACAGTAGATCCCTGTTGGTTATCTACTTTAGATACTGCAGTGTGCGGATGCCAACCCCAGCAAAATGGAGCACCTAAGATTATACAGAAACACCTGTTAGAAAGAGAGGGAGGGAGGGAGATACGAAGGCAAAGACTGGCAGACAAATCTCCAACTGCGTCTGTTAGGAGTCCAGTGTCAGTGTAACCCTCTTTATAAAAGACTGAACCCCTTGTTCTAAAGCACTTATTTATTTATAAACATTTATTTATTACCCTCGTCATACCAAAAAGGGTTTATGGAAGCATACAATGAAAAAATACCAACTAATAAAACGAGACTAGGGAAATTATAAAAGTTTTTAAAAGATCAAGGAAAAGCTGAAATAAGAGATGTGCTAAATCATGGTGTCCTTTACTGAGACTGAGCTCTAAAATCTGAGAGCTGCCACTGATTTTAATCTCCGGTGACAGCCCCTAAAGAGAGTATACAGTGACTCACGGTATAAATGAGAAAACATTAGTAGAAAGGTAAAATGAGACAGGGACTAAGACTTGCCAAAGAGAAGGTGAAGCCGACTCAATGACACACTCAACAGAATTTCAGAAAGTAATGGGACCCATGAGAGACTTAGTACCAGGTCCTAGGCCCTACACAAATACACACCCCTGAAGGCAACAACGGACAAGTCACAGGCAAACGAGTCACAGGACAACAGACTCCTAAGGGACTGAAAGGCAGACCGCATCAGTGAACAGTCACACGGAACCCTGCAGCCACACTACACAGCCACAGAAGCAGCTGCCTCAGTGAACGCATTTCTCTAGCATTTAAAGTCCTCTACCTTCCTCACCAGCCAGTTACAAATATGTGCAGAGAAGTGTCTCATCCCTACTCAGCTGACAAGGTCTATTCCCAACTTGGCATGCTTATGACTCATGGGGAGTTGGGGGAGGGGAGTAAAAGGCAAGTGTAAAACAAAGAAACCAACTTGAATTTAGACTTGAGTTGACCAAGAATGAGGTATGTATTTCTGGCTAATTAGAATACCTTACAACAAAGCAAGAGAGTACTCCTTAAATATATAACAAACCCAATACTCTTTGGAATAACCTGAACTCTTGTCTACATGTCATGTCCTTAAATAGACGTGACACCAAAAAAATATCAAGAGCCTTCTGTAAGCCCAGACTAGACAAAGCCCTCTGAAACGGTGCAAACAGCATCGTCACTGCAAAGCCCAGAGAAATGGGGCATTTCCCAGTTCCTTTTCCAAGAAAAGGTCAAAGGAAGAGGCTTAGCCCCTACTTATAAAAGTGAAAGTGTTCATCGCTCAGTTGTGTTGGACTCTTTGAGACTCCATTGACTGTTGCCCGACAGGCTCCTCTGACCATGGGATTCCTCAGGCAAGAATACTGGAGTCGGCAGCCATTCCCTTCTCCAGGGGATCTTCTGGACCCAGAGATCGAACCCGGGTCTCCTGCACTGCACGCAGATTCTTTACAGTCTGAGACACAGGGGAGCCCCTCTTACAAAAAGATGCGTATGAGATCATTTCATAAGGAGGTAGATGTCTCAGCCTTTTTTACTCAATTCTTACATCAGGAAATTCACGTGCCAGGAAAAGAATTCACTTTCACCCCGAAGAACTGGGCTTTGTGACTACTGAAAAACGAAAGGGAAAAAATGCTACTACTTTAATGAGAAAAGTTTCTAAGAGAACAAAGTCACTTCTGACACTGTTTATCAGTCTGGCATCCTCTCCCTAATATACTTTGTTAAATAATACAAATCTTTCCTCCTCACCCCACCCTCAAGATTCTGAAACATTCTTTACCATTTATAACTGACAAAACAATACAAAACAAGGCAAACAGGTCACCTCTTTAATCTGAAAACTCAGTCCCCGACAGAAATGTACAAAGGCAGATGCAAGCAGGTAAGAGCACAAGCTGCAAGCCGCGGCTGGGCCCTGAGCCGGCCCGAGCCAGGATGGGCTGCCCCTGCTGCTGCGGGACAAATATAGAAAGCTGAAAAGTGCAGCAGCAGCTTCAGCAGAACAGATCCTGCGCCGGAGGGAGGAGCAGGGACCTGAACAGCTTTATCCATACATGGCTGCTGAAAGGGGGCCGCCAGTGAAAGCCCAATTATCTCACACACATGCACTGTGTTCACATGCTCCAGACAAAAAACAGAAACACACAGGCTGTTACTTCAAGAAAGGTTTGAGATTCTATTTCAGCCAAGGAATCTCCCAATAACTTCAGTCACTTATACATCAAGAATCCCCCTGCCACAGGAGACAGGAAAGACACTGTGAGCACTTTAGCAGGGCAGCGTCTTACCGGATCAGCAGCAGCCACCACAAGGTTTAATTGGTCATTTAAATTCTGGAATTTAACATGCAAAAAACGTTATTCCGCATCTGTGTGAAGGCCCCTCGGCTGGTGTCTTCAGCATGAAACTCTCATTCCAACTCTCAGACTATGTTTCGGGTCTCTTGTGCTCTTCTGATTTACAAGTTAAAATAAATCCTGATATAACTTTTACAATGTATAACTTTTAAAATGTATTTCCCAAACATCAAATGTTTATGTTCTAAAAATTATTCTACTTGGAACAACTCATTCACATTCATCTCAATGTAAAGCGTATATGAAAAGCTTCATTTGTGGCCAGAGTAAACTCTCCACAGATAAGAAATGCATGGTTTAAAAAAAAAGAAAAAAAAAGGCGGGGGGGGGGGGTGCGGCCAGAGAATGAAAGAAATGCGTTGTTGATGGCCTCAAAAGATTCTGTACTTTAGCTCTCAATGAATCAACCAATACTGAGTGTGTATTTTAATATTTTTGATGACAAAACACTTGCTAACTCACCCAGTCATGAAGGGGAGCTCTGGAGAAGACAGCACTGCCTAGTTCCTCTCTATCACTGAAATGCCTGCTTTACGTGTGTGCACAATCCTCCAGCTTATGGGACATAAATACTCAAACATATTGGGTAGCACCCGAGCAAAATGCTTTCCCTAAAACTCAAAAAAGGAAAACCTTTCAAATCCTTAAAATTAATTGGTCCACCGTAATTATTTACTTTACTGTATTTCATAAGCAAACTAACCATTTGAAATCTTCTCTGTGCCTTTTGTACATAATTCAGTACTGATGAGCAAAAGGCCCAATCACAGATAAACTGATCTCTCAATCCCACCTCCTGGATCCCCCAGTGCAAGGCAGAGCCTTGTCCACACCCTGTTTGATGTGCTTGCAGAAGAGCGCAGCAGGATCCCAGCAGCAGAGGCAGTCCAGGCATGCCCCACAAAGCGCAGATGCGCAACTGCTCAACGTTTCATTAAAAACCTCGTAGCCGTGCTGGTGGCTTATACACTTAATTTATTCTGACCGGGCCTATTACAGGAACTTTGATTTCCCAAAATGTAGCGTACTGTGGACTAATATGCTATTTTCTGGATGACATCACAGCTTTAATTATCCATTAAGATTACTTATGTAAAAATAAACACAATGCAAAACATCACAACTATATACACCAAGGGTGATTAAAGTATAACCACAAAATCAACATGGCTAAACACACCTATAGTTTGGCCTTTGGCAAGTCATTTCTTTCCTGATACCCACATTCTCAGGTGAAAACTGGCATTGGGCCAGATCAGGAGTCTGTGTTTAGGGTCCACAGACCTACTGGATTCCATAAATTTTACTATATTATGTGCAAAATTTTACATATATATGCAAAAAAATTTATGTACTTAAATTGTATTTGTAGGGAAATAGTTCCATGAACTATCAAAGGGGGTCTATGATGCAAAACAGGTTTAAGAATCAAAGAGCAAACAATATATAGTTTGTTAACATACTGTCATCTCCTCTTGTACTTCCTAGTCCAAAAAAGAGGGAATCTTCATGACTAAACTTAGTCAAAAATAAACAAGTCACTCTGGCCAAGAAATTATTCAAAATAATATATTCCAATTCAAGTGGAATCTGAATTGTTTTAGATGACAGACTAACATCATAATTCTTTTTAAAAAATTCTCAAGATACTGTAAATCAACCATACCTCAATTACAAAAAAAAAAAGAAGTCTAGTACATTGGTTCAAGAAAAAAATTTTTTTTTTCCCGTAAGCAAATTTTACCACCACAGCTTATCACAGTAGGCTTACATGAGAGTGGAATTCGGTAGATGTGCTTAGGGTTGTCCCACTAGACAGTTCCTCTCTTACCAGGTATACTGTTTTTTCTAAGAAGGCAAGGCTTCCAGTTTCCTACTTCTAATTCTATCCTGTAGCAAAGTAAAAGGAGACAGACAGGGAAAAAACTAGAGCATGGAAGACTGGAATAAAGGAGACTGATAATAGAGAAACAAAGAAGCTACCCACCCTGTCAGCAAGAGGTGATACCTGAGAACAGACACTGACTAATACCTCAATTTGTAAAAAGTACATTAGATCAAAGAAAAAGCTAGTCTACCTCTAAGACAATGAAAGAGAAAAAAAATGTGTCTGTTACTGAACCGTTTAAGCCTAAAAATTTTAGGTTCTCATGGCAACCAAAGTCATCACACTGCACATACTGTATATAAAGCGCATATTTAGAGGCTTAACTAGTAAACTCAAAATGTGACATATGTGCAATGTGGGCGACAACATTATTCTGGGAACTTTAACTTTCAAATCTTCCAACTTTTATTTTGCAGCCTCAAAGATGATATAATAGAGTCAGCTATGCAGAAGGTGCAAGCTCAAGAAAGAGGCACAAAGAACATAAATAGAAGCAAAGAGATGAAAGACAAGAAAAATCAGGCTATCAGAAAGTTTCTGAACATGGCTCTGCCCCCACTGGGAATCAACCTGTAAATGGAGGCTTAAAAAACAAGATTGCTAGCAAGGACATACGTATCAAGACAGCATTTGGGACAGGCTTTCATGTGGGCCCAGCCACAAGAGGACACGGCCACAGAGCAGACCACCTGGTGAGGCAGCACTGGCTGCAAGCCAGCCAGGAGAGACTGGCCATCTCTCTCTCTCTAGGAGCTCGTGGAAGGCGGCTGTTTAGGATTCGGTGAGGTCACAGCCAAGAGGACGGCTGTGGGCCTGGGAGCAGAGATCAGGGCCAGACCTTAGGGAGAAGGGAGAAGGGAGAAGGGGGAAGGGAGACAGCAGCCTTTCATGCCACACCATTTCTCATAAGGAACCAAATAAGGATGCAACTTCTGGTTTTCTCATCTAGTAAATGACCCGTGGGAGGGATGCCCTCATTTATTTGCCCATAGGAATGCCATACATTTCTCTGCAAAGACCTGAAGGTGCTATGAATGCTACCTACCTTAAAACCATTACTTCCATGCCACTTCTGTTAGGGTTAAACTACTCCTACCTCTTAACAAGAAAACAGGTAAAAACAGCTTAGGTAAGGTACACAAACAAACCTTGTCAGAGCAGTTCACAGATATGCCCGTTTTCCCCCTTAACTCAAGGTAAGAACTTCTAAAATGAGACACTGAACTTACATGACTGATTAACAATTAAAAATTTACTGCCACATGAAAAAGAGTGGTTATAAAAATAAATTTTTTCATTATTTTTATGAGTCTGAGCCTCTGAAAGCAAGAAAAGCAAAGGAAAATGGCACGGAATTTGGGGCGTGGACTCAAAGTCCCGCCCTGACCTACCACTTGATAGCTGGATGCCCCAAATGAGTCACCCTCCTCACTGAGGTTCCCAACGCAAGTTCTCTTGCCTACAACTCGGCACAGACGCAGCCATCTCTCCCTCTCTCTCTGTCTCATCCTTCTCCTCCTCTCCTCCCTCCTCTCTCATTCCCCACCTCCCACCCGAAACACGAGGTCCAACAGCTAGTCTCGATCACTACACTGTAATCCAGCATACTTCCTTATCAAGAAAAACTGTACAATGAACTTTCATGCAAAAACCCACGGGTCGAATTAAGAACCAGAACCAACAAAAATAATATGTTTTGGAGTAAATGAGGGAAAAGGGCACTGGGTTGAAGCTGGGACTAGATATGTCTCTCAGAGCCAGGCCGCACCTGCTAATGACTAAAATATTTGATTACCTTAATTATCCTGGCTGCATAACCAAGAGGTGCTGGTGGTCATGAAATTCCAGAATACTAAAAACTCAGCCACATTTTCAATATAGCATTCTCTACTGAGACTGCCAACAGCATTTTCACTTTAATTTTCTGGTAAGACAAAAAGAAAAATTAAGATTGGAGCCAAATTCTCCATTTTTAGACATGCTAAATTCTTCGAGGAAAAAATATCCATGGTTATAAGAAACTGAAATCATTTTTGTATACTTTATTAGAAAATACGCATTTATGCTTTGCTTAAAAGGTATTAAAAAAAACAAAACCTCAGGCTAATAATCTTAAATGTTTACCTGTTACTACACTTCCAGTAGTTAGGAAAGAAGAAAAGTGAAATAAAAGCTGAAGCACTTACTGATGGGACATCAAATGACTGGCATATTGAGCAACAACGATATCCAGAAAACAGACCTAAAAAAATCCTTTTTTGGAACATGCAATTAATAATTACCAAAATAATATTGGTTTTGAATCCAAAACTCACTTCTGTGTAAATGAATCTACTCTAAACAATGACAGAAATGGTCACAAATGTACCAACAAAAAAACCCCCACAAAACACCTTGCCTATTTAGCTCTTGATTTTGCTTTCAAAATACTTTGAGGCCTCTTTTGAGGCCTTCTGAGAACAGCAAAACTCTTCAGCTCACCATCATTTCATCTTATTAATAAGCATATTATAAAATACTTTAAGCTGAATATAGCATTTATTATCTCTTCCCTCCCAGCTGTTAAAGGACTAGCTTGTTCCAAATATGGCATTATCTTTTCCAAGTTCTACGATTTAGGCACGACATAATTCTTCAACAAATTATTCTGTCTTGTCATGACTGACAAGATGACTTAACTGGAGATAAACAGGCTAATGAAAACCATTCAGGTCTGATTTGCCATTGCTATTTTGTAAGGTAGAAAAACAAAGCTTATAGCTTTAAAATGGGAAAGCCATGTAAAACTATCTTCTCTTTGAAGTTAGGAAGTGGGGTTTTCACTAACTAGACAGGTAAACCCCAGCTGAGGGAAGAGGCAGAGGTCACCTGCTCAGGATGCTGTAGGAGGGATTCCTCCATTGGGTGGAAAATTTCCCTGCATGACCTCTAAGGTCTTTTCCTAACCTCAGAAACTGAGACTCGGTTTTTGAAAAGTAGAAGCAAAGCAAGTGTGATGTGTAGGCAGAGACAGCAGAACAGCGCTGGAAAATTAGAAGCCACGGGTTGGAATCCTGCTTCCACTTCTATCTGAACTTAAATAAGGCATTTCACTTTCCTCTTTCAAAATGAAAGACTGAGAGAAGAAAATGAAGATCCTAACATTCTGAGCCTACGGCTTCCTCCTATGCCTGCCTCGGCCACCCACCACCTTCCCACTACTGCACCTTCCCATAATTAGGCAGCTTTTTAAAGCATCTAATTAATGGAACACAGAAATTAAAACCTTTAACTTTCTATTTCTGGCTTGTTGCAAATGTGCAACAGCATTTTACCAAGGAGTAGTTAATGCCACACAGTTCTTGATATACTGGCTTTTCTTGAACTCCAGTGACAGTTACAATGACAAGTTATAAGCAAGGAGGTTGTTACCATGGGGACCCATTAGGATTCCCGGGGGCGGGGGGGGGGGGGGGGGGTCGGGCGGAATCCAGCAGACTTTCCCGTCTTTTGGTCAGAGCATTTTTTGATGGTCTGGACCTACCAATTCAGAAAGCCTGATCTATTTTTTCTTTGGCAAGCTGCCTTTAAGAAATGTAGCAGGTCTAAAAGGGTTATTTTTTAAGAAGTTTGCCAATCCCATCACCACAATCTGTAATCCAGATTAATTCAGTAGTTTGCAAGCTTTAAAAAGAAAGCGGGGCGGGGGGGGGGGGTGGTCCTTCCCTGATGGCTCAGTGCTAAAGAATCAGTCTGTCAGTGCAGGAGACACAGGTTCAATCCCTGATCTGGGAAGATCCCACAGGCCATGGGGCGTCTAAGTCCACGCGCCACAACCACCAAGCCTGTGCTCCAGAGCCCGGGAGCTGCACCTACTGAAGCCCAGGAGCTTTGAGTCCAGAGCCCCGGCTCCAGAACAGGAGACACCACCACAGTGAGAAGCCCGTGCACCTCACCAGAGACTGAGCCTGGCCGAAAATGAACACACATTCTTAAAAACAGACTTGTAAGTGCATCCAGAGGCTATTAAAAATGGCACGATAAAAGCAATAACGATAGAAGAGACACTGGTGTCTTTCTGTGATTATTTCCCAAGTGGCATACAATTCTGACAAAATATTACCTGTTTTAATGACACTCTTATGAGTTATAGTCAAGTTTTAATCTCTCTATTCATACAAGCAAATAAACACAAGCCCACTGAAGTCTCATGACCTGTGTATGCTGTCATTTCTTTTCAGATCACCACACCAAGTGAGCTGTATTTAGTGTTTTCCCATCAAGACTTCAAAGTTCTCCAAATCAAGATTCTCAAGAAATTTCAGCTTCGCTACACGATTTTGTCAGAAATACATCACAGAGAATAATCATAAAAATAAAACTTATTATAAAATAAATCACACTGTTCAGACCAGAACAGAGTTTAAATTGCAGGTCTGCCTCCAAAACTGCTGTGTATGGACAACGGGAGATGGACTATCACTCCCAGCTAAGTGTGTGCTGGGGCTCAGGCTCCCCCGAGACCCATTCTGTTAGAAGATACCTTAAGAAAGAAGGTCATTTACAAGGCTAATCTGTGGATCCGGTTTGATCAGAAAAGAGGAGCCGTCAGAATTCAGAATAAAACATTTCTCTATGCCTTACTTAACCCAAAGCAAAGTTACACCAGACAAATTAACATTAATAAAAATAGCACTTGATTTCACAGTAATAGTCTGAAACTGCACCTACCCGAGGCCTGATGCACAATTACCCCAAGAGCCCCAAGGTACTTGGAACAAAGCTGAAGACGTGTCCCTGTACTCACAAAAATCTTTCTTTGATCTCACACTAATAATTACTGAAAAACCTAAATATAAACACCAGTAAGATAAAATGTGTTGAAACAGAATTCATAACCTAAAAAACAAATTACAAATTTACAAGTCTAAAGAGGGGAAAAAAAAAAAAGACCTAAGGAGACAAGCTACACTATCCAGTTTTGATGTATTTACTCACCCAAGCTTTCCTAGAGCAGGTCCAAGAGGGTTATTTTTAAGCAGTTTCCCAATCCAATCTCCACAATCTATAACCCAGATTATTTCAGTAAAGTTTGCAAGCAAAAAAGAAAAAGACTTGCATCCAGAGGCTATTGAAGAAACATGGCATTCAATACAAACAATAATGAAACAGTGAACATGGCGTCTTTCCGTGATCATTTCCCATCAACTTTAAATTGGAAGAACAAAAGACAAGCCCAAAGCAGAGTGTTGACACATTAGTTTACTATTAGACATCCAGAGACAGAGAGAGACTCAGGTCACAGGACTT
Source organism: Capricornis sumatraensis (assembly GCF_032405125.1). Taxonomy (NCBI): domain Eukaryota; kingdom Metazoa; phylum Chordata; class Mammalia; order Artiodactyla; family Bovidae; genus Capricornis; species Capricornis sumatraensis. Next base: position 77,849,775 of record NC_091084.1, read on the forward strand.
GAGAAGAGGCAAACTCTTGGGTGCTTTATTTGTTTTTACTACTGGTTTACAATTTCCTTGATTTTATTTTTAAATGCATGTCTTGGCCCAGAAAAGCAAGAGAGCACAGACTGCCAACAATATCAGATTCTCCTTTTCTTATTTTCTGGAGCTGCAGAAAACAGAGCCAGAATCCGGGCTGTCAAGGAGCCTCTGACTCTGTCCAGGCAGCATACGGCGTGAGGCTTTAGGATACACAAAGGCTTTTATAGTACAAATCTCAGCCAACTTAATGTTCTTTCAATGTAAAGTGGCTTTTATTTTCCCCCCAGAAAACTCTCTGGAGCTTTAAGGTACTGACAATTTTCAGAAGACAATGATTTAAAGAAATGGAGCCACAGAACTTCAGTCTTAAAAGTTTCCTTCCTATTTCTAATCCTTAGAACTGAACTGTCTCAAACATAAAATTGTCATCTGATATACAGTATTTCAGTATTTACCGATTACTTACTTTGTGCAAGGGCCCTATACCAGTAAGCACTCTGGACTGTAAAAATGTAAACGTCTTCTATGAACAGCGCTTGGCTCAGTACTATACACACGCTGTGGCACAAGGTGAAGGCACAGCATTACTGAGGTTGTACTCGCAACAATTTGGGTTTCAATGTAAAATAATGACTTTCAGCTTTTCCTACCCTGCACATCTATATACCTTCCTGGCTGTATACAAATCCACATTTCTTTTAAACTGCTGTTTCAATAGTATAGAGCAATGTTACATTTCTCTGGTGTAAAGTCTTTCAACTTAACAGAAACCAAATGATCGCAGGAAGAAAAAGAAGTCAAATTAGAAGCATTAAACTGTCTTTCTCAGAGCTTCCCTCTCCCCCTCATTAACATTTCTCAAACAGAAACACATCACTGTGATGCTCCCATTACAGACCATTCATGAAGTTCCTAACTGAGCTGAGACCAGACAGACTCCATCAACTGGGCACACAGCCACTCACCATTACCCTTTGTTTAGAGTCTCAACTGCCGTTCAACCCACATTATTGTGTTCCACTCAAGTCCATCAATTTTCTCAAAAGAGAAAACAATCAGGAAACAAGCAAATGTGTTATTTAACTAGAAAATGAATAAAGGATCTAATTCATATGCCTCACAAAAAACTCCTTAAAAATGATGGCTCACTTTAAATTTCCTATCTTAAATAGCAGTATTACTTTATTACCAGTCTTACATGCCTAAGAACGAGTTGTAAACAAATAATCATTAGAAACTTGTTTTTTAAAAAAGCCCGAGCCCTCCATCTTGAGCTGGCAAAGCACGAGAGAAGCACTCTGCACCAGAAGGGACAGCACAAAGGCATGTCTGCCCCACACAGGTGGGGAAGAAAAGGCCCAAGCAGCCCGGGGGGCGGGGCAGGGAGTGGAGGGGAAAAGGCAACATTCCAAAGAGCCATGATCCCAGGCTTGACTATCCTAAGATTCAAATGACTTTAAGAAATGTTGAAATAAAAAAAAAGAAATGTTAGGCAGGGCTCTGCAGTAAGCGTCTTAGCCAAAGCTCTTTTGGTTGTAATTAAGGAGAATTTCCTCCAAACTATCTTAAGCAAAAAAGGCACTAACTGAAAAGACAGGACCCAAAGGCAGGAAGTGTAACAGGGCCACACCTGGAAAGCCTTTATACACCCAGGCTTCCGTTCCACACGTGTCTGCAGTGGGTCTCTCTCCAGGGCTGTGCCTCTCAGCAGCGCTTCCTTCTGGATAAATCTACTTACTTCTCCCTCCCTGTACTGGCCTTCCCTGCTTCCACAGATATAAGCCTCTCAGCAGCGCTTCCTTCTGGGTAAATCTTACCCCCACCCCCACCCCACCCCCTCCATACTGGCCTCCCTGCTTCCACAGATATAAGCCTGAATTTGGCAGTACCCTGGCATCTGCCTATCTGTTCCAAGTTCTCTGAATTCAGGTGGACCTGTTTGTTCCCTGAAGGCATGCGTCTCAGTTCCAGTCTCAAATTCCTAGGAGAAATTGATTTGCCCAGCTGAGGCTAAGTGCCTGCCCGCGCGCGCGGTCAGTAAACTGTTAAAAGAAGAGCTAGGTCACAGAGCGTAGCGACTGCATGCCTGACTCCTCAGAAGATGTGTAATACACTAAATAAGCAATAAGGCAGTCTGCATCCTCAAAAAGAAACTTAAAATCTCACTGAAAAAATATATTAATACCAAATAATAGTCTATGACACACTATAGAATGAACGGGCAGGAACAGCTTCATGACAGAGGCCAGCTGTGCACTAAATGACAAACGGAAATAGAGCCGTGTTCAGGGAGGGCCGAGGGGCACAAAATGCAGCGCCTGCTCCTCTCGCTTTGGCGACACGTCTAAGAATTAGGGACCTAAGGAACAGACAGTCTCTTAGCACATAAAGATCTTCTGTGAAATATCCTAGTTGAAAGCGTGCTGTAAGGTTTAAAAGGATTATATGGCCACAAAGCAGTCCTGCTTCAAAGTGCAGCAGTGACCCGCCAGCTGCCGAACGTGGGTCACGCATTTTCAAGGTGCCTGTCACCACCACCCTGAGTTCCTGTCACCCCCGGGACCCCCTAGATTCTGGCTCAGGCGGCCGCTAGGGCAGCACAGGTGTCTCACTGGTAATGTCCCACCCAACCCAGCACGGTTACCACGCAGACAACTCAGGCTGAGCTGGATGACAGTAGTGTGTGGGGAGGGGACTGGAACAGAAAAGAGGAATGGTTCCCACATACAAAAGCTATAAGCACAAAACAACTGGGAAAAGCCTAAATTATTTGTACAAAACAGAAACTAGCAAAAACTTAACAGATGTCCAAAAACTACTGGGTTAAAAAAGACAGTCTACTCACATTAGACTGTTAGTTACCCTACATTATTACCAAAATATCACACATTCCCACATGCGAGAGCTTGCTTCAATCTCACAAGAAACAAAAAGGTAAAAAGAACAATGAGAAAGTGGTGACAGTTTCTAATTCACTGATTCCTTTGGTGAAGAGTAACAATGTTATGTAAATGAAAACTACAGACCTATCAAAATTAAATGTCTAACACTGTAAAATCAAACAGCTTTAGAACCAAAAAACTTCATTTTGTATAATCCCCAAACTAAAGACATTTCCCAATCTGGGGATAAAATTTCAATGGAGTTTCAATGTGGAGGGGGAAGTGATATTTAACTCCATTTTTTCAAAGCTGAACACAGCCATGGAGGTCAGAAAAAGCTAGCCAACAGTTCTTTCGAAAGCCACACCCCTAACCTACAAGCACATCCCCAAAGAGGCATATTAAAACCAATTAATTGAGATCCACTAGATCTCACTGCCGCCTCCAAACCAGAACTCACCATTCCTCTTCCTGTTTTCTGCCACATTTTCTAAGTGAAGTAAAAGAAAAATCAAAATGTTACAACTCAAATGCTGTTCTAAAAGTGAGTCCATTTCTTGTAAAGTGGGGAAAAGGTCAGCTGATTGAGGGTTACATCAGAACTTCACAAAGTTCTAAGAATTGAAATGCTTTAAAATCATTTAATGTAAGATATTTTATACTCGGTCTCCCCAAACTAGACTTTCTCATCTCCTGAGCATACAGGCTAATTTTAATGTAACTTTTATGAAAGTCATGTTCTCTGTATGAAAATTTTAAAACAATGGCAAGTATGAAGAAAAGAAAAACTGCTCATGTTGCAATCCCCCAAAAAAACTTTGGTATTTATCCTTCTAGCCTGTGAGGTAACATTTTTGAAGAATTAAAGATGTCCTTAGCAGAAAGAATGTGTTAAGTTAATGTGGAGTTCATGGATACAAACATTCTTGAAAATTTTTACAGGTCTGGAACTCAAAGAAGTTAAAAATAAATGTATGCTCGTGGCTTCCACAGAGCAGGTTAAACAGTAACTACAGAGCACGGGAATTCCCTGGCCGGCCAGTGTTTCAGGCTCAGGGCTTCCACTTCAGTGGGCCCAGGTTCCATCCCAGGTTGGGCAACTGCAACTAAAATCCCACAAGCTGCGAGCACCCCCCAGAAAATCCAAACAAACTACACAACAGTTCTGTTGATTAACTCTGTTAGGAAACCAGTACTTTAAGGAGACTTTGCCAACTGCCAATTTCAAGGCAAGGACAAGTTACAATTACAAAGATCTCATCAAGAAAACTGTCTTCAGTAAATTACAAACTGAGATAGGGATTCCTGATACAATAGTTTACTAAGCAAATAGCTACAACCAATTAACTCTTTCATCTCTTCATTCAGCCACTCAGCTGTCTGACTCCTTGTGACCCCATGGTGTTCAACACACCAGGCTTCTGTCCTTCACCATCTCCCAGAGCTTGCACAAACTCATGTCCATTGAGTCGGTGATGCCGTCCAAGCATCTCATTCTCTGTCATTACAACTCTAAATATTAGAGTCCACCCTCTCCGCAAGCCTAAAACTAGTTATCTATAACCAGGTGTCCCTAGAGCAAATCCAGTAATATACTCATTTGTATTTTTCAGTTTTCTATGAACACAGAAGACTCCCTATTAACAAACTCCATGTGAAGTACACGAAGTGAAGATGTCACGGAACCACATTAGCCAAGCATTCCACAGGGAACAATGAGCTGAAAGTTTCCACAGGAAAGCACACTCTTCCCAGCAAAACAATTCAGATGCACAAATTAGGCTTTAGGAAACAATCTTATCCCTAAGCCACAATGAACAAAGGAAAGTGTGCAACAGAACACACCTGAAAGGGGGGAAAGGAAGGAACGCTGGCATAGCTACTGTCTATGTGCGGCACAAGAGTCACACGAGTCATGCTAACTGTGTCTTTCATTCGGCTTAACTGCATTCCTGAGCAACGAAGGAGCAGTAGGCCCATTTTTACAGACGAAAAAAGGAAACAGCATTATCAGCACTGTACCAGGCACGACTCAGCGCCCGGCTCAAGTTATCTCAATCAATCCTCACGTCACCACTCCAGGTGATCTCCATTTTAAAGATGGGGGGGGAGCCCAGAAATGTTACGGTCACACAGTGATATTACCAATTTAAGGCCCAGAGCTGGAGGTGTCAAACCTACCCCTGCCAGGCTCTGCTCATAAACCCTATTCAAGTCACATCATTCTTTCAAACCACAGATTTCAAACCAATTTTAAAAACTCAAAAATCCTAGAATCAACTTTCAGTTATGAGATTAATTCTCCACGTTTTGTTAAAAAATTTCTTGTTTTGAAGTACAGTCAATATTTGATAACTATAAATGGGGCAAAACCTGTAAAAATTGTGAATCACTGTCGTACATCTGAAACATATAATACTGTAAATCAACCATACCTCAATTAAAAAATAAGTATAAAAATTTTGTTTGTATTTTACTTGCTCTCTGAACATTTCAGCAGGCCATGGCACCTCTAGGAAGAGGTGTGCAGGTAAATATAAGATTATATTAATAGCAATCAATTAGCAGAATTTGTAAGTTCTGGTAAGAAGGCGTACATATAAAGTTAATTGTTATTTCAAACATATAGTGAAATACTTGAACTTCCATGATACAGTCCACTTTTAACTATTACCAAAAATAATCAAGAATCAAGGAATAGTTCTGAACAAAAAAATGGTTCATATTGTTTGAAAGAGAGGAATGTAAGGGGCTTTCCTGGTGGTTAAGTCATTAAGAATCCGCTTTGCAATGAATGGGACACCCGTTTGATCCCTAGACCAGGAAGATCCCACATGCTTCAGAGCAACTAAGCCCACAATTACTGGGTGCCCTGGAGTCCGAGAGCCAAAACTATCAAAACCTGTGTGCCCAAGAGACCGTGCTCTGCCACTGGGAAAGCCACCGAAACAAGACGCCCACACACCAGAATTAAAGAGTAGCCCTTGCTCTCTCTAACTAGACAGCCTGAGCGCAGCAACTATGACCCTAAATAAATCATTAAAAAAAAAAAGGGGTATATAAATTCCTCGCTAACACTACAGTAAAATCCCGTGCATCAAGTACTGGGAAGCCTGTAACACCTCTTTAGGACAACAGAGTTAACCAAATAAAACTTCCAGTTCATCTCACGTCCCAAGAATTAATATTAATCACGCTCCTTTTGTTAGTGGAGAGGAAGAAAAAAGGAGTTGGAGGCTACGTCCAAAGAGCAGAGAGGAAAAGCAGACAGTCAAGCAGCTCAAAATCTGTTATAAGCCTCCAAATAAACAAGGAAAAGCTCATCCTAAGAAGAAAGCCTTTCACCGTGAGAATACTCTGAATATACAGAAACAGGCTCGGAGGCTTATGATAACCTTCAGAAGGCTCTCACCCTTATTCATTATTAATTCTAAGTAGGCCATTAAACGCCAGGTCTATAGACTTTTCCTCTACACAATATGGACTACCGGGATACCAGCCCACTCCTGGAACAAAAAGCACTCGTGCAAGTTACACAGGAAGAGCAGAAATTTGCCTTTTCTTTTCTCTTCATGCAGTACTTCTCCTGTACATATAAACCACAAATTAGAAGTGATGCTGATAATCGTGATCTGGGTTACTGTTACATACTTTTAAGCACACTGATATGTTTCAAAGATCTGAGGGAATCTGTGGACATCCCCCTGTAATTGGCAATTCCCATGAAGAGCAAGCATTCTAACCAATTCAAGAGCCTTTAGGGAGCACCAAGAGAGGGCAAGATACCAAGATGAAGGAGATGTCCCTGACTTCAATCAGCAGAGGACTTCAACCACAGAAAGTCCTAATACCTGCTACACATGGACAAACTTTGAAAACTGTGCTACATGAAATAAGCCAGACACAAAAGGATAAATACTGCACAATTCCAATTACATGAAATATCCAGAACAGGTAAATTCACAGGGACTGCCAGTAGACCTGAGGTTACCAGGGGCTAGGAGGAGGGACCAATGGATGGTTATTACTTAATGGTTACAGATTTTCTGCTTGGGTTCAAGAAAGCAACTTGGAAACAGGCAGAGACGACAACTGCGCAACAAATGTGCTTCGTGTCGTTGCACTGCACTCTCGAAACGGGGAGAGCTCCCTAGCAGCCTAGTGCTGAGGATTTCGGGCTTGCACTGTTGTGGCCCCTGTTCAACTGCTCTTCGGGAAACTGAGATCCTGCAAGCCAAGTGGCATGGAGCAGCCAAAAAAACAGGTGAAAATGACCTAAACCTATGAAACTCGGAGAAGAAAACAGGGGCTAAGCGTCAGGACACTGGACTGGGCAGTGGTTTCTGGGATGAGACACCAAAAGCACAGGCTATAAAAGCACAAACAAAGGACATGAGAAGAGTGGAAAGGCACGGGCGAAAGTGTGTGTGAGCCTCAGACATCTGCTAAGGGGCCAACATTCAGAGCAGATGAAGAGCTTCACCTCACCACCACCCAAATTTTTTTATTTTTTTAAATGGGCGAAGGACTTCAACAGGCATTTCTGCAAAGCTGATATAGAAATGGTCAACAAGCATATGAAAAGATGTTGATCATTAGTCAGAAATGCAAATCAAAACCACAGGGAGTCCTCACACCCGTTAGGATGACTACGGTCAGAGAAGAACCCTGGCATCCAGTGGCGAGGACTCTGTGCTCCAGCCACGGGGCAGGGTTCAGTCTCGGGGGAGGACTACGATCCCGCATGCCCCATGGTGTGGCCAAAAAAAGAAAACAAACGCTGGGGAGCCTGGGGAGATGGATGGACTCTTGCGCACTGCTTGTGGGATGGTGTGACAGTGCAATCCTTGGAGAACAGTATGGAGGCTCCTCAAAGACTTCAGCAGAGAACCACCGCACGCTCCAGCCAACCCACTCCTGAGCACCAGCCGGAAGAGACTGCATAGCCATACTCACAGCAGCGCCAATCACAATGGCCCGGAGGCGGAAACAACCTGTGTCCATCGACAAATATACAGGCAAAGTGTGGCATATTCACATAACAGGTTATTCAGCCTTTAAAGGGAAAGAAATCCTGCCACGTGCTTACAGATGAGCCTTAAAGGCTCACAGATGAGCCTTAAAGACACTCTAGTAAGTGAAAAAACCCAGTCACAAATAGCCACTTATAAATAAAAAAGTCGTCAAATTCATAGAAGTAGTAAGCAGAATGGCAGTTATGAATGGCTGGGATGAGGAGAAGAGGAAGAAAATGGGAGTTGTTTGATGGATATATAGTTTCAGATTTAGAACATGAAAAAGTTCCGGAGATCTATTTTCCATTAATATGAATGTACTTAATGCCAGGGGCTTCCCTGATGGCTCAGCGGTAAACAACTCTCCTCTCTGCAGAAGACATGGGTTCAATCCCTGGGTTGGGAAGATCCCCTAGAGGGGGAATCGGCAACAACCCACTCCAGTTTTCCTGCCTGGGAAATTTCATGGACAGAGGAGCCTAGCGGGCTATAGTTCATCTGGTTGCAAAAGAGTCAGACACCACTTGGCAATCACAAGTTAATGTTACAAAACTATACGTTCAAAAATAATTAGGACGGTAACTTCCAGGTTATGTGCTTTATGCCACATTAAAAAAATGATTAGAATGGCAAAACTGTGTTAGATTTTATCACAATTTTTAAAATAATGTAATATACTAAAACTACAAAACTGTACAGTATGTGAATTACATCTCAATAAAGCTGTTAAAAAAAAGGCAGAGGAAACAGAGTTTAACCAAATTCTATCATTTGCTGGTTTAAGAAAAGAGAGCAATATGTTGGAAGTACCCAGATCCTGGAGCTCAGAGAGGATCCTATGGTTCTGCTTCCTCCAACTTCTTCACCCCAGCCTCCATGTGACAGCCCTTTTCTTTCCCTCCCCAAGGCACATCACCACCACCTTTAACCTCCCAGTTCCTTATTATGTATTCTGTCTGGCCTCCCAGGAAAGTTAAGGTAAAGAAGCTACAGTGGCAGTCACAGGAAAGGGCACAGAATTCAAGACTCAGATTCTACGTTCAGCAGCAGAGCCAAAATATTTTTAAAAAGGAAAAAAAAAAAATCACACAGTAGACACATAATAAATGTCAGGTCTCTGCCCTTCCTCTCCTCTCCTTTCAGCCCAGCATATTTAAAAGAGCAAATTCTCAGCTCCCATGCTGGGATAGCCTCTGGCCTAACTCACAAGTGCTGGAGCTATAAACATAGCATCGTTTAATATGTAGATTGTTAATGCCTATCACCTATTATTAAATCCTAAAAACACATCACAAAACTATTAACTAGGATAAGCCTATTTTGATAAAATAATAAACTTTTCTACTACATATAAAAAGAGATAGTGACATAAAGACTAAACATTACCAATCACCTCTGAGTGGTGGAACTAAGGGTAAAGCTCTCCCTTTCCGGCATATCTGCATTTTTAATAATGCATTTGTAACTTCTGTAATAAGAAATATAACTGTCAGAAGAATAAATCATTCTGGCTTAAAATTTCACTGTCTGCCTCTGATACCACACTACTGCACTGAAGCTGAACTGGTACCATGTGAAACAGTCATGATTCCCTACATTTCACAGACGAGAATGAACTGAGGTGCAAAGCAAGACACTTGGTCCAGGCTGTATGGCTAGTAACAGAGCAGGGATGACAATTAAGGCCTTCCAACTTCAAGTCCTTTCCGTTCCACCACATCTTAAAGAGCAATCTGCATTACTGCTCATCATATATATATATATATATGTTTTTTTTAATCTATGTTGAAACTGTCCTAAGCAAGTAATCTGGAAGCTGAGGCTCCGTTTTCTCATCTGAAAAGTGAAGTGGTTGGAAAAGCTATTCTATCTCACCAGCTCATCTAGCCTCAGCAGCGAATGGATTTTAAGTCCAGATACCAACTGAGGAGAAGAAAACCCCGTGGGCAAAAATGAATGAATAATTGGAAAGAAGCTGAGGCCTGTGCTCTGGGTCAAGAGCCATTTTCAATGGAAAGAGGCTGTGGACAGTCGAGAGCAAAGAGCCCGCTGGGGAAACTCAACTTCCTGGTTGAAGCAACAGCTGAAAGCTCCGGCTTCGCTTCCCTACCAGCAGTGCTTCAATCTTTGCTAACTTACGAGGAGAAACCGCAGACTTATAAGTTAGAAGAATGTAACAACAGAGCCGTAGGGGAGGGAGCTGGAGCAATAGTTTATGCACGCTATGGCAACTGGATTATTTTCCAAGTGGACTCGTGAATATTAAAGTGGAAAGAACCCTTGGTGGTTCTCAGAGACGACCCTTCCTCAGCGAGAATTTCAGGAGACACTGAAACTTGGCAATACCCCTCCGAGAGATGTCACACTTGTGGAAAAGGCCAGAGAATCCAACTAAAGCCTCTTCAACCTACAGAGCATCAAAGAAAGCGAAAAGACCTTTATTAAGGGTGAAGTTCTCGCAAAGGATTCATCGGGTGTCTGTAACCTCTTACACTGCAAGCATTATAAAGCACTCCACGCTGTCTGACACTACTAGGCAGCCTTCTCACTCCAAGGTAATAAAAGTACAGCATTAACTTTGCTGGCGAGAAAAAGAAAAAAAAGGATTCCATTTTGCTAAAGCAACCTCCTCCGACCAAAACCCTACCACCTGCCCCTCCACTACGGGGATGAGCCTAAACCAAAGAGAAGCTGCTTCGAGCCTGGACAACCGTCCTCGAGAATTAAAACAACATCCTGCCCGGAGAACCGCAACCGAAGACGCCAGAAGCTTCAATTCCAAAAGCAGGTCCTTTAGCGAAGGAAGAAAGCTCCCGGCCGTGCTCTCGGCGCTCCCGGGTGCGAGAATCCAGCCCAGCTACTAGGCCATGACTGGGTGAGCACCTGACGTGGGGGGAGGGTGAGCCAAGGCCCTAGCGGATCTGGGGCGAGGAACTGGGGGGCTCCCGAGGCTCCAGAGAAGCAGCGCGGCCCTCCAGAGGCGGGGGTCCTGAGGACACCCCACCCCTACCCCAAGGATAAGCACCGAGAACACGTGGGGCGACAGGCGCAGGGAAGGGGTGTCCCGGGCAGGCAGCCTCGGTCTGGCACGGCGGCCGGAAAAAAGGAGGACGGAGCTGCCCCCGGGGCAGGGAACCGAGCCCTCAGAGCCCCGAGGGGGAAGGCAAAGGGCGCGGGCAAGGGGCAAGGCCACGAGGAGGGCGGGTCTCCCTGGGCGCCGACGCACGCGCCGGGACCCGGGCAGCGGAGGACCCCGACACCCGGGGAGAGACCGCGGAGCTGCCTCCAGGGGCCGCGGGGAAGCCGGAGCGGCCGCGCCGGGAGGGGCCCTGGTGACCCCGCGGGGCCGCCCGGACCGGACCCGCCCCGCGGCGCCTCCCTCCTGCCCCTTCCCTCCCACCCGCGCGGCCCGTTATCCCGCGGCCGCCGCACTCACCAGCGGCTGCACCTCAGCCCGCCGCCGCCTCAGCTGCTGCCTGCGCCTCCGCAGCCGCCGCCGCCGCCGCCTCGCTGCTGAGACCGAGTCCCGGGGGAGCCGCCGCGTCCCGCCGCCGCCGCCGCTGCCGCCGCCGCCAGAGCAGAACACCCCAAAATGGCGGCACTTCCGGCGCCTACCACCGGCGGGGAGGGCCGACGCGGAGGGGGAGGGCGGCTCGGGGGAACGTACCACCGCGGTGCCGCCCGCAGCGCCGAGCCGAACGGGGCTCGGCGCAGGGGCGGGCCGAGCGCCCGGCGCTGCAGCGCCCCCTCGGGCGGGGGAGTGGAGAAGCAGCCGCGCGGGAGCCCTGGGGGCCGAGGGCTCCGGCGAGGGCAAGCCTCTTTGTCTCGTTACTCCGCTGGAGGGAAGACTGGGGGAAGACCCCCGGCCTGAAAACTTGGAAGTTCTCGGCTCTGCGCCCCTCACCCGCAAGAGTTCCGGACGAACTGGAGGGCGCCGACCTCTGCTTGGCGCTGAATATGCGCATAATAAAATACTTGCTGAATGAATGGGTGAGTGAATGGGATGGTGCTGGGCCAGCGCTGGGCACCTGACACACCCTCCCTTCTAACCCAGCCGATAAGCAACGGGATCAGGGCCTTCCTTGTCTGCTGAGACGTGGACTGTAAGTGTATTGCAAGCTTTCAGAGTTAGACGAAAGCCCTCTGGCAGGATGATCAGCTGGGTGAACTCACAACCTTGCAAAAATCCTTGGAGCGCCAGGAAGCTCATAAGAGTCCTACTAAAAGACTGATTTTTCCAGCCCTAACCTGCTTCTTCCGGTGAAAAAAAAATTTTTTTTTTTTTCTGTAACCAAGGCTAGGTTCCTGAAGACCTCCTTCAGAGTGACCCAGAAATCCCCGGATCTAGGTAGAATGCAAATAGTTCAATAGTTGTTCTTTCTTTCGTTTGTTTGTTTAAAAGGTCAACGTCATTTATTCCCACAAGTTCTACATCTTGTGGGACAGTAAAATGCAGAGAAAGAAAGAAAACTTAGTTCTAAGACCTTTTGACCCCAACAACATGCAAATAACTCATGGGTTTGCAAATGATTTCTCCGAAACATCTGGCTTCTCAGCAATAACTATTCTACCCACAAATACTGATTATACCCTACCTTACCACAAAAAAAAAAAAATAAGTGGACTCCCAAGCACAGGCCTCAAGGGTTTTCCCATGTGTTGGAAGCACCTCTTTCCTCTCTTAGGAGGAAAAAAAAATAGTCACAGTGTTTCTAGTACCATGTAGATCTAAAGAATTAACCCTTAAATTGTACACTATCAGATTTTCTAGTTGTATTGTATAGTTTATCATTTTATATACATTATAACTCGACCCCATGGACTGTAGCCTAACAGGCTCCTCCCTCCATGGGATTCTCCAGGTAAGAGTACTGGAGTGGGTTGCCATTTCCTTCTCTAGGGGAATCTTCCCAACCCAGGGACCAAAGCTGGGTCTCCCACATTCCAGGCAGACGCTTTAACCTCTGAGCCACCAGGAAAGCCCGATACTCAAACCAGTCGATCCTAAAGGACATCAACCCTGAACAGTCATTGGAAGGACTGACGCTGAAGCAGAAGCTCCAGTACTTTGGCCACCTGATGCGAAGAGCTGACTCATTGGAAAAGACATGCTGGGAAGGACTGAAGGCGGGAGGAGAAGGCATAACAGAGGATGAGATGGTTGGATGGCATCACCGACTCAACAGACGTGAGTTTGAGCAAACTCAGGGAGATAGTGAGGGACGGGGCAGCCTGGCGTGCTGCAGTCCATGGGGTTGCAAAGAGTCGGACAGGACTTAGTGACAACAAATAATGCTGATATATGATCTTGTTCTTGTTAATAGTTTTATGTGTAATTTACTGAAAACGTCTTCCATTTATAGACCATTACAGCTTATAGAAGGTTGTCATACGTTGTTGTTCTTCAGTCGCTCATTCATGTACACTACCACAATTATTTTTATATTTGTCTCCCAGCTGCTGTAGATTGTAGAAACCGTTTAAGCAGAGAATCTTTTCCATTCTTTTGTATACCATTGAATCATCCAGATATCCATGTGTTTCACCTCCTCACCTCCTTCAGGTCTTGATTTAAATGTCACCTTCTCGGTTGGGCCTTCCCTGACTACCCTATTTCAGAATACACACACATACCCCCATGTTTCCAATCCCCCTTTCCTGCTTTGCTTCTGTCTTCTATCTGAACCACTTGTCACCATCCAACATAGTATATTTTGTACTCCATATTTAACTTATTTGTACTCTTCCCACACCAGAAGGTAAACTCTATGGGCATAGGAATTCTGTCTGTTTCACATCCTCAGGGCCTAAAATAATGCCATGTAGGTGATCAATAAATATTGTTTTTTTTTAATTTCCATATATTGTGAAATGATTACCCTAATAAGTTTAATTACCTTTATTATCTCATACAGATGGAGAAAAAGAAAAAATGTTTTTTTCTTGTGATAAGAACTCTCAAGATCTCTCTTAACTACTTTCAGATTTCAACTAACAATCGTCATCACCTTGTACATTATATTGCTAGTATCTATAATGACAAGTTTGTACCTTTGACCACCTTCATCCAGCTCCCCAATTCATCAATAAACATTGCTGAATTAACAAGAAGACATATCAAGGTACTGAGTATAAAAAAAAAAAAGAATGAATTGTCTAGTCTTCAGAAACTTCCTGCAACCTCAGTTCAGTTCAGTCGCTCAGTCATGTCCAACTCTTTTCGACCCCATGAACTGCAGCGCACCAGGCCTCCCTGTCCATCACCAACTCCCAGAGTTTGCCCAAACTTAATGCTGGGAAAGAAGGAGGGCAGGAGGAGAAGGGGACGACAGAGGATGAGATGGTTGGATGGCATCACTGACTCAATGGACATGAGTTTGGGTAAACTACGTGAGTTGGTGATGGACAGGGAGGCCTGGTGTGCTGAGGTTCATGGGGTCGCAAAGAGTGGGACCCAACTAAGCAACTGAACTGAACTGAACTGAATGTCCATTGACTTGGTGATCCCATCCAACCATCTCATCCTCTGTCGTCCCCTTCTCCTCCTGCCTTCAATATTTCCCAGCATCAGGGTCTATTCAAATGAGTCAGCTCTTCGCATCAGGTGGCCAAAGTATTGGAGTTTCAGCTTCAACATCAGTCCTTCCAATGAACACTCAGGACTGATCTCCTTTTGGATGGACTGGTTGGATCTCCTTGCAGTCCAAGGGTCTCTCAAGAGTCTTCTCCAACATCACAGTTCAAAAGCATCAATTCTTTGGTGCTCAGCTGTCTTTATATTCCCACATCCATACATGATTACTGGAAAAACCATAACCTTAACTAGACAGACCTCTGTTGGCAAAGGAATGTCTCTGCTTTTTAATATGCTGTCTAGGTTGGTCATAACTTTTCTTCCAAGGAGTAAGCGCCTTTTAATTTCATGGCTACAATCACCATCTGCAGTGATTTGGGAGCCCCAAAAAATAAAGTCTGACACTGTTTCCACTGTTTCTCCATATATTTCCCGTGAAGTGATGGGAATCACTTCAGATGCCATGATCTTCGTTTTCTGAATGTTGAGCTTTAAGCCAACTTTTTCACTCTCCTCTTTCACTTTCATCAAGAGGCTTTTTAGTTCTTCACTTTCTGCCATAAGGGTGGTGTCATCTGCATATCTGAGGTCATTGATATTTCTCCTGGCAATCTTGATTCCAGCTTGTGATTCATCCAGCCCAGCGTTTCTCATGATGTACTCTGCATATAATTTAAACAAGCAGGGTGACAATATACAGCCTTGATGTACTCCTTTTCCTGTTTGGAACCAGTCTGTTGTTCCATGTCCATTTCTAACTGTTGCTTCCTGACCTGCATACACATTTCTCAGGAGGCAGGTCAGGTGGTCTGGTATTCCCATCTCTTTCAGAATTTTCCATAGTTTATTGTGATCCACACAGTCAAAGGCTTTGGCATAGTCAATAAAGCAGAAATAGATGTTTTTCTGGAATTCTCTTGCTTTTTCCATGATCCAATGGATGTTGGCAATTTGATCTCTGGTTCCTCCTTCTTTTCTAAAACCAGCTTGAACATCTGGAAGTTCATGGTTCATGTATTATTGAAGCCTGGCTTGGAGAATTTTAAGCATCACTTTACTAGCGTGTGAGATGAGTACAATTGTGCAGTAGTTTGAGCATTCTTTTGCATTGCCTTTCTTTGGAATTGGAATGAAAACTGACCTTTTCCAGTCCTGTGGCCACTGCTGAGTTTTCCAAATTTGCTGGCATATTGAGTGCAGCACTTTCACAGCATCATCTTTTAGGATTTGAAATAGCTCAGCTGTCATTCCATCACCTCCACTAGCTTTGTTTGT
The DNA here is from genome assembly GCF_032405125.1 of Capricornis sumatraensis. NCBI lineage: Eukaryota > Metazoa > Chordata > Mammalia > Artiodactyla > Bovidae > Capricornis > Capricornis sumatraensis. The sequence goes on from NC_091084.1 coordinate 77,865,545, forward strand.
AGTGATGCTTCCTAAAGCCTGCTTGATCACATTGCAGGATGTCTGGCTCTAGTGAGTGACCGCACCATCATGATTATCTGGGTCATGAAGATCATTTTTGTACAGTTCTTCTGTGTATTCTTGCCACCTTTTCTTAATATCTTCTGCTTCTGTTAGGTCCATACCATTTCTGTCCTTTATTGAACCCATCATTGCATAAAATATTCCCTTGATATCTCTAATTTTCTTCAAGAGATCTCTAGTCTTTCCCATTCTATAGTTTTCTTCTATTTCTTTGCACTGATTACTGAGGAAGGCTTTCTTATCTCTCCTTGCTATTCTTTGGAACTCTGCATTCAAATGGGTATATCTTTCCTTTTATCCTTTGCCTTTCACTTCTCTTCTTTTCACAGCTATTTGTAAGGCCTCTTCAGACAACCATTTTGCCTTTTTGCATTTCTTTTTCTTGGGGATGGTCTTGCTGCCTGTCTCCTGTACAATGTCATGAACCTCTGTCCATAGTTCATCAGGCACTCTGTCTATCAGATCTAGTCCCTTAAATCTATTTCTCACTTTCACTGTGTAATCGTTAGGGATTTGATTTAGGTCATACCTGAGTGGTCTAGAGGTTTTCCCTACTTTCTTCAATCTAAGTCTGAATTTGGCAATAAGGAGTTCATGATCTGAGCCACAGTCAGCTCCCGGTCTTGTTTTTGCTGACTGTGTAGAACTCCATCTTTGGCTGCAAAGAATATAATCAATCTGATTTCGGTGTTGACCATCTGGTGATGTCCATGTGTAGAGTCTTCTCTTGTGTTGTTGGCAGAGGATGTTTGCTATGACCAGTGCATTCTCTTGGCAAAACTCTATTAGCCTTTGCCCTGCTTCATTCTGTACTCCAAGGCCAAATTTGCCTGTTGCTCCAGGTGTTTCTTGACTTCCTACTTTTGTATTCCAGTCCCCTATAATGAAAAGGGCATCTTTTTTTGGATGTTAGTTCTAGAAGTTCTCGTAGGTCTTCAACTTCAGCTTCTTCAGCATTACTGGTTGGGGCATAGACTTGGATTACTGTGATATTGAATGGTTTGCCTTGGAAATGAACAGAGATCATTCTGTCATTTTTGAGACTGCATCCAAGTACTGCGTTTTTAACTCTTTTGTCGACCATGATGGCTACTCCATTTCTTCTAAGGATTCCTGTCCACAGTAGTAGATATAATTGTCATCTGAGTAAAATTCACCCATTCTAGTCCATTTTAGTTCGCTGATTCCTAGAATATTGATGTTCACTCATGCCATCTCCTGTTTGACCACTTCCAATTTGCCTTGATTCATGGACCTAACATTCCAGGTTCCTATGCAATATTTTTACTGCATCGGACCTTGCTTCCATCACCAGTCACATCCACAGTTGGGTGTTGTTTTTGCTTTGGCTCCATCCCTTCATTCTTTCTGGAGTTATTTCTCCACTGATCTCCAGCAGCATAGTGGGCACCTACCGACATGGGGCTTTCCTCTTTCAGTATCCTATCTTTTTGCCTTTTCATACTGTTCATGGGGTTCTCAAGGCAACAATACTGAAGTGGCTTGCCGTTCCCTTCCCCAGTGGACCACGTTCTGTCAGACCTCTCCACCATGACCCGCCCGTCTTGGGTGGCCCCACAGGGCATGGCTCATAGTTTCTTTGAGTTAGACAAGGCTGTGGTCCATGTGATTAGGTTGGTTCCTTTTCTGTGATTGTGGTTTTCATTCTGTCTGCCCTATGATGGAGAAGGATAAGAGGCTTATGGAAGCTTCCTGAAGGGAGAGACTGACTGAGGGGGAAACTGGGTCTTGTTCTGATGGGTGGGGCCATGCTCAGTAAATCTTCAATCAATTTTCTGTTGGTGGGTGTAGCTGTGTTCCCTCCCTGCTATTTATCCAGGCCAAACTATGGTGGAGGTAATGAGGATAATGGCACCTCCTTCAGAAGGTCCCATGATGCACTGCTGCACTCAGTGCCCCCAGCCCTGCAGCAGCCTCAGCCCGAGACTCGCTGACACCCACAGGCAAGTCTGGGGCAGTCTCCTGTGGGGTCACTTTCCTTTCTCCTGGGTCCTGGTGCACAGGCTTCTGTTTGTGCCCTCCAAGAGCCTATTTCCCAGTCCTGTGTACGTTCTGGCAGCTCTACGGTGGGGTTAATGGCAACCTCCTCTAAGAGGGCTTTTTCCATACCCAAGTCTGCTGCACCCAGAGCCCCTGCCCCCGAGGCAGACCACCGCCGGCCGGTACCTCTGCAGGAGATGCTCAAACACAGTTCTGTCTCAGCCTCTGTGTGCATGAGGTTTGTTTGAGCTCTCTGAGCATCTCCAGTTGTGTCTGAAGTGGCGCTGCCCCACCATAGTTTGGCCCCAGGCAAATAGCAGGGAGGGAACACAGCTCCGCCCATCAACAGAAAATTGGATTAAGGATTTACTGAGCATGGCCCCGCCCATCAGAACAAGACCCAGTTTCCCCCTCAGTCAGCCCTGCACCCTGCCATGAGCCTCGGCCACACCTGGCCTGCTAACCTCTTCTCTCTCTGGTTCTCACAGCGTCCAGCTCCATAGACAGTTCTGGACGGGCAACCAGAATCTTTCCCCATCTATCTGCCGCTGGACGTAGGGCCAGTCCTTTCTAATTACCACTAAGCCCAGAGCTGGGCGGCAGAACGTGAAGACTACAGATTGTTTGAACTTCAAAGGGCTTCCCAATATAGACAAAAACACTCAACAGTCCAAATGCAAAAAAAGCCTGATGTGAGGTAAACAAGGATGAAAAGTTCCCATTTAATTTTTTGCCTTCCAAATTGAGGAAGATTTGTTTTTAAAAATGTTAATGAGGGTTCAGGGAAGCAAGCCTTTTTCCACGTGCTGGTGGGAGTAAAATTCAGATTGTCTGGAGGAATCTGAAAGTTTACATATCTTTCTAGGAGCATTTCTTGAGAAAATAATCAGGATAAGACTAGAGAGGGGTCATAACATTGTTAGAATTGCATAAAATTTGACACAAAAAGTGATAAAGTATGATATATCCATAGCCTAGAATATTATATATATATATATACACACACATACACACATATATATATATGCTTTTTTCAAATAATAATACAGAAAAAAACATTTAATTGTGGGCAAATGTTCATGACACATACTTAGTGAATGAAACAGGTGATAGGACTTCCCTGGTAGTCCAGTGGTTAAGAACCTGCCTTGCAATGCAGGGGACTTGGGTTCAATCCCTAGTCAGGGAACTAGGAATCCTACCTGGTGCAGAGCAACTAAGCCTGAGTGTGTATCACAGCTAGGCCACGACTAGGGAGTCCGTTCACAGCAATGAAAGTTCTGGCATGATGCAGCGAAGGTCTTGGGTGCCACAACGAAGATCCAACACAATCAAATAAATAAAACAGGTGACAAATAGGTACACTAAGATCCTATCTTTGTTAGAGAGTGTGCTTGTTGAGAGAAAGACATAAAACCCAGAAAGAGGGCTTCTCTGGGTGTCTAATTATTAAGAAAGTGAAAGTGAAGTCGCTCAGTCGTGTCCGACTCTTTGTGACCCCATGGACTGTAGCCTACCAGGCTCCTCCGTCCAGGGGATTTTCCAGGCAAGAGTACTGGAGTGGGGTGCCATTTCCTTCTCCAGGGGGTCTTCCTGACCCAGGGATCGAACCCGGGTCTCCCGCATTGTAGACAGACACTTTACCATCTGAGCTACCAGGGAAGTTATTAAGAACCATCTGCCAATGCAGGGAACATAGGTTCGACCCCTGGTCCAGGAAGATCCCACATGCCTTGGAGCAGCTAAGCCTGTGAGCTGAACCTACTGAGCCTGAGTGTTCCAACTACTGACTTGAAGCCAAAAATAAAATTTTTTTAAAAAAGGATGATCATACCAAGTGAGGAGTAGGAGGCTGTGTTAATATTTTAATAAATATTTTTTTCTGTGTTTTTTAATTAAGATTTTTTTTTTTTTAATTGTGCTGGGTCTCTGTTGTTGGCGAATGGGCTTTCTCTAGTTTCCTCGAGCGAGGGCTACTCGTTGCAGTGGCTTCTCTTCTTGTGCAGCTCGGGCTCACCAGCACTCCGGCTCAGTTGCCCTGAGGCATGTGGAATCTTCCCAGACCAGGGATCAAACCAGCGTCCCCTCCATTGGCACGTGGATTTTTCAACCACTCTGCTACCAGGGAAGCCCCTTTCAAGTCCTTTAATTTTAGTCATTCTGGTACAAGTGGAGTGATATTTTATCGTGGTTTAATTTTTTTTCCCCCTAATGCCTACTTTACATACATAATTCTTATTGACCATTTGGATATTTTTGTGTGTATGTGAATCGCCTATTCAATCTTTTTTCCCTCTTTTCTCTCTCTGTCTTTTTCCTTGTTTGTTTTGGAGGCACTCTTTACATATTTAGAATACAAGTTTCTTGTCAAACATATGGGCTTCCCAGGTGGTTCAGTGGTAAGGAATCGGCCTGTGATGTAGACGCAGGAGACCTGGGTTCAGTCCCTGGGTTGGGAAGATCCCCTGGAGAAGGGAAAGGCTACCCACTCCAGTATCCTGGCCTGGAGAATTCCATGGAATGTATGGTCCATGAACTCTGGGAGATGGTGATGGACAGGGAGGCCTGGCGTGCTGCGATTCATGGGGTTGCAAAGAGTCGGACATGACTGAGCGACTGAACTGAACTGAACTGAACTGTATGGTCCATGGGGTCGCAAAGGACAGGACTGAGCAACTTTCACTTTCACTAAACTCAACGAGCTAAATGACCTTGTACCCCATGACAAGGGCAGTTCTGCTCCCAGTACAAGTGAATACTTATTCCCACCCCCCCAAAAAAAAATGGTTTGTAGTACCTTTATTAATAATAGCCCAAACTGGAAATGATAGATAAATAAATTATGGAATATACTTACAACAGGCTACTTACATAGCAATGAAAAGGAACAAACCACAACTGTATATAACAGTATGGACGAACTGCACAGACATAAAATGGAGCAAAGCAAATCACACGAAAAGAGCATACGCTGTATGAATTTATTCAACTGAAATTTGAATATGGGCGGGAAAAAGGAGGAAAGGTCAGAACAGAGGTTATCTTTGCTAGGGAGATCTAGATCTTCCTGGTGGCTCAGCAGGTAAAGCGTCTGCCTGCAATGCGGGAGACCCAGGTTCAATTCCTGGGTCGGGAAGATGTCCGGGAGAAGGAAATGGCAATCCACTCCAGCACTCTTGCCTGGAAAATCCCATGCACAGAGGAGCCTGGTAGGCTACAGTCCATGGGGTCCCAAAGATTTGGACACAACTCAGAGATTTCACTTCCACTTTGCTAGGGAGAGGGCATTGACTATTGACTGGAGAGAGCTCCGGGGAGTTTTCTGGAGCACTGGAATGTTTTATATCTTATTCTGGGTGGAGTTCACATGGGTGTGTAGATATATAAAATTTATCAAGCCATACGCTTAGAATTTGTGGAGGTTCTATGGCCAGGGAGGGTAACAACAAACGACCCATTAGCCAGACCTGCAAAAGAAATAAACACACAGTGCCTAGGAAGAACAGGAATAGTGACAAAGGTAAGATGTTCAAACCTAACTCGTGAATATTAAGGTATTCTAATTAAAACAATGTGTACTTTTTTTTACTGTCAGCATGGGAAACAAACTAAGTAATTTTCTTTTCAGAAAACTTGTTGGCCACACCACAGGGCATGTAGGAATCTTAGTTTCCAAACAAGGACCAAACCCAAATCCCCTGCCATAGAAACTCAGAGTCTTAACCGCTGGCCTGCCAGGGAAGTCCTCTAAATTAAATAATTAAATTTAGAAGGTTGCTAGAATTGTGAAAAAACGTACAACAGGCACTTAATGTATACAGATATAGCGATGTTAGAAGAAAATTTAACAGTAGTTATTAAAATTAAAAATAGTCTCTCAGGCTTCCCTGGTGGCTCAGTGGTAAAGAATTGCCCTGCAGGGAAAACGGATTCAGTCCTTGATCCAGGAAGATCCCACAGAGTTCTAGAGCCCGTGAGCGGCAATAAGAGAAAGCACTGCCATGAGAAGCCTGAGCGCCGCAGAGAGGGAGCGGCCCCACTTGCTGCAGCTGGAGATGGCCTGTGCACTGCAGTGCGGACCCACCAGTCAGTTCAGTCACTCAGTCGTGTCCGACTCTGCCATCGCCAACTCCTGGAGCTTACTCAAACTCATGTCCACTGAGTCACTGATGCCATCCACCCATTTCATCCTCTCTCGTCTCCTTCTCCTCCTGCCTTCAATCTTTCCCAGCATCAGGGTCTTTTCCAATGAGTCAGTTCTGCGCATCAGGTGGCTAAAGTGTTGGTGTTTCAGCTTCAGAATCAGTCTTTCCAATGAATATTCAGGACTGATTTCCTTTGGGATGGAATGGTTGGATCTCCTTGCAGTCCAAGGGACTCTCAAGAGTCTTCTCCAACACCATAGCCATAAATATTAAAAAAAAAAAAAAAAAGAAGAAGAAGAAGAAAATTCAATATAGCTTTTTGCCCAAGCTAATTAAGGGCTGGGATTCACAACCGAAGGGATGAATGGATAAACAAATGTGACCAGGCTCCTCTGTCCATGGGATTCTCCAGGCAAGAATACTGGAGTGGGTTGCTGTGCCCTCCTCCAGGGGATCTTCCCAACCCAGGGATCAAACCCAAACCTGTATTTCTTGTCTCCTGCATTGGCAGGCAGGCTCTTTACCACCCGTGCCACCTGGGAAGCCCCTCTCTCTATATATATATGTACTATTCAGCATTGAAAAGGAAGGAAATTTTGACACCTGCTGCAGCATAGATGAAGCTTGAGGGCATTATACTAAGTGAAATAAGCCTGTCACAGAAGGACAAATGCTATATGACTCTACTTATATGAGGTACCTAGGGTACTCAGGGTCATACATAGAGACAGAAGCTACAGTGATGGTTACCAAGAGCTGAGGGGAGGGAGACGTGGGGAGTTTGTTCAATAGGTGTGGAGTTTCAGTTTGGGAAGATGAGGAAAGTTCTGGAAATGGATGGTGGTGATGGCTTAACAACAATGTGAATATACTTAAAAATGGTTTAAATGGTGTATTTTATAGTACATATATTTGGTATAGTAAAAAGAAAAAAAAAAGTTGGACTTCACATTGCAACTGAGTAATGCACATACGTTAGGATAAGTTAAGCTGTTGCAACAGTTAGACCTAAAATAAATAGCTGAAACAAATTAGAAATTTATTTCTCTCTCCCTTAACAGATGAGAGCAGATATTCCTGGTTAGTGGGAGGATGAAGATGGGTGGCTTCTACTCTAAGTAGTTCTTGGTGACCCAGATTAATGGGGACTCTGCCACCTGTAACTGGTTCCTGGCATGATGATTCTAGCCATCATCATTGCTATTCATCTCACAAGAAGAGAAAAAGGGTATGGGAGAGATTTGTGGAGGATTTACGGGCCAGATCCGCTGGTCCTCATCCTTGCAGACATTACTTGTGCTCACCTTCCACTGGAGATAGAACTGATTCCTGTATCGCTGGAGGTTCAGTGGTTAAGACTCTGGGTCCCCAGTGTAGTGGGCATGGGTTAATCCCTAGTTAGGTGAGATCGCAAATGCTACACCGCTCGGCCAAAAAAAAAAAAAGAGAATTTTGGTGGACAGTTCCTAAAAAGGAAAAAAAAAAAAATCCCTGGGGGAATATGCATATAAGAGTGGTTTTCTCTGGAGCTGAGATTGCAGCAGACATTAACTTTTTATACTATGTAATTTTGAAGTGCTTGCATTTTTTATAATAAGCATGTGTTACTATTATAATCAGAAACTAAAAAGCAAATCCAGGGTGGAGAGAATAACAACAACAAAAAATATTTGACTACGTAAAAGGTGAAACTACTTACTGATACATTCTTCATTAATAAAAATGGAAACCAATCTAAATTTCTGTTTTTTTTTTTTTTTTTTTTTTTTTAGTTCTACCCGTTTATTGCTACCAACCCATCACCCTCCACCCTCATGCACACACGCTCAGTCATGGAACCCCATGGACTGCAGTCCGCCAGGCTCCTCTGTCCATGGACTTTTCCAGGCAAGAATACTGGAGTGGGTTGCCATTTCCTTCTCCACCAATCTAAATTTCCATCACAGGAGAATGGGGAGGTAAATGATGGTATAATCATATAATGGATTAGAGAGCAGGAAAATTTAATGAATAGTACCTACACACAACATGGTGGAATCTTTAATGGAAAAAGTCACACAAGATTATCTGCTGTATCTATCATTTTCATTAAGCCACATTGATGTGCTAAAAACCCTATTTAAAATTTGTAGTATGAAAATACTTTTTAAAAAAACAGGCAGGAGGGCATCATGAACCCCCAAAGAACATTCTGGGGCTTCCCTGGTGGCTCAGTGGTAAAGAATCCGCCTGCTGATGCAGGAGACACGTGTTCGATCCCTGGTCCGGAAGGATCCCAGGTGCCTAGAAGCACGTAGGCCCGTGTGTCCCAACTACTGAGAGTCTGCTCTAGAGCTGCTGCTGCTGCTGCTGAAGCCCCTGGAGCCCACGCTCTGCAACAGGAGAAGCCCGCACACCCCAACTAGAGAGGAACCCCCACTCGCCACAGCCAGAGAGAAGCCCGGGCAGCAGAGAAGACCCAGTACAGCCTCAGTAAACAGAAACTAATAAAATTTAAAAGAACGTTACTCTGACTCAACAATGATTCATATTTTGCCATATTTGTCTAATCCATCTTTTTTCCTTGGTGCAGTATTTCGAGGCAAGTCCCACATATGCCATCTATTTCTACTTACTTTAGTAAGCATGTAGTCAATATATTTAGAGACATTTTCTTACATTGTGACAATGCCATGATGACATCAACAAGTTAGCAGTCATTCTTTGGTATTATTTCAGTCTGTAATCAATTGTCTCATCATTTTGAAAAATGACTTTTAATAGCTGATTAATTTGAATTAGGATCTAAACGGTTCAAGTGTTTAACTTCTGGTTGTCTTGCCTCTAGGACTCCTGAGGTAGCTGCTGTCTCATTCTTTTTTTTTTTTTTTAATTTTCATTGGAGTATAGTTGATTTACAAACTTATATTAGTTTCAGGTATACAGCAAAGTGAGTCAGTTATACTCCCCTCTCCACCTCCTTTTTTTTTTCATGTTTTTGACTTAGTGCAGAAACTGAGTCAGCTGTTCCTGTCAGGTGTCCCAAATTCTGGATTTGTCTATTGCTCCACTATGATGACATTTCACTTACCCTTCTATCACCTAAGGCTTCAGATCAGTTGGTCAAGAATCTGCCTGCAATACAGGAGACCCTGGTTTGATTCCGGGGTGGGGAAGATCTGCTGGAGAAGGGATAGGCTATCCACTCCAGTACTCTTGGGCTTCACTTGTGGCTCAGCTGGTAAAGAATCTGCCTGCAATTCGGGAGACCTGGGTTAGATCCCTGAGCTGGGAAGATTCCCCTGGAGAAGGGAAAGGCTACTTAGTCCAGTATTCTGGCCTGGAGAGTTCCATGGACTGTAGAGACCATGGGGTCAGAGTCAGACAGGACTGAGCAACTTTCACTTTCACTTTTCTATCACCTCTGTGTGTGTGTGTGTGTGTGTGTGTGTGTGTGTGTGTGTGTGTGCACATGTGCGTGCGCTCAGTCATGTCTGACTCTTTGTGATCCCAGGGACTATAGCCCACCAGGCTCCTCTGTCCATGGAATTTTCCAGGCAAGAACACTGAGAGTCGAGGGGATCTTTCCGATCCTGGGATCAAAGGAGCATCTTTTGTGTCTCCTGCATTGTAGGAGGGTTCTTCACCACTGTGCCATCTGGGAAGGGCTTATTACCTACATCTGCTATAAATGAACTTTAGCCCTAGAGGCCTGGTAAAAGCCAGGCTTGACTTTTTTGAGGTTGGTGCTGTGAACATCATGCTGCATTACCTCTGGAAATGTGATGTTCAGGTAGGTTGTCCTGATTTCAGCAATGCAGATTTATCTGTGGTTTGGGTAAATCAGCCTGATCTGTCCACGGTAAAGTTTCCTATCATCACCTTATCTAATGCTTTTATACATTGGTGACCGTTGACAGTATCAATTATTTCACTAGAAATTGCAAAATGCTGTCTTTCTAATCCTATCTTTCCTTCCACATTTATTGGCTGAAATGCACAATCCTGAGTTTCTAATTTCATTATTCCTTCCGTATGTATTTACAGGAAGTCTGCTGTAAATAACTTTCCCTCACCAACTGGAGGTATTTGGTTACCCCAAAATATAGTTCATATAGGAAAGGCAAGAGAGGACAAAAATCTTCATTGATATTGTCCACTGACATATCCTAAGTATTGGAATATTGTTTGGAATATATAGGACAGTCAGTAAATATTTTTTAATTGAATGGGAATCCATATATTGGAATACGATGTGCATCTGAAAAGAATGAAGAAAATGTACATCTATCTGTATTGACATAATACTTATAAATAATGTTGAGTGTAAAAAGCGGGAGATAGAACAATAGGTATAGGATGAGTCAATTTTTATAAAATATATATATTCTCAATGTAGCAAAAATAGGATTAGTGGATGAATGTGATAAAACAAACAATGAAATGAATTGTCGAGTTTGGATAGTGATTATATGAATTTTCCTTGTTGAATCTATTTTTTATTATGAAAAGGTTCATCACAAAATGTTAGAAAAAGATATGCATGTAAAAATCAGTATTTCTGAAGAGTGAGTTTGGGGGTAAGGATGAAACTTTTAAGGTTTATATACTTCATATAGAGCAAAACTTGTAAACTATCTTTTGACACAGTAATTCCACTTTTAGGAACGTATCCTAATATAGTAATTCTAAATATAAAAAATAGAAAAAATTTCATGTTGAAAATATTTTATAATACAAATGTGGAAATATCCTGCATGTCTAAGAATAGAATGATCACATTATGGTACAGTAACTAGGTTCGTTATAAATGATAAAAATAATGTGGTAATATTGAAAGTGCTTATGGGGACTTTCCTGGCTGCCCAGGGCTTGACTCCAGGCTTCCGCTGCAGTGAGGCATGGGCTCCATCTCTGGTCAAGGAAATAAGATCCCACACACCCCATGGCAGCAGCCAAATCAAAGGAACGAGCGAACAAACATGGTGGCACAAAATTTTACCAAAATGACACCAGTGATTTTTTAAATGGTGTACATAAATCACACGGCACTATTATACGACTCCAAAATCCCATGCCTGGATAGGCATCCAAAAAATTGAGAACTTAAGTCTGCAGAAAAAGTTGTATACAGAAACAGAAAGTAAACTAATGGGTACCAAGACCTGGCGGGTTGAGGAAAAACAGGGCGTGATTATGCTAATTGGTGTAGGGTTTCTTTGGGGGATGATGAAAGTATTCTACAGCTGATGGTGGTGATGGTTGTACAACTCTGCAAATATACTAAAAGCCATTGAACTGTACACTTTAAACGAATAAGTTGTATGGTATGTGAATTATATCTCAATAAAACTATTATAAAAAATTTAATGATAACACATGAAAAGAAAGTTGGAAGAAAAAAATGTGCTTGAGGTGGTAGGACTATGGGTGATTAAATTCTGCTTTCCTGTATGTTCCGGTTGTTATTCATATGTGTCATTTGTACAAGGAGATAAGCTGTTTTAAAAAGCACAAGATGTGGTGAAGGAAATGGCAACCCACTCCAGTATTCTTGCCTGGAGAACGCCATGGACGGAGGAGGGCTACAGTCCACGGGTCACAAAGAGTGGGACATGATTGAGCAAGAAAAAAAAAAAGCACAAAATGTACTTTTTCAGAGTGCTATTTAACTGTAAATAATCAGTGTGACAACTATTCCTCTTGCTTATTTGCAGGTTGTAGGTTTTATGTTTATCATAATATATATATTTTTAAACCTTTATTTAATTTTTGGTCTAGCCTGTGCAAGGCTGTGGGATCTTATTTCCCTGACAGGGATGGAACTGGTGCTGCTTGCACTGGCAGCAGAGTCTTAACCACTAGATCGCCAGAAAACTACCTATGATAATATTTTTAATATTAATATATTTTCATAAATAGAACAGATATCACTTATATCTGTTTTTCATTTGAAAAGACCCTGATGCTGGGAATGATTGAAGGCAGGAGGAGAAGCGGATGCCAGAGGATGAGATGGTTGGATGGCAATACCGGCCCAATGGACATGAGTTTGAGTAAACTCCGGGGAGTTGCGGATGGACAGGGAGGCCTGGCGGGCCTGGAGTCCATGGGGTCGCAAAGAGTCGAATACGACTGAGAGACTGAACTCAACTGATATCTATTTTTCACTATGTACACACACACACACACACACACACACACACACATACTTACTGCAGTTTAGTTAGGAGGCGGGAGCCAGGACTCCAGGCAGATGTGGGGATGGGGTGGGAAGGGCCGGACGAACCCAGGTCCCCTGTTGGTCCAGGATCAGGCCCCTCTCCTTACTATCCCTTCGGCTCTGAGCTCTGGACTCCCTGGCCGAGAGCCTCTTCCCGGTCCTGTCCCGCCCTTCGGTGGGGTCAGCGTCCCCTCGCTCTGGCCGGTGGTTGGCGAAGGGGCCCCGGGCTCACCGGCCGGGGTCACAGTTCCACCCGCAGGGCTCAGGCCCCCCAACAGGAGTCACAGCCCCTCCCTCGGGAGGCGGGGGCTCACTAGCCACAGGCCGGGGTCGCAGTTTCCCACACGCGGTAGACTCGCAGCCTCGGGCCCGCGGGACGGGCCCTCCCCCGGCCCGGGCCCCCGTTTCCCGCCCGGGAAGCCCGGGCCCCTCCCCACGGCGGCCGGCGGCCCCTCCTCCCGAGCCATGGTGTGGGTCCCCGGGGCCCCCGGCGAGTCCCCGGGGCCCGGGCCCGAGGTCGCGACGCTCGAGAGCCCCGCGCCGGCCGGGTCGTCCTCGCTGGGGGCCGCGGCCGCCCCGCCGCCCCCCTGGCCCGGCCCGCGGACGCCCGCCTCCTGCCCGGCGGTGGGCGGGTCGCCGCTGCGCCGCGCCGGCTGGGCCGGGATGGCGGCCGGCTCGTTGCTGGAGGCCGGCCTGGCCCGGGTGCTCTACTACCCGACGCTGCTCTACACGCTGTTCCGCGGGAAGATGCCCGGCCGGGCGCACCGCGACTGGTACCACCGCATCGATTCCACCGTGCTGCTGGGCGCGCTGCCGCTGCGGAGCATGACGCGCCGGGTGAGCCGGGCCGGCCCGGGCCGCGGCGGGGCCTGCGAGCCCGGCGAGCGCCGCCCGGGCCTCGGCCGCCCGCCCCTTTCTGAGCCCTCTCTTTGCCTCGGCAGCTGGTCCAGGACGAGAACGTGCGCGGGGTGATCACCATGAACGAGGAGTATGAGACGAGGTTCCTGTGCAACTCCTCCAAGGTGAGGCTCCGGGCCCGGCGCCCCTCTACCACTCCGGGGTCTGGGCGAGCCCGGAGGGGGTTCGGGGGAGGCTGTGCTGTAGGTGACCTTGCCCCAGACACGAGCGTCCCAGGCTTGTGTTTTTTCCTCTTTTTTGCCTCTGAGGAGCTGGTCCTGCGGCTAGAGTGGGGTAGAAACTAGTTTGCGAATTAGAAATTGATGTGAAAGGTATTTCACAGTAGAGTTGCCCAACTTTGATTACTCCTTTCTGCACACGTGCATTCTCGGTTTTGGTTACTCACATCAGTAACCAGAACTTGAAAGGCAACGTTTCTCTTTTGGCTACTCCTCGCAGCCTGTGGAATATTAGTTCCCCATAAAGGGATCAAACCTGCGACCCCAGCAGTTGGAAGAGCAGAGTCCTAACCATCGGACCACGAGGGAAGTCCTGAAAGGCAACTTTTCTCTGCCTTGCTTTCATTCATTCAACACTTAATGAGCACTAAGTATGGATCGGACACTGTTCGATATTCAAGACCAAGGCCCTATAAACTATAAAAAAGAAAGCTACCCCCAATCCCTGATAACTGTATCATAAAACTCTTTGTAAAAACTGCATAGAATTCATTTGGTTTTTATTTGAGGGAATTTCATTTATATGTTAGAGATGATAGTGGAACTCCAAAGCATGGTGATAAATGCAGTTCAAGCCTAAAACCTAGTTTTCGTTAGACGTGAGTGGTTTTTTGGTGGAACTCTCCATGATGGTTATGAGGTGTTGCCCTGTCTTTCTAGTGTTTGACTTCTATTAGCGCTGCACAATTATCTTCCCTGTTTACTGTACTGATAGAGCCTAATGAACATGCAGTTATTTCAAACCATAGATCTTTTTTGAAATCTAAAAAAATAATTGTGACTCACATTTAAAATCTATTGATCAGTGATGGCATACATTTTTAAAGAATAGATGGCAGTTCCTTGGATTTCCCACAGAACCTCGGGAGTTATTAGCCAAAATGCATTGTTAGCCTCAGTGTGGTCGGTCCTGTGGAGCAAGCCACAGAGAGTGCTTGGTCTCTGGGCGTGAGGCATCGAGATCTGCTATCTTATCTCACTAGCCTAGAGAAAAGAAATCTCCAAGGCAATGGTTCTGATATTTTAATACGGCTAAACATTATCTAGTAGTAGTGGTGTTAGTCGCTCAGTCATGCCCAACTCTTTGCAGTCCTGTGGACTATAGCCCACCGGGCTCCTCTGTCCATGGAATTCTCCAAGCAAGAAGACTGGAGTGGTTTGCCGTTCCCTTCTCCAGGGGATTTTCCTGACTGGGGGATTGAACCCCGGTCTCCTGCATGGCCACCTGATGCAAAGAACTGACTCATTGGAAAAGACCTGATGCTGAGAAAGGTTGAAGGCAGGAGGAGAAGGGGCCGCAGAGGGTGAGATGGCTGGACGGCATCACTGACTCCATGGACATAAGTTTGGGAGTTGGTGATGGACAGGGAATCCTGGCGTGCTGCAGACCATGGGGTCGCAGAGTCGGACACAACTGAGTGACTGAACTGAACTGACTGACTCCTGTATTGCAGCAGATTCGTTACCGTCTGAGCCCCAGGGAAGCCCCAGGGAAGCATTATCCAGCTGTCTGTTAAGACAGCACATTCCTAGGTACAACTCTCAGGAACTTTAAATCACTGCCTAAGAACGTGACTAAGTAGCAGGCTCCCCAAGTGTTTGATGTAATTGATGTGTAAACACACACTGCCAGATTTTGCTGTTTTTGGTTAATTTCGTGAGCAGTGTAATATATTGACCTTCATTCAGAGTCATGTGTCTGATTTGCTGAAGAGATTAGTAACAAAAAGTCTACCTGAAGTCTTAAGGCAAAAAATAAAAAAGTTGCCCAGTTTGCCAGAGGCCTTATTTCTTCTGTTGATTCTTTTCTTCCTTCTAAGCAGTAATATTGCACTAACGAAAGTAGGTGCGTTATTTAAATTTTAAAATAACTCTTATTTTCTACCACATACCCCTCTCCAAAAAAGTGGTAAAAAAGAGAAGACTTATGGGCAGAGAAATAGAAGGCCTTGCAAAATGTAGTAGTCTAACCCTGCAGCTAGATCACTGCACAAGCGCCAAAGTCACGCAAAAAAAACTTGACGCAGCTTTTGTAGATGAATTTTATACAGTTTGTGTTTTGTTGCTAAAGATTCAAATACTAAGAATGCTTTAAAGCTTGGGCATAATTCTAACTCAGAAGCATTGCTGTTGTTTGATGAAAGACCATGTAAGTCAGTCATTTTAAAGACATTTCTGAAAGAAGTTTCTTTTTAGGCAAGCATATACCGCATATATTACCATTCACCACGAACCTTCCTTGTTGCTTTGCTGTCTCACGGGAGTCCCTCTTCCTGCCACTCACATCAGGCGTTTTTCATTTTCTTTTCGGTGCTGGCGGACCTGGCCCCAGGAGTGGGAGAAGGCAGGAGTGGAGCAGTTGCGGCTCAGCACGGTCGACATGACTGGGGTCCCAACCCTGGCTAACCTCCAGAAAGGAGTCCAGTTTGCCGTCAAGTACCACTCGCTGGGCCAGTCTGTCTACGTGCACTGCAAGGCTGGGCGTTCCAGGAGTGCCACTATGGTGGCTGCGTATCTCATTCAGGTAGGAAAGGGCCTTCTGGACTGGTACCGCCCGCTCCCCCTTGTTTCTAAAAGCAATCTGATTTTTATTTAACTTTATTATTTTTAAATTTTTATCTTTTGGTTGCACTGGGTCCTCGCTGCTGACTGCAGGCTTTCTCTAGTTGCTGTGAGTGGGGGCTCCTCTTCATCGAGGTGCACACGTTTCTCACTGTGGTGGCCTCTTTTTTATTGCCGAGTATAGGCACTGTACTCTGTGCATTGTACTTGGGTTTCACAGGTGGCACTAGCGGTAAAGAACCCACCTGCCAATGCAGGAGACATTAAGAGACCTGGGTTCAATCCCTGGGTCGGGAAGATCCTGTGGAGAAGGGCATGTCAACCCACTCCAGTATTCTTGCCTGGAGAATTCCATGGTCAGAGGAGCCTGGCGGGCTACAGTCCACGGGGTTGCAGAGTCGGACACGACTGAAGCGATTAGCACGCACGCACAGGCACTAGGGCCCAGGGGCTTTAGTAGTTGGAACTCCCGGGCTCTAGAGCACAGGCTCAATAGCTGTGGCTCTTGGGCTTAGTTGCTCTGCATCATGTGAAATCTTCCCGAACTAGGGATCAGACCCATGTCTCCAGCATTGTCAGGTGGATTCTTAACCACTGTACCCACAAGGAAGCCCCTCTTTTTGTTTTTGTTTTGGCTGTGCTGGGTCTACATGGTAGCTCGCAAGCTTCTCTCGTTGCAGGGTGGACTTGCTTGCCCTGCAGCACGTGGGGTCTTAGTTCCCCAGCTGGGAGTGCATCCACATTGCCCACATTGGAGGGTGGACTCTTTACCACTGGGCCACCAGGAAATGCACTGGTCCCCTACACAGCAGATCTCCAGTCCACTGGCGGACCTTGCTGGGAGGAGCCGCGTTCCTAATTTTAGGCCTTTGCGAGGTGGAAAAGACCTGAAATTTGCAGACAGGCTGCAACCTGCCACCTGTGTGACCTTCGGCAAAAGCGGGTCACCCTCTCCAATGCTCAATTTCCTCAAACTAAATGTGTTACAAAACTCAAATAAGATCTATGTCAAACACTGCCCTAGAGCAGGCACTCAAAAAATGGAATTGCAAAGGATGTTAATACAACCGAAAAGGCTAGAAACATTTTGTTATAAACGGTATGTCAGGAAATACAGTGCTGTAGGTAACAGTGCTGATCACAGCTCTAGAGGACTCACATTTTGTTAAGCATGTCAGAGTACAGTCCTGGTTATTCGTTTCTACAAACAGTGGCTCCCACAGAATTTTGCCTATCGATTTGATGATTGGCAGCGGGGATGCTTTTAAAAACATTTAGAAGCCAGCACTCTCTAGTGCATCATTTCCTGTTACACACCCTCAGCTCATTTTTGTTACCTGTGAGGCCCCTGAAGAGCACTGACTAAGTAATTTAGACAGTTTTTAAGGTAAAAGGAAACGTAAAGATAAACGGCCTGGCCTTGTGTTACTGTGGCCTGGTGAATATACGATTTAACAATACTAAAGCTTTGATCGTTAGGAGTCTGTTTTGCTGGAAACTGGGTATCAGGAGATATTTTGGGCCAAGTGAGAATTGAACCAGCAGACTAAAAATCTACTTTCTTGGTTCTGTTGAGTTCTAAACAAATAAGTATCTTGAGGACACGTAGATAGCCCTCCTTGAAAAACTTTAAAAGTACTCTTTTCTAGCCACAGTGACAAGTTATGACATCAATTGTGTACTTTTCCAGGAAACTCTTGTAACCAACAGCCTAGCTCAGAGACGGTATCTAGTAGGCCTAGGCCTGCATGAATTTAGGACCTCAGCTTCATGTGTTCAACCTATTTTTCCAGGGTTTGGGAGAACAAGAAATTAGGTAGAAAGACTGACTTGTGTCCCCCTCAACCCACCAGCCTGCTGCACAAAATTGTGGGACTGGCTGACTGAGGGGGCTAAAGTGTTCTCTCACTTATAATATGTGGGTCATGGTTTTTGTTTTTAAAGAAATGCTGAGAGCCCTTGAGCACCAGTTATCAGCTCAAGGACCCCTTAACACCTGCTCCTTCCTCTCTCTGACTTCCCAACCCTGCGCTTCAGGTGTACCACTGGACTCCAGAGGAGGCCATAAGAGCCATCACCAAGATCCGGTCCCACATCTACATCAGGCCTGGCCAGCTAGAAGTTCTCAAAGAGTTCCACAAGGTGACCGCTGCAGAGGCAGCCAAGAACGAGATCCATCGCACGTCACTGACATGACCCAGGGGGATCAGGAAGAATGCAAACCAGCGCTGCTCCCTGCAGAATGAAAACACTTAACAGGACCAGAGGGGCGTAAGCCCCAACTTGACCTAATAGGAATGTGCTAAGTGGTGGTTAGGTTTGCTCCCTTTGTCTTGTTTCATTTTCCTGAAATAACACTGTTGTATGGCTAGCTTTAGCGTGGCTTCCGTTCATGGGGCATGGGGAAATGGGACCGGGCTGAAGGTTTATGAGATCAAAGAAATCTGTCGTGCACCTGATGCTGTGCCTAATATTTAGGCCTGTAACTCAAAGACGTTTAGAATTAGGAGAAGGGCAGAGAAATATCCAGCCCCAGCTCTTTCCCACTGTCAGGATCCTAGTCCACTGGCCTTACGTGGCTGTCCTTGCGTTTGGAGCAGTCATCCTGTATGTAGAAAAGAAGCATGGGATTCCATCAGTATTGTGACTCAGAAGTGTGTGGGTGTGTAGCCAGTTCCCCTTAGGAAGTCACCCCTTTAGAATTCAAAACACACATATATCCCTTCAAAAACTTTTATTTGTATGAACAGTTCCTAGCTCTTGATTTATCTTAGAGCTTTTAAAAGAGTAGTGACCTTATATACTTGAGTTTGAAAAAAAGTTTCTGCTATTAACCAGAAATAATCCATTCTACTTCTTTCTGGCTTACTCCTTGGAATTAGCCAAAAATAAAACCAAAGTGTACATTTTCTGACGGAGAGATGAAAAAGAATAGACGGACATCCTGAATTCTAGTGTAGCCTCTTGCTGGTGAAGGACACCTTCGCTTTAGTCCATTTTTTCCAAGCAACACCTGAAGGAGAACTCTAACACCTAATTCTTTGTGGGAAAATGACCAACAAGCCGCTTTGCAGGCTACAGAAAAAAACGGAGACTGGACATCTTTCCTTCTGTCCCGGGATCAGGGGTGCTTCTATTAACATTGATCAGGTAGAGAGGGGAGGCTGTGCCTAAGGGTGGAGAAGAGGCGGGCTTTAAGCAATCTGTAGTGAGTGAGGCTCAAGATTACAAGGGGGTGGCGAACAGGCTGGCCTACTCTCAGTTCTAGCAGCCAGCTGAGTAGCATTAGTCTAAAAAGCCCCAGACAGAACACTCTTAGGAGTTCAGGGAAGGGCTGAGGCGCTGCCTTTCTAACATGTATCAGAAAGTAACGTAATACCCGAGTTGGGGGGTGCCTCCGGGGACTTTTGGGTTTGGATAGGGAGGTGCTGGAGGGAGGGAGGGCAAACGCCAGCTGCTCCTGCCCTCAACAGCCTTAGGCCAACACGAACTGCAAATTGGTCAGCAGCACCTTAATGCCTCTGGTGACAGTTACAGCCGAAGTGGCAGGGTCAAGCTTGTAGGTGTTGGCATCTCCCTTTTTATACCGGTCCCGGAAAACATAGATGCTCCCGTTACAGCTGGCGATCTTCCAGAGGGACGGGGCAGAGCTCCAGGCCTCGGGAAGGCAAAGCCGGGTGAAGCTGTCTAGCAGGGGGTTGTAGCACACCAGGGAGTCCCCCTCGGCCACGATGAACACCAGGTCTTTATGCACGGCCGCATGCATGCGGCCTGCGAAGGGCAGCACGTAGGGCTTCACGTGGCACTTGTCTGTCTCGGTGTCAAAGCACTGGATGAGTCGGGACGGTTTGGTAAAGAAGTCCAGGTCATTCTCCTCCCCCCCCAGTAAGTAGATGATCCCGTTGAGGTTGGCACCAGCGGCCCCTGACACCGCCACCTCTAGCTGGGTTGTCTCAGTCCAGACATTATCACCCACCCGATAATAGATCACCGCGTTGGAGAGGGTGTCCTGCAGTGTCTTGCCACCCAGTGAATATATGGCGTCCTTCCCAGGCACAGACACCAGGGTGTGCTGGAGTCGGTCTCGGGGCAAAGGGGCACACCACTCCCAGTCCACGGTGGCATTGTTGCACTTCCACATGCGCCGTGGGATGGATCCCCCTACCACGTACAGGTCCCCGCCGTGCTTGCAGGCTGCTGTGATCTGGTGGCACAGGCTGTTCTGGCCGCTCACACTGATGGAGTCGTCTTCCGCACAGTGCAAGGACACAGCCAACGAGTGCGTGCGAGAGGACTCCTTCCCGATCAGGTAGATGTGCACGTTCTCCCCAATTTCCTGTTGGCGAAATTAAAGTCATAAACGGTACCTATCAGCTCGAGGCTAAAGGCGCAGCTGAGACGCACACCCTCGTATCTCGCCCTGACCCACTCCCTTCTAGTTACTGTGTGTCACCCCGACTCTCCTCTGGTCACCGTCTTTCAGGTACCTTATGCTGGGACAGAAAACCTGTCACACTCATCCTTCCAGCCTTTTTTGTAACTATGATGAGTTGGTGCTTTGGTCATTAATGCAATGATGAAAGCAGTTCTCTCAAGGAGCTTTGGTGCCCAGAGGCTGCTGGCTTCTAGGCTCACATACATGTCCTCCACCCCAGCTCTTATCAGCTTTAAGCCAGAGACTTACTTGCCAGCCATCAAAGAGGCCAAGCTGACAAGACAGCTGGAATGCATCTATCTATAGCATGGTGTCCCAACCCTAAAGAAATCTGCCTTACCTTCAAGCTAGTCCTGAGTGACTCTGAAAAAGCCTCTCTTTCTTCTTTATTAAAATTTATCCAGGCTTCTATTGCCTCTGTTGGGTTCTGGGAACATGGAACTCCATCTGCAAGTCAGAGGAAAGGTATGGTCAATGGCAGTCTGAGGATCCACAAGGGAAATTTAGAGTCAGTGACTTTAAAAATGTGAATCTCTTTGTTAGACTACCACCATGTATATATATGTATGTGTGTGTGTGAGAAATTAACCTAAAATTGCCCTTTTTTTCCCCTTAATCAAAATGGATGACTTGATATTCTCCTATTTGCCATGGAAGCAATCTACTAGGCTATAAAGCTCACATTTGAAGTACAGTTATACCTCACTTGCAGGGTTAGCATTGTTACCTAAAAGTTGGCCAGTCACTTGAGAAGCTTCTTATTTAGATGTCTGACTTTTTACAGCCCTATGGACTGTAGTCTGCCAGGCTCCTCTGTCCACGGGATTTTCCAGGCAAGAATACTGGAGTGGGTTGCCATGTCCTACTCCAGGGGATCTTCCCAGCTCAGGGATCAAATCCATGTCTCTTGTGTCTCCTGCATTGGTAGGTGGATTTTTTTTTTTCTTTTTAACCACTGTGCCACCTGGGAAGCCCCTAACTATCTTGACTCACTGTCAATTTACTCGGGTAAGGAGTCCCACAAATACATGCGAAGTGTAGACCGGATGAGAACACTTACGCACAAGAGAGGTTAGAATATAAATGCAGGTAGCTCCTCACTACCTTTTGTGGCTAAGTGCAGCTTTAAAAAAAAAAAAAAAAAGATATTTGCATATAATGTGAAATGCTGCTTTAGTTTCCTAATCTCTTCCTCTGGAAGGGCCTCTGTCTCTGACGTTAACTACTAAACGTCAACTCAATCTCTCTCTCAGAAGGTATCTAAGTAAATTCTTATCAAGAATAACAACGGAAACTAACACCAGGAGCCTGAGGGTACCCTTGTCCTAGAGGAGAACTTTCAGCGGCCGTCACACACGTGTGCAGCTGGGTATGGCGTTCCCCCTCGCTCTGCTTACCCGAGATGATATCAGTGAGTAGATGGTGGGGCAAGTGAAGAAATTCCTCTGTGCTCTGCAGCTGGGCCAGGTGGGCCTTGGCACAGTGCTTGGCAGCGGTGTAGAGCTCAGGATCGCTGTGTCGGTCTGCTAGCCACATCACCTGCAGGCAGTTGCCCACCTGCACTGTGCGGGCCAGAAACCGAGAACATTCCTCAAAGAGAGCCGTCAGCTGATACATGTCTGACACCTCATAAATCTCCTGCAGCTCCTCTGCGCGGAGCTTCACGGTCCCGTGGTAGATATAATCGACCAGGAGCTGGAAGACAGACTCACTGACATCCTGCAGTACAATCACCCGGTTGTGGGCCTCCTTCAGGTTGGAAGTGAACATGGACCGGAAGAAGCAGCTCTGAGCCGAGAGGACCAATCGGTGGAGCTGAAACTCCCGGCCTTCCACAGAGATGGTGACGTCAGCAAAGAGCTCTTCCTCCAAACACAGTTTCATGATGCCCTGAGCCACACGGCCTGAGTGTGACCTATCTTTGAAAGTGTAGTTCACAAAGTAGTTCTCATCCATGGATGCTCCAGGTTCCTCTGGTGATTCCATGGTGGTAGCCAACTTCTCTCTCTGCCAGCTGTCTGTAAAACACCACCACCTTGAGTAACTGAAGGAAGCCACAGTCTATGAATCTAACTGTCCAATTCAGGGAGAGAGAAGGGAAAAGGGAGAAGGGCACAGTCGACCCAGATTAGCCTTAGTCCTGGCCCTGCTAATGACAACTCTGATGATCTCCCTGAACCAAAGCTGGGCTCATTCGCTCACAGTGACATCACATACCTAATAAAATCAAGATTTCCTACGCGAGGTATTTCCTTGAGAAAACATGGAAAACTCCTTTTCCATGATGTAACAAAAGGCTTGGTATTTAGGTCAACATATGAGAGCAAGGAGGAAGCCTGTGATTTTAAAAAGCCCAACCAAATAACCCCTGGACGTAAAACTTGTGGAGGCTCCGGGCAGCAGAACCCGACAAGAAGAGCCCTACGTCCTTGCAGCCAGGCTCCTCTTCCCTGGCGCAGGGAATCCAGACCTTACAATATGAGATTCAGCCTGGGACATCTCTCAGATCCCCATCTGCTCTTTTCTGAGCCTCTCCCTGGCACTTCCCTGCTCGCCCTAATGACTCCCCAAGACTTCGTCCCAGAACGCGAGACGGAGCTCGATCTGTCTCCGGCAAGGGGCCAGAGGCGGCCCATCGCCACGTGCAGTGTCCCCTCTCCACCTGGAGTCGCCCGGGAAACGGTCGCCAGGGAAACCGTTCTTGTCTTTCCCCTCCCCCTAGCCTGGCCCGCCGGCCTTCAGCAAAAGCTTAGCTCGGGGAGCGGGGGAGGGGTGTGGAATGTGGAACCCAGACCTCTCGTCCCTTCTTCTCCTCTCATCCGACTGGCTCTTTAGGATCTTTGCCTTCTCTCCAGCCTCTGTCACGCCAAGCTAGGGCCACATTCGCCTCAAGGTCTCCCCACCTGCGGGCTTCGCTTTCTCACCTGCCTTCCCTCCTTTCATTCCGAAGCCCGGAACCTGGAACCTCTGCTTCTGGCCCCGCGACCCCCCGGAAGAAGGTCTGATGCACACTTCCGCTTCCGGTCCGTGCCCTTGGGGGCTCCGTGTCCTACCGGCCTGGCCTCGGCTGCCTTGTGTACAGTCGGGGAAGATGGCGGCGGCGGCGGCTCGGGGTTGTTGGCAGAGGCTCGTGGGGTCCGCGGCGCCGGCCAGAGGTGACCAGTGGGCAGCCGGCTGAGGCCCGGGGCAGGAGCGGCGACGCGCCCAGCGGAGGGAGCCCCTCAGGCCTCATCCTGCGCCTCAGTGTCTCTGTCTTCCCATACAGTGGCCGGGAGACCCTCGGTGCTGTTGCTGCCGGTGAGGCGGGAAAGCGCTGCGGCCGACACGCGCCGTGAGTATGTGCGAGACCGGCCCTTCTCGGGACTGCAGGCGGGGCCGCGTTCATTCCCTTTGTCAAATGTTTGCTTTGCCCTTGTCCTGGACTGTCTTTCTCTGCGTCCTCCCGGCAAGCCTCTGCTTGTCCTTGGAGAGCTGACTGCACGCGTCCTCCTTGTGTCCTTGGGCCTGTTACGGCCCTGTTGCCGCTTGTCCATTTCTCTCTTTCTCTCTGATTAAACTGTAAGCTCTCTAAAATGACAAGCATAGACTCTGGGCCTCTGAGCCCTATTATAATAGTAGCTCCCGTTAATTGAGTGCTTACTGTATGCCAGGCACCTTGCTAAGCGATTAATGAATGATCATAGTTCCCACAACAATCTTAGGAGGTAGATAGTATTATGCTCTTCTACAGTAGAGTAGGAAACGGTGCAGAGAGGTTGACCAGGATCACAGCACTAGTAAGTGATAAAGCAAGGCCTGCCTGCTGTCAAAGGCGGAGAAAACAATACTCTGCAGCCTATGGTTTGTAGTTGCTCCAGTGATTTAGTGTTACACGAATGAGTGTGTGGAGATAAGTTCCAGTCAACATAAGCCACCTGAGAATCAGGAGACCTGATATTGCCCCCTTTCTGGGCCTTAGTTTCCTGGTCTGTGCCAAAAAAAAAGGTTTCAACTACATAATCTGTGAAAACTTTTAAGCCCTGAAGTTCTTAGTTTGAGAACCTACTATGAGCCAGATGTTAAGGAGATACAGAGAATCATAAAAGTTCTAGTTCTCACACTTAAAGAGCTCCTGGTATGGTAAGAGAACTGAGACCCATGCTGCTTTAGCAGAGTTGCAGGCATTGAGAAGGAAGAACCATGGAGTAGTTTTGAGAAGAAGCAAACACCCCAGCTGTAATAATAGGTGAGTCTTTGTGGATCGTGTAGGTAGCATCTCCCCAACGTTTTCATCACTTCCTGTTCCATGGAAGAGGAACTTTCTATCTCCACCTTTCTCAGGATTCTTCAGGGAGTCCTGACTGGGGAACAGCATGCCTCACAAGCTCAAGAGACTATTCAGGCCTCAGTCTGCAGGGCTGGTTGCTGCCTTCTACTTTCCTTTTCAAAATATGCCTTCTCTTTCCAGCCACTGTCAGACCACGGAATGATGTGGCCCACAAGCAGCTCTCAGCTTTTGGAGAGTATGTGGCTGAAATCCTGCCCAAGTATGTCCAGCAAGTTCAGGTAATATTCACTACTGGTGTTTGGATTTAGATCAAGAAAGAGCCGTGTTCTCAGGGCATGTGGGAGTGGGCAGCCTGGAATCAAAGCACAGACTCCTCCGTCCCAGCTTGGTCCTCTCTCTCTGCCTTAAACCAGGAGGTTCCAGTCGAAGTTACCTGCTCTGGCTGAGGCTTTGCTCCCTCTCCTCTCCTGTTCTGTGTCGCCAGGTGTCCTGCTTCAGCGAGTTAGAGATCTGCATCCATCCTGACGGGGTCGTCCCAGTGCTGACTTTCCTCAGGGATCACAGCAACGCACAATTCAAATCCTTGGCCGACTTGACGGCGGTGGACATCCCCACCCGGCAGAACCGTTTTGAGGTCAGTCAGGAGATTGAGGTTTCGAGCGTGAAGGAGGGCAAAGGGACAGAACAGTTTCAGGGTGACAGCTGCCTGTGGGAACCGTGGCCGCCTTAGTTTCAGTTCAGGTCGAACAAATACAACACAGCAGTTAACGCGGGGTCTCTGAATCAGGGAGACCTTGAGTTTTAGTTGTAGCTTTGCCATTAGTAAGCCGTGTGACTTCAAACATTTTGTTTGGTCTTTCCAAGCTTTAGTTTTTCTTATGTGCAAAATAAGTATCTTTAAAAAGTGTGAAACACCCTACCTCACAGGGTGGTTGTGAGTATTCATGGAGATGGTTCAGGTAGGTTGCTAGCACGCAGTACGTTCTCAGTACATTTAGCTTGTTGTTTTCTCGTCACCTACTTTTTGCCAGATCCTGGGATCGAGAGAGAAGTAACACCCAATACCTGCCCTCCAGAAGTCCCCCACACTCCAGTGAGGAAGAAGGACACAGAGAGCAGTTTACTGTTGGGGGAGGGAACGGCACCCCACTCCAGTATTCCTGCCTGGGAAATCCCATGGACGGAGGAGCCTGGGGAGCTGCAGTCCATGGGGTCTCGAGAGTCAGACACGGAGGGACTAAACCACCCGCACCAAGCAGATACAGTGACTATTAATTACACTCGAGAAAAGCCTATAAGAACAAAGTAGATTGAACACATTGATATATATATATTTTAAAGTTTACTCTAATCACACAATTCATGGGATGTTATAAGAACACAGGAGGGGCACTTAGCCCAGTCTAGAAGGCTTTTATGAAGGGAGAAAATTTGTGCTGACTCTTGATTAATTAGGAAACCAGGTTTAGTCCCATGGAGGGTGGGGTGGCGGGGAGGAGGAGTTGGGAGACATCCAGTAGTGGGAGCAAAGATAAGCATGCTGACAGGCTGAGCTATAGTGTCGCTTAGGCATTTACAAGTAGTTGTGAGTACTGGAGCATCTTGAGGTTTTGAGCTTTAGGACAGAAGGTGGGTTCACAGGGTGGAACTTTATCCCCTCATGGTCCCACTCAAGGACTTCTGACCCACACCCCTCAGCCTGTGGTCATCTTGGTCCTCAGCTCCCTCCATTCTCCCTAGATTGTTTACAACCTGCTCTCTCTGCGCTTCAACTCGCGGATCCGTGTGAAGACCTATACAGATGAGCTAACGCCCATTGAGTCTTCTGTGTCTGTGTACAAGGCAGCCAACTGGTATGAGAGGGAGGTGAGTCTCTGTACATGGTGGACCCTGCACCTGGGCCAGAGGTGCAAAACGCATTGGATTCAGTGGAGGCAGTGCAGCCCCTCACCCCTGTGATAGCCAGTTGCCTCTTTTTTCTAGATCTGGGACATGTTTGGAGTCTTCTTTGCTAACCACCCTGATCTAAGAAGAATCCTAACAGACTATGGCTTTGAGGGACATCCTTTCCGGAAAGACTTCCCGCTGTCTGGCTATGTTGAGGTAGGAGCCTTGGAAGTAGGCCACAGGCTTGAGGGGGAGGGACTGGTAGGGATGCTGGGCAGGAATTATGGCCAGTGGATCGTGGTGGGTTAAGAGCATCAATACTGCATTCTATCCGAGCTCCACTCTGACACAGTTTTCTTATATGCAAAATTGGAACAAGAATCGTACTTAACAACAGTAGATTTGTAGTAAACTAATTGGTGTATGTTTAAAACTGGTGTATTGTAAATGCTCAGCTGTTGTCACCCATTATTTTAATGGTTTTAATGGTCATTTTAATGACCGAGGCAGATTTGAGGACACAGTTTGTCACCACAATCTGAACATGGAGTGTCTCTTTACCCTGCCTGGATCTCTGGAGAAGGCAAGACACTGAATGTTCAGCCCTCGGATTTCAGTGCTTTACTCAGCACTGCTGTGTGTGGCAGGCTCCAGCAGGAAGCTGGGTTATTGTATGTATACATCCGTGGTTTCGTAGCAAAGTAACTTTTCAGAAACGCTGAGGTGGTGGCAATCCAGCCCTTGCTCTTCAGTACCCAGGTCTCTCTGTTTCCTTATATTTAGCATGGTCCCATTTGTAGCAGCAGATTGCCCTCACCTTATCCAGCTGCTGATTTTCCAGTAACAGGAAAAGTCGTGCCACGTTTACTACCTTGCACCTTGGCAGTGATAATGCCAAGGCCCCCAGGCCTGAACTTGAGTGCTTGTCAGCTTAGGTTTATTCTTTTCAGCCACTGACTTGCTCCCTCATCCTGGGCAAATGCTTACTATCAACTTACAGGGTGTGTGGAGGGAATTCCCTGGCGGTCCAGTGGTTAGGATTCCATGCTTTCACTGCCATGGGCCTGGGTTTGATCCCTGGTCGGAGAATGAAGGTCCCACCAAAAGGAGTATGTGGATAGGTGGGCAAGGTCAGTTCTGGTGGAAGAGGAGCTCAGAGCATAGGATGTGGGGTAATGGGCTGGGAAGCCTGCCTGGGTGATGGCAGAGCTTGAGGTGGAGGCCATTTGAGACGGTGGTTGGGTTGTGACCACCTAATGGGTAACACAGATGAGGATGGAGACTAAAAGAGACCGGGACAGGAGTCAAGGACGGAGGAGTAAAGGGGCTGAGGATAGGTTTGGGAAAGTGGGCCTTTCGTGGCTGTAACAGGCTTTCCTCAGTGCTCAAGCCTGCCTTTTTCTTCTCCAGTTACGCTATGACGATGAGGTGAAGCGGGTGGTGGCCGAGCCGGTGGAGCTGGCTCAAGAGTTCCGCAAGTTTGATCTGAACAGCCCGTGGGAGGCTTTCCCTGCCTATCGCCAGCCCCCCGAGAGTGTCAAGCTTGAAGCCGGAGACAAGAAACCTGAAGCCAAGTAGTTTCAGGGAAGGCATGTGTATCCTAGAAAGCACCTTACCTATAATTGAGTGTCCCTGTAAATAAAATCCTACTAGACTCACCACTTTCTGCGTGCTTACCATAAGGAGAAGTGAAGCTTGGACTCAGGAGAGGAGGGAGGTGCAGGCAGGGGTTTTGCTGACTCCCTTAGAGAGACTCTTCCAAACCGGGAATCTGTTTCAATGGGGCTAAATACTGCAGTTGCGGACAGGGTAACTTGCACGCCTAGATATACTTCTGAGACATTCTGGAACTGAAATGGAAAGTTCTCACAGTGCACAGGGCTTAGGACGGGTGTGGCATGGAATCTTGGCCACTGATGGAGAAAGCCCTTTGTCACAGCAGACTATCTCGTGGCAACTCATGGGTCCAGGGGGCCCATGAAAACAGGGCAGCTCCCACCCACCCTCTTCCTGTTCACACCACAAGGTTCCAAGAGCCGACAGCCAGGACCAGGGCTCAAACCCTGTGTCCTGCACCCTGACAGCGCATCGGGCCTGGGCTGAGGGAACCTTCCTGGACTCTGGTCTGAGCTGAGAATGTTGTAAACAAGCAAAGGAGAGTCCCAGTCTGGGGCCAAAGACAATCAGGAGCTGCCGACCTGTCGCCAGGAAACAGTACTCCCCATTCCAGCCAGTCTGGGGTCTGTTCAGCCGGTGGCTGAGTGCCTGAGGGGAAGAGTTCTCTGCCTGTCCAGGGGCCATTCAGCCAGCCCACCAGGCAGCTGGAAGATCACGCTTTGCGGCTGTTGTTCTTGGCTACTGAGGGGCTTCCTGGAGGCTGGGCCAGACTGAGTGTCAGAGGCTAGAGTCAGTTGCAGTGTTCTGGGGGTGAGGACAGATAGTAAGGCAGTCTTTCTGCCTGGGGTCTCGCCTCCCTCTTTGGGAGGGCCAAGCCTGAGCTGTTTGCTACCAAATGCCTTTTTCCTATTAACTAAGCATCCCGCCCATCTGGGCAGGAATAGGCTTAGGGCCTGACAAGCTGGGAGCCAGGCTCCTACTGCCAACAACCAGATTTCACATTTCTCTGGGATGGAAAGAGCCCCTAGGAAGCCAGAGCCCGCCCCTCCCTGTTGAGCTCTGAAGAACGAGACGCAACGCAGGGAGCAGCTGGAGCAGCCTAGTGGAAAGCTGGAGCCCCAGTGTGTGCCAGGCGGATGGAGGTGCAGAGAGACCCTGCGAAGAACAAGACTCAGAGGGCCTGGGGGGGCATGGCTGGGACAGTGCAGTTCCTGGCTTGGCTGACGGTAGCCATTTGCCTCCTCCCTGGGGTGACTACAACCTACCACCATGCAGGTACCTGGGCCTTAGGGTGGGGTGGATGGGAGCTAAGGCAGGCTGGTGGCTGACAGAAGTTAACACTTGGTCCTATCTGAGGCCAGCAGGGCTTAGGAACTGTGGGTGTGATAGCTGCCAGGCTGCCCTGTGGAGTGGGGGACAGAATGATATGGGCCTCACTCACAACCAGAAAGGTCCAGGTGAAGTGAGGGTGGTTCGCCCTTGGTGCTCTCAACGGGCCTCGGGCTTCTTCCGGCTGATGGGCAAAGCAGGACCTCCTGCATTGCCCTGGGCTTAGGGCAGACATTCCAAGGGTTAGGCAGCACCCCAGAGAGATGCGGAAGCTGCGGCAGACATCCTGCTTTGCCTGGCCTCCCATCTTGCACACAGTCACTTACTAGGAGCAGGAAAGGACTAGGTCCTTCTCAAAGGGGTCTTCACCTTTGGGGAGGGTCACTGGCACTGTTTCAGGTCACGCTGTCCCCCGATGATGATAGGGAGGGGTAATGGGAAGTGAACTGTCTTGTGACTCATTGGCCTGGAGCTCTTGGCCAGGGGAACTGTAGAAGTTCAAGGAGGAGTCCTGGACATTTGCCGAGATGGTATGTGGGTTCGGGATGATGCCTGGGAGAGTGAATGTCTGTGCGTGTGTGTAGGGGGAGGTGGACATGGGGTGGCATTCCTGTTCTTTTGTAGATAGAACTTCTGGGCACCCCCACCAGGCAGCTCAGGGGCACTCTGGGGATGCTGGGGTGTTCAGGGTAGAGCTTGGCAGGGCCCTGACTCCTCTCTGCTGCCCCAGGGCAGCCCATGGACAGCACCAGCGTGGGAGGTGGCCCGAAGGAGCCAGAGGCCCCGGAAGTGATGTTCGAGGTCTTTCCTCCAGCCTGGGACGTGGGGGTGGGAGTATCCAGAGGTCCCCGAGCTCAGGGCCGGGAAGGGGGATGCCTCAAGCTGGGGCTGCTGGGGAGGGGGCAACCCAGCATGGGTCCTACTGCCTGCTTGTGGCCCCCAGCACAGCACTGCTCGCCGACCTGCTCCCTAGGCCCAGCCCGCCCCTTACGTGACTCCCCTTGCAGCTGCTCTGGGCAGGGCTGGAGCTGGATATCATGGGGCAGCTGCGCCTCCAGGACGAGGAACTGGCATCCACACGTCCAGGCCGCCGGCTCAGGCTCCTCCTGCAGCACCAGGTGCCCAGGGACTTGGAGGGCACTGAGCAGCGGCTGCAGCAGCTCCAGGACCTGCGGAAGGGACCTCCTCTTAGCCCTTGGGACTTTGAACATCTGCTCCTCACAGGCGTGTCCTGTGTCTACCGGCTCCACGTGGCCAGCGAGGCCGAGGAGAGAGGCCGCTGGGCCCAGGCCCTCACCCTCCTGGCACAGGAAGCACTCTGGGACCTGTGCAAAGGCTTCTGCCCCCAGGGCCAGCCCCCTCCTCTGGGGCCCTGGGCCTCCATCGTTGACTCCTTCCCCTAACTCTCCCCTTTTCCTTGCCATCCCTCCTTGCCCCCCCCCCCCCCGTCCAGCCCCAACCTGAGCCAGACCCACCTTTGGCAGGGGCTTCCATCTGGCAGCCGGTTCTTGCCACTGTGTTCGGGTCTCTGGGCTTGCCTTGTATAACTGGACCCCAGTCTACCCCTCCCCCATCTTCCTCGGGCCCAGGTTCTGGGTCCCAGACCAGCAGGCACAGACCTAAGGGCAGGACTTGCAGGCAGTGTGTGTGTTTTGAGAAGTGTGTTTAAGAGATGCTGAAAAGGAAGCTCCCACCCTCCAACTCCTAGCCTGCTAGCCCAGGTAACTCCTAAGTGCCCAGTGCCCAATCTTATGTAGATACCTCTTTTAAACCCAACCAAGGCTCTGGGGGTACCTAAGTTGCTCAAGTATCCCATCTAGGCTAGGAGAATAGACTGGACATTTTTAGTTGTCTGTTGGAAGAATGAAGGGAAGCAGGTGGAGAAACATTATCTTTTGGGGGGCAGGGAAGTGAGAAATGTATTTTTGGTCCATCTAACAAAGCTCAGAGAAGGGGGTGAGGTTGGGAGGAGATTGAGGCTGGCTGGAGTGGTTCTGATCCTGTGTAGCTCATCCCATAAAATGTTCTGTTCAGGCCTCCTGGAGCCCTGTGTCGTTCTGTGTCAGATAAGTTTGTTAACCGCGACTCTGAGCAAACCCCCCTACCCATCCTGGGAAGGCAGGAATCGGCAACCAGATACCAGCTGCCTTCCACGTTCACCACCGCCCTTATGGGGGGCCAGAAGGTACCGTTTCCTTGAATCCCATACACCCAGTGAGGCCGCGGGGTGTTGTCCCTTGTCACAGAAAAGGAACTAGATGGGCCCTAAAAATCACATCGCAGTTCAACGGGGAAGAACTACAGGGAACGACTGGAAACGGACATGGAGGGGAGACCCACGCGGAGTTAGACCGGACAGGAAGGGTCCAATCAAACTCTCACCTCGCTCGCCCAGGGAGAATCCTGCCCTCAGCCTGCCGACCCCCCACCGGGGTGGTCCCTCTTCTCCCGCCCCGCCCCAAGACAACAGCGTCGCAGTGAGGACAAAGCGCAGGACCCCGGCAGACAGGCGCCGGCGCAGGCCCACTTTATTGGCAGAGTCCGCCACGCGCGACGGGCCGTCATGCTCGCGCCGGCGGGGCGTTCGGGCCGCGGGTCCGGGCTCGGCATGCACGCCCCGACCCCACCCCACCCCATCCCGAGCGGCTCTCCGGGTCGGGGTTCAGAGCTCGGGCGGCCCGAGGCCCGGCGGGCCGGCGGGCGGGAGGTCGGGGTACACCAGGAAGCCGGAGAAGGTGATGTACTTGCCGTGGTTGCTGTAGGCGCCGTAGCCGTCGCGGTCGTGGCTGAGCAGCCAGACGGCGTCGCCGCGCCGCAGCGCCAGCATCACGCTCTGGCTCTGCATCTCGCGGCGCCGCGACGCGCCGTCGTCGTAGATCATGGCCTGCACCTCGTCGCGGTTCTTCATCAGCTTCACCGACAGCGTCTTGCGCGGCAGCTTGCCCAGCGTGAAGGAGAAGAAGTAGGCGCCGGGCAGGCGGCAGCGGAACACGCCGGCCGCCGCGTCGAAGTCGCCGCCGATGTTGACCAGCTCGGTGTCGAAGGCCAGCGGCCGGTGGCGCGGCCCGGGGCCCGCGTCCGAGCCCACCAGGCTGCGCGTGCGCGCCGCCGAGAAGGCCGAGCGCGGCTCCGCGGGCGCGGGCGGCCCCCCGCGCGCGGGCGCCTCGGCGTCGGCGTACACCAGGTAGCCGCTGAAGGTGGCGCCCGGCGCGCCCAGCGCGTACCGCGGGGCGCCGTGCAGCCGCAGCCACACCGCGTCGCCGTAGTCGAGCTGCAGCATGGCGCTCTGGCTGGCGGCGCGGCGCGTGCCCGGCCGCCGCTGCTCGTCGAAGGCCAGCGCCTGCACCTCGTCGCGGTTGCGCACCAGCATCACGGACAGGCTCTTGTGCGGCGCCTTGCCCGCCGTGAAGGAGAAGAAGTAGGCGCCCGGCACGCGGCAGCGGAACTGGCCGGTGGCCGGGTCGAAGTCGCCCCCGACGTTCACGTACACCTTGTCGAAGGTCACCGCCATCTCCGACGTGCCCTCCAGCGGGGTGGTGCGCGCCGCCGAGAAGGCCGAGCGCAGCTCCGCGGACCCCGGGGCCGGGCCCGGAGCCCCGCAGGCCGCCGGGCTCAGCAGGCCCAGCAGCGGCAGCAGCAGCAGCATGGCGCCTGGGACGGGAGGCACGAGGGGGAGGGAGGCGAGGGTTGTGGAGGGGCGGCCGGGGGCCGGGTCCCCCTGCACAGCCCCCCCCTTGACCCACAACTCGGACTTCTGGTTTTCTACACACCGAAACTGGCTCAGAGGTTCTCAAAACTTAAGTGGGCCTCGGTGTCACCTGGAGGGCCTGTTAAAACACACATTGTTGGCCCGCGCCCCTGTCTCGCCTGGGATGTGCTGTGCTTAGTCACTCAGTCGTGTCCAACTCTTTGTGGCCCCATGAACCGTAGTAGCCCACCAGGCCCCTCTGTTCATTGAAGTCTCCAGGCAAGAATACTGGAGTGGGTTGCCATTTCCTTTCCCACTCGTCTAGGATGAGGCCTGAGAATTTCCATTGCTCACAGGTTCCGAGGTAATGCAGAGAGGCTGCTCGTCCAGGGACCACAGTTTGTGAACAATTAGATCAGTGGCCTATTTTTTCTTTTTGTAACCACCAAACCCCTTTGTGTAAAATTTCGCAGATACCAGTGGAAATGCTCAGGTTCAAGGGTCCTAATGCCCTGTCTGCTGCACTTGCCACGTGCCCTTCTCCTTGACACCCAGGGGCCCTGGAAACACAGAGGGTGGTCAGGGCGTCCGGGGTTATCTTCAGCTTCCAATCGGCTACATTTTCCTGGTCTGTTCCATGGCCCTTAGCATGCCGCTCACTCAGGCACTGGCTGTCTGTACTGGCACCCTCCTTGATGGCTGCTTTTTAAGCCCCCATCTTGGCAGGAAATAGCTGCTCCCTGACCTGACTCATTGGAAAAGACCCTGATGCTGGGAAAGATTGAGGGCAGGAGGAGAAGGGGACCACAGAGGATGAGATGGTTGGATGGCATCACCGACTCAATGGACATGAGTTTGAGTAAGCTCCAGGAGTTGGTGATGGACAGGGAGGCCTGGCGTGCTGCAGCCCATGGGGTCGAAAAGAGTTGGACACGACTGAGCGACTGAACTGAACTGAACTGACCTGTTTCCTGGCCTGTGACCCAGTGAAGGGTCAGCTCCCACCCTGGACCTCCAGAATCACCAGGGGCCCTTCTTGCGCTGAAGAGGTCAGAACAGTTGGGTTTTGAGGTAGTTCCCTCCCCCCACAAAATCAGAGTAAGAAGAGAAAGGGACTCTTTCCTCTGGGCTTTGGGGTTGGTCCCTGAGGGGAAAGAGAGAGCCAGGGGCTGCTGGGGATACAGTGGCAGAGAGGTTCCAGCGGGCTTTGCCAGGTCTTTGAGGTCAGCAACTTGGTTCCTCGGTAGGAGCGCTGGGGTGTACAAGACTGGCAGCTAAACCTGGGCTCAGGTCCTGGCGCTACTCCTCTACATGCTGTGAAACCTTAGGCAAGTTCCCAAATGTCTCCGGGCACGGCCCCTTCTGTATAAACTGGGGGAGGATATCCGCCTAACAACCTTACTGAGGATGCTCTGAGATAGCATGTGTGAGCACCTCTGTTGGATGGCAGTGCAGTCAGTTTTGGGGGAAAACTGATCTGATCAAGTTTTTTTTTTTTTAATCTAATTTTTAAAAATTACATTGGAGTATAGTTGATGATCAAGTTCTTGACATAAGGGGTTAGGGTTCAGTAACCCTTACCCCTGGAAGCTTGGTGAAGGCACTACTTGACTCAAAGGATTGTCTCTCGGAAGATAGGGAGATGCTTCCTCCATAATGCTTCCTGGTAGGGCACAGGCTCTGGGGACTGAATTCCCTGAAGCCCTGAAGTGGAGGCAAAGCGGGAAAGAAAATGAGCTGGCAACAGCCTAGGATGTGGGCTTCTATAGGAAATGCCCTGGGAGTGTGTGTACCTTTGTGTCGCTTAGAGATGCTGGGGGCCTCCCAAGAAGGAGTGCCAGGAGCAGGTGCACAGATGCGCTGTGCTCAACAAGGACGTTCACCTGAAGGCAGGTGGGCACTGGAGTGCGGCCCGCATCCTATTTGCCCAACAGTGTGGAACTGCTGCAGCTGGGGAGTGTCCCTTTTTCTGCTTCTGATAAGAAAGACCCCCAAGTCCCTAGCCCAGCTGAACACTCTCCTTCCAGAGACAGTACCTTTCCTCATTCTTACAAAGGTGCCCCTTGGGCTAGCCAGTCGCTTGTTGAGGGCAGCGGTGGGGGGAGTGGGGGTCCCTGCAGCAGTGACGATTGCACCTCCCAGTATTCATCGCAGTCCCTTTCCCAGGGCACTTCTTTCACCCATCTGAGTGTCACAGCTAACCTTCAAGGCGGGTGGGCCCTCTCCCATTTTACAGGGGAGAAGCTGAGGTCCAACCAAGGGAAGCGTTTTGGCCCGCGGTCACCCCTGGGGCCCTGAGGCGAGCCTTGAATGGAGGCCTTTTGGCTCCAAATTCAGTGTGCTTTCCTCTCCACCACCTTTCCCTTCTAAACGTAGATATGTCCAGCCAACCTGTTATCTGCCTCAGTTTCCCTTTTTGCAAAAATAGGAGGGGAGAGAAGTGGAATGAGTCTTGGGATCTAGGGCTAAGGGGGAAGAAAGCAAGACCAACCAAAAAAACTAACGTTTTTGTCTCCTGGGAATATGGGAGCATCACAAGTCTTCCTGACCGTGCGGCTCTCCTAGCAGGTCTTGGCCCGGGATCATCCGCCCACTGGACCCTGTAATCTCCCTGCTGCGCCTCGTGCACCCTGCCAGTGCCTGAGGGCCCTCCTGTGTGTTCGGTACCCGGCCCTGCCCATTTCTCAGATCCCTAGGTCCCCATCATTCCTTAAGCCCCCCTTCCCGGAGCAGGTCAAGGGTGAGAGGGTGTCAGGTGGGCGTCACAGCTCCAGGGAAGGAAATGGCTGTTCCTGGCTTCGTGCAGGTGAGGCTCAAAACAATCATCTTCAAAGAGAAAAAAAAACTAGGACACGGTGCGCTGGACAGAGCCCCGGAGCCGACCGTGGAGGTGAAGCCATGCCAGGCTAAGGGGATTCCAGAGACCCTCCCAGCGAACCCCACTCCCCAGTCACCCCCTCCCTCAAGCTCTGCCCAAAGCGCCCTCTCCACCTACCTTGAAAGCCCCTCGGGCTCCCAAGAAGATGAGTCCCCCTTTCACGGAAGAAGCCAATTAATCCTTTCTCATTAAAAAAAGGAAAAAAAAATCCCTCAGAAAATGGTACCTTAGACCCTCTCTCCCCCAGACCTTCCTTCATCCATCCTTTCGGATGAAAAGCCCTTGAGCCTCTTTCATGGAAGAAGCTCCCAGATCCTCCTTTCAGGGAAAAAAAAAAAAAAAGGATTCAATTCCCGGCCCCCGCTTCCCGTCAAGGAGGAAGCCTGGCTGCTCGCGCCCCAGAGCAGCCCTCACCTGGCTGGGGGCGGCGGTCGGTCGGGTTCGCTCCGCGCCCGCGATCCGGTCCGGGCTGCGGGCGGGCGCGGGGCTGCGCACTGGCCGCCCGCGCTGCGGCGGGGCCGGGCCCGGCGGGGGCGGCGGCGCCGGGGGCGGGCGGGGCGCGGGGACCCCGGGGTGGGTGGGCGCGGGGCGGCGAGGGAAAGCGGACTGCCGGAGAGCGAGCCGCCGGGCCCGCGCGGGGAGAGGCGGGCAGAGGCGGGCCGCGGGAGAGAGGGAGGGGCGCGCCGAGCGCCGGGGCCCAGGGGCACCGCACGGAGGCCCCCTGCGCGGGCCGCGCGAGCGCCCGCCTCGTCCTCCTCCGTGACCTCCCTCGGGCTTCAGCCTCTGGGTGTGCAGAGCAGGCATCAGGAATCCAAGTTAGCAGATGGGGAAACTGAGGCAGAGGCCCACCCCCCCCCCTCCCCCCCCGCCCCACTCCCGTCCCCAGCCCCGGGGTAGCTCGGGGCTGTCTAGAGACGCAGCCTCCTCCCTGCTTGGAGGAGAGGGGGCTGGAGCGGGGCGCGGAGACTGGACTAGCCTCGGGGCTGCAAGGGCCCCGGAAGGGGAGAGCGAGTTCGGCGGGGACAGGCTCAGGGCAGGGGAGGGGGTCTGCGGGAAGAGAAGGATAAATGGGTCAGTGCCGCCAGGAGAGGAGGGGCTTACACTGACCGCGTTTTCTTCCTCCCCTCCAAATCGGAAAAGGCCATGGTTGGTTAGGAAGGAAGAAGACCAAACTCCCAGGCATCAGAGGGGCAGCCCGGTGGGGGTGGAGGGTTGTCCCCGGGGAGGGGGCGAGGAAGGAGGGGTGTCCTTGCAGAATTGCCTTGTGGCGGGAAGGCTGCCTTTACAGCATCTGCAAGGAGGGAGGGGGTTGAGAAAGGCGATAGGAGGCCTCAGTGGGTCTGTGTGCCGAGGGACACTGACTCCCCGCCTAGCTGGGCCCAGGGCGGGTGGGCAGGCCCCAGCAGGATCCCCGGGCTGGGAGCAGCTGCCATCCCACCGCGGCACTCTCCGGGGCCCTTCCACCGCTTCCACCCTGGACTCGGACCCCACCTCCGGGAGGCTGCAGTCCTCTCCTGAAGGCTGTGCTGGGCATGCACTGGCTGAATGGATGGTCGTGAAGAGCCCCACTCCCAGCGGCCAGGAGCAGGAGCCCTCAGACTCAGGAGGCCCAAGTTCTAGTCCTGGTCCTGCCCCAGCCACTCTGTGACCCCCTGCGCTCTGGAGCTCTCCTGCAGCTCTCAGAACCTACACGACCCCAGTTAATCCAGCATGGGTTAGTCCTCATGAAGGTGTTGACAGTGATGAACTCTTTAAATATTCTTCGGGTGTTGAGGGAAAGATGAGGTGAATGGATACGTGCCTGAACAGAAAGGAATGGATGGAGGCATTTCTGGCTGGGCACAGGGTATTCAGGGGAACACAGGATGAAGCCCCTGTCTAGCCCTTCCGGACTATCCTTTGTCTCCTCACCAGCCCGTAAAGGTCTAGGAGGGGGTGTGGGGAGAGGCTTAGGAGGGCTGGGGAAGACAGGAAGCCGATCTGGGGCAGCCACAACCCTTCTTAGGGCACCAGTGCCTCTTCTGAACCAGGAGGTTGAGGTTGCCATCATGAAAGTGTGCTTTGAAGGTGTGATTCTGATGGTGGGAGGACTGGGAAGAAGGCAGGGCCCTAGAGGCAGAACAGCCAAGCCCAGTGGGGCTCTGTCTCAGGCTGAAAGCCATTTGACCCTCCCTGGGTCCACAAAACGTTTCACCAGGGTGGGGGGTGGAGACAGGTGGCTGAGGCAGGGTTTGCGTCAAGGGATGGGACGAGGTGGCCACTGGCAAGGAGATATGGAGGAGGCGGATGCCATGTACTAGCGGGCATCTAGGGGGTGGGCGCCCCGGAAGGGAAGTTAGGGGGCAGCAGGGTTCAGAGCAAACAGCCCCAGGGCTCAGTTGCAGTTCCTGCCTGCTCCAGCTCTGTCCTGAACAAGTTGGAGCAACAGTAATAATTTTCATAGCGAGTTCCTTTCACTGGGTGTTGCACATGCTAGCAGGCCCCCTCTCAAGCCCCCAGGTCTACGTGGAGGCCACCTCCTGGCAGCTCCTGAGTTTGCTCTGTGTCTCTCCTGAGGCATTCCCAGCTATGGAGGCAAGGGTGGGGCAGGCTGGAAGTGGGAAATTAACACCCTCCAGGGTAATCCTCAACAAGGAGGGTCGAGTTAGTGGGTAAATCCTCTCGCTTTCAGTCCCCCTGAAAGCAGGACAATCCTCCATTCCCAGCTGTGTTCCAGTCTCAGACTCCAGAAGAATGGACCAAAGTCGTCCATGGGGAAAACCTGCTTATCCCTGTAGGCTTTGCTTGCTTTCCTCTCTTGTCTCACTTCCCCACTTGCTCACCCTGCTCTGGGATCACCTCCTAAATAAACTACTTGTATCCAAATCTCTCAGGGTCAACTTTTGGGGATCTCAAACTGAGACAATGAACCATAACTATGTTAAGTGCTTTTTCATTTCACCCCTTATTTAATTCCTATTTATTTATGGCAGTGCTTTGAGGGATGTGGGATCTTAGTTCCCCGACCAGGAATGAAACCCATCCCCTGCAATGGAAGCACAGAGTCTTAACCACTGGATTGCCAGGGAAGTCCCCTTATTTAATTTCTAAACATCCTCTGAAGTAGGTGTCACGAACCCAGTTTCACACAGGAGCAGTAAGGAAGTCAGTGCACAGAGAGGGTTCAAAGTCAGGTCGATCTGACTCCAAATCCAGTTCTTGACCTCTATCCTCTGCAGCCTTCCTGATTTTTTGATACTCTCTGGGCCTTAGGTTTCATCTGTAAAATGAGGAATGAGCTCTTGAGTATGAAGGGAGGCAATGTACCCAGTGCCTCCTGCAGCTAGGCCTTGTCAGTGAGATGTAAGCAGAAATTATTAGGAAGGACGTCCCTGGTGGTCCAGTGGTTAAGACTGTGAGCTTCCATTGCAAGGGGGTATGGATTCGATACCCAGTGGTGGAACTAAGATCCCCCATGCCTTATGGCTTGGCAAAAAAAATAAAATAAAATAACAACAACAAAAATTATTAGGAGAGAAAGTGGTTTAAAGGGACTGACTAGGCCCACTCTTTTTGCCCTCACTTTTCCCTTTTCCTGGAATGTATGCATGAAGGCTGGAGCTCCAGTTGCCACATTGGGCCAGGAGACAGCAATGAAATTTTCTGAAACAGTGTTAAATAGGGTACTCAGGATGAAGCTGAGATGAATAGGATGTAGAGATCCTGCTCTCAAGGAGCTGATCATTTAGGGAGAGCGGCGGGATTTGGGTATAAAGAACCACAATAGGTAAAAAGAGATCAGCACCAGGAGAGAGGTACAGAAATTCCTCCTGGGGGAATCAGGGCGGTGTCACAGGAGTT
The DNA here is from genome assembly GCF_032405125.1 of Capricornis sumatraensis. Classification (NCBI taxonomy): domain Eukaryota; kingdom Metazoa; phylum Chordata; class Mammalia; order Artiodactyla; family Bovidae; genus Capricornis; species Capricornis sumatraensis. Next base: position 77,905,595 of record NC_091084.1, read on the forward strand.
ATTTCCAAATGACGGGGAGGATTTTACATTGTGCTGGTAGAGGAGTAAGGGAGTGGGATCCAGTCTAAGTTAAAATTTTGAGCAAAGGCGTGGAGCTGGCATGGATGCGCCAGTGTGTGGCTAGTTGAAGAGGGAAGGGTTTGTGAAGAGATGCGGCAGATAAGGTGTGTGGGGCTTAAATGCTGAGCTAAGGAGCTCGGTTTAACCTGCAGCAGAAGGGAGAATGCCGAGAGCAGTATTTTAAGATTGTTCCAGCCACAGAGTGAAAGGCAGGGGACAGAAGAGGCAGGGAGATCGATAAGAATCTACTCAAAGTGTCCAATCTAAACCACACAGGGTTAGTAAGAAAGGAAACGAAAGGGCAGAAACAGATGGAAGAGAGGCTGAGAAGAGTTGCAGAGACAGAGGGCACACGCACACAAGCTCACAATTTAATTAGCTTCTTGGTTTGCCGACGGATTACAGGGGAATTAGCAGAGCTCAGAGTCGAGGGACCTTGCTGGGAGTTGAGGGGAAGCTAATGAGAAAGCCAACAACAAGCCCCAGGGAGAGACAAAAGGGGAGGGATCATTAGCCAAGCAGAGAAGCTGGCAGGAGAAACAGATGTCAGGGCGCTGAGTCCCTGCCTCCCTGGGAGATTTCAGCCTTCCGGGGGGAGCAGACGTTCAGAGCGCCTGGGCTGGGCTCCTGGCCCCACGGCGCCTGATTCCAATCCCTCTGAGCACTTGGTAAAGAGCCGGGAATGGGGGAAGTTGGGAGTGGCTGTGAGGAGCAAGTTCTTAACTCTCCTTTGGCCCTTTTCCCAGAAGCAGATCCCTAGGTCCTTCTGCAGATGGGGAGGTCAAGGCCTGCTCCTGACTAGACGTAGCAAATTGCATTTTCCAAAGACAGCTGTGACGGCATCTCCCATCCCACCTTGCTTTTATACTGAGACCACACCACTACCGTCTAAGAGGCCTTGGGTTCACCCGTAAAAGGTGATGCCGCTTCAGTCTGGTGTTCGCTCTCTTGAAATTCACACTTGGAATCCAGCCATCATGATGTGAGAAAGCCCAGGCCTTACGGAAAGGCTGTGTGTAGATGTGGTGGCCAACAGCCTGAGGCAGGACCAGTTATCTGATTTGCAGGGTCCAGGGCAAAATGGAAAGACAGGGCTTTTTGTTCAAAAATTAAGAATTTAGGTGGTGAGAACTGCCTTACACCAAGCATAGAGGCCACGTGTGGGACTCTGTGTAGTCGTATAAGGCATCCTGTGAAGCTGGCCCTGACCCCAGCTGAGGTCCAGCATCCACTGTTTGTGGTACGACTACAGAAGCCTTCAAGATGACTCGGGGCCCAGGCACAGTCTGATGGCAACGGCGAAAGAACTCCAAGCGGGACCCACCTGGCTGACCCAGTGCACTTCCAGATCCACTAGGGACAGAACTGACTGTTTTAAACCAGAAATTTTTGAGTTACTGCACAGCCTTAGATAGTTGGAACGCTGGCGGAGCTAGAACGTGTCGCAGTTGGACTGAAGAGGCAGCACACTGACTGAGTTTCCCCGCGAACCCAGACTCGTCTGAGCTGATGTTTCAGGTCCTTCTTGGCCCACGTTGGCAGAGGGGATTGAAGGCACAGGTAACTCCACACCCTCCCGAGGGCCTGCTCACTATGGAAGGAGGGTGGAGCCATTTTGAGTAAGTTCTCTGTTTCTTGAGGTTAAAAACACTCCAACTTTTACAAGTTATTTCCTCTCCCCGGGTCTTGGTTTCTGTGCATGTACACTGGGAAGACTTCATAATTTAGGGCTTGGGAGTCTCTGGAGGGAACACACAGAGGACCTGGTGACTAGAAGGTGAGGGGCAGGTAGAGAAACTGCAAGAGTCAAGAGCGTTGACTCCGCCTCTTTCGCTGGCATCTGGGAGGACCGGAAGGGAAGAGCTCAGCCTGGGGCAGACATTGACGATGACTGGTTCCACTCTGGGCACTTAGATCACACCACCTTTGGGGGCTGGGAAATTGGGGGAGTGGGTACTTACATAGCGTCATCAGTCAGGTAGAGAATATGACTATGCAGCAATTGACTGGATGAACACCAAAACAGCTAGTTAGTTATGGTGGGTTCAGGGACATTTTACTCTGTAAAATGTTTTCTATCTCCCAAATTTTCCACAATGAATATTTAGTCCTTTCATTTGAAAAGTGATTTAAAATATCAAGAAAAACTTTAATTTCTTTCAAATGTATCCAAATACACATTGGAATTGGAATATTATAAAAGTGGGAGTTTAGAGAAGACACATGATTTAATAAACTGTATGGCAACGACTAGGCAGCCATCTAGAAAGCTCTAAGTTGGATCCATACATCTTATATACATACATGTGTGCACGCTCAGTCACGTCCGACTCTTTGAGACCCCACAGACTGTAGCCAACCAGGCTCCTCTGTCCGTGGGATTTCCCAGGCAAGAATACTGGAGTGGGTTGATATATCAGGAGATGTTCTGATATATCATACCTGATACCAAAACAAATTCCAAACGGATCACATATTTAAATGTAAGAATGAAACCAAAAATGTACCCCCCCAAAAAAAATCAAGTGACATTAAAAAAAATTTCAGAGTGAAGTTTGAAGTATGATATAAAATCCAGAATTCATTAAAAAAAAATTTAAGCTTTTTACTACAGCTTAAAAGGAAAACATATTAACATAGCAAACTGCCAGAAGCAAAGTCAAGACAAACTACAAACTGGAAAATATATTTGTAATTCATAGCACAAAGAGCAAATTTCTTTAATATATAAGAGCCCTGAGAAAAGAAGACTCAGTAGAAAAGTGGGTGAAGGGTACAAACAGTTAATAAAAAAGAAAATACAAGTAACTCAGAATAAGATGCCATCCTTTTTTTACCTCTCACGTTATCTAAGATCAATAGGTTTATAACATATTCTGTTGGTGAGGAGGTGGAGAAACATTCATACCCTTTTAGTGGGATGGTCAGTCGGTACCGCTGGATAATTGGACATTATCTACCAAATTTTAAAATATGCATGCCCTTCAACTCTTTGATTCTATTTCCTGAAAAGCTGTTCTGATATACACCCACATCTGAAATGACATGTTATTCACTGCAACATTGTTTGCAATAACAGCAGAGGACCCATCCAATAAATTCTGAGACATAGAATACTAATAACTCTTTATAGAAGAATGGGGAGTCATTTTGCATATTGATATGAAATAATCTCTAAGATTTACTGTTAAGTGGAAAAAACAAGGTGTACATTTGTTTTGAGGCAATTGGTATGTAGCTGAACTACAGTCCGGCCAAGCTGTGGTCATCTGAAGTCTTTCAGAGCTGCTTCATGCATCGCCTCCACAGGCCGTGGATTATAGCAGCTGCATTCTGCATGTATTGTTTCTCTTCTCCCTCACATTCACTCCCCTGCCTAAAACAGTATTATTCAACTCTTGGCTGGCTTTTTGTTTTTGGCTTTCTACATGAGAATCTTTCATCTCCTTTATGTCTTAGCTTGAACATCACCAAATGAGACAATATTTCCTAACAACTGTCTATAACCCAGTCCTATTCCCATCACCCCTGGAAAAAAAAAAAAAAAAAAGCAAACAACTTGCTATTTTCCGTTTACTCGTGGAATTTATCATTTCTAACGTATCTTTCATCTATATACTCTAGAATGTGACTTCCATACTAAAGATTCGTTGAATGAATGCTGGTTACGTCTTTTGCTCTAAGCTCCTCATGTGTATTGTTTGGAAATTTTATTTTGTTGCTGTCATGTAAAATCTGAACTCCAGTACAGGCTAGACTACTCATCAGGCTTCTTTTTCCGTAAGTCTGCTCCGGCTGTACTTGGCCCTCAAAGTCATCCCTTGTTATAAATGGAGAGAAGACAGTTTTATGGAAGGAAATAATTTTGCCTCCTTTGCTTTCAATAAGATGACCTCTTTTCTCCTCTGACTCAAATTTCCTAAAAATTTATTTTTTTTTTAAACCAGAATTCCACTTTTCCACTGATGCTTTCCTGAAAGAGTTCCAATGAGTTTCCACTTAAACAAGAAGAGGAGTTTAGGACCAACCCATTGTAATATATTGGAAAATCTGTTAAATGTTATGCATTTTGTATTCAAGACTTAGTTGAGAATTGCTTTAAGTTCAGGTCTCCATGCTGGAAGTGTTATAGCTATACTGTTAGTTATTATAATAACTTTTTTGTAATTCTAAAGTAATAGTTTATTAGGTGAGAGAGATCCTTATGACCATTTCTGAGTATACGCTGGGTCTATATCTTTGAGTAATGAATCAAACAGGTTCATGAATTATGAAATAAATATTAAGGAAATAAAGTGCACAGTATGCTGCCATTTCTATTTTTTTTAAAGTATGCATTTGCTTTTTTTGTGCATAGAATACTTCTGAGAGAATCTTCTAGAAACCATTAACAGCAGTTGCCTCCCGGCAAGAGGAACGGTTATGGGAGAAAGACATCCTTTTCACTGTTTCACCCTTTTGTACCTAACATTTAAAAAGGCAGGGAGAATCACTATCTTTTTAAGCAGCTGCTGGGTTCCTGCTGGCTCCTATTCACCCTGAGGTCAGCTGATAGCCCTCAGCCTTTTTCATATGCACCGTCAAGCCAAACTGCCTTCATCTTGTGCTAACGCAGATGATTTTTAAAAAATACATAAAAACACAGGTCTTTCCACTTCTTTCAAATTCACCCTGTTAGTTTCAGCCCACTGTTTTAAGATATTTTAGGGTCTTGATTCTGACACCCAAATATTAGCTTTCCCTCCCCATAGTGGTGCCATCCGCATTTCCAGTGTGATAGACACGATTAACCTCTGAGCTGACCAAATGCAGAATCTAGAAGCATGAACTTTAAGGCTTCTCCTCGGATTTGCATCACTTGAATAAGCAACCTGAGGGGAGCAGTGCAGTGGTTAAATGGGCTAGAAGCCCACCAGATGGGCAATCCAGGAGTAGCCACTGTCTTCCTGGTTGTCTCGATTGAAAGACATTTGATGTCTAACTGGAAGCAGGGTACAATATGTCCAAGGAAATGTTCCTAGGGGCTTTCTAAAGAAATAATAGCAAACTGGATTTCTGTTGCTATTATCTTGTTTTCAGTGAAGGTACCAGTTCTTTTCATTTCTTGTTGTTCAGCTGCTAAGTCGTGTCCGACTCTTTGCGACCCCATGGACTATAGCAAGTCAGGCTTCTTTGTTCTCCACTATCTCCCAGAATTTACTCTAACTCATGCCCATTGAGTCAGTGATGCCATCTAACCATGTCATCCTCTGCTACCCTGTTCTCCTTTTGCCTTCAGTCTTTCCCAGCATCAGGGTCTTTTCCAATGAGTCAGCTCTTCACATCAGGAGGCCAAAGTATTGGAGCTTCAACTTCAGCATCATTCCTTCCAATGAATATTCAGGGTTGATTTCCTTTAGGATTGACTGGTTTGGTCTCCTTGCAGTCCAAGGGACTCTCGAGAGTCTTCTCCAGAACCATGACCTACAATTCAATTCTCTGGTGCTCAGTCTTCTTTATGGTCCAACTCTCACATCCATCCACGACTACTGGAAAAACCATAGCTTTGACTCCAAGGGCCTTTGTCAGCAAAGTGATGTCTCTGCTTTTTAATATATGTCTAGGTTTGTCATAGGTTTTCTTCCAAGGAGCGTCTTTTAATTTCATGGCTACAGTCACCGTCTGCAGTGACTTTGGAGCCCAAGGAAATAAAGTCTGTCACTGTTTCCATTTTTTCTCATTTGTCATGAAGTGATGGGACTGGATGCCATGATCTTAAGTTTTTTGAATGTTGAGTTTTAAGCCAGCTTTTTCACTCTCCTTTTCCATCTTCATCAAGAGGCTCTTTAGTTCCTCTTCACTTTCTGCCACTTTCTTTTTCTAGGTGTTCTCAAACCCAGTTCATTCTATTCTAGAATAAGGTTGGGGATTCCCTTGAAGTGTTCCTACCTAGAGTTTCCAGAATGCACCGTTCTCTCTTTTGTCACACCAGGACATTCACAGCCATCGGGCGCGGGGGGCCCGTTCCTTTCTGCATGGCTTCCTCATGTACAGTGGCAAGGGCTCCAGGATCTTCTCTGCAAACGTTTTAACACCATTTCATTTATTTTTGGCTGCACCACGCAGTATGTGGGATCTTAGTTCCCTGAACAGGGAATTGAACCTGTGCCCCATGCATTGGGAGTGCGAAGTCCAAGCCACTGGGCCACCAGGAAAGTCTTACAACTTGTTTAAATGAGTGTCTGGGCTTACTTACTGTCTTTTCTCTGGAGTTTCAGTTTCCTCTATCCCACATTTTCTTGCCTCACTCCAGTTTAGAAATGCTCTTTGATGAAGAGTGAAGAGAATCGGGGTTGAGTATCCTGCTTTCCAACAATTGCTGACCTGACGTTCATCCCCATCCTCTTTATTCCCCCTTCTCTGAATGTGACCAAGAACGTCTTTTACTGTCTGCACTCTTTCAAGTCTCAGCTTACCAAGGACTTCAACCTTCCTCCTCTTACACCTGCCTTTGCATTTGTGAGCCTGTTAGGGAGCTCTCTGCACAGCTCTGCTGGTTTCTTTGGGTTTTCCCCTTTTCCTGTTCGAGGATTTTCTGCAGAGCAAAGTGTTAGTCATTCAGTCGTGTCCAACTCTTTTCAACTCCATGGACTGGAGCCCGCCAAGCTCCTCTGTCCATGGAATTCTCCAGGCAAGAATACTGGAGTGGGTGGTCATGCCCTCCTCCAGGGGATCTTCCCCACCCCGGGGACTGAACCTGGGTCTCCTGAATCGCCAGCAGATTCCTTTCTCATCTCAGCCATCAGGGAAGATGGGCTGTCCTCATTTTCTATCTCAGAGCCTCCTCTCTCTCTGGTGCCACATTCCCATTGAAATCTCTGAACGTGAGATCCTAAGTTTTCTCTCATTTATTTTCCTATGACCCTATTATTTATTGTCTCGCCCACTCATCCCACGGCCGGCACGCCCCTTTCTTCCTTCACCTGTCCACGGACCCCGTGTCACCGACAGCACCAGGCGGTCCTCTCCCATGGTCAGAGATCAGGCTGGCGGAGCCGCTCCCAGGTAGGAGCGTCCTCCCACTGGGAGAGGCACTCGTCAAGGGCGCTCAGCAGGGAGCTGCGCGGGACTGCGGCTGCCAGCCCCCACCCTGCGGCTGGGCAGGCAGAAGTGGACTCCCGAGGGCTCGTAGCTGCCAAGCGCTCACCTGTCAGTCTCACCTAGAGGCTTCGGGCTGCCATTCTGCTGCACAGAAAACATGCAGGATTCGGAGTCAAGCTTACCCAGATCTGAGTTCTAGCCCTGTCCCTTCCCAGCAAATTTTCTCTGAGTTTCCATTTTTTCTCACTTGAAAAATGGGGATATTACAGAGTTGACGGGGTGACCGAGTAACTATACACTCACACACACCCCCGTGCATAGGTTTTCAGTACCCATCAACCCGTGCGGACCTCAGGCTCCTGGTTTTCACAGCGTACGTTCTTGGTGGACCGTGCTGTTGCTTCTTTCCCCTTTCTGGCCGAGCTGGGCCTCCCGGACACCCTGCAGTCTATGTCTGTGCCTGCTGAACCTTCCCGTGACGAACCACGCCCGTGACCCTTAGATCCTCGAATCTGCAGATACAGAGGGCCGACTCTTTATGGATTCAGTGAGGCTGACTCAGCTCTGGCCAGTAGAGTACTCCATCCCCGAGACATACCGAATGGAACGCTTTACAGACGGAACTTCCCTACGAGAGATCTTTACTCTGAAATTACAAGCTCTGTGACCACGTGAATGAAGCTGCTATTTATCATCTAGTTGCCTAGTGGAGAGAGCCTGTCTGAGGGAAACCAGGCTGAGGTGGGGCAGAGGGATGTGGCCTGTGGGAGTCCTGAGGCCTTTGTTTGCATCAACAGGTTAACCACTGGCCATTTTTGTTGCTTGAGCCAATAAATTTCTTTCCTTTTTTTTGGCTCCACCGTGAGCTATGTGGGACCTTAGTTCCCTGACCAAAGCCTGAAACTGTACTCCTTGCATTGGACTCGAGGCATCCTAACCACTGGACTGCAGGGAAGTTATCTAAATCCCATCTCTTAATTAAGCCAGTCTGTTGGGCTTCTGAGTATGCAACCATGATATACAATGATATATCCACATGGTTATAAGATCACAAGTTCTCTCTCATCATTTCATTTTTACCTCGTTTAAATCGGTTTCCCTATTTTTATGTAAGAAAATAGAACTCAGTATATGCACATGACATATTAGAAATCCCCCAGGTCTGCAGGCCCAGATCTGCATCCTGGTTTTGTCATTTATCAGTCTTGGGTAAATCAGTTAGACCTGAGCGTCACTTTTCTATCAATAAAATGGGACTGTTTCTTGTTTACATGGCTGTTTCATGGGCTGAAGCTAATGGATCTATGGGCAGATCATGCAGGAGGCCGCCAGTAAATGCTCTACCGTTAGGAGGTAAGGAGGGCTTCCCTGACGGCTTCCCCCAGTGGTGAAGAACCGACCTGCCAACGCAGGCGACACAGGTTCAATCCCTGTGTCGGGAAGATCCCCTGGAGGAGGAGATGGCAACCCACTCCAGTATTCTTGCCTGGAGAATCCCACGGACAGAGGAACCTGGCGGGCTATAGCCCGTGGATTCACAGAAGAGTCGAACCCAACTTGGTGACTGAACCACCAGCACCATCTTACACCATCTTGACAGCTTTACTCTGTACGGCTGTCTGTAGGGGCACCTCTTTGCAGGCGACACCTCTTAACCACCGTGGTTTCCAAGTTAATCGTGGCCTTGACCAAGGAGAGTGCAGAAACTTTAGGGAAAAGATGAAAGATGAGGAGGTGGACAGGAATTTGAAAGCTCAAATGATGGAGGAGATGGAATTAGCCATTTTAAAAAACATTTGCCACTGCAGAACTCTACACCCACTTTCTATTTATAAATATCCCAGTCTCCCGGCTTTGCTCCTCCTGCACAAGACTCCAGCGGAAGGGAACAGATACAAAGAGCAGCTGCGAGCCAGGGACAGATGCGCAGAGCCGAAGAGGCTGGAGGAGGAGAGCCGCCTGCCCGACGTGGGTCAGGTGCATGAATTCAAGGATTCTGGGGCAGGACGTCTCAGGAAACTTACGTCAGAAAGTGCTTTGTCCCTCGCCAAAAGCCTGTCCGGCAGAGGAAAGGTGCAGCCATCCTCCATAACAGGGCCACGCCACGGAGCCCCGGCTTCACTGCCTCCTGTCCTGCGCAGTGAAGGCTGCCGCCACAGCTGAGCAGGGATGACGCGCTGAGGCGGTGGGGACAAGGGAGGATGACAGACTCAAGAGGCACTTCTGGGAATCCAGCCCCAACTTCTGAGAGGAGGGAGGGGTGGACAGGACTCGAGTCACCTCCGGGCTTTCAGCGTGGGAAACAGGGTGATCAGCAAGCGCGGAGTAAAGCACCAGCGCAGGCTCGGGAGGTGGGCTGAGATGTCACCGAATCTCAAGATACCGAACAAACGTTCATTGAGGACTGTGTGCTAGGGACTGTCCTGGGTGCTTGCGATAGCGCAGAAAAACAGCGCTGAAGAAATGTGAGGACTGTCAATGGAGGTGCAATTCCACTTTCCCTCACGGCCTCCCCTCGTTCTGTGACTTTGCCTGCGTTTTCTGGACTGGTACCTTCTAGTCCTTAAATAATCACAACAGCTACCACATTCCAGATAGTTACTATGACCTTGGATTCAAATTTACGCTCCAGTAAGAGGAGTATTACCCTCGTTTCAGAGATGAGGAGCCTGAAGCTGAATACAATCAAATCACTAGTCCCAGGTCACAGGGCTGCCAAGCGACAGAGGGGGGAATTGCTGCCCTCCCGCCAACCTGCCCCTAGAGAACCAGCTCCAAGTCCACTCCTCCACGAAGCCTTCCCGGAGTGCCCCCAGCTGGATGTGAGCTCTTCCTCCTGTGGATCCCAGGGAGCTTGGTTTCAACTGGCATCACTGCAAGTATACCAGGGTTTGCTACTTTTTCTTTGGCCTCAAAGAAAAAAACTGCAGTGTGGGGCCTTAGTTCCCCGACCAGGGATCAAACCCACGCCCCCTGCACTGGCAGCATGGAGTTTTAACCACTGGACTGGCAGGGAACTCCCAGGCCCTGGTTTTTCACACGTGGTTCCATTTAATCCTCCCAACTTCCCTAGTTCTGATGCTCTCGTCAGACTCCGTCCTCTCCTCAGTGCACAGGAAGGCCCAGGGGGCCGTGGAGATGTAGGACCTTCCCCAGGGCCCCTGCGCAGGGCTTCGCGCGCCGAGGGGCTGCGGTTGTGTGTATGAACTCTCAGTGTGGTCCCCTCGGCAGCAAGGGTCTGCGATGCTGGACTGCAGGAGGCGCGGCTCTGTCGTTTCATTTTCACCCTCCTTCTTCGCTTCCAGCCAGAGAACACACTCACCAGTCTCTGGGGTGCCAGCAGGGCAGGGCTGCAGACAGGATGGAAAGTCAGTAGGCACACTTCTGCTTCTTGTCCTTATCTCACCTCCGGCTCTTCATACTACTCGGTTTGGAAATAAAAACCGCAAAGCCTAATAGATTTTTCCGTGGAAATGTGGCATTACCAACAGTCCATTCTTCTGGCTACCTGAGGGAGGCAAAAATTAGTGCTAGAAAAGGTTCTCTCACCCCAGGTGGCTTCTTGGATTTGGGACGGGGTGGGTTTATTTCATTACTTACTCTCCCTCGGGTAGTTGGCGAGTCTTCAAAAACTCCTCCAGGCCACATTTTTGTTTCTCCCCCTTTTCCAAAGCACTGTCCTTCAGCCATTTTTGGCGTGTGGTACTAATCTGAATCTACTTGGAAACATTCTTTTCGGGGGTGGTAGTAAGTTGGTTCCAGAACAACTGTGGTTTTTAATACAAAATCTGACTAACTGATACCAGACAGGAGACTGGGGCCCCGGCTGCAGAGGAATCCACTTATAAGAGCAAAAGGCAAATGGGCTTTTCAACATTTCCTCTCACGACAGTGTGTCTGGAAGACCTGCCTCCCCAAGACAGCGTGGGAAGGCAGCAAACAGAGGAAGCTGACTCATACGGACAAAATTGGTTGGAAGGGAAAACAGTTGCTTTAGAAAACTAATTGCTGCTACTAGCCAAGATATTCTTCTGCAATTGTGTGGGGGGGGGGGCATTGGTGGCAAAAGGACCTTTCATTTGCAACTTCCTCTCTAGGACAAAAATCAGAGTTCAAGATTCTGATTCTCTCAAGTCTGATGAGACAATAAAATGAGGGATCAACAGAGGGAGAAAAAAACGAGATGTCACATGTGACATCCTTAACCCTAAAAAAAACTTCAGAGGAGATAAAGACACACATCTTTGTCTACTTTTAAAAACAAACTCCAGAGGAATTCCCTGGCAGTCCGGTGATCAGAACTCTGTGTTCTCACTGCCGAGGGCACAGGTTTGATCCCTGGTTGGGGAACTAAGATCCCAGAGCTGCATGGCTCCACCAAAACTAAAAAGAAAAACCAACAAACAAAACCCGCCCCAGAAGTCCAAAGATACAAATTACCATGGCACCTAGGGAGGCAGCATGAATGAACCCATCCAATAGGCAAGTATGTTTCGGAAGAATCCACTGAGGGAATTCCCCGGTGGTCTGGTGGTTGAGTCCATGCTTTCACTGCTGAGAGTCCAGGTTTCACCTCTAGTTACAGAACTAAGATCCCATGAGCCGAGGCAAAGAAAGAGAATCCAGTGAGCTGACATGTAAATAAATCACTTTCAAAAACCGTTAGCCTTCAGATGGAGTAGGAGTTCCAATACACTGGACTGATGTACCCATAGGAATAAAGCCTTCCCATACAGTAAGTGTCCGAGCTGTATAAATCCCAGTAGCCTAGGAAAGCAATGGTGATCATTTCTGTCTTCAGTTGCTTCACCTATTTATCATTCTGCAGAGGCAAAAAAACAGGTCTCTTCTGATCAAAGACTGCTTTACACTATTCTGCAGAAGGTTCTTTTCTTTGGTTCACTGATTTGACTAAGAGGGAGGGCACTTGTCCTCAGATGGATGAACCCCTTACCATTCGGCTGACTGACTACTTTCTCTCGGCATTTCATTGCTCCTAGGGAGCAGCAAACATGCCTTGGAATGTGACTCAGGTTTGAACTTGGCTCTGAAACATACTAGCTATATAATTCTGAATGAGTTACTTGGGTCTCATTTTCTTTATTTCTAAAGTGGACATACCTACTGTACCAAAAGCTTACATGGCAGGCGGGACAGTCACGACCATTGTTCTCCTCGCTTCCCTTGTCTGCCACGCACGGCACCTTAAACTGACCAACTTCACGCACTCACTTCACCAGCTACACTTTTCCTACAAAGCCCGGGGAGGCTGCTGTTTCCGTGGGCCTGTTTTAAAGGAATCAATATAGTTTTTTCCCACAGATTTTCAGATCAGAGGGAAGTGACGCCACTGCTCTATAAGCCCTGAACTCAGCGTGGGGTGCAGCTTCCCTTCTGTCAGCTTAGTTGGCAATATCATTACAAGCCTTGGGGGAGGAAGCGTTTGAAGGCAAAGTTCTTGTCCAGCTGAGAGGACTTAAGAGAGACTTCACAAAGAGACGGCCCTAGAACTGAATTTTACCACATAGGGAACACTTCAAGGGAGAGAGGGAAGGAGGACGTTTCTAGAGGAGGAAATTATAGCAGAATTATGGTATGTTTAGGCAACATGAGAAGCTGGGACACAGGACTGGGTTTAAAGTTTCTTTCATCCTAAAGTTGTCTGTATAGCCTGGTACTTTTACAAGCACCCAAAGTTCCAGGAAACCCCACATTCTCTCCTTCAGTCAAGCTTCAGTGACCAGCACACTCCCCAGGGGGAATATTTCCTGGCAACTGAGCCCAGCCCCGCCAAGGCAAACCAGCTGTGCCAGTTTCACAAGTACAGCCTACAAGATAATCCTTATCTAGGTTTACACGATTTACATACGAGTCAGTTCATTATTTCTTTTGTGTGTATCTTAAGAGCACCTACCTACCTGCATTTACCAGCCCCGGAATAAACTTCTGAGTATGTTAATGGCTTATAAAATTTCATGGAGGACCAGAGATGTAGTCCTCTCGCCTGAAAGATCCCATGGACAGAGGAGCCTGGGGGGGCTACAGTCCATGGGGTCACAGAGAGCTGGACACAACCGAACAACTAGGCACAGGTGTAGCACCCTTATCGGATGGATAGCTTGGATGCAGTGAGCTGGATCAGCCAGTGTGCTGATTAATCCCAGGCCTCCGTGAAACTTTCCACAACTTTGCCCAACTTTCAAAGGCAAAACCGGAGCCTTGGCGCCCTCTGGTGGAAGACTGGTTCTCATAGTCAGACCAGCTCCCCAACTAGGCAGGCGTGTGTGAAGACAGAAGCCACAGGTCATAAACATGGCAGTTTCCTAGATCGTCTTTACTTGAAGATTTTTTGGGGGGGAAAAAAAAGTAGGTAATGCAAAACATTTTTATATTAAAACAAATGCAGATAATATTGAATAGAATATAAAATTTACATTGCTTTTTGAGACAAAGAGACATCAAAGACATTTCAAGGTAAGTTATGCTACTCACGAGCTTCAGGCTATATTCTTAAACTCGGGGTGTGGGGGTGAGGAGAGGAGACCCTGCGTGCTCAGTCTAACACTGTGGGTGCTGCTGCTTTGACGGGAAGTAGCGAATTCTTCTGAGAAACAGCAAATGAAGCGTTTACTCATTTGGCAACAACCCAGTGGATTATTTAAATAAGTAAAACCAAATGCTTTCTCATTTTAAGAGCATTATAACCTGCTTGGAAAAGGCCTGAGTAAAATAAGAGCTTTGTGTTTGAGTGACAATTTATTTCCTTCTAAAATGATTTTTTTCCCCTACTATGAATGTTAACATGCCTAACTGAGGGTATGACATGCAAGCTGGTCAATAGTCTAAGAATCTTATGGGTGTAAGTCTGCACCGTCAGACGTGAGATTACAAGTACACCTTCCAAGGGTGTCATGAGGAATGAAAAACTACTCACCTTCTGCAATGACAAAATGCAAACAAAATAAAAAACTGAAGAACAAAAGATTATATACAATTAGAACTGTATGATGATGTGATTTAGGGACTGGCAAGTAACGCTACAGTATTTGCTTTCCATACTTTACATGACAGTAAGAACTTCTTTGAGGGGCAAAAAGGAGACATTACACTTCCTTTCCAAATCCTGCTAATTCTCTGTAACTGTCCTTTTTTCTTGTTGTTGGCAACACAATTTCTTGCTTCGCAATAACAGCGTGCAGATTTTCTAGGGCAGGTTAGGTGTGTATTGTTCTTTCTGTGAGGTATGAGACAGGGTTAATTGAATGTGCTAAGAATAATATGGTGGGAGGCAGGTTCCAGTGGATGCCGCTGAGTTTTGTGGTCTACCAAAGAAAAGGTAATTTATAACTTTCCGTATCATTTGCCTTATTCATTTTCTTAAGTTTTACAGAATTACTTCTCTTTCTTCATGGGACTGTACTCTCTTCATTTTACAAAACATTGAGACTCAAACTGCGTGACAACTTGCCGGTACCTTTAGGTAAATGCAACTTCTTAAGTAAAATAACCTGGGGTAAAAATGTCCCATTTCAGGGGGAGGATCAGTGGTAAATCATGTGCTGGGAAAAAGAACAAAAAAGGCAGACACCAAACACCTCCATTTTCCCAAGATTAAATGATTATTTAAAAAAGCGCGCCACACTGTATAGAAATCAACATTCTCTCCCATAATTCTGTGCATCTGGGACTATAGAAATGTCACTGTCCCTGCCCCACATCTTCAAATTAACATTCTCAGGTCACAACAGTAAGTCTTCCCAAAGGGGACCTTCCGGAAAAACAAGCTATTTCCTCGGCTCATATTTCCCTGAAAGAAAAATAAAATAAATACAAATAAAGTCTAGTGTGAAAATGAGGTCAGCTAGTCCAAAGCAGCAAAGACATCCAACTGGACATATTTCTGGGAAACGAAACGACGAAATGACCCGCAACGTGTCATCTCTGACGCAAGCTGAGCCTCTGTGGAACTACCTACCATTTTGACACGTGGATAAAGGCAAGGATTTCTTATTTAGACAGATCTTCCTAGGCAGATTCTGGCTCTGCTGTTTGCTAGTTAGCTGGGCCATCAAGTGTGTCAATTCATATCAAGGGTCGTGAACAGTCCTAACACGCAGTAAGCGCCAGCTCCTATTTGTATTTTTTTTTCGGCTGCACACCTGATCCGGGTTGGAACTCGTGCCCCTTGCCGTGTAAGTGCGGAGTCAACCTCTGGACCACCGGGGAAGTCCCCATGTCAGCTTTTATGTTTTGAACGGAAGGTCAGCTCTCTAGGGAGTACTTATAAAATCTAATAATTAAAGTAGTCATGTTGTGAGTTTAACTGAGCAGACTCTAAGTTAGACAGCCTGCACGTAGATCCTGCTCTCCCAAATACAAGCTGTGTGGCCGTGGGCTACACAACTGGCATCATTTAACTGTTCAAAGTCCCAGCTTCTTCATATGTGAGGCGGAACAGTAAAGTATAGTCTCTCTCCTCACAAGGTTATTTTGAGGGTTGCATGAGCTGAAACATGGAGAACTCTTAGCATGATGCCTCGTATACAGTGAATGATCAGTTAACATTTGCTGTTGTCTTAAGCACTTAAAGGTTCAACCGTAAAGTGTCTGATACCCTAATAATTTTCTATTTGGTTTCTTTCTATAGCAGAGGGTTGAATGTTCATGTCCTAGGGCTGTCTGGCAACCATCCAAGTGTCCTGGCCTGGGTTCACAGAGGGGCTTGTCGGGTCCACTGAGCAAAAGCCCCCCAGCTTAGGCCTCTACATTCAGAGCTCAGGCTGGGAAGCCTAAGCCCCGGGAACAAAAGGCCTTTCTCATCGGTGTCACAGTGCTCTAACAGCGTGCAACAAAGAGCTTCCTCAAACACTTTCCTTCACAGTCCTCTACAAAGTGCTTCCCACTCAAAAACAGCTTTCAACTGATGGCCACTCTCAGTGACTCCATGTTAAATTTAGGGCACAGCCACTCATTATTTTGGTTCCTATTAAAGCTCTGCCTAGACTGATCAAGAATTTTTGGTTGGAGATGACCTACCCCATAGCAAAAGCAAAGAACACACTGGAATCTGGGCATCGTATCCACTAATGTGACTGCAGAATCGAGAGAGCAGCTCCGCTGACAGCAAGGCGGCAAATAATGTTGTAAACAAACAACTATTTCTCAGCTTCTCTAAATATATTAGAAAATAAATTTCAGAATATATCCTGACAAGTTACAAGAAGATGAGGTTGGAAAAAGTAATCTGAAATCCAGGGCATCATTTTAATAACCAGAATAACTGACTGCCCAGACCTTATTTGTAACTCGAATGCAACCACTCAAATGGGTTCCAGGTCACATCCAGGAATTCTTCCTCCTTCACCTCCTGATTCTTTCTAAGCAGCATATTTTACAGCTATGCCAGAGCGACATATGGGCCACTGAGAAGGATGCATTTAACTGGGGTAACTAAAGGATAACCTGTAAGAATTAACCTGGGATCCCAGAGACTTTTAAGAAAACAAGCAAAAAAACTCCCGAAAATATGAGGAGGGGAGGAGGAGGGAGGGAGGGAGGCAGAGAGAGGGAGGGAGGGCAAGAGAGAGAATGAGAGAGAAGTACCTCTTTCTGTAGCATGCACCAGCAATCTATCCAAGAAGAATACACTGGGGCGTAGGGAGGGCATCCACCAGCAAGCCTGAAATAGAAAAAGGGATTAGTTACCGAAGTCAATATTTATAAAACATTCTCTCAAGAGCTCAATAGATCTTGGTCGAAATATTCTGCCTGGAAGGTTCCCTGAGCAGCAATTTTAGCAGTTCTGTAGAGACAGATTCTGTTGGTACAGGGGGAAGACTGAGCACCCAAAACAGATCCCACTTTCTTGCGTTTAGGTTTTGATTCAACACATAAAGAGAAACTTTAGTTATGTAGTTTCCAAAACATCTAGGCTTTGATTAGTGGACAAATGAAATTCTCTGTGAAGCTCGCTCAGTCGTGTCCGACTCTTTGCAACCTCATGGACTGTAGCCTACCATGCTCCTCCGTCCGTGGGATTCTCCAGGCAAGAATATTGGAGTGGGTCACCATTTCCTTCTCCAGGAGATCTTCCCAACCTAGGGATCGAACCCGGGTCTCCCCATTATAGGCAGATGCTTTACCATGTGAGCCACCAGGGAAGCTCTAATTACTAGAGCTAATTACTAATTACTAGAACATAGTAATTATATGATTAAAGAGCTGAGAAAGGGAATTTAAAACTATGTGGTGTTCAAAAGACTCCAAACATGACAATGGATAGTGATCTGAAACTGCGGTGACTACATGCTCTTACTCAGGCGTAACTCCTACCCTTGTCTTCTCTGAAAGTGAAAGTTAGGGACTTAGTTGTGCCTGGCTCTTTGTGACCCCATGGACTACAGTCCACCAGGCTCCTCTGTCCATGGAATTCTCCAGATAAGAATACTGGAGTGGGTTCCATTTCCTTCTCTAGGGGATCTTCTCGACCCAGGGATCAAACCCAGGTCTCCGGCATTGTGGGCAGACTCTTTATCGACTGAGCCACAGGGAAGCCACTTCTCTAAAAAAACTGCAAATGACAAGAACACACTTCTCTCATCCTTCACGCCTGCTCTGGGCTACAACGTGGCAGCCGATCCGCAAATCACAGAACAAACAGAACATGGTAACTGTGCTTCTGTCCAATCTGGTAGTCACCTGGCGTGTGGAAATCAGCGGTGTCCATCCCCACCCCCAGCCCTCCTTCCCAGTCAATACATGAAAGGTCGAGAAACTTTCCATTTTCAACCAAATTTTCTGCTTTTCTTACTTTAAAACACTTTTTCCATGAAGCCCTGATGAAAAACAGGTACAGGCTGTCATTCAATCCCTAACATACCTTTCGTAACGTTCATAAGAGAGGATAGGATTAATATAAGGAAAGGATGCGAGAGTAATCTGATCATTATTCCACTATTTTCAGAAAAGAACCTAGACTACTGGCAAGTGCAAACTATTTATAAGTACTTGAAAAATATTATTTGTGCCCTTCTCTAGTTCAAAACAGGATATGAAGAGACTGCTTATAATATAAATTGATGGCACTGCTGGTGTATGGGGCAGACAGAAAAGAATTAGGAATCTATCCATAGCATCACCTATACTTATCCTTGCCAAATTTCTACCAGGACTGCTCTGCCTGTCAGGCATACAGGCAGCCAATTACTAGGATAAGAAACGCAAGGCACTTACCCACAGTTGTTGACAGCCATAAGATTAGAGACAAGCACAAAGGGATAGGTCAACATGCTGGCAAAAAACTGTCAAGAGGGAAAAACAGCTCAGTTATCGACTCACGCCTGGCCTCTCTTGTGTTTCTCCTTCCTCACGCTTAGTCCTAGTGCCGCTGCGGTCAAATGCGCCAACACTGCTTTTGCTTTCTCTGTATCCCAGGTTAAGACTAAATTACGCATTTTGGAGTCTGGAGATGTTTCTCCTCTTACCATGCAACCTTTTCACCAAAGGTCAGAAGACTTCTCTTATTCTGTGACTGAGCCTCATTCAAATACAACTGAACTTCAACATTTAAAACTAAGTACAATAAGCATTTCAAAACAGCCCTGAAGAAAACAAGAAAACATAAACATCTTTCCAAAGACAATGGAAGCTACTTCAAAAGTCAACCACTGGAAGGCTCCACATGAGCGAAGAGACTGAAGTGCTCAGTGTACGTTCAGCAGGACACAGAAGGAAGAGGGGCAGGTCTGCGTTGAGAAATGCCCGCTGACCCCACTGGAAGCTGACCAGCGCCAAACCATGTGGGTTTGTTATTTCTGCTCCTGTGATGCAGGGACACTGGGTTGTTCATACCTCTGACCAAAGAACAGTAATGACACATTCTGAATTTCAAAGAAAACAAAACTACTACTCAAAGGTTAAGAGGTTAAAAACTTACTCCTGTGACAGCTTGGGAATAACTCTTCATTTCATTCATGGTGGAAACCTGTAATAGGAAAAAAGCCTTTATTAGAAAGAGTGAGAAAATTAAGCTGATATTAATAGCTAATTGTCCTCCCCATATCAAAACAGTCTATTTCAGAATTCAAGTTCTTTGACAACCTGAAAATTAATTTACAGGATGAAAACATAAAAGACTGGCTAGAAGTGGTCAAAATGATCACCTTGACTCAACATTAACAGGCAAGTTCATGTAAGACTAGGATGGCTTCTAGGAACTAATACAATGGCCTCAGGATTTCAAAAGCACCAGGAAGTGAGATTGGGAATCTTTTCCCATGTCCTAGAAATACATCTCCCGGAAACCACGTTGATGGTACTCTTAGGGCCAAGTCACTCCTTCTGTATACCCCCAGCTGTGTCCCAGACACTGTGGGGAAGATCAGGCTCTATACTCCAGTAACCAAGTGCAATGTAAGAGTCGCCTTAGCACTTCCAATTAGATGAAACCCCTGAATATACGATAGAATTCTTCTAACATTAGGCATCAATAAAGAAGCAATCTCCTTGCAGAAGCTTAGGCTCACCCTGCCAGACCCTTTCCAGGTGCCTCTCTCTGAGGTAAGCAGTGTAGATCATTCCACTAGCCTCTGAAAATCTGACCATTAATATTTAGCTATATAATGGTGAGTCTCATATCACCAACTGCCATCTTAGCTAGCTGCCAGGCGGGGACTGAGAAGTCAGTGCCAGCGCATCTCATCAGGAGCCCAACCTACCCCACTGTCCAGTGCATAGGTATTGACGAGGTAGGCCAGCGAGTTACAGAGCCACAAGGAAATGATGTCGCCGAGGAGGCGAGGAATAAGACCCCTGCATGAAGAAGCAACGAAAACAAGCACCAAGAGGGCTGATCAGTTGAAAGATAATCCACTCATTTATATTCATTTATATAAATCATACAATAATTTATTTATCCTTCAATTAAAAAATAAATAGATTTTAAAACATTCTAGAGAACCGAAAGGAACCGAATGCCAGAACGTAACCAGTTCATTCTAATTAATACAACTGTTCTTGGAGCTAATCTCTAATGACCTGTATTCTCATTTTTAAAACGAGAATTTTAAAGGCTACATCCCTCTAAGCTATGGCCAATGGCTCAACTTTTACTATTAATAACTATAATCAGGGAGGCAAATAATTTGCCTACTTCAGAGAAGAGACTTAAATATAAATATGATTACTGCTAGACTACTTGATATCCAAACTTGGCCATGCAAAAGATGAGAAAAATGACAAATGAAAATGGCCCAAACATGGACACAGGTGAGAGGCATCAGAAAACACATTTCCAGGGCCTAGGTAAGCTAGGCGAGGCAGTGTGGAGCAACGGGACAAAGGTTACCTCTCAGACTGAAGACCAAGGATTAAATGCCACTTCTACCACTTATCAGCAAATCAACTTCCCAGAGCATCAGTTTTGTTTTTTTTAATCTCTAAAATGAGAATAATAATAGCTATCTTGTCTATTTCCCAGAATAGTTATGATACGCAAAAAAATCAATGATGTAGAAACACTGAAAATTAAAAAGGACCATTTAGTTAAGAATGCAGCTTTTGTCATTAACAGAACTAAGGTAGTAATTTACTTTAGCCTAAGTTCCTCTCAAGTAAATTCAAGGGAATGAACACGGTGCACAAACACACTCTGAGGATAAGAAAGACGCCTATTAGACAGCTTTCCATTTTTCCAAAATGAACTTTCCTCATTTTATCAACTGTATAGCAACTGAGAACTTACTATGAGGGTAGAAACTTGGGATGAATTTATTAATTAAAAAAACCCTCTCCTTTCAACCATTTCAGATGTGCAGAGCAAAAGTTTGGGATCTCTTGCAAGAACATTTAAGTCAGAGGGGCCAAAACACAGTTTAACATGAAATAAACCCAGAGAGTACATTTTCCCTGAGGCTGAAACAAGGAGTCATGTCCTCATTCTCATTAAAGCTTCCTACTCCCACAAAAATCATACCCACAAATCAGTAATTTACTCACGCAAAAAATCCTAGGATGCCCTCTTCCCGATAGATTGTTGCTATGGAGTCACAAAGTCCACTGGGTTTAGAAGGAGGAAAGATAAAGTACATTCAGATTACAAGGTTCAACTGCCACTTTGGACAAGGTCACACCCCCAGCCCCCTCCGCTTTCTACCCTCCTCATTCCGCAAAGACAGATGAATTCAGAAACAGAAGGGGAGATACTGCTACCTAAGGGTGTAGTCACATGGAGTTAGGGTGAATTCTAGCTTCGGGGGTGTGTGTGTGTGGGGGGTGTGTGTGGGGGTGTGTAGGTCAAATGATATAAGATATATGAATTTGCTTTGCAAGCTCTAAGGCATCACAGACATGTAAAGTATTTGGCATTAACAGATCTCCGTAACACTTGAAAACAGAAACACTTACCAGTACTTGGATTCTCTGCCAATGAATTGTACCATAGATCTCAGAGTGATCACTAAAGAATACAGAGGAAAGATTTTTAACCTACATCCAGATAAATTTTAATAGCCCTGAAAAAAAAAGGTTTGCCCACCTACAGACACTTTTGGTATCTGGGTAAACTGGATAAAAACGAAAACAAGCAAACCAAAAACACACAGGCAAGGCACTTTAGTGAACTCTCGTGTCCACCTATGGACGTAGACAGGAGAGGTCACGATAGAGAGAGATAAACAGCCGAATCTCAGCTGCCCGCTGCGCACCTACCGTGGAAGGGGTGCGTGATGAGGGTAGCAGCAGAACGGGCCATCATCTCCCGAGTCGTCTAGAAACAATCAACACACACACTTGTGAAATCTGAAAAAACGACACTGACATTCCTGTAAGAAGTCACGTGGGTGGGCACTGAAGGGTAAGAAAGTGGTGGCACAGCACTCCTGCCCTTCCTGGAGGCCCTTCCTGGAGTCAGGATGAGCAGCCCCAATAGGGTGCTTATGACACAACCTCGTTCTAGCCCAGCTTCCACTCAGGGGTTTCAATGTCACGTCTCACAACGACCCTGTAAAGCAGATTTCTACTATCATCTCAAAGAAAAACAAAAGCAAAGAAACAGGTAAAGGGACTTCCCTGGCGGTCTGTGCTGGAAATGCAGGAGGTGTGGTAACCTGGCTGGAATAAAACTCGGAGCACTGTGTTTAGATTATTAAGCGGCTCTCTCATTGCGAGTGATTTCAGAGACTCTGATGTCTACATTAGGCAAATGTCAGGCTCTGTTTAATCAACACCAACATCTTGAGGACAGCAGAACAACTTTGGTTCGGGTTTTCCGACCAAAACCCTGTAACCAACTACGCAGTATCCTGGAGCTCCTGTATTTATCCCAGCTTATCTTTCTTACCCAGGATTCTGTAAAGAGGTTAGTGAGAAAATTCAACCACATACTTGGAGGTAGGCTGTAAATACAGAAGGTCTGCCATTCATGTTTGCACTCAGTTAAGAGGTCCCTCACCTCTATTCTAATGGTAGCTCTAAAGAGCTGCCGGATGAACTCAATGCAGTTAAGAAAATACCAAACACATATTAATACGTGTATCTCTCTGCTCCTTGCTCAGTCACTACTCAGTTGTGTCCGACTCTTTGTGACCCCACGGACTGTAGCCCAGCAGGCTCCTCTGTCCATGGGATTTCCTAGGCAAGAATACTGGAGTGGGTTGCCATTTCCTTTTCCAGGGGATCTTTCCGACCCAGGGATCGAACCCAAATCTCTTGAGGCTCCTGCACTGGCAGGTGGATTCTCTACCACTGTGCCATCCAGAAAGCCACAGTATGTTTTTGAAGGCAGCTTTTACTGAAAATCATGACCTTACTATCGACAATCAAATAATGTCAAGACTAAGAAATAAAAAAGAGTATTATTAAGTTAGGCATGCAACCAACTCCAATGGCAGAAGATAGGGGTGGGAAATGAATCATGAGGGCATTTCAAAGTCAGAATGATGTTGTAAAAGCATTTCTAGATATATAGTGTCCATCACATGCAGGGCCTTGGCTACTATATGTTAACACTTTTGGGCCAGAGATTTTCAACTCTATTATAAGAAGTTTCAATAGAAACCTCTTCAATATTAAAGATGAAATGAGTGGGCAAAATATGTTTCCTGGAAATGCAGCAATTCCAGACAGCAAGCAATGCGTTTTTCTTTCTGTTCTGCATGCACTAAAGCCCATATTAAATCGAAGGTTTAATTTCCCTTGGAACACTGAACATACGGGCCTGATGGTCCTGATTCCATAACTGCCACTCTGCTCTGATTCAGAGAGATCATAATCATCTCACCTCCTTGATAACCCGGTCAAAGGAAGATGAAACTTCTTTCTGTACATTTCCAGATCCTGACTCCTGGAAATCAAAACGAAAGATTGCTATCGTGATGGTTTTCAACAGAACTGGTCACACTGGTGGCCACCCTGTATAAAAACATTCTCCATGATAAAAGGAAAGCTGACTGCTCGTCCCTTTTCCTAAAGAGGACAACAAACAGCAGCGGCTTGCGGGGAAAACGGGCTCAAGCATACACACCGGCTTCAACATACCTCAGCCTTGTCGCACTCCTGGTAATGCTACAAAGGAAGAGAAAAGAAAAGAATGATTAG
Source organism: Capricornis sumatraensis (assembly GCF_032405125.1). Lineage (NCBI taxonomy): Eukaryota > Metazoa > Chordata > Mammalia > Artiodactyla > Bovidae > Capricornis > Capricornis sumatraensis. Next base: position 77,929,328 of record NC_091084.1, read on the forward strand.
GTCTATCGTAGTGTCGCTGAGACAGGACATAAAAGGAAAACCCTATTCATCGGCAGAAATTAAAATGGTTGATTTTGGGGGGATGGGGCTGTAAATTTCCCATTCACTTCTCTTTCTAATTAACATTTGGAAATATTAACATTAACAAGCGTCTTTCAGATGATCCTGTTGCTAAGTTTAACATACTGATCGGGTAACTCACAAAACTCACATCTAAAGGAAGAAAAAGGAGGGGCTTCCCAGGTAGTCCAGTGGTTAAGACTCCACGCTCCCAGCACAGGGCCCAGGTTCTGATCAGGGAACTAGCTCCTCCCACTCCAACTAAGAGCTCGCAGGCTGCAATTAAAAGATCTCACATGCTGCAACGAAGACTAGGTGCAGCCAAATAAATTACATAAGTATTTTAAGAGAAGAAAAAGGAAAACAAAACAAAACTCCAAGAGCATGATTTACTAAACACACACTAATAAAATAAACTCGTTAAAACAGTGCTTCCCAAGTGGCGCTAGTAGTAAAGAGCCTGCCCATCAATTCAGGAGACGCAGGTTTGATCCCTGAGTCAGAAGATCCATGGGAGGAGGGCACGGCAACCCACTCCCAGTATTCTGACCTGGAGAATCCCAGGGACAGAGGTGTCTGACAGGCAAAGAATCAGACACAAGTGAAACAATTT